>NC_088381.1:137637500-143607500 GCF_037993035.2 Macaca fascicularis | reverse complement strand
GTCTCAAAAAAAAAAAAAAAAAAAAAAAGTATGTTGTAAGAGACTAGCTGCCTGATAAAGTGCTTGCAATAAGTGAAAAAAGCAGTTTTATTTTTGTTAAAAAATATGCATTTATATACACACATTCATATATCCATGTATATATTGTAAATGGATATAGATATGAAGCAATCAATGCAAAAAAGGCATCTCATCTCTAAATGATGCAATTACAGGATGATTTTTAAATTTTCTACACTTTTATGTATTTTTTACTTCTTCTACAAAGAGCATGTATTACCTCTATCAGTTTTTTTAAATTTTTGAAGACATATCTTACCTTTACTCTTTCTCAGATTTGAGATTCCTTTCATCATCACTCAGATTTGATACCTAACATTTTGTTTAAAGTGGTTCCCGGCTGGTTAGAACAGATGGAAAACACTTTTCTGTTCTAGGTCATACTCCTGGTCCTCTCCTCTCCTACCACACCAGCTCCTGCTTCCTGACTTGTCCTTTCAGACCCCTACTGGCCACTCTTCGGCTCCGTCCCCATGGCCCTGCCTAAGGAGTTGTCATATGCCAGGAGAGTCACAGCCTTAGGGCCACCACTGCCACGACAGAGTGGTAGAGCCAGGCTTTCCCTTCCTCCCCAGCCACTGACCCCAGGCTGAAAGCAGGGGAGCCAGAGCCTCAGGACTTGGCTCAAGATCCAGTCAGGGGTGCTGTTCAGCAGCCTGTGACAACAGTGACACACTCTGGGGATGAGGCCGGGGGCTCCAGGAAGAGGGTAGGAAGTGGGAGAAGAGTCTGAGAAAGGGTTGTAAGAAAGCAATGCCAAAAAAACGCCCACTGAGGAAAGTCTTAGGATGTCATGTGTAAGTGATGAACTGGTCTCCCAGCTATGATAAAACCAGTCCCTGTGGGAGTTCTCCTTGCCCCACCTATGTTGCCACATCCTCATCAAAAGCCTTGGACCCTGACCTCAGCCCCACAAAGCTCGCACATACTCACATTCTCAGGAGTTTCTTTGTTTGCTTTCTGTCTCCGGAGATCTGGCTTAATGAATGCTAAGGTTGATAGATTGAGGAGGAAGAGAGACAAAAACACAGTTATCACGTTCATCCGAGAGAAGAAACCTTCATTTCCTAAGGGTCACAGGTATCCCGAACTTACTTCAGATATTCAAGAGAGCTGGTGGCTGAGGGCACCGTCAGCCAACTTGAGACAGCCCGAGGATCGCTGCCGTCCCTGACAGGCAGAAGCCAACAATGACGGTGGCCTTCACTTATGGATCAGGGACTTTGCACACATTGCTCTAATCATCACAGCAATCCCCATTTTACAGATTAAAAACTGGGGTTCCCAGAGGTTAGTCCACTTGCCCAAGGTCAACAGCTATGGAAGTCAGTATCACAGTCTGTGATTTCAACATGAGTCTTCTGCCTCCAAAACCCATGCTCCTTCTACCAAAACAACGTGCTGCCTCCCAAACAGATTCCCCAACAAACCCTTCCATCTGTCCCCCTACATATGTACTCCCTATCTGTTGCCCCATCGAGACACTGGGGTGCCAAATTGCCAACCTGAGCCTCATCTTGCCCTCAGGCTCCCACTCACCAGTGAGGGCTGCTCCAAGAGTAAGGAACAGACACAGGAAGATGTTCCCAGGCTTGGTTCCATAGTTGTCAATAATCTGGCCCTGGGAGATGGTAAAGATGATCCCAAATACCTGGAAAGGCATAAAGAAGATAGGAAACAAGGGCCCAGTCAACTAACTCATGAGGAGAACTGAGCTGCCATGATGCAATCCCAGCCCAGCCAGGAAACAAACAGGAAATACAAGCTCTACCTGTGCAGATATGTTGAGGAGACCGGAGGAGATGCCTTCTGATTCTGGGTACGTGAGCTCCACGGCAAACTCAAATCCCAGTGGGAGATAGCCAGTCATAAAGAAGCTGAAGTCCAGACCAGAGAAACAAGGGGATGAAGAACTTCCAGCACAAGAAGGATGGGGAGCCCACCTCCTCCCTTAGGACTCCCTTTGCTGTTTTGTTTCTTCCCACCAAGACATTACTGGGCCCTCTAATGATCTGGGCATCCTCTAAGTAAGTGGTCATACCAAGGAGAGGGGCACCCCTGAAGGCCAGGAAGAAGTTCACAGGGAGACTTTGTGCTCAGAAGGCCTCTGGGGTCCCTTGCTGCTTCTCCATCTTGCCATCAGTGACAGCCAGAGTCAGCATTTACAGAAAGGGCAAGGATGCCTGGTGTGTTCAACCTTCAGCTGAGTGACTATGTCCCGGGTACACAGGCCCTGCGCTGGTAGTGGGAAGTTCCTGGATATTGAGCAGCATTTCCATGGCCCTCTGGGACCTGGAAGGAGGAGCTTAGAGTCCTCCTTATTTCCATCCAGAGAGGAGCCAGCTGAGGACTGAGTGCCAGCGTATGCTCTCTCCCTCTTTCTCTCTTTCACATGCACATAAAGACACACACAAACACACACACACTCTCTCTCTCTCTCTCTCTCTCTCTCTCTCTCATATATACTCTCATAGGAAAATAACTGGGAAGCAAAGCTGAACAAAGACTCCTGTGAAAGAGGTATTGTTTCTTATGTTTTCTCATACAGCAGGTCTAGAAAATTCCAACTTTAATTTCTTTTTTTTTTTTTTTTTTTTGAGACGGAGTCTCGCTCAGTCTCCCAGGCTGGAGTGCAGTGGCTCAATCTCGGCTCACTGCAACCTCTGCCTCCCGGGTGCCAGCAATTCTCCTGCCTCAGCCTCCCAAGTAGCTGGGACTACAGGTGTGCACCACCACACCCAGCTAATTTTTGTATTTTTGAGTAGAGTCAATGTGTCACCATATTGGCCAGGCTGGTCTCGAACTCCTGACCTTGTGATCCACCTGTCTTGGCCTTCC
The DNA here is from genome assembly GCF_037993035.2 of Macaca fascicularis. Taxonomy (NCBI): domain Eukaryota; kingdom Metazoa; phylum Chordata; class Mammalia; order Primates; family Cercopithecidae; genus Macaca; species Macaca fascicularis. Next base: position 143,604,602 of record NC_088381.1, on the reverse strand, counting down.
AAAATGCTGGGATTACAGGCGTGAAGCCACCACACCCGGCAACTTTAATTTCTTACATTTGCACCACACTTCTTGATGCCTCTTCATATCTATTATTGTTCTCAATCTTTCCAACAACTCGACAAGGCAGGTCACTCTTATCTTCCTTTCCAGATGAGGAAATTGAGGCTCAGAATGGTTAAGTGCTGTGCCCATGGTCTAACAGGTAGGCAGCAACAAAACTGAGACCAGGACCCAGAGTCTCTGGTTCCAAGCCCTGTGTACTTTCCATAATCCCATGTTGTCCAGGCAAAGCTGAAAAAGACTCTAAACAGGTTGTAGCCTCCAAGAGGTCGTAAAGGGTGTGCTTCATGCTTCATTCCATCCCAAAAGAACAGACAGCCCAGGCTGCCTTTGGAAGTACTACAAGTACTACCAAGATCCCTGGGCACCATGTCCATATTGCCAGAAGTCAGTGAGAAGGCAGCAAAGGCATCCATATTGCATTCTAGGATGCTGGAAGCTCTAAGAGCCATGGCCTGGTGTCTTCTAATAAATAGGCCAGAAGTGAAACTTACCCCATGGTGCCAGCAGTGATGAACACTACCCACAGGTGTCCCAGGTTCAAGGTAAATGTGTACACCACCATGCCCAACAGAGTCATGATATAGACTACCAGGGTTGTCTCTCTACAAGTAGAGGCAAAGAAATTGAATCAAACACTTCTGACTTTAATAGGCTCATTCATTCATTTATTCCACAAGCATCTATTAGATATCTGCTGCATGTCAAGCCCTCTGCTACGTTCTTGGAGTTTTGTTTTGTTTTTTGTTTTGTTTTCAGAGATAGTATCTTGCTCTGTTGCCCAGGCTGGAGTGCAGTGGTGTGATCACAGTTCACTGCAACCTCCACCTCCTGGGCTCAAGCAATTCTTGTGCCTCAGCCTGCTGAGTAGCTGGGACAGTCATACGCATCACACCCGGCTAATTTTTGTATTTTTCATAGAGACGGTGTTTTGCCATGTTGGCCAGGCTGGTCTCGAACTCCTGACCTCAAGTGCTCCACCTGCCTTGGCCTGCTGAAGTGCTGGGATTACAGGCCTTACAAGGCCAGGCCTGGCCTTGTTCTTGGACATTTTCTTTCATAGAACTTTCTCTCCATGAGGGTGATGGACACTGACAGACAATGATCACAAAAAAAATTATTTAATTACATCACAATCAATGCTACAAATAAGTAAGACTAGTAAAGTATGAAGCCATCTTATGATATCTTTGTTCTGTTTCTGTAGAACCCACTTAACAATATCAAGCCGCCCCTTTACTTGTCATGTCCTAGACAGACAGGAAGGGCAAAGCCCTTTGTCCTTCTCCCATCCCTCACCAGAAAAAAGAAAAAACAGGACAAACATCAGCCATGATGAAGTGGCAGTCATGTTTAGGACTACCCCAGAAGCTGTCCAGTTATGTTCGTCTGCTTTATCCCAAGACCCATGACCATGTCAGTGCTCTCTATCACCTACAAGTTCTTTTTCTTTTCTTTTCTTTTCTTTTTTTTTTTTTTTTTTTTGAGATGGAGTTTCGCTCTTGTCACCCAGGCTGGGGTGCAGTGGCGTGATCTCAGCTCACTGCAACCTCCGCCTCCTGGGTTCAAGTGATTCTCCTGCCTCAGCCTCCCAAGTAGCTGAGATTACAGGCATGCGCCACCACGCCGGGCTAATTTTTTGTATTTCTAGTAGAGATGGGGTTTCACCATGTTGGCCAGGCTGGTCTCGAACTCCCGACCTCAGGTGATCTGCCTGCCTTGGCCTCCCAAAGTGTTCAAATTACAGGCATGAGCCACTGTGCCCGGCCCAGCAAAGCTTTTTCTGTTGAGTCTGAACTACTCCACTTCAGAGAGCAGGAACTAAGAGAGAATACGCTCTCAGCCTGAACTGAGTGCTTGACTTCCAAACTCAATGTGAGAAACCTTCCCTATCTTCACCCACTCCCTGTTACATTTCCCTCTGTCGGTCCCCTCAGGAGTTCCATCAGCAAGTCTTGATTTCTATTTCAGGCTCACCCCTCCTGTGCCCCTCCAGCAGTTCTCTTCCCATGTTGCCCACCTAGGACTCTGCTGTAGCCCCAACTCCTGCAATTCGACCTGCATTCTTCTCCCTGCACTACCTAAGGCAGGGCACAGGCACTGCACATCCCTCTGCCCCTCTACCATGAACATCAGGACTCAGATGATGAAAGCTTTAAAGCTTTTCTTTTCTTTCTTTCTTTTTTTTTTTTTTTTTTTTTTTTGAGATGGAGTCTTGCACTGTTGCCCAGGCTGGAGTGCGGTGGCGCAATCTCAGCTCAGTGCAAGCTCCGCCTGCCGGGTTCACGCCATTCTCCTGCCTCAGCCTCCAGAGTAGCTGGGACTACAGGCGCCTGCCACCAAGCCCAGCTAATGTTTTTTGTAGTTTGTTTAGTAGAGACGGGGTTTCACCGTGTTAGCTAGGATGGTCTCGATCTCCTGACCTCGTGATCCTCCCGCCTCGGCCTCCCAAAGTGCTGGGATTACAGGTGTGAGCCACCACGCCCAACCGAAAGCTTTAAAGCTTTTCTTTACACATCATCCCTGAAGTCAGAATCATGGTGGAGGCACCAACCAGCACACTATAGTTGTGTCAAACTAAACCCTCCATCTCTTGAGTGCCAGATTCTGTGAAGCACTTCATATGCATTTATTATTTCAATTCAACCTTTACAAAAATCCTGTAAGAAATATCTGACAATTTCTCATTTTACCAATGAAACGGAAGCTCAGGCCACTCAAGTTACTTGTCCTGAGTCACCAGCTGAACAAATGCAGAGCTGGGATGTGAACTCAGAACTGGATTTGAAACCTGTGTCCCTTCTGCTGCTGCATGCAGGAATAATGATGCACTATGTGGTTACATCTTTGGAAAAGCTCAAGGTCAGAGTCTCCAAAGGATGCTGCTCCCACCTGGTGCTTCAAAGCAGCTGCTAAGGGTAGAGGAGCTTCCTCCTCCCTTCTCGCTCCTCCCTCACCCTCTTCCCACCAACTCTGCAGAAAGCAACGTCATGGACTCCAGTCTTGCCCGATGATCCCACAAAGCTCACCAGGATGAAACTTTAACCATAGCTTCATCCTAAACCACTGACCAGTTTAGAAAAAACTATTTGTAGTCCCAGCCTGAGACAAACAGACCTCACCACCCAATTTCCAACCTCCAAACCAAACTAGATAAATCTGGGAGCCTTAGAGTGGCAAGGACTGGCTCTGAAATGATGGGATCACAGAGCTCTCATCCCACTGAAAGTAGCCCTTTCTCTGCCTAGGTAGTGGCACAGGGAGAAAAATATCTTGTGCTGACCACTGGATTTAGACATCACGTGACGCTAGGAACTGGTGACCTCCAGGTTCTGAAGAGGGATGAGAAAGTGTCCTTCCCAGTCCTCCCATTATCTTTTCTAATGCATCTGAATCATCTGGCTGCCCACGTCCCAGCCCAGCCAACATTCCAATCCCTCCCTCCTCCTGCCACAGAGCAAGCCCTGGAAAAAAGGACACTGCTATTCAGTGGTTTGGGGATGGCCAGTCCTCACTGCTCTTGTGTCCGGCTGCAGCAAGCAACTAACAGATGGCAGCGATGAGACGGCGGCCAAGCCCCGCCAGCAGTAATTAGGCCGAGCCAGGCTCCTCGTCGCCACCTCCCTAGGGATGGTCTCAATTGGCCTTTGATGAGGGCAGCCAGAATGAGACCTGGTCTGACCAGAGCCTCACAGAAGCGGGTTTGTGTGGCAGAGAACAGGTCAGCCACTGTCTGATGCCTGCAGACACAGGGAACTTTGAAGGCCTTGACAGAGCAGCCGGGGACACTGCTCTGCCCAGTACAACACAGCCCAGGAGCTGCCCCACCAGCCAGTGCTAACTGAGTACCCAGTGAATGGGCAGCACTGGAAAATCACAAGGGAAGGATGTCGGGCTGCTGTTCGCCAGAGCATTTTCTCCAAGGCCAGCTGCTGAATGGAGGAACTCAGGCTGCTTTTCACAAATGCAGATTCTTCTGCTGATTTGGCATCCACGGGGTGGGTAGTGGCCTGGTATTCACTAAAACCTTTTAATTTTTTTTTTTTTTTTTTGAGCCAGGCTAGAGTGCAGTGGCGTGAACTCAGTTCACAACAACCTCTACCTCCTGGGTCAAGCGATCAGCGATCCTTCTACCTCAGCCTCCCAAGTAGCTGGGACTTCAGGTGTGTGCCATTATGCTTAGCTGGTTTTTGGATTTTTTGTAAAGATGGAGTTTCAGCATGTTGCCCAGGCTGGTTTTGAGCTCCTAGATTCAAGCAATCTGCCTGCCTCGGCCTCCCAAATCACTGGGATTACAGATGTGAGTCACTCTGCCTAGCCTGATAAAACCTTTTAATATAGCTCCAGGCTCTTAAAAAAGCACTGGGCATTCTATGTTACAATATTTACCAAATATTATGTTACAAAGTATGTTACAATATTTACCAACAAAGTATAAATAATTGCAAGATAATATACACTGCAAACTGGAGAAAGCTCAGAGCACCTTGGTTAACCCCATGGAGTCCAAAAGGTGCCATGAGAACAGGGCAGTGAAATCACCTCCTCCTCATCTCCACTCTTTGGGGTTTCCACAAACACTTCCCACTACTGAGATGTTTTTTTCCCATTCATTTTCATTTCTCCCTCCGCTACCGCTTTCACAAAGCTACTTAGAGAGTGGGGATGGGGAAGAGGACTATGCTAGGCCTTCAGGTCCAGTAGCTCTCATCTTCTTAAGATCCTGTGGGGATCCTATGGGATCTGTGGGATCCCCATAGAATCTTAAGAAGGGTATAGCTTCCTTCATTTGATAAATGAGGAAACTGAGGCTCAGAGAAGTCAAACTTGAATGACCTGCTTGGCCACTCAGGTCTCCAAACAATGACTTGGAGCCACATTGCTTATGAATATGTCATTTCAAAAAACAGGTCCCCAATTCTCAGTCCAAGAGGATGAGTCACTTACTTGTAGGTTTTGGACCTATCCAGCCAGATTCCTGAGATCACAGCCCCAAGCATTCCTGCAATGACGATGGTCAGGCCAATTCTTCCAGCATTCACTTCTTCCCCCTGGGGAAACCATAGCCCCAAAGATCACCCGGCGATGGGACAAGACTCGGGACAGAGAACAGTCACCATGGGGTGAAGGAACAAAGGCAGGTAACTCAGGCTCCATCAGAGTCAATATTCAGAACGTATCAGGACAAGATGGCCTATAAGAAGATGGCCTAGGAGAAAATTCTAGAATAACTACTCCTCCCAACAATATAACCCTGACTGTGTGTGCATGATATTGGATGCTGGAGTGACAGGGATGAACCAAATCTGTTCTTAGAACTACTTTTAGGCAAATTTTTTAAAAACCATAAACCTCACAGCAACTCTTCTATCTTATCTGTCGTTAATTCCATTTCACAGATGGGGAAATTAAAATATATATGTTAAAATTTCCATTCTTAGGTTTTTTTGAACTATCAATGCCAAGAGGAATGGAAAGATAATCGTTATATATTTTTGAGTGCTTACTATAAGCCAGGCACCATGCCTAAGGTTTTATATCGTTTCCTCATTTACTCCTCGCCATTCCCCATCATAAGTGTTAGGGGTCAGTCTTCTCCATTTTGCAGATGAAGAAACAGGCACAATGAGATTAACCTACTAGCCCAAGGTCACAAGGCATGTGTTAAGTTCAGAGCTAGGATCTGAACGCAGGCCTTTGAACTCCAAAACTAGAACACTTAGCCACATAGGCTACCACTTCTGCAAGTGTGAGAGCCTAGTCCTTTCAAAAGAAGGTTGGATCTCCCTATTCCTGACTCCAGGCCACTCAGTATTCCATTCCCAGCATCCAGCCCAGGCCTTGTGGGTTCTGGAAACATTTAAATTCAGAAATTTTTTTTACATATATTTGCCAACAGTGTTGCCAGGCACTATGCTGTATAATAAATACATGTATCATATATAATTATGTATATATACACAAGTGTCATTATTTACTCTCTGATCCTAAAAAGAATCTTGCAAGAAGTAATTATGCTTCTTTTGCAGAAAAAAAAAAAAAAAGAGAGAGCTCAGAAACACTAACTAGCTTGTCACACTGTCAAGCCATCATACAGTTTAGTACCGCCAAAACTAGGGTTGAGATCCAGGGCCATCTCCCTTCAAATCCCATAAGCAAACCACTATATCACGCTACCTAGAACTGAGGGGAATGAAGACTTAAAAGTCATCCCAGGTTCTGCCAAGACAGACTTAGAAACTGTATCATCTTGAGGTCCAACATGCTTAGGGAACTCCCTTACCGGGTAGTGCCAGATCACCATGCGATTCAGCAGAGTGGACAAGGCATAAAAAGCACCAGCATTCAGACCTGAAGGAGGGAGTGAGAAATACAACATTAGGGTCAGCTTTCTTCCGGGCCATTGCTAACTTCTCCCCCAGCATCTGGGGGGTGGGCAGAAATCCTCATCCCACTGCCACTCTGAGCAGCATCCTCAGAGAAGAAAACACCAGGGAGGTCTGAGGCTACTCTGCAGTTTTCTCAAAGAAATACTTCAAAACAACCAAAAGTAACATTTAACCTTCCCTTAGCCACACACTATTGCTCTCTGATCCCCTTAATTTGCCCTGGAAAATAGACTCTGTGGAGTATTACTCCCAGGGCAGAGTCACCTACATTCTTCTTAAGCATTGGGTAGATCTAAGGGGTGGTCAGTAGGACTCCTGGACACCCTCCTCCTCCTCCTGATGACCCTGCCCCTTCTTGAGGCTGCTCCAGACCTCTGACCTGACACCACTCCCTCTGCAGGTGGTTTCTCTCCTCTTTCTCCATTCCTTCTCCAACTTTCTTTGCTGATTCAATGTCACACAAAATCTATTACATGAAACTAGAAGAGACCCTAAAGAGCATTCCGTTGACTCTCCTACTTTACCAATTCATTCACCAAAGGAGCACCTAGAATATGCTGTGAAAGGCTGTATCTTTAGCCAATAAGGTCATTTGCCCAAAGCCATACAGCAAGTGAGTAGCTGAGACTGGAACTGACCCAAAGGAGCAAAGGCCTCCTGGCCTCCTTTCAATGGTGGTGATGGTGATGATGACAATGGCAGCTGCACATACCTATGAATTAGACACTTTATAACAACCCTAGAAAGTAGGTAGCATTATCATCACCATTTTAGAGATAACAAAGATGCGCACACAGTTAAAACAACAAATACAACCACTCCATAATGCCCACCGGGGGTCTTTCTAACGTTAACTAAACATTGAGGCTCACAGACTACCACCGGCACGCTCTGTATTAGATTCACTTGGGAGGGTGTAAGTCAGGACACAGCTTGTGGGCAGGGCAGCCTCAGGAGTTCCTCTTCGATGGAACCAATCCATAGAACCCCAGTTCACACAGCCTTCCAGAAGCTACTCTCTTTCTGATGATGGCTAACATGCAAGGAAAGGTGAGTATGGCAACCACCCTAGCTTAATGCTCACAGGCGCCACCATTACTTGCAACAATTCTGTAGGCGTAGCTTCCGGGGGTCCCATAAGTGACAGGCCAGTGAAGAGAGTCATTGTACTCAGGGAAGCACAAAGAATGGCTTCCCACAAGAATGAATAAGTCTCCCTGTCCATTTGTATCACCAGAGGACATTTTTATCATAAGCAATGTTGCCTAAAGGTAGTTACACACTCCCTTTATCAGGTTCGCAGGGGGTAAAAGATACAAAGTTAAGCAAAGGTCAAATTCTCTTGCAAAATGGGAAATAATTTGTTTTGCAATCACACAGCTATTAAGTGATGGAGCTGGATTTGAACTCAGGCCGTGTGGCTCCAGAGTTCTTAATCACTCTGCTTTACATCCTCACAAAGCTGACTCTTGAATCAGATTTTCTCAGCTCAGGTCACTGAACAATTTCCTCATGTCCCAGCCTCTCCCAGTGGGTTACCCCAGGAATGCAACAAGGTTGGGCCCAATGCAGCCTCCTGAGCAGCACAGAGCCACAGTGGGCCAATAAACCCAGACATGTCCCCACATGTCACTACAACTGTCACGCTGATGGTTGCAATGATCATGAGGCTCTCAGCAACATCTCATTCAAGCAGCATTCCCATCTAATCTTCATAGCACACACTCAGCCACTTAGAAAGTCCATTTCTGAGTCAAGAGGTCCCACAAGGAGACATTCCTGAAAAGCCAAGTGAGGCGGAGTATGGGAAGGAGAAGAAAGAAAACAGTCTCCTCCCCTCTTCCCATTCATTCCTCCCGCTCCTCTCTAAGCCTCTTGCCCTAGTCTGACACTGCAAAGGGTGAGGAATGTTCCAACTCAGGCTTAGCTTCAGGTGGAACAGTTGCTCTCCTAACTGGGATGAGCCAAGGAGGGCAGAATCCACAGAAAAAGGAAGGAAATTATCCAGAAGGACTGGGAGCAAAAAAAATATGTATATATACACCAATGCTTTCACTGGTCCTGATAAAGGTCTGGAGAACAGAGTGCTGAACGAGTTGACCTATACTGCTGCAGCTGAGTGGTTTTTCTGGGGCTCAGTGGTTTAGTGAAATAGTTTCCAAAGTGTGGTCTCTGTTCCACCCCAGACCTACTGCAGCAGAAACTCTGGGAGTGAGGCCCCCGGCAATCTGCATTTGAACAAGCCTCCCAGGTGATTCTGATCGTGCTCCAGGTGGAAGCACTGGCTCCCTAGAGCAGTGTGGTTAACCAACAGCCATCCCTGCTCCAGGCCAGACAGGAGACTGAACTGGGGTTAAAGGGGGGTGGGAGGGAAGGAAGAGCAGGGGTTCATCCTGGAAGGCTGCCAATCTGTTCCACTGTTTCTGCAGCCCCACCTTAGAGGAATCAGGAGCTTATGCATGTGTTCTGAATCCATCTTTGGTCTAGATGTCCCTCACCATATTGTCAAAGGTTGCCAGACATGGTTAACCAAGTCCACTCTACTGCCTAAACACAGGGGTTGGGCATTCCACACAGAAAGGCAGGAATGAAATGCATGCTCCTTCCTGTGTGAGTACCTCTTATAGGAGTACAGGTGACTGCATTCTATTCAGGTCTGATCATCCTCAGCAAGGTGAGCCTGCTGGGCCAGGGAAGAGAAAACGTGATCTCCCCTGAAAGGCCTGGTCATTCCTGGAATCAGTCACCTGGGAGAAGTGCCACTTACTGAGAAGGCAGGCTTTAGAGAGGCAGAAAGGACTCTGTCATCATTCTGAGTCTCTTTCTCTCCTTTGTCAAAAACAATGTTTTTCTTTGTAAAAAATTTTTGGGGTCTCACTATGTTTACCAGGCTGGTCTTGAATTCCTGGCCTCAAACGATCCTCCCACTTTGGCCACCCAAAGTGCTGAGATTACAAGTGTGAGCTACCAAGCCCAGCCAATAACAGTTTTATTCAAACTGTGTTCCAGTGACTACTGACATTAGAAGTCCTTAAAGTTTAAAAATGCAGATTTTGAGGCCCTACCATAGACCTACTGAATCAGAATCTCTTGGAATGGGGTCCAGGAATCTGCATCTTCAGCAACTACAACAGTAAAACCCCAATGCACTTGTTAAAATGTCTGGAATTTGAGAATACATGGCCTTCAAGATGCAAAAGATCAGGGACCAGACCCAGGCTCCCAGGTGGTGGGGTTAACATGGAGGCAGCTGGGATGGGAAGGGGCTTCAAGACCCATCACACAGCTACCTCAGAGGTTCTCAACTCTGCTGCAAGTCAGAATTATCTGGAATGCTGGGAGAAAGCAGATTCCTAGGCCCCAAACCAGACTTTCTGAATTTGAATTTCCAGAAATCTATGTACACATTCAATCAAGCACTCCAGGAGGTCCTGTCCTCAAGGAAGTCTGGGAAACACTGACCCCAGATCATATCTTTGGGTTTTGGTTATTCTGCATTTCCCTTTAGTTCTTGTTTTAAAGGGCCAGCCTGATCTTGATAAAGCTCCCAGGAATCCGGAGAAGGATTTTATGCCCACTCTTCAGCTAGGATTTTAGAGGGGGCATGAAGCCCCCTCCCTAGGCCCATGTAGGTGGAACAATGATAAAGCACTGAGAGCCCCAAGGGAAGGTGAACCTTTGGATACACAAGTCAAGACTTTGAGTTCAGATGCCAGAGGCATTGGAAGTTTATTCAGAAGCATGAATAATCTTGCTGGCGGCAAGGCTGGGGCATAACTATGGAAAAAGTATGCCCTTTGAGTATGCCATTTTCTAGAAGAGAAGCCTTTTCAACAGGGCAGTTGTCATGCCATTGATCATAAGACATTAGAGGAGGCCATGTGAATGCAAGACTCAGAGACACAAAGAGAAGGTAGCCAGAGGAAGGTTCCCTTCTCCATCCCACCCCACCCCACCCTACTGTGAAACACACCAAAGACACTGTCAGACACGTGGAATTTCTGGTTCCCTGAGTCTTCCCGCATTGCCAAAGTTGAAGGAGAGAGGGAGGGTGTTTTACGGGCAGTTTCTTAATGATGTGATATTTCAGCAACATCAAACCCAAGCTCAACCCCTGCATCTCTTCCCCTCTAAACTGAATTGCCAGATTTCAAAAAAAAAAAATAGCAAATAAATACATTTGTAATAAATAATAGTTCTTAGTTAAATATGCCACAAATATTGCATAAGACATATTTATATTAAAAGTATTTGTTGTTTATCTGAAATTCAAATTAACTGGATGATCTTTATTTTATCTCTCAACCCTACCTCTAAGAGTGTAGCCAGAAGTGTAGGGAAAAGCCAGCAACACTTGCCCCCTCGATTTACTCCAAGGCCTTCAATTATTGCTGCACCTCAGCTCTGGGCAGTTGACTCATCGGCTTGGAGAACCACTTGGAAAGCCACTGCAAATACAATACCACCAGCTGCAGGACAGTTACTCCTCCTCTTAGTGAAATCTGGTTTGGACCAAAGAAGCAATGCTGGAAATCAGTAAGTTTACCAATGCAATAGCATTGTAGTCTGGCAATGGCAGATTGGCAGTCTGGAGGCATGTCATGTCTTTATTCTCAACTGCATTAAAAGCTTTCACTTCCATTCAGAACACTCTAATGGGAAGTAAGTGTCATTACTGTTTTCTAGTGGGGGTGGAGAGTATTAAAGAGATGAAGGATGGGCAGCACAGATGGGTGAAGGTAGTACACTCAGTAACTGGCAGAGCTGACACCAAAACTCAGACCTCCCATTTCTTACGAGCCAGCTCTGAACTTACGAGTCTAGCACTCAAGGCTCTTAACCCAACACATGTCCAAGCATGTCCAATATATGTGCCTGTGAAATGCTGTTGCCTGTTTAATTCCCAGCCACATGCTCTTTAAATGCATATAATTCAGAGCTAAATATGAACACTACATGTACAATGTAAAAAGTATGAAGTATTTCATTCTTCAAAGCCCAATATGAAACTGCAAGGGGATTAGGAGGACTGGGGTAATTCCGGAGGATTTCAAAGCATCTAGTTGAATTGACAGAGGGCATTTTAGAAAATTATTTTTGTTGGGAGGCCGAGGCGGGCGGATCACCTGAGGTCAGGAGTTTGAGACCAGCCTGGCCCACATGGTGAAACCCTGTCTCTACTAAAAACAAAAATTCCCGGGGTGTCGTGGCAGGTACCTGTAATCGGGAGGTAGCTACTCGGGAGGCTGAGTCAGGAGAATTGCTCAAACCTGGAAGGTGGAGGTTGCAGTGAGCTGAGATCATGCCACTGCACTCCAGCCTGGGTGACAGAGCAAGATTCTGTTAAAAAAAAAAAAAATTGTTTTTGTTTTTGTTTGTTTTAATTCGGAACAAACACAGTAGGAGAAGAAAGCAAAGATTAACAGTTGGAGTAAGTGCCTATAGCTCTTGACCTATGGGCAAGAAACTAAATCTCTAGAGCCTCAGTTTCCTCATGTCTAAAATGAAACAAAGGGCTTATGTCATGGGTTAGTTTTGAAAATTTAATGAGATAATACATGTAAAGCAATTAACATGATTCTTCAATCAAAATTTTTTTCAAATCTGTGATTAAGTCTAAGAATCATTTTCTTTTTGGCAAAGAGCCCCACATGGACATCACATTCTCCAGAGTTTCCTTTCAACATTTTCAGCCAGCCTCTTGTTCACCCCAACTCTTATCCCCACTGCAGGCAGCTGCAATGTTAAGCAGTGCCATTGATTGTTTTCAACAAATGCCCTGGCAATAGGGCTTTTCCCATGAGCAAACTCCAAGTCAGGTCAAATAACGTGTCCTATGAACAGGGCTTTTCCGGGGACCTGCTAGGTAGGTCAAATAGTACTTCTCAGGGGTGGAGCGCCAAATCGACTTTGCTCCCTCCAGTGGCTATGAGGCAGTTGGTTTGCACAGCTCCATGGCTATGAGGCTGCTGGATGTCACAGCCCCATGGCTGCAAGGCTGTAGCAGTCAAGGCTACTGCAGAGCCTGGGAGAAGGGGATTGGAATAGGGCAAGCGAAAACACAAGGCCCACTGTTCTTACTGATATTTAGCCATTTCTCTTGAATAAACGCTGCTTGGATTGTTGCACGTCATTTGTTTAAAGTTCTGAAAAAATTCATTTTGACATTTTTTGCCATTGTTCTTGTTTTTATAGAGGAGTGGATTTTCTAAGGTCCTTACTCCACCATTCAAGAAGTGCTTTCCTATTTATTTCCTGGGTTATCATTTTATCAAATAGATAAGGAAAAGTGTCCAGGAGTACAGGATTAAAACTACTCTGTCAGATTAAAGACCATGTGAGCAACCAGCCATGCGAGAGGAAGGAGGAGGAGTAGCTTTGCTCCCCACAGCATGGCCTAGGCTTGAGCCCCTCGAAGACCAGGAGTAACAATGTTCCTGGTACATTTTGTCTGTTTCTTGTTCTCATGAGTCAGTGACCTGGCCCTAACACCAACAATCTCCAGCACTGAGGACCATAGCCTTTGGAATGGGACCACTGCCCAGTTATCACCACTGTCACCATTTTCAGCCACAGAAAATATTTCTGAAGTACTCATCTGCCCTAGAATCCCAGGTGGGCCTCAAATACCCTCTTGTTAGATGCAACAAGGTTTATGGTTGTCAGAGGTCAATGCACTCACAATATCTAACTCTAGCAAAAGTAAAAGCTCTTAGAGTCACGGAATCCTGAGTCTACAAAGGCCCCCAAAGGCCATCTGGTTTCACTATCCATCTTCAGCCTGAGATCCCCTACAACATTCCCACCAAGTGGTTAGTCCCATCTATGCTTGAATACTTCCCAGTGATGGGGAAACTGTAACTTCCTTAGTTGGACGTCTCTAAGCTTTGGAAACTTTGTCTTTGTTTTGCGGATGAATGGGGAGACATACTCAGAGAATTGAGAAACTGGAGGAAATGAGGAATGGAGGATCGAGATCTTGAAGACGAACCTGGTCATCTATGGCTATTCCAGATGAAAGGTCACCTAATTTCTATGTATGCCTGAAAAACAGGATTGCCCCTCTACCAGGATGAAGCCACCTCTTATCTAGTGTCTCAGCAAATAAACGCTTCAGTTGATATAAAATGTATTGATGAGCCTAAAATGAAACTCTGGAACAATTCTAGGAAGGACCATCAGCAATTATAGAACAGGCATTAAGAATGCAGATTTTGGCTGGGCGCAGTGGCTCACACCTGTAATCCCAGTACTTTTTGAGGCCGAGGCAGGCGGATCACCTGAGGCCAGGAGTTTGAGACCCCAGCCTGGCCAACATGACAAAACCCCAGCTCTACTAAAAATACAAAAATTAGTCGGGCATGGTGGTGGTGCATGCCTATAATCCCAGCTACTCGGGAGGCTGAGGCAGAAGAATTGCTTGAGCAGGGGAGGCAGAGGCTGCAGTGAGCCAAGATCGCACCACTATACTCCAGCGTGGGCAACGAGAGGAAAACTCTGTCTCAAAAAAAAAAAAAAAAAAAAAAAGAATGAGGCTTTGGAGTTAGACGAACTTGTATTTGAACTCTGGCCCTGCCACTTGAAAGTTGTGTGACCTTGGGCTAGTTATTTGACCACTCTGAGTTTAGTTTCCTCATCTGTTAAATAGGGATAATTTTAGTACCAACATCACGTAGGTGTACTGGAAGTTAAATAAAATCAGATATGAAAAGCACCTGGCACAGAGTAAGCACTGTTGTTGTTATAAAGCAATAGCTTTTGAGTCTGTAGGCAACATGAAGCTGTGGCCAACTGGGGTTTCACTAAGAATAAGTCATGTCAAACTAATTTCATTTCTTTGTTTCATATGGTTACTGTACATGTCACACATTTGCTAACTCTTGGTTTTAATCAAACTTTAACTGGTGGATTAAATGACCAAATGTAGGCTGAATAGCAATAAAGGTGGGTAGATATGTAGCAGCTTGAACTAAGGGTACTAACTAATAGACTGGCATTCAGCTGGAGGACACTCTTTAGTGGAATGCCATGAGGCTCTGCCTTTGCCCTTGTTCGATCCAACGATCTTATTACAGGTTTGAAAGAAGATACAGAAAACACCATGCTGGGAAAGAAAGCCAACACATTAGCATTAAGATTCCAATTTATCTTTCCAAGAGCCAAGCAAATGAAATGAAAGAGGGATGTTGTTGTACAATCAGATAAAATAGAAGTCAATCACAGGATGAGGGAGGACTGGTTGAGGAGTGACTGATGTGGCAAGACACATATATGCATGCATGCATTAACTAATTTATGAATTTAGTAACTACTCAAATAGTCACTTGAGGACAGTCACTGCTGAGGAACTATAAAGATGAAAAACATAAATCCACAATCTTTGAGAGTTCAGTCTAATGGGGAAATAGACCTGCAAAATTTTTTTTTAATGACAGATGTTAAGGTGTATAAGGAATAGCATGGTAAGAGAGGAAAAGTTTTACCTACTACTGCTTTACAAAAGTGATACTGAGATGAGACTTGGAGGACCAACAGGCATTTGTCAGATAACCTGACGTGGGAAGAAATTATTTTCTAGGTGGACTTTACAGCACATGCAAAGGCCCTTGGGCATAGCTGGGTCCTCTGGATTGACCCTAGACAACAACTTTCCAAGCACATTTGGGCTTTGGAAAGAATAATATGTGAAGACACATCAGGCCTCTTGTCTAACATTTCCAGTTCTAATGCATTCCTAGACACATTGGCGCCTTACCATAGGTGATGACAAGCAGCACAAAGTTGAGGTTTTTGAAGAGCTGGGCGATGGAACCTAAGTACGAGGCATCAGGAGAGGTCAAGGCATAGCTCAGGGATTGGGCCCTGCTGGGGGGATATTTAGGTTTCTCCTTGAACACTGAAAGGAAAAAAACAGAGATGGCTGGAATTTCCCATGGTCCCACCCCAGCAGAGCTGGTTCCACATGAGTGAAAGCTGCTCCATCATCTGAGAGGAGCTAAGACTCCCACAGGAAATATTAATTCTTCAATTAAACCCTTAACAGCCCTCTTCTTGAAGCTGCTTCTCATTGTTAGGCTGAGTGAATGGTCCTTTTATACTTTTTTTTCTTTTTCTTTTTCTTTTCGCTCTGTCACCCAGGCTGGAGTGCAGTGGCACCATCTTGGCTCACTGCAACCTCCACCTCCTGGGCTCAAGCCATTCTCCTATCTCAGCCCCCTGAGTAGCTGAGACTACAGGCATATGTGCCACCACACCTGGATAATTTTGTGTGTTTTTCATAGAGTCGGGGCTTTGCCATGTTGCCCGGGCTGGTCTCAAACTCCTGAGCTCAAGCAATTTGCCTGCCTCGGTCCCCCAAAGTGCTGGGATTACAGGCGTGAGCCACTGCACCTGGCCTGATTACTTTTTCCTTTTCTTTTCTTTTTTTTTTTTTTTTTGAGACGAAGTCTCGCTCTGCTGCCCAGGCTGGAGTGCAGTGGCATGATCTTCACTCACTGCAGCCTCCGCCTCCCAGGTTCAAGCGATTCTTGTGCCTCAGCCTCCTGAGTAGCTGGGACCATAGGCATACACCACCACCATGCCTGGCTAATATTTGTATTTTTAGTAGAGACGGGGTTTCGCTATGTGGGCTAGGCTGGTCTGAACTCCTGACCTCAACTGATCCGCCCACCTTTGCCTCCCAAAGTGCTGGGATTACAGGAATGAGCCACCACGCCCAGCCCTGATTACTTTTTTTTAGTGACCTCTGGAAGGCTGAAATTATTGGACCTCTCAGGCAGTGTTCAAAGATCAAGGAAACTCATAATAACCAGCAAATAACATACCACAGAGAGCTGAAAAAACACACTAGCAACACAAAGCTAAAGCTTTGGGATTGGTGAGCCCAGTTAATGGCTTAGTGCCACAGCTCTTCCCAAGGGGAAAGGGACTATGTTGCCCATGCTTAGCACAGAGCATGGCATGCAGCAGCTGATAAATATTCCCTGAATAACTGAAAGGGGTCTTTTTCTGCAGGGAAAAAAAAAAAAAATCTAGGGTCCATTCCTCGTTTCTCAAAGTCTGAATCAGACCTTTGCCTCATGATAGAAACAAGAAGATTAATACATGCTTCTCCATTGACTGTATTGATGGCCAGTCCATTTTCTAGAGGGCAGATCAGTTTAACTAGTTGTTTGGCTAAAGTGGTTCCCCTATTAAATCTGAATAAGTGGCCAGGAGTGGTGGCTCACTCCTATAATCCCAGCACTTTGGGAGACCAAGGCACGTGGATCTCTTGAGGTCAGGAGTTCAAGACTAGCCTGGCCAACATGGTAAAACATCGTGTCTACTAAAAATAGGCATGTTAAAACACTTTGTCTACTAAAAATACAAAAATTAGCCAGGCGTGGTAGCACACACCTGTAGTCCCAGCTACTCGGGAGGCTGAGGCAGGAGAATCACTTGAACCTGGGAGGCGGAGGTTGCAAGGTTGCAGTGCACCAAGATTGCACCACGTACTCCAGCCTGGGCTACAGAGTGAGACTCTGTATCAAAAGAAAAAGAGAAAAATTTCCAAATAAGCACCTTGTGGCCTCCTCCACACCCCAAAAGAATGTTCCTGAAAGGTCAGTAGACTGTCGCCACTTAGAGGAAGGTGTGGAAATGAAATTTACTCTCCTGGCAGATCAAAGGGGCCCTCCACCCAGAAAATGCCCTTGCACAGACTTCAGAGCCCTGCTTCCTCCTTCCATAGAAACTGTGCTGGATATTATAGTTGGGAGCCTCTCATCAATTGTCTTGCCTCTTCACCTTCCCTTCACTCGGGGGAAAGAATGCAAGGCAAAAAGTTTGCTTATCTTTACATCAGCAGGTGTTGGCTTAACGATTTGGCAACCACGAACCAGAATTCAGATAAGATTTTTCAGGTCTTTACTCAATTAGCGACTATCCATCTGTGCTTGATAATAAAATGCCCAAACAGAAATGTCCTACCTCCAGATTTTCAACTGCAAAGGACCAGGCCCTCATCTGCTTGAGAATTTGGAGCTGGACATATAATTTGAAACTCAAAGTCTGGCTAAGAGGCCCATGGCTGTATCATTCTTCCCTGCTCTCATCCACAGCTCCCTTGCTTCTCACCTTACCAGGAACACCAAGGTCTCTGTCTAATACATTCTGCCAGCTTTTAAACCCATTAGACAGCCTTTCTCATCCTGGATTCTTGGCGGGGAACAACGCAATGAGAACGGTTGAATGAGGTACCCAATTATAGAACTGCTTGACTCTGGAGGTGGAGTCAGTAGGCAGGAATGAAACCTTTAACATGTGAGGTGGAACTTCCAGGTATTAGAAAGAAAGCTGGTTAACCTTTAGACGGGTGACTAACTGAAAATAAAAACCTCTGTCTTGCTGGTTCTAAATTTATCATAGCCCATATAATATCACCCAGCTGAGAAAAGGAGATGTAAATTTATCTTACCAAATACCTCAATCATTAAATGCACATGGATGTAAAATATTAACAGTAGTGGCCGGGCGTGGTGGCTCATGCCTGTAATTCCAGCACTTTGGGAGGCCGAGGCGGGTGGATCACTTGAGGTCAGGAGCTCCAGACCAGCCTGGCCAACATGGTGAAACCCCGTCTCTACTAAAAACACAAAAATCAGCTGGGCATGGTGACAGCCGCCTGTAATCTCAGCTACTCAAGAGGCTGAGGCGGAGAATCGCTTGAACCCAGGAGGCAGAGGTTGCAGAGAGCTGAGGTTGCGCCACTGCATTCCAGCCTGGGTGACAGAGCAAGACTCCATCTCCAAAAATAAATAACTAAATAAATAAATAAAACATTAACAGTAGTTATCTGAGGTTCGTGGTTGGGATTAACTTGTACAATGACAAGTTAATGGTCATTCCTTTCTCTATACTTTTTTGTATTTTCTAGATTTTTCTACAATAAGCATACATTACTCTTAAAATTTTTTAAAAAGCAGTAAAGAACTATGATCCTCAAGTATTTTCGGGTTAATCTATGAGATTATTAGTTTTATGGATCAATTTCAGTTTTGTTTTTTCAGAAATTTAGAATAGGGACATAGACAAGCTTAGACTTGAATCCCATCTCTGCCACTTACTAGCTATCTAATCTCGAATAGTTGATATAACTTCCCTTAAGTCTCATTTTTCTCTTTGTTAAATAGGACTGATAGTGGTACCTCACTGACAGGGTTGTTGAAGACTACATGAAATCAGGCATGCTCAGTACAGTGCCTGTGATGGCCTAAGTGCTCAGTGGGTTTCATCAAGGGGACTAGCAGTCTACCCATTACTTCTGATGAGGTAGGACTGGGAACTGGTTAATGACAATTAAACTTTTTCTTAGCCACTAACAAAGTGGATAGGACCAACTAGCATTGTGTCAGGACAACTGCCCAGGCTAAAACATTTGAAGACCATAAGAAGCCCAGACTCCAGTTTCTGTAAATATCCATGGTATTTCAGGGCATGTTCACACGGGTCCCACCAAGGTCAGCAGAGTCTCCCTGCCCCTTTGCCCCCTGCTGCCCCATCTGTCTACTAATGACCTTACCAATGAAGACAAGGATGAGGAGGAGAGTGGCCACACCTCCTATTATATAGAACATGATGCTGATGTGGTAGGCAAGCTTGTCCCGGTCTTCGACGTTGGGTACCAGAACAGGAGGGACCAAGAACCCAATCGCAATTCCAAGCTATAAGAGAGACAACCAATCACGGTTATCAATGGCCAAGAGGTGACAACACAAATGTAAAGAGATTCCTAATAAGAAATCTAATTACCAACTTCCAATCCTTCCTAACACCCATGCAGGGATTATTTCTCACCTCAAAACACCAGGAAAATGTTTCTTCTGACTGACAATTTGGCTTATACATCCTTCTGACCACCCTCACTATCAATGCCTGTTACAAGAATGTGTAATTGATGGTCTCAACGCAGGCTGGCTCTTCTCTAGCTGCAAACTGATGAATGATGGTTCCTCTACTCCCATATCTGGAGTAGAGTAAAATAACATTGTTTCCTTGTGCTACTCCAAATTTTAGTTTCACTGAATCTGTTAACCCAGAGCTGAGAGCCCAGCTGGGGAGAAATTCTATACCCTGCAAGCCCAAGAACTTGCATTCAGTAAGAGTTGGAAGCCTAAAGCTGTTATCACATTTACAAGCATGGAAGCTTCAGTTTATTGTGTGAATAACATAGTAACTTCTAAAGCATCTATAGTGTGAAGTCACACATAACTGCATAAATTCACACACACAGGAGATAGGCACCTAAAAAATGGCTGTAAACACACACACACCCCCAACAAATTAAACCATTTCTTTTTTTTCTTTTCTTTCTTTCTTTCTCTTTTCTTTTCTTTTTTTTTTTTGAGACGGAGTCTCGCTCTGTCACCCAGGCTGGAGTGCAGTGGTGCAATCTCGGTTCACTGCAACCTCCGCCTCCTGGGTTCAAGCAATTCTCCTGCTTCAGCCTCCCGAGTAGCTGGGACTACAGGCGTGCGCCACGCCTGGCTAATTTTTGTATTTTTAGTAGAGACGGGTTTCACCATGTCGGCCAGGATGGTCTCGATTTCTCCACCTTGTGATCCACCTGCCTCGGCCTCCCAAAGTGCTAAACCATTTCTTATCTGGGTTGGAATTCAAAGTCCAGTGACCTGACCGATAACATGAGTTGAGTGTTTCTGAGGTCAGAAAGACTTGGCCTCAGTACTGACTGGCTGTGATACAATTCGCAAAAGCCCTTCTGCTGCACATAATATTGAGGCGGAAATGGGAAAACAGCTTGTGAACTCAGGCAAGCTTCAAATTCCAAGAGTGAAGGAAGATAAGTAATTCCTTTGTCGTAAGGTCTCATTTTTCCTTTGTTGTACTTGAAAGAGCTATTGGTAAAGAAACAATTTGCTTTCGCTCCTCATTTTCACATCATCCATCAGCTGCCAATCTGCTGACCCCCTTGATGGGTTTTTCAATATGTCAGTTACAGTCATTCAAGATGTTTACTAGTGGTTCTCAGTTCTGGAATATTCACAAAAGTGATCACTCATAGTTTCTGTGTAGAACTCGTCATACCAATATGTAATCAATTAACCAAATGCATCTTTAAAACGTACTCTGCCAGATATTTTAGGAAGTACCAAGAGGTACAGGGTTCCTGCCTTCAAGGAGCTTAATAATCTATTAGCAGGAAAAATGTTAAAACAAAAATACAACAGATAATACAACTGGCCATATTTGTGGGTTAAAATGATAGAATATTACAGTTTGAAAGTTCATCTGTAATCCTCTATTATAATTACAAACCCAATAATTACAGGAGAAAACAAAAGCCAGGTGAGGTTAATTGAGCTCTGTGACTTGTTGAGGGTCACCCAGAGTTCTCGCAGAGTGGAAATGAGAAAGCAGATCTCCTGGCTTCTCTGGCCAGTGCATCCTGGGCCAGAAGCCTTGAGAAAGGCCCAGGCAGGCAGGCTTCTGCAGAAGAGAGGCCTCTTTTGTGTCCTTGGAGCTTTAGCTGATCCTTGGTCATACTGGTTTGTCAGAGTCAGGCTTCTCAACTGCTCATCTTCAAGACTTTAATTGAAGGTAAAAACCAGCCACAAGCAGAGGGGCAAATACAACCTTCTTCATAGCTGGGAAGCTGGGCCCACTCCAGCTCATATATGACCTTCTAAGTACTTTGGAGTTGGAGGTCTGGAAGTTAAGTAGAATCTCCCAAGGTCCCATTTGCAAGAGTGAGGAAAGATACGACACCATCTGAGGTTCTGTGACTCTTTCATTTCCAAAGGAAAATCAAAGCTCTGAGGTCCCAACACAGGATACTTTAATTCCCAGTTAATCTTCTGCCCCAATAAAGAATCCTCCCAGCCGGTGTTACACTGTACGCCCTACTCCTCTGGGGCAGCTGGACTCTGTTCATTCCATCTGTACACTAAGCTTGAGGGAGTGCTATTCCACCCCAACTCCAGCTCTTAAGCCTTCCCCAGGCAGCAGGGTGGATGGGTGGGCCCTAGTAGTGGCCTACAGTAACCCCAGCTGGGCAGCAACACTGTCTCATGGTAACCTTTCTCAAGAAGGAAATTGGCTATGGAGGTACATTTATGCCCAGTGTGGAAAACCAAAACATAAGGATTAGAATGTAAGCTGCTTCCTCTTTTGTTTTTTCAAGACATATTTTTGTCCTGCTTCTTAAGAGCAGTGTTTAGGGAGAGTCTATTTCTAGTTCCTAGTTTATAAGTTTATAGGTCTGTCCCGTAGTTATGATGGATGGATGGATGGATGGATGGATGGATGGATGGATGGATGAGCAGATGAACATTGGTGGAAAATCCTGTCTACACAAAGCTAGGAATGACACATCTCCCTATTAAGGTCCAGGTTCTTTCTACATTGTACTCATAGTGGTAAGAAAAAAAAAATGTGTATGGGAAAGTAAGGAGAGGCTAGGATACCCTAGTGTATCTTGAGCATCTACTATGCACTGAATATGTAATACAATTCATCTTTTAATTTAACCCCAATAACTTTATTTATTTTTCATTAATTATTATTATTTTTTGAGACAGGGTCTCACTCTGTCACCCAGGCTGGAGCACAGTGGCACGATCTCAGTTCACTGCAACCTCCGCCGCCTCCCAGGTTCAAGTGATTCTCCTACCTCAGCCTCCCAAGTAGTTGGGATTACAGGCACCCACCACCATGCCTGGCTAATTTTTGTATTTTTAGTAGAGACAGGGTTTCCCCATGTTGGCCAGCCTGGTCTCAAATTCCTGACCTCAAGTGATCTGCCTGCCTCAGCGTCCCAAATTGTTGGGATTACAGGCATGAGCCACTGCACCAAGCCTAACCCCAATAACTTTGTAACAACAAAAAAGAGAGAGAGGAAAAAAAAAAAAAAAAAAAAACCTTCTGCTCAGCACCCTGTCCAGGGTCACACAGGCAGCTAGCAGAGGAGCTGGGCTCCTAAGCCAGTTCTGTCTATGTCAGAACCCAGGCTCACTTTGCTGCCTTCCATGAAATGTTGGTGTGATACTAGTCAACACAGAAGTCTACATTTTCACCCATTTGAGTTGTCATTCATTTGATAGGAAACCTCTGGGGTACAAATCAGAGACCTGGGGCCTGAATCAGTGAAACATTAATTTAAAATGTGGGAGAACGCTGCACCCGGAGCGTTTGGCACCTTTCCTGGAGACCCACCTTGGGAAGGCAGATGAATGAATGTCACTGCTAACTGGTTTTGAGTTGACTTACATCCCTGCACTTGTTCTAGTTTTATCATTCTCAACAAAACACAAAGTCATGGGCAAAATACAAAATTCATGGTCAAACCAAGTCACAGTCTTAGCTCTTCTGGAACTTACTTTTCAAAAATTAGGCTCTCTTCATTTTTACCTATTGTATAGCAGTATTTCCCAACCTTGTCCCTTAACAAACATCACCAGTACCGACCCCGTTGTTATCCCTGAGGTCTGAGATGGGTACTAAATACCTGTATTTTCATATGCAGGCATCCCCATCATCATCAAGGGAGTTGAGGAGACACTGGCCTCTGGAAAAGTGTGGCTCATGCCTCCTAATAGTTTCCATGCAGCTCTGCTCCTAGCTATTTTCCATGATAGCCAGCCATCTTTGGAAAACGTGATCAGATCATGTACCTCTCCTGCTTAACACCCTGCAGTGACTTCTCCTTGCTTTAAATTAGAGATAAAAATCCGAAGCACAGCCACAAGGTTTTGCACATGGGCTCTGCCTAATGGTCTGACTCTTGTCATCAACTTGTTCCTCAGGACTTTGCTACACTGAGTTCCCTTCCGTCTTTCAAGTGACCACGGGGAGTTTGCACTGGCTCCCCTACCTGGATTAGAATGTCTCCCTGCTGTGTTTCAGCTAGTCAATGCAGATATCCTTCAGGTCTGAGTGCAAATCCTGCTTCCTCAGGAAGGTTGCTCTGATCCCTTACATGAGTTCGGTTTCCTGCAGGGGTAATTTTATATTTGTATGATCATTTAATGAACATCTGTCTTCCCAACCAGATTACAAGCTCCATGAGGGCAGGGCTCACACTGATCTCTCTGGAGCCTGGCACATGATAATACTCATCATAGTAAAACGTATGGAGCTTTACGTGGAGTATCTCAAGCCTCATAACAACCTCAGAAAGAGGGGTCTAACATCGTCCCAATTTTACAGATGATGAGGCTGAGATGCAGGAAGGCTGACTGACTTGCCCAAGGTCACACAGCTCTAGGTAGCAAGGCTGGAGTTTTCAACACAGTGTTCCAAAGTGAGGTAAGCTTTATAACTATAGTTTACTTCATCCCAATAGAGGGCGTTTAACAAAAAATGTGATGAATGAAAGGATGGAGAGGCAGCCTGGGATATTTAATTTTAATTTTCTATTTTATTTTTGCCCTTTCTGCAAACTCAAAGGTGACCTGTAAATGCTACTGCAATGTCAGTAATCAGGAGCATTTCCAGAGCAAATGTCACAGGTAAAAACATGTCTATGTGGTCTGAGGGCCCTGGGTGACAGGGAGAAGCCATACTTTGAATGATGTGTCACTTGTGATTCTAGCTCTTGCATTTGGCAGAGCAAGAATAAAACCAGAAAATCATCAGGCTGCACCTGGGGTAAGATTTTCATACCCAACCCATTACACAACACAACACACATGCTATGCAGGCTGTGAGATCCACGGAACCACTGTTTCCTATCCGCTTCCACCATCCACTGTCCCTATTCACCATTCACAAAGCCCTCAGTCACAATTGAATCAGAACCCTAGCACACAGATGCCCTCCTAAATCCTACCTATTCATGGGGCCAGAATATGGCCAGGCCATTCAGGGAGGATCCCAGAGCTTCCACAAAAGGCAAGGCAAGGAGCTCTGTGTCCACACAGTGGTAAGGGCTTCAGTCCAAATGGAACAGAAAAAGAACCGGTAGTCCCCATCTGAGCCTCTTGCTGGGTCCCAGGCACCTCATCCTCTTGACCCAAGCCACTGGCAAGGTGGATCCTGCTCTTGTTAGGAGACAACCACCTCCATAAACAGGTTCTCGCCTACCGAAACTCATTCCTCTCCCAATGTGCACTGCTATTCAGACAAACGCAAGCCTACCCCTAGGGCTGGGCCCCAATTTTCTCAAGCCAATTGGCTCATTCCTCTCCCTTGGGCACAGTCATTGGGTATGGCTGGACATGTTCCCTTAGATTTCAGGTCTCTCAGGAGCTATCTTCCTAGTGCTGAGTCAAAAATGTCCCATACTTCATAAACATGTAAAATGCCATGTATCAAATAATAATAAAAATATACATATATATAATATATACAAAATAAACACATATAAAAATATTATATATATATATATCCCTTTATTGAGCCAGCAGCTTTCTTTGCACCAGGGTCCCTGAGGTTGAAGGCTTCCATCAAATTTGGTCTCTTCATGACCTAATCTGGGGCTTGCCTCATGCCCAGGCTATGTTACTTTTATTTTTTAAATTAAAAACAACTTTTTTTTGAGACGAAATCTTGCTCTGTCACCAGGCTGGAGTGCAGTGGCGCAATCTTGGCTCACTGCAACCTTCGCCTCCTGAGTTCAAGCAATTCTCCCGCCTCAGCCTCCCAAGTAGCTGGAACTACAGGATCATGCCACCATACCTGGCTGATTTTTTTACAATTTTTTGTGCAATTGGGGTCTCTCACTATGTTGCCTAGGCTGGTCTCAAGTGGTCCTCCCATCTCAGCTTCCCAAAATATTGAGATTACAGGCATTAAGCCACCGTACCTGGCCTTATGCTATTTTTAAATGAATCTCCCACTTCTTCTTTCTCCTTCAACATTTCTCAGAGACATCATCATATTAATATAGTGGTTAAAGGCTCAGTGTCAGGGGTCAGAAGGATCTCAATTCAAATCTCGACTCTACCAGTTACTAGAGCTTGACAAGTTAATTGACCTCTCTGTGTGTTTCCTAATCCACAAGAGGAAGAAAATACCATCTAGCTCATCAGGCTGAGGTTCACTCCCTGTCTGCAAGGTTGGCTCTTTCCCACACGCTCTCACACAGCAAGGTGACAGTCAGCAGAGGCCACTGGGACTCCCAAGATGCACTTGGTTTATTTGGGGAAGTCATACAAACCATCATCCTACCCTGGTTCTGCTTCACTTCCTTCTCTGGCTCCATCTGCGTGTCCTTCCTCAATTATCTTAGTCATCTTTGACTCTGCCCTCTTATATGTACTTCATCTCAGATCCTCCCAAACCCTTCTGCAAAGTTCTCCTTGAATCTGCCCTGTCCTGCTTCGGCCCTTTCTGCCTTTCTCCCAGGCAACTGTGATCTCTTCTTGCCCAACCTGCACAATGTACTCAGATCATGGTCCTCGGCATTGCATTGACCCCACCGTCCCTGCTCAAAGACCTTCAAGGTGTCAGTCCTCTCAGAGGAAGGAAGCAGGTGCAAACCCCTCAGCCACTGTTCTTGGCCATTGATTTGGTTTGGCTCTGTGTCCCCACCTAAATTTATCTCGAATTGTAATCCCCATGTGCCAAGGGAGGGGCCTGGTGGGAGGTGATTGGATCACGGGGGCAGTTTCTCCCATAGTATTCTCATGGTAGTAAGTTCTTACAAGACCTGATGGTTATAGAAATGTTTGACAGTTCCTCCTTCACACGCTCTCTCTCTTGCTCTCTTGCCTACCACCATGTAAGATGTGCCTGTTTCCCTTTCCACCATGATTGTAAGTTTCCTGAGGCCTCCCTAGCCATTTGGAACAGTGAATCAATTAAACCTCTTTTCTTTATAAATTACCTGGTCTCAAGCAGTTCTTTATCACAGCGTGAAAACAGACTAATACAGCTGTCTTTGCTAGTTTCAACCTTCCTTTCCTGTCCCTTCTCTCCTGTATCCCTATAAATCCCCTATATTCCAGCCAGATTGAACAAGTCATGATTCCAACCTTTCCATCATCTTGTCTATCTATACCTTTATCCCAAGTTATTCCCTTTTTAATCTTTCAGAGCCCATCACCATGTGAATTCTCTTACAGAGCTTTCCTTGACAATCCTCACTACGTGTGATTGCCTTGCCCTAACTTCCTCTAATCTTTGGGTTGTCAGCCATTTTTCTGAAACTTGCTAGTCTGGTGCTTACTTAATACATGGGTGTTGAAAGAATGAGCCACAGTTAACTGGCATGTCAGGAAAGCACCATTGACACTGCACATTTGTCATGTGAGCCCAGAACTGTGGAAAGATGTGGTTGGAAATTTAAGTCTAGACAAGGTTCTCAGAGAAAGTTTGCTACTTTAAGAAGCATGGTTGGCCGGGCGCAGTGGCTCACGCCTGTAATCCCAGCACTTTGGGAGGCCGAGGCGGGCGGATCACAAGGTCAGGAGATCGAGACCATGGTGAAACCCCGTCTCTACAAAAAATACAAAAAAATTAGCCGGGCGCGGTGGCGGGTGCCTGTAGTCCCAGCTACTTGGGAGGCTGAGGCAGGAGAATGGCAGGAACCCGGGAGGCGGAGCTTGCAGTGAGCCGAGATCGCGCCACTGCACTCCAGCCAGGGGACAGAGCGAGACTCTGTCTCAAAAAAAAAAAAAAAAAAAAAAAAAAGAAGCATGGTTGAGGATCCTTTTAAAATAAGAGCCTCATAAAAGATACATTGGTGTTCAATCTAGACTTCCACACATCGGATTACTGTAAGCTCATTAACCCAAATGAGCAATTTTAAAGCATTCAGTATGATGCTGTCCTCACCAAAGGATGTTTTACATGATACAGTGATTAGGTAAATGTGTATATCTACATACCTCTCTGCACACTAGCAATGATTTTATGGCCTAAAGATTAATCTGAAGTTAAGTTCACAGAGTAGGACAGCTGAGGAAAACTTCAGCTGCACAGACACCTTGTGAGAAAGTGTTACTATGTAAAGGGGCATGATGGGTTTGGATATTGTCCCCTCTAAAGCTCATGTTGAGGCTGGGTGTGGTGGCTCATGCCTATAATCCCAGCACTTTGGGAGGCCAAGGTGGGTGGATCACTTGAGATCAGGAGTTTGAGACCAGCCTGGCCAGCCTGGTGAAATCCCATCTCTACTAAAAATACAAAACTTAGCTGGGCATGGTGGTGTGCACCTGTAATCCCAGCTACTCAAGAGGCTGAGGCAGGAGAATCACTTGAACCCAGGAGGCAGAGATTGCAGTGAGCCAAGATGCGCCACTGCACTCCAGCCTGGGCAACAGAGCAAGAATCCATCTCAAAAAAAGAAAAAAGAAAAAGAAATCTCATGTTGAATTGTAATCTCCAGTGTTGGAGGTGGGGCCTGGTGGGAGGTGATTGGGTCATGGGGGCGGATTTCTCATGAATGAGTTAGTGCCATTACCTTGGTGCTTGCCTTGTGATAAAGAGTTCTCCTAAGATCTGGCTGTTTAAACCTGTGTGGCATCTTCCCCTTCACTCTCTCTTGCTCCTGCTCTTGCCATGTGACACCCTAGCTCCACCATTGCCTTTCACCATGACTGGAAGCTTCCTGAGGCCCTGCCAGAAGCCAAGCAGATGCTGGCACTGTGCTTCCTGTATAGCCTGCAGAACCGTGAGCCAATTAAACCTCTTTTCTTTATATATCACCCAGCCTCAGATATTCCTTTATAGCAATCCAAAACGGACTAACACAAGCTCCATCTCCCAGGACGATGTCCACCTGAGGAATTATGTGGAAGTGACTTCCACACTCATTGCCCATCCCCACATCGTGCTGTGTGCAGACCACAAAGCTGGTACTATTTAGGCAAGTCAGCACACTCCAGTCCATAATTCTGTCGCTATAAATACTGCTCTCTACCCCTTGGCCAGCATCATTTAGATGTTTGTTTATACCTGCTAGTGAATAACTGACCTAGCAACATGGAGCATAAACAAGGACTCCAAGATCCCAAGTGGAAGACACCAGGCTACAGTGAAGGCACTCTGCCAGGCAAGCTACCTTGGGACATGTGGTTGAAGTTTAGCACGGGGTCTTGGGATTGAGTCTATGGATGCCCCAAAAAGAAGCAAGGAGAGTCCAAGGTGGCTGCTGGGGCTGCGAGACACTGCAAAACTAAGAACCCACAGCTTGAGCTTAATCATGAGAATGAGCCCCCAGCACCCAGGAATGCCAGGCGGCTCCAAGGAAAATGCCACGGTAACCGATAATGTCCAGGCAAAGACTGCTCATATGACTGTTATTTGTGAAATCTCCAAATCCAAGACTTCTTTTGAAAAGGTCAACTCGGGATTAAGGAGGTGGCAGGCCTTCAGAGACAAAGACAATCTAAACAACCTCATTGAGTTGGTGGAAAATCACTCATGAAGAGAGTTTATGGATTTAAAGGCTAAGCTAAGATCTCTGAGAACTTCGGGAGTAGGGTCACAGCTGTCCAACTCCAGATTTCCTTAGAGCTCCCACCCCAGTCACAGGGTTTGTCCTGAAAGCTGTGGTTATGCTGGTAGCTTTTCCCGCCTTGACTCCTGGATTCCCTCAGTTCTTTTGAGGAAAGAGGTTAGGGAAATGCAGGAAGCAGCAGCTACTGAAATTAGGATAGCCTACAATCATTGATCCCTAGGGAAGATAATAATAGTGATGAGAGCTGATACACTGTGCTCAAAGCACTCTATAAATATATATACTCTTTGAATCATTTTATTTTTTAATTGTTAATTTTTTCCTTTGGGGGGCAACACTTCACTCCATAGAATAGAAGGAGTGCTCCCTTAATCTCTATTTTAAAGTGGAGGAAACTGGCATTTAAGTAGCTTGCCCAAGGTCACATAACAGTAAGCGATGAGGCTGAACTTCCAGCTCTGGCCATCTGTACTAGTTTGTACTCTCATCCATTAGGTAAAGGTGCTGGTCTTAAATGTTATTCAAACCAGGAGGAAGGAGGGGAATATGTACTGAGTGTCTGCTATGTGCTAGACAGCATGCTAAAGGGTTTTTTTTACATGATATTTCATCTATGCCCTCACAACTACCCCCTGAAGTTGGCACCATCATCTCTGGTTTGGGGTGTTTTTTGTTTTTTTTTTTTTTGAGACAAGGTCTCATTCTGTTGCCCAGGCTGGTACAGTGGTACGCTCTCAGCTCACTGAAGTCTCTACTTCCCGGGTTCAAGGAATCCTCTCACCTCAGCCTCCCAAGTAGCTGCAGCCACAGACGTGTGCCACCACGCCTGGCTAATTTTTTTTTGTATTTTTAGTAGAGACGGGGATTCACCATGTTGCCCAGGCTGGTGTCAAACTCTTGGGCTCAAGCAATTCACCCGCCTGGGCCTCCCAAAGTGCTAGGATTACAGGCATGGGCCACCGCACCTGGCCTCTGATTTGGTTTTTGCAGATGAGAAAGCCCCTGTAATTTGCCCGAGGTCAAAACAGCTTCTCCTGGCAAAACTGAGATTCAAACCCTTGGCTATCTGATGCCAAAGCCCTCAACGGACAAGTGAATGCCACAGAAGAGTGACTGCCCTCAAACACCCAACACTCCCTCCAGTATCATATGCTCCATTCTGTAGTTCAAATGTCCCCAAATGTGTAGCTGTTGGAGGAAGCAAGGGTGAGAGGTGTCTCCAGCTACAGTTTGGTTTCTTTGCCACAGTTACACTTGATGAGTTTCTTGTTCTTACGTCATGCTTAGTTTTGTTTCTTTCTGTGTAGTGTGTTGTCTCCCAAACTAGACTGTTAGTACCTTGAGGACAGGGACATTGACTCACTTTTGCTCATGTGACCCTTCCCCATACCACGTCTGACACAAGAACAGAGACGGCACTCAGGAAATATTTTCTGAATGAAGAAATGACTCTTAGAACTCTGCAGCTCAAACCTCACTCAAGTCGTTCCAGGCTGCTCTGCAGTAAACAAGTTGGGTACAGTAGCAGTTTGCTGCATTGTAGGAGTTTAACCACCCAAAGAAAGTAGATGCTAGATGAAACGACCCAAGGAAGCCCCTACATAGTGAAGACCTCCCGTTTGGGGTGCCCCAAGATTAGGCATGGAGGGGATTGGAATGCAAACCAATCAACTTCTCACCCTCAGACTTACACTCAGTATTTATTGAGCACCTGCTGCATACTAAGCACCCTACTCAGAAGGGAGGAGAAAGATGCAAGACAAGGAGCTCACTCTCACCCGATTTATAATGTAATATACCTTGATCTTGACCTACTGCTTTGGTGTTGGGTTTCCTCCTCATCTTGGTTGAGGGTGCAAGTTAGCTGAAGAGCAGAGATACCCTAGGCTGTAAACAGAGAAGTTGCTAAGTTTAGGGGAAGAAATGAGTTTTACAAGGAAAGTTTTCTGATTAAAGAAAAAAAAAAGGAACACTGACAAAGGCCTTATTTTATTTTTTTAGCTAAGCCCAGTATTTATGCTTGCTTTCCATCATCATCAACTCAGAAGCTTCCTGGCACACACACTCCCCCTTTTAAGGGCTGGGTGTTCCCCTTGGAGTTGTCCTCATGGTGAACTCCACAAAGGGCCAGCCTAGGTCTCCTTTGGGTGGAGAAGTGAAGAATCCACTGCCTTTTCTTTCAGTGGCAGAACAAATCACTGTTGCTACAATACACTAACGTCCCTCTAGCTGACTGTGCTGACAGCCAGTGGTCACAGAACTTCCCCATGACTCAGCTAGGAAGGAGGAAAAATGAGTGGGTGTCTTTCAAACCACCCGGCCAGCTGAGATCACATCAGATCACATCATGCAAATCTTACTCCAAAGTTTTCACATTTGAAGTAGGCGATGTGCAAAGCGCCATTCAAATGCTTTGGCACTGACTGCCCACCAACTCTGTCCCAGACACCAGCAATCAACAGCCAACAGAAGGATTCTACGGTCTTGTGCATTCCTTCAACACTAACCCTCCTCCTATCCCCCCAACTCAAACGTGCCACTCCCTGACCTTTCAGAGATAAAACAGCCCAAAGGAGAATAATTGTCTCCTTTGTCTGCAAGGCAACGTGTTGTCATTCCTAAAAGGGGTGCTCACGTGATGATCAATGTTTCTAATCCTCCCATGTTTCCTTCTAAATCTGAATGGACTTTCTGGTAATAGCTCTCCTATTCTGATTTTTTTCAGGGGTGAAACCCTGCCAATTACTTGCTGGCAGGCCCTGGAAGAGTTGCTGCTTCATGGACTGCCATGGGCAAAACCCAGTTCCTCTGGAGCTTGCACTTAAAGAAATAGATAGGATGGGACCCATGTAGCTTTTTCCGAAGAAGCCAACTTCATAAGTTAACTAATCCTGCCTCAGGATCCCAGACAGACAGCTGGAAAGAAAAAGAAATCTAAAGCTTACACCAAGAAAACTATTAGTCACTCACATCTATAACATCTGAGAGAGAGAAAGAGAGAGATTGCAGCACCATTAGATGTGGCCCTGTTATTTAGGGAGTTACTCAGGGACCTGCTTACCTAAAAACATCTCCTAATATCCTGCTCTAAAGTCACCTGCCCTCCTACTTGGGCTGACATTTGCACCATTAGCCACTCTGCTGTGACTGGCTTATAGTCTAATCTCTCTTCCCTTCAACCTGAACTCTACAAGAACAGAGGGCTATTGCCAGCAGGGACCTTCCCTTTCTCATTCATTGCTGCATCCCCAGTTGTGAAAATGTTCGTTGTTTGGCACAGAGTAGATGCTCAATAATATTTGTTCAATAAATAAAATAAAGGCTATGGTGCATTGTCTTCAAAAAACAAAAAACAAAAAACAAAAAATGACAGGCCAAGGGGAGGACAGCCTTCTTTACTGGCTTTCATTTGTCACATTGCTTGCTGTCAACTGGAAAGACATAGGGAAGCTGGCTGGAGGGGGTGCAATTCAGGACGAGCAGAATTCAAAGAACTTGTTGTAGAACAGAGACAAAGATGGGATGACCAGGTGATTGTGTGGGTTATTTGCAAGGGACAGAGATCTGGTCCAGGATGGGGGCACACCAATAAAGGACATGGCTTTTGGTGAGGTAGCATGAGAATGCAGGGGTAGCCATACCTAGAGGGAAGACAATGAGGAACCTTCCTCTGTAAGGAGAGAGACAGGAATTCTGGAGAGAAAAACATGTCGAAGGGAAACCGCAACATCTTCCTAAGGGTTCTAACATCTTTACCAGGGCTCTCCAAGCCCTACGGATCCCCATTTGTTACCATTGATCACTGCCACTTGCTAACTGTGAGGGGCTGTGAGAAAACTTGGTAGGGCCAGGACCACCGTGCCCTTAGGATAAAGCTTCTCACTCGCAGGCCTATCTCCTGAGGGTGGGGACGAATCAGTTCTGTGCTATGCCACCATAGCCATTTTCCTACACTGAAGAGAAGAACCATCCTAGGCACCTATAGACTCAAACGTTGCATCTTGCCACTCTTTGGCAAAAGGCCCTTCTCTAGCAAGCTGTCAGTTTCCTGGAATCAAAAAGAACCAGAATGCTCCACAGGATTCCTGGAGCTGCCAAACAGCTCAGCTCAAGAGGATCAAATCAGCAAGTGCAGCTTCCTTTCTTTGCCGATGAGAGGAATGCTTTGGAACTGAGAAGCTCTGAGAGAGGTTCCTACAGTAAGGATGATGGAGCTTATCCTGAACCATGAGCTGGTATAAAGGCAGGAGTGCTGAGCCCTCTACATGGAGGGCATGGCCCCTAATCCAGGCAGGACACGATGTGTGTCTAGAGAAGCTCTTTTTATTCTAGTGTCAAAGGGCAAGTCCAGAGTATTTTTTAATTTTTTAGATGAGGTCTCACACTGCTGCCCAGGCTAGAGTGCAGTGCTGCAATTACCGCTCACTGTAACGTCAAACTCCTGGGCGCAAGTGATTCCTTCTAGCTCCCAAGTAGCTAGAACTACAGGCATGTGCCACCACACCCAACCAACTTTTTAACTGCTTTTGTAGAGATGGAGTCTCACTATGTTGCAAAGGGCTGGCCTTAAACTCCCGGCATCAGGTGATTTTCCCACCTCAACCTCCCTAAATGCCAGGATTGCAGGTGGGAACCACCACATCCAGCCTTTTTTTTTTTTTTTAAGTTCAAGAAAGGGCACTAAAAGTCAACACTGGCAAAATATTTCACCATTTTCAAGGCACCTACACATCCAACATTTGAGGCTATTACCAGAGCCTCAAAACCACCCAGTGAGATCAAGAGCAGGATGCCCAAAGTCCAGACGAGGAAACAGAGTCCTGTCAGGGCCAAACTGTCTTCTCCACTTCATAACTGAGTGGAAGCAACTTGAAGTCACAGAGCTAATCATCAACATCGAGACTTCTGAGGTTCCATTCCCAGCCCTGCTCTCTTCCCATGGAATCTTACTGAGTCTCAAAAAAGCACCAAGCAGCATCATATCCCCAGAAGACATGGTCTGAGACTCAAGGTGATCCAGAAACACTTCTGGTTTGGAGCCAGCCAATTCATGAATCACTGTTTGCTTAAATAAACTCTTTAAAAAACAATTAATTGCACCTCAGTTTACCTTTTTTAACACTAGAATGTCGTAGAACATGAGTTTGGTAGAGAGGGAAAACATAGATGTGGATTCAGTAAATGTTTACAGAGGGGTTACTTGGTTCCAGGAGCTGTTTCACATAGACGTTGCCTCATTAGCTTTCATGGCAACCCTGCGAGGCAGGCATTCTTGCTGTAGAAAACAAAGCCGATACCCAAAGAGGAGAGGTGTCCTGCTGGAGGCCCCAAATATGGCTGCTGGGTCCAGCTTCCATGGCTTCTATACCAGGAGTGTTCAAACTTCAGTGGGCATCAGAATCCCTGGAAGGAGAATCAAAAATACATATTCCTGGGTCTCAACCCAGAGGAGCTAATTCCTTGGGTCTGCTCTGGTGCCCAGGAATTTGCTTTTTATTAGCATTTTTTTAATTTTATTTTTTCTCGAGACAGGGTCTCACTCTGTCCCTCAGGCTGAAGTGAGGCGGCATGATCTTGGCTCACTGCAACCTCCACCTCCTGGGCTCAGGTGATCCTGCCACCTCAGTCTCCCGGGTAGCTAGTACTACAGGCATGCACCACCATGCCTGGCTAATTTTTTGTATTTTTTATAAAGATGGGGTTTTTCCATGTTGCCCAGGCTGGTTTCCAACTCCTGGACTCAAGCAATCCTCCTGCCTTGGCCTCCCAAAGGGCTGGGATTATAGGCATGAGTCCCTGAATTTGCATTTTGGATGAACACCCAGGTGGTTCTGGTGCTAGAGACTCCATGGATTACACTTTAGAAGCAATTGATCTCCACCATGCTGAGGAAGAAAATCAAGAGAATTCTCAGCTGCTGGCTTCCCCTACGTGTCCTAGGCAGAAATGGTGGGAGAGAGGTGTGTTCCTGTCTAGCTTCTCAGCAGAGAAGGAATGAATCCCTGGGTGTGCTCAAATGGGTGTCTCCACAAACCTATCCAGCACCCAACAGGAAGCCCGGGATAAAAGTCTAAGGAGGCCTGGATTGCTCAAAAGGTAGCTACTACCCCAAACAAACAGCCCTGAGAATGAACCATGCTTTAACATGGATGCCTCATCAGGGTGGTGGATCACGTCTGTAATCCCAGCACTTTGGGAGACAGAGGAGGGCAGATCACTTGAGCCTAGAAGTTCAAGACCAGCCTGGGCAACGTGGCAAAACTCCATCTCTACAAAAAAATACAAAAATTGGCCCGGCGTGGTGGCATGAGCCTGTAGTCCCAGCCACTGGAAAGGCTGAGGTGAGGTGGGAGGATCACCTGAGCCTGGGGAGGCTGAGGCTACAGTGAGCCGTGATCATGCTACTGCACTCCAGCCCAGGCGACAGAGTGAGACACTGTTTCAAAAAACAAAACAAAAAAACCCATGGATGCCTCATGCCTGCTCACCAACTGTGTTTTCCAGTAGATGGACACAGCAAATAGACTTGCATACAGCTACCTCTAGAGCCACCAAAGGAGACCCAGCCATGTCAACCCAGTCATTGTGTTCAGAAATCAGGAGTTTCCAGAGGAGAGAAGACGAATAAAAGGAGAAAAACAGCCCTCAAGCTTGCTCCAGCTTCTGTGTCCCTCTCTTTGGGAGCCGGCAAGGCTATGCAATCAAAAGCAGCCTCCTGAAACTGAAAAGGACTTGTGTTCAACTCCTCTCTGGAGAAGCAATCAGAGGGGAGCCAAAGCAAACACTGCTCCCTCCTGAGGCTCCGGACACAAGGCTGAACCCAAAGAAGTTGGGAAGGAAGTAAGATCTATCCTCACCTCCTATCTCACGCTTCTACAAACACAGATGGTGCTGCTGTTATCTGCCCTCATGCTGGGTCAAGGCTGCGTCTTGAATTGTGTTGGGATGAGAGGCTGAGCTCAAGTTTTTGCACAGCATGAAAAAGGAAAGATGCCTGTAATCAAGTCAGAAAGTAGAATTGTCTGGCTGGGCCACCAGAGCTTACAGAGTGCCCTCCCATCTATGAATGATTCACTAAAGAAAAAGGCCCTTAGCTCTGTAGAATCCAGGGAGGGGAGCTATTCCACTGGGTTAACTTGGGAATGGTGCTAGGTAGAAGTCAGGAGGTCAAGAAAGAAAGAAGAGGAAACACCAGATATCACCTTAACCCTACGGTTGTTGTTATTGTTGTTTTAATCATCCTTGATAGCACTCCAACCTACATCCTGCAATCCACACAGGGCTGTTTGATGTTGAGGCTTGGGGGGAGTTCAAGTCAAGGGAAGGACATCCTGTTAACAGCATTGTTGGAAAAAGATCAAGAACCAGGAGATGGAAAATAGCTGTGAACACCTGATAAGCCTGGGCATCCCCCGCCCGCCTCATCCCCGTCCGCTTCCTTCAGTCTTAGGTTTGTGAGACTAAAGTCTCGTGCACAGGCATAGGGGTTGACCCAGTGAGTATCTCCGTCACCCCAGAGTCTCCAAAATCTTCATCACCGCACTCAGGGAATATTACACCAATTTCCTGCACCCATATTGCTTTTAGTTTAAGTAGCTCTCAAAAGGGACAAGTCCCCATCAGGATACTACTGGGATACTTCCTGGAATGGCCCAGCCTCCCCTGTGTACCAACTCCTGGTCACTTCACTCATTAAGAATCAGCTCAACCTTCACCTTAAGGAAGCTGCCCTGCTTGTCCACAGTGCACCCACACTGGGGCAATGTCCGGTAATATTAGGAGAGGCTTCAGTATTGGCCTCTCTTTCTAGATCCAGAGCCAACAGAAGACAGAGGTGATTACCTTTACTGATGATGGTACTGAGAACATCTGTTCTTTATTTAGTATTTTTTTTTTTAAGTAGAGACAGGGATCTTACTATGTTGCCCAGGCTGGTCTTGAACTCCTAGACTTAAGCAATCCTCCCTCTTGGCCTCCCACAGTGCTGAGATTACAGGCATGTGCCATCACAGCTGATCTCACTTAGCACTTCTTATCTGAGAAACTATTACCTAAATGCTATCCACATATTGTCTCATTTAATCCTTTCCTGTAGCTTCTGCAGTAGCAAGTATGAATGCTATTTTACCAAAGAAGCCCAAACCTATGAAAGTTATGAGACTTGTCAAAGGGTACACAGCAGATCTAGCCACAGTATTCTTAATACCCTCGGCCTGGCACAGTCCAAGGCACACAGTACGGATTCAGTAGCTTTTTCCACATAAGGAATAAGAACAAGTCACATCAAGAAGACAACCCAGGCATGAGAATCTTCTCCAACCACCTGAACTCTCAGTTAACTGATTGGTCATCTTAATTTCTTTCAGGAAGTGAAAACCTGTTCATTTGCCCATCCATCTGCAAGCAGCTGTTATGCCCAGGGCCTTGCTCTGAGACACAGGACAGATGTGTCATGAAACAGGAAATTTTCCTTGACCCCTTTGTGGGCTTCATGACAGGGGTGCCTCACTTAGCCCTCAGCTCTCAACCCCTAGAGGGAGCGGGAGCACCCAGGCAAGCGGGTACAGGAGCTGGAGTGGTCGCTTTTGGGCACCAGCAGGAGAAAAACTCCATGCGGGTCCTGCGGCAGCATCTAGGGGGAGTACCTGTGACCCCCGAAGCTCCAGAGCGTGTTTGTTACACTGCGCTCCTTTAGCTTAAGTGTTTAACAGCTCAGTGGACCCTCTGCCTTTTCATGAGGGCAGAGAGCCAGTGTGACAGCTTTGTGTATCCTGAGCTCTTGCCTGGCATCCAGGAAAAAATCAGATGGCACACATGAATTGAAGGATAGTAAATGCAAAGGATTTTATTGCCGATAGAAGTGGCTCTCAATGGGAAGGGGAGCTGGAAAGCAGATGGAGTGGGAAGGTGTTCTTCCCCTGAGGTCTGGCTGTCCCCGGCTGGACTCTTCTCTGAAGTCCTGCTGTCCAGCCATCCCTCTAAAGTAAAGCTGCTTCTCTCTGATGTCTGACTACTTCTTCTCTCCTTCTCTGCTCTCTGTCAGTGGAGCCTGAGGGTTTTAAGGGTACAGGATGGGGGTTGGCCAGGGGTGGTTTTGGAAGAGGCAACATTCCAGCAGGAAAACCGGGATGTAAAGTCTCACTTTGGGCTGCAATTTCAGGCTTGAGGGTGGGGTCCCTTTTCTGCCTGGAATTTCTCTGCCTCCTGTCCCTATCATCGGCCCATGCCTGGCCCTCTGGGAAGTTTCCCACTTAGTAGGAAGAAGATGTGGAAATGGAGGGGAGGTGGACAAGAGGAAGGATAAGGAAGAAGGAGAAATAGACAAACCACCAGAAAACAAAGGCCAGTGGTGGAACAGAGCCAGCAAGTACACAGGCTTGGGAATGCATTCTTCAGAGCATAAAGGCTGGTGTGGATAATGGCAGCAGGGGAGCAGGGATTCCAGCTAGAAGGGAACACCTCAAAAGCAAAAGTATCTTTTGTTCACATGGTGGTGGTTAAATATACACAATTGTTGATTTTTAAGCAATTTTTAACTGTATAGTTCAGCAGCGCTAAGTACGTTCATATTATTGTGCAACCATCACCTCCATCCATTTCCAGAATTTTTTTCATCTTCCCAGTCTGAAACTCTGTACCCATTAAACAGTAACTCCCCATTCTCTCCTTCCCTCAGCTTCTGACAATCACCATTCTACCTTCTGTTTCTATTAATTTGACTACTCCAGGTAACTGTGGTGTAATAAAAATATTATTTGGTCTTTGTCCTCTGTTCTTGGTATAGAGCTACAAAAATTCTTGGAATTTCCTGAGTGATAGGAATATCTCATCATTTCCTAAGGGGCCCCTTTCCAAGACACCAATGTTTATGCTAATGAGGTGACGTAGGGAGCGCTCCTAGATAGCCTCAGGAGGGGGCTGATCACCAGAAAGACCAGAGATTAGAACTTGGAAATGTACAGCTCCATCCCTTTACCCACTCCAGGGAGTTTATGCTAATGAGGCAACATAGGTAGCGCTCCTAGGTAGCCTCAGGAGGGGGCTGGTCACCAGAAAGATCATGGATTAGAACTTGGAAATGTACAATCCCATCCCCCTGCCCACTCCAGGGAGGGGAGGGGAGGGGAGGGGGCTAGAGACTGTGCTGGATAAAATCTCTGGAACAGTAGAGTTTCAGAGAGCTTCTGGTTGGTGAGCACATCCAGGTGCTGAGAGGGTGGAAGCATAGGGCTTGGAAGCTCCACAACCCCCATCCCCATTTCCTGCCCTATGCGTCTCTTCCATTTGGCTGTTCATGAGTTGTATCCTTTATGATAAACGAGGAAATGTGAGTAAAGTGTATAATAAACTAGGAAATGTGAGTAAAGTGTTTTCCTGAGTTCTGTGAGCTGTTATAGCAAATTAAACCTGAAGAGGAATCATGGGAACCCCCAATTCACAGCTGGTTGGCCACAAGTTTTTATACATTTCACTGCATATAACAACATATATGTATATATTTCATTGTACCTAGATATACATACAAACACACATACACCACATTTTATTTATTCATCTGGAAGCACAGACACTTGGGTTGGTTCCATGTTTTACCTATTGTGAATAATGCTGCTATAAACATGAGTATACAAATATCTGTTCAAGTTCCTGCTTTCAATTTTTTTACCTAGAAGTGGAATTGCTGGATCACACGGTAACTTTATTTTTAATTTTTTTGAGGTGCTTCCCTGTTGTTTTCATAGCAGCTGCACCATTTTACATTCCCACCAGCAGTGCAAAAGAGTTCCAATGTCTTCACATCCTTACCAACACTTTTGTTTTTAAATAAAAGCCATCCTAAATAGGTGTGAAATGGTATCTGACAGTGGTTTTGATTTGTATTTCCCTAATGTCGAGCATCTTTTTAGGTGCTATGACCATTTGTACATTTGTTAGCTCATTTTTAAATTGGATTGTTTGTTTTTTTTGCGATTGAGTTGTAAGAGTTCTTTATACATTCTAGAAATTAATTCCTTATCAGATATATGATTTGCAAATATTTTCTCCCAAATATGGGTGACTTTTTTAGTCTGTTAATAGCATCTTTTGATGCATCAACATTTGACATTGATGTAGTTTAATGTTTTCTTTTCTTTTAGTACCTCTGCTTTTGGTATCAGATCCAAGTAATCTTTGCCAGAACTAACATTGTAAAGCATTTCCCCTGTTTCCATCTAAGAGTCTTATGGTTTTAGCTTTTATGTTTAAGTCTTTGATCCACTTTTGAGTTAATTTTTGTATATAGTATAATGATGTTACTGGAAAGGGGTTCCAATACAGATCTCAATAGAGGTTTCTTGGATCTTACACAAGGAAGAATTTGGGAGAAGTCCATAAAGTGAAAGCAAGTTTATTAAGAAAGTAAAGGAATAAAGAATGGCTACTCCATAGGCAGAGCAGTGGCATGGACTGCTCAGCTGCTTATATTTATTGTTACTTCTTGATTATATGCTAAACAAGATGTGGATTATTCATGAATTTTCTGGGAAAGGGGTGGGCAAGTCCAGGAACTAAGGGTTTCTTTCCTTTTTAGGCCACATAGGGTAACTTCCTGATTTGCTACGGCATTTGTAAACTGTCATGGTGCTGGTGGGAGTGTCTTTTAACAGGCTAATGCATTATAATTAGCGTATAATGAGCAGTGAGGATGACCAGAGGTCAGTTTCATCACCGTTTTCGCTTTCGTGGTTTTGGCTGGCCTCCTTACTGCATCCTTTTATCAGCAAGGTCTTTGTGACCCGTACCTTGTGCCAACCTCCTATCTCACCCTGTAACTTAGAATGCCTAACCTCCTGGGAATGCAGCCCAGCAGGTGTCAGCCTCATTTTACCCAGCCCCTATTCAAGATAGAGTCGCTCTTGTTCCAACGTCTCTGACAACGCAAGGGTCTAATTTCATATGGTTATCCAGTTTTCCCAGCACCCCTTATTGAAAAGGCTGTCTTCTCCTCATTGAATGGTCTTGACACCCTTGTTGAAAATCATTTGACCATATACCCAAGGGTTGATATCTGGACTCTCTATTTCATTGGTCTATATACCTGTCTTTATGCCAAATACAACATTGTCTTCATTACTGTAGCTTTGTAGTAAGTTCTGAAATCAGAAAGTGTGAGATCTCCGATGCTGTTCTTCTTTTTTGAGTTTGTTGTGGCTATTCAGGGTTCCCTGAAATTCCATATGAATTTTAGGGTAAGGATTTTTCTATTTCTATGAAATCCATTACTGGGATTTTGACAGGGATTACATTAAATCTATATATCGCTTTAGGTAGCTTTGACATCTTAACATGAAGTCTTCCAATCCATAAACACAGGCAGTCTTTCCATTTATTTATATCTTATTTAATTTCTTTCAGCAACATTTTGTAGTTTCCAATACACTTGACTTTTATATCCTTGGTTTATTCCTAAGTATTTTATTTTTTAATGCTATTGTAAATTGAATTGTTTCTTAATTTTTTGGGAGGGGTGTTGTACATTGTCAGTGTATAAAAATGAAGTTGAGTTAAAGCAGGTTAAAATGTTGCAAATTCCATGTATTCATTTTGCAGAGGAGAACTGGGGACTGGATGCACAGCATGGGGGAGGAAATGGGGCAAAGGTGAGTTTAAAAGTCATGAAATTTCCTATGGCTTTGAATGTGTCTTTTTCTTGGTTGGGTGGGCTTGGTTGCTGTAGATCTTTGACTTCCATAGCTTCTCAAAAGAAGTTATTTTAGCCACTTCCTAGTTAACATTTCTGTGGGAAAATGAGGGCCTGGAGCTTTCTAGTCCACCATCTTGCTGACATTCCTCTCCACTGCCTAAGTCTTAGACCCAAAGAGTATATCCCAAGGAGACAGTATGGAGCCAGAGTGGTCAGAGCAGAGCCAAGGCTGGGAGGTAACAAGAGACAGGTTAAATAGGAAAAGGCAGGGAGCGGAGGTCTGGAAATTGGAAACCGAAGACTTAGACTTAAGTCCGTGAAATTAACAAGCAACTGTAACAATGCCTGGCAAGGCAACAAAGCCAAGGCATGCCCTGAGTGATAGCTCATGCCTATAATCCCAGCCCTGTGGGAGGCAGAGGCAGGAGGATTGCTAGAGGCCAGGAGTTCAAGACTAGCCTGTGCAAAATAGTGAGACCCAGATTCTACAAAAAATAAAATAACTAGCCAGGCATGGTGGCACACACCTGTAGTTCCAGCTACTCTGTATGCTGAGGCAAGGATCACTTAAGCCCAGGAGTTCGAGGCTGCAGTGAGCTGAGATTGTGCCACTGCATTCCAGCCTGAGCAACAGAGCAAGACTCTGTCTCTAAAGAAAAATCACTTTTCTAAAGAAAAATCATTTTCAAGATTAGGTTATAGAGAAAAAAAAAATAAAAAGCCAAGGCAGAAGCCAGGCCAGGCCAATCTGAGCTTCTTCCAGTGCACTGGATTGAATGTCAAAGAACCCAAAGGATGTGGAGCATATGCATGGTTTCAGCTCATATCCCATTAGGGCTCCTCAACTCCCCAACCCTAAGGTCTTCAGGAACTTTTTCAGTACCTTAGGTGAATCAAAATCATAAGCCCCAGCCCAGCCTCTGCCCTCAGTCTGAAGGGTGAGTGGCCCAAGCTCCCACTACTTCCCACTGAACCCAACATACAGCAAACATATCATAAATCGATCCTAACCAGCTGGGTGCAGTGGCTCACACCTGTAATCCCAGCACTGTGGGAAGCCAAGGTGGGAGAATCACTTGAGGCCAGGAGTTCGAGACCAGCCTAGGCAACGAAGCAAGACCTCATCTCTACAAAAAAAGAAAAAGAAAAAAAAATCAGCCCTGAGAAGAATATGGCTCCAAGCAGGCAGTCTCTTCCCATGCATGCTGCTCTTTCCTCCTGGTGGTTTCAAAAAGTTTCTGATCATGAGCCTCATTTGGGAGGCCAGTTGAAGATATATAATGCTGGCTGGGTGTGGTGGCTCACGCGTGCAATCCCAGCACTTTGGGATGCTGAGACGGGCAGATCACCTGAGGTCACGAGTTCGAGACCAGCCTGGCCAACACAGTGAAACCCTATCTCTACTAAAACTACAAAAATTAGCCAGATGTGGTGGTGGGCACCTGTAATCCCAGTGACTCAGGAAGTTGAGGCATGAGAATCACTTGAACTTGGGAAGTGGAGGTTGCAGTGAGTCGAGATTGCCTCACTGCACTCCAGCCTTGGCGGCAGAGTGAGACTCTATCTCAAAAAAAAAAAAAAAATAGAATACCGATACTGGGCCCCTCTCCTAGATAGTTTGGTTAAGAAAGTCTGTGTGGGGCCCCAGACGTCTGTATTTTCATTTAGCCCCATGGATGAGGCAAATCACCAACCACTTTTGGAAGTTCTGGGCTAATCCCCCAAGCTGAGACACTAGCCTCTGACATTGTTTCCACCTGCCCACATGTTTGGTGAGAGTTTTTCGAGGAAGGAGAAAGCAGAACTGAAATTCAGTTCCATGCAACCTTTCCCAGAAGTCTCAAACTGGCTGCTACTTCTTTTCTTTTTTTTTTTTTTGAGATGGGTCTTGCACTGTAGTTCAGATTGGAGTGCAGTGGCATAATCGCAGCCCACTGCAGCCTCAATCTCCTGAGCTAAAGCAATCCTCCCACCTCAGCCTCCTGAGTAGCTAGGACTGCAGGTGAGCTCCACCAAGCCCAGCTAATTTCATATTTTTTGTGGAGATGGGGTCTCACTATGTTGCCCAGGTTGGTCTCAAACTCCTGGGCTCAAGCAGTCCTCCTGCCTCAGCCTCCCAAAGTGCTGGGATTACAGACATATGCCACCATGCCTGACCTTCAAACTGGCAATTTAATCTGATGCAGTTTTAAGACATAAAATACATTTTTTAAAAATGAAATGCATTAGTTACCAGTATTTAAAAAACAGATTTCACAAGCCAGATACAGAAGGACAAGTATGATTCCACTTTTACGAGGATCCTAGACTAGGCAAATGTATAGGAGCAGAAAGTAGAATAGAGGTAACCAGGGGATGTGGGGGTGGGGGGGACAAAGGAGGAGTTATTGCTTAATGAGTGCAGAGTTTTTATTGACGATGACGAAAATGTTTTGGGTATAAATAGTGGTAATATTTACACAACATTGCAAATGCATTTAATGTCACTGAGCTGTACACTTATGAATGGTTAAAATGGTAAATATTATTTATAGTTTATCATGATTACAAAATACAGGTTTCACACAAAAATCTGGATTTCTGATTTCTCTTCAAAGAAAAAAAAAATGAAGATCTGACACCACCGAGTCATGCTTTGTATATATCAATGACTGGTGGGAGCTGAAGCAACTGCTGCCTTTAGATAGGATGCACTGGGACCCCACCACACTCCAATGTCACTTTTACTAGCCCTGCTTCAGCA
Organism: Macaca fascicularis; assembly: GCF_037993035.2. Classification (NCBI taxonomy): domain Eukaryota; kingdom Metazoa; phylum Chordata; class Mammalia; order Primates; family Cercopithecidae; genus Macaca; species Macaca fascicularis. The sequence continues at coordinate 143,560,320 of NC_088381.1, read as the reverse complement.
TTTATATGGCCTGGATGGCCCCCATAACCATTTCAGAGGGTGGTCCCAGACCTACGCCGTCTACCTTCAGTTACTGCTAGCCTTGTTCTCGGCTCCCAGCCCTTGTCTACTCTCCTCCAATGCACAATAGGAGGCTAGAAAGTAGACAGTCATGCTTTTCCTCCCTGGCTGTCTGAGTATAGACCACCATCATGAACGGTACATAACTATTGGCACTAGAAAGTTCATGACCAGCTGACAACTTCAGAGGAAACAAATGGTCATTGATATCCTTCATCCCCGGAAGGCAACAGTTGCCTAAGACAGAAATTTGGGAAAAACTAGCCAAAATGTACAAGACCACACCGGATGTCATCTTTGTATTTGGATTCAAAACTCATTTTGATGGTGGCAAGACAACTGGCTTTGGCATGATTTATGATTCCCCGGATTATGCAAAGAAAAATGAACCCAAACATAGACTTGCAAGACATGGCCTGTATGAGAAGAAAAAGACCTCAAGAAAGCAGCGAGAGGAATGCAAGAACAGAATGAGGAAAGTCAGGGGGACTGCAAAGGCCAGTGTTGGTGCTGGCAAAAAGCTGAAGGAGTAAAGGTGCTGCAATGGTGTTATCTGTGGCCATTGTGGATTTCTCATGAGAAGATTAATAAACTAAAAACTTTCATGTGAAAAAAACAAAAACAAACAAAAAGTAGACAGTCATGTGAGCAAGCACTCTGTGTGCTGTCAATAGCTATAACAATCAATAGAAGTGAACAAAAGGGTTTCCCTTCACCTCTGCAAACTTCCCTCAGACCTTGAAAGACCTCTGACATCATGAGATCCAAAATGACAATGCTGGACTGCAACATACCCAAGTGGCCATGACTTTGAAACAAGACTAGGCTGACCACAGAGTTTATGACTGTGACTCCCAAGTCAGCTTCAGAAATTCTCAGCCTCTCTGGGTGATAACATATGATCAGCCAGTCCAGCAAACACAACCTCCTCAAGGCTGGAGTCACTTTCTAGAGCCCTTCTTTATCTGCTAGGATCTGATTTCCACTGCTGAAATACTATCATTGTTCTAGACCTGGGCTATCCAGCTGGTTATGTTTATCCAACTAGTTAACCCAGGGGCCATTGCTTACTGGGAAACGTGGGCATCTATAAGTATAAAATATACATCAGTTTCCAAAGACTTAGGAATGAATGTAAAATAGCACATTACTAACTTTATTATATTGACAACTTGTTGAAATGATATTTTGGGTACATTGGGCTAAATAAAGTATAATCCTACATATAACTACAGTTTGAATGTGTCCCCCAGAATCCATGTGTTAAAGACTTAATCCCCAGTGTAACAGTGTTGAGAGCTAGGGTCTTTAAGAGGTGATAATGTGGCTGGGTATGGTGGCTCATGCTTGTAAACCCAGCACTTTGGGAGGCTCAGGTGGGAGGATCGCTTGAGCCCAGAAGTTCAAGACCAGCCTGGACAACATAGCAAGACCCCATCTCTATCAAAAGTAAAAAATTAGCCAGGTGTGGTGGTGTGTGCCTATAGTTCCAGCTACTCTGGAGCCTAAGCAAGGGGATCACTTGAGCCCAGGAGGTTGGGGCTGAGGTGAGCTGTGATCATGCTACTGTACTCCAAGCTGGTGACAGAGTGAGACCTTGTCTCTTAAAAAAAAAAAGAAAAAAAGAAAAAGAAAGGTGATAATGTGATTATTGCAGGACTGAACTCATTATCATGAGACTGGGTTTGTTACAAAAGTCAGTTTGTCCTCTCTCATTCTCTCTGACACCCATGTGATGGCTCCTGCCATGTTATGATGCAGCAAGAGGGCCCTCACCAGATGCGGCCCCTCAATCATGGGGTTCCCAGCCTCCAGAACCATAAGCCAAATTAATTTCTGTTCAATGCGTATTACCCAGTCTGTGATATTCTGTGATAATAGCATAAAACTAAGACAGAAAATTGACACCATGAAGTCGTCTGATGCCATAACACATACCTGAAAATGTGGAAGTGGTTTTTGAACTGGAAAGGGGTAGAAGGTGGAAGAATTTGGAGGATCAGGAGAGAAAAGTCTGCCATGAATGGAGTATTAAGGGCAATTCTGGCAAGGGCTCAGATGAAGAAAGAACTTTAAGAAGAGCCTAAAGCTTCTCAGGGATTACAGAAGTGGTCCTAATCAGAATATTGGTAGAAATATAGACAGTTACAGACAGCAAAGACCATTCTGATGAGGTGTCAGATGGAAATGAGAAACAAGGTATTGGAAACTGGGGTAAAAGCCATTCTTGTTATCTACTGCAGAGAACTTGGCAGGATTGCGTCAGTGTCTTAGGAATTTGTGGAAGACAGAACTTAAGAGTGATGAAGTAGGATATCTGCTAAAAGAAATTTCTAAGCAAAACATTGAAGGAGCTGTATTGCAACTTTAAAGCACATGTAGTAAAACGTGAGAGGAGAGAAATGACTAAAAGATGGAATTTGTAATGAAAAAGAAAGCAGAGCAGAAAGATTTGGGAAATCTGAAGGCTAGCCATGTAGACTGAAAAGGTGTCCGTAGGAGAAAAACACCAAGCAATCATTTGCTAAAAAAATTAGTACAGACAGAAGGCAACCAGGCCTATACATCAAGACAATGGGAGGAAAACCCTGAAGACATTTCAGAGACTGTCTAAGCAGGCTAGGGCCTTGAGGACAAGTGCTATGGTTTGGACATGATCTGAGTTTGTCCCCACTTAAACTTATGTTGAAATTTGATCCCCAGGGGGGTCGTGTTGGGAGGTGAGGCTTAGTGGGAGGTATTTGGATCATTGGGGGGAGGATCCCCCATGAGCTGATCTCATGGAAGCAGGTTCTCACTCTCGCAAGACGAGATTAGTTCCTGCAGAAATAGATGAGTTCCCATGATAGTGGATTGTTTTAAAGCCAAGAGATCCTGTGGGTTTTGCCTCTTTGCATGTGTCCACTTGCCCTTTGACCTTCTCAGTCATGTTATAATGTAGCATGAAAGCTACAACCCCCGGCAGGCTGCAGGCATGCCCTTGAATGTCCCAGCCTACAGAACAGTGAGGTAAATAAACCTTTTCTTTACAAATGACCCAGTCTCCCAGTCTCAGGTATTCTGTTATAACAACACAAAATGATCTAAGACAGACAATTTGTACCAAGGAGTGGGGTCATCCGTAAAGATACATAAAAATGTAGAAGCAGCTTTGGAACTGGGTAATGGGCAGAAGTTGGAAGAGTTTGAAGAAATAGGCTAGAAAACACCTAAATTGCTGTGAACAGGGCATTAAGAGTAATTTTGATGAGGGCTCAGAAAAAGACAAAAAGATGAGGGAACGTTTGGAACTTCTCAGAGATTGGTTAGATGGTTATGACCAAAATGCTGATAGAAACATGCACTGTAAAGGCCATTCTGATGAAGGAAAGTAGTGTGTATTTGGAAAGTAGAACAAAGGTCACCCATGTTACGCCATAGCAAAGAACTTGGCTGCATCACGTCCATGCCTTAGGGCTTTATGGAAGACCAAACTTATAAGTGATAACCCAGGGCATCTGGCAGAAGAAATTTCTTTTTTTTTTTTTTTTTTTCCTTTTTAAAGATGGAGTTTCACCATGTTGGCCAGGCTAGTCTTGAACTTTTGACCTCAGGTGATCTGCCCATCTTGACCTCCCAAAGTGCTGGGATTACAGGCATGAGCCACTGTGCCTGGCCTAGGCAGAAGAAATTTCTAAGCAGCAAAATGCTCAAGACACAATGTGGTTACTTTGACAGCTTACACACAGCAAAGGAGTGACCTAAAGGTGAAATGTGTAAGAAGCAGAGCATTAAAATTTAGAAAATTTGCAGCCTGGCCATGTGGTAGAGAATGAAAGAACATTTTCAGAAGAGGAATCTAAGGGTGCAGCCAAGAGACCTTTTGCTAAAGAAATTAATTCTGATAGAAGGGAACCAGGTACTAACAGAACAATGGAAAAAAGGCCCTGAAAGTATTACAAAGGTCTAAGGCCATTCCTCCTATCACAGACCCAGAGGCCTAGGAGGACAGAATGGTGGGATACCACTGCCCTGAGCCACCTCAAGATGCTTCTCCTAGCTGCTCTGGCCAGGGCAGCCATGGCCCAATAGCCCCAGGTACAGCTTGGACCACTGCTCTGCAGAGTGCCAGCTGTGGGTCTTGGTGGCATCCATGTCCACACAGTACTATTGTGCATGCATGTGGAATTCAAGAGTGGTGGGCATAGCAGCTTCCACCTAGATTTCAGATGATATATCAAAAGCCTGGGAGCAGGCCCAGCACAGTGACTCATGTGGAGGCTGAGGTGGGTGGATCACTTGAGTTCAGGAGTTCAAGAGCAGCCTGGGCAAAATGGCAAGACCTCATCTCAACAAAACAAAACAAAACAAAACAAAACAAACAAACAAACAAAATTAACCAGGTGCAGTGGTGCATGCCTATAGTCCTAGCTATTTGGGAGGCTGAGGCTGGAAGATCGATTGAGCCTCAGAGGTCAAAGCTGCAGTGAGCTGTGATCACACCACTGCACTCCAGCCTGGGTGACGGAGTGAAACCCTTTGTCAAAAAAAAAAAAAAAAAAAAAAAAAAGGAAAAAAGAAAGCCTGGGAGCCTAGATAGAAACCCGCCATGGGGGAGAGCCACCACAGACAGCCTCTACTAAGGCAACGTCAAGCAGAAATGTGAGGCCAGAGCACAGGAGTCTTCTGCAAAGAGTCTTCACTAGGACAATGCCTAGTGGAGCTACAAGGGCAGGGCCACTGCAAGGACCCCAAAATGCTAGAATCACTGGTGGCATGTGACCTCAGCCTGGCTAAGCTTCAGGCATTTGATTCCAACCTGTGAGCACAGTCATCTGGGCTATGTCCAGCAAAGCCATGGGGAAAGGGATGCCTGAGGCATTGGGAACCCACTCCTGGCACCAGTGTGCCCAGGATGCAAAACATCAATCCAAAGGAGATTATTCTGGAGGTTTAAGATTTAAAGTCTGCTGGCCAGGGCTTGGTGTGGCTCATGCCTATAATCCAGGCACTCTGAGAGGCCAAGGTGGTAGGATCACTTGAGTGCAGGAGTTTGAGACCACTGTGGGCAACACGGCGAAACTCTATCTCTACAAAAAAAGACAAAAATTAGTTGGGTGTGGTGGCATGGCCTGTGGTCCCAGCTACTTGGGAGGCTGATCACTTGTGCCCAGGTGGCAGAAATTGCAGTGAGCCAAGAACTCACCACAGCAGTCCAGCCTGGGTGAAAGAGCAAGACCCTATGTTTGAATGGTAATTTTACCCAATGCCTGTGCAACCATTGTATATTAGAAGTAAACAACTTGTTTTAGAGTTTATAAGCTCATACCTGGAAAGAATGTGCCTTGAGTTTCAGATGTAATTTTGGACTTTGGACTTTTGAGTTGATGCTGAAACAAGTATATTAGTCCATTCTCACATTGCTATGAAGAAATACTGGAGACTGGCTAATTGATAAAGAAAAGAGGTTTAATTTGCTCCCAGTTCTGCAGGCTGTATAGGAAGCATGATGCTGGCATCTGCTCGGGTTCTGGGAGGCCTCAGGAAACTTACAATCATGGCAGAAGGCAAAGGGGAAGCACACACATCACCTGGACAGAGTAGGAGCAAGAGAGAGACAGAGGGAGGAGGTCCTGCACTCTTTAAACAACCATATCTCATAAGAACTCACTATCACGAGAGTAGCGCCAAGGAGACAGTGCTAAACCATTCAGGAGAACTTTACTCCCATGAGCCAATCACCTCCCACCAGGCCCAACCTCCAATATTGGGGACTGCAATTCAACATGAGATTTGGTGGGGACACAGACCCAAACCATATCAACAAGTTAAGACTCTTGGGACTATTGAGATTGAATGACTGTATTTCGTATGTGAAAGGACATGAGTTTTGGAGGTTAACAGCAGAATACTATGGTTTGGATATGATTAGAGTCTATACCCATGAAAAGTCATGTTGAAATTTGATTCTCAATAGAGCAGTGTTGGGAGGTAGTGTCTGGTAGGAAGTGTTTGGGTCATGTGGGCAGATCTCTCATGAATGGGTTGGTACTGACCTCACAGTAGTGAGTTGTCACTCTCATGAAACTGGATTGTTCTCAAGGGAATGGATTAGTTCCTAAAAGAGTGGGTTGTTATAAAGCTAGGATGTCCCTAGGTTATAACTCTTCACATGCATCCACTTCCCCTTTGACCTTCTCTGCATGTTAGGACACAGCACAGAAGCTCTTGCCAGAAGCCAGGGCCATGCCCTTGAACTTTTCATTTTGCAGAACCATGAGCTGAATAAATCTCTTTTCTTAATTACTCAGTCTCAGGCATTATTATGGCAACACAAAATCGACTAAGACAGCAAGGTTTCCAAATAGTCACCATGGGACCTCAGCATTCACTATCCAGAGCTGCCTCGGAACTCTGCTCCCTGCATTCTGGCACAGCATTCCTTGGCTACCCCAGCCATGGCTCACGTGGTCCCAGGTGTGGCTTGATCTACTTCTCTAGAAAGTATAAACTATAAACTTTGGCGGCATCCGCATGGTGCTAATCTGCAGGCGCATATAATGCAAGAGCTATGGGGCCATGGTGGCTTCCATCTAGATTTCAGAGAATGTCATGAACAGCTTGCGGGCTCAGGCAGAGACTTGTTTTAGGGGCACAGCCACTGCAGAGAGCCCCCACAAGGGTAATGCCTAGTGGAGCCATGGAAATGTGGCTATCACCAAGACTCCAGAACTGTAGTCCAGTGTGCAACACTGGACTGAGAGAGTTGCAGGCATGAGACTCCAACTGTGAGAGCTGCTGGGTGGACTGAGTCCAGCAAAGCTGTTAGGGCAGGGCTGCCTGAGGCCTTGGGGGCCCAGTCTCTTCCCCAGTGTGCCCTTCTTTGACATAAAGTCAAAGAAGACTATTCTCTAGCTTTAAGGCGTAATGTTGTTTTCCCTGTTGAGTTTTGGATTTACTTGGGACCAGTTACCCTTTTCTTCTTGCCTATTTCTCCTTTTTGGTACGTGAGAACGTTTATCCTATCCCTGTCCCACCATTGTATTTTGGAAGCATATAACTTGTTAGTTTTGGGGAGGTGTTTTTGAAACAGGGTCTCTCTCTCTCTCTGTCACCCAGGCTGGAGTGCAGTGGCATGTTCACACGGTTCACCGTAGTCTTGACCTCCCGGGCTCAAGCGATCCTTGTACCTCAGCCTCCCGTGTAGCTCAGACTGCAGGCATGTGCAACCATGCACAGCTTCTTTTTTTAAAAAAATGTTGTCCCGACTGGCTCTTGTTAATTTCACAGGTGCAGAGGTGGAGAGGAATTTGTCTCATTATGAACTGTGCCTTGAGTCTCCCTCATATTTGATTTAGGTGAGACTCTAGAATTTGGGCATTTGAGTTGATTCTGGAACAAATTCAGACTTTCAGGGCTATTTAGATAGAATGAATGTGTTTTGTCCATGAGAAGGACATAAAATTCTGGGGGCCAAGGAGAGAATACTACGGTTTGAATGTGTCCCTTAAAGTTCATGTGTTGGGGGGCCAGGTGCAGTGGCTCACGCCTGTAATCCAAGCACTTTGGGAGGCCGAGGCAGGGGGATCAGTTGAGGTCAGGAGTTCAAGACCATCCTGGCCAACATGGTGAAACCCTATCTCTCCTAAAAATACAAAAATTATCTGGGCATGGTGACAGGTGCCTGTAATCCCAGCTACTCTGGAGGCTGAGGCAGAATTGCTTAAATCCGGGAAGCAGAGGTTGCAGTGAGCCAAGATCCTGTCTGTGAACTCCAGCCTGGGTGGATAGAATGAGACTCTATCTCAAAACAAAAACAATAACAACAGCAAAAGTTCATGTGTTGGAAAACTAACTCCCAATGTAACACTACTGAGACATGAAACCTTCAAGAGGTCACGAAGGCTCTACCTTCATGAATGGATCAGTGTCATTAGAATGAGGGTGGGTTTGTCATAAAAGTCAGTTTGGCCCTCCGTTGTACTTTCTTAAACATGAGATGCCATCCACCATGTTATGACGCAGCAAGAAGGCCATCACCAGATGCTGGTCACTTGGCCTTGGACTGCCCAGCCTCTCAAACTGTAAGCTAAATAAATTTCTGGTCATTACAAATTACCCAGTCTGTGGTATTCTGTGACAGCAGCATAAAACAAATTAAGGCATTTACTGAAACCAATTTCACCTTTTCTTTTTACTTAAAACAAATTTACATCTTTAATGTGGCTACTAGAAAACGTAGTTACATGTGACTTGCATTTGTGGTCTGTGTCATATTTCTATCAGACAGTGCTATTTTAGACAGACAGCTGTGGTTCTATAGAACTGGTTCTGTAAAGTGGCTGTACTCACTTCTAAAAGTAAACTGATTCTCTCCTATTCTATTTCTAGATTGCACTGTGCTATGAGCTACCCAGAGGTCCTGGCGAAGTCCCCTCACAACCTCCATCCTATAGGACTCTCACCTGGGTTAGGACTGACCTCGAATATCTTTTTTAGACCTACATCTGTCTCATCCAGTACCACCAAGGAAACAAGGTTTTCTTTTGACCCTTGCAGGATAACAATGTGTGGGTATCACTTAAAAGCCCACACAGCTCATTTTCCGGTGAAACAATGCTACAAGTGTTGCTAAAAATTCCAGGCTGTTACTAACTGGGGGCAACTGGTCAGAGCATACCAAGAAAAGGGAAGGGCCTCAGTTGTATTCTCCAGGCTCATCTTCCCTCTCTCACCCCAGCTCTGGATTCACTGGTTTCTTCCTGCTAGAGGTTCCACCCTCACCTTCTTGACAATACAATGGCTGTGCTAGGTTAGAAGAGGCAGTATCAGCCCTCTAGCAGCAACTTCAAAAAAGAAGGCAAGTGCTAAGCCCTCACGGCCTACACAAAACTGCTGGAAACTATCACCAATAACCCTGGAGACACGGGGAAAAATTAAATCCTCAGAATCTGCCTTTTCTTTCTTTCTTTCTTTTTTTTTTTTTACATATATGCTTGATCCACAAGAAATACTGACCTACTGCGAGTGGCTTTGAAGGTGGAACTAGGTTTAAATTTCTTTTTTACTATTCAGTAGCTATAGGACTCTGGATAAAGTTGCAAGATTTATCTGGATCTCAGTTCCCTCTCCTGCAACAATGGGGACAATTTCACCTACTTCACAGAGTTGTTGAAAGGATTAAGTTAAATAATGGATGAAAAGTACCTTGCATAATAGTAGGTGTTTAATAGATATTGGCTTCCTCTACCTTCTTCACCCCTTCCCATAGCAATTAGGTAAAGAAAATGCTAAAAACCCCAAGGAGAACTGAAAATAAATCCTCTCTGCTATGATCTGCTTAGTTGTTGTGTGTGTGTTTGTTTTTTAATATAATCTGAATCTTGGCTCCTGGTACAATTTTTTAAAACCTGGTATAGTATCTCTTCGAAGGCAAGGATTATCTTTGCCGCCCTAGCACACTGTCTTGCAAAAGCTAGATAAATGCTTGTCGAAAGGAAGAATGTTGGATTTTATGCAAGCAGAAGGTAGTGCTCCTGTGGAGTATGTAAGAAGCATTTGAAGAGAGAGGTCAGAATTACCGGAGTATAAGGGTTATAGTGATCTGTGCGGTCAGGGTCAAAGTGAGGTGACTACCTTCCTGGTAGTAAAGATGAACAGAGGGAAATTTGCCTTTGGAGAAGTTTTGTAAAGTTTCTGTTTGAAATGAAAAATTTCCAAATGAAAGTTTATATTTTCTAAATGAAATTAATAGATAGGAGAAAATAGTCCAATGAGAAGAACTGGGATTTGGCCAGGTGCGGTGGCTCAAGCCTGTAATCCCAGCACTTTGGGAGGCCGAGACGGGCGGATCATGAGGTCAGGAGATTGAGACCATCCTGGCTGACACGGTGAAACCCCGTCTCTACTAAAAAATACAAAAAACTATCCGGGCGAGGTGGCGGGCGCCTGTAGTCCCAGATACTCAGGAGGCTGAGGCAGGAGAATGGCGTGAACCCGGGATGTGGAGCTTGCAGTGAGCCGAGATCTGGCCACTGCACTCCAGCCTGGGCGGCAGAGCGAGACTCCGTCTCAAAAAAAAAAAAAAAAAAAAAAAAAAGAACTGGGATTTGTCAGGCCTCTGAGCCCAAGCTAAGCCATCATATCCCCTGTGACCTGCAGGTATACATCCAGATCGCCTGAAGCAACTGAAGATCCACAAAAGTGAAAATAGCCTTAACTGATGACATTCCGCTATTGTAATTTGTTTCTGCCCCACCCTAACTGATCAATGTACTTTGTAATCTCCCCCACCCTTAAGAAGGTTCTTTGTAATTCTTCCCAACCTTGAGAATGTACTTTGTGAGATCCACCCTCTGTCCGCAAACCACTGCTCCTAACTCCACCGCCTATCCTATAAGAACTAATGATAATCCACCACCCTTTGCTGGCTCCTTTTTCAGACTCAGCCCGCCTGCACCCAGGTGAAATAAACAGCCTTGTTGCTCACACAAAGCCTGTTCGGTGGTCTCTTCACACGGACGCGTGAGACATTTGGTGCCAAAGACCCAGGTCAGAGGGACTCCTTCAGGAGACCAGTTCCCTGTCCTCACCCTCACTCCGTGAAGAGATCCACCTACAACCTCGGGTCCCCAGACCAACCAGCCCAAGGAGCATCTCACCAATTTCAAATCGGGTAAGCAGTCTTTTCACTCTCTTCTCCAGCCTCTCTGGCTACCCTTCAATCTCCCTGTCCTTCCAATTCTAGTTCTTTTTCCTCTCCAGTAGAGACCAAGGAGACACATTTTATCCGTGGACCCAAAACTCCGGCGCCGGTCACGGACTCCGGAAGACAGCCTTCCCTTGGTGTTTAATCATTGCGGGGAGGCGGGGACGCCTGCCTGATTATTCACCCACACTTCATTGGTGTCTGATCTCCGCGGGGACGCCTGCCTTGGTCATTCACCCACATTCCCTTGGTAGCAAGTCAATTGCGGGGACTCCTGCTTTGGCTGCTCACCCACATTGCAGCCCAGGGCTGCTCCCACCCCCTTCTCCGTGTTTCTACCCTTCTCTTTAAGCTTGCCTCCTTCACTATGGGCAACCTTCCACCCTCCATTCCTCCTTCTTCTCCCTTAGCCTGTGTACTCAAGAACTTAAAACCTCTTCAACTCACATCTGACCTAAAACTTAAGCGCCTGATTTTCTTCTGCAACACCGCTTGGCCCCGATACAAACTCGACAGTAGTTCCAAGTGACCAGAGAATGGCACTTTCGATTTGTCTATCCTACAAGATCTGGATAATTTTTGTCTAAAAAATGGGCAAATGGTCTGAGGTGCCTGATGTCCAGGCATTCTTTTACACATTGGTCCCTCCCTAATCTCTGCTCGTAATGTGACTCGTCCCAAATCTTTCTTCTTTCTCTCCTGTCTGTTCCTTCAGTCTCCACCCCAAGCTCTGAGTTATTTGAATCCTTCTTTTCTACGGACTCATCTGACCTGTCCCCTTCTTCCCAGGCTGCTTCTCACCAGGCCGAGCCAGGTCCCAATTCTTCCTCAGCCTCTGCTCCCCCACCCTATAATCCTTCTATCACCTCTGCTCCTCACACCTGGTCTGGCTTACAGTTTTGTTTCACGACTAGCCCTCCCCCACCTGCCCAACTATTTCCTCTTAGAGAGGTGGCTGGAGCTAAAGGCATAGTCAGGGTCCATGTGCCTTTTTCTCTATCAGACCTCTCCCAAATCAGCCAGCATTTAGGCTCTTTCTCATCAGACCCCACTAAACATATACAGGAATTCCGATATCTAACTCTGTACTACAATTTAACCTGGAGTGACTTAAATGTAATCCTCACTGCTACCCTCTGCCCAGATGAACGGGAAAGAGTTTTTTCTCTAGCCCAGTCTCACACTGATAACCGCCGGCTTCATGAGCCAGACCTCCAGGAGGGCATTAGAGCAATTCCTCAATGGAACTATCAGGCAGATTCCCCAGGTATAGCTAGGCGAGATTACATGGTTTCCTGCCTAGTTGAAGGGCTTAAAAACGCAGCTTACAAAGCTGTTAATTATGACAAACTTAAAGAAACTACCCAAGGTAAAGACAAAAACCCAGCCCCATTCATGGCCCGCTTAGCAGCAACCCTTAGACGCTTTACTGCCCTAGACTCAGAGGGGCCAGAAGGCCGCCTTATTCTTAATATGCATTTTATCAGCCAGTCAGCTCCTGACATTAGAAAAAAGCTTCAAAAATTGGAATCTAGTCCTCAAACCCCACAACAGGAATTAATCAACCTCGCCTTCAAGGTGTACAATAATAGAGAGGAGGTAGCCAGACAGCAACGCATTTCTGAGTTACAGCTACTTGCCTCCGCTGTAAGACAACCCACAACCACATCTCTAGCATACAAGAACTTCAGAACATCTAAGCCACAGCTCCCAGGGGCTCCTTCAAAACATCCTCATGGACCTTGCTTCAAATGCCAGAAGTCTGGCCACTGGGCCTCAGAATGCTGTCAGCCCTGGATTCCTCCTAAGCCACGGCCTGTCTGTGCGGGCCCCCACTGGAGGTCAGACTGTCTGACTCACATCGCCGCTGCTCCTAAAGCCCCTGGAGCCCAAACCCAATGTTCTTTGGCCGACTCCTTCCCAGATTTACTCGGCTTAGCAGCTGAAGACTGACGCTGCCCAATCGCCTCAGAAGCCCCCTGGACCATCACAGATACTGAGCTTCAGGTAACTCTTACAGTGGAGGGTAAATCCGTCCCCTTCTTAATCAATACCAAGCCTACCAACTCCACATTACCTTCTTTTCAAGGGCCTGTTTCCTTTGCCTTTGTAACTGTTGTGGGTATTGACGGCCAGGCTTCTAAACCTCTTAAAACTCCCCAACTCTGGTGCCAACTTGGACAACATTCTTTTATGCACTCCTTTTTAGTTATCCCCACCTGCCCAGCTCCCTTATTAGGTCAAGGCATTTTAACTAAATTATCTGCTTCCCCGACTATTCCTAGGCTACAGCCACACCTCATTCCCGCCCTTTTACCCAGTTCAAAGCCTCCTTCGTGTCCTCCTCTCGAATCCCTCCACCTTAACCCACAAGTATGGGATTCCTCTACTCTCTCCCTGGCAACCAATCACACGCCCATTACTATCCCATTAAAACCTAATCACTTTTACCCCGCTCAATGCTAGTATCCCATCCCACAGCATGCTTTAAAAGGATTAAAGCCTGTTATCACTCACTTGTACCAGCATGGCCTTTTAAAGTCTATAAACTCTCCTTAAAATTCCCCCATTTTACCTGTCCAAAAACTGGACAAGCCTTTCAGGTTTGTTCAGGATCTGCACCTTATCAACCAAATTGTCTGGGCTATCCACTCCGTGGTGCCAAAGCCATAGACTCTCCTATCCTCACTGCCTCCCTCCACAACCCCTCCATAACCCATTATTCTGTTCTGGATCTCAAACATGCTTCCTTTACTATTCCTTTGCGCCCTTCATCCCAACCTGTCTTCGCTTTCACTTGGACTGACCCTGACACCCATCAGCCTCAGTAACTTACCTGATCTGTACTGCCACAAGGCTTCAGAGACAGCCCCCATTACTTCAGTCAAGCCCAAATTTCTTCCTCATCCGTTACCTATCTCGGCATAATTCTTCATGAAAACAACGTGCTCTTCCTGCTGATCGTGTCTGGCTAATCTCCCAAACCCCAACACCTTCTACAAAACAACAACTTCTTTCCTTCCTAGGCATGGTTTTGTACTTCTGCCTTTGGATACCTAGTTTTACCATCCTGATTAAACCATTATATAAACTCACAAAAGCAAATCTATCTGACCCTATAGATCCTAAATCCTTTCACCACTGCTCTTTCCGTTCCTTAAAGACAGCCCTAGAAGCTGCCCCCACACTAGCTCTCCCTAACTTATCCCAACCCTTTTCATTACACACAGCCAAAGTACAGGGCTGTGCGGTCAAAATTCTTACACAAGAGCAGGATTGCGCCCTGTAGCCTTTTTGTCCAAACAACTTGACCTTACTGTTTTAGGCTGGCCATCATGTCTCTGCAGCGGCCACTGCCACCACCATAATACTTTTAGAGGCCCTCAAAATCACAAACTATGCTCAACTCACTCTCTACAGTTCTCATAACTTCCAAAATCTATTTTCTTCCTCACACCTGACACATATACCTCCTGCTCTCCTCCACTACCTCTCAGCAAGCCGAACTCATTGCCTCGACTCAGGCCCTCACTCTTGCAAAAGGACTACGCATCAATATTTATACTGACTCTAAATATGCCTTCCATATCATGCCGTTATATAGGCTGAAAGAGGTTTCCTCACTACGCAAGGGCCCTCCATCATTAATGCCTCTTTAATAAAAACTCTTATCAAGGCTGCTTTGCTTCCAAAGGAAGCTGGAGTCATACACTGCAAGGGCCACCAAAAGGCATCAGATCCCATGGCTCAGGGCAACACTTATGCTTATAAGGTAGCTAAAGAAGCAGCTAGCATTCCAATTTCTGTCGTACACAGCCAGTTTTTCTCCTTCTCAGGGGTCACTCCACCTATTCTCACACTGAAACTTCCACCTATCAATCTCTTCCCACACAAGGCAAATGGTTCTTGGACCAAGGAAAATATCTCCTTCCAGTCTCACAGGCCCATTCTATTCTATCGTCATTTGCATAACCTCTTCCATGCACATTCCCGCCTTTTAGAACCTCTCATTTCCTTTCCATTGTGGAAATCTATCCTCAAGGAAATCACTTCTCAGTGTTCCATCTGCTATGCTACTACTCCTCAGGGATTGTTCAGGCCCCCACCCTTCCCTACACATCAAGCTTGGGGATTTGCCCCCACCCAGGACTGGCAAATTGACTTTAGTCACATGCCCTGAGTCAGGAAACTAAAATACCTCTTGGTCTGGGTAGACACTTTCACTAGATGGGTAGAGGCCTTTCCCACAGGGTCTGAGAAGACCACTGAAGTTATTTATTCCCTTCTGTCAGACATAATTCCTAGGTTTGGCCTTCCCACCTCTTCATACAGTCTCTTCATACCACCCCCAAAATTTTTCACTGCTCCAACACTTCACTATTTCATTTTGCTTTTCTTATTAATATAAGAAGACAGGAATGTCTGATAATGGACTGACCTTTACTAGTCGAATCACCCAAGCAGTTTCTCAGGCTGTTGGTATTCAGTGAAACGTTCATACCCCTCAATCTTCAGGAAAGGTAGAATGCACTAATGGTCTTTTAAAAACACACCTCACCAAGCTCAGCCTCAAACTTAAAGAGGACTCTGTCTTGAATAAAGCCCCAAAACTCGCCAAACAAACAAGTAATTATGCTAACCCCCTTGGACCCTCTTGGACACTCTCTAATTAGATGTCCTAGGTCTTCCCAATTCTTAGTCCTTTAATACCTGTTTTTCTCCTTCTCTTATTTGGACCTTGTGTCTTCCATTTAGTTTCTCAATTCATACAAAACCATATCCAGGCCATTACCAATCATTCTATACAACCAATGTTTCTTCTAACAACCCCACAATATCACCCTTTACCCCAAAACCTTTCTTCAGTTGAATCTCTCCCACTGTAGGTTCCCATGCCACCCCTAATCCCACTCGAAGCAGCCCTGAGAAACATCGCCCATTATCTCTCCATACTACCCCCAAAATTTTTCGCTGCTCCAACACTTCACTATTTTGTTTTGCTTTTCTTATTAATATAAGAAGACAGGAATGTCAGGCCTCTGAGCCCAAGCTAAGCCATCATATCCCCTGTGACCTGCATATATACATCCAGATCGCCTAAAGCAACTGAAGATCCACAAAAGTGAAAATAGCCTTAACTGATGACATTCCACTATTGTAATTTGTTTCTGCCCCACCCTAACTGATCAATGTACTTTGTAATCTCCCCCACCCTTAAGAAGGTTCTTTGTAATTCTTCCCAACCTTGAGAATGTACTTTGTGAGATCCACTCCCTGTCCACAAAACATTGCTCCTAACTCCACTGCCTATCCCAAGACCTATAAGAACTAATGGTAATCCACCACCCTTTGCTGACTCCTTTTTCAGACTCAGCCTGCCTGCACCCAGGTGAAATAAACAGCCTGGTTGCTCACACAAAGCCTGTTCAGTGGTCTCTTCACAGGGACCGTGTGAGACAGGATTACCAATCCTTTGTTAAATACACAGCCAGGACTGTACGTGCTTGGAAGATGTGAGACTGGGAGGCAGTGGTCTGGCTGAAAGACGTTTGCTTTAAATATTCCCATAAATATTTGTTTCGAGTATTTGGAGACGGCATTCAGGTTTACAACCTGCCCAGCTTTCTGGATCATAACCACATTGAGATGCAAAGAATGTGAGCTTCTCCTTCCAATAAGAAGGAAAGAGAAAAAGATTAAGACATGAACTACCCTTTCTAGGCCTTGGAAATTCAGAGTGAGATTTCTACTCCATCCTGCTGGACTTGGCTCCAAATCCCAGGCAAGGAGTTTGGCACAAAGCACTGTTCCCACTGTCCTGGCTTCAGCTGTGTATAAAACAAGGTAAAAACAGTGCCAAACACCACCAGGCATGGCTTTGCAATTCTATGCAGTAGAGGAGATACTGCACTCTAGGAAAGCTGGTTGGTCCAACTGAAAACACTGCCAAGTTCTGATGACACCAGAATAGTCTGATGCCCAGGGGCTGCTGCCAGAGAGCGAAGAGCATTCCTGAAGTTACAGGTCTAAGTTGGTGGACTGACACAGGTTCAGGAATGACACAGCAAAGGTATAGTATGTTCTAGAAGCATGCTTTCGGCTGGGGCAAGAGCAACTGTGATGAAAAGCTGAAAGAGCAGGTCCCCCTGCTTTTGTTTCCCGCCTCTCTTACAGCATCACAATCACTGCCTGTCACACCCAGTCACTGTCACCCAGAGTCACAAACACTGTTGGACAATCAGCAAATTACAGCCTCCCATACCCAATAGTTAGGTGCAATCTAACACACACCCCTGGGAACATTCACAAACTCTTCTACCTACCTGATTGCCAAAGACAGCCACCGAGCAGGCTGTTGAAACCTCATTAGCCCCAAACCAGACAGAAGCGATGCGGGAGGGCATGCCCAGGATGAAAACCTGGGCCACGGAGCAGATGACCTGGCCCACCACAGTGACTGGAAAGAGGTGTGGCTTCAGGCTGCCCAGCTTCACCCAGGCCCCCAGGCAGTTGAGAGCCGAGCCGGTGAGGGCAATGGTGCGGAGGCCGAACTTCTCCAGCAGCCAAGCCACTGGCAGGAGAAGAGGGATGTAGGTCAGCATGTAGCACATGGACAGCCAGTCGATGGCAAAGGCACTGACACCGTAGAAGTGCATGAAGATGTTATTGATGGAGCCGTACTGGATCCACTGAAAGGCGTTGCACATGGAGTAGCAGCTAAACACCAGGACCACGGCCCAACGGCGCCTGCTCACCTTGATCACGCTGAGGTCCTCAGGGCCCGAGCTACTGGGGTGAGCCAAGCCACTGGATTGGGCTAAGGCACTGGGGTGGGCCGAACTGCTGGGGTGGACAGAGACGCTGGGGTTGATGGAGACGCTGGGATGGACCGAGACGCTGGGGTCCGCTTGGAGTGCGGACTCCGGCGCAGGGGTGTCATCGCGCTCTTCCTGGCTGGGACCTTCATTCACCATGACCACAGTCTCCTCTGGAATCCCGGAGAAGTGGTGAGGACTCCGGCAGTCTTAAGGGATAGTGGCTTCCGCTGGTCTCTTAGAGTTGAAAGAACACTTGCCTATTCCAGAAGAAACAGAGACTCAAGGCTGCGTAAAAGCCTCAAGTGGGGCTTCCTGTGCTCACCCCCAAGCTCCTCCTCCCACTTTTGCTTGGGGCTGTCTGTTCCCACCCGCGGCGATCGTTGTCCCAAGGCCGGCCGCACACGCTGCAGCCGGCTCCGGACCGCTCCTGCCTTGGGTCTCCCCACAAGGCGTTCCTTGTGCAGGAAAAGTTCTCTCCTTGCGCAGCCACTTCGCCCGCAGAGTCCTCTCCGGGGCCAGCTTGGGGCCTCGCCCCGTCGGGCACACGTGACCGCCCCGCCCCCGTCCTGGCTGGTTTCCTCCACCCCCCACAACTCCACCCCCCACCCGGTGTCTCTTGCCTTCTCGAGCCCGGTCCGCCGGGCAGCGCAGTTGTTTCGCCACAGCTTGCGGGATGCATTCCTCCCCCACGCCCCGGGCGCCATGGAAACCGCCCGGTTAACCCCCACCCCTTGCACTGTCCCTCAAATTCATTTGCCACCCGCTGTCAGTGGACCCTGCAAGAATATCCGCCTTTCCGAGGTAATCCGCAAAATAGAGCATCCCCAGTGCCTGTCCGCATGCCCTGCACGCGTGCACCAAAGCCGGGGGCCACCTAAGTGTCCTGGGGAATTCAAGAGAGATTCCCTAACTTTCTTCCCCTTGGCTTAGGCTCCCAGCCCCTTGCTGAACTAAAGAAAGATTTGTAGATTCCCGGGCTGGTTGCGCTTCTGGGTTAAAGGGCAGTTGCAGAAAACTCGCTTTACTCGCTTCTTTCCCTGCGGACGTGGTTTTGTCTTGGGGAGGTTACATTTGAACCTGTTATGTGGGGCTATTATTTCCTGATGGATTCTGGGCGAAGACCCTAGGGTGGCGGGGAGGGAAAGGGGAGTTTGAAGAAGCTGTCCGCGGTTGTGTGATGGAACGCTTAGCGCAGAGCTGGCTCCGGGCTTGGTCTTGGAAGCGGTCTTTGACCTCAAGCAGCGCTAGTCTGCCACCTGCCGGTCCCAGCCCATTTCAAAGGGCAAACCCTCGACTCGCTGCACTGATCCTATTCTTGGCGAGGGATCCTGATAAGGAGCCCAAATTCTCCCTGAGTTCAAACAGCAGCTTAGCTACAACGAGGTGTCACTGTAGATCAAGGAACTCCACTTCTCTGTGCTTCAGTTTCTTCATCTGTAAATGGGAATGATGAAATAATAGTACCTACCTCACCGTGTTGTTTTGAGACTTGAATGAGTTAATACATGAACACACTTAGAAAATTCCTGCCACATAGTAAGCATTCCGTGAGTGCTGGCTATCCTAGCAAAAAGCTAACATTTGTTGTACAGTGCTAAACAAATTGAATGCACTATCTCATTTATGCATCACAAGAATTCTGTGATAAAGTTGCTATTGCTGGCCTGCATTTTATAGATAAGAAAACCGAGACTCCAAGAAGTGAAATAACTTCTTCCTGAAGGTCCCAGCTGGTAAGAAGAGCCATAATTCTCATTCAAGTCTATAATCATTCAAGCTGTAGCCTAGCTATTCAGGCACGGTCTGTGGATAGCAGTGTGGGCACCCTGTGGGAGCTTTTTAGAAGGGCAGAATCCCCTCCAGTGTTAAGGTCTTAAAAAACAAAACAACAACAACAAAAGAACCAAGAAGGATGCCAGGCCCAACCTAGACCCACTGAATTGAAAGCTGCATTTTAACAAGACGCCCAGGAGATTCATTTGTTTGCAGTGAATTTTGAGGGCTACTGGGCATCACTGCTTCCTTTTTTTTTTTTTTTTTTTTTTCTTTGTTAAACTTCAGACCAGAAAATGAATAACTTGAAGCTCTGGGAGGTGGTTCTGCATTTTGTCTGCACATTAGAATCATATGAAGAAACTCTTAATATTCCAAGTGTTCGGGCAACACCCCCGATAGAGATCTCCGAGGGTGGACCTGAACATCTGCATGTCTCAAGCTCCACCGACCTGAACACCTGCATGTCTCAAGCTCCACCGACCTGAACACCTGCATGTCTCAAGCTCCACCGACCTGAACACCTGCATGTCTCAAGCTCCACCGACCTGAACACCTGCATGTCTCAAGCTCCACCGACCTGAACACCTGCATGTCTCAAGCTCCACCGACCTGAACACCTGCATGTCTCAAGCTCCACCGACCTGAACACCTGCATGTCTCAAGCTCCACCGACCTGAACACCTGCATGTCTCAAGCTCCACCGACCTGAACACCTGCATGTCTCAAGCTCCACCGACCTGAACACCTGCATGTCTCAAGCTCCACCGACCTGAACATCTGCATGTCTCAAGCTCCACCGACCTGAACATCTGCATGTCTCAAGCTCCACTGACCTGAACATCTGCATGTCTCAAGCTCCACTGACCTGAACATCTGCATGTCTCAAGCTACGCTGGTCATCCCAACGTGCAGCCAAGTTAGAACCACTGATTCCCAGGAGAGAACTAGATTCAAACGATCACTCCCTGCTTGAAGGCACCTACTTTTTGGTAGAAACTATAGAGTCTTGGATTATAATGGAATATTTGAAGAGGGAGTTCAGACTCATCTAAGAATTTCTACAGTAATTTAACATCTCGTGTTGTCACTATTCCTCCTGTGTTTCCCATCATTCTCCAGGGAGCACAGAACTCTGTTCTCTTAGAAGGCCTTCTGAGACCTCTCACTGCTTCTTTTCCCTCGGTCATCATGGGCCTCTGCCAAAACTCTTCAGTATATATTCTTAACTTCATTTTACAGATAAGGAAACTGAGGCCTGGAGAGGCGGGTGTGTTACTCAGCATCCTATAGCGAAATAGCATCAGAACAAGCAGCAATAAAATGGGTGCTCTTTCCACGTGGCCTTTCCCATGAGCTCTTCTGGGGCAGCCCTTCGGCTTGGTGAGAGATTCGAAGGGGTCTAACCTGGAATTCAAGTGAGATTTGGAACTGCTTTTGTGGTGGAACGAGCTGGATCTGTTGTGAGCTCTGGGTTGGGTCTGCTTAGACTTGAAGCTCTGTTTTGTCATTCTTACCTTTGGGATCTTGAGCAAGTCACTTGACCTTTCTATTCTTCAGTTTCTGAATCTAACAAATAAGGATTAAAAATACCTGCCTCCAGTCAGGCACGGTGGCTCACACTTGTAATCCCAGCACTTTGGGATGCCGAGGTGGGTGGATCACTTGAGGTCAGGAGTTCAAGACCACCCTGGCCAACATGGTGAAACCCTGTCTCTAGTAAAAATACAAAAATTAACCAGGCGTGGTGGCATACGCCTGTAATCTCAGCTACTTGGGAGGCTGAGGCAGGAGAATCGCTTGAACCCAGGAGGCAGAGGTTGCAGTGAGCCGAGATAGCACCACTGCATTTCAGCCTGAAAGACAGAGCGCGACTCTGTCTCAAAAACAAAACAAATCTGCCTCAGAATTGCTATGAGAATTAAATAAGCTAATATGCATAAACTGTTTTCAATAATAATAATGATATACTGAGAGCCACCAGGGTAGGGATGACTCTTAGCTGA
Organism: Macaca fascicularis; assembly: GCF_037993035.2. Classification (NCBI taxonomy): domain Eukaryota; kingdom Metazoa; phylum Chordata; class Mammalia; order Primates; family Cercopithecidae; genus Macaca; species Macaca fascicularis. Next base: position 143,538,976 of record NC_088381.1, on the reverse strand, counting down.
TTCCTAATGTGGGGGATGGGGTGTTGGGGTCAGCTCTATTGAGTAGATACTACATAGAAATATTCCATATTCTTTCCATTGAAAAAACATGTATTGAGCAGCTTACTATGTAGCATATCTATCTTTATGATGTTCTATCTATCAGTACATATAGGTACACCTTGAAGGGTAAGGAGAAATACATTTTAGGGATTGCTTCCTGAAAGGGTGATCTGGTTTCTGGTTCCTGGCTCTATTCCAACTGACACCTTAGGAAGCTTGAGGGAACGAACCTCAGGCATTGAACTGCTGGTGTGGCCTCCTGCAGAATGGTAGTTAAGTCAGCCCACTGGAGGCTATCAGCAACTCCTGGATTCAGAGTCAAAACATCACCCTCTTATTGATAGCTTACTACTAGAGCTATAGACATGAGAGGCAAGGAGTTTGTTGAGTACACGGGAAGGCCAAATTTCTAACAGAATGAATCAGGTTAGGAGCCTGCATTATTCTTTCTTAAAAATACCAACACTTGGAATCTGTGAAGACGTTGCCCTTACAAGTCTTATATGCATAATTTGTATGTGTAATACTACATGCTCATCAATATTCTGTTTGCCTTATCTCCCACACTTCCCTCAGATTTCTAGCTGTCTCAGGACTTGTGGATATCTTTGTATATCTTGGAGTGTTTAGTGAGATAAACTATGTAACATACACTCTCAATACATGTCTACAGAGTTGTACTGCACATCACCATGGAATTTTACAAAACTGGAGACAAAGAGGAGATCCAATAGGATTTTAGAGATTTTTAAAAAGCAGAAAAAGTTAAAAGGTGCAAAATGTCAACACAGTTGCCTCAAGCCTGGAAACTGGAAATCGATGGAACAATGCCTTCTGAAGGAAAACCATTTCTTACCTAGAATGCTATATCCAAACTACCAAAAAATCAGTCTGAGAAGAGAATGAAACAAAAAATGATACTGCCTTATCTTCTCTCTCAGGAAGCTGCTGAAGGATGTGCTCCACCAAAACAAGGAAAGAAACCTAGAGAGGGTAAGATATTAAGGCTGAGGAAACCAGGAATCCACCACGAGAGGCAAGCAATGGGAATCACCCAGCTAAAGGAAACCCCTGGGTAGACAGCTATCTACCAGGCATAGAAAGCAGCGTACTCGGCCGGGTGCAGTGGCTCACACCTGTAATCCCAGCACTTTGGGAGGCTGAGGCAGGTGGAACACCTGAGGTCAGGAGTTCTAGACGGGCCTGGCCAACATGGTGAAACCCCATCTCTACTAAAAATACAAAAATGTGCCAGGCATGGTGGCAGGCACCTGTAATCCCAGCTACTCGGTGGGCTGAGGCAGGAGAATCGCTTGAACCTGGGAGGCAGAGGTTGCAGTGAGCCAAGATCGCACCATTGCACTCCAGCCTGGGGGACAAGAGCGAGACTTTGTCCCCCCCACAAAAAAAAGAAGAAAGCAGCATACTCAGGCTGAAGCTGCTTCGAAGACTCCAAGAAAGATTTCTTCAAGAAGGTCACACTCAAAGAATCATGTTTGAAAATATTGAGAGGTTTACACAATTGGGGGAAGATTAGGGGTTGGGCTAATGATAAGTACCATAAATACAACTAAGTAAATGGGGGAAAGGAAGCATTACTAACTCCAGTAGAATAAACAAAGCTATGGAGGAACAGGAAAAGATAATCATGATACACCGATATACCTTAAGTGATTTGATTTGCATAGCATGAACACAATAAAGTGAACACTGGAAGTCAATGTATCCAAAGCTATGATATAACTCTGTTAGCAGGATGGGGGAGTGGGAAGTGGGCACCTGTGCAGGGTTGAGATGAGGTAAACAGTTAAACAAGGAGAATGGGGCCGGGCACAGTGGCTCACACCTGTAATCCCAGCCCTTTGGGATGCCGAGGCTGGTGGATTGCTTGAGCTCAGGAGTTCGAGACCAGGCTGGGGAACATAGCTAGGCCCTGTCTCTATCAAAAGTGGAAACAAAAACCAAAAACTGAAAACAAGGAGAGCTGGTCTTCTTCCCTACGGTTTTGGCAGAAGCGCATTCCCTGGAGCACTTTCCCTTCAAGGACAAACTTGGAAAATCTCTGAGCAGACCCTGGAGGGGAGGGAATCCAGACTCCCATTGTGTGATACTTGTCTGCCATATTGAAAAGCCTATGGCATGTAAATGCTTATCACAGAAAAAGTCCGGAAGTGTCAATATACCCATTGCACTTATAGTTATGGTGGTAAGTACCAAAAGAATTGAGAAGAGTTGGAAGTAGTTGCCTTCAGAGCCCAGGAAAGGGGGGTAGACAACTGATATGTTTTATACATGGTTATGTTATTGTTTGAACTATGTATAACTAATTTTTTTTTTCTTTTCTTTTTTTTTTTTTTTTTTTTGAGACGGAGTCTTGCTCTGTCACCTAGGCTGGAGTGCAGTGGCGCGATCTCAGCTCATTGCAACCTCCACCTCCCAGGTTCAAGTGATTCTCCTGCCTCAGCCTGCCGAGTAACTGAGACTACAGGACTATAGGTGCGTGCTACCATGCCCGGCTAATTTTTTGTATTTCATTGTAGAGATAGGGTTTCACTGTATTAGCCAGGATAGTCTCCACCTCCTGACCTTTTGAGAGCCTGCCTCAGCCTCCCAAAGTGCTGGGATTACAGGTGTGAGCCACAGCGCCCAGCCAACCATTTTTTTGAACTTAAAAAAAATCCTAAAAATAAACAATGGAATCAAATTTAACAGAGCTCCAGCTGCTTCACTGGGGCCCATAGACAATGTCTCAAAGTGTGGTCAACTTGTCCTAGAGTTTATACTGTTGGTGCTGTGATGGACATCCAAGACTTCAACCCTGGAACCTCAGGGATGCCTCTTCAGCCGAGCTATGTCCTCCAAAGTCCATTAGGGTGTCACCTCAGAGAAATTGTCTGTGTGGTCAGAGGACTTATTCCCCACACCCTAGTCTTGTTTGACCATTCCCTGGCCTTCTTTTTGCGCCTAACGTCTCTCATACTTGTAGAGTCTGTGGGGTCTTATCCCTACAACTTACAACTCAACTTCTGTCCCATCATCCAAAGACCTGTGCCAAGGTCTACTTCTCTGGAGTTCTCTCTGTCGATGAAGCGCACCACTAGCTCCCAGTGACCCAAGCCTGAAGACTGAGGATTCCCCAGATCTCCCTTCACTCACTCTCAGTGTCACAGATGCTTCTTTCCTTACAGTCTTCCCTCCTGTCCTTTCTCACTGCCACCACCCTGCTGTAGTCTCTCCTGGCTTCTCACTTCCATCCCACAGCTGCCTCCTCATTGTTCTCGCTCCTTCCAGTTCAGCCGGATGTTGCCTCACAGGGTTTTCCAGTTCTCTTCAGGTCACTCTCTGCCTTGAACCCTCCAGTGGTCACCAAAACAAGGAAGGAAACCTAGAGAGGGTAAGAGGTTAAGGCTGAGGAAACCGGGGATCTGCCACGAGAGGCAAGCACCCTTGGAAGGCTCACACTCCTCAGCTCTGCGCACGAGGTCTTTGTGACGTCCTTCTGGCCACATCTCCCACCACTGTCCACTCCCCACCTTTTGCTCCAGACAGGTGGAGCCACCTGCAGCCCCCCACAAGCATGCTTCACAACGCAGGGCAAGTGCCCCCTCTTCCAGGAAGCCTTCCCCCATGCCTGAAGTGTGATTCAGAGGTTTCTTCCTTCCCTGCGTGTGCGGCTCTGTGGTAGCTCCTGTCACACAGGTTCATACATGTTTGTTTACCTCCTCAAGTTAACCACTCAGTGTGCGCTCCTCAAGCTTAGGAATGATGGTCTGTTCATCTTCAAATCCCCACCTCCAGTGTCGCGTCTGGCCCACAGAGGGAAAATGAAGGCCTGACTGCATTGACTTTTTGGTTGCACTTCCTAGATGAGTCCTACTCTTAGGTGGCCTCCCAAGAAATAAAAACACGTCCGGCTTGTTCCGGATGCTCGTGTCTCCTTGGTGGATCGTGTCTTCCTTTCTCTTTTCTGGAATGTGTCCCCCGTGGTGTTTGGACCCCACTGGCACACCTCAGAGCCCATGGGTGGGAAAGTTGGGAGGGCGTTCCTGTGCCATGGGACAGTCTAGATTTCTTCCCCTCCAGGGCCCTCCCAGCTCAGAGTCTCCAAGTCTGTCCTAGAACGGAATGTGCTCAGGGGCTGCTGAGGATTCAAAGGAGAAGATCCATTTTTCTCAGGCGAGAGTCTAGAAGAAAGGCCTCCCAGCTGGACATGTAGATGCTGGGTTCTGTCCGGGACACACGGTTTGAAATAGACTTTTCAGTTCCCTGGAAGTACATGAGTACATCTGGAAAGGTCTCAGATGGTATCAGTCCTCCTCTAAAGACAAGGTCCCCGTACGTGGGTCACCTTTTGTATCCTCAGCTGCACGTCCTTGGGTGTGATCATGGGTGACCACTGTGTTGTTCTTCATACCTGTTCTATATTTTACATGCTTCTTAATAATTAGAAAACCAAAAAAAAAAGTTGCCCCATAAATATGAGAAAGAGCTAACTAAAAAACATGAGTCAAAGAGGAAGGAGACATTAAAATGGCTTTGCTTTTTGCATAATCTATAGAAAGCCCAGAGGTGTGAGGCTCCCTTTGCATAATGGAATAGAGAAACGGTGGTAGCAGCAAGATTTGTTGATTGCCACCGCAACAGTTAAAGGCACATGGCATGACAAAGCAGAGGGGTGCTGGCTGGGCAGGGTTATGCAATGCTGGAGCCGCAATGTCAGAGAAAGGAAACACAAAGTCATCTCAGCCAGCTCCTTGAGGTACAGGGTATAAAACCCAGGCCCAGGGGACTGTCTGTTTAACAGAGTCATTCATTTACCCGCCATTGATCTCCTGCAGGCTAGGCACTGTGCTGGGTGTAAAGGAAACAAATTCAACGAAGATGAGGTTCTTGCCCTCCAAGAATCCACAAAATAGTGGTGAAACAGTTATGTGAGCAGATTATTGCCAGGTGGTACGATAACTGTGTGGTCCAGGCTGGTTCATGGGCCTCCCAAAACTTAGAGTCACGGGGGCTTCTCAGAGAGATGTTAGGTCGGGATATTGAGGGATAGGTAAGACTTAGCCAGGCCCTGTGGCAGGTGCTGAGGATCCTAGGGGTGAGCAAAACAAACGTGGTCCCTCTCTACCTTCATGGAGCTCACAGTGTCCTTGAGAGGACAAACATCAATCAAACACTTACATACACACATAAGTAAAATTGTAAGTGCTGTGAGGGCTATTTGTAAGAATTTATAAAGATGGAACAGATTAGTGGGATCTTAAGCAATATATTTTTTTAAAAGTTAGAATTACGGCTCATGCTTGTAATCCCAGGACTTTGGGAGGCCAAGGGGGTGGATCACCTGAGGCTGGGAGTTCGAGACCAGCCTGGTCAACAAGGTGAAACTCTGTCACTACTACAAATAACAAAAAAAAATTAGCTGTGCATGGTGACAGGTGCCTGTAGCCCCAGCGACTTGGGAGGCTGAGGCAGGAGGATCACTTGAACCTGGGAGGCAGAGGTTGCAGTGAGCCAAGAGCGTGCCACTGCACTCCAGCCTGGGTGACAGAGTGAGACTCCATCTCAAAAAATAAAAATAAAAGTGAGACTCAACTTGGTGAAAGAGAGGGGAAGGGCTTTCCAGGAAGAAAGAACAGAATGTGCAAAGGCCCTGAACCAGGAGGGAACAAGGCCCTTTTAAGCCACAAAGCCAGTGTGGCTGGAGCAGAGCGAGGGTGAGAAGCAAAGCCAACGTGGTTGGAGAGAGGCAGCAGCCAGATTGCGTGGGCCTTATTGAGGGCTTTCCTGTTTTTGTTTGTTAACTTTACCCTGGGAGCAAAGGGGAGCCACTGGGAGGTTTTAAGCAGATGAGGGTCACTGTCAGATTTGTGTCCTGGAGAGACTGCTCCAGCTGGGCTTGTGGCAAATCCAGTCTGGGTAGGGATGGACCTCTTAGGAGGCTGCTATGGTCACTCAGGTGAGAATGGAATTTGTGAACTGAACGAGGGCAATGGCAAGACAATGGAGAGAAGTGGGCAGGGATAGATGGGGGTGGACTAGACTGGAATTGCAGGAGGATGGAGAGGGAGGGGTCAGGAGAATGCCCTGCCTGGGTTTTAGATGCGACCAGCTGGGCAGATGGAGCTGCCATCTGGAGGGAGAATCCCAGCTTCCACCTTGAGATCTTCCACAGAGGGAAGTGAGGCTGTCAAGGACAGGTGACTGTGTACCCACACCTCCTACTCTTCTCTTTCTCTCCATTCCTTTATTCTTCCTTCCACCCCTTCCCTACAGTGACCTCTGTCACTGCAAGAGCAAGAGGCCAGAGAACCTACTTCCAATTCAGAGTGTGAATTCCCATGAAAATCCAATCATCAAATTCTATGGAAAGTAAGGTGTCCCGAGTTCCTCACCTCATCTTTCACTCCTTGGCATGGTGCCTCCTCAAGGCTACAGGCAGGACAGCCTTGGCTCGGGTTCCCCTGAATTCTGTGAACAGAAGAATTAGAAATAAAGAAGCAATTCCAAAATAAAACCCAGCTAGTTATGGGTTCCATTTAAGCTTAAGTCAGTAGTTGTGTGAAGTCCCTCTGAGGCCATCAGCCTCCCTGGGCCCCAAGTAGTCCCTGAAAGTGTGTTCTAGTGTCTCAGATGAGAAAACCGAAAGTGCTGACTGTACCCCAGGTTTTTTTTTCAATAACCTTTCTTTTTCACTGCTGAGTTGATTGCAAATGACAGACGCCCAACTTTCACCAGCCTAAGCTCAGAGACAGTGTGTTTGAAGACCACCGGCGGCTAGGGGAGGTGGGGTTCTCAGAGACCTCAAGAGGAGTTGGCGGCCAAGCAGCAGAAGAGCAGAGAGAACCAAGCACTGGAACATGTTCAGGATGCTCGGCTTCTCCGACGTTCCCTGCAAGCCAGCTTGCATATTCTCTCTCCTCAAGGCTAGTTTCTCCACTTGTCAGAAAACACGGCAGCCAGCAGCCCTGGCATTACACCTCCTGACAGCTTCAGCTGCCCGAGAGAAGCTGTCCTCTGTGTCTTAAATACAAACTCCCAGTTGCCCATTCCCAGCCTCATCAACTATGACCGTGGAGGCAAAGGCCGCATAAAAACAGGGCAGCTCTCCAAGGGGAACCATACTGGTGTGAAGGAGAGGCCGTTCCCGGAAGGAGAGGGGCAACTAACCAGGCAGATAAACAATCAATGCCTTCCTCTGCCCCACGTGCCTTTAGAAACAAAGAACCTAACTCCCTAACCTCTCCCTAAGCCTGAAAGCCCCATCCACCTGAATAAGGCGCACCTGAATAAAGCCCCATCCACCTGAATAAGGCGCACCTGAATAAAGCCCCATCCACCTGCATAAGGCCCACCTGAATAAAGCCCCATCCACCTGCATAAGGCCCACCCCGTCGGCCAGAGCCGTGACTCAGGAGCACCACCACCTTCGAGGGCTTCCTGCGTCCATTCAATTTCTTGTGCACAATAATCTACGTGATTCTGCAGATGACTCTAAAATCCAAAACCCAGCCTTGTGTCTTCACTGTTATTTCTTGCTTTTACAGATCTCTGTATGACAGTTTACCTTTCTGGTCTTCCTTGAGTTTTTTTTCATTCCTTAACATGCTTCTTAGTTACCACGGCTCCCAGGAACGCTATCTCCCCAGTAGGATAGTATAATATGTTTTTGTCTTTCTGACCCCCGAAGTCCTGGGTGCACTGGTGTTCCTTGCTTTAGAGCAGGAATGTATACATAGATGGCTGCAGGTGGCATGTGAGTGACAGAAATGCTGCCCAGCAGAGACCAATATACTCACTGTCCAGTCCCCAGCCAGCCCTGCCTGGGGTGGTGGGAACCCAACCGGCACCCACTCCCTGCCTTACTCCCTTTCCCTCCAAGCCTGTTTCTGGCTCACGCAGTGCGGTCTCTCCTCGACACCCTCACCCACCGGAGTCTTCACTTTGTCACGGGCCTGCCCCCAGCCCTGCTCCCCTTCACTCTTTTTTTTTCTCTTGTTGAGACAGAATCTTGCTCTGCCTCCCAGGCTGGTAGTCATCCAGGCTCACTGTAGCCTTGCCTCTCAGGCTCAAGCAATCCTCCCAGCTCAGCACCCCAAGTAGTTGGGATGACAGGCGCATGTCACCACACCAGGCTAATTTTTATAATATTTTTTGTAGAGATGGGGTGTCACTATGCTCCCCAGGCTGGTCTTGAACTCTTGGGCTCAAGGGATCTTCCCGCCTTGGCCTCCCGAAGTGCTTCACTCTTTAGGGCCCTTTTCTGTGCTGTGGCTCTCGCTGTACTCAACTCCTCAGTGCTCCTTCCCTAAACTGCATCCCACTTTTGTTCCCCCACACCTCCTCTGGTTCCCCGGCTCTGCCCTCTGTCTCAGTCACATCCTAGCCTCACCTGAACCCCACACGCACCAAAAGCACGTCACGATTAGCTCCCTCACCCCACTCTCCACTCCCACTCTCCCCAGGCCTGGAAGTCCCATGAGATTCCCAGGGTCCTAGGACCTCACCTACTCCCCCTTCCTCCTTCCCTCTGCTCAGCCCCTTGGGACCTGGACTCCCTCACCCAGAGGGCGGCTCCTGCCTTCCTCTCCCTTCAGGCCTCTGCCTTCGACCTCTGCATGCAGCCCTTTGTTGGGGGCCAGGTTTGTCCTGCTTGTCACATCTGTCTGTTGGTCTTCCTTAGCTCCTAGTTTCCTTTTAAAATGCAGGTATTCAAGTCATAAAAATGAGTCCATTTTGAAAGCTGAGTAAAGAACAGTACAGATAGTTTATGGATGCAGCAGAAGCAGTGGTGGTAGCCTGTGGGTGGTGATGCTGAGCTGGAGGAGTGGGTATAACCTCAGACAGAAAACAGCCACTGAGCTCACGCGATGGCAACGGCTGTGTGTCACCTAATTTCATCTGCTGGTATGGCTCAGCTCTGCCTGTGAATCAGATAACCACAACACACACAAAAGTACTCACATAACCTGTTTCCATCTCTCCACAGTCTTGGTAGCACACAAGCCGGGACTCAGTGTCACCTCTGTGCCTGGGTCCCAGTACCAAGCAAGGTGTTTCCTTGTGTGTCCCAGACACACACATCCTTTGGAAGCTGACATGTTCCCACCATCTCCATGGCTATTAAAAGGCTGCTCCCTACTGCAGGAAAAAGATAGGCAGAAGGAAGGAAGGAAGGAAGAAAGAGAAAGAGAGAGAGAAAGGAAGGGAAGAAGGAAAGAAGGAAGGAAGGAAGGAAGGAAGGAAGGAAGGAAGGAAAAGAAGGAAGGAAAATCTGCTCCTGACCAGTGTGTTGGGAAAGTTTGGGGGCACCAGAAAGAATTAGGGGGTCTTGACATCATGCATTCCCTCTGTCCCCTTTGCTAAAGTTAGTGAGGGATGAGGAGGAGGCAGAGATGGGGGTGGGGTGGTGCTGGGGGTGGTGACACCCATTCATTAATTGATTCACTAAACAGGTTGTTTATTAGCCAGGCATGGTGGCACGTGCCTGTGGTCCTGGCTACTTGGGACCCTGAGATAGGAGGATCACTTGAGCCTGGAAAGTCGAGGCTGCAGTGAGCCATGATCACACCACTGCACTCCAGCCTAAGCAAAAGAGCAAGACCCTGTCTCAAAAGTAAACACATAAATGTTAATAAAAACATATTGTTGAGCCCTATGTGAAAGTGCTGCTCTAAGCACAGGGGATATAATGGTGAAATTTGGCAAGGTCCTGAACCTCTTGAAGTTTATAATCCTGTGGAGAAGATAGTCTATGGAAAAACAAGTGTCATAATACCATGTAAGGTAGCACAATGAAGAGTGAGACGGTGGTTAGGGAAGAAACATTTGAGCAGAGGGGAGGAAATGGGTATCTGGGGCAAGAGTGTCCCAGGCACAGGGAACGGCACGTGCAAAGGCCCTGAGGTAGGAATGTGCTTGGTGTGGCCAGACACAGCAGGGAGGCCAGTGTGGTTGGAGTGGAGAGACAGAGCCAGGGGCTGGTGGGAGGAGGGGTCAGACAGGTAAGTGGGGGTCAGATCTTGTAGGGTCTTGTGGGCTCTGGTGAGGATGTGGACACTGAGTGATTCCAGAAGCGCTGCAGGAGTTTTAAGCAGAGGAGTGATGTGGCGGACTTGCTCCGTAAAGGAATCTCTCTGGCTGCCGTGTGGAGTAGACAAGGAGGCAGTTAGGAGGCTGCTGTGGTTTCCTGGCAAAGGCTGGAGGAAAGGCCTGGGGGTGCTGGTAAGTAGGTGGGTAGGGCTGTGCCAGATGATTGCAGTGTGACCAGCTGTGAAAAATGGGGGATCCCTCCGTGAAGTACGACACAGCACCGGAACTTTTGGAGGTGGTGACGTTAAGAAGAGGTAGGACCATCTTTCTAGTTACTTGGGGACCTCACTAGGCTCCTCAGGCCAGGAGATAGAACCTCCATGCTTCATGCGGGCCACCCCGGGCACATGCTTTTCCCTCTGCCTGGAATGCTCTTCCCCGCCTTCCTCATCTGCTTCACTCCACTCCTCCTCCAGGTTCAGTTGAAATGTCACTTTCTTGCTGAAATTGGTCAGGTGCTCTGGGTGTATGCGCTCCTGATGCTTCTTTTTCATGGCACTTACCACAATTGTCATTACTTAATTAGAATAATTAGGGCGCAGTGGTTCACACTGTAATCCCAGCACTTTGGGAGGCAAAGGTGGGTGGATCACTTGAGGTCAGGAGTTCAAGACCAGCCTGGCTAAAATAGTGAAACCCTGTCTTTACTAAAAATACAACAATTAGCCAAACATGGTGGTGCGCGTCTGTAATCCCAGCTACTCGGGAGGCTGAGGCAGGAGAATTGCTTTAACCCAAAAGGTGGAGGTTGCAGTGAGCCAAGATGGTACCACTGCACTTCAGCCTGGTGACGGAGTAAGACTCTGTTACCATAAATTAAAAAACAAAAATAGAATAATTCGTTCTTTGGTGTTTGTTTCTGCTGGTAGACTGTAGGCTCCATGAGGGCAGGTGCTGGGTCTGCCTTCCTCTTCCCCCCTTGGTTACTCCCTAGCAGAGTGTCTCACACAAGTGAGTGCTCAATACATTTTGTTGAATGAATGAATCAATAAACAAATGGAATGGACAGCAGGTGCCAGAGAAGCGTCAGGGGAGGCAAGCTGATTCTTAAAAACTGCAAAGGAATAGGGCTCATTTCAACTTAGAATCCAAACCAAGGCACTCACAAGCACCTGGTGATAAATACCTTACATCATAGGAACAAAGTTCTAAGAATAGGATTTCAGTCATCAGTCAAAGTATAAAAGAGGTTATTTGTTTTGGGAAAGCAGGCAGAAGGGTTCATATGCCCTGGGATCATATTCCCTGGCCGCCAGTCATCTCACACAGGTTTGCCTAATCCTGCATTTGCAGCCCTCAGAGAGCACTTGACGTGGCTACTTTAGCATGAGAGCATTTATTAAAGAGACATTTTTGTTTATTTGTTTGTTGTTGAAGCGTTTAAAGCATTTATTAAAGAGGCAGGGTCTTGCTGTCACCTGTGCTGGAGGGCAGTGGTATCATCGTAGCTCACTGCAGCCTCCAACTCCTGGGCTCAAGTTATCCTCCCAACTTACCCTCCTGAGTAGCTAGGACTATAGGAATGCACCACATACAGCTAATTTTTTTAACTTTCTTTTTGTAAAGACAGAGCCTCTCTATGTTGCCCAGGCTGGTTTTCAATTCCTGGACTGAAGCAATCCACCCACCTTGGCTTCTCAAAGTGTGAGTATTATAGGTGTGAGCAACTGCACCCAGCCCAAACGGACATCTTTAGAGTATATCATTTAGAAAGATCTATTAAGCTTTCAACCTTTTAAAAAATGTTATCAAGTAACGTACATAACATAAATCTTTGTCCGGTTCCTGAACCTCATTGCATCCTTCATCTCCACTCCTTCCTGCTCACACTGATGACACATTGTGTCAGAGTGGATGGATGGAAATGGCCGCTGAGTCAAAGATTCTGCCTCTCGTGGAGGAGGCTTTCTCCTGGGAGTGTGAGGCCCTCTTGGCTCACCACACTCTGGCGACCCGGGAGCCTCTGCGCGCCAATCCAATGCTGATGTCCTGGGCCATGCTTGCTACCAGCAGCTCTGTTTCTTGAGTCTTGGGTGACTGCTGTGTTGACTGATGAAGAGTTTTTATCTAAGGGTCTATGAATGGGTTTCAGGATCCTGTAGACCCCTGAAATCATGTCATCCAAACTGATTAATACACATGTGTTTTGGTTGGGCGTGGTGGCTCACGCCTGTAATCCCAGCACTTTGGGAGGCCGAAGGGGATGGATCACCTGAGGTCAAGAGTTTGAGACCAGCCTGACCAACGTGGGGAAACCCTGTTTCTACTAAAAATACAAATTAAATTAGCCAGGCGTGGTGGCACACGCTTGTAATCCCAGCTACTCGGGAAGCTGAGGCAGGAGAATCACTTGAACCTAAGAGGCGGAGGTTGCAGTGGGCTGAGATCATGCTATTGTGCTCCAGCCTGGGCAATAAGAGTGAAAGTCTGTCTAAAAATAATAATAATAATAATAACAAACAAACAGATGTGTTTTATAAAGGCAGGGGAGTCCGGTTTCATCAGATCGTCAAAGCAGTCCGATGACCCCCCAAATGAAAGAAATCACGGTTTAGACGGATAATCTACACATTTCAGATTTAAAAATTTACTTCGAGCTTGTCACCTAGTATCTGCCTTGATTATGTACGCTGTGCTAGGTGCAGAGCAGACTGTTGTTTGTTTCATCACTATGAGTAACTAAAGTGGATTTCCTGACACAAATTATGCAGCACTAGACAGGGACGTTACCAGGTGAATTGTGGGCACAGTGAGGCACATATTTGGTGAGACCACCTTGCCTTCTAGAGGTGACCCTTTATTCTCCATTTTCAACAAGATTCTGAGAGCCGGGTCTGAATGAAAAAATGTAATCCCTGGCTCCATGCTCCAGGTGATCCTGGGCTTAGGAGAAGAGAGAAGTTGCTGAAGGAGGTGTAGAAAGCTCAGGGAGTAGGAATGGCTTTGCTTATCTGCCCATCGATCATGTCTGTGCTTCGGTTGAGACTGAAATCACTTGGCAGCCACACGTTTAGGCTGAGGTAACTCCCTGCTGCCATAAAGGTCAAGAAAGCCACTGTGCTGACACAGGCCCTCCCCTGACAGCCTGTTCCACAGCGACCCTTGAGTCATCACGTCTGGATGACTAGGCTGACAAAAACAAGGTTTCGCAGGGTGAGTTTAATTGTGGGGGGGGGGGTGGGGCACAGCACAGGGCAGCGGAGTAGGAAGGGCACTGCACTTGGAGACCGAACATCAGGGCTGAAGGCCCTGCTCAGTGAGCTTGGGTCATGTGTGTTGGTGTTTGGGCTTCAGATGAAATTAGACAGTATTCACAATAGCAAAGAGATGGAATCCATCTAAGTGCCCATCAGCTATAGACTGAATAAAGAAAATGTGATACATATATACCATGGAATACTATGCTGCCATAAAAAAGAACAAGATCATGTCCTTTGCAGCAACATGGATGGAGCTGGAGACCATTACCCTGAGCAAACTAACACAGAAACGGAAAAACAAATACTGCATGTTCTCACTTGTAAGTGGGAGCTCAGGACACAAAGACAAGACAGCAGACCACTGGAGCCTACTTGAGGGTGGAGGGCGGGAGGAGGGTGAAGACTGAAAAACTACCTATCAGGTACTAGGTACTACGTGTATTACCGTGGTGATGAAATGATCTGTACACCAAACCCCTGTGACATGTAACTTAACTATGTGACAAGCCTGTGCATGTACCCCTGAACCTAAGATAAAAGGAAAAAAGACAGGGCAAAAAGGAAATTAGAGGCTGCTGTTTAACATGTTACCGGGGAGCTAGTAGGCATTCAGTGATTGGGACTGTGCAGGTACAACGTAGTTCTCGCCCTAAAACAGGATGTAGTCAACATCCTGTTCACTGCTACCTGGAGCTTCACAGTAAAATATCTGCAGAGCTTGTGTTTGGAAACCAGGTCGATGCCCAAATCTGTGCAGATTTGCATTCCTGGTCACCCATCCAAACATCTCTTCAGAGCTATGCCCTGGGGTAGAGCGAGGAAGCTGGATGAGGCGCCAGCTTGAATCTAGAGGTCAATTCTCTGTATTCAAGCTTCTGCCCAAACAAGTGATGGTTGCCTGCCAGGGGTAGATCTCACATGGTTCTGGACTCTCTCAAGCTGGGAAGGGAGGATGCAGGAAGGAGGGGGAACGGAGGAGAGGGAGGAAAGTTGATCTCTGCAGTTCTCTGTCACTAGGTGGCAGCACCAACCCGGGACTGCTGTCCCGATGGTCCTGGCTGTAATCCTGGAATCTGGGGAGTTCCCCAGGTGCACTTGAGCTTGCTATATATAGCTCCAGCTTTGCAAGCAGCCAAAGAGAGGTTGAGTCCCATCTCCACGTTTAGCTGTGTGACCTTGGGCAAACCATTTAGCCTCTTCGGAGTCTTTCTTTATCTGTAAAATGGGGATAATAATCGTTCCTAAAATAATAGAGTGAACAGAAAATGAGATAATAAATGGCAGCCACTATCATCCCTGCTCCAGCAAGATGATCCCTCACTCTTTCATATATCACCTTTATTTTGCACTTTTTTTTCTTTCAAGGTTGCCCCTAATGCTTATTTTAAATGAGCATGTAGGTGAACACTTTGGGGTGGGGGGAGTGAGGAGGCAGGAGGAATGGTCCATGGTGTGATCTTTTTTAGAACAGACCTAACTTTTTAATCTTCCTTCCCCTCCTTGCACCCATTCTCTTCTTCTTCATTTTCTTTCTTCTGTCTTGGGATTTTTATTTACAAATATATGTTAACCATCTGCTCTGTGCAAACCCCTGGCGAGGCAGAAACAGGTGGGGAAGAAGAGGGAGAGGCGAGCCGAGTTACAAGGACACGCTGGAGAGTCCCTCCCTCTAAGGCCCCCACAGTCCCGTAGGTGCTAAGCTGATAGCCAGATGGTGTGCATCAGTGCAGTTGAACAGGTTGCTGAAATATTAAAATATGTCCATCTGGCTGATTGATAGCCCCTGCCCCAGTGTCCCTCCGTGCAACAACGCAGCCCCATGCCTTCACCCTGCTCCAGCTCCCACCCCATTCTGACTGCCTGGATTTTGAATACTGCCCTTTAGCTGGCTGAGCTCTGCATAGAATGGACTGAAGAGGATGGGGTGTGAAGCCTGGAGGCTGAGTTGCAACTCCCAGTGATGGTTTTCAAATTAGAGCCTGGGGTTCCTGCCAGAAGCAGTAATGGGTAGTATCCAGGTTGGGCAATCCAGAGGCTTGTGTGGCTCTGGCTGCATGCCCAGTTTCTGGTGGAGCACAGGACATCCTCGAACCCTCTCAGAAAGCAGTCTACTCCTGTTCGCCCCTGAGAATTAGGATGCAGTGCCCTGCCCCCAGCCCCCTCTCTGGGAAACCCAGGTACAATGAGTCACCATTTTTGGTTTCACAATAGAAGCTTACTCTAGTTGACATCAGCAGTAAACGAATGTGTTGGAAGGATGTGTGTGGCTCATAGAATTCAAAAGAAGCCCAGAGAACAAGGCCCAGAACGAGGCAGGAGCCAGGACAATTCTCTACCACAGGAATTCTCTCTCTGGTCATGGCTTCACAGTTAGAGTAGAGGGGCTCCAAACATCTTCTGGGTCATTTCTTTTCTCTGCTCTAAAGCCAGATTCCCAGGAGTCTGATTGGCCCAGTCTGGGTCGTATGGTTGTACCTCGGCCAGATAAGGCAGAGAAGGCACCTTGATTGACAGCTCTACACATGGAAAGGAAATGCAGATGCTTTGTCAGAAGAAGGAGTAATAGAGCCCGAGCGCAGTGGCTCACACCTGTAATCCCAGCAATTTGAGAGGCCTAGGCAGGTGGATCTCTTGAGGTCAGGAGTTCAAGACCAGCCTGGCCAACATGGTGAAACCCCGTCTCTACTAAAAATATAAAAATTAGCCAGGCGTGGTGGCACGTGCCTGTAATCCCAGCTACTCAGGAGGCTGAGGCAGAAGAATCACTTGAACCCGGTAGGTGGAGGTTTCAGTGAGCCGAGATTTCTCCACTGCATTCTAGCCTGGGTGACAGAGCGAGACTCTATCTCAAAGAAGAAGGAGGAAGAGGAGGAGGAAGAGGAGGAGGAGGAGGAGGAGAAGGAGAAGAAATGGATTCTGGGTGGCAAAAAAAAAGTGTCTGTGGGTCACTCTAATCAGGTGCATCTAAGCTCTAGGTCACAATTCAGTGGCATTTTGCCTTCAGCCCCAGACCCAAACAGAACTAGATCCCCATTCTAGTAGTGCAGTGACCTTCCTGAGGCCACCAGATCATCCCAGTCAGTCCTCCTTCCTGGGCAATAAGGGCTTTTATGGCCTTGTTCCCCCACCTCCTGGAGATAAACAATGAGACACAAACCTTTGAGGGAGCCACAGGTAACTTTAGTCACAGTCCAGACTCAAAATTCTCAACCTGAAGTAGACAAGGCTTGAGAATATATGAATGAATGAATTCTTTATATTTATGATTAATTAATTCATTCATCAAACCTGTAAAGATTACATATCTGCTCTGCTGGGCACCAGGAATATAGCAGTAAACAAGACACAGACAGTCTCTGCCCTCACTCATGGGTTAGTGAATGGCCTATCTGGACAGCCATTTAACTGTCCACCATGAGTCACCACTGGGGGTTTTGGGCATGATGTAAGCAGACATCGTCTCTGTCATCTTCTCTCAATGATTGCTGTGGTTTAAATGTCTCCTCCAAAACTCATGCTGAAATTTAACTGCCATTGTAACAGAGTTGAGAAGCAGAGCCTTTAAGAAGTGATACAGTCATGAGGACAGAGCCCTCACAGATTAATGGGTCCCTAGATTAATGTCATTATCACAGAAGTGAGTTTGTTATCTTAGGAGTGGGTTTCCAATAAAAAAGATGAGTTTGGCTCACTTCTCTCTCTGTCTCTATGTGCTTGCTTCCACCTTCCACCCTTCTGCCATGGAATAACACTTACCAGATGCTGGGGCCATGCTCTTGGATTTCTCAGCCTCCAGAACTATGAGAAATAAATTTTTTATCCTTATAAATTACCCAAGCTGGGCATGGTGATTCATGCCTGTAATTCCAGCAACTCAGGAGGCTGAGGCAGGAGGATCACTTGAGGTTAGGAGTTCAACACTAGCCTGGGCAATGTAGTGAAACTTCATCTCTAAAAAAATTTTTAAAAAATATTTTTAAATATATATATAGATATATATGTAGAGAGATATATATATACACACACACATATATGTAGAGACAGATATACACACACATATGTATGTAGAGAGAGAGAGGGAGAGACATATATATATACTCATATACATATATACTCATATACATATATACTCAGTACATGTACTGAGTATGTATACATATATACATACACATATACATATATACTCAGTAATGAGTATACTCATATATGAGTGTATATATGATTATATGAGTATATATGTATATATGAGCATATATGCGTATATGAGCATATATGAGTATATATGTGTATATATGCATATATATATGTACATATGAGTATATATGTACATATGAGTATATATACATACATGAGTATATATATACATATGAGTATATATACATACATGAGTATATATGTACATATGAGTATATATACATATATGAGTATATATACATATATGAGTATATATGTACATATGAGTATATATACATATATGAGTGTATATATATTCTTATACTTATATGCTCATATATAGATATATATACATATATGTGTATGCATACATATATATACTCATATACATATATACTCAGTACATAGTACATGAGTGCATATATATACTCATATACATATATGAGTAAATATGTATGCTCATATACATATATATGAGTATATATGTATGCTCATATACATATATGTATATTCCCTTCTGTCTCTAAGTATGTATATATTTCCCAGTGTCAGGTATTGTTATAGCAGCAGGAAATGAACTGAGACAGAAAATTGGTACTGAGAGCTGGGGCAGTATTTACAACAAATACCTGAAAGCGGCTTTGAGTAGAGACTGGAAGAGTTGGGAGGAGCAGACTAGAAAAAAGCCTGCCATGGACCAGAAAAACCCATAATGCCATGAAAGAGGCATTAAGGATACTTTCTGTTGAGGACTCAGAAGAAGACGCCAGAACTACGGAAAGTTAGAATCTTCTTACAGATTACTTAAGTGCTCGTGACTAGATTGTTTGTGGAAATCTGGACTCTAAAGGCCATTCTGATGAGGTCTCAGATGGAAATGAGAAACAAGGTATTGGAAACTGGAGTAAAGGCCATCCTTGTTATAAAATAGCAAAGACTGTGGCAGAATTGTGTCCAAGCCTGAGGGCTTTGTGGAATGTAGAACTTAAAAGCAATGAACCAGGATATCTGGTAGAAGAGATATTTAAGCAGCAAAATATTTAGGCTGCTGCATGGCTACTGTTAACAGCATGTAGTGACATGAGAGATGAATGAATGACTTAAAGTTGCAATTTAGAATTAAAAGGGAAACAAAGCATAAAGATTTGGAAAATTTGCAGTTTGGCCATGTAAAGAGTGAGAAAATGTGTTCAGGAGAATACTAAGGGTGTGGCCAAGCCACTGTTTGCTAAGGATATTAATTATGGGTAGAAAAGAGCCAGGAGCTATTCATCAAAACAATGAAAGAGTAACCCCAAAGACATTTTAGAGATATCTCTTCAAGGCTGCCTCCATATCACAGGCCCAGAACTCTAAGAGGACAGAATGGTTTAGACGGATGGGTCTGAGGTTCCCTCCAGAGGCTCACTGCCCAGAGCCACCTCAGGTCTCTGCTCCTTGAATTTCAGCATAGTGCCCCTCAGCCCTTCCCGCTGTGGCTCAAGCAGCCTGGGTGCTCCAGAAAGAATAGGTGGTAAGCCTTGATGGCAAACATTTGGTGTTAAGTCTGCAAGGATGCAAAATGCAAGAGCATGACTTCCTCTGCTTAGATTTCAAGGGATGTCATGGATCACCTGGAAGCTCAAGTAGAAATCTGCTTCAGGGGCACAGTCACCTCAGAGAGTGCCCACTAGGGCAATGCCAAGTGAAAATGTGGGGTTGGAGCCACTTCAGTTTGAACGTGTCCTCCAAAACTCATATTGAAATTTAATTGCCATTGTAACAGTGTTGAGAGGCAGGACCTTTAAGAGGTGATTAGCTCATGAGGGTTCCACTCTCATGAATAGATTAACGCCAGTATCACAGGAATGAGTTGGTTGTTGCAGGAGTGGGTTCTTGATAAAAAGGTTGAGTCTCATCTACTTCCCTCTCTGTCTCATGTGCTCACTTCTGCCTTCCATCCTTCTGCCATGGGATGACCCTGGCCAGATACTGGTGCCATGCTCTTGGACTGTCCAGCCTCCAGAGTTGTGATAAATACATTTCCTTTCTTTATAAATTACTCAGTCTGTGGTATTCAGTTATAGCAGCACATAGGTTGTGTTCGTGTTTGTAGGGTGTGGAGGCATGAACCACCAGCAAGGCAGGCCAACCAGCTTTCATTACCATGGAAGCAGGACTTGGAGTAATAGAAAATAGGCTCATGAGGGTTGACCGAGGCAAATCTATTTCTACAGGGCCTTGTGCAGGATTCCGGCTTGCTTTTATTTTGATCCTGGTCTTTCCCTCTGTCTAATAGGTGACAGCTAGACACAGACTAAAAGTTAGATAACATTGTGACTGAGGAGACACAGTTCACTGCCCTAACCTCCTCCAGCCCCGCCTGGGACTCTATCCCCAATCTCTACCATCTTCACAAGAATACATCCCTTCCCTTGATTCCTGTTCTTAAAATATCTGATCAATTCCTACTTTTTATATGTTGACCAAATATTTATTTTGTCACTTGTATTCCATTGTCAGAATAATAATTGGCTTGGATTTTACATTTCTAGAAGGTAGGCACTGTGTTCCATCCATCCATCCATTTATTCAGTCAGCCAATGAATATTTATTGAATCTCTACTCTTTGGTAGGCTCTTAGCTACTGTGCAAGGGGCTGAGAATCAAAGGTGAGCAAAACAGAGGCAATCCCTGACATTATAGAACGGATGGTCCAGTCACAGAGACAAATGTTAACCAAATAACCACATAGATAAATGTAAATTTTCAGTCTGTGTTAATGGGTATAAAGGAAGGGCATGGGGTGCTATGAAACTATTTGAAATTGGGGTTCTGATCTGGCCTGGGAATCAAGCAAAATTTCTCCAAGCTGATATTTGAAGAAAAGGTAGGAATGAATAGAAGGGTAAGAGCATTTTGGTTAGGGCTGAACAGAATGAGCAAGGCTCTTGGACTGTAGGGAGCACACGGAGATTTGGGAAAGGGACAGATACCAGTGCAAAGGAAAAGAGGGTGATATGAAGTAAGCTGGAGGGCAGAGGGTGCAAGGTCTCCAGTGCGCCCACTAAGGATTGAGTCTTCATCATATAATCACCCTGAGTAACTCATAAACCCCAATCACACTGTGCACCAGTAGTCAACGGATAACATTTTATGTGAATAATGCTGACTTCACTTAGAGAAGATGTGCTAATAGAGGTTGGGGTGGAGAGGATTGACGTGGTGCTAATGTGACTCACAATCTAATTTCACTGCTCCCATGGCCCAGATATGAAGAGCTGATCTCTAGGAATGGGTACCTATGTGTATGGCTGCAAGTTGCGAGATGATTGGCAAAGTTTAGTATCAGTATCTTCACATGCCACAAGATAGAGAAATAAGATAAGATGCTTTTGGCTGGGTGACTCACACCTGTAATCCCAGCACTTTGCGAGGCTGAGGCAGGCGGATCATTTGAGTCCAGGAGTTCAAGACCAGACTGAGCAACATGGTGAAACCCTGTCTCTATTTTAAACACACACACACACACACAGACACACACACACACACACACACAAAATTAGCCGGGCATGGTGGCACTCACTGATAGTCCCAGCTACCAGGAGGTTGAGGTGGAAGGATTGCTTGAGCCCAGGAGGTTGAGGCTGCAGTGAGCCACGCACTCTAGCTTGGGTGACAGAACAAGACCATGTCTCAAAAAAAAAAAAAAAAAAAAAAAGGATGCTCTTAACTTTCCACACATGGATGCTGGTATAGCTTGGATGTTTGCCCTACCAAACCTCATGTTGAAGTTTGATCCCAAAGTCAGAGGTGGGGTGCTAATGGGAGGAGTTTGGGTCATGGGGTAGACCCCTCATGAATAGATTAATGTTCTCCCTGGGGTGGGGGTTGAGTGAGTTCTCACTCTATTAGTTCCCACAAGAGCTGGTTGTTAAAAAGATCCCAGCCCCTCCCATCTTGCTCTTTCTTGCTTCCTCTCGCACTGTGTGATCTCTGTACACACATGCTCCCCTTCACCTCCACCACAAGTGGAAGCACCCTGAGGCCCTCACCAGATGCCCAATCTTTTCCAGCCAGCAGAACCGTAGAGCCAAATAAACCTTTTTTATGTATAAATTGCCCAATCTCAGGTATTTTTTTTGTAACAACCCAAATGGATTGAAACAGATGCTTTACTGAGAAAATGAAAAGATGAAATTTCATGAATGCTTGTAGGCCTCCAAACTTCAGTATCTATACTCTATATTTGCCAAGCTTTATTAATTTAAATATATATTTTCTTAAGCAAAAGAAGAGTACAGCTAATCTTGGATTTGGATAACGCAGAGGTCTTATTTATCTCTGTGATATAACATCTTGTTACAGTCTTTTTTTTTTTTCAATAATGTCGGGCACTTTAGTCCTCAGAGGCAGGCCTTAGAAAACAAAATTTATCTCTTTGACTTTTCCCTTCTTTCCCTAGTGCAAAGCAGAACTCTAATCTTCCTCCACTTTTCTGATTGTGGTCATAAGACCCTCATTTCAGAAGCAGTCCTGCTGCATATCCTGAAGGAAGGAATGCTACACAGAGAGGCCAAAAAGAATCTGCACAGACAGGTCTTGCTGGGTTTCTCCACTTAGCCTGTTAGTATTACATCATGTGATGTAATACTAGATCATGTAATTGGATCCTTTTTGTCCAATCGCATTTCTACATGATTGTCAATCATGGCTTTCCAATGAAGTCTCTGTAAAAGTCTCAAGAGGACACGGTTTGGGGAGTTTCTGAATAGCTGAACACATGAAGGTTCCTGGAGGATGACACACCCAAGGAGGGCATGGAAGCTCTGCACCCCTCCCCCATACCTCACCCTATGCATCTCATCTGTATCTTTTGCAATATCGTTTATAAGCCAGTACATGTAAGTGTTTCTCTGAGTTCTTTGAGCCACTCCAGCACATTTATCCAATCCAAAGAGAGGGTCGTGGGAATCTAACTTGAAGCCAGTGGCCAGAAGTTCTGGATGCCTGGACTTGTGACTGGCATCTGAAGTTGGTTGGAGTCTTATGGGATTGAGCCCTCAACTGGTGGGAGCTGATGTTATCTCCAGGCAGATGGTGTCAGAACTGAATTGGAGGATACTCGGCTGGTGTCTGCTGCAGAACTGATTGCTTGCTTAGTGTATGGGGAAAACTCTCCACATTTGGTTACAGAGGTCATATGTGTTGATTGCAAGGTGGTGTGAGAGCAGAGGAAAAACACAGTCTGAACTTTTGCCTCCAAACTCTTTCACTCCTATATTCCTTACTTTCCATGCACATTAAAAAGCAACAATGCAAAGCACTATTCATAATAGCTAAGATATGGAATCAACCCAAGCATCCACCAGCAGATGAGCAGATAAAATGTGGTGCATATACGCAATGCGATATTATTTAGCCATAAAAAAGAATGAAATCCTGTCCTTTGCAGCAACATAGATGAGCCTGGAGGACATTATGTTAAGTGAAATAAGCCAGACACAGAAAGGTAAACACCACATGTTCTCACTCGTATGCAGAAGCTGAAGAAGTTGATCTCATAGAAGTAGAGTGTGGAATAGTGGTTACTAGAGGCTGGAAAGGCAGGGTAGAGAGGAGGGCGAAGTAATGAGAGGATGGTTAAAGAACACCAAATTACAGCTAAATGAGAGGAATAAGTCCTAGTGTCTTAGCACTGACGGGTTAATACAGTTAACAATAACTTATTGCATTTTTTCAAATAGCTAGAAGAGTGGATTTTGGGGCCGGGCGCGGTGGCTCAAGCCTGTAATCCTGAGACGGGCGGATCACGAGGTCAGCAAATCGAGACCATCCTGGCTAACACGGTGAAACCCCGTCTCTACTAAAAAATACAAAAAACTAGCCGGGCGAGGTGGCGGGCGCCTGTAGTCCCAACTACTCGGGAGGCTGAGGCAGGAGAATGGCGTAAACCCAGGAGGCGGAGCTTGCAGTGAGCTGAGATCCGGCCACTGCACTCCAGCCTGGGCGACAGAGCGAGACTCCATCTCAAAAAAAAAAAAAAAAGAGTGGATTTTGGATGTTCCCAACACAAAGCAATGATAAAGTTTTAAGATGATGGATATGCTAATTACCCTGATTTGATCTTTACACATTTTATATATGGAAATATTGCTCTGTACCCCATGTATATGTACCATTATGCGTCAGTTTTTAAAAAGCACCAATGTGGGAAACAAGCAAATATTTACATACTGTTTATATTAACTAGAGTGGTGTTTGTTAAACTACTACAGTTTTTAGCATATTTAAAAAAAATCAATTCACCTCTTTGTGGAACTAAATTTATTTGTAAAAGAATATGTTTATCATTATAATAAACAGAAAACCATTAAACTTATTAAAACAAAGATGAACCAACTAAGGTAAAATCAGTTTTCTCTAAGTCTCATCTAAAGTCATCTTACATTCCAGTTGGATTTTGAAAAATGGGTAGGATTTCAAGAAACTAATGTGGCATAATAAAGTCATACTTCTCATGCTACTTATATTAAGATCACTAGGAAGGCTGATTAAAATTGAAGAGTCGGCTGGGTGTGGTGGCTCACGCCTGTAATCCCAGCATTTTGGGAGGCCGAGGCGGCTGGATCACCTGAGTTCAGGAGTTCAAGACCAACCTGGCCAACATGGTGAAACCCTATCTCTACTAAAAATACAAAAATTAGTGGGGTATGGTGGTGGGTGCCTGTAGTCCCAGCTACTCAGGAGGCTGAGGCAGGAGAATTACTTGAACCCAGGAGGTGGAGGTTGCAGTAAGCCGAGAGCCGAGATTGCATCACTGCACTCCAGCCTGGGTGACAAGAGCAAGACTCCATCTCAAACAAAAAAAAAAAAAAAAGAAGAAGAGTCATGGTCCCCACCTGAAAAGATGAGAGGGAGATTCTAGGCAGAGGAAATGATGCATGAGCAAAGGCTTAGAGAAAGGAAAGTGCAAGATACCGTGAAGGACGTGGCTTTTTCAGCCTGGTCAATACACAGGGTTTGTTTCTGAGAGAGGGATGGACAAGCATGTCAGGGTAGGTTGGTGGGCTGATGGGCTGGTGCCCTAGAAGCACCAGGGCCAGCTGCAGGGGTGCTCCACTTCCGGACTACTGATGTTTTGGGCTGGATTATTCTTTGTGGGGGCTGCCCTGTGCATTGCAGCATGCTTAGCAACAGCATTTCTGGCCTCTTCCCACTAGCTGTCACTAGCACCTCTCTCCCAAGCTGTAACAACTAAAAACATCTCCAGACGTTGTCAAATATCTTGGGGAATGGGGAGGATCACCCCCAGTTAGGAACCACTGAGCTAGGGGAATTGTTTAAATTCCTTATTTGGTTGTTTATCCCACCGGCTCCTGCATTAGACAGAATTGAGTTAAGCTGCACTTAGAAAACCCAACTCATGGTGATGAACCAAATAAACCCTTTTCCACTTTCACTTAGAGGAAGTCTAGAGGTGGGCCAGTCAGAGCTCTATCGTCTTCACACGTCTGCAGGATTACCAGGGATCCAGAATCTCTTCCTCCTTTGTGTACGAGGTTGCTTCACCTCTAACATCACATCTGCCTTGCAGACAGAAAGGAGGAGAAAGGTATGTGCCAACTGAGACAGCCACACCTTTTAAAGAGTTTTCCATAGAAGTCTTACCTAGCAAATTCTTGCATATCTCTTTGGCCAGAACTGTGCCATATGGCCATCCCAAACATCAAAGGAATCTGGGAAATGCAATCGTTTCTCTAGGCACATTGCCATCTTAGACAAAACAAGAGTTCTGTAGTAAGGAAAAAGGGAAGAATAGCTTTGGGAGGGCAATTATCAGTCTCAGCTACCCCTCCCAGCCTTGGTTTCTAGGTGCAATGACAAACTCAGCAATCTGTGTACAGGAATCTTCCAGAGGAAGCCAGAGAAACCTCCTGGATAGCAAAGGTGTTTGTGCAAATTTTCCTATTGAAGTCCTCTAAGAGGGGGCTCTTCATCTCTACCTACCAGTTGATTATTCAAACCAGGGTCAGGTTTTTATTTTATCTTCTTGGAAGTGATTAAATTAAATCACATATTGGGTGGTTAAAAAACAAGATTTTTGAAGACCAGCCTAACCAATATGGTGAAACTCCATCTCTACATTAAAAAAAAAAAAAAAAAAATTATCTGGACATGGTGGCACATGCCTATAATCCCAGCAACTCAGGAGGCCGAGACAGGAGAATTGCTTGAATCCAGGAGGCAGAGGTTGCAGTGAGCCGAGATCGCACCACTGCACTCCAGCTTGGGCAACAGAGCAGGACTCAGTCAAAAAAAAAAAAAAAAAAAAAACCCACAAACCCACAAGAGTTTTAGAAGGACTACATCTCTCTTTCCCTCCTATCCCCATCTCCCACACTCCTCTGGTACCTACACGAGGCAGTCACATGTCATTCTCATGGCAAGAATTCCATTAAGTGTCTCCTCTGCACACTTGCTACAAAGCCTAAAATGCTACCACAAAAACTCTTTCCTTTGGGTCAAGTGTTACTTCCCCTAGGCGTCTCTCTTTTTTGTTTTAGAGACAGACAGTGTTTTGTGTTTCGCTTTGTCATCCAGGTTGGAGTGCAGTGATGGAATCATAGCTCACTACAGCCTTGAGCTCCAAGGTGTCTCTTAAAATGCCGGTCCCCTCCGACAGAAACAAAAGAGTATTAAATCTTTACTATGTTGGTGTTGATCTTAGTTCACTAGCCCTTTTTCCCCCTTGGAATTCCCAAGCAGCTTTGGGGCTTTGAACCCGTGGGGAAGAAGGAAGAGAAATAGAGATAGCCTATCTGTCCCCAAGAGAAGTGGGGCATCCAGTGGTCTCACCTCCTTTCCCGTAAAGCCACAACTGTAACATCGGCTGGAGGTATTAATAAACTGCTGGTAAGTTTTGGTCCAGCAGACGGCAACTTCGTGACCTTTGAGTTGACTTTGCCTCCCTTTCTCTCCCCACCCACACTTCTCATCCTGAGGACTAAAGATCTGGCTTTCTCGTAATTCGCTCTGACACTCACTCAGGGAATGACACTGCTAGTAAGAGATAAACGCAGAGGATGGCAGGTGGGGAAGCTAACATTCTCCAGGAACCCTCATTTCAATGTGACAGATGTTGACAATGCTGTCTTGTGTCCATTTCTTGCTACACAGGGCCTTCCTGTAGCCTGGGCTTTTCCAGGAGACATTGCTGACCTAGATCAGAGTTGCAAATGGGCAGGTCTCTGCAGTGCCACCCTCAGACCTGGACAAAAGAGGTCTCTGCTCTGAACTCCCCACAATACAGGGACCAGCACTGGCATTCCTCCTTTTGATGGGGCAAAAAGTCCTTAGAACTAAGGAGACACCTATCTAGAACCCTGTGCCCCCCTTTAGACTGTGCTCCACATTTCAAGGTCACCAGAATCTCCCGAGTAACTGGCCCTGGGCTGGCTTCCAGGAGCTGAAGACTCTTTCCTGGATACTTCTTCCCAAGTGTGGACCAGACCACTGGTATGTGCATCTCTGTACTCAAGGGATGGGTCCTGTGGGAGTGAATGTGGACAGAATCTGGTCTTCTAGGCTGGTATGTCTGCCGGCACGAACTGGAGGCTGCTGTAGTACAGGAAGAACCAGGGGAGGGCAAGAAAGCAGCAAGCTGCAGTCTGGTTGCTGCTTCTTTCTCACTACCTTGTATTCATATAAAATTTTGAAGTGTCTAAGAATTCTGAGTTAAAACCTGGCCTTTTAGGTTGTGATGAAAGTATCCTTGTCAAGGAAGAATAAGAGAATGTGTTTTGTTAACAACTCGTCAGCTTGATTTATAACGTTTAAGTATTTGTATTTAGACACATGGGCTGGATGTGGTGGCTCATGCCTGTAATCCCAACATTTTGGGAGGCTGAAATGGGAGGATGACTTGAGGCCAAGAGTTCAAGATCAGTCTGGGCAATATAATGAGACCCTATGGCTCAAAAAAAAAAAAAAAAAAGAAAAGAAAAAGAAAAAACAAACAAAAAAAATAGGCAGAGAGGAATGAAGAAAGGGAAAGGAAGAAAAAAAGAATTGAGAGGTTTCATGTAGAAATTCTGATTTTGGCTTTTCTTGACAAACTGGAAGATATGGCAACCCTAGGCCTAAATTCTCACATGGCAGCATGAGAGAGAACTGCACACTCACTCCTTAGTTTGCCACATTCTCCACCACTCTCAACTGCCCTACATCCAGTGGATTCCATGCTTTCACAGTGCCTGCCTGTGTAGAAGGCATTTGAGTATGGGTCAACTGGCCCACCAGCCTGAGGGAGCCATCCCTGTCATGAGTAGAAGGCTGGGACACAGCCTGGTTGGTGAAACATCCAAGGTTAAAGCTACAGATGTTCAAATTTGTATTCATGGCTGCCTCTCCAATTTCCCTGAATGGACATGAAGTCAGCCTTGGCACTAGCCCCAGGTTCAACTGTCTGCTACCTCTACCAGGCTGACTAGAAAGGAGAAGTGGAACTGCCTGGGGTCAGTAGAAAGTAGAGAATGAAAGGGGAAGAGAAGTCCTTGCTGAGAGATGGGAACCATGCACGTGAACTCTGCTTTTCTAGTTCTGGCACTGAATGTAATTCAGAAGATGCCGGCACAGGTCATGTGCCTTCTGTGGGGGTTTCTGGGGGAAAATCACAGTGCTAGAGCATGGGTGGAAAGAAAAGTCTCTGATCAGAAGAAAGCCTGCCCACGAGAGGCCAGGCCCTGGCAGAGATAGTGGCAAAGAAAGCTGGACTCAAAGTTCTGTGTCTTTAGATGGCGAAAGAAGGCCGGGCGCAATGGCTCATGCCTGTAATCCCAACACCTTGGGAAGCTGAGGTGGGAGGATGGCTTGAGTCTGGGTAGTCAAGGCTGCAGTGAGCCATGATTGCATCACTGCACTCCAGCCTAGGCGACAGAGTGAGACCGTGCCTCAAAAAATAATAATAATTATTATTATTATTTTTATGAAAGAAAAATGAATCCTATTTAGCGACTGCAATGTCTGAAGTGAAGATTGACTTCTTTGCTCCTCTCGTTAACAGAGGGGTGGGAAAGAGCTAGACAGAGCATTAGCTACCAAAACCTGATTTCTGAAGGAAATTGAGAAAGCTCCTCCTCATGACACATCTGCCCAGTCCACATGGAGGCTCTGCACTGAAAGGGGAGCCCGTTTTGCCATGTTTTGTTGGGAGACCAAAGGTTACAATGCAAGATTCTGCACTGGGAGAAATGCCAGCACTCAGGGAAGGTCTTCTGGCCTGTCTTCCCAGGCTCTGCATTATGGCGCTCAGCCCAGTGTCCATACCCTAGGCATCCATGGGCACCGGTTTCCCTGGTAAGAGCCCCAAAGATTGCAATGTGCCATCAGAGGCTGTTGGGTTGGGCTCCTCCCGAGGGGCTTCAACTCCACCACCTGCTGGGATGCAGCTCTTCCAAACTTCTATGGCGTTTAATAATCACAATAGCCCAACGCTGGCATCATCTGAGAGGGGCAGGAGAGACATGCACAGGGGAGGTCTAGAGTTGAAACTTGGCCTCAAACCGGCCAGAGTGGTTGGCCAGCGGGTTCAGGGGGCACTGACACAGGGAAGCAGGCCTTCTCCTCCCTTCTCCTGTCACCCCATGAGGGCTGCCACTGGGCAGGCAGCAGGCAGAGGCTGTCCCTCTAAAGGACAAATGGATGAGACTGAGGGTGGCTACTGAAGGGGCTCAATCAGGTGGGTGCCTGGCACAGTGATCTCTGTTGCTTTTGTCTCCAGCTGGCTCAGCAGGGGCTGTGTGTGGCCAGGTACTGCTGCAGCCATTGCTCATGGGCAGTGGTGTGGGTAAGGCTGTGTCAGGCAGGTCAGCGGGCACTTGGCCTGGGGATCTCTGAAGAGCAGGTGGGTGGAGCATGCTGGTTTCAGGCTCTGCCAAACTGAAGATGACCCTGTGTTCCCTGAGCCATGTGTTGCCCTCAAAGCGCTCAAATGGCAGCCTGAGGAGCCCTGCAGGGACAGGACAAGTCCTGTGCTTTGTGTCACCGCCTTCTAAGGGAGGTGGAGTCTTTAGCAGGACACGTAGACTACTCTCAGAGAAGTCCCTGTGGACCCAAGCTGCATGTTGCCCCTTGAAAGCATGAGGAAGGCATCACCTTTCATGTGAAGGGCAGCCCAGCACAGGGCCTGGTTGCAGTACCCAGAGACTTAGCTGTCTGGGCAGAGCTAGCTGGCTGGGTGAGTGGAGTCATGAGCGGGAGATGAGAAGGTCAACCTGACTTACCACTTCACCAGGCAAGGCCATCCTGCACTGGGCCTTCTCCCGGACTAGGGGACAACCCGCTCATGGGCTAGAAAGCAGTGAAGAATGGAAGGCAGGAAGTCACAGTGAGGGGAGCACGGAAGGACAATCCAGAAGACACCTAGGCCAGGCACGGTGGCTCATGCCTATAATCCCAGCACTTTGGAGGCCCAGGCAGGTGGATCACTTCAGGTCAAGAGTTTGAGACCAGCCTGGCCAACATGGTGAAACCTTGTCTTTACTAAAAATACAAAATTAGCTGGGCGCCATGGTGCGTGCCTGTAGTCTCAGCTGCTAGGGAAGCTGAAGCAAGACGGTCTCTTGAACCTGGGAGTCGGAGGTTGCAGTGAGCGGAGATCGCGCCACTGCACTGCAGCCTGAGCCAAGAGCTGAGAAATTCTGTCAAGAAGAAGAAGGAGGAGGAGGAGGAGGAGGAGGAGAAGGAGAAGAGAAGAGGAGGAAGAGGAGGAAGAGAAGGAAGAGGAAGAAGAAGAAGAAGAAGAAGAAGAAGAAGAAGAAGAAGAAGAAGAAGAAGAAGAAGAGGAGGAGGAGGAGGAGGAGGAGGAGGAGGAGGAGGAGGAGGAGGAGGAGGAGGAGAAGGAGAAGAAGAAGAAGAAGGAGACATTTAGAGGATGGAATTGAAAGCTTCCCAAGTACTTCAACAAACCATGGAAAAGAGGAGCTATTAGTGGAGTCCCTAGAGCTCTTTGAGGGTACTAGAGTCCAAAAAACAAAGAAGGTCCCAACATCGCAGAATTTAGAGTGTCAAGGGACAGGGTGAAAGAGAGAAACTGCCTTGCCAGACTGGTTTCTTTTGAAGCATTTATTTAGAAAAATAACCCTTCCCTGCCCGCCTTGCTCTGTGCCATGGGACTTGAGCATCTTGCTTGATACTCTTCTGCATTGGGCCTGCAACCCACAGTGGTGGGGTCCAGCACACGCCCCCCGAAACGCTGCGGCACTGCTGGGAGGCTTTACGCCCTTCCAGTCGTGACAGTTCCCGTGTTCACTCCTTGTCCAGGCCTCTGTCTCTGGGTCTCCAGGTCGACAGGTTCCTCTGCGGGATGGGCGCAGCGCTGCCACAGTCTTTGTGCCCCTCCCGAGGCTCTGTTCTCCCCGCATCGGAAGCTCAGGGCTGGAAGCGTGGGGAGCTGACATGAGGCTGGTGGAAGGCGTGGGCGCTGTACACCACCTCGGGGGGCGAGGGCGTGCTGGCGGCTAGCACGGAGCACAGGGGCTCGTGGCTGTTCAGCACCGACGTGAAGTACTTCAGTTCCTCCGTGAGCTGCTTGATCTCCTTGCGCAGAGCCGCGTTCTGTTTCTCCAGGTCTTCGCTCTCCTGTAGGGGTGGAGATCAGCACCGGAGGTTAATGTTGGGGAAGGTGGCAAGGCGGGTGGGGTGCGGAGGGACGCAGGAGGGGCCAGATTAGTTGTTCACTAGCACAGTCATGGAGAAGGGCACCAGAGAATTTTCCTGCACGTGTGACTGTGTGCACAAGTGTATATATGTTTGTAGGTGAGTATGGGCGCATTTACATAAGCACATGGGTGGGTGTGCGTGTGTACACATAGATATGAGGTTGAACCATGTGAAGCTGCTGCTATTTGTCTGTTGTGACCTATAGGAATAGCAATTTCAGGCCGGGGGCGGTGGCTCACGCCTGTAATCCTAGCACTCTGGGAGGCCGAGGAGGTCGGATTGCCTCAGCTTAGGAGTTAGAGACCAGCCTCGCAACATGGTGAGATCCTATCTCTACTAAAACACAAAAACAGAAATTAGCTGGGTGTGGCGGTGCACCTGTAGTCCCAGCTACTTGGGAGGCTGAAGCAGGAGAATTGCTTGAACCAGAGAGGCGGAGGTTGCAGTGAGCCAAGATCCAGCCACTTCACTCCAGCCTAGGCAATACAGCCAGACTCCATCTCTCCCCGCCCCAAAAAAAGCAATTTCACTTGGTTCAACCTGATAGAGGGGTGTGTGAGTGTGCTCCTCTGCGTGCACGCATGCAAGGGTCTCTGTGAGGGTGTCTGTGCGTGGGAGGTGGCGGGAATATAGCAAGGGAAAGCAACTGGCAGGCCAGAGGCTAAGGAAATGGAAAGTCGTTCGTGAGAACGTCTTACACCAGTTTCACTCTTTTCCACTCTGTTATGCCACGTGTTCTCCAAAAGCTCCCAGTGTCTGCATTTCATCTTACAAATAAAGTCACTGGATACTTGTCTACTGCACCCAGATTCTAGAATGCTCAGGGTCTTTATAAATACTAAATGGGGCTAGGTGTGGTGGCTCACGCCTGTAATCCTAGCATTTTGGGAGGCGGGGGCAGCGGGATCACCTGAAATTAGGAGTTCGAGACCAGCCTGGCCAACATGGTGACACCCTGTCTCTAAAAATACAAAAAAAAAAAAAAAAAAAAAATCAGCCAGGCGTGGTGGCGCACGCCTGTAATCCCAGCTACCCAGGAGACTGAGGCAAGAGAATTGCTGGAACCCAGGAGGCAGAGGCTGCAGTGAGCCGAGATCATGCCACTGCACTCCAGTCTAGGTGACAGAGCAAGACTCCATCTCAAAAATAAAAATAAAAATAAAATAAATAAATACCAAATGGTCAAAGTCTGCCACAAAGTTCTGTTCCACCCTGTCCAGCCTACCAGAGAGCAGCCCGACAGTACTCTGGGGGTGTCCCAAGCCTGTGAGCTTCTCTCTTTTCCCGGACACTCTTTTCCCTGTTGCTTGGGGGAACCATCAAATACATGCTAATCAGAAAAATGCCTGTTAAGAAGTGCTGATTTCTGATCACATCATTAATTAATCAACAATTGCAATCTGGTAATTAGCATTTACTGAAAAGGAATCCCATCTTCAGAAAGCCCAGGAGATTGCAATTCCGTTATAATTTTAAGATTTATATTATTCGACTCAACCAAACAGACTTTCTCTGCTAAGTATTGGTAACCACAGAGGAAAGGCAAATGTCATTGGAGATGCAAATGAAAAAACATTTCAGTTCAAAAGGCAACCTGATATTTGGAGACCAGGTCTTACCTTTCTGGATCTAGTTGGGTTAGGTCAGTATTTCCCTTGCCATATCATGAGAATTAATTTGAAGGTTTGTTAAGAATAGAATTTCAGGCCCAACCTAAAATCTAGGAATGTGAATCAGTGGTTTTGGGATTCAGGGAGTGAAGTCTGCAGATCTGATTTTTTTTTTTTTTTTTTTTTTTGTGAGACAGAGTCTCACTCTGTCATCCAGGTTGGAGTGCAGTAGTGCGATCTTGGCTCACTGCAACCTCTGCCTCCCAGGTTCAAGCAATTCTCCTGCCTCAGTCTCCCGAGTTGCTGGGATTGCAGGCGGGGGCCACCATGCCTGGCTAGTTTTTGTATATTTAGTATAGACGAGGTTTCACCATGTCGGCCAGGCTGGTCTGGAACTCCTGACCTCAGGGAATCTGCCCACCTTGGCCTTCCAAAGTGCTGGGATTATAGGCGTGAGCCACCATGCCTGGCCACAGATCTGAATAAAAAATAATAATAATTTTATTTTTTAAATCCTAGCCACTAGACTACTAGGGAGGGAAATTTGGATTTTTAAGTAGTGCCACAGGTCATTCTAATGATCAGGCAAGTTGGAAAGCACTAGTTAAATGTTATTTTAAATTTCTTTTAATTATTCAAGCACTTATTAAATGCCTATTTGTTAATGCCTGGCTCGATGCCTGACACATAATATGAACTCAGATGTTTGTTGACTGACAGACTTATGACATCATCTGCTGGCACGAAGAAGGTAACTCAAAAATAGGGTGGGTGGTGAGCAGGTGTAAGATAACTTGACATTTAAAATTTGCCCTAAATAGGCTGGGTGCAGTGGCTCACACCTATAATCCCAGCACTTTGGGAGGCCGAGGTGAAAGGATCGCTTGAGCCCAGCAGTTTTTTGTTTTTTTATTTTGATGTTTTGAGACAGTCTCGCTGTGTCTCCCAGGCTGGAGTGCAATGGTGCGATCTCAGCTCACTGCAACCTCTACTTCCTGAGAGCCCGGCAGTTTAAGACCAGCCTGTGCAACATTATTGAGACCCAGTATCTACAAAAATAAAAAGACAAGAAAATTAGCATGGAGCACCAGGGGTTGGAGGCTGCAGTGAGCCATGATCGTGCTACTGTACTCCAGCCTCAGTGACGGAGTGAGGTCCTCTCTCAAAAAATAAAATAATAAAATCAAATTTGCCCTAATGAATCCATCAAGGGCATGAGCTATAAGCTAACGAGGTTAATTGGTTATATTGTCAATCATCTCAAACCCCACATCCTGGCCGGGGGGGTTGGTGGTCTTTTCTAAATGGCAGAGAAGCATATACCAACCACAGCCTTGCTCATCAAGCCAGGTTCCAGCATCTGTGAAGGACAGACACACGCATGCTCAGCCTCAGCCTGGCATTTCTTGAATGGGACTCTGAGCTAGAAAGTGTGCCAAGGTCAGTACAAAGGAAGCCCCTCTAAAACGGGGCAGAGGAGTTACCAAGAGACACGATGATGGACTCACAGCCCTGCCTTCTGCAAGGTGTGGCTGGCTCATTCATTTTACCATTTGGGTATTTCCTGGCACATCCCAGAAGGAGGGCATCCCCTCTTTACCGAAAGGTAAGATAAAGCAACATGATGAGACTAGGGGGTGTTGGTAAGACGGGAACTGGGGGCCGGGAGTCCTGGCTCCTTCCTCTAGCCCTTTTCTTCGCCCCCTCTGAGAGTTTCCACTGGTGACAACATTTACTGTAAATTCTGTGCTCTGAAGAGCCTGGGCAAACCCCGAGGTAGAAGGGAGGGCCGCTCTGACCTTCTCCCCGCCTAGAGGCTGGCCCAGCTTTCGGGAAGTGACAGCGGGTCCTTCCTCCCTAAGCAAGCTCTGCTGAGCTCACTCTAGCTCTCTCATCTGCCTCCCCCTCCCTGGCTTGCAGATCCCTGGCTTGCTCTAGGCAAAGTCTGTAACCGCTGCCTGCTGCCTCTAACCAAAAAACCACCGCCAGTGATAAGAAACTCGTCTTTACCTTGGGAAGCAAGACTGCTTCCTGCCAGGGCCCCCAAGAAACCCGCCCTGCCAGCCCAGGGACCGTGCAGCCAGCCTGACACTTGTGAGAGAAAGAGTTTGACTTCCCTTGCAGGAGGAAGTGGCTGATCTGGGGCCTTGTCCCTCCATGTCCCCGCTATTGCCCAGTCCACTCTGGCCCTCCTTGGGGCATCATGCCCTGGAAAGGGCTCACCCAACTGAAGGGACAACTGGCAAAGGTGGCGTGGGAGCAGCTGTTTATCCAGAGGTACAACAGTGACATTCCCTAACAAGGAGGGCTGGACACCTACAGCACAGTGAGGCGGGGAGGAAATGCAGCCTCTCCCATATGCATGTCTTCTGCTACAGAGAGGGGCGGGGGTGAGCCTGCATTTGGGCATCCACGTACCCATCTTTCTCCTATTCAGAATTCATCCAGGTCCATCAGACTCCTCACAATAACGCTCTGTGTGGGATAGGGAAGGTCAGCTGTTATTATCCCCACTCTACAGATGAGGACAACTGAGACCCTGGGACAAACCTACACCACATACCCTCCAAAATGACCACAGACTGGTGGCAGCTGTGCTGTAGGATTCGCCTCAAGACACTTGTTTTCTCAGAAGTTCAGAAACTTTGAGTGTTTGATGCAAAGACTCATTGCTGGCCAGGGAGGGGCAGAGCAGGGCTTGGCTCGGGGCCCTGTGTTCCTTCTGTCACAGACTGCTTCTCCCGAGAGACTGGAGACGTGAGTGGGCAAAGGTCTCCTGAGAACACTAGAAAGTTGGCCAGGTGCAGTGGCTCACGCCTGCAATCCCAGCACTGTGGGAGGCTGAGGTGGGCAGATCTCTTGAGGTTAGGAGTTCAAGACCAGCCTGATCAGCATGGTGAAACCCTATCTCTACAAAAAATACAAAAATTAGCCGGGTGTGGTGGCACATGCCTGTAATCCCACCAACTGGGGAGGCTGAAGCAGGAGAATCACTTGAACCTGGGAGGTGGAGGTTGCAGTGAGCCAGGATCGCACCATTGCAGTTCAGCCTGGGCAATCGAGCAAGACTCTATCTCAAAAAAAAAAAAAAAAAAAAAAAAGGCCTTGGCTGCTCTGTGGTCTTCCAGGAGAAAGCTGGGTCTCAGTTTTGGTGACCCACACACAACACAACACAAGATCCCTGAGTCGCTCACATTCTTCCAATCATAGAGCTGACCGTCTGCCTCCTGGGCTGCATGGAGAGGGGGCCACCTGGCCAGATACCCTGGACAAGGGCTGACTCGAGGCCAGACCTTCCTCCAGATGCAGAGCCAGGTCCTGAACTCTTGACCATGGTGAGCTCCATCAGCAGCAAATGGGAATAGGGAGCTTGGGCCCGGGTCTGACCCTCAGTGACTCGATTTCCCTATTCAGCTCCAGTTGCCTCACTTTAAAACAGAAAGACTGGACCAAAATAATGATTCTCCACCCCATCCACACACTGGGGTCCCCTGGGGAGCTTTAGCAATCCTGATGCCTGATTCTGATCTAATAGGTCTAAGGTGTAACCTGGCTCAATTTATATGAGAAAGGTGGATAGAAACAAAATTTTTTTTTTTTTTTAAATAGCCCAGCTTAACTTAACTAACATTTATTTGTTTATTTATTTTTTGAGACAGAATCTCTGTTGCCCTGATTGGGAGTGCAGTGGTGCAATCTCAGCTCACTGCAACCTCTGCCTCCCTGGTTCAAGCAATTCTCACTACCTCAGTCTTCTGAGTAGCTGGGGTTACAGGTACCTGCCAACACACCCAGCTAATTTTTTGTATTTCTAGTAGAGACAGGGTTTCACCATGTTGGCCAGGCTGGTTTTGAACTTCTGACCTCAAGTGATATGCCCGCCTCAGCCTCCCAAAGTTCTGGGATTACAGGCGTGAACCACCTATGCCTGGCCAATAACTTTTATTGAATACTTCCGTGTACCAATCACTCTTTTAAGTATTTTACGGTTATCATTACATTTGATATTTTCAACAAACTTGTGTGGTAGATAATATTATCTCCGTTTTACAGAAGATGAAAAACTGAGGAACAGAGAAGTTAAGTAACTGGCTCACGGTCATGCAGCTTGGAAGTTGCAGCACTGGTGCTTGAATTGAGGCACTCTGGCTTCAGAGTCTGTGCCCTCCCTCCTCTCTCGCCTTTAAAGTCTGTTTAAACGTTATACTGTTTGACAGTTCTCTCCTGTGAGATAACTCCTCAGCCCAGTTGGCTTTCCAGTTTTATCTTTCCTCTTTTCCCACCTCAGGCAAATCCCTCACCTGTGGGGTCACTTGACGCCACCTACCTCTATCATGAACCACAAGCAGCTTGGGGGTGGCTAAGGAAGAAACTTCCTGGGGGTGTGGGAACATTCTGGGAAATCCCCTGCTGGAGGGGCTTAGGTGGGGGTCACTCAAAGAGTGCTTCAACAATGGGGAATCCCCAGGCAGTTCCCTCACCCACAGGGAGCCATTAGGAGCGAAGACCAAGGACAACGCTAGCATTTCCTAGCTGGGCTCTGGCCGGGACTCTCCAGACACTCTGAGCAGGGCGGAGGCTTCCTCCCTGTCAGCTCCAGTTTAGTGTCTTGACCTTCTCCTTGCATTTTCTAATCACAATTTCCAGAAGGGTGAAAATAGTCCCTGTGTATTTTCTCCTCAACAGGACATGGAGTCATTTATTGGCAGAGTGACCTTTTGGCTCCCACCCACACTTAAGTGGCGTTCGAAGTTTATCCCTCACACCCAGATATATGTTCAGGCTCCCTCAGTTACCAGTCCCTGTACGTCACATGCAGAGGGTGGAGCCTGCCATTCCTGGAGCAGGCTTCCGACTGAAAAGTATGACTCTTCCCAAGCGGGGGGAGCATCTAGGCCCACGTCTCCCACCATTCCTGGGGAAATCCACCCCAACTACTGCCTCTCACCTTATGAAAGGAGAAGAGGAATCACCAAACCACAGATCTTTGCGCTGAATAATACATGTGTGTGATTCTGGAGGAAACTTCACTTTCATATCTTAGAGCTGAAACTCTAGGGCCATAAGCAACTTTGTCATTAACAGATGTTTGGCCACATCAGCCATGCCCTCAGGGGCCTGTCTAGTCACAGGGTTAAAAGGCTATTGCCTGGTCCTTGGTTTTCAAGACTATGATTTCATTGCCCTCAAATGCTAAATAACTATAGGTTGGTTCATTCAGCGTCCATCCCAAACCCCTTCTCCCTTGCCTTCCTCTAGGAAAACTGGGAACAGAATTGCTAAAAACAAAAAACAAAAGACAAAAGAAATCCAGCTGACCTTGTAGCTAGGGGTAGCTGTGTGACAGAACTCTGACCAAAGATACATAAGCAGAAGTACCTGATGGGTGGGAAGGAGGTGGAGGCAGAGCTTCCTTTCCTACTAAAAAGGCACAGCCTGCTCATAAGGACAAAGGCCTCCTTCCCTTAACATAGACTGATGCCCAGAGGCTTGGCACCCATCTCACAGTCTAGACAGTGAAAGCCTCATACTGAGGATGGCTGCTCAGAGAGAAGGAGCTTGGTTCTTCCTTGCTCTAGCCTGGTCTCTCCACTTTTGAACTTCTTGTTACATGAAAAGTAGGCCATGATTTGTTGATTCCTGTATTTGATGGCTGGTCTATCACTTGTCTCTGAATGCATGCAATCTTGGCTGATACTGATGCTTTAGGTTCCAAAGGTTACCACTAGCAAGGTTATCAATGTTCAAAACCAAACAACAAAACAAATAATAACTGCCATCAAAGCAAGGGTTTGAATAGTTTGTTTTGTTTTAAGCCATCAGGCCACTGTATCTGACAGAGTATCTGGGTACTTACCCACATAATTGCCCCACACTCACTCCACACATTCTGCTCACTCCACACATTCTACTCACTCCACACATTCAGGTACAGACCTGATAGGCTGCAAATGCACTGCTTCTGATTCTCAACCCTGGCTGTGCACACTGCCAGCACCCGAAAGTCTTAAACAGCCTGGATTCCTGGATGCCAGACCCCCAGAGGTTCCAATTTAATTGTTCTGGAGTGGTTGCAAGCATCAAGACTTTAAAAATACTTCCTAAGTGAGCCTAATGTGCAGCAAATCATATTCATAGTGGATTCCTTTTAAAAATAACATAAGGCCAGGTGCAGTTGCTGTAATCCTAGCACTTTGGGAGGCTTCTTTGGCAGGAGGGTCATTTGAGCCCAGAAGTTTGAGACCAGCCTGGGCAACATAGTGATATCCAATCTTTACAAAAAATTTAAAAGTTAGCTAAGCACAGTGGCACACATCTGTAGTCCCAGCTCTTTGGGAGGCCAAGGTGGGAGGATCATTTGTGCCTGGGAGGTGGAGGCTGCAGTGAGCCATGATTGCACCACTGCACTCCAGCCTGGGGAAAGAGTGAAACTTTGTCTCAAAATAATAATAATATGACATAACTATGTAGCGTTTGATTTTATTACATTTGTGCTATATTTTTACATATTTTAATTTATTTTATCATTGATAGTATAATATTTAAAAATTTAAAGAGTTGGGAGACTATTTCTAGTTTAAAAATTTTTCTAAAACAAAATATCCATTTAAGCACACTACTATTATATTCTTAAATTGATGAAAACAATTCTAAATAGTCCAGCACAGTTCATTCACATAATGGAAAGGCAAGAGCTCAGGGATCTATTCATGTTTCATTAATTATAACTTTAACTGTTTCCTTACCCTTTACATTGCTGAGCTCTGTGAGGGCAGGAGCTATTACTGTCTTCACTGTTTTGTCCTCAGTGACAAGGACAGTGCCTGCCACAGAGTAAGTCTTCGATCAAATCACGTTGCTTGACTGCCAACTTATAATCTGGAATAATTTTCCAAAATCTGAGATGTGCCTATGAAGAAGGGTCAACTGAGTAAATTTGTGACATCCATGAGAACTCCTAGAGAGTGATTAACATACCACTCAAACACTTTAACAGCTTCTACTTTGTAACTCTGGAATACTTCCAAATGAATCCAAGAGATTCATTTTTTCAAAAGGCCTAAGTCAAACCTCCGTTTATTCCCCAAACTGAACCAATAGGGTGGGAGTGGCAGAATTACAACCATTTTAAGAACTTCGTCATGTCATTTCCGTAGTTCAAATTTTACCCTCTCCATTCATACCCAACAAAGGAGACTTGACCAGTTGTGAAAGGCCAACCCCCTGAGACAATTGATATCCTTAAAGAGTTTATAAGCAACCAGAAAGAAGAATGTCTGTGTTCATGTAGGATAACATATCCGATTATTTCTAGGAAAAGGCCGGACTCTCTGCATTAAACAAAGGAACAGTGTAAAAAAAAAAAAGACAATATTGCTTTGTTCTTACATTTGCCCTCTCAATTAAACTGTCAAACAGCCCAGTGAGGTGCTCTTGATTCTCGCCTTATGATCAGAGTTTAGGTTCAGAGAAATCCCCCCAGACAGGGTTTGAATTAGTTGGGTCCCCACCACATGCCCCATCCAGTTCCTGTTCCTAGCAGCACAATTGCCTTTTTAATTTAATTTAATTTAATTTTATTTTATAGACAGGATCTTGCCCTGTTGCCCATGCTGGAGTGCAGTGGCGCTATCACAGCTCGCTGCAACCTCGACCTCTTGGACTCAAGCAAACCTCCCGCCTCAGCCTCCCTAAGAAGCTGGGACCAACAGGTGCATGCCTGGATATTTAAAAAAAATTTTTTTTTGTAGAGATGGAGTTTCGCTATGTTGCTCAGGCTGGTCTCGAGCTCCTGGCCTCAAACAATCCACCCAACTTGGCCTCCCAAAGTGCTGGGATTACAGGTGTGAGCCACTGTGCTCAGCCCCACAATTGCTGTTATTACTGAGCTCCTCCTCACTCCCTTATGGTCTTGAACTTGGTCTCCGCCCTACCAGGCACTTTTCTGACCTTTGCCTGGCCTCGAAGCTTGGTCTCAAGGCTCTTTAGGCTGAGATCACCCTCTTCCCAGATCTTTCCAATCTCCTCTTTGATTCACCTTTGATCTCAAACGCCAGGGCTTCAGGAAGGCCTCCCCTGATCGCTGCCCCAATCTCCTCCCTTAGACACTTTCCACATTGCATGATTTCATCTTCTTTGAAGCACTTTACACGTCATGTGATTAGTGTGTTTATTTGTTTGTTTTCCAGCCTGACTTCCAACTGACTATAAGGTTCGTGAAATCAGAGACTCAATCTGTCCTGTCCCTGCAATATTCTCAGTGCCTAGAACAAACTGTACCTGGCTGATAAATATTTGTTGAGTAGATGAATCACTTCTGCTGATCTCAGCTCTAGTACTGATAATATGGCCTTTGCTTTTTATAATTTTCTG
The DNA here is from genome assembly GCF_037993035.2 of Macaca fascicularis. Lineage (NCBI taxonomy): Eukaryota > Metazoa > Chordata > Mammalia > Primates > Cercopithecidae > Macaca > Macaca fascicularis. Next base: position 143,497,785 of record NC_088381.1, on the reverse strand, counting down.
TGTCACACTACTCTCTTAATGATAAGACATATTCTTATGCCAGCTGAGTACCCTATTTTAGTTACAGGGTCCTCAGTTGCAGGAAATCACATTTTGGTCATAGGAACCCAGTCGCCTCTGCTTGACTCTGAACTTTCTCACTTCTTCTGAGTTTTCATGAGAGCTCCATGTCATGTTTCTTGGTTTCCCTGTCTAGGGTGACCAGACATTTACTGGTACACCTGTTGTCTTGGTGTAATATTTACAAGTTCCATCTTCCACTCTCAAAGTATTGCTTTTTGGGGTATAAATTATAAGGTCTCCTAACAAAACCTGATCCCCAAATTCGAGCTCAATAATCTCCTCCCTGTCCTTGTACTTGATGTCCTCCAGAGTTCCTTCAGCTCTCTGGCCATTTTCTTCTGTTTCTTTAAAAATAAAAAAATACAGTATAACTACATTAAAAATATTTTTTAAAAGTTAAAAACACCCACGATCCTAGTCCCTTAACACAGCTGTTTTCATGTACACACATTGCGATCTCATCCTTTTTTTTTTTGAGATGGGGTCTCACTCTATCACCCAGTCCAGAGTGCAGTGCTCACTGCAGCCTCAACCTCCTGGGCTCAAACGATCCTCCCACCTCAGCCTCCAGAGTAGCTGGGTGCAAGCTACTATGCCCTGCTAATTATTTTTATTTTTTTATAGAGACAGGATCTCACTATGTTGCCCAGCTTGGTCTCAAGTCATCCTCCTGCCTTGGCCTCCCTATATGTTGGGATTACAGGCATGAACCATCCCACTTGGCTGTCTCATCTTTTTGAACAAACATGCATACTTATTTTTACAAAATTCCATTCACAGTACACATACAATTTGTATTTTGCTTTCTGTCATAACTTTATCACATCTACATAGTCAACATAAATTTTAATGACCACATCATCAAATTGATGATCCACAATTTACTTAAAGTGGTCTTCTAATGTTGGACATCTTGGTTGCTATCAAATTGTCACTATTAAAAATAATGCTATCCCAGCACTTTGGGAGGCCGAGGCGGGCGGATCACGAGGTCAGGAGATCGAGACCATCCTGGCTAACACAATGAAACCCCGTCTCCACTAAAAATACAAAAAAAATTAGCCGGGCGTGGTGGCGGCGCCTGTAGTCCCAGCTACTCGGGAGGCTGAGGCAGGAGAATGGCGGGAACCTGGGAGGCGGAGCTTGCAGTGAGCCGAGATCGCGCCACTGCACTCCAGCCTGGGCGACAGAGCGAGACTCCGCCTCAAAAAAAAAATGCTGAGATGAACATCTTGATGCACACTGGGTTTTGTCTCTGTTCAATGATTTCCTTGGATAAATTCCTAGGAACAAGATGAATGAGGCAAAGGAATCTTCCCAATCCTGAGAAGTGTTACTGAAAAAGGGTCATGTCAAATATACAATGTCACCAGTAGCATATGCTTCTATCCATTTTGCTACAGCCTCACTGGCATTTAGGTGTTATAATTTTAAATAATTTACTTGTTGCCAGTTGGCTTTATGAAGGCTTCTTAATTTCATGTTAATGTTACAAGTTGTCAGGTATTAAGGAGAAAGAACAACCTTCCATGTGTCTGTCTCCTTAGCGTAGCATTCTTAACTAGGACTGATTTTGCCTTTTCAGGGACATTTAGCAAGTTCTGGAAATATTTTTGGTTGTCAAACTAAGCAGGATGAGGGGGCGTTCTACTGGCATCTTGTGGGTAAATTTTATATTTTACAAGGCACAGGACAACCCCCAACAACAAAGAATTATCGAATTCGAAGTGTTAATTCCACTGGGGTTGAGAAACCTTGCCTTAGTGTGTATTGTTTTCATAATCAGAATCGGAAATTAGGGTATTTTCATTTTGGTAGGAAAAATATTATGTAAGCTTTCTGTTCATAGCCTCTGCCCCCTTGTCTGTTGGAGTCCTGATGTTTTGCTTTATAAGATTTTCTTTCTGTAGCATAAATATTAAACCTTCATTTATTTATTTTGATGCAAATGTTTTCCCCAATATGCCACTGCCCTTTTAAATTTTGGATTGCAACTTTAAAATCTCTTTTAAACAAAGAAACATTTCCACTTCGGCCACTGTCAAGCTTAGACACACTCTTTTTCTGGTCTCTTGTTGTGTAGCCGTACGTTTTGGAGCTGATGAGTGCCTGGACAGTTCAAGTGTTCTGGTTAATCGCCTGCTTCTTGGCCCACCTTAGCAAAAGGCCTTATGTAAACACCTGCCTAGTAAAGCTCTGTTCAGCAAAGTGGCATGAAACAAAAGCAGACTGGTGGGAAGGCAAGAGGTTTGGGCTCTTGGGTGTCATCCGTTTCCTCATTGGAAACATGGCAGGTCACCCTAGAAGATCTCTGAGTTCCCACTTAATTCTGAAATTTTATCAACAAGGTAGTATGACTATTAGGATTGTTATTCACTCCACAAGCCATCATGTGAACCCATGGTGGAACCCTCTACAGATATCTCACAGTCTGAAGGCGACTTTGTACTGTGGACCCAACCCACTCCTCCTAGGAAGCAGAGGACTAGACTGAGTTCAACAGAGGAGACTAAGAAAACCTCTGAGAAACTTGCGCAGGGGCACTCTGGGGAGACTCTCCCATTCTGCTCAAGAGAAAGAAGTCTGGGTGCTGCTGAGAATAGCTCCATCAAGACGTCTGCTGAACAGGCAGCTGTCAGTTTGTGACCTAGGACCATCATTCTATGTAGACAGTTATTCTTTTTTTTTTGAGATGGAGTCTCACTCTGTTGCCCAGGCTGGAGTGCAATGGCGGGATCTCAGCTCACTGCAAGCTCCGCCTCCCAGGTTCGTGCCCTTTTCCTGCCTCAGCCTCCCGCATAGCTGGGACTACAGGCGCTGCCACCACGCCCAGCTAATTTTTTGCATTTTAATAGAGACGGGTTTCACCGTGTTGGCCAGCATGGTCTTGATCTCCTGACCTCTTGATCCACCCACCTCGGCCTCCCAAATAGTCATTCTTTACAGCATTAAGACCAGTATGGAGCTGGACTCCCAATTTCCAATATGCCTCCCAAAAGTAGCCACACTGACCTGTCATCAGTAAGACAAGCAGTTAGGGGTGGTGGATTCCTTGACGTGTTTTCCCTCCCTAAAATAGCCTAATTTTTTAAATTCTGATTTTTAAAATGGCACCTATTCGTTATAATAAAAAAGAGAGAAAAGTACCAAGAATAAGATGAACTACCCAAACTCAACTACTCATAACTGCTATTAGCATTTTGGAGACTATCTTTCCAGACACCTCTTTATGCATGCAACCATGCCCAAAACCCACACATTTTACATGAAAGGGTTATACTTTGCATGCTCTTTGTAATTTGCCTTTTTCACTTAATGCTATGTCACTGACATCTCTCTATGTTGATAAATACAGATCTACATAATCATTTTTAGTGCCAGCATAATTTTTTTATTGTATGAATATATCATAATATGCTTCATCTTCTATTGTAAGCCACCTGTCAAGTTTTATAGCATTGAAAAAGTATTTACTATTCACAGATGATGAACTAAACATCTTTGTAAATTATTTTTTCTTCAAACTCTGTTGTGTCAAAGGTAATTCCTGTGAAAGATGTTAGAAAAGGTTTCAGTTGATATATTGTACCATTTGATATGCCAATTATACCTATCTATATATAGTACCTATCTATATCGATATCATTATATATATGACATATATGATATCAATTGTACAATTGATATACTGTATTGAAAGTAAACATGTCCTTACTTTCTTGACCAGGCCTGATGATGGCTGGGGGATAGTGTAGATTTTGGAGGCTGTTGCTTAAAAAACAAAAAAATAAATTCATGAAGAGATTCAAGGAAAATATAGGTTAGGGAAGATGAATACATCTGCATCAGAGTTTGAATAAAGAGACAGTAAAACTTAATGGTTAGGAAAATGGGTTCTGAAGTCAGACAGACCTAGTCCCAAGCTGTGTCATCTCCGTCAAGTTACTTAGTACAAGGAATTATAAAATACGGCTTTTATGCAGATTAAATGAGATGCTGCAGGGAGAGCACTTAAAGCACAGTCGTTAATATGTAGTCATTTGTTCAATTAACATGGTTTTTTCTTAAAAGAATTTCATAGCAATGGAGACAGAAGGGTCGCATCTCTTTCCATAAATAGTTCACTGATTCTACATTGAACTTTTTAAGGGTGGAACTAGCCTGAACATTCCTGACCTGTGACTTATCTGTGCCAGCAAACTTCATGGCATGGTCTCCCAGAGAGAGCAAAATAATTCCAGGAGTGATATAGGACTGTAAGCATCCTTCTCTGACTCCTCAGAAGGCCAAGAACAATAGTGCTACCCTAATATCTTTTCCTCCATTACTTGATATTCCTCCAATTGTAAATACTGTATTTCTCACCGTGTTAGCTCAAAGTTTCATTTAATGCATAAATTTTACTCATTACTTTTCTGTCACGTATGACAAAGCACAGCCCTGGAACCTGTAAACCTCTCTTTTTTCTTAAACAGGTGTGAGACTCCTTCAGGAGGCAGCCCCAGGGAAGCACCTGGCCCACTTCATTCTAAAAGAGTACCTAAATCTCGAGCTTTCAAACTTGGCTGTTACTCTCACTTGCTTTCAGCTCCATCCACCAGGCCAGATTTGACTTGTCAACAGCTCCGCTCAGGGCTAACACTGCTATTTGCCACTGCTCCCGGCAACTCTGCTAATTTTAGCCTTTTCATGAACAAAGCTTCGTAATTAACCTCAGCTGTCTTTTCCATTGATCCTGGTCTTTGACTTGAAATCCTTCCAGCTGTACAGCACCAGATAGCCACTACCAACCAACCAGGATGGCTACACAAAGGAAACGGATTCACCATCTTTTATCACATAGTATGTGGACCTTAGAATCACTCAAATCCCAACCGACAGTTGGTTCTCCCAAGGGCTGAGATACTTATGTATGATGTTCAAAAGATAATGTCAAGATTGAATACTCTTCCATGTCATGATGGAAGATTATTAAATATTTGATGTCAGAATTAGAAAAGAAATCATCCTAATGCATGTGTGGTAATGATCAATGTTGAGAATTTTGATATCTATATTACAAAGATAAAAGCACATGATAAAAAATCCCACACTGTATAAAAGGTAAAGAATGCAAAGTATCTCCCTCTTCCTTTAGATCTTTAGTCCTACTTTTCAGAAATAAATATCATTGACAATGTTTTATAATCTATTTGAAAATGTTTGCATTTATACTTATGCATATATGTACCTTTTTCTTTTTATTAAAAACACAGAAGGGGCTGGGTGCTGTGGCTCACACCTGTAATCCCAACACTTTGGGAGGCCAACGTGGGCAGATCGCTTGAGCTCAGGAGTTCGAGATCAGCCTGGGCAACATAGCGAGACCCTGTCTCTAAAAACAAACAAACAAACAAATAAATAAATAACATTAAATTAAAAAACTAATGGGAGCAAACAATGGACTATATTTATACCTTTTTAACTTAAAAGTACAGAAACTTGATAATCTTTCCAGATTAGCACATTCAGATGTAACTCATTATTTTCACATCTCTACGATATTCCACAGAAAGGACAATGACTTCTTGAATCCTTTATTGATGAATTTTTTTTTTTAGCTTGTATTCAGTCTTTCCTATAAGAAACAATGCAGCAATGATTATCTTTACATGTACAGAACTGTATGATCTATGGATTTGTTTGTGAATACACCCCTGGATGTCAAATTGCTAAGTCACAGGGTATGTGCACCTACAATTTAGATGGACGTGGGCAAATTGCCCCCTGCCGGGGTTATGCAGGCTCTACTACTAGCTGTGTGTGATGGTGCCTGCTTCTCCATTGCCTTGGCAACACTGTATCAACAACACGTTTCACCTTTGCCAGCCTCACTGCTGCTTTAATTGGCATTTTCCTAACTAAATAAGGTCTACCATCTTTTCACACATTTATTTGCCACTTAGTTCTCTTTTCTGTAAATTACCTATTCATAGTCATTGTTCATTTTTCTTTTGGGTTGTTAATCATTTCCTATTCATAAGAGCTCTCTCATATAGTAAGTAAACATACCTTTTTTGGTCATATGTGTTAGACAGATATTTTTCTTCAGTTTGTCATTTGCCTTCGATTTTGCATACAGTATTTTGATCTATATAGCAACTTTTACTTTTTATTAATAAAATTAATGTATATCAATCTTTTCCTTTACGGCTTCAGGGTTTTAAGTTTTATTTAGAAAATAATTATTCATTCCAAGATAGATTGTTAATGGTTAATTGTCTTTTCAAGTTTCTTTAGCTTCCTTTTTAAAAAAAATTTAACATTTAATCTGTGTGTATGTGTGTTGTATAAGAAATGAAGGATTCAGCTTCCCCTCCCCCCCCAAGTGATTAGCCAATTGTCTCAACTCTGTTGAATAATTCAGCTTTCTCTTATTGGTTTGAAATGCCATGCTGGTCATTTTGTATTAATTAATTTATTTATTTTGAAATGGAGTCTCACTCTGTCACCCAGGCTGGAGTGCAGTGGTGCTATCTCGGCTCACGGCAACCTCTGCCTCCTAAATTCAAGTGATTCTCCTGTCTCAGCCTCCAGAGCAGCTGGGATTACAGGCATCTGCCACTATACCCAGCTAATTTTTGTAAATTTTTTAGTAGAGACAGGGTTTCACCATGTTAACCAGGCTGGCCTTGAACTCCTGACTTCAAGTGATCCACCAGCCTCAGCCTCCCAAAGTGCTGAGATTACAGGCGTGAGCCACCGTGCCCAGCCCATTTTGTATTTATACTTGTGTCTTAGGAGTTGAAATATGTATTTGGGTCTTAAAATCTGGATTTGTTTTTGGGTCTGTTTCCATATTCTATCCTGTTCAATGTTCTGTCTTTTCCACATTGTTTTGATTTCTGTATTTGTGTTTCACTTTAATATGTTGGTCAGTTAATCTTTTTTCATTACTCTTATTCTTCAGAATTTTCCTGGCAATTGTCATATGATTTTTTTTCACTGGAAACTTAGAATAGCTAATCCAGTTCTTGCCCAACTCCCAGAAAACCCTATTGGGTTTTTATTGGAATCACATTAAATTTATCAATTAATTTAAAGAAAATTGCTAACTTTACATAGGTATATCTTTACAATTATTTGAATCTTTTAAAAGTCATTTAGGATACTCTTCATAATTTTTGTTAAATTATTCCTTCCTTCCATTTGTTGCTGTCATTGGTATTATAAACGGGACCTTTCCTTCCATTAATTTCCTAATTGGTTATGTTTTGCATATAGGAACGTTATTACATTTGTTTTAATTTTAGAAGCTGACTGCATTCTCTTATTATTTTAAAAAATTTTTCAGCTGATTATCTTAGATCCATTTATTAGCTATTGATATCTTTTAGAAACTAACTGGTCAAGTTATGCCTTTCTCATTTTTAATCAGCGCCTGTAGTATATGTAATGAACCCTATAGTTGTCTGCAGGAGAAAAGGAACTAAGTGCAATGGGTGCTTGCGTGAGATGCTCAACGAAAGGAGAATTAAAACAGAATTAGATTGTTCATTGATGTCACAATTACGAAAGGAATCACCTGATCCATTTTATGTCAGAGATAGTCAAGGCCAGGGATTTATAACACAATCATAAAAAGAGGCTCTCTCCCTACTCTGTCAATTTTTAAAGCAATCAGTGTACAATGTCTTGGTGCCAGCTATTTATAGGACAGATACTGAAATGTTGAATAGTAAGCATCCCATACTCTCACTAGAGGAACAAGATAATTGTTTCAGTATTTTAAGGTTGATAATAGTGACAGCAGTTGAAACTAAGATAACATCCCAGTGTATACGAAGCTAGAACCCTAATAGGAATGTGGTCCTTGTTTGATATGGTACTCTCAGTAGTTCCCAAACCCTCATCTGTAAAGCACTGGTAGGCGAGTCCTATGACCATGTCTGAGGGCCAGAGAACAATCCCAGCATGTGGAACCAAGCATGGATAGGAGTCAAGGGCAAACCACACACTGAACCCTGACACTGGTGGTAAACCAGAAGACTTTTCACCTGAATCTCAGACATAATTAAGAGGATAATGGATGGAGAAGATGGGTGATTGCCATCTCGGAGGAAAGGAAGATTTCAAACCACAGCTAAACCTCCTATTTGATGGTGGCAGATTGAACACACTGCCAAAAGCTTCTACCTGAAGCCAAGAAACATAAGTTGCATTGGCGGCAGTCCGCAGGCTTGCTGCGTCAACTCTGCTGTGACCCACTCATCAGGCAAAAGGTAAAGACGATGCTGTAGTGTTCAAAAGAAAGCAGTGGGGGAGGAATCTGTGTTCAGATGTGGGGAAGATGGGAACATCCTAGGGACTGAGGCTGGGGTGTGGCTATGGATATGCTGATTATATGACTTGGGGCTCTGTGAACTCTCAAGCTCTAGAGATTATCCTAATGTCACATGACTTGTAAAATTAGATGAGCTGACTCTTTGGGCTCTGACCTTTGTCTTGGAGAGGGAGAGAGCTGAGTCAGTGTTGAAAGCCTTGCCACAGCAAAGACACATCTGTGTCACCCCATTAATATGTCCACAAGGGGTTGCATTAAGACCAGTAAGTTGAATTTATAGGGAGGCCAGGGTGCAGCTTAACATAGGGAAGACTCTTCTGTTCATAAATTAGAAGACAGGAAGATCTCTAACCCTAGAAGTGACCAGACATACAAGGGGACCATTGGCTGGAGGTATAGCAGAGAAGTCTGAAGCATCAAGCTTATGTCTGAACTTTAAAGCCTTTCAACCCTTAGCTTCTGTGATTAAATATACATAAAATGGATATATGTTTATATATGTAATGTGTATGTGTGTATGATTTGTGATTATTTATCTTGCTTCTTATAATAATTATTATTACCTTTATTATACTTAAATGTTTGTGTATTTATGAATGACAGGCATTGTGTTGGGCTCTTTAAATGCACGACCTGTGTAGGGTAGTTACTGTCATTTTCCACTTTCTGGATAAGGAAACCAAGCCCAAGGGAGGCCAAAAATATCTCTGTCACACAGATAGGCAGCAGGGCTGGGATTCAATCCCTGTTCTGACTGCCAAGCTGCTGAACTATACTCACTCTCCACTTAAGAAAACAAGTACACACTTACAAAGCTTACAGCAGTTTGCCAGTCTCAGGACACTGTCTACTTGTACACAAGGAAGATTTTATCCTTTTAAATTTTGATTGGTCTGTTTGCTTGCTCTAAAGAATACTGAATCAGAATTAGACTCTGATAGAGAAAGAGGTAAGGATCATAGATGTTCAAGCTTAAGATGGTAAACCAGAATGTGGGGACACAATGAAATCACGGAGAACATACAAACAGCAGAGCCACCAACAACTTGACGTTTGGACTGTTGAGCACAGTTAGTACAGACTTTCTGTTCATTCTTTCTTTCCAAAAAGTTAACAAATAGTTGTGAACTTGATGTTAGTGTGCAATGGAGGGTATGCTGAATACATTTCAAATAAAACGCAAGCACCCAATCAGAGCTGTTGGTGCAGTCTGCTCTGTTTCTTACAAAGCTAAAAGATGCATTCTTTCCCCTAAAACTACATCTTACTTACTTACTTATTCTTGATACGGTTAACACAGTTATTCTAACTGGCTGATTATCATGCTAATCTTCCAAATAAATACAAGCTTATTCATTTTTGGTGCCAATTGCACTTTTTCCATGGAAAGGAATTGCTAGGCTCTTAGAGGTAAGGGAATGTTTCTGGAGGAAGGGTAGGAAGGTAGAATTGCTAGGGAAGGGGATGAGGGGATGGAGAGAAAGGAACTAGTGAAGAGTTGGTTGAACAAGAACCATACTGGGGGCAGAGTGAAGAGAGGTAAGGTGGTAAGGCATGAGCAATGAGGAGAAAGCAGTACTTTATGAGGGGCACAGCCAGAACCTAGAAACACCATCTAGGGCCCTAGCCACTGGTGGAACTGCAGTCCAGCACTGCTCAAGGCCCCGGACTGCTCAAGCCAGACGTCAACGCTTTCTCTAGAAAAATTTGGAACTAGAGGCAACTCAACTAGGATGGTGATCATCCCAGATAAGTGCACTTGAAATAGAATGTTTCATAGACCCCTTGGGGTAGCATTAAAGACAGAAATTTCAAAATAAGACTTTAATAATGCTCTGAAAAGAGGAATCCAGTGCAGTGCCCTGTGGACCTCCTTGTGTCAAATGCAGGGGCATTTGGGTGTCTGCCAAGGGATGCGACTACATGTGGTCCTTGCACTGCGAGATAATGGGCCACCCCCAAAGCACTTGATACCTTCTAAATTGTTTCCCAGTACAGCTCTGCCTTCTCCTTTCTTCATCCTTCTCATGAAGGATGGAGCACCATGGAGCACTCTCTGGCTGCCCCATCCCTGAGCAAGTGGTTCTGCCTTCAGCTCGGCCTCTGGGCTTCCCACACTCAACTCACCTACACCTTGAGCCCTCCTGGGGTAGAAAGGCCCATTTCTCTGTTCAGCCTCCTGGCCCATTCCCTGCTACAGAGCCTTCTGTTTTTTTTTTTTTTTTGAGACGAAGTTTCAGTCTTGTCACCCAGGCTTGAGTGTAATGGTGCGATCTCGGCTCACTGCAACCTCTGCCTGTTCAAGTGATTTTCCTGCCTCAGCCTCCCGAGTAGCTGGGATTACAGGCACGCATCACCACACCTGGCTAATTTTTTGTATTTTTAGTAGAGACATGCTTTCACCATGTTGGCCAGGCTGGTCTCAAACTCCTGACCTTAGGTGATCCACCCACCTTGGCCTCCCAAAGTGGATTACAGGTGTGAACCACCATGCCCGGCCTACAGAGCCTTCTTAAAGCACTCGCAGGAGAGCTTCCCTTCCCCACCTCACCCCACAGCCCTCACCCTCCACTAACCTGCCCCACATACACAACCCCATGCAAGCAGAATCAAAACTATGGTCCAAGGGTTCCCAGATGGTGGAGGACAAAGCCTAAAGCTCACAAGGATGAAGGCTGATCTGAACACTTACCAGATGCAGGGTGTCGGCCTTCTGTGTCTGCCTCTGTCGGCTCTTCTGGGCAGCAATACGATTTTTCTCCCTCCTCTGAACTCTTCTCACATCATCAGATGAGTCCTGGGAAGCAGAGACAGAAAGGATTACACGGGTCTGCTCCTCCCTTCTGAGCGAAAGCAGGCTCTGGTGGTGTATGGTATCCGTCCAGCCATCCTTCCATGCCTTCGTCTCTGCACAACCCCTCCATCCCCCTATTTACCAAAAGCCTGCACCCGAAGGAGAGCTCTTCTCCATGCCTGGTTACACATCCCCAGGTCTCTGACTTTTTGGACCAAAAGCTACAGGAAAAAGGCAAGAGAACTTGAGGCCTTAATAGAGCTGTATTTGGCAAAAAAAAAAAAAAAAAAAAAAAAAAAAAAAAGGTTAAGGCGATGAAGTGTGTTTTATCACCTCTCCTCTGTAGGGCTGCTCCACCCTTGCCCTCTCACTTTTTGGCCTTTAGCCTCTTCTTGCTGCTCTTTTAGCTGTTTTCTTTTTCTCAAACTTTGTTGAGCGCCTACTGTATGCCAACCTCTGTGCAAGTGTTCTTTCAGAGATGCTCTTGTTTAATTCCCTAATGCTGTGAAGTTGATATCAGCATTTCCATTTTATATGTGAGGAAACTGAGGCTCTAAGAGTGTGCCCAAGGACTGCCGGTCATCTGAGAGTGCTACATCTTCTGGTGCTGAGCCCGATGTCTTTCCAAGACCCTTCCCCCACTGCACCCCATGTGGTCTTCTGCTGCATTCCTGAGCTGAGGCGCATCCGAGATCTGCCTCCTCTTTCCCTCCATTGTGCTCAGCCACTGTGACATTCCCCATGGCCCCAACACAATGCCTGGCACATCAATGCCAAAAAGAACGTTAAAGGTGGAGGTGACCTGGCTGTGATGGGTAGTAGATGGGTGCTTGGTAGGATAAGGGGATCTTTGGGTGTTCTCTAATTACACCCAGAGATGGGCATGTCCTGTGCCTGGGCAGAGAGGTTAGCTCCAGTTCCTCCCCAGATGCTGCAGCATAGGTGTAGAAGTCTTGGCAACTCATGCCCTGTTCCCTCCCACATCCCCCACAGGCTAGAGGGGCACAGATCCAAGGGCAAAGCTCTGGGCTTACTGAGTACTGGGCTCACCAACATATCCAATACTTTGAGGCCATTGTAGTAGGAGGTCATTGGCATAGATACGAAGGAAGTGCTCTTCCTCTAAGGGGGATGGGGCACCAAGTTGCCATGGAAGCCATGAGTAATTTCCTTCCTAAGAAGAGTACAAACTTCCAGGCAGTCAGAGCCACTCTGATACCATCTTGAGCAGAGGACTGGATTCTGTGCCTTCTAGAGGTCTCCATCCAGACTCATCCCAGCCTGCTGCTCCGTTACTAGAGGCTTAGGATACATGCCCTATGCGATATTTATATACTTTTATTTTGGCTTCAGCATTTTGAAAGCCCTCCTGGATACCTGTGCTAAGGAAAGAATGCAGTTTTTAAAAGATGAAGGTGGAGAACATTTTAACCCACAGATACATGTTGGATGAGAAAGAGGAGGACTTCCTATAGCAAGGGATGTCAAGAGTGTGGTGCAAAACAAAACCCTAGAAGCTGTGAGATGGGCAGGGCACTCCTTTTTTGGTAATCCTCAAGCTAAAACCTTTGGACTTGGAAGTCACAATCTAGACTCCAAATGCTCCCATCATCCCTATCTCAGTCTCTCTGGTTTCCCCAGGGCTAAGATGAACTACCAGCAAATGTCTTCCAACAAATTTCCAGAGCCACCTCCTCATTCATTTCCTTGCTCCTGTCCAGAAGCCACAGGGAAAGAGGTATTGGCTGGACCTCTAGCATGGCCCCTTGCTGGCTGTGCTAGCAACAGAGGCAGTGCCCCAGCAGAGAGATCCTTCTATGCTAGCCTGGGTTTCTCCTCCTCCTCCTCTTCCTCCTCCTCCTCCTCCTCCTCCTCTTATTCTTTTTTTTTTTTTTTTTTTACTTTTCCCTGACCCGTTTTCTCTCTTTCCCTATTGGCTGTCTCCTGGGAAACTACATATCTAGGATTTGAGCTGTATGCCAGCAGCCCACTTGAAAACTCCTCTCACTTTTCTACAGCCTTGGAGAACAGTAGACTCTTTTCTCTGTGTTCTTTGATGTTCATCCCCCTCTTTGCTTCCTAGAAAGCTTTTTAGGGTGGCAACCTCAGTGAGGCAGAGGTGATAGGCAGCCTTGGAAAATGGAGAGAAAAACGGACTTTGGCAGAATAGGTGGAAGGAGGAGGATCTCTGCCAATATGCACAGCTTAGTAGCAAATTCCATGTCTTAGGTCTAACAGAGTGCCCGTGCCACGAGCCACTTCCTCCATCCCCAGCTCCCTGGGCAGGACAAGGAAGCCTGGGTCTCTTTCCATCCCCCAGGAGAATCAGAAGGTAGGAGAGAGGAAAAGGGGGACTCTACCTGTTTGCCAGGGGGAGGAGAGCGGCTGAAGCTGGAGTCACTGCTGTCGGAGCTGTGAGGCATGGCTGAAATCTTCCGGGCTCTCACACTCAGCCCCAGGCACCTCTGGGCTCTCTTGTCACCAGCTGGGCTCCCTTCCTGACTTCTCCTGGGCCACCAGCCCACCACCCCCTACAGGTGCCTCCTCTGCCTGCCCTGTAGCCACCTCCGACCCCTGCGTCCTCCTCACTCTGGGGTGCAGAGGGACTGCTCCCCAAAGGGACATGTCGCTCGCTTTGGGGCTTGCACGCTCTCTCTCTCTCTTGTGGTTTCTGGTAACTCACGCTGGAAGTCACATGGGCGGAAATTTCAGCAAGTTAGAAGTTAGAGAGAAAAATACATATCTGGGAAAAGACCTACAGAATTATGTGAAAGAAAAAAAAAATACAGATACCTTCCGACAGTTTGAAAGACACAGCAGCCCTCTTCAATTGATGAAGATAAAAGAGAAAAACAGCCCAGGCAGGGAAAAACCCCAGCCAGAATTAGCAAGTCCGTCTTCTGTCAACATGGGCAGAGAGGAGAGGACAACCAGGAAAATGTTTCCATTGTCACACGACTTTTTAAACCAAAATAAAACAACAAGACTGGGATTTCTTTCTGGTTTTCAGCTGAAAGCAGCTGCTCACCCATCTTGTCTTTCCTCACCTCTTATAGTCCAGCCAGCCTCGGGGTGGTCAGGAGATAAAACAATCCAAGGGTATTCTCCTTTCCTGACCCTCAAACACAGGGCTGTGGGAGATCAGAAAGCAATGAAGGAGGCTCTAGAATGGCTGCTCTGAAAGCCCATGAAGCACCTCTGCTGTTTGACAGGGAGCTCACACTCTTTAGAGAAAAGATGCCTTCCACACAGAGCAGCTCGAGACAGGCCCTGCATCTTTATGATTCAAGGTCACCAGGTCAGAACCCAGAATGGAGAAACAGTAAAAAAAAAAAAAAAAAAAAAAAAAAGTTAAACAAATACTACACTTGGAGTCAGACCAACCAAGATTTAAATTCTAGTTCTACCACTTCATATGTCTGTGGCCCTGGGTGGCCCAGTTGAGCTCTGTGACCTTCATTATCTTCATCTGTAAACAGAGGATGGTAAAACCTGCCCTGCCTACCTCCTAGGAATGTGACACAAAGCAAATGACAATATGGATTAGAATGCCCCGGCAGACTTTGAAGTATATGACCGAGAGGGTAAGTGTAGGTAGGTATTCCCAGCTTTGCCATGAGCGTATCCGTAGAGTTCTCAGTGAGCAATTCAACCCTCACCTGGGCATCGTGGCTTTTTCAAAAGGCCTTACCTTATTCCCAGTATGGCTCGAAGCCAAACATTTGCCTTATTAAATTTTAGGATTGACAGGAAGTTATGGCTCCTAGAGGATTTTTGTATCCACGAGCTGAATTTCTAGGCTAAGACAATATTGTCCTAAGGTTAAATTAAGCAAGACAAAATTCCTTTCCTATGGAGGAAAATAAAGCAGGGTTGGAGGTTAGGGAATTCTGGGTGGTCAGAGGGGCCTTGCCCAAAGAGGGGATACCTGAGCAGAGATTCGAAGGAAGAAAGGGAGTGAATGGTGAGTGTCTCAGGGAAGAACATTCCAGGACCTGAGGTGGAAGTGTGCTTGGAGTAGTGGGAAAACAGCAGGGGGGCCAGGTAGTTGGATCCCAGAGGCAGCAAAAGTGGCAGCAGATGAGGTCAGTGAGGTAATGGCCCGGTCAGGGAGGGCCTTAGAGATTACCATCAGGATTTTAGCTTTCATTCTGAAAGACACGGTGAGCCCATGGAGGGTCTCCCTTCTACCTTCATTCTTGTCCTCTACCTCAGCTACTGTTCAGTTCTCCCATAGTACTTACCCAATTTTATACTTATTTTATTAGTTTACTGATTTATCTTTTTCCTGTTTCCCTCAATAGAATGTTAAAACCACTTATACCTTTATTAATACATTCAACAAATGTTCATGGTGCATCTACGATGTGCCAGGCACTAAGTACTGGGGATACAGTTAATAAAAAGAAGTTTGACTTTTTGTCTAAATGCGATAGTGTATCGTGTTCACTACCCAACAAACTACCAGAAACTTCGATGACTCAAGCCATTTATTTAGCTCTTGAGTCTGTGGGTCATCTGAAAGGTTCTTTGGGGATAGGCTGGGCTAGGCTGATCTCAGCTAGGCGCTAGGCTCTGTCATGTGTCCTCAGACAGCTGGTAGGTTGGCTGATAATTGACTGGTCTGGCTTGGTCTTGCCTTGGGCATTTCTCCTCCACATAGTCTCTCATCCCCCAACAGGCTGGTTGGAGCATGTTTATTTGACAGTGGCAGGATTCCAAGAGTAGGAGCAGAAGCATTCGAAGCCCCATGGAACCCAGGCTCAGAGCTAGCACAGAACTCAGAACCTGCCACATCCTATTGGCCAAGGAAAGTCACAAGGCCAGCTCAGACTCAATGAGCTGAGAAACAGACTTCATTTCTTGACACGAAAAATTTAAAGAATTGTGGCAATTTCTGCAATCTCCTACAGATGAGAAGCCATTGGAGTTGGAAAAGCAGAGGAGTGACATGCTCTGACTTAGGTTTTAAGAGCATCTCTCTGGACACAGTTGAGATTTTACTATAGGGGAGCAAAGTGGAAGTAGGGAGATGAGTTAGGATTTCAGTATTGGATTATTGCAACCATCCAAACAAAAGATGCTGGCAGCGTAGGCCACTTAGACAGTGATGAAAGTGGTGAGAAGTGGGCCACGTAAAAAGCAAAGTCTGTGTTTCTCTTGTTTATAGTCATATGCTCAGTGCCTAATAGATGCCTAGTAAATGGTTTTCAGATGAATGGATGCACAGTGAATTCCTTTTTCTCTTCATTTATGGCACTTATGACCTGCATTATCTTATTTCATCTCTCACCCCTAGTGTATTAAAAGCTCTTTCAGGACAATAATAGTCATATTTATGTTTCATTCAGTTTAAATTACATTTATTTATCACCTATTATGGAGCAGAAATCATAAATATGAATAAGACAGAGACTCTGCCCTCACAGAAAGAAAAAAATATAGTCAAATAACCAACAGGTTATTATAAATTCTACAAGTGGTCTAAGTAAACACTTGTTGAATGAATGATTGCTTGGTTCCCCATCAATGTACTGATTTAATATTTAACAGAGACTAATGAGGAGAGAAATGCAAAATTAGTTCTTACCTAGAAAGATGGGTCTTACTTAATAGTACTAATTATACATTATTTTTAAATATTTAAGATTAAAAAATAATAAACGCTTATGTAGCCACCATTAAGCTTAAGAAATAAATTATGAACAGAGCCGAAGCTTCTTTCATTCCTTCCTAATTCCACTTCCTCCCCAACCCAGGTAACCCATTATCCAGATGTGGGGTTTATCATTCTTATGCATTTTTCTATACTTGAACCACATCTGTATCTATGCCTAAGCAATATATAATACTGTCCTGCAGGATTTTAAACTTTTTACCTTGCTAATATTTTTTATTTGATTTTCAGCATAGTATCTGAATGGTAATGGCAAGGTTTGGGATATAGGCATCCCACTGAAGTTATCCTGGAGAACTCCAGGAAGCTACCAAGTAATAGTTATAATAAAACCGGCATGTGCTCAGTGAACGTCAGCCTAAAGCCTAAAGATAGTGCTAAGGTAGTGGCTGCTGGATACTACAAACCCTTATGCTGACAGCTGGCTCACATAGGGCCTGGTACAAATCAGAAAACAGTGCCACCTCTAGGAGGCAACCTCATACCTAAGTGTATGGCCTGGCAAGCCCTCACTTGACCTCTCAGGTCAGAGCCCTTGAACAGTGAACAACCTGCACAACTATACCTAGCATCCTTGCCATATGTTACTTACTGTGTACCAGGAATAGTATATGAATTGGGTCCATTTAATTCTCATGACAGTCATAGGAGGTAGGCACCATTTCCCCACCTCACCTCATTTTATGTATGTGGAATATTGAGGCACAAGGAGATTAGGTAACATTCCCAAGATTATACAGCTAGAAAAGTCACTGGAGCTAGGACTCCAGGCAATTTGGTTCAATGCTCATAAGCACCATGCTCTACCACCTCTCATTTTAGTCTTCCCCAGGATTCCACAGAGCAGGTATTATAATTAGATTCTAAAATTTATATGCAATTAAGGCACAGAGAGTTTGATCATTTGCCCAAGGTCACACAGCTAGCAAGTGACAGAGTCGGGAGCAGTCTAACGTATTCAAACAGTAAACAGCTGCCAAGATGCTACTCAGCTCCAGGCTCTCATTAGAAGAACGCCAAGAAATAACCATACCTCCAAACATCCTGCCCTTAGATTACTTTATTATGCTTGGAACTCTTGTAATTGCTGTAATAATTACTAGGAACTTGGATATAGCTGTTTTACTTGGTATAAACTTTCTAGAAACATGTTCAGGAAAAAAATTCAAAAGACCTCTCCAGTTTGAAATAATGAAGGGTGGGAGAATGTGGGAGGGGTAGGGTCACATGCATTAAAATGCCTGAATTGCCCTAAATTTTTAAAAGAAATATAGTTGGATTACTTTGGGATAAAAGACTCCTCAAAAGACTCTGAGCATTTATGATATTTTAAGAGTAAAGGTAGGCTGGGTGCGTCGGCTCACGCCTGTAATCCTAGGGCTTTGGGAAGCCGAGGCAAGCAGATCACTTGAGGTCAGGACTTTGAGACCAGCCTGGCCAACATGGTGAAACCCTGTCTCTACTAAAAGTACAAAATAATTAGCTGGGCTTGGTGGCGCACTCCTGTAGTCCCAGCTACTTGGGAAGCTGAGGCATGAGAATTGCTTGAACCAGGGAGGCAGAGGTTGCAATGAGCCAAAATTGCCCCACTGCACTCCAGCCTGGATGACAGAGCAAGACTCTGTTTCCAAGAAAAAAAAAAAGAGTAGATGTAGAGCCTCCTGTTTTAGTTATCTATTGCTACACAATGAATTACCTTAAACAACTTTAAACAATAAGCATCTATTTATCTCACACAGTTTTTGAGAGGCAGGAATCTAGGAACACCTTGGCTGAGTGGTTCTGGCTCAGGGCCTCTCATGAGGCTGCAGCCAAGTTATCAGCTGAGGCTCTGGTCATCTGAAGACTTGATTGAGGCTGGAAGATTCATTTCTAAGATGGCTCCCTCATACGGCTGTTGGTGAGACATCTCAGTTCCTCCCCACACGAGTCTCCCCACGGGGCTGCCTGAGTGTCCTCCCCATAACATGGCAACTGGCTTCCCGGAGAGTGAACAACAAGAGACAGAGAAAGAAAGAAAGAGAAAGAGAGAGAGAGAGAGAGTGAGAGAGAGAGAGAGAGAGAGAGAGAGAGAGAGAGAGAGAGAGAGAGGAGTTGCAGTGCCTTTTATGACCTAGTCCTCCATCTTTGTTCTACTCGTTAAAAAGGAGGCAGGGGCGGGTGGCATGGCTCATGCCTGTAATTCTAGCACCGTGGGAGGCCGGAGGCAGGAGGATTGCTTGAGTCCAGGAGTTCGAGACCAGCCTGGGCAACATGGTGAGACCTTGTCTCTACAAAAAATTAGCTGGGCAGAGCTGAGGTGGAAGAATCGCTTAAGCCCAGGAGGTGGAGGTTGCAGTGATTTGAGACTGAGCCACTGTACTCCAGTCTGGGTGACAGAGCGAGACCCTAACTTAAAAACAAATAAAAAAAAAAAAGTAGAAGGGAGGCACTGAGTACAGCCCACACTTGAGGGGAGGCAAATGAGTCTCTACCTTTTGGAGGGAGGAGTATTAAATAAAGAATGTATGGACTTAAAATCATCATATTCCCCAACTGATTTCTGGGGAGACATTTAGCTGGATGTAAGCAATCTGATATGAGGTCGAGGGGGAGTTGAGAGGCAGCATTTTGGTCCTGGCTTTGCCCCCAACTGACTCTCAGATTGTAGGAAGGTCTCCTTTCCTCTCTGAGCCACTGTTTCCCCAGGTGTAAATTTGGTGGCAGGGAATGGCAGAGAGGAAGAACGCTAGAGTCCACTTTGTGAATCTCAGTTTGGCAGAAGAAAGAAAACCCTACCTTGTTCTTTCATGGTTCTATTTCCTCTGGTTGGGAGCAACAGACCCTGCAGCCAGCGTGGTCTAGAAGATATCAGCAAGAGACTTCACCCCTCTGTGCCTCTTTCCAAACCTAGAAAACAGGAGGATATCACCAATATCATAGGGTCGTTACAAGGATCAAATGAGTTAAGGTTTGTAAAGTTCTTAGAATAGTCTCTGGTACACAGGCAACACAACATGAGTTTTTAACTTAAAAAACAAAAACAAAAACCTTATACTGCTTTAACTAAATACGGCCGGCAGAGTCCTGCAGCAAGCTGCTTTCTGAGTAGACTGAAGTGATTTCTAATTAGGGGTGACCCAGCTGACAACCCATGTAGCATGGGTTCCCACCATTCAGCACAGCCCCTACCCCTTGCTGTGCCAAGGAAATAACCTTTTAGTTGCTGGATCCTGGGGAGGTGGGAAGAGGGGTGGTGCCAAAGGAGGAAACTCCAAGGATTTAGGGAAGCAGCTACTTGTCAACCTCTATTTCAGCGTTTTAATACCACTGCCTATTGGATCATCCTTGTTCAAAATCAGTAGCAGGATATACTGCACATAAATGGGTTCTTAAGGTAATTGAAAACAAGTTTTTTAAAAGTGCAACAAACCTGCTATAGTCTTACCAGTTCAGTCCCCCTGTTCCTTTGCTATTCCCAGTGCCAGGACAAATAGAAACTTCAGCCCAACGCCTGGTGAATCTGCCCACTTCAAAGACTTCGAAATCTAATTGCCTGATATTTCACAAGAGCAGAGATGCTCTGGCCCAATCGTTAAGGAAACGAGAGCAGAAGAGCCACGCAGGCAGAAGCCTCCTGGGAGTCCGTGGTGTGGCCCCTCTGGTCTGGCTCACTGCAGAACGGAGCACTTCTCTTTCGTGAGAATCATTTCAGAAGTCAGGCTTCCTTCCCTGGAAGGAGGTGCAAAATCTCCCAAGGCCAGAAAGAAGGAAGGAAATTCTAGTTTGGGACTTAGCCTCAGATATTTCAATGTAGGTGGCCTGGTGGGGGCCTGAGCATGGGTGTCTTTTAAAAGCCCCCAACTGGCTCTGACACAGCGATTTGATGGAGGAGAAATCCTGCAGCCATTTCTCCAGTAGGGGGCAGTTTGTGGCCTCAGGGTCGAGCTGGGCTTCCGGGCCAAGAGGGGCAGACACAGCGGGCCCTCTTTTGTCTCCGTTCTTTCTTTCTCACCTGCCTGGGGGCAGAAAGGAGCCGGGCTCCCTTGGCCTCATTAGCACCAACGGACTCCCGCTTTCTGAGGTTAACCAGCCCGGAATCTGTTCTCATCATCCGCCTTGAGCTCGCACTTGATCTTTTTGGGTTAACCCCCAGTTCAAGTCACCAATGCATGCCAAGCAAGAGCTTGTGAGAGGCAGGAAGTGTGAGCCGGTGCCCTCGGCGGCTGCCCGGGCCGCTGGCGGTCTGGGTCTTTCGGGGCCACAGTGCGTTGCTTTCCCTCTGCAAGGCAGTTTCACTTTCCTAGAGCGCTGGCCCTGCATTCCCCAACAGCCCATCATCTAGTTATTAAAGATGAAACCCAGGGAGAAGAAAGGAGAATCTCCTGAGAGTACATGCAAATGTCCTCAGGCCCCCAGGGGCCCCGCGCAGAGGGGGATCGAGGCTGGGGGTGGGGGGAGGCCTTGTGTCTGTGTCGCCTGCCCCACCAGACCAGGATTCCCAGGTTATCCCCACTCCCCTGATCCACTGATACTAAACTCACTCTCTTTTTTTTCTGAGTTCCATCTGAGCGCCCCGCTGACAGTCGCCTTTAAAGGAGTTGGCCGCCACTATTTTGTTATTTGAGCTAAAATAATAAAAATCCCCTAGCCGCTTTAATGTTTTTTTGGTGGAAAAAGCACATATGGTACATCTTCACTGCTCAGAAGATGGCTAAAGGGGATTTTTCTCAAAGTTTCCCAAACAAGTAGGGAAAACATTTACCTGAGGGCGGAGCCCTCCAGTAAGGGGGCCAGAGTGGGTGGCCAGGTGATGAAGGGGAAATCCCGTGGTGGAGTGGCCTACAGTCCATCACTCTCCGGCTTTACAGCCTTGGAGGAAGCGTCTTAGGAGGGGTGTGGCTGCCCTTCATAAGGCCAGCCCCAGAGGGTTAGAACCCGTTTCCTCAACTGTGGCACTCTTGATATTTTGGGCGGATAATTCTTTGTTGCGGCGGGCCATCCTGTGCATTTTAAGATGTTTAGCAGCTTCTCTGGTCTCCACCCACTAGATGCTGGTAGAACCCCCAGTTGTGAAAATTTAAAAAAAGTCTCTAGAATTACCAGATGTCCTACGGGAGGAGACGCTCAATCACCCCAGGTGAGAACCACTGGGTTAAAAAACATGCTGCATCCAAAGCTCCTGTTCTCTTGGTCAGTCTGGGCCCGGTGGCTTCCTTATAAACTCCCTTGAAGCTCAGAAATTTCCGGATAGATGCACTTTGCTCCATGCAGCTTCTGAGTCCCCCGATTGTTGACCTACTTCAACCTGTGGGTATGGCCATGCTGATGGCGCATCCAGCCAGCCACTGGCAGCAGCCAGAGTGGGCATCAGAGCTGCTTCCTGCAGGGCCTCCTCCTCCTGCACCTTTCAGACAGTAGGAAAGGGAGTGAGGCGTCTCAAAGGTTGAAAGAGAGGCCACTCCATTTTTCAGTTTCCCATCAGGTTAAAGATGAAGATATATCAAAATAAGATTAACAAAAAATATGGTATGTTTTAAAAGTAATGTACTTATCCTACAACCAGAAAATGATGGAATTTATATGAGTATTTAATTCCTGGGTCTCTGGAGGTGGTAGCATCCAGAAATGGGAAGTAACTCAAAAGCTGGGTAAATCGCCTCATCTCTCAGGCCCGGCTAAATATCTCAGTCTGGATATATGGCCTCACTGGAGTTAAGTGCTTTGAAAATGTGAGGCCTGAACCAAATGACTTTTCAGCATCCTTCCCTTACTTACCCAACCCTGACAGCATACAGAGAGAGGCATGGTCAAGGAAGAAAGCAGGAACAGGAAAACAGCTTCTTAGCTTTGGGTTTCAATATGAAATCAAATGTTCTGGCTCTGTCACTTCATAACCATGTGATCTTGGACAATCACTTAAAACTCTGTGCCTCAGTTTCCTCATCTATATAATGGTGCCACCTCATACCATTGAATATATTTAAATTGCTTAGTGCAATGATTAGTGCCTAGTAAGCATATTAGCTATTAGCTATTACTGCCGTTATATTTATTTTATGTAACCCATATAAAACTGGACTTATCCAAGTATAGAGTCTCATCCAATAGAAACATTGAAAAACGAGAATAAGGCCGGTTGGGGTGGTGCACACCTATGATCCCAGCACTTTGTGAGGCTGAGTCAGGAGGATCACTTGAGCTTAGGCGTTTAAGACCACCTCTAAAAAATTTTTTTAAAAATAGCTGGGTGTGGTGGTGCACCACCACCACTCCAGTTACTCTGGAGGCTGAGGTGGAAGGATTGCTTGAGCCTGGGAGATGAAGGCTGCAGTGAGTCGTTATCATGCTGCTGCACTCTCTCTTATCTGGGTAACAAGAGAGACCCTGTCTCAAAAAAAAAAAAAAAAAAAAAAAAAAAAAAGAAAAGGAAAAAAGAGAATAACATCACATACCAACTTTCTATAAAAATTCTTTTTCTGGACAGGTGCCTTGGCTCATGCCTGTAATCCCAGCACTTCAGGAAGCTGAGGTGGGTGGATCACCTGAGGTCAGGAGTTCAAGCCCAACCTGGCCAACATGGTGAAACCCCATCTCTATTAAAAATACAAAATTTAGCCGGGCATGGCAGCTGGCACCTGTAATCCCAGCTGCTAGGGAGACTGAGGCAGGGGAATCACTTGAACCTGGGAGGCAGAGGTTTCGGTGAGCTGAGATGGCGCCATTGTACTCCAGCCCGGACAACAAGAGTGAAACTCTGTCTCAAAAAAAAAAAAAAAATCCTCTTTCTACAGTTTTCCCTCAAAAGTCACCCTTCTCATGGCTTCTGTGCCTCTCTACCCCTTCCCTTCTGAGGCTTTCTCTGTTACTGCTCCCAAATCTCACAGCCCTGTTACCTTTATTCCTCCTTTGCTGTGCAACTCAAGTCTCTACCTCCCAATCAAGTGTTCTCTGTTCTTCAGCTGGACATCTCCAGGCCAGAGTTAGTATCTCCTACCTTTCCCACACCTGCATCTCCACCCTCTCTTGCTCCACAGGGTAAAGATTCTACAGCTACAAGGCCCAAAGATGCCTCCTCCAAGGGCAATTTGTTATCTGTTCACCTGTTGCTGGACAACGGCATTGTTTCCGGGTTTTGATTGTTCTGAATAAAATGACTGTGAATGTTCATGTCGAGTCTCTTGGGGGACATATGCTTTCACTTTTGGGGGGACTTCTTGCAACCTTGCAATATTTATGTTAGTTTGAGTTGCTTTTATGTAGATTCCTTAGGATTTTCTTAGATGATTATGTTGTTTGTGAGTAAAGACAGTTTTTCTTTTTCCTTTCTGACCTATCTGCCTCTATTTTTGGTGTGTATGACAAGTTCTCACTGTGTTCCCCAGGCACTGGAGCACAGTGGTGGAATTATAGCTCACTGCAGCCTCAAGCTCCCAGGCTCAAGTGATCCTCTTACCTCAGCCTCCAGAGTAGCTAGGACTACAGGTGCCTGCCACTATGCCCAGCTAATTTTTTAAATAATGTTTTGTAAAGATGTAGTCTCTCTGTGTTGCCCAGGCTGGTCTTGAACTCCTGGCTTCAAGTGACCCTCCACCTTGGCCTCCCAAAGTGCTGAGATTACAGGTATAAGCTACTGCACCCAGACATACTTGCCCTTTTGCAGAGTTTAATGTTGAATGAAGGTTTTTGAGAATACACATCCTTGCCTTGTTCCTGATCTTAAGAGATAAGCATTCAGTCTCTTATCACTAAATATAATGTAAGCTGTAGGTTTTTTTTGTAGGTGCTCTTTTGTCAGGTTAAGGAAATTCCATTTTATTTCTAATGTGTTGGGAGCCTTAATCCTGAATATGTACTGAATTTTGTCATTTAACAAAATAACAAAGGTCTTTTCTGAGTGTACTGATATAATTTTATAGTTTTTCTTCTTTATTCCATTATTATGATGAATTACAGTAACTGATTTTTGATTGTTAAACCAACCTTGCATTCCTGGGATACACTCTACTTGCTCATACTTCTTCAGTGTATTTTAAAATTGAGATATAATTCACAAACCATGAAATTTAACTTTTTAAAGTACACAATTCAGTGTACAGAGTTTCACAGAGTTGTAAAACCTGTACCACTATCTAATTTCAGAATATTTTTATCACCCTAAAAAAAAACCCCTCTGTTCCTGTTAGCAATCATTCCCCATTCCTCTCCTCCTCAGCTCTTGAAAAGCAGTAATAAACTTTCTGTCTCTGAATTTGCCCATTCTGGCTATTTTATATAAATAGAATAATATGGTCAGGCACGGTGGCTCACACCTGTAATCCCAGTACTTTGGGAGGCCGAGGCGGGCGGATCATGAGGTCAGGAGATCAAAACCTCCCTGGCTAACATGCTGAAACCCTGTATTTACTAAAAATACAAAAAATTAGCCAGGCGTGGTGGCAGGTGCCTGTCCCAGTTACTCAGGAGGCTAAGGCCAGAGAATGGCATGAACCTGGGAGGTGGAGCTTGCAGTGAGCTGAGATCATGCCATTGCACTCCAGCCTGGGTGACAGAGCGAGACTCTGTCTCAAAAAATATATATATATATAAAATATGTGTCCTTTTGTGACTGGCTTCTTTTATTTAGCATGATGCTTTTAAGGCTCATCATGTTGTAGCATGTATCAGTACTCCCTTCCTTTCTATGGGCCAGTAACATTCCATTGTATAGATATACTACACTGTGTCCAGTCACCAGTTGATGAACATCTGGTTTATTTCCATATTTTGACTTTTACAAATGAAGCTACTACAAAGTTTGTGTACAAGTTTTTATGTGGACATATGTTTTCAACTCTTTTAGGTCATATGTCACTCTATGTTTAACTGTTGAGGAACTACCAGACTGTTTTCCACAGCAGTTGCCCTGTTTTACATTTCCACTAGCAATATCTGAGGGTTTCAATTTCTCCACATTCTCACTAATGCTTGTTATTCATCTTTTTTATTATAATCACCTAGTGGTTGTGAAGTTGTATCTCAGTGTGGTTTTGATTTGCATTTGCCTAATGACTAATGATATTGAAACTCTTTCCATATCCTTATTGCCCATAATATATATTCAAGTATATGTAGAGAAAGGTCTATTCAAATCCTTTGCACATTTTAAAAATTGATTTTTTTAAATGTTGAGTTTTAAGAGTTGTTTATATATTCTTGATACTAGATCTTTGTTAGGTATATGATTTGCAAATATTTTCTGTGGTTATCTTTCACTTTCTTTCTTGATAATATCATTTGTAAAACATTTTAAATTTTGATGAAGCCCAAGTTATCTATTTTTATTCTTTAGTTGCTTATTCTTTTGGGGTCATATCTAAGGAACTATTGCTTAACCCAAGGTTACAAAGATTTTCATCGACATTTTCTTCTAAGAGTTTTATAGTTTTATGCTATACATTTAAGTCTTTGATCTATTTTGAGTTAATTTTTGTATGGTGTGAGGTAGGGGTCCAAATTCATTCCTTTGCATGTAGATATCCAGTTGTCCCAGCACCACTTATTGAAAGGACTATTTTTTCCTCATTAGTAATTTTGTCACCCTTGTCAAAAATCAATGGATTATAAATATGAAGATTTATTTTTGGGCTCTGAAATCTCTCTCATTGATATATATGTCTCTACCTCTGCTGGTTCCACACTGTCTTGTAGTAATTTTTAAAATTGGGAAGTGTGTGAGTCCTTTGACTTTATTCTTTTTTTTTTTTTTTTTTTTTGAGACGGAGTCTCACTCTGTCGCCCAGGCTGGAGTGCAGTGGCCGGATCTCAGCTCACTACAAGCTCTGCCTCCCAGGTTTATGCCATTCTCCTGCCTCAGCCTCCCGAGTAGCTGGGACTACAGGCACCGGCCACCTTGCCCAGCTAGTTTTTTGTATTTTTTAGTAGAGACGGGATTTCACTGTGTTAGCCAGGATGGTCTCTATCTCCTGACCTCGTGATCCACCCGACTCGGCCTCCCAAAGGGCTGGGATTACAGGCTTGAGCCACTGAGCCTGGCCGCTATTCTTCTTTTTCAAGATTGCTTAGGCTACTCAGAACCTTTGAATTTCTCTATAAATTGTATAAGATCAGCTTGCCAATTTCTGCCAAAAAGACAGCTGGAAAATGATACAAGTTGCATCAACTATGTAGAGCAATTCGGGAAACATTGCGTTCTTAACAATATTAAGTCTTCCAATCCATGCACAAGAGATATCTCCCACTTTTTTTTAGTCTTCTTTGTTTGCAACTTTTGATGTATAAGGGTTGCACTTCTTCGGTTAAATTTCATCCTAAGTATTTTATTCTTTTTGACATAAATTGTTTTGATTATAAATAGAATTGTTTCCTCAATTTCATTTTTGTATTATTCATTGCCAGTGTACAGCAATATAAGTAGTTTTTGTATATTGCTCTTATATCTTGCAACCTAGTTGAACTTGTTTCTTAGCTCTAATAGATACATATTGAATATAATAATATGTAAAAACATATTTTTTTGGGAGGGATGGATTCCTTAGGGTTTCCTATATACAAGATTATCTCATCTGTAAATAGAGGTAGTTTTACTTTTCTCTTTCCAACATGGATGCCTTTTATCTCTTTTTCTTGCCTGATTTTCCTGGCTGGGACTTCTAGTACAATGTTAAATACAAGTGGTGTATGAGTGGATATCCTTGTCTTGTTCTTGGTCTTACTGGGAAAGATTTTGATCAGTCTTTCACTAATAAGCACGATACTAGTTGTGGATTTTTCATAGATGTTCTTTGTTAGGAAACTTCCCCTCTACTCATAGTTTTTCAAGTGGTTTTTAATAAAAAGCAGTTAGATTTTGTCAAATGCCTTTTCTGTGTATATTGAAATAATTCTTAATTATTATCCTTTATTGTATTAATATGGTATATTTACATTGATTTTTATGTGTTGAATCAATCTTATTTTCTGAGATAGGTCCCACTTGATCATGATGTATGTTCCTTTTTATATGTTGTTGGATTCAATTTACTAGTAATTTGTCCAGAATTTTGCATCTATATGCATAAGAGACATTGGCCTGTTGTATTCTTGTGTTATTTTCTAGCTTTGGTATCAGAGTAATACTGGCTGCATAGAACACATTGAAAAGTGTTCCCTCCACTTCTACTTTGTGAAAGAGTTTGAGAAGGAGCGATGTTAATTCTTCCTTAAACATTTGATAAAATTCACTAGCAAAGCTATTTGGTTCCAGGCTTTCCCTTGTGACAATTTTTTGATTACTAACTCAGTCTCTTTATTTATTTTCAGTCTATTCAGACTTTTCTATTTCTTCTTGATTAAGTTTTGGTAGCTGTGTCTTTCTAGGAATTTGTCTATCTCATCTAGATTATCCACTTTATTTGCATACAACTTTTCATAGTATTCACTTACAATTCTTTTTATTTCTGTAAGGTCAACAGTAATTTTCCTTCTTTTATTTTTTATTTTAGTAATTCAAATCTTCTTTCTCTTATCAGACTAGCTAAAGGTTTTTCACACTTGTTAATTTTTTCAAAGACCAAGTTTTTATTTCATTTTTTTCTATTACTTTTATCTTCTCTATTTCACTTACTTCTGGTCTTACCTTTATTATTCCATTCTTTCTGCTTCCCTTGGGTTAGTTTGATCTTTTTCTAGTTTCTTAAGGTGGAAGATCAGGTTATTGATTTGAGATTTTTCTTCTTTTCTAACATAGTTGTATGCAGTGATTAATTTCCCTCTGAGCCATTCTTTAGCTTCACCCCATAAGTTTTGGTATATTGTGTTTTGTTTTCATTAATTTCAAAGTATTTTCTAATTTCCATTGTGATTTCTTCTTTGACCTATTGGTTTTTTAGGAGTGGTTTAAAAATATCCCTATCCTTTTGAATTTCCCACATATTTTCTCCTATTGATTTCTAATTTTATTCCACTGTGATTGGAGAACATACTTTGTATGATTTCAACCCTTATAACTTTATTGAGACTATCATATGGTCTCTTCTGGGGAATGTTTCATGACGCACTTGAGAAGAATGTGTGTTTTGCTGTTGTTGAGTGGAATATTCTATTAATGTCTGATTTAGGTTCAAGTTTTCTATTTCCTTGTTGATCTTCTGTCATTCCATCTATTAATGAAAGTGGGGTATTAGAGTCTTCAACTATTATTATTATTATTATTTTGAGATGGAGTTTTACTCTTTCGCCCAGGCTGGAGTGAAGTGGTGCGATCTCGGTTCACTGCAACCCCCGCCCCCCAGGTTCAAGGGATTCTCCTGCCTCAGCCTCCTGAGTAGCTGGGATTACAGTCTCCTGCCACCAGGCCCAGCTAGTTTTTTGCATTTTTAGTAGAGATGGGGTTTTGCCAAGTTGGCCAGGCTGGTCTCAAGCTCCTGACCTCAGGTGATCCACCCAACTCGGCCTCCCTAAGTGCTAGGATTACAGGCATGAACCACTGCACCCGGCCTCAACTGTTATTCGTGTATTGTCTATTTCTCTCTTTAATTCTATGAAGTTTTGCTTCATTTATTTTAAGGACTCTATTGTTAGTTGCATATATGTATTTATAATTGTTAAGTTTTCTTAATGGATTGACCCTTTTATTATTGTGAAACATCCTTCTTTGCAGTAGTAACATTTGTTGATTTTTGTCTGATGTTAACATAGCTACTTCAGCTTTCTTTTAAATACTGTTTGCATCATATATGTTTTTTCCATCCTCTTACATACAACCAATTTATGTCTTTGAATCTAAAATGTTTCTTATAAACAGCTTTTGGTTGTTTTTTCTTTCAATCCATTCTGCCAGTCTCTCTGTCTTTTGATTGGAGTATTTAATCTATTTATATTTAATATAATTACTGACAGGGTAAGATTTATATCAGCCATTTTGCTACTTGTTTTCTACATGTCATGTCTTTTTTGTGCCTCTATTCCTCCATTACTGCCTGCTTTTGTGCCTCATAGATATTTTCTAGTGTACTATTTTAGCTAACTTGCCGTTTCTTTTATCACATTTTTTGAGGTTTTTTCTACTGGTTGCCTTGGGGATTACAATTAACAGTTTAGAATAACATAGTTCTAGTGAATACAAACTTTAATTTAAATTTGTAGATTATTAATTTCAATAATTACAAAACTTTGCTTCTTTATAACTCCATTTTCCTTCTCTTCATTTGTGCTAATATTGTCACAAAATTACTACTTTATTTACTATATGTCCATCAACACGTATTTATAGTTATTACTTTTTGCAGTCATCTCTTAAGTCAGATTGGAAATAAAAATTGTTACAAACAAAATATACATTTACATTGTCTTGTATATTTACCCATGTAGTTAACTTTACTGGTGCTCCTCTTTTCTTCTTGTGGATTCAAGTTACCGTCTAGTGTCCTTTCATTTCAGCCTGAAGGATTCTCTTCAGTGTCTCTCACAAGGCAGATCTAGTAATGATTTCTCTCAGCTTTTGTTTATCTGGGGATGTCTTAATTTTGCCTTCATTTTTAAATAACTTTATTTAAAAAATAAAAGTATAATTCATATACTATATAATTCACCCATTTAAAGTGTACAATATAATGGCCTTGAGCATATTCGTAAAGTTATGCATTCATCACAACAATCAATTTTAAAATGTTTTCATTGCTCCAAAAATAAACCCTGCACCCCTTAGCCATCACCTCCCAAAATATCTCATCTATCCATTCTCTCAAGCCCTAGGCAACCACTAATCTACTCTCTGTCTCTATAGATTTTTCTACTTATGGATTTAATTGATTGTGTAAAAGAACCATCTTTTGATTTCATTGATTATCTTTGCTCCATTGGTTGTCTCTGTACCTTTTTCTACTGAGTATAGTCATAGTTTATTATATCTGATTACTGTTGACATTCCAGTGAATGAATGTACCGTAATTTATTTGTTTATTCAATTGTTGAATAAATTTTGGGTTTTTAGGCACATCTTTGATATGTTCCTAGCACTTCAATCTTATTCTTTATGTATTTTTATATTTTTCCTTTCACAATGGAATACCCAGAAAACTGACTTACATCCAATGAGTAAAGATTTACTGCTCTCAGCATATGCAATCAATCCCGTTTTTTGTCTCAGTTGTTATAAGGTTGAAAGATCTGCATTTCACATCATTAGTATTAGCACTTTCACTTTTCTAGTTTTTACTATTCTAAGAAAAAAGCAATATGCAATAAAATATTAGATAATTACACAAAAAGGCTGCTATATAAAGAGGCAAGCTTCCTGACATTGACTGGCTGAGAGAACCACCAAATATCCCACTCTTTCCCAATTCTCATTGAAAGGACAGCAAAAAAGTGCAGTAAGGAATTGACTCAGGATAAAACTGATCATGGAAGTAAGGGGCATCAGCAGACTAGAGATTCTGATGTATTTCTAGAAGACTAAAAAAATGTTAGAAATGTGTATTATTTTATTTTTATCTTTTGAGACAAGGTCTTGCTCTATTGCCCGGGCTGGAGTGCAGTGACGTGATCACAACTCAGTTCTGCTCAAGTGTTCTTCCCACCTCAGCCTCCTGAGTAGCTGGAACTGCAGGAGCATGTCACCACACATGGCTAATTTTTTTAAAAAACTTTTTGTAGAGATGGGGTTTCACCATGTTGCCCAGGCTGGTCTTGAACTCATGGACTCAAGAGATCCACCCATCTTGGCCTCCCAAAGTGCTGGGATTACAGGCATGCACCACCATGCCTGGCTGAAATGTGCCTTCTTTAGCCAATCAGTAAAAATCCAGTTTAGCACATGAACGGAATTTAATAATATATTAAATTATTATAATTTAATATATTAATATACTATATAATAACTAAATAATATAAATGTATTACATTTAAAAGCAAGTTAGAACACAATGTATTTAGCATGTTCACATTTTTCTTAAGAAAACACATATGTATTTAATTGGCAGATTATACATTGAAATGGTAACAATGACACAAACAGTATACATGTTTTCTCTAGTAAACAATTTCTATGGTTTGAATGTGTCCCCCAGAATTCATGTACTGGAAACTTAATTCCCAATCCAACATTATTGGCATGAGTAAGTGGGGCCTAATGGGAAGGGTTTAGGTCATGAGGGCTCTGCCCTCACGAATAGATTAATGCTTTCATAAAAAGGGTTTGAGAGAGTAAGTTTGCTCTCTTGTACTCTTGCCCTTTCACCTTCTGCTACATGATGACACAGGAAGAAAGTTCTGGCAAGATGCCAGCACCTTGATCTTGGACTTCCCAGCCTCCAGAACTATATACTAGTAAATTTCTGTTCATTATTAACT
This sequence comes from Macaca fascicularis, assembly GCF_037993035.2. NCBI lineage: Eukaryota > Metazoa > Chordata > Mammalia > Primates > Cercopithecidae > Macaca > Macaca fascicularis. The sequence goes on along the minus strand of NC_088381.1, from coordinate 143,465,616 downwards.
AGCCAGTGTCAGGTATTCTGTTATAACAGCACAAAATGGACTAAGACACATATAATGTAATAATAGAAATGACCATAAATTGTTATACACCTACAGGAGGCCAGATTTTAGAATATCTCCAAGCAATTTTAAGAATGTGGCTGTTAGAGGGGAATGGCAATAGTATGGACAGGTTGGGGTTTATATAGCTCAGTAAAATTGATAGACTTTTGCAAGATTAACCATCTTTTTCTCCATCAGCCTCATGTGTACATATGTCCAATTTTCCAATTCATGTCATAAGAAAGTCTTTAATCAATCTGGTTCCTCAGCAAATAGAACGTGATTTGTCTTAACTCCATATGGTTTCCATGTTTGGGCACACATGTTCCTACATCGTCCATTCTCCCCTCTGTAGCCTTTCCAACATTCCTTCAATCTAGTCTCCCCCATGGTAGACATAAACTACCTTGGGAATCTTAATGACAACATAAGGGGCTAGTCCCATGTAGCCTTACTGACTGCCACTCAGGAAAGGAAGGATGAGATTTCCCTGTGAGCCGCCATCCTTTTGAACATAGAATTCATGTAAATGAAATATATCTGAGCAATGTATTTCTAAACAGAATCTGGTGGTATTGAAATAGCTGTCGATTGATTTAGGGGGCATTTTGTTTTTATTGCCACCCTGGAGGTAGGCAGGATAAAGCATACAACAGCCTCTCTATGCACACTATTATCCTCAAGGATATATCTGGAAGGATACAAAGGTTATTATTCCTCTCTCATTCTACTGGTTGGGATAGCTTTTTTGGATCCATTTAGATACATGGTAGGACTAAAAAGTTAAGAACTGGCTGGGCATGGTGGCTCATGCCTGTAATCCCAGCACTTTGGGAGGCCAACGCGGGTGGATTGGTTGATCTCAAGAGTTTGAGACCAGCCTGGGCAACATGGCAAATCCCTCTCTCTCCAAAAAGAAAGAAAAAAGAAAAGAAAAACAAAAGCTAGCTGGGAGTGGTGGTGTGCACCTGTAGTCCCAGCTACTCTGGAGGCTGAAATGGGAGGATCACTTGAGCCTGGGAGGCAGAGGTTGCAGTGTGCTGAGATCCTGCCACTGCACAATAGAGAGAGACTCTATCAAAACAAAACAAAACAAAACAAAAAAAAAACAAAACAGTTAAGGGCTGAGAAAATAGACTCACCAGTGGGTTTTCTAATTCTAATTCTATTATATTATTATCTAAAGGTTACTCTTAAAATCCCCCCACATCTCTGATCCGAGACAGACTAAGCCCATGTGCTTCACGTGCCATTGAGATGACAGAGTAGATATGCAGAGAAGAGCAGATTCATAGCAACACTTAATAATGGGAGGGAGAAATGTGAGCAGACCAGGAGACAGCCTGAATAATTTCTGGGGAAGAGAAAATGAAAGAACCATTGTGAGAGAGAAACCATGGTGGAAAGAGCCTTGGCTAAAATTAATAATGTGCAAGTGCCAAGACTGGAATAGAAAGTGGAGCGGAAATGAAGGTGGGCATCAGGGTACTGCCTCAAGTTGCATCATCCAACATGATAACCACTAGCCACATGTGGGTATTGAGCCCTTGAATGTGGCCAATTAGTTCTATTAGAAACAGAACTAATTAATTTAATTTTTATTTATTTATTGAGCCAGAGTCTCGCTCTGTCACCCGGACTGGAGTACAGTGGCGAGATCTCAATTCACTGCAACCTCCACCTCCTGGGTTCAAGCAATTCTCCTGCCTCCGCCTCCAAAATAGCTGGGATTATAGGTGCCTGCCACCACGCCTGGCCAATTTTCATATATTTAGTAGAGACAGGGTTTCACCACGTTGGCCAGGCTGGTCTTGAACTCCTGACCTCAAGTGACCCGCCAGCCTCAGCCTCCCAAAGTGCTAGGATTACGGGTGTAAGCCACCGCGCCTCACCAGAACGAATTAGTTTTAGATGTGCCCTGAAGTATTTAAGAGTGATGTGTCATGTTACCTACAAGTTATATATAGATAGTATATTAGATGATATTATTAAATCATCGTGAAATTCCTCAGGTGTGATAATGACATCGTGGTTGTGTCCTTGTCTTTAGGAGATGTACGCTGAAGTACTTAAGACTGATAGGTCATGTTCTCTACAAGTTATTTTCTAATGGCTTACAAATAAATATATAAGTGTGTGGGGTGTGTGTGTGTGTGTGTATTTACACTTGATCTCAGCCAAAAGGCTGAGAAGCGATGTGTGTGTGTATTTAGAACTGGTGAACTCATTGTAGAATAGAACTCACTGTTCTATTACGGCAACTTTTTGTTTGAGTTGCTTTTTCCCAAAAACATTTTAAAAATGGTTGATAAAACACTACATGATCATAGTAGGAAAAGTTTATGTTATTTTGTCACCAAGATGAAACAAAGGCGACTCCAGTAAAAATCTACATAGAAAGTTGTAATTTGAAAAGGGAGCAAACCAAAATGTAATACAATTTTAAGCAAATGGTAGATTGTAACAGCAAAAAAAAATCCATTTGACATTTGATCCTGCAACAGTTCCCTTTAGGCGGCTCAGTTTGAATAGCATAGGATTACATTTGCTTGTCTGCAGGTCGAACCTCACTATTTAGATTATCACTAAAGAATACACAATGAAAATATTATAATTGCTGTCTTCTGTTTTCAATTCTTAGGAACAATCTTTGAATAAAGCATGGAAGATGAAATTATGGTAAAGTAATATAATAAAGTCATGGTAGAATAAAAAATGACATAATGTTATTTATGGTGGTGTTCCTTCTGGTTTTAATTTTATTATTGTCTTTTCTTGTTTGTATGTTTGAAATATTTCACAGTAAAAAAATTTAAATTAATTGTTTAGCTGACCAAAATCAGAAATAGAAATAGGAGATACAGAGAAGGTATTTATAAGTTCCCCAGAAAACAGACTCTGAAACTCTAAGACTTGGGTACAGGGGGGTTATTAGAGAGTATTCTCAGAAACATCACCTGTGAAGGTTGAAGGAACCAAGACCAGGCAGGGGAGGAGTGAGTAGATACAAGACTCCAATCGATGCTGCAAGAAGTTTGGGAGGAGGTAGATGGCCCTTCGAAGTTGCTCCATTAAGGCCAATAGGCTGGCTAGGCCATTATAACACATAACCCATACTGACCAGTCACTGGATATGGGCTGCCCTCTGGGAGGTGGCATAATCTCTCACATAATCTCCAGGTATCTCCCTTCTGCCAAGAGCAATTCTTGGAGAGGGACTCACCTGAGACCCGTTAGCTGCCAGCACTCCCCAAAGTTGGGGAATCGAGGCCTTGGTCCTGAAAGGGCTCTGGGCAGCGCACCACACCACCATGTCCATTACAAGGTGGAAGGAAGTCTGCCTTATATATTTTCCTGAACTTACACTGTGTAAGCTAGACGTACTGTAAAAGGTGAGGGGCCAAGAAATCGAGATGTAAGTATATTATTTAAAGTTACAAAGATTCCGATAGACTAAATATAAAAATAAAAATTGGGAGGGGGAGCATGAGGTGAAATATAACTGAGTTAAATTCCTCACTATTCAAAGTATAGAGGAGTCTTCAAATAATGTTTAAAGCAGATAAGCTAAGAGAGAGGAGTATAAACATATTTTAGAATTCTGTCTACAACTACAGGAGGACAAAACCTAGATCTGATTTTACATGTTTACCTCTAATGAGTGAATCTAGGGGTAGGCCAATAGATGTGGAAAACTTATGTTTTCTGTACCCTTTGTAACTGTTTGAAATTTTATTACCACACACATGAACCATTTTTATAGTAGTTAAGAACAATAGCAACAACAAAAAATCTGCCCCTTAGGGACTGCTTGGAAAAACTTTCTCCTTTTATCTCCTTCCAACAGATAAACTGATTCAATCTGGCCTCTCCCATCTTATTCCTGATCAGAAAGTGCTGCCAGGAAAGCATAAAATGACCAGGCTTAGATAATACTCTACAATTTTTTGTTTTTAATTTTATTTATTTATTTATTTTTTTGAGACAGAGTCTTGCTCTGTCACTTAGGCTGGAGTGCAGTGGCACGAGCTCAGCTCTCTGCAGCCTCCAACTCCCAGGTTCAAGCAATTCTCCTGCCTCAGCCTCCTGAGTAGCTGGGATTACAGACGCATGTCACCACGCCTGGCCAATTTTTGTATTTTTAGTAGAGATGGGGTTTCACCATGTCGGCCAGGCTGGTCTCAAACTCCTGACCTCAAGTGATCTGCCCGCCTCTGGCTCCCAAAGTGCTGGGATTACAGGTGTGAGCCACCGTGCCCAGCCTTATTTATTTTTTAAATTTAAAATTTAAAAACCATTTAAACCTATTTACTTATTCACCATTGTATGCCCTGCAGTTTTGAGTGAACATCCTAAGGCTACCCTTTTGTGAGTTCTCCTTTTGGTTTAGTCCTGGCTTGGTTAGCAGAACCTAAAAGAATAGACACTTCCAAAAACACGGTGGTAGGAGATGAGGTTCCAAAGCCCAGTCCTGCCAGCTCCTATGGTGGGAAGAGCGACTGGAGCCTGGGGCCCGGGACTCCTGGCAACCCCAGCTCTACAATGACTGTGGTATTCTAAGTAAGCCTCTCCCAGGCTCGGGCGTCATCCGTGGAGTGGAAGTAACAAAAGTAGCCACACACTTTGTTGAGAGAGTTCAATGAGATGATGACTAGAAAGCGCTTAGCCCTGAGCACGTGGTCACCACTCCATAAATGTCTGCTGTGTTGGTGTCACTGCTGCTACCATTTAGTTGTCACTGCTGCTCCTGGATTCCTCCGAAAAAGCTCAGGGAGATGCCATCCTCAAGCCTCATTAGGCATCTCCTTTGTGAAGAGCTCAGCCCCAAGGGCAAAATAAGGTCCCAGTGCTGCCAGCAGTCCCTACTCTCAAGCTGGAGACAAAGAGAGCAACATCAGAGTCAATTCTCTAACTACCTTAATGACACCGAGAGCTGAGCCCCAAGCCCCTGGAAAGTTCCTGTGATGTGGTTGAAAAACTCCGCATCCCCCACTCAGCATGACGTCTCCACCATTTGCTGGCCTGGATGTTCTGGACCCAGGCAAAGGTCGACCATTTTCTGCTGTGTATGGCGTTCAGGACAGATTGTCCAGACAGAAAGCTCAGCTCACAAAAAGTTTCACAGCAAGACCGCAGCTACGTGAATTCTACATTTTCTGTTGACAGCCCTGAAACCATAAAGTCCAGGTTCCAGTTGACTTAAACAAAAAAGAGAAAAGCACACGGTCATGGTGTTGTGCACATCCAGAAATTCAGACTGCGGGTCACCAGGCCTAGGGGCTTCTAGATGTTTAGTCTAAGGCAACACAGAGCCTGGGCCTGCCACTGAGGTTTCTTGCTCTGAATCACGCAGCACAGAGGCAACCAGCAGTGGCTTTGAAAAACCAAGCCACAGTTACACATCTCGTTGATTCTGAGGAAAGGGATGGTCCTCAGGCTCTCTGGGGGGCTCCCAACCTCATCTATAGAGCAGTTCTCTTATATGTACAGTGGGTTGTAGAGCCTGTTTCAGAATTTCTATGTCTACTTATTTTTATCCAAAAGTAATACTAAAGAAATTAAGCTATGATCATATTTAATAGTTAGTATAAGAACAAACATCTATTTTGTAAATAAATATATGTATACTGCCTTGTAAACAATTATACATATGCTTTGTTTTTTTTGACATGGAGTCTCACTCTGTTGTCCAGGCTGGAGTGCAGTGGTGCCATCTCGGCTCACTGCAATCTCTGCCTCCTGGGTTCAAGCGATTCTCATGCCTCAACCTCCCAAGTAGCTGGGATTATGGGTGTGCACCATCATGCCCAGCTAATTTCTGTATTTTTAGTAGAGATGGGGTTTCACTATTTTGGCCAGGCTGGTCTCGAACTCCTGACCTCAAGTGATCTGCCTGCTTCAGGCTCCCAAAGTGCTGGGATTACAAGTGTGAGCCACCGCAGCCAGCCCTGTATTTATATTATATACAGATATGTACAAATATTTTGGCATGCTAAAAAATTTCACAGGGGGTGGGGTGGGCTAAGGCAGTGTGTCCCAGGCCATGGGTCCCTGTGCAAAATAATTTCTAATGACATTTATAAATTAAAAAAATTATTTTAATTTAACAGATGGAATGGAAAATCCAGGAGGATTGGAGATAGCAGCTCTGCAGGACAAAGCCCCCACTCCCTCATATGGTCCCTCTTCTTTCTGGTAAGCTTTCCAGCCAGAAGCTGGAGACATTTCACTCTTCGCTGCTCTTCACGCTTAGCTGCTCCGGTCACTGGTCCAGGACCTCCCGCCCACCATTGTCTTTCTCAGCTCTGCTCTTCTATTCTTTTTTTTTTTTTTTTTTTGAGGTGGAGTCTCACTCTGTCGCCCAGGTTGGAGTGCAGTGGTGAGATCTCGGCTCACTGCAAACTCCGCCTCCCTGGTTCACACCATTCTCCTGCCTCAGCCTCCCGAGTAGCTGGGACCACAGGCATCCGCTACCACACCCGGCTAATTTTTTGTATTTTTAATAGAGACGGGGTTTCACTGTGTTAGCCAGGATGGTCTTGATCTCCTGACCTCGTGATCCGCCTGCCTCGGCCTCCCAAAGTGCTCTTCTATTCTTGCTGCTTCCTCTGGGTTGTCCCCTACCCCTCTGGCCTAGCCAACTCCTAGTTGTTCCTTAGGCCTGCACTCAGTTGCCATCCCCACTGGGAAACGTTCTCTGATGCACCAGGTTGGAGGTTCTTGGGAGCCCTTCACTGCCTGTGCATTCCCTTAGCATGGCGTTTTCATCTCATTGCCACTCTATTCACAGGTCCATCTCACTCGCTAACTGGAGACAACATCGTCTTAGTCCCTCTGCTCCTCGGTACCCAGCACGACGCCTGCAGGTGAAGTTACCACGGAGGCCTCTTCTCTTCCATTCGTGGTGCCATGAAGACCACTGATTAAAACCTGCTTCAGAAAAGAAGGAGCATCTTCTTCAGACTCCCATTCCTTCTGGAGCATAGGCCAAATAGTGACTGCCAGGCCAAGAGTCTCTCTTCAAGAAAGAGAAGAAAGTTCCCCTTCAACAACACTCCCCCTACACCCCCTCAGGACTGTGGTTCCTCCAGCACGAAGCCTAACCAAGGACTTCCCCTGGTGGCTCTGTCACAGCACAGGCTGAGTGAGCTCCTTCTGCAGAAACTCGATAACATCAGAATATGGTGAGGTTCCAGGCAGCAGACCGTCCTTCTGCTGTGACTGGAAAAGAGGCCTTCAAAAGAGCTGAAGGCCTCCTCTGGGCAGGGCCCTCCAGAGGCCCAGGGTGGCTGGCTTCTCAGGGTTTCTCAGCAGCTTCCCTGCTTCTGTTCATCTCCCTCCATCTCTGCGCGCGGGCCTTCCCCACATGTCTGAGGATGGACACCCCCCAGCAACTCGAGCCCACGTTGCCTCAGTCCAAGCCATCAGAGGAGTCTGAGAAGCCCCTCAAAGTCAAAATTCCAAACTGGGAGAGGGGCTCTCATGAGTCTACTTTGAGTCAAGAGTCTAGTCCTGTGCTCGGTCACTCACTGGGGGTGAGGAGTTGGTCTTACAAACATGGCTGCCAGCGCTCATTCTTACAGAGGGCGCTGAACAGCTCTCACAGACAGGGACCAGAGGGATTGTAGTTGAGAGCATTCTCTCAAAAGTGTCATCTGTAGGAAGTAAAGAAGGAAGCAGAAAAATAGAAGCTGAATTTCTATTCAGGGCCCGATGTTCTGGCAAATGTCTTAAAAACAAGGAGTTTCACTCCCTGGAGAAGAGAGTTAGGGTTTTTTGTCCACCTCATGCCGGGAACTCTGCAATAGGGCAGAAGGTTGGAGACGTACTTACCTTGAAGGAGCTAACAATCCCTTGGGAATGTCACAAAGGAAACTAAAGCAGCATTAGAGAGCCTGGCCCTTCCTTCGAGCCCACCCACACCCCATCCCTCAAGGCCTAGATCACATTCCTCCTCCTCCTCCTCCTCCGTGAAGCCTTTTCTCACCACTCCAGCTTTGGTGTTGAGAGGGACATGATGTGGTGTGGCAGAGAGAACCAGGAACTGAGAATCAGTCACCAGGGACCTGGCTCTGGCTTTGCCACTAACTAGCTGTGTGACCCTGAAGATGCCTTTGGTGCAGCCTCAGTGGCCTCATCTGTAGGCTGAGGATGCTTGATCTACTCTAGGGAAGCCTTTACAGAGCCTTAAAACTTTAAGAGTCTATGAAAATGTTATCTCCAACTCCTGAGAACTTCTTCAGAATGAAAAGTTGGGGCAACACGATTCCTTTCCTAATTTCCAATGGTCTTATCATGGCTTAAGGTGAAAATGCAACATGGCAGATTGGTTAGGAGCATGGGCTCTCAAAGGGTGACTTATCCATGCTCTGCAGTCTCTTCTCATTGGCAGAATGTTCTAGAGTGGACTCTCTGGCTGCTTCCTGTGGTATTATAAGCTTTGCAAAAGCAGAGGATGTCCCACCTCCTGTGATTTTGCACACTTGGAAACTTGCCAGCTCTGGACAACCCAAGTGACATCTATGTTTTTCTACCTACATTTGGGATCTTGACTGGCATTCTGGAACAAGTTCTACCACTCTGGAAAACTTAAGCCTGCAGCTTCTATTGCTGGTACCCATATGGTTGCCAAACTTGAAATTATGATGTTGACTAAATCCCATCAATAATATCAGGTGACCCTTAGGGTTGTTGTGGGACTGGAAGTTGGCCAATTTCTGTTACCTTCATGTATGAAGATAAATGAGCAGAGGTCCTAAGTGTTTTCAAATAGTTTGATAATTTATAGAAGAAGAAGAAAAGGGAAAGAAGAGGTAGAGGAAGAAGAGGAAGAGGGAGGGGAAAAAGAAAAAGGAGAAGGGGAAAAAAGTGAGGGGAGGAGGTGATGAGGAAGAAAATGGCACTGAAATTTGACACAAAGAAAATAAACTAATTTTGAAACTCGCGGAACTGCGCAGTGACTGTAACACAGTTCTACTACAACCTCATGCAGTTGGGTCTTTGTGTAAGGATGATGTTGCTACTTTCTGTGGACAAAATCTCAAGGTGTCAAATGTCAAGTGTCAGCAGTTGGAAGGACCTTGAAACTCAGAAACTCTATGAAAGGATATCCTTTCACATTGAGATTTTAGCTATCTCTTATGTTCATCTACGCATAGACTTCATTTAAAATTCTGTTAAATGAAATCAACAGTTTTATGATACTTCCCTCCTCCGAAAATGATGGGGGGAGCTAGCATCAGACCGGCTGAATTGACTCACAGCTCCACCCCTTGCGAACCATGTGCCTTTAGGCAAATTATTTGATCTTTCAGCGCCTTAATTTTCTCACCTGAAAAATGAAGATATTACCAGTATATACATCATCCAGCTGTTTGGAGGACTCCACGACTTTACGGCTTGGGCGCACTTGGTGAATGGCAGCCTCTGCCATCATTAATATGGCTGTATCCTGTGACTCAGAATGTGACTCAGAGGCAAAGAGGTCTCACATCATGTGACAAGTCTTTGGGGCAAATGTCCAGTGACATCGCCAATTTCCTTCCCAAAGCCAAGAATCACTTAGCTCCATGACCGCCATGTTCACAGGCTTCATTTCACTGGCCAGAGAATGGAAGCTCAGCAAAACCACACATGCCCGGGTGGCCCATGCTCCAGCTCAGCCTTTTAGCTCTGCAGAGATGCACCACTTAATATTCCCCAACACCACCTCTTCTCTGCAGCACGGTAGAGGAAGGGTCCAGCACCTTCCTTCAGCACCACAAAAAAACAGTTGATTTACCTGTGCGAACATCTAAAGGTCGCTTCTCCCATGACACACAATGAAAGGACAACTGAGCCGAGATTCCCAGTGACCCTTTGGGCATCATGGGGATGGGAAGATGGGGTGGTGGAATCTCCCCATCTTTGAAGAAAGGTGACATCAGCATGGCCTGCTACCATCCACTCAGGCCAGGAAAGGTCTCAGCTGACCATCCTGGCTAACACAGTGAAACCCCGTCTCTACTAAAAATACAAAAAATTAGCCGGGCGTTGTGGTGGGAGCCTGTAATCCCAGCTACTCTGGAGGCTGAAGCCGGAGAATGGCATGAACCGGGGAGGTGGAGCTTGCAGTGAGCTGAGATCGTGCCACTGCACTCCAGCCTCGGGGACAGAGCGAGACTGTGTCTCAAAAAAAAAAAAAGAAAGAAAAGGTCTCAGCTGTAATGAGACCACCTTGCCCCATCCCCACCCCCAAAATGACCACATGGACAGGGACTGCCTCCCCTAGTTGTGGAATAACAGGGCACCTATACATCTGCTGATGTAAACCTTTAATGGATAATCATATAAGATATTTCACTATAACCAGGTTTCTTTTAAAGCAAGTACAATAGTTCTAACTTTCTTTATCACAATAATGTAAAGAGTTGAAAAATTCTAATAGTGCAGAACTTATGAGAATCAGAGAGATATTTCCAGAAACAATAATCGCAGCCACCATTCATTGAGCACCTACTATGTGCCAGGCCCCATGCCAAGTGCTTTACAATCAGAATCTCATTTGAGGCTCACTCCACTCTGTGAGGTAGGTATTATGAGGGTCCCATCTTACAGATGAGGAAACTGAAACTCGCCCGATATCACACCATGTTAGGAAAGAAAAAAAAAGTTAATACCATAAGTGTAGTTGATTTATGATTCAACTATGAAGATTGGGATGGAAGGAAGCCCAGAAAAATGAAAACAGTTCATCTGATGGGGTGATAAGATTATCGGGGATGTTTTTCCCCTTGGTAAATATTTCTGTTGTTTTTGTACATTGATGCATTATACTACAGGGTAGAGAAGTTGCTTTCAAGCAGGACTTTGCAGCCCCAGAGTGACATGGCCGAAAGTCTGTGAGAAGCGGGGGGGGTCATGGACTTGTCAGCCTGGTGATAAATGTCCTAGGAGAAGACAAGCACCCTCCCCAATCCCCCTCCCCACTCTCCATCCCCGCCTCCTCCCAGCCCACCTCCCAGCATGCTCCCAGGCTCTGAGTGAATTGCTGGGTGTGCAGGGAGAGTTTGGGGGAAACCCCTTCTCCAGCTCAGATTGACTTTGTAAAACTCACTGCAAATTTGCTCCTTTGGAACCTAGAGTGTTTTTTTCTTCTTCTTCTTCTCTTTTATGAATCAGCACAGAATTGGCCTGTGTGGGGGCCAGAGAAGTTTCTAGAATATAAATCTCACTGAGGCCTGGTGCACCTCAGCCTATAGACGCCTCAGTCCTCCCTCAGGTTCCCTGCCCCATTAGGGGCACAGGCCAGGCTTACTTCAGCCCAGGCCCCAAGCTGAATCTTACCCTCCCTTTCTCCAGGGGCGTGAGCCCAGAGACAAGACTCCCAGTCACCCATTCCGAAGTCAATCTGTAGGGTCCCTGTAATCAGCATGTGTAAAGAGGGGAGAGGTCCCTGGGAGAAATGGTGGCTCCCCGCCCCTAAATTCAGCTACCCCCAAAGCATGATGAGAGGAGACATGCCCTAGACTCCTCTCCACAAAGAGCCCCAAGTCAGGTGCCCCACAGGTGCCGTCCCTCTTTCCTCCCTCTCCCCGCAGGCTTAGCGACCCTCCCCACCGCCAAGCTGCTAATGAGAGCAGTGGCCTGATTCACTTGTCCTCTTTCAAGTCCGCCTGATGTCATATGTTGCCCCTCGGAGGGCATTTTCAGATCACCTGGGTCCCATGATCTTATTTCCGAGATGAGTCAATGGAGGCTCAGAGCCGTGAAGTAACTTGCCAAGCTCGCCAGCCGGGAGGTGCCAGGCTGGGATTTCTTGCCCTTACCACCATGCTGTACCATCTCCTTGCCTTGTTAAATGAGGTTTCTCATACACAGTATATAAGAACTATGGTTTTGTTCATGAACATTACCTTCATCTTTCTTTCGTTATTTTTATTTTTTTGAGACAGTCTCACTCTGTCACCCAGGCTGAAGTGCAGTGGCTCGATCACAGCTCATTGCAGCCTTAAGTTCCCGGGCTCAGGGGATCCTCCCGCCTCTGTCTCCAGAGTAGCTGGGACCACAAGTTCGCACCTCCACACCTTGCTATGTTTTATTTTTATTTTTTGATAGAGATGGGGAGGGGGTGAGTCTTGCTATGTTGCCTGGGCTGGTCTCAAACTCCAGGCCTCAAGCAATCCTCCCACCTCAGCGTCCCAAAATGCTGGGATTACAGGTATCAGCCGCTGTGCCCGACCAACTGTCATCTTAATATCAGGCTGTGGAGGGGGATCTGTAGTCAGGGAAAAGGAGTGATAGATGAGCTTGAGGGGTTGGGTCTGAAGAGGTGCTTGGAACCCCAAAAAGAGAGGCCAAGAGCTGACTACAGGCCAAGTCCTAATCTCAGTTATATGCCAAGACTTGCAAATACCAGCTACCCAGAGACAGTGAGGGGCGGAAAGGAGGACAAAAAGAGATCAGCTATAAAAAACTAAAACTCGTCCCAAAATAAAGACTTAGAAACAAAAAATAAAAATGAAACACCACTTATCTTGTTATTCCTGGAGCCATCAGATTTTCAATGATCTAATATCACTTTGACTGATTTTTCTCCTCTGTTCAAGCTTCTTTCTCATTGTGTTCATTTTGTAAGCTACTGCAAAAATTTTGGGGAGTGAACAAGCCTTAAATCGTAAATAAGTAAGTGCAATCTATCGCTTTATCTTTTTGGTGGTGATTTATGCTGCCTAAGTTCAAAGCCAGGCTCTGTAGGGTACATGTGCTGGAATTCACTGATGGAGGGGACGTCTGTGTGGGGTCCTCCTTGGTGCCAGGTGCAGAGGTGCAGACAACCTGTGACCACATGCAACGTCTCAGTTCCACTCTTAAAGAACAGAGGCCCCAACCTCAACCTCAGAGGGCTTTCCAGCCCCGTTCCCGGACGAGCTGTCCCATGGTTCTGAAACTGACTGACAGTGGAGGAGGGGAGCACACCACTCTGGTGGAGCCCAAGAGACCACTCGTAGCCACTTCCTCTGCCCCCTCAACCATCAACCCAGACCATCCATTGAACAATTATTTAACACCAGCTTGTGCCAGGCTCCACGCCACAGCTGGGAATTCATCAGTGACCAAAACTGATGGAGCCCCTGCCCTAGAGCCCACGGTCTAATGGGGGAGACAGATGAGTAAGCAATTGTAATTCTAGCCGGGCACGATGGTGCACACCTGTAATCCTAGCACTTTGGAAGGCCGAGGTGGGAGGATTGCCTGAACTCAGGAGTTTGAGACCAGCCTGGCAACATGGTGAAACCACGTCTCTACAAAAAAATACAAAAATTAGCTGGGCATGGTAGTGCGTGCCTGTGGTCCCAGCTACTTGGGAGGCTGAGGTGTGAGGGTCGCTTGAGCCTGGGAGGTTGAGGCTGCAGTGAGCCGTGATTGTGCCACTGCACTCCAGCCTTGGTGACAGAGTGAGACCCTGTCTCAAAAAAAAAAAAATATATATATATATATATGTGTGTGTGTGTGTGTGTGTGTATTTCCTATATATATGTGTGTATTTCCATGCAATAAATGCCACAAGAGAGGAAGGGAGGAAGTACAGAGGAGGGGTGTCCAATCCAGACCTGAGGGAGTCAGGATCTCTTCCCAGAGGAACTAAAATTTAAATTAAGACAGCAGAGCTCTATAAGACATAGGCTGGCATGGCAGAGACTAACTCTCATGTTTCCTCTGCCTCCTGGACACAGAACAAGACTACATTTCCTAGCTTTCTTTGCAGTGAGGTGTGACTACACCACTGAGTTTTAAGTTAATGGAATGTGGACAGATGAGAAGCACCACTTCCAGGCCTGGCCCATATTCTTTGCTCATTCACTAGCTAAATGCAGAAGACTCCAAAGTCCCAGAGGAAAGTAGAACCACAAGACCAAAGGAGCCTGGATCCCTGAATCACCACGTGGAAGACCTGTCCACCAATGGGGAGTTATTGCATGCATGAGAAATAAAGTTTGTTGTAAAGCCATGGAGATTTGGAGTTTATCTGTTACAGCAACTGGTGTTACCCTAACTTATAGCCAAGTAGGAGTGGGAGATAAAGTATGCCAGAACAAAAATTAGTAAAAGCGGTGACTTGTGCCTGTATTCCCAGCTACTTGGGAGGCTGAGGTGGGAGGATTACTTGGGCCCAGGAGCGTGTGACCAGCCTGGATAACATAGTGAGACCCTGTCTGGAAAAAAAAGACTAACTAACCTAACTTCAGTAGGTAGCAGTCAACCAAATGGACAGGAAAGAATGAAGGTTCTGAGGCAAATAACGGGATCAAACTCTGGCTCCATATTGCCTGGCTATGTGATCTTGGGCAAGTTATTTAATATCTTTGCATTCTAGTTTCCTCTTTTGTAAAATGAGGATAATAATATCTTCCTTGAAGGGTTGTAGTGAGTATTAAATAAATAGAACCTAGGATGTTCCTAATACAAAAGGTGTATCAAATAATACATTCCTTACTCCAAACTGTATGCATTCATAGAATGACATTTATCTAATAATATGCTTTGGTAACTGGTAACAGTAACAATAATAATAAACATTTACTAAGAACTATTTATACTCCAGGCACTATTCTAATTATTCACACGTATTAATTAATTCCTTACTCATAGCCCTATGAATTAGGCATTACTTTCCCCCCAATTTTATAGATGAAGAAACTGAGGCACAGCGGTGTTGGTAATGTGTCCAAGGTTATCAGCTGGTACATGGTGGAACTAGAGTTTAAATCTAGGCAGGCATGTTTACAATTTCATGCTGCAGATGAAGAAACAGAGAGGTGGCGTAAATTGTTAAAGCCACACAGTCTCAAGGTGTTCTGGGGTTGAGGGCTCCAGCACCAGCCATGACTTCTTGGGATTCTATAGGGGCAGGGAGCAGACGGCCTCAACTGACTCCGTGAGAAACACCATCCTTTGCATCTTGGCAGGTGTGCTGGTGGCTTTGGCAGTAATGACGCTGACCAAAACCAAAGACATCCTCAGTCAATAGTGAGAAGTCAGCAGGTGAGCGCACCCCGCGTCCCCTCCAGCAATGGCACTTCACCTGTCTCTGGCTGTGAAATGGAGGCTGAGGGGTTTGGGTTTTTAAAAGAATGACTTTTCCATCAGATCTTTAAAGAGGCTTACACTGGAGTCACCTCATTTAGAAGTTTTCTTTTAAACTTTTTTTTTCCAGTTTTTTTTTTTAATTAATTAATTTATTTATTTTTTTCTTTCGAGATGGAGTGTCGTTCTGTCGCCCAGGCTGGAGTGCAGTGGCGCGATCTCGGCTCACTGCAAGCTCCGCCTCCCGGGTTCACGCCATTCTCCTGCCTCAGCCTCCCAAGGAGCTGGGACTACAGGCGCCCGCCACCACGCCCGGCTAATTTTTTGTATTTTTAGTAGAGACGGGGGTTTCACCGTGTTAGCCAGGATGGTCTCGATCTCCTGACCTTGTGATCTGCCCGACTTGGCCTCCCAAAGTGCTGGGATTACAGGCGTAAGCCACCGCGCCCGACCCTTTTTTTTAAGTTTAAAAGAATTCTCCATCTCAGAAAAAGGAAACAAAACTAAACAGTTCCAAGAAATTGGGCTTCAGAGAGCAAACCTGAAGAAGAACCTGCTCCACAAGAAAGGGGCTGGACTTGAACTTGCCGAGCTTCCAAATGACCACGAGAGGGCAGCAAAGACACTGCCCAGAGAAGGCTGACGCCCCAGGATCTTCCTAGAATCATCCTCCAAGGAAGGGCTTTGTCCGTCACTCTGAGCATCCCCTAGACTTGGAGTCTCAGTTATTTAAAAAAGAATGGGCTTTGGGCTTGTTCTTCAGATCATGTAACTAATGCACGGGAACTTTGGAAAATTTGGAAGGTCTGGAAATATGTGAATCAAATTATTATAATCCTGCCATTCAGAGAGAACTACTGTTAATATTTTAATGAATATCCTTCTGGACAGATGTAGAAATGGATGGAAATTTAGATACTGATACATATACGTATATTTTTTGATTTCCTGAAACTGACATCAGTCAGTGTATACGAATTGGTGGTCTGTCAGCAGGCCGGACGCGGTGGCTCACGCCTGTAATCCCAGCACTTTGGAAGGCCGAGGTGGGCGGATCATGAGGTCAGGAGTTTGAGAGCAGCCTGGTCAACATGGTGAAACCCTGTCTCTACTAAAGATACAAAAAATTAGCCGGGCGTGGTGGTGCATGCCTGTAATCCCAGCTACTCAGGAGGCTGAGGCAAGAGAATCACTTGCACCTGGGAGGTGGAGGTTGCAGTGAGCCAAGATTGCGCCATTGCACTCCAGCCTGGATGACAGAGCAAGACTCTGTCTCAAAACAATAACAACAACAACAACAACAAACCCAACAGCAAAAAAAAAGTATAGCCATATATATCTGCATGCATATATGGCTATATTATTTGCCCAAGTGTCTCTCACTTGGGCAAGTCCCAAGTGAGACTTAGAGGACCAGTCCCTACTGCACCCAGCACAGGGGTGAGGGGCCAGCACAGTGAAGGGTGGGCAGGCAAGACCAGCGTCCTCTGGTGCCAGTGGTCATTCTGCTGGCTGTCTCCATAGCCTGGGGCTAAGCTTTCTGCAGTCTTAAGGAGAGGAAGTCGTGGAGCTTTCTAGCTCAAAAATATTCTGCTGCATGAGCAGGTGCTCCGAGTTCGTTGAATTTCATCAAAATGAGTCATACCAAAGGTGTGAAAGAGTGGCAGGGTTTAAGGAGTTACCACTTCCTGGTTCCACATGGGTACATCATCCTTTAACCCCAGACAGAGGCACTACTCATTGGGAATTCAGGCTGCAGCAATGGGCATGGCGTTTTCTCTCCAATGCAAAGACTTCAAACCATTTCTTTGTCTTTGGATGTGGCCACCTATTCCCAGAGAAAAACAACAGCGTTCTTACTCTGCAACCCCTTTGCTCGTTGTTAAATGAGCTTCAAACCTAAAAAACAAAAACAAGAAAAAACAAAAACAAGAAAAAACAAAAACAAAAAAAAAAACCCCACTGAAAGTGCAGCAATGCCTGAATTGAGTTTTAAATGAGACACAGGTGTTGACTAGGTGACGGGATGGGGACATCTCATTACCCAGAATTATAAGCAACTCTTGTTTCTCCACACAAGTAGATGGGCCACCACTGATTTCCTAAGGGAATTCTTTGTCCTTGCTTTGGAGTGAGATAAATCCGGCTTTGAATATCAACTCCACTACATCCTTATTTTGTCCTTGGGCAAGTCACGTAACACTGGGCATTCCAAGGTAGAGCCAAGACTAAAATGTTGGAACCATTTAGAAGGAAGTGTCAGCTGTTCAGTCTGGCTGGAGCAGAGAATGAGAGGAGCCAGAGCAAGACGGGGCAGGGATGCCACACCAGGGAAGCCCACCAGGAGCTGCCACAGGATTTTAAGCAAATGGTTAAATCATATGATGACAGATGATATTTTTCCAGTCTCACAAGAGTTATGGCAAAAACCAACCACATGTATTGGAGGTTTTATGTATTTTACACATATGAAACTACACATATAGTCCATTGGCAGCATTCTCTCCTATTCGGGTGACCCTTATTGGCTCCCATAGGCAGTTTGGCAGGCTTCCTACCCACCCCTACTCTCCATCCCAGGTGCGCCCATGAGATAATTCCAGTGAGGGTTGTCTCCACCCTCTTAAATGTGTTGTGGTCACATTCATAGCTCAGATGGTCTTTTCTCTTTCTTTCCTTCCTTCCTTCCCTTCCTTCCTTCCTTCCTTCCTTCCTTTCTCTTTCTTTCTTTCTTTTTCTTTCTTTCTTTCTTTTCTGTCTTTTCCTTTCTCTCTCTCCCCTCCATTCCTTCCTTCCTTCCTTTCTTTTTCTTTCTTTCCTTTCTTTCTCTTTCTCTCTCTTTCCTTTCTTTTCCTTTCTTTCTTTTTCTTTTCTTTCCTCTCTCTCCCCTCCATTTCCTTCCTTCCTCTTTCTTTCTTTTTCTTTCTTTCTCTCTTTCTTTTCCTTTCTCTCTCCCCTCCCTTCCTTTCTTTCCTTCTTTCTCTCTTTCTCTTTCTCTCTTTCTCTCTTTCTCTCCTTTCTCTCTCTCTTTCTTTTCCTTTCTCTTTCTTTCTTTCTTTCTCTCTCTTTCCTGTTTCTTTCTTTTTCTTTCCTTTCCCCTCTTTCTCTCCCCTCCATTCCTTCCTTCTTTCCTTTTCTTTTTTTCCTCCTTTCTTTCCTTTCTTTCTCTCTTTTTCCCTTTCTTTCTTTCTTTCTCTCTCTTTCTTTCTTTCTTTCTTTCTTTCTTTCTTTCTTTCTTTCTTTCTTTCTTTCTTTCTTTTTCTTTCTCTCTCTCCCCTCCCTTCTCTCCCTTCCTTCCTTCCTCCCTCCCTCCCTCTCTCTCTCTCGTTCTTTCTTTCTTTCCTCTAGATGGAGTTTCACTCTTGTTGCCCAGGTTGGAGTGCAATGGTGCAATCTTGGCTCATTGCAACCTCTGCCTCCTGGGTTCAAGTGATTCTCCTGCCTCAGCCTCCCAAGTAGCAGAGATAACAGGTGTGTGGCACCATGCCCGGCTAATTTTATATTTTTTGTAGAGACAGGGTTTCACCATGTTCACCATGCTGGCCAGGCTAGTCTCGAACTCCTGACCTCAGGTGATCCACCTGCCTCGGCCTCCCAAAGTGCTGGGATTACCGGTGTGAGCCACCGCGCCTGGCCTCAGATGGTGTTTCTTAACCTCTATCTGTCAATTATGCTCAAGCCTAGCCAAGTTGGGGTGAGTGGGTAGGAAAGGAAAGAGGTCTTTTTAGCAGAGGGGGACATCTGGGTGCTCAGCAGAGAGGTAATATTCAGAGGTGAGGTCTCCTTGAGACTTGGCACTCCCAGGCATTCACGCTGACCCATCAGAATTCATCATGAAGTTGGAGCATGATATGGTTTGGCTTTGTGTCCCAACCAAATCTCCTCTCGAAATGTGATCCCTACACGTCAAGGGAAAGAGATGATTGGATCACGGGGTTGGTTTCCCCCATGCTGTTCTCGTGATAGTGAGTGAGTTCTCACGAGATTTGATGGTTTCATAAGTGTTTGGAAGTTCCTCCTTCATGCTTCTCTCTCCTGCTGCCTTGTGAAGAAGGTGCGTGGCTTCCCCTTCGCCTTCTGCCATGATTGTAAGTTTCCTGAGGCCTCCCAAGCCATGTGGAACTGTGGGTCAGTTAAACCTCTTTCTTTATAAATTACCCAGTCTCAGGCAGTATCTTTACAGCAGTGTGAGAATGAACTAATACAGAGCTTCTTTCTCAGACCTCTATTGTGGCAGGTTTTGTTTGTTTTATATATATATATATTTTATGTATATACATATATATATATTTTATGTATATACATATATATATATATATATATATATATTTTTTTTTTTTTAACTTTGAGACAGGGTCTCACTCTTGTCACCCAGACTAGAGTGCAGTGGTGTGATCACAGCTCACTGCAGCCTCAACCTCCTTGGCTCAAGTGATCCTCCCACCTCAGCTTCCCAAGTAGCTGGGACCACAGGCATGCGCCACCGTGCCTGGCTAATGTTTTTTTTTAATTTTCGTAGAGACAGCATCTCACTATGTTGCCCGGAGTGCAGTGGTACAATCATGGCTCACCCAGGCTCAAGCCTCCCGAGTAGCTGGGACTACAGGCATGCACCAGCACACCTGGCTAATTTTTTGATTTTTTTTACACATAGGGGTCTCACTATGTTGCCCAGGCTGGTCTCAAATTCCTGGTCTCAAGTGATCCTCCTTCCTTAGCTGCCCAAAGCACCGGGGTTAAAGACATGAGCCACTGCACCTGGGCCTGTAGCAGTTATTTCCTTCTGCCTCCCACACTGCAATTGGGAGGCAGTGCAGCAGGGAGGGAATGAATCCAGGCCTGTGGGTCACGTAGACCTTGGTATAAATTTTGCCCCATCCCTGATAGGTTTAGGACCACAGGCAAGCAGTGTAAACTCTTTGGGCCTCCGTTTCCTTGCCTGTCAAGTGAAAAATCACATTATTTACTAATTCTTTTTCTTTTTTTTCCCCTGAGATGGTGTCTCACTCTGTCGCCCAGGCTGGAATGCAGTGTTATGATCTTGGCTCACTGCAACTTCTGCCTCCCGGGTTCAAGCAATTCTCCTATCTCAGCCTCCTGAGTAGCTAGGACTACTGGCATGCGCCACCATGCCCGGCTAATTTTTGTGTTTGCAGTAGAGACGGGGTTTCACCATGTTGGCCAGTCTGGTCTTGAACTCCTGACCTTGTGATCTACCTGCCTTGGCCTCCCAAAGTGCTGGAATTACAAGCGTGAGCCACCGCACCTGGCCATTATTTACTCCTTCTTAACTTATTGAGAGAATTAAATGAGATGAGCAAGCATTCAATACATCTAAACTAGAATTGTTACTAAAATTAATTGTTTCATGCTCATATCTCTCCTACTGTACTGAAAGCTCCTGGGAGGGCAAGAATGGTATCATATTCATCTCCCTGTGATAAGCAGTGTGGACTCACTCATTAGGCCCTGTAGGCAGAGTGGTTAGGGCCCAAAATACTTTTAGAAGCCCATAAAAATGTTTTAATTTCTTTTAAAACAAGGGAAAAAATGAAGACAACCTAGCCTGATTAGATTTGTCTTTATAGCAATGCAGTTGTAAAAATATCATTATTGGCTGGGTGCAGTGGCTCACGCCTGTAATCCTAGCACTTTGGGAGATGGAGGTGGGCGGATTATCTGAGGTCGGGAGTTCGAGATCAGCCTGGCTAACATGGAGATACCCCATCTCTACTAAATATACAAAATTAGCTGGGTGTGGTGGTGCTCACCTGTAATCCCAGCTACTCCGGAGGCTGAGGCCGGAGAATCGCTTGAACCTGGGAGGCAGAGGTTGCAGTGAGCCAGGATCGTGCCACTGCACTCCAAACTGGCTAACAGTGAGACTCCGTCTCAAAAAATAAAAATAAAATAAAATTGAAATTAAAATATCATTGTTATTATTATTATTTTAATGGAGGATGTCAGGCCTCTGAGCCCAAGCCTGCACATATACATCCAGATGGCCTGAAGTAACTGAAGAATCACAAAAGAAGTGAAATGGTCTGTTCCTGCCTTAACTGATGATACTACCTTGTGAAATTCCTTCTCCTGGCTCATCCTGGCTCAAAAGCTCCCCCACTGAGCACCTTGTGTCCCCCGCCCCTGCCGGCCAGAGAACAACCCTCTTTGACTGTAATTTTCCACTACCTACCCAAATCCTGTAAAACTGCCCCACCCCTATCTCCCTGTGCTGACTCTCTTTTCGGACTCAGCTCACCTGCACCCAGGTGATTAAAAAGCTTTATTGTGGGGGCGCCGGCCTCCGCCCGGCCGGGAGGGGCTCTCTTCGGAGGCTCAGCCCCCTCTGCTCCCCATGGGCAACTGCCAGGCAGGGCACAACCTGCACCTGTGTCTGGCCCACCACCCACCTCTGGTCTGTGCCACTTTGATCCTGCTGCTCCTTGGCCTCTCCAGCCTGGGACTTGGCAGCTTCCTCCTCACCCACAGGACTGGCCTGCACAGCCCTGACCTCCCCCAGGACTGGGTCTCTTTTTTGAGATCTTTTGGCCAGCTGACCCTGTGTCCCAGGAATGGGACAGTCACAGGGAAGTGGCGAGGGTCTCACGTCATGAGCTTACTGACCACCTTGAACTTCGGAGACAGTCCAGACAGCAACAAGACCCAGACATTCCAGGCCACAGTCCTGGGTAGTCAGAAGGGACTGAAAAGATCTTCTGCAGGACAACTGGTCCTTATCACAGCCAGGGTGACCACAGAAAGGACTGCAGGAACCTGCCCGTATTTTAGTGCTGTTCCAGGAATCCTACCCTCCAGCCAGCCACCCATATCCTGCTCAGAGGAGGGCGCCGGAAATGCTACCCTGAGCCTTAGAATGGGTGAGGAGTGTGTTAGTGTCTGGAGCCACGAAGGCCTTGTGCTGACCAAGCTGCTCACCTCGGAGAAGAGGAGCTGGCTCTGTGTGGCCCCAGGCTGCTGGTCTTGGGCTCCTTCCTGCCTCTCTTCTGTGGCCTTCTCTGCTGTGTCACTGCTACGTGCTTCCACCCACGCCGGGAGTCCCACTGGTCTAGAACCGGGCTCTGAGGGCACCAGCCTAGTTCCCAACTTGTTTCTCAGGTGTGAATCAACTTCTTGGGCCTTTGCTCTGAGTTGGAAAAGGTCTTAGAAAAAGTGAAGAGCTGGAATGTGAGGGAAAATAAAAAGCTTTTTTGCCCCCGCCCCACACAAAAAAAGCTTTATTGCTCACACAAAACGTGTTTGGTGGTCTCTTCACACAGATGCGCGTGAAGGAGGAAGCAACCCACACAGGCTGAGTGCCTAGGGCTCCTGGGGCTCCTGCAAATCGTGAGGCCTTGAGTACAAGGGCCTGGAGTGACACAAATCAGGTTGGAATTCCAGCTCCGCCACTGAGCTCAGAGTGTGACCTGGAGCATTTTCTCTTTCTCTTTTCTGTTTTTTAAAAAAATGGAGACAGGGTCTCGCTATGTTGCCCAGGCTGTTCTCAAACTCTTGGGCTCAAGCAAGCCACCTGCCTCGGCCTCCCGAAGTGCTAGAATTATAGGCATGACTACCGCACCTGGCTGATTTTCCTGTTTTTTCATCTGAAGACAGCGTCATTGATAAATCTTGCTTTCCAGGCCACGGGGTGCTACCCGCTTTTGTCTCCTTTTGGTATGTATTTATGCATTCAATGTCTGTCTTTCCCCACTAAGCTGTAAGCTCTATGAGGGCAGGGAGCCTGTCTTCCTTATTTCCTACCTGTGACATTTACAGTCCTCTTACTGCATGCTATGCATTGTTCTAGCTGCTTCAAATGCATGACATCAGCCATGAAGTGTTTTATCCCATTTTACTAATGAAGGAACTAAGGCTATGTGGTCCAATGACTTGCCCAAAATTGTACCGTAGGAAACGGTAGGGAGATGAGGGTTTGAACCCTAGGACCCACACTCAACCACAGCCTCTGGCTAGGATGCTCAGCCCAGAGCCTGGCAGGCTGAAGCGGGAAAGAAGCAGTTCCAGGAGGGGGGCAAATGGCTCAGAGGATGCGGAGTCTGAGACACTGAAATGAAGATTTGTTCCTGGTGGGTGGCTGTGCAACGGAGGAGGCAGCGAGTCAGGAGGAAGAGGTGCTCCTAGCAGACAGGTGTTTTCCATTCATGAAGGAGGAAAAGTTCAGGTCAAGAGAATGATCTGACCACATCAAGCACCATAGGGATTCTCCCCTCATGAGTCACCCCAGGAAGCTGACCAGGTTTGTTTTTTCTGGGGTAGGGGGACTAACAAGCCCAAAGGGGACCCCTGGCGCTCCAGGGCTCTGCAGCCTCCACCAGAACAGGCCAGGCGCTCCTCCACTGGCTCCTCTCCATGTGCCCACTTCATGCTACTCACACATCGAGATATTGGTTGGTTGTTTTTCCACTTGAACTTTAGTTTTTGTAATGGTTATCTTTTCTGGCTACAAAATCACCTACATAGCTTCATCTTAGAAAAAGCGGGGCCGGGCGCGGTGGCTCAAGCCTGTAATCCCAGCACTTTGGGAGGCCGAGACAGGCGGATCACGAGGTCAGGAGATCAAGACCATCCTGGCTAACATGGTGAAACTCCGTCTCTACTAAAAAAAAATAGAAAAAACTAGCCGGGCGAGGTGGCGGGCACCTGTGGTCCCAGCTACTGGGGAGGCTGAGGCAGGAGAATGGCGTAAACCCGGGAGGCGGAGCTTGCAGTGAGCTGAGATCCGGCCACTGCACTCCAGCCTGGGCAACAGAGCGAGACTCCGTCTCAAAAAGAAAAAGCAGAAAATAGAAATAAACATGCATACAAAATAAACAAGTGAAAGTCCCTCATAATCTCACCCGACGGGAATAACCTGGTTTAATATTTTGGTATGTTTATTTCCAGTCTTTTTGAGAATTCCTGAGAGTCAGGAATTCAGGAGTGACTTACCTGGATGGTTCCGGCTCACGGTCCCTCAGGAAGCTGTAGTCAATCAATTGACAGGGGCTGTGGACTCTGAAGACTTGACTGAGGCTGGAGTGTCTGCACTCAAGGTCACTTACATGACTGTTGGCAGGGAGTTTCAGTTCTCCACCACACAAACTTCTCTGTAGGACGGCTGGAGACATGGCTCTCCACAAACTGAGTGACCCAAGAAGAGAGTGACAGCACCCGAGACTGGAGCTGGTCTTTTTATAACTGAATCTTGAAAGTGATATGCCATCCCTTCTTCTGAATTCCATTTGTTGGAAGTGAGTCTCTAGGTATGTACACCTTTACACATGTGTATACATACATGCATGTGTGTATATATATGAGTATGTTTATAAATATGTTTATATATAATATAAATATATAAATTATATATAAAATATAAATGTATATTACATATATACTGCATAATATATAAGCAAATTTACATATTTCCACTTATGATTTTGTTTTTTTTTTTGAGATGGAGTCTCGCTCTGTCACCCAGGCTGGAGTGCAGTGGTGTGATCTTGGCTGATTGTAACCTCTGCCTCCTGAGTTCAAGCAGTTCTCCTGCCTTAGCCTCCCGAGTAGCTGGGACTACAGGCATGCACCACCACGCCCAGCTAATTTTTGTATTTCTGGTAGAGACAGGGTTTCACCATACTGGCCAGGCTGGTCTTGAACTCCTGACCTCAAGTGATTCACCAGCCTCAGCCTCACAGAGTGCTGGGATTACAGGTGTGAGCCACCACACCTGGACTCACTCATGATTTTTTTACTTTACGAAGTTGCAAAAGTGATATGTATCCATTACACTCCTTGACTTATGGCAGGGTTATATCTATATAAACCCATCGCAAATTGAAAATATAACTCAAAAGTTTGACTTAAGATATTTTCCATTTATGATGGGTTTATCATGATACAACCCCATTATAAGTCATGGAGTACTTCTACACACACACACACACACACACACACACACACACACACACACATTTCTTATTGGTTCCATTCCTCTGGAGAACCCTGACTCATACATCATTATGGAAATGGTTGAACACAGGATGGTTCATATAAACCATGGTTGTTGCAAGGGTTAATTCCAGCAGGCCTGGAATTGACATAGACTGATTTACCGAAATAAAAGCTATTCCTGTACAGCACTGAGCCCTGGTCGAGGCATTAAAGATACCGATTAATAGTGCTGTTTCATAACCATGAGTCTGAGGGATTTCAACGTGGTTTGTACGGGCTTATCAGCAGTATTTATTTTTATTTTTACTTTGTTCAGCATTGTGTATTGATAACAGTGAGATTGATGATTTGTTCCTGGTCTTGGTGAGACCCCTGGAGGACTGTGCTTTTGGGACTGGTGACACAGCAAGGAACATGCCTACATGAGCAGCAGGGTATATGACACCCTGGTGGAAACTCCAGCTTGGGCCTCCCAGTTCTGAGGTGTTCCATGACACACGGGTGACTCTAGAGAGAAGGTATGTCTTGCGTGGCTCTTCCAGAGGTGAACCAATTGGAGCCTGCACCTGGCCTCTCTGGATCCCTTGATGTCTTACTTAACTGCTGTTGCTGCATTAAATGAATACTTTTGCTGCAATAAGCAGTAGTTTTGTAAGCATTGTCAACTTGAATCCTGTGAATCTTCTTTAGCAATCAAACCCTGCCTAATGACCACTGTTAGTGCACGTAGGATGTAAGCAGCCCTGGTTTTCTTTTTTTAAAAAATAGAGACAGGGATTTACTATGTTGTCCCGGTTTTTAAAAAGGTTTAGATCTACACAAATAGCCTGGGAAAAGGTTTATAATGTAAGTGAAATGAGTAATTTGCAAACTAAGAGGTAAAACATGATTTCATCTTTATTTCTTTTAAATGTGTGATGCCGTATGTGTGTGTGTGTGTGTGTGTGTGTGTGTGTGTCTATCTAGATGTATTTGTAGAAAATTGGGAAAAAACAAAGAAGTGTAAATAAGTGTGCACCCTAAATCATAAATGAGGGTTACCTTGTTGTGGGGTATGTGAAGTGAAGGAATAGAATGGGCTGGAAAGTCTACTGCTCCGGTTTGAATGTTTTTGTCCTCTCCGAAATTCATGTTGAAATTTAATCCCCTATGCAACAGTATTAAGAAGTGTGGCCTTTAGGAGGTGATTGAGGCATGAGAGCTCTGCCCTCATGAATGGGATTAAATGCTCTCATAGAAGGGTGTGATAGAGGGAGTTTGCCCCCCTTCCAGTCACTCTGTCCCTTCCACCATGTGAGGACACAGTGTTTCTCTCTTCTGGTGGACAGAGCAACAAGGCGTCATCTTGGAAGCAGAGACAGGGCCTCACCAGACACTGAACCTGCCGCCATCTTGGAAGCAGAGACAGGGCCTCACCAGACACTGAACCTGCCGCCATCTTGGAAGCAGAGACAGGGCCTCACCAGACACTGAACCTGCCGCCATCTTGGAAGCAGAGACAGGCCCTCACCAGACACTGAACCTGCCGCCATCTTGGAAGCAGAGACAGGGCCTCACCAGACACTGAACCTGCCGCCATCTTGGAAGCAGAGACAGGCCCTCACCAGACACTGAACCTGTCGCCATTTTGGAAGCAGAGACAGGCCCTCACCAGACACTGAACCTGCCAGCAACTTGATCTTAGATTTTCCAACCTCCAGAAATGTGAGAAATAAATTTCTGTTATTTATAAATTACGAAGTCTGTAGTATTCTGTTGTAGAGGTACAAACAGACTAAGAAATTGGTACCAGAGAAGTAGGCCTGTTGCTATAACCAATATCTTGAAATATGGAAGTGGCTTTGGAACTGGTTAAGGCTTAGAGGCTGGAATAGTTTTCAGGCACATGCTGGAAAAAGCCTGTATTATCATGACCAGAATGTTAAGGGAGATTCCGATGAGAGCTCTGAAGAGGAAAATTGTAGAGACAGCCTCAGTGTTAGGGATTATCTAAATGGTTGTGAACAGAAGGCTGGTATTCTAGAAAAAGCCAATCTGATGAAGTCTTAGATGAAAACGAGAAATATCTTATCAGAAGTTGGAGGAAAGGCTATCCTTGTTATAAAGCAGCAAAAACTTGACTGAATTGTATCTGTGTCCTACTGCTTGGTGGAAAGCAGAATTTAAGATCAATGAACTAGCATATTTAGCAGAAGAAATACCAAAGCAAAGTGTTCAGGGTGTGGATGGCTTCTCTTAAGTGTTCATGGTAACATGCGAGAAGAGAAATAATTTAAAGATGGATTTTTTTTTTTTAAACGGAATCTCCCTCTGTCACCCAGGCTGGAGTGTAGTGGCACGATCTTGGCTCACTGCAATCTCTGCCTCCTGGGTTCAAGTGATTATTCTGCCTCAGCCTCCTGAGTAGCTGGGACTACAGGTGCGCATGCCCGGCTAATTTTTGTATTTTTAGTAGAGACGGGGTTTCACCGTATTGGCCAGGCTGGTCTCAAACTCCTGACCTTGTGATCCGCCCGTCTCGGCCTCCCAAAGTGCTGGGATTATAGGCGTGTGCCCCCACGCCCAGCTTAGAGACAGAATTTTTAATTAAAAGGGAAGCCGAATGATTTGGAAAATTCTCAGCCTGGCCATGTAAAGAATAAAAAAGCATGTTAAGAGAGAAAGCCAAGGGTGTGGCCAAGTGACCACAGATTAGTAAATGTGTTAATCTGTTGATAAACAGGTTAGTATAGATTGAAGGAAGCTGGATGATGCTGTTCACCAAGATGATGGAAGAATAACCCTGAAAGCATTTCTGAGATCTCGGAGACTGCCCCACCCATCACAGTCAGGGCACTGAGGGCAAATTAATATCAAGGGAGGGGCCCAGGCCCCCTGTGGGACTTGGGACCCTGGGGATCCCAGTCCAGGGCCTCCTCAAGTCTCTGTTATCTGTATTCTGGCACGGTGCTCCTTGGTAGCCCCAGCTGTGGCTCAGGTGGGCTCAGGTGTGGCTGAAGCCACCACTCCAGAGGACACAAGTGGCGAACTTTGGCGGCTTACATGTGGTGCTAACTCCACAGGCATGCTGTGATGAGCTGCAGGGGCAGGGCTACCTCCACCTGGATTTCAAGGGATGCCTCAGAAAGCCTCAGGGCCCAGGCAAAGAAATGACACAGGGAAGGGGCTGCTGTGGAGAGTCCCCACCAGGGCAATTCCTAGTGGAGTCCTAGGAGCAGGGCCACTCTTGAGACCTCAGAACAGTAGAGCCTCAGGAGTGCAGCCCCAGCCCGGGAGCACCAGTGGCAGGCTACTAACCCCCAAGAGGCGTATCCACCTTGTTTCATGTGATTAAAAAGAAGAAATGGGATCATAGGCCTTTCCAAAATAATTAGTAGACTTTATTTATTCATTTATTGAGGCGGAGTCTCACTCTGTCACCCAGGCTAAAGTGCGGTGGCATGATCTTGGCTCACTGCAACCTCCACCTCCCAGATTCAAGTGATTCTCGTGCTTCAGATACCCAAATAGCTAGGACCACAGGCTCCCACCACTATGCCTAATTTTTGTATTTTTGATAGAGATGGGGTTTTGTCATGTTGACCAGGCTGCTCTCAAACTCCTGACCTCAAGTGATCCACTCTCCTTGGCCTCCCAAGGTGCTGGGATACAGGCCTGAGCCACTGTGTCTGGTCAATAGACTTTAATTTTTAGTTTCACAGAAAAGTTGAGTATAGTTACAGTTTCTATATACTCCCTCTTCTCCACACTGCCTCACCCTGTGTATCACCTCCCTGACAGTTTCCCTTATTATTAAGAACTTACATTAGTGTAGTACACTTATTACAATTGATAAACCAAAATGATACATTGTTATTAACAAAAATCTACAGTTTAAATTAAGGATCATTCTTTGGTTGTATAGTTCTATGGGTTTTGACAGATGCATAATGTCATGTACCTAGCATTACAGTATCATATGGAAATGTTTCACCACCCTAATAATCCCCTGTGCTGCACCTGTTACTCCCTCTCTCCTCCCTGCAGCCCTGGCAACCATAGATCTTTTGATGATCTCCCTCCTTTGCCTTCTCCAGAATGTCATATGGTTGAAATCATGCAGTATTTTCAGACTGGCTTCCTTCACTTAGCAAAATATATTTAAGGTTCCTCCGTGTCTTTTCATGGATTGACAGCTCATTTCTTTTTACTGCTAAATAATATTCCACCATTTGAATATATCATAATTTATCCATTCACCTATTGAAAGACATCTTGGTTTCTTCCACTTTGGGGTGATTATGAAAAAAGCTGCTATCAACTTTTATGTGAACATAAGTTTTCAATTCATTTGGGTAAATAACGAGACATGTGCTTGATAGATTATGTGGTAAGAGTAGGTTTGGCTTCGTGAGAAATTGCTAAACTGTCTTCCAAAGTGTCTGCACCAGTTTTGCATTTGCACCAGCAGTGAAGGAGAGTTCCTGTTGCTCCACATCCTGCCCATCATTTGGTGTTCTCTGTGTTTTGGATTTCAGCCACTCTAATAGGTGTGTGCAGGTAATTCATTGTTTTAATTTGTAATTGCCTAATGGCATATGATGTTGAGCATCTTTTCATGTGCTTATCTGCCATTTGCGTATCTTTGAGGTGTCAGTTCAGATCTTCTGCCCATGTTTTAATTGGGTTGTTTGGTTTCTTATTGTTGAGTTGTAAGAGTTCTTTGTATATTTTAGTTATAAGACCTTTATCAGATATGTGTTTTACAAATAGTTTCTTCCAGTCTGTGGCTTTTCTTTCCATTCTCTTGATTATAGGTCATTTTTAAAAACCCTTCTGTGCTTTTCAAGTAAATGTTTAGATTTAAAAAAAGAAGGTAAACAGGAATGACTTCTCTAAGTTTAGCCACCCCTGCTGGCTAGATTTCTAGCATACATTTCCTAGTAAGGAGGAATTGGCTGCAAAATGAAATCCACACCTCTGTGTTATACTGGTGAACAGCTTTTCTATTTATGTAACTAATTTAGTCAATCTCATTGTTTATCTATCAGTTTATGATGAAAGAAAATCCCGCTTTTGGCAAGTCCGAATGAAAGAACTGCAGTCCTGTGCGTGGGAGGGCTAGAAACTCTAAGGCCCCACGCGGATCATCTGCTCCTTGTAGAGGAGCCCAGTCAGGGATGGGGGTTGACTGCAGGGGCCGCCGACCCCTCCACGCACCCGATACAGAGCAGGGTCTGGCCCACTCGACCAGGCATTGACCCGAAAAGCCCTTCCCTAAGAAGCTGAATGTTTCACTCATGCCTGTTTCATGAGCCCCAGGAACTGTGGCCTTGGACTCCCCTCACAGTTCCCTTCCTTCCTAATGAGGGAAAGGGTGTCTCTGGAGCCTGGGCTAGAGGCTGCTTTAGAAATGCAAAGGTTTCAGCTACTTGAAGGGAATGCATTTGAGGGAAGTCTCTTCTGGTTTCTTCTGTGCCTTCAAAGAGGAACAGAGCTTTTTCAGAAACTCTGCATAAAGTCAGTGAGTTCAGACGCTCAAGTCCTTGGGCCCCGAGGAGATTTCTTCTCAGGTGGTGTTATGCAAATAGAAGGGTGGACTAAGTCTTTATTTCAAGAAAAGAAAGTCAGAGGAGAATAATTATACCTTTCACATTTGGGCTATAAATACTGCAGTGAATAGGGCTGGAAGAGAAGGATTTGGGGGCTAGGGGGAGCTGAATCCGCAAAGCCTGTGACTAGCTTTTCAGGATTTCTGCTTTCAGGAAGGGCAGTCAGGCTGGGATTGAGTGTAATGGCACCAACTAGAAAAGCCTCCCAGTGACTGGGCACACTGGCTCATGCCTGTAATCCCAGCACTTTGGGAGGCCAAGGCAGTCATATCACCTGAGGTCAGCAGTTCGAGACAAGCCTGGCCAACATGGCAAAATTCCATCTCTACTAAAAATACAAAAATTAGCCGGGCGTAGCGGTGAGTGCCTGGTGTCCCAGCTACTGGGGAGGTTGAGGCTGAGGCAGGAGAATCACTTGAAACCAGGAGGCGGAGGTTGCAGTGAATGGAGATGGCACCACTGCACTCCAGCCTGGGCAATGGAGTGAGACTCTGTCTCAAAATAAAAAATAAAAAATTAAAATTAAATTAAAAAAGAGCCTCCCTGAGGATGAGGCCACCACTGCAGTGACGGCCTCTTGGTCACCTGAAAGAGGCAACTGTGAGATGGCCAAGAAGGAAGCGGTTCACGCGCTGTTGAGCTGACCACTGGGGTCGGGGTGGGGGAGGCCCGGACTGCCATCAAAAGACGAAAACGTTGACATGCATGAGAGCGACCCTTGGGAGAACAGAATAAGATGGTCACCAAACCCCGACATACACCCAGCTGGGGTGGGGCTTTATTTCACCTCAGAAGGAAATTTACCCGAGTTTAGGTCGAAGTCTCTTCCTTGTCGCCCCAGACCTGCCCCAGTCCAGCACTGACCACAGGGACCTGTCTTCCTCCCCGAGAGACTGTGTCCTCCCTGAAGGCAGGGATTTTGTTGGGTCTATATTTGCCTTCCAGCCTGGAAGGGGCTCAGTTACTTTCACTTTCAGTTGAGTTAAGTCCAGTGGTGCCAGCTGTGTGATGCTGGACAAGTCTCTTATCTAAGCCTCAGTTTCTTCAACAACAAATATTAATATAAGACTCACCTCAGGAGAACCCAGCATATGGTTGGTACTCAATAAAAACTAGTACCTGTCCCTTAGTTCCCAGGGAAGCCATCCTCTTAGCTGTAATTATGCAGTTTCTTTTTCACAGCCAGGTAATATGAGCCCATAAACCTTTACAATCATCATCTACCCTTTAGCCTAGAAAACAATGTATCAGGATATTAGAATTAAAGTGTTGTGGCTTTTTTGTTTGTTTGTTTGTTTGTTTTTTGAGACAGAGTCTCACTCTGTGGCTCAGGCTGGAGTGCGGTGGCGCTATCTCAGCTCACTGCAACCTCCACCGCCGCAGGTTCAAGTGATTCTCCTGCCTCAGCCTCAGCCTCCCCAGTAGCTGGGACTATAGGTGCCTGCCACCATGTCCAGCTAATTTTTGTACTTTTTGTAGAGGCAGGGTTTCACCATATTGGCCAGGCTGGTTTCAAACTCCTGACCTCAAATGATCCACCCACCTCGGCCTCCCGAAGTGTTGGGATTACAGGCGTGAGCGACAGGGCCTGGCCAAGAATTAAAGTTTTGATGGAGACATCAAGGCTTAGATGTGAAGCCAGATCACCACCTGCAGACTGTACACATTTCAAACAACTTATTACAAAACGATTGGACTCTTCCGCAGTTTGAGGAGATAAGAAGGGCTCCAAGTACAAAGGTTGGGGGGACATTTGTAGAGCAATTTTTTTTGAGAGAGCCCTTGCGGTGCTGAGTCCCTGCCTGCCTTCAGGCAGGAGGGAGGGGCTGCTGCCTCCTCTTCTGGAGCCCTGCGAGAAGACTTCCATGGAACCATGTAAAGAAGTGGTTGTGCTGGGCTGTCTGTATATCCTGCATGTCTCTGGGCAAGGTACAGAAAATGGGATGTCAAGGGCTTCCCAAAGCCAGCCCTGGACTGTCTTGGGTTCTGTCTAGTAGCGCCATGTGGAGGATGCTGGGATGTACCAGCAAGATGTTAGAAGTGAGAGCAGTCTCCTGGGACATACGGGAAAAAGGTCCCTGAAGATAGAAGCCTCAAAAGAACTCACAAAAGCACCTATGAAAGAAAGGATCAGTTTGAATATATGCCAAGCCCAGTGCACCCAAAGCCAGCTCAGAATCCTAACAGGTCAATGTCATGAGGCCATTCCTGCATCCTTGCCACTGCTCTCACTGCCTGCTCCATCCTTGGGAGGGGTCAGAAACTGGCCAGCCAGCTTGGGAGGGAGGAAGGGAAGAAGGAAAGAGGAGGAGATGGGCAAGGGGAGAAATAAAGAAGAGACAGTCGGTTCTCCCTGCCCCACTGCAGGCCACCAGCCTGCTGCAGGCCTGAGCTGGGGATGGGGGGAAGATTTGAACATTAAATAAAACCTGTGATTTTGAGTCTCTCTTAGACTGGAGCTTCTAATTAATAAATTGTGCTTAGTATGGCAGAGGACTGTCTGCAGAAAAGCAGACAGAGTAAGCAGAAAAGTTGCTAGAACTTTCATCTGGGGCAAGGAAAAGTGATCCTTATTGGGTACATTTCGAAGTAGGAAATGACATATAAAGTTTATTTTAATTTATCGTGAGTTGTGCATTTGAAATAGCCAACCTTATGGACCATGGATACCTCTAGCTCTACTGGGTTTGCTAGGTTACAAGGCGTGCGTGGCAGAGCAGTTTGTACGGAAGCCTGGATCTGCAGAGCCCTTCCTTGCTCTAGGCCCCACTCAAAACTGGCAGGTTGGCCAGGCACAGTGGCTCATGCCTATAACCCCAATACTTTGGGAAGCTGAGGCGGGGGGGATCACTGGAGCCCGGGAGTTTAAGACCAGCCTGGGCAACATGGCAAGACCCTGTTTCTACAAAAAATATCAGCCAGGTGTGATGGTGTCCACCTGTGGTTGCAGCTGCTCAGAAGGCTGAGGCAGGAGGATTACTTGAACCCAGGAAGTCGAGGCTGCTGTGAGCCAGGTCCACACCACGGCACTCCAGCCTGGGCAACAGAGTGAGACCCTGTCTGAAAACAAAACAAAACAAAACAAAACAAAAAACATTGGCAGCTTTCCAAGGCACTGAAAAGGACTCCTCCTTAATGTGGTAAATATGCTGCTTCCAAAATCCAAAGAGGTCCGCTGGGCCCGTGCCTCTTTCTTAGTGATAGGGAGTAAAGTGCAATAACCTGCCCTTTATTTTGAATGAGATGCTTCAGAATGCCTCAGACGCTGCACCACTGTAAACATCCTCAGCGTGGCAGGCCCAGAACCCTCATGAGGCCTCCTTGCCCGCATCTCGTGCTCGTGTGCCACTAGGGCCTCTGGAGCGCTTGCAGCTGCTGCCCTGTGGGTCTGATTAGCACAATGCACCACGCAATGGGAGCAGGATTCTGTGGAATGTCAAGGAGATCAAAGCTCCCATGGATTTCACAATGTGGGGCAGTAGGAGAGTTACAAATCCTCCACCTGGAGAATAAAAGGGAAAAACATTGATTCACTGTCTCTGCCTCCTGCCTCTCAATTAGTCAAGGGAGGCCCTACAGACATTAACTCCCCAAATTTCCAGGTTTCCATATGGGCAAGTGCCAAGGAGGCAGCCACAGAGGCCCCCCAGGACAGGAAGTGGGAGGTACAGGGTGTGCAGCTGTAGGGAGGCTTTGTCAGGTTACACCTGTGTAAAGTTGCTCACCTGTTCAGAGCTGGTCATGCAACAGAGTCAGAGGATTTTAAGTGGAGCAGAACAGGTGACCACCCAGGGGCGTACCCTCCTTCAGAGAGGTAGAGGCTGACACGAACATGTAATTACTTTGTGAATGTTCTAAAGCATTAGTAGTTGCTTCTTTAGGAATCACCCACAGAGTCGGTTTAGGAGCTAAACAAAAAAAAAAAATCAGTCTCAGGCCAGGCACGGTGGCTCATGCCAGTAATCCCAGCATTTTGGGAGGCCAAGGCGGGCAGTTCACCTGAGGTCAGGAGTTCGAGACCAGCCTGGCCAATATGGTGAAACCCCGTCTCTACTAAAAATACAAAAATTAGCCAGGCGTGGTGGCACACGGCTGTAGTCCCAGCTACTCGGGAGGCTGAGGCAGGAGAATCTCTTGAACCCAGGAGGCAGAGGTTGCAGTGAGCCAAGATCGTGCCACGGCACTCCAGCCTGGGCGACAGAGGGAGACTTCATCTAAAAAAAAAAAAAAAAAAAAATCAGTCTCTCACAATATTTAGTTTTTAAAGCCAAAACAGTATGTCCACCTTACCTAACCTCCTTATTAACCATAAGCTAGCTATTTCCAAAGAACAAAGATACACTGGTATGATGAACAAGCTCATTTCAGAATTTCAGAACTGTAATATAAAGGAATAGGACCTGCATCAATCTCATTACTTTGCATTTAATGTGTGTCCGCTTGTGTCTGTGAATACACCTATTTGTGTATCTACATGTGTGTCTGTTTGGTGTGCATGTAACTATGCTTGTGTCTCCATCATATCACATATCTGTGAGTTTGTGTGTAAGTCTGTAGATTGTATGTCTGTGGATAGTGTGTGTTGACCTTCTGCTATGTGCCAACCACTGTGACGAGCACTAGGGATGCACCACACAGGGACTCCATCCTCATGGCACTTACATGGGAAATAGTCTATCTTGCCTAGTAGTGAGAAGGGTCATATTAGGTTGGTGCAAACGTAATTGCGGTTTTTGCCATTAAAAGTAAACATCCTCAGCGTGGCAGGCCCAGAACCCTCATGAGGCCTCCTTGCCCGCATCTCGTGCTCGTGTGCCACTAGGGCCTCTGGAGCGCTTGCAGCTGCTGCCCTGTGGGTCTGATTAGCACAATGCACCACGCAACGGGAGCAGGATTCTGTGGAATGTCAAGGAGATCAAAGCTCCCATGGATTACACAATGTGGGGCAGTAGGAGAGTCACAAATCCTCCACCTGGAGAATTAGGTGAGGCGGACGTGCTGTTTTGGCTTTAAAAACTAATGGCAAAAACCACAATTACGTTTGCACCAACCTAATAGTTAAGAACCTTCAATTCTGAATATCCCACTGTGGCGAGCAGAATAATCTCCTCTCAAAGATGTCCACCTTCTAATCCCTGTAAGCTATGACTATGTCACGTGGTCAGGGGGAATTAAGGTTGCAGGTAGAATTAGGGTTGCTAATGAGCACACATTAAAATAAGGAGATTATCTGGATTAGCGGGGTGGGCCCAATGTGGTCACAATGGCCCTTAAAAGATGGCATAGGGAAGGTTGGGCGCAGTGGCTCATGCCTATAATCCCAGCACTTTGGGAGGCCGAGGCGGGTGGATCACCTGAGGTCAGGAGTTCGAGACCAGTCTGGCCAACATAGTGAAACCCCATCTCTACTAAAAATACAAAGAATTAGCTGTGTGTGATGATGGGCACCTGTAATCCCAGCTACTCGGGAGGCTGAGGCAGGAGAATCCCTTGAACCCGGGAGGCGGAGTTTGCAGTGAGCTGAGATCGTGCCATTGTCCTCCAGCCTGGGCAACACGAGCAAAACTCTGTCTCAAAACACAAACAAACAAAAAAAGATGGAGGAGGGAGGGAAGAGGGAGGCAGGGAGTCAGTGTCATAGCAGTGGGTGAGAAAGATGTGTGGCCATTGGTGGCTTTGAAGGTAGAATGCGGGCAGCCTCCAAAACCTGGAAAAAGCAAGAAAGTGGATTTTCCCCAAGAGCCTCCAAAAAGAACGCAGTCCTGCCGACACCTTGATTCTAGCCCAGTAAGAAGCATTTTGGGCTTTGGACATCCAGAACTGTAAGACAAAATTTGTGTTGTTTTAAGGGATTAAATCTGTGATAGTTTATTATGGCAGCAATAGAAAATGAACATACCTGTCAAAACTGGGTTCTGTCTTCAAAGGCTTCCCCTTTGCTCACCGTCCAGTCCACAGCTCCTCTTACAGGCGCAGTACAGTTGGCTTTCGAGTAGGGCTTGGATTGAAAAGTCAGCAGGTAAGGAAGAAGTCTATCGTCCAGACGAACCTTGAACACGCCCTACTTGCCCCTCCCGTAGAGAGCAGGGACCAGGATCCACTGAGTGCAGAGCAGGGCAACACTCCTTAAGGTGTCCTCACCCCCGGGCACCCTCCCCCAGGGCTCAACCAGCTAACCTCTTTCCACCCTTTGAACTGTCTCTCTCTCTCTTCAGGCATATAATTAAATTTGCATAAATTCAAATTGCAGCATATGCTGCAATTCCATTGTAATTTCAGATTTGTTTTTATTTTCCTGCGTTTGCTAAGGAAATAATAAAAACAAAACCATCTATTTGTATTGTGGCTTGTTCTCTTTTATTGCAAAATATATCAAGCATACAGAGGAGTGTGAAGAAGACAGCCTTCATCTGTGCATACATCACCCACCTCTGAAAAATCCTAATGTCATTCTACATTTGATGGGGATTTTTAAAAAACAAATGAAATGTTATGTGTAGAGTTGAAGTTGAAATCCAGCGTCCTACTTACCCTTGCCGTGATCCCTAGTTCCCTCCTCTCCCCAGCCCTCCCAAGAGCACTCCCTATGACTGATTGTGATATTGACAGCATTCTTGTGCAGGCTTTTATACCCAGATCTGTGTGTAGCCATAAACAACAAAGTATTACCGTATACATTTAGTTAGAAATATGACATTAGTGGTATCCTCGTGCAGTTCACTCCCCTACCCTCCATCTCAACAGTAGGTTTCTGAGATTTATCCACATTGATACATACAACTCTGGTTCATTCTTTTTACCTGTTGAGTAATATTCAATTTTAGGAAAATACCACAATTTATTTGTTCTTATGTCATTTGGTTGTTGTCAACTTTTTTTAAAAATACAAACAAAGCATCAGTGAACATTCTCGCACATTTCCTTTTGCCCCTGTGCTAGAGTTCCTTCCAAGATTAGGGAGGAAAACTGCTAGGTCAAAGGATGTGTTTAGCTTTAGTGTTACTGGTTATTTCCAAATTGCTTTGCACAGTTTCTCACTGGCAGGATATGTAAATTTCCTTTAATCCTTTTGTGTGCGTGTGTGTGTGTGTGTGTGTGTGTGTGTATATATATATATATATATATTTTTTTTTTTTTAGATGGAGTCTAGCTCTGTCGCCCAGGCTGGAGTGCAGTGGCGCGATCTCGGCTCACTGCAACCTCCACCTCCCGGGTTCAAGTGATTCTCCTGCCTCAGCCTCCCGAGTACCTGGGACTACAGGCGCGTGCCACCACACCCGGCTAATTTTTTGTATTATTAGTAGAGACAGGGTTTCACTGTGTTAGCCAGTGTGGTCTCGATCTCCTGACCCTGTGATCCGCCCGCCTCAGCCTCCCAACCTTTACTCCATATTCTTACCAACACATACTTGTTTCTGCCCATCTGATGGCTAAAGTGTCTTGTCTTTCTCAGGCCATGGTTGCATTCATCAACTCGATTGATTCTCATAGGAACCCTGGGCAGAGGTGGCACAGGTCTTATTTATGACCACCTGGCAGGAGGGCACATTGAGGCCCAGGGAGGGAATGATGCATCCAGCATGGCTAGTTGTGACCAGTCAGGAGCTGAACAGATCCAGGAGTCTGGGATCTCAGGCATTCGTTACACCATAGGGACCACGTACAGGGTCAGAACACAAACTTGGCAGCCCATCTTTAGAGAATAAAACATATTTAAATAACTGTACTATGTAAATATCAACAACTATCCACGCTAACAGAGGACAAAATAATTACCATTTTAGGGGAGTTTATTTCACAAAACACTTCGTATATCCATTCCTCTTTTGATCCTGATAACTCCATAGAAAGACTTGGATTGTTACTGTTCCCACTTCACAGATAAGAAAAATGAGGCTCACAGCTAGTCAATAGATTACATCATGAACCCGTTTGCCTTTAAGGTGTGTTTTCTGTACACACCCTTGGAGATGGTTTGCCTGAGGGTTGGGAATGCTTGATATGCGCTGTGAGCACGGGTGGGTCTGTGCCATCTCTCCCGGCTTCCTGCACAAGCTCCCTGGCAACTGAGGTCACACCACAAACACATTTTTCCTCTCATGGGGAGGCTCAGTCTCAGGTTTTATGCACCTGAAGTCAGACTGGCAATAACATCTTGGCTCTGCCACCTAACACCTGTGACCTTGGGCAAGTTACCTCTTCTGTGTGCCTCAGTTTTCTCATCTGTAATGTTGGGATGCTAGTACCTACCTCCCAGCCAGGCTGCACAAAGCAGCTGAGGTCACACATGCACAGTGGCAGGTGCCCAGAACAAACTCAAATGCTGGCTCTTGCAATGAAGCCTATAATTGTGACTTCTGGCCACAGGAGTGGCCAGTGGTCCTGGTGAGGAAGGCTCCGCACAGCACAAGTCACTGGTGTGGTGACTTTGAAAGACAGCGCACCTGCTGTCAAATAGGCTAAGGAGGCTGTATTTTGGAGATGCCAGCTCCTGGTGGCCAAGCACAGGACCAGGGGAGCCACAGCCAGTGGCACGTGGCAGTCCTGCAAGAACATCCACTAGGTCACTGGAGGGACCCTGGTAAGTCCACTTCATTTTTCTCATCGCTTGAAAAATATCAAAGAATTACAGCGCAAGGGGTTCTTGACACAGAACTGCCTCACCTGCATCGTCCGGACCAACAGCATCAAGACCCCCGAGTCAGAAGGCAACCCGCTGCCACAACCCTCTGCCACAGCTGACAGTGAGGGGACCAGGTCCTGTTTCTAGGGCGGGGTGCAGCAGAGTCCACGACAAGTGTGTTGAGTGGAGAGAAACTGAGGAGTGAGCGAGGGAGGGACCACAGGTGTGTCAATCACCATTCTCCACTTCTGCCCATCCCAGAAGGTCTCGTCCACGATTTGGGAAGCAACCCAGGTTCACTGCTGTTCTTGACACGAGTCATCACCAGCAACTAGTTATCCTAAGTCCAGCAATGGAGGAGAAAGAGCACATGATTAGAATGCAGGAGTCAAGTTTAGTTGGGTAAACTGTAGCCTTTGCAAGCTTCAGTATACAAGGGAGCTAAAAACACCTCTCCCGCCTTCCTCACGCATGCCTTGAGAACTGCCGAGTGCCAGCTACACAGCAGGCACTGAGTGAATGCCACTGAGCTGCTCCGGCTCTGGGTGGCAGGGATTCAGCTGTGGGGGTGAGGGGGTGAGGAAGCCGTCCACACCCTTCCCCGGGTCAGGCACACATTGACCAGAGTAGCTGGTTCACTCTGTGATCATGGGACAACCTGAAACTCCATCCAGCCTTCCCAGAAACCACGAGGACAATCATAGTGGGTTGGTGACAGGAGGAAAGTCACAGGCCTCTGGAGGTAGAGTTCAAACACCAGCTCTGTCCCTTGCTAGCTGGGTGACCTTGGATAAGTCGATTACCTTCCCTGAGCCTCGGTTAAATCGTCTGTAAAACGGCAAGAATCATGCCTATTTTGTGCTGTTGTGAGAAGGGAAGAGACTATGTCTGCTTGTCACAAAATAAGTCTTCAACAAATGGTGGCTGCGAGTTTAATATCCCTGGGCCTCTAATTCGCCATCTGTGAAATGGGGACAAGTGTTGCTCCCTGGCAAGGCTGCCATGAAGACGAAATGAGACAA
Organism: Macaca fascicularis; assembly: GCF_037993035.2. Taxonomy (NCBI): domain Eukaryota; kingdom Metazoa; phylum Chordata; class Mammalia; order Primates; family Cercopithecidae; genus Macaca; species Macaca fascicularis. The sequence goes on along the minus strand of NC_088381.1, from coordinate 143,425,324 downwards.
TGTGTGGAGCAAGCACAGGATTCACTCCTTACTGAAGGCCCCAAGAGGGCAAGACTCAGGTCTGTTTCATCCTCCAGTGAATTCTCAGGGCCTGGCACACAAAACAGGCCCTCAGAAAACACCTGCAGAGTGAGTGAACACACGGACTGCTCTCAGAATAGTAACTGCAGGTGGCTTAATGTCTCTGAGCCTTAGCTTCCTCATCTGTGAAATAGGAGAGCTGTCGTGAGAGCAAAAGGGCCTACAGCAGAGGTGCCAAACAGTCTCTGACTCTGAGAGGGCCTTGCACCCATTCCCCAGGCAGACACCACGCAAGGCGGCTGTGTACGTAAGAGCAATGTTTACTGAGCGATACAGGACTGAGTACTATGAAGGGTTTACAAGGATGGAAATGCACCCCGCCCCCGCCCTGGCCACCCCCGACACCCAGAGACTACAGTACTTAGGAGTTACACACAACGGCCGTAACTGGTGGCTATCTGTTCATAACAAACAAACCATAGCATATTTATACTGTATCACATCGAGTGATTATAGAAATCCATATATATATTGCTTGTATAAAATCTTTTTTTTGTAAAAAATATTAAAAAAAAAAAAAAAAGGAAAGTATAAAAAACATGTGCAGTTGAAAGCCCTGCCAGGACAGCCAGTCTGTAAACATTCGGTGAGTATGTGCTTTGGAAGGGCGCCCGCGCCTCAGTGCCCACAGCAAACTCCAGCAGGGCTGGCGAGGGTGCGCCCGGCTGCCGCCTCCTGGGCAGGGCCGCGCTGGACCGAGGTGGGTGGGGGCATCAGGGCCCTGCAGCACGCCCCTCTCCAGCTTCGCATCAGGGTGAGGGGCAGGGCTGGGGGCAGGTGGGTTGCAGTTTCATTCTGAGTTCTGTCCTCAGCCTCATTTTGGTTGCAACTCATGGCTTTTCCTGGCTGTTCGGAGGTTCCTCGGGTGGGTGCCCTGGTGAAGAGGCCGGAGGAGGGCCCAGGGCTGCCTCACTGGGCGTCTCCCTGGCCTCGGTGCCTCTGTCCTGCCTTCTTCAAGTGGGGCCCCAGGCAGGACAGCCCTACCCGAGGGTCAACTTTGGTCTCAGCGCTTGGTCCCTCTGGGTTTCCTCAGCCTGCTCTTCCCCCTGGGTGGCTGATCTGAGTTTCACAAAAAAGCTCGGCTGATGCTGGCTGTGCTGAACCTCATTGTACAGTTTTTCATGCACCAAAGGAAGGGCCATCTGGGGCCCCCCTCCTCCTCCCTCTTCGTCACTTGTCCTCCTCCTCTTCCTCCTCCTCCACCTCCTCCCAGCCCATGGTCACTTCTTCTCGAGCTGCTCGAGCAGCGGGTTGCCTTCTGACTCAGGGGTCTTGACACTGTCGGTCCGGACGATGCAGGTGGGGCGGTGTCGGTTCAGCATCAGGATGAGCTGCTGCCGCTCCTGCTTCAGCTCCTCGATCTGGGTCTTCAGCTCTGCGTTCATGAGTTCCAGCCGCTCCGATTCCTGTGTGCAAACACAGAAGCATGCTGTGAGTTTCACGGGGACTGGCTCTGTGGTTAGGCACAGGGCATGCTGGGCTGGCATTGGCCTGTCTTCTGCAGGAGGAAGCACAGACCCTGCTACTGAGCCCCTGGCTAACTGACTTTCTGCAGGCAGTGCCCGCCACAGCGGTGACACTGGCGTTACATTCAGGTTATATTCTAGGGCCAGCCAGGCTCACGTCCCACCTCTCTTCCCTCCCTCGATCCACCCCAGCTTCAGTGACCGCCTTGCTATCGCTCAAATATGCCAAATACTCTGTTGCCTCAGGGCCTTTGCACAAGAAAGAAAGGGTGGGCAAAGAAAGGAGGCCAGGTGGACCTAGAGCAGGTCTATGGAGCAAGCATGGGGGTCCCTGAAGGGGGACACAGATGGCGGTGTAATGGCAATGTGCTTTGATGTGTGACAGACACATGTGGGAGATATCTTGGCCGGTGGGATGAGTGAGTGCAGTGTGGTCATGTTATTCCTTCTAAAACATGTGCTTCCTAGCTATTAGTCTGTAATTATTTCAATAGCCTCTTCCTTATCCCTATAATCTGGAAGCTTTCCCCACAGACAGGGAATCAGCAGTCATCCTGCTGGATCCCAAATGAGGTTTCCAATAGACCTCGAGTGAGATTTCCAGGGAACTTCCAGCTCAGCTGGAGAGGTTCCAGGGGAAGAAAGGAAGGTTGACGATTTGATTCGGGAGGTGGCGAGGATTACATGTCCATAGTGTAGATGGGAGATGGGCATATCCATTCAAGGCTTGGGGAGTTGAACAGTAAAACAGCATCCGAATAATTTTTCTTGGATTATGTCTAAAAACTTTGAGAGTTGACATTTATTCGAGGACCAGCAAAGTTTCAGACCAGTGGTTCTCAACTAGGACTGATTTTGCCTCCTAGGAGACATTTGGCAATGTCTGCAGACATTTTTGATGATCACAACTCAGGGGGAGCTGTGCTACCAGCATCTAGCAGGTAGACGCCAGGGATGCTCTAAACACCCTTCAATGCACACAGGCCAGCCCCAGGAGTATTTAGTCCAAAATGGCGATAGTGCAGAGATTGAGCAACCTGTATCAAAGAGCAAGCAGTAGTTGCAACTGCGTATGTGACAACCAGAGGGCCTGTGAGCCCATAAGCCTGCCGGTCCTCCTGGCAGGGCACAGGTGGAGCAGCCTCCCCAGGGGGTCCCCAGAACCCTCAGTGGGCCCATCCCTCTCTCTCCAAGGGTGCCGTCTTCCTCCCACAGCCGGTCTGACCGAACTGTTCCTTGTACTCATCTCCGAGGCGGCAGCATGAGTGCCTGGGAACTCAGAACTGCTGAGACGGGCAGGCCTCGTGACCAGACGCTGAGAGAAAACAGCCTCACTAAAGGAAAAAAAAATGCTCGGGGAAAATATTAAAAACCAGCTCTGGTGGTTTTTGGTTCCACAGGCTGGGACGTGACTGGGAAGCTGGCCTGGTCCTCTGTTCGGAGAATTCCCAGAGAGGCGCATCTTGGAGGGCCAGGAGAGACCCCCTGTGAATCCATGGAAGCCTGTGAGCCCTCAGGCTGGGGCAGTTAAGTGCCAGTGTCAGCCCCCTGCTCACTGGTGACTCTCTGGTGACCTTGGGAACTTCTTACAAACCCTCTGACCATCACGGTCTCCCCAGCCCAAGGACTTAGCTCCATCTTCAAACTCTCCTGAGCCTCCGATTCAAGGAGTGTCAGGGTAACCCACCCATCCGTGAGTGTTTGCTGAGGCCCTGCTATGTACAGTGAATGCCCCGGGGAATCCAAGGGCCATGAGTCCCCAACTGGCTCTTGTGGCGTTTCCACCGTAAGCGGAAGCAGCAATCTGTGCAACAAGGCAGAGCTTGCTGTGTGACCATCAGCCACCCAGGGTTCAGAAGACCTTAGAGAGGGCTAAAGAGCGGGTCTGACCTTGCGCATGAAAGATGGGTTGACTCAGGCTGGGTTGAGAAGGGGAAGGAGGGACTTGCGGGTGGAGAACCCTGAGTGAACAAAGACCCAGGCATGGGAAAGCTTAGGATGGGTTTAGAAGGGAAAACTATTCCACTGTGACCACAGCTCGCTTTAGGACATAGTAGGGTAGAAAGCTGAGAAGGTGGGTTGAGAGCCAGCCCGTAGCTCTGGAAAGCTTGTGGGTTGAGAATCTGAGTCTAGAAGCAAGTTTCTTAACTTCTCTGAGCCTCAGTTATTTCTTTTGCAGCCAGGTGAGGCTCTTGGGGATTAGATGAACTCACAGGGAAAAGCACTTTGTAAACCAAACAGAGAGGCTTACTGTAACTTATAAGCAAGAGAATAGCATAAAGAAGAATGAGAGGGAAAGAAGGAAGATGTCTCAAATAAAAATCAGCAGATCTTGGTGACTGGCAGGATTTGGAGAAGGAAGGAGATAGGGCAGAGAGCTGACTATGAACCCGATGGAGGGTCTGAGGAATGGAGCCTGAGAGGGGAGCTGTTCTGGAAAGTGGCGGGAAGGAAAAGGAGGAGTTTGTTTTGGGTACAGTGAGTTTGAAGTTAAAACTGGACATGCAAGGGGAAGCCTCTGACAGGCAGAATTCAATAGCACTGCACACATAGATCTGCCTCCTAGAAATTACCACGTGTCAAACCAACTCTATGGGAGCGTCTGTATCACACAAAAAGATGAGTGCAGTGTAGGGTAACTTGCTTCACTCATGCAGCTATCATACAAAGAACATTATATTCTGTGGGTTTTAAATGTTAGGGTACATCATGGAATATCCCAAATTCTGACTGGCTGTCAGAATGTAACTAACTGCTTTTTTTTCTTTTGAGACGGAGTCTGGCTCTGTCACCCAGGCTGGAGTGCAGTGGCAAAATCTTGGCTCACTGCAACCTCTGCCTCCAAGGTTCAAGCAATTCTCATGCCTCAGCCACCCAAGAAGCTAGGATTACAGGCATGTGCCTCCACGCCCGGCTAATTTTTATATATTTAGTAGAGACAGGGTTTCACTGTGTTGGCCAGGCTGGTCTCGAACATCTGGCCTCAAGTGATCTGCCTGCCTCGGCCTCCCAAAGTGCTGGGATTACAGGCATGAGCCACCGTGTCCGGCCAGGATGTAGCTAACTGCCTTTTAGTTCTACTGCCTTCCATACTCAAAGAGTTATTAGTTGGCTCTACATATTTATTTATTGTGTAAGTATAAGTTGAGTTCAGAAGAATCTTTTTTTAAAAACCATGATTGTAGAAGTGGTTTGTGACTTTATAACAGCAATTACCTAATTTGTTTTCCTAATTAATGAAGGAACTAAGCGAAGATCTTTCTCGCATTAATTATGAAGCATGTACCTCCGGCTGCATTTTTGTTTATTGTTTTGCCTTCTGTTAGATATTTATTGCCCCAGAGAAAATGAAACCATTTGTTATTTTAGAATAGAATTAGTACATGTTAAGGTTCTGCCTCCTACACTGTGGTCGGCAAAGGCAGTAGAAAGAATACAAGGTGAAGAGCTGTGTGTCCTGGCTTTTAATCCTGGCTGTGTGACCTTGGCCACGTCACTTCCTCTCTCTGGGCCTCAGTTTCCTCCCAGAAAATATGATGATTGGCCCAGGGGACTTTAAGCATTAAGATTGTTTAAATTGGCTGGGCATGGTGGCTCACGCCTGTAATCCCAGCACTTTGGGAGGCCGAGGTGGGAGGATCACTTGTGTCCAGGAGTTCAAGACCAGCCTCGGCAACACACGGAAACCTCGTCTCTACAAAAAACAGAAAATTAGCCAGGCGTGGTGGTGTGCCTGTAGTCCCAGCTACTCAGGAGGCTGAGGTGGGAGGATCACTTGAGCCTGGGAGTACAAGGCTGCGGTGAGCTATGACTGTGCCACTGAACTCCGGCCTGGGTGACAAAGTGAGACTCTGTCTCAAAAACAGCAATAGCAACAACAAAAGATCATCTGAATCTATATTTTTAAAAAGCTATTCTAAGGCACATAAAATAGAATTCCACTAACTTTCTGTAAGAGCTGAGAAGCAGCCTGATATGCCCTTTGAGCCTGAAAGACCTGTCTGGATTAAAATCCTGACTCTGCTACTTGCTAGCTACGCTTCTGCGAACGAGTTTCCTAATTTCTTTTGAGTCTGGGCAACCTGAATATTGTGTGGGGCACAGAGGAAGCCCCAGGTTCTCGTCCTGACTCGGCCACTGTGTGACCTTGAACTTCATCAATGGATGGGACTGCATTTCCTCCTCCCAGGGCCACTGTGACCATCAAGGAGAGAGTGGCTGTGAAGACCAGAGGGCACCAGAGGAATGTGAGATAGCATTATTGCTACTAACATCTAAAGAACCTGGGTTAGGACAGCATTGTGAGAGAAGCTGCCAGCATTATACAAGGCAGAAGCCTAAGGGCCACTGCTCCTGACTGCAGACTGGAGGAGGTACTGAGGTAGCCCCAGGGCCTGTGGGGTGTGGCCCTGACCCCTCCCAAGGCCTGCCTCTTTCCCTGGGTTCAGGGCTCGGCTAGTCTAGGCAGGCAAACTCTGAGATGCAGTAAGAATCTTGCAGGTGTAGATCTGGGTGTCCAGGGGTCAAGGGTGGGACGGTGGTTTTTTACCTCTAATATACATATACAGTTGTCTCTCAGTAGCCGTGGGCAATTGGTCCCAGGACTCCCTGAGGATACCAAAATCCGAGGATGCTCAAGTTCCTTATATAAAATGGAGTGTTATTTGGATATCGCCTATACATATCTCCCATATACTTTAAATCATCTCTAGGTTACTTATAATGACTAATACGATGTAAATGCTATGTAAATAGCTGCTATGCTGTGTTGTTTAGGTAATAATGACAAGGAAAAAAGTCTGCATGTGTTCAGTACAGATGCTTTTTTTTCTGAATATTTTTGATCTGCTGTTTGTCAAATCACAGATGCAGAATGCTTGGCTATGAAAGGCCGCCTGTAGATATGTGTTCCAACTGTATATATACCCTTACTTCAAAAATAATTAATATTTATTAACAGCTAATATATGTATCTCTGAGCCTTGTATTTTACCTATTAAAAATAAACTACAAGAGAATCCCCCCAGGTCTGCAGGCACTGACTGTCAACACAGCCGCCTGCATTCATGCCTTGAACTTCACACCCAACCTCTGCTTCCAAGGCTGGGGAGGAGGAGGAGAACACAGGGGTGAGTGGAGGGCTAGGCTTGGGCCCAGACAATGCTGCCCAAATCTCCTCCCAGACCCCAAGGCCACACGCTTCTCTCTCACTGGAACAACACGACACTTCCAAAACTGAACCTTCTACCTCAATCTGTGCCCCACGTTGCCGCCAGAGGGATCTTTTGAAGGTATGCGTCTCCCTTCCTGCAGCCCTTCAGTGGCTCTCCATGACCATATAATTCATCATCCTAGTGCAGTACTTGTGAGAGTGAAGGAAGCGGCTACTAATTATTAGGCCAGGACAACAGACACAGATTGGGCATGGCTCAGGCAACCCAGCATCTAGCATCACCCTATTATGAGGGATCTGGGCCCTGCCTGCCTCTCCAGCCCACCGCTTGGTACTCTAAACTCCAGCTGGTATCCTTTTCAATGCCTTAAACACATCCTTAAACAGCACCTTTTGCCTTTGCTTGAGCCCTTCCATTCCTCATAACCCCCTAGGGCCTCCATCTCACTGCTCCTACTCCTCTTTTATGTCTGAATGGAAGCAGCCTTTCCTTAGCCTAGACCAGGACAGGGCCCTTGCTGTGTGTTCTCACAGCTCGCTGGGCTTGCCAGACACAACGCTCGGCACACGTCACTATTCCTTGTTTCCTGCCTCCCATCCCACTACCAACACCGCCTGCCTGCCCTCTGTGTCCCAGGCACTCACTACACACCTACTAAATGGATGAGTGGATCAGCAAAGGATGAATAAATCCAAGCCCACCACTCGCTAGCAGTGTGACCTTGGCCAAGTAACTTGACCTCTCTGAGCTACAGGTCAGTCTCTAAAATGGGGATAAATAATATTATCTCACTGGAATGTTATAAGGATTAAATAAAACATGGGAAATGCCTGGCACACCGTAGGTGCTCAGCTAGTGTTATTGGAATGTGAAGGGCAGTGAGTGCCGTTCCTTGGGCACCAACTCTTTATTGCACTGGTGTGTCACTAACATGCTGTCCGCTCAGGCGTATCTCGCCTAGCAATTGGCTGACAAGCTCTTGAAGGCAGGGATCTCACGCGAAGCTTCTCTAGTCCCTGCTGTTTCTCATCCAGCTCTGCTCATGGCAGGCACTCGGTGCTGGAAATGAGGTATGTGACACTTCATCCATCTTGAAGGCTCGTGTCTTAGAAACTTCCTGAAGATTCCCAGCCCAATGTTGTAGCACCCTCTCTTCCAACGGGCTCCCAGATCCAGGAGTCTAACTCCTGTCTACAGTAACCATTCCCTGCCCTGGACACTCACAGCCTGCAGGTAGATACATGGCCCCATGCCGTCTACACCCAGGACCACAGAATAGCTCTCTGCTTGTTGCAAGTATGAGAAGATCCCCACAGACCCTCCAGAGTCCAAGAACACCAGGCCAATCTAGCCTTGTCTCTCCAGCTCCCACAGGAGGACTGTGTCTGCTCCTTCCTGTGTGCCCCCAACGTACCCAACACAAGAATGCACATTTAGTACATGCTTAAAAATACCTGTTGAATCAATTAATGAACAAAAGAGCAAATGAATGAATGAATGAATGAATGAATGCCAATATAGCAGAAATGTGGACAAATTACTTAGCCCCCACATTTCCTTAGTTTCCTTATCTGTAGAAAGAGAATAATGAAGTTACCCACTTCATATGGTTATTATCCCAATAAAATGAGATGATGTACATACAGCATTTAGCACAGCACCCAACTTTACAAATAGTGGCAACTATTGTTAATTACTGTGTATTTACAGAATAGGACCTGCCCCATTCTGTTATTATTATACATTATCATTATTATTATTCAGCAGTGAAAAAATGATTAGGGGTGGAAAGACCAGAGACTCCTGGCCTGGACTGATTAGCTTTCTGGTCATGTTTCCTCACTGCCAGCCACCATTTCTGAGATGCAGGGAAGCTCTAAGAGGCAGGACTCGAGAGAAAAAGAACAAACATCCTGCTTGGCACATTCCAAATGAAAGGGCAGGTAGGGCCAGGAGGAAAAGCAACCCCTGGCTGACCTCTGCATGCAGAGCTGACCTCTGATTCCCAGAGGCAGCATCAAAGAGCTTGGAGGTCACCTTCAGTGGAGCTGAGGGGCTGGCCAGATGGCATGCAGGGCTGGATAAGCCACCTGCAGCTAAGGGAAGGAGCTTTTCTCTGTGCATAAGTAGCCAGGCCAGAGGCTGTGTCCAGTGCCTACATGCAGGATGTTACTACCTAGCTTCACTGGCACCCACCCTAGACAACTTTGGTAGCCACCAGGGAACCAAAATAGAGAGTGGCAGTCCTGGACGATCTGGGTCAGTCAGCACCAAGGGTCTATCCTCAGTGGAGGGGAACTTGGCTTCTCCTTCCTTCTTGGGCTTCCAGGGGTTGTGTGGGCAGGAACTGCTGAAGGCTGCCCTTAGTTGTCTTAGTTCAGAGATGGGAGAGGAAACAGGAGGTAGCAAAGAGCAGAGGGGTCAAGGCTGCTTTGGCAGCTGCCAGCAGATGCTCATTGACTACAGAGACATCTGATGGCCTGTCCTGGTCCAGAGTACACAAGCTCACTCCAAGGAATGGCAGACCTCCCCACCCACCCAGTCAGCTCACCCGCTGCAGAAACTCCGTGCGCTCCTTCTTCTTGTTCCGGCATCGGGCTGCTGCGACTTTGTTCTTCTCCCGGCGCCTTTTCCTTCGCTCCTCTTCCTCATCTAGCTGTGAGGGCACAGAGCCACTGATTAGACATTGAGGCAGGCTTGGAATACAGCTTCTCTCCTGACACACAGACAGAGGGACAACTTCGCCTTTCTAACCCATGTCTCGGCAGTGAACAAGTGATCACTTCTGCCAGCCCACTGCCTGGAGCATTGGAAGTATCTCCCAGCCAGTCCAAGGATCCTCTTAGAGCATCCCAGGGAGGAGTCAGAGGCCAAAAAGGGAAGGGATTCTGCTATGGTTTGAATGTGTCTCCCAAACTTCAAGTGTTAGAAACTTAATCCCCAATGCAACAGTGTTGAGAGGTGACACCTTTAAGAGGTGATTAGTAACAATATTAATGAATGGATTAATGTTGTTATTAGAAAAGGGGGTTTGTTATAAAAGGAAATTTGGTCCTTTCTTGCTCTCTTGTACTCTCTTGCTTTCCCACCTTCTGCCCTAGGATGATGCAGCAAGAAGGCCCTCACAAGACACCAGCACCTTGCTGTTGGACTTCACAACGTCCAGAACTGTGAGAAATAAATTTCTTTTCTTTATAAATTACTCAGTTGGTGGTATTCTGTAATAGCAACACAAAATGTACTAAGACAGATATCTGGGTTCAGATGTCCTGAGGGAGAAGCAAGCCCAGAGACTTAGGAGGCCCCTTGCTTCTGTCCCCAGGGTCCCTCAGCTCTCCCACAGGTGGGCATCCTGGGGGAAGAATATGCAAAAGCAGAGAAAAGGATTAAAGCCAGATGAGGAGTTCAGGAGGCCAGGAGCCTGGCAAGTCTACTCACATAGAGGTGGCACCCAACGGGCGGTGACGGCCTTTTCTTTTGCCCAGCCCAAGCCCCTGGGTACAATTTTCCAGGCCAGTCGTTCCCAAGCACTTCCTTTAAAAACGCCTTGGGCATGGACACAGGTTCTACATTCCACTGCCACCCCTTCCTACCTCCTTGACTATCTTTGTCTTCTCCACTTACCTTCTGTTGGGATTTAAGATCTTCCCTGCCCCTCCATACCCAATATTCCTTTCTTGGTCCTTCCAAATGCTGGGATCCATTTCCTCTTGTCACTAACAGTCTCCCCAGCCTAGGATGCCCACCTGTGGAAGAGCTGAATGACCCTGGGGCACAAGCAAGGGGCCTCCTGAGTCTCCAGGCTTGCTTCTTCCTCAGGACATGTTAAGAAATTCACTATGCATGAAACAGGACCCCTCGAATGGGGAGAAGGAGACTCACTGCCCACTAGCACAGACTTCGAATCAAAGTTGCTGTTGTTATTGTTCCATTAGTAATAATAACAAGAGGTGCCATTTGTTGCCTACTTTGCTAAATGCTTTAAACACATATCTTTTAATCCACACCATCAAAGTCTTATGAGGAAGTTACTATTACTGTACCATTTTACAGATGGTGAGACTGAGGCTCAATAGTTCAATTTGCCCAAGGCCATGCAACTAGAAAATAGCAGAGTCAGGATTCAAACTCAGATTTCTGTGGTTTCAACCATCCTGCTCCTGACCACCAGCCCTTACAGCCCCAGTCCGTCAGGAGCACTTGATGTGGCACCTCTTGCTGTACATTACCTACCAGGAAAATCTGAAGGACACCCAGGACCAGCTGGGCTGGGGACAGCCCAGAGTCATAGGCCATTAGAGAAGCCGTTGGATTGCCCTGGGCTTGCCAACTCTCTCACTTCTCCAGCCAGGGAGAAGGGTGCGGTGGGGGTGACTCTGGCAGCCCAAGGCCTGGAACGAGGTCTCAGCCCAAAGGGCTATAGGCCAGGAAAATAAACAGCCTCTCTCTGCACACTCCCAGCATGCTCTGGGGGCTCAGGACAGAGTGCCTGGGCCCGAGACCAGCACCATGGCCATCAGCACAGGCCTTGGCAGGGCAGCCCCCTTTCTGCCTCCTCACCACCTCTGAGCTTCTCCCTGCCCGACTCCCACCCCACCTGGGAGTCAGCTGCAGAGGCGCCTCGTCAACACCGCCACACCCAAGCACCTCCCAGTCCCTTGGCCTTCTTTGAAACTGAACCAGAAGTGACAGCTCCTCTGGCTGACCTGTATCTGGGAAAATAGAAACCTGGCTGAAATTGATTCCGCCCAACCTTAACCTCACCCCCAACAAGGCCAAGGTAACCGTGACGACAGGCAGAGGGAAGGAACTGGAGGAAGTGGCTGGCGGTGCAATCTCCCTTCGGCCAGGAGGGTTTGCCCACAAACTGCCAAGGTGATGTGTGCAGCCTGGGTACTGCAGGACCTTGTGTCCTCCCCTGAGCAACCAACCTCTGTCCTCCAAGGCTTCACTCCCTACCCCCGCCCTGCACATGGCCTTATTCCACAGAAAGTCAGAAGCAGACGGAAGCTGCTTTAGCAGCAATGCAAAGAGATTCAGAGCTGGAAGAAAGTTTAAGAGATCAACTGGGCCAGGCTGAGGCCCAGGTCAGGGGCCACTCCTCCTCCCCTCTCCAGTCACATTCATCCCCTCCTGCATCACCCTCTACTCCAAATGTCTCACCCTTCTCCAAGGCAGCCACGCCCTCTCAGCCTTGAGTGAGATATCCTTCCTTTCCCACTTGGTTAAACTCTTACTCAACCTCGAGAGTAAACATCACCTCCTCCAGGAAGGGTCCTTTGACTCCCCAGATAGAGTCAGCTGCTTTTAGCTAAAAACAGAACTACCATTCAACCCAGCAATCCCATTCCTGAGTATATACCCAAAGGAATAGAAATCGTTCTACCATAAAGACACATGCATGTGTATGTTCATTGCAGCACTATTCACAATAGCAAAGACACGGAATCAACCTGAATGCTCAATGACAGATTGGATAAAGAAAATGTGGTACATATATACCATGGAATATTATGCAGCCATAAAAAGGAACAGGATCATGTCTTTTGTGGGAATATGTATGGAGCTCAGGTTATTATCCTTAGCACACTACTACAGGAACAGAAAACCAAATACTGCATGTTCTCACTGATAAGTGGGAGCTAAATGATGACAACACATGGACACAAAGGGGGAACAACACACACTGGAGCCTATTTGAGGGTGGAAGTTGGGAGGAGGGAGAGGATCAGAAAAAATAACTATTGGCTACTAGGCTTAGAACCTGGGTGATGAAATAATCTGTACAACAAACCCTTGTGACACGAATTTACCTATATAACATATCTGCACATGTACCCCTGAACCTAAAATAAAAGTTAAAAAAGAAAAAGAATCTGCTGCTTTTTTGGCGCTGCTACAGCACTGTAGGAGTCTCCATCGCATCCTACCACAAGCCTTGGTTTGTGTGGGTGCCTGTTTTCCCTGCTAGCCTGGAGGACGGGACCTGAGCATCCCTGGCACCTGGTACAGCGCATGGCACTCAGGAGGGGCTCAACAAATGTCACTCAGATGAATGACTGGAATTCAGGATTCCGGAGAGAGATGCTACAGGCTTGGGTTCTTTCATTACAAAGTGACTTATTACCCGTGTTTGGATCTACATGGCCTTTTCCCCAGCACTCACGGAAGCTTTCTCTGCTGGGGTGGCCTCTTCTCTCTGTTTATAGTAGGCCAGCAAAGCTTGGAGACTGGAGCCTGCCTTCCCTAGAAGCACACTGGCTGAAGGCAGAGTTTAGATTTGGGGGCACAGGCCCCTGATAGCTATGGCAAGTCTGCATGAGTCCTAAGCAGGCCAGGAAAAAATGTAGGGCATGTGCTGAGGCCTAGAGCCCCCAGTTCCACAGCCACCACCAGCTTCCAAGCCCAGCCCCAGGCCTTTCCTGCACCCATTCCCCCAACCTTGGCTGGTATCTCCCAATGAGGCAAGATGTTCCCAAACTCCCATCCTCACACCTTCCCCATTGAAACTGTGCTGCATCACCCCTAAATCCTCACGCTGCTATTTAAGAGCTGCCCAGAGATGTAGAAAACATCTGTTAAGGTCCTACCAGAAATGAGACAGGCGTTTGGCAGAGCCCCTCTGCCTTCATGCCTCACAGCTAACTTGGAGACTCTCCCCAGCTCTCCCTGGGACTCCTTCGTCCCCAGAGTCAGGGCTGCTGCCTCCTTCTTCCTGGTGCTTCTTGAATTCTCTAAAGCATTTGCCCATGTGTGGGAGAAAGACGGTAGAGAGTATTTGTACCACACGCGGCTCTGACATCTGAACCCGGAACCCCAAACTGGCTGACAATGATTTGTTTCTGCAGATACAGCTGGAAGAACCAGGATGTTTGAGGAGGAGGCAGCTCAATACATTTAAAGAACCATGAGATGCGGGCTGGGGGTGGGAGGGGAGCATGCTTTTCCCTGTTCGCAAACTTAGCGTTGGCTCTGTTTTCCCGTAGTTTCCCAGGAAGGCCCAAGGGCAAGGTCATCTGGATCCCGGCAGTGAGGGGTGCTGCTGCGCCACACTTCACATTGGATGGAGAGACCTGGGGACTTAGGACCATGAGGGTCCTCGTGTGGAGCAGCCCCGCCTCACCCAGACCTCTCCTCAGACAGCCTGTTCTCAAGTCCCTGCCACAGCTGACTGGACGAGGCACGAGCGGCTGAGCCGAGCTGTACTCACTGTCCTGGAATTTTAAATTGGTCTGGGAGATGCTGAGTGCTGGACTGAGGGGTCATGCAGGGCCGGGCAGCCAACTTCAGTCACAGGCCCGGAGAGGCAGGAACATCGGGCTGTGAAGTTTAGGGTGAGCAGAGACCACAGACCACGTGGCAAGAGAGAAACAACCACGCAGCTCCAAGATGGGGTCAGGGAGACAAGGAAGCAGGCAAAGAGAGGGAAAGGGGAATGGAGAGAAGAGCCGGGCCTGGAGCAAGGAAAGGCAGGCGGGGTGGCCAAGGCACACATTTAAGCAAGTGCAGGGTCAGCACCAGAGAGGGAGCACCTCCTGCATGCCATGCCCCAGGCACCTCACCCAGGCTTGCTCACCTCACCAGGCCCTGAGACAGAGTGTGCCCCACAAACAGGTAGACAGACATAGAGACAGTGGGACAGAGAAACACAGATCACAGACATGAAGAAGGGGAGAGAGAGAGAGAGAGGCAGCGCCACAGGGAGAGAAACATGCAGAGATGTGGACGGAAGCCAACGGTACCGAGAGAGGAACAGACAGTCGACAGACAGAAGACACACAGAGAAAGATGCTGTCTTGGTCCTCTTGATGCCACCCTGGTAAGAACTGACTATGCTTCTTGTCACTGGGACTGTGAATCTGTCCTGAAAATTCCTCCTTTGGCTTGAAGGGAGTTTGAGAAGGTTTCTGCCACATGCCACTGAAAGATGCCTGGGACACCAAGCTTCTACCCTTGGAGGTCAGGTGATGCCAGGGGCTAATGGAGGAGCTGAAGATGGTCCTTAGCGATCAGGGGAGAAATCCCACCCAGGAGCGATGTTCCTAAAACCGCTGAGAAAGCAGCAGAGCTTGGATGCGGAAGGGCCCTTGAGCAGCAGCTAAGAAAAGGCAGAGGTGGGTCACCTCGGTTGGTACCAAAGCCCCTGGACTAGGGGCCCCCAGCAGGAAACAGGTGTTTATTTAAAGGAGATTAGTGAGGGAACTACTTACAGGGTGTGGACAGCGCTTAGGGAACCCGGGAGTTCCAGTGGAGTCACTAACACTTCCGGCCTGAAGCGGCTAGGGTCAGGAGAGATGATTGGAACCCAGGGAGAGCTGTCACCTAGCCACGGCAGAGGGTCACCAGACAGGAGCTGTGCTCTTTGGTAGAGGAACACAGCCACAGCCCAACAGGTGCCCAACAGGGAGGGATCAGGGGAATGAATACCCCAAATTCTTTTCCAAGGCTGTTCTCAAGTCCCTGCCACAGCTGACTGGACGAGGCATGAGCGGCTGAGACGAGCTGTACTCACTGTCCTGGAATTTTAAATTGGTCTGGGAGATGCTGAGTGCTGGACTGAGGGGTCATGCAGGGCCGGGCAACCAACTTCAGTCACAGGCCCAGAGAGGCAGGAACATCGGGCTGTGAAGTTTAGGGTGAGCAGAGACCACAGACCACGTGGCAAGAGAGAAACAACCACGCAGCTCCAAGAGGGGGTCAGGGAGACAAAGAAACAGGCAAAGAGAGGGAAAGGGGGATGGAGCCTCTTAATGGCCAAGTTCAACCAGGAGCCAGAGTGGAAGGACTCCTGGGTAATGTCGTCCATTGATATGGGCCACCTGGGGCACAGAGCAGGGTAAAACGGGAATGGACCTGATGGGCAAAGAGGACTGTTCCGTGTGTGAATCTATCTCTGTGATTGACATAAGTCCACCCCCAGTCCTGGCCCCAGTCAGGGCCTGCAGGCAGGAGTCAATGACAGCAGCACTTGGGAGATTCCTACAGGGATTCACCGGGTCATCCCCACAGTGAGCACTTCCTGGACGTTTGCCAGGAGTTAGGCACTGTGGAGTGTGGCTGACCGACAGCACCATCAGCCTCACCTGAGCACTTGTTAGAAATGCAGTCTTGAAGGCCACCGGGACCTACTGAATCAGGGTCTGCATGCAGTACATGCGCACGCAGATTTGTGTGCCCAGACAAGTTTGCCCTGGAGCCAGTTAAGGACTCAAACAGGCCATTTAGCAGGTCGTAATGATTCCACCTGCAAAATACATCTCTAAGGTGTCCACCACATTCTCCATCCCTGCTGCCTCCAGCCTGGTCCAAGCCCTCGTCGCCTCTGCCCTGTAAGACTGCAATGGCTCCTAAGGGCTCTCCCTGGCTAAAACACAAGTCAGCTCCTCTGCTTACAACCCTCCAACAGCTTCCATCACATGTGACCCACAGAACCGAGAAAACCCGGCCCCTCCTGCCTCTCTAACCTTCCACTACATCGCCCTCCTCTACCCCTCAACGCCCAACAACAGGCCTCCTTCCTCTCCCTCAAAACAACAAGTTCTTCCCTGTCCCCTGGGTTTGCACTTGCTGCTCCTTCTGCTGCCACTTCTTGACTTCTTTACTGACCACCCTAAACTGAAAGCCCTGTCCTGTTACCATCTCCCTGTGTATTTCCTTCAAGGTGTGTTCACTAATAGCACTTACCTTTTTCACATGCATGTTTGCCTGCCCACTGTCAGTTTCCCATGAAAACCTTAGTTAATCTATTCATAGTTAATCTATATAAATATCTCAGTCTATCATCACCTTCACCACTATCACTCAGCCACCAGAGCTGAGCATGGCACAGAATGGGTGTTTATTAACTAAATTAACTACATTTAATTTGCTGTCCCAGTAAGTCACCCAGCACGGCTCTATCAGCTTCCCTGCTTTTGCAGATGAGGAAACTACGAATATCAAAGCTGCGTAGATGCTCAGTGACAGCTCAGGATTCGAATCCAGGTCTTTGGGCCCCAGGGCCCGAGCACATCCCGCTCTTCAAGGGGTGGGTGGTCTAAGCGTGGTCACTGCCCTTAGAGTTAGAAGTATTTAACATGTTTTAAAAAACGTTATTGCACAGTTTACATGAAGGTGTAACATTCAAGCTCCACGGTTTAAAGGAAGGGACGTCACCAGCTCCTCTCCGGCCTAACCCTCACCCATTTCTGTCTTTCTCACGCCCGGTCTGCAGGTGGCATGGCATTTCCGCAGTGACAAACAGCAGCCCAGATGTGATTTTGAATTCTGACTTTTCATAAGCGTTTTCAAAAATACAGCTTGCAGGACCCACAACGAGACAGAATGAGAAAGAGAAATGACATTCTCAACCCAAGGCACTGAAAATAAGAAACTCTCACATGGACAAAGAAAGGAAGTAATAAGTGAAAATAGAGAAAAAAGAAAAACCAAAAAACCCTAGCACTAACCAGAGTAGCACAGGTCCGAAGGGCTCCGTGTCATACTAAGAATTGTCGCCTGGGCAGAGAGAACCAGGCTAATCTGAGACTTGAGGCATCAGAGTTGACAGTGTGAGCTTTGGTTGGTGGGGCTGGGGGGTGGTCTTTAAGACCTGAGTTCCTCCACAAGCTCTGCTGTAGACCAGCTGTGTGCTCCTGGGCAAGTTACTTGGCCTCTCTGAGCCTCCATTCCTCACTGGTACAGGAAGGTACTGAGCCCTGCCACACATGGTAGTGATGGGGACTGGGTTCCAGCCCAGAGCCAGGAGCACAGGAAGAGTTCCATGATGCCAGCTTCCCTGCCTGCCTTCCCAGGCAAGGCGGAGGCGGTGCTATTGCAGCAGCGGCACACTGGCCTGCCTCGGGGCAGAATGCGGCACAGAAAGGAGACCTGCGGAGAGGGAGGAGCAGGGTGGGGGGTTCTGGGCGTGCTGAGCTGTCAGTGAGCAGACCTGGAGTAACAGCCCCGCAGCCTCCAAATCTAGCCTCGAGCCACGCACAGCCAGCCAGGCCCACCAGGGCCCCCCTGTATGGAGGAGCCACGTTTCAACACCAGGGACCCATGAGCACCCTGGGAAGTAAACACCCAAATACCAAACATACCAGACATTCCCCCACATAAACAGGGCTGCACTGAGCCAGGGGCTGCGGTCCTTCCCCACTCCCCCACCCCCCATCAACAAAGTAGGGCAGTTCAGGGACAAGACCGTGGCCTGCCCAGCCAGCTAGGCCCACAGCCTCCTCCCACCCCAGGAGGGAGGAATGAGGAAACCCCAGGGGCTCTCAGCCAACTCCCTTGCTGACCCCAGAAGCCTGCAGGGGCCAGGCCCTCCCAGCATCCCCCATGGGGCTGAGCTGTTGGAAACTCTCTGCCCTCCTGTCTCTCCCATCATCTCTTGCCAGGCCTTCTTACTCAGTGGCCAAGGTCTGGACCTCAGCTGTGAAATACTGAGCTGTTTCAGTGAACAGCGGGCAGGGCTTTAGGAGAAAATTCAAGACAAATGGTCAGTCTAAGGCTGGGGTTGCAAACTCACATCACCTCAGGGGTCAAGCAAGCAACTCACCATTAGTGAGGGAGGAGGGCTGGATGGGGCGGTGCCCACCCCTCCTGCCATGGGAGGGGACACTACCCCAGTGAGATGCAGGCTCAGTGCTGCTAATTCTTCCAAGTTTTCAAAAATATATAAATTTTTAAAGTAAAATCTCCCAATTTGGAATGTCAGCAACAAATTCCATTTTGAAAGGAACACCACATGAGCCAAACAAAACACATCTGCGGGCTGCACTGGCCCACGGCTGCGGGTTCATGACCTCCGGCAGGTGGCTGACCCTAGCGCACTTGTCCTCAGAAGCCTGGGCTCTGGTCACCACAGTGCCCTACTCTGTGACCTCGAGTCAATCAGGTCAGCTCTCAGGTCCTGGGGCTCATCTTTAATAAGCACAAGTAGCTCCCAGTTCTCACTAACCTTCAAACACACCTGCAAGGTGGGTCTCAGAGGCCTTATTTTACAAGTGAGAAAACTGAGGCTCAGCGAGGTGGAGTGTCTGCCCGAGGCTGCCGAGCTGGGAAAAGACAGGGATTGACTCCATTCCATCAGGCTACCTTCCACACGGTGGGCTGGACTAAAATCTCTGCAAAGTCCTTTCCAGCTCTGACTTCTCTGGGTTTTTATTCATCCAGCCTTCAAGGGTAGCGTAGGCCTGCTTGAGGGGAGAAGGGGTGGGATGTAGGAAGGGTGCCCCCTAACTTCTTATAAGAAGTTTCTTAGCTGGGCACAGTGGTGTACACCGGTAGTCCCAGCCACTCAGGAGGCTGAGGCTGGAGGATTGCTTGAGCCCAGGATGTTGAGACCGCAGTGAGCCATGATTGTGCCACTGCACTCCAGCCCGGGCAACAGAGCGAGACTCTGTCTCAAGAAAAAGAAAAGAGAAGTTTCTGCTTTTACAGACTCTTAGTGCCAGGGGCTCTTGGAAGCACCAAGGCTAATCCCTAGATTTTACAGATGAGGAAACTGAGTCCCAGAGAAGGAAATGGCTTGCTCTTGAAGACAGGGATTGGATCTTCACAGACCAGCCCACAGGACACTGCTCAGTCCATCCTCCTGGGAGGCTCTGCCTGACTGTGCATCATCCCTCTTTCCTGAATTTTCCATGCCCTGGACCCACTCCCCGACACCTGCCCATCCTCTGACCTTGCCTTTCCAGTCTCCTGCTTCTTCCCATCCCTTCGGGGCTGTTTTCCAGGTCCCATCCTTGGCCTGCTACTCTCCTCACTCGATATGCATGGCCTGTGGGTCTCTGTTTTCATTTGCCCAATGGTTTCGGCCACCACCCATACACTAATGCCAACCAAATCTGGATTTGCAGACCCAAATATCCAAGTGCCTGCTGGACCAGACGCTCAATGTGGATGTCCCTGAGGGCTCACTACCAGCCTCGCCATAACCCCATCCCTCTTGTTATCTCCAATTTTGATCACACCAGCCATCCAATTCTAGATTTTAAATCTTCCTCAGATTTGCTCCCCCCATCCGCCCCCACTGTCACTTTCCAGGCCCACTCTCTCTCCTGGACCACTGCCCCAGGCCCCCAGGAGGCCTCCAGATCCTGCACAACCATCCTCCACCCCAGCCATCAGGAGGAATCTTTCTAAAATGCAAATCTGACCCAGTTACTGTCCACCTTACCCTCAGGATGAGGCCCAAGCTCCTATGTCAAATGAGGTTGCTGACACTTGGCCCCACCTGCTGTGTTCTTACCACCTGTTGATCCCAGGGTTCCACTCTATGCTCCTGAAACACTGAGGTGCTACATACCGTACGCTTCCCTGGCCTGCATGCCTTTGCCCTGCTGTCCCCTTAGCTTACTTCTCATGTCTCCTGTACATGCAGCTGGAGCATCACCTCCCACAGGAAGCCCTCCCTGATTTTCATGCCCTGTAGGCTAAGGAGGTGTCCCTCTGCTCTGAGCGTATCCTGGCCCCTACTGTATTATATTCTATTCTCTGTTTCTGACTCCTCCATTAAACTGGGAGTTCCACAAGGGCAAAGTCTGCATCTTACTGACTTTTTGTGTGCTCAGCACCTTGCATGGTTAGGGAGGAAGGGAGGCCTGATCCACAGAGCTGGTGACCTGGGCAAGAACCCAGAACTCCTGACTCCAAGTCCAGGGCTCTTTCCACTTCACTTCAGCTGCCCCCAACACCAGGATGTAATCAAGCACATTCACCTGTGAACAAACCCACACACTGGACGCTGTGCTCACTCAAATCAGCTCAGCCAACCACCAGGTGAAGGCTCTGAACAAGAGCTGGCAGAGGCAATGGCTTCACCTGCCAACATGAGTCACTCGGCTCCCATGGCTGGGGGCGCGGGTGGATAAGCCATTGCTCTGTGTGCACAGCATCTACAGGAAACGGTGGGGAGCAGGGCTGCAAACTAAGCTCCAGCCTTAGATTCTGCAACTGAGAAGACCCAGAGACCCTGGATCCTGGCTGCAACCTCAGGTCAGGAACTCAAGGCCAGAGAAGGGAAATGAGTGCGCCCAGGTCCTGGGTCAGACAGTGACAGGACCAACTGGAAGGCTACTGCTTTCTGGGAAGAGGCAGGGGACACCCTCTGTATGAACTGAAAGCCTGACACCCTACAATCTTTGTGGGGCATCAGAGCCCACGGGTGGATCCTTCCAAACTGACTCCTCGGTCTCCTCACATCTCAGCAAGATGCAGCATGTCTCTGATCACGGCCCTCCCAACTCCCCTTGTCCATAGTAAAAACCTTCTTCTGCATTAACAGATCCCCAAAAACAATAGGCCGCCGAGGTGTGAGGCTGGTTTATATGAACAGAATAGGAAAAGGCCATTCTCTCAAAAACCAGTGGAGAACAGTCCCATTTCCACAGCTAAGAAAAGACAGCATTGTGTTTGGAACAAAGCCTGAGAAAGCCAGCTAGGCAGGGTGACACCCATTTACAGCCGGTTTTGCTAAGGAAAGAGCAAACACTGTTACTACAAAAGTGAGAACGAGTCCAGGAGATGCAGGAAAAATCACCTTGGCACAGACAGAAAACCTAACACTGAAGAGGAAAAGAGATGATGATTGCTAGGAAATCCTTTTGCTGGAGAAGAGCTATTTGGGGAAGGATGTCTTTTGCTGAAATATGTCTATTTCAGGCCCATTTCATATTTATGATTTAGTGGGGTCTCATTTCCCACTAGGCAATCAATCTGTTTTCTTGTCCAATTGACAGTCACTTCAAAAGATAAGAAAAGGAGAGAAATGGTGGTCCCCACAAGACCCTCACCACCCCCAAAAGACTGGTAAGAAGCAGAATGCATCTGGTAGGGAAAAATCTGTCTTCTTCTCAAAGAGTTAATAATACAGCTGAAACTGACTCTTTAACAACAACAAATGGTGTAATATGCCTTGATTACACTGGGTCAAAAATGGAGACAAGAGCTCCTGCAAAATGACTCTATCTACAATTAAATGAAAATGCAGTCGTTGCACAGAATATTTATGAACAAGGCTGTTCTGAAAGTCCCGAGCTGGCCAAAGTAGGAGAACATTTCAAGTGCCATCTTATTAAAGCCTTTGAAAGTCATTTGTCTTTCATCATGAAGGTGAAAAACAAGGTCCTTGGCTTAATTATTCTCTACCAAGGCAGTTCCATTTAATCTGTATGCAGGGTGTGTGGCTAAAACGTGCATTTCAGCCAATCTTTTCAAGCACAAGGCACAGATAACAGACAAATCTCCCAGCAAAGGCAAACTCTCCATCAAGAATACTGAACACCAGCTAATATAAACCCCACCGAGGTGAGAGGGCCACACAGTTCACAACCAGGAATATCTGGCCCGGAGGATGGAAGAGGGGTTTTACCAAGAGTGATTTATTTAAGGAGATGGATGCAATTTAGGTGCAGAGAGGAGGTATGGAAGGGCTTTGCCATACTGAGGCAGATGGAGTCGGACACAGAGCTCCCCATTGCCAGGGCTACGGAGTGGATGCTCAGTTATCAGACCAGAACTGCTGAGAACTCTGGGTCAGCGGCAGTAAATGAGGGCTCCTTTGGCATGAGAACAGCTTCTCTGATTCTCTCTTCTAAAACAATGAAGGAACCAGCCTATTGACAAGCTTGGCAGCTTAATTAATTGGGAAGTCCCTTAGGGCACAGACACGGCGATGTTGAGCATCTCAAGACATGGAAATAACTGGTTTGGAAACGCTAAGGTGTTTGCTGACTCAGAAGGCAACCCCTGCCTTACACAGATTCAGGGGACCATAAGCATTAATGAGTATCCAATGGCAGGTGGACCCATCTAGGAAGCTTGAGATAGGTGTTGAGAAAAATGTGGTTTTAGATCCTTTATTCTCAGAATCTTTGCCAGTCAGAGCTGGAAGGGGCGACCATGTAGACATGCTCTGCATGTGCAGAGAGCATCAGAATGCCCTGGGGGGCTTATTGCATCACGGATTTCTGGGCCCCACCCTTTAGAGAGTGTGCTTCAGTATGTTTAGGTGAAGACCCAAGAATCTGCACTTCTAACAAGCTCCCAGATGCTGACCCCACTTTAAGTAGCATCCATTGGTTTCAGCAACAGAAACATCTTGTTCAAATGATACCACAAAATACTCAACAGGTTAAGGCAGTATATATTTTACTTATGGGCTTACTTAAGGGCTTACAATTGCATCATATCCTTATTATAGTCATTCATTGAGAACAAAAAGATGTGTTTTGGCTGGTGCAAAACCTTTAACTCAGACGTTATCTGGGATATTTGCAGGTTTCTGATAATCTTGTATCCAAATTATTCCTGTCTTTTGTTTTTCTTGCACATTCAGATTAGTAGTTAGTTACAGATGGTAGGTAGGTAATAGCTAGCTAGCTAGCTAGATAGATAGATAGGCTGGGCGCAGTGGCTCACGCCTGTAATCTCAGCACTTTGGGAGGCCAAGGCGGGCGGATCACTTTGAGCTCAGGTGTTCGAGACCAGCCTGGGCAACATGGCAAAACCCCGTCTCTACTAAAAATACAAAAATTAGCAAGGCATGGTGGCGCACACCTGTAATCCCAGCTATTCAGGAGGCTGAGGCAGGAGAATCACTTGAACCCCAGGCTGGAGTGCAGTGAGCCGAGATCACACCACTGCACTCCAGCCTGGGTGACAGTGAGACTCTATCTCAAAAAAAAAAAAAAAAAGATAGATAGATAATAGATAATGCCTCATCAGCTTGCTTTCCACTCTCAAGATGCTCATCAGTTAATGCGAAGTAGCAGGAAGAGCTTTGTTCGGAAGTCTATGTAAAATAGATTAACCTGGCACCAGCTGTCACCTTGGCAGTGCTCTCCAAGGTGTTAGATCTGATAACTAATAGGTATGAGCATGTGTGTGGATCTTGTCTTTTTAAAATAATAGATAAAATTATGCTTTAAAAATAAGACCCTGGCAAGTGATTTAATCTTCTGAGACTCAGCTCCCTAACAACTCATGCTACCAATAACACTACCTCATAGGGTTGTTGGAACAGATCAGAGATGATGTCTACAAAAGAAGTTTGCAACTATAAAGTGCATTGCTTGTGTATGACTTCTGACCTGAACACAGATGTCCTCTCTCCTTCAAAGACCTGAGCTGGTTTCTTATCTGAATTACCAGGGTTTTCAGCTAATGGCTACAGGTTAGAACACCTGCCAGCCCCACTCAGACCAACTGAATCAGGATCAATATTTTTGAAAGACTTTCCGGGGAATTCTAATCAGTAGTCAGAGTTAGAAACTGCTGTTCTATACCATATATCCTCCCTAGTTCTATATTAAATCCTATCAGATTGTTCTCCTTGCTCCTGGATAGATACTAGCAATAAAAAGGAAAAAAGGCTTCTTCACTGCCACTGGTCTAAAAGGGGATTTTAATAACCCTAGCAACTAATTCTGGAACATTGCTACACACTGGGGGATTTGCATACATTATTCCTTTTCAGCCTCCCCACAACCCTGTAAGGCAGATATTCTTCTTCTCCATTTTTAAAAGAGCTTTATTGGGATCAAACTCACACATACCATACAATTTGTCCATTAAAGTGTACAATTCGCCAACTTGTATTATATCCAGAGTTGTGCAACCATCACAAAAATCAATTTGAGAACATTTTCATCACCCCCAAAAGAAACCTCATATCCCTTGGGCATCACTCCCCACTCCTCCCATCTCCCCACCCCTAGGCAACTGGCTCTACTTCCTGTCTCTATGAATTTGCCTGTTCTGGACATTTCATCTAAATGGAACCACACAGTATGTGGTCTCTTGTGGCTGGCTTCTTTTACGCAGCATAACATTTTCAAGGTTCATCCATATTACAGCATGTATCAGTTCTTCATTCCTTTCTATGGCTAAATAATAATCCATTGTATAGATAGACCATGTTTTATTTATTCATGTACCAATTGATGGACATTTGAGCTGCTTCCACTTTGGAGCTATTGTGAATAATGCCACTATAAACGTTCAGGTACGTTTTTGTGTGGACATGTTTTCCTTCCTGTTGGGTATATATGTAGGAGTGAAATTGCTGGATCGCATGGGAACTCTGTTTAGCCCTTTGAGGAACCACCAGACTGTTTTCCAAAGTGGCTGCATCATTTTACATTCCCACAATCAATTCATGACGACAGCTTCTCCACATTCTCACCAATATCTGTTATTATCTTTTTCCATTATAGTCATCCCAGTGGGTGCAAAATAGTATCTCATCATGGTTTTGACTTGTATTTCCTTGATGGCTATGATGTTGAGTATTTTTTCATGTGCTTATTCACCATTTATATATTTTCTTTGGAGAAATGAATATTGAGATCCTTTGCCCATTTTTCTACTGGGTTATTTGTCTTATTATTGACATGTAATCATTATTTATATATTCCAGATGCAAGTCCCTCATTAGATCTACGATTTGCAAAAATTTTCTCTCATTCTGTGGATTGTCTTTTTACTTTGTCTCCTTTGAAGTACCAAAGTTTTTAATTTTGATGATGTCCAATTTATTTTTTATTTTGTTGCTTTTATTTTTGGCGTAAAATCTAAGAAACCATTACCTAATCCAAGGTCACAAAGATTTATGGCTGTTGTCTTCTAAGAGTTTTCTAGTTTTCACTCTTAAATTTAGTTCTTTGATCCATTTTGAGATAATTTATGGATATGGTACTAGGTACTAGGTAGGGGTCTGTTCCCCCTAATTTTACAAGGGATGAAATTGAATTTCAAACATCTAGTGAACTCTCCAGAGCCAAACCATTCCAGTGCAGCAGTCCTGCTTTGCTACATTGCCTCCAAAAAGGCAAGGGTTTTTATTTGCGGGGGTTGGGGAGTTGGTAGGGCGTAGGGAGGACTACAGAGGCAAACCACAGAGAAGTTTGTCAGAGCATACACATGCACTATGCTCAGTGAAAGGGGACCCTGCAGTCACAGAGCAGAGCACAGTCAATGAGCCCCAGCATATGGCAGGTTGTACACAACCTCGAGGGGTGGCTAAACCCAGAGGAGGCCCAGGCCCTCACTCCCAGCACTTTCACATCCTGCCTGAATCCATCCGTAAGTTCCTCTAGATCTCCATGCTCCAACCTCAGGCCAGGTTGCCTTGTGCCTTTTGGGCACAGTAGAAGGAAGAAAGATTTAAATGGCTTCACAGTTGTTCAGTCAGATGAGCCTCCCCCAGGAGAGGACTCAGTTTCCCAACTCTGAGTCCATGTTGCCAGTGGACCTGGAAACATCAAAGTAAGATGGCAGGATTGACAGAAGGGTTGACAGCCCATCTTAAGGCTGCTAAAAAAGCTGATGGTTGATGGGAATCCAACGATGACATTAACACCACAGGAAACAAGATAAGGGGTCACAGAAGGCAGCTTAGGGGAAAACAGAGGCTTGAAGAGCCTTCTCATTTATAGTTTGTGATGATAACTAAAACTCCAGCTGCATCTAAACTGCATAAACAACCAGAAACTGGAAAGTCTGCTTGCTTCCCGGAAACCCAGGTCATAGGCTAACACTTTAGAAAGCCCAGTGCTGTCAGAATAGGTAGTTCACTACACATGGAATCAGTCTCTAACAAAGGTAATTTATGGACATACTGCACTACAGTCAAGGTCATCTTTCACACAGCATCTCATTTAATCTTCATGGTGAAGCTCTATCATGAGGACGTGGATCCAGTCGCCATGTGGAGTATGTGCAGGAAGCTGCACTACTTTGGAAAGGGCAGTTTGGATTTCCTCCTGTTACAGATGAGGAAACGAGCTAACTTTTCCAAGGTTATGCTAGGAATGAGTGAGAGAGCCAGACTTTGAACCCAGAACTTGCACCCAAGCCCAGAGCTCTTCCCAGGCCCCAGAAGCAGCCCCTCTGGTTAGGAAGCCTGGATGTGCCCTGCTCCCACAACACCTCAGACCACCCACCATTTCCGAGGGCAAAATACCCTCAGGTCAATACAAGCCCATGAAACAGGTTTTTGATTCAATTATAAAAACTACCTTGCATGATCAACACATTTGAAAAGTGAGTCACAAGCCTACCTTACATCTGTGTCTTAGTAAGTGCCAGGCATCATGTGAAACCTTTAGCAGCATTAGTTCATTTCATTATCATAGCAACAGCAGGGCTTGGTGACTCACACCTGTAATCCCAGCACTTTGGGAGGCCGAGATGGGAGGATCGCTCGAGCCCAGGAGTCCACAAACAGCCTGGGCAACATGGCGAAACCCCCATCTCTACAAAAAATACAAAAATTAGCCAGGCCTGGTGACATGTGCCTGCAGTCCCAGCTACTCAGGGGGCTGAGGTGGGAGGATTGCTTGAGCTCAGGAGGTCAAGGCTGCAGTGAGTCAAGATCGTGCCACTGCACTCCAGCCTGGGCAACAGAGTGAGAACCTGTCTCAAAAAAAAAAAAAAAAAATCATAACAACACTAAGAGGTAGGTATTATTATCATCCTCACTTTAAGATATTAATAGAAAACCTAAGAAGCCGTAAGGCTTCCTGAGCTTTTCAGAGGTGTCTGATTTCTGCTAAGGACGTAGAGATCCAGCCACATCCTCACCACCACCTCTCTAAGGGACCCTGTGCTAGGATAACACTGGGTGTGACCAACTTCTGATTTTAAATAAAAGCCTCAGAACCCTTGTGAATGCTCTGGATATGGTATCAAATAAGACTAAACACCACAGAGGCCAATGTTAAACACACTCATAGCTGCCTTTAACTATCACTCATTCTCCCTCAACTTTAAATTTTTTTTTAAGCTAACAGCTTTTGAAAATGTGCTAACAAAGTAACGGAACTAAAGTGGAAATTACAGATTTCAAAGATGAGTTGGGAGATTCTGTTCCAAGAGAGGACAGATTGGACCTCTCTGCCAAACAAGTATGAGACAAAAAAAGCATCTGAGTCAGGGGGAAGAAGGCCAATGCTATTCCAAAAGCCACAATTAAAAACCAATTATGCAAAGCTTGCTAAAAAATGTCAGTGGGCTGCCTTTACGTTTCAAATCACTAAAAACACAAGCGCGCTTAGGCCAACATTTACCCAGCACATCAGCTGGTTTGGGGCAACTTTTTCTGCTCAGGCTAAACATGGATGCACGTCTTGGTCTCTGTTATGAACAAAGTCTGGGAAGACCACCTGGGGCTGAGTGAACACGGCTTCCAAGGCCGCTCTATGGTCCATGGATTCCTATTCACACTTCATCCAGGGGCCCTGGAGAAGACAGGAAGTCACCAATGTGAAATTCACAGACAGTTAAGTCTCCTCTCCATCTCTGAAAATGATGAGGACACGGATCCAGTCCCTGTGTGGAATACACACAGGAAGCTGCCCTGTGTTGGAAAGGGCAGTTGCTGATGATACATACACACCGATTCCTCAGGGTGACACCCTCAGAAAGCTCCCTAATAAGGATCAGAAGAGCCTGAGGACAGGAAGAAACCACTTAGAGTCACATTCCCAAAAGTAGCTGAGTCATCTCTGAGCCTACTAGCTATACAACTTCCCAGGCCTCTACCCTCAGAGATTCTGATTCCATGGGCCTGGGGTGGGGTCTGGAAATTTATATTTTTTAAGAAATTTCCCAAAGTGTTTTGATGACCAGTCACATTTTGGAATGATTGGTTTGATTTTTGTTGTATTTTCTTTTTTTCTGCCTGAAGTCAATGAAATTCAGAAATAGCAAAATCTAATGAACAATGGCTGAAGATAAGAACTGGGAAGTAGAGCGATCAAGGAATAGAAAGTTTAAGTGACTTGCCAAGTTGACACAGCTCATAATGTTCAAACCAACAAGCAAGGTCCGTGGGACATAAATATGGGACACAGACTCAAAATCAGGTTGGCAACACAGACCGTGTGAAGTGGGCTGGGGGTAAGACATCAGTGAGTAGTGGGGACTGCGGTGAACTCAAGGCTGTACACAAATACAGCAGGCATCTGCTCCTCAGCTCCAACCTCTTGTTGCGTCTAAGGGTGTGGCTTTAAGTGGCTAGATATTCTGGTTTTTTAAAAGAAGCCAGAAAGTCCACATTTCCTGGCTTTTAAATATGGCAATTCATTCAATTTTTTAAAAAAGAAAACCACACTGTGATTTTGTTAAAAAAGAAAGAAAAAGCAAACCACCCTGTGAACAAGATTCATCTGCAGGCCGACGCCTGCCCCTGGAATGCCAGTGTGCAGTCTCTTTCCTGAAAGGTCATCCAGTTTAGCCTCCCTTGAACTCTTGAGTTCCCTCTAGAGCACGGAGAGGTGGCCAGAGGGTGAGGGGTCCTGTCTAGCAGGTTGATTAGAAAGTGTCTGGTGTGTGTATGTGTGTGTGCAAGGGTGGGGCTTCGGGCCTCCCTCCCCTCCCAACTGAAAATGCATTCCAGACCCAGAGGCAGGGTGTGACCACCACAGCCACGGCTCCCTGGGAGATGACCTGGGAAGGGCCAAGATCTTCAGGCCAATAGGGACTGGTTGGTGGAGGAGTCCAGCTGTGAGGGGCTACAGAGGAAAAGTCAAGGAAGGAAAGCTCTGGAGAAAGCCAGAGAGCAAAGCTGTCCTGAAAGGGAATACTAGAAAAGAAAGGAGAAAGAAGCAACAGCTTTAAAAATTCCACAACCCAGGAAATGACGTTCCCAGAGTCCCTGGCCAATCATCAAAATGAGCAGTCTTGCCACTGCCATGTCCTTGGTCTGCTTAATTTTTCTTCATGGTGCTGACCACGAACTCACCTTATATATTGTGTATTAATTTGCTTACTTTTGGATGCCCTCACTGCAATATATAGCACCGAGAGATGCAAGGCTTTGACTCTTTTATCTGCAGTTCGGTTCCCAGCGCCTGGTGCAGTGCTCAGCACATAGTAGATGCTTAACAAATATGGCTTGAACAAACGGACTGCAGGCAAGCAGTTGGCACCAAAACAGTTTAACGTCATGTGTTGACCATGTAATAATAACGACATCAGCACAAAGCACTTTATAATTCACAAAACCTGTCGTTGAACTTAATTCCTCCCATTTTCTTTTACTGAATTGCTCTGTTCATTTGGATACAGCCCAGGAGACTGCTGGCCTCTGCAAGGCGAACAGCCCAAGAACCACCTCTGACAGAGCTGCCTGCACGGCGGCTCAGCTGGCTCTCTCTCTCTCTCCCATTCTCTCTCTCTCTCTCTCTCTCTCTCTCTCTGGGGACTAGGAGACAATGAGGCTGCAGAACTGAAGGGCTCAGCACTCACCGGGCAATGTCATAAAAATGATCGAACATTCCGGGGCCAGGTTCATCCAACCTCCCCAGCTCAACAGAGCTCTGGTTAGAAGTCTGGGAGGGGTATAGAGGCATGGGAGGCCACACAGCATGTGGGCTCAAGACAGACTGCCTGAGCTCATTTCCCAGCTACTGACCTTGGACCTGCCTCAGCCTTGTTGACCTCATCTGTAATGTGGATATAACAACAACAATAACAACACTAATTACTTCAGAGGGTACTTGTGCAGCGTAAATGAGGTACTTTACAAAGAGACCTAGTACCGTGACTAGGACTTAGCTCAGCACAAGTGACACCCGGCTGTAATGGCGGCACACCGGGCCCCAGTGCTATCACTTCCCAGCAGTGTGACCCTGAGTGACTGAACTCCCTCCCTAGACCTCAAACTCTTCTCTAATATGGGGGTAACCTGGACTCCAGGACTGAATAAGGAATGAATGAAGTCATGCATGTTAAGTACTTTGTGCAGGTCCTGGGACATATTAAATGCTTAATGAGCTAGTATCTGATTATTATTCAAGAAATTTTTACTAGTCTAAAATGCCAATATGAAAATCCACTCAAGGCAGTTTGCCATATGCAAATAAATCTTTAGACCATAGATTCTTCAGTTGCAAGTTTCTTTCCCCACCCCCCTTTAGGTTTTAGTTACTCTAAGAATTAGCTCTCCCAGCCCCTGGGGATCTGACCTAGGAGGCATTTGGAGGTGGGTTCACAGTGCAGGGCTGGCATCCCTCTACATCGGTACAATCTCGCTGCTCCATCTGCCTCTTCGCCCCCACAACACTGCAGTCTGACAGCGAGGGAGAGGACATGCAAATATGCCCTAAAAACGGCTTGTTATTTTCACGGCCTGGATGGTGCACGTCTGTGGGTGCCTGTGAGGACAGCATGTCACTGTTGGGTACAGGGCAGATGCCACCAATTTGGGGGTGGTGTAAAATGTAAAAATACCCAACCCAAATAAAAGTGGCTTCTCCAAAAAAAAAAAAAAAAAAAAAAAAAAAAAAAGGGAAGAGTTCCTCCAGTGCCTTTTGCAGAGGAGAGAGGTGGTAACTCAGCCCCCCAGGCGAATCTCAGCTTGGCCACCTCTGCCTAAGACACCTGGCTCCTCATCAACCCCATGCACAGCCTTAGTGCCCATGAAACTGCTCAGCTATTGGCTCCAAATGGCAATTTTACTGTGGAATGACCCAGAAACAGATGCTCTCAAGTTACAGACCTGGGAAGGTGAGGAGCAGAGGGCCAAAAGACAAGGACCCTGCATCATGAAGACAGAACACTAAATAAGCTGGGAAGTGCTCCAACAACACATTGGCTTTCAAGATCAATTCAGAAGAATATAATCACAGTCAACTCACATCTTGTAATCCACAGTCTTTAGTTGGCACCTATGATGGACCTCATCCACGTGTCTTGAGCACAAACGGCTAACAGGGTCCAGGCAGTAGAGGTAAATGAAGACAGATGGTAGTAGCAAAAGCAAAACCAACAACATAAGCAGGATCAAGAATAACAGGGAGGTGCAGGGGCCTGTGGCCTACTGGAAAGAGGAAACAGTAAAGTACCTCCGTCCACCCCCACTGAACCATTGCCATGCCAGAACAGGGCAGTGTATGAGATCTTCCAATTTTTTAATCAAAATTTTCAAGTGAAATGTGGGTTCGCGTTTCTTTTAAAACACTGAGCTGGCCAAACAAAATACATCTGAGAGCCAGGTCCAGCCTGCAAATGGCCAGTTTGCCACCACAGCCAAGCCCCCAACAGTCCTCTGCAGTTTTTAGATACCTGTCAGGAGAAGGGGAGCTGAGAAATAGTTGCCTAATATCCCCAGCTCTCCCCTGCGGTTACCCAGACACCCTTCTCCATGCAGAAAGCCCTCTCTCTCTAGCACTTCCAGCACTTCAGCCCCCCGAGCTCCCCCTAGGCTCACCTTTGCCTGTGAACCCTCCCTCCAAGCACAGCTGCTATTCCCAGCTGCTCAGCCGCTTTCTGTGCCCTCCCCATCCCAGCCTCTTCCCCACCTCCCACCACAGGCTCCTCCTTTCCAGGGGGCAGCTACTCTGGCAGGCCTCTGAAGAAACGGCACTGCTGGGAACCTTGCTGGGGCAGGCCTTCAGACAAACGGCCAGCCCTGGGCAAGTAGCCGGGGGCATGCCCTGCATAGATCCTCGGCCATGCCGGGGACTGCTGCTGCTCACCAGTGCCCTGAGGAAAGGGCTCATGAGAGCTGCAGGTACAACGGACCCGAGGAGGGGTCCCTTGCAAATGCCACATGTGGGTGCTCCACGTGTGGGTCCTGGGCAAGTGCCATCTAAGGCGGACACTGCTGGCTGACTGAGGCCATGCCCGGCTCTGGCAGCTGCTTGGGAAGGGAGGCCGCACTACTCTTCCTCCAAGTTCCCTGGTTCAGCTGCAGAAAGGGTCAAGAGGGGTGGAGGTCATGATGTGACTAATGATAATTTTAAAAGATAACCTAATATTGGCATTCTCTTGTCTACTTTTCAAAACATGTACACATTCCCGCTCCCATTATCTCCCCTGATCCACCCACCACCCCAGAGAGATGGCCGAGATATTGCTGTTCATTACTGTTATTATTATCACTCTTCCCCCGCCCCTCGGAGAACCAGAGACAGGTTAAATATCCTCCCCTGGCCCAGTGCTTCTCCAGTGTTAACATGTCCACGAATCCCTGGGGGATCTTGTTAAGATGCAGATTCTGATTCAGAAGCCTGGAGCGAGGCCTGGGATTCCGCATTTCGGATAACCCCGGGGTGGTATGGATGCTACTGGTCCTCAGACTCCACTTTGAATAGCAAGGTTAAGGTCCCACAGTGGGTTTAGGGCCAGACCTGGAATCTGCCAGGGGTAAAAGACTCGCTCACCTCACTTTTCACGGGCTGGGGCCTCTTGCCCAGTTTCACCTCCAGGAAGTGCAAGGGTGCAATCATGGCCCCGAGGTTGCGGATGTCAGCGTATTTCAGCTCCTCCACAGTCAGGGCCGAGCTGGGGAGTCCGGTCAGGGGGCCAAGCCCTGGCAAGGAGCCTGCGGTCACCGAAGGGTCCGGGATCTGCCCAGGCATCATAGCAGGAGGAGCGGCAGGCCAGCCTGGAGTGGGCAGGAAAAGAGCAGGACAGTCAGCCAGGTCAGGGGCTCCAGGAGGGCTCAAGCCCCTCGTCTTGCCAGGACTGTCACTTCTTTCACCACTGTTCCCCTGAATCCCTTTCCCACCCAGCTACTCTTCCTGCCGTAAAGTCCTTCCTGTTACAGAGGAAAAGTTGCTCAATTAACTCACACCAAGGTCACCCTTGGCACTGCCAGGAGTGTCTGCCTTTTTTATTTTGAAGGCAATGCTTGACCCAGTCATAGGCAACATGTATTCAGCCTTTGCTCTGTGCCAGGCCCCACAGTAATCCTGTAGTCAGTCCCATTAGGCTGGATCAGAGGTCATTACACAGAGGAAGTAGCCAAGCTTAGAACGATAATTTGCTCAAGGTTGTACACAGTTAAAACTGGTGGAGCTGGGATTTCAATGGCAGCATACAGTCTCTGAAGAGAGTGAATTATAACGGCGGAACCTCAAGCACCTTCACACCTGTTTCAGAGGAAGCTATTTTTGGTCTGGCATGGTGCCTCCCCTCCAATCACACATCCTATTCTGCATACTTGTTAAGACACCGTGAATAGGAGATGAAGCAAAGCTAAGTTAAAGGTGAGTATGTGTGATATCTATGAGGAAGGGACTGAGGCAAAGCAGGTGGAATTAATTAGCATGTGCTTTCCGTGTGAAACCCAGTACCAGAAAACTCCTCCATGCCCTCATGCCCTCCCCCCCTTTTTTTTTTTTTTTTTTTTTTTGCCCAGGCTGGAGTGCAGTGGCGCGATCTCGGCTCACTGCAACCTCCGCCTCCCAGGTTCAAGCAATTCTCCTGCCTCAGCCTCCCGAGTAGCTGAAATTACAGGCACGTGCCACCACACCCAGCTAATTTTTGTATTTTTAGTAGAAACAGGATTTCCTCATGTTAGCCAGGCTGGTCTTGAACTCCTGGCCTCAAGTGATCTACCCACCTCAGCCTCCCAAAGTGCTGGGATCATAGGCGTGAGCCACCACACCTGGCTACCTCCACGGTCTCTTCATTCTCAGAGCAAACACATATTCCAGCTGTGCCAGACCAAAAAGGTGTACGAGGGAAGACAGATTCAGACATGGAAGAAGGATGTAAATTAGACAGGTCAACACCAAGGGAATTCTTCCCTTTACTGGGGGAAGCTCATGGGGAAGAAACGGTCATTTCAAGGCACAGATGGCAGTGAAGAAAGCTGGTCTGCCAATAAAGCCAGTCCCTTGAAGGGCTCCTCCTACCCACCCATCCATCCAGTTACTGACCACCTACTATGAGCCAGCAGGCCCTAGGAATATGGAGGTCAGATGTGCAGTCTTAGCTTTGGAGCAGCCTTATAAGTAGCATGTTAGTACGAAACTGCTCTTAGATTCTAGTCCTGGAAAGGAAATCATTTCTCCCTCTTCTCACCTTTCTGCCTAGGGCCATAAAATCAAAATCCTCACTGGCTTAGCACTCCTGAGGGAAAATCTTTGGCCTATCCTTCCATCTTTACCTGTCTCTTCCCATGGAGAGAGATGTATTTGGCAGAAGAGGGAAGATCTGATGTCCATCGGACAAGGCTTCTCTGCTGGGCAGTTAATCTACTCAGATGGCCACACGGTTCTTGGGCTCTCTGTCTCCCACAGGAGTGGCCTTGGAGGGTGACCCTTGACAACCACCTGTCCCCATTCCACTTCCCAGGTCTAGATCATTCCAGAGAGGGGCATTCATGAACCTGTTTTGGCCACAAGTGCAAGTCATATTCTCCATCTCCATTTCACTTTCGAAGGTGAAATTTGGTTCCCTGTCCAAGTCCAGAGTCTATTTCCCAATAAGTTCTATTTCTCTAAGAGGAAAAGTATGTGAGTAATTTGTATCCTCAAGCACAAAGGTTTCCACTGGCCATCCCTTTGTCTAAAGCAAGGTGTCTAAAGCAAGGTGCCTGGGAATGGGAAGTGGACCTGCCGTTTCATCCTCAGTATGCCTGCTGCATCGGTCATAAAGCCTCTGCCCATAGCTCCCTGGCTTGCCCCAGAGTTTTTCTTTGGTATCCTCAGGCTCCTCTATCTGTGCTCTATCTACTGTACTTCCCACATCTGGTCCACTTAGCACACCTTCCCACTCACATCCTTTCTCTACTTCCTTCACCCAGTGTCCCTGGGCCATCGGAAAAAGGTGTGAGACTCAATCACATTGAATTACAGTCTTAGAGCTGAAGGAGGCCCTGTGCTCATCTAAACCACATCCTCATTTTGACAGGAGGAAACTAAAGCTCAGAGAGGCTAAATGGCCTCCCCAAGGTCACACAGCTGCAGAGGATTGGAGCCACGGCTCGACTCCTGGTCCCAGGGTTTTAGACCAAAGCTTTCTCACTCTGCCTTTTTTGTTTCCCTTCCTGGGGTCCAATAGGTAATGATGCCTTCAGCAGAAGGAATGACTTTCTCATGATGAGCTTTCAGACACCAGCCCATAGTAGAGGGTCACTGTCGTGCACAGAGGACCCTCCACCCCCCATGGAGATCCAGGTTTAGGAAGTTCCCTGAATAACTCCATGGTAGCCTGTGTGGCAGCCCAGACATAGAAATAGCCCCTGAGACCTCTTGCATGTGGGTGTTCAATGTCCTCTGATTCCCCCAAACTCTGAACTGGACTGGAGCCTAGTGCAGTAAGACAGCCTTCTCTCAGCCCTCTGGAATGGAACCTGCAATGCAGAGAGGGCTGCAGCCTGCCACGTAGGAGGCTGCTCCGGGGCACTGTAGATGAGCTACATGTCTCCCCTGGCCTCCTCTAAGGAGAACAGGGAAGGAGCCAGCAGGAAGACCTATTCCTTGTAGCAAAACTGTGCCGGGAACAAACCATGTGGCCATGTGGCCAGCAGCGCGGTGATTCCAGGTGGTAAGCAGCAGTCACGGCTGGTTGTCGCCCAGGTGACCCCAGTGCTTAGCATCATTTCTGGCGCAGAAAAGGTCATCAATAATACTTGTTGAAGTAAGAACTAAGTAAATAAATGAATGAACAAATGACAGCAAATTCACAGCAGAGCAAAATTCAGCAAATGGGGTAAGAATCCGTCTCTGGAAGCTTAGATGCTCATTATCAGGCTGTAATTTCACCTCCAAGTTATTCATTCCCACAGTAGACCCCAAGAAAAACACTCCAGAGGCTTCTGTGTATTTCCCTGCCTAAACCTTCCATCTCTGGGAGATGGAAGCCAGACCCCATTCTGTTCCGGGAATGATAGGCTGTTTGCAACTTCTGTTTATTCTCACACAGATGGTAGAAATGAGACACTAACAAATGATCCCAAAATATAACGAATTTTCTGCTACTGTGGAACCCCCTGAAGGGGCGGCCACCCTCTGGGAGCAGGGCCCCCTAAATTTTGCCATTCCTGTTCCCCTGTGAATCCATCCCAGTGACAAGCCTCACCCGGGAGACGAGGCACTAGTCTTTCCTTTGTAGAAGCAAAAGTCCCCTATCTTTCCGCCCCCTATAAAAGAGCCCCCTAACTGCTCAGATACAAACCACAAAGCCCTCAGCCATGCCATTCCTAGGAGACAACCACAGCAGCTGACATTCACCAGCCGGAAGTCATCCTAAACATCTCTGGTAGGGGGGCACAGAAGATGGAGGAGCTGAGCAGCTGCCTTTCATAATTGGATCCTCATTAACTGCAAAGAGCTGGCTGACAATCTAAGGCAGAAAGGCAACTTTAGTGATTTGAAAAATAAAACAATTTGATGTGATTTAAGGATCTATAAAAAGGGGGAGGGGGGCAGTGGAGGTGGCAGCGGCAAGGAACCAATAACATCCAGAAGGGACTTACCCACTTCAAGGAAGACTTAGGAAGGATGACAAGAGGTGAAATCATCTCCCACACTGGTTGTTCCATACGGAAACAATTTAGTAGGAAAAGAAGAACTACGCACTAAAAGCTTCAGGAGAAGAACCCAGAGTTTTTTCCCTTCAGGGCCCAGGAGGTCTGAAAGGCAGATAAACATCCTTGGTGTCTCCATGAGTAACTAGGGGGCATAAATAAGGAGCAAGCTCTATACATTGGCAGAACACCAACACTGGGAAATGGGGCTTGTGCCTCAAAATATAGGCCTGGAATCCAAGAAGACTTTGGCAATGCGGGACACTGACCAGGAATAAGTTGGAAGTCAGCCAGTGAAGGAAAGCTGGGTGAAGCACACATCCAAGATGGCGACTGACTAGCAAGGCATGAATCAGATAGATGAGGTTCAGAAGGTCACAGTAGACCCTAAGCTGTTGTTGATCCTAAGATTATGATGCAGCTCCCCAAAAGCCAGCTTGAAGAAAATGGGGACCAGATGGATCTAAGAGGAAAGAACTTGAAAAAAAAAAAAAAAGGTCTGATAGCTGTACTCTCTACTCTTCCTCAGTGGCCTGTGGGCACACAGGGCACTGCCTTGTACAAGCAGAAGAAAAGCCACAAAACATTTCAAGTCTAGGAAATAGAGCCTCCTGGGAGATACTAATATGAAGTATCATTTCAGCCAAAAGAAAAGCTAAAGGTAACTTATTAAGCTTTTTCCTCTGGTTTTCTTCTCTCATTTTTTTGTATGTAAATCTGTAAGATATTAGGTTAATGGCAAAAACTGTGATTACTTTTGCACAAACCTAACGCCTTAAATCTTTTTTTTTTTTTTGAGACAGAGTTTCATTCTTGTTGCCCAGGCTGGAGTGCAATGGCATGATCTCGGCTCACCACAACCTCCACCTCTCGGGTTCAAGTGATTCTCCTGCCTCAGCCTCAAGTAGCTGGGATTACAGGCTTGCACCACCATGCCTGGCTAATTTTTTAGTAGAGACGGGGTTTCTCCATGTTGGTCAGGCTGGTCTTGAACTCCCAACCTCAGGTGATCTGCCCGCCTCGGCCTCCCAAAGTGCTGGGATTACAGGCGTGAGCCACCATGCCCGGTCCTTAAATCTTTTTTAATGGAAGTGTCTATAAATAAATAACAGTCTTGTTTTATGAGTCAAATTTATAAGGGCCATTCTTGTTAGAAAGTGCCCAAAAATCAGCATTTTCATCCAGAATGGCAAAGACAGGTAAATAAAAAGAGGTTAAGAGAAACTTAGCATCTGCATCATGAACTTTCTGTCCATAGAAACAAAGGTTTCAAGGAGGCTATAAAACTCCTGGGCCTCTTTGAGAAGGTAAGCTCCCCTCCAGGCCAGCAGCTGGCTTGGGCTGCCATGAGGAATAAGAATGGGTATGCGCGTGGGTGCAGATGGCCTAAGGCTCAAGGCCTGGTGCTAAGAGAACGTGGAGGTGAGAGTGATAAGTCAAGGAGGGAGGGAGTTTACAGTTGAGGGCAGGGCATGGGCAATGGCGATTGAGACTCAACAAGAGAAGTGGGAGATCTTGGGAGCTAAAGCCTGGGAAGATTCCCAGGAGAGAGCAGGATGCAGAGGGCAGGAGTCCACAGAGAAGGTTAGAAAAGTGCCAGGCCAGTGGTCATGGCGCATAGTACCTGCTACCATTAATCTTGGAGAATCAACCACAAAGCCTCTTCTTGGAGCTAAGGAGTCACCCAGGATGACCTCTCTCTTGGAATCTGAATGACGTAGGTCACACAGCTTCCAAAAGTCAAGGAGATCCAGAAGGTGAGAAGCAAGATGATGCGGGGAGGGCTCCAAGACTGAGAGTGCAGGCGAGCAGCAAAAGGCTCTCTTCAGATGGCTGTCCCCAGCTCTGCAGGCCAAGAAGAAGGTGGGGTTAAGAGTGGCGGTTTGGGAGCCAGATCACCTGAGTGTGAATCCTAGATCTGTCCCTTACTGGCTGTGTGCCCTTGGGCAAGTTCCCTAACCTCTCTGTGCCTCTCTTTCCTCAGCTGTAAAGTAAGAATAACAATGTTATTTGCCCTGTATAACTGTCAAGAGGATTAAATTAGTTAATACTTGGAAAGTACCTGGAATACTGCCTGCACATAGTAAGTGTGAAGTCAGTGTGGCCACCAGGGCCTTCCTTCCTG
Organism: Macaca fascicularis; assembly: GCF_037993035.2. Classification (NCBI taxonomy): domain Eukaryota; kingdom Metazoa; phylum Chordata; class Mammalia; order Primates; family Cercopithecidae; genus Macaca; species Macaca fascicularis. Next base: position 143,386,225 of record NC_088381.1, on the reverse strand, counting down.
GAGGGGCACCAGTGCCAGATGACCCCTCAGGGTCCCTTCTGGACTAGTCTCTCTTTCCTGCAGCCATGAAGAGGATTTTCCCCAGAGGATTCTCTGCTCTCCCACTTTCCAGCTCTAAATCCCAAGGGGGCAGGACCATCTTGCATGCTGGCAGTTGACTGAAGAACAGAAACAAAGGGTGCCAGGTCAGGGCTGGGTAGAAGGTGCAGAAATGGGGCCCAGCACCTGCCCTTGGCCTCGGTTTCCTCTAAGGTCTCCTCCACCCTGCAGGCCAGAACACGGCTGCACAGACACTGGCAACAAGGTGCCATCAAGAACTAGTTTCCATTCCTGCCCCGAGGCAGACAGCCAGCATCTCCTGTGCCGTTTAATCTACTCCATCCCTGCACTGCTTCCTAAGAAGACAAGGAGGGGTAGCTGGGTTCAAGGGAAGCCACTGAACACTGGCAGCCGTGATCCCTGCACAGCCATCCCAGCCATAGGAGAACCTGGAACCAACCCCCAGGAAACTCCTGGTTTTCCCTGGAGACCAGAGAAATGCTTCCAGGGCCTTGCCTATAACACAGCTTTGTGCTCTGCCTAATGTAGGTGCTCAGCAAATACATATGAAGTTATCTCTGCCAGGAATCTTTAACCCAGGCAGCAAGAGGAAGCTGGGAGCGTACAGCTACTGGACGAGCTTTCTATTCCCCCTTCGGCTTCACGCCAGTTCTGGTCCTTGGTGGCTGGCAGGGGTTAACAGTACCACACCTAACACAGACACACACACAAGGTGTGATAACCGCCCTGGTCTCTTTTTTAAAAATGCCATTGGCCAGCTGAAGCTTTGCAAATGGAGCTCCGCAACCAAATCCCGTGGGCTGCAGCAAGAAAATAGACTAAAAAACAACAACAACTAAGAATGGTGGGCTCTGGCCAGGCCTCCCACAGCCAGCAATACGCAAAGAAACACAGGCTGAAAATTCCAAGACTGGGTCACTAAGGCATTTGTCTCTGCTGAGTTTCGAGAGGCCAAACCACACACACACACACAAGAACGCGTGTGCACACACATGCACACGCACACACACATACACAGGCACATGGAGCTTGGCAGTCCCTAAGTTCCAGAGTTGGTAATACAAGCCACGGAACCGACTGCCAAGACAAGCAACAGAACGAGCCAGGCCCGGTTTCATTGGCCACCATACACTGCATATGGCCCGGGATGCAGCCAAAACAGTGTTCTCACCCTCCTCAAAGGCATAGGAGACCCTCTGTTTTCAAACACACCTCCACAGAGCCTTAATTAAAGGAAAATGGAAAAATAATGTGCCTGCTGCCCTCCCCTGCCTATATAGGTATGCACACACACATACCCATACACACTCACTCCATTTTTCTCTTCCTCCCATTTCGGTTTCAAACATAATTCATTCGCATGGAAAAAAAGCAAACTGCATCCTGCAGCAGAAAGGCAGAAAAGAATGTTGCTTGCCCTCAACCCTGGCTCTGATTGCTCAAGTTGAGCTGGGGCTGAATGAATACAGAGCAGGCCGGCCTAGAGTCGGCATTGGCCCCTTTCTTTCCAGAGGGGAGATGGAAACAGACACTCTCCCCTGAGAGAGACAGCCCATTGCAACACCAGTAGCCCCACTACAAACGAGGCCCAGAGAGCCCATTCCTGCCAGGGATTCTGCAGGTTGGAAAAGCTGCCCACACATCCTGCAAACAGGTAGGGAGATGACAACAAACCCAGGCAGTCAGGAGGAGCATTCCCTGGTAATAGCTGCAAAAGTTAGGCAGTGGGTGAGTGGGGAGACCCTTATCCAAACCCTTTCTATGGGGCATTATCACCACCTTGCAACACATCTCCTTGAAGGTGACTGCAGCCAACCTAGGAGAAAAGCCAGAGGTCTACACACCCATGACTCCCTGCAGCCCTTCAAATCGCACAGCACCCAGCTCTTCAGGAAGATTCTGGAGCTGCCTGCAGCTCTGAACCAAAGCCAAAGTAGAAGGGAACAGAAGAGTCTTTGAGAAATCCATCCTCCCTGCTCTAAACAAGGCAAAACCTTAACCACCCAGAGGTATGAGAATAGATTTTGCTTCTCTGCCTGGATCCTCACGTTTATATAAAATCAGAGCCATGCTCACACCTGATACCTGGTTAAACTCTCCCCTAGAAACCTGCAAAGGAAGATAAGCCATCCATCCAAGCTGCAGCCAGATTTGCTGGAAAGGTAAAAGCAATGGGAAGTGTTTTTAAAAAACCCTCAGGGAAGGAAGGTTGGGGGGAAGGGAGATATGTGAACGCAGTTCCTATCAAGGGCTTAAAGGACGTTTGGGTACAAATGTACCCAAACATGGTTCAAAGCTTCCCAATTCCTGATGCTCCTCAAATTAAGACCCTAGGGAGAGACCACCAAGATTTAAGCCTGGGTACACACGCCTAAGCAGGCTGCAAGCCCTTTCTGAGATACAGACCTGAGCACATTTGCCCTAAGCACACGTGGTCGGGCCATAGCCCCATGCCCTGGATTCCAATAGGGAGGGCAGCACCCTAGGCAAGGGCCAGGACATCTTGCAACTGGAGATGACCCAAGGGGGTCGGTTGATTTCTCCTTCCACCAGCCTTTCCATCCCTGCAAAAGAGCCAGGACCTCCCCATCTTCCCCAGCCTCCTCATCTTCCCTGCTCCTCCCACTGACCCAGGCAAAGCCTGGCTCTGCCATCCCAAGGTCCAGGGGTCCAGGTGGAAGGCCCACTCCACCCCCACACTCTCCCACCCCCAACTGCACCCCTACCCCTCGACAACCTCCTTTGAGGGGAGGAGCAGAGGAGAGCCTTCTAAGCTGGGCTGGGCAAGGGAGAGGCTGGTTACCTACAGGAGCCTGCTTGCCTCCTTATATAACCTGGCGTGGGAGACAGGAGAGCCCAAAGGGGACCCCGGCCACCCCTAGATCCTTTCCCAGCCCAGAGCTCCAAAGCAATGGCCATGAGAGAAGGTGCCTTCATTGGATGGAAATCCAGAGCCCTTCTCAATATTCTCCTCCAGGTCCGGGTCCTCCGGGAGTCGCGCTTCCTCCCTGCCAGCAGGTCCTTGTCATCCCTCCACAGTCGAACCCACACCCCAACCCCGCACCTCCCTGGCCCTTCACCCTCCATCTCCACCCGCACAGCCCGCGGGCAGTTTTCTCCCCACTCACCCCGCCTTCCCCGCCGCCCGAGGAGAGCACCTCCCTGCAAACGGACAGGGGAGGAGAGCGCGGGAGGGAGAAGGAGGGAGCGCCCCGGCTGCCCAGGGAGCGGACGGAGCCTCCCGTCCCCGGGCGGGAACCAAAAGGAAGCCTGGGGCTGCCGGGCGCCTCGCGGGAGGGGCCCGGCTGCAGCGCCCGGCGCAGGGAAAGCTCGGGGTCCCTGGGCTGCGGGAGCCTCCCCGCGGGGCTGGACTGTGGCTCCTCGCGCTCCGCCCGCGCGGGGGCGGCAGTCCCAGGTGCCCGCGCCGCGCCCCGCCCCGCCCCGCCCCGCCCGGCCCGGCCCGGCCCGGCCCGGCCCGGCCCGGCCCGGCCCGGCCCAGCGCCCCCCAGCGCGCGCCCTCGCACCCACCGTGCAGAAGCTGCGGGCGGAGGCGGCGCCCCCGGGGCCGGGGCCCGGCTGCAGGCGCCGTGCCCGCTCCGCGCCGCTGCCGCCCGGCCGCGGAGCTCCGCCCGGTGCCCAGGCCTGTCCCGGCCCGGGAGCCGCCGCGGCGCCAGCCCCGCCGCCGCTGCAGCGTCCGCTGCCGCCAGCGCCCCCCGTCGCGGCCGCCGAGCGTCCCTCCCGCAGGCTGTGGCGGGCGGCGGGACGGGTTGCATCAGCCCCGGCTATATAGCGGCCCCTGGGCGGCGGGGAGGGGTCGGGAATGCGGAACCGGCCGAGCTGCCAGCTCCAGACGTCAGAGGGGGACGGAGAGGAAGGGAAGGAGGGGACCGAGGAGGAGGGGGTGTGGAGCCGGCGCTTCACACCCACTGACCTTAACCTCCCCCGCCGCCTTGGGCGCCCTTCTCCCGCTGCCGCTTGCGCTCCTCTCCCCGCGGGGGCGGCCCGGGTTCCATCCAGTCCCCCGGCTCCGCCACCCCATGGTGCAGGAGCGCGCGAGAAAGCAGGACGCGGCGAGCGGTTATGTAAGCGCACCCCCCGCGCACCGCCGCTCGGCTTGTGCCCGCCAGGCAGCCGCAGCGCTGGGAGAGAGAAGCGAGAGGCCGGGGCCGGGGGACAAGTCAAAAGCCCCTTCACGCACAGCCTGTGTTAACCATGTACCTCAATCCCGGCGCTTCCCCCCCCAAACTGAGAGAGACAGGGACAATTTCAGCACAGTTTCATCCTTGGACACTTCAGGACTGAGCGGGTGAGGAGGCGATCTCGCCAGCCTGCTTTATTTTTCGGTGGAGAAGGATGGGCTGAGATGAAGGCATCTGGGGACTCCTACCCCTACCCACCGGCCCCCGCCAGCGCCCTTAGGCCCCAAGGCGGCTCGCTGCACCAGCCTGCCCTCCGCTAGGGCTGCAGCTTGAGACCGCGGCTTGCTTTGCTGCTGGCACAGTGTGACCCTTGGGCTTGTGCCCTGCTCCAGCGGGCTTCTCCTTTCCACTCCGGACACAGCAGTGAGCAGAGCCAGCCCTCAGCAGACCCCAAGTGGCCTTCTTCCCCGTTACAGCTTCAATAGCCAACCCCACTCCCACCTTCCATCCTCCTAGAGAGGAAATGGTGAAGGGGACTCCAGAGGGAAGGTGACATCCATGGTGCCCTGCAGTCTACAAAGGCAGAGACACAGAGCCCTCAGGTAGAACGGGGTTCCCTAGGTGGCATCTCCTACCTCCAATGCTCCTGGGTACCCATCGAGCCCCCTACCTTCTGCCTAAGCCAGATAGGAGTGATGAGTTATATACTCAGCGACTTTCGGCCTCCTTCTGAGAGTGATGTCAGGTCATCACCCATAGAAGAAAGGAAGTGAAAGAAAAAAGTTCATGCCTTCTTGGAGTGCAGATGCTCAGAGTGAAAGAAACAACAAGACTTGAGACAGATGCGTGCAATTGATCAAACCCGAACATGCGCGGCTCTCCCATGTGAGAGAGTGCGTGAGACTTTATTCTCCTTATTTCCCCAGTGCAGTGAAATCTTGCTGGATAAAAGAATTGGGCTAATAGAAGGAGAGACAGACCAAGTCCCAATGACATTGCCTGACCATTTTCACCTTCGCCATTAGCAATCTCCCTCACAGCATTGGTGTGGGCAGGTAAGCGGAAAGCAAGACCCTGAAAGACTGTACATTGGAAAATGAGCAGTAATTTGACACTCTTGTGGAAGAGCATGACTCTACGCCCTAGAAAGGCCAATGACACCTTTACTACAGCGTAAAGATCAAAGCCAGGGACTGTGAAACTGCCTCATGATGTTTCTCCCATGAGACCTGTGTCTGGATGTTTATATGGAACAAAACATAGAACAGAGGCAATACTACTTGATGTGTCTTCGGCTGGGGCTCTGGATAAAATAAACTGATCTGTATGCAGGGACTAATAATTAGGGTGTGTGGTTAGAGCTCGTCCTCTCTAGGGCCTGTTTTGGACTGTGGCTGGGCCACCAGCAGTCCTACTGGGCCTTTGCTTCCCCCATAAATTAAATATGTTACGGGGTGGCACCAAGGGGTGACTTGGGAGGTCTTTAGTCCCCTCTACCTACCTATAATCTCCATTAGGTCTTCTCTGTTATTTGATATGGAGTTTTTCAATTTCATATAGGATGCTATAAGAACACAGCTTCAAGGCCTCCCTTCTGGTCACATACTCCCTACTAGGCCCCTCTACATAGTCACTGCCTCTGGGAGTGGCTAGAGGGAGAGGCATAAACTGGGTCCTTTATGCAGACATTGGATGCTGGATGGAGCTGATCTACCGCTGGCTCTTAGGGACAGACAAGTGACTCAGCCTAAGGCAGTTTGAATTTAAATTTCCTATCAGAACTAGAAAAGTCCTGATTAACACACCCAGCCCTAGCCAATGGGCTGATTGAGAGATCCTCACGTATCCCAAGTAAACCTCATAAGACTGGGAATTTTGTGGATCTGCTGGAAAGAGAAGCTTCCAGAAGCCACCACATGAAAGTGATCTACTGAGAGTGAAGCTAATGGGAGGAAGAGTAGAGCCAAGCCACGGAGGGAAAGACAGATCAAGTTCCAATGACATTGCCTGAGTTCCTGAATTCAGTCATGCCTGACATTATCCTGACCTCTGCAGGTTTTAGCTATAGGAATCAGTAAATTATGTCTTACCCAAGGCAGTTTGAATTTGGGTTTCCTATTACTTGCAATTAGAAAAGTCCTAATTAATACAGTGGGTTTGCATCTCTGACTTATGTGGACTATTTCATTTTAAAGTTTAATGGACATTGATGAATCCCAAGCTCTTTGCAAAGAGGGGAAAACTGAAATGGTGAGGTAAAATAATGAATTCCCCAGACCTGCTCCTCCAAAATCAAAGCAGAAAGTGATAGTTCTGAGTAATCAGCCAGTCAACTAGTCTTTATCCTAGTATTTACTGAAAATCTGTGCACCCTCAAGGTACACAAACTTTAATTAAGACATGATTTCTCACCTGTTCCTACGTCCCATCTAATTAGGAAAAATGATTTACAAGCTAATGAATAGCAAGACCAAGAGTAGCTAAGAGCTAATGATGCAACACAGGCTATAAGCACTGTTGGAGTTCAGACAGGATTGCTGCTCCAGTCTCTACTCAAATTCTATAGACCAAAATTGCAAACCCGTAGCTGGCAGGGCTGAAAATCTGGCTTTTCTGGCTTCAACCTTATATTTGTTTTTTTAAAAGACAGGCATGGTGGTGCTCACCTGTAGTACCAGCTACTCAGGAGACTGAAGCAGAAGGATCATTTGAGCCCAGGAGTTCAAGTCTAGCCTAGGCAACATAGTAAGACCCCCATCTCAAAAAAATAATTGTAGAAAAAAAAGTTTTAATATAGCAAAGATTTCATATAAAAAATCTAGATTTCAAACTTCTCTTTTAAAAATATCAAAGTCAGGCAACATTGGGCATATGTAATAGTCAGGATAAGCTAGGTTTTGCTGCAGTAACAAATATCCCCCCAAACTCATTGGCTTAACAAAAGAAAGGCTACTTCCCACTCACACAAGACAACTGTGGATTGAAGTGATTCTCCAGGGATGCCTCAGTATTGATACCTTCATATCAACAAGTGCATTCATGGCCACCAGGGCAGAGAAAAAGAAGTAGAGAGGGCCGAGCACTAGCAGTGAAATATTTCCTCCTGGAGTGACATACATCACTTTAGCTTATGTTTCATTGGCCAAAGCAAGTCACATGGCCATTCTTAATTTCAAAGATGCAAGGAAGCTCAGTCCTCCCATGGACCATGGAGGAGAAAGGAACCAGAAAATAGTAAACAATTAATATCTTCCATGGCATGCACTTCCTTATGGCAACAATAGGCTGGAGTCCACTGGAAGCTGCCCCTTGAAATGGGACTTAAACACCCAGTTTGACACAGTCTCCACCCGACCTGCCTAGCCCTTGGGAGCGTTTGATTTTGCAAGCCTGGTATAGATAAAGTCAATCTCAATATCAGTTTTTCAGATGTCCCTGGTGATCCATGGAGTTATCACACAGTTTTCAAAAGCAAATGTTTTGCTCTGCTTGAAACAAAAACTTATGCCATGCAGAATTCTTACAATGAAAAGCAGGATGGTATCATGAAATCAAACGTGAAGTTGAAACTAGCTGTTATTGTAGTCTGCAAATTACATAAACCTGTTTATGGTGATTTCTTCCTGTTGCTCTTCCCTCAATCAATCAAACACCCACCAGGAGAAACAAGCCTCCCAAGCTCTTCCCTGGAGTGGTAGTGACTTGGGAAGGGGGGCGGGGGGATGTCTAATTTAACATTTTGAAACATTTACATATATATGAATATTCATACATATAGATGTGTCTATATAAATATTCAAGGCTAAAATATTTGAGAAGAAAACTTGTGAGCTAGGAATGGGAAGGCTTCTCTTCCAATGACCACCAATGAGAATGTTATAAAATATGTCTAAAGATTTAAGAATAAATCAGCATCCATACAAATGCAACCATCTCTTGGAAAAGCCTAGTGTCTTCTCTTTAATCTTCTAACACAATACAGTTTTGGGAGGATGAAGAAATGGTAACTTCTCTGGTTAAAATGCTGGAGCAGGCTGAGTGTAGTGGCTCATACTTGTATCTAGCACTTTAGCTGGCCAAGGTAGGAAGCCACCCTAGGAAACATAGCAACACCCTGTCTCTACAAAAAAAAAAAAAATTTAAAAAACAACAACAACGGGGCATGGTGACATGTGCCTATAGTCCAGTTATTTGGGAAGCTGAGGCAGGAGGATGGCTTAAGCCCAGGAGTCTGAAGGTCTGAAGTTACAGTGAGCTGTGACCACTCCACAGCACTCCAACCTAGGTGACAGTGAGACCACCCTGTCTCCAAAAAACAAACAAAAAAAGGCCAGGTATGGTGGCTTATACCTGTAACCCTAGCACTTTGGGAGGCTGAAGCAGGAGGATTGTTTGAGCTCAGGAGTTCAAAAGCAACCCAGGCAATACAGTGAGACCCCCATCTCTATTTAAAAAAAAAAAAAAAAAAAAGCTGGGGCAGGTGGATTAGGGAGAGAAGGAGTATAGTAGATGTATGTTGTTCTCAGCATTCCTTTCTTTGGAGAACCACTTCTCTCCCTCTTCCCTGTGGCCCTGGAGGGGCCTCATTGCCCCCATCCAGATGTGAGGGGTGCGACCTGAATTGGCCAATTAGAGCAGTCCACATCCAAAGCCATAGTGATTGGTTCAGGGATGAGCACATGACTCAAACAGGGCCAATTAGAGTGTTTCTTGAGATTTGACATCTAAATACCAAAGAAGAGAGGGGTTCCTTTCCTTTAAAACACCAGTGTATGAAGGTAGTTTGTGGCTGTGGATGGCCATGTTTTCTGTCATGTGACAAAAGGCTGCCTGAGAAAGAAACCAACACAGAGAGTAAAAGAGAACCTGGCCGGGTGCGGTGGCTCACGCCTATATTACCAGCACTCTGGGAGGCCGAGGCGGGTGGGTCAGGGGGTCAGGAGATGGAGACCATCCTGGCTAAGACAGTGAAACCCCATCTCTACTTAAAAATACAAAAAATTAGCTGGGCGTAGTGGTGGGCACCTGTAGTCCCAGCTACTCGGGAGGCTGAGGCAGGAGAATGGCGTGAACCTGGGAGGCGGAGCTTGCAATGAGCCGAGATCGTGCCACTGCACTACAGCACTCCAGCCTGGACAACAGAGCAAGAATCTGTCTCAAAAAAAAAAAAAAAAAAAAAAGAGCCAAGACATGGAAAAAGAGAAATAGGCATGAGATTATCATTTGAGTTCCTGAATCTCTAATACGCCATGAAAACATGCTGAATTGGTCTTTGAACTTCACAGTATTGGAGTTAATATAGCCCCTTTCTCTTTCTTGCTATGGTAGTTTGACTCAAGTTTTCTGACAATGCTCAATAAAAGAATGCTGAAGAATACATGAATAAAATGACCCAAAGTCAAGCTTATAAAGGAGTGCTGAACTGACACCGTGGAATTTTATCGGTTTGCTATTCTTGCCTCATCTATCACATGCCACCCAACCTCTGCGAGACTAAATACAGAACTGTACTGAATGCCTTCTCACCGCTCAGAATTCAGTTAGTCATTTAAATGACTTAGTCAGACAATCTTGAAGTGTGCTATGAGCCATGCACCACGTGCCACCCTATTTGAGGAGGCCAAGCAGAAACGAAGAGATCATCCCTGCCCATAAATGATGACAGACTAGAGGCCCAAGAAGATGAATAATATTCATGAAAAAATGGGGAAATGAGGACATGAGTGATTTAGGGAAAACATGATGCATATGCATTCTGCTTCCAGAATATTATGTTTTAAAATATGTCCTGAAAACACATGGAGAGAGGATAAAAGACCCAGGTTGAGGATGTCATTGTGCAGGTCATCCATCCATAGGGGGTTCCTGAAGTTGACACCAGGATCGTAAATCCTGATCAAACTTTTTTAGATGAAAGATGATGTTTTAGTCATATTAAATTTTAAATCATAGGTGATTAACATAGAAGTCTTGAGTTAATAAATGATTGAATGAGTGAGGCCAGTGGGTCATGCCTGTAACCCCAGCACTTTGAGAGGCCACAGTGGGAGAATTACTTGAGGCCAGGAAATCGAGGCATGCTTGGGCAAGATAGCGAGATTCCATTTCTACAAAAATTAAAATAAAATAGCCCATCGTGGTTGGGAGCGCTGGCTCACGCCTGTAATTCCAGCACTTTGGGAGGCCTAGGCAAGTGGATCACCTGAAGTCAGGAGTTTGAGACTAGGTTGGCCAACATGGTGAAACCCTGGCTCTACCAAAAAATACAAAAATTAGCTGGGCATGATGCCGCACACCTGTAGTCCCAGCTTCTGGGGAGGCTGAGGTGGGTGAATCACTTGAACCCAGGAGGCAGAGGTTACAGTGAACCAAGATTGTATCACTGCACTACAGACTGGATGACAGAGTGAGACCCTGTCTCAAAAAAAAAAAAAAGCCAGGTGTGGTGGCACACACCTGTAGTTGCAGCAACTTGGGAAGCTGAGACAGGAAGATCATCTGAGCCCAGGAGTTTGAGGCTGCAGTGAGCTATGATTGCACCACTGCACTCCAGCCTGGGCTACAAAGCAAGACCTTGTCCTTTAAGTAAATAAATAAATAAATAAACAAACAAACAAACAGAAGCTAGTCTAGAACTCAGTCTTAGGAGGTAAAGGAGTTAGGAGACAAAAGGTGTCCCAGAAGATCAAGAAAGAAAGGCACAATCGCAAAATCCGCAAGTCTCCTCAAATCCCCTGTCCTTTAACACAGGCTTCCCAACTATCATGAAAGTCAAACCAGGTTGTCAGAGATAAGATCTGAGATGAGTTTGTTGTATTTGCTCAGATCTGAAAGAGTACATTATAGCTATAAAAATGTACAGTCTAAAGAGGCCTCAAGTTATTTTTAAGAGAGGGTTTAATCTGAAAATATAGGCATTAGATATTATACTACAAAGATATTTTCACTTAGCACTCACACAGCGCTGCTTCTAGGAAAACCAAAGACCCTTCTCCACTTTTTTCCTTCTTCTTCATCCCCGCCTCCCACTCCCAGAAGGTGTATAGTTGGTTAGATTCTTCCATAAAATATTTGGGGCTGGGTGTGGTGGCTCATACCTGTAATCCCCGAACTTTTGGAGGCCGGGGTGGGTGGATCACCTGAGGTCAGGAATTTGAGACCTGCCTGACCAACATGCTGAAACCCCATCTCTACTAAAAATACCAAAAAGATTAGCCGGACATGGTGGTGGGCACCTGTAATCCCAGGTACTCGGGAGGCTGAGGCGGGAGAATAGCTTGAATCCAGGAGGCGAAGGTTGCAGTGGGACAAGATCGCGCCATTGCACTCCAGCCTGGGCAATAAGATCAAAACTCCATCTCAAAAAAAAAAAAAAAAAGTAAAAAAGTTTGGGCCTCAGTTTCCTCAACAGTTAAATGAGGACAATAATGGTGCCTACATTAGAGGGTCTATATGAAGATTAAATATGATCTTATGAAGCACCATATCAGTATCTGCCACAAGCGCAATACATTGGGCTGTGTTCATCACCACCACCACCATCACCATCATAACCATCAATATTATGGTTCAGTCAACTCAAGCCCCCTACTATGACACCTTCACAGATGGGTCATACCCACAGTGATTTCTCCCTCTTCTGACCTTAACTAGCATTTCCCTTCTAACATCTAATCATATGCCATTTAAAATTTTTCTCCTTATTTCACATATGCGTTATCATTCCAACATGCTTGAAGTTATCAGTAGGGACAGTATCTTAAAAAATTTTAAACTCCTATAGCACCTACCATGTGCTGAGCTTATGTTTGACACTCGATATGCCAAATATGTGATTGCATTTATTTAAATAAAAATGTAAGGAAATAATTTCTTTTGTAGCCCTGATAATATTGAAAGCGGTCTGGGCTCTTGGCACTTAAAGAATACTTGTTGAACAGATGCTTGTTGAGCAGAGATGTAATTAACAGTTACACCTTATGCAGCACAAACTTGTAGAATATTAAAGCGAGGAAGAGGCCGTATTTTACAGGTGAGGAAATTGAGGTCCCCACTGATGACACAGATCTCACTGAACAAAAGTTATGGTGGAAATAATTCTCAGGACTCTTTTTCTGCTATGCATTTTAAAACAACCACCAATAAAAAGTTATTTCAGCAAATGTTTATTGAAGGGGAAAAAAAGTCCCCTTAGGTTTTCTGCGGGAGGTAGCGTTTCCTCTTACACTCAACAATTTGGTGGTGTGGTAGAGAGCGGTGTGGGGAGGAGCCAAGGGGGCCCCTATGACTGGGCTGTTGTGTAGGCCTAGACGGGGGAGGGGTGGGATTTTCACTTCTTGGAAGGCTCTTCCAGCTCCAGGCAATCCGGGCCAGGTTTTGACACCTGCATGTCTCAGCACACTGCCCTAAGTCAGCCAAAGTGTACCTTCTAGAGAGCAGCTCAGCCTGCTCAGTACCTGGGCTTCTGGAAACTCACCCCTAGAGATCAGAATAGGTCCCCATAGACCAGAAAAGGCCCCCACACTTGGAACTGGAGGAATCGCCTCTCCTTGAAAAACGAGGATACGATTTTGCAATCAGAATGCACTCCTGTAAGAGGAGACACCTCTGCGCTGGCCTCAGGGGTGTTTGGGGGTGGGAGGTGGGCGCCGAGGGAGGTCAGAAGGCCTCTGGAGGGGGACCTTGGGACAAGGGCTTCTTTGGTAGCCCTGGCCAGGTTCACAGGCTTCCTTTCAGGTTTTGTGCCCACAATTCCCCCACCCGCCTCCTCCCGCCAGCGTTTCTCTATCTCTTAAATACACCTCCCTAATCCTCTCCTTCCTCCTTTTTAAAGCCTGCCTTTCCTTTCAAATACTTCCTCAAATGCCAGCTTGTTATGTTTGTGCCCTCCCCTGTACGATCCTTCCCCAAGAGCTCTGAGAGTGTATTTCAGACCACAGAGTTGGATTTTTATTCATTCCTTCCTTCAATCATTCATTCATTCATTCAATAAATATTTGATTATTTCTATGTGCAGGGCTCACAGCATCATGAAATGATGAGGAAGACTGGCCCAGTCCTTAGGTGGATGAATAACTAGCGAATTAACTCAATAATTGTGAACATAAAAGGGAGTTTTGAGGGGTGTTAAGAGACAGGTAGAAAAACCATTAGATCGTTGGAAACTTGAAAGGATAAATTAAAAAATAATAGTTAAAAATAAATAAATAAAAACCATTGGAACCAGCCTTCCTCCATTTGTCAGAAACTCTTAATCAAATCAGCTTGGTGCCCTGGGACTATACCACTCCACTGGCACAGGGGCAGGTACCCTTTTAAAAGCTCTTCCTACATGGCCTGGCACAGTGGCTCACACCTGTAACTCCAGCACTTTGGGAAGTCAAGGTGGGAGGATCTTTTGAGGTCAGGAGTTGGAGACTGACCTAGGCAACATAGCAAGACTCTGTCTCCACAAAAAATAAACTTTAAGCCGGGCGCGGTGGCTCAAGCCTGTAATCCCAGCACTTTGGGAGGCGGAGACGGGCGGATCACGAGGTCAGGAGTTCGAGACCATCCTGGCTAACACGGTGAAACCCCGTCTCTACTAAAAAAATACAAAAAGCTAGCCGGGCGAGGTGGCTGGCGCCTGTAGTCCCAGCTACTTGGGAGGCTGAGGCAGGAGAATGGCGTAAACCCGGGAGGCGGAGCTTGCAATGAGCTGAGATCCGGCCACCGCACTCCAGCCCTGGCGACAGGCGAGACTCCATCTCAAAAAAAAAAAAAAAAAAAAAAACTTAAAAAAGTTAGTAACTTGTTTTGGGGCAAAGAAATTTGTTCTATGTTTCTTTCTTCCCACAGGTCAGAGTTTCAGAGCTAGAGGGGATCTCTTCAGACTCCACTGCCCAGCCATAATTCTTCCAGACCCATTGGCCCTGTTGGTGTCTCAGGCCATTTACAAGGTTTTCACATGTCTGGACTTTTAAGACAAATGTATCATACAAGGCAGTAGAATACAGTGGTAAGGAGTATAGACTCTGGGACTAGACTGCCTCTGTGTGCATCCTGTCTCCGAAGCTTATTAGCTGTGTGGCCTTGGGCAAGTTACTTAACCTCTCCATGCTCAATTTCATCATCATTAAAATGGAGTGTGCATGATAATACCCAATCCATAGGAGTGTCATGAAGGTTTAATGAGTTCCTGCCCACTTGGAACAGTGCTTACCACGTAGTAAGGGCTCAGGAAGGCAGCTCTTGGATGCTATGGTTTGGCCCTCCCCTAGCAAGATGTCCAACTGTGGCTCCTAAAACGCAGCTTGGCTCGGAGTCTCAGGCTGCTGCTTGCCTAGGAGGAGAGACTGAAACTTTTTTCAAGGGACAAGCTGCTGGCAGTAAGACTGCCTGGATGCTAAATAAACAAAGACACTGAAGGATGTGTTGTCTCTAATACCAGGAGCCTCCCCAACTGTCCATTGCTCAATGAGAAGGGAGCCCAGAGACCTGGTTTTAACCCATTTATGCCGGAAGTTGCCATTTTTGTGTGTGAAAAATTAGACCTTGGCGATGACCTTGAGCAGTAGAATAGAAATAACTCCCATAAGCTTAGTGTTCCAATAATGGAACACTAGGCATAAATAGGGTAAGCACGACTCACCTACACTTGACTTCTTCTGTGACTCTATAAACAAAGATCATTTCTATGCTTCAATTCCATTTTTTTTAATGGCAGAGAATAATATTTATAGAATCATGGAGTTTGAATGAGCATTGGCCTTAGACATTCCATATTCCAACACCCTAATTTTCTTTTCTTTTTTTTTTTTCCACTGTGTTGACCAGGACCCTTAATTTTCCATCTAGGAAAATGAGACCCATAAAAGTCATATGACATAGGCAGCCTGGGGTGGTGGAAAGAATGCTAGATTTAAATCCCAGGGCCACTGCTTCTTCTTTGAGACTCATTATCCCCTTTGGTAAAGGGAAGGTAGTGGTTCCTACTGTGTAGGGTCACTGTCAGGACTAAATGAAATCAAACATGGATGCACCTAACCCCAGGGCTGCATGTGGTTGGGTAGGGACTGAATAAAGGCATTTCCCAGCATTGCTTAACTGGTTGGTAATCCCTTCCTTACCTTTTTCACAGGGTTTCCAAAAGAATAAAGCAAAGCAAAGAAGAAAGACTTCTTCTTTGAGGTCCACATGTAAAAACTTAGTTTCTGGTTCTTGGAGGTTTCTCCTTTAGGACTAGGCCTCTCCAAGAAGAAAGGGTTACTATTATCAGTGGAAAGTGAGATGATACCACTAGACCTTCTATCAGAGGAAGTCTTTGCAGTTGCCTTTTGGAGACATCCATTCCTTGGGGTTTGTTGTTTTGTTTTGTTTTGAGACAGGATCTCACTCTGTTGCCCAGGCTGGAGTGCAGTAGCATGATCTCGGCTCACAGCAACCTCCACCTCCCAGGTTCAAGGGGTTCTCCCACCTCAGCCTCCCGAGTAGCTGGGACTACAGTCACATGCCACCATGCCCAGTTAAGTTTTGTACTTCTTGGTAGAGATGGGTTTCACCATGTTGGCCAAGCTGGTCTTGAACACCTGACCTCAGGTGGTCCACCCACCTCAGCCTCCCAAAGTGTTGGCATTACAAGTGTGAGCTGCTGTGCCCGGCCACTCCTTGGGTTTTTATAGGCTGTGGCCAAATGAATCTTAATTCAAGGATGACTTCTTGGTCTTTTGGGTCAAGGTCGACTGTAATACCTGCTTTAATTACATTAACACCTGGTTCTTTCTTTATCTGAGAACAGCATATCTCAATTTAGGTTCTTGAGGCCTAGAAAGTATGTGTCCTTTAAAAAGAAATCCTAAATCACCATGCAAACTACTTGTATTGATATGCATATGTATAAATCTCAAACACAATTATGGCATTAGAGCTATTTGGGAAAATGTTCCATCAATATTAGATGCATTTAAAGTAAGCAACGGAAGATCAGAGTTCATCAAGGGTTCTCAACTAATCTCTCAGAGGCAGTGGTGCCCCTGGGAAGGTGACTCCCTGATGATATGATCCCCTGAAGACTGAACACCCATTTTGGCCTAATCTAGCACTGAGCTTTCTTCCCCAGAGTGACATCAGAAGTGGCACAATGCTTGACTGGTTAAGAGAAGAAGGGGAATTGGGGTCTCTACCGAGGCACTCAGTCAAATAAGACATGGGTATATCACTGTTTTTCCTGCCTAGTCTGTTGTCATAGGCCCATCAAGAGGTATTTTCTCCGAGCCTCAGAACATGGGTAGATTTGAAAGTTCTGACTCTGAAAAACGTCTTCCACCCCAACACAGCAGAGAGAATTAGTCCTGTCTGGTGTCTGACTGTCCATCCTGAGTGCAAGGGATTACTCTGTCCAAAAGGTAGTGACAGTCTATTGAAATCAGCTCTTAAAAAGGTTCACTTGTTAAATAGTAGCTAATACTGGTTGACCACTTAGCACTATGCTACATGCTTTAGATTTATTAATTCACGTAATCTTCATAGAAACTTGCAATGCAGGCAATATTATTATCCCTATTTTACAGATGAGGAAACTGAGGCACAGAATATTTAGCTAACTTGTTGATGGTCACAGCTAGATGGAAGTCAGAACTAGGACTCAAACCCAGAAAGTGTAGCCCCAAAGCCTGTGCTCTTGATTGAACGTAATACAGCATTTTTTGTTGCTCGTTTGTTGTATTTTAAATTGACATTGTTTCTTAGAGCAATTTTAAATCAAAATTGAGTGGAAGGTACAGAGATTTCCCACATACCCCTGTCTCCCCATTACCAACATCCCCCACCACGGTGGTGCATTTGTTACAACAGATGAACCCACATGAACACATCATCACTCAAAGCTCACAGTTTCATTAGGGTTCATTATGGGTTTGGGCAAATGTATAATGACATGTATCCACCACTGTAGCATCATACAGAATAGTTTCATTGCCAAAAAACAATCCTCTGTTCTCTGCCAGTTCATCCCTTCCTTTCTCCTAATGGTGGCAACCACTGATCTTTTTACTTCTCCTTTTACTGCCTTTTCTAGAATGTCACGCAGTTGGAATTATACAGTTTGTAGCCTTTACAAACTGGCTTTTGTCACTTAGTAATATGCACTTACAGCTCCTCTATGTCTTTTTTTTTTTTTTTTTAAGATGGAGTCTCGCTCTGTCACCCAGGCTGGAGTGCAGTGGCATGATCTCAGCTCACTGCAAACTCCGCCTCCCGGGTTCATGCCATTCTCCTCCCTCAGCCTCCCAAGTAACTGGGACTACAGGTGCCCGCCACCATGCCCAGCTAATTTTTTGTATTTTTAGTAGAGATGGGGTTTCACCATGTTAGCCAAGATGGTCTCAATCTCCTGACCTCGTGATCCGCCCGCCTTGGCCTCCCCTCTATGTCTTTTCATGGCTTGATACCTCATTTATTTCTTAGCACTAAAGAATGCTATTTCTTAGCACTAAAGAACTGTGGTTCATTGTCTGGATGTACCACAGTTTGTTTATGTACTCACCTACTAAAGGACATCCTGGTTGCTTGTGAGTTTTTGGTAATTGTAAAGAAAGCTGCTATAAGCATCTGTGTGCAGGTTTTTGTGTGGATCTAAGTTTTCAGTTCCTTTGGGTAAATACCAAGGAGCACAATTGCTGTATCATAGGTTTAATTTTGCAAAAACTTGCCAAATCATCTTCCAAAGTAAGTGACTATATCATCTCGCATTCCCACCAGCAATGAATGGTGAGTTCGTGTTGCTCCATGTCCTTACCAGCATTTGATGCTGTCAGTGTTCTGTATTTTGACCATTCTAATAGGTGTGTAATGGTATCTCAATGTTATTTTAATTATAATTTCCCTGATGGCATATGATGTTGAGCATCTTTTTATATGCTTATTTGCCATCTATATACCTTCTTTGGTGAGCTTCAGGCCTTTTGCCCATTTTTTAACTGAGTTGTTTATTTTCTGATCATTGAGTTTTACAGTACAGTGTTTTTAGGGGCGTGCTTATGGAAGTCATAGAATATCATGGATGAGAGGACTGCAGAACAATCCAATCCATTTCCCTCATTTTACATATGTGAAAAATAAGCCTCAGAAACACAGAGGTAAAGCTGATGCCAACGCCCAGGAGTTCTATGGCCTTTCAGCACAGTGCATGTGATGGGGCCATTTCCTTGGCAAGCAGTTAGTGCCTGGGTATAGAAGTCACACCTGGCCATCTGTCTGTCCTTCCCCCACACAGTGCCTGGCACACATTCAGTGAGCGTGTGGGGGAGGAAGGAAGGAAGGAATGACCTTCCTCTGCCATCTATGTTCCCTTTCCAAACATCTGGCCCTTCTGACCTCTGCTCTAACCAGTGAGAGGAGAGAAGAGAATTAACATTCTAGATGTTCCACGGTGCGATGGTGGGGGCAGAGGCCAGGTCAGTGTAATTTGGTTTTGTGTTTTTGTTGTTGTTTTTTTTTTTGTTTTTTTTTTTGAGACTGAATCTCACTCTATCGCCCAGGCTGGAGTGTTATGGCATGATCTTGGCTCACTGCAACCTCCACCTTCTGGGTTCAAGTGATTCTCGTGCCTCAGCCTCCCGAGTAGCTGGGATTACAGGCACCCACCACCACACCTGGCTAATTTATGTGTTTTTAGTAGAGACAGGGTCTCACCATATTGGCCAGGCTGGTCTTGGACGGCTGACCTCAAGTGATCTGCCCACTTCGGCCTCCCAAAGTGCTGGGATTACACGCATGCACCACTGCACCCAGACTAATGTAATTCTTAACCTTGCTGTGCACCAGCATCACCTATGGACCTTGTTAAAAACTGGATACCAGAGTCCGTCTCTAGGTATTCTGATTCCATACATCATTTTCATGTTTGCTGCATCCCAGGTCCTGAGCTAAGCCTTTTACACATGTCATCCTAGTTAATCCCTTCTCCTGCAATTCTTTGATATGACCTTGTTATCAACCTCACTCTGCAAATGAGGAAACTGGAGTTCAGAATGGTTAAGGAACTCATCCAGGGTTACACACCCAGTTTCTGTTGGAGCCAAGATACAAATAAAAACAACCCAACCACTGTTAGAGTTGCTGGCTGGCCTCTCTCCTGCACATGCACACACACTGAGGTCTTTACACTCAACCCTGTGCAAACCTTACATTGTGAACCCCTGAGCGGCAAATGGCAGGGAGCACCAGACCCTGGGAACTCGACATGAGGGCCAGGATCAGTGCCCATCTGCTCCACCAAAAAGCAGAGATCAGGAACACCGGCCCCTGCATTCTAATTTGCAACCATTCAGAGAAAGCCCTCATTCTTTTATTTTTTTAAATATTTAAGTCAATTTTCAAATTGAAGTATAATATATGAACCAAAAAGCATACAAATCTCAAATGTACAGCTCAATGAATTTTCACAAAGTGGACACACCTGGTATGTTAGTCGGTTCGGGCTGCCATAACAGAATATGATGGACTCAGTGGCTTATTAACAACAGAAATGTATTTCTCATCATTCTGGAGGCTGGGAAGTCCAAGATCAAGGTGCCAACAGATTTGGTGTCTGGTGAGAGCCCACTTCCTGGCTCATAGTTGGCCATCTTCTCCCTGTATCCTCACACGGTGGAAGAAGGAGAGAGCTCTCCATCCAGGGTCTCTCTCTTTCTTTTTTTTTTTTTTTTTGAGACAGAGTCTCGCTCTGTCGCCCAGGCTGGAGTGCAGTGGTGCAATCTTGTCTCACTGCAACCTCTGCCATATTGGCCAGGCTGGTCTTAAACTCCTGACCTCAAGTGATCTGCCCACCTCGACCTCCCAAAGTGCTGGGATTATATGCGTGAGCCACCGTGCCCCGGCTGGGGTCTCTTTTAAAAGGGCATTATTCTTATTCATGAGGACGGAGCCCTCATGAGCCAGTCACCTACCAAAGGCCCCACTTCCTAATACCATCACTTTGGGGGTTAGGATTTCAACATGTGAATTTGGGGAAACGAACATTCAGTCTCTAGCACCTGGTAACCCACGCCACTTATTTTTGGTACGATGTTATCACTGTGATTGGGAGGCATCTCCAGCTATCTTAAGGGGTTTCATTGAAGACTTTAAAGCAAATACTTTTTAAATTGAATTCGTATCATGGATAACTGTCCTTTTACAGAAAGGATATTACAAAAACAAAAGAAAAAGCAAGCAGCAATAACAACAAAAGCAACAGAGCACTGCAAGTCTAAAAAGACTGGAAATCACTACATTCCTCTTTTAAATAAAATGTGAACTTTTTAGGTGTCAGGTTGATATTCATACCCATACTTAGACCAGGCTTCGTGGCTCACACCTAAAATCCCAGCACTTTGGGAGGCCAAGGCAGGAGAATCACTTGAACCCAGGAGATCAAGACCAGCAACACAGGAAGACTTCATCTCTACAAATAACTTTTTAAAAGTTAGCCGGGTGTGGCAGCACGTGCCTTGGTCCCAGATAGTTGGGAGGCTGAGTCGGGAGGATCACTTGGGCCAGGGAGGTTGAGGATGCAGTGGACCACAATCATGCAACTGCACTCCAGCCTGAGCAACAGAGCAAGACCCCGCCTCCAAATTAATTAATTAAAATTTAAAAATATATTCCAAATACTTAAATTATGGGAGGGGTGCCTCTTCACATTTAAACAAATTGGTTTTCTTCCCAGGTCATTCAATGCAGAAGTGGCAGTGAAGGGGAAGACCCCACCACCCGGAGCCTTGTTTAAATTTCCTATGTCTAAGTTTGTCCATCTCACCATGTATGAGTGGCTCTGCTTGCACAGCCAGAAAGGCAGAATGCTCATGGTTCCAGCCCAGGCTCAACAATCAGACAAGCTGGGCTCAAGTCCAGGTTCTACCACAGCCCAGCTCAGTGACCCTGGGCAAGCCACTTCATTTCCATGAGCATCAGTGCCCTCATGTGTGAAATGAGTCCTTGTGTGTACCTTCTGTGATTGTAGTGAGGATAAATTAGGCATGTCGAGTGTTTATTACAATGCCTGGCAGGTTGATGAACTACTCCCTAGTTGTTATTATGATTCCTGCATCCTATATCATGGAAAATATGCAGGAAAATAGGGTAGTCCATGTGGATTCAGCATCAAGGCAGGGTGGAAGAGAGACAGTGAAGGGAAATTCATGGAATAAATTCCTACCTACAGAGGATGTTTGTCACTTGCCTTCAGGCCCTGAGTCAGGTATCTCTGATGCTTGGGAAATATCAAAGGGACGAATTTATTACTGCAGGTCAGCAAAGAGGCTTCCGTGTCGAGTCAGAAATAAAAATGTTGATTCCTGGGGTTGAATCCTGGAAGCCTACAGTGTCAAAGCCAGTAATGGGGTGGTCCCTCAATCTAGAGGGTCTCTCAACCCAGTCTAAATCAACGCTGTCAGCCGGGAAGTTACAGCTTGTCTTCAAAAACACTCAGACCAACATGAGATTGGCTCAAGGAGGGGTTGCCATGACAACCAGGGGTCAGTTCTGCTGGTAGGATTTGAACCTCCCTTCCCTGCCACACACACACACACCTCCCACTACTCAGGCCTATCTTGCCGAGTACCTGGCTTTCAGAGCCACAGAAGCTGGGGTCCTGTGGGTAGAAGAGAGCACGTGGCCCTGCCTATTCTTCCACTCCACACAGCACTTGAAGCTCACAGCTCCCCAGGAGCCTTATTAAACTGTACTTGACGGAGCTGAAGGCACTCTCAGGATAATCGCTCTCTCAAAATAGCTCTCTGGAAATGATCAGCCGTGGGGCCCCCGGGAATCAGGTGGGAAGCTAAACTTGGGCTCATCAAAGCACCAGGGAGAAGGGGTCCTCAGTGAATCACCTTCATTCTACCCCTGTCTGTCCTGTCCCCTCAATGTCCTCCCGTCGAACTGGCCTACTAAACTCTCCCCACTCTGGTGTTAGAAAATAAAAGTTTAGGGGATTCTATATCCCAGGGGCTTTTGCATTCTAATGGTTCTTGAAAATTAAAATACTTTTAGCCTCAAGGAAGAAATCTCTTAATAGGGGAATTTCAGACTCCTTGGAAATGGTGGTAGACAGGGGTGGGAGTAGGAAGCAGGTAGGGAATGATTCGGGGACACGGTGAGAAACCCCTTTACCCAGAAGACTATAGTTCAGGTTTAAAGTCCAACGGGTCTGGGTCTGAGTCTTTCCTATGTGACCTTGACTAGGAACCTCAGTTCTCATGTCTATAAAGTGGGGCCATAACACTTAACTCGTATGGCTGTTAGTACGAAGTCTGACACAATATCTCAAGGCCTCAAGGTAGGACCAGCCAAGAACGCTATTGTGGACCCCTAGCCAAGGACCAGGGTTGGTTCTGACAGTTGGGGCCCGGGCCGGGGTGTTCATCAGAACTCTGTTCCGCTACAGGAGTAGACAATGGTGGAGAGAGGGGCCTGAAAGAGGAGCAAATTGAATAGCCAATGCAGGGATGCAATTATAAGTTGTTGGTGTTTCTTTCTCCCAATGGAGGAGGCTGAGAAAACTTGAGAGCACTGAACACTCAGAGTAGAAAGAACGAGAGGAGGCGCCAAAGAGGGCAGAGACAGGGAAGAGGGAGGACAGCTGCCCAGTCAGTCACTCCCTGGCCTGGGACTCCCAAGACAGAAGCGCTGCCGAGTAAAATGGGTCAAGGAAAGAGAAGGCAGCTGACAAAGGACTTGCTGTCTCAGCAGGATGTCTCAGGCATGGCAGTGGCCAGTTTTAATATGAATGATGTATGGCCGCCCATACCACAAAGCTATTGACTGCTGCTCTAGCTAAAATGGGTTGACTCTTATAAAACCAGTGTAGCTGCTAGTCACAGGGGATGCTGAGCTAGGAAGAAGAATCCCAGTCAATTTGGGGGAGATCTAGATTTGAGACCAGCCCCCTAGGCCCCCCGACCCCACCACTTGGTAGGGCCATTAAATCATGATCTGCTAATCCCTTCCCAGGGAGGAGTCAAGGCACCAGCAGCCTCTTTAACACAGAGGTTGCAGGAGAAGCAGAAAGGCCTGGAGCACTATGGGGTCACTGTCATGGACAAACTCAGCTACCTCCCAGCAGGGAGAGGAGAGACCCCAGGCCCCACAGGCCAGGCCCTGCAGCCAGACGGGGTCCTTGCCTTCCGTAATTGCTTGTGGGAGGCTTTTGCACCCTCTGCCTAGATTTCTCTCCCTCTGAGTCTTCACTGTTCACCCCTATCCCCTTTAGTCTGGCTAACTCCTCACCCTTCAGATTTCAGTTCTGGAGGCACTTCCTCAGGGAGACCTTTTCTGACTACCACTCACCCGGACATTCGTCAACTCATGGACACTCTGTACACCAGGGATCTCCACTCTGTGGCTGTTACCACAGTTGGAATTCTTTGTGTAGATTTTTTTTTTTTTTTTTTTTTTTTGAGTCGGAGTCTCGCTCTGTCAGCCAGGCTGGAGTGCAGTGGCGCGATCTCAGCTCACTGCAAACTCTGCCTTCCGGGTTCACACCGTTCTCCTGCCTCAGCCTCCCGAGTAGCTGGGACTACAGGCGCCCACCACCACACCTGGCTAATTTTTTGTATTTTTAGTAGAGATGGGGTTTCACCGTGTTGGCTAGGATGGTTTCAGTCTCCTGACCTCATGATCTGCCCACCTGGGCCTCCCAAAGTGCTGGGATTACAGGTGTGAGCCACCGCGCCCAGCTAGATTTTTTAAAAAAAATTATTGACTGTCTCCCATGGTAAACTGTGAGCTCCTTAAGAGCAGGAGCCTAGGCTGGTTTTGCTCCCTGCCCCACCTCCAGTACCTAGCTTTGTGCCTCACACATAATGGGAGCTTGACAAATAATAAGAGCTAGACCATGTCAAACTGACAATATTCAGCTGCTTTTGACCTATAAAATGGCCATTTCACAGGATTCATCCTAACATTAATTGAATGAATGAATCAATCAATCCATTAGATTTTTCCTGAGCACCATCCCCTGCGGCACGGATCTCAGTACGAGGAGGGTCCACTTTGGGCCTGTTCAAAAGGGCAGTTTTCCTAAAATTATAAAGAACTGAGTGTCTGCAAGCAGCCAACAACATATGAAGAAATGCTTATCACTAATCATCACAGAAATGCAAATTAAAGTCACAATGAGACACCATCTCACACCAGTCAAATGGCCATTATTCATTATTTTTAAAAGCCAAAAAGCAACAGATATTGGCAAAGGTGCAGAGAAAGGGGGATGCTTTTATGCTGTTGGTGGTAGTGTAAATTAGTACCACCTCTACGGAAAAAGTATGGAGATTTCTGAAAAAACTAAAAATAGAACTACCATTTAGTCCAGCAATCCCACCACTGGGTATATATACAAAGGAAAAAACTAAAAAAGGCATTATATGAAAAAGACACCTGTTCTCATATGTTCATTGCAGCACTATTCACAATAGCAAAGACATGGAATCATTCTAAGTGTCCATCAGTGGAGGAGGATTGGATAAAGAAAATGTATCTGTACGTGGTATTCCATGGAGTACTACCCAGCCATAAAAAATAAATAAAATCATGTCTTTTGCAGCAACATGGATGAAACTAGAGGCCATTATCTTAAGTGAAATAACCCAGAAACAAAAAGCCAAATACCATATGTTCTCACGTGTAAGTGGGAGCTAAATAATATGTACAAATTGATATAGAAAGTAGAATAATAGACACCAGAGACTTGGCAAGATAGGAGGGTGAGAGGAGGGCAAGTGATGAGAAATTACCTAATGGGTACAATGGACACTGTTTGGGTGATGGTTACACTAAAAGCCCAGATTTCACCACTATACAATATATCAATATAATAAAACTGCACTTGTACTTCCTAAATCTACTTTAAAAAATAAAAGAACTGAGTATCTGGTCCCTAGTCATAGTCTAGTCTTAAGCAATGCTTCTCACACTTCAGTGTGCATTCAGAGTATGCTACGGTTTGAATGCTTGTCCCCTCCAAAACTCCCGTATGTGGCAGTATTGAAAGGTGGGGCCTTTAAAAGGTGATTGGGTAATGAGGGCTCTGCCCTCATGAATGTATTAATTTATTCATAACTTAATGGATAATGGGTTAATAGATTAGTAGATTATCATGAGAATGGGACTGGTGGCTTTATAAGAGAAGGAAAAAGCAGGCACAGTGGCAAGCATCTGTAAACCTAGCTACTTGGGAGGCTGAGGTGGGAGAACTGCTTCAGGCAAGGAATTCAAGACCAGCCTGGGGAACAAAATGAGATCCTGTCTTAAAAAAGAGAGAGAGAAGAGGAAGAAAGGCCTGAGTAGCACACTCAGCCCCCTTGCCATGTGATGCCTT
Organism: Macaca fascicularis; assembly: GCF_037993035.2. NCBI lineage: Eukaryota > Metazoa > Chordata > Mammalia > Primates > Cercopithecidae > Macaca > Macaca fascicularis. Next base: position 143,360,689 of record NC_088381.1, on the reverse strand, counting down.
GTGCTGCCTTAGGACTCTGCAGAGAGTCCCCAATAGCAAGAAGGTCCTCACCAGATGCAGCCCCTTGACCTTAGACTTCTCAGCCTTCATACCTGTAAAACAAATGTCTTTTCTTCATAAATTAACAAGTTTCAGGTATTCTGTGATAAGCAACATTAAAGGGGCTAAGACAGAGCCCCCAGGGATCTCATTAATGTGCAGATTCTGATTCAGCAGATCCAGGGTAGGGCCTGAGAATCTGCATTTCAAACCAGCTCTCAGGTGACTCCAATGGGGAAGCAACCAGAGGGAAGGAGGCCAAAGTGCAGACTTCGAGTTGGCTGGTGAAGGTCCTCAGTGTCATACCACGGAGCTTCCATAAAGGCTCCTCTCTCTTTTTTTCAGAATTTGGAAATTTGTTTGAAAAGAGATGAGACTCCAGGTTCTGGTATCTCCACTGTATGAGAAAGCAGCTGAGACACAGTCACATTTGAATAAACTTTCCAGAAACTGAAACTTAGCCCTCCAAGTGCCAAAATGGTTTTTCTGATTATTGTTTTTGGTGGAAAGATTTCTAATGTTATTAAACACTATTTTGCCTTCTTAAATGGAGAACATTAAACAGAACTTGACTCTTGGTTTTTTTCTCCTTCTTTTAAAAAAAAAGTTGGTGAAATATATCTTATACATGAATAAAACATGGATGTACAGTATAAATAATATAAATAAATACCAACAGACCCATGCTCCAGTGAAGAAAAAGAATATCACAATAGTACTCGATAGGCCTCCTCCTTCTCTATTAGAAGTAACCACACTCCAGCAAACTATACATTATGTCCTTGCTTCTCTTTACCACACATGAATGTAGCCCCAAACAATATAATTTGTTTTGCCTGTTCTTGAATTTTATGTAAATCAAATGCTATTTTTGTATTTTCTTGTGATTAGTTCCTTTTGCTGAACATTGTGTTTTTAATTTTCTTTTATTTATTTATTTTTTTGAGACTGGATCTTACTCTGTCACCCAGGCTGGAGTGCAGTGGCCCAATCACAGCTCACTGCAGCCCTGACTTCCTGGGTTCAGGTGATCTTCCTGCCTCTGATTCCCAAGTAGCTGGAACCACAGGCTCACACCGCCATGCTCAGCTAACTCTTTCTTAAATTATTTGTAGAGACAGGGTCTTATCATGTTGCTCAGGCTCATCTCCAACTCCTGGGCTCAGACAATCCTCCTGCTTCTGCCTCCCGAAGTCCTGGGATTACAGGCATGAGCCACCATGCCCGGCCGAACGTTGTATTTCTAGATTCACCCATGTTGCTGTGTGTAGCTTTAGTGTGTTCATTTTTCCTGCTGTATTATATCCCATTGTAGAGCATACCACAATGCATCCATTTGTTCTCCTGTTTGGTGGATAGCTGAGGGTTTGAGTACTGTTACAAACGGTGCTGTCATGAATTTTCTGGTACATGTCTCCTGTGACCATTGCACGAGTTTCTCTCTGCACACACATTTAGTATTGAAACTCCGGATCAAGGACTCCGCACATGCTCAGCTCTCCAAGGTGCTGCCAAACCAGTTTCTCAAGTGATTATTCTTCTACCAGTGATTGGGGAACTGTTCATTGCTCCACATGCTCACCAGCACTGGATAATGTCCTGTCGTTTACTTTTTCTCACTTTTCATGACGCGCAGGATTTTCATGACCCCTTTCCCTATTCATGTATTGGGCTAAAACACAGACTCAATACTGTTACACCCAATTGGTTCTGACGCTAGGCTCTCCTGACTGCTTTGTCTCTGAGTTTAAAACAAGTTAACACCCATCTTCTAATTCCTGGTAGACTGTCAGTCCACTGCAGCCTTTCCCCTCTCCCCTCCACATTCAAATCTGCTATGGAATGGGACGTTCCTCATCCAAACTGTTCCTCGAACTTTGTCTATGCAAAGAGTAAACAGGCTCTGAAGGAGGATCAAGATGGCTCACCTGTGAATCAGCACATAAAATCTAGGGAGAGAATCCTGTTGCATTTATTTTGGCTGTGAATAGTGTTTTTTGTTTTGTTTTGCTTTGAGAGTTGTTGTTTGTCTGTTCATTGGTTTTGGGGGTTGTATTGCTTTTTGCTCATTTTCTAGTTCCTGGCAGTGTTCCAAATAGCTGGGGTTGCCGTATAAATCACCTCTGAACAAGTGAAGTGCTGTACCCTTTGAATGTACTTCTAATTTAATTTTTTATTCATTTAATTAAATTTGTATTTAATTTTGGTTGTTGGTATTCCCCCAAAAATATCATGGATTCGACTCGTATATGGCACATAGCCCTATGCCAAGAGACACTGCATGTTCCAAAGAACCCAATTTTGCCCCCATCAACAGCATCGTCAGAGAACGGAATTCATGCCTCATGTTGAGCTTGAGATTATTCCATGGACTAATCTAATGGCAAAACCAACTATCTTGGTAAAATCTTACTGTTAAAAAGTATTTTGACAGGGGCTAAGACTGGGTTACTGACCAACTCTGGCAGATGTAAGCAGAATGGGAATTTATTAACAGCATGTTGGATAATTCACAAAATCATCAGGTGGACTGGAGGACCAGGGTTGAGGCCATGCAGCCAAAATCAGTACCCAAAATCACAAAATCACATGGCAGAACTAGCTCAGTAAGGAGCCACCACTGCCACCAAGCACTGGGCACCTCATCTTGCCTCACACACATCCCTGGTACTGAACACCAGGTGCAACCACTGCTGCCCAGGTCTCGAGCCTACTGCCAAGGCTGCCTGGACCAGAGAGCCTGCCCTTCATGGAGCCTGGTTACAGGCTGTGACCTAGCTACAAGACAGTCGGAGAAGACAAAAGTATTATTCAGGCTTGAATTCCATCTATTTTGATAGAAAACTCAAAATAATTATGGCTTAAACAACATAGAAATTTATTTTTTGGCCAGGCATGGCAGCTCACGTCTGTAATCCCAGCACCCTGGGAGGCCAAGGCAGGTGGATCACTTGAGCCCAGGCACTTGACATCAGCCTGGGCAACATGGCAAGACCCCATCTTTACAAAAAATACAAAAATTAGCCAGGTGTGGTGGTGCATGCCTGTAGTCCCAGCTACTCAAGAGGCTGGGGTGGGAGGATCACTTGAGCCTGGGAGATCAAGGCTGCCATGACTCATGATCATGCCACTGCACTCCAGCCTGGGCAACAAAGCAAGACCCCTTTCTCAAAAAAAAAAAAAAGATAAAGAAAGAGTTTTCTCTCTCTCTCTCTCTCTCTCTCTCTCTCTCTATGTAAAAAAGTTTGAAGGCAAACAAAGCTGAAACGAGACCACCCTGGAGCTCCTTCTGCACCGCCTTTGCACGCTGCCTTATGGACCAACATGGCTGCTTGAGAGCCTGCCATCAAGTCCACATTCCAGACATCAGGAAGCAAAAAGGGTAAGAAGCAGGCCCCCTCCCTCCCTTTACAACCACTTCCTGGAAATTGCCCATATCACTTCTGTCTTAGTGGTTGAAACTTGGTCACTTGGCGACATCTGGCAGAAAAGAGTCTGGGAAATGTAGTCTTTGGCCCAGGCAGCCATGTGCCCAGCTAAACACTGAGGGTTCTCTTACTAAAGGAGAAGGGGAGAGTGGACATCCAGGGAAGCCACTGGTGGTGTTGGCCAAGACAAGTTCTTAGCAATGTTTGCCTTGGGTTCTGGGATGTGAGCTCTGTTCCCTACCATGGCTCAGAAAAGTGTGTGTGTGTGAGTGGGATACTCCCCAAACACAGAAAGGGGGTTCAGAAGCTAGACCACCTACATATATATGTAAATAAATTAAGAACACAAAATGACCACTATACCATTTCTTCTGCTCTGTGGTAGGCTGATTTATGGACTCACGCAGGATGAAAGCTTTCAAATGAAGGCATTTGGCAGAGAAAGACTGGAACACGGAGCAGAGGAGATTTGGAAATAGAGTCATTTCCATCACGCAAATCTTCATTTTATTACAGGTTTGTGGGACCAGGGCAAGAATTCAAGCAACAATTCACATACCATGTATCTAAATATTTAAAAGCTATAAGTCAAGATAACAAATTATTCAATAAAATACATCTTCTTCTCCTGCCTTCACAAATGAACCTTCATAACATTCTGGAAGGCAGGTATGACTTTAGAATCCTCAGACTCTTCAGACCAGAATGCAGCAGCATAACAAGAGGCAGCCCCCACTCAGGGCCTGCCTCCCCTTTGTTCTGACCCTCAGCCGGGGCCCCTTCCCAAGTTCATGTGCTTGACACCAGCCTACACCGCTGGGTTCTGCCCACAGTCCAGCCCCAAGCAGCTATCCCTTGGTTACCGGCTGCACAGGCTACCTTGAGAGGATGGACCGTGGAAACAGGCCCACCCAGAACCTGAAAGTGGGCTTGGGCCATTCAGGCAGAGATTCTGGGGTCCTAAGTATGGGCATGGTCTGGATGGGGTAGGTGTGGGCATAGACTCTGTCTGGGCATCACCCTCAGCCCTGAGGACCCCTTGCCCCAGGGACAAAGGGAGGCCGGCGGGGAGGGGATCTCCAAAGGGCAGGGCTTACCTGGTCTCAGAGTGGTACTGGGTCACTTTGTCACACTGACTGGGAAAGCTTGTCCATAAAGTGAATTGAGAATAACTGGAAGCTTTTTTTTGAGAGTTTTCCCTATTCCATCTGGGATCTAAAGATTGCCCCTGGATTACTGACGATGAGAGAGGGATTTATTTAGCCATGACTCTATGGTGGGGGAGATTCAGCACTAAGTACATTTCTCTTTACCTCTGGAAACAAATCCAAACTATAAAACCAAAACCAAAATAGAACAATGAAAAACAAATCCCTCTTCCTTCCCTTGACACACTCAGCCCATTTCTGTCAGTTTCCTTCGGCTCTGACACCCTCCAATCAGGCTCTCTCCCATCGTTCTTCTGCCTTTCTGTGCTCACTCTCCTCCCCCCGCCCTTCTTCCCTGGCTCCTGTCTTAATCCCTGCCATAGCGACAGGGAAAAAAACAACATAACACTGGGGCAGATGAGAGCTGAGTTTCAGAGCCCCACTGAGAAGGGCAGGCTAGCGGCGAACCAGGAGTTTCCATAATGAAAGTGACCAGAGGAAAACCTTGAAATCTTGGAACGGTAATGAGGAAAACCTTGGGGTTAGAGAAAGAAGAGGACTTCCCAAACCCCAGAGGAGGCCGAGATAAAAAGAACAAGGAGGGGCCGAGTGCAGTGGCTCATGCCTGTAATCCCAGCACTTTGGGAGGCCAAGGCGGGTGTATCATGAGGTCAGGAGTTCAAGACCGGCCTGGCCAACATGGCGAAACCCCAACTCTACTAAAAATACAAAAATTACCTGGGCGTGGTGGCATGAGCCTGTAGTCCCAGCTACTCAGGAGGCTGAGGCAGGAGAATCACTTGAACCCGGGAGGCGGAGGTTGCAGTGAGCTGAGATTGTGCCGCTGCACTCCAGCCTGGGCGACAGAGTGAGACTCCATCTCAAAAAAACGAAAACAAAAACAAAAAAGAACAAGGAGGAAGGGCTTTGGAAAGCTGGTAAAAGGTTAATCTATTTGCCCCCAATGCCACATATCCCCTGACCATCCCAAAACACAGAACTCAACATCCTTGGGATGAATTATAAGGAGAGGGAGAAATTCCAGGGCAGGGGAGCAGACATCGGGAAAGCTGAGATACTTCTTCTGAAAGGACATAGAAGGTTAATATTTTTGTAAATTGTAACCCAAGCATTTCAGTCCTGGTGGGATGATAAGGGGTTAAAGCTTCCACGGAGCAAACCTAAAGTAGCTTGGAAGAGGGTGTGACCCCCAATTTGATTTATTTTAGAAGCATGGAAAGCCAATGAATGTGCTTCTGGCCACAAGACAGGACAGGTGAGAAAAAAGAAAGGAAGGAGGCCTGGTTTGTGTTTCCTGGAAAGGGAGTGTCGTTACAGCTCTCCTGGGGAGCACACACACGCCTCTCATAAATGTATATGAGCCCTGATTACTTGGCTCCTGCTCACCACCCTAGCGTGTTCCCAGTGGCTGGCTCCCTGGTGTTCTGGCACTCAGGGCTGCCAACACCTGCCAACAACAAGGAAGCTGGGTACTGGGGCTGCAGCTTTTGGAAGCTGCTTATGAAACAGATGACTAAGCCCTGGGGGCAGGGGGAGGGTGCAGCTCATGCCTAGCTCAGCGAGAACTCAATCCAAGTCAGCCTTGACCCGGTGCCAACCGTGTGCCAGGCTAGTCCCTGGGGATGTGAAGATGACGAGGCATGGTCCCTGCTCCAAAGGACCAGGCATGCCCATAAAGAATTGTAGTCAGAGGCATGAATCTACAAAAGAGGAGAATACAGGGTTTTGCAGTGGAGATGATTTCCCAGGGGGACAGTGGTAGAGGCAGAAGAAGGGGGAAGGGGAGTTTCTCCATTTGTGCAGTCAGGCTAAGAGTTTTAGTCTTTTTCCCAAAGCACACACCCTCTTCCTCATGCCCTCTTATCCAGTTAGTCTGGCTTCTGTCACCCAAGTGGCTCTCAGACTCTTTCCTCTTCTCCTGTCTTGGCTCAGGTCCTCATTTCTGGCTTTGGTCCAGGTTCTTTGCACTCAGCACTGCAGACAACTTCCTACAATTCAGGTCCAATGGGCTCACTTCCCTACTTGAAGCTGTCTATGGTTTACCATTGCCCCAGAATAAAAGTTAAGCCCCAAGGTCCTTCACATGGCCGCCCCAAACTGCCTAAAGCCGAGGGGTCAAGGAGGCTTCAGTGTAGGTTTGACTCAATAGCACCACAATGTCATCAGAACCCCTTCTTCTTCCTGGTGTTGTCCTCTCTGCCCTCCATGGTGTTGTCTTCATGCTCAGGCAGGCTTTTCTCATAGTGACAAAACGGCTGCCACAATTCCTGTTCTCACACCTATGCTCCATGCTGTATACAAGGAGAAAGGGAGAGAGCTTCTTTCCCTGAAGCTGCCAGCAAAGTCTTCTCCGGTCTCTCGGGTCAGAATTGGGTCATTTGCCCATCTGCAGGCAAGAAGGGATTTTGCTGATTAGTCTATACTGGGGTTATTTACCCCAACACTAGGCCAGGGTGGAGTCAACTTCCTCTGAAAAATATGGGAAGTGTGGGGAGGGTGGATACCCCAAGGAAAATGGAGTAGTTACTGAGAGAGAATGGATGCTCAAGAGGCCACCCTTCCAGCATCTCCTCAAGCCCCACCCAGCTACTTTCTGTTCCCAAACATGTCATGTTCTTTGATGTCTCCCAAGCCTTTGCACATGCCTTCCCTTCACCTGGGATGGTTTTTCATTCCTCTTGCTCAGTGAATGCCTACTCATTTCTCAAATGCTTGCCCATCATCACTTTCTCTATTCTTTAGATATTGCAGTCAACTTAAGGACAGGTTCTTATTTACTCCCAGCATAATTCAATACCTGGCAAAAAGTAGGTGCTCAATACATGTTTATCAAGTTAATGACTTGATGGACACTGCTGATGGACAATAGCAAATCCCAAGTTCACAACGAAGAGCTGGTGTGTCTTCAAAATCTCTTCCCAACGTCTAAAATGTAACAACTATAAGCAGAATTGTAATGTATAAAGCTACGATGAGTTCAGGTGAAGAAATGTTGAGGGGCCAGAAGTTTGTCCAAGCATCTCTAGCATCATCCCAGAAAAAGGGCTCCCTCCCATCCTGGCAGGAATGTTTTTGTTCTCCTGGCAGGTTTGTAGGTCCTGAAATGGAAACGGATCCATCAGGCTATCATGGTCTGACCCATTAATCTTCTAACCATTTAGACTAGCCTACTGGGAAGAGATTGAAATGGTCAGCCAACTCAGGCAACTTAGGCACTTTCACCTGGCTGACAATTATAGTCTTACTGTTCTTGAATAACTTGGCCTTCTGGTTTACCAGTGAATCTGCATTTCATTAGCATGGCTTGGTCTCTGAGACTAACACTATCAGTTGATTCCTCGCTGTTTTCTTCCTTGAGTCACAGAACCCCTGAATTTTAGCCAGCCACTTGGTCACCTAGAACATTGAGTACATTTCTCAGCCTCCCTTGTAGCTAGATAGGGCCATGTGACTAAATCCTGACTAATGGATGTAAACAAAATAACATGTGTGTAACTTTTTGGAAGTGCCATGAAAAGGTGGTAGTATGTCCTTCTTCCCTTTTCCTTTTCTGCAGGCTGGAAGGTGGTTGCACTGGCTGGAGCCGGAGCAGTCATCTTGGACTGTTGAGGAATTTGGAAACAAAGTCCATGCATGGTAGACCAACAAGATAAAAGGAACCTGCGTTAAATATTGCACAAACAGCCATATTAGTAACCCTCAAGGCCTACCTAAGCATTTACATAAGAGAAATGCATTTCTATCTCTCTCTTTTTTTTTTTTTTTTTTTTTAAGAGATGAGGTCTTGCTCATCTCTTAAAAGTTGGGCAGCATAACAAGATCCCATTTCTAAAAGAAAAAAAATTAGCTGGGCACGGTGATGTGTACCTGTAGTCCAAGATACTTGGTAGACTGAGGTGGGAGGATCACCTGAAGCCAGGAGGTTAAGGCTGCAATGAGCTATGATCACGCCACTGCACTCCAACCTGGGCAACAGAGCAAGACTGTCTCTCTTAAAAAAAAATTATGTTAATTATATGTTGAAATAATAACAGTTTAGTTATATTGGGTTAACATATTCTTTTTACTTTTTAAAATGTCACTACCAGAAAATTTTGAGTTACATTTATGGCCCACACTATATTTCTATTGGACAGTGCTTCCCTGGGCCTGTCCCCTCTGTCTGAACTGATAATATCAGATTACTGAGCCACATAGAGCTGAGAGATGGTTAGAAACTGAGCTCACACTCACCCACCAGCGTCCAGACTCTAACTCTGCCTGTGGCTCTGTCTGTGTGTCTGTCTTTTGCTCACTGGAATCTCTCACCTTATTTGCTAAATTACCTTATCTGCAACCAGAATAGGTATAAAGCTCAGCACAGAGCATGGGTCAGCCCAGAAGGAATGAGAACAGGAAGCAGGAGGTGCTCAGGAAGTCTGAAAGGCATGTCTCTGGGATCCAGGCTGCAGTACCTAGCTAAGGCACCAGACCACCCACAGGTACGTGATCACTTTTATCAGCAGCAGAGAACCACATTTCAGCCATACCAAGCCTTCTTGAAAGGCTCAGAGAGGGGTTTTGTATTTGAACCTCCAGGAGAAATACAACAATGCATACACTTTCACATTGTCCATTGATCTGAAGGAGAAAAAGGAGAATGTCCACCTGCTTGGGGTGCAGTTCTCCCTGAAGATTTTCAGATAGGGCTGTGTTAACCCACGCCTTAGTCAGCAGCAGCCATCTTGAACTTGTTCAGGCAATACAAAAGAAAGCTTCAGCCGGGCGCAGTGGCTCACGCCTGTAATCCCAGCACTTTGGGAGGCCGAGACGAGCGGATCACGAGGTCAGGAGATCGAGACCATCCTGGCTCACACGGTGAAACCCTGTCTCTACTAAAAAAATACAAAAAACTAGCCGGGCGAGGTGGCGGCCACCTGTAGTCCCAGCTACTTGGGAGGCTGAGGCAGGAGAATGGCATAAACCCGGGAGGCGGAGCTTGCAGTGAGCTGAGATCTGGCCACAGCACTCCAGCCTGGGTGACAGAGCAAGACTCCGTCTCAAAAAAAAAAAAAAAAGAAAAAAAAAGAAAGCTTCATGGAAGAATCCTGGGATATCCATGGAAGCCAGGGCCAGCAGGGTTTCTCCAAGAATAGAAGCCCAAGAACTGGAAAGTCACTGGGAACCAGGCAGTAAGTATCTCTGCATTTTGAATCTGCAGGTCTGTTTCGTTCTCCTCTCTGCAAACCAAGCTGCTTCTCTTCTCAGTCCCCCAACCTCACCCCGCCTACACACTCGTACATGCACTTTCTTTCTTTCTTTTTTTTATTTTTTAGACAGAGTCTCGCTCTGTCACCCAGGCTGGAGTGGGGAATGCAGTGGCGCTATCTTGGCTCACTGCAACCTCTGCCTCCTGGGTTCAAGCAATTCTCAAGCCTCAGCCTCCCAAGGAGCTGGGATTACAGGCATGCACCACCGTGTCCAGCTAATTTTTTTGTGTTTTTAGTAGAGACGGGGTTTTGCCATATTGGCCAGGCTGATCTCGAGCTCCTGGGCTCAAGTGATCCACCTACCTCGTCCTCCCAAAGTGCTGGGATTATGGTCATGAGCCATCATGCCTGGCCCAACACTTCCTTTGTATCTCTTCCATTCAGGGCACCATATCAAACCAACTGGCTATCTCTTGGTCATCAAAGTTCTGATAATCTGGGCAAGTGTTCACCTTGCAAACCAGGAGGCGAGGTCACATACTTTACACAGGCTGTCAGAGACTCACCTCTTTGGGTGACTTCCCTGTGCTACCTGTGAGCTGGGTGGGGAGCAGAAGTATCCATCAACAACGTGGGAGCAGTCACTGATGTACCTTATGCCAAAGGACATGGTCAGCATCGACATCATCCCCATCATCTGTCCTAATCACAGCCAACACATTACTTCATTCGGTGCTCTCAACAGTACTATTTTACAGATGTAAAATTGTGATTGCCCCTATTTTACAGATTTAGAAATTGAGGCCACACGTGACCAAGCTCACACAGTTAGTTAAGGGCACAGCTAGGAATCAACTGCAGGAGATCTGCCTCCAGTCTGGGCTCATAACCACTGGATTCTACTCCCCGGAAGTACCCAGATGCTCTGCTGTCCCCAGGGAAGCCCAGGAAGGGTGACATCACCTTCCCCCTCTGAGGCGTGAGCTCTGTTCCTCCCTGCCCTCCGTCCCTGCCACTCAGGCTCACGCACAGCCCTCGGCCACACACACACATGACATCTGCTTTCCAACGTTCCTTCTGCCTTTCCTTATGCTGTTCCTCTGCCCAGAACCCTTTTCTCCCCACTCCCCCTTCATATGACTGGCTCCTTCATGTCTCAGCTTAAATGTCACAGCCTCAGGGAGGCCTCGTGACACCCCAAGCCCCAGCCAGACCCTTCTTTTGTGATCTCACCACTCCTTGACTCTATCCTTTGGACCACGTTTCACCATTTGTGATCAGACACCTTTTGTGTGTTGTCTGTTTCACATCTGTCTCCTGACCAGACTGTAAGCCCCAGCAGCGTGAAACCCAGGTCTGGCTGGTTTACTGTCTTATCCTGAGCCCCATCTGAGTGGGGGCTCGATAAATATTTGTTGAATGAATTAATGAAATGGAAAGGTACCAGGAAACTAACAATATGAAATGAAAGAGAACCAACCCTGAAAGCAAAGGGAGAAGGGTGCACAGAAATGTGCAATAACAGCAGACAGAACTTAGGATGCTCGGGAACATGGGGAAAGGGTGCCGGGACCAGAACTCCCCCTGGCCTTTCTAGAATGTTCACAGCCCCAGTGGTCTCCTCTGAGAGGATACTGACCAGAGATCCGGGTGAATTATAGCACTCAGGGGGACCAACTCCAAACTCCCGTGCAGGAGCCCTGTTCCCAGTCCTGCTTGGAAAAAGATGCTACACAAAGGAGCCCTTCTCTTGCTTACATGGAAACTCCTGTCTGGAATAGTTCTAGTCGCAGCCTTCATTGCTGGGTCCAAGCTTCTCTGTCTATAAAATTATAGCTGAGCAAAATCAGATTCTTGTTGAAAATTAAAATTTTAATCCCCAGGTGCTGACTCAGCATTCGGGAAGTTTCGAGAGTCCAACACAGTGTGACAGAAAGAGCAAGGAGACAAAGGGCTTGACTTCGCCTCACTGGGCTTCCAGTTCCTCTTCTGCAGAAATCAGAGAGCTAGATTCACAACTCTGGGACCCTCTCCTCTGCCCAAACTCTATAATTCCTTGGATAAATCTTTTAGAAATTGAAGCTGCCTTCTAGGGCCCTAAAGTAATGATAAAATATAATAGTAAACCATACTAACTGACTCTTATAAAGTAATTCTTACATTTCAAGCCCCATGCCTAGCTCTCTTCACAAATTACATCATTTACACTGGTGGACCTAAGACCCAGAGATGGTAAGTAATTTACCCAGAGTCACACAGCTGGTAGATAGTGGACTTCGAATCTGAGCCCAAGCTGAACATATACGTTTAATTCTTACCATCTTCTGCCTAACCCAGTGGCTTAAACAGCTGGGGATTCATTTAGACACTCAGGTACCTGAGGCAACTTTATGAATCAGAAGTAATAATACTGACCTGTCCTGCTGAGGGATAGTGAAAGATGGGCTGCTGACTTCCTGCAGTAGAACTCAGTATAAAACAAGCAAGAGGTGAAAAATCAAATAAGGCTAGGCACGGTGGCTCATATCTGTAATCCCAGCACTTTGGGAGGCTGAGGTGGGAGGATTGCTTGAGCTCAGGAGTTGGAGACCAGCCTGGGCAATATGGCCGAACCCCATCTCTACAAAAACTACAAAAATAAGCCAGGCATGGTGGTGCATGCCTGTAGCTCAGCTGCTCAGGCAGCTGAGGTGGGAAGATCACTTGAGCCTGGGAGGTCAAGGCTGCAGTGAGTGCCACTGCACTCCAGTTTGGGTGACAGAGTGAGACTGTCTCAAAAAAATAAAATAAGCAACAACAGGCTACCCCAGGTACATAAAGCCTCAGTCAGTGATCTGGAGAGGTTCTGATTCTGTCAACAGCATGTAGTTCTCACAGCATGGTGGCGAGAAAAGATGGGGAGGGAAGGATTTGCTCATCACTGCACCACAGAACATGGGAATCAGGTTCACCCTGCGCTCTGTCTAAATACTCCCCTGGGGCAGCCTGAGTGTACCCAGAGTGCAGGCCGCATTGTCAGCTGCCTGAGGGACACCCTCAACTCTCCCAACCTCCCATCCGCAGCACCTGCTGGTTATAAGCCCTTTAGTGTAGGGATCATGAACTCAGGTGCGATGAGAGGCAGGCAGATAACAGAACTGGGCAGAAGGGGAGGCTGGGTATGACAGTTGGTTGTTGTCTTGCCCTATTATCAGACACTCTGCTTTAAGATAATAGATAACTTAGATTTTATCCCACCTTTATGTGAAATGTGTTGATTTTTAAATACTAGAAAATTACTTTTAAAAATGTCTTAAAACCATGGCAAGGCGAACAATACGCAGGAATGGGCCAGATACAGCCCGGGGACTCCTTTGCCATCCTGTTTTCTGTGTCACGGAGGGGAGGTTTTTCATTAGTAGACTAAATATGAGAATGCCACATGGCTTTCTTCTCTAATACTGCAACCACTGCTCCTGCAGAGGATGCTAAATCGTGAATATTCCAGTTAGTTCTCAACCCATCTGCTGTGCCCAAGCCATCCCAGGGCCCAGTTGGTCTCCTCTGTGAGATACGCAGCAGGGCTCTTACAGACGACTCCATGGGGACAGGGCAGGGAGCCCTGGAGGGAAGCTCTGAAAGAGGGATCCACCAGGGGTTTTTGAGGATCCTGGCTACCCTTGGGGGTGTGAGGGGATCTGCTCCTACAAGGGGACCCTGGTCAGAGCATCAGATTCTAGTTGAGTGAGCCGAGCAGAAGGGAGGAGGTGCCCCCTCCCCACACCCTCTGCGGAGGCTTCGAGGTCAACTCGCTGGCTCCGACCCCCTAGCCTACCAGTTTCAGGCCTCCAGGAAGAGCAAACTGCTAAAGCCGGCTATGCATCAGGAGGAAGCTGGCTCTCTCTAGGCCTAAGACTGAGTAAGGTTCTTCTGTCTGCTCCAGAGAGAGCCCTGAAGTTGCCAATGTCTCACAGGGTGAAGGGGAAATCAAGCTCCTTCCTCCCTATTCCAAGCAGTACTCCAATCTCTGTGTTTCTAAGACCAAAGCAAAAACAAAACAGGCCCCTAACCCCCCAAAAACTGCACGCAGATATTCGAAAGAATGTCACTTTGTTTCAGACTCTTTAGTTCTTTTAAAAGCAAATGGATGCATCTCACCTGTATGAAACTCGGCCACGTGGCAACTTTCCAGGTCTCCATGACCTGAGCTGCCCAATTATCCTCTCCCAATGTCACTGCCTCCGTCTAGAAAATGAGGATTAAAATGCCTGCCCTGCCTACCAGACAGAATTGCTGTGAGGTGCCAATGAAATCATGTATGAGACGCACTTCCAAACCAAGAAATGCTTTATAAATGTAAATTGTGATTATTTTAAATGTTTACATAGCTGAGAATAAAGACTTAAACCGCAAAAGTCCTATGAAAGACAAATGTTGTCATTTGTTAATGACATGTGTTAATGTACATCATTTATAGGAGAACACTTCAGGCCCTCACTTTGTGCCTATTTATTCCTGTTTTACACACAATTTGAACAAACTTGATTTCTAGATAGGCAGATTGATTACAAAGTGGGGAGGAGCTACCTGAAGCACCCAGACAGCAGTCTGAAAACAAATTACTCAATAATAATATACACCTATATGTACATAGTTATGTATATATACAAGTAGATAGTTATATATATAGTTTTATAACTATGTATGATTGTCATATGTATATTAAATTAACTAAAATCCATACTTTACTCAGATTTTCTTAGTTTTCTTTTTCATCTTATTTTTTGTTTTGTTTTTAGTACAGAGATGAGGTCTCGCTTTGTTGCCCAGGCTGGTCTCAAACTCCTGGGCTCAAGCGATCCTCCCAGCTCGGTGTCCCAAAGTGCTGGGATTACAGGCGTGAGCCACCGCGCCCTGCCCAGTTTCCTTAGTTTTTACCTACTATCTCTTTTAGGTTCTGGGCTCCCAACCTGGATGCCACATCACATTTAATTGTCATGTCTCCCCAGGCTCCCTCTCTCCAGGCAATACTCTTCCGAGGAAAGTCACTATGCTCAGCCCACCCTTAAACAATGAGGAGCTTTGCTCCACCTCCCTGAGGACAGAGAATCCGCATAAGTGATTTGCAATTCTCCTGCATGGGAGATTTCTCTCTTTTCTATTTATTGACTTGTCTACTTATATCAGTATAGACTCCTGGATATTTATTTTGTACTTTGGGTTATAATCCAATACTATCGTGTGTATTTTGTTGTTCAAATTGTTCCAGTTTTGGTCGCCGGGAACTCTTTTCGTTGGTTTCTGTGATCTTTTGACAGACTTCCACGAATGTGGAGGGTTTTCTTAAAGTACTTTCTTACTTTTTGGCACTACAAAATCATTCCGGCTCACTGCATATATTTTCTGCCCTGGTCCTAGAAGCAGCCGTTTCTTAAAGGGACCCTGATTCCTTTTATTAGAGAATAGTTAGAAACTAAGATCTGGGTACTAAGTGTAATCATTGCTACCAGGGTGTCATGGCATCTAGGGCCTCTCAGCTGGCAAAGCAAGGAAATATATGTGTGTGCATACTAACCTGTGAACAAACAGAGATCTATAATATTTTTCTTTTTTCTTTTTTTTTGGGGGGTGAGGGGGACAAGGTCTTATTCCCGTTACCCACGCTGGAGTGCAGTGGCATGATCATGGCTCACTGCACTGCAGCCTTGACTTCCTGGGCTCAGGTGATCCTCCCACCTCAGCTTCCAAAGTAGCTGGGACTACAGATGCACGCTACCACACCTGGCTAATTTTTTTTTTTTTTTTTTAGTAGAGATGAGGTTTCACCATTTTGCCCAGGCTGATCTCAAACTCCTGGGCTAAAGCTATCCACCCGCTTCAGCCTCCCAAAGTACTGGGATTACAGGTGTGAGCCACTATGCCCGGTCTATAAATATTTCTATATTTAACAATCTGCATCTGTATGAACGGTTTAGGCATGAGTACTGGGATTGCAGGCGTGAGCCACCATGCCTGGCCAATAAATATTTCTATATGTAACAATCTGCATCTATGTGAATGGTTTAGGTTCTTCAACTCTGATCTATTACCACATGGATCATTCTAGCCTCATCCCTGGCTTATCTGCAAACTTGCATTTCAACAGTGAGAAACCTGGCTTCCATCATCTGCCATCAATTTACTTAATTGTTCAATTCATGTGTATTTGTATAGTAGTGTCAGAATTGTAAACACGTGCCTCCTTTGTAAACAACTTTCTCAGCTATAGCACGGTACTTACGTGCAGTTCCCTTTGCTTTTAGTCTCACTTAAGTCCACTAATTTCCTAAATTACTTAGGTAAGCACCTTTTTCTCCCATTCCCTTCACTTAGATTGTTTCATGAATTCATAACATAGTTAGATTCCCTTGTCACAATCTGCATTTCATGCTGCAGATGATGAATGATGATATCTGGCCTCCTACATGATTTTTTTTAAGTTTGCACACATTAATGTTCACTCTTCATGCTGTAAAGTTCTATGGGGTTTGACAAATGTGTAATGTCATGTATCCACCATTACAGTATCATACAGCATGGTTCCACCACCCTAAAAAAATCACCTGTACTTCACCGATTCAACCCTCTCCCCTCTATCCAAATCCCTGGCAACCGCTGATCTTTTTACTGTCTCTATATTTTTGCCTTTTCCAGAATGTCATACAATTGGAATAATACACCATGTAGCCTTTCCACACCGGCTTTTTCCACTTAGCAATGTGCACGTAAGTTTCCTTCATGTCTTTTCATTACTTGATAGTTCATTTCTTTTCATCGCTGGATCATATTCCATTGTATCGCTATGTCACAGTTTGTTTATCCATTCACCACTGAAGGACATCTTGGTTCCTTCCCATATTTAGTGACTATGAATAAAGCTGCTCTAAACATTCACATGTAAGCTTTTGTATGGACATATATTTTCAGTTCATTCAGCTAAATACCTATGAGTGCAGCTGCTGGATCATATGGTAATACTATGTTTAGCTTCGTAAGAAGCTGCTAAACTGTCTCCCAAAGTAGCTGTGCGTCTTTGCCATTTCCACCAGCAGTGACGAGAGCTCTACATCTTTGTCGGTATTTGGTATTGTCAGGTTTTTGTTTTGTTTTGAGGTTTTGTTTTTTGCCATTCCAATAAGTTATCTAATAACTATGTAGTTGTATCCCATTGTTATTTTAATTTGCAATTCCCTAATGATAAATAATGTTACACATCTTTTCATATGCTTATTTGCCATTTGTATATCTTCTTTGGTGAAATGTCTATGCATATCTTTAGCCCTTTTATTAATTTTCTGTTTTCTTCTTTTATTGCCAAACCCAACATCACCTAGATTTTCTTGTGTTTTCTTCTTCTAACCCATGAGCGTAGAATAGCTTTCTAGAAGTGTTATAATTTTCCATTTCACATTTAGGTCTGTGATCCATTTTGAGCTAATTTTTGCGAAAGGTGTATGTTCTGTATCTGGATTCATTTTTTGCCTACGGACATCCAATTGTTCCCGCGCCGTTTGTTGAAAAGACTGTCAGTTCTCCATTGCATTGCCTTTGCTCCTTTGCCAAAGACAATTTGACTATATTTGTGTGATTGTTTTCTAATAGAGCTTTTTATTCTATCCCATTGATCTATGTGTCTATTCTTTCATTGATACCACAGCCCTGATTACTATAGCTTTCTAGTAAGTCTTGAAATCAGATATTGTGAGTATTAGCCAATGCAATACTGAAGAAGAGTAACAAAGTAGTTGCCAGGAATTTGGGTGGGTCTTTTGCCTTTACATATACATTTTAGGATCAATTTGTTGATATCCACAAAATAGCTCCCTGGGATTATGTCAAATCTAGCGATCAAGTTAGAATGATTGACATTTTAATAATATTGAGTCTTCTGATCCATGAACATAGAATAGCTCTCCATTTTTTACATCTTCTTTGATTTCTTTCAGTTTCCACATATTGATTCTGTGCACATGTTACTAGACTTACACCCAAGTGTTTCATTTTTTCTATGCTATTGTAAATGATATATTTTTAAATTTTCAACTGTTCATTGCTGGTATATAGAAAAACAGTTGGCATCTGTATTAGGTTGGTGCAAAGGTAATTGCAGTTTTTACCATTAAAAGTAATGTATTGACCTTGTAGACTGCAACCTTGCTACACTTACTAAGTAATTCCAAGTTTCTCATGGGCTTATTTTTTGGTTTTGTTTTCTGTCGTTTTGCTTTTGCTATTGTTTTTGTCAATTCTTTGCATTTTTTCTACACAATCAAGTCATCTATGAACAAAAACAGTTTTAGTTCTTCCTTCCCAAGCTGTACATATTTTATCTCATTTTCTTTTCTTTTTTAGTTATAATACTAGCTAGGACTCCCCGTGCAGTGCTCAATAAGAGGGGTGATGGGGACATACTTGCCTTATTCCAGTCATAGGAAGAAAGCATCCAGTTTCTCACTGTTAAGTGTGATGTTGGTTGGAGGCCTTTTATAGATGTTCTTTATTAAGTTGAGGAAGAATCCTCTATTCCCAAGTTGTTGAGAGTTTTTATAATGAATGGTGATGGATTTTGTCAAATGCTTTTTTAGAATCAATTGATGTAATTATGCGATTTTCTTCTTTATCTCGTTGATGTGAATTACATTGATTGATTTTTAAATGTTGAAACAGTCTTGCATTCCTGGAATAAATCCCACTTGGTCATTCTCTATAATTATTTGCATACATTATTTGATTTGTTAATTTTTTTGAGGATTTTTGAATTTATGTACATGAAAAATAATAGTGTTTACTTTTCCTTTCTTGTAATATCTTTTCTGATTTTGGTTTTAGGGTAATGCTGGCCTCACAGAATGAGTTAGGAAATGTTCTTTGTGCTTCTATTTTCTGAAATAAATGTTCCTTAAATGTCTGGTAAAACTCACCAGTTAAATCATCTGGGCCTCGTGCTTTCTTTCTTGGAAGATTATGAATTATTGATTCAATTTCTTTGATAGATATGAACTATTCAGACTATCTCTTTCTCCTTGTGTGAGTTTTAGTAGTTTGTGCCTTTTGAGGAACTGATCCATTCATCATAGTTATCAAATTTGTGGGCATAAAGTTGTTCATAGTATTCTTTTATTATCCTTTTAGTGTCCCTGTGATCAGTAGTGATAGCCCCTCTTTCATCTCTGATATTGATAATTTGTGTCTTCCCTTTTTCTTGATTAGCATGTGTAGAGGTTTATCAATTTCGTTGATCTTTTCAAGGAACTAGTTTTTGGTTTTGTTGATTTTCTCTATTGTTCTCCTGTTTTCAAATTTGTTGGTTACTTCTATAATTTTTATTATTATTTTCTGTTGCTTGCTTTAAACTTAAATTGGTCTTCTTACTCTAGTTTCCAAGGTGAAAGCTTAGATTGTTGATTTTTGATATGTCCTCTTTTCTAATATATGAATTCAATGCTATAGATTGGCCTCAAATTTCTACTTTCACTGCATCCTACATACATTGATAAGTTGTATTTTCATTTTTATTTAATTTAAATATTTTTAAATTTCTCTTGAGACTTTTTTGGCCCTTGTGTTATTTAAATGTATGTTGTTAAATCTCTAAATATTTTTGGATTTTCCAGCCACCTTTCCGTTACTGATCTTTAGTTTAATTCCATTGTGGTCTGAGAACATATGTTGTATGATTTCTATTAAGTGTGTTAAGGTGTGTTTTATGGCTCAGAATGTGGTCTGTCTTGGTGAATGTTCCATGTGAGTTTGGGAAGAATGTATACTCTGTTCTTGCTGCTTTGAGTATTCTATAAATGTCAATGAAATCAGGTTGATTGGTAATTCTGATCAGGTCAACTCTATCCTTACTGATTTTCTCCCTGCTTGATCTATCAATCACTGAAAGAGAGGTGTTGAAGCCTCCAACTATAGTAGTGCCCTTGTATAACTCTCCCATCAGCTCCGTCAATTTTTTTTTTTTAAAGATGGAATATTACTTGTTGCCCAGGCTGGAGTGCAATGGCATGTTCTCATTTCACTTCCACCTCCGCCACCTGGGTTCAAACAATTCTCCCGCCTCAGCCTCCTGAGTAGCTGGGATTACAGGCACCTGCCACGACCCCTGCTAATTTGGGTATTTTTAGTAGCAATGGGGTTTCACCATGTTGGCCAGGCTAGTCTCCAACTCCTGACCTCAGGCGATCCACCCCCATCAGCCTCTCAATGTGCTGGGATTACAAGCATGAGCCATCGCGCCCATCCCGTTCTGCCAATTTTTGCATCACACATTTTGATGCTCTGTTGTTAGGTGCATACACATTATGGATTGTTATGTCCTTTTGGACAAGTGGCCCTTTTATCAATGTGTGATTACTCTGTTTAGTCCTGAGAATTTTCATTTTCTAAAGTCAGCTTTGTCTGAAGTTAATGGAACTACTCCAGCTTTGTCTTCTTAGTGTTAGCATGGTGTGTCTTTCTCCATTCATTTACTTTTAACTTATCTGAATCATGATATTTAAGATGGGTTTCTTATAAGCAAAATATAGCTGGGTCTTGTGTTACTTAGCCACTCTGATAATCTCTGTCTTTTAATTTGTATACTTAGACCATTCACATTTAAAGTGATTATTGATATAGTTGGGTTAAATCTATCATGTTTGTAACTGTTTTGTATTCATTGTACTTATTCTTTGTTTCTTTTTCTTCCTTCCCTGTTTTTCTTGCCTTCTCTGAGCATTATTTAGTTGAGCATTTTATATGATTCCATTTTATTTTATCTTTTAGCATATCAATTATATTTCCTTTAAACTTTCTTTTAGTAGTTAGCCTAGAATTTGCAATATACAATTACAACTAATTTAAGTTACTTCAAATAAAACTATACTAATTCACATGTATTGTAGGTACCTTATAACAGAATCTCCAGTTCCTCCTCTTGTCCCTTATGACACTGCTGTCATTCATTTCACTTATTCATATACTATAATTTACCCAAAAACTTATTATTTTGCTTTAAACAGTTATATTTTAGATCAATTAAGAATAAAAATAATTTTTGTTTGAGATGGAGTCTCGCTGTGTTGCTCAGGCTAGAATACAGTGGCATAATCTTGGCTCACTGCAACCTCCACCTCCCAGGTTCAAGCGATTCTCCTGCCTCGGCCTCCTGAGTATCTGGGATTACAGGTGCACGCCACCATGCCCAGCTGATTTTTGTATTTTTAGTAGAGATGGGGTTTCACCATGTTGGTCAGGCAGGTCTTGAAATCCTGACCTCGTGATCCACTCACCTCAGCCTCCCAAAGTACTGGGATTACAGGCGTGAGCCACCGCGCCCAGCAAAAAAATAAAATTTTATTTTACCTCCATTAATTTCTTCTCCAGTGTTCTTTCCTTCTTTATGTGAATCTGATTTTGTATCACTAAACTTCTCCTTGGATTACTTTTATAAAAATTTCTTTCAGGGCCAATCTGCTGGCAATTATATCTTGGTTTTGTTTGAAAAGTCTTTATTTCTTCTTTATTTTTGAAGAATAATTTCACTGGATATAGAATTCTAGGTTGGTGGGGGGTTCTTTCTCCAGCATGTTAATATTTTACTACACTCTCATCTTGCCTGCGTGGTTTTTGACAAAAGATTCTCTGTAGTTATTATCCTTCTCTGTGTATAGGTAAAGGGGCTTTCCTCTCCAGGTTCTTTTAGGATTTTTCTCTTTGTCTTTGGTTTTCTGAAATTTGAATACAATTTTCCTAAGTGTACATATTTTTTATATTTATCCTGCTAAGTGTAGATATTTTTGATGTCTATCCTGCTTGATGTTCTCTGAGCTCCCTGGATCTGAGGTTTGGTGTCTGTCATTAATTTGGACAATTCTTGACCATTATTACTTCAAATATTTCTTCTGCTCTGTGATCTCCTTTAATTTCTGGCATTCCAATTATGTGTATGTTACACCTCTTGAAGTTATCCCACAGTTCTTGGGTTTCTGTTTTGTTTTGTTTGTTTCTCTTTTTTCCCTCTTCACATTTCAGTTTGAGAAATTTCTATTAACCTGTCTTCAAGTTTGCTGATTCTTCCTTCAGCCAATTCATTCTACCAGTGAGCCCAGCAAAGGCATTCTTCATTTCTGTTGCAGTGTCTCTGATTTCTAGCTTTTCCTTTTAATTCTTTCTTAGAGTTTCTTAGAGTTTTCAGCTCTCTGCTTACATTACCATCTGCTCTACCATGTCGTATGCTTTTTCCAGTAAAGTTCCTAACACATCAGCTATTTTAAATCCCCTGTATGATAAATCCAAAATCTGTGTCATATCTGAATCTGGTTCTGCTGCTTACTTTGTCTTTTCAGACTGTACTTTTATTACCTTTAGCATGCCTTATAATTTTTTGTTGAAAGCCTGCAACAAAGGCAACCAAAGCAAAAATGGACAAATGGGATCACTTCAAATTAAAAAGCTTCTGCACAGCAAAAGAAACAGTCAACAAAGTGAAGAGACAATGCACAGAATGGGAGAAAATATTTACAATATTTTAGAGAAAATATATAAACAGCTCAAACAACTCAATAAGAAAAAATCTAATAATCTGATTTAAAAATAAGCAAAAGATCTGAATAGGCATTTCTCGAAATAAGACATACAAATGGCCAACAGGTATATGAAAAAATGCTCAACATCATTAATCATCAAGAAATGCAAAACAAAACCACAGTGAGATATGATCTCACCCCAGTTAGAATGGCTTCTATCCAAAAGATAGACAATAATGAATGCTGACAAGGATGTGGAGAAAGGGGAACCCTCATATGCTGTTGATGAGAATGTAAATTAGTATAGCCTTGATGGGGAACAATATGAAGCTTCCTCAAAAAACTAAAAATAGAGCTACCATATGATCCAGCAATCCCACAGCAATCCCTAATATACTTTTGGGTATATACCCAAAAGAAAGTAAATCAGTATATCAAAGAGGTATCTGCATTCCCATGTTTATTGCAGCACTATTCACAGTGCCAAGATTTGGAATCAACCTAAGTCTCCATCAGCAGACGGATAAAGAAAATGTGGTGCATGTACACAATGAAACATTATTCAGCCATAAAAAAGAACATAATCCTGCCATTTCCAACAACGCAGATGGAACTGGAGGACATTCCATTAAGTGAAATAAGTCAGGTACAGAAAGACAAGTTTCACATGTTCTCATTCATACGTGGGAGCTAAAAATGGAACCAATCGAACTCATGAAAATAGGGTAGAATGACAGTTGCCAGAGGATGAGAAAAGCAGAAGCAGGGAGTGGGGGAAGTGAGGATGGTTAATGGGTGCAAAAACATAGTTAAATAGAATGAATAAGATCTAGTGTTTGATAGCACAACAGGGTGGCTATAGTCAACAATAATTATGTATGTTAGAATAACTAAAGGAGTAGAGTTGAAGTGTTCCTCACACAAAGAAATTATAAATGCTCGAGGTGATGGATACTCCAGTTGCCCTGATGTGGTTATTACACACTGTATGCCTGTATCAAAATATCACATATGTTCTATACATATATATACCTACTATGTACCTATAAAAATTAAAAAATTTAAAAACCAAAAGCTGGCCATGATGTATAGGGTAATAGCAATTGAGTTAAAAAGTGTTTAGTATGACTGGGTGTGGTGGCACACGCCTGTAATCCCAGCACTTTGGGAGGCTAAGGCAGGAGGATCACTTGAGGCCAGGAGTCCAAGTTTATAGTGAGCTATGATCATGCCACTGCACTGCAGCCTGGGTGACAGAGTGAGATCCTGACTCTAAAAAAAAAAAATTGTGTGTATATATATATATAATTTTTTATATATAATATAATTATATATAAATGTATATAATTATATATAAATATATAAATATTAATATATAATTATATATAATTATATTGAAGTATATATTTTTTATATATATAAAAATAATTATATATATATATACGGGCCAGGCGCGGTGGCTCACATCTGTAATCCTAACACTTTAGAAGGCCGAGACAGGTGAATTACTTGAGATCAGGAGTTTGAGACCAGCCTGGCCAACATGGTGAAACCCGTCTCTACTAAAAATACAAAAATTAGCCAGGCATAGTGGCAGGCGCCTGTAGTCCCAGCTACTCGGGAGGTTGAGGCAGGAGAATCGCTTGAATCCGGGAGGTGGAGGTTGCAGTGAGCCGAGATGGCACTACTGTACTCTGGCCTGGGTGACAGAGCAAAACTCTGTCTCAAAAACATAAAAACAGCAAAAAAATTATTTAGCATGAAGCTTTATGTTAATCTGGCTAAGAGCTGGGCCATATTTAATGTTTTGCCCTAGCTATGGGTGCCAGAGGCTTCAAATGTTTCTGATGTCCTTGTTTTTGTCTCCTCCATTGTCTTTGGGCTTCCCTAAGAGCTCCTCCTTTAATAGAGGCTGCTGCTTGTGGCTTTTTGAGCTGTAATCTGCTCTTATTATACCGGAGCCTTGTTGATGTGGTGGTATAATGTGAGGAGGGAAAAATGTTATATAATCATAGGATTTAATCTCAGTCCTTTTGTGGACCTTTGTCCTGGGCTGGGATCTTTACAACTGTTTCTTAGCTTCCCTTATCCCTTTAGGTGAGACAGGAGGACTAAAGGGAGCTGGAGTTGGGTAACTACCCTTCCCCCAGGGGGACTAAGGCTCTGGGAAAGTTTTCTCCCCTGAAGAGTGGGTCTTTGTTATAGAGAACATTCTGGGTAGATTTTTAAATGGTTGCTTTTCCTCTACCCCTGCTAGAGCCACAGGGAGCTCTCTCTTGGCTCTCATTGTGAGAACTGATGGAGTTCCTGGAGGTAAAGCCCTCAAGAGTGTGGGTGGTACCTAAGGTTGTGGCCCTCCTAGACTTTTTCACTCTCCTGGTGGTACACGCTCAACCTCCAGCGATTCGTCAAATTAGCATTTAAGCATTCCTACTAATTTATGGCTCCAGCAGCTTCTGCTCTGGATAAGCTCATCTGAGCGGTGTTTTTCTGTATTTGTCTGTCTCTCCATATTGCAAGGTAATGATTTATCCTGAAACCTCAATTCTTTGATGGGTCCAAGAAAAGTCACTGATTTTCAGTTGTCCGGTTTTTTTCTTGTTATAAGGACAGAAATGACAATTTCCGAGCTCTTTACATGCTAGAGTTGAATCCAGAAGTCTATTGTTTTGTGTTTCAGTAAAATTATACAAAATTCAAAATACACAGCCGTCTGGACCCACGTAGTGTGAGGTCAAGGCATCCTAGATACAAGATTATAAGGGCAACAGAATACTATAGTAGGCACACTAACTCATCAGGAAAAGGCTAAATCACGTTTCAAATACTCTACTAAACAAAGCAAAGAAGTATGTATACATTTTCTAAAGCTGATCAAAATGATTTAACTTTAAGTTTGAGCACCCAAGGATTAAACCTTTTAATCCTTTGGCACAACTCATCCTTTTGGAGTTCCAAAAAGCTCAAGTTTTACCACACAGGCTCAAAATAGCTGAGTAAAGATATTCTAAATCAGGCTGTAGTCGTCTTTTCTTTTCTCAGTTATTACTTAAGAAAACAGCGACACTTTAGAAATGTATAGATAAATCAGCCTCCACGTCAATGGACTTTGGGCCAGATTCCTTCCGGTGTCATGAGGTCAGGGCCACAGTACATTCCCAAAGGGAGAGGTACTCAGCGCTA
This sequence comes from Macaca fascicularis, assembly GCF_037993035.2. Classification (NCBI taxonomy): domain Eukaryota; kingdom Metazoa; phylum Chordata; class Mammalia; order Primates; family Cercopithecidae; genus Macaca; species Macaca fascicularis. Next base: position 143,335,154 of record NC_088381.1, on the reverse strand, counting down.
CTGTGACCTGGAAATCTCCACTTGGCTCTTTCTGTCTCTAGCAAGAAAAGCTGGACTCTCAGAATACCCCCAGCTACCCTGAGAGCTGGGATGGCTGAAATAAAGGTGCCATACCTCATGTGCTAATGAATTAATGAAGCTGCCTAGTGGAATGAGGTCTTAGGGAGTGCTGAAAAAGCTTCTTTCTCTCCTCTCTTAAAAAAGTTGGTCTTTCTTTTTGTGAGTGGGTGTGCGCACGCACGCACACACGCACACACACACACACACACGCACCAGGCCTCTAACCTAAAAAAAACTCTTTACTTTCCAACTGTCTCAAATTACTCAAGATAATATTCCCTTCTCTGAGATCTCAGAATATTCAGGTTCTATCTTGATTTCTGCTCTTTGCCTTCTGGAATCCAACCCCCTTTCTCAAAGCCCAGGTTCTTCATGGGTCTCACTTGTGTGGCATTCCTCACTTTGGGCATGTCACAATTTGTCCTAGCCTGTTGTGTGCTGCTGTAACAGAATACCACAGACTAGGCAATTTGTAAGAAACACAGGCTTATATTTTACAGTTCTGGAGTCTGGGAAGTCCAAGATCAAGGGGCCTACGTCTGGCAAGGTGTATGGTGGACGCACCTGAGAGCTATAACGTCACTTAAGCATCACCTGAAGACGACCTGTGGTCTAAGAAGAATGTGTGTTCAGAGTTCTGAGCTGAAGAATCCAGGAGTGGCCAATGCAGAGATTTGCTCCTTATCTGAGGAGGACATCTCAACTTCCGGCCCATGCCTTGGAACATAGGCCATACAGGGGATTGAGGCCCTGTGCTTTGGGTCAGATGGAGGTTGCTAGGTGGAGGTTGCTAAGTGAAAATGCCATACAAACTGCATGCTTTCTACAAACTGCAGCAGCCTTCCTGTCCAGCCTGCCACCACTGGACTGCCCCATATGTAAGTACCCCCCCTCCCCGCCAGTAAACCCTCATTTGCTGGCTCCAGGCCTTTTTTCTTTCCTTTTTTTGGCCTCTCAGACAAAGTGCCATCCCTATTGGAATCAATAGGGGTCCAGCACTACACAAAGGAGCTTCATGAAGCATCACCCCATGGCAGAAGGCAGAAAGGCAAAGGAGCACATATGCGAGAGAGAGAGAGAGAGAGAGAGACAGAGAGACAGAGAGAGAAGTGGGAGAAACTCATACTTTCATCAGAAATCCATTCCCGAAATAACTAACCCACTCTCAACGATAACTGCGTTAATCCGTTAGTGAGGGCAGTAGTCTTGTGGGCTGGAGCTGTATGTCAGTGGCCCTAGAGTTCTGGGATCTCAGGGCCTGCCCACTGTGTAGTTCCACTGAGCATTGCCCTGATGTCCCCAGCAGCCTTGCTCCTAAGGATTCACTGAGCATTGCCCTAATGGAGGGCTCTGTGGTGGCTCCGCCCTGCAACGAGTCCCTGCCTGGGCCCTCATACTGCCCAAAACATCCTTTGAAGTCTAGATGGAGACTGCTATGGGCCCACACCTCTTGCATTCTGCACACCTGCAGAATCAGCTGCCACCAGGGTTTACAGTTTGTATCTTTCGGAGCAGTGGTTGAGCCACATCTGGGGCCGTCACTTGATTCACAGCTGGAGCAGCTGGGCACTGCACCAGAGTATGGGAAGCAGAGACGCAAGGTGGTACAGGGTAGCAAATGCTTTGGAAAACTTGCCCTCGAGGTTGTACCTTGCTCTCTCTCACCCCTTCTTCACCCTTCTGCCATGGGACGATGCAGTGAGAAGGCCCTCACCAGATGCCAGCCCCTCAGTCTCAGACTTCTCAGCCTCAGGAACAATGAGCCAACAAGTTTCTCTTTATTTTAAATTACCCAGTCTCAGGTATAGCCGTACAAAATATATTAAGACAGAAAACTAGTACTGAGAAGCAGGGTGTTGCTATAACAAATACCTAAAAATATAGAAGCAGCTTTAGAAGAAGCTCCAGATGTGGCTCAGCCACTGCTCTGAAATGCCTTCAGGGTCATTCTCCCACTGTCTCGATGAATAGAACCTGGCTTCCTTCTACCCATATTAATCTCCTTAGAAAAGGCCTGTTGGCCATATCCTTAGTATTCTTTCCCAGACACACTTTTTAATTCTTTACATGGCCAGTTTGACAGTTTCCCAAATCTTTCCATTCTGTTGCCCTTTTAATTATGCATTCTGTCTAAAGCATTTCTCCCCTCTCTCATTTTATTGTAAGCAGCCAAAAGAAGCCCTGCAGCACCCTGGACACTTTGCTGTTTGGGTATTTCTTCTGCCAGGTATCCTAGTTCATTGCTCTTAATTTCTGCCTTTCACAAAGTCCTAGGACATTGACACAATTCAGTCAATTTTTTTTTTCAACTGTATAACAAGAATGGCCTTTACTCCAGTTTCCAACACCTTGTCCCTCATTTCCATCGGCGATCCCGTCAGGATGGCCTTTATTGTCCATACTTCTACCAACATTCTGATCACAACCACTTAAGTAAAATCCCTAAGAATATCTAGGCTCTCCCTGCAGCTCTTCTCTTCTGAGCCTTCATGAGAATCACCCTTAAAGCTCCATTCGTGGCAATCTAGGCTTTTTCTAGACCACTCCTTCCAATTATTTCAGCCTCTACTCATTACGCACTTCTAAAGCTGCTTCTACATTTTTAGGTATTTATTATAGCAACACCCTGCTTCTCAGTACCAGTTTTCTGTCTTAATATATTTTGCACAGCTATACCTGAGACTGGGTAATTTATAAAAAGAGGAACTTATTGGCTCCTTGTTCCTGAGGCTGAGAAGTCCAAGACTGAGGGGCTGGCATCTGGTGAGGGCCTTCTCACTGCATCGTCCCATGGCAGAAGGGCAAAAAGGGAGTGAGAGAGAGCAAGAGATTGAACTCACAGTCTCAAGCCCTTTTATGATCAGTATTAACACATTTATGAAGGCAAAGTCCTCATGACTTAATCACCTCTTAAAGGCTTCACCTCTCGACACTGTTGCATTGGGGATTAGGTTTCCAACACATAAACTCTGGGGGACACGTTCAAACCATAGCAGTATTTTCTGTCTTCTATACTAAAGGACCTTAAGAGCAGGGCCCATGTCTTATTCCTCTTAACTCTTGTATCTCCCAAGATCCTGATATGTATGATGCCTCACCCAAACACACTTGGCAAATGCTTATTGTTTTCACTTGTTGTTCTAATAATAATAAACAGATAACACATATTGAGTTCTTACCATGTGACAGGCACTCTTCTAGGTACTTCACATGTATTAATTCATTTAATCCTCCTAATGTCCCTAATATTGTCCCCATTTTACAGACGAGGAAACTGGTATACAAATTGGTAACTTTCTCCAGGTCACAAAGCCAATACATCATGGCAGAGCTAATATTTGAATCTAGGTCTATATCTGGTTCCATTGACTATCTTCTAAATCATTTGGCTGTATTGCTTTCCCGATGCACATAAGACCCTGAAATGATTTATCGACTTAGTCCACGCAAAGCTATCCTTTGGTGTCTTAGCAACAGAATATTGGCTGTGATACAAGACAGTTTTCACTTTCCAATAGGTTTTTGTTTGTAACTACAACTGCATTAAAAACGAGTTCGATAGTTTTTGTTCCCACCCAAGCAGTCCTTGCACCATCTTTGTAGTTGCACTCAGGCACGTGTGGAAGAGAGAACAGAGGTGGGGAGCTTTAGTTGACTCCTTCTCAAATTTGAGATCCAGGGGGAATAGTGTAGACGTATGACACTGGTGAAAAGCAAAAACATTGTTAGTCTGTTGTACCTCAGGCTGGGTAATTTATAAAGAAAAGAGGCTGGGTGCAGTGGCTCACACCTGTAATCCTTAGCACTTTGGAAGGCCAAGGCAGGCAGATCACCCAAGGTCAGGAGTTTGAGACCAGCCTGACCAACATGGTAAAACCTTGTCTCTACTAAAAATACAAAAATTAGCTTGGCATGGTGGCGGGCACCTGTAATCCCAGCTACTTGGGAAGCGGAGGCACGAGAATTGTTTGAACCTGGGAGGCAGAGATTGCAGTGAGCCGAGATCTTGCCACTGCACTCCAGCCTGGGTGACAGAGTGAGATTCCATCTCAAAAGAGAGAAAGAAGGAAAGGAGGGAAGGAAGGAAGGAAGGAAGGAAGGAAGGAAGGAAGGAAGGAAGGAAGGAAGGAAGGAAGGAAGGAAGGAAGGAAGGAAGGAAGGGGAGAGAAAGAAAGAAAGAGAAAGAGAAAGAAAGAGGGAGAGAAAAAAAGAGAGAGAGAGAAAGACAGAAAGACAGAAAAGAAAGAAAGAAAGAAAGAAAGAAAGAAAGAAAGAAAGAAAGAAAGAAAGAAAGAAAGAAAGAAAGAAAGAAAGAAAGAAAGAAAGAAAGAAAGAAAGAAAGAAAGAAAGGAGTTTTGCTTGGCTCATGGTTCTGCAGGCTACACAGGCAAACGCCAGCATTTGTTTGGCTTCTCATGAGACCTCAGGGAGCTTACAATCATGGTGGAAGGTGAAGAGGGAGCTGGCATATCACATGATGAGAGGGAGTGCAAGAGAAAGAGGGAGAAGTTGCCAGGCTCTTTCAAACAACCAGCTCTCGCATGCAGCACCAGTATCATGGGGGTGGTCCCAAGCCATTCATAAGGGGTCCATGCCCATGATCCAAACACCTCCACCAGGCCTACCTCCAACATTACAGGTTACATTTCAACATGAGATTTGGAGGGAACACACATCCAAACCATATCAAACATCATCCTAACCTCTGACTCAGAACGCTTCTCATCTCACTTTCTAGCTGTCAAGACATGGGCCCCATGGCGGTTTCTCTTTGTGTGGTCCTCTGAGTCCTAATCTATCCAAAGGGCCTGAAAGTCACTATCTGGAGCACACCAAAGCAACATTCCTTCGGGCTGTTCTTTGTCTTCTACTAGAAGACTAGGAGAGGGGATTGGCAGCCAGGGCAAACAAGCCACACTAGAGGAGCCTCTAGCTTACCACTGTCACCTCTAGGAGTCCTGTAGTTTTCCAAAGCCTGCTGTAGAGTGGTGCTTCTCAGACTTTAACATGCCTGTGAACTACTTGGATATCTTGTTAAAATGGAAATTATATAGGTCTGGGGTAATGACTAAGATTCTACCTTTCTAACAAGCTCCCAGGGGATGCTAATGCTGCTGGTCCATGAACCACACTTTGAGCAACAAGAACTTGGATTATCTGAATCTGTTCTAGCCACTTAGCACTTTAATAAGCGTGTTGAGGCTTCAGGTGTAGAAAGAGTCTCAAGTTTTAGCTTTGATGGTGTTAGCAGCAATAGTGATAATGGGGGATTTGGGGGAGAAAATTCTGTCTCAGGCACCTCGTTGCTCCACTCCTCATCCACTCGGGCATTGGCAATGGCAGTGGTGGTGGTGGCATAGGGATGATAATGGTGCTGATGATGGTGGAGATGGTAGTTATGGTATAGGTGTCGATGGTGGTGGTGGTGATGATGGTGATGGTGGTAGTAATAGTTGTGATGGTGATAGTGATGGTGTCTATGGCAATGGCAGTGCTGGAGGTAGAAGCAGTGGTGGTAATAATTAGTATGTTATTTCATGTATGGCCTTAAAGTTATCAAAGCATTTTTCCACATTTTTTTCATGGTAGAAAAGAAAAAGAACAGAATTCAGAGTCAGAAGACATGAGTTTGAGATGCAGCTCTACTACCTTCTGGTTGTGTGATCTTTGGCAAGTAACATTATCTCTCTGCATTTCCCTTATCTATAAAATCGGGTAATATCTCCCAGCATTGTTCTTGGGCTTACACGAGCTAGCTCTTAGCAAGGGTTTCTATACCACAAATATGCAGGGTTTCCAGATTCTGATCTGGATTCTGGATTCTGATCTGGATTCTGATCTTAGCCTGGCTAAGGAGAAAGGGGGCAAGACAGCATGACATGCAAGCAAATCCTGTGGTGGAAGATGGGCAGAACCAGGTATATCAGTCAGAGTTCTCTAGAGGGACAGAACTAATAGGAAAGATGTATATATGAAGAGGAATTTATTAAGGGGTATTGACTCACGTAATCATAAGACCCACAATAGGCCATCTGCAAGCTGAAGAGCAAGAAAGTCAGTCCAAGTCCCAAGCCCATGAGCTCCTGGCAAACCACTGGTGTAAGTCCCAAAGTCCAAGAGCTAAAGAACTTAGAGTTTGATGTTTGAGGGCAGAAAGTATCCAGCGTGGGAGAAAGATGAAGGCCAGAAGACTCCGCAAGTCTGCTCGTTTCTTCTGCCTACTTTGTTCTAGCTACGCTGGCAGCTGATTAGATGGTGCCCACCCAGACTGAGGGTGGGTCTGCCTCTCCCAGTCCACTGCCTCAACTGTTAACCTCCTTTGGCAACACCCTCACAGACACACTGGAGACAATACTCTGCATCCTTCAATCCAACCAAGTTGACACTCAATATTAGCCATCACACCAGGATGGCCCCGGCCTACAGGCTGATCACTTTGTTTTAAGCTGCACCATCATCAGCTGGCTCTGTGGAGCTAATTGCTGCCTTCCTTTTGTCCTTTTATTGAAGCATGACATTTCCAGAAAGAAAAGTCATGCCTGGTGTAAGGAAAAAGATCTCTGGATGTGGAGGGGGAAGTCTGGAGTCTAGCCTCAGCGCAGCCACTGTCTCTGTAGATAACAGGGGCCAATATCCTCCCCCTTCCTCCTCCCCACCCCCACCCCAGTGAAATAAAAGGATTGGACTGGCTGTCTCTGATGACCCTTCCATTGCCAAAACATGGGGGGGGGTGGGCTCCCTGGACAGCACAAAAGTCTAATTAGAAGGTAGGGGTCCAAGACCCCATAGCCTGCCTTGATTTACTCCAGAGCTGTCTCTGGCCAGGGATAAAGAGAACCTAGTCTGTGGGCACTGCCAGGCTTCAGGCAGTACCCACAGCCCCTCAGCCCCACAGTGTCGCATTGGCAGTGCTTGATTTTGAAAAGGTCCAGGGAGAAATTTACTGATAGAGGCTGGAAGTTGGTTGGCCACATTAAGAACTCAGCTTCCCCTTCACTTCATCCTACTAGCTACAAAAAGAGCTTTGTCCGCCATGGGGCAGCCAGTCCAGGATGTGACCACCAGACGGAACGCAGTCTTTAATAGGCAGCAATGTCTGCACAGAAACACAAGACTCCAAGCACTGCACCCCCAGTGCTGGAAGTCCTCTGCATCCATCCAGGTCTGGGTGGCTGGGGCTGGCTTGGCTCTGAAGAGCCAGGGGCCTGGGATGAGCACAAGCATAGGCCACCCTTCTTTTCCCATGACTCCTATGCTCATCCTGAAAATGAACAGAAATCACTTGGAATGCATCTGGATGAGCTAAGGGATTTTTCTTTCCCTGTGGTTCCCTCTCAGATAACGTTCAAGGAGCTGTCCAGGTTCTTACCTGGGTTAGGAGAGAGTATGGCTAAGAATATTGTCCTTTCAGTGATGGGGCAGAACCCTGGATTCAGAGCCTGCATCATCTCCCCTTTTTCCCTCTTCCCAACTTCCTGCCTAGCCTGGTGGCTGACCAGGCTCCATCATACTTGAGGGCTAAACTGTGAGGCAGAGAACATTCTGTCTCAGGCACCTCACTGCTCTGTGGGCCCTCTTCAACCAGACTTCCAGGACCACGTCAATCTCCTCCTACACCATTCCCACCTACACACCCAGCCGCTCGCTCTTTCGAGCCGCAGAGGCACCTGCCTCCTGCTCTCAACAGGACCTCATGGTTGAAAAGCGATCTGTATGCCAATATAAGCTAGTTGTGATTTCCTCATGGGCAGGGATTATGTCTTTCCTCTCTGTGTCCCCAAACCCTCCACAGTGCCTGGCACCCCAGAGTCATGTAATATGTTTGTAGAATCACTGATAGAATGGGTGAATAAACACCTGAGTGAGCGAGTGAATGAATGCTAGTGTTAAAAATAAGTTATATGGGCCGGGTGTGGAGGCTCATGCCTGTAATCCCAGCACTTAGGTAGCCCAAGGCAGGTTGATCACCTGAGGTCAGGAGTTCGAGACCAGCCTGGCCAACATAGCAAAACGCCATTTCTATTAAAAATACAACAATTAGCCGGGCATGGTGGCGCACATCTGTAGTCCTAACTACTCCAGAGGCTGAGGCAGGAGAATTGCTTGAACTGGGGAGGCAGAGGTCACAGTAGGCAGAGATCGTGCCACTGCACTCCAGGCTTCCAGCCTGGGTGACAGAGTGAGACTCTGTCTCAAAAAAGAAAAAAAAAAGTTATAAAGAGTAGGAGAGGCAGAAAGAAAAAGAAAAAATCATACTTAACGAGATACCTCTACCAGCAGTGTGTGCAATTTGTTCCTTTAACTTAATCCCAATGGCAGAGCATTTCCCAGTGGTTGTAAGAGCTCACCAAGTAGGTGACTTCCCTAAAAGTAAAGTTTTCCTTTACTTCCCTGTGTGGGGTAAGGGTGGGGAGCTGTTTCTGGGAGAGGAAAGCTGCACAGGCAAGAGAGGAAGGAAGCAGTAGTTTTTTGGCCCTCTGAAAACGTTGCCTAAAGGCATCTTGGATTCAGCCCAGCCTGCAAAAAGAGAATCATTCAACACTGTGGCTGCTCCAGCTGCAGAGAAGCATTGAAAGAGTTTGGTCCATCCACAGGCAAGCGGCCAGGTCTGTGGCCGCAGCAACTGAAATACTCAGTAGAGAGGATAAAAGTCAGAGGAGAGATGGGAAGTGCTCATAGCTGGAGATCAGAGAAGGGTGTACCGCGGAGGGAGCAGGTGAGAAGGGAAATAGAGTTTGGGTACACAGATATTATGGGAAAGCTTTTCCAGGCATGAGAAACAGAGAGAATCAAGGCCTGGACAATCAGATACAGATGTGCTGGGCGAAAAGTTTGGCAGGGCACTAGGTACCTGAAGTAATAGGAAACAAATTGGGAAAGGTCAATTGGGATCCAATTATGGAGGGCTTTGGGCCATGCCAAAGAATTTGGACTTTATTCCAGAGGCAATGGGAGCATTCTTTTTTATTTTACTATTGTTGTTATTATTATTATTATTAGACCAGGTCTTGCTGTGTTGCCCAGGCTGGGATGCAGTGGCACGATCTTGGCTCATTGCAACCTCCACCTCTCAGGTTCAAGCGATTCTCCTGCCTCAGCCTCCCGAGTAGCTGGGATTACAGGCACACACCACCACACCTGGCTAATTTTTGTGTGTTTGGTAGAGATGGGGTTTTGCCACATTGCCCAGGCTGCAATGGGAGCATTCTAAGATCTCTTAGCAGAAGAGTGGCTCAATTAGGGAAATAAATCAAGATGTACTCGGTACCAAGGGCTAGGCACTCTACAAATGCTATCAAATATAATCTTCACAGTACCCCATGAGCCAGGTGACATCATTCCCATTTTTCAGTGGAGGAAATTGAAGAGTAAAGAGATTAGGAACTTGCCCAAGTCGCACAGCTGGTAAGTCCTCTTGTAAGTATGCGATATCTATGTCTTGCGCATGCCTCGTGGAGAAGCTGAACAAGAACACACTCCAGCAAAACTGGAGTGAGCATCAAAGGAACAAAAGGGTGATGTGAGAATACATGAAATGGTAGAATTAACCCAAGATTCCAGTGAAAAGGAATTTCAGGGTGACAACTGTTTAGTGAGCCTCAAAATAAATTGGTGTTCAATAAAATGGCAGTGGGTCTCAAGGAGAGTATCTTCTAGAAGAATAGAATGGATTCCAAGCAACACAAGAAATGAGTAAGAAGCTAAACAATACTTGGGGCATCATGGCAAAGACCTAGTTTTCTTTACCCAAGCAGAAAAAAAGAAAGTAATCAAAAACTCTGGGAAAAACACACCATTAAACAAGAAAGTCACAGTACAAAAACAAAGCAATGTAAGAGGTAAGATGTATTTGAGCAAATGGGGGCACATAAAACAAGAAAGTCTATTTGATCCGGTGGCTAAGAATATCATCCTTTGAGTGACAGAGGCATCTGCCCTTGACATATGTTTGTATGGGAGAGCAGGGAAGGATATATAATCACAGCCCATTGCCAGAAATTGTGCTCATTTATCCACATAAAATACTCTACTTGAAGTGCCGTTTGATAGTTTTCAACTTTTAGAAAGGACCATAGACAATGAAGAGAAGAACTCACTATGGTTTTGGGACAGGATGTAATGTTACCACACTTGACAGTGTAAAAATCCATAGCTGATAGAAGAGATGAGACAGGAGGAGGAGAGGAAAGGACAAGGGTGGTGATTTTAATACCTTACCATACAGGGTAAGGAGCCAAGTACTACTTGGAGCTGGTGAAACAAAGCTACTGATAGAGGAACTAGAAATAATGACTGTATCAGTGAGGATTCAAGAAAAAGGGAGCTACTGTAAGGATTAGACATTAGGCAGTTATGGGACCTGGCTAAACAGTCTACATGAGTATTACGTCTGCGTCTGGTGTTGGGCTTGAGGTCAGCAGAACTGAGAGCTGGGAAGAAAGACGGGAGTGGGGAAGGGAAAGGACAACCTGAAACCCACAAGGACCTGAAACCAACAAGGACAAACAAATCTGCATCTTCCTTGCTCTGCCTTCACTCTCCAGGTGTAGGTGATCTTCTGGATAAGCTGGTGTTCCCATCATGGAACTACAGATGCATCTGGCCCAGGACACAGAGGAGGTGAAGGAGAATTTGGGAACAGCTGGAGGAGCCATAAGCAGCATGACAGCAAGGTGACACTCATGCTAACTACAACAGCACCTGGCCTGCACCAACCTTCAGACAGTAAAAATGGCTATTGCTTCACTTCTGCCTTCCAAATTTGCATGAACTTCCCTCACGGCTAACCCTAAGTTAGAACCACACAGAGGAGGCAACTTGGGGAAATGCAGTCCCTGTTTAGTTAATTGGACACAATACAAATTAATATATTCTGAAAATTTTGAAGAGGGACAAAGGTGATTGTTGCAGGTTGGGTTCCTTGGGAGCAGGTACTGAGAGTTTGGCACACATGATGTGTATTAGGATCAGCAACTGTGAAAAGAAGGGGAAGGAGGAAGGTTGGGCAGATGGAGAAGTCTAATTGTGATGCAGACCCAACAAAACCTTCACCAACCCTGCCCCGAGCACTGAAGTGAGTATTGACCCTTAAAGTGTCCAAGTTTGAACTAAAATAACCTGGCCTTTCTACCCTCACCTTGCTCAGTCACTGGATATGGGCTGCCCCCGGAAGAGCATGACCTTGGGCAAGGCGGCTCTGTGCAGCGGAGGCAGACTCTGAAAGAACCAGCAGCTGATGGCCATCTGCTGACCACACTCCCCGCGGCTGGGCAGCAAGCCCATTTTTGAAGAGGGGTCTGTGTAGTGCATCTCTGTGTCTACCAGAGTATATGGATGACTTAAATCCTGCTTGCTATGGGTTTAATGTCCCTTCCAAAACTCATGTTAACATTTAATTGCCATTGTAACAATATAGAGAGGCAGAACCTTTAAGAGGTGATTAGCAGGCTGAGCACAGTGGCTCATGCCTTTAATCCCAGCACTTTGGGAGGCTGACATAGGCAGATCACAAGGTCAGGAGTTCGAGACCAGCCTGGCCAACATAATGAAACCCTGTCTCTACTAAAAATACAAAAATTAGCCAGGTGTGGTGGTGCACGCCTGTAATCCCGGCAACTTGGGAGGCTGAGGCAAGAGAATTGCTTGAACCCGGGAGGCAGAGGTTGCCATGAGCCAAAATCACACCACTGCACTCCAGCTTGGGTGACAAAGAGAGACTTGATCTCAAAAAAAAAAAAAAAGATTATGATTATGTCATGGGGGCTCAGCTCTCATGAATGCATTAATGTCATTAGCATGGGAGTGGGTTCCTGATTTAAAAAAAAAAAAAAAAGAATGAATTCAACCCATTTTTTCTCTCTGTCTGTTACCCTCTCTTGCCATGTGATGCCTTCTACCATGTTATGACACAGCAAGAAGATGCAACCCCTCAATCTTGGACTTCCCAGCCTTCAGAATCATGAGCCAGATTGAGCCTTTATCAATTACATAGTCTGTGATATTCTGCTATAGCAGCAGAAAACAGACTAAGACAGGGAGACAATAGATAATGTCCCCAACTGACCTACTGGAACAGAGAAGAATTATCATATTACTTAGAGATACGAAGGCAAACTGGCATAACCAGAAATTGAGATAGTTAAAAGCTACTGCCTCCAGGAGGCAAGATTGAATCCAAGGAGTGGGATGGAGGCCTATTTTTAACTGTAAGTCCTTCTGTGCCATTTATTTTTCTAACTATGTGCATGCAGATCTTCAATTAAATGTTTATAAATTTTTTAAAAATTCAGATCTGTCTGATTCCAAAGCTGCATCCTAGAGTTATGCCCCAGGCAGGCTAATCGGAAATTCATGGACAAGTCTGTTTGGAGTAGGCAGACAGAACTGTTGCTTACTTCATGGGAATCAAGCACAGCTGTGAGTGTCTTAGCCTTGGTCTGGCAGCAGTGCCTGGTGCATCCATTCCTAAGGTAAGAAGCTGGCCAAGCCCTTCATCTCATACCCCAAATAGATGGACACGCAGATTCTGAGAGTCAGGGGAAATACCAGCCCTCATACTGTGTTGGATTGGAGGCCTCTCCATTTCCACCAGATTGCTGCTGAACTTACCATCACCAAGAACAGGATTCACTTTTGACTTTCTGGGCCCCTCCTAAACTTTATTACTATGATTGAGACTCTCAGCAGCAGGGACCTGCTACCTAGAGAATGTCAGCAATTGGGTTGGCACAGGAGAAGGGGCTTCTCCATTGCGAAGTTCTTCTCAAAGGCTACTGTGGCAGGGTCGTTAATATGGGAGGGTCAGTTGGTTGGATAATGTCTCTCCTTATTTAAGAAAAAACAACAACAACACTTTTTTTTTAGACTTATGAATGCAATATGACTATAGCACTGAACGTTTGGGAAATTCAGAAAAGTTGCCCCATAACTCCACCACCCTAACACAATCAATCATTACTTTTTGCCACAGTTTCTCACTTCATTCTCCTCTGCATCTGTTTTTTTCAGTCTGTCATCACAGTGTACACAAATTTGACCCTTGTGTCTTCTGCTAAATTTATATCATAAGCATTTTCCATGTTGTTGTGTAAGCTTCATAACTATCATTTTAAATAGTGCATAAGATGAAGTCCAGGATTTTGTCCCTGAACCTAGGAACACTGGATCCTGGTGTACAGTAGACAATGTATGTTTTTAAATGAATGGAATGAGTAATTGGGCCATAATTGATTATTCTTCTACTGTGAGATATTTAAGAAATTTGTTCCCAATCTTCCAACACATTGTCTTCTTTCTTTCCCAAACATCCTTCCTTTTTTTCCTTCTGCATTCAATTTCCCCAAGACATTCTCAAACTGCTCTTTGCCCCTCTTTCCCAGATCCCACTGGCTCTATCCTTCATGTATCAGAAATCAACCAGGAGTGTGTTAAGCACAGGACAGGGTTGCATAAGAAAAGCCGAATCCTGTTCATGGTGGCTTAGCTGAGTGGGAAACATCCACAAGCCACGTGCAGATCCTGCCTGAGCTGGGACCCCACCACGTCCTTCAGAGTCAATGTGTTCTGTCAACACTGCTGACACCATCGGTACCCTTCTGCCTAAAATAGTGGCCCAGACCCTGCCAGTTATTGCTTCTCATTGCTTACATTTTCATGTGAATTTAAACGTTCAAACATCACGAACATGAAACATGAAGACTCAACCCGCAGTGGCATTTTAATGAGGTTCAACTGGGTTCAGCACATTCCATTAATTACAATTGTGTAAAAGCTTTTCGACCCAGATCACTTCCTTAGGTCTGGCCCATTACAGCCAAGACAAACTTTGTGCTTTCTGAGCACTTGAAAGGCTGGGGAGAATCGTGTCTGGGCAGATGGTGAACCACCGCAGGGCCCACCTTGGCTCTGATTAGCTAGACCAGACATTTAACTGAGCTACTCAAAAGCCCCTGAAGAGGAAATGGCTGAGTGATAAACTATGATGGGAGATTATCACTCACTCACCCTGAAAACGCTCCCCACACACTTTACCTTGCTCTCTACACTTTGCAAATCATAGTCACATCTGCAGCTCCTAGAAGTTTCCCATGGAGAGAGTAAAGAGTTATTAATATTCCCATCTGACAGACGTGGCAACTGAGGCCTGGAAAAATAGGGTGACTTTTGTGAGACTGCAGAACAAAGCACTGGTCATCTAAGTTTCCTTCTACTAAACAGATTTTGGTACAGACTAAGCTGTAAGAAAGAGGCTTAAAATACACCAGCCGGCTGGCATGGTGGCTCACGCCTGTAATCCCAGCACTCTGGGAGGCCAAGACAGGAGGATCACTGGAGGCCAGGAATTTGAGACCAGCCTGGTCACTAAAGAAAGACCCCCATCTCTACCAAAAAAATTGTTTTAAAAAAAGAAATACACCAGCCCACAGGTAGGTGGTCCAGGCTATTAGGGTGGCTCTACCATCTTCAACGCAGGGCTTCCATTGCTGCATCCAAGGTGGCTTCCCCAGTGGTCCTCATCCCCCCAGTAAGAAGGGGGAACGGGAAGAGAAGCAGCCATACACTCCTTTTTTGGGCCGCACTCAAACGTGTATTTCTTCTGATCACTCAGTGGCTGGGACATTGCCACATGGACAGACCCAATAGCAAAGGAGGTTGGGTGGCCTTGTGTCCAGCTCCCACTCTGGAGTTCTGCTATCAAATGAAGGGGGAAATGGATATCGGTGGACAACCAGCCCACTCCAGCACATAAGTCATGACAGCTCCACAGCTGGTCGATAAGGAAGCCCAAGGTGCTTGGTTTCAGTAGCCTCTGAGTGTCCCAGCATCTGCTCCTAGTCACTCAGTAGAACTTGCAGCCGTGATCTCCCTTTGACACAGCTGGACCACAGCAGTGCAGGGAACCCGCTTCAGATCCGTGTTGTACTGGGCTCAGAACAACAACAACAACAACAAAACATGGAAACTAACCTTGCCCACTGGGAGCTTACATCTTAAAAAGCAACAGGCTTCATGTAGAACAAAGCATGAAACCAACAGATGACTGGATGGCAAAACACAGACACCTATACCAGGCAAAGATTTCCCTTCCAAGGGACCGGGGCATCAAAAGATAAAGTGAAAACCACTTGACTGATTTTTAAGCTTAGCCTCCTTCCCACCACCTCCCCCTGTGCGCCAACTCTCCCCACTCCAAACAGCTCTCCTTTCACGATCTAAGCAGGCCGTGAACACACTTACCTTTCTCCTTTGCTCTGCTAATCTAGCTCGGATAACACCTCTTTCTCAAGAGTGTCCTGTGTTTCCCAAACAAAAAGTAGTCGTTCTATCTCCCTAATCCCCAAACACTTTTTTATATGCAGATCAAATCACTATCACCTTGTATTAGGATCCACTGGGCATAAATCTGGGTCATCCCATACATCCTAGAATAAGAATTTCACCCAATCTTGTATACCCAGTGCTTAACACAGTAAGTACCTGGGAAATAAATGAGGCTTAATGAATGAGTTGCCCTTAGAATGGAAGAAATTGTGTCTTTCTTATCTCCATATCCCTGGAGCATAGCACAATGCCTGGCATGTAGTTGGTGTTCAGAAAGTGGAGTTTGATTGACTTGAATTTAATTAAAATGCAAATAGTACATCTACCCAGAGAAGCAGAATCAGATACAGCAAAGACAGGACCCACAAAGTAGGGCATATCTGGTGCCAACCCAGTTCAGTTGCACTGACCAGAGAGTTTCAGTCTATAGATCCTATATGGCCAGCTTGATCTGCCCAGCAGATGCCGAGGCTGGCAGTACATTTGGCAAAGGTCCTCTAAAACTTGGGCCAACCACGCTGCATTTTGGGCTCCTCCTCATTTTCTTTCCCCACACTCACCCTCCAAGGCTCAGTCCTTGCCTACAGCTCTGGTCCCGACACCCACACCTGCTTGGCACTAAGGTAGAGCAGTGAACAAGACAGATAAGGTCCCTGTCCACATAGTACTTAAAGCCTATCCAGGGACCACGCTCAGCTAAATGACCCCAAAGTGACCTGCTCGGTTGTGCTTGTTACCTTGAGAGTAGCACCTGCCTTGACACCAGGTATTAAAGGCTCAGCCTGTCTTCTCTCCTGTACCTGGATTCAGAGAACATGGCTGTGAGTCCATCTGAGTCCCAGACCTGCTACCTATGAGCCATGAGCCCATCTTTTATCCTCTCCAAACCTATCCCCTCATCTGTAAAATGAGGTCAGTAACAACCTCTGTTCTGCCTACCTTCCAGATTGGATGAGGATTAAATAAGGTACGTGAAAGGGCTTTGTAAGCTGTAAAGTAATACACGTTGCTTATGACTGTTGTTATGATTAGTATTATTATTACTAAGTAACCATTCCTCCTATCTCCTCCCTCTGATCATCAGTGGTGCCAACATTCTCCTAGTCCCCCAGCCTAGAGGAATCTGTTGTTTCTGTCTTTCCAGAACCCTTTCTCCCCGTCATCAGATACCAAAGCTCATTTTCCCGTTGGGGAGCACATTCCACGTGGCACATGCCCCTCCCCCGGCCCAGAGTCCTCCATGCACCTGGCCATGGTAATTCTCGGAGATGGGCACATGACCTAAGCCAGCCAATCGGAGTCTTTCCTGGAATTTTCTCACCAAAGTTTTGCGGGAAAAAACAGGCTCCTTTCTGCTGGGAGGTGAGAGTCTGGGGCTGCCAGCAACCAATGATCCCATGATGTAGAGAAAGCCTGTCTGAAGAATGAAATCAAGCAGAAAGAGAAAGAGAAAGACTGTGCCCTGGATCCAGCTGTTCCCAAAGCCAGCTGCAACCCTGAACTTCCCAGGTACACATATAAAGACAAGCTCTCTTTTACTTGAGCTGAATTGAGTTGGGTTCTGTCACTCAAAAATGAAAGACTCTAGAGTCATAAAAGATTCAAAACTCAGGTGACATGTTCTGTTTGTCTCTTTCCTTTAACCCTAATGTTTAATCTGTTGAAACTCACATTTGTCCCTTCTGCTGCTACATGTTCCTGGCCAGATTCTCTTTGTTTCATACTTGGCGGCTGCCCGGTGGGGAGAACTGTAGGATTCAATCCAGACAGAGCTGGGTGAATCCCAGTGCTACTACTTAGTCATTGATCGTGTGAACTTGGACTTCTCTGGCACTCAGTAACTTCATTTGTAAAGTGGGACAAATGACCCCTGCCACGCAGAGCTGCTGTGAGTATGAAATGAGACGTCTGTAAGGCCCAGTGGGGACTCAATAAGAAGTAGCTATTATTAGTATTTTTACAGCGGCCCCTTTTGCTCCATCCGTAGGAGAAGGTGATGCATCAATCTTGTTTTCAGTAGAGGGCATTAATCATGTTCTCTGAGCGCAAACATAAAAATAGGATCATGGTCCAGCTGAGAAAACCAGGCCTGGGCAGCTGTGGATGGTTGGGGGCCATTGGGTAGAACAAGAGGTGATGAAACCACTGGAGGAACGAGGCTTGGGCAGGGGTGGTCTCCTGGCACCAAGGAGAGGTGCCCTGGATAACGCAGCCCCAGTCTCCACAGCAGCCAATCAGAGGCAAATGCACAGGTAGGCTAAGGCAGCCATCTCTGGAGAGGCCAGGCCAGCCCCAGAAGGAGAGCCTTCTTCCAGGTGAGGTTGAGAGTGCGGTCATTGTTCAGAGACTTAGCAGACATGATTTGCTCTGAGTGTATAGTTGTAGATGCTCTACAAAATACTGAAACTGGAATCTATTGTTTCTTTTTCTTGACCACTAGCTTGGCTTGTTATTTCTGAAGAAAGAGAACAGGGCCAGGAGTCTGACATCTGAGGCTTCAACCCCATTTGCAACTGATAAGCTATATGACCTTGGGAAACTGGTCTCCCCTCTCTGGGCCTTGGTCCCCTCACCTGTGAAGGGGGTCAGTAAGCGGTGGCAGATATTCTCTAAGGGCCCTTCCGATGCTAACATTCTCAGTCTGGTCCATCTCAGGCCTTGAGGAAGCTAATCAGGCTGGACCCAGCCTCCCACAACCCCAGACTGCTCCAAGGGTTTTGTTTTCAAGGCAGCCGGGCATAGTGGCTCACCCCTGCAATCCCAGCCCTTTGGGAAGCCAAGGCAGGTGGATGGCTTGAGTCCGGGAGTTTGAAACCAGCCTGGACAACATAGCAAAACCCTGTCTCTACAAAAAATACAAAAATTAGCCAGATGGGTGGCACACACGTGTTGTCCCAGCTACTGGTGAGGCTGAGGTGGGAGGATCACCTGAGCCAGGGAGGTCAAGGCTGCAGTGAGCCAAGATTGTGCCACTGCACTCCAGCCTGAGTGACACAGCAAGACCCTGCCTCCAAAAAAAAAAAAAAAAAAAAAAAAAAAAAGAGTCCAAGGCAGGACGTGGGGAGCCATAGCTATTTATCCTGGGAGAAATGATGGGGTGTGTGCATGGAGGTGGGGAGCCCAGAGGACACTCTCCCCACTGGATAGTGCCACCTCTGTGACAGGAGCTCCCCTTGGAGAAAGGTGAACCAGGAGCTAGGGGTGAGCAACCCTGTTTAACAGCCTTCCATTTGTTTACCAAAAAAATATTGTTTCATCATAAAAATTCCCAAAATAGTTCCTTCCCTGGTCAGACTGACTGGCGGGCGCCCAGCTTGGGAGCCCAGCCGTGCTGGAGACACACTCTCAGGAAGGCGAAATTAGCTGGCAAGGTCGGGAGCCGCAGTGTGGGGACCACCAGCCCCACACATCCTGTGGGGTGGGTGCAGAGGGTTAGAGCTACAAAATCACCTTTCTAGGGGTCTTTCTCTGGGCAGTGGCAGGATTTCCCCCAGAGGCTCAACAAACTTATTTTTAGCTAAGAAGGGCTTCCTCTGCTCTTGGCAAGGGAGGGGGTCATGTCTCCTGGGCTGGAAGTGAAATAAATGTTTTCCCCTCTGAGGGAATGCGCCCTCCCACACTCATTCTGGCTAACACCCCCTCATCCCACAGCCCCTCAATGGCAGCTCTTCAGAGAGCCCTTCTCTTAAAGCCCTCTCCCCAAAATGGCCCAAATTAGGACCTTGGTTATAGAGTCTCATAGAATGCTGCCTTTTACTCTTGGAGAACTTACCACTGTTTGTACTTATAAGTATGAAGGTTGGTCATAGAACATTATTCAATACGTATCCCCAGTGCCTTACACATAATAGGTTCTCAATAAGTCTGTGTTGAGTGGTGGGTGAATACTCCCTCTGTCTGGGACCCCAGGCACCTCTCAGGGACATGCCAGTCATATGGGGACCTGTGTGTATTTGAGGATGAGAGAGTGAGGAAGAGGGATAAATAAAAGCATTTCCACTCCATTCCTGCAACTAATCTCTTCTCCTGCCACTCACCCCAACCTAGCCAGAGCAGGACCCCACAGAGGAAAATGATCCATAGTTAAGCAACAGAATCATCCTTACAGATGAGCCTTGCCACAGCAGCCCAGAGCCTCCAGGCTGCATTGCCAAGCAAACATGGCAGGCACTCACATGGCCTCCTGAAAGGCCGACCAACCCCATCCCTACCTCCTCATGCCTTAAGTCTTCCTTAGTCTTAGTGAAGTGGGAATAAATTCACCCTTAGAATACATTGCTAATTTTTACTGATCTGCAATATGCAATGTAAGTTAAAACATTGCCTGGGGTCCGGCGTTGGGGCTCAGGCCTATAATCCCAGCACTGTGGGAGGCCGAGGTGGGTGCATCACTTGAGGTCAGGAGTTCGAGACCAGCCTGGCCAACATAATGAAACCCCATCTCTACTAAGAATACAAAAACTAGTCAGGCGTGGTGGGGCACACCTGTAATCCAAGCTACTGGGGAGGCTTACGCTAGGGAGGCAGAGGCTGCAGTGAGCCAAGATCGTGGCACTGCACTCCAGCCTGAGCAACAAAGCAAGACTCCATCTCCAAAAAAACAAAACAAAACAAAACAAAACAAAAACCATTGCCTGGCTTTGCAACCCAGCATTAAGACAAGTCTCCACCCTACATCCTAGAAAAAGAGAGAGAAAGAGAGAAAATGACATGAAGAGTGAAGATGTTTCCTTGGGCCGTTCCACTCTGTGAATGTGGGCTCCACAGTAAGACCGAGGAAAAAAGATGGCAGATGCTTCCCCAATTGGTCTCATTTACCACAAACTTTGGCACCTTATGGCACCTTTAAATGGGGTTTAATATATAAAATGTGTATTTTTCATATATCTCGACCCCTAAATGCAAGGCAACTACTTTGTGACACATAAAGCCATGTATATGCTATGTTAGTAGAGAAGTTATCTTCAAAAGTAATTTTACTGGATGTGATTTTCTTCTTTACACACTGACTTTAAAATGTGACTCCCACTTAGCATCCAACTATATTGTTATTTGCATCTATTGAGAAAAAAGCAGACCATAGAGCCAAACAAGAGAAACAAAAAACAATCCTCTGGAATTCCACCACTCAGGGAGAACCACTGTGCATTTCTGAGGGGCTATTTTTTAAGGCAAGTGTGTACAAATGTGTATTAATTCTATCAATATCTCATACAGGGAAAACCAGACAGATTTTCTTTTGAAGGTTACAAGTCGTTTTTTGTTTTATTTCCCCCCCAAACTCTTTTCTTTATGAACACAGTTGGATTTTCAAACTCCCCTTCATATCCTGGGCTGATTTTCTGCACTGTTAAAATGTGTGCCAGAAAATCTTGACATCCTTGAGTCTAAGCAGGTGAGAGTCAGGATTCATTGGAAAAGATGGTTGAAGGAGCTGGACATGGTGGCTCACGCTTATAATCCCAGCACTGTGGGAGGCTGAGGCAGGTAGATCACTTGAGGTCAGGAGTTTGAGACTAGCCTCGCCAACATGGTGAAACTCCGTCTCTACTAAAAATACAAAAATGAGCCGTGCGTGATGGCGCATGCCGATAGTCCCAGCTGCTCTGGAGGCTGAGGCAGGAGAATCACTTGAACCAAGGAGGCAGAGGTTGCAATAAGCTGAGGTCACGCCATTGCACTCCAGCCTGGGCAACAGAATGAGAATGAGACTCCATCTAAAAAAATAAAAATAAAATAAAATAAAATAAAATAAAGGCTGAAGGAACCAGAACCAATCTTTTTCTCTTCTCCCTCTTCCCAATTTGGCCTCCAGCTGGTCCGGTGGGGAAGCAGCTCCAGGAAAACCCTGGATCATGTCCTATGCTCCGAATCCCACCTATGCTCTACCCACCCCAGAGCGCTGAGCTTTACCCCACACTTGTAACATCTGCAAAAAGGTAGGCTCATCACCATGCAGCCATTCCCTCTTGAGACCAGATGACAGAGGGAGAAATGGAAAGAATGTTTAGACTGAGAGAGATAATTCAGAAAATAAACACCCTTCTTTGACCCATTCAAGCCATTTCTAACCTTTGATTGTTTCTCTTCCCAGTTAAGAAGAAAGGGATAATTTGAAGAGCAACAGGGTTCAGCATTGAGTACTAACTAGGAGAGAAAAAAAAAAAAAGTTTGATACACTATGTGTTTTGTAAGGGTCTGGTTTGATTTCATTTTGCTTTCTTCAGTACTTGGTGGTTGCAAATCTAGTCCAAGACTGGCTGAGGATTTGCAAAATCAGTGGTTTTGATCAAGTATTTGGACTTTGATCTTTGAATGGGTACATACGTGGAATTAACCTTAAAAAGAAAACAGCTCTGCTTAGATGAAAGAAATTGCCAGCCGCTTGTTCCCCTGAGTATAGAGGTACTTCTATACCTTGGCCAAATGGACTACTAAGGAATTTAATAATTACCTTTCCAGTGAGAATGGCACATATTCACCACTCAGATTCAAGAATGTGTTTAAAAATGCAACTATAAATAGTGCAGGTACTTCCAGAGTTTCTAACATCGGTCTTGCAAATTTCCTGTACTTATGAATAGCCTGTTGTTCAAAGCCACCCAACCACATTCAGCAACTGGGTTTGTGTGAGCCAGTGCCCCATTGCCACCTTTGTATTTATTTATTTAACCACCTTGTTCCCCGAATAATTTAAGATGGCTTTTTAAAATATATGAAATATAGGCTGGGCGTGGTGGCTCACGCCTGCAATCCCAGCACTTTGGGAGGCCGAGGCAGAAGGATCAGTTGAGCCCAGGAGTTCAAGACCAGCCTGGGCAACACAGTGAGACCATCTCTCAGTTAAAAAAAATAATAATAAAGAGTAGAAAAAGAAAAATATATGTGTATATATATATGAAACATAATGAAATCAAAACAATAGGTAAATGAAACAAAGGAAAAAGAGAAGCAAGAAAGAAAAAATAAAATGAAAATGCTAAGGGTGACATTTTGGCTCTGCAGGTTGTGAGGGGTTGTACATTTGCTCAAGATATAACTTCAGATTTAAACATGACCTTCCTAGTGGGTAGATCGAAAAAGAGAAAAAAAGGAGGCATGGTCAGTTGTATGGCTTATAGTGTCCATAAACTAAAAGCCAGGTGTTTAGGAGAAGCATACCTATTCCTGGAACGAAGAAAGAGAAATTTCTTCCATTGATCCCCATAAAGAAAACAGCACTCTAACTATAAATATGACAGGAAGTCCCATAATTCTGTCTCTTAAAACATCTCTTGGCAGGTGAAGTGGCTCATGCCTGTAATCCCAGCACTTTGGGAGGCCAAGGTGGGCAGATCACTTGAGGTCAGGAGTTCAAGACCAGCCTCCGCAACATGGCGAAACCCCATCTCTACAAAAACTATAAAAATTAGCTGGGCGTGGAGGTGCACACCTGTGGTCTCAGCTACTTGGGCGGGGGTGAGATGGGAGAATCACCTGAGCTCAGGGAGGTTGAAGCTGCAGCGAGCTGTGATTGCACCACTGCACTCCAGCCTGGGCAACAGAGTGAGACCTTGTCTCAATTAAAACAAAACAAAAAACAAACAAACAAACAAACAAACAAACAAAAACATGACCTGGTGCAGTGGCTCATGATCCCAGCACTTTGGCAGGCCAAGGTGGGTGGATCATCTGAGCTCAGGAGTTGGAGACCAGTCTGAGCAATATAGAGAGACCCTTGTCTCTATTTAAAAGTATATATATATATGTGTGTGTGTGTGTGTGTGTATTTACACATACACACATAACTGATTAAAAGCATCTCCACAGAAGACTGAAACCACATGGTTCTGATCTACAGCTGATGTGATTCAATGATAAATTTTAAGAACTAAGGGGCTGGATAGACTGTATAAACCCCCAGATAATCTTCATCAACCTTTAATTCCCTAAACCAGGTATTTATAAGCATCACAAACACGATGAATGAGTTTGTGGTTGTTTCCTCCCTACTGTTTGCTCCACAAACAGCATTTGTGATATCAGTTCCCCACCACTCCATTTGCTTTAACTTTAGCTAAGCCAGGGTAGGGTCAATGTCACTGGCGGGTGGTACAGGGAGGTGATCACGCCTCTTCTCCACCATCTCCTTTCTTCTCTTACAGGGAACACTTGTAATGTCAAGTTCTTTCCTTTTCTCCTTCTCGAGGCCTAGTGGGCCCATCTAAGAACAGCTCTCTGTCACCCAGTACTGCCTTCAGGTAAGTGGAGCAGCTCAGGCCTCACTCAAAATTTCTAAGTCCCTCCCTTCCTACCCACTCCCCCAGGTGCCCTGAAGGATTCTGGGATTCATTTCCATGGAGTTGTTCTGGGGCCCGGCTGGGTCCAGCTTCCGGAAAAATGTCAGGGCAGTCGGATCTTTCCTTCTGGCTGGCAGGATATTTCTTCCATGGGATGGCATGGGATTGGGCTGATGGAATGGTATTGACGTGCTGATTCAAGGTGACTCTCGCTTTCATCAGACACAGGGAGTGTGCAGGGCTCCGCACTATTAGTGACCCCCACAGACCACTGGGCATAAGATGCCTGTGTGGGCCTGTGTATCAGCTCTCTCCTGCTTCCTTTCTCCTCCCCACAAGAAATAATCTCACCCTAGGGCATCCCTGAGTCCATACACAGGCAGTTTCTTTGTCTGCTCTATTCCAACTCACACCTAGTGATCTCAAGAGGAAAAATGTTTCCCTTTTTCTTCCTTCACTCTATTCCATTGGTGAGCAAAATCCCAAACCCTAATCACATCTGATTATCAGTGGAGCTAATGAAGCCTAAGAGAAGAAAGAGAAAGCCAAAGTGTAAAAGTCAAATGAACCACGCTCAAGATCTGGGACCATCCCCATCCAAAGCCCTTAGAATATCTCATCTCATCCTCGCGAAGTCACCACCTACCTCCACTTCTAATAAAAGCTGTTCACCCCTACCACCAGCATTCATGATCATTACAATGTCTTATTTAGTTCTATAGTTTTCTCATTTAAGCACTGATGGTGAAAAAGACGGTTTCATACTTGCATGAAGTCCAAATGGGCAGTATTTCAACTATACATGGAGTTAAACAAGTTTCAAGGATTAACTAAATCACACTGCCATCATGTACAATCGCATTATTTTTATGAGAAAATGTTTCCCAGTTCCAATAACCACTTTATTATTGAGCTTCTGGTATAGAAAGCTAGGCTCTTCCTATCCAGCATCACCTATACATGCAAAACAGCAAGAACTGGGAACACTGACCACCCACTGACAATGCCTAATGCCTGGGCTTCTAAAGACGGGTAGATTCTTTCAAAAATGGCGACTTTTTTTTTTTTTTTTTTTTTTTTTTTTTTTTTTTTTTGAGACGGAGTCTCGGTCTGTGGCCCAGGCTGGAGTGTAGTGGCGCAATATCAGCTCACTACAAGCTCTGCCTCCCAGGTTAAAGCTATTCTCCTGCCTCAGCCTCCCGAGTAGCTGGCGCTACAGGCGCCCACCACCACGCCCAGCTAATTTTTTATATTTTTAGTAGAGACGGCGTTTCACCGTGTTGGCCAGGATGGTCTCGATCTCCTGACCTTGTGATCTGCCCGCCTCAGCCTCCCAAAGTGCTGGGATTACAGGCGTAAGCCACTGCGCCCGGCCCAAAAATGGTCACTTCTGTATTCATTTGAAATATTGGTGCAACAAGTATTATTACAACAAAAATGCCTCTATGTGCAAACACCACACACAAAGATGTATACACACACCCTGCAAAGAACTCCAAAGTGTGAGAGTTGGTTCAAGTATTAAAGTACTATTCGGTAGGACAGGGTCAGGGTTTATATGCTGGGATTTGTACTCAGGAGCATCGGGTTGTAAGATCCCTCTGGAGACACGATACAGGCATTGGAAAAAGTTATATTCTTTTCTTTGTAGATTATTTAGGATATTTAAGCCTTTTATTAAAAATATTGCTTGTACTTTTGATCATGAAAATGTAGACATGTGGCCGGGCGCGGTGGCTCAAGCCTGTAATCCCAGCACTTTGGGAGGCCGAGACGGGTGGATTGCGAGGTCAGGAGATCGAGACCATCCTGGCTAACACAGTGAAACCCCGTCTCTACTAAAAATACGAAAAACTAGCCGGGCGAGGTGGCAGGCGCCTGTAGTCCCAGCTACTCGGGAGGCTAAGGCAGGAGAATGGCGTGAACCCGGGAGGCGGAGCTTGCTGTGAGCCGAGATCCGGCCACTGCACTCCAGCCTGGGTGACAGAGCGAGACTCCGTCTCAAAAAAAAGAATTTAAAAAAAAAAAAAGAAAAGAAAAGAAAATGTAGACATGTATTTGTATAAAATCAAAATTACTATTGATGGGTTAAATAGAAAATGAGGATAGAAATGCAGTGAGTTGGCCAGGTATGGTGGCTCACACCTGTAATCTCAGCACTTTGGTAGGCCTAGACTGGAGGATTGCTTGAGGCCAGGATTGTTCAAGACCAGCGTGGACAGCACAGCAAGACCCCATCTCTATGATAAAGTAAAATAATAAAATAAAATAAAAATACAGTGAATTAAGACACAGGCATCCTCAGTTCCAGACCAGCTCTTCCACTGACTGTGTGGCCAATGGTAAGTTACCTCACCATGCTGAACTTCATAATACTCTGTGGAAGGGAAGGATCAGGCCAGATTTATATCAAAGGGCCCTTGCAGGCTGAATGTCCAGGATTTCATCCCTCAACCAGTCCTGAGTCACTCTACACTGTCATCTTGTCCATGCAGGCCCTAGAGCACCAGTCCTAGGGCTGGGAACCTCCTACCTGTTTCCTAGGTGAGAGAAGAATCCACTTCCTGCGGATGCAGATGTCTGCACACTCTCACCTCCCTCTTCTATTTCCAAACATTTGGTGGCCTCCTGTATACACAAGCTCACGGGCTTCGTGATGCCGAGTATAAACAGAGTGAGGTCCAGACCCCGAAACTATGAGGAAATAGACGATGGTATCATAACAAAAAGCAGAAAGCTCGGGGAGTGTGTCCAAACCACACAGCAAGTCCACAGAGTAGTGTTCACTCCCTGCAGGAGGAGCTGGGGGGTCACAGGCTGGTCATTCTCTCTGTCCCTGCCTGCCCACTCTGTACCCCTGGAGGTCCAGATAGCAGGCCTGGCGTGAGAGTGAGGATGGATTGGTCCTCAGCGTCCACCCACTTGAAGCAGAGAGTGCTGGGCAGTCCCTGAGAATGTTTGCTGGTGGCAGTTCTTGGCCACACAACAGTTAGAAAAAAGCCCCTCCTAAGTACTGGTATTCATAGCACAGAAATGCAATCTCCAGGATAAAATAGGAAGGGAGGAGAGTTGTGTGGGGTGCTATGGATGGGGAGGAGGGCCTCCGGATGGTTGTGTTACATTTTTATAATTCTAACAAGTTGTGGATGTGTTTCTGCCACATACATCTAGAGGTTAAACCAGGATACACCAAGAACACAGCACTAGGTCTGCATTGTGGGCTTGGGAAATGATTCTGCCCCTAGATTATCAGCTCTGACACGGCAGGGGCTTCGCCGGCCTGGCCCGCTGTTGTGGGCCTGGCTGTACATCCAGGAGGCCTTCAACACATATTTGTTGTAGGCTTGTTAATCAACTGAAAAGCAAGTAGACTTTGAGTGAGAGGAGGTTTATTTTAAATGAGTAGTGAATTGGAATATCAAGCAAGGGAAAAGGAAATTGCAGTAGGGCCAGGCACAGTGTCTCACGCCTATAATCCCAGCACTTTGGGAGGCCAAGGCAGGTGGATCGCCTGAGCTCAGGAGTTCAAGACCAGCTTGGCCAATAGGGTGAAACCCCATCTCTACCAAAAAGATAAAAAATTAACCAGGCGTGGTGGTATGTGCCTGTGGTCCCAGCTACTTGTGGAGGCTGAGGTAGAAGGATCACTTGAGCCTGGAAGGCAGGGGTTGCCGTGAACTGAGATCACACCACCGCACTCCAACCTGGGTGACAGAGTGAGACCCCATCACAAAAAAAAAAAAAAAAAAAGGAGACTACAGACAAAATTGGGAAGGAGAGGTGGGAAGTGGGGCTGCATTCCATAGCAGGTCAATGTTGCTGCCTTTCCAGAACCACAGAAAGTCATCCCGGAAATCATGTTAGCCACTCAAGGCTACTGTTTGTCCCTAAAGTTTTAAATATGTCATATGTATCGCCATTATATATGATATATTTAAAACTTTGTAATTTTGTATTAGCTACATTAGGCTATATTAGCTCTTGGGGTGGGACATAGTGAAATGTTCCTCTTGTCATCTAAAAAGGCCAAGGAAAGGAGCCTCTCGTTCCCTGAGAGCTGGGCATAGCACCCTAGTTCTCCCCGGGGCAACTTCTGGCCAGGTCGAAGCCCTCATTCCCTCTGAATCGGAGGCAGTAGAGGCCAGGAGCAAGCATGGAGGAGGAGAGGAAAGGAGGCCAAAAAGGCCCTCTCCCCACACCCACTGCCCTCAAATCCCCTACCCCAATGTCCCTCCAGATCCTCCACGGACGGTTCTCTCCTCTGGCGTGTTGCTAATTTCTGAAAAGAAGGTCCTGGGAGCTGTGATTGTCCTGTACCCCCAAAGACGTACACACTAAGGAAGGTGTGAACCGGCCGCAGTCAGATGGTGCCCTTAACAATAGCCAGGGTGAAACCCCCTGAACACCTGGCTTTGTGAATTTCACAGCCTGTTAACCCTGGAGGGTCTTTCCTTAGGACTTCTTACATCTGCTAGGAGAATGGGGGCGGGCGGGGAGCTCAGGCCTCCACTCTACCCCCCGAAATTGGTTCGAGGACCCAGTGTGGACAAACCACAGGCCTTTGAGGATTCAGTGAGATAATGTATAGGCAAAAATTGCACAGTGCCTGGGAAACAGGCATGCATTTTTTTTTTTTTTGAGATGGAGTATTGCTGTCGCCCAGGCTGGAGTACAGTGGTGCGATCTCGGCTCACTGCAACCTCCACCTCCCTGGTTCAAGCAATTCCCCTGCGTCAGCCTCCTGAGCTAAGCAGCGTCGGGCCTGGTTAGTACATGGATGAGAAACAGGCATGCATTCTACAAATATTTACTGGTATTTACTAGGTACCAAGTACTGTTCCAGGCACTAGGGATACTACTCTGAACAAAGTGAAATTCTGTTCTTCCGGAGCTTCCATTCCACTGAGAGAGGCAGATTACACAAACAATATATGTCAGATGCTAAGGGAAAATAATCAAGGAGGGCGAGGAGATGAGAGGCCACCGTCTAGGCCGGAGAGCCGGGTAAGGCCTCCCTGAAGGAGGCCACGGAGCAACGGCCACCAGCCCCTCCAGAGGTGAGAGGGCTCATTTGAGTAGGAGGTTCACTGGGAAGCCTGGCTGTGTCTTAACACAGAGCAGGAGGTGATGGGGAAGGGAGGAGAGGGCGGGTTGCCATTATCCATCTCCACCTTAAAGAGAGTTGGTGTGGTTCGAATGAATTTCCCAGAAGCCCCTCCCTCCCCCTCTGCGAAGGAGTCACTGGTTGTCCTGAGGGCTGCTTATCAAAGATGGTTTCCAGCTGCCTCAGACCAATAGCAGTCCCCTACATGTGTGCTTCCGAGTGGCTCCTTTCCCAACAGCCAGTGCTGCCTCAGTTTCCCCTGGGTTGTCAGTCTGGAAGTCTAAAAATTAAATGATTCAGATCAAATTATTGATCTGGCACTTACTGGCATGTGTCTTTGAGTGGGAAAATTGCTTAACCTATGCCTGGGGCACAGAGGTTCTTGCCTGTAATCTCAGCACTTTGGGAGGCTGAGGCGAGAGGATCACTTGAAGGCAGGAGCTCAAGACCAGCCTGGGCAATATGGTAAAATCCCACCTCTACAAACAAAAAAATTCTTAACCTCTGTGAGTGTGCCTCAGTTTTCTCTCCTGCAATGTGGAAATTAGTGCCAATGCCTACCTTGGCATTGGCCATGAGGATAATAAAATGGGCTCATCCAGAAAAGCACTTAACACAGAGCCTGGCACACATAATTGCCTCAAAAAAATGTTTGTGACAGACCACAGGTCACATCCTTTATCCCTCTGTATACTAGACCCTTGTCCTTTTACGCTCTCTGATGTCAAGGGAGCTGCAGCTGTGAGATTTTACACCCCTTACCCAAAGCTGAGATCTAAAGACTGTTCATGGTACATTTCTGTACTAAAGGAACAGGAAAGCATATGATTGGAGAACCTGATGGAGACCCCATCCTTCTGGACAAGCATTGACACTCAGAAATATCTGCTGTTGTTGCTACCCAGCTTCCATTCATGCTATCTCCAGGAATGATTCCCTGATTTCCCCTAAAGAACATGGAATCCCACTCCCATTCCCAAAGCTTCAGATGGAGGCCTCTCCTGGCTCCAGAGTGGAGCACAAACCTGGGACCCAACCAGTCAACACACTCCATTCTCCTCACCGCAGCGATTGGTTTGAGGATAGAATCACAGTCCATCTGAACCAATGACAGCCAGGCCTGAACTTTGGTCTGTGGGGAAAGAGATGCTCTTTTTCCTACTGAACTGGATCTTAGAAGACATTACTTGGAGCCACTATGAATGTCTTCATTTTTAAAATCAGCATGTCCCCATTACTGTGTGAATTTTAAGAAAGGATGAAAGCTCAGAGCCAAAGGATTATTTGATATAACATATGTGAAAGCTTTTTGTACAAGCAAAATTCTATGCAAAATGTCAGAGCTCCTAAAGTCAAGCTATAAAATAAGACTGAGCTACCTTCACCGAGTCTTTTACTCTGCACCAGGTGTTTTATATGCACTATTGAATGTTACTGAATTGAATACTACCAATGGTCCTTTGAGGTAGGAATTATTTAAGGCCCATTTTACAGATAAAGTACAGCTCAGTAAAACTAAGTATACCCAAACCCACATGGCGGGTCTCTGGTAGAACAGCCTGCCTATGTTATATACCCATACGACCAAAGGAACTGCAGAGTTTAACTTGTGCAACCTCACCAGATTCTGCATACAAGATGAAGTCACATTCGCTGTTATACCCAAATTTAGCTAAGTCATGCAATTATACCCAAGTTCAGCTGAGTCCTGGCCCCTTTCTGCTCACAGGGATCTCATGCAACCCCTCCTTTGCTCTTCTCTCTCCCCTATCGCAGGCCCCAGACACCAGAATACCAAAACAACTCCCCTATTCCCCACCCCCTGGTGCAAATCACTCAAAGCAATGCCTGGAGAGCTCAGTTTCCAGCCATAGCAAAGCAAGATCACCCAGCTACAATGATACAATCACCTGCCAATCACAAGGCAGCAGCTCTATCATGTGGTAGAAAAGGTTGGTTTCTCCTCTTCTCTCCTCCCTATTTCCACCCTCACCTGGACTTTTCTCTCCATTCATCTTGGTCCTTGGAGAAGGAAGGTCCTTTCTGAGTCTCTTCAATATCCGAAGTCTAATCTCTTCTGTATGTGATCCCCACCTCCTACTGGAATCTTCTTCCACCCTTGGCTGGTATGTCTCTACAGGCATCTCCTCCTACTGTTCAGATGGCACCTTCACTAGCTCCTCCTCCCCCTCCTGCCATCTTCTAACTCTGGAAAGTCACCAGGACTCAGTCCTGGATGCCACACCATTTTCCCTTCATAAGCTCTTCCTCAAGTAGGCCATTTCTCTTATGGCTTCAGTGACCACTTCTCTGATGACAAATTCTAACCAAATCTCAGGTCTGGCCCACAGAACATCCACTTGGATATATCCCTGTCACCTTAAAACCTTCAAGCTTAGAAGGGTCCCAAGTCCTCCCTGACAATTGGTTCTCTCTCTCCTAACTTATCTGTGCCTGTGAGCACATCTGGTTTTTTTTTCACCTTAGGGGAGGAAAATTGCAGCCAAGCCTCTGCCATAACTAGCAATACTTAGCTCCACTCTCTGCCTCCCCACATTAAAATGAGTTGTCCTGTAGTAGGGTAGTTAATGACTACTCTGTGACAACCAAAAATCTCAGTGGCTTAACACAATACAGGTTAATTTCTCACTTCTGTCACAGACTGATAAGAAACCAAAGGTGAGGAACTCTGCTCCATATAGTCATTCAGGGACCCAAGCCCTTTCCCTGGTGGCTCTGTCATCTCCTAAGGCCTGGAATCCCCCACTGCATCCTCAGTGTACAGCCAGCGGATGAAAGACCAGAGTGATGGATCTTAGGGGACACTTTTAGGAACCAGGACTAGAGGTGGTATATGGCACTTTCACCTGCATCCCACTGGTCAGAACTGAGTCACATGCCCCCACCAAACTACAGGAGAGGCTGGGAAATGTAATCTAGCCATGTGCCCAAAAGGAAAAGGAAATGGAGGTTGGTGAACACATAGCAATCACCTCTCAGCCTGGAGTGCTCAGTCTGCGACCTAACCCCTCAGTAAGTCCCATATCTTAAAGCATTTCAGCCGTCTCTCAACCAACTAGCCCAACCACAACTGCTCAACCTGCCCCTAAGTTCAGCTTAATGACATTGACTGTCACACAATTGCTAGTCTTCATTCATCCAATAAACAGTTACTGAGTACTTATCATCATCCACCACTTATTATGCTATACACCAGAGATGCAAAGGCAAGTAAAAAAGTGGTCCCTGCCCTCAAGAAGATCCCATCTTGTATGACCTCATTCAAACCTAAGGAAAACATTTACTTTATTATTATTTCACCATTTAAAATCCTTTTCTTGTCTGGATGTGGTCACTTATGCCTGTAATCCCAGCACTTTGGGAGGCCAAGGTGGGCAGATCATTTGAGGTCAGGAGTTTGAGACCAGCCTGGCCAACATGGTAAAACTCTGTCTCTACTAAAAATACAAAACTTAGCCAGGCGTGCTGGTGGGTGCCTATAATCCCAGGTACTCAGGAGGCTGAGGCAGGAGAATCGCTTGAACCTGGGAGATCGAGGTTGCAGTGAGCTGAGACAGTACCACTGCATTCCAGCCTGAGAGACAGAGAGAGATTCTGTCTCAAAAAACAAAAACAAACAAAAAAAAAACCACAAAAAAAACCCTTTTCTTTGACAAATACACAGGAAGGTGCCTTAAAAATAAGAACCTCACACAAATGTTAATTGCTTGTTATTGGGGAACAGGGAGTATCACCCAGGGCATGGTCTCGGCTCCCCAGTATAAGTAATCATGCCTCTTCCTTTGCCAGTTAACTCCTGGAATTATCCTCTGCCATGCTCCTCCCAGACTGACATGTGGGGAAGGCTGGCATCTCCATGTTTCTAGCCTCTCTTCTGGTTACCTTGTAAAGTATCTGGCTGTGGATCTGCTCCAGCCCCATACCAGCCCCAGGGCAGCTACCAAGAGGCCCAGGCAGCAGATGCTTATCTCCAGAACCATCAGGTATTTCATGGTGAGGTCTGAGGATTTTTAATGGTGGTGCCTGGTTTCCTCAATCTCCAACTAGGCACCATGAATGAAGAAGTGGGTAGGTTCTGCTGTCTGTACAACATCAAACATGCCCCAGATGCTCTTCAGAGGAGAAATCCATCAGGAGTTTTTGATTGTCCAGGATTAACTCCCTTAATCATGTGGGACAACTCTCCATTGTGCGGTATGGAAGAAATGCAGTCCCTCCCCATCTCCAACCACCTCCAGAAATGGAAGGGAAGTGAGGAAGTTCTCTTTTTGACCTCTGCCATGCTGAGCAGGCCTGGGCACGTGACCTAGGCTCAGCTAATCAGTCCCTCCTACCAGGGATTTTGAGGCTGGAATGAGTGACCGAAGCAAAGGGTCAGTTCAGGGGCATTTGAGGAAGAGGTAATATGTCTGATGGCACTGGGGACAGTGCTCTGGAAGCCAGGAGCAGGGGCAGCAATTTGGGGTCAGGCTGACCCAGATAAAAGACCTTTGTGCTTTGTGCCTCACTCCTGGCCACTTTCCAAGCCTGCTTTTCTAACCTTTATCAACTCCATGAACCCCTAATGGCCTTCCTATAATTTCTGTTTTTCCCTTATAGCCAAAGCCTCTGACTGATATGATGCCAAACTACCTCTGAGTCAAGGCCACATGGGATGGAGCACACAGACAGACCAAAATCGCCTACGCCAACCCACCACCACACTTGGCCTAAATAAATCCATCTACCTCTTGCCCAAGCAGAGCTCTGAGATGTCATCTCCAAGCATCACAAAAGCTGAAAAGAGGATGCTGCTGTCAGGGGTCAGGGTCAACTCCAGGAGTGGAGTTGAGGTGATGCTGCTGTTCATCTGTGAAAGTCTCTAAAAACAATTGCAACAAGATTCCGCAGAATTTCAGAGGACTTCAGGCTCCTCAGAGGATGGGCTCTTCAGAAACAGAAAAGTTGAAACTCACCTGGTTAAACTCAGTCCCAGCAATGAAGAGGGCACCTTGGGTACTGGGGGCTAGTTTAGGGAAATTTTGAAACTCCTTTTTACATCTCCCAAAGAATGCAGAAACCCACTTTGGATCCTTTAATGCCATCTGACAGGTAATATGTCTTAGTCCACTTTCTGATGTTAAAACAGAATATCACAGACTGGGTAATGTATAAACAATAGAAGCTTATTTGGCTTATGGTTCTGGAGGTTGGGAAGTCCATGAGCATGATGCTGGCATCTTGCAAGGGCCTTCATGCTACATCATCCCATGGCAGAAGGTGGAAGGACAAGTGAGCATGCAAGATAGAGAGAAGGAGGGAGCAAACTTATCCTTTTATCAGGAACCCACCTCCATGATAACTAACCCAATCCTACGATAAGGCATGAATCCATTCAGGAGGGCAGAGCCCTCATGACATAATCACCTCCTATTAGGCCCCACCTCCCAACACTGTTGCATTGGGGATTAAGTTTCCAACACATGAGCTTTGGGGGACACGTTCAAACCACAGCAGCTAGTTGTGGAGTACAGGCTTTAAAATACACAGAGGCCAGCTGTGGTGGCTCATGCCTGTAATCCCAGCACTTTGGGAAGCTGAGGCAGGAGAATCACTTGAGGCCAGGAGTTTGAAATCAACCTGGGCAACACAGCAAGACCCTGTCTCTACAAAAAAAATTAAAATAACAATAATAAAATGCAACCTCCCCCAGCAATGGTATGAACACCTTCATAGTTCTAAATCAGTCTGTACTTCTCCCTCATTCTCCCCTGAACACGTACCTGATTTGGAATCTTGACACATTTAAAAGTTCTCTCCCTGCACCAGTTATCCCATCCCTCTGGTTAAGGGTTTCCCCAGTTATTGACTAAGAACAACTACCATCTAATCTCACTCTCTGAGGCATGGACCCATGAGGCATGTGTTTGTCAGGATTCTCCAGAGAAACAGAACCAATAGGATGTAGCTATAAAGAGATTGAGACTTATTATGAGTAATTGGCAGCCTTGGCAACATAGTGAGACCCTGTCTCTACAAAAAAATTAAAAGTTAACCAGGCATAGTGGTGCATGCTTTTAGTCCCAGGTCCTTGGGAGACTAAGGTGTGATGATCACTTGAGCCCAGGAAGTTGAGGCTGCAGTGAGCCATGAACACATCACTGCATTCTAGTCTGGGCAACAGAGCAAAACCTTGTCAAAAAAAAGGAAAGAAAGAAATTGGCTCATACAACTATGGAGACTGCCAGGTCCCAAGAGCTGCAGTTGGCAGTCTTGAGACCCAGGAGAGCTGATAGTGTAGATCCAGTCTGAGGGCCTGCAGGCTCAAGACCCAGAAAGAGCTGATGTTGCGGTTTGAGTCCAAAGGCAAGGAAAAACCCAAAAACCAATGTTCCTGCTTAAAGACTGTCAATAAGAGGAATTTCCTCTTCTTCCAGGAGGGTCAGCCTTTTGTTCTATTCAGGCCTCCAATTGACTGGGGGAAGCCCACCCACATTAGGGAAAACTATCTGCTTTACTCAGTTATCGACTGAAATGTGGAAGACTTATCCAATGTAGAAGACTTATCCAAAGACACCCTCAAATATCCAAAGACACCCTCACAGAAACACCCGAAATAATGTTTACCAAATATCTGGGCACCCCATAGCTCAGCCAAGTTGACACATACAACTAACCATCACAGATCTTAATAAATTTTTGCCCTTAGATAACTCCTTTTCCAGCTATTACCCCCTGCCAACATACACACACTCTCTCCTCAGAAGAAGAACTATGGTAGAAATTCTATAAATCCCCTAACAATATGAAACTGGGCAACTATGCTCTGTCCTGGCCAGATGAGCAACTCCTGAAGAAATTATCATTCTCCTTATTAAGCCATGGTCTTATCTCCTGCCCATATTCCACCAATGCCCAGTCTCACCCCTCTGACCTTTCCTTCACACTCCTGCATCCACTACCTGGTCCCGACTCTTATCACCTCAAGCCTAAACTACTGTGATTGCCTCTGAATGAGTCTCTCTATCTTCCCCTTCCCCAATGTATCCTCCACACTGCCACCAGGTTATAGAATCTTGGTGAACAAACAAAACACACTCTTCCAGTTCTGAGTTCACAAAATTATTTAATAATTCTTCATTGACTATAAAATTCAATTCAGTACAACAAACACTGTTTTAGCATCTGCTATGCACCAGGTCTGGGACCACCACAGTGAGGAGGCTGTGGCCTTCTCATCAATGGACTCATTCAATATCTCTAGAAAGAGGCAGACAAATACAGTCCTAGGCAAAAATAAATAAAAATCCCAAATCTTTTTTTTTTTTTTTTTTTGAGACAGAGTCTTGCTCTGTCACCCAGGCTGGAGTGCAGCAGCGCAATCTCAGCTCACCGCAACCTCTGCCTCCTGGGTTCAAGTGATTCTCCTGCCTCAGCCTTCTGAGTAGCTGGGATTACAGGCACATGCCACCATGCCCAGCTAATTTTTTGTATTTTTAGTGAGACGGGGTTTCACCATGTTGGTCAGGCTGGTCTCGAACTCCTGACCTCGTGATCCATGTGCCTCGGCCTCCCAAAGTGCTGGGGTTACAGGCATGAGCCACCATGCCCAGCCAAAACCCCAAATCTTTTAACCAAGAGAGGCTGATATCCATTGTTTTTATCTACCCAGTATCCATTTTCCCTTATCCTGGCAACAGCATCTGGTCTTCCACTGGGGAATATCTTAATTTGGATTCCCCAAAAGCAGACCTTTAGACAGTTTCAAGTGCGAGAGTTTATTGGGGAGGAAATTCCAGGAAATACCAGTAGGGAAGTAGGAAAGTGAGATGGAGAAGGAAGGAAGTCAATGCAAAGTGTATCATCATTCAAGTGACCACACTGAGCAACTGGAACTTAATCCTACTGGGCAACTCTGAGAAACACTGTAGAACATGAGTCACAGAGTCATCTCACCCGAGACAAAAAAACTGGGATATTTATCCTCCAACTCCATCAGCCATTGGCCAAGGACTGCTCTTAGGAGGTGTTAACTCCCTGGCACTTCTGGCCTTTCTTGAATGTGTTCAGAGTGGACTCTGGTGGTGAGAGAAAGCCCTTAGGCAAAGACATGAGGGTGTTAACAGTAGAAAATTAAGCCAGCATCCTCTGAAATGGTAAGGACCAAGGGGATAAGGATGGGGTACTGGCAGCATCTGCTAGTGGCCATTCCTCCATATGGTTGGGGTGGAGGTGAACTTGACCTCTTGGGCCATGTCCCAGACCTGGTCAGTGAGAAAGCCCACATCCCTCTGGCCATGGTTGTAGTTCCAGCAGGGTTAGAGGATAGTTGTTCATGACCCAGACTGAGCCAACCAACCAGCCTCAGTCCTAAGAATTCTGAGAATTCTTCTGGAAATATTTGGCAAGAGATTGCTGAAATGAGATGATGTAAGCCTAGAGTTGTCAGGGACCACCACATGGAGAAAGCCTCCTGGGAAATGAAACCAACGCAGATGAGCCAGAGCTGAGAGAAGGAGAGACTGAGCCCTGATGACATCTTTTGAGAACATGGATCCACCTATGTGTCATACTTATGCCCTTGGGCTTTTTAATGAGATGCAATGATAAATTCCATTTTATCTTAAGTAAATTTGAATTGGATTTCTACCACTTGAAACTAAAACAGTCCTGACTAATTCATGAGGCAACCAAGATCCTCCAAAATATGGTCCCAATTCAAGTTTTTGTTGTTGTCATCTACAATTCTTCTATTCAAACCCTGCACTGCTTCTAGACTTAGAATTGACCGTCCACCCCTATGGAGCTCATTTATAGTCACACCCTCCATCCGCTCCAGGCATTGCTCACCTCATTTCTATCCCCTAGGACTGCTTTTTCCTCTTCACTGTCTGTCTGCATCCTACCCATTGTTCAAGACCCACCTCTGGTCCTGCGTCCTCCAAAAAGCCATCCTAACTACCCCAAACCACAGCTCTGCACTGAGCAACATGATCACTTATCCATGCCATTCATTTGGTGCTCATCATATAGGACTTGGCATGTTTATAATGATGGCATTAGTGTGTTTTCATGGCTCCCCATCCAGACCAGAAGCCATGTGTGTAACTATTTGTG
The DNA here is from genome assembly GCF_037993035.2 of Macaca fascicularis. NCBI lineage: Eukaryota > Metazoa > Chordata > Mammalia > Primates > Cercopithecidae > Macaca > Macaca fascicularis. Next base: position 143,297,273 of record NC_088381.1, on the reverse strand, counting down.
TCTTTCATGATGCCCAGAATTGACTAGTACTGTAAATATGCAAAACAATACCATGGTTGACTCAAATCTTTTTGAAAGAATCTTAAAAATAAATAAATGGTAATAACAGTTTTGCTTGGTTGAGTGAAGAACCTAGAACACAAGCATTTCTTACTTCTCCATTTTGCCTAAGATGAACTGAGCTTAATGCTATTGAGGGAAGTCCACCAGGGACTCTTACCACTTCACCCACACAGTGGGGCACTTTCCACAGACCACTTTTGCCTGAGCATCTCAGGCCACAGTTCACAAACTTCTTGTAGTAGATATATGTCATTCTTGACTTCCAAAAGCCTTTGCATAATCTCTCCACATGTTAAGGATATTCACATTGAATTTGTGTCTCTCTGCATATATGTGTGTGTGTAGACATTTCTCAGCTTTGCTTGCTGCCGGGTACAGACACGTGGCTTAGGTTTTGCCACTTAGATGCACCCACATGAGACTTTGATTTGGAAGTGAGCTACATGAGGAAACAGAAGGTGTGCAGGCCCAGATGGTAGCAAGTGCAGCAGGTTTCTGGGGCTGAAGTTGGCAGTGGCAGCTCTTTGCCTGCAGCAGAGACAACCATGGTTCATGGTTGGCAGTGGTAACAGCTCCTTACCAACCCAATCCTGCAGTGTGTCTCTAGGAACTGTTCATGCAATTTTGGCTTAGAGCTTGTTCCTTCAGCCCTTCTGACAATTCTGTGATCTTCCCAATATCCCCAAATAAACCCCTTCTTAAACTTGCTAGAGCGAACTCTATTGACTGCAAATGGGCACTCCAACCAATGCAACCCTGATGTCCACCATTTGGCCAGGGAGCTTTCTCCATGTCCCAGACATAAACTGAAGTTGTGCACCCTCACCTGTGTGATAACCAGCTTCAATTCTTCCATAGGTCAAAGGCCCTGGAGCCTTGGCGTTTATCTGCTATTGTACTCTTGGAGAAAAGAGAAGAGGTTGAGCAGTAAGACCAGATGGCCATGGAAAATTCCTGGTATTCTGGGTTCCTGGTATTCTGGGTTCCTGGTATTCTGGAAGGTTTTCCTAGTCTGATTAGGGATTCTGGCTGGGCGTAGTGGCTCACACCTGCTATCCCAACACTCTGGGAGGCTGAGCTGGGAGGATTGCTTGAGCCCAAGGGTTCAAGAACAGCCTGGGCACATAGTGAGACCTTGTCTCTACAAAAAAAATTTAAAAATTAGCTGAGTGTAGTGACCTGACCCTTGCACCTATAGCTCCAGCTACTCAGGAGGTTGAGGCAGGAGGATCACTTGAGTCTGGGAGGCAGAGGTTGCACTGAGCTGAGATGGCACCACTACACTCCAGCCTGGGTGACAGAACGAAACCTTGTCTTAAACTGAATTAAATTTAATTTAAAAGGGATTCTCCCATTTACCCTAAAGGTGACTTTTAGTTGACTGGAAGGTTTCACTAAATAAATGTAGAATTGCTTTATGTCTCCTAAAGACTTTCATGGCACCAGACATTAAAGATTTTAAAAATACTCAACTCTCTCTTCCAACATGAGGCTGCCTCTGACTCTACACACCAACTTCCTCTCCTTCAGGTTCCTCTTGTTGGCTTCTGACTCAGCTAATTTTCCCCTTCTTTAGGCCTCTTGAAGACTTTTCTCAGCTCTCCATACCCTGCTCCTGCATAAATGCCTAAATCATATTTTCCCCTGTAGTGCTCAGTCACTTCCCAATAAAACTTGACCATGAGTCTGTGAGGTCTGGGGGTCTGGAGTTGGTGCTGGGTCTGACCTTCAGCCTTCATAAATATCTTTCTCTTTTGCCTGACCCTGAATTCTAGGGAAAATCTTTCCTCCTTGTTTCTCACTCTCTCTATTCTAGCTGGCTCCAGCCTATGCCAAGGGATTCCCCAATCAGCGAACTGGGCTGCTTGTCCAAACTTTATGGCCTCCTTTAAGGGTGCCACTGAAGACAAAGATAATGGGATCATAGGGATTCCCTGATCTCCTAGTGTGGAAGCCTGTGCATGCTGGGTTTATTTCTATGTGATCACCAAAGATATTCCACAGAAATCCTCCCCAATCACCCTGCTTGTCGTTCATTCATCAAACATTTATTCCCTGCAGAAATTGCTCTGGACTGAAACTCTATAGGAGGGTAGCTTCGGGATGGCTTGCCAGGGCCTCTCATAGACAGACTTTCAGAGACAAGTCCTTGCCAACAGCTTAAGGGGAAACGAGGTCCCAGGAGGCCCCTGGCTGTCTGATCATGTGACCTTCCTGGCTCCGTTACAAGGACATCCTGTTCCTCTTGGAGTGATGGCTCTATTGAGGAAGTGACTGTGTCATATCTGGGACAGGAAAAAAGCTATTTCAAGTCCTGAAGTAATCACTCGGTTAGGTCGTGCGGTCTCTTCAGAAACTGCCTGGACAGTGGAGAAAGACTGGTCCTGAGGGAAGGTAAATGGAAGCCCGTGTCGCTAGGGCAAAGGAGGACCCACTAGAAGAAGAAGGGCAGGGGTTGTCATGTCAGTCCTCCATTTGTGATACATTTCTGGCCAGTCATGAAGAAACGGCATGGGGAGGAACAATACACATGACCCCCAAACCAACACGCAGAGGTCTCTCCACACTTCTGGGTAAACAGGGATGAAGGAGAACATCCTCACATTCATGGCCTCCTTGGGTTTTAAAAGTACAATGAGAAACAGAATGGTACCTAATGACCCACGAAGGTCTCACCTTGGCTGGCTGGCTTTCCCCATGTGCAACGAGAGATTTAGGAGATTTCTTTATATATTTCCATCAAGAATTCTGGGAATCAGACCCAAAACTTATTATTTCTTCATCACTTGGCTAGACTGGGGAAAATAATGGTTATATTCAGAAAGCTCATGGACCCACACATACTGCTCACTCAATGTTTTGACTACCAGTGTTAAGGAAATAAGAGAAAGGGAGAAGATCTTTATCCTGAAAATATCACCTACGTCTTCAGGGCCAAGCCATTTACCTGGACCTGCCTAGCATACTGTAGGTGTTCAACATGTACTTGTTGGGTGAATAGGTTCATGTTTATGTCTAGAATGTTTGCATCCTTCTACATTCTCAGTTTCCTCAAGAACAGAAGCCATGTATCGGCTTGAGTTCCAGAGTAGCAGAAGGAATCTTGGGCCTGGATGTGCTTCTCATCAATCAGTTGAACATGTTCATCTTTATTTGCCTGATAAATTTAAAAAAAAAAAAAAAGAGAGAGGCAATCAAAGGCAGAAGGGTAACAAGTCTTAATACAAGTCTACAGGGCTTTGTGTTTACCTCTAAGAAACCCTGGCTTCATCCAAGCAATCTCTCTTCATTATCATGCAAAATCAAGAAAATAATAATAGTAACATTGCTCCCAGACATTCCAGGGCAACACTGTTTTAGGCATCTAGGTTGGAGATGGCAGATATTTGGCATACTTGCAACTACCTGATATTCTGTGTCCCTGACATCACGAATCAATCATTCTAATCATCACTAATCACTAATCATCACTATACCACTGACCCTCAGAGTTTTTCTTAACATTGCATTCCAGGCAGCCACTACCAATCAACTAGAAATCACACACGAAAAGAATTTAGCATGTTATCTCTGCTCTAGTTCATGATGGCGTGTGATATTTTTATATCCTAAACCAATCTGAAAATCCTCACAGATACTCTTGATAATAAGTATACACTGCAATTACAGAATTACAGATCTGAAAGAGACCTTAGAAATCATCAACTTTAATCCAAAATGCAAGATGATCCTGGAGCATCTTGTATGGCAGATGGGACGCTGAAGTCCACAGAGGGTAAGCAACTTGCCCTAATTCAGAGTGTTAGTTAATGCCATTAGCAGTCCCTTACATCTGTATAGTGCTTTAGAGATGACAGTGTACTTTTACCTGAAGGACTTCATTTGATTCTTCATTCATTCATCCAATAAATATTTATTGAATTCCTACTGTGTTCTATGTACTATGCTGGAGATTAGGAAACCAGCAGTTAGAAAGGAAAGAAAAAAGTTTTGATTCCTTTCTTACAGTTAAGTAAGGAGTCTTAAAATAACTCCATGACCTGAACAGGATAGACATTACTATCCTCAGCTTTGCAGATGCTAGAGGGTAACAACTAAGAGAGGACATGACACGCTTAAAAATGGCAGTTCTGGAATTCACAGCGTCCCTCAGTCGCCACTTTTAGATGAGATCATTACTGTTGCAACATGTGGGAAGTAAATTTCCAGACCCATCAGGCATTTCTTAATTAGCTCTCTGACCACTTCAGAATGCTTAAGGTATGAAAGAACCTCTCTGTTTAGGAAATGATGGCAAATTCTCCCAGCCCTGTCAAAACAATTTCAAAGGGTCTTTCTCTGCAGATCTGCAACCCCTTGACCCTGCAGTCCATGCAGTGTAGTGGGAAGATCACAGATATGGGAGCACAGAGTCCTGAATCCTATTCCCACCCATGGCTCTAACCAACTAGTTCATCTTGGACAAGGTACATCACCTCTCTAGGACTCAGTTTCCCCATCCATAAGGAAAGTGACTTGAGCTATGAGATCTCTAAGCTTCCTTCCCACTGACATCTGACAATTCTGCCTGACCAAAAAAGACAGAGCTTCCCAGCCATACTTCACCTTCTCCTTTCACCAGACATTCTCTGCAACAGCTGGCTTTGCAGCCCAAACCCACCAAGAAAACAGCAACTCTAGGAAAGGTGGTGTGGTCCAGCAAAGCCCCAAGTAGTTCTAATCATGATCCAGCTGATCATGTGACCTGAGACAACCAGTTCAATCTTCACATATCATGGTTTCTTCTTCCCCCATCCAACAATGATATGATAAAAGAAGCCAGATGTAGAAATGTTTTGGAAATATTAAGATGTGCCCATCAAGAAGGAAAAAAAAGAAGTTGACCTAAGTAACTTTGGAAAATGATGGGTTTTTTTTTCTTTTTTATTTCACTGTCACAAATTTCACACACAATGGAAAATGATGTGTTTGACTGGAATCTGTAAAGCTAAAAAAAAAAGCTCTGCAAAAAGAACTCTGCAAAAACACTATACTCTAGTTGATAAATTTATTTTTCATAGGGAACTAGATTGGTGATTCTGAAACTACTTCACATGTATACTAGGGTTGAACAAATATGTAAATAAATTATAGATATGGGAGTCAGGTTTCTCACCATTAGAGAAAAAAGTGACAATGAGAAAAGGGGGAAGGTTAGAGTGAAACCTGCAGGGTTGGATTCCAGTTAGAGATAATACAAACTCTTTTTTTTTTTTTTTTTTTTTGAGACAGAGTTTCACTCTTGTTGCCCAGGCTGGAGTGCAATGGCACGATCTCAGCTCACTGCAATTCTGCCTCCCGGGTTCAAGTGATTCTCCTCCTCAGCCTCCCGAGTAGCTGGGACTACAGGCATGCGCCACCACGCCTGGCTAATTTTTTGTATTTTTAGTAGAGACAGAGTTTCACCATGTTGATCAGGTTGGTCTCAAACTCCTGATCTCAGGTGATCCACCCACCTTGGCCTCCCAAAATGCTGGGATTACAGGTGTGAGCCACTGCACCTGGCACAAACTCTTTTTAAAAGTATATATACAGATAGACAGATACACAAATAAATATAGATATGCACATATTCATGGGTTAGTATACATACATATATACCGAAATATATGTAAATATTCCTAACTGTTCACTGAGAGGGCCTAGAAGCAATGACACCCCAGTAGCAATGAGCACACCCAACACTCAGAAACATGGTTTCTAAATACCATTCTCTGATTAAGGGAACCAGGGCTCCTTGGAGAAATCACTGATTCTAGGGCTAAAGCAGTGAAAACACAAGGTGAGTTTGGAGCACCTTGTAATGCCAGAAAGTAAGGAAATGGAAAAAAATGGGGGCCCCAAAACTATGTACGTCCATTATGCATCATTTTTGTTTTAATGTGGGCATGTCAAAAGGAACCAGGAGTTCCCAGTAAGCAAGGTTGGAACAATTTGAGCAACAAACTAATGAAAGGATTGGATGATATATAACCATGATGATTCTTATAACCCAAAGAATAAAATAAATATCCATGAGTCCATGCCAAGATAAATAAATTGATATATGAACTACAGAGAAATTTTCTTTTCTACAAATTTTCTTTTCTTTGCAGTGACAAACTCACAGGTCACTGCAGCCTTGACCTCCCCGTCTCAAGCCATCCTCCCACTTTAGCCTCCCAAATAGCTGGGACTACAGGTGCGTGCCACTATACCCAGCTAATGTTTTGTATTTATTGTAGAGACAGAGTTTTGCCATGTTGCTGAGGCTGGTCTTGAATTCCTGGGCTCAAGTGACCCATCCATCTTGGCCTCCCAAAGTGCTAGGATTACAGGTGTGAGCCACCACACCCGGCCTGAGACAAATTTTCTTTATAGATTAAATTCCAAAATACATATGTACATTCTCCCTTCTCCAGGAAGTAGAGTTTTATTTCCTTCCCTTTGAATATGGGCTAGACTTAGTGACCCACTTCTAATAAGTAGAATTTAGGAAGGGAAAAACAGTAACTTCACAGTGGAGAAACTTGGCAGAGCCACCTTAACCATGTAAACAAAGGTAACTTCACCATTGATAAGTCATGTTGATATACGTACCTCCTTGTGACATGCAAAGAAAAAAGGACTTTTCTTCTAAAAAAATCCATAACCCTGGTCTAATTATGAGAAAACATTAGATAAACACAAGCACTTAATAAAATACCTGAAAGTGTCAAGGTTATGAAAAATAAGGAACAACTAAGAAACTTTTCACAGGCGAGAGGAGAGACATGACAAGTAAATGCAATATGGTACCCTGGATTATATCCTGGGACAGGAAAAGGACATTAGTGGAAAAACTGGAGAAATCCATAGTCTGTAGTTTAGTTATAGTATTGGACCAGTGTTCATTTCTTAGCAAGGAAACGTTACCTGTAAGAAAGGATCACTACACCTGCTTTTCTTTTTTTTTTTTTAAGACAGAGTCTCATTCTGCCGCCCAGGCTGGAGTGCAATGGCACAATCTTGGCTCACTGCAACCTCCACCTCCTGAGTTTGAGAGATTCTCCTGCCTCAGCCTTCTGAGTAGCTGGAATTACAGGCACATGCCACCATGCCCAGCTAATTTTTGTATTTTTAGTAGAAACATTGGCCAGGCTGGTCTCAAACTCCCAACCTCAGGTGGTCTGCCTGCCTTGGCCTCCCAGAGTGCTGACAGTACAGGCTTGAGCCACTGCACCTGGCCTACACCTGCATTTTGAGGTAAGGCTGGAAATCTAGACCACTAACTACAGGGTGCCTGTCCCACTGGCCAGGGACCAGATATGCCACTGTTTGAAACAAATTCAAGGATAGGGGCCTGACTGAGCATGGATGGCCATGAGGGTGGGGAGTGGGAAATCACTTCTGTTGTGCCCCTCAGTTCTTACCTCTGGGCAGAGTCATTCCATGGGAGCTGTTCCTCTGAAAGGGGCCTGGTTTGTGATCAGAATCTATTGTCAGAGAGAAAGAAAGTCCCTTCTCCCACGCAAATGCCAGGCAGGGGGTGGTGCCAAATGATCACAGGACCCTCATTTTCTGCAACAGTGATTGCTTTGTGTAAAGGGGGCAAGATGCCAGGGCAACTGCTGGGGAAACTGCCGGCTGCCCAGCATTGCAAGCCTCCAGGCGTTTGGGGAATTTCAGACTTAGGCCGGTAGAAGAAGGAGAACTTCACCACGTGGACTCCACCATCTTCTAGGGGTATGTGTCAGGGAAATAATGGGGAGATGCTGCTCCTTCCTGTTTCGCAGACGCAGCAGCAATACTTGTGGCATAAGAGCAAAGCCCCTCCAGAGGGGACAATTTTAAAGCTAAGTGTCCCTGGCATGAGTTACCGGGTTAGCCAAACTTTACAAAGACAGGGTTAATTCTTTCAAGTGTTTAACTTTAGTGATTTGGTTTTGATCAAATCACTAAAATCATTAAAAAGATCAAATCTTTTTTTTTTTTTTTTTTTTTTTTTTTTTTTTTTTTTTTTTTTGTGAATCGGAGTCTCGCTCTGTCACCCAAGCTGGAGTACAGTGGCGCAATCTCGGCTCACTGCAACCTCCACCTCCCAGGTTCAAGCAATTCTCCTGCCTCAGCCTCCCGAGTAGCTGAGACTACAGGCACTCGCCATCACACCCGGCTAATTTTTATGTTTTTTAGTAGAGACGGGGTTTCACCATATTGGCCAGGCTTGTCTTGAACTCCTGACCTCAAGTGATCTACCCGCCTCAGCCTCCCAAAGTTCTGGGATTACAGGCATGAGCCACCGTGTTGATCAAAATATTTTTTAAAACTTGTTACTCCTTCATCCATTAAACAGAGCTTGCAAAATATAAATGAACGTTTCCTGGGTGGCTGAAGGTCATTATTGTGAGCATCACTTATGCCGAGTGCTGCAAAGTGAAACCAGAGACTCAGAAATGCATTCAGCGTTTGGGACATTTTGCTGAATGGGTCGTGATCTCAGCAACAGCCTGAAATTTGCTTTCTCGAAAGAATCCCTGACATCAGCTCATTTTTCTACTTTAGAAAAGTGCAGCGCATGTTCCCTGTTCTTCGCAAAGGCAAAACAGAACCCTGGCCCCAGAAGCTATGTGACCTTGGCCAAGTGATGTCATCTCTTAGTGGCTCTGATTCTTCATCTGCAAAATCGGGAATAGCGTTATTAGATAATGCATGTTTAGAACATGCTTTCGATGCATTAGAGCCGGGCTTGGAACAGCGTTCAGCATGTCAGAAGTGCTCTGGGGGGTAACCGCTGTTATTACCGTTTGCAGATGAAGACAAGTCCCAGGTCTGGTTCACTCAGTCTGCCTCTTTACACTGTAATGTCACCAACATTGGCTTGCCGTCTGGGAACCAACACCGCCAGTGACCTCTTCTGGGTCTCGTGGCCACCAGCCATTGTGCCCATTCTAATCAAGGAGGCTCACCTCCAATTTATGCCTTTTCTAGTAAGAAAGGACAGAAAGAATTTCCCTGAGTCAAGTCCTTGCCAGACTAGGGGCCTCTTGCAATCCGTGCCGCGAAGTCCCGGAAGGAAGCTCTGCAAATGTGCGCTCGGGGCTTGTCAAATGAGCAGATGGGCGGTTAAGTAACTAAGTAACAGGAGAGTCAGGCGCTGAGGGGAACAGCGTCTCTAACCACGGCGACCCTGTTCTCCTCTGGGCGCTTCCACTGAGTTATTACATCAGTACTTGGCTGAGATGCGACTGGAAGAACCCAGGAGGGCACGGGCCCAGGTCTTCATGTAGAACAAGGGGCCCTGGTCCCTCGGGGTATTCAGGGCACCGACCACCACGGCGTCACTGCCCTTTTCCCCTAAAGCCCTGGAGGAAGGCACTCTGGCCTGAAGTTCGCCTGTTCACTGGTGATACCATCCGCCCCAGCGCTTCCAGCTGGGAAGGAGTTGGACATGACCGTACCCACAACAGCTGCGTCCGGCACTGCCCGGGGCTGTCCCCATCCCTACCCGCACCCCGGGGGCTCCGGAAGCCCCCCACAACCCCCGAAGATTTACCAAATCCAGGGACCCTCTTACCCCACCTCCCCTCCTCCTCCGGTCACCCACACACACTCACATTTCCTGCCCTGCCAAAAATAAAGCTGGAGGGAGCTGGGGGTGCGCTTGCCACCAGACCCTCCGGGGAGACTGCTGCCTCTCTGCCCCCCTCCAGCGAGAAGACCACCCGCTTCATTTCTGCTGCCTTCCTCCTCCTTCGCTTTGGTGGATGTCACCCTGGCTCTGCCAAGGCCCTGGTGGAGGTTGCTCTCAAGGCATGGGCTGGAACCTTGCCCCTCTTCTGCCAAAGACACATGGCCCTCCTTCCTTATAAAAGCAGTTATAGGGCTGGGTGCGGTGGCTCACGCCTGTAATCCCAGCACTTTGGGAGGCCGAGGCAGGCAGATCACCTGAAGTTGGGAGTTCGAGACCAGCCTGACCAACATGGAGAAACCCTGTCTCTACTAATAATAATAATAATAATAATAATCCGGTCCTAGTGGCGCATGCCTGTAATCCCAGCTACTCAGAAGGCTGAGGCAGGAGAACGGCTTGAACCAGAGAGGCAGAGGTTGCAGTGAGCCGAGAGATCGCACCACTGCACTCCAACCTGGGCAACAAGAGAGAAACTCTGTCTCAAAAAAAAAAAGCAGTTTATACATTCATATATAGTGCCTATCCTTAACCTCGACCCACCAATAGAGCAACTCCCTGAGAGGATGAGCAAGAGGTCAGGCTTGTTTGGGGGACCCCCTCTCCTGGAAATCTGGAGGGGGGCAGAAGCAGTGCCCCTGACATCTAGTGGGTCGTAGGTGCTCAGTCATTATTCATATTTGCTCTCCTCTTCCTCATTTTCTTCCTCAATATCAGCTCCTCTCTCTCCTTACACCTCCTTCTCCTTACACCTCTCTCTCCTTCCTGCTCCATCCCTTCTTCGCTTTATCTCCTTTGGACGACTGCCTCCTGCCTGCTGGAGCACTGAGTGGGGCTGAGGAAGCTCCTTCTGCACCCCGCATCCCCTTCTTTTGGCTGCTAAAACTCTGACCCAGCCTCCTACACCACAACCCTGCTTGTCCCTAATTCACTCTGGCTCCTTCTCCACCCTGTCACCCTGGCTTATGCAGTGCGGTCTTGTTGAAGACATCGGATCTATACCAACCTGGACATCCATAATTGCTTCCTGAAACATTTATGCAGGATCTCAGGATTTTGTGGCTTTACCAAACACCTCCCCTGAGTTTTCAAAGCACCACCTGATAAGTGAGTGTTCATGTTGTTGCAGGTGACAATGATATTACAGTTGTATTTTTAAAGTCCTTATCTATTAGAGATACGTTCTTTGATATATTTCCAGGTGAAATGATATGGTGTCATGAGTTTGCTTCAAAGTAATATGGGAGGGGATAAAGCAGATGGGGCATAGATAGGGAAGGAATGGCCTTAGGTCAATATTTCTTGGGACTAAGTAATGAGTAGATGAGGGTTCATTATACTCTTCTATCTACTGCCTTCATAATATAAAGTTAAATTAATTCCCCAGCCATCCAAAAAGGGAGAAATGAATTAATGAACAAATATTGGCAAAACGTTAGAAATTATTGAACCTGGGTGATAAATACATATGGATTTGTTGCGTTATTTTTTCTACATTTTTATGTCTTTGAAAAAAATGATTAAAATGACTTTTAAAATGTTTATTTTTATTTTATTTATTTATTTATTTATTTTGGCCAGGTGAAGTGACTCATGCTTGTAATCCCAGCACTTTGGGAGGTTGAGGTGGGTGGATCACTTGAGGTCGGTAGTTTGAGACCAGCCTGGCCACCATGGCAAAACCCCGTCTCTACTAAAAATAGAAAAATTAGCTGGGTATGGTGGCGGGTGCCTGTAATCCCAGCTACTTGGGAGGCTGAGGTGAGAGGATCTCTTGAACCCGGGAGGCAGAGGTTGCAGTGAGCAGAGATCATGCCACTGCCCTCAAGCCTGGGTGACAGAGTGAGACTGCATCTCAAAAAAACAAAAACAAACAAAAAATAATAATTAAATAAAATGTTTAATTTCTTTTTTAATGCCACCTTATCACAAACCCTTCATCTGTGCAAAGCTAGGCCATTGGTATCCAACATGCACTCACAGATGTTGCTGGACAAGTATTTCCTCAAAGATCTCAAGTGCCTCTGCTGCCTCTTCCTTAGATGAGCACACTGAAATGCTCCAGAAAACAGGACCTCTTGGCTGGGCAGTGCTGCTTTGGCATCTCCATGCCTTTGCACTTGCTGTGCCCTCCACATAGACTGGCCTTCCCCAGACCACTCGCCAAGCTCTTACTCAGTTTCAGCCCCTCTTCTCCAAAGCTTTCTCTGAGCCTCCCAGGCCTTGTGCCACCACTGAGTCCTGTACATACCTCCGTGTTATACAGTTCACCTTGAAACCCAATTGTTGCTTGCATGCCTAGCCCCCGCCCCACACTTGCCTTTTAACTACTCAAGAGCAGGGAATTTATTTTTTATATGTATTTATTTATTTATTTATTTATTTATTTTTGAGATGAGGTCTCGCTCTGTTGGCCAGGCTGGAGTACAGTGATGCAATTATATCTCACTGCCACTTCAAACTCCTGGGCTCAAGGGATCCTCCTGCTTCAGCTTCCTAAATAGCCACATGCACGTGCCACCACATCCAGCTAATTTTAAAAATTTTTTTGTAGAGACAGGGTCTCACCATCCTACCCAGGCTTGTCCTGAACTCCTGGACTCATGCAGTCCTTCTGCCTTGGCCTTCCAAAGTCCTGGGATTACAGGCATGAGCCACCATGCCTGGCCCAGGGATAATTTTTCATTCAACTTTCCATCATTAGGACTTCAAATGCCACCTATATGATCATGACTCCCGAATCAACATCACCAGCCTCACACTCCCCAGCACCAGATGCTTATAGCCAAATGCCTTCTGAACTTCTCCCCTTGGGTGTTCTACAGACCCCTGAAATTCACTGTGTCCAAAAATGAACGCTTTGTCTTTCCCCTAAACTTACTTCTCCTGCCATGCCTGAGCAGGTAAACAGAACCCTCCACTCCGTCACTCGACCCACAAATCCGAGGTCTACCCTTCACCCTTCTTCTCCTGCACTTCAGCTATTGATTTCACTTCCTACATCAGCCTTGAATGTTCCCACCTCCCTCATCCCTGCGGCCCCTTCCTTGTTCAGGGCACTGTTGCCTCTCTCCTAATGACTGCAAAAGCTTCTTCGATGTTCTCCAATCTCGCCCCCTCCATCCCAAGTCTCCACATGAAAGCCTGATCTTTCTAAAATGCCAATATAATTCTATCATATCCTAATAAAATTATTCCATGCCACCCTAAAGTTCAAATTCTTCAACATTGAACATGGCTTACAAAGCCCCTTTGTGACTGACCTCAACTCACCTCACTCCTTATCATTTCTCTCTCCAACCCTCCCTACCAATCCCCAACACACACACGCACACACACACACACACACACACACAATAAGCTCTAGCCACTTGGAAGGACTTGTAGTTTCCCAGCATGCCTTACTCTTTCTGTGGCATAGACAGCACTGCTCACCAAATATCACATGGGCTCCCCTGCATTCCTAGCCCTGTAGCTAGAAACTGCATCACTGGTTCTGGACAATAGGTCACGAGCAGAAGTTGTATGATCACTCCAAGGCTAAATTATTCTCTCTCTCTCTCTCTCTTTTTTTTTCTTTTCCTTTTTTTTTTCCACAGAGTCTCACTCTGTCGCCCGATCTGGAGTGCAGTGGCATGATCTCGGCTCACTGCAATCTCCGCCTCCCAGGTTCAAGCAATTCTCCCCACTCAGTTTCCTGAGTAGCTGGGATTACAGGCATGTGCTACCACGCCCGGCTAATTTTTGTATTTTTAGTAGAGATGGGGTTTTCCCATGTTGTCCAGGCTGGTCTCGAACTCCTGACCTCAAGTGATCCGCCCGCTTTGGTTTCCCAAAGTGCTGGGATTACAGGAGTGAGCCACCGCACCCGGCCTCTCTCTCTCTCTCTCTCTCTCTCTCTCTCTCTCTGTCTCTTCCTCCCCAGCCACATGTTGAGATGATAGAGTCTTGAGGCGAAAGCATCCTGGATCACTGAATCACCCCATGGAGGGCAGCGGCTCTGAATGCACATCAGACTTCCTGCGAGTGAGAGTAAACTTTTTTCACGTTAAGCCACTGAGAGTTTGCAGCTTTTTCTTTTACTACAGCATAACTCAGTCTCCTCCAGCACATGCTTTCTCCTCTGCCTGGAACAACTCTCCCTCCCACCTCTCTAATGTCTATCTCCTCACCTGGGCAGTTTCTGCTTATGTCAGGCTTAGCTTAGTTGCTGCTTCCTCCTGAACTCCCAAGTCTAGCTCTGGGGTTCTTACTAAGAACTTTCTTAGCACCCTAGGAGATCCCTCTGAGCACTTTGCACCCTACATTATAACAGGCCATTCATCTGCCTCTTATTCCTCACCAGGTCTGAGATGGGAGGGTTCATGTCTCTTTCTCCTTCACAGCTGTACCCCCAGCCCCTGCTACAGGGCCTGTATGTAGGGTATCCAACAGATGTTTGCCAAATGAACAGATAAACTTTGTATTCACAGGACCTAGCTTCTAGCTCAATAAATATTTAATAAATGAATAAATGAATGACTTAACCTCTAAAATAAAAAAACGGAAAAAAAAAGATTTGGGTTCTAAAAGTAGCCCAATACTCATAAACAGCCTTGAATTATAAAACTATACTATGTACAAATTAGTGAGCCCACCCCTCAGTTCCGCCCTACACCCAAGGTCAACTATTTCACTTCAGTGGGTCAATTAGCCCCTCTTTTAGTGGTAAATTATTAGAATTGAGGAATTGGAGGGTGGAAAGTTCTGCTTTTTGATGACTTATCCTCAGCTGGAGAAACTAAATACAGTACAAAAGCTGAAAATCCACAGCCAAGTTCTTACTCTACAGCTCCCTCACTTTTTTCATGTTTGTTTAACTTTTTCTCCCCATTACCTATTGGGACGTCAGTAGAACCTGAACTGGGCATTAAAACAGCAGCTAAGTAAATAAGGCAAGCCTTTTAAACTCTGGTGCCATTCAAGGCCACAGCTGTTCCATAAAGCCACTGACACTGCTGTCGAGTCAGGTGGCTGGGAGGGGATGGGAGAGGGCTACACGGCCCCTCTCCTTAGCTGTCAGATGCCTGTGGAGGCACTCAGACCATTCGGCTTCTCCATTTGTCATTTTCAGCAAAGCCAAGAGCTTGGATCTCTGGGGACCTGGGGCAGGCTGCTGCGATTTTCCCCAAGAGTTCCAGCTCCATCTGGGTGAAACCTTGAGAAATCAGACAGGAAAGAGCCATCAATCCGATGCAATTCAAGGCAGCAAAGATGTATTGAGCATTCACATACCTGAGTGCCTGGAAGGAATGTCAAGGAAGCATGTGTCCCTAATGGTGCCTTTAAGGGTCTTTCTTGTTTTCTCACACAAAAAAAAGACAGAGTTAAGCACATGAGACAAAAAACAAGAGGATAGCACAAGGCAGTGGATAATCAAGTACCACATTATGCCGTTCAGGCTTTACAAGAGGTTAAAAAGGTGAAAGAGTGACATGATTAAGAGAAGGCAAAGAGGGCCTCATTATAATATTGGACGTTGGATGCCTGCTCTGTGTCAGGCCCTACATACATACATTACTGCTTAATCTTTTTTTTTTTTTTTTTTTTGGAGTCTCTCTCTGTTGCCCAGGCTGGCGTGCAATGGGGCAATCTTATCTCAGTGCAACCTCCGCCTCCCAGGTTCAAGTGAGATTCTCCTGCCTCAGCCTCCCGAGTAGCTGCAACTACAGGCACGTGACACCATGCCCAGCTAATTTTTTTTTTTTTTTGTATTTTTAGTAAAGATGGGGTTTCACCATGCTGGCTAGGCTGGTCTCGAATGCCTGACCTCATGATCCGCCTGCCTCAGCTTCCCAAAGTTCTGGGATTACAGGCGTGAGCCACCTCACCCGGCCTTTTTTTTTTTTTTTTTTTTCTTTTTTTTGAGATGGTGTCTTGCTCTGTCACCCAGGCTGGAGTGCAGTAGTGCTATCTCAGCTCACTGCAACCTCCGCCTCCCGAGTTCAAGCAATTCTCCTGCCTCAGCCTCCTGAGTAGCTGGCACTACAGGCGTGCACCACCATGCCCGGCTAATTTTTGTATTTTTAATAGAAATGGGTTTTCACCATGTTGATCAGGCTGATCTTGAACTCCTGACCTCGTGATCCACCCGCCTTGGCCTCCCAAAGTGCTGGGATTACAGGCATGAGCCACCCTGCCTGGCCCACCACTTAATCTTTACAAACCCCACGAGGTAGGCTCAGAGAGGCTAAATAACATGCCCAAGGTGGTAAAGCTGGTGGACAGCAGAGCCAGGATTTTAACCCAACTCTTACCTCAAAACCTGCATTCTAGACCACCTCGTCTATACCCTCTCATAATGAGTCTTATTTTTTAGGACTGAGAGCCTGAGCTGAAACCTTCACATATCTTGTTTTTAGCCTCCACGCTGTCTTTAGGAGGGAGATATGATTACTGCCACTTGACACTTGGAAAACATGGCACTCAGTGAAGTGAACGCGCTAACAGGGAAGGAGGGGAACTGAGAGATCCGTAACTGTAATACAACTCGATTTCGTTTAAATTCGGGTATCCTGTGTGTTTTCATTTTCCTGTCACTAATTTTCATTTGAACCAAAAAGATTTTGGAGATGGAAATGTGACATTTTAGGAGCTGGGCACATCTAAAGATCAACAATTCCTTAAAGACAAATTAATAAGCAATCTTCCTGCAACTCCACTGACCAAGGTCATAACTGCTGTGGCCCCCATGAAGTGCCTTGGAGGAGCCTTTGGAGGCAAGCTTTGTGCTATGCGCTGTCGCAGTTTCTCGACACTTTCCATTGGCAGCAATATTTATTTGACAGTGCATGTAAAACACTCCTATATGACAAGCACAGTGCTGACCCTTCCCCTCCTCACACAAATCTCATTTGATAGAGGAGAAAACTGAGGGCCAAGGAGGTCTGGTTACCAGCTTGAGATCACATAACTAGTCAGTTGTAGAACACAGGTTTCCTGCCTCCAAGACCAGAACATGTTTTTACATCTTCCTCAGTCAAAATTTTACGTGGAGTAGGCAGCAGACCACTCCTTAAAGCAATTTTTTTTTTGGCGGGGGGGACATAGTCTCGCTCTGCTACCCAGGCACTCCAGGCAAGATCTGGGCTCACTGCAACCTCTGCCTTGCTGGGTTCAAGCGATTCTCATTTCTCAGCCTCCTGAGTAGCTGGGATTACAGGTGCCCACCACCACACCTGGCTAAATTTGTTTTGTATTTTTAGTAGAGAGGGGGTTTCACCATGTTGGCCAGGCCAGTCTTGAACACAGGTAAGCCGCCCACCTCGGCCTCCCAAAGTGCGGGAATTACAGGCATGAGCCACTGCGCCTGGCCCTTAAAGCAATTTTTGAATAAGTTTTTTTTTTTTTAAGTTTTAAACCAATAAATGTGTATTTTGTTCATATAAAAATATAAGAATAGGTATGTGTCCACTCATTGACTACCCTGGGAACTTTTGACAAGTAACATAGCCTCTCTGAGCCTCAAAGTTTTCACCCATAAAACGTGAACAATAGGACATCTCTCATATCACAGAAGTGTTATGAAGGTTAAATATCGCGCCTGGCACATTGTAAGTGTTAGTAAGTGACACTCATTAGCAGTGGCAATATTTGTTCGTTGCCTACTATTTTCCAGGCCTTATGCTGTGTATTATAAAATAGCATGTGTACAGCCTGGCCAACATGGTGAAACCCTTTCCCTACTAAAAATACAAAAATTAGCCAGGTGTGGTGGCACATGCCTGTACTCCCAGCTACCCGGGAAGTTGAGGCAGGAGAATCGCTTGAACCCCGGAGGCAGAGGTTGCAGTGAGCCAAGATCATGCCACTGCACTGCAGCCTGGGCAACAGAGTGAGACCCTGTCTCAAAATAAAATAAAATAAATAAAATAAAATAAAATAGCATGTATAATAAGATCGTAACAGGTGTATGTGGAAAAATATATATGGATATGGAAATGAATGGATAAATAGTTAGATATGATTGAAAAAAGCTGGAATGATGAAAACAGAAATACAGTGATTATGGGAGGTTTTATTTATTTTTGTGTCTTTATACAGTTCCCATATTTTTCTATAACGAACATGGATGAATTACTTTTATAATCAAAAGAAAGAAAATCTTAGAAAATCTATTGGAAGTTCAATTCATTTTGGAATGGGAGAAATGCTTTATTTAAAGAAGCAGTAAAAGTGTAAAACCTTTCAGAAGGTACACTGGCTTAATAGCCCCAAGAGGGAAAAAGTAGCTATTTCCCAGCAAAGCCGAGCAAACCCAGTGACTTTGCTGACAGTTGCTGACACCTGGTTCTAGAACAAGGATCTTAGAGTTAAAAAGCAAAGAATTTTTGGTGGCAGCCATCTGTCTGGTGGTCATCTGAGGGAGACAGTTACTCAACTCTCACATCTAGTTGTTGAGAGGCCAAGCCTGGCTAGGACTCAGAGCTCTTCTGCATCCCAACCACCTTCCACCACGACATGTACATCATTCCCCAATGGAGACCTCACACTGAAGCAGGTGCAGCGGCAATAAGTGGCTGCCAGCAGCTCTCCCCACTTCCCCACCTGAGAAAGCAGAGCCAGGTGCTAAGCAAGGACCCAGCTGGGCCAAGAGCATAGGACAGGGTGTTTAGAAAGCAGCTTCCGCAGATAGAAGCAGTCGGGCCTGGGAAACAGGGTAAAGGAGGAGGAAGAGGAATAGCAGTACACGGGGGAGGGAGCCGAGTACCTTCTGTTTCCCAAGGACTTTCTCGTCCAATCCTCCGCCACTGACTCAGGGATCACTGGAAGCTCCATTGTGCAGAGGAAGGTGGACAGAGAAATTAAGAGCCTTGCTCAAGCCCCATGGCTGGAGTGAAGAGAAAAGCTACCACATGTGTGCTTTATTTTGGGCACCACTGAAGCAAATGTTTCAAGAGCAGTGAGGACCACGGCACATCGGAGAGCCCCGGCTACAACAGAGCTAGTTCTCAGCTCAGCGATTGTGCCATGCTAGGATGCAGGCCCATGGTTGCCAGATCCTCTAGACTTTTCTGTGAGGTGTCTTGATTTCTGAATGTTGGTTTACTTTTTAAAATATTAGGCTGGGGCCAGGCACGGTGCCTCATGCCTGTAATCCCAGCACTTTGGGAGGCTGAGACAGGCGGATCACTTGAGGTCAGGAGTTCGAGACCAACCTGGCCAACATGGGGATACCCCTATCTCTACCAAACAATACAAAATTTAGCCAGGAGTGGTGGTGTGCACCTGTAATCCCAGCTACTTGGGAGACTAAGGTAGGAGAATCGCTTGAACCTGGGAGGTAGAGGTTGCAGTGAGCTGAAATCACATCACTGCACTCCAGCCTGGGTGACACAGTGAGACCCTCACTCAAAAAAATAATAAATAAATAAATAAAATATTAGATTGGTACAAAAGTAATTGCAGTTTTTGCTATTAAAATAACTGAAGAGGTGTTCTCTCTGACCTGCAGATGCCTTTATTTTATTAGGTTGGTAAAATAACTAAGCTAATAAAATATTAGGTTGGTATAATAACTAACCTAATGAAATAAAGGCATCTGCAGGTCAGAGAGAACACCTCTCCAGGCCAAGTGTGGCCAGTCAATGTGTGTCCTCAGCCTCAGGGGCTGCCTGGATTGCTGACTTGCCTGGTGGAGCTACCTGCGTGTGCTACCTGGCCATGGTTCTGGAGTTTCAGGCTCCCATGGAGTAGAGGCGACACTTCCCAATGTGCTGGGGAGCTAACTCCAGAAGAATCAGAAGAGCTATATGGGATTTCAGATTACCAGCCAGGGAAGAACACAGACCGGAATCAGATTAGATTTAGGGAACCAAAGAGCTGTATTTGGTATCGAGTTTCTCTGACAACACATCCTTTCTTCTCTTAGGCTGTGAGTAAGCAGACACCCATTAAGCGATGACTATACATCCACTTAAATTGTTCCAGATCCTGGGGATAGAGTGAGGCACAGAACAGAAAGAATCCTGCTGTGATGGAATTTACAATTTCATGGGAAGAGACAGAAACTAAACAAGTGCCTGATCCCACAGAGCGTGAAAAGTGCTGTAAGGAAACATTAACCAGGATGAGGAAGGCAGGGCGGGCTGGATAGTGACGGCCTCGCTGAGCAGGTGGGATTTGGACAGAGACCTGACTTCAATAGCAGGCCATGTAGATTTCTGAGGAAGAGCAGCCTAGGCACAGGAATAGTAGGTGCAGAAGCCCTTAGGGGAGGATGCATGACCTGCTGCAGGAACAGCCATGAGCCAGGACAGCTGGAGCAGGGAGGGGTGGGAGTGAGAGAAGGTGAGGTCAGAAGAGGGGAGCAGATAAGGAAGGGGGCCTGGTCTTGCAGGGCTGTGTTGGCCATGCTCAAGACAGGTTCTGGGGATAGACAGTAGTGAGATCTGCCCCTGCCCTCAAGGGGCATACAGCTTGACCCTGTACCGGCTTGTATCCCATTCTCACCTACCTACCTGTACTACCTGTGTGTACTCAGCATGCTAAATTCTCACACTCTCAGTGGCTCACAGCCCTCGGGTTGCAGGTGGGACAGCGCAGCTGGGAGGCCCCATTCAGCACCAGGGCATTCCCTGGGTCTGGAGAGAGGAGCAGAAATAAAGAAAAGCCTGTGCTGGCTACCCGTTCTAGGGCCAATCACACAGGACCCCAGGGTTCAGTGGCCACCCCTGCTTCACAGACTGACAGAGGGCAGGAATTGGGGCCTTCCCATTGGACCTGGAGGATTTTGTATTAGCATATCCATGCAATGGGGATTTACTGAGTAATTCCTGAGCACTGGGCCCTGTGCTAGTGATTGGGGGATCCACAGGTGAACAAAATGAGCTGCAGATGACCCTCCCCACAGAGAGCAACAGCCCTGAGCAGGACACAGGCAACAAACAGGCCATTAGAGCACAGCAGGTAAGCTCCATGATGGAAACAGAACAGCAGACTCTGGGCAGTGGTGTGCTAGTAAATGTTTAACAACCAGCTCTCCAGCACTATACCTGTGTACGTCCATATGCTCATGGATTTTACTGACCTAAAGGATTATAGCATATAATTTGTAAATAATCACAAAATAGACAACAGGGTTTATTGTAAATTCCACACAATCAATTGACTTTCACAGTATGCAAATTTCGCTAAACATTTGGTCGGTGGACAAGCTATCATTACAATTTACGAGCAGGTATTGTTCTAACAGGATATTGTTTGATATTATTTATGTTAAGACAAAAACAAAATTTAAGTGAATGTCAGAACTTTACTTGTCAATGTTTCTTTGCTGAATTGGATAATAGTTTTTGGAAACTGAAAGAATATTTCCTCAATTGTTTCATGCTATTCACAATGTAACAGCTACTTGTAAGTTTAATCTGCATCATTAACATTTTCTCCACTACTTCCTTAAGTTTAGATAATCAACGCAACAACAAATCAATCTCTGATTTATAGCCTTTGCCAGTCTTCATGGTGTAAATACTCCCAAAAGCTACCACTGAACACAAATTTGGAAAGAGATGTACAGTATCCTACAAGTTACATAGTGCTTCCACCACACGGATACAAGGGCTCTAAATGATCTCAGTAGTGTAAGTGATAGGAAAATGCAGTAAAGTAATTAGGAAGTGATGAGCTTTAAGTATTTGTTAGCTGAATGTTTAATAATGGCTAAATTTAACAATCAGCTTGCAAAATTCTTGAAAATTTAACTATCATCTCTTGAGAGGTACACTGGTGAGGGCTCTGGGGCACAGTAGTAAGGCACTAACCTAAACTTTAGGGGGTCAGGGTAGCTGAAACCAAAGGGGCAGGGCACATGGGACCAGATGTCCAGGCAAAGGAAACATCACATAGTGCAGTAGAGTAAACTTTAAAGGGGTCAGGGCAGCTGAAACCAAAGGGCCAGGCCAAATGGGACCAGATGTCCAGGCAAAGGAAACAACATATAATGTAGTAGAGAATATGTTATCTCTGGGCCGGGTGCGGTGGTTCATGCCTACAATCCCAACACTTTGGGAGGTTGAGGTAGGTAGATCCCCTGAGGTCAGGAGTTCGAGACCAGCCTAACCAACATGGTGAAACCCGTCTCTACTAAAAATACAAAATTAGCAATGTGTGGTGGCAGATGTCTGTAATCCCAGCTACTTGGGAGGCTGAGGCATGAGAATCGCTTGAACCCAGAAGGCGCAGGTTGTAGTGAGCTAAGATCTTACCACTGCACTCCAGCCTGGATAAGAGCGAAACTCCATCTCAAATAACAACAATAATAAATAAAAATTTAAAAAGAGAATATGTTATCTCAGCAGCTGAGATACTCAGAGAGAGTAGGTTCTTTTTCAAGAAAAGGCCTTGAATTTGGGCAAATGCTGAACTGCTAGGTCCAGGGTGTCTGGTGACCCTGAGGCTTTACAAGAAGGGGGAAATTACTGCGCATAGTACAATAACTTCCGTTACTTGAGGGAGGGAGGAGGACAGAGAGCTCTCCAGGGAATCCGGGTGGGGAAAGAGGAGGAGGGAAAGGAAAGAGAGAGCTGAGTGCTGGGCACTACACTGTTCCAGGCTGGGAACCCCGGCCTGGAACAACTCCTCCCTCAAACTTTGGGAAAAGCTGCACCACAAAGAGGAAGTCACTTCAAGAGTTAAATTTCTTGCAAAAAATGCAGCAAAGGGGCCAAGGGTTGTGTTGGAGCTGCTGCACACACAGGCCCAAAAGTGAGAGGCGTGGGGTACCCTGAGAGCTAAAAATGGTTCAATCCCAAGCCCCAGGTGTGAGATGGGGAGTGGGGGACAGACAGAGCCTCCAGAAGCCAGTTAGACAGTGACGGGCCCTGCCCTATGCAGATCAAGGCCCCACATACTTCTGTCCCAAGCACAGTTCTGGGTGTCTTTGCCTCTCCTCTGTGGTTACCCCAGGTGTGGGCACCCAGTAGCTAACCCCCACATCAGAGTCAGATGTCCCTGCTGAACGGAACTTGATCCCCCGTTCTTGACCCCAAACAGTCTTCCCAAGGACACAGAGGCTGTGGCATGACAGGACTCAGGCAAGGTTGCCTCTGAGGAAGCCATGAACACCTGCTCCTTTGCCAACAATTACCTTAAATGGGTATCGGGACTCCCAATTGAGGACAGCCAAGATTTTCCCCCAGCTGCAGCATGTCCTCTCCTTGGACCCTTGAAGTTCAACCCATGGTGACACAGCTGGCTCTGGGCAGTGACTAACTAGGGTTTGGACAAGTCTTTCCATGGTGCGGCAATGAAGCTTTGGAAAAATCCCACTCCTTCTGCCGGGGGAGTTTTCTTCCTCCATCTGCAGTTGGCTCACCCTAAAGCCACAGAATCCTCACCTTCCTCTTCCCCATTTTCTAAAGCCCCTAGACATCCTGCCCCTGTAGGAAAAGGAGAACAGCTCCTGCAAGGTCCAGAATCCAGCTATTAAGGACTCTGTCATTCTGCTCCTAGGCTTCTGTACATCTCCTGCCTTCCAGGGGCTAGAGGCACAAGGCCTGACACTCTGTATTCCCATCCCCAGAAGCCCATAGTCCAGTGAGCTTGGAGGACAGACAAGGAAATTAAAAGTTGCAATTCAACATGACACATGCTGTAGTAGAAATAAGCCCAGGATCCTCTGGGGGGATGGAGGAAAGGGCCTCTAATCCAGCCTGGGCGGGTTTGGAAAGGCTGCCCAGTGCTGATGGCAGGTGATGTAGAATTAGATGCTCAGTTGAGTTAGCCTAGCTGAGAAGCAGTGACAGGACATTTGAGAGAGATGGGATAGCACGTGCCGAGACGTGAGAGAATGAGATACACTCAGGGTCTTATGAGTTGGTTGATACGGAGAACTATATTAATGTTTACATTCTGGCTGGGTGTGGTGGCTCACGCCTGTAATCCCAGCACTTTGGGAGGCCAAGGCAGACAGATTACTTGAGGTCAGGAGTTTGAGACCAGCTTGGCCAACATGGTGAAACCCCGTCTCTACTAAAAATACAAAAATATTAGCTGGGCATGGTGGCAGGTGCCTGTAACCCCAGCTGCCCAGGAGGCTGAGGCAGGAGAATTGCTTGAGCCCGGGAGGCAGAGGTTGCAGTGAGCCGAGATCGTGCCACTGTACTCCAGTCTGGGCGACAGAGCAAGACTCTGTCTCAAAAATAAAAAATAATAATAAATAATAAATAATAAAGTTTTAAAAGTTTACATTTCTACACCTTGACTAACTCAGTCATGGTCATGGAACTTACTTGGCCAGTGAAATTTGAACAGCAGTGACACTCATGTCATTTCCAGAAAAAAATGCATGCTTCAAGAGCCAGTGTCCTCTTCCCCACCTCTGCAATAGTGGGAGCTCATGTCAAGAGAGAGCTTCCATCAGCCTAGATCCCTGATTGCCAATACTGCATAAAGACCCCTGCTGGTCTGCAGTGGACATATAGTGTGAGCAAGAAATGAACTTGGTAGCTCATTTGTTATTGCAGCATAGCTTAGCCTGGTCCTAACTGATACCATTGGCATGGCTAAAATAGAGGCTTGTATTGGGGAATGTCAGGTGGTAAGCCCACAGATATATGCAGCCTACCAGTTTCCCTATTGCTGTTTCTCCAGATCTTAGATAATAGCACAGGCTGTAATTCAGTGGGTTAGAATTCCAGCTCTGTTATTTACTAACTCTCTGACCTTGGGCAGTTGAGTTAATCTCTTTACTCCTAATTTTATCTATCTGCAAATTGAGAATAACAATGAAAATAATATTGCCTACTTCATAGGGCTGTTACATTTGAATAAATAAATAATGAACCTTCTCTGTCCCCAAGCATGATCCTTGGACCACCTGTTCCCAGTTACCTGTGTGCTTATTTAAAATGCAAACTCCCCCACCCCCGGGTGAATCAGATACAGGTCTCAGAAGTCTGCACTTTTAGAAAGCACGCCAGGCAGTGAATCAGATACAGGTCTCAGAAGTCTGCACTTTTAGAAAGCACTCCAGGCAGTCTTTTGCATGCTGAAGTTAAAGAACTACTGCCCTCGAGGTTTTGATGGACAATCAAACCTCCACACTGAGGAAGGATCATTGACTGGAGGCTGGGTTTGCCTGATGCCAAGAATCTTCAGCCTGCAGCTGCCCAGGTGGTCATAGCACCTCCAATAAAAGCCTGAGGTTTCAAAGTCCAGCATGACTTAGAGATCAGGTAACCCCGAACGTGGAGCCAGCTCAGTGTGCACAATTCTGGCAGTATTCAGCCCTTTGCAGCCCGCCTAGATCAGATGCAGAACTTTTTATGAGGTGTTCTCTGAGGGAGAGCCTTCAGCCCTGCAGCCCTCCCCACTCTTCCAACTCCCGGTTCTGGCTTGGTGAGGCTTCCCTCCTGAGGACATGGAACTGGTTCCTTTTCCTTCAGAACAAGGCTGATAGCTGCAAAAACTAGACCCTGATAAGTAGCCTTCTTACCAGAGTTGCCCAAGGGCCTCAGAGGAGAAAGATGCTTCAAATGTATTACTGCACAGACCGGTCCCAGCTACTCTCCTTGCCAGCAGCTCCTCCCAGCACATGCCATGGTCATCTGACGCTTCCTACACACTGCTCCAAATCCCACACATGTTCAAGAACACACCGTGGCTCCCTATGGCTTCCTGGCCATGGAATTGGCCAATGAAATTTGAACAGCAGTGACACCCATGTCATTTCCAGGAAAAAAAAAAAATGCATGCTTCAAGAGCCAGTGTCTTCTTCCCCACCTCTGCAATAGTGGAAGCTCTGTCAAGTGACAGCTTCCGTCAGCTTTGATCCCCGATTCCCAATACTGCATAAAGGGCCCAGCTGGTCTGCAATGGACATATAGTGTGAACAAGAAATGGACTTGGTGGCTCATTTGTTACTGCAGTGTGGCCTAGCCTGGTCCTAACTGATACCATCAGTGTGGCAAATTTATTCTCAATTTACACTTGGTTTTCATGGGTCTTTCTCTCGCTTTCAGACATCTCCAAGCTATATTGCACCTTGCCTTTCCAGTGCTTAATGTCACCACTTTCCCAGCCATGTTCTCGCTTCTCTCCCTTGCCCCTATAACTTACCTGAGAGGGCAGTTCAGGCCAATCCCCTGTAAGGGATGCTGCTGGTGTCCTACCAAGACTCCCTTTACCATATCCTAAAACAAAGTACAAAGGCTGGCCCTCTTGCCTCAAGGAAGCCCCAATAAATGGTGCCTTCCATACCCCCAGGGCTCCCAGGTGGGACCAGGCTGAGATTATTCTGCAGCTGAACCTCATCCTTGGTTCACTTCTTCCCCCAGCCTATCTCGTTTTACCCACCTCCTCCAGACCACCTCCTCCAGAGAGAGCTTCCTTATCAACCACTGGCACGAGGATCCCTAGCTCTGGCTTTGCTCCCAGGAAGCCTGATCCAAGACTCCCCTGTCCTTGGAAAATTACCTTGAAGCAATGGTAGTAGACTCCATCTACACTTCCAGGTAGGCTACCCCAGAGGTCACAGAAGGCTTGAAGACCAATTAAGGTACTTATTTAATCTACTTTAAACACACAGCAGGCTGGGCGTGGTGGGCTCACACCTGTAATCCCAGCACTTTGGGAAGCCCAGGCAGGTGGATCACGAGGTCAGGACCATCCTGGCTAACACGGTGAAACCCTGTCTCTACTAAAAATACAAAAAAAAAAAAAAAAAATTAGCCAGATGTGGTGGCAGATGCCTGTAGTCTCAGCTACTCAGGAGGCTGAGGCAGGAGAACGGCGTGAACCTGGGAGGCGGAGCTTACAGTGAGCCGAGATTGCACCACTGCACTCCAGCCTGGGCGACAGAGCAACACTCCATCTCAAATAAATAAATAAATAAATAAATAAATAAACACACAGCAAGAAGCAAGGGCAAAAACATAGAACAGGTGAACACACCTACGATAGTTGCAAGCAGGTGAAACGATCACCTACCTGAATGCTTGGTTATATAACATTCTCCTGTCTGGTTCTCCCTCTGCCACATCAGCCTTCCCACCTGACACTGTGCCTACAAAGGTGGAAACTGAGGGCATGCAAAAGGAGTTGCTGGACAAAGGTGTGTGGAGTCAACATACAAACTGGCTCTACTGGGGAGTCGGAGGCAGCTACATCCGGTCACACCACAGCACCCCAACTAACCTGCTGAGCACCCATGGGTCTTACCTATGTTTCTGGGACATTAAGAGTGTCACCACTGGGTGGGCAATGTAGAAATGGCATTGCTTTGATCTAGAGAAGACATGATCTATGCCTTATAGATATTTAGGGTTTACCTGGTCTTTTTTTTTTTTTTTTTCCTGAAACAGTCTTGCTCTGTCACCCAGGCCAAAGTGCAATGGTATAATCTCAGCTCACTGCAACCTCCACGTCCCGGGTTAAAGTGATCCTCCTGCCTCAGCCTCCCGAGTAGCTGGGATTACAGGCATGTGCCACCACGTCAGGCTAATTTTTGTATTTTTAGTAGAGACGGGGTTTCATCTTGTTGGCCAGGCTGGTCTCGAACTCCTGGCCTCATGTGACCAACCCACCTTGGCCTCCCAAAGTGTTTGATTACAGGTGTGAGCCACTGTGCCCAGCCGACTTGGTCTTTTTATTCCTCTGTCTATAACTAACATTCCCATTTCTTTTATCATTTTATCTATACTTAACCCAGAAATTCCACTTATTCTGTATCTATCTCATAAGCTACTTGCCTCTGTACTTAATTTTTCTCATTTTCTGGAGCAGAAGCAAATATTCTTCAAGAACACAACAAACACAAGGCACTCCTCTTTTCCAGAATTACCATCTCCTACCCATAGGTCCTCACAGCTTTTCGCATCACCCCTAATATAAAACCACATTCTTCAGTATCAGAACTAGGATTCAACCGAGGCCTGGGCACTGGTCTGTCTGCCTCCAAATCTCATGCATGCTCCATGGTGCCACGCAGCCTGCTGTTCAGGAACACGGCAGGGGTAGACACCCTGTCATTTTTATCTCTCTATTTTATGCTCTCTCTCTCTCTCTCTCTCTCACACACACACACACACACACACACACACACACAGTTTGCCCATGGTGGGCCCTCCAGTGACACTTGTGGGGCTCAGTTAAAATCCACCAGCACCAAAGAAAGAGCACAGCCAGGCTGCTTTCCTGCATCACCATCCTTTGGCGTAAAAAGCCAGAGAGCAGAAATAGACTTCCTCCTCTAGCAAAGCTCTGAACAAGGTCTGTGCTAAGTCCTGGTTGGATTCGCCAGGCTTTAGGTTCAGATTGTGAACACCAGGGTTGATGTCTCCCCAGATTTGGGAAAGCTAAATCTTGTCCCCACGTCACTATAAAACCAGGAACCTCTGTCCCTTTCTGCCCAACCAACTCCTCACAGCGCTAAAGCTGAGCTTTCTATGTGAAAGTTGCTGGCCAAATTCCCAGAACAGCCACAGCAGGAAATTGAATAGCAAGATAAAAGTGTAACCATGTATTGTACCCTTAATAGCAGAGGGAGAGAATGATACAACCATCAGGTCCAACCCAGACAGAAGTCACTAGAGACAGGGATTTGAGAAGGACTCCTCTGCTCTATTTAATAACTCTTCCCACTCCTCAAAAGGCACAGGGTCTGGGTGCAGTGGCTCACGCCTGTAATCCCAGTACTTTGGGAGGCCAAGGCAGGAGGATCCCTTGAACTCAGGAGTTAGAGACCAGACTGTGTGACAAAAGGAGACCTCGTCTGTACTAAAAAAAAAAAAAAATTTTAATTATTCAGGTGTGGTGGTGCATGCCTGTGATCCTAGCTACTCAGCAGGCTGAAGCAGGAGGATCACTTAAGCCCAGGTGGTCGAGGCTGCAGTGAGCCGTGATTGTGCCGCTGCATTCCAGCCTGGGAGACAAAGCAAGATCCTGGCTCAAAAAAAAAAAAAGAGAGAGAGACGGGGTCTTTGTTCTAGACTTTCTGTATTGCCCACATCATCAGCCCTCCCAGTTAGTAGGGAAACCTCTTGCCTTTGCCCCCTTTCTCTTACTTTTTCTATTATTTACAATGCTTCTGGATGATGATGATGATGATGAAGATGATGATGATGATAGTAGCTAACATTTATTGGGTCATAATTTCGGTTACTGGGAAGTGGACTCTGAGAACAGCATTTGGGTTATACAGTTGGGATCAACACCTGTAGAAAGGGAGGGGAAAAAAGTAGGATTCAGCAAAGGGAGAAGTTTTAGAGGAGACAAATTGACGAAATGAGTTTACCTCCATGTGTTTCCCCAGTGTGTAGTTGAGACTACTGTCTGAGCCAATACATGCTCATATTGTTCCCAGGTTCTCCCATCATGTAATGAGAATAATTCTATCATTTCTCACAAGGCGAGAGGGGCACAAATGAAGAAAAGACCACAACACAAAAGCCAGTCTGCCTGGGTTGAAATCCCAGCTCCCCGCTCATACCATCTATGGGATCTAGGGCAAGATGCTTGATCCTTCTGAGCCTCCATTTCCTCGTCCACTAAATGAGAATACTGTTACTAGCTACTGCACAAGGTTGTTGTGGAGATGAGTGAGGGATTATATGTAAAACACTGAGCGAAATGCCTGGCTCACAGGCAGCACTAAGTGTTGGCTGTGGGAATGTACAGTCTTCAGTATTGAAGAAGCCACTCAGCATGCAACTCTCCTTCACTTACACAACCACATACACACAACACCCATGTTACGCACATACACACACAACACAAGAAGCATACAGCACGTGCTCAACAAAACATACACAGCACACATACATAAAACAGCAAAGCATTGTTACATAAGTTGTTCTTTTTTTTTTTTTTGTGATGGAGTCTCACTCTGTCACCCAGGCTGGAGTGCAGTGGCGCGATCTCCGCTCACTGCAAGCTCCACCTCCCGGGTTCACACCATTCTCCTGCCTCAGCCTCCCCAGTAGCTGGGACCACAGGCGCCCGCCACCACGCCCGGCTAATTTTTTTGTATTTTTAGTAGAGACAGGTTTTCACCATGTTAGCCAGGATGGTCTCCATCTCCTGACCTCGTGATCCGCCTGCCTCAGCTTCCCAATTTTTTTTTTTTTTTTTTTTTTTTGAGAAGGAGTCTCATGCTGTCACCCAGGCTAGAGTGCAGTGGCATGATCTCAGCTCACTCACTGCACCCTCCACCTCTGCCTCCTGAGTTCAAACGATTCTCCTGCCTCAGCCTCCTGAGGAGTTGGGACTATAGGCGTGCACCACCATGCCTGGCTAATTTTTGTATTTTTAGCAGAGACAGGGTTTCACCATGTTGGCCAGGCTGGTCTTGAACTCTTGACCTCAAGTGATCCATCTGCCTCAGCCTCCCAAAATGCTGGGATTATAGGTGTGAGCCACTGTGCCTGGCCTCATACTCTGTTCTTTGTGCACTTTGTGGTTTCATTCCATTTTAAAGCCAGCTCCCTGCTAATAGACAGCCATGATGCTCATTGTTCTTCCCCATCACATGTCATTGTGACATCATGCAATGTCATGATAAGGCGATTTACCAATTGCACGTTCTAATTGCTCTCAGAGCATAGTATTCATTAGCAATTTTGTTTCATAAGCTTCTTAGCAATAACGTTTCCTCCAATGCAGTGTAGCATTCAAAGGTGGAACTTTGGAGTCAGATGGACTTGGGTTGAAATCCTGACATTACTGCTTATCAGCTTTGTGACTTGGGGCAAGCTGCTAACCTTCTCTAGCTGTAACATTATTCTTGTTTTATCAATCAGGAAACAAAGAACCAGAAAGACCAAATCAGTAAACATGAGTCTCATATTGCTATCTATAAAAAAGCTACACTTTGCAAGGAATGAAAAGATAAGATGTGTATCACATTTAAATTGGTGCTTGCCACATGCTAATATATGCTAATAAAACATTTTGTAATGATAAAAGTGATGGTAGTGATGAATGGCCTATTTCTTTATTTTATTTAATTTTATTTGAGTCGGATTCTCACTCTGTTGCCCAGGCTGGAGTGCAGTGGTGTGATCTCAGTTCACTGCAACCTCCGCCTCCCGGGTTCAAGTGATTCTCCTGTCTCAGCCACACAAGTAGCTGGGATTACAGGCGTCCGCCACCACGCCCAGCTAATTTTTGTATTTTCAGTAGAGATAGTGTTTCACCGTGTTGGCCAGGCTGGTCTTGAACTCCTGGCCTCAAGTGATCTGCTTACCTCAGCCTCCCAAGGTTCTGGGATTACAGGCGTGAGCCACTGCACTCGGCCAATGGCTTATTTCTTTAAACAGAAAAGAAAAGAAAAGCCTTGAATAAATCGTTGACAGTTAATGGGACTCTCTAGTGGTGAACCTGGGTTCTACCCGTGCCTGGAGACTCCAGGTCCCATAAGCTTCCACCCAGCATTGTGTTGTAACTGTACCATTTCCCTTCATGAAATTTGAGAGGTGATGTTTTGACATTATTTCATTTTGTTTCATTTCCTCTTGATGGGTGGGCTTAACCTGTTTCTCAATTTAGGCAGAGCAAACGGGAGAAGTATTTTAAATTGCCATGATATTCCAAGTTGGTCTTACCTGCAGGCCCCTGAGCATGAGCCCAAAATTCTCTCCAACTCTCCTACGGTATTTGGGTATTTTCCAATTCCTCGGAATGCCAAATATAAATAATCCTTTCCTTAGTTTCCTCCAAAACTCTCCCTTTCTCCTTTCCTTTTGCCCCTTGGCATTTGGGTACCATAACAATGAATTTTGAAATAATACTTTAATCACATTTTATATTCTTGGCCAGGCTCAGTGGCTCATGCCTATAATCCCAACACTTTGGGAGGCCCCATCTCAAATTAAAAAAAAAAATTACATTCTTATGGTGCATTTCTGTTCACTAAATGCGTTCATATCCACTCTTCACAATTGGCAGTAAGGAAGATAGTGTAAATTCCACTTGATGGACGACACAGCTGAGGTTCAAAGAGGTGAACCCAAGGGCCCTAGGTGCTGGCCTTCAAGCCAACACCACTATCTTCTGGTGTGACGAGAAGACAGTCTTTACTGACAGACACGTTTATTTTTATCATGGTAAAATATACATACCAAAGTGTACTGTTTGAACGTTTTAAAGTCTACAGTTCAGTGGCATGAAGTACATTCGCATTGTTGTGCAACTGTCATCACCATCATCTCCAGAATGTTTCATCTTCCCAAACTGAAACTTCATGCTCATTACTCAATCCCCATTTTCCCCTCCCCTCGGCCTCTGGCAGTAGCCCCTCTACTTCCTGTCTGTTTAAACTTGACTACTCTAGGAAGCTCATATGAGTAGAATCATAAGCTATTTTCCCTTCTGTGTGACAGACACTTTTGCAGCAAGATTTCTGAAGATGCCAAGATTCTTTCTTCCACGCATTTGTCTTGGTTCATGTTGCCCATTGGCCAGAAAGAGTGTCTATATCCTAAACCCACCTTCATGGACCTGAACACCATTCATAGACAAGCCCTGCAAAGCAGTTGTTTTCAAACATTTTACATTGAATGTTGTTCATTCTTCTTGTCTTGCAGGTAATTACTTGAGTTGTCATCATCAGAGTAGAGAAAAAAAAAAAAAAAAAAAAGAACTCCTGGAGAAGAATATAAGGCATTTCCGTGTTCCACCTCTGAGGTTCCCAAAGCCCTCTCTCTCCTCCATTGGTGTGTGTGTGTCTGTGTGTGTGTGTGTGTGTGTGTGTGTGTGTGTGTGTGTGTGTGTGGTTTAGGGGAGTTTTTTATTTTAAAACACTCTGTGATTTACTTCAATTCATCTTTTGCCCAGAAAGCCAACACAGCTGCAAATCCGTTCTGCCCAGAAAGCCTTCTAGCCTTCCCAGAGGCCTCTTTGCCTGTTCAGTGTACACTTCCGTCCCTCTGAGGCCCGCTTCTCCCAGCCCACTGCCCCCTGGGGTGCCTGCCCAGCTCCTGAGAGAAGGCACTGCTCCCCGGAAGTGGCCGAGCCTTCTCTGTGGGTTTCTGTAACTTGGAGAAGCGCAGGCTCCCCTGGGGCACCCCTGCTCCTCCTCCTCCCCTCCTTGGGCTTCCCCCTCAGAAAGCTGGCTCTGCTGCCCGCTGGTAAACGGACTGGCTGTCACCATGGCAACAACCTGGCCTGGAGCCGGATGACGCCAGACCTGACTCCCCTTCCCAACCTCACCCAAGTCTGTTTGTTTGGGCTCCAGCTGCTTTTGTTGGGCTTTGTTTTGCTTGTCAGTCTGAAGCAGCTACTTTGCTAATTGGCTGCAGGGGGCTGAGATCCGAATCCCTGGGATACCGAGAAGTCCCGCTCCCTGCCTGGGCAGGATTTCCTGGCACTTTGGAGTATTTCCCCCATCACAGTAACAAGTTCTAAAGGAGCCCTGTTTGATGAACACACACTTGCCCTTTAGGCAAGGCAGAGCCCATAGAAAGACTGAGCATCAGATAATCTGGTAAATGCCCCAATCCGCACACCCAACTTCAGTCAAGAACCCTATCACTAAACCATGCTGGGTTCCAGAATGCCACACTTATGACTAAAGACCAGCCTGTTATTTGATAAAACAAAAGAAGCACACCATGTCAGAGAGCAGTCCAGGTGTGCAGAAACATCAAAAATAAATAAATCCAGGAAGAAAAACAAACAAGTATGTGGATGTTAAGGAACAACTTAGGTGAGTGTGGCGAGAGACATCCAAGTAATTTTCACCTCAAATTTGGGGTGGTTTTGCTGCTTTTATTCAGATAACTGTAGAAGCAAGAATCCAGAATATTGTTTGTGACTCATTTGAAAACATGGCATCTACCCTTCTGCTATTTCATCGGGTTTTTAATCTCCCAAATAATCAATTTTAATAACTTACTTGGTCCCCAGTAATCCTGAATTTACCCTCAGGACTATCAGGGACCAAGCAAGTTATTGCTGTGCTTTAAATTTTTGTTTTGTTTTGTTTCACTCTGTCGCCCAGGCTGGAGTGCAATGGCGCGATCTTGGCCCACTGTGGCCTCCGCCTTCTGCCTCAGCCTCCCAAGTAGCTGAGATTACAGGCACCCGCCACCACGCCCAGCTAATTTTTGTATTTTTAGTAGAGATGTTGGCCAGGCTGGTCTCAAACTCCTGTCGTCAATGGATCCGCCCATCTCGGCCTCCCAAAGTGTTGGGATTACAGGCGTGAGCCACCACACCCAGCCATCTGCTTTGAGATATAAAAAATATGTTTCTGGCCTGGTGCGGTAACTCATGCCTGTAATCCTAGCACTTTGGGAGGCCGAGGCAGACGATTGCCTGAGCTCAGGAATTCAAGACTAGCCTGGGCAACATGGTGAAACCCCATCTCTACTAAAATACAAAAGAAATTAGCCGGATGTGGCAGTGTGCACCTGTAGTCCCAGCTACTTAGTAGGCTGACGAAGGAGAATTGCTTGAACTCAGGAGGCAGAGGTTGCAGTGAGCCAAGATTGTGCCATTGCACTCCAGCACTCCAGCCTTGGCAACAGAGCAAGACTCTGACTCTCAAAAACAAACAAACAAACAAACAAAGATGTTTCTTGTGCATCAACCTTTGAAGCTGTGTAAGAGCGGCCTCAGCTCCTCATCTGTAAAATGGAGATAAATAATACCCACAGCCAGGTTATAAAGGGCTTAGCTCAATTTGCGTACTTACTGAGCTACTATCATCAACTCTCACCTATGCCTTTTTTCTGATGATCCCAACACTTTTCATAAGAACTGCATCATAGGCTGGGTGCGGTGGCTCACGCCTGTAATCCCAGCACTGTGGGAGGCTAAGGCGGGCGGATCACCTGAGGTCAGGAGTTCGAGACCAGCCTGGCCAATATGACAAAATCCCATCTCTACTAAAAATACAAAAATTAGCCGGGCATGGCGGTGGGCGCCTGTAATCCCAGTTACTCGGGAGGCTGAGGCAGGAGAATCGCTTGAACCCCGGGGGGACAGAGGTTGCAGTGAGCTGAGATCACACCACTTCACTCCAGCCTAGGCAAAAGAGCAAAACTCCAAAAAAAGAAAAAGAAAGAAGGAAAGAAGGAAAGAAAAGAAAGGAAAGGAAGGAAGGAGGGAGGGAGGGGGAGAGAGAGAGAGAGAGGAAGGAAGGAAGGAAGGAAGGAAGGAAGGAAGGAAGGAAGGAAGGAAGGAAGGAAGGAAGGAAGGAAGGAAGGGAGGGAGGAAGGGAAAGAAAGGGAAAGAAAAGGAAAGGAAGAAAGAGAGATCACATCATTGCCAGGGACAGTAGCTCTTGCCTGTAATCCCAGCACTTTGGGAGGCCAAGGCGGGCAGATCACCCGACGTCGGGAGTTCAAGACCAGCCTGACCAACATGGAGAAACCCCATCTCTACTAAAAATACAAAATTAGCTGGGCATGGTGGAGCATGCCTGTAATCCCAGTTACTCGGGAGGCTGAGGCAGGAGAATTGCTTGAATCCGGGAGGTGGAGGTTACAGTGAGCTGAGATCGCGCCATTGCACTCCAGCCTGGGCAACAAGAGTGAAACTGCATCTCAAAAAAAAAAAGAAAAAGGCCAGGCGTGGTGGCTCAAGCCTGTAATCCCAGCACTTTGGGAAGCCGAGACAGGCGGATCACGAGGTCAGGAGATCAAGACCATTCTGGCTAACACGGTGAAACCCCGTCTCTACTAAAAATACAAAAAAAAAATTAGCCGGGCGTGGTGGCGGGAGCCTGTAGTCCCAGCTACTTGGGAGGCTGAGGCAGGAGAATGGCATAAACCTGGGAGGCGGAGCTTGCAGTGAGCTGAGATGTGGCCACTGCACTCCAGCCTGGGTGACAGAGCAAGACTCTGTCTCAAAAAAAAGAAAGAAAAAAAAATCACATAATTGAGTCACTTAGCACATATTTACTAAACACCCTAATGGGTCAGCACTGTGCTAGACACTAGGGATAAAAATGATAGGCAAGAAAGACCTTGATAGGCAAGGTCAGCACTGTGCTAGGCACTAGGGATAAAATGATAGGCAAGACAGTCCCTGCCCTTTGGGAGCCTCTGGACTAGTAAGGGAGACAGACATTGGTCAAATAACCACACACAATGTAAAATTACTTCTGTGCCATGTGAGTGAAGCCATCTCAGAGCCCCCCAGACCAGTTCATCCTGCTGCTGAATACCACGGAGGATCTCAGTCATTGCTATAATGAGCAGAAAAATTCCCAGCCAAGTCCTGCCTTCATCCCTGATTTGCAGAATCATGAGCTATAGGAAGTCAGTGTCGGTTTTAAGCCTCTCCAAAGTAAAAATAATTGCATCTCTCTTAGGTGCCTACAGCATTAAGAGGACAATTTTTTAAAAGAGGAAATAAACTACATTTTAGTCCTTTTTTCTAGTTAGGAAACCAGAGCTGAGGTAGGTTTAGCTATAAGAACGCAATGATTTGACCTGCTAAATCCTAAACCCTAAAGTGAAGTCCGTCTGCCATCCTGCAGAAACATCCTGGCGGTTTCCTTCACACCTTGTTTTGCTGAAGAGCGCCCTCTTCTGGCTCGGGACCCTTCTCCAGCCACGCTGCCTCTTGCGGCTGCAGCTTTTGGGATTGTACGCTACGACGTCCATTCCTCCACCAAACCTGTACCGAGCGCTGAGGCCCTGGCAATACAGCCTGAATCAGACACCGGCTCCCCCACCCTTGGGGCTGACAATCATTTGAACTGAGTGTCTGAGATTGCAGGGCAAGCACCGTGACTCTTGTTTGACAAAGAAGGAATTGAGACAGGGAAGGTGGCTAAAACTTTGCTATGTTATTGATGATTTGCGGCTGGATTTTAGGGTTTACGGAGACAAAGAACCTTCCACTGAACATTAGATTGGGCCCACGTTTCTCACTCTCCAAAACCCACCCTGCTGGTCACCCTCTGGTTCCAGACCTCAAGTCTCCTCCATCTTGGAAGTCTCCTCATGACGCTCCAAATGTGCCGTTCTTATTGTCACCTCTGCACTTCCCAAATACCTTTCCCTGCCACCTGCCACTTCATCTCTGTAATAACTCTTCTCCAAAGCCCACCCTCAGCTTCCCTATTCTCTAAGATCCTGTAGACCCCACTGGAGGGTCCCCTGGTGTCCCTGATACTATGGACTGTAATATACATTTAGAAACAGTGTGTGGAAGCATTTGGAAAAATATACCTCGTTGTATATGCTGGCTCATGGAGGGTAGAGGGTAGTCCCTACCTGATAGGGCTGTTCTTTGACTTAAATGATGAGTTTGAAGCACTTGGCACACAGTAAACACTCAGCACAGGATACATGTTAACATGTTCAATGTGGTCACCTGCTTAAAAAGCACATGGTCCTCAAAGCATCTGGGATCATCTTGAGCATATCATAAAGAGATGGAACCCTGCCACCGTGTGGAGAGCAGGGCTCACGCAGGAGGCACCGTGCCCGAGACCCAGGGTATGTTTAGGAATACACAAACATGTTTTCATTTCTTTTGAAAATCAGAAGAAAAAAATTAACTTTTACATTGAAAAAAATTTTGGTTGTTTCGTTTTATTTTGTTTTTGTTTTGTTTTGTTTTGCAGTTAGAGTCTCCTTCTATCCCCCAGGCTGGAGTGTAGTGGTGTGATCTCCTTGGCTCACGGCAGCCTCCTCCTCCCAGGTTCAAGCGATTCTTATGCCTCAGCCTCCCGAGGAGCTGGGATTATAGACGCCCACCACTATGCCCGGCTAATTTTTTGTGTTTTTAGTAGAGAAAGGGTTTCACCATGTTGGCCAGGCTGACCAAACTCCTGACCTTAGGTGATCCACCCGCCTCGGCTTCCCAAAGTATTGGGATTATAGGCGTGAGCCACCATGCCCGTCCTGAGAAAAAGTTTTAATATATAGTATTAATATATTTTTCTTTATACCAATGCAGTCATAAAATATAATTTTATAATTATATTAATTGTTAATCAATATAATTATTAATTAACTTGACAATTAACTGTCAAGTGATTTTTGACAAGGGTGCCAAGACCATTCATTGGGGAAAGGACAGTCTTTTCAACAAATGGTGCTGGGAAAACTGGATATCCACGTGTAAATGAAGTTGAACCCTTGCCTAACACCATATGCAAAGATTAACTCAAAATGCATCAAAGACCCAAATGTAAGACCTAAAGCTATAAAACTCACAGAAGAAAACACAGGAGACAAGCTTCACAACATTAGATTTGGCAATGATCTTTTTGGATATGACACTTTTATTGCATAGGCAATAAAAGAAAAACTAGACAAATTAGACTTCATGAAAATTTTTAAATTTTGTGCAAGAAAAGACACCAGCAACAGAGTGAAAAGGCAACCCACAAGATGAGATAAAACATTTGCAAATCATATAGCTGATAAAGGATTAATATCCAGAATATGTAAAGAACTCCTAAAATTCAACAACAAAAAAAGCAAACAACCCAGTTCAAAAATGGGCAAAAGAGTTGAATAGACATTTCTCCAAAGAAGATATATAAATGGCTAATAAATAAGCACAAAAGATGTTCAACATCACTAGTCATTAGGGAAATGGAGATCAAAACTACAATGAGATGCCACCTCACACCCATTGGGATGGCTACTATTGAAAAAAAAACAAGACCGGGCACAGTGGCTCACGCCTATAATCCCAGCACTTTGGGAGGCCGAGGTGAGTGGATCACCTGAAGTTGGGAGTTCGAGACCAGCCTGACCAACATGGAGAAACCCCATCTCTACTAAAAATACAAAATTAGCTGGGCGTGGTGGTGTATGCCTGTAATCCCAGCTACACAGGAGGCTGAGGCAGGAGAATCGCTTGAACCTGGGAGGCAGAGGTTGCAGTGAGCCAAGATCGTGCCATTGTACTCTAGCCTGGGCAACAAGAGCAAAACTCCGTTTCAAAAACAAAAAACAAAAAC
This sequence comes from Macaca fascicularis, assembly GCF_037993035.2. NCBI lineage: Eukaryota > Metazoa > Chordata > Mammalia > Primates > Cercopithecidae > Macaca > Macaca fascicularis. Next base: position 143,258,616 of record NC_088381.1, on the reverse strand, counting down.
ACCACACACGCACACACAAGCTAGGTGCAGTAGCTCATGCTTGTAATCCCAACACTTTGGGAGGCTGAGGCAGGAGGATTGCTTGAGCCCAGGAATTTGAGACCAGCCAAAGCAACATAGTGAGACCCCATCTCTATAAAAAAAAAAAAAAAAGGAAAATAAATTAAATTAAATTAAAATTAGCCTATGTGGTGGTCCATGCTTATAGTCCCAGCTACTCGGGAGGCTGAAGTGGGAGGATCGCTTAAGCCCAGGAATTCAAGGCTACAGTGAGCCCTGAGCATAACACTGCACTCCAGCCTGGGCAACACAGCAAGGCTCTCTTAAAAAAAAAAAAAAAACCACACACACACAGAAAATAACAAACATTGTCAAGGATGTAGAAAAATTGGAACTCTATGCACTGTTGGTGAGAATGTAAAATGGCACAGCTGCTGTGGAAAACAGTGTGGGAGTTTCTTTTAAAATTAAAAATAAAATTACCATATGACCCAAAAATTCCACCCTGGGTGTATACCCCCAAAAGTTGAAAGCAGGTCTCAAAGAGATATGTGTACACCCATGTTCATGGCAGCATTATTCATAATAGCTGAAATGTAGAAGCAACCCAAATGTCCATCAATGATGAATGGATAAGCAAAACGTGGCATATATGTATAATGGAATATTATTCAGCCTTGAAAAGGAAAGACATTCCAACACACACTGTAGCCTGAATGAAGCTTGAGGGCATTATACTACATGATACAAGCAGTCAGAAAAGGATACCCACCGTATGATTCCACTTATATGAGGTCCCTTAAAATCATAGCTAGAGAAAGTAAAATGGTGGGTGCCAGGGGCTGGGGAGAGGGAAGAATAAGAAATTATTGTTTAATGGGTACAGAGTTTCAGTTTTAGGAGATAGAGTTCTAGAGACAGATAGTGGGATGGTGGTGACAGCTTCAGGACATTGTGAATGTATTTAATACCACTGACCTGGACACTTAAAAATGGTTAAGATGGTAAATGTTCTGTGTATTTTACCACAATTTATAAAAAATTGGGGGGAAAAAAAAGGCCTGGGCATGGTGGCTCACACCTGTAGTCCCAGCACTTTGGGAGGCTAAGGAAGGCAGAGTGTTTAGCCCAGGAGCTGGAGACAAGGTTTTGTACAAAACTATGTCTGTACAAAAAAATACAAAAATTAGCCAGACGTGGTGGCACACACTTAGAGTCGCAGCCACCAGGCCCAATCAGGAAATTTATTCTTTTTTTTTTTTCTTTTTCTTCTTTTTTGAGACAGTCTTGCTTTGTCACTCAGGCTGGAGTGCAATGGCGCCATCTTGGCTCACTGCAACCTCCGCCTCCCAGGTTCAAGCGGTTCTCTACCCCAGCCTCTGGAGTAGCTGGTTATTACAGGCACCCGCCACCACACCTGGTTAATTTTTGTGTTTTTAGGAGAGACAGGGTTTCACTATGTTGGCCAAGCTGGTCTTGAACTCCTGACCTCGTGATCCGCCCGACTCGGCCTCCCAAAGTGCTGGGATTACAGGCGTGAGCCACCACACCCGCCCCAATTTATTCTTAAGAATACACTCAGGCCGGGTGCGGTGGCTCGTCTCTACTAAAAATACAAAAAATTAGCCAGGCGTGGTGGCGGGCGCCTGTAGTCCCAGCTACTCGGGAGGCTGAGGCAGGAGAATGGCGTGAACCCAGGAGGTGGAGCTTGCAGTGAGCCAAGATCGCGCCACTGCACTCCAGCCTGGGCAACAGAGTGAGACTCCGTCTTGGGGAAAAAAAAAAAAAAAAAAAAAAAAGAGCGTTGTGTGTTTTACAGTTCAGGCACGGTGTCTATCCCCTCGGTCGAAGATTGTCATATCCTCCAGTGGTCAAGAGGGGGCGCATCGACTCAGCCTAAAGCGTGGAAATCACACTGGCGTGATCACAGATGCCAAAGTCTGAAAGCCTTGGTCCTGGAATTAGCATTATGGACTTCACCTGGAAGCTTGTTAGAGCCGCAGAATCTCGATCCTACCTGAGATCTGCATCAGAATTTGCGCCTTAAGAAGATCCCGGTCGAAGGACAGGTGCGGTGGCTCAGGTCTGTAATCCCAGCACTTTGGGAGGCTGAGGCAGGCAGATCAGGAGTTCCTACTGGTCAGGAGTTCAAGACACAGCCTGGTCAACATGATGAAACCTCGTCTCTACTAAAAATACAAAAATCAGCCGGGTATGCTGGTGTGTGCCTGTAATCCCAGATACTTGGGAGGCTGAGGCAGGAGAATGGCTTGAACCCAGGAGGCAGAGGTTGTAGTGAGCCGAGATCACGCCACTGCACTCCAGCCTGGGCAACAGAGCGAGACTTGGTCTCAAAAAATAAAAATAAAAAATAAAAATAAAAAAAAAGAAAATCCCCGGGGTAATTTATAGACACATTAAAGTTTGAGAAGTACTGGTTGAAAGTGTCTAGTCGTAGAAAGGGAAGCTTCTTCAAGGGAAAAGAGCATAGGAAAGGAGCTGGCTAAGGCATCCCTCGAAGCCCCCAAATGTCCTGTTCCTTCAACCAAGCAACCAGCATCAATCAAGATGGAACTGAAGCCATAGGAGAGGGTGTAAAAACATTGCATTGGTCACAAATGCATAGGCCTGTCCGGGCGCAGTGGCTCATGCCTGTAATCCCAGCACTTTGGGAGGCGGAGACAGAGGGATCACTTGTGGTCGGGAGTTTGAGACCAGGCTGGGCAATATGGTGAAACCCTATCTTTACAAAAATTAAAACAATTAGCCAGATGTGGTAGCGTGCTCCTGTAATACTAGCTACTCAGGAGGCTGAGGCAGGAGAATCGCTTGAACCAGGGAAGTGGAGGTGGCGGTGAGCCAAGATGGTACCACTGCACTCCAGCCCGGGGGACAGAGCAAGACTCAGTCTCAAAAAAAAAAAAAAAAAAAAGCATAGGCTTTTTCCATTTCGATAAATGCTTATTGAGTGTTACTATGTGCTGGGCATCAGGGATACAATTGTGAGCAAAAATCAGACCCTGTTCCTGCCCTCATGGAGCTTTCAGACTAGTGGGGACACCAAGTGTGTGTAATCCCACAATCACACATAAGTACAAACCTTGACCTTGCTCTGCAGGTACAGAGAGAGGGCCCTGACAGGCTGCTTTACATGGAATGGTCAGAGAAATCCTCAGAAGTCTTGTGAGGATTTCGTTTTGTTTTGTTTTCAGAGTTGGGGTCTCGCTTTGTCATCCAGGCTGGAGTAAAGTGGTGCCATCATGGCTCATTGCAGCCTCCACCTCCAAGCCTCAAGCAATCCTCCCACCTCAGCCTCCCAACTAGCTGGGACCACAGGTGTGCACCACCACGTCTAGATAATTTTGTCTATTTTTTGTAGAGATGAGGTCTCACTGTGTTGCCCAGGCTGGTCTTGAACTCCTCAGCTCAAGTGATCCTCTTGTCTCGGCCTCCCAAAGTGCTGGGATTACAGGGGTGAGCCACCAGGCCTGACCAGGAAGTCAGCTTCAAGCTAGAGATCTGAAGGATTCGTGGGAGTTAACCAGGAAAGAGGAGAGTTCCTGTGGGGGGGGGTTGGCGGGGGGGAAGAATGTACAAAGGTCACACAACAGAGAGGAACATGCTCACTCAAGGAACTGAGAGAAGACAGCCATGGAGTGATGCAAGATGAGGCTGAGAGGAGGGCAGGAAGGGGCAGCCTCAACGGGGCCAGGGACCAGAGGACACAGGCTCACCTAGACCTGAGAGTGGTAGCCTCCCAGTTCCCAAAGTGACTAGTGCATGGTTCTGCCTCCCGGGGACCCTGCACCAAATGGCCCATGTGGATGTCTCACCTCTGTCCTTCCAGTTCCCATTCTCTTCCCATCCTCCCCTACTCTCCCCACTACTAATCCTTTCTTCACCCTGTCACTATCAGCTCCTCTATTGCTTATCCTCTTCTCGCTTGCCCTCCCCAGCATCTTCCTCTTTTTTTTTTTTTTTTTTTTTTTTTTTTTTTGAGGCAGCATTTCACTCTGTTGCCCCCAGGCTGGAGTGCAGTGGCATGATTGTGGCTCACTGCAGCCTCAAACTCCCAGGCTCAGTTGATCCTCTCAGCTCAGCCTCTCAAGTAGCTCGGACTACAGGTGCACGCCACCATGCCAAGCTAAATTTTTTTGTATTTTCTGTAAAGATGGGGTTTCGCCATGTTGCCTAGGCTGGTCTTGAACTGCTGAACTCAAGCGATCCACCAGCCTCGGTCTCCCAAAGTGCTAGAATTACCAGCATGAGCCACTGCACCCAGCCTCATTTACCATCTCCACCTGCTCCCAACTTTTCCAGGAAATCAGATGTCAATCTCCAAGCCAACTTCTTCCCCTGAAAAGAAGACACTCTTTAAGTTAGACACAACCAGCATTCATTGAGAGCTCCCCATGTGCTGGGCCCGGCATCACTTTCCACATTTTTTTCATTTAACCCTCACAGCAATCTTATCCAATAGCTACTATCATTCCAGTTTTACACTTGAGGAAATTGAAGTGTAGAGAGAGTAAGTAATTTTCTCAAGATTACACAGCTAGAAACTGGTTGAACCAAGACTGCCCTCCTGTGTGATAACAGGGACTGCACATTGTCCTGTTTGACAGTATGCTGACTGCACGACTGCATTTCGAAAGCCTTCAAAATGTGCACACCCTTTGGCCCACTTCTGAAAAAGTCATCTTAGATGTGTACAGAGGTCCCGGCAGCATTTCTATAATAGCACAGAATTTAGAAACAACTCAAAGGTTCAACGATATAGGGTTGGTTAAATTGTGGGTCATTTAGAACTAGAAATCTATGTAACTTATTTTTGTTTGTTTGTTTGTGTTTGTTTGTTTTTGAGACACAGTCTCGCACTGTCACCTGGGCTGGAGTGCAAATGACAGGATCTCAGCTCACTGCCACCTCCACCTCCCAGGTTCAAGCGATTCTCCTGCCTCAACCTCCCAAGTAGCTAGGATTACAGGTGCATGCCACCATGCTGGGCTAATTTTTTGTGTTTTTAGTAGAGACAGGGCTTCACTGTTGGCCAGGCTGGTCTCAAACTTCTGACCTTATGATCCACCCACCTTGGCCTCCCAAAGTGCTGGGATTACAGGCGTGAGCCACCACGCCCAGCCTCATGACTATTAAAGTGATCATGTAAAAAAAATTGATGTCCATGAACTACCATGTAGGAGCAGCAAAATTACAATACTTGTAATTACAAATATTACAGCATGGTTCTGTTTTGCAAAAACTACAGTATGTAAATTGAAGTATAAAACTAACATGCAAAGAGGACCGCTTGTGGCCAGGAGTTTGAGACCAGCCTGGCCAGCATAGTGAGACCCCCCCCATCTCTATAAAAAATAAAATATTAGCCCAGAGTGGTGGCATGTGCTTCTAGTCTCAGCTGCTCAAGAGGCTGAAGTGGGAAGGTCACTTGAGCCCAGGAGTTGAAGGGTGCAGTGAGCTAGGATCGTGCCACTGCACTATTCCAGCCTGGGTGACAGAGCAATATCCTGTCCAAAAAATAAATTAAAAATACAACTAGTGTGTGTATTGGAAAGGTAGAATTAAAAATGTTGACAGTGGTTATTCCTGTGATGGGACTACAGTCAATTTTTATTTTCTCTATTTTTTAAGGATCTGAATTTTCAAAGGTTTCTGCCAGGAGCATGTATTTCTTTTGGGAAAAGTTTTTTTAAAACAAGTGAAGAGGTATTGGAAACTTCCCATTTATTATGTTGTTATCTATTTTAAAAACAAACGTACTACTCTGCTGAGAATGTTTTGAAAAATTTTTTTTTTTTTTTTTTTTTTTGAGACGGAGTCTCGCCCTGTCGCCCAGACTGGAGTGCAGTGTCCGGATCTCAGCTCACTGCAAGCTCCGCCTCCCGGGTTTACACCATTCTCCTGCCTCAGCCTCCCGAGTAGCTGGGACTACAGGCGCCCACCACCTCCCCCGGGTAGTTTTTTGTATTTTTTAGTAGAGACGGGGTTTCACTGTGTTAGCCAGGATGGTCTCGATCTCCTGACCTCGTGATCTGCCTGTCTTGGCCTCCCAAAGTGCTGGGATTACAGGCTTGAGCCACCGCGCCTGGCCTGAAAATATTTTTTTCCTATTACAAAAGCAATATGTACTTGCCAAAAAAAAACAATCAGAAAGTACAGACAAGCAAAAAGAAGAAAATAAAAACACATTCCCTCCCACCCAGGAACAGCCAATATTCGCACCTTCATGACTCTTCATAAGCTATGGTTTTTGTTTTGTTTTGGTTTTTTTTTTTTTTCTTAAGAGATAGTGTCTCACTATGCTGGCCAGGTTGGTCTTGAACTCCTGGCCTCAAGTGATCCTCCCACCTCAGCCTCCCACAGTGCTGGGATGAGCCACCAAGCCTGGTCCACGTTTTTTTTGTTTTTGTTTTTTTTTAAGATAGCTTCAACCTTCAAGTTCTGCTGCAGGGGTTACTCAGGGCCCACCCTGTTGCCATCACTGGAAATATGAGTTTGGAAGGAGGTTTGCAGAGTCCTCTGTGATCCCCAGTTCCTAAGATGGTTTTCCTAAGATGGGGCTGTGTTTGGGATCCCCAAATCACAGCTAGTGGTAACAGTGGTAGACACCCTGGCCCTGGCCTGTTTCGGAGCACAAAACTCCTCATGTGTCATGGGGGCCCGGAGCTGTCAAGTATGAGGACCTTAAGAGTAATTCCTCACACGTTTGGGATTGCGACACCCTATCACTGTTTGATTTTGCAACCCTCCTTCCCCTTTCAAAAAGAACTGAAGGAATACATGCAGCATTTGCATATTCCGTTGAGTACTTTTCCACACACGGAGTTGAAGGGAATTAAGATTAATTCGGCTGCAAGACTACCAAAACCCTCCTTCCCCCACCCCTCAGATAATTGCAGGCAATCAGTCAGTCTTCAGTTGGAGTGAAGGATGGCAGCTTTGAGGAGCCATGAAGGCAAGTTCTGCCATGAGGAAGGCCACCCCAGGCCTGGGAGTCCATGTTCCAGGGCCAGATATCCCTGGGCCATTCTGACACTCCCCCAAACCCCACGCACACACAACCAGAGGTTTCCAAGGCCCACCCACACCCTCTCTACTAAAGTCTCCCCTCCTGGGAAGGAGAGCAAGAGAGGCCTCCAGCTCCTGGCATCCAGCCCCAGTGGGTCCACGCCCTCAGCACAGCCCTGGAGCAGAAAATGTTCTTAGAGCTGATGTGCAAGTCGGACCGTTTCTGTTTCCTCAAATGGGGTGATATTTACTCCTGGCGCAGACCCAGGCCCACCCTCCCACCAAGCTCCACAAGTTGAGCTGGTCTCGTTGCTATTTGATATGTTCAATCTTTCTGGAAACTTCAACGACCTTGGAAACGCTATTCTCCTTTACATGTGACTCCTCTTGTCCATAATAATAACTATAGTTTCTCTTTATTATGCTCCTTCTGTGCCAGGCGCATTACAAACACGCAATACCTACAACAGTCTTTTGAAATAGACACAATTATTCCCATTTCACAGATAAGAACATTGAGGTTCCGAGAAGTTATCTGCGCAAAGTCACACAAGTACCGACAGAGATAGGAGTCAACCCAGACCTGCCTGACCCCGAAGCTTATGCACTGCCCTGAAAGGTCACTGCTAGAGGGAACCAAGAGCACATATAATCAACCCCCATTCCATCGACAAGACAGCTAAGCTGGAAAATTCATTTACAAACAGTTACATGGTACTTATGAGGTGCAAGATGCTGCTTTAGCACTTTACAAATACCAACTAATTCACCCTCATTGTATCACTATGAGATGGATACTTTTTTTTTTTAGAGACAGAGTCTGCTCAGTCACCCAGGCTGGACTACAGTGACGCGATCTTGGCTCACTTCGACCTCTGCCTCCTGAGTTCAAGAGATTCTCTTGCCTCAGCCTCCAGAGTAGCTGGGACTACAGGCGCGTGCCACCACACGCGGCTGATTTTGGTATTTATAGTAGAGATGGGGTTTCACCATGTTGTCCAGGCTGGTCTCGAGCTCTTGACCTCTGGTGATCTTCCCACCTTGGCCCCCCAAAGTGCTGGGATTACAGGCAGGAGCCACCACGCCCAGCCTTTTTTTACAGATGAGAAAACTGAGGCACAGAGAGAAGAGTAAACTTGTCCAGGGACACACAGCAAGTGGTAGAGTCTGGATATGAAGTTAACCTTAGAGCTGCATCTTCTATCCCGGAAGCAGAGGCCCATCTCTCCTAAGTCTTTGTCCTTTGACCTGTCTACACCACCGCCACTCTCCTCATCTTTCTGAGAGTCCTCTTCAAATTTCAGACTTCCTCATCCCACTCTGGGTGATGTTACTGTTCTCTTGTGAAATTGCTTTGTGAAACGACTTATTGTGCAAGGCCATATTTGATTAGATCACTATCCAGAGTCCCTAAAGAACTAAGAGTTCTTTAGGAAGGTTTATCGAAGCAAAAGCTCAGGGTTGTTTCTGTGGAAACTAATCAATCAATTCAATAAACAAGGGCTTATTGAGAGCAGTTTGTGTCCCCAGCCCTGTGCTGGGCACCCTGGGGTCTGTGAACAAAAAAGACGTACAGACTTGGACCCCAATAAAGAAACACAGTATATAAGTGCACACTGGGTGCGGAACCTGTGTACAGCCATATTTCAAAAGACGTATAGGATGGCTGGACGCAGTGGCTCATGCCTGTAACCCCAGCACTTTCGGAGGCCAAGGCGGGTGGATCACTTGAGGTCAGGAGTTCAAGACCAGCCTGACAAACATGATGAAACCCCATCTCTACTAAAAATACAAAAAATCAGCTGGGCATGGTGGCGGGTGGCTGTAATCCCAGCTACTCGGGAGGCTGAGGCAGAATTGCTTGAACCCGGGAGGCGGAGGTTGCAGTGAGCGGAGATTGCGACACTGCACTCCAGCCTGGGTGACACAGTGAGACTCCAGCTCAAAAATAAAAAACAAAAAAGACGCATAGGAAAGGAAAGTCAGGAAAAGTGTTTAGGTAAGGGGTGGAATTTGAAATAGGCTTTTTTTTTATTTGAGACAGTCTCACTTTGTCACCCAAGCTGAAGAGCAGTGGCCTGATATCAGCTCACTGCAACCTCCGTCTCCCGGGTTCAAGTAATTCTCCTGCCTCAGCTTCCCAAGTAGCTGGGATTACAGGCATCTGCCACCTTGCCCAGCTAAATTCTGTATTTTGAGCAGAGACAGGGTTTCAACATGTTGGCCAGGCTGGTCTCAAACGCCTGACCTCAAGTGATCCGTCTGCCTCAGCTTCCCAAAGTGCTGGGGTTACAGGGGTGAGCCACCGCACCTGACCTGAATTTGAAAGAAGGGGCAGGGTTCGGATAGCAGGAAGAGAAAGAGCAGACTTCGCAGCAGCAACAGGCATGTTTTCTGCATCCAAATCTACCAGATCCTCAGAAAGAAACCAAAGACAGAAAAGGCTACAATGGCTCGTGTGTTTTGGTTTGGCTTGGGGTTGTCAAGTTTCGCTTGTTCCACCGGAGTGAATACAGAAAAACTCCCTTGCTGGCAGCACCGCGAGGAGGCTTCTGGATGAGAAGGGCGCGCTGCCTCACATGTGCACTAGGAGGCAGAGCTGCCGCGGGGCTGCTGTAACTCCGAGAACAACCAGGGAGCAAGGGGAAGGATCCCAGACCCTTCCTCAAATCCGCGGGCTGCAGGGCCAGAGGGCAGTTGGAAAGCAGTCGTCTTCTTAGTCCGAGTTGCCTTCATTTTCAGCCTAGAAGTTAGGGAAGAAACACCCCCAGTTAAGAGGAAGTTGGGTGAGACTGAAAGGGGAAAGACAAAGAGAGCAGCATTAAAGAGGCACTCTTCCCCACCCCCAGCAAGGAACCTCCGTGTGCCTTGAGAAGACTTCCAAACAGCAGAAAAGGGTTAGGGCTACTCATGCCTCCTGCTGTAGTCTTGGCTGAGAAAAGTTTAATGCAAGGCTTGGGTAACTGTGAAAAGTGACCAACTGCTAGACGAAGACTAGTTTCAGAACAGCCAACTCCTGTTCCCTGGACAGGGGTGACCATTCCAGCCCTCTAAGGAGGAGTGCTTGAGGCTTTAGGAAGTACACAATTATTGGCCATCCCCCTAGGCCCTGGTGTCATGGTGAGGGCTGCGTGTGGCAGCAGACGTGACAATGGCATTCTTTAAGAGCCCTGAAGTCAATATTTAGCCTAAATGTACAACCCACCAGCTGAGCCAGGCAACAGGGTTCTGAAGCACAGGAAGTTAGAAGCACCTAGGCGATGTGGAACACTATTTGAAGCTAGATATCCTGACTTTTATCAGTTTCTAACTAGCTGTGCAAGTTTGGATGGCTGAACCAACTTCTCTGAGCTTTAATTTCCCTGTTGGCGAAATAGGTTAAATTAGATTAAGTCTCCGATGTGCCTTCCAGCTCTGAAACTCTAGAAAACACACACTCCTTCAGCCAGAGGAACTGGGGAATCTAGGGGGCAGGAATGGGGGTGGGAGGATGGCGACAGGCGTCTTGAGGGATTAACCCCACGCTTCTCCTCGCAATTGCAATCGGCTCCCCAGCAGTGGCCACTGCGGCACTGCCTGCCCCACCCCCGCCCTCCGGGCCCGGCGGTACACACCCACGGCTCCCTCAGAGACTTCTGGAATCTCGCTGGATTTCTCCCAGGAATGCTTATTGCCCTTTAGATCTGCAAATCGCTTTACATCAGCAACCCTGCCGCGCGATTATTAATCATCGCAATATTCTCCCCCATCCCCTACCCTCCCCGCTCCCGCCCCCGGCCTGGAAGAGGAATTGCAGGGGTCCGGATTTATGAACGTGATTCGTATTATTCATTCAATAATCAGTTAACTAAAGTTCATTAAGCGCCTAATAGGAGCAAGGTGCAGAGACACACAAATCCAATCACCACAGGGGGCAGAACTGTAGGGGTCCATGCTCAAAGAAATTCACTGATATTCCAGTTATGTCCTGGGGAGGGGGTGGTTAGTGGGTGATGGAAGTCCCTCACAAGTCTGATGACAAGGCTGCAACCATTATGGACCACTCCCACGGTTCATTTTATCAAGCCAGGAAAAGGCAAGTGGCCTTCCCAAGGTCACTTATCCCCCGAGAGGCAACGCTGACCCCAGAACCGCGGTCTTCAAAGCTTTCCACTGCGCCATGAAGGAAAATTTTGAGTTGAAGCCTATAAAATACAGCGTTGGGCGAGGGATGGCATGATTTCCGGGCACAGAGTGAGAAAATCGTGATCCCAGATCACCCACCCACAACAAACGAGACAGCCCCAAATCTTGACTGCAGCCTCAACCAGCAGACGCACAGGAATGCTGGAAACAGCTCATCCATCAATCGCGGCGTCCTCTCTCTGGGCCCCCAGCGCCCCTGCCCTCGCCTCCGCCCAGGTGGGTCCCGGGGCAGGGGGCGGGGGTCTCGTGGCTCGGAGCCTCTGCCCAGCATTCCAGGGGGCGGGGCAGGAACCGGGGGCGGGGCGCGGCGGGAGTCCCGCCCTCAGCCTATCCCGGGCCGGCTGCGCAGTGGCTGAGCCAAATATGGGCAGAGCGGAAGCGGAGGGCTGACGTCACGGCGCCGGGTGGGGACCGCGCTGCGGGGCGGTGACGGGAGTCGCTGACGGCGCCTACGTGTCACCGTGGAAACCAAACAGTAAACAGAGGATTCGCGAGCTCCTGGCACCGCCTGGCCCTGCGACCTGGCCTGGAGCGAAGGGCCGGAAGCTGGGAAGGGCCAGGAGAAACTTTGGCCTGGCGGACGAGGACAGGAGCGCGGCAAGGGTGTAGAGAGGGCGGTGAAGGGGACGCTGAGAGAGCACTCCCAAACGTCCCTCCCTGAGGTTCCTGGAAGCCGGCGCTGCCTCTGCCCAGGGGCCAGCAAGGGCTGGTCAGGAACGGAAGGAAACCCTCCTGTCCCTACTTTTTCTTTTACTTTTTTTTTTTTTTTTTTTTTGAGATGGACTCTCGCTCGATCGCCCAGGCTGGAGTGCACTGGCGCGATCTCGGCTCACTGCAACCTCCGCCTCCCGGGTTCAAGCGATTCTCCCGCCTCAGGCTCCCAAGTAGCTGGAACTACAGGTGCGCGTCACCGTACCCGGCTAATTTTTTACATTTTTAGTAGAGACGGAATTTCACCACGTTGGCCAGGTTGATCTCGAACTCCTTACCTCAGGTGATCCGCCCACCTCGGCCTCTCAAAGTGCCGGGATTACCGCGCCCGGCCTCTCCTGTCCCTTCTGAGGGCCTCCCTGCCTGCAAGGTTGTTGGGGATACTGATTTTGCTTTGTTTTTCCTTTATAATGGCTAAGAGTTCAGGCATTGAAGCCACACTGCCTGGACTCAAATTTCAGCCCTGCCACTCCAGTTGGATGATCTTGAGCAGATCTCTGGGTCCCAGACTAACAGGACCTACCTTTAAGAGTAGATGAGGACTTTTAAAATGAGTGTGTGTGTGTGTGTGTTTGGAACAGTGTCAAGCATGTTGTGAGCCCCAAGTTAGTGTTGAGTGTTTATTTTTATTTCCAGGCAGCACAAGAGAAACTTACCTAGTATTAGTAGTGCAACTCCTAAATCATACTACTGATGTAATGTTTTTTTCTCGAGTCTTCCTTAGATTTAAAATAAACAAAAGGGGCCAGGCACTGTGGTCCACGCCTGTAATCCCAGCACTTTGGGAGGCCAAGGCAGGAGGATCAGTTGAGCCTAGGAGTTCTAGACCAGCCTGGGCAACATAGGGAGACCCCGACTCTACAAAAATAAAAATAAAAAAATTAGCTGGGCATAATAGCACACACCTGTGATCCCAGCTACTTGGGAGGCTGAGGTGGGAAGATCTTGGGCCAGGGCAGTCGAGGCTGCAGTGAGCCTTGATTGCAGTCACTGCACTCCAGCCTGAGTGACACTGGGAGACCCTCTTTCAAAAATAAATAAAATAAGCAAAAGGAATTATCTATTTTAAAGATAATTTTCAAATCTAGTAAAAATATTTGATGTATTAACTAAAATGTGCATTTGTCAAATAAAAACATGGCAAAGCACTGTATCACACTGCTTCACAGTTTTAAATTTGAAACACAAAAACTCCAAATGGTTACATGGAACAGAAGCAACCCAAATTCAGTCCTCACAGTCACTGTGTTATCTCTGTTTTTTAAGTAATTTTTAAAAATGAAGGGTACGTATTACATTATTCAAACTCAATAGTAATCCCAGCAAATGTTTAGAACTTAAAACAACAAAAGATATTTTCAGGAAGAAGTACTTTGTCACTGACAACATTAGAATTGCCAGCTCATAGTGTTTATTTAAAAGGCAGACTGCTCAAAGACCTGAGTGTGACCAGTGCTGGCCTGGATGCCCTACCTGGGACCTCTCATCCCCTTCCCCCAACAGACCCGGATACATAATCCCTTACCTCGAACCGATGAGCAAGGCCATGCTCCAACTGAAGGCTCTAGAGTCTTCAGACCTCACCGAGGTCGTGGCTTACAGCTCCTATTGGTACAAGCTCCAAACCAAGTGGTGCTCCAGTCCATGGCTGAGTGGCACTGCCAGCACCAGGAGCAAGCGATGCTCAAACTTGCAGAAGCCATGAATGCCCTCAAACTAGGCCCTTGGACGAAGCAAATCAGCTTCCAGCCAATGATGGAGGCCAGGATGTAGAGATTAGGTTGTGGCCAGAGTCGGAGTGATTCCAGCTCGGTTTAAACTCTGCTCCAGCCTGAGGAATTAAGGAAAAACCATCTGTTTGGGGATCTCTGCCCTTGCTCTGAGTCCTGTTGTGAATATCTTTTTTGAAGGTTGCCAATTAAAGAAGAAAGTTTTGGGGTTTTCTCATTTTTTCTTTATCAAGAATAAAGTTTTAAATAAGGAAAAATGGTAAAAGGCAGACCAACTTTTTTTGGTTTTATTATTTGTTTGAAATTCTAAGCAGATAATGTGATCTCTTGTGGATAACAAATCCTAGGGTGACCCATAGTAATTCCTGCTTCCTGATGTCCATACCTTTGTGTAATTCCCTCCATCTGAGTGCAGGTGGAACCTGAGACTTGCCTCTTAATGCAAAGGTGACGGGATGTCTTTGTCTGTGTATGGCCCCATCTTGCTGACATGCTGGAGAGGTTCTCCTTGCAGGCTTGATTATGTGAGCAGCTATGTTGAAGAAGTTTACAAGGCAGCCTCTAGAACCGAAGGATAACCTTCAGCCAACAGCCAGCAAAACACCGGAGCTCTTAGTAACACAGCCACAAGGAAATAAAGTCTGTGAACAACCTGAGTGAGCTTGGAGGTGGACTCTTCCCCACTTAAGCATCCAGCTGAAAACACAGCTCAGCTGACACCTTGATTGCAGCCTTGCGAGACCTTGAACACAAAACTGTTCTATTCAAAAGATGGATGGAGTTTGCTAGATAAGCATCTGGCTATACCTGGACTTCTGATTTGCAGAAACTGTGAGATAATAAATGTGTGTTGTTTTAAGCTGCTAAGTTTGTGGTAAACTGTTGTACAGAAATAGAACACAAATACATTCTCATTGCCTATCCCTAAAACAGACTGCTCCCACCTCCCCATGCTTGGTACACTTCTGTGGCTCTGTACACACTGCTCAGGCCTCCTATCTTAAAAAGGTTCCATGAGAGGATTGCAAGGAGTGTCAACTGCAGAGCCTGCCACAGTGTTGCTACCAGAACATCGAGCATCTAAGAATGATGTGGTGTATGCACGTTAGGGCATTTTCGTAGCAGTCTCCTGATGTCACCAGAGTTTTGAAGATGGAAAGGCAGCTTAGAGATTTTCGAATCCCACCCCTGATCTGGCATAGGAAACTGTCTCAGAGGGGCTGAAGTCTCACCCCAGGTCACATAAGCACATCTTTAAGGGCAAATGTTCACTTTCTAGCAATGCAGTTAAGCACTTTGGGCTTTAGAGTCACAAAGAGCTGGATTCAAATCTCGGATCTGCTGCTTACCAGTTGTGTGACCTTGGTCAGCTTATTTAACCTTTCCTAAATTGTTTTCCTTATCTGTAAAATGACGACACTCATCATATCTGCCTCATGGGATTGTTGTATGGACTAAATGAGAGTGTTTATTAAACAAAATAATTATTGTATGCCCATTATGTGCCAGTTGCTAGAGGTACAATGATTAGCAAATCAGTCATTGATTTAGCATGGCCTGTAAAGTGCATAGCACAACCTGGCAGAGAACAAGCACATGTGAAATACTGGGTATTATCAATATTTTCCTTAGGGCTCCAGGTTCTATCCCAACCATTTGCCTCCAGACAAGCTCTATAAGCTCATATCATAGAACCTCTGTTGTGGTTCCAACTGCCCACATCTCCCCCTGGATACTCCCCAGGCATTGTAAACTCAACATGTCCAACATAGAACTTACCCTGTTACCCCCCAAACCTGCTCCTCTTCCTATAGTCACAAAGCCATTGGTAGAACCACAAGCCTCCCGTGTTTCAAGCCTGGTAAACCTGACAGTGAGCTTGGGTTCCTCCCTCTCCCTCACCTCTACCACCCACTCAATCACCAGGTCCTGACCCCCTAATTACCTCTCATTCCCTCTCCATTCCCACCACCACTGCCTTGGTTCAGCCTACACATAACTGAGCTAAGTAAGCACCAGGCTTTTCATGATCTGGCCACAATGATCTCTTCTTGGCCGATCTTCAGCTCCATATATTTGATGCTGCAATATTGATATAAGTGAAATTAAATGCATTTACGTGATATTCTGTAATTTACATCTCCACCTCGTCATCTCCCCCTCACTGTCCCCTCACACACTTTGTAGTCGAGCAAAACCAAATTCGGTGTTTTATGAGTCTGTGCCCTTGCAGTGCTAATCCTTGGCCTAGAAGCTCTCTGCCACTTGCTCATCTAGCAAACTCCATACACCTTCGAAGCCTAGCTGAGAGATCACCTTCCTCAGAGACTCCCCAAGAGAGAGTTTGTCACTACCTCTTCCATGCAACTCCTAAACCTGGTGTTAATTTCCATTGTTACAGTGTATTATAAGGTTTGTGTTTACCCGTCTTGTCCCTTACTTGAGCTCTTTGAGGATAGGATTGTCTCTTCCTCACGCTGAATTCAATACCTGATACATAGCAGACACCCAGAAAATTTTTAATTAAATGAAATGAAGCCCATATTTGTTCCCCTGACCCCCATCTCCCTAAACTATAAAGATAATAAAAACAGTTAACTCTTATTATTATTATTTTTTTTTTTCTGAGATGGAGTTTTGCTCTTGTCACCCAGGCTGGAGTGCAGTGGCAGCATCTCAGCTCACTGCAACCTCTACCTCCAGGGTTCAAGTGACTCTCCTGCCTCAGCCTCCTGAGTAGCTAGGATTACAGGTCCCACCACCGCGCCCGGCTAATTTTTGTATTTTTGGTAGAGATGGAGTTTAACCATGTTGGCCGGGCCAGTCTCGAACTCCTGACCTCGGGTGATCCACCCACCTCCGCCTCCCAAAGTGCTGGGATTATAGGCGTGAGTCACCTTACCTAGCCAAAAACAGCTAACCCTTCTATCATACTTCTGTGTGCCCAGAATAATATTCAGTCTATACATACCAACTTATTTAATGTTCACAACCCCAAGAAGTGGATACGATTATTATCCCCATCTTACAGGAGGGGAAACTAAGGAGCAGAGAGGTTAAATAACTTGCCCAAGGTCTAGGAGTGAGGATTCAGGGTTAAGTCTACGCTTTGGACCACTGTGCTAAATTAGATCCAATTCTTGCCTGGGTGCGGTGGCTCACACCTGTAATCCCAGCACTTTGGGAGCCCGAGGTGGGCGGATCATTTGAGGTCATAAGTTCGAGACCAGCCTGGGAAATATGGTAAAACCCCATCTCTACTAAAATTACAAAAATTAGCCAGGTGATGGCATGCGCCTGTAATCCCAGCTACTCGGGAGGCTGAGACAGGAGAACCACTTGAATCCAGGAGGCAGAGGTTGCAGTGAGCAGAGATTGTGCCACTGCACTCCAGCATGGGTGACAAAATGAGACACTGTCTTAATACATGCATACATACATACATACATACATACATTGGATCCAATTCCCCAAATTTAGATCAATGTATTCTATTGTTTTGATAAATTTAGCTGTGATGTCACCTAATAACAAAAAGCCTAAAAACAAATCATTGCTTCCATAAATCTGACCAAAAATTGTTCCCCAAAGTAAGCATGGCAGCAACTGGAACCTGGGTCATTTACTCTTAGGACTAAGGTGTTGCCTTTTGCTCAGTCTAGACCCTTTAATAGCGGCCCCTTCATATGGGCCTGCTTCAAACATAACCAACAATTAAATCCCTGTGTGTTCTCAGACCTCCCAGTCACCTGATTGTACCAAACCCAGTCACCATGAGCTGAAAGGGAAAAGGGCTTATTAAGAAGAGCTTGCTGTGCTCCGTGGCTCACGCCTGTAATCCCAGCACTTTGGGAGGCTGAGGCAGGTGGATCACCTGAGGTCAGCAGTTCGAGACCAGCCTGGCCAACATGGTGAAACCCTGTCTCTACAAAAATACAAAAATTAGCCAGGCGTGATAGCAGTTGCCTGGAATCCCAGATACTCTGGCGGCTGAGACAGGAGTGAGGCAGGAGAGTCGCTTGAACCCAGGAGGCAGAGGTTGCAGTGAGCCACCCTGCACAACAGAGTGAGACTCCATCTCAAACAAAAAAAGAAAAGGGAGAGCTGATGGCCATAAGGCCAGGCAGGCTCCAGAGCCCTTACTGCTCTGTGTCCTCTTAAGCAACTGAACAATGCTTGGGCAAAGGAAAGGCTGCTTAGTTTAGTCCAAAAATGAATGTGTGGAACCATGAAAATAAATTATGTTGCAACGGAACTGGTTTATGTTTCTGTTGCTTTCTCCTGCATGCAAAGGAAATGGAGATCTATCCAACCATTCCCCTTCAGAGGCTCTGCACTGATTCCTCAGGATTCAGTGTACCCTATTTCTACCTGCTTCTCCTCAGGTCTGGATGTATTCTTGGCAAATGATAATTATGATAATGATGTTGATATTGATAATGATAATGATAGTAGCTAACCCTTGTTCTTCTATTTTAATGCAGACTAAATTATAGGTTTTACCATTTAGCACACTGATTGCTAAGAACCAGTGAACTCAAATGGATTTTTGTGATAGTCTGAAAGTTTTATATCAGTAAGAGTGAAAAACATAATTTTATTTGTTTCTTTGAAAATGATTATATCTAGATTTGTATATGCATTCATTCTGCATTTAATGGTGAAACAATTTCTCAACCTATAATTAGCCTAGAAGTGTCACTGACTTACAGTTTATTTGTATTTTTTGTACCCCTTAAAATTCTTTCCCAAGCTAGCTGGCTCCTCATCTTAATATTGTAGAATCCTTGAAAGCAATTTTTTAAACAAATGAGCATACTCTTCTACCCTGAAAATCTGTGAAGCATACAATTCATCTTCACTTCAAGTTCTAGCTATGTCCCTGTCGATATTTTTGCAATTTTCATCTGCATTCATTCACTCATTCATCTTCATTTATTCAACAGGCACTTGAGGGCCTAACAGACACTAGAGATACAGATGTGATCAAGACAGAAAAGGTTCCTGCTCACATGGAACTTACAGTTTAGGAATAAGAGACAGACAATTTTTTTTTCTTTTCTTTTTTTTTTTTTTTTTTTTTTGAGACAGGGTCTTGCTCTGTCACCAACCGCCACCTCCTGGGTTCAAGTGATTCTCCTGCCTCAGCCTCCCGAGTAGCTGGGATTACAGGTGCGCACCACCACCCCTGGCTAATTTTTGCATTTTTTAATACAGACAGGGTTTTGCCATGTTGGCCAGGCTGGTCTTGAACTCCTGACCTCAGGTGATCCGCCCACCTCAGCCTCCCAAAGTGCTGGGATTACAGGCATGAGCCACTGCACTCAATGAGACAGACAATTTTTTAAAAGGAAAATAACACATAAACTAGATATTGCAAGTAGGGATACAGGCTGTGAAAAAACAGAGCAGGATAACTAAATAGAGAGTCCTAGGGAGCAAGTATGTCCAGAAGTCACCCTAGATAGAATGACCAGGGAAAGCCCCTTGGAGGACATGTCCTTTGAGGAGAGTCCCAAATGACAGGATGCAGCCAGCTTGGGGAAAGAGGCCCCGGCAGATGGACTGCAAGTGCAGAGGCCTGCTGCAGGAGCACGTGTTCTATGGGCCAGGAGTGGAAGGAAGGCTCGTGAGCAGAGTGCCTGTAGGGAAGAAGGAAAAGAGATGGAGTGGGAGAGGAATTAAGAGTCAACGATTTTTTTGTTTGTTTGTTTTGGTGGAGGAGTGGTGTTTAGGGGCAGAGGTTTAATAAGCAAAAGAAAGAGAAAGGAGAATAACTTTCTCTTCAGTAGAGAGACAGAGGTCCCCGACTGAGACTTCCTAAAAGTCAACTCTTTAATATTAACAGGAAACAGCACAATTTAAAGCACTCTGCTATTCAGCATTCCAGTGAGGCACATATCTCTTTTTTTTTTTTTTTTTTTTGGTGAGGAGTTTGGTTACTCTATGTTTGGAGGAAGTCTCATACATCTACTCATACCCCATTTAGAGATTAATTTTGTTTTAGCTTTTTTTCAACTGTAAAAACATTGAAACTTTAGATTGTTACCTTGAGATAATCATCTGAGAACTTTTACTGTGTCTCAATTTTTTTTGTCCATTAATTAAAGATAGCATAATTGATTTACTTTCATTCACACATGGGAATTGCTGTTAATACAAAATTACTGTTATTAGAACAAATTGTTAAATCCTACCCTTTAATTTTGATAATTACACAAGATGCAGTGATGTGCAAAGATGATGCACAATCTACAATCCACAATTCTACAGAGATAAATATTTTTCCTCTTCCCTCTTCCCATCGAAAATTAATTTGGAGCCAGAAGCACAATGGCAGCTTTGAAGTTGAATTGGCCGAGGTCATCCAGGAAGACAGTGAAGGAATCCCAGGAGGCAAGGATGGGAATGGGGTATATTTTGCAGCCAGACATAAAAGATGTAAAATTCCCATTGCTTAATATGCTGACAGGGACCAGGAGAGGAGAAGTTAAAGAATATGTGTGGAATATATTTCTGTGTATGGAAATAGCACATAACTTATTCATCCACTGGGCAAAATATTAATTAACCTTGTACTGTGTGCCAGGCACTGAGCCAGGTCTGGGGATCCTGGTGAGCTAAACTGGACATAATCCCCATGAGGAAATGACTTCTACCTCCATCCCCTTCAATTATGTGTATATGTCTTTATCAATGTTGAATAGTGGTGCCCTCCGGTAGTTTTTTTTTTTTTGAGGTGAAGTTTCGCTCCACCCACCTTGGCCTCCCAAAGTGCTGGGATTACAGGCTTGAGCCACTGCGCCAGGCAGGTAATTGTTTTATTGAGATTAGTATGAGGCCATATCTTGTGGGTAGGAATCCGACAAAGGCTTTTTCAAAAGAAAGTTGAAGGCCAGGTGTGGTGGCTCACATCTGTGATCCCAGCACTTTGGGGACCAAGGCGGGGAGATCACTTCAGGTCGGGGGTTCCAGGCCAGCCTGGCCAACATGGTGAAACCCTGTCTACTAAAAATACAAAAATTAGCCAGGAGTGGTGGCAGGTGCCTGTAATTCCAGCTACTCAGGAGGCTGAGGCAGGAGAATCGCTTGAAGCCGGGAGGCAGAGGTTGCAGTGAGCCGAGATGGCAGCACTGCAGTCCAGCCTGTGCAACAGAGCAAGACTCTGCCTAAAAAAAAAAAAAAAATTCCCCAGAGTTAATAGTCCATGAGAGTTGTCCAATCCTGAGTGAGTTAAAGGGGATTTGGAAGGAGCCATTTAGCTGGAGAAAGGAGGTAGGAGTTTCTTTCTTCTTTGAAGCCCATGAAAGTGGTCAGCAGGAAGCTTGGTGGGGTGTCAACCCTGGGGATCTGATGGCTTCCGATTTCCTCTTTCTGGACCTTTAACGCCATCTTGATGAAGCAGCCTGGTCTCCACTGGGCTGTGTGGTAAGCTAGAGCAAGGGTCTGTGTCTGGGCCTTGGCCAGGCTGTCAAAGGGAAAGCGATGCTCACCCTCTAGAGTAAGCATGGGGTGACAGAGACCATGATTGAAGTTCCCAGGAGCAGGTCAATGTCCGAAGGTCCAGCTACCCTTCTTCATCTGGAAAATCTTCTTCCTCTTCTTTCTTTGGTTGTTATTATTGCACACCTAAGGGAGCTAGCTGGGTTCCTTTTTTTTTTTTTTTTTTTTTTTTTCTGAGATAGGATTTTGCTGTGTCACCCAGGCTGGAGTACAGTGGTGCAATCTCAGCTCACTGCAACCTCCCCCTCCTGGGCTCAAGTCATCCTCCCACCTCAGCCTCCTGAGTAGCGTAGCTGGGACAAGAGAAGCACACTGGGTTTTGCCACGTTGCCCAGGCTGGTCTCAAACTCCTGGACTCAACTGATCCTCCAGTCTCAGCCTCCCGAAATGCTGGGATTACAGGTGTGAGCCACTGCGCCTGGCCCACCAGCTGGGTTCCTTACAGGGTAGATCACCTTGTTATTTCAGACCAGGTGTTTGTTAGTTATATTAATTCTGTATTTAGTTTAGGTATATTTAAAGGCTATAAAATATTTACCCTTTGAACAGCAAACAGGGAGCGTAAGACCACTGTCATTGCAGGACTAGCAGACAGCACCCCAAGTGGTGTGTGATATAGGAGTGATCTAAAGAGCAGCAAGTTGCTTTTAAATGTCCATTTTTATGGGAGGGGCAGAGATATCATAGACAAGAACATCAACCTCAGTCCTTAACTCTAACATGTGTACATGTTGTTGTACTCTTTTATTCTCGAAAGGAAAGGAGGACTGTTGCTCTCTCCCTTATTAATAAATGCATTGTGATTTCTGGTTTCTCTAATACCATATGCCCTTCATTCAGTTTATACTAGGGGGAAGAGGGAGAGAAAAAGTTGCTCAGAAATTGAAAGAGATCTCAAACAGCACAAAAAATGGTTGATTGTAAAACTGTCATTTTGAATTAAAACTTTTAACTCGCCTGAATGTGACACCCCATAAGGCCCCAGTGATTTTCATTATCACCAAAGCATTAGAAGACTGGCGCTGAAGCTCTTCTTCCACCCAGCATGTGTGAAAATCTAGTGCATGGTGCCTGCATGATACTCGCGAGCAGGGCCAGGAGGGCAGTCTCCTTTCCTTGTGGTTTGTACGTGTGCATATGCATGTCAGTGCCCCATTACCAGAGATGTCCCGGACAAAGTTCACGTTCTTCCTTAAGACGATAAAGTTTCTAAGTTAAAGCTTGTTCAGAGTCATGTTGACTTCTTCTTGGACTATTATGTAACTTTTTGTTTACAGAACAATCAACCATTATTTGTGCTGTTTGAGATCTCTTTCAATTTCTGAGCAACTTTTTCTCTCCCTCTTCCCCCTAGTATAAACTGAATGAAGGGCATATGGTATTAGAAAAACCAGAAACCACAATGCATTTATTAATAAGAGTTAGAGCAATAGCCCTCCTTTCTTTTCGAGAATAAAAGAGTACAACAACATGTATACATGTTAGAGTTAAGGACTGAAAACTTTTTTTTTTTAGACAGAGTTTCAATCTTGTTGCCCAGGCTGGAGTGCAATGGTGCAATCTCGGTTCACTGCAACCTCTGCCTCCTGGTTCAAGTGATTCTCCTGCCTCAGCCTCTTGAGTAGCTAGGATTATAGGCATGTGCCACCACACCTGGCTAATTTTGTATTTTCAGTTTCTCCATGTTGATCAGGCTTGGTCTCGAACTCCCGACCTCAGGTGATCCTCCTGCCTTGGCCTCCCAAAGTGCCGGGATTACAGGCATGAGCCACCGCGCCTGGCCTAAAATTTTTTTTTAACCAAGTATCAAGAGGCATTTCAGCCTGCTGGATATAACGAGCAGGAAGATTCTAATGCCAATAACAGAATATCAAGAAAGTTGTTTATTCTAACCATTCTTCAATTTGCTCATCTTTGAAGTAGAATAACCCTCCACATGATTTTGTGGAATAAAAAGTTAAAATAGTTTCTACAAAGCTAGGTTCTGTTTGCTTAAAGGGTTCCTTTAAGATCAAAACATCTAAATGTAATATTAGCACAAACTAAGTATTTCCCCCTGTGAGTACCGAAACAGAAAAGATGTATTCCCACAAAAGCTGCTACACAGCAGTTTCCCCTCCCCAGAAGCAGTAAAATCTTAGCATTCCAATGGAAGGAATGTATTTGTAAAATATTCTACAATCAGCTCTATAGTTTCCCTGTCCTCTTTGATAAGGGATCAGACAGAGGGTGTGTCCCCCTCCAGCAGCTACCCTTCTTGACAAACTGGTCTCCACTAATACCTTTCAGAAACTTACAACACTTCCAGAATGAAAAGAGCACAGGGTTGGTCGCATTCAACTTAAATGCTTTTATTGACAATGTCTTGGAACAATAAGCAAACAATGCTTAAATTTTTCATTCAAATTCACTTTCCACATGTCAAAAGACCTCAAGGTAGAAAAAAATAAAATAAAAATATAAATATCTGAGAATCCATCTTAATAAATAAATTAAAAACACAATAAAACGTTTTCATGGAAAACTGTTAATGTCAGAACATTCAGACCACCTCAACAATGCATGATCAGTAACATTACAATGAACATTGATGTTGAAGAAAAACTACAGTACATGGATATAGCTATTTATTTCTATCTACCAGAAAATAAAGTCATATCTTTTCTTAGTTTAATATTGGTCATTTCTAATCAGAACACACTATTGCCAGGAACACAGTAGTTATTGTTAAAATCAGCTGCACTAGATACAATTTGAAAATATCCAGCACCAGGTTAATTCCAATAATGAACCCAATAGATTAGTTAATGCTATGAGAAGACTAAGGAGAAAGAGAAAAGAGACACAGACCCAGGCCTGGCTCAACATGCTACTAACTACCAGCTCTCTGAAGTGTCACTGGGAACAATACACACTCCATGCGTTTTGCTACATCTCCGGAAGAGGTAAGGACTTGAGTCCACACATGGATGCTTTCAAGTCCTTGAGGCCCACAGCCTGGTGTGTTTCACGCACAGATAAGGTCCTCCCTAGGTCTACAGGAACCCTCTAGGGAAGACGTGTTTCTCCTCTCTGTAATGCACCAGCTCGGGCAGTGGCACTTGTGGGTGCCGGCTGCCTCCCTTCCCTGCCCGCTCACAGGGCCAGCAGCGTGGGTGAGCTGAGCGAGTCAGAGGAGGGCTCATTGCTGCTGCTGCCCTTGCGGTGGGCAGCTGCGCAGCTGGGGAAGGAGTCAGCCTCGGGGTAGGTGAAGACGAAGGAAGACGTGTAAGCAGTGCAGCTGGGAGTACAGGTGACCACCGGAGTGCACAGGGGCTCCAGCTCTGTGGCCATGGGCCCCATCCCCAGGGAGCCACTGTGCAGGGGCTCCCAGTCTGCTGCATAGAAGGACCCAGATAGGTCCATGTCTGGTACAGAGCGGGCTGTCTCAGAGCCGCTGGGCCTGGATGATGCTGGGAACAGGAAGTCATCAAAGGGCTCAGCCTTCAGCTCCATGCTGCTGATGCTCTTGACAGGCTCCACTGAGGGCTTGGGCTCTGGGTCATTGAGGAGAGGCAGGGTGAAGGCCTCCTCAGACTCTGGGGTGGCAGCCTCTGGCAGGCCCCCAGTCAGATCAAGGGAAGCCACAGACATCTCTTCTGGAAAGCCCAGGTCATCAGGGATCTTGCAGGCAGGTCGGTGAGCTGCCAGGATGAATTCTAGTTTTTCCTTCTCCTTCAGCAGGTTGGCAATCTCGGTCTGCAAAGCAGACTTCTCATCTTCTAGTTGGTCTGTCTCCTGTATACAGAGGGAGAAAGGAAAGCATAAGAAACAGTCTTACTCAAGGGCCCTTATGCTCAATCTCCAACTTTCCCCTTAAGTTTTAAAAAGGAGCAACCCGCAGAGTCTACCTACCGCTTGGAGTGTATCAGTCAGCTCCCTCCTCCGGTTGCGGCATTTGGCTGCAGCCATCTTATTCCTTTCCCTTCGGATTCTCCTTTTCTCTTCTTCTTCTGGAGATAACTAGGATAATCACAAAAAAAAAAAGACCGACATTCAGTAAAAGTGTCTGCCATCACCTCCATTCACCCACCCCAGTAGAACTGGCTCCTGCAGCTTCCCTACTTCCTGGCATCCCACTGTGAAACCATTTCTAACCTGCAGTTGCAGACTAGGTGTGACTTGCATTTAAAATAAGATCCTCAGCAAGAGAACAAAGAAGAGCCCAGTCTAAAAGCATGCGGTAGGAAACTTAGGGAAGAAACTATGAGAGTACTTCTTAGGGTGAGACTCAGAGTCTGAGTTGGGATGGAATGGGCTTGGAGCCAGGGTTCCCAGTTAGGGATGTGCAGCCAGCCCCGTCAGGGGCTTAATCCTCTCTGCTGTGCTCCTCCACCTCCAGGGCCGCTTCCCACCCAGCCCCCACCTTCCCAGGAAGGGTAGGCTAGAGTTCCTCACCTGTTCCACCTTACCCCTCCTGCCAGTGCTCTGCGCTCGGCTTCCTGTCATGGTCTTCACAATGCCAGCCCTGGAGTAAGCCCCAGCGGAGGGAGTGGGGACTCCGAAGGGGTGAGGGGCTCTGGTCTGCGATGGGGCCACAGAGGAGACGAGGGCCGGCTGCACAAGCCACTGCAGGTCCGGACTGGTCGAGATGGCAGTGACCGTGGGAATGAAGTTGGCACTGGAGACGGCCAGGTCCGTGCAGAAGTCCTAGAACAAAACAGAAGGGGAAAGCCGACGTGAGCGAGCAGATTCCGGACACAGGTGGGGCGAGTTGCCGGTGCCGCATGCAGTAGCGAAGAGAAACGATCCTGCCACGGACGTTTCATCTTAAATGTCCCTCATCCTGGATGAAAGGTCTCCCCCTTTTCCTCCCAGGCATTCCGCAGCGCAGTGTCTGTCTCTTCCATCCTGCCGCTGCGTTCCCGTTATCCCTTCAGCATCACTCGCTTGAAAGGGGGTTTGTTATAAATATCCCTGACGTCTGCGCTGACGCAGGCGCCGCTCCGGAGTCTCCAGAATGAACTCGCTTTTTATCAATGAAACTGCCTTACACACCCGCCCGCTGCACCCTCCTCCCTCACCCCTCCTCCCTGCTCCAGGCTGCCGGGGGAGGGGGGATTGCCGCTTTCTGCCACCTCCCCAGAGAAGCCAGGCTCTAGTTAGCGAGTCTGTGCTTGGGAGACGTCTGCCCCAGCTAATGTCAGAGATCCGTCCTGGAGTGCAAACCAGACGTTGCTCAGAACGAACCTGCCTCCGGAAGGGGGAACAAATTCTTACTATGGCAAGCTTGCGTGCGCTCAGAGCCAAGTCCCGAGCCCCCGAGCCGGCACCGCTCCGGCCACTGCAGCCTCCCTCCAGGCACAAGGGAGCCCCCTACTCATCTCCTGGAGCGTCCCGCCCGGTGTCTCCTCCTCAGCGACCCCAAGCCCCCGGCCCCGCGGCGGTGGGAAGCCAGCCTTACCTGCGCGTTGACAGGCGAGCCCATGCTGGAGAAGGAATCGGCGGGTGAGTGGTAGTAGGAGAGGCTATCCCCGGCCGGGGACGCGCTGCTGCAGCGCGAGGATGACGCCTCGTAGTCTGCGTTGAAGCCCGAGAACATCATCGTGGCTGTTAGGCAAAGCCGGGCGTGGGGCCGAGGGGCGGAGACAGGTGGGCGCTGTGGAGCAGAGCTAGGTAAGAGCGCGGTCACTGCTCGTTCGCTGCGCCGCGGCCGCCGGCTCAGTCTCGGCTTCTCGGCTGCTCGCTGCAGATGCGGTTGGAGTACGAGGCGCCGCAGCCACTGCTTTTATAACAAGCGTTTTATGAATGAGTGTAAACGTCACGGGCTCAACCACGGTGGCGCCAGAGGGGTGGCGCGCGGGCCTGAGCGCCTCTGCCGCCGCGTGGCTGCCTCCCCAGCGCTCGCAGCTCCCTGCCTGTGCCTTGGCGCGTGTCCTAATCTCGTGAGCATTTCGCAGTTCCTGTCTCAGGGGTCTCGTGGGACCCCCAAGATGAGGGGCTTCGGGGATGGCTCCCCCCAGGGCTACAGGGAAAGGCCGTGGAAACCTGCTGACGCAGATGTCCTAATATGGACATCCTGTGTAAGGGGGAGGGATTGACGGGAACTGCTCGCGGGCTGCAGCCAACAACGAGGGTGCAGCGCGGGGGGAGGCGGGGGCCGCGGCCGGGGGAGGGGAGGCGGGAACGGCGCAGAATGCTAGAGAACATTCGCACCTGGTTCAATGCGGACCCTTGTTCCCGAGGTCGGGGGGGATGGGGCAGAGAGCGCCTCTTTACCCTTGTACGGAAACTGAAGACAGTTCTGAGGCTCAGGAATAGGAGAAACGGCCTCGGGTACACGGCCCCGAGGACTTAAGCCTCGGCTCCCGAAGGAATGCGTCCCTACCCCCATCCCCAATTCTAGCCCTAATTCAGTGCAAAACGAGGAAGCAGACCCTCACCCCTCTCCTCCCGGGCTCGAGCAATGCTAGCACTGTTCCTGCGTTTGGAAGCAGAAAGTGGATCCAAAATAACAGAATACGATAACCTACTTTACGATACTGGGTACTTTATTTATTTACTTATTTTTTCTTTAAGGAAGACAGCGCATTTATTTATTTATTTTTCTCGGCCATGTGTGGGAATATTAAGGAAACTGTCAAATCCCTGAGACACCAGCAGATAAACACTGTGCGACACCTACGTGCGAAGACATTTGAAGGGGGTGTCTGCCCGGTTCTGAGCTGGGCCCCGGGGGTAGGGAGTGCGGGGTGTGGTTATGTGGGCAGGGTGGTCAGTTCGGGATGACAAGGCGGGGTGTGCTTCCTGCGGGGAACTAAAATCTGAGCTGGGGGGCTGGTTCGGTCCCGCCAGGAAGCTGTGCTTACGGGAGCCCGCAGCGGGTGATTTTCCAGCGCGGACTTGGAGAGGGGAGGACAGGGGCTGGAAGGACAGTGTCCAGCAGCGCCCAGGCGGAATACCTCCACCGCTGGGACCCCAGGCGCGGCTCCACGTCCTGGAACACCGGGCTTTGGGGAGGCAAGGTGCTCCAGAGTGTGCCACGCCCCCCAGCCTCCTGCCCTGCTGCGTAGGACAGCCGGGGTCACGCTGCCCGGGCTCAGCCCCAGCGCGCCGGCCACCTCCAGGGTGCGAAGACGCATGTCCCCGCACAGCCCCGGTCTCCCCTTCCCCACTCTTCGGGCCCGGGGGTCGGGACCCGCGGTGAGCACCTGGAGAGGGGCGAGGCAGGATGAGGCGGGCGGGGGGATAGTTCGGGGCGCGCGGTGAGCCGGACCGCAGACCTGCCTCCAGCCGCCGCGCCCGGGAGCCAGGAGATCCTGCTATAGATAGTAACAGGGAAGCGGCTGTTTACAGCAACACAGCGCCGCCAGGGCCGTCTCCAGGCAACGCCGCGCGGCCGGGCGCGCCGTCGGCCTGGCGAGGCCGCCCTCCCTCCCAGCTCCCCTGGGCCGCGGCCTCCCCGGCCCGGCTGCGGCCGCTCCCGTCGCCTGACATCATCCGCCGGGTCCGGGGGCTGAGCGGCCCGCGCGGGGCTGTGCGCTAACCTCCATTCTTAGAGATCCAACCCGGCAGGAGCGGGGAGGGCAGGAGGCGGGGATTGGTGGAACTGGGCCACTTGCTATTTTTGCATTCCCTGTCACAGGCAGAGGTGAAAACAGAATTTCATCATTGTATGTCATTGGTTTATGTTGGTGGGAATTTAGGCGCTTTTCTTTCTCACTCATAAAAAGAGAGGGAAAAGGAAAAACACACATAATGCGTAAACACAGATTCCTTGGAGCTGCTCTGAATCCTAAAGCAATTCTGCGGCCTTCGGTACTTCTAATTCTATCCTTGATTACAGAAGGAAAGAGGGGGACGGGAGGGAAAGGGGTTATGAAGCCAAATACATCTCTCTTATTATTAATATTAGCTTCAGACAAAATAGGTCAAGCTTTGAATTCCTGAGTCTAGCCGTGCCTGCCATTTACAACTAGATCTCGGGCCACTTAAGAGGAAACCTGACTGGGTGCGGTGGCTCACTCCTGTAATTCCTGCACTTTGGGAGCCCAAGGTGGGTGGATCACTTGAGGCCAGGAGTTCGAGACCAGCCTAGCCATCATGGTGAAACCCTGTCTCTACTAAAAATACAGAACTTAGCCTGGTGTGGTGACGCACGCCTGTAGTCCCAGCTACTCAGGAGGCTGAGGCAGGAGAATCGCTTGAACCCGGGAGGCAGAGGTTCCAGTGAGCTGAGATTATGCCACCGCACTCCAGCCTGGACAACAGAGCAAGACTCTGTCTGAAAAAGAAAAGAAAACCTAGAATGATTTGATTTACTTCCCTTTCAGGTCTAAAGTAGTTCAGTCAATACCTGAAAGATGTATCAAGATTTTATATCCAGGATTTATCTCAAATACACTTATCCTGCCTTTGCCAATTAAAAAAAAAGAAAGGTCTTTGAGTGAGCCTGTTTCCTCCAAATAGCTTAACTGTTTCCTTTCTGGCACCATTATGACCAGAGTTGGAGACTTAATAAATCCATCCTCTGGGAAGGACAAACCATATGTCCATTTATTGTTTTATTTATTTAACAAAAGACTATTGACTGGGCTGGAGGCTGGTGCTCACTGTCATGAAGAGGGTAGACCTGTCCCGACCCTCAGAGAGATTCCAGTCTCATAGGAAGACCAACAAGTCAATAGAGCTTACAGGGCAGCAGTAAGTGGTTTGATAGAGGTAAGAAAGGGGTGCCAGGCAACACAGAAGAAGGCTTGGAAACAGGTCCCAGAGGAGGTGACTGCAATACAAAGATGGGGCTCGGATCCTCTGTTCTCTGGATAATGGAATGATAAGGATTGAGTAAGGCCAGAGCATCATCCAGGCAAAGGAAGAGCTCAACCAGAAGCTGCAGTATAGGCCAATACAATCTCAGACTCCATCTCCTGCCCCACTAACATCCGAACCTGTGATCACTCTAACATATTCTCACATCTCAATCTGCTCCTGGTATCCATTTCAGAACTGCAAAATCACATTCTAAAAAGTGGAGCTCACACAAGGTAGCCTAAAAATAAAGACAAATCAGAACAAACATGTGAAATTATTTTTGCCGTTTGCAGAGGTCAGGGTGACTTTGAGACAGGTGCTCATGTGCCTCCATGAGCACAGCGCTGCCTTCCAACAGGGCAGGGATTTCGTGTTCTGGACAAGTCTGAGCATATATAACCAAAATGTATGTAGTTCGTGATTATCTACGTGCTGAGTTCCTCCTATCTGGGGATCCAAAAGTGAAAAGGAGGGCAGAATTCCACATCTGAATGTTAACCCAAATTGAAAAAAAAAAACCTCACTTTTCCTCCACAGTGTTTCCTTATCTGATAGACTTTTCCTATTTTACACTCTCTCTGTGGCACTTGAAGGAGGAGACCTGACCCACACTTTTGAAGTCAGTGCATATTGTTTAGCCTGGTGTTGTTGCAACATTAAGTGCAAGGCTGCTGTCTATACCGCCTACGTAAATGCTGCCGCACACAACCCATCCCCAGCATGCAGAAGTAGTTGTTTATTTGGGGAAGTGTGGTCTAGTGGTGAAGGGTTGTGGTCAAAGCACGGGACCAGAAGTCAGGAAGACGCATATACCCAAATCAACTTAGACTTGTTTGGCAACTTTTCACTTTTGTCTTTTTCATATGCTGATATTCACTTAGGATCTAGCACAGGGCCCGGTGCATAGTAGGTGTTCAATAAATATCCCTTTGTCTTTTTCTTTTTGTCTTTTTTTTTTTTTTTTTTTTTTTTTGAGACAGGGTCTCACTTTGTTACCCAGGCTGGAGTGCACTGGTGTGATTATAGCTCACTGCAGCCTTGAACTCCTGGGCTCAATAGCTCACTGCAGCCTTGAACTCCTGGGCTCAATGCCCCTACCTCAGCCTTCCAAGTAGCTAGGACCACAGGCACACACCAGCAAGCCCAGCTAGTTTTTTATTTTTTGTAGAGATGGGGTCTTGCTATGTTGCCCAGGTTAGTCTCAAGCTCCCGGCCTCAAGTGATCCTCCCACCTCTGCCTCCCAAAGTGCTGAGATGACAGGTGTGAGCCACCATGTCTGGCAATAAATATCTATTGAATAGATGAATGAATGCATGTCCTCATCCAGGCAAGGTGAATGTAGATGGTTGTGCTTTTTGGGTACTTAGAAAGCAAATAGATAATGTTCTTTAAATCTTTGGAAAGGCTGAACAGGCTCTTTTATTCTGGGGTATGAATAGGCAAAAATTGGGAAAGACAAAATTACAAGATGTTTGGGCTATTTTCAGCTGATACAGCCTCTGTGTATAAAGAACACCCCAGTGGTTCATGATGAAAGATCAAACTTACCCTTGTTACTGAGCCCCATGAGAAAGACAGTTAGTGCCCATATATAAATACCACATTGTCTGCAATGACAATGACCATGTTACCACTACCCTTTAATTTATTCATTCTAAATGTCTGGACCCAACAAGAGAAAGAGGCATTCCACAATTCTTGTGGGACTCACACACACATGAGCCCAGTGAAGGGTCTTAGGAGGTCAAGGTTACTCACTCTATGGCTCAGACCGTGAGCAAAAAGATTGCTGCTATTTAGAACACTGGAGGCACAACAGTACCACACCACCCCCCACACATGCCACCACTGCAACTAATTGGTACTAGAGATTTAGCCTCTTTGAGAAAAACTGTTTTTTCATTCTGAACAACTCTTGGCTTTTTGACAGGAGAGGATGATTCAATGGGATCCCCGTCCTTCTGCTAATGTGAGCATTTAAACAAAGCTCTGTATGGTCCCTGAGACACGCTCCATCTGGAGCTGAGGAAACTGGGGAACAGTGGCAGTGCCAAAGACAGGCACACTGTAGCCCAAGCCGGCAACATCTTTTACAGCCACCAGCAGTATGGGACACTGGTTCTGTCAGTGTTGCGGAATCTTGCTTTAGAAACAAGAGCTCCCCGCCAGCAGATAAGCACAGCTTCTCCAGGCTGTCAGCTCCTCTGATGTCCTGAGCTGACCTTCTGCAGCTCTGGCGGACTTAGCTGCTGGAATTCCAAAGGAACCCCATCAACGTCACTAAACCTATAGGACAAAAACACACCCCAAGAAACCTCAACTGCAGGGCTCCCATCCAATAAGAAAAATCTCATAATCACCATGGGCAGGGCCAGGAGTGGCTAGAAGAAGCTGCCATATGACGTGATTCGAGGTGTTAAGACATATTCAGCAGAGGTCACACCATGTCATCCACGACCTTATTCTTACTCAACAAGATAAATCTTTTTTTCTTTCTCTCTCCCTGTACTGAAAAGTTGCAAGGGACAGATTTTTTTTTTTTTTTTTTTGAGACTGAGTCTCACACTATCGCCCAGGCTGGATTGCAGCAGCATGATCTTGGCTCACTGTAACCTCCGCCTCCCCGGTTCAAGCAATTCTCATGCCTCAGCCTCCCAAGTAGCTGGGATTACAGGCGCCCACCACCATGTCTGGCTAAGTTTTGTATTTTTAGTAGAGATGGGGTTTCACCATGTTGGCCAAACTGGTCTCAAACTCTTGACTTCAGGTGATCCGCCAGACTTGGCCTCCCAAAGTGCTGGGATTACAGGTGTGAGCCACCCCACTCGGCCACAAAGGACAGATCTTTAAGAGAGACTTTGGCCATTGTAATGCCAAAGAAATTCTCCTTTCCCAAATCAGGAAAATCTTAACAAATCAGGAAAATCTTATGTAGGAATTCAGTTAGGCTGCCCTCTAATCTAGAACTCATAATTTCATCCTCAGATGTGACAACTTTTTGTCTTAGTTTAGTACATGATTGTGTTCTACAAGAAAACTTGCCATTGTAACTCCCAGGTGAGGTCTGATTTCTCCACGGATGTTTTATTACTGTGGAGTACTGAGTTAGAGATCGATGGTGAAATTCCCAGAATGACTCTTCTGAAGAATTCCACCTTTAAATTCTGGCCCATCCCAGACTGTGAGGTAATCAGTTAGGACAAGGACAGATTATACACTAGCAGAGTCTACTGTCCCACCTAGGGGGGCTCTGAATTAAATCAGAACACCAAACAGAACTGTTGTCCCCCCAAACCTGTTTAGAGGTCAGTTTACAGAATGACACTTAGCTAAAAATCTATACTCCTTATGGAGATTCCCAGTCCATAGGCTTCAGCCTCCGCCTCGCCTTCCAACCTTACCTTGAACCATTTTCCCGCACTCCACTCCAGTTCCATTGACCTTTCTCTCCCTCAAATATGCCAAGCTGCCCTGCCTCTGGGCCTCTGTACCCACTCTTCCCTCTTCCTCACAGACCTTGACAAGTTGACTCTTCCTCCTGACCAACATCTGCTCAAATGTCACCTTCTCCAGGAAGCCCCTCCTGTCCTCCCCATTCAATGTTGCAACCCCCTTTGCCCTTCAGTCACTTTCTGTCATGTTACCTGGTTTTCTTTTCTATCCAGCACTTATCACTACATTACTCTGTCTATTTATGTACTGTTTCATTGCCATCTTCTACTAGTCCATAAGCTCCACAAGAGCAGGGACCTTATCCATCTTATTTAGCAGTTACCTATCCTCAGTACCACGCTTCCTGACACCAAGGCACTCAATAAATCCTTGTAGAATAAATGTATATTTTTATTTTTGTTTATTTACTTTTTTGAGACAGGGTCTCACTCTGTCACCCAGGCTGGAATGCGGTGGCTCACTGCAGCCTCGACCTCCAGGCAATCAAACCAGATAATCCTCTTGCCTCAGCCTCCCGAGTAGTTGGGACCACAGGCATGGGCCATCACGCCTGGCTAATTTTTTTTTATTATTTGTAGAGATGGGGTCTCACTATATTGTCCAGGCTGGTCTCGAACTCCTGGACTCAAGCAATCCTCCTATCTTGGCCTCCCAAAGTATTGGGATTCTGGGCGTGAGCCACTGCACCTGGCCTATGAATAAATGTTAAACAGAGGTTCATCAGTTATTGTCCTTGTGATGGACAAGGCAGCATGGATTCCCTTTCTGGACAGAGGGCTTTGATGGGTGGTTTATTACCTGTATCCTTCTCAGCTTAGGAAACCAAAATCCCAGTCAGCAATTTTTTTTTTTTTTTTTTTTTTTTTTTTGAGACGGAGTCCCACTCTGTCACACAGGCTGGAGTGCAGTCTGCAACCTCTGCCTCCCCGGTTCAAGCGATTCTCTTGCCTCAGCCTCCCAAGTAGCTGGGATTATAGGCATGCGCCACCATGCCCAGCTAATTTTTTTTTTTTTTTTTTTTTTTGAGACAGTCTTGCTCTGTTGCCAAGGCTGGAGTGCAGTGGCACGAGCGTGGCTCACTGCAACCTCCGACTCCTGGGCTCAAGCAATTATCCTGTCTCAGCCTCCCAAGTAGCTGGGAGTACAGACATGCGCCACTATGCCTGGCTAGTTTTTTATAGTTTTAGTAGAGACGGAGTTTCGCTATGTTGGTCAAGCTGGTCTCAAACTCCTAACCTCAGGTGATCCACACGCCTCAGCCTCCCAAAGTGCTGGGATTACAGGCGTGAGCCACCGCACCCAGCCTAATTTTGTATTTTTAGTAGAGACAGGGTTTCTCCATGTTGGTCAGGCTGGTCTCGAACTCCCGACCTCAGGTGATCCGCCTGCCTTGGCCTCCCAAAGTGCTGGGATTACAGGCGTGAGCCACCATGCACAGCCCCTAGTCAGCAATTTTCTTATCGGGCATAATTTAGATGCCTATAAACCCAAGGGGTATACCCATCCTTAGAACTACAAAGACCCATCATACCTGCTGTCTAAATGTTTCCACATAATCACTTCTTGGCCTTT
Organism: Macaca fascicularis; assembly: GCF_037993035.2. Lineage (NCBI taxonomy): Eukaryota > Metazoa > Chordata > Mammalia > Primates > Cercopithecidae > Macaca > Macaca fascicularis. Next base: position 143,223,645 of record NC_088381.1, on the reverse strand, counting down.
TGGCTAAGATCAAATGTAGTAAATGTTTCCACTACCTACTGAACAAGATGGTATGGGATGCCCCCCCACCCCAAAACAATGATTAGCACAGTGAGAAACTTCACCTAAGGTTGGTTACACCCCAGATCCCTTCTTTTACACAAATTTAGCCTAATTCAAAAAGAATTTTTTTTTTAAGTCAGAGTCTCACTCTGTCACCCAGGCTGGAGTGCAATGGCGCGATCTTGGCTCACTTCTACCTCTGTCTCCTGGGTTCAAGCAATTCTCCTGCCTCAGCCTCCCAAGTAGCTGGGATTACAGGAGCACACCACCATGCCCTGCTAAGTTTTTGTATTTTTATAGAGACGGGGTTTCACCATGTTGGCCAGGTTGTTCTTGAACTCCTGACCTCAGGTGATCCACCCACCTCAGCCTCCCAAAATGCTGGCTTTACAGGCATGAGCCACCACACCCGGCCAAGAAACTTTTTAGAAAATATTTATGCATAAAAGTAAAAATCTAACCAATTTTTAGTTTAAAAGTGCTGGCCACAGGGCCACAGTAGACATTTATGGCCCTAATACTGAAGTGATTATGGTGTCCTTTCAAGTAATTAAAAACAAAAGCAACACTGCATTGTAAAATACATTTTTATTTAAAAAAGTAAAACTCAGCCGGGTGCAGTGGCTCACGCCTGTAATCCCAGCACTTTGGGAGGCTGAGAGAGGTGAATCACTGGAGGCCAGGAGTTCAAGATCAGCCTGGCCAACATGGTGAGACCCCCGTCTCTACTAAAAATATAAAAAATTAGCCCAGCGTGGTGGCAGTCACCTATAATTCCAGCTACTTGGGAGGCTGAGGCAGGAGAATCGTTTGAACCCAGGAGGCAGGGTTGCAGTGAGCTGAGATCGCACCATTGCACTCCAGCCTGGGCGACAGAGTGAAACTCTTGTCTCAATAAGTAAGTAAGTAAATAAATAATAAATAAGGAAAACTCACAAGTATGCTAAAATAATGCCCGGATGTAAGTTCCATGAGGGAAGGAGACACTGCTATCTCCCCACTGCCAGATCAGTGCCTGACATAATACTAAGCCCTCAGTAAATAGAATAATGAATACAGCTTTCTGATTTCTTTCTTGAACGCCCCCCACCCCCACCCCAGAATGTGCTTACTTGGTTTCTTGGGCAACCCAGCAGTGACTGGGCACGTGGCTGGGGCCAGGTCAGTATTTGTCAATTGTTTGGATTGCACAGAACTGTTCTCACATACCACAGGCTCAGCTGAGGCCAGCATATAGAACCTACAACAGGAGCTGATCTGGCAGCTATAAACAGAACACCACACTCCTCCCAGCCTCAGATTGGTTAGCATGGAGGGCTGGGCTGGGCTGGGCCCACAGTATTCTTCATTTAAATCATTTGGCAGAACCATTCTATTCGTTTCTCCAGGTTCATCAGGTGGCTGGGAATAAATCATGGGTTAGCTGCCCAGAGGGTTTGTGCGGGTGAAGAATCTTTGCTTTCACCTGGAGTTTGCTTTGCGGTGACTGGGCAGCTTCACAGCAGGTGAGGAACTGGGAGTTCATTTGCTACTAGTACTTTGACATCCAAGGCAAGTTTGTTTGAACCTGGGGCTTCATCCAGCTGATGTCTGTCTGAGCTTAGAATTTGGAAAAGAAGGAAGCGAGAGGTTGTGAAATAGGCTGGGGAATGAAAGAAGGAAAAAAGTTCTTCAACTAGCACTCTACTCATTGGTCTGCGAAATCAACGGTTTCACCAAACGACAGCTCCAAGCCCCAGGGCATAATTTCTACATTTTTTACCCATTTCTGGCCCATATGGTAAAATGGCCAGAAAATAATGCAGAAAGCTGAGGGATTTCAGATTAAGATGTTTTAGATTGTACATTTAGATAAGAGCAGCCCTGAGGCATTTATATCACACATCTAGTTTGAGATTAACTCAGCTATATTCTTATCAGATATCTCTAGCCTGCTTTCTATTTCTCCATTGGTTTCAGAATTCTTTCCAGGAAAGAAACGACTTTCACATACCTCAAAATATTATTACCTCGTACAAGGGTCAGAAAAAAACCAATTACCTACAGTTACTTTGTATGGACCCTGCAAAGGTAATTCCTTCTTAACTCAAATTGTACAAAGTCAATTATCCTATCCCTTGCTACTCATTCATCACTTTTATTGAGTACCTACTACGTGCCAGTCACTAGACTCCACAGTAAACAGACAAACTTCCTACTAACATGAAGCTAATAGTCCAGTATTGAATCAATAAGAAAACAAAAATAGATAAAAGTGAGTGCTGGGCAGGTAATTTTTTTTGTTGTTTTTTTGTTTTTTTGAGACAGAGTCTTGCTCTGTCGCCCAGGCTGGAGTGCAGTGGCACGATATTGGTTCATTGCAACCTCTGCTTCCCCAGTTCAAGCAATTCTCGTGCCTCCACCTCCTGAGTAGCTGGGTCAATAGGTGTGCGCCACCAAACCCAGCTAATTCTGGTATTTTTAGTAGAGACAGGGTTTCACCATGTTGGTCAGGCTGGTCTCGAACTCCTGACCTCAAGTGATCTGCCCACGTTGGCCTCCCAAAGTGCTGGGATTACAGGTGTGAGCCACCGTGCCCAGCCTTGGGCAAGTAATTAAAATGGAAGAATATGTTGTGAACAAGTGTGTTGCTACTTTGGACTGAGTAGAAGAAGGTGACAATTTCCATGAGAAGCAAATGATAGCAAGGAACTAGCCATGAAAGAACAAGGAGCAGGATATTCAGGGCAGAGGAAATGCTTCCCAAAGGTTATGTATTGAAAACCATAAGTGCCAATCCCCCTACACCTTTGAAATCAGCCGTCCTTGCAAGGTGCACCTCAAACCCTACTGTCTGACTTACCAACAACAATCTCCGTCTCCCTCCAGATCTTTGGATCAGTGCTACTAAATGTAAAAAGTTCCCAGCTACTCCCAGCTCACTTTCCTCCCTAGCTGTCCCTACACTTCCAACAGGATATGGACAGTTGTATTTTATTCTCCCTCAATTACAGCCCATCTAGATCCTTCTTATACGTGGCTCCACACTAATGTTGATGATTGATAAGACCTCTCTCAAAAGCTTAGAGTCTTAAGTGAAATAATTGAAAAATAGTGAAGTAAATCACCAACACCAGGCTTGGAGGTCTTCCAGGGCCCTTTTTTACAGGAATTTGAAAACAGGCACATTCCATTGTGTCCTTTGTTAGAGAGCTGTTGACAATAAACAGAGTTCAGAATTTGTGCTGTAAAACAGCACACAGTGAACAAACCAAGGCTTTCTCACCCCAGGCCCCACTTCCCTGGATTCTGGTGAGCCTTATACAGGATTTAAGCTGGTACATTTGAGAAGTTTGTGGAGAACTAGACTCTCAAAGCATTTGTTTTTCAAATTCTTTGTTATTTTGACTGCACTGGAGACTATTCCACAAGCCACTATCAGAATCCACCCATCTCTGGTTCCCGTAAATATTATGTCTACACAGAACTATGTGAACTATTTCTAAGCTGGAATATGAAAGCTTGCTGGTGGAAATGACATAAGAAGAGCATTAAAACTTAAATGAGAGAAAACTCAGTAGCAAAGGAAAAGTGGGCTAAAGGATATGTGCATGTTTTGGTAGCTCAGAAGGTAGTTCAACTCTCAAAGATTGATTATTCAGCCCACCCTAGATTATTTAAATCCAGCAGCAAATGTATACTGGCTTATTTCTGGGGGCACCGGGGTGACACTTACTAAGGCAAGTAAAAGAAGCTGAAGTCAATTCCCAGAGAGATGATTCCATTTTTTTTTTTTTTCTTTTTTTTTTTGAGATGGAGTCTCGCCCTGTCACCCAGGCTGGAGTGCAGTGGCGTGATCTCGGCTCACTGCAACCTCTGCCTCTTAAGTTCAAGCAATTATTTGTGCCTCAGCCTCCTGAGTAGCTGGGATTACAGGCGCAGGCCACCACACCTAGCTACAGAGAGGTCATTCCTAGCATAGTTGGGACTGATTGTTCCAGGTAATGGGGACCAAGGGAAGCCGAGGTGGCAACTGCCAACTGTCAGTGGTTCCTGAGAAGGCAAAAACTAGGCAGCTGCTGCCATGCATCCTGGAGCTGAGGATTAAATTCAATCTGATTGGGAATGTCTTTTAAAAAGAGGCGGGGTTGGGGGAGAGAGAGAGAGATAGGATCTCCCTATATTGCCCAGGCTGGTCTTGAACTCCGGGGCTCAAGCAATCCTTCCACCTCCGCCTCCCAAAGTGCTGGGATTACAGGCATGAGCCACTGCACCCGGCCTGATTGCAAACTTCGGATGCAGGAATCTCCTCTCATCTTTGGCAGTCCTGGCCTCTAGAACATTTGTGAAAAGGCATGGAACATGGAATTAAATATGAGCTACTAGCATTATACATATGTTCTCTGCCTCCACCTCCCACTCTTCATCTCAGTTCAGCCTACTTTTTATCCAGAACTCAAACTTAAAATGTCACATCCACATAAAGGACTTTCCCCAGCAGCCAGACTGAATTAGGAACCTTTTAGAAGCCCTCATTCCACCCTAGGCTTTTCATGATTAGCACTTACCACCATTTCTAATAATACATTTATTTAGAAAGCATTTGGGCTAATTTCTAAAAATTAAGTTCCACAAGAGTAGGAATCTTTGTTTTGTTCACTGATGTACCCCCAAGGAGTTAGAGAAGCCTGATCCTAATAGCTGTTAATTGTTGAATGAATTCATTTAGTGTCTATCTCCCCACTCCGGGAAGGCAGATACCTTGCCTATTTTACTCATCACTGACGCTCTAGCCCCTAACACAGTATCTGACATATAATAGCTGCTCAAAATATACTTCTTGAATAAAGGGAAATAATGATAGCTAATATTTATTGAGTGCTTGCTCAGGAATTATGCTAAGTGCTTTACAAATATTATTATGTTTTTGTTGTTGTTTTGTTTTGAGACGGAGTGTCGCTCTGTCACCCAGGCTGGAGTGCAGTGGCGCGATCTCAGCTCACTGCAACCTCCACTTCCCAGGTTCAAGCGATTCTCCTGCCTCAGCCTCCTGAGTAGCTGGGATTACAGGTGCCCACCACAATGCCTGGCTACTTTTGTTGAGATGGAGTCTCACTCTGTCACCAAGGCTGGAGTGCAGTGGCACAATCTCAGCTCACTGCAACCTCTGCCTCCCGGGTTCGAGCGATTCTCCTGCCTCAGCCTCCAGAGTAGCTGGGACTACAGGCACTCACCACCACACCTGGCTAATTTTGTATTTTTAGTAGAGACAAGGTTTTTCCATGTTGGTCAGGCTGGTCTCGAACTCTCAACCTCAGGTGGTCCACACACCTCGCCCTCCTGAAGTGCTGGGATTACTGGTGTGAGCCACCACACCTGGCCTACTTTTTGTATTTTTTTTAGTAGAGACAGGGTTTTACCATGTCGGCCAGGCTGGTCTCAAACTCCTGACCTCAAGGAATCCTCCTGCCTCGGTCTCCCAAAGTGCTGGGATTACAGGTGTCAGCCACCGCACCCAGCCTTGTTATGTTATTTAATATTCACCACAATTCGATGATGTAGGTATGTTGTTCTGCTAGTTTGGTTGAATAGGTTCAATAATATTTTTTTTTGTAGAGATGGGATCTCACTACGTTGCCCAGGCTGATCTCAAACTCCTGGGCTCAAGCAAATTTTCCCACCTCAGCCTCCCAAAGTACTGAGATTACAAGCATAAGCCACCACACCCAGCCAATTCAATATAATTTTAAAATAATGATCTTATAATTTTCTAATCCACACCAACATAATTGGGCTAAATATTTCCCCAGTGTAGTTGATAGTGCTCTGGTGACCTGCATAAGTAAATTTATTTCCCTAAGTACCTACCAGGGCATGACTAATAAGAGAGAAACTCAGGGCCAGGTGCAGTAGCTCACGCCTGTAATCCCAGCACTTTGGGAGGCCAAGGCGGGTGGATCACCTGAGGTCAGGAGTTTGAGACCAGGCTGACCAACATGGTGAAACCCCGTCTCTACTAAAAATACAAAAATTAGCTGGGCATGATGGTACGTGCTTGTAGTCTCAGCTACTTGGGAGGCTGAGGCAGGAGAATCACTTGAACCTGGGAGGCCGAGGTCAGCAGTGAGCCAAGATTGCGGCGTTGTACTCCAGCATGAGCAACAGAATGAGACTCTGTCTCAAAAAAAGAGAGAAACTCAATTTCATGGGCCTTAATTATGCTAATGTTGCTTGGAATTAAAATATAGATTCAGCTTCTAGAGACATTGGGCTTTGAAGAAAAATTTATCTATGTTGTGCTGGTTGCATTGGGTTCACATACAACCACAGAACATATAGAACGCTTCCAGTTTTGCTAGGGGACACTGGAAGCAGGAAAAAAGTATGGGCCAAATCTTGCCCAAGACGCTGGTTAAACCGGCTTTGCCAGTGTCTCCTGTACCTACCTGGGACACTAGCTGGAAGGCAGGTTTGTTCCCTCCTCTGGGAGGAACCATGCCAGTCCCTACCACTCTGCCCCATCTGATCCGGCTAGATCAGGCTTCGGGAAGTCAATAATCCCACCTCGCCAGGTAAAACCAGAAGTGTTCAGCTGGTACAGCATGGTTCCAGCAAGGAATGGACTCACTGAAAACAAACTGATCTGCCCAGAGTAGGAGTTATTCCAAGAGAATTACTCAAAGTATTATATTCCCCATATCGGAACCCATTCTGGTGAGATTATGTTATTCTCCTTTAACAAAGAAACTGGTGACCCAAAGAAGCATCATATGAGAAGTGGTCATCTTATCAGGAACATTAATTCTTGAGTTAAATTTTTACCTCTCCTTGATTTCTCTATCTGCTTTTGTCACTGTCAGCACCACCCCATAAATACTGAAAAAGAAACAGGAGTGTACAAGGAAGATAGGAAAAATAAAGACAAAGCAGGGAATTTGCATAAAGCTGCATGTCTTTGATTTAAAAGGGCTGTCCTTCAGTTTTAAATAATGTCCTTTTTTTTTTTTTTTTTTTTTTTTTGAGACAGAGCCTTGCTGTGTTGTGCAGGCTGGAGTGCAGTGGTGCGATCTTGACTGACTCACTACAACCTCTGCCTCCCACGTTCAAGCAATTCTCCTGCCTCAGCCTCCCAAGTAGCTGGGATTACAGGCGTACACCACCACACCTGGCTACTTTTTGTGTTTTTAGTAGAGACAGAGTTTCTCCATGTTGGCCAGGCTGGTCTTGAACTCCTGACCTCAGATGAGGTCTACTGGCCTAAGCCTCCCAAAGTGCTGGGATTACAGGTGTGAACCACTGCACCTGGCCAGATAATGTCCTTTTGACTTTTTTAGTGTTAAAATGTCTTCTCATTTATGAAATGATAGTGATAATAAGTAGTACTTGTTGTTAGGTTAAATTCAAAGTTGGCAACCTGTGTCAATTCCCAAACATGTAAAAAAAACTTTGCTTGCCCCTGTAGTATATGGGAGTCTCTGGATGACTGCAGTGGTGTTTCAGAGGTTTTAGATGAGGATGGGGAGAAGTGTTTCCCCCATCATGTGTGAGTGGAACTATGGGTCTGCTGGGTGGGTTCCGAGAGTCCTGTGTCAGCAACTGGTACACCGTGAGGGTTGACTTTGACTAAAATGAATAATCTCTAGGATTCCAGCATCTCATTTCTCAGACCTACCCAAGAGCCCAGTGCCCCTGTCTGGTGCCATCTCACCTGTCGGGGAGGAACATATCTGGTAATGTAATTTACAATAAATTTCAGGAGACTACTGCTCACAAGAGAATTTGTCTTTTAAGAGTAAGACCCAAAGGGAATGGCAAATGCTTAATCCAAAGAAATATATTGCTGATGATGGAATTTTAGGGACAGTGAGGGAGCATTCCTTGGCATAGGGCATATCAAATCACATAGATGGGCATTTATCCAGTCTCTCTATGAGTTACATCTCTTGACACTTGACCTTGACACTGCTCCATTTACAGGCCACCTCATCTTGCAAAACATTTTTAAACTTTAAAATACCCTCAGATTTATGGTTTTTGAAGCCCTTCCACAGCGTGACCTAGTATGACCCTCCTAACAGTCCTGAGAGGTAAGGAGGCCAAGTAGCAACATCTCCTTTTTTTTTTTTTTTTTTTTAAAGGAATTTCACTCTTTTTGCCCAAGCTGGAGTGCAATCGCACAATCTTGGCTCACTGCAACCTCCACCTCCTGGGTTCATGCGATTCTCCTGCCTCAGCCTCCCGAGTAGCTGGGATTACAGGCATGCGCCACCACACGTGGCTAATTTTTTGTATTTTTAGTAGAAATGGGGTTTCACCATGTTAGCCAGGCTGGTTTTGAACTCCTGACCTTAGGTGATCCACCTGCCTCAGCCTCCCAAAGTGCTGGGATCACAGGCGTGAGCCACCGCACCTGGCCACATCTCCATTTTTATATCTGAGGAAAGCCAGACTTGAAGAGCATGAGTGGAAGAGTGAATTCCATCATGACTGAGATGTAAAGGAGGATAGTGTGCACCCGGACCTTGAAAGGCCAGGTAGGTCACGGCTCCTACACATCTTGGCCTGGGCCAAGGCCTCTTCTTTGCCAGGGAAACCTGGCAAGTGGAGGCTTCACTCAGCACTAAGATGGAGAGGTGTTGAGGGAAAATATACCCACAAATAATAATCAGGCATTTATACAGCATTTAGTATTTCCATACCACCTACTAATAATCACTGTATCATTGCAATCCTGTTGAGTTAAAGCAAACGTGTGGGGTCAGTGAGTTTGCCAGAACCCATTTTATAGATGAGGAAATAGGTTGAGGATATTAATCATCTTGTGGTTTAAGGAAGTCAGCAACATAGAAGGATATCATGGTCCTTATGTTGAATCTGGTCATCTAAACAGAGAGGCTCAGCCGAAACACAGGGCAGCAAAAGAATATGCATGTGTGTGTGCATGCAAGCATATATGAAACAAACTGCTTCTCACGATACTATCAAAACGATATCTATCTGGTATTTCCTAGACTAAAAATTCCCTGGGTCCCACACCACGGCCCATGACCATGTTTGGGTCAAACAGAAAGAACTGGCCTGGCCAGGTGTGGTGGCTCACATCTGTAATCCTAGCACTTTGGGAGGCTGAGGCAGGTGGATTGCCTGAGCTCAGGAGTTCAAGACCAGCCTGGGGAATACAGTGAAACCCTGTCTCTACTAAAAACACAAAAAATTAGCCAGGAGTGGTAGTGTGTGCCTGTAATCCCAGCTACTTGGGAGGCTGAGGCAGGAGAATTGCTTGAACCTGGGAGATGGAGGTTGCAGTGAGGTGAGATTGCGCCATTGCACTCCAGCCTGGGCGACAGAGTGAGATTCCATCGAGAGAGAGAGAGAGAGAGGGAGATGGAAGGAAGGAAGGAAGGAAGGGAGGAAGGGAGGAAGGGAGGAAGGGAGGGAGGGAGGGAGGAAGGGAGGAAGGGAGGGAGGGAGGGAGGGAGGGAGAAAGAAAGAAGGCAGGCAGGAAGGCAGGAAAGAAGGAAAAGAAGGAAGGAAATAAAAAAAGAACTGGCCAGGCACGGTGGCTCATGCCTGTAATCCCAGCAGCACTTTGGGAGGCCGAGGTGGGCAGATCACTTGAGATCAGGAGTTCAAGACTAGCTAGGCCAATATGTCGAAACCTGTCTCTACTAAAAATACAAAAATTAGCCAGACGTTGTGGCAGGTGCCTGTAATCCCAGCTACTTGGGAGGCTGAGGCAGGAGAATCACTTCAACCTGAGAGGTGGAGGTTGCAGTGAGCCAAGATCCTGTCACTGCACTCCAGCCTGGGTGACAGAGCGAAACTGTCTCAAAAAAAAAAAAAAAAAAAAAAAAAAAAAAAAAAAAAAAAGAACTAAGAATGGGAAATGGAGAAGGACATGGAAGTTTGGAGGTTATAACTGATGCTGCCCTTGGACAGAGTCATAAAATCAGTTCATATACTAGAATCAAATCTAGGCACTTAGATATTTTGTCATCTTTCACCTTCCTCCCCTCTTCTTCATCTACACTGAGAAAATGCCCTCATTCACCTCTTCCAGCTTTTCAGGTCATCTTCAATGTACAGCGTAAATATTATCTCATTATCCCTCTTTCAGTGTAACCCAGATATATTGGCTCTCAGAGACCAAGACATGCTATATTCCTGGAAATGTAAAGCGAGATGATAGAATTAGAAAGGGATGTTTGATGGTCTAAAAAGGATCTTATATCAGACTTTCAAATATTCCCTGGCAGTGTCAGGACAGAAAGGAGACTAGCCTAGCAATTTAATATATTTACTGGGTAAATAGTAAGCACTTGCAGTCCCTGACTTAATCAGAATGAAGTTCATTACGATAAAGAGCTGTGCCCTTTGGTCCTGTTTGCATTAAACAGGCTCTCAATTTCATTTAATTTCACTCACATCTCCGAAGGAAATTATAGACTATGAGGCTAGCCAAAGAGTCGGCGGCGAGGACAGATAGCAAGGATATCCACCAGAGGAGATAGAGGAAAGGAGGTAGTGGGCTAAGATGCGAGCATAGAAGACAGATATTCTCCTTATCAACCCCAATCAATGAAACTAATTTTACTTTCTTGTTTTTAACTTGACGTTTGTATCAGTCTCTCTCTCTCTCTCTCTGGTTTTTAAAAACATGTTATCAGGTCATCTAAACCTTTTATGAAACATTTCAGACTTGTACGTGCATGAGCTGGTGAAGATTTATTATATTTGACACCATAACTACAGATTTTAAGGCATTCTTGTAAGCACAACTTGACTGAAACCCCTGAGGCTAGATCGCTATCTTTTGCCAGATGTTAACTTGGTTTCACTGATGGAAACCCAGGGTAAGGTTAAAACTGTTTCTGGACACATTCATACCTTGGAATGTTTAACTCCATCAGTATATTAGTATTTGATTTCAAGAAACCTGGGCTCTTGATCTGTAATACTCTGTTCATCTCTGTCCTCAATTTCTTTGTTTCTATTGGAGAAATCAAACGGTCCCCTCGATTTGAATTAAAACAGGCGGAGAGGAAATAATAAGATCCAATGAGCCCATAAACAGAAGTACCCACCCAGGTCCTTTGGGATTCTTTGGTATCTATTCAGGCTACAAGAAATCTGCCCATCTCTGGGTGGGAATACGGATAAATGATGTCATTCAACAGAATTAGGACCAGACGGGGAAATGTATCCAAATCCTGCAGGGGGTAGCACTGAATGCCGGCCTCCGAGTGCTCTCAAGCATAAACAAGAGTAACCGTGAAACCAACAGTTTCTGGGATGTGGCTGAGAGGGTAACGGCACTTCTTGAGATGTGCTGGGGGGTGGGAGCCGAGGTTATAACACCAAATATTGGGTTGTGACAGATGCTGGACATGAGGGCCATGATTCCTACAATGGACTAGAGCACAGTGGAACTATGTCATCTGCTGGGCTGTAATCGGTAGGAGCAAGCTGCACGTGCAGCACGTTTTCTCCTGGATCACATCCTTGGCGACCGATCTAGACCTCAGCCTCCAGGATCTGTTAGAGAAATAAACAAGTGGGAGACAACAACCAAAACAGCAACACAGTCGAGCGGGCGCGGGAGACGAAACTCCGCCTTTGGAAGCCTCGGGCCAATCAGAAGCCTGTTGCTGGGGCCCGGTGTTTGGCCGCCTGACGTTCCCATGGAGACGGAAGAACGTTACACACTAAACACTGGCGACGTTGACGTCTATGCATTATATCCATGGAGACGACAGAGTAAACGTCATCCCCCTACACCTCCCCGCCTCCCTTAGCGCCAGGGGCGGAGGGAGCGACGCAGGCGTTGCCGTCACGTGCTGGACGCCGGGAGCGAAGCCGGGTGGGCGGGGCCTGTTGCTATGACTGCAGCTGCGGCTGTTTGGAGCTGCAATTAGAAAGTGCTGAAGTAGCAGTAGAGCCAGAACCGATTCTGGAACAGCTTCTCCAGCCTCCGGGCCAGAGAGGGTTCCCCAGCCCCTGGAAAGCCAGGACACCCCCTAGGCTGTCCCAGCACGCCTCAGCCTCAGGTCCTGAGCCAACATCTCTCTGCGCTGCCTGTGACTCCAGACTGAGGGCCAAACCGAGACCACTCCCTCCACCCTCAGTTGGCCATAATTGTCAGGGTGACCTCCCCGACCGACCGTCTCCTCCAGACAGCAGCCCACAGAACAGCCACCGACCAAACTGCCTTGCTGATGAGACAGGAGCAAAACCAGCTTAGAAATTTTCCCACTGTTGGAGTAAACCCCAGAATTCTGCCAGAAAGGAGAAGCATAAGGAACTTTGCATTTATCTTTTATACGTTAAAAGCAGCAGCACTTGAGACATTCATTCCTTGGAGCTTTGTTGAAGAATTGAGGAAGGGGTGCTTAATAATCCCATTCAAGAATAGTTCCTCTCGAAGGGAGAGAAAACTCAGAAATCCCTGAGTACTGTGATACTCAAAAATGGGAAGGCCTGGAAAAACCTAAGTCAATAAAAACTGAAGCTTAAATTTCTACGTTGCTTAATTTCATCTCGACTGCACAAGCCAACAGAGTGTGAGAAATCTCTCTGCGTGCCAGCCTCCTTTTTCCTCACGCAACTCTGGAAACAGTTATAGGAAGATTGCAGCAACAAATTGTAAACAAAACCAGGTCAAGAAACAGAGGAGAGCGCCGGGCATGGTGGCTCAGGCCTGTAATCCCAGCACTTTGGGAAGCTGAGGCAGGTGGATCTCCTGAAGTCTGGAGTTCGGGACCACCCTGGGCAACATGGCGAAACCTCCCCTCTAATAAAAACAAAAAACAAAAAAATTAGCCAGGCGTGGTGGCAGGTGCCTGTAATCCCACCTACTCGGGAGGCTGAGGCAGGAGGATCACTTGAACCCAGGAGGTGGGGGTTGCAGTGAGCCAAGATCGAGCCACTGCACACTCCAGCCTGGGCAACAGAGCAAGACTCTGTCTCAAAAAAAAAAAAAAAAAAAAAAGTTGAGCTGACCATGTGAAGCCAGTCAACCTGAACAAAATGTAACTTTTGAATGATAAGGCACAGCTGAGCAGTCCAGACTTTGAATTTTCTCCAAATACCATGATCTTCCATCCTGGCTGAATTTAAATGGTGTCTTTTGTATTTGGGGAAAAGCAGAGGGGATATTATTTGCCGGAATTAAAAGCAAGCCATTGGGGTGAGCACATAGTCTGTTGCAGATGGTGGAGGCATAAAGAGGGATTTCATGAAAATGAATGGCATTCGGAGTTGGCCTGGGCGTTCTCCATTCCTCCACCAACACATATCCAATCCCATTGTCTATCTCTGACAAATCAGCACCTCAGGGTCCCTTCCCTGTTACTCCATAGTAGCCCTCCCTGGGCCCCCATTCAGATATTTTACCACCTGCCCACAGAACATATCCGTTGCCTTTCAACATTCCCTTGCTCCATCCTCTGACCTACCTATTACTCACTTCCCTGACATCCTTCTCTAAACACTTTTTCTTTGACTCCCTTCCCACTCAATTGCCACTCCCCAGGATTTTACCCAGTTGATCATTGCTCCCCAAACCCTTGCCCTATCCACTCATCCCCACCATAGTGTTTTTCATGTCTGGTCCTTACTTAAGAAAAGACAGTAGCTTATTGGAACTGCTGTCTAGTTCCAAACAGAGGAAGCAGGGCACAGTGAGTGGAACAAAGCCATCATCAGCACTTCAGGAAAAAAAAAACCCTGGCCAGGCGCAGTGGCTGGTGCCTGTAATCCCATCACTTTGGGAGGCCGAGGCAGGCGGATCACTTGAAGCCAGGAGTTCGAGACCAGCCTGGCCAACATGGTGAAACCCCATCTCTACTAAAAATACAAAAGTTAGCCAGATGTGGTGGCGCAGGCCTGTAGCCCCAGCTACTCAGGAGGCTGAGGTGGGAGAATTGCTTGAGCCTGGAAGGCAGAGATTGCAGTGAGCCAAGATCCTACCACTGCCCTCCAGGCTGGGCAACAGAGTAAAACTCTGACTCAAAAAAAGAAACAAAAGAAAAAAGAAAAAAGTAATAAAAAGAAGAAAAGAAAAAAGAAAAAAATATTGGCCGGGCGCAGTGGCTCACGCCTATAATCCCAGCACTTTGCAAGGCTGAAGTGGGTGGATCACCTGAGGTCAGGAGTTCGAGACCAGCCTGGCTAACATGATGAAAACCCGTCTCTACTAAAAATACAAAAAATTTTAGCCAGGCATGGTGGCGCACACCTGTAATCCCAGCTACTTAAGAGGCTGAGGCAGGAGAATCACTTGAACCTGGGAGACCGAGTTGCAGTGAGCCGAGATTGCGCCACTGTACTCCAGCCTGGGCAATGGAGTGAGACTCGGTCTCAAAAATAAATAAATAAATAAAAATAAAAATAAAAACCCAGATAGTAGTTGAGATTCATGCTATAATTCATTCAACCATAATGCAGATTCTGCTTATTACGGGATTATGGGCAAGGTAGCAATTTACTAATTCTGATATTTTCAGGGAAGAAATTACAATTTCTACTTTTTTCTGTCAACGAATGGTTAAGCTAGACTTCTCTTTTCTAAACTCTACCTAGAACATAACAGCAGATGGAAAAGAGAGAAACTTCAAATTCAGGTTAATGGGAAAGCCTGATTTATGGGTAGATTTGATTGAATCAGTTTTTGACATGGAAATGAAGTGGTTTGTGTTTTGTTTCAGATGGAAAAGCATTGATGCAGTTTACCCCTAGGCACAGAAATAACCCATTTTAGGCCAGGAACGGGCACGGTGGCTCATGCCTGTAATCCCAGCACTTTGGGAGGCCAAGGCAGGCGGATAACCTGAGGACAGGAGTTCGAGACCAGCCTGACCAACATGGTGAAACCCCGTCTCTACTAAAAATACAAAATTAGCCAAGTGTGGTGGCACATGCCTGTAATCCCAGCTACTTAGGAGGCTGTGGCAGGAGAATCGCTTGAACCCGGGAGGCAGAGGTTGCAGTGAGCCGAGATCATGCCGTTGCAGTCCAGCTTGGGCAACAAGAACGAAACTCTGTCTCAAAAATAAAAAATAAAAATAACCCATCTTGTCATCTAGAAAAGAAGTGGAACAGCAGTCTTTCTTATTTCCCTACTTTAAACTCAGAGTTAAGTTCGAATAAGATAGTTGTATTTACTTTGCCATTCTCTCTTGAGGTCTCTCTTTCAATTCTTCAGGCTAATCAAGGACCCAGCAAGCCACTCACACAGTGTATGAGAAGGAGAAAATAAAGGCAAGATTTATCTAATACTTTTGATATGCTAGGACTATGTAGAATACTTGAGAGTACTCTATATGTTATCTCGTTTTATCCCGTTAACATCCATGAGAACTAGGTCTTCATGTGCCCACTTTTACAACGGAAGAAACTGAGCTTCAAGTAGTTAAATAAGTTGCCCAAGAATGCAGTACAGAGCCAGGACATCCCCAACGATGCGGTGGAATGCATGGAAAACCTCCACTTGGATCATTCCACAAGCTTTCTTTTCCATGGGGAGACTCTAGCCCCCTTTTCCAAACTTTTTTTTTTTTTTTTAAGGAGAGAAGATTGTGAGATCTGCTAGAGCTTCATGAAAAGGTGCTGACACCACAAAGAACACGAATCCATCCCTGCCTCCTGGGACTAGCCTATATTTCCTCATTGGCCCAAGATCCAAGGAGGCAAAGAGAGACATGCCCCAGAGCACACGCAGCAGAAAGGTTTGGGCGGTTCGGGGAGACTCTGACCTGCCCCAGGCTAGGGAGGGCACTACCTGAGTTCACCAGCTCCCTGGAGAGCTCTGCACAGATTTATCTGCAGCTGTCACTTACAACCAGCTCCTTCTTCCTCTTCTCTCTCCTCCCCCATGCCTGACCCTGCAGGGAAGCACGTCTAGCACGAATTCCTTCAAACCTCAGCTCAGCTGCCTTTAGGATTTTTATTTGTCTGAAGAGTTCCCTCCTTGACAAGCAGCATTAGTCAAGTCCAGTGGGTGGGAAGGGCATTTCCCGGTGATCCTGGGCTTGGAGGAAGGGGAGACCCTTCTCCCTCCTGGCTTTGGCAAGCAACCCTGGAGAGGCCCATGTGGGTGGCAGTGAATACAGACAAGCCACAGGGGTTCTTGCTGGGCAGGAATGCCCACGGGCCACACCTTCCTCAGCCCTCAGAGCACTTCATCATGTCTGGACCCGCGAATGGGGTGGCAGTGCCAGGGAGTGGGTTCTCCCAGTGTCTGGCTCCAACAACCGGTTTACTGTGATGATTCTATTTGTGTTCCCTGGGTTCTGTTTGGCTTGGCAGCAGGGAAGGAAGAGGGCAACAGGTTCACTCCAGTTTGTACTGGGTTGTTCCTGCAGCCACACCCAGGCATTAAAGCAGGCGGCTTGCACCCTGGATGCCTTTACCTGGGGGCCCTTGGTGTGCAAAAGCAAAGCGTGGGAAGTATTTCCTTTTTATGGGCCAGCCAGGTGTGGCTGGCATTTCACCTATTCCTGTATTACTAACGTCATCCAGATTCAGGTCAAAGGGCGTGCTTCCTAGACTGCCATCATCCTGAGATCCGGGATCAGGGGACGGTTGATCAAGTCCATTTGGGCTGGATTATCCTGAGTTCCTACTACCCATGGACACTTAATTCCTGCTTCTGAAACAAAAATCTGTCCAGGCACGGTGGCTTATACCTGTAATTCCAGCACTTCGGGAGGCTGAGGCAGGAGGACCATTTGAGCCCAGGAGGTCTAGGCTGCAGTGAGTTATGATCATACTACTACACTCCAGACGGGGAGACAGAGCAAGACCTTGTTTGTTAAAAAAAAAAAAAAAAAAAAAAAATTCTGGGCCAAGCACAGTAGCTCATGCCTGTAATCCCAGCACTTTGGGAGGCCAAGGTGGGTGTATCACCTGAGGTCAGGAGTTTGAGATCAGCCTGACCAGCATGGAGAAACCCCATCTCTACTAAAAACACAAAATTAGCAGGGTGTGGTGGAATATGCCTGTAATCCCAGCTACTCGGGAGGCTGAGGCAGGAGAATCACTTGAACCCAGGAGTTGAAGTTTGCGGTGAGCCAAGATCATGCCATTGCACTCCAGCCTGGGCAACAAGAGCGAAACTCCGTCTCAAAAAAAAAAAAAAAAATTCTGAGGTCGGATAACTGTGCTGTACCTTGGAGGACTGGTGTCCCCAAAGTTATAATATGGTTTCTCCTAAAGCATGCAAAGTAGGGGTTCTTTTTATACAAGATAGTAACTTTCAAGGAAAATAGACTTCAAGGTCAAATAGACTTAGTCTAGAACTCTGGATTTGCCACCTTACTTAGATGAGCCTCCGTCCAGAACTAAAATCTCTAGCATGTGAAAAATAGCAGTTAATATTTATGCTACGACATGCCAGGCATTGTTCTGAGCAGTTTTGTAAAAACTCGTTTAAGCCTCAAAACAACATAAAGAGGTGAGTAAGTGAGTAGATTATTATCATCCCCTCTTACAGATGAGAAATGGAGGCAGAGAGGTTAAGGAGATTGCCAAAGGTCACACAGCTGATAAATGACAGTGCTAGGATTCGATGAAAGGAAGTCTGGAACCCATATGAAGCGAACCAGAACCTCTGGAACACATCTCAGAACCAGAATGGTAGCGATGTTCCTGGAAAGCCCTGCTGTGCCGGTGGCTAGATGCCTTAGACAGCAGACAGAGACACAGCCCCCCAGACCCGCCCTGTCATCTCTACGCTTCCCTTCGGAGGCTCCCAAGTCAACTTTGGAAAGGGCCTTTCTTTTTTCTAAGACAGGTCTCGCTGTCTTTCCCAGGCAGAAATGCAGTGACTTGATCCTAGCTCACTGCAGCCTTGACCTCCCAGGCTCAAGTGATTCTCCCTCCTCATCTTCCTGAATAGCTGGGACTACAGGTGCCAGCCACCACACCAGGCCAATTTTTGTATTTTTTGTAGAGATGGGGTTTCACCATGTTGCCCAGGCTGGTCTCAAACTCTTGGGCTAAAGCGATGGCCTGCCTTAGCCTCCCAAAATGTTGGGATTACAGGTGTGAGCCACGGCACCCAGCCAGAAAGGGCCTTTCTACCAGCCTAAACATTGCCCTTGCCCTGGACCCTGGGGTAGCCTTCCCTTGAGTACAGGGATTTCCTGGCTGAAGGTCACAGTCATGGTCATCCAGCCGGTTCAACGAAAGGGTCTTCAGAAGTGCACTAGCATCCATGGGCTCCTCACCTGCTCCAGGGGCAAGAACAAGCATTGTGACACTATGGACCTGTCATGAATGAGCGTTCTTCCCGGCAGGCAGGCGTATGCCTCTCTGTGCTCCTTCTCACGCTGGGGGCCGGCAGAGCCAGGCTGGCATGCTGGGCATAACCAAGCATGTCGAGCAGGCAAGGCCACAGAGAGCCCTGCCCTGAAGAAAGTGGCCATGACCTAGACAGCTGAATGATGAAACCATTTCCTCTCCAAGAGAGGCCTGAGCACATGGCTGCAGGGCCTGGCAAAGCCATAGGCTTTGTTCCTGGGGCCACTCCCTACCTGTATGAGATAATGTGCATTGTGGGGCTTGAGACAGTTAGAATGACTTCTTAAACGGAGGCAAGGTGTAGTTCATTACCACATTTACGGAGTGCCAAGTGTGCTTTATGTGACTGATACGAATTTGTTTACTTTGTCCTTAAAACAACCCTATGAGGTAGGTTCTTATACTATCCTCTTTGACAGATGAAGAGATGGAAGCACATTTTTTTTTTTTTTTTTTTTTTTTTGAGCCTGAGTCTCGCTGTCACCAGGCTGGAGTGCAGTGGTGCAATCTCAGCTCACTGCAACCCCGACCTCCCGGTTCAAGCAATTCTCCTGCCTCAGCCTCCCAAGTAGCTGGGACTACAGGTGCCCGCCACCACATCCAGCTAATTTTTTTGTATTTTTAGTAGAGACGGGGTTTCACCATGTTGGCCAGCATGGTCTCAGTCTCTTGACCTTGTGATCCACCCGCCTCGGCCTCCCAAAGTGCTGGGATTACAGGTGTGAGCCACTGCGTCCAGCCTTCTATATTTTTAATTTTTTAAAACAGCAATAGAGGCATAGAGAAGTTAAATTTCCCAACTCAGCACAAGCAATAAATGAGAGTCAAATCCAGAAATGGCTGACTTCCCAGACTGTGCTCAACTCTCTAAAGCAAAATGGAGGCCCTTTCCCCAGGGTCAGTGAAGACACAGGACCAGAGAAGGGTCTTGAGATGCTTCCATATTAGGCTGGGGGTCCAAGTCCCTTGTCCAATTACTGGAGACCCTTGGGACCATAGCCTATGCCTCCAGAAGTGTCATCTGATCCGACTCCCAGGCTCTCACTGGCCACTCTGGAGCTCAATGAGCCAGAGATGGCTCCACTAATCCCTTAGGCTAGCTAGATCCCTACTACAAGTTTACAACTCAGCTGGAACCTGGCCGGCCCCACAAGAACAGCAAAGGATGTGGACAGAGAGTAGGTACAAAACTGTGATTGTCTTACCTCTGGGTATTTTCAGGATATGGCCTTGTCCATCTGGGCTTGGGTTCTGTTTGTGACTGGTATAGCATCGTGCTATAGGCCAAAGCTGAAGCTCCCAAGACACCCTTCTATTTCTTTACAGTGCCTCCTCTCCCTCTGCCTCCTCCTGATAAAATACACATATCTTAGTAGCATTTGACAACACCAGCCCTGGAGCTCGACTCCCTGGGTTCAAATCCTTGCTCTGCTACTCATTGCAAACTATCTTCCGAATTATTTAATCTTTCTGTGCCTCAGTTTCCTTCTCTGCAAAATGGGCACACCAATACTACCTTCCTTATACTGTTGTTGGGAGGACAAGATAAGGTGTGTGTATGGCAAATGCTTGACAAATAGTAGGCATTAACGTGGTGGTAGTTTATTATATATTTGCTTCTTTCCTTCTCAGGATTCTGAGATAAGTTTATTGAACACTGGCTATAAGCTATAACCTACTGGGCTATTGCTTGTACTCCTCCTTCCATGCCCTCCTACCATCAATTCTTAGGTTAGTCCTTTTTTTTTTTTTTTTTTTTTTTTTTTTGAGATAGAGTCTTGCTCTATCATCCAGGCTGGAGTGCAGTGGCATGATCTCAGCTCATTGCAACCTCCACCTCCTGGGTTCAAGCCATTCTCCTGTGTCAGCCTCCCGAGTAGCTGGGATAACAGGTGTGCACCACCATGACTGGCTAATTTTTGTGTTTTTAGTAGAGATGGGGTTTCTCCATGTTGGTCAGGCTGGCCTCCAGCTAATGGCCTCAGGTGATTCACCCACCTCAGCCTCCCAAAGTGCTGGGATTACAGGTGTGAGCCACCGCGCCGGCCCATAGGTTAGTCCTTTTTAAAGAGATCTGGTGGTGAGCTTTGGGCTTAAAAGGAAAAAATAAAAAGAAATAAAAAAGAAATCTAGGAATAGGCACTCCTAGAACGGAACAGAGGTCCCATTAGACTGGGTGAGGGGTCTTTAGGAAATTCCTTAATGCCAATTTTTTTCACAATTTTAATGGTTCAACATGGGAAGGGAGCCAAGGCTATTAATTTGTAACAGCTGCTAAGAAATCATGTCAACACCTCAGTATAGATTCTCTCTGTGAGCGCAGAGGTTAGGTTGAAAGTCATGAGACCTAAAATAATTATTGAGCAACAACATTGTAGGGGATTACTGATGGCAAAATAAACAACCTTCAACAGAACCCACCCCGCCTTGGCTGTATCCTCCGGGAGACTCTCACCTCCTTTTTTTAGATTGTCGTCTCAGTCTGACTACAAACCATGTCTTAACAGATAAAGCTTTGATTCCACCTCTAACATAAGAGCAATACAAACCCACATGCCTACCAAATATAAGTGGGTGATGATACGGGCCTAGGATAGAAAGTGAGCAACTTAATGGTGAGTTCATGCTGCAAAGGAGAGTCAAGGTGAAGGGGTACCTTATCTCAAATCTGAACAAAGATGTGTATTTCCTGTGAAGTCTGATGAGAAAAAGAAGAAAAAAATGTGGTTTGACTCCATCACACAAAGTAAGTCACGGTGGGTCTCGCTCTGCTGTAGAACTTTAAAGCCTGAGCAGCAGGCACATTTGTGGTTTGGTTGTGTTATCCGACTCTGCGGCTGACACACGCTGCTTTTAGTTCATGGCTGTCGAGTTTCCAGTCTCCCTTGGGCTCTTACGTTATGGTTTCAGGTTTCAGTGTGGCCACACACATCTCTCCACTATTCAGGTGGAACAGCTGCAAGGGATCCCCCCTGCAAAGACATCATAATAGCCGTAGCTGCCACTGAGGCCTGGCCCTATGCCAGCTACTGCGTTGTTTGCATGTTTTCATTCATTATGCCCACTTTACAGATCAGGAAACAAACTTCAACCTTGTATTAAGGATCGTATCAATCTTTGTAGGCTTAATACAAGTAAAATAATTGATCTAGGGCCACTCAGGTAGAAAAGTGCTGAGGCTGGATTCACAACCAGGACCAGGTAACTGCTGAAACTGAGACTTTTTTTTTTTTTTTTTTTTTTTTTTGAGACGGAGTCTGGCTCTGTCGCCCGGGCTGGAGTGCAGTGGCCGGATCTCAGCTCACTGCAAGCTCCGCCCCCCGGGTTTATGCCATTCTCCTGCCTCAGCCTGCCGAGTAGCTGGGACTACAGGCGCCCGCCGCCTCGCCCGGCTAGTTTTTTGTATTTTTTAGTAGAGACGGGGTTTCACCGTGTTCGCCAGGATGGTCTCGATCTCCTGACCTCGTGATCCGCCCGTCTCGGCCTCCCAAAGTGCTGGGATTACAGGCTTGAGCCACCGCGCCCGGCTGAAACTGAGACTTTATGCACCAGAGCATACTGCAACACCATATTCCTCCTCTTTCTACACTTTCATTTATACTGTGCTTTATTCCTTTTCTCCTACACACCAACTGAGCATGTCTTCTTTACTCTGCCTGTCCCTCGAAGACTGCCTCCTCTGTTCCAGTGTCCCACCTGTGTCAGCCTAAAGTAGCCTCTCATCCCTCTGAACTTTTTCACCTGGACCATTTACTTTGGCACTTAATTATGCATTATTTTGTGTTATTATTTAAATGTTTTATTGCATAGGCTCTGTCTCCCCAACTAAATTACAAGCCCCCAGAAGTCAGGATCAGCTTTTCATACAGCCTTTTTTTTTTTTTTTTTTTTTTTTTTTTTTTTTGAGATGCAGTCTCACTCTTGTCGCCCAGGCTGGAGTGCAGTGGCGCGATCTCAGCTCACTGCAACCTCCACCTCCCCGGGGTTCAAGCGATTCTCCTGCCTCAACTTCCCAAGTAGCTGGGATTACAGGCACCCACCACCACATCCGGCTAATTTTTGTTTGTTTGTTTTGTGTGTATTTTTAGTAGAGACAGGGTTTCACCATGTTGGCCAGTCTGGTCTCGAACTCCTGACCTCAGGTGATCCACCCCCCTCGGCCTCCCAAAGTGCTGGGATTACAGGTGTGAGCCACTGCACCCGGCCTTCATGCAGCTTTGTATTCCTTCCAGCACTCAGCATAGAACTGTGCTCAGTAACAGTCTAGATCCTGCTGAGGAGCACCACAGGAAAAGATAAAATGCAATACAAATTTTAAAGTCTGAAGAAATAAAAGAAAACGAATGCCGTGGCTCATGCCTGTAATCCCAGCACTTTGGGAGGCGGAGGCGGAGGCAGGAGGATCACTCAAGCCCAGGAGTCTGAGGCTGCAGTGAGCTATGATTTTATCACTGCCGTGCGACAGAGCAAGACCCTGTCTCTAAAAAGAAAGGAAGAAAACTCGAAATAAATATTCCAAATGTGGCTTCTCCACAGAAGTTATTTTCAGCAAGTGGGATTCATTCTGAGCTCAGCTGCCTTCAACCCTCAATCTTTCTGTAGTGTCTAGCCCAATAAATAGGCGACCTATAAATATTTAATGGATGAAAGAAAGAATGAAACCCCATCTCCGTCAGTTAAAGTAACTTGGACAAACTATCTTAACTCCTCCAAACCTCAGTTTCCTCGTCTGTAAAATGGGAATCATTCTTGGAGCATTTACCCCAGAATTAGAGACATGTGAGGCATCTCTCACTGTCCCTGGCACATGAGAGCTACCATAGTTATTATCACTGTTATTATATTCTAAATCTCTCATGGGAAATGGTTCCAGCAACTTGAAAATAAAGGACATAGCCACTAGTCTGATGACTTTAAGGTGGAAAATTGCTGCATAAGATGATCAAAACACCCCTAAGCAACCACATGGCCCACAGTTTTCTGCATATTGCTATTTACCAGGTTTCGGGGTTACGCTTTGTTTTTGCTTGTGGCCAAGTTGGAACCCCCGTGGTGTCTTCCTATGGAACTCAGCTTACCGTTGCTGCGGGGGCCCACTTTTCCTTTCTTTATTAAGAAAAGGAAACAGGAAATCGAATGTAAAACCCTCCGACGGTTAGTATCACACCAAAGTTGTGAATTTAACCACACCCCCGCCAGGAAATGAAAGTACAGTTCTCACAGTGATGTTCCCTCACCTTTCATGGCCCACATGGTATTTTTCAGATTTTAGTTAGATAGGGTAGATTAAAGGGCTGAATTTTGGGCAGTGGGCTGTCATTGGGTAATTGTTGATTTGGGCATAGATTAGCACACAGATTTAATATTGTACTACTTGAGAAGGGTCTTCCATTGGCTCTGTGGCTTATGGCTGTATCACATGTCACAAACTTGGGGGCTGGGGAGGTCCGTGCAGTGGTAGGACCACGGCTTACTGCAGCCTCGAGCTCTGAGACTCAAGTGATCCTCTCACCTCAGCCTCCTGAGTTGCTGGGGCAACAGGCACGAGCCACCGAGCCTGACCACATAGTGTATTTTAACATTTGTTTCAGTTGGCAACATTTAAAAACAGAGAAGCCAGGCATGTTAAGTCACACTGAAATCTCAACACTTTGGGAGGCTGAGGCAGGAAGATCAAGACCAGCCCAGGACTTTGAGACCAGCCTGGGCAAAATAGGGAGACCTCCCCCATCTCTACAAAAAATAAAAATAAAAAAATTAGCCAGATGTGGTGGCACACGCCTGTGGTCCCAGCTTTTTGAGAGGTTAAAGTGGGAGGATTGCTTGAGCCCAGGGGGTCAAGGCTGCAGTGAGCTGTGATTGCACCATTGCACTGCAGCCTGTGCAACAGAGCAAGACCCTGTCCCCCCAAAACAAAATAGGAATAAAAACAGGGAGATTGCACACATGTGCACATGCACACACATCCATTCTGGATTTACAGACTCTCCTGTGGAAAAATAGTGATAGTGGGTTATAGACGCCACTGTTAGGTGGGCACGTGTCTTGGGTTTGGTGCAGCAGCCTGCTGAACTCATTTGCTTCACCTGCCTGCCCCCAGGGCAATTGAGATTCCAGGCTTATGTCTTGTGTATATGAGAGGCATTCACAAATCTGCCACTCCTAGGAGACAGATATAGTTTCCTGACACCTCAAGCCTGGCCTTCTGTATATTCAATCTTTCGCTTTCACCTTCTCTTCCCTGCATGAGTCTCCTGATTCCAAGTCACTAGTCCTGGCAACCCCAGAGATGGACAGATGCCTAGCCTAGGCATAAGGAAAGTTTGCCATTTCTTTGCTCCACCCCAGGGTAGGTCTGTATGTGAGAGGTATCTACAAGGAAGCTTTGGAAAAGCAAATCAGTTGAGGAGATATAACATCATCAGGTCACCCCTGAAACTGCACATTTTCCTTCATTGATGTGTTGGAACTCTTGCTTTGCCACCCAACACTCATTCAGGCTTCTTCTGGCAACTGGATTCCTATTTTCATCTAGGAAATTACCCTTCCCCACTCCTAATCTCTGTGTATTAAGTGCAGTTGACTCTACCTCTCCCTCCATAGATGGCCTGGCCAATCAGAGCACTGCTCAATTCCTCTGCTACAGTGATTGGTTCAGAGGTGGGCACATTACCCCAGTGAAACACAATGAGACCTTTGCTGGGATTGCCCAGAGAGAAGCATGTGCTGTTTCCCACTAGACTTGAACCTGACCACATACAGACCTAGAGCTGCTATCAGCCACCTTACATGAGGAGCCTGAGAATTGCACCGACAGTGGAGAAGAGCCCTACTTAAAGATAAACAGAGATGGGGTCCTGGAGCCCTAGATGAAGCCTTGCCTGGTGCAGCCTACCTTGTACTTTATAATTCTACAAGCTGCTCCCTAGAGAAACTAGACCAGAATGTTTTTAAGTTTCCTACCTGAAGTCAATTTTCCCTAAAAAACAGGCACCAGGTGGGAGAGGGTGAAAAGGGGTACACTTTTTTTTTTTTTTTTTTGAGATGGAGTCCTGCTATGTTGCCCAGGCTGGAGTGCAGTGGTGCGATCTCGGCTCCCTGCAACCTCCACCTCCTGGGTTCAAGCGATTCTCCTGCCTCAGCCTCCCAAGTAACTGGGATTACAGGTACCTGCCACTATGCTCGGCTAATTTTTTGTATTTTTAGTAGAGATGGGGTTTCACTATGTTGGCCAGGCTGGTCTCAAACTCCTGAACTCAAGTGATCCACCTGCCTCGGCCTCCCAAAGTGCTGGGATTGCAGGCGTGAGCCCCTGCATCTGGCCGAGAGGTATTCTTTTTATGTACCTTTCAGGTGATTCATTATGTTTCAGTAGGAGCCTCCAGAGAGCCAAAATAAATGGTTAGTTTAGTTTAGTTTTTGTTTTTTTGTTTTTGTTTTTTTTTTTTGAGACAGAGTTTTGTTCTTGTCACCCAGGCTGGAGTGCAATGGCGCGATCTCGGCTCACTGCAACCTCCACCTCCCAGGTTCAAGCGATTCTCCTGCCTTAGCCTGCCAAGTAGCTGGGATTACAAGCTCGAGTCACCACGCCCGGCCAGTTTAGTTTGTTTTTATTTTTCTGCACTGGATACTCCTAATCAAGGTTTGTTGTTTTTTAATTATAAAAGTAATACATGTTTCTAAAATTCCAATAATCAAGAAGTAAGTAACACTAATAAAAAAGTAAAGTCTTCTCTGCCTTCTCCCCTGGAGCCACTTTTTAGAAGTAGCTTTGGGGAGTAATAATATTGATGAGAATAATCGCTAATGTTTATAAAGAGCTTCCTGTGTTCCAGGCATCACTGTAAGTACTTTACATCTGTTTTCACATTGAATGTGTGACATAGAAATGTTAAAGTTGCAAAGCTAATAAAATCCAAATAATCTGACTCTAGAACCCAGATTTGTAGCCACCAGACTACACTGCCTACAATTAGATGTTTAGTCATAAATATATATACATATTTAAACCACAATGAGTTCATGTTACACATTCTGTTCACAATCATCTGTTTTAACTGACAGTCATCTTTGACATCACTCAATGTCACTTTCCTGTTAAGAACATCGAACTCTTGGCTAGGAAAACTTTCCTGGACACAGATGACTTTCAGGATGGCAGCCCATCCATTTGGGAGTTGAGCTTTCCCTAAGGCCTCCAGCAAATAGTAATAACCCTCATGTCTGAAGCAGGTAACAAATGGAAAACAGGTGGGCATCAGCCGTAGGATATTGAGCTTTAAACCTATTGGTCATTGGTTGAGAGATGTCCATGTGTTACATGCCCTTTGAGGGCAGAGACTATGCCTTAGACCCAAGTATATTTCCAGAGCCTAGCACAGTGTGCTTGGCATGGCTGGCACAGAGTAAGTGCTCAAGAAACATTTATTGAGTGAATAGATAAAGAGACCACTTGTTGAAAATCACTTTGGTGCGGGGCATCAAGAAATGAGACTCATGCTGAGTCCTCTGTGGAGAGGCTCCTATGCCCTAAAGGTGAACACAACTGACATGGATTCATAAGCATTTGTTATTAATGATGTCATGCTGATGTTCAAATAGGATTTCTACGTAGTTTTTCATTCTTATACACTGAAGTAAAACAAATAACTTGCATACCATCAGTAGACAGTTTTAAAAGGGCATCTGGGCCAAGCATGGGGGCTCACGCTTATAATCCCAGCACTTTGGGAGGCCTAGGTGGGTGGGTTGCTTGAGGCCAGGAGTTTGAGACCAGCCTGGCCAACATGGTGAAACCCCATCTCTACTAAAAATACAGAAATTAGCCAGGCATGGTGGCACGTACCTGTGGTCCCAGCTACTCGAGAGACTGAGGAGGGTGAATTACTTGAACCCAGGAGGCAGAGGTTGCAGTGAGCAGAGATCATGCCACTGCTCCAGCCTGGGCAACAGAGCAAGACTCTATCTTAAAAAAAAAAAAAAAAAAAGCATCTGGTCCACTATAAAGGTGGTATAGAATGGTGGTTATAAGTTTGGGATCTAGGTAATCCCAGCACTTTGGGAGGCTGAGGTGGGTGGATCACGAGGTCAGGAGTTCAAGATCAGCCTGGCCAAGATGGTGAAACCCCATGTCTACTAAAAATACAAAAATTAGCTGGGCGTGGTGGCGGACATCTGTAATCCCAGCTACTTGAGAGGCTGAGGCAGGAGAATCGCTTGAACCCAGGAGGCGGCGGTTGTGGTGAGACTATTGCACTCCAGCCTGGGCAATGAGAATGAAACTCTGTCTCAAATAAATAAATAAATAAATAAATAAATAAATAAAAAGTTTGGGATCTAGAGTCAACCAGCCTAGGTTCAAATCATCCTAGCTCTAACACGTAGTAGCTGTGTGGTCTTGGCATGTTACTTAATCTCTCTGTGGCTTTATTTTCCCATCTGTGAAATGGGCATTATAAGAGTACCTACCTCACAGAGTTGTGGGGTTACCTGAGTTGATGAATATAGAACTTTTTTTTTTTTTCTTTTTTGAGACCAAGTCTCACACTGTTGCCCAGGCTGGAGTGCAGTGATGCGATCTCAACTTACTGCGACTTCTGCCTCCTGGGTTCAAGTGATTCTCATGCCTCAGCCTCCCAAATAGCTGGGACTACAGGCACATGCCACCATGCCTGGCTACTTTTTGTATTTTAAGTAGAGGAGGAGTTTCACTGTATTAGCCAGGTTGGTCTCGAACTCCTGACCTGAAGTGATCCACCTGTCTTAGCTTCCCAAAGTGCTGGGATTACAGGCATGAGCCACCACGCCCAGCCTGGATATAGAACCTTTAAATGAGCAATAAGCATGCAGTCAACATTCAATAAATGTTAGCTAGTACCCTTACTATGGAGAGCCCTGTTATTTGACTTTTAAAAAGAGACCAAATTAAATGATGATATGAGATCTTCTGTAATTTCTCCCTCATCATGTCCCATAAAGCCAAATGTCCTACTGATTTTGAAATATTGTACATGTTGAGCACAGAATATATTGTTTTAACTTGTTCTCATCCCTGGAAGGCGTTCCAATTCATTAATAGTTTCTTGGCAGTTAAAGCACATGCCTTTCTGGTAATACTGCCTAATACACATAATCCCTTTAATACCCACCCACTGAGTATAGCGAGTCCTCCCTCCTCCTTGTCATTAGCTGTAGAATCTTCTCTCCCTTTCCGCTAAGTGGCCCAGCGTCATCACATTCAGGGGGAGCTACTCTAACCACTGCAGCTGTTCTAAAATTGCAAGTGTGCCAACAGTCATCTTCCTTTCCTCTCTAGTCCTTCAGGCTCCTGTTCACGCAGGCTCTCTCCTTCTCCCTCTCTGTCACAGCGGGCTGTCAGGATCCATGAGCCTAAGAAGGCACTGTCTAAAATTCTGAAAGCTGGCCGGGCACAGTGGCTCACTCCTGTAATCCCAGCACTTTGGGAGGCCAAGGTGGGTGGATCATTTGAGGCCAGGAGTTCGAGACCAGCCTGGCCAACATGGTGAAACCCCATCTCTACTAAAAGTTACCAAAGTTAGCCAAGCGTGGTGGCAGGTGCCTGTAGTCCCAGCTACTCGAGAGGCTGAGGCAGAAGAATGGCTTGAAGCCGGAAGGCAGAGGTTGCATTGTGCCAAGATTGTGCCACTGCACTCCAGCCTGGGCCATAGAACAAGACTCAAAAAAATAAAATAAAATAAATAAAATAAAATTCTGAAAGTTTCACAAAAATGCCGGTTATGTACCCACCTTCCCCATTGCAAGTTTGTTTATTGATTGATTCATTCATTCATTCATTGAGACAGAGTCTTGCTCTGTCACCCAGGCTGGAGTACAGTGGCGCAATCTCCACTCACTGCAACCTCTGCCTCCCGGGTTTAAGCAATTCCCATGCCTCAGCCTCCTAAGTAGCTCAGATTACAGGCATGCACCACAATGCCTGGCTAATTTTTGTTTTTGTACTGTTAGTAGAGACGGGGTTTCACCATGTTGGCCAGGCTGGTCTGGACCTCCCAGCCTCAAGTGATCCACCCACTTCGGCCTCCCAAAGTACTGGGATCACAGGTGTGAGCCACCACTTCCAGCCCCCACATTGCAAGTTTATTCTGGAATAACATCATTATTATTTTGTTATCATGGGGCAGACTCTGAGAAGAGGAGACAAAGGACTTAGGACAGCAGTCCATGTATACACACACACACACACACACACACACACACACACACAGATCTATCTTTGGAAGATAAGTAGGCAGTTTTTGACACAGTATTAAATGAAAATATTTTGAGCAGTGATGCCTTCAGAGTATACAAAAGCTAGGTCCTACTTTAATGAAGCCTAATAAATGAAAATGTAAATATTAAAATGGATGAATTAAATGGTGATTAACTGTCTTATAAAAAATTGCTTTGTATACATAGGCAGTATCAGGGATGTAATTAAATAGTCTCTCTCAGTGCATTTGAACCTGATTTATAGCATGACGTCTCTTTTAATCCTATCTCCATTTCCTCAAAAATACTGATATCAGTTACCACCAGAATTGCTGAGCTGAATTCCCTGACCCAAGGTGGCCCAGTTTAATTCGGTCAAGTATTAGGCATTCAGCCTGTTGAATCCTCTCCTGTGCCCAGGTCCCTAAGCCAGTCTCACCAGGGTGTGGCCTGGGCAGAGGGGGCAACCCGCCCGGTGGAATGGAGCTGCAAGGTTCTGATGGTCATTGTAGAATCACAGCTGGCTTGGCAGTTTCTTGGCGGGACCAAGGGGAAGACATAGATGGACGCATGTGGTCCTCCAGGAAGGACACGGAGGTCCGTATACAAATTCTCTACTCTTACCCCACAGATGCTTGGTGGCATGGGAGTGCAGAAAAGGCAGGCCCTGCCATAGATGATGGGAAAAAATGCTGGAAAGATGCTGATCCATTGTGGTTGATCACCATGGTGGGATGGGTACCTTGCTAATGGTTCAATCCACTCAATAGTGCTACCTGCATGATACAACGGTGGGCAGGACAGGCCAGGTCTGTTCTATGCCCCACTGTTTGAGGCTTTGGAGACAGACGATTGCAGGCCCACTGGTTTTACTCATGGTCAGACTTCCCAGGACCTGGCCTTTCCTCTTCAATGTCACTGTCATTTCCCACAATCCCTATCCCTCACAACATTTGAGAAAGGTTTAGTTAAAAAATGTGGCCTCTTCCCCAATTCATTCATTCGGCAAATACTTATTGGGCAGGCTGAGCAGTAGGCCCAGTAAGGAAATGCAGTCTTGGCTGGGTGCGGTGGCTCATGCCTGTAATCCCAGCACTTTGGGAGGCTGAGGCAAGGGATCACTAGAGTTCAGGAGTTTGAGACCAGCCTGGCCAACATGACAAAACCCCATCTCTACTTAAAAAAAAAAAAAAAAAAAAATTAGTTGGGCGTGATGGCATGCACCTGTAATCCCAGCTACTCAGGAGGCTAAGACACGAGAATAGCTTGAACCCAGGAGGTGGAGGTTGCAGTAAGCCGAGATCGCGCCACTGCACCTGAGCCTAGGTGAAGGAGTGAGACTCTGTCTCCAAAAAAAAAGACTCTACAAGTCTTGTCTTGTAGAACCCCAGGAAAGATTGCAGAGCATTCAAGCACTGCAGCAAGGGGGAGCAAAGATGGAGTGGAAAGGCACCTGATCCAGGTGTGGAGGGGTTAACACGTCCTGCTTGAGTTGAGGCCTGAAAGAAGCTTTGGAGTTTTTCAGGGGAAAAAAAGTGACGGGGAAGGGCATTCCAGGCAGATGGAATGGTGCATGCTAACACACAGAGGATGGGAGAGTTCAGCACATTTAGCTTTAAGGTGCCAAGGGCAGGATTCAGTGGCTCATGCCCATAATTCCAGCAATTTGGGAGGGTGAGACACGTGGATCACTTGAGCCCAGGAGTTAAGACCGGCCTGGGCGATATGGCAAAACCCCGTCTCTACAAAAAAAAAAAAAAAAAAAAAGGTAGAAAAACTAGCCGGGCATGGTGGCACATGCCTGTGGTTCCAGCTACTGGGGAAGCTGAAGTGGGAGGATGGGAGGATCCCTTGAACCCAGGAGGTCAAGGCTGCAGTGAGTCGAGATCACACACTGCATCCCAGCTTGGGTGACAGAGTGAGACACTGTATTAAAAAAAAAAAAAAAAAAAAAAAAAAGATGCCAAGGAGTGGAAAGAGGAGAGGGCTGGTGTGAGGGGTTGAGAGGATTGCAGTTTGAGCTGATCCGGAGAAACAAGCAGGTCCCAGGTTGCAGAGGGCCTTGTCTATCTGCTAAAGCATTTAGGTTTTCTCTAGAGAGAGAAACGAAGGGCCACGGAACAGGCTAACCCAGTGGGATCACAGGATTTGTGTTTTAGAAAGGACACTGACAGCACAGTGGAGGGGCATTGGAAGGCAACAAGCAGACCACCAAAGAGCCAGAATGGTGAGCTCCTGCCCCTAGCCATGGTTGGGGGAGGGCATGAGTAGCAAGATTCTGCCTAAATCAATTATTAATAAGCGACGCAGTGATTCATCTATACTTTCCCCATTCCTAGCTTCATTTCACCATCCAGCCCCTACGAGCCCTGACTTCGATTCTAGTTCATTTCTGTTTCCTTCTTCCCTTAGCTGCTCCCTTCACTGGAATTCTCTAAGGCGCCTGTTCAGCCCTATGGAAACGGCTGCCAGATTCTTCTGTTTTCTTCATGGACAGCTCCCAAGTTTTTCTCTCCAAAATCCCTTAGAAGTGCTTTGGCCGGTGGAAGAGAGGGGTCTTCAACGCCTTTCAAAGAGCAGCTAAGAAACAGTGGCTCAGTGAAGTTGCTAGTTATGGGAACGCCACCTGCTGTGGGAGCTGCCAGTGACGGGAAGCCCAAATCAGCAAGATGAGCCCCAGCCGCAGGCCTCACATTCTGGCAGGCTCCACGAGCCAGGAGGTGTCCACGCCAAGTCCTCATTCCCCTGGTGATGCCTTAAGGGCTCCATCATGTTAGCCAGAATATACCCTGGGAGATTATATCTGGGAGACACGTAGCTCAACAAGTACGGGACATCTTTTCCCGGCTGGTATTGGGGGGACAGGATGAATATCTGTGTGCTAAGCTCACTGAGATCTGTTAGGCTTGTTCCCTGTGAATAATTTATATTTCGAGACACCTAGTACTTTCAAATTCATACAATAATGAGCTGTGTTATATTAGGATTCTATTATATGTTCACCTATCAAAATTTATACCTAAAATATTCACATTCAATATGGGGAGATACAAAGATAATTTAGATACCATATATGACCAACTCTAGAAAACACATATCCTTTTTTTTTTTTAAGAGACAGGGGTCTCACTATGTTGCCCAGGCTGGTGTCAAACTCCCGGGCTCACGCAATTCTCCTACCTCAGGTTCCCAACATGCTGGGATTACAGGTGTGGGCCACCATGCCTGTTCAGAAAACACATATCTTAACATAATACACAATAATCACAATAGCAGGAAACATAAGTTTTGTTTTATTTTGTTTTTTAATCAGAAAGACAACATATCCAGGTGAAAAATTTCCCCAGTGATGTAGGAAACGCCATCGTCTGCCATCAGCCCGTCTCTAAATTCTCACTCATGTTTGTTCATGTAGCTGCTACTCCTAATTCCAGATGAAAATTTCCTGTCGTTCAAAGGCAGAGCCGTTTGTGTGTGATTTATGCAACCCCTGGGTTCCATCAAAATGAAAAGAGTTACTGAAATAGAAGTTTTTCTTATTGCCATGCCAACAGCAGACCCACAACCTCAGCTTACAAACACAATCTGTGCTAAAGCCCAAAGCACATACCCTCACGTGCCTCCATCAGAAAGATCTTTCCATTTCCTTCAAGAACAAACCTCCTTCACGTACAATATCCCTCCCAGTAGCATATGTAGGCCTCATTCCTCAGGGAACTTGGAGGAACACACACACACACA
The DNA here is from genome assembly GCF_037993035.2 of Macaca fascicularis. Lineage (NCBI taxonomy): Eukaryota > Metazoa > Chordata > Mammalia > Primates > Cercopithecidae > Macaca > Macaca fascicularis. The sequence continues at coordinate 143,190,351 of NC_088381.1, read as the reverse complement.
CACTCCTCCAGCACACACCTCCTTTCTCATTCTCCAGAGACCCAGGGGTGTGTGTGTGAATGTCTGAACTGATGACATATTGTGACAGAGGACGCAAGACAGTGAGGCACAGCCTCAAAGCAATGCAGGTCACAGCAATAGGCTTTATATAACCCAGAGCCACGGAGAGACCCAAAATAGCAGCCTCCCTGCTGCTCAGTTAGTCTCCTCCATCAACCAGGGATAAAATTAGAGCAGGCGCTGACGTGCACCTGCGTCTGCACAGGGACTCCAGGGAGACAGTGAGAACAGGCTCGACACTGCCATCGGCCACGCAGACTGCCAGATTTTTCAGACCCAATCTGTTACCAGACAGAACCGTGTGCGTGTATGCGTGTGTGTGTGGTATGCGCACGCATGGGTGTACATGCGGGCCATGTGGAGCCCTGCTCTGAGGAGAACATTTCAAGGGAATGGCGGGGAAGTTTGGCAGCATGGGGCTTTGAGAAGAATGTTCCAGGCTTTTTGGGGAAGAAGTCAGTCCCCACATCCAGTCTCCATTTTACTTCATAGTTCCTTTTTGCTGCCCTCCCTACCACTTCTCTCTGGCCTATGTGGGGTCAAGTTTGGCTGGGACATCCTCCCTCTAAGACCTCGTTCTGCCTGGGACGTCCTCCCTCTAAGACCTCGTTCTGCAAAACAAACAACAAACTAAAACAAAATCCTACTGTGTTTATTTCGATTCAACCAAACACACACAGTCTGAAGAGTAAAAGCTTGTGCCAAGAAGTCCGGAAGAGAGACGGGCTGGTGAATGTGGCTGAATGTTCTGCAGGCCCCAGGACCCCACTTTGCCTGGAAGCCATGAACACCGCTCACATGTGGGATTGGCAGAAATCCTGTCCTCCTGAGGCAGCAGGTGATTTGTTCTTTTTCTGCTTGAGGGAAAACAAGGCAGAATAATATTCCCCCCAAAAGATGCACAGTGAAAGGTTATTTTGGTCAGTACATACCAGATATGATACAAATTTCAAAGGAGGAAGCATGGCTGACCCCAGGAACCAGAGACCAGATAAATAGGTACAAACTAGATGGAATGAGACAAGACTGTGTTTTGTTTTGTTTTGTTTTCAGGAAAAAGCCATCATCCCACACTATGGCCTCTGAAATTCTACTATGACACATTCATTTTGGGAAGTTTATGTCCTTGGACTTCCCTCGGAAGTAAATACTTTAGAAGCTGGCCATGGTGGCACAGGCATATAGTCCTAGCTATTTGGGAGACTGAGGTGGGAGGATTGCTTGAGCCCAGGAGTTCAAGGTTACAGTGAGCTGCAATCGTACTACTGCACCCCAGCCCTCTGGGTGACAGAGCGAGACTGCCTCTCTACAGAAGTTTTTTGGCCAGGTGCAATGGCTCACGCCTGTAATCCCCACACTTTGGGAGGCCGACGCTGGTGGATCACCTGAGTTCAGGAGTTCGAGACCAGCCTGACCAACATGGAGAAACCCCGTCTCTAATAAAAATACAACATTAGCCAGGCGTGGTGGTGGGCACCTGTAATCCTAGCTAGTCGGGAGGCTGAGGCAGCAGAATCGCGTGACCCAAGGAGGCGGAGGTTGCAGTGAGCCCAGATCACACCACTGCACTCCAGCCTGGGCGACAGAGTGAGACCCTTTCTCCAAAATAATAATAATAATACATAAATAAATAAATAAATAAAATAAAAATTTATATGGGCCGGGCACAGTGGCTGACGCCTGTAATCCCAGCACTTTATGAGGCTGAGGCAGGTGAATCGCTTGGGCTCAGGAACTTGAGACAAGCCTGGGCAACATGGCAAAACCGTATCTCTACTAAAAATACAAAAATAGCCAGGCATGGTGGTGCACACCTGTAGTCCCAGCTACTTGGGAGGCTGAGGCAGGAGGGTCACTTGAGTCCAGGAAGTTGAGGCTGCAGTGAGCAGTGACTGTGCCACTGCACTCCTGACTGGGTGACACAGTGAGACCTTGTCTCAAAAAAAAAAAAAAAAAAAACAACAACAACAAATTGCGGGGGCCGGGCGCGGTGGCTCAAAGTAATCCCAGCAGTTTGGGAGGCCGAGGCAGGCAGATCACGAGGTCAGAAGATCGAGACCAGCCTGGCCAACATGGTGAAGCCCCATCTCTACTAAAAATACAAAAATTGGCCGGGTGTGGTGGCACGCACCTGTAATCCCAGCTACTCAGGAGGCTGAGGCAGGAGAATCACTTAATCCAGAGAGTCGGAGACTGCAGTGAGCTGAGATGGCGCCACTGCATTCCAGCCTGGTGACAGAGCAAGATTCCATCTCAAAAAGAAAATAACAATAATAAGAAAAATAAAAAAATTTAAGAAGGAAAAAAATACCTTAGTGAGTGGTAACATATTCAACTATTTCACATGGAGGTATCCATAATTTATCCTTTTCCTTTTAAGGTAACCCACATAAATCCTGGATTCCCATACAGCCCAGAATCTGTGCAGTATCATTTTCAAAAAACAAAACAACATACACGCATGTGCGAAAGCACACACACACACACACACACACACACAAAAATCTAATTTTTAATGGCCAGGTGTGGTAGCTCACGCCTGTTATCCCAGCATTTTGTGAGTTCGAGATGGGTGGATTACCTAAAGTCAGGAGTTTCAGACCAGCCTGGCCAACATAGTGAAACCCCGTCTCCACTAAAAATACAAAAAATGACCTGGGCATGGTAACACATGCCTGTAACGCCAGCTCCTCAGGAGGCTGAGGCAGGAGAATCACTTGAACCCAGGAGGCAGAGGTTGCAGCTAGCCGAGATCGAGCCACTGCACTCCATCCTGGGCAACAAGAGCGAAACTCCATCTCAAAATAAAATAAAATAATTTTTAAAACAATTCCCATTTTTATTTAAATGTTGAGAAAAGCAACAAAAAGGATCTGACAGCAAGCAAAACCACACTCTGAACTTCCCTTTTCCCTCCTCCAAGTCTTTTTTTTTTGAGATGGAGTCTTGCTCTGTCACCGAGGCTGGATTGCAGTGGTGTGATCTCGGCTCACTGCAACCTCCGCTTCCCAGGTTCAAGCAATTCTCCTGCCTCAGCCTCCTGAGTAGCTGGGACTACAGGTGCGCGCCGCCACACCCAGCTAATTTTTGTAATTTTATTTTATTTTATTTATTTATTTTGAGACAGAGTCTTGCTCTGTCGCCAGACTGGAGTGCAGTGGTGTGGTTTGTATTTTTAGTTTTGTATTTTTAGTAGAGACCGGGGTTTCACCATGTTGGTCAGGCTGCTCTCAAACTCCTGACCTTGTGATCTGCCCGCCTTGGCCTCCCAAAGTGCTGGGATTACAGGCATGAACCACCATGCCTGGCCCCCTCCTCCAAGTCTTATAGCTGCTCTGAGCCCTCTAAAAATTCCAGATACCCTTAGATATTGCTCTCCCTCTCTCAACCTCTCCTTTAGCTCTTTATTTTTGTGTCCATTGACCAGCATCTCTGACTTCTTCTAGTCCTCTCCAATCTGCTCACTCTTTGGCTTCTTCACGCACAAAAAGGAAGCAGCTGAGGCTGACTCAGTAAGCAAGAATCTGTTCCCCCTTCAAAGTCTAGGCATAAGGGTTCAGAGACAGGGCGGCTACTCACCCTGCTAGACCAACAGGGCTGTGGTGCTGTGTTGGGTGGGGTCAGGGAGATCTCTGAGGAAAGGACTTTGCTAAAGGAGATGGGAAGGATGGGGTGGAGAAATGGGGTGGAGGGAACTTCAAAGTGAAATTTCTGTCGTTTGACAGTTTTCGTCTTTGGCCTACCTCGTACAGTCACCAAGAGTTGAGACCAAGAGCTTATTGAAAGTACACAGTACTTTGTCTTAGTATTATGTCCACCTTTTCTGTGCTCCCTACCCGCTTTCAAACTCTGATCTCACTATCCCCACTGAACATTGGCCCCACTGGATAGCTCCACTGCTACTGAACAGGTTTCTTCATGCCCTTTGTTCATGAAGAAACTTTGTTCGTGACCTTCTCTCTTTCTTTCTTTCTTTCTTTTTTTTTTTTTTTTTTTTTTTTGAGATGGAGTCTCTCCCTGTCACCCAGGCTGGAGTGCAGTGGCACAATCTTGGCTCACTGCAACTTCTGCCTCCCGGGTTCAAGCAATTCTCCTGCCTCAGCCTCCCTAGTAGCTGGGATTATAGGCGCACACCACCATGCCCGACTAATTTTTGTATTTTTAGTAGAGACAGGGTTTCACCACGTTGGCCATGAGGGGTCTCGAACCCCTGACCTCAGATGATCCACCTGCCTCAGCCTTCCAGTGCTGGGATTACAGGCATGAGCCACCGCACCAGGCCCCTTCTCTCTTTCCATAATGTTCTTTTCTCTCTTCCCTTTCCCCTACCCACTTGTCTCCCTTCTTGGCAGCCTAGAGAACTTAAATTCATTCTTCAGTACACAGCTCAAAGGTTACCCACCCTGGCACTTTCCCCTTCCCTTTCCTCTCGCCCTCTCACACATGGTATGCAGAATTCTGAGATGGCCTCCAAGATTTCGGTCTCCTGGTGTACACATCTTACATAATCCCCTCTCCTTGAGTGTGGGCAGGATTTGTGAATATGATGGGATGTCACTCCCTTGATTATGGTAAAAATCATTTTGCAGATGTAATTAAGGTCCCTAATCAGCTGATTTTGGGTTAATCAAAAGGGAGTTTATTCTGGGTAGGTCTGTCCTAATTAGAGGAGTCCTTCAAAAAGAGACTAGGGGCCAGGCATGATGGCTTATGCCTATAATCCCAGCATTTTGGGAGGCAACAGGACCTCTTGAGCCCAGGAGTTTTAGAACAGCTGGGGCAGCATAGCAAGACTCCCATCTCTACAAAGAAAAAATTGTTTTAATTAGCCAGGCATGGTGGCATGTGCCTGTAGTCCCAGCAACTTGGGAGGCTGCGGCAAGAGGATGGCCTGAGCCCAGGAGTTCAAGGCTGCAGTGAGCTGTGATAGCATCACTGCATTCCAGTCTGGGTGACAGTGTGAAGCCCTGTCTCAAAAATAAATAGCCAGGCATGCTGGCTCATGCCTGTAATCCCAGCACTTTGGGAATCCGAGGCAGGTGGATCACCTCAGGTCAGGAGTTTGAGACCAGCCTGGCCAGCATGGTAAAACCCTATATCTACTAAAAATACAAGATTAGCTGGGCATGGTGGTGGATGCCTGTAATCCCAGCTATTCAGGAGGCTGACATGAGAGAATTACTTGAACCCAGGAGGTGGAGGTTTCGGTGAGCCAAGATCGCGCCATTGCACTCCAGCCTGGGCAACAAGAGCGAAACTCTATCTCAAATTAAATAAGTAATAAAACCCTGAAAACAAAAAGGGACTAGGATCCTCCCTGAAGTCAAAGAGAATTTCCTGCTAGTCTTGAAGAAGAAAGCTGCCACCTTATAAGAGGATCTGTGAAGGGGGCCATGTGACAAAGACTTGAGGGAAGCCTCTAGTTGAGAGTGGCCCCTGGTGACATCTGCCAAGAAAACAAAGGCCTCAATCATATAGATGTAAGAAACTAAATTCTACCAACAATCACGTGAGCCTGGAAGAGGGCCTCAACCTCCAGGAAGAAACGCCTTCCTGGAGGGCCTCAACCTCCAGGAAGAAACCTGGAGGTTGACTGTCAGCTTGTGAGACCCTGAGTAGAGGACTCGGTTCAGCCATACCTGCACCCATGCCACATGGAAACTGTGAGATAATGCATTGTTGTTGCTTTAAGCTACTAAATTGTAGTAATTTATTACGTAGTAGTAGAAAGTAATACCACCACCCCTCCCAAGAATTCATCTTCCAGACTCTGTAGCACATTGCACTCATCAGTATTATAACCCTCCCTACAACATACCATACTTATTATCCCACACACATCTGCCACCTTACTGTCACTGCAGTCCCAGGCCCAGTCTTCTTTGGGCTTGGTACCAAGTATCTGGGAGCTAAAAGGTAGGAAGTAATACATGCTTGTTGAATTAATGTCATGCAAACCCAAAATTGGTTCCTATCTCCACTCCGTATTTTCAATGGAGGTAATCTTTTCTTTTCTTTTTTTTTCTCTTTTTTGTTTTTTTGTTAGACCAAGTCTCACTCTGTTGCCCAGGCTGGTATGCAGTGGTGTGATCTCAGCTCACTGCAACCTCTGCCTCCTGGGTTCAAGTGATTCTTGTGCCTCAGCCTCCCGAGTAGCTGGGACTGCAGGCGTAAGTCACCACGCCGGGTTAATTTTTGTATTTTTAGTACAGACAGGGTTTCACCATGTTGACCAGGCTGGTCTCAAACTCCCGACCTCAGGTGTTCCACCCAGCTTGGCCTCCCAAAGTGCTGGGATTACAGGCATGAGCCACTGTGCCCGGCCGGAGGTAATCTTTTTGACATCTTGTGTATGTGTAGGGCTGGCTCAGTTGTCCATGACATTTTGTATGTACATACATAGATTTAATTATTAATTTAATGAATTCTGTAGTAGCCCCTAAAACAAGATATGGTTTCAGACTTCCCCTCTGGCTTTAGGCTATAACATTTCTCTTGAATGTTCTGAGAATATCAGATCCTCCATGACAATGTCTTTAAAATTGTGTCGAGTAACACTAACCCTTAAATGGGCTGTGGGCAGCTGTCAAGTTTCAGGCCTCAACTCTTGGCAAGATGTTGTCTCTCTCAGAGGTCTTTAGAATGTCTCCAAAGCACACTACAGTGTATCTGCTGAACTGTTATGCAACAGCCTCTGTATCTCGTGGTCAGGTATCAGTTTCATTGTTGTAATATCCCCTTAACAACCATTGCAATTGTCAGGACATGTGGCCTGGCCTGTGGTTCAGAAACATAGCCACTGTAGCCACATATGACCCCAGAAACAGGGAACAGGTCTATGAGGTTGATTTGCTTGATTCCTACTCCACCCCCATATACGTGTGTGCACACACACAGACACATACATGCATGTGTGCACAGACACCCACACACCTTCTTTATTGGCGCCACTGATAATATAAAATACCTGTAACAAGGGACAGAGCTTTTCATTTTTCTCTGCGTAAGGAGATTTATGGGGTAAAAACTCCTGAATAGACTGGGCACAGTGGCTCATGTCTGTAATCCCAGCACTTTGGGAGTCTGAGGCAGGCGGATCACAAGGTCAAGAGATCAAGACCATCCCAGCCAAGATGGTGAAACCCCATCTCTACTAAAAACACAAAACTTTGCTGGGCGTGGTGGCAGGTGCCTATAGTCCCAGCTACTCAGGAGGCTGAGGCAGGAGAATCGCTTGAACCCGGGAGGTGGAGGTTGCAGTGAGCTGAGATCATGCCACTGCACTCCAGCCTGGGCGACGGAGCAAGACTCCATCAAAAAGAGAAAGAAAGAGAGAGAGAGAGAGAGAAAGAGAGAGAGAGAGAAAGAAAGAGGGAAAGAGAGAAAGAGAGAAAGAAAAGAAAAGAAAAGAAAAGAAAAGAAAAGAAAAGAAAAGAAAAAAGAAAAGGAAAGGAAAGGAAAGAAAAGAGGAAGAGGGATTTCTCAAGGATGGCCATATCTAAGCCAAAGGCCTTGAGGGGGAAGGGAGGGAAAGGAAGTGTGGGGCATGGCAGGCACCTCTCCCTGCCTTTGATTCAGACATTCCTGGTGCCTACTGGGTGTAGACACTTTTCTCTCAGCCTGCTTCCTTGTAGGCAAAATGGGTGTAATAATCGCACTCACCTTATGGGGTTAAGAATTATATGAAACAATGCATGTTAGGCAGACAATTCAAGGCTCGGCACACAGAAAGCCTCCCTTTAGCTATTACCATTATTTGACCTGTAATCAGGCTCAAAGAGTGTCTTTTAGGGTCTCAAAAATTGGGTGCAAATTGGCTCTCCCCCGTAGTTGGTGGTTGCTCATCAGGTGTTTAGGACGTCTGCAAAGTAAGGAGGTCTGACAGACTCCTCATTGTAAGCTGTTCCCTAGTCACTCCGCCCCCATACTGGGAGTGGCAAGGTAGGCACTTGGCAAGAAACCCAGCAGTGAGACAATAGGTGTGAAAGATGAACAGGAAGTGTGGTTTGGAAGCAAGCGCTAGCACCAAACCACTCATGGAGAACACCTAATCTGGCCGCTGATTGGGGGCTGAGCCATCACTCAGATCAAGCTTCAACGGGAAGGTGTGTTTTCATGCCCAAACTTACAGCAGGCAGACCTTCACCAGGGAGATTGATTGAACTGGTGACCAAGGGCTCCCTTGAGACAGCACGGCCTTTGGCCTTCCAGGTTCAAATCCTAGGTCACCCAGCTACTACCTGAGGCACATTATTTAACCTCTTGGAGCCCCAGCTGTCTTATCTTTGAAACAGGCATGGCTGTTGGGAGGGTTAGTGGAGATAACGTGGGAAGAGCCTAGCACAGGGCCTGGCCCACTCCATAAATGTAAGCTCCCTCCCATTTCCCCTCCCAGGCGTCTGAGACACCCCTCCACCCCTTCCTTGTCTCCTCACTGAAGACAGTTAAGCATGCTGTCTGGGGATGACGCCAGTTCTTGATTATTTGATATTGCCACACATCTGGCCTTATCACTGACTGTTGACTATAAGACTGGCTGCCCTCTGCTCCACCTGGCTCCTTCCGGCCAGGTGGCTTCTCCTGACGTACTTGGACAACAGTGAAGGGTTGGGTCAGGTCACCTGGGGCACCAGGGTTGATGTGAAAGAGTTTTTCCTCAATATTCCAAACTTATGAGAAGGAATGACTTTAAAAATGCATATATATCTGCATGCCTGAAACACACACCTTTGACAAGTTTCCTTCCTTTGAGTACCCAGACTCCAGTTGTTCTGACAAGTGCCCTGCCTGGTCCTCCCTCTGAACACTTCCGTAGTTCCCAAGCTTCTCTTCCAGATAATCTAGGGTTCCTGTTTCTCAGTTCATCTCCTAAATGTTGGGGTTCTAGGAGATTCTGCCGTCAGTTCCCCCACCCACCATGCTCTCTGCATGACCTCAACCGCAGCCATACCCTGCTGAGTTCCAAATCCATCTGCCTGGCTCTTCTGCCCACACATCTGCATACACAGCTGCCTCCATTTCCACCTGGTGGTTCTTAGACTTAATGTGTACAAAACAGAATGATTGATCTTCTCAACACCCACCTAATCCTTCTATATTCTGTGCCCCAGGAAATGGCATGTTCTGCAAACCCAGAAGCATAAGCAGATCTCCTCTTGGTCTCCGTCTTCTGTTAATTCTATTTCCGTAGTATCTCTTGACTGTATCCCCTCCTTCCCATCTACCTTCCACCTCTGCATTCTGGCTGCCGCTGTATCTCCCCTGTTACACGGGAACCACGGCCTCAGTGGGCTCCTTGCTTCTAGTCTCTGTTCTCCACCATTGCCCCCAGAGAGAACTTTCTAAAATGTAAATCTGACGGCACTCCTCCGCTTACTTAAAAATCTCTTGGCCACGCGCGATAGCTCACGCCTGTAATCCCAGCACTTTAGGAGGCTGAGGCGGGCAGATCCTGAGGTCAGGAGTTCGAGACCAGCCTGACCAACATGGAGAAATCCCGTCTCTACTAAAAATACATAAATTATCCAGGTGTGGTGGTACATGCCTGTAATCCCAGCTACTTGGGAGGCTGAGACAGGAGAATCACTTGAATCCGGGAGGCAGAGGTTGCGGTGAGCCAAGATGGTGCCATTGCACTCCAGCCTGGCAACAAGAGCGAAACTCTGTCTCAAAAAAAAAAAAAAAAATCTCTCAAGGGCCCTTTCTCAGTCAGGATCCAGACAGAGAACCGAAACCACACCAGCTATTTTAACGGGGTCAATTTAAGATAAAGAATTGTTTACTAGGTCAAAAACAAAAAAGAATTGTTAACTTCAACTTGGCAAGTGAAATGACAAAGAGAACACTGAGGTATCACTGAGGCAGCAACTGCAGGAAACAGCTACTCCTCCTCCCAGGACTGTGGGAACAAAGCGAAAAAGGTGGGGTTATTAATTTAGGGAGGAGGGATCCATGGCTTTAATGATAAGAAACAAACTAGAATGATATGCAAAGTCCTCGTGGTCTGTCCCCTGCTTTCTTTCTGGCTTTCTCTGTAGTCACAGCACTGGCTTCTTTATCCTCAGCCCAGGCTGAGCCACTCTGCTCTCACCACTCCATGCTTTCTACATGTGCTGCTGCCGCCTGGAATACCGTTCCTCACCCTTTTTCCTGGTAACTCATCCTTCATTCAGAAGACTTTGCTGACCGCTGCCCCACTTCAGGCTGAGTTCAGTAGCCCCCTTTCTCTTCTTTTCTTTTCTTTTCTTTCTTTTTTTTTTGAGATGGAGTTTCACTCTTGTTGCCCAGGCTGGAGTGCAGTGGCGCAATCTCGGCTCACTGCAACCTCTGCCTCCTGGGTTCAAGCGATTCTCCTGCCTCAGCCTCCTGAGTAGCTCGGATTACAGGCATGTGCCACCACGCCTGGCTAATTTTTTGTATATTTTAGTAGAGATGGGGTTTCACCATGTTGGTCAGGCTGGTCTCAAACTCCCGACCTCAAGTGATCTCACCTCAGCCTCCCAAGGTGCTAGGATTACAGGCGTGAGCCACCGTGCCCAGCCTCAGTGGCCCCTTTTATTTTTTTGAGACAGGGTCTTGCTCTGTCACCCAGGCTACGTGCAGTGGCACGATCTCAGCTCACTGCAGCCTCAACCTCCCGGGCTCAAGCAATGCTCCTACGACAGCCTCCCAAGTAGCTGAGACTACAGGCACGTGTCACCATGCCCAGCGAATATTTAGATGTTTTGTAGAGACGGGGTTTCACCATGTTGCCCAGGGTGGTCTTGAACTCCTAGACTTAAGCCATCCACCCGCCTCGGCCTCCGAAAGTGCTGGGATTACAAGTGTAAGCCACTGTGCCCAGCCTCAGTGGACCCCTTTCTTAAGGGCACCCATAACATGCTGGTCATATCACTACCACATCACACTGTATCATCATTGTCAGTTTAGTCACCTATGAGCTCCGTGGGACAGGACAGGGACAGTCCCTTTTTTCTCTTTGCCCCTCCAGTTTTCAGTACTGGCAGGTGGCATGCACTCAATACGTTGTCGAGTATTAAAATCAAACCCATGTTGCCTCTCATATAAATAAATAATATTCTCCTGCCTGATTTCCCCACCAAATCCAACCTTCCTAAGGGCCAACTCTGGTCCTATCTCTCTAATAATCAAAAAATCTTCAGTGGCTCCCCATTGTCTGTGGAATAAAGTCCAAACTCCTTAGCATGCCATGTCTGGTGTTGTCTCTGACCTTGCTATCTAGGCTTATTGCCCCCTACACCCCTGCATGCACCACCCCTGCCGGGCTCCTCCCATGCCAGGCCACTCGCTATTTCCTCAGCACCTTGGACTCTGTCCCTCTGGATCAGAGTTCACTCTGTTACCTTCACCAGGAATACCTTTTGGGGTTACCTTTCCCTGTTGCAATTCTCACCAACCTTCAAGGCCTGGTGGCTAGACCATCTACCTCAGGAAAACTTCCTGCATCCTCCTGAAGTAGTGGAGGATCAAGTCTCAAATATTGAATAGGACGTTTATATCCCTATGAGGTCGGTCTAGCTTCTGCTCACTAGTCTCACCTTCTCTCTTCCCACTCACCTCTTTGCTCTGTCTGCCCTAGAATGCTGGCCTTCTCTGGGCTCCTAACATGTGCCAGGCTGTTCCATGCTGCTCAGCCATTGTGCATGCTGTTCCTTCTGTCTGGAAGGCTATCCTGCTCACCCTTCACCCCCCTCACTTTCCTGACCCCAGACCATGTGAGTGCTCTCTGTTGGCATTCTGTGTGTGACCTTTTATTCGGTTGTGTCTCCTGGCTCTGCTGGACTCTATACTGCATGAAAGCAGAGCCTGTGTGTATCTTTTTACTTATTCTTATTCTTCTTTTTATTATTATTATTTTGAGACAGAGTTTCACTCTTGTTGCTCAGGCCGGAGTGCAATGGCGTGATCTTGGCTCACCACAACCTCTGTCTAACAGGTTCAAGCGATTCTCCTGCCTCAGCCTCCCGAGTAGCTGGGATTACAGGCATGCGCCAACACGCCCTGCTAATTTTGTATTTTTAGTAGAGACAGGGTTTCTCCGTGTTGGTCAGGCTGGTCTCGAACTCCCGACCTCAGGTGATCCTCCCGCCTCAGCCTCCCAAAGTGCTGGGATTACAGGTGTGAGCCACGGCACCTGGCTACTTTTTATTATTTTTATTTTTATTTTTTGAGATAGATTCTCGCTCTGTCACTTAGGTTGGAGTGCAGTGGCACAAATTCGGCTCACTGCAAACTTCTGCCTCCCAGGCTCAAGCAATCCTCACATTTCAGTCTCCTAAGTAGCTAGGACTACAGGTGTGCACCACCACTCCTGGCTAATTTTTTTGTGTTTTTAGTAGAGATAGGGTTTCGCCATGTTGGCCAGGACAGTCTCAAACTCCTAACCTCAGGTGATCTGCCTGCCTTGACCTCCTGAAGTGCTGAGATCACAGGTGTGAGCTGCCATGCCCAGCCCTGTGTGTGTCTTGTTATCATTCCATCCCTAGTGCATAGCACAGTGCCTAGGCACACCAGATGCTCAAAAATGTTTATTCACTAACAAGTTTCTCCATTTACACCACTCTCAGCAATCTTCAGCAAAATGGTTATTTCTATATACATACTTTTCCCCATCTTCATCATAAGCTGCATTTTTCTTCTTCTTCTTCTTTTTTTTTTTTTTTTTTTTGAGACAGGGTCTCACTCTGTTGCCCAGGCTGGAGTGCAGTGGCACGTCCTTGGCTCACTGCAGCCTCAACCTCCTGGGCTCAAGCAATCGTCTTGCCTCAGCCTTCTGAGCAGCAGGGACTGCAGGAACATGCCACTACACCTGGCTAATTTTTTGTATTTTTTGTAAAGAGAGGGCTTTGTCATGCTGCCTAGTCAGGTCTCAAACTCCTGAGCTCAAGCTATCCTCCTGCCTCAGCCTCCCAAAGTGTTGGGATTACAGAGATAAGCCACCATGCCTAGCAGTAAGCTGCTTTTTAAATAAAAATTTTAAAATACCTTTTGTATTGTTTTGTTTTGTTTTGAGCAGGAGTCTTGCTCTGTTGCCCAGGCTGGAGCACAGTGCTCCCATCTCGACTCACTGCAACCTCCACCTCCCGGATTCAAGCAATCCTTCTGCCTTAGCCTCCCGAGTAGCTGGGATTACAGGCGCCTGCCACCACGCCTGGCTAATTTTTGTATTTTTAGTAGAGATGGGGTTTCATCATGTTGACCAGGCTGGTCTCGGACTCCTGACCTCAAGTGATCCTCCTGCCTCAGCCTCCCAAAGTGCTGGGATTACAGGTGTGAGCCACCGCACCTGGCCAAAAATACCTTTTCATTATGAACATTTGGAAAGATCCACAAAAGTCAAAACATAATGTTAATAACCCCCCTTTTCCGTCATGCTACCTCGATAGTCATCAACATTTAGCCAGTTGTATTTCATCTGTCCCCCTTTTTTTTTCTGAATTATTTGAAAGTACATCTCAGACATCATGAATCAAATACTTCTTGGGAGTTGATTTGTCTTATTTATGTTTCTCATGGCCTTTAGCTTAGTATCTGGCCCCTAATAGATGACAATTGTTAACTGAATTAATCAAGGAAAAACATGATTCATTCATTCAAAAATTCATTGAACAAATACTTGTTGAGTAGCCACTATATACCAGACACTGTCCTAGGCATTGGGGATAGATTCTAATAGGAGGACACAGGAATGAACAAATGAATGAATGAATAAATGACAAAAATTTAATTTTTTTAATATTTTTGAGACGGAGTCTCACTCTGTCACCCAGGCTGGAGTACAGTGGTGCAATCTCAGCTCACTGCAACCTCTGCCTCCTGAGTTCAAGCAATTCTCCTGCCTCAGACTCCCGAGTAGCTGGGATTACAGGCATGCACCACCACACTGGCTAATTTTTGTATTTTTAGTAGAGGTGGGATTTCACCATTTTGCCTAGGCTGGTCTCGAACTCCTGAGCTCTAGCAATCCACTTACCTCGGCCTCCCAAAGTGCTGGGATTATAGGTGTGAGCCACTGCACCCGGCCAAAATGACAAAATTTTAAAGAGCACATTACTGCAGATTATATGGAGCAACAAAAAGAAAAAAAAGAAAGAAAGAAAGAAAAAAAAACCCCATACTGATAAGTGGTATGCAAATAATTAAAACAAGTGAATGTGATAGCAAGTGATTAAGTGGCTACTTAGAACAGGTGGTTAGGGAGAGCCTCTCTGAGAAGGTGACCTTTATACCGCATCTTGAATGGCAAGAAGGAACCAGCCGTGGGAAACTGAGTGAGAAAAGCAGTCCAGATGGAAAGAACAGCAACTGCAGTGTCCCTAAGGCAGAGCCAGCTTGACTGTTTGAGGAACAGAGAGAAAGGCAGTGTGGCTAGAGTGTGGGGGCAGGGGAAGTGGCAGGAGTGAGGTCTGAGAAGCAAGCAGAGGCCACATCCTGTAGGGATTAAGGGTTTTGTTGAAGGTTTGTTTGGAATCCATAGGAGGCTTTGCAGGGGAGTGATACAATCTGTTTAAAAGATCATTTTGCAGGCCACGTGTGGTGGCACATGCCTGTAATCCCAGCACTCTGGGAGGCTGAGGTAGGTGGATCACTTGAGGTCAGGAGTTTGAGATCAGCCTGGCCAACATGGTGAAACCCCATCTCTACTAAAAATACAAAAATTAGCCAGGCATGGTGGCACGCGCCTGTAATACCAGCTACTCAGGAGACTGAGGCAGGAGAATCACTTGAACCTGGAAGGTAGAAGTTGTAGTGAGTAGAGATTGTGCCACTGCACTCCAGCTTGGATGACAGAGTGAGACTCCATCCCAAAGGAAAAAAAAGAAAAGATCATTTTGTAGTCTGTGCAATATATCAAGACCCTGTCTCTACAAAACAAAACAAAACAAAATAAGAAATTGGCTGGGGCCGGGCGTGGTGGCTCATGCTTGTAATCCCAGCACTTTGGGAGGCCGAGTGGGTAGATCACAAGGTCAATCGATCTAGACCATCCTGGCCAACATGGTGAAACCCTGTTTCTACTAAAAATACAAAAATAAAAATTAGCTGGGTGTGGTGGCACGCACCTGTAGTCCTAGCTACTCAGGAGGCTGAGGCAGGAGAATCGCTTAAACCCGGCAGGCAGAGGGTGCAGTGAGTCGAGATCACGCCATTGCACTCCTGCCTGGCAACAGAACAAGACTCTGTCTCAAAAAAAAAAAAAAAAAAATTACCTGGGCACATGCCTGTCATCCCACCTACTTGCAAAACTGAGGCAGGAGGATCACTGGAGCCCAAAATGTCAAGGTTGTAGTGAGCTGTGATCGCGCCACTGCACTCCGGCCTGAGCGACAGCAAGACTCGGTGTCAAAAAATTTTAATAAATAAAAATACTTTTTAAAAAACAAAAGATCATTTTGGCTGTGGTGTGGAAAATAAGGCATGTGGTGGCAGGAAGACCAATGAAAAGGCAATTGCAAAAGTTTAGGAAAGAGTGATGGTGTTTTAGGCCAGGTAGGAGCAGCAAAGAGAGAGAGAAATGGAAGACATAGGAGACGTGTTGGAGGCAGAGTGGACGGGTCTTGCTGATGGATTCAATGTGGAGGTGAGGGAAAGAGTCAAAGATGATTCCTGAGAGAAGGAAGGCCACTCTTACAGAGTGAGGGGCACCAGTGATGGGGGACAGGCAGTCGGGGGTTCCAGCTAGTGAACGGCAGTGTGGGCGTACATAACACCAGGTGGAGTCAGCCAAGCTCACACAGTTCTACTTCAGAAGCTTCAGCACCAGCCTCAGGTTCCTCGTCTGTAAAATGGCCATGACAATAACATCCTGAGCATTTCGTTTCAAGGTTAAATGAGAAGGTGCATGAAGGGTCAGTGGTGAGCTAATGCACAGTGAATGTCCTTAACCCATTTCCTCTTCCTAGAATGCACTCTCCCACCATGAGCTTCCATCTGTCTGCGGAGCCATCCAGGGGAGTGGGTGTACTTCCCTCGGTCAGGAGTGTCACACTCCCCAGGGAGAACCTGACTCACCCACTCACTGGTTGGGTATTTCTTGTACTTTTGGTACTCCCTGCAGGCAGGGCTGGGCCAACAGGGAAATCGTCGCCCCAGGGCTAAGGTTTTTTTAGGGGATGAATGAGACCCAGGATTCTGGGGGGCCTGGACTTCCCCAAAAAGGGGTAAAAATGAGAAGGGAGCAGGAAGAGTAGGAGGCTGTGGGTGCTGCTCCTCTGTTTATGTGGGATCCAGGGAGGCAGGACCCCCAGAGACCGGGGACTCTCTGCTCATGGCTCCTCCCCTGACCCAGTGATTCAATGAATACAAAAGGCGCCAGGAACTTGCCTTGGCTTGTACTTGGGGAAATGCTTCCCGACCTCCTATAACTAGAATCAGAGAGCAGGGGCCAGGCCACCTAAAAGTGGCTCTCCCTGCTGTCTCCCTCGTGGCTCACCAGACAGCACAAGTGCTAACCTTTGCAAAAGTTATATATGTATGTGTATACGTATGTATATACACACGTATATATGTATGTATATATACATATATATGTATGTGTATATATATATTTTATAAGTATGTATATGTATAGAAAGTTAAAAAAATAGACATTAAAATGTTAGAGGTAGATTTTCTCTAGGTGGCGGAATTGTGAATTATTTTTATCTATGATTTTTCTGTATTTTCTGCAATGTGTTTTTTCCCAAAAGGGCAAAATATTACAACTAAAGAACTTCTAGGCCGGGCGCGGTGGCTCCCAGCACTTTGGGAGGCCGAGACGGGCGGATCACGAGGTCAGGAGATCGAGACCATCCTGGCTGACACGGTGAAACCCCGTCTCTACTTTAAAAATACAAAAAACTAGCCGGGCGAGGTGGCGGCGCCTGTAGTCCCAGCTACTCGGGAGGCTGAGGCAGGAGAATGGCGTGAACCCGGGAGGCGGAGCTTGCAGTGAGCTGAGATCCGGCCACTGCACTCCAGCCTGGGAGGCAGAGCGAGACTCCGTCTCAAAAAAAATAATAATAATAAAATAAAATAAAATAAAATAAAATAAAATAAAATAAAGAACTTCTAAAATATCTTTCTTTCAAAGTGCTCAAAATCTTCCACGATTCCGATCTCTCCCTGAAACCCTCTCCATGGGAGTATTTGTATAAGAGTGATAGTAAAGATTATTATTATTATTTTTTTTTTTTTTTTTTTTTTTTTTGAGACTGAGTCTCCCTCTTTCACCCAGCATGGAATGCAGTGGCAGGATATCGGCTCACTGCAACCTCCATCTCCCGGGTTCAAGCGATTCTCGTGCCTCAGCCTCCTAAGTAGCTGGGATTACAGGTGCCCACCACTACGCCCAGTTACTCTTTGTATTTTATTTTATTTTATTTTTTGAGATGGAGTCTTGCTCTGTCGCCTAGGCTGGAGTGCAGTGGCGGGATCTCGGCTCACTGCAAGCTCCGCCTCCCGGGTTCACGCCATTCGCCTGCCTCAGGCTCCAGAGTAGCTGGGACTACAGGCGCCCCGCCATGACGCCCAGCTAATTTTTTGTATTTTTAGTAGAGACGAGGTTTCACCGTCCTAGCCAGGATGGTCTTGATCTCCTGAGACCAAGTCTCGTGATCCACCCGCCTTGGCCTCCCAAAGTGCTGGGATTACAGGAGTGAGCCACCACGCCCAGCCTACACTTTGTATTTTTAGTAGCGACAGGGTTTCACCATGTTGGCCAGGCTGGTCTCAAACTCCTGACCTCAAGTGATCTGCCTACCTCGGGCTCCCAAACTGCTGGGATTACAGGCATGAGACACCATGCCTGGCCCATTCATTATTTTATTTAACAAATAAATATTCATGTGCTTAATGTGTATTATTTCTGGACTCTATAGGAATAAAAGATGTTTAGGATACAGTTCCTTTCCTTTTTTTTGAGACTTGAGTCTCACTCTGTTGCCCAGGCTGGAGTGCAGTGGCGTGATCTCAGCTCACTGCAACCTCTGCCTCCCAGGTTCAAGCGATTCATCTGCCTCAGTAGCTGAGATTACAGGCATGCGCCACCATGCCTGGCTAATTTTGTATTTTTAGTAGAGACAGGGTTTCACCATATTGGCCAGGCTGGTCTCAAACTCCTAACCTCGTGATTTCCCGACCCTTGGCCTCCCAGAGTGCTGGGATTATAGGCGTGAGCCACTGCACCCAGCCTTGTCCTCTTTTTAATTTAGATTTAAAAAAACAAAAATAGGCTGGGCAATGGCTCATGCTTGTAATCCCAGCACTTTGGGAGGCCAAAGCAGGAGGACTGCATGAGGCCAAGGGTCCAAGACCAGCCTGGGCAACATAGCAAGACCCCACCTCTACAAAAAATAAAAATAAAAAATTAGCAAAAAATAAAGCATAAAAAGGCAAGGAAATGAATGAATAATATGGAAAATTAGGGGTATTGAGGAGGATGATATAACTACATCTGGAGACATTAAACGTTATTACATGCAAGAAATGGGATTTCTGGCTGGGCGAGTTGCCCACACCTATAATATCAGTATTTCAGGAGGCTGAGGTGGGCGTTCAATACCTGCCTGGGCAACATAATGAGAACGCATCTCTACCAAAAAAAAAAAAAAAATGTAGCCAGATGTGATGGCGTGCACCTGTAGTCCCAGCTACTCAGGAGGCCGAGGTGGGAGGATTACTTGAGCCCTAGAGGTTGAGGCTGCGGTGAGCTACGGGGGAACCACTGTACTCCAGTCTGTGTGACAGAGCAAGACCCCATATCAAAAGTAAAAGAAAAAAAGAAATAGAATTTCTGAGACTCAAGGGGTGGATAAGACTTGGATAAGTGGAGCAGGTGGAAGGGCATTCCAGGCAAGCTCAATGACATAAGCAAAGACACTGAGGCAGAGAGGTGCCAGGGTAGTTTGGAAAACAGCAAGTAAAGGACATTGACTCTCTCGACTGTCATGGCTAACAAGTAATGGTTTATCATATATGCAAATATGTGTGTGTGTGTGTGTGTGTGTGTGTGTGTGTGTGTATATATATACACTCCCGTGGGAGTTTGGCTCACAGTGATCCTATAAAGTAGATGGGGCAGTACCATGCTCCCATTTCATAGATGAGGAAACTGAAAGTCTGCTGAGACAATGGCTTCTATTCGAGGCCTCCAAGTCAAAGCGGAAGATATAGAAAGATAAAGTTTTCAGATCTCCTAACCCCATGGGGTGCTCACACCTGAGAAAGAACCCGTGGATACAGACAGAAGGTTTCTCATCAAGAAGAAAACCAAGGCACTAAGGATATGGAGCAGCATTCCATTACCCATAAATCAATGACCAAACCAACATGCCCTCTATGTGTACACAGGCTGTACATCATTGCTTGAGCATAGAGAAAGGTATAGAAAACTATATAGCATGCTGTCAACATTGATTTGGGTGGAGGAGGGTACAGGAAAAGACAGACAGAAGGTGGGAAAAAAGAAATACAATG
Source organism: Macaca fascicularis (assembly GCF_037993035.2). Taxonomy (NCBI): domain Eukaryota; kingdom Metazoa; phylum Chordata; class Mammalia; order Primates; family Cercopithecidae; genus Macaca; species Macaca fascicularis. Next base: position 143,170,815 of record NC_088381.1, on the reverse strand, counting down.
AATAAAAAGTTTTCAAGAACACAGTTAGAAAAAGCATAAAGATGTTTGTTGGAGGCATAGTTTATAATGACAAAAACATGTCAACAACTAAAATGTTTAGGCATAGATTTTAGTTAAAATACTTACAGCACATTTACACCATCAGAAAGCTTTCTTGCCCTTAAAAATGATGAAGGGCCGGGCACGGTGGCTCATGCCTGTAATCTCAGCACTTTGGGAGGCCGAGGCGGGCAGATCACGAGTTCAGGAGATCGAGACCATCCTGGCTAACATGGTGAAACCCCATCTCTACTAAAAAAATACAAAAAAATTAGCCAGGCATGGTGGCGGGCACCTGTAGTCCCAGCTACTTGGGAGGCTGCGGCAGGAGAATGGCGTGAACCCGGGAGATCGTGCCACTGCACTCCAGCCTGAGCAACAGGGCGAGATTCCGTCTCAAAAAAAAAAAAAAAAAAAAGATGGAGAGACTCATCAATTTTCTAATTATGTTAAAAAAATAAAATCACTAATTTCCAATCATGTTCAAAAATAAATAAAATTAATAAAAAGCACATATAATTATCAACATTAAATGGTGTTTAGAGAAAATTTTTTTTTTTTTTTGAGACAGAGTCTCACTCTGTTGCCAGGCTGGAGTGCAGTGGCGTGATCTCGTCTTACTGTAACCTCCGCCTCCTGGGTTCAAGTGATTTTCCTGCCTGTCTCCTGAGTGGCTGGGACTACAGGCGTGCGCCACCACGCCCAGATAATTTTTGTGTTTTTAGTAGAGATGGGTTTCATTATGTAGGCCAGGATGGTCTCGATATATTGACCTTGCGATCTGTCTGCTTGGCCTCCCAAAATGCTGGGGTTACAGGCGTGAGCCACCGCACCCGGCCACTTTGCAGTTTTTCTAAATTAAATTAATTTTTTAAACAAGCAGATTGCTTTTTAAGATAAGAAAAGTTAACAAGAATTCTAATCTGCTTTTGAGTTACATTTTCTGGCCAGGCACAGTGGCTCACGCCTGTAATCCCAGCACTTTGGGGGGCCGAGGCTGGTGGGTCACAAGGTCAGGAGTTCGAGACCGCCTGGCCAACATGGCGAAACCCTGTCTCTACAAAAAATACAAAAATTAGCCAGGCATGGTGGTGGGTGCCTGTAATCCCAGCTACTCGGGAGGCCAAGGCAAGAGAATCACTTGAACCTGGGAGGTGGAGGTTGCAGGGAATAGAGATCATGCCACTGGACTCCAGCCTGGGTGACAAGAGCAAGACTCCGCCTCAGAAAACAATAATAATAAAATAAGATAAATTACATTTTCTTAGCCACTGGACTCAATCTCAGGCATTCTCCTTCCTTTGTTTTACTGGTTGCTCTACTGGTGCACCTGCCCACGTGGCACACCACTTCCGTCTCACAGGGCTGCTGCCAGCTCTATGCACTTCCTGAAATGTCCCACCCGGGAAGAAAGACATCCTGTGGTCCATCCTGGGGCTTATTCACAACAGATCCTACAGCCCCAAAATAAACAGCCAGGGTGTTTCCTCTTCCTAAAGGGGAAGCAGAAGCTCCTGGTGAGCAGAGGGAAGGGTGAGCCCTGTCTAGACCACCATCCCAGGGGAATTCTGTCCACACAGTTCCCCATGGAAATCCCCAAGGCCTAGAGCAGCTCTGCTGACTCAGACCGTTCTAATTGTGTCTCGGAACCCTGCCAACCTTCCCTCTCCAGCACCCTCCATCCTATACCTCCTGAGGAAGGCAAAAGATCCCAGAGGCGCCTACCTGGGTGCAGGGTGAGCTTCCAAAAGAGAGTTTGCTTAGGTAAGGTAATGGGTCCAATTAGAGTTTTCTTGATTCACTGGGCTTTCAGGTCTCACCTTGAGCACTGCCTGGAGATAATCCTCTGCTCCCATCTCTGGGAACTTCCCTGGCTGGGGTTTGGACCAAAGGGACTCTGAGAGCAGATGCGTTTTACTGGTGCACGTAAAAGGCTCCATGTTCATTTCTGAGTAAAAGAATCAAGTGCAGTGATTATAAACCATGGGCAATTTACCCCTCAGGTTATATTTGGCAACGTCTAGTGACATCTTGGGTCATCACAACTGTGTGCTACTGGCATCCAGTAAACATCCTCCAATGCTCAGGATAGCACACAGCTCCTCCCGACCCTATCAAATAATTAACCAGCCCTAAATGCCAATATTGCTGAGATTGGGAAACCCTGGTCTAAGGTGTGCCCTGTACTTTATAGATGCAAAGAAAGGGGGCACTAGGGAATCTCAACACTTGGGGATATCTGGAAGATCCACTGGGAGAAGGATTTTCCTAAAGAATATGAGCAATGTTTCCAAACTGCTGGCTCCCACCAAAAACATGGTGTATTTCTATTTCCTTTTTTTCTTTTTTGAGATGGAGTCCTGCTGTGTCACCCAGGCTGGAGGGCAGTGGCACAATCTCAGCTCACTGCAACCTCCGACTCTCTGGTTCAAGAGATTCTCCTGCCTCGGCTTCCCGAGTAGCTGGGATTACAGGCACGTGCCACCACACCCAGCTAATTTTTGTATTTTTAGTAGAGACAGGGTTTCACCATGTTGGCCAGGATAGTCTCGATCTCCTGACCTCGTGATCTGCCCATCTTGGCCTCCCAAAGTGCTGGGATTACAGGCATGAGCCACCGTGCCCAGCCTATTTCAAAAAGACTTTTTGAAGCTATTATGCTATAAGTAGTTTTTTTGTTTGTTTTTTATTTGTTTGTTTGTTTAGAGGCAGGGTCTCTCTCACTCTGTCGTCCAGGGTGGAGTGCAGTGAAATGATCATGGCTTACTGCAGCCTCAACCTTCCAGGCTCAAGCTATCCTCTGACCTCTACCTCCTGAGTAGCTGGGACTACAGGCACACACCCCCACATCAGGCTAATTTTCTATTTTTTATAGAGATGGGGTCTCACTATGTTGCCTGGACTGGGCTCAAGCAATCCTCCTGCCCATCCTCCTGGAGTGCCGGGATTACAGGCACGAGCTGCCACGCCTGGCCATAAGTGCTTTTTTTTTTGAGACGAAGTCTCACTCTGTGGCCCTGGCTGGAGTGCACTGGTGTGATCGGGGCTCATTGCAGCCTCCACCTCCAGGGTTCAAGTGATTCTCCTGTCTCATCCTCCTGAATAGCTGGGACTGCAGGCGCTCACTGCCGCACCCAGCTAATTTTTGTATTTTTAGTGGAGACGGGGTTTCGCCATGTTGGCCAGGCTGGTCTCAAACTCCTGATCTCAAGTGATCTGCCCACCTTCACCTCCCAAAGTGCTGGGATTACAGGCGTGAGCCACTGTCCCGGCCACTTTTCTTATTTTTAAGAAAAAAAAAAAAAAAAAGCATATGGGAAAGGATAGGGGATGAAAGGAGAAAAATGGGGATTCTGGCCACTAGCTTTGCTCTGGTTCTGAGCACTTGGTAATTAGACATAGACTCTTCTGTCAGGAATCTGGCAAATAAAACAAAAGAATAGGATCCGTATTTGTTATGTTAACCCTTGCAATTTTCTGGAAGCTTGGAAATACCTTTGACCATGCCTGAAAGTGTATCAACACAAGACAAAGTGAACTAAAAATTTCATAACATTCTGGTTCATTTAACTAACAGGTGGTCACATGTCTATAGTTGAAGAGGCATCCGTGAGCATTTGAATTAACTATGGCTACAGTGATAACACTTGCCAGATCTTTGCTTTACTTCTCCCTGCAAATCCTGGGATTTACTTGGGTATCTTAAGCCTCTGGTAGAATACCGTCGTATGTCCTCCTCCTTCGACTGTCTTCCCAAGAGCTGCTTTGATTCGACAAGCCTATGCTGAGCCCTTCAGATGTGCCCCGTAGCGTAGTAGTTGCTGTGGATACACTCATAGTAACGTGGATGCTAATTTGGGATTAGTATGGCATTTTGAGACAGAAGGCTTGAAAAAATAGTACTGCCTCTAATGGAAGAGGACACTAAGCGAGTGAGTGGGAGCTGGGTTGGTCTGGAAGACAATGACTCAGGACATGAGGTGATCAGGGCATCCCAGTGGAAAATGTTTATGAAGTTGTTGGAGCTGAAGGGTTGGATCTTAGGTGAGAATATGAGCTCAAGAACTAAATGTGGAAGTCTTCCACGTAAAGGTGAGTCCACTGAGAAGGGCAGAAAATAGAACAGAAGCCCAACGACTAAACCTTGAGGTGCAATTCAGAGATGAGAGGCACTAGGAGGCTAAGAAAGCAGCCAAGGAGATGAGTAAGAACAACTGGAGAAATAGGAAGAAAGCCAGGAGAGCTCGGCACTATTGCAGTTTAGAGCGAAGTGTGTTTTGCTCTGCTTTTTTGTTGTTGCTGTTTTAATTTTTTTTTTTTTTTAAATGAGACAGGGTCTCCTTATATTGACCAGGCTAGTCTTGAACCCATGGGGTCAAATGATCCTCCTGCCTCAGCCTCCCAAGTAGCTGGGATTCCAGACGTATGCCACCATGCCAGCTTTGTTGGATTTTTGTTTTTGTTGTTGTTTGGTTTTTGAGACAGGGTTTCACTCTGTCCCCCAGACTGGAGTGCAGTGGCACAATCATGGCTCACTGCAGCCTCTACCTCCCAGGCTCAAGTGGTCCTCCCACCTCAGCCTCTCAAGTGGCTGGGACTACAGGCAAGCAACACCACACCAAGCTAATTTTTACATCTTTGTGGAGATGGGGGTCTCATTATGTTGCCTAGGCTAGGGTTTTATTTTTACTTTTATTTTTGAGACAGAATCTTGCTCTGTCAACGGGCTGGAGTGCAGTGGCGCGACCTTAGCTCACTGCAACCTCCGCCTCCCGGGCTCAAGCGATTCTCCTGCCTCAGCCTCCTGAGTAGCTGGGATTACAGGCGCGCACCACCACACCAGCTAATTTTTGTTTTTTTAGTAGAGATGGGGTTTCACCATGTTGGCCAGGATGGTCTCCATCTCCTGACCTTGTGATCCTCCCACCTTGGCCTCCCAAAGTGCTGAAATTACAGGTGTGAGCCACTGCACCCAGCTGGGTTTTATTTTTTAAAGGGACAATAAAAAGATTTCAAAGCTTCATAGCATGAACACTGAGAAAAGGCCTCTAGGGTGTAAGATGACTAACCATCTTAGTTTGCCCAATATTGTCCCAGTTTTAGCACTGAAAGTCCCACATCCCAGGAAACATCTCAGTCCTGGGCAAACAGGACAGTTAGGATGTGCAGAGCCTTACACTAAGATACTAGTTGGGGCACTAAAAATGAATACTTTGGCAACCAGGAATGTCAATACATACCCTCTAAAAGACCACATTAAAAAAAAAAAAACTCAGCTCCTGCATTTGCCACATCCTCTGGGCATGACCCTGGCCCGGACATAGGCCAGGGTTAATAAACTCAACTCACTGGATCCAGTCTTTGAAAACCTTTGATTGCTTTTGAGGTTTTTGGCCTGGAAGCATTTCCTATCATAAAATTTAGTTAAGTCAAACTCTTATTTGGCTCAAGTGCTCTTTCTCTGAATTGCCTTCACCCAAGTGATTGCTTTTACTGGAAACTCAGGGGTCAAGATAGAGTTGATGGCTTTCAGAAAAGAGAGTAAACCTCAAAACTGATGCACCTGATAGAAAGATTAAAGAAAATTAGTTCACTCCATCAAAGCTGGAGATCCAATTTTAAGGAAATTGCAACAGACCTGGGGAGCTACAAGGTATATCTCTGGCAACTTCCAGGGCCCGTGGCTTTTCTGAAGACTCAAGGTATTGTGTTTTAGTTAGCAGTTCTCACAAGGCTCTTTTTCCAGTAGTATCTTGTGATGCTTTGAAGTCAGAGGAAACTGAATGGCTTGCATGGTTTTTATTTTTGTTTTTTACGTGCCTTTGGTTCTGCCCATTTCCTCTAAGCTGGAGGCCAAAAACTGGCAGTTTGGGTGGACCAATTCAGCCTGCAAGTGTGTTTTGTTTGGCCTACATGTTGTTTTTTTTTAAATTTTTAATTAGTTGCCAGCATTTAAAAATCAGCAGATTTCACACACAAAAATCCAGATTTCCTGCTTTTCTTGAAAAATTGGAAGATCTGAAGACATGGGGGCTGCAGGTTCACATGGCAACAATAGACTGGACCTGAGCAGCAAGACCCCCTTTGGATGAGGCCTGGGTGCCTCCCTGAGCTCCAGCCCCACCTAGCTCTCTACTTTCCTTTACTTTACCTACCAGGCCCATTTCCAAGACTCCACAGAGAATGACGCTTCCAAAATACCTCAGTCATTAGTTCTGAACCACTTGCCTTGACCTATTTCCTGCCCTACATCCCAACATGTTCCCAACCCTTGGAGGTTGCGACGTCATGACTGTTTGTGGATTCAACTCATCCTCCTGGACCGACACCTGGTACCATTCCCTCCCACCACCATCATCAGGTTACCTGTGCTTCCTGCCCACCCTGCCCCTTCCCTGCCAAACCAGGAAGACACACCCATGCTCCGGGCGGCTGGCAGCTACAAAAACCAAACCACAGGCCCCTCCACTTGGTCTGCTCTCACTTTGTGTCTGTCCCTGATCTTTTTTCCCACTCCCCACTGCTTTCAGGTGCCACCTGGTTGCTGACCCTTCAACTTTCTCTTTTGTTTCCAACCTTGAAATCATCCCTTGGACTTGACCACAGAGTTCAGCTCTCCTTGCTGTGACGCTTGGCCTCTCTCAAGATGGAGTTTAAGTTTTGCTTATGCTTCTACTTACAAAATCTTCAACTCAACCTAGTTCCAGGCATTGGAAATGTATTAGCCAGAGTACTGCTGGCTGCTGTAACAAACGCATCCCTAAAAAAATAATAATCAGCCAGGTGTGGTGGTTCATGCCTGTAATCCCAGCACTTTGGAAGGCTGAGGAGAGTGGATCACCTGAGCTCAGGAGTTTGCAACCAGCCTGGGCAACATGGTAAAACCCCATCTCTACAAGAAATACAAAAATTAGCTGGGTGCAGTGGCATGCACCTGTAGTCCCAGCTACTGGGAGGCTGAGGCAAGAGAATTGCTTGAACCCAGGAGATGGAGGTTGCAGTGGGCCAAGAACATGCCACTGCACTCCAGTCTGGGAGTGAGACCCTGTCTCAAAAAATAAACAAATAAATAAATAATTGTTAAAACGATAATCACAATAATATCCAATTTGGCCTTAACTAGAGCACAGCAAAAACAACAAACGGCAGTTAATGTGGTATGAACTAAGTTCTTGTGTCAATTTGCCGGCACATTATCTTTGTTCCTTTAATGAGGAGGACTTTGCTTGCAGACATGGCCCTTGACAAACTTAAGTGGTCCGATGTTTGGGCAATTGCCCTTACTTTGTGTGCTTCTTGGTCCAGTAATGGAATCCATGAGCAGTAGGTAATTGTAGTAGCCTCAACTATCAAATAATACTAGAAGTCAACAACTATACTCTGAAAAAAAATTCCCAACATTTCAGCAGCGTAACATAATGAAGGTTTGTTTCTCACTTACATAATAGTCAAATGTAAGTTGTCCTGGTCCTAGCCTTTTTCCACCTGTGGCTCAGCCATCTTTGAGGGCCTCAGATCCTCTTTATCCAGCTGGTGGGGAGCAAAAAGGAGAGAGTGGCAAAGGAATCCCTACTTTTTAACTGCTTCTTGGAAGTGATACACATCATTTCTACTCATATTCCATTGGTGAGAGCTAATCATGGATCCCCACCTAAATGCAAGAGGAGATGGGGAATATAGTCTGTGGTGAGGTGTCACCCCTAGTGACAATGGCATGCAATGGTAGGAAGGGCTTGAATTTTGGGTGGACAGCTGGCTATCTCTGTCACAGCACCAAGTCCAAGCAGAGGCCCACATTGCTGGTTCCCTGGATGAGCAATGCAAACGTTTTGCCACTGTGAAGTAACTGTGGATAAGCGCGTATCCTATTTCCCATTAGAGATGAGAATGAAACTGCGCATTTTCCTCCAGGATTATAGTAGCAGTCAGAACTCTCTATGGCAACTGATAGAAACCCAAATCAGCCTAAGAAAAAGGGCACATAGGCCAGGCACAGTGGCTCATGCCTGTAATCCCAGAACTTTGGGAGGCCGAGGTGGGCGGATCACTTGAGGCCGGGAGTTCGAGACCAGCCTAGCCAACATTGTAAAACCCCATCTCCACTAAAAATACAATAAAAAATTAGCAGGGTGTGGTGGAGCACATCTGTAATCCCAGCTACTAGGGAGGCTGAGGCATGAGAATTCCTTGAACCCAGGAGGCGGAGGTTACAGTGAGCCAAGATCGTGCCACTGCACTCCAACCTGGGTGACAGAGCCAGACCCTGTCTCAAAACAACAACAACAACAAAAAAAAAAAAAAAAAAAAAAAAAAATTTTTTTAAAAAGAAAAGAGAAAGGGCACATGTTGGCTGTCATAATTGGGAAGTCCAGGGGGTTGAGTTGGTCTAAAGTACAATTGCATCCAGGCACTCAAACATGAATATTAGTTATTTCTTCCTCTCTCCATTTCCGTGTCCTGGCTGAGTCCGCTCTTTTCTCCTATAGATACTCTCCACGTGGTAGTGAAGGTGGCTGACAGCTGCCCTTGACTCACATCCTCCCAATCCCAGGCTCTAAAAGGCAAAAGCCCCTTCTCCTCTAGCTCCAAGTTTTAAAACCACAGAGAAGGCTGTGATTGGCCTGGCAGGGGTCACTAATCTACCAGGGAGAAGAGTGAACTAAGAGTTCCTTTCCCATTACATTGAAGTGGGGTAAGAGCAGTTTCCTCAAGAAAGCAGGGACTGTAGGACAGACAAGGCAATAAACGCCTGCCACAAACACAACGCAGACTCTCCTTTGACCACACAGCCTCTGACCATACCTCTGTGGCCAGTCCAGACTCTGAGCCTCAGTGCAGGTCCTGGAGAGCTGCCTCCTGAGACCAGAGCACACCCACCGTGCACTGTTTTAGTTAAGGTTGTAGTTTCTGTAAGAGTTAATAAGGTCTTCATGACTTTCTATGAATTCACCAGAAAGAGCTGGAAAAGGTCTATTGATAAGTTTTTTAATAAGATTTGAAGAAAAAGTTCCATCAAAGGGGTATACTTGCATAATGAAATATCATTGGAAAATGCATGCTTTTCAGGCAGGAATTTACTTCAAATGTTGACTTACCTCATTTACTCATCCATCCAACAAATAATTATTAAGCACCTGTAATGAGCCTCACTTGGAGTCAGGTGCTGGACGTGCAATGATGGGTAAGTTCAAGTCCATGATCTCACCAGACTTAATGTCTCTAGTACATAAGAATACAGAGAAATACAGTTGAGGCAAAATGTAATGCCATGACCAAGCGTTTAAGATAATATTGTTACATAAACAAACAAACATACAAAGACATTTCTTCCAAGCATGGAAGAAGTTCCTGATATCCTCAAGAAAGAAAAATAGGAATCAGCAACCAATGGCAACCAGGCTATCTTGGAATTCATGATATATGGCAAAGAACTTCTGGAGTGTTGGTGCCACTGGTGTGCCACATTGCCAGGTACGCTCTTGTGACCAGTCACCATCTGATCCTTTCCTTGATTGCTGTTTAGGTTTGGATAGAGAATCTTTTCCATGAATACACATTTCCAACCTATTGTTAAATCAATGGCAATTGTTTTATATTTATAAAAACTTGTCTTATATTGCCGGGCGCGGTGGCTCAAGCCTGTAATCCCAGCACTTTGGGAGGCCAAGACGGGTGGATCACGAGGTCAGGAGATCGAGACCATCCTGGCGAACACCGTGAAACCCCGTCTCTACTAAAAAATACAAAAAACTAGCTGGGCGAGGTGGCGGGCGCCTGTAGTCCCAGCTACTCGGGAGGCTGAGGCAGGAGAATGGCGTAAACCTGGGAGGCGGAGCTTGCAGTGAGCTGAGATCTGGCCACTGCACTCCAGCCCGGGCTACAGAGCGAGACTCCATCTCAAAAAAAAAAAAAAAAAAAAAAAAAAAAAAAAACTTGTCTTATATTTATGGAATACTATTATCCAGGGTGAAGAAAATCTATACAGCTATCTACCTCTTAAGTTTTTTAGTAATTTTTTTCTTTCTTTTTTTTTTTTTTTTTGAGACAGATTCTTGCTCTGTCACCCAGGCTGGAGTGCAACAGTGTGATCTCGGCTGTCTGCAACCTCTGCCTCCTGGGTTCAAGTGATATTCCTGCCTAAACCTCCTGAGTAGCTGGGACTGCAGGTGCCTGCCACTACACCCAGCTAATTTTTGTATTTTTAGTAGAGAAGGATTTTCTCCATGTTGGCCAGGCTGGTCTTGAACTCCTGACCTCAAGTGATCCACCCACCTCAGCCTCCCAAAGTGCTGGGATTACAGGCATGAGCCATTGGGCTCGGCCTGGTAGATTTTTTATTTTGAAATAATTTTAGATTTACAGAGAAGTTGCAAAGATAACACAGAGAGTTCCCATATACCCTTCATCCAGTTTCTCCTGCGTTCTTACATTACCATGGTACGTTTGTCAAAACTCGGAAACCCACACCAGTACATTACTAAGAACTAAACTCCCTACTTTATTCTGATTTCACCGGCTTTTCTTCTAATGTTTTTTTCCCTGTTCCAGGATCCAACCGCAGATACCACATTGCATTTAATAGCTCTTGATTTTTGAAGATCATTATTCTTCAGGCATGGGTTAATGCTGCTTCTTTTCCTCCTTGCTGCCAATGTTTTAGATATTTTATGGTTCATTAGCACCTCCACCAGAGTGTGAGCAAGGGAAGGAAACCGTTTTGAAATGCAAATTAGCCAAATGTTGTTATTTATTCATTTGTGGCAGTTCGCTTGGTTACTAATAAGGCCAAGGTTACTGGCTTCACCTCTGTAAATGAGTCAGCTGCCTTAGCAATGACGGGGGAAGATTTTGTCCAGTGGCCATTATTTGCACCCCAAACCCTGTTAAGCTGCTTTTAAATGCAAACTTTTCACCACTGTGAGGTAATGGTGGGAGTGTGTATCCAATTACCTTGCTACTCCAAGTGTGACTCCTGAACCAGCAGCATCAACATCATCTGGACCTTTTTAGGAATGCAGACGCTCAGGTGCTACCCAGATCCAAAAAGGAATCTGCACTTTAACAAGATACCCAAGTGATTAAGAAGCAGGCCATGGCCAGGAGCGGTGGCTCACACCTGTAATCCCAGGTGATATTACTTTGGAGGCTGAGGCAGGTGGATCATCTGAGGTCAGGAGTTCAAGACCAGCCTGATCAACATGGAGAACCCTGTCTGTACTAAAAATACAAAATTAGCCGGGTATGGTGGCACATGCTGTAATCCCAGCTACTCAGGAGCCTGAGGCAGGAGAATCACTTGAACCCGGGAGGCAGATGTTGCAGTGAGCCAAGATCATGCCACTGCACTCCAGGCTAGATGACAGAGCAAGACTCCGTCTCCAAAAAAAAAAAAAAAAGCATAGCCATGTAACAAATATTTATTGAGAACCTACTCTGTGTCAGGTGCTGGGGTTTCACAAGTGAAAAAAAAAAAAGAAACATCTCTCTGTTATTCTAGAACAAATAATCTAGTAGAGAATAACAGTTACAATTATAAAGACAATTCTGTTGATGGGGTACTGCCAAGGAACAAAAGAGGGCCTACTGTTGAACTGGGAGACCAGAGAAAGTTCTCAGAGAATGTCATATTTAGCTGACACCTGAAGAATAAGATTTAGCCAGTTGAAAGAAGGAGGAAGATTCAGGGTGTGAGGATGGAGAAAAGCAAGTTAGGGATGGAGGAACTCAGAGGCAAGGCAGACCACGGTGGCTTCTGCAAATTGCACATAGTTCATCGTGGCGAGAGCATCGAATGCCAACACGGGGAATGTTTGAGGTGGATGATGTGGAGATTTTCTTCTCTCTCTACTCATCCGCATCAGCAACACGTATTATTGAGCATCTACTATATGCTGAGCACTATGATAGGTGTTGGGGATATGGGTAACACATGTCACAAACCCATTATACACAGGACATCAGTCTAGGTTTGCTACATACTATAACAACTGGAGGGAAGAGGTACACACACATCAGAGGTCCTGCGGGAATGCTCGGGAATCTCCCGGGCAGAAGAGTCCAAGGGAAGCCAAGCCTGGGGTCAGAGAGGGTAAGTGGAGTATGTCAAATATTGAGAGGCTAAACAAAGGGGTCCCAGTTAAAGCATGCCATAAGAAAAGAATACATGGCTGTGACTCATGCCTGTAATCCCAGCACTTTGGAAGGCAGAGACGAGCGGATTACCCAAGGTCAGGAGTTTGGGACTAGCCTGGTCAACATGATGAAACCCCATCTCTACTAAAAATACAAATATTAAGGCCAGGCACAGTGGCTCACGCCTATAATCCCAGCACTTTGGGAGGCCGAGGCAGGTGGATCACGAGGTCAGGAGTTCGAGACCAGCCTGACCAATATGGTGAAACCCTGTCTCTACTAAAAATACAAAAAATTAGCCGGATGTGGTGGAGCATGCCTGTAATCCCAGTTACTCAGGAGGCTGAGGCAGGAGAATCACTTGAACTTGGGAGGCAAAGGTTGCAGTGAGCTGAGATCGCCTCACTGCACTCCAGCCTGAGTGACAGAGCCAGACTCTGCCTCCAAAAAAAAAAAAAAAAAAAAAAATCCCTTATGGCTAGAAGGTGCTGCTGAGGAGGTCAACACTGGGCAGGGCATGACAGGTATGTTAGTTTTCTGTTGCTCTGTAACAAGTCACTACAAATTTAGTGACTTAAACACACTCATTTATTAGCTCATGGTTCTGTAGAACTCACGGTTCAGAGTCCGGCAGGCTCAACTGAGCACTCCGCTTAAGTTTTCACAAGCTTAAGTCAATAAATCAACTATGCTGGGCTCTTATCTAGAGGTGCTGGGGAAGAGCCCACTTCTAAACCCATTCAGGTTGTTGCCAAAATCCAATTCCTCATGACTGTAGGACTGAGATCCCTGTTCCCTTGCTCACTGCTATCTGGAGTCCGCTCCCTGTAAGTAGATGCCCCCACATTCTTCTCAAATTCCCCCCTCCATCTTCAAAGTCAGCCACAGTGCATCATCCTTTGAATCTCTGACTTTCTCCTCTGGTGCTATCCAGAGACAGCCCTCTGCTCTCAAAGGCCCACATGATTAGGCCAGGCAGGCCTGGATAATCTCCCTATCTTGAAACAGAACACAATCACGGGACTGAAATCCCATCATATTCAGAGTTTCCTGGGATTTGGACATCTTTTGGGAACCATTTTAGAAATGTTGTCTCCTACAAGAACAAGGAATCAAAACAGAGGCTTAGAATTTTAACTGACAGGCCTTTGCAGCAGCAAAAGTTCTGTGAGCATAGAAGTGGGGTCTGCATTCTGATGGCCCCCTGGGAGGTGTGCCTTCATACTGTATGAGTGCACCCATTTGCAAAAGGTCTCATGCCCACTCCATTACTTCTGTGATCTCCAAGGACATTCTGATAGTCATAGTGATTTTGGAGGCCAGGCTCCTCCTTCCTCCGAATTAGGTCAGGCTGCAAATCTTCTTGCTGTCCCCATGAAGGGTCCCTGTTATGTCCCATAACAGCCCAGATCTGGAGTTCAGTCCTGTTCTCGTTTTGTTTGTTTTTTGAGACGGAGTCTCGCTTTGTCGCCCAGGCTGGAGTGCAGTGGCACTATCTGGGTTCACTGCAACCTCCGCCTCCTGGGTTCAAGCAATTCTCTGTCTCAGCCTCCCAAGTAGCTGGGACTACAGGCACATACCACCACACCCAGCTAATTTTTTGTATTTTTAGTAGAGATGGGGTTTCACCATCTTGGCCAGGCTGGTCTTGAACTCCTGACCTGGTGATCCACCCACCACGGCCTCCCAAAGTGCTGGGATTATAGGCGTGAGCCACCGCGCCCAGCTTCTTGTTCTAGTCATGCCACAAAAACCCACTCTCTGTGGCGTTGGCGGGTGCAGCAGTGGACTTTAATGAGGGTTTGAGCCATGTCCTCCATCCTCTTTACAATGGCACCAAGCATCTCACTCCTCAGAGGGCCTTAATCCTTCTTGGCTCTCTTCTCTCTCCTCCAATGTCCCTTCTCTCAGTGCTTTACCTCGTCCTTGTTTCTCAAAAGCCAGCCCTGTGTCTCCTTTTTTCTTATGCACAGGGATTCCATTTTCCCCACCTCCACAGCAGAATGTTTGCACTTCCGATGATTTGGCTAAGGTTTTGCCTGTCACTGCCTATAAGGATCTACCAGATTAATTCCTTCAATCAAGACCACCCTCCTCCCACGCCTTCATCTTGCAATGGGAATGAAGGTGAAAGTGGTTTCCTTCTTCCACCTTCACCCATTATGGATGGAATGAATGGAAGGAGTGGGAGGAGCACCTCCCCAAGCAGGTTACAGGGAAGCAAAGCCCTGAAAGGGTGACTAGGAGGGTGGAAACCAGATCCCAACTGAGAAAAAGAGGATTTTTTTTGGTTTAGTTCTTGTTTTTGAAACAGGGTCTTGCTCTGTCACCCAGGCTGGAGTGCAATGGCGCCATTTTGCTCCCTGTAGCTTCAACCCCCTGGGCCGAAGTGATCCTCCCACCTCAGCCCTCAGCCTCCCAAGTAGATGGGGTCTTGCTGTGTTCCCCAGGCTGGTCTCAAACTCCACAAGCAATCCTCCCACCTTGGCCTCCCAAAGTGCTGGCATTACAGGTGTGAGCCACTGCACTCAGCCTTTACTGGGCTTTATTATTATTGTTATCAGTTTTGAGACAGAGTCTCTCTCTGTTGCCCAGGCTGGAGTGCAGTGGCCCAATCTCAGTTCACTGCAACCTCTGCCTCCCGGGTTCAAGAGATTCTCCTGCCTCAGCCTCCTGAGTAGCTGGGATCATAGGAACACGCCTCTGTGCCTGGCTAATTTTTTTATTTTTTGTAGAGACAAGGTCTCACTGTGTTGCCCAGGCTGGTCTCTAACTCCTGGGCTCAAGTGATTCTCCCACCTTGGCCTGCCAAAGTGCTGGGATTACAGACATGAGCCACTGTCCCCAGCCAGGAGTTTTTACTAATGCAGAGAGAAGAGAGTGGGAGACAGGCCTGCTTTAGGAAGTGAGGAAAATGCACGGAATTGGCTTGACGGAAGTTAGTTAGTCAACAGGAAGAGGACAAGGCTTTCCAGGCACAACACTATTAACCAGGAAGGCAGGAAGCGGGGACTGTTTGGCTGTTTCTTATCCAATCACTAGAGCTCTTTAGCCAGAATGGAGGGCTGTCATGGAATATGCCAGGTGTTGAGGGATGAGAGGTTAACTAAGGGCCAAATTGTAAAAGGTATAGTATACAAGGCTATTACCTCCCCCAGGCAACGAGGAGCCATTGAGGTTTTGGTGTGGCATGTCAATTTGTGCTAGCAAGGTCACTTTTATTGACTTAACCTGTGTGTTTTTAAGTGCGTACCTTCGGATTACACAAAACCTGGTTTTACACACATACACACATGCACACTCCCCCAATTCACATAACAGCGACTATTTGGTAACATAAGAACCTGAATTAATTGTGGGTTTCCATGGCCTTTTCTTCCTGCCTTTGGCTTACTGTTTTCTTAGTTCACTGAGAATCAGTAGCCGACCTGCCAGTAATAGGTAATTTGATGAATATGACTAATTAGCTCTCAGCATCCATTCTCACCTTTCTTTTCTTTTCTTTCTTTTTTCTTTTTTTTTTTCTTGAGACATGGTTGTCTCACTCTTTCGCCCAGGCTGGAGTACAGTGGCATGATCTCAGCTCATTGCAACCTCTGCCTCTTGGGTTCAAGCAATTCTCCTGCCTCAGCCTCCTGAGTAGCTGGGATTACAGGCGTACACCACCACGCCCGGCTAATTTTTGTATTTTTAGTAGACACGGGGTTTCACCATGTTGGCCGAGCTGGTTTTGAACTCCTGACCTCAAGTGACCCACCCAACTTGGCCTCCCAAAGTGGGAGGATTACAGGGGTGAGCCACGGCGCCCAGCATACTGGACTTTCTTATGTTAAAAAAGCTGTCCAGCTGCAAACTCAGACTCCCTCAAGTTAGAGTCCTGGATGATGCAAGTAGGCCCCATCAAATTTGATGCACTCATGAGAGATTTGAAAGGTAGAAGAAAGTTGAGTCATGGGCCCCCTTCTTCCTGCTTTGGCCACGTTCTGCTGCAAGCAATGTCAAGGAGATGTAGGGATCCGCAGTAGCAGTCCAGTGTGTAATTTCCAGATCCACAACTGGCTACTGGAACTTGTGGCAGAGGAGGTGGACATGATACCTAATCCCTGGATTACAGCTGTGGTGGTGGTGAAATCTTAAACCGAGCCGTCTCATTAGCAGCCTCCTGCTAATGAAGGAGTTACGGGTCCCCTGGGAGGTCAGTTCTGGGGTGCTTCGGTACTCGGTCCAAGAGGGAACTCAGTTCCCAACCTTCGAATAATATAAAATTATTAATTTCCTGCTGGGTTCGGTGGTCCACGCCTGTAATCCCAACACTCTGGGAGGCCAAAGCAGGTGGATCACCTGAGGTCAGGAGTTCAAGACCAGCCTGGCCAACATGGTGAAACCCTGTCTCTACTGAATATACAAAAATTAGCTGGGCATGGTGGCAGGCACCTATAATCCCAGTTACTCCAGAGGTTGAGGCAGGAGAATCACTTGAACCTGGGAAGAAGAGGTTGCGGTGAGCAGAGATCATGCCATTGTACTCCAGCCTGGATGACAGAGCAAGACTCCATCTCAAAAAAAAAAAAAAAAATTAATTTCCTTCTCGCTTAAAATACCTTGGGTAGCTTCTGTTTCTGGATCTGAACCTTGACTTCTGCAATAAGAGGATATATACAAAAGGGTAACTTTTCAATAAATAGACTCAAAAAAATTATTTCATTTGGCACCAAAACTACAATGAGTTAGGGGGTCTGGAATCACTGGTCTGGAATCACTGGCTCATGGACATTCCTAAGCTAATGTTCCCAAACTGTGATACACATACCTCTAGCGGCACACGGGAGGATTTTAGCACGTGGGTGAACATTTACACAATTTCTATAAATGTGTGTTTATTTTACTGTGTACTAGAAAAAAATGTATAGGTAGCATACCAGACCCGATTTCATGAATCAGCAACTTCATGAATATGATTGTTTATAGCAAGGCTAGCGTAGGTAGTAACTATGCCAGCAAAAATATGTTAATTAATGAAAAGTATAAAATAAATAGCAGATGGATAACACGAAGATTTGGCAAACATTGTGAGGATGGTATTGGAATGACTGAAGTCTGGAAAACCCTTTCCTAGTTATTCATTCTTATAAGTCCCCTCACTCTAGGAATGGGGAGAAGCAAGTTGGGACCGTAAGTCCTATTCTCCCACCTGTTCCACACTCCCACTCCCAAAGATCACTATTCCTTTTAAACTCCAGCAATTACTGAAAAGTAAATACTGTTCTGCAGTGTCCTAGAGAAAACTCCCAGAACCTGAGGTTTATCACATGCCAAGGCTGAATGAGCCTATCAGCAGGACCAAAGGGTGGAGTTGGGAGGAGAAACTGCAAAATGAGCCTGGCTCCAGGAACAGCACATATTCAGCACAGAGCCATAAGTTCAGAAATACCAGACTTGGGTGTGTTTGTTATGGAGACTTACTATAGCAAAAGGGAGGATAAAACTTGGGATTATTGTCCTCAAAGGAAAAGCTGACAAAGTCATCTCTAGAGTCCATGACAAAAGCCACAAGCCCCAGACACACTAACAAAATAAGGTGACAGTTAGGAGCCAACATACCTCTCTGTCCTTGTTTTCATTCCGAAGACCTCAGAAGAGATCTTGCAGATATATGACTCTAAATGTAATGAGTACAAATTGCAAGTACTCAAAAGCTAAGCTTTGATAATGCTTAACTGCAAGAGCAAAGAGATAAGATGAGAAACTGGACTGGAGGACATTTAGAAAAAAGGGTCTAATAGGTCAATGGTTTCCAAATGCCCATCTACACAGACCAGTGTCTTCTATGGAGGATGGCTGTGTGTTTTAAAACTGTAGATTCCCAGTCACTACCCAGAGAGGATTCTAGTATAGGCTGGAGATGAACTCCTGGGGTCCCAACTGCCCCAGATGGCTCAATCGAGTTTGCAAACTACTTTTTGAGCCTTGTGCCTTGTATCTGGTGACTTCATTCCATTCTCCACCAGCCCAGCCTGGTTCATTCCTTCCACAGTAGTTGACAGCTAATAGCTTTCTACCACATCTCCTGCCTCTGTCTCTCTCTCTCTCTCTCTCTCTCTCTCTCTCTCTCTCTTTTTCTCTTTTTTTCTTTTAGACGGACTTTTGCTCTTG
Source organism: Macaca fascicularis (assembly GCF_037993035.2). Classification (NCBI taxonomy): domain Eukaryota; kingdom Metazoa; phylum Chordata; class Mammalia; order Primates; family Cercopithecidae; genus Macaca; species Macaca fascicularis. The sequence goes on along the minus strand of NC_088381.1, from coordinate 143,152,491 downwards.
TCACCCTGACTAGAGTGCAATGAAGTGATCTCAGCTCACTGCAACTTCCATCTCCCAGGTTCCAGCTATTCTCCTGTCTCAGCTTCCCAAGTAGCTAGGACTACAGGCATGTGCTACCATGCCCAGCTAATTTTTGCATTTTTAGTAGAGACGGGGTTTCACGATGTTGGCCCAGCTGGTTTTGAACTCTTGACCACAAGTGATATGAGCCACCACGCCTGGCCCTCTCTCTTTTTTTCTTTTTCTTTTGGCCTGGTGCAGTGGCTCACGCCTGTAATCCCAGCACTCTGGGAGGCCAAGGCAGGAGGATCACGAGGTCAAGAGATCGAGACCATCCTGGCCAACATGGTGAAACTCCATCTCTTCTAAAAATACAAAAATTAGCTGGACGTGGGGGCACGCACCTGTAATCCCAGCTACTTGGGAGCTGAGGCGGGAGAATCGCTTGAACCCGGGAGGTGGAGGTTGCAGTGAGCCAAGATCGTGCCACTGCACTCCGGCCTGGTAACAGAGCAAAAAGAAAGAAAGAAAGAAAAAAAAAAAAAAAAAAAAAAAAAAAAAACAAAGGAAAAAGAAAAAGAAAAATCAATGTCCAGTGGCTACTAGAGCAGATATGTCTCATCTGTCTGGCCAGCATCTGTTCCTTTGGAATTTGTCTCCTTCTTTCTGTTGTGCAGAATTCTGGAGGTCAACCAATCCCGGTCCCATGAAGGGGGTCCCACATGACCTAAGCTAAGCCATTCAAACTCACCCGGGAATTTGAATTTTGAACAGGGATTCAGGGATGGGAAGTTTGAAGTTGAATCATGAGTTAATCCCCAGGAGATCCCCTCTTGCCTGGTCAGTTTTTCCTTCAATTCTATAAACTCCCCAATATCCTTCCTTCAGATGGCTTTTTTTTTTCCTGTTAACTCAGAATTGGTTCTTATCTCCTGAAACTGCAGAGCCCTGGTATAGTTCTCCATTGTCCATAGAATGAAGCTTACAAAGTTCTCACCCTATATTACAGATTCTCCCCATTCTGTTTATATCTTACATGATGGCTCTGTCCCAACTCAGTTTTAAGTCCCTATGTGATGATCCTCTGTGAGCTAGCAATTAAACAGTCTGCATTTTGTAGGCAAGGAAGATATATATCTCATGTCTATAAGGCCTTGAGGTCCCGTGCTAGATGGCATGATATGTTTTGATCAGATTTAATTGAGAACTAGCTCTGACATTTTATTTATTTATGTATTTATTTATTGTAGAGATGGGTAATCTTGCCATCTTGCCCAGACTGGTCTTGAACTCCTGGGCTCAAGCAATCCTCCCACTTCAGCCTCCCAAAGTGCTGGGATTATAGGTGTGAGTTACCATGCCCGCCCCTACATATTCTAAAATAAGAAAAGGTGTTCTGCTATTTAGAAATGACTGCCAAATCACCATTCTTTTGTTGGGTTTGTGCTACTGTCCAATGAGCGCATAGTGAGGGCAATACTGCTAACACCTACCAAAAAAAAAAGGCAAAAATAAACATGAAAAACAGAAGTGCTTTCCAGAGACTAGGATTACAGACAACCTGGATATAAACTAAGTTCTGGGGGTATTTTAAAAAGAGTATTCTAAACAGTATATTCTAGGCCAGCCACAGTAGATCACACCTGTAATCTCAGCACTTTGGGAGGCCGAGGTGGATGGAACTCCCGAGGTCAGCAGTTTGAGACCAACCTGGCCAACATGGTGAAACCCCGTCTCTACTAAAAAATACAAAAACTAGCCAGGTGTGGTGGTGCATGCCTGTAATCCCAGTTACTTGGGAGGCCGAGGTGAGAGAATCGCTTAAAACCAGGAGGCAGAGGTTGCAGTGAGCCAAGATCACACCACTGCACTGTGATCTGTTGCCTGGGCAACACAGCAAGACTTCATCTCAAAAAATTAATAAATAAATAACTAAAAAAGAGTATATTCTTTTCCTTTGGTTGGAAATTAGACTTGGAAGTTTAAGATAGAAGGCCCAAACAAACTAGCCCACTGACTCTTAATGAAGCCAAATCCCTCTGGCTTGTTGTATCCTGGGAATTTAAATCAAGCAGAATATATGCATATATTCTGAAAAAGGAAAGGAGTGTAAATTTGTAACAACACAAAATTAAGAAACAAGGTTGTTTCCAGATAGATGGCAAGACTATTAGTGGATTTTCTTTCCCTTCCTTATCTGCCCTGCTTGCTCGGACAACGTTATTAGCTCCAGTCACCAATTAGCCATTGCTATCTTGGGCCATATTCACCAGAGCTTTTTTATTCCCTGATAATGGAAAGAGGTAATGAGTAAGGTAATTTCTCCTTCAAGAATGATGCAATGATCAAGACTGTCTTGGAGTCCAATAAACTCAGGTTTATACCCTGCTTCAGCACTTGTTGGTAGATTAACTTTGGACAAGTTATTTCCCCACTCTAAGGCTCAAGTTTTTAAATCTGTAGAATGAGGACAATAATGCTGGCCCCATCCTCAAGATTCGGATTCCTTTGGTCCATGGCGGCTTGAATCCTTGAAATTCTGTTTACAGTGCCCAATGGGTTGTTGTGAAGATTAAATGTATAAAAAAACTCTAAAATAGTGCCTGGCACTGAGTCAAGGCTCAATCAATGTTCCTTACCCTTCTCCTTTGGTGCCCTCTTCTCTGGCACCATCTGTCCATTTCTACCCCAGACCTCTAATCACATTATATGGAGGTATAGCTATATGTCTGTGTACATAAAAACACATAATTTAATACATAAGCATTCTATGTCCATTTCCACTTATTTGTTCAACAACTGGTTATTAAGAATTCATCGGTGCCAGGCACTGTGACAAACCAGTTAGACAAGTTCCCTGTTCTCATGGAACTTGCTTCCTAGTGGGGAGTATTGTAGGTGATAATGATAGGGAGGGACAGGAAGGGAAAGGAGTGCCACGTGGACTAGGCAGGAGAGAGAAAGCTTCTCTGAAGAGGGGACCTCTGAAACCTGTAGGATGAGGAGAAGCCAGCCATGAACCAGGCTGGGGAAGAGCACCAAGCACAGGGTACAGCAAGTGCAAAGGCCCTAGGGCAGGAGCAGCTCAGTGAGTGTGAGGAACAGGACGGTGCTAGTGGTAGTCAGGTGCGGTGACTCACATCCGTAATCCCAGCACTTTGGGAGGCTGAGGCAGGTGGATCACCTGAGGTCAGGAGTTCAAGACCAGCCTGGCCAACATGGAGAAACCCCATCTCTACTAAAAAATACAAAAATTTGTCAGGTGCGATGGCTCACACCTGTAATCCCAGCACTTTGGGAGGCAGAGGCGGGTGGATCACGAGGTCAGGAGTTCGAGACCAGCCTGGCCAATGTGGTGAAACCCTGTCTCTACTAAAAATACCAATATTAGCTGGGTGTGGTGATGCATGCCTACAGTCCCAGCTACTTGGGAGGCTGAGGCAGGAGAATGGCATGAACCTGGGAGGTGGTGCTTGCAGTGAGCAGAGATCGTGCCACTGCACTCCAGCCTGGGCGACAGAGCGAGACTCCATCTCAAAAAAAAAAAAAAAAATTAGCCGGGTGTGGTGGCAGGCACCTGTAATCCCAGCTACTTGAGAGGCTGAGGCAGGAGGATTGCTTGAACCTGGGAGGTGGAGGTTGCAGTGAGCTGAGATCATGCCACTGCACTGCAGGCTGGATGACAGAGCAAAACTCTGTCTCAACAACAACAACAACAACAAAGGAAGATTCTAGTAGTGTCGGGGTGAGAGGAAGGTAGGGGAAGAGCCAGATCGCAGAGCATCCTACTGCCCCTGGTGAGGAGTTGGGATTGAAATGGGACATACTGGAGATATTGAAGTGGGAAAGGGATGGGATCTGATTTATGTTTTGTTTTGTTTGAGATGGAGACTTGCTCTGTCACCCAGGCTGGAATGGAGTGGCATGATCTTGGCTCACTGCAACCTCTGCCTCCCAGGTTCAAGTGTTTCTCCCATCTCAGCCTCCTGAGTAGCTGGGACCACAGGCCATTAGACATGTCTAATTTTTGTATTTTTAGTAGAGATGGGGTTTCATCATGTTGGCCAGGCTGGTCTCAAACTCCTGGGCTCAAGTGATCTGCCTGCCTCGGCCTCCCAAAGTGCTGAGATTACAGGCATGAGCCACCACCATGCCTGGCTGGTTATGTTTAAAGGCCTCATTCTGGTTGCTGTGTTTCAAAGGGTAGATGGCAAGGGACCAGGATGGAAGCAAGTTCAAGTGATTACAACACATACATCATACCAGACATGCAGACACTTGGAGATAGAAAGGAGCACAAAGGAGCTCTGGCCCAATAACATGGGAATGCCTGGGGGTCACCAGCCTTGAGAACACTGGTCCTCATCCACCTCTGCACAATGCAGACACCTAGAGCACTGTTAACAAAATCCCAGCCACTGTGAACCAATGGAATCAGAATCTCACAGATGGACACCAGACTAATAGTATTTTTACAGAACTCTTGGGATATTTTATGGGCATCCAAATGGAAAACCATAGTATCTGGGGAAATTCTTCAGGGCCCAAGCTCTGGCTGCTGCCTCAGTCACTTTTCCAGCATGGGACATTTGTTACTACAACATCCTTTCCTAGAATGGGCTGAAACCGGCCTCTGGGGTAACTTCCCTGCACACACACTCCTGTGGGGCCAGTCTTTCCTTCCACCCCTACCATCACCGAAGGCAAATCTTGGCCAAGGGGACTGAGGGAACCCAGACTCAGGGAACATGAATGGGGAAGGGAGGAGCCAGGCTTCTGGGCATGCCCTCTGCCCTGCTGCCTGGCCGTCTGCCAGGCTGGTACCCAGGAAGTCTGGCGTGTGCTGCTCAGAGAGCACAGCCTCGCAGCAGCCGCCATGTCTCCAGGAGGTGAACTGCTGTCTTCTCCCACCCAGTCTACTCACATTGCCAGAGAATTTTAGAACTTCAGAGACTTTAGCATAAATAGTTTCATTCTAATTTAACCATGGGTTGTCGGGGGAGGGAGCCAGACACTAAATATAGTCAGTCTTGTATTTCTGGGGCACTCCTGGAAGCTTGAGAAGGGGGAAGGGAACTTGGTCGCCTACATTTTGGCAGACTCTGTGCTATACAATTTACAGTCCTCACAAAAGAGCTATGAAACAGATGCTGCTATTCTCACTTGGAGATTAGGGAACTGAAGTTCAAAGAGGTAAAGTAACTTGACCAAGGTCACACAGCCAGTCAGTAGTGAGGGCCCCATGGAAACCAAAGTTGGCCTAACACCAAAGCGCATGCTGGGTCCGTGGAGGCATCCATAGCTGCCCTGTGCTTCCTCTTGCTGTCCTTCCCCAGAATCTTCCTCCAACACCGGGAGTATCAGCATCCCTCTTTTCCGCGTTACCCCATTGGAGGCCAGGAGGGCCACTGGCCCAGATCCCCAAATCCTGTGACTCCTTGCCAGCCCATCACTCTGTGCTTCCTTCTCCTCACACAACCCGCATGCCTTCTACCACGGCCAAGCCTCCTCCAGCCCTTTTCTCCTCTTCTCTCCCACGTTTCCTGCAAACCCAGGCCAAAGCATGAAGCAACCCTAAAATACTAAGAAATAAGCAAACATGTAGGTTTAAAGGTTGTCCGTCAGCAGGGCGCGGTGGCTCACGCCTATAATCCCAGCATTTTCGGAGGCCGAGGCAGGCGGATCACCTGAGGTCAGGAGTTCGAGACCAGCCTGGCCAACATGGTGAAACCCCGTCTCTACTAAAAATATAAAAATTAGCCGGGCGTGGTGGTGTGCGCCTATAGTCCCGGCTACTCGTTGAGGCAGGAGAATTGCTTGAGCCTGGGAGGCGGAGGTTGCAGTGAGCCGAGATCACACCACAGAACTCCAGCCTGGGCAACAGGGCAAGACTCCGTCACCACATTAAAAAAAAAAAAAGAAAGATTGTCTATTTAGGTTGCCTGTTCTGATGGAGGAAGGAAGACGGGAAGCCGTCATTCCCCTGTGCCTTGATATAAGATGACTGCTTTGCCTGCGTTGCTCTGATTTTGCATGCTGACTCCTTAACACTGAGAAATTTCCCAACTCCCGCAGGCCTGCAGAGATCTCTCCTTCACAGGCTGTGGCCACAGGATAAGCATTTACCTAGGAAACAAACTTATCCCATCATAATCTCTTGCTGTTGCATATGGGTATATTAAAACTAACCCTCTCCTAGCACTTTGGGGGGCCAAGGCAGGAGGATTGCTTGAGTCCAGGAGTTTGAGACCAGCCTGGGCAACACAATGAGACCCCATTCCTATAAAAATTTTTTTTTAATTAAAAAAACACTAACTCCCACCACCACCCACTCCAGCTAAACTAAAGGGTTATGTTTATACCCTTAGGTTTATGTGTGTTACGTTCATGTGTGTTCCCCACATTACCCAACACTTCCGTGTTGAATGCGTTCTTGTTGACTGGATGATTGGCTGACCCTGTGGTATACAGGGACCTCTCAATTCATATTGAAAGGTGGCACCACATGGACTGTGGAATGTCCTTATCTCAGGTGCTCTAGCAGGCCCTCTAGGGATCTTAGTTAGTCCTCACAACAAACCTAGACAGCATTACTCCCATTTCACAGCTAAGGAAATTCAAGATCAGAAAGGATGTCACTTGCTCCAAGGTAAGACAGGGAGTAGAGAGCAGAAATAGGATTCCAGTCGACGGTGCTCTGGTCCACAAGGCCCACGGCATCTGAGATGCCTCGTGTGCCTCATCTCTACCAGACTCAAGATGCCCAAGGTGGAGACCGGGCTTGGGTTTCCTGCGGGCCTTAGCACAGAACCCTACATAGGGCAGTTGTAAGGTAAATGTTTGCTCAGTAAATTGTCAGAGGAAGTTTACACTGATTACCAATTGTGTGAGAACCAGCACTGGGGAAAAGGAAGTGTTTGCACAGTGATAAGGCCTGTGTGCCTGATAGTACACCCCATGCCCTGGGCCAGTGGCGAGAGTGGGAGGTGGGCAGTAGAGTGGGGCAGTGCGAGATGCCTGCCCTAACAAGGCTCAGGGAAGGACTGTGGTGCCCAAGAGACCAGGGATATAGCGGGGGATAGGAGGTACATCCTGAGGGTTGACTGATTACTAGCTCCCCGGCATCAAGACCTTCAGGTTCTTCCACCAGAAGGATCTACAGAGACACAGGCGAGTGAGAGGGAGGCAGCCTCTCAATGTACACAGGGTCACCTGGGGGCTGTGGGAAAAGCCAGCCAGAGTGACTGTGTGTGAGGAGAGGACTCGGAATGGAGATGCTGGAGTAGGCGGCATTTGGGTTTGGGAGACCCCGGGAACAGAGGTAGGATTTGACAGAGCTTCACGGGAAGGTCGAGGAGTAATGTGGCCTGATTCAACACCCCTGAGAAAAGGACATTTTCTTGGAAGGCCCAGACCAAGAATGAAACAGAAAGGCATAGTTTGAAGGGATCAGATGAAACTTTTTTTTTTGTTTGAGATGGCATCTCACTCTGTCACCCAGGCTGGAGTGCACTGGGGTGATCCCAGCTCACTGCAACCTCAACCTCCTGGGTTCAAGTGATCCGAGTAGCTGGGATCACAGGTGAGCACCACCATGTTCAGCTAATTTTTGTATTTATAGTACAGAAGGAGTTTCACCATGTTGGCCAGGCTGGTCTTGAACTCCTGACCTCAAGTGATCCACCTGCCTTGGCCTCCCAAAGTGCTGGCATTACAGGCATGAACCACCACGTCCAGCCCATAAAAGATGGAACTTGATGTAAGGAAGCTATGTGATGGGAGGTTTAGGGAGTTGGTTCAAGAGGATGGTGGGCCTGATGACCACATGGGGAATGCCTTTGGGGTCCTGTAGAAATACAGAATAGCCATAAAGGCAGGGCCCAAGCTGATATTTCACGTCCCTGCCTTGCCCTTCACTGGCTGTAGGACTTTGAGCAAGTTAGTTACTTAACCTGTCTGACCCTCAAGTTCCCTATAAATGAAATGGGAGATAATAATATTACATGCCTTATACTTTGTTGTAAGGATGAAATGAGATAAAGCATGACCTGGGTTTGGCACAGTGCCTGGAAGAGATAAAGGTCCAATCAACATTAATAATAATTAATGATGGTGGAAAGATCAGGGTATGATCCTGGAGGAGAGGAATCTAGAAATAGAGTGAATAATAATAATAATAATAGCCAGGCACGGTGGTTCATGCCTATAATCCCAGCACTTTGGGAGGCTGAAGTGGGTGGATCGTGAGGTCAAGAGTGTGAGAACAGCCTGGCCAACATAGTGAAACCCTGTCTCTATGAAAAATACAAAAATTAGCCAGATGTGGAAGCATGCACCTGTATGTAGCCAGGTGTGGAAGTAGCCAGGTGTGGAAGCTACTTGGGAGGCTGGGGCAGGAGAATCGCTTGAACCTGGGAGGCGGAGGTTGCAGTGAGCCGAGATCACACCACTGCACTCCAGCGTGGGTGACGGAGTGAGACTCTGTCTCAATAATAATAACAGTAATAACAATAGTTTTTATTATTGAAACATTGCCAGCCTGTTCTGTTTCATGACAGGGTACATTTACTAAGCGTATACCATGTGATAGACACTGTTCTAAGAAGCTGGGCAGGGTGGAAATTATCCCAGCCCTATAATGCCAGTACTTGGGAGGCTGAGGCAGGAGAATCACTTGAGCCCAGGAATTTGAGACCTGCCTGGCCAACACAGTGAGACCTCATCTCTACAAAAATCTTTAAAAATTAGCCAGATATGGTGATGTGCACCTGTAGTCCCAGCTGCTTGGGAGGCTGAAGATCTCTTGAGCCTGGGAAGTCGAGTCTATAGTGAGCTATGATCACACCACTGCACTCCAGCCTGGATGACAGAGCGATACCCTGTCTTAAAAAAAAAAAAAAAAAAAAAGGCATTGTTCTAAGCACTTTACATGCTTTATTTCATTTAATCCTCCTGACAAACTTATGAAGTAGGCACTATAATTATCCTCATTTACATGAAGAAGCAGAGATGCAGAGAGTCCAGGTAACTATCCTGAAGTCGCACAGTTAATGGATAGTAGAGTTTGGATTTGATTGTGTCTTTGTTCATTTTGTGTTGCCATAACAAAATGCCACAGACTGTGTAATTCATAATGAATAGAAATGTATTTGACTTATAATTACAGAGACTGGGAAGTCCAAGAGCATGGCCCCAGCATCTAGCAAGGGTCTTCATGCTGCATCATCTCATGGTGGAAGGGAGAAGGGCAAGAGAGGGTGACAGCAAGAAACACAGAGGGCCAAACTCATTTTTATAACAACCCACTCTCACAATACCAACCTTACTCCTATGACAGTGACATTAATCTACTCATGAGGGCAGAGCTCTCATGGCCTAATCACCCCTTAACAATTCCAGCTCTTAACACCATCATCACAGTGGCAATTACATTTCTTTTTTTTGTTTGTTTTTTGTTTTTGTTTTTTGTTTTTTGAGACGGAGTCTCGCTCTGTCGCCCAGGCTGGAGTGCAGTGGCGCGATCTCGGCTCACTGCAAGCTCCGCCTCCTGGGTTTACGCCATTCTCCTGCCTCAGCCTCCTGAGTAGCTGGGACTACAGGCGCCCGCCACCGCGCCCGGCTAATTTTTTGTATTTTTAGTAGAGACGGGGTTTCACCGTGGTCTCGATCTCCTGACCTTGTGATCCGCCCGCCTCGGCCTCCCAAAGTGCTGGGATTACAGGCGTGAGCCACCGCGCCCGGCCGGCAATTACATTTCAACATGAGTTTTGGAGGGGACATTCAAACCATAGCGTTCTACCCCTGGCCGCACCAAACTCATGTCCTTCTTACAAACAAGTTGCATTCATTCCATCCCAATTGCCCCAAAAGTCTTAACTCATTCTAGCACCAACTCAAAAGTCCAAAGTTTCATCTGAATTAGATATGGGTGAGACTCAAGGTATAATTATCCCAAGGCACATTCCTCTCCAGTTGACAGCCTGTGAAGTTAACAAGTTTATGTACTTCTAAAATACAATAGTGGGTGGGCATAGGATAGATGTTCCCATTCCAAAAGGGAGAAATTTAAGAAGAAATGTGTAATTAGTCCCAAGTAAATCCAAGACCCAACAAGGAAAAAGGAAAAACAACATTAAGTCTTTTTTCTTTCCTTCTCTTTTTGAGACAGAGTTTTATGCTGTCACCCAGGCTGGAGTGCAGTGGCAAAATCATGGCTCACTACAGCCTCGAACTCCCAGGCTCAGCAAACCCCCTACCGCAGCCTCCTAAGTAGCTGAGACCACAGGCATGCAACACCACACATAGCTAATTTTTTTTTTTTTTTTTTTTTTTTTGAAGAGATAGAGTCTCTCTCTGTTGCCCAGGCTGGTCTCCAACTCCTAGGCTCAAGTGATCCTCACACCTCAGCCTCCCAAAGTGCTGGGATTACAGGCATGAGCCACTGACCTGGCCATAACATTAAGTCTTAAAGCTCCAGAATAATCTTCTTCGACTCCATGTCCCACCCTTCTAGGCACACTGGGGTGGGGATTGGGCCCTATGGCTTCACTGGCCTCAGTTCAACCAGCAGTTATCATGGGTTGGAGTCACATGCTTGTAGCTCTCCCAGGCTGATGCTACAAGCTGCTAGCTCTACAATTCTGGGGTCTCAGGAGTGGCCTCATTCCCATGGCTCCACTAGGCATTGCCCTAGTGGGGACTCTGGGGCAGCTCTGACCCCACATTTCTACTCAGCACTGCCCTAGTATGGGGTCTCTGTGGGCTCTCTGCAGTGCTCCTGCAATACTTCTCTGCTTGGGCCCCCAGGCTAAGATATCCTTTGAAATTTTGTAGAGGAAGCCATGCCCCCACAGCTCTTGCATTCTGCATGGCTGCAGAATTAGCACCACGTGGACACACCACCAAGGTTTACCACTGTTTGTTGGTTTGTTTGTTTTGAGACGGAGTCTCACTCTGTTGCCAGTCTGAGTGCAGTGGCGCGATCTCAGCTCACTGCAACCTCTGCCTCCTGGGTTCAAGCGGTTCTCCTGCCTCAGCCTCCCAAGTAGCTGAGACTACAGGCGCTCACCACTGCGCCTGGCTAATTTTTGTATTTTTAGTAGAGACAGGGTTTCACCATGTTGGCCAGGCAGATCTCAAACTCCTGACCTTGTGGTCCACCCACCTTGGCCTCCCAAAGTGGTGGGATTACAGGCGTGAGCCCCTGCACCCAGCCGGTTTTTTTTTTTTTTTTTTTTTTTTTTTTTTTTTTTAGACAGATTTTCGCTCTTGTTGCCCAGGCTGGAGTGCAATGGTGCAATCTCGGCTCACAGCAATATATGCAACCTCTGCCTCCCAGGTTCAAGCAATTCTCTTGCCTCAGCCTCCCAAGTAGCTGGAACGACAGGCACGCGCCACCACTCCTGGCAAATTTTTTTTTTTTTTAATTTTTTTTTTTTTAGACAGAGCCTTGCTCTGTCACCAGGCTAGAGTGCAGTGGTACAATCTCGGCTCACTGCTACCTCTGCCTCCCGGGTTCAAGTGATTCTCCTGCCTCAGCCTCCTGAGTAGTTGGGACTGCAGGTGTGTGTCACCACCATGCCCAGCTAATTTTTGTATTTTTAGTAGAGATGGGGTTTCACCATGTTGGCCTGGCTGGTTTAAAACTCCCGACCTCAGATCTGCCCACCTTGGCCTCCCAAAGTGCTGAGATTACAGGCGTGAGCCATCATGCCTGGCCTAAAATGCACACTCTTGAGCCCCATCCCTAGAAGGTCATTCAAAGCAGTGACAGTGGAGGCTAGGGCAGAAAGGACAGACATGTATATATATATATATATATATATATATATTTTTTTTTTTTTTTTTTTTTTTGAGACGGAGTCTCGCTCTGTCACCCAGGCTGGAGTGCGGTGGCCGGATCTCAGCTCACTGCAAGCTCCGCCTCCCGGGTTCATGCCATTCTCCTGCCTCAGCCTCCCGAGTAGCTGGGACTATAGGCGCCCGCCACCTCGCCCGGCTAGTTTTTTGTATTTTTTAGTAGAGACGGGGTTTCACCGTGTTAGCCAGGATGGTCTCGATCTCCTGACCTCGTGATCCGCCCGTCTCGGCCTCCCAAAGTGCTGGGATTACAGGCGTGAGCCACCGCGCCCGGCGACATGTATATTTTTAACCAACTCCTGAGGTGATTCTGATGCAGGTGGTCTAGAGGCAAAAGGAGAAGACATGTACAATATGGGCGTAATTAAATGGCTTGGTGGAAAAGATCATCTATGTGGCGGGAACTGACAAGGCCTCCTGGACAAGGTAGCATTCGACATGGGGTTTAAGGATGGGAAGGATTTTATATATTCTTCTACACCTTTCCATCTGGAGGCTGATTGGGTTGAATTATGTGCCCTACCCCCCTCCCCTAACCCCTAAAGACATGTTGAAGTCCTAATTTCTGGAACCTGTGAAGGTAACCTTATTTGGCAAAAGAGGCTTTGCAGAGGTAACTAAGTTAAAGATCTTGAGATCATCCTGGATTCTCTGGATGGGTCCTAAGTCCAGTGAAATGTGTCCTTATGAGACAGAGAGAAGAAACACAGAGAGAAGAGAGAAGGCCGTGTGAAGACAGAAGCAGAGATTGTAATGATGCAACCAAAAGCCAAGGAATGCCTGGAACCACGGAAGAGGCAAGGAAGTTTTCTCCCTTAGAGCTTTCAGAGGGATTGCATCCCTGCCAACACCTTGATTTCAGACTTCTGGCTTCCGGATCTGTGAAAGAAAGTATTTTCTGTTATTTTCCGCTACCCAGTCTGTGTTCATTTGTTACAGCAACCAGCACTTTGGGAGGAAACGAACACTGTCTTTCATCCTGGTCCCAAAAGCTGCTCTGGGGAGGTCTTTGCAACTAGACTCTGCCCTATGGAGGTCAGAGCCTGCAGACACTTGAGCTATGCTTGCCAAATCTCTGGCTGGGACCCCAGACCCTGAAGGAGGATGGTGAAGCACAACTGTTAGTGATGTAGTAATCGTTGTCCTTGTGAACTTGATACTTCTTCACTTCTCTTTGGATGCAGATTTGGAAGAAGTCAAAGGTTCTGTTCTCAGTTTCTGGCTTCACATTTTACAAAGGAGGAAGTCAACACCTAGAAAGGGTAACTATCAGCCCAAGGTCATCCAGCAAGTGGCTGACAAAGGCAAAGCCTCTGTCCAGAGCACACTCTCGTGGGATGCCCAGTCTGTATCATTAAAGTCTGGTTGTGATAATGATGTAATAATGTTACTTTAATTTTACTCCAAAAAATGTTGGTTACCTCTAACAATTTTGCTTGGTGGTCAGTCTTCTTGTCTCTGACCAACATGTGGGTAGTGGCTTTTGACCTCTGGCTTAGAAATGAAGATGGTCCTCTTCCCCGTAGTTGTGTCTTCTGCTTTAGGGATACAAGTTGAGCTATCTTTGGAAGCCTTCATCCAAAATGCAGAAGTTGGCCATCTGTAGAACTGACAGCACTGGTTGCGGTTTTGAAACACCAAATGTTGGAGAAGTGCGTCTTTAGAAAGGTTATTAATACTTCCTTTGTCCATGTGCCACAATGACTTTCTGCAAGGGAGAAGAAAAAAGTCTCCCTCACGTGCCTGTGCAGAGAGCTTCCTCCTCTTCTGAAGTCCTCCTAGCTTCCCATTCCTCCCTTTTTGCTAAAACTTGAGCTGGTAGCACGTGGCCAGCAGAATGAACCTTGTCCTCAAGCTGGTATTGCAGGTACTCTACTTACCAGAGGACAAATTCACATAGTGTTCTAAGTGAAAGGGTGGCAATGCTTCAGTAGGGGAAACAGGAATGTAAATCAAACTGAGCAATATTTATTGAGAGCATGCTACATGAAAAGCAGTGAAAGGTTAGGTGCGGAGATAGGAACGGGCAAGCATTACTTTGGAGCATTGGTTTTCAACTATGGATGTACATTGAATCACAGGGGAGTTTTTTAAAAAAATACTGATGCCCAGGTTACATCCCACATCAATTACATCAGAATGTCCGGGAGTGGGAGACAGGCATCGGTATATTCTGTTGTTGTTGTTGTTGTTTTGAGACAAGGCCTCGCTTTGTCGCCCAGGCTGGAGTGAGGTGGTGCCATCTCGGTTCACTGCAACCTTCGCCTTCTGGTTCAAGCGATTCTCCTGCCTCAGCCTCCTAAGTAGCTACGGTCACAGGTTCATGCCACCACACCCGACTAATTTTTGTATTTTCAGTACAGATGGGGTTTCGCCTTGTTGGCCAAGCTGGTCTGGAACTCCTGACCTCAGATGTTCCACCCGCCTTGGCCGCCCAAAGTGCTGGGATTACAGGCATAAGCCACTGCGCCCAGCCGGCATCAGTAGTTTCTAAAGATCCCCAGGTGACTTCCAATGTGCAGCAAAGTTAAGGAACCACTGGAACATACTATTTCCATGTGCCATACCCAGATGTTTTGTTTTCATTCATCTAAGTTGGTAAGTTGGTAGTTTTTAAAAACTGCTCAGGTGATACTCAGAGACTATTCATTCCAGTAGATAATAAAAAGAATAGAGGCCAGGCACAGTGGCTCACGCCTGTAATCCCAGCACTTTAGGGGGCTGAGGTGGGCGGATCACCTGAGGTCAAGGGTTCGAGACCAGCCTGGCCAACATGGTGAAACCCCATCTCTAAATATATGAAAAATTAGCTGGGCGTGGTGGTGGGCACCTGTAATCCCAGCTACTCGGGAGGCTGAGGCAGGAGAATCACTTGAACCAGGGAAGTGGAAGTCGCAGTGAGGCGAGATTGTGCCATTGCCCTCCAGCCTAGGCAACAAGAGCAAAACTTCATTACAAAAAAAAAAAAAAAGAATGCAATCAAACAGGCAATATCAAGAGGCCTGCAGCTGGTACTCTTTTTCCATCTATATGGTCCATCTCTCTCACAGGATGGAGCTTTTGTTGAAGGATAATGAGTTTTGGCAGATTTCAGAGCCAACCGGTAATGGTGGATGCCAGATACTGACCACTTAATGGCCTGGAGAGGAAAACCAAAACTTTCTCAGAACCAGGAATAAAGATCTGTAACAGTGTAGTTCTCCACTCTAGGCCACAGAGCTTTAAGGTTTCAGAACCCTTTTGAAGTAATCCCAAGCCCTCTGAGAATCTGCATATACTCAGGCTTCAGGCACAGCTGTGTCCAGGTGCTGAATGTAGCTAGTGTTTGGAGAGGGATGCATTTTGACTCTCCATTAATCCTCCTTTGGTGGCCTCAACTCTGGAGCTATTTCTCAAAGCTCTGAGCAACTTCCCTATTTCTTTCTTTCTCAATAGTTTTTCCCCTTCCTTTGTAGGTCTACAGACATAAGGTAAACCAGGGCCCCCGCAGTTCCCATTGATCCTCCCTTACCCCACCTCTTTCTCCCATAGAGTCTCATCTTTACAATTCTATTTTTCTTTTTGTCTCTTGGTTCCTCCACTCAGACTAGTTCAGTGGATTTCTTTTTCTCTCATTCTTCCTTGGGATACCATCTTCCTGGCCCCCAGGACTTCTCTCTGCACCAGGACCTGAGGCCAAAACTCTTCATAAGCAAGTAATTATGGGGCAGAGGAGATGCCTCTCTTCTTTTAGTCCTATTCTTTGATAAATAAACTTTGGTTTATTTTCAAAACATAGGAGTAGTGGTGATGGTTCATGTAACGGTTCTTACATTTTCTGAACTTGTTCTTTCGAGACACATCTTATATATTTTGCTTGCATCATCTCTAAAATTCTTCCTAATAAATTTTGTTGTTGTTGTTAAATCCAGCCCACTTATATCAATCACTAGAAGAACTTTGGTCCTGGCAATCGGACTTACAGGTTATATAATAGCATCTAAGACAGGGTTCTAATTGTTTATCTCAACAATATCCTGTAGAAAACATTGATAAAGGGCATTAACTGTGACGAGAAGCTGGTGGGGGTTGTTGTGAAAAAAACTTTCTCAAACTGTGTTTTTCCTCTCCTCTCACAGGAACATAACAATCAACACACAAAAAGACCTTTTTTTTTTTTTTTTTTTTTTTTTTGCTGGAGTGCAGTGGTATGATCTTGGCTCACTGCAACCTCTGCCTCCTAGGTTAAAGCAATTAACCTGCCTCAGCCTCCTGAGTAGCTGGGATTACAGATACCCACCACCATGCCCGGCTAATTTTTGTATTTTTAGTAGAGAAGCGGTTTTGCCATGTTGGCCAGGCTGGTCTTGAACTCCTGATCTCAAGTGATCCGCCCATCTCAACCTCCCAAACTGCTAGGATTACAGGCGTGAGCCACTGTGCCCAGCCCAGAAGAAGACTTTTGAGTTCAAATGTGTGGAAGTTTTTCCTCACATACCAAGCAGCGGGGCATCCTCTGATTCAACTGCGACACCATCTACCTGGAGATAGCATCAGAACTTATAGGATGAGGGCTCTGTCCCTAAGTCTTCCCCCAACTCCGCCCCCACCCAGACCAAAGTCCAGGCTTTCGGAACTTCTAACCAATGGGCTTTAAATAGGGTTCCCACAACTCCCTCTTTGAGTTTGATTAATTTGCCGCAGAGGCTCATAGAACTCAGGGAAACACTTACGTTTTTTGGCTTATTATAAAGGATATTACAAAGGATACAGATAAGAGATGTGTAGGGAGAGGTATAGGGGAAGGAGCAGGAAGCTTCCACGCCCTCCCTGGGTGCTCCACCTTCTAGGAGCCTCCACGTGTTCAGTTATCTGGAAGTTCCCAAAACCAGTCCTCTTGGGCTTTCACGGAAACTTCTTGATGTCAGCATTCCTTCCCCCAGGGAATAGGGAAGGACCCTCTCTGGGGAAGGCCTTAGGACCCACAATCAGAAAGGTGGGGGAAAATTAGAGGCCTGCCTTGGGGCAGGTGAAAGGAGAGCAGAAGAAGGTCAGCAAGATTCTGTTACCTGAGGCCTGCCTCTGAGGACTAACACACCCAACATTACAACAGAAACTGTAACAAGGGCTATGGGAGTTATGAGCCAGAAACTTGGGAGAAGAATCATGTGTATACCACAGGGGTTCATGTTTCCCACCTACGAAGATAAAAATGTAGCACCATACCACGGGAATCTGGAAAAGAAAATAAATCTTGTTTTTTCTTTTCTTTTTTCTTTTTTGTTTTTGAGACAGAGTTTCAGGTTTCACTCTTGTTGCCCAGGCTGAAGTGCAATGGCGCAATCTTGGCTCACTGAAGCCTCCACCTCCCGGGTTCAAGCGATTCTCCTGCCTCAGTCTCCCAAGTACCTGAGATTACAGGCTCCCGCCATCACACCTGACTACTTTTTTGTATTTTTAGTAGAGATGAGGTTTACACCATGTTGGCCAGGCTGGTCTCGAACTCCTGACCTCACATGATCCACATGCCTCCCAAAGTGCTGGGATTACAGGCATAAGCCACCACGCCCGACCAATAAAATCTTGTTTTTTCAAGCAAAATGAGTTGGGAGAGGCTAGTGGATCTTATACTAGCCTCTAAGTGAAAGTAGAGAAAGACTGCCCAAGAATTTAAAACTTCTTAGTAGAGTGGAAACTAAATGATAAATACCAAGTTTTATCAAATGTAATGACAAAAACTGGACTGCAGTTAGGAACTCTCATTTCTATTTTCAGCTCTAACACTGACTCATTGTATGACTTGAGGCAAGTCACCAAGCAGTTTCGGATCTCAGCTTCTCCATATAAAAAATGGCAATTAAAATATTGTTCCTACTAGATAGAGGAACTTGTTTTTATGGAGCAACTGCTCTATGTTCATCTCATGCTAGGAGCTTTATATTATGTTCTGTTTCATTTATTCAGTAAGTATTTGTTGAGCACCGACTACAAACAGGATATTGTGCCTGATCTCAGGGAAAGATCAAATCCCTTGCTCTTCTGAGCTTAAATTCCAGTGGGGTTGGGTGATAATAAACAAGAAAGATATATACAAGATACTTTCAAACAGTGACAAGAGCCATGTAGATAATAAAACCAGGGCCAGGTGCAGGGGCTCACACCTATAATCCCAGCAATTTGGGAGGCAGAGGCTGGAGGATTGCTGGAGCTCAGGAGTCCAAGACCAGCCTGGGCAACATAGTGAGACCTCATCTCTACTAAAACAAAAAAAATTAGCCAGGTATTGTGGCGTGTGCCTGTAGTCCCCAGTACTGGGGAGGCTGAGGTGGGAGAATCGCTTGAGCCAGGGAGATGGAGGCAGCACTGAGCTATGATGGTGGCGCCACTGCACTCCAGCCTGGGTTACACAGCAAGACCCTGTCTCTAAAAAAAAATAAAAAGAGCCAGGTGTGGTGGCTCACACCTGTAATTCCTGCACTTTGGGAGGCCAAGGCAGGCAGATCACTTGAGGTCAGGAGTTCAAGACCAGCTTGGCCAACATGGTGAAACCCCATCTCTACCAAAAATACAAAAATTATCCAGGCACAGTAGCACGTGCCTGTAGTCCCAGCTACTCGGGAGGTTGTGGCACGAGAATCATTAGAACCCAGGAGGCAGAGGTTGCAGTGAGCCAAGACTGTGCCACTACACTCTAGCTTGGACAACAGAGGGAGACTCCATCTCAAAAAAAAAAAAAAAGAGAGAGAGAAAAAATAAAGATAATAAAACCAGATAATGTGATATAAAGTAACCCAAGGGCGGGGTTACTTATGTGGGGTGGTGACATTCAGTTGGGTCCTAAATGATGAGGAGCAGTCAGCAGAGTCTATGAGACAACAGCTGAGAAGCAGGGCTCCAGGTAGGCAGCAAGGTCCAAGGCTCTGATGCATGTAGGAGCTTAAACTGTTTGCAAGGCCAGGTGAGACATTAATGGGTAGAATGAGCACAAAGAGGCAGGCATGAGCCAGAGCACAGTGGCCTTCAGCTTTCAGGCTGTGACTGGGTGTCTGGATTTCAATCTAGTTGATCTGCTTTACTTAAAAAAATAATAATAATAATAATAATCAGAGAAAAAAAAGAAAAAAATTCTGGGTACATCAACGAGTATGATTATTGTCAGGCAATAATAAAAGCAGAGATAACCATTAAGGAGGCTGTTGTCTTGTTTGCTTAACTGACAGAAATAAACTTTTTCTGTAAAAGGTCAGATAGCAAATATTTCAGGCTTGCAGGTCATTTGAGCTCTCTATCGCACATTCTTCTCTTCTTTCTCCTCCTCCTTTTTTTTTTAACAGCCCTCAAAAAATGTAAAAGCCATTCTTAGCTCTTGCACAATAGAAAAACAGGAGGTTGCATGCCAGATTTGGCCTGCCTAGCTAGGCAGCAGTTTATGGACCCCTAGCTTACAGAGAAGTAGAAACTGACCTGCATATATTTTAGGACCCAGTCCAGAACTGATGGGACTTGTTGATGAACTGACTCTGTCTAGGGAGGTTAGTTAAAGAGGAAACAGGAATGGTGTTATTGACTAGGCAGAAGGTGGTGCCATTTACTGAGATGCAGAAGAAGCGGATTTGGGAGCCGGACAGGGGAAGAGGGGAGAAGGGAAATCAAGAGTTAAGTATGAATTGCCTATTAGTCATTCAAGTGGAGATGTCAAGTAGGGAGCTCGATATAGACTCTGAAGCTTATGGGAGAGGTCAGGAGAATTATCGGTTCTTATGTGGGGTGGTGACATTCAGTTGGGTCCTAAGTGATGAGGAGCAGTCAGCAGAGTCTATGAGAAAACAGCTGAGAAGGAGAGCTTTTGGGAATTATCGGTCTACAGATACATTTAAAGTCATGGAATTGGGTTGGGGGCGGTGGCTCATGCCTGTAATCCTAGCACTTTGGGAGGCCAAGGAGGGTGGATCACCTGAGGTCAGGAGTTCGAGACCAGCCTGACCAATATGGTGAAACATCATCTCTACTAAAAATACAAAAATTAGCTGGGCGTGGTGTCGTGGGCCTATAGTCCCAAGTCCCAGCTACTTGGAGGCTGAGACAGGAGAATTGCTTGAATCCGCAAGGCGGAGGTTGCAGAGAGCCGAGATTGCGCCACTGCACTCCAGCCTGGGGGACACAGCGAGGTTCCATAAAAAAAAAAAAATATATATATATATATATATATATATATAAAAGGCCAGGTGCGGTGGCTCACACCTATAATCCCAGCACTTTGGGAGGCCAAGGTGGGCGGATCACCTGAGGTCGGGAATTCGAGACCAGCCTGACCAACATGGAGAAACCCCGTCTCTTTTTTTTTTTTTTTTTTGTTTTGAGACGGAGTCTTGCTCTGTAGCCCGGGCTGGAGTGCAGTGGCCGGATCTCAGCTCACTGCAAGCTCCGCCTCCCGGGTTTACGCCATTCTCCTGCCTCAGCCTCCGGAGTAGCTGGGACTACAGGCGCCCGCCACCTCGCCCGGCTAGTTTTTTGTATTTTTAGTAGAGACGGGGTTTCACGGTGTTAGCCAGGATGGTCTCGATCTCCTGACCTCGTGATCCGCCCGTCTCGGCCTCCCAAAGTGCTGGGATTACAGGCTTGAGCCACCGCACCCGGCCAAGAAACCCCGTCTCTACTAGAAATACAAAATTAGCCAGATGTGGTGATGTATGTATGTAATCCCAGCTACTTAGGAGACAAAGGCAGGAGAATCGCTTGAACCCTGGAGGCGGTGGTTGCAGTGAGCTGAGATTGCACCATGGCACTCTAACCTGGGCAACAAGAGTGAAACTCTGTCTCAAAAAAATAAAAATAAATTAAAAATATAAAAATAAAGTCATGGAATTGGATGACATCACCTGGAATGCAGAGCAAGTTTCCAGGACCAGGTCCTGGGGGACTCTAACATTTAGAAGACCCATTAAAGAGACCCTTGGAATCACTCTCTGGGTCAAAGAGTATGGCATGTGGCAAATATTGCCAAATTGCTCTCCAAAGCGGTCTTTTGTATCCTCACAGAGCCCATCTTGTCTTAGCTATGTAAACACATACTCCATGTGGGGTTATATACATGAGTAGGCGGGAAAAACCAAGTCAGGAATCCTTGATGGCTTCTGCATGGAGCTGAGGAGTCTCAAGCCACACTGGAGGATTAGGCTGGTGCAAGGAGGTGTCAGGAAAGGGTCCAAGCACTCCCAACCACAGAATCACTCAGCAAGCTTGTTACAAATGCAGATTTTTCTTTTTTTCTCTCTCTTTTTTTTTTTAAGACATGGTCCCACTCTGTCACCCAGGCTGGAGTGCAGTGATGTGATCTCGGTTCACTGCAACCTCTGCCTCCGAGGCTTAAGCAATCCTTCCACTTCAGCCTCCAGAGTAGCTGGGACTATAGGCATACACCACTATGTCCAGCTGATTATTGGTATTTCTTGTAGAGATAGGGTTTTGTCATGTCACCCAGGCTGGTCTGGAACTCCCGGACTCAAGCAGTCTGCCTGCCTTAGCCTCCCAAAGTGCTGGGATTATAAGCGTGAGCCACTGCGCCCAGCCCAAATGCAAATTTTTAGTAAGAGCTTCTGATTCACCATCTGGGGTGAGGTGTGTTTTAAACATGCCCCCTCTTACACAAAGGAAAAGTTGAGAAACATATGGCTTAGGGATAGACTGGCAGAGGGTGTCTTCATGATATTTCTTCACCTCCAGAGGCTCCAGTGGCTCAGGAATCTTAGGTGGATTTGGCTGGGGAAGTTTCAGGATGACAGGATGGCAGAAGACTGCTGGCCAAAGAGAAGCATTTACTGTAGTTATGGGACACTTTCCATTTGCTCTTCAATCCAAATGAGGCCTTTCTACCTGTAGATATAAAACGGTGTCCTTTTTTTTTTTTTTTTTTTTTTGATGGAGTCTTGCTCTGTCACCCAGGCTGGAGTGCAGTGGCGCAATCTCGGCTCACTGTAACCTCTGCCTCCTGGGTTCAAGCGAGTCTCCTGCCACAACCTCCCAAGTGGCTGGGATTACAGGTGTGAGCCACCACACCCAGCCAATTGTTGTATTTCTAGTTGAGATGGGGTTTTACCACGTTGGCCAGGCTGGTCTCGAACTCCTGACCTCATGTGAATCGCCTGCCTCAGCCTCCCAAAATGTTGGGATTACAGGCGTTAGCCACTGCATCTGGTGCAATGGCAACTTCTTTTTTTTTTGTTTTTTGTTTTTTTTCTTGAGACAGAGTCTCACCCTGTCGCCAGGCTGGAGTGCCGTGGCGAAATCTAGGCTCACTGCAACCTCCGCCTCCCAGGTTCAAGCAATTCCCCTGCCTTAGCCTCCTGAGTAGCTAGAACTACAGGCATGTGTCACCATGCCTGGCTAATTTTTTTGTATTTCAGTAGAGACGGGGTTTCACCATGTTGGCCAGGATGGTCTCGATCTCCTGACCTCGGGATCCACCTCCCTCAGCCTCCCAAAGTGCTGGGATTACAGGCATGAGCCACCACGCCGGGCCGGTAACTTCTTTAACACAGGTGCAGGTTTAAAAGTCTCGGTTCCATTCCACAGCATACAGAGGAGAATTGTGTTTTTGTTTGTTTCTGTGTCCTTACATAGAAACAAGCATATATTTTCCAATTTTTTTTTTAAGAAAAGATACAGGCCGGGCGCGGTGGCTCAAGCCTGTAATCCCAGCACTTTGGGAGGCCGAGACGGGTGGATCACGAGGTCAGGAGATCGAGACCATCCTGGCTAACACGGTGAAACCCCATCTCTACTAAAAAATACAAAAAACTAGCCGGGCGAGGTGGCGGGCGCCTGTAGTCCCAGCTACTCAGGAGGCTGAGGCAGGAGAATGGCGTAAACCCGGGAGGTGGAGCTTGCAGTGAGCTGAGATCCGGCCACTGCACCCCAGCCTGGGTGACAGAGCAAGACTCCGTCTCAAAAAAAAAAAAAAAAGAAAAGATACACATGTTGTTGGTGACACTGAAACTGTACCTACACTTTAGATACATTATGGATTAGACAAATTTATGTGAAAACAGCTAAAGAATAATGGGAGAAATTTGCTGTTGGGCTTTCTAAGGTATCAGTCTTAAATTCATTGCACCATTATTTATTGTACCTAAGTGCTAGGCACTGTTTTAGGTTCAGAAGATAAAACAGTGAAAAAAACAGACAAAAATCCCTGCCCTCACAAAACAGACATTCTAGTTAGGGAGACAGACTAATAAACACAATTCATAAGCAAAATGTATGCTTTCTTTGATAGTAATGAGTGCTGAGGGGAAAACTATAAAGGAGGGAAGAAAGACAGGAGGTGTTGAAGGATGGGGATAAGTGAGACTACAGGACAAGAAAGGCCTGGAAGCCGGGCACAGTGGCTCACACCTGTAATCCCAGCACTTTGTGGGCTGAGACGGGCAGATCTCAAGGTCAGGAGTTCAAGACTAGCCTGACCAACATGGTGAAACCCTGTCTCTTCTAAAAATACAAAAATTAGCTGGGCATGGTGGTATGCACCTGTAATCCCAGCTACTCAGGAGGCTGAGGCAGGAGAACCACTTCAACCCAGGAGGCACAGGTTGTGGTAAGCCAAGATCACACCACCACACTCTAGCCTGGGCAACAGAGCCAGACTCCATCTCAAAAAACAAAAGAAAGGACTTGAGAGCTGTGACACAGAAAAGTAACTGCTCTGCGTCTGAGTTTCTTCATCTATAAAATAAGGAATCATAGCATCTTCCCAAGGACAGCTCAGGCCCCCAGACAGCTTTTGTCACTTTTAAGCTCATGGGGTTTGGAGTACTGACAAAGATTCTCTCCTTGACCAAACTCTACCCAGGCTGTTCTGATCTGCCTTCTCAACTAGGCTCTGACTTTTGGACTTCCATGACTCTGCATTGTCCAGTTTTAGGAAGAATCCTGCTAAGTTAGTTTAGCCAGAATGTCCCCTTACTCCCAATATTTCCTTTTAGTAATTTTCCATTAACTGACCCTGATTCTTGGCTGTAAATCCCTACTTTTCCTTGCATTTGGAATTGAGCCCGATCTCTCCCTCCTGCTACAAAATTCTATTGTCGTAGGCGCCTGTATTACCTGTCTTGGCAGTACCCCTGGAATAAAGGTTTGCTCTGCAATTTTTTTTTTTTTTTTTTTTTTTTTTTTTTTTTGAGAAGGAGTCTCGCTCTGTCATCCGGGCTGGAGGGCAGTGGTGTGATCTTGGCTCACTGCAACCTCTGCCTCCTGGGCTCAAACAATTCTCCTGTCTCAGCCTCCCAAGTAGCTGGGATTACAGGCATCCACCACCACGCCAGGCTAATTTTTTGTATTTTTAGTAGAGACAAGATTTCATCATGTTGGCTGGTTTTGAACTCCTGCCCTCAAGTGATCTGCCCGCCTTGGCCTCCCAAAGTGCTAGGATTACAGGTGTGAGCCACCATGTCTGGCCTGCTTTACAGTTCTTTAACAAATGTCATGAAGTATTTTTTTCTTTAACAGTATGATTCTTTGGCCTCTCAGAACCTCAGTTTCCTCATCTGTAAAATGAACAAATTGTCCAGACTATTTCACAGGGTTTTTGAAAATGTCAAAGGAGATCATTATGATATGTGAAAATATTTTAAATTGCATTATCTATTATGTAAATGTAAGATGGAAATTTAAAGAAAACACATACACAGTTTTTTCATGGGTTGCAGATCTCTTGCTATTGGTCAGCAGAGCCTCAGGAATGCAAGTAGACAATGAATTAGATAACTGCTTAAACTGATTGCCTGCATTGGCAGGGAAAAGGCCAATGCAAATTATCAGGATGCACTGTGTGGACTAGCAATCTTATCTTAGATCAGTGATACAACAATCAAATGAAATGTTCCTAAGTGGACACCTCATAAAATAATTATTGTATGGCATTTGTCAAAATTGTAAATGCTTTACAGCTTCTTTGTTTGTTCTTGTTTTGTTTGTGGGATTTCGTTTCTAGGAAAATAACTAAATGGACTAAGTTTAAAAAGAAAAAAACACCAAGCGTGTACATTACTAAGGGCAGACAGTCCATCTTCTGGATATTTCTGAAGATGCTCAATAAACGTTAATCAAAGTAGGTAATGATTCCCAACATGGGCTACTGTGTCTTCCACATTTATTTTCTACGCTTGATCTTAGCCAAAAGGCCAAGAAGCAATTCCATTTTCTTTCTTTCCTTCTTTTTTGAGACAAGTCTCGCTCCGTCGCCCAGGCTGGAGTGCAGTGGCGCCATCTCGGCTCACTGTAACCTCCGCCTCCCAGGTTCGAGCAATTCTCTGCCTTAGCCTCCCAAGTGGCTGGGATTACAGGCGCCCGCCACCACGCCCAGCTAATTTTTTTGTATTTTTAGTAGAGATGGGGTTTCACCATCTTGGCCAGGCTGGTCTTGAACTCCTGACCTTGTGATCCAAAGTCACAAGGCCTCCCAAAGTGCTGGGATTACAGGCATGAGCCACTGTGCCCGGCCGTTTATTTTCATATATTCTTCAGCTCTGAATATTTGATAGCATCTCAGTAATAGTTTGTTAAATCAATAAACGTGTGGACATACATGCATAGTATAGTGTCTGGCACACAGTAGGTACTCCATTGAATGAATGTATGAATTATTACCATGTCAATTTGCTTGTCTATTTGCAATTGATCCCTAAAGTGTTTGTGAACTTACAACACACACATATTCACTTTCCCTGACAACACTTATCTGCTAAACCCTTAACTATGTTCATCTGAGACTGGACCAAAACATGTTGTTTTATTCAATTTAAATACCAAATTCAAATTTGTTTTGAATATAGCTTAGAAGACATTCAATGTTTGCTAAAATAATAATAATAACAATAATAATAATAATAATAACACCATGTACATTCAGTTAGCCAGACAGTTAACTCCAGCCCAAATACCCTGCTCTGGGACATGAATTGGATGTCTGCCCGGCACACATTCATCAGGTAACCTCTACAACTTCTCTAAGGTACTGGTCCACACTCGCTAATAGCCAAGTTTAAATCTTTCCCCGAAATTTTCCTCTCTAGTGTCTCAATGCCCCAGGTGTCATCCAGGTGTCAAAGGCGCCGAGAGTGCCTTGCAACCCGCCTCAGCCTCGGAGACTCGGCCTTACTCCCCGCCCGCGCGCCCAGCCGGCCGGTGGGCGGGCCCAGCAAAGGGTCTTGTGGCTGTTTCCTATTGGGGCTTGGTTGCTATGGTGTCACTCGCCTTTAAACTCGTGGGTACATCTTTCGGAAGTTAAAGGAGAATTACTTCCAGGGCTGCCCATACTTGCCATGGCCGACTTAGTAGTCACTAAGTTCAACGAAAATAAAACTTTTGCAACAGTATTCTATTAAAGCTTCTTTAACCACTTAAGTTTGTGGTTTTGACATGGTACCTATCCCTTCTTCCCTTTTCAAAAGATTCGCCACAGATTCTTTCTCTATTTGCCAGACTCCAAAATGGCGCGGACGGCATCAGTAGGTCAGAGGTGAGTCACGTGGGTCCTCCCGGTTCCGGCGCGGTAGAGGCCTTGGGTGGTGAACGAGTCTCCAGCACCATGTCTGGTTTGTCTGGCCCACCAGCCCGGCGTGGCCGTTGTCCGTTGGCGTTGCTGCTTTTGTTCCTGCTCTGCCCCAGCTTGGTCCTCGCCATCTCCTTCCATCTTCCCATTAACTCTCGCAAGTGCCTCCGTGAGGAGATCCACAAGGACCTGCTAGTGACTGGCGCGTACGAGATCTCCGACCAGTCTGGGGGCGCTGGCGGCCTGCGCAGCCACCTCAAGGTGCGGCACTGGGCGACATGGGGCCGGGAGGGAAGACTGCAGGCTTAGGCGAGGGGAGGTCCGGGTTCGGGGGAGTCGGACGGGCGGAGGCCCGTGAGTTGTTCTCGCCTCTGGGGAGCGCAAAGGACGTGCGGTGGAGCCCGCCCCCTCACCCCGCTGGTTGCCTTTCGCGGGGCGGGGCTGGGCACCAACGCCTGGGAACCCCAAGAAGGGCTGCGAGGCTTTGGCGGATGTGGTGACACCTGAGCTGGAGCGGTTGTTGTCAACGTCCTATACCAGTTTTGGTCTCAGATACCTTGAACCGTAACTTGGTTCTCCAAATAAGTGTTGGGATGTTGAATATTTATGGGAATTGGCATCATAAGATACCGCGATACCTGCAGGAAAGTAATGGAGACAAAGCTGTGATTAATAGAATGTTATTGAGCATCTGCTGTGTCAGTTACTGTGCTGCTTTGCATATATTACCATTTGGTTCATGCACTATCCTATGAAGTAGATAGGTACTGTTAGCCCCATTTTACAAATGAGGAAACTGAGACTCAGGTAGAATAAACTAGTGTCACAGATGGAATAGATTCTTTTTTAAAAAATTATTATTATACTTTAAGTTCTAGGGTACATGTGCACAACGTGCAGGTTTGTTACATATGTGTACATGTGCCATGTTGGTGTGCTGCACCCATTAATTCGTCATTTACATTAGGTATTTCTCCTAATGTTATCCCTCCCCCATCCCCCCACCCCACGACAGGCCCCGGTGTGTGATGTTCCCCGTCCTGTGTCCAAGTGTTGTCATTGTTCAGTTCCCACCTATGAGTGAGAACATGCGGTGTTTGGTTTTCTGTCCTTGCGTTGGAATAGATTCTTACTTAGTTTGGTAGTTAAGTATGTTGAGGGAAAAGCGCTGCAACCTTATTCCTTCCTTGTTTTGAATTTGTAATTTCTGTAATTGATTAAAGTCTATTATTGGTTACAAAATGGTCTCAGTCTCTAGTCCTTTTTCTTTGGTATACCAGAATCTGGACTTGGCTACTTTTATGTAAATACCAACTGTGCTCTTGGATGGTGACAACTACTACCATAATACTAGTTTGGTCTCATTCTGTAGCTAAGAGTAGCCTGGCCTGGTCTTTGAGACATTAATATAATTTGATATCTGTCAGTATTTGGTTGTATTTTAGGTAATTTTATTCATTCACAATAAGTAAAGTGTCTTTTTTTATTTCTTTGTAACACAATGAGGCTTGCTTTTCTTATGCTAAATAGTAAGAAACATTTTTACCTTTTTTTTTTTCCTGAGACGGAGTCTCGCTCCGTCGTCCAGGCTGGAGTGCAGTGGCACGATCTCAGCTCACTGCAGCCTCTACCTCCTGGGTTCAAGCGATTCTCCTGCTTCAGCCTTCCGAGTAGCTGGGACTATAGGCACCCGCCACCACACCCAGCTAATTTTTGTGTTTTTAGTAGAGATGACGTTTCACCATGTTGGCCAGGATGGTCTCCATCTCTTGACCACGATGGTGATCCGCCCGCCTCGGCCTCCCAAAGTGCTGGGATTACAGCCATGAGCCACTGCGCCCGGCGGCCTCGTTTTTACTTTTTAATAGAGTTTCAGATATAATAAGACCGTTACTTATGTTAAAGTAGTGGAACCCAGTAGTGTGGTAATACATGTAGTTTATTTCTACTTTATTTGGGAGAGAGAAACTATTTTCAGGGCAATTAATCTGTGACCCATCCTTTTATTATTCTCTTTGGGTACCAAACATCTCTCTACCCAGGAAAATAGTGATGGCATGATTTTAGAAGCTTAGACATAGTGTTTCCCGGGTGGGAGATCATGCTTCCAACTCTTCATAGGATGTTCATGGACTCAGGGAATTTCAGCAATGAAAGAGACCTTGCTCTCATCTCCACTGTTGCTGTCTGATTTGTTCTTATATTTTAAAGCCCTTCAGTGGCTCACTATTGCTTATTGATAGTTTAAATTTCTCAGCATGCTTTGTTGTGCTCTTCATGATCTGTTTCTGAGCTATATGTGTGGTCACTTCCCACTTTGCATTCTACATGGAGCCACCCTGAACAGTACCCTGAACTCACCTATTTTCTGAACTGTTTTTGTTTATGCCTTGACCTACTTATTAGACTGTTAGTATCCTCAGGGTAGGAACTATTTTCAGATTCATCTTTTCAAGAATGCCAGGCATATTACCTTGCTTCTAGTAAGTACTCTAAATAACAGGAAATGTAGTTTAGCATGGCCTTATGGGAATTACATTGAATCTAGGGCTGGTGAAGGGACCTCAACAGCAGGACTTTAGGCCGGGCTTGGTGGCTCATGCCTGTAACCCTAACACTTTGGGAGGCCGAGGCAGGTGGATCACCTGAGTTCAGGAGTTCAAGACCAGCCTGGCCAACATGGTAAAACCCAGTCTCTACTAAAAATACAAAAATTAGCTGGGCATGGTGGCATGTGCCTGTAATCCCAGCTACCTGGGAGGCTGAGGCAGGATAATCACTAGAACCTGGGAGGCGGTGGCTGCAATGAGCTGAGACTGTGCCACTGCACTCCAGCCTGGACAACAGAACAAGACTCCATCTCAAAACAAAACCCAGCAGGACTTTGTGCATACACCCTAGCATTTTACCATCACTCAGTTGCTCTCCTGTGTCTGCTCTGTTCTTTTGCTACTAACCAGCTTAATGGAACTACAAGGGTCCTACAGCCAAATGCCAAATAGGTAATATAATTGAATAAATTGGACCAGGTATTTAAAAGAAACAACAGTGATGATAAATGGGAGAATAATTGGACGTAGTGGAAACTTATTAATTAGGGGTGACCAATACTCAGTTCTTGATGAGACTTGCCGTGCAAACATGTGGGCCCTTTTGCCACATGTGATTCTTCGGCCCACACGTGATTCGCTTCGCTTCTCTTCTGTTCTCTTCTCTTTTCTTCTTCTCCTCCCTTCTCCTCCCTTCTCCTCCCTTCTCCTCCCTTCTCCTCCCTTCTCCTCCCCCTCCTCTCCTCCCCTCCCCTCCCCTCCCTTCACCTCCCTTCACCTCCCTTCTCATTCCGCCTCCCAGACTGGAGTGCAGTGGCACCATCACAGGCTTACTGCAGCCTCGACCTCCCCAGGGCCCAGGTGATCCTCCTACCTCAGCCTCCTGAGTAACTGGGATTACAGGCACATGCCACCGTGCCCGGCTAGTTTTCATAATTTTTTTGCAGAAATGGAGTTTCACCATGTTACCCAGGCTGGTCTCGAACTCCTGGATTCAAGTAATCCACCCACCGCAGCCTCCCAAAGTGCTAGGATTACAGGCATGAGCCATTGCACCCAGCCCACATCTGATTTTTCATATGAAATAGGAACACCAGATTTTGATGCGAAAGCTCCTGACTTAAATTTCACCAACCAGGTTTCAGTGCTGTAGAGCGTGGGTGCTCCCGGCTCACCTGAGGGCCATGGATCTTTGTGTTTTTTTTGTTTGTTTGTTTGTTTGTTTGTTTGTTTTTTGAGACGGAGTCTGGCTCTGTCGCCCAGGCTGGAGTGCAGTGGCCGGATCTCAGCTCACTGTAAGCTCCGCCTCCCGGGTTTACGCCCTTCTCCTGCCTCAGCCTCCCAAGTAGCTGGGACTACAGGCGCCTGCCACCTCGCCCGGCTAGTTTTTTTGTATTTTTTTAGTAGAGACGGGGTTTCACCGTGTTAGCCAGGATGGTCTCGATCTCCTGACCTGGCCATGGATCTTTGTTCTCACTACTGCTTTGCCACTCCATTTCCCTCAGTAAAATGGTTTGGCCCCCTGAAAATAAAAAAAATTCACCAGCCAGTTCTGATTGGTTTCGGCATTGATTTGTTTTCAGGGTTATAGAGAATAGTATAGTGAGTTCACCTTTCTACCCTTTACTTAGATTCAGCAGTTATCAGGATCTTTCCACACATGTCATCTTAACTGCTTCCACCATATCATTTCATGCTAAATTGTATTAAAGTAAATCCCAGATGTCACGTATTTCCGTCCTGCCTATGTCAGCATGCATCTCTTTAAAAATATAAACCACAGTGTTATGTGGCTAATCACACCTCACAAAATGAACAATGATGGCCAGGCGTAGTGGCTCATGCCTGTGATCCCAGCACTTTGGGGGGCCGAGGCGGGCGAATCACAAGGTCAGGAGTTCGAGACCAGCCTGAGCAACACGGTGAAACCCCATCTCTACTGAAAATAAAAAATTAGCTGGGCGTGATGGCACACATCCGTAATCCCAGCTGCTCGAGGCTGAGGCAGGAGAATTGCTTGAACCTGGGAGGTGGAGGTTGCAGTGAGCTAAGATTGTGCCACTGCATTCCTACCTGGGCTACAGAGTGAGACTGTGTCTCAAAAAAAAAAAAAAAGAACAATGATTCCTTAATATCCTTAATACCCAGTCCATATAGTATGATCCCACTTGTCTCAAAAATATCTTTTTTTTTTTTTTTTTGAGACAGAGTCTCGCTCTGTAGCCCAGGCTGGAGTGCAGTGGCCGGATCTCAGCTCACTGCAAGCTCCGCCTCCCGGGTTTACGCCATTCTCCTGCCTCAGCCTCCCGAGTAGCTGGGACTACAGGCACCCGCCACCTCGCCCGGCTAGTTTTTTTTTTTTGTATTTCTTAGTAGAGACGGGGTTTCACCGTGTTAGCCAGGATGGTCTCGATCTCCTGACCTCATGATCCGCCCGTCTCGGCCTCCCAAAGTGCTGGGATTACAGGCTTGAGCCACCGCGCCCGGCCAATTCTCTTCCAAGTGTCTAATCTAGAGCAATCTCCTCTTCCTCTCATCTCCTTTCTTACGCTTGCAATTGAATTGTTGGAGTCAATTGCTCTTAAAAGAGTGTACAGCATTTTGGAGTTGTCTGTTTGCTTCCTGGAGGTGTCTTTTAACCAGTCCTTCCCTGTACTTTTGTAAAAGGAATCAGCTGTAAAGATGTAACCAGAGGTACAGCAAACCACCATGGCACACGTATAACTATGTAACAAACCTGCACGTTCTGCACATGTACCCCCCCCCCAGAACTTAGTGTTTAAAAAAAAAAAAAAAGATGTAACCCGATTCAGGTTTATCTTTTTGTCAAGAGTGTCACTGCAGGAACACACAGTACTTTTTGTGCCCCTGATTGCAGCTGCTAAGATTGATAAGTGGATTAAGGTGTGTCTTAGTGTCCTGTTGCTGTAACAAATTACCTCAGATTTGTGGCCTAAAACATCAGGGATTTGTCTTAATCATTCTGAAGGTCAGAAGTCCTAAAATCAAGGTTTTGGCAGAGCCATGTTTCTTCTGAAGACTTTCATAGTGGGATGGGGATCAGTTTTCTTGCCCTTTCTAGCTTCTAGAGGCCACTTGTATTCTTTGATTCATATCTCCTTGCTCCATCTTTAAAGCCAGGCTGGTCGCGGTGGCACTTGCCTATAATCCCAACATTTTGGGAGGCCAAGGCAGGCGAGTCACTGAAGGGTAGGAGTTTGAGACCAGCCTGGCCAACGTGGTGAAACCCTGTCTTCACCAAACATACAAAAATTAGCTGGTCATGGTGGTGCACACCTGTAATCCCGGCTACTCAGGAGACCGAGGCAGGAGAATCGTTTGAACCTGGGAGGCAGAAATTGTAGTGAGCCGAGATCGTGCCACAGCACTCCAGCCTGGGTGACAGAGCCATACTGTGTCTCAAAAAAAAAAAAAAAAAAAAAAATTAAAGCCAGTAGCATAGTATCTTTAACTTTCTCCCTCTCCTTCCCTTTTCCATCCTCTGCTTTGTTCCTCACCACCCCTTCTCCCTCTCTTCCTCCCTCCCTCCCCGGCTATAATCATCTCATCTCATTCTCTTATCCACCTGCCTCCCATGTTCTCTTATAAGGACCCTTGTGATAATCTTCTCCACCTCAAGACCCTTAATCTGATTTAATCACATCTGCACAATCCCTTTTGCCATGTAAGATAACACATTCATGGGTTCTAGGGATTAGGATGTGGACATCTTTGTGTGGGGGAGGCATTTTTCTCTCTGGTAATAGCCTGAAGCCTTCATTGTAAAGTTTCCCATTAACCTTTCACTTGGGAATCTGCTGATGACTACTGTGTGAATTTATTATTTCATTAAGGTTGTGAAATGATGATTTTCTAATTCTGTTACTCCTTCCATATTTATTAGCTGAAATTATTCTTAAGGAATTAATATCATCTGATTACCCTAAAATTTATCATTCATGTTGGTAGGATAAATGCAGAATTTATTCTAATTGATAATTGTCAGAGTAAGAGATTGTTGCCCTTGTCATTTTCATTGTTGTCCAAGAGTTTTTGGGGTTTTTTTAAAGTATTTTACTGAACTCTTTTTAATTGTTTGTTTCAACTTTTAGAGTCATTGTGTTTTAGGCAGTTGTTTCCATTCTTTATGCCCAATTTGTCCCTTTGGTTCCTTCATGTTGGCTCCTGTATTTTTTCGATATAATCCTGTTAGGTTTTGAGACCATCCTTGTTTTCTGGCACGACAAAGTATTCTAGACTTACTTTGTATATGTCTATCCCCTGACCTCAGAACAACTGTTTCTCTGAGGAATTCTGGTTCCTTTTTGTGGGGATTGGTATTTGGAGACCACAAACTAGGTGTCATTTTTGAAAATGTAATATACCATGCAAGCCACAGAACACATTTGTGAGCAGATTCAGCCCATAGCAGCTTTCAGTCTTTTTCTTTTTTTTTTTTTTTTTGAGGCGGAGTCTCACTCTGTCGCCCCGGCTGGAGTGCAGTGGCGCGATCTCGGCTCACTGCAAGCTCCGCCTCCCGGGTTCCCGCCATTCTCCTGCCTCAGCCTCCCGAGTAGCTGGGACTACAGGCGCCGCCACCACGCCCGGCTAATTTTTTTGTATTTTTAGTGGAGACGGGGTTTCATTGTGTTAGCCAGGATGGTCTCGATCTCCTGACCTCGTGATCCGCCCGTCTCGGCCTCCCAAAGTGCTGGGATTACAGGCTTGAGCCACCGCGCCCGGCCTCAGTCTTTTTCATAGTGTCCGTTCACTTAGTTCCACTTTTTCTTTTTTTTTTTTTTTTGAGACGGAGTCTTGCTCTGTCACCCAGGCTGGAGTGCAGTGGCGCGATCACTGCAAGCTCTGCCTCCCGGGTTCACATCATTCTCCTGCCTGAGCCTCCCGAGTAGCTGGGACTATAGGCACCCGCCACCACGCCTGGCTAACTTTTTGTATTTTTAGTAGAGACGGGTTTTCACCATGTTAGCCAGGATGGTCTCAATCTCCTGACCTCATGATCCTCCCACCTCAGCCTCCCAAAGTGCTGGGATTACAGGCGTGAGCCACTGCGTCTGGCCGCCACTTTTTCTTATATTTTGATGACTGCTTCAGGGATTCTGTCTATGCATCATTTTAGCTCCTGAAGTGCAACTCCTGAGTGCCAGAGCTCCTTTTCATATGCTAGGCCACATTCTAGGTCTCAGGTCAGCCAGTGGATTGTTTTGTCTTTGGTCACTTTTCCACCCTTGGTTTAGGCAGCCGTGGTTTAATTTGAGATAGGATAAGAACTGGAGACTGGTGCAGAACCTGGCCAGCTGAGCTTAGCATTTGGTGGTTGTGCTGAATGAGGCAGTCTTTTTTTTTGAGATGGAGTTGTACTCTTTTTGCCCAGGCCGGAGTGCAATGGTATGATCTTGGCTCATTGCAACCTCTGCCTCCCAGGTTCAAGCAATTCTCCTGCCTCAGCCTCCCAAGTAGCTGGCATTACAGGTGCATACCACTACTCCTGGCTAATTTTAGTATTTTTAGTAGAGACGGGGTTTGACAATGTTGGCCAGACTGGTGTCAAACTCCTGACCTCAGGTGATCCGCCTGTCTCCCAAAGTGCTGTGATTACAGGCATGAGCCACTGTGCCCGGCTTGAGGCAGTCTTTCTTATAAGGCTCTCTGAATGTAGTGCCTTGGTAATCTGTCTGATTCACCTTCTTTCTATCTAGGAAAATCTTAGTATCTAGTGAATGCACCTATGTTATCATGTACCACTCTGTGTTGCAGTTGTGTATTTGCCCATGTCCTGGGATAAACTATAAGCTGCTTGAACAGAGACTAGGTTTCATTCATCATTGCAATGCTTGTCTAATATAAGGCCTGGCACATAGTAGGACTTCATCCTAAGGAATTAGTGAACACATGAACAAGCACTGTCCTTGCCTCATCTCTGATCTTTCCCTCTTCCATTCTCTTTATTTCCTTCCTCCCACTCTGACTCTAGCTATACTGAACACCTTACAGTTCTTTGAATATAATGTTCTCGTAACCTGGATCAGTGTTTGACTTTCTGTGTCCCCTATGTGTGCCTCATTGGCTTATAACTTTTTTTCCCCTCACCAAAAGCTGTAGGAAAAGATACTGTAGTATATATACCATTACCTCCTGTTTTACATGGCACTTTTCACATAGTGTAGTGTTTACTTTGTGAGCTGTTTAATGTCTTACTCATCTTTGTGTCTTTAGTTTAACATACACATTGTTGTACAACTGAGTTAAACATATTAGTCTTCTTGAGAAGCCTTGTGGTATAGTAGAGACTAGATCTGAAGTAAGATAGATTTGGTTCAGATCCCGGCAGCTCCACCACTTAAAGGGTATGTGGGTCTTGCAAGGATTACTTAGCCCTTCTTCTCTGGTCCTGTTTCTGTAATACAGGAATCGTAGAGCTCATAAACTTGTTAGAAGGACTGATTGAGATGGGTGAGGTTTTTATTGTGCAGGGCCCATTATGGCGCTCCATAGATGTTAGTACTCTTTTCTTTCTTCTGTATCGAATGAAAATTGAATTACTCCTCAGAGCCCCTCGTGCTATATGTCATTGAAATAACTAGATATGGAGTATTTTAATGAGAGGAATTATGAGTAGTTTGTTTGTGATTCTTTCATTCATTCAACAAATATTTATTTAATATTTAGTATGTGTCAGACCTGGCTGAGAATATGGGGATAAACAGGGGGCAAGGTGCTCGAGCTCTCGTGGGGAACAAAGACAAAAGACAAGTTAAAAGAATAGAATTTCAGGTAGTGATGAGCACTATAATGAAAGTTCAGGCACTAGGGAGCAGGGGGTGACTGATGGGTTAAAGGGTGTTTGAGTGGTCAGGGGAGGCCTTTCTGAACAGAGAGAGAGAAATGGATTGAAATGATGGGTGGTCCTCTCCTGCAAAGACTTCTACTTAAGGCCTATGTTGAGATGTATTTTGTGTTAAGATTTCCAAACTGAGTTTATTCCATACTTTCCTACTCATTTCACAAAGTGAGGCTAAATCAAGCTAACTAGTGTCAGGTATAAAGACTTTGCTGCACATAATTGAAGCAGGAAGTATCAACTCATCATTTACAGTGAATGTAGAAGTTTCCCCCATTACTTCAGGTCCATAATAAAAGCCTGTTGTAGGGACTCAAAAATTTGGGTAATATTTTTATTATTATTTTGCTCTGGCTGGAGTGCAATGGCATGATCATAGCTCGCTGCAATCTCAAACTCCTGGCCTCAAGTGATCCTCCCACCTCTACCTCCCAAAGCACTGAGATTATAGGCGTGAACCCCTGCACCTGGCTGAAAATTTGGATCTTATACCCAGTTATGATTTCAGTCCTTCCCAACTAGCTTGTAGATAAGAAAGCCAAACAGATCCCTTAAAGAGTTCAGCCTTGAGTCATAGGCCTACCACAACTCAAGCCTAAAAATTATGAAGAAGTAACTCGGCAGTTGGGAAACTATTGGCTTATAACTTCTTTTTTCCCTCACCAAAAACTGTATGAAAAGATGCTACAGGCCAGGCATGAGGAGAGGGAGGAGAGGGAGGAGGGAGTAGAGAAGGGCGGTGGTGGGGTGGGGGGTGCGGAGGAGAAAGAGAGAGAGGCAGAGGGGAGAAGAGGCAGGGGAGGGAGGAAGGAAGGAAAAGATGGTATATATGCTATAGTTTTCAGATTATTTTGTTTGGAATTACTGTATTTCAGCTTTTTTATTACTGGTATTTGTACTGAGGTCTGTACTGTGCTGACAAGGAGAAACAGTAGGACGCTTTGGCTGGGTGCGGTGGCTCACACCTGTAATCCCAGCACTTTGGGAAGCCGAGGTGGGTGGATCACGAGGTCGGGAGAACGAGACCATCCTGGCCAACAGGGTAAAACTCTGTCTCTACTAAAAATACAAAAATTGGCCGGGCACGATGGCTCAAGCCTGTAATCCCAGCACTTTGGGAGGCCGAGACGGGTGGATCACGAGGTCAGGAGATCGAGACCATCCTGGCTAACACGGTGAAACCCCGTCTCTACTAAGAAATACAAAAAACTAGCCGGGCGAGGTGGCGGGCGCCTGTAGTCCCAACTACTTGGGAGGCTGAGGCCGGAGAATGGCGTGAACCCGGGAGGCGGAGCTTGCAGTGAGCTGAGATCCAGCCACTGCACTCCAGCCTGGGCTACAGAGTGAGACTCCGTCTCAAAAAAAATAAATAAAAAATAAAAAAAAATAAAAATACAAAAATTAGCCAGGCGTGGTGGTGTGCGCCTGTAGTCCCAGCTACTCAGGAGGCTGAGGCAGGAGAGTTGCTTGTACCCGAGAGGCGAAGGTTGCAGTGAGCCGAGATCATGCCACTGCACTTCCAGCCTAGGCGACAGAGTGAGACTCCGTCTCAAAAAAAAAAAAAAAAAAAAAAAGGAATAGGATGCATGTTGCTCTGTCATCAAAATGAACCATCCTTTTTATCAATAACGATCCATGAACCCTTACTTACGCCAGACTTTTTCTGTAGGGAAAAATATGGCCCTTTTAGCGTGAATTTAATGTGACTATTGTCCACTGGGTTAGAAACAGGTCAATAAATAGATGGTTCAGTACAGAAGGCTAATTGGTACATTAACATTTAATAATATAAATCGAATTTCTTTTTGTACTACATACAAAGTTCCTAGCTTTTAATTATAACTTGACCTTGTGCTTCCTTCTCCATAAAAGTTAAAGGATACATTACTTCATTTAAATCTCTCTTATTCAGTAAACAGTTGTCTATAGCCTTCTCTGTTTTGAACTGATCTAGAGAAGGGGGCTGCTTCCAGTTTGGAATTCCTACACCATATCTTTATGCTGACTTCTGAAGACTGAGTCTGGTTTCTAGGAAAGTGGAACAAATATGTAAAGGTAACCTAGTAGGGATGCAGTGACTTCTATGCTGTTTCTTGTGTGAATTGCTGACTGGTAGTTTGATCCTAAGCCATTGCCCCCATACGCATATACAGTCTGGCAGCCTGGACAGTAGAGCCCTCTGTGAAATCAGCCAGCTGGCCACAGACCCGAACTTGGGCTCCCAAACAAGTCTCCGACTTGAGGGAGGTTGATGTCATCTGCTTTATCCTGTGCTCCCAACCTCATTGTTCAACATAAAATGTGGGAAATCAAGGGACTAGTTGTTAAGAAAGAACAAGGCTTTGTTTGTGCCCGTAATAAAAGGGTCACGCTGGAGGTTTTTACTGTAAATAACTTTGGAACAGTATGAAAAAAAACATTTGATCTGGCTTCACCCCCGCAGTAGTATTGTTAGGGCAGCAACTGGTCTTTCATTCTCATTCCCCTCCTTTCCTCCCTCTCTTTCTCCCCTTTTCTCCTCCCCCCGACTCCTCCCCCAAGTCAAGCATGACGTATTGCCTGTGTTAACTTAATGTAGCAAATGCTGATAGAAGCAGGAAGAGAGCATCTATCCATTATCATGCCAGTGCCTGGAAATTTGCTATTTCTGGTTTTCAGCACTTCTAGAAAAAGCCTCCCAGTCTCGATCATATTTTAGCTTAAGCAATACTTATGTACTATGTTATACTATCAGTGAACTGTACTAGAAATTTGAAAGAATTTAGTGTTGCCAAGTGCTGCTTGGGGGGTAAGTTTGACTTTGTTCTGGGTAAAATCTAGATGTGATCCTTTTATTTCAGGAATATACTTGATAGACTTTGTACATGCTTTTGTTTAAAAGATCAGCTTAAATTCATTTTATGCCCATTAAATATAGCACCTAAGCCATCAGAGTTTATGTTTTTCATTTTTGAGATACAGTGGTCCCTTTTGAAAGTGTTTCTGAAGCTGGACGCAGTGGCTCACGCCTGTAATCCCAACACTTTGGGAGGCTAAGGCGGGAGGATCATGAGGTCAGGAGTTCAAGACCAGCCTGGCCAACATGGTGAAACCCCGTATCTACTAAAAATATAAAAATTAGCCATGCGTGGTGGCGTCCGCCTGTATTGCCAGCTACTCGGGAGACTGAGGCAGGAGAATCGCTTGAACCTGGGAGGCAGAGGTTGTGGTGAGCCAAGATCACGCCGCTGCGCTCCAGCCTGGGTAACAGAGCGAGACTGTCTGAAAAAAAAAAAAAGAAAAGAAAAAGAAAGTGTTTCTGGTACTATTTTTCTATCTAAAACCATAGCATCTTTAATGAGCTGGTGTTCTTTCTGCTTTTTTATATCTTAGGGGAATAGACCCTTTGGCTCAGTATTCACTTGTGAATTTTTATGAAGTGAAGAGTAGAGATAATTATATATGCAGCCTCAATCCTCTTTTCCCCCCCATATCTAATGTTGGATTCTTCATGTAGTTTATTCCTTATTAAGTTAAAAACCACATACAGGAAAAGCTGGCATCATCTTGGATTCCTTACTGTCTCTTTTTATCAGCTAAAAGGATCAAACATCTGCTTTGTTAAGCATTTTGTATCCTTTCATTTTCTAAATCTTGCTGCTGCTTCCTTGAGAGTGTACCTGACTACCCCTTTCTCTCTGTTTCCAGGCAATAGCCATTTGGGCCCTAATCATGCCTGGATTTAGTGAACATAGCATAATTTATCTAGTTTGCCATCCATTAGTACTGTTAGGTTAGAAAATATGGTTAATGGGCCAGGCACGGTGGCTCACGCCTGTAATCCCAGCACTTTGGGAGGCTGAGGCAGGCAGATCACGAGGTCAGGAGATGGAAACCATCCTGGCTAACGATGTGAAACCCTGTCTCTACTAAAAATACAAAAAATTAGCTGGGTGTGGTGGCGGGTGCCTGTAGTCCAGCTATTCGGGAGGCTGAGGCAGGAGAATGGCGTGAACCCAGGAGGCAGAGTTTGCAGTGAGCCGAGATGGTCCAGTTCACTCCAGCCTGAGCGACAGAGCGAGACTCTATCTCAAAAAAAAAAAAACAAAAACAAACAAAAAAACAGAAAATATGGTTAATGGGCCAGACGTGGTGGCTTACGTCTGTAATCCTAGCACTTTGGGAGTCCGAGGCAGGCGGATCACAAGGTCAGGAGTTCGAGACCAGCCTGGCCAACATGGTAAAACCCTGTCTCTACTAAAAATAAAAAATAAAAAATTAGCCGGGCCTGGTGGCGTGCACCTGTAGTCCCAGCTACTCGGGGAGGCTGAGGCAGGAGAATCGCTTGAACCCAGGAGACGGAGGTTGCAGTGAGCTGAGATCGTGCCACTGCACTCCAACCTGAGCAACAGTGCAAGTCTCCATCTAAAAAAAAAAAAAAAAATTGCCTGGGCATGGTGGCACGCATCTGTAGTCCCAGCTACTGTGGAGGCTGAGGCACAAGAATTGCTCGAACCCGGGAGGCAGAGGTTGCAGGGAGCCGAGATAGTGCCACTTTACTCCAGTCTTTACGACAGAACGACTCTGTCTCAAAAGAAAAAGGGAAGAAAATATGGTTAATGATCTAAATATTTATGGAGTTCTGAGTTATCACCAACAAACAGTTACAACAATAATATAACACCTCTCGAATGCCTGCCATGTGAGAAACACTGTTCCAGGCAGTTTACCTGTATAACATTTAATCCTCACAGTAGCTGGGCATGGTGGTATGTCCTTGTAATCCCGGCTACTCAGGAGGCTGACACCAGAGGATCTCTTGAGCCCAGGAGTACACGACCAGCTGGGCAACACAGTGAGACCCTACTAAAAAAAAAAAATTCTCACAATAACCGTATGATGTATGTACAACTGTTGTCCTTATTTTACAAATGAGGTAGAGGAGTTAAGGAACATGCCCAAGTGTTTACAGCTGGTAAATGGCATGCCTGTGATTTGAGCACAGACCAGAAAGTCTGACTCTAGAACCTTCCATCTTAAAAGTACTATGTTGTACGGTCTCTGAGAGAGAGAAAAGGCTAGATATTCCTGTTTCCGTTCTTTTTTTTTTTTTGAGATGGAGTCTCACTCTGTCACCCAGGCTGGAGTGCAGTGGCGCGATCTCGGCTCACTGCAACCTCTGCCTCCTGGGTTCAAGTGACTCTGCTGTCCCAGCTACCTGAGTAGCTGGGACTACAGGCGCGTGCCACCATGCTTGGCTAGTTTTTGTATATTTAGTAGAGACGGGGTTTCACTGTGTTAGCTAGGATGGTCTCGAACTCCTGACCTCAAGTGATCTGCCCGCCTCGGCCTCCCAAAGTACTGGGATTACAGGTGTGAATTACTGCGCCTTGCCTGTGAGTTTTTTGTTTGTGTGTTTGTTTTGAGACTGGGTCTTGCTCTGTCACCCAGGCTGAAGTGCAGTGACATGATCACAACTCACTGCAGCCTTGACCTCCTGGGATCAGGCAGTTCTCCTGCCTCAGCCTTCTGAGTAGCTGGGACCACACCCAACGAATTTTTTTTTTTTTTTTTTAATTATTTGTAGAGGCAGGGTCTTCCTGTGTTGCCCAGGCTGGTCTCAAATTCCTAGACTCAAGTGATCCTCTCCCTTTGGCCTCCTAAAGTGCTGGGATTACAAGGTGTGAGCCAGTGGGCCTGGCGGACCTCGTGAGTTTTGAGGACCCTGGCCAAGTATTTTGTAGGATGCCCTCTATTGAGCATTTGTCAGATGTTTTTCTCACGATAAGCTGAGGTTATGGGTTTTGGGGAGGAAGACCATAGAGATAAAGTGTCATTTTTTTTTCTTGTCAAAACCATGATTCACTTGTAAAGTGTCATTTTCATCACATGGTATCAGCATGATTTGTCACCGTTGATACTGCCGTTGATCATTTGGATGAATTAGTGTTTGTCAGGTTTCTTCACTATACAATTATTCTTTTCTTTCCTTTTTTCCCCCTTAATGATGTTTTGGTCAGTCCACTACAGAGTTACTCTTTTTTCCCCCTTTCTATACTGTGTTCTTTAGAAGGAAGTCACTTTATGTAGCCCACACTTAAGGAGTGGGGAGTTATGCTTCACACTCCTTACGGATGCCTACATAATTTATTTGGGAATCTTCACGGAAGATTTGTCTCTCTTCCTTATTTATTTATTTAATCAATCATTTATATGTAAATGTAGATTCATGGATGTTTACTGTGTACTTTGGATTATAAATCAGTACTGTATTTTATTGCCCTAATTGTTTCAGCTTTAGCTATTGGGAGCTCTTTAGGCTCCTGTTTCCCTTTGACATACCCTCATTCTTGTATTTTTTGGATTTTGATTTTTGTTTGTTTGTTTTGAGATGGGGGCTCGCTCTGTCACCCATGCTGGAGTGCAGTGGCACAATCTTCTCCCACTGCAACCTCTGCCTCCCGGGTTCAAGTGATTCTCATGCCTCAGCTTCCCGAGTAGCTGCAATTACAGGTGCTTGCCACCATACCTGGCTAATTTTTGTATTTTTAATAGAGATGGGGTACCTCCATGTTGGCCAGGCTGGTCTTGAACTCCTGACCTTAAATGATCTGCCCCCCTCGACCTCTGGTTTTTGTTTTTGAGCACTTTCTTACTTTCTGGCACTATAAGATGCTCCAGGCTCATTTTGTACATTTCCTTCCTCAGTCTTAGGATCATTTATCCAAGGAGCCCTGGTTGCTTTTATTGGAGAAGGGAATTAAGTCTGGGTGGATAGTTTTATTTTTAAGGCATCTTTTTCTGGTACTGTTTTTTTTTTTTTTTTAAACTCAGTCGTGCTAGCAAGTGGCCAAAAGTAGTCCCATCCTTCCTGCAACTCTAGAGTAAGGCTGGAATTCTGTGAGCAGCCAGAGTGGGCTAGGATGGGGAGAAATGTAGTGCTTAGGGGCAGGGCAGAGAACCAGGTCTCACCTCTGCATTAGATCAGGTCATTCATTGTTAGGGAGGTTCACTAAAAGAACTCATTTGAACTGTGCTTGTATCTTTAGCGAGATCATGGTTGAAAATGAAGAGTCTGTTAGTTACAGTCCTTCTACAAGGACCTTCCTGATAAATGGTTGTTCGTGGTTACTTCCAGGAAAATTGTCCCTGAGATAAATTTGTGAGCTTTCATCAGAAAACAAATGATGTCTCTTTAATCTTTTAATTTTGGCTTCCAGAAAGCTTGGAACCAAATTTATTATACAGTTATCATTTGCTCAATTCAGGTTCTTGATAAGACTTATTTCTTCCCTCAGGTGAACTCTATTTCATTTTATTCCTAATTGCCTTATTGACCTAAGCTACTTATAGATCCTTTTAAAGTTTTATTTTGAATGTTTGGTAAAGGAATGAGAGCAATTTCAGTAGCAGGACCTGCTCAAAAATCTGTTTCCAGCCACTGCCTAGCATGGTCCAAGAAAATCCAATTTTAAATGAGTTTATCTTCCCAGTTACCTGTTTTCTCATTTCTCACAGGCTCAGTGTGAGTATTCACATATTCTTGACATCACCTACTCTGCATATAAAATTAACACTTTTTTTTCCTGTTTTTTTTTTTTTTTTTTTTTTTTTTTTGAGATGGAGTCTAGCTTTGTCACCCAGGCTGGAGTGCAGTGGCACGATCTTGGCTCACTGCAACCTCCACCTCCCAGGTTCAAGCGATTCTCCTGCCTCAGCCTTCTGAGCAGCTGGGATTACACGCACCTGCCACCATGCCTGGCTAATTTTTTATTTTTAGCAGAGACAGGGTTTTGCCGTGTTGGTCAAGCTGGTCTCAAACTCCTGACCTCAAATGACCCGCCTGCCTTGGCCTCCCGAAGTGCTGGGATTACAGGTGTGAGCCACCATGCCCATCCCCCCTACTTTTTAAGTTGTGAACTTTGGTTTACTTTTCTTCAGAAGGTGACATCTAGAAACAGATCTTTATTCCCATTCCTTGATGTCATATGGGCAAATTTTATAGCTTGGTATTACCTTTGTTTAATTAAAGAACTTTATGATTATTATTATAAGTATTTATTGTTAAAAGGGAAGAAAATAATCCTTTTAAGGTCTTGCTGTTATAGTAGGTAAAAGTAGCAGTTATTGATTCACCAAGGTGGTTCTCTAGGACAGTTTACGAAGAAAAAAAAAACCTCTCAATTCTTGAGAAACCAGATGGCCTTTTAAGGTGATCTATAATTAGAACATTTTAATTAAAGGAAATTAAGCTATCATTTTAGCCTATTAGACTTTGCTGGCTCTGGTTAGTCATTGAGCTTGGCCCAGTTTCCTATTCCCTAATTTTAGCTACCTGGTTTATGTAATGATGTTGGGGTTGGAAGATATGATTTTTGTTTTGTTTTGTTTTTCTTTAAGACTAATGTCTTGGCTCCTAAATAACTACAAAGTTATATGAACTAGATAGGAAACGCACTGATTTTCAGAAAAATCCTGAGATGTTTTAGAATGCCCAAACAGTCCATATGAGTGAGCCCCACCTGAAAGTTCAGTTGTCAGATTGCCTGCCTGGATTTCCAAATATCCGGATAAATTCCCTCGTGTAGTTGTGTCATCTGAAGGTTATAGGGAGTGTAGCCATGTGGAGGCCCTGGGGGAACTTCCAGCATCATCACACACTATTTCTGGGAGGTAAATTTCGTGTTGATAAAAGGTGCAGGCTGCAGTGGTGCGCCCTTTGCCTTCAGCCTCTTGAAATGAATTTCAGTTTTTGCTTTAAAATGAGTCTTTAATGTTCTTCGGATGTCATAGAAGAGACAATGCAAATGGTTCTTCTGTGATTGCAGTTCCTCAGTACAGTGTGGTAGAGGACAATTTAAATAGTATTTACCCCTTTGGAGTACCAGTTGGAGATGTGATTTTCCT
Source organism: Macaca fascicularis (assembly GCF_037993035.2). NCBI lineage: Eukaryota > Metazoa > Chordata > Mammalia > Primates > Cercopithecidae > Macaca > Macaca fascicularis. The sequence continues at coordinate 143,107,811 of NC_088381.1, read as the reverse complement.
GGAGTCTTTCAGAAAAACATAGCAGATTTCTTCATTCATTTTGTAAGATACTTTTAGCAATGCCTTAAGAGTTTTATGACCTGCATTTAAGCTCCTTTATAATGTAGAGAGACTCCTCTCCTTAAAAGAAAAAAAAGTTTTTGAAGGACACTGTTCATATCTTGGAGGAACCAATCCATTCTTCCAGGAAATAAAGTGGTTGGGCAAATGTGTGCCAAATCCTGCAAGCACTGTTAAATTCAGTTGTTTGTCCTAGGCCAATGACTTAGTCTGTTTCCTTGCCTTAGCATGGAGATGATGAAATCTGTGATGACTCTTTTCAGTACTTTCACCTTGATGCTTATTCCAGGCTGTCCTCTACCAGTTTTACTTACATTTAGACATTTTCAGCAACCTGTAATTCTTAATTAACTTCTTCCTTCAGAATTAAGCCAATGCAATGAGCAAATCTGGAAAGTCATGTTACCCAAGTTCTATTTGTCTGCAACTTTATTCATAGGAAAAAAGTCCAAATCCAAATTAGGGTTTCTAGATTGGCTTGGAATGTGAAAAATCTGTTATTCCTGCTGTCTACCTTTTTGAACTTCTTCTTTGCTCTTAAATTTTGTCTTTATGCTTTATGAAGTGAGAATCTTGGGGAAGTGAGTATCTTTGTGGGTCAACTGATTCTGAAGAAAGTAAGAGGCATCATACTGATGACTACACATTACTTTGTGATGGTTAGTTCTCAGATCTTTTTGACTTACATGTGTGTATCCAAGGTTCTAAAGTACTTTATTTATTTATTTATTTATTTATTTATTTATTTTGAGATGGAATTTCACTCTTGTTGCCCAGGCTGGAGTGCAATGGCGCGATCGCGGCTCACCACAACCTCTGTCTCCTGGGTTCAAGCGATTCTCCTGCCTCAGCCTCCCAAGTAGCTGGGACTACAGGCGTGCACCACCATGCCCAGCTAATTTTTGTATTTTTAGTAGAGGCAGGGTAGGATGGTCTTGATCTCTTGACCTCATGGTCCACCCGCCTTGGCCTCCCAAAGTGCAGGGATTATAGGTGTGAGCCACTGTGCCCGGCCTGAGGTAGTTTTTCAAATATTGGGATTGCTTGTAAATATTTTAAAATTAGGAGATTTCAAATAAAAGTTAAAATATCTACCTTCTCTTGAAAAACCGGATGATCTGAAAACCTGGAGTGCCATGGCAGTCACTGGCTTTTCCTATGACACAGGCCATCTTTTCTAGTTTGCTATGTATGGCTTGTGCTGGTCCAGTATCAGTATGTTTCTCACTTGATCTCTGTGGGCATTTACTTTTTGGTTTTGTCCTGTAGACTCTACCTCCTTAAAATCTCTCAAACTCTTCAGTTCATGGGTTACTAAAATTTTTTTAATTAAATAAAATTGTTAAATTAAATGTAATTTAATAAACTTTTAAAAATTAAATAAAATTTAAAATTATTTTAATTAAATAAAATCTGTCCCCTCTCTATACTGAAGGCCCTTCTCCTTTCTTGGCTGGAGTACTGGAATAGTGTCCCAGCCCACCTTCTTATCTCTAGGGTTGTCTCTCTCTTGTCTGTCTCCATAGTACTGGTAGCTTCACCTTTCTGAACTGTACATTGACTCACATCATTCTGTTTCAAATTCCTTATTGCCTTTCCACTTTGTACTAAATGAAGCTTAAACTCCTTAGCATGCTACTCTAGTTCTACATGATCGGGCCAGTACCTCTCCAGGCACTTAACCTCTCCGGGCCTCAGTTTCCTCCCATGAAACATGGGGGCAATAATTCTTGCCAGTAGAGTTATAGTGAGGATTAAATTTAAAATGCTTATAAAGCAGCAACACAGTATATGACACTTAGTAAGTCTTCAGTAAATACTAGCTATTAGTAATATGATAATACCATATTTTTGTTTATGTTTTTCTGAACCCAGGCCTTCATATTTGCTGTCTCTTCTACCCTGAATGTCTTTACCCCTCTTTCCCTTGATTGAAATTCATCCTTTAGGACTCAGCTCATGTGTTACCCACTCCTAGATACACTCCCTGACCCTCCATAATCCCATGGCACTTGTGCATACCTCTGGTAGCATGCCTTGCACATTGCAGTGAAACGCTCTCTTAGCTTTATTGAGGTATAATTGACAAATAAAAATTGTTTATATTCAAGATATATAATGTGATGTTTTGGTATACATATACATTGTGAAGTGAATGCCACAATCAAGCTAATTAACATATTTTATCACCCCATACAAATGTCTAACAAATACATTAAAAGTTCCCCAGTATCGCTAACCATCAGGCAAGTGCAAATCAAAACCACTATGAAGGCATCTCATTTCTTATCACCCTCCTCGCCTCATTTAGACTCATAAGCCCTTTGAAGACAGGAACTATCTTACTCATACTTGTATCCCAGTGACCAGCACAGGTCTAGGTATCTTAAATGTTTGACAAATTAGGCCAGGCATGGTGGCTCACACCTGTAATCCCAGCAGTTTGGGAGGCCAAGGCAGGTGGATCACTTGAGGTCAGGAGTTCGAGACCAGCCTGGCCAATATGGTGAAACCCCATCTCTACTGAAAACATAAAAATCAGCCGGGTGTGGGGACACATGCCTGTAGTCCCAGCAACTTGGGAGGCTGAGATAGGAGAATCACTTGAATCTGGAAGGCAGAGGTTGCAGTGAGGGTAGATTGCGCCACTGCACTCTAGCCTGAGTGACACAGAGAGACTGTCTCAAAAAAAAAAAAAAAAGGCCAGGTGCGGTGGCTTACGCCTGTAATCCCAGCACTTTTGGAGGTCAAGGCGGGTGAATCACAAGGTCAGGAGATGAGGACCATCCTGGCTAACACAGTGAAACCCCGTCTCTACTAAAAATACAAAAAATTAGCCACGCGTGGTGGCATGGGCCTGTAATCTGAGGCAGGAGAATCGCTTGAACCCAGGAGGCGGAGGTTGCAGTGAGCCGAGATCGCACCACTGCACTCCAGCCTGGGTAACAGAGCGAGACTGTCTCAAAAATAAATAAATAATAAAAATAAATTTAAAAGTTTGCCAAATTAGTAAATGGTGCTAGATGGCAGAAGACAGTTGACTAATACTAACTACTGTTTATTAGGGAATTTAGATGTGCCATAAAACTTTTTTTAGTTGATCTATCATTTCAAATTTATCTAGTAGTGATAACTTTTCTTTATTATCAATTTTTTCCAAAATAAAATAGCTTTATTATTATTTTTTAACATAAGTGATCCAGTGATACATGTCTTTTTTTTTTTTTTTTTGAGACAGAGTCTCACTGTGTTGCCCAGGCTGAAGAACAGTGGCACGGTCTCGGCTCACCACAACTTCCGCCTCCCGGGTTCAAGTGATTATCCTGCCTCAGCCTCCAAAGTAGCTGGGATTACAGGCGCCCAATACCACGCCTGGCTAATTTTTGTGTGTGTGTTTTTAGTAGAGACAGGGTTTCACCATGTTGACCAGGCTGGTCTCAAACTCCTGACCTCAGGTGATCCGCCTGCCTCGGCCTCCCAAAGTGCTAGGATTACAGGCGTAAGCCACTGCACCTGGCTGAGCCACCATGCCCGGCTACATGTCTTTTTAAAAAATGGAAAAAAAGGCCAGGCACGGTGGCTCATGCCTGTAACCCCAGCACTTTGGGAGGCTGAGATGGTTGGATCATGAGATCAGGAGATCGAGACCATCCTGACCAACATGGGGAAACCCTGTCTCTACTAAAAATACAAAAAAATTAGCTGGGCGTGGTGGTGGGTGCCTGTAGTCCCAGCTACTCGGGAGGCTGAGGCAGGAGAATCACTTGAACCCGGGAGGCAGAGGTTGCGGTGAGCCGAGATCACGCCACTGTACTCCAGCCTGGGGACACAGTAAGACTCCATTTCAAAAAAAAAAAAAAGAAAAAAAAGTAAAAATATAAAGAGAAAGTCTCACCCCTCAGAAATAACTACTGTTATAAAGTACTTTTAAATATATAAGCTTAAATGTGTGCTACTTAATTTTCCTGATTAAAATTTCCCCTTAAAAGAATAGCATTAGAACATCCAGTTTAATGTAATGAAGCCACTACTTTTGTGTTCCACATTGCAAAGTAGCTTCCAGTCTTAAGTGATGAAATATGCTTTCTACTAAGACAGCCGCGTACTCTAGAAATGAAGGCTGAGATCCAGGCTGTTAAATTACCGTGGAATTCCCTTGCTTTGTATGTGGCTGTTTACTTCCCAGTATATGCCCTTTCTTCTGTGCTGATAGGCTGTTCTTTGGTAATAGAGCAGTTTAAGTCTGAAGAACTAAAGCTAAGGATCTAGAAGAAAGGAATAATCATTTATGGAAGCCAAGGATATCTTTTTTTTTTTTTTAGGATAAATTTCTCTCCTTTTTTTTGTTTTGTTTTTGTTTTTTTGAGACAGGGTCTTGCTCTGTCACCCAGGCTGCAGTGACAGAGCAAGCTTCCTAGTAGCTGGGACTATAGGTGCGCACCACCATGTCTGGCTAATTTTTGTAGAGATGGGGTTTCGCCATGTTGCCCAGGTTGGTCTTGAACTCTTTTTTTTTGAGATGGAATCTCACTCTGTCATCTGGGTTGGAGTGCAGTGGCACAATCTTGGCCCACTGCAACCTCTGCCTCCCAGATTCAAGCGATTCTCCTGCCTCAGCCTCCCGAGCAGCTGGTACTATAGGCATGTACCAGCCACTATGCCCAGCTACTTTTTGTGTTTTTAGTAGAGATGAGGTTTCTCCATGTTGGTTAGCCAGGATGGTCTCGATCTCTTGAACTCGTGATCTGTCCGTCTCGGCCTCCCAAAGTGCTGGGATTATAGGTGTGAGCCACCGTGCCCAGCCAGGTCTTGAACTCTTGAGCTCAAGTGATCCTCCTGCCTTGGTGTTCCAAAGTTTGGGATTACAGGCATGAGCCACCATGCCTGGCCAGAAATTTCTTGTTTCCTGTGTTTTGTTCCCACTCTATGTAGCTGTTGACAATTAACATGAAATTTGCAGGAATAGATCTCCTGGATTATCTTCTCTATGCATGCTTTTTTTCCTGCTGCCCTTGTATTGTGTGTCCTAATTTTATTCTCCACCCACACCCCTTCCCAATCAAATTTGTTTTATAGAATAAATGTGTTTTTATGTATCTTTGTCCCTCTTGTATAAGCTTTTGATAATTGTCTACTTTCATTTTTGTGACATGTTCCTCTATGCACAATGATACTAGTCTGCATCTATAAAGTGAGTTTTTGCCAATAAGTCCAGTGTATGTAACTTGGAGCATTAGCTAGATTAACTTTTTGGTATGGTAAGACATCCTATAGCAGCAACAGATTTTAGCCTGCAATGTGATTAGACTACTTGAATGAATGAAATTTACTGTATTTGGATTTAATCTTCTAATCCAGTTTTTGTCTTTGGGGATGGCTGGAAGATAGTCATCATAATGAGAACTATAAATTGTCTTTCGTAGATAGTGTCTCTGTCTCCCCAGTTTCTGTAAGTTCTCTTCCTGAGTGTTATTTGCTGCCTATTCTTACTACATTTCTTATTTTAGATCACAGATTCTGCTGGCCATATTCTCTACTCCAAAGAGGATGCAACCAAGGGGAAATTTGCCTTTACCACTGAAGATTATGACATGTTTGAAGTGTGTTTTGAGAGCAAGGGTGAGTAATCAGAGTGTTTCTCTGGATTAAGAATCTTCTCCAACTCTAGTGCACTGGTGCTCCTTACTACTACGGTCAGCACTTAATATCCAGTTTCATTTGTATTCTTTATTTATTCTGATTTGGAGACCTGTTACCTTGTAGTCTTTGGAGCACCTTTTAAAAGGTCAACTAAGTGGAATGAAAGATTGAATAGATGGAACAGAGGGAACTTTTAGGGCAGTGAAAATATTCTGTATGGTACGGTAATAGTGGATACATATCATTATATGGTTGTCGGAACATTACATTTGTAATGTACACCAAGAGTGAATCCTAATGCAAATTATGGACTTTGGTTGATAGTGATGTGTCCATGTAGGTTCATCATTTGTAACAAATGTACCACTCTGGTGGGAGATGGTGATAATGGGGGAGGCTATGCATATGTAAGGGGAAAGGGAATATGGGAAATCTTTGTGCCTTCCTCTCAGTTTTGCTGTGAACTGAAAACTGCTCTAACAAAATGAAGTCTTAAAAAAAAGGCTGGGCATGGTGGCTCATGCCCGCAATCCCAGCACTTTGGGAGGCCAAGGCAGGCAGATCACTGAAGGTTAGGAGTTTGAGACCAGCCTGGCCAACATGGAAAAACCCTGTCTCTACTAAAAATACAAAATTAGCTGGGGAGGCTGAGGCAGGAGAATCACTTAAACCCAGGAGGTGGAGGTTGCAGTGAGCAAGATTGTGTCACTGCACTCCAGCCTGAGTGACAGAATGAGAGTTCATCTCAAAAAAATAAACAACGACAACAACAACAAAAAAAACGGGCCAGGCATGGTGACTCACTCCTGTAATCCCAGCACTTGGGAGGCTGAGGCGGGTGGATCACCTGAGGCCAGGAGTTCGAGACCAGCCTGGCCAACATGGCAAAACCCCGTCTCTGCAAATACAAAAATTCGCCGGATGTGGTGGTGGCACATGCCTGTAATCCCAGCTGCTTGGGAGGCTGAGGCAGGAGACTTGCTTGGACCATTCTGAGAAATGGTGTTTAGGCGATTTTGTTGTGCAAATATCAAGTGTACTTCAAATATCAGGTGTACTTACACAAACCTAGATGGTATAGCCTACTACCCACCTCAGCTATATGGTGTAGCCTATTATTGCTCCTCGACTACAAACCTGTAAAGCATGTGACTGTACTGAATACTGTAGGCAGTTGGAACACAATGCTATTTGTGTATCTAAACATAGAAAAGATATAGTAAAAGACAGTATTATAATAATCTTATGGGACCACCTTCATATATGCAGTCCGTCCTCGACTGAACTGTCTTCATGCAGTGCGTGACTGTACTGTGCTGTGACAATCAGGGAGGTAGTTGGAAGACTGTACGTAAGAAGATATCCTGATCATTTGGACCAGGTGGGGCTGTGAACTGCTTAAGTTTCACAACTTTTTCAATGAGGAAAGAAAATCAAAAATTTGCATTACATCTTCCGTGGACAATGGCATAATCAGGATTACACATTGGATTTGGGAGAACAGAACACTCTGGGTGCGACATTGTGTTTTGTTTTGTTTGTTGTTTTCATGCTCAGAAGACACTGTGGCTTGTCTTACTTTGCTCTCAGTCTTACCCTGTGCAGTCTTATTTATATTTCTGTGCTTTTAAATTAATCTTTCCAATCTATCCAAAAGAAGTTATTTTTTTGTTTTTTTTGTTTGTTTGTTTTTTGTGAGACAGAGTCTTGCTGTCACCCAGGCTGGAGTGCAGTGGCGCGATCTTAGCTCACTGCAACCTCTGTCTCCCGGGTTCAAGCGATTCTCATGCCTCAGCCTCCGGAGTAGCTGCAACTATAGGCACGCATCACCATGCCTGGCTAGTTTGTGTATTTTTATTAGAGATGGGTTTCACCATGTTGGCCAGGCTGGTCTCGAACTCGAACCTCAAGTGATCCACCTGCCTCGGCCTCCCAAAGTTCTGGGATTACAGGCATGAGCCACTGCACCCATCCCAAAAGAAGTTCTTTACTGTCTTTCAAACATGCCGTACTCCGATTTTAATATCTGAGCTTTTGCTCATGCTTTGCCATCTGCCTAGAGTACTTTGCCTAAGTCCTGCCTTTAGGTGTTCCCTCTTTAGTGAAGTCTGTCCACAACTACTGTCTTCCCTCCTCTTCCCTTTGCTCCATATTGGGATTGTCTGAACCAGTTCCTTTGGCTTAAAATTTTACAGTGCTTTGCATTTTCACTGTAGTCGTTTTGTGTATATGTCTTAGATCCCAGTTGAATTATTTGAAGGCAGGGATTGTATCCTGGCTTAGTCCATTTTGTGCTGCTATAACAGAACATCACAGACTGGGTAATTTATAAACAGTAGAAATTTATTTGGTTCATGGTTCTGGAGTCTGGAAAGTCCAACATCAAGGGGCCACATCTGGTGAGGGTCTTTTTGCTGTGTCACAGTAACATGGCAGAAGGTATCACATGGCAAGAGAATGCACAGGAGGGCAAGAAGGGGCTGAACTCACTTTTATAACAAATCTACTTCTATGATAATGACATTAATCTATTGATGAGGGCAGAGCCCCATAACCTAGTCAATTCTTAAAGGTCCTGCTTCTCGGCCAGGCACAGTGGCTCATGGCTATAATCCCAGCACTTTGAGAGGCTGAGGCAGGAGGATCGCTGGAGCCCAGGAGTTCCAGATCACCCTGGACAGTATAGTGAGACCCTGTCTCTACAAAAAATACAAAAATTACCTGGGTGCGGTGGCTCACACCTATAGTCCAGCTACTGGAGAGGCTGAAGTGGGAGGATTGCTTGAGCCTAGCAGTTCGAGGCTACAGTAGGCCATGATGGTACGTGCCATTGCACTCCAGCTTGGAAGACAGAGTAACAACCTATCTTAAAAAAATTTTTTTTAATTAAATAAATAAATAAAATTAAAGGTTCTACCTCTCAACACTCTTGCATTGGGGATTAAGTTTCCAACACATAAACTTTGAGAGGGGCATATTTAAGCCATAGCATGTCCCTTTAAAATCTCCAGCACAGTTCTAGTACTTAGTGAGTTCTCAATGAGTAGTTACTGAATTGACTTCAGTTCATTTCAGAAAACTTACAGTGTCTCTCAGGCATCAGAGGGTACAATACCATTCAGTGTGGCTTATGGTCTCAGGAACCCCAGTGCTTCAGTGGTACTGTGTATCCCAGAACTTCTGATTTCATGCAGGCAGTTGTAAATTTTATAACTAGGTGAATTCCAGGGGATTGGGGCTGAACAGTTTTCTGGGGCTGTTTGGGTCTTTTCCTTTCTCCTACTTGATGATTTAAGATTAGTATGCCTCTTTGATCCAGCTGAATCAGATCAACTCTTCTGACATGAACTCTATTATAAGAAGCATCCCTGAGATTTGAACTCTTACTGTAAAGTTTTTTTTTTTTTCTTCAACTGTTGTAACTCTTTTAAGGGCTTAGTGGGAATAGCTCTGTAACATTGTACTCCTACTGAAATAGGCCATACATTGATCAAAATGTTTGAATTAAAGTGGAATATTAGATAAAACTTATGTTCTTTTCAGTACTTAGATTTATATTAAGTAAATCTAAGCTTAGCACATACCCAGTAATCCTAATTCATCATGGCCTTCCCTCAAAATTTGACAGGGCAACCTTTTCAGATGTGGAAATACACATTTTCAGCCGAAGTTCTTGGCCACTATCTCTTGATTTATATGCCACTCAATTTCACACTGTTTTGATTTTTGAGTTTTATTTCCCAATTCAATAAGCCTGTGTGTTTTCCCTTCTGTTCTGTTCCTCTGTAGTACCAGTTGCAGTATCTTGTGTCCTCGCCTGCTCAGAGATGTTTGCCAGCAGCATGTTCTTGTTGCTTTCCGGCACCCCACACAGATAGAGGCTTTGTCTGGAATGTTTGTGATTTTAGCCAGAGCCAAGAATTTTCTGCAACTGAGCAGGGGGAGGAGTTGTGGCTGTTTCCCTCTATTGAGAGGGTAGGGGTTCTGGAGAGGGAGGGCGGGTGGGTGGGTGGGTAATTTCCCGGAATTTTAAGTATTCCACACAATGAATCCTTTGATTTCTTTCTCAGGAACAGGGCGGATACCTGACCAACTCGTGATCCTAGACATGAAGCATGGAGTGGAGGCGAAAAATTACGAAGAGGTATGTCCTGCTGTAACAGCCAGAGGAGGCAGCAGTGTGCTATGCTGTGAGGTTTCTGTGACCTCGGCAGGCCAACAGGCTGTGCTTTGCCCAAAAGGCTGTGGTTTCTTAGCAGTCTTGTGACAGCCAGCCATGAACAAAAAGTTGTATTAACAGCCTTGGCCGGGCGTGGTGGCTCACTCCTGTAATCCCAGCACTTTGGGAGGCCGAGGCTGGTGGATCACCTGAGGTCAGGAGTTCGAGACCAGCCTGGTCAACATGGTGAAACCCCATCTCTACTAAAAATAAAAAATAGCCAGGCATGTTGGCGTGCGTCTGTAATCCCAGTTAGTGTACTCAGGAGAATTGTTGGAACCCGGGAGGCAGAGGCTGCAGTGAGTCGAGATCGCGCCACTGCACTCCAGCCTGGGCAACAGGGCAAGGCTCCATCTCAAAAAAAAAAACAGCCTTGAAGACTAATTCTGGCTGTGCTGTCAGCCAAAGGACTGAACTAACTGTCCCACAGAAATGTGGGTTTGATAAAACACTGAAGCATATGGCATTAGTTCTCTTGAGGCAGAAACCGTGTGTGTGTGTGTGTTGTATAGAGACAGATATTTTACATTTTTAAAGCTGGAATTCAGTTATTTGTAAATGCCCAAGGTTAAGAAAAGTGATTTGTTTTTAATTCCTAAGACTTTTTCCCCAAGACCAACAGTTGTATATATCTATATATATATATATCTAGGGCATGCATTCAGTGCTGTTTAGTCTTGAACAACTGTTTTGTCTTTGGGAAATAACAATAGTCAAATATAGTTTTGAGTTAAAATAATTTCAGACTTTTAAGGAAGAGGGCAGGATGGAGGAAGAAGCTACAAGAGACTAGGAATGTTGATAATAGAAATTTGATGCTGATAGGAAGTATTCATTATAGAGTAATAAAAACTGACATTTATTTGGGTGACAGGGAGATGGAGGTGTGCACAGAATGAGGAGAAGGGCAACAGCCTTTTTCATCTCTGCGAGACTTTGGGGGCAGCACAAAAGGGTTCTTCAAACAAAGCACACCTTTGAAAAACCACAAGAACTATTTAAGACTAGATAATTGATCTTTACAGAAAGATAAGAGTATTTTTACCCAGCAAAACAGTACGTAAGGGCATGAGGGAGGAGTGGGGTACAGGAAATAGAATGGGCTTTTGAAGAATGCAAACTAAGTAAATGAAGGAAAACTGGTTTAAGTGATTTAGGAAAATTGTCTAGGAATAGTGGAACAGAAGTTGCTCTCTCTTTGGACAGGACTTGGGAAGGGAAATATCCTAAAATGGAAGAAGATTGGAAATGACTGGTTAATTCTGCAACAGGAAGTAGTACAACAATTGCAGCTCTTTCCTTGTTCAAATCCTCAATTGAATGAAACTGGGTAGCGTTCTTTAGAGGCAGTAAGTAGGAGCAAGTGATATAGTTGTGAATGGGAGACAGTTTCCAGTAGAGACTTTTCAATTGCTTCAATTCTGTTTCCAGGCTAGTTTAATTTAAATAAATAAAACAAGAAAACCTCTTTATTTGATGAATTTAAGAGTAAGTTGAAAAATTTTTTTAAACCTTCATGATTCAGAAGAATCTTAATTATATGTAAATAAGATTATTTTAAAGTGCTTTTGTAAGATATAAAACACAAGGGAAGATGTCATTATTATGAGGTGGAAGAATAGGTGAAATGATTTCTAGTTTGTGGTTACTGCTTCTGTTCCCGAACTGTGGACCATTCTCAGTTGAATTTGTACTCTGTGGAATTTTACCTATTGTAATTTTTTTCTCCAACATGTTGGCTGTCATTAAGGGTATGTATGTATTTATTTATTTATTTATTTATTCATTGAGATGGAGTCTTGCTCTGTTGCCCAGGCTGGAGTGCAGTGGCGGGATCTCGGCTCACCGCAAGCTCTGCCTCCCGGGTTCACGCCATTCTGCCTCATCCTCCCAAATAGCTGGGACTACAGGCGCCCGCCACCACACCCAGCTAATTTTTTGTATTTTTAGTAAAGACAGGGTTTCACCACGTTAGCCAGGATGGTCTCGATCTCCTGACCTCATGATCCGCCTGTCTCAGCCTCCCAAAGTGCTGGCGGATTACAGGCATGAGCCACCCTGCCCAACCCAAGGGTATTTATTAAATAACAACACATCAATGCCCTATTAGACAGTAGATGTAACTAGTTCTCCTCAAAAACAGATGACATTATTGTGGGTTTAAATAAAGAATGCTTTGGACACAACTTAGTTGTCGTATAGCATTTTAGAACCCCTATACCTCCTGGAATTTCCATCATCCTTGGACTTCATAAACATTAGGAAAGGGGCTTTACCTTTCCTGACCTTTTGCTTAACCCAAGAGGGGAATCCCAACCCAAAGGAAACCACGGTGCTTCCTTTGCCTGCTTCCTGCTTCAGATGTCTGACATGTCCTAAGCCTTTTTTTATGCATGTAGTTACAACACAGCTCCAAGGTTCTACTTCTTAACCAAGAAACTCCTCCCCACTACTTTAACATGTGTCCCCACTCTCCTACCCCTCACCCCTGCCCCCCAGCAGCAGACCAAATTGATGTAGAGGAGGAATGGCTATGACACAGTCCAAAGACCAGCCATTTCTTCAGTCTGCAGCAAGGCTCCCTTGAACTTTGCTTACAAATGGCTGTTAGCTGGCAGGGTACGGTGGCTCACACCTATAATCCCAGTACTTTGGGAGGCCAAGTTGGGTAGATCACTTGAGGTCAGGAGTTGGAGACCAGCCTGGCCAACTTGGCGAAAACCCCATCTCTACTAAAAATACAAAAATTAGCTGGGCATGGTGGCGGGCACCTGTAGTCCCAGCTACTTGGGAGGCTGAAGCAAGAGAATCACTTGAACGATTTAATTTCAGGCCCTTGAGATAATGGAGAGGCTTTACCTCCAGAGGATTTGGAACCTTTGGCATCAGTATTAAGATTTGGTAATGTGGCACACTTCTTTAATTTTCTTCATGTCCAACATGTCTCTCCCTCATATTTGTGGACTCATAATTCTGAAATCCCATGTGGTCCTGTAAGATTGGATAGTAATTGTACCACACTACCTACCTAAATTGTTATTAGTTAATCCATGTGAAATTGCTATGTAACACAATACAAATGTAAGATGATACTATTTGGAAGACAGTGTTTGTCATACTGTGAAGAAGCATTAAGTCTTGTTGTTTGATTCTTTAATGAGAAAGAATGCCTCTGTCCTCAGAAAAAAAGCGCTTTTGATTTTGAGTTCCTGTATTGTATTTTATGAACCTCTGACCACTGTCTTGCTTTTGCCCTTCAGAGGGTGTATCTTTGTAGATTCAGGATGTGAACCGAGCCACTTCTTTTTAGCTTGTGATTTGTGAATTAGAACAGTTGTTTGTAGGGACTTACTGTCTGAATGTGCAGTTGGGAGAATGCAGGCAATTACTGTCCAACAAAGAAGGAGCTATCTGACGCATCTTCTAACTCCTGGGCTATCTGTGTGTCCCATGAGTAAAATACCGTTTTGCCTAGCAGTTCTGTTTGTCTGTCATTGGCTATCAACAGATACACCAAAAACACACCTGCCCTGGTTGGAGCAACAGCTGTCCAAAAGTTCTGTTTATCTGAGTGCTCTCAGGAAGGAGGAACTCTGATTCCATGTACTAGATCCAAAATCCTTTTTTTTTTTTTTTTTTTGAGAGAGTCTCACTATATCGTCTAGGCTGTAGTGCAGTGCAGTGGCGTGATCTTAGCTCACTGCAACCTCTGCCACCTGGGTTCAAACGATTCTTCTGCCTCAGCCTCCTAAGTAGCTGGGATTACAAATGTGCACCACCACACCCAGCTAATTTTTGTATTTTTAGTAGAGACAAGATTTCACCATGTTGGCCAGGCTGGTCTCGAACTCCTGATCTCAAGTGATCCAGCCACCTCAGCCTCCCAAAGTGCTGGGATTACAGGCATGAGCCAATGTACCAGCCCAGTTATGTTTATCTTGCTTGTGTTAGAGTAGATGGTCTTCACATTTATTGCTGTGTTCCTGGAGTTGGTAGGGGCTGTGGTGGGAGGCGTGGAGGCAGCAAACTACTTTGACTGAATTTGTCTTGTCACAAGAAGCTTCTGTCTTGGATCTTGATGCTCCACCAAGGAAAAGAATTTAGAGATTCCCTAGAGGTTAGATTAACACCTCTGTTTTAAGAAGCAGTTTTTTCAGAAAGTTAATACCGTTTCTTGGTACAGTTACTTATAACTCTGTAAACTCTTTAGATTCAAATCTTCATTATAATGGAAGATTTGGATATGGTTTTAGAAGAGTTTAATTTTACCAGTATTTTGGAGGTGTTATACAGGAAAAGGCTTTGTAACTTGTAGCTTTTCCAAATGGTACCTACCATGACCAGTAAGAATGATGTTAACAGGCCGGGCGCGGTGGCTCAAGCCTGTAATCTCAGCACTTTGGGAGGCCGAGACGGGCGGATCACGAGGTCAGGAGTTCGAGACCATCCTGGCTAACACGGTGAAACCCCGTCTCTACTAAAAAATACAAAAAACTAGCCGGGCGAGGTGGTGGGCGCCTGTAGTCCCGGCTACTCGGGAGGCTGAGGCAGGAGAATGGCGTAAAAACCCGGGAGGCGGAGCTTGCAGTGAGCTGAGATCCGGCCACTGCACTCCACCCTGGGCGACATAGCGAGACTCCGTCTCAAAAAAAAAAAAAAAAAAAAAAAAAAAATGTTCATAGATATGGTGGTAGAGAAGGCTTTCTCCTAGGCGGCAGGCCTTATGAAAATAGATGCAGGCCAGGCACAGTGGCTCACACCTGTAATCCCAGCACTTTGGGAGGCTGAGGCAGGTGGATCACCTGAGGTCAGGAGTTCAAGACCAAGCTGGCCAAGATGGTGAAATCCTGTCTCTACTAAAAATACAAAAATTATCTGGGTGTGATGGAAGGCACCTGTAATCTCAGCTACTCGGGAGGCTGAGGCAGGAGAATTGTTTGAACTTGGGACGTGGAGGTTGCAGTGAGCCAAGATCATGCCACTGCACTCCAGCATGGCTGACAATGCAAGACTCCATCTCAAAAAAAGGAAAAAGAAAAAAATAAGAAAAAAAATAAATGCAGAGTGCTTTTAGTATACAAGAAACACTTGCTTCAGGGGACCAGCAGCACTTAGCTACTTTGAGAAAGTTGCCTTCTTTGAAGAAGGCATAGAGTGGGCAGAACAGATCAATTACAAGTGTTTACTATGTATCAGGTCTTTAAGACTATATAAACTATAAATCATTTTAATTTCCTTGAGTTCAGGGGCCAAACTAGTGTGAAGGGATAGGATAAAAATAAAACAATTTGTGAATATGACAATATATGATTGAGTGTTAACTGTGTGACACAGTAAGTGTTGTAGAGCTTCAGGGAAGAGAGAGCATGGACAGGAGTGGTTGAAGGAAGCTTTCAAGGAGGCTTGAAAGATAGGTCAGATTTGGGTACAGAGAGCATAAATGCTTTTGGAAGTCAAGGATTCTGTTCTCGAATTTTACAGCAGAGTTTGGCAGTTTAAATGCTGTGATGACCCTGAGTAGGGAGTTAAGAGACCATGGTACTGTTAATTTTGGTTGGGCACCCAAAGGGCTGAGTAACTTTATGGACTCTTTAGTTTCCTCATTTGAAAAATGAGGGACTCACTGCAAAATGAAGTACCTTGAAGTTATAACATCCTTTGATTATTTAACAACTACATGCAGCCTGCCAGGGGAATGTCAGCCCCTACTGGAGAACCTGTGGTGCACATTGTCTTACAGACTTGGCAAAACATACCTCATGCTTCCAGTGATGAAGGAAAGTAGAATAGAATACCAGCCTGCCTTCATGAAACATGTATAATTTGGCATTCTTACAGATACTTTCAACAGTTTAATCAACTGTTTACAAGAGCAGAACAACAGAAAGTGGGAATTTTGATACTGAGGATTTCTTTTTTAGCTTTTTGTACAGTGATATAAAGTCTCAGTGCTATTTATTAGACGCTTAGTCCTGAGCAAGTAAAGAGCGTCTTCTTGAGAATACTTACATGATTCGTTTTAAAATTTTACTCTGTGGCCCTGCAAAAATAATAGCAATGGGAAACCCAGGAAGTTTATTAGTCAAACTTTATTAGTCAAGCAAATAGGACAACCTATATAGATCCTTGTGACGTAATATAGCTTGTTCATTTTCACCTTTGATTCAGGAAAAGCTTAGTATAGTCATCTGGTTTTCTTTATTACATTTCTGGTACTTACAGAATAAACTCACATAGACTTGGATTCTAATGCCAACTCACCAAGCTGTGATACTTTGGGCAAGTATATTTAATACCTCTGAGACTTAGTTTCCTCATCTGTAAAACTTAAGGATAAAAATATTCACCTTGTAGGGTTACGAGGATTAAATGAGATTACAAAATATACCACATTGTGAGCATATATGAATGACCCTGATTCATTATTCTACCTTTTTCATCCCCTTCCCCAATTTAGTCTCAGCCTAACTTTTGAGCCTGTCATTTGCTGTTATCCCCTTATCCCCTACCCTCCCCAAGCACAAGTGTGTGGCAGTTATGTGGGTACATGCACACATATCCTATAGTCTAGTTTCTAGCACACCAGACTACTTAAGTCTAGACTATTCATAGTTGCCAAACATGCCTGCACTTTACTCCCTCTGTGTTTTGGTTTACAGGTTCCCCTCAGCCTTGAATGCCCTCTTAGAAGTCCTGCCCAACTTGGGAGACCCAGCTCACGCACTTGCTGTTAAGCTTCACTTTGTCCTCCCGACTAGAACTCTGTTTTTAATGTGTGTCTTTGTTATAGAAGTTACTACATAAAGCCGTATGTTATGGTTATGACTTACTATGTAAGCTGTGAGAGCTTAAGATCGTAACTTACCTTGGTACCTTGCACATAATAAGAACTCAGAGCCGGGCGCAGTGGCTCACACCTGTAATCCCAGCACTTTGGGAGGCCAAGGCGAGCAGATCACAAGGTCAGGAGATCGAGACCATCCTGGCTAACACAGTAAAACCCAGTCTCTACTAAAAATACAAAAATTAGCCAGGCGTGGTGGCGGGCGCCTATAGTCCCAGCTGCTCAGGAGGCTGAGGCAGGAGAATGGCGTGAACCCTGGAGGCTGAGCTTGCGGTGAGCCGAGATCACGCCGCTACACGCCAGGCTGGGGGAAAGTGCGAGACTCCGTCTCAAAAAAAAAAAAAAAAGAACTCAGAAAAAACGTTAAGGTCTTAAAATGTTTAAAAAAACAAGAAACTTTTTACATTTGTTTTAAGCTGGTAATAAAAGTTTATTGTTATATATTCTTGTAGTAAAGTTTTTTTTCTTTATTATTACTACTACTTTGTAATAGAGATGGGGTCTTGCTGTGTTGCCCAGCTTGGTCTCAAGCAATCCACCTGCCTTGGCTTCCCAAAGTGTTGGTATTACTGGCATGAGACACTGCGCCCAGCCTGCAATGAAGTTGTGTGTGTGTTTTTTTTTTTTTTTTTTTTTTTTTTAAACACTACTACTACTTCTTCATTTATTTATTTATTTATTTATTTATTTTGAGACACAGTCCACCCAGCCCAGGCTGGAGTGCAGTGGTGCCATCTCGGCTCACTGCAACCTCTGCCTCCCAGGTTCGAAGGATTCTCATGCCTCAGCCTCCTGAGTAGCTGGGACTGCAGGTGTGTGCCACCACACCCAACTAATTTTTGTGTTTTTAGTAGAGACAGGGTTTCACCATGTTGGCCAGGCTGGTCTCAAACTCCTGTCCTCAAGTGATCCACCTGCCTCAGCCTCCCAAAGTGCTGAGATTACAGGCGTGAGCCACCACACCTGGCTAATTTTTTTCTTTTGGAAAAATAAACAGGCCAGGTGCGGTGGCTCACTCCTGTAATCCCAGCACTTTGGGAGACTGAAGCAGGAGGATCACAAGGTCAGGAGTTTGAGACCAGCCTGACCAACATGGTGAAACCCTGTCTCTACTAAAAATACAAAAATTAGCTGGATGTGGTGGCGCACGCCTGTAATCCCAGCTGCTTGGGAGGCTGAGGCAGGAAAATCTGTGTGACAGAGCAAGACTCCCATCTCAAAAATAAAATAAAATAAAAATAAAATAAACAACAGAAATTATTTCTCATAGTTCTGGATTCAAGGAAGTTCAAGATCAGGGTACCAGTGTGGTCAGGTTCTGGTGAGTGCCCTCTTCTGAGTGCATACTGCCTTCTCACTGTGTTCTCACATGGAGGAAGGTGGAATTGCTTTCCTTAATAGCATTTAATTGTTAAGTCTGTCAGATTTTGGTGGTTTGAAAAGATTTTTGTTCTTTGATTTCCTCCAAATATTATTTTGATTTCTAGGTTTAGATTCAACGTAGAAATATATCCATGATTGTTGTTATTTACTATTGAGTATCCATGGTGTACTAGGTGTTTGGAATGGCAAGTTAGATTTCAGTATTGTTTTAGTCTCTTGAGATTTCTTTAAGCTTTCTAGATTTTAAATTAGTATCATGAGTGAAGGTAATTATTAGGCAAAAATGGCTTTTAGGAACTGAGACCAAAATGAGACCTTCATCACACTAATGAAGGTCTGAAAATAATTTCCTGGATGAAAGAGGGGATTCAATAGAGATTTATTTATTTATTTATTTATTTATTTATTTATTTATTTATTTATTTTGAGTCGGAGTCTCAGTCTGTCTCCCAGGATGGAGTATAGTGGCATGATCTCAGCTCATTGCAGCTTTGACCTTCCAGGCTCAAGTGATCCTCCTGCCTCAGCCTCTCAAAGTATTGGGATTACAGGTGTGAGCCACTATGCTTGGCCTCAGCAGAGATTTTGTGGAGGAAATAAAATCAGCTTTGAAGATAGGAATTTGACTGTTTGTTTATGAATAGAGGTATAGAGTCTGGAGTAGCACCTGTACTAGAAAAGGGGTTGGGGATTGAATGATTAACTAAACAATGTAGAATACTAGCAATGTGGAATGCTATGCAGCAGTTAAGAAGAATAAGGTAAATTTATAAGCACTGCCATTTTTGGAAATATCTTATTAAATGGAAAAAAGCTGTAGAACAATATGTGTAGTATGATGCCATTTATAAATATATTTTAAGTTATATTTTTGTGTACATTTACATATAAAAGCATAGTGTCTCAGACAAAAAGGTGTGGAAAGATAATACATCGAGTTTATAAGCATCGTTACCTCTGGAAAGCAATGTGGGATTTGAGGAACCATGAAGGTAGACTTTTGGTTCATATTCTCTTTGCTTCTGGATAGTTTAAATTTTTAGCAGAAGACTATATTTATGTGTTGGTTGTACAACTAAAAAATAAATTTTATTACTGTAAAGGGATTGAGAACAGCTTATGGGGGGCTGTAATCTACAAAAGCCATCTTAGTACCAGGTTTAATTCCATCATTGTTTTTTGGGTTTTAAGTCTCTGGACTATTGTCCTTTAACCAAAAAAAAAAAAAAAAAGAAAGAAAGAAAGCAGGGGCTGGGGGATTCAACAGGCTTTAGTGTAATTTTTTTTTTAATATCATTTTCAGCTGGCAGAGGCACAGCCGTAGTTTCACTTCCAGTTTCTTTTGCAAGTTTCTATTTAGGGAACTTTAAATAATTTATCTCTAAGAAGTATCATGCCATTTCCTTTATACTGTCTCATTTAGGAAGCTCAGAGTGGGGAAGTATAGAGCAGGAGGGAAGATGTTAGACTAAGGTTCAGCTTGTATAGCTCCTCTTATTTTTCTTGGGGAATGTTTTTTTGTTCTGCAGCTCTATATGAGATCAATGAATAGATATACATTCTGGGTTAATGACAAAACCTGGCATTTGGCCATTCACTTAAGAAAGTTAGCTCTGTGCATTAACTGTTGGTTAAATCTTACACCCAGAAGCTGTTCTGCAGTTACCAGTCACACCGTTAACTCTAGCCAACATTTTATAAATGCAAGAAAATGTGCATCTGGTGAGAGAAAACGTAGGTGTATCATCGCGTCTATCACCATATTTTTATGAACCTTAAATATAAACTCAATTTTTACATCCCAATCTTAACAGCAGTTTGTTTTATTTTAAATAACTTTTGTTCATCACACATTTAGTGAAAAATGTAATAAGAAAATGTAAAATAAATTCCTCCTATTCATCCCTTGTTAACTGCTGTTAACATTTCACAAAGAGAAAGAACAAGGACAATGAATTGAACAAAGGAGAGGAAAAAAAGTGGGCCATAGGGAATGTAAATAAATAGGGAGTAAAGAAGCAGATATAGAAACAGAATTATTAGGTGTAACCAGATGTGGTGGCTCACACCTGTAATCCCAGTACTTTGGGAGATCAAGGCGGGTGGATCACTTGAGGTCAGGAGTTCGAGACCAGCCTGGCCAACGTGGTGAAATCTCATCTCTGCTGAACATATAAAAATTAGCCAGGTGTGGTAGCGCACACCTGTAATCCCAGCTACTCAGGAGGCTGAGGTGGGAGAATTTTTTTGAACCTGTGAGGCAGAGGTTGCAGTGAGCCAAGATCACACCACTGTACTCCAGCCTGGGCAACAGAGTGAGACTCCATAAATAAATAAATTAATTAAATTAATAAAAAGAAAGAAAGATAGTTATTAAAGAATTCTCTACGTGGAAACTTTAAGAGCAACTGGTATGTAGAAGTTTTAAGATCTAGAAAGCTGGCCAGGCGTGACGGCTCACGCCTGTAATCTCAGCACTTTGGGAGGCCGAGGCAGGTGGATCACGAGGTCAAGAGATTAAGACCATCCTGGCCAACATGGTGAAACCCCACCTCTACTAAAAATACAAAAAATTAGCTGCGTGTGGTGGCGCATACCTGTAGTCCCAGCTACTTAGGAGGCTGAGGCAGGAGAATCACTTGAACCTGGGAGGCGGAGGTTGCAGTGAGCCAAAATCGTGCCATTGCACTCTAGCCTGGCAACAGAGCGAGACTCTATCTCAAAAAAAAAAAAAAAAAAAAAAAAAAAATCAGGAAAGCTCTGGTGGTGTATCCCATTTTAAAGCAAAGCATAATCTAAGATTGATAAGAAAAAAAACATAGAATAGTGCAATCTTTGGTGTGATAGATGCCTCTAGTTATTGGATACTCTTAAGAGTTTTCTTAGGGATCTAACTTGAGAACAGAAGACAGTTAATTTCTTTCTGACATCCTTCATTCCTCAGCATACAGGGAATTCCTTGGAGATTTCTTTTGATAACTGTGTCATTCTAAAAGAAAAAAAAATGCATAAAAAATTCAGTGCAGTTTTCTCACATCTGAGCTCTGATACTAAACCTTAAAAGTTGTTGTAGGATTTATATGAACAAACCAGAATTCTCTAATTGTGTATTTTGAAGTATTACTTTAATGCTCTAATAACACATGCTCACATTCATATGTACTGTCAAAGGTTTAATGAATTTAGTGGTTTTTCTTCTAAAACCAGGTTTGACCTAATATGACTCACATTTATTATATTAATAATGTTGTTTACTTCTTAGACATGAGTGGAAGGGCAAAGTAAAGTGCTTTACTAAAGTCAAAAATCAGCTGGGCATGGTGGTTCACACTTGTAGTCCCAACACTTTGGGAGGCTGAGGCAGACAGATTGCTTGAGCTTAGGAGTTGGAGACCAGCCTGGGCAACATGGCAAAACCCCATCTCTACAAAAAGTGCAAAAATTAGCTGGGTGTGGCGCTGCATGACTGTGGTCCCAGCTACTCGGGATGCTGAGGCAAGAGGATTGCTTGAGCCCAGGAGGTCGAGCCTGCAGTGAGCCAAGACTATGCCACTGCACTGCAGTCTGGGCAACAGAGTAAGACTCTGTCTCAAAAAAAAAAGTAAAAATCTTGAGACAATAGTATATCTTGCTTTATAGCCTGCGGTTATTATATTACTTGTAAAGAGATTTTAGTCAAAATTAAAGTATAAAAAAAGGTCTGAAATGGAAAGATACAGTCTATAGGGAAAGAAACAAGCCCAAATTTTAAAATATGTTAGGATGATTGATAGGAGAGAATTTAAATCTGGTGAAACTTTAAAAAAGACTCTTCTGTTGCCTTCTTTATGTTCTTGACTGAAGCGATGTTTTCAGAGAGCTGAAAATATTCCATTCTTTTCCAGATTGCAAAAGTTGAGAAGCTCAAACCGTTAGAGGTAGAGCTGCGACGCCTAGAAGACCTTTCAGAATCTATTGTTAATGATTTTGCCTACATGAAGAAGAGAGAAGAGGAGATGCGTGATACCAACGGTGAGGGGGAAGGCGACTCTTACTTCTTAAGTGACCCATAAATGAGACAGTCTCCAAACTTTCAATTCTGGTGTATCCTTTTCTCAGTTTTGCCAAGGCGGGTATATGGAAGGGAAATTGCTTACTTCGCTGCTGTTGTTGCTAAAGGTAAATGAGCCTTGTTAGATTTTCAAGAGAGTAGAAATTGCTACTGTGATAGGCAGTTGACAGCATCCTCAATTAGTCTATACCCATATCAAATTGATAGCAGCAAGCTTTGTTATTTTCAACATTTATATATAGGATAATGAACTTTTTTTTTTTTTTTTTTTTTTTTGAGACGGAGTCTCACTCTGTGGCTCGGGCTGGAGTACGGTGGTGTGATCTTGGCTCACCGCAACCTCCGCCTCCTGGGTTCAAGCGATTCTCCTGCCTCAGCCTCCCAAGTAGCTGGGACTATAGGCGCGTGCCACCACGCCCGGCTAATTTTTCATATTTTTAGTAGAGACAGAGTTAGCCAGGATGGTCTCGATCCCCTGACTTCATGATCCACCTGCTTCAGCCTCCCAAAGTGCTGGGATTACAGGCATGAGCCACCACGCCCAGCCAGGATAATGAACTTAAAAAAAAAAATTATCTGAAATCCTACTATTAGACCTAGGGACAGAGTGAAGTTAATTAATTGCCTTTACATTGCTCCCCTGCCATTGTTTAGCCAGCTGAGGAGGCTCACTCATTATGTTTACAATGTTTTTGTTTTTTTTAGAGTCAACAAACACTCGGGTCCTATACTTCAGCATCTTTTCAATGTTCTGCCTCATTGGACTAGCCACCTGGCAGGTCTTCTACCTACGACGCTTCTTCAAGGCCAAGAAGTTGATTGAGTAATGAATGAGGCATATTCTCCTCCCACCTTGTACCTCAGCCAGCAGAACATCGCTGGGACGTGCCTGGCCTAAGGCATCCTACCAACAGCACCATCAAGGCATGTTGGAGCTTTCTTGCCAGAACTGATCTCTTTTGGTGTGGGAGGACGTGGGGTACCACCTACACCCAACAAATCAATGAGGGACTTTTTAATTTGGTAGGATTTTGACTGGTTTTGCAACAATAGGTCTATTATTAGAGTCACCTATGACAAAAAAATAGGGGTTACCTAGATAATGCCAAAGTCAGCATTTGTCCTGGGTTCCCTTGTGTGATCTGTTTGGAGTATGTTTTCTTTTCTCCCACTTGCTCAGCAGCTTGGGCTTCCATTCTGGTTCTTTTACCAAGATTTTTGTGTGACCATGTTGACTTCATTCGGATTGCCCTCTTTCAATTTCCTTGTGAAAACACCCTTAACTTTCTCTTTACCCTTAGCTGAAATGTTTACGTAGCTTCTGGTGATACCTTTTCATGATTTTATGTCTTAAAATGGTGATGGATGTGACACCTCATAAAAGTGAGCTTTGAACTGTAGATAACGCTTAAAGAAAATGTCATTTTAGACAATTAAAATATTTGTGCTTAACTGCTTGAACTTTTTTCGTGTGTGTATTTAATTATATGCAATATTATCACATGTGTAGATGCATGTGACCACCATCACAAGAGACATTCTGTCACATGAATCCCTTTTGCTGCCCTTTTACAGCCACAGTCACATCCCTTTCTTATACCCTCACCCCGACCTGTGGCTACCACTGTTCTGTCCTCCATCTCTGTAATTTTGTCATTTCAAGAATGTTGTGTGAACAGAATCATACAGAACGTAATCTTACGAGGTTGACTTTTTTTCATTCAGCATAATTCCCTTGAAATCCATCCAAGTTGTTGCATGTATCAATAGTTTCTTCCTTTTTTTCTTTTAAAAATTTTTATATATTTAGGGGGTATGTACAGATTTCTTACATGCATATGTTGCATCGTTGTGAAGTCTGGGCAGTTCCTTTTGATTGCTGAGTAGTATTCCATGGTATGGATGTACCACAGTTTGCTTAACCATTCACCCACTAAAGGACATAAGAGTTGTTTTCAGTTTTTTGCCCTTACTAATAAAGCTGCTATGAACATTCATGTACAGGTTTTTATGTGAACATACATTTTCATTTTCTGGGATAAATGCTCAAAAGGGCACTGTTGGGTTGTATGGTAAACACGTATATTTTTGTAAGAAACTACCCTACTCTTTTTCCAGAGTGGCTGTACCTTTTACATACAGCCACTCATACAATTCATACAGCAATGTATGATTGATACAGTTTCTTCACATCCTCACCAGCGTTTGGTATTACTACTATTTTTTATCTTAACCATTCACAGAGATGTGTGTAATGACACCACATGTGGTTTTAATTTGCATTTTCCAATGGCCAATCATGTTGAGTATCTTTTCATGTGCTGATTTGCCATCTATATATCCTCTTTGGTGAAATGTCTGTTCATGTCTTTTGTCTGTTTTCTATTTAGGTCATCTGTTCTTTTTACTATTGAGTTTTGAGAGTTTTTTTTTTTTTTTTTTAATATATCCTAGATAAAATTCCTCTGTTAGATACGTGGTTGCTTGAATTTTTAACATAACTTATACCAAGGAAAAATAAATAAAATTTCCAGCTCTTGCATGGCCAGTCACTTAATTCCTGTCCTTCAGTGTTCCATCTAGAGAATTAAGAGATACGATGTATAAAATAGACATCTAGGAGGGCCATTAAGAGAGTAAATACTTAAAAATACATGTTAAGAAAGCAAAGCCAATAATCACTGTAGGAGTATGAGGTGCCTAAGGGCCAAAACTAATGTAAATAAGAGAAAATGTGGATATAAATGACCATGTTTATAAAGTTATGAAAAATGTTGTGACTTGAAATCTTTCCCACATCTCCCAAGAAAGTAGGCAGGAATTTATCCTTTCTGTAATCTCTTTTTAACCCTGCTATTACAGGGCTTGTTTAATCACAGTTGCAAGAATTACACGTATCTCACAGTAAAGCAGCAGAATACTGGAATTGTTAGAGAACCCTGATGTGTTGACCTGGATAAAGTACAAAGGTGGAAGAGGGAATGAGTTATGTTGTTAAAATCTCAGGCTATTCTGTTAATGTTCCTGCTACTATGAACTCAAACCGTTTTTCCCCCCCTTTTGACTCTGTTTATCTTCCTCTCATGTGGCATAAAAGTAGCTCTGTCGTTAACTTGTACAACATTGCCATCTGCTGTTGAGAATTGGTAGGTACTGCTTCTGAGAACCTGGCTGCGGATCCTTAGCATAGGCAGCAAAGGTTGAGAAAGTCTATCTGTAGTATTACATATACTAAGTCACAGAGGATGCATCCAAGTAGAGAAAATAATATGTGGGTTAAGATCCATCCTGAAACTTTTTTTTGGGGGGGGGGGGGGGACGGAGTCTTGCTGCGATGCCCAGGCTGGAGTGCAATGGCGCTATCTTGGCTTGCTACAACCTTCACCTCCTGGGTTCAGGCAATTCTGCCTCAGCCTCCTGAGTAGCTGGGAATTCAGGCGCACACCACCACGCCTGGCTAATTTTTGTATTTTTAGTAGACAGAGTTTCACCATATTGGCCAGGCTGGTCTCAAACTCCTGACCTCAAGTGATCCGCCTACTTCAGCCTCCCAAAGTGCTGGGATTACACGCGTGAGCCACCATGCCCGGCCTCCATCTTTAAACTTTTAAATGTGAAATTCTGTTATGTACCATTAGCCTAACAAGATTTTCTTTCCTATTTCTGACTGGTGCCTTTCCCCTTTTTAGGAGCAATGAAAGCTACTCTGTTAGTTATGTTCTTCTGATGTGATAAAATGTCAAGAAGATAGGAGAAGAGAATATTTTATGTTGTTGATGCTTTTGTTCCCAAGTGTGACCCTAAACTTAAGCTTTGTAGGAGATGACATTCTTTCATGTCCCTTCCCTTTACTCATGCCTATCAACTGGGACATTTTGTGCTTTTGGTTTAAAAGTTAATTGATATTATACCTTGGTTTTATCCAAAAAGTAAAAGTATTTGCCTTTGACAAAAGACTGACACAAGAGCAAATAAGCTTTAAAATCAGGGGTGTTATGTGCTTTCCTCCATTTTTGAGCATATTATCCAAAATGGTCTGTATAAATGAGAATGATGCAGTTTAAGTAAGCCTTGTATACCATTGTCATGGAGCCCTGTCATAAAGCCATTTTTCGGTTTCTTTGGGAAAGAGGCATATGGGATTTATACAGATTCACTTGTAAATGTTGGATTGGGGATTTTTGTGTAAATTTTCTCAAATAAAGGCTAGCAGAAACCATTTTAGGTGTATGTTCTGTTACTCTTGAGTACTTCTATGTCTGGACTGGTGATAATTCTTCCATATTTCTCCATTTTAAATTACGGCAAATGATACCTGATGAATTAGAGAAAAAATATTGTTATTCTTCAGTTACTGCAGATCGATAGTTTATATGAGCTAGTAAAAGATTATATTTTTTGTATGTAATATATGTAAATTTTATACATATATATGTATATATAATTAAGAATCCTTAATTTTGCATCCTCAGACCAAATATGGTTCTGTAAGCTAGGCATTTTATTCTATCTTGTCTCTTTTGGAAACTGTTACTATTAGGTTCGCTCAAAAGTGATTGTGGTTTTTGCAATTAAAATTGCAACTACATAGAATCACTCCTACAGAAAGCCGTCTCCCTTGCCTTTCATTCCTAAAAGCCTAAAAGACCCCCCCCAATATATGACCCTTCAGGACTCACTTTTTAGGCCTGTCATATCCAATGCAAAACCCCACTCCAGGAGGTAAAGGCCTTTTCTCCTCTCCTTTCACTTACAGTTGAACATTTTTCACAAAGCTTTCCAAGAGCCAATATGAAGTGCTTTGCACACTGACTGGCTGGCCTCTTATTTATCCTCTTACCTCTGTTCTCCCTCACATAAATTTTATTATGAATCCATAGTCTGTAGTGTAGTGGTTCCCATTATTTGGGAATAATTTTTTTTTTCTTTTGAGACGGAGTTTCACTCTTGTTGCCCAGGCTGGAGTGCAATGGCGCCATTTTGGCTCACCGCAACCTCTGCCTCCTGGGTTCAAGCAATTCTGCCTCAGCCTCCTGAGTAGCTGGGATTACAGGCATGCACCACCATGCCCAGCTAATTTTGTATTTTTAGTAGAGATGGAGTTTCACCATGTTGGCCAGGCTGGTCTTAAACTCCCAACCTCGTGATCCACCCACCTCAGCCTCACAAAGTGCTGGGATTACAGGCATGAGCCACTGCACCCAGCCCAATACATGCTTTATAAATCATTTATTCAGTCTGTTGCAGTGGTGTCTCATATAATGTTGAGATGCATGTATAATTTTAAATTTTCTAGCATCACATTAAAGAAGTAAAAACAGGTAAAAATTTGCTGATTCTCCAGCCTCCAAGTAGCTGGGATTACAGGCACATGCCACCACACCCAGGTAATTTTTGTATTTTTAGTAGACAGGGTTTCACCATGTTGGCCAAGATGGTCTCGAACTCCTGACTTCGTGGTCTGTTCACCTCAGCCTTCCAGAATGCTGGGATTATAGGCATAAGCCACCGCGCACAGCCAAAAATTATTTTTAGTAGTATATTTACCCTAATATACCCAAAATATTATTTCAACATATAGTTAATATAAAAATGGTTAAGGAGATGTTTTGTATTCCATTTTTCATGTAAAATCTTGAAAATCCAGTGTGTATTTCAAGCTATACCACATCGATAGCTTAAAATTAGACTAGCCACAATTCAAGTGTTCAGTAGCTACATGTAGCTAGTGGCTACTGTGGCAGACAGTGAAGGGTATAAACTTGGGTTGGTCTTTGGTAGGTTCTTTCATCTTGACAGTAACTCTATGGCCCCTGGGAATTTGCCATTCACAAATTGGAAACTTCTGCAAAATAGCATTCTAACCATTCACTTGTTAGAGTAAAATGTGGAAATAGTTTGGTTTCAGCCAAAGGCGCTTTAAAATTTTACACCTTGGCCAGGTGCAGTGGCTCATGCCTGTAATCCCAACACTTTGGCAGGCCAATCACTTGAGGTCAGGAGTTCGAGACCAGCCTGGCCAACATGGCAGAACCCCCTCTCTACTAAAAATATGAAAATTAGCTGGGTGTGGTGGCAGATGCTTGTAATCCCAGCTACTCAGGAGGCTGAGGCATGAGAATCACTTGAACCTGGGAGGTGGAGGTTGCAGTGAGCTGAGATCATGCCACTGCACTCAGCCTGGGTGCAGAGTGAGACTGTCTCCAAAAAAAAAAAAGTTATACCATTAGAATAAATGTTGACTATTTTTGAACTTATGAATATTCAAAGGTAAGACAATTAGTTTCAGTTAGATCCAGTATAATGAAGAATTCGGCAGGAATGTCTCTGCTCTGTAATAGGACATGTTTCTTCTAAGCTTGTAGTATCCATGCATTATCATTAGAACAATTCAGTTTCAGGCCAACCAAGTTAAAGAAAACTAGTTCCTCGTTGCAAAGGTGCCAGAAAAAAATAAATTTTTAAGCTTTGGCTGAAATCTATTCAGCCTCTTTGAAAGTCAACATTCCCAATTTTAAGTCATTTTTTTTCCCATTCAACTGAGAAACTATTGAGCATCTTTTCTGTTTAACAGATTAACCAAGAATAACAGAATTAACAGTTAATAGAATTAACAGATTTAAGCCAAACTAAACTCAAGTTTATCTAGATAAACAAGAGGCAATACCTATCCTCAAAGTGCCTTCTAATTAATAGGAGGATGTAGATGGAATGGCCTCTACCTGGAATGATATCTCTAGTTTATTTAGCCACCATTGGACTTAACATTTTGTATATTCCTCCAGGGAGCCTGCACTCACACAGCAAGTTTGGCTTGGACAGATGCCCCTCCTAAATGCCTTTCTAGAATCTTGCACTTTATAGCCCTTATACAAACTGTTTTAATTGCCTGGTGGTTTTCTGTTACATGAATTGTAAGCTCTCTTAAAGTAGAAACTTTTCACAAATCCGTATGACACAATTTATTTTTATGTATTTATTTGAGACAGGTTCTCGCTCTGTTACCCAGGCTCAAGTGCAGTGGCATGATCTTGGCTCACTGCAACCTCCGCCTCCCCGGTTCAAGCAATTCTTGTGTCTCAGCATCCCAAGTAGCTGGGATTACAGGTGTGTGCACACCCGCTAATTTTTGTATTTTTAGTGGAAACAGGGTTTCACCATGTGGGCCAGGCTGGAATCGAACTCCAGGCTTCAAGTGATCGACCCACCTCGGCCTCCCAGAGTGCTGGGATTACAGGCGTGAGCCACCACACCCGGCTAGTCACATGGCTTTCTCTTAGCCCCATCACGTCCTGCTTTTTCAGATTGCTGGGTTTAACTTCCCAGCTCCCTCTTACTAGGTCTGTCACATTAAGCAGGTAACTTAGGTGACTCTGTTTCTGTAAAATGGGAATGTTAGGATAATACATAATACACAGGATAATACATAATAATGTGGGATAATACGTGAAAAACCTTTAGCATAGTACCCAGAACATAACACTCAATAAATGTTAGCTGTTATGTCTGTGATGTAGACCATATTCTCACAACTTTTTATAGAGTTCAAAAACAAGCTTGGAGATGAGAAGTTGCCCAAGGTCACATAACTGATGGAACACCTATTGTTCACCGTATTGCTGTTTTCCTACTTGACGGTAGGGAGCATGTTATTGCAGATCTCCTGTTCCCAAACAGTGTGTGGCACCGAATGCTCAATGTTTCATGAGATCATATGGTCAAAGATCTGGAAAAATCTGAATAAACTGAACCTGGAAAAAGAGACGGGGGAGAAGGAAAGTGTCAGGAAAGTTGACTTAAAATATTTTTGGAGTTGTGTAGAAGAGGGAGGGACTTAGGATGGCTCTGGGAGAAAGAACTGGAACCAGGGACTGAGATGACAGGAGGCGGACATTTAGGCTGTCTATATTACTTTTTTTTTTTTTTTTTTTTGAGACAAAGTCTTGCTCTGTCATCCAGGCTGGAGTGTAGTGGCGCGATCTCGGGTCGCTACAACCTCCTCCTTCCATTCAATTGATTCTCCAGCCTCAGCCTCTCAAGTAGCTGGGATTACAGGTGCCTGCCACCACGCCTGGATAATTTTTGTATTTTTATAGAGACGCGGTTTCACCAGTTGGCCAGGCTGGTCTCAAACGCCTGACCTCAGGTGATCCGCCCACCTCGGCCTCCTAACATGCTGAGATTACAGGCGTAAGCCACCTTGTCCGGCCATATTATCTTTACTATACTATCTTTCTAAAAAAGAATGCTGTCCAACGTTGAAAGGTGAAAGAAGGTGTACACTGGGAATGCTTCCCCAATCACCCTCTTGTCACAGACCTGAGGTCAAGATGAGACTGGACGACCTCTGAACCTCGAAGTTGTATGGGGACCGGACCAGGGAGGCAGAGGAGGGTAAAGAGACCCGAGAGGCCGTACTGTCAGTGATGCCCTTGTTCCCGTGGGAGCCCTTCGGTTCCACGCAGTTCCCACCACGCGCCCGCCAATCCCAGCCCGAAGCCTCACTTAGCAGGCCTTCCCCGAAAGCGGGAAGCCTTGGCCGCTAGACTAGCCAAGCTGGCAAGCAAAGGCGGGGGAAACTCAGCCGGGCCGGAAACACAGAGAACTGCTTCCGGGTCAGGGGGAAGGAGCCACCATGGAGCTTCGCGGGGTTGCTGGGCTGACGGTTCCGCGGGCCGGCATCTGAAGCGAGCGGGACGCAGCGCGGCTAGCGCCTCCGGCCATACGCAGGCCGGTCCCGAAGGCCCGCGGTCGCCGCCATGTCGGTGCTGGGCGAGTACGAACGACACTGCGATTCCATCAACTCGGACTTTGGGAGCGAGTCCGGGGGTTGCGGGGACTCGAGTCCGGGGCCTAGCGCTAGTCAGGGGCCGCGAGCCGGCGGCGGCGCGGCGGAGCAGGAGGAGCTGCACTACATCCCTATCCGCGTCCTGGGCCGCGGCGCCTTCGGGGAAGCCACGCTGTACCGCCGCACCGAGGTAGCGGCCCTCGGCACCTGCCGTCCTGTCTGGCGCTGTCGGGTCGCCCCGAGTCCTTTCTTCCCGGCCCCGCTTTCTCAGCGTCGTGAGCTTAGTGCTTTAGGCGCCCACAGGATATATGTGTCAGGGTCTTCACCGCTCTTCCCACTCATCGGCACTAGAAATTGGCAAGATCATTGGTTTGACTAGTCATTTTTGATTGGCCTAAGTCACCTAACCGTCTCTGAGCTTTAGCATCCCCATCTGTAAAATGGGCTTACTGATAATACCTTGAAATCATCCTTTTTTTTTTTTAAGATTATCTTGAGAATGAAACGAAGGCGCTTGTTCTGTAAATTAAAGTGGTATACGAATGTGAGGTATTGCCAAAACTTCCTTCCCCTCATGCTGTATATATAGTTCTCCAAGGTCGGGGTGAGGAGGACGGGCATAGCTTCAAAATCCCCACACCGGTGGCACCTCCGTAGTTTGTGTCATTATCTTTAAGTTCAGCTGTGATCACTCAGTTGGAAGCTTTTCTTGAAGCTCATTGGGAAGATCTTTGTGTGTTGGTTCTTTATCAGTGTTTATCCTACAGGGTTTATGCATGGGAAGTACTCTGTTGGTATATTCTAAGCCATTAGTTCTTAATTTGGGGGGCACAAGGACCCCTTTGAGAACCTAACATAAGCAAAGTAATCTTACCCCCTCCATCAACACATTTGCACATAGGCACATCCTTTGGAGAGATCCATGGATCACGGAATCCCAAGTTAAGAATATATACTAGTGTAAAACCCTGCAGTGATGATTCTACTTCCAAAAACTAACGATATACTGGTTTTGATCATAAAATCTTACTTTAGGGTAAACATTTAATGAGAACTTGCTGGGGTTGCCGAAAGTGATCCATCCATCTGCAGTTCTGGTGTGTGTTCCAAGCCAGCATACTTTTAAGGCTGAAAGATGGAGAAGGAGAGAAGTGGTTGCAAGAAAATATTTTTAAGTGTTCTTTTTTATCCTGAAGCCACGTTAATGTATGATGTTAGGGTTATTCTTAGTAGTCTGTTTTCTTTTTTGCACTCAAATGAGAAAGAGGAGATAAGGATTGTTATTTCTATATTTTAGTTAGAGAAACTAAGACAGTATACTTAAGTCACTTGCTCACTTAAGTTATAAGTAAATCTTGGACTAGAACTAAAGTCTCACATCTTGCCCATTGCCTTTTTATTATTATCCTGTTGAACTTGATTACTGGATTTGTTTTGAGTTAAATTTGATTACACTTCTCAAAAATTGCATAGCGTTATCCATATCACCAAATATTTATTAGGTCTGTGAATTTACAGAAGTTCAGAAGCACTCTTTTCCTCTAGAAGCTTATATTTCAATAGGAAAAGTTGGCCATTGTTAGTAAACACATAGCATTAAGTTGTATATGTAGAGATATGAAAAGAATGGACAAATATTTCAGTGTATGGGGTCTAAAAATTAAAGGCATGGTTACAGTAAAAGGTTCATCAGAGTCTTTTCAAAAACATTGTAAAGGCTTGGCAGAGGCATTCAAAAGGATGGGGAGGGTTACATTGGTGGAGATGCTCCTGGGCTGGGAAGCAGTGTCAGCAAAAAATGAGGCCAGGCACAGTGGCTCATGCCTGTAATCCCAACACCTGGGAGGCCAAGGTGGTCAGGTCGCTTGAGGCCAGGAGTTCTAGACCAGCCTGGGCAACACAGTGATACTCCATCTCTTAAAAAAAAAAAAAAAAAAAAAAAAAATTTAGCTGAGTGTGGCAGTGCAATGCCTGTAGTCCTAACTACTGGGGAAGCTGAGGTAGGAGGATTGCTTCAGCCCAGGAGTTCAGAGCAGAAATGAGCTATGACTGCACTCTATCTCAAAAAAAAAAAAAGATGGTAGACATCAGGAGCTACAGGTAAGTTTTCAGGAATGGAAGAAAATGTGATACATAAAAGTGTGAGAGATTATAGAGTTGCAAAAGGGGGCATGACTTATCCAGAAAGGGTAAGTCTAAATTTATAAAACTAGGGAAGTCTAAATTTATAAAACTAGAGGCAAGTTTAGTATTTTCATTTTAGAAGCTGTGACCAACTATAGATAATTGCTCCCCAGTTCTCTACCTCTCAAGTATTCTTGCCCTGCCATAATCACCATCATGATTAGCAGTCTGTCATAGTATCCTCAATAGAATCTTTTTGAGACCTATGCCCAGCCCATATTTTTACCTGGAACTGACATCATGCAAATTGAGTGTGACGACGACGTCGTAATGCTTTACTTCCCCTGTCCTGTGATAAATTATAATGCTAAATTGTACACATAACCTTTGAAGTCTGTTAAAAGGAAAAAATAAGAGGAGTCAGTCTCTGCTCCTCTTAGGTAGTTTTGCTTCTAGGCTTACAAATCTAGGTGTGGATTCATTTGCTGCCAGGCAAGAGGAAAAGCACGATACCTCTGTTACTGTGTTTAGGATGACTCACTGGTTGTGTGGAAGGAAGTTGATTTGACCCGGCTGTCTGAGAAGGAACGTCGTGATGCCTTGAATGAGATTGTTATTCTGGCACTGCTGCAGCATGACAACATTATTGCCTACTACAATCACTTCATGGACAATACCACCCTGCTGATTGAGCTGGAATATTGTAATGGTAAGATAGAGTTCAGTGGGACCTTCTCCAGCAAGACTTTCATAGACTCATAGTTACCTTGAGGAGAAGAATATAAGAAGAGACATATACAGTGATAAAAACTTTAAATGAATGTCTCGAGTTTAAGAGAAACTTTTCAGGCCTTGGAGAATTTTGAAGTGGTTAACGAAATAAGGAGAGGGATTTTCCCCTGCATATCCAAATTTTCTCTTGTGATTATAGTTCCATTTTCAAACTATCTTTTCTTCGGTTGGATTTTACATTTATTTTTCAAGTTTTTTTTTTTTCATGAAATGACATTAGTTAACCAGAATGTGGCTTGGCAGTGCTTGATACAGTATTTAATAATATCTTGTAGGTGATATTTATTTATATTTTCAGCTAAAGCTATCCTATTGAAAAGTAGTCCAAAGATCATAACTGAGTGAAAGTGGTATATGGTAAAGCATGGCGCTATTTATCTGATCCCTGATTTCTTCAGATCATTTTGCTTGTAAGATAGCAGTATAGCCTAGTTGTTAAAGAAAATAGACTCTAAACCCAAGTTTGTCTACTTTCTAGCTCTATAACCGTGGCAAGAAACTTAACTTCTCTGTGCCTCAGTTTCCTCACTTTATTTATTTTTTTGAGACAAAGTTTTACTCTTGTTGCCCAGGCTGGAGTGCAATGGTGCCATCTTTGCTCACCACAACCTTCGCCTCCTGGGTTCAAACGATTCTCCTGCTTCAGCCTCCTGAGTAGCTGGGATTACAGGCATGTGCCACCACGCCCAGCTAATTTTTGTAGTTTTAGTAGAGACAGGGTTTTGCCATGTTGGCCAGGCTCGTCTCTAACTCCTGACCTCAGGTGATCCGCCCACCTCTGCCTCCCAAAGTGCTGGGATTACAGGCTTAAGCCACCGCACCCAGCAGTTTCCTCATTTTAAAATGAGTTTGTTGGCCAGGGACAGTGGTGCACGCCTGTAATTCCAGCACTTTGGGAAACCAAGACAGGCAGATCACTTGAGCATAGGAATTCGAGGAAGGCCTAGGCAACATAGTAAAACACTGTTGCTACCAAAAATGCAAAAAATTAGCTGGGTGTGGTGGTGTGCACCTGTAGTCACAGCTACTTGGGAGGCTGAGGAGGGAGGATGGCTTGAGATAGGGAGGCAGTAGTTGCAGTGAGCTCAGACCACTGCACTCCAGCCTGGGCGATGGAGCCAGACCCTGTCTCAAAAAAAAAAAAAAAAGGCTGGGCATGGTGGCTCACGCCTGTAATCCCAATGCTTTGGGAGACTGAGTTGGGCGGATCACGAGGTCAGGAGATCAAGACCATCCTGGCCAACATGGTGAAACTCTGTCTCTACTAAAAATAACAAAAATTAGCTGCACATGGTGGCGCATGCCTATAATCCCAGCTACTGGGGAGGCTGAGGCAGGAGAATCGCTTGAACCAGTGAGTTGGAGGTTGCAGTGAGTGGAGATCACGCCACTGCAGCCTGGTGACAGAGCGAAACTCCATCTCAAAAAAGAAAAGTTTATTGATAACAGTACCTACTTTCTAGGATTGTTATATTACATGCATAGTATTTGGTAGGTAGAAAGTGTTTGCTACATACTGTACTAGCTGTTAATCATCTTATTGCACAAGAGAACCTCCAAAGCCCTTTTCTGAACTGCATGCTAAAGAGGTTCCAGCATATTCGTCCCTTATAACTTTCTTGTGTAAACTCTTGTATATTATGATCATTGGTGATCAGTGCCATATACAAGATTCTGTTAAAAATTTTGAAAGTAGGAGAAGCCCTAGGACATTAACTTCTTTTGTGATTAGGAAGAACTAGAACAAATGATACATTTGTTGAAACTGAGTTACTAAGTTGCAGGGGAAAAGAAGTAAAAACTTACCCAGGGCTAAAGTGTAAGTTATAGTTGCAGGTGGGATGTAAGATGAACCATGATTACTTGCGGTCTGTATTACTAGATAAAGGAAAGAGAGAAGTAAATTCACACTTATTCCACAGGAAGGAATTAGTAAAGAGAGTAATGATAGGAAACAGTCTAGGGGTAGACCCTAAATTTTGGGAAATTTTTTGGTGTGAAGTAGAAAATTTGTAAATATATACCCTATAAATACAAAACATTGTATCACAGATGTAATCCAATTTTTTTCTTTTTTTCCTGAGATAGACTGTCACTGTCACCCAGCCTGGAGTGCAGTGGTGCGATCTCAGCTCACTGCAACCTCCGCCTGCCAGGCTCAGGCGATCCTCCCACCTCAGCCTCCTGATTAGTTGGGACCACAGGCACGTGCCCCCACACCTGGCTAATTTTTTGTATTTTTGGTAGAGATAGGGTTTTGCTGTGTTGCCCAGGCTGGTCTTGAATTCCCAAACCCAAACGATTTGCCCACCTCAGCCTCCCAAAGTTCTGGGATTATAGGCGTGAGCCACTGTGCCCAGCCTAATCCAAATGTTATAGTAGTCACAACTGGGAGAGTTGTTACAAAAATATTACAGAGTTCTTAAAGGAGAGTTCTAGAAAAGAAATCTGATTTTGAATATACTTGTTGGGAACAACAAGAATGGTCTTTACTCACATCTTTTCTTAAAATGTCTTTTTTTTTATTAAGACTCTTGTGTTAGGGAGATCTTTGAAGAATATTTCTGATGCAGTCCTTGAGAGATGGGAAGAGTTTTGTGCCCATGTGAAAAGTCAAAAGAAGTAGTTGCCTATGGAGAGAAAGCAGAATCCTTCATTTGCTTGTGTCACCTAAAAAACCCTGTAACAGGAGCCAAGCTTTGATCTGTATTAAGCAATTCAAACCTGTGTCTTGT
Source organism: Macaca fascicularis (assembly GCF_037993035.2). Lineage (NCBI taxonomy): Eukaryota > Metazoa > Chordata > Mammalia > Primates > Cercopithecidae > Macaca > Macaca fascicularis. The sequence continues at coordinate 143,071,175 of NC_088381.1, read as the reverse complement.
TTAATTGCAGGAGGGAACCTGTATGACAAAATCCTTCGTCAGAAGGACAAGTTGTTTGAGGAAGAGGTAATTCATATTTCTATGGAAGGAAGTTAGAATTGTAGTGTTGTAATTCTTGCATTCTAGTTCTGTATTTACTCTTCCAATAATGAAGAGTGTTTTTTTCCTTTTGTTCAGACTCCTTCCAGGCTCTGATATTCATGAGAAAGGAAACCTCTAACAAGGAAGCTGTCTATAGCTGCTTCCTAAACGTTTTACCTCCACATCATGATTCTCTGTGGGCTTTCTTTCCTGGTTCTATTACTGCATACTGGTATGCCCAGTTTTCTATAACTTTGCATTCTTCCTGAGTTTTTCCACATGTCTGCTTTACCATACTATATATTATAATGACATTGGAACGATTTTATGAGGAACCTGTTTTTTGTGTTTTTTTACCCCTTCACTTTTCTTTGCCTACTCAACCTGCAAGGAAGAGATGTCATGTTGAATCATAACTTCTGGTTGCAGCTTTCTTTGTTTTGTTTGTTTGTGTATGTGTGTGTATTTACTTAAATGGAGCTTTTTGTTTCTAATCCAAATATTTATTTTTTCTCTGCAGATGGTGGTGTGGTACCTATTTCAGATTGTTTCAGCAGTGAGCTGTATCCATAAAGCTGGAATCCTTCATAGGTAAAAAGTAAAAAAATTTATGGATGGATTCTTCTCTACCAATTCAGCCCCTACCCTGGATACCCCCCAACAACACTTTTATTTTCTTGATTAAGCAGCCAAGAGTTTTTCCATTTATATCATTAGGAAAGGAAAATAATGAGGAATGTTATTTTCACTCCCTGAAGTTAAACCATGTTTATGATCTAGGAAGAATCTCCTCAGTAGCCAAGTACTACTTAGTCATTTTACAGACAAAAATTTTAGAATTCAGTTTGTTAATTCATCAGTAAAGCCTAGAAAACACTATGAGAAGTAGTATTTGGTAAGATTCACAGCAGTAATAATTGGCAATTCTTTTTAATTCTATAATTAAGCGCTTTTAATTTAAATAAAAACCTCTTCACTTTGTACAGTTAATTGTACAAATTTACCAGATCTTTAAAAACAAGCACATTTCCATTCATTTCTAGCTATAGAAGAGAACCATTTCAGTAACATTTTCACATCATTATACCCTTCTTAAGTGAGTCATCGACTAGTGCCAGAGATTAATTATAATACACTAAGATTTCTTTTTTTATTGGTTTGTTCATTCAGTTAACATATATTTCTGGATAGCTATTGAATGGCTTCTGTTGCATGTTGTTATTTTCTTTTAAAAGTAACAAAGTATATTGTTCTGGTTTATTCACATCTTTCAATAAGGAAGCCATAGTGAACCAGGCACAGTTCATTTTGTTTTACATATGGTCAATTAATCTTTAGAAAAATAGCCTGTGATTTTATTTAGATGACTAAATGGCCTAATCATATCGTTGTGGGGACGTGTAGGCCTCTTCTCTTGCCTTAACAGATTATTTGAAACTTTGACACCAACCAAGTTAGTTAAAGTTGCCTTGATATCATTTAATTCAAGGCATAAGTGATAGTTGAAGAGCTGTGGTATCTTATGGGAATTATGGTTACCTAGAGCACCATTTTCCTCATCTGACCCTCTCAACTTTTCCTAATAGCTTCAGTAGTATGGGAGATATTTCTATGCTGTGAAGCCCTAGAGGATGAAGTTAATTCTCTGCCTTCACTCCTTTAAAGTCCTCACTTCAGTGTTAAACACCATGTGAAAGTGACGACCACTGTGGGATGTTTAGGACAGAATATGAGCAATGGTAACACTCTTTTTTTATTTTATTTTAGTTTTTGAGACAGGGTCTCACCCTATTGCCCAGGCTAGAATGTAGTGGTGCAGTCATGACTCACTGCAGCCTCAGCCTCCTGGGCTTAACTGATTCTCAGGTGCTTTAGCCTCCCGAGAAGCTAGGACTACAAGTGTTTGCTACCACGCCTGACTAATTCATTTTTTGTAGAGATGGGGTCATACTATGTTGCCCAGGCTGGTCTAGAACCCCTGGCCTCAAGCAATCCTCCTGCCTTGCCCTCCCAAAGTGCCGAGATTACAGATGTGAGCCACTGCACCCGGCCCACACTCATTTTTATTCTGTAATAATCCTGGGCAAGACGGGGGATGAAATAAAACAATTATCTGTGTGAACTTAATTTGCAGCATCTTTTTTTTTCAGAGATATAAAGACATTAAATATTTTTCTGACCAAGGCAAACCTGATAAAACTTGGAGATTATGGCCTAGCAAAGAAACTTAATTCTGAGTATTCCATGGCTGAGACGGTATGTGTTGCCCTTGTCTTAATTTTTATTTTCTTTTCTAGTACTGGGAAATATAACTATACTCCCTAAATCTTGCATACTTTTCTCAATATTCTTTCAAGTTTTCCATACTTTTAATGAATTGTCTTCAGAAGTCTTTTTCCTGGGCCCACTAGCAGGCATTTAAGTCATTGCCCACGTTACGCCTCTGACCTCATAACCTTTTTCCAATACTGATTAGGGGCTTAATCTAAAAGCAACAAAATGCTTTACTGTTTTGTCCAGGTTAGGGTCTTTAGTAGATTTCACTTTATCTCTTATTTAATGTTTGAGCTCAAGGTGTTAGACATCTCTTTTTGTTTTTCCTTTGAATGCTTCTGGTTCAAAGAGAACCCCTATATTACAAGTGAAGGCTGATGCTCAGAGAACAATCTACTCTTTAATATTATACACAGTCTGAACTGCACAGGGTTCCCCTCTCACGTGATTTTGAGAAAGATCATTGGTAAAGAGTAGACATAAGTTGATCTTTGGGACAGTAATCTTATCCTTTTAGGAATTATAAAACCCAGTTATTATTCTAGTTTCACAATGCTGTATCCTTAAAAGAACTTGAAAACTGATTTTGGCCAATAATTTTTTTTTTTTTTTTTTTTTTTAAATAATGTCAAGATTTGTCTGCAAGCAATTTAGATGTTTAGGGTTTGGAGTCTCTGCTTCAGGGACTCAGATGTTTCTATGATGGAGGCCAAAGTGAGCTTCTGAAGAAGCAATCATGTCTTTATATGGATTTTTCTCATCAAGAACAATCTGATAAAACCAAGACTTGACTCTTTTTAGCTAGTTAAATGCAAAGAAGGAATGATATGAAAATTTATAAAAGCCATGTAAGCCATCTGAAATTTGCTTTGCTTTGCTGATTAAAGCTGACTATGAGTTTTATTAGAGCTGCTAGGGCCTTCATTATATCTCATCTTGGGAGAGGCATGACTTCTTAGGACATTTTTATTTCCAAGTTTATTTTTGAAGTCAGAAAATCTTTTTCAAATTCAAAAGAAATTCACTAGTTGTGTTAGCGTAACAGATGCCAAATTGGGCCATTTTAAAAGTTTCATTACGTGTATTTTAGTTAGAACATCTAATTCCATCATTCAGTTACCATCTCCCCACAGCCAGTGTTTGGGTTTTTTTCCCATTGTGAACTTAGTAAGTATGTCTTTAAGTATGTGTAAAGTCTTCAGCAGGCCTTGAACGCCTGAAGCCTCTGTGATCTAGGAATCACACAGCTATTGAGCCCCTCAAGTTACCACAGTTCCTTTATCATGGAGATTGTCCCTTTATAATTGACCCAAGAGATTTGATATGAATAAGATTTCTTTCCATAGTGGCATCATCTCATAAAAACCATTTTGGAATCTGCTGATGAATGTTTTATGGTTGTTATCACTAGTTCCTGGGAAATTTAATTAAGCTGTTGAAATGTTAACATAGTTACCTCAGAAAAGAAGTTATTCTTTGATTGTTTCTTTGTTGCTCAGCTTGTGGGAACCCCATATTACATGTCTCCAGAGCTCTGTCAAGGAGTAAAGTACAATTTCAAGTCTGATATCTGGGCAGTAGGCTGTGTCATTTTTGAACTCCTTACCTTGAAGAGGACGTTTGATGCTACAGTAAGTTGGCATATTATCCCTATATTGCATTTAGCAGGTTGCAAATGGTACAGCCTGACTAAGCAGATCAACTCTATTCCCAGGCTTCTGATTTCTGGCAAAAATAACCTGTATTCAGGTACAAGATTAGTAATCTATTATTAAAATGCTATCGACCCAGCCAGGCGCAGTGGCTCATGCCTGTAATCCCAGCATTTTGGGAGGCCGAGGTGGGTGGATCACTTGAGGTCACCCTGGCCAACATGGTGAAACCCCATCTCCATTAAAAATACAAAACTTAGCTGGGTGTGGTGGCGTGCCCCTGTAATCCCAGCTACTCGAGAGGCTGAGGCACAAAAATTGCTTGAACCCAGGAGGTGGAGGTTGCAGCGAGCCAAGATTGCACCACTGTACTCCAGCCTGGGCAACAGAGCAAGACCCTGTCTCAAAAAAAATTAAAATTAAATTAAAAAGTTCATCTCTCAGGCCGGGCGCGGTGGCTCAAGCCTGTAATCCCAGCACTTTGGGAGGCCGAGACGGGCGGATCATGAGGTCAGGAGATCGAGACCACCCTGGCTAACACAGTGAAACCCCGTCTCTACTAAAAATACAAAAACTTAGCCGGGCGAGGTGGCAGGCACCTGTAGTCCCAGCTACTCGGGAGGCTGAGGCAGGAGAATGGCGTAAACCTGGGAGGCGGAGCTTGCAGTGAGCTGAGATCCGGCCACTGCACTCCAGCCTGGGTGACAGAGCGAGACTCCGTCTCAAAAAAAAAAAAAAAAAAAAAAAAAGTTCATCTCTTAAAAGCAAAAAATGGAACATGATGGTTCTCTTTTTCAAGCAGTAGGAATTGGAACATTATTAACAGCAGCCAGATGATCATGCAACTACTGCATCACTTTCTTGGAAACGTGTAAAAGGATGCAAATCTAGTGAACAGAATGGAAGGGAGCAAAAGACAATTGTTTTATCTGGGTCTCACTCTGTTGCCCAGGCCTGGAGTGCAGTGTCGTGATCATAGCTCACTGCAGTCTCAAATTCCTGTGCTCCAGCAGTCATCCCGCCTCAGTTCCTGAGTAGTTTGAACTACAGGCATGCCTCACCACACCTGGCTATTTTTTGTAGAGATGGGTTCTCACTATGTTACCCAGGCTGGTTTCAAAATCCTGGCCTCAAGTGATCCTCCTGCCTCAGCCTATGCTAGGATTACAGGTGTGAGCCCCCATGCCCAGCATATTTAGGCCTTTTCCTAAATTGTTACTTTTTTATGCCTTTATTCTATCTTTGTAAACACTTCTGACATAGCACCAGTATCACTTTATTGTACTTAACTTTTTTTATATAGCTGTGGTTTTGCCAGGTAATCTAAAACCCTTCCAAATGTTTGCTTTATTTTCTACAATACCTAACACATTGTGGGTGTTAAAAATATTCATTAACTAGAGAAAAAAAAAGTTTATCTGTTAAAAAATAAAGATTGTCATTGCTTTATAGACAATGAATCCCTTTAAGTCTTTTTTTCTTTTTTTAAGTAAATTAAAGTACAACCTTATATAAAGCAGTGCTTCTCAAACTTTAATACACATACAAAGTCATCTTGTTGAAATGCAGATTTTTTGGGGGGGCAGGGTTGATATTCTGTGTTTCTAACAAGCTCCCAGGTGATGCTGATGCTGCTGGTCCATGGAGCACACTGAGGGGCTAAAGTGGATTCACATCCAGTTGCCTCTACCAACCAGGTGTGAGAATTTAGGCAAATCACTTCATCTCTTTGATCCTCTGTTTCATTATCTATAACATGGTAACAATATATATTCCCCATACAGAGATTCTCTCATAATGTATATGAAAAACGCAAATGTAAGGTAATGTAAATTCATTGCCCTTTCATAAGACCTATTCATTTTTCTAAATCCTGAGGGTTGTTCTAGTATATCATCTAATTCCCCTAAATAGTATGGTGGAAGAAAAATGACTTGGAGTCAGAGGCTGGGCATGTTGGCTCATGCCTGTAATCCCATCACTTTGGGAGGCTGAGGCGGGCGGATCACCTGAGGTCAGGAGTTCGAGACCAGCCTGGCCAACGTGGTGAAACCCCATCTCTACTAAAAAATACAAAACTTAGCCAGGCATGGTGGCGCATGCCTGTAATCCCAGCTACTCAGGAGCCTGAGACACAAGAATCACTTGAACCCAGGAGACAGAGGTTGTAGTGAGCGGAGATCGTACCACTGCACTCCAGCCTGGGTGACAGAGTGAGACTCTGTCTCAAGAAATATGTGTATATATATATGTTGTGTGTATATGTACGTGTGTGTGTATATATGTGTGTGTATATATGACTTGGAGTCAGGCTTTGATTGGAGTTAAATAGCTTCATTTTTACTATCTGTGATTTTAGTCAGTTACTTTACATCTCTGAGCCCCATTTTTCTCATATATAAATTGATAATGATAATAATTTCCTTGAATGGCGTTAGTGAGGCTAAAAAATACCATATATGTAATGTGCCTGTCTAGTTTGTAGTAGTCTCTCAATAATGGTATTACTATAATATTGTTAATATTATCATCTTAATATTATTCACTGCCTTGTCTGTTGCAGCAGGGTATTGCCTGTACAGCCACAACTAGGATATATAAATTAGAAGGCAAGTTAGTTGGCAAGGGAACTACATGAAGCCAAGAAGCATGGCTAGTCTTGCTTTCCTTTTTCTTGGGATTCAGTTGAAAGGTCAGATTATCATATACTCTGAGTATTATATTGTTGGCCACATAGTTATAGATTGTATAGCCAGTTGGCTTCATTCTGTCTGATAGTATCAGTGCATCCCTAACCATTTCTTGTTGATGCATACTAGTAGTTATAACAAGAAGTCAGACCTATTGCCAATTATTTAAATAATGGTCATAGACACCTGAGAGCCCCTACCAGTAGAGTATAGCATCATCTTCATATAACCAGGAACAATGCAGTCATCATTTTCTCATAGAACCCACTCAACCTGTGTGTGAAGATCGTGCAAGGAATTCGGGCCATGGAAGTTGACTCTAGCCAGTACTCTTTGGAATTGATCCAAATGGTTCATTCGTGCCTTGACCAGGTAGGTGTGACTTAAATATTCATTTCAGTTTCGTATTTCCCCTTCCAGCCTCAGTGTTTGGTGTATGGCATAACTATAAACCATACAAAACCACATCCAGTTCCCCAGGGTAGAGTGTATTTGTGGCTATACACAGAATAGGTATTGGTAATTCATTATAGTTGTGTGCTTCAGTGAACAAATTCTTCCTTTATTCTGTTTTGTAAGTATTTGTGAAATGAATTTCCCATCTAAATTGTGCTCCATTTTTATGACCAAGAGTAATTTCTGAATATATATTTCATAAAACTGCAATGAAAGATAATTTACCACTTTTAATACAGAATGTCTGTATTTCTCATATCTCATAGTTCCCTTGCTATGTAGTTCTAGTATTACTCAAAGTATGTTTCATGAAACACTGGAGTCAAAATCACCAGGGAATGGGAGAGTTTTGTAAGTAAAAAGAAGATTCCTGGGCCCCACCCCAGACGAACTCAGTCAGAATCTCTGTGGATAAAGCCCAGAAATCTTTATTTGTAACAAACCCCTCAGGTGATTCTTCTATTCTGTATATATTGAGGTTTGAGAGCCACTGCCCTAATTGAACAAGTGAGGAAGGTGCATTATAAACATTCTCCTTCATGTACAAGTGTTGATGATAATGAGGTGAGAAACATAAAACATGGAGTATCACATAAGAAATGATTTTTAAAACAAAGGGATAATGCAGTGGTCTTTGACTAATTATCTTTAGATCCCATGTTGCCCATTTCCTTTAAGTGAAAACTAACCCTATTTTTACTTTTTAGGATCCTGAGCAGAGACCTACTGCAGATGAACTTCTAGATCGCCCTCTTCTCAGGAAACGCAGGAGGTAAATTATGAAGAAGTCACTCCATTGTCTTTTCTGAGATAGATGACTTTTAGAGGCTTGATCCAAGTACTACAAGAAAGAGTAGTGTTTCTGGACTTGGTTGCAATAGTGCTATTTTCTACCAACATCCCTGCTTTTATTGCTTAGGGATAGCTTCTGACTTTTGCCTCCTTCGCCTGTGCTATTTTGTTCTAAATGTGTACTGATGAGACCCAAGAGCCCTTCACACCTCCATCCATTGGTTTTAAATCTAGAGTTGAGGCATTAGAGTGCAGTAAGGAAGAGGGGTGTCTGGACTCAGACATCCTTATGTTTATGTCTGAATTTTGTCATCTTTGTCAAGTTATTTAACATTCTTATTTCTTAGCTTTCTTCTCTATAAAGTAAGATGAGGTCAGGATTAAAGAAGATAATGCATAAAAAGTGGTCAGTCCAGGGTCTGGCATAGGGTGCTTACCAATTGTAGTGTGAATTGGACTGGGCCTCTGGTTTTTTTATTTTTTGTTTGTTTTCTGAGACAGAGTCTCACTGTGCCATCCAGGCTAGAGTGCAGTGGCACAGTCCTAGCTCACTGCAGCCTTGAACTCCTGCTGCAAGTGATTCTCACACCTCAGCCTCCCAAGTAGCTAGGACTACAGGTGTGCACCATCATGACTGGCCAATTTTTCTATTTTTATAGAGACCGGGTCTCGCTGTGTTGCCCAGGGTGGTCTCAAAGCTGTTGCCTGGCCTCAAGCAATCCTCCTGCTTCAGCCTCCCAAAGTGTTGGGATTACAGGCATGAGCCACTATACCCATCCTGGGCCTTTGTTTTTCACTGCATTTGTTTAGGTGGTAGGTTGGAGTTGGAGGAATCCTCTTCAGGTACATTTTGCCCATATTTGAAGTCGAGTTTGATTGACTCCTCAGAGGTTATTTCCTGAGATTTATTCTGTCAGATATCTTTAGAGATAGGAAGAACATCCTTTATCCCTCAGTTCCTCTAGGAGGTTTCACACCTTAATTTAAAACGTTTATCTTCCTTAAATGTTTGAGTCTGTATTTCATCCTATTACACTATTTTTGCCTTGCTACCCTTCTTCCTCCACTACCAGTTCTTTGTTTTTATACCTTCCAAATATTCACATACAATGCTCGTTTCAAGTCTTGCCCTTGGATACATTCTATACATCCCTAATTCCATATTTGCTGTTTCATCCGTACTGTTATTCTACTATGCCATTTAATTAATCTTTTCTGGTTCTTCTCCAGCCAGTGTTTTAGTGCCTGAAATTATGTACTGTACTCCAGATATGGCACCATGAACTTCCATTTATGTTTTGTGCATGTGCAGGCAGTATCACCCTTTTGGTCTGGTTAAGCATATTTAAAATTTTTATCTGGCTTATTTCACAGCAGTATAATGATTTATTTTATTTTACTTTTTTTTTTTAATTTGCCTTTTGAGAGTCTCACTCTGTTGCCCAGGCTGGAGTGCAGTGGTACAATATCAGCTCACTGCAACCTCTGTCTCCCAGGTTCAAGCAATTCTCCTGCCTCAGCCTCTCGAGGAGCTGGGACCACAGGCAGGCGCCACCATGCCTGGCTAATTTTTGTATTTTTAGTAGAGACAAGGTTTTACTATGTTGACCAGTCTGGTCCGAACTCCTGACCTCAGGTGATCTGCCTGCATCGGCCTCCCCAACTGCTGGGATTACAGGCATGAGCCACCAAGCCCGGCATAATCACTGTTTTAAGTCACTATTTTAATCTCTTACTTCTTGAGTGTAGGCATGAAATTTTTACTGAGATAATTATAGATTTACCTGCAATACTTTGGAACTTTGTACTTTGATGGAAAATATAAGACAGAGTTTTCCAGACAGAGAATATAGCATAAGCAGAAACATAGACACAGGAAATTGTGGAAAATATTCAGGAAACACAAAATTCTATTTGGCTAGATTAGTGGTTCTAGACCTGGGACTTTTGATGCAAAATATCAGGAGCTTTCAAAAAGTACTGATGCCTGAGCACTACTCCAGGAGCTCAGCTATAATTGATTTAGTTAGGATGACAGCCCTGGGCTAGAACATGGGGTGCAAACAAAAGGAAGGAAGTCTGGAAAAACAGGTAGGAAATCTTGCGTGCCAGGCCAAGAAGATTGTGGTTAATTCAAGAGGTAGTGCAAAAGATAGAGTGGGTATCACATCCACTGTCGAGAGATAGTGGATGTTTGCGAGAGGGCAGTTCATGTGATGAGAGGCATATCTAAGGAAGAGTTATTTAGCAATGTTAGCATCTGCGTTAAATTAGTATAGTAAAATGATTAAGACTGTAGTAAGTGAGGCTGATTAGGAGGTATTATCACAGTACAGGTGGGAAGTAGAGCTGCCCAGAACTAAGGTGGTGAGACTGGAAAGGAAGAGGTGAGTACAAAAAGTACTATATAGGTAGAATCTGTAGAACCTGAATATTAAAGGGAAAGAGATGAATCAGAGATGACTGAGGTTTTAAGCCCAGTTGACTGGGAGAACTGGGGAAGGCTGTTGCAGCTAGTTACAGAAATAGAGGAGTCGGAAAGAAAAGCTCATTTGGGGAAAAGCTAACAAGCTCATATTTGGAGATCCTGAGTTTGGGAGTCAGTGGGCAGACTAGATGAAGGTGTCCATCAGATACTAAACACGTACATCAGAGGTTCTCAAGGCTCTCTGTTCCACCCTGGACCACTTCTCAGAGGTAGAAAGCAAATGGCCCCAAACTGCTGGCCTTTGGGTATTTAATGAATTATCTAATGAAAGGACTATATAATTGTTTTGAGTTGTATCGAGGTACTTTGCTAAAAGTATTGTGATGTTGTAGGATGCATACAGTTTATAAGAGGATTAAATCTGTGAAATGTATTAAACAGACACCTCTGCAATATAAAATCCTATTATTTCACTCATGTATCTTGGCTTTTCTTTTGGTAGAGAGATGGAGGAAAAAGTCACTCTGCTTAATGCACCTACAAAGAGACCAAGGTAATGTTCAAGAGACTCTTAAAAATTTATATATCCTAAATTACAACCGGGGGGGGGGTCTTTCTTGAGCATAGGCATTATTTGATTTCAGGAGCCAGCATCTGCTTAAATTTCAGACAGTCATTTCTAAGAAGAAAGCTATAATTTCACCCTTACACTAAAGTGGCCATCATTACCATGATGAATGTGGAAAAGTGTAGGTGTTATGGGTCAGACTGGAATCTGATCTGGCCAAGCTGTGATGAAGCCCTGAGGCAGGAATTTCAAAGTCTGCTGTGATAGAGCACATTGAAATAAGTTGTCGAGAAAGAACATACTTTCTCATACCATAATTGGCAGTTCTTCTCAGGGAACAGACTGGAAGCATTTTTCTTTGATATTGTTTTTAATGTTAAATGTGCCTTTGTTCTGGGGGTTGTTGGCAGGTCAAGCACTGTGACTGAAGCACCCATTGCTGTAGTAACATCACGAACCAGTGAAGTCTATGTTTGGGGTGGTGGAAAATCCACCCCCCAAAAACTGGATGTTATCAAGAGCGGCTGTAGTGCCCGGCAGGTGTGTGCAGGGAATACCCACTTTGCTGTGGTCACAGTGGAGAAGGAACTGTACACTTGGGTGGTAAGTGAACGCTAAGCATTTTGGAACAGTGCTGTAAGCCTAATAGTGTACTGGGCCCACGATGTTTAAGCATTTTATTAGCTGAACGTATACTAAGGGAGTGGCAACCTGGGGTGATGGAATGGAAGCTATTATAAGAGCAGGAATTTTGTCTGTTTAGTTCACTGATGTACGCCCAGGGGTGGTACATATTAGGTCACCTATAAATGGTTTTTGAATGAATGAATTAGAGAGGGAGAGAAAATGGAAAGACTCAGGAAACTGGGCTTTCCCATTTACAGCTGGATGATTTCAGACAAGTCACTCAATTACTCTGTTATATTACCATGAGGTTCAGAGCAACTATTATCTGTGAAATAGCTTTGTAAACAAAGGAAGCACTATACCATGTCAGGAAACCCCTGAAGCCCACAGCAGTGATTGGAGATGGCTAGGTATATTTTGTGTAGAATTTCTTTGTTGCCCTCTAGATTCTCCCCTCTCACCTTCTTTAACAAATTGTGTTTGCTATCTGTTTCCTTATCTCTCACTCTCTCCTCATTCACCTACAGTGCAGCTTCCATCTCTGCCACTCAACTGAAACTAGTCTTGAAAAATGACCCATAAATTGCTAAAATAAAACAGATGGTTTTTAGTCCTTACTTAGCTTGACTCTGGGTAGCATTTGACATAGTTGACCACTCCCTCCTTGAAGCTTTGTCTTCACTTGCCTTCTGTGATAGCGTGTTCTCTTGGCTTTCCGCCTGTCTCTTGCTATGCCTTCTCAGGCTCATTTCAGGCTGTTGGAGAGAAATTGGTATCTTAAACATTTATTGGCCGGGAGCAGTGGCTCACACCTGAAGTCCCAGCACTTTGGGAGGCCAAGGCGAGTGGATTGTTTGAAGCCAGTAGTTTGAGACCAGCCTGGCAAACATGACAAAACCCCATCTCTACTAAAAATACAAAAGTTAGCTGAGAATACAAAAGTGGCGTATGCCTGTGATTCCAGCTACTTAGGAGGCTGAGGCACGAGAATCACTTGAGCCTGGGAGGTGGAGATGGCAGTGAACCACTGGAGAGCGCACCACTGCACTCCAGCCTGGGTGACAGAGCAAGAGCTTGTTTGAAAAAATATATATACATATATATGTATATGTATTATGAGGACTTGTAGTTTACTCATTTAATAGAATTATTTTTCTCTATAAAACTGTAGAAAAGGCCAGATGTGGTGGCTCACGCCTGTAATCCCAACACTTTGGGAGGCTGAGGCAGGTGGATCACCTCAGGTCAGGAGTTTGAGACCAGCCTGGCCAACACGGCAAAACCCCATCTCTACTAAATATACAAAACATTAGCTGGGCGTGGTGGCAGTTGCCTGTAATCCCTGCTACTTGGGAGGCTGAGGCAGGAGAATCGCTTGAACCCTGGAGACAGAGCTTGCAGTGAGCTGAGATCGAGCCACTGCACTCTAGCCTGGGTGACAAGAGCGAAACTCCGTCTCAAAAAAAAAAAAAAAAGTTGAAAAGTCATCAAGGACTAGTCTCATTGCTGTATAGCAGCCTCTTTGATGTAGCCAGATTCTTTATAACTCTTCCATGTTTCAGGGAAACTGACCAAAATTTATGAAACTTCTAGTACAGATTTTCAAGAAGCTACATTCCTGTAGAAAGCAACCAAATTAGACTATATTATAAAGAATTTTTTTCACCATCACCTGTAATTAAATATATTGTTTACCTTAGACTTGAAGGACAAAGATTAGATTAATGGATATTAATCTGGATACTTTTTAAGTTTTCTTTACCTGTTGGCAGGGTCTTTATACTACTTGCTGTTAAAATATTTAATCCCTTTGCCCATTTGTTTCTAATTTCTAAACTTCTAGCTCTTTTTTTCTACTGTTTTTCTTCATATGAAGTTACATTAAAGATCAGCTTTTGGCATGAAAAATTAAAACTTCATAAGAACTCTCAGCCGGGCATGGTGGTTCATGTCTACAATCCCAGCACTTTGGGAAGCCGAGGCAGGAGGATCACTTGAGCCCAGGAGTTCAAGGCCAGCTTGGGCAACATAACGAGAACCCATCTCTTTAAAATTTTAAGTTTAATAAAATGTAATTTAAAAAAAAGTCATAAGACCTTTTTATTTCACAGAACATGCAAGGAGGCACTAAACTCCATGGTCAGCTGGGCCATGGAGACAAAGCCTCCTATCGACAGCCAAAGCATGTGGAAAAGTTGCAAGGCAAAGCTATCCATCAGGTTTCATGTGGTGATGATTTCACTGTCTGTGTGACTGGTAAGCCATCAGCAGAAAGTGTCTTAAGTGCATTTAATGTGGGAGTATTTTGCTTAATGCTGTGCAATCTTAATTGGGATTTTAAAACAAAAGACAGTCTACAAAGAACCAGAGGACCTTGAGCAAATATACTCATTAATAATAACATGCCAAATTTGCTATAGTATTAGGTGGTGGTGAGCAAGGAGAAGACAGAGAAGAGGTGGGATCAGGAGAAAATGTGTGTCCCGGTTGGCAGGAAAAATAATCTTACCACCTCATCAGGCTATGGATAACACAAAATTAGGATCAAGACCTAAGTTTAGTTTTAGTCTTGTCATTACTTACTTTATGGTTCCTTGGAACTCTTTTTTTTTTAATCTATATAACAAAGATGGCCCTATTAAAATTTTAAGTCCTTTTAACGTGATAATGGTACCACTTTTAAATTGTTTTATATAGTAATGGTAGTAGTACACATGACTCTCTGACATAGAACTCTAGACTTGCACAGTCTGTCCTTTTAATTTCTTGGATATAATCATTTCATGTGAGATCATTTTCTGGGGTAGTCCTCATTCCAGCCCTGCCCAATTTTCTGATTAGATAGAATAAGTCAGTCCTTTGATGGATTCTGTTTTCCTTTCTTTTGCAGATGAGGGTCAGCTCTATGCCTTTGGATCAGATTATTATGGCTGCATGGGGGTGGACAAAGTTGCTGGCCCTGAAGTGCTAGAACCCATGCAGCTGAACTTCTTCCTCAGCAATCCAGTGGAGCAGGTCTCCTGTGGAGATAATCATGTGGTGGTTCTGACACGAAACAAGGAAGTCTATTCTTGGGGCTGTGGCGAATATGGTAGGGGTAGCCTTGTCTCTGTCCACTTCTTCGCAGGTATACAACCTGACTTCAAAGTTGTATGCATCTAAACACATCATGCATCCCCTAAATGAGAAGTGTTGATTCCATAAATCTTTTAATTTTTTATTTTTTTTCCTCAAGACAGAGTTTCTCTCTGTCACCCAGGCTGGAGTGCAATGGCACGATCTGGGCTCACTGCAACCACCACCTCCCGAGTTCAAGCGATTCTCCTGCCTCAGCCTCCTGAGTAACTGGGATTACAGGCGCACACCATCACACCTAGCTAATTTTTTGTACTTTTAGTAGAGACAGGGTTTCGCCATGTTGGCCAGGCTGGTCTCGAACTCCTGACCTCGTGATCTGCCCGCCTCAGCCTCCCAAAGTGCTGGGATTACAGGCATGAGCCACCATGCCTGGCAAAAGAGAATCTTACAGAACCTCTTCACTGGGAAGGAAGCCCTCATTATAATGATTTTCATTCTTACGTGTGTTTCAGGACGACTGGGTTTGGATTCAGAAGAGGATTATTATACACCCCAAAAGGTAAAATCAGAAGCAGCTTCTTTCTAAAACCTATCTAAGTCGCACAGACTCCAATAATATGTCCTCTTTCCTTGGCTCTGCTGTATCAAGGTGTTTATTTCTGAAATGTTTCCTGTGTGGGAGACCGACAATCTAGGATTCCTGATTTAGCACCCTGTGGTCTTGTCATCTGACCAAATCATAGAAAATTGAGAAAGTGGATACAACGACTGTGGACATTGTGAAGTCACATCTTACTCAGGGATGAAAGCTAAAATCAGCGTGTACAGCAGAAAAGTCACATATAGCTACAAATACACTGGAAAATTCAAGAAGATACAGTAAAGCAATATACTGTCTCTTAACCCAACACAGTCATTTTCCTTTCCTATTTCTACAGTTGACCACCAGATGAAATATTAATAGTTGTTTTTGTTTAGCGGTCATGTTGCATGAAACTTACTATCTAATTACTCTCAGCCTTGCCAGAGCTGGCCCTGTGAGAGGCTCACAGAGGCTGATACCAGCTGAGGGGAAAGCGCAGTCACATCTCTCCCACCTACCCTAGGGCACAGGCTTACCCATTGGAGGGTTGGCTAAATCAGCTATACCATTTATTGTTTACCAGTGTTTTGGCTTTTTTTTTTTTCCTTGGGAACTTTTAGACAAATCAGTTTTTATTTACATTTTAAAAATTAAATTATTCTGCGTTTCTAAGGACCATCCTCAATGGGATTCCCAGCTGTTCCTTTTCTCCTGGAAAGGCTGTGGCAGAAACTGAGGGTTGAGGTTTCAGGTTTTACACACATCCATTGTGGACCCACACACGCATCACCCCACCATTCTCCAGTCCTGTCTAGTTAGCTGTAAAAATATATGAGCATTTGGAAATCCTAGATATTACCTCAGTATTCTGTCACCTCTCCTATAAAATGACCAGATTGGGACCTCTAGGGCTGTTGAATTTCTGTAACTGTCAAGCAGCCTTCCATCTCAAGACAAAATCAGCAATGAATTGAAGCTTCTTTCTCAACTTTTTGACAAGTCACCCTAAGTAGGACTATTACTAAAACAAACTGAGAGGGGCTGTCTTGTTTGGTTGACCTGGAACTGTCACCTTTTCCTTGATATTGTAAAACTTTAGCTCTTCATTGACCGTAGTAGCCTTGGCTGGGCACAATGGCTCATGCCTGTAATCCCAGCACTTGGGGAGGCCGAGGCGGGCAAATCACTTGAGGTCAGTAGTTTGAAACCAGCCTGGCCAATGTGGTGAAACCCTGTCTCTATTAAAAACACAAAAATTAGCCAAGCATGGCGGCACATGCCTGTAGTCCCAGCTACTCAAGAGGCTGAGGCAGGAGAATAGCTTTGAACCTGGGAGGCAGAGGTTGCAGTGTGCCAAGATCATACCACTGTACTCCAGCCTGGGCGACAGAGCAAGACTCCACCTCAAAAAAAAAACAAGAAAATAAAATAGTAGTTTCAGCTGGGCGTGATGGCTCATGCCTGTAATCCCAGCACTTTGGGAGGCCAAGATAGGTAGATCACCTGAGGTCAGGAGTTCGAGACCAGCCTGGCCAACATGGTGAAACTCCATCTCCAATAAAAATACAAAAATTAGCCGGGCATGGTGGTGTGCACCTGTAATCTCAGCTACTCCGGAGGCTGAGACAGGAGAATCGCTTGAACCTGGGAGACAGAGATTGCAGTGAGCCAAGATCGCGCCTCTTCACTCCAGTCTGGGCAAAAGAGGGAAACTCTGTCTCAAAAAAAAGAAAAGAAAAAATAGCCTCTAAGACACTGGGCAAATCTGAAAAGAATAGAGCGGTCCTCACATTTCTGTAATCATTCTGCTAAATGCAGCATGTCTCTTTTGAAAGAATTTAAGAGCTTTTTTTCTAATACGAATTATATATTTGGGATTTCTTTTTCTGATTTTTTTCTTGCAGGTGGATGTTCCCAAGGCCTTGATTATTGTTGCAGTTCAATGTGGCTGTGATGGGACATTTCTGTTGACCCAGTCAGGCAAAGTGCTGGCTTGTGGACTCAATGAGTTCAATAAGCTGGGTCTGAATCAGTGCATGTCAGGAATTATCAACCATGAAGTGAGTGTCCTGATTGGTGTTCTAACCACATCATCAGAATTTCTCTAGGTTGGAATTTCTTTGAGATGCTATTATTAGTTAGTGACCATGGAATTT
Organism: Macaca fascicularis; assembly: GCF_037993035.2. Classification (NCBI taxonomy): domain Eukaryota; kingdom Metazoa; phylum Chordata; class Mammalia; order Primates; family Cercopithecidae; genus Macaca; species Macaca fascicularis. The sequence goes on along the minus strand of NC_088381.1, from coordinate 143,053,790 downwards.
GACTTAAGAATAAAGTTATGGTCTCATAGGCATTGTGTGCAGCAAAAGAAGCCAGCCACAAAGAGTACATGCTATATAGCTCTATCTGTGTAAAATTTAAGAACAGGCAAAATTAACTTATACTGACAGAAATCAAATTAACTTATACTGGCTACTTATGGAAGGAGGGGTATTAACAGAAGAGGTGGAAGGGATCCTAGGGTGATGGGAATGGTCTATATCTTGATCTGTAATGGTTTTACAAGTATATGTATATAGAAAAATGTGTCAAGCTGTGTGATATTTTGCAGTATGTTATACTTCAATAAATAAATTGATTACAAAGAATAAAATTATGAAATTCAGCTTTTACCTTATTGAAATAGGAACAAGCAAATTAATGTTATGAAAAAAAAAGACATTTCCATGCATCACCTTCCTGGAGTTTTTTTGATTGATTGATTGATTGATTGGAGTTTTTTAGATTTATTTCTCCCAAATCACTGATCCTGTTTAGGCATATTGATGTAATTACCATTCTGTCTTCAAAAATGTTAGTAAATTGGCCAGTGATATTGTCTTAGTTTCCTTTTTGTGTTAATATGATGAGTTTTGTCATTTTCCAAAGAATAAAATTAAGAGACAGAAGTTTTCTGACTCAATGGAAAAGGTAAGAATTAATTTTTAAGCAATCTCTAAAGTAGTGATTTTCAATTAGGAGAGTACAAATTCAGGGCAAGGCTGGAGAGAGTGTCTTTGTAGTTTGAAAAGAAATATTCAGTTGTTGGGCGCAGTGGCTCACATCTGTAATCCTGGCACTTTGGGAGGCTGAGGCGGGCGGATCATGAGGTCAGGAGATCAAGACCATCCTGGCTAATACAGTGAAGCCCCGTCTCTACTAAAAATACAAAAACAAAACAGCCGGGTGTGGCGGCAGGCGCCTGTAGTCCCAGCTACTCAGGAAGCTGAGGCAGGAGAATGGCGTGAACCTTGGAGGCAGAGCTTGCAGTGAGCCGAGACCGTGCTACTGCACTCCAGCCTGGGCGACGAAGCAAGACTCCGTCTCAAAACAAAACAAAACAAACAAAAATAAAGAAATAGTCAGAATTACTATTACTTGATTTATGTTTTCATTATAGCAGTGGATTTGTTGTGAAATTTTAAACTTCAATGAGAGGATTCTTTTTTAATACTAATTCAAAGAGAACATGAGTTTTAATTAAGTTGAGAAACACTACCCTATAGATGAAATTAGATCACAGTAAACTGATTCCTTTATGGGCTGGAGACAGTCCTCAGGACTTTAATTCTTTGCCCTGCCCTTGTTAGATAATGCAGAGTGTATAACCAAGGTAAGTGTCAATGATTCTCTCCTTATGTAAATACCTTCTGGGATAGAAAGTTCATGTTTTATAAACCCTAAGTCAGAATCTAAAACTTTGGTTGTCAGAAAGTTCTGCCTCACGTGCTGTATTCTCTGATTGCATATTGAGCTTATTTCTTCTTCTTTTCTGTTGGAGATGGAAAACTACCTGGCACCCTCTTCTTAGTAATATAACTCACTTGAAAGGCCTTTTGGTCACCAGGACTTTTTTCCATTCTCAACCTGATTTTCCCTCGATTTTCTTACCTCATGTATCTGCTTTGTGTTTTATTTTGGTTCAGGCATACCATGAAGTTCCCTACACAACGTCCTTTACCTTGGCCAAACAGTTGTCCTTTTATAAGATCCGTACCATTGCCCCAGGCAAGACTCACACAGCTGCTATTGATGGTAAGTTGATTTACAACTGTATCACATGCCTTAGTAACTCAGCCTCTTTTATTCAATCAAGTATTAGGTTTTCTTCATTTGTACATCATCCTGATTTCCCCTGAACATCTAGTATTATCTCATTAATGTATTCAGGTACATATTTTTCTTGATAATTATTATAAATGCATAATAAATACATCCTTTTATGAGACCACCGCACCTATGATTCCAGACATCTGTTGTCTCTGATTAGCACCTTTTATAAGTATTCTAAGGTAATACTCATTTTTCTCACTAAAAGTACAATACTGGAGAGAGAATACAATATCGAGTCGCTGACTGGATCTAATTGGTTATAGTGCCTAGATACTGTAGCTGCTCTAGGTCCAGGATCATGTGGCTAGTTTTGTATTTGTATATTCTAACAACCAGAAGCTAGTCCATAGAAGTCTACTTGGCTGCATCTTCTCTGGGTTCCAGGACTCATTTGTGCTTTGTTGTTTCTTTTTGCTTCTCTCTCAGAGCGAGGCCGGCTGCTGACCTTTGGCTGCAACAAGTGTGGGCAGCTGGGCGTTGGAAACTACAAGAAGCGTCTGGGAATCAATCTGTTGGGGGGACCTCTAGGTGGGAAGCAAGTGATCAGGGTCTCCTGCGGTGATGAGTTTACCATTGCTGCCACTGATGGTGAGTCTGTACATATCATTTCAAGCTTTCTGGATTCTTGGCTGTGTTTCAGTTCTTGGCTGGGAAAGAAGTGGACTGGTTATTTGTATAGCTGCATTATGGATATACTTTTTTATTTGTATTAAATTGGTGGCCGGTTATATATATTAAGCTTTATTAACTTTGTATGTATTCAACATAGTGATTGTTTTTAAAGGCCAGATTTCTAGATAACGATAGGTTAATGTTCTACATTCCTCCTTTTTTCATTTCAGCTTTCACTTTTTTGGTAAAATGTTGTAAGAATTATTAAGTACTTCTATACAACTTGCCCAGTATCTTATTGATTGGTTTCAATAAACATTGATTGGATAGCTGGAGAGAACAGCATATTTTCTCTGTTGTCTGGGGTCAGCTGTACTACAGTGATGTCCATAGGGACTGCTAAGGTTCGAAGGGCTGCTTTCCTCTATATTATGTGTCTCTCAGATTTCTGAGTTGGTCTAACTGATTTTTCTTCTCTCTTTTCTCTGAGACGATTTTTTTTTTTTTTTTTGGAGACAGAGTTTCACTCTTGTTGCCCAGGCTGGAGTGCAATGGTGCGATCTCAGCTCATCACACACAGCCTCTGCCTCCCAGGTTCAAGTGATTCTCGTGCCTCAGCCTCCTGAGTAGCTGGGATTATAGGCATGCACCACCACGCCCGGCTAATTTTTGTATTTTTAGTAGAGATGGGGTTTCTTTATGTTGGTCAGCAGGTCTCGAACTCCCGAGCTCAGGTGATCTGCTTGCCTCGACCTCCCAAAGTGATGAGATTACAGGCGTGAGCCATTGTGCCTGGACTTTTTTTTGTTTTTGTTTTTGTTTTTTTTTTTTTGAGATGGAGTCTTGCTCTGTTGCCCAGGCTGGAGTGCAATGGCACAATCTTGGCTCACTGCAACCTCCACCTCCCAGGTTCAAGCAATTCTCATGCCTCAGCCTCCTGAGTACCTGGGATTACAGGCGTGAACCACCACATCCAGCTAATTTTTGTATTTTGTATTTTTAGTACAGACAGGGTTTTGCCATGTTGGCCAGGCTGGTCTCGAACTCCTGACCTCGTGATCTGCCCGCCTCGCCTGCCAGAGTGCTGGGATTACAGGTGTGAGCCTCTGCACCTGGTCCTCTGTGACTGTTTCTTTCTGCAGTATAGTTTGGTTCATTACTCCTTTTTTTTTTTTTTTTTTTTTTTTTTGAGACACAGTCTCACTCTTGTCACCCAGGCTGGAGTGCAGTGGCATGATCTCAGCTCACTGCAACCACCACCTCCCAGGTTCAAGCGATTCTCCTGCCTTAGCCTCCCGAGTAGCTGGGATTATAGGCACTTGCCACCACGCCTGGCTAATTTTTGTATTTTTAGTAGAGACGGGGTTTTGCCATGTTAGGCAGACTGGTCTCAAACTCCTGACCTCAGATGATCCACTCCTCTTGGCCTCCCAAAGTGCTGGGATTACAGGCGTGAGCCTCTGCGCCTGGTCACTCCTCTTCTGTACTGCCACTGTTGCTATCCTACTTTCCCTTCCTTCTTTGCTTACTGTTTTCCTCTTTTTTCTTTTTCCTGTGTCATCATCTGAACTTCTAAATTTTTGTAGCCACTTTTTTCACTTGACTGGTAACAACTCACATTTCATTTTCTTTTTTTGAGACAGAGTCTTGCTCTGTGCCCAGGCTGGAGTGCAGTGGTGTGATCTCAGCTCGGTGCAGCGTCCACCACCCAGGTTCAAGTGCTTCTCCTGCCTCAGCCTCCCAAGTAGCTGGAATTACAGGCGTGTGCCACCATGCCCAGCTAATACATTTCATCTTCTTATCTTTTGACTCATCAATTTTTGTGTTGTTGATTTTGCTCTGAGATATCCTTGTTTTCTTTTGGTCCATGCCTGTTCTGTACTCATGAGGGGTCTCAGGGATATTGTCAATTAAGTGATCTGTTACCATATTTAAATAAACCAGCATTCAGAACAGCACATTAACTCTCTCTGCTTGTCCCAAAATAAGGGACTTTAAGGAGCAAACTGTTTAGGTCAGACTTGGATAAATGGAAATGTCACACAGGACAGAATCAGGATGTCACTGAAGATAAATTTAGTGCAGCAAATGCTATAGCACTTTCTGACAGGGCTTCAGAAAGCTCATGTTTCTTGAATAGATCTGTGTAGTTCATGACTTTAACTTTAGAATGAAGAATGTAAATTTGGATTCTGTGGCTGGGCATATTACTTCTTGATGTTCCTATACTCCTCTGAACTGTACTTGATGCCCTTATTCATGTCCAGGTCCTCTTTTAGGCTCTAGGAATATAGAAATGAGTCTCAGAAAACCCCTGCTTTCAAGGAGCTCACAGTCTAGTAGAGTAGGGGACTAGCACAGGCAGGTGTTAGGTGCTGTAATAGCAGCAGCCTACTCTTCTAAGTCCTGGAGTGCCCCAAGGCTCACTTGTCTCTCCAAAGTGAGCTTGTTCCCTTAAATTCCCCCTATACACTGCTTTATATCACCAGCCTTGACCTTGAGACTCATTTATTCAACAGCTCCTCAACTTGATGTCGAAATATAGGGTGGGCCATATAGCCCACTTATCTTAGACCAATCCTGATTCATGCCTTCATGCCTGTTGTCATGGCTTAATGATTAATAGCAACCCTGTTTCATTTAAAAAAAAAAAAAAGGCCTGATTTGGATAAGAAGTTATAGGCATCTCAGACAAACTTAGTATACTCAAAATCAAACTTCTGATTTTCTGCCCAGACCTGTACCTCCTGCAGCCTTCCTGTCTCAATAAATGGCAGCTTCATCCTACACTCCACATCCCATCCATATTGGTTATCTTCAGAATAAATCCAACCACTTCTCACCATCTCCACTACAACTGGTCTCCCTGCTTTCATCCTTGCTCCCCTGCCATCAGTTCTCCTCAGTAGATGGAGGGATTCTCTTAAATACCTACTGCTCAAAACCTCCAGTGGTTTCCTCTATCAGTCAGTAGACCAGAGTCATCACAGTGGCCTGACTGGCCCTATGTGAGCAGGACCCCAGCCACCTCCTGACACCTTCTGCTATCACCGTCCCTTCCTTTACTTTGTTCCAACTGTAGGGGTCTCCTTGTTCCTTGTTTGTGCTACTGACATTACTTTTGCTGTTGCTGTTCCCTCTGCCTGGAAACTCTTCCTCACTCCAGTAGATCTCTGTTCAAGTGTCAGAACTCCTCTGACCTACCCTATCTAAAATAATGATATCCCACCCAACTGTTACTCTTTGTTTCCACTTATTTTTCTCCACCATTTATCTTCATAGCATTTATCACTACCTTAAATATTAGGTGTTTATTTATGTATTATCAGTCTCCCCTACTAGAATGTCAGTTCCACAGGGCAAGGACTTGGTGTTTTTCACTGCTCCATCACCCCATGCAGTACCTGTCATGAAGTAGATGTTCAGTCAGTTTTTGGATGAATGACCAATAAAAAGTTGTTGAAGAAAAAGGTGAATGAATGGATGAATGAATGAATGAATGAATGGCAGTACATAGGAAGAGTGGGCATTTTTACCCGAGTGGAATCAGGAAGAGTTTAGGCTTTATATAGGAGAATAAACAGCTTTCCCTTGTTTAGTACATAGTGGGAAGTCTTTCTAGCTCTAGGATATAAAGATGGAGAACCCAGAGAGTTCAGAAGCCAGTGTTCTGTTAAATGGTCTGCTGTTTAACTTTTTTCCTAGATAATCACATTTTTGCCTGGGGCAATGGTGGTAATGGCCGCCTGGCAATGACCCCCACAGAGAGACCACATGGCTCTGATATCTGTACCTCATGGCCTCGGCCTATTTTTGGATCTCTGCATCATGTCCCGGACCTATCTTGCCGTGGCTGGCATACCATTCTCATTGTTGGTAAGAGTTTCATATGTCTGGGGTTGGGATGGCTTTGACAGAGGATAGACCCACGTCTGAGGTACTATTGGTCACATTCTTAGAAACAGAAATGTCCTGAAGAAGCCATTCTGTAAGTCTTGTAATGGTCAAGGATGCCATGCCTAGTGGTGGGAACAGAACATTGTCATTTCCTGGAATTTTGCTATCTGCCATCTCTTGATTATTTTTTAATATAACTTTGGGCTCTGCCTCCCTGCTTAGAATTGATTTTGTTTTTTGGTCCTTTTTTTTGAGATGGAGTTTCACTCTTTTCGCCCAGGCTGGAGTGCCATGGTGTGATCTTGGCTCACTGCAACCTCCACCTCCTGGGTTCAAGCGAATTCTCTTGCCTCAGCCTCCCAAGTAGCTGGGACTATAGGCACCCACCACTACACCCGACTGATTTTTGTATTTTTAGTAGAGACGGGGTTCCACCACGTTGGCCAGGCTGGTCTAGAACTCCTGACCTCAGGTGATCCACCTGCCTCGGCCTCCCAAAGTGCTGGGATTACAGGCGTGAGCCACCATGCCCAGCCCTAGAATTTGTTACTTCCAATCATCCACCAATTAATTTGTTGTCTGTGCTTATGCTTTCATGAGAAACATTCAGTACATCCTTTAAAAGAAACTTTAAATTATAAGTGCTTTCTGCATAAAGATTACTTTGTTATGAACTACTTTATAAATGCTTGTGTAAGAGTTTATAAGTCTACTTTTAGATCAGTGGTTTGCAGCCTTAGCAGCACATACATTAGAATCCTTGAGAAGCGCCTCTTTTTTTTTTTTTTTTTTTGAGATGGAGTCTTGCTGTGTCGCCCAGGCTGGAGCGCAGTGGTGTGATCTCAGCGCACTACAACCTCCCAGGTTCAAGTGATTCTCCTGCCTCAGCCTCCCTAGTAACTGGGACTACAGGAGTGTATCACCACACCTGGCTAATTTTTGGATTTTTTAGTAGAGATGGGGTTTCACCATATTAGCCAGGCTGGTCTCGAACTCCCGACCTCATGATCTGCCCACCTCGGCCTCCCAAAGTGCTGAGATTACAGGCGTGAGCCACTGAACCCGGCCAAGAAACTTTTAAGAATACCATTGTCCAGACCCTATCCCTGACCAATTAAATCAGAATCTCTGGGGTGGAACCTATAGACTTATGCAGTGTTACTTCTTTTTTTTTAATTTTGAGACAGAGTCTCACTCCATTACCCAGAGTAGACTGCAGTGGCACAAACACAGCTCACTGCAGTTTTCCTCTCCCAGGCTCAACTGATCTCTCACCTGAGCCTCCCAAGTAACTGGGACTACAGGCCAGTGCCACCACACCTGGCTAAGTTTTGTGTTTTTTTAAGAGATTGGGTTTTGCCATGTTGCCTAGGCTGGTCTCAAACACATGGTTACTTTCTAAAACTTCCCAGGTGATACCAGTGACCAGCCAAGGCAGACAGTTACTAATGTAGATGGTGAATATAATTAGAATAGCAAGTGGTGCTTAGCTTATGATACTAATTTCTAAAACTGTAAGTTATAAGTCTAAAGTTGTCTGAAGTTAGGGAGAGCAATTACCTCCTATCCTAGTCTTCTCTCATTTTTCTTGCCTATATCTGTATACAGTGCTTACCTACCAAATATTTTTTCTCAGAGAAAGTATTGAATTCTAAGACCATCCGTTCCAATAGCAGTGGCTTATCCATTGGAACTGGTAAGTACCAATGTTTCAGGTACCAGTGGTTTTCTGAAGTGTGAATCTTTTGGTTAGATTCCATGTAGACTCTAAAACCCAAAGGAAAATGGGAAATGTCTTTGGGAAGTGAAGAATACAGTGGTTAAGAGAGAGGATCATATTTTGGTTGGTTTTGCAGTAAGTTATGACTTTTACATTGTGGTCAGAGAGAGAGTACATCATCTTTGCCTCCAACGTATATGGAAGTTAATTAAGTAGCTTGCCCAGTACTGTAATATGACTTATGTATTATTCCTTTCCTTGCTATTCTAGGGGGTAATGAGTCCTCTACTTCCATGGTATTCCCAGGGGTGTTCCAGTCTTAAGAAATAGTTCACCAAAACAGGCACTCAGAATAAAACTCGGCTAAACTTTCAGTGTGGTTAGGAGAATCATCTCAAAGATCTCTGATAGATTTCCTTTGACTGCTGTCTTCATGGTTCTTTATTATTGCGGACCATGCCAGGAATTGAATCTATCTTCCGTTTGGTTTTCTACCTGCTAGAGTCCCTCTAGCCTTTGATGTCTCAGAACCAGGATTCTGATTTATTTTATTTATTTATTTTTTTTGAGGCACAGTCTTGCTCTGTCGTCCAGGCTGGAGTGCAGTGGCTCATTGCATCCTCTGCCTCCCAGGTTCAAGTGGTTCACCTTCCTCAGCCTCCCAAGTAGCTGGGATTATAGGCATGCACCACCACACTCAGCTGTTTTTTGTATTTTTAGTAGGGATAGGGTTTCACTGTTTTGGCCAGGCTGGTCTCAAACGCCTGGCCTCAAGTGATCTGCCCACCTCAGCCTCCCAAAGTGCTGGGATTACAGGCATGAGCCACTATGCCCGGCCCAGATTCTGATATTGTTTGGAATCAAAACACATAAACACCCAGAATAAAAGCAGATTAAAGCTGGGCACAGTGGCACAGCCGTTAATCCTAGGTACTCAGGAAGCTGAGTCAGGAGGATTACTTGAGGCCAGGAGTTCAAGGTTGCAGTGCACTATCATTATGCCTATGAATAGCCACTGCAATCCGGGCCTAGGCAACATAGCGAGACCCTATCTCAAATGAATGAATAAATACATAAACAATCGGTCAAACAGATTAAACCTCCAAAAACAAAACAGCTGAAAACATGATCTAGACTTGTTGAACTTCAGTTTACACATATACACCGACTTATAATACCATATTATATATAGTTTATTTAAGTAGCCCATTGCTTGGCATCTCTGTTTACGTATATTAATATCTGTCAAAACTGACTAAAGATCTTTTGCTAAGCACAGCAGTTCGACTACAACTTTGTTTTGCTAGAACAGTATTTAAAGGAAAAACATAAAATTAAAAGCAAACGTCCATTGGTGGGAAGATGTAGACTCGAGGAAGAGCAGGGATTTTTGTCTTTTTTATTTATCAATTTTATCTACTTGCCTAGAACAGTGCCTGGCAAATGGTAAATGCTCAGTAACTATTTGTTGATTAAATGCATTATAACCATCCATTGGAGTGAAAGTGAACATCTCCAAATATTTCCATAATGTGAAATGTAAAAAGCAAGTTGCAGCAGACTACATGGCCTTTTTATAAAGTTTAGAAACAAGTAAAATAGGCTGGGCGTGGTGGCTCACGCCTGTAATACCAGCACTTTGGGAGGCCAAGGCAAGCAGATCACAAGGTCAGGAGATTGAGACTATCTTGGCCAACATGGTGAAACCCTGTCTCTACTAAAATACAAAAAAAAATTAGCCGGGCATGGTGGTGCACACCTGTATTCCCAGCTACTCGGGAGGCTGAGGCAGGGGAATTGCTTGAACCTGGGAGGCGGGGGTTGCAGTGAGCCACGATTGTGCCACTGTATGTCAGCCTGGCAAAAGAGCAAGCAAGACTCCATCTTAAAAAAATAAATAAATAAAAGTAAAATAAATAGTAATGTATTATTTAAGGATGCATAAAGGCGATAAAGTTTTTAAGAAGAAATGATAAATATAAAATTAAACAGAACGGTTTCATCTGGGTGGGAGGCCAGAGAAGGAAGGAATTCACAAGGCAAATACAGTGATATAGGTAATGCTCTAGTTCAGCAGTGTCCAGTAGATCTTTTTGCAATGGTGGAAATGTTCCATATCTGTGCTGTTCAGTATAGTAGCTACCAGCCTTCTGTGGCTATTGATCTCTCAAGAGAGTAGCTCTTGTGACTGAGGAACTGAATTTTTAATTCTCTTTAAGTCTAAGCAGGCACATATGGCTAGTAACTCATATTGGATAGTGCAGTTCTAGTTCTAGTAGCAGATAGACCTATGTTTATTGTTAGGCATGAAAATTTACGTGTATGTTAAAATAGTCTTAGGTATATCTAAAATGCAGCATAATCTTAAAAAGCCATTTAAAACAAAAAAGTAAGCTTCAGAACTCACTTTGGTAACTATGGTTCTGCTGCTTCCGTAGGATCTCAGCATGACCCAGTTAGTCCCCAGGCCAGCATAGCAGGTGATAATTAACCCTTCCTTATATTTAGCCTCAGAAAATACCAGGCATCAGAATAAGGATCTCTGAGGAGTAAGAGAAAAAAAGAAAATACCAGGCAATTTTTTTAACTTTGACAAATTAATCTTCTTAATTATATTTTTCTTTGGCCCATATTAAAATTCAGTTTCATTTTCCTGACCACACATCAGCTAGTCTTCATTAAGGTTGCTTGGAATATGCTATATGATATGAAAGAACCAGCCATTATATTATCAAAATTCATACAGATAGTCATCAGAGAATGTAATGTTCACATTAAATTTTGAAGAATTGGCTGGGCGCAGTGGCTAACGCCTGTAATCCCAGCACTTTGGGAGGCCAAGGCAGGCGGATCACCTGAGGTCAGGAGTTTGAGACCACCCTGGCCAACATAGTGAAACCCTGCCTCTACTAAAAATACAAAAATTAGCTGGGCACAGTGGTACGTGGCTATAATCCCAGCTACTCAGGAGGCTGAGACAGGAGAATTGCTTGAACCTGGGAGGCAGAGGTTGCAATGAGCCAAGATCAGGCCATTGCACTCCAGCCTGAGCAACAGAAGCTAGACTCGGTCTCAAAAAAAAAAAAAAAAGTTGAAGAATTCAACATTCAGATTTTCCCTGGACAGGGAGTTAATGGTAAGTTTATCTGACAACTTTAAGAGGAGTTTGACTCAAATGTTAAAGACCTTTTTATATAAGATAAATGTCTATGGAGGATGCTGGAATCTGAATGTATCTCTTAAAGAAGCAGAGTAAGCATGGGTGCTAGATTTGGTGGGCTGTGGTTGGGGGAATTGTTTGGTAATGCTTTTAGAATATTGATAACCTGCTATGGATATAAGACAAAGTTGGTAAATGGAATTATCATTATGAGCATCCTGCTACACAAATACAACTATACAAAATTACAAAACATAGTTTGTATGAAAACCAAAAATTTCATCCCTAATACTTGACTTGCACTGTTGCCATTGCACTTCATGCAGCTTTAGGCACCTTTCCAGGGTAAGTGGGGTTGTCAGATGGTAAATCTGTCTTGCTGCATGGCAAAGCTGTCTATTTCTGTGCTGTGTATCTGTCAGTGTTTCAGAGCTCTAGCCCGGGAGGAGGCGGTGGGGGCGGCAGTGGTGAAGAAGAGGACAGTCAGCAGGAATCTGAAACTCTTGACCCAAGTGGAGGCTTCCGAGGAACAATGGAAGCAGACCGAGGAATGGAAGGTTTAATCAGTCCCACAGAGGCCATGGGGAACAGTAATGGGGCGAGCAGCTCCTGTCCTGGCTGGCTTCGAAAGGTAATTCCTTTGGAAGAAGTAACTTGGATAAAATATCTGACCCTTTGCAGGAACTAGAAAGAGCTGTCAGGGTCTCTCAGTTTTCCAAGTACCTAATAAACTGTTGTGCATCCTGAATCCAGCCTTCTGATTTCTTTTTTTTTTTTTTTTTTTTGAGACAGAGTCTCGCTCTGTCGCCCAGGCTGGAGTACAGTGGCCAGATCTCAGCTCACTGCAAGCTCTGCCTCCTGGGTTTACGCCATTCTCCTGCCTCAGCCTCCCAAGTAGCTGGGACTACAGGCGCCCACCACCGTGCCTGTCTAATTTTTTTTTGTATTTTTTAGTAGAGACGGGGTTTCACCGTGTTAGCCAGGATGGTCTCGATCTCTTGACCTCATGATCCGCCTGTCTCGGCCTCCCAAAGTGCTGGGATTACAGGTTTGAGCCACCGCGCCCGGCTCAGCCTTCTGATTTCTACCTGGAAAGAAACTGCCTAATCACTAATCCTTTTTTCTTTCCAAAAAGAGATAAAAATGTTCTCATACCCTTGTTACTTAAGTGAATGTATTATAAGTTACTATAACCTACCTTGATGGCAGTTTTTGTAGTACATGTATATAAAGATTAAGCTTACAGATTTTATGCTGTCATTTATAGAAATGGAATATTGGAGCAATTGGAATGCCTTACAATAGGAAAATGGTTGATGAAAGTTGAGATACAGAAAGTAAAAATGTTGGATTGGGCACAGTGCCTCATGCCTATAATTCCAGCACTTTGGGAGGCTGAGGCAGGAGGATCATTTGAACCTAGGAGCTCAAGACCAGCTTGGGCAACACAGCAAGACCATGTCTGTACAAAAAATTTTAAAAATTAGCCGGGTGTGGTAGTGTGCACCTATAGTCCCAGCTACTCAGGAGGCTGAAGCAGGATGACCACTTGAACCTGAGAAGTCAAGGCTGAAGTGAGCCAAGCTGTGCCATGATTGCACCACTGCAATTCAGCCTGCACGATAAAGCAAAACCCCGTTCAAAAAAAAAAAAAAGAAAGAAAGTAAAAATGTCGAAGTATATTTCTTTTCATGGAAAGTTAGTCACAACATATGGCTATGCAGAAGAGGATGAAATATCTGTATGATCTCATTCTTTTAAAAGGAAATATGTAATACAAATGTCGACAAGACTATGTATTGACAGTTTTTAAAGTGGTTGTCTGTGAGTGATAGAATTGCTGGTGAATTTTATTAGTTTCCTTTGCCCATTTGTATTTTCTCATTTTCTACAGTGAATATTTATGGTTTGTGAAATTTTAAATTTCTTTTTTTTTTTTTTTTTTTTTTTTTTTTGAGACGGAGTCTCACGCTGTTGCCCAGGCTGGAGTGCAGTGGCGCGATCTCGGCTCACTGCAAGCTCCGCCTCCCGGGTTCCCGCCATTCTCCTGCCTCAGCCTCCTGAGTAGCTGGGACTACAGGCGCCCGCCACCGCGCCCGGCTAATTTTTTGTATTTTTAGTAGAGACGGGGTTTCACCGTGGTCTCGATCTCCTGACCTTGTGATCCGCCCGCCTCGGCCTCCCAAAGTGCTGGGATTACAGGCTTGAGCCACCGCGCCCGGCTAAATTTTAAATTTCTTACCAAAAAAAAAAAGACCGGGTATGATAGCTCCTACCTGTAATTCCAGCACTTTGGGAGGCCAAGGCAGGAGGATTGCTTGAGCCCAGGAGTTTGAGACCAGCCTAGACATCATAGGGAGATCCCATCTCTATAAAAATTAAAAAAGAAATAAGGCCAGGGCCAGGCATGGTGGCTCACGCCTGTAATCCCAGCTTTTTGGGAGGCCAAGGCAGGAGGATCACCTGAGGTCAGGAGTTTGAGAACAGCCTGGCCAATCATGGTGAAACCCCATCTCTACTAAAAATACAAAAATTAGCTGGGCAAGGTGGCTCATGCCTGTACTCCCAGCACTTTGGGAGGCCGAGGCGGGCAGATCACAAGGACAAGAGATCAAGACCATCCTGGCCAACATGGTGAAACGCCATCTCTACTAAAAATACAAAAATTAGCCACGCGTGGTGACGCACACCTGTAGTCCCAGCTGCTCAGGAGGCTGAGGCAGGAGAATCGCTGGAACCCGGGAGGTGGAAGTTGTAGTGAGCCGAGATCACGCCACTGCACTCTGGCCTGGTGACAGAGCAAGACTCTGTCTCAAAAAAAAAAAAAAAAAAAAAAATCTGGGTATGGTGGCACGCACCTGTAATCCCAGCTACCTGGGAGGCTGAGCCAGGAGAATCACTTGAGCCCAGGAGGCGAAGGTTGCAGTGAGCTGAGATCGCACCACTGCAGTCCAGCCTGGGGGACAGAGTGAGACTCCATCTTAAAAAATAAATAGATATATATAAATAAGGCTGGGCAAGGTGGCTCACGCCTGAAATCCCAGCACTTTGGGAGGCCAAGGTGGGCAGATCACTTGAGGTCAGGAGTTCAAGACCAGCCTGGCCAACATGGTGAAACTGTCTCTACTAAAAATACAAAAAATTAGCCAGGTGTGGTGGTACACACTTGTAATCCCAGCTACTTGGGAGACTGAGGTAGGAGGACCACTTGAATCCGGGAGGTGAAGTTTGCAGTGAGCCAAGATGGTGCCACTGCACTCCAGCCTGGTGACAGAGTGAGATTCTGTCTCAAAAAAATAATAATTATTAGCCAGGCATGGTGGCACATGCCTGTGGTCCTAGTTACTCAGGAGGCTGATGTGGAAGGATCGTTTGAGTCCCAAAGGTCAAGACTACAGTGAGTCATGGTTGTGCCACTGCTCTCCAGCCTGGGCAACAGAGCAAGACGCTGTTTCAAAAAAAAATCTGTAGATTTAAAGCTCCCTGTCTAATAAGACTAAACTTGCTAGTGATTTGAGGAGGGTGAATAGAGGAAGCAGCATGCTGTTCTGTCTGCACCTTTAGCCTCAGCTTTCAGCAGTGTGGCAGCCAGCCTCACTGCCACTTCCTTGGAGCTTCCCAGCTCACTGAATAGCCTGTGTAGAATAAGTGTGTTGGAGTGACATACCAGACACTCCAGCCTGTGTTCTTTGAGTTTGCCTTTGCATCACTGTTCCTCCTCTGATGAAGGGGTGGCAGTTTGCTCACAGGTAGGCTGTGATATGTTGCTAACCACAACTGTCTTGCCCACTAGAGGGTGCTGATGTCATGACAGAGGGAAAACTATAGCAAAAAGGAGAAGGGAATTTGGGAGGAAGCAAATACTGCAAACAGACTAATGAGATTCTTTCTCATATACATAGGAGCTGGAAAATGCAGAATTTATCCCCATGCCTGACAGCCCATCTCCGCTCAGTGCAGCGTTTTCAGAATCTGAGAAAGATACCCTGCCCTATGAAGAGCTGCAAGGACTCAAAGTGGCCTCTGAAGCTCCTTTGGAACACAAGCCCCAAGTAGGAGCCTGGGTAACTGAACTTTTTGCCTTTGAATCACAACTAGGTAAACAGTCACTGCAAGCTCTGCCCAGTTCTTCTGGCCTCGCTCTAGCTTTTGGGTTTCAGTTGCCCTGCATCAACTTATACTGTCTCTTCAGCAGTACTTAAAGCCTCAACCCAAGACTAAACTCAGTTGCCTCAGAAAGGTATTTACCCTTCCACATTTCTGAAAGGCTAACACCTTTCTAAAAGGATTGTCTTTTCCCTCTGCCTCAGAAATACCAAAATTCAAATTCAGTTTTTCATGACACTGGCAGGGTAATTTAGAGGCTCTAAATATAAAAAAGAAGTAATAATGGTAGTCTAGTGAGGAAGCAACACATGTACACCTAACCTTGGTAAAAATGACATTGTGGTAAATACCTCAATAAAACTATAAGCCAAGGTCATGAAACTTTTTCTATAAAAGGCTGCATAATTATTTTAGACTTTTCCTATTAAAGGCCACATAGTAATTATTTGAGACCATTTTAGACTGAAATGTGTACAGCCTCTTTTGCAACCACTCGACTCTGACATTATAGCACAAAAAGCAGCCTCAAGTAATACATAATGAACGGGCATCCTTGTGTTCCAATAAAATTGTGTTTACAAAAACAGGCAGTAGGCCAGAATTGGCCCATGGGCTATTTGCTGAACCCTCCTATAAACAAAGTACAGTAGAAAAGAGAAAAATCCAGACTAGGATCATCAGAAAGCTTCCCAGAAGAGGTAATCATACCTTTGAAACTTCAAGGTGAATGTTTTAATTTCTCTGTCAGTTCACCTTCTTAAATTGTGTTGGTGGTCCTGTTTACTGACCACCTCTCAAATTTTTTTCTAAAGTGTGATTCACTGCATTTCATGAATATTGACACTTTGGGTCTCACAGAGATCTGAAAGACTTGTTCCAAACCAAATCATGCTTTGCCCTACTTCAGCATTTTAAACGAGAAGATACCAATGCACTTTAAAATTTTTCACAAAGTCTTCCAAAATAGATGATTGGTCTCCCAGCTTGGCCTAATGGGGACTGAGGCAGAGAGTTTGCTTTCCCTGTTATGTCAGTGCCCATTGCTGTTATAATGCTAGCATTTCTGTTTCTCTTACATGTATTCATGTGTATATATGATTTATCTTGTTAATTTAAAAGTAAAATCTGATTGCACTTAGAGGAAGTTTGGATTGAGGAGCTGACACCTGGGCAGAACCTCCTGCAATCTCCTTCTTGTCTCTCTAGTCACCTCGGCTGAATCCTGCAGTAACCTGTGCTGGGAAGGGAACACCACTGACTCCTCCTGCCTGTGCGTGCAGCTCTCTGCAGGTGGAGGTTGAGAGATTGCAGGGTCTGGTGTTAAAGTGTCTGGCTGAACAACAGAAGCTACAACAAGAAAACCTCCAGATTTTTACCCAACTGCAGAAGTTAAACAAGAAATTAGAAGGAGGGCAGCAGGTGAGAGCATTAAAAGAATAATCCAATTTCTAAGCCTGTTTTGAAGAATCACAGAATCAAAACACGAAGTACTGAAATAGACAATAGACTTGTTCCTTTGCAGGTCCTTACTTTTTTTTTTTTTTTTTTTGAGACGGAGTCTTGCTCTATTGCCAGGCCAGACTGCAGTGGCACAATCTCGGCTTACTGCAGCTTCCACCTCCCAGATTCAAGCAATTCTCCTGCCTCAACTTCCCAAGCAGCTGGGACTACAGGTGCGCGCCACCACGCCCGGCTAGTTTTTGTATTTTTAGTAGAGACGGGGTTTCACCATGTTAGCCAGGATGGTCTCGATCTCTTGACCTCGTGATCCACCCGCCTCAGCCTCCCAAAGTGCTGGGATTACAGGCATGAGCCACCATGCCCAGCCGATCCTTACTTTTTAATGGTATCACTTTTTTTTTTTTTTTTTTTTTTTTTTTGAGTCTCGCTCTGTCACCCAGGCTGGAGTGCAGTGGCCGGATCTCGGCTCACTGCAAGCTCCGCCTCCCGGGTTAATTATAATCCCAGAAGCCTTGGACCTTGTTCAGGCACCTAGATTGAATCATTTTCATCACTTAACTTGCATTGCTTTTTCTTAGTGTTTTTTCTTTTACAAAACTTAATTACATACCTCTAAAAGTACATTCTCCTGAACAACCACAATATTATAACCACACCTAAAAAAATTAATACTAGTATTCTCAATTCTCATCTGGTATCCAGCTGATACCCCAGTTTTCCCAGTTTTCCCCACAAAAATGTCCTTTATAACCATTTTCTATCAGACTAGAATCCAGTCAAGAACCCCACATTATATTTGGTTATGTCTCTTATTTCTTTTCATCAGTTCCCTCCACCACCATCACCTTTTAAAAATTATTTATTTATTTTTATTTTTTTTATTAATTTTTTTTGAGACAGTCTCACTCTGTCACCCAGGCTGGAGTGCAGTGGCATGATCTCGGCTTACTGCAACCTCCACCTCCCGGTTCAAGCGATTCTTCTGCCTCAGCATCCCAAGTAGCTGGGACTGTAGGCGCGCACCACCACACCTGGCTAATTTTTGTATTTTTAGTAGAGATGGGGTTTCACCATATTGGCCAGGCTGGTGTCAAACCTTGTGATCCACCCGCCTCGGCCTCCCAAAGTGCTAGGATTACCGGTGTGAGCCACTGCGCCCGGCCTTATTTATGTATTTATTTTGAGACAGGGTCTTGCTTTGTCACCAAGGCTGGAGTGCAGTGGCACAAACATGGCTCACTGCAGCCTTGACTTCCCAGGCTCAAGTGATTCTCCCACCTCAGCCCCCCAAGTAGCTGGAACTACAGGCATGATCCACCATGCTCTGCTTCATCTTTTTAAAAAAAATACTTTCATGATATTGACTTGTTGAAGAAACCAGGCCAGTTGTTCAACAGAATGTCCCACATTCTAGATTTGTCTTGTTTTCTCAGGGTGTTGTCTAACTTGTTTTTCTGTCACCCTGTCTTTTCTGAAAACTGGAAGTTTAACCTAAGGCTTGATGAGATTCACATTAAACATTTTTAGTGAAAAAACTTCAAAAGTGATTCTGCATGCATTATTTTTCGAGAGCCATGCCATTGTTTTATATAGAGGGAAGCAGAAGCAGAGAAATAAGGTTAGGCCCTTGGCTTTGCCATTTACCAGCTGTAGGTGTTTGGGCTACTTACTTTGTTTTCTCTGAGCCCTGGTTTCTCACCTGAAAGAAAATAATAGATCCCTTGTATGGTTCTTTGGAGGATTAAATGAACTAATGTTTATGAAATTACTTTAGAAATTAATATACAGGCTGAGCACAGTGGCTCACACCTGTGATCCCAGCACTTTGGGAGATTGCTTGAGCCCAGGAGTTCGAGACTAGCCTGGGCAATGTGGTGAAATCCCATTTCTACCAAAAATAAAAACTAGCTGGGCATGATGGCACACGCCTGTAGTCCCAGTTATTCAGGAGGCTGAGTTGGGAGGATCACCTGAATCTGGGGATGTCGAGGCTGCAGTGATCCGTGATCACACCACTGCACTTTGGTGTAAGCAACAGAGCAAGACCCTGTCTCAAAAAAAAAAAAAAAAAACCACGAGGTAAGATTGGCAGCTCTAACAGGGAGAAGATTGTTTTGCCCAGGACTTTTTCCATTTTAAAACTGAGAGTTCTGCATCCCAGGAAACCCCACAGTCCTCGACAAACCTGGATAGTTGGTCACCCTACCTGCAATTAATATAAAGGTATGACTGTATCTAAAATACTGCCATGAGTGTCTCACAAGATCGTGGCTACAAATCCTTAGAGGTTGGCATTGAAAATATAGTACTGAACTACTGCTGTGACTAGGTGGCACTGTTGCTAATATGGAACTGTGTTTTATCCGGACAGGTGGGGATGCATTCCAAAGGAACTCAGACAGCAAAGGAAGAGATGGAAATGGATCCAAAGCCTGACTTAGATTCAGATTCCTGGTGCCTCCTGGGAACAGACTCCTGTCGACCCAGCCTCTAGTCTCCTGAGCCTATAGAGCCCCCAGGAAACTGGGACCCAAAGAACTTCACAGCACACTTACCGAATGCAGAGAGCAGCTTTCCTGGCTTTGTTCACTTGCAGAAGAGGAGCACAAGGCAGAGGCTCTGAAGCACTTTCCTTGTACATTTGGAGAGTGGCATTTCCTTTTAATAGGATCTAGGGTGATTTTATTGTTTTGGAGAATGGAAGGGCCCCCATGGCCCTGGCTTTGTCATCAGTGACTGCCATAGCAACAGCAGCTCTGTACCTCATCTGTTGATCCCACCTTTGAAGAGGAGACACAGTGCTCACCTTAATTGCGCTGGTAGCAGCTTATATCCCATGTATCATTTTCACCATTGATTGGAAGCTGCCTTGGGAATTCAGTACCAGGCATTACCCCTCTGGGTGGGAGAGGGAAAAGTGTAAAACTGGAGTGGGCTGGAGTCAGGCATGGCCTGCCCAGTGTCCTCTGCAGAGTGGTGAAGTAGTCTGAGCCCTCTCGGGAGCCCTGAGTCCAGGAAAATATGTCTGATGGAGTCCATCTAAGGCTTGTTTCCAGAAAGTTCAGTTACTCTGTGCAGCTAAATGCTTCAAGAGGAAATATAGGCTTAGGTTGCTTTTCCTCTGAGGGTTGATTGAAATTTCTTGAGTGAGGAGTAGAGAAAGGGCAGGACCCTCCTCATCACACAGCTGGTGTTTCAGGCTGTGGCCAGTGCAGGGTGGGATTTCCTAGCTGTGGATGAGGTAATAAGGTGTCTCTGAGGGATGAGGTGTCTCAGAGAGTTGAGTCCATGGGGCAGTCAGAATAGCCTTAAGAGAAAATCATGAAGAAGAAAAGGTCCTCCTTTAGCTGCCTCTACTTGGTATCTTAGAGAGGGCTTAGAGGGCTCTCCGTCTTCTGCCCATGAAAAGACTTCTTGAGCCTCTGCCTTCGTGGCTCTTAAGGTTCTGATCTTGATAGCAGCAGCCCCAACTACTTTCTTTGTGTGTGTCTGGTCAGCATTTTTCTCCTTTTGGTGTTTTATGAAGCCATACGATAACCAATGAATCTGTATTATCTTTCCTACCTGAGTGACCCAAAGCCAGCACCAAACCCTGGGAGTCCCTGAAGCCTAACAGAACAGGTAGAACTTGCAAAAGGAATTTGGCTGAGAGCTCACTTCTAATCCTGTACTCATTGTGTCTTTGTAGATAGAAAAAAGCTAGCTTGCCAAAGAGAAATAGTGTCCTAGAAGAACAAAACTTCATATAGAAAGTTCTAGGCAAGTATTTGATGGTTTCCTTAAGGATGTGAGCTTTGTGTTTCCACCTAGCCTTGTAAAATGTTCCTGTGGTATTTTGTGTCACACATCCTACCTTTGATGAGTCTCACATCCCACCTTCCTACAAATAGCTAAAATAATTTTGTTTCATTTTCCCCAGACCAAAATGTTTGATCATCTGTTCAACATTATGGGAGGTCCTGTGCAATGGAAATTTTGCCATTTCCCCAAAACTGGTGGCATAAAGGCTGATGCTCGGGGAGAACCCCGTTGCTGGGGACAGGCAGCTCTGTTTGATGGGATCTTCTTTGGTTTGATGTTCCCATTGTTTTCTTAGTTCTGAGAAGCCTATTACATTAGTACTAATGTAATCACTGAAACCTTTTCTTGAAATCAGGGAAGCAGCCAAACTTTGATTAAAGTTGCAAGTTCTGGGGACTTGCGGGGGTTGCCGTAAACCCTGACAGTGGGTTTTGGTTCAGCATGTAAATGCAACTTTGATTTTCTTAAGGACTGATTGGCCTGTCATGTCCCTGTATCCTCATGCTCATCATCTCAGCAGGCCTGAGAGGCCAGGTCAGTTTGGGTGTTCATCATGAGGATTGCTTCTGCTGTGGAGCTGAGGGACATGGGCACGTTGCTGAGAAGGTGGGGTGAAAGTGAGTGCTGGGGGTGGGTGAGCGCCCTGGTCTTGTTCACAGGGGAGTCTTTCCCTAGCAGTGGAACGCTGTGGTCATTTTCTCTAGCATATTCCCTTAGGAAGTCTAGATTTGCTATTAATCTGGCTGAGAATCTAAGTTCTGTGCCTTAGAGACAGTCTGCACTTTCTCATATTGTGCCTGAGACAGCCATATGATTTTTTTTCCCACCAAACAAGTATGGAAACAGAAACCAGTTCAAAGGGGGATGGAGTAAAAGATGAGGCAGTAGAAATGCCTTTGAATGGTTTTCTGTAGCTAATTCTCTTTACATTTTGTCCTGCTTTTTTCTTTATGCAGTGCTAGGTGTTTTAAGTTTTCTAATAGTATTGCTTTTGAGTTACAATATAACCTGAGTTACTCCTCTGCTCTAACATTGTTGCGGAAGAACTAGTTTATTGTTAGCCAGGTTGCTTGAAAGGTTGAGGGTGGAGTGGTTTGGCATTTCTGTTTTAAATAAACATTTAAGCTCTTAATCAGTACTGTGCCTCAGTAAGCCTGTGCATGGACCTTAGTCTCTGGGGATAAAACATCCAGATTCTAGGCCTCCGTGAATCTTTGATTCTATGAGTCTTTATATAAATAATGTTCTTGGAACAGAAACAATGCAAGGGACATTTGCACAGAAATAGTCTTTGCTTCTCTCCAGTTTCTTATTCTTGCCAGCAGAATCATTTCTACTGCTACAGCTTTTTTCCCAAAAATGTCTAAAAGTGCTGAAAGTGCAGAGGGAGGGAAAAAATGAGCCACTAAAAGGATGATTCTGTCTTGTACCTACCTCCTCAGTCCCAGTGGGGGCCTTTCCAAGTGATAATGCTAGTTTATGGTTTGTAAAACTTTTCCCTCAAAGAGATTGAACTGCATTTGGTCTCCCTGGCATAGCACAGCCACGTTACTTCTCTTGGCTGAGCCTTTCATTGAAGTTTAAAGCAAAAGTACACTAAAAATTTTCATTTCATTTGCCATATGTTCACAAACATTCATAATAGAACAATTCAGGGGCAAGAATGCATTTTAAATAAATTCATTCAGATGAAATCCCTAAACCTCCAAAGAAGTATTCATGATGGTCAGGGTAGAGTGGGCTGTAATCAGGACTATAAAACATGTTCCTTCCTGCTGCAATGCCAAAAATCATTTATTGTTTCAATGATTAACTGTGGAAATAAACATGCTGATCATTAAACCTCACAGAATCATGAACATTGGAGAGAAAAACTCCACTATGTCACATCTCTGTTACCTCCTGTGTAGCTGTGGAGAGTGATATATTGATAATGAAAGCAGACATTGACCAGAAGGTGCTGTGCTGCATTATATACATTGCTGTTAAGAAATACTGTCTCCAGCCGGACGTGGTGGCTCACGCCTGTAATCCCAGCACTTCGGGAGGCCGAGACGGGCGGATCACAAGGTCAGGAGATCGAGACCATCCTGGCTAGCACGGTGAAACCCCGTCTCTACTAAAAATACAAAAAAATTAGCCGGGTGTTATGGCGGGCACCTGTAGTCCCAGCTACTCGGGAAGCTGAGTCAGGAGAAAGGTGTGAACCCAGGAGGCAGAGTTTGCAGTGAGCTGAGATCACGCCACTGCACTCCAGCCTGGGCTACAGAGCAAGACTCCATCTCAAAAAGAAAAAAAAGAAAAACTATCTCGGCAGGCCGGGCATGGTGGCTCATGCCTGTAATCCCAGCACTTCGGGAGGCTGAGGCAGGCAAGTCAGGAGATAGAGACCATCCTGGCTAACACGGTGAAACCCCGTCTCTACTAAAAATACAAAAAATTAGCTGGGCATGGTGGCGGGCGCCTATGGTCCCAGCTACTAGGGAGGCTGAGGCAGGAGAGTGGCATGAACCTGGGAGGCAGAGCTTGCAGTGAGCCAAGATCGCTCCACTGCACTCCAGCCTGGGCAACAAGAGCGAGACTCCATCTCAAAAAAATAAAATAAAAAAGAAATACTGTCTCGGCACGTCTGTATACATTTTTAATGAAATTCGTTTCCATGTGAGTTTCCCCATGAAATTTCTCCCATGGTGTAACCTTATGAACTTTAGAATTTATAATGTTTACTTGCACTAAACATTTATTGGATAAAGTAGTATAAAATACAGACATTAAGAAGCAGCATGCATTTATTTACTGTCATCCTCTGAGCTATCCGGGAAGAGATTTAGATTTTTTTAAAAAAAGGTTCTTACCTCTTTCCAGAGACCAGATCAAGCTAAATTTAAAAGATGAAAGATATTTCTTTTTTTTTTTTTTTTTTTTTTTTTTTTGAGATGGAGTCTCACTAGGTCACCAGGCTGGAGTGCAATGGTGCGATCTCAGCTCACTGCAACCTCTGCCTCCTGGGTTCAAGCAATTCTCCTGCCTCAGCCTCCCGAGTAGTTGGGAGTACAGGCGTACACCACCACACACAGCTGATTTTTGTATTTCTAGTAGAGACGGGGTTTCACCATGTTGGCCAGGATGGTCTCGATCTCTTGACCTCATGATCTGCCCACTTTGGCCTCCCAAAGTGCTAGGATTACAGGCATGAGCCACTGTGCTCAGCCTTGAAAGATATTTCTGATATAACCAAGGCCTAAACATGTAGAGATTAAAGGGAACACTAAGGCATTGACTACTGTTTTATTTCTTTAGCAAAATGAGAGCGAATAACTGCTTCCTTGTCTATAGAAAGCACTCCCCACATATAACAACATTTGTTCTCTCTGGAGGGCCCTGATCTATGACCTTACTAACATCCAGGGATCCCGAATCCAGGAGCCTGTGGTACCAGGCAGATAAAGAAAAGAAGTGAAGCAGGTCAGGTGAGACTGCGGTGGTCTGGTGCTACCATTCCCATCTGAAGGAGCATCCATCTGATTCTAAACCCCACCCAATTTGTGCCATGCAGGTTGCTGGCCCAGTGTTTCCAGAACTTCCAGTTTTTCAAGAGATGTTCCATATCCCAGTTTTTAAATGTCGGATCATATTGTGAATACTAGGCCAGCTAAATAAAACATCTGTGGAGCAAAGCAGTCCACATGTTGCCATTTTGTGACCTTGGCCACAGCTTATTCTTGCCATCTATTGCAATGTACTAGTTTACATTCCCACTTAAAGTGTACATTTCATTGAACTTGCCTAGGGAATGTACCTATTAGGTTAAATATCCATTATCTCTGTGTGAGGTTTCCTTAAGGGGCTACCCATAAAGCTTTATTATGTGATACCTCCTTTCCTTTGGAACAATTAAAAAGGGTGCAAAGAAATATGTGCTCCTTTTTAAATATATAGGACTTTTTTCCCAGCCTGTGTCCTGCAGCTTCACCGCTAAAGCCTTAACTCACATTTCAAATTGGTCTGATCTGTTAGCCCAGCAACTCAGCAGAAGCTGCAGAGGAAATGGAGCAAGAGTGAGTGGCCATTTGTTATTTAGTAAAATAGGATTTTGTTGTCTGTCTAGCCCTGTTGCCTAGCTCAAATTGAGCAGTTTTTCTCCAGTATTTTAAACTAACAATTTGAGTAATACAGAACAGTAATCCTAGGATTTCTATCTGTTGTGCTAACTTCACTCCTATTTGAACTGATAATACTCTCGCAGACATTATCAGTTCTCTCATTTCACTAGTCTAGGACTCATTCACCTTGTTTAATTTTTAATCTCCAGACCTCATTAATTGAGGTCTTAACTTGTGCTAGGCAATATTCTACACAGAGAAAACTAAAAAGATTTGATCCCTTTCCCTTCAGAGTTTACTCTCTCAAATAGAAGTTGACTATGCTATAATTGCCAAGGGCATGTGACACTGTGCAATGTCCCAGCTTTGTTTTGTTTTGAGACGGGCTCTTGCTTTGTTGTCGAGGCTGCTGTTGAACTCCTGGCCTCAAGCAATCCTCCCACTTCAGCCTCCCAAAGTGCTGGGATTATAGGAATGAGCCACCATGCCCAGCCTATCTCAGCTTACTTTGATGGTAGATTTTGCTGCCTCTAAACAGTCATTTAGCCAAACTGATTTGAAAGTAGAGTGCTATTAACAGCTAAAATGGAGGTTTCTTTCTTAACATATGAAACCCATTAGAAAAGAACAAGCAGAAGTATAATGTGTTTCCCCCCAACACCCATCCCTACCCTATAAAGTACATAAAGATCTTTCCTTTATTACACAGTACACCATAGGGAAGGTTTAGGAGACATTGGTGCCTTAACCTTACATACTTGTATTGGTTTTTGGCCAGGATCATGCACCAGGGAGACCAAGGATAGATTTCCATTAATAATGCCTTACAGCAAAATTATATTATCTTTCATAAGAGTTACCATCTGGGTGATCATGCCCCTCTGACTCCAACACATCCTAATAACTCCAGCTTCTACAAAAGCAAGAGTTAACAGAACTCTGAACATACATGCAGTGACAGGAAGGCACAACCAGATGCAGGCACTTCACTAGCACAAACCACAAGTCAGGCATGCAAGAAGAGAGCTTTAATGGAGCCTGCTCACGACTCTTCAGTGTCTTCACCCATCAATTCTGAGGGCAATAACATAAAGCTTACCAGCCCAAGGTTGTAATTTAGTGGGAAGCTGGGGCTTCCTTCTGCCTCCTGCTGCTTAGCAGTGGCTCTCTCCTCACAGACTTTAACTCTGCAGGCAGATCTGGGAGCTGTTTGATTTCTCTCTGCTTTGCATCAAATTCTACTCCCATTTACTGCTGAAGAGAAGCAGAGCTTTCTGACCTATCCAAAAGTTTCCATTGTTGTCTGCTCAACTATAATGCTTCCTTGGAGGTGGAGGACGGTTCTTGATGGTCTTACACTTGGGAATGTGTTGCTCAGCCACCTTGGGAGCAAAGTGGTGGCTACAGTGAGGACACTGAATGTAGTCTGGGTTTTCTGCAGGCAGGATGGGAGGCAAGTGTGAACGGTTTTCACCTTTGGCAGTTACCTGCTGGACCTCTCGAGCCTGGCGGAGCGTATGGATAAAAGATTCGTGCTTCTGTCTCCAGTTGTTCTTCCGAGGAGGTTCAGCCTGTAATGTAAAAGGGAGACTGATCATTCAACTTGGCACCTATCTCCTTCCTGAGTCTCTTTTAGAATAACAGTAAGAAAATGAAAAGGGTACTAATCAGCAAGGTCAAAGAACAGGAAAGGAGCAACAGTGGTAACTGACTTGCCAGCGTTGAGGCAAACCAAGGGCCTGCAAAGGAGGTACTGCTGAGAGGCAAGCCACTTTCCCAACAGAATCCGGAGAGGTTCAGTGCTTGGAAGTACCAGATAGTGGAAAGTAAGGAGGTACAGGACTGAAAACAAGCAGGACCCCACGGCTCCTCCCACCTTACGCATCCAAGTGTCCAACACCCAG
The DNA here is from genome assembly GCF_037993035.2 of Macaca fascicularis. Lineage (NCBI taxonomy): Eukaryota > Metazoa > Chordata > Mammalia > Primates > Cercopithecidae > Macaca > Macaca fascicularis. The sequence goes on along the minus strand of NC_088381.1, from coordinate 143,027,194 downwards.
GCACACTCACAGAAGAGCAAGGATTTATGCTCTGGAGAAATTGAACCAGACAGACTTCTGACTCAGGAAATCCAGACGGTGGAACCGGGTTAATCTTGGGGCTGAAAATGGGGATTAAGTACAAGTGTACATACCAAATTATGGAACTGTCAGCCTCCTTCCCCCGCTCAGCCCCCAGAGTACCAAGCAGATTGACATCCTCATAGGAAAAAGAGGGGTTCTCTGGATACATGGAGCAGTCCAGAGAAAAGGCTTCAGATACTCACCTTGGGAGACACTAATTAAAAGACTCACTATTTGGTAACTTTAATATGAAGATCCTTAGTCAACAAGCCCCACTTAAGCTTAAATATGAAAGGACAGCCAGGAATCATCAGATATTTACTAAAAGCTCTAACAAGAAAAAGAGCCCAGAAAGTCCACAAACAAAAACCTAGGAAGCAGCAACAAGGCAGGAGGCAGAAGAAAACTTTTTTTAACATGAGACCATATCAACAAAATGAGTATTAGAAGAGATTATGTCCATAAAACAAGAGGAGTATACTATGAAAAAAGACAACCAGAGAACCAGAAAGAACTATTATAAATCAAAACTTTGATAGCTAAAAATAAAAATTATTTAAATAGAGGACGGGCGCGGTGACTCATGCCTATAATCCCAGCACTGTGGGAGGCCGACGTGGGCAGATCACGAGGTCAGGAGATCAAGACCATCCTGGCTAACACAGTTAAATTCCGTCTCTACTAAAAATACACAAAATTAGCCAGGCGTGGTGGCACACGCCTGTAGTTCCAGCTACTCAGGAGGCTGAGGCAGAAGAATTGCTTGAACCCAGAAGGCAGAGGTTGCAGTGAGCCAAGATCGTGCCACTGCACTCCAGCCAGGGCAACAGAGCAAGACCCTGTCTCAAAAAATAAATAAATAAATAAATAGAAATGTTGTAAACTAATGTCAAGAAAATTTCTCAGAATGGGAAAAAAGATGAAGATGGAAAGTAAAAAGAAAAGATTAGAAAATTAGAAAGTTAATCCTGGAAGTCCAACATGTGACCAGTAAGAGTTCCAGAAGGAGCAGAGAAAGCACAAGGAGAAATTATTATTATTATTATTATTATTATTATTATTATTATTGAGATGGAGTCTCGCTCTGTTGCCCAGGCTGGAGTGCAGTGGCACAATCTTGGCTCACTGCAACCTCAGCCTCCTGGATTCAAGCGATTCTCCTATCTCAGCCTCCCAAGTAGCTGGGACTACAGGCGTGCGCCACCACACCCGGCTAATTTTTGTATTTTTAGCAGAGACGGGGTTTCACCATATTGGTCAGGCTGGTCTCGAACACCTGACCTCAGGTGATCCACCTGCCTCAGCCTCCCAAAGTGCTGGGATTATAATCGTGAGCCACAGCACCTGGAGAGGAGAAAATTATTAAGGAAATAATACAATTAACATTCCTAGAATTAAAGGTCACACATTTTGAGACTGAAATGGCTTACCAAGTATCCAGCACAATTATTGTAAAGTTTCAGAATTTCAAAATAAATAGAGAATCCTGTAGCCTTTAAAAAAAAAAAAGGTTTCTTGTAATGAAACAGGAATCAAAATGGCATTAGATTTCTCAACAATACACTGGATGCTACGAGCTAGTGGGAAATACCTTAAAAGTTCTAACAGATAATCATTTTCCTCCTAGAATTCTGTACCTAGCCGAAGCATCAAATGGGGGCCTGTTACACAGATAGTGTCATTCATTCCAAGACAGTATACCTGCTGTGCACCTTTCTTAGTAAGTTTCAGCAAAGGAAGGAGTAATGCAAGAACAAAGAAGACATGATGCTGGAAACGGGACCCAACAAAGAAGAGAAGCAAAGAGAAGTCCCAAGACAATGGGTTTGCACCAGGCCTAGAGAATAACCAGTCCAGGCTGGAGCAGAAGGGATCAGAGTGGTGGAAGGGAGGTTTTCAGAATTAAAAAATCAAACTGATAGATTATGAGAGGTGTTTGAGCATTATAAAAACGTTAACAGATGTCTGATATCAGATGGATCATTGTGGGGGGAAAAAAAGACAGGTATGTAGAAAATGAAGGAAATGAAAACATACATCCATTATTAACTCTAGGTACATGTGGGCAGAGACAGAATTTGTTCACTCATTAATGAACAAAATGTACATGATCATTACAATGTGAAAGCTAACTTCTTTTAACCAAAAATTGTGATTCAACTACAGTGGAAGGGTAAGAGAAGGACAACAGTAGGAGAGAGGGAATATGAAAGAGAATTTCACTCCCAGCTTCTGTAAGAAGTTACCAGGTAGACCAGGCATTGTGGCTCACGCCTGTAATCCCAGCACTCTGGGAGGCTGAGGTGGGCAGATGACTTGAGGTTAAGAGTTCAGGACCAAGTTGGCCAACATGGTGAAACCCTGTCTCTACTAAAAATACAAAAATTAGCCGGGCGTGGTGACGGGCGCCTGTAATCCCAGCTACTTAGGAGGCTGAGGCACAAGAATTGCTTGAACTTGGGAGGTGGAGGTTGCAGCAAGCCAAGATCAAGCCACTGCACTCCAGCCTGGGCGACAGAGACTCCGTCTCAAAAAAAAGAAAAAAAGAAAAAAAAAGGTAATGTAGAAAATTGATAAATCAAGAAAATAAACATATTATTTAGAAATATAGAAAGGCAGGCCAGAAGAACCATCTAACAGAACTGAAGGCTGCCTCCGGGGGCTGAATTAGGGGCTCCAGTATAGGTCAGTCAGTACTACATGATTTTGTAAATGCATGCAAACACTATTAAATTTTTAAAAGAGAAAAAGACAAACAGCTCTTGGTGATCTGGCATTGTTAATGATGAATAATAGGAAGAGAGACTATTGAAGGAAAAGAAAGGATCCTTCTGGAAAGTCTCTTGCTGAAACAGACAAGAAGGCAAGAGAGTGTTAGTGATGGTAACCAGGAACCTTTAAAAGATTCGAAGGCCAGGCACGGTGGCTCATGCATGTAATCCCAACATTTTCGGAGGCCGAGGCGCGTGGATCACAAGGTCAGGAGTTCAAGACCAGCCTGGCCAAGATGGTGAAACCCCGTCTCTACTAAACATACAAATTAGCCGGTGTAGTGATGGGCACCTGTAATCCCAGCTACTCAGGAGACTGAGACAGAGAATTCCTTGAACCCAGCAGGTGGAGGCTGCAGTGAGCCGAGATCGCGCCACTGCACTCCAGCCTGGGCAACAGAGTGAGACACTGTCTCAAAGAATTTGATCAGGGGAAAGTTCCTCAAGTGTATGAGATACTTTAGTAATTTACTTCTTATACTCTAATTCCTCAGTTTTATTCCTCATTGTACTGAAATTCTATTCAGTTAACACTTATTAAGCACAAAGCACAAAGATATGTTCCCTGTCCTCAAAAATGCTTACAGTCCAGGAGAGAGACGGGGTATACGTCTGCTGGAAATTACGTGAAGATTAAAGGATACCAGGAAAATCACCTGTTCTTGAGTACTCTATAGGAATGACAGGAAGGTACAACCACTCAGCTTCCAAAGGCACAGCACTGTGGAGTAAGATTTGAGACATTACCAGGGTGGTGTGGGTGCATCTTAGTCTAGGTCCCTTCTGTCTTGGTGTCCTCAATGTCACACATTCCCCCAAACTAGTTGCCATAAAGCTGGAGCATCTGATCTCAGGAACCTAATTATTTTGCTTCACCGTAACTGTATTTACGAATTTAAGAAACACAAGATTATTTTAGGCTCTGAACAAAAATAAATTGCTACAGTGGGACAGAGTGAATTCCCAGTGGATTATTGGGTTGAACTGAAAGAAAACAGGAAAAAACAGTGAGTGGCCATCACATTATTCTCTGCAAGAGCAAAATGTTGATTTCTTCTTTGGAAACTAAATTTCAGGGAGATTATCTCTGAACATGGATGGGACTTCCTTGTGATTTCCCCAAACTGTACTGAAAAAAAGAACTCTAATTGTAAACAATTTCTTCTAACAACCATCATATAAATGTGAGTTTTTAAAGGCTCCAGCAAATATCAGAAACTGTAAGGTCCCAATGGACAAGAGGTGCCAGCACAGTGGAGGGAGGGTTGGGAAGAAATGAAAACAGAATGACACTCTCTTATTTTTCTGGAATATTAGAACTAGACAGAGCCTCTGAGATCATACGGTCTACACTTTCTCAAACTTCAATCATCTGCACTTTCACTTCATCCTTATAATTAATTAATATTTTTCTGTAAATTTACAATCCCTGGAAATCAGGGGCTTAATATATTGTTATATTTTCCTAATATAACACTGAAACACTAAACACTAAAACTACTAAAATAAAGCTTGTCAGTGTGCCACACCTTGAGAAATAACCATTTTATAAACCAAGTGGCAAAACCTTGACATGTCATTCATTTATGAGATAATCTTCTCCAGATGTATCCAAATGTGCCTATGAAGTTCACCTAAATTTATCATGTAAGTGTCACGAAGCCCTTACTTTTTACAACCTGGTTTTTCTAAAGTGAGAAATAATTGGCAAGGGCATGGGTTGTTAGATAACCAGAAAGAAAGTCCTTTTTACCTTCAAGGTGTTTACATTCTAAATGGGGAGAAAAAGAATTCCAAACTTAATTGTGTTTCATCTATTTACGAAGAAGCTATGTCAACACTGATCTTTTTTTTTTTTTTTTTTTTTTTTTTTTTGAGATGGAGTCTTGCTCTGTCGCCCAGGCTGGAGTGCAGTGGTGCGATCTCAGCTCACTGCAAGCTCCGCCTCCTGGGTTCATGCCATTCTCCTGCCTCAGTCTCCCGTGTAGCTGGGACTACAGGCGCCCGCCACCATGCCCGGCTAATTTTTTTGCATTTTTAGTAGACATGGGGTTTCACAGTGTTAGCCAGGATGGTCTCGATCTCCTGACCTCGTGATCCACCCGCCTCAGCCTCCCAAAGTGCTGGGATTACAGGCGTGAGCCACCGCGCCGGCCAACACTGAGCTAATCTTAACAGACTACATAGTTAAAGGAATGCTCACAGATTCTAGTCTTGGGAGGTGGCAGAATACATTGCAAAGAGTGAGGCGTTCTCTCCAGGTGACAAAAGCCTGCATTTTTTTTCTTTCGATTTTTTGTGTCTTTTGAATTTTCTACAGTAAACTTTTATTACTTTTATAATCCAAAGGACACAAATTCTTAGTCTAGATTTTTTAGTCATTCTAACCAAGATTTATATGCTGACTCTGCCACTTAAAGCTGTTTGTGACCTCAAGCAAGTTACTTAGCCTGTCCAAGTCTTGATTTTTGAACTGATAAAATGAGAGATAAATGCGAGGATCACATGCAAAGCTCCCATCACAATGCTGGCATACAGTAGTAATCAAGAAATGTTAATTCTAGACGTCAATTCTTCCTACATGACACATGAATTTTCCCTAAAGAAAACTGATGATGACAAAACAGACCCCTACAATGATCCCCACACCAAGTCACATCCATAAGGCTCTTGTTACCTTGGCTGAAGCTGGCCCCTTCCAGTTCAAGTATTGCTCTAGTTCTGTGCCCTTAGCCCGGGCCCTGGAGGAGTCAAACACTTTCCTCTTGGAACCCTGCATCCTGCTGCAGATGTTGGAGTGTCTCTCCAGCCTGAACAAGAGGAATTTTCGCCCACAGTGGCTGCACTCACCCAGCTGTGGCTCTTCAGTGGAGCCGCTGGAACCTGAGGAGTCTGGTGCCATGGACAGGCTGGAATTTCTGGCAGATCCCTGCAAAGCACCGCCTGGTGTTTCTGAAGGCGGGGAGAACTTCTCCATCGACGGCTCTGAGACTCGGTCTCGAATTTTGTTATTGCTTGCTACCAGCCTTTCCCTTTTGAGTCTCTGGATTCTATAATCAGAGAGCTGGAATGGACTCGAATTTTGTTGAGACCGTTCCCAAGTTTCATCCTCTCTCCTGTCTCTACTAAATTCTTCCTCAAAATCAAATTCTGGGGAGAAGACAGCTTTGTGCGTGGTGTTGCTGTTATTACCTTTAACTCTGCTCCTGGGGAATATAATTTTCTGTAGCTCTCTGTTTTCATTTTCCTTGGCCTGTTCCTTTTGCGTCTGGATCCTTCTGAGTTCCTCCTCTGTCTTCTTCAGCTTTCCTCTCAGGAGAATCTGCTTTCTTCGGATTTCCTCCTCTAAGCTCTCCCCTGCAGCTTCTAGTCTTTGGATCTGCACCCACTCCATCCTGTCCAAGTTTGCCAAGGCCTTCTCCGCCTGCATGGCAGCAAGAACAGGATCAACCACAGAAAAGTTGACCTGGTTCCTCACATCAAAGTTCCTGGATGAAAACTCTCTCAGTTCAGGGGGCCTTGGGTAGACATTCTGGTCCCCATCAGTGCCAGACTCACCTGTACTGCACGACTTCCTGTGGACCACGGGTTTCAGTGGGTACGCCCGGTCCACTCCAACTCGTTTCTTTGTAAAGGGGATAAAGTCCTGGTTATTGGCTTTGGGATACCAGGATTGAGGGCCTGATGAGTAAAACAAACCATTTCCTTGGCCCTGGAAATCACTTCCTGCATCTTGGTGGCTGATTCCAGTACAGTGGGGATAGGAGTAGCTCCGGGCTTTTGTGTTCCATTTGGGGTGAGTGTGGACTTTATCCAGAGTCAACTCTTTGTTGCTCAAAAGCTGCTTCTGGAAATTGTTCCTCAGGTGCCCCTTCAAGGACTGCTGGGAAGAGTCACTTTGTTCGTAAGAGTCTTGCTTGGCTGAGTGGGGCCCTGGAGCTTCTGTTGTATTATGTGGAAGCATAACGCCCACAGGCAGATGTGATGCCAACCGCTGGAGACCAGCCATTCAGGGCCTGGACTGATGCCTACGGGAGATTTAAACCAGATACATGCGAAGAGTTTGTCTGAGGTTCACTCTCGTCTGCTAAAGCAAACTATTTCAACATTTGCCCTGCCCACATTTCCTTAAACTTTTCTGGGGACAGTGGTGCTGGATCTGCCAAAGCTTCCCTTCAAAAACCATTTGGTGAGTGATTACTATGCACAAGACACTGTGTTAGGCCCTGAGGGTAGAGAAACGGAGGTGCTACAGGTGTTCCTGCCACCTAGCTCTCCTCTCCTCCAGCACCAGCCTCTGCCACGCACAGTATACTCTACAGTAAGTGGAAAGAGCATCGGATTGAAAGTCAGGTTTTAGGCCTGTAACAGGACAAGCGACTTCTCCCTTGCTGGCCCCCGTTTCTTCACCTGTAAACTGAAGGGTTCCGTCCGAGTCCATCCTCACCATTTTACAGGTGAGCAAGCTGTGGCCCAGAGGTAGTGACTGGCACAAAGAGCTCTCAGGGCTTCCCTCCTGCTGGAACCGTGCTTGATTCAAAAGAGCACAGAGGCTGCTAGGGCCTGGAGCAGGTGCCTGGCTGTCAAACCCTCATCCCAGGAGTCCCCGTGGCGCAGACGGTAAAAGTTTTGTAACCTGAGCGTTGAGGGCCACCTGACCTGGCTGCAGCCGGTTTTAGATCCTTAAGGCTGAAGTCACGTTCTGTCCCGAAGGGTCAACTGGGGCGCCCCCACTACGGACTCCGCCTCTGGGGACAAGTCCTCTCTCTCTCCTGCCCTTCGGGCCCTTAGGAGGTGCTGACCCTCTGTCTCCCCGCCCTTCTGCGTACCTGAGGCCCTCGGGCACCGCTCCTGCTCAGGGGAAACCCCAGGGCCTAGTTTCCCAGACCCGACCTCCCCCTCAACCGACGGCCGCGCAGGCGCTCTCAGCTAGCTTCTGTTATTCCCGGTGCCTGGAGACCGAGTTACTGGCGGGCCAAGCTCCGCCCCTCGCTGCGAACTCCTTGGGGAGGCGTGCGCAGGCGCAGTGCACCAGCGACCCGGGGCGACCGGGGGTGGGGGGTGCGGTCAGCCCGACCGTCACTTGACCCAGTCAGTGTCCGGCCAACTCTGCAGCCGGGTACAGCCCTGCCCTTGGGGAGCCGAGGAAGGGCGGGAGAGGCTTTTCTGGGGCTCCATCAAAGAAGAACTTGTACTTTCCTGAGAACGATGCTCCCAGACCTTGGGGTGTGCCCTTCACTGGCAAAGGGCGGAGGCCCTGGCTGTGCCTCCGCGTGCTTCCGCCGCAGGGTGCAGGCGACCGCCTGCCTGGTGGGAGCGGGGCTGCTGCTGACCTTTCTCGGCGCGCTTGGCTGCGCTGGGCGGGCCCCAGGTATGGCTGCACGTGCGCGCTCCCTGCTTGTCGTCGCCAAGTCTTTGGAACTTGCTGCCAACGTTTTTGCTACGCAGTATCTTTCCGGGGTAATTTTTGTGGCCAATCTAATTATTTTGATATTATAATGTTTTACTCTCACGTGGTAACTCTAGCCGTCTGTACTTAGGGCGTAGGAATGACTCAGCCAAGTGTAATGATAATAAAGAACTACCAGATCGAAAATAATCAGTATAACCTGGTTTCAACAGTAAATGATACTCTGTAACTTGTTGACATCAAAAGAAAGTTTATTTTTTTTTCTTCGCTTCAGTTCATCTGTGTAGGACGTTGGGAACAGGCAGTTCGCTTTTTCCCTGTAACTACTCAATTCATGCACTTGGAAAATAATGTAGACAAGCAGTCATCAGTGTTAATACTTCAACATGTCATATTACAGCTGTTACCTGTTACAAAGAAATTCCTTGGTGGACCCTCCAGGTCAGTCCTTCTTTTTTTTTCTTTTCTTTTTCTTTTCTTTTCTTTTTTTTTTAATTCCTCGTTTTCATCCCTTGTTGCCTGCACCACCTCTACATATATGCAGCTCCAGATGTTTCCCACTCTACTCAGGGTCCCAATTATCAACTCCCGCAGCTTCCCTCAGCAGGATGTACCGGCTTTCTTTCTCTCTCTCTCTCCTCTTCCTTCTCTCCCTTTCTTCTCTGTCTCTGTCTGTCTCTGTCTCTGTCTGTCTCTCTCCCTCTCTCCTTCCCTCTCCTCTATGAGAAAGAAGGGCCACTTTCCATGAGTTCTCTTGAATTAGTGCTTTTCAGTACCCTCCGGGAATTGACTCCATCACTTTACCCCAGCGTTTTGTTTTTGTTTTCTGTTTTGTTGGTTTTGAGGGTTTTTTAAAATTTGTTTGTTTTTTGAGACAGAATCTCACCCTGTTGCCCAGGCTGGAGTGCAGTGGCGCAATCTCAGCTCACTGCCACCTCCGCCTCCTGGGTTCAAGTGATTCTCCTGCCTCAGCCTCCCGAGTAGCTGAGATTACAGGCGTCTGCCACCACACCTGGCTAATTTTTTGTATTTTTAGTAGAGATGGAGTTTCACCATGTTAGCCAGGCTGGTCTTGAACTCCTGACCCCAGGTGATCCGCCTGCCTCAGCCTCCCACAGTGCTGGGATTACAAACATGAGCCACCACGCCCGGACTTTGTTTGTTTTGAGATAGGGTCTCACTCTGTCGCCCAGGCTGGAGTGCAGTGGCACAATCACTGCTCACTGCAGCCTCGACTTCCACAGCTCAAGCGATCCTCCCACCTCAGCCTCCTGAGTAGCTGGGACTACAGGTGTGTGCCCCTCACACCCAGCTTACTTTTTTTTTTTTTTTTTCTATAGCGACAGGGTCTCCCTTTGTTACCCAGGCTAGTCTCAAACCCCTGGAGTCAAAAGAGATCCTCCCGCCTGTCTCACAAAGTACTGAGATGATAGACGTGAGCCACAGCATCCTGTCTGCATCTTGTTAACTTCAAGTTATACCTCTCCATAAACTCCATCTCTTTGGTTTTAAAATATACTCAACTTTCTCCTACAAAACAAACCTTACTTCCCATGACCTAACTTTCATATTATGGTCCCATTCATTTCTCCTCTTCTCCACAAGGCTTCTTAATGGAAATCTCCACATTTGCTGCCGACATATGCTCATCTCCCCGTCATTGTCCAGTTCATTGTGGCCTGGCTTCTACTTTCTCCACTTTATTTAACTACAAAGCTACCAGTGACCTTCCAAAGACAAAAGCTTCATTTCTTCAGCCTACTCATGTGGCATTATTGATTATCCACCCACTTAGAATGCTCTTCTCAGTTCTCCTGTGCCCTCTTGGTTTCTTCTTTCGTGTTCTTGCTCCATCTTCTTCCAAGTCTCTGGCATTTATCTTTTCCCCATCTGCCCCCTAAATTTAAGTGTTTTCTGAAGCCCTCTTATTTCATATATATATATATATATATATATATATATATATATATATATATAGTTCCAGACATTCTCTTCTTTAACGATTTCAACCAAATGCTGAAATTTTCAGGTTTCACCTGTGTTTAAATGACAGCCAGCTTAACTTTAGTCTTTCTCATTAGTTACAGACTCAAATTTCGGGACTGTCCATTTGACACCTCCACAAGATCGTTCCTTAGGAACCTCAAATTCCGTAAGACAACATAAACTCATGATCCTCTCCCGTTCTCAAATCTGCTTCTGCAGGGTGCCCTTGCATGCTCACAGCATCAGTCTTCCATGCTTCCCTCTTAGTTGCCTCTTCCTTCTAACTAATCACAAGTTTTATTGAGTTTTCTTCCTTTTTTTTCTTTGAGACAGAGTCTTGCTCCATCATCCAGGCGGGGGTGCAGTGGCATGATCTCAGCTCACTGCAACCACCTCAAGCCATCCTCCTGCCTTGGCCTCCCTAGTAGCTGGGACTACAGGTGTGCACCACCATGCCCAGCTAATTTTTGTATTTTTAGTAGAGATGGGGTTTCATCAGGCTCGAACTTCTGACCTCAGGTGATCCACCTGCCTTAGCCTCCCAAAGTGCTGGGATTACACATGTAAGCCTGGCCTATTGAATTTACTTCTGCCATGTCTCTCATATATGACTCTTCCTTTACATTTCTGCCTGCTGCCCCAGGTGAGTTTTTCCTCACTTCTCCTTGGGATGGCATAGCCCTCCTAACTTCTGTTCTTGCCTTCAATATCTGCTCTTCAAACCCAACCTTCATGCTGCAGCCAAAATAATCAGTCTAAATATTTCTCCACTCCCCCAGTTTTATTAAGATATAATTGACAACTAAAAATTTTGTCTATATTTGCAGTGTACAGTGATGTTTTGATACATGTATGCATTGTGCAGTGATTAAATCAAGCTAATTACTAAATACTTCTGATCCTACCATTTCCCTCCCCAGTAGCTTCTTCTTCACCTAGAAAATAAAGTTGAAGTGCATAATTTAGCATGGCATTTCTATCTCCCAGGTTAGGTCCAGCCTACCTTTTCAGTTTTGCCTCCCCTTAATAAGCCACAGAGTCCAACCCAGTGAGTCTCATCCCTGGCTGTGTGTTAAGACTACTTGGAAAGCAATATCTAGGGGTGAGACCTGAGGATTAACATTTTTTAAAGCTTCCCCCAAGATCCTGATGCACAAGTAGGGTAGCGGACCCCTGGTCTAGCCACAACTGGCTACTGTACTTCTTCATCTGCATGGTACTACCTTACTCTAAGCTCCACATACTGGGAGCTGGTAGAGCATAGCATTCACGGGAGTTGACTCTGGAACCAAATCCCAGCTCCATCACTTACTGGTTGTGTGACCTTGGATTAAATGCTGTTTCCTCTAAGAACCCTTTCCCAATCTTCCCAATCAGAATTAATTTGTTTGCTCCTTTGTAATATTTTCTGTCCTTGTTATAGCACAGGGCTGGTTCCTGATGAGCTCTCAATGGATTTTCATTTCATAGAATTAAATTATCATGCCGTACATTTTATTGTCATTGTTTGCATGCATATGTGCCCCTACACCAAATTAAAAACTCTTCGAGGGCAAAGATTATATATCATTCATCTTTGTATATTCTAGAGTGCCCCATACGTATTAGACACTCAGTAAGTTTTGAATTCTATAAACTATTTTTTAAATGAATTTTAGAGAAAGAAATACCATTAGCAAGATACTGTATTTAGAGTTATTTTCAAATATTGCCAAGTACAACATTCAGTCCAGCTTGTTCACCACCAACCCCCTGCCTCTCAACACTAAGGTTGCATGATTTGCTAGCATATGGATCCTCACTCTGTAGCAGGGAACTAGCAGAATGATGAATTTCCGTGCCTACTGTCACAAACCCGTCTCTCATTGTCAGGTCTGCCAACCTGGCATATTCACATAAGGAGTCTTATGTTATGAAGTGGTGTAATATATACAATCAATCCACAAAGGATCAATAAACACCAGTTTTCCTTCACACACATTATGAATCATAAGGGCAGCTGGATTCAAATGTTTACACATCACCTCTAATTTTAACCATCCTCATCCACATCCCCCTTGACAATTCCCTTTTCCCAAAATAAATTTGTGTAGTTTGGCCATTTGACTTAGATTGACTGATTCAACTGTAATTCTGGAGCCATTATTTTGCTTGTGCTCTTGCTTTGTTTGATTAGTTATTTGTTCAAGCATTATTTGACATTTTCTTAGTAAAGGAGACCGGTGAGTCGCTTCCAGAAGCCCAGAAGCAGACGTAACCTCCATTGGGACCTCCTGTGCACTTACGCCCCTGTAATCCCCTATTCCAGATTAGTTATGACCCAAACTTTAAGAACTGAATGAAAAGGGACAGAAAGGTTGGATGTATCCTACTCAACATATTTATGATGTTTATTTTTTATTTTATTTATTCATTTATTTATTTGAGACAGAGTCTCACTCTATTGCCCAGGCTGGAGTGCAGTGGGGCAATCTCGGCTCACTGCAGCCTCCACCTCCCGGGTTCAAGTGATTCTCCTGCCTCAGCCTCCCGAATAGCTGGGATTACAGGCGCCCACCACCACGCCCGGCCAATTTTTGTATTTTCGGTAGAAACGGGGTTTCACCATATTGGCCAGGCTGGTCTCGAACTCCTGACCTCAAGTGATTCGCCCGCGTTGGCCTCCCAAAGTGCTGAGATTACAAGCTATTTATGATATTTAATGTGTACTGTTTGTCTCTCACCTCCAGAATTAAGCTCCTCAGGACAGGGATCCTGTTTTGTTCACTAATGTTTGCCAGGTCACCTAGAACAGGTGCCTGGCACACAGTAGCTGTCAGTCGGTATTTAATTGAATGATTGAATGTATCCCAATGTACTTCTTCATCTATGCTTTTCTCCCCATGAGAAAATGAGAAGAGGGGTGCGCTTGTTGACTGAGATGGGATGAGGGCTAGGTTTGTGGAGGCCCAGCCGAGTTCCTGGACAGATCCCCAACCCAAGCTTTTGGGTTGCCGGACAACCGCGTCCTGAAATCCCGCCTTCTTGGCGGGCACGGGCCGAGGCGCCCCCTCTGATTGGCCAGCTGGAGGTGATGGGCATGAGAGACAGCGAAGGAGCAGCTACACACTAAACTTCCGGGCGCGGAGGTCTGCGCGCCCTAGTGAGCCGTTGGCCTGGTGGTCCCGCAGTGAGCCCGGCGGCCGGTGGGGAAATCAAGGAGGGTGAGCCGGGAGGGGCCCCCGGGGTGTGCTTGTCAGGTCGATTAGCCTTAAAATGTTAGTAGCAGGGGATTCTGGGTGTTAGTAGCAGGGGATTCTGGTAGTGAAGGAGCGGGACCGGGAATGGATGTAAGGAGGTCATCGGTCAGCAGGTGATTTCCCCAGAAGAGGCTTCAGCGGGCAGCTGCGTACCGAAGCTCCCTCTCCCGGCGTCTGGCTCTTCCTTCACACACGCCTTATCACATCCACTCACGATTCCCATTTCCAGGACCTGGAGGTCGGGGAGAGGTCGCAGTGGTTAAGGATGGACAGGGGTGGGTGTGGCCCTTTCTGACTCAGGCTTGTGGGTCCTGGAATAATAGCCCTTCACTCTTCTGCTTTCCTGGTTTCTGACAGGTTTGAGCATGGCAGAAGGAGACACCCTGTTATCAGTGGATTATGAAATTTTTGGGAAGGTGCAAGGGGTGTTTTTCCGCAAGTATACTCAGGTATGTGGCCTGGAGGCTTTGGGGTGGTAACCTAGGTTGTGGGCATAGGAACAAGGGACATGTTCCTGACAAATGTGAACTGGAAGCCGCTGGCCAGCTGCATGGCAAAGAGGTAGTTTGTAGAGCAATGAGTATGAAAATGCTGTGCAATCGGTAAAACATGGTGTAAATGGAAGATTATCCTGCTGTTATTATTTGTCTTTTTCCAACAGTGGTGCCTGAGCATCTAGACACACATATTAATGAGCTTCTCTCTTCCAAGGGAAATAGAGGGCTTCACCAGTTCTCGCTGTTGTGGCGTCATCAAACCAAGTCAGATTTCTTATAGAAAGGCTAACATTGATTGAAGAGATGGCATTTAGATGACCTGATGTCATGTATATAACATATATAAATGCTTCCTCTGTAGTTGCTGCACTTTCTTCAGACCTCTTTCTCCAAGCTTCCCTCAATTCTCCACTTAATTCCTTTCTATTCTTTTTTTGGTTTTGAAAGAACATTTACATTTTCCAGCTGACATTTTTCGTATTAAAAACTCTTTATCCGTTCCAGAATAGGTGATGGGAACACTGAATGTGGAGCCTGGTATTATTCATGGGAACACTGAATGTGGAGCCTTAAATAAGGGAGTATTTAAGGGGATGGACAAACTGCTGGCAGCCTCTACCTCTGCTTTAATGTGGTTAATCTTCCCTCAACAGGCACACATAAATGCAAGCTCAATTTCCCCTCTGCCTTCTGTAGGTATTGGCTATTGCCTTCCCGGTGTGTCTTTAATCCCACAGATAATGAGTTAGGACTGCAGAACTTCTTAAGTGTCTCCTTCCTGGGACTGTGGTACTTAAAATTCAAATTCTAACCTGGAAGGAATCTTTGAAATCTTTGAAATATGAATGTGAATTGTCAATACCTTTTTTCCTTTTTCTTTTTTTTTCTGGAGGATGGTGGCACAGTCACAGCTCATTGCAGCCTTAACCTCCCAGGCTCAAATGATCCTCCTTCCTCAGCCTCCCAAGTAGCTGGGACCACAGGTGCATGCCACCACCCCAGCTTTTTTTTTTTTTTTTTCTTTTAATAGAGAGCTATGTTGCCCAGGCTGGTCTTGAACTCCTGGGCTCAAGTGATCCTTCTACCTCTTTTTCTTTTTTCTTTTTTTTTTTTTCCTTGAGACAGTTTCACTCTTGTTGCCCAGGCCGGAGTGCAATGGCACGATCTTAGCTCACTGCAATTTCCGCCTCCCGGGTTCAAGCGTTCTCCTACAAGTAGCTGAGATTACAGGTATGCGCCACCATGCCCCGCTAATTTTGTATTTTTAGTAGAGACAGGATTTCTCCATGTTGGTCAGACTGGTCTTGAACTCCCAACCTCAGGTGATCCGCCCACCTCGGCCTCCCAAAGTGTTGGGATTACAGGTGTGAGCCACTGTGCCCAGCCAATACCTCTTATTCTAATTATTCAGAAACCATTTCTTCCCATCTGACATTCAAATAGGAAATGACCGTTGAAAACAGAATTGCTGAAACTCATAGCAAGAGCTGTGTTCCAATTAGCTTTGCTACCAATTATGCAGGTAAGTTCCTGTAAATTAAGGTGATTGAGATAATAGCTTCAAAGGTTAGTCAAAGTTGTTGAGGGAGAAGGGCCAGATAGTGGTATATATAGCCCATCTTTCTCTACCTGCCCTTCTCCCCAGTTTTTTGTTTGTTTGTTTGTTTTGTTTGTTTTGTTTTTTTTTTGAGACGGAGTCTCGCTTTGTGGCCCAGGCTGGAGTGCAGTGGCCGGATCTCAGCTCACTGCAAGCTCCGCCTCCTGAGTTTATGCCATTCTCCTGCCTCAGCCTCCCGAGTAGCTGGGACTACAGTTGCCCGCCACCTCGCCCAGCTAGTTTTTTGTATTTTTTAGTAGAGACGGGGTTTTACCGTGTTAGCCAGGATGGTCTCAATCTCCTGACCTCGTGATCCGCCCGTCTCGGCCTCCCAAAGTGCTGGGATTACAGGCTTGAGCCACCGCGTCCGGCCACTCCCCAGTTTAAAGAAAGAATAACAGAATGCAGAAAAACAAATATTGATTGGAAAACTGCATATAAAATGACATCTTTTTTTAAAATTAGGCTTGTAGCTTATTCTTTACTATTTATAATCATTTAAATATATATGTTCATTTGAACAGTTGTTTTGCTGCAGTCTGTTTGCTGTTGATATTATCTAGCCTCTTATTTAAATTCCTTCATTTCTAGAGAAGTGGCAAATAATAATTCAGGGACTTTTAAAAACTTGGAATATAATTTACATCCCATAAAACCCATCCTCCTAAAGTGTATAATTTGGTGATTTTTAGTATATTCACAAAGTTGTGCACTAATTCCAGAACATTTTCATCATCCCAAAAAGAAACCCCCTACCTGTTAGCACTCACTCCTCATCCCCTAAACCCCTAATAACCACTAACCTACTTTCTGTCTGTATGAATTTGCCTATTCTAGATTTTTGTTGTTGTTGTTGTTGTTGAGATGGAGTCTCAACTCTGTCTCACTCTGTCGTCCAGGCTGGAGTGCAGTGGCATGATATCGGCTCACTGCAACCTCTGCCTCCCGCGTTCAAGTGATTCTTCTCCCTCAGCCTCCCAAGTAGCCAGGATTAAGGGCATGCACCACCACGCCCCGTTAATTTTTGTATTTTTAGTAGAGACGGGGTTTCACCATGTTGGCCAGGCAGGTCTTGAACTCCTGACCTCAGGTGATCCACCTACCTCGGCCTCCCAAAGTGCTGGGATTACATTCGTGAGCCACCATGTTCACCCTATTCTTGGTATTTCATATAAATGGAATCATACAAATGTGGCCTTTTTTTGTGACTGGCTCCGTTCACTTAACATATTGTTTTCAAGGTTTATCTACACTGTAGCATGTATTAGTATCCTATTCCTTTTTATGGCTGAATAATATCCCATTGTATGGATATACCACATTTTATTTATCCATTCATCAGTTAATGGAAATTTGGGTTTGATTTTTGGCCATTATGAATAATAGTGCTGGGAACACATATGTGCATATTGTTGTGTAGACAATGTTTTCAGTTCCATTGAGTATATACATACCTAGGAGTAGATTGCTGGGTCATATGGTAACTTTATGTTTAACTTTTTGAGGAACTGCCAAACTTTTCCAAAGCAGCTATACCATTTTATGTTCTCACTGGCAATGTGTGAGAATTCCAGTTTGTCCACATCCTTGCCAATGATGGTTACTGTCTTTTATGTTAGCCATCCTAGTGGGTATGAGGTAATATCTCATTGTGGTTGTTTGTTTGTTTTTCAGGTATTAATGAATTTAAAAGGATTTAAATCATACGAGGAATATTCTGCAACTACAGTGGAACTAAACCACATTAAAAAAAATAAAAAAGATAACTGGAAAATCCCAAAATATTTGGAAACCATATAGCACACTTACTTCTAAAATTGTGGTAGAATACATATAACATAAAAATTACTGTTTTAACCATTTTTAAATGTACAATTCGGTGGTCTTAAGTACATTGTTCTGTTTATCTACAGAACGCTTTTCATCTTGCAAAACTGAAACTCTGTATTCATTAAACGCTAACTCCCCATTTTCTCCTTCCCCCAAGCCCCTGACAATCATAAATCTACATTCTATTAATTCAACTATTCTAGTTACCTCATATAAGTAGAATTTTACAGTATTTGTCCTTTTGTGGCTGGCTTATTTCACTTAGCGTAATATCCTTAAGGTTCATCTGTGTTATATCATGAAAGTAAAAACAATTTTCTTTCTTTGTAAGACTGAATAATATCCTGTTGTATGTGTAACTTTCAGTGTGGTTTTGATTTGCCTTCCTAATGACTAATGATGTTGAACATGTTTTCATGGGCTTATTGGCATATTTTATGTCTTCTTTGGAGAAATGTCCATTCAAATCTTTTTGCCCATTTTTAGTTATTTGCCTCCTTATTCTTGAGTCATAAGAATATTTTTATTCTGGATACTAGTCCCTTATCAGATATATGATATACAAACATTTCTCCCATTCTGTGGGTTGTCTTTTTAATTTCTTGATAGTGTCTATGAAGTACAAAAGTTTTTACTTTTGATGAAGTCAAATCAAATTTATCTGTTCTTTTTTTGCTTATACTTTTAGTGTTATGTCTAAGAAATCTTCCTAATCCAAGGTCATGAAGGTTCATGCCTATGTTTTTTGTTTGTTTTGTTTTTGTTTTTTGTAGCGACTGGATTTCCCCAAGTTGCCCAGGCTGGTCCTGACCTCAAGCAGTCTGCCCACCTCAGCCTCCCAAAGTGCTGGGATTACAGGTGTGAGCCACCACACCCAGCTGTCATGCCTATCTTTTCTTTTCCTTTTTTTCTTTTTTTCTTTTTTTTTTTAGACAGAGTCTTGCTCTGTGCAGTGGTACAATCTCGGTTCACTGCAGCCTTCTGCCTCCAGGGTTCAAGCGATTCTCCTGAGTAGCTGGGATTACAGATGTGCACCACCATGCCTGCCTAGTTTTTGTATTTTTAGTAGACATGGGGTTTCACCATGTTGGTCAGACTGGTCTCCTGACCTCGTGATCCACCCGCCTCGTGATCCACCCGCCTCAGGCTCCCAAAGTGCTGGGATTACAGGCGTGAGTCACCGTGCCCAGCCGCCCATGTTTTCTTCAAAGTTTCATAGTTTACACTCTTAGACTGAGGTCTTTGATCCAGTTTAATTTTTATGTGATGTGAGGTAGGAAATCCAGCTTTATTCTTTTGCATGTGAATATCCAGTTGTCCCAGCACCATTTGTTGAAATTAGTATTATTTCCCACATTCATTTGTCATGGCACCCTTTTCAAAAATCAACATAAAGGTAAGGGTTTATTTCTGGACTCTCAATACTATTCCATTCATCTGTATGTCTGCCTACTGTAGTTGAGATGTTTGTCCCCTTCAAATCTCATGTTGAAATTTGATCCCCAGTGTTGAAGGTGGGACATAATGGGAGGTATTTGAGTCATGGGGCCAGGTCCCTCATGAGCAGATTAATGCCCTTCCTGCAGGGTGGGAGGGTCAATGAATTCTTACTCTATTAGTTCCCTTGAGAACTAGTTGTTATTTTTATTTATTTATTTTTTTGAAATGGAGTCTCATTCTTGTCGCCCAGGCTAGAGTGCAGTGGCACAATCTTGGCTCACTGCAACCTCCGCCTCCAGGGTTCAAGTGATTCTCCTGCCTCACCCTCCCAAGTAGCTGGGATTACAGGCACCCGCCACCACACCCAGCTAATTTTTGTATTTTTAGTAGAGATGGGGTTTCACCATGTTGACCAGGCTGGTCTCGAACTCCTGACCTCAGGTGATCCACCTGCCTCGGCCTCCCAAAGTGCTAGGATTACAGGTGTGAGCCACTGCACCTGGTGGGAACTGGTTATTAAAAAGAGCCTGGTACCCCACCTCTTCCCACCCTGCCTCACTTCCTCTTTAACCGTATGATCTCTGCACATGCGGAATCCCCTTTGCCTTCCACCGTGAGTGGAAACAGCCTAAGGCCCTCACCTGATGCCAGTGACAGTCTCATGCTTGTACAACCTACAGAATCATGAGCCAAATAAACCTCTTCATAAATTACCCAGCCTCCGGGAGTTCTTTTTTTTTTTTTTTTTTTTTTTTTTTTTGAGACAGAGTCTTGCTCTGTCGCCCAGCCTAAAGTGCAATAGTGTGATCTTGGCTCACTGCAACCTCCACTTCCCAGGTTCAAATGATTCTCCTGCCTCAGCCTCCTGAGTAGCTGGGATTACAGGCACCCACCACCGTACCCAGCTAACTTTTGTATTTTTAATAGATGGGGTTTCACCATCTTGGCCAGGCTGGTCTTGAACTTCTGACCTCATGATCACCCCACCTCAGCCTCCCAAAGTGCTGGGATTTCAGGTGTGAGCTACCATGCCCGGCCCTCAGGTAGTTCTTTATAGCAACACGAAATGGTCTAAGCCACTATCCTTATGCCAATATCACACTGTCTCAGTTACTGCAGCTTTGTAGTAAATTTTGAAATTGGGAAGTGTGAATTCTTCAACTTTGTTTTTCCTTTTCAAGATTATTTCTAGCTATTCTGGGTCCCTTATGTTTCCATGTAAATTTTAGTATCAGTTTTTCGATTTCTGCAAAAGCACTGGGATTTTGATAGAGATTGAGTTGAATCTGTAGATCAACTGGGTAGTAGTATCACCTTAACAATGTTAAGTCTTCCAATACATCAATAAGGGATGTCTTTTCATTTACTTAGATAGTCTTTAATTTCTTTCAAGAATGTTTTGTAACTTTCTGTATATGTCTTGCAGTTCTTTTGTTAAATTTATTCCTAGACATTTTATCTTTTTGATGCTATTATAAATGGAATTGTTTCCTAACTTCATTTTCAGTTTTTCATTGCTAGTGTATAGAAATACAATTGATTTTTGTATATCAATTTTATATCCTACAACCTTGTGAGACTGTTAATTAGCTCTAGTGTGTGCCTGTGTATGTTCCTTAGGACTTTTTGTATACAAGATATGTCATCTGCAAGTAGAGGTAGTTTTGCTTTTTCCTTTCCAATCTGAATACCTTTTCTTTTTCCAGCTATGGATAGACCCTCAAGTATAATATTGAGCAGAGTGGTAGTAGCAGACATCCTTGTCTTGTTCCTGATCTTAGTGGGAAGGTTTTCAATCTTTCACCATTAAGTATGATGTTAGCAGTGGGTTTTTCACAGATTCCCTTTATCAGGTTGAGGAAGTTTCCTTCTGTTCCTAGTTTGTTGAGTGTTTTGATCAAAAAAGAGGTATTAGTTTTTGTCAAATGCTTTTTTGCCATCTATTGAGATTATCATGTAGCTTTTATTAATATGGCATATTAAGTTGATTACTTCTTGCATATTGAAGCAATCTTGAAAGAAATCCTAATTTGTCATGGTGTACAATTCTTTTTAGATGTTGCCTGATTTGGTTCACTAGTATTTTGCTGAGGATTTTTGCATCTCTGTTCATAAGAGATATTGGTCTATGGTTTTTTGGTGGTGTTTTTCTTGTGACGGCTTTGTTGTTTTGGAGTTTCTTTGTTTTTTCTTTTACACTGGGTTTTTTTTTTTCCTCTTTATTTTTCATTTTTATTTTTTAGCTTTGGTTTTAGTATAAGGATAATGCTGGCTTAATAGCATGTGTTGGGAAGTGTTTCCTCTTATTTTTTTTAACCCTTAATTCTTGGTTTGGATCTTCTATTTTTTGGAAGAGCTTGTGAAGGGTTGGTAAAGGATTGTTTTTTAAACATTTGGTAGAATTTACCCATGAAGTCATCTGGTCCTGGGCTTTTTCTCTGTGGGAAGGTTTTTGATTAAAAATTCCATCTCTTTACTTGGTATAGGTCTATTCACACTTTCTATTTCTTCTTGATTCAGTTTTGGTTGTTTGTCTTTCTAGGTTATTAGGTTTCTTTTCATCCAAGTTAATCTAACTTTTTGGCATATAATTGTTCATAGAATTCCCTTATATCCTTTTTATCTTTGTAAGGTTGGTGGTAATGTCTCCTCTTTTATTTCTGATTTTAGTAATTTGAGGCTTTCATCCTTTTTTCTTTATCAGTCTAGCTAAAGGTTGTCAATTTTGTTGATCTTGTCAAAGAAGCAACTTTTGTTTTATTGATTTTCTCTATTCTTCTGCTTTCCATTAATTTCTGCTCTAATCTTTATTTCTTTCTTTCTGCTCATTTTGAATTTAGTTTGCTCTTCTTTTTCTAGTATCCTAAGGTGGAAATCTTGGTTATTGATTTGAAGAGAGTTTCTTTTTAGATTGCAACTAGAGTTGGTGATTATATTCCTTAAAATATTGTCAGATGATTGGTTAAGCAAAAATATGGTTATGAGGTAGAATTCGCTTTTTGGAATTTTCTTAGGGAGAAAAACCCTGTTTACTTGTGCAATAGATATTCAAAACTGAACATAAGTCAATAACATTATGCTATCGTTAAAAAAATAAGAACAGAGTTGAGCACACAAATGAAACCAGTAGGAAACACCCATTCTCAACACTGGTCAAATTTTGTAGCATTCTGTTCAACTCTCAAGAGTTCAGGTAAGGCCAGGTGCAGTGGCTCACGCCTGTAATCCCAGCACTTTGGGAGGCCGAGGCGGGCGGATCACGAGGTCAGGAGATTGAGACCATCCTGGCTAACACAGTGAAACCCCACCTCTACTAAAAATACAAAAAAATTAGCTGGGAGTGGTTGCGGGAGCCTGTGGTCCCAGCTACTTGGGAGGCTGAGGCAGGAGAATGGCGTGAACCCGTGAGGCGGAGCTTGCAGTGAGCTGGATCGCGCCACTGCACTCCAACTGGGGCGACAGAGTGAGACTCCGTCTCAAAAAAAAAAGAGTTCAGATAAATCACACTGCAAATTTTTAAAGATTTATTTGACTGTTAAACCTCCTGTTTAAAACTGCACATTCTTACAGCTATTTACCATACATATAAGATATCTCTTAAGAACTGGAGATAGTCAGCTCCCGTGGGTTAATTTGAAGCAGAAGAGGGCAGTTGTTATACCAAGTCAGTTGGATGTGGAGTCTTACTCAAAATTCATTCTCAGCATTCTTCTTTTATGGTATCTTCTTTGGCACTTAGCAGTGCATCGGGTAGGCATCTTCTATTTTTCTTCATTCTTTAATTTCCTTTGTATCCCTCAAATGGCTATTTATTTGGTTGGAGTCTGTTTTGTTCATTAAGCAAACATGTCTTTGCTTTGAACATGTCTTTGATTTGATGGATACTTACATTCCTCATCAAACATTTTTTTTGCTATGCATAACGTTTTCTTTGGCCAACTCCAGCAATTTCCCACATTTTGACATGCAATCATGTTAACTCCCATTTTCTTTTGTAATCCAACACCTTCTATTTAGATAGATTACTTTAACAATCAGTGACTTAATATTCTAATCATAAATTTATACAAAAATAAAATTACCTCCAAAACATTGCTACCTTTCCTAAACATTCAGTCTTGCCACAGTTTAATAAAAGGAAAGAACATTAAAAAGGATAAGCCACTATAATGATTAGATGCTTTTCATAAGCCTAAAGGCATTGTGATTATTTAGACAGAAGAGAAGAAAGTCAAGTGAAAACCTGATAGTTATGTAGTCTCATGGTTTGCTGTTGAGAGGTTGATCACCAGCTGCTTTTCTTTTCTAGGAAGACAACAAAGTGGGCTTTGGCTACGACATAAATATATTGGGTTAGACAGTTTTACTACAGTAAGAACAATGGGATGAGTTGCTCAGGAAATTGTGAAATACTTTCTAATGATCTTTAAAGATATAACAAACACGAATTCATCTGGATTTTAGGTGTGGTCCTGGTTAACGGCAAAGGGAAGGGTCAAAGAACTTCATGCTTTTTCCATTTAACATACCCAATAGATTCTTGATTAGGGGAAGGGAAAATGAGCAAGATACAGTCCAGTATTCTAAAAACAATCAGCCTTAGGGGATCATTTCAAAAGCATCTGTTTTGGACTTAAGTCTTTGGTACTTAACCAAATTGACTTCACACTGAAAAATTCTAGTGCCTGAGTTTTATAGGGTAGAAGAAAGACATGGAGTCAAGTGGCCAACACTTCATGTGAAGATAAGCAATGAGCTCCTTCTTGCTGTCTTTCTTTTGACTGTTCTGGGCAATATCAAATTAGTTTCTGTGGTTTGATTATAGGCCAGATTGTAGTCTTACCTTGTTTTCCTCAATCTCACTGGATCTTTCTCTCTTTTTTCCCCCCTTAGGCTGAGGGTAAAAAGCTGGGATTGGTAGGCTGGGTCCAGAACACTGACCGGGGCACAGTGCAAGGACAATTGCAAGGTCCCATCTCCAAGGTGCGTCATATGCAGGAATGGCTTGAAACAAGAGGAAGTCCCAAATCACACATCGACAAAGCAAACTTCAACAATGAGAAAGTCATCTTAAAGTTGGATTACTCAGACTTCCAAATTGTAAAATAATGGCCTGAATTTAAGTTTTGTTTTTGGTTGATTTGGTTTGGTTTTTATTGTTAATAGAGATAGAACTATTGTGTGTTAATATTAGCATTAGTCAATAAGTTATTTTAATGTCAGATATTTGAATGTTATTATATATTACCTGTATGATGGAAGGATTATTACTGTACACAAATCTAATCAATAAAAACATTAGAACCTTCTGCTTAGAGTACTTTTTAAAAATCTTCAGTGAACTTCCTTTTGGGCGAAATAAGAAGTATTTATTCAGTAAACATTTGTGGGAGGATTTTGAGGTAATTTAAAGAAGTCTGAAAGAAAAAAAGTTATGTTAGTCATTTCTTTAAATGGTTTCTATGAAATGTTCTTCAAGAAATTGCATGCCTAATAAGAACAAATACCACAAGTTCAATTTGTTAGCTCTGTTCATATGATGTTTGGATGAATTACTTCTGCTGTTGTTTCTTTTCTCTGGGTAAGGAATTCACATAAAGTTATGTTACGGGCTGAACTGTGTCCCACCAAATTCATATGTTAAAGTCCCAGTCCCCAGTACCTCAGAAAGTGACTGTATTGGGACACAGAGCCTTTAAAGAGGTAATTAAGGTTGAATGAGGCTGTGAGGGTGGGCCCTACTCCAGTCTGACTGGTGTTCTTATAAGAGAACATATTGGACATAGACACACATGTGCAAAAATGAAAGACCCTGTGAAAATGGCCATCTACAAGCCAAGGAGAGGCCTCAGAAGAAATCGTTGCTGCCAACACCTTGATCTCAGACTTCTAGTCTCTAGACCTGAGAGGAAATAGACTGCTGCTGCTTAAGTTACTCAGTCTGAGGTATTTTGTTATAGCAGTCCTAGCTATAGTAATAATCATAAACAGTTATCAGGATTTTGCTTAATCAGCCCTAGAAGACTGGTTGGTTGGGTTTGGTTAGTCACTAAACTAGTATATGTCAAATGCTTACCAGGTCTGACAAATTTGTTATAAATTCCACTTTAAATAAATTCTCAATGAAAATGAGATAGAAAGCAAAAACTAAGGACTGGTTAACAATTTCAAAACACTTTATTCTCACAGCATTCTCAGAGTTCTGCTCTCCTTTAGTTATAAAAGAAGCTGTGGTGGCATTGGGGAGATTCAAGTCAGTGAAGAGAGTCTTGGTGTTGTCGTCTGTAAATTAAGAGTTGAGCAAAGGCCGGGTGCGGTGGCTCACACCTGTAATCCCAACACTTTGGGAGGCCGAGGTGGGCAGATCACCTGAGGTCGGGAGTTCAAGACCAGCCTGACCAACATGGAGAAATCCCCGTCTCTACAAAAAATACAAAATTAGCCGAGCGTGGTGGCGCATGCCTGTAATCCCAGCTACTGGGGAGGCTGAGGCAGGAGAATCTCTTGAACCCGGCAGGCGGAGGTTGCGGTGATCTGAGATCACGCCATTGAACTCCAGCCTGGGCAACAGCCTCTGTCTCAAAAAAAAAAAAAAAAAAGAGTTGAGTTAGACAGTTTCTCAGCCTTTTCCAGCTCCAAATGCTATAATTCTAAGATGGAAGCCTCTGGAATTATTCATTCATTCAGTGCCTACCATAAGCCAGGCACTGCTCTTGGTAACTGGGATACAGCAGTAAACAAAATATATAAACTCTTTACCTTCACATAGCTTACATTCTAGGGAGAGAAGACAATAAGCAAACATAAAATATATATTGAATTAAACGGTAGTTAAGAGCAAAGGTGAAAATGAGAAAAAAAGGAAAGGGAACACACGGGAAAAAAACAAACAAACATAAAAACAAAAGTAAAAGTTACGACATAGTCTTTCACACCATGCCAAAAGGGGATAAGGATTGAGACTGTAGGTACCCGTTCACTGAACCCTGGGATGCGGATCCTTGGCTGGAACACCTGACGCGCATGCGCACTGGTGTGTCGTGGCCTGGCGCGCCCCTCCGAAGCGCATGCTCGTGGACTCGCACGTGCACGAGCCTCAAGACCCAAGGTGCGCGCGTCGGCGTCCCAGGCGGTTGGTGTCCGAGAATTGGTTAAGCTGGACTCGAGGTGACTCTGGGGGAAGCACGCGACGAAAAGATGTTGCCGGGGGCTCTTCTAACACCAGAAGGGCCTGATGATGGCTGCGCGCAGCTTTCGGAGCCGGATGCGCGAGGACCCCGGAGGCCCGGCGGCCTGGCGGCAGGGCGGGCCCGGTGTGGGGACAAGGACGGGGCTGGCTGGGGAGGGGCTGGGCCTGGCGGGAAGGCGGCGCTGCCCTGGACGCGGCCCGCGCGGCGCTCCCAGGCCCCTGGGCCCTGGATCCAGGCCAGTGCGTTGCGTCCGTCCCAAGCGCAGGCGTCATCAGGAAATCGTTGGGTTTACATTAATCGGAATACTTGTTAAACGTTTGCCCCTCACTTGCTGCCGGCTGCGAAGTGCATTAGCTTAGAAAGCAGCAGAAGTTCTGCAGTTAGATCCCTGATTTTCCCGGGTTCGGAAAACCAACCCCACCGCCTACAGGGGGCTCCCCCACGCGGCTTTCACTGATGGAGAAGAGGGGGAGACCTTTAATGGCACTAGAATCTTAGGGTTTGGGTTTTTTAGATGTTTTTTGTTTTTGTGCTTTTACTTGCAGGAAAACTTAAAATCAAATTCAGGCAGCCCCATGCCATCATTATTATTACCAGGGTAGTTTATGCCCGTCTGTAAAGACCAAAAGAATATTAATAATAATGACCGTCTGGCTGGGCGCGGTGGCTCACACCTGTAATCCCAGCACTTTGGGAGGCCAAGGCGGGAGGATCACTTGAGTTCAGGAGTTTGAGACCAGGCTGGTCAACATGGTGAAACCCCATCTCTACATAAAAGACAAAAATTAGCCAGGCGTGGTGGTGCGCGCCTGTAATCCCAGCTACTTGAGAGGCTGAGGCTGGAGGATTGCTTGAGCCCAGGAGGTGCAGGCTGCAGTGCCGAGATTGTGTCATTGCACTCCAGCCTGGGTGGCAGAGCAAGACCCTGTTTCAAAAAAGAATAATAACGACCTTCTAAAAACATGAGTAATACGTGAACAGGATTTAACAATCGAATGGCAAAGAAAGGTTTATATGAAAAGGAATTTTCCTGCTTTATCTTTTCCCATTCCCAACCTCTTTCCCTGAGGTGACTATACTTAACCATAATAATAATAATCTCTTAATGCCCCCAATTTCTCTTTGATACAATTTGATTCTTAAAATTTCTTCCTATTGCTTCACGTTATTGCAGTGTCTTAGCAATTCATTATAAGTGCTTTTCTAAAAGTCATGGTTATTGTGTAATGTATAAATGTTATGAAACTAGCTTGGACATTTTTGTCGTGAATAATTTCTAGCTAATGTTCCTTAGCTGTATTTAATTTAAGCATCTGTTTTTGGTGAAGTGGTTAGAATTTCTAATACTGTCTTTACCGGTCAACTTCAAGTGTAATTATGATTTCACTTTAGGACATGTGGGATTTAGAAAGGAGCATTGAAAATTATGAAATTATGAATGTTTCTTTGGATGTGAATTCATTGCACCAAGCATGAGCTGTGCCTAGAGATCAGTGGTATAACTTTGTTTTGCTTTGTTTCACAATTTGGTTTAATAAGAGCGATTTCATTTGCCTCAAATGCTATTTCTTCATAATGCTTGAAAGAAATGTGTAATGCTGTAGCTTTGATTATGTGCGTGTGTGGTTTTTTTCTCCTATAGGCAATTATTTCCCGTCAGAGAAGGAAACCATTGCTTGGCATTCTCACCATCTTTCTACCTACCATGATCAAGTGCTTGTCAGTTGAAGTACAAGCCAAATTGCGTTCTGGTTTGGCCATAAGCTCCTTGGGCCAATGTGTTGAGGAACTTGCCCTCAACAGTATTGATGCTGAAGCAAAATGTGTGGCTGTCAGGGTGAATATGGAAACCTTCCAAGTTCAAGTGATAGACAATGGATTTGGGATGGGGAGTGATGATGTAGAGAAAGTGGGAAATCGTTATTTCACCAGTAAATGCCACTCGGTACAGGACTTGGAGAATCCAAGGTTTTATGGTTTCCGAGGAGAGGCCTTGGCAAATATTGCCGACATGGCCAGCGCTGTGGAAATTTCGTCCAAGAAAAACAGGACAATGAAAACTTTTGTGAAACTGTTTCAGAGTGGAAAAGCCCTGAAAGCTTGTGAAGCTGATGTGACTAGACCAAGCGGTGGGACCACTGTAACAGTGTATAACCTATTTTACCAGCTGCCTGTAAGGAGGAAATGCATGGACCCTAGACTGGAGTTTGAGAAGGTTAGGCAGAGGATAGAAGCTCTCTCACTTATGCACCCTTCCATCTCTTTCTCTTTGAGAAATGATGTTTCTGGTTCCATGGTTCTTCAACTCCCTAAAACCAAAGACGTATGTTCCCGATTTTGTCAAATTTATGGATTGGGAAAGTCCCAAAAGCTGAGAGAAATCAGTTTTAAATATAAACAGTTTGAGCTTAGTGGCTATATCAGCTCTGAAGCACATTACAATAAGAATATGCAGTTTTTGTTTGTGAACAAAAGACTGGTTTTAAGGACAAAGCTACATAAACTCATTGACTTTTTATTAAGGAAAGAGAGTATTATATGCAAGCCAAAGAACGGTTCCACCAGTAGGCAAATGAGTTCAAGTCTTCGGCACCGGTCTACCCCAGAACTCTATGGCATATATGTAATTAATGTGCAGTGCCAATTCTGTGAGTATGATGTGTGCATGGAGCCAGCCAAAACTCTGATTGAGTTTCAGAACTGGGACACTCTCTTGTTTTGTATTCAGGAAGGAGTGAAAATGTTTTTAAAGCAAGAAAAATTATTTGTGGAATTATCAGGTGAGGATATTAAGGAATTTAGTGAAGATAATGGTTTTAATTTATTTGATGCTACTCTTCAGAAGCGTGTGACTTCCGATGAGAGGAGTAACCAGGGCAGTTTCCAGGAAGCATGTAATAATATTTTAGATTCCTATGAGATGTTTAATTTGCAATCAAAATCTGTGAAAAGAAAAGCTACTGCAGAAAACATAAGCACACAGAATTCTAGGGATTTAGAAGCTATCAGAAAAAATACAAATGATGCATTTTTATGCATTTATGAATCAGGTGGTCCAGGCCATAGCAAAATGACAGAGCCATCTTTACAAAACAAAGACAGCTCTTGCTCAGAATCCAAGATGTTAGAACAAGAGACAATTGTAGCATCAGAAGCAGGAGAAAATGAGAAACATAAAAAATCTTGCCTGGAACATAGCTCTTTAGAAAACCCATGTGGAACCAGTTCAGAAATGTTTTTAAGCCCTTTTCAGACACCATGTCACTTTGAAGAGAGTGGGGAGGATCTAGAAATATGGAAAGAAAGTACTACTGTTAATGACATGGCTGCCAACGTCATGAAAAATAATAGAATTCAGAATCAACCAGAGAGATTTAAAGATGCTACTGAAGTGGGATGCCAGCCTCTGCCTTTTGCGACAACATTATTGGGAGTACATAGTGCTCAGACAGAGAAGGAGAAAAAAAAAGAGCCTAGCAATTGTGGAGGAAGAAATGTTTTTAATTACGGACAAGTTAAATTATGTTCCACTGGCTTTATAACTCATATAGTACAAAATGAGAAAACTAAATCAATTGAAACAGAACATGCATTTAAAAATTATGTTAGACCTGGTCCCACACGTGCCCAAGAAACATTTGGAAATAGAACACGTCATTCAGTTGAAACTCTAGACCTCAAAGATTTAGCCGGCACTTTAAGTAGAGAATCTGGTCAATTGCCCAACAAAAAAATTTGCAGAACAAATATAAGTTGTGGGCTAGAGAATGAACCTACAGCAACTTATGCAAAGTTTTCTACTTTTCAGCAAGATAGCAAAAAATCACAAACAGGTTGCATATTATCTGATACATCCCCCTCTTTCCCCTGGTATAGACACGTTTCAAATGATAGTAGGAAAACAGATAAATTAATTGGTTCCTCCAAACCAATCGTCCGTAAGAAGCTAAGCTTGAGTTCACAGCTAGGATCTTTAGAGAAGTTTAAGAGGCAATATGGGAAGGTTGAAAATCCTCTGGATACAGAAGTAGAGGAAAGTAACGGAGTCACTACCAATCTCAGTCCTCAAGTTGAACCTGACATTCTGCTGAAGAACAAGAACTGCTTAGACAACTCTGATGTTTGTAAAATCACTACTATGAAGCATAGTGATTCAGATAGTAGTTGCCAACCAGTAAGCCACGTCCTTGACTCAGAGAAGCTTCCATTCTCCAAGGATGAAGATTGTTTAGAACAACAGATGCCTAGTTTGAGAGAAAGCCCTATGACCCTGAAGGAGTTATCTCTCTTTAATAGAAAACCTTTGGACCTTGAGAAGTCATCTGAATCACTAGCCTCTAAATTATCCAGACGGAAGGGTTCCGAAAGAGAAACTCAAACAATGGAGATGATGAGTCGTTTTAATGAACTTCCAAATTCAGATTCCAGTAGGAAAGAGAGCAAGTTGTGCAGTGTGTTAACACAAGATTTTTGTATGTTATTTAAAAATGAGCATGAAAAAACAGAGAATGGTGTCATCCCAACATCAGATTCTGCCACACAGGATATTTCCTTTAATAAAAATAGTAAAACACATTCTAACAGCAATACAACAGAGAACTGTGTGATATCAGAAACTCCTTTGGTATTGCCCTATGATAATTTTAAAGTTACCAGTAAAGATTCAGATGTTCTTATCAGAGCTTCAGAACAACACACAGGAAGTCCGGACTCTCCCAGTGGAATGTTAATGAATCTGGTAGACGATGCCACAGGTGACCAAAATGGAATTTGTTTTCAAAGTGAGGAATCTAAAGCAAGAGCTTGTTCTGAAACTGAAGAGTCAAACACGTGTTGCTCGAATTGGCAGCAGCATTTCGATGTAGCCCTGGGGAGAATGGTTTATGTCAACAAAATGACTGGACTCAGCACATTCATTGCCCCAACTGAGGACATTCAGGCTGCTTGTACTAAAGACCTGACAACTGTGGCTGTGGATGTCGTACTTGAGAATGGTAAGTACGTACTGTTCATGTGCATGAGATGCTTTTGAAAATGGAAATGCTGGACAAGGAGTAAGATCCTCATTATCCAAAGAGATTATCTCAACAGATAGAACATTTTGAAGACCACTTACAAAACATATATTGTATTTTCATGCTATATGAAGATTATCTACATCCAACGCTAATTTTTTTTTTTTGTTTTGAGACGGAGTCTTGCTCTGTCACCCAGGCTGGAGTGCAGTGGTGCGATCTTGGCTCACTGAAACCTCTGCCCCCACCCCCGGTTCAAGCGATTCTCCTGCCTCAGCCTCCCATGTAACTTGGATTACAAGAGTGTACCACCATGCCCAGCTACATTTTTTTATTTTTAGTAGAGACAGGATTTCACTATGTTGGCCAGGCTGGTCTCAAACTCCTGGCCTCAAATGATCCACCCGCCTCAGCCTCCCAAAGTGCTGGGATTATAGGTGTGAGCCACTGCACCCAGCCTCTATGTCCAACACTATTAAATGGAGAATACAGTTAAAAGATGTCAGTGTGTGTATGTGTAAGAAAGGGGGTGATAGGTATATATCTAGAACAACAATAAAAAAAAGGGATGAGACTGTCCAATTTTAATGAAATGATACTATTAATAGTTGGGAAGATCCACAGTACTTTCCTACCTTGTTTTCCCTTCCTGTCAAATGCCCAACTTTCCTAGAAACTTGTCTTTAAAGGTGCCTGTGGTGTCAGCATGGTATTTTACTGGAACTTTCTCCACATGGCTTCCAGGTTAAGGGCCAGAATGATTCTGTAATCATCCTAGGTTTTCCAGTAAACTCTATGGCTTAGTACAGTACTACATTTATGAGCTTTTTCTTTCTGGAAAGTAGGACTTGTCCATGAATTTTCAAAATATAGGTCAAGTATGTACTTTCATGACTATACTTTTGAAGTGTGCTTTATTGTAATGCATATGGTAAAATCTCCTTGATCTGTTTATGTTATAAAAGTAACTGTTATTCAGGAAGACAATAATATGGCATTTATTTATTCATGTATTTATGTATGTATGTATGTATGTATTTATTTGAGACGGAGTTTCACTCTTGTTGCCCAGGTTGGAGTGTAGTGGCATGATCTCGGCTCATTGCAACCTCCGCCTCCCAGGTTCAAGCAATCCTCCTGCCTCAACCTCCCAAGTAGCTGGGATTACAGGCATCTGCCACTACACCCGGCTAATTTTTTGTATTTTTGTAGAGACGGGGTTTCACCATGTTGGCCAGGCTTGTCTCAAACTCCTGACCTCAGGTGATCCACCTGCCTCGGCCTCCCAAAGTGGTGGGATTATAGGTGTGAGCCACTGTGCCCGGCCAATATAGCTTTTAGATCATACCACAGGGCTACATTTGAGCCTGCACTAGGACTCTGGGTTCTCAGTCCACATTTAAAGTGATATTGCTTTGGCAGTGTGTTGGGAGCCAGATGTTGGGAGGTGATAAACCTGATTTCCATCTGGCTATAATCTTGGCTTTGTACTAGGAGGATAAACATTACATCTGTATCCATATTAAAAATTTTGAATGCTGCAGAAGAATGGAACATGTGTAAATGTAATTATAAGTCAATTTTTAATTTCTCCTGACCATGAGTACCTCTAGCAGGAAGCTGTGATTTCTTTAAGGTTAAATGAGACCTTTACTTTTCAGTGTTTTTCTGTTTTTTCCTTATGAAAAAAAAATCACTGTAGTAACTTCAGTAGTATTTCTTAGTATTTTGTAGTATTCATTAGGAGAAAACTCATTTCTTTCACTGTTGTTCCTGAGACTATCAAGTTGCTCTTAAAGCCACTTTATGTGCTTTTCAATCTATGTGGTTTTATGTCTGACTTATATTGAAGGCTTATCAGAGGTAAATCTACAGCACTGACACCTCATCTTCCTGAAATGCAACTGCTTCTGATATGGTGCCAAAAAATAACTGGATTACATTACACTGTGAGATAGCTGTTGCTAAAAGAAAGGGGGAAATCTTAGCTGCCATACTCAACATAAATATCTCTTCCTTTTGAATCTAGATGTTTAAAACACTTTAACCTACTTAACATTCTGGATTAGCATACTTTTTTATAAACTTTTGAAAGCCATGTTAACTCATAGTTTCCCAATGAAAAATATTTTTGGTATAAAAAGAAGTTCCATGAACAGATGGCTCCTCAGTATCCTGCTACCTTTCTGGAAATGGCTGATATATATCATGATATTAGGACATTGTCAAACTTTACATAAAAGTGTTACATGAGATAAATTGTTAAAAGATAATTTTTTTTTTTTTTTTTTTTGGAGACAGAGTTTTGCTCTTGTTGCCCAGGGTAAAGTGAAATGGTGCGATCTCGGCTCACTGCAATCTCCGCCTTCTGAGTTCAAGCGATTATCCTGCCTCAGCCTCCTGAGTAGCTGGGATTACAGGCATGCACCACCATGCCTGGCTAATTTTGTATTTTTAGTAGAGATGGGATTTCTCCATGTTGGTCAGGCTGGTCTCAAACTCCCAAGCTCAGGTGATCTGCCCGCCTCAGCTTCCCAAAGTGCTGGGATTACAGGCATGAGCCACTGGCCTAAAAGATAAATTTTAATGTACAGAAGAGAGGATCTATAAAGGTGATTTTGAGTAGTAGTGTCAAGTCCCCAAGCCTTGGTAATTTTTTCTTTAAAATGTATTTAATGCTGTTCTTTCTGTTAGTAGTTATAAACCTTATTTCATTTCATTATCTTAATTTTATCATTCTTAACCTCTCCAGGTTTAGTCCAACGGATTTATCTCTCATGTTTTCCTCCTGTTCTAAAGCTGTCAAATTCAGCATTGTTTCTACAACTCAAATCTTATTATCCTTCATGGAGAAGAACAGCATTTGGGCCAGATCTTACTAGACTCTGGAGTTTGAATTGAGAACCTTTCATTTGTCCACCTGTTCACTTTTTCATGAAACATTTGTTGATCATCCGCACTGTGCTAGATGCTGTCACATTGCAGGTTAACTGACTTTGCTTTCAGGAGTTCACAGTACTATTAGGGAAGATAGCTATCTAAACATAGTTGTATTATAATGAGACAAATGTTAGGATAGAGACATACATTGGAGATAAGAGACATAAGTTGGAGATCTGTGAAGGTTGCACCAAGTTATAGGTGACAATTAAGTACTGCTGTATGTCTAACACAGGGCTTCGCCGGATAATTTTTTGTAGTAGGGTTTGTCCTATGCATTGTAGGATATTTAGCAGCATCCGTGGCCTTTATCTGCTAGATGCTAGTAGAACGTAGAACCCTTTACTTAAGTTGTGACAATGAAAAGTGTCTCAAGCCGGGCACGGTGGCTCACACCTCTAATGCCATCACTTTGGCAGGCGGAGGCGGGCGGATCACAAGGTCAAGGGTTTGAGACCATCCTGGCCAATATGGTGAAACCCCATCTCTACTAAAAATACAAAAAAATTAGCCAGGTGTGGTGGCTCATGCCTGTAATCCCAGCTACTTGGGAGGCTGAGGCAGGAGAATTACTTGAACCCGGGGGGCGGAGCTTGCAGTAAGCTGAGATCACGCCACTGCACTCCAGCCCGGGTGACAGAGCGAGACTCCATCTCAAAAAAAAAAAAAAAAGTGTCTCAAGACATTGCCGATGTCCCCTCGTGCAAAATGGCCCCCCATTGAGAATCACAGTGACCTATTCTAGGTCTTCATTCTGTCTGGTATGAATGGATAATGGAACTAAGCATTAATATAGAGTCGTATATTGACAGCATAATTTCATTAAAGGATTTCTGATTCTCAATCTGGTGTTTAGTAGTCTGCTTTATGTCTTGACTCAGTTTATGCAGAAAGAGGTTTTATGTGATTAAATTTTTAAAGAGTTTACTTGTATTTTAAGTTCACATTTCTAGGTTTTTCTTTCTTATATTTAGGGTCTCAGTACAGGTGTCATCCTTTTAGAAGCGACCTTGTTCTTCCTTTCCTTCCGAGAGCTCGAGCAGAGAGGACTGTGATGAGACAGGATAACAGAGGTAGGGGTGGCAGAGACTGCTGGGGCACCCAGTACACATCGTACCACCTAACTCAAAAAACAAAGCAGGCTTGCATTAAGCTTGATCAGTGCCAGCTGTGCTGTTCTGGAATCAGGAATTCCCCATGGCGCTATTTAACAGCGGAACTAATTAATTTAGTGCATGCATTTAGATCAGAAATTACTATTCCAGACTTGAGGTCAGTATTTGCTGATTATGCATATTCTGTGGTGTCTTGTAATTAGGGGACATGTTTCTTATTTTTAAAAAGGCTGGACTTACCCTCCAAGTTGCTGTAGTTTTATATAAACAAAACTCTTCAAAAAAAGCTACAGGCCTGGCACTGTAGCTCAAGCCTGTAATCCCAGCACTTTGGGAGGCCAAGATGGGCGGATCACGAGGTCAGGAGATCGAGACCATCCTGACTAACACGTTGAAACCCCATCTCTACTAAAAAAATACAAAAAACTAGCCGGGCGACATGGCGGGCACCTGTACTCCCAGCTACTCGGGAGGCTGAGGCAGGAGAATGGCATGAACCCAGGAGGCGGAGCTTGCAGTGAGCTGAGATCGGGCCACTGCACTCCAGCCTGGGCGACACAGCCAGACTCCATCTCAAAAAAAAAAAAAAAAAAATACAGACATCAATTTTTTGCGTTTGTTTAAAAATAGATAAGGTCTATTTTATTTAAAGGCAGTAAGGCTACAAATTTGAGCCATAGCTTCTCTGTCAGTATTCCAAAATATCTCTTGTAAACAGTTTGGAGAAAAGTTGTAATGCCAGAAGATACAGTCACCAACTCTAGTTTAAAAAGTAACAGATCAAAATAATTTAGAGATATAGCAAACACTGAACATTTGTAGAATATAGAAACAATGTATGTGATCTTTGGTCTTGAGGCTACAGCTCACCAAACAGGAAATGCCATTCCCTCCTTTCCCTGTGGTTCTGGATGCCAACTTTACCTGTTCCCTTTTGCCCTAGATACTGTGGATGATACCATTAGTAGCGAATTGCTTCAGTCTTTGTTCTCAGAATGGGACAATCCAGTATTTGCCCGTTATCCAGAGGTGGGTCTGTAGCAGTTTTTCTTTGTTTTTTTTTTTTTCTTATTATTATTGTTTTTATTTTGAGATGGAGTTTCGCTCTTGTTGCCCAGACTGAAATGCAATGGCACGATCTCGGCTCACGTAACCTCCGCTTCCCAGGTTCAAGCGATTCTCCTGCCTCAGTCTCCCAAGTAGCTGGGATTACAGGCACCTGCTACCACGCCCAGCTAATTTTGTATTTTTAGTAGAGATGGGGTTTCTCCATGTTGGTCAGACTGGTCTCTAACTCCCAACCTCAGGTGATCTGCCTGCCTCGGCCTCCCAGAGTCCCGGGATTACAGGCATGAGCCATCACTCCTGGCCTTTCTTTGCCTGTTATTTTAAACTTTTGAGTTTCAAGATGGGTACAGTGGCATGCACTTATAGTCTCAGCTACTCAGGAGGCTGAGGTGGGAGGATCACTTGAGACCAGGAGTTCAAGGCTATATAGTATGCTGATTGTGCCTGTGACTAGCCACTGCACTATAGCCTGGGCAACATAGTGAGACTCTATCTCTTAAAAATTAAGTAAATTAATTAAAATTAAAATTTGAATTTTATTTAAGCTGGGTATGGGCATGCAAGACTATACTAATTTGTAATTATGATTGGAAACTGGGCATATTTCCACATAATTTATTTGGAAGTTACTGTTTAATGTAGAGAGGAGAAATAAAATTTATAGCATTTTGGGAGCTCAGGCATTTTGGATTAAACATGTACAATCAATGTAAGAATAGCAAATGTGTTTACCACTCTCAGAAACTCTGACTTGTAGCTTTGGCACAATATTCAGGGTAGTGATAATAAAATTGTTATCATTAGATAAAGCCACACATCTTCTACTGGAGGAACAGTTCCTCATTGGCCCTGGGTGGATGTTCTCTCCTCAGTGTATTTTCACAGAATGTACTGTGCATGTTATAAACAGGTTGTATAATAGATGAGCATTTGTTTACCAGTTTTTTCGTCAAGATATCATTTGAGGACTTGATCATAGAACATAGATAAATTGTTGTTCTGAAACTATTTTTGTTTTGTCAGTAATTTTGTTTATAAGCAAAAATTGTTACGTAAAGTCTTACATAAGACTCGTTTTTCACAGATTCTTTTGAATTTCTTTTTTTTTTTTTTTTGAGGTGGAATCTCACTCTGTCGCCCAGGCTGGAGTGCGGTGGCGTGATCTCAGCTCACTGCAAGCTCCGCCTCCTGGGTTCATGCCATTCTCCTACCTCAGCCTCCTGAGTAGCTGGGACTACAGGCGCCCGCCACCGCGCCCAGCTAATTTTTTGTATTTTTTAGTGGAGATGGGGTTTCACCGTGTTAGCCAGGATGGTCTCAATCTCCTGACATCGTGATCTGCCCACCTCGGCCTCCCAAAGTGCTGGGATTACAGGCGTGAGCCACAGTGCCCGGCCGATTCTTTTGAATTTCTACAAATTCCCTGAATTAAACCCACCTCTAGTAGGCTATATAAAAATGAATGCTTTTAAAGCACTCTGATATCTTTGGTAAAACAGTTCTGCTGACACAAAAATTAAAATTTCAATTGTATTTTGCTGAGTCTTTCTAGGTTGCTGTTGATGTAAGCAGTGGCCAGGCTGAGAGCTTAGCAGTTAAAATTCACAACATCTTGTATCCCTATCGTTTCACCAAAGAAATGATTCATTCAATGCAGGTAAAAGATTGACTTCAAAATCTCATAAATATATGTATAAGGCCTAACTCTTCTAAAATTTGATTTATTTAATGATATAGACCACCTCGGTCAAGGCACGTGTGTGTGTGTGTGTGTGTGTGTGTGTGTGTGTGTTCTTACCTTACTAGAACTTTTATCATCAGAAGAAAAAGCAAGGAATTAATTATAATTACAAAGAAAGAAATGTCTTTAGTAGTGTGAGTAGGTTTGGAGGGAATGAATTATGAATTCGGGTTGACAGTTTCAAGGATTCTCAAGGTTCTCCTGCAGAAGATTATATATTGACTTTATATTTGGCAATAATTTATAAATCAATAAAGTCCTTTAGTGACCTTGTCCTTC
The DNA here is from genome assembly GCF_037993035.2 of Macaca fascicularis. Lineage (NCBI taxonomy): Eukaryota > Metazoa > Chordata > Mammalia > Primates > Cercopithecidae > Macaca > Macaca fascicularis. Next base: position 142,989,013 of record NC_088381.1, on the reverse strand, counting down.
AGTGTGCAACAGTGCCCTTTTAGAAATGACCCTCTACTGTGTGAGCCTACGCAGGCTTGGGAAAGCCCATATTGAGGAGTCCGTTCACAAAAGGGACCCTTTGTCTGATCTGCTTTTCTGCTTTGCCTTCTGTTTACCACCGTGGCTGTCTTACTCCCTTTGTTTTTAGTAAGGAAACAAGTTGGGAGGCTAACAGATTTAGGTAAACTCCTAACCTGGCATTGACCTGGTACCAGAGCAGGCAAGCAGTTGATCCAGAAATAGGCCCTGGGGCAGTGGTTAGGCTCGGGGGTATTGGGGAGCATCATGTACCTAGACAGAGAGGAACCACCAAGGTCTAAAGCCACCAGTGGCTTTTTAACTTACTTCTTTAATAAACTAGCAGCCAGGCACGGTGGCTCTCACCTATAATCCCAGCACTTTGGGAGGCTATCCTGGCTAACACGGTGAAACCCCGTCTCTACTAAAAAATACAAAACATTAGCCGGGTGTGACGGCAGGCTCCTGTAGTCCCAGCTACTCGGGAGGCTGAGGCAGGAGAATGGCGTGAACCCGGGAGGCAGAGTTTGCAGTGAGCCAAGATCGCGCCACTGCACTCCAGCCTGGGTGACAGAGTGAGGCTCCATCTCAAAAAAAAAATAAATTAATTAAAAATAAATAAATAAAAATAAATAGACTAGTTCCTCCAAAATAGTTTTCCTTGCTTTCATATAAATTTTAAAAATTTATTTCAGCCTGTATGTTAGCAATCTCTGGTCACATGACCTATTCTCAAGAGTCACTCTGTTGGGAACATCTCAGGCCTTCTCTAAAGTATTGCTAGCGCACCACTCTGAGAAGTGGGTGTCTGTCTTCCCCTGTCGCTTCCCTCCCCTTACATCTTCTGATCACTCCACTTGCCCATTCTTTCATCCTTCCTAGTGACTGTTTCTGGTTCATCAGAACCTTACCCAGTCTCAGAGAAAGGAGTGTGATAAGGTAAACAACTCTGAATAAAATACAGTTCTGTATCTTTCTATGCAGATAAACCTTTGTTAATTTTTATTTAGTGTTGTACCACTTATTTGAATGTCTGACAGGTTCTCCAGCAAGTCGATAGCAAGTTTATTGCCTGTTTGATGAGCACTAAGACTGAAGAGAATGGCGAGGCAGGTAAGAATAGAGTTTAGCCTGAATGACTAACCAGCTGGTCTTCTTGTAACCTTTTTTTAATGATTGTTTTTGGTATATTTCAATGATTTGGATGGATCAGGGAAAGCCAATCTAAACTAAGAATATTATGAAGGCTGGCTGCGGTGGCTCACACCTGTAATCCCAACACTTTGGGAGGCGAGGCAGGTGGATGGCTTGAGGCCAGGAGTTCAGGACCAGCCTGAGCAACATGGCAAAACCCCGTCTCTACTAAAAATACAAAATTAGCTGGGCATGGTGGCATGCTGTAGTCCCAGCTACTCAGGAGGCTAAGGCACAAGAATCACTTGAACTTGGGAGGCAGATGATGCAGTGAGCCGAGATTGCACTATTACACTCCAGCCTGGGTGACAGACATTTAATTTTATGTTCATACACATACATATACTCAGGATGCACATTAAACTATCAAGAGTATTTACTTTGGGAGTGAAAATGAGGGTGTGCAAAGGAGGTATTTCATCTTTTACTCTTTTTGTCTTTTTTTTTTTTTTTCCCTTTTTGTGGAGAATGGGGTCTCGCTATATTGCCCAGGCAGGTCTCGAACTCCTGGGCTTAAATTGTCCTTCCACCTCTGCCTCCCTAAGAGCTGGGATTACAGGCGTGAGCCACCACGCCTGGCCCATCTTTTACTCTTTTAAATATTTTCTATTGTTTGACTTTTTAATAATATTTTCATGTTTTCCCTTTATAATAATAGAAAGTGTATCTAATGAACTCTGCTAGGTTTGTCAATATTTACACAGAATCTCTTGGTGACCTGCTCTAATGAAACAATAATAGTTTGTAAATATATTAACTCATGCAACAAGTATTAATTGAGTGCCCATTGTATGCCAGGGACTGTACCAGGCCTTAGGGATACAATAATGAGAAAAGATATATATGCGAGAGAAAAAATAATTACACAAACATAAAATTTTAATTCTAGCCCTTGTCATGGAAGAAGAGATACAAGATGCTCTAAGAACCTGTATTGGGAGATTTGATTTCATCAGGGAGTAAAGGGAAGTGCTTCTTGGTAAAATGAGGTCTGAATATGAATATGAATTAACTAAGTAAAGAAAGGAGGGAATAACATAATGCAATTTGTGATTTATTCTCCTCAGTGAGTGGAAACAGAGGAAGGGGAACTGGAGATGAGGCTAGAGAAGTAGGTAGGAGTCAGATCTTAAATGCCAGCTACAAGCTTTGCTTTGTCCCAACACCATTGGAAACCATTGAAAGCTTTTTTTTTTTTTTTTCCATTTTTTATCATTGTATTTTGATGTTGTTTTTGGGGTGGTATGTGTCACATCACATTTGCATTTTAAAAAGATTGCTGTGGTTGCAGTGTGAAGAATGGAGTAGGAGTAGGGGTGGAGTTCCAGTTAACTGTAGAGTGACTGTTAAAAGAATATTGTAATATCTGAGACATGGTTAGATGGGACCAGGGTGGACTAGAGAGTAGTGAATGTATTGGAAAGATATTTAGGAGATAGAGTCAGCAGGGCTTGGTGATGGATTGGATATGGGGAAGGTATGTAAAAGATGGCTTCTGGTGTTCTGGCCTCCATAGCTGAGTGAATGATGTTGCAGGACCCGGGTTGCAGGCAGAGCAGAGAGGATGAAAATCATGAGTTCAGTCTAAGTTCTCTTTGAAATGCTCCAGAAGAGATGTCAAGGCAACCGGGCACGGTGGCTCATGCCTGTAATCCCAGCACTTTGGGAGGCTGAGGTAGGCGGATCACGAGGTCAAGAGATTGAGACCATCCTACCCAACATGGTGAAACCCAGTCTCTACTAAAAATACAAAAATTAGCTGGACATGGTGGCAGGTGCCTGTAATCCCAGCTACTTGGGAGGCTGAGGCAGAGAATTGCTTGAACCCAGGAGGCAAAAGTTGCTGTGAGCCAAGATCACGCCACTGCACTCCAGCCTAGGCAACAGAGCAAGACTTTGTCTCAAAAAAAAAAAAGAAAAGATGTCAAGAATGTGGTTGGATATTACAAGTCTGGCCTAGAGAAGTGTTCTGACATGGAGATACAAATTTGAGCCATCAGATGCAGAAAAGTGGTCACTGAAACCCTGGATATAAATGTTACCACCTAGGAAAAAAAAAATGAAGAGTGAGGAGAGGTCTTGAATCTAGAATAATTCTAGCACGTAAGAGCTGGGTAGAAGAGGATGAACCAGCAAAACAGACTGTGAAGGAACAGCTAGGGAAATAGGAAGAAAACAGAAGAATGTTGTGTTGGAAAACCAAGACATCTTGCCAAACGCTGCCGAAACATTAAGTAAGATGAGGACCATCTGATTTTGTGACAGTAGAGATCAAGGATTTTAGCAAGTGAGAACTGTTTCAGAGAATAGACAGGACAAGACGCTGATGGTGCTAACGCAGACTGCAAGGAGATACTCAGTAATGTGCCTGTGACATGGAAGAGAAGGACTACAGAGGGTGAGGGTGACAGAGGACTTTTTTTTTTTTTTTTAATGGGAGAATCTTGAGCATATTTACAAGGGATGCTTGATGGGATAAAGTTTCTGAAAAGGCCTGAGTGGCTGAGCCCTGAGCAGCAGTGGAGGGCTGGCTCCAGCTTAATAGCACCTGCAGGCAAGTGCTTCTAAAGTTTTAGAGCATTTATTCTCTATGTATTTCAAAATATTCCCTTTACCTTGTTTAGCAAATGTCATAGTAGATCAAAGGCAAATTAACCTAAAGTTCTGTCAGAATTATCATGAATGTAGAATTTGTGAAGATCAAATTCTTGTAGTTTTACTATTTCTAGAAAAGTAATAGATTTTTTTTTTTTTTTTGAGGCGAAGTTTTGCTCTTCTTGCCCAGGCTGGAGTGCGGTGGCGCGATCTCAGCTCACTGAAACCTCCGCCTCCTGGGTTCAAGCGGTTCCCCTGCCTCAGCCTCCTGGGTAGCTGGGATTACAGGCGCCCGCCACCGCGCCCGCCACCACGCCCGGCTAATTTTGTATTTTTAGTAGAGACAGGGTTTCTCCATGTTGGCCAGGCTGGTCTCGAATTCCCGACCTCGGGTGATCCGTCCACCTCGGCCTCCCAAAGTGCTGGGATTACAGACGCGAGCCACCGCACCCAGCCAATTTTTTATTTTTTATTTTTTTGAAAGTTTTCATTATCTGGAATTCTTTGTTGTTTTTGAGATGTCAGAATCTCTACTAATGGTACTCAAGATGGGTGTAGCCACAAAATCTGCAGATGTTAAAAGAAGTAAAATGGATCTGTTGAAATTTCTCTTTTTTTTCTTTATTTTTCTTTATTTATTTATTTTTTTGAGATGGAGTCTTGCTCTGTCGCCCAGGTGGGATTGGAGTGGTGCAATCTCGGCTCGCTGCCGTCTCCCTCTCCCGGGTTCAAGGAATTCTTCTGCCTCAGCCTCCTAAGTAGATGGGAGTATAGGCACGCACCACCACGCCCTGCTAATTTTTGTATTTTTAGTAGAGACAGGGTTTCACAATGTTGGTCAGCTGATCTTGAATTCCTGACCTCAAGTGATCTACCCTCCTCGGCCTCCCAAAGTGCTGGGATTACAGGCGTGAACCACAGGGCCCAGCCAGAATCTGCGTTTTAATAAGATACCCCGGTGGTATTTGTGCACATGAACGTTTGAGAAGCCCAAGTCTAAGGCAGGACAAACATGGCCCGAGGGGAATCCGGGCATCACCTGTTTCTGTACAGCCAGGGAGACGAGAATGGTTTTTACATTTTTTAATGGTTGGGGAAAAAAAAGAAGACTATTTCTTGACACATTAAAATTATATGAAATTAGTATTTCAGTGTCCATAAATAAAGTTTTTTTGGAATGCAGCTACAATATTCACATATTATCTGTGGCTACTTTGGCTCAGAAAGAATTGTTGAGTAGTCATGACAGAAATCGTGTGGCCCAAGAAGCCTAAAATATTTATGATCTGGCCCTTCAGAAAACGTTCACCAGCTTGTGATCTGAAGTGCACTGGAAGTACATTCTTTATGGGTTTCCAAGTAGCTTGTACACCAAGGATAACTGATTATAACAATATGTTGTTTATTGATCCTTTATCATATTAAAGTTGAATTAATAAGGCAAAATCAGTATTTAAACATAAGAATTATACATTCAAGCTTCAAACTTGAAGAAATGCCACTTTGACTTTTTTTTTTTTTTTGAGATGGACTCTCACTCTGTTGCCAGGCTGGAGTGCAGTGGCGCAATCTCGGCTCACAGCAACCTATGCCTCCTGGGTTCAAGCAATTCTCCTGCCTCAGTCTCCTGAGTAGCTGGGACTACAGGCACGTGCCACCATGCCCAGCTAACTTTTGTATTTTTAGTAGAGACAGGGTTTCACCATACTGGCCGGGATGGTCTCGATCTCTTGACCTCATGATCCACCAGCCTTGGCCTCCGAATGTGCTGGGATTACAGGCATGAGGCACCGCACCCAGCCCTGACTTTGTTTTCTAAATGAGATACTGGTGAACTAAAGAGTTTCTTAGTTTACCTTTTGTTTCCTAAAAAATGAAATTATGGGGAAAATAATAAACTTATAGGATAAAACTTAGTAATACTGGTAATCTCTGGGGAGAGAAACTAGAAGGGGTGGGAGCAAAGGTGTAAAGGAGACCTTATTATATTCCCTTTTGTGCCTTTCAGAATTGGAGCTGGGATCCAAACTTATGGGATAAGTTTGCTATCATTTTCCCCATAATTTCATGTTTTAGGAAATAAAAGGTACAATTGTTAATACTCAGAATGTTTTGTCTTATGCTGTTGTTAGATAGTTTGAATTAAACCTTGTCTCTCCTCAACATACACGATGGGCATCATCTTGCTCTGAGAATCTGAAAGTTCACAATCCTTGCTCATCTAGGTGGAAACCTGCTCGTGCTGGTGGATCAGCACGCTGCCCATGAGCGTATCCGTCTGGAGCAGCTTATCATTGGTAAGGATCTGTTCGCAACCAGAAAAAATGTGAGACTCCCAGCAGAATCAGTACTCCTCAAAGAGCTTTTCTAAGTGTGACTGTTGTGAGAAAGCACACTTTGTACTGTATGTTCAAAAATTAAACTAAAGTCCTCCAGTTTGCCTGTGTTATAACTGAAAGAATGTGGTAGTTCACTAATTGAAAGATATGAGTCTTATTTATGTGGTCAGAGGCATATTTGCCGGATGTTACGAACAACCCAGAGGTACTTGAGGATAGGCTGCTTACTCTGACATCCAGCACAAAGATCTGCCCCCTCCGTATGCCCGGTGATCTTGGCATGCCTTCCCACACTCCATCAGGCAGAGACCACTGGCAGCTCAGAAGGCCCAGTATGCTGTTTTGATTTTAAAATTTAGTTTGCTTTTGAATATGCAGTATAATCAAATAGATCCAATTCTGAAAGGCACAAAAAGGAATGAAATAAAGTCTCCTTTCTACCCTTGCCCCCACCCCTCCTAGTTTCTGTCCCCAGAGACAACCAATATCACTGGTTTTTAAATCTATCTTTCCAAAGCAATATATGCTTTTTAATTTTTTCTTTTTCTTTCTTTTTTTTTTTTTTGAGATGGAGTTTCGCTCTTGTTGCCTAGGCTGGAGTGCAATGGCGCGATCTCGGCTCACCGCAACCTCCGCCTCCCAGGTTCAAGCGATTCTTCTGCCTCGGCCTCCCTAGTAGCTGGGATTACAGACACCCGCCACCACGCCCAGCTAATTTTGTACTTTTAGTAGAGACGGGGTTTCTCCATGTTGGTCAGGCTGATCTCGAACTCCCGACCTCAGGTGATCCACCCGCCTCAGCCTCCCAAAGTGCTGGGATTATAGGCATGAGCCGCCATGCCCGGCTTTTTTTTTTTTTTTTTGTGCTACCCTTTTCCTCATCGTGAGGCAGTGTGTTCGCCAAGTGGTAAAATACCAGGAAAGTCTTCACTCCTGTGGCCAATGAGTAATGTCAAAGAATTAGGCAAGGAACTAAGGAGTGCTTCATGGACTAGAATGACAATGATATTACTACTGTTTTCACTTTTCCTTATAAAATGACAGCCTAAGAGTTGGGAAAGATATAGTAAAAAGAATGGTAGAAAAACTTGCCTCTACAGGCCCTCCACCTTTTGAGAATAGTACTAATTCTCTCCAGAGACTGGGAGACCCTGCTCAAGGAAAGGGAAGCCTTCTGGAGCCATAAGACTGTGTGGTAAACCCACATATGTTCCTGGTAATCCACATTATTCACCTCTGTCATCAAAACCACATTTATTAACTACAGGAACATTGCCTTGTTCATCTGAATATAAGATGCAAGTCTTACATTTCTTATTTTGAAAAATGTTACCAAAATTGTTAATAGGCTGAATATTTATTACTTTGACTTTAAAAATGGAAATCTAAAATCTAAAACTGAACATTAAACATTCTGCTATGCATTAGAATGATTATCTCAAGGCTGTGCTTTATTTTTATCTGAATCTAGAAGACTTCCCTTCCTACTCTTAACCCATTCATCTTTCTGCCAATAGATTCCTATGAGAAGCAACAGGCACAAGGCTCTGGTCGGAAAAAATTACTGTCTTCTACTCTAATTCCTCCACTAGAGATAACAGTGACAGAGGAACAAAGGAGACTTTTATGGTTAGTACCACCATGAGAATGTGATGTTGATGGTATCAATTCTCACAATAATTCTGTGAGGAATAAGCATAACTATTGTTCCATTTCTCCGATGAGACCAAGAGAGGTTATAAGACTTGTCTAAGGTCATAGCAGTTATTAAGTAGTGGAGTAGGCACTCAAAGGCAGGTCATCTGACTCCACAGGCTGTTTCCTTTTTTAAAATATATTTTTTTCTGCATCTAATCATCCATTAAAATATTTAATTTTTGAGACATGGTCTCACTCTGTTGTCCAGGTTGGAGTGCAGTGGTGTAATCTCTGCTCACTGCAACCTCCACCTTCCAGGCTCAAGCAGTCCTCCCACTTCAGCCTCTCAAGTAGCTGGAACTACAGGTGAGCACCACCATGCTGGACTAATTTTTGTAATTTTTTGGTAGAGATGAGTTTTTGGCATGTTGCCCAGGCTGGTCTGAACTCCTAGGCTCAAGCATTCCTCCCACTTTGGCCTCCCGAAGTGCTGGGATTACAGTCGTGAGCCACTGCACCCAGCCTGTTCTTTCTACTGTATCCAAGATGGTGAGTATAGGATAGAGTTTCCCTGATAATTTTTTCCAGCAGTTGGCTTAGAACACTCTTCTCATTTCTTGGAACAGTCTATGTTTATGCCGTGCTTTGTGAAAGCAAAGTTTCTGCAGTAATTGGTCCCATTCTTCTTTGCCTTGGTGCATTCTAGACTGTTAGTTTTCATTACCGTAATCATAATGTGAAGAAAGTAAAACACTGGGATGTAAGGAAGGAGCAAATCATATAGTGAGTCACAAGATAGGGCATCTTTCCTCTTCTAAGCAGCACAAATTATTGAAAATGAAAAAGAGAATTTTCTCCCAATATGTTTCAAGTTTGGGAATATGATACTGCCAGTAAATCTTTTTTCCCTGTGACATAATTTATAGTAAAGGCAGATATATTTACTTAGATCCCGTTAGTCAGGACTTCTCAGTTCCTTGGGCATTAATTACCTCCCTGCTTTCATGTTGATTCAAGTCACTCTCAGACCTTTTCTTCGTGCCAGACTCCGTTAAGTGCCAGCAGCCAGAAGTTAGCAGTTCCTCAATGAAGAAAACACACTTAGAAACAAGACGTAGACAAAGATTGATTCTCAATGGAAAAGAGAAAAACAGTAAAGATTACTATAATTCAGAAAGGAAATTGGATAATAAAAAATCCCAAACACACACATAAGTGTGAGAATAACAATAGAATTGTTAAGCCCTGTGGCAGCTTTTGAAAAACTATCAAGTAGTATTTGGAACCAGCACTGAAGTGCAAATGAAGTAGCCCTTTTTTTTTTTTTTTTTTTTTTTTTTTTTTTTTTTTTTTTTTTTACATTTGAGGTTATCTCTTTAGGTGTTACCACAAAAATCTGGAAGATCTGGGCCTTGAACTTGTATTTCCAGACACTAGTGATTCTCTGGTACTTGTGGGAAAAGTACCACTCTGTTTTGTGGAAAGAGAAGCCAATGAACTTCGGAGAGGAAGATCTACTGTGACCAAGAGTATCGTGGAGGTAAGACACAGCTGCAGATGTTAAGGAAATTGCTGAGTGATGGTAACCTCATATTTTGTCTGTAGATTCTCTGAATTCATCTTTTCTTCAACCAGCATTCATGGTATTTACCTGCTGTGTGCCAGGAGCTAGAAATTCAGAGATGAATTAGCTCAGAATAAGTAAGAAGGGTGTTTAAAGAATTATAGTCAGTGAACTTTGGCTAGCAGAGGTATGTGTTTTGCTTTCTTCCCAATATGATAACGGTCATGAAAACTAAGAGTCTAGAATGCACCAAGATAGTTTTTCAGAAGTGTTATGGAAATATAGAACGACTTCTGTGCCTGGGGAGGTGGAGTCAATGAAACTGTCACAGAAAAGCTGTTTTCTTAAGTTTTTACTTTTGAAAGACCAGACCTCACTCTGTTGCCCAGGCTGGAGTGCAATGGTGCAATCTTGGCTCACTGATCTCCTGGGCACAAGTGATCTTCCTGCCTCAGCCTCCCAAGTAACTCGGACTAAAGACACACACCACCATGCCTGGCTAATTTTTTCCTTTTTTTTTTTTGTAGAGATGGGGGTCTCACTATGTTGCACAGGCTGGTCCTGAACTTCTGGCCTCAAGCAATCCTCCTGCATTGCCTTCCCAAACCCCTGGCGTTACAGGCATGAGCCACTGCACACAGCCAGAAAAGTCTTATAGAATAGTGGGAAACTAGGCCGGGCGCCGTGGCTCACGCCTGTAATCCCAGCACTTTGGGAGGCCATGGCGGGTGGATCACCTGAGGCTGGGAGTTCAAGACCAGCCTGACAAACATGGAGAAACCCCATCTCTACTAAAAATAGAAAATTAGCCAGGCGTGGTGGTGCATGCCTATAATCCCAGCTACTCAGGAGGCTGAGGCAGGAGAATGGCTTGAACCCGGGAGGCAGAGGTTGTGGTGAGCCAAGATTGCGCCATTGTACTCCAGCCTGGGCAACGAGAGTGAAACTCTGTGTCAAAAAAAAAAGAAAAGAAAAAAAGAAGAGTGGGAAACTGCTGAGTACAGAAGAGGGCAGAAGGGCATTCTAGACAGAGGAATACATATCAGAGACTTGAGGCACATCCTATGTTTAGGGAACTATAATAGATATAGGTCAAATTAAGATCTACAGTTAACCTTTGGACAACTTGGGTCTGAACTGCACAGGTACACTTATATGCAGATTTTCTTCCACCTCTGCCACTCCTGAGACAGCAAGACCTTGCTGTCTCTTCCTCCTTGCTCTTCCTCCTCCTCCTTAGCCTACTCAGCGTGAAAATGATGAGGGCGAAGACCTTTATGATGATTCATTTCCACTTAATGAATAATAAATTCTTACGATTTTCTTAACTTTTTTTTTTTTTTTTTTTTTTTGCGATGCCCAGGCTGGAGTGCAGTGGCACAATCTCAGCTCACTGCAACCTCCACCTCCTGGGTTCAAGTGATTCTCCTACCTCAGCCTCCCAAGTAGCTGAGATTACAGGTGCACACCACCACGCCCCAGCTAATTTTTGTATTTTTAGTAGAGATGGGGTCTCACCATGTTGGCCAAGTTGGTCTTGAACTCCTGACCTCAAATGATCCACCTGCCTTGGCCTCCCAAAGTGCTGGGATTACTGGCATAAGCCACCATGCCTGGCCAACATTTTCTTTCCTCTAGCTTACCTTATTGTAAGAATACAGTGTGTAATATATACAACACACAAAATATGTGTTAGTTGACTGTTTATGTTATTGGTAACACTTCTGGTCAACGGTAAGCTATTGGTAGTTAAGATTTGGGGAAATCAGGCCAGGTGCAGTGGCTCATGCCTGTAATGCTCCCAGCATTTTGGGAAGCCAAGGCGGGCAGATCATTTGAGGTCAGGAGTTCGAGACCAGCCTGGCCAACATGATGAGACCCTGTCTCTACTAAAAATACAAAAACTTAGCCAGGCATGGTGGTATGTGCCTGTAATCCCAGCTACTCGGGTGGCTGAGGCATGAGAATTGCTTGAACCTGGGAGGCAGAGGTTGCAGTGATCGAAGATTGCTCCACTGCACTCCAGCCTGGGTGACAGAGTGAGACTCGTCTCAAAAAAAAAAAAAAAAAAACTGGGGGGAAATCAGAAGTTATACTTGGATCTTTGACTGGATGGGAGTTGGCTAGATGGGTTGTCAAGGTCAAATCATTAAATAATTTAGCATATTCTACTAAGTAGTTTGCATTTTATCCTATAGGCAGCCAGTGAAGAATTTTAAGCAGGAGAGTAAGGTCCGTTTTAGATTCCTTTCCAAATATGATTACTTTACATATATGTTTTGGTAAAGGTTTGGAAAGCTACTGCTGGATGTGGCATTGGAGGTATTAGAGAGGACTATTACTTTTTACTTTGATTACTTATATGTTTCTTTTATGGCAAATATCATTTATTTTGTTTTTATTGTCTTTTTCCTCTCCTTTCCTGTTTTCTATTATAGTTTTCTTTATTTCTCTTTTTTTTTTTTTTTTTCTCTACTGGTTTAGAAGTTATATATTCCATTTATATCCTTTTAGAGATTAGCCTTAACTTTTAACATGCATACTTATCACAGTTTAAAAGTAATTCATTTCTCTATCCTCTTCTAACTGTACCAAAATCTTATAAACCGTTCATCTCCTCCCATCTTCCATGTTGCTGTCTAGTACTTTAATTCCACCTTGTTTTTAATCCCCTGGTGGTCATTTTATAGTCAATCTTTATTTAGATTAAACAAAGTGTTCACCAGAGTCTTTGTTCACCATTGCCTCTTGCATCCTACTTATTCTGTGTTCTTTTATGTTCTGTTTTTTTTGGGGTTTTTTTTGTTTTTTTTTTACTGAAGTAAATCTCTTAAAAGATCTTTTATCCACAAACAGATCTTGAGACAAAAAATACAAAAATATAAAAATAAATAGAAGTTATTTTAGTAAGAGTCCATGGACCAGACATGGTAGCTCATGCCTGTAACCCAGCACTTTGGGAGGCTGAGGCAGGCAGATCATCTGAGGTCAGGAGTTTGAGACCAGCCTGGCCAACGTGCTGAAATGCTGTCTCTACCAAAAACACAAAAATTAGCTGGGCGTGGTGGCGGGTGCTTGTAATTCCAGCTACTCAGGAGACTGAGGCAGGAGAATCACTTGAACCCGGGAGGTAGAGGTTGCAGTGAGCTGGGATCACGCCATTACACTCCAACCTGGGTGACAAGAGTGAAACTCTGTCTCAAAAAAAAAAGTCCATGAATGATAAGCTGTCTTTTAAAGTTTCTTTATTTTCCCTTCATACTTGCATGATTATCTAGCTAAAAGCAGAATTTCACATTGCCAGTTATCCCCCCCCACATTTTGAAAATATTTCACTACTTTTGACTATTTTATTTATTTTATTTTATTTTATTTTATTTTATTTATTTATTTATTTTGAGACAGAGTCTCACTCTGTTGCCCAGGCTGGAGTGCAGTGGGATGATCTCAGCTCATTGCAACCTCTACCTCCCAGGTTCAAGTGATTCTCCTGCCTAAGCCTGCCAAGTAGCTGGGATTACAGGTGCCCACCACCACGCCTGGCTAATTTTTGTATCTTTAGTAGAGATGGGGTTTCACCATGTTGTCCAGGCTGGTCTCGAACTCCTGACCTCAGGTGATCCGCCTACCGTGGCCTCCCAAAGTGCTGGGATTACAGGTGTGAGCCACCACACCCAGCCTGACTTTCTGTTTTAGCCATTGAAGTCCTTTGTCAATCCAATTATTACTCTATAGGTAATCTGATTTTCCCTCTGGTTGCTCTTGCAATGTTCACTTTGTCTTCGGTGTTCTGCAATTTCCCTGTGAAATATCTTTGTATGGATTTATTTTCATTTCCTTCTGGAGATTTGCTGTGCTTCTTCAACTTGGAAAGTATGCAGTCATTATCACCTCAAACCTTTATTTCCCATTCTCTGTCTTGGAAATTTTGTCAGATCTACTGGGCCTTATCTTTCTACTCTCTGTGCCTCTTCAAATCTCTTCCGTATTTCCCATTGCTTTCTCTCTCTGTGATACATTCTGCAAAATCTCCTCTTATATTCCGGTGAACTAAAGGATCTCTTCATCTTGTGTTTAATTATGTGTTTAGCTTATCCACTGAGTTTTTTATTTCAGTGACTAAATTTTTAATTTCAATGACTATATTTTTTATTTCCAGAATTTGTGGGTTTTTTCCCCCCAAATCTCACTCTTCCTTTTTCATCGTGTCCTGCTTTTTTCATTAGTGTTCCTACTCCTTTATCCCTAGCTCTCTTTATTTGGAGCACAGGCAAATCCACATCCACATCGTCTAGAAGTCTGAAGTGCTGTACTAATATCTAAAATAGTAATATCTAAAATTAGAAGATAGATGTAGTAGATAAATTGGGGGATAGATTGATGTGGGAAGATTTGAGTCAGAGAGAGCAGCTGAAGGGTTATTGCAGTCGTGCAGGTAAGAGAAGATGAGGATTGGACTGAGTCAGTAGCAGAGGGAGTAGACAGGAGTGACATATTTGAGACAGAATTTGGGAGGCGGAAGCAAGAGGACCTGGTGAGCAATCGAATGTGAAAGAATAAAGGAGAAAACAAAAGCAACGGTGATTCTGAGGGTTGTAGCATGGGTGGCTGGAAGGATGGTGGTGCCATTGACAGAGAAGGGGCACAGATGAGGAGGAACAAACCTGCCTAGGAGTTCCATCGTGAAGCTGGGTTTAGACACAGTGAATGTGCCTTCAGGTGGAATGCCCAGCGGATAGGCAGACTTAAAAGATCTGGTGCTTGGAAAAGAAATCTGGGCTGTACATAATATCTATCTGAGAGTTAATAGTGTATATATTTTGATAGTGTCAGAAGCTGGAGGAGGGCCTTGAGGAGGCGAGGTTGTCCAGGGAGAATATGGAGAGTGAAAAGGAAGAGAGAAAAGGGTGGAGCCTGTGGAACATCAGCATCCAGGGTGCATATGCTTTGGCAAAGGTCTGGAAAGCTCTGCTGAAAAGAGGAAATTCTAAGGATGGCTGAAAATACTTGGTTAGAGAGGGAGGAGGAAAACCAGGAAAAAGTAATATTGCCAAAACTAAGGAAAGTTTTAAGCAAGGAGGGAATGGCCAATAATGGCTATGAAGTAGAGCCTGAAACGTTGGACTTGGCTGTCATGTGGACATTAGTTGTCTTGTGGAATCATTTCCTGGGGATGAGGTAGGGCAGAAGATAAGAGTGCAGTGAGTCAGGAGCATATGAAGCGGGAGGAAGTGAAGCTAAGTAGACTACTCTTTCAAGAACTTTGGCTACACTCAGAAAAAGATGGGGTGAGAGCTAAAGGTTAGAGGTGGTTGGGAAGTGTGGGGTGGGATTCAAGGCTGAGGAAGGGTGTTTGTTTGCTTTAAGACAAAAAAGACCTAAGCACATTTGCAGGCCAAGGGTGAAACATTCAAGAGGAAGAGCAGCTGTCAGTCAGCTCTTGGATCATCTTGGCTTTGCACTTTCCAGAATCGCCTTTGTATCAGACTTTGCTCTGCTTCCAGCAAAGCTCTTTCCTCTCCACAGACATACTTTCTCTAAGACCCCTGCTCCAAATTGTCCTAAATCCAAAAGATAGGATCTGTTAGAGTCTTTTATTGTAATTCAATCTCTAAATATGTAACCAGAAAATTATAAGAAAAACTTTTCCTAAAGGAACTTCAAAGACTACTGTTAAGGAGTTTACTTCAAATGCAAACAAACCTCTGGTTTCAGAAAATCTTGATTATGCTATGTCAGGCAGATCAGGAGAGATTTTTGTGTGATTCTGGAAGAAGCTGGAATAGTTTTGGTGTTTTGAGGAGGTAGCTACTTGAATCCTAGCAGTTGAAAGATCATTAATACATCCTTCTATACAGCTCTATCTTCTAGCCTGATGAGGAGGTAGAGGCTGCAGTGAGCCGAGATCGCGCCATTGCACTCCAGCCTGGGCAACAATTAGACTCTGTCTCAAAAAATTAAAATAAATAAATAAGGCCGGGCACAATGGCTCACGACTGTAATCCCAGCACTTTGGGAGGCTGAGGCAGGCAGATTATCTGAGGTTGGGAGTTTTGAGACCAGCCTGACCAACATGGAGAAACCCTGTCTCTACTAAAAATACAAAATTAGCCAGGCGTGGTGGTGCATGCCTGTAATCCCAGCTACTCAGGAGGCTGAGGCAGGAAAATCACTTGAACCCAGAAGGTGGAGGTTGAACCCAGAAGGCAGAGTTTGCAGTGAGCCAAGATGGTGCCATTGCACTCCAGCCTGGGCAAAAAGAGCGAAACTCCATCTCAAAATAAGTAACTAACTAAATAAATAAAAATAAAAATATTAAATTATCCAGCATTAAACAGACCATTGGAATATAAAATGGACTGAGATGAGACCCATCACCCCTTCACTAGGCTTACAAACAGATGTTTTACCATCCCAGATATACAAACACCAGAGAGAACAGCAGAGCAGTTAGGTTTGCTCTCCATCCACAGTAAGCTTTGTTAGTGGATTGAGTCTTATGAGACCATCTTTCTGTTTAGGTTCGTTTGGGAAAACATGTGATTTTTAAATTATATGTAGTATAGTATCTACTACCTAGCTCTTGGTAACTGTGCTCATTTATAGGCATGGCAGACTAGAGTATAGATGAAGGAGGGAAGAGAATTTCCTGAGTCTGGTTTTAAAAGAAAATGTACCATGTTGTAATCTTAGGAGGCAGATTTACACATAGCCTTTTCCAGGAGTAAAGAAATGATTTTCTTATAAAGAAATCATTAAATGTGCAACAGGTTTTTTTTCTTTTTATCTCCAGAGGTTAAACAAATTGGTAGCATGAAATAGTGTCTGCTTTAAATTTCTTTAAAGTTCTTTTGTAAATATTAATATCCACAGGGATGTAACTATTGAAAAGGTTACCCCAGGGACAGAGACATACAAGGGAGGAGAAATTTCTCAACAAAGGGCCTCAGAAAATAAACTTTCTGACCTGAAGGGAATTGTCCCCAGAAAGCCCGTGGGAACTGAAGTGACTGTTTACTTCTGTTTATGATATTTAAGCAAGTGTTATACTGAGCAGTGGTTGTGTTGATGGTTGTTGTGTATGTATTCTCAGTTTGTGTGTAATATTACACTTGTTCTGGCTAAGATTACACACACAAACAGACCGCCTTTTAGTGAGAAGCCTTCCTGATGTTTTGAACTGGTTGAATCATCAAGACTACTCTCACCAGCTACGTAACCTCATTGGTTGAGAAGCTATCTCTGGAGGAAGTCTCAGTAGCTAAGTATATTCTGCGTTCAATAAGAGTTCTGTTCAGTTGCTTGGTTTTTTCACATTCAAAGTGCCTTACAACAAATAAGTTTATCCCCAAGTGCAGTATTGCTGGAACTCTTTCCTTCAGGAGGCATGATTTAAAGAAGAAAATTGAGATATTTTGTAAACTATCAAAGGGCAAGTAAAACATAACGGTAAATTAAAGCCTATTTTCGTTTTGCTTTGTAGGAATTTATCCGAGAACAAGTGGAGGTAAGCTTTTCCTTTATTTCGGGGTTTCACACAGAAGCATCACACATAAAAGGCTTTGTTGTTCCATTTCCTTTTCCTGTTAATAATGTGTTTATGCATTAGCTGCTCCAGACCACAGGAGGCATCCAAGGGACATTGCCACTGACTGTCCAGAAGGTGTTGGCATCCCAAGCCTGCCATGGTAAGCCCTTCAACATAGCAGTGATCAAACGCCTCTGCATGCAGAGCCCTGGCAGGGCTGCCGGGATTACAAAAGAGGCAGAGGGCACATTTACTACTTAACTCTTGGAGAATACAATTTAGATCAAGAAACTGGAATGTACATTTTAAAAAATCACTTTTACAAAAACAAAATCCCAACACACAAATTTGACTGTAGTGCTGCCTGACCTATATGAATGGAGGAATAACTCCTAGAGGAGATGCATTTTGAGTTGAATTTTGAATGAGCTGGGGGACATGGGTTCATAGCATGGAAGGGGGAGCTCACTACAGGGAGAGTAAACAGCCTGTGCAGAGACGCAGAACAGAAACAAATTAGCTATGTGAGAAGCAGCAAAGAGTATCAAGAAACTAGGCAGGTAAGAGAACAGAAACCTAGAAGGTCACAGCAAAACCTTTGGATTTGATACAGAAGGCATTGGAATTAGCAAGGGTTCTTTTCTTTCCAACTTTTATTTTCGCTTTAGGGGGTACATGTGCACTTTGTAACATGGGTGAATTCCATGTCACAGGGGTTTGGTGTACAGATTATTTTGTTACCTAGGTAATGAGCATAGTACCCAATAGGTAGTTTTTCGATCCTCACCCACCTCCCACCCTCCACCCTCAAGTAGGCCCAGGTGTCTGTTATCCCTTCTTTGTTTCTATGTGTATTCAATGTTTAGCTCCCACTTGTAAGAACATGCAGTATTTGGTTTTCTAATTCACTTAGGATAGTGACATTGAACATTTTTCATATGCTTGTTGGCCATGTGTATGTCTTCTTTTGAGAAATGTGTGTTCATGTCCTTTGCCCATTTTTTAATAGGGTTTTAAAATTTTTGCTTGTTAATTTATTTAAGTTCCTTATAGATTCTGGATATTAGACCTCTGTTGGATGCAATTTGCAAATATTTTCTCCCATTCTGTAAGTTGTCCATTTATTCTGTTGATAGCTTCTTTTGCTGTGGAGAAGCTCTTTAATTAAGTCTCACTGGTCAATTTTCGTTTTGTTGCAGTTGCTTCTAGAGTCTTTATCAGGAAATCTTTGCCAAGGCCTATGTCCAGAATGGTATTTCTGAGGTTTTCTTCTAGGGTTTTTGTAAAAAGATGGAATGCACCCATGTGCGGTGGCTCACGCCTGTAATCCCAGCACGTTGGGAGACTGAGGCGGATGGATCACCTGAGGTCAGGAGTTCGAGACCAGCCTGGCCAACATGGTGAAACCCCATCTCTACTAAAAACACAAAAATTAGCTGGGCATGGTGGCACATGCCTGTAATCCCAGCTACTCAGGAGGTTAAGGCAGGAGAATCACTTGAAACCAGGAGACAGAGGTTGCAGTGAGCCAAGATCGTGCCACTGCACTCCAGCCTGGGTGACAGAGTGAGACTCCATCTCAAAATAATAATAATAATAATAATAATAATAATAAAAAAGACAGAATATTTCGTGAATTTGCATGTCATCCTTGTGCAGGGACCATGCTAATCCTGTATTACTCGAATTTTATTATATGTGCTGCCAAAGCGAACACCATTGAGGGTTCTTGAGCAGGGTAATATGATACAATATAGAAAAGAGGGAGCTGGGTGAGACCCTGTGAGGAAGGTGCCTGCTTCTCCTTTGCCTTCTGCCATAATTATAAGTTTTCTGAGGCCTCCCCAGCCGCGCAGAACTGTGAGTCATTTAAATGGTCTTTCCTTTGTAAATGACCCAGTCTTGGGCATTTCTTCCTAGCAGGGTGAGAACAGATTCATACTCCTCCATCACCAAATGTCATCATTGCCACCTTCAAAATGTATCTTCAGTCCGTCTGATTCAGGCTGTCTGGCCCCCATCCTCATTTTTGCCACTGTTTAGTTCTCTCACTTAGTTCCTCACGTTCACTCTGGCTCCCTTTCAAGCCACTCTTCTCTCGGCACCCAGAGGAATCTTTTTGAAACATCCCTCTGAGCATGTTGTTATTCCAACTAAAATGTGTCAGTGACGACCCATTGCTCTTGGGATAGAAATGTGATTTTTTACTGTGGCCCACAAGGGTCTTCATGATTTGGCCCCTGCCTGCCTCTCCAGTGTCATGTCATATCACTCTCTTCCTTGTTCTTTACATCCTGGCCTGCTGTTTTGGTCTTCTACTTCCTGTGTGCTAAACATCTATCAGCTTCGGGGCCTCTGCACTGGCCTTTTCCTCTACCTGAAACACTTTTCCCTCCTCCTTCAATTAGCCATGTCTTTCTTAACCTAAAGTCTCAGCCTGAATACTACTTTGCCAGGAAAGCCTTCCTTAAACTCCTCAACTGGGTTTGGTCTTCCTATTATATATTCATATCCTGTATTTTATAGCACCTATATTTATCATCTAAATTATTGTGTAAGTATCTGCTTCATGTTTGTCTCCCCTATTAGACCATAAGCGCCATGAGGACGGAAATTATCTGTCTCATTAACTGCCTGACAAAGCTCCCAATACAAAGTGTATACTTAATAAATATTTGTTGACTGGGTAAATTATGCATAAAGGCAGGTTATAACAATATGAGAGTTTAGGAAGATTATTATGGAAATTAGAAAAAAAGCAGCAAATAAAATGAACATTGTAAGGAAACAATCAGAGATTGCTATTGGACGATCCATGGAAAAAGATAACCCCAACTTCACAAACCCATAAAGAGTAGGCAAAAATACTGCTCTTGCCTCTTGGAGAAAAACTCTGAAAGGAAGACCCTAACAAGTTAAGGAATGCCTCCTACAGAGATTAGAAAGACAAATACTCCGTAAGAAAAAGCTGAGAGACAGGTCAGTCCTGAAGCCTTAGTTTCATCCATGGTCATAAGCACCAATTTCTTTCTTTCTTTCTTTCTTTTTTATTATTATTATTATTTTTGAGAACGGAGTCTCATTCTGTTGCCCAGGCTGGAGTGCAGTGGCATGATCTCGGCCCACTGCAACCCCCACCTCCTGGATTCAAGCGATTCTTCTGCCTCAGCCTCCCAAGTAGCTGGGACTACAGGCGCGTGCCACCACGCCCGGCTAATTTCTGTATTTTTAGTAGAGGCGGGATTTCACCATATTGGCCAGTCTGGTCTTGAACTCCCGACCTCGTGATCTGCCTGCCTCAGGCTCCCAAAGTGCTGGGATTACAGGCATGAGACACCGTGCCCAGCCTATAAGCACCAATTTCAAGCAGGATTAAAGCCTCATTAAAGAAGCCTAAGAAACATGTTACTTTTTCCAGATATTTGGCAGTGACCCAAGGTCAGCATTGGTTTCCCACTATACACACTATAACCTTCTTGTTTCTCTCTTTCATTTAGGGGCCATTAAGTTTAATGATGGCCTGAGCTTACAGGAAAGTTGCCGCCTTATTGAAACTCTGTCCTCATGCCAGCTGCCATTCCAGTGTGCTCACGGGAGACCTTCTATGCTGCCATTAGCTGACATAGACCACTTGGAGCAGGAAAAACAGGTACGTTAATGACTAACAGGAGCAGGAGGGAGCAAAGTTTATCTTCTCTTTCTTTTCTGGCTTTTACTATGCAACTGTAATCTGTCTTAATCCTTTCCAAAATAGGAGAGTTTTGCAAAATCTGCATTGGAAGTTTCACATAAAGCCTCACTGATTTCATTTTCCAGCTCAAATCCAAAATGGAGCTTAGACTGAACTGTCAGGTCACCTACATAAGGGCTTTGTATTTTAAAACTTAACACATGTACAGACTTATGTATCCTGAATATCTATTGCCTGCTGGCCCTAGGTTTGATAATTTGCAGTTCTTCCTAAAGCTACTGAAAGTTGGTAGAAGCACAGCAAATTCACTGTTGGCAATATAGAGCCTCCGCATCCAGTTTCTTGATAGTACCTGCTGGAAATGGTGATCTGTGACTGTACCTGGCCATCCCCAAGGATCTTGAGTTATAGTTTGAGGATCATCAGACAGTGACCCAAGCTTGGGGATCTCTACATTATGCTTTGGCCCTAATTATCCAGCAACCTGCAAACTACAATGTGGATAATGCAATAAAGGCACAGAATGGCTTAAATTAAGAACCTCTGTCCTTGTTATAATCTTCAATGAAGGAGAACATGGAGAACATAACAGGAATGTCTCTGTTGCTGCTTTCCAAAATCTTTTTTTTTCTTTTTTTTGTTTTTTGAGACGGAGTTTTGCTCTTGTTGCCCAGGCTGGAGTGCAGTGGTGCAATCTCGGCTCACCGCAACCTCCGCCTCCCAGGTTCAAGCAATTCTCCTGCCTCAGCCTCTGGAGTAGCTGGGATTACAGGCATGCGCCACCACGCCCGGCTAATTTTGCATTTTTAGTAGAGACGGGGTTTCTCCATGTTGGTCAGGCTGGTCTCGAACTCCCGACCTCAGGTGATCTGTCCACCTTGGCCTCCCAAAGTGCTGGACTATAGGCATGAGCCACCACACCCTGCCCCAGATCTTTTCTCTTGCTAACCTTTCCCTGCTAAGGGATATAAAATCTTTTCTTGCATGGAGTTTTTAGGTACTAATGTTTTCTGACTCAACTAGCTGATTTTACTTTATTAAAACCTCTTTGTTTCACAAAGAAAAATACGAAGAAAGTTTTTTTCCATTGCTGAAGAGCTTGGAATCTGGACTTAAAGTTATCAGTCCCCTTTGATCCTTAAAAACATCTATAATCTCCATTGAATCCACAAGTTAGAAATCTAAACAGATTATAACAACCAGACTTTGGAAATATTTGTATGCTACCTACATTTTCTTTTTCTTTTCTTTTATTTATTTTTATTTTTTTGAGACGGAGTCTCCCTCTGTTGCCCAGGCTGGAGTGCAGTGGTGCAATCTCAGCTCACCACAACCTCCATCTCCCAGGTTCAAGCAATTCTCCTGCCTCAGCCTCCTGAGTAGCTGGGATTACAGGCGTGCACCACCATGCCCAGCTAATTTTTTTTGTATTTTTAGTAGAGACAGGATTTCACCATATTGGCCAGGCTGGTCTCGAACTCCTGACCTTGTGATCCGCCTGCCTCAGCCTCCCAGAGTGCTGGGATTACAGACGTGCACCACCACGCCCAGCTAATTTTTTTTGTATTTTTAGTAGAGACAGGGTTTCACTATGTTGGCCAGGCTGGTCTCAAACTCCTGACCTTGTGATCCGCCTGCCTAGGCCTCCCAGAGTGCTGGGATTACAGGCATGAGCCACTGTGCCCGGCCTATATGCTACCTACATTTTCATGTTGCTAATTGAAGTTATTCTTTCTTCCCACAGATTAAACCCAATCTCGCTAAACTTCGCAAAATGGCCCAGGCCTGGCGTCTCTTTGGAAAAGCAGAGTGTGATACAACGCAGAGCCTGCAGCAATCCATGCCTCCCTGTGAGCCACCATGAGAACAGAATCACTGGTCTAAAGGAACAAAGGGATTTTCACTGTATGCCTCTGAGCAGAGAGCAGCAGCAGCAGGTACCAGCATGGCCCTGACTGAATCAGCCCAGTGTCCCTGAGCAGCTTAGACAACAGGGCTCTTTGTATCAGTCTTTCTTGAGCAGATGATTCCTCTAGTTGAGTAGCCAGATGGAATTCAAGCCTAAAGACAGTTCATTCATTTGCATCCATGGACACAGAAGGTTGCCATATAGTATCTACCTTTTGCTACTTATTTAATGATAAAATTTAATGATCGTTTGATTGGTTGCTTGGTTTGTTATTTGAAGGGTGTGATTTTTGTTTCTGTACAGTTTTTTTTTCAAGCTTCACATTTGCGTGTATCTAATTCAGCTGATGCTCAAGTCCAAGGGGTAGTCTGCCTTCCCAGGCTGCCCCCAGGGTTTCTCCACTGGTCCTTCCTTTTCCCTTCAGTCTTCTTCACTTCCCTGTGCTGCTGCTTCATGTGCTGCATCTCAGACTTAAAGAGTTTCTCTACTTTCAGTGAAAACACTCTCTAGGGTCTTTCATCAGGCCTTTAGTTATTTTAGGGGTAAAAACTATGGATAAAAAGGACAAGGATAGAACAGAGAAAATTTAAAGTCCTGTTCCAGGTTTTTTGTTTTGTTTTCTTTAAAAACTCAGAGACTGAGGCCGGGCGCGGTGGCTCAAGCCTGTAATCCCAGCACTTTGGGAGGCCGAGACGGGCGGATCACGAGGTCAGGAGATCGAGACCATCCTGGCTAACACGGTGAAACCCTGTCTCTACTAAAAAATACAAAAAACTAGCCAGGCGAGGTGGCAGGCGCCTGTAGTCCCAGCTACTTGGGAGGCTGAGGCAGGAGAATGGCGTGAACCCAGGAGGCGGAGCTTGCAGTGAGCCGAGATCGCGCCACTGCACTCCAGCCTGGGAGACAGAGCGACACTCCGTCTCAAAAAAAAAAAAAAAAACAAAACTCAGAGACTGATGTTCAATATCCCAAACCAGTAAAATGGAGAAAATACTATGAGCTTGTTTTTTAAAATATGATTTTTTTTTGGTACTTCATAAAGTATCTCTTTATGTGACAGCAATTGTCATATCAAAACACAGCATATCTATGTTCAACCTAACCAAATATGTTTACACTTTCCCTTTCAGGAGACAAGGGTTCTTTGTGTCCCTTTCAAACAGTATCTTGGTGTTATTACATTATGCCTATCTATTGCCCTTATAATTTCACTTGGGACCAGGACTGATCATTCTGCAAATGCTTGTTACGCCATTCTCAATCTATTTTTCCCACACCTTTTCACATGATTTGTGGTTAATAGGACTCAATAGACTAAAATTGCATAGTAGAAAAAAAAATACAAAAAGCCAGCTGGTAATGTTTATTGCAACAGGGGTGCTATACAATTAGTAAGAGGATGCAATGAGAATTTCTACTTTTGTATTTCCTGACCAGCCTGCTCAAAGTGGCTTTTATATCAATGGATTGATTTTCCTCATTTTTTAATACAGGAAACCAATTCGTGCTCATGGAAGAAAAGTTCCTTTGCCAGCAGCCTTGAAGTGAATCTTACAGGAGCAATGAAAGTATTGCATTCATTAGCATCTGCCCCAGAGAAGGTTCAGGGAAAACCTTCACTTGTTTTCAAGGGGATCCTTGTAGACTTACGTAATTGGAACCCTGAAGAACAGGCCCTACTGTCTAAAAATGGCTTTTATTCTTCTAAATACATATAAACGGGTGTTTTATAGATGGGAAAACATGACCTTAGAAAGGAGGGAGTTTTCAGAGGATTTGCAGGCTGTCAGGGGCTCTGCCTCCAGGCCCAGTGTGGCAGTGTGGCCTCAGGGCCTCCGCCTCCCTGCTTAAGGGCTGCACAGAGGCCAACTGTCCTGGGAGTTGTAAAAATCTTTTCGGGTCAGACCAATTTGAGAGATTTTAAAAAGTGTCTCAATGCCTCTTATGATTTCAGAAGGTTTTGCTATATGTAATCCCAACAAAATTTTCTTGAGAGTAGCAGAGGATTACAAAAAGTCCTCCATAAATTATGTAATTGGCCTTCCTGGCTAGCCTGACTCAAGCAATGTCAGAAATAATTATTCTATTTTCATAATTTATAAGTGTGGGAGCAGGCCTCAGCATTCAAACAACCTGTTAGAGAAAAACATCTAATAGATTACCTTTATCGCCTATTAAGGTTTTATGTTGTTTTTAACTCAGATGCCATAAGAACAAAGATACATGTAATTTATAATAGTAATCATTAATACCTATATTGTGCTTTAAGGTTTACAAAATATTTTTTCTCACACTTTATCTTATTTTAATTTCTTGACAGTCCGTGAGGTAAGGTGGTAGCTTCATCACCATTTTACAAAGTGGGAAACGAAGGTGAACCGTCCTCTTAGGAACCTGGTTGTCCCCCTTTGTATAATAAAACTTCGAAGCTCGGAGCTGTTAACTGGTTTGCTGAAGGCTTAGCTGTGAGAGCCAGAATTCAGACCCAGGTCTGAGTGACTTCAAACTGCACATTCCTTCCCATTATTACCCATATGCTGTCCCTTATATTTTTAATTTATTAGGAATTCATTCATTTATAAACTTGGTGATTCACCTTCATTCGATTCTGGTCACTGAAGGCTTTAGTAACTTCAGAGTAAAACTTGAGAGATGAGATGTGAAATGTAGCCATTCTTGAGAGTTCCTTTTTCTGTAACATTCATCAACACTTCATTGAGAAGTGAAGGTTCCTATGGCTGTCTCTGCCTTCAAGAGGCTTAGCTTTAGTCACTGAGAAAGACAAGGAAACTAACGATAGAATATAGTAGCTTCCTCTGGCGTTAGGTATTACAGAGTCACAGCTAGTGACAGTTAGCCTTTTATTATTGAAAGAAGAGGAGCTAACAGTCCCACTATCAGAATTAATACTAGAGATGGCAATGGGAGCTAGTATCGGAAAAGCTTAAGGCAAAACATAAAGTGTGGGCTAGAATGAAGCTGGAGAATGGGGAGGGGGCTTGGGTAACATCCAGAATCTGGCTGGGGACCTGGAACTACATGAGATGTAAGAATGGAGGGGTTCTAGCAGTAGTCAGAGGTCAGGTACAAATGAACAGCTGGGATCTGGGCACGGCAGACAGTGAAAAAACCCAGGCAAGCAAAACGGTCAGAGCAGGAGGGGGCCCAAGGCCACATTCTTGAGATGTGGAGGGGCTGAGGAGCCATGCCAAGTGAGAACAGATGCAGCTCAGCAGTTCCTAGCAAGCCCTGACAAGCCAGCTCAGCTGAAGCTTCGGGTGGGAGCCAGTCATGGCACAGTTGAGTGAAGGAAGAGCAGTTTCAGGCACCCAGAACCTGACCCCCACGACTTGTTTTCCACCTGAAGAGCCACCCATTCCATCCAAACCCTTTGCAAAAGTCTGCTAACAGAGAGAACCGGCCAGTATGCTGGCCACTCACGATCATGCCCGTCTGTCTTTACCCTCTAAGCTGAAGCTGCGCGTCAACGGTGAAATGGCAAAAAGGTGGGTCCAGAAGAGGGGAAAAGAAGGAAGTCTGGGAAAACAAAATGCTGAAGAATCTGGACCAAATAAACCCTTCCTTCCTTCTTCCTTCCATCCCTCTCTTCATCATTCAGCAAATCTTCAGTGAGTTCCCTTCTGAATGTATTGTATCAGAACTTGTGCAGGATATAAAGGGAAAAAAACAGGTTATCACATGGTTTAGGATGTTTCCAACCCTTGCATCATTTTCACCACAGGCCCATTAGTTACAGAGCACTCAGTCTTACCCAGAAGCATCGGATCTAGTCCAGGCAACCGGATCCAAGTGTGTGGGAATCGCAGTGTGCTGCATGTGGGAATCTATCAGGCCAGCATGACTTCAGCAGCAGCCTGCAGAAGTGGGATTTGGCCAGTCTTGCCTGACTCTGGCCTTACAACTTGCTCTTATCTACTTCCAAAGTAAGGAGTGCCCCATGATGGGCCAAGCAGTCCAAAAAAAAGTGGCTTGGAGTTAGCTACCGCAGTTAGCAGTTTCTCATTATTCAACATTGCATTACCTCTTTTTCACATTAGTTAACTGCAGAATTTTATTTTCATGTATTTGTTATCTTTCCAACCCCAGTGTTGTAGGAAGAATATTACATATAAATGATGACTTAGGAATCTTGTCAAATTTTTGTTTCTTCAGCACTAAGTAGCTTATTTTCTAGGCAGGTCTTAATTCTAAATGTAACATGCTTGAAAAAAACACTATTGAAAGGATCCATCTCTTCAGCATAGAATTTAATATACATATCAGGCAATCACCATCTCAAGCATGATTAGACTCAAGCGCTGCCCTCCATCGTGTGAGGGATGCCAGGAAACTGGAAGCTTAGACTTTAGCTCTTTATTATTAAGTTGGTGCAAAAGTAATTGCAGTTTTTACCATTAATAATAATAGTTGCCTAGCCATTGTGCAGTACCTTGCAAGAGCTCTTTGGCAAATGAAAGAATAATTCAAAGCAAAGTAGGCCAGATATAAAACACTTCCAAATCACATTTCAAAATTGTCCTTTCGTGTCAACTAGGTGCATGTCTGCTAAGGGAGTTTTTGCAAGGACAGGTGGATAGTATGAGGCCTTTACAATAATCACATTACCATCTGGTACTATCTATATGGCAGAGCCGTTCTGATGTAGTTGTATTATCACAGATCATTACAGAGTATGCCAGTCATTCCATGATGGGACTGTGACTGGCAGCCTTTCTTAGCCCAAAGACTGATGCAACAGATTGCTTTGAGAAATAGTTTTGAAGCACATCCATGAAACATATGATCCTATGGGTACCAGCATTGATTTCTTTGAGGTATCGTTTTACACTTCAGTTTTTCCTGGTAGAGTATTTTTCTGAGACGTCTCTTCTGAGGCTAAATTAGGAATTTCTGTTCCTTCTTCAAGTTCCAAGAATTGTGCCTCTCCTGCCCTCTGCCCAGACTGGAAGATAGAAACCGTGGGAAAAAAAGTGTCTTTACAAACTGCAGTTATCTAACTTGGTTTATTTAACATATTCAGGAAGACTTTCACATCCATGGAATCCTAGTTCTATTAATTCTCTCCAAGCTACAACAGTTGTTTTTTTGTTTGGTTTTTTTTTTCGAGTTTCTCGGTTCTGCCAGCAAGGCAGGGGTGGGAGGTGGGCACCCCTGATACCAGTGCTGACAGGTAGTGAGTTGACGTGGAACTTCTGTTTCCTCCTGTTCAGTTCAGGTTCTCTCTTTCTCAAATAGGGAAACAAAGAGAGGGGAAATAGGAAGATGAGCCTTAATAGGGTTTACTTAATTGGGGGCATAAAGGTTCTAAAAAGTATGCATTCCTGCAGTTCTGTTCTTAGCACTGTAAAAGCTGATCAGAAAGAGAGCTTCTACCCTTATAACCTTCATCCATCTCAGTCATGCCTGGGAAGGATGTTGGTGCTAATTTTAGACACAGAGACTAAGATAGACAAAGGACAAGTATCATAAAGCATTTTTGGAGCCAGGAACAGATTTAAGTTCCTTGCCTCACTGCTGCTCTTACTCCAAACCACACAATTGTACCCAAGTGAATTGCTGTTAGAATTGGTGCCTTTGGAGGAGACAATTGCTTGTAATTGGTAGCTACAAGCCACTTCACTGAGAAAGCATGGGGTCTTAGATGCTTTAAGAAATAATAGAAAGACTGAGCCTGAGTGAGTCAGGCTCTTCTGAGTCATACAGTTTTTAGGTCAGTGTAAAATACTGACTTTCTGAGGTCTTACTTTTTTCCCTCTGGAAGACCTAAAGCAAAGATCTCTCTCAAAGAGGTATTAAAGAATAGAGGCCTTTCCCTCAGAACCTACTTCTGCCCAGTGTTCACCAAAACGTGGTTTCAAATCACCTGTTCAAAGCCCACAGGGTGCTTATTTGTTAAACATGCAGATTCTTAGTGCTCCCTCCACCCACACAGACACTGCACAAGAGGCCCTGCTTTGGACCACTAGTTCCTAAACATGGCAGAAAATCTGGATCACCTGGGAGACTTTTTAGGTTAAAAACCGGAAACAGTATGTAAGCATAAACATGTCAACAAAATGAGAGGATGTCCCTCTACTTGCCGTGCTTGGTATTTTACTTCTATACTGTTTCCCTATACGTGTACATATAATTTTGTTTTGTTTTTGTCAGACAGAGTATCACCCACTCTTGCCCAGGCTAAAGTGCAGTGGCCCAATGGCACTGCTCACTGCAGCCTCCACTTCCCCAGTTCAGACTCCCGAGTAGCTGGGACTACAGGTACCCGCAACCACACCTGGCTAACTTTTGTATTTTTAGTGGAGACTAAAAATTTTATTATAGTATTTTAGTTTCACGATTTTGACCATGCTGGTCTCAAACTCCTGACCTCAAGTGATCTGCCCTCCTTGGCCTCCCAAAGTGCTCGGATTATAGGCATGAGCCAGTGCGCCCGGCCAGTGTCGTTTTGTTTTCATGAAATGAGTCCATATTATGCACATTGCTCTGCAGCTTTTGTTTTTCCCAGCTTGTTTTTAACAGAATATCAAATGGACTTCCTTGCAAATCTGTCCTATTAACATGAGGATCACAACTCAGATGCCTACAGGGGTTAGGCAGACAACATAAATGAGTTAAATGGATCCAGTAGGAACTGCAGAAAACTGGAGATGTTTCCTCTTACTGCGTCAGACATTACCCAACCGCAAACTAACTACTGCCATTTGGAAATGTTGGCCCAGAGCTGCCAAATTTGAGTTTTCAAGAAGAGCAAGATATCTGAATTTTTGAAATGTGCAATCTCCAGATTTTTAAATATTGGTAACAAATTCACATTAAATGCAGTGAACCAGCCCAAATGTCTTCAATCCAGACACTGCCCCTCCAGCCATCCTTCTGAAATTTCTATTGCCATGTATAATGTTCCACAGTGTAACTGTCAATACTTACTCAACATTTCTCCTATTGCTGGACACTTAGGCTCTGACATTACAACTACTACACTCTGTATAAATCTTTGTGCTTATACAAATATGGAAATACAGCTTCCAAATTGCCCTCTAAAAGGTTGTACCAATTTATAGTCTTATAAACACTGCATGAGACTATCCTTTTCTGGGAAGCTTTAAACAGATTCCCAGGTGGTAACCCAGAGATCAGATGCAGTAGGTCTAAGATGAAACCCAAGACTGTGTGAGTGACCAGAATGACTCAGGTGATTCTGATGATCAGAGAGGTTTTGGAACTACCGTTTTAGCCTATTAGCAAGCTGTTTGGGGCCATGAGCAGTGAATTGTAGAAGAAACTGTACTTTCATTTGTACTTCTGTTTTTTAATTTTATTTAGAGACAGGGTCTTGCTCTATCATCCCGGGAGTGCAGTGGTACAATCATAGCTCACTGAAGCTTGAACTCATGGGCTCAAGTGATCCTCCCACCTCAGCCTCCAGAATAGCAAGGCCACAGGTATGTGCCACCATGTCTGGCTAATTTAAAAAAAAAAAATTTTGTAGAGACAGGATCTTGCTATGTTGCCAGGCTAATCTCAAACTCCAGGCCTCAAACAATCCTCCCACCTCAGCTTCCCAAAGTGCCAGGATTACAAATGGGAGCCACTGCATCTGGCCACTACTTCCATGTTGTACACTTTTCCTGCTAACTACAGCCCTCTATGCAAACACAAAAAAGGCTCTGCTGCTGCTGTTTCAAGCAGTTCTGTCAGAGTAGGACAACAAATAAACCAACTATGGAACCTTCAAGTGGCTTTTATTGGCAGAGCCTAGAAGAAGTGTTGTAGCCATTCCAGAGCAAAAATCTGTATCCCAGCAAGGTATTCAGTGTTATGTTTAACACACTACTGAACCAGAAAGTTTAAGTTCCTGACACAGACGCAACCAGGTCACTAAAAGGCTCCTAAATCAACAGGTTAAGCCCCGCTGCTGTGTTAAGATCTGAAAGGTAAGACACAGTCCTGGATGTGTGCCCTTGATACAGGGTGACTAAAAAGGCAGGCAACAGTATCAAGGATTTTTTTTAGGTGTACTCCTGTACACTCCCACATTGCAAGGATGTGTTTCAGCAGCAGCACTCAAGTCTCCTCTTCATTCTGTATCTGCCTAACAATCTCTGCTTAGGACAAGTATGGTCGTCATAAAACATGATCATCAGGATGGTAGAGTTCACTCATCAGGCGGTAGATGTAGGAAGGTGCATTCCCACCAATGTTGGAGATAAAGAGGGTAATGAGCTCTGGTGGGACGTAGTCAAACACAGGGCAGTGCACGCTGACCTTCTCCAGAATGTCCCCTGAAAGGCAAGCACACGTGCTAAAGGTAAAACTGAGCCTCCCTCTCTCATAATTAAGTAGCATATAGATTCCAGCCTCGAGAATGCAGGCATATTAGCTCCCCACAGATGGGAAGCTATGAAAAAATGCAAACCAGAAGAGATGACTTCAGATCATGACAACCCCTGCTTACAACTCTTCCGTGCCTCTGCACAGCCCTTAGAATAAAATTCAAACTCAGGACTGAAATTTAAGATCTGGGCCCTCCCTGCCACACCACATGAATTACAATTTGGACCACTCTTCCCCTTGCTCATTACTGTCTAGCCATGTATGCCATCCTTTTCTAACTGGCTAAGCCCCCTGCACCAGCTCATGGAAAACTCTATGATCTTCATATGGTGGACTGTATTCATTCAGGACTCAGATGAAATGTCATCTCATTAAGACCCTTCCTCAATCTCAGTTAGGCCCCTAGCCACTTTCTATCACATCAGCCTTGCTTGTCCTCAGGCATCCCATGACCTGATACTTTCTCATCTGTCTTCCACAATAGAATGTGTGGGAACAAGGCCTTATCTTTTTCATTCATTGTTATATCTTCAGTGCCTAGAAGAGTGCTGGATACACTGTAGGTGCTCAGTAACTATTTCCTGAAGAATGAATGTTTATTTAAATAAAGGGATGAAGTCATTCAACTTCCAAGAGGAACTAGAACCCCAACTACTATGCGTTGCTCTCAGAGGGTGTATAAGGCCACCCTTGCTGATGAGGCTGCAGGCATAATGAGCTGAGCTGCTGCCTTCAGAAGAAGCCAGAGAAAAGAACCCTAACACATGAGATTATCCAGGCTACAGGCAAGTTTTCTAAGTAGGAACATTTCACAGCCTGCTTCCTTTGGGAGTCAATTTACCAAAATGACTCCTTATATAGCAGGAAAACAGGTACATTTTCCCAACTGGTTGTTGATATCTCAAAGAGCATGCAAAGCCAAACCCAGACAATGCTAGATGATCCAACCCACAGTAGCCCCAACAAATCTAAAATACATTCGTCTCAGAACAAATTAACATGGACTTGATCAGGTCCTCAAGCACTTTGAGCTGCTAAAGAAAACAGTCCCCCCAAGAAGTATGATAAAAAACACAACCTGACAGCATTCAGTTCTACTGACCAACAAAACGACAAAAAGACCAAAACACATGCACGCACAAACCCCAAATACACACAACACATGCACGCATGTGCACATGCACACACAGCTTTTGTACCTTCTGTGAATGGCAGGACTTCTTCAGGAGCCACAAACTTATGAAATGAGTCTTCTTCATTGGGGAACTAGAAAGGAAAAAATTTTTAAAAACTAGAGACCCAGCAATTCCACTCCTAGATATGTACCCTAGAGAAATGAAAACATATGTTCACACAGAAAATTTATACACAGATGCTTATAGCATGATTATTCACAAAAGCCAAAAGGTGGAACCAACCCAAATGCCCATAAACAGATGAATGGATTAAATTGTGGTATGTTCATATAATGGAATATTATTCAGCCTCGAAAGGAAATTCTGACATTACAACATGGATGAACTTTGAAAACATCGTGCTAAGTGAAAAAAGTCAGGCACAACATGTCACGTATTATATGATTCCTTTTATACAAAATGGACAAATCCATAGAGACAGGAGCAGATTAGAGGAGATGGGGAGAAGGAGAAATAGGGAGAGATTACTTAATGGGTACAGGGAGTTTTTCTAGAGTGGAGAAAAAGTTTTGAAACTAGAGAGTGGTGGTTGTACAATGCTGTGAATGTACTAGATACCACTAAATTGTATACTTTAAAATGGTTAATTGTATGTTATGTGAATTTCACCTCAATTTAAAAAATAGAGACTATAAATAGTTTGATGTTTTCAAAGCAAATAGCTTCTATCACTGATGAAATGTCTCTTCACTTAGTCCCTGCTTGTATTCAGGTTACAAAGGACAGGCCCTGCAACAATAACAAAACTGATTCTATGATCCTAGTGTCAACCTGCTTGGCATTTTCAGAAATGGTCAGGTGACGGGGAGTGGTGACAATCGTAAGGAAAGGACCTTTCCCAACTACATATTGTCCTCACAATCTTGCCTTCCTAAAGCTGGCAGCTTAGAACTCTCAACTATTTTACTGAATCAAGACTTCTGTGGTTCTTTCCAGCCTCCACTGGATGTAATCCATTGAGTAAATGCAGATAAATGGAGGCCCTGGAGTGAGTTGGTTGAAGTCCCAGAGTTCAAGCCTACCCTTTGGCTTCCTTCTTTCTGCTGGCTTCTAGCTAGAGACAGACACACATACCTGTGGGGAAAGTTTGAACATAGGTGCACAGACGATGAGTGGGGTGGAATGGTGTTTTGCTGCCAGTGCCAGAGTGTGAGTTCCTGTCACAGCTCTCAGGGCACCATTGGCCAGGATGGTCTTCGTGCCAATGATTACCTTTGAGACAAGAAGAAAAATGTGAGTCATCCTGGGGGTGGAGCCTTAAAAGGGCCACTGGCCACAAAAAGCTGAATGCTCAGGCCTCAGAATGGTATCGTGAGGGGTCACAGACTGGTAGAGGGGAAGGGATCCCTGGCTTAGTACAAGTTCTAGCTTAAAAGTAGGTTGCCAAGGAAAGAATGAATGTAAAATGGGACAAGAAACTGCAAAACCTACTGCTCTCAGTCCCATATTTTCTGGAAATTGAGATGCCATACCTTCTGAGAAGCCAGGAACCTTTTTCATTCACTATCCGCAACTGCCAAGCTCTTTGAGCATAAGGCAGGAGCCCTGTAGCCAATCCCTAGCAACTGACACTCTTGCTTTAGTTCTATTTAATACTTCATTCTTTTCAATGCTTCAACCAAATTTAGAGGCTACTCCAAGAGAGGAACAATGATGCAGAAAAAGGGAAAAGAAATTCAGTATGTACTTTGAAAGGTGCTAGAAACTTCTCTCACCATGGATATTACAGGAGATAAAAATCAGTTTTAGAAACATAACCTTCATGAATTCAACATAAGTCCAAATATGCCCACCTTGTTGACTCTTGACATAACAGCAAAAATGGCAGCATCAGTCATGACAGTTGTCTCAATACCTGCTTTGGACAAATTCACAGCCATTTCATGACCCTGCAATGGGAGGGAAAGGCTGATTCTAAGAGAAAGAGTGAGAAATAGTGAAGAGTGCTCTCAAATGTAACTGGATCTGGGGAATTGTGTGATATGGGCATATCCAGCACATAATTTCCAATAGATAACTCATTTTTCGGACAACTAAGTTTTTGGACTATCATAGCTCTGGTAAGCTGTAGGGAAGCCCAGGGGAAGCTAATAAATGTCTAGTGCTCCAGCCACAAAACTGGAAATACAACGTGCGTGTATAACATAATCACGATTGCTGACAAGATAGCTCCTGGCTCATTATTTTAAAACATCCTTCATCCTTACATATTTCCTTTTTGAGACCTATTATTTACTTAGGATCGAGTGAGGTCAGACCAAGCATCAGTCATCCCCAAGGTAATTTATCCTGCTTTGATTCCTAAAAGAACCAACCTATGTTTCCTTGGACCCAGCAGTTCACCACCTTTTTTTTTTTTTTTTTTTTTTTTTTGAGACACAGTCTTGCTCTGTGGTACAGGTTGGAGTGCAGTGGCGCTATCTTGGCTCATTGCAACCTCTGCTTTCCAGGTTCAAGCAATTCTCCTGCCTCAACCTCCAGAGTAGCTGGGATTACAGGCATGCACCAGCATGCCCAGCTAATTTTTGTATTTTTAGTAGAGAT
The DNA here is from genome assembly GCF_037993035.2 of Macaca fascicularis. NCBI lineage: Eukaryota > Metazoa > Chordata > Mammalia > Primates > Cercopithecidae > Macaca > Macaca fascicularis. The sequence goes on along the minus strand of NC_088381.1, from coordinate 142,954,421 downwards.
GGGGTTTCGTCGTGTTGGCCAGGCTGCTCTCGAACTCCTGACCTCAGGTGATCCGCCCGCCTCAGTCTCCCAAAGTGCTGGGATTACGGGCGTGAACCACCACTCCCAGTCCCAACTTTCTTAAACCACTATTTAAGAATGTTCACAGGGCGAACACCTTGAAAATTCCCTTAATGTTTTAGTTTATCTTCTCAGTGTCTCAAAGTCTTGCTTATCAATTCGAGGTTGGAATGGCCCTGCCCATCCCTTGTTTATTTCTTCTTCATTTTCCATTTTTCTTAGTAGCAGCTACAGCAGTCTCCTTACCTGGCAGAAAGGAGCGCACTCTGCTACAATGACATGGAATTTCCTCTTTCGGGCAGCCTCTTGGAGGAAGGCCTCTACTGTTCGGGAGAAGCCAATGGTCATGATCACCTCATTGGAGTGAATGTGCTCCAGAGCCTGGGCTGCAATGTTCTCCGTTGTCCCTTCTGTAAGAACAGTTTGGAAAAATATATATATATATATATGTCTATATATATATGAAATTGCTATGCTATATCACAAACACACATTATGAGTGTACGGAAAAAGATGTCTGCCCTTCAGATGCACTGCCAACCCAGCAGACCCTGGTACCACAGGGTTAATGTGCTTAAAGTGAAATGTCACAATTTTTTTTTTTTTTTTTGAGACGGAGTCTCGCTCTGCCGCCCAGGCTGGAGTGCAGTGGCCGGATCTCAGCTCACTGCAAGCTCCGCCTCCCGGGTTCACGCCATTCTCCTGCCTCAGCCTCCCGAGTAGTTGGGACTACAGGCGCCCGCCACCGCGCCCGGCTAGTTTTTTGTATTTTTTAGTAGAGACGGGGTTTCACCGTGTTAGCCAGGATGGTCTCGATCTCCTGACCTCGTGATCCGCCCGTCTCGGCCTCCCAAAGTGCTGGGATTACAGGCTTGAGCCACCGCGCCCGGCCAATTTTTTTTTTTTTTTTTTTTTTTTTTAATAGAGATAGGGTCCCACTATGTTGCCCAGGCTGGTTTTGAACTCCTGGTCGCAAGCAATCCACTCACCTTGGCCTCCCAAAGTTGTGGGATTACAGGTGTGAGCCACCACGCCCAGCTATGTCACAATTTCTTAAAAGCCCCACTCTGGGATTTTCTGCCTGCCCTCTTCCAGAAGTACCCCTATCTATCAACCACTTCTGTCACTACAGAGCTCCTTACAACCGATTTTGAAGACAGTGAATTCAGCCAAGGAATGGCAATCTGGGAAATCCTAAAGTGCTGAGAATCGGGTAAACAGAGCTTCTGCCTAAAAGAACTCTTCCTTCAAAAGGTGGCCACAACACTTCTACGTGAGAGAGAATGGCCAGAGAAGAAAAACGGGGGAGGAATTTGGAAGCAGCTTCTTCATCATCTGGTTATAATGAATATCTGCAAGTCACCTGGACCGCAATGACAAGGGGGATAGAAATGGTATACGTGTACGTGTGTATAAAAATTCAGAGATAGTGAAGGAGGTCTTTCGACCTGGTTCTCTAGGGAGTTCATCTTCTTTACAATGAAAATAAAACTCTGTCCTAATAAAGTCTGTGCCACTCCACAGACTTGCAGTCTATCAAGGGTTGGTCTGTAAGGAAAAGTAGAGAGGGTTACTTTGGTCCCATCACCTGTTGCAACATTTCCTAATCAGGAAGGAGGACAAACCTCTGAGAACCAGAAGACTGGTAATATCCCATCTCTGCTAATGAACAACCTTCAGGGGCTTCTGTTCCCTTATTTGCCTGTGACCAGTCCCATTTTCCCAGCGATCAGGCCTCTTACCCAGCTCCACTAGCAGCTCATTAATCGCCTCAATGATGTTGGAGTGGAGTTGGGCATAATGGAAGCTGAAATCCTCGTTCAGGCCTCCGGACGTCAACAGTTTGTGCAGGGACTCCTGCTGATCACTCTCGTCGCTGCGTCCATGGAGTCTATAGAGGCAACAAGACCCAAAGAGAGAGGTGGGGAGGAGGAGTGGTCAGGCAGGTAACAAGCGCTGCTCAGCTCCAATAAAGTCTCCGAGCAGGGAGAGGGGCCCGTGGAAAAAGTGTCACTGGATCCAACCCGGAGCCCAGGACGTGAGCCTGACCTGCCATACTCCTCCCGGATAATCTTGAGCACTCTCCGCACCATGTTGCCCACGGTGGTCTCGGAGGGCTGAGCGGCCGTCATCCTCCTGCCCTCTCTGCGGATCAGCTCCATCAGCTCCCCTACAGTCCAAAAGAGAGAGGATAAGAGGAGCCAACGCGAAGTGAGGCCTGGGAAACTTTCAGCCTTGGGATCGGGAACAGACAGGGGCCGGGTTCGCTGACGGAGGCAGGCCGGCCTCACCCGCGTTGCTCCAGCGGTGGTCCGTGATGATCTGGCGTAGCAGCCCCAGGGTCTCCCGAGCCATTTCCTCGGAGCTGCGCGGCCCACCACCCCGCTTCAGGGTCTCCACGAAGCTCTCGATCCTCTCTGACAACTCCGAGCCCTTCGCTGCTGATCCCGGCATCTCTAAGGTAGCTGCCTTCAGCCTTCACCGGCGGAATCCACACCTGCCAGACCACACAGTTTGCACTTCCGGGGCGGGCAAGGTCGGCTTCCGCCGTGAGGGGAGGGGGGAAACCACAAGTTTGAGGGGAAGCAGGCCACGCCCCTCGTTGCCACTCTCCCGCCCCCTTCCTCTGCCTGAGCCAATCACAGACGTGGGGCTCGGGTTGTTCAGTTACAACCGGGCCCGCGCGCCTCGGGGGCTGCAGGCTAGGAAGCGGCCTTTCTTGGCTCAGCCGACGGTGAACGGAAGTAACCCGTCCGGCCTGTAGAGGGTGGCTGGTCCCGTTGCTATGGGAGCAGCAAGTCTCTACGAGCCCCTCACCGCGACTTAAGGCTACACTGAAGAAGTTGCGGCACTCCCTCCTGTCTTCCCAGCTCGGTGACCGCCCGAGCTGTCACTCCTGAGTGTCAGCTGACACTGACGTTCCGAATGCGTGTCCAGGGTCGGCTGCCCCTTGGGCAGATGTCTCACTTTTGTTCTGTTACATTACTTGGTACCGTTTGCGCCTGTATCTAGTAGGTTCATCTCTCTGAAAACAAGGATCATATCTTTTGTTGCTTTTGTATTCTCAAGGCCTAACACGTCTAATAGAAGATAGCGAAATTAAGAGATGAGGAAGACTATGAACCATTAAGGAGATTCAAAGTGGGAGCCAATACAGAAGCAAAGATAACATCCTCCGATTTGGACAGAATTGTCCTCCTACCTCTAGAGAGGCCAGAGAGTATAACATAATACCAAGAGTTACCATTTACTTAAAGCTTACTGGATGTTGGGAACTGTATGTGAATTGTCTCAGTTAATAAGGTCTGAAATAGGTCCTCTTATCTCCATTTTACAGATTGGAAAACAGACCCACAGAATTTAAGCAGTTAATAAATGATTGGGTTCATACTTAAATCCAGGTCTTCCTGAACCCAAAGTCTGTGTGTAATAGAAATCTCTATTTCCTTAAGATAAATTATTCAAAGTGGAATCCTTAGGCGAGCACATTTTAAAGACTTTTGTTACAATTAACAAATTGCCCTCCAAAAAAATTATGTCAATACCAAAGTTAGCCAAAGGTAGTACAAAGAAAAGAAAATTACAGGTTAATATCTCTCATGAACATAGGAAGCAAAAATTGCAACAAATTATTAGCACATCAAATCCTGCAATACATAAAAAAAGAGTAATATGTAATTACAAAGTAAAACATAAACCTGGAATGCAAAGCTGATCAAATACTTAAAAATCAATGTCATGTGCCATACTAACAATCTAAGAAGTAAAACCACATGATCATGTCAATTGATGCAGGAAGAAGCATTTGACAAAATTCGATATTCATGATACAAACTCTCAGAAAACTAGAACAAAAGGGAACTTCCTGAACTTGATAAAAGATATCTACAAAATCCTACACCAAAAATCATACTTCACAGTAAAAGATTGCTTTCTCCCTAAGATCAGGACAAGGCAAGGATGTCTACTTTCACCACTCCCATTTAACATCAATATGTGAAGTCCTAGCCCTCGCAATAAGGCAAGAAAAAGAAAAAGCATACAGAATGGAAAGAAACTGTCCCTGTTCACAGGAGACATGATAGTCTACACAGAAAATCCCAGAGTCAACAGCAACAAAAACAAAACCTCCTAGAACATAAGTTTAGCAAGGATACAAAAACTGTATTTCTATGTACTAGCAATGAACATCAGAAATTGAAGTTGAAAACACAGTCGCTCTAAAAAGCCATAAAATATTTGTCAGTTTTGCTATGTTAGTTTTTATTTATTGACTTGTTTATTTTGAGACAGGGTCTCACGCTGTTGCCCAGGCTGGAGTGCAGTGGCATGCTCACTGCTCACTGCAGCCTCAACCTCCCCCGGCTCAAATAATCCTCCCACCTCAGCCTCTTGAGTAGCTGGGACTACAGGCACACACCACCATGCTGGATAATTGTATGTTAATTTTTAAATGTCTTTAAAATTGTATCAATTTACATGCTGGCTAGCAGTTACCATATTATAGCCAATTTTGGATATTGTCACTATTTTTTCGTATATCAAGTCATTAAAAAATAAGGTATATAGGCCAGGCATAGTGGCTCATGCCTGTAATCCCAGCACTTTGGGAGGCCAAGGTGGGCAGATCACCTGAAGGTCAAGAGTTTGGGACCAGCCTGGCAACATGGCAAAACCCTGTCTCTACCAAAAATACAAAAATTAGCCAGGGGTGGTGGCACATGTTTGTAGTCCCAGCTACTAGGGAAGCTGAGGCAGGAGAATAGCTTGAACCTGGGAGGTGGAGGTTGCAGTGAACTGAGATTGTGCCACTGCACTCCAGCCTGGGTGACAGAGCAAAACTGTGTCTCAAAAACAAACAACAACAACAAAAACCAAGGTGTATAGTATTTTTTATATACTAAAGAATTTTTATGTGTGTGTATGCAAATTATAAAGCATGACGACGAACAGGTTGAGGAATGTGAACCAATTCCTCACTTGGAAACTAAAATATTTGAATTAACAGAGATAGGCCAGGCGCAGTGGCTCAAGCCTGTAATCCCAGCACTTTGGGAGGCCGAGACGGGCGGATCACGAGGTCAGGAGATCGAGACCATCCTGGCTAACACGGTGAAACCCCATCTCTACTAAAAAATACAAAAAACTAGCTGGGCGAGGTGGTGGGCGCCTGTAGTCCCAGCTACTCGGGAGGCTGAGGCAGGAGAATGGCGTGAACCCGGGAGGCGGAGCTTGCAGTGAGCTGAGATCCAGCCACTGCACTCCAGCCTGGGCGACAGAGCAAGACTCCATCTCAAAAAAAAAAAAAAAAAGAATTAACAGAGATAGAAAGCAAAGCTGTGTTGGCCAGGCATAGTAGCTCACACCTGAATCCCAGCACTTTGGGAGGACAAGGTGGGAGGATGGCTTGAGCCCAAGAGTTGAAACCAGCACTGACAACAAGACCCCCATCTGTACAAAAAATTTAAAAATTAGCTAGGTGTGGTGATACATGTCTGTAGTCCCAACTACTTGGGAGGCTGATGGGAGAGGATCTCTTGAGCCTGGTAGGTCAAGGCTGCAGTGAGCTATGTATGATCCTGCAGTGAGCTATGATCCTGCCACTGCACTCCAGCTTGGGCAGCAGGGCAAGACCCTGTCTCAAAAAAAGATAATGAAAAGAAAGAAAGTAGAACTGTGGTTGCTAGGGTCTGAGGGGAGGGAGAGAGTTACTGTTTAATGGCTACAGAGTTTTAGTTTTGCAAGTTGAAAAGAGTTCTAGAGATAGATGGTGGATAATGGTTGTACATTTATATTGCACAACAATGTGAATGTACTTCATGCCAGTTTAGTTTCACTAAACTGTACACTTAAAAAGGTTAAGATGGTAAAATTTATGTTCTGCGTTATTTTACAATTTAGGAAATATGTGGTATATTTCACTTTTTTCTGCTCAGTATGACATTCATAAAATTTATCCATGTTACATGTACCTGTAATTCTCTTATTTGCACTGGTGAATTTGTACTGGTGAGAACTTGTAGTTCTCTTATTTGCACTAGTATTTCACGTGACTGTAGCATAATTTATGTATTCATTTTTTTTCAACAGACGTTTGGGTTGTTTCCAGTCTTTTTAGGGAGGTGGGTGAACATAAACTATAAATAGTCCTGTGTATGTCTTGGCACTTATATAAGTGGAACAGCTAGATCAGAGGCTATATGAATGTTCAACTTTACAAATAGATCTAATTGTACAAAGTGGTTCAATTAATGTATGCTCCCTCCAGCAATATTTAAAGAGTTTCAGCTGACCTACATCCTTACTGACATGTGATATTATCAAATATCTTATTATTTGGGAATCAGGTAGGTATAAAAGGATATTTTACTGTGGTCTTAATTTGCATTTTCCTGATTACTGTTCATTATTTTCATGTGTTTGTTGGCCATGAGTTTTTTGTGAATTGTTTGTTTGTGCCTTTTACCTACTGTTTTTGGCTTAAAAATTTTTCCAAGTAGATTTGCAGGAGTTTATATATTCTAGATACTAGTCTTCTTTCAAATATTTATCATATGAATAAATATCTTCTCCAAATTATGGCTTGTATTCTTTACTTTGAGATATCTTTGAGCAGAATTCTTGATTTTAATGTGTTAAAAGGTATCAACCTTGTCTTTTATACGTAATGCCTTTTCTGTCTTATTTCAGAAATTCAGCCAAGCACAGTGGATTTGCCAGGTGTTGGGATTACATACCTATAATCCCAACAATTTGGGAGGCCAAGGTAGGAGGATCACTTGAAGCGAGGAGTTCTAGACCAGTCTGGGAAAAATAGCAAGACACCATCTATACAAGAAATTTTTAAAATTAGTCAAGTGTGGTGGCATGTGCCTGTAGTGCCAGCTACTTGGGAGGCTGAGGTGAGAGGTTTGCTTGAGCCTAGGAGTTTGAAGTTACAGTGAGCTGTGATAGCACCACTGCACTCCAGCCTAAGCAACAGAGTGTGACTTCAACTCAAAAAAATGAAAAGATAAAAAAATCCATCCAGGTGCAGTGGCTCACGCCTGTAATCCCAGTACTTTGGGAAGCCAAGGCAGGAGGATCACTTGACCTCCAAAGCTTGAGACCAGCCTGGGTAACAGAGTAAGACCTTGTCTCTACAAAAAAAAAGATTTTTTTTAATTAGCCGGGAATGGTGACTCACACCTCTGGTCCCAGCTACTTGGGAGGCTGCAGTGGGAGGATCTCTTGAGCCTGGGAAGTCAAGGCTGCAGTGAGCCGTGATCATACTACTGCACTCCAGCCTGAGTGGCAGAGTGAGTCCCTGTCTGGAAAAAAAAGAAGAAAAAAAAAAAGAAAAAAAAAAAGAAAACAGAAGAAATTCTTCCCTAATCCACAATTACAAATATAATCTCCTATATTTTCTTCTGGTTATTAAAAAAGTTATCTTTACATATAATTTGGAATTGCTTTTTATGTAAGGTGAGAGGTGTGAATCCAATTTTGTTTTTCCATTCTTCAGTGATTTTTAATGTCACCACTGTCATATGTCAAGTTTCTATAATGTGTGAGTCTGTTTGGCGGCTATTTGGTTTCATTGCTGGATTTGCCTATTTCTGAATCAATATGACATGATCTTAACTATTGTCTTTTTTTTTTAAAGATAGGGCCTCACTCTGTTGCCCAGACTGGAGTGCAGTGGTGCCAGCACAGCTCACTGTGGTCTTTTTGAATATGATGCCTGGATATACTGCAGCTATCTTGTGACCTGAGGTCTCAAGACTTGGGAATAAAGTTAACATGCTGAGGATGGGAGAACAGAAAAACAGAAAGAAGCTGGAATCTTTTTTTTTTAAACTTAAAAATACGTTTTGGAGATTATCCCATAGCATTCCATAAAGAAATTTCCCTTTCTTTTCCCTCATGCAGTAGTTCATTGCACCACACTTTAACACGTTTCCTACTGAAAGCAGATTGTGTGGTGGCTCACACATGTAATCTCAGCACTTTGGGAGGCGAAAGTGGGAGGATCGCTTGAGGCAAGGAGTTCAAGACCAGCCTGGGCAACATAGTGAGCCCCGCCTACCCCCTACAAAAAAACAAGAAAAGAAAAACAGAAAGGACCTAGGCTCTTGACAATACCAACACTTAATGGGTGTTTTATATATATTAACTGTTTTCATTCTTACAAAAACCTTGAGATAGGTGTTCTTTTTTTTTTTTTTTTTTTTTTTTTTTTGAGGCGGAGTCTCGCTCTGTCGCCCAGGCTGGAGTGCTGTGGCCGGATCTCAGCTCACTGCAAGCTCCGCCTCCGGGGTTCCCGCCCTTCTCCTGCCTCAGCCTCCCGAGTAGCCGGGACTACAGGCGCCCGCCACCTCGCCCGGCTAGTTTTTTTTTTTTGTATTTTTTAGTAGAGACGGGGTTTCACCGTGTTAGCCAGGATGGTCTCGATCTCCTGACCTCGTGATCCGCCCGTCTCGGCCTCCCAAAGTGCTGGGATTACAGGCTTGAGCCACCGCGCCCGGCATTTTTGTTGTTTTCTTTTCTTTTCGAGACAGAGTTTTAGTTTTGTCGCCCAGGCTGGAGTGCAATGGTGCAATCTCGGCTCACTGCAACCTCCGCCTGCTGGGTTCAAGTGATTCTCCTGCCTCAGCCTCCGGACTGGCTGGTATTACCGGCCTGAGCCAGTATGCCTGGCTAATTTTTGTATTTTCAGTAGAGATGGGGTTTCACCATGTTGGTCAGGCTGGTCTCAAACTCCTGACCTCAAATGATCCGCCCACCTCGGCCTCCTAAAGTCTGGGATTACAGATGTGAGCCACTGCGCCCAGCCCACAGTAATATTTTTCACTTTATTATTTTTAACACAAAAATCAGAAATAAACCTAAATATTAAAAATTAGGAGATTGGTCTAGAACATTATAGTACAAAAAGCACTTTAAACCTGGCTGTTACCATGCTCACGAGCTATATTACCTTGATAAAAAGTAGTCTAATTAAAATTTGGAGCTAAAATGGTATGGCTTTATTCTCTTTATTCTCTTCTTTATTCTCTTAAACTTGGAAGATGAGCTACTTTCAAGTGAAAGTAATTCTTGTTTTTGAGACTTGAAAGCTGAAAGGTACCTCAGGTACTTTGTAGTTACCATGTATCTTTGTGATTCTTCAAAACTGAAATGGAAATTATGATTGTGTATTTGTAATAATATAATTATTTTCAAAACAAAATAATGTTATAGTACAGTCATACAATGGAATATTTATTTTTGGAATTTTGATATGGTAAATGCTTAACAATAAGGAGAACTGTTGATAACATATTATCAGTTTTGTTTATTTTTTATTTTTTATTTTTATTTTTTTTATTTTTTGAGATGGAGTCTCGCTCTGTTGCCAGGCTGGAGTGCAGTGGCGCAATCTAGGCTCACTATAACCTCTGCCTCTGGGGTTCAAGCGATTCTCCTGCCTCAGCCTCCCGAGTGGCTGGGACTAGAGATGTGCGCCACCACACCCAGCTGATTTTTGTATTTTTCGTAGAGACGAGGTTTCACCGTGTTAACCAGGATGGTCTCCATCTCTTGACCTCCCAAAGTGCTGGGATTACAGGCGTGAGCCACCACGCCCGGCCATATCATCAGTTTTAAAAGGCAAATTGCACACAATCACTCTTGAAAATAGTTGGGCAATCCCTTTCAAAACTGAAAATGAACTTAAAATACAACCCAGCAATTGTATTTTTGGTGATTTATCCCAGAGAAATGAAGAATGTCCACATAGGAACTTGCAGGTGAATGTTCATGGCAGCTTTATTCGTAATAGCCAACAACTGGAAACTACCCAGTGTCTTCCAACTGGTGAATGTTTATACAAACTGTACATCCATACCATGGAATACTGCTTGTAATAGAAAGGAATGAAATATCGATACATGCAACAACTTAGACTACCCTCAAGGAAATTGTGCTGAGTGAAAAATCCCATCTCAAAAGTATAGGCCGAGTGTGGTGGCTCACGCCTGTAATCCCAGCACTTTGGGATGTTGGGACAGGCGGATCACTTGAGCTCAAGAGTTCAAGATCAGCCTGGGCAACATGATGAAACCCCGTTTCTACTAAAAATACAAAAAAAAATTAGCCAGGTGTGGTGGCGCATGTCTGTAATCCCAGCTACTCGGGAGACTGAGGCACAAGAAAAGCTTGAACCTGGGAGGCAGAGGTTACAGTGAGCTGAGATCGCACTACTGTACTTCAGCCTGGGTAGCAGAGCAGGACCCTGTCTCAAAAAAAAAAAAAATGTACATACTGCATAACTTTGCTTATGTAACAATCATGAAATAACATAATTATAGAAATACAGAATAGATTAGTGGCTTCCAGGAGTTACAGATGGGTGGGATGTGTGGCTACAAAGGAGTAACACTAGGAATCTTGTGATGTTAATGGTACACTTGGGTTTCTTGATTGTGGTTCTGGTTATGCAAGGCTACCTGTGATAAAATTGTGCATACACACACACACACACATACACACGGAATGCATGTATGACTAGTGAAATCCGAATAAACTCTATGGATTGTACCAATGTCATTTTCTTGATTTTGGCATTGTGTCATGGTTGTATAAAATGTTAGCACTGCAGTAGTCTGGGGGGAAGGATGCAAGAGAGAGAAGGGGATACATTTCTTTGTAACCTATGAATCTACAATTATTTCAAAATAAATAAATTAAAACCAAGATTTATGAAATAAAAACATCTATTTAAAAGAAAATTATAAAATTATAAAGCATTACATTTGGGGGTTGGTCATTGTTTTTTAAGAGACAGGGTTACTCTGTCACCCAGGCTGGAGTGCAGGGGTCCAATCATAGCTTACTGTAGCCTCAAACTGATCCTCCCACCTCAGCCTCCCAAGTAGTGAGGACTACAGCTACGGGTGTGGGTCACCACATCTGGCTAATTTTTTTTGTTTATTTTTTTTTGTACATACAGGGTCTTGCTATGTTCCCCAGGCTAGTCTTGATCTCCTGGCTTCAAGAGATCCTCCCATCTTAGCCTCCCAGAGCACTGGGATTACAAGCACGAGCCACTGTGCCCAGTGAATGTTTTAAATAACTCTAGCTGTAATTGTTAAATGACACATCGCTAAAATACATCCCAAAAGAGGCTGCTTAAAGTCTCTCTCTATATATTTTTTAAGACAGAGTCTGGCTCTGTCGCCCAGGCTGGAGTGCGGTGGCACGATCTTGGCTCACTGCAATCTCTGCCTCCCGGGTTTAAGCGATTCTCTGCCTCAGCCTCCCGAGTAGCTGGGATTACAGGTGCCTGCCACTACGCCTGGCTAATTTTTGTATTTTTAGTAGAGACGGAGTTTCACCATCTTGGCCAGGCTGTCTTGAACTCCTGACCTCGTGATCCACTCACCTCGGCCTCCCAAAGTGCTGGGATTACAGGCGTGAGCCACTGCACCCGGCCTAAAGTCTATAATTTTTTTAAAGCAGGATGTAAAAATAGTATATTTGGTGGGACCTCCATTTCACTGTAAAAATATATGTTCTTTGTATATATTATTATGTATAAAAATATACACAATACACATACTCTTACATATACATATATATGTATATAGATGTGTGTGTGTGAAGTGTGTATAATGACATATACGATGACATTAACAGTGACTATCTCTGGATAGTATGATTACAGGTTTATCAGAGACAATTGCTCCCAAAGCCACTCTCTCCCACTATGGTAACAGAGTTTTAGCTGGGGCAAATAGCCACCCAGAATAGAAACTACATTTCCCAGTCTCCTTCACAGGTAGATGTGGCCATGTGACTATGTTCTTACCAATGGGAAGGTGTGGAAGTATTAATATTTTGTTGCTGCTTCTGAGAACCTTCCCTAGGAGATAGTTGGGATGGGTCTTTGGCCTCTTCATCACTTTGTCTTTCTTGCTGCATTTCTGCTCTGCCAGCTTAGGTGATGAGGATGCAGGTCCTACTGTAGGGATGGCAGAGGAGTGAGCTAGAAGGAGCCTGGACACTCTGCAGTCTCTGTGGAGTGGAGCTCCCATACCAACCTGGAATATTTACCTTTGGGCTTCATACAGCTGAGAGCTAAATAAACTTCAGTTTTGTTTAACTTCCACAGTTATCTTGGAGTTTCCATCATTTGCAGTAACACCCAACTCTAATAAAATGCAAGAATGATTTTTACTTTTATTTGTGTACTGTTCTGTATTTTCCAAAATTTCTACAATCAACATATGCCATTCATAATGAGAAATATAAGTTATTTGTAAGAAACATAAGAAATCCATCAGGCCCATTCTTTCAGCCAGAAATATGATTATGTTGACCAAATCTTCCAGATTTTCCAGAAATGTCCCAATTCCAAACATTATGGCTGATTGTCTGCATAATTATCAAATAACAGTTTCCTGGACTTAATTTGGAGAATACGGTGATTACAATGATAATTCTCAACTGGGGGCAGGGAGGCTTACTAAAATGTTTGTGTCTTTATCCTCCTGTTCTAAAGAATCTCCTTTAGGCCATAGGATCACTTCCTTTTCCTGAAGGCCTTTGACTCAACACTTGGGCATGTGAATGCACTACTGTTTTTATCCTTCTCTGATTGTTTTGGTGGATAAGTCATGTCTCTATGCAACCTGAGAACAAGTGCTATTGTAGTAGACACCTGTTGTTTTCGTCTGCCCTGCACCCGCTTTCCGTTGGGAACTGCCCTTCCTCATCTCATGTGATTTGGGTGGAACTGTCAATCCCAGCACCTCCTCGTGCCCCAGGTGGCCCCTAACCACAGGCCTGGCCCCCCACACCTGGGACTGGTCCATCATCCAACTTCCACGCTGATTGGTCATGCAAAGTCGTTCAGTCCTTTCCTGTGATTTGCTATATGGACCCTGGAAGAAAGCAGGTTTCTGTCCTCATCTGCTGCAAAGAGTTTGGCTTCGGACTGGCAGTGGCTACCTTTCTTGCCTCATGGGGAGAGCTTGTCTAGTGTAGAAGAAAGTCAGCCAACTGCTCCAGGAGAAGCAAGTAGAGTCCAGTCCTAGACAGAGGGAGAAAGAACAAATGAGCTGATGATCTGAGATGAGCTGATGTGGGCCCTTAGATCTAGCCATGCCTGAAGGTAGGGCCACCCTTGGACTTCTCAACAAATTCCCCTTTGGCTTAATTTTTGAGTTGCTAGAGCCTTGACTAAGCTTCTTATGTCCTCCCAGGAGCCCCATAAGTTCGTTATTTTATTGCTTCTGTTAAACAAGAAACTAATCTTGCTCTAAATATGGATTTATATTTTGTGGCATCTGGTTCTGCTCTTGAGCTTCCCTGACACTTGATCATGGTCAATTGCTAGGAATTGTTTTTTGTGTGTGTGTGTGTGTGTGTGTTTTTGTTTGTTTTTTGTTTTGTTTTGTTTTGTTTTGTTTTTGAGAAAGAGTCTCGCTCTTGTCACCCAGGCTGGAATGAAATGGTGCAATCTCAGCTCACTGCAACCTCTGCCTCCTGGGTTCCAGTGATTCTCCTGCCTCAGCCTCTTGACTACCTGGGATTTACAGGCATGTGCCACCATGTCCGGCTAATTTTTGTATTTTTGGTAGAGATGGGGTTTCACCATGTTGGCCAGGCTATTCTCGAACTTCTGACTTCAGGTGATTCACCGGCCTCAGCCTCCCAAAGTGCTAAGATTATAGGCATGAGCCACTGTGCCTGGCCAATTACTAGGAATTTGAAGGGCAAGTCTAACGACAGACACAGGTAGTGGAACCAGGCTACGTGATTAGAAAAAAAAAACAATCTTACCCTATTGTTAGTAGGATCGTGTATTAACTGTTGCTCTTCATAGATCAACATATCTAACATGTAACAAATATTTATTATGCACCTTTATACCAAGCACCAACACTGCATACTGGAAAACAGGCCCTGTACAAGGAGAAACTCAATACTAATAAACAGATCATCGCTTACACTTTAGAGGATTTTTGCTTTTTGGTTAGAGACTTTCATTTTCCATATCTCTTTTGGTGTCTACAATGGCCCTACGAGATGGGTTGGTTCTGGTCAACAGATAGTTATTCTGCAATTGATAGGGCCCTTCTGCTAAGTGAGAATGTCCAACCATTTAGGTACACAAAACAATATAGTCTGTGATTCTGAAAGAAAAAAAAAGTGGAAATCAAGGCCCAATAGCCAGTTATTCTCTTAGTCACTGAATGTTCAATCATTTAAAAGCTGGGGTTTGGAAGTCACACACATCTCCTAGAGTGTACGCCTCACAAGCCGGGTGATCTTGTCTGTCAGTGGAGATGTTAGTAACAGGGACCTTTGATAAATGGTAAGGATCTCAAATATTTAGAGACATGTACTACTACTGACCTTTTTTTTTTTTTTGAAACAGAATCTCATTCTGTCACCTAGGCTGGAGTGCAGAGGCGCGATCTCATCTCCCCGCAACTTCTGCCTCCTGAGTTCAAGTGATTCTCATGCCTCAGCCTCCTGGGTAACTGGAATTACAGGCGTGGGTCACCATACCTGGCTAAGTTTTGTATTTTTAGTAGAGATGGGATTTCATCATGTTGGCCAGGCTGGTGATCCACTGGCCTTGGCCTCCCAAAGTGCTGGGATTGTGGGTGTGAGCCACAGCGCCTGACCTACTACTGATCTTTAAAGTAGCGGATCTGGATACCCATTACATGAGAGAATTTTTAGAACTCTCCATAAAAGGTGATTCTGGTAGACCTGGTTGTAATTTCAGACGGGATAATTCAGAGAAAAACAACATCGACTTCTATTTTGATAACTCCTCTCTTTGAAGGACTCCCCAGTTATTGTAACTACCTGAGAACATCTCTCTCAAGGACTCCTTGCATGGTGGTGCAGCCCAGTCCAGATGCCTGTGTCCTGGGTCCCAGCAGATTCCTGCCACTCTAGGAGCAGACATGACCCTCAGTGACCAACCTGCAGGCAGTGAACCCCAGAGCCCCGGAACTCCCTCACTGCCATCTGACACCCCTCTGTCCCAGGAATAGTTTCTATCCCTGGTTTGATAGCCATGGCCAGGAATATTCTAACAGTCATGTCTAACTTCAGAGGGTAGTTTGATTAACTGGTTTCTGAGCAGGGTTTTCGGGCGAGAAGGCAAAACTTCTCAAGCTGCTCTCTCCACTGCACAGAATGTGGAGGTGGGGATAACTGAGGTCAGAAAATTATTTCCAATCTCAGGTAATTTCCCTTTCTGGGGCTTGAGGAAGAAGAATCACAGTGGCCTGCACTGATGAAGCACCTGCATTGTGCCAGAGACTTTTTATAATCACCTCGAAGCCTCCCAGGGCTCTGTATGGTAAATGTTAACATCTTCATTTTACAGCAGAGGAAGCTGAGGCTCAAGTTGAGTGGCGTGCCCATACACCTAATGGGGACCAAGTGTAGGTTCTAACCCAGGGTGTCCATCTCCAGAGACTGCCACAGTGCCTCCTAATTCCACCATGGCCACATCCTTCTTGTTAGAATGGGAGGAATGGCCTTGAGAGGGGTCAGACAGGGGCCAGGCTCCCACCAGCCTCTGAAGCCTTCAGGACTTTGGTGATAGAAGCTCTGCGTCCCTCTCCCGGCTCCCTGAGTATGAAGCCGACAGATGAAACTGGAATGGGTGCCGAGGAAGCTGGGCATCAGGCTTCTGAGAGCCAAGCCCCAGCCTTGATAAGATGCCTGGCACACACCTGAGAGCACCGGGGAGTGGACGGGAAGAGTCCTGCTGGGTTCTGAATGCAGGGCCGCCAGTCCCTATCCCCTAAGGGAAGAGAGCACAGAAACTTCCCAAGGCTCATAGGCCCCAGCCTGGGGTGGACGGCTCTGCAGAGCCCAGTGGCCAGTCACACTCCGTGGGAAAGCCTTGGCCCTGGCCCGCCCGGGAGCCACGCTGGTGCCGCCTCCTGCCCACGGCTTGGCTCAGCGGGTTCCCAAGTGGCTTTACTTCCTCCCCCCTCTGGCTCCCACCTCCCACAGTCCCGAGGGAGACAGGGAGGCCGCTGGCAGAGTTGACCCTCAGTCCCTGAGTCCCACAGGTCCCTGCAAGTCCCTTCCCCCACACACCTCAGAGCCAGGCTTCCCCAGGAGGAACAGGAGAGGGAGGACTCTACCCCTCCCCAAGAAGCCCCTGCCCCAGGTCCATTTAGGGCTGGCCGGCCCCATCCCCACTCCTTCCGCTGTCCACTGAGGCTCCACTCTCGGCTGCAATAACAGGGCTTTGGGTATGGGCTGTTGTTTTTGCAGCTGGGATGGGGCGGAGCAGCAGCGGGAAGGCGTCTCGGGCACTGACCGTCTGAGAAAGCCCCGAGCCCACATTCCCACTAGGCCCAGGGCAGCCCCTTCAGGCTAGTGACGGAGCTGTTCCTGGGGAGAGAGGCCCATGGGTGAGGCCCAAGTATAGAGGGCAGGCAGAGAAGGCGGCCAGCCAGCAGGGCTGAGAGAGTTTAGGGGAGCCTAGGAGCCCCAAGCCTCCCTGAGCCGCCCCTCCCCAGCAGACTGTGGCCTCCCTCGTTTCTAACTGCAGCTGGACCCAGCCTCTCCCCGCTCGCCCAGCCCCCGCACACATGTGGGAGATGCTGGAGAAAGCTTCCTTAAAACCAACAACAAACACAACAAAACATCTCATTTACTAAGGGGAAAATGCTGGAAACTAAAAAGAATAAAACCAAGATCACCCCTAGTCCCTTCACTCAAAAATATTCATTATGAACATCTTGACATATTTCCCTATAAGCTATTTTTAAAGTTGTGGTAAAATAGAGATAACATAAAATTTATCATTTTAAAATTTTTATTTATTTCTTTATTTTGAGATGGAGTCTTGCTCTGTTGCCCAGGCTGGAGGGCAGAGGCGCGATCTCAGCTCACTGCAACCTCCACTTCCTGGGTTCAAGCAGTTCTCCTGCCTCAGCCTCCCGAGTAGCTGGGATTACAGGCATGTGCCACCACACCTGGAGAATTTTTTTGCATTTTTAGTAGAGATGGGGTTTCACCATATTGGCCAGGCTGGTCTCGAACTCCTGACCTTATGATCTGCCCACCTCAGCCTCCCAAAGTGCTGGGATTACAGGCATGAGCCACCACACTCGACCCTAAAATTTACCATTTTAACCATTATTTTGTGTACAGTGGCATTCGTACATTCACACTGTTTTACAACCACCATCACCAGCCAGCTCCAGGACTTTTCATCTTCTCAAACTCTATACCCATGAAATACTAACTCCCCATTCCCACCTCCCCCTAGCCCCTGGCAACCACTCTTCTACTTTCTGTCTCTCCAAATTTGGCAACTCCAGGTACCTCGCATAAGCAGATCATACAGTATTTGTCCTTTCCTGTCTGGCTTCTTTCACTGAGCATATAAGCTTCAAGGTGCATCTATGTTGCAGCATGTGTCAGAATTTCCTTCCTTTTAAAGGCTGAGTAATATTCCGTTGTGTGTCACATTTTGTTTATCCATTCATAACCTGTTTTTCAAGATTATACTTTGTCAGATGTTAAATATCCTGATTTTTTTTTTTTTTACTCAGATGTTGCCATGTCATTAAAATTTTTTTCTCAACATGATTTTTTTTTTTTTAAGACAGGGTATCACTCCATTACCCAGACTGAGATCATTGTGGCATAATCACAGCTTACTGCAACCTTGACCTCCCAAGCTCAGGTCATCCTCCCACCTCAGCCTCCCAGGTAGCTGAGACTACAGGTGCATGCCACCACACCGAGCTAACTTTTTGTATTTTTTGTAGAGACAGGGTTTTGCCATATTGCCCAGGCTGGTCTCGAACTCCTGGACTTAAGAGATCCATCCTCTTTAGCCTCCCAAAGTTCTGGGATTACAGGTGTGAGCCACTGTGCCTGGCCCTCAGCATGATTTTCAGTGCTGCGTTTTCACTCCTTGTAGATGGAATAGCGCATAGTTTACCAGTATCCTACTCTTAAATACTGAGATACTTTCTCTGTCTGCTTAGTTTGTTTGTTCGCTATTATAAATGGCCCCAAGAAAAACATCTTGGTAGACATTTTTTGGGGGACCCTCCTGTGGCCCTGCCTGACTTCTGACAGCTCAGGTGATTTCCCAAGGGAGAATCCCAGGAGTAGAATTGCTCATCAAAGTGATTAACACTCCTCAGTCTCTTGATAAATATCCCCCCAAACTTTCCAGAAAAATCATGCCCACTGCTCCTCCATGAGCAGTGTAGGAAATCCAGAGGCTTTTCCTTTGCTCACCACACATGCATCAAATTTCTGAATCCCCATGGGCTTGGCCCTGAGGACCTGGGATGCTATGCTGTGCCTCATCTCTCCCTGGAGAAAGGTGGAGACCTCTACAAACAGGGGTTCAGGGACCCAACCATCTCCTTCCACTGCCCCCCGCGACTCCCTGTCTTAAATCCTTGATACCAGTGCCCCCTGCAGCTCCCTGTCTTAAATCCTTGATGGCCATGGAGCCAAGTGGCTCAGGAGAGAGCCAGCCTGGGCAAGGAAGCAACTAGTGGGGTGGGGGTACAGCATCTTTATCCCAGGTGTGGCTTAAGGTTGGCCTAGTTCCACTCTGCAGACCCCTTAGTGGCTGCCCGGCCAGCTCCACGCAGTGGAGTAGCTATGTAAATGACAGCTGTTGAGGGTTTACTATAGGCCGGGCCCACTGACTCCTCACACAAACCCTGTGCTACAAGTACCTTTATTATCTCCATTTTGCTGACCAAGGGACAGGGTTCCATTTGGTACTGTGTTTAAGGCACACAGCTGGTGTGTAGTAGAGCCGGGATTCATAATCAGGTCTAACTCCAGAGCTTGTACTCTCGGTGGTTGCCACATCTGCTACTTCTCCTAGGGGCTCTCCTGGCATCCCAAGTCTGGGAGAAGAAAAGGAAGCGCTGTGGGCCAGTGATGGTCTGTGGGGTGGGATTGGCTCTGCCCTCTCTGCCCAGCCTTGCTGAGCCCTAGGCCAGAGACCTCTGGCCACAGGGAATGAGGAACACTCCATGTCCCAGAGGGACCTGATTAGGGCAGGAATGGGGCAACTAGGGCAGGGCAGCGGGATCCACGCTGCACACAGAAAGCCTGATTGTGTACAGACTGTGCTCTTTGGAAAAACAAGAATCATGAAGTTGTCTTGTTTTGGACAATCTGATGTCCCAGAGACCCAATGCCAAAAAAAAATTGGGCTGAGGAACTGGAGCCAGTGCCACTGAAGCCTTCAGGTGAAGCTGGCCCTTCAGGGGTCGGGAATGGGAGCTCCTGCAGGCTCCCAAGCTGGAACCCGGTACTGACGACTCCTAGGGGTCCAGGCCTTGGGCTGGGGAAATTATTCCACATACAAATGGGAGCAGATCAGAGGAGCTCAGAGTCCTCCGCCAGACCACAGCCTTGAGGGCCACGTGCAGAGGGGCCTCACCATATCCAGGAAGCACCAAGATCTGCCTGAGCCCGAGGAGCAGGCGCAGAGGCAGCCAGGCTGGGGGCCGGCCAGGCCTCCGGCTGTCAGAGCACCCTACAAGGCAGGGAAGGCTGCTCAGCATGAACCCAGGCGGGGAGGGAGATCTTTTTTCCAGAACAAGACTCCCTGTGGGGCGCAGGGCAGAACTCCGTGGGCTCAAGAGTCTGGGACGTGCCTGCCTGACTCCGCTCAGGTCAAGAGGGCAGCCCACTGGCCTGGCCTCACCAGCCAAAGCCAACACAGGAAATGCCAGCCAGACCTCAACATCCGGGCACCCAATTTGCTCTGGTTGGCAGGGAGCGCTGGCCTTCCCGGGCTCAGTTGTTGGCAGTGCCGGCCGGAGGGAACCATGGTGTTAGTGCTCGCTCAGGGGATGCAGGGTCCCCGGGCTTGTCCTTGTGGGCTCTCAGCGCCAGGACAGGAGGAGCTGGGCAAACACACAGGAGACCAGCAGACAGCAGGAGGGAGCCAGGCGTTTCCCTGGACGGCGGCCATCGGGCTGTTGTTGGGATCCAGTTTCAAGCTCCTTCGAGGAGAGCCGCATGGGGTCATCCCCTCCACGACGCCCCAGGAAGGAGACTGATGAGCAGACAGTTGTTAACGCCGCGCCGCCGCCGCAACCGTGGTGATTAAGGCCGCAGTAATTGGCCTCACAGCCAGGCAGGGGCCGGGCCTGACAGCCGGCAGCCGCCAGGGTCTGCAGAGTAGGGGAGGGGGCAGCCCGTGCTGTAGCTGTGTGCACTGATGGGATTAGGTTGTGAACTGACACTCAATCCTCCTTAGTGATTTCCTTCCTGGGGCCCCAGCCAGGGCCAGGACTGTGGGGATGGGGGTGGGCTGCGGGCAGAGAGCAGACCTCAGCCTTTCCAGGCTCCTTTTAAGCTGGCCACTAGCTGGGGAGGGAGTTCAGGGTCTTCATCCAGGACTAAGCTTGGCCAAAGCCCGCTCTGCAGTCCCTCTGCAACTGCCCAGCCAGCGACGTGTAGAGGATGAGCTTTTCCAGTAGGGATCCTCTTTCCCACATTCCCACTGGTGCCTGGCACTAGTTGAGCCTTGCAGGTGGCCTCCGTACTCCCAGCATGGAGCCTGGCACAGAGTAAGTTTGCTAAGGATATTGGCGAACGGAATGGATGGATGTCCTCTTCCCTGATTGGCCTAAGTGCCTTGTGGGAGAATCTCCATGACCCCCTCCAAGGTCTAGGTGGTACCTGTGGGAGCATTTTTTTGCAATCTCAGGAGTGAAGAGCTCTCCAAAGACCACCAGGTCCCTGGCCCTGCCTCTCTAAGAGCATCCCTCCAGCCCTCTCTGCTGGGCAGCTGTTCTGCCCTTCTGAGTTCTCCCCTCTGCATTCATGCCTGTGTGCATGAGAATGTGTGTGCACGCATGCACCTGGGGACGTGAGCTTACGTCCGCCTAGGAGGGACACTGGATATTTTCTTCCCCATGCCTCCTCTGTGTCCTCTTGGCTTCCCGGGGTCCCTCCCTTGGAGGTCCTAGGCAGGAAGGAAGGAGGAAGGCTAGGTGTCTGGTGTGAAGGCCTCTGGGTCACGAACTTTCCAGAGCCTTCCTTGTTTACACTTCAGGCCGAGGCCCAGGCCAGATCGGCCTCCCACCTGCTTGTCCCCTCAGGCTCTTCCCTGTGGGAGTGCTCCAGGCTCCCTGTGAGTAAGAGCTGGCTCTTGGCTGCTCTGGGCTGTGGCTGGAATAAGGGGCATCCCCTCCACTGCTGGATGTGCTGGAGGCCAGGGCGCTAGAGACTGCAGCAGCCGTGAAGGGAGCACACAGGCCCAGCTGTCAGCCTCAGTAGGCAGCGGCAGAGCCAGCTCCCACTGGTGGTGTTGGGCAAGAAATGCCCCTACGGCCTGGGGAGACATGTGCACATCCCAGGCACGTTCAGGCTGAAATGCAATCCGTCCTGCCTTCTTGCCAGGTTTGCCTTGAAAACCCCTCCACTGCCAGCTGCCCAGCTCTGCCCAGCTCCCAGGCTCCGCTGCCTGAGGAAAACCTGGATCCTTCAGGGAGGAGGGGCACAGCCGCATTCCAAGGAGACCTCACACCCTCCCTCACCTGCCGCTGCTTCCTTCTCATTCTTCGGCCCCTCTCCCCCATCCCAACCCTCCCCCAAGGCTTTTCTCGCCCTCTTCTCGTGACATCCCCCCGCCCCCCAGGGAAGAGGCTGAAAACTGTGGTAGGATGAGCACAGGGCCTGGCTGTGGAGCCCGGGACAGCCATGAAACCTCTCTGAGCCTCAGTTTCCTCATCTTTAAAATGGGAGTGAGGAATGTCCACACCCTAGTTACTGGCCTTGGAAGGATATCAATGATGCATCGCTGAGCAAAAGCAGCAGGATGTAATTCAGAAGGCACTGGAAATGCTCTGGCAAGATAGCCAGTAAGTTGCAGTCAGAGGCTACCCCTGGAGTCTGGGGGTGGTGAGAGAGGGACAGAGGAGTAATGGGTGTGTGGTGGGGAGAGAATTTTCACTTTTTACTTAGCATATCTTGAATGTTGTTTCAGCAAGTGTGTACCCCTTTTGTGATAAGAAAAAAAATAAAGATGTTGTTTTTCAGAGCTGTTGCCAGCTTTAAATGTGAATGTGTATTTGAATGACAGAAGGAGCCCGGGCATGTGTGGCTGGGACAGGCTGCTCTCCTTCCCCGGAGCTAACTGACTCAGGTCTCCTCACTTGTCCACCTCCTTCCCTGAGGGGGTTAAAGCAGCAGCACTTCTGGAACAGAAAGAAGGGAGCCCAGAAGCCCCAACGAGGCCAGAGGCCCACTAGGCCACAGTGGGGTGGCATGGAGGCGGCACCCCCACCCCGCCTTGTCCCTCCTTGTCTCCTGGCTGCGGTGGCCGCCCACTCTGCCCGGCTGGAGACCTGCTTCCAATTATCCATGAAATCTGAGCTGGAAGAGACCTATTAAAGCCCCATTTAGTTTGATCCCCCTGGGGGCCGGGGATCTTTTCCGGCGACATCCCCCTCCTTGTCCGACTGGGACTCCAAGCCCTTTGGATGTTATCTCCTCCTGGGTCAATACTGTGACAACTCCAGCTGTGACCCAGGCCACCCCGGAGCCAGAGCTGGTCTGGGCCTGGCCTGGCGAGGTGCGGGGAGGGGGGTGGGGGAAGAAACCCAGCTCCCTTCCCACCTTGAGATTCCCGCTACCCACTCCCCTCCTTTCTCCTTTTTTTCAAAAGCTGCAGCAGGACCATTCCACCTCCAGCCAGAGCCCAGCCTGGCCTGCGCCCCACGTTCCAGGCTGGTCCACAGGTTGCTCAGTGGCTCCTGGACCTACCTGGTCATCCCGTGGGAAGCTCTTACTGGTAGGGACTATCTTTCCCATATTCCCAGTCGTGCCTGGTACGGGGTTGCATGTTTCATAACACCCCGTTACATAAGAAATAATAAATAACGGTGATTAATGACCTCCTCCCCTTGTCCCTGGACTCGCCTGGGTCAGACTTCCCAAGGAAGGCACAGGGGCTCCTGGCGGAGGAGGAGGAGGGAGGCGCCCGCTCTGCCTCCACATCCTCCCCAAGCACCTCTGCATATCCTCCCCACAGGCCACTCCCTGGAAAGCAAGAGGAAGCCACCAGAGAGGGTAAGCAGAGGCCCCAAAGCCCCCCAAAAAAGGGAGACCCCAGACAGAGGGAGGCCTCAGGGCTCCTATGACCCTGCCCGCAGGGTGCACTCTCTCTGTTCACTTGGCCTGGTCTCCTCGAGACCACCCTGGTGGAGGGATGATGCCTACGAGGTCCCTGGCTCCCGCCTCCCTGCAGCCACACCCGATTTAGGCCTCTAAGCACCTCTCGTGGGTGGGACGGGGCTGGGCCTTTGGGGGTGGTCCGCTGGGGGAATTTGTGGCTTCTTTCCCAAACTCTGGAGCAGCAGGGAGGGAGTGAGGAAGCCACTTTGGGGGCACGGCTGGGGCAGCCACTTGGAGGTGAGAGGAGGGCAGCAGGAAATGGAGGATGAAAAGGTTCTGGAGGAAGTAGAGAAGGGAAGGAGCTTGGGAGCAGTGCCCAGAAGTGTGCCTGGCCAATCCTCCCCACCAGACTCCCCTCTGGGTCCCCATAGAGCTGCAGAGACCCCGAGACAGAGCCGGGACTGTGTCGGGAGGGAGCACTTATAAAGGTCATCCCAGCCAGTCTCCTGCCTCCGACCACCTCCACCAACCCCATGGGTGGATATGGATCTTTTTGTCCGGATCTTTGTGGACACAGATTTGTGGCCTTTGCCACTGAAGGACTCCTTCCTTAAGTCTAGCTAAACCTTCTTTGCTGCACTTTAACCCTGTATTTCCCTGTTCCATCTAACGTGGGTTCACGCAAATGGATCCTCCTGCACCATTAACCTATTGCTTTGTTCCTCCAAAGTTCACTCCCCAGAGGAAAGATCACCATTTGATCTGGCAGCTCCTGGGCACTCTGGCCCCACCACCATCCCCACCACCAGGCACAAACTGGCAGGCCCAGAGAAAGAGCGTGTTGCCTGGGGACCAGGGCAGAGCCATTACCCTTTGCTGAACCTGTCCTGAGTCCTCCTCATCCTGGGTACCACTTCAGTGGGGGACAGGGTGTGCTGAGGGCTGGAGGCCAAGGGCCAGGCCACCCTGGGGCCAGACCCCTGCCACTCACAGCTGCTCCTTGCTTCAGCCTGGCAACCTCACAGGAATTTCATTTATCTCTGTCAAAAGTCAGGATGCAATGTGAAGCCTTCCTCACTTCCTTGGAGGTTGAGGGTGGCGAGGTGCGGAAGGCAGACTGGCCTTGGCCTTCCGCAGTACCCCTGGGCTGGGCAAAAGGAAGCTCACCAGGACACATACACCCACATGCACATACAGATTCACCAGCATGTACAAGCACACACTTGGAATGCACATCTATGCATGCACACATTTTGGCATGTCTTCACAGGCCACAAAAACATTCACATGCACAGGCACGCGCCTACTTTCACACATCCACAGGCACACTCATTTTGCACATAGGTCCTATCTCCATGTACATGCTTGCTCATATCTTCACATGAACATATGTTCATCCACAATGGCACGCTCCGTGTGTGCGCACACAGGAACATTAATGGGAGGCTGTTCGTTACTGCTTCCTTCAAATTTGTGGAATGTATCCTGGAAGTTGTTCAAAAGTCCATAGAGAGCAGGGGCAAGGGGAAGGAAAAGAAGAAGAACACAAGGCCCCTAAGGGGGGTCTCTCCCATGCCCTTTGGGAGCCACTGGCCTCCCAGGACACCAAGAGATACCAGGCCTTGCAGAGTGGAGAGAGCTGAGCATGGTGAGCATGGTGGTAGTGCATTCCGGGACAAGGAAACTTGCAGAGTTTCAAGAGGTGAGCATGGTGGTAGTGAGTTCCAGGACAAGGGGTGGCCTGAGCGGGGGATGGAGTGGGGAAGGTTCAGGCCAAGTTTGGTGGAAGGCTAGGAGACCACTTTATTGGAGCAGAGGGTTCTCTGGCTCAGCCTAGGGAATGATGAAGCCAAAGAGTGTGAAAGGGCTCTTCGTAATGGAGGCCGTGGAACGTTTCTAAGCAGGAGACTGGAAGGATCCGAATGGCCCTTTGGGAAGCTTCATTCACTCTGTGCCTCCTATGTGCTTTGTGCTAAGGGAGCACAGAGGGGAGATGGATGATTCTGCCTGGAGCAGGTGGGAAGGGCAGGAACAGCTCCCCATTTGACATGGGCCTCAAAGGATGGATCAGAGTCATCCAGACAAGGAAGGACAGGAAGGATGACCAAAGCTGGCAATGGAACCTGGCAGCTGTGTGTATGTGTGGTGGGAAGGAGGGCTGTGCTCTTCATTCATGTGTGCCCCACAGAGCCAAGCACAGGTTGTCCTGAGGAGCTGAACACAGTGTCCGTGCCAGAATCCACTAGTCCAGGCAGCTATGACGGTCCCCCAGGACGTGCAAAAAGAAGCAAGTGAACATTGCCTGATGCTACCCTGGGCCAGGCTGACCTGACCCTAGGGAGCAGAGGAACTGAGTGAGTGAGAGTCATTAGGGAGGACGCAAGACAGTTGCCAAGGCCAGCTGGCTGACCCACCAGAGAGACCCATTTAGGTCTCAGGGGTAACAGCCATTTATTTCCCCACCCAGATAGAGAACATGTGGAGGTATGGGAAGCTACCTGGCCCTACTCCTTTGACACCTCCCCTCCCTGGGAAACCTCCACCAAAGACATTCCCACCAGCCCCCCCACCCTACCCCCACCATCCTGCTGTGGTCAAGTGGCCAAGGGCCCAGCACTCCAGGCTCCAGCCCCATCACGGCCCCCTCCAGCCTCTATCTCTTCAGAGCGGGAAACACCACATCCCAGCTGTCTGTCCCAAATCCACCTGGAGGCTGGCCAGCTTGGCCAAAGCCCAGCTTAGTTAGGCCAGACCCAGGAGACACTGCCGGGAAGAGGCAAGGGCTGGAAGGAAGTGGCTGGGCCAGAGACGGGCCCCTCTCCGGGGCTTACCCAGTAGGGTTCCTCCTGGCACACCCATGGGTTTGCCCATTGCCATTCACTTCTGAGCCCCTGGTCCCTTGGGCTGTGGGCTCCAGGCCTCTCCCTACAGCCCTGAAGAGATACAGGTTGCCATGACAGCTGGTAGCTGGACTCCACCCTGATCGCAAAAGGTTTGCGAGGCCTGGCCTTGGGCCCCACTTGGGACAGAAGTGAATCTGGTTAGAAACCCAGAGGTCCTGTCCTGCAGACTTGAAAGCTTGTCAACAGGCTTACACGAGACCCTCACCCTGAGAACAACTCCCTCCTTCCTCCTCGCCCTCCCACCTTCTGCAGCCAACAGCTTGCATCAGCAGCAACAGCTGCTACAGGCCCAGGGGCAGCCTGGGGCCACCACCACCACAGCGGGAGGTGGAAGGAGGCCAGGCACTTGGGGCCCAGGGCTGCTCCACCCTCCCCGTTCTGGGCAGCAGGCAGCGCTCATCCTCTGGACCCCAGTCCCACGGGCCTCCAGCTCCTGAACAGGCTCCTCTCTCCGTTCCCCTCGGCTTTATCTTTTACCCACACCGCTCCCAGCTGGGAGACACTTTTCTGCTTCCCATAGCAACTGGGGGCCACAATTAGAGGCACCTCCAGAAATGCCCTCTGACGGGATGTTTGCCACATTCCATGCAAATTCCTTCTTTCCCCCTTTTGCCTACTAAAAAGAAGAGCCAGAGAAACCCAGGGTCAGGGGTCAAAGAGCAGGACAGGGACAGCCAGAGGAGGAGCGAGACAAGCACCTGAGAGACAGTCCCCAAAGACTGCCTGGTTAGAGGGCAGGAGACACCAGAGACGACTGGAGACAGAGGCCCAGGGTTGGGCGACACACAGTGTGGGGAAACCTGGGCACTCCTGTGGGGGACAGGTGGCCAGTGCCAAGACAATCTAATGAGGGCAGCGAGCTGGCCCCCTCCCCTTCCTCACTGCCACTCTCAGCCAGGCCTGAGGCTCTGGGTCACCTGCTAGTGCGGGAGGCAGTTAAGGGTGTGAGCTTTGGGGCCAGACACTAAGGTCTGCCCCAATAGGCTGTGTGCTGCCACCTCTCTATGCCTGGCTTTCTTCATCTGGAAAATGGGGCTCCTATTGCACCCACTCTTTTTGTGAGGCTTAAATAACTGAACACGTACGAAGTGTGCAGCCGAGTTCCCGGCACCTGGAAGTCATTCTACTCCTGTTTTCTGAGCCTTAATTTCCTTGTTAGTGAAAGGGAGGTGAATAATACTCGTAGTCCCGGAGCTGTGGGGATTGAGTGGAGACCCTCAGGGTGGTGCGTTCAGTAGATGTCAGTGCAGATCCCACCCCAAGCCCACCTGCCCACCTCACACCCCAGCCCCGCTCCTCGCTCTGCTGTGGAGGCCCTGGGGCAGGCCTCATGCCCAGTCAGTAACAGGTGGCAGAGCCGGCAGGGCACAGGTACAGCATTGCAGGGGATGTGGGGTCGGTCCCTCCTATTTCCTTCCCCCAGCTGCTGGCAGAGCAGGCTGTGTCTGGGAGGAAGGCTGGGTGGAGGGAGGCAGCAGGCCCAGCCACGTGCAGCCTGGGCTGAGTAAGCGCCCCACTTCCTGCCGCCACTGTCAGCAGCTTCAGCCACCATGGCCAGCGGGAGGCTCACAATGCTTGCTGCGGTAGGAGCTTGGGGACTGGGCAGGGTCACTTCCCTGAATTGTCCTCACCGATGGCTCCTCCCAGCACACCTGGCCACCCGCCTGCTGCCTGGGGAACCATGGGGGTGCCTGGCCCGGCCTGCAAGCACCATCCTGGGTGGTGGCCGGCACCCAGGCCTCACAGGCCAGGAGGCGAGACCTTGGCTGGGCACTTGCTCTGGGGTCTGGACACAGAACAAGGCTGGGACCACAAGAGAGCCGCCAGGCTGGGTCTGAGTTTTGGCCCAAACTGGCTGTGCCTTCAGCCAGGCAGCAACGTGAGTGACCACTATGTGCAGGACTCTGCATCAGGGCTAGGCTCGGGCCTCACTCCGTGCAGCCCTCCCTGGCAACATCTCCCACTATCTTGGTGGGCTTCGGGCATTAAAGACCCCAGCAGGCACACAGCCAGAAGAAATGCAAATGGCCAACACTCACACAGAGAAATGTTCAACTGGACTAGCCAATAACCGAGGAAATATGTCCAGAGCCAACCCTGAGGCATGACTTTCACGGAACTCATGGGCAAAGATGTCAAAGAATGATAGGACCAGGGACTATCAGGGTGTAGGGATCTCATCACTCTTAGACGTTGCAGGAAGGACTGCACACTAGGACGACATTTTTGTAGGGCAAGTTGACAATAAGTATTGAAAGTCTTTGACCCATAAATTCTACTTCTAGGAATTTAAAGGACATGAGCAGCAACTACATATAGAGATGCCCATCACAGCATTGTTAATAATGGAGAAAACATTAGGTATACCCTAAATGCCCAATTATAGGTGAGTTTGAAAAGAAAAGTTTAGCCGGGTGCAGTGGCTCACACCTGTAATCCCAGCACTTTGGGAGGCCAAGGTGGGTGGATCATTTGAGGTCAGGAGTTCAAGACCAGCCTGGCCAACATGATGAAACCCTGTCTCTACTAAAAATGCAAAAATTAGCTGGGTGTGGTGGTGGGTGTAATCCCAGCTACTCGGGAGGCTGAGGCAGGAGAATCGCTTGAACCTGGGAGGTGGAGGTTGCAGTGAGCCAAGATGGCACCACTGCACTCCAGCCTGGGCAACAGAGCGAGACTCCATCTCAAAAAAAAAAAAAAAAAAGGAAAAGAAAAAGAAAGAAAACAAAAATTTAGCCATGCAGTTGTAAGTATTCCCTGGGTAAGCGATAAGTATTTAATAATATGTAAGTGTTAAGAATGATGCCAAACAGTGCACTCTCAAACTTCAATGTGCACAAGAATTCCCTGGGAATCTTGTTAAGATGCAGATTCTGATTCAATAGGTCTGTGATGAGACCTGAAGTTCTGCATTTCAACAAGCTCCCAGGTGATACCAATGCTGCTGGTACCCAGACCACAGTTTGAGCGGCAAAGCTGCAGAGTTTTCACCATTGATATGAAAAGGCCTTCCCAAAATATGATAAAACGAAGAAAACCATGATGCAAAACAGATGTCATTGTATTTATTTGTTGTTTATTTATTTACTTATTTGAGATGGAGTCTCACTCTGTCACCCAGACCAAAGTGCAGTGGTGAGATCAAAGCTCACTGCAGCCTCAAACTCCTGGGCTTCAGTGGTCTTCCCACCTCAGCCTCCCTAGTAGCTGGGACAACAGGCATGCACTGCCACAACTGACTAATTTTTAAATGTTTTTGTAGAGATGAGGGTCTCGTTATGTTGCCCAGACTGGTCTTGAACTCCCAGCCTGAAGCAATCCTCCCACCCTGACCTCCTAAAGTGCTGGGATTATGGGTGTCAGCTACCACACCTGCCATGATTCCATTTTTACAAGGAAAAAAAATATGCATACACAGAAAATACCCACAAGGATATAACAAAATATTAATAAGGGTTTTCTCTGAGTAATAAGCTTGGATAATGTTTGTTTTATTATTTATGCTAATTTGTATTTTCTACAATTAATATATATTAATTATTTAATTAAGACAAAGTTAGTGTATTTTTACTGCGGGGCCACACTCCTGAATGTAAAGGGTAGTTCTCACTTGAAGGGGAGGCATTGGTGGACCAGTTATGAAAAGTGTGTCACTTGGCGCAGGAGTCAGCCCTGAGCTGGGAAGGCCTGGCTGGGCAGAGGTCTAGGAACAGGATTCTCTTGACCTGGACCATGAAGTTTTGAGGAACTTCCAGGCAGTGGACAATAAGCCGAGCTGTCCACATGGAGGCTGGCACAGGATGGAAACTGAGGCCCCCAGCCCTTGACACAGGAGGGCAGCTGTCTCAGGCTCCAGATGTTGACCCATTCCCAACCCCTTGGCATTTGTTTCCCCTATGATCTTCCTTCCCTTGAGTAAACACTGGGACCAATGAGTTGGTAGCAGCAAGAGTCCGAAAGAGAGAGACCCCCCCCAAGGGAAGGTGAATCTGGTTTTGAGGGCAGATATTGGATTCCCAGGATGGCTGCAGAAGTTCTTTCTCTAGGACCAACCTCTGAAAGTCCACATTTTGCTTCAATGAGGGACAGGTGTCTCTTACAAAGTGGATACTACATGCTCCTGCTTGAGGATGATGTGATTCCAGAGAGGGGCGTCACGCATTTGCTCAGTATTTTGTGGGATAACCTGCTGGATGACCTTGGGTGGTCTTGGTCCCTGGAAACCTCATCTGCTGAAGTTTCTCAGCCATAACAGAAAGTACTATTTTGTGTGCTTCACAGGGCTGTGAGCTTCAAATGGCTTTTTTGTTTGTTTGTTTGGTTGGTTCGTTGGTTGGTTGGGTTTGTTCTGAGACAGGGTCTCGCTCTGTCACCCAGGCTGTAGGGCAGAGGTGTGATCTCAGCCCACTGTAACCTCCGCCTCCTGGGCTCAAGCTATCCTCTCACTGAGCCTCCTGAGTAGCTGGGACCACAGGCACGCACCACCACACCCGACTAATGTTTTCTATTTTTGATAGAGATGGGGTCTCCGTGTGTTGCCCAGGTGGATCTCAAACTCCTGACCTCAAGTGATCCGCCTGCTTCAGCCTCCCAAAGTACTGGGATTACAGGTGTGAGCCACCGCACCTGGCCTCAAATATATTTTTTAAATTTCTGCATGTGGCCAGATGCAGTGGCTGATGCCTGTAATCTCAACACTTTGGGACGCTGAGGCGGGCAGATCACTTGAGGTCAGGAGTTCAAGACCAGCCTGGCCAACTTAGTGAAACCCTGCTTCTACTAAAAATACAAAAACTAGCTGGGCATGGTGGCACATGTCTGTAGTCCCAGCTACTCAGAAGGCTGAGGCAGGAGAGTCACTTGAACCTGGGAGGTGGAGGCTGAAGTGAGCCGAGATCACATCACTGCACTCCAGTCTGGATGGTAGAGTGAGACCCTGTCTTAAAAAAAAAAAAAAAAAAAAAAGAATCAGCCAGGTGCAGTGGCTCATGCCTGTAACCCAGCACTTTGGGAGGCAGAGGAAGGTGGATCATGAGGTTAGGAGATTGAGACCAGCCTGACCAACATGGTAAAACCCCGTCTCTAAAAATATAAAAATTAGCCGGGTGTGATGGCATGCGCCTGTGATCCCAGCTACTGGGGAGGCTGAGGCAAGAGAATCACTTGAACCTGGGAGGCAGAGGTTGCAGTGGCAAGATCACACCATTGCACTCCAGACTGGGAAATAGAGCAAGACTCCATCTCAAAAAAAAAAAAAAAATTAGCCAGGCATGGTGGCACGTGCCTGTAATTCCAACTACTCAGGAGGCTGAGGCATGAGAATCGCTTAAACCTAGGAGGCAGAGGTTGCAGTGAGCCAAGATTGCACCATTGCACTCCAGCCTGGGCGACAGAGCAAGACTTTGCCAAAAAAAAAAAAAAAAAAAAAACTCTGCACATTGTAAAAGGATGTGCCATGGCTGAAAAGTCTCCCTATACTTCTTGTTCTTTTTCAGAGAGAAGATGGCAGGAACCTTCCACATTGCCCTCGGTGGCTTGCCAGCTGAGGTTCTGCTCTCCTAGATATCACCCCTACCCAGACCATGAGCTTAAGATGTTTATTTTTCTATGTCACTGGTTCATCTCAAGCATGAACATATGATATGTTTTGGGGGAGTGTTTAAGATGAATTTAGCTGGACTCAAGCACAGCCTTTAATAACATTGAATCATGGAGTGAGAAAGCTGTCCCATTTCCAATTCTCTTTCCAATCTTTTAATGAGCCAAAAGAAAGCCTTGGTTAGGAGATAATATGTCTATAACACCTCACTAACACTTGCTAATTTTCCTTTTAAACAAAAAGAAAGTGGACTTTGGGCTTAGATTCTCTGCCAGCAAATCCAGCTACAATTTATTTGATTTTTATAGTTACCTTTCTATTTAAGGTAGTGATACAAAGGTTCTTTTAAAAATATTTTTAAGTAAAAAAGAGTCAATTAGCTTAAACAAATACGGTAGTCCCCCTTATCCAGTTTTACTTTCCATGGTTTCCGTTACCTGTAGCACAGTACAGTTTCTTTTTTTCTGAGACGGAGTTTCTCTCTGTTGCCCAGGCTGGAGTGCAGTGGTGCTATCTTGGCTCACTGCAACCTCTGACTCCTGGGTTTAAGTGATTCTCCTGCCTCAGCCTCCCGAGTAGGTAGGATTACAGGTGCGTGCCACCATACTCAGCTAATTTTTGTATTTTCAGTAAAGACAGGGTTTTACCATGTTGTCCAAGCTGGTCTTGAACTCCTGACCTCAAATGATCCACCCACCTTGGCCTCCCACAGTGCTGGGATTACAGGCTTGAGCCACCTCACCTGGTCTTTATTACCCCCCACTCCCCCCCCCTTTTTTTTTTAAACAGATACCGGGTCTTGCTATGTTGCCCAGGCTGGTCTCAAACTCCTGGCCTCAAGCAATCCTCCGACCTCAGTCTCTCAAAGTGCTGAGATTACAGGCATGAGCCACTGAGCCTGGTCTGTTCTATTTTATTATTACTTATTGTTGTTAGTCTCTTACTGTGCCTAAATTTTTTTTTTTTTTTTGAGACAGAGTTTTGCTCTTGTTGCCCAGGCTGGAGTGCAATGGCACGATCTCGGCTCACCGCAACCTCCACCTCCCAGGTTCAAGCGATTCTCCTGCCTCAGCCTCCCTAGAAGTTGGGATTACAGGCATGTGCTGCCACGCGCAGCTAATTTTGTATTTTTAGTAGAGACGAGGTTTCTCCATGTTGGTCAGGTTGGTCTTGAACTCCCGACCTCAGGTGATCTGCCTGCCTCAGCCTCCCAAAGTGCTGGGATTATGGGCGTGAGCCACCGCACCTGGCTACTGTGCCTAATTTATAAATTAAACTTTATCATAGGTATATGTAGGTATAGAAAAAAACAGACTATGTAGGGTTTGGTACTACCCATGATTTCAGGCATCCACGGGGGGGTCTTGGAACATATCCCCCGTAAATAAGGGGGACTACTGTAAATAAGTAATACTATAGATGGTGATATGGTTCAGCTGTGTCCCCACCCAAATCTCATCTTGAATTATAGCTCCCATAATTCCCACATGTCATGAGAGGGACTCAGTGGGAAATAATTGAAGCATGGGGGCAGATCTTTTCCATGCTGTTCTCGTGATAGTGAGTCTCACGAGATCTGACGGTTTTATAAAGGGGAGTTCCCCTACACAAGCTTTCTCTTGCCTGCCGCCATGTAAGATGTCCCTTTGCTCTTCCTTCATCTTCCATCATGATTGTGACACCTCCCCAGCCATGTGGAACTCTAAGTCCGTTAAACCTCTTTCCTTAATAAATGACCCAGTCTCAGGTATGTCTTTATTAGCAGCACGAGAACAGACTAATAGAGATGGTATTTGGATATGGCAAGCATCATGAATGTGGCACATGGTTATTGATAGTTTTGGTCTCCTGAGATGCAGACATCCCTAGGAGGAGTGATACCGCCAATGGACTCTTCTGAGACCCCTGCCAATTGCTGCTTTACTGTCTCTGTGTGATTCCTTGACTTTTTCTCCTTTTACTGCTGAATTTTCAGCTCCTCAAAGGCTGAGAGTGTGTCTTAGGCTTCAGAATCTCTCCCAGTACCCAGCACAGGGCCTAGAACAAGGTAGATATCATTCAAAAAGTGCTAAGTGACCGAGCAAGGTGGTTCACACCCGTAATCTCAAGACTTTGGGAAGCTGAGTCAGGAAGATTGCTAGAGCCCAGGAGCTCAAGACCAGCCTGGGGAGCATGGTGAGACTTCATCTCTTCAAATAAAAAAATTAGCCAGGCATGGTGGTGCACCCCTGTGGTCTCAGCTACTAGAGAGGCTGAGGCGGGAGGATCCCTTGAGCCCCGGAGTTTGAGGCTGCGGTGAGCTGAGCTCATGCCACTGCACTCCAGGCTGGATGACAGAGCAAGACTCTGTTTAAAAAAGAAAAAGTGCTAAGAGGCCTCAGGTCAGAAATCAGACTCCATGCAGCATAAGGAGACTGAGTTCTGGTTCTGACCCCTAACCTTGCTAGCTGTGTGGGCCTGGACAAGTTCTTCAGCTTCTCTGAGTCTCCATCTCCTCATTCATCTGCCTCACAGCGGTGTTTCCAGCACAAAGCATATGAAAGGAGTTTGAAATCATATGTCTCTATAAGGGATTATTAATACTATTATTGGTTGAATCACAAATCTATTGTCACTGAAAATCTTTCCAGTGCAGACAACCAGAAGTAAAAAAGAGGAAAAAAGGGAGGTGCTGAGAGGGGATGAGAGGCAGGAGGCCTGGAAAGGGGAAGCTGAGCCCCTCCTTTACAATCTGATCTGGGTGTGGGACCACCTGCAAACTGCCTGATATGGTTTGGCTGTATCCCCACCCAAATCTCATCTTGAATTGTAGCCTTCATAAGCCCCACATGTTGTGGGAGGGACCCGGTGGGAGGTAATCGAATCATGGGGTGGGTTTTCCCATGCTGTTCTCGTCCTAGTGAATAAGTCTCACGAGATCTGATGGTTTTGTAAAGGGCATTTCCCCTGCACACACTCTCTTGCCTGCTGCCATGTAAGACGTGCCTTTGCTCCTCCTTCCCCTTCTGCCATGATTGTGAGGCCTCCCCAGCCATGTGGAACTCTTGAGTCCATTAAACCTCTTTTTCTTTCTAAATTACCCAGTCTCGGATATTTCTTCCTAGCAGTGTGAAAATGGACTAATATACTGCCGCCTGTGACCTCGGCATAGGCCTTCCCCAACACGGGACCCCAGCAATGCCTAATACAAAAAGCATGGTCTGGCATCATATAACTAGTGTTCAAGTTCCAGCTCAGCCACCTACTGGCTGGGTGACCTGAGGTAAGTTACTCAACCTCTCTGTGCTCATGATTCTCATCATTAAAGTGGGACCAATGCCAACCTCTCAAGCCCGTTGTGAGAAACGAATAAGATCACACATGTATACATGAGCCCTGACACGTAGTAAGTGCTTGGTGAATATGGGTTCCAGGGAATTCTGCAGGCTCCTGGAAGAAAGATACGGAAATGATTCAGGTGCATGATGTCATCTGGAGCATTGAATTCATCATCTGGGAGAACTGGACTCCCAAGAGCTTTCCTGACCTGAAGCTAAAACTGGAAAGCAAGAGAGTAAAATCGCAGATGTCAGTTTCCAACTCCACCTCCATTCTCACCCCACACCCTCCCACCCCCACCTCATTACACCCAATCCTGCCCCTTAGGATCTCTTGGGCTATCAACTCGAGGCCTTGCTCTTTCAGATGAAGGAAGCTGGAGGCAGAGGAGGATCTTTGGAGAAGCAGCCAAGTGTTCTTTGACTCATAGAGGAGCCCAAGGCCCAAGGGGCCAGCTGGAGGTCCACTGTCTGCCTGCTGAAAGCTCTGCTAGACTTTCTGTCTCCTCCACCCCTGGAGATCCAACCATAAGAGGAATTAATCTGGCTCCCCTCTGCACCCCTTGCCCCCAACACAGTTTCCTTCCTGTGCTCCATGGGAGATGAGAGCTGGAAGGGAGGGATGCATCTGGGGAGGCTGGTCTAACCCCGCTGGACCACAACATCTGTATCCTTAACTGTGGCCTCCCCGTTCCTGCTTCAAACTGGGAGGGAATGGGAGAGCCCCAGTTCTTCGCAGGAAACTGATGTGACTCACTTCCCAGGATGATCCATGGAAGAATGCAATCTTTTCTCTATGACACTCATATAGAACCATGGGACTAATTTTCTCACTTTTAGAAGGCAAAAATGGGAAACAGCACATTTTAATAGAAAACTCCAAAATAATAGTGGTTTGAACAAGATAGAAGCTTATTTCTCCAACACATAATAATGATTCTGGATGTAAGCAGGTCAGGGCTGGTACGGCAGTTCCACACAGTTTTCAGGGTACCAGTTTCCTTGAACTAATTCTCATGGCCCAGGATGACTGCAAGAGCTCCTACCACCATCAGGTTTGAGTTCCAGGCAATGTCTGGCAGATAGGGAAGCAGTGGGACATGCTCCTTCCTTTAAAGATACTTCCCAAAGGTCAAGCCTAACACTTTCACTTACACCCAGACCCTAAGAAGTTCTAAGGGGTCAGGGATTAGCCAAAACGTAGTTCCAAGGCCACAGCCAGCTCCAAAGAAGGCTGAGAAACAAATTATTTTATCAGGATGACCCTGAGTTCCATCCCTCTCCTCCCATGGTCACTGTCCTGATTCAGGCTACTCAGCTCTGCAGTAACCACAGGTCTTGTTTTCCTACCTCTGGGCCAAACCCTTCACCTGTCCTCAGTTGTTTCTCCAAAACACACATCTGGCTATATCACTCCCCTGCTCAAGAATCTGTGATGGCTCCCTGGAACCCCTGGAATAAACTGTGAACTCTCAGTGTGGTCTTCAAAGCTCTTCTCAACCTGACCCCAGGCAGCCTCACCTCCAGGCATAGCCCTTCCCCTCCCCTGCACACAGTCTAGCCCCATCAGATTCCTAGATGTTCCTCAAATAACCCATACTGTGTCCAGCTTCACTCCTTGACTATAATACCCTTTCTGCCCTTCTATTCCTCATAAGCTTCAATCCGTCCTGTAAGATGCTACACAAGCATTAGTTTCTCCAGGTGACGACTTTCCTGACCCCTTTCCTGCTCCCTCTGTGGGCCTCCTCAGAAGTCTCTTGAACACTCTGTCTTCCACACACCTGAATGTGCCGGAGGGGACAGGCCATCCGGAACGTGCAGACCTGCTCAGCTGCCTGTAACCACGAGTCTGTATCAGAGCCCCTGCAAGCTCTTTTTTTTTGCACAGACTTGGTATTAAGCCATTGTTAAGCTGTACCTCCTGGACTGGAAGCTGCTTGAGAGCCATCACGGTCTTGGTGTCCCCAGCACTGAGCCAGAGCTGGCACCATGCAGGGTCGAATGCAGGAAGAATCCCCAGAACACTCAGTTTCTTGTCTCCTTCCTCCTTAGCTCAGGCCACTCCTGCCAGGAGCCTCTGCTCTTTGTCAGGAACGAACGCAGAACCTGCCATGCAGATGCTCTGGTCCTGTGGAATCACCCACTCTGGCCTCCCTCTCTGTGAAGCACAGAGGACAACTGACCAAGCTGTAACGCTCCAAGCGATGACAGTAAAATGGATCAGATCTGGCTTTCCCAGAGTCCTCACCCAGATCCATGCTGCTCCAATTATGAGTTTAGTCCATACTGTTTCCACTGACCTCCTATTCCCTAGCAGAGACAGTGTCACTCCCAACAAGCACGTTAGCCCCGTGTCATCCTCCAGGATCCCCAGATCAGGATGAGCACTGGATCTCCCGCCAAGTGGAGACTCCAGACTTTCACCCCACTGCCAGTTCTGGGACACCGAGTGACAGCCTTCGGGGCCAGACTGGCTGCCTCCAGACTCCACAGCCTTTGGACACAGTGTGCGGAGGGTGAGGGGCCGCTTCCTCTGCCTCTGAGACATGGGGGACCCCAAGCCCCTCCCACAGTCCCTCAGGGAAGTCCTTCAGTTACCACCCAGAAAGCAAGCATTGCTTTTTTCCCCCTTTTTGGGGGAGTCCCCTGAAGAAGACTTTAGTCACACTGCCACCTTGAAGACATGCTGGGGCATTAAGACCTCCTTCTCCAAGAAGCCTCAGGCCCTGGTCCTGGGGCCCATCTCCTCTCCCTTTTCACAGAATCTTCTAGCAGGGCTTGGATGCCTTCCTTAAGGGAAGGGCTGGCCAGGATTCACAGGCCAGGGAGATCCAATATTTATTTTGATCCCCCACCTTTATACACACATGCGCACACGCAGCCTAGCATCATCTTCCCCACCGTTTATGCTTCCTTAGCACTCTGCACCTTGGCTGTGTTCATCAGAGGCTGATTCATAATTTTCTGTGGTTGTCTAGGAACTGGGCCCGCCTCTGTCTCCTTATGTACCTGGCACAGAGAACAGGACCCATGGACATGGGTGCCCTCTTCTATCTCATCTTATCCCCAGATCCTTCTCTCCGGAGAAGAAGGGTCTTGGAGGTTGGCTCCTCCCCTTGGAGGGCTGAGAAATAACCCAGAGAGTCTCCTGTTCTGGGATGGCTTCCCTGACAGGTGACCAGGGTGAGGTCTGCTGGAAGCTTGGAGGAAATGTATTTTCTCCCAGAAATAATTAAGATCACTAAAGTTATTAAGCATTTACAACGTACTGTGCTGCATGATTGGCTTCCTCTTTCTTGTTTAAGCCACACAGCCCACCTCTGAGATGGGTTAGGAAGCTGCAAAGACTTGCCCGAAGTCACACAGCCAGTAAGAAGCAGGATCTTAATCCCTCCCCGACACTGTCTCCTTGGTCATCCTCAGCTGATCCTTGTCCATTTCTCTTGCTTCTGTTACTTTTGGGCTGCGGGACCCAGGACCTCGCATAAGTGACTTCACCTCTCTCGACCCATTTTCTCAGCTGAAATGTGGGCACAATAATACTTCCCTTGAAGGTGGTTGAGAGATTTCCAGGTATTGAACATGTTAAGCAGGGAGCCTGCACACAGTAGGTGCAAATGGCAGGAGCTACCACCTGCCAGCGTCCCCCCAGGCCTCCCCAGTGGAGTGGTGGCAGAGGAAGGGGTGATCGACTGCCCCCTCTGAAGAGAACCACCCAGCTGTCAACCTGAGGCAGGACCGCCCCGAGCGATCGCGGGGCTCTCCATTTCTCCAAAGGCTCCATTCCTCATCACAGCCAATTAGTTACAAATAGCTTCCTCTCCTCGTGTATCACTTACACAACAGAGAGAAAGGGGTGATTGTTCCTGAGGAAGAAGGTCTCCCTGGGCCCCTCTCGCCAGAGCAGCTGAGAGCTGCAATGGGGATGGGAAAAGGGCTTAGGAGAAGAGGGGCACAGTCCCGGGAACTAAGATGTGGTGGGTCCCAGGCAGGTGGGAAGGGACTGGCTGAGTGTCCACCCCTGGTGGGCAACAGACAGGCAAGGGTCCAAGGCTTAGAAAGGGCCCTATGTTGTAAGAGCAGAAAACGAAGATAGCTCAGAGGTCTCACTCCTGAATAGCAGCTCACCAAGCCATCCCCAGCTGGGGAGGGATTGTCACCCTATGGGGTACCTGGAACACAGCAGGTGCCCGGCCTCTGGATTTCAGGAGAGCTTTCTACACCACTGGGATACAAACACTATCTCTCAAATCAGCCATCGCTGGCACTCCGGTCCTCCAAGTTTCCTTCTTCTTTCTTTTTCCTTTTTGTTTTTTGTTTTCCAGAGATAGGATCTCGCTCTGTCGCCCAGGCTGGAGAGCAGTGGTGTTATCACAGCTCACTGCAGCCTCAACCTCCTAGGCTCAAGCAACCCTCCTACCTCAGTCTCTTGAGTAGCTGGGACCACAGGAACATGCCACCATGCCTGGCTTTTTTTTTTTTTTTTTCATAGAGATGGGGTCTCACTATGTTGTCCAGACTGGTCTCAAACTCCCCCTAGGTTTCAATAAAGCCCAGGTTACTGAAGCTGGGTCCTGGAAGAGCCTGGGAGGAGACTCAGTGTTGAGGAGGCTGTCTGGACATGAGGTGTGGGCTGTGGCTCCCAGAGCCTCCCTGTGTCCTTGACGGTCCTTGACTTTGCTGCCACCATTAAGCCAGGTCCCTCCATTAAAGCTTAGGGCCAAGCACGCACAGAGTCCCCCTTTGTCACCGCTCTTAGCACAGCTGAGACCAGCTGGCATTTTCACAAAGGGCTTTACTAAATACTAAGGGAGAACAAAAGGGAAATAATTACAGAAAACACGAAAAACCCAGCCCTGGCTGCCAAGTTCCCAAAGTACAGGTTTCCATTCCTTTGGTGACGACACGTCGCCCCAGAAGCCTGGGACAAGGCCGTGGGCACCTCGCCTGGCTTCCCTTGTTCCCAGCTCTTGTGGCAGATGCCATCTTGTTTCCCACCCCTGGGAACACTTGGTCACCCATGGGCTCTTCTCCTGGCCCCCTTCCAACAGGGCCCCACCCCAGGCCTCCCACTGGGTTCTGGTCTCTGGCCTGAGACATAAGCCTTGTCCCTTGGCGGCTGGTGGGGCTGTGGTGACCAACCCAGCGCATGATTACACAGTAACAAAAGGTGGTTCTCCCACACTCCCCATCCCTCACCATCAGAGGGGCCCACCCAAGTTGATGGTTCTTGAGTATGGGGTCTAGGAGTGGGCACCTCTGAAAAGCTGAAGGGCATGTGAGTAAGGAAGGGCCAGACTCAGGACATTTTCCCCATGGGGAAGGACCAGTCTCCGAGGATTGATCCAACTCAAAACATATCAATTTAAGGCCTACTATGTGCCAGGCACTGAGCAAGGTGTGGAGGCTACAAGGGTAAACAAGAGACACAGTACCTGCCCTCTTAGATCTTACCTTCTGTTAGGCAAGACAGATAAGCAACTGGGCAATTATGATACTGAAGGCCAGGTGCCATGATGGAGGGGAATTCAAGGTACTGTGGGAACCTGGACCAGGGTGTCTTACCTAGTGCTGGTGGCCAGGGAAGCCATGGAAGCCTGCCTAGAACAAGTGCATAAAGAGAAGAAGAGCCCAGGATGGAGGTTGGGGTGGATCCACAGGAAATCGCAGCCCAGGAGGCAGGGGGAGAAGGCAAAGGAGCTCAACCAAGCATCTGCTTGCTGGCAGCTTTGAATAGCTGTTGCCTATAATGTAGGTTCAGTCTATAAAATGAAAAGGCTGTTGGCCCAGAGCTGCCCACTGTTGCCCTTTCTACCAGCCAGGATGAGGAAGATTTTAATCCTTGGATGCTACACTTCTCAGCCACCCAAGTCCGGGACTCAGGAACAAGGTCAGAGGCAGAGGGTGTTTACCCAGGACCACTTGAGACACCTCTCCAGAGGCAGGTGCTGAACTGTCATTAGGAGGGGACAAGTCATCACTAGGGAAAAGTTCAGAGGGCCAAGACAACAAAGAGACTAGAAAACGGGAAAATGGCTAGAAAATGGGAAAATGAGTCAGGAAGCTGAAAACCTACAAGCTGGGATGGGTTGGGGCAGGTGTTTCAGGCTAACACCATGACTAATAGTATGGGAAATTGTGTTTGCAGGATGCCTTGGGGGCCAGGGGCTGGCCTGCAGACTGGAAGCCATGACTGCTCAGAGTCCACTACATTGTTGTGGCCCAGTGTTTCTACAGCCAGCCCCCCATGTTTATCTGTATCTGCCCGACTCCCCACATAAGAGTCAGCTCCTGAGATCAGGGCTCCTTCCTTCCACACATCAACCATCCCAAGTTTGTCAAGCATCCATTCTGCTCCAGCATGGGGAAGACCCAGAAACAGCTCAAGACTTCAGCCCTTACCTTCAACGTCCTTGCAGTAAGATTGGGAGCTAGCGCTTAGGTTCACTGGAAAGTCCTTTGGAGAAAGATCTCAGCTTGATCACCATCACTGTTCCTTTTTTAGTAGCTAAACAACTATTGGAAAATTACACAAACTCCCTGGGCCTCCATCTTTCCATCTTCAAAATGGAAATAATTAAAACCTACCACTACAGGGTTGTGATCAGAATTCAGAGTCAAGGTGGTTAGAGCACCAGGCACACTGTTTGGCATATAATAGGTGTTCAATAAATATTACTTCTCTCCCTGAAACAACAGCAAGTGATTGTGGTGATAAACAGTTAAGTGTTGAGCTGGGGGCACTGACTGCCACCCCTAAGCCCCTAGGTCTACTTCCAGGGCCTCAGTGACAGTTGAGGATTGAGAGACTGCACTGTGATGGTGAGAATTAGTGTTTGTGTGCACCTATGCAAATCACTCCATTTTTTTCCTCCACTGCCACAGGCAGAAGCATAAGATTCTTTATTTTCTATCTCATGTCCATGCTACAGGACTCTGCTCTGTAACTGTAGTTGGTTTTTTTGGGGGGCGTTTTTTGAGGGTTTTTTTTTTTTTTGAGATGGAGTCCTGCTTTGTCACACGGACTGGAGTGCAGTGGCACAATCTCGGCCCCCTGAAACCTTTGCCTCCTGAGTTCAAGGGATTCTCCTGCCTCAGCCTGCCGAGTAGCTGGGATTACAGGCACCTCCCACCACGCTCGGCTAATTTTTGTATTTTAAGTAGAGATAGGGTTTTATCATGTTTGCCAGGCTGGTCTCGAACTCCTAACCTCAGGTGATCTGTCCTCCTCGACCTCCCAAAGTGCTGGGATTACAGGCGTGAGCCACTGCATTCAGTCTAACTATAGTATTTTTATTTCTCTAATACAAGTCAAAAATTAAATTAGAAATCATGCCCAATTGCTACCATTTTTTGCACCACAGGTGCTTTCTTAGTCCTCGCACAACCCTATGAGATAAGTACAGTTATTATTCCCACTCTTACAGATGGAGGAAGCTGGGGCTCTGAAAACAAAGGAAGTTGTTTGAGGCAATGTGGCTGGTCAATAGTGGGGCCACTGTACAAAGGAGCACAGCCTAGGCAAGATGGCAAGACCCTGTCTTTACATTAAAAAAAAAGTTTTTAAATTAACTGGGCATGGTAACACACACCTGTAGTCCCAGTTATTCTGGAGGCTGAGGCGGGAGGATCCCTTGAGCCCAGGAGTTGGAGGCTGCATTGAGCTGTGATCACACCAATGCACTGCAGCCTGGGAGAGAGAGCAAGACCTTGTCTCTAAAAATTTAAATTTAAATTTAGAAAATTAAAAAAAAAGGGTGGAGCAGAACTACTAGCACAGCTGCTCTGGACTGGATGTGAGCAAGAACAAACTTTGATTCAATCCATGGAAATGTTAGAGTCTCCTTGGTCTCTGCCACTGAGCCTACCCTAGGCTAATTCATCTCACAACCCAGGAAGCTGGGTTTAGAAGGGTATGGTCCCCAATTTAGTGATGAAGGACTGAGGTGCACTTGTGGGAACCACAGACTTCACCCAAAGTGTGGAGTTCACTCAGGAAAGAGAACTTCGGCATCCCCAGCCATCGGTATCCCCCCACTCCATTAACATAAACTTAGAGAGACCCTCCGTATCATATCCCTAGCACCTAGAACAGTGCCTGGAGCATAGTAGGGCTCAGGCAACACTTGCCAAATGAAAAAACAAATTAATGAATACAGGCTGGGTGCGTCTGGCCAACATGACAAAAACCCGTCTCTACTAAAAATACAGAAATTAGCCAGGCATGGTGGTGTACACCCGGAATCCCAGCTACTTGGGAGGCTGAGGCATAAGAATTGCTTGAACCCATGAGGCAGATGTTGCAGTGAGCCAAGATTGCACCATTGTCCACCAGCCTAGGCAACAGAGCAAGACTCTGCCTCAGAAAAAAAAAATACAAACTCATACACAAAAGACACATCCCATGCATAAGTGCTAGAAACACTCAGTTATAGATAAGCATATATAATGAAGATACTTAAGCACATGCACACACAGTTGTGCACAATACACACCTGTGCCCACATACACAAATCCATACCCAAACTAAAGACACACACAAACACATGCATATGTATACAAAGATGTTATGGGCAACATATACAATACAGATATGCACAAACACACACCTACTCACCTGCATACACATGCACAGTGACCCTCCACAATGACCCCGGGCCCAGGAAGGGGTTTGTCTACCCCAAGAACCCCAGCTTGTTTGAAGCTCATCAGAATATTCCTTGCAGACCCCACTTAGCTGGCTGGTGACTGGCCTCCACCTCCTGAACCTCCAGGCTTAGGGACGGCCAGGCAGGCAGGCTGCATCCTGGCAGCCCCTCGTGGGTGGGCAGGCAGGCAGGCAGCAGACACAGAGGTCACTGGGGTGAGAGCTGGGGCTGCCCTGGCCTCCCTGCTCCTGGCTGGAATGTAAGCTGTAGGGGCCACTTCCCAGGCCTCCCTCCTCCCCCACAGCCACCCACCAGCCCCAGGCCCAGCCCAACTCGTGACTCCCAATCCTGCCAGGTTCCTGCAGCTTGGGAGCTGGACACAGAAGGCAGTGAGAGGGGTGGTGGTAAAGAAAGATCCAGAACCAAGGGAGGGCACACACAAACGCACAGAGAGAGGCACGGTCTTCACCCACAGAGACAGATATACACAGGCAGGCATGCAGACTCACAGTCCCATTGAAAGATACACATTCAGACACTTCCAAACACACCCAGACACACAGTGGATACGTACAAATCACACAAGAATACAGAGATAGAGAGACCTGACCCCCACAGACAAATACAGAGTCATATTTGGATGTACAGTAGTCACACGCACTCAGACCACACAGAGGCTCGGACACACAGCACACGTGGATATTCACAGACCCGCAAATGCCCGTGCACATGTGCAGATACACGCGGACCCCCGCGCAGCGAACAGTTCCTCCTCGACCAGGGACCAGGAGGAGATGCCTGGGTGAGGCCACAGGGAGGGTCTGAGAAGACTGTTTCCCAAGGAGGCAGCAGGCCTGATCCTCCAGTCAGGTGCCCTGAGGGGTTTCCTGTGGGCCGCCCACTGTGTCCATGCCTGGCTAGGAGGATGGTGGGTCGGGTGAGAGACGGTTCTGGAGTCACGTAGGGCTTGGGTTTTGTCTCTGCCAGTTTCTCGGACACACAGATGCGCGCACACACACAACACACACACACACACACTTTCCAAGAATGCCTATGTCCATTCGACATACGCAGGCAGGGGTGCTCTCGGAGCCCCGGTTTCTTCATCTATAAAACGGGGCTAGGAATCCCTTGGCCCCCGAGGTGTGTGGGCATGGCTGCCTTCCCAGGGATCCGGGACGGCCCCTCCTGCAGAGGCCGCTAGGA
Organism: Macaca fascicularis; assembly: GCF_037993035.2. NCBI lineage: Eukaryota > Metazoa > Chordata > Mammalia > Primates > Cercopithecidae > Macaca > Macaca fascicularis. The sequence goes on along the minus strand of NC_088381.1, from coordinate 142,909,558 downwards.
CATGAGCCTTGACGGCTGACGCTGGGCTCCACACCTGGATGGTCCCATCCCAGGTGACGGCCCCGAGAGCCGAAGCGGGGCTGTGGGCTCTGCGGGCGGGCGCGGCGTGGCCCGGGGAGCTGCGGGCTGGGCTCGTCGAGGCGTGCGCATTTGCCGAGCGCCCCTCGCAAGCACTGCGGGCTCCGGCGCTGCGGGCTGGCCGGGCGCTGCGGGAACTCGGCTCGGGAACCTCTTCTGCTGTGGGCGGGGCAGGCCCGGAGCCCCGCCCCAGCTCAGCCCCTGAAACCCAGGCGCGGGCCGGCTGCAGTCCCAGAAGGGAGCTGCTGTCTGCGGAAGAAACTGCATCTTCGGACGGCCGCCCAGCTGCGGGAGGACCTGGGGTGGCACTGGGCGCCCGACGGACCCTCCCTGGGACCCGCCTGCCCCTCGGCGCCCCGCGCCGCCGGACCGCTCCCGGTCGGGCTCCCCAGCCATAGCCTTACCTGCGGGCTCCTGACTCCCCACGGCTTCCAGAAGATGCTCGAACCACCGGCCGGGGCCTCGGGGCAGCAGTGAGGGGGGCGTCCAGCCGCCCACTCAGCTCTTCTGCTCCTGTGCCAGGGGCTCCCCGGGGGATGAGCATGGTGGTTTTCCTTCGGAGCCCCCTGGCTCGGGACGTCTGAGAAGATGCCGGCCATGAGGCTGTTCCCTTGCTTCCTGCAGCTCCTGGCTGGGCTGGCGCTGCCTGCTGTGCCCCCCCAGGTAAGAGCTACCCCCACCTAGCCCGGCTCCCCTGACCTCCCTATCCCAGCACTGGAAGCAGGGGACTCTGAAATCACAGACTCGCTCCAGGGAGCAGCAAATCCAAGGATGTCCACATACTTCCTAAAGGCCAGGCTGGACTTCTTTCGTTTGGGAAGAGACCTCAGGCTGGCTGTCCCCCAGGTCCTGGGGGCTGTCTTAGTGGGGGCAGGGAAGCCACAGGGAGGGAGGGAGGGAGGTTTCCTGTCTGGCCTCTGGAGCCCTGGTGGCTTTGCTAAAAGCATCTGTCCACTAATCCCAGGCGGGTCCCTGGCCTTGTGGTCAGGGTCGAGGCCCCATGGCCAACCAGGCGTCCCCAGGACCTCTGACCTGGCCTGGTGGGGGTGGTGGAGGAGCCAGCTGAAGAGGCTGATGGTGGGAAGGCTGGGCCCTGCCCCCACCAGGGCTCAGGACTGAGCCGTGGGCTCCTGGGTGGGCTGGGGATGAGACAAGGGGTCTCGCTGTGCCTTTTCTCCTGGGTGGGTGGCCGGAGGTCCTGAGTGCAGGGCCTGGGGAAGTGAGCAGGGCCCTTTTCCCAGGAGCCGGGTGAGTCTGGCTGGGAGCCAGCTTGGGCAGTGAAATCCTGACAAAGCCAATGAGCTCCCTTCCCACTGTGTTGTCCCACTGCCCTGGGAGTCCCCAGCCCCAGCCCAAGAGTAGGAGTGGGCTGGGCAGTCCCTGAGGAGCCCGAGCAGCCCAGCCACCCGCCTGCCTGCTGCAGGGTTGGCCAGAGGTGTAACGTTACCGGCTGCACCAGCTCATGGCGCCACCCGCTCCAACCCCTCCGCTCCCACCAGCTGATCACCTCCCCCTGGGCTCTGGCACCCAGCCAAGGCGGGCTGTACAGGGCCCGGCAGGGTTGAACTGGGGGGGCTGGGTAGAAGGGAGACCCACAGGATTGGAAGATCTTTGGGATGGAGCAGGCCAAGGGTCTCCAAGAGCTTCTAGCCTCCCATCCTTTTCCAAATGAGGAAAACTGAGGCCAGAGAGGGGTGGGACCTAACCTATCTAGGGTCCAGTGAGTTTTTAGTTGTGCTCAGGCTGCTCTGAGACAGGGCAGAGCCTGTGCAGCAAGTGGGAAGGAATCCAGAGGGGCCCCTACCTTCCTGCCATCACACTTGGCCCAAGAGTGCAGAGCCCCAAGGTGTCCCAGGCTCATCTCTGTACCTTTCTGTCCACAGCAGTGGGCCTTGTCTCCTGGGAACGGCTCGTCAGAGGTGGAAGGTAAGCTGGCCAGGCTGGGGGTTTGCATGATCCCCAAGCCCCTCTCTTCCTTTCTCCCAAGCCCAGGCGTGGCATAAAGTGTGGGTACAGGTTGATAAAAGTTGGGGAGAGCCTACGAGCTAGATATCCTAGCTGATGACTTTGACAGGGCCTAAGAGATCCCCTCATGGTGACCCAGAGACTAGAGAGGTGTGGGCTGGGGTCATCAGCACACAGAGAGTGGGACTGGGGCCAGTATAGCCAGGGTTCATTGAGCTGGCTCAGAGCCCTTCCCCAGCATGATTTAAGCGTATGGATGGGGTCTTGGAGGACAGAGTGGGGAGTGAGTGCCAGGGGCCAGAATGGGGGTCTGGGAGCTGGATGCAGTGTGCAGTCAAGAGGATCAGGAATGGGTGAGGGGCCCTCCCCAGCAGCCCAGCCCTGGTGGAACTGCCTGGATCTGACCATGCCTTTCCATTGATTATAAACAGACAGAACATGAATCGTGCCCTCCCTGGCTCCTCCACTCCCCACCCTGGTTGCCTCAAGAGGGAATCTTCAAAGGGCAACGAGACGTTTGCCAAAGAGACATACGTGCAGGATGCCAGGCCCCCTACCTCGCTCCTCCCTCCCTGCCTCTCCAAGACGTGCAGAGCGGCCACACGCCACCGCTGAGGCTTCCCCTGCGCCATGGGAGAGGGGGCATGTAGGAACATGCACACGCACACGCGTGATAGCCATCTGCATGCTGGGAACACCCTCTGCTGGCCTTGCCTGCCTGGCAGCCCGCCTCTCCCGGGCCTGGTCATACTCTGACACCTGAGGCTCAGGCCCTAGACCCCTGAGCAGGTAGAGGAGGCAGCTGCCCTTGACTTCATGGATGCCTCCCTTGCTGTGCCTCTGGAACCAGCACAACATTATGCTCCTTGGGATTTGGGGAAGGACCCATCCCCTACCTCCACACTATCCCCTTTTTGGTGCTTTTAGTGTAGGTCAGGCCACAGCTACCAAAGATGCCTTAGCCTCAGTTTCCTCATCTGTAAAATGGGAGCCTTAGGCTATGTGATGTCTATGGTTTCTTCTTTTTCCGAGATTGAAAAAGGGACCTGTTCTCTAACTCCAGGGAGGAGAAATGGGTGTACATATCACCCAGGATTCAAGGTGAGGAGGCCTGGAAGTGTAGGTTCGTTAGGTCAGCTCTCCTGTCACACTTATCAATCAGGGAGTGTGCAATCTGACCAGGAGAAGTACAATGAGCTTTGCACTCCAGCTCTCCAAATCTGAAAATGTCATCCCACCTATTAACACCAGAGCAAGAGGCAGCATGGCCAGCCATGGGCGTTGATTTTTACTATTACTATTCACAGGAACAGTGTTAGGCATTTTCTGTCATTCTGTTTTGACCACAGGCTGTGAAGTAGGAAGGCGATGTACTCCATTTTTACAGATGCAGGACCTGAGGCTCAGAGAGGCCCTGGGGGTCGCCCCAAGCCTCAGGCACTCCTCATGGATCTGGCAGAACCGAGTGCTCCCAATAGCTCCGTGGCTGATCAGGCATGAGCAGGGTGTCCCTTGTGGCAGGCTGTCTGTGTGCTCTGCCAGTGACCATGGAGAGGACACCTGTGGGCTTGGGCTGGTGGCCAGTGGCTCTGCCCAGCCCTGTGGCTCGTCCCCAGTGCCCTCCACAGAAACTTGCTCTCAGGATTAAGCATTTCTCTTCTGGAGTCTCCCCCATCCCAGGTGGTGGCAGGCAGGTGGGAGGCTCACTCTCAGGGCTGGCGAGAGAGCTGAGGGCCCACTCATGGCCTCAGGAGCAGCCCTGGGGACCACCCAGCTCTGGCAGTGCCTGAGGGGGCCACAGCTTCCCGTTGTTCTCACCCCCACCCCCTCCCGGAGCAGGTCTGGGGCCAGCGGAAGTGCTCTCAGGGACAGCTGAGCAGAGCTCTTTCCTGAGGGACATGGCCCACATCTGGGAGTGGTCACTGCACACTCCCTCAGCCTGGCCCCTCACCCAGCCCCTTTTGTTTCTCCCACACACCCATACGGGGGCCTTCAGGGATGAATTGCCCTCTTTCCTGGTGGCTGCCAGGTAAACCAGGCTCCAGCCCACCTCCTTCTCAGCCCTCCCGCAACGTGGTTCGGCCACGGGGCCAAGAAATTGGCAGATTCCAGGGTTTCAGGGACCCGGAGTCTGCATGGTGGGATGTGGGGTGAGGAAAGGAAATCCCTTCTGCCGCTGCCCAGGCCCAGCCAGTTCTGCCAAAGGTGGCCATGGCCCCGCAGCCCAGCTGGGTAGGCGTCTGTTTGCAGGATGGGAGGGGGCTGGGGTGCCCCTTCTCTGCTGCTGTCCCCTCGCTGATGACTGGTTCCAAGGCAGGAACCTAAATCTTCCGTGTTGTTTTGGCAGTTCGTTATTCCTCTGCTGTTATTTATGTTTTCCATAAAGGTGGAGATTAAACGTTCAGAGTCACGTAGTGCTCATGAAGATTTTAAACTAAACACACAGCTCAAGGAGCTGGTGATAGGGAGGTGCTCTCTGACCCTGGACTGCAAAGGCAGGCTTCCCTGCACTGTGGGCACCTTTGAGGAGAGAGGCCTTGTTTCCCACTGGGTTCCGGGGCAGTACCAGGGGCATGGAGTGGTAGAGTCAGGGGAGGCCTATGGATTCCCCCCACCGCCAGCCCCTAGCCCAGCCCTAGTGCCCTCTAAGCAGAGCAGGGTAGAGTGGAGCAGCAAACAAGCAGATAACACTGTTTATTGCCTCTATGACTGCCTAGCCAGCTCCACATGGACACACCGCCTCTGGGTATTTTCCACCAGTTTGCAGCCTTTCCCGAGGGCCTCTGCTAGGACTGAAGTTTATTTTTCTTCTGAGATTACCAGGAGGCGCATGTCCTCATAGGCTCAGTGGAATGGACTTTGGCCCCTTCTGCCTCCTAGGCAGAGGCCTGGAAGAAATGAGGGGTTGCTGGGAGAGGCCATTATTCCATGGCAGAGGCTGCAGGGCCCCGGTGAGCCAGCTCCTGATTCTTTCCAACTAGCTGATGATGACCATCAGATGCAGAGCAGGATGATCCAGACCCGGGGGCGTTTCTCTGTCCATGGTCTCCGGGCTGGGCTGGGTTGCAGGCACTGATTCACAGGTGGTTGGTCAGAAAGGGAAAGACCTTAGCAACCATTTATTCCCAACCTTCTTTTTTCCCACCTGAGGAAACTGATCTACCCAGAAAGGTTAACTGATCTCCCCAAGGTCACACAGCCAGTGTGGGGCTGGGACTGGAAGCCAGGTGTCTGACTCTGGCCACTCTCTGTGAGCCTCTATTTGGGGCCTGGTCCCAGGCCTTCACCCAAAAGAGCGGCATCTTTTGAGGGATTCCAGATCAGCCCTCAAAAGATCCCATCACGATCACCAGGACATCATGGGGGTCAGGGATGTCCCGGACGATCCTCGGTGAACTATCATCTAATCAACCAGGAATGACTTAGCCTGTGTTTACGGGTACATCCATCTCTGCCCTCATAGAGCCTCGGGTTGGTTGTAAAGGAGATAAGAGCCACCAGTGACAGAGATAAGACAACCCCTTGGGGCCAGGCCGTGCTCAAGGGAGGCTCATCTGTGCACACTGGAATTGCTGGGGAAGGCTTCAAAGAGGAGGTGGGGAGGCAGGCCTTGGAAAATGGCGAGTGGGCTTTATTTATTTGGATAGAAATGAGAGGAGGGGGAAGAAGAGCAGCTGTAGGGGCTGCAGAGTGCACAAGCCCAGAGCTGCGAGTGAATGCGGTGCTGCCGTGACTCACTGTGAGTGCTGGTTGGACTCAATGGAGAGGAGGGTCGGGCCACATTGCTGGATGTGGTCTTGGTTGCCAGGCAGAGGAGCTGGCACAGAGTGGAGCAGGAAATGAGGGAGCCGTGGAAGGTGTTTGAGCAGAGGAGTAAGGGAAGGCCAACCCTCCCTGTGTGACTCCAGAAATGACTGTTTTCTGCAAGTTCTCCGAGGTGGAGGAAGCACCGGTCGGGCTTGAGAAAGATCCAGAGGGCCTGGGCAGCTGCGGAGGCTACAATCCGCAAAGCTCCAGGGAGCCAAGGCAGATGTGGGTGCCTGAGTTGAGGACAGAGCAAAGCTTGGGGCCCTGAGAGATTCTGTTCCACGGGGATTTCCATCCAGCAGATGAGCTAAGGGGGCCACAGGCATTTCGGAGGGATCACATTAGGAATTGAGAGTTGAGGGAGCTCGGAAGGGGCTGGGGGCTGAACCTGGAAGGCCAGCGGGGCCTTGGGAGCCAGGTTTAGGGCTTCGAGGGGCAGGTCTCTGCTGGCCTGACCCAGCCCCCTTGCCTCCTCGCAGTGGTGCCCTTCCAGGAAGTGTGGGGCCGCAGCTACTGCCGGGCGCTGGAGAGGCTGGTGGACATCGTGTCCGAGTACCCCAGCGAGGTGGAGCACATGTTCAGCCCATCGTGTGTCTCCCTGCTGCGCTGCACCGGCTGCTGTGGCGATGAGAACCTGCACTGTGTGCCGGTGGAGACGGTCAATGTCACCATGCAGGTAGGTCCACACCCGGCCCAGGGGGCCACCGAATCTGCCCACTAGAAGGGACCTGGAGAGGGAAGAAGATAGGCCCAGGTCCCAGGACTGCAGCCTGATTCCCAGGCCGGTGCTTCTACTACCCCAGCCCAGGGCCCTTCCTTCCTTCCTTCCTGAGCCCCCCGATGGCTCTGAGCCCACTCACCTCCACCCCCACCAGTTTTCTCAGCCTCATGCTGAGCCCTATCCCAAGACTCAGGGTGTCTAGTTAAAGCTGGAAAGAAATCTGCTTGTATTAAAGTCCCTGTTGACACCAGGAGCATTTGGTGCCTTTTCAAGCAAGTGCAGCTTACGTGTCACACACGCAGTGGTTTATTGAGCACTTAGTAATGCCAAGCACTGTCCTAGGCGTGCCACAAGTGGTACATCATTCAGTCCTTCAAGGCTGGTGTCATTCCCATTTCACAGATGGGGAACTCGAGGTTCAGAGATGTTATTTCACTTGTTCAGCAGGTAAAAGAGTCAAGATCTGAACACGGGTCTCTGACTCCAGAACATGGCCCCCTTCATGCACTATTGCTGTGCTAGTGCCCCCTGGGTAAGGAGGGACAGCGGCCTCCCTCAGGTCCCCACGCAGCTGAGAGAGCCGTTTGCCTCACTCTGAGAGTGGAGTGAGGGCCTGTAGTCCACAGGCTACAGGAAACAGAATCGGGTTCTCCTTACAAGGAGAGAGAGAAGAGTACGGGAAACTCATGGACCACTCCCCAATCCAGGCATCAACTCTTTCTTCCTTCAGCTCCTAAAGATCCGCTCTGGGGACCGGCCCTCCTACGTGGAGCTGACGTTCTCTCAGCACGTGCGTTGCGAGTGCCGGTAGGTCTCCGGGGTGGGGCGGGTAGCAGGGAAAGGCCCCCGTGCTCTTGGCACCCTCAGCAAAGATGGGTCCCAGGGCAGAGGCAAAGGCTGCCCCATCCCCGCCGCCGGCTGTACCTTTTTCCAGGCTGAGGGAGACCAAGAGGGCAGGACCAGGCAGGGGTGGCTGCCATTCATTTTGTCCCCCAACCAGCCAGTTTTGCCGAGGGAGCTGGTCCCAGCAGCTGGGGTACAGCTGTTGACATACTGCAAGGGAAGAGAGAGCGTGGGTCCCTCCCAGCCTCGCTGGGGTTTGGTGCGTGTCGTTCCCCTTCTCTGGGACGGGAGGCAGCTGCCACGGGCCTCTGAAAGAGGTCCCTGGAGGCGAAGACATTGCAAGTCTGAACTTAGTTCTGGGCCAAGCTGCATGCCCACAGGAGGGGGCAAACCGGGCTGAGAAGCAGCAAGAAGGACAAGCTCGGGTAGGAGAAAGGGGACAGAAGAAGGGTGACACTGTGGCTTCCCTGATGATACAGCACCCCGCTACGGCCCCTCCCAATCTCTGACCAGCACCAGTCTTGCTGCCTGTGCCGGGGGCACTTGGAACATTGGTTAGCAGGAGCAACAGGCCTGGCACTGCCAACGAGGTTCAGGGAAGAGAAAAATGGGCTGAGCTGTTGCTCCTGGTACCACTGGGCCATGGATGAAGGCACCAGACTAGAAGTCCAGAGCCCTAGCCAGGGGCAGGAGGAGGGAAGACTACCACTTATTGTGTACCCATTTTGTGCCTAGCCCTGCAGGAGGCACTTGATTGTTTCTCATTTAGTCACATACATTTATTGAGCACCTACTGCATGCCGGGCATTGTCCTAGATGGGATGCAGTGGTGGGCAAGGTCCCTGCTCTCATAACAACCCTGGGAGGTAGATCCTATTGTCATCCCCGTTTTATAGATGAGAAAATCAAGGCTCAATACAGTTTCATGATTTATCACAGCTAGTGAGTGTGGGAGGAGGGATTCTGAGCCCTGACCTAAATCCTAAGCCTTCATGCTACCTCTCATGGCCGTGACCACTTTTCTGGTAGCCCCTAGGCTTAGCCTAGCCTCCTGGGCAGGGCTATCGCTGCCCCTTTTGTTGGAGTGTTGGAGGCCCTGCCTCAACTTGTTTCCACCCGTCCCTCCAAGCCAGAGCTTATCCATATAATAGCTCGGTAATGAACCCTCCTGGGTGCAATGCTGGCTGGTGACCCAGAGTCACCTTCTACCTCCCCTTTATCCTGACAGCCACTCTTTTGGGGCAGGCAGATGAAGAGACTGAGGTTCCAAGAGTGTCTCTCACTTGCCCAATATGGAGAGGTACAACCAGACAGTCCCAAGAGGCCCTGGTACCTTGCCGAGGCTCCCAAGGGAGGAACCAGCCGAGGGTAGCATGTCCTGGCCCCAAAGCTGACGGCTACCATGCTGGCCCATGTCTCCACCCACTGTTCCCAGGAAAGACTGAGGCCCTGTCCCCTGCCAGGAGCCAGGCAACAGGGACACCTTTCTTCTGGCTTCTGGGCCAACAGCCATAGCCCTGGGAGGCAGAGCCCAGACATGCCTGGTGACTTCAGGACTGATGCCCCCTCCCTTCCTCCCACCCTGCCGCTCACTCCCCATGTTGTTCCGGGTGGAGTGGGGGCTGTGCCCTGACAGGCAACCAGTCCACTGCCCGGCCATCGTGTCCTGTCCCTGAGGAAATTCCCAGAGTGCACCCTGGAAGGAAGGGAAAAAAGCAGACAAAGAAAGTGAGAAAGAAAAAGCAGCAGAGAACAGACAGAAACGACCCCACATTTGATGCCAAGAGGCTGAGAAGTGCAGAAGCGGGTGGCAGGGGTCCCCAGGAGGTTGATTTGTCCCTCTTGCGGTGAGGTCACCGGAGCCTGGAGTGGGAGCGAAGCCCCGGGCTCTGGCCACCTCTCCCTTGCCAGCTCCATGCTACCCCCTAGTGGCCTCAGTGTCAGCAGCAGGACCAGGACTTGGGATGTCAGAGGGGACCTATCCGGGCGGCAGGGAGCCCCACTTATTGCTTTCCTAACGGTCCTCTGCCCCTCTCTCTGTCTGTTTCCCTAGGCCTCTGCGGGAGAAGATGAAGCCAGAAAGGTAAGTGGTTTGGCTGGGGCTCGGGGCTATTCTCGGGCCTGCCAGCCTCTGTCCTAGCATGGGGGTCCCCAGCCACCTTGTCCTGACGCTTGGCTTATTGCAGGAGGAGACCCAAGGGCAGGGGGAAGAGGAGGAGAGAGAAGCAGAGGCCCACAGACTGCCACCTGTGAGTGCGCGGGGTCCCAGGGATGGCAAGGAGGCTGGGCCCGAGGGGAGCCCCGCCCTGCCGCCAGGGTTAGGCTGGGGAGCGGGAGAGGCAGGACTGAGGCCAGTCTTGGGGGCAGGACAGGGAGCCTCACCTCCTCAAGACTCTAGGGCCCAGGAAGCATCAGTGGACCTTGGTTTTTGTCCCGGCTTAGCCCTAGGTTTCCACTGACCTTGGACAAATCATTTCACCTTCGTGAGCCTAGCTTTTCTCTGTGTAGAATGAGGGGCAGGAGGTCCAGCAAACATTTAGTCACTCTACAAACATTTACTGAGCACTTCCTGTGTGTCAGGTACATCTGTGAGCAAACAAACAGGATTCCTGCACTAGGGAAACTAGAATTTCCCTTTTAGTGATGAGAAGTCTGTCATCAGCTGAGATGTTATCTGGGGCGACTTCCTAGTAGCCCTGGGGAACATGCGCCCCTCGCCACTGGCTCCCGGGAGCATTGCTGCTTCGGGTCCCCTTGCTGCTTCTAACCCACTTCATACCTGGTGGGCAGCAGAATGGAGCCCAGGCCTGAGTGTGGCTGGGAGAGAAGGATGAGAGAAGGGAAAACCCAAATCTGTGACAGTAAATAGAAAAAATAAAATATTTCACATGCACAGTCCATCAGTCACATGGGGGCTGTCCTTTAGGGGCTAAGCCTCCCCCACGCACATGCCTCCAGGAAGTTATTTCGTGCTATGGAGTGGAGTTGACCCAAGTCCTGACCCCATGAGCCCCACTCCATGAAGACAGGGATCCTGGGGAATGTGCCCCCCTAGGGTTTATGCTCTCCTCTCTTTTCTGGGCTCACGCAGCAATTTGGGGAACAAGCTGGCAGTGAAGTCCATCCAGGTCCGCGTTACCAGCCGGCACCCCGAGGCAGAAAGTGTCCCATGGCTCCAATTCCCAAGGCAGCAGTCTTCAGACATTTCACTAGAGAATCTCCTGAAAGAATTTCAAAAGTGGCCAGGCGCGGTGGCTCACGCCTGTAATCCCAGCACGTTGGGAGGCCAAGGTAGGTGGATCACTTGAGGTCAGGAGTTTGAGACCAGCCTGACCAACATGGTGAAACCCCATCTCTACTAAAACTACAAAATTAGCTGGGCGTGTTGGTGCACGTCTGTAATCTCAGCTACTTGGGAGGCTGAGGCAGGAGAATCGCTTGAACCCAGGAGGCGGAGGTTGCAGTGAGCCGAGATCATGCCACTGCACTCCAGGCTGGGTGACAGAGCGAGACTCCATCTCAAAAAAAAAGAATTCCAAAAGCTCATGTGCTCTCTTGCCCATTTTTAAGTTGACATTGAACATTTTCATCAGAATTATAAGTCAAGCCAGGCTCAGTAGCTCATGCCTGTAATTCCAGCAGTTTGGGAGGCTGAGGCAAGTGGATTGCTTGAGGCCAGGAGTTCAAGACCAGCCTGGGCAACATGGTGAAACCTTGTCTCTACAAAAAAATACAAAAACTAGATGGACATGGTGCCATGTGCCTGTAGTCCCAACTACTCAGGAGGCTGAGGTGGGAGGATCACCTGAGCCTGGGAGGTCAAGGCTGCAGTGAGCTGGGATCAATCCACTGCACTTCACCCTAGTGACACAGCAAGAACCTGTCTCAAAAAAAAAAAAAAAGTATAAGTCATTACAAAGGATACACTTTCTGGCATATTATAAATATCAATATTTTAATACAAAGCTATTATATAACACTCTCCAGGTGTATCCTATTAAATACGCCATTTTAATGTTATACTTACCATCATCTACTTTTAAGAAAATGAATAAGCAAAAAAAAAAAAAAAAATACACGAACACCTCCTTTCGTAACCCTTTGTATATTTACATTGTTTCTTTTTTCCTGGAACTTGTATTTCCATTTCACTCCCCACCCCCTAGAATTTCAGCCTAGTGTAATAGTACTTTTAATTTTCAGAAGGCTTTTATTGATTACCTTGTCATATTTATCTGCCACAAAAAAAGATATATGAGTTTGAATTATTTTAAATTTCCTGTGAGCATAAACCTAAATTAAATTTTCTCCTGAAATAAATTATCAAAATAATTCTTAGCAGCACCATTTGGTCAAAACAGCACAAATATGTCCTGTTTTAATAAATGTTCAACGTAAAAATACCATCAATTTGATTGGGAATGCATCTCAATGAGATGGATGTGGCTACCTCGTTTCAATTAGTAAATGAATCCATTAATGAATGTTATTTCCTGCCAGACTGAGACAGACTTCTGCATTAATTTAATTCCTGTTTATCATTTTTTTATTGATGAGAAGGTTGAGAAACCATGTTCACATAAATAAGTAAATGAGACTAGATGTCACTCAAGTACTTGAACTCCTTCCAAGTTATTTGCCAGAAATCTCAAGGTGCTCTGCTAAGAACAGATTACTTCTCATGATATCCTGGCTGACAATTTGGTTAAGCTGTTCTTCAGTTTTGTTGAAAGCCTTGGTTACCCAGTCATTAGCCATATTTTCTTTCTCAAGACCTACACTAATATCTCAAATTGTTCTTTTTTTCATGTCCCCAGAATACTTTTACCTGGCAGCAAAGCACTTTATAAGGATTTAGAATGAGCAAGATGTGTTGTGGCTAGAGAAGCAGATCTCAGCCACTGTCTCACAAAAATAATTTTAAGGCAATGCAGACCTGGAGGCTGAAAATGGATTTCTTTAAATCCATCGGTACTCAGTCCTTACGTGCGTCTAGTGGTACCCGGTCCCCTGTTTGGAGACTGCTGTCTTAGGGTAATCAGAGGCATGATTGCATGGAGTATGATTAGGTTCACATGTGGCTCTGTCACCAACTGGCCATGTGACCACAGGCAAGCTTCTTTACCTCTCTGGGCCTCAGTTTCCTAATCTTCACAAGAATAATCAGGGTGCCTTCCTCATGGAAGGTTGTTGAGGGTTAAGAAGACAGTGCTTGGCACAGGGCTGGGCACCTGGGTAAGTGCTTGGTAAAGGGTAGCTCCCAGCTTCTCCTCAGCTTGGGGCAAGCAGGAACTCAGGAGTGCTGGGCCCTCCCCATGCTCCCTGCCCAAGCTCCTCCTCTGGCCCTGCCCCTCCTCCATAGGAGGAGACTGGGCCCTCCACAGCATGCTGATACCCGCCCCATCTGTGCTTGGTCTCTGGCAGGTGCGGCGATGCTGTTCCCCGGAGGTAACCAGCCCCTTGGAGGAGAGAGACCCCACATCCCCGGCTCGTGTATTTATTACCGTCACACTCTCAGTGACTCCTGCTGGTACCTGCCCTCTATTTATTAGCCAACTGTTTCCCTGCTGAATGCCTCGCTCCCTCCAAGACGAGGGGCAGGGAGGGACAGGACCGTCAGGAATTCAGTGCCTTCAACAACGTGAGAGAAAGAGAGAAGCCAGCCACAGACCCTTGGGAGCTTCTGCTTCGGAAGAAGCAAGACGCGTGGCCTCGCGAGGGGCAAGCTAGGCCCCAGAGGCCCTGGAGGTCTCCAGGGGCCTGGAGAAGGAAAGAAGGGGGCCCTGCTGCCTGTTCTTGGGCCTCAGGCTCTGCACAGACAAGCAGCCCTTGCTTTCGGAGCTCCTGTCCAAAGTAGGGATGAGGAGCCTGCTGGGGGTGCCACGGCCTGGCTGGTGGGAAGGCCAGCAGTGGGCGGAGGGGATGCAGCCACTTCCCTCTCTTCTTCTGAAGATCAGAACGTTCAGCTCTGGAGAACAGTGGTTGTCTGGGGACTTTTGCCACTCCTTGTGCCCCGTGATCTCCCCTCACACTTTGCCATCTGCTTGTGCTGGGACATTGTTCTTTCCGGCCAAGGTTCCACCACCCTGTCCCCTCTAAGAGACACATGCAGAGTGGGCCCCGGGCTGGACGAAGAGCTGCCTGGATGAGAAACAGCTCAGTCAGTGGGGATGAAGTCACCAGGGGAGGAGCCTGTGTGTCCCAGCTGAAGGCAGTGGCAGGGGAGCAGGTTCTCCGAGGGCCCTGGCACCCCCACAAGCTGTCCCTGCGCAGGGCCATCTGACTGCCAAGCCAGATTCTCTTGAATAAAGTATTCTAGTGTGGAAACGCTGATCTAGGGGGTGTGTCTGCTGGGGCAGTGAGCGTCAGCCGGAAACGGAAGCCACACAGACCCAGGGATGGGGGTGTAACAGGAACAGCACAGCACCTTCTCTGAGCCTCAGTTTCCTTATCTCAAAAGCCTCGCTCAGGCGATGAGAGGGCATGTCACAGCTCACGACAACATGTTAGCTTGCTCCTTCCTTCCTCCTTTTGATAGCTGAGGACACTTAGGCCCAAGAAGGTGAAATGGCTGATGGAGAGTTGAGACTGAAGTGGGGTTCAGAGGCCTGGCTTTGTTTGTAACTCACCGAGTGGCACTGGGCTTCCCTCTGCCTTCACGTTTCATCTCTGACCTGAGGGGCCTAACTGGATGGCTCTTCTGGCTTTGACACGTTTCTGTTGAGTCCCAGTCTCAAGTCTTAGTGGCCCTGGGTGGTCACTGGAGACTGTTCCTGTGGAGGCCACTTCAAGGCTGCCCCCGAGGTCACCTAGCCTGCTCCTACAGCACCCTGGGGTAACCCCTCCCCTAACGAGGAGCTCCCAAGATGTAGTTTTGGTTCCAAAGTTGAGGAGAGGGTGGTCCCAGCCATTTTTTAACAGCATCAAGAGCACAATCTCCTCCTCCTCTCCCAGGTCTTAGGGCTGCCCCAGCCCAGTGCTGCAAGGGCTCCCGAACTCCTTTGGCCCTCCTGAGAGGCATCCTGGGCTGGGTCTCAGGGCACTGAACAGCAGCCCCTACAGCCTGCTTGGGCTGCCCGACAGACGCAGGGACCAGCAGATGCTGCCTGGATTTAAATAAATCTTCTTTTTTTTTTTTTATTTTATTCATTTTTTTTTTTTTTTTTGAGGCGGAGTCTCCTTCTATCGCTCAGGCTGGAGTGCAGTGCCACAATCTCAGCTCACTGCAACCTCCACCTCCCAGGTTCAAGTGATTCTCCTGCCTCAGCCTTCTGAGTAGCTGGGATTATAGGCATGTACTACCATTCCCAGCTACTTTTTTGTATTTTTAGTAAAGACAGGGTTTCACCATGTTGACCAAGCTGGTCTTGAACTCCTGACCTCAAGTGATCCGCCTGCCTCAGCCTCTCAAAGTGCTAGGATGACAGGCATGAGCCACCATGCCAGGCCTATTTTTTTTAATCCAAACCACTTACTATCAAACTCCCCTCTGCTTCTGACCTGCAAGGGGTGTGTGTGTGTATGTGTGTGTGTGTATTGTGTGTGTGTGTGTGTATGTAGTGTGTAGGTGTGTGTGTGTGTGTTTGATCTTATATGTTGTTATATGTACTGGGGGAAGAGAAGTTCCCCCATTCTCTCCTCAGCCTCACTTCCTCATCTGAGGCTGCTGAGGAGAAACCCACAGGGACCCAGGGGGACAGGGGCCTGCCTGGGGCTTGGAGGGGAGCTGGGATGTCCAGCAGAGTGGGGTGGCCCTGCTGAGGCAGCTGTCCTTGGTGCCCTCTTCACCAAGGCCTGGGAACCCTGCAGGACACGCTGGTCAGAATGCGCTTCTGGCTGTGGTCATAGACGGGTGTGAGTCAGCCCCAAGAGACATACTTCGCCAAAGAAATGCACTTCCTCTCCTCTCCTCTCTTTGGCTGCAGCTGTTCTAAGCTATTGCCTTTGACCTACTGTGAACTGAGAAGAGCACCTATCGCCTCCCACTGGCCAGGCCTCTAGCTCAGCCCTGAGGACCCCAACCCAGGCCTGGTAGCATCTTCAAGGCTTTTGACTCCATGAGGTCACCCATGTAGCGGGCAGCCTCCCAACCCAGGCCAGTGACCCCTGTAGAGAGCAAGACAGAAACCAGAAAAGCTCCTGGAAACCTGAAGCAAAACTCCACATCTGCGGGCAGGAGCCTCGCAGCAGGAACGGGTAGGAAGGAGCCAGCTGGCCCACTTGGCTGTATTGGCAGCCATTCCAGCCATTTAGGTCCTAGAGGGATTTGCTTGTCATCTGTTTGTGGAGCACCCTCTATGTCCTAGACACTGACTAGGCATTGAGGATCCAGTGGGGACAGACACACAGGACCCTACTCTCGTGGACCACACATGCAAGGGGAGAGACAGTCCATGTTCTAGTGCCAGAGGGTACTGGGTGGGCCTTTTCTGCTCCTCAAATTGGTGGCCGGACTCAGAGCTAAGGAAAAAGGGCCTTGAGTACCCCATATTCTAAAACAAAGGAACCATTTGGGACTAGGCACATTTGCCTACAGGATTTATTAAGAGATGGTTAAAGCAATTCTGCCATGCCCCCAGATCTCCAAGCGCCCCTTTCCTCAGTCTCCGTAAGCAGAAGACTGGGAAAGGGGAAGGAAGAGAGAGGGAGATGGGGTCACTGGAGTCCTGGGGTGCTGGCTCCCTCCCCTCCTCTCCCTGGATCTGGATTTGCTGTTGAGATCAGCCCGCACGCTGTCTGGACAGGGAGGCTGGCGGAGGGCAAGATGGAAGAGGCAGAGACGGACAGGGCAGGGACTCCTTGGGGCACCCAGCAGTCATTGCCCATGGGTCAGGTGGACATGGCGGAAGGTGAATGTCCTTGAGCTGTCTTGTCCAGGTCTTCCCAAGAGGGAGGCCTGCAGCTGTGCACACCCACAGTGGGTAGGCTGTGGGGTGGAGGTTGGGGCAGTAGCTGAGTGGTGGGGTGAGAGATAAAGAGCAATAGAGCAGAAGGGACCTCTCATATCAGGGAGCAGTGGTGCGGGGTGGCCCTGTGGTGAACCCACAAGAGAGTTAGCATCTGAACACCATCATGTCAGGAACATTCATAGCCAGAGAAGAAATGGCCACAGCTGACAGGGACTTTCCTAAAAGCTCTCCCTCCCCATCTGTGTGAAAGAAGAGAAAAGGGGAGAGAAAAGGAGGAGGAGGAGAGAGGAGTGGTGGTACAGGGGCAAACTACACCCCTCCCCACTTCCCTGGGCCAAATCCAGACCCTGCCTGGGGAAGGGAAAGGGTTAGTCTTGGTTAGAGGGACCAGCCTAGATGGGGCTGGGCCTTTAATAAGCTAAAGCAACAGGAACACGAGAAGATCTGCCCAAGATACTGTTACGGGACAGAAAAAGGAGAACCAACATAGTTCATCCAGAAGCAATGATGGAAGGGGGAAAAAAACTTGCTCAATAAGCAAGTCACCCATATAAACAAATACATTAATAAGAAAATGTCTTGCTGCCAAAATGTGTTCTCTCATATTAGAGATGCTCTTGGATTATTTTACATTTTTCCTCTTAAGAGGTGAAGTCTCTTCCTTCTCTTTGAATCTGAATCGGCCTGGGTCTGCTTTGATCAGTAGACTATAGCAGAAGAGACCCTATACTTGCTTCAAGTCTGGCTTTCAAGAGGACTGGCAGCTTCTGCCTTGGTCTGTTGGAGCCCTACGCTATCATGTAAGAAGTCCAACTACCCTGAGGTCACCATGTTGGAAGGAAGCTCAAGCTGGTCATATAGAGATGTGGAAGAAGAGAGAGAGAGCAAGCGAGAGAGAGAGACTCAGCCAACCCCAAGCTATTCCAACTCCCAGTCATTACAGTTATCTTACAGAGCAAAGACAAGCTGTATCCACTGTGCCATTTGATTTCCTTGACGCACAGAATCATGAAATACTGTAATAACAAATTGTTTTGAGGTAGTTTGTTGTGCAGCGATAGGAAACCAGAACAGAAAATAAGGAAAGGTGAATGCAGGGGCCTTTGAAAACAGTATGCTGAGAACAGATAGGGCTCAAGGACAGTATCTCCAACTGAACTTTTAATGAACTCCCGTAGGCGCCAAGAAGGCGGGTAGATAAGAAAGAATATAGAAACAAGGTACTGAGTAGAAGGTTACATGTGGGAAAAGAAAGTTTGTTTTGCATTGCATTCTTTCTGCTGACGTGAGGTTTATGGAGTATAAATAAAGTGAGGCGGAGGCTCTGAGTGCGGCCGCCATGTTCTCTGTGTGTCTTTGTCTTTGTGTGTGTTCTTTCATTCTCCACCACCCCCGGTGCGGCCCCCAACAGGTGAAGAGAGAGCATTGGGGGGAAGGTACTCCAGGTCAGGAGGTTGTGGATGGTATATCTGTAGAGATGACATTGATGGTAAAGTTTGAAGGACAAGAAGGAGTTGATCATGTGAAGATCAGGGATAAGAGCACTCCAGAGGGCACAGCTGGTGGAAAGTGCTGGAAGGAACCCCAATGTGACTGGAGCATGATGGGCAGGGAGCAGGGATATGGGATGTGATGTTGGAAGTAACCAGGGGCCAGACCATAAAGGGCTTTTGCAAGTCAGGGTAAGGAGTTCAAATGTTGTTATAATGTGAGATAAACCACTGCAGAGTTTCAAACAGGGGAATTAAATGACATTAGGTACACTTTTTTCTTTTTGAGACAGGGTCCCACTCTGTCACCCATGCTGGAGTGCAGTGGCACAATCTCTGCTCACTGCAGCCTCCACCTGCTGGGTTCAAGCAATTCTCATGCCTCAGCCTCCTGAGTAGCTGGGACTAAAGGTGCACACCACCACATCCGGCTAATTTTTGTATTATTAGTAGAGACGGGGTTTTGCCATGTTGGCCAGGCTGGTCTCGAACTCCTGACCTCAAGTGATTTGCCCATCTCAGCCTCCCAAAGTATTGGGATTACAGGTATGAGCCACCACACCCAGTTATTTAGGTACATTTTTGAACAATCACTCTGCCCATTATGTGGAAAATGGTCTCTAAGAGTGCAAAACTCAGAGTACAAATACCACTTCGAAGGCTGTGGAGAAGCCAGGCAACCAATTATGGTGGTTTGGTCTAGGGAGAAGTAATGAGGATAGAGAGAAGTAGATTGTTTGGTCTTAATTATGCATGTGGGCTGGTAACCCTGATCATTTATTCACTCATGAGCATTTTTTGACTCTACAAGGCCTGGGTATTTTGTAGAAAACACATGTATGACAGGGGAAAGTATATTAGCATGCAAAAGTCTTCTCTACCTACTAAAGAAAATTCTATTCTGCAATAAATAAGGAGAATAAGGAGAGAGATCATAGCTGGAGAGGCTAAGTTGGTCTACCTCAGAGCTAGGAAAGAGAAAGGCCTTGGGGCTGGGACTAGAGAAGGAGTTTGGGGTTTTGCTGTGGAGTCTATATAAGACAGTTTGGGGAGTGGAAGAAGGGCTTTGAGGATGCGCTGTCATGCTCCCTAACATTGCAGGCCCGAATGTTCTTTGAGATATGCCCACTCAGTGAGACACTAGGCAGAGACTGAACCCAGGGGAGCGCCTCAATTAGCTAGGGTTACACAGAGAGAAATAAGACATTGTAGCTGACCTTAAAAAGTTCATCAGCAGAATCGGATATACACGGGTGATTAGAATAGAAGGAAAGCAGGCCATGTAGTTAAATGAATGCAGCTGAAGCGCTGCTAAAGACACCTGAGACGACCTGCAGCTGGGGAAAATCAGAACTGGCTTTGCAAAGCTGGTGGCATTTAAGCTGTGACTTGAAGAGTAGGCAAGATTTGGGTCTGGGAAGATGACTGGGGAAGCCATTCTAGGTGGAGGCAACCCGTTAGCAAAGACCCCAGAGCTGGCAAAACCCCAACCTGTACAGGGACTCTCCCACGGTTCAGTTTGGCTGATGCTTAAGGCAGGCGAAGCAGAGGGTGACGGCTAAGGCTGGGAGGCAGGCTGGGCCCCAGGTGCCATGCTGGGGAGTTAGGGCTGTGCTAGGCTGCAAGAGGCATATTTTTTAAACAATGATGTGGCCGGGCACAGTGGCTCACGCCTGTAATCTCAACACTTTGGGAGGCCAAAGCAAGAGGATTGCTTTGGCAATTGAGGTCTTTACAAAAAAATTTAAAATTTTGGCTGAGCATGGTGGCTCACACCTGTAATCCCAGCACTTTGGGAGGCCGAGGCAGGTGAATCGATTGAGCCCCGGAGTTTTAGACCAGCCTGGGGAACATGGTGAAATTCCTTCTCTACAAGAAATACAAAAATTAGCTAGGCGTGGTGGCACAGGCCTGTAGTCCCAGCTACTCAGGAGGCTGAGGCTGGAGAATCTCTTGAGCCTGGGAGGTGGAGGTTGCACTGAGCTGAGATCGCACCACTACACTCTGGTTTGGGTGACAGAGTGAGACTCCATCTTAAAATAAAAAAAAAAAAAAAATTAGCCAGGTATGGTGGTGCACACTTGTGGTCCCAGCTGCTTGGGAGACTGAGGCAGGAGGATTGCTTGATCCCAGGAATTTGAGGCTGCAGAGAGCTATGATCATGCCACTGCACTCCAGCCTGGGGAACAGAGTAAGACCCTGTCTCTCAAAAAAAAAAAAAAAAAGAAATTAAACAATAATGTGATATGATCATGGAATTTAGGGTTGAAAGAAAATTTACAAATAATCCATTTCCACCTCCTTATCTTACAAATGAAGGAGCTGAGGCCCAGGCTGGTCCAAAGTCATGTAAGTTAAGTGAGTCAGAATTTTAAAATGTACCATAAGTGACTGGGGTGGAATTGAATCCGAAGCCTGTGCTCACTGCCCATCACCACCTCACCTCCTCCTGAGGATGGAGGGCGAGAAGGGGAGTTGGGGCGGTAGGGAAGTGAGCTGGGTCCGGTCCCAGTCTGAGAGGCAGGCCAGACCATCTGCGGGTGGATTGGGTGGGTCAGCAGAAGAGGCCCCTCTGAAAACTCCGGTGGGAACTCGAGGCTCCAGACAGGGCGGTGACAGGCCAGAGCCTTGGTGTGGAAAGATGGCCGTCTGTCAGCACCAGATCCCAGCAGCTGTTTCCCTAAAGAAGCCGGACCCTTCCTTTTCCTGAGGGAAGCCTGGGGCGCTCTCCTTCCCCCGACCTTGGCTGTGACTGAGGCTGAGGATGCCCCACCTCAGAGGCTCCACCTCAGAGGCTCCAGGCCAAAAAGATGGTTCTTTTCTAGTCCCTGAGGTAACCTTGTGACCTTGGAAACCCTCAGGCAGGCAGGTCAGGCCGGGAGGAAGTTGAGGGCTCCCTCGCAGAGGTGGGTTCCCCGAGAGGTGTCGCCTGGGTGGCGGGAGAGAGTGCTGCCATTCTAGTAACCTCCCTGCACTGCTCTCTGCAAGATTGTTCCACTCCCTGTCCTCAGTGGCCTCTCCACTGCCACCCTGAGCCCTCGGTCTTCCCCTTCTCTCTTCTCTGAGGCCCTGCCCCCGCACGCCCAGCCTGGGCCACCCAGGAGTCACCACGTGGGCCACAGCGCTGGGTGTTTCCAGACATGGGCCACCTAACGCCCACAGCGGGGGGCCTGAGGCTTAGGCTGGAACAGCGATCTCCTCCCTCCTCCTCTCCCTTTCAAAGCCCTCTCTGCCACAAGCCTCTCCCGGGGCCTGCGAAGCCCTCTCACTTGCCAGACACGCTGGAAGGAAGTCCTGCGAGGGTGAGAAATCTGCCCGAGGAATTCCAGAGTCTGGGAGGAGGTGGCGGCTGACAGCTGGCCACGGCTGCCGGCTGCCGTGCAGAGAAGCCAAAGTTGACATCTTGGGTTCACAAGTGGTGCCAGGCACATCAAGGTCCGACCCAGGGGTCATGCAGGTCCCCAAGTCAGAACCTGGGGTGCACCCTGGAGCTGTCGCTCCTGGATTAGCTGGAAATACAGCTTCTCTCCAGACATGGGGGAGGAAAAGGAGGTCACAGGACTTTCCTCACATCCAAACCCAGGAGGCTCTGGGTGCCTGTGGGATCCTTCCTAGGAACCAGCGCTGGCCAGTCAAGATGAGCTCCAGCAGCGGAGGAGACACACGGGCTGATTTACTGAGACCCTCCTCTTTGTGTGTGTGTAGAGCTGACCTCCCCTTCTTCCCCCTAGAATGAAACATGCCCACCCTCTTAGGAAAAGACTAATTGGTATGTGGCTGTGATACCAAGTGACTCTTAGAACCAATTATAAACCTGGTTGATATGGCCACGTGTTTCAGTAACTGTGCTGCTGAAACCATGCACTCAGTCAGGACTAGCCCCACGCTTCTGAAAATAACCAGTCGGCAACAGCCGCGTGCCAATGACCGTGCCGAAGATCAACCAGCACACGTTGACCCATCCTTGAACCCCACACTTCCCAAACCTATATGGGATCAATCCTCTGCTTTGCTCAGAGATGCTGTGCCTTGCAAGTACAGCTGTCCCTTGCTTAAGCATGCAATAAATTCAGCCTCTTGTTTCAGATAATGAGTGGTGACACCTTTCTTCAATACCCCCCAGAAAACTTTCTTACAATCTATCACAAATTTTCCAAAATCCAAAGAATGAGCAACACTTTTTTCCAGCTTTGGTACAAAATTGGGGCCGGAAACTCCTGCCCCTGGTCTCCCTGTCTGATCCCTCTGCCTTCTTCCCAGGACCCAGCTCCCTCCTGGGAGATTGTGGTGGACCCTCGTGTGTCCCCACGTGGAGCACCTACAAAACAATACAATTCCCTTTTGATAAAGTGGATGACGTCTCTTGGCATAATTTTTATTATGGTGCATTATTTCCAAAGACCCCACTACCACCATCACCACCAGGGATAAGGTCAGGGAACAAAGCAAGAGGTGAAGGAGACACCCTGTCACATATACTCAGCTTCCCATACCAAAATGAGATCGTAATAGATTTGTTATTTTATAACTTGCTTTCTAAACTTAATATATGGTACACTGGCCGGGTACGGTGGCTCATGCCTGTAATCCTAGCACTTTGGGAGGCCGAGGTGGGTGGATCACCTGAGGTCAGGAGTTCAAGACCAGCCTGGCCAACGTGGTGAGACGCCCCCCATCTCTACTAAAAAAAAAAAAATTAGCTGGGCATGGTGGCAGGTGCCTGTAATCCCAGCTACTCAGGAGGCTGAGGCAGGAGAGTTGCTTGAACCTGGGAGGCGGAGGTTGCAGTGAGTTGAAATTGCGCCACTGCACTCCACCCTGGGCAAGAAGAGCAAAATTGTGTCTCATACATATGGAGTTGTGTTTCCCTTCTGCTACAATATGATTTTTAAGTCTTGAGTTGTATTGCATCATTTGGATATTCCATAATTTGATTAAAGGATCTATTGTTGGATATGTAGGTCCTCTTTTTTTGTGTTGTTTTAATAAATAATGCTGTGATAAACATCCTTGTGGATATGTCTCTGGGTGAAGAGGTTTTTCCCATCACAGAAATAGAAACGATAGCAAAAAAATCAAACCCATCCTTCGATTGCACATTCTCCCTCCAGGTGCCTCTCTATCCTGGGCTTGTGCTTAGAGCAAGACACGTTTTGAAAGAAATGTGTACACCTTCAGTCTCTTTGTTGGCAGCTCCAGTCCCTCCTGTAACACAGTCCCTGCTAAAGTGACTCTAGGGACCTCCCTGGTGCCGATCAGCACTTTCCGTTTTCATCTTACTCAGCAGCACGTGTGGCTCTTAGAATATGCTCCCAGTCCTTTCCTCAGCCTGGAAGACTCCATGAAGTCTGGTCCCTGTCCTCCTTTGCAGCCCCGTCTCTTGCCATGCCCCCTCTTTCACTAGGGCCAATACACTTGTCTTTTTCTCAGTTTCTGGAATCTGTAGTGCCGCGCAGGACCTTTGCTCACACTGTTTCCTCTGCCCGGAAATCCCTTCCCCCTCCCACACCCTATCCCTCAACTCTGTTGACTAACAGACACACATCATCTGGAACTCAACTAAAAGGTGCTTCCTCAGGAAAGCCTCCCAAACACTCCTCCGCATCACGGTGGGTCTGCTCCACCACTAGAGACTTAGGGAACTCTGTCTACTCCCTTACAGCTCTCCTCACTATATTATGAAAAATAAGTATATAATCCCAAAAATATATTCAATTTTTTTAAAAAAAGAGAACAAGGTTTTTACAGGCTGGGCACGGTGGCTCACGCCTGTAAACCCAGCACTTTGGGAGGCCGAGGCGGGTGGATCACTTGAGATCAGGAGTTCGAGACCAGCCTGGCCAACATGGCGAAATCCTGTCTCTACTAAAAATACAAAAATCAGCCAGGCATGGTGTCACGTACCTGTAATCCCAGCTGCTGGGGAGGCTGAGGCAGGAGAATTGCTTGAACTCAGGGAGCAGAGGTTCCAGTGAGCCGAGATCACACCACTGCACTCCAGCCTGGGTGACAGAGTGAGATTCTGTCAAAAAGAAAGAAAGAAAAAGAAATAAAGAAAGAAAGAGAAAGAGAAAGAGAGAGAGAAAGAAAGAAGAGAGAGAGAGAGAAAGGAGGGAGGGAGAGAGAGAGAAAGAAAGAAAGAAAGAAAGAAAGAAAGAAAGAAAGAAAGAAAGAAAGAAAGAAAGAAAGAGAAAGAAAGAAAGAAAGAAAGAAAGAAAGAAAGAAAGAAAGAAAGAAAGAAAGAAAGAAAGAAAGAAAGAAAGAAAGAAAGACAAGAGCTTGCTACATTGCCCAAGCTGAATTCAAACTCCTGGACTCAAGAGATCCTCCCACCTCAGCCTCCCACCTCAGCCTCCCACCTCAGCCTCTTGCCTCATCCTGCCGCCTCAGCCTCTTGCCTCAGCCTCTCAAGTAGCTGGGACTACAGGTTTGAGCCACCATACCTAGCTACTCCATGTATAATTTTTTAAAGTAATTTTAACATTACGAATTTCATGCCAATATATTTCTTGTTTAAAAGCATAGAACAACTGCAGGTGTTATAAAGCTCTATTTGACCGCTGCCCACTCTCTTCCCCAAGAGGTCCCTTCCCCTACTCCCTGCAGAACTCCACGGTTAGGGGCTTAATGTAATCAGTATAGCGGTCCGAACTTGGGTTCTGCAGCCAAACTGCCAGGGTTGGATTCCTAGCGCTCCCAATTCCTAGCTGTGTAAGCTTAAGCAAGTTACTTAACCTCCCAGTGCCTCAGTTTTATCATTTGTAAAGATTAATAATAATAACTAATAGTGTGGTTTTAGGATTTCAGTAAAGCCAGGCACCGTGGCTCACGTCTGTAACCCAGCACTTTAGGAGGCTGAGGCGGGTGGATTGCTTGAGGCCAGGAGCTTGAGACCAGCCTGGGCAACATGGCAAAACCCTGTCTCTACTAAAAATATAAAAATTAGCCGGGCGTGGTAGCACATGCCTGTAGTCCCAGCTACTCAGGAGGCTGAGGCAGGAGAATCTCTTAAACCTGGGAGGCAGAGGTTACAGTGAGCCGAGATCATGCCACTGCACTCCAGCCTGGGCAAACAAAGACTCCAGACTCTGTCTCAAACAAAGCAAAACAAAATACACACCCAGAATGTCTGAAGTGGCTGTTAAAATACTCCTCCCTTATCCAGCCGCATCTCTGTGTCAGGCCAGATTTTCTTCACCTACTTCAACCAGAACAGCTCATCATAGCAGATTGAACGCAGAAGCAGATATGAGAGCACAGCAGTCTTTTATCCCTAAGGTCAGCATTAAAGAGGTTTTCAAAAAGGAAAATAATTCTGCTCCTGTCACCAAATACTTTAAAAATATTTTCATAAAACATTTACGTTACCATATGTTGGATTTCTTGTTATTTTTTAATAATGAAATATTCTTAAGTGTCTTTTATAATTTCTAATACGGTAAATATCAATACTAAAAATACAAAATTTAGCAGGGTGTGGTGGCCCACGCCTGTAGTCCCAGCTGCTCAGGAGACTGAGGCAGGAGAATTGCTTGAATCCGGGAGGCGGAGGTTGCAGTGAGTCGAGATCGCGCCACTGCACTCCAGCCTGGGCGACAGAGCAAGACTGTCTCAAAAAAAAAAAAAAAAAAAAAAAAAGAGTGGTAAACATCTCAGAATCTTACTAGGTGGGACCACGGTTTTCTGCCAGTCCCTGTCACAAAGCTCTCTGTGACATGGGGAAGGAAATTCCTCGTGAGTTCTTGGAGTTGTGCCGTGGTGCCCACAGTGTGCGATGGCTCACTGAGTCTTAGGCCAGTTAGGCTCTGAATTTGTAGATCCTTTTAGGTTGTCCTTCAAATTTAATTATTAGATTTTTTAAACATTCTGCCTTCCTTTCATGAAGTATTTTCTAAAAACCATGAAGCATTTTAAACTTCATTTGATTTTGACAATTCTTCTATTACCTATTCTGAATTACCCGGACACTAAGAAAGGGGGCCATGGAATGTTTAAGATCACTTAGTCAGAAAGTCTGTTTAAAATTCTGGTGTCAAGCAAGTACTTTGTAAAGAAAATAGAAATGGTGAAATTTTTTCAGCTGTTCTAGTAGGATGCAAATGCAGCTGCAACACAGCTGCATGAACATTAGTACTGCATTGTCCTGATAGCCAGTCTAACCAGCAGATCAGAAACACGAAAATGTGAATGGCGGCCAGGTACAGTGGCTCACGCCTGTCATCTCACCACTTTAGGAGGTTGAGTGAGGAGGATCACTTGAGCCCGGGAGGATGAGACCAGCTTGGGTACATCAAGAGACCCCCATCTCTACTAAGAAGTTTAAAAACTAGCTGAGCATAGTCCTAGCTACTCTGGAGGCTGACGTGGGAGGATGACTTGAGCCCAGGAAGTTGAGGCTGCAATGAACTGAGATTGCGCCACTGCACTCCAGCCCGGACGACAAAGCAAGAACTTGTCTCAAAAAAACAAAACAAAACCAAAACCCACAAATCCTGCATTTCTGGACCTAACACCCACACGCTCACACACGCTTCCTGCACCCACAGACACGGGGCACTTGCTCTTCCTGCTACTTCCACGCCCTGCAGTTGTGCTGGGGCATGAGATGTAGCTTTATTTCCTGTCATTTCTGTGTTTGGTTTCCTGGGTTTTCAACACACATCGTATGTTTCACTGACACAGTTTGGATTTGTTGCCATTGAGCATACAAGTTTCCTTTGGGTAGATATATTGTTTAATGAGAAAAAGCAAGGTTCAACACAGTGTATAATATGCCCAGGAAAAACGGGAAGAATTCATTGACTGAGCCCCAGTAAACTGATAACCGCACCTGGTAGTGGGTCCTGAAGGCACAGAATAGGATACAGACTTCCCTGCACACCCTTTAGAGGGTCTGGATATTTTTAACTTACATTTATTCTCCCTTTTAGTTTGTTTTGTTATGAAATATTTCATATATATGAAATAATACAGGCCGGGTGCGGTGGCTCAGGTCTGTAATCCCAGCACTTTGGGAGGCCGAGGCGGATGGATCACCTGAGGTCAGGAGTTCGAGACCAGCCTGGCCAATATGGTGAAACCCCATCTCTACTAAAAATAATACAAAACTTAGCTGGGCATGGTGGTGGGAGCCTGTAATCCCAGCTACTTGGGAGGCTGAGGCAGGAGAATCGCTTGAACCCGGGAGGCAGAGGTTGTAGTGAGCTGAGATCACGCCATTGCACTCTAGCCTGGGCGACAAGAGCAAGACTCTGTCTCAATAATAATAATAATAATAATAATAATAATAATAATACGATGTTTACATCGGCATAAAGATTAATAAAAGAATAAAGCAATTTAAAATATATAGATATAAATATAAATGGCATCATATTGTAGGTGGCACTTAGGAGCAGACTGTTTTTACTCGGGAATATGCTTTTGAGATCTGTACATATTCATGCACATAGATTTGGTTCAGTTTCATTCTTTTAAAATGCTGAAAATAATAATTTAATACATGAATATCCCACATTATTCATTTCATATTGATATTACTTATGGCATTGTATTAGGAATTTATTCCATTTCTTAATATTGCTAGCACTGCTGCCATAAATATCAACATATATTCTTACGTATCTGGGCAAGCATTTTCCTAGATTAAATATCTAGAAATAGAATTGATAGATTATGTGTACAGGTTGAGTATCCCTAATCTGAAAATCCAAAACCCAAAATGCTCAAAAATCTGAAATATTTTGAGCATAGACATGACACCACCAGTGAAAAATTCCACACTTAACCTTATGTGATGGGTTGCAGTCAAAACACTCAAGGATCACCTGTAATCCCAGCACTTTGGGAGGCCAAGGCAGGAGAATCGCTGGCCTCACCAATTGTTGCTATTGAGTTTTCCAGGTGGATGATCACATCACCAGAAGCTATGACAATTTGGCCTCTTCCTTTCCAATTATTAAACCTCTTGCTTGTCTTTAAATTTTTATTGCATTAGTTGTAACTTCCAGTATATTGCAGAAGAGTAGAAGCATTGGTTCATTTCTGACTACATTGGATGTAACATTCAGGATAGGTCAAGGTATATTACAGTAACAAACGATCCCAAAATCTAGTGGCTTAACACAATAGAAATTTATTTCTCATTCACATTTCATGTCCAACATAAGTTATAGGGCCGAGGAGGAGTCCCCTTATTGTTGTTTCTCAGGGATCCAGGCTGATTGAGGCTCTGCATCTCCACGGCCAGCTGCTTCCAGGATCACTAAGGCAGGAGGAAGGAGTGAGATGAATTATGCACTGGCTTTGGAAGCTTCCACCCTAAAGCAACACATATTCTTCTGTTCACTAGCATTTCAAAGCAAGGGCCATGGCCAAGCCTAACTTCTAAAGGGGTAGAGGAGCAGGATCCTTCCAGACACCAGAAAAATAGTTGGACTGTGTCAATGTTTCCAATGCTGCACCATTACATATGGTGTTTGCTTTAAGTTTCTGGTAGATAACACTTCATCAAGTTAAGAAGTACATTCATGAGTTTGTTTAGTTTGTTAAGCAAGTTAAGAGGTTGTCTTTATCACGAATTTTATCAAATGACTTTATGCCATCTGTTTGATGAGCAAATGTTATTTTTTTTCTCCTTTAGTTTGTTAAAACATTTATACATATTGTTTCACCTCCCCGAACATTTCCTTCCACTGCCCTCTGTAACCACTTTTCCTGGTTAATTCCTTCTCATTCTTTAGTGTTCACTCACTCATTCAGCAAATATTTATTGAATAATACTATGTGCCAGATGCTGTTCCAGGCACTTGGGATACAGTGATGAACAAAGCAGACAAAAAAACCCCTTGCCCATGTGGATCTTACACTGGGGGTAGGAAATGAAAGAAATATAAAAACAGGCCGGGCGTGGTGGATCATTCCTGTCATCCTAGCACCATGGGAGGCCAAAGCAGGAGGATTGCTTGAGCCCAGGAGTTCAAGACCAGCCTGGGCAACACAGTGAGACTCCCATCTCTACTAAAAAAATAAAAATAAAGAAATAAAAATAAGTTAGCTGACACGATGGCATGTGCCCATACTCCCAGCTACTCAAGAGGCTGAGGTGGAAGGATTGCTTGAGCCCAGGAGGTTGAGACTGCAGTGAGCTGTGATTGTACCACCGTACTCCAGCTGGGTAAAAGAGTGAGACACCATGTCAAAGAAAAAAACAAGTAAGTTATATAGCATCAATAGTAAGTTATGTAGCTAACAGTGTTAAGTACAATGGAAAAGAAGCTGAGCAGAGGGCATGAGGGGGAATGAAGGTGTTGTGGGTGATGTATGGTCAGAGTAGGTCTCACAAGAAAGTCACATCAGGGCAACGCCTCAGAACGGGGGCAGGGGCCAGGCGTGGTGGCTCATGCCCGTAATCCCAGTACTTTGGGATGCCTACACAGGTGGATCACTTGAGGTCAGGAGTTTGAGACCAGCCTGGCCAACGTGGTGAAACTCCATCTCTACTAAAAATACAAGAATTAGCCAGGCGTGATGGTGGGCGCCTGTAATACCAGCTACTTGGGATGCTGAGGCAGGAGAATCGCTTGAACCCGTCAGGTGAAGGTTGCAGTGAGCTGATATCGCACCATTGCACTCCAGTCTGGGCAAAAGAGCGAGACTTGGTCTCGAAAAAAGAACAACATAAAAAAAAGCCAGGAGCGGGGAAAACCAGACAGATACCTGGTGGCAGATGATTTCAGCCAGAAGGCAGCTGCTGGGCAAAGCCCCTGGGGTGAGAGTTGCCTGGTGTATCCCAGGAGTTGCAGCTGAGTGAGTGAGGTTGGTGAAAAAGAATGGAGAGGGGCAAGGGGCTGTGCGAGAAAATAAGAGAAATCGGGATGGTTCCAAAATGTTTGGCCTGAGCAACAACAGGATGGGCAGATCATCAGAATGGGCTGGGAAAGGCTTCAGGTGGAAAAGGTTTCGGGGCAGGATCAAGAGTTCAGGCATTGTTTTTTCTTTCTTTTTTATTGTAATTTTTTTTATTGAGATATAATTCACATACCATAAAATTTACCATTTTATTTTTATTTTTATTTTTTTGTTTTTGAGACGGAGTTTCACTCTTGTTGCCCAGGCTGGAGTGCAATGGGCACGATCTCAGCTCACTGCAACCTCCGCCTCCCGGGTTCAAGCACTTCTCCTGCCTCAGCCTCCTGTGTAGCTGGGATTATAGGCATGCACCACCACACCCAGGTAATTTTTTTGTATTTTTAGTAGAGACAGGATTTCTCCATGTTGGTCAGGTTGGTCTCCAGCTCCGGAGACTTCAGGTGATCCACCCGCCTCAGCCTCCCAAAGTGCTGGGATTACAGGAGTGAGCCACCGCACCGGGCCAAAATTTACTTTTTTAAAATATACAATTTAGTGGTCCTTAGTATTATTCACTAGGTTGTACAACTCTTACCACTGTCTAATTCTAGAACATTTGATGACCCCAAAAAGAAACCCCATACACATTGTCCCCTCCCTGACGTGAACTTTCTGTCTCTGGAAACTTCATATAAATGGAAGTATACAATATGTGTCCTTTTGTGACTGGCTTCTTTCATTTAGTATAATGTTTTAAAGGTTCATCTGCATTGTAGCATGTATCAGCACGTCACTCTTTTTTATGGCTGAATAATATTCCATTACACGGATACATCACATTTTATGCATGCAACAGGTGATGGACATTGGGTTGTTGCCACTTTTTGGCTATTATGAATAATGCTGCTATCAACATTCATGTGCAAGTTTTTATGTGAACATATGTGTTCAATACTCTTAAGTATACACCTAGAAGTAGGTTGCTGGGTTATACGGTAACTCTATGTTTAACTTTTTGAGGAACTGCCAAATTGCTTTCCAAAGCATCTGTTCCATTTTACATTCTCATCAGCAATATGCAGTTTTCTCCAGATCCTTGCCAACACTTGTTATTATTGTCTTTTTTGTTGTGGTCATCCCAGTGGGTGAGAAGTGGTCTCTCCTTGTGATTTTAATTTGCATTCCTGTAATGACTAATGATGTAGAGCATCTTCTCGTGTGCTTATGGCATGCATTTGCATATCTTCTTTGGAGAAATATCTATTGAAATTACTTGCCCATTTTTAAAATGGGTTGTCATTTTATTGTTGAATTTAAGAGTCCTTTATATATTCTAGATACTAGACCCTTATCAGATATATGATTTCCAAGTATTTTCTCCCATTCTATAGGATGTATTTTAAAAGTTTACTTTTGGGCCAGGCGTTGTGGCTCACGTTTGTAATCTCAACATTTTGAGAGGCTAAGGTGGGTGGATCACCTGAGCTCGGGAGTTTGAGACCAGCCTGGGCGATATGGTGAAACCCCATCTCTACTAAAAAAAAAAAAAAGAAAGAAAGAAAATTAGGCATACTGCAAACATAGGGTGGTAGATAAAGGAAGAAGTGAGGCCTAGAGTGTATTTTGATTTGTTTTCTTGTTTTGTTTTTAAGAGGGGAGAAACAGCATTATGTTTGTATCAGATAATGATCTGGTGGGAGAGAGGGGAGAATCGCTGGAGTGGTGTCGCCAAGGTGATGGCACGGGACTGATGCCCACCTGGAAGGGTGGCCTTCGATGGGGCACAGACAGTCACCTGTGGAAAAAGGTTGGAAGCAGAGTGTGGGCACAGCCCCGCCCGCGAGCCAAGAGCAAGCCTGTGGGAGTCTGTGCGCCACTATTGTCAAGGGAAGGATGAAGCAACAGCGCTGGCTGAGAGTGAGGATGGGGGCACGGGTGGGAGTCAGAGGGGGAAAGTATGAAAGGGTGTCTGGGGTAGAGCAAGTGCATCCGGGGGACAGGGTGAAACCAGTCAGCACCAAACCTGCAGGTGAGATCTGTGTCACAGGATCTTGCCCCATCACCCAGCCTGGAGTGCAGTGGCATGATCTCGGCTCACTGCAGCCTCAACCTCCTGAACTCAATCCATCCTCCCACCTCAGCCTCCTGAGTAACTGAGAACACAGGCAGACGCCACCATGCCCGGCTAAATTTTGTAATTTGTATAGCGATTGGGTCTACCTATGTTGCCCAGGCTGGTCTTGAACTCCTGGGTTCAAATGATCCTCTCACCTCAGCCTTCCATAGTGCAGAGATTACAGGCATGAGCCACCGCACCCGGCCTATGTCTTGAATTTTAAGCTCGGTTCCGACATCAAAAGCCTTCTATTGCTGGGTTCTTTACTCTCGGTAGCCCTCACTACACTGTAAGCCCCATGCAGATGTGAACAGCGCTGGCTAGTTCACGGCTGTATCTCAACACCCAGCTCCTCATGCATGGTAGACTCTCAATACATTGCATTGAATCGTTGAATAAAGGAATGAAGTAACGAATGAGAAAAGTACTAGAAGTGGCATGGTCTAGATTTCTGAAGCAGCCCCTTCCGCATCCCTGGATGATTCTAGACCTGCTCTCCCCACCCACCCTACATCCCATCCCACCCTCCCCTCTCTAAGCCGCCCACCCCCCGCCCCCTCCCCTCCCCCTCCCCGCCCCCGACAGCGCCGCAGTGCAGACCCTGTGGCTTTAAGGCCGGCAGGAGCCGAACCGGGCGGTGATTGGTGGTTTATTCTAAGGATCAAGGATGAGCTAATCCGCAGCCAATGGCCGCGCTGCACCGGCTGGCCCCGCACGCTAGATGCCGGAAAGCCTCGGCGGCGGCGCGCTCTGGCGTGAAGGGCCGGTGGCGTCAGCGGGAGGCCTGGCCCGCGGACCGGGCTCCCAGCTCGGGCAGGTACGGTGTTTTGTCCGGCGCCTCCTCCACCCTCCCAGGCGAGGGGCCCCCTCGGCCTTCCCTCCACCCTGGGACCGTGCACCTTGCGGCTGAGGCCCCGCGGGTTGCACGCGCCGCTTTCTGTGTCCAGGCGGGGCCAGCGGCTCTGCCCGGCAGGACCCGGCCCGGCGGGGTGGCCCCTGAAGCCAGTCCCACCCGGGCACCCCCGAGAGCAAGGCCTCAGAGCCTCAAGTTCCCCCTGGGCTTGGCCGAGCAGGGATGGTGCGGCCTCCCTCCGCCTCCTGGCCCGGGTTCAGCTCCCCGCCGGCTGAGGCTGTGGGTCTCCCTCCCCGCCCCACCGCCCATCCTTCTCTCTCTCTCTCCGAATGACCTCGGGTTGTAAGTTCCGGGCCCTGCCCATTCCCAGTGAGACCTGGGAGAGCAAAGGCGGGACAGCTCCGCGGGCCTCTCTCTGAGCCCATTCCTTTCCCGCAGCCACGGCTCTCATCCCTTTGGCCGCCTGGGTCACACACTGCTCAGGGAGAAGCTGCTGTCAGGTCCTTGGAGGCCACATGGCCTTCTCAAAAGTACAGCCGGGAGGACAGAGACCCTCCCTGGGGCTGGGTCACCCTGCCCTCTTCTATCCCCATCCAACGTGGCACCGAGTCTGCCATTCAGTCATTCCGTCTGCCAACAAGTCTTACAGGCCAGCTCTGTGCTTAGCTCTCTGCTGGCTCCAGGAGGGGTCCTCACTCGCTGACCACACCGACCTCAGGACCAAGGGAACAAACACAGCAGGGGCAATCCGTCCCGTCCACGGAGAAGTCTAAACCCCAAAGGGTAAATTAGATTCCCACAGGAGGAGCAGGGAGGGGAGAACAGGCAGGGTGGAGGGAACAGCATGAGGAACAGCATTTGAGATCAGCGTGTGTGGCCTCCATGTGCTGAATGCGTACTAGATATCAAGCGTGCTCCATGGAGGCCCTGTGAAGGTGGCTGTGGATCACAGATATCCTCAGCTCTCTCCAGAGCTCAACACAGTACCAGATACTCCAGAAATGTTTGCTGAACTGAATTTGTTTGGAAAGGAAAACAGAACCCCAGTCCGGCGCAGTGGCTCACGCCTGTAATCCCAGGACTGTGGGAGGCGGAGGCAGGCAGAGATCACCTGAGGTCAGGAGTTCAAGAGCAGCCTGGCCAACATGGTGAAACCCTGTCTCTACTAAAAATACAAAAAATAGCCAGGTGTGGTAGGCGAGTGCCTGTAATCCCAGCTACTTAGGATGCTGAGGCAGGAGAATTGCTTGAACCCGGGAAGTGGAGGTTGCAGTGAGCCAAGATCACACCACTGCAATCCAGCCTGGGTGACAGAGCAAGACTCCGTCTCAAAAAAAAAAAAAGGAAGAAAACAGAGTCCCAAGCTGGTGATGATTCTATCATTACCACCACTTATGAAGGACCTGGATCCATGAAAAGACCTTACCCACTTTAGCTCTGACTCCCTTCAGTCTTTGGAGGTGAATATTAGTCTCCCTGATATTCAGTGGAGGAAACTGGGGAGTGGATAGGGGTGTTGCACCCAGCTAGGTCCTCCCTAATACATTTGCCCATTCCAGGTCCCAGCTGCAGGGCAGCCATGAGCCTGGTGGCCTGCGAGTGCCTGCCCAGCCCCGGCCTGGAGCCTGAGCCTTGCTCACGAGCACGGTCCCAGGCTCGCGTGTACCTGGAGCAGATTCGCAACAGGGTGGCTCTGGGGGCGTCTGACGTGACAAAGCGTGACTATCTGGTGGATGCGGCCACGCAGATCCGGCTGGCCCTGGAGCGCGACGTTGGTGAAGACTATGAGGCGGCCTTCAACCACTATCAGAATGGCGTGGACGTGCTGCTCCGTGGCATACATGGTGAGGACCGGGGCTGGGCAGGGCTGGGGTGAGTGGGGAAGGGCCAGTGCAGGACTCCTCCTGTCATCCATCTGTCCTGTCCTCTGTCCATTTGTACTGGGTGAACAGGGCACTATGCTGGCCTGCAGGTCCTCCGTGAAGGACAATGATAGCTGGCACTTATTAAGCTGTTCCTACATGCCAGGCACCATTCTAAGGGGCTTCATGTAGATTCATTCATCTGAGCGTCACAGTAATAGAAATTACTGTATATACTGTAAATTCTCGTGTTCCAGATGAGGAAGCTGAGGCCTGGGGCAGTTCAATAGCTCGCTCGAGGTTCCACAGCTATCAAGTGGCAGAGCTGGGGTTTGACTTCACAGGCTGTGTACTTGGCCTTCCACACCTGACTGCCTGTCCCTGGAGCTGGGCTGGGCTCCTGCCCTCTGGGAGTTTGCATTCTAGTGGGGGGAGACTGATGAGTTGATTTGGACCATTATAGTCTCAGGTAGGAAGAGGATTAGGGGGGAAGTGAAGAGAGGAAAGAGGGAAACTGAGGTCAGACTGGGCTGGCCTAGAGCATTTTCTAGATGTTAGATCTCTAATCTGAGCACTGGAGAATGGTAGGTGCATTATCCAGCTGAAGGACTGGCTAGAGTCCCAGAGAGAGAACAGTCAAGGCCTAGAGGTGAGAGGGGAGGTCCCTCCAGGGCAGCATGAGGAACTTCCATGCCAGGGGAGAGGCTGGTGGCCAGGCTTGGGGTGGCCACTGGGCCTTTCCTGCCCTCCGGCTGAAGAGACCCCTCAAGCCTGGGCTTCCAGTCTGTCCAGTCAATTCCTTTATCCTGGTCCCCACCCTAGCCTTCTTCACACTGGGCATCAGAGATGGAAGAAGCAATGTTCTCTGGAATCTTCTGTCCCCTCCTCTGAAAAAAATGGATGGGGAAATCCCCACCCTGTCCCTTTCCAGGGTGTGACAGCTGCCAGCAAGGCGGTGGGTGCTAACGGTGAAGTGTTGTCTGCTGAGGAGTGACCCTGGTTCCTAACCTCCTCCTGCCATTTCCCTTCCTCCTCCTTCCTGGCTGGTCCCCCGCCCCAGAGGAGGGGCTCACGAAGCAATCTGGGGGCAGAATCTGCCTAACCAGGCTTAGAAACAGGAGCTCCCTACTCGGGAGAGCAGAGGGCAGGCAATGGGAGCTGGAACTCCAGTTCTCCGAGGCTGTGGCTGGGGACCCTGGTGACCCTCGTCCCCCACAGTTGACCCCAACAAGGAGCGACGTGAGGCTGTGAAGCTGAAAATTACCAAGTACCTGCGGCGGGCAGAGGAGATCTTCAACTGCCACCTGCAGCGGCCGCTGGGCAGTGGAGCCAGCCCCAGCACGGTGAGGAGACCCCCCGCCCAAAGGCCTGAGCAGGAGAAAGGCTCTGAGGGGAGACTGCGGAGGCCCCGACACCCACAGGCCGGCCCTGGGCTGCAGGGCAGAGGCCGGCAGTGGAGATCGTTAGTTGGGCTGGAGTGTGCCAGGGAGGCCCATCATCTTCTCCTCCTGGCTTCCTCTCTCTCCCATGCCTCATGGCTCATTCATTTTCAAACAACTCACTGAGTCATCTCCAGTCCAGTCTGCCTCCCTCACAGAGCACTTGCGATGCGTGCACATATACATCTGCCAGCCTTGCACACAGTTCAGTTTACACGCTTACGTGTGTCCACACTCAGAGTCTCCTGATTCTGTCTCTGTTGTGAACTGGCGTGCAATTTGGAACAGACCCTGATACCCACATGTGCACACACACTCTCCCCATATGGCTTTCTCTAAACCAGTAAGTGCTTAGTGAGGGTGGAAAATGCATGCGTGCTTCTTACCCCATGGATGCTTGCACTCACACAACCCTCCTTGGCTCACTGCATCTCGTACGGCTGCGTTTCCCCAGAGTACGTGCTTGGTCTACAAAGCATGTTCTGTGAGACTCACAGGTTCCCAGGTTATTTCCCTACCCCCACCTTGGGAGCTTCTGCATTTTTTGAGATGGAGTCTCGCTTTGTCACCCAGGCTGGAGTACCGTGGCATGATCTTAGCTCACTGCAACCCGCCACCTCCCGGGTTCAAGCGATTCTCCTGCCTCAGCCTTCCAAGTAGCTGAGATTACAGGCAGGCGCCACCACGCCCGGCTAACTTTTGTATTTTAGTAGAGATGGGGTTTCACCATGTTGGCCAGGCTGGTCTCAAACTCCTGACCTCAAGTGATCTGCCCGCCTCGGCCTCCCAAAGTGTTAGGATTACAGTTGTGAGCCACTGCGCCTGGCCTAGATGGGGCTTTTGAGAGGGGACTTCTGAAGCCCAGAGAACATGGGCCTTGGGTGGGCTGAGCAGGGAAGTTGGCTTGACCACCCTGGACCAGTATGGGTACCTGTCAGTCGAGGCCAGCTTTTCCACCCAGCCTGCCCCTGTGGGGTGGGGCCTGCCTGTACCCCTGCCCTCCCTACTGCTCTCCTTGCATCCAGAAGCTCCTGCCTGATGCCTGGTGAGAAGGCCATGGCCAAGGAGGGCTTGGCTCTGAGGCTGCTTGTGGCCTGTCTCCCTCCTCTGCAGGGTTTCAGCAGCCTGAGGCTCCGGCCCATCCGCACGCTGAGCTCTGCTGTGGAGCAGCTGAGGGGCTGCAGGGTGGTCGGGGTCATCGAGAAGGTGAGTGAGTGGACACTTGCCCTGCAGGAGGGAAACAGGGTATGCAATTTGGGGTGGTACTGGGGAGAGAGATGTGATGTGCTGAAAGCAGGTTGTAGCAGTGGCCCCCACTCCTCCAGAGGAGGTGGGCAGGGTCAGAGGGGAGTGCAGTTGTGTCCAGCAGTTCCCACCTCTCCCCCATCCCCAACACGCATGACTGTGGTCCTAGGTCCTGGAGAGGAAAATACAGGGAACGAGAAGAGGCCAATTGGCCAGGCACAGTGGGTCACACCTTGAATCCCAGCACTTTGGGAGGCCAAGGCAAGAGGATTGCTTGAGCCCAGGAGTTAGAGGCCAGCCAGGGCAACGTAACAAGACCCCATCTCAAATAAAATAAAATATAAAATTAAAATAAAATAAAATATAAAAAGAAGAGGCAGACAGGCTCTTTCCACAGCCCTGCAGCTCAGACCCAGAAAACCTGCTCCTTGGGAGAGTTGGGACAGAAACTGCAGGAGGAGTGAGGAGCTGTGCCCAGGGCGCTCTGCCAGCCCTCGAGGCCGTGCTCACGCCCACTTCCCGCTTCCCACAGCACCCCCGCCACACTCACCCTGAACCCCAGGGCTGCAGCCAAGGCACTCCACCGAGCACAGCTGGGGACTTCCTGCGGCTGGGACGTGCTCAACTCCAGAAACCTGTCCAGAGAGGGCCCGCGCTGGCCCTTCCTTGCCCAGGCCCTTGGCAAGTCTACCCTTTTTTACTCTCCTGACCTAACTATAACTTTACCCTGTCTCAATCCCATCTCGCGTGCTTTGCCTTAGTCAGGGCAGACAAGAAGATAGGAGGCGACGTCTCAACCCTTACTCAGGACACTCGTTGTTAGAGTGAGGAAATCAGAAGGATAGAGAATGAGGTCAAATGAGAGTCCAGCCAGTATGAGGTTCCCCTCTTCCCCGAACCCTGGAATAGTCACCCAAGAAGTTCTTTACCAAGCTGGCTAAATGGAGAGCTTCCTAAAAATACAGATGCCCAAGAATCTGTTATTTAACATACTCGCTGGGTGATTTTGGTGGATCTAGGGGCCCGCAGAGAAAAGGAGACAGTCCTGTGCTTCCCACAGGCAAGAGGATGACATGCTGCCTGCGGGAAGGCCCTGTGCTGGGCACCACCCCAGGTGGCCACAGGCAAGCCCCCTGCTCTCTGAGCTGTGGTTTCATCCTCTGGAAAGTGAGATGAGAATTCTCTGTCTATGGGGTGATCTGGGAGGTAAAACAATTTTGGGGAAAGACCTGGCACATGCTATGACACTGATTACATGTTTGATGGCTCTAAATACAAGTGACAGGAGTGAGCTGGGAGGCACGCACGCCCCTGTTCCCGGGCCTTACTCTGGCTGCTTCTCCTGGGTCCCTGGGGCAGGCCCCAGACTGTCAGCGCAGGCCCTGCCAGCTTCCATCTGCCATGGTCCCCTCCCCAGTGCTCGAGTGTCAGTGGCCACGACCCAACCTTGGCTGAGCACAGCTGCTCCCAGGGACTGGCTGGGAGGTGACTGACACCGTGCCTCCCAGTAAGATCCTGCTGAACCATACGTGTTATGGCAAGAGGGGTTCTGAGCTGAGTATGACAGGAAAACAGTGAGTTAAAGTTATGTTGCTTTGTTTTTTTAATGATAGGAGTTCTTAGAGTTTGTAGATGCAGACGTACGCTATGACACAGAATTCCCCAAACTTGTTTAGCCTCAGGAAAGTGGTTTAGGAATCTGGTGTATCGAGGCCCCTGCAGATGGAAAGCACAAATTAAGGCCAAGCCCAACCATTCTTTTTTTTTTTTTTTTTTTTTTTTTGACAGAGAGTCTCGCTCTGTAGCTCAGGCTGGAGTACAGTGGCGTGATCTCAGCTCACTGCAGCCTCGACCTACCAGGCTCAAGCAATCCTCCCAGCTCAGCCTCCTGAGTAGCTGGGACCACAGTCTCAAGCCCTGCTAATTTCTTCTATTTTTTGTAGAGCGATCTCGCTGTGTTGCCCAGACTGGTCTCAAACTCCTTGCCTCAGGTGATCCTCCACCTCCGTTTAGGCCTCCCAAAGCGCTCGGGATTACAGGCATGAGGCACTGGCCCGCCCCATTCTATTTCAGGGCTGCCCTTCTGTTTTTTGTTTTTTATCCTGTCTGGGATACTCAACTTAAGGACTTCACCTCCCTCCTGAGATTCTACTTCCTTTCCCTGTGTCATGCCCAAGCCATCACTTTCCCCAAATTAGGAAAGGTGTTACTACCCTGGGCCTGGCTCCCTGCAGCCAGACTTGGATATACTGTCACCCTTGTTCCATTCCACAGCTCTGCCCAGACAGATCCGGGGAGGTGGGCAGTGCCAGCCTGCAGCAACCCCTTCCAGGGAGGAAGCAAAGGGCTTGCTCGGGATGATGCTTGAGTGATCCCTAACGTGTCTGGCTGTTGGGATAACTATAGGGGCTGAAGAGATGGTGGCAGGGAGCAGTGAGGTGGGTGGATTGGGACTTGGGAAACAGCCAGAATACCCGAGGGCCTGGCCTCAGAGCCTGGGGGCCAGGGAGACGTCACCGGTGTTTGCTGAGCCTCGTGCAGGAGCCAGGCTCTGAGATGGGGTGGAGGAAGAAAAAGAAGGTCATCCAAGTCACTTGTTTTATTTGGCTTAAACACAGGGTGTTGTTTGTTTGTTTGTTTGTTTTTTAGTTGTTACCAACATTTAAAAATGTGCAGATTCTTATAAAAGTCCAGATTTCCTGCTTCTCTTGAAAAAATCAGATCTGGAAACGCTGGGCTCCCATTCCCCTGTGGCAGCAGGGAATGAAGGAGGATATGCCTGCTTTAGATAGGGCACCAGCCCTCCCGTCTGCGCCTCCACCCTGCCCCTTTGCTCACATGCCTGGCCCCGTGGGCCTTTGAGTTTAAGAACTTGTTTGAAATCTTTAGGCTTGTTTGTTCCATGGGAGATTCCTCCTGGGATTTTGGTACTTTGTGCATCTTTAAAGAAGAGGTTTACCATGTTTCACCAAACTTTAATGGTCCCTCTGTCCCAAGAATTCAGTGGGTCTCTTTATTTACAACAATCGCTCTTTTTGCCTTCCATCTTCCCAAATGGAAAGCTCACCCAACAGTTGTACGGAACCTTCTCATTTACAGAGCTGTGGCAGTAAGTCCTCACAGTCACCATGGGGGAGCAAAGGCTTATATGGTGCTGTTCAACATGGTAGTCACTAGCCACATAAGCCCCTCTGCATTCATATTCATTCCCAATGAAGTCATCTGTGTCTCAGTTCATCAGTCACATTTCAAGTGTTCAATGGCCCCATGTGGCTACTGGCTTCCATATTGGACAGTGCAGACGTATAATCCTGCCATCGTGATAAGAAGTTCAGTTGGACAGTGCTGCATTTTAATAATTGTTCTACAGAGAATTAAACTGAGGTTCAAAGAATTCAACGGGGCTGGGCTCGGTGGCACACACCTGTAATCCCAACACTTTGGGGAGCTGAGGTGGGTGGATCACCGGAGGTCAGGAGTTCGAGACCAGCCTGACCAACATGGTGAAACCCCGTCTCTACTGAAAATACAAAATTAGCCAGGTGTGGTGGCGCATGCCTGTAATCCCAGCTACTCGGGAGGCTGAGGCAGGAGAATCGCTTGAACCTGGGAGGCGTAGATTGCAATGAGCTGAGATCACACCACTGCACTCTAGCCTGGGCAACGACAGTAAAACTCCGTCTCAAAAATAAATAAACAAAGAAGTAGACTGGGCGCGGTGGCTCACGCCTATAATCCCAGTACTTTGGGAGGCCGAGGCAGGTAGATCACCTGAGGTCAGGAGTTCAAGACCAGCCTGGCCAACATGGCGAAACCCCATCTCTACTAAAAATACAAAATTTAGCTGGGCATGGTGGCGCATGCCTGTAAGCCCAGCTACTAGGGGGCCGAGGCAGGAGGATTGCTTGAACCTGGGAGGTGGAGGTTACAGTGACCTGAGATCACGCCACTGTACTCCAACCTGGGCAACAGAGTGAGACTCCATCTCAAAATAAATAAATAAAAATAAATAAATAAATAAAGAAGTCAAGGGACTAGACAGTCCTCCATCTCCCAAACCACTGAGTAAAAGGGGTTTCTTGTTTGGTTGAATGAATGGGAAAATGCCCCCTACTTTGCTGCCCTTTTGAAATATAATGAAAGAAAAAGGAGAAGAAAAAAAAATCCCCTGAATCCTACCTAACTCCAAGATAATCACTGTTAATGTTTTAGTCTAATTCTTTCTGGATACTGAGGGTGGTTTTAGTATGTTTTTAGCAGAAATCTTTCAGTGTATGGATCAAGGTTTATTTCTGGCTTCCTCAGCCTTCCCTCCTTCACTGGTTTTTTTGGACTCTGTCAATCAGAGGCCCTTGCCCGGGACAAGGTGGCGGGGAATCCCACTTGGCAAGGGACGGTGGGGAATTATCCGGGGTGTCAGGATTTGTGGGAAACTCTGTTCTCCTAAATGACTCCAGAGTTTTCTTCCTTGCTTTTTCAAATATTGCACAAGTTTGGTCAGGGAGCCAAGCCCAGGCTGGACTCAGTCTCTGGCTGTTGGAGGAGAGACCTCTGGTGGTCGGAGAGGACTCCTTGCTCCTGCTGCGAAAAGGATCCTGGGCGCTCGTGTAGCCCACTGCCTTCCTTTCACTGGTGGTGGAGAAACAGGCTCAGGAGGGAAGGCCCGTGCCAAGGTCACCTGGTTGTGCTCTCAGTTCCAGTAAAGTCTGCAGGGTTCTGGAATCAACCTGCCTGGGTTCAAGTCCTGACTTGACCACTTTTTAGCAGTGGGACAGTAGGCCACATAACTTCTCTGAGGCTCAGGCCTGAATTTTGGCAGGATTGTGGGAATAAAGTTAAACAACCTATGTAAAGTGCTTGGCACAGAGTAAGCACTTTATAGCCAGGGTGGGCTTCCCCTCAGATGACACTGGTAATAATCACGACAGGTTGTCAAAGGTGTGCTCTGCGGCAGGTGCAGGCTGCTGCTGTGCCTGAATCGCCTGCTTTAAGAGAATCCTCTTCATGACCCCCTGAAGGAAGTGCTGCTATGACCCCATTTTGTACTTAAAAGGAGCAAGGTTCAGAGAGGCCATGTGACTTGGCACATGTGATCCCTGACATTCTCACAGCCTTTCCATTCACCAAGGGCTTTCTTGGTTTTTTGTTTTTTGTTTTGTTTTGTTTTGTTTTGTTTTTCAGATGGAGTCTCTCTCCGTTGCCCAGACTAGAGTGTAGTGGCATGATCTAGGCTCACTGCAACTCCGCCTCCCGAGTTCAAGTGATTCTCCTACTTCAGCTTCCCAGGTAGCTGGGATTACAGGCGGGCACCACCACGCCCAGCTAATTTTTGTATTTTTAGTAGAGATGGGGTTTCACCATGTTGGCCAGACTGGTTTTGAACTCCTGACCTCAGGTGATCCACCCGCCTTGGCCTCCGAAATTGCGGGGATTACAGGCCTGAGCCACCACACCCGGCCCTCACCAAGGGCTTTCTGTATGGCTTCAACAATCCAGAGATGTAGGGAAGGTGGGCATTTGGAATTCCTGGTTGGTAGATGAGAAAATCAATTCAGTTTGCCCAAGATCGAAGCCCAGTGCCCCTTCCCCTACCCTGATCCCAAGCTGTGGCCTTCCTCACTGCCCGGTAGCCTGGCCTCAGGGCCCAGTTCCCACCCCCCACCATGGCTGGCCACGGCCTCCCTGGGGAATGTCCACAGGGCAGGCCAGCAGCCAAGGAGTCACAACCCCAGGGTGTGGGCCTTGCCTCCACATGCCCTCACTTGGGCTGAATCCTGTTCCCGCCCTCGACGTACCTGTGTGCCCGCTCCTCCTGCTGGGGCCCGCCCCTGCCCACCACGCAGATGAGAAAAGGGCCCTACTCCAAACACGACCCTGACCTTGCAATTGACAGCCTCTGCCTCTAGTGGAAACCAACACAAGAAGAGGCTGCTCTCCAAGGAAAGCCTCCGAGAGGACTTTACTTATTTGTTTGTAATTTTTATTTGCAGTCAGGAGTACATATGCAGGTTTTTCACATAGATAAACTTGCGTCGTGGAGGTCTGTGTAAATGAAGGGGGTGGAGTGGAGTGGGGAAGAGGCCTGAACGCAGCATGCCAAGCCCACACAACGTGGCTGCGCTGGGGAGACCTGGAGTCAGCTCAGAGCTGTGGCTTCCTCAATTGTAAAGCAAGAGATCAGAGGCCGGGCGCAGTGGCTCATGTCTGTAATCCCAACACTTTGGGAGGCCGAGGCCAGCGGATCACAAGGTGAGGAGATCGAGACCATCCTGGCTAACACAGTGAAACCCCATCTCTACTAAAAAATACGAAAAATTAGCTGGGCGTGGTGGCAGGCACCTGTAGTCCCAGCTGCTTGGGAGGCTGAGGCAGGAGAATGGCATGAACCCAGGAGGCGGAGCTTGCAGTGAGACGAGATCGCACCACTGCACTCCAGCCTAGGCGACAGAGCGAGACTCTGTCTCAAAAAAAAAAAAGAGATCAGGGGAAGTGACTGGCTCTGAGGTCCCTTCCAGCCGTGACACCTCAGACCCTGCAGGATGGTGGGGCTCTGGCCAAGGCCTTGGGTGAGGGGTTGATCTCTGGGGGTCCAGGTGGAACAGGGCTTCTCAGTTGATCTCTGGGGGTCCAGGTGGAACAGGGCTTCTCAGCCCTCCCCTTAGGCGATGTGAGGCTTGGCCCAGCATGGGCAGGGCGTTCTTCTCGCACCCCACACACAGTGAGCCGAGGCTCGGGCTGCTCGCAGTGTGTGTGTCCAGCACCAACTACATCCCTGCACTGTGCAGGGCTCCGGGAATACAGAGCTCACAGTCCAGTAGGGAGACAGATTAGACAGTGTGAAGAGGCTCTCCTGAGGGTGAACTAAGAGAGCACTGGAGACAGATTAGGGACCCCAGCCCCCGTAATCTTGGGAAGGCTTCCTGGAGGAGGCAGCATCTGAGACCACAGGTCTAGCAGGGGTGGATGAGCAGGATAGGATTGATGTCCGCTTCAGGAGTGCCACCAAAGCCCGCTCTCCCTGCCCTGCCACTGGAGTGAGCCAGCCTCAGTGGAGGAACCTGGGAGGGGGTCAGGCTGGGGTCACGGAGCCCCAGGAGCTAGCACATGCCTTAACCAGTGCCTCTTGGACTTTGGCAGGTGCAGCTGGTCCAGGACCCGGCAACAGGAGGGACCTTCGTGGTGAAGGCAGGTGCCACCCTGCCCCTGCCACTCTGCATTCCCCTTGCATCTTTCTCAGGGCTCTTGGAAACTCCTACCCAGAACCTGCATTAGAAGCCTACACTCCCTCCCCCAAAAGCTGCCTGTTCTACCCGAACATGCCCCGCTTTCCAGATGGACACACATGCACATACACACACACAAATACACAAACACACAAATACACACATG
Organism: Macaca fascicularis; assembly: GCF_037993035.2. Taxonomy (NCBI): domain Eukaryota; kingdom Metazoa; phylum Chordata; class Mammalia; order Primates; family Cercopithecidae; genus Macaca; species Macaca fascicularis. The sequence goes on along the minus strand of NC_088381.1, from coordinate 142,864,991 downwards.
CACACACACTGCCCCCTCTTTGGCTAGAGGGTGGAGGACCCGGATTCTACAGGGGCAATGGGGGTAAGGACAGGTCGGGAACTGAGGGAGGCATTTGCTCCACCCTCATTTGGGTGCCCCTGAAGCCAGGGCTAGGAGGTCCCCTAACAGCAGCAGTCTCTGGCCTGTCACCGGCTGATCTGCCTGCCCTGCCCCTCCCAGAGCCTACCCAGGTGCCACATGGTGAGCCGGGAGCGGCTGACCATCATCCCACACGGAGTCCCCTACATGACAAAGCTGCTCAGGTACTTCGTGAGCGAGGACTCCATCTTCCTGCACCTGGAGCATGTGCAAGGTGAGCAGGCCTGGGGGCCCCTGTCAGCTCCCCAGGACTTTGGGATATGTTGTCAACTCTTAAAATGCTGAGCCCTGGCAGGGCGTGGTGGCTCATGCCTATAATCCCAGCACTTTGGGAGGCCGAGGCAGGCGGATCAACTGAGGTCAGGAGTTCCAAACCAGCCTGGCCAACATGGTGAAACCCTGTCTTTACTAAAAATACAAAAACTAGCCAGGGGTGCTTGTGCATGCCTGTAATCCCAGCTACTTGGGAGACGGAGGCAGGAGAATGACTTGAACCTAAGAGGTGGAGGTTGCAGTGAGCCAAGATCATGCCACTGCACTCTAGCCTGGGCAACAAAGCAAGACTCTGCCTCAAAAAAAAAAAAAAAAAAAAGCTGAGACCTGGGGAGGGGCGGAACTTGCACCAGATGTACAGCACAGACCAGGGGACCCGGCCTTCCTGGAGGCCAGTCAGGCTGTTGTGGGCCTGTGTGTGGTGCCAAGGGGGCAGGGGACATCCTGGGGAGGATGCCCACATCGTGGGTGGGCATGAGAATCGCAGCTGTCTCCTCTGTCGCTGTTTCCTCCTGCGTTGGCTCTTTTCATTTTTCTGGACTGTGCCGATCCCTTGGGAGTGGCCAGACAGGGTGGTGGTGACTGAAGTTATGATTGTATTGATGACTTTTTAAAGTGAGGTCCACATCTGGGGTCATGACACATAGTCATCATCAGTCTGTGCCTGGCCTTCTTTAAATTTCTTTATATCAGTCTCCCTAAAAACAGTGTTCACGTTAGTGAACCCACCACCCAAACCACAGACACTGGCAGTGCTGGACGTCTGTCGGTGGTGTGCCAGTTTGTGAGGCTGGGCCCGCTTTAGGTGGGTCAAGAGGAGGGCAGAGGGCATTCTAAGCTGAGGGGTGGGAGGGAGCAGAGGTGAGGGGCTGAACTAGGCCTGGACACCCAGAGGCAAAAAAGTCTGTGCCCAAGACAGGGGAGGCAGGAGTGGGAGCGGGCCCTGGCATCCATGCTCTTTTTCTCCCTGTCCCCACGCTCACCGCTCCCTCTGCATGGCCCAGGAGGCACTCTCTGGTCCCACCTGCTCTCCCAGGCGCACCCCCGACATTCTGGGCTCAGCTCTGGCTCTACCCAGGAGAGGATGAAGGCTCAGCTCAACCCCCACCTCAACCTCCTGACCCCAGCGAGGCTCCCCTCAGGCCACACCCCTGACCAGGACAGAATCGCCCTGGAGCCTCCTAGGACTTCTCCGAGCCTTCCCCTAGCCGGGGAGGCCCCATCCACCAGACCCCAGAGGGAGGCTGAAGGTGAACCCACAGCCAGGACCAGCACCTCTGGCTCCTCGGACCTTCCAAAGGCCCCAGGTGGCCACCTGCACCGTCAAGCTAGGCGGGCTGGCCAGAACTCAGACGCTGGGCCCCCTCAGGGACTCACTTGGGTTCCCGAGGGGGCCTGCCTGGTGCTAGGGGGCTGTGGCCGAGGCACGGATCAGAGCTGCCTGTCAGCAGATGGGGCCGGCCGGGGCTGTGGCAGGGCCACCTGGAGTGTGAGAGAGGAGCAGGTGAAGCAGTGGGCGGCGGAGATGCTGGTGGCACTGGAGGCACTGCATGAGCAGGGGGTGCTGTGCCGGGACCTCCACCCCGGGAACCTGCTCCTGGACCAGGCAGGTAGGTGCCCTCCCCACCCCTCAGGGGGGCAGCCCCCAAAGCCTCCTCAGGCAGAGGACGAGAGAGCCCCAAAGTCGAGGGGACCTCCGAGGTTGTCTTCTCCTCCCTGGCCCCAGCCGGCCTTTCAGCGGGCCTAGGCCGGAGTCTGTTGGCTGAGGCTCCTGGGAGTACCCTGTGGGCTCTGTGGGCCTCAGGGTGCTGTGCCCCTGCAGAGGTTCTGCCCAGCAAGGCCATTGGCTCCTACCACATGACTGTTGGGGGAAGCCCTGGAACCCCCTCCCCTATGTCAGCTGTCCTCAATCTTTGTCCCCTCCTTTTTCCTCCTACACACTGGAGGTCACATCCGGCTCACATATTTTGGCCAGTGGTCAGAGGTGGAGCCCCACTGCTGCGGGGAGGCCGTGGACAATCTCTACAGCGCCCCAGGCAAGAAGGGGGAGGCCGGGGTGGGCCTTAGCACCTGGGTGCCTTTGTGGGGGTTGCGCCCAGAGTCTGAGAATGACAGAGGGGGTGGGTGGTGTCTGGGTAGGCTGAGGAGAACGGAAGAGGCCCTCTTGGGTGAGGCTGGGACCCGTGTTCTTGTTCCCACAGAGGTGGGTGGGATTTCTGAGCTGACAGAAGCCTGTGACTGGTGGAGCTTTGGGTCTCTACTGTATGAACTGCTTACAGGAATGGTGAGTGGCTGGGCTGGGTGTAGTGCTCTGGTGGGTGCCACTGAGTGTGGGATGGGCCAGGCTTAGTCCAGTCACTCAGTCTGGGCAGAGACTGCCTGGCTGTCCTGCCAGCACAGCTGCCCCCAAAGCCAGGGACACACTTAGCACTCCCAACACATTAGTTGGCTATAGCTAAGGAGACTGTCAACTTCTGTGAATGAGAGTAGAGTGGGGTGGTCAGCGAAGGTTTCTGCCAGAGAGAGCCTGGGCCCAGGTGGTGTCAGATTTGGAGGAAGCGCAAAATGTGACACAGCCCTTCTTCCCTGGAATTCTGTTCGATCCTCCTGAGCCCACTGTTCACTCCTCCCACCCATGCCCTCGTGGGCTGCCACTCCCAGACCTTCGCTGGAGGATGGGAGAGAGGGGCTTTCACCCAGGCAAGCAGCTGCCCTGTCCAGCCTGGGTCAGCCAAGAGCTCAAAAGATCCCCCGCAAACACTCCAGGAACCTGTGTTTGCAGGTTGCAGTCAGGGCAGGCACTCTTGGGAACAGTAGATGGCTCTGCCTTCTATCCTCCTCACTCATGAGCTCAGCACCACAACTGAGACCAGTTTTGTAGGCAACAAGGGAGAGGCCAAAGTGCATTTGAGCAGGAAATAGCCAGAATGGATGCAGCGTGAACTGAAGTCCAGATCTGACCAGTCCATCCGGGCTCCCTCCTGCTTTCGTCCCATGGCACAGGGCCCCTGAGAGTCCTGGTTGCAATTTCCCGCAGAGTGGCTCTCTCCTTCCTGTCTCCTCTCACCTCTCCAGCCCAGAGCTCCTGGCCTTCCTCCTAGGGGTTCCTGGAAGTTCATACTTCCCTCCAGACAGACCCTCTGCTCCCCAAAGCTGTGCCTTTCTGGGGTGTGGAGAGGTCCTATTTTATTTTATTGCCACGCCCCTGCCTTGGCCCCGATGGTAGCATGCCGTGGCCTGCTGCCAAATGAATAGCCAATGTGGATTTTTTAAATAAGGAGAAAAGTTCCATCACTGTTCTCAAGAGTGCCTGCCCTGATTGCAACCCAAGATAGTTGCTTCTAGCAAGCTTGGAGCCAAGACCTAGGTTCAAACCCTGAACTCGGCACAAGTCCCTTTACCTCTCTGGGCCTGTTTCTTGCCTTTCGTGGATAACGTAAAGGCACTGCTTAGCCATCAGGCAGTGTCTGGCCCTAGCAACTATAATTATTGTCATCATCCTCATGGGATGTGACATGGGAAAAAAAAATCCTGGCTGCCACTGTAATGTAGACAGTCCTGGGGTCGCCTCCTCAGAGGCCCTTCCCTGTGTCCTCCCAGGCACTGTCCCAGAGCCACCCTTCAGGAATCCAGGCCCACACCCAGCTCCAGCTGCCTGAGTGGCTCAGTCGTCCGGCGGCCTCTCTGCTGACTGAGGTGAGGTGTAGCCCAGCCAGAGGAAGCAGCTGCCTAGCCTGAGAAAGGTGCTGGGAGGGGCACAGAACTGTGTCTGCACCACATGTGCTTCGTGCTCAGTGTCTGATGTGGATGCAGAGGACAGTAGGGTCAACACATTTCTACATGTTGGTGGCCAACCACCACTAATGTCCCCAGGGTAAAATGTGGGTTCCACGGGCCAGGTTGCCAGGGAGCAGGCCCCCTAGGGGCCATAGTGGTTGGAGCCCCTGGAGGTCACCCCATGCCTTCACAGCTGGAGTGGGGCAGGCCAGCTGACTGGGCCTCTCTCTGCAGCTGCTGCAGTTCGAGCCTACCCGGCGCCTGGGCGTGGGAGAAGGTGGTGTCAGCAAACTCAAGTCCCATCCCTTTTTCAGTACCATCCAGTGGAGCAAACTGGTGGGGTAAGAAAGAGGGTAGAGCGGGTGACGGAAGCAGCTGGCCTGGTCTGGATCGCCTCTCCTCCTTGCCTGACACCCAGGGCTGGCCCTCTATCCGCGGGCTTCGGGCGAGGAATGGAGGGCACTGCCTGTCCTACTGGGCTCCCACTGGGACCTCAGAATTATGGCCACCACCCAGGAAGGGTCAGCTCCTGGAAAAGCTGGAGGTGGGGGCAGTCAAGGCCTGCCCTGCTAAGCAGCTTGAACCTTCCACCCATGAGTCAACAGACCCATTGAGCATGTGGACTCACCATGTTAAAAGCTGCCCTCTGTGGCATTGGCGCTGAGCTCTTGACCACCTGCTGCACCCTACTGTGAGGTGCTGTGACTGACTTACTGCCATGTTGTGCCCTACTCAGGACATCTCTGGAGACTCTTCTCAGGACACTGATCCACTGGCTCAGTGGACCCAAACCAGACTGTCCTGGCTAGTCCTCTTAGTCACACAGTGAGTGGGCCTCTTCCACCAGAAGCTGTTACTGCAGCTAGAGAGGCTCAGAAGCAAGGATGCCATCTGTAGTGTGGGGAGGGATGAGGTAGGGGACAGGAAGACCCCCCCATTCCTGACCATGCCCCCTGTCTTGCAATTTCAGACTTGGGAGAGCAAAAGGGAGGGGAAGAAAATAAGAGGAATGGGGGGAGGAAGGAATGCACAGCTCTGCCCCTTAGAGCAAGTCTGAAACCAGAATCAAGAGCCCTCCTCCCCAGTGGGGCCAGCTGTGTGGGGGGAGGGGGGCAGCCTGCCCCAGGGGTGCAAAAGGACAGCAATTCATTCAGCCTCCAGGCCAAAGCAGCTGAGACAAAGTGTGCCCATCAGGATCCCCTCTCAGGCTTTGGCTGTTTACCATGTCACTGCCTACTGTGACTTCATGTCCTTTTGGGATAAGAAACCACAAAATGTATGGAACAACTATCCATGGCTCTTAGCCAGAAACGTCTTGCTTCTGGTCTCTGAAAAACTGGGGTGAGTGGTTGTCCCAAAGACAATCGCCCCCAGTTTGGGGGCTCCTCTCAGGGTTCACCCTGTCACCGGGGTGTGGGACCTGGGAAACTTCCACTAGACTGTTGCCCCCAGCTCCTCCCCGCCAGCATCCCAGTCACCACCAGGTGGCGCTTCCTACATGGTCCACATGTCTGGCTCTGAAGGCCCAACTCTGTCAGGCCAGACTCCTGTCACTCATGGTGGGGAGACCTGACTTCCTCGGGCTCTTCAGGAGACTGAGACAGAGAGGACAAGCGAAAGCGCAGCCTGTGTATGACTCTCCGCGGTTCACATCCTGCCTCTCCCTGGGGTTTACCTAGCCCCAATAAAGCCTGCTCTGGTCTCTGGTGTTCTTGCTTCTTCCATGCAATGACCACGGCTCACTGGGGCAGGTTGGAAGGCTCCCCCATAGACGCTCCAGAGTGAAGTCAAGAGTGAGCTTGGGGGCTGCCAGGAAGTAGGATGCAGGGCTGGTGGTGAGCAGCATGCCACCTGTGCCCTGGGCCTCAGGGGAAGTGGTGAGGTCAAGAGGAGGACCAGGCTCTGTGGGGAAGAGGATGAAGAAGCCTTGGAAGAGGCTCATGGTGCCTGGGGGAATGCCAGTTGCATCCTCACAGTGACCCCTTGCAACAGAAGGTAGCTTCTGAGAAAACTGAAGCTTAAAGAGGTTAAGGACACAACCTAGCCAGAGTTGCAAGTTAGTGTTCCTTCTGCTACTCTCCCTAAGTCAGGCTGGACCACTTCCAACCACTGCTTCATGAAACACAAGTCACTTCTGGAACTTCTGTGCTTCATTCACCCAACGCTACATGTCTGGTACCTTGTTGGGCCCTGAATTTAGAATACTGTGGGTCCCAGCTCTTACAGTCGACCTCCTTTCGATAGAATGGGGCAAGCAATGCCTATTTTGCAGGTTTACCAGATAAATTAAAGCTTCTAACACCAAGTCCTGTTCTTCCTTTCATTCAACCTAATTTGTTTTTCTATCTACTAGAGCTCTAGTTCTACCCTCTGGGACCCACTTCCCTCCCGTGAGACCTTCACAGAGGGATGGCCTCACTGCAAGAGAGCTCAGCAGACAGGGACTGTGGAAAGGCAAGGCTGTGTTTAAGCCTGGAATCCATCACACCTGCCACCTACAGTCTAGGTTAGCTACCAACCCTGTATACTCACCCTCACTGACCACTGCTCCTAGGAGGTCATCAACTCTCACCTGTTCATGTGTATTGACCTTGAGCATCTTGGTACATGAGGTAATCAAATCCAAATGAAATGAGATGCTCCCACCCCTCCCAAATCCATCACTGAAATAATGTAAGCCCCCACAAAAAATGCAAGTCTACTGGTGTTTTGAAAGGGCTTCATCAAGATGGTGACCCCAAATTCTCTAGAGTATGGCTTGACGGGCTGAAGGAAGCTGGGGCACTAAAAGACTATGATGCTTTTGAAAACTTAAAAAAAAAAATCCTAAGCCCCCCATCCATCTGTATGGACCCCTCCTCTCAGTCAAGGGCACTCCAAAGTTAACCTGAAAAGCTAGTTTGGGCCACGGTGGGAAGAGGAAGCCAGCCATGGCTCATTATACCCTAAAACAGGCTCCTTAAGTCTGATGAGAAGCATTTACAATCTATTTTCTCTGAAGCCTGCCGGCTGGAGGCTTCATCTGCGTAAAACCTTGGTCTCCACAACTCCTTACTGTAACCCAGACATTACTTTCTATTGATTCCAGGTCTTTAGATAGTAACTCTTTCAATAAATTGCCAATCAGAAAATCTTTGATTCTGCCTATGACAACACCCCTAGGCCTTGAGCTGTCCTCCCTCTATAGACCAAACCACTGTACATCTTACAGGTATTGACTGGTGTCTTATGTCTCACTAAAATGTATTAAATGTGTAAAACTAAGTTGGAACCAGACCACCTTGAACACATGTTCTCAGGATCTCCTAAAGGTGGTGTCACAGACCATCAGTCACTCACATTTGGCTCAGAATAAATCTCTTCAAATATTTTACAGAGGTTGACTCTTTTTGGCAACACTTTCCTGGCTGGCAGTCAGGATTCTACCTTCTGTCAAATTAGGACAGTGTTAACTTCCACATAAGGGATTTCTGATTCCACAAGATAAGCAACAGGACCTTAAGTGGTTTTCAATGATGTCAGTGCAACAGTGCTGGGGACTTGTACCACCTCGGTAGCCAAAAGGAACACAGATACAGGAACCCTGTTTGAGAACATCTGCCCTTTAATTTGCATTTAAAATCAGTTTCTTTAAATACTTTAGTTACAAGTTCTGAATAGTGAAGACAGAGTAGTAGATGCTGCAGGCACTCAGTATTGGCTCCCACCCCTTCCCCCCTCCCCCACCCCCAGGCCTCACTTCTTGGCTCAAGATACAAAAGGGCACTCTCTACTGGCCCTGGTGTCAAATGTCAGCAGCCTCAGGCCTGGATGCGGTTGGATACAAAGCCATGAATCCCAGTAGCTTTCATTTGCCTTTAACCATGCTCCAAGGAATTCCAATGATTGTGCCCAGATCCACGGGCAACACACCTTAGAAATGACCTCATCCATTTCACTACTATGTACTAACACCCTCAGGGTGGTTTCCTACCCCAGTCCATGTCCTCCAGATCTGTGTCCTGCAGAGGAAGAGACAAGGCCCCACTATAACGCAGGAAGGAATAAGAACTGCCTCCTCAGCCCACGTGCTTAAAGCAACTTAACTGAAAAGCTCAAGTCAATCTGAGTCAGTCAAGAGGAGACCTCCCCTCCCTAGTCTCTACCAGGCTACGGCCCTTCCTCGGGACCATGCTCCGTCCCACTGCCATGATGTGCTAGAATCTGCTCTAAGAACAAGGTGCTAGAATGAGGCCCAGCAACCAGGAAAGGGTTTGGAAAGGGTTGCTACAGCCCCAGCTGTGTGAGATTGTGCCAAGACGAGTCTTCCTGGTGTAAGCCTATGATGGAGAGCGTCGGCGCGGGCTCTCCTATGGTGATTACAACACGTGACCTCAGGGGACCTCTGCCCTCTCCTCCCACTCACACGCCCAGATCCCCTGGCCTGTGCTTCCTGGAAGAGGTAGAAGAGGCATCTTGAAGTCAATGACAACGGAGAATGAAGGTGCCACTGAAGAAGCAAAGCAGCACCTCTTTGCCTGTGTTCAATCCCTCCACACAAGTGGAATCAAGGGAGAATGTGAACAGCCAGGACAGAGGCTGCTCTGAGCTTGGGAGGCACAGCATCCTCCTAAACATCTCTGCAGAACAAACTTTCAAAAGATAGGAACTTGATAACATGGTCCCCGGGGGTTTCTCTATAGTATACCAGCACTAGGGAGAAGCAAAATCATCTCTGCGGAGGGTTGATGGAAGAAAGGCAGGAATATGGATGAGCATCCATTAAGGCGCTCTCTCTCAAGCCTAAGGAATTAAGATATTCGAGGGTATGAGACAGGTGCAGAGAGGGAGAGAGCCTGGCAGGAACACCAAGAAAAGACCTGTGACTGCTGGTTACATAGTGCTCTGCTTCCTTGCTTGAGGCCAACAGCATGTGCCTGCCTGTCACCAGGCTAACCCGGGACCCATGACGGGACAGGGAGAAGACTGATTTTCAGTTCCTGCATGATCAATTTATAGGGTGTGTGGGTTCCTCCTAAAGATCCAGGAGGAGGACTCTGGGATCCTCTACCGCTGCCTTGATTTTGCGGAGGAAAGTCACAGCCTCTCTGCCGTCAATCAGCCGGTGGTCGTAGGTCAGTGCCACATACATCATGGGCCGCACCTCCACCTACAGAGAGGAAAGGTCAAGAGGTTTGTCCCCAGCAAGCCACAGCCAGCCTTGCTGAAGGAGGAGATTTAGCACGGCCCATAAGAAAGTTCCTATTTCCAGAGCCTTTCCTATTGATGTTGCCTCTGCATATTTACAGTATTTTCAAAGACCAGGCCTTACCCTCAGTGCAAAGCTTCCCCACTCAGAAACAAAGTTTGCCAAGAAAACTGTCCTCTCACAACTGTCTTTTATTTTTTAAAAACATACTCTGCCCTCTAATGCATCTGCTGCCTACGAGGAAAGTCTTCCCTTCAGTTCTGGCTGCCTGTACTTGCTTCTCTGGTGTTAGAATTTAAAAAAAAAAAAAAAAATTAAGCTGGGGTCTACAAATTCTGGAATTGTATGTGTAGTTGGGTGTGTGGGCATTTTCCAGGAAGATCTACGGATTTTGGTTTCACACAGGAGTCAGTAACCCAAAAAGATTTTAAACACAGGAGTTCCCAGAAAGCTTTTGATATCAACATATCTTCTAAGGGCCAGCTCAAGCCCCTTTAATACTTAATTCTCTGAACTCCTGGGAAACTTCCAAGCTTTATCATACAACTTGCCAGCTCGTAGACTGACATGCATAAATGTCATCTGTTTCCCAGGGGCAAGGGACCATGTCTCCAACTATATCCCCCACTCCATAGAAGCAAACAAGCCTTCTCAGCTCAGTGGTTCTCAAACTTGAATATGCATCAGGATCATCTGCACTTCTTCTTTAAGTCTGGGATGGGGTCTAAGAATATGCATCTCTAACAAGGTCCCAGATGATGTTGATCCAGACCACAATTTGATAATCAGTGCCTTAGCTATTAGAAACTAAGAAATGGAACTTAGGCCTAGAATTATAGTTAATGTTTTGCAATTAGCATTTAGTTGGATTTCCCCTTCATCAAGACCTAGCCACTAGGACCTTAGAAGGGAGTTCCTACCTTGCCTCCTACAGCCACTGGCCTGTCAAAGATGCCATGCATCCCCAGGATGGCAGACTGAGGGGGGTTGATAATGGGTGTTCCAAAGAGCGAGCCAAAAACGCCTCCATTGCTAATGGTGAAGGTACCGCCATCCATATCTTCAATGGCAAGTTCATTCTTTCGGGCCTAAAAACAGATTTCGTCATTGAAATATTAAGCCAACCCAGCTTCCTTCATCTAAAGTCAGTCCATAATCCCAGCGCTTTGGGAGGCTGAGGCAGGAGGACTGCTTGAGGCCAGTTCAAGGTCAACCTGGGCAACACAGTGAGACCCCACCTCTACAAAAAACTTTATTAGCTAGGCATGGTGGTGCACACCTGTAGTCCCAGCTACTCAGGAAGCTGGGGCAGGAGAATCGCTTGAGCCCAGGAGTGCAAGGCTGCAGTAAGCTATGACTCTACCACTCTACTCCAGCCTGGGCAACACAGCGAGACCCTGCCTCTAAAAACAAAAAAGCAAAGGAAGTCCAGAAAGCTTGTATCATGAGATTGATGGCACAAGCGCCAGCCTCCGTGTGACAGTTGTCCGGCTGAGGTGTCTATGACCAGGGCTCCACCAGAGAAAAGGCACAACTTCATAGAGCTGAAGACTTCAAAGAAGATCTTTTCTAGCAGGTCTCATCTGATGAGATTTCAGTTACCAGAGCGCGGTGAACTCCACCAGATAGATAAAATACTTAGCTCTCATGGGCCACTGCTTTTCTCAGGGGCTATGCACTTGACGTTCCATGAGCACTGCTCGCTGGCGAGCCCAGCCTTCCGAAGGCTCTTTTCCCTCGCCTGCTCAGCAGCTTGTATACATCTTTCTACTTTACCTTCTCTCCCAGTTCAGTGATGGTCCGTTCAATATCTGCATAATTCATAGCTTCCACATTCCTGATGACTGGAACCACCAGACCCTGAAGAGGGTGAAGAGCTGTTTTCAGTTGCAAATTAACATTACCTTTTATAGTTACAATTCCCTTGATTCAACCAGTGGTATCCCCTCCCTAGAATACCTTCATTACTCAATGTGATTAACAGAAAGTCTTAAGATAAAAGAATGTGGCATGGTTTAAAGAAAAAAAGTTACTAACTCCTTCCTAAAAACACAGAATTAAAGAAATGATTTCTCTTGTGTGATCTCCTTCTTCACACAGATAAGGTGAGGGTCTAAGACCAGCGCTCCCCATCTCCTGCCCCAACATACCCGTGGGGTGGCCACTGCAACACTGATGTCAATATAATCCCTATACACCACCTCTTTGGTTGTATCGTCAATCACTATGAGAGAGAAAATACATGTTACACACAACTCCCCAGGCAGGCCAAGGCTAATGAGGTAATATCTGCATTAACAGAGTAAAAATCTGCAGAGCTTGATACAGTGTGGGCGGACCAACCACCATGAACACCATTGCATTATGCAAGGCAGCTGGCATTCCACTTACTCCATCCCAACCAAGCATAGTATCTCCCAAGTCCCCTGACTGCGCCTGGGCAGAGGAGCATCCATTTCTTTGGCAGCCCTAGAAGGGCTCAACACACTGGCTTACATAGGATAGGTATGCACTAAATTCTCGTTAAGTAGCTCTATTCAAGCTCTGCCTTTGCAGAGAATGACTAACGTTAACAAATGTTCCAAAAAAGGGCAAATTCGGAAAGGAAAAGGGGTACAGAGATGCTACACATTCTCTGCTTCTGACTCTCAACAAGAGTAAGAGGGGAGATCCAAGAGTAAGCGGGGTGATCTGGCTTTGAAATATGCTACCTTGAGAGATGGCAAACCAGCATCTGAAAATGTACACCTAGCACTAATGGGAAAATAAAGGCTTGGGAATCATTTCCACAGAAAGTCCACGTTGTATTGTTAGATAAGACATCCGGAGGAAGCATGTAACATGAAAAAAGAGGCCATGAGAACTTTTGAGAGCCGCCTACATGTGTGGGCAAGCAGAAGGGGGCCACTGAAAAAGACAGTCAGTCAGGGAGGCATAAGAAGAATGGGAAAAACAAGAAGAGGTATACATATGGGCAAAACAAAGTTGGCCTTCTACCTCCTTAGAGCACACTATTCAACAGGAGGGACTAGGGCTTCTGCTTCTAGACCTTTAGGGCCCCTGACATTGCTGAGGATGGCCCCCTCTCCAATCTCCCAAGGAACAGAGAAGTGTGTCAACAGGAAAGCAAAGTGCTTGTTAGGTCCACACTACAATGACATAGGTGAGTAAAAAGGAAAGAAAATGAGCACCAAGTCCATCAAAGAGAGGCCAAGCCCAAGCTCCCAGTGAGGCCCATCGACCTGAGATAGATGGTCAGCCAGGAGCCTACACCAAGTGTGGAAGTCAGGCCCCAAGGTAACAGGGCCTGTGGAGCTGGGGAAGGGGAGGAAGCCAGAACACGAGCTTCCACCTTGATAGGAGACAGCCTGGAGAACTGGGCTATCCCACAACTGCTTGCTGCCTGAGCAGTTGCCAAGCAGTACACTGGGAAGAGAAACTGTTCTGCCCAGCTGGTGGGGAGAAAGTAATCATGATGCTGCTTCAAGGAAGTGAACCAAGAAATCCCTGGGGAAGATACCCATATTTCTACAGGTAGCAAATAAAAAGCCTTGGTCTGTTGATCCTCTGCATGTGGGAGCAGGTCTGTGCTCATACACCTACCTTCCAGGACCTCTCTGATTCTGGCCACAAGCAACTCACCTGCATTTACAACAGGCTGTTCCTGCAAGGCAAAGGCTGAGGCCTTCACAAATGCCGACATGAAGCCTAGTTTGAGGTTATGTTTCTTCAAAAAAGCCTCTTTGTGCCGAGCCCTCATCTCCTGGATGTTACTGTGAAAACATTACAAAACAAACTGACCACAAAGCCTGTATTTTGACTTTCACACAGGTTTCTCACTCCATATACACAATCAGGTGAGAGCTTTTCCCTCACTCTGGACCATTACCTTAGTTCAAGTTTTGAAATAGTCTACCTGAGGTTAACACAGTAACTCTGTTCTTTTACAAAGAAATATAAAGGAATCAGGCCCAATCTGTCTTTAAGGTGGGTTAAGCTCTTTACAGCGCTCCTTCATGGTCTAGAAGTCAGATTTCAGTGACACATCATATGAACAAGAGATCACACAGCACACCAACATCCTTCCCCTGAATAACTGAGCTATCCATCTTGAAAAAAAAAATTGTTTTAAAGTATAAACAAAATCTACAAAATAAGCAATATTATTTATTGTTAGAATACAAAAAAAAAAAAATCCCACTAAATCTGAGTATAACTCCCATGTGATACTCCTCGTATCTCTTGATTAGTGGAGACTAAAATAAACACTTCACAGGTACATGAGGCTCCATGTGGGAAAAAGCAGTCATGACTATGCACGGAAGGGTATAACCCAGTGTTCTTTCAGACTCATAGAAAGTCATATTCATTCTTCATCTTTCCAGAGTTAGCAGTTCCATCCACTTATTCTTTCAAACAGGCACTAACACCTACTACATGTGAGGGTCAGGGCCAGGCACCAAGATACAAAGCTAATTAAGACATAGCTCTTGCCCTTAAGATTAGTTTAATGGCTGTGATTTCTTGGTATTCAGAAAAGTGGCCACCTGTGGTTTAGGCTGCTCCCCTTCAGATGAAGCAGCAAGTCTTCTGAAAAGCCTTTACAACATGAACAGCCTTTATTCTCTTGGGACTGGTTTTTTTCAAAGACACATTGCAGAGTTAGTGGGAAATGGCTTTCCCATCACTTTGCTGCAGAAACCTCAGTATTTATCGGAATGTAATAATGCAGTTCTACGATGAAAATTGAATTTAACTTTATCTCAGGGCCAAATGCTCGGTTCTCCCTTTCTCCCTCTAATGGCCTAATTAGACATTAGCATGAAAGGTAAGATGTGGTACAATTTTAACAGCCCCCTTCAAATCTTTTGTTTTTGAAAAAGGAAGTTTTTCCAAGGGGGACTGATTGGGTTTAAAATGCTTGTTTTCCTGATTCTAACCTTATTTAGTGCTAGGATTACCACCCTAAAGACATTACTGGTTCCCAAGACACAAGAGCTGCAGAAGAGGGAAAGAGATGTGATAAACATCTCTGCTCTCAAACCTGCCCAAATGTCATTGTCTGGTCATTAAGTAGTTTCTATTTCAGAGCTCTGCCCTTGGAGGCAAAGGCTGGGACAACAGGGAAAGGGAGAAGGTCTCAGAAAGGTCCCTTATGGGTTAGCTGATCAGCACAAGACCCAAAGGGCACTCGATCTAAACCAAATTAGGCTGCAGCAAGACTGCAAGCCATTGTTAAGTGACACCTTGATTAGCTGCTGAAAGGAGATCCAGCTATTATGCTTACTTTCCAATCAAAGCTGTTGGGCCAACTGCATCTTTCAGGGACACAAATATTTACATGTTTTGTCTTAAGAAATTGGGTAGAATTTCAAAGTCCAATTCAATTTGTGTACAATTTGGCCCTAATGCACTGAAACATAAGCTGCAGCCTTTGTGATTCATTAGTCAAGGTCCTTCCCCTACATCCTATGAACAAGAGAGAAATCTTTGGCTTGAATGTCATCCAGTCTCTTCAGAAAGTTTCCCAATAGAATGGATGACATCCAGTAAAACAGGTCGCAGAGCCCTACTCTAAACAATACCACAGCACACTACCAAGAAAGCTTCCCTTCTCCCTATTTTCAAAGCCTTCCCAAAGAAAAGCAAATTTCTCTAATGAAAAGTAGATATGCAGACTAAACCCTCAGGACAAAAAGAAACAAAGAGATGACCTGAGACTTGATTTGCTTCCTGACTTAAATATAAACTCCTACCCTGGCATTCAAAACATTCTCAAGTAAGGATCCAACCTTCTTTACCATTCTTTGCTATACATAATCCTCACAACAGTAATGATTTTTGACAATTTCTCAAATGTGTCTTCTACTTTCCCATCTCATGGTCTACACTGTTAACATCGTCTGGAATGACCTTTCTCCACAAGGCTGACAAAATGCTAGCCATTCTTGAAGACCTGTTTAAAAATTCTTTTCTGGCCAGGCCTGGTGGTTCATGCCTATAATTCCAGTGGGAGACCAAGGCAGGAGGATGGCCTGACCCTAGAAGTTCAGGAGACCAGCCTGGGCAACACAGCAAGACCTTGTCTCTACAAAAACTAAAAAAATTGGCCAAGCCTGGTGGCACATGCCTGTGTTCCCAGTGGTCCCAGTCATTTGGGAGGCTGAGGCAGGAGGATCACTTGAGCCTCCCAAGTAGCTGAGACTATAGGTCCACACCACCGTACCTGATTTTATTTTATTTTTTTTGAGATAGAGTCTCATTCTGTTGCCCAGGCTGGAGTGCAGTGGCACAATCTCTGCCACTGCAACCTCCTCCTGGGTTCAAGCAATTCTCGTGCCTCAGCCTTCCCATTAGCTGGGATTATAGGCACGCGCCACCATGCCTGGGTAATTTCTGTATTTTTACTAGAGGCAGAGTTTCACCATGTTGGCCAGGCTGGTCTCGAACTCCTGGCCTGGCCTCATGTGATCCAACCACCTCAGCCTCCCAAAGTGTTGGGATTACAAGTGCGAGCCACTGCACCCAGCCCTCACTTGGCTAATTTTTAAATTTTATGTAGAGACAGTCTCGCTATGTTGCCCAGGGTGGTTTCCAACTCCTAAGCTCAAGCGATCCTCCTTCCTTGTCCTCCCAAAGCTCTGGGATTACAGGCACGAGCCATGGCGCCCAGTCTATAACCCCACTGAATTCCACAGTACAGTACTCTGTACACGGTACACACTCAAAACATGTTTGTCAAATTTCTCTTCCTGACAGTGCTGATACCTGAACACATCAAAATCTTGAAGAAAACAGGTGAGTCAACAATTAGCTCACTACAGAAATGGGCATACCCAGTGAATTAGTACCTTTGGTTAACATTCTAAGGTTAGTTAAAAACACAACTTGTTTTCCATTTCACTATCAAAGCTGGGTAAAATGAAAGACAAGCCTAGCCTATCTTTGCCTTTTCATCTACCCGATTCTGAATCACTTAGGAAAACATGTAAGGAGCAACCCCTGTGTAAAAGAAGTAGGATGTGGTGCCCAGGCTCTCGGCATGCTGTCACGGCTTCTCCATCCCGAGTGGGAGACCTTTGCATAAACCACGTTGGCCTGGTTGTCCCATCTCTGGCAACCTGACACTAGTCAGAGTGTACAACTATGACTACTCTCATTTATCAGAAATCGCAAGATTCAGGTTTAAAAGTCTAAAATGCTAAGTTGTTGGGTTTTTCTTGAGACAGGGTGTCTCAGTCTGTCACCCAGGCTGGGGTGCAGTGACATGATCTCAGCTCACTGTACCCTCAACCTCCTGGGCTCAAACGATCCTCCCATCTCAGCCCCCCAAGTAGCTGGGGCTACAGGTGTGCACCACCACACTTGGCTAATTTTTGTATTTTTTGTCGAGGTGGGGTTTCACCTTGTTACCCAGCTGGTCTTGAACTCCTGGACTCAAGCAATCTGCCTGCCTCGGCCTCCCAAAGTGCCAGGATTATAGGTGTGAACCACTACACCTAGCCAAGGCTAAGGTTAAGGTCATGGAGAAGGCAGGCATAGTATCAGGAAAGCCAATTAGAGAAGAAGCCAGTGGGTCGCTCTGTGAAAGTTAACAATAAACAGGCCGGGCGCAGTGGCTCACGACTGTAATCCCAGCACTTTGGGAGGCTGAGGCGGATGGATCACGAGGTTAGGAGATCGAGACCATCCTGGCTAACATGGTGAAACCCCATCTCTACTAAAAAAATACAAAAAATTAGCCGGGCGTGGTGGCAGGCGCCTGTAGTCCCAGCTACTCAGGAGGCTGAGGCAGGACAATGGCGTGAACCCAGACAATGGCGTGAACCTGGGAGGTGGAGCTTGCAGTGAGACGAGATCGCCCCACTGCACTCTAGCCTGGGAGACAGTGAGACTCCGTCTCAAAAAACAAAACAACAACAAAAAAAACAATAAACAAAGCAAAGAAATACCTCTTCTCTGACAAGTTAAGTTTTAGAATCAGCACTAGATAAGGAGATAAGGACAGGGGCAAGTTCGAGTGTTCTCTAAGAAAAAAGGGCCTAGGGGATAACAGGGGCTAGAAACACTACCTCATGTCAATCTCATTAAAAGTTGTCAGCATTGCACATGTATTCTGGGCCTCCTTCAGACGCTGAGCAATGCGCTGCCGCATCCTGTTCATTTTCTCCTGAAAGCGAGAGTGGAACAAGCATTGATAATCTGATCTCTCTGGGTCAAGCATTCCCCGTGTAGTCAGAAAGAACATGGCCTGCCACGAGTGGATGGCCAAGGGCTATAGTACCTAAGTAAAACAAGAGCTCCAGGCTTCCCTTTCCTGTAGTGGTCCTTTCTCCTCCAAGCAAAAACATGCAAACACAGGCCAAAACTACTCACTCAGATGTGCCTGAAGCTTGACCAAGAATGAAGGCTCAGAAACGGTGATTTAAAAACCAAAACCAATTTATGAAAGAATGTAGTGTAGTGTAGTCTAGCCAACATAAGAATCATAAGAAAAAGGGCACTTTCTATTGCTAAAGACTTGCATGACAATAGCTATTTGTGGAACGGAACCTCATAAGCAACAAACTTTTGAGGCTATCATATTTTTAGGAAGTATTCTCAGGCAGAAGAACCACACTCTTGACCATACTTCCTTGAGGTTTTATGTCTGCACCTGACAGCTACTGCTACTGAGTATTATCCCTTAGCTACAGCTAAGTATCCCGGAAGTATAGGAATAGAGCTCACTAAACCACCTCTCTGAAGTGTGTGACATCGTGGGAGGAAGGGGGTGAGTTACTAAGCTACCATCCCCTACAAATATTTAACTTACCCAAGGCTTTCACTGAGCATAATATAGCAGGAAAGCCACTGAACAAGTGTTCAGAAGACCTCGGGTTCTAGTTCTATCATTTGATGGTGATGTGACTATGAAGAAGTTATATTCTAAACTCCCTTTGTCAAGGTTGAGGGAATGAGCTGCCAGCCATTCAAAGGTAGGCACCACCACACCCATACTCCACTAATCTCAACACTGCCCCCTGCCTCTTTCCTGGAAGTGGTCCGCAGAGGCTTACCCGATGTTCTGAACGCAGACCTTTGCCAGCTCCTGGCTCAGCTAGTGGTGGGGCAGCAGTGGGTTTCACTGCAGACACTGAAAATGAAGAGAGGATAAAGTGGCATCAGACAAAGAAAGAAACATCTACTGAGTTTGTGCCAGTGCTTTCATATGTCCTGTTACTTAACCTTCAAGATATTCTGAGGTGTATTAGTATCACTCCAACTTCACAGATGAATAATCCGTTCAGATAAATTAAGTGACTAGCCTAAAGACACACAGCTAGTAACAGAAAGCTGAGATGCAAAACAGAACTTCAGATACAAAGTCGAGAATTCTTTCTACAAGGCAGTCAACCTGGCCTGTTCAGAACCATGATTAGTCTTAGAGTTTACCCTGAGGCAACATATTAGACGAGATGTTCCCCCACATGACACGTGGGAGTTGGAAGCCTACCAGGTTTGCTAGAAGAAGGTTGTGAGGGTGAGGGCACTGGTGGCATCTGAGTGGGTATGGGTGCTGCAGGGGGAGGAACTGGCACTGCTGTAGGTTCTGCCTTTGGGGCTGCAGCAGCAGGAGCTTCGGCCGGTTTGGCCTTAGCAGGAGCAGCTGAAAAACAAGAAAAGTAGATGCCACTGGCACTATCTGAAATGGAAAGCAACCAAATCACAGCTACTAAGCCAAATTTAGTGGCAAAAACTCTAGCTCCAATCAAGTAACAAATGTCTACTGGGTATTGGCAATATGCAAGGCACTATGAGACACACACACAATGACATAAGGCACTATTCTCTATTCCTCAGGGTCCCTGAATGTCCATCAGATAACTGGCTCAATTTAGCTCCCTCCTCGATTTCACAGGTTTCTACTGAATAAATTCAGCAAGTACT
Organism: Macaca fascicularis; assembly: GCF_037993035.2. NCBI lineage: Eukaryota > Metazoa > Chordata > Mammalia > Primates > Cercopithecidae > Macaca > Macaca fascicularis. The sequence continues at coordinate 142,845,703 of NC_088381.1, read as the reverse complement.
TTCAAAGCACCTACCAAGCCCAAGAAAATGTAAACTTCCAAGAGAAAAAAAAAAGTCTAGGCAATTTAAAATATTGAAATGCATACATAAACGTATTTCTAATTACTGATACTCTCCATCCTCTATTCTAACATTATATATGCAAGAATACTACTAAAAAATAGGCTGGGTGCAGTTGCTCACGTCTGTAATCCCAGCACTTTGGGAGGCCAAGGCAGGCGGATCACGAGGTCAACAGATCAAAACCATCCTGGCCAACATGGTGAAACCCCGTCCCTACTAATACAAAAATTAGCTGTGCATGGTGGCATGCACCTGTAGTCCCAGCTACTCAACAGGCTGAGGCAAGAGAATCACTTGAACTCTGGAGGCAGATGTTGCAGTGAGTCAAGATCAGGCCACTGCACTCCTGCCTGGGCAACAGAGCAAGACTCCATCTCAAAAAAAAAAAAAAAAAAAAAATTAAAAAAAAAAAAATTCATCGAGGGCTGACTTAGGCTTAAAAAAGCGCTTCATCCAGGATGACTCATAAATCACTGAGGTGGCCAAGTAATAATCTCACAACTTTAAATGAAATGTTTGTTTCTATTTTTCACCCATCTGGACATTACATCCAGGGTTAGTGCTAAGACAAACTTCTGCAACAGGAGGACTACCCTTATTTCCTAGCCTTCTACCATACATGTTTTCTACTCTGAGCTTCTGGTCTTGCCTGATTAACCTCAATCATGTGGTCGATCTGCATTATTAGTGTAACAATGAAAAAGAAATAGACATTTGTGACTCGTTGGTCTACGAGTATGATTCTCGCTTAGGAAAAAGAAATAGACATTTTAGTGGTTATAAAATTTCACTAAGAGTCAGATAAACAGTTATTAATCTCTAATCCTATCAGGTCTAGTACAAATTATTTTGTTTCTCATTTCTTCCCAAAAGAAATACCAACCCTTCCTAGAGATATGAGAGAATAGATGTGATAAGAAACAACACTGAATTCCCCATAATAGACAACGAGCATTTCCTTTGAGCATTACGTCAGTGCTCAGAAAGTTCTGAAGCATTTCAGATTTTGGATTTTCAGTTGTGGAGCATTTTAGATTTTGGATTTTCAGTTGTGGAGCATTTCAGATTTTGGATTTTCAGTTTTGGAGCATTTCAGATTTTGGATTTTCAGTTTTGGAGCATTTCAGATTTTGAGTTTTCAGATTAGGTATGCTCAATCTGTGTATCTATAAGAAAAGGTTCAGTTTCTCAGCTCCTGCTAAGAAACACCCATGGAAAGAACAGAGTATGAGGTTTATTTTTTTAAAAATAAACTTTTCTTCTAGAATTTGACATTTAAAGTTCACACTATATATAAATTTACCCCTTATTCCCTCAACTAAGGGCAGCTGGAATGACAGAGTCTTTGACATATCAGGGAATTAGCACATTATGCTCAGTCCCAATCCCAAGAGGGAACACTGGAGACCTTGAGCACCAGGAGAACTTCTTTACCACCAGTTTTCCTGAGTGTGAAAAGCGGAGTGCCTCCTTCGACTTTTCCCCCATCAGGTACCAAAAGAGCTTCAATCACGCCATTTGCTGGTGATGGAACCTGCACAGATGTCTGGAAGAGGAAGACAGATGGAGGAAGTCCAAATGTTTATCCAGCATTAGAAAATAAGCTGTATAGAATATCCAACGAAGCCGGGCACGGTGGTTCATGCCTGTAGTCCCAGTACACTGGGAGGCCAAGGCAGGTGGATCACTTGAGGTCAGGAGTTCAAGACCAGCCTGGCCAACATGGTGAAACCCTATCTCTACTAAAAACTACAAAAATGTAATCCCAGCTACTTGGGAGGCTGAGGCAGGAAAATCGTTTGAACCTGGCAGGTGAAGCCAGTATCGCACCATTATACTCCAGCCTGGGTGACAGAGCGAAACGCCGTCTCAAAACAACAACAACAAAAACCTCCAATGAGTCACAAGAGTGGTAACACAATATATAAGGCCCTGCACACAAACACCTAAGGCCACAATTTCAGAGCAAAGGTGATGACAAGTCAACGCTATTGTGAAGATTCACTCTTTCTGTCCTTTCTCAGAAACATTCAGGCAATATTCAGTTAATAGGTTTCCAAGTGATACAGGAAAAACTGGAAACAGCTTACTTACCCTCCTCACCCCATCACCACACACTACAAGACTAAAGCTACTAAATGAAGTACATAGTACACACACAGCAAACAATTTAAAGTTAAATGCAGGTCAGGTGCGGTGGCTCACGCCTGTAATCCCAACACTTTGGGAGGCAGAGGCAGGCAGATCACCTGAGGTCAGGAGTTTGAGACCAGCCTGGCGAAACCCTGTCTCTATAAGAAGTACAAAAATTAGCCAGGTGTGGTGGCATGCGCCTATAATCCCAGCTACTAGGGAGGCTGAGGCAGGAGAATCGCTTGAACCCGGGAGGTGGAGGTTGCAGTGAGCTGAAATCAGGCCACTGCACTCCAGTCTGGGCAACAGAGCAAGACTCCGTCTCAGAAAAAAAAAAAAAAAAGGAAGTTGGCCGGGCGCGGTGGCTCAAGCCTGTAATCCCAGCACTTTGGGAGGCCGAGACGGGCGGATCACGAGGTCAGGAGATCGAGACCAGCCTGGCTAACACGGTGAAACCCCGTCTCTACCAAAAAAACACAAAAAAAAACTAGCCGGGCAAGGTGGCGGGCGCCTGTAGTCCCAGCTACTCAGGAGGCTGAGGCAGGAGAATGGCATAGACTCGGGAGGCAGAGCTTGCAGTGAGCTGAGATCCGGCCACTGCACTCCAGCCTGGGCGACAGAGCACGACTCCGTCTCAAAAAAAAAAAAAAAAAAAAAAAGGAAGTTAAATGTAAAAAGTTTTTTTTTAAATTGAACAAATCCAATAATTTTACAACTGAGGTTAGAGCTAGTTAAAAATTATCTCTAAACAATGGTTAAGTCCCTGTTTCATTAGGTTAACTAAGGGAAGCCCATGAAAAACTGGTAATATAAGATAAGCCTACCTTGTCAGTTTCAATCTCACAAACCACTTCATCTTCTGCAACGGTGTCTCCAACAGCTGAAAAGACAATCAAAGGCTACCTGTTAGCGGGGAGCCTCCAGTATGTTACAAGAACCGTTTCCTACAGGGCCAGCGGAAAGTACATATGTAAAGAAAAGGGCAGAGCTATAAATTCTACAACTATCCTTGGCGGAGGGGAGAATTTTAGAAAGCACTTAAACTTAAGAAGTGAGAGGAGCCAGGCACAGTGGCTCACGCCAACACTTTGTGGCAGGCCAAGGCGGGCAGATCACCTGAGGTCAGGAGTTTGAGACCAGCCTGACCAACATGGTGAAACCCCATCTCTACTAAAAATACAAAAAACTTGGCCATGCGTGGTGGTGGGCACCTGTAATCCCAGCTACTCAGGAGGCTGAGGCAAGAGAATCACTTGAACCTGGGAGGTGGAGGCTGCAGTGAGCCGAGATCATACCACTGCACTCCAGGCTGGGAACAGAGTGAGACTCTGTCTCCAAAAAAAAAAAAAAAAAAAAAAACCAAAAACAAAAAGAAAAACAAGAAGAGAGGAAACTAAATCTTACCTTTCTCCCACCTGACATCTCCCTCTGTGACAGATTCTGCAAATGCTGGGGTTTTGACTGTAACCAAGTCATCCTCTAGGAAAAATGCAAAAAAGAAAATCACAAGTAGTTCATTTTTCATTATTTTTCTTTAATTAAACTCAATCACTTGTTGCTCTTCCCATAAAATTCCATTCCCAAGAAGGCAGGTACTTACTGCATACAGCTGTAGTTCTGAAGAAGCGAACACTGAAGACACTGTTGTTGTTAATGCTATAAAAGAAACACACGTTAACTCCTTTAGCAGGTGAACCACTCACACTTTAGTTAAGGCCCCATGGGTCACCTTTCCCTTAAACAGTGACTCCTGACCAGGGGTGTACATCAGTGTCACTTGGGGAGGAACCTTTTCAAAGTTCACATGTCTAGGCCTCTCCCCCAGGGATTCTGACTCAGCAGGTCTGGAGTAGAGCCTAATGACCCAGGTACCTTAGACGGTGAGCTCCCCAAGTACGCCCAGGCCCCTGTGTTGCAATGCAATGCTGGCTCTCACAAAACAGACTTACATTTGGTTCTTTAAAGAAAAAATAAGCACCTTGGTCCTTTGTAGACTGAAAGGACCTAGAATCTTGATTTGTTTTTTTTTTTTTTTTTGAGACGGAGTCTCACGCTGTTGCCCAGGCTGGAGTGCAGTGGCGCGATCTCGGCTCACTGCAAGCTCCGCCTCCCGGGTTCCCGCCATTCTCCTGCCTCAGCCTCCTGAGTAGCTGGGACTACAGGTGCCCGCCACCGCGCCCGGCTAATTTTTTGTATTTTTAGTAGAGACGGGGTTTCACTGTGGTCTCAATCTCCTGACCTTGTGATCCGCCCGCCTCGGCCTCCCAAAGTGCTGGGATTACAGGCTTGAGCCACCGCGCCCGGCCGGTTTTTTGTTTTTTAAGAGACAGAGACTTGCTCTGTCACCCAGGCTGCAGTACAGTGGCATGATAATAGTTCACTGTAACCTCGAACTCCTGGACTTAAGGGATCCTCCCACCTCTGCCTCCCAAGTAACTGGGACTACAGGCACATGCCACCCAGCTAATTTTTTTAAATTACTCTTTGTAGACTACGGACTTCATTGCCCAGATGGGTCTCCAAGATCCTGCCCAAAGCGCTGGGATTACGAGAGTGAGTCACCATGTCCAGCCAGGTCTCTTTCTTAACTAAATCCAGAATAGATATATGGCTTGCCCAGGGTACAAGCCATTGTGCAAGGTATAATGGAATTTCTGCCCTCAAGATAACAGATTCAGATCAGATAAGGCAGCAAGATTAACAAGACTAACTCGGAAGTAAAACAAGGTGTTATGCCAAAAAAAACAAAACAAAAACCCCAAAACAAAAAAACCACACACAAACTCCATATGGTATCTCCTACTCGGTTCTCCTGCTAGAAAGCAGCACATCAATACATTCTGGACTCGTTCAAAATGAACCTCAAAGACCAAGGCATTTACAAATATGGCCTTTACAGTAATAACAGAAACTGGAGAATGAACTCACCCTGTATGCACAAAGTCATTAACAGTGGTTACCTCTGAGGGGTGAGAGATATAGACATACACGGTATCTCTGGTTATGTGTTGCACACTTACACCATTTGGGAGAAAGATTTGGATTGATGGGGACTTTAACTTTTTACACTTCAGGATTGTTTGAATATTCTACAACAAGCATTTTTATAATAGAAAAGTAAAATAGATTTAAGTTGCCTTTAGGTATTTTTACTTTTATAACGTCAAAATAACTGTAAGGTCTATGTATAACCAAGAAAAAAATGAAGATATTTAAAAACTACAGAATACAAAATGTTCTTCATATAGTTTGTAACCATGTAAAGTACATGCCTACAGGCAAGAACTAACAGGCAACATGCAAGTGCAGAGACTGCTCTGCAAGTCATCCAGGAACCCAGAGCGGTGGCCACCACTACCAAGAGGCATTCGGGGGGGCTAGAGGACAAGGATAAAAAAGTCTTCTCATGGACACCCTTTTTACTTTTTGAATTTTTAACCATGTAAATATAATACTATTAAGTAAAAACATAAAACCAAAAATTGTTTTACAATAAAAGATTTCTTAAATAAAGTGGGTACCTTATTCACAGAAAAGGCACAACACACACAAAGATACTGGAATAGAGTGACATGATCAGGGGTGATCCCACACACAGTTTACTTTTTCCTCATTATTTACTTTCAAATATTTAGTGTATTTATGGTAGAGATTCATGATTGTCCCAATTTTCATTTAATTGCAGATGAGTAATACATTTTGAATATCTAAATAACTAGATGTTCACTGCAGGATATTATAAATAGCAAAAAGAATACTTACAATGGGATCATACCACACAGTAGAAAATGAAATCATTTTGTAACCTGCTTTTTCCCACTTTTCATAGTGTGAACATCTGAACGTGCTACAGTTTAGCCAATCCCTTGCTCTTTGCCATTTTGAGATAAATCTGGTTATACCAGTTCTTTAGTATAGATTCCTAGAGATGGAACTGCTAGACGAAAAGGTACACACAGGCCAGGCCATGGCTCACGCCTGTAATCCCAGCACTTTGGGAGGCTGAGGAGGGCGGATCACCTGATGTCAGGAGTTAGAGATCGGCCTGGCCAACATGGTGAAACCCCATCTCTAGTAAAAATACAAAAATTAGCCAGGTGTGGTGGCGTGCACCTGTAATCCCAGCTACCCAGGAGGCTGAGGCAGGAGAATTGCTGGAATCCGAGAGGCAGAGGCTGCAGTGAGCCGAGATCGCACCACTGCACTCCAGCCTGGGCGATAGAGCAAGACTCCGTCTCAAAAAAAAAAAAAAAAAGAAAAAAAGGTACACACATTCAAAGACTTATAACTATCAAATTGCCCTCCAAAATAACACAGGAATTCATATTTCTAGTACTGAGTGCAACATTTACTCAATTTAAAAAAACCAGCCAGGCACCGCAGCTCACGCCTGTATCCTCCACTTTGGGAGGCTAAAGCAAGTGGATGGATTGCTTGAGCCCAGGAGTTTGACACCAGCCCGGGTATCATGGCAAAACAATCCCACCTCTACAAAACATACAAAAATCAGCCGGGCATGGTGGCACGTGCCTGTAGTCTCAGCTACTCAGGAGGCTGAGGTGAAAGGATCTCTTGAGCCCAGGAGGCTGAGGATGCAGTGAGCCAAGATCAGGCTACTGCACTCCAGCCAAAGTGGCAGAGCAAGATCCTGTCTCAAAACAAACAACAACAACTCTCATTGTGATGTACAGTAAGCAGCTCATCCGCTGACCCCTTCACTTTGAGGATTCTCCCTGTAGAGAAAGCAACCTGACAGCTGTTGAACAGATAAGTAGGGAGCATTCTCTTAGCATCACCACGGAAACATTTGGAATGCAAAGCAGCATTTAAGCAACATTCATACGCAGAAGTTAATCTGAAACACACATGGGTGGCCTTTCTCCAAACTCTGCATTAGGCAGCAACAGCATTCCCTCCAAACTAGTCAGTCCCAGGACTCAACCAGTTTTAAGCTTTTACTGTTTTTAAAAATGAGTAACTATGCTACTGAGAGGATGCTCTCAATCTCCACAATAAATGTAACCTTGAGCCTTTCAGCTGCACTTACATCCAAATAGAGTGTCTAGGAGCACCCTTCTATATCCCATAGAAAGAGGGTTCCAACTTAACTTTCATTACAATCTAAACACCTGTGGAGAGCGGGCACACTCCTAGTTCAACACCTGACATGGAGCTGATGCTCAAGGAACATCACATGGGAAAAGTGAACATCGAGGTTAGTCTAAGGACTCAACATAATCACCTCAATTTCTAGGTCTGGAGCCAGTGAAGAATTCAGATGGTCAAATTTAGAACTTTATGTCTTAATAACCCGTGGCCACATGTCTGTACTCCCCAATGATACTTACACAACCTTCCTGCTGTTAGGGTAACCTGGTCCCTGGCATAAGGAGACCCCTGCAAGAAACAAAATAACTCTTAACCAACAACGCTTATCTCACAAAGGATACATGCTGGGAATGGAAAAGAGGTCTGCTCACCCCCAACCCTGAGACAGAGCCGTTATATCAACGGCAACAGATATAATCTTTATCATAGAGTCCTGCTTCTCAAACTTTTCCAAAGTAGCCTTAGTGGCAGAGAGCAACTGGGTATGTGAGATTGAGTGGGAATGTGTTTGGCCGGGGAGGAAAGAGAAAAAATTTGATGGCACAGCCCAAAGTGATTATATAATCTCATTTTCCTTAAAAAGTCAGAACTTTTCATTATTCCTGTATGTTTTCATAATAAAATGTCTCTCGCCAAGTCTCCAAATACAACTGAAGCCTGAGAAAAGACAGGGGATGGCTTATACTGTGACTATACATAACCCAATTTGAGAAGCAAGGAGGATATTTGGTCCGGGTTTGAAAAGCCTGGGTTGGAAATCTTATCACCCGAACCCTAGTGGTAAAGATTTGGCTACTTTAGGTTCAGGGTCTCCAGCTTGTCCTAGGGCTGAGAAAATCATGTCCCCATCTTTCAGTGTATTGACTTCCCATGCCATTCTGAAGTCTTCCGCCCTGGTCACTCTCAACAAGGTGAAAGCCCCTTTCTGCCCACCAGCTGTCCTTATCAGAGTCAACTGCATTTCCCCAACTGATGACTAGTAACTACAGCTGCCTCTTCTGAATTCTTTCTTATGTCTTTTTTCTTTCAGATTAACAATTCTTTCTGAACCATAGGCTCAAGAGACACCAAATGAGAGCTAGCTCTCTCTTATGCCCACCTCCTCACAAACATCCCAACACAGGTAAGCCAGTCACCTCTATGTCCAGCAGCCAATGACTATGCAGTGCAAATTCTAAGCATGGTATGTTCTTGAACTAGAATAGCTGGTGCCCCACATTGATTTTGGAAACCTGGAGTCTAATTCAGAGTTCATCCTACAGCACATTTCATTTGTACAGCGCTTTAGGGTTTATAAAAAGCTTTCCCATAATGACTTCACTTTGATTTTACAGTCTCACAACTCTCTGAAGTGGAACGACTATCTGCCATCATTCCCATTTCATATAAGCAGGGCTTCTGGAGGTTAAGTGAGTAGCCTAAAGTGAATCCCTGAGCCCAAATGCAAATCCCCAAATGCAAGGTTCTTTCCATTGTCCTGCCCACCTATAAAGTGGAGAAAATGTTCACTTACATTGTTCAGGGTTCCCACTTGAAAAATACATTTGTTATTGAGAGTCCACTACAAGCTGACATTGTGCTAGGTGCCTTATGTTCTCATAACTCAGGATAAAGTCCACACACTTTACATGATCCTGTACCGTCCAGCCCACTCTATCTTTCCTGCCAGACAGGCTTCTTCCCATGTCTATCACTGGTCAAGTCCTTTCCTGTCTGAAAACCTTTGCACAAGCAATTCCCTTTGCCTGGAATACATTTTCTTGGCTCTTTTATATTCAGGTCTCAGTTAAATGTCACTTCTTCAGGGAAGCCTTTACTGACATTTCCAACCTTCCCAAGCTGGGCTACATCATTCCACCCTTTCATCAAACCCTTTATTCCTCTCTCCTAGTAACCACAATTTAATTATGCCCTTGTCGGAGCATAACTGTATACCTGCTCTCTCTCTCCAGCTAGCCCATAAAATCTCGAGGCTAGAGTCCATCTGTATCCCTGTTACCCAGAACAGTGGCTGGCATATAGTAAACACTCAATAAATGATCTGTTGAGTCTATGAGTAAATGAGAGCATGGTGGGTTAAGAGTTCAGGCTGGGTCAGGTAGACCTGGCTGAATCAACAGCTGGGTGTGTGACCATGGCCAAGGCTTTTAAGCTCTCTTGTCTTGGGTTATGCATTTGTAAAATAGAAAAAATACTTTTTACTGTTTTGTGATGATTACAAAATTCACAGAAAGCAGTCATATAAATGCTTGGCACAAAGAAAGCCCACAAGATCAACTCATTCAACAAATACTTAGGCTAGGCATGTAACAGAAAATAAGCTATGGATGACACTTTTTTTTTTAACTAGTGGGATAAAATCTAAACTCCTTCAAGTCTCTATACCATCTTCTATCTCATGCCACTCTCTCCGTTAACCAAAATACTCTGGCCAAATCACCTTTTTTCCAGTTCTTAAGTTCTGCCAACCTCTTTTCTTCCTCAGGGTCTTTGTGCATGCCATTCTCTTTCTCCTGGGCTTCACTGGGTTAGCTCCGTCACATCCTGCTGGCCATAACTTTTTTTTTTTTTTTTAAGACAGAGTATCCTGTCGCCCAGGCTGGAGTGCAATGGTGCGATCTCGGTTCACTGCAAGCTCCGCCCCCCCGGGGTTCACACCATTCTCCTGCCTCAGCCTCCCGAGGAGCTGGGACTACAGGCGCCCACCACAATGCCGGGCTAATTTTTTGTATTTTTTAGTAGAGATGGGGTTTCACCGTGTAAGCCAAGATGTCTCGATCTCCTGACCTCGTGATCCGCCCGCCTCGGCCTCCCAGAGTGCTGGTACTACAGGCGTGAGCCACCGCGCCCGGCCATGGCCATAACTTTTAAGTCACCTCAGAAATTTCTGGGCTCTTCTGTCCACCCTCACATGTTTCCTTCTCAGCAGTTACAAAAATTTGCCTTTGTTCGCTTTTTTAGCAATTGACACTATCCAACTAGCCAAGGAGCTCCACGAGGGCAAGAACTGTACACTTCTGTATCCACTCCTGTATCCCTAGTGTCTAGCACATTGCCTGACACAGTAGAAACTCAACAACTACGAGCTAAATGAATAAACGATAGCTCATGATTATGTAGCACTGTGTCTCACTACTCTCTGAACCGAACTGTCTTTAGGTATTATGAGAAACACAGGCACCCCCGAGTTCCTCACATACTGCTCTGTCCAGGAGCAGAGCATTTTAGGTGACGGCAAGGGCAGAACTTACCAGGCAGGGAACGTCTCCCTAGAGGGCAGTTCCCCTGTTGAGAAAGAAGACATTATCGACGTCACCCAAGACGGAAAAAAAAAAAAAAAAAAAGAACACCCAGCTTTTTCTTCTAAGTACACGCTCAAAGCTGTACCAGTGGTGGTGACAGGTGAATCTCGTAACTCCAAAGGTGAATGTAACACACCGTGCTGGCAGTCCCAATCAACACGCTGGGCCTGCCAAACTATCTCAACTTCCCACCGGGACTCACTAATACCCACTGATTTTAGCAGAGCAAGAAGAGACGGGCGCCGAATCCCGCCAGAGGACTCCGCCGCGCCTCCTCCCTAACTCTGAGTCTAGTAACTGGACGGGCGCGGCTCCCCAGCTCCAGCGCGGAGGGTGGGGTACAGCAGGAAACGTTTCCCGCGGGCTGCCTGAAGAAGGCAGGGGGCCACTGGGCTCCGCAAAACGGTCCCGTGGGCAACCACGGCCCCCGGCCGCCCAGCCCGCGCGGCCTCCGCGTCCCAGTGCCCTTGGTGCCCGGTCTGGCCGGCGCGCCGCGCCCCTGCCTTCCAGGCCTCCTGTCCGCCCGCCAACAGACTCCTCACCCGTCGAGGCCCCGGCTCGGCCAGACCGTACCTTCTGGAAGGCAGAGAGCGAGCGGCTGAATGCCCGGGACACACAGCGGGACCGCGACAGCATCGCGGCGGCGGAGCCGAGGGCGGGCGGACACCGGATATAGGGCCCGGCAACAACCGGAAGTGGGGCGGGCCGCAGTACCCGCCGCCCGACGAGGGGTGTTCGGAGCGAACCACTGGCAGGGGGTGGGCGCACGGCTGCGCCCAGTCGCCGGCGCGGCAGCCCAGGAGTTCTGCTCTCTGGAGCAGGCAACCCTAAGGCGCTCTCGGGGCCCTCTGCACTGCCTGTCACCCTGAGCTGGTTCTCCTGAAGGTGTCTACGACTGTCCCGCCACCAGATTGCCCCCGGGGTCAGGCCTCCCCCTACCCTTCCACAGAACTGGCTCTGAGCTTGGCGCCCTTCTCTTTCGGGACCCAATGGCACCGCGCTGTTCCTCCGCTGTACCTTGGGAAGAGAGCGAAAGAGGGGCACGGACTTTGAATTGAAACCTTGGCAGACATGCATGCCTGATCTTACACTTGTGTGGCCTTGGGCAGATGACATTGCCCCCCACCTCCAGCCTCAGGTTCCTTAACTATTAAAAAAAACAAAAACACAAAAAAGCACTTGTTACTTCCCTGTCTTCCTAACCCCGAGTCAAAGAAACAGAATCCCAGGAATTTCTAAAGGGCTCCCATTGCCTTTTTACGAGCCACATATCTTCACCAACTATAGCCTTACTTCTCAACAGCTTCTGATTTTCCCCCTACGCAAATTCCAGCCAAACTAATTGTTCCCCATACATCTTGCGCATTTTGGAAGTTGTTCGTTTGTCACCCTATCCTTAGAATATAAACTCCCAGCTTTTTTTTTTTTTTTTTTTTTTTTTTAAAGAAAACAGGTCGGCCGGGCGCGGTGGCTCAAGCCTGTAATCCCAGCACTTTGGGAGGCCCAGACGGGCGGATCACGAGGCCAGGAGATCGAGAGACGATCCCGGCTAACACGGTGAAACCCCGTCTCTACTAAAAAATACAAAAAAACTAGCCGGGCGAGGTGGCGGGCGCCTGTAGTCCCAGCTACTCGGGAGGCTGAGGCAGGAGAACGGCGTAAACCCGGGAGGCGGAGCTTGCAGTGAGCTGAGATCCGGCCACTGCACTCCAGCCTGGGTGACAGAGCAAGACTCCGTCTCAAAAAAAAAAAAAAAAAAGAAAGAAAACAGGTCATAGTTCACTGGAGCCTTGACACACTGGGCTCAAGCGATCCCTCTGCCTCAGCCTCTGGAGTAGCTGGGACTACAGGTGCCACCATGCCAGGGTAACCTCCCCACACTAAGAGTGCCATTCTTCCCGCTGACTTGAAGTGAAAGCACATAGCATGAGTATTCACCTTTAAGGCTCACTTCCTAATAAAAAAAGATGCTCTTTAAACCCCTGGCTGAATTAGTAACACATAAATGTACGAATGAAAAAATTAACCACTTGGTGCCTGTTCATGATGGTTTCTTTATCGGAGGCATTTTGCCTGGTCCTCAGGACCTTTATTTTTCTAATTAATTTGTTTTAATATAAATTGAGAGAGGATCTCACTATGTTGCCTCAAACTCCATCAGGACCTTTACAGTGCCTTCACTCACCTGAACCCTGAAAGCACTGCCACTAGAATTCTGGAAGGATGGGCCAAAGTCCTAACTAGAAATAGAGAAAACAGCTCTGCCCTGCTGCTACTCACAATCGACTCCTCAGTAGCTTTCACCTGAATTATTTGAAAAGCTCCCTAAGCAGTTCTAAGCCTCCACTCTCGCTTTCTCTAGCCCATCATCCTTTATATCTGTGTCAAAGATCCTTCTGAGCCTGGTGCGGTGGCTCACACCTGTAATCCCAGCACTTTGGGAGGCTGAGGCAGGTGGATCACTTGAGATCAGGAGTTCGAGACCTGCCTGGCCAACATGGTGAAACCCCGTCTCTACTAAAAATGCCAAAATTAGCTGGGTGTGGTAGCGAATGCCTGTAATCCCAGCTACTCAGGAGGCTGAGGCAAGAGAATTGCACAAGGATATTGCACTGAGGATAAAGTACAAACTCCTCAACTTGACCAGGCACCTGGTAATCAGGCTTCTGATTATGTTCTGATTCTCTCCCCACATTCTCACAGATTGTGAGCTTTAGTCAAACCACACTACTGGCCATAGCCTCACTGAGCTCTTTGCATGGGTTGTTCCCTCCTCCTATTTGCCTAGGGACTCCTAGTCATCCTTTGAATCTCCTTCTGAATTCCTTCCTAACCCCTCTGGCAGAGTTAACGGATAAATTTTCTATGCTTTCAAGGCCCTGTGTCTGGGTCTCTACATTGCATTGTATTATTATGGCCTGTTTGCCTGTCTGTCTCCCATGCTGCATAGAGCAGCAGGTGGAAAGAGACGACTCTCTCTTTTCCTGAATCCTCCAAACACAACACCTGGGACACCAGAGTTCCTGGGACTCTGTAGGTACTCAATAAATATTTGTGAAATGACTAAATACTTCCATGTTTATACAGCATTGGTGGACACAGCTGAAGAATCCAAGAATAGTAGTCAGGGGCTACGGCAATTTCTTGCCCGCATTGCTGTTAATGTTTTTTTAGATAGCTACTCAGTTCTTTCACAGTCTTTATTTATTTTTTTTTTTTTTTGAGACGGAGTCTTGCTCAGCTGCCCAGGCTGGAGTGCAGTGGTGTGATCTCGTCTCGGCTCACTGCAACCTCCGCCACCCGGGTTCAAGTAATTCTCCTGCCCCAGCCTCCCGAGTAGCTGGGACTACAGACACGTGCTACCATGCCCAGCTAATTTCTGTATTTTTAGTAGAGATGGGGTTTCACCATGTTGGCTGGGATGGTCTCCATATCTTGACCTCATGATCCGCCCGCCTTGGCCTCCCAAAGGGCTGGGATTACAGGCTTTCACAGTCTTTAACAATTTTTGAGATTCTTATAGAAGGTGTAGAGGCTTCAGGCCGGGCGCGGTGGCTCATGCCTGTAATCCCAGCACTTTGGGAGGCCAAGGCGGGCGGACCACGAGGTCAAGAGATCAAGACAATCCTGGCTAACACGGTGAAACCCCGTCTCTACTAAAAATACAAAAAATTAGCCGGGCATGGTGGCGGGTGCCTGTAGTCCCAGCTACTCCGGAGGCTGAGGCAGGAGAATGGCATGAACCTGGGAGGTGGAGCTTGCAGTGAGCCGAGATCGTGTCACTGCACTCCAGCCTGGACAACAGAGCGAGACTCCATCTCAAAAAAAAAAAAAAAAGATGTAGAGGCTTCAAGGCTTCAAGCCTGCTTATAATGTGGCAAAGCACTTCTGGAGTTTTAGTGATCACCCAAGTTAATCTTAGATATTACTTAGATATTACTTAGTATTACTTATACTTAGTATACTTAGATATTACTGTCTTAAGACACCACACGCACACACACACTCGAGCATGGTTTCATACAAAATCCCTTTCAGAGGGTAAGAGTTGAAATTGATTTCCTTGAGATTAACATATGAGCTTCTATGGACTCCAAGCTGCAACCCAATAAGCTAGTGCACTCTTCTTCATTTAGAGCCTTCCAAGACACAGCACCATCTACTAGGGCCAGAGTTTATGAATATAAATTGTGGCAGGGCTCAAAAGATAATTTTTTTTTTTTTTTTTTTTTTGAGATGGAGTCTCACTCTATCGCCAGGCTGGAGTGCAGTGGTGCCATCTTGGCTCACTGCAACCTCCGCCTCCCGGGTTCAAGAGACTCTCCTGCCTCAGCCTCACGAGTAGCTGGGACTACAGGCACACACCACCATGCCTGGCTAATTTCTGTATTTTTAGTAGAGATGGGGTTTCACCATGTTGGCCAGGATGGTCTTGATCTCTTGACTTTGTGATCCCCCCACCTTGGCCTCCCAAAGCGTTAGGCTTACAGGCGTGAGCCGCCACACCTGGCCCAAAAGATATTTTAAAAAACATTTTCATTATAAAATGCATACTAAAAAGGATATAAAAATCTATGTGTTCAGTTTAAAAGAAAAATAATAAAAGGAATTCCCATACTTGCTGCCCAGCTGAAGAAATGGGAAAGTTCCCTGTGGCCTCCTCCATCATCACACCCAGTTAGCCACTACCATACTGAACTATATATTAACCAACCCCTTGTTTCATTATAGCTTCAGTATGCTTATGTCCATCATCACACCCAGTTAGCCACTACCATACTGAACTATATATTAACCAACCCCTTGTTTCATTATAGCTTCAGTATGCTTATGTCCATCATCACACCCAGTTAGCCACTACTATACTGAACTATATATTACCCATCCCCTTGTTTCATTATAGCTTCAGTATGCTTATGTCCATCATCACACCCAGTTAGCCACTACTATACTGAACTATATATTAACCATCCCCTTGTTTCATTATAGCTTCAGTATGCTTATGTTCTAAACTATACACGTTTTTGCCTATGTTTTTAAATTTAGAAAAAGATGTCTCCAGCCACTGTGGCCTGATATAGAAAAAAATAAAAAATGAAAATGAAAGATGTATTTACTTTCAAATTAAATAAGAAAAAAGGTGTGTTTAGAAAGGATTAAGTAGCTCATTTACCTCAAATCCCCCGGTTTTCTTATATGTGTTTGGAACCATACATTCACATCCTTACCTACATATTTATGAATATTATTGGCCAAAGAGTAGATGGCCAAATAGCCTATGCTTCCATCTTTGGGCTCCTTAAAATAGGGACTATGCCCTATATTCACTCCATATTACCTATGATACCTCGATTCCATCTATCTATCTCTTCTTTCAGTTGTAATTCAAAATAATGGACAGATGAATACACAATGAAAATCTAGACATGTTTTTGTGCGGGCATTTTTTTTGGTCTTTTTTTTTTTTTTGAGACAGAGTCTCGCTGTGTTGGCTCACTGCAACTTCTGCCTCTCAGGTTCAAGCAGTTCTCCTGAGTAGCTGGGATCACAGGCACCCACCACCACGTCCAGCTAATTTTTGTATTTTTAGTAGAGACAGGGTTTCACCATGTTGGTCAGGCTGGTCTCGAACCCCTGACCTTGTGATCCACCCACCTTGGCCTCCCAAAGTGCTGGGATTACAGGCGTGAGCCACCGCGCCTGGCCCTGGTCTATTTTTTAACTTAGTATAAATGGAATCACAGTGCCTGTATCATTCTATAACTTACTTTTTTTTTTTTTTTTTGAGATGGAGTCTCGCTCTGTTGCCCAGGCTGGAGTGCAGTGGCATGATCTCGGCTCACTGCAAGCTCTGCCTCCCGGGTTCACGCCATTCTCCTGCCTCAGCCTCCGGAGTAGCTGGGACTACAGGCTCCCGTCACCACACCCGGCTAATTTTTTGCATTTTTTAGTAGAGACGGGGGCGGGGGTTTCACCGTGTTAGCCAGGATGGTCTCAATCTCCTGACCTTGTGACCCACCCGCCTCGGCCTCCCAAAGTGCTGGGATTACAGGCGTGAGCCATCGCGCCCGGCCTTGTTTTTTTTTTGTTTTTTTGTTTTTTTGTTTTTTAATGGGGTCTCACTCTGTCACCCAGGCTGGAGTGCAGTGGTGCAATCTCAGCTCACTGCAACCTCCACCTCCCAGGCTCAAGCAATCCTCATCCTCCCACCTCAGCCTCCCGAGTAGCTAGGACCAAAAGCGCATGCCACTACACCTGGCTAATTTTTTTTTTCTTTTTTTCTTCTTTCTTTTTTTTTAAATATATTTTTGGTAGAGATGTGATCTCTCTAGGTTGCCCAGGTTGGTCTTGAACACTGGGCTCAAGTGATCTGCCGCCTCAGCCTCCCAAAGTGCTGGAATGACAGGCGTGAGTCACCGAGCCCAGCCTCTGTGACTTACTTCTTTCGGTCAACACTGTATTTTCAGGATTTATCCATGTTGATGACTTGAGCTGTAGTTTACTAATTTTCATTGCTGTATTTCACAACATCCCCTCCACATCCCAAGCTGAAGGAGGAGGGGATGGCAAAATTTGGGTTACATTTGGGAGTAGGTGGGTTTGGCCAGTGAGTTCTCCCAGATCTGTCAGGGATGGGTGTTTTGGCCCAGCGACAGCTTCCTCAGCAGTGTTCAGGCCTCTGCGGGAGGGAGGGACCACGCGGCCTCTCCTTCCTGCAGATCTGAGATACCATGGTTTGCTGTTGGGCTGATTCCAGTCTTCTCAGGATGCTTGAGGGACAGGGAGAAAGATGTTCATGTTGGAGCTGCCTCTCTAGGGAATTTGAAAGCAGAAGTGAGGAGCTTCCCGCTGGAGGCCAAAGCAATGAGAGAAGCTGGGTGATTCAGTCCCCAAGTTTTCAAAGGGCTCTGTGGTCCATAGGCAAGGACAGAAGAGATGGAATTTCAGGAAGGTCCTCTCTGAGTTGGCTTTTCTGGGCACCTGAGTTGGGGTGGAGATGAGAAATGGCATGGGGAGCAGCCAACCAGCTGGCCTCTATTTGCATATTCATAAGCCCCCCATGCTGGTTGGCTGCGCTAAGCAGTCCCCACTGTCCCCAGAGTCAGCGGCTGCAGCAAGACTGGGTCTGTCAGACAGTGCCCTGTGCTAAGAAGGGGCCAGAGGCTCCCCTTACCCAGCCACGGGCACCCGGCCTGCCTGGAGAGGAAGCAGGGAAACCAGAAGCATTTCCTGACCATGGCTCTGTCTGCCCAAGGCTGGTGAAGAGTGGGCTGCTCCGTCTTCTAGGGTGGTTGGCCCCACCCGGCCACAGAGCCCAAGACAAGGACCTCCCGGAGGACCTCTTCCCTGTGAGTAACATCATCCTTTCCGTTTACCTTGCCAGAGTACTTTTTACAAAATTGTGGAAGATTATGAAAATTGTCAAATATGCAGAGGAGTAGACAGAGTAGCATAGCAATACCCACCCCTGTATTCATCACCTAGATTTAACAATTGTTCATATGTATTTGCTTATTTTTGTTGGCTGAAATACTTTCAGGCAAATTATAGACATGGAGACATTTCACTCCCTAATTCCTCACTCCATAATACCGTGTATGCATCTCCGGAGCCCTTTCGAAGCTCTTCTTTCATTAGATTTTCACCCAAGTTCTGAATGAAGGGGTGATTATCATCTCCGTTTTATAAAAGCTGGAATGCAGAAAGTGCGACTTTAGGGCCAATCGCTGGGAGTAGAGCCCAGACCTCCTAACTGCCAGCCCAAGTGCTTGGACAGCCACATGAAAGGATCTCTGATGCCCAGGGGTGTTTTCCTAGAGAGCAAGGAGGCATTGCAGCTGCTGTGTGACCTTGGGCTTGTCACTTTACCTCTCTGGGCTCCCGGTTCCTCACCCATAAAGTAAAGGCATGTCATGAAGATCCCAGGATCCCTAACCCTAGTCTGTGATATTTCCCTTGGTATTTAGAAAAATGAGAAAAGACATTGTAAAGAGTTTTTCACAAAGCTAAACTTATTTGTATATTATGCCTTTCCCCCTTTTATTCTTTTAAAAACAAGGTGGTTAAGATTCTTTTTTTTTTTTTTTTTTTTTTTTTGAGATGGAGTCTTGCTCTGTCACCCAGGCTGGAGTGCAGTGGCATGTCTTAGCTCACTGCAACCTCAATCTCCCGGGTTCAAGCAAGTCTCCCCGCCTCAGCCTCCTAAGTAGCTGGGATTACCGGCACATGCCACCACGCCCAGCTAATTTTTGTACTTTTAGTAGAGACGGGGTTTCACCATGTTGGCCAGGATGGTCTCGAACTCCTGACCTCAGGTGATCCGCCTGCCTCAGCCTCCCAAAGTGCTGGGATAACAGGCGTGAGCCACCCCACCCGGCCAAGATTCTTTAAGAAATAAAAATCATGTGTCAGTGAAGGGAGATGAAAACATTTTAAAAAGGAAATAAAAGTGATGGTAGATAGAGTCTTTTGTATACTAACTTTTTGTGCCTTTACCTGCAAAATAAAATGTCAGTAACTCTCAAACTGGTCCAATATCTTTCCTCTTTGTTTTATTTTTTATTTTTCGTAAACCAATTTTTTATTCATTTTAAATAAGTTTTAAACTACTTTTGTTTTGGGGGGGCTTTTACAATGAAAACTGAATTAGGTCCACTCCAATGTCCACTGATTTATTTTTATGAAATTTGTATGGGCTGGGCGCAGTGGCTCATGCCTGTAATCCCAGCACTTTGGGAGGCCGAGGCAGGTAAATTACGAGGTCAGGAGTTCGAGACCAGCCTTGCCAAGATGGTGAAATCCCGTCCCTACTACAAATACAAAAATTAGCCCGGTGCGGTAGTGGGCGCCTGTAATGCCAGCTACTTGGGAGGCTGAGTCAGAAGAATCGCTTGAACCCGGGAGGCAGAGGTTGCAGTGAGCCAAGATCATGCCACTGCACTGCAGCCTGGCAATAGAGTGAGACTGCATCTCAAAAAAAAAAAAAAAAAAAAAAGAAGAAGAAACTCGTATGATGCTGGCAGGTCATCCTGAAGCTCTGAAATCGTATCTATCTTGATTTCCCATTCTGCAGCTTTCTTTTCAACATGTTCTCTGAGGATTTGTGTAAAGAATATACTGCTGTTCTTGCCATTTCCAAAGCAGTCTTTAGAAAAGCCGTATCTATCCCTTTATTATTTTTGGTCCCAAAAGGAGGATTCATAATTACTGTATCAAATGACTTGACATCCTGTTAGGTAACAGGCACACATCACATTGAACCATGTCAATATTTGTTAACTCAAACTCTTCCACATTCCTGTTAAATATTTCCAATACGTCTTCATCTCTGTCAAATCCAACGCACAACCCTGCTCCTAACACTGCAGTTCCGATGCTAAGCATTCCACAACTACAGCCTAGGTCTGCAAAAACTTCATTTTCAATGTCATCGTAAGGGTTATAGATTGCATAGAGCATACATGCTGCAATGTGAAGCTTGGTGGGATACTGTTTTAGAAGTAGCTTGGCCTTTTCGAATCTATCCACTTATTGCAGGCAACTCTCTAGTTCCTTAAGCCTTAATTCCTTCATTCTGTTTTTTTAAAAATATAGACTCTCAGGGTTTGAAGGCACAGGATCTCAGGAGGCGACTGGCACCTTGGCCAGGGCCAGAAGACCTCTTCATTTAATGAATGGTTGAAATCTAAAAATATAAAAATCTGGAGACCAGCCACTGTACCAGATGCTTCTAAGCCCTTTCCAGCTCTAGAGTTCTATGGCTGTGGGGGCTCCTAAACCCACCCTAGGAGGAAAGGAAACCAGTTTAAGGAGTGCCTATTTCCAGCACCAGAGAATGCAGGGCCCATCACATGAGATCCTCCCCACCACAATCCTAGGAGAGTGACTGTTATCAACTCCATTTTACAGGCAGAGAAACTGAAGGGAAAAAGGCAAAGTTAATTTGTGTAAGTTCACATAAGAGCTAACAACGGGCTGGACGCGGTGGCTCACGACTATAATCCCAGCATTTTGGGAGGCCGAGGCGGGCAGATCATGAGGTCAGCAGATCGAGACCATCCTAGCTAACATCGTGAAACCCTGCCTCTACTAAAAATACAAAAAAGTAGCTGAGTGTGGTGGCACGTGCCTGTAATCCCAGCTACTCGGGAGGCTGAGGCAGGAGAATCACTTGAACCCAGGAGGTGGAGGTTGCAGTGAGCCGAGATCGCCACTGCACTCCAGCCTGGGTGACACAGCGAGACTCCGTCTCAAAAGAAAAAAAAATAGGTAACAATTCCCCCCCAGGTCTAATACCTGGTAGATCATTCCATAGTGCACAGCCATCATTGATACAGACCACCAGGGCTTCTGACTCCATTGACTCCATTGTGTCTGTGTCTGTGATGGACAGGGCTGTGTGGCCTGGGCCTGTCAGTCTGACCCCCCTCCTCATTTCTGTCATCAGCCAGTGCAGTGAACAGAGCTGCTCAGGGCTGGACCAGAGATGGATGGGTGGCCTCCGATCTGCAGCAGAGCGGGGACAGTGCAGGGGGCTGAACTGTCATAGAGAATGAAACAGGACAAGGCTGTATGTGAAAATGCCTTTGTAAAGCATACAAACACTATGTGACTTTGAGATGTGCTACCCTAAACAAGTCTTCATCAGTAGCTAAAGTTAGCTCTGTCTGGCAAGTATTTGGATGGGAGGCTGTTCAGGAGTACAGTGGATAAGGCAAAAATGTATATATTTGTAGGTGTGATTAAGTCATCATTATTATGAAATGCCAGTGGTGGGCCCTTAGATCCCATGATAAGTGTTGATGAAGGTAAAAGCAGTTGTTTCAGGATAAGGCATTTTCCTCCCTACCTTTCCAATCATGTTGGGTGGTCATCTACTAAGCACAAGGCTGGTCCAATTGGAATCCAACTGAATCTGGGAAATGAATGAACAAAATCCTGCAAAGAAAAACGTATTTTCCCATTAAAAACCAGGCAGGAATTTTATCAAGGAAATAACAATAAAACTTCTTGTATAAATCTGATTTGAGCTTCAATGACAGTGATGAGAATGAGTTAGCATCTCTTGGGCTTCATGAGGTACCTTTTACCTAAGGACTCTCCATAGCCCACCTTGCTTTATTGATTGGTTCTCCCATGACCCAGCTGAAGTGCATCTAAGGTGTTTGCTGTTCCCTAAATGTGTACACATTACAGAAGGGGAGACATGACCTGTGAGCTGCCAGTCTCACCTCAGCTGGCCCCATAGGCAGCCCTTCCCCTTTGTCCCACTGGGGCAGAGCTTCGAGAGCTCTCCAGGGATATTCCATGGAAGGGCACAGATCCACAGGGAGAAAGGCTGCCATGTAGGAGGTGATCTGTGCAGGTGATGATGCCACAGATACTGGCTATTCCTTTTCAGCTCATGTCCAGGTGCTCTAACACAAAGCTGAAAGAGACAATACACAGCCTCTCTCGTAGGTTCCTGCTTGTTTGTTTGTGACAGGGTCTTGCTCTGTCGCCCAGGCTGAGTGCAGTGGTGCTATCATGGCTCACTACAGCCTCAACCTCCTAGGCTCAAGAGGTCCTCCCACCTCTGCCTCCCAAGTAGCTGGAACCACAGACAGGTGTCACCATGCCTGTTAATTTTTTTATTTTTTGCAGAGATGGGATCTGATATGTTGCCCAGGCTGGTCTCGAACTCCTGGGCTCAGGCGATCTTTGAGCCTTGGCCTCCCAAAGCGCTGGGGTTACAGGCATGAGCTACCACATCTAGCTTTATGTCATCCATTATATACTTGAAATTCAAACTCACCCTCATTTTACATTTTCCAGCTATAAAATCCTATGTACCTTCACAGTTATCTTATGAGCCCTGTGTTCTATGTTTGTGTTTGTAGCTAAATTTGCTTCTCCAGTGGGGTTTTTTATTTCTGGTACCCAGGAATATGTATCTTGAAAAGAGTCAATGAGAAAAAAGTGCAGTGTTTTTAGAAAAATAGACTTTACTTATTTTATGTTTTTAGAGACAAGGTCTCACTTTGTTGCCCAGGCTGGAGTGCAGTGGCTATTCACAGGCGTGATCATAGCACACTACAGCTTTGAACTCCTGGGTTCAAGCAGTCCTCCCACCTCAGCTTCCTGAGTAGCTGAGACTACAGGCAAGCACCACCACATCTGTCTAGACTTTATTTATTTATTTATTTATTTATTTATTTATTTGAGATGGAGTCTTGCTCTGTCCCCCAGGCTGGAGTGCAGTGGCTTGATCTTGGCTCATGGCAACCTCCACCCCCATGGTTCAAGCAATTCCTCTGCCTCAGCCTCCCAAGTAGCTGCGATTACAGGCACCCACCACCATGCCAGGCTAATTTTTTTGTATTTTTAGTAGAGACAGGGTTTCACCATGTTGGCCAGACTGGTCTCAAACTCCTGACCTCAGACAATTCGCTCCCCTTGGCCTCCCAAAGTGCTGGGATTACAGGCGTGAGCTCCAGCGCCTGGCCTAGACTTTATTTTTTAGAGTGGTTTTAGGTTCACAGCAAAATTGAATGGAAAGTACAGACAGAGATTTTCCATATATCCCCTGCCTTCAACATGCATAGCCTTCTCCATACATGCAAATTTTTAATTAACAAAGGCAAGATTGCCTTTTTTCATTACAAAACTGAAAACATATCCATTAAAAATATAGAAAACTCAGAAAAATAAAAATAAAAAATAGAGAAAAAAATTACCTGTGATTCTATCACCCATAAACAACATTTTGATGTATTTCTTTCTCTATAATTTAAGTGTGTGTGTGTGTGTGTGTGTGTGTATATATATATATATATTTTTTTTTTTTTTGAGACAGACTTTCACTCTGTTGCCCACGCTAGAGTGCAGTGGCACAATCAGAGCTCACTGCAGCCTCAGCTTCTTGGTCTCAGTGATCCTCCTGCCTCAGCCTCCCTAGTAGCTGAGACTACAGGCACAAACCACCACACGCAGCTAGATTTTTTTTCGGAGAGACAGGGTTTCACCATGTTGCCTGGGCTACTCTCAAACTCCTGAGCTCAAGCTCTCATCTTAGCCTCCCAAAGTGCTAGGATTATAGGCATGAGCTAACACACCTGGCCTCATATTTTTCTTTGTATTTTTAATATCTAATTTTCTCTTACACCCCCCACTCCAGTTTTATAAAATAATGTTACATAAACTTTACTTAAACACTATTTTTCAAAATGGTTGCATAATATGGCATCATTTAGATTATACCATACTTTTACCAGTGCCTGCTCTTATTAATAACACTTGGATGGCCATCTTTGACATAAGTTTATGAGTCTAGCCATCATTTTCTTGGCTTAACTTCATAGACATAGACTCACTGATTCAAATGGTATAAACATTTTTAAGTTTCCTAATATATAATCCATGAATGTTTCGAAAAAATATATGAAAACTATGCAAGATTACTGAGAATCAAAGAAATACACATAATGAGGTAACATCGTCACCTATTACAATGGCAAAGATTTAAAAGACAATGCCCAGTGTTGATAAAGATAAGGAGATTTATGTCCTTTTATAGATACATTGGTAGGAGCACAAATTGGCTATTTAAAAGTATATATATACAAGTAACACATGAATATATTCTTATAAAAATTCAATTAATATAGAAATATACAGAGTAAAAGTTGAGGCTGGGCATGGTGGCTCACACTTGTAATCCCAGCACTTTGCGAGGCCAAGGTGGGCAGATCACCTAAGGTGGAGAGTTCGAGACCAGCCTGACCACCATGCAGAAACCCCGTCTCTACTAAAAATCCAAAATTAGCTGGGTGTGGTGGTGCATGCCTGTAATCCCAGCTACTTGGGAGGCTAAGGCAGGAGAATCGCTTGAACCCGGGAGGCAGGGGTTGCAGTGAGCCAAGATCGTGCCATTGCACTCCAGCCTGGGCAACAAAAGCAAAACTCCATCTCAAAAAAAAAAAAAAAAAAAAGTTGAAGGTTCTCCTTCAGTCCCTCCTCTCTACCCCCATTCAGCTGGTACATTTCTGGAGGACAGTTAGAAAAGAAGTAGAACAGTTTAACATAGTCTTAGCCTTTGATGCGATATTTTCACTTCTAGAAGTGTAGTCCCCAAAGATATATGTAGGAGTGTTAATCCCAATATTATTCATAACAATAGCTACAACTTATCAGCAATAACTACGTGCCAGGAACTGTTCTAAAAATATAACTTTAGTTAACTTATTGGATCCAGACATGAATCCCACAATAGCCATAGATATTATGGTTATGCCCATTTTACTGATGAGAAAACTGAGGTACAGAGAGGTCACAAAGCTAGCTAAGTGGCTCTAGGGATTCAAGTCTAGGCAGTCTGACTTGTGGGTCTATGTTCTCCATCTTCGTACTATCTTGTCTATGCTTCTATAATAGTGAAAATATAAGAAGGAATCTATCAAAAGGGAACTTGTTAACTAAATTAGGGTACATCCATACAATGGAATATTATCAGCTTTCACAATGTTGCTGTAGATTGATATTCATCCACATGAAAGATTAAAAATGGGGGCATAAAACTATATATCTATAATACCATTTTTGTTTTTTTGTATATATGTATGTAATTACAAGAAATTATAAACTTCTCTGTACGTGGAGAAAAGAGTTTGGCAAAAATGATAAACACCAAAATTTTAACTGATTTTCTCTGGGAGCAGCATTAGAGTGTCTTTCTTTTCCTCTTAATACATTTCTATATTTGGGAAGTAAAATGATCCTACACTACTTTCATTATCTAAGAGGTGCAATAAAGCTATTTTTAAAGGATTGTGACAATTGCTACCTCCATCAGTGAACATGAGAGTGCTACTAGCTAATTTTCAAACAGAAAGCATCACGGCTTCATGCAGACTTACCCAGACAAAGGGCTGTGGGCAGCACGCCGGCCTCAGCACAGAGGTTTCCTGTTTCTCAGCAGCCCAGAGGCAGAGTTTCCATGATTGCATGGGCGTAAACATCTCTGGGCACCCAACCACGGTGGAGTCTGGCTGGATTTCCAGTTTCTGGCCTCAAGATATTTCTGTTCATTGTTGCTTCATTAAACACACTGGTCCCATCTGTTACCCTAGTAGATCTGTCTTCTGGAGCACACAGACTACACGGAACCTCAGAAACAATACCTTGAATAACCCAGAAGGGAGATTCAGCAATGGTAGTGGTTCTATGCTCTTCTAATCAATGACTCTATCTACCGTCTGTCTTTCTGTCTGCATTGATTTTGTTCCATGCACAAGTCTCCATGCTAGGTGCTGGAGAGATCTGAAATAAAGTATGGTCTATTGAGGAGACAAAAATCAGTATAAATGAAGTATTTATGGACAATTGATTCAATGAAGTTAGCAAACATCTGTTTGGTGACATCTGGCAGTCAGGCACTACTTGGGGACGCAAAGAAGGAGCTCACAGTCTAAAGGGGAAGATGCATTGATCACTTCAGAGAGGAAGTGACATTTCAGTTGGATTTTGAAGGAGGAGTAAGAGTTTGTCAGTGGAAAAGTGGGAGAAGGGCTGGTCGGGCCGAGAGAATGTAAACACAAAGACACGGAGGCTGGAAGGAGCTTGGCCTGTTCCGTAAACACAAAGTCCGGGACAGCTGGACACAGGCAAGTGTTGAGGGTAGTGGCTCAAGAGGAGTTAGATCAAGACCATGTTTGCGAAGAGCTGAGACACCTGAACCTTCTAGTCCATAGGAAACTAGCAAAGACTGATTCCATAGAGGGGCATAAGCAGAGCTACATTTTAGAGGATTAATACCAGTGACAATGTCATTGAAAAAAGGGAAACAATCAAAAGAAAACTTCCACCAGTTCCCATCGCATTTATCCACCTACCTGCACTGGTGTACATCCACTGTTCTTCCTCTTGCTGCATGGATGAACCGAGCGTTCCTCTGTCTAAAGTCAATCTGTCCGTGTGTGCACTAGATCTCTTCCCCTCCTTCCTACTCAAGCACATGGCTCCAGAAATTCTCCCCCTCTTGCCTACATTAACATATTTCATCTTTCTGCAGCATCATTGTCATTAGCCTACTAATATGCTGTTATTCTGCCTGTCTTGAAAAACTCTCTCTTGACCCTATTTTCTCTTCCAGCACTGTCCCATTTCTGTCCTCTTTACAAAACTCCTTGAAAGAGTTGTCAAATTCAGTGTCACCTACTCCTCTTCTTGTCCTCTCCCTTAAATCCACTTCAGTCAGGCTTTTTCTCCCTGTACTCCACCAAAACTGTTGATCAAGATTCCCAGTGACTCCACATTACTAATTCAAATGGTCAATTTACGATCCCTTTGTGACTTGGCCTCTCCCTCCTCCTAGAAACACTTCACTTGGTTCCCAGGACCTCGCACACCCCTCGGTTTCTGCCTCTCTGACTGTTACTTCTCAGTTGCCTTTGTCGATTCCAGCTCGTGCCCCGAGCCTCTTCATGTCCCTGTGTCCCAGGATTTGGACCTTAGCCCTCCTCCCTTGTCTGTCAACGTTCACTCCCTTTGTGACTTCATCCAGCCACATGCTGACCACTCTCAATTTTTTTTTTCTTTTTTTTTGAGACGGAGTCTTGCTCTGTCGCCCAGGCTGGAGTGCAGTGGTGCCATCTCGGCTCACTGCAAGCTCCGCCTCCTGGGTTCACACCATTCTCTTGCCTCAGCCTCCCGAGTAGCTGGGACTACAGGCGCCTGCCACCACGCCCGGCTAATTTTTGGTATTTTTGGTAGAGACGGAGTTTCACCATGTTAGCCATGATGGTCTTGATCTTCTGACCTTGTGATCCGCCCACCTTGGCCTCCCAAAGTGCTAAGATTATAGGCGTGAGCCACCGCGCCTGGCCGACCCTCAATTTTATATTTCTAGCCCAGATCTCCCCGACTGAACCCCAGTCTTATTTCTCCAATTGTTTTCTGGTTTTCTTTTCTTTTCTTTTTTTTTTTTTGAGATGGAGTCTTGCTGTGTCACCCAGGATGGAGTGCAGTGGTGTGATCTTGGCTCACTGCAACCTCCACCTCCTGGATTCAAGCAATTCTCCTGCCTCAGCCTCCCAAGCAGCTGGGACTACAGGTGAGTGCCACCACGCCTGGCTAATTTTTGTATTTTTTTTTTTAGTAGAGACAAGGTTTCACTATTTTGGCCAGGCTGGTCTTGAACTCCTGACCTTGTGATCCACCCACCTCTGCCTCCCAAAGTGCTGGGATTACAGGCGTGAGCCTCTGCACCCGGCCTCCAATTGCTTTCTTGACATCTTGATGTCTGTCTAGTACTTATATCAAATTTAACATGTCCAGGGTATCGTTGTAGGGTCCCTGTTGGTTAAAATATCAATTCGACCAGTTTAATGATTATGATTATGACTATTTTTAGTCGGAGTCTCCATCTGTTGCCCAGGCTGGAGTGCAGGGGCACGATCTCGGCTCACTGCAAGCTCTGCCCCCTGGGTTTACGCCATTCTCCTGCCTCAGCCTCCCGAGTAGCTGGGACTACAGGCGCCCGCCACCACGCCCGGCTAATTTTTTGTATTTTTAGTAGAGACGGGGTTTCACCGTGTTAGCCAGGATGGTCTTGATCTTCTGACCTCGTGATCCGCCCAACTCGGCCTCCCAAAGTGCTGAGATTACAGGTGTGAACCACCGCGCCCAGCTCAGTTTAATGATTATTATTAGTTAGAAAGCAAGTGACATAGTTGGAGTATAGTGTACTTTGATGCTTTGTGGGAATAAAACAGCTTTAGGCAGCCTTTCCTGAAATAGCTCCCTCCTTCTCCCCAACCACTCTCTCCAGTTTCCAACCCTTTATTGTGCTTTCTCTTCACAGCAGGTATCACACACTGAAAATATATTTGTTTGCTTATTCTCTGCTTTCCCTACCAGACGGCCTGTTCCAGGAGGGCAGACCATACTGATCTTGCTCACTCCATGTGCCCAGAAGAAGGCCCGACACACAGCAGGTGCTCTTTAAACAGTTGTTCAATAAATAGTTGAACATTGAATGCGTAATCTGATTTTTCCGAGAGTTAGGACAGCAATGGTTTTTTTTTTCTTTTTCTTTTTTTTTTATTTTTAAGACAGAGTTTCACTCTGTTGCCCAGGCTAGAACGCAATGGTACAATCTCGGCTCACTGCAACCTCTGCCTCCCAGGTTCAAGTAATTCTCCTGCCTCAGCCTCCCAAGTTGCTGGGACTACAGGTGCATGCCACCACGCCCAGATAATTTTTTGTATTTTTAATAGAGATGGGGTTTCACCATGTTGGCCATGTTGGATGCCAGGGCTCATGAACCTTCTGGGCAGACTCCTGAAATTAGAGACAGGAAGAAAACAGCACATGTGACTTTGAACAGTCCTTTTAAAATTTGAATGTGCAAACATTCAATGCGAAACTCTTGATCTCAGGTGATCCATCCACCCTGGCCTCCCAAAGTGCTGGGATCACAGGCGTGAGATACCGTGCCCGGTCAGAATTTGCTTTTTTTTTTTTTTTTTTTTTTTGAGAAGGAGTCTCACTCTGACGCCCAGGCTGGAGTGCAGAGCCGATCTCGGCTCATGGCAATCTCCACCTCCCGGGATCAAGTGATTCTCCTGCCTCAGCCTCCCAAGTAGCTGGGATTACAGGTACCCACCGACACGCCCAGCTAATTTTGTACTTTTGGTAGAGACAGGGTTTCTCCATGTTGGTCAGGCTGGTCTCAAACTCCCGACCTCAGGTGATCTGCCCGCCTCGGCCTCTCAAAGTGCTGGGATTATGGGCGTGAGCCACCGTGCCCTGCCGAATTTGCTATTTCTAAAAAGTGCCTTGGGTGATTCTGTTGCCCTTAGTCACTAGAAAAGTCACTCTGAATCAAACAAAGCTTGGTTTGACCCCAGTCTGTCACTTACTAACTGCATGACCATAGGGAAGTAGCTTCTTCTCTGATCTTGTTTCCTTATCTGTAGACAATAGGCATGATCACATTCTCATGGAGCTGTTATGACAAATTAATTAAATTAAGCAATGGACGTAGAGTTCTTGGCATAATGCCACTTGTTCAGGTGGCTGCCACTATGATATTATTATTATTATTTTATTGTTATGCCCAAGCAGGAGAAGATTTTTCTCCCTGTAAGATCACTCTGAGAATCTCCTTAAAGTGGGGTTCTGAGACCAGCAGCATCAGCATTACCTGAGAGCTGGTTCAAAATGGAGAATCTCTGCGCTACCCTAGATCTACTGAACTGAAATCTGCACTTTAACAAGATCGCATTGAATGTTTGCACATTCAAATTTTAAAAGGACTGTTCAAAGTCACATGTGCTGTTTTCTTCCTGTTTCTAATTTCAGGAGTCTGCCCAGAAGGTTCATGAGCCCTGGCATCCCAGAATCTGAATCTTTCCTTAGTGACAGTGGCTCTTCACCGTTCTAAGTGCAGAGAAGGAAGCCCAGCTCATTCTGGGTGCACTTCCAGCTGAGGAAATAAGGAGGAGGAATTCCTGAAGCCCCAAACAAGTGCCTGGGATGGATCCAAACTCCATCTTGCTTTCTCCTCAGCCCCAGATCTGCTCCCACCTGGCAGAAGCCTGCATGGAAGGTGAGAGAAGCTCATCTCCTCCAGAGCTGGGTAGAGACTCCCAGTTTCCCTGGAGCCAGGTCCCCAGCTCCAGCCCTGCAGACCCCGAATGGTTTGGTGATGAGCACATCCAGGCGAAGAGGGCCAGAGTGGAAACCATCGTCCGAGGCATGTGTCTCTCCCCGAATCCTCTGGTACCAGGCAGTGCACAAGCTGGGGACAGCCCACGCTGCCCAGAGAAGGCCCGAGAGAGGAAGAGGAAGCAGAGCCTTCCCACACAGCAAGGCCTCCTGATGCCACTCCCTGCCTGGGACCAGGGCAACAGGAAGGGGGGCCCTCGTGTGAGAGAACAACTTCACCTGCTGAAGCAACAGCTAAGACATCTGCAAGAGCACATCCTACAGGCTGCCAAGCCCAGGGACACAGCTCAGGGGCCAGGAGGCTGTGGCACCCAGAAAGGCCCTCTGAGTGCAAAGCAGGGGAATGGCTGTGGGCCTCGCCCCTGGGCTGTGGATGGTGACCACCAGCAGGGTTCCAGCAAGGACCTCTCTGGGGCAGAAAAACACCAAGAATCTGAGGAGCCCAGGTTCCTTCCTTCTGGAGCACCAGATTCGCTGGAGATTCTGAGGAAAGAGCTGACCAGGGCAGTATCCCGGGCTGTGGATTCAGTATTACAAAAGGTACTGTTGGATCCACCAGGCCGCCTGACTCATCTGGGCAGAAGTTTCCAGGGGCAGGTGCCAGAGGGTAGAAGCGAGCCCTCACCTCCTGTGGGAGAGGCCTGTGAAGATCCACTTGCTTTGGCTGCCTTGCCCAGGAGGGTCCAGCTACAAGCTGGGGTCCCAGTAGGAAACTTGTCACTGGCCAAGCCTCTAGATTCTCCTAGGTACCCTATCCCTCCAAGAATGATCCCCAAACGCTGTCAGGATCTCCCAGCAAACTGTCCCTTGACTGCACCTTCCCACATCCAGGAAAATCAGATTCTTAGCGAGCTACTGGGTTATGGATGCAACAATGGCCATTGGAGTAGCAGTCCTCCCCAGGACTCATCTTCCCAGAGGCACCCCTCCTCAGAGCCCGCCCGACGACCTTGGAGAACTACTAAACCACAATCATTGGTCCTGAGCCAGCAGCAGTGTCCCCTGCCTTTCACCTCTGCCCATCTGGAAAGTCTGCCCCTTCTTCCCTCGGTGAAGATGGAACAGGGAGGCCTGCATGCCGTCACTGAGGCACTGCCTTTCTCTTCGGTCCACATATCCTTTAATAGCAATTGAAGTTCTCATTGTTGGCTAGGTACAGTGGCTCATGCTTATAATCCCAGTGCTTTGGGAGGCCAAGGTGGAAGGATTACTTGAGGACAGGTGTTCAAGACTAGCCTGGACAACATAGCTAGACCCCATCTCTAAAAGTAAAAAATTATCTGCACATGATGGTGCACGCCTGTAGTCCTAGCTACTCAGGAGGCTGAGGCAGGAGGATAGCTTGAGCCCGGGAGTTCGAGGTTACAGTGAGCTATGATTGCACCACTGCACTCTAGCTGGGCAACAGAGAGAAAAAATGTCTCAAAAAATAAATTAAAATATCATTGGCACTGTGCAGAGAAACAAGAAAACTGAAAGTTGAAGAGGAGGTGGCGACAGATCACTCAGGGTCTTCTTAATGTTGCTCTGGGCCTTCAGCTTAAAGTGGTGACCACATTCTGAAATTTAAGGACCTGGGAAGGTTTACTTACCTTCTTCTATGACCCATCGGGTTCTGCCACTTGACTTATTCCTTTGGGTGTAAAGGGTTTTGTTTTGAGACTCAAATAGGCTTCCGAAATACAACAAATACCCTACGGAAGAAAGAACCCCATAATTTGGTTGTCAGCTGTCCATACACTCAGGAGGAGAAGGTCAAAGGAATGACCTCATCTGAGGTATGGCCTCCCCAACCCCATAACTCTACAAGCAAAAATTCTGTACTGTGTAGATAATTCATGGGGAGCATATGAGGGACCAGAAACTTCTGGGCCAGATGGAAAAAGTTTTCCTCGGGGATTAAACCCAGAGAGGCAGCTGGAAATGGCCAGAAGTCTTCAGTTTAAGGAACAACTTCCAAGCTGCAAGGGAGTGCCTGGAGACTAGGGGCTGGGCATATGAAGGGAGAGGAGGCTCCCCATGAGGAGGCCTGAGTGGCCCAGGTTGATCTGCAGGGGTCTGGATCTTATTGCATCATCTTTGCAACCCTTAAGCAAACGCTACTCTCTTAATGTATTTCCCAGAGTAACCCTCGGGATATAAATAATTGTTGAGTTAGGAGAAAAAGTACCTTGGGGAAATACTGAGATGGTTTATTTTCTGCAGGAATTCTCAGAGCCTTTAACATGAGTAAGTGGAAGCTCTAAGAGGAGAATGTATACAGCCCCAAACCCATATGACCCATAGAATAATCCACTTCCAACAAGCGTCTTGCAGAACTTGAGTTCTTGAGAATGTATTTTGGATGTTGCTTTTTAAGCTAGCTGTGCTCACGTTGCTGCTTCTTGTGGGCAGCTTTGAGGCGAATCTCCAGAGGCTGATGAGTCTGTGGAGTTGCATATCCAGGTGAGAACAGTCGTGTCCTTTGCCTGGCAGCTGCTGTGCGGGCAGTGGGATGGGGTGGGACCAGCTCATTACCATGCCAGACCCTGCCTTTGTGTCCTAAATGCCACGAGCGCCCCCTGCCGGTCAAAGGTGTTGGAAACACCCCAAAGTTAACCTGGAAGTCAGCGAGCAACTGTAAAAGCAACGCTGAGAATACTTCACTTGCCACCACTCTTGGAGGCAGAGATTCCACCACAGACAGATTTTCTTTATAAGAAAGGCCAACTGTCTGGGCCTTTGATAACCACTAGTTGACTCTCCATTAAATACAGACAGCTGCAAAAACACCTCAGGCAGATGGTCCCCCAGAATTTGCTATTTGTTGAGCACCTACATGTGCCTGTTGCTGGCCCCCCCCCAAACTGGGGATTGGGCTCAGAGAGCTTCTGGAGGTTTGGGGCCTATCCTAAGAAATACCTAAGCCAGGACTGGCTGCATGGGTGAAGTATTTGACTATCTTTGAATGACTTGGGGCCCCCTGGCCCCTCAACTCTTCCCCCATTCCTGCTGCCTATATTCCAAGACCAGAGATTTATTCCTGTGGACCATGAAAACCACCTGAGAGCAAGCTGCTTTACAGCATAAAAAGAACGTTTACGTTCACATGACATCCTGTGACACAGGGAGGGCAGATGTGAAGATCATGAGGGCAGCACTGACAGAACACTTTCTCCGTGGCAGGCATTGCTACCAGCATTTCACACATATGTGCCCACCACCACTTAGCTACAATTCTGAAACCCATAAAGCCCTATGATTTTCCCCCCACTTAAGACTGATGCAATATTTTTTTCGGTAGCAAAACCTGGCCTGCACTGACTGGAGGCTATTTATAGATTTTATCCCACTTAGTAAGTCATACATTTTGCTGCAGAAATGTGAATGCCATTGGATTATAGACTGTCTCAGCTGTGGATGTTAATGAATGCGTGGTACACACATCATATTATCTTTATAAGCTAACAAATTCTGAAACCTGAACTCCATTTGGCCCAGCATTTCAGATAAGGGGTTTAGACCTGTATTATCTCACTGTTCTCAAGCATCCATTCTAAGATTGGGTATCCAAGAAGCAGAGACAGAGAAAGGAGCTAACTCGCCCAAAGCCCCAAGACACACTAATGAGCAACCAGGATTCAAACCCGGGATCTGATGGCCAAGTACAAGCTTTAATCACTATACTGCACATCTTAGCAATGAGGCTCAGAGTAGTTAAGTGGCTGGCCCAAGGTCACACAGCTAATAGGTGGCAAAATCAGTGTCTGAAAGTGGGTCTTTGGAATCCCAATCCAGGATTCTTTCCACAGCACTTGTGGATCTGTAGGAAGGATAAGTAGGGCTGATGGGGTAGCAGGGAGGGGCCTTCTGTGCAGCAACCAGGTGCCTGGGCCACCTATAACTAGTCAGTTGGTCTGGTTTCTTCTGGTTAAACAGATTCGTCCTATGTGGAAGTCTTAATTGTCTTAAGCTACAGCTCTCAGATCTGAGATCCCAAGTTACTCTGTGTAATGCTTCTCAGCCAGCCTAAGGAGTGTCCCTGAAAATGCAAGGCGTATTTGTGTAAGAATCTTTTTTTCATTTCTGTCCTGCTCCAGTGCTAGGCAGTCACATCACAATTCTCCAACTCTTGTTAAAGGGGAAGGAATATGTCTGTTCCCAGAGTAAGGTATAGTTTGGAATATAATTTCCATATATGTGTATGGATTAAGGTTGACCGTTCACTCACTTACTCCTTCACACAACAAATATTTATTGAGCACCTACTATGTTCCTAGAACTGGGCTAGGCACCAAGATGAAAAGATAAGGTCCTCACTCTCAAGGAGCTCACAGTCTAAACGAGGAGACAAACATGCAGTAAAAATTCCAATAAGGTCATTGCTGACACAGTTTGTACAAAGGGTCTTCACAGCCCAGGTTAAGGAAGGCCTAATTTGGCAAGGAAGGGTTTAACAGAGGCGGGAGCTTCTGAGCTGAGACCTGAAAGATGAAGGACAGTTCTGCCAGGCAAATGGAGAGTGGGTGCCACCCAACCATTTAAGCTTCTTGAGCAAGAGCAAAATGTGAGCTGGTACTCAGCTTGCTTAGATGTTTCCTGGTTATAAAGGCAACACTACAAAGGCAATGATAAGAGTGACAGCCAGAATGGGGACCACCTAGCTTATTCTTCTCGTTTTACAGCTGAGGAAACTGAGGCAGAGGGGGGAAGTAAATCTCCGCTTGGGGATTTGAAATCATTTATCTGGGACAGAACTGCCATCTCTTCCCATCCCACTGGGACACCACACACACACACACACACACACACACACAAAATACACCAAACTGTATTTGACATCATCTATGGTACATAACTTTTCCACATCGAGATGGTTTTCACATCCTGTGACTTAACTGTGCACATATGGCATTCAGCTTATTTGACCAGAGTTTCCAGAGACAGAAAAATGGAGGAAATACACAATTCCAATCAGAAAAACAAAACGAAATCAAATAGAAACCACAGGAACAAGGAATTCACTAGTTAATTGATAAACTGGCATTTTAAAGTGTTCATTTTCCTTGACACTGAGATAAATCCAGGAAGGTCTAAACCCTGGTCACTTGAAGAAGGCCAAACTAATGTTTTTCTTCGCACGATATCCCAGCTCCAACCTCCTGAAGGCTTATTTTCCTGATGTTCAGGTAAAGTCACTCAACTAAATTGCAGCTTCTGCAGAACTCCCACGTGACAGTGTTTCGCCTGGTGTGAGGCAAGTCCTAGGTCATCGTATGTGCTCTTCAAGCTCCCCTTAGTGTTGTTGATGGAATCGGTGCAATGTCCACTTCTGGGCTGAGACTCTACCCAAATAATCATGAATAACTTTAGGCTAGAAAGGTTGGCTGTCTAAATTCTTAAGCTACTGAGCTGTAGATAATCCCCCCAAACAGAAACACATGGGCAGGAAAAGTAGAGGGAAAGAGAAACACTAGTTAGTGGCCTTTTTGGCTAGTTTTCTGCCTTGGCTGGGGACACTATGAAAAAGAAAAAATAGGCTGGGCGCAGTGGCTCACGCCTGTAATCCCAACACTTTGGGAGGCCGAGGTGGGCAGATGGCCTGAGGTCAGGAGTTCGAGACCAGCCTGACCAACATGGTGAAACCCCGTCTCTACTGAAAACACAAAAACTAGCTGGCGTGGTGGTGGGCGCCTGTAATCCCAGCTACTCGGAGGCTGAGGCAGGAGAAGGAGAAACATTTGAACCTCGGAGGCAGAGGTTGCAGTGAACAGAGATCACGCCACTGCACTCCAGCCTGGGCGACAGAGCGAGCCTCCATCTCAAAAAAACACACAAAAACAAAAAACCATATATATATATATGTAGAGAGAGAGAGAGTGTATGTGTGTGTATCAGACACTGGCAAATTTATGTTCAAGTTGCTATAGTTCAAAACTGAGTGAAAGTACATACAGATGAAGTGTGACAATAAGGAAAATCAAACTAATTGTTGGGACCAGACCTCTCCTTTTCCCATAAAAGGTTTCTGAGGGCCTCCTTTACCTTGGGTGTTGGGTTAGGGGCTGTTAATACTTTTGGCCTACATCATTCAAACTTTTCTTTCCTCATATTCAGTTGGTTGGTTGATCCCTGAAGCAACCTCTGATGTTGATTTCAATTCATTCCACAATTCAAAGTTGCTAATAAACTGCTCCCTGACCTATACCTTGCCCTTCCCTTGGCCCTTTATCCAGGCAGAAGGCCCCAGGCCTGCCATGCAATCCACCTGGGTGCAGTAAAATCTGGCACCACACTGGTCTTGACCCCTAAGTCCCACTCAAACACCACATAAAGCTTTTCATGGGTAAAACAACCCTCATGAATCTAGCATATAAAAAAAAAAAAATTTGTTATAACAGGTACTGAAGCCAATTTAGATTTTTCCGAGTATTACTGAATAGGCTTGGAAAACAGCGGTGGCTTTGCTTGTTTTTTTAAAGGAAGCCCCTGTTAATGCTGGTTAAAGCCATGTATATGAACCCCTATACTGAGCTGGAAGCAGACGGTTCTAATTCAGAGCACCTCGTGGCAAATGTCTGACTGGATGGACCTCTTGTTTGTACAGTTCAACCGCTGCATTACCTCCCAGATGATCAAGTGGTTCAGCAACTTTCGTGAGTTTTATTACATCCAAATGGAAAAATCTGCCCGGCAAGCAATTTCAGATGGTGTCACAAATCCCAAAATGCTGGTGGTTCTCCGCAATTCAGAACTTTTTCGAGCTCTCAATATACACTATAACAAGGGAAATGACTTTGAGGTAAGACCATGTACTGGGGTCCCATGAGGTCTGATGAGTGTCTTCCCTACATGATTCGAGTTTTAGGAAAGATCCCCCTTCTGTGTCTCCTTAAGTTACTGACAGCCAGGGCAGCCTGGGCCAATCTCTGTATCATCCACAAAGATCACAGCCTCAATAGCTTCACTCGGGCAACAGGTGGAAGCAGCAAACTGAGTCTACAGCCAGTCTTCATTCTGAAGCTTAGGGAGAGGTCTGCCAGGTGTTATACCATCTTAGACTGAATACCCTGTCGTTATCAAGTTACATTATTTACTGACCTTTTTGCCTTAGTGCCAGGAGGCTCAGGACAGAATGCTGAGCTCAGTTGTGACACCTAGTCTTGGCCTAGGTTTTTTCAACAATTTCTATGCTTTTCATGATTTGGTTCTTATCTGTATTTTCCCTTGAAAGTGTATCTGTGGGCCTTCTATGGAAGGCCCCTCAAATCACCTCAAATCCTTTCTGGAAATAACAATAAACAACACTCAAGCTCAGTCCCTCGGGGATCCCTGTGAAGGCACACTGGTGGCACCTCAGAGGTAAAGCATCAGTGAAGGGTGAGCCTAGGTGTCAGTGGTGCTCATTCCTAATCAAGAGATGCGTGGTGCCTCATGCACAGCCGACAGCTCTGTCAGGCTGGCATCCGATTCTGCAGGTGCTGGGTATATCTGGTCACAGATTACACTTCCCTCTTCTTGCTTTCTCCCTTGACTGTGATCACCAAGAGTGGTTTATTGATACCTCCAAGAAATACAAGAACTGTGGTCATCCACTGGTTGACTGGTCAGTCAGAATACGTTTGGAAAGCTAAGGCTACCTGTGGGGAAAATTGTCCATGTCTCCCTTTCTGAGGCTCAAGGGGTCAGGGCCAGTATGGGACAGGCAGCACTGCCGCATCTTTCCACACAGGGTGGTTACTTGGCCTGCAGTGGCGGCAAGCCCCAAGCCAAGCTGGGTCTGGAGCTTGGCGGTGCGGCAACCGATCATTCATGGTGCCAGTCTGCGTTAGGATTCTGGAACAGCACCCCTGTCAACCGGCTCTGAAAGCAGGAGTGTAAGCTCTTCAGACCCAGCCCTAAAAGGCAGTGGAATGAGGTATGACAGTCAGAAGCTTGGGGGCACTCCTTCCACAGTTAGTACTAGGGAAAAGAATACCAAAGTCTCTTTGAGCCACAGATTTACTTTCAGTAAGATTTTCTGACCTACTTAGTAAAAAGTCACCCATTAGCGGGATCA
Organism: Macaca fascicularis; assembly: GCF_037993035.2. Lineage (NCBI taxonomy): Eukaryota > Metazoa > Chordata > Mammalia > Primates > Cercopithecidae > Macaca > Macaca fascicularis. The sequence continues at coordinate 142,807,351 of NC_088381.1, read as the reverse complement.
GCTTCTCCTACAAAGGAAGTGTCCTTAATTCACCTTCTCCCAGGACTTTCTCATTGGAGCTGTCATATCAAGGTTTGTGTCTGATGAGGGAGCAGAGGATTCCTAGGGTTGCAGAATCAGGGGCCGGTGGAGCAGGGATGCTCCTAGCCCACTTCCCAAGAAACAGGCAGCATCCGCTAGTGAGGGTTCTGGCACCAATGCTCCCCAACATCACGTCTTTTCTTTCTTGTGGGTCTCTTTGGAAATGCAGGTTCCAGATTGCTTCTTGGAAATTGCCAGCTTGACGTTACAGGAGTTCTTCAGGGCTGTCTCCGCAGGGAGAGACTCAGATCCTTCCTGGAAGAAACCCATTTATAAAATTATTTCGAAACTGGACAGTGACATCCCAGAGATATTCAAATCTTCCAGCTATCCCCAGTAGCTGTTTCGGGGTTAAGATCTCACAATGTGAGGAGTGACTGGCTAGGGTTTCCTGGGTTTGTCTTAAATGGTAATATAGCTGTAGTCATATAAAAAGGGCACAAGGAAATCTCCTCTACCAAAATAGGTACTATTACCATTTTGATCATTTATTTCCCTTTCCAGAATCATCAGAAATTGAACTTTAACTATAAAATGGACTAACTGTATTGGTAGTATATTGTAAAAGGAACACAAGTTTTCAATCAGAAGACTTGAAGCTCAACTCCATTGTTTCCAGATGTTGTGACCCTGGGAACTTCCTGGTATCTCTGCATCTGTAAAATGAGGTTGTTAAGGATTAAAGGACAGTATGTCCTATGCAATGTTCTTCACACACAAATGTTAGTTTTTTGAACCCCTCTTTCAGATAAGGTTATCTTATTAGGGGTTTTTACAAATTGCTGTTTTTAGTTTCCTACTTATAAAACGCCATCTATTTGCTAGATACTTTCACATACTTTATCTTTAAGCTTTTCACCCTGAAAAGTAGTTATTATCATCATTTTAAAAAATGATCAAACAGAAGCTTTAGAACTGCAAGGTAACTCGCCAAAGCCTATGAGGCCAGGGCATCTGGGTTAATAGGGACAGTCAGGAGCCTGGAGGAACCAAGACTTTCTGATGCCCGACTGCATGCTGGACCCATCTCCTGCAGCTAACTCAGGATCTCAGGTAGGACCCCACCCCTAGTAAGCATCCAGCGCTGACAGGGCACCATCACCTGACAACTCCTGCCCAGCACTTAGGAGCACTTCACCGCCCAAGATTTCTGCTGATCATTTCAGCAAACTCAAGACAAACTTTCTGCAGGACTTGAGTGTTGCTATTTATTCACATTTGTCTGCTGGAAGAGTTTATCAGCTGTATAATGCAAATAGTCTCCAGTTGACCAATGCAATTGGTGCCCCAACCTCATATATGCAGAAGCTGAACTTCAGACTGTGAAAGGTAGAAAGGGCCTTAGGAGATCATCTGGCCCACGCTGCTTAAATTAGGAAGGAAGAACTGTGGTCCAGACAGGAGGCTTGCACAGGCTGTGCACAGCCTTGCAGATGATAAATGGCATAACTGGGACAAATGCAGCATCACACAGAAATGGAAATTCTCCCACTCCGTAACAAAATTACAGTCCATGGCTGACCTTCCACTGATGAAGGAATTCATGAAATCAACATTTACCCCACTGCTGGCCCAACACAAATTGTGACCCACTCTTGAGCATACAGGCGAGACACGTACAAAGCTGAGTAACTGCATCTGTCTTCTAAGCTAGTCAGGATCAAGTCTTTGTAAGCACTGCCAAAGGTACGCGGGGTTGGGTGGGGGTAATACATAGCTTGGGCTTTGTAGTCCTGATAAGGGGTGTCTGTGAGTTCATTAGCTTCTTTCCTGTCTATATAAAACAAGTTTCATATTTGGCTACTCAAATTCCATGATTTTTCTGTTGGGGCGCTGCTGGAGCAGATGAGATAAAATCCCTAAACTATTACTAGAACTATCAGCATAAAAAGGTATGAAAGATGAATTTTCCTTCGAATTTTCTCTTCAAACAGATGAAAGGAAAAACAAAACAGACTTAGCCCAAACCCATCTTTACAGGCTAAAGGTTATTAAGCGCCCTCCAATACATCCAACTGCACTCAGAAGATCTTTGCTCTATTTTCACAAAAATGAAGGAATCTGCCAAAACTAAGTTTTAAACACAGGCAAGCATGGAGTGCTCTGAGCACGGGCAATCAGTTTTCTGTGTCTGGAGACAGTAGAAGAACCCTCTATCCAGAGTGACATTACATACCTAAGTTAGGCACACAGGGGAAACAAGTTCACATGATTGTCCAATTGAGAGCAGCCCTTCTTCTGTCCCAAACCTGAAATTCATTAGTGTGTGTTTAAAGGCTGAGCCAAGTCACCTCCAGGGCAGTGAACCTTGTCTCAGGGACCAATTAGATGAAATGTACAAGCTCAAATTGAAAACATTTGTGTATTGCACTCTTTCCAGGAAGTGTTCTCTAACCACTGAGCTAAACACAGAAGAATGTATAAATACATATGCTCTGCCAACAGAAGAATTCTATTATAATTTTCTGTTTCTACCAAGTGTGTATCCCTCTGTGTTGGAAACACATGGAGTGTAAGCTGAGTGGGTTATTATGTTCTTTTAGCAATCACACTTTGCCAAAGGTCTGGTCATTCTTTCCATTAAGGTATATGAGGGCGCTATTTTATTTTTTTGAGACAGGGTCTCACTCTGCCACTCAGGCTGGAGCACAGTGCCACGATCACAGTAGCCTCGATCTCCCAGGTTCAAGTGATCCTCCCACCTCTGCCTCTCGAGTAGATAGGACTATAGGCACATGTCACCATGTCCAGCTAATTTTTTAAAATTTTTCTGTAGAGATGGGGGTCTCACTATGTTACCCAGGCTGGTCTTGAACTGCTGGACTCAAGCAATTCTCCCACCTCAGCCTCCCAAAGTGCCAGAATTATAGGCATGAGCCACCGTGCCCAGCTTTGGGTGCTACTCTCTCCTAGATTAGACATGTTCAAATACTGCATAATTGTCTAATTTTTCAATGGTGGACTACAGGGTCTGTACTGTGGTTTATGATGATGGCACTACTGAGGGGTCAATGCCCAATTATCAATTAAAAGCAGGCAGTTGATTGGTATCCCATGGAGGAAAATGTTCATTAGGAACCTTTATTTCAAACACGGTTTCATATAGTATACAAATCCCAAACCAGACTCAAACGGTGAGAGGCTGAAGGCATCTCCTGGACATGTAAGGCGTACCTAAACAATTTATTTTCCATCAGAGAATGAGCAAAGCATAAACAGCAAACAGATAGCACAGCACTCTTTAATAAAGCTCTAACACCCAGCCCTCTTACGTAGGTCCACTTTTAAAAGATTGTCTTTGCTCTCAATGACAAAATATAGAATCCTCAGAAGAAAATAATTTAAAATTGCACTTCCCTAACCTAATTTTACAAGTGTCTTGAAAATATATCTTTGGCTGCACACGGTAGCTCATGCCCGTAATCCCAGCACTTTGGAAGGCTGAGGTGGGAGGATCGCTTGAGCCCAGGGGTTTGAGACCAGCCTGGGCAATGTGGTGAGGCCCCGTCTCTACCAAAAAAGAAAATACAAAAATTAGCCAGCATCATGGCGTGTGCCTGTACTCCCAGCTACTTGGGAGGCTAAGGTGAGGATCATTTTAGCCTGGGAGGTTGAGGTTGCAGTGAGCCGGCAATCATGCTACTGCACAGCCCTGGGCAATAGAGTGAGACCTTGCCTTAAAAAAAAAAAGAAAAAAAGAAAAGAAAAGAAAGAAAGAAAAAGAAAAGATAAAAATTATTTCTTTTAAAAGTCCTAAAGGCCGGACGTGGTGGCTCACGCCTGTAATCCCAGCACTTTGGGAGGCCAAGGCGGGTAGATCACCTGAGGTTGGGAGTTCGAGATTAGCCTGACCAACACGGAGAAACACCGTCTCTCCAATTTTGCATTTTTTGTAAAAATACAAAATTAGCCAGGAGTGGTGGTGCGTGCCTGTAATCCCAGCTACTTCGGAGGCTGAGACAGGAGAATCGCTTGAGCCCAGGAGGCAGAGGTTGCAGTAAGCCGAGATCGTGCCATTGCACTCCAGCCTGGGCAACAAGAGTGAAACTCTATCTCAAAAAAAGAAAAAAGTCCTTACAAAATTAGCCAAAATTTTGGTAACCAGTTTTCTGAAGTCCTATATAGTCTAGATTTTCATAATAACTGATTCTAGTCCTTTTATTTACAGTTTTGATCCTTTGCTCTGTAAAGCAGATCATAGTTTGATAATAAATACAATCAAAACAAAACAGAAATTTAAAAAATCCTTTGATGTTTTTACACAAACTGTTAAGTATTACACAGATTTCACATAAAGCAAGATCATCAGACAAGATAATGAAACAGTGACAGGCAAGAAAGAGATACTGAATACTTTAGCTAGAACAATATAGCTCTATCAGGCTGAGGATTTTATACATTTGAATTTGAGTTCTGTATAAGTCTTAACTGCTTCAGGGATTGAAGCTTTGGGGTGGCGAGAAATGAACTTGTGACAATATGGCAAATATAATGCATTTCATGAAAGTATTGTATACAATATTCGTGGTCAGATTTACCACAAATATACACATATACACCTGTAAGGTATAAGTTCAGATGATCTACTTGAGAGTATTAATAATACATGCTGTACCTTTGAGGTAGATCATGGTATTTACATTTACAAAGAGTTACTAAGCACTCACCTGTGGAAGAAGATGATTCATGAAAAAGTATTTTTCAGGATTCGACAATTCCTACACAAAGAAAAAGCTTTTTTTTTTTTTTTGAGATGGAGTCTTGCTCTGTCACCTAGGCTGGAGTGTGGTGACACCATCTCGGCTCACTGCAGCCTTTACCTTCCGGGTTCAAGCGATTCTTGTGCCTCAGTCTCCTGAGTAGCTGGGATTACAGGTGCATGCCACCACGCCTGGCTAATATTTGTATTTTTTTTTTTTTTTTTTTTGAGACAGAGTCTCGCTTAGTCGCCCAGGCTGGAGTGCAGTGGCGCGATCTCGGCTCACTGCAAGCTCCGCCTCCCGGGTTCACGCCATTCCCCTGCCTCAGCCTCCCGAGTAGCTGGGACTACAGGCGCCCGCCGCCTCGCCCGGCTAATTTTTTGCATTTTTAGTAGAGACGGGGTTTCACCGTGTTAGCCAGGATGGTCTCGATCTCCTGACCTCGTGATCCGCCCGCCTCGGCCTCCCAAAGTGCTGGGATTACAGGCGTGAGCCACTGCGCCCGGCCTAATATTTGTATTTTTAGTAGAGACGGGGTCTTGCCATGTTGGCAGGCTGGTCTTGAACTCCTGACCTCTGGTGATCCGCCCGCCTTTGCCTCCTAAAGTTCCGAGATTACAGGCGTAAACCACCGCACCTGGCCCTCTTTGCAATAACCTAAGTAGTACAACCAACTGCCTAAGAGTTGAATGCTCAGTCCTATTAAAAAAAAACAAAAAACGCAAAACAGATGCTAGCCTCCAGAGGAAGAGGGAGTGTTTGATGAACTGCTGAAGGCAGGTGGACAATGAACACAGTAAAGGAACAACCCAAAACGTCGCCAGTTTGACATGTCCATCTGCTCACTAGGGGTCTGCTTTTCTTTCACTAAGAGTTTTTCAGGGTGATTTCATTTCTCACCATCTCACCCCTTCATGCTCAGAAACTCTTGTTTTGCCATTTCCAATTCTCCAGTCACACCTCAAACAAATGTCAGTTCCTTTTCTTCTCTTAGGAAAACCCTTCTCTTTCCCCTACTTACTGATTTCTGTGGCTCTGACTTCCATGCCCTCAGTAACTGCTTCTGGACTGGAGCTTCAGCTGTCAGCAAGAATGTTGTTCCTCCCTTTACCTTTTCCCCACTTTATCATCAGGTATCTGACCTGACGCTGCTTCCCCCATCCCATTTGCTTTCCACCTCACCTAATACCTTTCCCAAGTCGAGTAGTTTGTTAGGTGCACGGGCCTTGGAGTGTCTTTTCATCCTGGCTCAACCACCTATCAGCTACAGATCTCTAAACTATTTATTCTTCTTGGCCTCAGCTTGGTCATCTGTAAAACAGAGATAACAGTATAGCACCTACCTCATAATACTGTTCTAAGGTTCAGGTAAAACAATACATGTGAAATGCTCAACACACTTCTAGAGCATAGTATGTGCTCAGTAAATGTGAGCTGTATTACTGCTCAGCAATCATAAATTGTTAGTAAAGTCATGAATTTGTACTGCTTCACAGTGAAAAAGAATTCTTAGCTTAAGAACATCACTGACGTGTAACACTGACGCAACCATAAAACTTAGCTTTAAACTATGTTAATATAGTTTGAGAAGAAAACCCAGCTAAAAAGCTTTGTGCTATGAAGTTTATATGCATTTCCTCATTTACTTTTTAACTACAACCTCATGTTGACATGTTTACTTGACAAATGGCATGACGACTATTGCTGTTTCTTGGTTGGTTGCTCAGACACTGACCTGCTTTTTCCTTACACAGGGGGATACACTGCGTTTTTTTTTTTTGTTTGTTTGTTTTGTTTTGTTTTGTTTTGTTTTTTTACGGAGTCTTGCTCTGTGGCCCAGGCTGGAGTGCAGTGGTGCAATCTTGGCTCACTGCAAGCTCTGCCTCCCAGGTTCAAGTGATTCTCCTGCCTCAGCCTCCTGAGTAGCTGGGACTATAGGCGCACACCACCACGCCTGGCTAATTTTTGTATTTTTAGTAGAGACGGGGTTTCACCATATTGGTCAGGCTGGTCTTGAACTCCTGACCTTGTGATCCACCCACCTCTGCCTCCCAAAGTGCTGGGATTACAAGTGAGCCACTGCACCTGGCCTACACTGCAGACACCCTCTTAATTAAAAACTCAGTGGCTAATGTGGTATTTCTAAAATTATGCAACTTGCCATCTCTAACCACTGCTTCTTGGGGCTGTATCTATGTCCACTGAGTAGACTAGTCTTGGCTTGCATATTTTCTTAACTTCTGTACAGTTATTCAAAACATCTCTGTAGTTGTTCCACTTGTTAAAAGGGGCTGGTTCATTGCTTTCTTGAGTTGGTGAGGCGTGGGGAGGGAAACATAACTGGAATCCTGGTTCCCCCCGACCCTTAACAGTTAAATCCATATTCAGGATTATTTTTTCAAAAAGATGTTTTTTTTGTTGTTGTTGTTGTTGTTTTGGGGGATACAGGATCTTGCTCTGTCACCCAGGCTGGAGTGAAGTGGCAAAATCTTGGGTCACTGAGCTCCTCCACCACCTCCTGAGCTCAAGGGATCCTCTCCACCTCAACCTCCTGAGTAGCGGAGACTACAGGCATGCACCATCACGCCTGGCTATTTTTTGTAGACATGGGGTCTCACCACGTTGCCCAGTTTGGCGTGGAACTCCTGGGCTCAAGAGATCCGCCCACCTCAGCCTCCCAGCGCTGGGATTACAGGTGTGCGGCATCACACCCAACCTGCTTTTTTTGAACGGAAGTAATGCAGCCTCCTTTCTGGTTCTTTTCATTTATAGTCATTAATGTCGATTATCTTCTCCTCTGCTCTTTCATGAGTGTGGGATGGTGATTATCAGAATATTTAAGGCTCTAAATGTCTTCTGGCTAGTCTGTTTCTACATTGTCTTTTTCAAATCAAGCTTTATGAGACAATGGGATTGTGAATGAAGTTTTGCTGACTTCTACTGTATTAAATTTCTAACAAAAAAACACAATTACATCAAGCAAAATGCATTTTTGATAAATACCCCAAAGTTGCTTTTGCTCAAGATTCCTATCTTGGCATTTAGATACTTCTTTTCACACATACTATTACTTCATTAGAGCTGAGCTTGCTGACTCTGAACCAATCAGAACAAACCCCAGAAACTCTTATTTCCTATAGAATTCTTGCCAAAAATGGTGCCCCAAAAAAGAATTTCTAAGGTAGGCAGTGGGATGTGGGTACAAGAACAGAACACAAATGCAAACTGCTTTGTTGATTGTAATTTATCAGCAAGTCCTGGGAACAGAAAGTGTAATAACACTGGACTTTCCTAAAATACTTTAATTTTGACATACTAGTTGCAAAGACAATTTAAATCCTCATGCCATGTGAATGGTAGACATGATTATGTATCCTTATGCTGTGGAGACAGTAATCACCTAAAAAATGTGAGGCAAGGTTTGACAGGTTGACTCAATGCTTAGAAAATGCTATTTAAAGTGACTGTTTCTATTTCTTCATTATAAAGCCATGCCTATTCAATTCAAACACATCAGGGCATTTCTCTGGGAGGCCAATAGTCTTCTTACTAAAGGACTTCTTTAGGACTAAAACGATATGACTATTTACTGAGTAGGTCTCAAATGTTCTGAAGTGTGGCAGAAAAAGAACTTCCTAGCATTCAATTTGTACCAACATTAAGATCAGTAACAGATTCTGACGCTCTGGGGTGTATATTTCTCATTTTACTCCCTTCAAATAAAGCAAGTGACCATGCTTTAACTACTCAAAAGCATAGTTACTGAGAAAAGCACCAATATTGATGACCTCATGAAAAAAAAAAAGACTAAAAAGCCACTTCATGTTGCAAAAGCTATGCTACTTACTCCCTCAAAGAGGTAGTCCCCAACAATATAAAGTCCTGAATTTAAGGCATGATGGGACTACAAGCAAAGTGACTCATTCTATACTCATTCTCTTAACAGTTCTTCACATTCCTACATGGAGTCCTGAATCTTGATTATGGTGGCGGTGATTACATGAAGCTACATGAGATAAAACTGCACAGAACCAAACACAAATACATGAAGCTACATGAGATAAAACTGCACAGAACAAAACACACACACACGAGTGCTTGTAAAACTGGTAAAATCCGAATAAGCTCTGTGGAGTGTATCAACATCAACTTCTTGGCTTTTAAAAGTTTTGACACACACTTCTCATTGTATAAAATGTTATCATCGGGGATGGCTGGTTGAAGAATACACTAGGACTTCTCTGCACATTTTTTCTGCAACTTCCTATGAATCTGTAACTATTTCAAAACAAAAAAAATTTTTTTAAATGAGAAATCAGAATCTTTGGGGAAAAGTTCTACTGAAGGAGTGACGTACTCTAAAGAAGACCCAAAAAAGTCCACACCACCATAGAGTGTATTTATAAGGACGCTTACGCCACAAATAGAGATTAATTATCTTAGGTATCAAAGCAGATTAATTTAGAGAGATACAATCTAGCTTACTGAAAATAGCAATTCTCATTTTGTTGAGGTTTGTTCCATTTTGTCTCTGATAACTGGAACTACAAACTAGTTCTGCTCTCCTTAAAATCAGAAAGGACAAGCCACAGAAAAATAATTTGTTCTGCCCGCCCACTGCACTTCTCTTCTCCCATCTACAACCTCCTCCACACACCAGATTTCTCCTCTAAGCTTTCAAGTTTAAATAAAACTGGACTACAACTCATGTCTGTCTATCGTGAGGAAACTTCACAACAGAAAACGCCTAGGCTTGTTTTCAGGCCCACGGGCAAACATATGTTTTAGATTAAAAGGCATTTTAAATCTTGGCTTTATGAGCTCCCAAGAAGCCAAACTGTCCCTATGCCTAAGCTGTTCCCTTGGCTATCAAGCACCTTTGGAAGCCACATTAACTCTTTCAGGCTAGGTGGATTTTCTTTTGCACATTTAAAGAGTTTTATTAACAAGTATCCTTCCAACAACTATATCTTTCACACCTGCAAAGTTAACCAATAGACCAGGGCCTTCAAAAATTTTGCTTAATGAACCCATCATCAGCTAGAGATGAAATAAAATTTAAAATCCCCTTTACCCCACCGGTTCTCAAAGTTGGCTGCATATTAGAATGACGTGGTGGCCTTTTAAAAAATTACCAAGGCCTGGGTCCCACTCCTAGATTCTGATTTAATTGCTATGATGTGTAGCCTGAGCTTTGGGAGTTTTAAAATCTCCCCAGGTCAAAACCACCACATGAGTGCACAACTCTTCACACTTTTCATATTTCATCATTCTTCCAAAAATGCATACATAGAGAAAGGAGTTATCATCTATTCGAGTCTTTTGGAATCTACACAATTATTCCACCAGAACCTTATCAATCCAGGAGTTAATGCCAGCCTTCCCTCTGGCCCTGAAAATCAACACTGGGAATGCTGCCTTTCAGGTCTAGTAGAGGCCCTGTCAATGCACTCAGTTTCATATCTAGTGAAAACAGAAGGCTCAGGTGAGAAACAGAAAATCCTCAAAGTATGTCCTTTTTAATCAAAGCTTTAATACCCAAACAAACTACATCCTATTAAGAAAAGTGGGTGTTCCAGATTTCATTTTTTTTTTTTTGAAAGGGGCACAGAGCCAAAAACTGTATTTTCCAGGATCATTCAAACTTGTATGAAAAGAAGAGGTATGATGTAACAAAATATTTTCATAGCACCTCTGGATCCAAGTTGTCATAATTCCAAAGGGAGCAGAGAATGACTTGGAAAAAAGAACTTCATGATTAAAGATCATTTTCTCAATTGACATTTTACCTTCCCCAAGACTGAAAGAGCATCTATTCCAAAAGCGTATTGGTTATGAACTATCGCTACTGCTTAGAACCTATTTTGTTTATCCATATCAATTCCAAATCTAGATTCAAAAGGCAGAATTCAAATGAGGGCAGCATATAAAGCTGGAATTTTAAAATAACGAGAAAACAAATTTTTTTGAAACCCCCAATGTTAAATTAAGACTGTTTCTAAAACACACATGTAGATAATTATTAGGAGAACATAAAAGGAGAAACGGTTTCTCTGTAGCCCAGTAATTCCATTCTTCTGTATTTTCCCTAGGGAAATTTTGAAAATAAGCCTGAAAAAGGCATTTATAAGGATGTTCAATGCAACACTGGTATGACAGTGAAAAACTCACAAAGGAAAAAGTAATCCATTATACACATATCATGGATATATACAAACATGTACGCATGTATATATATTTACCTATATATATATTTACATATATATATATGCACACACACCTGCATATGTATGTGTATCCAAGACACAGTGGGTCTGAAGAACAGTATGTAAAGAATATCAGTCATATAAAAAACAGTAAAACTATATTTTTATAGGCAAGTACGTATGTATACAATACACACAAAAAGGTCTGAAAAAGCCACACTCCAAAATGATAACAGTAATTACCTCTAAGATTCAAGGTATTTGTGCTTACAGGGAAGAGGGGAGTGTTGAGCTTTATCTGTAATATTTCATTTCTTAATAATGGAAATCAATTCACATCTTCTGGCTAGAATAAATGAATCCGAAAAAGATGATGCCCAGAAACACTTTTAAGAAATTAAACATAATTATACCCACCTTAGCTGTGACAGGTGCCAACAAAGCTTTAGTGACACACATCCTCTTTCCTCAGTGGAAATAGTAGAAAGCAGTGGAGGGTTTAGAGCAGAAAATTCTGATCAAATTTGCATCCAGGTATGGCCATTCAGCTGTTCCACTTAACCAAAGGGAATTCTCACTGTCTTCTTTTCCTGGGATAGGTATGTGCCCACTATTTAACTGTATACACCCAAGGTGCTTACCTGCAACTTGAGAAACGGAAGCACTGGAAGGATGTCACTCAAAAGGGGTAGCAGGGAGACAATATTCATGCTTCCATGTGAAAGCCGGCAATGCACAAAAATCAACCCACTGCAAATTCAGCATCAGTATATTACATATGTATTGCCACTTGGCTCAATGAAGACAGAAACGCTTTTCCAAAATACCAGTAAAAAGGTGCTGCTCAAAATATTTATATGTAATACAACCTGATGTTTCCTTTCCTATAAATATCTTCTTTGCCATAACTGTCTTTCAGACTTGTTATCATCCTTTAATGTCAGAAAAGTCCCAAAATGACAGCCTATTGGTAACATGTGGCTTCCAGATGTGATGTTTCTACTGTGACTATTTCACATAAAAATCCAGACTTCCACTTCATCTTCATCTAGTAACAATGGGTCTACCTTTCTTCATTCCAACCACTGGCTGGAGAACTGTCCACTGAGACAGGACAAGCACTCTGCACCATCCCAGCCTCCACCATACCCTACTGCTTCCTGAACCCTGAGACTGAGAGAGTCAAGTACCCTGTTTTATTCTGCTTCTGCTGTTGTTTTTCTCACAGTAAAGAAAAAATAATACTGTACTTACGTCTCTACCAAAGGCGGGAAAACTGAGAGTGCCAGAAGTTCTGAGAATGAGAAAGAGTATTTTTCCATAAGACTGAAGACTATTTCTACATGTCTAATCTGCAAACAAACTATGTTTCTGTTGAAAGAATACAACTAAATATATTATGAAATTACTGGCCAATTCTCTCATTTACAGTATCTTCCTGTCTTTTGAAGGCATTTGAATTTGCTATGCCTTAAATATGGATATGCCACCAGCTGGAAGATACAGAGGTAGGGAAAAAGCAAACACAAGAATTGGTTTTATAAATTATACATATATGAACCTACATTAATTTTATACTTAAAATTCACCAGGTCATCAACTCTAAATACACTTCTTGAGTAGCAACTATATGTAACAGATACTGCATATTATGTGTTACAAGGATGGAAGATGAGTAAAACATAGTTCTCACCTTCTAGGAGCTTGCATGTAAGTGGGTAGGGATTGGGGAGAAAGATATATATGTTACTCTACTAGAAAGGCAAATTAAGAGAAGACGGTAGGACACGCACAAACAATGCCTGAGAGCTGGGAGGGAACAAGATGAGGAACAGATTCAGGGAGGCAGTACCATGAGAGCTGGGCCTTGGGATAGTTTTCCCCAACACCAATCTTTTTTTTGGTATGGAGTCTTGCTCTGTCACCCAGGTTGGAGTGCAGTGGCACAATCTTGGGTCACTGCCTCCTGGGTTCAAGTGATTCTCCTGGCTCGGCCTCCCAAGTAGCTGAAAATTTTTATAGCTTTAGTAGAGATGGGGTTTCACCATGTTGTTCAGGCTGGTCTCAAACTCCTGACCTCAAGTGATCCACCTACCTCGGCCTCCCAAAGTGCTGTGATTATAAGCATGAGTCACCATGTTTGGCTTTTTTTTTTTTTTTTGAGATGAGGTCTCACCCTGTCACCCAGGCTGGAGAGCAGTATCAGCTCACTGCAGCTGAGATTTTTGTTGCCCAGGCTGGTCTCAAATTCCTGGGCTCAAGCAATCTGCCTGCCTCAGCCTCTCAAAGCGCTAGGATTACAAATGTGAGCCACCATGCCCAGCTGATAATGATAATATCTAAAGGATGAGAAAAGCAAGGCAGAAATAACAGAAACCCTGGGGAATAAGTCACACAGTGTAGCTGCAGTGTAGTGCACATGAAGTAAGGACAGGGCAAAAGGAAGCTGGAGAAGTAACTGGGATCATGTTACTGATAGACTTTAATGCCAAGTTGATGAATTTGTTCTTAAAAAGATGAGGAATGGGGCACTACCAAGTGAAGCAAGTAAGATGCTCATCACTGGAGTGAAAGCAAATGGACTAGTTACATAAGAAATTACAAATTAAACAAAATAATTAATACTTCTGTAAGCTATTTGCATAACAATACAATTTTCTCTACTTTGTGGAGAAAACTCCACTGCTCTTATACAATCATTGAATCCAATATTCTTTGTTAATTTTCAAGCTTCTATTATTCATGAGAATTACCCAACTAAGCAGTAAGCGTTTCAGAGGGATCCTAGGTATATAGCTACCTTATACTTACAAGAGTTTAAGGAAGTTGGTTCAGAAGTAATCACATCGTTCCTGATAGTCATATCAGAATGTATTTCCAGGTCCACAGAGTTTAGTAAATACATACATGGGCACTTGCACACAACACACACAATAAAGGAGAACTCACTATCCTAGAATTTATGAAGGTCTTCATAAAGGAGGTATTGTGGTTAAGAAAAAAGAAAGTACCAGGTTATGGACCAGGAAACCCAAATTCTAGTCTTGTTTTGCCACTGAGTAACGGTGAGACTTTGAGTAAGTCACTTCCCTTCTTTCAGTCTCAGAAACCTCATCTGTAAAACAAGAAGGATCTCACCAGAACAAACTCTAAGGTCTAACCACTTCTCTAAATATCAAAAGTTTCAAGCTGGCAGCCCACAAGTCAGATGTGGCAGGCAGGCTGTGCGGGCTAAAGCACTCACAAAAAGAACCTCATGCTGAAACACTGGAAGATCTCACATAAAAATACAGATTTTTCACGTTTTCTTGAAAACCCAGGGAATGTGGCAATATGAGACCTACACCCCCACATGGCCACAATCTGCTATGGCTGAGCAGGTGCTGCCCCCAACTGACCTGACCTATCTAGTTGTCTAGTTTATCAGTCTCCACCCTCTGCCTTGCTCATGTTACCTGCCTGAGTCTGTGACCCTTGCCATACACATAGGAAACATTCCCTGTATTTACTCACTCTACAGCTGTATGAGCCATGCACTGAGCCAGATGCTGTAAAAGAAATAAGCATCAGACATATCTACTTGAGAAATACAAACTCACTGTCAGAAATAACAGATTTGAGAGTGGAATTTCAAGTTATGGCAGAAGATATTATTTCAATTTTTCAAATATGGTTAAGAGATGGATCTGCAGCCTAGATCAGTATTTTCAGGAAAAGGAGTATGAATATTTGGTAAAAAGTTCAAGCTTCTTAAGTAGAAGACACAAAGTCAAGCCTTTCCCTATAAACAATTAAGTCCACAGGCTCTTTGTAGATCACAAATGCAAGGCACTGCCCGCAGGCAAAGGGCTGTTGATGAATGCAGCAGCTCAGCCCTGTAAGGATGCTCCTTTATTATTTCAAACGTGAAAGCAACGGACCTGAAAACTGAGATCTGATCAGTCACTGAGATGCACGTGCATATAAATATCCAGGTTCTGAGAACAGTGACCTAAGGTATTAACTCTCAGTCATGTGTGGACCAGGGGATCAGCAGAGTCTCTGGCCATTCTGGTTCTCTAAGACACATCATGGTTCTTTGCTTTGTCAGACTCCTATCATGCAGGATTTTCCAGGAAACAAGATGTGTCGTCTTCATCTCATTACTGTCATACTGTCTTGATAGTAGTTCACCATTGTGCTGTGCTGGTCCTTAAGCGCTTGTCATTCTTTGAGTATGTCTATGAAATGATGCCATTGGTATTTTCCTTCATTGCTAGAAATCAGGCAAGTACAGGAAGCCGCAGAACGATTGAGTATATATGAAATTCATAATTTATAACAGCAAACGAAAGCATGAATACCCATTAATAGAAACCTTGTAAGTTAAATGATAGTAAAGACATAAAATATTCTGCAGCTGCAAAAGAGAATGAGCTGGAAAGTTACTCAGTAATAAAAAGGAATACGCTATTGACACACATAACAACTTAAATGAATCTCAAGAACATTACGCTGAGTGAAAAAAACCAAAATGCCAATCCCAAAAGGTTACATACTATATAACTTCATATTTATAACATTCTTTAAATGACAAGATTATAAAAATGGAGAACAGATTAGTGGCTGCCAAGGGTTAGAGATGGTGGGGTTGGGGGAATAGGAGAAAGTCTGTAGAGGGTGGTTACACCAACCTACATATATGAAAGAATTGTATACAAATATACCCATACCATATATTCCATGCTATGAAAAGAACAGAGATGCAGTTGAAACAATTTCTGAAAATTTTCAGTAAACCTCTTTATATTATGAAGGTACCTTTGGAAAACTAAAGAGGGAGATGGGGAGGGGAGAGAAAATGGGAATATTTTATGTATGATCTGAATGAACTCTAAAACATACTGGTAAAGGAAAAATAAGGTGTTGTGTGTACAAAAACCAGGTAAAAACATTAATACTTAATACTTATCCACACAATTTTTCTCGATTAACACTGGTTGCCTCTACAGATGGAGTCATGGGAGGCTGAGGGTTGACATGGATGGGACGCCTGAACCTCCTGAATTTTATACCTTTATTCACAAAATTACTTTCTTCTTGAATATGTGAAAATCAAGGCAAATCAATGATTCTGTGCCCTCACCTTTGTTCATACCTGTGGTCTGGCAACTACTTTCTGTTACTACTCAACCCCCTGTAAGTACTAAATTACCTTTTGCACCCAAGCCTCTCAAGCCTCCATACTAGTTCCGAAAATCAATGTCACTGGTTACCTGAAAATGCTTCTGAGTAATTACTCTTTCAACACACTGTACTATTACATATGACATAGCTCAGTTTATGATAGCTGACTATAAAACATGACAACTATCTTCAAGCCAGCTGGATATTTTGAATTTCAAAAAGAACATGTGAGAACAAATCAAAACGTAACGATGATGATGACTACTGATTTTTGAGCTTTTACTATGTGCTCAGTACTGTGCCAATAGCTTACATACATTATCTCAATGTTTAATAGGTGTGTTGTGTTATTTTCATTTTATAGGCAGGAAACTGAAGCTCAGATAGGTTAAGTATTTCATCCGGGCATGGTGGCTCACACTTAAAATCTCAGCACTTTGGGAAGCTGAGGTGGGCAATCACTTGCGCCCAGGAGTTCCAGACCAGCCTGGGAAACATGGTAAAAACCTGTGTCTTTAAAAAAAAAAAAGGCCGGGCGCGGTGGCTCAAGCCTGTAATCCCAGCACTTTGGGAGGCCGAGATGGGCGGATCACGAGGTCAGGAGATCGAGACCATCCTGGCTAACATGGTGAAACCCCGTCTCTACTAAGAAATACAAAAAATAGCCGGGCGAGGTGGCAGCGCCTGTAGTCCCAGCTACTCAGGAGGCTGAGGCTGGAGAATGGCGTGAACCCGGGAGGCGGAGCTTGCAGTGAGCTGAGATCCGGCCACTGCACTCCAGCCTGGGCTACAGAGCGAGACTCCGTCTCAAAAAAAAAAAAAAAAAAAAAAAAGGCTGGGTGTGGTGGTGCACACTTCTAGTCCCAGCTACCTGGGAGGCTGAGATGGGAGAATCACCTGAGCCCGGGAAGTTGAAGCTGCAGTGAGCTGTATCTAGCTTCACTGCACTAGAGCCTGAGTAACAGAGTGAGACCTTGTCTCCAAAAAAAAAAAAAAAAAAGTTGCTTAAGGTCATACAGCTTCTAAGGGAAGAACCTGAACTTGTACTAGGGTCTGTCAATACTAAAAATGAGAAATCATTTTCCTTCTATAGCTTAGTAAAACTTACCTCAGCTGAGAATCTGTTGCTTTTACAATCCTAGTAATTAAGCCAGGCTCTAGACACCTATTATCAAAATATCTGCAACTTGCAGTTAGCAGGATACAATACTTAACACAAAAACTGAGGGGGCTCCAAAATAAGAAAGCCGAAGTTGAGAATCTTAGTCAATCCAATAAAAAATTTAATAGTTGATCTCTAGATGAGATGGCACCTACTTTGGTTTGCTCAACGATCAAAACTCTTTCACAAGGAAAATACATCCAACCAGAAAATTTAAGATTTTATCTTTGTCAATAAACTTCTGGATTGAACACTGATATCTGAATCAAACTCAAACTTCTAGAAAATTATATGAATCAGGTGTCAATAGACTACTTGTGTATTATTATTAATGGCTTCTGATTTCTGTAATCAGTCCCTGAATATTTCAAATACAGCACTTAACACTCAATATTCTCAAACAGAAAAATTTCTGGGTCTCATCTACTGAATTCCTCACACAGGAAGTTTACAAGTAAAGGTGGATCACTTAAGCAAGAGATTTCACTTTTAGTTTAAAATGTCTGAAATCATCTTTACAGAGCTGACCAAAAAAAAAAAAAGAAAAAAGCTGAAATACCCACCAAGGTATCAGAAACCTTCCCGAACATAAGATTATTTTAAGTAACATGACACCACAAAAGATTTAAAATAAAACTCATATGACTAAAATCAGCAACTAAGAGAAGAAAAACAATGTTAATAAAATTAAAATTAAATGCTAGCAAATAATGGAATCCAAGATTGGTCCTCTGCATTTCCAGGGCACCTCTTAACAAACTTAAAATATTTGTATTATCAAGGCAGTTTCTACCCACAGCAAATTTCTTCTTCAAGGTACCTTGGACTTCCTATTCTACTCTGCTTCTAGTAGTAATGTAAGTGCAAGAATTTTGTTAAGCCCCACATTGGACTAGCAAAATCAATTATCAACTAGCTGTCTCCATTACTCTTTTTGGTGCCAAATCTTTTTTCATTAATCCCCTTGCATGAAGGTTGTTATACCCATTTTCTAAAGTAGGAGCACTCTATGTTCATTCTCTAAAGTCATGTAATCGATATCTTCTGAAAACTGGCAGAGGTCCTTTCTGACTCTGTTAACTCTTCCGCAGCTCCCCACCCTGCCCTGGTATAAGAGAACAGACATAAAGCCATGGCTGTAAGGTGAAAACACATACACGCAAAATTACCCATGATTCTAAGTGATTCACGGGTAATCACCACTCATTTCACTGGCATTCTGACTACTGTCAGTTAGAACGTCACAAGGTTAAGGACAACTGAAATAAAGCATCCTACAGAAGAACATATTGGCCTCCATTTCGTCTGAACTAGAGAACACATTCTAGAAGTTTTGTTTTTGATGAGAATAGGCATTGGGTGGCTTTAGAAAGTAGTAAATGAGTCTCTGTACAAATAATAATTCTATTTGGCTATTTTGCGACATATCGTCACTCAACATAAAAAAGGCGGTTGAGAAAGGTCAGTACACAGAAATATATTGTAGGCCAATAAGCAATCAAAATAGCTTATTAAATACTGCAAACAGCGGAAGTTATTTAATGTAGCAATTTATACATTCAATATTGACTTTTAATGAACTTAAAGTCTCTTTTGCTTAAAAATTCAGATTTTCAGGGAAGATAAGAGTACAGAAAGTTGTTAGAATTTCCATTAAACTGGGGTATTCAGTACTATAATATCAATTTGTTGAACCCAAAGAGATACTGTTCAAATGCTACTAAGTATTAGCTCTATTCATACAGTCTTTAATGTAGGTCATAAAACTAAAGGATTTTCATCTGTGGCCTGAAAGAGAATATTTCAAAATATTGAAGTATTCAGTGAACACGTTTACAAATTGCTGAGTTGGATTACAAAATGGAAATGATGCTTGAGGAAGAAGGCTCATCTTCTTTCACGCTAAAAGATGACTTTTTTCTTTGCAGGATGTTTAAAGAGAATAATATTTGGGTTTTATCTCTGTATGTTTCTGGGTTCCACCTGGTATTAACCACAAGAGAGGAAATTCTGTGCAGAAGGCCATGCTTTCCAGTAGTGAACAATCTGGCAAGAACTTGAAAACCTGACAGGCTTAAAGGTTACATGCCAGAGTGCTCTGCGTCTTTATTACTCTTTCCCTGCAATCTTCATTTAAAAATCTACAATTCAAGTTCAAAGTAAGGCAACAAGCTTGAGTTCCATGGAATACATCAGTTCTGTCTACCAGGAGTCAAAGCCAGATCAGGAAAAAATAAAAACCTAACAGAGTATAAAGGGAGAAAGTGAAAAAAGGAAGAAAGGAAAGAAAAGAGGGAAGAATAGAGAGGATAAAAAAATTTTTTTAAATAAAGCATCATGTTACAGAATGGATATGCTCCAGGGAACTGATGAATATTTGAACTTAAGGTTCATCAGTCTTCAAGACACAAAGATAGAGAAATAAATCAGCTATAAAACAAAGATGAGTGTTTTGAACATCATTTGAACCCTGTGTTTTACAACATGTGCTACGGAATCATTGAGCCACATAATATTCAATTAAAAAGAGGTTTTGGGATGTTCAGCTAGCATTTAATTAGGACATACCATATTTAAAAAGCAATAAAAATAAAATTAAGAAAACAAGAGAAAAGGGCCCATGCTGTATAGCCCATGAATCTCATCGGCTTTATCATGAAAGTTTATTGTTTTTAATCCTAGTACAATCAGCTACCAGTTACATACAGTAAAAAACAGAAACAGCCACAAAGCAATGATGATAGAGATAGTCTGTGACAATGTACAGTGGAGGAAATATTCTCTGTTGGAATCCTCCAGCGGACCCCCACCTGGCTTCAGCAGTTAAGCTATCACTCCCTCCCTCCCCAAAACAGTTAAAAGAAAAATTAACGTCTTGCTTGGGCACAGCAAGATTCTAATACCTCTTGGGGACACTGGAGAACTTTAAAAAAACTAAAGCAGTAGAAACAAAACAATAACTGAAACGTGGAAGCAAGGTGACACACAAAGAAGCTCCGTGAGGCCTTGGCTTCAGATCACCTCAAAGCGAACCACCTGGAAAGAAAAGAAAAGGCTGTCACACCTGGAAAGAACAGGTAGAAGGTTCAGTAACCCTTAATATAACATCACTTCACTCCTTCCCAAATCTATCGAATTCAAGTTTTTCTCAAGGTTTTTATTTTTATAAGTGAGCCAGGTTGTAGAAAATGGCTTCCTTTTCTAATAATATTGTAAATGTTAACAACTAGCACATACTTACTCTTTCAGAACTATAAAATAACACAAGAAGAGAGCATTTTTAGCAAAGCATGCTGTCTTCTTTATCTCAAACCCTTTGAAGCAACCACACAGTAGGCTATTTATATGACTGTGTACTCTTACCTTAGAGGAATAATGACTCCGTTCAAAAACTAAGTCTCATATATATTTGGTTCGATTGAGGGCTTTTTCAGCCAGGTGACCACTTTCATCTGTGATCTTCTCCCAATCAGTCTGTCCGACCACAAAACCTATGGCCCTTTTCCTATCTGCATCCTTCTTCTCTTCCAGGTCTGCCCATCTGACCTAAAAAGAACACAGCATTAGGCTGAGCTTTAGGAAAAATAAATATGCAAAGAGCCCCCTCCCTCTCTGGACAGTCTAAGGGGTAGAATGACTCATCTGAAACCGCAAGCTTAAAAAATTAAAAACTAACCCAGGAAAATTGGGAAAAGTCATATATTTTAAGTCACAGAGAGAAAACTCTCTGGCCAATCCAAGTCCTAACCATTCCAGCTCCTGAACAGTTCAGCTCAATCCTGTCCTCTCTTTCTCCTCTGCCATTCCTTTTTATTTAATAATTCACTGACCTCATTTTTTTTCACCTGAAAGCAAAGCACGAATCTCTACCTAGTCTTCCTGTCTGTACTCACCCCCTCCAGATTCATGCTGCCAGAGTGAGCTTCCTAAAACACACAGTTGTGACTCATTTGCTTTAACTCCTTTCCCTACCTACCAGGTAAAGTCCAAGAACTCAGGTCCCTCTTGATCTGGCCCCAACTACTTTCCTGCAACATCTCTGGCCAGTGCCTATGGCATTTTATACAAACAATATAAACTTCCTTCTAGCACTCAGAGTGCATTGCACCATTTCTTGTCTCTGTAACTCTGCATATAAGTACTAGTCATTCTTCCTGAAATGTCTTTTCCCTAACCTTATCTCCACTTGGCATGAGTCCAGTCATCCCTCCCTGACTTACCCCTTTTTCCTTTGCCAATCAAATAATCACTGCTTCCCACAGTTAACTTCTGGATTTTGATATGTCTGCTTTTGAACTTCCACACTGTACTGTAATTATCCACTTACAGATCTGTCCTCCCTAACAGACTATCAACACCCTAGATCAGTAACTGAATTTTATTTATCTCTACACAGAAATATTTCTTGAAATTTAATCTTAGGGAAAACAGTAAGCTGGTATTACTACTTTCATTCATGAGATAGAGAGACCAAGAAACAGACTCAGCTGATATCCATGGCAAGATTACAACTACAAATACATGGATCAGGGATATTTCCTATTGGTATTCTGAGTTTTAAAATATATATATTCTTACATATGATTTTTTTAAATTTTTGTAATTTTTTTTTTTTTAAGAGTCAGAGTCTCACTATGTTGCCCAGGCTGGTCTCAAACTGCTGGGCTCAAGCAATCCTCCTGCCTTGGCCTCCCAAAGTGCTATGATTATAAGCATGAGCCACCATGCCCAGCCACATATTATGTTAATATGTTTTTAAAAGTATATGGAGATATACATACTCTGTAAAAGTTCAGATTCTTAAAAAGAAACTATGAATCTGTTGCTTGCACTACATGGTACCAAAGTCCACAGATAATGTATTTTAAACATGGCTTGTGATTTATTATCTGTGACAAGGAGAGGGAACCAGAGCATGGAAACATCATGCTCTTCACACTGGACCTGGAAATGCATTATTGCTCTAATGTACACTAATTACTATTTGCATGACTGGCAATGAAATAACTAGGCTTCTAACAGTATCACCTGGTCAAAGGGAGGAGTCACAGTAATAGCAGTGGGAAGAAACTGATAACACCTGACTTTCCAGAAAGTAGGTTTTTAGTATATAGAAAACCTATGGCTCAATGTCTTTCATGGGCCTTAGTAAGAAGCCTAATAAATAATGTGGGCTTCCATATAGAAAAATCTTTGGGCATTCTGCCCATCAATGCTGAAGTACCTATTTTGATTAATTCATACATACAGCCAGGCACAGTGGCTTACACCTGTGATTCCAGCACTTTGGGAGGCCGAGGCCGGCAGATCCCTTCAGCCCAGGTGTTCGAGACCAGCATGGGTAACATGGCAAAACCGTGTCTCTACTAAAAATACAAAAATTAGCTGGGCATGGTGGTGTGGTGGGTGTCTGAAGTCCTAGCTACTAACGAGGATGAGGTGGGAGAATTGCTTGAGCCTGGGAGGCGGAAGTGACAGTGAGCCGAGATCACACCACTGCACTCCAGCTTGGGTGACAGAGAGACCCTACCTCAAAAATAAATAA
The DNA here is from genome assembly GCF_037993035.2 of Macaca fascicularis. Lineage (NCBI taxonomy): Eukaryota > Metazoa > Chordata > Mammalia > Primates > Cercopithecidae > Macaca > Macaca fascicularis. The sequence continues at coordinate 142,784,491 of NC_088381.1, read as the reverse complement.
ATAAATAAATAAAATCCATATATACTCTCTTAGCGCCACCTAGGATCAAGGATATACATTTTAGCGAAAGATCATTACGAACTAAGTTTTGGGCATTTATGTGAAAACACACTACTGTGCTGAGGATGCCATGGGAATGGATTTAAATTTGCTGTGGGCTGGTTACTTTTTCTTTGTTCAGTGGCCACAGTTTGCCCCTTACATGGTAGGATTAGAAGAAAAAGTGTGTAGTTGTTTTTGAAATCAGTAGTATGTTTGCGAATAAATGCCCAAGATTTTAACATTGGAATTCGGCCAGGCACAGTGGCTCACGCCTGTAATCCCAGCACTTTGGGAGGCTGAGGCAGACAGATCACCTGAGGTCAGGAGTTTGAGACCAGCCCGGCCAACATGGCGAAACCCCATCTCTACTAAAAATACAAACAAAATTAGCCAGGTGTGGTGGTGGGCACCTGTAATCCCAGCTACTCAGGAGGCTGAGGCATGAGAATGGCTTGAACTGGGAGGCAGAGGTTGCAGTGAGCCAAAATCACGCCACTGCACTCCAGCCTGGCAACAGAGTGAGACCCCGTCTCAAAAAAAAAACAAAAAAACAAAAAAACCCAACAACAAATGAAGTTGGAATTAAAATATTTTGGAAACTACGGTATTTTGTTAATATCTCTAATTTATACTGATGCTGTAGTAAAATTATTAATTTACATGTTGAATTCCTCCACTGGATGTCAGCTCCTTAAGAGGACTCATTCATAGACTTCATACAAAGACATTCAACATATGGAATGAATAAATGATTACCGAACCACTAAAAATATAAGAAGCAGAATAATGACTTTCAGCTTGAAATGGCTTCTTAAATGTCAGTGTCCCTTTTAATTTTCCTAGAGGTACTTTTGCGACTTACAACATTTTTGCTGTTGTTTTTTCCTGTAAAAATAAAACTGTTATAATACAGAAAAATCTCGACTAGCACTCAAAGGTTTGAGGTCCTTATATTTCATCCACTGTCACTATAAATATTTCTAAAATACACAAACTCAGCAAACACACAAGGGAAATGTTCGCCTTTCATAGTCATCAAAGAAATACAAATTAAAGTCCAAGTAAGCTACCATTTTATACCCAAGCAAGCAAATATTTTAAAAGTAAATTATATTTTAAAGTCTAGCCATTTAGGCAAAATTCGAATATAACCAACTCTACAGAACCACCTTTTCGTTATAGAGGAAGTTAATCCCAAGAACCCACCTGGTATCTGTAAAAAGCTGGATCACAGACACAAAGAAAGCCCAGAAAAGGAATGAGTAATGTACAGCATTCTGTATTCTTTACTACCTGTAGGATCTCCTTGTGCTCTAATGTTGATTTTGGTGAGTAGTTCAAGAGTTAAAAACTATCTGAAGTCAAGGTATAAGGCAGGGGAGGAGAGTTAAAGAGGAGTAACTTTAAAGAACTAGAATGTGCACCATTCAGTTCTCTTTGGTCACCTAACCTAACAAAATAAACTGCATGGCATTACATACTCCTTAGTGAAGACAGCGATAGTTACCTGAGTAAAAACAGATAAAATATTTCTCATTTTAGATTACTAATTGTTACCAGAACTACACTTTATTATTTGCAAGAAAGGGCCACTTCTGCCTCTGTTGGCTCCAGTCTTAAAACTTGAGTAAGAGGTATCATTACAAGTAGTTCTTTGGTGAGGCTGGGTGCAAATGGCAGTGGGCTCTCCCTTCCCCATCCCTTGAAGTTACACAAACAAGGGCAGGCTTTGGAGTATCTGCAGTATTTTAAAAAGTTTTGAAACCTGGATTCTTTGTAATAGTGCCCCTTACAAAGTACACTAAGTACACTAAGGCACTGAGAAAATTCATTAAGAAACAAATACAAAGAAATGATGCATAGAGGTAAATGATGCACAACCTCATTCTTAAGTAAATAAATGAAAAATGAGATACTATTTTTTTTCACCTATCAGATTATCAAAAGTTAAAGAGTTTGATAACAGCACTGCTGGTCGAAGTGTAGAAAAACAGGCAATTACTTGCATGTAGGTATTTAAAGAGAGACATACACACCACAACCTTCACGTCTGTACTGGCAATAAATGGAAACACTGTAAGCATCCATCAATAAAGATATTACGGTTTGGACATCTGTCCCCTTCAAATCTCGTATTACGGTTCGGATGTTTGTCCCCTTCAAATCTCATGTTGAATTGTAATCCCCAATATTGAAGGTGTTTGGGTCATGGAGGAGGATCCCTCATGAACGTCTTGGTGCCCTCCTAACGGTAATGAGCAAGTCCTCACTCTGAGTTCATATGAGATCTGGTTGTTAAAAAGAGTTGGGACCCCCTCCCCTTGGTTCCTCTCTTGCCACGCTGGCTCCTCCTTTGTCTTCCATCATAATTGAGGACTTCCTGAGGCCTCACCAGGAGCTGATGCTAGCACCAAGCTTCCTGTACAGCCTGCAGAACAATGAGCCAAAATAAACCTTTTTTCTTTATGAATTACCCAATCTCCCATATTCCTTTATAGCTACGCAAATGGACTAATACAAAGGGACTAGTTAAATAACTGATTGTACAACCGAACAATGGCACACTAAGGAGCCCTTTAAAAAGAATGGTAGGTCTGTATATGCTTATATAGAAAGATCAAGATGGAATAGCTGAAAAAGACTTGTACAGAACAGTATATATGATCCCTTTGCTTTGTTATTTTGTTTTAAAGGATATACACATCTATCACTTTTACTGAGTTCAACATTTATGTAAAGACCTATCTAATGCCCTAGCTTCATTTCTCTATTCCCTTTCATAGCAAAACTTCAAAAAGTTGCCTACATATGCTGCACTGTACTTCATCATTTCTTATTCATTCTTTAATCTGCTCCAAACTGGTTTCTGCCCCCTCATCACTGTAGACTGATGACAAACTACAATCATCAGTGACCTCCATGTTGCCACATCTAGCAGTCATTTATCTGTTCCAAACTTACTTGTCTTTTCCGCATCATTTAAAAACTGACTACACTCTTTTCTTCTTGAAACACTTAGCTCTATCTGAACTAAATTTTGGAGTCTGGCGTCCTATTGCCTTTTCCATTTATACTTTTTCCTTGGGCAAGATCATTCAGTCCCATGCTTCTAAATACCATTTCCTGAAATTTGTTAGTTCAGTCTGATCTCTCTGGTGAATTTTGTACTAATAAATCCAACAGTCATTTTGACATTTTCACTTACACTTCTAACTTAATTAGAAGAAAAATTAGAATTTCTCTCACAGAACTTAAATTATTTCTCTCAGTTCCAAAAATCATGACTTATGACTCCCTCAGTTTTCTCTCTCTCACTAAATGGCACCACATATATGCAGTGCTCATGGCCAGAGTACCAAGGGGTCACCCTTGATTCTATCTACCTTTGGACCCTCCACACTCCATCCATTAAGAAGTTCCACAGGTTCTCTTCAATACCCTACTCTGTACTTGGCTTCTTTTGCCCCATGACAAAATGGCACAAGTGACTGGCCACTCCCAATGCCTTTAAGGTTAACGCACTAGCCATGTGAGGTTCTGTTCTCCAATTTTTCAAGTTACTTGTACATTTTGATGAGATAATTTATTTATTTATTTATTTATTTTTTATTTTTTTGAGACGGAGTCTCGTTCTGTCACCCAGGCTGGAGTGCAGTGGCCGGATCTCAGCTCACTGCAAGCTCCGCCTCCCGGGTTCACGCCATTCTCCTGCCTCAGCCTCCCGAGTAGCTGGGACTACAGGCGCCTGCCACCTCGCCCGGCTAAGTTTTTGTATTTTTAGTAGAGACGGGGTTTCACTGTGTTACCCAGGATGGTCTCGATCTCCTGACCTCGTGATCCGCCCGTCTCGGCCTCCCAAAGTGCTGGGATTACAGGCTTGAGCCACCGCGCCCGGCCGATGAGATAATTTATAAGGTATGACTCCTTTTTGGGAAGTGTAACATGACATAGCGTAAACTAAATCATTTTAAAAATAGCATTCATGTGATTATCTGCCTGTAACTTCCTAAAACCAGATGCCTAAATGGGCCCTTCATTTGTTGGCAGTTATTGACAAAGTCTCTTACCCTCTTCTTCCCAGGCTCAGAAGCACGAGTATCATAATCATCGGGGAGCTGAAGATAATCCTCCATTCTGCTGGCAATGGCCTCCCAGTCACGTTTCCTTTTAGTACCAGTCCTCAAGCCATCCAACTTGTCTGAGGGACAAACACAGAGCCGTAGCATTAAGGAAGAGTGTGAGTTTGCACACGACACACACACAGGGGAAAAGAAGGCTGGAACACTTTCAGAGGGCATATCCACAATTTTGAGTGCAGCATCACTTGCAGATCCAAACTATCTTCTTGGCTGAGATAATATCAAGTTCTGTGCCAGAATTTCCATTGTTTGGTATTCACTCTGGTAGCCATTATGTTTATGATGTTGGTTTAAGAGCAAATATGGGCAAGGCAAGAAAAGGCACTTGAGTCCTGGTCTCCTTGTCCTCCCACCCACCATAGCTCTCATGTTCTGATGGCAAATGCAAAGTTGGGCTTTTCCAGACAGTGTCTTCCATTCTTTTTTTCTTTAACACAATATTAACACCACCCATTTCATCTGCAATCATGTCTGATACTGTGTCATATGAAAAGCAGGTAGTACCAAGAACTTAATGAGCCAAGCTAACGTTTAAGGTTTTAGATGAACAGTTTTTTTTTTTTTTTTAATTGCTGTGAGTGCATTCACCATGAATTAATGTTCATGAATAAGCTGACTATATGAGATCACCACTTTCTTTGCTCATACTATGAAGCTGACCATTCTGAGGCTAAGGGCTAGTCAGATAATTTTACCAGACCTGATAATTCTTTCTGAACCCTGAATCTGAGAGGGCTAGGCTTTCCAACAACTCAAAAACTATAATCAATTAATGAATAGGGATTGCAGATTCAGAAATTATGAGATATGAGTTTAGGTGTCTTAAAGAAGAACACGCAATGAAAATGTGTTGAGTCTTTTATTGGTTATTAATAATTGATTTTGAACGCTACATGTAGGATATTATGAGTTATATACATTTTTTGCTACAATGAAGCACTAAACTTCTGAATCATCTGAAGTTATATAAACACACTAGTACTAGGCAGGCCAATGAAGAAAAGCCTAAAAACTTCAGAAACACAGCATAACCACACTTCATTGAATTCCATAAAGAGTGTATATAATAAAAATCTTTTAGACACCATGTTGGAGAGAACTTGGTATGAAAAGTGCAGTGAAAGCAGTGGCAGCAAGGGTAAGTTTATGTTTCAAATATAAAAGTTTTACACACAACTGTTACAAGCTTTAAAAACCAGTAAGATTTTGCATTCATGGCAAAGTTTTTTGTTCCTAAGCCCCTTTCCCATAAAAGTGATTATCATTGAAAAATCAGTAAGGCAAACTGCAACAGTTTATAAAACTCACAAAAATTTTAATCATCTCATTTTGGCAAAATTTTAACATGTATGGATTCAAGAGATCCAGTCGTCTAATCTCTGGAATCACGTGCTATACCAAATGGCTCTATCTACATGTATATGACGGGCCATATTACACATGATCTTAAAGAAGTGACCCCCTGACTGCACAGGGACACAGGTTATGGTATTAGAAAACCAACAAAGTCCCACAAACAATAAAACTGTTCTCAGTTCAACAGTGTACAGTATTACCAGAAGAGAAAGAAGCTCCAACACACTTATTAAATAAACCTCAAAGGATTTCCAAACTTAATACGATCAACTTTGACATTAACATACTTCAAAGTAAAAATTTCATATTTCATTTCCAACAACAGAGCACAGCCAGGCAGCAATACAGAAGGGCAGTGTGAAAACTGCAAGAACTTTTCCTCATACACTGGGTATATATGACAGGAGTTACAGTTGCAACATGGAATTTCAGAAGAGCATGTATTTCTAGTCTGAGCACCCTTGTTGAAATGTTTAATTTGAAATTTTATTGTGCAAATATGTTTAAAGTTTCCTTCTTGGGCTGAAGAAAGGCTCACACCTCTTCCACATGGCATACTGGAAACCAAACACACAGATGGATGGCATAAGGTGAGGGGAGAGAAATCTGGGGTTGTTAATTACAGAAAGACTGGTGTTCAATCCATGCACACTAATGATTTTCAGAGATTTCAAAAGATGAAGTTTTAAGATGAAGATGAAGTTTTAAATCCAACTTGGCAGGTCACAGAATTTTACCACATATTTGAAACAGTATGTATTATAGCACAACAGAAAAATTCCTTAGATACAGCTATGTATTTTCTAAATGTAAATGGTATTTCTGAAAATCTGTTCAAAGTAAACACAAGATTACGCACCTATACAAATAATAATTATATTCCAACTCTGAAGAGATGAATCTGTCTGACACGTAGAAAACCAATATACAACTCATGAGTAGAGACAAATGACACTGAGATGAGAAAAGCAAAAGTACTTTATATGAAGAAACCTAAATTAGGATGATAACAGTCTCAAATATTCTAGCTTCACAGTATGAGAAACTAAAATCATGTCACTGGAGTTTAAGTAGCTTCAATGCTGAATCCCAGCACCTGATGTGGCAAGTAACAACCTGCCCTTGCATTAGGATGCCTGTGTCCCAGCAGGGAAGAACCAGTCTGGTGGGACTGAAGGTGGGCCACAGGCAGCCTTCAACAACTCCATGCCAGAGGTAGCTCAGGCCTGTTGTGAACTGTTCTAAAATCACATCACTTTCAATTTAACATTCAGGCAGAGGCTGAACTGTGTACTATACTTAATGAGCATAGATCAAGAATCTGCAATAAGATCTAACCAGCTGCTTGAAAGACTATAGGTAAGTATGTTCTCACTGGCAGACTCATTTGTGAATCAAAATTCCTCCGTTTCAGATTCAACTGTTTTCACTCAACACGTGACACCGCTAAAACATAATATATTTCCACCCAGTATAATCATTTTCCAAGAGTAATTGGGGAATGTTGGTAAAGTACTCAGAAAAATAAATTGTACTTGGTAATCAAATTATATTAAATTTGTTATGATAAGGAAGGCAACATAAATAGGCTACAAGATCCGACACAAGATCCTCATGTTTTAGAGAAGAATCTTCTCAGTTGGGTCAATGGACCAACCTCAAAGTAGTAAGCACTTTCAAGAATGCACACTCTTTGCCTTCCTCTGTGGTAGGATTAGCTCTCAATACAGTGGTGCAAGATACAAGTCCTTATATATAACATTACTGTCACTCTTGTTAAAAAATAAATAAAAACCCGACTGCAAATATGTTAAAATTTATTTCCTAGATTTACTACCAGATCTTCAGTGCCTTTCATTGAAATGGTTTATTTAAAAAAATCCATTTCTGGAATTCATTATCTACTATTCTGTCTTTAAAACTGAAAATTTGTATAAAATGTATTTTCTGAGAAGCAAATGGTAGACGGGCCAGAATTTTTTCCAGAAATTCCAAGAAATACCAATATTAATATATATTCTTGAATAATCATCACAACTAAATTCCCTTTTCCTTTTAAAAACAGAAAAGTAAAAGATGGACTGGTTTGAGTTTAAAACAGCATTACCCCAGATCATGTATTACATGAGGCCTCTAAAGATTACACGTTAAGCTAATATTTATCACTTTTACATCCCCCTTAACTACCTTTATTTATGATCTCTCTTTGCCCCAAAAGATAATCAATATTTAGAGAACCAGAAGAGAGAAAAGACCTTAGCATATTATGGGTCATTGTAATGTACAGAACTTCACAGAGAGTTAATCTAACGTCGAAATAAGCAGAACTAAAGCATTATTATTATTATTTTTAAAGTATTTTGTAATTTTTATTTTCCTACATATTTAATTGCATTTAAACACATAAGTGCTTTAAGGGTCTCTGGAAGATGACAATTAGTTATTATTAAGATTTCCCACAGAGGGAAGACGACTAGAAGAATATGTCAAAAACCACATAAAATTTTCACACAACAGAAACTAAAAAAAATCTTTTAGACTTGACAACAAAGCACCTATACCAGTAATGTAATAATACAGTTCGCGGAACTGTCTTTTAACACAGGACCTGGTCAATACCAACTACTAACACAAATAGTTGGGGCAAATTAAAGGCATAGCTTATGTAATTGCATGTAAAATGCACTCCTTTGATGTCAGAAACACATGTCCCAAGCAATGAAGCAGCTAAATGACTCAAACTTCCTGTATCAATTTAAGATACTTAGATGGTTCCTTTAGTTTTGGAGTATAATACCAGGAAAAGAAACATAAACTGACAGTCATACCTCATATATCAGTAAGGCTGATCTCAAAAAGTCCTTAGTACATTGTTTTAGATTTTTATTCATACATCTTAATCAACATGTTAAATGGTTCTCTTTAAACGAAGTAAAACTGAAAAACTATTTTGCAGTTTTCACCAACAAATACTAGAGGGAATCCATTGGGTATGTATGACTTTTTTGTTTGACAGATAACTTCACATTAAGCAACTTCAAATTCTGATTTAGACAATCATTTAAACTGGTTTAACCTTGGAATTTGGCATTAACAATTTGAAGAAAAATTTAAACTGAATTTTATAAAGCAGGCTCCTCAAAAACCTGAATTACATATCTGCTTCTCTCTACTCAGAAACTCTCATTTATTATACAAGGAGAATAAATGCCTTTTAATTAATTTTAAACTTTATATTATTTTTATTATCTAAAGTATTCATAATCAAGTTTAACTTTGGACTGCACTTAAATATTCTTTAAAAAAGAAATCTCATCAGCACCAACATTTCTGATTAATATAAAAGAATAGATTTTATAAGTGACAATATTTTGTTGCTAAATTATCAAATATTTCTGTTGACTCTAAAAACTTTAAAGAGTATTGAAAGCAGTTCTTTTAAAATACTTATGACTTTGTCACAAGATATAAAAGCTAACAAAATAGATTGGAGGATATAAGGTAGGCCAGAAATCTCTGTTCAAGTAGAAGTTTTAGGAAATTTGTTCCTCTTATAGCAGAAAAGATCTATGACCATTACCATCAGGTATCACATATAAAAACAGGAAAAAGGAAATACCCACCTAGCTTTGCCTCAGATGTGTCCATCTCCCATTTGCTTTTCGGAATGTAACCCTAAATCGTACACAGAGAGAAGCTCGAAGGGTTAGAAAGAGACACATACATGCATATCACGTTTGAACTGGAAAAGCATTAAAACTGGGAATGGATTCAGTTTCCACTGACTAGCTGTAAATACATCCTTAGGGGAAACACAATCTCACTATCTTTGAAGAAACTAAATGACCAAATTCACCAAACTGCACTGTCCACATTTCGGAGTAGTCACTTCAGAATAGTATCATGAAGGCGCTCTGAGGCAGCTACAGTTCAGGACTCACAATTGTAGTCTGAACAACAGCTGTATAGCAAATACGATAAGAATGTACAGGTAGTTACTGTGCTGATATTAATATTATTCAGAGTATCAGATAATTTGTAATACTAGCTAGGTTATCTTCTAAATATAACTGCTATTATCAACTGATAGTAGCCATAAGGTCCAAAAAGTGTTCAAGATAGTTACTTTATATTTCAGTAATTTCAAGTACTCAAAAGAAAGGAAAAGAATTGGTAGCACTTAACCCAATTACCCAATTAGGAAGTTCAACTTCATTTTAAAATGACTCAATTCATTTACCAGTTAGAGCATACAAAGGCTAATTTTACTGAATCAAATTCAGAACATTTTTATTAGTTGAAAACTAGATTATTATTTCTGATGTTTTAAAAAATTATGTTATCCTATTATATGCAAAACCAGAAATCTCCACTGGCAACTTACATCTTATATTTCATAAAATAACTGGGTGGCTTATTTCGAACTCACTCCCAAAAGATTTTCAAATTTCCTAATGTGCCTATTGAGCTATGCAGTAATCATTTCTGTTTATTCACCTAGCAAGTATATGCTTTTACCATGTGATTGATCATGATTCCCCTTTACCTTCATTTAGACTGTTTTCCATTGGACCTAACATACAGAAATGTTAATATTGGAATCTAGTAAATAGGACAGATTCATCAATGGTGTCAGCATCTTCTTTTATGAATCAATTTATCTCTCTACTGTTGGTAATGTTCAAGTTCGTGAAACAAACTGACACACAAGTAAAGTAAGTCACAAAGCATTTTGAAGATTTCATGATAATAGCTTCTGTGTAAGAGTTTACTAGAACATAATCCTATGGTTTCATACATTTCTAGTCTATCAGCCAGAACTAATAATTCAACTTCAACTTACTAGGTAGTATTTTGGATTATAAATTATATATTTTCCAAATACATTTTTTAGAACAAACCAAGACAAAGCTATGCTGAAGTGATAGTGCTAAAAGTACTGAAGATAAGTTACATCTTAAAAATCATCTGAAAACTAAGCATCACTGGAATAATATATTTATAAATTTTATCTATTTAGGTTCACTGAAGCACTAAAGGCGGCAAACTATCATACCAATGATCCCCTACAAAGGATTATCTTTACCAACAAAACTTTGGATTTCACCCAGTTATATTAATAAGTGCAGAGTGGAAAATGCAAGGTTTACTGATAATTCCATTAAAATAGACTGAGTGGTTGGTGTGAAACTTGCTCTTAACCCTTGGTTAATATATTCTCCAAGAATCTTTCACTCTCGGAATAGACTCCAATAGTAAAAGATTTCAATTCTGCATCTTTGAACGGGTTAAGAGAAGTTTTATAATCAAGTTAGGCAAACAAGTGTATTCATTCCCCACTGCTGGAATCATCCTGGTCTTCCTTTAAACTATATTATCCTCCCATTGCTTGAAATTGTAGGCCACTTGGAAATAAAGCAGATAATCCAGCAGGGTAGAATTCTAAGGCTTTCTTGCCATGACTCTGACATAAAAATATAGTATTACAGTGTGTTTCACTTTAAAAAAGTAATAGTACATTCAGTTAAAAGTTCCCAAGTTTTGACCTACACCTAAGCAAGTCAGATGTTACGAACCATATCTTGAACTGAAATCTCCACAATAGAAAGACGGAGCTTCAGAAAGCTAAAACATTATAGACTTCTCACGTAGTCAGTTTCTAGTACACACGCTGCAAATGGCTAAAGAAGTCATTAGCCATATTCCAGAAGAGCGTGGACCTTGTAGTGAATATCCTGCCTAAATTTTAAATTATGTATGCCAAAATACAACTTAAGAAAAATAGATTTTAAAAAAACACATACTGAGACTCAAATGCCATTAACTTTAAAACTTATTTTTTAATCCACATTTGAAATCTTGGAATGTAGAGGTTGACACCATCTTTATATAAACACAGTTTTTATCAAGAGTCCTCTATATCACACACGGGTTCGATGGGACCACTCCCTGGAGATTCTGTATACTCTAGGGGGTAGGAATCAGAGTTCTCATTTTGTACATTTTCAAAGGAATATGAGGAGCAACTTTAGCAAGGGCTCAAGTATTAAATAAACCGAGTAATATTCTGGATTTAAAATGCAACACTATTCCAAGGCATTGCTAATCTCTGTACTTCAGCAAACACTGAAAAGTCAACGTAATTCTATAGGTCGCATATTCTTGAATGACAGGGAAAGGCAAACGTCTCTACAGAGGTGTGATCAAAAGCATTTTACATTAGGTACACAGAAACTTTAAACTCACACTATGTAAGCCTCTAATCAGCCTAAGCAAAATCCATTGCCTACACAGTCATTTAATTTTTCCCTGTCACTTAGGATAAAATGCGGAAGAACAAATCTAGCAGCCAGTGGCAACCCTCTGCCTCCCCATTCAGTAAGTTCTTCTGCCTCAGTTGACAGAAACTAAATTTGGAGATCTTGTAGCAAAGAAGAGACAATTATGCCTATGTTGGGTAGGCTGTGCCACATATCTGCTGGAATGTAAGAATGCCCTTTCATATGTAATTATTTTCTTAAAAGGTATACTCCCCTAAAACCACCCACAAATAGATGAGTACAAGAGTAAGTTTCTTAGCACTCTGTTAAAACTTTCTTTTAACACCACAGTAGAGGGTTCTTTTGGTCTGGGGAAAAAGAAAGAGTATCCAAAAGTCTCCTTGAAGATGATTATGGAAACTTATACCGCTAAAGTGTGTATCAACAGTAGTTGTCTGACCACAGATCTGAATTTAAACCTTCTTTAAGAATTTTAATAAAGAGACACTGTTCAAAGTGGTTGGTCTGTCTCCTACCAGTTCGCTTTCCTCTTCCTCTGCATCTTTCTTTTCCTCTTTCTGTTCTTCGATATTTGCATCAAAATCTTCCATCTCTACCTGTACCAACCATTAAAAAAAAAAAAAAAAAGACTGAGTTAACATTTAGCAAAATGTTGACTCCTTCATTGAGATCTGGAATGAACACAGTAGCCTAGAGCAAGACAGGCTCACTGTTACATACCAAGTAATTTTTAACACCCTAAATTTTGAAACAGAACTGATAAAAGACAGGATATTATTGCCTTTAATTTTCCTTGAATATCCATCTGTATAATTCCCTGTAAAGTATAAGTGCTAAGTAGATGGCTACCTATTTTGAATGCTTATGGATTACTAGAATTTTCTTTTAAAAATCTTTAACAAGCATTTTTCCAATCAGATAAAAACATGTCCATGATTCAAATTTCAAAATATAAGAAAAAGTATACTGAAAAGTGGGATGATATTGGCTTGGCCCAGAGTGGTAGCAATGCAAATAAGCAGATGAGTTAGAGAGGTCATTAAAAGGTAAAACTGACTAAACTTTCTTGACTACATGACAGGTTTGAACACTGGTATAAGGGCAGAGTAAAGAGTCAGGCCTGGGCACGGTGGCTCACGCCTATAATCCCAGCACTTTGGGAAGCTGGGGCAGGAGGATCACTTGAGTCTAGGAGTTCAAGACCAGCCTGGGCAACATAGTGAGAACCCATCTCTAAAAAAATAAAATAAAAAATTAGCTGGGCATGGTGGCATGCGCCTGTACTCTCAGCTACTCAGGAGGTTGAGGTGAGAGTATCATTTGAACCCAGGAGTTGAGGTAGCAATGAGCTATGATCATGCCACTGCACTCCAGCCAGGGTAAGAGTCAGACTCTGTCTCAACAATGATAAAAGAGTCAGGGATAACTCCCAGAGTACTGGTTTCAGCAATCAAGTGGTTAGGGTTCTAATCACTAAAACAGAGACTACTAAATGAAAAACAGGCTTGTACAAACTACATTTTGGATAGGTTGAGTTTGAGGTATACTAAGATAACATATATTTTTTGTAGAGAATTTGGAAAATAACAGTAAAAAGAATATTATAAAAATCACCTATACTCCCTCCATTCAGAAACATTACTGTTAAGATAGTCATATAATTCAGTCTAGACTTTATAACATTAATGGCACATAAGTGACAATCTAAGCTACTAGAAAGATTCAGATGATCTATACAGAGGGTACAAAATAAAAACAGAGCCTAGGATGGAGCCCTAAGGGGGCCCTTTTAAAGACTGAGTAGCAAGAGAAGCCAGTGAAAGAGACTGAAAAGAGATAGCCAAAAAAATAAAAGGAAAACCAGAAGAATGTGAATTCACAAAAGCCAAGAGAAAAATATGTTTTTTAAGAAGGTGGGCATGGTCAGCTATATTACATTTGGCTGCAAAATTAATCAATAGGGGAAATAAGAACTGTTCACTGTCACGGAAATCATTAGTGAGAGGGTTGCCAGACAATGTTAGTGGCAGAAATAGGTTGAGGAATGGCACAGGAATTAAAAACACATAAAAGAACAATGATGGCTGGGCATGGTGGCTCATGTCTGTAATCCCAGCACTTTGGGAGGCTGAGGTGGGGAGATTACTTGAGGCCAGGAGTTCAAGACCAGCCTGGCCAACATGGTGAAACCCTGTCTCTACTAAAAATACAAAAATTAGCCAGGCATGGTGGCGCATGCCTGTAGTTTCAGCTACTCAGGATGCTGAGGCAGGAGAATCGCCTGAACCCAGAGGCGGAGGTTGCAGTGAGCCAAGATTATGCCACTGCACTACCGTCTGGGCGACAGAGTGAGACTCCACCTCAAAAAAAAAAAGCATAATGACAATATTGAGTATTAAGAGGTCAAACAAGACAGAAACCTATAACTGGTAAAAATAGAAAATTTCTCCTTCCATCAAATTAATAATTGATTCAGGCAAGAATTACCAATGAATGAAAATTTGTTGGGGAAAAGATGTTAAGAGTATCTCCCTACAGTTTACTTATCACAAAGAGAAAAAGGTAGAAAAATTTGATGGATACACCTTAACCAAGTAATCAGTGCTTAAATCACTAACAATGAGATAAATTAACACCATATGACTCCTGATGTAAAACACTGAGAGGGCACAGTATCACTTATGTAGCATTCCTGCTAATGTTTAACCTGAACCTAAGCATGTGGAAACAAACAGACAAACTCAAATTAAGGGGCATTCTACAAAACAAGCCTATACTCTTCATAAATTCTTTATCTTTCATGACGATGACAAGGCTGAGAAACTATATTTTATATTAAAGGATTGAATCTTGGATTTTTTTAAATTTCTATAAACCATGTTATAGGGACAACTGGTGAAATGTGAATATAAACTATATGTGAGATAATTCAAGAAATTTAATTCAGGAAATTTATATTACCTAATATAGTATTTTATCGATACTAAATTTCCTGCATTTGATAACTGTTATCAAATCAAAAGAGAATGTCCTTGTTCTTACAAGATATCTACTGATGTATTTAAAGGTGAAGGTTTACGAGATCTGCAACTTAACTCTCAAATGGTTCCACAAAAATAGTGACATCATTAACAAGAATGTTAATAAGAATATATGCATACAGAGAAAAATGTGGCAAAATATTAACTGTGATCTCAACGAAAGGCATACCAGTAGGTGTTCTTGTATTAATACTATTTATGTAACTTTTCTGTAGATTTTAAGTTTTTCAAAGTAAAAAAGTGAAAATGTAATGTCATTTTGCATTGCGTTTGAACCAAAGGATACTCACCTCTTCAATAGCAGCATCTTGCAGCAAAGAACGAATATCTAGACGCATCATGTGACGAGGTGCAGTTTCCCAGTGATCAGCCATCTATTGAAAAATTCAGATGGTCAAGTTATCTCTGGAAACTACTCAAACACCAATCAAGCATCCAAGATAAACAACATTTAACAATATTTAAAAATACTGTTAAATATTAATTAAATATTTAATTGTTAAATATTAATTTAATATTGTAAAGTCTAACGGGCTAATTTCTTTTTTTTTTGAGACAGAATCTCGGTCTGTCACCCAGGCTGGAGTGCAGTGGCGCCAACATGGCTCACTGCAGCCTTGACATGGTGGGCTCAAGTGATCTTCCCACTTCAGCCTCCCCAGTAGTTGGGACCACAGGCACATGACACCATGCCCAGCTAATTTTTGTATTTTTCTGTAGAGACAGGGTTTCGCCATGTTGCCCAGGTTGGTCTCAAACTCCCAGGCTCAAGCGATCCGCCCACCTCAGCCTCCCAAAGTGCTGGGATTACAGGCCTGAGCCACTGCGCCAGGCCATAACAGGCTAATTTCAAGAAGAGCTAGGAAAATAAACAAAGGAAGAGAAACATTTACTAAAGCAGATCGGAAAGTTATTATGAAAAAAAAGGAGATAAACAAGAGCTTCCAGACAAGAGTGCTGGTACAGATAATATGAGGTTTAGAGTACAGTCACACATCACTTAGCAATGGGCATACATTATGAGGAATGGGTCATTAGGCAATTTTGTCATTGTGTGAACATCACAGAGTATACTTACACAAACCTAGATAATAAAGCCTACTGCACATCTAGGTTACAAACTTGTACAGCATGTTAATGTACTGAATACTGTAGGCAACTGCAACACAATGAAGTATTTGTGTATTTAAACATATCTAAACACAGGAAAGGTACAATAAAA
Source organism: Macaca fascicularis (assembly GCF_037993035.2). Classification (NCBI taxonomy): domain Eukaryota; kingdom Metazoa; phylum Chordata; class Mammalia; order Primates; family Cercopithecidae; genus Macaca; species Macaca fascicularis. The sequence continues at coordinate 142,768,410 of NC_088381.1, read as the reverse complement.
ATACATTATTATAATCTTATGGGACCACCATATATGCAGTCCTTCCTTAACCAAAACATCATTATGTTGTGCATGATGGTACTCTATTGTTCTGTTTCTTAAAATCACCTTATTTATTTCTTTAAGCTTTCTTCCATGAATATTTCTCTTGCCACAAGTCTGGTTATCTGCACTCATTTCAGCCAAATATACCTAAGCAAGAATGAGTAATAATTAGACAAAGATATATAACATTTACATGACAGCACAAAGTACTTTAAAGTTCTTTAAGTTTCTACCTCAAATCCCTTGGTTTTTGCTGCACTCCAAAACTGGTCAAAGTGCCTAACTCTGTCATTGATGGCATCCAGGATGATAAAGGGAAAAAAGCCATCATCCAGAGTCTTTTTGAAAGTTTTGAACATGCTGGTGCGGTAAGTCTCCTCCATCTCAGCTTCATATTCATATTCCATTACCTAAGGTCCCCCGAAAGAGATATGGAATTAGCAAAAGCAAAGAATCATCCTAAACCTTTTCCTCAGTTAGCATTTGGATAGAGATTACTTTGTAGTCTTTCCTTCACATCCAAGTACTAAAGTACTGTGTTCAGAAAAGAGAGAGGTCCTTGCCCTTAAAAAAGCCACATTTCTCCCCAAACACATTTTCCTTTAAACACTATTAATGAATCAGAATGAGATCTGACATGAATACCATACCTTCTTTTTCACTTTCTTTCCAGAATCTGGATCTTTTTCTTCTTTTTCCACTTCAGTGATAAAGTAATCATCCAGGCTTAGAACTCTGGGTGCAGGTCCTCCAAATTCTACCTCTTTATCCTAAGAATCATATAGTCATGAAGGTTAAAACGAATTTATGGAATAAATTAGTTAATTATCACACCAAAGTTCCCTCTTGTGGCCAAATAATATACAATCTTCTGGTGGTTTCAAATCAAGCTGAGGCAAAATGTTTCTCTGAGTAGATAAAAATATATATGGGACAACATCTACCACATGGGCCAACTCTAATGGACCAAATGGAAGACAATTCTACTGGTATTATGTTGCCTGTTATTAATAAGAAGGCAAGTGACTACTAACACAAGCAGCTGATTTTTCAGCTTCCCCATACTCACTCGAATAAGTTTTGCAACATGTGTCTTTCCACTGCCAGGTAATCCTCTCATTATAACAACAATCTGAAACAGAATAGACGAAAAACAAAATCACTCAGAGAAAAGTTTCTGCAATGAGACAATAGTTAACAATGACCTACTATTTTCCAGGATAGACTATACAATAGGCCATGAAACAAATCTTAATAAATTTGAAAGGATAGAAATAATACAAAGTATGTTTTTGGACCACAGTGGAATGAAATTGGAAATTAATAGTAAGAAAATGTTAGAGAAACTCACAAATATGTGAAAATTAAACAACATACTCCTAAATAATCAATGAATCAAAGAAGAAACGAAGAAGAACCAGAAATTAAGAGAAGCCAGAAACCAGGAGGAGCCAAAAACCAGAAGGAACCAGAAAATACTCTGAGATGAATGAAAACAACACAACATACCAAAGCTTACAGGATACAGCTAAAGCAGTGCTTAAAAGGAAATTGATAGCTATAAATGCCTATAGTAAGAAAGATAGGTCTCAAATCAATAACTTAACCATCCACTTTAAGACACTTGAAAAAGAAGAGCAAACTAAAGAAACAGAGGAAAGAAATAATAAAGATTAAAGCAGAAGTTAATAAAATAGAAAACAGAAAAACAAAAGAAAAAATCAATACAACCAAACAGTGGCAGTGGTTCTTTAAAAAGACCAACTTTGGGAAGACGCGGTGGCTCACGCCTGTAATCCCAACACTTTGGAAGGACGAGGCGGGCGGATCACGAGCTCAGGAGATGGAGACTATCCTGGCTAATGTGGTGAAACCCTGTCTCTACTAAAAATACAAAAAATTAGCCAGGTGTGGTGGCGGACGCCTGTAGTCCCAGCTACTCAGGAAGCTGAGGCAGGAGAATGGCATGAACCCAGGAGGTGGAGCTTGCAGTGAGTCGAGATTGCGCCACTGCACTCCAAATAAAAGTCGGTCTTTTTTTTTTTTTTTTTTGAGATGGAGTCTTGCTCTGTCACTAAGGCTGGAGTGCAGTGGCACAATCTTGGCTCTTTGCAACCTCTGCCTCCTAGGTTTGAGCGATTCTAATGCCTCAGCCTCCCAAGCAGCTGGGATTACAGGTGCCTGCCACCACACCCAGCTAATTTTTGTGTCTTTATGGGGTTTCACCATGTTGTGCAGGCTGGTCTTGAACTCCTGGTCTCAAGTGATCCACCCACCTCAGCCTTCCAAAGTACTGGAATGACAGGCGTGAGCCACCACGCCTGGCTAAGACCAACAAAATTTTTGAACTCTTACCTAAACTGAATAGAAAAAAAAGAAGATTCAAATTACCAGAATCAGAAATGAAAGCTGGGCTCAGCGGCGTGTGCCTATAATCCCAGTTCCTCATGAGGCTGAGGTAGGAGGGTCACTTGAGCCCAGGAGTGCAACCCCAGCCTGGGCAACAGTGAGACTCCGCCTCAAGTAAAAAAGAAATGAAAGAGGGGACATTACTACCAACCTTATAGAAATAAAAAAAGATTACAACGGAATACTATGAACAATTGTATGCCAACAAATTAAGTAATTTAGGTGAAACAGACAAATTCCTGGAAAGACGCAGACTACTAAAATTTACTCAAGAACAAATAAACAATCTGAATAGACCTATAACAAGTGAAGAATCTAAGACAGTAATTTTAAAAAACTACACACAAACAAAAGCACAAGCCTGGATGACTTCATCACTGAATTCACCAAACATTTAAATACCAACTCTTCACAAAGTCTTCAAAAACACAGAATATGAAGGAATAATTTCTAACTTACTTTATGAGGCCAGCATTACACCAAACCACATACAGACAAGAAAACTACAATATCTCCTATGAATATGGATACAAAAATCCTCAACAACGTATTAGCAAGCTGAATCCAGCAACATATAAAAATTATTACACACCATGACCAAGTGGGATTTATCCCAGGAATGCAAGTTAACATATGAAATCAATTAATGTAACACATCATATCAACAGACTAAAAACCAAAATCACATGATCATCTCAACTGACACAAAAAAAGCATTCAACAAATCCAACATCCTCTTATGATAAAAACATTCCACAAACTAGGAATAGAAGGGAACTTTCTCAACCTAATAAAGTGCATCTACAAAAAAATTCCACAGTAATGGTGAAAGATTGTATGTTTTCTCTCTAAGATCAGAAACAGGACAAGAATGTCTACTCTTGCCATGTCTATTCAACACTGCACTGGAGGTTCTAGCCAGGGCAATTAGGCAATAAATAAAAGGCATTCAATTGAGAAAGAAAGAAGTAAAAGTATATTTGCAGATGCCATGATCTTATATGTAGAAACCTTAAGAATCCACTAAAAATCTATTAAAAGTAATAAATGAATTCAGTGGTATTGCAGGATACAAGATGAATAAACAAGAATAAACCATATTTCCATATATTTGCAATAAACAATCCCAAAATGAAATTAAGCCATCAATAATAACTTTACGACAAGGTACTATGTTCACTATTTGGGTGACAGGCTCTTTAGAAACCCAAACTCCACGCCAGGCACGGTGGCTCAAGCCTGTAATCCCAGCACTTTGGGAGGCCGAGATGGGCAGATCATGAGGTCAGGAAATCAAGACCATCCTGGCTAACATGGTGAAACCCCGTCTCTACTAAAAAATACAAAAAACTAGCCAGGCGAGGTGCCGGGCGCCTGTAGTCCCAGCTACTTGGGAGGGTGAGGCAGGAGAATGGCGTGAACCCGGGAGGCAGAGCTTGCAGTGAGCTGAGATCTGGCCACTGCACTCCAGCCTGGGCAACAGAGCAAGACTCCGTCTCAAAAAAAAAAAAAAAAAAAGAAAAAAAAAAAGAACCCCAAACTCCAGCATTACACAAAATACCCATGTAATGAACCTGCACATGTATCCTGAATCCATAATTTAAAAATAAATAAATAAATGTGAATGTATTAAACAATCCAATCAAAAGGCAGAGATTGTCAGACTGTATTAAAAAACATGATCCATTGTGTCCTAGAGTCAGAAATAGGAATCTGAATTTTGAGAGTGATTAGGGAGTTACCCTTGCAGGGATGGTGAAGAAATGTCAGAAATAAAGGGAACCTGAATGGAAAAAAAAAAAAAAAGATCCAACCATAGGCATACTACAGGAGACACACTTTACATTAAAAGACACAAACAGAATGAAAGTAAGGAAATGGTAAAAGATTTATCACGCAAAGAGCAACCACAGGAAAGGTCAAGTAGCTATATATTAATAGCAGGCAAAAAGACTTTAAAACAGGAATCTATTAATTCTGTATATATAGAATGGGAATATCTGGCTGAAATCTCCAGTACCAGTTAATTCAAATGGGAGTCAGTCTAACTACTCTGTAATACAGGACAAATTTAAAAGAATGCACACATTTGGAGGTCACTAGGAAATTAAGCCTAAGCTAATCAAGTCTCCTAATTCTCCCTTTCTATTCCACATACCATAAAACCAAATCCACTTTTCCTCTCTTCAACGTGCAATTAATTGAGGTCTCATGAATATGTTTTAAAATTCAACATGTTTTTTGTCAAATACTTTAGTGATAAATTCTTGAAGATTCTATAGTGTAGGCCATTTATGAGATTATATGGTGATTTAGAGATAGTAAAATGCCTTGAACCTGATATTATTACTACGTTGCAGAAAAGTAAAGAAATTCTTTTCAGGATATTAACAAGATCTCTTATCTTCTGGTTTGCATGAAGATGAATCAACTTCATAGGACTCACTCTCTCAGGTCTGCTCTCCCGGCCCGGTGGTTTCAAAATATCATCCACATTCTTTGATTCAGGCTTCTTCTCGACCCGTGGAGCTGGAGGTGGCTGGTGGCTCAGTGAAGGAGCTGGCAGAGCCATTCGCTCCTCAGGATAAGTCCTACGTTCTCCTAGGATTCCAGCAGTTGAACAAAATTACTATTTGTATAGTAATTATTTTGAAATTCAACTCTCCCCACACATCTCCTAAGGTAATATAATTCAAACCAAGTCCAGTGATTTTGGGGCCACTTTTAACTTTAATTAGAGAAAATTTAAGGTAATGTAAAATCTACTGAAGTCAAGAAAATGAGAAGATTTAAGTATGATTTCAGGCAAATAGAATGTTCTGCAAAACACTGAATTCATCCTTGTTTTGGTGTTAAATGTAGGAAAGTTAAGCAACAGGACATGGAAGAATAATAAATGCTTTGCTGGACAGTCCTAAGTTCTGTAACTTCTGCTTTATAGTTTTAAGAATAAGAGTTATACCATCTTAGGAGAGCGTGTTCCTATAAATAGGTATGAGTTTCTAGTTTAAGTATAAATCATAGCAGTGAAAAACTAAAAGCAACCTAAATACCTAACAATAAGGGTCTTGGTCTTATATTTTATCCACTCAATGGAATGTCACAGGGCCATTAATAAAATAGGTTTACATATCAAAAATGTGTATGGTGCAATATCAATCAGAACAATCATGATAAATTGTATTATTATACTTCGATTACAACTTCAAAAATATGTCTGTAAAGAATGAGAGGAGATCTACAAAATTATAAGAGCTATAGTATTGTAGGTAGTGAGATTATTAGTAATTTTGTTTCTACTTTGTTTTAAAAATAAACATGTTTTATTTCATTAATTACATTGCTATTTTTTATGACAATGCCACTAGCTCTAAGAAATCTGTGAATACATTTTACTCTAAAAGCTTAAATCCATAGCATCTCCCATACTTTACATTCTCAACATCCTTGTAGTTAATAAGGCATCACTCTACCTCCAAACATGGATGGTCCTTCATAGACTGGTCGGTCAGACTTCCGGTCATAGGATGGTCTATCAAAACCCCCTCTTCTGGAAGAGGAATGGTCTTTTTTGTCTCGATACGACTGAGCTCTAGAAGGTGTAATAGGAAGTGCTTCAGCAAATAAAACATATTTGGAGGTCTCTGCTTTATAATGCAACAGCATTATCTGCCCAGTTTTCTCTATAGGCAGGTACTTCACACAGTCAACGTTTACTTTTTTTTTGAGATGGGGGTGTTACTTTGTCAACCAGGCTGAAATGTAGTGGCATGATCTCGGCTCACTGCAGCCTTGATTTCCAGTGTTCAAGCAATCCTCCAATCTCAGCCTCCTGAGTAGCTGGGACTATGGGCACACACAACCACACCCGGCCAACTTTTGTTATTTTTTGTAGAGATGGGGTTTTGCCATGTTGGCCAGGCTGGTCTCGAACTCCTGAGCTCAAAAGATCCACTTGCCTTGGCCTCCCAAAGTGCTAGGATTACATGCGTGAGCCACTGCACCCGGCCAATATTTACATTTTGACTTTGCTTTTTCATTTAGATTTACTGTATATACATATATCTAAAAAGTTCATGGGAAAGCTGGACATGATGGCTCACGCCTATAATCCCAGCACTTTGGAAGGCCAAGGCAGGTGGATCATTTGAGCTCAGGAGTTTGCGACCAGCCTGGGCAACATGGTGAAACCACATCTTCACCAAAAATACAAAAAAAAAAAAAAAAAAAAAAAAATCAGCCAGGCATGGTGGCACATGCCTGCAGCCCCAGGTACTCAGGAGACTGAGGTGGGAAGATCACTTGAGCCCAGGAGGTGGAGGCTACAGTGAGCTGAGACTGCGCCACTGCATTCCAGCCTGGGTGACAGACTGAGAGAGACCCCGTCTCCATACAAAATAGTAATAAATAAATAAATAAATAAATGAATAAATAGTTCATGGGCTTGTCCCCCTTTCCCTTCTCCTTGGCTGGCTGCCAGAATGCCCTTAGGTATAATAATAATAATAACAATAATAAATAAAAAGCTCATGAACTGCAAAAATAAATTGCTTGCCCACTGAATATGACTGCACCTTTATTGACAATACCATTTCCATTCCTTTCTGGCTATCTCCATCTCCCATTTAATTCTCTGGAATTCAAGCTACCAAGTCAAGGACCTACTTTCCTGAAAACTGGTCCAGAATTGTTCTTCCCCCTCCAAATTACATATACACATGCATGAGAAAAATATGTTACTTATTAAATTTTTCTTAAACTTTTACTGTTAAGTATATAGTAATTTGCACATCTAGCAAAGATTGTTTTATAGCATACCTATCATCTCGGGGTCGGCGTTCTCTGTCAAATCGATCCCGGTCATAGTCAATAACACCACGATCCCGGTCTCGATCTCTATGTGTCTCACGATCCCTTTTAAAATCTCGATGATCTGTTATGACATTACTTTGACGATCAAAATAAGGCTCACGATCTCTTTCTCTATCATAACGATCACGTTGGCCTGCATGCTCTATAAAAACAATTAATACAACATAACTATATCCCTCTTATGAAATAAAAGCAGAAAAGTATAAATCTAACTTCAGAGCTGGTATAAATTTTTGCCCTAAATTCAACTTAAGAATCTTTTAGCTATATTAAATGAAGGCTCAGATAATCTCATCAAAAGGAAAATAATGTGGTAATTAGGCCTTAATGTTTAAAAATACTGACCTCTCCAGGAATCCTACCTGTCTCAAAAGTTGATCTTTCAGGTAGTGGATCTGGGCGCAGAGTTATTCTTTCTCCATAAGGTATCTGTTCAACTTTATTAGTGGATATATCTGGTAAACAAAATCAGAGATAAAGCACTGTAAGAGTGAAGCTTGAGAAAGCTAAAGCTGAAGCTAACAATTCCTGTAGAATCCCAAATACAAGTTCACTATCACTACTCACCTCGGCCATGGCCATAATCAACAGTCTGTTGCACTGGTGGTGGCTTGGACATTGGTGGCATACCCATAGGCACTGGGCCAGGAGGGGGAATGGAAGAGTGAACAGGTGGGGGTGGTAATACTGGAGCAGATGGAATTGCTGCAGTTTCTGACTTAAATTCTGAATTCAGTCCTTGTTCATCATTTGTATCCCAGAGCCCATAGAAAGAATCTTCATCCCATCGTTCCTGTTCTACAGCTGATGTTTGTGGCTTTATCACTGGAGGAGGAGGAGGTAGAGGGGGAGGAGGTGGAGGTGGTGGTATTGGGACAGGCGGCCTGGTCACAGGAACAGATGATCTTGCTGGTGGAGCAGAGGGTCTTACAATTGAACCTGGTGGTTTGCCCATAGGAGGGGGAGGTCTATAGGACCCTGGAGGCTAGAGAATAGAATAAACAGCTTAGCGAACAAGCATACCACTATGTTTTTACAGATTAGTGGAAATTAAAATCTGGTTCTCAATTTATAAGAAAAAAGTTAACACCTTGGACTCATTCAAAGTTTTGTGCTTCAGAACATACCATCAAAAAAAAAAAAAAAAAGGCCGGGCGCGGTGGCTCAAGCCTGTAATCCCAGCACTTTGGGAGGCCGAGGCGGGTGGATCACGAGGTCAGGAGATCGAGACTATCCTGGCTAACATGGTGAAACCCCGTCTCTACTAAAAATACAAAAAAACTAGCCGGGCGTGGTGGCGGGCGCCTGTAGTCTCAGCTACTTGGGAGGCTGAGGCGGGAGAATGGCGTGAACCCGGGAGGCGGAGCTTGCAGTGAGCCGAGATCACGCCACTGCACTCCAGCCTGGGAGACACAGCGAGACTCCGTCTCAAAAAAAAAAAAAAAAAAAAAAAATTAGGACAAGCCACAGAAAGGGAGAAAACATAGGCAAATCTTATATTTGATAAAGAACTTGAATTCAGAATACACAAAACACTTAAACTCAGTAAGACAAATCATAAAAAAAAAAAAAAAAAAAAAACTATGGCCCAAAGATGTGAATAGATATTTCTCCAAAGAAAATATACAAATGCCCAATGAGCACATGAAAAGATGCTCAACATCATTAGTCACTAGGGAAACGCAAATTAAAATCCCAATGAGATACCATTTTCATACGCACTGGAATGGCTATAATTAATAAGAGAGACAAAAACAAATGATGGCAAGGATATAGGAAAGAAAAACCCTTTTAGATTGCTAGTGGGAATAAATGGCGCCACTATAGAAAATGGTTTGCCAATTTCTCTCAAGAAGCCAAACTTTTTTTTTTTTTTTTTTGAGATGGAATTTCGCTCTTGTTGCCCAGGCTGGAGTGCAATGGCGCAATCTTGGCTCACTGCAACCTCTGCCTCCCAGGTTCAAGCGATTCTCCTGCCTCAGCCTCCTGAGTAACTGAGAGGGCCTGTAGGCACCTGCTACCAGCCCAGCTAATTTTTTGTATTTTTAGTAGAGACAGGGTTTCACTATGTTGGCCAGGCTGGTCTCGAACTCCTGACCTCAGGCAATCCACCCACTTCAGCCTCCCAAAATGCTGGGATTACAGGCATGAGCCACCGCGCCCGGCCAAACATAAATTTATCACATGGCTCAGCAATTTCATTTCTAGGTATCTATCCAAGAAAAATAAAAACATATGTCCATCCAAAGACTTGCACACAAATATTCATAGCCATACTATTCAACAACCCTGATGTCCATCAACTGGTGAATGGTTAAACAAAATGTGGTATATTCATGCAACAGGTTACAAATAAAAAGAAATTTAAAAAGCAGTAAAAAGAAATGAAGTACTGAGTCATGTTACAACATGGATAAACTTTGAAAAGAAGATAGACACGAAAGACTACATATTATATAATTCATTTATATGAAATGCCCAGAAAGGCAAATCTATATAGACAGAAAGTGCTGGGACTAGGGTAGGAATGAGGATTAACTAACTATAAACTGGTGCAGTGATCTTACAGGGGTAATGAAAATGTTTTAAACTTTCCATACTTCAAATTAGGGTGGTAGCCACATAAGATTCAAATGTCCCAGGTCAATACCAAAACTACAGAACTTCTGTAGGTGGTGTCCCACCAGTAATTTAAAATTTAAAAAAATAGGCTGGGCGCGATGGCTCAAGCCTGTAATCCCAGCACTTTGGGAGGCCGAGACGGGCAGATCACGAGGTCAGGAGATCAAGACCATCCTGGCTAACACAGTGAAACCCCGTCTCCACTAAAAAATACAAAAAACTAGCCAGGCGAGGTGGTGGGCGCCGGTAGTCCTAGCTACTCGGGAGGCTGAGGCAGAAGAATGGCGTAAACCCGGGAGGCGGAGCTTGCATTGAGCTGAGATCCGGCCACTGCACTCCAGCCTGGGTGACAGAGCGTGATTCCGTCTCAAAAAAAAAAAAAAAAAAAAACCCTCCATGAATTATTCTGATTTATACCCCTTGGTTAAGAACTATCTTCCTACTCTCAGTGTGCAGGAAGGAGAGAAATGAATAAATAAATAAGAACTATCTTCCTACTGTAGAGACCTATCTCCTCCACAAAAACAGTAAATTTTCAGTGAGAGAAATCCTAGATAGCCTCCATACTTCTGTTCCTTTCAGTTATCTGGTTGATAATAGTAGTCTGTGGTAAAGCTGAGATGAACAGAGAACATGAGTTCTATGAAACAACAAAATAAACTAAATGAACATCTAGTAATCTAAGGAGTGCCACTGTTGTGTGCCCTGCTTACATTTGTTTTCCCAAAGCATCACCAGGTGCCATCAGAAATGTCTATGACAGAGATGGCGGGACTTCTTAGCAGATAGGTCCTAACCACTCAATACTGAAACCCAGTTGCCACATACATTTTATTTTTATTCTTTCTTTGGTAAAGATTGGGTCTTGCTATGTTGCCCAGGCTGGTCTTGAACTCCAGACCTCAAGTAATCTTGCCTCAGCCTCCCAAAGCGCTGGGATTACAGGTGTGAGCCACCATGCCTAGTCTCTATTTTAATCTTCGTAAGCGTGATTCAAACACTTATTTCCCATTTCTTAGTTCACTGTGTCTGGCTGGTTTGGTTTTTTGTTTTGTTTTGGTTTTTGTTTTTTTGTTTTGGTTTGGTTTTTTACTTCTCTGTTATTCTAGGATGTTTTCTCTTTATTGACAGCTATTTTAGACCCTGGAGAACTCACAATATACATTATTTATATATTTGCCCATATATAGGCAGTACTTTAAAAATAAACCTTCTGAATAATAAAATGGAGTTGACTAATATGGAAGGAACATTACTGACTGGAGGTAACTACTGGCTACAGTTAAATACAAATGGCTATTACCTAAAGGTAAACTTTTAATTAAAGTATGGCATGGTAAACTTTAAGAAAATGCCAATACAGGATGAAGCTATTCTGTCTGGGCATATCTATCAAGACAAGTTTTAAATATCTTAAGATCTCATAGAAGTATACTTATAAATTTTTTTAAAGTGCTTTCTCCATTCTATATAGTGAGTAAAAGATACATTTTTTAAAAGTATTGTTGATATGAGAAAGGGTTAATATTTATATTATATTAAGGATAATGAGTTAATTTAAAAAAAAAACCTGACTCAAACAGATAAATGGGTGAAGGACACTAACAGAATTTCTGTAAGAGGAAAGTATAATTAACAAATATGGGAAAATATTCATGTTCACTAGTAATCAAAAATGCTGTATTAAAATTATTAAATATACCAAAAATATGAAGTAGCTAATGCTTACGACGCTATAGTATAGATGTTATGCAACTATTTTTTTTCATTTATTTATATGGTTTTTGAGACAGAGTCTCACTCTTGTTGCCCAGGCTGGAGTATAGTGGCGCTATCTGCAACCTCCGCCTCTCAGGTTCAAGCAATTCTCCTGCCTCAGTCTCCTTAGTAGCTGGGATTACAGGCGCACACCACCATGCCTGGCTAATTTTTGTATTCTTAGTAGAGACAAGGTTTCACCATGTTGGTCAAGCTGATCTTGAACTCCTGACCTCAGGTGATGCACCTAAGACAGAGTCTCCCAGGTTCAAGTGATTCTCCTGCCTCAGTCTCATGAGTAACTAGGATTATAGGCACATGCCACCAAGCCTGGCTAATTTTTGTATTTTTAGTAGAGACAGGGTTTCACCATGTTGGCCAGGCTGGTCTCGAACTCCAGACCTCATGTGATCCACCTGCCTCAGCTTCCCAAAGTGCTGGCATTGCAGGTATGACCCACTGCGCATGGCCATTATACAACTATTATAGACAGCTGTTTGGCTATGTGACAGGAATCATTTAAAAAGTATGCTTATTCTGGGCCAGGTGTGGTGGCTCATGCCTGTAATCCTAGCACTTTGGGAGGCTGAGGCAGGTGGATCACCTGAGGTCAGGAGTTTGAAACACGCCTAGCCAACATGGTGAAACCCTGCCTCTATTAAAAATACAAAAAATTTAGCCAGGTGTGGTGGCGGGCACCTGTAATCCCAGCTACTCAAGAGGCTGAGGCAGGAGAATCACTTGAACCTAGGAGGTAGATATTGCAGTGAGCTGAGATTGCGCCACTGTACTCCAGCCTGGGTGACAGACTACACTCGGTTTTAAAAAAAAAAAGTATGCTTATTCTTTGACCGAAGTATACCACTTTGGGACTTTAAAACCACTGTTGGCTGGGTGCAGGGGCTCATACCTGTAATCCCAGCACTTTGGGAGGCCAAGGTGTGAGGATCACTTAAGTCCAGGAGTTTGAGACCAGCCTGGGCAACAATGCGAGACACTGTCCCTACTAACAAATTTTTTTTTGTTAATTAGCCAGGCGTAGTGGTGTGTGCCTGTAGTCCCAGTTACTCAGGAAGCTGAGGTGGGAGAGTCACTTGAGCCCAGGAGTTTGAGGCTCCAGTGAGCTATGACTGTACCACTGTATTCTAGCATCCCAGGCAACAGAGCAAAAAAAAAAAAAAAAAAAAAAAAAAAAAAGAGACAAAACAAAAACATAAAACTTACTCCTAAGAAGTTATCTGCTGGGTGCAGTGGCTCATGCCTATAATCCCAGTACTTTCGGAGGCCGAGGCAGGTGGATTACCTGAGGTCAGGAGTTCAAGACCAGCCTGGCCAATTGGTAAATCCCTGTCTCTACTAAAATTACAAAAAATTTAGCCGGGCGTGGTGGCAGGCGCCAGTAATCCCAGCTACTTGGAAGCCAGGGCAGGAGAATCGCTTGAACCCAGGAGGCGGAGGTTTCAGTGAGCTGAAATCATGCCACTGCACTCCAGCCTGGGCAACAGAGTGAGACTCCATCTCAAAAAAAAAAAAAAAAAGAAAAGGAGTTATCTAGAATAAGAACCCAATAGGGTAATATTAAGAGAACAGTGGAAGATTAGAAACAAATTCAAACAGAAATTGAATTAATTCAATAAATTATTATAAATCAAAAAATAATACAGCATATAACAATATGGAAAGATGATTATGATTTGTTAAGCAAATAAAGCAGAAATGTGTATGTACAATCTGGCGTTTCTACTATTTACTAAGACATGCAAAGATGAAAGATATAGTTCTTATCTTATGACTCAATTTAGAAGGAAAGACAGACAAGAAAACAGACAATCAAAATGCAACATGATAAAGATGACAATAGAGACTAGTACAAGATGTTACAGGGTATGTATGAGGGTAACTGCCTTACATAGGTGGAAGAAAAGATACTAGAGCTGAGTTCTAAAAGATAAACAAGCATTAGTCAGTTGCAGGAGGGGATGGGAAGGCAAAGAAAAGACTCTAGGCTTAGAGAACAACATGCATACGCAAAGGAATGAAGAAGTAAAAGAATCTAGCATAGCCACAAAATTGTTAACTAGCTCTATGTGGAGGGAAAATGAAGCATCAGAGAGTGGAGTAGCAAGCAATGGTCAGCAGAGGTCAGGCCAGCTTAGGAAGAACAAGAAAGTCATGCAAGAGATTCTAAATTTCATCCTGAAGGCATGGGAGAACACTGAAGAGTTTTAAAGCCAGGTAGCCACATGGTGAGATTTGTTTTAGAATGTCCATCTGGCCATAAATCACATCAATGCTGCCTGAAGTGGAGTGTAGGGGTAGTCCCAACTACAAAAGGGCATGAACTTTTTAGGGTGATGACAACTTTTTTTTTTTTTTTGAGATGGAGTTTTGCTCGTTGCCCAGGCTGGAGTGCAATGGCGCGATGTCGGCTCACTGCAACCTCCACCTCCCGAGTTCAAGTGATTCTCCTGTCTTGGCCTCCCGAGTAGATGGGATTACAGGCATGCACCACCGTACCCGGCTAATTTTGTATTTTTAGTAGAGCCAGGGTTTCTCCATGTTGGTCAGGCTGGTTTCAAACTCCCGACCTCAGGTGATCCACCTGCCTTGGCCTCCCAAAGTGCTGGGATTACAGGTGTGAGCCACCGCACTTGGCCGAGAATTTTTTTATCTTTGGGTATACATCTGTCAAAAACTCGAACTATAGGCTTAAAATGGGTATAATTATACTTGAGAATTTGATTCAAATGAGGTAAAATCAATCAGCAGAATGGTTATGGCAGGACATGGGCAAGGACATGGGTATGGTAGGACATGGGCAAGATGGAGGGCTGATTTTCAGGTTTCAAGTTAGCGTGACTAGGTGATAATGAGAAAAAAGACAATTTAATGGGGTATAATGAGCCCCATTTTGAACATGCTGCATTTGACAGGAGTCACATTCACAGACAGAAACCCTGCAGACAGGTAGATGCATACAAAGATCAAGAGATCCAGTCTGGGGAGTCAACAACACTATGGTGGTTGCTGATGTCAACAACTATGTCTTACTGTTAAGTATTAGACCAGGATGGAAGGGAACACTGAGAAATGAAAAGTGTTAATTTGATGAAATGGTTCAGTAGAGGTTCAGTAGAGCTCTTTTCTCCATTATGCTGTCATAAAACTACTTGCAAGATAACATTTAAAACATTTGAAAAGCCCATTACTGGTTTAAAGGTAAAATAACAAAAACAAAAGGAGTTCTGGCATGCTCTTGGGAAAAAAAAGGAGAACTTAATTACTCAAGTCTTTAACATAAACACCCCTTTTCATACTGCCTGAACAGTTCTGAATGTACTGGGCGATGGTATTTCCCCATCTGAAGGACTAGTAGCCTGAAGAGGTAGGAAGCATCAGGAGGCCCACATCCAGCTCTGCCTAGATGGAAAACAGGACTTTTTTTTTTTTTTTTGGGTAGAGATGGGGGTCTCACCATCTTGCGCAGGCTGGTGTCAAACTCCTGGGCTCAAGCAATCCTCTTGCCTTAGCCTCCCAAAGTGCTAGAATTACAGGTGTAAGCCACTATGTCCAGCCAACAGGACTATTTTAACATAAAAAATTATTAGCAAAATTCTACCATTTTGTGAACAGAAGCTATGTAGTTCAGGTGTACTTGGTATACTTATCAAAATCTGGGGAAAAGGAGCATCTCTGCCACACTTTTGAACATGCTTTTAAGGTGTTCAAAGTTCAATTACCATAAACTTTTAAGTTTCCAAAATTTACATTTTATAGAGGAAACTTGTATTTATTCAATTTTTTAAAAAATCAAACATAGAAACATACAAAGTAGAAACCATTTCATTTTCTGAGCACACATTCTCCCATACCGGATACATTCCAGGTCTTGAAGATGTATTCTGCAATCTTGATTCCTGAGGTGGTAGATGGTCAGCCATCTGTGGCTCAGACCCAAAGTCTTTCATCTTTTGAAGCTGTTCTTTCTGTTCCCTGCAAACAAATAAAATTGACATAGTCCATAAAGCATGCTTATTCCATTCCTAAGTGACTACAATTAATATTTAATTAAAAAGAAGAGACCTAAAAAACCTTGTCCTAAAATTCTCTGCAGTGGCCATACACTGGGCAGCTCTGGGATTACCCTCTTTTGCTTTTATGTAGCTAACTCATCAGTCATTCAAGACATATAAATAATTAATTATAAATTATTGAAGATACTCGAGAACAGATTCCACAACTTGCCTCAGTAGTTTTCTACTATCTCATCTACTTGTTTTGTTTTTCTTTAATCCAACCAAAAGCTCTCCTGCTTTTTATTTATTTATTTTTTTTGAGACGAGTCTAGCTCTGTCGCCTGGGCTGGAGTGCAATG
Organism: Macaca fascicularis; assembly: GCF_037993035.2. NCBI lineage: Eukaryota > Metazoa > Chordata > Mammalia > Primates > Cercopithecidae > Macaca > Macaca fascicularis. The sequence goes on along the minus strand of NC_088381.1, from coordinate 142,752,329 downwards.
GCACGATCGCGGCTCACTGCAAGCTCCACCTCCCAGGTTCAAGTGATTCTCCTGCCTCAGCCTCCCGAGTAGCTGGGACTACAGGCACACATCACCGCGCCTGGCTAATTTTTTACATATTTTTAGTAGAGACGGGGTTTTACCATATTGGCCAGGCTGGTCTCAAACTCCTGGCCTCGTGACCCGCCTGCCTCAGCCTCCCAAAGTGCTGGGATTACAGGTGTGAGCCACCACGCCCGGCTTATTTTTTTTCAACTCTTTAGACCAGAGGTTGCAAAATGGTGGCCCATGGGCCAAATATGGCCTAAAAATGTTTTTAAAAGGTGGCTTTCACATCAGTTTTTAAAATTTGAATTAGCTGTCATATTTACAAAGCAAAATATTTCATATACGAATTCAAATCTTAAAGAGATATGGTAACACTAGGCCTACGTTCCCACATGCCAACAATCAGCCGAGTGCAGCAGAAGCTGCCCATGTTAGATGAAATAACCTGTCACAATCTTCACCATACTCTACAGAGTTATACTTGGCCCACTTTCACTCATTTTTGTTATCTGATTCTTGAGGACATTTTAATTTATGGCCCCTGCTGTAGATGGTGAGAACAATTGTCAGTCTATACCTTTAAAAACAACATTTCATATTCCTGAAGATAATTACGTAACCCTTCAGTTTTTTCTTTAAATTTCTGATGAAAATACTTTTACTTTTCTTCACAATGCCTACCTTAAACATGGGTAAAATTCACTACAACTTTTTAAGACCTTTTATAATTTTCTCCCTACATTAAAGTAAGTGACCCAAATGAGGGTTCACAAACAAGGGACCACAAAGTAAGGGTCAAGTATGTAAGATTATTTACTGCTCACATAAATCCCATCATCACATCCCTTACGATACTCCTTATGACTTTACACTGACACAACATAAACTACTTGTATTTGGCTATGACCACATTATCCATCACTCCCTATATATTGTTTAATTATGTTCATGTTGCCTAGAAAGCTTTAAAAAAAGGATGACGCAGCAGCAGCACCTTTTGTCCAGCATTGCCAGGCAAAGCAATAATGAATTAAAAAGAAATTTCAAAAGGAAAAAGAAAGAAACTTTGGCAGCTTAACATCACCAATCAGCTTGGTATGCTCCATAAACAACACAGATTTTAGAGTTTTAGACAGATTGAGTTCAAAGGCCGGGTTTGCCACTTACTAGCCAAGTGAACTTAACCTCTTTGAACTTTAGGGTCATTTGTGAAGTGGGAATAATACTACCTTATCTTTGCAGGCCTTTGAGATAGACAGACTGACATAATATATACACTCAATTATTAGCAAGTGCCCAGTTACATGGTAGGTGTTAAATTAAAATTAAAGGTATCTATAACTTAAAAGTGAATAGTGTAGTAGCTAAATATTCTATAGCATGCTTTCCACATTTTCTTCATGAGTAATCTGGAAAAAATAAACCTCTCAGCTATAGACCACACAAACCTGCCGTACCTGGTCTTTCATCATTACCTTTTCTTCACCATATTTTTCTTTCCTAGTTCTAAAGTTTAAGTTATAATTTATTGGTAAGATCCACAACTGTAAACCAGAATTGAAAAATGGAAGAAATATGATACATTGGAATCTATCAAAACCTAATCATTAATTGACTTTCTCAAAAAAATTGCTTTAAAAAAGCTTGCAATCTGTCACTGACTTCTAAATTCCTATCCCAAGATACAGTTGGTTTAAGGATTAAACGAGTTATTATATACAACACACTTAGTACAGTTCCTGGCCCAGAGTAAGCATGCAGTAAATGTTAGCTTTTGTTATTAATGTTACTACAGGAAAAGAGGAAAATTATGTAGATACCTATACATAGTTGATTGTAAGTCAAGAAATCCTATTTTCCATTTCACAAAGAAAACATTTGGTTATGTAGAAACAAGTAACATCCTCAAGGAGAAATATCTGCTTTTAGTTATAATGAAAGATAAAACATCCCCAAAAGAAAGCATCAATAGTTAAACAAATCTGAGGATGCTCCTAAGCAAACCATTCTTAGCTTCAACAAAGAAAAATACAGCACTTTCCAAAGTTATACCAATGATTAGTGAATAGAAAGTCTATTAGATCTAATACCAAAGAACAAACTGCTTACTGGAAAAAATGAAGGTTACACATGAACCCTGTGAAATCCAGAGCACTGAAAAGTTGAAGTTTGACACTTGAAACATGCACAGGCATGGCATGCCAGCAACACATCTACAAAGGCCAAGAGAGCAGTCAATTTTCACATCTTAGGGCATAAGTTTATCATTAACACAGTTCCTAAATACCCATCCTAACCCTAAAACAGCACTGAATGACCAGAAATATAAATTAAAAGTATGTGACAAGAACTTGAAGTAAAATGATTCCATTCAAATATATATCACTTTAAAAAGAGCAGTCTGAATGTGGTTTTTATTAAAAGAAATGATCTGAAGGAGTCAACTTACCGAAGCATTTTCAGTTCTTGTGCAGCTTTCAAAATGATTTCATGCTGCCTCTGACTGAGAACCATTACCCCTCCAAGGCCTTGGTCAGAGTCTAAGCTTGCATCGGACCCCATCATTTCTGAGGAATGATGTGAGGAGGACATATGTTCCGCCATGGGGGAATGTCTATCCACATCAGATGGGTACCATCTGTCTGACAACCGTTCTCTTTCCCAGTCCATTCTGTCAGGAACATAATCTCGCTTTTCCCGCCATGTATCTCCTCTTTCTGGATACTCTCGAATCCTCAACTCACCCCTATCACGGAAATCTCGATCATACCCATGGTCTCGATTTCTTTCTTCTCTCCATCTATCATCCCGATATCTATCCAAAGGTGGAAGAGGTGGGAGGGGCGGTAAAGGTGGAAGAGATGGAATATCCCGTTCACGAAACTGTGATTCTTGTTCATCCAGTGGTCTCCCATAATCTCTGTCCCACTCATTATCCAAATTTCTATCATACATATCCATGGGTCTTCCAATCCGATCCACATCCCTGTCCATGTCCCTGTCCATTTCCCTATTGTAGTCCTCATCCATATCCTGGTCTCTCTCCCAATCATCCCACCAAGGGCCTCGCCTATCTCCATCATGAGACCGAGATGGTGGTGCCGAGAACCTGTCCTCTCTGTTATAGAGCTCTAGTGTATCATCTTGATAGTCACGTTCACATTCTCTCCAGTATCTCTCTCTATCCCAGTCATCGAGTCTTTCTCGTTCCATTGGAGCATTTCTACCATCTAATGGAAACTCTTCATGCCCTCGCTCTTCTCCATGGTTCCATGGAGCCCTAGGAGGCTCATCTCGGTGATATGGATACATTTTTTCCCCACCATCTCCTGGTTCTGGTCTGAATGGACCTCTATCACGACCAAACTCTGATCTTCCCAGTCCCCTTTCTCGACTGCCAGGCCCTCGAGGTGGTCCTCTCTCCCTGCTCCCAGCTCTTCGGGGTGGTACTCTCTCTCTACTCCCAGCCCTTCGAAGAGGTCCTCTCTCCTGACTGCCAGCCCTCCGAGGTGGTCCCCTTTCTCGACTGCCAGCTCCACCCCTGTCCTGGCTCCCTTGCAGACCACCTGGCACTTTCTCCCGACTGCTTCCAGGTCTCACCAACCCTCTGTCCCGGCTACCTTCTCCTCTATTCATCTTCTCTCTACTGTCTTCTCTTCTACCCATCATCTTATCCCGAAAGTCTTCTTGCTTGACCAATCCTGGGCCTCGACTGATTGCCTGGCCGCGACCTCTGTTTACTAGACCTTTATCCCGTGTGTCTTCTATTCTGCTTTGCCCAGGACCTCTGTAAGATGAGCTACTGCCTCTATTGCCTTCTAATCTATTATCTCTATTATCTGGCCGAGGCAGGCCTTTATCTTGGTTGTTTTCTGAATGGGGTAGACCAATACCCATAGGTTTAAAATCATTATCTGCTGTTAATGATGATGTTGCTACTGCTGCTGCTCCCTCCATCCCCCCTGTTTTTGAAGGAAAAGCAGATTGAGCAGGTACAGGCTTATTTGCAAGGGGTACAGGCTGAGTAACAGCTTGGGCTTTGTCGATTTGAGTCTCCATATTTTGAGCATTCTGGTCCCAATTAGAAGGCTCTACGGGCCCTTCCGAGACTTCGCTTTTAGGTGGCTCCTGTTGAGAGTCGCTTAGATTCTCATTTGACTGAGCCGCCTTGACATCCTTTACATCTGCAGCAATGGAAAATGCAGCTGATTGCATTTTAAAATTCTTCTGCTGGTTACTACTGGTGTCTGCTAATGGTTCTTTGTTTCCTGAAAGAGGTTCTGCTTGTGACTTAGGTTGCTGCTGATGTTGCTGTCCAAAAGTTGGTTTGGGGCCTTTCCATTGTGGTCCACTCTGTCGAGGACTTAGGGATGTACTGGGGGTAATATAAAATTGAGATGCTGGCCCCCGGGGAATCATTCCCCATTTGCTTTTAGTGCCCTCTGCTGGGTGACCTTCATATCTGGGTCTTGGCCCATCGGGGCGATTTCCTTCAAAACGAGGCCCTTTGGGTCTCGGTCCTTCACACCTTGACCCTAAATCCTCAAATCTTCGAGGACCATCAAATCTACAAGTAAAACAAAAGATATTACTCAAGACAGTAAAGCAGAAAAAAAAATTCTCCATGTAAGAATATTTAAGGCACTCTTGCCTTAGAATTTGTTTACAACAATGACTCTTTTCAGTCATTAAATAAATCCTGAGTCACCAATATCTTTGAACCAGTATGTTAAGGTGGCAGTGCTCAGAAGGTCTTAGGACAGGTGTTGGAAATCATGTCAGTATTATCTAATTTACTTCAACACATCTCCTGCAGCAAGTCACTGATACACTGAACAGTTAAAAAACAATTACAGGCCAGGCACAGTGGTTCACACTTGTAATCCCAGCACTTTGGGAGGCAGAGACGGCCGGATCACCTGAGATCAGGAGTTCGAGACTAGCCTGGCCAACATGGTGAAACCCTGTCTCTACTTAAAAAAACAAAAAAAACAAAAAAAACAAAAATTTAGCCAGGTGTGGTGGCAGGTGCCTGTAATCCCAGATACTTCGGAGGCTGAGGCAGGAGAATCACTTGAACCTAGTAGGCAGAGGTTGCAGTGAGCTGAGATCACACTATTGCACTCTAGCCTGGGTGACAAGAGCGAGACTCCATCTTAAAAAAAAAAAAAAAAAAAAAAAGCAATTATAAGTATTAGGAGATAGGAAAGGCTACTCATTTTAAAGAGAAAAAAATTAACAAATACCATAACTGAGCACTTCTGGAATTAAATTGTAACTAAAAACTAAATATGAAAAGACAAACAAGAAAATACAGGATGATTATATTGTTAGAGCTGGCACTAACATTTCAATCAAAAAAAAGTTAAAAAAATAAATAAATAAAAGAAAAGAAACAGCAACCCTATCTTAAGAGTAGGCTCTGACATTTTAAAAAGTCTGCACAGTTATTTTTGCTATGAACCCACTTTCTTATCCAGTAAAGAGATAACACATCCCCTATCTGTCAGGCATTACATTACATCCAAGAGATACAAGAATAAAATGTCATCTGTGCCCTCAAAGAGTTTACAACCAAATATAAAGATAATCTAAGTGTAAATAAATATCAAGAGGTGTAATGTCTCAAGTCTATGTGTATACAATAAGGACAACAGAATTGGAGAGGCTTATGTTGAGTCTTGAAAGACAAATTTTCTGAAATAAAGCTGACAGAATGAGCTGGAGATGACGAAAGTATGTGGCAAGGGCACCTCAAGCTAAGGAAACACGATGAGGAAAGGCAGAGAAACACATATCAGCAGAGCATGTTTGGAAGTGCAAATAGTTTAGCATGGCTAATGCAAAGGGGAAACAGAGTCAAGAGAGCTGATAAAGAGGGAAGTGTGGAAAAGCAGCACACTAAAAAATAAAATAAAGGAGTAAGCAAGGATCACTCTCCAGAAGACTGTGTATGCCTCATGTGGCAGAGACTACTGGTGGTCTTCCAATGCCCATTCCGCACTTATCTACAATAACAGGCCTCCTGTTTTCAGCTAGACACAAGGCTCCCCACACAAGAGACTCTCTTTCTCAATATCTCTTGCAGCTAGAACTGAGAGCCAAGTTTTGGCCAAGGAGCTGAGAGTGAAAATGATTTGCACAACCTCTGGGTTGTCCCCTTAAAGGAAAGAGCACATCCTCCTCTTCACGATTTCCTTTTTCATGCTGGTTATGACATGGTGGTGAAATGTCCAGGACCAGGTAAATCAGAAGGAACTGGATTCCTGAGCCATCATCTAAGTCCTAAGAGAGAATAAACTTCTAACTTGTTAAAGCCATCTGACTTGGATCTCGATTATAACAGACAAATTAATTCGGCTGGTTAAGGAGGTTTGGTGTCACCTTATAAGCACTTAGAGCCACTAAATATAGTCTGATTTTAAAAAGATTGCTTTAGCAGAAAAACAGTAGACAGAAACAAAAAGTTTAAAGATTATCTCTACAATTTGGATAAGTGAAGGTGATGCCTAGCCTAAGGCAATGACTGATATGAGAATGCAGAGGAGGGGATAAAAGTGAGAGATGTAAAATAAGGTAGAATTGGTAAGATTTTGTCACCAGTAGAAATAAAATGATAGTGGTAAGAGAAGAATTTAAGATGATTCCAAGGTTTCTGGCTTAGATGACTGAGTAGTAGACAGCGATGCCTTTCATGCCTTTAATGAGTGCTAGGAGGCTTTTTCTTTCATTTCTTTGGGAAATCAATGAAGACTAATAAATTCAGTGTTGGCAAAATATTTATTTCCTATTCCTGTGACTTTAGGCTTTGTTGTTCTAAAAGTCTAGTTTCAGAGAGATGAATACTTCCACTAGGGGACACAACAAATGATTCCACTAACCTGAAGTTGAGACCCCAACTTTATTCGGAAGTTTCAAATCAAGAGGCAATGGAGAGAGGGTTACTGTATTCACTGGGGATGATTGATCCTAACTTTCAAGGGGAATTTGGGTTACTACCACACAATACAGGTGAAGTGGAGTACGTCTGAAATGCAAGAGATCCTCTAGGACATCTCTTAGTATTTCCCATGTACTGAGATTCAAGTCTATGGAAAATTGCAAAGGGTATTGTAGAACTGCAAATAGCAGAACTAATTCAGAAAGAATCTGCTAATAGCCCACATCTTTCAAGAATGAAAGCCTGGGTCACCCCATCAGATAAGGAATCAGGACCGGCTGAGGTACTTACTTAGAGCAAAGGGAATATGGAATGAGTAGTGGAAGAACATATATACCAGCTATGACCACATGACCATTGCAGAAATACAGACTACAATAGTTACAAGTATTTCTTGCTTGATATATATGTGTTTAAATATGTATGTGTGTTTGTGTGTGTGTGTATTAACCAAATATTTTTTGGTTCATTTGTTTTTCTTTCTTATTATCTAACATAATATGTGTTAATAGTTAACTTTATTATTTCAGTATTTAAGTTACAGAACATGAAAGAGGGAATGTGAGTCAGGTAGGAGAAGGATGAACTAATATTATCCTAAAGACAAAGAAAAAGACTTTTTGTGCTCTTCTGGGGAAAGAGTTAAAATGTTTTTGGTTGTCCAGGAATAAATGCCTCATGTTGGGTGTGAAAATCTCCCTGTGACCCAATTTAATCAGAAACATATGGGAAAGGCGGCCACGCACACTGGCTCACTGAGCCTGTAACTCTAGCACTTTGGGAAGCGGAGGCGAGTGGATCACTTGAGGTCAGGAGTTTGAGACCAGCCTGGCCAATATGGTGAAACCCTGTCTCTACTAATAGAAAACTTAAGCTGGGCATGGTGGTGTGCGCCTCTAATCCCAGCTACTCAGGAGGCAGAGGCAGGAGAATCACTTGAACCCAAGAGGTGGAGAATTCAGTGAGCCGAGGCCATTGCACTCCAGACTGGGTGACAGCGTGAGACTTCGTCTCAAAAAAAAAAAAAAAAAAAAAAGAGAGACAGAGAGAGAGGGGGACAGAGAGAAAGGGAATTTTGGGAAATGTAGTTCAGCCTAGCCAAGTTGACCTTTTACAAACCCATTGCAAGGAACTTAAAAATACACAAATCCATAATAAACAGAGAGAGGGGGTAATAAGAAGATGAGAATCTTGTCTGTAAATTCTGAAAGACAAAGAACAAATATGAGCGGTAACTTACAGAGGAGGAAGAAGTCAGTTTAGAGTACTGATGGCAGAAGGGGATAAAATCAAAAGGAGGCGGGCTTGCCCAGAGAACATCAAAGAGGGTCAGGATTCTCAGACACTAGGGGGTGCTAGGGAAGGAAAGGAGTAAAACTTGGGGCTAAAAATATGTAAATCTATATTCAGAACCATCAACCAGCCTTTCCTTAGGCTGAATGTCTCTTAAATCCTTGAATTTGAGAGTCCCCTAGGAGTAGTGACAGTTCCTTACCCTATTCACATAAAGCAGAAACGTGACAGGTAACAAACCCCTCCCATACACAGAGCTCCCAATCAGTTTGTCAGTGTCTTCCATGCTTAAACATAAATAGACAGCCAAGGATTGCTAGATATTTGAGGAACACGTCCAAAATGAAAGAAAAACTAAAGATAAATAGGATCTGAATTTGGAGAAAATAGAACGCAAAAAGCAGAAAAGAACTTTCAACTCAAATTGTTATCCTCAGAGAGATTCTTAAAGAGACTGTATCTATAAATCAAGAACAATGTGCTATTTATAAAAAAGATCAACACCAAAAGAACCACAGAAAAAAATTTTCCAATTCTCAAAATAAAAGATACAATAAAAGGATTAGAAGTTAAAGTATCTCAGGAAATATAACAAAATGTAAGATAAAAGACACAAAGATAATCCAACAGATCCAAAATCCTGCTAATGAAGAGTTCCAGAAACAGAAAATGAGAGAAAAAGAATTAATGAATAAATAGCACAAATATCCCAGAGTTAAGAGATTCCAATCTCTAGATAGAAAGAGTCCAGCATACTGAGTACTCAGTACAATTAATAAAACTAAATAAGAAAACAAAAAACACTGAAATTTCAGAATACCAGAGATTTTTTAAGTTTGGGAGAGAGCAGGTCACCAAAACAGGAAAAGAATCAGAACGGCATAACACCTACACAAGGTGACAGAACAAAATAGAACAATGATCGTAAAACCTTGAGGAATAATTATCTCCAACATCAAATTCTATATTCAAATTAGCAAGCAAGTGTGAGATTAGAATAAAGACATTGTCAGATACAGGATGACTAAGAAAATTTACCCCTCACCCACACTTCCTTAGCAAGTTACCTGAGCATGCCCTCCAGGAAATAGAGGGACTGAATGGTAACAGGAAGCCATGAGATTCGATAAATAGCAAATCACATCCTGGAGGATCGTCAAGGGGAATGCTGTAGTTAACACCCATATGGCAGAGTGTCGAGGAAGAACGAAAACTTTATTTTTCAGGACAGTTAAATAAATATATAATATCTAAAATGTGTAAGTGTGTAAGTCGTGAAAAGAGCAGCATAATTATTTAGTGCTATGAAGATGGCGACCAAAAGAAACAGCTAAATAACTAAAAGAGGATGCCACTGGAAAAAACATTTGGGGGGCATGGGGATGAGGCAGTGGGTGGCCATTTGGCCCAGTTTTTTTTAAACCATGCATATGAATCACTTTGATAAAAATGTAAACTGTTATCTCTTTAAAGGGCACAGAGAGAGGATTAGCCCTCATCAGAAGGGCTGGTTCTCCTGAGACTACAAGGTGATGAGCATGGTAAGTACAGCTAAGGGTTAGAAGTGAGATGTTTTACTGAGCTTGATAGGTAGACTTGATTTCCTGTGAGGCAGGAAGCTAAATTATAAATATAATGCAAAATAAAAACGTTTGCTAACATCGAGAAAGCAGCACTAGAGTAGATGGTCTATGTGAAGTAGTGAAGCTTTGGCAGAGCTATAATGGACAAAGGGGAAAGAAGGTGACCAGGAACTTGTCAAAGTATATACAACACAATGCTAAGTAAAGATGGAGAGTATATATTTACAGAAGGAAAAAAAGTATGCCACTTTAGGGTTTATGAAGGTTTGGTTCCTTTCTTGGAATTACACTTATTAATTCAAAGTGCTTCAATAATATATTGGATCAAAGTTGTATAAAGTCATTTGCTATGTATTAAATGCAGCAATTATTTGTTCATGTAAGTGATAAGACTATCTTCCACAATGTACAAGAGTCCATGAGAGACCTTATCAACGTTATCTAGTATTCTAATCAAATTCTAAGTAGGAGCAAAGTCTCTCCTAACAAAATTGTGAATGCCTTGAGAATTTTATCCATGACTGACATTTTGGAAGAAGCAACTTTTATTGAACACCTACTGATTGTCAGGTAATGTGCTGGTGCTAAAAAGACAGTCATGCCTAACCTCAAGGAGTTCACCGTCCACAGGAAGAGTGAGACAATTAACTCGACAATTAGAACAGAATTTGATAAATATGGAACATGTTTGTCTTGCTATCCAAAGTATTCTCAATGTCTGACTGCATTAAAGAATCCCGATCTGTAATTACTGAAGTGCTTGCTCCAGGGCAGGAAAAATAGGAATAAATAAAGCAAAGAATGGCAAGAAGGGAATTCCAGACAAAGAAAAGAGCATGTGTAAAAGCCAGAGGAAAGGACAAAGGAATTAGGAGGCATTAAAAGGTGTGCAGATAAGAGGACATGGCAAAAGAGTTGAAAGGGTAGGGTGCTTTGTTTTCAGACCAAATTGCTGACCAACAGCCAAGGCCTATCATTTTATTTTCATTCTGGGGGCCAGAAAATATTGAAACCATCTGAAATACAATTTCAACACTACATATAAACGGCAAATATGTATCACTATTTGATTTTTTTTTTTTTTTTTTTTTTTTTTTTTGCCCTTTTCTGAGACAGGGTCTCACTCTGTCACCGAGGCTGGAATGCAGTGGTGTGATCACAGCTCACTGCAACCTAGACTTTCTGGGTTCCAGCGATCCTCCCACCTCAGTCCTCCAAGTATCTGGGACCACAGGTGCCTGCTACCATGCCTGGTTAATTTTTTATGTCACTAGGGTCGGCTAATTTTTGTATTTTTGGTAGAGATGGAGATTCACCAAATTGCTCAGGCTGGTCTCAAATTCCTGAGCTCAAGCAATCCACCTGCCTCAGCATCCCAAAGTGCTAGGATTACAGGCATGAGCCACTGCACCTGGCTATTACTGGACTTTCAAATTTTCAAAGTTCAAAGATGTAACAAAATAACAGACTCAAAACTATTTTCATTTACAAAACTAGAGACCTTTTAAGCATTTTTAACAAATATATCAAGAGATACTCATATTAAAAATCTGTATGAAAATAAGCCACCTTTAAATCAATATAATGAAATACTATGATTCTTTTGACATGTAAAAACATGTATTTAAAATATAGTAGAAACATTACATAAATTCACTGAATACAATCACATAAAAACGCATGCATTGTACATTGGTCAGATGAAAAGAAAAATAAGCAAATATTTGTTTTAAGTATTTAGAAAGTGTTTATTTGTAAAGTGTGTTATACACTCCCTTTAAAAACCCCTAAAACTAGGTATAAATACCTTAGAATTATAAAAATTTCAAAATTTGATATAAAACTCCAAAACGTAAAAACGTAAGAGGTATGATGCAGTTATACAAATACTTTTAAAGAAGGTATTTTCTGTATTCTACTATTTGCAGAAACATACTAAAATTAACAAACCATGGGAATTACAAGATACGAAATTCTGGAATTAAAATTCCTTCCTGTTTTGTTTTCATGTGAAATAGCACCTGTTTTCTAAATATGTATAACCAAGGTCCTAAAATTAAAATTCCCAAAGATAAGTAATCACTATAAACAGGAACAATCATAACAAATAGAAATATAAAGAAAACCTATAGCACTCACAGTCCCTTACTAATCCTAGTAAGATAGCTATAGAATGGAAGAAGTCCACAATTCCAATCCTAAAGCCAGTCGAAACGTAGTTGTGACTGATCAGAAGCCTTGATATTATAAAGATTTCAATTCTTCCTCCAAATGGTCAATGGATTCTATGCAATGCTCATCAAAATTCCAGCAGGTTTTTGAAAACTGACAAGCTGATTCTAATAAGAATAATCAAGACAATCTAGAACAGGGGGCAGCAAACTATGGTCTATGTTCCAAACACAGTTAAAAGTGATCTTTTTTACATTCTTGAAGGTTTAAAAAAAAAAAAAAAAAAAAAAAAAAAAAGGCTGTACATGGTGGCTCACGCCTGTAATCCCAACACTTTGGAAGGCCAAGGCGGGCAGATGGCCTGAGCTCAGGAGTTCGAGACCAGCCTGGACAACATAGGCAGATCCACCTCTACAAAAAATAAAGTAGCCAAGCATGGTGGGACACGCCTGCAGTTCCAGCTACACAGGAGGCTGATGTGGGAGGAATGCTTGAGCCCAGGAGGTCAAAGTTGTAATGAGTTATGATCCTGCTGCTGCATTCCAGCCCAGGCAACAGAGTAAAGACCCTGTCTCAATAAAAATTTTTTTAAATGTGAAAAAAAAAAGGAAAAAGAAAACAAAGAAAAATATTTAACAGAGACCAAATGTGACCCACAAGGCCTACAAATATTTACCATCTGGCCCTTTATAGAAAGCTTGCCAGGCCGGGCACAATGGCTCACGCCTGTAATCCCAGCACCTTGGGAGGCCAAAGCAGGCGGATCACCTGAGGTCAGGAGTTCAAGACCAACCCGGCCAAAATGGTGAAACTCCATCTCTACTAAAAATACAAAAATTAGCCAGGCATGGTGGCACATGCCTGTAATCCCAGCTACTTGGGAGGCTGAGACAGGAGAATCGCTTGAACCTAGGAAGCAGTGGTTGCAGTGAGGGCCACTGTACTCCAGCCTGCGTAACAAAACCAGACTCCATCTCAAGAAAAAGAAAAAAAAAAAAAAGAAAAGAGAAAGAAAGCTTGCCAATCCCTCATCTAGAAGCACAGAACTGGAGGACCTACACTAACAGATAAATTTATTGTAAAGCTACAGTAATTAAAACAATATGACACTAATGCAAAGACAGACAAATAGACCATGGGAATGAAGAGTCCAGAAACAAACACATTTAAACACTGGATTTATGATGAAGTCACTGCAAAGTAGTAGGGATGACTTCTTCAGTAAATGGTGTTCGGGTGAACTGGATAGTTATTTGGAAAATAATAAACATTGATCCCTACCTCACACTATATAAAATCAGTTCTATATAGAGTACTGATTTAAAAATAAAAGGTTAAAGAAATAAAAGACAGAAGAAAAAGTAAATAATAATATTTATAGCCTTGGGATTACTTTTCTTTTTTTTGAGTCAGGATCTCACTCTATTGCCTAGGCTGGAGTGCAGTGCACAGTTCACTGCTGCCTTGACCTCCCAGGCTCAAGCAATCCTCCCACCTCAGCCTCCCACATAACTGGGACCACAGGCACATGCCACCAAGCCAGGCTAATTTTTTACTTTTTGTAGAGACAGGGTCTCACTATGTTGCCCAAGCTGGTCTCAAATTCCTAAACTCAAGCAATCCTCCTGCCTCAGTCCCCCAAAGGGCTGGAATTATAGGTGTGGGCCACCATGACCAGCTGACAATATGTTTCTAAGAACAGAAAGAAAATGTGGTGCAGTAATCCACTTAGTTATTAAACAGGATAAACCTTATCTTATCACATATTTTGTGGCAAGAACCTGGACCATCTCAATTTGCTAAGAGTATATGTGACAGAATTATTTCATCTTTTAAGATGTTTGTGTGCCCAAATTTAATGGATGAGAAGAGTTTGTCTTTAACATTTTTCGCTATCCCTTTATTTTATTTTGTTTTTACTTTTGAGACAGACTCTCACTCCGTCATCCACACTGGAGTATAGTGGCACAGTTCTGCAACCTCTGCCTCCCAGCTTAAGCAATTCTCATGCCTCAACCTCCTGAGTAGCTGGGATTACAGGTGTGCGCAACCATGCTCAGCTAATTTTTGTATTTTTACTAGAGACGGGGTTTTGCCATGTTGGCCTGGCTGGTCTCAAACTCCTGACCTCAAGTGATCCCCTCGCCTAGGCCTCCCAAAGTGCTGAGATTACAGATGTGAGCCACCATGCCTGGCCCCTTTATTCTTAAATTCTGTAAATTATTTGTAAAATTACTTTAAACTTTAAAATAAAAAGGGTCCATTGGACCTAAAAGGTAAATGGTAAAGATTACTTTTCTAGTATACTGAAATCAAACTGTTATACTGCAGAGTTTACTTTTTTTTTGAGACGAAGTCTCACTCTCGCTCCGTCACTCTGTCGCCCAGGCTGCAGTGTAGTGACTTGATCTCAGTTCACTGCAACTTCCACCTCTGTATTCAAGTGATTCTTGTGCCTCAGCCTCCCAAGTGGCTGGGATTACAAGCGCACACCACCATGCCTGGCTAATTTTTGTATTTTTAGTAGAGGTGGAATTTCACCATGTTGGCCATGCTGGTCTCAGACTCCTGACCTCAAGTGATCTGACCATGTCCGCCTCCCAAAGTGCTGGGATTACAGGCGTGAGCCACTGTGCCCGGTCTGCAGCATTTACATTCAAGTGCTCATTAAGAAAATAAAAAGTCCTGCAGTGAGAAATTTCTAATACATATAATGGACAAAGAACTGTCGTGTAGAATATACTAACAACTCCTACAAAATCAGTAAGACATAAAACCCAGTCAAAAAATGGGAAAAAGACTTGAATCAGCATTTCATAAAAGAGGAAATCCAAATGAACAATAATCAAATGAAAAAAGTGAAACCTCATTAGTCATCAGGGAAATGTAAATTAAATCCATTATCATGATACCACTAAACATCCACTAGGATTGCTAAATCCTAAAAGTTTAACAATACCAAGTGTTGATAAGGATGCAAAAAAACTGAAACACTGAAACACTGCTAGTGAGAGTATAAACTGAAACAACCACTTTGGAAAAATATTTAACAATACCCATTAACGCAGAACATGTATATACTCTGTAAATCAGGCAATTCCAATCCTTAATAGATATCCAAACAAAATTAAACATACACAAACAAACACATACATCTAAAGAGACACATACAGCATCAAAAGACACACAGCAGCACTTTTCATAATAACCAAAAAATTTCAATGACCATTAATATTAAAATGGAGAAACATATTGTGATATATTCACACAATGAACTATTGTACAGGAACGGGAATAAACAAACTACTACTACACACAACGTGGATGACTCTCACAATAATACAATGTCAAGTGAAAGATGCCAGACTCACGAGTACGTACGGTATTATTTCACGCATATAAAGTTCAAAATAGGCAAAACTAATCTATAGCTCAGTATAACAGTTATCTTTGGGGTATTACAAAATAACTGGGGGGGATGAGGGAGATTTCTTGGGCATTAGTGATTCCTACTTCTTGATCTAGTAGTGATACCACGTGTGTCTTTTTTTTTTTTTTTTTTTGAGATGGAATCTCACTCTGTCTCCCAGGCTGGAGTGCAGTAGCATGATCTCAGGCAACCTGCGCCTCCCAGGTTCGAGCAATTCTCCTGCCTCAGCCTCCCAAGTAGCTGGGAATACAGGCACGTGTCACCACACTGGCTAATTTTTGTAATTTTTAGTAGAGATGGGGTTTCACCATATTGGCCAGGCTGGTCTCGAACTCCTAACCTCATGATCCGCCCACCTCGGCCTCCCAAAGTGCTAGGATTACAGGTGTGAGCGATCACACCTGGCCAATGTGTGTCTTTATTGTGTGAAAATTCACTAAGCTGAACACTTAAAATTGCATGCTTCTCTGTTACCTTTCAATAAGTTTTATTATATGTGAAAAATAAAAGGTCCTGGAAAACCAACATCCACTGATATGACAGTTTGCTGGAGCAACAGTAGTCTTCTGGAAGACTGAGTGAATCTAATGATACACACAGTGTCAAAACAGCTCCCCTACATGCTCAACAACGTGACATGCTATTTACATGTCATGCAGTTTTGTCACGTGACTTTTTAGAAATCTCATTTTTAGAAAGCAGCCTAAATCTGGATTTTGCAAAAGCTCAAAGCCATTTACAGTACTTTATTTGTAACAGCATGTTATCAGTAAATTTGTTTAGCTGTGTTCTAAACTCGTTTTTCTACTTAGCTTTGATTATTTAAAAAAAAAAAAAGTGGCTTACCATATCAGTTATATGTTGATAGCAAAATCTGAATTAGGAATAAAGAAAGTTCACAGGTTTCCTTAATAGTATAGATTATTCTTACCTCAGTCATGTTCACTGACTAACCAGCTTCCCACTGATTTTTTACCTAGTTACACTGGAGAAAAATAACTATGCCTGGGTAACAGCCCCAAACTATACTCTATAAGGGCTTCGTGAGCAAAAGAAGCAGAGGGGTGACTGAAATCGCAATGACATAAACTAGTGTGGGGAAAGGTTTTCAAAAAAGGGGGATAATGTGAGCAGGATCCAATTCAAGGATTAAAAAGTCATCCTTATCAAAGCTGCAGATGAAAATGTTGAAGAGCAATATCACATCCCTAAAACAATATAATCATTCACCAAGATTTCAGCAGACTGAAATGATGGTACAAACCTAACTAGAAAAAAATCTAAAAAGAAAGGTAAAGTCTTAGAAAAAGAAACAAGAAAAACAAAAACAAAAAACCGACCACACAAGTTCGGGATAAGAGAGACTTGGCTTAATGAAAGCTAATGCGAAAAAGACCTGGGAAGCTAGATTGATGTTCAGCTCAACAAGAGTCAACACTGTGAGAGTGCTGAAAAAAACAAACAAAAAAGCAATTTGTTAAGCTATATAATATAAGCACATTATTTATAATGAAGTTGGTACTAGGCCCATGGTCCTCTGCATCTGAAGTAAGTGTTCATTCTGAAGGAGGCTAACAAACCAAAGGCCCTTCAAAGGACAGTGAGCAGTACAGCAGGAGGAGGTTAGAACCAATGTTAAGATGAAAAGAATCTGAGTTGTGATTGGCGAGCAAACTGGGTAAGGAAGGGTGAGGGAGACATGAGGGTAATAGTTTTTAAATAACCGTAGTGACACACTGTAGAAGAGGGATAGGATAATTCATTCTGTGTTGCTCCAGAGGCAAATCCAGAATCAACAGATAAAAGTTAAAAGAATCACATTTAGGTTCAATGTGAAAAACAAACTTTCTAGAATCAATGACTTATATGGCAGTGTTCCTTATCACAATGCCAATGTCAAGCATACAACTGCTCATCACAGAAAGTACAATGGACTTAAAGTGGATCAGAAGTCCTTGGATTCTAATCCCATCTCGACCATTTACTAGCTGTGTTATATGAGGCAATGTATTTACAACCTCTCTGAATCTCAGCTTTTCTTATGTATTTATTTACCTCCTGATATTACTAAGAGGAATAAATAAGATATGTGCAAGACCCATTTGTAACAAACTGAAATGGAATACAAATGTGCGTTGCCGTAGACGGATATAATATTAGATAATTGCTAATATCCTCCCAGCACTGAGATTATTAACTTCAGAAGTTATTTTCTTCTGAAGTAAGAAAAAACTTAAAATAGGTCCTAAATTCACACAGCCAAGATTTAGTAAGCAAAGAGAGAAAATATTAACATGACAGAAATCAAGGGAGAAAGAAATGTATGTTTCATGAGGTATTAAGAATGTACTTCTCTGACAGCAAATTAGTCACCAGATCTAAAAGGCAATGCTCATTCCCAGAGATAAGTACGAATTCAAATCAAGATGACAGACGTGCCAAATAAGCACTGACAGTATAGGCTTGGATCACAGCAGTAAACAGTGCTTAAATAGTGCTTTTGCTTTGGGGACCCCCTAGACTCAACTGTACCTGTAATGGGGTTCTACTCACTCAGCTAAATAATCCTGACTGAGCAAGTTACCCAATCCTCTCAGTGCCATTTTGTTAAGGGTAAGTACAGAATAATCTGCCTACTTCACAGGTTGTTGAGAAAACTCCCATGAGATAATAATGTGTGTAAAGTCTCCAACAAGGCTTCTTGGTACACAGAGGAATTCATGTTAATTGCCCCTTTCTCTTAACTTTGATTGTGGAGTTTTTTGTGCCACACTGCTTTCAGAATTATAAACTTGGGGAATAAAAGATATTTTGTTTTCAAATGTTAAAATGAGGTTGAAAAAAAAATGATGATGTAGATCTATTGAGATGGAAATCTAAGCAATATGCAGATTGGTGGAAAAATAAGTTACAAGATAATCTACTCAGTATGATCCCATTTTTGTAACATATATTTTTAAAATGATTCTTTCCAGATGGTAGAATTAGGTGACTTTCACTTTTTTCTACACTTTTCTGTAATGTTTGAATTTTGCATAAGGAGTATGCATTTCTACTACAATTCCCAACTGAGAAAAAAACTGATTAAAAGTATTTTTCTGGCTGAGTGTGGTGGCTCACGCCTGTAATCCCAGCACTTTGGGAGGCCAAGGCAGGCAGGGAGGCGAAGGCAGGAGGATCGCTTGAGCCCAGGAGTTTGAGACCAGCCTGGTCAACATAGGAAGACCCCCATCTCTATGAAGTATTTTTTAAAAATTGGCCAGATATGGTGGTGCGTGCCTCTGGTCTCAGCCACCTAGGAGGCTGAGGTGGGAGGACTGCTTGAACCCAGGAGGTCGAGGCTGCACTGAGCCATAATTGCATCACTGCACACTAGCCTGGGTGAAAAAGTGAGATCCTGCCTCAAAAAATAATAATTTCCATAGAAAAGTTATCATTTAGGTCAACTTGGGGAGAAAAATCTATTTTTACAAACTTGGAAAAAATGAACTTAAGAGTTTTTAAAAGGTAAAGAGAAAAAACTTACACACCAGCAATTTGTTTTCTTTCTAAATATGTGGTTCTGGCAAAACAGAAGTATCTCCTTAACTGGGGAAAAAACAAAGGATGTAAGCTCCATGGGGGCAGGAATTTTATGTGTTCTGTTATATTCACTGCTCTAAGTACAAGACCAGGAACTTAAATATTTGCTGAATGGATAAAAGTCCTACTTACCTTATGCTAAATTTAATTGCCTCAAGCCAGTAGAATATTGGCTTATTCATCTTTATCTCTAACAACTAACAAATTATCTAACAAATAGTAATTGCTAATTCAATTATTTGTCAAATGAATGAAAAAGCAAAAAAAGATAAAGTTTAATATTATTTTTAAAGCTAGTAAGTCAATACAAAATGATAAGCATTACTCCACAATACTACATTCATTCTGGACTGTAATCTCTACAGACAGGACAAAAGCAGAGACATCAAAGAAATGGGGGCATGTTACCTTTTCTAGATTACATACATGATGTCTAACAAGCAGACAGTATAAGTAGAAAGAGAGTATAAAAATTGTATAAATGAAGCTTTTTATACCATCGAGAACCAAATAGCCTAAATCAATAACATAGCCAAACCAAAAAAAAAAAGAGAGAAAAAAGCAGACCTACCTTGGGCCTCTTGGACTTTCCAAGTAACTACTTCTAGGAGGATCTGGAAGCAGGCCACCTGATCTCACTGGCATGTCCTTCACTGCAGTGATAGGCTGAGATGGAGCAGCAGAAGACTCCCCAAGTCCTTGATCGGATGAGAATGAACTGTATGGCAGAGCAGACTTGCTCAAAGGAGCTTTTGAATTCACTTGTTCTGATGGACCAGCTGATTGCAATGGAGGATGGTAAGTTGTGGGTGGGGCAGAACCAAAAGACACAGGAGTAGGAAGCAGTGCTGGTCTAGGTTTCTCTGGAACTTGTGAGCTCTGTGAACTGGAGGCTGGTGGAACTGGGGCTGCTGTTAACTGAGGAGGTATCCCTTGTGGAACTCCAGGGGGAGGTATTCCTGGAGGAGGTGTAGCTGAAGACAATGGTGGGAGGGGCATGACAGGTGGAGGTGCTGTTGAAGAGAGAGATGGTGGGGGAAGAACTGGTGGTGGCCCTGCAGAAGAGAGGGAAGGTGGGGGGAGAACTGGAGGTGGCCCTGCAGAAGAGAGAGAAGGAGGCATCCCTGGTGGGGGAACAGAGGTTGGCAAAGAAGGTGGCATAACAGGTGGGGGCATGCCAGGTGGTGGCACTGTAGCAGGAAGGGCAGGGGGCATCACTGGTGGTGGCAATGAAGGAGGCAACACTGGAGGGGGCATTGTAGGTAGAGGTGGAGGCATTTGAGAATATGGAACAAAAGGAGGTGGCATTGACATGTTCCCAATATACTGGTTCTTCATGTTCTGTAATGAATTGACTTTCTCCTGGAGATAACTCTGAGTGGCTTTCATATGTCCCTGCCATGTTTTCCACTGCTTCTCATACTCCTGAAGCTGATCTTTATGAGGATAGGAATGGAGTTGTTCCTCCCATAGCTGAAACTCTCGCTCCCATTCTTGGTAAAGATGTTGAAACTGTTGCTGCTGCATCTCATAATGCCGCAGCTGCATATCTACAGACATGGTCTACAAATAAAAGGATAAAAACTATTTCAAAACATTCATATTAAGAGAATTAATCACAGGTTAAAATTTTAATGAATCAAGGGCATTTGACACTTTAGGAAATTAGAACACTAAAGACTGGGAGGCTAAGAATAAGTTTGTCAAGTTCTTTGAGTGATGATCATTTCTTCTTTCTTCTTTTGGCTTAAACGACTTACCACAGAGTTGGAAAAACCAACCAAACAATAAAGCAAATACCTATCTTAGCAATAAGTATTTTTCAACTTTTTAATATGGATAATTTTAAGAACTTGAAAAATGATCTGTTATTATAGATATACAGACACAACATTACACCTCAAAGATACAAGACAAACAAGTACCTAAGTCACTGTATCTTTTATGGTATATTTCCTTAGGTTTTTTGTGATGGCTGTTTTTGGCCTTTTTGCTTATCTGTTACTGTAGTAGTTTATAGGCAAAACACAGGTTAACCTGTAGCTATATGGTTAAAATCCCCAGCTCTTAAGACCCTTAGCAATAGTAAGCTAACACCTGGCCTGGGTTGACATGATCAGGAAACTCTACTATAACCCATCCCTCCACAGTCCCCCAGGTAATGTGGCAGATAACTACTTGGGCACCCCTTGGGAAACAATTAATTGTCAACAGTTGATATCTTTTGTTTTTCACACTTAAATCTTTCAAGAATAACAAATCATTTCAATGTCTTGGGGCAACTTCCTATTTGTGGACTATGGAAGCACTTGCCTGTATATGCGGTGGGGGCTGTATAATCTGCTGGTACTGTTGTAGAATCTGCTGTAACTGAGTGTGCTTCTGCATTATTCCCTGATACTGAAAACCGACTCGATGTTGCTGGTGCTGCTGCCAGTGTGCTGCTGCAGCCTGCAACTGCTTTAACCTGGCATCTTCTTCTGGGTCCTCAGACTAAAGATAAAAGAGGACACATCTTTATGTAAGTCATAAAACAGCAACCAAAAATATTTTATAAATGTATTACAAAGTCCAGAATCCCTACAACTCAGAAACATCTAACTGTCAAACACAGTTATCTTTAGTTCTTTTTGGACTGAGAACAGTTATTCTATCTTTACATAAAACATATAGCTCTATGTATACTATTATGGATACTAATACAAAGGAGTTTATAAATTCCATAGTCTTCACTAGAATAATAACCTTATTATTCCTAAATATGACAACAATTTTCCTAGTAGAAAGTGGTACCAGGCCGGGCGCCACACCTCACACCTGTAATCCCAGAACTTTGGGAGGCCAAGGCGGGCAGATCACTTGAAGTCAGTAGTCCAAGACCAGCCTGGCCAATATGGTAAAACTCCGTCTCAACTAAAAGTACAAAAATTAGCCAGGTGTGGTGGCGGGCACCTGTAATCTCACCTACTTGGGAGGCTGAGGCAGGAGAATCACTTGAACCTGGGAGGCGGAGGTTGCAGTGAGCCAAAATCGCACCACTGCACTCCAGCCTTGGCAACAGAGTGAGATTCCATAAGAAAGAAAAGAAAGAAAGAAAAGAAAGAAAAGAAAAGAAAAGAAGAGAAAGAGAAAAGAAAGAGAAGAGAAGAAAAAAGAAAAGGGGTCCCAACTACTTGGAAGGCTGAGGCGGGAGGATCACTTAAGCCTGGGAGGCTGAAGCTGCAGTGAGCTGAGATCACAGCACTGCACGCCAGCCTGGGCGACAGAGTGAGACCCTGTCTCAAAAAACAAAAACAAGTGATCCTTAAGTTATAGATCTTTTCACTCTATGAGAAATCCCTTTCTTTTTTTGTCACTTTTCACCGATGGACTACAATATAACCATTATGGTTTGATAAACCCTTCATATAAGGCTCTTGAGAGAACAATGACCTTTGGACCAATATAAGAACCTCCCATGTGCCAGTCACTATGCTGAGTGACAAGGAGTGACATTATCACATTTAATGCCTCAATACCTCTATGTGATAGCTACTATTGAATACACCCATTTCGCAGAGAAGTAAATTGAAGCACAGAATGGTTAACAGATTTGCCCAGTCACTACCGGCAAGTGGTAGTACCTGAATTATAGCCTGGGTAGCTGGACTCTAAAAGCTCAAGCACTCAACTATTGCCCTGTACTGTCACTATGAACATATGCTGGCATCTTCCTTTAGTGCTTAGAGGTACTCAATTCAGAAGAGTATCTAATTCTTCACTCAAACTAGGAAAAATTTCCTTTTCTAAACCTGATACAACAGGCCAGGCGCAGTGGCTCATGCCTGTAACCCCAGCACTTTGGGAGGCCGAAGCAGGCAGATCACTTGAGGTCAGGAGTTCAAAACCAGCCTGGCCAACATAGTGAAACCCCGTCTCTACTAAAAAATACAAAAATTAGCTGGTTGTTGTGGTGCGCGCCTGTCATCCCAGCTACTCAAGAGGCTGAGGCAGGAGAATTGCCTGAACCTGGGAGGCAGAAGTTGCAGTAAGCCAAGATCACACCACTACACTCCAGCCTGGTAAACAGAGCGAGATTCTGTCTCAAAATAAATAAATAAATAAATAAATAAATAAATAAATCTGATACAACAGACATCTGATTATTTCAAATGCAACTTTCTAGGTACTTTAAAAAACAGGGCCGGGCGCGGTGGCTAAGGGCCAGACGCAGTGACTCAAGCCTGTAATCCCAGCACTTTGGGAGGCCGAGACAGGTGGATCACGAGGTCAGGAGATCGAGACCATCCTGGCTAACATGGTGAAACCCCATCTCTACTAAAAAATACAAAAAACTAGCCGGGCGAGGTGGTGGGCGCCTGTAGTCCCAGCTACTTGGGAGGCTGAGGCAGGAGAATGGCATGAACCCGGGAGGCGGAGCTTGCAGTGAGCTGAGATCCGGCCACTGCACTCCAGCCTGGGCAACAGAGTGAGACTCCGTCTCAAAAAAAAAAAAGCAACAAAAATATATATCCATTTATGATAAAAGTATACATAAATGAATCAGAAAAAAGCTAAATAATTTAATAAACACTAAATAATTAATTATATGGTTACCTGGGGTTCCTCAGGTGGGAGAGGAGGTGGCACTTCCTCATTTGGAGGTGGCAATGGGGGCTCCTCAGAAGAAGGAGATTCTGGAACTTGACTGGTGGCAGGTACTGTAACTTCTTCTTTTACCGGCTCTGGTGTATCCTTTGCTACCACAGGACCCTTTTTGTGTCCTGGCAAATGAACTTTTGTCCTCTGTTGCAAACTGAGCAAGTGCTGTCGATACCAATACTGCTGCTGTTCCTACAACAGAAACAATTTTTGAGAATTCTGGTTGACAATCATGTATCTCTGCAACTTGGTGTTGACAAGGAGCTATCTTTATGTCTGTGTTCATGTGTCTATATGTAAGCAAAGGCAAAGCTGGACTGAGGAAGACAAATAAGTTAACAAGACCTTAAACACAGGCTACAGAAAATTTTCAGTTCCTCCCGCAAATTTATACATTTAAATTAAACCATAGGTACTAATTCAACATGCTTTTGTACTCTTAATAAACACATGCTTTTGGAACTTGATAAATGATCAGGGTAAATCCCTTCAGTATTCACAGCTACTTATTTCTAACCTGGCTTCAGTTTGTTCAGATTTATCGAAAAGGGTCTTGTAATTAATGAATAGAACCGAACAGTACTACCTATCTTCTCTGCCTTCTCTCTTTCTCCTCCAGCGCTCCTCCCTCTTTTCTTTCTTCTTTTTTTTTTTAAGACTGCATCTCGCTCTCTCACCCAGGATGGAGTACAATGGCCTGAACATGGCTCACTGAAGCCTCAACCTCCCAGGCTCAAGCAATCCTCCCTCCTCAGCCTCCTGAGCAGCTGTGTTCATAAGCATGCACCATCACATCCAGCTAATCTTTTTATGTTTTATAGACACGAGGTCTTACAGTGTTGCCCAGGCTGGTCTCGAACTCCTAGGCTCAAACAATTCTCTCACCTCAGCCTCCCAAAGTGCTAGAATTACAGGTGTGAACCACTGCATCCAGTCTCTTCCCTCTTTTAAACACCTGTTGTAGCATTAGTCTACCCATACTCAGATGTACGCACATGTAAGAGAATATGCTGTGTTTTATTTATTTATTTTTTTTGAGATGGAGTCTTGCTCTGTCATCCAGGCTGGAGTGCAGTGGTGTGATCTCGTCTCACTGCAACCTCTACCTCCCAGGTTCAAGCGATTCTCTTGCCTCAGCTTCCTGAGTAGCTGGGATTACAGGCACCCGCCACCACACCTAGCTAAATTTTTGTATTTTTAGTAGAGATAGGGTTTCACTATGTTGGCCAGGCTGGTCTCAAACTCCTTATCTCAGGTGATCCACCAGCCTTGGCCTCCCAAAGTGCTGGGATTACAGGTGTGAGCCACCGCACCTGGCCAATATACTGTGTCTTAAAATGCTTTCTATTTATTTTAAAAGCCTTAGTTTTAGGCTGGGCGCGGTGGCTCAAGCCTGTAATCCCAGCACTTTGGGAGGCCGAGACGGGCGGATCACGAAGTCAGGAGATGGAGACCATCCTGACTAACCCAGTGAAATCCCGTCTCTACTAAAAAATACAAAAAACTAGCCGGGTGAGGTGGCGGGCGCCTGTAGTCCCAGCTACTCGGGAGGCTGAGGCAGGAGAATGGCGTAAACCCGGGAGGCGGAGCTTGCAGTGAGCCGAGATCCAGCCACTGCACTCCAGCCTGGGCAACAGAGCGAGACTCCGTCTCAAAAAAAAAAAAAAAAAAAAAAAATACAAAAAAACTAGCCGGGTGAGGTGGCGGGTGCCTGTAGTCCCAGCTACTTGGGAGGCTGAGGCAGGAGAATGGTGTAAACCCGGGAGGCGGAGCTTGTAGTGAGCTGAGATTCGGCCACTGCACTCCAGCCTGGGTGACAGAGCGAGACTCCGTCTCCAAAAAAAAAAAAAAAAAAAAAGCCTTAGTTTTATCTTTCATACTGTAATTTTCTGAAAGCTTATTTTGTGCTTTCATGTTTTAAAAATTACAACAATAAGCTTCATATGGAAATATTAGAAAATACAGCCAATCCTCATTATTCTTGGATTCTGTATTTGCAAATTTGCCTACTTCCTAAAATTTTTCTTTTTCTTTTTTTGAGACAGGGTCATCTCCCTCTGTCACCCAGGCTGAGTATACTGGTGCAGTCTCGGCTCACTGCTACCGCTGCCTCCTGTCCTCAAATGATCCTCCCGCTTCAACCTCCCGAGTAACTGAGACCACAGGTATGTGCCACTATCTGGATAAATTTTGTATTTTTTGTAGAGACAGGTTTCACCATGTTGCCCAGGCTGGTTTCAAACTCCTGGACTCAAGTGATCCGCCTTGGCCTCCCAAAGCGCTGGGATTACAGGCAAGAGCCACCACGCCCAACCTAACATTTATTTCTAAACCCAGAATCCATACTCATTGAGCTTTCCCAGTCATTCACAAACATGTGGAGAGCAGTGAAAAACATGAGTCCCCTGATGTGTGCATTCCCAGCTGAGACGAATCGCAAGGTGATGCTCTGCCTTCTTGTTCCAGGTCTATACTATAAATAAGTGTCCTTTTCAGTCTATTTAGTGCCACATTTTCCATACTTTTGTGCTTTTTTTTGTTGATTTCACTGTTTAAAATGGCCCCCAGGCATAGAGCTGAGGTGCTGTCTAGTGTCCCGAGAGCAAGAAAGCAGTCTTATGTCTCAAAGAGAAAATATCTGTGTTAGGTCAGCTTTGTTTGGGCAAGTGCTACAGTGCTGCTGGCCATGAGTACAATGTTAATAAATCAACAATATGTACTAAATAAGGTGTCTTTAAACAGAAACACACATAAGCAAGGCTATGTGTTCATCAGTTGATAAAAATATGACAAGAGACTCACAGGAACCGAACCCTGTATTCCCCCAAGGAGCAATGGTTCAGTATTCACTAATTCAGTGTCTATGGTGACTTTAAAAATCTCAAATAAAAAAAACTGACTACACAGGTAAGTAATAACTAATTAATTAAAATCAATAAAAGAAATCTCACCACTCAGAAAAAAACTACAGGAGTGTCATTATCCTAGTATTATATAATTTCCCATGGTTACAAGGTTGCATAAGGAAAACCAAAAGTTATCATAACACTAAAATATTCACTGATGAACTGCCCTGTATACTTATATGACTAACAAAAGCATATGTTTCTACTACAATTGTATGGATGTAGTATTTTAAGAAAGTGATGTTGGAGAACACTGGAACTTATTACTGGCAACTGAGGATCTGATAGAAGTCCTACCAGTTAACAACCAAACAGTACTTTACAGTAGAAACTATATAAGAGAATGGCTGAATACCAAAAGTTGAAAAACAGTCCCTATAAAAATCAATAAATCCCTAAAGTATTTTTTCAACATGTCAAAAAATGAAATAAAAGATGATTTATACTGTTGCCATACAATTTTCCCATGAAAATTATAGCAAAGAAACCCAATCTACACTTTATTCTTTGTTCATTCTAAAACTTGGCTATGATTTCATTTATAACAATTCCATCAAATATAAAATCTGCTTATTCTTATCACTTTGAGCTTTGTTTTTCCAGACTGGGTCCTATCAAATGTTTTATGTTTTATAATAAACTTTTGGTTCCTGTGTTAAATGAATTCACTTTACTTGCCTATTTTCTAATCCAATTATCTTTGGATAACTAGGATTTCCTACACTGTTAATATTTTCTAGTATAACCCCCCCTAATTTTCCATACGCAAACAGATGCATTAAATATACATGATACATACCTTTTTCTCACCAAACATACTGATTTGTTACCTACTTTTCATTCAAAGAATATAATTTTTCTTAGGGGACAGCTGCCTTCCGCTCTTTTTATATCTTATCTGGTAGTCAAGCATAGTGCTGGAGCACACAGTAGGATGCCAATAAATGGTTATTGATCAACTGAAGCCCTTCCCTCTCAGTCACTCATTTCTATTACCTGAAACTTGCTCCAATCTATTGGGAAGAATAAATTCCATCTCATGAACTCTATCATGACGTTTAATCCATGACTGGGTTTTCTGTTTTTAACTATTATACATATAATCATCAGCTCCCAGGATATAATTATAGATGGTCCCTGACGTAACAATGGTTCAACTTATGATTTTTCAATTTTATGATGGTGTGAAAGCAGAAACCATACCATGAATTTTGATCTTTTCCCAGGTTCAAAATATTCAGTATGATACTCTCTTGTGATGCTGGACAGCAGCAGTGAGCCCTGGGCTCCCAGCCAGCCATGCCTCATGAGGGCAAACAACCAATCCTGGGCCAGGTGCAGTGGCTCACACCTGTAATCCCAGCACTTTGGGAGGCCGAGGTGGGCGGATCACCTAAGGTCAGGAGGTCGAGACCAGCCTGGCCAACGTGGTGAAACCCTGTCTCTACAAAAATACAAAAAAATAAAGGCCAAGTGCAGTGGCTCATGCCTATAATCCCAGCACTTTGGGAGCCGAGGCAGGCAGATCACGAGGTCAGGAGATCGAGACCAACCTAGCTAACACAGTGAAACCCTGTCTCTACCAAAAATATTAAAAAATTAGCCAGGCGTGGTGGCGGGCGCCTGTAGTCCCAGCTACTTGGGAGGCTGAGGCAGAAGAATGGCATGAACCTGGGAGGTGGAGGTGCAGTGAACCGAGATCACGCCACTGCACTCCAGCCTGGGTGACAGAGCGAGACTCCATCTCAAAAAAAAAACAAAAAAACAAAAAAATTAGCTGGGCATGATGGCGGGTGCCTGTAATCCCAGCTACTTGGGAGGCTGAGATGGGAAAATCGCTTAAACCCAGGAGGTGGAGGTCGCAGTAAGCCAAGATCTCACCACTGCACTGACTCCATCTCAAAGAAAACAAAACAAAACAAGAAAAAACCAATACTCTACTGTGTACTGTGTGGTCAGATGACTTTGCCTAATGTAAATTTTCTGAGCACATTTAATAGCTACACTAAACTATGGTATTCAGTAGGCTAAGTGTATTAAATGTTCAACGTACATTATCCTCAACTTACAATGGGTTTATTGAGATGTAACCCCACTGTAAGTCAAAGAGTATCTGTACTTTTACTATTCAATGTAAGAAAACAGCACATTTGGCCGGGCACAGTGGCTCATGCCTGTAATCCCAGTACTCTGGGAGGCCGAGGCGGGCAGGTCACCTGAGGTCAGGTGTTCAAGACCAGCCTGGCCAAAACGGTGAAACCCTGCCTCTACTAAAAATACAAAAATTAGCCAGGTGTGGTGGCACGCACCTATAATCTCAGCTACTCCGGAGGGTGAGGCAGGAGAATCCCTTGAACCTGGGAGGCGGAGGTTGCAGTGAGCCGAGATCATGCCATTGCACTTCACCCTGGGCAACAGAGAAAGACTCTGTCTCAAAAAAAAAAAAAAGAAAGAAAGAAAGAAAAAAAATAGCACACTGACCATGAAGGTCAATAACAATGTCGCATTAAAACACTTTCTTCCATTATTTTAATACTGAAAACATCAACGGACTTATCCTTCAGTTTTAAAAAAAACAATAAATTCATTCTCTTTCAAGTAGAAGTTAAAAGTTTCCTTTTTAAAAGTTGCTTTGAAAGTATTATTAAAAGATACAAAGATGCAAACTATCTTTCACAAACTAAGCCAATGCTACAGATATGAAGACTGTACAGGATGAAAACTGTATAGGTCGAGATTCTTTATCAGCTTCTTCTTTATCACCTATTCTCATGCTTTGTCTTAGATCCAGACCAGGGTTAAGAACTTGTTAAGGGCTGAAGTACTTGTTGATTCACTGTGTGTACTGTGTTCACCGTGTTGGCCAGGCTGGTCTCAAACCCCTGACCTCAGGTGACCTGCCCGCCTCGGCCTCCCAAAGTACTGGGATTACAAGCATGAGCCACTATGCCTGGCCAAGTGTGCTGTTTTCTTACATTGAATAGTAAAAGTACAGATACTCTTTGACTTACAGTGGGGTTACATCTCAATAAACCCATTGTAAGTTGAGGATAATGTAAGTACTGACAGTATGCCCTGTAGGTCAATTTCTATTTAATATGAACCCTATAAGTAGTAACCAGATCTAATTCAATCCTAGGACAGGTTTCAGCACATTTTTGAAGCTCTAGAAATAAATAATAATGGTATCACTCACAAATGTCCTTAGTGACCCTAAGAGAAGTGTGATTATCTCTATTTTAGAAAGAAAAAAAATGCCTGAACTTGCTAACGACACCAGTTCTTCTGAATGTCCCATCATATCAGATAACTCCATTTCATATGGGATGTTGTTTTATAGGTAGAGGGAAATCATAGTATAGGTCAGATTTAAAATGAGATTGAATGAAGGGATTTCAAACATAAAGAATGCAGAACTACTGGCCACGTGCGGTGGCTCACGCCTGTAATCCCAACACTTTGGGAGGCCAAGGCAGGAGGATCACAAGGTGAGGAGTTCGAGACCAGCCTGACCAACATGGTGAAACCCCGTCTCTACTAAAAATACAAAAATTAGCTGGGCATGCTGGCACATGCCTGTAATCCCAGCTACTCGGGAGGCTGAGGCAGGAGAATCGCTTGAACCCAGGAGGCGGAGGTTGCAGTGAGCCGAGATTCTCGCGCCACTACACTGCAGCCTGGGTGACAGAGCGAGACTCTATCTCAAAAAAAAAAAAAAAAAAAAAAAAGAATGTAGAACTATTTGTCACAAATATTGTTACTAAGAAAGATGCTGCCGAGGCAAGAATATCGCTTGAGCCTAGGAATTCAGACCAGCCTGGGCAACATGGCAAGATCCCATCTCTACGAAAAAAAAAAGAAAGATGTTGATTTTAATTTACTCAGAAGCACTTACTGACCACTTGCTTCTAGTAATGAACTAGATACTAAATGATTTTCCAAGTGGAGAAATACAAAGGAGGTGAGTGTTTGTGTGTAATGTTTTAAAGATTAATTTTGGAAGATTACCTTCCCTATCCAGGTTATCATAACTGCCGACAAGACAATGTTCTATGCCTTACATTCTAAAGCAGGGGGCAAGGAGGACACTTGGTAAAATAATGAATTGGCTTTCCATTTTAGAAATTTATTTAAAACAGGCTTAAATAGTTTTGAGATTCACGTTCTACTGTAATAATCTGGGTCACCAGATAAGCTTAGTCCCCATCGATTATTTTAATGCTCATTTACTTCATCTATTCCTCCAGTTCCTTCCCTCATTCTCTCTCTCCTTCAGTCAAACTTCTTGAAAGAGTTGTCTATACTCACCATCCCCATTTCCTCACCTTCCATCACTCCTCAAATCAATGCAATATGGCTTCAGTCACTATGAAACTGCTCCTGCCAAGGTCAACAATAATCTACATGTCAGTAGGTGCAAAAGATAACTCGCAGTCTTTATCTTGCTTGACCTCTCAGCAGTACTTGACACAGCTGACAACTCCCTCCTCCTACAGTCTGTTCCTTCACTTTCATGGCACCACACTATCCACTATCTTGATTTTCCATCTGTCACACTGATGCCAAAGTAATTGTGGTTTTGCCATTAAAAGTAATAGCAAAAACTGCAATTACTTTTGCACCAACCTAAAAGTTGGTTCCCTTAGATACTGCTATTCTGTGGAGCTAGGCTTAATGTCCTTTAACCTCAGTTCTTACTCTACACACATTCCTTGAGAGGCTTCATTTATTTCTGTGTCTTCAAATACCATTTTTATGCTGATGACTTATAAATCTATGTCTGCCAGATCTTACATCTAGACTCCAGAGCTATATCTAACTTCCAACTGGACATTTCCATTTGGAATCTATGTCTCAAGAACCCCAAACTCAGTTATGTCTGAAACTTAACTCATCATTTCCCCCTCACCCCCAGAAATGTTCTTCCTCTTTCTCCTTTAGGTTTTTCTGTTTTAGTAAATTTGACTACCATCCACCCTGCAGCCCATCCCAGAAACCTAAGAATCATTCTTGATGCCTCCCTCTCCCTAACTACTCAACCTCAAAGTGGATTCTAACAGTTAAATATTTCTCCACTCTTCCCACTTCTCTCCATCTCAACTAATACCATCAAAGTCCAAATCACTATTATCTCTTGCCTGGATTACTTCAATAACTATTCTCTCTAAATCACTCTTGCTCCTTTTAATTCTACTCTCCACATTGCAAGCAGAGTGAGCTTTCAAAAATGCCAATCTGTCACATTCACCTATGCAAAATCCTTCAATGGCTTCCTACTGCCCTTAGAATAAAGTCCTTACAGGCCTTCCCTGATCTAGTTCATACCTACCATCCTCACCCTGAGCTTTCGGTGAGCCTTACAGAACTTAATTCTTTGAACTCTAACTTCTGGTTAATTTCTATTCTTTTTCTTTTTTTTAATTGAGATGGAGTCCCACTCTGTCACCCAGGCTAGAGTACAGTGGGGCAATCTTGGCTCACTGCAACCTCCGCCTCCTGGGTTCAAGTGATCCTCCCGCCTCAGCCTCCCAAGTAGCTGAGATTAAAAGCAAGCACCACCACACCCAGCTAATTTTTTGTATTTGTAGTAGAGACAGAATTTCACCATGTTGGCCAGGCTGGTCTTGAACTCCTGACCTCAAGTGAGCTGCCTGCCTCAGTCTCCCAAAGTGCTGGGATTACAGGCATAAGTCATTGCACCTGGCCTACTCATTTTTTTTTTTTTAGGTCTCATTCTGTTGCCCAGGCTAGAGTGCAGTGGCATGAGAATTCCTGGGCTTAAACAATTCTCCCACCTCAGCCACCCCCAAGTAGCCGGAACTACCGGCACGCAACACCATGACTGGCTAGTTTTTTAAATTTTTTGTAGAGAGGGGGTCTCACTTAATTGCCCAGGCTGGCCCTGAACTCCTCAGGTGTGAGCACCCAGTCCTCCTACTTATTCTTTAGAGTTCATTTAAATATCACTTTATAGGCCCGGCGTGGGGGCTTACGCCTGTAATCCCAGCACTTTGGGAGGCTGAAGCAGGTGGGGCACAAGGTCACGAGTTCAAGACCAGCCTGGCCAAGATGATGAAACTCCTTCTCTACTAAAAATACAAAAAAAAAAAAAAAAAAAAAAAAAAAAAAAAAATGCCCAGGCACACTGGCTCATGCCTGTAACTCCAGCACTTTGGGAGGCTGAGACAGGCGGATCACCTGAGGTCAGGAGTTCGAAACCAGCCTAGCCAACATGGTGAAACCCTGTCTCTACTAAAAATACAAAAATTATTCGGGCATGGTGGCAGGGGCCTGTAACCCCAGCTACTCCTGCGATTAGCTGAGGCAGTCTAAGGCAGAAGAAATGCTTGAACCCTGGAGGCAGAGGTTGCAGTGAGCAGAAATCACGCCATTGCACCCCAGCCTGGGCAACAGGAGTGAGACTTCATCTCAAAAAAAAAAAAAAAAAAGATAAAAACACAACCGGGCATGGTGGCAGGCACCTCTAATCCCAGTTACTAGGGGGGCTGAGGCAGAGAATTGCTTGAACCTGGAAGGCAAAGGTTGCAGTGAGCCGAGATTGCGCCACTGCACTCCAGCCTAAGCAACAGAGCGAGACTCCATCTCAAAAAATAAATAAAATAAAATACATATAAAAAACAAAAAATATCACTTTACAAAGGGAACCCTCTTTAATTAGGTTAGAGCTCCCAGCTATATTCAATTATTTAAAACATATTTGTTCTCCACCTCCTATGTGCTAGACCCTATGCAAGGTACCGGGAATACAGTGGTAACTTTAAAAAAAAAAAAAAAAAACCAACTGGCCTTTGCCAGTTCCTTGGGGAATAATCTAGTGCTATTTTATAATCCCATAGCACTCTGTATGTCTCCTCTTACTAAATGTCTTCTCCCTTCCCCCACAACTGAAACAAGAAGTCAATGAGGGCAGTTCCCATGTCTAACTTGTTCACCATTTCATCTCCAGTATTAAGCACAGTACTCATAGTACCTGGCACATAGTTGCTAGTAAGTACTTAAACATTAAATAAATGATACCTCTAAAAACTAATCAAAGCCAACAGCTTTAACTAAATAAATAAATCAGTCCTTCAAACACATAGAAAAATTAATTATTCAAAAAGACACATTCCGGCTGGGTGCAGTGGCTCACTCCTATAATCCCAGCACTCTGGGAGGTCAAAGCAGGTGGAACACTTGAGGTCAGGAGTTCGAGACCAGCCTGACCAACATGGTGAAACCCCGTCTCTACTAAAAATACAAAAATTAGCCAGGCATGATAGCATGCACCTGTAATCCCATATACTTGGGAGGCTAAGGCAGAATTGTTTGAACCCAGGAAGCAGTTGCAGTGAGCCAAGATTTCACGACTGCACTCCAGCTTGGGCAACAGAACAAGACTCTCTCTCAGAAACAAACAAACAAAAAACACATTCCATTAAATCATCAACGCTTTACCTGAAAAATTAGAAAACACTTGGAAAAATATCAAGTATTTATCTTGTCCTTCCTATACCAACTGTATTTCCAGTCAAATATCTGTGGCAAAAGCTTTTCTTTATAGAACACTATATAGTAAATGCGGAAAAAATGGCAGAAAAAAAAAATCACCAGGTTGCAACCTCTGTCTAATGAAATAATATACTTAGGCAAAGACCTTCAACTGATGGACCAGCAGACTGAAACATTAGATGCAAGATTGATAGAAAGCTTTACAGTGGAAGGACCAATGGCATTACTAACAGTGGGACAACCAGGCATCGGGTGTCCCATGATGGAATGCAGCACTTCCCAAATGAAAGCTGAACTTAAATGAAGGTTCCAGAGTTAACCTCTAATTAAAAAAAAAAAAAAAAAAAAAAAAAAAACATGGAAGACAGAGGAACAAGTCAAATCATACCATGAAAAAGCAGACAATGCAGAATGTCAGACATTCTACAGGACAACTGACACAGATTTTTCATCAAGTTCAATGGCATGAGGTAGAAAAAGAAAATAGGAGGGACTGACCTAGGTCAGGGGTTCTCAACTGAGGGCAATTTTGTCTGCAGGGGATATTTGGCAATGTGTGGAAACATTTTTGGTTGTCAAACTGGGGGTGCCACTGGTATCTAATGGGTAGAGGTCAGGGATGCTGCTAAACATCCTACAACTCACAGGACAAGCCCCTCCACAGCAAAGAATCATTCTGCCCAAAATATCCATTAGTGCCGAAGTTGAGAAACCCTGATCTATACTAAGAGTCTTTTCAGTATTCTGTTTGGATTCTGATTTGAACACGCCAACAAAACATTGTTTGGGAACAGACTGTGAGGACAGAAAACAACAACAACAATAACATTGTTGAGTCAATTTGGGGTATTTTAACATGGTATCAAAGAATTACTTTTAATTCCATTAGTATGATGAAACAATAAAGGAAATCTGAATGGATCAGGTATTAGATGATACCAAGAAATGGTTAATTTTTTTTAGGTGTTAACAATGTGTTTATCTAAGAAAAGGTCTTGGCCAGGCGCGGTGGCTCACATCTGTAATCCCAGCACTTTGGGAGGCCGAGGCAGGTGGATCAGGTGGATCACGAGGTCAGGTGTTCAAGACCAGCCTGACCAACATGGTGAAACCCCGTCTCTACAAAAATTAGCCAGGCATGGTGGCATGCACTTGTAATCCCAGTTACGCAGGAGACTGAGGCAGGAGAATAGCTTGAACCTGGGAGGCGGACGTTGCAGTGAGCCAAGATCACACCACTGCACTCCAGCCTGGGCAACAGAGTGAGACTTACAGAGGTACTTGACTAAGAATGTAGGGATGAAATGACCTAAGAGCTAAGATTTGTTTTAAAATCTTTCTGCAGCGGCCAGGTGTGGTGGTTCATGCCTGTAATCTCAGCACTTTGAGAGGTCAAGGCAGTGCACTGTTTGAGCTCAGGAGTTCAAGATCAGCCTGGACAACATAGCAAAATCTCATCTCTACCAAACAAACAAAAAAAAAAAATTAGGCATGGTGGCATGCACCTGTAGTCCCAGCTACTTGGGATGGCTTGAGCCTGGGAGACACAGGTTGCAGTGAACTGAGACTATGCCACTACAATCCACCCTGGGAGACAGACAGAGCAAGACCCTGTCTCAATATATATATGCAACAATAATAAAAAAAGGTCTAGGTGAAGCAAACATGGCAAAATCTTGATAGCTGTTGAATCTGAATGATGGGTATATATGGGGAATCAAACTGTTTTCTCTATTTTGTGTATTTTAAAAATATTTCACAATAAGAAATTTTGAATGACACATTCCAAAAACAAAATATGAATCAAAGAATAATAAATATGTAGAAGGACTGTCAGAGTCTGTCACTGGCATGAAGAAATATTTATCATCTAATAAACCAAGATATCCTAAGTCTAGAACATGACAACTCTCGTATTTTATTCAACAAATCTGTGGAGAGCCTACAATTTGCAAGGCACTGTCCTAGGTGCTACAGTGATAAGATAAGCAAGATACTTCCTGCCTGCAAGGGACTTACAATCTGAAGAACAGAACCAAACCAGATGGGTGAGCGCAAGCAGGGCTTCATGGAAACCTTGGTATTCGAGATATGCCTTGAAAGCAATACAACTCTAAGGGGAAACAGAGGGTTGAGGAGGTTAGGATGAATTCTAGAAAGAAGTAAGAAAGCCACAGGCTTCAAGGCTTTTCTTGATCTGGTCTATGTGCACCACAAGTCTAATTTTCCACCACTCTTTCTGCCTCTCACCAAAGAATTGCAGGCACTGAATATTCAAGACACTGAGTTCATTACAGACAAGAGTACAAGGCAGAAAAGTAATAGCACTGTTCATGGTAACTATACATATTAAGGCCTGATCTGACACAAACACTCCTCCCAAAAAAAGCCAAAATACAACTAATTTGTCTCCCTGTAAGGTTAGAAAAACAGTCTAGTAGAGTGAGAACACAAATGTCCTATTTTGGCTCAGACTAACTCTGAGAATGTTTGACAACAAAAGCACTAAAAACTTCAGAGTGGGGTGGGAAAGAGGACAAAATTCTGTCTCTATAATAGAGCAATCTGGGGAAAATAAACTGGGGAGATGGTACAAATTTGATGTAAACCAAGAGAATCATTATTCTACTACTTTATTTCAGCATCCTAAGTGTTTTCTCCAGAAGATATGCCAAGCATCATTTCTTAAAACAACTTGCTTCTGGGGCCGGGCGCGGTGGCTCAAGCCTGTAATCCCAGCACTTTGGGAGGCCGAGACGGGCGGATCACGAGGTCAGGAGATCGAGACCATCCTGGCTGACATGGTGAAACCCCGTCTCTACTTTAAAAATACAAAAAACTAGCCGGGCGAGGTGGCGGGCGCCTATAGTCCCAGCTACTCAGGAGGCTGAGGCAGGAGAATGGCGTGAACCCGGGAGGCGGAGCTTGCAGTGAGCTGAGATCCGGCCACTGCACTCCAACCTGGGCGGCAGAGCGAGACTCTGTCTCAACAAAAAAAAAAAAAAAAAAAAAAAAAAAAAACTTGCTTCTGTTCTTAATTTCTAATGCCAAACTATCGTAAAATTATAATACTGCATCACTATCTTTTGGAAATCTTTTATAGGTAAATTTGAGCGTTTATATTACAAGATTCTCTTTTTTCCTTAATGAATCTAAGGTAAATTAGTAATTGCTTTAGGAAATCATAACTGATTTATTCTGCTTTAGTTTGACCTTCCCTCTTTCAAAGGGGAACTCGTTTATTACTGCTACCCTGTCAATTTGTCTGTTCTGTGGGATAAGAAGGGCTGGCTCTCTCATGAAAAGGTATCACCAAACTTTTTTTTACGTTGGCCATATTCCAAGGCTGTTTGTTTGGAGTGAATGGTAATGACAATGAAATGCAGAAAATTGCTCATTATCTTAAAACAATCTTTAAATAATATGAGAAAAGGATGTCTGGGTAAACTCCTAAAATGGACCAACCGATCCCCAAAAGGGTCTAGGGTCACCTATGTATTATATATGTACCTATAAACATAATTAGGATGCTCCTGGTAAGACAAGATTTCCATCCTTTTTCTGAAACCTCTTAATTCAGGAAGCTGACAGCGATCCCTGGCCCCTAAGTAGTATTTTTAAAAGAAGCTAACTGGTCATAAGGTTTGCAAACATTCAAGCATCAGCCCTTGGAGAGGCCTCTTTTTCATGCTTTCTCTCAAATGGAATTTTTAGTTTAAAATACAGTTTTAAAACAAGACCCTCTGCAACAAAATCTATTTGCAACAGCAACAATTCCCATCTAAGAGGATGGTCAAAGAAACCAAGGGATATATCTGAGAGGTAACTTTTAAGCCACTCCACCACTGTATGTAATCCATACACATCTACAAACGCTGTTTTTTTAGTAATTCACATCTAGCTAATTAAAAAAGCTGAGCTGTCGGCCCTCTGACTCTCGTGGAATCCTTTGGAGTGTTAGCTAGTCATTGTGTGTTGGAATTAGACTAAGCACTGGTTAAAGCCCTGAGGCCTGCTCACTCAGGGCCCTCTAGGTGAAAGATGAGGCTCAGGCAGATGCTTTCTTACCTGTGGAGTCATCGTAGAGGGATCTGGCTCAGGGGCGGCTTGCTGCTGTTCAGCACTCTTGTTTTTGGCCCCACTCTCCAAAGGCTCTTGCTGGACAGTTGTCTTATTTCCAGAGGGGGCGGACGGTGGTGGTGGAGCTAGTAGTTGGGATTTAGAATGGCCCTGGGAGGGGCGGGAAGGAGATGCCTGAGAAGAGGGCAAGTAGGACTGGGAATGGCTCAAATAGGATTGCGAGGAAGAGGAGGAGGATGAGTAAGAAGGGGTGGGCGCCAGGTAGGACTGGGAAGGTGGGGACTGCGAAGGGGACGGCTGAGCAGGAGGCAGATAGGGCTGAGATGAGGACGGGGGGTAGTAAGAGGGTGGCGGCTGAGGTGGGGGCATGTAAGACTGAGATGGTGGCATATAAGACCCGGGCGGCACAGGGGGAGATTCAGGGGGGGATTCCAGCTCCATTGGAACCAAACCAGGAGGCCCGTCTCGTTGGTGGTGGAGCATCTGGTGTTTGTACTGCTGCTGCTTCTGATAGCTGAGGGCCGGCCCAGGTGGCGGGGGCATCGGTGGCGGTGGCGGCTGCCAGTCTCCGTAGCCGCCCCCTGGCATCACCGG
Organism: Macaca fascicularis; assembly: GCF_037993035.2. Taxonomy (NCBI): domain Eukaryota; kingdom Metazoa; phylum Chordata; class Mammalia; order Primates; family Cercopithecidae; genus Macaca; species Macaca fascicularis. Next base: position 142,713,548 of record NC_088381.1, on the reverse strand, counting down.
CGGGGGCGGCAGGGGGGGCGGAGGAAGGTGGTGGGGCTGAAGCACGCACTGCATTTGCTTCTGGTGCATCTGCTGCAGCTGCTGGAGCTGCGCCAAGTGCTGTTCGCGGAAGCTCATGAAGCCCGAGGAGGAGGGGGCCGCGGGAGTCGTCGAGCTCGAGTACCCGGGCCCCGGCGAGGCCTCAGGAAGCGCCACTGGCGGCGGCGGTGGGACCGGCGGTGGCGGATAGTGGCTGCTCCCGCCATACCGGCCCCAGTTCGGGTACATATCGAAAAAGAAGGCGTAGGGCTCGTCCTGGCACCGTTACTAGTCGCAACCGACCTCCAGGAGCCGCGGCGGCGACGGCGACAGCCGGAACTCGCGGCGCCTACAGGCCCCGGAGCGTGTAAACGGAGCGCGCCAGTGCGCCGGCGCTCGCTAGCTGGGCCCGCGACCGGGAAGGCGGGGACGCGACTTGGGCGACTACGTCTGCGCAGTAACCACCGAGAGGAGAACAAAGGCGAGATAGAGCGGCCCTTTACTTGGAGACTCGTGGTTGCCATCTTCCTTTGGGTTCAGATAATGTAAGCGCGAGTAGAATGTTCTCATATAACTGTAAAACCATAGAGTCTCTCAGCCGAAAGGGGTGGTAGAGATCCTATCGCTCCACGGGTTCATTTTTGAATGGAAAAAAAAAAAGGTTCCATTCACAATAGCAACAATCGCAACAACAACAACAACAAAAATAACGTAACTAGGAAAAACTCTTAACAAGAAAGATGTAGGATTTCTATGTAGAAAACTACAGAGTCATAAAGAAGCATATCCACGTAGGATGAAATTAGACTTCAAAAAATGGAGAGGCTTACCATGATCCTGGGTGAAAAGAGGAAAAATTGTAAAGATGTCAGTTTCTCCCAAATTAAATGAATAGACCCAACTCAGGTCTACCCAAAAATTCTACTGGGAACAAAGCTGTGAAGAATGGAAAGGTGTTTTCAAGGCTGCGTGTAAGATTACACCAATTCCTGCAGACATAGTAATAACATCTGCAGGAATTGTAAAAGGCGAGAAATAGAATTTTTTAGACTATCTCAACAACTATAAATCTGTGTTGCAGAATCTCAGAGCGAAAGCGAAGAGAGCAAAAACCAGATACAAAGATGGTCTAGCCGGGCGTGGTGGCTCATGCCTGTAATCCCAGCACTTTGGGAGGCTGAGGCGGGCGGATCACCTGAGGTCGGGAATTCGAAACCAGCCTGACCAACATGGAGAAACCCTGTCTCTACTAAAAAAATACAAAATTAGCAGGGCATGGTGGTGCATGCCTGTAATCTCAGCTACTTGGGAGGCTGAGGCAGGAGAATCGCTTGAGCTGAGGAAGCGGAGGTTGCTGTGAGCTGAGATCGCACCATTGCACTCCAGCCTGGGCAACAAGAGTGAAACTCCGTCTCAAAAAAAAAAAAAAAAAAAAAAAAAAGATGGTCTAAAGACAACCTGGAAGACAATCTTCCAAAAACTCTCAACATAATACCAAACATAAACTCTTTATTTAGCTTGAGTGAATCACTGAAAACAAAGCTAATACACTGAATTCTGTTGGGTGTGTGTGTGTGGTGGGAGAACTGTGAGAAGATTGTGTCAGTGCATCACTTGAGTAACATGCAAAGAGTTGACCTTTCTTCCATCTTAGCAACCCAGATCTTCACCTCTCTCAGGAGGTGAATGTGAATGGAAAGTGGAGCAGCAAGGCATCCTTCAGAAGGAAGAGCTTCTGTTCTCAAATAGAAATGTAGTTATGTTTCTTTTAACTTTGTATTGAAGTATAACGAATATAAAGAAAATTACACGTCAAAAGACAAAATTACAACAAATTTAATTTAAAGATCTTAATTAACTTTTACCTGCTATTCTAGAATCAGGCAACATCTCATTCTATAAAGCAGAAACAGTGTTCCAACAAGCAGAACAATCGGGATGATTTCATAGACAGAAAAGAAACGCAGAGGCCAGGCGCAGAGTGGTGGCTCACTCCTGTAATGCCAACACTTTGGGAGGCTGAGGCGGGTGGATCAGGAAGTCAGGAGATCGAGACCAGCCTGGCCAGCCAACATGGTGAAACCCCATCCCTACTAAAAAAAAATTAGCCAGGCATGGTGGCACTCACCTGTAATCCCAGCTACTCAGGAGGGTGAGGCAGGAAAATCACTTGAACCCAGGAGGCAGAGGTTACAGTGAGCTGAGATCGTGCCACTGCACTCCAGCCTGGGTGACAGAGCGAGACTCCATCTCAATTAAAAAAAAAAAAAGAAAGAGAGAGAGAAAGAGAAAACTAAAAGTAGATTGTTTGTTTCAAAGTTTCTTTTCTTATAAGGTTAAAGCAAAGAGGACTTCTTTATCAAGCTGGCTAAAAATGGACTGTTTGCAGACTTGGTTATTATTTCTCTCTCTCCTGGTTTATTGAATGGGCAGATAAAGATTTTAATTTTGGCATGGTGGTGTGGAACTGCAGCATCAATAAACTCCATTTTGGTTTGTTCTGTTGGGCCCAATGCAGTTTAGTCTAAACCCAAGACTTCCTATAAATTTTATTTAATACATGTCTTAAGTATACAGCACAGTAAATTTTCACAAGCCAATCACACTTGTGAAATCAGCACCCAGATCAGGAAGCCAACCCAGAAATCCTAGTTAGTTGTGTTTTTAACATTTTGGGCTAACATTATCTTTTGAAAAATGTATAAATTTAGGCCGGGCATGGTGGCTCATGCCTGTAACCCCAGCACTTTGGGAGGCCAAGGCAGGCAAATCACTTGAGGTCAGGAGTTCAAGACCAGCCTGACCAACATGATGAAACCCCATCTCTACTAAAAATACAAAAATTAGCCGGGTGTGGTGGCACATGCTTGTAATCCCAGCTACTCAGGAGGCTGAGGCCGGAGAATTGCTTGAACCTGGGTGGTGGAGGTTGCAGTGAGCTGAGGTCATGCTACTACACTCCAGCCTGGTCAACAGAGCAAGACTCCGTCTCAAAAACAAAGGAAAGGCCGGGCGCGGTGGCTCACGCCTGTAATCCCAGCACTTTGGGAGGCCGAGGCGGGCGGATCACAAGGTCAGGAGATCGAGACCACGGTGAAACCCCGTCTCTACTAAAAATACAAAAAAAAAATTAGCCGGGCGCGGTTGTGGGCGCCTGTAGTCCCAGCTACTCAGGAGGCTGAGGCAGGAGAATGGCGTGAACCCGGGAGGCGGAGCTTGCAGTGAGCCGAGATCGCGCCACTGCACTCCAGCCTGGGCGACAGAGCGAGACTCCGTCTCAAAAAAAAAAAAAAAAAAAAACAAAAAAAAAAAAGGAAAAAAAAAATATATACACACACACACACACACACACACACACACACGGGGTTTCACCATGTTGGCCAGGCTTGTCTTGAACTCCTGGGCTCAAGTGATCCACCCGTCTCAGCCTCTGAAAGTGCTGGGATTACAGATGTGAGCCACTGCGCCTGGCTGACATCATATTTAATGGTGAAAAGTTGTAAGTTTTCCCACTAAGATCAAGTACAGACGTCCACTATCATTGTAGCTGTTATGAGTCGAATATATTGAAGTTCTAGCACCCAGTACTACACAGTGTGAACTCATTTGGAAATCAGGTAGTTACAGATGTAATTAGTTAAGATCAGGTCACGTTGGAGTAGAGTGGGCCCCAAATCCAATTTATCTGGTATCCTTAAAATAAGTTGGTCATGTGAAGACACGGAGACAGAGGGAGAACACCATGTGATGATGAAGGCAGAGACTGGGATTCTGGAATTATGCTGCTACAAGACAAGGAAATCCCAAGATTGGCCACAAACCACCAGAAGCTAAGAAGAAGCTGGAAATAATTCACCTACAGGTTTCAGAGGGAGCATGACCCTACCAATATCATGATTTCAGACTTCTAGTCTCTAGGACTGTGAAGAATACATTTCTGTTGTTTTAAGGCACCCAGTTTGTGGTGCTTTGTTACAGCAGCCTTAGGAAACTAATACAATATCTATCAGCATTGTAATGCAGGCCTTACTGATGCAATGGGTATAAAAAGAAAGAAAGGAGAAGGGAAAGAGGGAGGGAAGAAGGGAGAAAGGAAGGAGGGATGGAAGGAAGGAAGGAAGGAAGGAAGGAAGGAAGGAAGGAAGGAAGGAAATAAGTATTGGAGAGGAAGAAACAAAATCATCACTGTTTATTTATATTGTGTACATTCAAAATCCAAAATAATCTACAGGTAAATTATGGGAATTAAAAGATTGCTAGGCATAAAGCCAATATTACAAATAAACATGTACATATATAATCTATACAAAGATACCTTTCATAAAGAAACTGAGAAACTACAGAGTACAAGCAAATATTTGTGATGCATTTAACCTGCAAAAGACTCATTTAGACAATGTAGAGAAATCCCACAAATCAATTTGAAAAAGACAACTTATAGGAGAAAAATGAGACGTGAAGGTATTTCACATAAAATAAAAGCTAAATTATCAATACACATGAAAGGAATTCAACCTCAGAAACCAGGGTTATGTGAACTAAAGCCAAAATGAGATACCAGTATATATACAACACATCAACATGGCTAAATTATGAGATGTAATATTGAAAGTTGGCAAGACTGGGAAACAAATGAAATTCTCATACACTGCTGGTGGGAAAGTAAATTGGGATGATTACTCGGAAATACGGTCTGGTAGTATCTACCAAAGCCGAACAGACTCATAGCCCATGACCCAGGAATCCTACTCTAAGGCATATAACCAATAGAAATGCATAGATATGTTCACCAGGAGACATAAATAAGAATGTTCATACTGGCAGTATTTGTTCATTTTTGTTTTTGAGACGGAGTCTCGCCGTGTCACCCAGGCTGGAGTGATCACATTGTTCAATGTTTTCATGAAGAAACATTTATTAAATCATAGCATATAAAAAAGTGCACAGGCTGGGCACAGTGGCTCACTCCTGTAATCCCAGCACTTTGGGAAGCCAAGGCGGGCAGATCACTTGAGATCACCAGTTTGAGACCAGCCTGGTCAAAATGGTGAAACCCTGTCTCTACCAAAAATAGAAAAATTAGCCAGGCGTGGTGGCACACACTTGTAATCCCAGCTACTGGGGAGGCTGATGCAGAAGAATCACTTGAACCCAAGTGGCAGAGGTTGCAGTGACCTGTAAGCTGAGACAGCGCCACTGCACTCCAGCCTGGGCGACAGAGTGAGTTAACTCCATCTCAAAAAAAAAAAAAAAAAAAAAAAGGCACCAATCATAAGTGGTACAGCTTGATGAATTTTTCACAAATGGAATGCATCTGTTTAACTATCACCCAGATCAAGAAAGGAAGCATAGCCAGAAGTCCCTTTTGCGCCCCTTCTAGTCACTATCCTCTCCCACTACTATCCTGAGTTCTAACAGTGCACAAATATACTATTTATTTATTTATTTATTATTTATTTATTTATTTATTTATTATTATTATTTGAGATGGAGTCTCCCTCTGTCACCAGGCTGGAGTGCAGTGGCATGATCTCGGCTCACTACAACCTCTGCCTCCCAGGTTCAAGCAATTCTGTCTCAGCCTCCTGAGTAACTGGGATTATGGGCACACACCACCACAGCCGGCTAATTTTTGTATTTTTAGCAGAGACATGGTTTTACCATGTTGGTCAGGATGGTCTCCATCTCTTGACCTCGTGATCTGCCCACCTCAGCCTTCCTAAGTGCTGGGATTACAGGCATGAGCCACTGCATCCGGCCACAAATACACTATTTATATACAAGCAAATAGTAGCATGATCACAACTCACTGTGGCCTCAACCTCACCGGCCCAAGTGATCCTCTCGCCTCATCCTCCCAAGTAGCTGGGACTACTACTTACCGTGCACGGCAAGAAGCACAGCTAATTTTTGTATTTTTTGTAGAGGCAGAGTTTCACCAGGTTGCTCAGGCTGGTCTCAAACTTCTGAACTCAGATGATCTGCCTGCCTAGGCCTCCCAATTTGCTGGGATTACAGGTGTAAGGTACTATGTCTGCCCATACTGGCAGTATTTGTAATAGTTGAAAATGGAAAAAAACAACCCAAATATCCACCCCCACTAGAATGAATTGTCTGTCAAACTGTGGTACATTTATACAATGGAATACAAAACAGCAATGAGAATGAGTTATCTACAACTATGTGCAACAATGCAGATGAACCTCACAAATAATAATGAGCAAGAAAAGCTAGAAAGAAAAGAGTTTATACTGTATATGTTCACGTATATAAGGTAAAACAATAAAACTGATTTATACTGTTAGAACTCAGGATAGTAGCTACTCTTGGGAGAGAGGGATAGTGACTAGAAAGAGGAACAAAGGGGACTTCTGACAATGCTCCATTTCTTGATCTGCATGCTAGTTACATAGATACATTCAGTTGGTGAAAAATTCGTCAAGCTGTACCACTTATGATTTGTGCATTTTTCCATGTGCTATAATTTAATAAATGTACCTTCATGAAAATGTTGAACAACAGTAGTTCAAAATAATATTTATTGTGCAATTAACTTTACATATATTTCAAAAATAAGCAAACAAATTAAAATGTTAGAAGTGAGGGTAGTAGTTGCCTTTGGGAAGAAGGGAAAGAATAGGCCTGGTAGCAAGAGACCTGAGTGGGTTTCTAGGGTGCTGACAATGTTCTATTCCTTTTTATTTTTACACTTGATTTTAGCCAAAAGGCCGAGAAGCGATCCTTTTTATTTGTATTTATTTTTTTGAAACGGAGTCTAGCACTGTCATCCAGGCTGGAGTACAGTGGCACATTCTTGACTCACTGCAACCTGCACCTCCTGGATTCAAGTGATTCTCCTGCCTCAGCCTCCTGAGTAGCTGGGATTACAGTGCCCACTACCATGTCTGGCTAATTTTTGTATTTTTAGCAGACATGGGGTTTCACCGTGTTGGCCAGGCTGGTCTTGAACTCCTGATCTCAGGTGATCCACCCACCTTGGCCTCCCAAAGTGTTGGAATTACAGGTGTGAGCCACTGCACCCAGCCGATTTCTTGAACTAAGTGGTAATTTCACAAATACTTTCTTTGTTAAAACTTATAGAGCTGTACATTTATCCCTTGTGCTTTCCTGTCTGTGTACTGTATGTTACAATTTTAAAAAACATTTTAAGCTGGGTGCAGTGGCTCACACCTGTGATCCCAGCACTTTGGGAGGCCGAGATGGGCCAATTGCTTGAGCTTACAAGTTCAAGACCAGCCTGGACAACATGGCAAAACCCTGTCTCTACAAAAAATACAAAAATTAGCCAGCCATAGTGGTGCATGCCTGTAGTTCCCGCTATTCCGGAGGCTGAGGTGGGAGGATGGCTTGAGCCCAGGAGGCAGAAGTTGCAATGAACTGAGATTACACCACTGCACTCCAACCTGGGCAACAGAGTGAGAACCTGTGTCGAGAAAAAAAAAAAAAAAGTTTTGAAAAAACAAGGTGGGAAATACAAAAAAAAAGTGATGGTAGTGGAAGACACAGAAAGATAAGATTAGGTGGAGGTGGGTGTAAACTCTTCTCTTTACCTTTTCCTTTCCCTTCTAGCCTGATAGCTTACGGCTCTCAGGTGCTCTAACCAGATCCCTGCCCTCGACACAAAGGGTCTTTCAGCACCTAGTTGGGAGACAGCACCACTGTTTAAACAGGCCCTTTCACATTCCCGTCATTGTTGCAAGATAAAGTTAGGCATTGTGCTAGATGCCATGGGGATCCTATCCCCTAGATTCTTACTCTTTTTTTTTTTTTTTTTTTTTTTGAGACGGAGTCTAGCTCTGTCGCCCAGGCTGGAGTGCAGTGACCGGATCTCAGCTCACTGCAAGCTCCGCCTCCCGGGTTCACGCCATTCTCCTGCCTCAGCGTCTTGAGTAGCTGGGACTACAGGCGCCCACCACCTCGCCCGGCTAGTTTTTGTTTTTTGTATTTTTTAGTAGAGACGGGGTTTCACCGTGTTAGCCAGGATGGTCTCCATCTCCTGACCTCGTGATCCGCCCATCTCGGCCTCCCAAAGTGCTGGGATTACAGGCTTGAGCCACCGCGCCCGGCCCTAGATTCTTACTCTTGCGGAACTAACATATACTTCAGCCACTCAAAGCTTCTAGCCTACAAAATTATTTTTCAAAGATCGTAGTCATTTTTGTATTTTGTTTTTTGTTTTGAGTCGGAGTTTTGCTCTTTTTGCCCAGGCTGGAGTGTGGTGGCGCGATCTCGGCTCACCGCAACCTCCACCTCCCGGGTTCAAGCGATTCCCCAGCCTCAGCCTCCTGAGTAGCTGGGATTACAGGCATGTGCCACCACCCCGGCTAATTTTGTATTTTTAGTAGAGACAGGGTTTCTCTCTGTTGGTCAGGCTGGTCTTGAACTCCCGACCTCAGGTGATCCACCCGCCTCGGCCTTCCAAAGTGCTGGGATTACAGATGTGAGCCACCGCGCCCGGCAGTCATTTTTGTTATACAGAATCCCTGTCTCCAAAAAATTTGTTCTTTTTTTTTTGAAACGGAGTCTCGCTGTGTCGCCCAGGCTGGAGTGCAGTGGCCGGATCTCGGCTCACTACAAGCTCCGCCTCCCGGGTTCACGCCATTCTCCTGCCTCAGCCTCCCGAGTAGCTGGGACTACAGGCGCCCGCCACCTCACCCCGCTAGTTTTTTGTGTTTTTTAGTAGAGACGGGGTTTCACTGTATTAGCCAGGATGGTCTCGATCTCCTGACCTCGTGATCCGCCCGTCTCGGCCTCCCAAAGTGCTGGGATTACAGGCTTGAGCCACCGCACCCGGCCAAATGTGTTCATTTTTAATTTTTTTTTTTGTTTGAGACGGAGTCTCGCTCTGTTGCCCAGGCTGCAGTGCAGTGATGCAATCTTGGCTAACTGCAACCTCTGCCTCCTGGGTTCAAGCGATTCTCTTGCCTCAGCCTCCTGGGTAGCTAGGATTACAGGTGTGTACCACCATGCCCAGCTAATTTTTGTATTTTTAGTAGAGATGGGGTTTCACCATGTTGGCCAGGCTGGTATCAAACTCCTGACCTCAAGTGATTCACCTGCCTTGGCCTCCCAAAGTGCTGGGAGCCACTGTGCCAGGTAATTTTAAAAAATTAATTATGGCCGGGCGCGGTGGCTCAAGCCTGTAATCCCAGCACTTTGGGAGGCCGAGATGGGCGGATCACGAGGTCAGGAGATCGAGACCATCCTGGCTAACACGGTGAAACCCTGTCTCTACTAAAAAAAAATACAAAAAACTAGCCGGGCGAGGTGGCGGGCGCCTGTAGTCCCAGCTACTCGGGAGGCTGAGGCAGGAGAATGGCGTAAATTCGGGAGGCGGAGCTTGCAGTGAGCTGAGATCTGGCCACTGCACTCCAGCCTGGGCGACAGAGCGAGACTCCGTCTCAAAAAAAAAAAAAAAAAAAAAAATTAATTATTATTATTATTTTTTTTGAGATGGAGTCTCGCTCTGTTGCCCAGGTTGGAGTCCAGTGGCACGATCTCGGCTCACTGCAACCTCCGCACCCCGGGTTCAAGCGATTCTGTTGCCTCAGCATCCCGAGTAGCTGGGATTACAGGCATGAGCCACCTTGCCTGGCTAATTTTTGCTTTTTGTTTTGAAGAGTCCCACTCTGTTGCCCAAGTTGGAGTGCAGTGGCACAATCTCAGCTCACTGCAACCTCCACCTCCCGGGTTCAAGCGATTCTCCTGCCTCAGCCTCCCAAGTAGCTGGGATTACAGGCATGTGCCACCACACTCAGCTAATTTTTGTAGTTTTAGTACAGACAGGGTTTCACAATGTTGGCTGGGCTGGTCTCAAACTCCTGACCTCAGGTGATCCACCCTCCTCGGCCTCCCAAAGTGCTGGGATTACAGGCTTGAGCCACCACGCCCAACCAATTTTTTCATTTATAGTAGAGACGGGGTTTCACCCTGTTACCCAGGCTGATCACGAACTCTTGATGTCAGGTGATCAGTCTCCCAAAGTGCTGAGATTACAAGCATGAGTCACCGCACCCAACCTCCCTTTTAAATTTTTTTAGAGACAGGAGCTCACTCTGTCACCTAAGCTGGAGTACAGTGGTACAATCACAGCCACTGCAGCCTTGACCTCCTGGGCTCAAGCGATCCCACAGCCTTAGCCTCCAGAGTAGCTGGAACTACAAGCATTCGCCACTATTCCTGGCTAATTTTTTAACTTTTTACTTTTTGGTGGACATAGGGTCTTACTATTTGCCCAGACTGGTCTCAGACTCTTGGCTCCAAGGAATCCTCCTGCCTTGGCCTCCCAAATTGCTGGGATTACAGGTGTGAATGACCACATCCAGCCCAAAAAATTCTTTAAAGGAAGCCTCATTGTTGGTATAATGGTCTCCTCACGACAGCTTAGTAACGTCGACTTCACATTATAAAGACCAACCTAGCCCAGTTTTCAGAGATCAATTTCACCAATTCAGAATGCAAAAAGTAAAGAACAATAAAAATATAAAGTGCTCTGACTCAGAATGGTCTAAAAGATGAGTTAAAGCACAAATACACAGAAGGATTTGTGTGGGAGACCCCAGAGAAGTCAGCTGCTAATTGTCAGCGCTGTCAAGTCAACTACATGAGTCTCCTCCAGACTAGGTTTATAACCCAGCTGCATTTCTTACTTGTTACATTTCATTCTTGGGGTTACTAGAGTGATTTGAATGAGGCCTCCAGGAGGACGTGACATTTTATTAGCTAGTGATTTGAGGACATATTCTGATTGGCTCGTGGTTTACATACCATTCTGTGGAATAAAACCTCTGCTAGCTCTTGTAGCTTATGCAATTGGAAACAATAGGATCTAGATGCAGATTAAATGCTATGGGGTCTATCCTTAGGCAGGCATTTCACCAGGATTCTCAATGGATTGTGTCCAGACTCAGAGTAACCTGGTCATATATAACTTTGGCAATATTCATGCTGTGCTTCTTCCCTTTCACCATCAAGGCTCTGGATGCTGGAAGAAACAAGGTTCAACTCTTTTTTTTTCTCCCTAAGCCACTCAATGCCTTTTTAGATATATGGGATGATGGTGAGAGAAAGGTTCTGAAAGAAAGAGCCTTCAGTGCTTCCCTTCAGTTTCTATAGGGAAAGGGTTGGGCACTCTGATCTAGATTCTACTACTATATTGAGGAAAATGTAACATTTCAAGAAAAAAAAAATTTAGGTACTATTAGGAAGAAGGAGTGGATGTAGGCAAGCAAAAACAATAAATATTCACTACCCTGGGGAAGGGGCCTTCATTGTCAGGCAAATGTGTTCAAATACAGGGACATAAAAAGGAATTTGGAAGTATAGACCAAATACAAAAAGAACAGAATCAAAAAGATCTCGAGTTTGGGGAGCATACCTTCTAAGGAGCATACTTCCTCCTAAGGTCATGACCCAGAAGTGATGCATATTACTTTCAGCCACATCATCTTGTCTATGATTTGGTTGGGCAGGCCTAGCTGCAATCCAGGTGAAACTCATCAAATCTGTTATTAAAGGAAGAAGGGGAAAGTAGATCCTGGGACAACTGGCAGTATCTCACACTGACAATACCAAGTTCTAATGAGGCTGTGTAGAACTGAAATTCACATATAGTGTTGATGGGAGTATAAATATATACTTAGAGTAATTTAAACCGGGTGCAGTGGCTCATGCCTGTAATCCCAGCACTTTGGAAGGCTGAGGCAGGCATATTACCTAAGATCCGGAGTTGGAAACCAGTCTGGCCAACATGGTAAAATCCCACCTCTATTAAAAATACAAAAATTAGCTGGGCGTGGTGGTGCATGCCTGTAGTCACAGCTACTCGGGAGCCTGAGGCAGGAGAATCACTAGAACCTGGGAGGTGAAGGTTGCAGTGAGCCGAGATCACACCACTGCAGTCCAGTCTGGGCAATAGAGCAAGACTCCATCTCCAAAAAAAAAAAAAAAAAAAAAAAAAAGGCTTGAAAAAATGAGCTAAGAAAACACAGATCTGAAAAAGAACAAAACAGAACTTCTAGTAATAAAAAATCTAATTGAAATAAAAAACTGAATAAGTGAATTTAACAGTTTAGCAGCATATTAGACAAAGCTGAAGAGAGAATCAGAAAACTGAAAGATAGAATTGGGGAAAGATCCAGAATGCACACAAGAGAAGGAAATGGAAAATACATAAAAGAGGTCAAAATATTTATAAGATTGAGGTCAGGTGTGGTAGCTCATGGCTCTAATCTCAGCACTTTGAGAGGCTGAGGTGGGCAGATCACTTGAGGCCAGGAGTTCGAGACCAGTCTGGCCAACATGGTAAAACCCCATCTCTACTGAAAATACACATTTAGCTAGGCATGGTGGTATGTACCTGTAATCCCAGCTATTCAGGAGGCTGAGGCCCAAGAATTGCTTGAATTTGGGAGGTGGAGGTTTCAGTGAGCCATGATCGCGCCACTGCACTCCAGCCTGGGTGACAGAGCGAGACTCCATCTCAGAAATAAAAAAAATATATATTACATATATATATATAAAAAATATATATTTTAAGATTGAGAAGATCTAACAAGTTTATTTTGTGCTTTTTCAGTTGTTGCACTTGTCCTGTCTTTTTCTCTTCTCTTCCTCTCTTTTAGATTGCTAGTTTCTTATTTATTTATTTATTTATTTATTTATTTATTTATTTATTTATGTAATTTGGCTCTGTGTCCCCACCCAAATCTCATGTTGAATTGTAATTCCCAATATTGGGGGAGGGACCTGGTGGAAGGTGATTAGATCATGGAGGCGGTCTTCTCCCATGTTGTTCTCATGATAGTGAGCAAGTTCTCATGAGATCTGCTGGTTTAAAAGTGTGTGGCACTCCCCTCTTAGCTCGCTCTCTCTTTCCTGCTCTGCCATGGTAAGACGTGTTTGCCTCCCCTTCACCTTCTACCATGACTGTAAGTTTCCTGAGGCCTCCTTTCACCATGCTTCCTGTACAGCCTGCAGAACTGTGAGTCAATTAAACCTCTTTTCTTCATAAATTACCCAGTCTTAGGTATTATAGATTTTTATAGCAGTGTGAGAACAGACAGATACATTTATTTTTTTTTTTCTGAGATGGAGTTTCACTCAGTCACCCAGGCTGGAGTGCAGTGGCGCAATCTGGGCTCACTGCAACTTCCGCCTTCTGGGTTCAAGCAATTCTCCTGCCTCAGCCTCCTGAGTAGCTGGGATTACAGGCACCTGCCACCACGCCTGGCTAATTTTTTGTATTTTTAATGGAAACGGGGTTTAGCCATGTTGGCCAGGCTGGTCTCAAACTCCTGACCTCAGGTGATCCGCCTCGGCCTCCCAAAGTGCTGGGATTACAGGCATGAGCCATCGCGCCCGGCCATTTATTTATTTATTTATTCATTCATTTATTTGAGACAGGGTCTTACTCTGTTACCCAGGCAGGAGTGCAGTGGGAGGATTACAGCTCACTGCATCCTCAACTCAGGGGATCAAGGAATCCTCCTGCCTCAGTCTCCCAAGTAGCTAAGACTACAGGTGCATGCTACTGCTCCCAACTAATTTTTGTATTTTTTATAGAGACAGGGTCTCGCTTTGTTGCCTAGGCTGATCTCAAACTCCTGGGGCTCAAGTGATCCTCCTGTCTCATTCAGTCTCTCCTCTTCTCTCCTCTCCTATCCTCTCCTCTCCTATCCTCTCCTCTTCTCTCCTCTCCTCTCCTCTCCTCTCTCTCTTTCTTTCTTGATAGAGTCTTGCTCTGTTGCCCAGGCTGGAGTGCAGTGGCGTGATCTTGGCTCACTGCAAGCTCCTCCTCCCAGGTTCACACAATTCTGCCTCAGCCTCCCGAGTAGCTGGGACTAGAGGCACCCGCCACCACGCCTGGTTAATTTTTTGCATTTTTAGTAGAGATAGGGTTTCACCGTGTTAGCCAGGATGGTCTTGATCTCCTGAGCTCGTGGTCCGCCCACCTCGGCCTCATTACAGGCATGAGCCACCACGCCCAGCCTTACATGCTGTATTTCTTTAGCTAATTAATCCAGATTTTTTCCTCTCAATCATGTTAATTTTTTAGTAGTAGTATTAATAAATTATTACTTACAAGTACATTGGTAACAGAAATTGTACTGAGAAACAAAACAGACACAGGCCAAGTTTTTTGAATTTCAAATATGTTTATATTAACATATTCTATTTTAGAAAAGCAACGCAAAGAATATGTCTTCAGTAGTTTATGTAATAAAAAGTCATCTATGGGTCAATCCGTTATACTTATTAAAGTGTATCTCCCACTTTTAAATTTCTAGAGTGAGCGAACATATTGTGTAGTATTTGTGGTGTAACTTATAATACACAATATATAATACACACAATACACACAGTATATAATACACAATAATAATTCAGAGACTATTTAATGATGACCTATTATGAGCTTAGATACCTCAGATGAAAATTTCTAGGGCATTAACATTTTCCTTTTGAAGATGTATTTGCTGTGATAAACTACAGTGACCACTTGGAATACATAGAACTGTGTGTGTCAAGGAACACATAGCATTACATATGAAATAAAGCATAAGTATTTATACATACCTGAAACCTATGTTTTGTTTGATTGCATCATGTATTGCCCAATCTTCAAATAATATTGAAAACAGCCTTTAAAATAAAGCTTAGGGGGCTGGGCGCGGTGGCTCACGCCTGTAATCCCAGCACTTTGGGAGGCCGAGGCGGTCGGATCACAAGGTCAGGAGATCGAGACCACGGTGAAACCCCGTCTTTACTAAAAATACAAAAAATTAGCCGGGCGCGGTGGCGGGCGCCTGTAGTCCCAGCTACTCAGGAGGCTGAGGCAGGAGAATGGCATAAACCCAGGAGGCGGAGCTTGCAGTGAGCCGAGATCGCGCCACTGCACTCCAGCCTGGGCGACAGAGCGAGACTCCGTCTCAAAAAAAATAAATAAATAAAGCTTAGGGAAGGCATGGTGTCTCATGCCTGTAATCCCAGTACTTTGTGGGGCTGAGGTGGGCGATCGCTTGAGCTCAGGAGTTTGAGACCAACCTAGGCAACATGGCGAAACTCCATCTCTACAGTAAATACAAAAATTAGCTGGGTGTGGTGTCCTAGATACTTGGGAGGCTGAGGTGGAAGGATGGCTTGAGCCAAGGAGGCAGAAGTTGCAGTGAGCTGAGATCATGCCACTGCACTCCAGTCTGGGTGACAGAGCCAGACCCTGCCTCAAAAGCAAGCAAGCAAACAAACAAACAAACAAAAACCAATAAAACAACCTTAAATGGATATGATGTTCAGAGCAACAGTTCCTTTGATAATTAAACTTTCATTTCCCACTCTGCATTGCTTTGATCTATATATCTATATTTACTTTTGTATTTTTTTAAAAAGATAACATTAAATTTACCATCTGCTATGATTTGAATGTCTCTTCTCCAAAATCTACATGATGTCACTGTGATAGTATTAAGAGGTGGCATTTTTGTTTTTTATTTTGAGATAGAGTTTCACTCTTGTTGCTCAGGCTGGAGTGTAATGGTATGATCTTGGCTCACTGCAACCTCCACCTCCCAGGTTTAAGCAATTCTCCAGCCTTAACCTCCTGAGTAGCTAGGATTACAAGCATGCGCTACCACGCCCAGCTAATTTTTTTGTATTTTTAGTAGAGATGGGGTTTCACCATGTTGGCCAGGCTGGTCTCGAACTCCTGACCTCAGGTGATCCATCTGCCTTGGCCTCCCATAGTACTGGGATTACAGGCATGAGTCATGGCACCTGGCCAAGAGGTGGGATCTTTAAGAGGTAATTAGGCCCGTAGGGCTCCTCCCTCATTAACAGGATTAAGGCCCTTACAAAAGAAGCTTTATGCAGCCTTTGACTAGCTTGTCATCTGTTTTCCATGTGAGGACACAGCAAAAAGGCCCTCACCAGATGCCAGTGCCTTCATCTTGGACTTCCCTTACACTCCAGAACTGTGAAAAAATAAATTTCTGAGTTTTTTTTTTGAGACAGAGTTTTGCTCTTGTTGCCCAGGCTGGAGTGCAATGGTGCAATCTTGGCTCACTGCAACCTCCACCTCCCAGGTTCAAGCAATTCTCCTGCCTCAGCCTCCCGAGTAGCTGGGATTACAGGCATAAGCCACCACACCTGGCTAATTTTGTATTTTTAGTAGAGATGAGGTTTCAACATGTTGGTCAGGCTGGTCTCGAACTCCCGACCTCAGGTGATCCGCCCACCTTGGCCTGCAAAAGTGCTGGGATTACAGGTGTGAGCCACCAAACTCCCAGTTTATTCCAGGAATTTTATAGTTTTAGGCCTTACATTTAGGTCTTTAATCCATTTTGAGTTAATTTTTGTATATGGTATAAGGTCCAACTTCATTATTTTGCATGTGGACATCCAACTTTCTCAACATAATTTGTTAAAGAGACTGCTCTTTCCCCAGTATACCCTTGTTGAAAATCATTTGGCCAAATATCCAAGGGTTTATTTCTGGGCTCTCTATTCTGTTCCATTGTGGTCTACATATCTGTCTTTATGCCAGTACCATGCTTTCTTGATTACTGCTGCTTTGTAGTATGCAATCAGAAATTGTGAGACCTCCAACTTTAGTCTTCTTTTTCAAGATTTTTTTTTTTTTTTTTTTTTTTTGCTATATGGGGTCTCTTGAGATTTTATATGAATTTTAGGATGGCTTTTTCTATTTCTGCAAAGAGTGTCATTGGGATTTCTTTTCTTTGTTTTTTTCTTTTTATTTTCTTTTTCTGAGATGGAGTCTTGCTATGTTGCCCAGGCTGGGGTGCAGTGGCGTGATCTTGGCTCACTGCAACCTCCATCTCCCAGGTTCAAGCAATTCTCCTGCCTCAGCCTCCCAAGTAGCTGGGACTACAAGCACGCACCACCACGCCTGGGTAATTTTTGTATTTTTTAGTAGAGATGGGGTTTCACCATGTTGGTCGGGCTGGTCTTGAACTCCTGACCTAGTGATCCGCCCACCTCAGCCTCTCAAAGTGCTGGGATTACAGGCATGAGCCACCGTGACCCGCCTGCCATTGGAATTTTCATAGGGATTACACTGAACCTGTAGATTGCTTTGGATAGTATAGACATTTTAATGATACGAGGTCTTCTAATCCATGAGTGTGGGAGGTCTTTCTATATTTTTTATCTTTTCTAAAAAAATTCTTTTAGCAATGTTCTATAATTTTCAGTGTACAAGTCGGTTACCTCTTTGGTTAGTTTTACTCTAAGTATTTTATCCTTTTTGATGTATAGCAAATGGGATTGGTTTCTTACTTTCTTTTTCAGATCAGTCATGTGATTACTACTATATAAAATGCTACTGATTTTTGTGTGTTGATTTTGTATCCTGAAACTGTGCTGAAATCATTTATTCATTGTAACAGTGTTTTGTGAATTATTTAGGGATTTTGACATATAAGCTCACATCATCTGTGAATAGAGATCATTTTACTTCCTTTCCAATTTGGATATCTTTTACTTGTTTTTCTTTTCTAACTGCTCCAACTCCAACTTTTTAACATATACTTTATCAGTTGGTATAGGCCAAGGTCATGCTGCAGTAATAAAAGCAAACAAACAACAACCCAAATATCAGTGGGGTAAAACAAGAAATGCTTACTTATCATTCACCCTAATGTTACCACCGTGAACTGGCTAAGATGTTCTGTGGGAGCCAGGCCAAGTTAAGTTCCATTTCCAGGCTTTCATGATTACCAACTCAGGGCAAAGGGGGCATAGCTAATCACACAATGACTTAAAGCTTCTGTCAAGAAATGATACGTCATCTTCACTTACATTTCATTGGCCAAAGCAAGTCAACTTGCCACACCTGACTTTAAAGGTGGTGGGGAAGAGCAATGCTACCTTGGTCCATAAAGTAGAGAGCCAGAAATACCTGGTGACCAGCACAAGCCATTGCTACACTCTACCTTTCTGTTTACCAAATGTTGAACTCACTTTCCCAATCACAGGCAACGTATACACAATTCCCTCACCCATAGAGACAATCTTAAAGTCCTGTCCAGTAATGGCATCATGCTCAAGGACCACCACATCTAGGTGATGCAGAGTAGAGGTATATGTAGGTGATGCAAGCAAGGGGTATATGTAGTAGTTTCTATATCAGGAGGTGTGGCTTCACTTGATCTAGAGACCTATGCGCCAAAAGGACAAATAATCTGCCTTCAAACATCACATATACAATGGCAGAATAGGAACAGAACATCCACAGTGAACACTCCCATTTTAAAAAAGAAAAAAATCTGGGTGTGGTGGCTCATGCCTGTAATCCCAACACTTTTGGGGGGCTGAGGCGGGAGGATCACTTGAGGTCAGGAGTTCAAGACCAGCCTAGGCAACATGGCGAAACCCTGAGCGCTAAAAAAAAATACAAAAATTAGCCAGGTGTGGTGGTGCATAACTATAGTCCCAGCTACTCGAGAGGCTGAGGCAGGAGAATCGCTTGAACCCGAGAGGCAGACTCTGCAGTGAGCCAAGATCACCCCATTGCACTCCAGCCTGGGTGACAGAGGGAGATTCCTCAAAAAAAAAAAAAAAAAAAAAAAAAAAAAGAAGAAGAAGAAGAAGAAGAAGCAGCCAGGCACAGTGGCTCATGCCTGTAATCCCAGCACTTGGGAAGCTGAGGCATGTGGATCAAGAGGTCAGGAGATCAAGACCATCCTGGCCAACATGGTGAAACCTCATCTCTACTAAAAATACAAAAATTAGCTGGGTGTGTTGACGCATGCCTGTAATCCCAGCTACTCGAGAGACTGAGGCAGGAGAATCCCTTGAACCTGGGAGGCAGAGGTTGCAGTGAGCTGAGATTGCACCACTGCACTCCAGCCTGGTGACAAAGTGAGACTCTGTCTCAAAAAAAAAAAAAGAAAAAGAAAAAGAAAAAGAAAACAACGGACATACAGCAGTGACTAGTCTGGAGCACCCTACTTTGGGGATAATGAATTTAGAAAAGGTAAAAATAAAAAGATGGACAAAATATATCAGGCAAATGCAATACAAAAAGAAAAATAAAAAGAAAGCAGAAGTCCTGTTCTTAATATCAGAAAAAGTAGAATTTAGGCCAAAAATCATTAAATGAGGCAAAAGGATACATTATAATGCCTGATGTGGTTTGACTGTGTCCCTACCCAAATATCATCCTGAATTGTAGCTCCCATAATTCCCATGTATTGTGGGAGAGACCCGGTGAGAGTTCATTAAATCATGAGGGCAATTTCCCCCATACTGTTCTCGTGGTAGTGAGTAAGTCTCACGAGATCTGATGGTATTTTGGTTTTTGTGGGTTTTTTTTGTTTGTTTGTTTTTGAGACGGAGTCTTGCTCTGCCGCTCAGGCTGGAATGTAGTGGTGCAATCTAGGCTCACTGTAAGCTCTGCCTCCTGGGTTCACGCCATTCTCCTCCCTCAGCCTCCCGAGTAGCTGGGACTACCGGCGCTCGCCACCACGCCCGGCTAATTTTTTGTATTTTCAGTAGAGACGGGGTTTCACCATGTTAGCCAGGATGGTCTCGATCTCCTGACCTCGTGATCTGCCCGCCTCAGCCTCCCAAAGTGCTGGGATTAGATCTGATGGTTTTATAAGGAGTTTCCCTTTTCACTTGGCTCTCATTCTCTCCTCTGCTGCCATGTAAGACATGCCTTTCACTTTGCATCATGAGTGTGAAGCCTCCCCGGCCACATGGAACTGTGAGTCCATTAAACCTCTTTTTCTTTATAAATTACCCAGTCTCTGATATGTCTTTATCAGCAGCATGCAAATGGACTAGTACAATGCCAAAGGCTACAATTAGGAAGAACTATATCAGTTATAAGTATCCATGCACAAAACAATACAGTAGCAACTTTCATGAAATGGAAACACTAAGTAGTAAAAAAAAAAAAAACCCAAATAAACAAAAGGCCGGGTGTGGTGGCTCACACCTGTAATCCCAGCACTTTGGGAGGCTGAGGTGGGCAGATCATGCGGTCAGGAGTTCGAGACCAGCCTGGCCAACATGGTGAAACCCCGTCTCCACTAAAGATACAAAAAATTAGCCAGGCATGGTGGCGTACGCCTGTAATCCTAGCTACTTGAGAGGCTAAGGCAGGAGAATCGCTTGAACCCAGGAGGCAGAGGTTGCAGTGAGCTGAGATCGTGCCATTGTACTCCAGCCTGGGTGACAGGGCAAGACTCTGTCTCAAAAAGAAGGAAAAAAAAAAAAAGAATGCACGAGTATTAGGACACTCTAATGTATTTTTCTGCTTTTGACTTCTGAGTCAAAAATAAAAAGTATAAGCATAGACTGGGCATGGGTGGGTAATCCCAGCACTTTGGGAGGCTGAGGCGGGTGGATCACCTGATGTCAGGGGTTCAAAACCAGCTTGGACAACATGGCAAAACCCCATCTCTACTAAAAATACAAAATTAGCCGGGCATGGTGGCGCATGCCTGTAATCCCATCTACTTGGGAGACTGAAGCAGGAGAATCGCTTGAACCTGGGTAGTGGAGGTTGCAGTGAGCCGACATCACGCAATCACACTCTAGCCTGGGCAATAAGAGTAAAACTCCATCTCAAAAAAAAAAAAAAAAAAAAAAAAGTATAAGCATACAGAAGACCTAAATAATTAGGTAGATCTTATGGATAAATATTAAACCTACATAACAGAGAGCGCACCTCCTTTTCAAGTGTACATTGTACTTTCATGACATTTTCCATGTGTTAGCCTACAAAGAAAACCTCAATATTTTCCATCTTGCATATTCAAACAGCATATTCTTTTTCCATTTTTTTCTTCTTTTTTTGAGACAGGGTCTCACTGTTGTTCAGGCGGGAGATTAGTGGCACGATCACAGCTCACTGTAGCCTCGACCTCCTCAGCTCAAGCGATCTTTCTGCCTCAGCCTCCCTAGTAGCTGGGACTATACAATTGCACCACCACACCCAGAAAATTTTTAAATTTTTTGTAGAGACAGAGTTTCGCCATGTTGCCCAGGCTGGTCTGAAACTCCTAGGCTCAAGTGATCCGCCCACTCAGCCTCCCAAAGTGCTGGGATTATAGTAATGACCCTGGCCTATCTTTTCTTTTGTGTGTCCTTTTCCATCTTTTAATTAATGAAGTAAATTTACACACAATAAAATGCAATCATTTTGTGTGCATTTTGATTTGTTTTGACAAATCAATATATCAAGCAATCATCACAACAATCAAAATAGATAATTTTTGGAAACAATGAATTCCCCTCCCCACTTATTCCATTGTGCCTGTACCCAGCCAATACCCTACCTCCACCTCAGGTGAACAATGTTTACTTTCTTCTTTTCTTTTTCTTTTTTTTTCATGGACACCACTAATACCATAACAATGATTTACTTTTTATCATTATAGATTAGATTTGTCTTTTCTAGAGTTTCATGTAAATGGAATCATACAGTGTGTAGGTGCTTCTTGACTTATGATGGAGCTACATCCCAATAAACCTTCTTTTTATTTTATTTTTTTATAGAGATGGGGTCTCCCTATGTTGCCCAGGCTGGTCTCAAACTCCTGGGCATAAGTGATCCTCCTGCCTTGGCCTCCCAAAGTGCTGGATTACAGGCATGAGCCTACCATGCCCAGCCCCAATAAATCTTGTGTAAATCAAAATACTGTAAGCTGAAAATGCATACCCTAGTAAACCCATTGTAAAGTAAAAAAATCCTAAGTCAAACCATCCTAAGTCAGGCACCATCTGTATATTTTATATCTGGCTTCTTTCGCTTGACTCGGTTTTGCGATTCATGTATGTTGTTCTATTGGTGGTTTATACCTTTTATCGCTGAACAGTATTCCATTGTGTGAATGTATCACATTTTGTTTATCCATTTATCTGGTTATACAGGGGTCCCCAACCCATGGGCCGGTGGCCTGTTAGGAACTGGACCACATAGCAGGAGATGAATGGTGGGCAGGCAAGTGAAGCTTCATCTGTATTTACGGCCACTACCCATCACCCACATTACCGCCTGAGCTCCTGTCAGATCAGCGGCGACGTTAAGAGTTTCATAGGAGCGTGAACCTTAATGTGAACTGCACAGGTAAGGGATCTAGGATGTGTGCTCCTTATGAGAAGCTAATGCCTGATGATCTGTCCCTGCCTCCCATCAACCCCAGATGGGACTGTCTAGTTACAGGAAAACAAACTCAGGGCTCCCACTGATTCTACATTATGGTGAGTTGTATAACTATTTCATTATGTATTACAATGTAATAATAATAGAAATAAAGTGCACAATAAATGTGATGTGCTCGAATCATCCAGAAACCATGCCCCACTGCCATCTGTGGAAAAACTGTCTTCCACAGTCCCTGGTGCCAAAAACATTGGGGACCACTGTGTTTACGGTTGCTTGGTTTGTTTCCACATTTGTTTAGTACGAAGAAAAATAATATGAGCGGCTGGGTACGGTGGCTCACACTTGTAATCCCAGCACTTTGGGAGGCCGAAGTGGGCGGATCATGAGGTCAGGAGATCGAGACCATCCTGGCTAACACGGTGAAACCCCATCTCTACTAAAAATACAAAAAAATTAGCTGGGCATGGTGGCATGTGCCTGTAATTCCAGCTACTCAGGAGGCTGAGGCAGGACAATCACTTGAACCAGGGAGGCAGAGGTTGCAGTGAGCTGAGATTGCACCACTGCACTCCAGCCTGGTGACAGAGTGAGACTCTGTCTCAAAAAAATAAAATAATAAAAAAATAATAATATGAGCATTTGTGTCCAAGTCTTTGTATGGACATGTATTTTCCTCTCTCTTGGGTAGATACCTAGGAGAGGAATTGTTGAGTTGTATGGTAAGTTTATTTTTCCCTTCTCTTTATTTCCAGCTGTTCTGTGCCATTCTGTTCTAGCTATGTCTGTAAATAAAGTACAGCCACAAGATTAAAAAAAAAAAAAATCCAACCTGAGTATCTGTCTTTTAATAAGGCTATTTAACCCAGTCACCTTCATCATGATTACCGCATGTAGTCATGTCATTATTCCCAATGTAGTCATTGTCCTTATTTTAATAAGGCTATTCAACCCAGTCACATTCATCATGACTACTGCATGTAGTCATGTCATTATTCCCACCATCTTACTCTTTTTTTTTTTTTTTTTGAGACAGAGCCTCACTCTGTCGCCCAGGCTGGAGTGCAGTGGCGCAATCTCGGCTCACTGCAAGCTCCGCTTCCCGGGTTTGTGCCATTCTCCTGCCTCAGCCTCCCAAGTTGCTGGGACTACGGGCACCCGCCACCATGCCCAGCTAATTTTTTTTGTATGTTTTTAGTAGAGACGGGGTTTCACCATGCTAGCTAGGATGGTCTCAATCTCCTGACCTCGTGATCCACCCGCCTCGGCCTCCCAAAGTGCTGGATGACAGGTGAGAGCCACCGCGCCCAGTGCCTATCTTCCTTTGTTTTGTATTTACCATTGCTGCTGCTTCCCTCTCCTCTTCTGCATTTCTTTTTCCTTTTAGTTTTTAAAAAATTTACACATAATGAAACATACAGTTTGTAATGGTGCAATTCCATACATTTTGACAAATTCTGCTTTTTTTAATGAGCTGAATTTCTCTTTTCTGTTGTCTCTTGGTTTAGGAGACATACATTCCATATAATTACTATAGGGTTTGGCTATGTAAAGTAAAACCCAGGTAGGCACTTCCAATGTGTTAGTAAATATGGTCTTTCAATTTTAAAGCTTATATTTAAAACTTTGAACAGTTCTCCCACAGAAAGAGCATAACTCTCCAGTGGAAGCTCTCGTTACAACTAATTGGCTTGTCTTTGATATTCAGGTTTGAAATAATCACAATGGCAATGGGAATAAGAATATCATAATTGGCCTATCCAGGATGATTTCACCCATATTATTGGGGTGGGGGGCAGCAAGAGGAGTGAGCCACAATCCAGTCCTATAACTTTTTTTTGAGAAAGAGTCTCACTCTGTAGTCCAAGCTAGAGTGCAGTGGTGTGATCTCGGCTCACTGCAACCTCTGCCTCCCTGGCTCAAGCGATTCTCATGCCTTAGCCTCCTGAGTAGCTGGGACTACAGGTGCATGCCACCACGCGTGGCTCATTTTTTGTATTTTAGTAGAGACGGGGTTTCACCATGTTGTCCAGGGTGGTCTCAAACTCTTGAGCTCAGGCAATTCACCTGCCTCGGCCTCCCAAAGTGCTGGGATTACAGGCGTGAGCCACCACGCCCAGCCTGACGTTAATTTATTTAAGGAATTCTATACCAGTGATGAGGGAAGAGAAAGAATTATCTTCAGACCTTTTTCTTTCTATCTATTGTATATTTCTAAATAAACAATTAAATATTTTTGTGATATTAAAACTTAAAACCAGTATCACACTGTACCTAACTGTTCTACAATTTACTTTCTCTTAATAATAAATAGGTCATAGTTATTTCCATTTAAGTGATATAGCTCAATCTCATTTATATTATTTATGGTAAAAGACACATAACAGAAAATTTACCATCTTAACCATTTTATTTATTTTGAGATGGAGTTCTTCTCTGTCACCTAGGCTGGAGTACAGTGGCACAATCTCGGCTCACTGCAACCTCCACCTCCCAGGTTCAAGTGATTCTCCTGCCTCAGCCTCCTGAGTAGCTGGGATTATAGGTGCGTGCTGCCACACCCAGCTAATTTTTTTGTATTTTTAGTAGATACTGGGTTTTGCCATGTTGACCAGGCTGGTCTTGAACTCCTGACCTCAGGTGATCTGCCTGCCTTGGCCTCCCAAAGTGCTGGGATTGCAGGCATGAGCCACCCTGCCCAGCCATCTTACCCATTTTAAAGCATACAGTTCAATGGCTTTAGTACATTCATACTGTTGTACAACCAATCTCCAGAACTCTTTTCATCTTGCAAAACTGAAACTCCACACCCATTAAACAACTGTCTATTTCCCAATCCCCATAGCCACTGGCAACCACCACAGTACGTTCCATCTCCGTGAATTTGACTACTCTAGATACCTCATGTAAACGGAATCATACAGTATGTGTCTTTTTGTGACTGGCTTATTTCACTTCGCACAGTGGCTTCAAGGTTCATCGATGTTACAGCATGTGTCAGAATTTCTTTCCTTTGTAAGGGTGACTCATATTCCATTGTATGTACAGAGCACATTTTGTTGATCTATTCATCTGTTGATGGACACTTGAGTTGCTTCCACCTCTTGGCTATTGTAAATAATGCTGTGATGAATATGGGTGTGCAAATACTCTCTTTAAGATCTTTCTTTTGATTCTTCTGAATACATGTCAAGAAGTGGAATTGCCGGAATCATGTGGTAATTCCATTTTTAACTTTTTGAGGAACTGCCATATTCTTTGTGGCTATATCATTTTACATTTCCATGAACAGTGCACAAGAGTTCTAATTCGCTTCTTTTAGAGACAGTGTCTTGCTCTGTTGCCCAGGCTGGAGTGCAGTGGCACAACCATAGCTCACTGCAGCCTGGAATTCCTGGGCACAGGCCTCTCACCTCAGCCTCCAGAGTAGCTGGAACTATGGGCATGTGCAGTGCACAGCTAAGGGTTACAATTCCTACATATCCTCACAAATACTTTTCAAAACTATTGCTTCTTTCTTTTAATAGTGGCTAAGGGGTGTGAGGTAGCATCTCATTGTGGTTTTAATTTGCATTTCCCTAATGATTAGTGATATTGACCATCTTTTCGCATGTTTCTTGGCCATTTGTGTACCTTCTTTGGAGAAATGTTTAAGTCCTTTGCCCATTTTAAACCTCCCTCATTTTTTGTAGATGTTCATGACATTCCATAGATAAGACCCCCCCCACCGCTTTTTTTTTTTTTTTTTTTTTGAGACGGAGTCCCTCTCTGTCTTCAGGCTGGAGTGCAGTGGTGCGATCTCGGCTCACTGTAACCCGTCTCCTGGGTTCAAGCAATTCTTGTGCCTCAGCCTCCTGAGTAGCTGGGACTACAGGTGTGCACCACCACACCCGGCTAATTTTTTGTTTTTTAGTAGAGAGAGGTTTTCTCCATGTTGCCCAGGGTGGTCTTGAACTCCAGAGGTCAGGCAATCCACCCACCTCAGCCTTCCAAGGTGCTAGGATTACAGGTGTGAGTCACCATGCCTGGCTATAAGATCCTTTTGATGGACATTTAGTTTAAGTTTTTCTCTTTTATAAGCAGCAGTGCAGTAAACATCCTTCTGCCTGCTTCCTTGTACACATGTGAATGTTTCTTCACATACATATCACATTGTCCATGCAGAGGTATTTTAAAGTAAATCACCTGTATGATACTATTAAGTAACCAAAACAATAGAATTGGGCTCACAGGTATCTGCAATTTTTATTTTAGTGGATCTTGCCAACAGCTGTAAAAAATGGTCATAAATATTTGTACTTCTGTCAGCATGACGTCAGTACTCATTTCTCCAAACCCTTGTTATATGTATTGGAAAATCTGATCAGTCACTTGTTTTTAGGGGAGGGAAGTGTCTTGCACAGAAATCTATAATTTTAATATATTCAAACTTTTCAATCTTTTTAGATTCTGCTTAAGAATTCTATCCAAAGGCGATAAACACATTTTTCTTTATATTTATTTTCCTAATGCTTCCATAGCTTAGAAATAAGTTTAGGCTGGGTGCAGTGGCTCATGCCCATAATCCCAACACTTTAGAAGGCCAAGGTGGGCAATATGGCAAAATCCCATCTCTATAAGAAATACAAAAATCCTAGCTCCTTGAGAGGCTGGGGTGGATCATTAGGACCTGGGAAGGTCAAGGATGCAGTGAGCCGTGATTGTGCCAACGCACTGCTGCCTGGTGACAGAGTGAGAAACTGTCTCAAAAAAAAAAAAAAAAAAAAAAAAAGTAGATCTTTGATCCACTTGGAATATTTTTATGAATCATGTGAAGTAGGAATCAATTTTTTTTTTTTTTTTTTTGAGACAGTGTGTCACTCTTGCCAAGGCTGGAGTGCAATGGCATGATCTCGGCTCATAGCAACCTCCATCTCTCAGGTTCAAGTGATTCTTCTACCTCAGGCTCCTGAGTAGCTGCGATTACAGGCATTCGCCACGATGCCTGCCTAATTTTTTTTGTATTTCTAGTAGAGATGGGGTTTCTCCATGTTGGTCAGGCTGGTCTCCGCCTCCCGACCTCAGGTGATCTGCCTGCCTTGGCCTCCCAAAGTGTTGGGATTACAGGTGTGAGCCACTACGCCCAGCCTAATTTTTTTTTTTCAAATGGATAGCCACCTTGCCATGGTGTAATAATCAGTAACATTTACTGAACAACACTTCCTTGGGCCAGGTACTATTCAATTTAATCTCACTTTATCAGGTTTGCTTTGAGGATTAAGCATTTTAAAGAGGAAACAAGGAAGGCAACAAATGGTTATATGGTTTGTCCAATTCATACAGATACTAACTGGTGGAATTAGTATTCTAACACTAACGGAATGACTCCAGACTATTTGCCCTTTTAAGAAAATTTCCTTTTCCCACAGAAATGAAATACCACCTTAATAGTATACCAAATTCCCACAAATACATAGGTTTTTTTGTTTGTTTGTTTTTGAGACAGTGTTTCACTCTGTCGCCCAGGCTGGAATACAGTGGTGCAATCTCAGCTCACTGCAACCTCTGCCTCCCTGGTTCAAGCGATTCGCCTGCCTCAGCCTCCCAAGTAGTTGGGACTACAGGCATGCACCACCATGCCCAGTTAATTTTGGAAATTTTTAGTAGAGGTGGGGTTTACACCATGTTGGCCAGGCTGGTCTCAAACTCCTGACCTCAAGTGATCTGCCTGCCTCAGTCTCCCAAAGTGCTGGGATTTTAAAACATTACTTATTTATTTTTTTGAGACGGAGTCTCGCTCTGTTGCCCAGGCTGGAGTGCAGTGGTGTGATCTTGGCTCACTGCAAGCTCCGCCTCCTGGGTTCACGCAATTCTGCCTCAGCTTCCCGAGTAGCTGGGACTACAGGCGCCCACCACCATGCCCGCCTAATTTTTTGTATTTTTAGTAGAGACAGGGTTTCACCGTGTTAGCCAGGATGGTCTCCATCTCCTGACCTCGTGATTCTCCCGCCTCAGCCTCCCAAAGTGCTGGGATTACAGGCTTCAGCCACAGCACCCAGCCAGTGCTGGGATTATATATAGGTTTGCTAATGGATTTTCTGTGTTGTTTCAATGATCTATTTGTTTATTCTATTTATTTTTTATTTTTGAGACAGTTTCACTGTCGTTACCCAGGCTGGAGTGTAATGGTGTGATCTCGGCTCACCACAACCTCTGCCTCATAGGTTCAAGAAATTCTCCTGCCTCAGCCTCCTGAGTAGCTGGGATTACAGGCATGTGCCACCACACCCGGCTAATTTTGTATTTTTAGTAGAGATGGGGTTTCTTCATGTTGGTCACGCTGGTCTCCAACTCCCGACCTCAGCTGCCTGCCTCAGCCTCCCAAAGTGCTGGGATTACAGGCATGAGGCACCGCACCCAACTATTTGTTTATTCTTACACTACCTGTGATCATTTAAAAAATCTAATCTGGGTTTCAGATTAATCTAAAGTGGCTCACGCCTGCAATCCCAGCATTCTGGGAGGCCGAGGCAGGAAGATAGCTTGAGCCCGGGAGTTCGAGACCAGCCTGGGCAACATAGGGTGAAACCCTGTCTCTACAAAAATATAAAATAATTAGCTGGGAGTAGTGACACATGCCTATAGTCCTAGCTACTCCAGAGTGAGGCAGGAGGATGACTTGAGCCCAGGAGATTGAGGCTGCAGTGAGCTGTGATTCCATCACTGCACTCCAACCTGGGCAACAGAGACAGATCCTGTCCCTAAAAAAGAAAAAACAACAACCCCCCCCCCCAATCTGATCATGTTATCCATTCTGCTTGAAATTTCAATAGCACCTCATTTATTTATTTTGAGACGGAATTTCACTCTGGTTGCCCAGGCTGGAGTGCAATGGCGTGGTCTCGGCTCACCGCAACCTCCGCCTCCCAGGTTCAAGCGATTCTCCTGCCTCAGCCTTCCAAGTAGCTGGGATTACAGGTTTCTGCCACCACGCCCGGCTAATTTTTGTATTTTTAATTGAGACGAGGTTTCACCATGTTGGCCAGGCTGGTCTCTAACTTCTGACCTCAGGTGATCCGCCCACCCCGGCCTCCCAAAGTGCTAGGATTATAGGCATGAGCCACCATGCCCGGCCAATAGCACCCTATTGACCTATGGATTAAGTCCAGACCCTTTGGCATGTCATGTAAGACCCCCTCCTTTCTCTGGAGTCTCATGTGGGTACAGAACCCTTCCCTGATGAGATTCCCTATATTCTAGTCATAAAAACCTTCTGGTAGCTATCTGAACAGGCCAAGCACATTCACTCTGAGTAACACTGTACGTCCTTGCTTTTGTTCATATTGTTTCCTATGCTTCATCTTCTATTCCTAATTTATTGGAGAAGCACCTATTCATTTTCAAGATTAGCTCAAACCACATGACCACTGGCCTTTCCTCCCTCCCTATCCCAACCAGTAGAAAAAAATCATTCCACCTTTATGTGCCCATGACATGCTTCTGAAACTTTTACCCTAACACTGCTATTTTACGGTATTTATTCATTTACATGTTTTTCTCTCCCACCATAATGAGTGTCTTGAGGGCAGGACCATATCTTATTAAGCACCTAGTATACATTTAATAAATGTTTATTAAGTCAGTATAAAACAATGACCATCAAATTATGTGAGCAATCATCAGAATATCTGATTTCTAAAAAGATGCAACAAAATTTTTTTATTGTAAATTGACAGTTTATAATTGTACAAATTTATGAGTTACAAAGTGATGTCGTAAATTGTAGATAGAGTAGGGAATAGTTAAATCAAGCTAGTTAACATATCCAATACTTCAAATACATTTCTGTGATGAGAGTATCAATTTTGAAATGTATAATGCTCCATTAAGTATACACCACACTGTACAACAGAACTCAAAAAAAGTATGAAACATATTCTTCTTGTCTGAGATTTTTTTTTTTTTTTTTTTTTTTGAGACGGAGTCTCGCTGTGTCGCCCAGGCTGGAGTGCAGTGGCTGGATCTCAGCTCACTGCAAGCTCTGCCTCCCGGGTTTTTACGCCATTCTCCTGCCTCAGCCTCCCGAGTAGCCGGGACTACAGGGGCCCGCCACCTCGCCCGGCTAGTTTTTTGTATTTTTTAGTAGAGACGGGGTTTCACCGTGTTAGCCAGGATGGTCTCAAACTCCTGACCTCGTGATCCGCCCGTCTCGGCCTCCCAAAGTGCTGGGATTACAGGCTTGAGCCACCGCGCCCGGCTGTCTGAGATTTTATACCTTTTGATCAGCATTAATTTTTTTTTTTGAGACAGTCTCACTTTGTCACCCAGGCTGGAATGCAGTGGTGCAATCTCAGCTCACTGCAACCTCCGCCTCCTGGGTTCAAGAGGTTCTCGTGCCTCGGCCTCCCCAGTAGCTGGGATTATAGGCACATGACACCACACCCAGCTAATTTTTTTGTAGTTTTAGTAGAGATGGGGTTTTGCCATGTTGTCCAGGCTGGTCTCGAACTCCTGACCTCAGGTGATCCACCCACCTTGGCCTCCCAAAGTGCTGGGATTACAGGTGTGAGCCACCGTGCCTGGCCTAATTTTTATGAGACAAAATATCAATTTCAGAACAGCATCAGTGACCAGGCACAGTGGCTCATGCCTGTAATCCCAGCACTTTGGGAGGCTGAGGTGGGTGGATCATGAGGTCAAGAGACCAAGACCATCCTGGCCCACATGGTGAAACCCTGTCTCTACTAAAAATACAAAAATTAGTTGGGCGTGGTGGCGTGCACCTGTAGTCCCAGCTACTCCACAGGCTGAGGCATGAGAATCGCTTGAACCTGGGAGGCGGAGGTTGCGGTGAGCTGAGATCGCGCCACTGCACTCCAGCCTGGTGACAGAGCGAGACTCCGTCTCAAAACAAACAAACATACAAACAAACAACAAAAAAGCAGCATCAGAAAGTGAGCAGACCAGGCACGGTGGCTCACGCCTGTAATTCCAGCACTTTGGGAGGCTGAGGCATATTTTTCTGTATTGAAAATACGAAAGTATTTGTCTCTAATAAAAAAAAAAAAATTAGTTGGGCATGGTGGCACGTACTTGTTATCCCAGCTACTCAGGAGGCTGAGGCAGGAGAATCAATTGAACCTGGGAGGCAGGGGTTGCAGTGAGCCCAGATCGCGCCACTGCACTCCAGCCTGGTGACAGAGCAAAACTTCGTCTCAAGAAAAAAAAAAAAAAAAAAAAAAAAAGAGTGAGCATATCTAACTACCCTCAGCTCATAATAGGGCTAATAGGTCAACAGAATAATAATTCATGCTATTGCACTGGAAAAGGAATTAAAAGAAATTTAAAAATGTGTAAGCAGAAACTCAGTTGTATCTAAGAGAACCCAATTCCCTGAGATAAAGAGAAAGAGCTGGAGTCCTTTAAAAATTAACTGCCTGTTTTCTGTGGCTAGTGAGCCTTATCTCTCCTCCTTTCCCAGGCATTGTAAATACCGTTTCTCTAGCTGTGCGGCTGCAAGGTAACTAGACAGATAAACTCAAGTCATAAAACATGTTTTTCCTTGAAAAGAAAGAAATGATGTAATGCATGTCTCAATTAATTGTCTTTCTCACTTCTATAATATGCTTCCCCCTGCACAGATCCCGCCCCGCCGCCCCACAAAATGCTTAAAAGGTAACTTAACTCTTTGTTCAGGGCTCAGTCCTTTGGATGTTAATCCAACTGGTCCAGTGCACCTAAATAATAAATACCTTCCTGAACTCCATCGGTCTCTCTGATTCCTTAAAAATCCCGCTACATTTCATGTAATGAACTGGCAACAAGAGAAAGCTGGTTGAAGAAAGGCAGAGGAATTGTGTCTTATAAGAATTAGAATCGAGGGGCTCCATAATCATCTGGCATCCGTTCGATGTTGTATCTGACCAGGAAAAAAAATTAACACTGGTAAGAAAGATGGGAAGAGAACCCATCTAAAAACCCAGCCTTTACAGACTGCAATACTCTCACCCCCGCTCTGAATCCTTTTTGTCAGTGGGAACAATTTAGGGGAGCATCATAATGAATGATTCACAGCAAAATGCTGACTATAATACAATATGATTATTTTTTCAAAGTCACACAAGTCAGCAAGAGGTGAACTGAGGATCTGAGATCAGTAAGTCCAACTTCTTAGTCCATAGATTTCCTACCACATTGTGCTCTCCCCAAGCTGAAAAGCTGGAAAATAAGTCTGAGGACTGACATAAAATAGCCAAGAAGGATAATAGCTTTTTTTTTTTTTAAATAAGCTTTCCATTTCTCAGATGAGGTGTTAATAAAAAAAAAAATCTTTCAAAATAGGTATTTCTGGCCAAAAAGATTAGCTTGATTTAAATTACCGCTTTTGTTTAAAACAATACATCTATTTCTTCCAGTAATCTTATTCTAACAATTTAAATGTTTGCCTCATTCCTTAAATCCTCTCTCTTTTGCCCTAGCTCTTGCTTTGTCTCATTTTTTCAAACATAACTATGTAAACATTTGACACAATTTCTTTCAAATCCTTTATAACCTTATCACTTGTCCTCATTTTCAATTGATATCAATTATATATTTCTATTCCCTTCCCCAAAAGAAATCTCTCACCTGTGGTTAGAAATGTACATAATAGGAACTCCAGGAATCTTACGGATTCTTCTTTTAAGATCCCGGTCAACTGTGGCCACAATGTAACACTTATGCTGTAAGAGACATGGAGTGATGTTCACACTGAGGTCATTGAGCACGCTTAGTGACTACTGGATAATGGCACAACCACTGACTAATCTAAGAATAGTTCATTTTCACAGTAAGTAGCGAAGGGCAGGCTGTAACAATTTGTTGAGTAGCTACTATGATCTAGGAGCTCTTAATCTTGTTATATAAAATAAACAAGTTGCCTGGGCTGAATGCAGCATTAAGAATCTTGAGGAGGAGAAGGTTGAAAAGCATTCACAAGCTGCAAACTGTTTTCTGCTCATAAATGAAAGGGACTTTCACGCTTGGGGCAGACAATTGTTTAGTTTTGGGAAAATGCTCCGAGGAACTCCATGGACATAAAAAGTGCCTTAATTTGGAGGCCATAGCTCCCTCCTTTCCCTAGATCTTGGGGCTTGGGTGTGCTCTGGGCCTACTGATGTTAGAGGTAGGCTACCCCCGAAACAGGAAGCCTAAATAGGATTTTCAGGGCCTGAAACTAGAGCCTAGCAGTTATAAAAGCAGTAACATTTAGCTGTCAGGTGAAAGCTATTTTGTAGGAAGCTTCATTTCTGTCATGTCTGACTCTCCTACTGAGTTTTATATAAAGTGGCAGAGTGGTGTCAGCTGTGCTGTGGGAAATACTGGCCCCACCTATGGGTTGAAGTGACTAAAGGGATGGCTCTGTGGTCAGCAGATGAAGATTATCATCAGCAAAGAGAGGCCCTTATAAAAGCACTCAGTAGCAGAAGTCCTTGTGGTGCTTAATGAAGGAATTAAAAATGTACTTATTCTAGGGTATGTGTGAAATAGCACCTTGGGAGATTCTCAGACATAACTAAGAAGCACTTTTGGATTAGGCATCATGAAGAGAAACAAAATTCCTACATCAAAAGTAAATGGGTTCCACATTAACTCACTTAAAATCATTTTACAGAGATTTGTGAGATAAAGAATCAGTTAAATGTCCCAAATCACATAGCCAGTAAATGCAGGTGCTGAGATGTGAAACCCGTGTCTCCTCCCCAAGCCTGTACTCTTTCCATTATGGTTAGAGTATACGTTTTCAATCCACTTTCTCAAGTAAATGAAGACACCTATACTTTTTATGAAGGAATGCTATGCCATTTTTTTTTTAAACCACAATGTATATTCCTAGATGCTTTACTGACCATGAACATTCAGGAGACAATAGTTTACATTGTTTTTTTAAAGCACAAAGTAAACAGTTATGAACTGATAATACCTGAGTTACTCTCTGTACTAAGCAGTCATCTGCATAAGTCCCTTTGTGTGTACATGGTAATCGTTCAAATCTTGGATCCTTGGCGATCCTGTAGGTGGATTAAAGAAAACGTTCAATCAACTGGATAACTTTCTGAGTTTTAATCAGTGCAATAAAAGTAACATGATCTACGCAGAGATTTTAAGGCACTACTCTCCTGAACTTTATCCTCTCACTGGAAAGACAATTCACGGGGCAGGGAATGAAGGCTTCCTGCCTGACAGCTGGTGTGCTTTCGATCATTTAATCATCACAAAATTCTGAGTTATTATATATCTATTCTACAGACGAGGAAGCAGGCTTAGAGAGATTAAATTACTTTATTCAAAGCTACACAGCTGGGAAAAGCCAGGATTCAAAAACAAAACCCATTTTAACCTAACCATTACACTTTTAAGAAGCTGTCTTACACACAAATGAACAAGAATATAGGCACAAGGATGATCCCTCAGCAGTTTACAGTAAGTGAAAAAAATCAAAATATCCATTAGAAAGGTAAAAGTTAAACATATTTTGGTGCCCTTATCCTATTAAAAAAAAAATGAGGTACAGCTGTACGTACCAATGTGGAAGGACCTACGCTAAATTGTTGAATAAACAAAGCAGGGCATACGCATGCGCATATATATATAAAATTTAATTAATAAAATACAAATCCTTCTTTCCAATACTCTTTATCTAGATTTGCATTTGCACAGAAAAAGGTCTGGAAAAATATATTAACCTTTCTTAGTTGTCACTCTTGGAGTATTAGAATGGACAAAGTATGAATGTAGAGGCAGACTTTTACCTTTTACTATATGTATATGCTTATATTGTTTGCCATAAATCATTCAAACATGTATTATTTCCATACATATTTGAAAAAGAAAAACCCCAACTCTGTGTGACTCTGAGAGCCATGCTCTTTCTATTAACAATGATGATGAGTTACCGAAATGAAGAAAAATACAAGACAGCACATATGTATCAAGTACAACACAAATACTCCTCCATATTGCAGTAGTTCAGTGCTAGGTCAATGTGGGTTGGGAATATTTAGAAAAAAATGACATAGGGGTGAAATAAGATTAAAGAATGTGCCAAGCAATGTGAGGGTACCAAATAGGACACCAGACAACTGTAAAATGGTTTCTTGGTGTTTGGGGAAGAGTAAACACATCTTTCTGGCGGGGGGAAGAGTGTTTGTGGAGAGAAGAATGAAATGGGGCTAGAAAGAGTCTCCAGTGCTAGGCTGAGAAGTGTGATGACACAGGTAATGAGGAGTCATTAAAGATTTCTGGGGGACAAAGTGGTAAGAACAAAGCTCTGTCTTGGAAAAACTAAGCAGGCTGTGCTGGGGAGGATATGCTAGAGGGAGGATGGACTGGTTGCTGACAAACTAGGTGGGCAACAGTCTAGACTATGCTCTTTCGGTTATCTCTTTACTCCTGAAATCACTTGTCTCCTCTCTACTAGCTCTTTCCCAGAAACATACTAACATGCTGTCGTATATTCTCTGTCTTAAAAAAAGAAAAATAATCTTTTTACCTATACCCCCCTCCAGCTAACACCCCATTTCTGCATCTCTTGACAGCCAAACTTAGTGTTTCCACTTGGTGCCTCTATTTTCTCCCCTCTCATTCCTTGTTTTTATTGTTTTAAAAATTGCCAGGCTGGGTGTGGAGGATCATGACTATAATCCCAGCACTCTGGGAGGCCAAAGCAGGAAGATCACTTGAGACCAGGAGTTTGAGACCAGCTGGGCAACATAGTGAGACCCTATCTCTACCAAAAAAAATTTTTTTTTCCCAGAGATGGAGTCTCACTCTGTCACCCAGACTGGAGTGCAGTGGCACTATCCTAGCTCACTGCAACCTCTGCCTCCCAGGTTCAAGCGATTCTCCCGCTTCAGCCTCCTGAGTAGCTGGGATTATGGGCATGTTAGCCAAGCTGGTCTGGAACTCCCGACCTCAGATGATCTGCCTACCTCAGCCTCCCAAAGTGCTGGGATTACAGGCGTGAGCCACCATGTCCAGCCTTTTTGAGATAGAGTCTTGCTCTGTTGCCTAGGCTGGAGTGCAGTGGCATGATCTTGGCTCACTGCAGCCTCTGCCTCCTAGGCTCAAGCAATTCTCCTGCCTCAGCATCCCTAGTAGCTGGGATTATAGGTGCCTGCCACTATGCCCAGCTAATTTTTGTGTTTTTAGCAGAGATGAGGTTTTACCACATTGGTCAGGCTGGTCTTGAACTCCTAGTCTCAGGTGATCCGCCCACCACAGCCTTCCTAAGTGCCAGGATTACAGGCATGAACCACCATGCCCGGCCTCTACCAAGCAAATTTTTAAAAAATTAGCCATGCAAAAGGAAAAAAAAAAATTCAGACATGCATAGTGGTATGCACCTGTAGTCCCAGCTACTTGGGAAGCCGAAGCAGGAGGATCACTTGAGCCAGAGAGGTTAAGGCTGTAGTGAGCTGTGTGATAGCATCACTGCACTCCAGCCTGGGTGACAGAGTGAGAATGTGTTTTTAAAAAAAAAAAAAAAAAAAAAAGCATATACACATATCTATAAACAATGCAGAATTGGTTTGCATGTTTTTACACTTTAGATAAATGGTGTACTCCACATATGTTCTTGCCTTTTTAAAATTTTTTTTTAATTTTTTTAAGAGACTGCAGTCTTGTTGTCTAGGCTGGCTTGAAACTCCTAGGCTCAGGTGATCCTTCTGCCTCAGCTTCCCAAGTAACTGGAACTAGAGGTGTGTGTAACAGTGCTCAGCATTGCTCTTTTTCTTTTTTTTAAGACAGGGTCTCGCTGTCTCCCAGGCTAGAGTGCAGTGGTATGATCACAAACCTCCCTGGCTCAAACAATCCTTCTACCTCAGCCTCCCAAGTAGCTAGGAATACAAGTACCTGCCACCATGCCTAGCTAATCTGAAAATGTTTCATAGACATTGGGTCTCACTATGTTGCCCAGGCTGGTCTCAAATTCCTGGGCTCAAAGAATCCTCCCGCTTCGGGCTCCCAATACTGCTGGGATTACAGGAGTGAGCCACAGTGCCTGACTGCTGCTTTTTTTTTATATATTTTATATTGTTTTTGAGATTTATCCATATTGACACATAACTCTAGTTCACTCATCTTCACTCTTGTATAGTATTTTATTAACAAGCATTCCACAGCTTACCTATTCTTTTCTTTCTTTTTTTTTCTTTTTTTTTTTTTTTGAGACGGAGTCTCGCTCTGTCGCCCGGGCTGGAGTGCAGTGGCCGGATCTCAGCTCACTGCAAGCTCCGCCTCCCGGGTTTACGCCATTCTCCTGCCTCAGCCTCCCGAATAGCTGGGACTACAGGCGCCCGCCACCTGGCCCGGCTAGTTTTTTGTATTTTTTTTAGTAGAGACGGGGTTTCACCGTGTTAGCCAGGATGGTCTCGATCTCCTGACCTCGTGATCTGCCCGCCTCGGCCTCCCAGAGTGCTGGGATTACAGGCTTGAGCCACCGCGCCCGGCCTTCTTTCTTTTTTAAAGAGACAAGGTCTCACTTTGTTTTTGGGGCTGGAGTGGAGTGGTGTGATCATAGCTCACTGCAACCTCGAACTCCTGGGCTCAAGCAATTCTCTTGGCTCAACCGCCACAGTAGCTATGACTACAGGCATATGCCACCACGCCTGGCTAATTTTTTAAAATTTGTAGA
Organism: Macaca fascicularis; assembly: GCF_037993035.2. Taxonomy (NCBI): domain Eukaryota; kingdom Metazoa; phylum Chordata; class Mammalia; order Primates; family Cercopithecidae; genus Macaca; species Macaca fascicularis. Next base: position 142,675,725 of record NC_088381.1, on the reverse strand, counting down.
GCCAGGGTCTCATTATGTTGGCCAGGCTGGTCTTAAACTCCTGGGCTCAACCAATCCTCCCCACTTGGCCTCACAAAGTGTTGGGATTATATATCAGCCTCTGTACCCAGTCCTATTTTTTTTTTTTTTTTGAGACAGAGTCTTGCTCTGTAGCCCAGGCTGGAGTACAGTGGCACGACCTTGGCTCACTGAAACCTCCGCCTCCTGGGTTCAAATGATTCTCCTGCCTCAGCCTCCAGAGTAGCTGGGATTACAGGCGCCCGCCACCATGCCTGGCTAATTTTTGTATTTTAGTAGAGATAGGGTTTCACCATGTTCAGGATCACTCCTGATCTCAAATGATCTGCCTGCCTCGGCCTCCCAAAGTGCTGGGATTACAGGCATGAGCCACCATGCCTGGCCATCCTTTATTTTCTTAATGGCTTAAGAAAAGTCATTTCTTTTGGCTGCCTGCAATTTTTTGCTATTACATACATAAAAAGATGCCAATATTTGACTCCAATAGTAGGTGAACTTCTCTATAGCAATCTTTTTTTCTTTTCTTTTCTTTTTTTACCAGAACCCATAGCATTAGATTTTATCTAGCATACAGTATGCACACATATACATATACACACATATAACAGCAAAAAAACTTTTGTGACGTAGTACCCAATTTTTTCTACATATTCATACTAATATTTTATAATTTCTTTCTTTTTTTTTTTTTGAGACAGAGTCTCAAAGTGCAGTGGTACCATCTCAGCTCACTGCTACCTCTGCCTCCTGGGCTCAAGCAATCTTCCCACCTCAGCCTCCCGAGTAGCTGAGACTACAGGTGTGTGCCACCACGCCTGGTTAATTTTTTTACTTTTTGTAGAGACAGGGTTTCACCATGATGCCCAGGCTGGACTGGAAATCCTGGGCTCAAACAATCTGTTCGCCTCAGCCTCCCAAGGTGTTGGGATTACAGTCATGAGCCACCATGCCCAGCCTATAGTTTCTTCTATTACACTAAAAAATATACTCAGGGGTCGGGCGTGGTGGCTTATGCCTATAATCCCAGCACTTTGAGAGGCCAAGGTGGGAGGATCACTTGAGCCCACAACTTTAAGACTAGTCTGGGCAACATGGTGAGACCTCGTCTCTACCGAAATTTTAAAAAACTGGCCATGTAAGGTGTTGCATGCCTGTAGTCCCAGCTACTTGAGGGTGCTGAGGCAGGACGACTGCTTAAGCCCAGGAGGTCGAGGCTGCAGTGAGCCCTGATTGTGCCACTGCACTCCAGCCTGGGTGACAGAGCAATACTTTGCTTCTAAAACAAAACAAAACAAACACAAAAAAACCCCCAAACCCACCATGCATCGTGATCCTTTAAACTAATATAATTACCTACAGACTGTGACCTCCAGGTTAAAAGACTGTGTTGTTAAGAGTATGTACAACCTGGATTTTACCAGATATTGTCAAATTGCTCTCCAAAGTGATGACCAATTTATTATACCCTTAGTAGTTAAGTATGAGAATTTCTATTGCTTCACGGCCTTAACTATTCTTGGCATTGTCAAGCTCATTAAAAAATTTTAGCCAATCTAATGGGCATTAAATGACAACTCATTGTGAATTTAAGAATTGTGTTTTTCTTATGGATGTGAAGTTCTTTATGCATTTTGAAAATAAGCCCTTTGTTGATTATGTATGTCTGTTTACTTTGTTAATGATAAGTTTTGCTATACACAAATATTCAATCTCATTAAGATACTCTTTTTTTTTTGTTTTTTTTTTTTGAGACAGTTTTGCTCTTGTTGCCCAGGCTGGAGTGCAATGGCACAATCTAGCCTCATGCAACCTCCGCCTACTGGGTTCAAGCGATTCTCCTGCTTCAGCCTCCCCAGTAGCTGGGATTACAGGCACCCGCCACCACGACCGACTAATTTTGTATTTTTAGAAGAGATAGGGTTTCTCCATGTTGGTCAGGCTGGTCTCAAACTCCTGACCTCAGGTGATCCGCCTGCCTCGGCCTCCCAAAGTACTGGGATTACAGGCCACTGAACATGGCCAAGATATTCTCTGTATTTTCTATTAAAAGTTTAGATACTTACTCTAACTGGAACTGATTTTTGTGTGAGAGAAAGACCAAAACAACTTCCCCAAAAATGATAGTTTTACACGATTTTCACTTAAACTAACTGGCCAAGAAATCTTTCAACAGCAAACAGATGAATCTTCAGTATACCAATCTAGAACAGATCTAGTCTACCTCCTTCCTACCTTAGAGCCACTCGATACTTCTGCCCCAATTTCTCAATTTCAGCCATTACACAGTCAGTTATACAAGGGATACCTGCCAGGGAAAAAAATTCACATTAAGGACAGAACTTGTAAAGAAATTATCCCTGAATTATATCCCAGCTCAGAGTTTTAAAGACGCAGGACACGGCCGGGAGCGGTGGCTCACGCCTGTAATCCCAGCACTTTGGGAGGCCGAGGCGGGTGGATCACGAGGTCAGGAGATTGAGACCATCCTGGCTAACACGGAAAAACCCCATCTCTACTAAAAATGCAAAAAATTAGCCGGGCGTGGCGGCGGGCGACTGTAGTCCCAACTACTTGGGAGGCTGAGGCAGGAGAATGGCATGAACCCTGGAGGCGGAGCTTGTAGTGAGCCGAGATCGCGCCAGTGCACTCCAGCCTGGGCGACGGAGCGAGACTCCGTCTCAAAAAAAAAAAAAAAAAAATCCCTAAGAAACTAAGACTGTCCCAACCCCAAATCGCAGATTCCCTGTTATAAACATATCTGGGGAAAAAAAAACTAAGCTGAACTCCATCATTATTTTTATATTAATGTAAGTTTCTGATGGGAAAAAAATTATTTATTTTAATTTTATTTTTTTGAGACAGAGTCTTGCTCTGTTGCCCAGGTTGGAGTGCAGTGGCACGATCTCAGCTTACTGCAGCCTCGACCTCCTGGGTTCTAGTGATCCTCCTGGGTTCTAATGATCCTCCCACCTCAGCCTCCCAAGTAGCTAGGACCACAGGTACACACCACTATGACCAGCTAATTAAAAAAAAACTTTTTTTTTTTTTTTTTTGTAGAGATGGGGCTTTGCTATGTTGCCCAGGCTGTCTTGAACTCCTGGGATTAATCACTCCTCCTGTCTTGGGCTCCCAAAGTGCTGGGATTACAGGCATGAGCTACTGTGCCTGGCTTAGATGAAATCAAATTTAAATGTGAACCACAAGAAGCCATGAAATAGCCAGATAATGTAAATCTGATCACATAAAAAGAAAGCCATATAATAAGTTAAAAAAAAATCATCATCCCTATTTTAGAAGTGAGGAACCTGAGACACAAAGAAGTTAACTAAATAGATAGCAAATGGTAAAGCCAACATTTGAACTGAGTCTGTTGGGCCAAAGACTGGGAAGAGTGGCACCTAGAAGAGTGGCAAAGATTAAACAGATGAAAATACCCAATATTGGCCAGGCATAGTGGCTCACGTCTATAATCCCAGCACTTTGGGAGGCTGAGGCAGGCAGATCACCTGAGGTCAGGAGTTCGAGATCAGCCTGGCCAACACAGTGAAACCCATCTCTACTAAAAATAAAAAAAATAGCTGGGCATAGTGTTGGGCACCTGTAATCCCAGTTACTTGGGAGGCTGAGGCAGGAGAATCAGTTGAACCCAGGAGATGGAGGTTGCAATGAGCCAAGATCATGCCATTGCACTCTAGCCTGAGTGTCAAGAGCGAAACTCCATCTCAAAAAAAAAAAAAGAAAAGAAAAAAGAAAATACCCAATATTGAGGAAACAAGTATTCTCATGCTAAGTTTGTAGGTATATACATTAGTATAACTATTTGAGGGCAAATTTGCAATACCTATTAAAAATACACAAATCCCTTGATATATAATACAGCTTCTAGACAATGTATCCTAAAGAAATACACTCTTACGGAGACATATTCATAAGGATATTTACTATAGACTTGTTAATTGGGTAGAACCTGGAAATAATCCAAATACCTAATAAGATACTGGGTTAAAAAAATTATGTATTTAGGCCGGGCGCGGTGGCTCACGCCTGTAATCCCAGCACTTTGGGAGGCCGAGGCGGGCGGATCACAAGGTCAGGAGATCGAGACCACAGTGAAACCCCGTCTCTACTAAAAATACAAAAAATTAGCCGGGTGCGGTGGCGGGCGCCTATAGTCCCAGCTACTCAGGAGGCTGAGGCAGGAGAATGGCCTGAACCCAGGAGACGGAGCTTGCAGTGAGCCGAGATCGTGCCACTGCACTCCAGCCTGGGGGACAGAGCAAGACTCTGTCTCAAAAAAAAAAAAAAAAAATTATGTATTTAAACAATAGAATAGTATGTAACTTTACACTTGATTTTAGCCAAAAGGCTGAGAAGTGATTATAGTATGTAACTTTATTCATTTTTTATTTTGTTTTGAGAGGAAGTCTCAAGTCTCGTTTTGTTGCCCAGGCTGGAGTCCAGTGGCGTGATCTCTGCCTCCCAGGTTCAAGCGATTCTCCTGCCTCAGCCTCCCGAGTAGCTGGGATTACAGGCGCCCTCCACCACGGCCAATTAATTTTTGTAGTTTTAGTAGAGACGGGGTTTCACCGTGTTGGTCAGGCTGGTTTTGAACTCCTGACCTGAAGCAATCCACCTGCCTTGAACTCCCAAAATGCTGGGATTATAGGCGTGAGCCATCGTGCCCGGCCATATGTGACTCTAAAAAAGAATTCCTGGCCAACATGGCAAAACCCCATCTCTACTAAAAATATAAAAATTAGGGCTGGGCACAGTGGCTCACGTCTGTAATCCCAGCACTTTGGAAGGCTGAGGCGAGCGGGTCACCTGAGGTCAGGAGTTCGAGGCCAGTCTGGTCAACATGGTGAAACCCCGTCTCTACTAAAAATACAAAATGGCGGCACATGCCTGTAATCCCAGCTACTTGGGAAGCTGAGGCAGGAGAATCACTTGAAGCCTGCAGGCAGAGGTTGCAGTGAGCCGAGATTGCGCCACTGCACTCCAGCCCGGGTGACAGAGTGAGGCTCTGCCACAAAAAATAAATAAATAAATAAATAAATTAGGTGGGTGTGGTGGTACACACCTGCAATCCCGGCTAGTGGGAGGCTGAGGCATGAGAATTGCTTGAATCCGGGAAGCAGAGGCTGTAGTGAGCTGAGATCACACCACTGTACTCCAGCCTGGGTGACAGAGTTAAGACCCTGTCTTTAAAAAAAAAAAAAAACCTTGAGCAACATGATTGATACCTTGTTTCTACAAAACATAAATAAATAAAATAGCCAGGCATAAAATAGGCATAGTGGCTCTTTCCAGTAGTCTCAGCTACTTGGGAGACTGTGGCTGGAGGATCACTTGAGACCTGGAGGTTGAGGCTGCCGTGAGCTATTGGCTCAGACCAGTGTATTCCAGCCTGGTTGACAGAGCAAGACCCCGACTCAAAATAAAAGAATGAGGCCCATTTATGTATACATGCCATGGAAAAATATTCAAAATATATAGTTCAATGTAAGCAGCAAGTAGAAATGATTAAAATGTGATCTATCCATATAGTGGACTGTTATTCAGTAATAAAAAGAAATGAAGCACTGATACAAGCTGTAATATAAATGATCCTTGAAAATAGTATGCTAAATGAAAGAGGACCAAATATTTTAAGATTCTATTTTTATTAAATGTCCAGAATAGGGAAATTTATAGCAACAGAAAGTAGATTAGTGGTTGCCTAGAAATAGAGAGAATGGTGAGGGTTGCAGGGTGATGGCTAAGGGTCTCCAGGTTTCTTCCCCGGATAATGGAAGTTCTAAAATTGACTATGGTGATGGATGATGCACAACTAGAAATCACTGAACTGTACACTTTAAAGGGATGAACTGTATAGTTGTAAAGGGAATCATTATATTTCAGTAAATCTGTTTTATAAAGAAAAAAATAATATATGATTCATTTTTTTTTGAGATGGAGTTTCGCTCTTGCTGCCTGGGCTGCAGTGCAATGGTACGATCTTGGCTCACTGAAATTTCTGCCTCTGGGGTTCAAGTAATTTTCCTGCATCAGCCTCCTGAGTAGCTGGAATTATAGGGGCCTGCCACCATGCCTGGCTAATTTTTTTTGGAGTAGAGAGAGAGTTTTGCCATGCTGGCCACGCTGGTCTTGAACTCCAGACCTCAGGTAGTCCGCGTGCCTCGGCCTCCCAAAGTGCTGGGATTACAGGCCATTTTCATCAATAAATAAAATTAACCCTCCCTCTCCCACAGTTATTTATGACTTTTTGTAATTGCCCCTTTGAGGAAATGCATTATAAGCAACTTTCTTCCTCCACTCCGTTTTGAGACAGGTTCTTTTTCTGTCACCCAGGCTGGAGGGCAGTGACATGGACATGGCTCAGTGCAGCCTCGACCTCCCAGGCTCAAGTGATCCTCCCACCTCAGCCTCCCAAGCAGCTGGGACCATAGACATGCTTCACCACGCTCAGCTAATTTTTGTGGTTTCTTTTGGTAGATACAGGGTTTTGCCATGTTGCCCAGGTTGGTCTCAAACTCCTGGGCTCAAGCGATCCACCCACCTTGGCCTCCCAAAGTGGTGGGATTACAGGCATGAGCCACTATGCCTGGCCTGATTTAAAAAAAAAGTTTTTTTGTACAGATGCGGTCACACCATGTTGCCTGGGCTGGTCTTGAACTCCTGAGTTCAAGCCCAGAATTCCTCCCACCTCGGCCTCCCAATCTGCAGGGACTACAGGTGTGAAGGATCTTGCCCATCCCAACTTTCTTTTCTTCTTCTTCTTCTTTTTTTTTTTTTTTAAAGACAGGGTCTCACTCTGTTGACTGGGCTGGAGTGTAGTGGCATAATCACAATTCACTGTAGCCTCGGCCTCCCAGGCTCAAGTGATCCTCCCACCTCAACATCTGTAGCTAGGACCACAGGTGCATGCCACCATGCCTGGCTTTCTTTTTTTTTTTTTTTGAGACAGAGTCTCGCTCTGTCACCCAGGCTGGAGTGCAGTGGCACGATCTCAGCTCACTGAGGCCTCTGCCTCCCAGGTTCCAGCAATTCTCCCACCTCAGCCTCCCAGGTAGCTGGAATTATAGGCACATGCCACTGTGCCTGGCTGATTTTTGTATTTTTAGTAGAGGTGGCGTTTCACCATGTTGGCCAGACTGGTCTCGAACTCCTGATCTCAGGTGATCTGCCTGCCTTGGCTTCCCAAAGTGCTAGGATTACAGGTGTGAGCCACCACACTCGGCCTCCTGGCTAATTTTTAAATTTTGTGTAGACATGGGGTCTCGCTATGTTGCCCAGGCTTCAACTTTAATTTTTTATGCTAGAATTTTTTAGAAGTACATTAATATTGGCCAGGTGTGGTGGCTCATGCCTATAATCCCCGCACTTTGGGAGGCCGAGGTGGGCAGAATGCTTGAGCTCAGGAGTTCGATACCAGCCTGGCCAACATAGAGAAACTCCGTCTCTACTTTACACAAAAATTAGCTGGGTATGGCAGCACACACCTATAATCCCAGCTACTCGGGAGGCTGAGGCAGGAGAATCACTTGAACCTGGGAGGCAGAGGTTGCAGTGAGCAGAGATCACGCCACTGTACTCCAGCCTAGGCCACAGAGTGAAACTTCGTCTCAAAATATATGTATATATTTTAATACTGAGATCATGAAAAAAGGCAATGTGTTCTTTAAGAGGACCAATTTCAGAGCCATGTAGCAGTGAAGTACGCAAAGGCTTGCAACTGAAGTCGGGAAGCAGGCTCAGGAAAACCACTATAAGGAAAGGGAAAGTAACAGCCTCAGGATTCACAGGCAGAAGAGAAAGCTGATGGGAAACAAATTATCCTTCCTTGTTGGGACTATAAAGTGGAAATGGAAGAGACCAGGAACTATGAAAAGATCAAAAAGGCCTTTTCAAGGTAAGAGGAAGATAAAGGCCTTCCTTTAAGTATAAGGGCAAGCAAGGCCAGGCACGGTGGCTCACGCCTGCAATCCCAACACTTTGGGAGGCCAAGGTGGGTGTACCAGCCTGACCAATATGGTGAAACCCATCTCTACTAAAAATACAAAAATTAGATAGGCATGGTGGCATGTCCTAGCTACTCGGGTGGCTGAGGCAGGAGAATTGCTTGAACCTGGGAGGCAGACGTCGCAGTGAGCTGAGATCATGCCACTGCACTCCAGCCTGGGTGACAGAGCGAGACTGTCTCAAAAAAAAAAAGAGTATACATATTTAAAGAAAGTCTAACCATAAGACTAAAGCGATCCTGACGAAAGCTCTAACAGTCACCATCTAGATATTACTGGTGGAGGTATAGAGTCAAGGAAGCAATTCACCAAGGAAGCAAAGGGCCATGCTTTGACCCTCTATCCGTTTCATTGATAAGTAGGTCACAGCACTCCTGGAAAAGCAGCTCAATTAGAAATACCATGGGAAATACAAAGAGACTACCAAGTTTAGTGTCTTCCCCCATACAGGGTTACCCAAGCCTCATTTTTACAGGCCTGGTAGCACCTCAACTTTAGATTATTTCTAAAAGATTTATTTAAAAAGTATATGTATATAGCTTTAAAAAATAATACAGAAAGGCCTATATGAAAAAACAACGGTCCCCTGACCATTCCTACCCAATCAATTCTGATCTGTAGAGAAGACTATTTTATTCCATTAGCTCCATTTTTTTCTCATCTGGTGGCTACCTTCACATCTTAATATATATAGCTAATAAATGTATGCAGCCATTCTCTTTTTTGTTTTTTAGACGGAGTCTCTCTCCGTCGCCAGGCTGGAGTGCAGTGGTGAGATCTCGGCTTACTGCAACCTCCACCTCCCAGGTTCTAGCAATTCTTCTGCCTCAGCCTCCCAAGTAGCTGGGACTACAGGCACGCACAACCACATCCAGCTGATATTTGTATTTTTAGGAGAGAGGAGGTTTCACCTTGTTGGCCAGGATGGTCTCGATCTTGACTTCACGATCCACCTGCTTTGGCCTCCCAAAGTGCTGGCATTACAGGCGTGAGCTACCGCGAGTGCTAGGATTACAGGTGTGAGCCACTGCGCCTGGCGGGAGCCATTCTTAACTAATTTTAGGCATCTAAAGAATCTGCTTTCATACCTCCTTCACACATTCCTTACCCCCATCTTCTCACCTTGCTCATTATAATAAATCAGTAAACAACATGTACATTTCTATCACTCTGTAACTGTTGTTCATTATATAGTAGCCTTTAAAACTTAAAAAGGGAGGTACAAATTTTTCCCTTTGATTTCAATAATTTTTCCTCTACGGCAAAGTTTAAAAATTTGTACCTCTAACCGGGTGACTAAAAAATATATAAATATAAACCTGCTACAAATGGGACAGATCTTACTATGATAGGCCTCATACATGGCCTTAGTTTTCTTTTTCCTCTTCATGGTAGTGAAGGAAGATCATTTAAAGGAGGGGATATATAAATACACAAGGGAAATCTATTAATGGTAAATTACATACCTAGGTATAAATAAACTACCTCAGATCCTCTGTACTACAAATAAATACCAAACTGAATAAACTTAGGAATTGACCATCTATCTAACTTCTAGGGCTGTGATCATAAATGGCAGAATATCGTATTTAGTGTTTCAACACTGGGGCAGAAGGGACAACATATCCTTGTTAACATAAAAGAATACAGATACTAAAAAACAGATCTTTCATTTATCCAGAATTTTAAAATCTAGAATTCGAAAACAGAAAATTCCCCTATGTTCAAAATTGATGTCCATAATGATACTCGAAGCATTCTAAGTGTTTTCTGAATTGTGAAAGTTTAATTTTTTCCAGTCGAGTTTGCATTATACTTCAATTCATTAAACATGGTCATTGCTATGGTGACCACTATAAATTAAATGGCCAGCAATTCAGTTAATAAGAACCCCATCTCCCTCTTTTCTTTCTTTTTTTTTTGAGACAGAGTCTCGCTTTGTCATCTAGGCTGGAATGCAGTGGCACAATCTCGGCTCACTGCAAGCTCCGCTTCCCGGGTTCACGCCATTCTCCTGCCTCTGCCTCCCGAGTAGCTGGGACTACAGGTGCCCGCCACCGCGCCCGGCTAATTTTTTTTGTATTTTTAGTAGAGACGGGGTTTCACCGTGTTAGCCAGGATGGTCTCAATCTCCTGACCTCGTGATCTGCCCGCCTCGGCCTCCCAAAGTGCTGGGATTACAGGCATGAGCCACCGCGCCCGGCCTCTCCCTCTTTTCATGTATTTGTATAAATATAATTATTCTGTACAAATGTCACGGAAACATAAAAGTATGATACTCACACTTGGCATACAGACAGTCCATCATTGACTGCACTAAGTCCAGTTTGGCTTTTATGGAAAAGTTGATAAAGTTGGTATCAACGAGGATGTGGTAAGGTGGGCCCAGCTGTGTATTATATTGGAAAAATAAGCAGGAAGGGTGTTGGGGACTGAAGGAAAAAGAAAACAAGAACAAAGTAAAACTTACATTGATACCCTAGTATTAACAAAAAACAAAATAGAACTCTCTGCTTGGGACTGTTTGCTGTAAACTCTTTTGTACATGTTCATTGGAAATAAATCCTAAAAAGGAAGGCAACGAAGAAAGTAACATCATTATCTTAATCTCAGCTCCCCTGGCAACTTTTGTCACCAACTTTTAAAAAGCAATTATCAAAAACAAACAAATAAAAAAAGCAATTATCCATTCCAGCTCTTCCTCTAGCAAGAGTAGAGTCGCCATGGGCACAGGGAGGTAGAATACAGGTATGATTAGAATGATACTCCAACACATTTGTCATTCTTATAGGATTCTAAAACTGTTGTTATGGAATGTGATAGAGAACAGTTTGTCTAGTGTTAGGATTATACACTACAGCAGGACCTGTATCACACCTAGCCCAAGTTGTCTGGGTTGAATATGACAGTGATTCCAAATGCTAGGCCATGGACCAGTATCTACTTGTGATGATATATCCATTACCAATCCAGGGCAAAATTAGAAAAACAAGGAAAATGTGGTAAAGTTTTCATAAAGTTAAATGTATTTACTCAAAAGGAATGAAATACCTTTATATCTTTATATAAAGGTTTTATATCTCTATATACATATCTTTATTCTGAAAATATATTTTAAATATCTTTTGGTGATACAGTCTCTCTTTTATGAAATGCTAGTGTGTTAACGGCAATTTTGTCTCTTAAAAGATCCCTGGCAAAGAAAAAGTTGATAATCCTCGATAATATCTCCTGGATTTTAGGGGAAATTTTACTGCTCCATAAAATCCAAAAACCTTCAAACCACTGGAATTGATACATGCTCATCAATATCACTTTCATCTACATAGTTGTGGTAGACTTACTAACAAATAAGTTAGCAAACCAGCTCAGGGAAAGCCTGGATTTCTAAGCGGTCTATGGTTTTAAAGGAGAACTTCAAATGTTTGATTACTCACACTTCTCTGTCCTTTAATGCACTGGGATCCTTCTTTTCTTTCTTTTTAGGTTTTAATCTATCCTTTTCTTTACTAGGAAGAAAAAAGTAAATTATATCCAAGGGAGAAGAAAAACCACAGCAGTTAAAATCTCAAAAATCTAAAGTTCCATTTTTTTTGGTCTACAGAAGAAATCCTACTTTGTGACTTCTTCATGTTAATATCAGCATACTCTTTCTGAGCAAATAACCAGTGCAAAGTACAGTACCTGGAAGTATCAGAATTAATCAGTAATGCCAATAACGCATAAGAATTGTTAATGAGTAAATAAAAGCTGATTATACTACATTTCTTTCTTACAATCTCTCATATCAAGGATCAAAATCCACTTCCAAGCAATGGGTAAAAGGGTGACAGTTATCTTCTGAAGATCCAGATGCTTTAACAGTAGGGGGAAAGTATTATCCCATATGCTTCTTATAAAGGGCCAAAATGTAAAAACACATATACAGAACTTAACCCCTAACTAGAAATTATTATTAATGGAGTGTCACTCCTAAAAATTACACAATACATCCACACTAAAGGCTGAGAAGAATAATTCTGAAGGTTTTAACGACCACTCTCTTATTCTGAGACTTTTTTTGGTATTTTTAGTGGAGACGGGGTTTCACCATGTTGGCCAGGCTGCTTTCGAACTCCTCACCTCAGGTAATCCATTCGCCTCAGCCGCGCAAAGTGCTGGGATTACAGGCGTGAGCCACTGCGCCTGGCTTTCTGAGACTCTTAAACTCATTGAAGATCAGTCTTTATTTAATAGCTATGCTTATTCTACACTTAAGCAGGGACACTGCTTTGATCCTCTTCATACTAGGGAATATCGCTTCACTTTCTTCTTCCACAGTGATTTGGATTCTTATATTAGTAAGACTTATAAAATGGAGATATCTTGGAGTTTTCCCATTTTCTCTGACAAAAAATATTTGAGTACCAGGCACTGGAGACACAAGACAAACACGGTCTCTAACCTTGCCATCTTTCAACAAGAAACACTCCCCCCGCCCCACCCCAGGGGAATGTAGTAGTGTAATGGTAAAAACATAAAGAGAATTATACGGACTTCACCGAACTGACATGAGGTTTAAATGCGATATGGCAGATAAAGCATATAACGGTAGAAAAAGGGAACACTTAAATGTTTAATTCCCATAGCCTTTCCCAGTGTGAGCGCTCAGCAGCTAAATTACTGTTAAACACTGGTTATCTCATGCTATATAAATCGAAGATACAATATTATAAGGAAAAAACAAAATAGTAACAAAAATTTTTACTACTTATCCTCTCTAGACTCTTATTAGACTATCCTTGGGCAGTTAATTCCAGATACTCACAGCCTCTGATCTCTGAGACTAAGCATTCGCTTCATGGTCGCATACTTCCTTGTTTTCTTTTGCTTCCCCTTGAAACAGAAATTTTAGAATTAAAAGAGTTGGAAACATATGGCATCTTTTAAAGTCTCTTCTCTTGTCCATTGCCTTCCCTTCTTGCCTCAAATACCCAGACCCTCTTCCCCACTCTGTAAAGCATAACAGGCACCGCTCGGAGAAGTTTAAGAGCTAAGCCCAGAATGAAAATATGCAAGGACAATGTGTCAGAAATTTGGCCACGGTCTGACTCCCTCCTTCTCCACCCGAAAAGTGGCCTGATAACATCCCTTCTTGGACCCTCTTCTCTCACCATGGTCACGCCACACTCCTGGTTCTTCCGTAATCACCAACGGCGCAATACTTCTACGTCATTCACATACTGCTTCCGGCAAAGGATAGCCCGGAAGCGGAAGCTCCTTGGGGAAACGGCAAACCCCCGAGCCGGTTCCCAGGCCGGGTAGAGACCAACTCTGGGGTCTCTTGGTGGGAGCGTGGAGAGCCCGTCTTCTGCTGAGTGCTGCTGCCCCCTCCCAGGAGACCAGAGCTGGAACTTCATCGCGCTGCAACCCCCGGCTTGGGTAACGTTTCTCTGCAGCCCTAGGCAGAGCCCAGAAGACCTGCCTTCTCCAGAGTTCCAGAGAGAGGAAGGGAGGACAAGGGTAGGGGGGTCAGACTCCAGGTTTGCCCAGTAGTTTGGGGGAACACATTCTCCTCACCCTGCGGCGTTGGGGCATCCGGTGTCTACGGTCCAACCCTGAGGCTGTGGTTCCTACTTGGTTTTCCTAGCCGATATGGTGCTTTGTGCAGCTAGGTGGATGATACTCCTCGAGTACATACCGTGTACTCGTCTCAGTGAAAAGAGAAATGAAGCAGTGTTTGAGGGCTTAGACTTATCGCTAGAGAATTGGGGCATTAGCTTGCATGTTACTGCTTACCCAAGCCAGGAAAATGGTGAGAAACAATGGACATTTATTGTGAAGCCTTGGTGTGTCATCCTTAAATAAAAAGGGAGAATTTGTGAGAACAAGGAGGAAAAAGTAGCTTTTTTCTTTGAGTACCTGCTATGTATTCCAGTGGTTCTTAACCTTTTGGAGATAACTTATTTCTTGAAAGTTTGTGGAAAGACAGGAACAATTCTTTAAAAAATGGGCACACATACAGTTTGTAATACACTTTTTATGAGATTCGTGGACTCTGAAGCCCATCTGTGGACCCTTTGGATGTCTGTGAACTTTAGATTAAAACCGTCATCCTGTATACCGTACTTGGCACTTTATTCATATTGCCTTCTTTGACCATCTCAATAACATAAATACTCTCGTTTTTCATATGGGGAAACTGAGCCACAGACTTTATTCAGGGGTCTGAGTCTCTTGATTCCATAGTCTATACCTTTATTTATTTATTTATTTTTTACACTTTGTCTTCCATTCTCCGGCTACTGAGCAAGCTGGGAATGGAATGGGTACCTCTGTCATACTTTTCTTATTGCATGATGCTGTCCTAGAATTGGAAGTGAAAAATGTTATCAGGTTTTTTTCAAAAAAGGTGACCGTTGTATAACCCTTATGATGAAACACGGTTTGTTGTTTAACACGAACTTTGGAGTCTGACTGATGGGGTTAAAATCCTTGCTCTGCCTCATAACTTGCCATGACATTGGGTTAGTTAATCTATCTGCGTCTCAGTTTCTTTATCTGTAAAATGGAGATAATCATAATAGCACTCTTTTACTGGGATGTTTTCAGGACTTATATTTATTCATAGTAAACATGCGAGGTCCCTAGAAGAGTGTAAACCAGACTACCCAGAGTGTTTTCTGTTGTTACCATTGTGTGTCTTCCAACTTGAGGATATGTGGCAGAGTTGGAACTTTATGCCTATGTTATGTTATGTTATGTTATGTTATGTTATGTTATTTTATTTTTGAGATGGAGTCTCCCTCTGCTGCCCAGGTTGGAGTGCGGTGGCGCTATCTCGGCTCACAGCAACCTCCACCTCCCAGGTTCAAGCAATTCTCCTGCCTCAGCCTCCCGAATAGCCAGGACTGCAGGCGTGTGTGTGCCACCACACCTTGCTAATTTTTGTATTTTTAGTAGAGATGGGGTTTCACCATGTTGGCCAGGCTGGTTTCAAACTCCTGACCTCAGGTGACCCACCCACCTGGGCCTCCCAAAGTGCTGGGATTACAGACGTGAGCCACCGTGCCCAGCCCCTTTTTTTTTTTTTTTTTTTTTTTTTGAGACGGAGTTTCGCTCTTGTTGCCCAGGCTAGAGTGCAATGGTGTGATCTCGGCTCACCACAACCTCCACCTTCCGGGTTTAAGCGATTCTCCTGCCTCAGCCTCCCGAGTAGCTGGGATTACAGATGTGTGCCCACACACCCGGCTTATTTTGTATTTTTAGTAGAGACGGGGTTTCTCCATGTTAGTCAGGCTGGTCTCAAACTCCCGACCTCAGGTGATCCGCCCACCTTGGACTCCCAAAGTGCTGGGATTACAGGCTTGAGCCACAGCACCCGGCACCAGCCCCATTTTATTTTAACATAGTTGCACTGGAACTTGAATGTGTTCATAAACCTCAAAAACCTTATTAAGTTTTCAGGTCCTGGGACGCTCAATCGCATGGTGATTTCTTCTCTTGATTTGGGCGTAAACTGTTTTTCTGCTTCTCCTTTCTCTTTCAGACACACATTCATTTAGATAGCTTGATAGTTTACATATCTGTGGGCTCGGAATTTTTGATGTAGAAATAGTAGCTACAGATACTGTATGTGCCTTCTGCTTTACCCTATTTGTGGTTACTAGAAGTTCCTAATCTTTCTGGAGCAGGTTGTCTCTGTCAAGCTGTCATTCATGTGTAGAGCTAATAGCAACCAGTTTTTTTATGTATCTCTTGGTGGTTAGACAATAAGCTTTTTATTGTCTAAAAGCTAAAATAACATGGTCAGTTATTCTTCTTAAACATTTGACTGATTAGTATTATATATAGGTTCTGAGGGAAAATTACATATCATTAAATAGTAATTTGCACTTAAATTCAGGCACTGACAGAAAAACAGTCTTCTGGTAATGTGTACTTTGAATTTTGGAATCCATGAACAATAACAACTTAAAAAAAGGCCATTTGTAATTTCTATTGTAACCTCTATTGAGAGTGTTCTGATTTCCTTGATTGTTAATACCTAACAGGGAGCTAAATTAGTGTAGGAACACCATGGGGGATAAGAACATGCTTAGAAAAATTTGTTTTTGTTGCGTTGTAATTTTATTGCAATCTGAGGTTCTTATAGCTTATTGAAATGAAAGTGGTCAGATACTCTACAGCATTCTTTGATGGGGATGGAAAGTGGGGGATGGGAAGCCAGGAGGTGGTGTTGATTTGTGATGGATGGGAGCAGAAAGTAATTGCTTTTGGGCACATACTTGTGAGGAAAAGAAATGATTTTAGTCCTTCTCAGCAGTCAAGAGGGTTGTTTTGCATTTTTCTGCAGTCTTGAAGAGAAAAAATTGCCCAAGGCATTGGACACACAGTTTGAACACATAATTGGGCTTGGACTTCATTCCATTCACTAATTGGTCTAACTTACTAATTTAAGTTGGTATCAAATTTCTTTATAAAATTATTCTGGATAATGAAAGACTCCTTAAAGAATATCTTGTATTTCAATGTTAGAAAGTTATAAGTAGATTCACTTTTTGGTCCATTTTCAAGCTATAGTTTTTACATTTATTTTTCTGACCTGCATGATAGGACTTTTTTTCTCCCAACGAACATTAGTCACTGTTAATTATTTTTCAATTAACTTGCCGGCCTCTAAATATGGTAGCATGGCATACAGCATGTTCTGCTTCTGAGGTCTTGATATTGAATTGGTTTTGTAAGAATACCTCAGAGATAGATTACTGCCGCTTGCTCATTCATTCAGAAAGCATTTATTGAGGGCCCATTCTGTCCTGGGCAATCTCACCACAGTCCTGTGTTAGAGAGAGACTTGTAAACAGATAAAGTATGGTTGGTGGCTGAATAGAAATGTGGGAGTTGAAATATTTTAGAGGAATTACTCTACCTGTTCATCTTTCTGGAAGTGGTCCAGGTCAGAGTACTGTTGTGTAATGTTTATTTACTACTATCAACATATTAGTACCATGTAATAGATCAGATTGTATTACCTTAATGGACTCTAGTGTATCATTTTACCTTTTATTTATTATTTATTAGGTCTTGCTGTGTTGCCCAGGCTGATCTTGAACTCCTGGCCTCAAGCCATCCTCCCACCTCAGCTTCCTGAGTAGCTGGGACAAGAGGCATGAGCCACTGTGCCTTACCGTTTTACCTTTTAAATGACTTTAGCTATTAACTAACATGGGTTTAAATTTCAGTTATTTTTATTTGGTTTCTTTTTCTTTGAAGTAGTGGATGGTAGTAGAGGCAGAGTTAGCTTTTAAGTATGTATACTTAAGTATGTATACTTCCATGTACTACATGTATGTACATGTAGTACATGGAAGTATAACTACGTAATTATTTACTTGTCTGTCTTCTTTACTAAGCTTTTGTATATCTAAGGGGTTGAGGATATTTTACTCATTCTGGAATCCTTGGGGTCCAACATATTGCTTGGCATGTAGTCGCTTCTGAAGCGTTCTGAATGCTTAGCCTTCACTAGTGTTCTTTCATATAGTAGTTTTCAAACTTTGGAGGTTGTTTAACCTTGTTGCAGTTTGTGTATGTGTATGTGTGTGTACACACATGCATGCCGGAGCCGTTGATATGGTGTTACAGCACCATAATGATGTTTTCCTGATGGCTCTTTTGAAAACTGTTCTACAAGATAGAGTTTATAAAGATGGGTATTCACTTAGCTTTTAGAAACTAAATAGTCATGGTAGATACATGTTTTGTCATTTAGTCTCATTGAACGGTTCCATATGATTTTATGAGTTTTTGTTACCTTGAACAGTTGAGCAATTTGCATCATGTTTTTCAGAGCAAAGGCATTTATTTCGGTGCAGCTTGTTACTGTTGAGATGCTAATAGTTAACATCTGTTAATTGATGTTCTGTATATTGTACTTTTTGGCCAGAGATTAGATAATCTATTAATATACAACATATTTTCTGTAATGTCCCCTTGCTTTTATCCAGAGACCCAGAGCATGTTATTTTAACCCCTCTCTTGTCCAGTTTGGGAAGTTCAAATTCAAGGTACTCCCGGTATATATGGTAAACATATTAGGAACGGAAAACAGTTAAAACTTCCCAAGTGTGATCTAGTTTTTCATGTCTTGGTAAAGAAGAAATCCCAGGTGGGCTGTGCAAACAGTTCATAGAAAGGGGTTAAAAAAGATACTTAAAAAGTTTTAGGCCAGCATTACCTGAATTGGGGCAATGATTAGGGAGACATGATTAGAATCCTAAGGGGGAGTGAGAATGTAAAGGGGAGCACCATATGTAATTAAATATTTTAAAATTGTGGAATAATTTTAAATTTATAAAAAAGTTGCAAAGATAGTACAGAGTATTCCTGTATACCTTTCACCCAGCTTCTCCTAATGTTAACTTCTTATATAACCATGGCACATACTGTCACATTTAAGAAATTAACATTGGTACAATACTATTACTAAACTATAGACTTTATTTGGGTTTCACAAGTTTCTCCACTGATTTCCTTTTTCTGTCCCCAAACTGAATCCAAAATACCACATTCCAGTTAGATCATGTGTAATTTCTTTTTTTTTTTGAGATGGAGTCCCACTCTGTCATCCAGGCTGGAGTGCAGTGGCGCGATCTCGGCTCACTGCAAGCTCCGCCTCCCAGGTTCACACAATTCTCCTGCCTCAGCCTCCCAAGTAGCTGCGACTACAGGCACCCGCCACCACGCCTGGCTAATTGTTTGTATTTTTAGTAGAGATAGGATTTCACCCTGTTGGCCAGGATGGTCTCGATCTCCTGACCTCGTGATCCACCTACCTCAGCCTCCCAAAGTGCTGGGATTACAGGCGTGAGCCACTGCGCCTGTCCTCTTTTTTTTTTTAATGGAGTTTTGCTCTTGTCACCCAGGCTGGAGAGCAGTGGTGCCATTTTGGCTCACTGCCACTTCTGCCTCCTGGGTTCAAACAATTCTCCTGCCTCAGCCTCCCGAGTAGCTGGGATTACAGGTGCCCGCTACCAAGCCTGGCTAAATTTTGTATTTTTAATAGAGATGGAATTTCACCATGTTGGCCAGGCTGGTGTCGAAATCCTGACCTCAGGTGATCTGCTCGCCTCGGCCTCCCAAAGTGCTGGGATTACAGGTGTGAGCCACTGTGCCCCATCAGATCGTGTGTCATTTTGATAAATAAGTTGGTATTTCCAGTGAGTGCTTTTTCTATGCTATGTATGTGGTCCAAGAAGCCCCTCTGACCAGAGTCATTGACCCTGAGAATAAGTAATACTTCATAGGTAGTATTTTGTATTCCTTGACCCCCAACGCATTGTTAACTCTATGAAAGAGTTGACTTTGCTTCCAGGAGCGTGATGTGAACGTTCCTGAGACACTAAGAGCTGATCTTGATTAAGGTATCCATCCATACACTCCATGCTCACCTCATAGATTTTACTACATGGAAGTATAACTACGTAATTATTTACTTGTCTGTCTTCTTTACTAAGCTTTTGTATATCTAAGGGGTTGAGGATATTTTACTCATTCTGGAATCCTTAGGGTCCAACATATTGCTTGGCATGTAGTCGCTTCTTAATATGCATTTGAAGAAATTAATAGACCTTTCTTTGGTAAAATTAATTATTAGGTCAACAGAAATTTTGTTTTGAATAGGTTAAGTGTTGAGTTTCTCCTTCAAATCAAGCTATCTTAGGGTACCATATCTATGGCTAGTTGAGTTTTTCTTCTTAGAATCTTAACTGTAAAATGCTCATTTAAATAACATTGTTTTTCCTTTCAATTATATAAATAATTTATTTTTCTTAAAAATAAGCACAGAGTTGAAAGTAGTGGATGGTAGTAGAGGCAGAGTTAGCTTTTAAGTATACATGTGACCATTCCAGTTCCACCCGACTGGGCTGCAGATCTGGCTGTGTGCCTGCCACTTCAGGCACAGTTAATGGAATAATAGCTTCCTAGACTTATTGAGGGAGACGGCTTGTCAGATTCAGAGAATTACTTTTAAAATCTTCCTGTTATAGCCAAGATTCAGTGGTCCAAGGTCACCTAAGCATAAAAGCTGCCATGAGATGGGAACATGGGGGCCTGTCCTCTGTGGCTCAGGCATAGTAGAGTCGGTTTTGTATATAGAAAACACATCAGGATAGGATGGAGTAGGAAACTGAAGCTAGTATTTTCCAGATTTAGGGTTAAGAATGGGACAGTGACATAGATGAGCCAGTTTTCTCTCTTGTTTTTCTCCCCATGAGGATACAAAATGAGCAATGAGAAATTCTCACTTCTTGTTTTCCCTGTTACACTCACATTAGCTTTGAATCCCTTTTTCCTGCTTTCTCTAAACTGTGCTGAGAACGAATGGGAAACAACTCCAGGGACAGCTGAATCTAAGCTATGCCTTTGTATATACTATACAAAAAGAAATTAGGGTCTGAAGAACTCTGGCTTATTTTAGAGAGAATGGTGCGATAGAGAGAATCCAAACTAATATAAGAAATGCAGAATTGGCCGGGTGCGGTGGCTCAAGCCTGTAATCCCAGCACTTTGGGAGGCTGAGACGGGCGGATCACGAGATCAGGAGATGGAGACCATCCTGGCTAACACAGTGAAACCCCATCTCTACTAAAAAATACAAAAAACTAGCCGGGCGAGGTGGCGGGCGCCTGTAGTCCCAGCTACTCGGGAGGCTGAGGCAGGAGAATGGCGTAAACCTGGGAGGCGGAGCTTTCAGTGAGCTGAGATCCGGCCACTGCACTCTAGCCTGGGCAACACAGCGAGACGCCGTCTCAGAAAAAAAAAAAAAAAAAAAAAAAGAATTGCAGAATGACTTTTATCTTGGTTAGCTTAATCTTAATAAGCCAAAATTTTAATTTAACCAGTGAGTGATTTATAGGACAACTTTTTCCAGTCTCATCACAGGTTAGAGTGACTCAGTAAGGTGGGAATGATCTCATAAAAGACTCTCTTTAAAGCCAGAAGGGTAACTAGTTTATTGCCCCTGGCTTAACCTCAAGGTGCATGTTCTGGGTTGTGGAATTTAGTTGTTGTTTTAAGAACCAGTATCAGGGGTGCAGAGGTCTTACGTGGATTTGGAGAGAAGTGAAGGACTAAAACCTTGGCTAAATTTAAGCATTCCATTTACTAGATTGAAGAGAAGAAAAATCTGTTAAAATATTAAAATCTTTCCAAATTCAGAAATAGACTATAACTGGGGCCGGGCGTGGTTGCTCACGCCTGTAATCCCAGCACTTAGGGAGGCTGAGGTGGGCAGATCACCTGAGGTCAGGAGTTCGAGACCAGCCTGATGGGCATGGAGAAACCCTGTCTCTACTAAAAATACAAAATTAGCCAGGCATGGTGGTGCATGCCTGTAATCCCAACTACTCGGGAGACTGAGGCAGGAGAATCGCTTGAACCTGGGAGGCGGAGGTTGCAGTGAGCCGAGATCGTGCCATTGCACTTCAGCCTGGGCAATAAGAGCCAAACTCCGTCTCAAAAAAAAAAAAAAAAAAAAGAAACAGACTATAGCTTAAATAGTGTATGGTTATGTGTGGCATTGAATTTGAAAGAAACAGAGGGAATAAAACTTAATAACTCTGAGATAAATGGAATGCAGGAGTTTTAAAAAGTCTTGTTAAAAAATTTGATGAGAGAATTTTCTCTTGTGAAACTTTTAGATAAACCTCTAGAAAAAAACCAGGAGAAAATCTTTGTGACCTTGAGCTAGGTGGAGTTTTAAAAAATAGAACACAAAAACCACAAACTATGAACAAAAAATTTATGTTGGCTTTCATCAAAATTAGAAACTTTTACTCTTTAAAAAGTGTATTTTCTGTTAAGAAAATGAAGAGGCAAACCACAGAAAATATTTGCAAAATGTTTATCTAATAAAGGACTTGTATTTATGTGAAAGGAAAATAAGTCTTGGGGCCCCAGAATCACTAAGCTAAAGGGAAAAGTGAAGCTGGGAACTGCTTAGGGCAAATCTGCCTCCCATTCTATTGAAAGTTGTCCCTCTGCTTACTGAGATAGATGCATATCTGATTGCCTCCTTTGGAAGGGCTAATCAGAAACTCAAAAAAATGTAATCATTTTTCTCACCTGGAAGCCCCCCTCCCTACTTCAAGTTGTCCTGCCTTTCTGGACTGAGCCAATAAACATCTTGATTGATGTCTCATGTCTCCCTAAAATGTATAAAAGCAAGCTGTGCCCCGACCACATTGGGCACATGTCGTCAGGACCTCATGAGGCCGTGTCCTGGGTGCGCGTCTTCAACCTTGGCAAATAAACTTTCTAAATTAACTGAGACCTGTCTCAGATATTCGGGGTTCGCATTTAGAATGTATAAAGAACTCTTACAACTCAATAGTAAGAAGACAAACAGCTCGATTTTTAAAAAAGACAGATTTGAATAGATACTTCAAAGAAACTAATACAAATAACCAATAAACACATGAAAAAATACTCAATATTGTTAGTTCTTAGGGAAATGCAAATTAAAACCACAATGAACTATCACTTCACACCTGTTAGAATGGGTAAACTTAAAAGACGGTACCAAGTGTTGGTGGATGTAGAGCAACCCGCCTCTTGTGCATTGCTGGTGGAAATGCAAAGTGGTCCAGCCGCTTTGGTAAACAGTTTGGCAGTTTCTTGTAAGTTAAATATATACTTACCATATGACCCAGCAGTCCCATTCTTATATGTTTACCCAAGAGAAATGAAAGCATGTGTCTACCGATTTGTAGCTTAATGTTCATAGCAGCTTTATCCATGATACCACCAAACTGGATATAACCCAAATGTCCTTCATCTGGTGAATAAACAATTTGCTGTATGTCCATTTAATGGAGTACTACTCTGCAGGAAAAAGGAGTGAACTACTGAAACATGTAACAGCATGTATGAATCTAAGAACCTAAGTGTAAAAATGGTACACACAAAGGACTACATTTTGCATGTGATGCAAATGTATAAGGCATTCTGTAAAAGGCAAAACTACAGTGATAGCGTATCGGTGGTTGTGCAGGGGCTTGTGGGAGGAGGACTGACTGCAAAGAGCATAAGGGAACTTTTGGGGATGATGAAGTGTTTTGTGTCATGACTACACTTTATATAATAACCTTACACAGTTGTCAAAAGTAATTGTACATTTCAAATTGATGTTTATTTATACCTCAGTAAAACTGATTTTACTGGCGGTGCTAAAAACTTAGGAGATTTTTTGGCCAGTGATTTATACAGGATAGGCGGGGGTCCCTAATCCCTGGGCCACAGACCTTCAGCAGTCCATGGCCTGTTAGGAACAGGACTGCACAGCAGGAGGTGATGGCGGGTGAGCAAGCAAAGCTTTTTCTGTATTTACAGCCCCTCCCCATCACTTGCGTTACCACCTGAGCTCCACCTCCTGTCAGATCAGCAGCGGCATTAGATTCTCATAGGAGCACGAACCTTATTGTGAACTGTGGGTGTGAGGGATCTAGGTTGTGTGCTCCTTATGAGAATGTAATGTCTGATGATCTGAGGTGGAACAATTTCATCCTGATATCACCCTCCCACCTGCTGTCCATGCAAAAATTGTCTGCCACAAAACTGGTCCCTGGTACCAAAAAGGTTGCCGACTGCTGAGATTGACAGTGGATTCAGATTAGTTTAGATCTGAATTTGTTATAGGCATTAAAATGATTTTGAAATAATAATTAGTATTACTGAATTGAGTTGCAAAGAGTTTACTAATTATCAGCGTCAGGTCAAGTTTAGTTTAATATTCTCTT
Organism: Macaca fascicularis; assembly: GCF_037993035.2. Lineage (NCBI taxonomy): Eukaryota > Metazoa > Chordata > Mammalia > Primates > Cercopithecidae > Macaca > Macaca fascicularis. The sequence goes on along the minus strand of NC_088381.1, from coordinate 142,651,904 downwards.
ATTAATGAGATAGAAATAAGACATAAATGTATTGAAGAAGTTACTAGATCAGAAAATGAGTGTCACAGATAATTCAGGAAGAAAACTTGGGGGCTGATTTTGTGTCCCCCCTTTGGCAGAAATCTTTACTGGATCTGATATTGTTTATGACCAATTTCTAGAAATAATCACTTTCTTTTGCCTCTGGTAAACTACTTTTACAATTTTTCTCCTCCTGTCCTCTTTTTCCTTCTCATTTGTTGGCTCCTTTTTTTTTTTTTTTTTTTTTCAAGGTTGATCCCCTCAGGGTTCTATGATTGGTTTTTTGTTTGTTGGTTGGTTGGTTGGTCTCTGCTTTTTATGGTGGTCTTTGCCATTTTCCGTGTCTTCAGGATATTGGCATCTCTCTAGCTTCATGTGCTTATTTCTGTGTACCTTTTGAATATATTCACCTGGATATCCTGTAGACACTCCAAACTTAACATGTTTAATTCTCTACTCATTATCTTTTGATATGGTTTGGGTGTCCCCACCCAAATCTCACCTTGAATTTTAGCTCCCATAATTCCCATTGTTGTGGGAGGGACCTGGTGGGAGATAATTGAATCATGGGGTAGTTTCCCCCATACTGTTCTCACAGTAGTGAATAAGTCTCACAATATCTGATGATCTTATAAGGAGTTTCCCTTTTCACTTGGCTCTCATCCTCTCTTGCCTGCTGCCATGTAAGACATGACTTTTGCCTTCTGACATGATTGTGAGGCCTCCCAGCCATGTGGAACTATGAGTCCATTCAACCTTTTTTTCTTTATAAATTACCTAGTCTCTGGTATGTCTTTATCAGCAGTGTGAAAATGGACTAATACAGTAAATTGGTACTGGAAGTGAGGCGGTGCTGTAAAGATACCTGAAAATGTGGAAGCAACTTTGGAACTGGGTAACAGGCAGAGGTTAGAATAGTTTGGAGGGCTCAGAGGAAGACAGGAAAATATGGGAAAGTTTGAAACTTCTGGAGACTTGTTGAATGACTTTGAACAAAATGGTGATAATGATATGGACAATGAAATCCAGGCTGAGGTGGTCTCAGATGGAGATGAGCAACTTGTTGGGGACTGGAGCAAAGGTCACTCTTGTTATGCTTTAGCAAAGAGACTGGAAGCATTTTGCTCCTGCCTAGAACTCTGGAACTTTGGACTTGAGAGAAATGATCTGAAATTGGAACTTACGTTTAAAAGGGAAGCAGAGTGTAAAGGTTTGGAAAATTTGCAGCCTGACAGTGGCGATAGAAAAGATAAACCCATTTTTTGAGGAGAAATTCAAGCTGGCTACAGAAATTTGCATAAGTAAAGAGGAACCAAGACAATGGGGAAAATGTCGCCAGGGCATGTCAGAGGTTTTCACAGCAGCCACTTCCATCACAGACCTGGAGGCCCAGGAGGAAAAAATGGTTTCGAAGGCTGAGCCCAGGTCCCCCCTGCTGTGTGCAGTGTAGGGGACTTGGTGCCCTGTGCCCCAGTTGCTCCAGCTGTGGCTAAAAGGAGCCAAGGTACAGCTTGGGCCGTCGCTTCAGAAGGTGCAAACCCTAAGCCTTGGCAGCTTACACATGATGTTGAGCCTGTGGGTGCACAGAAGTCAAGAATTGAGGTTTGAGAACCTCCACCTGGATTTCAGAGGATGTATGGAAACTCCTGAATGTTCGGGCAGAAGTCAGCTATGGGGCAGGACCCTCATGGAGAACCTCTGCAAGGGCAATGTGGGAGGGCAATGTGGGGTTGAAGCTCCCACACAGAGTCCCTGCGGCACTGTCTTGTGGAGCTGTAAGAAGAGGGCCACCGTCTTCCAGACCCCAGAGTGGTAGATTCACTGACAGCTTGCACCATGTGCCTGGAAAAGCCTCAGACACTCAATACTAGCCCGTGAAAGCGGCTGCAGAGGAGGCTGTACCCTGCAAAGCCACAGGGGTGGAGCTGCCCCAGACCATGGGAACCCACCTCTTGCATCAGCGTGATCTGGATGTGAGACATGGAGTCAAAGGAGATCATTTTGGAGCTTTGAGATTTGACTGCGCTGCTGTATTTTGGACTTGCATGGGCCCTGTAGCCCCTTTGTTTTGGCCAGTTTCTCCCATTTGGAACAGGTATATTTACCCATTGCCTGTAGTCCCATTGTATCTAGAAAGTAACTAACTTGATTTTGATTTTACAGGGTCATAGGTGGAAGGGACTTACCTTGTCTCAGATGAGACTTTGGATTGTGAACTTTGAGTTAATACTGAAATGAGTTGGAGGACTGTTGGGAAGGCATGATTGGTTTTGAAATGTGAGGACATGAGATTTGGGAGGGGCTGGGGTGGGATGATATGGTTTAGCTGTGTCCCCATCCAAATCTCATCTTGAATTATAGTTCCCATAATTCTCATGTGTTATGGGAGGGATCCAGTGGGAGATAATTGAATCACAGAGACAGTTTCCCCCATACTCTTCTTGTGGTAGTGAATAAGTCTCACAAGATCTGATGATTTTATAAGGGGTTTCTCTTTTTGCTTGGCTCTCATTCTCTCTTGCCTGCCACCATGTAAGACATGCCTTTCACCTTCCACCGTGATTGTGAGGCCTCCCCAGCCACATGGAGCTGTGGGTCCATTAAACCTCTTTTTCTTTATAAATTACCTAGTCTCTGGTATGTCTTTATCAGCAGCATGAAAATGGACTAATACATCTTTTCTTTCATGTTTGCTTTGCCTTCTTAATTCTCCTTCATTTATCCAGGCTCCCAACAATAGAAAATTTGCCTTTGTCCTTGGCTTCTTCCTCTCCTTTATCCATTTGACCTCACAGGTCTTTGATCCTGTTGCTTCTGAGAGCATAAAGCAGGAGAGCAACCCATCCAGGGTTGGTTCCCAACTTGCACCCTAGGCCCTGGCCACCCTCAACCAATGTGACTAATGAGGGTCTACGTTGGACCCTGTCTGTATTGTGGCCAGTGTGTAGCTACTCCATTGAACCAGTAGTTCATTAATGGGCCTGTCCCCCTTTCACATTGTCCCCAGAGTTTCTTCATTTAAAATGTGTGATCCTTTTTCTCTCTTGGTTAAAAAACATCTTTTGTTTTTTGTTGCTTAAAGTCAAAATGAAGTCATATTCCTTTTTTTTTTTTTTTCTGAGAAGGACCCTCGTTCTGTTGCCCAGGCTGGAGTGCAATGGCATGATCTCGGCTCACTGCAACCTCTGCCTCCTGGTTTCAACCAATTCTCCTGCCTTAGCCTCCCTAGTAGCTGGGAATACAGGTGCCCGCCACCATGCCTGGCTAATTGTTTTTTTTAGTCGAGACAGGGTTTCGCCGTGTTAGCCAGGATGGTCTTGATTTCCTGAGCTCGTGATCCGCCCGCCTCGGCCTCCCAAAGTGCTGGAATTACAGGTGTGAGCCACCACACCCGGCTAAAATTTCAAATTAAATATTTCTGAGCTTAATTCTTCCTATCCCAAGAATAATATATTTTTTCTGACCTTCTGGAAGTTCTTTTTGATACATCAGTATTCCCAGTTAAGAGTAAAGAGAGAGTGTAAGCTCTGGAATCACATTGCTTGACTCCTTCACTTATAAACTGGATGGCTATAGGCAAGTTATTTTAGTTTCCTGTGCCTCTGTTTCCTAATCTGTAAAATATGGATAAAGTATGCTTTCCTCATATGGTTGATGTGAGGGTTAAATGAGATAATATAGATGAAGCACTTCAGTGCTTGGCACATAGTAAGTTCTCAATAAAGGTTGATTCTTGTTATCATCATCTTTGAGAGAACACTGGAAAATCCATTATTTTGGATTGTTTCCATGGTTATTTCCACATGGAATCTCTCTGGAAAACCAGTGAGTCCTTCAGGTAGATTCAAGCCATCTTCCTCACTTACTGTGGGTTGGACTGTTGTGGCCTGGCACAAACCACCCTCATAACCTGGCAACCCAGCAGCCTGGTCTGTGCATAGAGCCTTGTCCCCCAAGGCACTCCATGTCACCTGGGTGTAAAGTTTCAGTCTCAACCAATTCTCCTTGTCCTTATTCTCCAAGTCTTGTTCTCCAAGAGCAGCTGGATTCCTTCCTTTTCTCGGTGCATCTCCATTTTACATATGAGGCAACTGAAGAGAAGTTTAAGTACAGCAAGTCCTCACTTGATGTCGATAGGTTCTTGGAAACTTCTACTTCAAACAAAATGATGTATATTGAAACCAGTCTTACCATAGGCTAATTGATATAAACAAGAATTAAGTTCCTATGGCATATTTCTGGTCACAAAAATATCACCAAACTATTTTAAATAAAGAGCAGAACATAATATACATATTGAAATAAATGAGAGCAGTATGTATAAGAAAGATTGATAAAATCAAGTTAGATAATTGTAACATTTACCCAATTATTCCAGTCCATGGTTGAGGGTGGCCAGGGCTTGGGGTGCAAGTTGGGAACCAACGCTGGATGGGACGCCATTCTATTGCAGGGCTCTGGCTTTCTCGCTCGTGCGCTTGCTCGCTCGCTCGCTCGCTCTCTCTTGCTCGTGTTCTGTCTCTCTCACACACACATACCCACACACACACACACACACACACACACACCCCTCACCCTCACTTAGACTGGGACACTGTAGACATGCCAGTTAACTTTGAAGTGCACATCTTTGGGATGTGGGAGGAAATCCAAGTATCCAGAGAAAACCCACACAGAGAATGTGTGAACTCCACACATTAGTGCCTGCCAGGAGTCAATTTTTTTACTCCTCAAAATTATAAGAAAACAGTGTTGAATGAAACTGATGTTGTTTGAGGACCTGCTGTAACTTGTCTAAGAACATTCAGTAGTAAGATTCATGCTCTTAACCACTACATGGTAGTCATCCTAGTTTAGCCCCAGGTGGTCTTTCTAAACACTTTGCTTTTCTTTGGAGACAGGGTCTTGCTCTTCACCTGGGCGGAAGTGTAGTGGAGCAATCAGGGCTCACTGCAGCCTCAGCCTCCTGGGCTCAAATGATCCTCCCACCTCAGTCTCCTGAGTAGCTGGGACCATAGGTGCATACCACTACACACAGCCTTTTTTTTTTTTTTTTTTTTTTTTTTTTTTTTTTAGAGATGGGATCTCACTATGTTACCCAGATTAGTCTTGAACTCCTGGGCGCAAGCCATCCTCCCACCTCAGCCTCCAAAGTGCTGGGATTACAGGTATGAACCACCATGCCCAGCCTGCTTACTCATCCTTAAGTAATCAGCTCTGTTGTCTCTGCTTTTCCACTTGCACATGCAGTTACCTCTCCTTCCTCTGCCCTCCATACTTTGCTTATTCCTCTTTTATGGCACTTGCAACATTGCATTGTCCTTCTCCCGTGGTGAACCAAGTTCATTGAGGTTAAGAAAGCACCCTGTCTTATTTATCCTTGTGACTTTAGCTTTTAGCACACAGCCCAACATATAGCAAATGCTCAAGAATTGTGAAATGAATGAAGAATGAACGATGCAGAGGAACCTATAGATGTTGGTAGTCTGTGAATTATAGAGTCAATTAGACTGTAACCCCATTTCATGCCTCCCAGATTTGGGCATCAGGGCATGCAAGAATGTTCTAGAAGCCAGATGATAAATGACGTGTGTTCCTGCAGCAAATGATTTTAGGCAAAGAGAAAATATAGATATCCAGGATGGGGAAACATAGCAGAAAAATATCATTTAAAATGTAAGTATATGGGATGAGTGGTAATGCACAGTAGATCAGAAGTTGAGTGAGGGTTTTGGCTCAATTACCTCTAGTGGTAAAGGACATGTTAACTCCTTGGTGCTAGGAGCAGAGCCCCAAGCAGCCTTTCTGCTTCAAGTTCAGAATATCCATTAATATATTCAACATACCCATGTTTTATCTTTAGAAATTCATGCAAATATTGCATTCTATTTTATTATCTATGAGTTTGATTTAGCGTGAACTTTTTTTTCTCTCCCCAGTCACTCATCCTCTAGTGAAATAGATGCCGTGGGAACATGTGTCATTTATCCTCTGGCTTCTAGCACATTCTAGCATGCCCCGATGTCCACATCTGGGAGTTATAGAATGGGGTACAGTCTAATATGGTGGCACATTAGATTTCTGTGATTTGGGGGATTGCCTACTCAGGAGTATTATGTCATAGAACTGAGGAGAGTGAGTTCATCCTGTTCTGACTAATGAGGCTGTCCCTGGAAGGCCGCAGTCATTTGGAGGCACCTCATTACTGGATTGTTGGGGACCAGCTGGAGAGAGTTCACAGAAGACCCACAGGATGATTAAGAGACTAGAGGGGCTGACAGATGAAGAAAGTATAAATGAAAACCGTATAACTTGTCTAAACCACGATAGCAGAAATAGACAACTGTATAAATATCTCAAGAGTATAAACTTGATGGAGGAGGGTAATCTTTTATGGTGGGATTTAGGGTTGGGGAGTATAAACCAAGAGTGGAATTAAGCCATAGTAAATGTAAACTAATAATCCAAAGTGTCTGATATATTCTTGGAACATGCTTAGTTAGACCACCCTAACCTATGCGCTTTTTGATAATTGGATGATTTGTTTTTTTAAGTTCATGTCCCTGGACTCATAGCTGGTGCTTCTCTGTGGAGAATGCTGGAGATTGCATCTTACAAAGCAAACATCTTTCTTTTGTCTTGTCATTTGGTGGACATCAGTAGGTGATATCAGAACTTCTGTGTGCTGCCACTAGCTCTGTATGCACCAAAATTTTGAAATGGACTTTTATATCATGTTTTTCATGGCTCTCTTTCTCTCTCTGTGTGTGTGTGTGATCACAGCTCGTGGCAGCCTCAAACTTCTGGGCTTAGGAGATCCTTCTGCCTTAGCTTCCGAGTAGCTAGGACAACAGGGGCGTGTGTGAAAGTGTGGTCTAGGAGACCAGCAGCATCAGCATTACCTGTGAACCTGTTAGAGATACAGAATGTTGAGCCCCTTCTCATACTGACTGCTCTAGAGTCTAAACCATGTTTCTCAAACTTCAGCATGCATAGGACTCACCTGGGGATCTTGTGAAAGTAGACTCTGAAATAGCAGGGCTGAACACCATACTAGCCATGGGGAGGCAATGATATGACCTGGTCAGTGTTCCTTGGGGAGTCCACAATCTATTAGGAGGACTGCTATATAAACAAATAATTTCAATACAGACTAATAAATGCTATTACAGAAGTATCTTCAGCAGAGAAGTACCACAAAGGAGGAAGTGGTTGATTCTATCTGGTGTGGGTAGAGTCCTCAGAGAGGCCTTGGAGCAGGACCAGAGAAGGGGGAGTGCTTGAGTTGAGTTTTGAAGCTCAGTAGAGATGCTGAATCATTGGGGTGAGCATGGTAGCTCATGGTAGGGACAGTAAAGCTTACATTAGAACTAGGAGTTATTTGATTTAATAATCAAATAGCTGATTACAGGGTTGGAAACCTACTAAGATCATAGTGAATAGAAATAAAAGTTCAGGCCGGGTATGGTGGCTCATGCCTGTAATCCTAGCACTTTGGGAAGCTGAGGTGGGCAAATCACCTGTGGTCAGGAGTTCAAGACCAGCTTGGCCAACAGGTGAAACCCTGTCTCTACCAAAAATACAAAACTAGCCGGACATAGTAGTGCGCACCTGTAGTCCCAGCTACTAGGGAGGCTGAGGCAGGAGAATAGCTTGAACCCAGGAGGTGGAGGTTGTAGTGAGGCGGTGAGCCAAGATCATGCCACTGCACTGCAGCCTGGGCAACAGAACGAGACTCTATCTCAAAAAAAAAAAAAAAAAACAAAGAAAAGTTCAGTACAATCTGTTATCTTTTTTTTTTTTTTTTTGAGACGGAGTCTTGCTCTGTCGCCCAGGCTGGAGTGCAGTGGCCGGATCTCAGCTCACTGCAAGCTCCGCCTCCCGGGTTTACGCCATTCTCCTGCCTCAGCCTCCCGAGTAGCTGGGACTACAGGCTCCCGCCACCTTGCCCGGCTAGTTTTTTTTTTGTATTTTTTAGTAGAGACAGGGTTTCACCGTGTTAGCCAGGATGGACAATCTGTTATCTTAATTTCTTTGTACCATTTTCTTATTTCAAAAAGGATAACTTGCCCATTCTCTTGCTTATTTAAAGAAAATCAGTCCCCCTCAAAAATGTGTTCTCCAGAAATAGAAACTTTTTACATGTCCTTGCAACATTAAGAATTTGAAAAACACTGAAAGGTACAATACAGGTAGAAAATAAAAATTATTTATAATTCCATATACCAAGAAATGATCACTATTAATATTTTTCTATTTTTCCTTTCAGTCTTCTTTATGTAATGTTATATTTCTAAATGTGGGCTTGTGCTACATAAACAGTTTTGTGCCTGCTTTTTTATTTAACATTTTGTTTGTGAGCATTTCCCTATGTTGTTTATTCCCTAAAAGTGTCATTTAAAAATTCCTCATATAGTATTCTACATAGGGATCTCTTACAGCTTATGTGTATAGTCTGTTGTTTGTGGATCCTTTAAGCTGGTTCGAGTTGCCAGTTGACCCAGGTTTTGGCTCTTGTACTTGGCAAGTCTGTTGGCGTTTTTTATTTATTTATTTATTTATTTATTTTGAGACTGGGTCTGGCTCTGTTGCCCAGGCTGGAGTGCAGTGGCATGATCTCGGCTCACTACAACCTCTGCCTCCTGGGCTCAAGCCAACCCCGACCTCAGCCTGCAAGTAGCTGGGACCACAGGTGCCTGCCACCATGCCTGGCTAATTTTTGTATTTTTTGTAGAGATGGGGTTTTGTTATGTTGCCCAGGCTGGTCTTGAACTCTTGGGCTCAAGTGATCCGCCTGCCTTGGCCTCCCAAAGTGCTGGGATTACAGGCGTGAACTACCGTGCCCGGCCATGTTGCCGTATTTTAAACTAGATACATATACTTATTTATTTTTAATGATAAAAGTTTGCCAACTTAATTTCATTTGCTAGTCTTCACTCATTCTGTTCTTTTAGCATTTTGTGCTTTCTTCCTTAGTTTCCCATAGTAGAGAGGCAGTAGGGTAGTCATTAAAAGCATGGATCCTGGGTCCGGGTTGTCTGAGTTTGACTCAGCTCCACTGCTCACTGTGTGTTTTCCTGGAAAAGGACTTTAACCTTTTTGTGTCCCAGTTTCCTCATCTGTAAAATAGGGATAATTGTATCTGTGTTAAAATAGGGATAATTGTATCTGTGAGTTTGTATGTATGAAGTACTGAGAACAGTTCCTGCCATATGGTAAGACTGTCTCTGCATTTACTAATTAGTAGTCTCTTCTCATTTGTCTTATGGTGGCTGTTTGTGTATGCATTGCCATAAACCCCCTTTCTGCTACATTTTTGGTTCATGAATATCTTTGAGAGTTATAAACTGACTTCACTGCACTTTATTTAGTGACTTTATTTTGAAAGTTCACAGATTTTCCCCTGACTCGTAGTAGCAGGTTTTACTGTTTTAAATATAAAATCAACTTTATTTAAGCATGTCTTGGAAATGCATATGTGGGCACGAAGGGAGCAGACTGCATAGGCTGATAGATTGGGCTTTAAAGCTCTTTGGAGGTTTCTCCTTTCCAGCTGAATATTGTCTCAATTCCTTATCATGGCATATAAGGCCCTCCGTAACCCAGTTTTGTCTGTGCTTTCATCTCACTTGTCTTTGTGGTTGCTCCAGACCCTGTGCTGCAGCCCCATTATATTCAAACTGGGTATGTGGTTGTGCTGAAGGTTACTCTTTAAGTCTGTGGCCTAGTTTGCTTCTACTGAAGAATGGACTTACACCTGTAATCCCAGCACTTTGGGAGGCCAAGGCAGGAGGATCTCTTGAGCTCAGGAGTTAGAGACCAGCCTGAGCAACATGGCAAAACCCCGTCTCTACAAAAAATACAAATAAAAAATTAGCCAGGTGTGGTAGTGCATGCCTGTAGTCCCAGCTACTTGGGAGGCTGAGGCGGGAGGATCACTTGAGCCCAGGAGGTCAAGGCTGTAGTGAGCTGTAATCATGCCACTGCACTCCAACCTGGGTGATGGAGAAAGACCCTGTCAAAAAAACCAAGACCTGTGTCTAATTCTGAAGCTCAGTGCTCTTAACCTCTATGCTGAATCATGGAAAAGAATAAAGTCATAAGGATAGGGAAGTATTTGGGGACACTGAACTGAAAGAAGCTCTGGCACTTCTCAGCTGAAGAAATAGTTATAGACAGTGAGGTTGCCAGTTGACTTTTCTTGTGGAGTCAGAGGCCTCAAGGAAACTGTGTGGAGTTTTAATTGAGAATGCTTGGTCAGAGTTTACTAATTCTTGGTTATTTTTAGTGTCTCGATTTCCACTGCCTGTTGTGCCTTCTCTTTGTTTTTTTTCTGGGGAATCTTTTTCGCAAATAAAAACCTGTTCCAACTAACCCTATTTTCTTTTTTGGACAGGATCCTGGGGCATCCTTTGGCAGCCGATTGTACCCTGCACTAGAGAGAAGTCCAGGAATGATATATTCTTGGGCTGTATTTCTCTACCCTGGAATTCATCCAGTTCATCCCAGAAACACTGACCTGGTTACTGTGACAAAGTCTGATGGATAGACCCTTTCTGTTGACCTTGCGGCGTTTTTCTTTCATGTGGAAGTTGGAAGACAAGGTGAAAGGGGCCAAAAGTGACCTGCCTTGGTGAATAGGAGTGCTCTACTTGGTTCTCAGAACATGGGCCCTCGTTTAAAGGTAAGGTAATAGACTGAGTTGAGCTTTAGTTATTGGGATGTAGAACATGGATCCAGTGAGCAGTTCCTAAGCCTTTTCAGCAAGGGATAGCTGTTGAAGTATACAGTTGCAGTGAGAATTGACTTTGTCCCCAGCAGAGCATTTTTAAATATGAAGAAACCAGTTCTCCATTTTTGGGAAACGACTTTTTCACAACTGATATTCAATGTTAGGGCTAAAATTTAGTTGCTATTGTAATTAAAAATCTTTATGCTCCGAAAAAGCAGAGGATTTTAAAATATGTATGTTAATCAACTTTCTAACAGTCCCTTGAGACAGATATTTTCAAGTCTTTTTCCCCTTTTGTAGGTAATGTGAGCCAAAATGCTATAGTATTAAGCAACCAGACCAGGATCCTTCGTAAGCAAGTGATATTTCTGCACTAGAGAATTGGCATTGCATTCCACTTTTCTTTGTCGTGCTTTATTTATATTTCAAAAGATTAAAAAAAGAGCCATAAGAGTTTATCTTTCTAATTTTAGCTTTGCTATGAGATTCCTCACAGTAAGATTGGATAGTGTTTCTCATACTTTGTTTTACCTGTTTTCGTAAATCTTTTTTTCCCCAAATACTTCACTATCCTTATGACTTTATTCTTTTTCATGATTCACTGTAGAGGTTAAGAGCATTGAGCTTCAGAGTTAGACACAGGCTTTTGCTTTTTTTTTTTTTTTTTTTTTTTTGGAGACTGGGTCTTTCTCTGTCTCCAGGCTGGAGTTCTGTAGCACAATCATGGCTCACTGCAGCCTTGACCTCCTGGGCTCAAGCAGTCCTCCCGCCTCAGCCTCCCAAGTAGCTGGGACTACAGGCGTGCACTATGACATCCTGACTAATTTTTTATTTGTATTTTTTGTAGAGACGGGGTTTTGCCATGTTGCTCAGGCTGGTTCCGAACTCTTGAGCTCAAGTGATCCTCCTGCCTTGGCTTCCCAAAGTGCTGGGATTACAGGTATGAGCCACCATGCCCTGTTAGGCTTTCCCAGCCAGGCTTGAATCTCAACTCTGTCACTTATCCCAATGTGAGATATTCAGCAACTTTAAGCCCAGCTTAAAAAAAAAAAATCCATAAAACGAGAATGATAGTATTCATCTTACCAAGTTGTTGTGGTGACAGTTACTTAGGCTAACATATGTAAAGCACTGAAGGCAATGTTCGGCCTGTGATAAGTGACTCGATAAGCAGATAGAAAGTTGTTAATTTACTACTGTCACATTTTTCTTCTAGCTTAAAGTATCACAATATGCCATATTTATAAAGGTCAAGGACACTAAAGAGAGGAACTTGAAAACACACAAAATACTCATAACAATTGGATGAAATAGTACAGTAGAGCCTTATATACTTGTTTGTGCTGGAATTAGACTTGGGAAAGTTCCAAAATAATTTCATACAGAAAAATATGAATAGCAAAAAGTAAAGGGTGCCGTAGAAACTGCTGTAGAAAAATACCATGCATGGGAATCTGCAACCCCAGTGGTGGGCATTTGATACCTGCTCGTTGAACTGAATTAAATTGGCAACTTTCAGGTTGAGGAACTTATAAACGGCTCAAGTGAGTACACTGTTAATTAGAGAAATCCTTTCAAGCTCTGTCTACAAGGAAGATCCCATCTGGAAAATTCCTGATCCTTAGGCATTCTGGACAAAGAAAAGGACAGATATTTGATCTTATTCATATTTATTGAAGTTACTATATGCAATTATGTTGGTTTCTTTGGAGCATTTTTTTTGGAGACAGGGTCTCACTCTGTTGCCCAGGTTGGAGTGCAGTGGTGCCACCAGGGCTCACTGCAGCCTCAACCTCCTGGGCTCAAGAAATCCTCCTGCCTCAAGCCCCCTCCCTGCCTCCAGTAGCTGGATATAGGTGTGCACTAGTATGCCCAGCTAATTTGTTTTCAAATTTTAGTAGAGATGAGGTCCCACTGGTCTCAAACTCCTGAGCTCAAGTGATCTTCCCGCCTTAGCCTCCCAAAGTGCTGGGATTATAGACATGAGCCACCATGCCCAGCCTGGAGGATTTTTAAGACTACTCATAACCACTCTAAAATGAAAAAACGAGACTAAAAGAATAAAAGTGCTAGGCCGAGCATGATGGCTCACACCTGTAATCCCAGCACTTTGGGAGGCTAAGGTGGGCGGATCACCTGAGGTCAGGAGTTTGAGACCAGCCTGACCAACATGGAGAAACCCTATCTCTACTAAAAATACAAAATTAGCTGGGCGTGGTAGTGCATGCCTGTAATCCCAGGTACTTGGGAGGCTGAGGCAGGAGAATCGCTTGAACCTTGGAGGCAGAGGTTGCAGTGAGCCGAGATGGTGCCATTGCACTCCAGCCTGGGCAACAAGAGTGAAACTCCGTCCCAAAAAAAAAAAAAAAAAAAAGAATAAAAGTGCTATAAGATAAATAAAAACAATGTTCTATGGAAATTCACAAGAGGAAAGGAATTTCTAAATTTAGTATTAGGGAAGATTTTGGAGAAAGTGGATTTTTCCTAGACCTCAGGATCAGGAGATGTTCCATGTGTAGGGAATAAAAGGGAAGAGGATATTCTAGGCAGACGAGATGAGTTTTCAAAAGGAATGGAGAGGAGACATTTCAGAGCTGTATGTAAAAGTGTAAAGGATCTAATTTGGATAGATCATAGGATGAATAACGAGGTATTGTAGCAACTGAGGCCAAAGAGAATAGTGTGGGGTAGGGATAGCAGTAGATACAGGGCAGAGAGAGCCCCCGACAGGAGAACATGCTTCCAGAAAATGCTTCAGAACAGAGGTAAAATCTGGAATAAAAGTGATTTAAGTGACAAAAGTGGAGAAGCCTGGCTGGACGTGATGACTCACGCTTGTAATCCCAGCACTTTGGGAAGCCAAGGCAGGTAGATCACTTGAGGTCAGGAGTTCAAGACCAGCCTGGCTGACATGTTGAAACCCCGTCTCTACTAAAAAAAAAAAAAAATTTACAAAAAATTAGCCGAGCATGGTGGCAAGCACCTGTAATCCCAGCTACTCGGGAGGCTGAGGCAGGAGAATTGCTTGAACCTGGGAGGTGGAGGTTGCGGAGAGCCGAGATTGTTACACTGCACTCCAGCCTGGGCAACAGAGCAAGACTCTGTCTCAAAAAAAAAAAAAAGAAAAAAATAGAAGGGCTTTCGAGAGAATTCAGGAAGAACCAGAAAGGGGGAAAATGTAGAACGAAGGCAAATTCAGAATGTGACCATGGGTGAAACTGGGAGGTGGGTAAATACTGTGGGGGTGGGGAGTGGTTTGAGAGCTGTTGTAGAGCAGTGGGACATTTGTAAAGTTAATATCAGTGAGTGAGGAATTGATAGAGCTAACTCCCTGGTCATGAGGAGGTTTCAAGAAGAAAGTTGTTTGGGGAAAAAGTAGTAATTGGTGTGTTGAATTTTAAATGATGAAGAGAGGTGGGGCAGAAATGTAGAGTTGACTTATTGGAGAAGGTTTAGGTGATCTTGAAAATCAATAGTGATGATTTGATTGAGAAATAAGTGACAAGGGAAAAATGGCCGAGGACTCCACAAGGTAAAGCTCATTACTGCCAGCTTCATGATAACTGGACTGTGGCTCTCGTGTTCTACTTTGTTCCCCCTATACCACACATATTAAGTACTCAGTATTTGTTGGACGAATTATTTTAGGATGAGTTTTTAACCTTTTATTGTAAAATTTTTTAGTCTTATAATTAGAATAGTATAAAGAACTCCCATGCAGACTGTTTAGGGACAGTAATAGAAGCCATGCCTTTTGGAGTTCAGATGCATTTCTCTTTGAAGAAAGTGTGGGCCAGTAGAGAGGAGTTTCCTATCAGCTTTGAAGTAAAGGAGTAGTGATACTGGTGCTACTATTGATAATAATTGTAATAATCATTAAAACTTTGAGAACTCACTGTGTGCCAGGCACTACTATAGGCTGCTTGTATGTGTTAACTCATTTAATCCTCACAGCACCCTATGAGGTATATATAAGGAAACTGGCACCCCTTTACAAAGATTGAATGACTTGTCCAGGGTCACATTATGAATGGTGGGGCATAGATTTGAAGCCAGGTAACCTAACTCTAGAGTCTGTCCCCTTATCCTCTATCTTATACTATTTGTTATGCTGTTTGACTAGATCTTTGATTGCTGTGGGGAGTTGCATTGAAATCATATCATACTAAAGGGGGTGATACCATATAAATTATTAAATGTCAACTCTTTTTACAGCAGTGAGATTCTGAAGCCTAGATAGGTCACACAGTTTGCCGTCCTGGGATTGTTCTCTAGGCTTCTAAATTACTGCATGCATGTCAGCTGTCTTTCACAGAAAGGGTTGTTATAGTTGTCAGAGATAGTAGGGGGGAATTTTTCCAGCCCTCATGACTCAAGCCATACATTTAGCACTGCTTTTATTCCTCTAAGAAGACCACAAATCTGTAACACCAGCCACATATAT
Source organism: Macaca fascicularis (assembly GCF_037993035.2). Lineage (NCBI taxonomy): Eukaryota > Metazoa > Chordata > Mammalia > Primates > Cercopithecidae > Macaca > Macaca fascicularis. The sequence continues at coordinate 142,636,707 of NC_088381.1, read as the reverse complement.
ATACATCATTTCTTTGCTGAGTGCTGTAACTTCCCTGAGGACCAGAAGTTTCACATCTAGGGTCTGATTGAATGGCATTCTGCTGAGGAAGTATTTAAGGCAGTTAAACTGCCAGTTTTGGTCCCACCAAGTCATCTAGTGCATCCTGTAAGATGCAGACAGATGCTTTTTGAGAGATGGTAGCAGCTTTTTGAGATGATAGCTGTTGGGTCCCCAGCTAATTCACCATAGGGTCCCAAGAGATGAGATACTTGTTTGGGAAGGAGGTTCAGTAGTTATGATCCCAAATTTTGGCTCTTTATATTGTCTGTAATAGACCCTTTTGGGAGCACCTTAATCCATGTGACAATTCTAATGTTCCCGTGTGGATTTCTTTTCTAGTAGGACTTTAGATAATCACTCTAAGTAGGATTTCTATGAAACTTTTGACAGTCATTCCTCAAATTACCTATTCTCTGTGGGTTCCACTGGATATATTGTTATCAGAGGAACTAAGCGAACACAATCAGATGTAAAAACATACCCTGAAGAAAAAATTGTTTTGGTCCCTCCCAGATCTGAACCTAGAAATTTTTAGCTGTCTTGTCTCTACGTAATATTCTAGTGCTGATAAAAGGTGCTAGGTGAAGAAACATTGACAGTCTTAGTGTATACTGACTTGAAAAGAAAGAGTGAATTCAGTGCGTTGTAAAATAGAATATACAACCTGTGCTAAGGTCAGACTCAGTGATAAGATATGAACGTTAGCATACATTGCGTTTTTCCTTGGCAGTACTTTCATTGGTTCAAATGATCAAATGAGTAATTAAGATTGAAGTGTTATTCTGGAAACAAGTTTAACAACAGTGAAAGTCTTCCCTCAAACTCCTACCTTGACAGGCATGACTAAGGATGAGAAGTACAGTCTCCTTTTGTTCCTCTCCTTGGTCTTTCTGCTGAGCTCATCTTCCAGAGGGCCCATTAGTTTGCCTGATTGGTAACAGCATAAATGACTTCCCTTTCAGACCCACTGTTTATTATTGGGATGACCCAGAGTTCATTTTAATTACATAATGCCAACATGATGATAATGATACTTGCTTTAAAAAAAAAATTCTACATTTTATGTAGCTATTTCTACATAGCTGAATTACTTCCAGAAGGCAAACATAAGGGGAAAGTGACTCCATTCTCCTCTTTGCATGGGTTAATTAGCCCCACTTTGCATGAGGGAGGGAAACTGTCTTGGGAACTATGGATCTAAGAAGATGAAGGCCATGTTACTGCATTTTGAAATTAGCAATAAAGCAAGTGGCTGTTTGTGGTATTCCTAGAGTGGCCAGTAGATTGGAAGTCTCCAAGGGGAATGATGCAGTCTCTGTTTGTTTCTCTGAAATATATTATAGGGCACCTGTCAAGCTAGAAAGAGGACAGGAATAGTAAGGCTCTAGACTCGAGAGAGTTGTCTGGCTCACGCCATACACTCTGTCTTACTGTGAGATAGCTACAAGGCAGAGTTGGAGAAAAAAACTAAACAAGTTTTCTTTTAACAGCTGCAGCTGTGATCCTCGGCTGTCTGTTGGCATTGAAGGGACCTGATGTTTTACGTTATTGGTACGTTATGGAAAGAACTCTGTCTATTATATTTTTGTTAAGGTTGCCTGGGTTCTTTTTCCTTTTCTGCCTATTCCTTTCCCTTTGAAAATGGAGCTGGAAATATTTCTAGTCATGCCAGAATGTACCTTCACAGAGTTGGCATTGGAATTCATTCATTTGGGTTTATTGAGCAATTATAGTCAATGCCAGACACTGTTTACTGTGGAGTCTAAAGTTGAATAAGATGAAAATCTGCCTTCAAGGAGTACTCATTCATAACATAAAGAGAAATGGTTAAGGAGGAGGAAAGTTATACCAGATGAATGTGCAGGAGTTTAAAGGAGCCCAGAAAAGGGAACTGCTAACTCTGGTGGGGATTGGGGAACACTTTTGCCAAGCACACAAGGGAGGGGAGGGCTCCCAAATAATGCATTATTTTAAGAAAGAAATGGTGGGAACCAAAGGCACATCCTTTTTACTGCTTCTGTGGGGGGCCCAGCAAGTGCAGGAAAGTGGGGAGCAGGGCGGACATTATATGCAGCTCGTATAGAGCAAGAGTTTGCAAACTTTTTCTATAAAAGGCCAGAGAGTAAATATTTTTGGTTCCAAAGGCTCATTTCAATAACTCAACTCTGCCGGTGTGGGGCAAAAGTAGCCATAGACAACTTATAAATGATGGGTGTGGCTATATCCCAATGGAACTTTATTTACCGAAATAAGCAGTGGGTGGACTTTGGCCTGAGGACTGTAGTTGCTGACCCCTGGTGTAGAAGTTCCTTTCTTATCCACAGAGGTAGTACCCACTGCAGTGTTTCTTTGGCAGCCTTACAGTCTCATCCTGACTTCCTTTAATTTTTGAGAAATGGTTGGCCTGTTCCTTAATGAAAAGCTGTAATGTGTAACTGGCAGGCGGTTTGTGTGTTCTCTCTTTTGCATAGGTGGAATCACAGTGTCTGTGGTTGCATTCTTCTTCACAATTAAGTTCCTCTTTGAGCTTGCCGCACGTGTAGTCAGCTTCCTCCAGAATGAGGACCGCGAGCGCCGAGGAGACCGGACTATTTATGACTACGTGCGAGGAAATTACCTGGATCCCCGGTCTTGCAAAGTCTCCTGGGATTGGAAGGACCCCTATGAGGTGGGCCACAGCATGGCCTTCCGAGTGCATGTAAGGGAATGTTTCTGTCTCCATACCCATTGGGGTTTCTGAGTAACTTGCTTTCCAGAGCCCAGTTCAACACTACCAGGTGCTGGCCTGGAATGTTAACATTTTCTCTTGTTTTTCAACCCCTTCCAGGAACTAGTGAATTGCTGCTATCGGAAGAGTCACAAATTTCTCTGTCATTTTGATTTAATAGGTCCTTAGCTTTGAAGAAGTATAAGCCTTAATGTTACCTTTTCAAAATAAAAATATTACAGAAAAGAATAAGTAATAGTACTTACTCTTTGGGTTAGCAAATCAGGCCCACCTTCAGTTTCTTTAAATACATTTGTCTTGGAACACAGCCACACCCATTCATCATGTATTGACTATGGCTGTTTTCACACCTGAGTAGTTATGACAGTTGAGTAGTTGTGTACAGCCCACAAAGCCAAAACATTTATTCTCTGGCACTTTACAGAAAAAATTTCCCAACTCTTGCATTGACTTCTTCACTGTAGCATTAAGCTTGGCTTAAGAGCCAGAACCCCTCCTACCTTTGTCTGGTAATGCTTTAGTTCACTCATTGCCAGTGCTGCCGGCTAACTTACCTTTAAATTTGGGTTAGCATTGATAATATAAAGGGATGGTAAGACCAAGGAGGCAGCATTGGTTGTTCAGAAGTGGCAAGTTAAAATGCACATTTTCTTGATTTCATGGTAAATTCTACCCTTGTCCTCTGAACAGGTTAAGAATTTGCTCATGACTTAATGGTTTTCTTTGGAGTATTGATGGGATTTATTTCTCTCTGTGTTTTTGTGAGCAGGACTGTGAGGAACAGGGTAGGTATTGGGATTTACCAGTGTGATCTCTGCCAGCTACTTCCTCTCTCCCCACTCACTCTACACAGGAAATGTTTTTTTCCTCTGCTTGCTAACGGGTGTCCTTCTTTCCATGGCAGTTATTCTATAAGAACGGGCAGCCTTTCCCTGCACATCGGCCTGTGGGACTAAGAGTTCACATCTCTCATGTCGAGCTAGCAGTGGAAATTCCAGTGACCCAGGAAGTCCTTCAGGAGCCCAATTCCAATGTGGTAAAAGTGGCCTTCACTGTGCGCAAGGCTGGGCGTTATGAAATCACAGTGAAGCTTGGCGGATTAAATGTGGCATACAGTCCCTACTACAAAATTTTTCAACCTGGTAGGTTCTTTTTTCCTTTCTTTTTCCCTTTGTCTCCTTCCCTCTCTCTCACTCCTTCCATCCCATCTTTCCTTTTTAAAAATAATACCTTTATTGAGATTTAATTAACATGCCATAGAATTCATCCTTTTAAAGTATACAGTTTAATGGTTCTTTAAATGGAGCCATCTTCACAGTTGATTTTAGAGTATTTTCATAACCTCAGAAAGAAACCCCATACATATTAGTAGTCACTTTCTCCCCAAATCCCCCAGACCTAGGCAGCCACTCATCTACTGTCTCTGTCGATTTGCCTACTGTGTTTGGCTGCTTTTGTCTTGCTGTAAAGAAATACCTGAGACTGGGTAATTTATAAAGAAAAGAGGTTTATTTGGCTCATGGTTCTGCAAGCTGTACAAAAAGCGTAGCACCAGCATCTGCTTCTGGTGAGGCCTTGCGAAGTGTCTACTCATGGTGGAAGGCGAAGCGGGAGCAGGAGTGTCACATGGTGAGAGAGGGAGCAAGAGAGAGAGGGAGGAGGTGCTGGGCTTTTCTAAACAAACAGATTTTGCATGAACTCAGAACAAGAGCTTATTCATTACCATGAGGAGGAGACCAAGCCATTCATGAGGGATCCTCCCCTATGACCCCATCACCTCCCACCAGGCCCCACCTCCAACATTGGGAATCACATTTCAGCATGCAATTTGGAGGGTACAAATATCTAAACCAGTTTCAGTCATGCTGTAGCGTGAATCTGTACTTCATTTCTTTTTATTGACAAATAATATTCCGTTGTGTGTATATGCTGCATTTTATTTATCTTTTCATCGGTTGTTGGTCGAGTTGTTTCTACTTTTGGGTACTGTAGGCAATGCTGCTGTGAACATTTGTGTTGTGTTTTTGTGTTGACATGTTTTTATTACTCTGGAGTAAAATTGCTGAGTCATTAGATTGGTTAGTTCTTAAGGGCTAAGGGCTGTGGTATCCACAGAAATAATAGGACCTGGGGTCCCTAGGTAACTTTTGAAGTGAAACCTTACTGAGTGGGGCCTTAAGATTTGTGTATCTTTGCTTAACTAGTCCTCAGTTTTCTTTCTCTGATAGCAGAGTAAGGCTCTGGGCAAAATGGCTCCCAAGCCATCTCTTTCTGCGTGTATCCTCTCCTTTGCTTAAGTGCCTCACTCAGAGACTCCTTTTCACATGAATTATCATCACCCACCTCCTTGCCACGAGTGGAGAACAGCTCATATCCTTATATGTACCAGCCCTCCTTAAAAAATTAAACTTTTTATATTTTGATAATTGTATATTCATATGCATTTGTAAGAAATAACTCAGAGATCTGGTATACCATTTTCCCAGTTTCCTGCAATGGTAACATCTTCCAAAACTACTAGTACAATATAACAGCCAGGGTATTGACATTGATACAGCCAAGGTACAGAACATTTCCATCGTCAAAAGGATCCCTCATGTTGCCCTTTTACAGCCACACCCATCCCCTCCCAACCTGTTTGTTTGTGTCTTTTTTTTTTTTTTTTTGACGAAGTCTTGCTGTGTCACCAGGCTGGAGTGCAGTGGCGCAGTCTTGGCTCACTGCAACCTCTGATTCCCTGGTTCAACGGATTCTCCTGCCTCACCCTGAGTAGCTGGGATTACATGCACGTGCCACCACGCCCAGCTAATTTTTGTATTTTTAGTAGAGACAGGATTTCACCATGTTGGCCAGGATGGTCTCGATCTCCTGACCTCATGTACCGCTCGCCTTGGCCTCCCATAGTGCTGGAATTACAAGCATGAGCCACCGTGCCTGCCCCTCTGCCCCACCCGCTGCCAACCTGTTTCTTAACCTCTGGCAACTCATGAATCTATTCCCCATTTCTATAATTTTGTCATTTGAAGAATATTATATAACTAAAATCATATAGTATATAACCTGTTGGAGTTGACTTTTCCTCACTCAGCATAATTTTCCGGAGATTCATCCAGGTTACTGAGTGTATCAGTAGTTGGTTCCTTTTTTTTTTTTGAGGTGGAGTCTCGCTGTGTCGCCCAGGCTAGAGTGCACTGGCCGGATCTCAGCTCATTGCAAGCTCCGCCTCCTGGGTTTTACGCCATTCTCCTGCCTCAGCCTCCTGAGTAGCTGGGACTACAGGCGCCCGCCACCTCGCCCGGCTAGTTTTTTGTATTTTTTAGTAGAGGCGGGGTTTTACCGTGTTAGCCAGGATGGTCTCAATCTCCTGACCTCGTGATTTGCCTGTCTCAGCCTTCCAAAGTGCTGGGATTACAGGCTTGAGCCACTGTGCCCGGCCAGTTGGTTCCTTTTTACTGCTGAGTAGTACAGGTTGAGTATTCTTCATCCAAAATGCTTGGGACCAGAAGTGTGGTTTTGTGGTTTTTTTCTCTCCAAACATGGTATAGGAATGTTTTGTAGTTTTTGAGACAGGGCCTTGCTCTGTCACCCAGGCATGTTTTGTAGTTTTTGAGACAGGGCCTTGCTCTGTCACCCAGGCTGGAATGCAGTGGCAGGATCATGGCTCTCTGTAGCCTTGACCTGCTGGGCTCCTTCCACCTCAGCCTCCCAAGTAGCTGGGACTACGAGTGTGCACCACCGCGCTCGGTTAATTTTTTGATTTTTTGTTCTGTAGAGAGAGAGTCTCATTATGTTAACCAAGCTGGTTTCCTAACTCCTGGCCTCAAGTGATCCTCCTGCCTCAGCCTCCCACGGTGCTGGGATTACAGGCATGAGCCACTGTGCCTGCCTAGAAGTGTCTTGGATTTCAGATTTTTGGGGGTTTTGGAATATTGGCAGTATACTTATTTACCCCTTCAGCATCCCTAGTCCAAAAATCTGAAACCCTAAATGCTTCAGTGAGCATTTCCTTTGAGTATCGTGTGGGTATGCAAAATGTTTTGGATTTTGGAGAATTTTGGATTTCTGGTTTTTGGATTAGGGATACTCTACCTATAGTCTGTGGTCTGAATGTACCCCTTTGTTTAACTATTCACCTGTTAAAGGATATCTGGGTTGTTTCCATTTGGGGGCTATTATGAATAAAGCTGCTATAAATATTCATCTACAGGTTTCATGTGAACGTAAGTTTTCATTTCTCTAGTATGCAGTAGCTGAGATGTATTGCAGTTGTATGCTTAGTTTCTTTTAAATTGCCACATTCTTTTCCAGAGTGGCTGTAGCATTTTACATTCCCACTAGCAATGTATGAATGATCCAGTTTTTTTCACATCCTTGCTAACATTTAATGCTGTCATCATTTTTTATTTTAGCCATTGTGATAAGTGTGTAGTGGTATCTCATTGTGCTTTTAATTTGCATTTCTTAAATAGTTAATGCTGTTGAACATCTTTTCGTGTGCCTGTCATCTGTGTATCCTCTTTGGTGAAACGTCTCTTCATGTCTTTTGTCCATTTTCTTTTCCTCTCCTCCCCTCCCCTCACCTCCCCTTCCCTTTCATTTCATTTCATTTCATTTCATTTCATTTCATTTCGTTTCCTTCTTTTTTTTTTTTTTAAGACAGCCTTGCTCTGTTGCCCAGGCTGGAGTGCAGTGGTGCTACCTTGGCTCACTGCAGCCTCCTCTTCCTGGGTTCAGGCAATTCTCCTTTGTCAACCTCCTGGGTAGCTGGATTACAGGCACACACCACCACTCCCGGCTAAGTTTTGTATATTTTGTAGAGACAGGGTTTTGCCATGTTGGCCAGGTGGGTCTCGAACTCCTGAGCTCAAGCGATCCACCCCCTTGGCCCTGCAAAGTGCTGGGATTACAGGCGTGAGCCAACACACTGGTCCTTTTGCCCATTATCTAATGGGATTATTATTATTATTTATTTATTTTTCTTTTCTTTTTTTTTGAGATGGAGTCTCGTTCTGACACCCAAGCTGGAGTGCAATGGCACAATCTGAGCTCACTGCAACCTCTGCCTCCCAGGTTCAAGCAATTCTCCTGCCTCAGCCTCCCAAGTAGCTGGGATTACAGGCATCTGCTATCATGCCTGGCTAATTTTTTCTATTTTTAGTAGAGATGGGGTTTTGCCCTGTTGGCCAGGCTGGTCTCAAACTCCTGACCTCAGGTGATCCATCCGCCTTGGCCTCCCGCAGTGCTGGGATTACGGGCATGAGCCACTGTGCCTGGCCCATTTTGGTTTTTTACTGTTGACTTTTGAGAGTTCCGTATATATTCTATATGCTAGTCCTTTGTTAAATATATGGTCTGCAAATATTTTCTCCCCATTTGTAGCTTTTCTTTCTTTCTTTTTGGAGGCGGGGTATCACTCTGTAACCCATGCTGGAGTGCAGTAGCACAGTCATGGCTCACTGCAGCCTTGACCTCTCTGGGCTTAGGTGATCTCCCACCTCAGCGTCCCAAGTTGCTGGGACTATGGCACGTGCCACCACACCTGGGTCATTTTTGTATTTTTTTGTAGAGATGGGGCTTCGCCATGTTGCCCAGGCTGAGCTTTTCTTCTTATTCCCTTAACAGAGTCATTCACAGAGCACATGTTTTCAATTTTGATGAAATCCACTTTCTAAGGTAGGAGAATCACTTGAGCCCAGGAGTTCAAGACCAGCCTGGGCAACATAGTGAGACCTCATCTCTATAAACAATTTATAAATTAGCTGGGAGTGGTGGCGTGCACCTGTAGTCCCAGCTACTGGGGAGTAGGTTGGAGCAGGGAGATGGGAGGATAGCTTAAGCCCAGGAGATTGAGGCTGCAGTGAGCTGTGATCATGCCACTACACTCCAGCCTGGTCAACAAAGTGAGACCCTATCTCAAAAAAGAAAGAAAGAAATCCAGTGTATCCATTTTTTTTCTTTTATGGTCAAACTGTTAGCGTCTCAGAAATCTTTGGTCCCAGATCCTCTCTCTCTCTCTTTTTTTTTTTCCCCCAAAAGTTTTTACAGTTTGAAATTTTGTATTTAGGGTCATGATCTATTTTTAGTTAATGTTAATATGTGAGACTTGGGTCAAGGTCCTTTTTTTATTTTTTATTTTTTTGCTTATGCATGTCTATTTACTCCAGCATCATTTGTTGAAAAGGTGATCTTTCTTCTATTTACATTGCTTTCGTACCTTTATCAAAAAGCAGTTGGACATATTTGTGGGGGCTTATTTCATTAATCTATGTACCTATCCCTCCGCCAGTACCACAGAATCGTGATTACTGTAGCTCTCTCTTCTTTTTTTTTTTTTTTTGAGACAGGGTCTCACTCTGTCACCCAGGCTGAGTGCAGTGGTGCGATCATGATTCACTGCAGCCTTGGCTTCCTGGGTTCAAGCAATCCTCCCGCCTCAGCCTCCTGAGTAGCTGGAACTGCAGGCATGTACCACCACGCTTAGCTAATTTTTTATCTTTTTTGTAGAGATAGGGTCTCACTATGTTGCCCAGGGTGGTCTCGAACTCCTGGACGCAAGTGATCTCCCTGCTTTGGCCTTCCAAAGTGTTGGGATTACAGGTGTGAGCCAAGTCGCACAGCCTGATTACTGTAGCTCTTATAATAAGTCTTGAAATTGGTAAGCTGACTCCACTTTATTCTTCTTTTTCAAAATTGTTTTAGCTATTCTAGTTCCTTTGCCTTTCCATTTAAATTTTAGAATAATCTTAACTAAATCTATAAATAATCTTGCTAGAATTTTAATAAGAATTGTGTTAAAACTATGTATCAATTTGGGGAAAATTGACATCTGTACTGTGTTGGATCTTCCATAAACATGTCTCCATTTGTTTAGTTGTTTGTTGGTTTTTTTGTTTTGTTTTATTTCTTCCAAGTTTTTTTCATTTTGCTTAGGGTTTGCAGTGGTTAAGAATTTGTAAAAATGAGCCGCCAAATTCATTTGAATTTCTCTAGTTCTGTTTTTTCCTCTTTTCTTTTTTTTTTTTTTTTTTAATAAGGAGACAGGGTTGCCTGGCACAGTGGCTCACGCCTGTAGTCCCAGCACTTTGGGAGGCTGAGGCAGGCAGATTACAAGGTCAGGAGTCTGAGACCAGCCTGGCCAATATGCCGAAACCCTGTCTCTACTAAAACATACAAAAATTAGCTGGGTGTGGTGGCAGGTGCCTGTAGTCCCAGCTATTCAGCCAAGGCAGGAGAATCGCTTGAACCTGATAGGCGGAGGTTGCAGTGAGCCGAGATCATGCCACTGCATTACAGCTTGGGCAACAGAGCATGACTCCGTCTCAAAAAAAAAAAAAGAGACAGGGTCTTCCTTTGTCACACAGGGGCTAGAATGCAATGGTGTGGTCACAGCTCACTGTAGCCTTTACCTCCTGGGCTAAAGTGATCCTCTTGCCTTAGCCTCCTGAGTAGCTGGGACACAGGCATGAACCAGCTACTACATGAACGCCCGGCTAATTTTTATTTTTTGTAGAGACAGTCTCGCTATGTTGCTCAGGCTGGTCTTGAACTTCTTAAGGGATCCTTAAGGGATTCTCTGGCTTTGGCCTCCCAAAGTGCTGGGATTGCAGGTGTGAGCCACTGCACCTGGCCTCTCTTCCTCTTGGTAGTGTTACTTATCCCTAGGAATTGGGAGGAAACCTAGCTTTCTAGGACCCACTGAGCAGATCTTTGTGCCCTGAAGAGCACCTTTAAATGTTAGATTCCATTATCTTTGTTCCAGGAATGGTGGTTCCTTCTAAGACCAAAATTGTGTGCCACTTTTCTACTCTTGTATTGACCTGTGGGCAGCCGCACACTCTTCAAATAGTACCCCGAGATGAGTATGATAATCCCACCAACAATTCCATGTCCTTGAGAGATGAGCACAATTACACCTTGTCCATTCATGAGGTAAGCAGCCTCCCTTCTTTATCTGTGTGCTAGAGAGAGCTGGCTGCTTTCTCTGTCATTCTCACACCTTCTAATTCACTTCCATCTCTGTTTCCTTCTCCCTGACTTCTGTGCCGTCTGTATCTTCATCTGACAATACCTGTCTCATTAGTAATTTTGTGATTTAGATTAGATCGTAGATAGGAAAGCTCTTTGTAAAGAGTAAAGTGCCTTGTAAACGGGGAAGATACTATATGTTAAGTGATGCTCTGTTGTCTTCCTATAGCTCGGCCCTCAAGAAGAAGAGAGTACTGGTGTCTCATTTGAGAAGTCAGTGACATCCAACAGGCAGACTTTCCAGGTGTTCTTGCGACTCACCCTGCATTCTCGAGGCTGCTTCCATGCCTGCATTTCATACCAAAATCAGCCAATCAATAATGGCGAATTTGACATTATTGTCCTAAGTGGTAAGTTGAAAGAAAAGTATGATTTAGTGCTGTTCTTCAGCCACTTCTTTGCCTGTCTGCACTCTTTTGTCTGACCTCACAAACATTTGATATTTGGGCCATATTTGGCTTGTCCTGTGGAGTGAAAGCCTAGTGATAGGTAATTTTTTTCTCCCCTGACTTCTACTCCCTATTATACTTCAGAGGATGAGAAGAACATCGTCGAACGCAATGTGTCCACTTCAGGTGTGAGCATTTACTTTGAGGCTTATCTTTATAATGCTACCAACTGTAGCAGCACTCCATGGCACCTGCCACCCATGCACATGACCTCTTCCCAGCGCCGGCCGTCCACTGCTGTTGACGAGGAAGATGAAGACTCGCCCTCTGAGTGCCACACCCCTGAGAAGGTGAAGAAACCGAAGAAGGTGTACTGCTATGTGTCACCAAAGGTTGGAACTTCCATTCTTGACATAAAATCCCCCTGCTTGAACCTGTGTGTAATTGGTATTTGGTAGCAGAAAACACAAAGTAACAGTCTGAGAATCAGGGCAAGATTGTTAACTAGTTGTATAGAAAGCTATTTTCAACCGTTAAAAATTTCTTGCTAGCATAAAAATTACTGTTGGCTGCTTGTGCTGTGTCAAAACAATTTGATCTTTTATTCTGTGATTCATGAAACCACAGTAAATGGATGTCACTATCAGGCTACAGGATTGGAGTAAATACATTTTGGCAGAGGAAAGAAGGTGAATTTCCCAAGCCCCTGAGCTAAGAAGCACTTTGTGTTAGTTTCTCATTCAGTCCTCATAAAAATGAGACTCTGTGCAACATCCCATTACATCTCTTTAATCTCATAACCAAAACTGAGTTATAATTCTGTTCTACTTCAGAACACTTTGCTGTGTACCATTCTTCATTTAAAAATCTAGCCTTAATTTGGACTAGGGGTGATGGTAATGAAGGAAATGGGTAAGTGAATAAATGAAACAAGATTGGCTATGAATTGATAATTGTTGAAGCAGCTGATAGTTTCATTATACTGCTTTGTCTTCTTTAGTATGTGTTTGAAATTTTCTTTAAACTTTTTTTTTTGATCAAGAAAACAACTGACCTGCATATTCAGATAAAAGGGTTTTTTTAAGATTAAAAAATTATTGCATCATCTTTTCCTCTTTTGTATGAACTTTTTTGTGTGAGGACCTTCCCTTATACCACCAACATATTCCACTCCAGCCCACCCCATCTTCCTGTCTCCCTTCCCTGACAGATCCTTGGCACCATTCAAATAGGGATAAAGCAGTGTATGTGGGTTGCTGGTGTTTGCTGTCCAGTAACTTGGAGGAAGTCATTCTGAGCAGCATGGCGCTGAGCAGAAGGAGATTTTGATTGTTTCTAGGTGAAATACTCTGTTCTCATGAAGTGAGGACCTGATCCCAGATATTTAGAAAGACTTGAGTATTATAATTATGAAATATCTCTTTGTGAAACTGCATTGTCAGAGTGATTTTTTTTTTTTTTGTTTATGTGTTTATTTTATATTTTGAGACAGGGTCTCACTTTGTCACCCATGCTAGAGTGCCATGGTCAAATCTCACTGCACCCTCTGCCTCCCGGGTTCAAGCGATTCTCGTGCCTCAGCCTCCCAAGTACTTGGGATTATAGGCATGAGCTACCGCACCCAGCTAATTTTTTTGTATTTTTAGTAGAGACCGAGTTTTGCCATGTTGGCCAGGCTGGTCTTGAACTCCTGGACTCAAGTGATCTGCCTCCCTCGGCCTCCCAAAGTGCTGGGATTTCAGGTGTGAGCCATTCACACTTGGTCATCAGAGTAATATTTTTAATTTGCCTTTTTAAATAGAGAGTTAATGTATTTATTTGACTTTAGTGCTCACTAAATTATTATTATTTTTGTCCATGGAGAGGAAAGGTTATGAGAAATGTAAATAGGGACTATGATATTTGAATAAGAATACCCAAATAGAGCTTTTTTATCTATCATTCACTTCATTTCCTGTCTCTTGGTCCTCCAGCAATTCTCAGTAAAGGAGTTCTACCTGAAGATCATCCCCTGGCGCCTTTATACCTTCCGAGTGTGTCCAGGAACAAAAGTAAGCTGAACCTTATGTCTGGCCACATCAAGCATGCTTCATCTCTGGACTGTCAACCTTTTATTTTTTCTCAGAAGCACTTTTAATGTTTCTGCAAGATCTCACAGTGTACACAGGATTCATTGCCAAATAAAGCATCATTATCTCCTCACTAAATGGCATGAAGAATATATAAAATCTGGAAGGACACATACCTACAGAAACAGTTATTAGCAGCAACTCAGAATACTTCAACAGTGATCCTTTGCCTTCAAGACTTAAGTTAATAGAGAAGATGTTTGTAACTCTGGCCCAAGCTTGGTCTCCCAGTGTGCTGAAGCTAATTCCTTTAGAAGCAGCTCTCTCATATATTAAAATACATTGTTTGTTTGTTTTTAACTTTTCTGGGCTTCTAGAATCTAAACTTTTGCCCAAAGGCTAGAATATGCCATTTTATAAAAATAATTTTCATCTGATCAGTTTGGAGTAGTCATTTATTGCTATTTAATGTATCCTTACTATTGCTATTTAATATATCACCCTATTACCATTTATTGCTATTTAATATATCACCCTTCCTATATTTTATGTTGGAAGGTCTGTAGTTTTGCCAGTGGTCCTGACTAAAGGCAGTCTCTGTGACTAAAATAATTTAAAATGTTGAAATGTAAATCACTGAAGGGAAAAATAATGAAATGTATTCCTGGTAGGTCCTCATTTGAAGAAAACAAGCCTAACTTCTTATTATTGGTTGGCACAGAGGGTAGAGCTGTGGAGGATTTTTACTGGGCTTGAGGGTTTTACAGATTAATTTCTTTCTTTTTCTTTACCAGTTTTCATACCTTGGTCCTGACCCTGTCCATAAGCTCCTCACACTGGTGGTGGATGATGGCATTCAACCTCCTGTGGAGCTCAGCTGTAAGGAGAGGAACATTCTGGCTGCCACTTTTATCCGCTCCCTGCATAAGAACATAGGTGAGGTTACACAGGGGTTCTATAGGGAGGGTAGTGAGCCCAGCCACATCCATGAGGGTGGAGAGGCAGGACTGCACAGATGGCTTGTAATGAGGCTCTAATGATGGATCTTGCTGCTCCCCAGGAGGCTCTGAGACCTTTCAGGACAAGGTGAACTTTTTCCAGCGAGAGCTTCGGCAGGTCCACATGAAAAGACCACATTCCAAAGTCACCCTGAAGGTCAGCAGGCATGCCTTATTGGAATCGGTAGGTAAAATTTCATCTCTGTCAGCAGATGCCAAAGTTTTCCAATTGAACATCTATATTCTGCAGGTTACCTTTTTGTTTTTTGTTTTGTTTTGTTTTGTTTTTGGAGACAGGGTCTCACTCTGTTGCCCAGGCTGGGTTGCAGTGGTGCGATCATGACTCACTGCAGCCTTGATCTCCCCAGGCTGTGATACTCCCAATTCAGCCTCCCAAGTAGCTGGGACTATAGGTGTGTGTCACCATGCCTGGCTAATTTTTGTATTTTTTTGTAGAGATGGGATTTTGCCATGTTGCTCAGGCTGGTCTCTAACTCCTGGACTCAAGTGATACACCTGCCTCAGCCTCCCAAAGTGTTGGGATTACAGGCATGAGCTACCATGCCTGATCTGGTTATCTTTTTCATGAAACTTAAATTTCTCTTTTTTAAGTATATCTGTAAAAGACAAATATACTAAATTCTGAAACCTACATTTTTCTCTTTACTTATGTCTGTTCTTCTACTTGATCCTACCAAATTTGGGGCAGATTTGTTGGAGGTATGTTATTGAGGGGAGAGGAGTTTACTTACTGGCCTTCAAATCTACTGAATGGGTTCCTGAATAGTCCCATGGAACTCCTATGTAGGGCAGGTGTAAATAGTGATTACAGAAGAAACTTCTTGTTATTGAATCCCTGGAATAGAAGAGCTCTTGTTGAATTAAAAGGAAATGATTTTTGTTGTCACTTTGGTCTGATGGAAAAGGAACACCTGATGTGTGTCTGTCTCCACTGCACAGACACTGGCATAGTTCTTACATTCCCCAGGAATGAGAAGGCTTGGTTCCTGTCCAGAAAGTGTTTGTGATGTTTGGCTCTGGTAGGTGTGACTGGAAACCCCTTTTCTCAGCCATATTCTCCGTGTGGCATGGCTCACTGTCTGAACCTAGCCTTGTGGATAAAGATGTCTAGAGGATAGACCATGCTTTGCTGAAAACCAGGATTCCTTGGTTGTTTTGCTTACAGCTTACTGACTTGAGTCATTTTTTACTTCTTTATGCAAGAATGTTTTCATTACTAAAACAAGGATTGTTTAAAACAAAAGAAAAAGAAAAAAACAACTTCAACTTTCCAACAAAGTGATGATGTAAAGACAAATCAGATTATTTTTAAAAACTTTAAATTTGAAGTTATGTGCATAAATGTCAGGTGGTATCATTAAAGCTTGTTTATGAGTAACATGTCTCCTTCAGGTAGTTGTAGTTAGTCCAACAGACAATGGCAGTGCTCTTGTGTTGTTGTCTTTAACATCCAGAGGATACCAGCCAGTGTTCTGACAATTCCCTTCCTTTCACTGCTTTTCAGTCTCTGAAAGCCACTCGGAATTTCTCCATCTCAGATTGGAGCAAGAACTTTGAGGTTGTTTTCCAGGATGAAGAAGGTCAGTTTTGAAATTTTATATTCATCTTTTTGAACCCTTCTCCCCACTCCCACCTTCTCTTACTCCCTCTCCATAAAAAAAAAAAAAAAAAAAAAAAAAAAAACACCCTAGGGTTTTTTTTTGGTTTGTTCCCCCCCACCCCAGGGAAAGAGAACCATGAGTCAAGAGAAAAAGGGTAGTATTTACTGGGCAGGGTAGCATGGAGGAGCTTGTGGAACACACACATACAGGGACTTGGAGGGAGGGTTCTAAGAGCCTGAACCTTGGTTACCTTGAGAGAAATGTCCATTTCCTGGGATCTCCAACCTCTGGCGTTTCCATACTAGGGGGCATTTCCTTAGTGATCAGAATACCATTAATCCTACAAAAAGAGGTGGGATTTCAAAAGGACCACAGTTTAGATGAGTTGCAATGGAGAAACACCAGGGTAGTACAATAGAGGGAATGTGGAGAATATAAAATTACTCAATAAACAAAAGTGGTAAGAGGAGGTAGGGCAGAGTCATTTTTTATTTTCATTATGCTTTTCAGCTCTGGACTGGGGAGGGCCTCGCCGGGAATGGTTTGAGCTCATCTGCAAAGCGCTGTTTGATACCACCAATCAGCTCTTCACCCGGTTCAGTGACAACAACCAAGCACTAGTGAGTCGGTGACGGGTGGGTGGAAGATGTGGATTGTGTTATCATGGGTAGACTAACCGGGATTTGAAATTATGAAACTGATCTGGGAACCTGAGAACCTGTGTCCTATTCTTTATTTTGCTGCTTAAAATATGAGCTAATCAGATTGTCTTCCTCCTCTTTGCCTTTATTATTTCATCTGTAAGATAAGCAAAAATGCAGACAGCTGAATATTTGACTAAAAAACATTATAGTACAATGTCTACTCTGCTAGTTATAATAATTAAGCCTCTTTCTCAAAACATATCTGAAGCAAATGATTCCTGTACTAGATCTTTGACTAGACAAAGGTGTCAGTAGAGAAGTACGCTTTGGCTGAAAGAAGTTCTGGTTTAGGGAAAAGGCATCACATCATCTGCTGATTAACCACAAACTTAATATAAGATTCGTGCCCTTTATCTTCCAGTCACTTGGAATTACTCAATGGTGGCTACCAAAAAACTAACATTTGGATGGGCTCTGATCCTCAGAGTGAAGTTCTTGTTCCTTTGGCATGGGGTTGGGGAAGAAGGGTCTTTCCAGAACTGGGCTTGAAGAAAAATGGCTCAGGGCCTTTCAGCCTCTTTCTTGAACAGGTGCATCCCAACCCTAATCGCCCCGCTCATCTGCGCCTGAAAATGTATGAGTTTGCCGGACGGCTCGTGGGCAAATGTCTCTACGAGTCCTCTCTAGGAGGAGCCTATAAGCAGTTGGTTCGAGCTCGCTTCACCCGCTCTTTCCTGGCCCAAATCATAGGACTGCGTATGCATTACAAGGTAACGTCTTGGGTGTGCATTTTCTACTAAGGCCCCTGGCCATTAACCCTGAAATCTCTCCTCCTGGGGTTGTAAATAATAATTTTTAAGGTTGAGGGGATAAGTGGTTTTAAGCAGTTAAAACTTTCCTTTCAGGGCAAGAGTATTCATGTTCTGTTCTGTGTCTTTCCGCCTCCTCAGTACTTTGAAACAGATGACCCAGAATTCTACAAATCTAAAGTTTGTTTTATCCTCAACAATGACATGAGTGAGATGGAGCTGGTCTTTGCAGAAGAGAAATATAATAAATCAGGTCAATTGGATAAGGTGAGAAAGAGGACCAAAGCCTCTGGGTCCCATGTTCTCCAGTTTCCTATAGAGCAGGACTGTCTAAGATGACTTTCTGCAGTGGTGGAAATGTTCCATATTTGTGTTGTCTATTACATTTGAGTGAAGCAAAAGACACATATCTCCCATCTGTCCCACCGAGTCCTATTTCTAATTGAAAAATAACTGAATGATGATGAAGTGTCACTGTGCAAGCATATTTGGAAGAGATGGCAGTGTCTGTGTCAACATTCGCAGTAGTGATGTAGGTGATTTCTATTTTAACACAATGCCTGTATATTTTTAAACTTTTTGGCTGGGCGCAGTGGCTCATGGCCTGTAATTTCAACACTTTGGGAGGCTGAGGCAGGAGGATCGCTTGAGACCAGGAGTTCAAGACCAGCCTGGGCAACTTTGGCAAGACCCTGTCTTTACAAAAACTTTAAAAAATCTAGCTGGGTATGGTGGCATGTGCCTGTGGTCCTAGCTACCGGGGGAGTGTGGAAGGAAGTGGGCGCTGAAGGTGGAACATCGCTTGAGCCCAGGAGGTTGAGGCTACAGTGAGCTATGATTGCACCACTGCACTCCAGCCTGGGTGACACAGCAAAACCGTGTCTCAAAATAATAAAACCAAAACTTTTTATTAGAAAACGATGAGCCAGAGATATTTTTGATGCATGTGCTTCTATTTACATTGTGGTGTTAAACAGCATCAAATGATAATGATGAGGCTAAAGTTGCAGTAAATATAAAGTTAAAAGCAGAATAGGAATGATTGAAAAATTATGACCATTGTTACCACTATACTGATAATCAAATATCCTTCCTGAAAATTATGGGATTCCCAGCTGTCTGCCTTTGTACACATGGGATTAGACCTGACTTCCTGAGCTGGCATGATAAGGCAGCTAGAGTCAATAGGACACTGAATTAGGGTCCTCAGACCCAAGGTATTGCTCATTTTAATTGTGTTTAATATGAATACTAAATAATTTATTTCTTAGGCTCCTGGATAGAAATAAAAAAAAAAAAAGATCCGGGATTGTACATACCAACAGAAAAAACATTTTAAATTTTTAGATCCATTGAGAATCCCTGCTGTGGAGTAGCGTGCTATTGCTACCATGCTGTTGTCTTAAAAGCTGATCTTATAACTTCATTCACCTGTGGAGACAGCCTTGGTCACGCTACACAAATATTCCTGGATGATGGTTTTAAGCTGTGCTTCAGGGCTCTTTCAAGGTTCCCTTAGTAGTTTATTGGGGGTTACCAATTCTATTTGAGAGTCATACAGTTTGTTCAGTGTTTTCTTTGCAGATAGGAAAATTAGGGCCAAATAATTGCCCCTAAGGTCTGGAGGGGCAATTAACCAAAGGTCTATAGCAAGCTAGCATAAGGGCTGAGATTAGAATCCAGGATCTTCAAGTATCAAACTTGGCTCGTTCTGTTGACTCAGAGATAAAAGAATGTGTGGGAACAATTGTTCCCATCTGGGAATTTCTGAGACATAAAAAGACTCCTTTACTGCTTATCCGACTTTACTCTTAGTTGCTTAGAGAAAAGGTCAGTAGTGGTTTCATTTTGGATCATAGATTAAAACACTGCTAACAAGGAGCCATAATATCTTCTATTGCATCACTACTACTTGACTGAGTCAGAGAAGACCTTACCCAGACACCCATTTCTGAAGTAGTAGCTAGTATACAGCAATAGTGGTAGGAACCCTGAAGCTTAGGAACTAAATTAAACCAAGTGTGTTGGAAAGTTAAATGCACGGCAGAAACTTGTGACTGTTAGTGATGGAGGTCAGTAATTCTGTGTCTGTAAAACATATAGGCAGATGTCATCTTAAAAATTTCCATCCACAGCTTCTTGTCTGTCTTTTGCTGCCTGTTACAGGTTGTAGAACTCATGACAGGTGGAGCTCAAACTCCAGTCACCAATGCGAATAAAATCTTCTATTTAAATTTGCTGGCCCAATATCGGCTGGCCAGTCAAGTGAAAGAGGAGGTGGAACATTTCCTAAAAGGTGAGCTCCTGTATGTTCTTGGCTTTGAAGTTAAAACACCTGTATCCATAGTGTGGTTATGTATGACATTAACTTGTCTACTTTATTTCAGGCCTGAATGAATTGGTCCCTGAGAACCTTTTGGCTATTTTTGATGAGAATGAGCTTGAGGTAAGTGCTTGCAATTCAGACTCCCATTCTTAACTTGGCATTTTTGTACCTTACAGGAACCAGCTTGGTGTACCTTCTCTTATGAGATGCAGCTGGAAAGCCATTTATGCAAGAGGTGGTTCCACTTTTGTCGCTCCTCCATTCATTGACCCTACTGCGGAAAGAGTAACGAATA
Source organism: Macaca fascicularis (assembly GCF_037993035.2). Lineage (NCBI taxonomy): Eukaryota > Metazoa > Chordata > Mammalia > Primates > Cercopithecidae > Macaca > Macaca fascicularis. The sequence continues at coordinate 142,616,760 of NC_088381.1, read as the reverse complement.
AGACAAAGTTCCAGCCCTCAGGGGCTACATTCTAATGAAGTGAAGGAAACAAACCAAAAGATGTGATCATATTTCAAAAGCATTAGACTGCAACAGTATATAGTATATATTTTTATTTATATAGTAAATTCATTCCTATTTCAGATCCTGTAACAACTAAAATGATGGCTCTAAGATGGTAAATACTATTGTATAATTAGCAGAATTGAAGTCCGTATCAGGTGTGGGCAAAGAATAACATGAGTCTGTTGTGGCCTGTTGCTCACAGATGAGACCTCTGTACAAGATGGTGCGATGCAAGTTATTAGTTCTAAATTCCCATAGTTTCTGTGAGGAGTGTCTTTCTACAAACTGTTTCTTTAGGGAGGAAGGTTTTCTTTTAAAATGGGGGGAAAAAGTAGTTTTAGGTGGTCTTGCCCGATTCTTTATTAACTGAAGTGGATTTGAGAACAAGAATCAAAATCTGTAATTTTCATGTTTTATATCTTCAGATGTGAAATCCAAACAAAATGAACTCTCCACGGCTCAGCCTAAAGTTTCTGATAAACCTGTTACCTGGCACTGTTAGTTTTTGGGCTAAGGAGTAGCTACGGGCAAATTTTGTTTTATTTTGAAGCAAAGCATTTGTAACAATTTGTAGAAGTGAGTAGAAAGGAAGGACGTGGTATCTTACAGTTGTTCCACATCCTGCTCTTAGTTCCTCATCAGCTTAGCAAGTTCTCTTTGAAGGAGCCAAGGCTTCTCAGGCTTAGTTTGGGTTTTTCTTGTCTCTTGGTTAAGATGTATTCTTTATAGCTATTGGATGAGTACTTGCAGTCTGCTAAGTAACATGCTGGATCCTGAACCAAATTAGGACATCAACAAGATGTTTAGGGCTCTGATGTCATTAATGTTCTCATTTTTTGGCATACTTTTAAATTTATCTGATCAAGTAGAGGCAGAGCCGAAGGGAAGGTAGTAAAAGTTCAATCCACAAAAGAATGCATCCTAAGAAAAAGGAAAGGCCATCCAACACATTCATAAATGGTACTGGGGATTTTGGGGAAACAGCTTGCCTTTTCTCCTTGTTATTCACAGGTCAAGTTTAGACCAGACTCTGAGGAAACACTTAGTTTTTGTTTGTGTGGTTTTGTTGTCCTTTGTTTCAATTAAAAATAATCCATAGCAGCAGTTCTTAATTAGGGTATTCATCAGAAATACCTCGCCTGTAATCCCAGCTACTCAAGGAGAGGAGTACTGCTGAGGCAGGAGAATCTCTTGAACATGAAAGGTGGAGAGGTAGAGGTTGCAGTGAGCCGAGACAGAGTGAGACTCTGTCTCAAAAAAAAAAGAAAGAAATACCTGGGCAATTTTTTTGCTTCCTGCATAAGCTCATAACCTGTTCCAAGAGAGTCAGATTTAGAGGTCCAAGGTAGGGCCACCAACACTTGCACAAATATATATTTTAAAAGCCATGTGATTCTTTTTTTACCCACTGGTTAGCAACTATTGCCCTATTGTATGTAACTGATTTTCCTAAAGCAGTATTCTGGCATTATGATCTCACCTTCAGTCTTTTTCCTAGTAATGTTTTCTTTATTCTACATTTTGCCTGTTAACTTAGGTAATTTTGACCTTATATTGGGTCTTTGTCTCTCTGACTGTCATAGTAACACCTTACCATCTTTTTCCAGCTTCTGATGTGTGGGACTGGAGACATCAGTGTGTCTGACTTCAAAGCTCATGCAGTAGTTGTTGGTGGCTCATGGCATTTCAGAGAAAAGGTAAATGGACCAAACTTCTTCGGTTGGATTTGTGCCATGTTATAAGGAAAAAGTTTCAGAAGGAAAAAGTAGAGGAAGCCGGGTGCAGTGGCTCATGCCTGTAATCCCAGCACTTTGGGAGGCTGAGGCAGGCGGATCACAAGGTCAGGAGTTTGAGACCAGCCAGCCAGCATGGTGATAGCCCAACTCTACTAAAAATACAAAAAAAAAAAAAAAAATTAGCTGGGCATAGTGGCACATGCCTGTAGTCCCAGCTACTTGGGAGGCTGAGGCAAGAGAATCGCTTGAACCCAGGAGGTGGAGTGAGCTGAGATCACGCCACTGCATTGCAGCCTGGGCGACAGAGCGAGACTCTGTCTCAAAAGAAAAAGAAAAAAGAAAAAAAAGTAGAGGAGTCAAAGCAGTTGACATGTTTTCTGGGGAAAAGAAAATGATATATGGGGAAAGACAGGTGATTATCCAGGCAGAAGGGAGCCCTGATCCCTAGGGGCTATCATGCTGACTGCCACAGGAGTAGTAAATTGGAGATGGCAAAGAAAGAGAACCAACAGTCAGTGACTACCCTCCTAATGGTGTGACAATGTAAATTCTTGAAGTGCTTGTCAAACTGTTCCTATCCTGTGTCCTCATAGTATGGTAACTGGGGCACAGCCCCACTTCAGTGTATCTTGTTCCTTCCACAGGGTTCTAACCCTAGGCTGTTTACCATGTGTGATCCCAGCCCTGTGCTCTCCCTGCCAGGTCATGAGGTGGTTTTGGACTGTGGTTTCCAGTCTGACCCAGGAGGAGCTGGCTCGGCTTCTTCAGTTCACAACAGGCTCCTCTCAGCTACCACCTGGAGGCTTTGCCGCCCTCTGTCCCTCATTTCAGATTATTGCCGCTCCGACCCATAGCACGCTGCCTACTGCACACACATGGTAGGTATCTGCCCGCCTGATGCATGTCCAGTGTTTGGTGGTATGAGTTAATCAATTCTCCCTTGCCCTTCCAGTTTTAACCAGCTGTGCCTCCCTACATATGACTCCTATGAAGAGGTGCACAGGATGCTGCAGCTGGCCATCAGCGAGGGTTGCGAGGGCTTTGGCATGCTCTGACCGCTCTCCTGTCATCCACTTGGCTCCCATGCTCTCTGGAGCTTCTGGGCACAAGTTACAGACATCATAACCACTGATCCTAACACACATAACCATCAGCCAGAAGATGCCGCATGCTCCCTTGTGTCTGGAGGATTGTGTCACCTACAAGCCTTGTCTTTACCTCACCTGCTCTCTGCCCATATCTACCACAGGCCACTTTGGCATGGTATGTAAGCTGAGCTCTTCATTCTGTCATGAGAAGAGGACCATGCTGCTGTCATTTATTTGGTCCTTTGAAGATCTCAGTAGCTGAGGGAGATGGCACACGGGGCTCAGCCCTGTTGGGAAACTAGTGTGGAGACCCTTAAATCTACACTGCTCCAAAACTCCCTCTGCTGATACTCCTTGGAGACACCCTCTTTGGCCCTCACTACTTGACCAGACTGGTACTTGAGTCCTTCTCATGGGTGGGGTGATTGCCTCTTCTCATCAGGAGCCAGGAGAGAGGGACAGATAGGAGGTGGCCCATAGGAGCAGTCCCTCTGCACAATGGTAGGCATAGGCCATGGCACTGGACTGCCTCTAATGAGGACTGATAAAAAGAATCTCTTTTTGTGGTGTCAGAACTGGAAAAAGCACTTTCCCTTCGGGCATTTCTGGAAACGATTATTAATCCACAAAGAAGAACTCTCTAAGCTTTTTCTTGAATTGTAGCCAGTGAGAAAAGCAGATAGACTGAAGAATATGAAGGATAGCTGAGCTGTAGCCTCCAGAGTGGGGCATGCCTAGGCGTGTGGCTGGCTTGGAGACTACTGATGCTTTTCCCTGAGTTGGTTATTGGCACTGAAGTATGGCCGGCTTGGGCCACTGACTTCCCTATTATGTAGTCTGCTAAAAGCTGGGGATTCTTTAGCGTTCTACTGAAGAAAATTTTGTAGCAAAAGATTAGAACAGTAAGAATAGTATGCCAGCAATCCCTGATTCTCTGTCTGCTTGGTGTTCTCTGGCAGCACTAAGACAAAGGACCAGGGATTAGGAGTTTACGTGCTTATCACAGGTCCTTGGGGTCAGGACACTAGGGACGAACATGGAGGTGATATGTTACACAGTAAACACCTGCCAACCCCTATACTCCCCTTTGCTCCATCAGTTACAAGGAAGGAGAACTAAGGAGGGAGGAAGCTTATTAGGTTCACTGTTGAATGATGATTGAAGAGTACCTGCTGCTGTCTCTTGGAAGATGACAACATCCTTTTTCATTACTATTTGAGAACAATTTCAAGATTCAAAATCTCATTGACTTCCCAAATTTGTGTTTTTAAGAAGGCTTTGCTGCAAGCTACCATTCCCAATGGGGCAGTCAACTCAGAATATTACAAGCCATCCTTATTGCCAAAACCAGCAAGTACACAGAGTCCTGAGACAAGGCAGGACTTTGGCAATGCCTTGGCCTCCTGGAAGCATGTCTGAGCCCTCCTGTTCCCAGGGATCATGAGGAACAAGCCCTCCTGAGCTGCTACAGTTCCTGCCTGACCTCACTCTTTCGCAGTCATCATTTGTCCTTTCTTGGCACATGGGTGCTGACCTCACTCATCCTTGGGGTCCGGGATCCAGCATCAGGGTCTCTGTACCCCAGGATCCTCCATGCCACATGGTCACTGCTCTCCTCAGGGACCAGGACAAGGTGCTGCTGCTTGCCCAAATGTTTTCCCATGGGATATGTACAGGAAGGTTTATCATCACCCTGGGAAACATGATGCTGCCCCCTTGGGCCCAGAAAGGGGTTTCCAGCTGGGGGCACGTGGACTGGTTCTGCTGTTTTTGGCAGTTGCTTTTCTGAATTCTCCCCTCCGGCAGCCTTCCAGAGACTGATCCTGGAGACTGAGTTGATTGTCTTGGCTAGATCTGTCATTTTAAGCTCTAGTCATAGCACTTTTTCAGAGCATCTTAGGCACCATTGCAACCCAACCAGGGCAGCTGCATCCCTGTGGTGGTCCTTAGGCACCAGTCTTTGTTAAACAAAACCCTTTGGTACTGTTGTGGTTTTCTATTCTTCCAGTTTACTCTCTCTGTCCTAACTTTATTCAAAAGTATCTTTGCTCTCTTGGGCCTTTTCTTTTACCTTTCTTTTTCTTTTGTTTTGTTTTGTTTTTTTCTAATCCTGCTTTCATACTAGCCAGTGTGGGGAAAAGGTACAATATGTCAAAGAGATGAGAGTGTGTTATTTGTTGGGCAATTTTCTATTAGTGTTTCTTATTTTGGACAGTTATTTTATTTATGTCCTTGTGACCCAGGTACTTGGGGGCCAGCTACCCTTCTGGCCTTTAGCGTCTTTGAAGGAGACCAGACATGAGTGAATACCTAGGAGAGTGTCAGCATGTTTCTGGAAAATTGGCAGAGACCAAGCCCCGCTGCAGATTGCTCAGGCCAGGTGAAAGGGCCAGGCAGTTGCAGCTGATGATGTAAATATTTTGTACAGTAAATAAATAAATGTTTAAAAGAACCAAGAAGTGAGTGGCTGCTTTAAATGGAGATTCATGGCTTGACTGGAAGGTGGGGAAGGAAAAGATTTGGAAATGATTTTGCATTTCCCCAGTAATTCCTCCTGAAGTGGTTGGCTTGGGGTAGAGTGTACGCCTGAAGCCCAGGCCTGCCCCACTCGTGCCCTTTCACCCTTCCCTGATTGCTGTCCATGGTGCCAGGCAGGGCCACTGTCTCAGCCATGGGGAGATGAGGACAAGTGTTATGCTCAGCTTCTGAAGAAGGAACCAGTTAATCAGTCTTTAAACATTAATTCATTGTTGTTTTACTACCTAGAAATTCAATATAGAAAATTTGGAAATAAGAAAAAGAACAAGGGAAATAGGCAAGTTGCTATCCAGAGGCAATCACTGTTAACACTTCGATAAATAGCCTTTTGATTTTCATATTTAAGCACACATTTGTCTCCCAACATCTCCCTAACCCACAAGGGGTTTACAAAGGTAAGCTTGGAAGAGAAGAAAAAAAAACAGACCTCTGATTTGGGCCTAGAAGGAAAAGTATTAAGGACCCTGACTTTCTTGGGAAAATAATTATGATGTCTTCCCAATCTGGAAAATTAAAAAAAAAAAATTCCCTTCTGAATTTAAAAACAAAACAGATTCTTGCCTCCACCCCAAACATGCATTCTCCTCTTACCTCACCAAGCTCCTGAGTGATATGAGATGTCTTAAAGGGCCAGGCACAGTGGCTCACATGTATAATCCCAGGCTGCAAGGCAGGAGAGTCACTTGAGCCCAGGAGTTCGAGGCTGCAGTCAGCTATGCCTGTGTCACTGTGCTCTAACCTGGGTGACAGAGCGAGACACTGTCTCTCTCTTTTTTTTGAAAAGATGGGGTTTTGGCATGTTTCCCAGGCTGGTCTTGAACTCCTGGGCTCAAGTGATCCACCCACCTCCAAAGTGCTGGGATTAGCATAAGCCACCGTGCCTGGCTAAGACACTCTCTCTTAAAAGAAAAAAAATCTTAAAATTCAGTCCTTCTAACTGTGTATTTTAAGGTTATGTACAGTCCTGAATCTTATACACTTGCTGTTGTGGCTTTGAATAGGTCACTGTGAACATTGACCATTGAGTGATTTTAGCCCATCAAGTCATTCTTATGACTCCATAAATACTAGCTTCAGCTTCTTGTACACTGTTGCCTCTGAGCCATTGTAGATAGAGCTTTGAAACCTCTCTCCAGCTCCACTTCTCTCAGGACCACAGCAAGGTTCTCCAGCAAGTAGCTTGAACCCTAAGGGCTCCTTCCCTCTACTCTGGCTTCACATAGACCTTCGAGCATAGTAAACCAGTTCCAGATAATGTGAAATAGTAAAAGTATTACAGGGTACTAAAATTCCTTTTTTCTTTTATTTAGAGATGCAATATGTATAAAAAAGGTATTAACAAGTGTAAGTTATGAGTAATTATAGGAAATGCACAAATAGCCACCATCCAGGTCAAGAAATAAAACATTGCAGCACTGCACAGCACACTGTCATACCATCCCACTAAAGGTAACTACTCTCCTGACTTATGATCATTATTTACCAGGCCCCTTTTCAAACAGCCTGTCCTCACGTTAATGGTGGGGAGGGGCGGCCAGGTGCAGTGGCTCAAGCCTGTAATACCAGCACTTTGGGAGGCTGAGGTAGGTGGATCACAAGGTCAGGAGATCGAGACCATCCTGGCTAACATGGTGAAACCCCGTCTCTACTAAAAATACAAAAAAATTAGTTGGTCATGGTGGCGGGCGCCTGTAGTCCCAGCTACTCGAGAGGCTGAGGCGGGAGAATGGCATGAACCTGGGAGGCGGAACTTGCCATGAGCCAAGATCGTGCCACTGCACTCCAGCCTGGGCAACAGAGCGAGACTCCATCTCAAAAAAAAAAGGGTAGGGGGAGGGGCAAAAACAGCCCACGTGTGTCATGATAAGAAGCTAACTAACGTCCATTTCTCCATGGTAATTTCTAGACCTCATAATTGGTTTGAAAAGTCTTCTGAGACCATCATTGCCCTGTGAGAATCTAGTCTGGATTCCTGATGCTGAATCTGATTAATTATTCCAAGACTATAAGGTCTCTTATTTCTGTAAAGATTTTGCCTCCAGATACTCCAAATTGGATACTCCTTTGCTTTTATACCCTCAGCAGGTTTTGTAGGCTGGGCAGCAGGAAATTGTTGAGTATCGTATATGTGTAGTAGTATTAAAAATGACTCAGCACTAACATGTCTCAAAAATTGTGGAATAGGCCAGTATTTCTGACTCAGAATACTGACTCTGCACACCACCTAACAGAAAGCTATCCCAAAGTTATTGGTGAGCTTAGTTTTTTGTGTTTTTGTTTTTTAGCTTTTATTTGGAGTACTAGAGGATGGATTTAGAGATCTGCAGGTCATGTTGACCTTGGTTTGTATCCAATAGAGTGGTGCTGCCTAGAGTTCAGATATACCTTGTTATAAATATCCCTTTTTTCCCCTCCCAAATTAAATTCAATTTGCTTTAATTTTGCTTATATAAGGACATTTTTGTGATAGCCACAGCAGGGACCTGGTTCTCTGGAGTGAATTCAGGTGTGGTCTCTACAAGATGGGCAGTTAATTCTTGGAAGGAGATGTGGAGAACACAGTCTCTTTCCAGAAGTCAAGGAATGATACCTGTAGGTTTTTCAATATGGTATCGGAGGTGGCTTTAGCAAAGTTGTTCAGGCTATCGATATAGTCCTGGCTTGTCAATACTAGCCAGCAGTAGCAGCTTCTTAAACATGGGATAGTGACAATGTTGGTACCTCTAGGGACAGGGATCAGACACACCAGCACAGAATCATAGCATCCAGTCACCTTGCAAGAACAGAGTGGGACTCCCCATCTAGTTCCCCTTGTAGCCTTCCTTCAGGGAGATGATGAATAGTTTATCCAGATGAGGCCTGTGTTGCTATTTCCCTGGAATACCCAATAATAAGCAGGCCACCATGGCTTTTGTAGTCTGTGATGGCTGTGAATGCCTGAGACCAGGTTCATCTGGCAAACAAGGCAAATTTCCAAGTGAGGTTTTAGGAGTTATCTCTTAGGTATGACTCTAGGAAGAAGTCAGCCTTGGACTACATAAGGAGGTAGGAGAGGAGGCTTCTTTGTAAACCTCATTATGTCCTCTACCAGGTGACCATCCTGTTGACAGGAATTTACTTGTAGCCTGTGTTTCTGACTCTAGGGGCCCTGGGCCTCCAGCACTCCTTGCAGGATAGGCATCTCATTTCACTGAGTGTTTTCTCAAAGAGGATACCCTGGACACATTTGCATCACGTGTACAACATGGGACCCTCAAAGGATAGAAAACCATGAACTGATGGGCTTGATTTTTTTTTTTTTTTTTTTTTTTGAGACAGAGTCTCACTTTGTCACCTAGGCTGGAGTGCAGTGGCGTGATCTCAGCTCACTGCAACCTTCACCTCCCAGGTTCATGCTATTCTCCTGCCTCAGCGTCCCGAGTAACAGGTGTGTGCCACCATGTCTGGCTAATTTTTGTATTTTTAGTAGAGACGGGGTCTCACCATGTTGACTAGGCTGGTCTTGAACTCCTGACCTCAGGTATTCCGCCTACGTCAGCCTCCCAAAGTGCTGGGATTATAAGCATGAGCCGCTGGGCTCAGCCAGATGTTCATATTTTTAACTCCCGTGGTTCAACTTTGGGCAAGACAACCTCCTTTCAGTATCAGTTGCCTGACCTGCAAAATGATGCTATTAACCAATTAAGAAAATTGACTAATAACATGGAGTTCTTGGGGAAAAAAATTTTTCCTATGTATAGCATATGTGTTACCATACTGACTATGACTTAGGGCCCTGGTAATTTCTGTAGCAGGAGGCTATATGGGTCTGGGGGCAGTTGAGAGTGCTAGAGTAGATGACTGGTGTGGAAATTCCCAGGGGGCAGTGACTCTGCTTTTCACCTTGCCATGTCCAGGCGGGCCAGAGAGAATGAGTACTGAAGACACCTAGCCCAAACATTCATGAAGAAGACCCCAAGTCAGAAGAGGCTTCTTCCTCCTTTGCATGATCCTGTAAGGACGGAAGAGGTATTTGAGGGAGCTGTATCTCAAGCCTATGTCATGTGGTAGGAACCTTGACTTCCTTTAATTCACCTGATTACTCAATCATGATAATAGCTACCATTTTTTTTAGCTCTTCCCATATGCTAGGAGCTCTAGTATTTTTTGTCTCATTCACAACAACCCTGCAAGGTATGTCTTGTTTTCTCTATTTTACACAAGACACAGTTGAGGCACACAGAGGATAAGTAATTGCCAAGGTTTCTTAGCTGGCAAGTGATAGAGCTGTATTTGAACATGGGTCTGTTTTGTGTCAAAGCCCAAACTCCACACTTCTGGTTTGTCTCTAGCAGATTAGTTTAGACTAAGAAACAGCCCAGGCACTGGGCCACTGTGCTCGCTGACTCTGCCTCGTTCACTTGGTGATGCTGTGTGTGACAGATTAACACTTTATACCTTGGCTTACCTATCAGTCACTTGGGGATTTGGGATTCATGGGAAAAGGTCCTACTCATGCAGGATAGAGAGATTTTAAGAGATACAGCTATTAATAATGGCTTTAGAATCTTTTGCATGTAGAAAGTTCCTTAGACTACCAACTAATGAGCGAAGTGACTTCCAAGTTTAAGTGAATTCTATATAAAGAATACAAGACACCCTTGAGGACGTAACTGAGGAAAAAGGCCCTGAAATTTTAATATCCCTGCTTTGGTGGAAAATCAATAGGTATCAAATGAAAGAATGAGGTCAGATATGTTACACAATACCCTGATGTTTATCTCTGGTAATTAAGTCTGCAGAAAAAGACTTATTTGAATAAATCTTTTGTCTCTAAACTCTGCTTATATGAAATAGCACCATTTGGCAAAGGCCAAATTCTTGGTGGGTATCTCACTGAGGAAGCAAACATTTTCAAGAATGCCAGAGTTAAAGGGAGATTACACACACCCTAAACAAGACTGTGAAGATACTGTGAAATTATTCTCTTGAAACTAGAAGCATAGTATCTTCTCCAGGGTGAGGGGTTTCTGTACCTCTCTTGAGTGAAGTCGCTCTTTCTGCAGACCCCCACTTCACCTGCATTATGGATTTGCACATAAAGGAATTTTTCTGAATCTTCCCGTCTTCTACAGACCAACAATGTTCCCTCTCTCCTCAGAACTCCCACTTGAAGGAGTTGCCAAGACATTCCTCTGTTTGCCCATTAGCAGAGTCAGGGATATCAGAGTATTTGCAAGCCAGCTAGAGAGCCTTTGATGGCTTTTATGTTATGTTGAAAACAAAATGTTGTGTTATTGTGCAAGAGGAAGATTATGTGTGTGTCATCGTTTTGTGCTTGGTCTCCTACGTCCAATCCTGCTCTAAGTTGTCATTTCGTTTCCTAACCTTCTCCTCTCCCCAGTCGGGTATTTCTGTTCCATCCCTGAGTTTGTAGCCTCCCTTTTTTTTTCTTGAGTTCTGTGCAGCTCTGCATTTCAGCAGACATCTCCTATGCATCAGGCACTGTGCGGGGAGCTAGGGACACACAAGATAGAATGTGATCCTGGCCTCTGAGCAGCTTACAATCTTGGGAGACAGACATAAACAATCTATTTTCCTTAGAGTTTCCTTCTCATGAAGCTTGGGCACCCAAACCCATCACCACTGCCCCCACCCCCACCCAATAGTTTCTCCTGTTTGCTTGGTGGGGAGCATTTCTTTTTATATATTTGGAGACTTTCTCTAATACGGAGTTGCTGTTGCTACAAGTGAAATTAGTCTAGTTTCCCACAGAAAGAGAGGGAAGTTACTCTCCCTGTTGATTTTCAGAGAAGAAAGAACCCTTGTAAAGATAGATTCCAAACCAAGAGACCCAAGGAGCAAGCCCATTATTGTGCCATAAATAGGCCGTCACCTGGGCAGGTCCTGGGACAGGCTGAGAAAGGGGACTTGGTGATCTAAGGGCCCACTCTTCCTTTAATCTGCTCTCCCAGACAAAGCAGACCTGAAGTGTTGACTTTGGCAATGGGCGACTGGCCAGTAGCCTACAGCTCAGTGAATGAAATTAGAATCTTGAGTGGATGGGGAGTGGGAGGTATCTCCAACACTAATGGCAATCAAAGTGTTTGTGCTATGGTTATAATCAGTATGGCAGAGGAAAGTCAAGGGAATACCATTTCCAGTAAACTCAGAGGTGTGAAAAGGCAAATCAATTTTATGAACAGCCATGAAGTTGGTTGGTTGTGACCACTATGGGTGGAGACACTGAGCTTCAGTGGAATTTCCCTTAATATTAAACCAGGAAACTACAGTCCCTGGTTATCTCTCTGTCATATACAGCAGCTGACATCTATTCCTCCCTGGGGATTGGGCAGATCTTAAAGTTGATCGCCTAAGCTTCTGACTGGGATCACAGCTGGATAGGGGTTGGGTCAGGCCATTGCCTTTAGAAAACCAGTTCTTTAGGCTCTCTTTCCTATGGGATTTCTCTGAAACCTTGTTCATGATGATGCCAACTTGTGTCTCCTTGAAAAATCACAATGGAATTAATTAATCAATGGAATTAAACTTGGGTGTTCTATAGGTCTAGCATTTTATGTCACAGTCAGGGTAGACAAACATGCTGTTGGGTCCTGGCAGGCTTGTGTGCAGCTCTGGAGATGTTCCAAAGTGGGTGCAGTCGACAGCCACCCATCTGCATACTCCACAGTGCTCTGATTTAACAATTCTGACCCATTATCCCTCTAACCCTTGAAAACTCTGTCGTCTTGGCATCCAAGCCATGTCTTCCAGTAGACTCTCACACCCAGAATCAGCAAAACCTCTTTTGTCAGACCATATCTTGAGTTTAGGCTTCAAAAAAATGGCATTGTGGGTTAGCTTTGCGGGGCGGGGTAACTAAAACTCCAGTCCTGACTTTTGGGGGTATGCCTGGTCTTGGGGGCTTGGCATGGTGGGAAGAAGGGGCCAAGATAGTGGTTGGCACGAGGATATGGAGAACTTTGGAAGCAGAGCCAGAGACTCTGAGGATTGAGGCCCAGGGAAGTTTGGCATGAGTAACAGCTGGGTATTTAACCAGGAACAGTCACTCTATTTTTCTGAGCCTTGGCAGTAGGTCAGAGCAACAAGCAGCTCTAACAGGGTCTACATCCTTCCTATTGTCTCCACCCCAACCTTACTCATTGTCCCAAACATCTGCTTCCAATTCGGGCCCTTGCCTTCTTGTCTGATTCCTGTACAAACCACAGGTGGCACGGGTGAGGGGCAGGTCTGCAGGTGTGGCCTGGGGAAGAAGAGGAAGGCTCTGAAAGAAGCTGCTTACAGGTTTGGTTTCAGGTCCTGATGAAGGAGTAAGGATTTGACCTATTAAAAAATTTTATATTTTTGTGTGTGTGTGTGTGTGTGTGTGTATGTACAAAATGTAAACAGTAAGTTGTGTGTGTGTGTGTGTGTGTGTGTGTGTACAAAATGTAAACAGTAAGTTGTTTCACTTCCTGGGTAAAAGTAACAATCTGAGGGAGGGAATTGGGACCAGCTGGAGGAGAAGCCTCTGGGCCATCACATGGCCTGCTTTTCAAAGGCAGCACAGAGTCACTCCAGAGGGAGCAAGCCGAAGTGATCAGTGCCCACAAGGAGCAGCCGGAGGTGCTAATGAGGTATTAACACCGCTTCTCCAGCTAGCAGCTGTGGATCCTCTGAACAGACCAGTGAGTCAGAGCAGCAAAAGCAGCCTGGAACTGGAGGCGGCCAGGAGAGGAGCAGCAAGGCGGTTCCCACAGTTAGCCATGGCACCCTCAGCAGGCCCACTAGGTGGAATTGAGAAGCCTCTCCAGTGTTTGCCCTAAAATCTCAATCCATTTTAAGTGACAGAAAACATCCCAGAGGAAAATACTGGGGCCTAAGGGAGTAATCTCAGAACTCTTGTAATGATAATAATAATAATAATAGCAGCCAACATCTAATGCATGCTTACTCTGTGCCAGGCCCTGTTCTAAGCACTTGGTCTGTGTTAATTCATTTAATATTCACATCATTCTATAAGCTAAAGACAATCACTATTCCCATTTTACAGATAAGGAAACCAAAGCACGGAGAAGTAAGTCGCCCAGGATTACATGTCCAGTGGATGAATATAGGTGTCAAATTGGCTCTGACACGTTTTCTCACACAAGCTCAAAGGAAGTGGTGTTAGGGTCTGGACAGACAAGTCCAGAGAACACTGGTAAGAGAGTTGCTAGTGTTCTGTTCATCCTCCAACCCAGGGAGACATTGTGTGGGTCTGTGACTTCTGGGACTTTTTTTCCAGTCCTACCGCCTGGTGCCTCCTGAGGTTTCTGTTGCCCAATCAGGATACGGGGTCATTTTCCACCTCCCTCTCCAGGCACTCTCCATCCCTCAATCCAAATAAGCTGGGGGAGATGCCTCAGGGAGTTGGCCAGGCTCCAGGCCCCTGATGGGAAGTGAAAGAAGACACTTACTAAAGGGTAAGATCTGGCCAAGACCTGTGGGCTACCAGGAGTCCCATCAAACTTCAAAGCTGAGTGCTGAGACAGAGCCCATCATTTGACTGGTAACCCGGGAGCTGGTTGGACAGACCAGCTCACCATGGCGGGCCTCTGTCTTGCAGAGAAGCAACCATGTGGATAGTGACAGGCCACAGGCCTCTTCCAGCTGTTGCTTCCAGGGCTGAGCCAGAGGCCACTTTCTGTGGGCACAGCCCATTTTTACTAAGATGAAAGGTTCTAGGAGGCTTACCTGACTGGGCCAGAGGCCCAAGGACAGCAGCTGTGAAGCACCACCAGCTCTTGGTGAACGTGGTCTGAACCATCTCAGCTCGTGCTTGCCTTTGTTCCTTTACTTGTTCTGTGCACTCTGCAAGGAATGAGGTCCATCCCGTCCTTCCTCCCTGCTACCTCCCCATCCTTCAAACCTGGCTCATGCCAGAGGATGTGAGGATTAAATAAGAGAACTCATGAAAAGTGCCAGTACTGTGTCTGACACACATTAAGTGTAAAAAAAGATTCGTAGTTAGCAATAGTAAACCACTATCCACAGTTGTCTTTGGTTATGTGGTGGATTTGAATTTGGAAGATCTGGGTCCAAATTTCTGACTTGCCACTGGCTAGGTGTATACTCTGCATAAACTGCTTAGTCGCTCTTAACTTTAACTGGGAAATAGTGATTCTAACAACGTACAAAAGCGTACCCCACAGAGGGCATGTAAAGCTCAAATGAGACAATGGATGTGAATACTGTTTTGTAAATCACAAAACATCCTCTCAATTCTGACATTGCCTCTCCCACGTCCACTGGTACTGACCTTGGCCTGACCTGGGTATAGCTAAATTCCTTTGCTCTTCCATTCAGCAAAGACAAACCAAGAATTTTTTCAGAAGAAACTTTGGTTTAAAAAAAGGGCTAAACTAAAGGAAAATGCAAAAGAAGAGGAGCGATTGGGCTTTCGAAATACTGATGTCTCCTGCTATTAAGTCCAACCTCAGGGGCCAAACTCACTGTCAGTTATGGTCACAGTTACCATTTGCTCTCCCTCCTCAGTCTTGCCAGGGTCTTCCTGACATGGATTCAGGGTTGAGGGGCACCAAGGAAATGAAGAGCCCAGAACAATTCTGAGCCACCCTCCTCCCTTACACACACACCCAGGATTTGGCTAAAACTTACAGACCTTAAAATATTGTGTGCCAAGTCTCACAGCAAGTCCAGCTACAAAAGGCCAGTTTCCTGAGAAGCTAATGAGGCTTACACTGGGGGTCCTTCACCTACATGAGTTCCTTCAAAGATCATATTTCTTTTTCAAAGTCATAGTATTTGCTAAGGTAAAATAATAATAATAATAATAACTATAGGTAGGTGTGATGGTATGCACCTATAGTCTCAGCACTTGGGAGGCTGAGGCAGGTGGATCAATTGAGCCCAGGAGTTTGAGGCAGTAGTGCACTATGATCACACCTGTGAATAGCTACCATACTCAGCCAGGGCAACATAGCAAGACCCTGTCTCCTCCCAAAAAAATTTAACTGTAGTCGGTCTCCACCCTGATTTCTTCTCTGTCACACCTCCCCTCGTGTCAGGCTGTGGTGAGGTGGCTGTGGCATTTGGGAGTATGACTGAAGGAATTTGAGTTGGGAATATATTCAGTTGGGCCTTCTGTATATATTCATTTGGTTATGTTGGGAAAACACTCCGTTGGGTTGTCTGTAATATGTCTATGTCATGTAATACATTTATTGCTGGCTGTCCTGATTATAAATGGCGTGCAGAAATAATTCCACCACACACTGTGCTGATTCACCTGACACGGTGGCAGGTGCAGGATCAGCAGCTGTCACATCGGGACCAGAAGTATGAAGACAGGAGAGGAAAAACAAGAGTTGAAATATGTAGAGCCAGGTGGGGCGTGGTGGCTCACGCCTGCAATCCCAGCACTTTGGGAGGCTGAGGTGGGCAGATCTCTGGAGCCCAGGAGTTCGAGACCAGCCTGGGCAACATTGTGAAACCCTGTCTTTACTAAAAATACAAAAATTAGACGGGTGTGGTGGCAGGCACCTGTAATCCCAGCTACTTATGAGGCTGAGGTGGGAGGATCACCTGAGCTTGGGAGGTCAAGGCTGCAGTGAGCCATGCTTGTGCCACTACACTCCAGCCTGGGTGACAGAGTGAGGCCCTGTCTCAAAAAAAAAAAAAAAAAAGTATGGAGCCAGAAGCTAGTCTGTGAAAAAGTCTCTCAGTCCTCAGGTGCTCAAAGCCTACTGAGGTCTTCTGTTGCCTAAAGCTTACATAATTTTGGGATCCCTTAAAAAAAAAAAAAAAAAGAATACAAAATTAGGTATGAAGGAAAATTTTATTTGAAATAAGAAAAAAATCACAACAAATCCTAAAACTTAAAAAGCTGGCAAATACCACAAACATCATAAAGTCTAGACAAATAATCCAGACCTGCATCTTGGATGTTCCCTGTTGGCTGCCTGTGTGTCTGCCTCACCAGTCCACCATTTCATGGGAAGAGAGACGCTAAAGAATCAGTTTCAGAATGACCACTGGGGTTTCCAGGAATAGAGAAGGATAACAATAATGAAATATGAATTTTATGCCCTTATTTTGGCCTCCCCGTGCAGGTTCTTGGAGGGAGGACACAGTCCCGAAGGCAGCAGCTCAGACAGTTTCCTGAGTTGAGAGCCGAGAACTACATGCCAGGAGCCATCCAGGGTTCCCATGGTGCTGGCCTTTGCCGTGTTCAAATACAAGGAGCACAGATTTCCTGAGTTAGAAGGCTATCTTGTTGTGACTAATTCCTTAGAAACTTGGGAGGACTTGCCTTGGCCCGAGGGCAGCTCTGCGGGAAGACAGGGTCACACAGCTTAGGGGACACCTCCTAATGTTTAGCATTTCCCAGTGTCTTAAGATGTTTTCCCCAAAAGCAGACCCAGCAAACAAGGATTTGTGTGAAAGTGGTGATTTGTTCCCAAATCTTCCCAGGAGTAGGGGAAGGGGGCTGGAAAGAGGAGGCCAAGCAAGGATATAATGTCAAGCAAAAGGCTATGAAGGGTAAGTGGCTCAGTCTGCAGGAGCTCTGGAGATGGAGGAGATATTTCTATCTCCACACTCAGAGTTACTGGTCAGGGGCTGCCTGTAGGGGCTCAGGGATGAAACCTCCCAGGCACTGGCCTGCCCTCCATACAGGTGGCCAGAGCAGGTTCTAACGGCCTGAGGGCAGCCCGCTGACAAACAGAGACAGGTGTGGGCTGTTGGGAGTGAACCATGGTTCACGGGGATCGTGAGGACATGGGGGCAGAGTGCTGACTGCGTCTGCTATCCTCCTGCCCTGTCTGCTGCTAACTGTTTTGGTTGTATGGTCCTCATTAGTGGCTTGTTATGACTAGGAGTTATCCTGTATTAATTATCTCATTGAATCCTCAAAGTAGCGCTGTTAGCACCCCCATTTTATGGGTGAAGAAACTGAAGCCCAGAGGCAGATGCTTTGACCTGCCTGAGATCTCCCTCAGTTGCAAGCTGCTCTCTTCGGTCTTCTTGAACGTTATTCCAGGTCCCAGCACCCTGTTTGTTTCTTGCACGAGCAGAGGCTCCCTGTCTGGTTTGTTCGGCATTCATACCCACTGCCTAACACAGCGTCAGGCACGTACAAAAAAGATGCGCAATGCATAAAGAAACCTAGAACCAAGATCTTAGCTTCCACACTAAATGCCAAGCCCTCTGGGACCATGCCTTACGGTATGGTGCCACAGTGATACCCCCTCAGTGCCACCCAGTGCTGGGGACCACAAGGTGCCTGTGGATCCTGGAATGAGTGCCTTCTGGGAAGAGAAAACAGTCCCTGAGCAGAGACTCGAGAGTGCCAGGGAGATGGGTCCCAGCTGCATTCCGACAGCAGCCTCCTTCACATCTGCAGGAGCATTTGTGAAATTGTCCTCTAAATGATTCCAGTCTCCTGGGAATGGCAACATTCTATTTTTGGATGGGTTTTGGTGTGTCCCTCAAGTCCCCCCCAAAAGTTGTGTAGCATTCACAGCCTGTGTACAAGTTTAGAATTAATTTGTGAGATTGCTAGTGGCCTCTGGAATGTGCCACAAATGGTCCTGAAATCCTGCCTGAGAGCTCAGAGAGCTGTGGACAGACCCAAAAAGGAAAATAAGACAACTGGATATAGAGCCCGTATCAATTGGATAAAGTATTTAGACTGTATACAAGCCAAAGAAAAAGCACATTTGCCTTTGGAGGCTGTCTGGGGCCCTGCAGGGGTTGAAAGGGAAGGGCTGCTCCTAGCTCTCTGGAGAGCAGTGGAGGATACAAAACATGCTCCGTTCTGTCCTGCCTAGCCTTCACCTGGGCCTGTGTCCTTGCGGGTAATTGTGACCATGGCACCCAGCTGTGCTGCCTCTTCCTGGTGCCTCTTTCCTGGTGCTGGAGAGGGCTGGGTCCAGGCCGGGAAGGAGAGAAAGTCACACTGAATGAAACCTAAAGCTGGGTAGAGGCTGGGGCAGAGCTGCTCTTGCAGGCTTGGGAGCTCCAGGCTGGTTGCCACCTGCCCTCCCCAACTCAGACTAAATATCCAGTCCTGCGGGTAAGTGAGAAATTCTTGGCCTCATCCTGCCCAGGCCTCTCTGGCTTGAAATCGCCTTCCTTCATGGAACTGGGGCTGCTGTCTGCCCTTGGACTGTTCTTCCTGTTCTTCACCCCAGGGGTTCAAGCTGATTGGCAGACTTATCCAAGCATGAAGGGTAGGGGCACTGGCCTTGGGCAGCAGCCAGGAAGAGGGAGGGAGGGAGAGGCACAGACCAAGGACAGACATGGAGTCAGGGAACGCCTGAGAGCAAGAGCCAGTAAGACAGGCAGTGATATGAAGACAGAGGGAGAGGGAGGCAGGGAGAAGAGGCATATCCTCCAAGAATGCAAGAGAAGGAGTGCTTCATTGCCTAGAGGGAGGGGAAGAAGGAGAAGGCGACAGCTGAGCAGACTGGGCTCTTAGCTGGGGCTCCCACAGTGTCTGAGCTGCCTTGCCCATCCGCATTTTTCAGTGGAAGGCATGTGTTCTCCAAGGTGGGCCTTAGGCACTGGAGCAGGGGCTTTCAACATCCCCACATCTGCTTCCCATCTGCATCCCCACTCATGGCGGATTTACATCCCAAGACTTTCTCGCCAGAGCCACAATCCATTCAAAACAAACCGTGGTTTTTCATTTGTAGCTGCAAATCCATGGAGTCATCTGCAGCTTTCTTGGGTTGCCTGAGGCCCCACAAGGCTCCCGGCAGTGCCAGTGTGGAATCAGGATGGAGAGTCAATGGCAGAGGAAGGAGAAGGGAGTCTGGAGGGGAAGAAAGGAGGCCCCCTGGCTCTGACCTCCAGAGAACTTGAGTCCTTGCTGAAGGGCTTTGGGAGGCATCCCAAGTCCACTGGATCTCCCAGGCCCTTCCCCCGAGGCTGCACCTGGCGTGCTGTCGGCATGGCCAGTTTGTCCTTCCTGGATCTGGGAAGTGGGGTGCTGAGGCAGCACTTCCACAGCCGGCCACATCATTGCAATATGTGCAATGGCCTTGAAAATGGCATTTGTATGGTTTTTAAAAAATTTTTTATTTTTAGGCCAGGCGCGGTGGCTCAAGCCTGTAATCCCAGCACTTTGGGAGGCCGAGATGGGCGGATCACGAGGTCAGGAGATCGAGACCATCCTGGCGAACACGGTGAAACCCCGTCTCTACTAAAAAGTACAAAAAAACTAGCCGGGCAAGGTGGCGGGCGCCTGTAGTCCCAGCTACTCTGGAGACTGAGTCAGGAGAATGGCGTAAACCCGGGAGGCGGAGCTTGCAGTGAGCTGAGATCCGGCCACTGCACTCCAGCCTGGGCGACAGAGTGAGACTCCGTCTCAAAAAAAAAAAAAAAAAAAAAAAAAAAAAAAAAAAAATTTATTTTTATGGTTTTTTTTTAGATTGAGTCTCGCTCTGTCACCCAGGCTGGAGTGCAGCGGCATGATCTTGGCTCACTGCAACCTCCACCTCCTGGGTTCAAGTAATTCTTCTGCCTCAGCCGGGATTACAGGCACATGCCACCATAATCGGGTAATTTTTTATATTTTTGGTAGAGATGGGGTTCTACCACGTTGGCCAAGCTGGTCTCAAACTCCTGACCTCAAGTGAGCCACCCCCCTCACCTCCCAAAGTGCTAGGATTACAGGTGTAAGCCACTGCACCCGGCTATGTGTTTTTAAAAAAAGTTTTAAAAAGCTAGTAAATGGGTTTGATAAAACAACCCAGGCCCAAACTCCAGTTTTTTATGTAAACACAAGGCTGAGAGACTTGACGACATCTGTCTCCCTCCTGCCATTCTGCCGTGGTGGCTGCCCCATCCTCCCTTCCCTGGGCTCAGGATCTATCCCCTCCAGGGTTTTTTTGACCCTTCTGCCACTCCATCCTAGGCCTGTTACTACCTCTCCTCATTAGTCTATTCATTTGTTTATTCATTCACTTACTCTTTTCACCACCCATTCAATAATTCATTTATTCAACCACTCATTTCTTCATTCAGTGTTTATTGAGCACTGTGCTAGGCTTACGGCACATAAGAGGCAAATCTTCTAGTGAATGAAAGATAGCTTGAGGGGAGGGAACAGCACAAGCAATGTCGTGAGTCAGTGTATAATTAAGGGGCTTACACAGTACATTCCCTAGGATTTAGGAAAAGGGAAATGGAAATCTTCCCAAAGGAAGTGGGAGTTTGGTTTCTCCCCGTCTGCTCTGAGGACATCGCTCTCTAACAGAACACAGAGGTGGGAGAACTCGAACATCCTTGAGTCTGCCCTGAAGCCGCTCAGGCCTAGAGTTACAGGAAGGCATGAGAGGCAGGAGATTAGGTAATAAAAAGGGGACCTTCCGAGATGTGAACTTTGGTGGGACTCCTGAGGTTGGGGATAGCATTCTGCTGGCCATCTGAAACCACACATGAGCCCCTCAGGCCTCTGGAGACGAGGAGGCCAGACCACAAGAGGCAAAACTGAGAGCTGGGGATTCATCCAGACTTGCCTGGAAAGAAGAGGCTTGGGCAGAAGACTATGGGAGGGAAGCCAGGTGAGCAGAAGGGAGAGGCTCCAGCTCTGTGGAGGATGGGGCAGGAATCTCCTTGAGAGGAAGTAAGGAGGTGGCTGAGATGGGCAGTGGGGTGGTGGTGGTGTGTGTGTTAGGGCAAGGCAGGAAACAGAAGTGCTAGAGCGAGACCAGGGGCTCAGGACACAGGCACAGTGGGGGACTCAGGACAGGCTCCTGCTTCCTGCTCAGGTGTCAGCTTTCTGAGGGATTGAAGTAAGCTCAGAACTCTCTCAGTAACAAGTAGTAGAAGGGAATTGACTGTCTCATGTAACTGAGAAGTCAAGCCTGGGATGAACTTCAGGCCCATTCTTGATTCAGGGGCTTGTACAACCCATCAGGACTTTCCCCTCCACTCCTGGCTCTGCCTTCAGGGGTGTTGGCTTTATTCTCAAGCCACATGCCCCAGTTCCCTGCAGCTCTTAGCTCACTGGTTTTTACCGTGAAGAGCCTCAGCTGCAAAATTCTTTCTGGTGCTGATTAGGTCATGTGTCCTTGCCTGACCAATCACTACGGCTAGGGCAATACAGTTATTTGATTGACCAACGCATGAATCACATGATACCAGGGTATGGTTCTACAGAGGAAAATGGATACTTATACCAAGAGAAGGTGAATGGTTTTGCTAGATGACAAAAATGCAGCTGTTCCCATCCCCTCTACTATCTTAAAAAGTAGTCTAGTCTGTGGCTGGGCGCGGTGGCTCACGCCTGTAATCCCAGCACTTTGGGAGGCCGAGGCGGGTGGATCATGAGGTCAGGAGATTGAGACCATCCTGGGTAACATGGTGAAACCCCATCTCTATTAAAAATACAAAAAATATTAGCTGGGCAAGGTGGCAGGCGCCTGTAGTCCCAGCTACTTGGGAGGCTGAGGCAGGAGAATGGTGTGAACCTGGGAGGCGTTGCTTGCAGTGAGCCGAGATGGTGCCATTGCACTTCAGCCTGGGCAACAGAGTGAGATTCCGTCTCAAAAAAAAAAAAAAAAAAATAGTGCAGTCTGTTATATGGTTAAATTATTTTTATTCCAGAAGAACGTATGCTCTGTGAGAGCAGTGATGTCACTTTTGTTCACTGCTGAGATCCCAGGACTCACAGCAGTGTGGACTATAACGTAGATGCTCAATAAGCAATTGCTGAATGAATTTAGCAGGATGAGCTAATTGCTGGAAATGTCAGACTCCTAACTAATGGTTATTAAATGTTTACATGTACCACGGGCTGCTCTAAGCAATCTATATATGTAAACTCAGTCGTTACACAAATCCATGGCAAGGACTGTCATCACCTGCATTTTACTGATGGGGAAACTGAGGCACAAGGTGGTTACACAGTAAGTAGCTATAAGGATTTAGACCAAGGCATCTGGCTCCAGCACACCCACTCTTAAGCACTATCTCATACTGCTTGGTAGATGTGCCAAGTCCATGAGTCGGACTTTTAGGGCAAGCCAATTTTCCAGCCTACAGTTTCCACAGATATGGTTTCCTTTGTCTTTAGGTTAAAAGTTTCTCCAGCTTTCCTTGAGGCTCACAGAACAGTGGAGGTGAGTGATTCTGTTGTTTTTTGTTTGTTTATTATTGTTTTTAAAATATGGAGTCTTGCTGTGTTGCCCAGGCTGGAGTACAATGGCATGATCTTGGCTCACTGCAACCTCCGCCTCCTGGGCTCAAGCGATTCTCCTGCCTCAGCCTCCTGTGTAGCTGGGACTACAGGTGCCCACCACCACGCCCGGCTATTTATTTATTTATTTGTATTTTTAGTAGAGATGGGGTTTCATCATGTTGGCAAGGCTGGTCTTGAACTCCTGACCTCAGGTGATCCGCCCACCTCGGCCTCTCAAAGTGCTGGGATTACAGGCATGAGCCACCATGCCCGGCTGGAGGTGAGTGATTCTATGGGGCATCTGAACATGCATTCTTCCTCCCAGCTGAGAACTGAATTAAATATAGCTTCTTAGTTGGAGAATCACAGGAAGGCTGAGTTTATACATACCACCTACTTATTCATTCTCCCATTCATTTGTTCAAACCATATGGAACAAGATGAGTCGGAAACATCTTGTGGTACCAGAGAATAAGGAGGTACTCAGAAAAGGATGGGCATGTTGAAAGGACACAACAGCCAACTTGTAGGAGCTCCCAGTGGCTGGAACAGTTTAAGCAAGAACATAAAATAATGATAACATTGAATTAGAACCCCTACGGAAATAAGCAATTGAATTTAAAAAAATGGGGAAGAAGTAACAACTCTTCTTGGCAGAAGAATTTCAATTAATAAATATAGAAGAAAGGAGGGAAATACAGAATCACCACCAGGCAGACACAATAGTGATAATTGACGGCCAGGAACAAAAACCAAAAACAAACAAACAAAAGTTGTTGGTAAGATCCACCAGTGATGGCCACTAAAATCAGTGGGAGAATCAGGATATTTGCACAGTCCCAAATTATCTTCCCCAGTATACTTATTAACTAAAGAGGGAAGTATAGTAGTAATTTTAGAGTGGAGAAACAGTGGAGAAATCCGGCAGATATGAGCTTAACTAAGAGATCAAGATTAACATCACCAGGAATAAGATACATTGACATTACGTACCCCCTGAGATGATGCCTTGAGGTCACAGCATCACCTCTATTCTATGTATAACCTCAATCTAATCACAAGAAGACAGCAGACATACCCAAGTTGAAAGATAGACTACAAAATAATTGAGGGGTACTCATTAAAAGAATCAAGGTCATGAAAGACAAGGATAGACTAGAGAGCTGCCATAGATTAGAGGAGATTAAGGAGAACCAACAACTAAATATCCTGAGCGATCTGAGAGCAGAAAAGGGACGTGGGAAAAATAGAGGAAATTAGAAAACGCCCTGTAGTTTGGTTAATGATACCTATGTTAATTTCCATGTTAATTTGGTAATTGTACTCTGGTTATGTAAGCTGTTAGTATTAGTGGTTCACATATATCACTGTACTATTTTTGCAACTTTCCTCTAAGTCTATAATTATTTCAAAATGAAATGTTAAAACATGTATTTATTGAGCACCTAATTACCACCAAGTATCTGGGATACAAAAGCTTAGTTGTACAAAGATCACCCTGACAAGGTTCACTCCTGCTTTCAAGTAGCAGTGTTTCTCAAATTTTAATGTGCATTCAAATCACTGGGGTTCTTGTTAATATACAGATTGTGATCTGATACGCCTGTGATGGGCCCTGAGATTCTGTGTTTCTGACAAGGTCCTGGTTGACACTGATGCTCTGGGCCCACAGACCACACTTTAAGTAACAATGGCTTGAAGTACAGTAGGAGAGCCAAACATGCACACATGGGGCCCCGATAAAAGAAAGTGAGCTGTGTGGTGACAGCTGAGAACATACGTGACAGGAGCCCCAGGCTTCTCACACGGGATCCTGAGCAGAGAGGAATCCTTCAGGCTTTGCATGCCTTCTGGCCTCAGCCTGGTTCTCGGAAGTGTTGGCCAGTTCTTTCCACGCTACCTCTGGCTGCAGACTTGATGGGCCAGGCCAGGCTGGGGCTAAGTGTAAAGGGACAGGTGCGGAGTAACTGATGCACTCAGAAATTCCACCAGTGCTTGTGAGAGCCAGGCCTGGGCTTGGGGTGCACACATGTTCTCTCTCAGACCTCAGCTGGTCAACACCAGCCCAGCTTTCCCTGGAACAATCCCTCTGACCAGCTCTCAGGCAAGAAATGCTTGTGTGATGTATTGCTCCCCAGGGCTCTCTGGGATCCAAGAATGTACACAAACAGAGCCAGTCAACCCAGACAGTGCATTATTTCTACTGATAAACATATATGTTCTTACAAATATGCTCACAAAATTGCTGAACTATGCTCAGCACCCAACTAGTAGCTTCAGCTACATTCTGCCTAGTGATACCGTTTTGTTTGGATTCTCAGGCCTCCTAAGTGTGCCTGTGACATCCCTTCCGCAGCTGGTCTCAGCTTGGCAAGCTCTCATAACATCCTACCCTCATAGCATCTCAGTCCACGCAAAGTCATTCCAGACTTTAAGTCCAGGGAGGCCACACTGTGGGCCGCTGGGACCTGAACAGATAGAATCTTCTCAGTTTAACTCTGCTTCATGGAGAGGTTTGTAACGCATATTCACACAGGGGACTGTGCAGGAAGATGTGTGTGTTCACAAACAGGTAGCAGGTGGCATCTGGGAGTCTGGTTGAGAGATTTGTAATCCACAGCCAAGCAAGTGAGCTCTGAAAGATGGGTTCTGGAGAAGGGTGCTGAGCTTTTTTTTTTTTTTTTTTTTTTTTGAGGCAGAGTCTTGCTCTGTCGCCCAGGCTGGAGTGCAGTGGTGTAATCTCGGCTCACTGCAACCTCCACCTCCCAAATTCAAGCGATTCTCCCACCTCAGCCTCCCAAGCGACTGGTATTACAGGCATGCACCACCACACCCAGCTAAATTTTGTATTTTTAGTAAAGATGGGGTTTCACTATGTTGGCCAGGCTGGTCTCAAACTCAGGTGACTTCAGGTGATTCACCTGCCTCGGCCTCCCAAAGTGCTGGGATTACAGGTGTGAGCCACACCGTGCCCAGCCGGTTGTTGAACCTTTAAGGGCATTTGCCACGTGCCAGGCATGTCTCATTTGGCCCTCCCACACGTGTCTTTGGCAAGTGGTGGGTGGGAAGACTCTAACATGGCTGTCAGCTGGGAGCCTGCCTAGCCTGGAATTTAATTATTCCCCAACCCCCAACATTTTTGTGGCTTAAGTGAAGTTGAAGCTTCTAAGATTTCTGTGAACTCCTACAGACTTGTGGGTCCTTGAGCCCCTCTGCATCCCTACCTGCTGG
Source organism: Macaca fascicularis (assembly GCF_037993035.2). Taxonomy (NCBI): domain Eukaryota; kingdom Metazoa; phylum Chordata; class Mammalia; order Primates; family Cercopithecidae; genus Macaca; species Macaca fascicularis. The sequence goes on along the minus strand of NC_088381.1, from coordinate 142,590,931 downwards.
GGCACCCCTGCCATGGTCACAGCAAACCAAACACAACTTCCTCTAAGCAAATCTTGTGGTCAGTATGGAGATGGCTGGGGATTGATCTAACCCTAGCCCTATCCCCAGGGCCTCCCAGGAGATCTATTGCTATCCTCCTTCTCTATTCTGATGCTAGAGACCCAGTGCAGACCCCCCAGGTTCCTGATAAGCTCTGAGTTCTTTCTCGGACTGACAAGTTGGCCAAATGACACTGCTTCAGAGGGGAAGCAATCCCTCATGTTCCAAAGATGAGAGCTCTCCTGATGTCCCATTTTTGGGTCCCATGAGACTTCAGGATCATCTTCCAGCCTAAAATTTATCTCTGTTTTGCTTCATTTATCTTGTCCTTCTTTCAGTGTCCAATAGAGCCCATTCCCTCCAGGAAGCTTTCCCTAACTCCCCCAGCACACAAGGCCATCTTCCTTCTTTGACCCCTATATCCTATTGTCAAACCCATCACGGGAGGCAGGAGAGGAAAGAGGTTACTGGTGCAAGTTCTGAACATAGCTGTCTGGGTTCAAGTCCCACTCCTGCCATCTGGATGTTGAGTGACCGTAAGCAAATTATTTAGTACCTCCAGGCCTTAGTTTCATTGTCTTTAAAAGAGAGATAATAAGAATAATTCCTATCTCATGGGGTTGTTATAAAGATTAAAAGAGATAATGCATGTAAAGCTATATAGACTGAAACCTGGCATGTAGTAGCTGCTCAATAAATATTACTCATCAATAGCTATTGATATCAACCATTCAATTAGTACTTAATTTCATACTGCTTTACTCCAAGGTATCAGGGACGACTTGCTGATGTGAACACAGGAAGAGGTCTCTCAATGATAACTGCAGCAACAGCACATCACATGCCAGGGCGCTGGGTTACGGGCTTCACTCACATTATCTCTGGGCTTTAAGAACCGTCAGTCAACCAATGAAATAGTATGGAAATTGTAGCATGTTATGAGGGCAATGAGGGTAGTTTGGTGTTTCTTCTGGTTTTTTTTTTTTTTTGAGACAAAGTCTCACTTTATTGCCCAGGCTGGAGTGCAGTGGTGTGATCTCAGCTCACTGCAACCTCTGCCTCCTGGGTTCAAGCAATTCTCTGCCTCAGCCTCCTGGGTAGCTGGGGTTACAGGTGCCTGTCACCAGACCTGGCTAAATTTTTTTTTGTATTTTTAGTAGAGACGGGGTTTCACCATCTTGGCCAGGCTAGTCTTGGACTCTTGACCTCGTGATCCACACGCATCGGCCTCCCAAAGTGCTGGGATTACAGGCATGAGCCACCGCGCTCGGCCATGAGGCGTGTACTTCATTTGAAATGAAGCGCAAGTGCAAATACAGGGTTTTAATTTATCGGGGTGTTTTGGGTTCTCTTTGTTTTATTTTGGCCTGTGTAAATGGGGACTAGGAGAACTGGAAGGTACAGATTTGCCAAGGTGTTTTCCAGACTTGTCCAGGAGGAAAAGTGTTCTGATTACTTCCTGAGCAAGATCTGAAAATCTATCAGATGGAAGATCAGCAGGGCCATCCTGAAAACCTTCCATTTAGGATCTAGGTTGTTTAGTCAAATCTCTCCATTAGACCTAAATGGGGCCTGGAAGCAAGAGGCCTGTCTGGTTGTCAGCTGGTTGTACTCACCATGCCTGTCTCCTTTATTTAAACTGTTAAAAGCAAAGCAAGCTTGACTCCTAGCTCTATTCCTTACAAGCTATGTAACCTGGACAAGTTGCTTAACCTCTCTGAACATCTGTTGGCTTATTTGCGAAACGAGGACAATAATGCTTGTCTAATACTTGAGTCCCCTTGAGAATTAAACAAAATAACATATATCAAAAGCATAGCACAGTATCTGATACTTGGCACACCAATAGCTATTATTATTTTCCTCATCTTGGGACATGAAAACGACCTCATAAGCTGCTCTCTTCCCAGAGTCTTTGCTTTTTATATTATTTTGTTCCATCCTCTTCTTAGTTTCCTAAATAAGCTTCTTTTGACAAATTCTGCCTTGGCTGAACTTTGGGAAAATGAGCATGTCCATCCCTAGAACGGTGAGTGGAGGCTGCCCTTTGAGCTCAGCCACCATGCTGGTAGCTGGAAATCTAGGGAAACTGAGGCGGAAAGTGACGCAAAACTGAGAACAGGGCCACTTGGGATGGTGAGAAACAGCTCAGATTTTGTTCTCTTCTCACATGGGGGTATTAACCTATGTTCTTGACTCCCCAACAAATTATAAGCCGCTGAGGCACTGTGCCTCAGTTCCTCTGCCTATAAAATAGGAATAATAATGCTATCAACTTTGTAGGGTTGTTATGGGGATTAAATGAGATAATAAACATATATGCTTAGCACCAAAGCTTGGCAAATAGTGTGCCCAACAAATACTAGCTTTTACCATTTTACGTGTCCACGATGCCTGACATTGCTGGGCACACAGTGAGGTTCCCCGAATCCTGAACACCACCCCTGGGAGATGGTGCTCTTCTGCGCTGACTCCCTGTAGTCCACCTGAGTTCCGCCCCACCTTGTTGATTCCATCAGGAGGTGACATTGAAAGCCGCAGATGCCGTCTGTTGGAGATTCTGAATTGTTTCTGGCCCTTATCAGCAGTGTAAAGGGGGCCAGGTTACAGACAGCTTAATGAGGAAAACAGGAGCTTAGTGGCTGCCAGAGGGCAACAGCGCCAGAGCACCAACCCTTCCTCTGGAGGAGACACTGTCTGCCCAGGCTCTTGGCTGACGCGCGTCCTGAGATCTGACTTCCTCTCTCTGTTTTCTTTTCAATAGAGAATAACTTTCCCTACCTCAGGCCCTCACCACCCACTCCCTGGCCCAGCCTCTACCTTGGAAACAGGGTTGAAACATTTGGGACCTGCCCCATTAATCAAGCATCCCATTTGAATCATTCAACGGTCCCCAGTACTTCCCCACTTCCCTCTTCTCTCTCCCTTGTCCCATGAGGAGTATCCATGCAAACTCAGTAAGAACTGAGATCTTTACCTTCATTTTCTCATTCAATCATTTCTACAGTCCTATGACGTAGCTCTTATCCATCCCATTTATACAGAAGCAGGAGCAGAGTCTCAGAGGTTCAGATCTTTGCCAAAGGTCACACGGCTAGAATGGGGAGCAGCTAGACTTGAATTCAGGCCTTCTGGCACCTGCTGCCTTGTTCCTCTGTACCCGCCTTCCCTTGGGGGAGGATGGCAGGATGGCAGGTGCCCAGTGCTCACAGAGCAGTGTGCTGGATGAGGGGCAGAAGGGAGACGGGGGAAGAAGGGAGGCTGCTGTTGCACAGTTTGCCTTAGGACAGCCTTGACTGATGAAACCACCTTCCAGGCTCCAAGAGATTTCTCTCTCCATAGCTGCTCCTGATCTGGCCTAGAGACAATTGCCTCTGCCTTCTCCTTTATCTCTGAAGCCTTCCCCCCAGCCCTACCTACTTGGCCTTTGACTCCTTGCAGGGTTGCAAAGGGGCCTGCAATGCCTGCACTGCCTGTCTCCTGCTGGGGGGCTCTGGGTTCAGCTGCTGTCTCTAAGCTGGTGACTGCTTTTGGCTTCTGCTCCAGAAGCTGCAGACAGGCCAGCAGGGGGTCTCCAGAGAGGCCAGACCCTGGAGTTAGTTAAATGAGGACCAGCTGGGTTGAAGCAGGAACGTTTTAGCCTTCCTGAGGCAGACGGAGCCTCAGCCTCAGACCCCTGCCATGCAAGCCCTCCTCCCATCACCCACTCTCTATTCTACTTCTTGGGCTGAAGTTGTTGATATATTTCAGACCCTGCCTCCCCAGACCCTTCCCCCTGCAGCCCTGCTTAGAGGGCCAGCTGACTGCTCTCCTGCCTGGCCTGTCTGCCCTGGTAGTTGCCCTTCAAGCTGGGTAGTAGCTGTAGATATCAGGGGGTGCTGCTGTTCTCCAGGGCTTGGGAAAATATCCTACACTTGACCTTTCCCCCCGGCGGGAAGAGGAATGTTGAGGCCAGAGCTGAGTGGGATCTGCTGTCCTGGCAGGCAGCCTGCCTGCGCCTCTGGATGAATGATGGGGATGGGCTAAGAGGGTCAGAGACTCTCCCAGCACAGGCAGAAAAGATTGAGGGCCCCAGACTGGGCCATCCTCTCATTTCTGGGGTCCATTCCCCATGCCAGAGCCCTGGGCTGGCTCTCAAGGCTGTCCCATCCTTCCTGAAACACTGAGCTGTGCGCAGTGTCCTCAGAGGCTGTCACAGCATCCTACTGTCTCCAGGGAGGCCAAGTTAGCTGCCCAGAGTTAACAGAGAGGGTACTGGGAGGGGGCGATTGTTGATTCTCAGTCTTCAAATCTGAAAATGGCAATAGGGCTGGATTCGTGGTTTTCAAGCTGTGTTCGGACAAGCCCCAACGTTCCTCCAAGATGCCTCAGAGGCTATAAGGCAAAGGGAAGTATGTGTGTTGGGGTGTTTGGGGAGAGGTCAGGGATGGGCCTTTTTCCAGCCACAGCAGCTCCCCGGTTTCCTGTTCACATGTTGGATCTGACTCCTGAACCCCTGGTAGTCTGGTCACTGCATCCCGCACTTCTCTGCTTGCCTTGCCTGTGAGTTCCTCCAGCACAAGAGCCTTCCTACCTCCAGGATTCTTATGACATCTCCTCCTGACCATCCTCCTCCATACCTCCTTTCTGAGTTCTGTGCGCCCTTCAGTTCTCAGCTCCAACGTCATTCCTTTAGGGATACCTTCCCCAAATCCCCTCCCATGTCTGTATTAGGTCATCTAGTTGCATACATCCCTTTCTTAACTCTACTTCAATTGCAACTCACTGTTGATCTGCTTATCTAATTATTTTCCCAGTGTCTGTCTCCTCCACTGTACTGTATGCTCACGAGGGCTGGAATCAGGTCTGGATTGCATGCTGCTGTATCCCCTAGCACAGCACCTGGGGCAGAGTTGGCATTCAGTAAATATTTGCTAAGTGCTGAAACACTGCACGAAGGTTTTGCTGGGAAAAAACCCCAAAAAACAAAAAAACTCGAAAACCACTGGCCTAGAGGCTCTCTCAGTCCCCTTCCAATTCCATTTTTTTTTCTTTGAGACAGAGTCTTGCTCTGTTGCCCAGGCTGGAGTGCAGTGGTGCGTGGTATGATCTTGGCTCACTGCAACCTCTGCCTCACGAGTTCATGCAATTCTCCTGCCTCAGCCTCCCGAGTAGCTGGGTTTACATGCATGTGCCACCATGGCCAGTTAATTTTTGTTTTTAGTAGAGGTGGGGTTTCACCATGTTGGCCAGGCTGGTCTTGAACTTCTGGCCTCAAGACATCTACCTGCCTTGACCTCCCAAAGTGTGGGGATTACAGGCGTGAGCCATGGCGCCCGGCCCCCTTCCAGTTCTGCATCCACATCCTTAAAACTTGGATGCAATGACCTTCACCACCAAAATATTTCTGGCCCTCCTCATTAAAACCTTACGTGGCCTTTTCTTAATTTCCAGGGTGTTTAGAAGGGAGTGATGTAAACAGTAATGGGAAGAAAAATAAAGGAACTCCAAGAAAGGCAGGGTAATAGCCCCCTCCACACAGTAGAGAAGCAGATGGGGGTGGGGAGGACAGCCATCTGCTGGAAGAAGAGGGCAGGGCCCAGCACTCAGACCTCCTCTGAGTCTCAGGAGTTTGTTTGTCTCAGGGCACACCTGCCCCACATCTATTGAGATGCCTGGCAGGGGAGGAGTGAGCTGCCACTTAGGCTCCAGTGACCATAGCTCTCAGGCCAGCTGTTTCCTTGCCTTTGAATTAGTGGCTGACCCTGTCTTGTCCCCTGCCTGTTCCAAGCAGCCTGGGAGACTTCCAAGCATGTCTTTTACAGGCCAGATGTGTGTCCACTGGCTGTGAATTCCTGTATGGAGAACAGGTGGGTGGTAATTATTCTAGCAGGAGCTGAGCGTGACTGGAAGCTAAGGAGACAATTCTATGGAGCTGTCAAGAACAGAAACAACGTTCTTTTCCTGAGCTTGCTTTTATAGTGGGAGAGGGAGATGTAATCCAGGGCTGCGGCAGGAGTCTTGGCCCCTGTGGCAGGTTCTGCAGTGTCCTGGAAATTCCCATCCCCCACCCATCCATCCCCCGCCTCTCAATTGACATCCCACGTGTAGAGAACATCTGCTGTGTGCATATGCCCAGCACTTCTTCCCTTCCTTGAGTAACAGAAACTCAGTTTTCCTTTGGGAAACTCAAACTCCCCAATTCCATGCATTCCTAGTAGGGCTGCCAGCCAAGGGACTCTCCCAACCCTCCATTCTCAAAGGGTGAGTGTAGACCCAAGGTCTGTCAGACTCTTTCCTGGGGGAATTTGAATCTGAGTTGGAGTCACTACCCATAATGGAAGGCAGTTGCCTTAGAATCATCCAAAGTCAGACAGCTCATGAGTTCCTGCCACCCAGACCCCCAAAGCTGCCCTGGTCCCAGCCTTCTCAGGCCTGAGTGTTGAGGGCCTCCTTCAGTACCATGTATCTTTCCAACAAATTCTCTTTCACCACTTGTGTTTGCCAGAGCCAGCGTCTGTAACTTGCAGCCAAAGCTGATGTGTATCCCATATGCTTGTATCCCAGCCTTCTTTTCCAGCCCTTTCTCTTTCTCATGTTCTACCTGAAAATCCATGTTTACTTTCCACACCCTGAAAACCTTGATGCCCCCTAACCTTTTTCCCCTGTCAGGACCTCTTAGGAAAGAGTCTATACCCATTCTTTTTTTTTTTTTTTTTTTTTTTTTTTTGAGAGGGAGTCTGGCTCTGTCGCCAGGCTGGAGTGCAGTGGCATGATCTTGGCTCACTGCAATCTCTGACTCCCGGGTTCAAGCGATTCTCCTGCCTCAGCCTCCCGAGTAGCTGGGATTACAGGCGCACACCACCACGCCCAGCTAATTTTTGTATTTTTAGTAGAGACGGGGTTTCACCATGTTGGCCAGGATGGTCTTGATCTCCTGACCTCATGATTCCCCTGCCTCGGCCTCCCAAAGTGCTGGGATTACAGGTGTGAACCACCGCGCTGGGTCTATACTTTTCTTTATACTTCAGAGTAAGTGAAAACATTCTCTTTGCTCTTCTCTGGGGTAGATGCATTTCTAAGTGCTGACCAAGTGCCTTAGCATCTTGTTTCAGAAATCAGAAGTATTCATGAAGAGGTGGGAGAGAGACTTCAGGGGACAGAGTAGGCTTTCCCTAAAACGCCCTGCCATGAACCCTGACCCGTTCTCCCCTGCACTTATCCATCACTTGGATGCAGTGGGAATTGCCTTGTCCCAGACCTGGTCTGTTGGGCAGCTGTTTCTATCGGTTCTCTGGGAATTATCCCCTGATACTCGTTACGTTTTGTTCCCACTGGAGTTACCTGTCTCAAGCTGTAAGATCATGATTCCGTGCAACTAAGCACCTCCAGTGTGTGTAAGGTTCTGAGTTAGGTGTCTGAGATACAGCCGTTGATGTTTGCAGTCTTGTTGAGCAAACAGAGCCAAACCCACCACGCGGACTCCATGACGCTGACTACATGAACGCTGTGGGAAAGCTGAGCCCATGGCCCTAGGATTGCAAAGCAGGGAGGGCTGGAGTCCACCTAGCCTGTCTGTCTCAGCTGGTGTATAAATTGGAGTTCTTTTTTTTTTTTTCTGAGACAGAGTCTCACTCTGTCGCCCAGGCTGGAGTGCAGTGGCACAATCTTAGCTCACTGCAACCTCTGCCTCCCAGGTTCAAGTGATTCTCCTGCCTCAGCCTCCTGAGTAGCTGGGACTACAGGTCCCCGCCACCATGCCCGGCTAATTTTTTTTTTTTTGTATTTTTAATAAAGATGGGATTTCACCGTGTTGGCCAAGCTGGTCTCAAACTCCTGATCTCAGTTGATTGCCTGCCTTGGCCTCCCAAAGTGCTGAGATTACAGGTGGGAGCCACTGTGCCCGGCTAGAGTTCTTTTCTTACAAGCAACAAGGACTCTAATTTTTATTTTTTGTTATTTATTAATTTATTTTTTGAGGCAGGGTCTTGCTCTGTCACCCAGGCTGGAGTATGTGCTGAGATCATGGCTCATGGCAGATATCACCTCCCGCAATTCTCCAGCCTCAGTTTCCCAAGTAGCTGAGACCACAGGTGTGTGCTACCACGCCTGGCTAATTTTTTATTTTTTTTTGTAGAGATGGGATCTCACCATCTTGCGAAGGCTGGTCTCAAACTCCTGGGCCCAGTGATCCCCCCACCTTGGCCTCCCAAAGTGCTGGGATTATAGGTGTGAGCCACTGTGCCTGGCGAGGACTCTCATTTGTACATTAAAAAAGAGTAAGGTTACCACAAAGATTTTAGGAGCAAACAGAACAGAAATAAGAACTGAACAAGTAGATAGGAAGAAAGCCAGGAATCTAGGCAGTGATGGGGCTCCCAGCCCCAGGAACTCCTTGGGCTGTGTCTTTTTGGGGAGCTGCAATTGGATGGTTTAGTTGTAACTGTGTCTCTGTATCAGGGTCAAATCATGAGAGAGAATCTGATTGGGCCAGTTTGGGTTGTTTGCCTCATTGCAAATATTCAACTGGCTGTTCCATCAGACAACCTAGAAAAGGGAAGAGCAGTTCCCTAAAGGAAAATGGATGCTGGTAGGAGAATAAGAGATGAAGGATGCTGGGCAGACAGAGCCCGTGATAGTCACAGGCTGGAGGGTGCCACCCTGCCTTCTGGGTGCACTATTCCCTTGTGCTGTTCCCATAGCAACCATAGGTCGAGCAAAAGGCTGGAACCAATGAAAATCACTGGGTGCAGAGAGGGCTCAGTCCTCTTGTGTTATAGGTGGATAAACCGAGGCCCCAAGAGGGGAGGCCACTTGTCTGTGGTCACAGCCTTAGGTTTTCACCTGCAGCCCGTGTTGATGCTGAACCAGGAGTGCACAGAGTCAAACTGAATCCACAGGCTCTGCTTCTGGTAGGAATTTTCTGTACCAGAGACAGGGTGGGGGTGAGGGTCCATATGGAAGCCACTGGGAGGAGCCACCCTGCCTGTGAAAGGTTAATGCAGACGCTCTGTAAATATTTATCCACCTGCACTGGGCCCACTGGAGCTGGGAGGCAGAGTCAGCACCCCGCCACTTCTAATACCGTGCCCAGGATGCAGACAGAAAGGCCACTCTCGAGTCCCTGGATGCTGGACCCTGGAGAAGAAAAACTACCTGCTGGGGTGATCTGCCCCCTACACACACACAACACAGCCCCTGCTGTCTGTCTAGAGCTGTGTCTAGCTCCCGGCTCTAGTGAGGCTCTCTGAGTGATCCTTGGGGCTCCCAAAGTGACCCTTCTCCTGTGTCTCAGGACAGTCCACTGCAGAAGTCACCAGGCTCAGGCCTCCTTCCAGCCCCTGGCTCTTCCCTGCCAGGCCTAGCCAGATCTTCCCAGTCCCAGACAAGCCCTGCCTTAGTGTTTACAGTCTGCGAATACTTGTGGCCATTTCTGCTGCCCTGACGGAGCAGGGTGGACTCGCCCATTCTGCCTGCCCTTTTAAGTCAGTCAACTGTCCAGCCTTTGGCTCAGTCCAGCTGTTCTCCTCAGGGCCGGTGCCTGCAGCTGACAACCCCCCTGGGGACTCCTCCCTCCCCAGGGTTGGCAGGATGCCTCTGTAGCCCCTTGGCTTTCTCTCCCCCATGCCACAGTCCCTTGGCATCTTTCTAATCCCCTTTCCCCCAGGAGGTCTTGTTTTAGCCTCATCTGATCAGCCCTCACCTCCCTTCTCCTGGCTGTTCCAGCCTCTAGCTTGAGATCCCAGGGGATGGGGAGGGGACAGGCCCTGTTTCCACCATGCTCGGTCTTTTCCCATCCAGCTGGCATGGGGAGGATCTTCCCTTGCTGGCCTTCACACGCTGTGCCGTTTCCGTCTGCTTCCAGCTCATTAGTGCAGGTATGATGGGAGCCAGACTTGCCTCTTGCCCAACACTGACCTCACGGCTCCTGCTCAGCGACCCCTTCCTGCGCCCCGCCCCAGCTCCCGGTGCTTCCCACCCAGTCTGGAACACTTGGATACAGCACACAGTGTGCAGCCTCCTCCCTACACCTGGCCCCTCCACAGGTTCTCTCTCTCTCTCTCTCTCTCTCTCTCTTTGGAAGATTTTCCCTGGCCTGGTTCCCTTTCAGGGTCTGGAAATGGGGAGGCCTTTCTGCCTGGGCAACCTGTGGATCTAGCCAAACCTTCCTCAGCCAACCCCAAGCCAGGGTGAAAGTCCACTGGCAGGTTTTGTTGGGGTGAGCTGAAGAGGTAATGAACCCCCAGGGCTGGACAGGACCCCCTCAAATCATCTTAGCCCTTTCACTGTCTTCTGGGAAACATTACAACCATCCCAGATTGCTGAGCATTTAACCAGTTTTATAGGACAACTGACTTCCCAACTTCCCCTATGAACCTTTTTTTTTTTTTTTTTTTTGAGACATGGTCTCACTCTGTCGCCCAGGCTGGAGTGCAGCGGTGCGATCTCAGTTCACTGCAATCTCCACCTCCCGTGCTCAAGCGATCCTCCCACCTCAGCCTTCCAAATAGCTGGGACTACAGGGCATGCGCCACCATGCTTGGCTAATTTTTTGTATTTTTGGTGGAGACAGGGTCTTGCTATGTTGCAAAGGCTGGTCTTAAACTCCTGAGATCAAGTAATCCACCTGCCTCAGCCTCCCAAAGTGCTGGGATTATAGGTGTGAGTCACCGTACCTGGCCACGAACCTTTTTTAATGTATAGAATCTCTTGCTGCCCTCACTCCCTGCACATACTCATCCACCCAGCCTGTGTTGCACCGACTTATTTTCCACTGCAGTTTTTGTCAACTCCCCTTTACTTGTGCTCAGTGAATGTGAAGAATACTGCTCACTGTCCTCTATACAGGACAAACAAGCAAACGAAGAAAATGCCTTGGTATAGGTGAAGATCTGACAGAGCCTGCCCTTGGCCTCCTTTTTCTCCAGGCTGAGGGGTTTCAAGGCCGTTCTTCTGGGGACATATAAACTGCCCATCCTGCTGCTCCTTCATGCCTTGCCCTCTTGCTTTGCCCTGAGTTATCGCCATCTCTGTTAAGGACTCCAGCAGCTGAGCCTGTACTTCTAGCCCAGGTAGGCATTGAAAAGCACATGTGGGTTGTGAAATCACCATAGTGAGTCACAACCAGCATTAAAAACCAAACAGGGCCGGGTGTGGTGGCTCACGCCTGTAATCCTAGTATTTTGGGAGGCCGAGGCAGGTGGATCACCTGAGGTCAGAAGTTCAAGACCAGCCTGGCCAACATGGTGAAACCCCGTCTCTACTAAAAATACAAAAATAAGCTGGGCGTGGTGGCGGGTACCTGTAATCCCAGCTACTAAGGAGGCTGAAGCAGGAGAATTGCTTGAACCTGGGAGGCAGAAGTTGCAGCAAGCTGAGATGGTGCCATTGCACTCTAGCCTGGGCAACAAGAGCGGAACTCTGTCTCCAAAAAAAAAAAAAAAAAAAAAAAGTAATTAGCATGAGTTGTGGTTAAAAGGTTTGAAAGCCACTGCTCCCAGCTGACATGTGCTGCTGGTACCATTTGGTGTGGAAGTGGGGACACAGTCATCTGTGAGCCTGATGGGCCCCATTGTTTCCTTAGATTCGGGGCATGTAGAAGAAAAGACCAGAGAAGGCAAAACCTGGGACACTCTGTCTCCTGGAACCCAGGGGAGCAGTATGGGCTATGGGATGGTTGTTGGGGTAATGGAGGGTGGGGGTGGAAGGGCTGCAGGTCAGATGGTCCCCGGAGTTCCTTTTGGCTCTGAGGTTCTGCTGAGGCCCACTTCACACTACCTTTACCTTTCCCCTCCCACATGCTGGGAGAGTAACCCCAGGTCCTTTGGTTCCGACTCCTCCTGCCATGAAGTATAGTATTAGGAAGCAGTGTAGTTCTAATTCCTTGTCACGTGGGATGCCCCCTGTGACTGGGCATGCAGCAGTTCAGAGATCAAGATTGCCATCTATACAATGGGAAGCATGTACTGTTGCTGTCACCTCCTCCTTCTTCCCCAGGTGGATTTCTTGTCCAGAGACAAGAAAGAAAGATGTTTCACTTGACTTCATGAGGCAGCCTCAAAGCATGCACTTGGCTCTTCTTCCTTCAGCCGTTACCTAGCCCGGTTGGCATTTTCCTTGCAGTTTTGGGGCAGTTCCCTCGTATTGAATGAATGAACAGAATGAACAGACTGCAAACTCTGTGAAGGGGCCTGGCACATAGAAGATGCCCAAGAAATGTCGGCTGGGAGAATGGGTTGCCTCTTGTGTGTCCTTTTTGGTGACCAGGCAGCACCGTAGCTTGTCAGGCCCACTCTGGGAGTTGTCAAGAATTCCTTCCCCTTTGCCATGGGTTGAGAGTTCATGTCGGAACAAATCCAGTGGACATAGTCCTGACCATCAGCAGCTCAAGCAGTGCAGAAGCTCCACATGGCTTTCCAACTTTTTGTTTTTTAACAACAGGGTCTTGCTACGTTGACCAGTTCTCAAACTCCTGGGCTCAAGCAATCATTTCGCCTCAGCTTCCTGAGTAGCTGGGACTACAGGTGTGCACCACCATGCTTGGCTACATATTTGTGCTTTATATCCTCCTCCTCTTCCTATCTCAGGAACCCTCCACACAGTTACCATGAACTTCATCTTGTAGCCTTTCCTTCCCACGTCTTATCCCTGGGGAAATGTTGTGTGAGGGTGAGGTAGAGATACAAAGACAGTTGGTCCCACATATTTAAAAATGAGGACCAGTCCTCCCATGCCATCTCCCTGGCCCTTCAGTCTCTTTCTCCTGGTCTCCCAGGATTACTCAGTTCTCTCCACTGACTTTGGGAAAACCTGCTGTTGTGTGATCAGCAACCCCTGAGCTAGCTCATTACTCAAGGGAGCCATCAGAGGTTGAAGGACCCCTAGCCAACAGCAGCGAGGTCCCTGGGGCTTCAGGAGGCTGGGCCATTCTGCCTTCCCACAGGTCAAGCTCTCAATGCCCGAGATGAGGAGCCCAAGGCCAAGGGTGGAGAAGAGGTCTTGGGCAAAGAGAGGTCATGAAATCTTAGGAAAACCCTGGGCCTTTCACAGACTCATACTCCTTAAAGATCTTCCTTCCATGTAGAAATCCCTTCTACAATGCCTCATCCAGGCTCTCTTTGAATACTACCAGTGTTAGAGAGCTCATTCATTACTCAGCAGTGGGATCTGTCCTACTGTTGGAGAGCTCCAGGTGCTGCATTTACTAGAGCGGAAATCTGTATTTCCATGTTTTTTGCTGTTCCTAGTCCTGAATCTGAAACTCCATTGTGAACCCCACTGTGATAGGTAAAGTACTTTTTTTTTTTGAGATAGATTCTTGCTCTGTTGCCCAGGCTGGAGTACAGTGACACGATCTCGGTTCGCTGCAACCTCCACTTCCCAGGTTCAAGTGATTCTTGTGCCTCAGCCTTCCAAGTAGCTGGGATTAAAGGTGTACACAACCATGCCTGGCTAATTTTTGTAATTTTAGAAGAGACGGGGTTGTGCCATGTTGCCCAGGCTGGTCTCGAACTCCTGGAGTCAAGCATCAGCCTGCCTCCACCTCCCAAAGTGCTGGGATTATAGGGCTGAGCCACCGCGCCTGGCCTGATACAGTACTATTAAGTTTCCATTTTATGTGACACCTCGGTAGCTTTGACTAGAGTTGACCATGGTTTCCTTCTATAAAACGTCTCTTTCATTGGGTTCTATGGCACTTCCCCTTTCCACTTTGGATTTTTCTTCACTATCTCCTTTGCAGGATATTCTCCTTTCCCCAACCTTGAAGTATGAATTAACTCTTTTTTTTTTTGAGATGAAGTTTCGCTCTTGTTGCCCAGGCTGGAGCGTAATGGCGTCATCTCAACTCACTGCAACCTCTGCCCCCTAGGTTCAAGCAATTCTCCTGCTTCAGCCTCCCGAGTAGCTGGGATTACAGGTGTGCACCACCAAACCTGGCTAATATTTATTTATTTATTTATTTATTTATTTATTTAGTAGAGATGGGGTTTCACCATGGTGGCCAGGCTGGTCTGGAACTCTTGACCTCAGGTGATCCACCTGCCTCAGCCTCCCAAAGTGCTGAGATTACAGGCATGAGCCACCTTGCCTGGCCAAAACTCTTAACTCTTAAAAAAATATTATAGAGGCATATGTTGTGTATCATATAATCCGCCATTTTCAAGTGCATAATTCAATTTTTAGTAAATTTACCAAGTTGTACAACCATCACTGTAAATCAATATTAGAACATTTTGTCATCCCAATAAGATGTGATGCCCATTTACTGTTAACCCCCTCCCCGAACTCTCCCTAAAATACACTTTTTGTCTCTCTCTCTCTTTTTTGGAGACAGAGTCTCTCTTTGTTGCTCAGGCTGGATTTGAACTCCTGGGCTCAAATGATCCTCCTGCCTCGGCTTCCTGAATAGCTGAGACTACAGTTGTGCACTACACCCAGATAATTTTTAAAATTTTTTTGTAGAAATAGAGTCTTTCTGTAGAGACAGAGTCTTGCTATGTTGCCCAGGCTGGTCTTGAACTCCGGGCCTCAAGTGATCCTCCCAGCTCAGTCTCCCAAAGTGCTGATATTACAGACATGAGCCACTGCGCCTGGCTCCTGAGCCCTGGATTCTATCCAAGATGGCACTAGACCTTTAAGGAGGTTGTATTAGTTTATTTGAACCAGTAGCTACCTAGGCTCTCCCTATTCACTGCTGAATAGTTTGCACCACTGTCTCCCCCAAATTTGGGCCATTTCACCTGAGCTGCTATCAAAGCAAGTATCTCTTTTTTTTTTTTCTTTCTTCTTTTTTTGAGATGGAGTCTCTCTCTGTCGCCCAGGCTGGAGTGCAGTGGCCTGATTTTGGCTCACTGGAACCTCCACCTCCCGGTTCAAGCAATTCTCCTGCCTCGCCTCCCAAGTAGCTGGGATTACAGGCACACGCCACTGTGCCTGGCTAATTTTTGTATTTTTAGTAGAGAGAGTTTCACCATGTTGGCCAGGCTGGTCTCAAACTCCTGACCTCACGTGAACCGCCTGCCTCAGCCTCCCACAGTGCTGGGATTATAGACTTGAGCCACCAAGCCCGGCCCAAAGTAAGTATCTCTTATCCTTAAGTTATTTATTAATTTCTCTGGACCAAGATGTAAGACTTTTTTACTTATCTCTATTAAATCTCTAGATAAGATCAGTTTATATTTTGCTTTTATTGTCCAGTTTTATAATTTATTCTTCCAGTTCTACATCATGTGAAATTTTGATAAAAATTATTTTTCTTTTCCTTTCTTTTTTTTTTTTTTTTTTTTTGAGATGGAGTTTTGCTCTTTTTGCCCAGGCTGGAGTGCAATGGCACAATCTCGGCTCACCGAAACCTCTGCCTCCTGGGTTCAAGTGATTCTCCTGCCTCAGCCTCCCAAGTAGCTGGGATTACAAGCATACACCACCACGCCTGGCTAATTTTTTTTTTGTATTTGTAGTAGAGATGGGGTTTCTCCATGTTGGTCAGGCTGGTCTGGAACTCCCAACTTCAGGTGATCCGCTACCTCAGCCTCCCAAAGTTCTGGGATTACAGGCGTGAGCCACTGTGCCTGGCCTAAAAATTATTTTTCTGATCTCAAATTGTGAGAGGTTATATCCCTGTCTCATGCATGTTTATAGATCTCAATGACCTCCATTCATTCATCAATATGGGGAATGGTTGTTTAAACATCTCCACATATGTCTAATTTCATTACCATGGGCACCATATTTTCTCAGCCTATCCACATTGAATATCATTTCCGTTTCATTTGAATATCATTAAAAATAGGACAACATTTCTCTGGTCAGGAACCCCTTGAAAAATGAACTGGGGCCAGGTGTGGTGGCTCACGCCTGTAATCCTAGCACTTTGGGAGGCCAAGGCGGGAGGATTGATTGAGACCTGGAGTTTGAGACCAGCCCTGGGTAACATGGCAAGACCCTGTCTTTACAAAAAAAATACAATAATTAGCCGAGCTTGGTGGCGTGTGCCTGTAGTCCCAGCTGCTTGGGAGGCTGAGGTGGGAGCATCGCTTGAGCCCAGGAGACAGAGGTTGCAATGAACCGAGATCAGGCCACATCATTCTAGTAGAGCAAGACTGTCTCAAAAAGAAAAAAGAAACAGGGTTGAATGGGATGTTGCTTAGTTTGTGTGAGCCTGGCTCTGGTAATCACAGCTTTGCCTTCTCTTCCTCAGTCTCTCCACCTTCTCCTGACTGAGACATGCCCAGCCTTCTAGCCCCAACTCAGACAGCATCTTCTCTAGCACCTTCCCTGACCAATCATCCTATGCTCCCAGCCTGGATTAGGTGCCCTGTCCTTGTATTCACATTGCACCCTGATCTTATCTCACTCACAGCACTTACCATGATGTGTACTATCTGCCTTTCCTAGTATACTGGAAGCTGCTTGAGGGTAGGGACCGTCCTTAGCCTTATTCTTCTTAGCAATCCTGATGCCTGACAAAGGGATACTCAAGAAATAATGGCTGAAATGTACCAGGCACTCCTCAACTATCTGTTTGATGTCAAGCACATAAGGCTTCTCTATCTATGGAGCAAAGCTATGAGGGAGGCTGAGGAGCAGGTGGGCTTGGAGATGTATATTGTGACACCTGGGATGATATAACTTCAACATGAGTTTGTGGGATCAGAGCAGAACCTGAGGCCCAGCAAGAATGAGTGACTGGGGACAAGATCCCGACTGAGGCTGAGTCCCCAGAGGAACCGGGGGGGTCCAAAGGGAGTAGGGAATTCAGACAGGGTTTAGAAAAGTAGAGGTAGCTGGAGCAAGGAAGAGATGCAGTCCGGCTGGTGGATCATGGCGGCAGGAGCCCAGGGGCCAGGCCAGACCTGCTGCACTGGCAGCTCCTCACTTTCTAGAAAAGAGGAACCACGGGGGGATGCAGTGCTGGGAAGCAGGATGGGCATTGTTTTAAGTGTGTCAAACACCTGTCTGGCATGTATCTGGCTTTATGTTTAGATGTTTATTTTGGCCGGGCGCGGTGGCTCAAGCCTGTAATCCCAGCACTTTGGGAGGCCGAGACGGGCGGATCACAAGGTCAGGAGATCGAGACCAGCCTGGCTAATACGGTGAAACCCCGTCTCTACTAAAAAAATACAAAAAACTAGCCGGGTGAGGTGGCGGGTGCCTGTAGTCCCAGCTACTCGGGAGGCTGAGGCAGGAGAATGGCGTAGACCCGGGAGGCGGAGCTTGCAGTGAGCTGAGATGCGGCCACTGCACTCCAGCCTGGGCGACAGAGCGAGACTCTGTCTCAAAAAAAAAAAAAAAAAAAAAAAAAAAAGATGTTTATTTTGGGGTGACTTTAGGGGGAGTTGATGAGATTAAGATCATGCTGCTTCCTCCTCACCCAAGTGACTCCTCCCTGTTGACCAACAGACATCAGTTTCAGAATTCCAGGTAATTGTCTGCCCTCTCTGGGGCCAGCTGGTGGCTTGGATATGGTAAAAAGATTCTTTTTTTTTTTTTTTTAACTTTTTTTTTTTTTTTTTTTTTTTCTGAGAGTGAGTTTTGCTCTTGTTTTGCCCAGGCTGGAGTGCAGTGGCATGATCTCGGCTCACTACAACCTCCGCCTCCTGGGTTCAAGTGATTCTCCTGCCTCAGCCTCCCGAGTAGCTGGGATTACAGGTGCGTGCCACCATGCTCAGCTAATTTTTTGTATTTTTAGTAGAGATGGTGTTTCGCCATGTTGGCCAGGCTGGTCTCAAACTTCTGATTCAGGTGATCCACCCGCCCTGGCCTCTCAAAGTGCTGGGATTACAGGCGTGAGCCACCATGCCTGGCCAGATTCTTTTTTCTGAGTGAAGGAGCTCATTAGAGCTAAGCTCCACATGCATTGACCCCAGCCTTCCCCTCCAACCTCCTCCCTTTCCATAACCTTATTTCTATGGAAACTTCAGCCATACAGCTTCTTGCAATCCTTCCAGTCACTCAGGCTTTGCATGTGTGCTGTCTTCGCCTTGGCATGCCCCGCCCTTCCCCATATGCTGAATTGCTTCTTAGACTTTAAGATTTAAGTCAGAGGCCGGGCACAATGACTCACATTTGTATTCCCAGCAGTTGGGATGCCGAGGTGGGTGGATCACTTGAGCTCAGGAGTTCGAGACAAGCCTGGGTAACATGGTGAAACCCCATCTCTACATAAAAGACAAAAAGTAGCCGGGCATGGTGGTGTGTGCCTGTGGTTCCAGCTACTTGGGAGGCTGAGGTGGGAGGATCACTTGCGCCCGGGAGGCAGAGGTTGCAGTGAGCAGAGATTGTGCACTCCAGCCTGGGTGAAAATAAGACCCTGTCTCCAAAAAAGAAAAAAAAAGATACAAGTCAGAGACCAGGCGTGGTGGCTCATGCCTGTAATCCTAGCACTTTGGGAGGCCGAGGACAGTGAATTACTTGAGCTCAAGAGTTCAGAATCAGCCCGGGCAACATGGCAAAACCCTGTCTCTACAAAAAGTACAAAATTTAGCTGAGTGTGCTGGTGCACGCCAGTAGTCCCAGCTACTTGGGAGGCTGAGATGGAAGGATCTCTTGAGCCTTGGAGTTTGAGGCTGCAGTGAACTATGATTGTGCCACTGCACTGCAGTCCGGATGACACAGCAAAACCCTGTCTCTAAAAAGATTTAAGTCAGAGTCAAAGTTTTCTGAGAAATGTTCCCCAACCAAGCCCCTCCTCGCACAATTAGCAGTTTTTCAGTGAGTCCAAAAGACTGTGTCAATTCCCCTGTGGAAACACTTGACATCACGAAGGGAGTGAAGTTGTCCCTGTGCCTAGCACAGTGCCTGACACATATTAGGTGCTCAAAAAAATGTCTGTGGAATGGAAGGGCATCATGATCTCAGCCAAACAGGCTGAACTTGAGAAGCGGGTGCTTGGAAGCATCTCAGGCAGTGA
Organism: Macaca fascicularis; assembly: GCF_037993035.2. Lineage (NCBI taxonomy): Eukaryota > Metazoa > Chordata > Mammalia > Primates > Cercopithecidae > Macaca > Macaca fascicularis. The sequence continues at coordinate 142,572,003 of NC_088381.1, read as the reverse complement.
AAGGAATTCCAGGCTCCACAAAATAATGTGGCTGAGGACACTGACACACATCCTGAGACGGAGGGTGCAGGTAGGAGGTCTCAGCAGCTAGGCAGGGGTAGACAGTGTGTGTGGTGTGTGAGTTGCGGGGGGCACTCTGTGGAGCAGTGGCTTCATCAGAAATGGGGACTGTTTCCCTTCAACCATCATGGACCCTTCCCTGTTTCTTCTTGTCAGCCAGAGGAGGGAAGCTGCTGACAGCTCATCTCCAATATGCCCTCCAGGACCCTCGAGCCACCCCTCTCCACCAGTGACTTTGGCACTTGCACTCACCATCAGAGATGTTCCCAAGCCCCGAGGCCCTGCCCTGACATGCATCGTGACTCTCAGCTTCCCTGGGCCAGACGGCCAGATAGCTCCTAGTTTCTTGCAGCAGCTGAAAGAGTTGAAAGGCCTGGGAGTCAAGAGGCCCTGGTTCAAGTGCGGGCCAATAACCAGTCATGTGACCTTGGGCCAGCATCTCTCCCTCTTTGGGCCTCAGTTTCCCCAGCTATAAGTTGAAGAAATGGGATGGCTGGTCTTGGGGAGTCCCCTCCGCATGCTCATTCTGTGGACCCTGCAGTTCCTTGGATCCACATGCTCTCCTTATCTGTCTGTTCCTCAAATCAAAATCTTAGGGTTGACAGGGAATTTGTAAAAATCTTCTTCATATAGATGAGGAATCTGAGGCCCAGGGAGGGGAAGGGGTGTGATCAGAAAGATGTACTAAGGGCAGATGCAGAATTCCAGCCAGAGTCTGTGCTCCCAGACATGATCTGACTTTGGTTTTAACGACTGCTTTGAATGGAAGAATTCTTTGCGTCAAAGCTGCCCATGTGCCTAGCATAGGTTCACATAGGGTATGGCTGGTGCCTCTTCAGCCTTCTGTGGGCAATCAGTTCAGGGTCCATACCTTTCCATCCTGTAGCAGGAGCCAACCTAGACCAAGTCCTGGTGGGGAGACCTGAGCTCTGGCCTTCTCTGTGTAACTGACTAGCTGTGTGACCCTGGGCAAGTCACTCCACCTCTCTGGCTTTATTGCTTTGTGGTTATATGAGCCCCATTGGGCTCTAAGCTCTAGGGAACATGGACTTGCCTGTTCTATTTTAATCCCGGGACTTGGCTTTCAAAGTAAAGCTTCTTAGTTGAAATTTCAGAGAGAATCTCATTTGTGCAGCAGCCAATGATGTCTGTATTTAATCAGCCTGCAGAAGTCTTAGGTCACTGACTGGCCAGTGAAAGGGCTGCCCGTGGGCCAGGTGCTCATCTTTGGTTCAGTCCATTGTGGCCTGGAGTGTTATGTCACTGATAAGTACAGTTGCTTTTTCTAGGCATTGTTTAGAAAGGTATCTATTGGATCTCTGTTTTCTTGGTGAGGAAACTGGCTCAATGAGTCACTTAGCCCAGGCCACAAAACTGGTAAATGATGGTGCTGAGGTTAGAACCACAAAGCCCCGTGTTCTTCCCACTACTCTAGGACCCATAGCTATGGACTAGTCATGCAGAGCACAGGGCAGTACATTGAGGGCTATGGGGATTTGGTGGAAGCAGCAAACTTTCCAGATGGAGGGAGGTGCCCAGGAAGTCTTCATGGAAGAGGCGGCCTTTAAAATGGGAGTTTAAACAAACAGGCAGGGCTGGTGAAGAACATTCCAGATCAAGGAAATAATGTTAGCCAAGATGTTTGGGTGAGGGGATGGGTGAGAGGAAACTGGGCGGGATTCTGAGAGGGTGAGACTGTGTGGAGTGTCAGCATACATGGCTGGGAGGGTTATGAGACAAGCTTGTGTATCAAACCCAATAAGAAGTTTGGGATTGATTTGTGAAGTAGTGGAGATCCATTGAAGGTTGTTGAGCAGGTGAGTGACTTGATCAGAATTGGGCTGCCAGAAAGTGTATGGTTAGTTCCCTGTAAATCTGTTCCTCCTGGGAGGCACAGGCTGTTTCACCTTTGCTGCTGTCTTCAGTCAGAGATGGGGAGGAACGGAGCAGAGCTGAGGAGATACTGCTGGCACCACCACCGTTAGGTGGAGGACTAGAGTGGGAGTAAGAAGAGAGTGGGCAGGGCCAGGCCTTCACGGCGGGTCGTGGTGGGTGAAGAGGAGGAGGAGGAGCTGGAGACGACTTTCCTTCCTCCCTTGGCCATCAGCCTTCTCTGGCCTGAGGTCTGGTCTGGTGAGGCAGAGTACAGAGCATGCCTGCGCTGTCTGTGTGAGTTCCTGAGGAGTGAGATCTTTAATTTTTGTCTGCTGAGCCCCGATGGGCGAGAGGCCAGCCTGTGTTACAACCTCCTGGGGGCCCCTGGGCCAAGGCACTCAGTCCACGGTGGACGGAAACAAGGATTGAGTCATTCAGACTAGGACTAGCCGGGGCCCACTGGGATCTGCCGCACCTCGCCTGCCCTTCCAGCCTGGTGTCTGTGCCCTTTCCTGGGGATTTGCCAGGTCTGGGTCTGTTCCTGAGGGACTGGGGCCCTAGAGAGGGTATTGGGGGCACCAGGGCAAACCTCATGGAGCCCCCACTCTCCACGGATGATCCAGGGAAAATGGACTCAGGGGATGATGGCAGAAGGCATCGTCTTCCTCTCTTTGCCTTGACAATGGAGAGTGAGAGGGAGCTGGCTTGCAGGCCTCCCTGGGGAGAGCTTGTTTTAGGAAAGACCCTACTGGAGACCTTCCTCTCTGCCCCTGCAACCCTCATCCCTCAGGGTGTGAGGACTGTTACTATGACCCAGCTCAAAGCCAAGGTGGGCACAGGTTGGAAGACCCCAGCGACAGCCAAGGGAAGCTGCTTCTTGTCCTTTTTTGTCCTCCAATTCCTGCACAGCCATTCTAGAAGCCTAGATAGGCCTGCACAATCCCCCAGCCCACAGGATTTTCTTCCTGGGAATTTGGAAAGAATAATCCAGGTACATGAGCTCTGCCCATCTGGGTAACTCTCTCCACCTCCAGCAGAGCATATGAAGTCCCCTTGGTCTCACTGGGAGGAATTACAGGGAGGAGGTCTTCCAGCTGCTCATGCTGTTGTCCTGCTCAGGTCTTCAGAGACTCTGCTTGAGGAGAAGTTATGCTTCAGGCCCCCCCGGGGATTTAGAAGATTCCTCCACCTTTCCACCCCCAGCCCGGGACTGAAGGAATTTATGCAGGTAAATAGGAAATGATGTCTCAGCTTACAGTGAAAGGCATGGAGCTTTCAGATCAGCTCACCCGTGCACCAGAGACTGGAAAGGAAGGGAAGCGAAGTGAACTAAATGATTTGGAAGAGCTGCCCATTTCCCATCATTGCAGGACACCCTCGCGTGACTGCAGTGGGCTGCAGGGAAAACTGCATGGACTTTGAAATTGTTCTGACTTTTTAGTTGAATCCTGGCTCAACTCCTAGCTGTGTGACCTTGAGCAAGCAACTTTACCCCTCTGGGCTTATGAAATGGGAATGGCAACACCTCTACCACACAGCGTAGACATTATATGTATGTCATTTTTCTTTCCCAAAGAGAAAAGCCACGAGTTGAGATGAGCTCTATTCAGCAATTGCAGACTACTTGATGGAGGTCGGGTGAGCGTGGCTGTGACTTCCTTCCTTCTCCTTTGTGGGTGCGAGTCAGATTCACCGCCCTGACTCAGAGGGGACCCCTAGCTGGTAAACAGGCCTGAGGAGAATGGGGGATGCTTAGTGGGGGCTGACCTGTGACCGCAGTCCCATGCAGCCATTATCACCCCCACCACACCACAAACAGCTGTGCATGCTTCCAGCTCTGAGAAAAATGCAGCTGTAGGTGGTCTCCTCTCCCCTGGAACCTGGCATTGGTTTAGCATCTGGGACCAGACAAACCAGGAGTGAATCCCAGCACACCCACCTACTTGCTTGTGACTGGATGAGTCATTCACCTCCCCGAGCCTTCATTTCCTCATCTGCTATGTGGAGAAATAATAGCACTTCTTCATCAATAGCGCTTCTCATTAAATGAGAAAGTGACTATAAGATGACTTCGCACAGTGCCTGGTACCTTTTGAGTGATCAAGAAATATCCAGGCTGGACGTGGTGGCTGTTGCCTGTAATCCCAGCACTTTAGGAGGCCGAGATGGGCAGATCACTTGAGTCCAGGAGTTCAAGACCAGCCTGGACAACATGGCGAAACCCCGTCTCTACAAAAAGTACAAATTAGCCAGGCATGGTGGCGTGCACCTGTAGTCCCAGCTACTTGGCGGGCTGAAGCCGGAGGATTGCTTGAACCCAGGAGGTGGAGCCAAGATTGTGCCACTGTACTCCAGCCTGCGTGACAGAGTGAGACCCTGTCTCAAACAAACAAACAAGCAAACAAACAAGCAAACAATGAAATATCAGTTGGTAAATGGAGTAGTAGTAATTGACACCTGCCCCTAGCCCCATGACAGGGTAAATAGGGCTGGCTAGCTAGTTTGTCCTGAAGAGGAAATGGCAAGACAAGAGCATCATTATCTCAACTTTCAGATAAGAAAGTAGAAGCCAAGTGAAGCTCAGTACTGTGCTCCATTCACAGAAGACAGAAATGTTCCCACATGGTTGTGGGAGGCCCTTTCCAGCACGCTGTGAAATACAGGCCAGCTCACCTTACCTTTGCAGGAGCATCCAGACCATGGCCACCACCACCAGCCAGCATGTCATGCCCACTCGGAGGAGACAGGCACCGGCAGACGAGGGCAGGGTGGTTGTGAATTCTGGAAGGGATGCCAGGTCATGGCATCTAAGGTGGAATAGTTCTGGCAGCCTTTGCGGGCCTTAACAACCTCACACAGGAGGGAGTCGGCGCCTCTCTGTACGGCCTCCACCTTCCAAACTGGAGGCCGAGGCTGCACAGTGCAGGGGTCCCAGCTGCCCAGTGTCTGCAGCAGAACATCCAAGCCCATGAGCGGCTCCCATCTGGAAGGCTGGGGGCCCAATCAAACCTTCCTTCAGTGATTCTTCCCTCTGATTAACCAGGAAATGTGTTATTTGTTCTGAGCAGGGGAACGAGCTCTCCTAGGGAGAGGAATTCAGGGCTGGAGGTCCAGTTACTTCCAAGGAAGAAAAATCCCTGGAATTCTGTCAGGAGTCTGGGTCTCAGCAACGGGGGCCGAAATGCGGCCCTTATTTACCAAATTAGTTCAGGTTCTGATAGACCTCTGGCTGCCAACATTATTCCAGTGAGACATGGAAAAGCAGTGAGTTTTCCCTGGGAGTCCAGGAGACTGCTGTCCCTTGCATGGGGTATGTGTCTGGGCAAACCTTCTCCCTGCTGGAGTCTTTTTATCAACCCTTTACACTCCCTCTGCAGAGTTTTCCAGAGATGATTTTCCTCCCCAGACCCAAGAGATGGGTGAGTAGGCTTAGCAGCATTCTCATGAGGGAGAAAGCTTTGATCAGGGGGTGGGAAAGTGACACACGGCGAGTCGGGGCCGTGCTGAAAACAGCTTCCCTTCTTTCACTGGGCCAAGAGGATTGAGGGGGGCAGAAAGTTCTGATAACCCCACATCTCCAGGGAATTACACAGTGGGCTGGCAGGCAGGGAAGAGGGCATTTGGGGATATGCCCTAGAGCTCCTTTGGTGGTGATAGTGGTGGGGTGGTTGGAAAGGTCATGATTCAATTGTGAAGAGGGCTCCAGGCATACAAGCCCGGGGTGGAGGCAAGGCAGTGTAACCTTAAAAGCTTGGGCATGGGTGGAACATGATCCAGGTTTGAATCCTGCCTCTGCTGTTTATCAGCTGTGCCATCTTGGGCAAACCAGTAGCCATTGTCAGCCTCAGTTTCCTCCTTTGTATGTGTGGAAATCATAATGCCTCCTTTGGTGGGTTAAATCCACCAATTGATGTAACATGTTTAGCATGGTGTTTGGGCTACAGTAGGCTCTATCAGTTCTGGCAGGTTAAAAAAAAAAAAAAGCCAAACTCAAGTGTTTGTGGGATTGGAGATTCTGAAGAGCTGCAACCAGTCCCAGCAATTAGAGGGTAAGGGAGATTTGGGCAGTAAGTAGGTGGCTGGACAGAGTGTGGCGCTGGGATGGGGTAGAATATGCCAGTCTTTGGAGTAGATGAACCGGGTTGTGGTCCCTCCGGCGAACAGGGTGGGAATGTCCAAGGACCACTTGTACTTACTGAGGAGTGGAAGGGACGCCTGATGGTGAGAGAATGTGTCTGCATGAGGGTTTTGGCGGAGGCGAAGGGTGAGGGATGAATGGGCGGCAGACTTCCAGAAATGCAGACGGAGGAGATGGAGCAGTAATAATGACTTGGACACACAGGAGGAAAAAATAGCTCAGGGACGAAGATGACGCCAAGGTTTCTGGCTTTGGGAGGCTCACGGGGAACTGAGGTGGGTCTTGAGGGATCTACAGGGGAGCTCCTGAAGGAACTGGGTGGGTTCCGGGGAGAGGAAGGGAGCCCAGAACTACAGAGGTGGGTGGATATCTGGGCAAGGAGAGGCGAGTGTGGACCTGGGGCTTCCACAGCTGTGAAGGAGCAGCGTCCCAAGAACAGAACTCAGCATTCTGGGAACTAAGGGGCATTCCTGGTCAAATGCAAGGGGTAGGGTTCCAGGAGACCTTTAGAGCCAGCCCCAAAGGCAGTAAGTACATGAACCTGGATCAGAAGCTGCCACCCAGTACTCAGTTCCTCTCTCTTAAAATGGGTCTAATGATACCAGCCCTCCCCATTTGATGGGATTACTGTGTCCTTCAGTTAGCCATCCATTTCACACATGTTTCTTGGCTGTTCTAGGTTCTGTAGAAACAGTGGTGAGCAATGCAGACAAGATATCTATTGCTTTAGAGCTATCATTGTGGTTTGGGAAGTCAGACAAGAAATGATTTTATAGGTTGTTGAACAGGACTTTTCCTCTGCTCTTGGAATATCTGCTGAAGCCACAAAGAACAATGAGGGCTAAATATTCTTGCATTCTGAAGAGAAGTACTAGGCACCTTACTAAAGGCAGAACAGGTTCAACAACAATCAAACCACATCCCTCAATTCCAGTCTACAAATGAAAGGGATGAAGAAAGTCACTGAAGCATAACACTGTTGCATTTGTGGGCAGGGCTGAGATTTCACCTGAGGGCATTCCCCGACGCAAACCAAATGAAGGGAGATCCCAGAGAGAACCAGTCATCTGCAAGAAGAGGAGGCTGTGTCCCTATAACTGTCCCCCAACTGATGCTGACTATGTTGCTGGATGTTGCAGGCACCTTGGTGCATTAAACTACAGCAAGATAGTTCATGGGAGAACCCAACATATGTCTTTAGGAATTGAGGACGTACATAAATGAAGAGACTTGTGTGCATTTCCTGTCTGGAGAATTCTGATATTGGAGCCTGGCTGGAGTGGCCTGTGTGGCAAGGTAAGAAGGGGGCAGGGTGAGGAGCAGCCAACCAACCCACCATTGTTTTGCCTGGCATAGGTGGGACAGTCCTATGAGAGACAGAGGATGCAAGAGTCTGCGAGAGGTTGACCAGAGAGTGCTTTGCTATGGCAACTCAGGGTGGAGGTCCTGTAGAGAATCTCCCAAGAACCCACATATGTGCCCATGAAAAAGCCAGTGCTTGGCACCTGCCAACCAAGGGTACCTGTCACATAAGGCTTTGCTACTTTTCCTCTAACACCTCTCCCAAAACCTTGACAAAGAGGAGCCATAGCAGAAAAGGAAGGTCAGGAAAACAGACCACACCCCACTCTTGCCACTGCAGGATCTCTAGCAAAGGGACAGAGGAGAGGAGGACTATTAAATAGGATGTGATATTGATTAACTTGGATGAGGTTTTGATCTGGACAGGAGCAGACTTTTTGTGCCTGAAAATGGGTCTTAATTATAGAAATAGAACAGTTCTCATGTCTGGTAGGGATGACCTCTCAAGCCAAGGACTCTGCCTGAGATGTCATTAAGGGTGGGAAAGGGAAATTTACCATAATATGGTTGGAGGTAGTAGTGGAATAGTTTCCAGTTAGTCCTCTTTAGGTTCAGCCCATTAAAAAACTCAGTTACATGAGCAAACAAATCAATAACAAGATGATGTCAACTGTTTTATGAAGATGAAACAGGGTAGTGTGTTAGAGAGTGATGACTGGGCTGCTCTAGATGGGGGTCAGAGATGGCTACTCCAGGAGCCGATATTTAATCTGAGAGAAGCAGTGATGAGGAACTATCCTCTAACATCTTGGAGAGGAACCTTCCAGTAGAGGGAAGGGGGCATTCACTTGGCTTGTTCAAGGAGAGAGAGAGGGCCAAGGCAGTGGAGTGTGGTGGGTAAGGGAGAGCAAGAGGTCAGATGAGATCAGAGCGGGGGCAGCCAGTTAGGGCTTTGTAGGCCAATATCAGGGGTCGAGGCTTTATTCCAACAGTAGGTATTACCTGGGCCCGTCCTTTGTGTAGTGTGGGAGGTTGTGAACTGGTGCCTGCCTGCCAGCTCCTTCACTCTGCCTCTCTGGCAAATAGGCTGTACAAATGTGCCAGGGGCAGCCCTGTTGATCCAAGCCTTTAAGCTATAGGGAGGGGGCATGAGTGAGAATGGTGTGCTGATTACTGGGGACACGAAAACGGTGGCAATCAGCATTTCCACACCCCTGCCCACCTCACTGCCAACACAAGAAGATGTGAGTGCACATACTGGGTCAATCAGGGATCACCGAATTCCCCTCTGAGTAATTTCTGAGTGAGGGGCTGGGGTGGGATTCCAGGAATGGACTCAACCAGAGGCGGGAGGCCTGGATTCCACTCCCCTCTTTCACACACGCTGTCTCCTTGAGTGGCTTACTAAAGAGGCTCCTTGTCTTTGCCGGGCGAAGTGACTCACGCCTGTAATCCCAGCACTTTGGGAGGCGGAGGTGGGCGGATCACCTGAGGTTGGTCGGAAGTTCGAGACCCACCTGACCAAGATGGGGAAACCCCGTCTGTACTTAAAAAATAATAATAATACAAAATTAGTCGGGCTTGGTGGCGCATGCCTGTAATCCCAGCTACTTGGGAGGCTGAGGCAGGAGAATCGCTTGAATTCGGGAGGCAGAGGTTGTGGGGAGCCGCGATCGCACCATTGCACTCCAGCCTGGGCAACAAGAGCGAAACTCCATCTCAAAAAAAAAAGAAAGAAAGAAAAGAAAAAGAAAAAGCGGACCCCTCTTCTAGGGGCAGCCATCACCACGCCAGGCCTAGGCGTGACCCTCGTGCCACTGGAGGGGATTGAGATCCAGAGCGAAGGCGGCGGCGGCGGCGGCGCCAGGGCTCTGCAGCCACGGAGCGCCGGGGCCGCCAGCTCCGCCAGGGGGCGCGCCCGGGACCTCCCTGCGCCCCGAGGGCCGCGCCCCGCGCCACCCCCGCTCTGTCCGGCCCTGCGGAGGGCGCCCCCAGCGGCCAGGGCGCAAGCGGAGGGGCCGGCGGCCCTGTTCCATTACGCGGACCTCGGCGCCCCTCCCGGCCTTCTTCAGATCTGCGAGGCTGCAGCCTGGGTCACCCGATCCAAAGACGGTCCCTGAGGCGAGGCGCGGGAGAACGATGCGGGGCAGATCGGCAGTTCGAACTTGCCCAGGGCCGGAGAAAGGCGGCCCGGTGTCCCGGTCGTGGCAGGCGCCATCTGCCCAACCAGCGCCCGGGTCAGCCCCGCGCCGCCCCCTGCTCCGCACGGGTTAATCCCCTTCGCCGCCCGCTCGCCGCCCGCTCGCTTCCCGGTGCCAAAGTGGGTGTTGCTGGAATTCCTCGCTCCCTCTCCCGTAATGAGGGGGCTGAGCTGTCCCTCCGAGGAGGGGGCCTGGTGTGGATAAAAGAGACGAAAAAGCCGGGGGAGGTTTCCAAAAATAAAACCGTCCGGGTCCCCTTCAGACGGCTGCAGGCACGGGGAGGAGGCGCGAAGGTGCGGCAGCAGTGAGAGCCCAGCTGGAGTAGGAGCGCTGACTCGAGGCTTGGGGCGCGCAGCCCTCGCTCCGCGGAGAACCGGGCCCCCAGTCGGCCGCTTCAGGGCCCCCTAGACTCAGAGAAGCCGGCCGCCGGGCGGGGCCGGGAGAACAGCCCGCGGGCGTCCAGCGCGCCGACCACAAAGCTCTTCGCGGTGCCCGCGCGCTCCACTCTCCAGCCGCCCCCGCGCCATGAGGCCGCGGACCAAAGCCCGCAGCCCGGGGCGCGCCCCGTGGAACCCCTGGAGAGGCTTCTTGCCGCTCACCCTGGCTTTCTTCGTGGGCGCGGGTCATGCCCAAAGGGACCCCGTAGGGAGATACGAGCCGGCTGGCGGAGACGCGAATCGACTGCGGCGTCCTGGGGGCAGCTACCCGGCAGCGGCTGCAGCCAAAGTGTACAGTCTGTTCCGGGAGCAGGACGCGTCTGTCGCGGACTTGCCGCCGGTGGAGAGGGCCCAGCTGGGCTGGGGAATCCCCAGGAGGCCCACCGAGACGGAGGCCAGGAGGCCGTCCCGCGCGCAGCAGTCGCGGCGTGTCCAACCACCTGCGCAGACCCGGAGAAGCACTCCCCTGGGCCAGCAGCAGCCGGCACCCCGGGCCCGGGCCGCGCCGGCTCTCCCACGCCTGGGGATCCCACGGCGGTCCGGGGCTGCGCCCCCAACCCCGCCGCGAGGGCGGCTCACGGGGTGAGCACGGAAGAGGGAAGTTTGGAGGGTGCAGAGGGGAGCCAGGGCTCATTTGTGGAGGGGCGTGCAGGCGAGAGGAGAGGGCGCCGGACTCATGCCCTGGTCCCTCTGTCTTTAGTACTTCGGGAAACAGCCCCGAAGTTCCAAAGTCGGGCCTGGAAGATTTGATCCGCTTTCCAAGAGTTTAAGGCAAAGATAGATCCTCATCCTAATCCTTTCTTAGCAACGCGCTCGGAGCCCCGACGTTAAATCCTTTCGCAAGGCGCCTCTCCACTCGCCCGCGCTCCTCCTGCCTGCAACTAACGAGCTCTTGTAGACGCTTGCAGCGCTGCTGGGATCCGAGAGGCAGCGGGGAGAGGGCAGTGGGGTGGGCGCTCCAGGCTCTTGAGGCCCAGGGGAGGTTGAGCCGGCTCAGGGCGCGGGTGGGCGGAGGTGTCGGGGGCCCCGTGGCGAGAAGGTAGATGCGTCTCCGGGAAGGGAGCTGGCAGCGAAGCTGGTGCGTCGGGACAAGTCTGTGGATTGGGGCGTGGGTCGGCCTGCGCAGGCTGAGAGCTGGATGCGGGCGTGGGCGTGAGCTCTGGGCACTTTGGGCGGGAAGCGTGTCCCGATGAGGCTGCGACACAGTGGGCGCGTGGAGAATTGGATCAGTGTGCTCTCGTGCCTCTAGGTGTAAGCACAATTTGCGCGCTTTGCAGGGCTGAGCTACCCCACAACACTGCAATTTACTTTTTTGCTCCCCCTGGGCACCACCCCCGGCCCACTGCGGGCGCCGTCGTAGAGTGAGAAGATGCCCCAGCAATCCCCATCCCCAATCGGATTATCATGGCTGCGGGCGCTCTCCACCTTGCTGGGGGTATGACAGGTGCCTCTGGAATGGAGGGCACTGAGCCCTGGACAGTGAGGGGCTGGGCGGGGCCACCATCGAGAAGTATGGGAAGGGCTTTGGCAGCCTCTCTTTGCCTGGGCCCGATTTGCCAGTTGGGTTTAGCCCTGGGGAACAGCATGAAAGATGCTTGTACCCCGAGTCCTATTCCAAGGACCTTGCGCTTCACACCCTTGGCGCTGTTTTCCTTGGCTGGAGCGCTCTTCTCATATTTCAGCAGGATTCATGCTCTGTCTCTTTCAGATTTATGCTCAGAGTGGCCTTTGGCCACGCTTGCCCCATCCTCTTTCTCCCTTCACCCTGCTTTATGTTTTTTCATAGTACTTATTCTATCTGATATATTCTATTCCTATTTATGTGTTTATGGCCTGGCCTCCCAGCCCACACTAATGCAAGCTCTATGCAAACAGGGACTCCATTGTGTCCATTTCTGTGTCTCTTGTGCCCAGAATAGTGCCTGCACTAGTTGGTATTCTCTAGGTATCTGTTGAATGAGTGGATGAACTCCCTGCCGCCCGTGGAAGGCCCAGCTTCAAGCAGGCGGAGAGTAGATCCATGCATTGCCAAGTCGCTTACACATAGGATCATTCAACAAGTATTATTGGAAAGCACCTGCTGTGTTTCAGCGTTTTCCTTTCCTGATCTGTGCAAGTGAATGCATGCTTCTAAGGATCCTGCATGTAGAGCATGGGAAAGGGGATGGAGGTCCAGAGTCCAAGGCATTGTTCCTGCTGAGAGAGCAACCCAATTACTTAATATCACATTGAAGAAATGAACAGATGCTTTCTAGTACTGGAAGGTTCCTGTTAAGTGCAAAGGAGTGGGGCAGCTGTAGCTGAAGAACTGAGTAGATGGGACCTGTGACCTGGGGTCCCTGGGACTCTGTGGGCAGCATGTGGGGAAGCAGAGGGGAGGTGGCAGGAGGGAGGCCTGAAGGTGAGGGTGGCATGCAGGTGTAGCACTGCCCAAGGACAAGGGCTTTTTACTGTTGGCACTGGCCCAGGGGTAGCACTGCAGCTCTGGTGTACGGGAACCCAGAGACATAGCTTGGGCTGGAGCAGGGAGGAGCCTGTACTGCAGGCATTCAGGTGCAGGTGAGGTGCGGGGGAAGGTGGGGAAGTGGAGCGTGGCGACTGGAGGGTGCACTATTAGAAGTCATGAAATGATGTGGTGATGAGCAAAGCAAATTGTCACCACAACAAGCCTGGTGCATGTGAACAGGCATGTGAAGACGTGGGCTGGGTGCCACCTGCTGTATACAGGTGCACACATCACATGACACACTGATCAGGCTCCTCCCCCAGATTGTCTTCTTCAGCTTTAATAGAGAGTGGGTTCCCTGACACTCCAGTCAGCCACTCCATGTCAGCTGGGGAGGACCTGAGTGGTAATCTTGTTTATTCTCTTCCTCCACCCTGGTCCATTCTGGTTAACGGCTTCTAGTCAGGCTGATCAGGCTGGCCATTCATTGCCTTGTGAGCTGCAGACAGCCAGGGACCAAGTGCCACCTGCTGGTGAATCTTGGAACTGCACAACTACTACTGGAGCTTCTTCATTTATTCAACAAATATTTTGGAAGGACATCTATACCTAGGCCCTATACTGGATCCTGAGGATATAGCAGTGACCAAGACAGGCAGACTCTGTCCTCATGGAACTTTCAATGTAGTGAGGATTTATTGCACATAATAAAGATTTATTAAGTTTGTGCCAGGCTTGATGCTAGGTATCTAGGATACAGCAGTGACCAGAGTGGACACCATCCCTACACTAATGAAATTTACAGTCTACAGGGTTTCTTTTTCTTTTCTTTTCTTTTTTTTTTTTCGAGATAGAGTCTCTTGCCCTGTCACCCAGGCTGGAGTGCAATGGCATGATTTTGGTTCACTGCAACCTCCATGCCCGAGGCTCAAGCGATTCTCGTGCCTCACCTTCCCGAGTAACTGGGATTATGGGCGCGTGCCACCTCACCTGGCTAATTTTTTTTGTATTTTTAGTAGAGATGGGGTTTCGCCATGTTGGCCAGGCTAGTCTCAAACTCCTGACCTTAAGCACTACATCCACCTTGGCCTCCCAAAGTGCTGGGATTACAGGTGTGAGCCACCACCCCGGCCTCTACAGGGTTTCTTGAACCAACCTCACAGTATACCACCTGTATAATATTTTTCTCTACCTTTCCCTCTTGTTCTGTTATTATTTTTCTTTAACTTTATATTCTGTTAAATGACAGGATTTTGTGTTTTATCTATTTTAAAGTATATTATGAAGTTTTACAAATGCACTAAAAGGTATTGAAAATAATATAACTTATAGTCTAGTTTTATCAAACCTTAATATTTTGGCATATTTTGATTCCAGTTTTTTAGTTGAAATTTCCTCTATAAATTTGCCTCCTTCCCTCCCCAGAGTTAACCACTACCCTGAATTTAATTAATTCCAATAGATGTTTCTACAATATTACTATAGATACATGTATCCACAAAATATACAATGTTGTTTTGCATATTTTAAACTTAGATAAATGATACCATATTTCATTATTCTTCTGCAATTTGTTTTCCCCTCCTCATTAGATTTTTGAGACGTAACCATATTAATATAATTAGCCCAAGTTTATTCATTTTTACTGCTGTATATTATTCCTTTGTCTGAATATTACCACAGTTTATTCATCCTCCTGTTTTTGGACATTTAGTTGAATTACATTTTTTTGCTATTACAGACAGTGCTTGACTCATTTTTCTCCGTAAATAAATTCATAACTGAAAGGAAACTTTGTATCATTATCATCATAAGTTGAAAGCAGTACCACTTGTTATAAAGAGAAGGTAATTGTAGGAAAATTGAAATGAAAACAAAATGTTCTTAAGTTCTAGTCAGACATCATTCATTATCTTAGGAAGCTCAACTCTGTGGCAAGTTCTCTCTGTTGGAAAGGGGGACTAGCATGTGTTGAGGGGAGGACCTGGCCTTTTTCACTGACATAATTAGGTTAGAAGGATCACTGAAAAGAGAATCACTTTCTCACCATGTAACTCATTGTCGAATGTTGTGATCTGTAAACCTAAAATGCCTTTCCTACCCTCAGTGTGGCTCATCCCACTTTTTGTAAAACTCCAGATTAAATGAAGCAAAGAAGTATCAATTGTATACCACGTGTTGGGTACTGTGTTAGACTCTAGAGGCACTAGGAGAAATAAGAAAGAAACCTCGAGATACCCAAGACGGAGATACAACCAATGACATGAAACAGGCAGTACTAAATGATCCTAGCAGATGCAGATGGAGAATGAGGGAAGGCTGGGTACATGATGTCAGAGGAGGTGGGGTTTTTTGTTTGTTTGTTTGTTTTGTGAGTTTTTTGAGACAGAGTCTTGCTCTGTGGCCAAACTGTAGTGCAGTGGCACAATCTCAGCTCACTGCAACCTCCTCCTCCTGGGTTCAAGCGATTCTTCTGCCTCAGCCTCCTGAGTAGCTGGGACTACAGGTGCGCGCCATCACACCCAGCTAATTTTTGGTAGAGACAGGGTTTCACCATGTTGGCCAGGATGGTCTCGATTTCCTGACCTCATGGTCCACCCGCCTCAGACTCCTAAAGTGCTGGGATTACAGGTGTGAGCCACCTTGCCTGGCCCAGGGGAGGTTTTATACAAAGAAGGTAGTATCTGATCTGGAAGTCTTGGAGTATGCAAAGGATTTCCATCAGTAGATCAGAGAGGGAAGGCATTCTAGGCAGAGAGAGCAGCCCAGGCAAAGGCGTGAAAGTGAAATCCGTCAGGCAACTGGGGAGCAACAAACCTTGCATCCTTGGAAGAGCAAAGCCTTGGCTGTGGATGGTTGTGGATACAAGGTGGGGGTGATGGGGGCAATTAGACTGCACAGGCAAGTAGGCACATGGGTGCCAGGTGACCTTGTAGAGGCTGGTGGAGAGCTGTGGGAGGTTTTTAACAAAGGGCTAGTGTGATCAGATTTGGCCCAGGTGGAATAGCAGCTCTCCCAGACTGCTAGCCAGATGTGTCCTCTACAGTGATGCTGGATACTGGACTAATGTGTGCTGAGTGGTGTCAAATGGAAGACTGAACTCAGATGATCTCTGAGAGGTACCTTCTAGGGAGCCAGAGCGATTGAATTGTATATCCCAGCTGTTCAGGCTCATTTGCTCTCTCTGCTAGCCAGAGCCCACTGAACTGACAATTCCCAGCTGGTCGCCTCCCTGGGCCTGCACCCAAGACTTTAATATTGGCCTGTAGGGATCCTCAGAGTCTCTCCTTGGGGACCTGAATCTCTCCTGAGTGCCCTTCCAGCCCCAGCCTGGCTTCTCTGCCTGGCAGCCTTTGATTCTGGCCAATCCTCCCTGTGGCCGTATATCCCTTAGAGCCTACTCTGCAGGCAAAGCAGGGCTGGTCCCTGCACTCCCACAGTCAGCTGCAAAGCCATCCTGAGGGCAGCTGGGGTGACGGCTGGCTCAGCGGGCCTCCTTGGGCTGGGCTCCATGCCATGACCTCCCAGCCAGGCAGGCTCCTGCGTCCGTGCTGTCTGGGTTCCCACAGGCCCTAGTTCTTTTTTTTTTTTTTTTTTTGAGACGGAGTCTCACTCTGTCGCCCAGGCTGGAGTGCAGTGGCCGCATCTCAGCTCACTGCAAGCTCCGCCTCCCGGGTTCACGCCATTCTCCTGCCTCAACCTCCAGAGTAGCTGGGACTACAGGCGCCCGCCACCTCGCCCGGCTAGTTTTTTGTATTTTTTTAGTAGAGACGGGGTTTCACCGTGTTAGCCAGGATGGTCTCGATCTCCCGACCTCGTGATCCACCCGTCTCGGCCTCCCAAAGTGCTGGGATTACAGGCTTGAGCCACCGCGCCCGGCCAGGCCCTAGTTCTTAGAAAATTCCCAGAGCACAGTGTCTGTTTCCTCTCAGAGCCCTCCTAGCCCCACGAGAGGTCTTGTCACCACCACAAGGGGTAGTGACATACAAGTGGGTATGTAGCTTCCCCTTCCACTGGGGCACACCCCCAGAAACTCTGGGTCTGACAAGCAGCCCTTTCCCTGACCCCAGTGACATAGGCCCTGATGCAGCCAGGAAGCTGCTAAAGGTGGTCGCCCAGAGAGGCTTTGAGGTGGCCCGAGTGGCACAACTCTTGGCTGGTGGGACATTCTGGGAGCTCCCTGGGAGGGAGGCAGTGCCCCACAACTTTGGGCCAAAGGGCTGGGAATGGGCCTCTGCTTTTTCAAGCTGCAGGAATTTATTTTGAATTCTTCATAAGACTCCAAAAACCACATAAGCTTTGGGGTCCACTCAAATGTCAAACAAACTCCTAAGTGGGACCAGATGTCGCCATGCTGGCCGCAGAGATCACAGGAGCGGCCGCCCTGCTCTGTCCTTTGCCTGTCCAGCCTCTGTACTTCTCCCTCCCCTCTCACCCTCCAGTTCCAGCGCCCAGTGACAATTTCTGGTGATAAGGATGGAAGCCAGAGCCAGGCCCAGCCTGCCAAGGAGTCGCTCCCTAGAGGTCTTCAGGAGAAGCCCTTCTAGGGAGTCGCCCTGGTCTAGGCATGTGGGTCTTTAGCTGCAGAGTCAGGGCCGGGTGGAAACTGCTGGTGCTGCTGGAGTGCACCAAACACCTGGAAGCAAAGTTTGGGGAACTGAGTGAGTGCCCCAGCACTGTATATCAGTGTCTCATGTGGGTCCCTCAGAGCCAACATCAAGGAGTAGCTGAAGGGCTGGGCACAGTAGCTCACACCTATAATCCCAGCACTTTGGGAGGCTGAGGTGGGTGGATCACCTGAGGTCAGGAGTTTGAGACCACCCTGGCCGACATGGTGAAACTCTGTCTCTATTAAACGTAATTTTAAAATTAGCATGGTGGCAGGACCAAGGTTGCCATGAACCGAGATTGTGACATTGTACTCCAGCCTGGGCCATATAGAGAGACTCAAAAAAAAAAAAAAAAAAAAAAAAAAAAAGGAGTAGCTAAGGGAAGAACTCTATTTCCCTATAGAGTAATTCCTGTTTGCCTCTGAAATAAAAATTATGCAGAGGCAGCTTAACCCACATCCCCAGCCCCATCCTCCTGCCAGCTTCCCACCTCGTAAGCCCCTCTTAAGCAGGAATTCTAGAGCCCCCTTCCTTCAGTGTCCACTCAGGGCTCAGCCTTTCCATGCACCAGACTGCTGGGGGCTGAGACTCCTCAGTGTGCATTTGTTGGCAGGTGACACCTCATATGACCTTGAGACTGTTTTATGTGTGTCTTCCAGCTTCCCTTGGATCGTCAGCATTTGTAGGGCAGGGACCTTGGTGTTTTGTTTGTTTGTTTGTTTTGTGAGAGGCAATGTAGAGTTGGAGAATGGCTTAGAGTTGGGCCAACCCAGGTTTGAATCAGGCTCGGGCACTTACCTGCTGTGTGGAATTGGCAAGTCACTGAACCTCTCTGAACTGGCTTGTTTATTAGCTTTAGGATCACTGTCATTGTTGCCCCAGTGGACTGCCTTCTTTCTGTCAGATGTTAAACATTCTCACCTCATTTAACCATCGTAACAACCCAATTAAGCAGCTATTGTTATCTCCATTGTACAGATGGAGAGAGTGAGGTTTCCCAGGGACATGCAGAGAATGGCAGAGTCAGGATTCAATCTTAGATTTGCACGTAGAATGGGGACAGCCTTCCCAGCCTCTCCGTGTTCCCCCAGGCCTTTCCTGTAGAAGGTGGAACTGTGGGAAGGGCTGTGAATAGTCCCCAGCTCTGAGCATCCTTTTGTTGACTCTGTTTTGGTGACCCCACAGGAGGAACGTCTGCGGGGGACAGTGCTGCCCAGGATGGACAACAGCAAACAGCACCAACCACTGTATCAAACGTGAGTGCCTCCACCAGTAGCAGACACTCCGCTGTATCAGACGTGGAGTGCCATTCCCCATGCTACTCCCGGGGCAGGTCAAGCTTAGGGACTCCAGAACCTGGAGCAGAAGCGTCTTTCCTAGTCTGCGTCCTGGAGATGCAGCCCCTCTTTAAAGTGGAGGCAATATCCAGTGGAAGGGAGGAGGTTTAAAAATGCCTCCAGCTGGGACTGGGAGTGGTGGCTCACGCCTGTAATCCCAGTGTGGGAGGCCGAGGTGGGTGGATCACTTGAGGTTGAGAGTTGAAGACCAGCCTGGTCAAGATGGTGAAATCCTGTCTCTTCTGAAAATACAAAATTAGCCGTGCATGGTGTTGGGCGCCTGTAATCCCAACTACTTGGGAGGCTGATGCAGGAGAATCGCTTGAACCTGGGAGGCAGAGGTTGTGGTGAGCCAAGATCGTGCCACTGCACTCCAGTCTGGGTGACACAGTGAGTCTCCTTTCCAAAAAGAAAAAAAAAAAAAAAAAAAAAAAAATGCCTCTGGCTGGACACAGCTTCTCAAATGAAATCACTTATATTTTCAAAGCTTCCTGCATTCCCTCCTGCCGCCCTACTGTGTTGGCCCCATTCACACTGCTGGCAGGGTCTCAGGAGCCCGTCCGCACCTGTGTTCTGCAGAACATGCTTGGCCCAGAGCCTCTGCATCCCACATTTCCAAGGGCACCATTCATGGGATGAGAATCCACCTCTGCCCTGGCCCCTGGCCCGATGACCCTGGCTCTGATCAGTACTCTCAGGACGGTCAGATGACACTCTCTGACCCATGCCTGGAGCTGTCTCCCCTTGGACTGCTCTGATGTCTGGCAGTCTGGCTCGAAGCAGAGAAGAGCCATCTTATTTTGTGGAAACGGAGGAGTGAGTTGGGAAGAGCCAGAGCCTCCATGCCCGAGCCTCTTCCACTGATGGTATCAAGGGCATTAACAACAACAGGAGCCAGTACCTTCACAGCACTCACTTGGTGCAGGGTGCACTTTAAACATCCTCTGTGGCGGGTGGATGAGGAACGCGAAGCACAGTTGGGTAACTTGTCCAAGGTCACATGGTCAGGAAGTGCAGAGCTAGGATTTGAATCCAGACAACCTGACTCCAGGGTCCTTCTTCTTAATACCTGTACCCTGCTGCCAGGTATCTCACCTTCATTTCTGGGCCTCACTTTCTGCATCTGTGAACTGGAGGTGATGGTACTATTGCTGTCACTGCTACTGCTACTGCTACTATTAGCTAACAACTGAGTACGTACTACTGCCCAACACTGCGCTAAGCTCTTCACATGCATTATCTTAGTTTGACCTGTCAGTCATCTTATGAAGTAGGTGTATGCTTATCATCGTGGCTTACAGATGAGGAAGCTGAGGCTCGGGTTGCTTGGGAAAGACGGCCAAGCTCCGCTGCTGCAAGTGCTGAGCTTGGGCTGGACCTTGGCAGACTGACTCCAGAACTCCGGGCTCCCATCTCCTGGGCTTCATTCCCTCCCAACACCAGAGGGGGCTGGGCATTCCAGAGTGTGGAATCCCCACAGACCATAGCAGATATGGGAGTTTGAGGGATCCCCTTGGATCTATCTCCTTCCTCCCACAGGCCCCTCTTGGGTCCACATCAGCTCCCCAGGAACTCTGCCTGACTGTCCTTCAGGTGGCTGCCCCTGCCTCTGCCGGTCCCAAGCCTGGCTGCAAAGCCTCAGTCTCAACAGCTCCCTTCCTTCAAGGACCAGCCCCAGGCCCTTCTCAGTAGGAGGGCTTCACAGTTAATAGTCCAGGTGTGTGACAAAACATATGATGTTCCCAGCACGATGGATGCCCTCGTCTGGGAACATCATATTTGGTTCTATGACGTAGGATAACGTGGTTATCCTGACACCCTACTTGACAGGATGCAGGATGCAATGGGGTTGCTCCCATTTCCACGAGGCTGGACATGCGGGTTTACCAAGCTCTTGGCTTCTGCCTCAGGCCTCATGGCCCTGACCCTCTCTGCCTGTCTGAAGATGCAGCTCAGGCAGAATCTTCGGTCCCTTCTAGGACCTCCAGATAACAGAACCAGAGCCAAAAACTCAAAAACGAACAACAAAGCAGATCTGCTTGAACACCCTTTCCTTTTCCAGGAACCTGGACGCGTGGGGGCTCTCAGAGGTCAGGCCCTCTGTGGCCAGGGGCACCGGTGGGGGAGAAACCCTTGTCCCTCACCATTTTATTTTTACTTTTAAATTTTTAAATTTATTTTTTGAAACAGAGTCTCACTCTGTTGCCCAGGCTGGAGTGGAGTGGCACAATCTCGGCTCACTGCAACCTCCGCCTCCCAGGTTCAAGTGATTCTCCTGCCTCAGCCTCCTAAGTAGCTCGTATTACAGGCACCTACCACCATGCCTGGCTAATTTTTGTGGGTTTTGTTTTTTGTTTTGTTTTGTTTGTAAAGACAAGGTTTTACCACGTTGGCTCTGCTGGTCTCAGATTCCTGGCCTCAAGTGATCCTCCCACCTCAGCCTCCCAAAGTGCTGGGCTTACAGGTGTGAGCCACCACTCCCAGCCCCTCATAATTTTAAAGAAGAAGAAAGTGAGCCTCAGAGAGGTGGTGACTTGCTCAAGGCCACACAGCTCATTGGAAAAGAACCTGAGACTCAAAATCAGCTCTGAGCAACTCCTCTGGGTAGGGAAGCCAGGGATGTGGGTGGCCGGGTGGCTTTATGCTAAGCAGAAGCGCTGGGGCTGGGGTCTGGCACTGTTATTTTTTAAACAGCATCCCAGGTGATTCTAGGTGTGGCTAAAAATCACTGAGGAGAGTTGGGGGTCAGTCATAGGGAGATCTGCCTTGGGGGCGCTCCTCAAACTTGAATGTTCCACCAGTCCTCTGGGAATCACATCGAAGAGAAGATTCTGGTTCAGCAGATCTGGGTGGGGGGCAGACATTCTGTGTTTCTAACCAGCTCCCAGGAACGCTGATGCTGCTGGCCCAGGGACCACACTTTGAGTAGCAGGGCCTTTCAGGACTCAGGAGGCCTGGGCAGGAGAGATTGGGACTTGGAGGTGGGGAAGAGGGTTGGTATGTTCGAGAGAGCGTAGCCTTTGCTGGGAGGCAGCATTGGCTGATGGAGAGTGTTGCTGAGGTTTGAGCTGAAGCTGCAGCGGGTGGCTTCATAGGGGGTGGGCTTCTCCCCAGCTGCCTGAGGGGTCTGGGCATAGGTCTCACTTGGGCCCTCCAACCCTGGAAGTTCTCGGTTTCCTAACTTGCTAGTGATGTTCCAGCGTTATTCTCTGCCAAACTGGAGTTTCAACCCTAGAAACTCAAGGTTGAGTGAGTTTGCATACTGTTACAGTACCAGCGCATGTGTGTGGGGGTATCCTCGTGCCCCAGCGGGTGCTGCGCCAGGATGCTGAGGCAGGATGCTGCCAGTACCTTCTCCCCTGGTATTTCTCTCCCTG
This sequence comes from Macaca fascicularis, assembly GCF_037993035.2. Lineage (NCBI taxonomy): Eukaryota > Metazoa > Chordata > Mammalia > Primates > Cercopithecidae > Macaca > Macaca fascicularis. The sequence goes on along the minus strand of NC_088381.1, from coordinate 142,550,220 downwards.
TCCCTCTCACCCTGCTGCCCCCTGGTCACCCACCCTGACCCAGGCACAGAGGCCAGCAGCTCTCCTGGAGGGGGTTGCCAGTGGGTAACAGCTTCTCCTGCTTGAAGTTGGCTCACCCGCAGCAGGGCTGTGTGCTTATTAACTGGTCCCTGTGCTGTTTGCTTGTTGCTATTTGGCTGCTAATAAGCCTAATGAGAACCACGCAGGCGGGCGGTGGGATGTTGGCACTGGATGGCTTCGTCCAGAGCTCCGCAGAAGGGGGGGCTCTTGGCTCCACACCCCGTCAGCTGACTCTCCCCCACCCCTGTGGCTCTGCACCTCCCTCTCCTCTCCCAACAGCTGCCCTCCTGGCTGGGGCAGAGCCTGCCAATGTCAGGGAATGTTCATGATTCTGTCCTAGCAGTTTCACACATGAAGGGATGCTTTCCTGGGCCGGTGAGAGATGGGGGCCGACATCCGCCACTGCCAAGGGTAAAGTCTAGTGCCAGAACCACGGGGAGACTCAGTCTCTCCCGGATATCTGCGGGCCCAACCCACTGCCCATGTGCAGGGAGTGCTGGCTCCTGCTCAGTTGCCCTCTCTTCCCTCTAGCAGAATCCATCCCAGGTCACTGTCACACACCAGTCCGTCTCCCAGGCCTGCCCTCCTTCCGCCCTGTTCTGCAGGTGCCCATTGCTGGAAGCCCAGCCCATCCTTCCACCTTGGCGGGGGCTAGAGCTGGGCTGCCGAATCCTCCTCCAGTCTTGGTATCTGCCTTTCCTTCTGTGGCTTTGCCAGCTCTCTCTCTTGGGATTTATGTGTTTATGTATTTGTGGAGGCAGCTGACTGCGGCCTGCCGGGCCCTGCCCAGCAGAGGGGAAGAACTGGAGGGTGTGGAGTGACAGTGTCCTGTTTATAGTTGCAGCTTTTGGAAGACTGTCCATTCTTCCCAGACTGGCTCCTGCCCAACCCCACCCCAACTGGGGAAGGGGATTTGAATACTCCCTAGACTTCTCATTTTATCTCAGCCTGGACGCACAGGGGCTGGGGCTGCTTTGGGGAGGACAGAAGAGAATCCCTGCAGCTGTCGAGGAGGAGGCAGGCAAGTTACTCTCTCACGCCTGCCCCCAGCAGCAAGGCTCGATATTAAGAGCATGTACTTTGGATTCTGGCACCAGATCCCTGGAGACATGTTTGAGTCCCAGCTCTGTGTCCTGGGGCAAGTGACTGGCCCTTTTCTAGCCACAGGGCCTCATCCATAAAATGGGTATAACAATCTATATAGAATTGGTTTTGGGGATGAATGATATGAACTTGATAGCTCTTACTGTGTGCCAGGTACGATTCTAAGTACTTCATATTGTTAATTTTTAATCCTCACAACAACCCTATAAGCTACATTGGATTTTTATCCCCATTTACAAATGAGGTTGGCTTTCTGTCCGAGTTATGCTACTGAGACTCAGCAGAGCCCAGACATGAATCCAGGTAGCCTGGCTCCAGAGCGCAAGGGCTTAGCTCTGTGCTTTCTGATAAATGAGTAAATGTGTGTAGACAGCCTGGCGCAAGCTAAGTTTAGCTGGTATTTTAATGCTAGATCAGGAGACCATGCTGGACTGCCTGGATTTAAATGTCAGCTCTCGGCTCCACCACGTGGCTGAGGGGCTATGGGCAGGCTGCTTAAAGTCTTTGTGTCTTGGTTTCCTCTTCCGTAAACCAGGATCAACACTGGGCCCTGTCTCCCAGAGTTGTAAGGAACAAATGAGGTCACTTAGGTCAGATGTTTAGTTCAAGGCCCGGCATGTGTGATGCACTCTATACATGTTTGGCCTTGATTTTGAAGGCAGGGACTGTGTCTCACCACCCCCAGCAGGCAGCATGCTGGGTACAAGGTGAAGGGTCCATAAGTGTATACTGAATAATACATGGCCTCCCCCGGCCCTGTGCTGAGACAGCCCTTTCTGCTGCCCAAGTTCTATCGACCTTTCCAGAAACTCCCCACAGTGTTCAGGGGATCCTGGGGATGGACGCTGGAGTGGGTCTGAGGATTTTTCTGCGTGTATCACATGGGCAATGGAATGGCATTTCCCCAAGTCCCCATCTCAGTCCTACAAGAACCCTGTCTCTCCTGATCTGAGCTCCTCCTTGGCTTCCCTGAGAGAGCCTGTTTGCCCCGTTCATGCCAACCACATCCCAAAGTGGAAGACTGTGGCAAGGTGGCTAAGAGCCCCAGCTTCAGAGTCAGACTCCCTGAGTTCAAACCCTTGCTCCATAACTTACTAGCACGGTGATCTTGGGCAAGTTGTTGATGGTTCTGCCTCAGTTTCCCCATATGTCAGATGGGGACAAGAGTAGTACCTAGTGTAGTTATAAGAATGAGATGTTTACGTGAGGTAATAATACGTGTAAAGCGGTGAGCCCAGCACTTTGCTATGGGAAATGCTTAACAAGCCTTAGGAAAAGGGGTCAGGGCAAGGGAGGGATTTTCATCTTCACTAACTGGTTAGCACCTTCCAGAAGCCAGGAAAGTCTCATCTCCAGATGAACCATCCAGTGGGGACTCCGAAGTTGGCAGGGAGTGGTGGAGAGGAAGGTGGGAGATGGCGAAGGGGAATAATTATATGACCTCAGTGGAACGCAGCTGATATGTAGGGTGCAGTCTCATCAAGAGACCCTGTGCATTTCTTACGCCTGCATGGGGGTACCCTTCTTGGGGAGATCTTCCTGGGGAGCAGGTTACCCTGAGGCTCTTTGTCCAACGAGGTGATTAGGAGATGTCCTTGACTGGAAGCTTCCTGAAGCCAGGTGCTGTGTCCTGCTGACACTAGTGGAGTGCCTGGCCCTCTCTCCACACCTGTGTCCTTTGTACGTGCTTGGGGCCTGTTTATCAAAGAGCCGAGTGGGCAAATGATGGCATGGGTGACTGAGCTTCCTCCCTCCATCCCCAGCTGCCTCTTCTCAGTCTCCTTTGCTGGCTTCTCCCTCTCTACCTGACGTCTTAATGGTGGGCTTACCCAGGACTTTCCCCAGACCTTCCAAGTCCGTCACCCCAAAGAGGGGGGCCATAGGAGCCAAGCGGAGCATGAACCGCCCCTGGGTATTGAGTGCCGGCAGGCACTGTGCCTGACAATTGACATGCAATACTTACAGTAATGCCCGGGGCTCACTCTGCCTGGATGTGCCAAACGCTGTCATCTTCCTTCAAACCCTCATGGTGTTCTCTGTCCTGGTCCCCTCCTGTGTCCCTGGCTGCTGCTTCTCCTCTGCTCACTACTAAACTGTGGGTTTCCCAGGACTTAGTCTGGGGTCTTCTTCTTTTCTTTGTCTTTGCATTGCTCCCGGAACGATCTGCTGCCTCCTCGGGGATGTAAACATCGTCTCTGGGCCAATGACGCCCAGATTCACATGAATCCTCTGCCAGGCCTCTCGTCTGACCAGTCTTCCGCGTCTGCTGCCTGCTCAACATCTGCGCTTGATGCCTCCCAGACATCCTCATCCCAACCTGTCTAAAATGAACTCGTGACTTCCCTTCCTCTGAGCTAACTCCCCCGTGCAGGTCTTACCCACTCTGTTAACTGGCACCGCCATTGACCTGACTGCTCGAGCGAGACACCCAGGGGCTACTGGGACACCTTCCTCTCACTCAGGCTTTGACATCAACCCATTATCAAGCCCTGTTTGTTTTACTTCCTCAGTCCCTCATGGACCTGCCTGCTTCCCTGCTGCCTCTCTGGGCCAGGGCCCTGTCACAGCTCTCCTGGGTGACACTGCAGCCTGCTGCCCGCTCTCCCTGCCGTCCTCAGCACATCCCACCTGAACCTTCCTGCCGCGGTGTCTCTGCACTCACCCAGCTCCCCGAGTGCAGCCCGGGCCACTGGTCTCCAGGCCGGTGGACGCGCTGCTGCCTCTGTTTCTGCTCCCCCTCATCTCTCTGTGCGGCTGGCCCTTGTCATCTACCCAGTCTCTGTTTGGAGGTATCCTCCTCAGAAGGGCTGCCCTGGCCACTCTGGCTTGAGTGGCCCCCACTGGCCTTGTTCTTCTGGATCTTGGGCCCTCGACTGTCTCTTCCATCCCTCACATACCAAGTTCTGCTCCACTTGTTTGTTTTTATTTTTATTTATTTATTTATTTTTGAAACAGAGTCCGGCTCTGTTACCCAGGCTGGAGTGCAATGGCGCCATCTTGGCTCACTGTAACCTCCGCCTCCCAGCTTCAAGCAGTTCTCCCTCAGCCTCTCAAGTAGCTGGGATTACAGGTGTGTGCTATCATGCCTAACTAATTTTTTTATTTTTGTAGAGATGTTTCGACCAATGTTTGTATTTTTGTAGAGAGGTGTCATCATGTTGGCCAGACTGGTCTTGAACTCCTGACCTCAGGTGATCCACCCGCATCGGCCTCCCAAAGTGCCGGGATTATAGGCATGAGCCATCACGTCCGTCGTGCTCCACTTCTTTGTTTAGCTATTGAGTGACAGTCCCTCTGACTAAATTGGAAGCCCCCAAAGGACAGTCTCTCTTGTTTGCCATCCTGGCAAGTCATGCATTTGAATGCCTTACTATTTTCCAGAGAACAACACTGAGGCCCACAGAGGCGAGGAAACTGGCCCCAGGTGAGGTCCCACAGTCAGAACTCAAACACGGGTCTCTGACTGCAGGGCCACACTGTCCTTCATGCCCCTGCCCTGGCCTCTCTGAGTTGTCAGTATTTGGAGTGGTGTGCTCATCCTTCCCGACCATCCCGGGCCTGGGTGTGGGGCTGGTGCTGCCGTGGGAGGGTGGCTGGATCCACTCCAGCCTAGAACTGTCTCCCCTGGAAGCCGCTTCTCTAGAAAAGACTCATCCCCAGGGACCCCTCCCAGCCCGTCTCACCTCTGGGGCCCCTCTGGCACTGAGGCTTCCTCCCAGACAAGCCTTGGGACTGTGGGGATGGTTAGGCAACTCTTCTCTGCTTTGGGGCAGCAGCTGGAGAGGAGCCTAGGCCTCTCAGCCCTGAACTGGGCCCAGAGTCTTCCTCCTCATGCCTGCTGGAGCCAGTGGGATTGGGGCTGCTCTCTGCCCCAGCCCCTGGCCCCGCGGCTCCCTGGCCCCCACCTGGCCCAGCCTTGCAGCATTTGTTAATGCAATTAACAGGGCGGTCCATGCTGAAGGGCTGGGGGCCAAGGTCTGACTCACACCTCCCCTTCCTCCCCTCCAGCCGCCAAACGGTAGAGGCCCTCTTGGCCTGCCAGACAGCGTCTGCAGAGAGCAAGTGAGGGGCCAAGAACGGCATCTTTCTCTCATTAGGAGCTTTTATGTGAACACAACTGCTATTTTGGAGCTGGGCACTTGGCCGGCCCTGGAGCCCCAGTGCGGTTTCCAGCCGTCCTGAGCCGTGGCCCCGGCACAGCTGTATGGGAGCTGGGGAGCCCCTGAGGCCCTGACTTCTCCCACAGCCTGGGGGCTTGGGCCCTCAGTCAGGGCCTGGGAGACACAGCCCCTGGGCAGAGCTTGAGAGTGGAGAGAGCGATTCTGAGGTGGATTCCGAGGGTGGATTCCGAGGGTGCGTGTGAGCCAGACAGGGATTCCCTGGGCTAGGGGATCTCTGACATCAGGGTCCCTCCCCTGGAAACCAAAAGTCAAGGTTGTAGAGAAACAGCTCAGGGCCACAGGTGGACCCCCCAGTAAGCAGATTCCAGGAGCAAACTGAGGTCTCCAGGTGGGGGTCCAAGTCGGGTGCCCAGGGAGGTCTGAGGTAAATCCTATGGATGAGGTGCAAACTGTTCCGTCTGCGAAGGCCTCTAGCTGTGAAAGGGGGCAGGGCGCCGACCTGAGGAGGGGATCGGGTGGCTCAGCGGATAGGGTCTTAGCATCCCACTGGCACAGATTTTAGGGAAAATGGAGGTTTAACCTGGGAAGCAGCTGAGCTTCAGGAGTGGGAGAGCTGGGCCCAGAGTCTGGAGTTGAAGTTGCTCCCCCAGACCAGAGTGGGTGGCACTGGAAGCCACTGAAGAGGGAGAGGCTGGAGGGGCCCACCCTGAAGTCTCTGCCTCCTCTATCTAACGGTCATAGATGAGAAGGTGTCTCTGGGGCCCAGGAAAGAGAGCTGATGACAAACGCCTTGCCTGGGGGTAGGGTGGGGGTGGGGAGGGACCTGGCTATATTTGACACCTGGAAAGCAGTCCCCACCCAGCCCCACAGCCCTTGGTTGTTCATCTCTGTAACCAGGGCCTGATCCCTGGAGACATGTTTGAGTCCCAGCTCTGTGTCCTGGGGCAAGTGACTGGACCTTTTCTAGCCACAGGGCCTCATCCATAAAATGGGTATAACAATCTATATAGAGTTGGTTTTGGGGATGAGTGATATGAACTCGGTAGCTCTTACTGTGTGCCAGGTACGATTCTAAGCACTTCATATTGTTAATTTTTAATCCTCACAACAACCCTATAAACTAGATTAGATTTTTATCCTGAGGGCCTGAGTTGACATTGCCCCTTCCTGGGGAAAGGGTCATAGCTGAGACGCTCAGAGGCCCTCTTGCTTCTGGGGGAGTGATTTGTTTTGCTGTTGTTTTAAGCTTTGCTGTGCTGGCCAGTGGAACTTCCTGTGATGATGGAAATGTTCTGTATCTTGCTGTCCATTGTGGTAGCCGTGAGCCACATGTGGGTGTCAAGCACTTGAAATATGGCTTGTGAGACTGAAAGAACTGAATTTTAAATTTTATTTAATCTGTATCCATTTAAATTTAAATAACCACATACAGTTCCTGGCTACAGTGTGAGACTCTCTTGAACAGCACAGCTTTAGAGAGAACAAAGTACGCCCACATCCAGGTGCTCAGCTGAGACTCACAACAGCTCTTTGAAGCAGTAATTATCAGCCCCATATCGTGGACGAGGCCACTGACACACTGGTGGAGACATCTCAGCGAGATGACATGTGTCCAGGGTCATGCAGCTGAGATGTAGCAGAGCTGGGGTCAAACCAAACCAATCCTCCTGCCCCCCACCCCGTGTTCTTGCTACTACCCAGTAGCTAATCAACAGGGGCTCCGAGCAAATGGTAGGAGCAGCCTGCATGGGGTGGTCGGGAGGGCTGTTTCTAGAATCTCTCCCAGGCCTGCCCATTCTGAGTTTGGTCCCTTCCCAAAAGTAGGGGTTTTGTGTGGAAAATCTGAGCAAACCTTTGTTGACTGTTCTGGGGTAGAGTGAGGGGAGAAGGGGCTCAACTAGGAACATGGGGGGATTAGGGGAACAATGCCTTTTATTTCTTGCTTTTAAAGCAATTTCAGGAGTTTTCTTTTATTCCCCTCGCCTTTTGGCGTCCTGCTGCCTCCACAGAGCCGAACACCCAAAGCTGGGACTTTCCACCCCTCTAATGCTCAGTGAAGAGCGGGTGAGGGGGTACGGAAAAGAAAGGATCCCGGAGGAACCCAAATTATGAATGGCTAAAGACCGACATTGGCAAGCGAGTGTGAGGAGGCTACGTGACAGTGTAGTCTTCCGGTTGTCCGAGGGTACTGTCCCAGGGGCTGGGGGGTATTCCGTCTTCTGCAGATCAACTCCCGGAGGCTAAATGTGGACATCACGGTATCATGCTCGATAAACGGACCAATAATCAAGTGGAGATTCATTAGAGCCACATAACCCATACTGGGTTGATTTCTCAAGTATAAGGCATGATCTTTACTCATTTAAATTTTCACTTATTTATATATATTTTTAGAGACAGGGTCTTGCTCTGTTGCCCAGGCTGGAGTGCACTGGTGCCATCATGGCTCACTGCAGCCTCAAACTCCTGAGCCCAAATGATTCCTCCCACCTTAGCCTCACAAGTAGCTAAGACTAGAGGTGGGCACCATCATACCCAGCTAAGTTTTAAGATTTTTTCTGTAGAGTTGGGATCCCACTATGTTGCCCAGGCTGGGCAACTCTTGGACTGAGGCAGTCCTCCAGCCTCAGCCTCCTAAAGTGCTGGGATTACAGGCATGAGCCATTGCACCCACCTCTAGGATCTCTACTGTTGAGGAAAAATTGGAGGCATGAAACTTGCTGGCCCACCATGGATGGAGGTTTTCTCTCTTAAAATTCCCACAGCACTGCATGGAACTGCCTCTCCTGGGACCTCAGCATTTCCTTTTTTTGTTTTAAGCAATAGCCTCTGCCACTGGAGGTTCTGAGATGGCTGATTTCCTTTTGGATATTTAAGTTTTGAAATCGTGCTCATTTGGAATAGGAATGTTTCACTTCAGCCTCCTTTAAACAAAAGGACACATGACCACGATTGCCCCTCCCTCCCAAAGGGTCACTGGACTTCATGCACCAGTAATGTTTCCAAAAATATCTTAAGTACCAATCTACAGTGGCCAGCTTTTCATTTTTCCAAGTGAAGCCATTAGGAAAAAAACAAGAAACAAAGCTAATTACCACTTGCCATCACCTTTAATTAAAAAGAACATTTTAACTCCAAAAATATAGAAAAGACATCATCGCAAAAGACACTCTTTAGATGGGAAAAATACAGCCTATGAAAAAGAAACAACCCAGGAAAGGGTTTCTTTTCCTGACTTTATGGCAGACCAGTAAAAACTGTCAGAACAGTCCCATTCATAGACAGGCACTGGAAGCCACCATCATGGACCATTTAGGGGTGACTTTCAGGGGAGTGGAGAGAGAGGACAGGAGTCTACATACTCCAGTTCCGTAACGCAAACACTCAGCTCAAAACACAATGCTTACATTTCCATGAGGAAGCCCGGTCGGCATCTTGCTGAGACTTGTGAAAACAAGAGGGGATGCGAGTGAAGCCGGCGAGAGCTGGTTCTAAACCTCCAAAAACCTGAAACTTGTTGGAGGCTCTGCCTCAGCAGATTGGGCCTCTGCACAGCATCCTACATGGTTGATTCAAAAGGGTTACCTTCCTGAGGGGGTTTTTCCCACCAACACGTCTGGCTGGTTTGGAAGCCTTTTAGAACTTGATTTACTAGGCTATTGTATATTAAATGCCATTTCCGCAGTTCCCCCCTAACCACTCATTTCCCATGAGTTGTTTGTTCATTGTACCAACCAAAGTTTGCCAGCCCTAACCCTCACTGAGGACCTAATTCCCTGCTTGGAAAATGGATTCTAGGAGTGTGGGAACCCCCACTAGCCAGGGCTTCCCCCTATGCAGGGCTCAGTCTTGTTCACCTTTCTGCCTTCGGCACCCAGTCTGATCAAAATCAGGTGCTCACTAAATGTTTTCGGAATGCATTATTAGCAAGTGAGGCAGAACCAGAGCTAAGTGAGTCGTGGCGAGCCGCAGGGGCTTGGCTCACAGGGTTTGGGGTCTTGGATTTCTAGACAGTGAAAGGTATTTTATATATATATATGTGTGTGTGTGTGTGTGTGTGTGTGTGTATATATATTTCAATAGCTTTTGGAGAACAAATGGTTTTTGGTTACATGGATAAATTGTTTAGTGGTGAAGTCTAAGATTTTAGTGCACCCATCACCTGAGTAGTGTACATTTTACCCAATATGTAGTTTTTAATTCCACACCCCTTCCCACTCTTTCCCTTCTGAGTCTCCAAAGTCCATTATATCACTCTGTATGCCTTTTCATACCCATAGCTTAGCTCCCACTTGTAAATGATGACATGTATTTGGTTTTCCATTCCTGAGCTACTTCACTTAGAATAATGGCCTCCAGCTCCATCCAAGTTGCGGCAAAAAGTCATTATTTCATTCTTTTCAATGGCTGAGTAATATTCCATGGTGAATATATATCACATTTTCTTTTATTTATGTATTTATTTATTTATTTATTTTGAGGTGGAGTCTCACTCTGTCGCCCAGGCTGGAGTGCAGTAGCACAATCTTGGCTCACTCCTGGGTTCAGGTGATTCTCTGCCTCAGTCTCCTGAGTAGCTGGGATTACAGGCGCCCACCACCACACCTGGTTAATTTTTTGCATTTTCAGTAGAGACAGGGTTTCACCACATTTTCTTTATTCACTCATTGGTTGATGGGCACTTTAGTTGGTACCATATCTTTGCAATCGTGAATTGTGCTGCAATAAACATACACTCGCAGGTGTCTTTTTGATAGTATGACTTCTTCACCTTTACTCAGTAGTGGGATTGCTGGATTGAATAGTTGACCTATTTGGTTCTTTGAGAAATCTCCATACTGTTTTCCATAGGGGCGGCACTAATTTACATTCCCACCAGCAGTGTGTAAGTGTTCCCTTTTCCCCATGTCTGTGCCAACATCAATTGTTTTGTGACTTTTTAGTAAAGAGCATTCTGGCTGGGATAAGATGGTATCTCACTGTGGTTTTAATTTGCATTTCCCTGATGATGAATAATGTTGAACATTTTTTCGTATATTTGTTGGCCATTTGTATGAAGGATCTTATTGTTAATGTGAAGGATGGGCTGTTCTCAGGGCTTAGGAGGGGAAGGGTGGAAGCTAGACTGTTTTCCAAAGGCCATCCTCCGGGCAAGGACCACACACTCAGAGGTGGAAGCTGCATGACCTTCCTCTCACCCATGCCAGCCTTTGGGTCTCTGTGGCAGAGAGGTGTGGGTCTATGTGGGAAATCACTCAGGCCTTCCCATTCTATTCCCTCCCTAAAAAATCCCCAAGGCCGAGACCTGCCCTGGGCACATCTGCTTCCTCCACGTTCACTAGCACTGACATGGCTGCTGGGCTGGCCCCAGCTGACCATGTTTCCTGTGGTGGTGGTGGTGACAGGGGCCTGGCAGGTGGTCAGGTGAGGACAAAGTGTGCTTGGGCAGATAGAGGGGTGGCCAGGCCAAAATCCTGCCATGGTGGCAGTTTGTGTTTGGGGAAGTGCTCTGGGTTGCAATTCTGACATGGTTCTACCTAGAGGCCTGGAGCCTGCCAGGAAGAGGTGCCTGGGCACGAGGAAAAATGCTCTGGCCTCCCAGGCCAACTTGTGGTTGGAATGCTATTAAAACCTGGTATTTCCCACACTCTCTGCTGATAGACTGGTCTTGAGTGCCCTTGGTGCACAATGTCCAATTTTTCATCCTTTGTGTCTCTGGTCAGCATCACCTCCTCCAAGAAGCCTTCCCTGACTTTCCCTACTGCCTGCCTCAGCCTGGGTTAGAGGGTCCAGCTGGCGTAGCACTTGTCCTATAACCTATGTGTTCTACTTTCCATGTCAGACAGTGTACTAGAGACAGTATCACAAGCTTCACACCCAGTGAGTGCTCTACGAATGCTCACTGGATAAACCCATGAGCTGACATACATCCTCCATCATTATTTAAAAATTCTGTGTGGGCTTTGGAAGGGTGTGGGGTCCTGGGGTCTCCACTGTCAGGGCCAATTGGGATGTGCAGTTTCTCAGGGCAGAATTCCCAAGGGTGCATTTGGTGGCTGACTTGAAGCCAACAGATCCCCTTTGTTTCCTTATCAGCTCTGGGCCAAGGCTCAGAGATAGTAGAGAGGAAGAGGAAGAACCATGCCCACCCTTCAGGGAGTCAGTGGGGTGGAAAGAGCCTGGGCTTCTCAGTCACACAGAACTGGATTTGAATCCTGGCTCCACTATTAACTAGCTGGGTGACCTCAGGCAAGTCTCTTAACCTCTCTGAGCTTCAGCAGCATTATCTGTAAAATAGGAATCATAGTCACACCTGCTGCATAGGATTGTTGAGAAGCTTCAGTGAGAGCGTGTATGCAGAGCACGGTGCCAGGGCTATTGTCAGCACTCATCAGAGAGTAGCCACCATAATAAAAATAATAATAATGGTGTTATTGTTAGGCATATGTTAGGAGCTAAAGATACAACGAGGTGTAAGAGATAGTCACTACACTTCAAGGAGCTGACTGTATGAGTCAGGAAATTGAGACATGTGCATAAAAAAAGCTAATGGCAGTGGCCTCGCGCGGTGGCTCATGCCTGTAATCCCAGCACTTTGGGAGGCCAAGGCAGGCAGATCACCTGAGGTTGAGAGTTTGAGACCAGCCTGACCAACATGGAGAAACCCCGTCTCTACTAAAAATACAAAATTAGCGGGGTGTGGTGGCGCATGCCTGTAATCCCAGCTACTCGGGAGACTGAGGCAGGAGAATCATCCTGAACCCGGGAGGCGGAGGTTGCAGTGAGCTGAGATGGCGCCATTGCACGCCAGCGTGGGCAACAAGAGTGAAACTCTGTCTCAAAAACAAAAACCAAAAAACAAAAACCAAACAACAAAAACAATAACAACAAAAACTAATGGCACTATGCGGGACATGCCCAGTGAATGGCGAACACAAGTATTTTTCCTGTTAATCAAAGGAGGCAGCAGCTGCTGAGAGGTGGGTGTCCAGCATGGGGAAGTCGGTCTTGGGGGAACAGTAGGAGCCAGGTAAATGGAGAGCAAGTGGGAAACAAGAGAGGACATAGCACATGCAAAGATAGAGAGAAGACAGAGCAGAGGCCACCTGGGGCCACAGCCAGCAGGCCAGCTCGACTGGAGCAGGTCGGCTTAGAGGAATGTTAGAGTGGATGAGACCAGGACGGTCTTCAGTGCTCGTCTATGGACTTGAATCCTGAAGACACCAGGGAACCATTGAAGGTCTCTGTGACATGGGCCAGGTGGAAGTTTGGAGATGTTTATCCTGGCCAGCCCTCAGTTTGGATTCTGGTGCTCTTCTCAGAAAGGAGAGTTCAGCTCACAAAACCCAGGCATCTGGTCTGGGTAGCCATGCCTGCTAGTTTCACAGTTGCACTTAGGATTCCTGAGATGACAAGGTCTGTGTATCTGCCTCCTCTTCCTCACTGACCTTGCCTACGCCCCCTCCGCCAGCAGACCCTGGTCTCCCTGGGTCTCTGGCAACTCCTCGAGTACGCCACGTTCCTTCCAGCCTCCAGAGCCCGGTCTTGGCCTCGCCCTCTGCCTGGGAGACTGCCCGGGTCTTTGGGGGTTCACTTCCTTTGCACGCTCGCATCTCTCTCTTCAGAGAGGTGCCCTGGCCGCCCCATCTGAGTCTCCTGGTTGGGCCTGAACCCCTGTATCACCTGGGTTAATTGTCTTCACAGCCCTTGAAACTGCCTGAGGCCACATCATGCTATTGTTTTCTTGCTTCCTGTTAGTGTCCTTTACCACAAGCCCCAGGCAGACAAGAACTTTGTCCCAGTGCCTGGCACTCACTAGGGCTCAGCAGCTATTTGTTGAATGAATGAATGAATGAATGAATGAATGAATGAGGCGTTGGGTTTCGAGGGTGCAGTGTGAGCCAGACCATGCTTCCCGGGCTCACACATGTTCCCCAGTGGAAGTCCTGGTGGGGGAGGGGCAGGACTCCGTATCCCAGTGTGTGCCTCTGCATGGGATGTTCCCTTGGCCAGTAATCACTGGATGTGACTCTGGAATTTGCAAGGGGATGAAGGATAGTGAAGAGAGGAGTCAGCCTGGGGAGCTGGTGGCTAATGCTGCACAGGGCTAACCGGGAGAAAAGCCTGGTTTCAGCTCCACCTTGCCCCTGGCTGGACCCACAGCCCAGGAGGCAGAATCCAGAGACAGCCTGAGCCCTGAACGGAGGCCCCACAGAGGAGGGGACTTACCTGGCCGGCAGTGGCTGTGATGCCGGCAGCTGTGTTCTGGCCACCGTGCTTTCTCTGGCGCAGTCGGGAGTTCTGCCTTGCTAAGGAGATGGAGAACAACGGGAAGGAGAGGAGAGACTGTCAAGCTGAATATGCCTTTGAAGGACGCATAGGGTCCTCTAACCTCCTTAGTTCACCCCTCCCGTGATTTAGGAGCAAACAGAGGCTCAGTGAATTCAAGACCACACAGCTCATGAGTGACAGGAAAATCCCAGCAACTCAAACCGCTTGAATTTCAGGCCAGTGTTGGGCCCTTTCCCACCAAAAAGACTCATTCATTCATTCATTTGCTCCATATTTACTGAGAATCTACTCTGTGGCAGTCCCTATTCTAAGTTCCAGGGCCACTGTCTGTCCTCAGGGGACTTCCAGTCTGGTGGGAGTGAACATTTCAGTATAGACACAGTGTCAGGCAGTGCACTTCCTCTTCAGGGTGCTCTGTGGGACGTGGTGGTGTGAGCCACTCTGCAGCTGGCCACACAGTCTTTGGTTGTCCAAAGATCAGAGGTGAACGCGTCCTGGGGGTCTGTGGATGGAGGTGGGAGAAACATGGGTCAGGGAGCCCTCTGAGGCCAGGAGAGTGGCTTCCTGCTTGAGTGATGGGGTTGGCAGCACTCAGGAGGGTACTTCTGACAGGAGGGAGTGGGCAGCTGTGGTCTCAGCGCCCCATGGCCACTGCTGTCACCTCTCTCCCTGTGTCCTCAGCCGTGTGCCAGCCGCCGTGCCAGAACCGGGGCTCCTGCAGCCGCCCTCAGCTCTGCGTCTGCCGCTCCGGTTTCCGTGGAGCCCGCTGCGAGGAGGTCATTCCCGATGAGGAGTTTGACCCCCAGAACTCCAGGGTGGCACCTCGACGCTGGGCCGAGCGTTCACCCAACCTGCGCAGGAGCAGTGCGGCCGGAGACGGCACCTTGGCCAGAGCACAACCGCCAGCACCACAGTTGCCGTCCGCCCCACAATCGCCGCCCGTACCACAGTCGCCGCCAGCTGGGTAAGTCCCCTTCTCCATGGGGCTCGGGATCTGGGGCTCAGTCTCTTTCTGGAGGGGCTTCTTCCTTCGGACCTTTGGTGAAGGCTGGTGGAGAAGACCACAGTCTTCCCTTCCCTCCTCCCCACCCTCCTTGGCTTTCCCTGGCATGGCCAGAGATATGAGCAGGAGAGTAGGTGTTGGGGCTGACTTGGGCTTTGCCAGACTGGGGTGGAAAGAGGAGGGAAGTGAAGTCTTTGCCCTCGGTTGCCTGAAATAAAGCTGAGGAGGGCATGTACCTGGGACCACGGCCTCCTGGTTCACAGTCTGGCTTTGCCATTTCCCAGGTGGGCAACCCCAGGTAAGTCACTTACCTCTCTGTGCCTCAGATTCTGTATCAGTAAGGTGGGACAATGATAATACCTGTGTTATGAATTGTCATAAAGATTAAATTAGTCAACATGAGGGAAGTGCTTAGAACAGTGACTGGCACACATGGAAGTTCTTTATACACGTTCTCCCACACCCCATCCCGACCTCCTCCTCCTCTGCCTGTGGTCCCTGTGTCCCTTCAGTTTCCTCAGCACCCAGCTTCAGCCTCTCTCCTTAGAGGGGAGAAGAAGAAGCATGTGGGAGAAGGGAGTAGAAAGGAAAGTGAACAAGGAGAGTGTTCATGGGCAGGATTCCCTGGCCTGCTTGCCAGCCAATCTGGCTAGACTTTTTCTAGCTCAGGACAGGAAATCTGAACTTTATAAACGAGTCCATTTCTAGGGGACTGTGTTTTCCTTTTAGTTTTTCAGGTTAGTTTTTCCATTCGCTTCCTACTTAAGAAGTTCTTTCTGAAATGTTGCAACCCTGCCTTGCTGAACTAAAGGGAAAGAGGATTTGCCCTTTCAGAGCCCAGGAGAACCAGGCAGAGGAGGCTGACCTTGAGGTTAGGTTCCGGCAGGAAAGGTCTGGAGAGAGTGGCTGAGTTGCAGGAGGAGCAAAGAAAGGAGGTTAAGGGTGTCCAGGGACTCTGAGAGCAGGTGAGGTCAGGCAGACCAGGCTCTTGGTGAGCTGGGTTCCGGGGCCCTGGGCACCCAAGTAGATGTTTTCCAAGGGCAGCTAGGAGGAGGAAGAAAGAAAGGATGGACTCAGGTCAAGGGCCTAGGGAACTCCAAGGTCAAGAGCAAAAGAGCCAAACCCTGCAGCCAAGGCCCAAAGGTCCTGCGGCAGAAACAAGGAGCAGAGCTAAGGGGCCCCAGGTGGATAACAATGAGGGCCTGGGATTGGCAGTGAGCAGGTGGGCAGTGCGGGTACCTTGTTCTGATCGGTCCCGGCTGAGGGTCCCAGGTGGTAAGCCTGGTGTAAGGCACCTGGAGGAATACTAGAGGTGCCAACTCAAGGGCCAGCCAGGGCCAGGGTGGGCACGAAGTCCTTCCAGCGGAGCTTCGCCCATCTCTGTTGGCTTGTGGGATTCATTTATTTACGATGCACTGATCCCATGAGGGTGTGTGCTGGGAGCGGGGGTTGCTGGGCAGGGTGTGTCCTGGGAGCGGGGATTGCTGGGCAGGGTGTGTGCTGGGAGCAGGGGTTGCTGGGCACGTCACTCTGTCTCTCACACTCTTGAGTCGGAGTCATTTGAAGTCCCCCGTCACATCTTGCTGCCCGTCTGACTCCTCCCCATTCTTCAAGGTGAATCACATTCACTAGGCTCTCTGGCCCCCGCAGCACTTACTCTCTGGCACACATCCTGTGCATCTGTGCCCTGCACCTGCAGCCGCTTGTCGACCCAGTGGCCTGTGCTTTGGATTTCTCTACAGCTCCCCCAACAGTGCCTGGCCCATCAAAACTGCTCAGTCCATATTTGCTCTGACACTGGGTCCAAACTACAGAGTTAGCCTAACAAAAGGGCCCACTTGGCACTGGACCCTCAGCCCGTACCTGCAGCCAAGGGCATCACCCCATGTGTTGCTCAGAGGGCAGGAGGAGGTGAGGCCCCTGCCAGTTCCCACGGTGGGTGCTCCATCTTTCCCTAGCGCAGCACTTTTCACCCTGCCTTTAGATGGTCTGTCCATTTGCTCACTGGACCGGGAGCTACCTGGGGACTCACAGGGACTGTGTCCTGCTCATTCACCAATGTGTCCCTGGTACCTAACACCATGCCTGCTACACTTCTATGCTCAATCAGTGTAAGTTAAATGGATAAATGAATGAGGCTAGGTGATGGGGAGAGGGGAGGCTGCGAGGCCAGGAGGATGGGCAATGTGAGCCTTCCATCCCCCAGTGAAGGTTTCCTGTGTGTGACAGGCAGTGGAGGGCAGAGGTCCTGGGTGACGTCTCTGGCCCACAGCAGGGCTGTCCTCTTTGATTTTCACAGGCTCCCTGGCCAGGGGCTACTGTGATGTTCTTAATGAGCTGCAGCCTCCAAGCCAGCCTAGTCTCTCTGTGCCCTGGGGCCTCAATGCCATGAAATCTGGGAGCGCCCTGCTATTGGCCCAGCTGCTGGCCCAGCTGTGTTTTGCTTTAGGAGGCCAAATCCTGCTTGCCTGGTGGTGTCAGACATTTCCTGTGACCTTGGCCAGGTTTCCCAAGCAGTCGCTGGCCTCTCTCCTGATAGCAACTTGGACAGGCCCTGTGTGTCCAGATAGAGGTGGTGACATGATGCAGGGGGCATTCTAGGAGTTGGGGAGGCAAATGTCTGGGGAGGAGAACGCTGCAGGAATTGGTGATGGCCAGAGGCCCCCTTTAGGAGGCAGGCAGAGACCGAGCGACTTGTGTCCCGGAGGAAGACCAGAGGGAGAAGCCAGGAGTGTCTCAGGCAGCAGGCAGGGTGCCCTACAGAGGGCCAGACGTGGACTGATGCTGTCCAGCTGTTGTCTGGGCTGGCTGGAGGGGTCTGGAGACTCCCTTGAGCCTCATGTCCTGGCTTCTTTCCCAAGGCTGGGCAGAGTGCCTGCCTTACCTGGAGAGCAAAAGCCAGGCGCTGGGAAGGGCCTTGAGAGATGGGGAGAGGGCTGGTTACCAGAATCTACAACCAGCAGGCTTTGGAAAGCAGTGGTTTAGACCAGCGCTTCTCAAAATGAAACCAGTAGGTGAGTCACCTGGGAACTTGTCAACATGCAGGTTCTGATTCGGCAGGTCTGGGATAAGCAACTCTAATGTGGTCCCACGGGATGCTGATGCTACTGGACCATATTTTGAGTAATGAGGGTTAGAGCCCAGGCTTTGGTGTGTTCTAATTCTGGATTTACCACTCACCAGCTGTGTGTCAATAGGCACTCACCCTAACCTCTCTGAGCCAATAGTGTCCACCTGATAGGATGACAGGAAAGATTAAATGAGACCATGTGAGTAGAACACTTAGCGTGGTACCTGATATGAGTTAGTATTCAATACATGATTCCTGTCAGTGGGCAGGATCTCTTTGCTGTGAGGACTTGGTTGGATGGGAGGAGATGGCAAAGAGCAGAGGAAACTGGAGTGTGTGTGTGTGTGTGTGCGTGTGTGTGTGTGTATGCAATGTACACAGAACAGGTGTAGACCTGTTATGGGAAGAAATCAGAGTCCAGACTCAGCCTCAGGGGTCAGCAGGTCCAGTAATGGCTTTGGCTGGCTTGGGATACAGTCATTCCACCAGGACCATTGTCACCAGCCCTAGGGGAGAGGAGGTTAAGGGGAGGTGTCAAGAATGGGAGGGACCTCCGCTGGGTTTGCTCCTTGTGCAGACCTGAGGACCTAGAGGCTGAGCCCTGGAGACATCCTACACAGGCTCGAGGAGAATCACTTGAACCTCGGAGATGGAGGTTGCAGTGAGCTGAGATCGCACCATTGCACTCCAGCCAGGGTGACAAGAGTGAAACTCTGTCTCAAAAAAAAAAAAAAAGCCTAAGCAGGCTTGGTCACAATATGGGCAACAAGGGGCCTGAAGGGCAGTGCTGAGCCCTGAGTAGGGTGGCTGGGGTGTGTCTGGGGAGCTGTGACCCCGTGATGGTGGCTCCCAGCAGGCTGCTCCTGCCTGGTCGCTCCCTCTCCTCTGGATCGCCTTCTCTCTGCACACCCCACCTCTTTATCCACTGTGTTCATTTTCTATGGCTGCCGTGACACACAATCACAAAATTAGCAGGTTCAAACGACACACATTTGTTTCTCTACAGCTGTAGAGGTCACACATCTGAAACGGGTCTCACCAGGCTGAAATCGAGGTGTCAACAGGCTCCTGGGGCTCTAAGGGGGCTCAGTTTTCTTGCTCATTCAGGTTATCTGCAGAATTCAGTCCCTTGCAGTTGTAGGACTGAGGCCCCATTTCCTTGCTGGCTGTCACTTGAGGGCCGTATCAGGAGCTGCCCTCATTCCTTGGCTTGAGGCCACCTTCCTCCATCTTCAAAGCCAGCAGCAGCAGGTGGACTCTGTGTTTGGGTCTCCCCTCTGCCTGCCTCTTTGGCTGTCTCTCTCCATGATTCACTCCCTTGCCTCCCTCTACTTTTAGGGGCCCATGTCATGACCCTGGGCCCACCAGGTAATCCAGTACCATCTCTCTATTTTAAGATCAACTGATTGGCAACCTTAATTCCATCGGAAACCCTAATTTCCTTTTGCCATTTAACATAACATATTCAAAGGTATAACCCCAGGGACGGAGATCATGGGGGCCAACCACACCCACTCACTACAGCACATTCCAGCTGGGACCCTTGTCCAAAGTGGAAAAGCTCCCTCTTATCAAGGGCTTGCCACAAGGGTGGCCCTACATGATCTGGCCCCACAGTCTTTCTGACATCCCCACTGTCCACCCTCACCACTCACAGCCCGTGTTCATCCTGCTTCTGCTCTGCCAGCTGACTGTATCTTCCTCAAACATGCTGGAGATGCTCCCACCTCAGGGCCTTGGCCCTTGCTATCCCCCTCCCTGGAGCCCTGGAATTTTTTTTTTTTTTTTGAGACAGGGTATCATGCTGTCACCCAGGCTGGAGTGTAATGTCACAGCTCACTGCAACCTCGACCTCCTGGGCTCAAGCGATCCTCCCATCTCAGCCTCCCAAATAGCTGAGGCTACAGGTGTGCACCGCCACACCCGGCTAATTTTTGTATTTTTTTATAGATGTGGTTTCACCATGTTGCCCAGGCTGGTCTCTAACTCCTGGGTTCAAGCGATCCTCCTGGCTCGGCCTAAGTGCTGGGATTACAGGCATGAGCCACTGCACCTGCCCCTGTGTTAGTTTTCTAAGGCTTCCATAACAAACTGAGTGGTTTAAAACAGCAGAAATTTATGCTCTTACAGCTCAGGAGCTGGAAATCCAAAAATCAAGGTGGCAGGATTGGTTCCCTCTGAGACTCTGAGGGAGAAGGTTCTATGCCTCTCTGCTAGCATATCTGGTGCAATCCTTGGCCTTCCTTGGCTTGGAGCTGCATGACCTTGACCCCGCCTCAGTCATCACATGGCCTTCTTCCTTGTGTGTGTCTGTGTGTCTCTGTGTTGTCTTCTTCTCATAAGGGTGCAGTCATTGGATTTAGGGTCCTCCCTAATCCAGTGTGACCTCATCTAAACCTAACTAATTACATCTACAAAGACTCTATTTCCAAATAAGGTCACATTCATAGGTCCGGGGTTAGGACTCATGTCTTTCCACGAGGACACAATTCAACCCGCATCAAAACACTCTTCCCCCTACACTCCTGCGGCTGCTTCTCCCCTTTCCTTTGTGGTGGAGCCTTCTCTGTCCACCACATCTAAAACCATGCCCTCCACACCCTCCCCACCTCCCACCTGGCTATTTTTCTCGGCAACACTAATGTCTTTGGTATTTTACCTATTTATTTTAATTATTCTTCTTCTTACCCCAAGAAAGTGTCAGATGTGGGAGGACAGGGATTTTTCTCTCTTTTCTTGGTTGATCTCTCTCCAGCACCTGGAGCATGACTCAGCCCATTGTAGCATTGAGTAAATACATGCCCAGAGTAGGGTTGAGTCAATTAGCTGTCTATACCCATTTGGTTTTACGTCTACAATTGACTGTCTACACCTATTTTGCTTTACGTCTACAATTGGCTATCTACACCCATTTTACTTAACGTCTACAATTGGCTGTCTACACTCATTTTGTTTTACATCTCACAACTCCCTGCAACAGGTGGCCAGTGTTGCCATTCTGTTGGTGAGGAGAGGCTCATAGAGGGGAGGGAGGCTGTCCCTACCCTTTCCCAGCCTGGTATCTCCAGCACCTGTCCTCTGCCTGCACTAATCTCTGAGTTTTTGTCTGTCGGGAGACAGGGAAGGGCCAGAGCACCAGGGCAGTTCTTGTTGGAGGTCCAACCTCAGGTGGTGAGTGCCAGGACTGCTGGGCACGTGTGGCAGCATGTGCCTGCATGTGGGTTGGTCACCCAGGCAGAGGCTCCCTACCTCAGAGCAGAACCCCGCCTTGCCTCGGCCTCCACGACTCCACAGGGTCCCTGTTGGCACTTTTTGGCATGATCTTTAACCTATTACTGCTGAGAGTGAGCCCGCAGGTTTACCGTGGCAGTGCTGCCCGCCTCCACCCAAGACCTTGACTAACTTTCCTGTTGGGAGCACAGGGACTCTGCTTCCAAGTGGGTGGTCTCTCTAGGTCTGAGGGAATGGAGGGAACTATCAAAAGATTGCTGCCCCAGAGCCACTTCCGGGGAGACCCAGGCATCCGTTCCTGGGGGCAAAGGTGCGGGGAAGGTAGCACCCCCTGGTTGACAGAATGGCAAGGGGTTTTCCCTGGGACGAGGCAGAATCAGAAACTAGGTGCTGGGGCCGGGTGCAGTGGCTCATGCCTGTAATCCCAGCACTTTGGGAGGCAGAGGTGGGTGGATCACCTGAGATCAGGAGTTCGAGACCAGCCTGGCCAACATGGTGAAACCCCGTCTCTACTAAAAAAACAAAAAATTAGCCAGGCGTGGTGGCGGGCGCCTGTAATCCCAGCTACTTGGGAGGCTGAGGCAGGAGAATCGTTTGAACCTGGGAGGCGGAGGTTGCAGTGAGCTGAGATCACGACGTTGCACTCCAGCCTGGCAACAAGAACGAAACTCTGTCTCAAAACACACACACACACACACACACACACACACACAAAAAAAAAAAAACCTAGGTGCTGGGAACAGGGCGGCTGGGAACAGACACCCAGCATGGGGACCTCAGTGTGGCAGCTTGTAAATTGTGTCCCCTTCCCCCAGTGGCAGCAGCAAAGGGCTGGGGGTCAGGGAGGACACAGGACAAGGCTCCCTACAGGGCTGCTGTGGATGGACCTCCTGATGACCCATCTCATGAACTAGGGTCTCATGAACTTAGAGGCGAGTTCAGGCTTGGCTGGCAGGAAGGAGGCCGTGTGGCACTGTGATGGGGGAGTGCAGAGTGGTTCCTGGCTGGGGCAGCGCTGGGTGCCCTGAGGATTAGAGTCTGGTGGCTGGAGGAGGGGACATGAGGAGGGTGCCTGGTGGCCCAGTGTGTGTGTCAGGGGAGCCCGGGGCAAGGGGGTTAAATTTGATGTTAGGCAGAATGTAAATCCTGATGCCCTCACAAACTTTGCAAGCTCCTTTACTTCCCTGAAACTCAATTCCTTTGACCTTGATGTGGGAAAATGAATGCCCATCTCCTAGGATGGTTGGGAGAATTTACTGAGATAATGTAGCATGATTCGCGGGGTATCTGCCACACAGTCAGTCCAATAAACCTGAAATCTCTTGGCCTACCTGCCTACTCCATGTGCTTATGAAAAATCAGTGTGGAACACCTCATTTGCCAGGATGAGTTTTTCTGCACCCCACTGTCTGGGCTTATAGCTGGGGAAACTGAGGGAGGATGCAGGTTGGCCACTAGGTTGTGGGCCGGCCTGAAGGCCTGCCCTGGCCTTCTGAGCCTGCCTCCTGCTCCAGCCCCTCCCACTGCTGCCACCCTCCCCTCTGGGCTTGTGTGTGCTGCTGCGGGCCTTCTGCTTGTTCCTTTGGGCTACGCGGCCCCGTTTGTCTTTTTTCCTTCTCATTCAAGACCCTTGGACCCAAGGTGGTTCTCTGATTCAGCTGGGACATGCCAGGAGACCAACGGGTGCTCAGAGACCTTGGGAAAATCCTCTGCCCTTCCTGGGCTTGTTCCCGCATTTGTAAATCAGAGGGCTAGCGTGGATCTCCTCTAAGCTCAAGAGCTAATGGTCGGCCGGGTGTGGTGGCTCATGCCTGGAATCCCAGCACTTTAGGAGGCTGAGGCAGGCGGATCACTGGAGGTCAGGAGTGCAAGACCAGCCTGACCAACATGGAAACCCCGTTTCTACTAAAGATACAGAAGTTAGCTGGGCTTGGTGGTGCGCATCTGTAATCCCAGCTACTTGGGAGGCTGAGGCAGGAGAATGACTTGAACCTAGGAGGTAGAGGTTGCAGTGAGCTGAGATCACGCCACCGTACTCCAGCATGGGCAACAGAGTGAGACTCTGTTTCAAGAAAAACAAAAAAACAAAAAAACTAATGGTCTAGGATTCCAGCCAGCCTGGCCATTTTCCATCCCTGATGGTGAAATGTGCTCATTCTCCCCTTTGCCTGTTTCCAAGGTTGTGACAAGAACATGTGAGCCTTTCACCAGGGCAGACCTTTGCTGTCCCTGACACCTTGGCAAGCTTGCAGAGGGCTGAGCAGCCTGCATCTTCTGTGCTGTGTCACCCACTTCCTCATGGCCACTGAGTGCTGTTCTCTGCGGGGTTAACTCAACCCTACAAATTTTTGGTGGCCTCTGAGGGTTGAGCCCTTCTCTCTCTTTCTTTCTTTTTTTTTTTTTTTTTTTTTTTTTAGCCTTTTCTCTTTCTTTTCCCTGACCTGTTTGTATAACTCTGATTCCCAAAATTGCTCCTTGGGTTTTTCTGGAATTCCCCCAACACTTAGGACCTTGAAAACTATTTTGAATAGACTCGGAATCAGTAAACCCAGTTTTGGTCTCTTAGTTACTAACTGGCCTTGTGACCTTGAGCAAGCCACTTAGCATCACTAGGCATTAATGTCCCTATATCTGTAAAGCGAGAGGGTTAATTCTCCCCTCACTGGGATGTTGAGAAAATTAACTAAGGCGTGCGGGAAAGATTGCTTTGTGGGTTCTAACGTGCCTCGCAAATGCTTGTTATTACTTCTTAGCTGTCCTGACACTGGGCTGGGCCTTCGCTCATGCCCGGTTACATGTACAGAAGCCACTTTTAGGAAGAAGCTCCTCAATGAGGCCCTTGAGGAAATATTTTAAAGGAAATCTTTTAATTTTAAGCTTAGGGAAGAACATCCCCTGTTGTGTCCAGCTTAACACAACAACAGGGAATGTCCTTCCATCCTATCATACTCTCTGTGACAGGTACCCCAAGAGTTGTACAGTGTACAGCCTGTGCAGCTGCATGTGGTGACCCCAGACCTGGCTTCTTCCCAAGAGGGAGATGTCTCCCATTTTTCCAACATTTAATATTTTCAGCCCTCAACTTGAGAGTCCTTTCATCTGGCTCACTTTTTATTTCCACAGTACTTTCTATTTTCCACTTTCTAACATAGCATAAAATTTACTTATTTAGTACATTTGTATATAATCCATTTTTCCCAGTTATTCTGTTCCTCAAGAGCAGAGATCTTTGTTTTGTTCACTGACACATCTCAAGCTCCTAGAATGGTGCCCAGCATATAGCAGGCCCTCACTAACTAAATATCCACTGAATGGACATCCCTGTCCTAATGCGTCTTCTATTGCTTCCTAGAGCAAAGAGATGGTCTCAGGGCCATTTCCTTCTGATCTGATGCTCAGGCCATCCCCTAGCATGTCACCAACATGGAGGGGCTCTCCTAGCCCTCCCAACGGGTGGTGCTTCCTCACCCTGTGCCCCTTGGCCCTGGGAGTCTGAAGCCAGGCAAACTGAGGGCAATGCCTCTCCCCCAAGGGCAGCGAGAGTGGGCTTGACAGACCCTCAGGAGTGCTGAGAGTCTGGACAGGGGGTTGTGGGCAGCTGTAAAAGAGTCTTCTCCTGGTTTCTTCCATCTCTTGGGCCTTAGAAGAGCCCCCAGGACTCCCCTTCCCTGGGACTGTGGGTTTGGAAGAAGGAGGGCTCAGAGGGGCTAGGAAGAAAGGAATGCTCACTGTAGGCCTCCAGCCAGATCCAATGGAAGAGATTTTATTTTCCCAAGTCTGAGGGTGTGGAAGCCCTGCTTGTGCTTTTTGAGGAGAATGGGAAGAGACCTTTGTCTCAGCCAAGAACTTCCTTCACCACCCACGCCCTGTCTCCCTGCTGTTGCAGAGGGTAAGTTCTAGAAATGTGGATGGGCCACACTAAGGTTTGTGGAGGGTCCCTTGGTACTCAACCTCTGCCAGCCCCAGTGCATCCCTGCCCAGCAGAGACTACTTGGAGTGGCCAGATGGGTCTGAAGCACTGTGTTCCAGCCAGGCAGAGGAGGGAGGCCTGCTGTTCTGCATTGGACCTTTCAGCTGTTGGACACAACACCAAGGGTTGTCCTTCACATTACAGTCTCTGTGACAGGTAACCCAAGAGTTGTGCAGTGCACAGCCTGTGCAGCTATATGTGGTGATACTAGACCTGGCTTCTTTCTGGGAAGGAGAGAGATGTCTCCTATTTCCCTTACAAAGCGTGTTGCTTCAAGGCAGTCCTTTCCAGCTGGGTTTGGCTATTGAGGTCCCTTCTAGGTTCCCCTGAAAGGGAGATGGATCTCTGGGGCTTTGTAGTGTTAACATGCATCTCTTCAACCCACACAAATACCTGAGACCCATGGAGGTCAGGCCCTGAGCAGGCCATGGCTGGTCACATTTCTATTTCATGATAAAAAGACTCTGGTTCTGGGCGGATGTAGCCCAGGGCACACGGTCTTGCTATGCTTTGATCCAGAGCCTAGAAGTCCCAGGAGAGGTTGTGAGGAAGGTGGGGGCCAGTGTGCCTTCCTTATTCTGAGTGGTAAAGCCAGTAACCTCTTCCTTTTCTCATGCTGGGCATAGAGCAGACATCTCTGGGTTGGTGAGGATGCCCAGCTCAGGCCTCTGAGTGCTCAGGGGAGGAGGCCCCTCCCGCTCCCTTCATGGGGCACTGGGCAGATTCAAGGGAAATGGTGTCTGCTTTCTACACACTTCCTCCTACCTTTCCCCTTCTCCCATTTGAGCCTGAAGGCAGACATCTGGCCCAAGAAATCTCAAACTCTCTGATGACAACCTAATGACTCCCTTTTTTAGTATTCTCCCAGAGCTGAGGAATATATGGACTGCATCCTGGGTTTGGTTTCAGGAGAGGACTCCTCCCAGCCCAGCCCCAGGTCCAGCCCTTAACAAATCTCTGAGATATGAGCTATTCACCTTCTGTCCTCCCAGAGCCTACAGCTCGGTGATGGGAAAAGCTGCCTCTTCCAGTTCATCATCATCATCTTCATCATCAGTAGGATTTAGTGCACCCTGTTATGTTTCAGGCATTGTGCTAGATTCCTACCCTTTTCTTTTCCTCCTTGCTGTCCCCACTTTAGAGTCACCAGCTCAGTGACATGCAGGACATGGATGTTGCACAAATGTCTTTTGGTCAATTGTGTTGTGTCCAAATAGTGGAGTATAAATGGCATAGCACAGGGACCAGCACCCAGGAGCAGAGGGGCGCAGAGGGTCCCCAGAGCTCATCATGGCCTTAGTGGTGTGCTTAGAATTATGGTTACCATGGTGGAAGTTTGGGTTAAGATTGACTAGCACTAAGGTTGTGGTTAGGGTGACATTCTATTTAACAGTACGGTGGTGGTTAGGGTAAGATTAGAGGAATAACTTTAGTAGTGCAGCATTAGGGTGCGGTTTTAATCTTAGGGTTGTGGTCAGGGTTGGGTTAGGGTTATGCTAGAGTCACATTTAGGACTGTGGGTGTTTTCGATTGTATGTGTGGTTATTGTTCTAACCCACCATTGATGGAGCCTTATTGAATAAGCTGGCAGTTTGCAGGCACCACCTAATTTAATACTGGGGACAGCTCGGCACAGTGGCTAAGAGCATGGGCCATGAGTCAGACAGACCCCGGTTCCACTTGACTCGGTTACTCCCCAGCCGTGCTATCAAGTGTGTTCTTTCACTTCCCGGAGTCTCAGTGTGAAAGGCTGATGATACCAACACTGGCTACGCAAGGCTGTGGTCAGAATAACACAAGGGAAAGTGGATAAAGTGCCGGGTCAGTAGGTAAGAACTCAGTACTCGATAGCAAATACTTTGTCTTGTCTGGGTCAGTTAGAGTTCCAGCAGGAAAGAGATGGCACACTCGATGTATTTAGAAAAACATCGGCAGGGTCAAGAGAAAACAAGGAAGAGTGGTGGAGTATCCCAGGGTAGCTACGTAGGCAAGCCCTTACCCTCCAGGCCTAAAGGGGCAAGGGACCAGCAGTCATAAGAACCCAGGGTAGCTCAGGCTATAGGAGAGGGCCATGGACAGGGCTGTGGCCTTTGGTGTAGGAATGTAGCCACTGCTCACCTGCAGTACCTGTCACGAGGGAGTTGGGAGGATCTGCACCTCCACTCACCCTTCTCCTGCCCTCTGACCTCCTGCCAGAGTTCCCCACTGACTGAATTGGACCAGAAGGCAGAGGGCAAAGGAACCTCCCAGGACCCAGAGTGGGATAGAGAGGGATCCAGGGGCGAGTGGAAGATCTTCAGCACATTTGCCAGTCCTTGCCATGACCCTGTGAGGAGGGTATTCCCATGACTCCCACTTTGCAATGAGGACACCGAGGGTAAGGGCGATTCCAGCCTAGCTCTGCTCGACTTTAGAACTTGTGATTATAGTCGCTGTGTGAACCAGTCTCCAGGGCATGTGAGCATAGGCAAGTGTGGTAACATCCAGCTTGGCTTGGAAACTGCAGAGTACTGGGTTAGGCAAGGTATCCAGTGTCTTTTCAGAAAACTACAGAAGTCGGTGAGAGCCTGGAGCAGCATTCAGCCTCATTAAAATGCTAATGTATGCAGTTTCCAACCCCGACTTAAAAAAGTAGCGAGAATAAACATTTCAAGCTTGTAGCTATGCTCATAGCATCTAGCCGTCTTAAATCCTGTAGGATTTTTGTTTGAAAGGAAGAGGCTGGGAGCAATGAAGCAAGAAAAGAGAGGAAAGACTGGCAAAGCTGTTTTTCAGATGGTCCAGGGAAGGTTCGCCCCATCCAGCTGCTTTTTACAGAACTGGCTGCTCGCTCAGGGAGGGTCACCTTCTGGGTGTGTGTGTGTGTATATGTGTGTGTGTGGCGGGGCGTGGGTGGAAGCTGTGGAGAGAACATGCCTCAAAAGTCATAATGGAGATATTTTCAGGCTCCGTGAATTCTCCTTTTGAGCTCAAGATTTTCAAATATGTATCAGGTTTCACCTCTTGTCCAGGATATAAAGGAAGTTTCTGATTTATGGGTCCAGTAGTTTTTCCAGTTACTCCATCTTTAAATCTGCCATCAGTTAATTAATTTGCCACTGTCAGAAAAGGCACTGTGAGCTTCCCAGGTGAAAATAACTTTAGCAAAGTATGATCACAGTTCAAAAAAGGGAGGGACTCTGAAACATACACTTGTTTCCACTTGTGAAATTAACTGAATCAGTGTCTCCGCACTCCTCCTTCTCCCCCTGTCATGGCGCATGCACACTCACACACTCTCATGCACACTCACACACTCTCATGCACACTCACACAAACACACACTCTCACACTCTTACACACACACACCCCACCTCTGCAGAAGAGCTGAAGGGGAAGATTTAAACCTGGCAGGATAATTTCCCAGAAAAGGATTAGAAGGGGAAAATGGATTCACTGCAAAGTCATCTGATGACTGTGTTGTACAAGGCTGCTTGGGACCCAGAGGGGTGTGTCCGTCTGTCTGTGTCTATCTGTCTGCAGATGACACAGGGAAGATTGCTAAATGATTCCCAATAATGAAATGTGAAAACACATAGTTCCTTTGCTAGCCACATAGCTGTGGTTTTGTGTCTGTGATTCATGGTGGAAGTGAGTAGCTGCGACGGGCATTCTGTGGGTTTTTTTTTTCTCCTTATTTCTCCTAAAAAAATATTTGTGAAAGGTCTAAAAGGAAGTGGAGTACTTTTTGAAGAGAAAAAAAAATCCCCATTCCTTGCAAAACAAAGATTACAGATGAAAACTTCTGGAGCTACCACATTTCTGCTTCCAGATGTCGCCTACGCTGCATTTTCCTCCTGGAGCCTCAGCCCTGCCCACGATGTGACATGTCCACCCTCGAGTGCCCGCAGCAGAGGCCGCGTCAGGGAGTCTGCATCTGCAGGGGGCTGGCGGTATCCTCCCAAGACCCCAGCCAGGCCACGCCCTTCCAGGGGAGAACATTAATTCCACATTTCTTTCCTTTTTAATGTTTTTGGGGCAAGGTCAGAGGCTCCGCAAAATGCAGTAGCGCATGAGGGCAGAATTGTGAGATAATTTATGTCTTAAATAAACCTGGGTTTGAATCTCAGCTCCACCACTTAGCTGTGCAGCCTAGAGCGAGTGATTTAATCTTGTGAGCCTCAGTGTTCTCATCTGTAGGCTGGGGATTATCATCACCACCTTATGGAATTGTCAGAAGGATTGACTAATCCACATAAGTGCATCTGGCACCTTTTTGGTCCTCTGTAAATGACACCACTCTTTTGGCAGGGAGGGGGATGGAGTCTCGCTCTGTCATCCAGGTTGGAGTGCCGTGGCATGACCTCGGCTCACTGCAACCTCTGCCTCCCAGGTTCAAACAATTCTCCCGCCTCAGCCTCCCAAGTAACTGGAATTACAAGTGCGTACCACGATGCCCAGCTAATTTTTGTATTTTTAGTAGAGACGAGGTTTCGCCATGTTGGCCAGGCTGGTATTGAACTCCTGACCTCAAGTGGTCCGCCCACCTCGGCCTCCCAAAATGCTGGGATTACAGGCCTGAGCCACTGTGCCCAGTTGACACCTACTTTTACTTGTCCCCTGCCTCGGGGGTTATCTGAGCCTTTCGGAAACGCAGCAGTGGTCATCAGAAACTTTGAGAGTTTGCCCAGAGCACTTGAAGGTGTTTCCAGACCTGGCGAGGTTTCTGGTCACAGCCAAGGGTGAGCAGCAGGGTGGGGAAGGGAATCTCATCCCCCAGAGGCAGATGGAGCTCAGCCTGCATACCCTGGCCCAGCGCTTCCCTGCTGGGGATGACCCTGGGCAGGTTACCAGGCTCCCTGTGCTTCAGTTTTCTCTTCTGTAAAATGGGGACACTGGTTCCTGCATCGTAGGGTTGCTGTACTAATCAAGTAAATAAAAAAATAAAATGCCTTAGCAGAGGTCTGGCACATCATAGGTTGACAGGTTTGGGCTGCTAGATTGCTGAAGGAAAGCTTCCCAGGTTGGGGCCCTAGTTCCCATAGAAATCTCCTTTTGTTTATGGCCCCGGGGTAAATTTCCAGCCCCATGAGAGCGGAAAGGGCAGGCTGGGACTTCGGCCAGCTCCTGAAAGTGTATATTTGACCCAGGTCCCCAGCTGCCTTAGTCTACAATGGGCTTGTGGGGGCAGGCCCACGAGTGGGGTAAACACATCTGGAGTCAGGCCTGTGTTTGCTGTTTAATAAGCCAGACCTGCTAAGCTTGTGCATGTGCATGTGTGGGGGTGCATCATGGAGGGTGGAAGGGTCCCTCAGGCCATGAGCTGGGAACTCAAGGGTTTGGGAGGTGAGCATCTCATAGCCAAGTTAGTGGTGGCGAGATGTCTGTATACCAGGGTTGCTGTGGCTTTGGGAAAGGGTCCTAGCTCAAGCCCCTCAGTCTAGATGTCTCTCCTCCCCTTCCTCCAGCCCCTCCTCCAGTCTCCTGTAGCACTTGCCAGGTCCTTAGGCCCTGCCTTGCATTTTCATTCCCTTTTCACGGCGGCAGCTCTCCAGCCACTTCTGGTTTTCATACACTTCTTTGTAGATCATGCAGTATCACCATGGCAGCTTGTGGAGGGAGTTTGGCTGCAGTGATGGGAGGGGTGAGATGAGCTTTAGAACCTGGCAGTCCTGAGCTTTAGGATTGTGGGTTTTGCCATTCATGAGATACATGAGATTGGGCCAGCTACCTTCCTCCTCCATGCCGCAAATTTCTCATACGTAATAATAGGGCAGAGACACCTATGTCTTAGGTTCTCATTAGGGGACCTTTATAAGGTCATGTGTGTTTGGTGCCTAGTGTTCAGACCGTGTTTAGTAAGTATAGCAATTATTTAATCAAGGCAGATTGTGTGGGGAGGACTCTGACCCCCAGCAGATATCCAAAGGAGGAGACACCAGTGGACAAATCTCATTACAGTCTGATCTCTGCCCCTCAGCACAGCTGGCTTCTGTCGTTGGACCTGGGAGGAGTAACCCCCTTTTGGCATGAGCAGATGCCCTGTTCTAATAGCCAGGGGAGACCCAGGCCTTGATCTGGACTCCAGCAGTATGTCTGTACAAAACTTTAGTCTTTTGGTTCAACATTCCCGGTGTCTGCCCACCCAAGGAACCTGTGCTAAGAGGGGGTCTCCTGCAATTAGATCCCATAACACATTCCAAGTAGTAAGTCAGGAATAAATAACCTTCTCCTGTGTGAATCTCATACTCCCTATTAATTGTTCTTCCATTCATTCTATGTGTCCTGGATGGATTTTTCAGGCCAGTTGGAAGAAAGGATGCTCAAGAGAGGGATATTCTCTGAGTCAAGCAACTGACAAGGATTTTGTTAGGACTCAGCTGGCCTTCCTTCCTTCCTTCTCTCCTTCTCTCCTTCTCTCTTTCCCTCTATCTCTATCTTCATTCCAGGCACAAGGAGTACTAGATGACTTGGACCCATGCCTTGCCTCTAAGAGCTCACATCCAGCGGTTTGACATGCTCAAGCAGCTAAAGCACACCCAGCCCCTGGGAAGGCTTTTGCTAGTGCTCTAGGAGACAGGGAGGGGAGCATCCCTGGGCAGTGTAGGTAATAGGGATAGGTAGGGGGCCTCCAGGGGGAGTTTTTGATGACCATTTTTAACCTTGTTACTTTCTGGTGAAAACATTTTTTTCAAGGCTTCCTTTTCATGCGTGAGGTTCATAGGATGAGGCCCAGACTGTTGGACTTCTATACTCAGTCCCGAAGTACAGTACTCAAGCAGCGATACGGTGCAGAGGTTTGTGATATAGGCTCCGGAACTAGAATATCTGCAGAATGCCTGTGTTTGATTCCTAGTCACTGACTATGTGACCTTAGGTAAGTTACCTAGCTTCTTTATGCTTCATCCGGAAAAAGGGGATAATAATAATACCTACTTCCTAATTGTAATGGTGGTTAACTGAATTAATAGATATAAAAGTGCTTAGCACAGTGCCTGGCATGTGATTAGCACTATGTAACTTTGGCTATTATTCTTCTCACCCTTGACTCTTCCTATTTCTCTTTAATCAGACAGGCCTGGTTATCCCCAAACACCATGCCAGCACATTCCTGAATATGTCCCTTTATGCTTGTGGCTCTCTCTGCGCTCCCCACCCCTTCCTCTGGCTCATGTCTCCCGCCCTCTGGAAAGCCTTCCCCAGTATGCCAGCCCCACGGCCGTGCTAGAACATGCTGGCTGGACAGCTTACCTGGCCATAAGACTCGTGGCTCCTGCCCATCTCCTCCTTCTCTGCTCTTGGATTGTTATGAAATGATCACGTGTAGGGGCTTGGCCCGGGGCTACTGCATATAGTGTGCCTGCTGTGTCCTGCACAAGGGTGCCAGCCAGGAGATGGACCCTGGTGCCAAAATCTAGCCTGTGTTCTGCTCACCCAGCACCGGGACCATGCTACATCAGCCTGAAGGAAGTAGGGCAACTTCTGTAAACTGGCTGCCCAGAGAGGCCTCTTGTGATTTGTACGAAGGCACCAGGTATGCTAGGCCTCTCCCTACCCCCTGCCTCCCAGTCTGGGTGATAAGCTCTTGGTGGGCAGGATGCCCTTTGCATAGTGCCTGATGGGACTGTGCACCTTGGCAGTGGTTGAACGACGAATTCATGAAATCCAGGTTCACTGTGTGCTGACAAGCCTTCCCGAGGGAACTCGGAGCCAGAGGCCTCAGACTGCCTGCTGGCCCTGGCTGGCTGAGGAATGGGGCCCAGCTAGGGCTGGGGAGATGGTTCCAGTGAGGCAGGAGGACTGGGAGAAGCCATGGAGAAGTCTGAAGTTGAGTGTGACAAATATTTTCAGGGCAGCAGCTGTGTGCCCAGAGCTGTGACTCCATGGAAGATATGAAGAGGGTAAGGCCCAGTCCCTTCCCTCCTGGGGGTCTGTGTCCCCCGCCGAGCTGCAACCCTTTGGGTGGCCCAGCTGGGCCCAGAAGGAGGCAGGGAAGCACTTAGAGGGGCTCTTTTTCCTGGTGGGAAGAAGAGGGCTATTGCCCCAGCAGCTGGACGCATGGGCAAGCTAGAGACAAAATGAGGGGCATTTCCTGGAGCTCTGAGAACCCCTCGGGGCCACCCACACCCCACCTCTGCCCCTGAGGTGGCCCGGGTGTGAGCCCATTGCCCAGGCAACCTGCTCTGGCTCTCTTGCCCGGCTCCCTTACCCTGCCAGGAGGGAACAAAGGCCACACAGGATCTCGAGGGGCCAGGGCCTGGCAGCCTAAAGGCTGGCTGCTCCATGGACAAGGGTTCACAGTGGAACCAACACATGAGGGGCTGGAGGCTGGAGGGCGGGGTGTGGCTCCAGGAGTCTCTGGACCCTTTAGAAACTGAGGTGGCACCTACTTCAGGGCTGCCCTTGAGGGGGGGACAGGCCGCAGGCAAGGGCTGGGTGCCCCTCCCTGACATTCCCCCGGACACACAGAGCTCACACCTCCCTCCATCTCCCTGCCTGAAACAGGAATGCTGTGTTCCCTTGAGCTGGCTGGGAAGCAGGGCAAGGTGCAGTCTGGGCAGGAGAGACTGCCCCAGGGCTCTACCTCCTCTCCATCCACAGCCTGGCAGGGGCATCCCCTGGAGTCTATGTGCTGGGGGATCCAGTCCTTTCAGACCTAGGTGTGGCTGTAGGAAGAGCTAGAGGCCCAGAGCCTCAGAGCAGTGGGGATGTGACTCATGGCAGCCAGGTGGGGTGAGTGGGGTGCCTGAAGCTGACTGGTGAGGGCAAAGAGGTTGGGTGGGTGGGCCCAGCAGACACAGCAGCAGGAGTGATCTTGAGACACCTCGGGGATACCGGGGAAAGGGCTGGCTCTCGACCCTTTAGAATAGGCACCAGGGAATGTTGACGATGCTCTATCAGCGTGCCAGGCAACAGGAAGGTACAGATTCCCATCTAGGCACTGGGCCTGTTGAACGTGCTGTCCCTACTTGTCTCTCTAGCTTAGGTCCCTGGGGGTTCGGCAGCCAAGGGCTTGCCTGGCCAGCCAGGAGGAGAAAGGAGCAGAGCTCTGCAAGGTCTTTCCCCTGCCTTGCCAGCACCCGAATCCTCAGGGGAGACCGAGCCACCAGGGAAACACAGGACATGTTAAGCTGCAGTGAGCTGCACCTGCAGCCGCAGGAAGGAGCAGCCTCTGTGCTTTGGCTGGCAGCAGAGAGAGTTCTGGGAACGCCTTCCTCTCTTGGAGATTTCTCCTCCATCCTTCCTCCTCCTCTGGCTGCTCCAGATGCCTTCAGAGCCTCTCCCTCCATCTGCCCCTAAAGCGTTGGTGTTCCCTAGGTTCCCTCTGCCCTTCTTTGTTCTCTCTTTCCTCTTACATTTC
Organism: Macaca fascicularis; assembly: GCF_037993035.2. Lineage (NCBI taxonomy): Eukaryota > Metazoa > Chordata > Mammalia > Primates > Cercopithecidae > Macaca > Macaca fascicularis. Next base: position 142,516,029 of record NC_088381.1, on the reverse strand, counting down.
TCAAACTGTTTAGGTGTCAGAACACCTGGAAGTCATAAGGAATACCACGAAATATCAATACACTTAATTCCATGATTAGAGCTGGGAACAGTTTTATTAGCAGAAACTATGACGATCGTCTATGTATGGAAAAAAAAAAAAAAAACCCGCTATAGGCACACACATGTGTCCATGAAAAGAGCAAACTGTGGGATGAAGTATGATAAGCTGTTGCCACATTTTTCCGTTAATATTAATTTACGGCTTGTTCGTTTGTTTAATCGTTTGCTAGCAGACAAGTGGTAGCAGGCGCCAGAGGTTGGAGAAGAATTTATGGGAGCAAGACTTAGAACTGAGACCATTGTGTTCACTAATACATTTTTCCCTTTTAAATTGGAAAACGTTGGCAGAGCTAACACCCCAGTCAGGCAGTGGCACTCTGAAGCATGGTTTGTTCTGCCTGCTTTCCTCGAATATCATCCTTCCCTCTTAACTCTACAGCCACCACCTCTGCTCTTACAACCTCCTCCCAGCCCCAACTGTGTCTACAGCCCCAGAACTCTCTCCCAAGTTCTGCCTCCTGGGTGTTTCCATCTCGAGATCCATCTCGAGGTACCAAGCACTCATTATATCCAAAACAGAGGCCATCATTCACTTCTTGGATTTCTCATGTTGAGATCTTGGCTCTTGGAACTCCCTCCACCCATTTGTCCAAGCCATAGGTGGGAATTATCTGTCTCTATATCTGAAATAGCCCTTGCATCCATGCCTTCTTCTTGGTTCTTTCCTCGGCCACTGATAGTCTAGACCACAGCCAAAGCCTTCCAGCTGGCCTCCAGCCCTCCTCTCTTTAGTCCATTCTCTACCGGGTGGTCTTTCACCGCAATAATCATCATTTAAAAATGCCCATCTCAACATGTCCTAGGCCTGCTTGAAGACCATGAGTGACTTGAGGCTAACATGTGGCTTCTCCTGTGCCCCCTCACTTTTGCTAGGGTGCTAAAGACTTCACCCAAGGTTGGAGTCTTTGCCATCCCTGGGGTCAGTGCATGGCCTGTAACAGGCACTCAGTACTTGCCCTTTGAATGAGTGAAAAAGTGTAGCTGTTCTTTGGACCAGGTCATTTCCCTGCTTCAAAATCTCAGGGCACTCCCCTTCACCCACTCAGTGAAGCCCAGACACCTCCCCCAATATTTCAAGACCTCCACCATAAGGGCACAGACCTATTCTTTAATCCCTCAAAGCCTCAATGTCCTCATTTGTAAAATGGCGATAAAGAAACGATTAATGGTGGGTGGATTTAGGGTGAAGTTACTTGGTTTGGTAACCTGGCCTCAGCACTTAGGAGTTCAGCCACTTTCTGCAAGGTATAGAACCCCCATAGCTTCTGTTTTCTTGACGATAAAATGGGGATAATGAGTATCTAACTCTTGGGTTATGGAGAGGCCTATGTGAGAGTGTGCACGTGATGGGCATTATTGCCACGTTCTGTGCCAATTATTGGCAGAGAAAGTGTCATTAAATTATAGCACCAGTTGGCCGGGCCTGGTGGCTTACACCTGTAATCCCAGCACTTTGGGAGGCCGAGGTGGGCGGATCACGAGGTCAGGAGTTCGAGACCAGCCTGGCCAATATGGTGAAACCCTTCTCTACTACAAATACCAAAAAAAAAAAAAAAAAATTAACTGGGCATGGTGTTGAGTGCCTGTAGTCCCAGCTACTCAGGAGGCTGAGGCAGAAGAATTGCTTGAACCTGGGAGGCAGAGGTTGCAGTGAGCTGAGACTGCATCACTGCACTCCAGCCTGGGCAACAGAGTGAGACAACTCCAGATGGGTAACTCCAGCCTGGGCAACCGTCTCAAAAAAAAATATATATATATATATATGTATATATATAGCACCAGTTTATTCCCTACCCACCCACTTCCCACTCCCTGCTCTCCACCCTGCCACATACATAGGTAACCACTGTTATTAATATTCCAGGATATCCTTCCAATGTTGCTTTATGAATATGCAAATAACTGCAACATATATCCTTATTTTCTGTATGTTACACAGAAGTTCACATGCCCTACACCAGGAGCCAGTACACTTCCATAAATGGCCAGACAGTAAATATTTTAGATTTTCTATGACATATGGTTTCTGCAACTACTCAGCAGTGCCATTGGAGAGCAAAACCAGTCACAGACAAGGAGGGCAGCTGTGTTCCAGTAAAACTTTACAGATGCTTAAATTTGAATTTCATATCGTTTTCTCATGTCTTGAGGTATTATTCTTCTTTTGATTTTTTTCAGCCATTTAAACATGTGAAAACCATTGTTAGGTCATAGTCTGTACAAAAACAGTCAGTGGTGGGATTGGGCTGTTGTGTTTTAACTTTTCAGTATACCTTGGAAAGCTTAACTTATTGATGTAAAGGAGTTGCCGCTGTGTTTCTAGGGCCTATTACCCCATTCTGCGGGCAGATCCTTGTTTGTTTAACCAGTCCCCTACTGAAGGACACTTAAGTTGTTTTGATTCTGTACAAACTATTTTGCTATTACAAAATGGTGCTTCTATAAATAGTCTTGTTCATATATCATTTTGGGCATTTATAAGTGTCTTAGGTTGGGTCCCCTAGAGGTGGGATTCGGGTGTGTGTGATTTTGTTGGGTGGGGGAGGGGGGGAGATGAGAAAGAAGAGAAGAAAGCAGTGTGGGAAAGGGGAGAGAGCCAAGTAAAGATGTGGTCCCAGGTAAATCAAGCTTTGGCCTGATTGAGGATAGAGCTTACAAAGTTGTTTCTCCTTGAGGCCTGGTGGCCCAGGCTTTTGAACTTCCCTTTCAGGCAGTCATTGGCTGTGTGGTCCTGGTGGTGGGAGGAGCTTCTCAGGTGGTTCCCATCAGCCAAGAGCATGACTCAGAAGAAATCACAGGTGTAAGCCTTTAGCCACTACACTTGCAGATACAGGAGCCAGAAAGGGGACCTGGGCAGGGCAGCAACACCTACCACAGAAAGTTTATCTGCCGGATAGTCTTGGAGGTGGAGTGGCAGGGTCAAAGCGCGGATGCAATGGGATGTGGATAGACATTGCCAAATTGCTTTCCAGAAGGGTCCTATCAATTTACATTCCTGCCAGCAGCATCTGAGAGTGTCTGTTTCTGCATAGTCTCACAAATGAGTATGTTATTAAACTTTTGGGTTTTTTTTTTTCTAATTTGGTGGATTAAAAAATGCTACCTCAGCATAGTTTTCATTTGCACATCCCTTACAAGAAGAAAGGTTAAGCATATTTTTCTGGGTTCAAGAAATGTTTGTATTCTTTTTTTTCTGTGACCTGTTCATATTCTTTGCTGATTTTTCTTTTAAGACTGTTGGTCTCTGTCATTTCTGTTTCTAGTTTCTAGGTACGGAGATTCGTCTTTTCTCTATGATACGAGTTGCACATATTTTTCCCACCATGTCATTTGTCGTTTTACTGTAAGGTGGTTTTGGCCAAGCAGGGGTTTTTGATCATAGAATTGTTTGGACAAGTAAATGATATATTAGCTAAAACACTTAGCATGATACCTGCCACCTGATAGGCATTGAATGGAAATGATTTCCCGTCCCCGTTCTCCCCTGTAATCTGTGCTTTATCCAAATGGTGCTCCTTATTCTTCAAACATGGCTTGTGCTTCCCACCTCCATGCATTTCTTATGTTATTTTTCTTTCTTTCTTTTTTTTTTTTGAAATGGAGTCCCACTCTTGTCGCCCAGGCTGGAGTGCAGTGGTGCGATCTCGGTTCACTGCAACCTCCACCTCCCAGGTTCAAGTAATTCTCCTGCCTCAGCCTCCCAAATAGCTGGGATTACAGGTGCCCCGCCATCGTGCCCAGCTAATTTTTGTATTTTTAGTAGAGACAGCGTTTCAGCATGTTGGCCAGGCTGGTCTCAAACTCCTGACCTCAGGTGATCCACCCGCCTCGGCCTCCCAAAGTGCTGAGATTACAGGCGTGAGCCACCGCGACTGGCTCTTTGTTGTTTTTCTAATCTGGAATGTCTGCCTCCTCATTTTGGGGCTGTTAAAATCCTACCTATCCCTGAAGTTCCCTGGATCCTTCTCCTAGATCTGGTCTGTATTCTGTCTGAACTCCTGTACCTCTGCTCGCTAACACAGTCCATCGTGGCTCCTAGTTATGTGGACACGTTTACCATGCTTTTTCTGAGCCTCAGTTTCCTTATCTATAAAATGATGTTGTGGGAAGGATAGAGATTTATTTTGATTACAAAACAAATACATATTTATTCCATGTGATGCATATTTATTGTAAAAATTTCAAAAATATAGAAATTATAAAGTTTAAAATGGGAGGTGCACACAGACACTCTCATTCCTTTTTTTTTTTCAGAGTTGGAAATTAACATTTACTTTGTGTCTATTTTGTGCCAGACTTTACACATCGAAGATTTACATTATTTCAGGTTATGATCACAACAGGAACAGCAGTTTTATTCCTCCATCATTTGATAAATAATAATTCAGACTTGAAAGGTATCTTTCTCATTGATTCCCAAATAATAAATGGTAAAGCCAGGATTAAATTTAGATCTATTTGATTCCAAAGTTCATGGTTTTTTGCAAACTTTAGGAAAAACTGATTATGTGTGTTTTTTAATGCATAAAAAGTAAAGAAAGCTGTCGTTGTCGGGTATCAACCCCAGAATTTGCAAGCAAATTTTTCCTTTTTTTTTTAAATTATACTTTATGTTCTAGGATACATGTGCACAACGTGCAGGTTTGTTACATAAGTATACATGTGCCATGTTGGTGTGCTGCACCCATTAACTCGTCATTTACATTAGGTATATCTCCTAATGCTATCCCTCCCCCATCCCCCCAACACTCTCATTCTTAAAGAGTAGCCACTATTTACAGATCTTCTGGTCCTTTCCTATGCTTACATAAACATCTGTAGGGGAAGAGAGAGAGAAAAGTTTCTTAAAACACAAAACTGGAAGCAGACTATCTGTATATTCTGCAACTTAGTTTTTTTATTCACTAAAATAACATAGATAAGATGATGTATATAAAATGCCTGGCTTCATGTTCATAATGATAATTACAACTATTCTATGTATCTTTTTTTTTTTTTTTTTTTGAGAGGGGGTCTTGCTCTGTCGCCCAGGCTGGAGTACAATGGCAGATCTCGGCTCACTGCAACCTCCGCCTCCCAGGTTCAAGTGATTCTTCTGCCTTACCCTCCCGAGTAGCTGAGACTACAGGTGCCCACCAACACGCCTGGCTAATTTTTGTATTTTTAGTAGAGATGGGGTTTCACCATGTTGGCCAGACTGATCTCGAACTCCTGACCTCAAGTGATCCGCCTGTCTCAGGATCCTAAAGTACTGGGATTACAGGCATATTCTCTGCATCATTAACAACACTCTTAAACTTTCTTTTAGCAGCAAGACCCTTTCCAAACAATAATACAGTCATCCCTCAGTATCCACAGGGGATTTGTTCCAGGACCCCCGTGAATACCAAAATTCATGGATGTTAAAGTCCCTGATATAAAATGACATAATGTTTGCATATAACCTACACACATGCTCCCATGTACTTTAAATCATCTCTAGATTACTTGTAATACCTAATACAGTGCAAATGCTAAGTAAATAGTTGTCATATCATTTTTATTTGTATTATTTTTCATTGTTGATTGCTATTTTTGGGGTTTTTATCCCCCAAATATTTTCCATTCACAGTTGGTTGAATCTGCAGATGCAGAACCCATGGATATGAAGGGCCAACTATTTTTGGAAGCCCAGTTTATGAAGTAAATAGAGGAGAGCTGCCAGGCTAGGGTGAGGGTGAATGGGGTGGAGGGCACAGAGCTCCTCGCCCACTTGTCTTCCCATCGCTATTTGGAAACCTTAGTGTGTCGGGCAGGGTGTGGGCATACCTTGCACATTTAAATAAGTGGCATCATTATGGGCACAAACTGCCCAGGCAACTTTCATGTGGGCCTGAAAACCCCACCCACTGGGATGATAATTTTTCCTCATCTTGGTTGAAAAGCCCAGAGTCCACAGGTGAGAGCAGACTGTGGTGGAACTGGTGGCTGTCTCTTGGCTCTGTGCTGGCCTGTGATGGGGATTTCATGGTCCACAAACAAATGAAGAAAATAAAGTCATTTGGTGAGATTTCCATGAAGTTAGGCTTATTCAAACATTTCTCTTTTGGCTCTGAAATGTCTTTTCTTTCATGAAATTATGGTGGTAATGATTGACAGTTTTGTGTGTGTGTGTCTGAAAGTCTTAGCAACCTAAATAAAAAGTTAGCAACTTTATGTTGTTCCCCCAAATTTGTTCCAAAATTTTACGGATTCATGAAATCCTGAAGTCTAGAGATGACTATTTTGGTCCATTGTGGAGGCTTGGCCAGGATTTCCCTGGAACAATCCCAGAAAGATAGCAAGTTCCATTCTTGTGCTGGTGAGTTTGGAAACCTCTGTCCTTTGATGAAATTGCAGCGGTTCTTCCAAGGCTGTTAGTAGATGGAGCCTCTCCTGGGGGCTGTGGTCACCTTCTCATTGAGACTCTTGCGATGTTCTGTTATCAAATCTCTACTGTCCTTAACTGGGGGAATACTGCTTCTTTGGACCAGCCTGGGGCAAACATGGCACCACACCATTCTCTTGATGTCCTACAACCTGAGACTAGGAAGGAACTTGCAAACAGGATTTGGCTAAAGGCTTGCAATTTGCTTAAAGGAAATGACTGCAAAGATAATATAAGGCTAGACAGTGGGGTTTACAAACTCCGCAGCTCACAGTCTCCACTCCATCCTAGCTGCCTGTGCCCTTCTACGTGGCGATGGCAGTGACAACCAGCTGGAGACCACCAGGGAGCCAGAGCTGAGCCAAGAACCTGCAGCCCTCCACACAGTGACAGCCTCTCTCGCTTCTCACCTCTGAGGATTAGGCTGGGACTTATAAAGGGAGATATCAACCTCCTTATATGGATGCTTTAGGAATAAGAGGCAGGACCTATTAAAAAAAAAAAAAAAAAACTGGGAGCATCCTCCTTTACTCCACTATGAGCCTCACAGAATGCAGGACTTTTTGATTTCTGTCATTTAACCCCCAATCCCCATTAACAGCAGTAGGTGACAATGAATTGGGCTCACAGGACTCCGGTTGTTAAAAATGTGTTGACACCAGGTTAGACACTTGGCCCTGTTTATCTATAAGGACACTTGGACAGCAATCACATTTTTTTCTGGAGTCTATTTCCCTTAAAGAAGAATTTTAAGTGGTGCGGTCACATTTTCTTATTTGCTTGGGGAGATGTGTTTAGTCCAAACTGTAGCTAACTCCTTTTTTCTTCCTTGTTCCTGCAATTTAAAAATTCTGGCATATGTTCCTACTTTGACCATTCACTTGTATTTGTGAAATAATTGCACAGTCTCACTTCTCTTCATCTTCACACCAACGCTATGAGGTGAGTATTGCTATTCTGTTTCAGTGATGAGGATTCTGAGGCTCAGGGGAGCTAAGTGACTTGCTCAAGGCCGTGCTGCTAGTAAGAGGCAGAACTGATATCTGTCTGGCCCAGTCCCAACCCCTCTCCTCTGTACAGCCAGGTCCTGTCTGTGATTAGGGAATGCATGGTTTGTTTATTTGGTTTTCTTCTCTGCAAAACTACCCCAGATTCTCGTGCCTCAGCCTCCCCAGTAGCTGGGACTACAGGCATGTGCCACCAAGCCCGGCTAATCTTTATATTTTTTGATGGGGTTTCTCTCTGTTGGTCAGGCCGGTCTCAAACTCCTGACCTCAGGTAATCCACCTGTCTCAGCCTCCCAAAGTGCTGGGATTATAGGTGTGAACCACTGCGCCAGGCCAGTCCTAGTTTGCCTTCTGCCAGGAAAGCATAAGGAGTTTGCTCATGGCCTGGGCACCGAGGGCTGACAGAACTGGGGTGGAGATGGGGGAGGGAGAGAATCCCAGGGCCTTATCCCACTTGTGCAAGGAAACCAGTGGGGAGGCTTGGCATGGGACCTACTGGGGGAAGGGATGCCCCCGAGGCCTGAGCAGAGGCTTCCAGGCTGAGCTCCCCCTGGAGTCTGGGCTGGTTGTCGGGTGGCACAGGACACAGGCTGTGGATCAGGCCCTGGGTTGGCATCCTGGTGTCCCGATTTAGCTCTTGTATAACCTTGGGCAAGGACTGAGCCTCTCTCAGCTTTGAAGTCTGCAATATACTTACACCCACCACAGTCCAGACACTGTCGTATACACAGTGGTTCATAGACATTGTGACAATGACAGAGTATTTACAACAGAGGCTGCCTTTTAGAACAGCCTGCCCAATAATAAACATCAAGAGAATGTGTCCCAAATGTATGAGACAATTCAAGCAGTTAAGATGTCAAAGGATGTGAGCGGAGGATTTTCACAAGTGGTAAATAAATACCTGAAATATTTCAACCTCAAAAATAATTTTTTAAAAGAGGGGGGAGGTGAAAAGAACGTTGAAGTACCACTTTGTGCGTATTCAAAGCTAGCAAAGTATTAAAAATTAATAATATGCTGTGCTGGCAAGGTTGTGCTCTAAGTGGTTCATTTATATATTTGGATGCAACCCTTTCAGAAAGCAATACACCATTGTGTGCCTACAGACATAAATGTTTGTAACCTTTGATACAGTCATTCTAGCCCCAGGAATTCATCCTAAAGTTTTCGTTTTGTTTTGCTTTTTCGAGACAGAGTCTCACTCTGTTGCCCAGGCTGGAGTGCGGTGGCACGATCTTGGCTCACTGCATCCTCCACTTCCTAGGTTCAAACGATTCTTAGCCTCAGCCTCCCAAGTACCTGGGACTGCAGGCATGCACTACCACACCCAGCTAATTTTTGTATTTTTAGTAGAGATGGTGTTTCACCGTGTTGACCAGGCTGATCTCGAACTCCTGGCCTCAAGTGATCCACCTGCCTCGACCTCCCGAAGTGCTGGGATTACAGGCGTGAGCCACCATGCCCAGCCTCATCCTAAAGTTTTAATCCTTCAAAATGTTTCCTATAACATTTTTTCAAACATACAAAATAGAACAGTACAACAAATCCCCCTGTACTAAAGGAATATTTTAACAGAAGACAAAGTCATATAGGTAAGGATGTACATATTTAAAACTTAAAAACAGGCCAGGTGCAGTGGCTCACGCCTGTAATCCCAACACTTTGGGAGGCCAAGGTGGGTGGATCACCTGAGGCCAGGAGTTCGAGATGAGCCTGGCCAACATGGCAAAACCTTGTCTCTACTAAAAATACAAAAAATTAACCGGGAGTGGTGGCGGGCTCCTGTAATCCCAGCTACTGGCGAGGCTGAGGCAGGAGAATTGCTTGAACCCAGGAGGCAGAGGCTGCAGTGAGCTGAGATCGCACCATTGCACTCTAGCCTGGGCAACGAGAGCAAAACTCGGTCTCAAAAACAAAAACAAACAAACAAACAACTTCTTAAAAAATCTAAATATGCAACAGGTAAATATCTGAATAAGTTGTGATTCATCTTGAGCTGGACTATCATGTAGCGATGAACGTGACAAATATGACAAATTGAATTGTGTAAACTGTGATCTAATGTTAAGTGAAAAACGGAATTTAAAATTGTATCTCTAGGTTATGACAATAGTGTAAAATCATATATGTGAGCGAAGGTTGAAAGAAAATATGCAAAAGTATTTGCTGGGTCAGGATGGGAGATGATGAATTCGTGTTTTTCTCTTTGAATATTGTTGTTATATTATTCTTACAATAAAAATAAATGAGAGGGAGATTCTAGGCTCTGCTCTGAATCAATCTGTGAAGGTGTGTTTGTTGGGCACCTCTTCTACAGGTAATTCATATTAAGGGTTATATTAAGAAGTGGTAGGGAGTATGTACAGGACTTGGTTTCAGGGCAGGGGCTGGTCCGTAGTGGGTTCTCAAAGACCCCCGGAATGTCAGAGCTCCATGAGGACATCTAACACCCCCATTTTGCAGTTAAGGGTCCTGGGGCCCAGAGGGGCTGAGTGATTTGCCTGGAATAACCCACCAAAAGCCTGGTGATTCCACATAGGGGTTGGTATTTCTACAAAACTAGCCGGCAGGCCTTTGGATCAGTCCTTCTGCCTCGGGGCACGTTCATGTCTGGGAGTCAGCCATACATGGGTGAGAAGGCAGCCAGAGAGCATTGTTCTTGTGCAAAGGCAGGGAGTGGGTGGCTGGATGAGGAGTGGCACAGACACACTGTTCCCAGGGTGCAAACCCCCATGCCGCGGTTGTCTCCACAGGACCCTGAGTGACCTCAGCCAGACCCACCCTTCCCAGCAGCACGTGGGGTTGTCCCGCACCGTCCGACTTCACCCGACTGCCACGGTCAGTAGCCAGCTCTCTTCCAACGCCCTGCCCCCGGGACCAGGCCTTGAGCAGAGAGATGGCACCCAGCAGGTGGTACCTCTGGAGCACCCCTCATCCCCCTGGGGTAAGGATGCCCTGTCTTGGGTCCTAGAAGAGCAGGGCCTCTAGAACTCTCTTCTCCCACCTCAGCTTTCCCCCTCTGCTCTCACAGAGGGGCTGAGTTGTCACCTTGTCCTCATTCTTTCAGCCAACCAACAAACGCTTCTTGATCTCCTGCTTTGTGCCGAGCTCCAGGGGTCCCAAACCAGTGGACCTGGACTTCACCCCTGTTGCAACCCTTAGACCTAGACTGCTCTATTTCTGCCCAATCTATCATCCCCTCCTGCCTTTGCTTCCCTCGTATCCCACTGTGATCCTCAACTCCCTGGTCCCGGTCCTTCCACCTCATCCCTCCTGCAAACCCCAACCCTCCTGGATCAACCCAACCAGTTGTTTCCTCAGCACCTACAGCTGCGCCTCTGCTTCCCACAGGAGGAAACAGAATCTCTGTGGATTCACGCCATGGCACACTCTTATTGTTGCCTGACGACCCCTCCCTGTGTGCCTGGACATTTTCTCCCTCCATTTCTCAGAGCAGCTACTCCAGGCCTCCCCTCCCCTCCCCTCCTTTCCCAGGGCCCCATCTGTCAGCCCACGGACATGCCCCCACCTCCCAGAGAGCTCCTCAACTTCCTGCCCGTCACACACACCACTCCCGTGTCTACATCTGTGCCTGAGCTCACCTCCTTCCTTTATTTCCATTTTAAAAATCGAAGTGGAATTCACATAACATAAAATTAACCATTTTAAAGGCTACACTTCAGTGGCTTTTAGTATATTTATAATTGTGTGCAACCATCACCACTATTTCATTCCACAACATTTTTATTACTCCAAATAGAAACCTTGTACCCATTAAGCAGCAGTCACTCTTTATCTCCCCTCCTGTCCCTGGCAACCGCTCACCTACTTCCCGTCTCTATAGATTTGCATACCCTCGACATTTCACATGAATGGAGTCATACAATGTGCTATGTTTTGTGTCTGGCTTCTTTCACTTAGCATTACATTTTCTTTTCTTTTCTTTTTCTTTTTTAAGAGACAGAGTCTTGCTCTGTTGCCCAGTCTCGAGTGTGGTGACATGATCACAACTCACTATAAGCTGGAACTCCTGAGCTCAAGTGATCCTCCCACCTCAGCCTCCAGAGTAGCTGGGACTACAGGCACGCACCGCCATGCCCGGCTAATTTTTAAATGTTTTGTAGAGATGGGGTCTTGCCATGTTGCCCAGGCTGGTCTCGAACTCCTGGCCTCAAGTGATCCTCCTGCCTTGGCTTCCCAAAGTACTGGGATTGCAGGCGCGAGTTCCCGTGCCTGGCTTAGCATAACGTTTCTGAGGTTTATCCATGTGGCAGCGTGTATCAGTGCTTCATTCCTTTTCATGGTTGATGATTCCTTTCATGCCATCTTGAGAGGGAGGTGTCCCTCTTATCTAAGGCACACTGTGGCACCCTTTCTCATTTCCTCTGGAATGCTGACATCACTTGTCCCCCGACTTCTGTATCTTCACCCTGTCCCTCCCTCTCAGCCCTTTCCCCTCAGCATGTACAATTGCTTACAGCTCTCTCATTCACACACACACACACACACACACACACACACACACACACACATTTGTTTCTCCGCTTCCTTCCTATCTCTTCCCTTCACAGTCAAGCTTCTCAAACCCATGATCAACACATATTTTTTCAACTTCCTCCCCTCCCATTTCTCCCTCAACCTTCTGCCTCTGGCTTCTGTCCCCAGGCTGCCCATACTGAATTAATACCCCAATTCCATTGCCACCGCTCTTGGTAAATGAAGCAACCTCAGCTTGCACTGCTGCCATGACTTCCCCAGTGCTCGCCCCGCCTCTGGAGCCCCCTGCGCATCACAGCCAGCATGGTGTCTTGCTTAAAAGTCTTCTGCGGCTTCCCCCACCACCCACCAAATAAAGTGCCTGATCCTTGTTCTGGTAATCAGGTCCCCTCCAAAACCTGACTCTAATCCTTTCAGGCTTCATCTTCTTCTCTTCTCTTAGAAAACTCTCCTTTCTGGCAAGCCTGAGCCGCATTCTGTTCCCTGCCCTTGGGTTCAAAGCCCAGCTGCATCACTTGCTAGCTGCGTCACCTGGGCACCCAAACTTCTCTGGGCCTCAGTTTTCTTAGCTGTAAAATGGACATAGTAGGTTGGATGTATGAAAAATACCAACACTCAGCCATTAGGAACCTACAAAAATGGCAATTTCTAATAGTTCAACCTAACATACTACCCACTCAAGAGGGTTGATGTGCGTGAAGTGTGAGCTTGGTGGCTGGCACATCTGCGAGCTTCTCAAAGGTATCACCCTGCCCCTACGATGGGACCCTGCATCCAGTAGGTACTCAGCAAATGCCCCTGAGATGAATGCAGCCCTAGTCCCATGGGGCTTTCTAACCAGACTCTGGAGGTCACAGCTGTGCCTCTCAGCCCTGCCCCCTGGACCCAAGCCCTCTCTCTGCAGGGCTGAACCTCACGGAGAAAATCAAGAAGATCAAGATCGTCTTCACTCCCACCATCTGCAAGCAGACCTGTGCCCGTGGACACTGTGCCAACAGCTGTGAGAGGGGCGACACCACCACCCTGTACAGCCAGGGCGGCCATGGGCACGATCCCAAGTCTGGCTTCCGCATCTGTGAGTCCCTTTCCCGTTCAGATGGTTCCCAGCTGGCCCCGGAGGGTGAATAGCCAGAGAGCCAGGTCTGCCTTGGATGGGAGCCCGCTGCTCCCAAACTGTGGCTCCACAAGTGTCCCAAATCACATGGGGAGCTGAGTCCTCACTTGGCAGCCTAGCTGTGTGACTCTAGGAGTCACATAACCTCTCTGAGTCCAAGTTTCCTCAACAGAGAAGAGACAGTTCATGATAATGCCACCTCCCAGGTTATTGTGGGGTACAGGGAAAGGCCTAAATGGGCTTTTTAGGAAGGCAGGGACTGGTTATTATCCACCCTTCTTCACTCTACATGAATGCAGTGGAAAGTCCCTACATTTCAGGGGGCTCCAGGCTACAGGAGCCATCTAGGGTCAGGGTTCTGCCGCCTGTTTCTCTGTGGTGGTCACCAGCCACAGAACAGGTGCTACTGTTCTTCCACCGCTGCTTACCTTGACGGTTGATGTTGCAGATTTCTGCCAGATCCCCTGCCTGAACGGAGGCCGCTGCATCGGCAGGGACGAGTGCTGGTGCCCCGCCAACTCCACCGGGAAGTTCTGCCACCTGCCTATCCCGCAGCCGGACAGGGAGCCTCCAGGGAGGGGGTCCCGCTCCAGAGCCCTGCTGGAAGCCCCCCTGAGGCACTCCACTTTCACACTGCCACTCTCCAACCAGCTGGGTGAGTGCCAGCACAGCTGGGCCAGCGGGACCCTGGGAGGAGTACCAGTTGGGTGGAGGCTGTCACCATTGCTGTGACAGGGACAGGGAAGCTGCCTATAGTCCTTCTTTTTTTTTTTTTTTTTTTTGAGACGGAGTCTCGCTCTGTCGCCCAGGCTGGAGTGCAGTGGCCAGATCTCAGCTCACTGCAAGCTCCGCCTCCCGGGTTCACGCCATTCTCCTGCCTCAGCCTCCCGAGTAGCTGGGACTACAGGCGCCTGCCACCTCGCCCGGCTAGTTTTTTGTATTTTTTAGTAGAGACAGGGTTTCACCGTGTTAGCCAGGATGGTCTCGATCTCCTGACCTCATGATCTGCCCATCTCGGCCTCCCAAAGTGCTGGGATTACAGGCTTGAGCCACTGCGCCCGGCCTAGTCCTTCCTTTACCATCAAACCTCCCTCTTTCTCCTGGCCCTCAGTGCTGAGTTTCATTCCCTCAACTTCTCGGCCCCCTCCCATCGGAATTCATCCACTTGTTTTTGCCCTTTCCCTGTGTTGGGTACCTTGGGGAAGACAAAACAGTATAAGGGCAGGGTGCTGCCCTCAAGGAACCCATGGACCTGGGTAATAGAGGGAGAATGGATGGGAAATAGAATATCAGCATAAAACATTTCATTTTCCCTGCCTTCCATTATTAGGTACCAAAAAAATGCAGAATGCTTTAGGGGATCAGGGGATGGAGAGGCGCCTAAGCCCAGAGTGCTCTGGCACAGCTGCATGGAGGGGATGGACTGCAGTTAGGCCTGAAACAATGGGTAGCATCTGGTTAAGCAGAGGGACTGGCATGAGCAAAGGCACGGAGGTGGGGCCATGCAGGAGCCAGGGGGCTGGAGCTCCAGGGTTGGCCAGGGTCATGGGGGAGGTGGAATCAGGAAGGTAGCTTAGAACATGATAATGAGGCTCCTTCAGTGACAGAGTTTGCACTTCATCCCGTCCCAAGGGATCATTCTGGGATTCTAACTTGGGAGCAAGGAAATGGAAGGAGAGTTTTAGGGTGACACATAGCCAGTGGCCTGCCTGGCCCAGGGGTGGTGGATACCCTTCAGAGGGTTGAAAATGAGGGTGGGGCCCTGCTTCCCTGGCTCTGACCCCAGCCCCTGTGCCCAGCCTCCGTGAACCCCTCCTTGGTGAAGGTGCACATTCACCACCCGCCCGAGGCCTCAGTGCAGATCCACCAGGTGGCCCGGGTGCGGGGCGGGGTGGAGGAGGCCCTAGAGGAGAACAGCGTGGAGACCAGACCCCCACCCTGGCTGCCTGCCAGCCCTGGCCACAGCCTCTGGGACAGCAACAACATCCCGGCTCGGTCTGGAGAGCCCCCTCGGCCACTGCCCCCAGCAGCACCCAGGCCTCGAGGACTGCTGGGCCGGTGTTACCTGAACACTGTGAACGGACAGGTGAGAACACAGCTCTAGCCTCAGCCCTGGATGCTTCCAGGACAGCAATTGTCCCCAGTCTGCCCTTCTCCTCCTCTCTGTCCTCTTTGTTCTTATGGAATGTGAGTGTCTGCAGAGTCTCCCATTGCCCAGATGGGAAAACCCAAGGCATGAAATTGCCCATGTATGGAGAGGCTGGGCCTCCTTCCTGGACTCTAGTTGGTGCTTGTCAATACCAGGCACACAGAAGAGGACCCAAGGATGTTCCCCTCTGGAGGAGCTGTCACCAGCATCCTCAGGTGAAGGCAGCCTCGAGTTGCTGATCCTATGACCCCTGGCGCATGGACCACTAGGGCTGTTAGCATCTGGCCAGGAGTTTTGTATCTAGTTGAGGCTACAGTTGGGGTCACAGAGGTGTGGAATTAACAAATGGAGGTTAACCCAAAAACCCTGGTGGTACAAAGATGAGAGATACCCTATTGCCCCCTGGGGCCATCCTCAGCTCATAATGGGAAATCAGGGAAGCTTTTCTGACGCCAGGCACCCAAGAATAGGGGTTAGACCAGGCCCAGTATGGTTTTTCTTGGGGTTGCCAGGAAACCGCTTAGTTTCCAGAAACTAAGGTATTTCCAGAAACCCCATTTGAGGTTAGGGAACTGGAGGAAGTGGGACAGCCAAGGGGTAAATACCCTGAATTTCCAGATAGTCCCTGGCCTCTCAGCTTGGGGTATTCCTGAACCTGGGGCAGTGCTCACAAGGAAGGCCCACACTGTGGGCGACCCTGCGGCTCCCTGGAGGTAGGCAGAGGAAGCTCTTCCTTTAGGACCCTTTGTCTGTGGCTAGGGCCATGGAGGGTGGTGGTTTGCAGCCCCGCACAGGGCGGATCTTGTGTCTGCGGTGTCCCATCCACACACAAGGTTAGGGGCTCGGAGAGTGCACAGCAGGTTTCTCTGCTGCGTTCTGGGATATGGGCTGACTTGTTTCTCCCCTTCTTTGGCTGGGGGCCTCCTCTGGCCGAATGTGGGGAGTGAGCTCTGTGTCCTAGGCTTTCCGGGGACATCTCTGCGCACAGCCTGGGAGGGAAGAGGGGTGGTCACAGGTGTCCATGGCCTCTCTTCCAGTGTGCCAACCCTCTGCTGGAGCTGACCACCCAAGAGGACTGCTGTGGCAGCGTGGGAGCCTTCTGGGGGGTGACTTTGTGTGCCCCATGCCCACCCAGACCCGGTGAGTGCTGGAGTCCAAGGTTAAGAGTGGCGGGGGAAGCCCTCCCCGTGCCTGCCCTCTCCTGCCAGGGTTTCCCCTCCAGGGTGTCAGAGGCCAGGCAGGTAGAACAGGCTGGTAAACTGCAGACTTCCCAGACCTGCTTTGAAGGTGTTTCTGGCCAGCACTGAGGGTCCTGGCAGCCCTCTGCTGGTGCAGTCTGGCCTGCCTGCTCCATTTGGTTGCCTGCAAGGGCCTGCCCCCTCTTGCAGAGATTCTTGATCAGATTTTAGGGATTTTATTCAGTGCTCCCCTGTACACCCCTGTCTAGATGCCAGGGGTCCAGGGGTCTTGATTTGATTCAGTGTTTTCTTTATTCTCTCACTGGTGGGGCTCCCAGGCCTCCTCTTTTATCTCCTTACCTCCTGTTCCAGCCTCCCTGACTTTTAATTAGGGTTGAATGTCTGTCCTAGATGTCCTCATCCTTGGGGTATGGGAACCCTAATTCCTTGCCTTCTTTTGGAGGGTAGGAAAAACCTAACATGTGTTCATTCATTCATTCAGCAAATACTCACTGGGTGTCTTGTATGTGCCAAGGACCGTGATTTCAGGAGTGAGCAAGATGCCTGTTCACGATGCTCTCCCCAGTCTTAGTTGCACAGTTGGGAGGTGGGTGACCAGATGCCTGTCCCTGAGTGTGGCTTCTGCCCACTTGGTCTGTCTTCTCCCTTCAGGCCTCCTTCCTGGGCCTGGGCGTGAGCCTGGTGTGTATTTCCTTTGCCTGTCAGCAGTCAGCTTGGTCAATCAGCTTTGTCAGGAGTCTGGACAGGAGCCCAAAGGTGGGAGGGGCAGGGCCGTTCCTCACATCAGACTCAGCTGTGGAGCAGTGACTATATTTTCCAAACTTAAATTAAGTGTAGACGGTTTTACAATGTGATAGAATTTTTGGCAAAGTAGCAAAAGGTAGTATTCAGCTCCCAGGCTTAAACGTCTAACACATACTAGGTACCAGTCCCAGCTCCTCCTGATCACCTCTCTCTGCGTCAGTCTCCTGATCTGTAAAATGGAGAGAGTAATAGTGCCAGCCTCATGGGCTGCTGTAGAGATTAAATGAAATGATGCACCTGCTTAGTATTAGGTCAATAAACCTGGCTGTTATTGTCATTATCATTATTGTTGTTAGAAAGTATCCCTCAAGAAAGCGAGAAAGGAATGGACCCACTACCCTACTAGGAAATGTACCTCAAACTGCCCAGGTCTCCCCTGTAGGCCAGAGATGTTTTTGCCACTTTTCTTCTTTCCTTGTTTTCTTTTCTCTTTCCCATCAGGCGTTGAACCCTTGAAACTTCGATATCCCACATTCTAATCAGTTGACAAATATTTACATTGACCAAACCACTATTTGAAAAGGCCATAGTGTGCAGGCCCTGGACAGAGAGTAGAGAAGGTGGTAAAAACCGCGCCTTCCTCTCCAAGCTCACAATTTAGCAGGGAGTCATAGGTGGCTGGTGGGCATCAGAAATGAAGAGGTTTGAGCAGTGTCTGGTCAAGTGCCGAGGCAGTGGAACCCAGGCCCCTCATAGGTCCAGTAGCACCTTTGTGCAAATTAGAAAAACCTGCCCTTCCATTTGTTCAGGATCATCTTCATAAATATGCCAATCTAGAATGCCAATGATTCCCTTAGAGATGGTGTTTTTGTGCAGCACACAACCTGCACATCTGTAAACTACGGGATGGGGGCCCTACGGGCTAAAGCCAGTGGATCAAGGAAAGCTCAGAGGAGATGACTTCCAGGATGAGATTTGAAGAATAACTAGGGTAGAACAGTTAAAGAGTGGGGAAGAGTTTAATAACCCAAGGAAATTGCATATGCGAGTAAGACCAAGAGAGTTAGCAACATTTTCTGGAGCACAGTGTGTCTCTTGCTGAGCCCTGCTCAGCCCTGGCTCTCCTGTAGAAAGGCAGGCATGTCAGAAGGGTTAGGTGGGGCCAGGGCTCCCATGTCCCTGCTCTGGGCAGGTTCTGGTTCCCAAGAGCTGGCTCATTCAGACAAGTGGGTGGGAGTCTCTCCCCATTTACCCCATCAGCCCTCTGAGGGGCGTGCAGTACCTGCTGCGCTGACCAAGGTGCTGACCTACCCTGGGACCTCCTGACCCAGTAGGGCTGTCCTAGGAGGGAGCTGGCTTTTCTAGGTGGTGGAAACAGTGAGATTTCATCCAAGTGGCAATTCGGGGGCAGACTTAGAAGTTTCTCTTCCTTGTCTCAGGGCTCATGAGCTGTCACACTGTTGCCTCTAGAGTCTGAGAAATAATGAAGGGGAAGAGTGGGCTCAGCTGCCAGCAGCATGGGTATAAAGGAGTGGAGTGGTGCAGCTGAGAAACAGGCTTCCAGAAGGGCCTTCCCCAGAATCCCGCTTCACTGCTGGGATTCTCCTCCCAGCTGAGGTTTGTGCCCTTCACGGAACCTTCCTCTGGGCAAGTCTTCAGGCCTTAAGGTGTGCTTGATTTGGGTACCAAGCATAATCCTGGGCTCTTGAGATGCAGCCCTCTGGGTGGGGTGTCAGCAGTCAGGACCCCACAGGGTCCTTGGGTCAGTACCTCCTCTCTAATTCACTAAGCCAATCTGACAGTGATGTTAGTAGCCACATATCAGGTGACATTAGTGAAAATGAAAATAGAGCCACTCTGGATTCTTCACTTATATGTCACATCTGCCGCTTGTAAGATTGGAGCAGAGAGTGGGAGCACAGGGCCTGCCTGTCCCAAGCTCTGGAGCCCATCAGGGATGCAGAGAGGCAGGCTGTGAGGTCCATGCCAGGGCTGGCTGCTGCCAATGGAGGATTCTAGGCCTGTTCCCCTCAACCAGGGCTGACAGGCACAGTGACCACATCCCCAGATCTTGAAAGCACTTCTGAGAGTGGGGGAGCCCTCCACTGGAAGGGTGGGGAGCCCTCCACTGGAAGGGTGGGGAGCCCTCCACTGGAAGGGTGGGGAGCAGGAGAAAAAAGCCAGAGTCTGTACTGAAGTGGCTACCTGCTCGCCCACTTGCTCCACTCCTGGTTCCACCTGTGTGCCAGCCTTGAGAGCTCAGCCCACCTGATGCCCAAGAACCCTGCTCCAAATACAGCTGGTGAGCTCGGTTCAGGCAGGGCTGGAGCCCAGTGGCGGTGGGCATGGGAGCAGAGCTCTGTGGATCAGGTGCATGCAGAACGCCAATTGTACCCCTCCCCCAACACACCCAACGCTCAGCCCTTGCCCTCGCTCCACCCCATCCCAGACGGTGGCCTCCCCCACTGTGTCCAGCACATCTCAGCATGCTGGGCACCAGGGTACAGACCCTGGAATGTCAAGCATCCCAGCACACTGAGCAAGAAATAACAAAGACCAGGGCAACATAAACATCAAAAACACATGAAAGTGCAGCTGGGCATTGTATAGAGAAGGGGCAAGATGTTGGGGAGCCTTGTTTGTGTTGACAGAGTGCCAGGCACCTCACTTCATGCCTGAGCCTGGGGCTGGGGTGGGCACATTTCTTTAAGTGGGGATGACAAGCTTCTGTACAAGAAGCAGAGGAAGAAAAGGCAAGCTGTCAGGGCAGGTTTGGGGAAGGTTGGCAAGACAGACAAGACTTCTGGATCCCAGATCATCCCTGGCCCTGGTGGCTTTGCCTCTCTGAGCCCCTATTTCTCCTCTGATAAAATAGGGTTATGCTTCTTTGGGGGAAGCCTTTGTCATCCCCAGTGAGGTGTTCTAGCAAATCAGGTGGCAGTGGGAGTGATAGGGCGAGCAGCCTGGGAGTGGCTTCCCTTCAGTCACATTTTGGCTTTGAGGCTCTGTGCTGGACTGTTGAAGAAGGTCCCACCAGAATGCCACTATTCCTGACATGGAAAAGGACTGCCTTGAAGTCTTAATTACATGGCATAGGTGAATCCCTTTTTTTCCGGAATGCCACAGAACTTGCGTGGAGAGCTGGCCCGGGAGTCAGTCTAGACCAGCCCACAGTTCGCCTCTGCTCCCTTCACTCTGAGTGGTAGAGGTAATGTGTACTCAGCTGAACTCCCAGGACCTAGCCTGAGCCGGGTCTTCCTGACCCCTTGAGATTTATCAAAGGATCCCAACTCATAGGCCTCTTCAATCCTCCTGTCAGAGTCTGGAGAACACACGGCTCTCAAAAGCCACTTTGATTGAGGCCACATTTTTGAGTTTTCATCTGAGAAAGACAGACATCTGGGCTGACTGGAAAGTTGGCCACTGCCCCATCTGGCTTGGCACTGGCTGTGTCAACCCCAAGGCCCCTTTGCTGGGACAGGCAGGGCTGGCACATGGCTCGGGGCCTGCAGTGGTGGGATCCAGCTGTTTGCCATGAGATCGTCTTGCCATTTGCCTGGGGTGGGTTGAGTTCACCTCTGAACCCAGGGCCCCCTGTATCTCCAGGGAGAACAGATTTTCTTGCTCTGCCCTTTCAAGGAACTCTGCACCTTTCTCTCTTAGACCAAGGCTAGCTGCCGGTTCCTGAACTTTCACATTATGCCGAGCCCTTTACCTGTTTTGTCTCACTGAATTTGTACAGCCACCTGCAAGCCCAGGATTTTTAACCCCATGTGATGGATGAGGAAAATAGAGCTCCGAGAAGGCTGAGGAACTTGTCCGAGGTCACACGTCTAGGGCAGGTAGAGCCAGGATTCCAACCACAGTATGTCTGACTCTCAGCTGAGCAAGATCTCCCTAATCATTCTGGGGAGACCTGAGCCTCCCTGAAGCAAACAAAGATCAGGATGCTAGACTGGAATGCTGCAGCCAAGAGGATGCGCATCAAGATCGGGTTTTGTGAGTTCCTTGTGCTATATCCGTCAAGAAGATTCAGGTTGGATAGACAGGCAGGTTATCAACATGTAGCCCCAGCCTGCGTCAAGAGAAATAATTGCCCTAGGGAGAAGGGTGTAGGCTTTCCCCACGCGGTTCTAGAGAGAACTATCCGATGTGTGGTGTTTCTGGTAACCAGAGCTCGACTTGAAACTGATCGCAAGGGACAACTTATTAAAAACTGCAGGTGCCCAGCAATAAACTAAAAGTAGTGGGCTCCAGATCACCGGGAGAATGCCTACCAAGAACAGGTTTTTCAGAGGAGATGACAAAGAAAATTGATTTTTGAGGAAATGGGGGTTTTTAGAAATGTTTGAAAATGTATTTGAAACCCCCAACAGAAAGAAGGCTTTGCTTTGGTCCTGACCCTTGCCCCTGACGAGAGTTATAGGTGTAGCTCTGTGATGCCAGCCCCTGGGGAGGGTGGGTATGTGAGGGTGCTGGGAGCATCAGGGGCAGAGAGCCTTAGGGCAGGCCACAGCAGCAGCACCATTATTATCACCCTCGTCGTCATTCGCAACCATTTATTCAGAGCGCTTGTAAGTGCCAGGCACGGTGCTAAGTGCTTTCTTATTTTCTTGCATCCTAACAATATTTCTAGATGTTGGGTGCTATTATCCCAATTTTACAGAAGAGAAAATTGAGCCTGACACCCCAGGCCTATCTGACTCCAGACACCTGCTTCCAGCCACTCTGTAAGTGGCCCATCTGCGCCACTTCTTGTACCAGGCACAAGCGTTTACTGAACTAGAGGACCCTGGCTTGGAGAACAGCTGTGCTGGGGTGGGGCTTCTGTTCTCTGGGATTCTGGATGAGATGCCCAGTCCCTTACTCTAAGGAAATGGGATTTTCAGAATTCCAGTTGTCAGCTGAAAAGGCAGTGTCTCTTTGGCTCAGAGATGTTCGAGAGCTTCTTCCAAGGGACTTGAAGCCTGCTGGGAAAGAATTGTGCCTCAGGCTTAAGTGAGCACCCTCCCTACCCAGCAGGGTGGGTGTCACTGACATGTGGCACCTCTAGCCTGGAGAGCGGAGGAAGGGCTGGGGCGGGGGTGGCTAGGTGGCACCTGCCTGAGCCAGGGGTCTGACCAGACTCTTTTTTCGATTTCTCTCTTTGTGGTGACTGGTTCTATCTTGCTCTGAGGAGGCAGTCAGAGGCCATCTTTGGGCAGAATGTCCACAATCACTGGGGGACCCCACTGGTCTTTCACCAAGGAGGGAAATCTGAATAATGGACATTACAAGAATTCCTAAAATGGGACAAGTATTGTGCTCAGAGTTGTACATGCTTATTTCGTGTTCATAATAACCCCATGAAGAGGGAGTTGTCATCTCCTGTTTACTGATAAGAAAACCCAGGCTCAGAGAGGTTGTGTAACCTGCCCAAATTCACCCAGATAGTGAGGGACAGTGGGCCAGCATGCCAACTTTGAGACTGTGTGGAAGGAAGGAAGGAAGGGAGGAAGGGAGGAAGGGAGGAAGGGAGGAAAGGAGGAAGGGGAGCGGAGGGGAGGGGAGGAAGGAAGGAAAGAAAAAGGGAAGGTGGGAAGGCAGGAAGGCAAGGAAAGCAGGAAGGAAGGCAGGCAGGCAGGCAGGAAGGAAAAAGGGAAAGCAGGAAGAAAGGAAGGAAGGAAGGAGGGAAAGAAGGAAGGAAGGAAAGAAGGAAGGAAGGAAAGAAGGAAGGAAGGAAGGAAAGAAAGAAGGAAGGAAAGAAGGAAGGAAGGAAAGAAGGAAAGAAGGAAGGCAGGAAGGCAGGAAGGCAGGAAGGCAGGAAGGCAGGAAGGAAGGAAGGAAGGCAGGCAGGCAGGCAGGCAGGCAGGCTGGCTCTATAGGGATTGTGCCATGCATCTGTGAGGTTCAGTCTGATATTCATTGTTTCAGCAAAGCTATTCCTCACAATGACTCCACAAGCTGAGTTTTTGTCCCCACTTTTTTTTTTTTTGAGATGGAGTCTCGCTCTGTCGCCCAGGCTGGAGTGCAGTGGTGTGATCTCGGCTCGCTGCAAGCTCCGCCTCCCAGGTTCATGACATTCTCCTGCCTCAACCTCCCAAGTAGCTGGGACTACAGGCACCCGCCACCACACCCGGCTAATTTTTTGTATTTTTAGGAGAGACGGAGTTTCACCGTGTTAGCCAGGATGGTCTCGATCTCCTGACCTCGTGATCTGCCCGCCTCAGCCTCCCAAAGTGCTGGGATTACAGACGTGAGCCACTGCACCCAGCCCAGTCCCCACTTCTACGGATGAAAAAATTCAACCAGGCACGGTGGCTCACACCTGCAATCCCAGCACTTTGGGAGACCAAGATGGGCAGATCACGAGGTCAGGAGTTTGAGACTGTCCTGGCCAACATGGTGAAACCCTGTCTCTACTGAAAATACAAAAATTAGCTGGGTGTGGCAGCGCATGCCTGTAATCCTGTTTACTTGGGAGGCTGAGGCAGGAGAATTGCTTGAACCCAGGAGGCAGAGGTTGCAGTGAGCCGAGATTGCGCCCCTGCACTCCAGCCTGGCGACAGAGCTAGACTCAGTCTCAAAAAAAATAAAATAAAATAAAACAAACAAACAAAAAAATTCAGTCTGAGAGGTTAAGAAATGTGCCCCAGGTCACATAGCTAGTCATAGTGGAGCCAGGGGTTAGATGTGGGTCTGGCTGCCCCAGTGCCTGCACTCCTTCTACTAGGGGAGTAGAATTTTCTCTCCAGCTTGCCCATCTGAGGTTTGCAAATCAAAGGGCAAGGCGCCAGCCAGCTCACGCATCCCTGAGGCACTGAGCTTGGCCTCACCAGGTGTGCATGTGTCTGTCCCTGGGCAGAGGGGCTGTGTGGTGGGGACCTTTCACATCTCCCTGCTGCAGGCACCTGTCATCGCAGTCTGAGATTGGCACAGCCTGTAAACAGCCCTGTGGCCAGATAAGTCTTCACCTTCTCATCCACAGCTCTACTCATGCAGTCAATGCCAAAACTGTCTTGAGAAATTAGTTTGCCTTTACTGAGGCCTCCCTGGGAGTCCCAGCGGCTGAGGGGGAGAGTTAGGAGGGCAGGGGCAGGCTGCAGCCAGGGACCCCTCTGCTTCTTTCTTCAGTTTGTGAGCAACCGAGACACAGCAGAGGGTGGACAGGGCCGAGGCCAGGGAGTCAGACCATATGTCCCGATGTCCTTACCAAGAAGGTTCCCCACATCCACCCTGCATGCTTCATGGGCATTTGTGGTGTGAACCCTTTGGAGTTCAGGTCAGTCTCCACTGACCCTGGGCAGCTGCTTTGGCTCTCGCAAGTCTAAGAGTCCCAAAGGCAAGGACACTGCAGCCCTGCAAGGCCTCCTTGAGGCATTCGTGAAAGTCACAGCTTAGCCACTCTCTCTCCCCAGGTCTCACAGATTCTCTTCTTTCTACTCTCTGACCCCTTACCCCTTGTGATAACCTTGATCTGACTGAGGAGCCACAAGGGGTAGGACGGGTTCTACGCCATTTCCTTTGTCAGTTCTGCCCGACACTTTGGTTATGCACACCGTGGAGCCCTTATCAGGCATCTGATCAGTTCTTCTGACCTCCTTCTGAGTATCCCTACTTTTTTTTTTTTTTTTTTCTTATTCTCTCTCCTGATCCCTCATTTAAAAACAGGGTAGAGGTTTCCTAGGAAGGGTGCTAGGTTTTCTACTGGGCAGGTGCCTCCATTGCGCCCTAGGGTTGTCTGCCTAGGCACCCCTAAGGCTTTTTACGAATCTATTTATTTATTTGGAGGCAGTGGGGAGAATGGTTCAGAATTTCTCCTCTGGAGCTAGACTGCCTGAGTTCATAATCCCAGCTCTGTCCACCAACAGGGCGACCTTTGGTTTGTTTCATAACCTCATCCATTTTATGGATGAACCTCAGTTTGCTCATCCATAAAATGGGAATAATGTTAGTAAGACTCTCCAAGGCCTCTTATGAGCATTAACTAAGTTAATTAGTGTGAAGCCTTTATAATAGGGCCTGGCCCATAGTAAATGCCATTTGAGTGTTTGCTCTTCTTATTTGTTCCTATTTTGACTGAGTGCCCACACAGCTCTAGGTGTCATGCTTGGGACATGGCACTGGAGACATAACAGTGATGAAGAAGACAAGATCCTTGTCCTCACGTAGCTTATACTTTGTGGAAGGATGGAAGAGTGAGCAGGCAGCCACGGCACACCAAGAACTGAGTTTTTCAGCTGAAAAGCTAGTGCTGTGATTTGGGAAGTCTATATGTGTAGGGAGCATGCAAGAGGGACACCTGGTGTGGGTGGCAGGGACAGTGACAAGTGTCACCTGCCTTCACCTGTCACAAAGCTCACTGGCTGCCGAATTCTCACCCTGAGCCACCTGGCCACCTAAACTTCCACTTTCTCCCAAGGAGATTTAACCTGAATTATTCATATGTGTGTGTGTGTGTGTGTGTGTATGTATATATACACACATACATTGTTTTTGTTTTTGTTTTTGTTTTTTTTGAGGCGGAGTCTCGCTCTGCCACCCAGGCTGGGGTGCAGTGGCCGGATCTCAGCTCACTGCAAGCTCCGCCTCCCGGGTTCACGCCATTCTCCTGCCTCAGCCTCCCGAGTAGCTGGGACTACAGGCGCCGCCACTGCGCCCGGCTAGTTTTTTTGTATTTTTTTAGTAGAGACGGGGTTTCACCGTGTTAGTCAGGATGGTCTCGATCTCCTGACCTTGTGATCCACCCATCTCAGCCTCCCAAAGTGCTGGGATTACAGGCTTGAGCCACCGCGCCCGGCCTTTGTTTTTTTTTTTTTGTGAGACAGAGTCTCACTCTGTCACCCAGGCTGGAGTGCAATGGCACAATCTCTGCTCACTGCAAGCTCCACCTCCCGGGTTCACGCCATTATCCTGCCTCAGCCTCCCAAGTAGCTGGGACTACAGGCACCTGCCACCACGCCCGGCTAATTTTTTGTATTTTTAGTAGAGACAGGGTTTCACCGTGTTAGCCAGGATGGTCTTAATCTCCTGACCTCATGATCATCCCGCCTCAGCCTCCCAAAGTGCTGGGATTACAGGCATGAGCCACCACGCCCGGCCTTGTTTATTTATTTTTAAGACATAGTCTCACTCTGTTGCTCAGCATGGAGTACAGAGGCATGATCTTGACTCACTGCAACCTCTACCTCCCAGGCTCAAAGAATTCTCCCACCTCAACCTCCTGAGTAGCAAGCACCACAGGCTCATGCCACCACGCCCGCTGACTTTTTGTATTTTTGGTAGAGACAGGGTTTTGCCATGTTGCCCAGGCTGGTCTTGAGTTCCAGAGCTCAGGTGATTCACTTGCCTCAGCCTCTGAAAGTGCCAGGATTACAGGCATGAGCCACCGTGCCTGGCCTTAAACTGATCTTTCAGATTCCATGCTGTACTTGGTCTTACAGAAGCTAGGAACTAGCCCCTTATAGACTGCCTCTGGGAGGTGCGAGGAGGGACGCTGAGGGCCCTGGTTTCAGGGTGGAGGTTGTTGGCAAAAATGGGAGTTTCCCCAGAGACAGTGGCTTGGCATTTATTTCCCTCTAGAAGCCTGCCTTCACGAAGAATTGCCCACGACACACACTCCCTTCAGGCCAGCGGCAGGGGGGGCAGGTTCCCCATATTAAGGAGGAGACCACTTTATATAAAAAGCACATACATGTATCCAGACTAATGGGTGGACCCAGCTCCTCTCAGCTTCACCCATTCCTTGAGTTCTCACAGTTTTCCACAGGTGCCAGCAGCTGTTTCCACTCTTGCTTCCTGCTCTAATCCAAGCTCTCTGCTGCTCCCCTTCTGATCACTAAAGAAGCAGGGGCCTCTGCTTCCTCCCTCTCCCGCTCCCTCTCCCTCTCCGTCTCTGTCTCCATCTCCGTCTGTTGCACAGGCTGGAGTGTAGTAGCATTATCACAGCTCACTGCAGCCTTGACCTGCCAGGCTCAAGTGATCTTCCTGCCTCAGCTGGGACCACAGGCGCGAACCACCATGCCCAGTTTATCTTTGTATTTTTTTTGTAGAGACGGGGTTTCTCCATGTTGCCCAGGCTGGTCTTGAATTCCTGGGCTCAAGTGATGCTCCTGCCTTGGCCTCCCAAAATGTTGGGATTACAGGTGTGAGCCACCATGCCCAGCATCATTTCTCCCTCTTGACATCTAGAGAGTTGATATCATCCTGGCCTGCTGGCTCCCCAGCTCTTCCTGATCTCTCTCTCTCTCTTAGAGAAGCACAGTAGAAGGTAGGAGAAAGGATGTGGCCTTCACAGCTAGAGGCCCGATTTCAACCCTGCCTCTGCTCCAGCAACTTTGTTACCTGGGTCAGTTACTTACCCCTCACTGAGCCTTGCTTTCCTAATCTGTAAATTGGGGATGATGGTCCCTGCCTTAGGGTATAATTGTTGTGAGAAACAGACAGGACCATGTGCACCCATGGCCTTGCAACTCTGAAGCACTGGACAAATGTGCACTTGGTCTCTTTCCTCGGCCCTCTGGCAGCAGCCTTGCATCATTCTTTCCTACCTTCTGCTCCTCATAGTGTTCACGGGCTGCATCTAATCAGCCTGCCTTCTGAGTTTCTCCAAATGACTTCTCTTTCTTCCCTCCTCTCTGTCCTCAGTTTATACCACCAGGCCCCGAGCCAGGGACATGCATATTTCCCAGCCTCACTCCCATCTTTCCATCTCCTTCTCAGCGTTTTCAGAATCCCTATGTATCTCCACAAGAGCGGCCTTCTAGGCTGGACCCTGGTCCCTACATGGAACGTGCAAACCCGGAGCGGGCCAGTCCTGGCAGGAAAACATTTTTGAACTTCAGTTTACATTTTCTAATCTTAAAAAAGTTAAGTGTTACTAATTTATGTCCTCACTTGGTCTGTCCCTATGTCAGGCTGTCACATGTCATGCTTGGCACACAGTGTGTCCTCAGGGAAGAGTGGGGCTTCCAAGAAAATGTGGCACCTCCTTCTATTTGTCTTTGGCATATTACAACGCAGTGCAGTTCACAGTGCTGTGATTACTGGATTTTTTAGTTATGTGTTCTGGTGTTAACTAAACTAACCCACACCAAATGGAGAGGTGGCTCTGAAAAGCTCCTGCAAAGAAACCGTGGATGCAAAATAATACTAGTCCCATAATCATAAGCAATCATTAAAAAACGCAATGCTGACCCTTCTCAGGGGGTCTTATACCATGTCATCAGCCATATTACAATGTAAAAATCGTGACAACCTATCAGATGTGACCCCCAAGTACCCCAGGATCCAAATGATCAAGAAGACCATATGAAATACAGATTGATATAGGCCATTACTAATAACAAACCTTGCACTAAGTGTGTAAGTGCCCAGAGACAGCAGCTAATGGTGAAATAAAAGCTATCTTGATTAGAAAAACATTTTAAACCACAAAGACACTCAACTTTGCTGTACAATTGGACAAAAGTATAGATATCTCTAACGTGCCTCTTGGTATTTGCAATAATTCATTTCAACAATAAAAATACATGAAAGGCTGGGTGCGGTGGTTCATGCCTATAATCCCAGCACTTTGGGAGGCCGAGGCAGGCGGATCACCTGAGGTCAGGAGTTCGAAACCAACCTGGCCAACATGGCAAAACCCTGTCTCTACTAAACATACAAAAGTTAGCCGGGCATGGTGGTGCATGCCTGTAATCCCAGCTACTCAGGAGGCTGGAGCAGGAGAATAGCTAGAATCCAGGAGGTGGAGGTTGCAGTGAGCCGAGATCACACCACTGCATTCCAGCCTGTGTGACAGAGCAAGACTCCATCTTAAAAAAGAAGAAGAAGAAGAAGAAGAAGAAAAAAAAAAAATATATATATATATATGTGAAGACCTCTCTTTTTGTAAATCACTAAAGGATGAACCAGTGAACATATATTCTCAACAGTAAATGACTTCCTGGATGACAAGAAGCTTTAGCAAACAACTCTGAAAGTGTAGCTGCTGATGTTACGACTGGGAGAAAAAGGAATTGGGATAAGGTGACAGAGATGGAGGGTGCAGCATTCAGAGACAAGCTATTGCCACAAAGGAGTCAAAGCTAGAAGAAGGCAAATTGCTACAGGAAGCCACCATGCAGCTAGCTTTATAGAGCAAGACCTTTGAAACATCATAGTGTCTTTCTGGAAATTTGTATGGAATAAGGTCTGTGGCAATTGCTCGCGCCTGCTTAGAATTGCTGGCTAGCTATAGGCAAAAGAATTGTCAAACTTATAGCTGAGTTCTCTTTTTGTTCCACAAAATATAGTATTCCCCTGCCTTTTCCTGTGAAGACAGGTGGTGATCAGAAGTATGCCCCCTGCTAGAGCTTTTCAAGAGGGTTGGCACATTAGTCTGTTCCCCCAAAGTAATGGAGATTTTTTTCCCCTGTTTTTATTTAATGTCAACTGTCTGAGGTTTTTTTTTTTTTCTCTGTAAAGTAAGGGGGAATGTTGTGATATCAAGGCAGGATGTGTATCAGCATAAAAATACTGAGAATCATTTCCTTGTTGGTCAATCTGCAATCAGACATCTGTGTATCTTTAGTATTTCAAAATAAAAAGCAAAAAGTTATAACAATAAAACCCATGTTATATATATGACATGCACATAGTATAGTATATACTATATGTAATGTTATAACTATATATGTGAAGTATATAATACAATTTTTAGGATTAAAAATTTAATTGACAAATAAAAATTGTATATATTTGTGATGCACCACTGTTTTGTTTGATTTGAGATGGAGTCTCACTCTGTCACCCAGGCTGGAGGGCAGTGGTACAACCTTGGCTCACTGCAACCTCCCCCTCCTGGTTTCAAGCGAGTCTCCTGCCTCAGCCTCCTGAGTAGCTGGGATTATAGGCATGTGCTGCCATGCCCAGCTAATTTTCATATTTTTCATAGAGATGGGGTTTCACCATGTTACCCAGGCTGATCTCGAACCCCTGACCTGAGGTGATCCACCTGCCTTGGCCTCCCAAAGCACTGGGATTATATGTGTGAGCCACTGCGCCTGGACGGTGCACAACTGTTGTTCTGAAATAGGTATACATTGTAAGGTGGCTAAATTGCACCCATTAATATGTGTATTACCTCACATATTTATTTTTTGTGGTGAGAACACTTAAAATCTACTCTCTTAGCAATTTTCAAGAATACGAGACACTGTTATTAACCATAGTCACTATGTTGTACAACAGATCTTTTGAACTTACTCCTCCTGTATCTGACTGAAATGTTGTACCCTTTGATCACTGTCTCCCCTCTCCCCAGGCCCTGGTAACCACCATTCTACTCTACTCTGTTTGTTTTTCTTAGGTCCCATATATCAGTGAGATCTGTGATACTTGTCTTTCTGTGCCTGGCTTATTTCACTTAGTACTGCTTTTAATAAAAGCAAGGTAGGCCGAGAGGAGTCTGGTGAGAACCAGGAAGCACAGCTGCCCGGGACGATGGCTTCAGGGGCTGGGGCTCACTGCTGCTGAGTGGGCTGGACATCCAGACTGCACCCCTTCCCAGCATGGGTGACAGAGGAGCCTAGGGGCCCTCCAGTGAGACCTGTTTGTATCTCCACTCTTCAGCCTCCCCGGTGATTGAGAATGGCCAGCTGGAGTGTCCTCAGGGATACAAGAGACTGAACCTCACTCACTGCCAAGGTAGGACCCCTAGGGCCAGGGCTGGGCTCAGGGATGCTGGGACACACTCTTAGCACCAGACAGGAGGAGTGTCTGTCATTGGTCGAGTGGTCTCCACTGAGTCCCTCTAAGCCCCAGCTTGGGGGAGTGGTGGGAGGCTGCTGATTCCAGGGGCCTAAGGAAATCCAGGGACTTGCTTGAGAGTGACAGAGGAAGCCAAGGGGGCCGACACCTCCTCCCCATCTCCACCCACCCCCACCTGGAACACAGGCTAGGGTCTCTAGGCCATGCGGGGCTGTGTCCGAAGGGGCCGCCGCAGTCCCTGCCCTTCTGCTTTCCTCCTGAGCTGGTCTCCCTGGAATGGGAAGAATTTCAGCTCCAGGGTGGGAAATCAAGTCAGCCTGAGTTGTTGGGGCCTCTGTGGGCCTTTCCCAACTAAAAACCCTTAGCTATTCAGGCCTCCCTCCCACTTGCTTCAACCCACAGCCAGGAAGGGGGGCGGGGAGCATGGGGGCTTCCTGCCAGGGACAGGCTCCTGGGGCTGGCAGAGGCCAGTGGGGAACAAGGTGGCCTCCCTGTGAGGAGCTTGGACAACTGGACAAATAGTTGTCTGTATGGTTTGCTTTGGATGGAGCTGGGTCAGAGACAGGGGATTGACCCAGGTGGCCTCCACGGTGCCCTCCCTCTGGAGGTTGCTTCCGAGAGAGGAGTCTGGGGAAGCTCTGCGTGACTGGGCTGTCTCCCTCGGGGGTGCCAGGCTGCAGAAGTGATTCCTAGCCTGTGGATAAGCAAAGGTGCTGGGGCCGAGCAAAGGGGCAGACCTCTGGCCCAGCCTAGTCCAGGGTCAGACTCCCTCAGGAGCCAGTGGTTTGAGGGCCAAGCAGACAGTGGCTCTAGGGAGAAATACGTATTTTTGCCCTTGGAGGGAAATCGGGGCTGTTCATATCTAAACGGTTGCCAGTTGCTTTTCCTCCTGGTGGGTTTCCCAGTCTGAAGCTTTAAGGTTATTCTCAGGATCTCAAATGGGTTCTTTGCCCTCCCTCCACTGAGCCCCAAGATTCAGGACACCAAAGGACCTTCCCTCAGGAGGCCCTGCCCCTGAAACCTCCCTTTCCCACGTGTGTGGCTGTGGTCTCCGTGTCTGCGAAGGGACCTGCTCACCTCTGCACCTGCACACGTCATCTCTCCTCTCTCTCTCCATCCTTCCCTCCTACTTCCACAAACTATTGGAGGGGAGATTACTATGGGCTACATACACTGTGCTAGGTGTTGAGTACACAGTGATGGAGAAGACACAGTCCTGCCCCAGGTGCAGATAGACCCCTGAACAATCACATCTAATGAGCAGAGTGTTCTTGAGAGAAAGCAGCGGTCACTGAGTGCTACAGGATCCCATGGGGGGGGCCCCTTCCCAGACTGGGAGGATCAGGGAAGGCTTCCTGGAAGAGGTGATACCCAAGCCAAGACTTTAAAAATGAGTACAAGTTGGCCAACTAAGAGGATGCAAGCTCTCCAGGCAATGTGAACACCATCAGCAAAAGAACATTTTGCACTGTCTGGAGTGTCCCAGAAAGTACTATGTACATGGCCTGTGTACACACGGGAGATGCCACAGGTCTGCCAGTGTCTCATCAGAGCCACCTGTTTACCCACAGGCTTTAGGGACACGGTGGAGGACCTTGGATACCATGTTAGGGTTTAGGGCCTCCCTCTAAGAAGTGATGGGGAACCCAGAAGCTTCTTAAGCAGAGGGAAGCAAGTCAGACTTGGGTTTGGAGGTCCACATCCCACTGTGGCCACAGTCTGGACGCATATGGATCACTGCCCTTTCCCATTTCTCAGTAGCACCTTCCCAGCTCTTACTGGCACCCTGTCACAATGGCGCATCCTATCAAGGAGTAGTGCCCCTTGGTGCTCAGGCTGGGTCACCTTTCAGTCCCTCGTTCCTGTGCCCAGTGCCAATTTCCCCAAACCAGTGGGTGACCTGGCTCTGCAGACACAGGGCTGCCTATGTTATCGCCTGGCCTGGAGGTAGGTGCCCCTCACAAGCAATTCATGCACATCATCTCTGCTGCCATCACCATCATCAACAGAAGTGCCATCATCAAGATGGCCTCCGACTCCTCATAGCTCAGATTTCGGGGGCTGAGACCTCCCCTTGGCAGGGAGAAGTTTGCAGTAGGAAAAGGGGGTTTCCTCTTTGAGGTCACAGAGGAAACCAGTGCACCTCCCTTATTTGAAGAACAGCATTAGCCTCCACGGGTCTTTGGGGGGATATGTGCAGCCTGCACAAGGAAGGGCGTTCAGGAGGACCCGGAGATGTGCCCTTCTAACCCTCAGCCTCTGCGCACCCTTGCTATCCCCTTCCCCTTCAGTGCCTTCCTCCAGCCTCTGCCTCCTTTTCCTTACCAGGGTCCCCCCTCCTCCAGCTCACTGCAGTCATGCTCCCAGGGTCTTGAGCCCCACAGAGGTGCTTCAGGGACCTCTGGAGGAAGGCTGAATAGGAGGGACTTGGCTGCTCCTTCTCCACCTTCCAACCCAAACAGTCCCCTCAATCTGTTTCCTGTCTGCATGTCAACATGCCACTCTCCAGCTAAGTGACTCTGTGCCCAGTGCCAATTTCCCCAAACCAGTGGGTGACCTGGTTATTCCTGAGACCTCAGTTTCTTCTCCGGTAAAATGAGGACGTGTGGGCCTATTTGATAAAATGGTTTGTGAGAATTAAATGGGGTATTGTATGTTAATACCCAGCAGAGTATGTAGCATGTAATAGGTGCTCAATAAATACTAGTGCTTGAGGCCTGATGAGGTGGCTCATGCTTATAATCCCAGCACTTTGGGAGACCAAGGCAGTTGGACTGCTTGAGGCCAGGAGTTTGAGACCAGCCATGGGCGACACGGTGAAAACACATCTCTACAACAAATACAAAACAAAAATTAGCTGGATGTGGTGGTACACGCCTGTCGTTCCAGCTACTCGGGAGGCTGGGGCATGAGAATTGCTTAAACCTGGGAGGCGGAGGCTGCAGTGAGCTGAAATCACACCCCTGCACTCCAGCCTGGGTGACAGAGTGAGACTGTCTCTCAAAAAACAAACAAACAAACAAACATTAGCTCTTAATATTATGATCATTGTTACATGCCAGTTACTGAACTAAGTGGTTTGCAGTTTGATCTTATTTTATCCATCTAACACCGTCTGGTTGTTACTATCATTATCCTCATTTTACAAGTGAGGAAACTGAGGCCCAGGTAGAGGAATCCCACTGAATACATAGCAGCTCTTTTGTTGTTGTTTTGTCTGGAGAGGGTATTTGAGGATCTCCACCCCGCCCCTCCCCTCCATCAGGCCCCCTGTGGGCTGTGTCTGTCCAGAGCCAACTCCAGGGCAGGGGCATGAGCTGGTCATCTCCTCCAACTCTGCAGATATCAATGAGTGCTTGACCCTGGGCCTGTGCAAGGACGCGGAGTGTGTGAACACCAGGGGCAGCTACCTGTGCACATGCAGACCTGGCCTCATGCTGGATCCATCGCGGAGCCGCTGTGTGTGTGAGTGTTTGTAGGGACGGGGTTGGGGAGGACACTGGGAGGCAAGATGGGACCCTTCAGGTCCACAGGCCAGCCCAGGGCAGTAATTTTCCCAAGACCTGATCATGCCATGCTCAGGGCCTGTGTCTGCTACTCAACCTGGAGTTGGGCCCAGTGTGAAAACCTGATCAGCCCATCCTGCTGGAACTGAGATGGTTACTACTTCCCTTTTTACACTAGGCATTTCTTCCAGGCCTTTGCAGTTTAGAATTCATCTTTTCTATTTCTCTTTTTTTTTTCCTTTCTAATCATTTCTGTTCCATGCGTAGCCTCGTTTTCTTTGGCGGCGGGGGTGGTGGGGGTGGCCTCTGCTGTGATGTCTGGCCGAGCCTTGGCTGCTGAGTGACCTTTCCAGAAGGATTATCCATAGCATTCATGGAGCTACTGCCCGACCTGAGGGCCTTTCCGCAATCCTGTGGCCCCTGTGGTTCTGAAGTTTCTCCTCATCCATGAACACATAGTGGGCATTAGCATTGTGTCCAGGTATGTGCCTGCATGTATGCCAGGCAGCCCTGTTTCCAGAGACCTCTGTGGTTTCCAGGGGGAGTGGCCCAGGCTATCAGTAACCCCCAGTGGCAGAACTGACACCACAGCCCAGATGGGGCTTTCCCTGGGCCAGAAGGCCCGACCAGAGCTAAATAAAACCAGTCCCAACTGGCCTCTGGGAGGCAGCAGCCCAGGTTGGATGGGCCGCTCTCAGCTCAGCAGGGCTCCCTGCAACCGGCCAAGCCCTCAGTCTGCAAACTTTCTGGTACTGGGTTTGGGAGGGCCATGGGGTTGAACAAGACTCCAGTGCCACCCAGAGACTGAACCCAGTGGCTCTAGGGAGATAAGACAGCAAGAGCTATAGGAAGGGGGTGCCCAGAGAGTGAGGGGTCCAGCGTGGGAAGAACATGTCAGGCCGCTCTCAAGAAACTTCCATGGTGGCAGTGGCAGGTGATCAAGGCCTTGAGAGGCTTACAACCCTACCTTCTACTCCACATCACTTAAGATCCCTTTACCAGACAGGTGTGTTTGACATCCAAGGTGACTTATTTATGAGTACCAGAAAAAGATCCTTAATGCAGGGAAGCAGAGATGTCCCTCTAGTGTCCTTTTCCCTCTGTCCCTGGTGTTACTCCCCCAAGCCTCCCACGGTGATTCACCTCCCTGCAAGTGGGATGGGCAGTGCGAAGTTTCTCTTCCCTTTGTTTCTGGGTTCTGCCTCCCTCCCTCCCTGCCACCTGACCAGGTCCAGTGGAGCAGTCGGCAGGGCTGCCCCAGCCTCCTGATATTCCCACCCGGGTCATCTCCACCCTGGGGTTCAAAGAGACGGAGCCCTTCCTTACAGTGTCCCAAGGGAAGTGGCTGCTAGAAGCAGAAATTGCACCTGGAGATCCAGGGCTCACAGACGGGCTGGTGATTTACCTGTGGCGGGCACATGACTTTTGGCAAGCTGCTCTCACACATCTCACTCTATTTAATCTCCATGGCGAAGTTTATTAATCAGGAGTCCTTGGATTGCAAGTGACAGAAACCAAACTCAAACTGCCTTAAGCAAAAAAGAATTCGCTGGGGCTGGGCCCAGCGGCTCACACCTGTAATGCAAGCACTTTGGGAGGCTGAAGCAGGCGGATCACTTGAGCTCAGGAGTTCAAAACCAGCCTAGGCAACATGGTGAGACCCTGTCTTTACAAAAAATTAAAAATTAGCCAGGCACGGTGGTGCACACCTGTAGTCCCAGCTACTAGGGAGGCTGAAGCGGAAGGATGGCTTGAGCCCCAGAGGCAAAGGTTGCAGTGAGCCGAGATCATGCCACTGCACTGCAGCCTGGGTAACAGAGCGAGACTCTTCTCAAAAAAAAAAAAAACAAAAGCATTCGTTCACACAACTAGGAAGTGCAGGCGTGGTGTGGCCTCAGGCTGGCTGATCAGTCAGCCACAGTGTCTGCAGGGGGGGTCCTGCTCTTTCCTCTGTGTCAGTTTCATGGTTCCTTCGAAGGCGGTCACCAGATGCTCTAGGCCTACACCCTCTCAGCCTTGCAAACTCAATAAAAAATGACCCCCTTTTCCCCCATCACCCAGGAATAGTCTCGAAGCTGATTATCACTGGGCCTCCTTGGTGAAGTGCCCATCCCTGACCCAGTCACTGGAACCAGGGGTACGGACCACAAGCCTTCAGCCAGAAAGGCGCCAGCCTCCACTCCAGTCACATGGACCAAGGGTGGGAAAGGGGTGGTTCCCGTAGGAGAAACAGGGTGATTATACCAGAATATGGCACATAGACTCTGGGCAGGCAGAAATACAGGTGTCCCCTGCCATGGAATGATCATTCTCATCTTCATTTTACATGTGAAGAAGCTAAGGCCCAAGGAGGTCCTGTACTTCATGGTGGAGCAGGGATTCGAACTTGGTCTGCTGCGTCCTGGGCCTGACCAGGACTTCCCCAGAATCATTCATTCCTAAACTTTGATTGATGTACTCTTCACCCCACCTCTCCTCCTCTTAGAATCCAGTCAGCCCTCTACAGATTCCAGACTCTTCCAACCTGGCATGGCCTCCTCGTCTTCCATTGAGATAACATACAGAAACTGTTCTTTAATATTTATTATCAAAGTACAAGAAAGGAGATAAGGGTGGTGGCATTGCTATGACCTAAGCCCAGTGTAGCTCAAACGCACAGTGACCCTCAGTATTTTGATTGGCTTGTTGATTCCATGTTTGATTGGCTCATTGGCCTAGCCATCCATGCATAGATTCAACAAGCATTACTAAGCATTTGCATGCACCAGACACTATGGAAGGTGCCTGGGTGACAGAGATGACCCAATATAGGGTCCCTGTCCTCTGAGCTCCCCATCGGGCCTTAGCTTGCCTCATCTTCCCACAGAGGCCGTGGTCCTTAGGACATACTGCTCCCTGCTCAACCCTAGGGACACGTGGGGCCTTCAGCAAACACTTCTAAACTCAGCACTGGAGACAAGGAGCTGCATCCTCAGTTCCTGCTCTCAGGTTCTCCACATGCAGGTGGGGAGTCACGGGTCTCATCAGGCACATGACAAGGGGAGGTGCTGAAACATTCCACTACACCTCTTCCTTCTAAAGTTCTTGTGAGCATTTGCAGGGCTCCAAATTTCCCGACTGAGATATGGGCCAGGCCAGTCTGAGTGCATGTGGCCAGCCACACCTCCATCCACTGCCCTCCCAGCTGTGTGTTCCCCTCCCACTGGCCACCTGCCCACCTCCACGTGCTGTGTCTGTTGCAGCGGACAAGGCCATCTCCATGCTGCAGGGACTGTGCTACCGGTCGCTTGGGCCTGACACCTGCACCCTGCCTTTGGCCCAGCGAATCACCAAGCAGATATGCTGCTGCAGCCGTGTAGGCAAAGCATGGGGCAGCGAGTGTGAGAAATGCCCTCTGCCTGGCACAGGTAACCCCCTGTCCCCATCCCAGCTTTCACTGCCCAGGGGCTTCCTCAAGGCTAGTGACCATGTTGCCGGGCCTGGGTAGATCTCCCTCAATCTGGAAGACTAAAGTAGTCTTCCCTGCCTGTTCATGTGTTTATCCCAACCTGGGGCTCCCTCCCTCCTTGCTGCCATAATTGCCGTGTCTCCCAAAGGGAGGGAAAGGAGGGCCCTGGTTTCCTGCAGGAACAGCACCTCTCAGCTTGTCCTCCGGCTGTTGGCTTTGCAGAGGCCTTCAGAGAGATCTGCCCTGCCGGCCACGGCTACACCTATGCCAGCTCCGACATTCGCCTGTCCATGAGGAAAGCCGAGGAGGAGGAACTGGCAAGGCCCCCAAGAGAGCAAGGGCAGAGGAGCAGCGGGGCACTGCCTGGGCCAGCAGACAGACAGCCACTCCGGGTCATCACAGACACCTGGCTCGAGGCCGGGACCGTTCCTGACAAGGGTATCTGAGCTGGGGGAGACGCCTGAGGGATTCCCCTTTCCCCTAAGTTTCTAGCACCTCAGAGAAGTGTGGGTGTCCATCCTGGGTGCCTGGGCATCCCATCTCTGTGGCATTAGAAAAGGGAGCTTGGAGCGGCAGCACCCAACCCTGGCAGCCTTCTCTCATGGCCTGTTACAACAGCAAGGCCCCACCCCCTTCCTCTTCCATATGGGGTCAAGAGGTGCCCACGCCCTAGGGAGTAGCTTGTGGAGGTGGGAAAGGTCAGCCGCAGCCCCCACCCCAGCGATCAGGCCTCTCCATCTCCTGCCCTCTGGCCATGCAGCTTCTGGGGCTGGTGCTTGCTACAGGCTTGAATAGCTGGCAGGCGGGTCCTGAGGACCTGCATGCCAGACCCCTGGCCCAGCCTTAGAGTCAGAGTGCTAACTCCAGCTCAATGGCCTTGGACCCCAGAGGGACGGAGCTGGAGGGCGGCTGGGTATGAGGCTCTCCTTGCAAGTGCCCTGAAAACCGTGGAGAAGTCATGCCCAGGTGACTGGTAACACTGAGTGCAGGAGGCCTGGAACATCATAGGGCCAACAAGCTATGTGATTGGTCAGGTTGCTCCAGGAATCTGGAAGAGACAGGGAAGTGAGGACAGAGCCCCAGTTGTGGACACAGGACACCGGCCAAGCCTGGAGCAACTCCACTCCTTCCTCAAACTGTTCCCCTGGCCCAAAGCCCAGGGCAGGGGGCTGAGTGACCCAGCCTGGCTGGGAG
The DNA here is from genome assembly GCF_037993035.2 of Macaca fascicularis. Classification (NCBI taxonomy): domain Eukaryota; kingdom Metazoa; phylum Chordata; class Mammalia; order Primates; family Cercopithecidae; genus Macaca; species Macaca fascicularis. Next base: position 142,476,930 of record NC_088381.1, on the reverse strand, counting down.
GTGTGGGAGGGAGGAGGTAGCAGTGCAAGGAGGTGGCTCCAGGATGGATGGGGTGGACAGGCCCGGGAGCCAGTGGGACTCCTGTCACCCGAGGCCTTACAGGAAAGCAGGGGTTTCCACTTACCAAGAGAGAGGCTGCACTGAGCTATCTTCAGGCTCTCCAGACCTGGGGTCCTGGAATTGTGTGGTGGCCAGTCCCTACAGGGGTGAAGGGGCAGAGGCAGGTAAGAAGAGTCCAAGCTTTCTGTGCTGCCGGCCCTGCTGGGGACGTGGTCTGGGGCGCAGACTGTGAAGGCGCCCAGGTGGTGGTGAGGGAAGACGGCAGCCGGACCCTCCTCCCTGAGCTCACGCTGTCACCTTTCCCTTCCAGGTGACTCTCAGGCTGGCCAGGTGAGTGCGTCCTCCCATTAGGGGGCCAGGCAAGCATGGCAGAGAGCAGGACCTGGTAGCAGCTCAGGCCCCAGGGCAGTGTCTCATGACAGAGGAGAGGGAGAAAGATGGAGCATCTGTTGGATTTTACTTGAAGAGATGACCAAGTGCGAGGATTGATCCAAAGACCGTTTTACCCTAAAGGAAGTGATAACAACAGCTCCTGTTTACGGAGCAGTCATTGTGCAAGCATTTTCCCATTTGGGGTGGGCCGGGGCCCCTTCAGAAAGGAAGTAGGAACATGTCCTCTTAGGTCCGGCTGTCACTCAAGCTTTAAGCACTGCAGATGAGGTGTGGAGCTGCTTGCAGTTCATTCTGGGTCTGGCACTTTCTGCGCCGGTTTAGTTGAACCTCCAGGTATCCTCTGGGAGTGGTGTACGGGGAAGTGCGGGCACAGCTGTGAACAGCCTCAAACCACCTCACTGAGAAAGGCGCATCCAACTCCCTTCCCTGTGCCCAAGATTCCCCTGGGAAAAACGGTGTCGTCCCAGGAAAACATTCCAGAAGAGGAGATCTGCTTCTTCCCTCATCAGCCTCTCAGTCCCTACTCTATCCCCTGCCCCTCCACCCTGCATACCTGACTGTCCCCGAATACAGTTTCTTCGAGGGGACTTGTTCTCTCCCTGGGCTACTATATGACATCCTCCCAGGCCAAAGCTCTAACTCCAGTCCCCATAGACACAGCCAGCCTCCAGGGCCTTTTCCACCCTCTGCCTGCTCTTCTGTTATGTCCCCCCTCTCAGCAACCTCTGTCCACTGGCTGTGTTGAGGGACACCAGGTGTAACCTGCAGTCTGGCTTTCCCACACTGGCCCTGTGGCTCCAGGCACTCTAGTGAGCCTCCAGAGCTTCGGTTACTGTGTTGAGATGCGAGGGTTATAGCTGACACCAAACTTGCTGATTTTCTACTATGTACCTGACACCAAGCTGGCATAGTGTGTACATCAGCTCATTTAATCATGTCAATCTCCCATCATAAGATAGTTGAGAAAGTTAATGAAGTGAGTGGGTATAAAGTGTCTGGCAGAATGCCCAGCATAGAGTAAGAACTCATCAATACCTGGAATGAATGAAAACGTGAATGAGCTAGCTGGTAGGAAGCCCGGAGATGGGGGTGAGTGTGATGGAAGGTGGCACATCACAGGGACGACAGAGGAGCCAAAAGCGACCTTCTCCTGTTTCTGTGCAGGTCACGACCAGTGTCACCCATACACCTGCCTGGGTCACAGGTGAGTCCCTCTTCCTGGCGGCTCCCAGGCAAAAGAGAAGGGAAGGAAAGAGGCCTTAATCAGGAGTGGAGTTACTGTGTGTGAGCTGGTCCACGCTCACACACATCAGAGGAGGGTGAGAAGGACGTGGCCTGTGAGTGCTGTTTCTGGGAGCTCTCTATACACCTAAGGTGCTGTGAGGTCAGCAAGAGACCCCATGACACTTCACAGATAGTTTTCTAGCCACAGAACTCTTTGCAAAGTTCATGGCACCACTTGGCACATAAATCAGAACAAAGAGACAGCACTAGCTGAAATAGGTGGTTGGTTGGGTCGCTAGACTCTTTCCCCCAGGAGGCCTTGTCCTGAAACCACTAATTGCCTGTCACTGGTGTTGGGTTCAGACATTGGAAGGCTGAGCTCATGCTTCTTATAAAATGGTAGAAGACACTGAAGCCTGTCTTGTGGCTTCTCAAGGCAAATAAGATGTTGGTATTTGTGGCAGAGCTCTGTAAGCTGTGAAACACTTTGTAAGCAGAAGGGAAAGAATGTTGAAGTGGGAATTAGGAAACCCAGGTGTCAGCTGTGCCTCCAACAAGCTGGCTGGCCTTGGACAAGTGGCCATTTCTACAAGCCTCAGTCTCCTGGCCCTGAAATAAAAGAGCATTAGACTGGATGTGCTCCAACGCCTGTTAGAGCTCTCAGATTCTCTAGGTGGGGCCAGATCAACTTTCAGGAGACTGGAAGGTATGGGAGTGACCCACCCCAGGCTTCACCCTTCGTTCTTGGAAGTCTGAGCACCAGGGAAAAGGGAGCGGCCACGGCCGGCCAAAGGACTGTGACCCCACCTCTTCCCCTCTCTCCTCCGCAGGGAATGCCACAACCCCACCAATGCCTGAACAGGGGATTCCAGAGATACAGGAAGAACAAGTGACCCCCTCCACCGATGTGCTGGTGACCCTGAGCACCCCAGGTAGCTGCAGCCAGACCTTTGGGGCTCCTTGCACCCTGCCCTGTGAGCTGTGTCTGTCCAGAGCCAACTCCAGGGCAGGGGCATGAGTGGAATGCCCCCTCGCATTTCCAATTAGGTAAAGTCTCCAGCAGGCTCCCAGCTGGGCTCTGCACCCCTGGCCTCATCTTACAAAGAGCACAGGGTCCCTCTTGTGAAAATAAGAGCCCAGTCTGGAGCACTGCCCAAGCCCAGAACGGGGAAGAGAAGGGACACCATGGGAGAGGGAAGCCAGGGGTCTTCCAGGAGAATCTGGGGGTCCCTCTCAAGGAAGGGGAGCATGGGGAGTGAGGGCCGCTGGGGTCCTGGTTCTTCCAGGCCGCTCCCCTGAGTCAGCAGAGTGCCCTGGCAGCGAGCAACTGCCTGCCCACGGGGAGGGCTGATTTTCGGGAAGGAACATGGTTCTATTTCTCAAGGTTGTTTAACCAAGTCTGCATTCCTCTCCCTCTGGTCAGCTACAGTGATGGGGGCGAGGGGCAGGCGTGGGGGTGATCCTGGCAAATCCACCTTGCTCTGGAATGTGCCCTCCTTAAAGGCTCATTGTCTGGGGACTTGGTGCAGGAGAAGCAAGGCGGGTGTTGTAGCCGCTGCCCACTGTACACGTGTGTGCCCGCTCCCCGGGCTCCTGCTCTCTTAACCTCACCACTGGGTCCAGAGACCCAGTCACCTTGTGTTGGGGGTGAGGGCGATGGTGGGATTCTGGATTTCCTCCAGCAAAGAGAAAGCCCCTGCAGCCTGGTGGAACAGCCCAGAGAGTGGGGAGAGGGGGTCCAGCCTTCCCAGGTGCACCCCACTGACCTCTCCCGGGACCTGTCTCTTCTGGCTGAAAGCGCTGCGCCAGGGAGCGTCCCCTCTGGCCTCTGCTCCGCAGGCAGAGTGTGCAGAGTGCTGAATTTCTGATGAGGAAAGTGAGCCTGGAGGAAGGGATGGGAAGCAGGGGGCAGGGGCCAGGCCAAGCTCAGCAGTAGCTCTTGGCATGTGCATGAGTGTCCCCACTGCCACCACCAGCCTCGGCCTTTTGCCCTATCCCCCTTCTCTGCCATTTCTGTAACCTCACCCCTCTGGGCAGACATTTAGGACCCAGCTGAGGGCCCCCACAACCCCCAGGTGTTGGAGCCAGGCCCAGGGAGAGGGTAGCCTTGGGTGTACATTCAATTCAGTACAATCTGGCAGAATGTATACCCACATACAGACCACTTCCCAACCCATTCTCTTGGGTCTTCAGCTTCTCCCGAGCTATGGGGGCAGGGCAGGGACCCCTGAGCATGTGGGCTCCAGGCAAAGACTTCAGGGTGGACACAACGGCAAAAGCATCATTTGTTCATTCATTTGGCATGTTCTAAGTGCCCGGTACTTTTCTAGTATTGGGGATACCATTCAGACAGCTACAGTCTCTGCTGTCTACACAGCCTCAGCCCTGAGTCCCAGTGAGTCTGCCTCCAAACTGTTTCTCAGTTCTGCAGCTGTCTCCCCACTTTTCACCCCATCACCACCACCCATGGCAGACTCTCATTTACATTATTTCAACAGGTTTTAAGGACCCACCATACCTCCCATACCAGTTCATCCATCATCTCGTTGCCTGAGTGGCCTTTCCAGGACTGCTCTGACCCACCCCCACCTTTCAAAAACTCCCTGTTACAGGCCAGTCTCAATGTGGCTTTCAAGGCTCTGCTCAGTTGACCCCAGCTCACCTCTCCCATTTTCCCCTGGCAGTTTTCCCCAAGCACCTTACTCACCAGGTCTCTCTGTCTGTCCAGGGAAAACTGGACAGGAGTTGCAGGGAGGGATGGCACTGGGCACTGGGTAGGAGTCGGGCTCATTTTCAGGGTGGGGTTAGGATGGAGGAGTTTTGCTGCAAATTTGCTGGAAATATGGGTGACCTATTAGATCTTGGTGGGGGTGATGCCCTACTGTGACCTCCATCCTGGGTAGGGCTCGGGGTGCTGGGCAGAGGTCCCCTAGGGTCTTATGCAAGGCCAAGCTGTGCATGGGTATGGGAGGGAGGGCCTGGCTAAGGTTGGCCTTCTGAGGCCCCTAGACCCTGGCCACTCATTGTCCCCACCCTGCTCCACTGCCTTTGTCCAGCACCCACCCTGCCATAACCTCTGCTTTGCTCTGGCTCCCACAGGCATTGATAGATGTGCTGCTGGAGCCACCAACATCTGTGGCCCTGGAACCTGTGTGAACCTCCCAGATGGATACAGATGTGTCTGTAGCCCCGGCTACCAGCTGCACCCCAGCCAGGCCTACTGCACGGGTATTCACTTGGGTGCCCTGGGCTTACTTGGTGGCTGGGGTAGATGGGAGCAGGGGCTAGGAGGCCGAGTTGAGAGTCCAGGAAGAAGCAGAAGGTCCAAGCAGTGCTGGGTGGTTGATGAGTTTAGGAGGAGCGCAGTCCCTGTGGACAAAGCTAACTTTAACCCTCAGGGGAAGACTAGTCTCGGTGAGTCCCATCCGATGAGTCTCCAGGACTCCAGGAGCGTGGAAGCCAGCCCACTGCATGCATCTTGACCTGTGCCTGGCAGCCCTCTGCTCTGAGATCAGCCCACCCATCAAACTGACCATTTTGTTGCCTGGAGGTGGACCAAGGTCTGCCCCAGTTGCAAATGTCTCCAGCAGGGTCATCCCTGGGGGGAGGTCTGAGGCTAAGATAAATCACCAAGTGTGGACCTCATTCCTCCTCCCCCCAGTATTTTCAAATAAGGGAGAAATATCCACTGTGGTTTCAAAGGAGAAAGGAATGATGAGGCTACTGGGGGAAGGAGTCGAGTGGCAGAGAGGAGGGGCTGGCAGTCACCCCAGGCTTTTGGTGCCTGAGTGGGCCTGCTGGGCTGACTTTATGTCTTCCAGCCTTAGAGATTTTCATCTTCGCAGCCTCCTCCACTCCCTCACCCCTTCCTTGCCACAGAGCACCATCCCCTGCCCAGCCCCTAGTGTGGGCAGGTTGCTGGTAGTTGCCCAAAGAACAGCACTGCTGGCCTCCCTGACCTCCCTCCCTGCCTCCTTCTGGTCAGATGACAATGAGTGTCTGAGGGACCCCTGCAGGGGAAAAGGGCGCTGCATCAACCGTGTGGGGTCCTACTCCTGCTTCTGCTACCCTGGCTACACGCTGGCCACCTCGGAGGCCACACAGGAGTGTCAAGGTAAGCCAAGTCCACCCTTGCCCTTGGCCAGGCCCCACAGTCTCAAGGGGGTGGAAGAGGAACCAGGGGTTCACACCCCCATACACCGTGCTGCAGAAAGGGGAGTGAGCAGCTGAGGGAGGAGAGACCAAAACTCTGGCCTGGATCTGGGAGGAGGCTGACCCTATGCCGGTGGCAAGGAGGGGTAGAAATCCAAAAGCCAGCAATCTCTGCAAAGGCCCTAAGGAATTGTGGGTGGAACCAAGAGTGTCACAGGGTCAGGAGACATGGCTGGAGATGAGGACTATATACCAGGCCCCCAAACTCCGAGTGACAAGGAGCTGGTTTCATTTTAGGGAAGGAGGGAGACCCATGAGGACACCAGGCTGGGACTATTGGCAGACCAGGGAGTAGTGTGCCTTTGAACGAGGAGCACGGGTTCCCAGCAGCTTGGAGACACTTGTAGGGCTTTGAACTTCCCTGGGAAGATGTGGCCCACTGCCAGGGGACCCTTGATAAATATGCTTCCAACTCAAACCCTTTAATGATGCAAAACACCCCACATACATTTTTTTCCACATACATTTTTATGATTAAGTTCACAAATAATATAAGGAGCACTTTCTAAGCAACACCTTAAGATTCATAATCCAGTTGTAAATCCTTCACCTCAAGAGGGGTCCTGCCTGTGCTTGGGGCTCACATGGCTGGTTCTGGCCAGACCCCCAAGGAGGCCAGGGAAGCTGTGTATCCTCCTGCTGCCAGGATCCCCTCGGGTTCTAATCCTCCAAGGGTCCAGTCTACAGAAACCAAAGCCATCCAGGTCCAATCACTTGATTATGGAGGGAAGGGAAGTAGAAGGGGCAGACCTCCTAACTTAACGGAGGAGCGGGAAAATCACGGGCGGTGTTCACTGCGCTCTCATACGTTGGCACCACCGATGTGCCAGGCAGTGTGCCAAGCTCTGACGATGCTGAGATGAGTGAGGTGTGAATGGTGACACTGTAGGGTTCAGATGAGGAAGCAAGTTCTGTATGAGATTATTTGGGTGCTGGAGCTGGAGCAGATAAAAATAACTACCATCTATTTACTTAGTTACTTACTAACTAACTTACTTACTTATTTATTTATGACAGAGTCTTGCTCTGTCGCCCAGGCTGGAGTGCAGCGGCACAATGTTGGCTCACTGTAACCTCTGCCTCCTGGGTTCACGCCATTCTCCTGCCTCAGCCTCCTGAGTAGCTGGGACTATGGGTGCCTGCCACCACACCAGGCTAATTTTTGTATTTTTAGTAGAGATGGGGTTTTACCATATTGGCCAAGCTGGTCTCGAACTCCTGACCTTGTGAGCCACCTGCCTCGGCCTCCCAAAGTGCTGGGATTACAGGTGTGAGCCACCGCACCTGACCAAGAATAGCTACCATTTAATGAGCACTTACTATATGCTGGCACTGTCCCACGCATTTTGTTATATGAAGCTCATCATCCCAAATCCATGTTGTGGAAATCCTTAGCCCCATTTAATAGGTTAGCAAACTGAGGCTCAGAGGTGAATTGAAATACCCAGGGGCCTCATACCTAGTGGTGACAGAGCTAGAAACAGAATCAAATCACTCTAGCTCCAAAGCATGGTTTGCTTCCAAAGACACACTCCCCTTACACACAGGGTGTTGGACACCACCATGGAGCATGAATAGGAATGGAGGGAGCAGAGAGTACTCCAGGTAGAGGGAAGCGTCTTTGCAGAGACTTAAATAGTGAACATTGCCTGGCATGCTCTGGAAATAATGATGAATGCAGTGTGACTGGAGCAGGGCTACCTGGAGGAAGAGGCCAGTGTGGGAAATGTCTCGAGTGCCAGGCTGAAGCATTTGGACACTGTCTCACAGGCAGGGGCTGCCAGTAGAAGTCTGTGAGCAGAACGGTGGTGACTGGGTCAGCTGCCTTCCGGGGAGCTGACTCAAGGGGCAGGGCTCAGAACAGGGAGTCAGGAGAGAGGCTAAGGGAAGGGGGCTTCTCTGGGCTCCAGTGGTCTAGGTGGGTGTTGTGGGCCAGAGGCACTGCTCTTTGCAGACCCAGCCTGGGGAGCTGGCCTGGGATAAGCAGCAGCTGCTGCAGGGAATGGTGTCACCAGGACTGGTGCAGACACGGGTTTCTGCTACGTGCCAGCCTGGATGTCCCAGATGTCTCTGCCAGCCCCAACAGCTGGGAGGCGGGAGTTGGGGCTCAAGGCTGGCTCTAAGTGCTTCTCCCAGTGGGGCTTGGCTGCCACTGGAAGAGGCCTTGTCCAGAATAACACCCACCTTCTGAAGTTTCCCAGTCTCATAAAGTAATATCTCATTACTTCAATGATTTGATACTTATACTGATTTATGGATTATTTAAATAATGTATATAATTAATGTGTCATTATAATTTATATTATCAATAAGATAAATTGTTTACATATTAAATATCTAAGTAAATGTTTACCAAAACATGTAAGGCTCTCTTCATACATTAGCCTGTGGGTTTCCTCATCTGTAAACTGCTGGCTCCCATTTTTGCTCAGTTTTCCAATAGTGGTTGCTGCTTTTTCCTGGGGCTCTTTAGGAGTCCATTATATATTCTAGATTCTTGGCTGGGTTTAGAAATTGCAACGCTCCCATTTTGTCCTCTATCCTTTAAGCTTATCCGCATTTCTTGGAACAGAAATCTTTAATTTTGATGTACTGAAATTCACCATTTTGCCTTATTTGTGTGTGTTTTGGGGGCTTTGTTTAAGAAATCCCTCCATATCCTGAAGTCACAAAGATATTCTCCTGTACCTTAATTGAGTTCTAGTTCTCCCTTTTATGGTATGCTTTGATTCATCTGGAGTCCATCTTTGTATGGCTGTTAAGAATCTGGTCTTTCTCTATTCACGTCTCCATTTTTCTCCATGGAGCGAGGGAGTTTTCCAGCACCATGTATCAGACGGTCGTCCTGGCCTCAGGGGATAATGGTTCCCACACATGACTCTGTCTATAAGTTCCCTTCTCTCTTTCATTGGGATTACGGCTTCTCACAGTGAACACCACTTATTCCAGAATTGCCTGAAGAGTTATAACAACGTTAGTTCCTGGGCCCACCAGTAGAGTAGGATCAGAATCTCTGGCTGTGGACCTAGGAGTGTGCATTTCCCACCTTCTGGCGGAGACTTTGCTGTGCACTGGAGTTTTATGAAGTATTGCTCAAATGAAGACACTGTCCTTGAACAAATGATTATTATTCGATTCCTTCAGTAAGCACTTACTGGGGTTCTGTGCTGGGCACTGGAGATGCTGAGATAGTAAGGCATGTTCCCATTAGGGAAGAAGCAAGTAAATGAACAGGTACACTGAGAGCTGGGCCCTCAGGGGACGCTGGGTTGGAGATGACTGGGAGGCAGTCACGCTGGTGTGTAGGAAGCTGTTCCAGGCAAGGGGACAGTGCGGGCAGAGGCTCAGGAACAGGTCCTGAGGTTAGGCAAGGGTAGGAGAGGTGTGGGCAGCAGGAAACAGATGAGAAGCAGGCTGGGGCCGGTCATGCAAGATCTCACATGCCAGGCTGAGGAGCTGGGATTTTATGGGGTTTAACATTAGGATAATAATAGCTAACATTTCTGCAGTGCTTACCTTATGCCAGGCGGGTGCAGTGCTCAACCCTTCACCTGGATTATTGTATTTAATCTGCACAAGGACTCTGTAAAGTGTTTGTGTCAGTCCCAGTTTAAGGGGGAGAGTGGGAAGGTGAGGCCTTGATTAATTTGACTGTGGGGACAGGGGATGGGGACCCAGAGGACCAAGAGGTGATGCTTTAAACCAGTCCTTGAAATGGGGGCAGGGATTTGCTGGCCATCGTGAGGAAAGAGACTCCAGGTGGAAGCATTTGTGTGAACAAAGGCTTGGAGGTTGGACCACTGAAATCCGCAATAGCTGAGGCTATACCAAGGGACTTGTGTGAATTAGCAAATACAGCAGAGGCCTTGTGAGCCAGGCTGCAAGCAGAACTGGAGGTAGCAGGGGTCTCTGGTAGGAGTTTAAGCAGGGGAGGGGCGTAAGTGGGGTTGGGCTTTAGAGCCATGGTGGGACACCAACATACTTTGGAAAAATGACAGAAACCACACCCTACAGATCCATGGTTACCTAAAATGCAATCCCTCACTGGCTGCTTGGTTCCTAACCTTTAAGAAGGTCCTTAGGAAGGACTTTAGGAGTCCAGGCACAGTGGTTCATGCCTATAATCCCAGCACTTTGGGACGCTGAGGAGGGTGGATCACTTGAGGTCAGGAGTTCAAGACCAGCCTGGTCAACATAGTGAAACCTCATCTCTACTAAAAATACAAAAAATTAGCTGAGTGTGGTGGCAGGCACTTGTAATCCCAGCTACTCAGGAGGCTGAGGCAGGAGAATAGCTTGAACCAGTGAGGTGGAGGTTGCAGTGAGCCAGAGGTTGCAGAGAGTCAAGATTGCGCCATTGCACTCCAGCCTGGGCAACAAGAGCGAAACTCTGTCTCAATCAATCAATCAATCGATGAAGGAAGGAAGGACGGACTCCAGGAGCATACCCAAAGGGGATATAGTGGGGCCAGGAGCAGGGTGGGAGTCCTTTTGGCCTCCGAAGGTATACCATATGGACTGCTACCTCACCTCCAGACCAGCCCTTGCATGAGGGTGAGGAAACAGCTGTAAGGATCCCCATGGGTCCCCAGAGTAGCCTCCCCTGAGAGAAAGGAACTCAGGGTTATGAGGGGCCTGAGCTAGTTAATTTCAGACTGGGCCCAGGAGCCCCTCCAGCCAATTGTGGCTGCAGCAAGCATGCCTTCCCTGCCCAGGCCTCAGCATGGCATCCTTTGTCCTTGGCCTCTAGAAGGAATGCTCCAGGACCCCGCCCCCTCCACCATCCTCCAGGGCTGGCGGTGACTCAGGGCTTTTCTGTGTGTTCACAGATATCAATGAGTGTGAGCAGCCAGGGGTGTGCAGTGGGGGGCAGTGCACCAACACCGAGGGCTCATACCACTGCGAGTGTGATCAGGGCTACATCATGGTCAGGAAAGGACACTGCCAAGGTAAGGAACGGGAAGGAGGGAGGCGCCCTGCCACCCCACTACCCACCTCTCCCTCCCCAAACACTGCCCACCACCAACGCGCCTTCTAGCTTGTCCCTGCCCCGGCCCCTTGATGCTGAGCCCACGCCTATGGACAGAGACACGTATGGGAATTTCTGAGCCCTTCCATCCCCTCAGTGCTATTCTGGCATCCTGTCTGCCAGCTGCAGTAGGGGAGCATGAACAGCTTTATCCACATGACACCTTAGGAACATCTCTGTAACCTCTGCCCTCTTGCCTTGAAAAATGTGCTCTCCTCATGGGGCAGAGGAAGAGTCGGTGTGTCTGGGAGTGTCAGCCTTCTTGTTAAGCTTGTTAGATTGTGAGCTCCTGAGGGCTGGGCCATATCTTTAGATGGCCCATGCATGGACACCTGATAAGTACCCAACAAATGCTAAAGGGAGGAAGGAAGGAAGAAAGGGAGGAAAGGAGGGAGGGAGGAAGGGACCCCAGATCCTTCTGTTTCCCAGACCCAGCCAAAAGGTGCTGTGGCACTGCTAACTGGACTCCTCACAGACCCGCGCCTATCTCATGCCAGCTCTGAAGACCCCTGGCCTGCCACCACGTCCCTGTCAGGCTGGGGTGTCACAGGCTTGTAGGACGCCCAGGGTATATGCTCTCGAGACTGGCTGGGACAGGAAGAAATGAGGGTAAATCCATCCAGGCACAGTCCAAGAAGAACACGGCCCTGGGTCCAAGCTTAGGCTGAGACTCCTCCCAGCCTCTAGGTTTCCCTGGTTGGGACTTGCCTGCTTTCAGAAGGGCCTGGAAGTCAGAGTAAGAGCTTGTGTACTTTGTGAAAGGGCAGCCTCCCTTCCCAATGCCACTACCATGGAAGCAAAGTCCAGAGAAGCAAAGGAGAGAGGTGGCAGCAGGTGTAGGACAGACAGCTCTGCCTTCAGCCCCAGTGTGTCACCTCCCAATGACTCCTTCTTGGTCTTCCCGCTTTAAAACTCAGGCCTACCCATGACCAAAGCCAGAACCCACCTGCCTTGTCCTCCTTAGCACGATGGAGATAAGACAGCCTGGCATCTCCAGGAGAACAGAAAGTGATGGCACCCACCACTGACAGGTGCCTCCTGTGTCCCAGGTGGCTGGGTTAGGTCCTCGATAGATTACCTCATTTAAGCATCACAATGACGCTGTGAATTTGACATTAGACTTATCAAAAAGAAAAGTAAAATGAGAGGAAATGAACCAAGAGAATATCAGAACATTAAAAACATCAGGTTTAGGCTGGGTGTGGTGGCTCACACCTGTAATTAATCCCAGCACTTTGGGAGGCCGAGGCAGGTGGGTCACTGGAGGTCAGGAGTTCAAGACCAGCCTGGCCAACATGGTGAAACCCCGTCTCTACTAAAAATACAAAAATTAGCCAGGCGTGATGGCACATGCCTGTAATCCTACCTACTTGGGAGGCTGAGGCAGGAGAATCACTTGAACCCAGGATGTGGAGGTTGCAGTGAGCCGAGATCGCACCACTGCACTCCAACCTGGGCAATAGAGTGAGACTCTGTCTCAAACAAACAAACAAACAAACAAAATCAGATTTATATTAACCAGTCTGTGTTAAGGGCACAGGCTCTGGTGCAGACAGGCTTGGGTTTGGCTTTTGACGCATGTCTGGAAATGGAACTGTAATGCCCATCTCAGAGATGTTTGTGAGCGCTGGATAAGCTAATGTATACAAAGTGCTAGGCACTGTCTGGCACATACAGACCCTGAGTAAGTAGGGGAAACGTTACCGTCAGAGGGTAGTTCTTTTTCATGTCCAGGCTCCCCCATACCCCAGCCCTCTCCTTCCCTTCCCAAGGAAAGGTTCTAGACACACACCTCATCTGGGAGGTCAGGCAGAGTTCCTGGCCCAGGGCAGACACTCTGAGTCTGTTGAAAGAAAGAATGATGTAGCTCGCACACTTCTCCAGGTTTCCATCGGTAACCACAAACCCGGCCCATCACCCTGGGAGCCCAGTCAATTTCCTCTCCCTCTTTCTTCTTCCTCCAACTCAGAAACCACTCTCTCCACTGAAACTGAAAGTCTCTGGTGAAAGGCTGAGTGGTCTGGACAGAGGCCCGTCCAGCAGTCTCAATGGCATTTCCGTCGTACCGGGACTCCAGGTTCCCACGCACAGGGGATAGACTTCCCTGCAGACCGCCAGGGCCTTTCATGTCGCCCAGCCATAACCAAGGTCACCTGAGCTTCTGGCCCCTGCCTGAGTGCCTTCCCCACCCCCACCCCATGCTCTCACAAGCAGCAGAGGTGAATGTCTGTACATTTCCTCATCCAAAGGCTGATCTGTGGTTAGAGAAGCTCCAGGATTCTCCCAGCAAACCGACAGCAGCTTGGCAAGCTGGTCTCTGGAGTGATTGTTTCCATGGGCCCTTTGGGGTCTCTTCAGCAGCCTTATACCAAAAAGACGAAGGGTGAGGTCTGAGGCGTACTCTCCCACTCTTTGGTCAGCAAACGTTTGTTGAGCACCAGCTGTGTCGGCCTTGGGCTGGGAACACAGGAAGAAGACAGATGGCTCCAGGCTTCAAAGACAGAGTATTAAAACCCTCCAAAACAAACCGTAATCTCAGATTAACATTCACACCCTAGGCCAGGCAGAAAAACTGGAATATTTCTGCATCCAGTGACTGGTTCCAGTCCAGGCACCAAGATGCTGGTGGGATAGCCTCAGGGTAGCTGGTGATAGAAGCTGCTTCATTCAGAATCTTCCTTTGGCTCCTTTGAATTGGCTTGGCTAATGGTTCAGTTATATTCACTTCCATCCAGGAGAGCCCTTCCCTGGCTCAGGTGGAGTCTGAGGGGCTGCTTTCATCTTCTGCCCTCCCCTTCCCGTTCACATGTGATCATCACTGGCTGGGGCTCTGGTCTGAGGAAGGGAACCAGCAGCGGCCTGCCAAGATAGGCAAGGTTATGCTGCGTTAACAAACAGCACCTATCTTATTGACATAGCAGCCAAGTTTGTTTGTTTGTTTCTTTGTTTGTTTTTGTTTGTTTGTTTTGAGACAGAGTCTCTTGGCTCACTGCAACCTCCTCCCCGATTGGGTTTAAGCGATTCTCCTGCCTTAGCCTCCTGAGTAGCTGGGACTACAGGTGCCCACCACCATACCCGGCTAATTTTTGTATTTTTAGTAGAGATGGGGTTTCACCATTTTGGCCAGGCTGGTCTTGAACGCCTGAGCTCAGGTGATCCGCCCATCTTGGCCTGCCAAAGTGCTGGGATTACAGGCATGAGCCACCACACCCAGCAGCAGCCAAGCTTCTATCTCATCAGTGCCACATGTCCATTAGGGTCAGCTGGAGGCTCTGCCCCATGTTTCCTCATTGGAGATGTAGGCTAAAGGAATAGCCAGTCTCTGTGGAAGAATAAAAGAGCACTCTGGAGCGTTGCACAAATTAAATGGTTTGGTCCATAAAATATCCATATCATACCCACTCACAGTTCATTGGCCCTCACTAGTCTCATGGCCCCACCCAACCACAAGGGACTAGGAGGCACCAGCTTACCATGGTGCAGAAAGTGGAGAGCTGGAATGCCACATGCATCCTAAATGCCCAGCATTAAGACACTACACACACCACCTCCAAGAGATGTGCCCAGCCTGTTTGGGGCAGGACAGACTTCAGGGCCCTTTGTTCCTGGCAAACCTTGTCTCCTTCCCACGTTGCGTGATCCCTGCAGGAAAGGTCTGAAGACTTCATTTTTCCTGGCATGGATTTAGGAGGAGCTTTGCCTCAATCTCGTTCTCTTCATCCTGGAAGAGGTCATCCAGCATCCCTGAAACAGGGATTGCTGCTTATTCTCAGTGGCTTTGTCCATCCTCCTTCAAGTACCTCGGCCAAGGCCAACAGGTCATGGCACTGGCCTCTGTCTCTTGGGTGGCCAAAGTTACTCATCTTAGATCCTTTATTTTCTCCATCTCTGTCTTTACAGAAGCCCTTAGAATAGTTAAGATGATATCACCACAACTCAAATAGGGGCTGGGGCACCTACTTGTGGCTGCCCTCTTGCCAGAGATGAGCCTTATCTCAGTGTCCCCAAGATTATATGGGAATTGTGGGACTCTCAATGCAGAGACCCACCTGAAAAACTACCTGTCCTGTGGCGATGTCCCTGTCTTCTGGACCCTCAGGCAGAAACTTTAGGCTTGAGAGGGTCCCAGTCCTCTGGGACAGAGGGCTTTGATGTGTCCTGACTTCTGGAAACCAAACAACCTCGGCGAGTACTTACTTTCACCCTCCCCTTTAGGGTCCATGTCCTCTCCTGCAGTGACAGCTGCTGGCTTTAGTCCCTCTGCAGAAAGCCTGTTTTCGGACCCTAGGCCTGCCTCCCACACTTCCTCCATGGGTGCTGAGTAGGTCTTCCTCTCGGGCAGTAGGACCTCTAAATCTGCATAAGCTGGTATACTTCCTCTAGGAGATGTCATGGGTAATGACAATTACCCATTCAGGAAGAAGGACCCCTCCTCTTTTCTTGGCCAATGGACCTGTTGTGAAGAGTGAGCCAGAGCCTTGATACCGGGCCAGAGGGGCATAATGTCCTCCGGCAGTGCTGACTCAGAGTTCAGACCCTGTGACAGGACCTCCCTCACTCAGTCCAGGTCCCCTGGGTGCCTTGATGATGAAGCCCATGATATGCCAGGTTACATGGGGAAGAGCCCTCTCCACGGCTCCGGGGAGAACTAGCTCCCTCCCCTTCCTGTTGCCACTCTCCCTTCCTGGGTCCCCTCATCCCCTGGGTGTCCAAGTTGGTGTCCAGGCTTACCCCTTCTGGCTGACTTTCCTGGATCTCACCAGAGTGGGTACCAGGATCCCTACGTGATTCCTGGCTGGAAGAAATGTCTGACAACTCTGCAGCAGAGAAGCTTTGCCAGCTCTACCCTGCAGTCTGCACTCAGCCTCAGGGCTGGTCTTGGCCATATCCAAGATTGGGGCTTCCTCCATGGTCCTCGTTTCCTGGTGCAAGGAAGCCCAAGTTGCCTTCGCTGCCCCTCTGATGATCTATTCTGGAGCCTCTGGCAATCCAGTGAGCTGCTGTGCCAAGCACGTCCCAGTAATGGTCACTGCTTCTAAAGGATTAGGAATTCGCCAGGGGATAGATGAAAGCCCATCCCAAACAGTGGATCCTCTGACCCTCCCACAGCTGGTGGTAACCACAGCCTACTGCACCCACCCAGGGAGTCTCCCTTTCTAATTTTTAAGTTATTCCATCTCCCTCTTTTGTCCCGGACAGTGGGTGAGAGGTGGAGTTGGGAACACAGGGCAGCTGTCATTCTTTCCTAGTTTTTGTCTGTCCATCCCTCTCCCCAACCAAGGGCAGGGACAAGGATTTGCTGTGTCACAGACCTACCCATGTGCTATGTTCCCAGGGATGACCAAGGGAGGGGCTGCTGTTTTGCAGATATCAACGAATGCCGTCACCCCGGTACCTGCCCTGATGGGAGATGCGTCAATTCCCCCGGCTCCTACACTTGTCTGGCCTGTGAGGAGGGCTACCGGGGCCAGAGTGGGAGCTGTGTAGGTGAGGGCTGCTGGCCAAGGCACTGAGCAGGCCATTCGGCCTTGGGACCTCTGGTTGAGCCCACACACAGAGAGGGAAAGAGGTGGGCAGAGGGAGGTGGCTTGGAGGCTGTTGTCCTCCATGATCTAGCTGGGTTCCCAGATGACGCTGGGCACAAGTCACCAGGGCTCTGCCCTCTGAATCAGCTAGGGTGGGGCCCTTTTCTGCTCATTGGCCGTATTCATTCTGGAGTGACTGCCCAAAGTCCCAGCAGCTTCTGTAGCTGGATGCTGTGGTGGAGCGAGGAGCCTAAGGGTCTTAGAATGGGGCCAGGCCCCTCTGCAGTTCCCAGGGAGGAGGGGTCTCCTGTTCTTCTGCACCTCTAAAGCAGCGTCTAAACAGCCCGCCCACCGCACAACGGGGTGCTCCTCCCTCAGAAGGGCAGCAGGTCTGCAGTAGGAGGCGTGTGCTCTTTTCCTGCAGCCCCCTCAGGAAGAAAGGCTCGGGTTCAGAATGCTGGGAGGGACGGAGTGTTGAATAGACGCTTTGAGGCTCTGGAGAGGGCAGACGTTTCCCAGGCCCTTGAGGCTGCCACTCAGCCACCTCGGCATGACTGGCCTCTCTCCACACTGCCCGCCCACCCTCTGAAGCTGCTTGTTGGGTTGGGATCGTGGGTTGTTGGGTTGGCAGGTAGGAGGTCATGTAGGGTTCCTGGCACACACAGTGAGGGGAGTCAAGGGTCTTGGACACATCCTTCCAAGTATCCTCAGATGAGCCAAACCAGCCCCAGGGCTGGGGGACCTGGTACCCTGCGTGGGTACATGCAGAGTGCTCTGAGTTACTAGATAGGGCTGAAGTGAGCCCGGGGGATAGGACGCCCTGCCCTGCCTAGGAGGGAACATGGCCTCATGGCCTCCCCCGGGTAGCCTGCAGCCCCTCTGAAGGCTGGTTTCCCGGCCTCATAACTGAGATGCTTGGAGCTTGCCAGCGGGGGCTGCAGCACGGGGAGGAGGCCAGCCCACCATCTAGGACCTCTCTCCCACAGATGTGAATGAGTGTCTGACCCCCGGGGTCTGTGCCCATGGAAAGTGCACCAACCTAGAAGGCTCCTTCAGATGCTCTTGTGAGCAGGGCTATGAGGTCACCTCAGATGAGAAGGGCTGCCAAGGTACAGAGATGCTGAAGTACCCCTTCTCCACAGGCCAATCCAGCTTGTGGACACCCCTCTGCACACCACGCTTGGCGCCCTGAATCCACCCCTCACCTTGCATCCCTATCCACACTGACCTAACACATCCCTGCCCAGACCTGTCCTTCCCCCACCCCTGCCTACCCACCAGTCTCTGGCTGTCCTGGCCTGTCTGTCCTGCAGAGTCCCACACAGAATGCAATGCCCTGTTTCAGATGTGGACGAGTGTGCCAACCGGGCCTCATGCCCCACAGGCCTCTGCCTCAACACAGAGGGCTCCTTCACCTGCTCTGCCTGCGAGAGTGGGTACTGGGTGAATGAAGACGGCACTGCCTGTGAAGGTAACCCTGGGGAGGCAGTGGTGGAAGGGGACAGAATATAGGCAGTCTTACCTCCCGAAGAACACTTCATTTGTCCCCAGTTTGGGGCTGATGTCGAGGGGCTCCAGGCTAGGCTAGAGGACCCCATACATGGACTTGGCCCCAACAAGAGCTTATATTATCATAATCCCCAAGTTCAGAGTGAGGACAGGAGGAAAATCCAGTCACAGAGACAAGAGAGAAGCTGAGGGCAGGGCTGTCCCGGGAGTGTTCCAGGGGCTCAGAAAGGGAGGCCACGGTGAGGTTCCTGCATTGCCCGGGGAGTGGGAGCCCTCCTAGGTCCCTGGGTGAGCACTGTCTGTCTGCAGACCTAGATGAGTGTGCCTTCCCGGGAGTCTGCCCCTCAGGAGTCTGCACCAACACGGCTGGCTCCTTCTCCTGCAAGGACTGTGATGGGGGCTACCGGCCCAGCCCCCTGGGTGACTCCTGTGAAGGTATGAACCTCCAGGTGGGAGAGGACACAAATGGGATGCCCCTCTGTCAGGGCCATGGTGAAGCCCAGCAAGTGGGGGGCTGCTGGGGCTGGAGGAGCTGCCATCATCCTGCTCCCCAAGAGTTGCTCATGAGCTTCTCCCAGCTGTGCTGCCTCACGAGGGGATGGTGCCCCTGTGGGTCCAGCTCTGCAGGCAGGTGACAGGTCCTCTGGAAACCTCCCCCTTGGCTCCTGTCCTTGGGAGGTGCTGCCATCGGCTGTCTTCCTCCCCTGTGTGGCCCTGCAGATGTGGATGAGTGTGAAGACCCCCAGGGCAGCTGCCTGGGAGGGGAATGCAAGAACACCGCAGGCTCCTACCAGTGCCTCTGTCCCCAGGGCTTCCAGCTGGCCAATGGCACCCTGTGTAAGGGTGAGTGACCCAGGTCACCCTACTGGGGTTGGGGGGCATGAGTGTGTAGGGAGGCAGGCACATCCCCAGCAGACACCCACTCCCCATCTTTTCCCTGCAGATGTGAACGAATGCATGGGGGAGGAGCACTGCGCACCCCACGGCGAGTGCCTCAACAGCCACGGGTCTTTCTTCTGTCTGTGCGCACCCGGCTTCGTCAGCGCAGAGGGGGGCACCAGCTGCCTGGGTGAGAAGCCAGCACAGCTACCTCTACCGGCCAGGAGCATGGGCGCTAGAGGCTAAGACTAGAGTAGTGTCCCTTTTAATACCAGTACGGAAAGCAAGTGCTCACGGCCCTGCCCAGGGAGGAGAAGATGGGAGCGAGGAGTGATGTGAGGGAGCCTGGTGCTCAGCGAGGGAGGGACTCAGTCTCTCACCAGGGCCTCCTCACGACGTTGACAGCAGGCAACTCCAAACTCCGAGTGTCACTTCTCCCCTTTACAGAGCTTCAGTTCCAGGAGCCCCTCCTCACCCCCCACCCCCACCCCGGCGCCCACCTCCCACAGCCTGGCCTCTGGCTTCCAGCCCTTTCCTACATAAGTCACTCCCTGCCTCTCCTATGGGCTCCTCAGGGCCCAGAGGAAGGTACACAGGACCCTAACAGGGAAGGGACCCATGGCTGGGTCTGCTGACAGCCATCTCTACTGTAGATGTGGACGAGTGTGCCGCCACAGACCCGTGTCTGGGAGGGCACTGTGTCAACACCGAGGGCTCCTTCAACTGTCTGTGTGAGACTGGCTTCCAGCCCTCCCCGGAGAGTGGAGAGTGTGTGGGTAAGGGCTCTGGGGGGAGGGGACAGGGCTCTGCCCATGTCTGCCCAGCTCTACCCTGCCTGGTCCTCAGCTCCCGTGGAGCAGAGCACTTTCCACAGATGCAGTGTCCAACAAATAGTGCATGTATTGAGACTCAGGGCTCAGGGGCTGTCCAAGGATGACAAAATGAAGACAACCAGCATCTTCGTGCCGGCACACAATCTAGTTTTAAAGGCCAAATTGATTCAATAGACATTAAACACCTGCTATGCTCAATGTCTTTTGCTAGGACAAATAGACAGTTAAGGACGATCTTGAAATTGAGCAAGGGAGACAGATATGAAAACAGCTCTCTGTAATACACTATGCTGAAGGCTTCGTGTAAAGAGAAGTACAGTGCTGTGCTGGTAGGGATCGGAGACAGATGGGGCGGCAGAGGAAAGGGAGTGTCACAGAAGGCTAGGAGCTCACTGCTTCCTAAGTAGCATACGGTTCTCTTCCCAGATGCTCAGCCCTGCAGGGGCAGGGGAAATTGTCCTGACCTTGATGTGCTGGGGTTGGGATGAGCACAGTCATTTGGAAAAGATCAAGAACCCTGGAGGTTGTGGGGCTTGACCCTGTGGGACCAGAGCAATGACCTGGCCATCTCTGTCCTCTCTCATGGCATGGCTCTGGGGACAGATATCGACGAGTGTGAGGACTACGGAGACCCGGTGTGTGGCGCCTGGAAGTGTGAAAACAGCCCTGGCTCCTACCGCTGTGTTCTGGGCTGCCAGCCTGGCTTCCACATGGCCCCGAACGGAGACTGCATTGGTGAGTAGGGAGGGAGGAGAGAGAAGAGAGAGGGCTGAGAAAACCTATTTTTCATATATTGAGCGAGACATGATTTTCTCCTGAGGACACGATTTTTTGCAGCTGATTGTAGTTTGTATATTTTCCATCCAGCAGAGCTTACGAAAAATGCCACAGGACTGTGAATGTTAGGGTTTTCTTATCCCTAACAGGGTTGAGAGGCTGCTTTTCACAGGTCTTGGTGCCAATAAGCCGAATAAGTATTTTCAGCAGAGAACGAGAGAGTGTGCGTGTGTGTGAGAGAGTGCACACGCACACGCACACGCACACACCCTCTACCGTGGTTCCAACTGTCCCGCAGACATAGACGAGTGCACCAACGACACCATGTGTGGCAGCCATGGCTTCTGTGACAACACTGACGGCTCCTTCCGCTGCCTCTGTGACCAGGGCTTCGAGATCTCTCCCTCAGGCTGGGACTGTGTGGGTGAGGAGCCTGTGGGCTACCCACGGTCTGGGCCAGGGAAGGGAAGGCCCTGGGGTCCTCCTCCTGAACTGGTCCTGGTCACGTGGCTCCATCATGGGTCCTCAGAGCATGGGCAAGGGAGGCTTCAAAGAAGAGAGAGACTTCAACTCCCCGCCCAGGGGCATGTGGGCCGGGCGGGTAAGGGGAAGCACAGCCGCACTCTGCCAGCAGGACAGCAGGTGTCCTCAAGCCTCAGGGCCTCAGGAGGCAGGAGGTTTGGAGAATGTGCACTGAGGGGTAACCCTTCCTCTTTGCACACTTCTGTGACCGTTTGCTGCCACTCTTCTCCTTCTCTCTTCCTTCCCATGCCCTCTGTCCATCAGTTCCTCCTCCCCGCAAATCTATACTCACTCTTGCTTCTTCCCCAAGGCCTAGCCTGCTTCTTTTGGGGACAGTGGGCCGGAGTCGGGGGCAAGGGGCACGGGCTGCCTCTTTTCTGCCCATGAGCCTGTTCTCACACCTGGCAGACGTGAACGAGTGTGAGCTTATGCTGGCGGTGTGTGGGGCCGCACTCTGTGAGAATGTGGAGGGCTCCTTCCTGTGCCTCTGCGCCAGTGACCTGGAGGAGTACGATGCCCAGGAGGGGCACTGCCGCCCGCGGGGGGCTGGAGGTGAGGCCTGGGAGATGCATTATCCATGGCGACTCAGAGGTTTACAGAGAACGTGTCCCTCTGCATCCCTCTTCTAGCCTCTAGCCACTGAGGGGGACACTGGGCCAGGGCCTGGGGCAGCATAGGGAGGTACAGGTGGGGCCTGGTGCATGGAGGGGTGAGGAGGCTGAGGGCCACAGGCAGTGAAACCAGGACGATCCTAGAGGAGGCTCAGGAAACCCTGATGCTGACTTAGGATGACCCCAGGGACCACAGATTGAGCCTTGGAGGGACCCTGAATCCATCTAATCCCTGGGAACCTTCTGGATGAGAGAAGACTTGAAGCTGAGCTAAACTGGGCTCTCCCTTTCCCACTTCCCACCCCACCCGAGAGCTACTGGGTTCAGCCTCTCACGCCAGGCTGGACTAGGACTCAGCTGGCTTTCACTGCCTTGGGGGGAAAGTGAGGGAGACAAGGAAGGGTGGAAGGGGCTGGGGTACCTGTGAAGCAGAATGGACCACAGGGCTGCCCATATGGCATGCCAGCGACTGGGGGCAGCCCATCACAGGAGACAGGCGGGGTGGTGTACCGCAAAGAGCAGGGGCTTCGGTGAGGAGGAACTGGGGTCAGATCCCTGCCGCACTGCTTAATAGTTTAATCACACAGTGGAGGTGAGACCCCAAGCCTCTCTAAGCCTCAATATCTTGAGATGATAATTAGGCCACTTCTTAGGGTTGTCGAGAGCATCGGTGAGGTAATACAGGTAACAGCATTTTTTCCACTGTAAAGTGCTACACAAATGTTAAATTTAAGAAATAAAGTGAAGGACTATTGACCCCTCAGAGGGTCATGAACAGACAGTAATAAGCATCTGTCACGCACAGGTCAGAGTATCCCTGAGGCCCCAACGGGGGACCATGCCCCGGCCCCCACCCGCATGGACTGCTACTCTGGGCAGAATGGCCATGCGCCCTGCTCCAGCGTCCTGGGCCAGAACACCACGCAGGCCGAATGCTGCTGCACCCAGGGCGCTAGCTGGGGAGAAGCCTGTGACCTCTGCCCGTCTGAGGACTCAGGTAAGGCCCAAGAGTTCCAGATCCTCGAAGGGTCAGCTCTGCAAGGTGACACAGAAAGAAGGGCAGAGAGGAAGGGGGCAAGGCCCTCCCCGCTCTGAGCTGAAGCACCTCTCTACATAGCTGAATTCAGTGAGATCTGCCCGAGTGGAAAAGGCTACATTCCTGTGGAAGGAGCCTGGACGTTTGGACAGACCATGTACACAGGTAACCTGCTCCATCCTCTGCCCCAAACTCCATTCACCTCAATGGGCCCAAGCCTGCTCCTCCACAGGGTTCCTGGGGAAGTTCTGCATCCAACCCTGGCCTCCCAGGTTGCCTCCACCTTTTCTGTCCCAGGGCTGACTCCCTGCAGAATGTTAGCTGGAAGTTCTGACCCAAGCTGCTCTTGGAGTGTCCACATGAGCCTCACCTCAGTTTCCCTACTCTCCCAAGTTTGTTTCTCCAGAAACAAACTATGATATCTTGACTAACTGTCACCCCCAGCCACATGTGGGCACAGGGACAGAGTGGAGAGCACTGCTCTGGAGGCCAGAGGCTGCGCTCATCTCCCTGGCCGCACTGATGAGGCCGGACACTCTGGGGAACCCACACTCACAGTAGGATGGTCCAGGTACTGCGCCCCTCAGCATCCTAGTCCTGAAGTAGTCCTGAGAAGGAAATGATGGAGACAGAGATCGCCTTCCTTGGGTGCTGGCTACGCGCTATGCACTTTTTTGAGCACCTCACACATATTAACACCTTTTCATCCTTATTACAACTCTAAGAGGTTAAGGAGCATGTAGGAACCAGAGGCAAGGCAAACTTAAGCAACTTGCCCAAAGCCACCCAGCTAGTAAGTGGCAGAGCTGGGATTCAAACCCAGCCTGGCTTTGGATTCCCTGCTCTAGGTACCCCTCATACTGCCTCTCACCTTCTTCTCACCTCAGCTCTGCCCTTCCACAGATGCGGATGAGTGTGTGATATTCGGGCCTGGCCTCTGCCCGAACGGCCGGTGCCTCAACACCGTGCCTGGCTATGTCTGCCTGTGCAATCCCGGCTTCCACTACGATGCTTCCCACAGGAAGTGTGAGGGTGAGGACACACATGATCCCTGCCCCACCCCAGGCCCACAGCTGAATAATGGCCCACCCAGCCCCTGCCAGCCAGTCCCATTATTGCTGAGAGTCTCCCTTCCTAGGGAGGCTGCCCACTGCAGCAGGCTGGTCCCAGGTGAAGGAGCTCTGGGCTGTCAGAGATTGTCCCCAGGGAGGGGCCTTCCAGGCTGGGCTGGGTTGAGGGGAGGGAGGCAGGGCACTAACTCTTCATTATCAGTGATAGGAAAACCCCCTTCCCTGAGGGTGGCCGGTGGACAGGCCACTTTGGCATCGCCCCACCCTTTCCTGCCTCCCCAGATCATGATGAGTGCCAGGACCTGGCCTGTGAGAATGGCGAGTGCGTCAACACGGAGGGCTCCTTCCACTGCTTCTGCAGCCCCCCGCTCACCCTGGACCTCAGCCAGCAGCGCTGCATGAACAGCACCAGCAGCACGGGTGAGTGGGCCTGAGCGTGGGGCAGCAGGAGAAGGGGACCTGGGCTGGGGGGCTCATGTGCCTCCGTGCCCTGTGCCACCAGAGGACCTCCCTGATCACGACATCCACATGGACGTCTGCTGGAAAAAAGTCACCAATGATGTATGCAGTGAACCCCTGCGTGGGCACCGCACCACCTACACGGAATGCTGCTGCCAGGACGGCGAGGCCTGGAGCCAGCAGTGTGCTCTGTGTCCCCCCAGGAGCTCTGGTGAGGGGGAGCAAAGGGGAGACCTTGCAGGGCTGGGCCAGGCTCCAGGGAGGGGGATGCCCTCACCTTGGAAGGGGGATCTAGAAAGAAGTAGCAGAGCAATCAGGCCCTGTCTTCCATCCCTGCTGTTTGGGGACAAAGTAGGGCAGTGGAGAGGTGGGGAGAGGATTGCTGCCAGGATCTCCCAGAGGGTACCAGTCCTTGCATGCTCCCAGAGACAAAGCCAACCAGGCTTTAGCTGGCAGGAGCTGGAACCCGGCTCCCTCTCTCCCTCCTCCCTGACAGAGGTCTATGCTCAGCTGTGCAACGTGGCTCGCATTGAGGCAGAGCGGGAGGCCGGGGTCCACTTCCGGCCAGGCTATGAGTATGGCCCCGGGCCTGATGACCTGCACTACAGCATCTATGGCCCAGACGGGGCCCCCTTCTACAACTACCTGGGCCCTGAAGACACCGTGCCTGAGCCTGCCTTCCCCAACACAGCCGGCCACCCAGGGGACCGCACACCCATCCTTGAGTCTCCTTTGCAGCCCTCAGAACTCCAGCCCCACTACGTGGCCAGCCATCCAGGTCTGTGTTGCTGCAAAAATGGGGAAGAGGTGGGCGCCAAAGCTGTTTCACTTCCATCTCCTCCACGTGCTAGTCATATTGCCAGCAGGGTGAGGACTGGGAAGGGGAAAGACATACCAAGCCAGAGGTCCCCGTTCACAGCTCGCTCAAGACAAGTACATACGCCCAGGTCCGACCCTAACAACTCTCATAAACTATCACAGGGACACAAAAAGGTACAGGACGCTGCCCCTATCCCAACCAACCTACAAGCTTCCTGTGGGGACTGACAGCGAGAGAAAGCTGTTCGCTGCAGTCTTTTTCTCCCTCCACGCCACCTACAGGCTGCAGAAGAACCTGCTCTAAGGACACCCAGCATTCACACTTCTGACCTGAAATGTGGATTAAGGTTTTCTAAGGACTTTAAAGGCCTACTGTGATGACTCGGTTTGTGAATGGTGCGATCCAAACACTCAGGCCTTGGAGTCTAATGAGGAAGTCAGGCCTAGCACTGTGCAATGCACACAGTATGCACCACAGGCAAAGCTATCACATCAAACTAAGATCACACCGCTGGGCAGGGTGGGGCATTTTCCATGGGGTGAAGGGGTGCTTAGAGAGTGAAGAGGGTTAGGGAGATCTGGTCGACTTTTTGCTTTGTGTTGAGCAAGACCCCTCTGCTACCAATGGTTCCCCACTCCCCAAAACAGTGTGAAGATTTAAACAAAACACCTCACCCCATCCCCACGTCCAAACCCAAAAACTATGTAACAACACACTCCCCCACCCACCGAATCCCAGCAGGAGCCAGGCATTGTGGAAGCAGCAAGTCTCAGCCTCCCTGGAGCCCTCATTTAAAGCCCAGAGCACCTCTCCCCATCTAAAATGACACACACTTTTTTTTTTCCCAAGAGTACTGCCTTTTGTTCTAGCATCTTTCCATGAGATTTTATTATCCTTTCTGCCCCCACCCTCAAAGTTCCACAGGGGCATCCTTTGTCCAGGAGGGCGAGGGTCCCAGCATTAGGGAGAGTCTGGACACAGGCCTCAGCCTCCTTCTCTCTCTGATTCCCTCCTCCCAGAGGCCCCAGCCGGCTTCGAAGGGCTTCAGGCAGAGGAGTGCGGCATCCTGAACGGCTGTGAGAATGGCCGCTGTGTGCGCGTGCGGGAGGGCTACACCTGCGACTGTTTTGAGGGCTTCCAGCTGGATGCGGCCCACATGGCCTGCGTAGGTGAGTAGAATTCTGATGGAGGAGTCAGGCTGGCCCACTGCCCACAGAGACGCCTGAACTCAGGAAGGCTGCAAGAGCCACTGCTGCCTCCTAGTGGGGCTTTCTGCATCAGGCTGGGAGGGAAGAAAGCACCAAAGGAAGGTCTAATTGTGTGCTTTAGAAAGCCGCTTCCGTGCAGGTTCCCAGACAAAAGACAAAGACAAGAGAGCATGGTCTTGGGCATGGTATGAGCTTGCTGCCCCCTGCTTTGTCCTTGAGTTGCTTGGTTTTGGGAAGTGACTTCAGCCTCTGGCTGTCACACTTAGGGTTTCACTCCAGGACAGGGGCCAGGGCTTAGTAACCAGAGGGGTGGAGGCAGCCAGCAGAGGCACTTGGGCTCCCTACAGCTCTCTCCTTTGTTTCCTCTTAGATGTGAATGAGTGTGATGACTTGAACGGGCCTGCTGTGCTCTGTGTCCACGGTTACTGCGAGAACACAGAGGGCTCCTACCGCTGCCACTGCTCCCCGGGATATGTGGCCGAGGCAGGCCCCCCCCACTGCACTGCCAAGGAGTAGCAGTCAGTGGTCAGTGTGGCAACTACTTGGAAATGGCCTCCAGTCACAGGCAGGGGCCTTGAGGATGATTTCCTAGCTGGGAAGACACTGCAACATCAGGCCAGAGGTTCCCAATCAGCCTTGCCTGCTTTCATCTCTCCCAGCTTAGCCTCTGGCTGTAAGCTTCGGTCACTGCCTCCATGCCCTTGCTTGGCTCAAGCACCACCAATCACTTTAATGCTTCAGCCACCGCATGAGGCCTTGTCCACCACCTTTCCTGGCCTTGCTATTGGATGTTTAACAAAGGATGGCCGTCATCCACCCTCCCAAGCTGTGCAAGCATGCAAGGCCCTGTGGCCTCACACTGCAGACACCCCTTTCCAGCCACAATCCACCATCATCCTGATGATCCCACAACTGGGACAGAGGCTACATCTGCCCTAGGGAGGTCCTTCAAAATCTGTGGAGCAAGAAAGGATTTGGGGAAGCTTGGGGACTGACTCCAGCGCCTCCCAAGAACCATCACCACCACTCAGCCAATCTGTTCTGGGCCCTGATTTTGCCACACCTCCAACCTGTAGCCCATTCTCTGACCCCAAGGAGTGGCAGAAGATCCCTTCACTCAGAGAAGCAAGACTGATATTAGCTTGTTGAGTGTAAGAGACACAAATGAAGAACAAAGACCTGGCGAAAGCAGCAAGAGGACATTATGAAAAATATGTGGAGTTGATAAGAAAGGGGAGCCAAGGCTTTATATGTCTAAAGAAAATATTCAGTAGCTGTAAACATTCAAAATCCGCCCAGTGATAGCCCTTGTGCACCAGCAGCAAGGGCTGCCACGGGATAGAGTACCCATCTACAAAGACCTCTGTTACATAAACACTGCTTCTTACAGGAAACAAACCTCTTCTGGGCTCTCCTTTTGTGAAAACCAGTTTGATGTGCTAAAAGTAAAAAGTCTATTTTCTAGTGTGGTCTTGTTCAGAAGAAGCCAGATTTCCAATATTGTTTTTCCCCTCTACTCAGAAGCCCCTGCCCCTTCCCTTCAGAAAATGATGGCAGGCATTCCTCTGAGTTTACAAGCAGAGACTCACACCAACCCAAACTAGCTGGGAGTTCAGAACCATGGTGGAATAAAGAAATGTACATCTGGTCTCTTCTGGTTCTTGTTTTTATTTCATATCAAATCAAATTTCTTTACCATGTTGGCTAAGTCTAAATATTAGAGATGAGGCTGTGCCTACTCCCTGGCCAGCTCTGCTGATAGCCTATGATAGATTCCAATGGGAAATTACTCTTTACTATTAAAAGACAAGGAAAGCTCTGACTTTGCACTTCTCTGATGAATGGCAATGTAAATGAACAGGCTCCATGTGACTGGAGCATGGAAGTGAATGCTGCTTTCTTAATTTAATCTGCCCTAGCCTACCTGCTCCTCTGATTATTAGCCATCACATAACTTATTGAATGCTTGCCATGTGCCAGGCACTGTGCTGAGTGCCATACATACATTTCATTTAATTATCTAATAATCCTACTTACTATTGTTTATTCTCAATTTACAGGTGAGGAAACTGAGACACAGAAAGCTTAAAGAATTTGCTCTATGTCCCTATACTAATTGAGATGTCTTCAGCAGACAAAACTAAATCACTCTTATGCATGTAAAAATATTCTTTCACTCATAATAAAAGAAATGCAACTTAAAATCATACTGAGATCCTTTTTAAAACTGTCAGATTGGCAAATATCAAAAAGCTTGTTAAGACTCCTAGCTGGCAAGCATGTGGGAAATAGGCACTCTCATAATAGCTGCCAGAAGTACATATTGAAGAGGACAATATGGCAATGCCCTTCAAAATTATAAAAGCACTAATTCTTTGATCCAGTAATTTCCACTTCTAGGAACTTAACCTTCAGATATATTTTCACCAGATAAAAAATGACATGTAAGAAGTTATTACTGCATCATTTGTAATAGCAAAAGATTAGAAACAATTGCTATGGAACCCTTAAAAAAGGTGGCTGTAAATTCCTTAAGAAAGATATCCAAAACAAATTAAGGGAAAAAGGGGGTTGCATAACAGCGTGTAACATAACACTGTCTGTCTAAAGAATGGGGAAAGAGAAGCGGTTGTCTGTTCACCTCATCCTTGCCACTTCGCCTTATACCTCACCATTCAGAGAACTTCTTACCATCCCCCAAATATATCCTGCTGGCACTACACCTTCATAACTGCTGTTCCCACTGCCCCCACAACACTCCAATCTTCGCCTTCCTGCCCAACCTTGAGATATTGCATGCATATGTACATATTTCCTTTGTTTAAAACACAAATAGCATACTATGCATGCTGTTCTGCACTTTGCTTTTTTTTTTTTTTTTTGCTTTATACTTGCAAGTAGAGCTGCCTCATTTCATTTTATAGCTGTATACTATTCCATTGAATGGATAAACCATTAATTTATTTAATCAGTCCCTTACTGACAGACATTTCCATTGTTTTCTGTCTTTTGCTATAAATAATGCTGTAATGAATATTCTTGTGCATATTTCACATTAATTTATGGGATTATATCTGCAGGATAAATTCTTAGAAACAATGGTGGTTTGTGGGAAGGGTGACAGGGTGGATAGGTACAGGATTGGGAGACTTTTCACTGTATCTCCTTTTGTATTCTTTTGAATTTTGTACCATATGTATCACCTATTCAAAAAAAATAAAATATTTTTAAATACAGTTGCTGGCCACAGATTGCTTAAATGCTCCCTCTCTTTATATATTTATCTGACTATAATTTACAACTAAAGCCAGGTGCTA
The DNA here is from genome assembly GCF_037993035.2 of Macaca fascicularis. Taxonomy (NCBI): domain Eukaryota; kingdom Metazoa; phylum Chordata; class Mammalia; order Primates; family Cercopithecidae; genus Macaca; species Macaca fascicularis. Next base: position 142,447,446 of record NC_088381.1, on the reverse strand, counting down.
ATTATGTCAAAATTCCATAACACAAATTTCTGTTAGGCAGCCCTGTGGCATTTTTATGAAGAATGGCAGATATGGATTTTAAAAGAGCAATCATAAACATCAGTGCTAGATATGAAGAAAAATAGAAGAGATTCCTTCCTTTCAGACAAACATGCAGTGAACAGTGTTAGGCCCTGCCCAAAGCCGGCTGCACAACATTAGCTTCTGTACCATCATAATCAGCGCTGCCCACTTCCCTATACCAGGTTGATCCTGCCAAATGCCACCCCTGCACTCTAATGCTTTATAACAAATGACAAAAGAACAGAGCTCGATTCTCAGAAGTTATAGAAAGAAGAGTCTTCCTGAACACCTACTTTAGTAGTCCTTCCTAATCTTTTACTTCCCAACTTCTTTTCTCCTACTCCTTATAATCAGTCAACATTCTCATACCAAGAAACTATGGGTGGGCCAGGCAGGGTGGCTTGCACCTGCAATACTGGCACTTTGGGAGGCTGAGGCAGGAGGATTGCTTGAGCCCAGGAGTTCGAGACTCCTGTGCAACATGGTGAAACCCCATCTCTACAAAAAATACAAAAAGTAGCTGGGCTTGGTGGTATGGCCTGTAGTCCTAGCTACTTGCAGGGGCTGAGGTGGGAGGATTGTTTGAGCCTGGGAGGTAAAGGCTGCACCTCTGCACTCCAGCCTAGGAGACAGATTGAGACCCTGCCTCAAAAAAAAAGAAAAAAGAAACTAAGAGTGGATGGGACACATAATTTACATACCACTGGTCACTGTCATCACCTAACTGAAGTATGGTACCACAATAAGATCTGGGCATTGACCAAGAGACCTTCTCTTTGAAAAACAACATTAAGTTCATTCACGATATAAAGCAGATTTAGAGCTCCCTTGACTTTGGTTCTTACCTGATGCCCCAGCACTGGCTTGCATAAAAGTTAATGCCAATTCTGCAACAAATAGGCCTTGACAACTCCCCTCCAAAGAATGGGAAGGCATAAGATCTTCCAACTGAACCTGGAAGAGTACAAAGTTTTCCTAAATGAATGTGCAGTGAGCAAAATTTGTGAAAATGACCACTGGCTTTTACGGGCCACCAAGAAGACACATCTGGTCAGAAAGGGCCTGCAGAAGATCCTAAACCCATTTTACCATGTGTACTGTTTATTCTCAACAAACTGCCCAGTGGCCCCGATGCTATCATTCCCCCATGCTCTGTGTTCTTAAGTCACCACCCTCCAATGGAGACTTATTGCTACCACTTCTGGTTTCCCGATGAAGCTTTCTCAGAGTGAAGTAACATGATTTTTCCCAAATCCGCCTTTTTTGTTTGTTTGAGATGGAGTCTCACTCTGCCGTCCAGGCTGGAGTCCAGTGGTGCAATCTTGGCTCACTGCAACCTCTGCCTCCCGGGTTCAAGTGATTCTCCTACCTCAGTCTCCCGAGTAGCTGGGATTACAGGTATCTGCCACCTAGTTAAATTTTGTATCTTTAGTAGAGATGGGGTTTCACCATGTTGCCCAGGCTGGTCTCAAACTCCTGACCTCAGGTGATCCGCCTGCCTTGGCCTCCCAAAGTGCTGGGATTACAGGCGTGAGCCACCATGCCCAGCCCCATATCTGCCTTTTTCTAAACATAAAATTCCAATTCTCCCATTAACAGTAGATACTCACATATAAGCTTCTGCATTCTAAGGGACTCTGTTTCTGCCTAGTGGACCACTGTAACTTAATCGATTGATTTAGAAACAAAAGCTGTTCTGCTTGTGCTCAAGAATTTTAAAAACCACCAGATCAATAAATAACCCACAAAAATATTCTTAAAGAATAGATTCTAATGTTTAAAATGTAGCAAAATCTTTTTGAGGAGGATGAAAGGACAGGTAGTCCGAACTGAAACCCTATCAGAGGCAGGTACTGGCAGCACTGTCTTGGTCATGTGTGCACACAGATGCTCCTATGGTATGCTGCTTTCTGCCTCCTTCCATCAGCTCTAAGAAACGTACTCAGGTTTCTGAGTGTCCCGTCTCTCCTCTAACTGCATGATAGGTTTGTTTTCTCTAACTCCTAGGTTTTGCCATGTTGGAAATGTATCTAAGTTTCTGTCTCAGATATTTTCTAAACTCTATTTCCATTTTTTTAAACAGTAAATTCTGACTAAATGACCTTAATTCCAATCCAGTGCAGAAATGCAAGTCTTTGCTGTAACAAACTTCGAGGCTCCCAAGCAAAAGATGGATTTAACCAGTAACTCTTCCAGAATCAACTTGTAGTTTCTCCAACATCAGTATTAATAAATCATTCGGTGCAGTGATGGTGATGGATGGTTTTTCTTTCACTGTCTGTCCACATAGCTCCGCAGCACTGTAATAGGATTATTTTAAGTTCCAAAGCCTATTTAAGTGCGACACCTACACAAGTACTTTAATTCACTAGAATTTGTGATTTCAAAAGCTGTTTGGTGACCCTAGAGTTGCCAAGGTCAGCAAATAAAAATATAGGATGCCTAATTTTGAATTTCAAATAGTAATTTTTAGTATATGCAATATTTGAGACATAGGCACTCTAAAAAATTAATTATCTGAAATCCAAATTTAACTGGGCATCCTACATTTCATCTGGCAATCCAATCTAAAAAAAGGTTCCTAAGAATCTATTACCTATAACGATAAAGAGATCACTTCCTGCTGTGCATGAGACCAGAGCCATTTTACAACAGAAGGCAGGTGAAGCAACATATCCTAAAAAAGATTCAGTCATTAAATTGTCACAGAATCTTAAAATGTCTCTATGAGTAGGGAGGCTATTTTTGAAACAATTCAGTATCAGTGAGGGTTTGGTCCAAGTTTTCTGGGCAATGGGCTCTTGGTTTTATGACTCCTAGCAGATCCACGAGTATGAGAGTAAAATGTATCTGTCCCATCAAATAGGAAGTGGCGAATGGGCTGCATAGACAATAAAGAAAAATAGCACATACTGGCAGGGTAAAATGAAAAAGAGAACATTTCATTTACTTTTCTCATCCTCTAATAACGGTGTCCAAGCTACCCAACCTGTGATCCTGATCCACAACACAATAAGAACTTTCTTTAAAATGAAGCTTTTATACATAGCTATCCACATATATACAAGCAGCTCTTAAGGCCAGATAATTTAATTCCAAATTTTAGAGCCATGGAAGCTCTACAGATTATACGGAGTTTCAACCAGTGATTAAATCTGAGGTAACAGCATCTGGAGGCTCAGCCTTAGCACTGAGGGGAGTTGGAGGGAAAAATTAAGCCAAAATCTTCACGTTCTGAAAATAATAGTGGCAAAACACAACACTCCTGGACTGTGGGAAATAAAATTGAGAGGGACATGATTAGAAGGAAACCTCTAGAATTCTACTAATTCCAGGTTCTTCAAATTGGTACAACTGGTGACAATCTCAGAGTCACCAGTCATCGCATCAAAGTTTGATAGAGAAGGAAGACCCACAGGAGCAGCCTTGCTGTGCTTGAGGATTGTTCAACACTTGAAATGAGCTTCGGATCAGTTCTTGGCTGAAGTCCACCTGGGCCCCTTTCACGAAGGCCAAGCTATCAGAGTCAACCACCACTCTTGCCCCACCCTGTTCAAATACCCTGAAAAGACAGGAGGAAAGCATTAACGAGTATCACAAACACAAAAAAGACACCCCCTGGGCCCAGAGGTGCACACCGTCTGTTTTCTAAAGTACAGAGGGAGCTTCCCGATTACCTTTAACACGTGCTGATTTTCTTTTAGGCAAAAATGATTCAATGGAATAAATACTGCGAAAAGTGTAGGGACTTAAGCCTGGAATCTAATCCGGCCTGACTTTCTACCGACTACCCAATGGACCTGGGCAGGCCAATTTTGCTCCTATAACTTAGTTATTTTGATTCAGGACAACAAACCTTCACCGCATCCTCACTGTGAGACGGGCGGTGTTAACCATCCCAAGTAAACCCTTTAAATTTGGAATAAAAGTGCACCTTAAACTATACACACTTTTATCCCTCCTGTACCTCCTTTGGGAACCCATCCCTTCCTCCTTGCCTGTCGTCGGGGTTGATAACTGTATCCAGTGAAAATTTGTATTGGAATCCGGAGCATCCACCTCCTTCCACCTGCAGCCTGAGGAACTCTGACCCCTCGGTGATTTCCAGAAGCCTCTGAAATGCAGGAAGGGGATCAGGAATAGCGGGCAACGGGAGTTAAAGGGCTGAGTGAAGAGCAGTTCCCGCTGCTCCCGCCAATCGCCTGGGTACCGCCGCCCCGCGACCGGCCTTCTACCTGGACGCAGCTGTCCGTGAGGCGGATCTGCCCTTCGCCGGCCTCGGGGCTGGAGGACGACGCTTCCCGACGCGCCTGGAGTCCCAGGGAGGCCGCGAGGAGCCTGCGCGCAAGGGAGGGTAAGCCCGGGGGCAGAAGGGGCACCTGACAACCCTTGACCTGGAGCGCCTCACGCTAAACCTGGTGACCCCCACCTGGACGGCCTTCCACCAAACCCTCACCTCCCCCACAGGCCTTGGTTTCCCATTTGTCCTAGAGGCGCAGAACCAAACACCCTTTCCAGGTGCCTTTCTAGTCTTGATACCTGCCCCTCGGCCAGGGAGTGACCGCTCTCTGCGTCGCGGCCGTTAGGGACAACCCCCGGGCGGCAGCCATCTTCCTCCACAAGCTCCGCCCCGCGCGTCTCCCCCGTTTCTCACCCGGAGCCTCGGGAGGCGGGGAGAACGAACAGGAGGCCGGGCCCTCACGGAGGCCCCGCCCCCAACATACCTATTGGGTAGTGAGGGAGGAGAAGGTGCCTGATTGGCTAGAAATGCTCCCGACGGCAGCCGCGGGGACGCACCCATGAAGCCGGGGAGGTGCTCTAAAGGGAAGGAACGGGGCGAGGAGGAGTGAGGTGGGGCGAGGAGGAGTGAGGTGGGGCGGGGCGGAGGTGGGTCTGGGCGGGTCAGGCCTCTGAGGGGACGGCATGGGCGGAGACTGCAGGCTTCTGGGCCCGAGAGGGCTGGAGTTGGCTCCCGGGGCCGGGGGCGGGGCGCGGGCGGGCCTCGGCCGTGGTTACTGGTGACAGGTCGCCTGACTGGGCTCCTCCCCGGGCCCGCCCCCACAGGTTTGTCTTGTGACCGCGGGCGGCCGCCGCTTCTTTCCAGAGATTGGAACTTCGTTATCCGCGATGCGTTTCCTGGCCGCTACATTCCTGCTCCTGGCGCTCAGCACCGCCGCCCAGGCCGAACCCGTGCAGTTCAAGGACTGCGGTGAGCCCCAGGCCCGCCCAAGGTTCCCGCGCCCTCTGCGGAAGCCCCCGCCGGATCCCCGCGCTGAGACCCCCGGGGCTGGGCTGGGCGGATCCCTCGGGCGGCCAGGCTGAGCCTTGGACCCTAACTGGAGTGGTCTGGGTCGGGGAGAAGGCGCCGGCCTCCAGGAAACCCGATCGCACACAACTTTGTCTTTTTCTTAGAACGCATGTTTTGGGGTTCCTGGGAACTCCAGGAGGTGGGCCTTTTACTGAAGTTTCCTAAAGTTTGTAGGGCTGACAATAGAAGGGCTGTATCTAGCGCTGGTGGAGGGGTGGAGCACAGAACTTCTTTTTTTTTTATGCTTTGTATCTTGGAATCCCGCCCTCCCCCTTCCAGCTCCCTTTGCTTTTCTTTTAATTTCCTTTTTGCTGACAAGTCAAAAGTCAATTCCCCTTTTTCATCATTTATTGTTACAAATAGGACTTCCTTTGGGCTTTGGTATCTTGTGATTCTTAATCAGTTTTTTCTTGTATAAATCTCACTGTGTCTCTAACCACAGCTTGTGACACATAACTCCCTCTCGCCGCTGTGGTTGCAATCTTTGTTGGAAAATACAACAGGTGGTGGAAATTCTGAGTGCCTTCATTGAGTCGAGTCTATAGAATTGTCGGAACAGAACTCGAGCAAATTTGTTCAGAGGTGGAGGTAGAGGGCTACAACTGTCAATGAAAGAGGCATGAAACTGATTTTGTAAGATCTGTGAGTGGAAAGGAAGCACGGAGATCGTATAATCAATCATTGAATTCCAGGGATGTTGGGTAGCCTACCTAAAGTCACGCAGCAGAATGGGGAACTAGAGTTAAGTGTAACCGCCCAATGGGTTCACCTTGCCCACTGCCTAGACAGAGCGGATTTATCAAGATGGGATTTGCAATGGCGAAAAGAGTATTTCACGCAGAGCTGGCTGTGCGGGAGACCGGGGTTTTATTGTTACTCAAATCAGTCTCCCAGCATTCAGATCTGGGTTTTATTGTTACTCAAATCGGTCTCCAGCACTCGGGGATCAGAGTTTTTAAGGATAATTTGGCTGGTATGGGCTCGGAAAGTGGGGAGTGCTGATTGGTCAGATTGAAGATAAAATCATAGGGGGTCGAAGTGAGTTCTTGCTGACCTCTGGGTGGTGTCATTTGCTGCATCGGAATGCAGGATCTGCAGAATATCTCAAGCTACTGACCTTAGGTTTTACAATAGTGATATTATTACCATGAGCAATTTGGGGAGGTTCAGACTCTTGCAGCCAGAGGCTGCGTGGCCCCTAAACTGTGATATCTAAACTCGTAGCTGATTTGTTAGTCCTACAAAGGCAGACTGCTCCCCAGGCAAGAAGGGGTTTTTCAGGAAAGGGCTATTATCCATTTCGTTTCAGAGTTTCAGAACTGTAAATTCCTCTCCAAAACTAGTTCAGCCTACACCCAAGAATGAACAGTTTAGAGGTTAGAAGGAAGATGGGATAGGTGAGTTCTCATCTCTTTCACTGACGTAATTGCCTAAGGATTTTTGCAAGGGTGGTTTCATAAGTGTGCTGCTTTACATCCGTGACCAGGTAATAGTAACTGCTCAATGAAATGTGTTGAAAACATAGATGGAATACTTTTTCCCCTATGTCATAAAAATTCATGTTGACAAAAGCAAAGTTGAGGATTAGGGGACAGGATTGATTAAGGATTAGACTGCTGGCTGATTAACACTTAAATGCTATTCCATTGATTTAGGAGACTGGCACTTGAAAGCTATTATTGCTTCAAATTACTGCCTTTCCCTCCATTAAACTTAGTAGCCTGCGTTTGGATGAAGACACTATTAATTTTAATAATTCATTCCAGCCAGGCATGGTGGCTCACGCCTGTAATCCCAGCACTTTGGGAGGCCGAGGCGGACGGATCATGAGGTCAAGAGATCGAGACCATCCTGGCCAACATGATGAAACCCCATCTCTACTAAAAATACAAAAATTAGCTGGGTGTGGTAGCGTGCACCTGTAGTCCCAGCTACTCGGGAGGCTGAGGCAGGAGAATCGCTTGAACCCGGGAGGTGGAGGTTCCAGTGAGCCAAGATGATGCCACTGCACTCCAGCCTGGCGACAGAGCGAGACTCTGTCTCAATAAAATAAAATAAAATAACTCATTCCATCCTCACAAGCTGTCTTACAGATGAGGAAAGTTAAGCACATAGAGTAACTTGCCCAAGATCTCACACCCAGTAAGTGGTAGGAAACAGTGGGTCTTTGTGAGCCACTTTGGGTTTCCAAAAAAAAGAAGGGAAATAAATCCAGAAATTATTCTACTCATTTGAAAAAGCAGGAGTATGTGGGGAAAAGAAAGATATCAGACCGTTACTGTGTCTATATAGAAAGAAGTAGACATAAGAGACTCCATCTTGTTTTGTATTTGAGATGCTGTTAATCTGTGACCCTACCCCCAACCTTGTCCTTGCAAGAGACATGTGCTGTGGTGACTCAAGGTTTAAAGAATTTTGGGCTGTGCAGGGTGTGGTTTGTTAAAAAGGTGCCTGAAGGCAGCTTGCTGGTTAAAAGTTATCACCATTCTCTTAATCTCAAGTACCCAGGGACACGTACACTGCCAAAGGTCGCAGGGACCTCTGCCTAGGAAAGCTAGGTATTGTCCAAGGTTTCTCCTCATGTGATAGTCTGAAATATGGCCTCATGGGAAGGGAAAGACCTGATCGTCCCCTAGCCTGACACTCGTGAAGGGTCTGTGCTGAGGAGGACTAGTATAAGAGGAAAGAAGGCCTCTTGGCAGTTGAGATAGAGAAAAGCATCTGTCTCCTGCCCGTCCCTGGGCAATGGAACATCTCGGTGTAAAATCCACGTTCTGTTTAGTGAGAAAGGAGAAAACCGCCTTAGGGCGAAAGGTGGGGCTTGCTAGCGCAATGCTGCTCTTTATGCACTAAAAAGGTTTATAGAGATGTTTACATATGCATATCAAGGCACAGCACTTTTCCTTAAACTTATGTCACAGAGATCTTTATTCACATGTCTTACTGCTGACCTTCACCGTGTCTCATTTCTTTTCTCAAGTCTCTTTCCACCTAACAAGAAACGCCCACAGGTGTGGAGTGGCAGGCCACCCCTTCAGGAGTACACCTATGGGAAGAAGTTTTTAAAGGGAAGAAGGGTTTCAGTTACAGATTTTTAATTTACTTTTGAATTGGGAAATATCATATAAAGACTTCAGTGCCCACATCAAAAGGTTTGTGTTCCACTTTACACCCACCTTGCCTGGCGTGGAATTTCCTCAAGTGAGAAAGGGGGCCAAGCAAACTAGTTTTGTAATGTTTGCTGGTTAGAACTGAGGAGTTTCTTCTATTGATACTGGACGTCTGAGAACCTCTTGTCATCAGAAAACTGGATGAAAGAGCTATAAGTACTACCCTTTACTTACTTCCTACTAGATTATGTGACTCAGCCTTGAAAGAAGCAGGTGGAAGCTGGACACTGAAAGTCGTAACATTAACATTGATTTTCAATAGACTGTTGATTGAAGTTCAGGATTTTTTTTCCCCCTATTCACCGAAAATGGGTTGGAGTGGAAGAGAGTGCTTCTCAAACTGCTTCGGATACTTAATAATGTGTGCAGTTTGAGAACTTGGCTATGATGGAGAAGCAAGCTGAGGGGTAAAGGACTGCAAGGTACTATTTACCAACCTAACTGGAGCAGTGTTGGTCAATGTGATGATAGAGTTAAAGAGACTGTTCCACCCAAGGGCAGGTACAGGCAGCAAAGAACATCTACTTAGATTTCTCAGTTCATATCATACTTTTATAGTATTGAGCTAATCTGGTGACTGACTGCATAGCAGATAATGTACTCTCAACCTGCAGTTTGCCTCTGTCTTCATGCATTCTACTTTTGAGACAGAAAGAGTCCATCCTATTGGCTAGAAACATAATTTCTATCCATGAAGTATATTTGAGGTGAGAGGCCCAGCTTTTCTGTCAGAAGGGAACTTGCTAACATACCCAGGAGCAGCTATTCTAGATTAAACTCATGAACTAAATCCAGATATGATAATAATAGTAAATATATGTATCACTATGTTCCAAACACTTACCTAAGATCTGTATTTGTGTTAGCTTAGCTACTCTATTATCCCTAGAGAGGTTAAGTATCTTGCCTTGAGGCTATACAGTGAGTAGCAGAGATAGTGAGATTTCAAACCCAGGCATCAGAGTCTGCCTCTCAGCAATGATGGCTGAATGGCAGAACTTAACTTACCCTGTTACAGGCACCATTACCAGGCATTTCACTTGCATGCCCTCCCATTCAACTGCCAAGTCTCTGGGGCAGGAGGAAATGCAATTTTTAAAGACTTTATTTAAACCGTTTTTGGTCAAGCATTTATTGTATACAAGTACTTTTGTCCTTGGTTAGACTGAGATTAAAATACACACACACACACACACACATACACTCTTATTTTAAGAACACAGGTTCCCAAAATTGAGTATACATCTGTAGATTGCAGATGTGTGCTTAAAATCAGTTTTTGAAACTACTTAGAAACAACATGGGCAAGTCAGATGCATCCTATTTATTTTTTTAAACTTTTTAATTTTGAAAAACTTCTATTTGTTTTGAGGATTTCCAGGGATAAATCCTATATCTGACTCTTTCTATTACCTTCTTATGTCTCACCCTTATGTTTTCAACATATGCAGTATTTGCAAGTGTATCATTCCCAGCAGCTATATAGACCTAGGCCAAGTTAATATTTCAGAGGAAATGAAACCCAGACTCAGGTAGCAGTATTCTTCTTTAATGCAGCTGGCACTTCTGCCATCTTGGCTGTGTGAGTCAGTGCTATTTGGAGTTAAGTTTAACTTGTGCCTAAGCTTGTATTGAAACTATAAAGACCTTAACCTCTGTACTCCTCTTCATCCCCTTGATTCTTGGAAAAAATCCAGATCTTAACAACCTTAGTCAAGATTTAAGGTACTTCATGTTGTTTTTGGAGCCAAAATATTTCATAACTCATAAGTGGGCCTTAAAGAACAGGACTAAATCATTGAAGAAACTGCAGAAGTGCAGTGAAAATGGTACAGTTCCCAATTCAGAAGTGGGAGGTGGTTCCTCTCTTAAGGGTCATTCCTAGTTCAGAGATGGTAGGTGGTTCTTCTGTTTAGGGTCACTCCTCTGTTCAGTGTTAAGTAGTAGTTCCTCTTAAATTCCATAGTCCGCTTACTTGGAAGTGAGTAGGCTTCTGGAATCAGTCTTATTTTATTTTATTTTTTGAGATGGAGTCTTGCTCTGTCACCCAGGCTGGAGTGCAATGGCACAATCTCGACTCACTGCAACCTCTGCCTCCCAGGTTCAAGCGATTCTCCTGCCTCAGCCTCCTGAGTAGCTGGGACTACAGGGGCACACCACCACACCTGGTTAATTTTTGTATTTTTATTAGAGATGAGGTTTCACTGTTGGTCAGGCTGGTCTTGAACTCCTAACCTTGTGATCCTCCTGCCTCGGCCTCCCAAAGTGCTGGGATTACAGGCATGAGCCACCATGCCCAGCCTTGAATTAGCCTAATTTTAAAAGTCAAGACTGATATTCTGATACTTTTTAATGTTTTACCTATACCTTTAATAGTACTGCTTGTTTCTCTAGGAAGTCAAGTTGGGGTGAAAGAATGAAGGGATTCCAAGAAGACAAAATACTGGGCAAAGGATTTACCAGGAGTTTAGGAGAAAGGGTACAAAATGTGGATAGAAGGTACTTCATCACTGAAAATCACATAGGATATAGGGGTTGAACCTCTACGATAGAAAGAGAATCATGGTGAGGGGCAAAGAGGTGATGCTGAATTAAGAAACCTGAAAAGTTGAGTTTGAGCTGGACCTTCATCCAGAGTCCTCAAGTAGTTATCAGATGCGAATTTCCTTGGGGTGTCCTTCCCGAGGGGCAGAGGGTACAGTGAGCTGAGATTGTGCCACTGCATTCCAGTCTGGCGACAGAGCAAGACTCCATCTCAAAAAAAAGAAAAAAAATGCAGTTTTTCCTGTAGTGAACAACTTTCATCAAATGTACTTGCTAATCTATATGCTAGAAAAAGAAAGGGAAAATAAGAATATTTTAATCCAAAGGAAGGTTGAAGCAAACGTCTTCAAGGTTTAAGTTTAAACTGTGACCCTTACCATTCTGAATGCAAGACAAGACTCTAGGAAAGTTTGGAATTTCGCTGATTGAAGTTTAATCCCTTTGCTATGATCATTTATGGATATGGTCTTGATATTATTTAGTTTGACAAATATTAACTTTCTCTTGGTCAAAAAACCAACTAGTTTCTTATCATCTGAATTAGAGGCTATGATTTTATCTGCAAGGTGAATCAAGATTCTGACTTCTAACTGGGCATTATTCTTAAAGATTCCATCCTGGGAAACAGTCCGAGGAGAATGAGTTGACCCTAAATGGGAGAGCAGAGCACCTTCCCATTAGGTGGTGGGCAGCCTAACTGGCTTATTTCTCCTCTTCTCCTATTCCAATTCATTTTTCTTTTGCAGGTTCTGTGGATGGAGTTATAAAGGAAGTGAATGTGAGCCCGTGCCCCACCCAGCCCTGCCAACTGAGCAAAGGACAGTCTTACAGCGTCAATGTCACCTTTACCAGCAGTGCGTAAAAGTGGCTCTTACCTCAAATTTATGTTAAAGCGTAACATAAATATCAGGTGTTGGAATGAGCATGGGAATGGAGGGGAGGGAATTGGCAGTCATGAATTTTATGACTCCTTTTGCACCTTGTGCAAAGCTAGGGTTCACTGTGCCCTTGGACACCCTTCTCATGCAAGGTCCATGGCTCCTAGACTCCCTTTAAGCAAACAGGGAGATGTCCATGTGTTCACAGGTTAGAGAAGACAGCTTGACTTTTCTTGTCCTGTCTTGGCCCATATTGCATCGCAGGCTTTGATGGGAATGTCAGCTGTGTTTAGCTACAGACTGCAGAGTATTAGTATGGACCCCAATTCTTCAAGCTTCGGAACTCCTCCAAAGTGTTATTTTAAGCAGTAATGCCTTTCAGCTATTAAGTCTACATCCCACCTGAAAATAAAGGTGCAACTAATACTTAACAGCCTCCTTAAGATTTAGGGAACCCACTGGGAACCCAAGAAACAGCCAAGAAATCTGAGCTTTCTTCTCCAATAATATTCCAGAAATGTCATTGGAACTTGTTGCTTTCTTATACCACATCACATTGAGATTTTTAAGAATCTAGACAAATTAAAATCTTTTATTGCTAAGCAGGGCATGTTCCTTGAATCCCTTCCTCATTTTCTATCCTGTGAAGCTAGACTAGACAGTCTAATAAGTAACCTCAAAGTTCCTGTCATCTTTTGTTCATAAGCCTGAAGACAGCTCTAAGTACTAGCTCCCTGTCTCCTCTCTGGACTATACCCTGGCCTCTCTATTGCTCCAAACCTAAAAAAAAAAAAGCCTTCTGAACAAGTCGTCCCCAACCTAGACAGAAAGAAACAGAACCAATTTTCTGGGTCTCCAAAATACCGTAATAACTCATAAGTCTGATTGCCCTAATTTTGTAATAACTTTATTCCTCCTGGCTAGCTTGTGATGTGGAGGGTAAAGTTTATCAAGAAATGCATGTCTTTCTAATCTTACCCAATTTCTTTCCCTTTTTTTTTTTTAGACAGAGTCTTGCTCTGTCACCCAGGCTGGAGTGCAGTGGTGCGATCTTGGCGCACTGCAACCTCCGCCTCCTGGGCTCAAGCGATTCTCCTGCCTCAGCCTCCTGAGTAGCTGGGAGGACAGGTGTGCGCCACCACGCCTGGCTAATTTTTGTATTTTTAGTAGAGACAGGGTTTCTCCATGTTGGCCAGGCTGGTCTCAAACTCCTGACCTCAGATGATCCACCTGCCTCAGCCTCCCAAAGTGCTGGGATTACAGGTGTGAGCTACCGTGATCCAGCCTAATCTTACCCCACTAAAGGGTTACCTCTTTCACTGTTGTTACAGACCATGACATTTAAGACACACAATATACTTGGACAGAAGCTGATATAAATAGCAAACAGAAAGTTTACTGCCAAAAATCAGTTGCCTCGTTAGATAAGGTTATTTATCTAGGTATCTCTGATTCTCCTAAGAAACTATGAAGGGCCATGAAGAGCGAGGTTAAGAGCAAAGAAAACTTCTGCTGATTGCTTTTGTTTTGCATAATTATGTTTGGAGTGAATGCTTGCACCGTGCTAGTACCAAGCACCACTGCCAAGAGAAATAGACCCTAGGAATGCTGTTACTTGGGATTATTTCTGAATTTTTGATTTAGAGTTTGAAAATAGGTTGTTTTCTTCACCATCTGATTCTCTTTTTTCCTCTTAGATATTCAGTCTAAAAGCAGCAAGGCCGTGGTGCATGGCATCCTGATGGGCGTCCCAGTTCCCTTTCCCATTCCTGAGCCTGATGGTTGTAAAAGTGGAATTAACTGTCCCATCCAAAAAGACAAGACCTATAGCTACCTGAATAAACTACCAGTGAAAAGCGAATATCCCTCTGTAAGTGATACCATTATTGAGGACATGGGAGGCCTTGAGACTGGATTAGAGTTCTGAGGGCAGCGGGCAAGAAGCAGAGACGCGGGTAAAGGGCCCTTTATCTCTATGATGAAGAAGCGGAAGCCTGAGGGAAAGGAGATAGGTGGGAGTGTTAGGCATCAGGAGGTAGGGCAAATCTTTTTCTCTGTGTCTCTTCATTCTTTCACTATGACCTGATGGTTAGTCTGGACCTAATGATGCCATTTGTTTTTTAATGTACTAAAATTTAATCATACATAAAAAGCTGTAATTTAATCTGACAGTAAAACACAAGAAGCAATATTAAAGTTGGTTTAGTACATTGTATATTTTAGCTTTGAAAGCCATAGAAATCAGTTATCCCAGTGTTTTTCCTATAAAAGATCCATTTTTTTCCAAAGCATTATGTACAATTTTAATTAGAATATAATGACAGAGGATATTCCATAATTTTTAAAATACAAAATGAAGTCAATGACTCAAAAAGTTATCTACTGCAATGAGGTAAAAGGGACATTTCATAATCAATATCATTACAAAGTATGATGGTTCAACTTTTTAGTGCTTCATAGGGAGGAATCATGATAAAAAGGTCAATATGAAATCATTTGATTATAGTAGCAATATCTAACATTTGAAATGCATCCATGGTCTTTTGTATAATCATATTGGAGTCAAGTATATTTTCACATCTGTTATGTCTTATTTTCCAAGAGATATACACAGAGCAATTTTTTTCTCCAGGGAACTTGTGCAAACCAATATAAGATCTAAATTCTTCACATAATGTATAAAACAGGAGAAGCCTCTTCAGATTTATTTTTTGAAGTCTGGAATGCTGGCACTTTCCAATTAGGCAATAGTTCTTCATTCTTGTAACTTAGCTAAGAGCTGCTGCTGACTATGGGCCTAGAGCAGCAGGCATGATTTCTTTTTAGGCCTTTTCTTTTCCAATGGTGTTTTTCTATTTATCTGTCTGACCAGGTCATAAAGTATTTCATTAACATTGACCTTTGACTTTGCAGAATATTCTAAAATGGCACAGTTCCATCACTGTCATGCTCAATTCTGTCCCTGTTCTTTGCCAACTACTCACTCATCTTCCAGATCACATTTATTGCCAACCAAAATCATTGGAACATCTTCTGTGTCCTTAACCAGTAAAATCTGTTCCCTCAGGTCCTGTAAGTCAAACGTGGACTGAATATACTAGTGCAAAACCTTGGCCATTCTTCATATACAAATCCCTCATTGCTGTAAATTGCCCTATCCCTGCAGTATCTAGGATTTTAAGCATACACTGTTGGCAATCAACTTCAACTTGCTTTCTGTAGGAATCTTCTATCATTGGGTCATATTTTTCAACAAAAATTCCCTGAACAAACTGAACCATCAGAGCAGACTTCCCAACACCTCCTGAACCAAGGACCACTAACTTGTACTCACCCATGATGTGATCTGTTTAAATACTGACGACTCCCCTGGTCCAGCACCTTGTCCTCCCTCCTCCCTCCTCCCTCCTCCCTCCTCCCAGCTGTGGCTCCTGCTTCAGCTCCACATGGCAATGGCTGATGCCATTTTTATATACAGTATTTCACTTGGTTCTCATGACCATCCTATGTAGAGGTGATCTTATCTCTATTTTACAGCTGAAGAAATTTGAGCCTCTGAAGTTATGCAATATGAACAGAGTTCACTCCACTAAGAAGTAGTACAGCCCAGGTTTCTAGCTGGGTCTTATAACTCCAAAGCCTGTGCAATATTAAAAGATTTTAGCCAGGTACCAAATAGTTAAAGATCCAAGTTGTCTTAACATTGTCATGAGAAAATCCTGCTTTATCCATTAATCTCTTAACAAAACAAGAGAGTAGTAGTTTGTTAGCTTCATAGCAGAGAGGTAGCTTTTTCCACTCTCCTTTCTCCCCTCCAATCCCCCTCTTCACCTCCGACCCATCCCTGCTGCACCTACCTCTTTTTCTACCAAGCACTCGTAAGGTAGATCCTGCTGCAGTGGACTTGCATTAAAGATCTGTATCTTGATAAGAATGGAGGAAATGGAGGGATGGCCTTTTTCCATGAAGAAAAAGAGCCGCATTTCTTGAAAGGAAATCAAGTAGAACTCAGGAGCAATATCTGGCCATTTATTTTCTAGGAAAGGTAAGTAATTAAAGAACATTCTAAAGAGACTCAAATATAGGGTGTCTGTGCTTAAGGGCTATTGGAGACCCTAGAGGTCAGGGACAGATTAGTAGATGAATTTGCAGAGTATCCATATAACCATGGGCATGTTTGAACCTCAGTTACGTATGCAGTGACTAGTCAGAGCCTGATACATAGTAGGTACTTAATATATGGTAGTTATTGTCTGTTAAATGAGTTACATTTAATTTGAAAAATAGCTCAAACTGTTTAAGCACTAAATGAAGCAGTAGTTAATGTATACTAGTCTGGAAAAACTCACAAAGCAAGTTTCAAGAACCTAAATATCATTTCCACTCACATGTTCCATTGCAAAGAAACATTAGAGTACAAAAGAGAGGTAGTAACAAGTGACAAGTAAGCCAATGTCCATATAAGAAAGGACCTGCAAAGTGTGAGTGAGTTATTAAGAATTGGAAGGGACTGCTCACATGATATGAGTGTAACAAGTCAAGGCAGGGATTTCTGATGAAGTACATTATTAGAAAGCAGATTAAGGGCGTTAACTGAAAGTATATTGCTACAAAAGGTTGTCATCCTTGAAATTATTCATACAGCTACAGACTTCTCTGGGCCATCCTTTGCACTTTGACATTTCCATTTCTAGCTAACAAGAATGTTTCCTTATACTTAAGAATCTAAATTTTTTTTTACTCTCTGCTCTTCATGGTTACATTGAGAAAAAGC
The DNA here is from genome assembly GCF_037993035.2 of Macaca fascicularis. Taxonomy (NCBI): domain Eukaryota; kingdom Metazoa; phylum Chordata; class Mammalia; order Primates; family Cercopithecidae; genus Macaca; species Macaca fascicularis. Next base: position 142,430,709 of record NC_088381.1, on the reverse strand, counting down.
TGGATCAGATTGCCAAATACATGAGAAATTGCTTAAATGTGAAATTATTCATGTAAGCCTTCATGTGTTAGTCCATTTGCATTGTTATAAAGGAATACCTAAGACTGGGTAACTTGAAAAGAGGTTTGATCAGCTCACGGTTCGGCAAGCTGTACATGAAGCATAGTGCCAGCACCTGCTTCTGATGAGGCTTCAGGAAGCTTACTGTTATGACAGAAGGCAAAGGGGAGCCAGCGTGTCACATGGCCAGCACAGGAGCAAGAAAGAGAAGGGGGAGGTCCCAGACTCTGTTAAACAGCCAGATCTCGTGTGAAATCAGTGAGAACTCACTCATCACCAAGGGGATGGTGCTAAGCCATTCATGAGGGATCTTTCTCCATGATCTAATACCTCTACTAGGCCCACCTCCAACATTGGAGGTCACATTTCAACATGAAATTTCAAAGGGACAAATAACCAAACCATATCACTTCATTTATGTGCCATTGATCTAAGAGAGAAAAGAATGCTTTAGAAATTACATTTGATAAATTAACCAAGTTAGTATGTGGTGCTGCTAGCATCAAATCACAAGTATAACTTAGTTCACTCTCTTAAGGCCATAAACTGTGCCCACATGCTAAGCAGCCCTCGTGATTTAAGAAAAAAAGTAAAAAAGGATGAGTTCGAGTCCTTTGTAGGGACATGGATGCAGCTGGAAACCATCATTCTCAGCAAACTATCGCAAGAACAGGAAACCAAATACCTCATGTTCTCACTCATAGGTGGGAATTGAACAATGAGATCACTTGGACACAAGAAGGGGAGCATCACACACTGGGTCCTATTGTGGGGAGGGGGCGGGGGGAGGGATAGCATTAGAGATATACCTAATATAAATGACGAGTTAATGGGTGCAGCACACCAACATGGCACATGTATACATATGTAACAAACCTGCATGTTGTGCACATGTACCCTAGAACTTAAAAGTATAATAAAAGAAGAAAAAAAAGAAAAAAGTATGAGGAGTTAGGAAGTTTGCTACTGTACCTCCAGGATTCATAGTTAAGCCAATTATGGATAGAGGTCAGGTCCTATTTCGTTTTTCTCAGTTATTTTTCTCTTTCTCCAGATAAAATTGGTGGTGGAGTGGCAACTTCAAGATGACAAAAACCAAAGTCTCTTCTGCTGGGAAATCCCAGTACAGATCGTAAGTCTATTTGGGGGTGAGAGGGCATGGGTGGAGGGAAGAAAGAAGTGGAGGAGAAATCAGACTGAAACTAAACCAGTGCCATAAGATAAAAGGAATTTCAAGACTGCTGTTTTATGCCTCTCAACCTCTAAAAGCATCTAAGGACCTATTTCCTGAGAACTCAGAACTGTTGCCTTTGTAATATCCTTTGTAAAAAAAAGGTCGAAGGAAAGGAGAGAGAGTGAGACTGTAGGGACTGATTTAACTGTCTTCATTGGTTTTTTTTTCTGTTGGAATAAGGAAGGTCCAGCCAGACAGGACCTGAAGGAGGTTGCTTAGGAATGTCTGATAACTTGCCCTAGGGTTATTGCCCTCACAGTGGACGAAAGGTTCCAAACCACTTCCACTGAGCTGGGACATTACATCCACAGGTTTCTCATCTCTAAGTGCCTCATTGAGTTCGGTGCATCTGGCCAACGAGTCTGCTGACTCTTGACAGCGCCTCCAGCTCTGCTGCTTCAACAACAGTGACTTGCTCTCCAATGGTATCCAGTGATTCGTTGAAGAGGAGGTGCTCTGTGGCAGAAACTCAGCTCCGGGTGGCTGGTTCTCAGTGGTTGTCTCATGTCTCTTTTTCTTTCTTAGGTGGTTTTCATTAAATGCAGACTTGGTTAGCAGAGGTTTAATTTTTTTTTAGCAATATTAACTTGTGGCCTCTTTCTACACCTGGAAATGTACCCTTGAATAAATAAAAACTCGTTTGTCTTGTCTTCTGCATGTGGGCTGTGGTCTCCTCCTGCTCCTTTCAGAGTACGTTCTGCTAAAACCATGGCAGGCAGACCCCCAGTTCCATGGTCCCAGAGTGCGCTGAAGACATGACTTTTTCAGAAACTCTTTTTCCTCCTTTTTGTCCAGTAAGACCATATCTATTTTATATAAAATGCCTTTGTTTTGCTTTGTTTGACACAATCTTATACCACCAAGCATGCTTGAAAGAAGCAGTGAAAGTAGAAATCACCTAGTTGAATAATAATGCCTGAAAGGTTGAAGGAACTGAATTTGGTGGGGAGGGCAGGTAGGGGTTAGGGATTACAGGTTAGGATGAGGCATGGTGATCTTTTGGGAACCCTCTGCCGTGAAGAAAGCCTAGAAACTTAAAAATGAAATGTGAAGTTGTAGCAAGTAGTGGCGAAATTAATTAAATCTTGGAGTTTCCTACTCTTAAAGTACAAGTATAATCATGGGCATATATTTTGCCACCTGCCACCTATTTTGAGTCAGTATACTAGCAGTCAGCTCTTAGGTGGCACAGGGATTACAACCCCATTCACAGTTGAGTTGAGTAACATGGACCTCAGGTCATCCATTGTTAGGGCAAAAGGAGGGAACATTCATACCAAGTGCTTGTGGCCAAGTAATTGATTTGATCCAGTTCTTTTCATCCCACTAATTTCACTAGACCCTTGGATTTCTTTGGCCTGTGAGTTTCCCAGGAAAACCACCAGGGGACAGTGATGGATCAGGAATACAGTTATCAACAGCCAAGCTTTCCTAGTTAATGCCAGGAGCCTGTCAACCAGTGTACTTTTGTGTATCCTAAGATCTTTTGTGTATCCTGTCACATTGAGTCTAGAGCAACAGTCCACTCTGTCTCCCATACCAGACTCTAGATGTATCAGAATTGTGTGAATTCCTGAGGCCATTAACTGTTGTGCGGGTCTCTGGCTTCAGACTGCCTATGGTTGAATCCTGGTACCACCAATTAACAGGACTACCAGTGTGATCTTGAAATCACTTCATCACTCTGTGTATCAGTTTCCTTATCTGTTAAATAGGACTAATAATAACAGGGCTGTGAAGACTAAATGAGATGAGGCATGTAAAACACTTAGAGTGACCCTGGCTATAGTATATACTCTCTAAATGTTAACTGTCACTCTAGGAAACAGACTTTGTTCTTTGTCTAGAAATAGCAGGAGAATCAGGTTCAGTCTGAGATGTGATGACGTCTCCTCAGAAGGACGAGGCAAAGCTCAATTCTCATGTGTCCACTGTCTCCCTATTCCCGGAAGATTTCTCATGCCATTTAGCTCCTTTGAAGCTAACAACTACCTGCCCTGCATACTCCTCTGCCCTTGTGTTAAAAGAAGACAGGACTCACAATAGCGTGCAAAATGAGTACTTGCCTCTAGCTAGGAACAGTGCCTACTTCAGGGAGAATTGATTTTGATACAGCTGACTAGTTGAGTGTTAAACTATTTTGGAAATAATTTACATATCTAAGTCCTAAAATATTTTTTTCTTTCCTCCACTTATTCTTCAAATTTGAAACAATGTTTTAATACTGTATATCTTTCATTGTTTATACCTTGCATTCTTTGTGAAAATTTGTTCTTAGGGACAAAAAAAAAAATCTTATTCTTTTTATGTGTAAAGCAGGAATAGAGAGATAATACATAAACAGATACATATTATAATCTGTGGTATTAAAATTTGATGAGGTGTTCAATTAGGATTAAAAGGTCCACTAAAGCTCCTGTAAGGAGTGATAATGAAAAGGGTGGGGAAGCACTAAAGACAAAGAGTATAAGTAGATATTTCGGAAATCAAAATTAAAAAGTATTTTGGCTAGTTTATACCCTTCCATCAGAGCAAAAGGGGAATACAACAGCTTGTGACTGTTTGCCAGCCATCGCAAGGCTACATGAAGCCTGCAGCCGTGAGCTAGGTAAGGCTCCCGTGGGGGGATTAGTTTGAAAGGTCGTCTTCTACAGACAGTTCACAGACGCCCCCCTGAGTCATTAAAACATTGAGAAGCACTGAATCTGCGGTATATCAAAAAGGTCATCCTCTTTCCAATGACAGTTTCATGCTTTTCTAGTCCACGGAGCAGGCCTTGGAGGCTCAGACCCAGCTCTTACATGAATTCCAGGACAGATAAATCCCAGATTCTAATTGTTAAAATAATAATGAGGGGCACCCCTGCTTATAGAATAAAGGGAACCCAACACCTCATATCTGCAGTTTGGGAGAAGGTTAAATGTGAAGACTGGTATTCAAATCTTCATACTAATAAAAAGCAACAAGCATGGAGTAATTTTAAATCCTGCATGTTTGGTTTTTAAATCTTAGTTGACTTTTTTTAAAAGGAAGAGTGATTTTTTTTTTTTTTAACACAAAAACTTTCAGAAAAGAAACAGAGTGATCTTGATTATGCTTTGGAAAGGTTGATAAAAACAGCTTGTTCTCTGAGAACACCCTCCAGACATAGGAAGAGTGGCTTGAAATAGGTGAGGTCAACTAAGAGAAAATGATCTGCGATCAGCCATTCACTTCAGATAATCCAAAAAGCAATGGTTAAATAGGTTGGTACAAGGACAGGGTCACAGTACATAAGAAAAGCATTAGCACAGAAAAAGGAGTTGTGTAAGAAAGTGGCCAAGGTGAGAGTCACATTAAACAAGTGTTTTTCCCAAGGAAGAGACAGAACAGGAAACAGAGGTTGGCGTATGCCTTATTTAAAGGCCTGGGACACTCAGGTGAGGGTGTGTGTGTGTTGGGAATGGGGTTGTGGGGAGACAGGGTTGAGTGACCCAAAGTAGAAAGTGGCTCTGGATCTCCACAGATGTTGCCTGAAAGTCTTTGAGGGATTTGAGTCATTTTGGGTGGTTGTGTCTTTTTCTCTGAAGAGAATTCCTCAGCCTATCCCTAGATTCTAAACTGAATCCGATTCACTTACAGCTGTCAGTTGACTAGCAACTAAATGGTCTGGGTGTTGGTTGCCATGGAAACAGCTAAAAGGCCCATTGCTATGGGAACCTACCAGGCTCTCCAAACCAGGGGTTTGGTTCCTAAAAAGGAGTGGAGGGGAGAGTGGAGCCCAGGAGATGGCCTGCATAGGTGGCTCGAGGGTCCTGGAAGAGGGTGGCAATATGGGTGGTGGATCCAGCCGGCTCCTCTCGACTGGGGCAGAAGAACAGTGACCTCTTCTACTTTCTGCAGGTGTTCCCTTGCCTGTTCTCTGCTCGCTGCCCAATGCTAGCCACAAAGCACAGGTGTTTGCAGTTCCAAATGGAGACTAAGAGCCTGAGATTCTGGAGCAGACGTGGCATGTCAGTGCGAGTCCCCTCACCTGCAGGGGCTTGGAGAAGGACAGCTCCCTTCTGGCAGGCCCTCCTCCACAAATCATATGTCCCAGATAAGCAGCCAGCAGGCAGAAAGATCAGCTTAACTCTGACTGCCAGTGGGTAAGGCCAAGAAGGAGCCTGGCAGACAAATGGATGGCTGCTGGCCTTGAACATGGCAGAGCCGCTGGGTGTGCCAGATCAAAAAGCAGAGAGCAGGCCAGCAGCAGCAGACTGTTCTCAGTGCTGGAGAAATGCATTGCTCTGCTCACTACACCCTCAACCACCCATATGCCTCTGCCACAAAGGGGGGTACTGCAAATGGATCAACATAGGAAAGATGAGGTTTGATGGAGATTCTCAGTGTACACACACAATGGTTGTAAGATTCTTTTCTGTTTTGCAATCAAAGTAACTCTCACATTAGTGGTAAGATGATTTTTTTACTAAAACAAAGAGAAAGCATCCCAGAAGCTCTTCCATTAACCACTGTTAATGTGTAATGTACAAATTGAAGGGATTGGACTAATCGCTAAAGCCTCTGTCAGGGCTAACAGCTTATGATGCATTGAGACACTGGAAGGAAGTTAAAGAACCACTGGCAAATGGACACAGACTAATCGCTTTCTAGTTACTCATATTGTGAGGGCGGGGAAGGTCTCTGAACTCCAGAGGGTCTTAGGATGGAGACTAAGGCCAAGACTTTTACTTTAGAGACCATTTCAGATATGTTTGGCCCAGGAGACTTTCACTTGGTTCTCCAGAATTCTGAGATGTGTGATGCTGATTTTGTGTTTTTCTCCTAATCTTGCCCTTTTCCTGCCTGGAGTTGTTAGTCTCAGACACCCCCAGGAACCTCAGAGTCTAAGAGCCTGGCACCAGAGAAAGAGAGAGAGAGAGAAAGATGCCACCAGAACTTGGACTGCTCCACAGGACAACTGAGCACTTCCCCAGAATCTGTGGGGAGGTTTTCACTTTTGGAAGCAGTAGTTGTTTATAGATTTCTATAACATTTAAAATTTTAAATACAAGCTGGGTTTATAGCTCACCTCCAACTTTTTCCAGCTGCTTGACTTTGGATGAGTTCCTTAACCTCTTAGGGCCTTAATTTCCTCAGCTGTAAAATAGCATGATAAGAATATACCCACCTCGGGTGGTTCTAATGATGACATGAGGTGGGGGATGCAAAGTGCTCAGTGCGGTACTTGATGCATAATAAGTACCTGAGAAAGGTCGTTAGTATTATTATTATCATCCTAGATAAAAAAAGGAAGGTTGCAGCCATGGAAACTGCTCAGTGGCCTAGAATCATAGGCATTTGCCATGCATTTGTCTTCCAAATTTAATTCCAGGTGCCTTTCAAGACTGGTGGCCTCTCTGATGCCACCCTCTGGTTTGCCTTCATTAAGCCAGATTCTAACCCTCTCTTTTTAAAACACTTAACCACATTCTTTTTCATGTATGATTTTTGTGTGTCCGCTTACCTTCCTACTAGACTGTAAACATCTTGAGAATAGAGACTACCCTTTCATCTTTCAATAAATGCCTAGAACTCAGCAATTGTTTAATGAATTTTTTTTAATAGGGAAGAATGTCTTTTTACTGTAGGTTTTGGATCAGGCCATTTAACCCTATAGCAGCCTTGTCTCCAAAGCGGAGAAAAGAATAACAGTGGGCTAGGCTTCATTCTCCTGAAGAATGGAACGGCATTGCCCCATCCTGAGTGGGCAGCTCCAGAGCAGGGCCAGGGCTCACATCTTCTAGAAGCCAGCTGTCATCTGTCTCTAGGACTCATTGACACCAGCTTGTCTCCAGCCTGAAGGCTCCCTGGCCCTGGGCTCAGGCGGAAATGGCTCCTCCTCCCCTCCTGGCTGCTGTCTGTCTTCAGTTCAGCCTGCCTCTCCCTCCTGATTGCTCTGGCCGAAGCAAGAAGCCATGAAGATGGCTCTGTAGCTGCAAGTTGCATCAGGTTGCCTCTGGGAGAAAGAGAGAAAGCAGACCCGGCTTATGCAACTCTCTCTCCCCTACACTGAATCTCTGCAGTCCCTGGCCGACCCCCTCAGCTTCCCACCAGAGCGTGCCAAGGCCTGGCTCGGCAGGAACAAGCCCAAAGAGCCACACAGAGCATCTCCCAGACCGTGGCCTCTGAGAACCATCTCCTTTCAAGGTGGGTAACACAGAAAGTTCTGGGGTAGGGAGTAAGGCAGGGGAATGTAGGAGAAAAAGCCTCCAGGTCTGATTGACTTGCCATGGGACCATGGATCAACCATTTAACCTCTTTCAGCTAAATACCTCGTAGAGGTGTTATATAGACAAAAGGAAACAATGGATGTGCATGTGTAGCTTGGAAATACAAAGGCTATTCATACTGGGAGTATTAACATCATAGGCTAGTGCAAAGGACTAGCAGTTAATCCATTGGATTTTCCTACTTAGATCCCATTGGCTTGATGAGCTGTCTGGGCACACCCACAGAAAACCTCACAAGGAAAGCAAGGTCCCTGATTTGGTCACCAGAAGAACAAGGTTGAGACTGACCTAGTGAATGCCTTTCTTTGACTACAAAACAGGCCTGTAATGCAGTTGGCTCTCCTGAAATGTTGGCTGCTAGTTCTGAGGGTATAGGAGGCCTAGGCAGCTGAACACTTTTATCATCCTGATCATCATGAAGTCTAGTGGAATTTATACAGACAGGACAGTATGCATTCCTTCAACCAATGCTTACTGAGCACCTATTATGTGCCAGGCACTGTGCTGGGCACTGAGAAAGAAAAAATGAATAAGCCATGGTCCTTGCCTTCAAGGAGCTTAGAGTCTAATGAGAGAAGCTAGCAGCAAACCATCACTGCAATCCAGTGGGACAAAGCCATGACAGTCACATGTACAGAAATGTGCCATGGCAACCAAAAGGGAGAGTACTGAGGTGATTTGCTCTAGAAGAGGCAGACACAGGTCAGGCTTCTACTTAGGAAGGTGGCTGGAAATGGAGACACATAATCATGTGCTAGGTCTTTATTTATCCATCATTCATTCAGCCAACATATCTTCTGAGATTTTTTGGAGAATTTATTTATTTGTTTATTTATTTTTGAGACGGAGTCTCACTCTGTCGCCCAGGCTAGAGTGCAGTGGCATGATCTCAGCTCACTGCAACCTCCGCCTTCCGAGTTCAAGTGATTCTCCTGCCTTAGCCTTACTAGTAGCTAGGATTACAGGCGCCTACCACCATGCCCAGCTAATTTTTGCATTTCAGTAGAGACGGGGGTATCACTATATTGGCCAGGCTAGTCTCCAACTCCTGACCTCAAGTGATCCACCCATTTTGGGTTCCCAAAGTGCTGAGATTACAAGCATGAGCCACCACGCCCAGCCTGGAGTATTTTTTATGGTGAATTTACCTCCTCCTGAATTACTGGTCTTGGTTAATTTGGTTTTATTTAAAGTTCCTCCTACTTAATTTACTCTGGAACTGAGTAAGCATACTTGGTGATGTCCTGACCCTAGTGTATAGCCAGCTATCATGTTCTATTTGGATTTTAGAATTCCGCCCCCCTCCTCTGACTCTCCAACCCACGTTACAGCACTTCTTTCTCTGTCTGTGCTCTAGCCGCGTCAGTCTCCTTTCAATTCCTCAAATTGACTGTACTTCCTTCCTCCAGCCACAGGACTCTTATGCATGCTGCTCCGCTGCCTGAAATGCTGCCCCATAACCCCTTTTCATTTAGTTAACTCCTACTCATCCTCATTTCTCCTGCAATGCCTCTTCCTCCAGGAAGCCTTCCCTGACCACCTCCCCCAGATCAGATCAAACACTTTGCTATACATTTTCATAGCACTCTGTTCTTTCTCTTCATGGCACAATTCAACACTATATACTGGTATAATTATTTGATCAATGTCTGGCTTTCCCAGTCCCTTGAAGGCCTCATTGGGATAGACAACATTTCTATTTTACTCATCACTGTACTCCCACTGTCCAGCACAGCTATTAGTCCAAGGAGCAGATGACCTATATGTGGTTTGTGAGAGAATTAATTAATGGAATGATTAATTATCTTTTTTGGGTCACCATTTGCCTTGGGCCTAAATGGTTCTGTGTTCAAACTAAAACAATGCCAAATGCAAAAACAAGGACCAGAACCAAACAGGGAGCCCCTCTGAGAAACGTGCAGAAAGAGTCAGGCGCGGTGGCTCATGCCTGTAATCCCAGCACTTTGGGAGACCAAGGTGGGCGGATCACGAGGTCAGGAGATCGAGACCATCCTGGCCAACACGGTGAAACCCCGTCTCTACTAAAAATACAAAAAGTTAGCCTGGTATGGTGGCGGGCACCTGTAGTCCCAGCTACTTGGGAGACTGAGGCAGGAGAATGGCATGAACCCAGGAGGCGGAGCTTGCAGTGAGCCAAGATTGCGCCACTGCACTCCAGCCTGGGTGACAGAGCGAGACTCCGTCTCAAAAAAAAAAAAAAAGAAATGTGGAGAAAGAAGGTAAGCCAGGGGAGGGGTGTCCCAGACAAGAAGGCTTAAAGGAGCAGAGGGTAAAGGTAGGAAATATGAAGAGGGAGAGAGGGAGAATTCCAGCGCCCTGGTGTCTTACACCTCTCTGGGTTTTGAAATCAATAAATAGGTATTGAGTATCTATAACTCTGATTCTCAGGGGTACTTGTGTGCCTTGGGTATAAGATAGTATGCCAGGGACACAAGAGATGGGATACAATTAGTCCATTTTCCTGCTGCTTCAGTGTTATGAGTAGAACTTGAGGAGTATGAGGTTGGGGAAAAGGAGGATCATTTTATATCAAAACCAATACCAATATAGAGTAGATAATAAATTTCATATGATTACAAAAATCCATCTGAGATTTTAAAGATGTTAATGCTATGACTTCAGTGGTAGTTCAGGAAGAGAGTCAGAGAACCATGAGTACCTCCAAAGGATCCTGTATGAATTAAAGTTCTGGAAATCAAATAATATTGGAAATGCATGGAGGACACACTCTTTAGAGACAGAACTTCTCTTGCTCATTTTTGTGCAACCCACCACTCCTGCTAAGACTTAGCACAATGTTCTGGGTGCACCATAGTTGCACATTAAATGTTAAATTGAATCTATAGCAAACAACTCACGCTTAGTTTGGTCTGTAAATTGTGAGGGTTGTTTTGTTTTGTTTTTGTTTTCATGAGATAGGGTCTCACGTTGTCACTCAGGCTGGAGTGCAGTGGTGCGAACACAGCTCACTGCAGCCTCAACCTCCCAGGCTCAAGCGATCCTCCAGCCTCAGTCCCCCAAGTAGCTGAGACTTCAGGCGTGCACCACCACACCTGGCTAATTTTTGTATTTTTTTGTAGAAACGGAGTTTTGCTATGTTGCTCAGGCTGATCTCACACTTCTGGGCTCAAGTGATCCACCCACTTCAGCCTCCCAAAGTGTTGGATTACAGGTATGAGCCACCATGCCTGGCCTGTTAATTAGACTTTATTATCAAGATTCCTCTGCCAGCCACTCCTCCAGAGAGAGCTGGAGTTACTTCCGTGTCTCTCTGTAGAGGATCAAGAAGATCAAGCTCTGCAGGGTGTTGTGTCTAAACTACTCCAGGATGGAATCGTGAGGGAGGCGATGGGGAGGTACCAAGAGTAAGATGAAAGCAGAAAGTACAAGAACATTTAGCTTCCAGTGATTGCATAAAGGAAATTATTATCTAGTTTCTCTGCAGGTTTCCATTGTTATCTGTGTTTATCTTGACTCCAGGAGCAACTGTGAGCTCCTTGAAGATGGGGCTGTGTATGTTTTTAACACTAGGCACCTTGAAACCATGCACAACAAATACTTGCTCACTGTCCGGCCCAGGGAACCCCTGAGATCAGAGCAGATAAAGTCTTGGGAAAGATAAGTATCCAAATTGCAAAGCCCTAAACAGTGAAGTTCTCAGAGGCAGGCAGTAGAAGCAGGATGTTGGAAAAGCAGGCGTCTGAGGAAGACTAGTGGGTCCTTTCTCTTCTCTCCTAATCTACCTAACAAGCTATTGCACTGAGCCTTGAAGAGCAGCAGTGGTGATAGGAGTAGTGATTACAAGGATTGATTTTCAGCAGGGGCTGAGATGGAGGAGACAATGTTCTCAGACTTAATCACTGCTTTTAACTCCCCCAACATAATCTCTAATGGTCCCTGACTGGTGCCACTCAGAGCCTCCACCCCCAAACCTGTGCCACTCTTCCTACCTGAGCAAATCCTTCCAGGTTCTCAGCAAGTCTGTGTCTCAGCTCTATGCCTACCCCCTTCATTTCCAATGCATCGTGTCCCTATTCATTCGGCATCCAGGGAAGGAGGAGTGAGGCTGCTTCTGCAGTTTGGATGTTGTTTCTAGAGTGTATCCAGTCAACCACCCCAGAAGCAGCTCTTAGATGAAGGGACCAGACCCACAGGCAAAATGTAGCAAGCCAAGGGTTCTGGGTGACAAACGCTTTTGAGATGCCATCAGGCAGGGATGTGGCTTAGAAGCAGGGGCCAGGCTGCACCCATGTCAGGAAAGGGCTGGAAATAAGTCAAACAGAACAGGGTGAAAAAACAAGAATCATTGGCAATTAAAGAAAAAAAAAAAAACAGGGAAGGTAGAAGGCCAAGGGCACAGAAACTTGTTGCCAGAGAAGTTACAGATGAGTGCAAGAACTCCTAGACAATGCCTTTCTCCATTTCCTCCTGACTGCGTTTTCTCCTTTTCTCATAACCTTCTCGATAAATCACCTGCAGGTTGTAACCATGTTGGCTGCACCCACTTGAAATTGCAATCTGGCAGCCCTAAGATTGGCATTCCGGAACTGTCTTTGTCACGAAAAGCAGAAATCCTGTTTATTTCTGTAAATTAATTGCTGGCAGAGAGGGTTTTCATTTTCCACCCAGAACAATAAGCAAAGAAATTCCAGGGTTGGAAAGCACCTAAAGGTTACTGTGGGTTAAATTGCCAGACTTAGCAGCAAAAACACAGTGTTCTTGGCATCTCTGAATTTGAAGCCACGAAATAGGTCAGGACTGTGTGCTGAGCCCAGTCTGACAGCATAAGTAGCCCCTGAGCCTTTATCCCTTAGCAATGAGCAGGGAACACAAACAATCCAAACCACCCTTCGGGCGACAGGTGACGATGTCTGTACCTCATCTACAATTTCAGGTGATGCGTGCTGCAGTCTAGGGTTAGAGGAGAAAGTCATGCGGCCACATTTTCTTTTTTTTTTTTTATTATTATTATACTTTGAGTTCTAGGGTACATGTGCGCAATGTGCACGTTTTGTTACATATGTATACATGTGCCATGTTGGTGTGCTGCACCCATTAACTCGTCATTTACATTAGGTATATCTCCTAATGCTATCCCTCCCCGCTCCTCCTACCCCACGACAGGCCCCGGTGTGTGATGTTCCCCGTCCTGTGTCCAAGTGATCTCATTGTTCAGTTCCCACCTATGAGTGAGAACATGTGGTGTTTGGTTTTCTGTCCTTGCAATAGTTTGCTTAGAATTATGGTTTCCAGCTTCATCTATGTCCCTACAAAGGACATGAAAAGGCTCTGGGACGTGTCACTGTCATAAAGGTTACTACAGCCTCTGCACTGGGGACTGTCCTGCCATCTTCTAGACACCAAACCTGACCTGGTCCTCTTCCTACACAATGAGGCTGCAGTCAGTCTGCAGCCCATATAGCCTCACCATGGGGAGCCAGTGGGTATGGCCCCTTTGGAAAGGATGACCCCCAAGGGCCTTGACAGGATGCACAGACACACACTTCACACTGTAGAGATACCAATCCTGTCATAGGCTAGAAGGTGTCCAAGTGAAGGGGAGACAAGATACAGTGAGGTTATTTGGGGAAGGTTTCCTGGAGGGGAGGAGATAGACAATTTCTCAAAGGCTATTTACTTGATTGAGCAGAGATAAAGGGTAGGACATTGAGGGTGGTGGGAGAGGCAATGGTTTGGAAGCAGGAGGAGGTAGAAAGCTGACTATCTACAGAAAGGCATGTCCTATAAGGCTGGTGCGTGGGGTGGTTGGGTCAGTGGGAGGTGAGTGGGCCCACGCAAGTCCTCAATGAGTAACTCAGGCACAATGTGGGACGCACACCTGAGCACACAGCAGCAGGTTTCCAAGCAGGGGGATCATGATCCCACTGCAGTGTGTGTAGGGGAAGAGCTGGGCCTAAGATGGAGCACAGGGTTCACGCAGGAACATATGCCTTATTGGGAGTTCATTGCCAGAGGGTGGCTGGGATAAAGATTGAGGAAAAAAAGGAATGGGAGGAGAATGTCCCTGAGATAGAAGGTAGGAAGGTAAAGGGAAGGTCAAATGAGGGAGAGACAGAGGCCCTGGCCTTCCCAGGTGCAAATCCATAAGAGCAGGAAGAAGAGAGCCCAAAAGTAGCAGAGAGCTGGCCACTAGACCCCAGCCTTCTGACCACGAGTAATGCCTGTGAAGCAGTTCTATTTCAAAAGAAAAACCTTCACGTCTGTCATCAGATTGGAATAGAACATCTTTGTGTTGGAGGCAAAGTCAAGGGTTGGCTCTTTGTGATGGAGGCAGAGTCTCCATCTAACAAGGGAGGAAATGGAGGCACAGGGGGCTAAAGTAACTTGCCCAAGGTCCAGTCACACCCCATTCCTTTCACAGGTCAGGCCAAGAGAAAGAACGAGGAGTTTGGTGGGCCCAGCTTCCCTCTCCACAGGGTGCCTTCCTGCCTTGCCAATGGCCTCTTTCCCTGGGCTCCATGGATCTGCACTCTAAGCTGCATCCAGATCTGCAGGATGCTAGGCCACTAGATCCCCCTCAACCTTGGGACCTCAGAGGCCTGCTGTGCTGTGGGGTCTTGCCACCTTAGGATGGACAGGGGATGGATGAATCTGACTCTACTTCCCTCTCCTGGCACCTTTCTCTGAACTGTGTCTGCCCGGAGTCTCCTCTCCAGCTCAACGTCAGTTCCACTCACTTCTCCCCCGGGCCAGGCTGGGCGTTTGGGTCACACCCCCCATCAGCTCCTTTCAATCCATGCTCCTAGTGCCCTGCCAGGGCTTCCTCCCAGTCCCTCCTCATCCTTTCTTGGGCACTTCACTTTCTCTTCTTGGAAAAATTATTTGGCTGGATGGGAGTTTGCCAGTGTTTTATTGTTCAGATAAGGGATTTTGGTATCAGTCCTGATGAGAAGCAATTGATGGACTAGTCTTGCCACCTCCTGCAAAAGGCAATTTCATTTGACCAAGTCTGAATGCACTTGGGAAACTGAGCTGCTCTGGGGGTGGAGGGGAATTAACAACTTCATAATCTGAGCCCCCTGCCCCCTCTCCTGGGGCTGAAAAGGTACTGAGCTTCTGCCTAAGGTAGGTGGGAGCACAGCTGACTTGGACATTGCCCCTTCTCAGCCCTCGTTTGAGGACGTGACTCCTCACTCCACCCCCAACCAGGACCCTTATACTGGAGAGGACAGGGTGGGCGACACTCAAGCTTCTGAAAGGAAATAACAGGCTGGGCGCAGTGGATCACACCTGTAATCCCAGCACTTTGGGAGGCCAAGGTAGGAGGATCACTTGAGCCAAGGAGTTTAAGACCAGCCTGGGCAATATGGCAAGACCCCGTCTCTATTAAAAATTTAAATTAAAAAAAAAAATTTTAAAGGAAGCAACAGGGTGACCCATTAATGAGAAAAGTGTGAGAAAACTGTATTTACACAGAATTCCACCTCTCCACCCAAAGCCAGTAACCTGGAAACATTCTGCAGTCAACATGGCCCCAGGAATTCCCCCTTATGAAGTGTGAGGGATTTCTGAGGGAGAGGAAAGAGGGGTAAAATCCGGGGGTCTTCATTATTCCTGTCTCCAGGAAAACTTGTGTTAATTCTGGTGTCCCCCTGGAGCCATCCATAGCAACCCAAACATTTCCAATGTGTGATTGAGCAATGGCTTCCAAGGGGCTCCAGACGTCAGAAGAAACCTTTAAGGTTGTTTAATCCAGTGATTATCACACTCTTTAGCCACCGGCCCTTTTGTCTAACAGAATTTTTTCCAGGAAGCTCAGTGTTCAGGATTGATACCAACGAGCAGCCGTGTTGGAAGTGGGAGGAGAGCCCTGTAGAGCCATCACTTCCCGTCCTCCCAGCTCAAGCCCAGCAGCAGCCCCTTGTTCATGAAGGGGGAGGGTGGGGAGGAGATGTGGTGGTGGAGGCAGTGGTGATGGCCCATGGAGGCAGCCTGAAAACCACTTCTCTCGTCCCCTCTTACAAATGAAGAAACTGAGGCCAAGAGGGGAAGTCATTTGCCTAATATCATGCAGAGTTCCTTCAGGGTCCATGCCTTGGTCAATGGACCAATTGGCCCCATTCTCATCCTTTCCCTGGGGCCTCTGCTCCATCTATGCATGGCTGCATCCATTTATCCATCCATCCATCCACCCACCCAACCAGTATCCGTGGAGTTCTGTGCTTTCCACTGCACTGACCACAGATGATTCTGTGATTATGACATGGGCCCTGCTCCTTGCAATAAATGCCACCTTCTCAGCAAACCTGGTAGCTGCAAATTGTTCCCACCCCCAGCACAAGCCCCCACCCTGCCTGTCACTCAGGCTCCCAGCAGCCAGAGCTAAAGATAGAATTGAGGGCAGCGTTTTAAGTCAGCAGCGCACGGACCTGGCTGGCCAAATGGGAAGCGGGAGCTAAGACGAGTTAGGAGACTTCCTCAAAGCAGTCAGGCTGTGTTTCTCTGATAATGGACCATTCCTATGAAACTGGCAGGCCGGGCGCGGTGGCTGGCCGGGCGCGGTGGCTCAAGCCTGTAATCCCAGCACTTTGGGAGGCCGAGACGGGCGTATCACGAGGTCAGGAGTCCGAGACCATCCTGGCTAACACGGTGAAACCCCGTCTCTACTAAAAAATACAAAAAACTAGCCGGGCGAGGTGGTGGGCGCCTGTAGTCCCAGCTACTCGGGAGGCTGAGGCAGGAGAATGGCGTAAAAACCCAGGAGGCGGAGCTTGCAATGAGCTGAGATCCGGCCACTGCACTCCAGCCTGGGCGACACAGCGAGACTCCGTCTCAAAAAAAAAAAAAAAAGAAAGAAAGAAACTGGCAGTAGCTGCTGCTGGCCTTCCTCCTGTGGAGAGATCCTTGGACCCGGCTGGTGGAGCTTTGGTCTGACATCTCACTCCAGGCGCCAGCCTTCCCTGACCTGCAGATAGATTCTGCTGGCTTTTTAAGATTCTGCTGGCTTTTTCCCCTCTGTACCCACTGCTCTGCTGACCCTAGGGCTTTGATTATTCCCAAAGCCAGTGAAGACCCCACTTCTACGAATCTGTTCGGCCCTCATGCTGATGTTCACAGGTTAGGGTGAGGGCCAGGGGGAACTGAAAGGTGAGGCCCAGGGTTGGGGAGGTCAGGCCCTCCACTGGGAGTCCTGGGGCTTATACCCTGGGGGATTCTGCTGGCTGTCGGAACCTGGATGTTGCATCCAGGACTTTATGGAAGATGGGGTCACCCATCACCCACCCACCTATCTGATTTTCTCCTCCTTTCTCTGGGATACTTCTATCTCGCTGCTGCTCCCTGGGGTGTGCCAACTGATGTTCACAAGCATCACACTCGAATGGCAAGGAAGTGAGAGGAGAAACACCTGGATCTGTTCCTACTCCTGCCCCACGCTCTCCACTCTCCAGGCAATGGTGAGGTCATTGGAAGAAAAGAGGGAGGAGAGGTAGGATGAGCTGACTTGAGCTGCTTACTTAGAAATGCGCAATAGGCATTAAAGCTGCTTCCTTTTGTGCCTGGGCCTAAGTGAACTCCGAATCAAGTGGGTCTGAAGAAGGTGGATCAGAGGTCGCCAGGAAGACAGCTTGCCCCAGGATTTAACCCAAGTGATGAGACTTGTCCTGACCACTCTAGGGGCTCCCCTCTGCACCTCACCAGCACCACTACTCCACCAAATGAAGTGACAGAGACAGACGCTACCCAAAGCCCTCCAGATGGGTGGTGGGCCAGAGTCAGTCCTGCTTCCTGAATCACAGGGTTTGGGGAGAGTGCCCAGGGAGGAGCAGGCTAGAGAGCAGGTCTGCCCGGCATTCACCCTCTTCCCCATGTGGGGACGATCCCTCCAAGAACCTGCTTTCCAGGTACAGAAATAGTATAGAAGGGTGGGCTGCGGGGGCTGGGGCTGCCACATGCTGCTTTGCCATGGGCATTCTGGGTAAGAATAATAATGAGGCTATTAATAACTCCTTACCTCTGTATAAGTCTTAAAGACCTTTTTCAAGATGTTTTCACTGCCTGCACACCCATGATCTCATTCCATTTTCAAGACAACCCTGTGAATCTGTGGGACCACGGCCCCCATTTGGTAGAGGAGGAAACCGAGGCACAGGGAGGGGATTGTTACGTGCTAACCAGGCCATACTGCTAATAAGTGGCTGAGTAGGGACCGGAGCCCAGATTTCCGGGGGTCATCTCTTCGGTTGTCCCATTGAAATGTGTGGTTCTAGAGAGCCGGAGCTTTCTGCTGGGTTATTCTGAAGCTGCCTCTGGGGACAATGTAGTACAGTCTCGCAGGGCAATGCAGCAATGCATTTGTTCCCTAGGTCAATTAGTTAAGACCCATTTACCCAGCACTTCCACAACCATACCCTGTGCCATCAACGAAACATAGTTCTTGCCATCAAAGAGCTCACGGTTTGGTGAGGAGAGACTGAAATCCTTAGATTATCTCAATACCATAGGATTCCTTTAGGAACCAAGGTAGCACAGGGGTGTGGGAGCACAGAGGAGGGGCCCTAAGCCAGCATGGGCGCATCAGGGAGGGCTTCCTGAAGGAGGTGATGTACCAACCAGCTCCTGAGCCAAGGTTATTCCCCCTGATTGTGC
The DNA here is from genome assembly GCF_037993035.2 of Macaca fascicularis. NCBI lineage: Eukaryota > Metazoa > Chordata > Mammalia > Primates > Cercopithecidae > Macaca > Macaca fascicularis. The sequence goes on along the minus strand of NC_088381.1, from coordinate 142,412,532 downwards.
CACTCTTCTAAATACCAACCTACACCCTTTTTCATTCCCTACCCACAACCCTACCCTCTGGCCTCTTTCAGGGCAGGTATAACCAAGCAGGAGTAGCTAGACTGCTTTGACCCTACAGACCAGAACAAACCCATTCTGCAGCCCAAGGGTTGCCACGGTCAGACCCCACTGCTGGAAATGGACAAGGAATTGGTCTCTGAGCCCAGCTCTACCTCAAACTTGCTGCTTATGCAGCAGTGTACATCCCGAGGCTTGGTGAGTTGCCCAGTTCACCAGCCTACCCTTAGTTCAGTCTACCCAGCAATCATCTCAGATGTGCAGAAACCTAGCCTACTTTTTAAGGCAGGCTGATCAGATTGCACGTTGCTCTAGCTAATTCCTGGCATTTAATGCTTCTCTTCCCTAACCTGGATCTGTCATTTCTGTCATGACTAAAACTTAACCTTTTTCTATTTTGTCTTTAAAGGAGACAGATTAATATTTCTTAAGGCAAAGGGCCCCCTTAGGCTTGAAAAACATAATCAAATCGCCCCTTAGCCTTCTCCATCTGAGGTTGATGGATCTCAGTTGCTCTCTTCATTAATTACAGCTGTATCCTTACTTCCTCTTAAGGCCCCTCCCCTCGTCTTTTAGCTGAGGAATCCAAGACTGGACAAAGAGTAGCCTCAAAGTGCCGATCTGAACTGATGATAGTGGGAAGAGGGCAGGAACCATGGGACAGTCTATGGGGTTGGCATGGAGAGTTTGGTGTGCAGGAGTGGCAGAAGACAAGGTTAACGGAGGCCAGATCATGCCAGCTTCATCCACCATGGGCAAAGAAGGGACACTGCAGAACCCTGAGCTGCTCCAACCCTTCAGGGATAGACAGATAGTAAAGAGAAGCTTGTGACTACAGCCACGGAGGGGCAAAAGGCAAAGGAACTCCGGAGCCTGTGAGGGCACACAAGCCAAGGAAGAAGTGTTTAGCTAAGGAGGAAGTGCCCAATGTGGAGTGTCGCAGGGAAGCCACATACAATAAGGACTGAGAAGTGGCCACTGGATTTCAAAACAAGGAAGTTATTGGAGACCCAGAAAGAGTAGTCTGAATGAAGAGAGCAAAATGTGGAGGCAGGCAACGTGCACGACTCTCTCAGGAAGTCTGGCTTTGAAGGAAAGCGTAGTTGCCAGCCTCCAAATGCCCCCTGTGATCCGACATCTTGGTATCCTCAGCCTTGTTAATTCCCTCACACATTGTATTGGAGTTGGTCTGCGTACCCAACAGAAAACAGCAGAAGGGATGGACTGTCACTTCCAAGATTCAAGTACTGTTGCTCCTTGACTCATGAGGGAATTACATTCCAATAAACCCATCATAAGTGGAAAATATCATAAGTCAAAAATGCATTTAGGCTAGGAATAATGGCTCATACCTGTAATCCCAGCACTTTGGGAGGCTGAGGTGGGAGGACTGCTTGAGTTCAGGAGTTTGAGACCAGTCTGGGCAACATAGTAAAACCCTGTCTCTATAAAAAATACAAAAATTAGCCAGGCATGGTGGCACACACCTATAGTCCCATCTACTTGGGAAGCTGAGGCAGGAAGATCACTGGAACCCAGGAGTTCAGGGCTGCAGTGAGCCATGATCATGCCACTGCACTCCAGCCTGGGCATTTAATACACCTAACCTACTAAACTCATAGCTTAGCCTAGCCTATTTTTTTTTTTCTTTTTTGAGATGGAGTCTCATTCTGTCATTCAGGCTGGAGTGCAGTGGTGTGATCACAACTCATTGCAAACTTCACCTCCCGGGTTCAAGTGATTCTCCTGCCTCAGCCTCCCAAGTAGCTGGGACTACAGGCGTGCACCACCATGCCTGGCTAATTTTTGTATTTTTAGTAGAGACAGCATTTCACTATGTTGGCTAGGCTGGTCTCAAACTCCTGACCTCAGGTGATCTGCCCACCTCAGCCTCCCAAAGTGCCGGGATTACAGGAGTGAGCCATCACGCCTGGCCAACCTAGCCTACATTAAGCGTGCTCAGAACACTTATGTTAACCTACAGTTAGGCAAAGTCATCCTGCAACACAGCACACCACAGAGTATTGATTGTTTTTTGTTTTGTTTTGTTTTTGAGATACAGTCTCACTGTGTCACCCAGGCTGGAATACAGCAGTACGAACTCGGCTTACTGCAACCTCTGCCTCCCCAGGTTCAAGCAATTCTAGTACCTCAGCCACCCGAGCAGCTGGGATTACAGGCATGTGCCACCATGCCTGGCTGCTTTTTGTATTTTTAGTAGAGACAGGGTTCTCCATGCTGCTCAGGCTGTTCTCGAACTTCTGGCCTCAAGTGATCCACCCACCTCGGCCTCCCAAAGTTCAGGGATTACAGGTGTGAGCCACTGCGTCTGGTCAAGTATTGGCTGTATACCCTTGATTGCATGGCTGACTAGGACCTAGCACTTACTACTACTATCCAGCATCACAAAAGAGTATCACACTGAATACTGCCAGCCTAGGAAAAGATCAAAATTCAAAATTCGAAGTATGGTTTCTACTTAATGTATATTATTTTTGCACCATTGTAAAGTTGAAAATCTTAAGTGGAACCATTGTAAGTCAGGGATCATCTGTATAAAATACATTGTAGCTTCCATTTTAGCCTCTTTCTGTCTGATCAGTCCCCCTGCAGGAAGCTTGCTGCATGTGATAAGGCCCACATGGCGAGGAATTGAGGCTTCTTGCCAATAGCCACATGAGTGAACCATGTTGGAAACAGATCTTCCAGCCCCAGTCAAACCTTCAGGAAACTGCAGCTCCCTCTCGACTGCAGCCTCATTAAAGAGACCTGAGCCACCTTGCCTAGCTACTTCCTGATGCCTGACCCTCAGAATTTTTTTTTTTTCTTTTGAGACATGGTCTCACTCTGTCACCCAGGTTGGAGTGCAGTGGTGTGACCATGGCTCACTGCAGCCTTGATCTTCCAGGCTCAAGCAATCCTCCTGCCTCAGTCTTCCAAGTAGCTAGGACTACAGGCTTGTGCCACCAAGACCGGCTAAATTTTTTTGTATTTTTTGTTGAGATAAGGTTTCGACATGGTGCCCAGGCTGGCCTCGAACTCCTGACCTCAAGCAATCTTGCCCACTTCAGCCTCCCAAAGTGCTGGGATTACAGACATGAGCCACTGCACCCGGCCTTGTTTATTGTTTTATGTTTGTTGTTTTAAGCTGCTAAATTTTGGGGTAATATGTTACACAAGCAAAGAGAATGAAGGCAGGGGGACTGAGATGAGGATATGAGGACAAGGGAAAGGATTTTTGTTTTGTTTTTAAAGAGTGAATCTCAAACATGTTTAAATGCTAATGAGAAGAAGCCAGTAGACAGGGGAAAGTGGAAAATTAGAGAGAAGGGCATGGAAAATCAATTGAATGAGGTTTTCGGGCAGGTGGAAAGAGAGAGGGCCTAATGTATTTGAAGGCGTTAGCCTAAGTTTCTAGGAAGGACACCTGGATCCTCTCCCATTGTGACCAGAGATCAAAGGAGGAAAGGACAAAATCTGTTTGGCGGCAGGATATTGATGGAATTTCTGCCCAATGTCTTATTTTTTCGTGATGTTATCCACTGAGAATATGGAGGAAGATGTTGGGGAAGGTGCTGTATTGAAAAAAGTGGAGAAGTCCGAAAGAGCTAATGGTGAGCTCTAGAGAGAGAGCTAAGGAAAGAGAAAATTCTGGGCCATGGTGAAAACTTAGTGTGGGCCGGGCGCGGTGGTCATGCCTGTAATCCCAGCACTTAGGGAGGCCGAGGCAGGGGGATCACAAGGTCAGGAGATTGAGACCATCCTGGCTAACACGGTGAAACCCTGTCTCTACTAAAAATACAAAAAGTTAGCCGGGCATGGTGGCAGGCGCCTGTAGTCCCAGCTACTCAGGCTGAGGCAGGAGAATGGCGTGAACCTGGGAGGCGGAGCTTGTAGTGAGCCGAGATCACGCCACTGCACTCCAACCTGGGCGACAGAGCGAGACTCCGTCTCAAAAAAAAAAAGAAAAGAAAAGAAAAGAAAACTTGGTGTGATAGAGACCATAATTGTCTAGTCCCCTCGGTCTCTGCAGCTGTGTGATCTCTCTCCAGTGGTGCCCAGAATGCTAGATACGGGTGCAGAAAAGGCAAATAATTGAATTACCTTTATGCCAAAGGGGAGTCATGAAAAGACAAGGGGGCCACGGAGATGAAGCTGTTTGTATAAGAGCGATTAAAAGAGGTCAGTCACAGTGGCTCACTCCTGTAATCCCAGCACTTTGGGACACCGAGGCGGGCAGATCACTTTGATCTCAGGAGTTCAAGACCAGCCTGGCCAACATGGTAAAACCCCATCTCTAATAAAAATACAAAAATTAGCTGGGCATTGTTGGCTGGCACCTGTAATCCCAGCTATAGCTATTAATACACGGGAGGCTGAGGTGGGAGAATCACTTGAACCCAGGAGGCAGAGGTTGCAGTGAGCCAAGACCACACCACTGCACTCCAGCCTGGGCGACAAAGCAAGAGTGATTAGAAGAAATGGAACACGGACTCAGGCTGACCCAGGATGGAAGGGAAAACAGGAAGGGCCAATACGAAGAGAAAAGAAAAAGCCAATGGTTTCTCAGTGGACCAGCGCTGTCACAAGGCAGTTGTAGTTTGAAAGGCTGGGGAGAGCAGGAAGCACGTGGGGTTGTAGCCTGCCCGCAGGAAATTTGGATCTAACATTCCAGAGGTGGGGCAGCTCGAAATGAGCAGGTTCAGGGGGTGGCTGTGGAATAGGGGCCTACAATAGAGCGTGCAATCAAGCTATTGGGAGGGTGGGGTCCCTGGGGATGTGACATCATCCCAGATGATGATGACATTTATGTTTGCAGCTGTTAAAAGGGAGAGCGAGGTCTTCTGTGAACAAGACGGATCCGTGGCAGCACCGAGAAGAACAGAGTGTAGAGTAGGTGGCAGGAGCCCCACTGGAACAGGGCTGAGACAGTGAGACAGGGCAGGGCTTAATGGCTTGCTGATCCGGAGGCTGCCATCTGCTTCCTGAGCTTAAAGCCTGAGAGGAAAGGGCAGCTTCCACTTGAGAAGGCACAAAGGGAAGCCATGTCCTTAGGGGAGAGCCAGGCCATCAGACCACAGAGATGAGGGGGAAGAAGAGCTGGGGGTCCCCGGAGGTCCAGGGGCAATTTTGAATGGACGGGGAGCCATGGAAGGAGGGAAGGAATCCTAGAAGCATCTGGGAGGAGAACAGAAGCCTGGCTAGCAGAAGGGACTATTTCCTGGGGACAGTAGATTTGGCTGGCTGCAATTTTTAAAGAAATCCATCTCGGCAGTGAGTTATTGGGGCCTCTCTGAAGGAGTCAGCAACAGCCCTGGACCACGTGCACAGGCTGGTGCCATGACTCAGCCTGGGTTTGAATTAGCAGTGGCCTCTGGTGGCTGGTGGCGGTAATGGGGGACTTTGGCCAACTGATGTAGAGGTAGCCAGGGCCTGGATGTTACAGCCCTGGAAGGGGCTGCATATTCCCCCACAGGCTCCTGGACCAGAGTCTGGCCCTGTGTCCTGAAGATGCAGGGTATCAAGCATGGTTTGGAAAGTGATCTGTTTGGCCTGAGCTTAGCAGCAAGTAAGAACAAGTCCTCAGAACCTCAGTCACATGATTCCCGAGACCTGTTCTGTTTTGTTTTGAGACAGGGTCTCACACTGTCGCCCAGGCTGGAGTGCAGTGGCATAATCTGGGCTCACTGCAACCCCCGCCTCCCAATCTCAAGGGATCCTCCCACCTCAGACTCCCGAGTAGCTGGGACTGCAGGCTTGCCCCACCACGTTCAGCTAGTATCTTGTATTTTTTATAGAGACGGGATTTTGCCACTTTACTCGAAGTCCTGGGCCCAAGCAATCCACCTGCCTTGGCCTCCCAGAGTGCTGGGATTACAGGTGTGAGCCACCACGCCCAGCCACCTGTTGTTATGCATCCCCGTTTCCTGCTGGTTTTTGAGGCACAGCCAGCTTGCCAACACAATGACCCGTGGACTTTCCCCACCATGCCTTCTCTCCTCCAGAGACAGAGACAGTGCTGCTTGCTCCCTCTGGCCTGCTGGGTGCATGCTGCTGCTCTCAGAGCTCCAAGCTGCCTGCTCTAGATAACTTCTCCACGCGGCGTCTCATCCCAACCTCCAAAATCCTGCACGGGTCCACAGGCTCTCATACACATTGCCCACGCCCCCAACACCATCACACGAAACGGCACACTTCCCTGTCCACTGCAGACGGTGGATGGCAGGGAGTTCCAGAGGGTGCAGGGAAAAGTGGAGACAGCAGACAGAGTTCTGCAGACCCAGGGCTTGGTCTCCTTCCCCACAGAATGGGGTTAATCACATCTGCCTGACTCCTTCACAGCAGTCCTGTCAAGGTGTGTATAAAATGTTTGCTGACAAAACTGTTCAAAAGTGCCCATTTAATTATTTTCTAGGTACAAAAAAATATTTTCTGGGCGATGCTATAATAGCTCTCTGGACTTGTCTGTAATAACTAGCATTTGCACAGCACTTTTTTTTTTTTTTTTTTTTTTTTTTTGAGATGGAGTCTCGCTCTGTCGCCCAGGCTGGAGTGCAGTGGTGTGAGCTCACTGCAAGCTCTGCCTCCTGGGTTCAAGTGATTCTCCTGCCTCAGCCTCCCGAGTAGCTGGGATTACAGGCACCTGCCACCATGCCTGGCTAATTTTTGTATTTTTGCAGTAGAGACAGGGTTTCCACCATGTTGGCCAGGCTGGTTTTGAACTCCTGAGCTCAGGTGATCTACCCGCCTCGGCCTCCCAGAGTGCTGAGATTACAGGCCAAAGTGCTGGGATTATAGGTGTGAGCCACAGCGCCTGCCCTGCACAGCACTTTCTAACCTGCAAAGCACATTCACAAACTTGCTTAGGGGCAATCATATTTGAAAGGGCCTAGCATAGAGCCTGACGTACCCACTACACTCAGTAAATGAGTTATTATTTTCTCACTCAGTCCTCACAGCTCCATTTTATAAATGAAAAAACTGAGGTTTAAAAGGGTTAATAGACTTACCCAAGTTTCTCTCAGAAATTGTTCCAAGCCGGGAGCAGTGGCTCTCCTGTAATCCCAGCACTTTGGGAGGTTGAGGCGGGAGGATCACTTGAGCCCACGAGTTCGAGAGCAACCTGGGCAACATAGTGAGACTTCATCTCTACAAAAAAAAATTTAAAAATTTAAAAATTAGCTAGGCATGGTGGCGTATGGCTGTAGTCCCAGCTACTCAGGAGGCTGGGGTGGGAGGATCACTTGAGCTCAGAAGATTGAGGCTGCAGTGAGTTGTGACTGCACCACTGCAGCTCCAAAACTGAAGGCTTCGAATTCCAAATCTCAAGCCCTTTAAATTGCATCACCTGCCTCTGTGGGAAACAGGGACCCCTTTTCAATGATCCTAATAAGCTTTGGAGAGAGGCAAGAGTCCCCTGGGAAGGGGAAATGGAGCGTATGGCTTCGGGCCTCTTTGCTGCCACCCTTCTGTAGGACAATCCTGAGAAGCAACCTACAGAAATCCTGCATCCAGGAACAAGTGGAGAAAAAGGGAGTAGGAAGCAGAGAGAGGAAGAAAATAAACAACCAAGCTGAAGACAGCCAGAGAAAGTAAATGTGACCAGCGAGGCAGAGAGCTGATGGATGGCAGCATCTCTGGAGGCGGAAACGTGGCCCCAGAGGATGGAGGGAGGGTGCGGGAGGCCCAGGGAAGTGGGGCGGGAGAGTGGTTCTTGGTGAATCAGGCGTGCAAGAGGCTGTTGTTTCTCCTCGGTGCAGGATATTGATGACTTATTGACCCAAAGCATGGGAGAGGGCAGCTGCTAGGGGAGAAGGAGCTCAGCCCACGGCTGGCTGGGGGAATGGGGAGGCAGGGGCTGTAGGAAAGGAGGCCTGGGAGCAAGGACCAATGTGAGGGAGGAAGAGGGATAGAGGAGGCAGGTGGGGTGATTCTTTGTGGAGCAGGAGAGGTTATCGACCCAGAACCTGACCTGGTTTTCTGAGGTCACCCGGGGTCCCTTAAGTGCTAGAAACCACTAGCTACTTTGCCCAGCCTTCCCGGCTGTCAAATCTCTTGGAAGGCCTTGGGCATGCTGGCCGCAGATGCTTAGCATGCATCGGATAACACTCAGACGGTTGCGACAAAATTAGCCAATTTCCAAAACCCATTAAGTACGCCTCCTGATAGCATCTCTCTCAGGGCCATTTGCAAAAGCATGAACTGCCTGGGAAGGCTTCACCATGACTAGTTCTAGGCTGCCTTCTCCTCCCATGTGGCCTGACTCTGTGAACTGAGTGACTTCCCTCTGTGGCTCCTGCAGGGGTACAGCTGTTGCTCCTAGAATCCTGCCACCGAGACCCAAGGTGGCCCTACTAGGAAGTCCCATTGCATACATCCAGTCCCGACTGATGGACAACATACCAGGCTCCTGGACTGTGGTTTCCAGCTCCAGCTTGGCAGGAAATAGTCTGCATAACCCCCACCCCCAGCTCCAGTGACCCCTCTTTTATAAGATGGAAGCAAAATGCTTTTATACCTCATTGGGAAAAGGAAATGGAAATTTAAAAGTCAGAGAAGTGAAAATGATCTTTTATTTTATTTTATTATTTTATTTTGTGGGTTTTTGTTTTGTTTTGAGATGGAATTTTGCTCTTGTTGCCCAGGCTGGAGTGCAATGGCGCAATCTCAGCTCACCGCAACCTCCCCCTCCCAGGTTCAAGCAATTCTCCTTCCTCAGCCTCCTGAATAGCTGGGATTACAGGCATGCGCCACCAGGCCCGGCTAATTTTTTCTATTTAGTAGAGACGGGGTTTCACCATGTTAGTCAGGCTGGTCTCAAACTCCTGACCTCAGGTGATCCACCTGCCTCGGCCTCCCGAAGTGCTGGGATTACAGGCATGAGCTGAGCCACTGCGCCCAGCAAAGGATCTTTAATATGACCTACCTACCTCCTTCACTTTATATGTAAGAAAACCACCCAGAGAGGGGATGAGACCATCTAGTGACACACAGCTGCTGGCAGCAAGGGCAGGACAAGAAGCCAGGCCCTCATTCTTCCCTTGGCTCAATCTGGTGAAGACAGCTGAGTGATATAACCATCAGACTCCTACAGAAATCACTGGATTTGGAGTCTAAAGACCTGGGTTCAAATCCTGACTTTGTCCCTTAATACCTGAATAACCTTAGGCAAGTTATTTCACCTTGTTTGCTTCAGTTTCCACATCTATCTAATGGGGACAACAGTGCCTCTCATATGAGGTGTTGTGATCCAATTAGAAGATGGTATCTTGCCCAGTACATAATAGGTATTAATAATAGTAGGGGCCAGGCACAGTGGCTCATGCCTGTAATCCCAATACTTTGGGAAGCTGGGGCAGGTGGATCACTTGAGGCCAGGAGCTCAAGACCAGCATGGCCAACATAGCGAAACTCCATCTCTACAAAAAGTGCAAGAATTACCCAGGCGTGACGGTGGCGCACCCCTGTAGTCCCAGCTACTTGGGAGCCTGAGGCACAAGAATCACTTGAACCCAGGAAGCAGAGGTTGCCAGTAAGCCAAGATCACACCACTGCACTCCAGCCTAGGCAACAGAGCAGCAATACTCCATCTCAAAAAAAAAAAGAAAAAAAGAAAAACTGGGATTATTTTTCCTACTCTACTCTTGCCCTCCTGCCTCCTCAGTTTTGTAAGAAATTCAGCATTTTATTTGATTAGACATTCCTTGGGGTAAAGAACTATACTTTATTTGCCTTTGTAATTCCAGTGTCTTGCACATAGCAGGGCCTCAAGAGAAGATTCTGAGACACTGGGAGAGCAACACAGACCAGTCCTTTGTCCCCATAGCAATTACCACAGTTTTCTCATAAGGGATTTTCTCAGGTGGTGCAGAGGGAAGAGAAGAGGGGACCCAGCCTGTATTGTACGGTGTGAGGCTGTCCCCTGGCGTCAATGGCCTCAGTCCCCTCTCTTCTGGCAGGCTAAAGTCCTTGACACCCACAGTGATAAACAGAGCCCAGATCCTAGCAAGAGATGGACATCTGGAGAGCAAGCGTGGGGCTGGGGGCATCCAGGGGGTCCACTGAAAGGAGTCTCATCTCTCTCCCAAGAAAGAGGAACACCATTCAGCCACTAACCCTGGAGGGAGAACAGCACAGTTACAGGGAGGAACACCCAGAAGCAGGGTCAGAACCGCAGGTAAAGAAGGCTTTGGGAGTCTGGAAGGGAGAGGATGGGAGGCTGAAGAGTGAGCAGGAAGGCTTAGAAGCCAGGTCAGATCAGGTGAGGAGCTGGGCATGGTGGCTCACACCTGTAATCCCAGCCTTTAGGAGGCCGAGGGAGGCAGATCACCTGAGGTCAGGAGTTTGAGAGCACCCTGGCCAACATGGCAAAATCCTGTCTCTACTAAAAATACAAAAATTAGCCAGGCATAATGGCAGGCACCTGTAATCCCAGCTACTCAGGAGACTGAGGCAGGAGAATCACTTGAACTGGGGAGGCAAGAATCGCTTGAACTTGGGAGGAGGAGGTTGCAGTGAGCCAAGATTATGTCACTGCACTCCAGCCTGGGCAACAGGGCAAGACTCTGTCTCAAAAAAAAAAAAAAAAAAAAAAAAAAGATTGGGGAAGAAGGAAGGGTACTGGCATCTTCTGCTCCAGCCAGGCGCAGCTCCAGACGAGAGTGGAGCCAGGTGAGGCATGCAGGACTCCAGGGTGGTGCAGGGACATAAATGGTGTTCTCGGCCAGGCTGGCCTCCCCTGGTTCTTTCAGCCCCTTCTAGGCAGAACACAAGGGATAATGAGAATAGAAAGAGATTTATTTCAAGGAATTGGTTCAGGCAGTTGTGAAGGCTGCAAGTCTGAAATCTCCAGGACAGGCCTGCAGGCTGGAAACTCTCAGGCAGGAGCTGACACTGCAGTCTTGAGGCAGAATTTCTTCTTTCTCAGGGAAACCTCAGTTTTGCTTTGAAGGCCTTCCAGTTGATTGGATGAGGCTCACCAACATTATCAAGAATAATCTCCTTCACTGAAAGGCAACTGTAGACTTACAGTCACAGACAACTGCTAACCACATCTATAAAATACCTTCATGGCAACACCTCAATTAGTGTTTGATTGAGTAACTATAACCTAGCCAGGTTGACACATACAATTAATTAACCCTCACAATGGATGAATTTGTTTTCTGTGGGGGATTGATCAGAATGGTGGGAAAAACTATAGGGAAAGGATGTAAGCCTTCTGAAAAGTTGGAAGGTTCTGCAGAGCCGTGGGGGAGAATAGCTAAAGGCAGCTGTTCTATAACCCTGAGGCAGAGGGCAAGGAGCAGGTACAGGGGAGCATGGGAGAATTTATCTTAAACAGGCTTGTTTACTTATGTTGACCAGGAACTGACCCACGTTCCCTGAAAGGGGAACAATAAATGTTAATTACCTACAGGTTGTATTGGCTTCAGGTTTTCGGCATTGTGCCTACACTGAATAAAAGGCAGCAGCTTCAGTTTCTCAGGGCTGCTCTTTGGCTACTAGAGCCAGGCAGTCACCTAGCTGCTCTTACACTGCATACCTGTGTCTGAGTACTCATTTCATCTGTCAGCCAGGGTCTGTGGGACAAACCTGGCAGTTTTCCTTTGAATTGATATGTACTTATTTCCAAATGTGTGTTAGGAACATTCTAACTGCTTATCAAAACCTTGATTTCACAGCTGTTATTGCCTAAGATGAGGTTAAGTTTTAAAATTGAGCTAATTTAAATAAAAATATGAAGTAAACAATAGTAGGTAGTACTTGAGAGGACAAAAATCATGAAGGTGATAATACCTCACAACTGAAATTTGGAAAACGGTGAGGATGTTTAACTTCTGTAAAGAACATAGGCTTTGGAGTCAGAAAAATCTGAATTTGGGCCAGTTTTGCCATTCTCCAACTGTGCGACTTTGGACAATCTACTTAATTTGTTTCATTAACTTCTGCTGTCTTGATCTTTCTTATTTCCTTATTTCTTTGTATTTTTATTCATTTTTGGGTTTTCTTGTGTTTTTTTTTTTTTTTTTTTTTTTTTTTTGGAGACAGAATCTAATTCTGTTCTCCAGGCTGGAGTGCAGTAGCACAATCTCGGCTCACGGCAACCTCCACCTCCCCAGGTTCAAGCAATTCTCCTCCTCAGCCTCCCAAGTAACTGGGATTACAGGTGTGCACCACCACGCCTGGCTAATTTTTGTTTTGTTTTGTTTTTTGTAGAGACGGGGTTTCACCCTGTTAGCCAGGCTGGTCTCGAACTCCTGACCTCAAGTGATCCACCCACCTTGGCTTCCCAAAGTTTTAGGATTACAGGTGTGAGCCACCATGCCTGGCCTGTGTTTATATTCAGGCCTTTTTTTTCTAACTTCTTTTTTAAAAAACAGCTTTATTGAGGTATCATTGACATACAATAAGTGTCATATATTTAAGGTGTATGATGTGCTAAGTTTTGACTTATGTATGTATATACCCCACTCATCATTCCCCAAAATTTCCTCATGCTCCTTTGTAAAAACTCCTTCCTATTCCCCTGCTCCTCACATTACTACTCCTCTCCCTGCCCAAACAACAACTGATCTTCTTTTTTTTTTTTTTTTTTTTTTTTTTTTGAGATGGAGTCTCACTCTGTTGCCCAGGCTGGAGTGCAATGGTGCGATCTTGGCTCACTGCAACTTCTGCCTCCTGGGTTCAAGTGATTCTCCTACCTCAGCCTCCCAAGCAGCTGGGATTACAGGCAGGCGCCACCACGCCTGGCTAAGTTTTGTGTTTTCAGTAGAGATGGGATTTCTCCATGTTGGTCAGGCTGGTCTTGAACTCCTGACCTTAGGTGATCCAGCTGCCTCGGCCTCCCAAAGTGCTGGGATTACAGGCATGAGCCACTGCACCTGGCCAACAATGGATCTTCTTTTTGTCACTATAGATTAGTTGCATTCTCTAGAATTTTACAGAAATGGAGTAATACTGTATGTATACTTTTCTGGTCTGGCTCGTGAACTCTGTGTAATTATTCTGAAATTCATCCATGTTATGTGTATCAATACTTCATTCTATTTTGTTTCTGAGTAGTATTCCATTCTATGGATATATCCTATTTTATTCACCCATCCATCAGTTGATGAATATTTGGGTTGTTTCTAGTTTTTGGCTATAGAGCTGCTTTGAACATTCATGTACAAGTCTTTGTACAGACTTATGCTTTCTTCTCCCATGGGTAAATACTTAAGAATGTAATGGCTAGCTTATGTAGCGAGTTTATATTTAACTTTTGAGAAATGGACAAACTGTTTTCTAAAGTGTTTGTCCCACTGTATTAGTCTGTTTTCATGCTGCAGATAAAGACATACCCGAGACTGGGCAATTTACAAAAGAAAGAGGTTTAATGGACTTACAGTTCCACATGGCTGGGGAGGCCTCACAATCATGGTGGAAGGCAAGAAGGAGCAATTCACATCTTACATGGATGTCAGCAAAGAGAGAGAACTTGTGCAGGGGAACTCCTCTTTATAAAACCATCAGATCTCATGAGAACTCATATACTATCACGTAGGAAAGACTCACCCCCATAATTCAATCATCTTCCACCAGGTTCCTCCCATGACATGTGGAAACTGTGGGAGTTACAATTCAAGATGAGATTTGGGTGGGGACACAGCCAAACCATATCAGCCACTTTATAGTCCCACCAATAGTGTATGAGGTTTCAGTTCATCCATGTTGTTGTCAATACTTGGTATGATCAATCTTTATAATTTTAATCATTTTAGGAGGAACATAGTGGTATCTCATTGTAGTTTCAATTTGTGCTTCCCTAATGACTAATGATGTTAAATATCTTTTCATGTGTTTACTTGCCATTTCTATATCTTCTTTGGTAAAGTGTTAAACATCTTTTGCCCATTTAAAAAATATGAGTTGTTTGTTTTCTTATTATTTGGTTACAGGGGTTCTTTTTTTTTTTTTTTTTTTTTGAGACAAAGTCTCTCTCTGTCACCCAGGCTGGAGTGCAATAGTGCAGTCTTAGCTCACCACAGCCTCCACCTCCTGGGTTCAAGTGATTCTCCCACTTCAACCTCCCAAGTAGCTGAGACTACAAACACGTGCCACCACACCCGGCTAATTTTTGTATTTTTAGTAGAGATGGGGTTTCGCTGTGTTGGCCAGGCTGGTCTCGAACTCCTGACCTCGTGATCCACCCACCTCAGCCTCCCAAAGTGCTGGGATTAGAGGCGTGAGCCACCGTGCCTGGACTACAGAAGTTCTTTATATTGCATATAGAAGTACTTTATCAGATGTGATTTGACAATATTTTCTCCCAATGGCTTGTATTTTTGTTCTCTTTAAAATGTCTTTCAAAGAGCAAAAGGTTTACTTTTGATGAAGTAAATTTATCCATTTTTCTTCTATGGATTGTGTTTTGGTGTTCTATCTGATAAATCTTTGCCTAGCACAAATTACAAAGATGTTTTTCTAATGTCATCTTCTACAAGTTTTACAGTTTCGGGTTTTATAAATTAGCTCCATGATCAACTTTGAATTAATTTTTGTATAAAGTATAAGGTATGGATTGAACATTTGTATGTCTTTAGTTTCCAAATGGACATCCAATTGTTTCAGCACTGTTTCTTGAAAAGGCTATTCTTGCTCCACTTAATTGCTTTTGCACCTTTGTCAAAAATCAGCTGTTCATATATGTTATTTATTAACTCTGAATTCTGGTTAACTGACCATTTTTCTATCTTGATGCCAACACCTCACTGTCTTGATTATTGTAGCTTTTTAAGTTTTGAAACAGGTAGTGTCAGCCATCTAAATTTGTTCCTTTTTTTCAAAGTTGTTTTGGCTATTCTATGCCTTTTGTATTTTCGTATGAATTTTAGAAATTTGTCCACGTCTTTCAAAAAAGCCTGCTGGAGTTTTCATTGGAATTACAATGAATCCATAGATCAATCTGGGGGAAACTGACATCCAAACAATGAGTTCCCTGACCCATGAACAAGGTATAGCTTTCCACTCTTTAATTTCTTTCAGTAACATTTGATAGTTTTCTATTACAAGTTTGCTGGGAATATGTTTTCATGTGTTTACTTGTCATTTCTATACCTTATTTGGCAAAGTGTTACAAATATTTTGCCGATTTAAATAATATGAGTTGTTTGTTTTCTTGTTATTGAATTACAAGAGTTCTTTATATTGCATGTACAAGTACTTTATCAGATATATGATTTGAAAATATTTTCTCTCGGGCCAGGCGCGGTGGCTCAAGCCTGTAATCCCAGCACTTTGGGAGGCCGAGACGGGCGGATCACGAGGTCAGGAGATCGAGACCATCCTGGCTAACACGGTGAAACCCCGTCTCTACTAAAAAATACAAAAAACTAGCCGGGCGAGGTGGCGGGCGCCTGTAGTCCCAACTACTCGGGAGGCTGAGGCAGGAGAATGGCGTAGACCCGGGAGGCGGAGCTGCAGTGAGCTGAGATCCGGCCACTGCACTCCAGCCTGGGCGACAGAGTGAGACTCCGTCTCAAAAAAAAAAAAAAAAAAAAAAAAAAGAAAATATTTTCTCCCAAACAATGGCTTGTCTTTTCATTGTCTTTACAATGAATGTCTGGAATTGTTATGTTCTCTTGAGATCTTTAGCTCCCTCTCCCCCTTGTCTCCTTTTCAGGTTCATTCTTCTCAACCAGCAATTAAATGTTGTATTTCTGGGAGGTTGAGACTCAAGCCCTGCCCCTTCTTTACACTATGCTTAATTCCTGGGGCATCTCATGCATATGTATAGTGTTGATTCTGTCTGTGCTAATTTTCCCCAAATTTGTATTTCCAGTTTCTAACCCACAATCTAGCTGCCTGTCGTACAACTCAGCTTGAATGTCTCAGAGGCACCATAAGCCAACAGGTCCAAAGTCACTCAGGCTCATTCCCCCATACCTGCTGCCCCTCTGGGAGTCCCTCTTTTAGCAAACGGTGCCATCAGCCATTCAATTACTCAACCAGAAACCCAGGCATCATTCAAGACAAATTCCTCTCTTACTATCTCCCACTCCAACCCATCTAATCTCTTACAAAGTCCTGTCAGTTTTATCTCCTAATCTGTCCACTTCTAACTTCCTCCATTCCTAACCCATTCTAGGCTACCATATTATTTCACTTGAACCATAGTAGTGGCCTCCTAGCCATTGTGCCTAAACTCATTTTACCACCCTCCCCAAAATCTATTGTTAGCTAGAGATCTCTTCTAAAAGCAAATCTGATAATATCAGCCTCCTGCTTAAACCCTCAGTGGCCGCCTGCTGATTTTAGAATAAAAACAAAACATGGCCTAGACCTTGTTTATCTCTCCACCCTTGCTTTGTGACATGTTTTATTTTATTCTCTTCCCACCTCACTGGCCTTCTTTCTTATCTTTCACTACAGAACTTTTGTACATCCTGTTTCTCCTTTTATCTAGTTAGTTATCCTCATTCTTCAGTGCTCAGTGCAAGTATCACCTTCCCAGGAAAACCTTAGCACATCAGGTCCCTCCAAAATAGTTTCTCATAAGGCCATATTGCCATTGGTGGTAGCACTTGTCACAGTTACCATCTTAATTTTGTTGATATTATTATTCAGGTATTGTTTTGTTCTGTGCTAGGCTGCTAAGTTTCATTTGTTTTTCTCATAATTGTATGACAATGTCTAGCACAGTGCCTGGCTCACGATGAACATTCAACAAATATTTGTAGAATGAATGGATCCAAAAAAAAGTACTATTTTAAAGAAAGGTACTATTATTAACCCCATGTTACATCATGAAGAAATTAAGGTTCAGAGAGGTTGTCATGTACCCAGCATAGAAGTGGCTGAGTCAAAATCTGAACCTGCTTTTCTGATTCTAGACCCTGCAATGCTTAAGCAGCATTCTGCTTTTCCAAGTGGACCAAACACCAAAACCAGACCTACCTGCAGCTTTCTAAGGACACCAGTTCCCTGCAGCTACATCTGCATAGTCTTGGAATTTTTTTTTTTTTTTTTTTAAGCAGAATCTTGAAAATCAGAACAAAACCCTAGAATCAGCCAGGTACAGTGGCGCAAGCCTGTAATCACAGCACTTTGGGAGGCCGAGGTGGGAGGATTACTTAAGGCCAGCAGTTCAAGACCAGTCTGAGAAATATACTGAGACTCTGTCTCTACAAAAAAAAAAAA
Organism: Macaca fascicularis; assembly: GCF_037993035.2. Classification (NCBI taxonomy): domain Eukaryota; kingdom Metazoa; phylum Chordata; class Mammalia; order Primates; family Cercopithecidae; genus Macaca; species Macaca fascicularis. The sequence goes on along the minus strand of NC_088381.1, from coordinate 142,395,294 downwards.
AAAGTTTAAAAAATAATTAGCCGAGCATGGTGGCACTCACCTGTAGTCCTAGGTACTTGGGAGCCTGAGGTGGGAGGATCACTTGAGCCCAGGAATTTGAGGCTACAGTGAGCTAAAAAGGTGCCACTGCACTGCAGCCTGGGCAACAGAGCAAAGCCCTGCCTCTAATATATATATATAAACAAAATTTAATTGTAAAAGTCTAGAATACTGAATCTATCCAAGTCACCCAGCAAGGTGGTAACAGATTTAGGGTTAGAACTTCTAGCTCCAAACTCAATGCTTTGCACCCTGAGTTCTATATACCCACCCTACCTCCACTCCCAGGGCAGGAGCTCAGTGTCCGAGGTACAAAGTTAAATCTGCCAAGAGCAGTGCTTCCAAACTTGTTTGAGTGTAGTTAATTTGTAATTGGTGAAGTAGGGTGGGTAGGAGAGCAAGAGATCCCTGGATCCACCTATTCCAACTTTCCAGGATTAAAAACAAAACAAAACAAAACTCAGTGTTATCAACTAAGGGCTAACCTAAAGCAAATTTAGGAGGACTCTTATATATCTGTTCTAGCAGTAGGAGCGTGGCTGCTTCCTATTTGAACCATAATAATTTGCTTTGTGCCCGGCAGGCGGCAGGCATGGTACTAAACCCATTCACTGCCTTATCTTTTCTTGTGTATATAGTTCCATGATTAGTCCCACTTTACAGATTAAAAAAAAAAAAAAACTGAGGTTCAGAGAGACTTAAGATTTACCCAAAATTACAAGGTCCATAAGGGACAGACTGGGGACTTATCTCCAAATGCTCTATGCTCTTAACCACTGTGTTGTGCTTCCTCAAAAACAAACAGCTGTATCTACCTGCCTTAAAGCCTAGTAATTAGAAATGTATCCCTTTCACTGCTGTTTGCCTGGTACATTTATCATGTCTTTTAAAAAATTAATATAATAAAAACAAACATGAGGTATTCTGTATGTTTAGATATGGAGAGATACTTTTTTTTTTGAGATGGAGTCTTGCTCTGTCCCCAAGGCTGGAGTTCAGTGGCGCCATCGCGGCTCACTGCAAGCTCCACCTCCCGGGTTCACGGCCATTCTCCTGCCTCAGCCTCCCGAGTAGTTGGGACTACAGGTGCCCACCACCTGCCTGGCTAACTTTTTGTATTTTTAGTAGAGATGAGATTTCACTATGTTAGCCAGGATGGTCTCAATCTCCTGACCTTGTGATCCGCCCACCTCGGTCTTCCAAAGTGCTGGGATTACAGGCGTGAGCCACCGCGCCCGGCCGAGATACATTATTAAGGCCAAAAATAATGCCATGGTGGATTATGTATAATCTCCTATTGTACTGAAAAGTACACATGAACTTCTGGAAGGATATACAATGCATAGTTGATTAGTTGGAAGTGGGCTTGGGGAGGCCATAGGCAGGGAGCACCCTTATACCGTTGACTTCTCCACTTCATAAGCAATTATTACTTGTATGTGTGTGTATATATATATATATATATATATTTTTTTTTTTTTTTTTTGAGATGGAGTTTCGCTCTTGTTGCCCAGGCTAGAGTGTAATGGCGCGATCTTCGCTCACTGCAACCTCTGCCTCCCGAGTTCAAGCGATTCTACTGCATCAGCCTCCCCACTTGCTGAGAGTACAGGCATGCACCACCATGCCCAGCTAATTTTGTGTTTTTAGTAGAGACAGGGTTTCTCCAGTTGGTCAGGCTGGTCTCGAACTCCCGACTTCATGTGATCTGCCCCGCCTCAGCTTCCCAAAGTGCTGGGATTACAGGCATGAGCCACCATGCCTGGCCTACTTGTATAATTTTTTTTAAGTTGAACAATATATTGTAAATGTAAATATACATCATTTCACAGCATAGTTAACTAAAAACCCACCACAGAGTACACTGATCCAAGACTAGCAGCAATTTAATTCTCTGTTCACACTCAAGCCAAGACCCATGGCAGTGAGACTGTGAAGGCAAGAGAGAAGCAGTGCAGGCATTGAAGTCAGACTGATCAGGATTCAAATCCCCATTTCCACCATTTACTGGCTTTATGAGTTAAGGTGTATTGTTTAACCTCTGAACCTCAGTTTCCTAACCTGCAAAATGGGAGGATAACACTGCCTTACAACTGTGTTAAGGCAGTGATAAGGATAAGAGAGCTAATGCGTGTCAAGCAGTTTGTACAGAATGTGGCAGGTAGCGAGCAGTCACTAGGGCTAGTAGCCATTTTTAGGCACTGATAACAGAACATTCTTCCCCCATTACAGGAATTCCAACTATGCTCATGGTTGGGTGTTAGGAAATGTAAGATTACCCAGGGTCAAGGGACAATCAGTCTTCTGAGTAGTAAAAAAGTGCTAATGGCCTTTTAATTTTTCAGTCTGTGTGTCACCCATGAGGCTTCCAGGATCTGTAGCTATTCCTCAGTAATTATTTGCTATTTGACTTGAGGAGAAAGTTCTATGCCTGTGAACCTTTGAGTGTGCGGTGAGTTTGAGAAATAGATGGTCCAAGCTTTAGTTTCATTCCCACCCATCCCCTGCCTCCAACTCCCTGCCAGGACATTTAGAAGCTTAGAAAGTGTGATCAATCGCAGGAATTTTTACAGGTCAGTTTACCTGAAGTGGAGTTGGAACTGCTGTGAGCTCACAATTCCTTAACCCAAATTCTGAAATCCAAAACACTCTGAAACCAAAAGTTTTTTTGTAAGCCTAAAGAGAACTCATTCGGAGGAAGACCCTGACCTGAACCACCATAAGATTATTCAACATCTTTATTGATCACCCTCAGGATGACTAGTCATACATTTTACTGAAGAGATATTGATGTGGTTGGTTATGTGGTGCTGCCTCAGACCTCACTAAGGATTTTGTATAACATACGGTAGGTGCACCATCTTTCCTTGTTAAAATCTGAAAAAAAATCTGAATTCTGGAAAACATCTGGCACCAAGGGTTTCAGAAAATAGTCTGACTGTGAACCTATATTTCTAGATAGGACTTCAGGTTTGCCTCGTCCACATCCCAGCTTCTTTCTATCATTCATCACAGGGTCGTCTGCGGCGGCAGAAGAACCTGGTTAAAGACTCAGAGGTTTGGGGGCCCTATAGGGCTGTCAGCACCATGGATAGCAAAACAGCCCCTGAGCGGCTGCCAAACAAATTTGCTGACATCTTGGACTCAGTTTTTCCTGCTTAAGAGAGATTGACACAATGAAGCTTGCCTGAGAAATGCGACCAATTGTTTTCTAATAGTAAAACACAAGGTGTAGGGGTGGGAGTAGGGGGATAGTCGATGTGGTCCAGGCAGAGGAAATAAATGTGTTTCTTATCTTTTTCCTCCAGCTGGTTCCAGGCTCTTCTCCTCTGACATTATTAAAAGCCTGGCAGGTACTTTGAATGTTTGTTTCCATCAAGTTTCCTTGCCATTCTAATCTGCAAATACTCTTAGCTAGTTTCCTTTCTTGCATATTCTGTGTTGTCTAGTCACTGAATTTTCCCAGCCTCACCTGCCTGGCAACCAGGTACATGAGTAAGACCTTGTTAGAAGTGGACAGCAAGTTTCTGCTGGACTTCTTCTAGCCCCGGTCAGTCTAACAAAAGAGATGTGAAGTAAGCCACAAGTCCCCACTGTTGTTCATGATCGATTTATCATTAGGTACTTGAGGAGGAAAACAGGGGCTACATTGAGGTGGTTTCCTTTACTACTAAGTGAAGTCATGCCTTGCCTCAATGAATTGAGTCCTCTGTCACTGAAATCCATGTTTCAAACAGCAAGAATGAGGTCCCAGGACATCAGAGCTGCAAGGGGCTTAGAGCCTGTATACTGGAGGCAGTAGAGGCAGAATGGTTGCTTTTCTTTATTCAGCAAACATCTATTACATGTTTACTTACGTCAGGCATAAGCTAGGTACAAGGGATAGAAATACAGGCCCAACCTCCTCCCGGAAACTCAGAGTCAAGTGAAGGAGAGACAAGTAAGATGTAAAAGTACAATGCTCTGAGTGCTATGGGAGGGAAAATACGAGCTATTACAGGAAACCAGAAAGGGGGCATCCAGCCCAGGTGGAGGAGTCTGGGAGAAGACACCAAGGAGGAAGCCCCTGAGCCGAGCTTTTTTTTTTTCCAGAGTATGGCTCTTGTTTCCCAAGCTGAAATGCAATGGTGCGATCTCGGCTCTGCAACCTCCGCCTCCCTGATTCAAGCGATTTTCCTGCCTCAGCCTACCAAGTAGCTGGGATTACAGGCGTGTGCCACCACGCCCGACTAATTTTTTGTATTTTTAGTAGAAACGGGGTTTCACTGTGTTGGCCAGGCTGGTCTTGAATGCCTGACCTCAGATGATCCGCCTGCCTCAGCCTCCTAAATTGCTGGGATTACAGGTGTGAGCAACTGTGTCTGGCCAAGCTGAGCTTTTAATGATGGGTGGGTTGGCTAGATGTGATGGCTTACATCTGTAATCCCAGCACTTTGGGAGGCTGAGGCAGGAGGATCACTTGAAGCCAGGAGTTCGAGACCAGCCTGAGAAACAAAATGAGACCCTGTCCCTACAAAAAATAAATAATAAATAAATAAATTAGCCAGGTATGGTGGCACGCGCCTATAATTTCAGCACTTTGGGAGGCTAAGGCAGCAGGATTGCTTGAGCCCAGGAGGTCAATTGCAGTGAGCTATGATCACGCCTCTGCACTCCAGCCTGGGTAACAGAACAAGACACTATATTAAAAAAAAAAAAAAAAAAAAGAGTGCGGTAAGGGATTTCAAAGAAGCGGTATGGTACATGCAAAGGGAGTACACTGTGGAGAACCCAGACTTGTTATCTCTTTGTACATGTAGGTATGTGTCCTTATTCCACAGCTAAAATCATCCTGTCTTTGCTAACCAGAGCAATATCTCATATCTCTTTGTATCCCCAGAACCTACCCTGTTTTCTATATATAGTAAATGCTTTCTCAATGGTTCTCAGTGATCATGGGTTTGAGGCCTCACATTATCAAAACTGTAGCCAAGTAGAGGATTTTAAAGCAGAAACCAGAAAATTATGATAAAAACTTGGACACACTCACTGTATGCCTCTAACACTTGCTGTGCTGCACCAAGAAGAAACTTTGACCCGAAGGCTCCAGCAAACTGCAGAAATCAAAACTGCTCCTCACTTTCCATGACTGAAAGTTCCTCTGGAGAGTGTGTGGCCTCGCAAAAAGCCCCCCATACATGTTCCCAAGAAGATTTAGTGTGAGCCCCAGTTCCAGCAGTTGTCAGCTCAGTGATGCTGGGAGAATATTCCATGAGCTGTCTGAGCTGCTGATTTTCTACCTACAAAAATAGAACTTATTACTGGGTTACCTACCCCAATGCATATTATGAAGGTAAAAAGAGTAGTCAGATTCACACCAAGCACTTTGAAAACACAAAACATCACTCCTATCAGAAGCTATCATTCTACTGGGTAAGGAATCACAAAGCCCAACCAGCTGTTGGCCCTGGCCAACTCTTCTCTGTGGGCCTCATTTCTTTCTCTGTGGTTGAATTCTACAGATGATTCTTGAAGATCTTACGTTGTTCCATGATTTGCTTGGCAAACTGGAAGCTTTAAGCAGCCTTTGTACACTGTGCTCTGAAACAGCTGAGCTTTAATCCTGTGTCTATGTCCTAATGCTTGTCCATTGGTACCAAAACTCCCAGTATTGGCTGACTGGATTGAAGCAGGGATAGGCCTGGTTGTCCCTCGAACACTGTAATGGCTACAGTCCAAAGAGGTACTCTTGGCTGGAGCCTTGAGGATGGTGGGGAAGGCCAGGCAGGGAGAGAGATTCAAGTTGCAAACCCAGGAAAAGGCTTCCCCTAGATTTTCAGCATTTAACTGAAGAAAATGGTTTCTGTAACATTGGAGAAAAACGTTGCAGCTTAGCAGAGTGCAATGAATTATATCCCTTACCAGTTTGCTGTGTAGACTCTCTCCCTCTCTCTCTCTCTCTCTCTCTCTCTCTCTCTCTCTCTCTCTGTCTCTCTATCTCTCTCATCTGCCCTCTCTTTATCATGCCTCATCACTCATTCACTTTCCCCTCCCGGTTTCCTGACCCTTCTGGATGTTCCAGGTTTCCTTGATCTCTTCCCCTTTCCTCCCCAAGTCATCTCCTCTGCCACCTCTTTCTCCCCTGCCATTGTGTTTCCCACTCCCTGCATCCTCCCTGCTGCTTTTTATTGGCCTTCCTTTTTTCTGTGAGGATCACTAGGGCTGTAAGGAGAACATAATCCTTTAGAAATGTGACCTCATTTACTATTATTCTTCCACCGAGGCAGGCCGGGGTAGAGGTCACTCCCCAATCCCACCACTGTTCCTGCTGGGAATAAAGATTTTGAGAGAGAGGATGAGTCTTCAAAGGGTATCCAATGCAGCAATCATTCACTCAGTGGATATTTATTTTTATTTAAGCTTTACAATAATTTTAAGGTAGTGCATGTATATTGCAGACAGTTAGAAAATACAAAAGCAGAATAAAGTGGAATGTTTAAATGAACCATAGTTATCTCCATCAAGGGACAACCCTTAATAGCATTTTGTTTTAATTCCTCCTAAGATTTTTATGGGCTCTTTGGCATACTTGCGGTTATATTATATGTGCAATTTTGTAACCTGCTTTTTTCCACTTCATTATAACATAAGCATTTCTCCCATGATATTGCAAACTCTTAAAATATCATTTAAATTTGTTTACCCATTGCCCTATTTTTTGGACATTTATATATGTTCCAATTTTTCTGTAATGAAAATTAATACTGTGATGGCTAGTTTTGTGTGCAAAGCTTACACAGTTAGTATGTTAAGGTTAAGAGTGAGGCCTTGAAGCCAGACTGCCTGAGTTGGAATCTGGGCTCTGTCCTTATAAGCCATTGGGTAAATTATATGTCCCTGTTTTCACATCTGCATAATAGAGATGATAATAATACCTACCTTGTGGGGTTCTTAGAATTAAATCAGATTGCCAGGCATGGTGGCTCACGCCTGTAATCCCAGCATTTTGAGAGGCCAAGGTGGGCAGATCACCTGAGTTCAGGAGTTCAAGACCACCCTGGGCAACATGGTAAAACCCCGTCTCTACTAAAATACAAAAATTAGCCAGGCATGGTGGGTGCGTGCCTATAATCTCAGCTACTTGAGAGGCTGAGGCATGAGAATCACTTGAGCCCGGGAGACGGAGGTTGCAGCGGGCCAAGATTGCACAACTGCACTCCAGCCTGGGTGACAGAGCAACTCTGTCTCAAAAAAAAAAAAGGAATTAAATCAGATTATTTATCTAAACCAGTGCCTGGCATGTAGTAGTTACTCAAAACTTGTTACCTATTAATATTGCCTTAGGATGGCTTCCCAGTAGTGAACTTACTCTGTCCCTTGATACATGGTACCAAATTGCCTTCCAAAAAAGAGCAAACATGTATTGACAAACCTACCATGATGTGAACCTAGGTGTGCCTGATGAAAAGAATCCTGCTCATTCCACCAGCCTGCCACAGCATCTCCTCAGGCAGGGGTTAGAGATCACTGCAATGATTGTTCTCCTAGCACCAAAGAAATGAAGTATTGTTAAGACAAAATGAAACAGTGTATATAGCATCCGCACAAGACCTGGCATCTGTTACATTATTTAAGAATCAGTACAAATTATATTTTATAGTAAATGTTTACATCATAGATTTAATAGATAATTCATTGAGATAGTACATTTTTTAAAACTCCTAACACAGTTCCTGGCACATGGCAGGAGCTCAAAAAAAGTCTACCATCCATCCATCTCTCCTTCTGTCTGTTTTTTTGTTTTGTTTTGTTTTGTTTTTTTGTTTTTTTAGACAGAATCTCCCTCTGTCACCCAGGCTGGAGTGCAGTGGTGTAATCTCGACTCACTGCAACCTCCACCTCCTGGCTTCAAGCAATTCTCCTGCCTCAACCTCCTGAGTAGCTGGGACTACAGGCATGCCACCAAGACCAGCTAACTTTTGTATTTTTAGTAGAATCAGGATTTCACCATGTTGGCCAGGCTGGTCTCGAATTCCTGACCTCAAGCAATCCACCTGCCTTGGCCTCCCAAAGTGCTGGGATTACAGGCATGAGCCACCTCACCGAGCCTTCTCCTTCTATCTCCACTGTACCTCTCTCTCAATAGCTCTCCAGTGCCCAACCTGGCTCAGTGTGCCTTCGCTACTCTAGTTAACATTCTCATTGACATGGCAGAGCCCTGCCATCACAGTATAGTTAGGGCCCACAGCTTGTGCTGGAATAACAGGTTTGGGAGCCAGAGGGAGAGGATTATATACCAGGGTGTGGAGGAGAGATGGGATGAAGGCTTCAGTGAAACCAAGTATGTGCTTGCTGTAATGTATAGCCTTACATGCATGCCCCAAGCACTGCTTGCTGCTGGGATCATGGGCGACCAGGGATCAAGAAGCTGATAACTGCAAGTAGCATGGCCTCACTGGCTTATCCCTTCTTCTCCCTCTCTCTCTCTCTCTCTCTCACACACACACACACACACACACACACACACATATCTTCCAAGGCACAAGAAGAGGAGAATCCTTGGGAGTGGGTGTTCTGGCAAAAGGGAAACAGTAGCCTGAGTGTCTCCCCTTCTCCCTGGACATTTTTTCACTTTCCCCTCTGCTTGCAGACCCTGCTAGCCCCCAGGGTGGTGCTCCCAGTGCTCCTCCCTCCCTCACCTATTCACTCTTGGGTTCCCTTAACCCAGTTGAATTAGGCTGCAATCTTCAAAAGGAACATCAGAAAAATTAAGATAAAACAAAAGAGAAAAGAACAGAACATAACGAAAGGCTCAGCCTTTGAGTTCAGCAAGTCCACGTTCCTGATCTAGCAGAGAATCTGGGGCCTTGCATACTCACATTCCACCTGAGCAGGGGTGCATGTCCAGAGACTCTCTGTACATTTTGAAGTCATTTCCTCTTGTTTCTCTTTCTGCTCCCTCATTAAATATCACAATTCCTTGGACAATGATGCAGATGAGTAAGGTTGCTGGGGCAGAGAGTGGGGGAAAAAAATCAGCTTTGGCATCACACAGACCTGGCTTCAAATCTTGCCCAGTCATTTGCTGAGTGTATGAATCTAGTATATTAATTTAACTTCCATGAGCCTTGATTAAAAACAACCTTACTGAATTATTTTGAGGATTAAAAGATAAAACTGTCTAATACAGAGTAGGAACTCAAAACGGACTCTCTTTCACGTCCTGGACCGAAGAGTATAACAAGTTCTCCAACTTCTCCAGGGATGTTTTCTTAGTACCAATAACCTTTTGCCTTCCAGTGCCCTGCCTCCCCAGGCCCTCAGGAAGGCACAAGGAAAGTTCTTTCCTTTACACAGAGGGAGAAAGGCTCACTTTCCTAGCTCAGAAAGCCATTCATGGGTCAAACACACCCTACCTTACATAAACACACACACACACACACAAATACACACATGCACAAAGATGGGAGCAGTACTAGGTCCTGGTCTCAGCTCTTTAAAGGGCTCCAGTCGAGGATTTATAGGAGCTTGGGTCCACTCTGCATTGTCCCAGTTCAGGGTGAAGGCAAAGAAGGCCTCCTTCTGCAGCTCCCCCAGGCCCATCACACTGACTCTGGCTTCAAGGGCGGGAAGAAGGCAGGATTATGCATCAGTTTCATTTTTTCTTTTGGCTTGTTATTGATCCCTGACTATTTTTTCCAAGTTGGAAGTTACTTAGCTTCTCTGGTTACTTAGCTTCTAGTTTTCCTCATCTGTAAACTGGGAATTATACATGTTTATAAGAATGAAATGAGATAATGGCAAAGCAGATGCCTCAAAAATTGTTGTGTGTTGAGCCATGATTGCAACACTGCACTCCAGCCTGGGTGACATAGTAAGACCCTGTCTCAAAAAAAAAAAAATTGTAGTGTGCAAGCAAATATAAAGAATGCTAGGCCGGGCACAGTGGCTTATGCCTGCAATCCCAACACTTTGGGAGGCCGAGGCGGGTGGATCACCTGAGGTCAGGAGTTCAAGGCCAGCCTGGCCAACACGGTGAACCCCATCTCTACTAAAAATACAAAAATTAGCTAGGTATGGTAGCACATGCCTGTAATCCCAGCTACTTGGGAGGCTGAGGCAGGAGAATTGCTTGAACCTGGGAGGCGGAGGTTGTAGTAAGCCAAGATCATGCCATTGCACCCTAGCCTGGGTGACAGAGTGAGACTCTGTCTCAAAAAAAAAAAAAAAGTGTATTCTTCCGCTCATTTTCATTTTGTCACCATATCAGGTGAAAGAACCCTGCCATCTGCTTGCCAGTGTTGATAAGCCCTACCCTGGCAGCCCCAACCTCTCACACATATACGCTCACTCATCCTTGCTCCAGCAAAGTGGGAAAGTGCAAGAGTGCAGGTTTCTCTGCCAGGGTGCAAATGCTCACATGCCCCGAGCAGCCTGTGGATGCCAGAGTTAGTGCTGGAGTTTAGAGCTGTGCAGTCTCCGGCGGCTGGGTTCCTCCATTTTATGCTCTGATTCTGCCTCTCAAATTTGCAGTAACTCATCCACTCTGCTCCCCAGGCTTGAGTGAGTGTGTGCCTGGCAGGAATCAGGGAATCGGGCGGGACTGGTGCTAAGAACTCTCCTCATCTTCTTTCCTGGGCATGAATCAGTGTGTTTCTAGAGAAATGGCTTCATCTTCAGTTTTGCAGTCTCCTATGGAGAGAAGAAGTGTGTGGCTGTGGTAATGTACTTCCAAAGCCCCCCAAATGAGAAGTTTAAAAGACAGACGACTCTAGACTTCATTGTTGGGGGTCTGCCTCGAACCAAAGGGTCTGACTCAGAAGTAATGAGGGGCTCCAGGGTTCTCTGTTGCATTAAGAGTCAAAAATTTGTTCCCGGCCTGGCGCGGTGGCTCAAGCCTGTAATCCCAGCACTTTGGGAGGCCGAGACGGGCGGATCACGAGGTCAGGAGATCGAGACCATCCTGGCTAACACGGTGAAACCCCGTCTCTACTAAAAAATACAAAAAACTAGCCGGGCGAGGTGGCGGGCGCCTGTAGTCCCAGCTACTCAGGAGGCTGAGGCAGGAGAATGGCATAAACCCGGGAGGCGGAGCTTGCAGTGAGCTGAGATCCAGCCACTGCACTCCAGCCTGGGCAACAGAGCGAGACTCCGTCTCAAAAAAAAAAAAAAAAAATTTGTTCCCACTATTTGCTTACAGCCACATATGCACCCTTCCTTGGAACTGTGTCATTCTGGAGCCATATCCATGAGTGCAGGATTTGGCTGATAGGCAGTCCAAAGGCCCACCTGTCCCTATCCTCTGTCAGACAATCCCTCCTTTAGCCAGGGCTTTGTCGGTCACAGCCATATGGCCTTGGCCGTGAGCTCAACTCCGAGGTAGAGGGCTCACTAGGCCAGGGGTGGGGTTCGTCTGTCCTCTTAAGGGAAGCATCTCTTCCAATGTGTGGCCTATTGAAGTAGTAGTGGGACAGATCTCTCTATGCTTGGTGCTGATTTACATTCCCTAGGGAACACTTGTAAGGCAATCAACCACTTGTAAAAAGAACTAAGAGTTTATGCATGAAAAAGCTTACCAAGGGAAGTCCCCAGGTGGGATGAGATTAGCAGCTGGAGCTGACTCCAACTAAAACAGAACCCTCTAGGGCTGGATTTCACTTAAGGAATGTCAGAGAGGTGGGAGGGGAAGAGGACAAGAGGGCACCCCCTCCCAGGTTTTCAGCCAGTGCCTACTCTGTCCCTTACCTGTGGGTCTCACCCTGGTCCCAGTGAGGATGCCTGCTGCCTCCAGGTGAGCTTCCAGGGCTGCTCTGCCCCAGTCAGCTCACCTGGCCCGAGCCTGGGCCTTTCCCTTTTCCATTCAGATAATTAAGATAAGATGGGAGGAGCCTTTTTGGCTTAAGAAAATTTTCTAGGAACCAAAGGGGAAATAAAATTAAAAGAAAAAAAAGAGAGTGCCTAGAAACTGAGGGGCTGTGGCACTCAGCAGCATTACCCAGGGTAAGCAGTTTGCTCCCCTCCTGATGCCCTCTAGTAAATAACATTAGCTTCCCAGCAACAGGAGCCCCCAGCATTATCCTTGAGGCCTTGCTCCCTTCCCCACAACCAATCTCTCCTTTGTTTTCACCTAGAAGTGTCTTAAATCCCTTCCCTGCTCCCATCCTGTTGACTCTGCCTTGTTCAAGTTCTCACCACCTCTTTCCTGGGCTCGGTGGAGCTGCCTCATCAGTCCTTCAGGCTCATCTGTTCACTCCGGCCTTCCTACCAACAATCCCCTCCTCCCATGGCCTGCCTGGTGACTGTCTCATCCTTTAATAAAACTCAGACCTTCTCCAGGAAGCCTCCTGGGACTTCACCAGGCAGAGTGAGTTGTTTTCTTCTCTGGCACTCTTCACTTACTCCGTGACAGCATTTATCACAATGTGTTGGAATTGCTGGTCAACATGTCTATCGACCGCATCCCCTTCTCTGCAGCTCCTTCAAAGGCCTGGACAATGGTTTATACTTTCCATTCTTGGTTTCTAACAGAGGGGTTGATTTTCATTACATGGCAGGAAATGCTTGATGGAAAAAGGAAGGGAGGGATAAAGAGAGGGAATGGAAAAAGAATGGAAACTTTGCATGGTTATAGATTCTTCAGTCCCTAAGCCACCCTCATACCTTGTGAGAGGTAAAGGTTAGTTTCCCGAGAAGAAATTCTTATCACTGCATTACCCACTATTCTCTGTCACAAGCATCATACATTGCTGATTGCACTTATAGTTTCTTCAAAGCTACTGAATTATAAGAATGCAAAGGCCCAGGAAGATTAGGCGACTGCCTAAGGTCACACAGCCAATTAATGACAAAGGCAAGACTAGAACCTGGGTCTCCTGGCACCAGGCCAGGGCCCTTGATACAACACCAACAGCCTCTCTTTGAGTTTTCCCTCCAGGCAGCAGCATATAATTATCAACATTAGTATTTAGAATTTATATGCGGCTTTTGCTTCACTGGCTTTTTTATTATCCTTTCAATTAGTATTTCAGTATGCAGCCGAGGCATGGAGCAAAGCCAGGGTAGGGAGGGGAGTAGCACAGGGAGGCCAAGGCCAAGTAGGGGGCCATGAGCCCCTGTGAGAGGAAGGCCAGAGAAAGCAAAGGTGCAGGAGGGTGGCCTGACATCAGAGACAATGTCTTGTGTGTGTGTGTGTCTGTGTGTGTCTATGAGTGTCTGTATTGTGTGTGTGTCTGTATGTCTGTGTTTTAAGGAGGAGGGTGTCTGTGAAGACGATGTATGGGCCTCAGATGAGTGATCCAAGAGCCTCGATAGCCTCAGGGGGCTTATCAATGCATTATCCACTAATAGGGCAGAGACAGGAAGAACAATAATATATTTAGCACCCAACAAGTTAAACACCAATACCAGCCCTGAGACAGACCCCAGGATATGGGAGTTCTCTGTCCTGCCTTAAAGGGAAGAAGACCCAAGCCCCATGATGTGGACTTGCTCCTGGCTTCTACTGTGCACTCTAGGAGCTACGTTGAACTGTGCCAGATGCCCATATTCTGTGGGAGTGAGGGAATCCTGGAGCCCACCATGCCATGTGCTATAGCATCCTCAGCTGGATGCTAGGAGACTGTGGATGCTAGTGGAATCCCACTGCCAGACCCTGGTTCCTTGTGTCTTCCAGCCCCAGCTGCAGCCTGCTCTGGGGTTTACTTTGCAAACCTACACTTACCTTCAGAAAATGAGAATACTCTCTCCTCCTGACCTCCTCGGACTTTGGTGAGACTCAAGACCTTGTGAAGGCACTCGAAGAATAGGTTCATCCACTAGTAACACTCAAGATAGGGCATCCCCATGCAAAAAAAAAAAAAAAAAGGAAACTGAGGCGGAGGTGGATAAAGAACAGCACAGGGTGGAGACAAAGCAGCCAAAGGCCTGCATTCGGATCTCAGGGCTCTTGCTGGGAAAAGTCAGGGGGACGCTCACTCACTGCGGGCCTATTGAGTGCCAATGTGTCACACATGTCATCTCATTTTGTCGTCATATGACCCCTCACTTTGTCCATGAGAAACCTGAGGCTTTAAGAGGTTAGGTAACTTGCTCCAGGTTATACAGCAAGTGGGACCCTAGGACCAAAACTTAGGTCTATGAGCTTTAAAACCTGTGCCCTTCCCAGCACAGCACTGAATGTCCCAATCATGCGATTTCATCCCTGTGAGCCCAGAGTCCTCGTCTGCAAAATTGGAGGGGGGGAGGGGGAGGGGGAGGGGGAGGGGGAGGGGGAGGGGACTATATTGCCTCATAGAGTTGTTAAGAAAATTAAACTAGCTTATGTTGATTAAATACATTATCGGGCTTGGTGTCTGGTATATAGTAGGTGCTCAGTAAATGCTTTCTGTTTGTTTTTCTTTTTAGGGCAGATCAATGTTAAAAACTCAGGGCTGGCTTGGGAGCCCAGGAGCTCCAAAATGCTTCAAGAAGCCCAAGGGCCTCCCATCGCTCTGGGGTGCGCGGGAGGAGGGGAGAGAAGGGCTGGGAAAGAGGGCTCGGCTCCAGGAAGCGGGTACGCGGGTTCCAGCTGCGCGCCCCTCGCTTCGCCGCCTCCTTTAGGCTCTCCGACTTCCCGCCCCGCCCCGCCCCGGAGCCGGGTCCGGAGTGCCTGGTGGGCTGATTCCGGAGCGTGGAAGGGAGCACGGAGCACGGAAGCGACAGGGAGGCGGCGGCGGCGGCGGGAGGCGGGGAGGAGGGGGACCCTCCTCGCTGCTCTCCCAAGTCGGCGCGGAGCCGCCTCGGGCCGGGCCGAGGGCTGCGCGGCGGCGGCGGCGGGGCCCGGCCAGGATGCGGGGCTCCCGGGACCGCGCGGGGAGGGGCGGGCGGCGGCGGCGGGCGGCGGGCGGGAGCTGTCCGCGGTGCTGAAGCGGCGGCGGCTCAGGGACGCGGGGCCGGGAGCAGGGGAGCCCTCCTGGGAGTTCCACCGCGACCGCGAGGCGGGGGAGCCGTCGTTCACCGGCCCATGCCGAGCCCCCGAGCCCCGCGGAGGAGGCGGGACCGTCCGCGGCGGGACAGGTAAGGGGCGGTCTGGGGGCGCCGCGGGAGCGCAGAGCTAGGCGCGGAGTCGGGAGTGAGCTTGGGAGGGCACGGGAGCCCTCTCGGGGCTGGGGGCTCTGACTCCCTGCTTGGCCGCACCTTGCGCTCCTCCAAGGCTTGCACTTCGTCCCTCCCTACCCCTCACCCTGCAGGCTGGGGGTGCTGGAGGGGGCTCAGGAACTGGGGTCAAGACACCACAACCTCGCAACACGAGGCCTTGACCCTGACCTCAGGCAGCTCCTAGACATCCTGCCTACTGACGGCAAGAAATACTGGTTAGAGCCTCAGACTCCCTGATACCCCAATCCCTACCAACGTTTTGCGACACTAGCAAAATCTGAGCAGGCTTCACTAAGCTCCCCTCTTCTCGCACCCAAACCTGTTCACAGGGGTGACGGAGGTGGCTGTGGTACTCCCTGCTCTGAGATTTCTCTGCCCTGGAAATGGCTCTTGGGCCAAGGGATGGGCTCTTGGGCCGAGGCCCCTTAGGATGTGCATTAACCCATTTCTTCAGGGAAGGAACGAGGTCCTGGAAGATACCTCTTTTTTTTTTTTTTCCTATGACACTCTTGATGCTCACAGAAGCAGGCAGGATTTGCGTCACATCTCTTGGCGCATGAGGGCAAAGAGTCAGGGAACCTGGGTCCTGTTTTCTCTTATGTGCTGGTGACCCTAGACAGAGCCTCCATTTGGAGTTCTCTCTCTCTCTGGCAAGAGTGCGCTGAATGAGCTCATTCAGGCCTGCAAAGTGCTTCTAGTTCTTCAGAGCAGAGTTCTCTATGACTGGCAGAATGTAGCGATCAAAATAAAACTGCGTGGAGGAAGACTTGGCCTATCCTTGTGGCTGACCGCTTCTTTCTACTGCTTTATCCCCACCCTCCAACCCAACCCAACTTCCCCACTCCCAGAGGTAGAAAGAGCACTAGAGTAGGAGTTCCTGGCTGGGTGCTGGCATTTACTGGCTTTAGCTAGTTCCCTAAGCTCTCTCAACCTCATCCTCCTCACCCCTAGAGTGGGGATAAGGTCAATGCTCTGCTCACCTCAGGGAACTGCCTTGGGATCCAATGAAAAACAATGCACCTGATTGGAGGCTTGCCACCTGTACATCTCCATACCAGTGTGAGCTGCTGTCACTGTTCCTAACCCCTAACCAGGCCTGCTGGCAGTGACCTGATTATTATCACCCCTACTCCCTCTTCTCCCAGCGTGGCCATGTCTCTCCCTTTGTCCTTGGCCACCCTGGGGTCTCAGAATCAGTGAAGCCAAACTTATAAATCTTAAGGAGAAAAAAGTGTGTCCTCTCTTCTTCTCCTCTTCCATCATCACCTATAGGAGATAATATAAGGTGAGAGTCTGACTCATAGGTTTTTATTTTTTCTCCCTAAGAACCACAGATCTAAGGAAACAGCTCCCTGAAGGCAGGAATTGCATTGTTTTCATCTCTTTGCCTCCCTTCATGACCCCCTCCCCAACAGCACCTGGAAGATAGTAAGGACTCGGTAATCGGGTGTAAAATGAGGGAATGAGAAGTTAAAATGTATCAAAATAAAAGCATTTAACTGGGAGTCAGAAGCCCTGTGTTCTGGTCACAGATCTGCCACTGTCTCAGGCAGGTCCATTCCCCTCTGGGGGTTCATTTTTCTCATCTGTAAAAGAAGAGAGTTGGGCTAGATGAGTTAAGATTTCAAGCCCTGATATTCTGTAGGGCTTTCTTGAGGCCCATAAACCCCTCAGTTCTGCTTGAATACAGGATGCCAGCTTTATCAACCTGGTTTGATAACTAAGTTAATGACCTTTTAGTAATGAACTGGATTTTATGAATGGAGTGAAAGAGAGCAATAGGAACCAGAAAAAGCCATTTATATTTCTGATGTTTTAAGAACCCCCTCTCTTTCTTATTTCTCTGGGAAAGCCATGAGTATGACTCAGAGTGACTGAACTGAGAGGGGCTCCTGCCTCCAAGCCCAAAGGCCAGGAAACACCACCCCATCATCCCTGCCACCACCACCACCACCACCATCTCTTGGGAGTAACAAAGGGCCAGGGACCCCACCCTTGGCCATCTCCTACCAGGGACCCTGCCTGGCTGTGATCTCCCTCCTAGGAAGACCAGAGGAGGGGACAGGCAGGAAAGATCCATCCCTACAGAGAATTTATATGTGTGAGAGAGATATACACACACACACACACACACACACACACACAAAGTGAGTTTCTCTGATAATAATTTCCCTCAACTGTGGCAGACCCAGCCAATGCTCAGAAAAACCTTAGCTAATTGACATTTTGGTAGAGCTGAGTAAGCCATGCCAGTGACCTCGCCGAATTACACTGTGAGTGCCCAGCCAGGGTGGGGGACCAGTCTCCCCCTCCTCATGTCATTGCTTTCTGGCTCCCAGCTGTTGGTGCAGCACTGGCAAAAATCAGCTCTCTGGAGTTAATGGACAGTCACTAACCCTCATAACAAAGTGGCGGCGGCAGCAGCAGCAACAGCAAGCTAGCGAGGTGCTTTCTTTTCTGCAAGGCTGGTCTGCAGGGGAGCTGGCCTGCTACTGGGGTGAGGACAATACACTAGCCTTCCTTCTGCAGCTGTTTGGGTGGACACCCCACTCCCAGAGCTGTCAGGGTGCAGGGCATCTCTGGTCACCCAGGCAGATGACATCTGGCTCCTCTCCTGACCAGGGAAAACTACCCATTGGCTGCTTCCTGTGTTCCCCTCTTATTCCCTCCTTGCTGAGGCTTTTATTCTGGGCCCTTCTACAAGGCCTCAAAGGGAAGAAAGGAGTCAACCCTGGCACATTGCTCATGATTGGGTGATCTTAGGGGCAGGGATTGGGGGGAGCTGAGAAAGAGGAAGAATAAATGCAACGTGGTCATTAAGAAATTGTGTGGCCAGGAGCAGTGGCTCACGTCTGTAATCCCAGCACTTTAGGAGGCCGAGGCGGGCAGATCACTTGAGGTCAGGAGTTCGAGACCAGCCTGGCCAACATGACAAAACCCCATCTCTACTAAAAATACAAAAAGTAGCCAGGCATGTAATTCCAGCTACTTGGGAGGCTGAGGCACGAATCGCTTCAGCCTGGGAGGTGCAGGCTGCAGTGAGCCGAGATCATGCCATTGCACTCCAGCCTGGGCGACAGAGGGAGACCCTGTCTTAAAAAAGAAAGAAAGGAAAAAAAAAAAAAAAAGAAATTGTGTGTGTGTGTGTGTGTGTATGTGTGAAGAGAGAGATTAAAACATTGAAATACACACATGCAGATCCCTTCCCCTGCGTGATGCACACAAAATGGCAGAGGCAGAGAATATCCAGAGATATCTGCACATCATTGGTTACCTTCAAGTCCAAAAGCCAATTCATCTATGAATCCTAGAGGGGCTTCCAGCTCCGAAGTACACCAGGGAGACAGAAGCAGAAGGAACAGCCTTCAGCCTGGGAGAAGGAACATCCCAGTTCTCTAAACCTTCTGTGTTTTCCAGCCCCTTTCCCTTCTCCGGGACTCAGCTAGCATCCTGTATGGGGCAAGGTCCCCTCTGCTGCAAGCCAGGGGACACTAAAGACTGATCTTCACTCCCGCCCTTTATATCAAGCCCTCATTTCTCTTACCTCTCCTCTTATTCTGTCTTCTTCCTCCCTGCAGCTGCTCCCACCCCCATCACCCAGCAAGCAAACCAAGCAGGGAGTGGGGCCGGATGCTGAAACTCTCCATTAGGTGTGTTATCTTCCGCCATTAGATGTGCTGTTTGCTTCTAAGTGGTTGGGAATGAGCTGCTTCAGCAGAGAGACAGGTTGTTTCAGTAAGAAAAAAGATTTGATTTCCACCTGAAAATGGACTAATTTGAGTAGCGGAGCCACCATCCCAATCCTGTCAGCAATTTTCACCCTTGTCAGCCACAGGCCCATCTCCCAGGCAGGTGGATTATGCTTTAAAGGAGAGGCCAGTCTGGCCCATAGGAGCCCAGGGTGGCAGGGGGTGGAAAGGGGGCAATTGATTCTTCCTGGAAGACAGTGACTAAGAAACCTCCCGTGGGAGCCAAGAAGTGTTCCACCTGTATAATCTGTCTTTCCTGAGTTCCCCCATGAGCTTTCTCCTCTCCTTTTCTGTTCTCTCTTCTGCCCTTCTCTTCTCTCTCTCCAAAGGTCCTTCGATGATTCTCAAATCTCTTTCCGGCCCTGAACACTACCTAGGGCTTTGACTCCATACATCCAGCTGCCAGGCAGAGTTTCTACTCTTTAACACACTTTAAAACAAAACTCTTCCACTTCTCCCCATCCTGCTCTTCTGTGTGTGTGTTTGTGTGCCTCATTTTTCCAGCTTGGTACTTAGTGGGCCTTTTAATCTAAATATTCTTTTTTTTTTTTTTTTTTTTGAGTTCAGGAAACACTTGATGCTTCTGCTTCTTTAATTATTATTTTTCTCCTCTACTTCTGTTGTGTCTTTCTGAAACTCCTATTAGGTTGATGTTGGACCTCCTGGGGCTCTCCTGCATGTCCCTTACCTTTCTTTTACCTTTTCCATCTTTCTGTCTTTTTGCTCTATGTCTTAGATAATTTTATTAACTTTTTTTTTTTTACATTGAAAGGTCTTCTAACTTTATCTATGCCTATTCTATTATCCAGTCTTTTTATTGAATTTTTGAAAATTTCAGCGATTATTTTTAATTTCCAAAATGCTCATGTTCTTGAATTGCTCCTTTTTCATAGTAACCTGTTATTCTTTCATAGATGCAGTGTTCTCTTACATCTGCCTGAGGATATGAATTCAAAAAAATTTTTTTCGAAGTTTTTTTCTGTAACTTGAATGATTTGGGATCTTATTGGGTCATTTGTTGTATTTGTTTATTTAATCCTTCTCTTTTATTTTCCTGTAGTTGTTTTTTATTATCTTTTGTTGTCCATTTATACTTAGGAATGAAGGACGGCATTGACTAGAACAGGCAGCTAATGTGAATTTCCTCTGAAGTTGGCTAAGTTTGTTTCCACAGCTGGCCTCTCTTCTGAACGGGAGTTGTTCTTACCTCCAGTGTTTGGGCCTACAAGATTCTCTACACTGATTTCCTCACCAAGGAATCTCATCTGCTCTTTATCTCCAGGAATTTCTGGCCCGCTGATATAATTCTTTTTTGTTTTCCACATTTATTATGATTTTATTCTTGTAAAAGATATACATCCTGTCATTTTCATAGAAACTTAAGAAGGAAAAGAGGTGGTGGTTTGTGCTCAGGCTACCCTCTTGAACCGGCAGCCTCCCCCTAGGCTTTCTGTCTCAAGTGGTTGCATGGCCTTCTATTTGGTTGACAAAGCCAGAAACCCGGGAGTCACTTTTGTCATCTTCCTCTTCCTCACTTCTAGTGACCCACAGATTCCTGTTCATTTAGGTTTCTGAGTGCTCCTTAGATCTGACTCTTCCTCTTTTTCAATTCTGCCACAGATCAGTTTCAGGTCCTCATCCTCTTTTGCTTGCTTTTTTTTTTTTTACGGAGTCTCACTCTGTCACACAGGCTGGAGTGCAGTGGCATGATTTTGGCTCACTGCAACCTTCGCCTCCTGGGTTCAAGCGATTCTCCTCCCTCAGCCTCGCGAGTAGCTGGGATTACAGGTGCGCACCACCACACCTGGTTAATTTTGTATTTTTACTAGAGATGGGGTTTCACTATGTTGGCCAGGCTGGTCTCAAACTCCTAATCTCAAGTGATCCACCTGCCTTGACCTCCCAAAGTGCTGGGATTGCAGGCATGAGCCACCGCTCCTGGCCTTCTGCCTGCATTCCTACAGTAGTTTCTTAACAGGACTCCTAGCCTCCATTCTCACCCACCTTAAATCCTTTCTATCCCCTGCTGCCCATCAGAGTGCTCTGTCTAAAACATAGGCATGACTATAGAACTTCCCTGCTACACCCATCACTGGCTCCCCAAGGCTCCTCTGCATGGCATGGGAGGCCTTCCCACCTCTCCTGCCTCATTCCATCACTACCAAACACCCTGACTTCCCCTCCATACCACTACCCAATGCCTTTGTGCTATAACTTCTGCTGGAAATGCCCTTCTCTCATTTGCTCACCTAGATGATTCCTATTACTTTTTCCTTCAAGACTGAGTTCAGAAGTCACCAGCTCTGAGAAGCCTCTTCCTAGCTCTCACCATCACCTTTGCTGCCATCTCACGATAGGGGTCCCTTATCAATGCACCCATAGCATTCTGTGTGCTGCTAACACAACTTACTCCATCTGTTGAAACTTTGTATTTGCTAGTCTGTGTTTCCTACCCTTCCTCACAGCAGGTGCCACTTCTGGTTTATTTTTGCAACCCAATAACTGGCCTGAAGTAATTGTTCAAGAAATGTTTATTGTGCAGAACCAAATGTGCCTCAGCCAGATGTGTTCCATCCACCCCAAATCCTGGAAAGTGCTTTCTTCCCAGAGAATCTCAGTATACCTAGCTCACCCATTCACTAATTAACTCATCCATTCATGAGATGCACTGTCTATTGAGTGCCTAGTATACGCCACCCAAGGGGATGCAGGGAGGAGCAAGACAGACCGTTACCACCCGCTGGAGCTCACAGTCTGGTGAAGGAGAAAGACACTAATGAATGAATCACACATATATAAATAGAGACTGTGATAAGCACTTTGAGGCAAGGAGCATGGAGCCGCGAAGAGCAGATAACCAGGGAGGCGAAATCTAGACTGAGGAATTAGGGATGGCCTCTCTAAGGAAGTGACCTTTGAGCTGAGAGCTAGAGCATCCCAATGTGAGTGGAACTTCTGACAAACAAGGATGGGAAGTGAAGAGAGGGGGACAGGAGCTGAAAGGGGGAATGGCACTGGGGAATTATGTGCCAGTAATCTGTTGCTGCCTAACTACCCCAAAACCTAGTGGCTTAAAACAACAGACATTTTATTACATTTCACGACTTCGGAGGGTCAGAAATGCTGGCAGGGTTTAGCTATGTGATCATTCCACTCTGTATGGCATTAACAGAGGTCACTTGGTGACAGATAGACTGGTTGGAAGAACCCAAAATGGCTTCACTCACAATGTCTGGCATCTTGGGGATGATGAGGAGGCTGGGCTCAGCAGTTTCCATCGATGGGAGCATCTATACACACATGTCCAGCATGGTGGCCTCAGAATCATCCAACTACTTACAGAATGGCTCAAGATTCCAAGAGCGAGTGTTCTAATGAGCAAGGTGAAAGATGGCTTTTTATGGCTTGGCCTCAGAAGTCACATAGCATCACTTTTGCTGTGCTCTGTGGTTGAAGCAGTTGTAAGCCCACTCAGATTAGGGAGGAAGGGCATAGATTCCCTAAATCTTCCTAGAAAGAGTGTCAAATTATTTGCAGCCAGATTTTACAATCATCACAATGATTCTATTTTTTAAGTGAGGGAGACTACAATATGTTTAAGTGCCATTAGGAAGGATCAGGAATTAGGAACAGTTGGAGACAGACGGAGAGAAAGGATAATCAATTGTGTTAGGCTTGCTGAGAAGGCAAACTGAAACAAAGAAAGCTGTTCCCCATTTTCTTTGACTCTGCCAACCTCACCCCCCTTGCCACCCCTGGCTCTTTCTCCCTTTATTCTCAAATGCAGCAAGCTGCAGCTAATGACTCCAAGCTGGCTTGGTGGCTCTCTCGCTTATCACCAGCCAGAAATCTTCAAACCCAGCGCCAAGCCATCAACAAACAGCCACTAGAGTCACAACACTTCACAGTTTACAGAACAGTTTATACATGATCTGATTAGAGGATGGTCTAGCGCCTGTTCTTAAAGATTTCACCTTTTCCCTGGATTTTAATCATTTACATTTAATCTTCTGCCCGATTAGGAAGTTCTGGTTTTTATCTCTCAGTTTAAAAGCAATCTCTCTTGTTGCACTGAGAGATAGTGGTCAGTATCTCAACTTCTTCACAAAGCCTCGGTATTTATTTGAATCCAGACCTTGGGGTTATCTATGCAGCCACCCCTGGGTTGCTAAATCACCCTAAATCTCTTAATCTTTTTTTAACGCTCCCATTTCTCATTCCTGTCACTGAGGACTCTGGTTTTAACCCATTCAAAACCAACTCCTCACCATTCTCACCCCTACCACTTATCACAACCCTCCACATACAAGTATGCCCTGCTAAATCACCCTAAATCTCTTAATCTTCTTTTAACACTCCAATTTCTCATTCCTGGCACTTAGGACTCTAGTTTTAACTCATTGAAGATCAACTCCTCACCACTCTCACCCCTACCACATATCACAACCCTCCATATCCACTTATCGCATAGCTCCATACAGTTATGCCCTGAAAGGAGTGGGAAGTCAGAGCCCAGGCTTTGGACTAAATCAAACCTGGGTCAAATCCAGTCTCTGTCACTATTTAATCTTGGGCAAGTTCAGAGCCTCGGTTTCCTCATCTAAACAATGGGGAATAATAATAACCGGCTTCATTTGTTGTTGTAAAGTTTTGAGATAAAGCACATGGAACACTTCATGGGAGGATGCAATAAATAGCAGCCGTTACCATTTTACAGGGTTCTGATAAAGGCTGACCCCATCCCAGGGTGTGAGCCAACTCCTGGTCACACACATCACACTGTCCTTTTGGCCTCTCTTTAACAGTGTTCACGATGCCTCCTCCCATTCAGGTCAGAGCCCACCAGGCAGTGCACACAGCAACCCTCCTCAAGGCGTCAGCCCTACAGCAAATCCTGGAGAACATGGTCCTGTTCAGGCCAGCCCTTTTATCTCATTTGCCAGGACCTCTGTTCTCCCATCCCTCCATCTGTTTAGTGGCTAAAAGCATGCACTCTGGTCAGACAGACTTGGGTCAAATAGAGCTCTGCCACTCTCTAGCTGTGTGATCTCAGAAAATCAATTTAATTTCTCTAAGCCCTAGTTTCCCCACACATTAAAGAGGATGGATTAAATGAGATAACCCATTTGAAGCACTTGGCATGGCATTCAGAACAAAACAAGCACCCAATAATGGTAGCTGATACATAGTGGCATTTGGGTACCATGACTCTGACGTCAGACTTCCAAGGTTCATGTACAGCTCCCCACTCACCAGCTGTGTGCTGTGGGCACCTACAATTTCCTTATGCCTCAGTGTCTTTTGCTGTAAAATGGAGATGATGATGACATGGACTTGACAGGGCTAGTGTAAGGATTAAATGAGATGATATATAGCATTTAGAACAGTGTTTGGAACACAGTAAGAACTTAGTAAGCACGGGGTGTCATTATTATTCCATCCTTTTACTCTTAACCTTTTTGGAGTTTCACATTTAAGTTTCATTGCTTAGTTGCAGCATATTTTTTTAAGTTCAATCTATCTTTTTTGTTTGTTTGTTTGTTTGGTTGGTTGGTTTCGTTTTTGAGACAAAGTCTTGCTCTGTTGCCCAGGCTGGAGTGCAGTGATGCAATCATGGCTCACTGCAGCCTTGACCTCCTGGCCTCAAGCAATCCTCCCACCTCAGCCTCCCAAGTAGCTGAGACTACAGGTGTGCACCACCACACCTGACTGATTTTTTTATTTTTTGTAGAGATGGGGTTTCATTATATTGTCAAGGCTTATCTTGAACTCCTAGGCTCAAGTGATCCACCCACCTCAGCCTCCCAAAATGCTAGGATTACAGATGTGAGCTACCATGCCTAGCCTCTTTGTCCTTTTTAAGTCATCTTTGAAGTATAATACACATGACAAAATTCATTAATTTTAAGTGTACGATTCAATTTGTTTTGTGAAATATATGCAGTCCTATAATCACGACCACGACCAAGAGATGGAATATTAGAACATGTGGAAAAAGGAAATATAAAGGAAACAATAAATTTAAAATTATAAAACAAAACAAAAAGAAACATTTTAAAAAGAGAGAGAGAATAGTTCTGACATTCCTTAAAGTCCTCAGGCCCCTTTCCAATCAATTCCCTCTTCTCCCCCCAGCCCTGAGCAACTACCCATCTGCTTTCTGTCACTGTGGTTTTGCCTCTCCTAGACTTTCATATAAGTGGAATAAAACACTATATGACTATCTTTGTCTTTTTATGGGCAATTTTATTCCATTTACATTCATTGTCATTACTGATATAGTTGGTTATAGGCCTAACATCTTAACTATTTACTTTCTATTTGTCTCACCTATTCTATATTCCTTTTAATATTTTTTCTTGCCTCCTTTTGGATAGTACTTTGGGAGGCCAAGGTGGGAGGGTCACTTGAGCCCAGGAGTTTGAGAACAGCCTGGGAAACATGGCAAAACCCTGTCTCTACAAAAAATACAAAAAATTAGCTGGGCATGGTGGTACATGCCTATAGTCCCAGCTACCTGGTAAGTTGAGATAGGAGAATCACTTGAGCCCAGGCAGTCGAGGCTGCAGTGAGCAGGAATCAGGCCACTGCACTCCAGTCTGGGACACAGAGCAAGACCCTGTATCAAAAAAAAAAAAAAAAAAAAAAAAAAAGTATTTTTATTAGTTCATATTCCCCATAGCGGTTATACATTTTTTTACTCTTTTTACAGTGACTATCAGAGCAGTGGTTCTTAAAGTGTGGTCCCTCGACCAGCAGCATCAACACTACCTGGGAACTTGTTAGAAATGCAAATTCCCAAGCTCCACCCCAGAATCGTAAACCGTAAAGGTAAAATCCGGCAATCCAGGTTTAACAGATCCTCCCTGTGATGTTGATGCATGCTGAAGTTTGAGAACCCCTGCCCTGAGACAACTTTCGCTTCTGGCAGGCAGCTGGGCTGTGTGCATATCGCCTTCATCCTACAAGGGGTGGAGCTGATTCAAAGCCTGGTTTCAGTGCTGTGAGGGCTGGTTTGTTTCTGGGTTGCTCCTACTTCCAGCATGTAGCCCTAAAGTGGTCCCAATTGAAAACCAGGGTGTTTACTGAGGGTCCTCCTCCTTAACAGGCCCTGACCTCCAATTTTTCACCCCCAGCCCTGAGGCTTCTGGAAAAGCAGCCTCTAAGCTGCCCCTTAGGAATCAGGAAAGACCTCAAAGGAAAATGCAGTGCCAAGTGTCAGGCTCGCCTCTGTGTTTCTCTTTCCTCTGGGATCTTGGCATTCTGACCCTCCAGTTCTTGATCCCTTGAAGCCTTCATATTTCCCACCCACCACACACCACTTTTCTAGCTGTTATCGGCGGTTTGGCGTGACATGACTTAGTCTGACCCGGCTGAAAAAGGAAGCCCTCTATCCTGTTGTTATTCTCCCACTGGGAATCTAGAGTCAAAGTGAGCGTTTAGAACAGTTCCCGGCACATGGTCAAAAACTCAGTAAGTGTAAGTTATTCTTCTTCTCCCAATAAAATCCTAGAGTCCTATTGAGCTGCAGTGTTAAAAATCAACTCCTCCTAAATCTCTCATACTTTTGACAGATAAGCAAACCAATGTCACACTGTATGATTGAACTCCAGTGCAATTGGACTCAGCAGGAGGCTGTAATTGGACTCCAGCGGATTCCTGAATGGTTTCCTGCCCCTGGTCTAGAAGGTGGCAGTGTGCTCTCCATCCCTAAATCAGGGAGTGGGAAACCTCGGGCCCAGCTAAGTTCTCAGCTCAGAAAAAGACAACCTGGGTGCTGTGGCCTCAGAACCACCTTCTCTCCCTCTCCCATTGTGGGACGCAGACCCACAGCCCTAGCTGCACGATTTGGAGTAATATTAGCTTCAGAATTCCAGATCCTCTCATATCTTTCCTCTGAAGCAGAGTACACACACGCATGTGTACACACACACACGCACTCATGCATAAACACGCGCGCGCGTGGGCACACTCACCCACAGGTCCTCAGGTCACCACACAGGATCTGGAAGGCACACACTGTCCAGGGAAGACAAAGCCACAATGGTGGTGATGATAATTGTTCTGCTCTGAATGCTGGTCCCTTACTCCAGTGAACAGGGACAGGCAGACCCAAGGAGCTGAAATGCCAGGCCAAGCCTAGAGCAGGAAGACTGTGTCTGGGGACCTGCCACCCTCTCCTTCTGGTCAGGACTCTGTGCTGGGTCTCCAGGATCAGGTCCGCGAACTCCCCATGTGGCCCTAGTAAGATATGGGGTGAGTATGAGCTGTATAGAGAACCATGACCCTTGGCTGGACTGTGAGCAGATGCAGCTGCTGCTAACTCGGATTGCTTCATGGAAGCAGAGGTGTGTGTGGGTGTGAGTGTGTGTGTCTGTGTGTGTGCGTGTGTGTATGTAGGGGCAGGCTTTAATGCTGTGCTCAGCTGCCAAACCTAGAAAGAACCCCTCAGCCTAAGGAGGTTTTAAACTGATTTTAGATAATTTGGCTCAGAAGAAATCTATGCACTTAATTTTTTTCTGGTTTAAAAGTAGTGCATGTTCATTGTAAAAAATAATAATAATAATAATAAATATGGAAAACGGAAAAACCAGAGTGTGAAAAAGAAAATGAAAAGCACCTGTGCTCCCACCTCTGGAGATAATCACTCTTGACATTTTGGTGGAGTTGAGATTACATGCACTTACCATTTTCTTTTCTTCTTTCTCACTGAATCTGCAATGAGTATTTTCTCATGTCATTACTCCCTGTAAACCTGTTTGAAGGCCTCGTACCACCGTATTGTGCACAGTAATTTATTTAACTTGTTCCCAATTGCTGGACATTTAGGTGGCTTCCAGTTTTTCATATTGTGTAAAGCCAGGACCATATGTCTTTGTGCTGAGCCCTGCTTAAAGGCACCATCAGAGTGCAAGGGAGAAGGAAAGCCGGGAAAGGCTAAGTGTGGCTGGGATTGCAGAGGCTCAGCTGGGTGTACTTTGACCAAGAAAGTCTGACAGGAGCAGTGATGGGGGAATAAGGGGATGAACTGGGATTCAGCTGCCCCTGCCTGCTTTGAACAAGCAATCTTCAAATTCCCCTATGGTCTTCAGGAATCTTTCCGTCCCTCCTGGAGAGATCAGACAGGAGGGCAGTCCTCCTGGTGCGGCAGAGTGTAGGACAGGGTGAGTCAAATGCAATAATCTGCTCTGTGGGCCCTGGGGCTGCCCACTCCCACCCCAAGGCCCCTGCATACCTCAGCCCCCATGGATGGTGACAGCACAGTGTACCTGACTCGAGGCTGCAGGTTGAAGGGACATACATTATGGCCAGCTGGGGGAGAGGCTGAGGACCTTTGGGGGCCATGTCTTCCATTCCCAGAGGGTGGGCAAGATGGGCAGGAGTGGAGGGGCAGGGCTGTGACTGGGGCAGTACAGGGGCAGTCAGGAAGCTGGAGATGAATCCATGGCTCTGTTGCCATTCTGGAAAACTGATGCCTTGCTTTCCTTTGCCTTCCTCAACCTGATCAAGGGGCTCTGGTAGGGAAGGGGATGACTGTGCCCCTCACTAGGCTCTGCATGTGTTCGCCTACCACCAACCCTCAAAAGGGGGCAGAGGACAAGAAGACTTAACTTCTGTGGGGCTCCTTAGGGGCACAGGATCATGGAATGTTAGTGCTACAGTTGATTGATATCAGTGGCCATTTCATGCAATCACTCATTGGGGAAACTGAGGGGCCACATCAAAAAACTAATAAGGGGTGAACCAGGCATGGAATCCCAGTGTACCTGACTCCCAACTCCATACGGCTTACAGTGCTCACATGCCCTCAACCCCACACCTGTGGTCACAACTGCTGGGAGAAGGGAGACCATGGCAGGGGCTCCAAAGCTGCCCTTGGAGGGCAGAAGAGACCAGTCCTCCTGGAAATCTGCCCAGAGGAGCCCAGCCCAGCAAGGCCTCTGCTTTGGGCACTCCGTGCTCCCCACCTGCTGGAATATGCCCTCCACATCACTATAATCCAAGGGGTTCCCTGTATTTTTGACCCCCAGAGAGGAAGGAGGAGGCCCTGCGTTTGTGAGCACTGAAGAGCTATGATGCAGGCCTGCATGACCTGCCCAAGCCTGTGTGCCCCATCTCTGCCTGTGGAGAGGCGTCTGGCACAGCTGCGTGACACCCTATATGGAACTCACCTCTTGTTAATGTACCAGCAGGGCCCTGAGGCCCATGGCAGCCCAGCGTCTCCAGACCATCTATGCCCTCCCTGGTGGAGGAGCTGGTGCTTGGGCCACATCCCCTTCTCTGAGTCCCCCCGTGATTGTTTGGTAGATGTTCTTGGAGCCCAGCTTAGAGGCAGCCGCCCTTGGGTTCACAGCTGAGAGCCATGGGCAGTGTCTTCTTGCCCCTTTGCCCTCATACGGCCAACAACCCCCCCCCCACTTCCTAGGAAGTCAGCCAGAGGATCCTGACCCCTCATGGACACACCCTCAGTGTCTTCGTCCAGGCCTGCCTGGCCCCACTCCTCCCTTGCTCTGTCCCAATACCTGGGCATTGTTCCTGGAGCCACGCTCTGTCTTCGGGTTTCTCAGGAGCCAGCTTCCTAGCATCCAGGCATTTCTCTTGGGGCAGAAGCAGAAACTGCTCTTTTCCAGGATTTGGCTGTGGATTCTCATGGGGGCTGGGACTGGAAAGGAGACTAGATAATCGCAGCCCTGGGAGCAGCAGGGTCTCCCTGCACTTTGCCCTTCACCCTTAGCAGAGACCTGCTAGAAGGCCAGACATGGCCCCAGGTGGGTGACGCCAAGGTCTGAAGCCCAGAAGTCAGGGCGGCAGCAATCCCCTCTCTCAAAATCTACCACATATTCTCATCCCAGCCATCTCTTTGGCTCCACAAAACAACTTTGTGGGGATGTATGGATGGTAATCCCTATTACCTTCCACACCTTACAGATAAGAAAACAGAGGGCACAAAGATCTGCCCAAGGCCTCAAGGCCAGGACTGAATCCCCGATCTTCAGATTAGAAATCCAGGGCAGGACACAGCCCCATCACCCTCCAGCTTTGCGATGGGCCAAGGAGGGGGACAGCAGGAGGTCCCCGGAGCCCCTAGACTGCCCCTCCCCTCTCTGCATACCCCACTTGCACCTGCCACAGCCCAATGTGTGTGGGGGGATTGTGGCTTCCCAGGTGCTCAGTAGGTACTCAGAGCAGCTGAAGGAGGAAGGGAAGCCCTGGGTGTCTCCATACTTCCAGCTGGGATATGCAGGTCCAGACCTCGGCACCCAGGATGCCCCACCTTAGATCCTGCAGGAACCTCTGAAAGTCTCAATTTGCCTTAGGGAGGAAGTTACTAAGGTGTATCCCTCTAAGACCATTGCTAGGGGCAAGCATCCTCACTCAGTAAGAGCTGACAGCTGTGAGCACACACCATGTGCCAAGCTCTGGGCTCAGCGCACTCCCATTCGACCCTAGAATGAATTCTCTCTCAACCCCAAATCCCACCTGCCACTGAGTCCTGTCAGTATCTCCCAGGATCAGTTCCCTTTCCTCCATCTGTACCACCACTGAACCCTAGTTATCTTCACTTGCCTGCAGCCATAGCAAAGGCCCCTTAATGGGGTCAGTCAGTCCAGCCCTCTCCAGTCCACTCCCTACACACAGCCATGGGGAAGGCTTCAGGACCCAGATCCCACCCTAGCACCTACTCTTAGACGCCAGCAGGGCTGCACAGTCTGGCTCCCACACCCCATCTCACACCTCCATCTGTGCCCTGCACACCTGCCTTCTCCTGTATCCAGCCATGGGGACTTTCCACACATTCTTCCTTCTGCATGAAACGTGTTCCCCATCCTCTTCACCTCGTTGACCCGCACACACTCTTCCTTCAGATCTCAGCTTTACGGCCTTCCCTGGGTCTCTGTGTCAGCTCCGTCCATTGTGTGTGCTTACATGCACCTGCTGTACTTCTTCGGGGCAGAGATATGATTTTACACTTGTCTTCTCCATCAGACTGGAAGTTTTGTGAAGACAAAGCATGCATCTGCTCCCTCTCCCTACTTCTCATCTTTCTCACCGTGGTACCCCAAGCATCCGGTACAGTGCCTGGCATATAGCTGATGCTCAATAAATATGTGTTGAATGGACAAATGACTAAGCCAACTCTGTGGGGTAAGCACTACTGCCAGCCCCAATCCACAGACAAAGAAACGGAGGCCCTGAGAAGTGAAGTAGCCAGTTCCAGGTCCCGCATCTTGCAAAGGACAAAGGCAGGGTTTGAGCTGAGTCAGACTGCAGAACCCATGCTCTTCACCACTTTGGGTCCTGCCTCCAGTACCCTGGCCTCAGTGCTTGTCTGTCTTGCTCTTCTGACAGGCTCTGAGGACTGCTCGGCTGGCCCAGGCTCCCCTCCCCAGCAGCTGCCCCCAGAACCATGGAAAGTCTGAGTGAACTACAGAACCCGCTGCTGCCCAGGAGCCCCTCCCACCTCCACGGCCCCTATCCCTACCCTGAGGCCCCACCCAGCTGGTCCTACCAGGAAAAGCTCTACTCCTACCTCCTAGGCGGCGCTGGGCCTGCTGGAGCTCACCAGCTCCTGGACCCAGGGTCCCTGCAGCTGGCCGTAGAGGCCTGGTACCGGCCCAGCTGCCTCCTGGGGAGAGACAAGGTCAAGGAGCCCAGGGCAGGCAGCTGTGAGACCAGCTTCACAGAGGACAGGGAGCCCCAGGAGGGGCCCCCAGAGCAGCCCACAGGACCTGGTCAAGCTGCAGAGAATGTCACCATCCAGACTGTGTCCTACGGGGTACAAGAGGAGCTTCGGGACCAGGAGGACGACCAGGAGGAAGAGGAGGTGAGTGAATGAGGTTTAAATGCAGATTCCAACCTGAGCAACACAAGGAGACCCTGACTCTACAAAAAAGTTAAAAATTAGCCTGGCATGGTGGCGTATGCCTGTGGTCCCAGTTACTCAGGAGGCTGAAGAGGGAGGATTGCTTGAGCCCAAGAGGTTGAGGCTGCAGTGAGCTGTGATTGCGCCACTGCACTCCAGCTTGGGTGATAGAGCAAGACCCTGACTCAAAAAAATGTAAATAAATAAATAAGTAAATAAATAAAATGCAAGTTCTCAGAGCCTCATCACCAGATATTGAGATCTAATAGGCCTAGACTTGGGCCCAGGAATCTGTATACTACCAAAGAAAAGGACTTGGGACACAGGTACAGCCCATGCTTTGAGAAACACGAGTTTGGAGTGCCTATTTCATTGTTCAGTAGCACTTGTTCTTGTTTTCTTAATTATATAAATAATTTAAACTCAGCGCACTCAAAGATAACATTTTGGTGAATGATTGTGTAAGTCTCTTATTCACATTTTACCCCAGCCCACTCCCCAGAAGAGATCTTGCTGTACATAGTTTTATAATCTGATTGTATTTCTCTTTTTTTTTTTTTTTTTTTTTTTTTTGAGACGGAATCTCGCTCTGTCGCCCAGGCTGGAGTACAGTGGCCGGATCTCAGCTCACTGCAAGCTCCGCCTCCCGGGTTTAGCCATTCTCCTGCCTCAGCCTCCCGAGTAGCTGGGACTACAGGCGCCTGCCACTTCGCCCGGCTAGTTTTTTGTATTTTTTAGTAGAGACGGGGTTTCACCGTGTTAGCCAGGATGGTCTCGATCTCCTGACCTCGTGATTCGCCCGTCTCGGCCTCCCAAAGTGCTGGGATTACAGGCTTGAGCCACCGCGCCCAGCCTGATTGTATTTCTCTAAGCAACATATTTGAGTATTGCTCCAAGTAATTTAATGTATTCCTGAGAGGTGATTGTTAATGGTTACATGGTCTTCCATTGCAAGTTCTTCCATCATTTATTAACACAGTCTCCTGGTCACTGGTCATTGAGATTGTTTCTTTTTTTTTTTTTTTTTTGAGACAGAGTCTCACTCTGTTACACAGGCTGGAGTGCAATGGCACGATCTCAGCTCACTGCAACCTCTGCCTCCCAGGTTCAGGCGATTCTCCTGCCTCAGCCTCCCAAGTAGCTGGGATTATAGGCACCTGCCACCACACCCAGCTATTTTTGTATTTTTAGTAGAGAGGGAGTTTCATCATGTTGGCCAGGCTGGCCTCAAACTCCTGACCTCAGGTGATCCACCCACCTCAGCCTCCCAAAGTGCTATGATTACAGGTGTGAGCCGCTGTGACCAGCCCATTGAGAGTGTTTCTCTTCTTTCACAATTGCTATCCTATGATGAACAACCCTCATGTAGGTATTTGCCTTCTTTCCTCGTGATAAATTCCTAAAAGTGGAATCATTGTGCCATTGTTAAGGCTTTGGTAGAAAGTGCCAAGGCCAGCCTACACCCCCACCTGCGGCAGAAGAGACTGCCTGTTGCTCCATGTCACTGGCCACTGGGCATTGCCTTTTTAAAAACCTCTTCCAGCCTGCTGGGGCGGGGCTGATCCTGGGCCTGGTCACTAAACCCCACTGTTTTGCAGAGCGATGCCACTTCAACAGAGAGCGAAAGTGAAGACAACTTCCTCACGCTGCCTCCCAGGGACCACCTGGGCCTTACTCTCTTCTCCATGCTCTGCTGCTTCTGGCCACTGGGCATTGCTGCCTTCTACTTCTCCCAGGGGGTGAGAGCACCTGGGGCCCAGGGGCTCTTCCCTGGCCCATCCCTCTACTTGAGGGCTTGGCATCGCGTCTACAGGATGGGGTCAGGGGCCTGGCAGGCTGGGCTGTTTTGCTGGGTGTGGGGACACTCCTGTTCATCAGCATGTCTCTCTCCCTAGACCAGCAAGGCCATCTCCAAAGGGGACTTCCGCCTGGCCAGCACCACCTCCCGCCGGGCCCTCTTCCTAGCCACACTCGCCATCGCCGTGGGGGCCGGTCTCTACGTGGCCGTGGTGGTGGCTCTGGCAGCTTACATGTCCCAGAACGGCCATGGCTAGTAGCCAGTAGGGCCTGCATCCTGACTCCCCTGCCCACCTGAGGAAGCAGTGGGGTTTGGGGTTGCAGACGCTATGGAAAGGCCCAGCCCCTGAAGATGATCCCGGGAGAGTGGCTTGCTGAGGGGGAGACCCCCATTCCGCAGCCTGCAGAGCTCAGCCTTCACTTCTGCTTGCCCGCTGCTCCCAGCCCCAGAGCAGGGCCCGGGGCCCCACTCTCTAACCCAGGCTACAGACGGGAAGCAGAAGGCAGGGCTGCCCACCAGGCCATCCCAGCGGGGCCTAGCTCAGTCCATTCTGCCCATTCCCTAGAAGATCTCCTGCCCTACAGCCAGCCCACCACCTACCCTGCCAACCTCCCCACAGAGAAAGAGCAGGAGGTTACAGGGAGGAAAGGGGGTGCCCAGGGCACAAGGGGACCTGTCCCAATCCTTTCAGCCCACAGGGATCTTCACCTGGGGACAGCCTGAGCTTCCCCCAACTCCACTCTGGCCCCATCATGCCCAGACCTCAGCAGGCCAAGAAGGAAATATGTGGAGACAAGGCGGCCTCTTGCTGTCTCTGATTCTACGGGGTGCTTATCTCCCCACGGGCTTGTGAGGCACTGTAGATTCTAGATAGGGAAGAGGAACCTCGGTATGTAAACTCTGAACCAAGGGCAGGTTCTTGGAGCTTCTTTATGTGGGTGCAAAAGGCAGTTGCAATGACAGAGAGTCCTGAAATATTGCTGGACTACATGAGTCTTCCTACTCTCCCCCCACTCCCTGCCCCCATCATCCTTTTCTGGGCTTTGCCTGGGAGTCCATGAGCTGGTGCCATCACAAATAGACTAGACCCAGAGAGTGCCCTCAGCTCACCAGCCACTGAGTGCAGGGCCCTAGGTCCAGCCCTGCAGAAAATGCAACAAGGAGAGACCCTAGGGAGTAGTATAGATGAGGGAAGGGACTCATGGAAGGAATGGCCTGCTGAGTAGTCAGCAGTGCTTAGGAAGGCTTCCTGGAGGAGGTGTCCCTTGAGCAAGGCCTAGGATGAATAGAATTCATCTAAGGGATTTGGTCACATAATTCTTTGTATTTGTAGGCTGGGGTGTAGCAGGAGCCTTCCATGGGAAGCTTCCAGGCTGTTTGGATTCTGCCTGGAACATCCGGGCTGGAGTCAAACTACAGCCATTCCTAAGGGTTCCACCAACTCAAGGAGGAACATCAGGCCTGTCTCTCAAAGACCAATGATGTTTTCCCATCTCTGAATGCTAGGGGGTCAGTGGTGGGTACCTGGTTACCCCTGGGGCATCTTCACTGATACCTCTGCTCAGGGCCGCTCTCAACACCCTCAGCCACTAGGGCACATCCAGAATTTTAGAGACATCCAGGTAGGCAAGGGGGGAGCACTAATGTGAGCAGGCCTGTCTGGACTCAAGCTACAGGCCCCTGCTGTGCATGATGTGGGAACCTGGTCATTCCCATGCCCCATATAGAACCCAGGGCTGTGGCTCCCCCACTGAGCATCCCTTGTCCCACTGTCCTCCCCTGCCTTGGGCACTGCCCAGCCCTCCACTCCTGCATCACAGCAGTTTTAAGATCCCATTATTGTACTGATTTATCCTTGTAATAAACGTTTCTGTAACACCTGGTGCCCTCTAGGTCTCTTGCTGTGCCACCTACCCCGCCTTTGCCTGAATCCCATTCTATTGCTATGTCTGCTGCTCTGACCCCTGGCAGCCTCCGGAGAGGACAAGCCCATGATGTATGGGCCTTAGGAGGAGCTGTGGCCAGAATGTCTGCACCATCTCAGGACTTATCTGCTTGGAGTAGTCTGGCTGTAGGGTGATGGCCTGCATTTAGCTTGCTCTAGGCAAGCCAAAGCAAGATCCATGCCTGAAATAAAAGCCCTTCTAGGCTCAAGAGCCTTGGAGGACAGGAAGGAAGGGATGTGAGCCAGGGTGACCGAGGCTCCACGGAGCTGCCTAGGGCTACCAAGGTTGGATACAGGGTGTGAGGGGGCCAAGGAGTCCATGCCCCTGCCTCCTGCTCTCGGGTTCACCATCTCTTCTATCCCAGGAGCTGCTCCTGGGCAATGTGGAGGGGAAGGCATCTCTGCCTGCCTCAGGCCCCAGCTCAGCACCAAATCTCCAATATCCTCTCAGACCTGAGCCCTCAGGAGCCTGCCTGGGCCAGCACCGGGACTGGCCTGGCCTCTAGGTCACTTGGATGGAGGGCCCTGGGGTGGCAGGTTATGCACATCCCATATCCGTGTGTGCACCTACTTGTAAGACACAGCTATGCATGTATGCACACACACATGCTGCATGGATTGCAAACCCCAGAAACAGAGATTAGCCTGTGGGGTGGATATGAGGGGCTGTTGTTGGGATAACATTTGTAGAAGCGTGGAGAAGGAGGCAGATCTGGGCAGACGGAGAGGTCAGGCTGCAATGCAGTCCTGAATGACAGGCTGGGCCAACCCACAGAGGAGCCAGAGTTGACCCAAATTGGGGTGAAGAGCCAGGTCTTTCTACTCCCTCTTGACCAGTCATTAGATGTGGGCCACCCAGAAAGAGGGTGTGACCTCAGGCAAGGCAATGGTCTTCAGCTGTGACAACCCGAAAAGATTTGCCCTGAAGACTGTTTGCTGCCAGGACCTGCAACAGCTGGAAAGCTGTCAATCCTTCCTGAAGGGGCCCTAAGTGGCATATCACCACGTTCACCACACCCACCCACCCAGCAGCAGACGCGCTGGTGCCCACCTAGATCCCCTCTGCATTCACCTCTTCACTCCGAAGGCTGCTTCGGTCGTGTTCTACACAGGTTCCCTGGGCTCCCCGGTGGGACTGAGCTCAGTTGCCTGCAGCAGCATTCTGCTTGACACATGCCCTTCACTGGCTGACTGCCTCTCCCTGCCTCCTTCCCTACTCCCCAGCTGTGCTTCCTGGGATCATCTCCCAATAAACCGCCTACAGTTGAACCCTTGTCTCAGGATTGGCTTCTGGGAGAAGCCAAACCCTGGCACAGAGCATGCACGTTCACACGCACATGCACATGTTCCACATATATGCACACACTTGCATATACATGTACCCACACACATGCATACACATACACATAGGCACAGCCACGCACCACGCAAACCTTTGTGCACACACATGCACATGTACACAGGCACAGCCCACACATGCACAAAAGCTGTATGCACACACATGCACTCATACATGCACCACGTGCACATATAAGAGGTGAAGAAGGAGGCTCGCACCTGTAATCCCAGCACTTTGGGAGGCTGAGACAGGAGGATTGCTTGAGCCCAGGAGTTCAAGACCTGCCTGGGCAACATAGTGAGACCCCATCTCCACAAAAAAATTTGAAAACTAGCTGGTCGTGATGGATGATGGTGCATGCCTGTGGTCCCACTACTATATGGGAGGCTGAGGCAGGAGGATCGTTTGAACCTGGGAGGTTGAGGCTGCAGTGAGCCATGACCACACTACTGCACTCCTGCCTAGGTGACAGAGTGAGACCCTGTCAAAAAAAAAAAAAAAAAGAGAGAGAGAGATTACTTTTTAAAAAAGAAGAAGAGAAGGGGGTATGGTGGCTGAGGAGTCTCACCTGGCCCTGCCTGAGCTGTGGTCCCACCCATCACCAGCCTGGCTGAGGCCCTGGAAAGGGCACACGGCAGCATGTACCCTGGTCCAGGCCTTGCTTGGACTGGGCAGGCAGTCTCACAGTCCACAATTCCCACCTCCTTCCCAGCCCTCTGAAATGCTATTCCAGGCTTTGAGAGGCGGAAAGAGAAGCCAAACAATTATCTACCTTCTTTTTTTTTTTTTAGATGGAGTTTCACTCTTGTCACCCAGGCTGGAGTGCAATGGTGCAATCTCAGCTCACTGCAACCTCTGCCTCCCAGGTTAATGCGATTCTCCTGCCTCAGCCTCCCGAGTAGCTGGGACTACAGGCATGCAGCACCATGCCCCGCTAATTTCGTGTTTTTAGTAGAGACGGGATTTCAGTTGGTCAGGCTGGCCTGGAACTCCTGACCTCAGGTGATCCACCCACCTCAGCCTCCTAAAGTGCTGGGATTACAGGTGTGAGCCACAGCGCCTGGCCACAATTTTCTATTTTCAACCTTGGACCTGCCCCTCTCCTTTTCACCCCATCCCTACCCTCAGCTGCACATTCAGGCTCTGTAGAAGAAAATGGAATCAGAAACGAAGCCCTGGGGGCCTCCCTCATGCAGCCCCTAGAAAGGACCCATCTGTGGATCCCAGCGTTGTCCTGATCAGACGCCCACCCACCCTCTTCCCCTGGCATGCCTGGGGCACTTGAGGCTCCTGCTTCCCAGCTCCGCCTGCGTCTGGCTGCCTGAGGCCCCTGGGAGGCATAGGGGCTTCAGCTACTCCCGTTCAGGCTGGCTCCTCAGGCTGGCAGAGACAGGCTGGGGGCAGGGAGGGTCCCCTGGGTAAAGGTGCCCGTGACAAGCTGCAATGCCAGCACATCTGTGCAAATATTACCAATTATTTTCCTCACTATAAACACCCAGCAGGAAGGCAGAGAAGCAACCAACCCAAACTGTTCAAAATAGAAACTGAAATTGCTGCACAGGGAAGTTGGGGCAGCCGGCAGCGTGGGGACCCTGCACCAAGAACCCATTCCCTGTCCCCGCATGTTGGACCTGATGTTGGACCTGCTCTGGCCGCCCCCACCCTTCAACCCCATCTCAACTTTCTCCCCTACAGGCCAGGCTGGAATGGGATGGAAAAGGGCCTCACCTAGGGGACGTGGGATATAAGGGAGGGTGGCCAAATGGGCCCTGTGCGGGGGTGGTCTGATGGCAGAGGGGGCAGCCACACAGGAGCCAGGAACTGAGGCTATCTGGCCTGTGGTCCAGAGCAGCTGCTGGGCAAGTGGAGCCACAGGGACTGTGGGCAAAGGAGTGGAAAGAGAGCCTCCCTTCACTGTTCCCCAGTCCCAGGGAAAAAGGGGTGTCCTAAGGGTGGCAGGCCAGGAACCCTGGGCGATGGACCAAGGGGCAACAGTGACCTGGCCCCACTCTGAGTGACAGGAATTTTTCTGATGGTGGGAAGGACTAGAAACCCACTCCCAGAACCCCGGCAGCCTTCTCCATCTCTCCCTCTCCATGAATAGGGCTGATAGACAGCAGGTCCGTGGACACAGCTGCAGGGATTGTCAGAACAGTGAAATACTTCCACAGTAGTTGATAAACAGGCCAAGCCCTAAATCCTCCCAGTGTTCCCTCTCCTGCCTCCCTGGCCCCTCCCCAGAACTCCAGACCTCTCTGCTCCAGGAACTTAAGTGTTAACAGCTGACACAGTGGGCCCCTCCCCCAAACGCACCTGTCCATGCCTGACTGCCCTGGTGATTAAACGGCCCTGATGTTGCCCCTGGGCACCTGCACCACTCATCAGTGTGCCCCTGCGCCCTGCTGCTTCCCAGAGACATGCTCAGCACAGTCCCTGAGCCCTAGGCCTGAGCCCCACTCAGAAGGTGGGGCAGGGGTCAGTGGCCAAAGGTGTGAGTCCCGGAACGCTGCAGGAGGAAGGAACCCGGGAGGTGATCTAGTCACCATCCCTCGTGCTACAGATGAGACAACAGAGACCCAGAGAGGGTTTCCGGTTGCCCAATGTCACCCAGCAAGTCATGAGCCAAGCCCAGGCCTTGCCTCACAGGCCCTGGAGTTGCTGAGCTAGGCTGGTGATGTCTGCTTGCCTTGGAAACAGAAAACCCAGGGACAACTGCTGCTGCCGCCCATTGAATATTAACAAACTTGCTTCTCTCAGCCTTCCTTCCCCGGCTGTTTCCAGCTTCAAAGGCTTCCCCAACTGGCCCCTCCCTGGGACTGACATCTTGGCCCTTCTATTTTTGGTGGCTTGGTAGGGGTGGGACAGGAGAGCGACCGCCTTGCTTTTGCCTGCCCTGAGCTCATGGCAGCCCCCGGGTGCTCTCTCATCCTCTCTGCCTTTCGGGGAGGCGCTACTCTGGGCGGGGGAGTCCCCACGGGGAGACTCAGATGTTCTGAACAAAAATAAAAGGTGCTCGTGCGGCCCATCTGCATTTCCAAATACTTCCAACCCACATCCCTTGAACTGCTTTTACCTCTCTCCCACTAAAGAGCCAGGCAGGTTTCAAAGCGGGTTCTAGCTCCTCCAGGAAATGACAGAGAAAGAAATTCCCAGGGGGCAGGATCCCTCAGAGGCAGCCGGAAGGGGACAAAGGGGACAATGAGTGTGCTTGCACCAGTGGGCAGGGCTGGGGTGAGGCAGCTGGGCCAGGCTACATTGACAGAGCACCCTGGGTACACAAAAGACCTTCACACCACTCTCTCTACCACTGAGGCAGGTGTTCTTGTCCCCATTTCACAGACAGGAAGACGGAGGACCGCGAGGCCTTTCCCAGTTCCACAGATCGGTGAATGGTGCCTCAGCCTCTGGGAGCCTGCCGTGGCTCCACCCTCACCCACTGCCTCCCTCCCTGAAGCCAACTCCTGGCCATTTTCTCTCCTTAACCTCCTCCAGCCCTGTCCCTAACACTTGCACTCAGAGCTGGCTGGCCCAGAGCACAGCCCAGTGGTTAAGAGCAGAGAAGATCAGCCAGGCACGGTGGCTCATGCCTGTAATCCCAGCACTTTGGTAGGCCGAGGCGGGTGGATCACGAGGTCAGGAGATCGAGACCATCCTGGCTAACACGGTGAAACCCTGTCTCTACTAAAAATACAAAAAATTAGCTGGGCATGGTGGCGGGTGCCTGTAGTCCCAGCTACTCGCAAGGCTGAGGCAGGAGAATGGCGTGAACCCAGGAGGTGGAGGTTGCAGTGAGCCAAGACCACGCCACTGTACTCCAGCCTGGGTGACAAAGTGAGACTCCATCTCAAAAAAAAAAGAGCAGAGAAGAGGGGAGCCCACCACCCAGTTCAAATCCCATCCCCAGCCTGTGTGCAACTTCGGGTAAGATGTTGCTTGGTGTTTTAGCATCTGGAAAACAGGGATCCAACCAAACCAAGTCCTGTGACTCTACCACCCCTCAACCTCCCTGTTATTTCCTGCCATCTCCATCTCCAAGCCCTAGTCCAAGCCCCCATCAGCTCTTACTCAGACTCCTGCAGAACCTCCTAAATGACCTGTCACATGATGCAACATGGATGAACTCTGAGGACATCATGCTAAGTGAAATAAGCCAGTCCCCAAAGAACAAATACTGGATGATACCATTTATGTGAGGTACCTTGAGTAGTCACATTCCTAGAAAGAGAAAGAAGAATGGTGATTGCCAGGAGCTGGGGGAGGGGAAAACTGGGATTTGTTTAATGGGCATAGAGTTTGTTTTACAAATTGAAAAAATTCTGGAGATCTGTTGCAAAACAACATACATGTACTTAATTGTACTGAACCGTACACTTAAAATGGGTAAGATGGTAAATTTTATGCTACATGTTTGTTTTGTTTTGTTTTGAGACATAATCGTGCTCTGTCTCTCAGGCTGGAGTATAG
This sequence comes from Macaca fascicularis, assembly GCF_037993035.2. Lineage (NCBI taxonomy): Eukaryota > Metazoa > Chordata > Mammalia > Primates > Cercopithecidae > Macaca > Macaca fascicularis. The sequence continues at coordinate 142,353,981 of NC_088381.1, read as the reverse complement.
TGGCACAATCTCCGCTCACTGCAACCTCTGCCTCCCAGGTTCAAGTGACTCTCATGCCTCAGCCTCCCAAGCAGCTAGGACTAAAGGTACCTGCCACCACACTCAACTAATTTTTGTATATTTTCAGTAGAGACGGGGTTTCACCATGTTGGTTAGGCTGGTCTCGAACTCCTAACCTCAAGTGATCTGCCCACCTTGGCCTCCCAAAGTCCCGACGTGCTGGAATTACAGGCGTGAGCCACCGCACCTGGCAAGACATTTTAAAAACAGTTTATCTGTTTCCTTGTAAGTACCTTAGAGCAAGCTTGTCCAACCTGTAGCCTGTGCAGCCCAGGACGGTTGAATGCTGCCTGACACAAATTCATAAACTTTCTTGAAACATTATGAAGTGTGTGTGCGTGTGTGTGTGTGTGTGTTTAACTCATCAGCTATAGTTATTATTAGTGTATTTCATGTGTGGCCCAAGGCAATTCTTCTTCTAGCATGGCCCAGGGAAGTCAAAACATTGGACACCCCTGCCTTAGAGTAGGGGAGCACCGTAATCGACACATCTCTTATTTGAGAAGTAGTGTCTGTTGCCCTCATCAGGTTTAATTACAAAATTTGATCATGATCATATTGTAGCCTCTCAAAGTGCTCTAGAAATTGTCCATGGTATACATGAAGCAGCCGTGGTGTCTGGAGCACTCTGAAACGCTATCAAAGTTGTATGTATTTTCAAACATTTTTAAAATGAAGAGGCACTCTTGTGTTCTCATTCTGTGCACTTTGCTGTTGGAGTGACAAGGCATTTAAAGATGTTTCTGGCTTTTTTTTTTTAATAAGATGGTGTTAATTATCTGGTTATTGACCAGAAATCCTGAGTTATCGATTGCATATATGTGTGGTTTGTAAAAAGAATAAAACAACCGAGGCAGACTCTTGACAGCTCCTTGCTTGGCATTGAGGCTGTAGGGGAAGACGCCTTTTGGAGGGGCTGTAGCTCAGGGCATGCACTGTGAGGCTGGACCTGTTGACTCTGCAGAGCATCCATTTAGCTTCAGGTTGTCTTGTTTCTGCATATAATGACAGAGCATTCTGCTGCCATTCTTAGTTGTGGACAAAGAGAGGTCAGCCAGCATGAGAAGTGTTTGGGGGAGGGTTGTTTGTTTGTTTTAGTTAAGTGTGGTTATTTTTTTTTTTTTTTTTTTTTTTTGAGACAGAGTCTCGCTCTGTCACCCAGGCTGGAGTGCAGTGGCCAGATCTCAGCTCACTGCAAGCTCCGCCTCCCGGGTTCCCACCATTCTCCTGCCTCAGCCTCCTGAGTAGCTGGGACTACAGGTGCCCGCCACCTCGCCCGGCTAGATTTTTTGTATTTTTTAGTAGAGACAGGGTTTCACCGTGTTAGCCAGGATGGTCTCGATCTCCTGACCTCGCGATCCGCCCGTCTCGGCCTCCCAAAGTGCTGGGATTACAGGCTTGAGCCACCGCGCCCGGCCAAGTGTGGTCATTTTTAAACTTTTTTTTTTTTTTGAGACAGGGTGTCACTCTGTCACCCAGACTGGAGTGCAGTGGCATGACCTTGGCTCACTGCAGCCTCAACCCCCTGGTCTCAGGTGATCCTTCCACCTCAGCCTCCTGAGTAGCTGGGACTACAGGCACCTGCACCATGCCAGGCTAATTTTTGTATTTTTTTTATAGAGACAGCGTATCGTCATGTTGCCCAGGCTGGTCTCAAACTCCTGGACTCAAGCAATCCGCCCACTGTGCCCACTTCAGCCTCTCAGAGTGCTAGGATTACAGGCATGAGCCACCACGCCCAGCAGAAAACTGTTTTTAAACAAACTGTAGAAGTCTTCATTATCAGCAAAGCAAGAGACATCACATCGATGAAAATTCAAGAACTGTCTGTATTTAAACACGATTTGTAATGTTCTGTTATTTTCTGTATGTTGAGAATGCTGAAATGTGTTTGAAGTTAAAAAAAGTATTACATTTTTAAAATATTCCAATACTATTGTAAATCTGTCCAGTCTCTTTTCAAAGATGATTTTAATGCAGGGAGAAAAAAAAACAAGCCTCTGAAATGTCCTCCCTGGCCTCTTTTTAGCTAAATTGAACTTTCCTGAAGGCGAATTTGGTCAAGTCATCCTCCTTTAGTTAAAGCTTTCAAAGGACATCTATTTCTCTTAGATAAAAAACCAAACTCTTTAACCTGCTTATGAGCCCATGTCACTTCACACCACACCCCAATCTCTCTGCACCCCACCATGTCTGCCTTCCTCAGCCCTTCACACTTGCAGGGTCTTTGTATACGCAACTTCTTCTGCCTGAAATACTTTTCCTTTCCTTCTTGTACTAATTAGCCCCTATTCGGCCGGGCGCGGTGGCTCACGCCTGTAATCCCAGCACTTTGGGAGGCCGAGACGGGCGGATCACGAGGTCAGGAGATCGAGACCATCCTGACTAACACGGTGAAACCCCGTCTCTACTAAAAATACAAAAATTAGCCGGGCGCGGTGGCGGGCGCCTGTAGTCCCAGCTACTCGGGAGGCTGAGGCAGGAGAATGGCGGGAACCCGGGAAGGCGGAGCTTGCAGTGAGTGGAGATCGCGCCACTGCACTCCAGTCTGGGCGACAGAGCGAGACTCTGTCTCAAAAAAAAAAAAAAAAAAAAAAAAACTAATTAGCCCCTATTCATCCTTCCTGCCTTGGTTCTAAAGCCACTTCCTCTGGGAAGCCCTCTTCTCCCCAGCCTGGCCAGGTCTATTCTGACAATTGAGCATCTCTGAGTCCCATGTTCTCCTTCTTCAAAGCCCAGGTTCCAGCTGCAGTTGTGTGTTTATTTCTCTGAGTATCAGATTAATGACAGATGCTAGGCAGTTTTGCTGGACTTCTTTGGGTTGCAGGGAGCATCTGGGAAGCCAGCCCGTGGATGGTGACAACCAGGAATAGGCTTTGGTCTTCTACTGAGTGACCGCTGATTGCTGAAGAGGACAGACCCATAGGAACCCACAGCCCATAGGGACCCAGAACAGACACCTAGAGAGGGAGCAGGAATCCTGGGAAATAGGACCACCAGGACCTGGGGAGGGGGTTGGTCACTGCATTGGGGATGACAGCCAGTATGCAGCCAGAGACGTGGGAAGCCTGTGTCAGTGGCATGAGTGCAGGTCCTAGCTGCTGTACCCTTCCCACTGTGCAGTCCCATGCCCAAGAGACAGGCCACCTGCCACCCTGTCCATGCAGGGGACCTGTGTGTTGCTCAGGGTAGCTGGGAGGGATGTGCTGGGGCCAGAGTTTCCCCATGGATAGTTGCCTGCTTACGTCAGGTAAACCACGAGCAGGCAATGAAAGGAGACTTCGGAGTTTTAGACTTGGATTCTAAAGTGCCACCATATGCCAGCTACTATGCTTATTCTTTTTTGAATTAGCCCACATTTTATAGACCATAAAACTGAGGCTCGGAGAGGTAAGTTAAATTGCCCGACTAGCAAGGAAGTGGGGAGCCTTAGAATTCATTGCAAGGCCTTCAATCTCCAGATTAACCCTCTGCTCCTCAAACCCCATCTTCCAGCAAGGAAGAGTCTGAAAGTGGGGGAAAAAACTCAGGTGCAGGGATCAGCTTCCACTCCTACCTGAAATAATTCTTCACTTTCTTCTTTACCTCAACCTGGGCAAGTGCTGTGTCTGGTTATGTGAGCAGGGAAACATCTCATTACTCACGAGCCCTCTGCCCAACACAGCTGGCCCCTTTAACTCAAAGCCCCTCCAGTCCTCCTACCAGCTCCAAATCCCCTCTTTTCACACTCCCGCAGCCTGCAGGTAGAGGGGTGATGAGCAGCCTTCTCCAGCTGCACCATCTCCCAGGGGCGGGATGTGGAGGATTCCACACTCCAAGAAGCCAATTAAGGATCCTCATCCTGGCAGAGCTGCTGGACCTGGTGCTGCTTGAACACTCCCTGCCCGCCTCGCCCCTGCTCCCAGGAGTCTACCTGGGATGCCTCAGAGCTCCCCAGCCCAGGCCCAGTAGGATGGGGAGCTGCCCTCTCCCCTTCCACCAGCCAGCTCCAGTCCCTGCCCAGGCTCTGCCCAGATTCCCAACTTCATTCCACGTTTAAGCATCAATTAAATATTGACTGAGCATCTGGTAAGCATAAAACAGTCTACTATGTTCTCCGCAGCAGAAAGCGTCTCTTTTCTGCAGAAGTGAGGCCAGTGGGGACGGCCTCCGTGCCGGTCCTCGTGCACAGCAAGCATGCCCCTGCCTGGGCTTTTCCGCTGGCCGGTCCTGGTCCTTCCTCCAGAAACAGGCTTCTCTCAGTGTCTGCCATATCTGCATTGCTCACTCCAACATCACCTCTTCCAGGCCATCACAGACAGGCCTGTCTTAAGTAACCGCCCTGCTCCTATCCCCTGACCTGCTTCATTTTTCTTCATAGCTCCCTACCTTCTTGACATTTGCTTACGGGTCTGTTGGTCAGCCTTCCTCTGTTTGGAATGCAAACTCCACGAGAAAGAGACTCCTAGGTCTTATTCATGACCGACTTGTTGGGGCCTAGAACAGGGATGGGCCCATGGGTTCCCAGTAAAGATCTCTTCAATGAATGAGACCCAGCTGGAACCAGCTCTGTGACCCCCTGCAGAGCCCCTCCATCCTCCTCCCAGGGCTTTGGTCTCCCACTCATAATGTGAAAGGATTGGTGTTTTCTAACTGGGGTCTTAATCAGGATCCCTAAGGGTGATCAAAAGGAGAATGGGGGCAGGGGGGTCCATGAACTATGTTTTTTTATTGAAGTAAAATTCTCATAACATAAAATGAATAATTCCGTGACGTTTAGTTCATGCACAGTACAGTGCAACCACCACCTCCATCTAGTTTCAAAACACTGTCATTACCCCAAAAGGAAACCTGCACTCAGCAAGCAGGTGCTCCCCATTCCCACGCATGCCCAAGCCCTTGGAAACCACCAATCTGAGTCCTGTCTCTATGGATTTACCTATTATGAATATTTCATATAATGAAAAAATACAGGCCGGGCGCGGTGGCTCAAGCCTGTAATCCCAGCACTTTGGGAGGCCGAGACGGGCGGATCAGGAGGTCAGGAGATCGAGACCATCCTGGCTAACACGGTGAAACCCCGTCTCTACTAAAAAATACAAAAAACTAGCCGGGCGAGGTGGCGGGCACCTGTAGTCCCAGCTACTCGGGAGGCTGAGGCAGGAGAATGGCGGGAACCCGGGAGGCGGAGCTTGCAGTGAGCTGAGATCCGGCCACAGCACTCCAGCCTGGGCGACAGAGCGAGACTCTGTCTCAAAAAAAAAAAAAAATACAATACATGGCCTTTTATGTCTGGCTTCTTTCCCTTTGCATAATGTTTCTGAGGTTCGTCCACATTATAGCATGCATCAGCACTTCATTCCTTTTTATGGCTGAACAATATTCCATTGGCTGGATAGACCACTACTTGTTTATCCATTCATCCATAAATGCTGTGAGCTATTTTTACAAGCGTTTCCCAAATCTGTGATAAGACCATAAAATTTATTTTGGCTAAACAAATTTGAAAAATTTGCTTTGACTATGCCCTATGTTTTCATCTAAAATCTGACTACATTTTGTTTGGCTAAGATGTGTTTCGTGCCAGGCATGGTGGCTCACGCCTATAATCCCAGCACTTTGGGAGGCTGAGGCGGGCAGATCACGAGGTCAGGGGTTCGAGACCAGCCTGAACAACATGGTGAAACCCTGTCTTTACTAATACAAAAATTAGCCAGGCATGGTGGGCACACCTGTAATTCCAGCTATTCAGGAGGCTGAGGCAGGAGAATGGCTTGAACCCGGGAGGCAGAGGTTCCAGTGAGCCGAGATTGCACCACTGCACTCCAGCCTGGGTGACACAGCAAGACTCCATCTCAAAAAAAAAAAAAAAATGTGTTTGGTAGAGAAGAGCTTATAAAATAGGGATCATAGAAGCAGAGAAGTGCTTGTAGGTCTCAGGACTTGATACTATGGCTCTGTGTGAAGTAACGTGGCCACAGCCCCACCAGCACAGCCTCCTCTATGGGCGGGTCAGAGTGGGCCACCATTCTCAGCCTTGCGTACACTTTGTCTTTCCTCCTCACCCTCAGGCTCTCTGAAACAGGGACTGTCATGACCATTCTGTAGATGTGGCAGCTGCTCGAGGTCACACAGTGAATAGTGGTGGATTTGGCAATTGAGCCCAGACTGGGATTCAGAGGACAAACCCATAACCACCCGGTGCTCAGCTGGTGTCTTGGTCACACTTTGTCAAGCAGCCCTGATGAGCAGGGGCCAGGTGAGCGGAGCAGACGAAAGCCCTGAGGAGAGGCAGTAGAGCTCAGTGGTTGGCGAAGGCGGGGTATGCACTGATTCAGGTGATAACAGCCTGCTTCACGGGGTTGTTGGGGCACTTAAATGAGAGCAGGTGAAAATGCAAATTTCAGTGCCTGTGACATCACCATAACTACTGTATACTGACTGCAGGAGAAAGGGAGCTCAGGCTTACGAAGGATGTAAAACAGATAGGATAGAACCTAACTTTCAGAAAGTCTAGCTGGGCGTAGTCACTCACACCTGTAATCCCAGCATTTTGGGAAGCTGAGGCAGGAAGATCGCTTGAGCCTAGGAGTTCAGGACCAGCCTGGACAATGTGGTGAAATCTTGTCTCTACAAAAAATTTTAAAACAGCCAGTTGTGGTGGCATGTGCCTGGAGTTCCAGCTACTTGGGAGGCTGAGGTGGGAGGATCCCTTGAGATGAGGAGGTTGAGGCTGCAGTATGTTGTGACTGTGCCACTGCACTCCAGCCTGGTGAAAGAGCAAGACCATCTCAAAAAAAAAAAAAAAAAGCCTAAAAGTTGATATTCTAAAGGGGGAGAGAGCCACACTAGTGATCACACAGTAGTCACATTGGCATATGGGCTTTGGTTTCATTGTCTATAAAGTGTCCCTACTATGCTTCACATATACCCTCATTAAAGTACCTACTGATTTCAATCATTTGTTTGCATGCCTGTCTCCTTATTCCACCGTGAGCTCCTCGAAGGCAGAATCCCATCTGTTCACCCATGAACCCCTGTGCCTAGCATATGCCTATGGGAGTTTAGACAATATTTGAGAAATAAACAACTGTGAACTCTGAGGACCTTTCCAGCTCAGAACTTCTCCAAGTCTGAGTTCTTAGTTCAACAAATAATCCGTGGTGCACTGGCCTGGGCACTGCAGGCTTGGAATAAGCCTTCGACAGTATTCCAAGAACAGGTATTTGTGATGAATCAATTTTTAGGAAGTCATACTACAGATACCCTTGTCCACCTGCCCAAAGATGTAGGCTCAAGGATTCTCACTGAAGCCTTTTGTTATGGTAGCAATAAAAGATTGGAAACAGGCCTGGCGAGATGGTGCATGTCTGTAATCCCAGCATTTTAGGAGGCCAAGGGGGAAGGATCACTTGAACTTAGGAGTTCAAGACCAGCCTGGGCAACACAGCGAGACCCCATCTCTACAACAAATACAAAAATCAGCCGGGCATGGCGGCATGTGCCTGTAGTCCCAGCTACTCAGGAGGATGAAATGGGAGGATCACGTGAGCCCAGGAGGTCAAGGTTGCAGTGAACCAAGATCACACTACTGCACTCCAGCCTGGGTGACAGAGCCAGACCCTGTTTCAAAAAAAAAAAAAAAAAAAAAAAAAGATTGGAAACAACCTAAATGCTGGTATAGTCATCTAATGGAATGCTATGTAGACATTAAAAAGAATGAAGCAGGCTTAAATATGCAAAACACGATGCAATCTCTGAGACAGATGATTGAGTGCAAAAAGAAATTTACAGGAGTCTGTGTACTATCCTATTTGTGTGGTTTTTGCCCAAGGAATACATACATACATACATAAACAAATGCAAAGACTAGCTCTAGAACAGTGATGTTCAATAAAATCATAATGTAAGCCATGTATGTAATTATGTAATTTTAAAATGCAAGCCATGTATGTAATTATATAATTTTAAAATTTCCAGTATTCTCATTAAAGGATAAAACAAAATAGGAGAAATTAATATTAATATATTTTACTTAACTCAATATAGCCAAAATATTATTGTTTGAACATTTAATCAATATTTTTAAATTACTAATATTGTATCTATATTTTGTACCAAGTATTTGAAATCTGTATACACTTATGACACATCTCAATTCAAACTGCCACATTTCAAGTGCTCCATAGTCACATGCCACCATATTGGACAGGACAGTTCTGGAAGAACTTCAGAGGATGGTAACAACAGTGGCCCACCCCTGGGCAGAGATTTCAGGGAATTGAAAATCAGGAAAGGGGCTGGGGGCAGTGGCTCATGCCTGTAATCCCAGCGCTCTGGGAGGCCGAGCAGGGTAGATCACCTGAGGTCAGAAGTTCGAGACCAGCCTGGCCAACATGGCAAAACCCCATCTCTACTAAAAATAGAAAAATTAGCTGGGTGTGGTGGCACACGTCTATAATTCCAGCCACTCAGGAGGCTGAGGCAGGAGAATCGCTTGAACCCGGGAGATTGCAGTGAGCCAAGATCACACTACTGCACTCCAGCCTGGGTGACAGAGCAAGATTCCATCTCAAAAAAAAAAAAAGAAAAAGAAAGAAAGAAAGGAAGAAAATCAGGAAAGGAAGAAGAAGTAGCTTTCAGTAGATGCTCTTTTCAGATGCTCTTTTGTTTTGTTTGACCTTTTTTTCCCCATGTGCATGCATTACCTATTTTTTAAAACTCACCATTTGAAAGGAAAGGAAAAGCACAGAAAAGCCAGAAAGAGAAACAGAAAAGCAGGGATGTTGGTCGGAGATTCCAGATATGCAGGTGCAGTGTCATGGGGGTCAAGAGAGGAGAGCTTTTCAGAAAATGAGGAGGAGGTAGAGGAGGTACCCTGAAGTGACTTCAGATTTGGCACCTGGGACATTGTTCATCACTCATCGGTGACATCTGATCACTGCTTCAGGAGAAGGGAGGGGTGGAATAAGACTGCAGCCAGTTAGGAGAGGGAGGCCATCCTTGTGGTCCTCCATGGAGAGGAGAACCACAGAATCTCACAAGGGAGCTAAACAACCCATGACCGATGCGGAGGTGGCCCAGGTGGTAAGGGCTGCGGGGCGGCTCCTGGAAGCCCTGGGCAGGGAGCATAGGATAAAGGCAGGTGGAGAACAGGCGGCTCAGGGAGCAAACGTGACCTGGAACCAGCACGATGCTGAGGAGCAGAGCTGAGTCTCCCTGGAACTGAGTGGTGAAGAGGAGGGGAACCCAGGGCGCCAGGACAGAGCAGCAATGACCAGCTCGGCTAACCACGGACCTCTCACCCTCTTGGGGCCCTGGATCCCTTTGAGAATTTGACAGCAGCTGAGGACCCTCCCTGAGGAAAATGCACCCCTGCACACACAATTTTATACACAACTTCGGGACTGGTCAGAATCCCTGAGGGCCACCCCAGGTTACACCTACCACACTGTTGACTGTGGCCTACAGGATGTGGCCGAAATTCCTCGCCTGCCTTCACAGTCAGGCCCCACCACCCGCTCTGGCCTCATCCTCTGCCCGCCCACCTCTGTTTCCCAAGAGCCAATTCTCTCCTTCCCTTTGTTCTGGGCGTTTTTGACTCTAAGCTGGCCTTTCCCTCTCAGGAATTCTTCCTCCTCGTCTTCATCATTCAGAAGCTGCCTCCCTCCTCCAGGCACTGTTAATTATGCCTTCCACTTAGTACAGACATCCAAGTCAAACGTTGCATATTATTATAGTTTGTTTGTGTTTCAGTTGTTCCCATCTCCTCTCCCACCAAGATTTTACTTAACCTGAGAGCCTGGACCTTATCTGTTGCATAGGAGGTATCTAATAAATAAATGAGGAGCCCAGGCTCAGTGGTTCATGCCTGTAACCCTAGCATTTTGAGAGGCTGAGACAGGAGAATTGCTTGAGCCCAGGAGTCGGAGACCAGCCTGGGCAACATAGCGAGACCCCCACTCTATAAAAATTAAAAAATTAGCCAGACATGGTGCCACGTGCCTGTAGTCTCAGCTACTCAGGAGGCTGAGGTAAGAGAACTGCTTAAGCCCGGGAGGTCGAGGCCGCTGTGAGCCATGCTTGTGCCACTGCACTCCAGCCTGGGTGACAGAGCAAGACCCTGTCTCAAAATAAATAAATAAATAAATAAATAAATAAATAAATAAATAAAATATCATCGAATTAGGGAAGAGACTCTGGGTGGTCCTGTTTCCAGCAGTCCCTGAGGACCCAGAGAAGGGCTGGTAGGCACTGTAGTTGAATGTTTGGCCATGCTCACACCTAACAGGAATGTTATCTTTTGCTTAGGAAGTGAGCATGGACTCTTACTCCGTAGTTCCAAGGTAGAAGTCCCAGATTGTGGACTGGGGAGAATGAAGCCTAGGGCTGGGGAGGAGCCCTGTGGGTGTGGCTGCCAGATGGTTTGTTTGTTTGTTTGTTTTGAGACAAAGTCTCGCTCTGTCACCCAGGCTGGAGTGCAGTGGCACAATCTCAGCTCACTGCAGCCACAACCTCCCGGGTTCAAGTGATTCTCCTCCCTCAGCCTCCCAAGTAGCTGGGATTACAGGTGCCTGCCACCACACCCAGCTAATTTTTGTATTTTTAGTAGAGACGTGATTTCACCATGTTGGCCAGGCTGGTCTCAACTCCTGACCTAGTGATCCGCCCACCTTGGCCTCCCAAAGTGCTGGGATTACAGGCATGAGCCACCGCGCCCAGCCTAGCCAGATGTATTTTTTAATTGAGGTGGAATTCACATAACATACAATTGACCATTTTAATTCAGTGGTATTTTGTGCATTCACAGTGTTGTGCAATCACTGCCTCTTCTTAGTTCCAAAACTTTTTCATCACCCTAAAACACCCCAGTCATAAAGCAATCGCTCCCCATTTCCCCCTCTTCTCCTTCCTCAGCAATGATCAAAGTTGCTGAGTTGCAAGAGTCCTTAGTCTGAATATTAAACTCCTTTACTTTGCAAATCTTTTCTCCCTTTTGTAGATATCTAAGGACGACCTTAGATGTGCAAAACTTTTTAATTTTTATGAAGTCCGGTGAACCTATTTTTGTTATTGTTGCTCATGCTTCTGGTGTCAAATCTAAGACTTCTTTGCCAAATCTAAAGTCATAAAGATGTACTGCTATGTTTTCTGCTTATAGTTTCAGCATTTATATTTAGATTGTTGATCCATTTTTAGTTACTTTGTACGTGTGGAGTAAGGTAGGGGTCCACTCCATTCTTTGGCATGTGGTTATCCAGTTGTACCAACATCATTTGTCAAAGAGTTTATTCCTTCCCCTTTGAATGGTCTTGCAACCCTTGTCAAAAATCAACTGGCCATAGACATTCTAGGTCTATTTCTGGAATCTCAATTCTATTTCATCGGTCTGTATGTCACATTTATCCCAGTACCACATCATTTTGATCACTGTAGTTTTGAAGTAAATTTTGAAATTGGGGAGTGTGAGTTATCTAGTGTTGTTTTTCCTTGTCAATATTGTGACTCTTCAGGGTCCCTTGCACTTCCATATGAATTTGAGGATAAGCTTTTCCATTTCTGACAAAAAGAAAAAAAAAAAAAAAGCTACTTGGATTTTGATGGGGATTGCATTGAATTTGTAGCTCACTTTAGGGAGTATTGTCATCTTAACTACACTAAGTCTTCCAATCAATAACATGGAATGTCCTTCCATTTATTTCAGTCTTCTTTAATTTATTTCAGCAACGTTTTGTAGTTTTCAATGTGCAAGCCTTTCACTCCTTGGTTAAATTTATTTATAGGTATTTTATCTTTTGGATGCTACTGTAAATGGAATTGTTTTCTTAATTTCCTTTTCAGATTGTTCATTGCTGGTATATGCAAACACAACTGATTTTTGTGTATTGATCTTGTACCCTATAACTTTGCTGAATTTGTTTGTTAGCTCTAGTGGGGTTTTTAGGGGGAGATTCTTTGGCATTTTCTAGATACAGAATCATGTGATCTACAAATACAGATAGTTTTATCCTCCCTTTCCAATATGGATGCCTTTGTTTCTTTTTCTTGCCTAATTACCCTAGTTAGGACTTCCAGTACATTCTCAAATAGCAATAATAAGGTTGCCAAATTTAGCAAACAAAAATACAGGACACACATTTGGACAGGACAGGATTTGGGACACACTTACACTAAAAATGTTACTGTTGTTATTCTGAAATTTAAATTATCTGGATTTAAATTTATCTGTATTTTATCTGGAAGATCCCAGGAAATGGCCCCACAAGTGCCACGCTGCCAACCAATCCTTCTTTACCCTCCCCATAATTCCTCTCAGGCTCTTGCCATTCTGGCCCTGCCCTTCTGGAAACTTGGACACCAGAAACAGCTTTGTCTAAGCCTCAACTCTGTGATCCCCACTATGCCAGACACTAAGAAAGTGGCTCAAAATAATTGCTTCCTTTCCTCTCCTGCTCTCAACAAGCAGAGGTGAGGGTCAGGTTTGGGGAGAAGCTAAAAAGACAAAGCCTATGCCACCATCACCCTGTAGCCAGATGCTGAGGCCCTGCAGAGAAAGGGGTTTAACCAAGGTCCAGAAGTTTAGGTTGGGGCGGGAAGGGTTAGGTTTTGAGGACAGGGTGAATGCCTAGGACTTCCCACCTCCATAAAGACGTTTCCACAAGTTTTTCTATTTGATCTTCTCAGCAATCCCTAAGGAAAGCCTGGCAGTTATGATCGCCCCTAGTTCATGAGTGGTGGATGTCAGCACCAGAGAGCTGAAATGACCGCCCAAAGCCATGCAGCTGACAAATCCTCTACAGAGCAGGGTCTACACCAGGCTCTCTGAGTTCCACCAAGCTCAGTGCTGTCCAGAATGGAAGGCCAGTGGGACTTTGACTCCTCATCCAAGCATAATGACCACAGGACTTCAGGAAGACCAGTCCCTCAACTCACTCTAGACTATTTCAACCCTTTTCTCATCACCAGGCTTGTTAGGTCTTCCTGTGGCACCCCATCCACCTCTCCACCCTCAGCCCTAGGGATTCTAGGGAGACAGAATAGAGTCCACTTGCATCTAACCAAAAAATGAGACTTACTGCCTCTCATGTCCCCACCTTTAATCCTGTTAATCTGCCTTTCACCCCAATACCTCTCTTCTTGCCTCCTTCCCCATCCCAAAACTTAGTTGAACACTAGTGATACCTATTTTATTGTTTTTAATTGTTATATTGTTAGCATCATTATTATTCATGGCCAAAATTTATAAATTTATATTCACCCACTCCTTGGACTGTTCAGCTATCCATTTAATTCATATTTGCTGTATTTTTTGAGCACCTACTATGTGCCACAGACTATGTTGGGCCCTGCATAGGGCCAAAATTCATACATTTATATTCACCCACTCCTTGGACTGTTCAACTATCCATTTAATTCGTATTTGCTATATTTTTTGAGCACCTAATATGTGCCACAGACTATGTTGGGCCCTGCAACTAAGCCAAAACCTTGGCAGCGGTTCTCAACCCTTGAGGAAACACTAAATGTGGAAAGGAACAACTGGTACCAGCCACTTCAAAAACATCCCAAATTGTGAAGACCATTGATGCTAGGAAGAAACTGCATCAACTAATGAGCAAAATAACCAGCTAACATCATAATGACAGGATCAAATTCACACATAACTATTAACCTTAAATGTAAATGGGCTAAATGCTCCCATTAAAAGACACAGACTGGCAAATTGGATAAAGAGTGAAGACCCATCAGTGTGCTGTATTCAGGAGACCCATCTCACATGCAGAGACACACATAGGCTCAAAATAAAGGGATGGAGGAAGAGCTACCAAGCAAATGGAAAACAAAAAAAAAAGGAGGGGTTGCAATCCTAGTCTCTGATAAAACAGACTTTAAACCAACAAAGATCAGAAGAGATAAAGAAGGCCATTACATAATGCTAAAGGGATCAATTCAACAAGAAGAGCTAACTATCCTAAATATATATGCACCCAATACAGGAGCACCCAGATTCATAAAGCAAGTCCTTAGAGACCTACTAAGAGACTTAGACTCCCACACAATAATAACAGGAGACTTTAACACCCCACTGTCAACATTAGACAGATCCACGAGTCAGAAAGTTAACAAGGATATCCAGGAATTGAACTCAGCTCTGCACCAAGCGGACCTAATAGACATCTACAGAACTCTCCACCTCAAATCAACAGAATATACATTCTTCTCAGCACCACGTTGCACTTATTCCAAAATTGACCACATAGTTGGAAGTAAAGCACTCCTCAGCAAATGTAAAACAACAGAAATTATAACAAACTGTCTCTCAGACCACAGTGCAATCAAACTAGAACTCCGGATTAAGAAACTCACTCAAAACTGCTCAACTACATGGAAACTGAACAACCTGCTCCTGAATGACTACTGGGTACATAACAAAATGAAGGCAGAAATAAAGATGTTCTTTGAAACCAATGAGAACAAAAACATAACAAACCAGAATCTCTGGGATACTTTTAAAGCAGTGTGTAGAGGGAAATTTATAGCACTAAATGCCCACAAGAGAAAGCAGGAAAGATCTAAAATTGACACCCTAACATCACAATTAAAAGAACTAGAGAAGCAAGAGCAAACACATTCAAAAGCTAGCAGAAGGCAAGAAATAACTAAGATCAGAGCAGAGCTGAAGGAGATAGAGACACAAAAAACGCTTCAAACAATCAATGAATCCAGGAGGTGATTTTTTTGAAAAGATCAACAAAACTGATAGACCTCTAGCAAGACTAATAAATAAGAAAAAAGAGAAGAATAAAATAGACACAATAAAAAATGATAAAGGGGATATCATCACTGATCCCACAGAGATACAAACTACCATCAAAGAATACTATAAACACCTCTATGCAAATAAACTAGAAAATCTAAAAGAAATGGATAAATTTCTGGACACATACACCCTCCCAAGACGAAACCAGGAAGAAGTTGAATCCCTGAAAACACCACAAACAGGCTCTGAAACTGAGGCAGTAATTAAGAGCCTACCAACCAAAAAAAGTTTAGGACCAGATGGATTCATAGCCGAATTCTACCAGAGGTACAAAGAGGAGCTGGTACCATTCCTTCTGAAACCATTCCAATCAATAGAAAAAGAGGGAATCCTCTCTAACTCACTTTATGAGGCCAGCATCATCCTGATACCAAAGCCTGGCAGAGACACAACAAAAAAAGAGAATTTTAGACCAATATCTCTGATGAACATTGATGCAAAAATCCTCAATAAAATACTGGCAAACCAAATCCAGCAGCACATCAAAAAGCTTATCCACCATGATCAAGTGGGCTTCATCCCTGAGATGCAAGGCTGGTTCAACACACACAAATCAATAAACATAATCCATCATATAAACAGAACCAAAGACAAAAACTACATGATTATCTCAATAGATGCAGAAAAGGCCTTTGACAAAATTCAACAGCCCTTCCTGCTAAAAACTCTCAATAAATTAGGTATTGATGGGATGTATCTCAAAATAATAAGAGCTATTTATGACAAACCCACAGCCAATATCATACTGAATGGGCAAAAACTGGAAGCATTCCCTTTGAAAACTGGCACAAGACAGGGATGCCCTCTCTCACCACTCCTATTCAACATAGTGTTGGAAGTTCTGGCCAGGGTTATCAGGCAAGAGAAAGAAATAAAGGGTATTCAATTAGGAAAACAGGAAGTCAAATTGTCCCTGTTTGCAGATGACATGATTGTATATTTAGAAAACCCCAACGTCTCAGCCCAAAATCTCCTTAAGCTGATAAGCAACTTCAGCAAAGTCTCAGGATACAAAGTCAATGTGCAAAAATCACAAGCATTCCTATACACCAATAACAGACAAACAGAAAGCCAAATCATGAGGGAACTCCCATTCACAATTGCTTCAAAGAGAATAAAATACCTAGGAATCCAACTTACAAGGGATGTGAAGGACCTCTTCAAGGAGAATTACAAACCACTGCTCAACGAAATAAAAGAGGACACAAACAAATGGAAGAACATTCCATGCTCATGGATAGGAAGAATCAATATCGTGAAAATGGCCATACTACCCAAGGTAATTTATAGATTCAATGCCATCCCCATAAGCTACCAATGACTTTCTTCACAGAATTGGAAAAAACTACTTTAAAGTTCATATGGAACCAAAAAAGAGCCCGCATTGCCCGACAATCCTAAGCCAAAAGAACAAAGCTGGAGGCATCATGCTACCTGACTTCGAACTATACTACAAGGCTGCAGTAACCAAAACAGCATGGTACTGGTACCAAAACAGAGATATAGACCAATGGAACAGAACAGAGCCCTCAGAAATAGTACCACACATCTACAACCATCTGATCTTTGACAAACCTGATAAAAACCAGAAATGGGGAAAGGATTCCCTATTTAATAAATGGTGCTGGGAAAACTGGCTAGCCATATGTAGAAAGCTGAAACTGGATCCCTTCCTTACACCTTATACAAAAATTAATTCAAGATGGACTAAAGACAAATGTCAGACCTAAAACCATAAAAACCCTAGAAGAAAGCCTAAGCAATACCATTCAGGACATAGGCATGGGCAAAGACTTCATGTCTAAAACACCAAAAGCAATGGCAACAAAGGCCAAAATTGAGAAATGGGATCTAATTAAACTAAAGAGCTTCTGCACAGCAAAAGAAACTACCACCAGAGTGAACAGGCAACCTACAGAATGGAAGAAAATTTTTGCAATCTACCCATCTGACAAAGGGCTAATATCCAGAATCTACAAAGAACTTAAACAAATTTACAAGAAAAAATCAAACAACCCCATCAAAAAGTGGGCAAAGGATATGAACAGACACTTCTCAAAAGAAGACATTTATGCAGCCAATAGACACATGAGAAAATGCTCATCATCACTGGCCATCAGAGAAATGCAAATCAAAACCACAATGAGATATCATCTCACACCAGTTAGAATGGCGATCATTAAAAAGTCAGGAAACAACAGGTGCTGGAGAGGATGTGGAGAAATAGGAACACTTTTACACTGTTGGTGGGACTGTAAACTAGTTCAACCATTGTGGAAGACAGTGTGGCAATTCCTCAAGGATCTAGAACTAGAAATACCATTTGACCCAGCCATCCCATTACTGGGTATATACCCAAAGGATTATAAATCATGCTGCTATAAAGACACATGCATACGTATGTTTATTGCGGCACTATTCACAACAGCAAAGACTTGGAACCAACCCAAATGTCCATTAATGACAGACTGGATTAAGAAAATATGGCACATATACACCATGGAATACAATGCAGCCATAAAAAAGGATGAGTTTGAGTCCTTTGTAGGGACATGGATGCAGCTGGAAACCATCATTCTCAGCAAACTATCGCAAGAACAGAAAACCAAACACCACATGTTCTCACTCATAGATGGGAACTGAACAATGAGAACACCACACACCAGAGCCTGTCATGTGGTGGGAGGAGGGGGGAGGGATAGCATTTACCTAATGTAAATGACAAGTTAATGGGTGCAGCACACCAACATGGCACATGTACACATATGTAACAAACCTGCATGTTGCACACGTGTACCCTAGAACTTAAAGTATAATTAAAAAAAAAAAAAAAGACTGCCTAGGGAAGTTTAAAAATTCCCAGACACACTCTAGATCAATGATCAAAATTTTGGGGGTAAGACTTAGGCACTGATTTTTTTTAATTGGCTGATCTATTTTATGTCACTTATTTCCTATTTATTAAGTATAGACTATGACATCTTTAGCTGGCAGGGTTAGATAGGACAGACTGATAATCTCCTTTGATATTTAAACATCATCTTTGACATTAAATGTTTAAAAGTGGCATATTTTAAGCAGGACTTAATACTTCTTGGGAGAGACTTCATTAAAACACTCATTTTTCTCTACATTTTATAATAAAAATAACTTTAAGCATGCAGCAAAGGTGAAATAATTTTGTAATGAACACCTACCTAGATTATCTCAGTGACATTATTGCTCTATCCATCTATCATCTTTCCTCCATCTATCATTCCATCCTCATTTTTAAAATGTATTTCAAAGTAAATGACAGACATCTATCCACTCTCCCTAAATATTTCATCATGCGTATTACCAACTAGAGTTCAATATTTGGTTATAGTTTTGTTTTCTTTTTTTTTTTTCCTTTGAGATGCAGTCTCTCTGTTGCCCAGGATGGAGTGCAGTGGTGCAATCACAGCTTACTGCAACCTCCACCTCCCAGGCTCAAGTGATTCTCCAGCCTCAGCCTCCCAAATAGCTGGGAGCTGGGATTACAGGCGCCTGCCAAGACGCCCGGCTAATTTTTTTGTATTTTTAGTAGAGACAGAGTTTCATCATGTTGGCCAGGCTGGTCCCAAACTCCTGACCTCAGGTGATCCGCCCACCTTGGTCTCCCAAAGTGCTGGGATTACAGGCCTGAGCCACCGTGCCCAGCCTGTTTTCCTTTCAATATAAAATTTACATTATAATGAATTGTAAAATGTACATTTGCTTAAGTGTACATTTGCTGAGTTTTGACAATTGCATACACCTGTGGAAATCAAATCCCTATCAAAATATGAAACATCACCGTAACTCCAGAAGGTTCTCTTTTGCTCATTTCCTGTCAATCTCTTCCTTATTCCTTCAAGAGGCAATCACTTTTTCTGGTTTTTATTTTCTACCATAGATTAGATTTGCCTATTCCAGATCTTTATAGAAATGGAATTATGTAGTACAAACTGCTTCATGTTAGGCTTCTTTCGCTCAGCATAGTGTTTTATTCATGTTACATGTATCAGTAGTTTACTTCTTTTTATTAATGAATAGTGTCCTTCATATAGATAAAAACAGTTAGTGTTTTAGCATTTTCTTACTGATAAACATTTGAGTTGTTTCCAGTTTGGAGTTATTAGGAATAAAACTTCCATGGGCCGGGTGCAGTGGCTCACACCTGTAATCCCAGCACTTTGGGATGCCAAGGTGGTGGATCACTTGAGTTCAGGAGTTTGAAACCAGCCCAGCCAATGTGGTGAAACCCCATCTACTAAAAATACAAAAATTAGCCAGGAGTGGTGGTGCATGCCTGTAATCCCAGCTACTCCAGAGGGTGAGGCAGAAGAATCATTTGAACCCCGAAGGGGAAGGTTGCAGTGAGCCAAGATCATGCCAGCCTGGGCAACAAGAATAAAAAACTCTGTCTTAGAGAAAGAAAAAAAAAAAAAGCTTCTGTGAACATTCTTATACAAATCTTTTTTGTGGACATATATTTTCTTTTCTCTCTCAGGTAAATACCTAGAGGTGAAAATGGTGAGTCAGACGGTAAGCATATATTTAGTTTTTTAAAGAAACTCCCAAGCCTTTCCCATCAACAATGTATGAGAGTTCCAGTTGCTCCATATCATCACCAATATTTAGTGTTACCAGTCTTTCTTAAGTTTAGCTGTGGGCCAGGCGTGGTGGTTCATGCCTGTAATCCCAGCACTTCAGGAGGCTGAGGTGAGAGGACTGCCTCGAACCAAGGAGCTCAAGACCAGCCTGGACAATATAGTGAGACCTTATCTCTACAAAAAATTAGTCCCAGTTACTTGGGGGACTGAGGTGGGAGACTCACTTGAGCCCAGGAGGTTGAGGCTGCAGTGACCCATGATTGTGTCACTGCACTTCAGTCTGGGTGACAGAGCAAGACACTGTCCCCAAAAAAAAAATTTAGCCAGCCATGGGTGGGTAGTACTATCTCATTGTGGGTTTTTTGTTTGTTTGTTTGTTTTTGTAGAGGCAGGGGGGTCTCACTGTTTTGCCCAGGCTGGTGTCAAACTCCTGGCCTCCAGTGATCCTCCCACCTCAGACTCCCAAAGTGAGGGGATTACAGATGTGGGCCACTGCTCCTGGCCCTCATTGTGATTTTAATTTTCATTTCCCTTGTGTCTTACAATTTTGAGCACAATTTCATGTACTTATTGACCACGTGTATATCTTTTTTGGTGAAATGTCCGTTCATGTTTCTTGTCAATTTTGCTGTAATTGAGTCATTTGTCTTTATTAAGTTGCAGAAATTTCTTATATCCGCCAGGCATGGTGGCTCACCCCTGTAATCCCAGCACTTTGGGAGGCCAAGGTGGACGGATCACAAGGTCAGGAGATCGAGACCATCCTGGCTAACACGATGAAACCCCATCTCTACTAAAATACAAAAAATTAGCCAGGCGTGGTGGTGGGCACCTGTAGTCCCGCCACTTGGGAGGCTGAGGCAGGAGAATGGTGTGAACCCAGGAGGCGGAGCTTGCAATGAGCCGAGATCGCGCCACTGCGCTCCAGTCTGGGTGACAGAGTGAGACTCCATCTTAAAAAAAAAAAAAAAAGAAAGAAATTACCTTATATCCTGTCTACCAGTTCTTTGTCAGATATGTTTTATGAATATTTTTTCCCAATTTGTAGCTTGCCTATTTTTTTTCTTAATGGCATTTCTCAACCCAGGAATCTGGGTTGGTTTGTTTGTTTAACTTTTTATTGAAATATACATAAAATACACAAACACAAGTATACAGCTTGGCAAATTCTCACAAACTGAACACACCTATGTACTATAATTTGGTTTAAGAAGCAGCATGCCTGTTTGCTGTTTCTTAAACCAAATTATAGTACACGCCTATAATCCCAGTTACTTGGGAGGCTGACGGGAGGATCACTTGAGCCCCAGGAGTTCAGGGCTCCAGCGAGCTCTGACAGAGTGAGATCTGTCTCTAAAAAAAAAAATACAGAGCATGGCCAGCCGCGGTGGCTCACGCCTGTAATCCCAGCACTTTGGGAGGCTGAGGTGGGAGGATCACCTAAGGTCAGGAGTTTGAAACCAGCCTGGCCAACATAGTGAAACCCCGTCTCTACTAAAAATACAAAAATTATCCAGGCATAGTGGCGTGCTCCTGTAATCCCAGCTACTCGAGAGGCTGAGGCAGGAGAATCGCTTGAACCCAGGAGGTGGAGACTGCAGTGAGCCGAGATCGTGCCATTGCATTCCAACCTGGGCAACAGAGCAAGACTCTGTCTCAAAATAAAAAAAAAAAAAAAAAAAAAAAAACGGTGCATTTCCAACACCCCGTAAGTGGCCCCTCCTATTTCCTTCCAGAGAGGATTGCTTAAGCCTGGGAACTTGAGGCTGCAGTGAGCCTTGATCACGCCACTGTACTCCAGCCTGGTTAATAGAGTGAGATCTTGTCTCAAATAAATTTATTTATCTTAAAAAGGTACAGTAAAACCATGATATAAAAGATTTTTTTTTAATTACACATCTGTATAGGGCACTTACTATGAAGGGAGCTTGCAGGACTGGAAGTTGCTCTGGTTGAGTGAGTGAGTGGTGAGTGACTATAAAGGCCTAGGGCATGACTGTGCTCTACTCCAGATAGTATAAACGCTGTATATTTAGGCTACACTAAATTTTCTTCCTGTTTAAAATTATTTTTGGGGCTGGGCACAGTGGCTCACGCCTGTAATCCCAGCACTTTGGGAGGCCGAGGCAGGTTGATCACTTGAGGCCAGGAGTTCGAGACCAACCTGGCCAACACAGTAAAACCCCATCTCTACTAAAAATACAAAAATTAGCTGGGCCTGTAGTCCCAGCTACTCGGGAGGCTGAGGCAGGAGAATGGCGTGAACCCGGGAGGTGGAGCTTGCAGTGAGCCGAGATCAGGCCACTGCACTCTAGCCAGGGCAACAGAGAGAGACTCCATCTCAAAAATAAATAAATAAATAAACAAACATTTTATATTTTAAACTTTTTTTGTTAAAAACAGACACATACCTTCTTCTCTGAGAAAACACCAAATGGCGGATGACGCCGGTGCAGCAGGGGAGCCCGGAGGCCCTGGGGGCCCTGGGATGGGGAACTGCGGTGGCTTCCACGGAGGCTTCGGCAGTGGCATCAGGGGCCGGGGTCGCGGCAGTGGACGGGGCCGGGGCCAAGGCCACGGAGCTCGCAGAGGCAAGGCGGAGGATAAGGAGTGGATGTCCGTCACCAAGCTGGGCCGCTTGGTCAAGGACATGAAGTCCCTGGAGGAGATCTATGTATTCTCCCTGCCCATTAAGGAATCTGAGATCATTGACTTTTTCCTAGGGGCCTCTCTCAAGGACGAGGTTTTGAAGATTATACCCGTCCAGAAGCAGACCCATGCCGGCCAGCGCACCAGGTTCAAGGCATTTGTTGCCATCGGGGACTACAATGGACGCGGGGGTCTGGGTGTTAAGTGCTCCAAGGAGGTGGCCACTGCCATCCGTGGGGCCATCATCCTGGCCAAGCTCTCCATCGTCCCCATGCGCAGAGGCTGCTGGGGGAACAAGATTGGCAAGTCCCACACCGTCCCTTGCAAGGTGACAGGCCGCTGCGGCTCCATGCTGGTGCACCTCATCTCTGCACCCACGGGCACTGGCATTGTCTCGGCGCTTGTGCTCAAGAAGCTGCTCATGATGGCTGGTATAGATGACTGCTACACCTCAGCCCGGGGCTGCACTGCCACCCTGGGCAACTTTGCCAAGGCCACCTTTGATGCCATCTCTAAGACCTACAGCTACCTGACCCCCGACCTCTGGAAGGAGACTGTGTTCACTAAGTCTCCCTATCAGGAATTCACTGACCACCTAGTCACGACCCACACCAGAGTCTCGCTGCAGCCAACCCAGACTCCAGCTGTGGCTACAACATAGGGTTTTTATACAAGAAAAATAAAGTGAATTAAACCTGAAAAAAAAAAAAAAGACACAAATATACACATTAGCCTAGGCCTACACGGGGTCAAGATCATCAATATCACTGTCTCCCACCTTCCACCATCACATCTCATCCCACTGGAAGGTCTCTAGGGGCAGTAACACATCTGGGGCTGTCATCTCCTGTAATAACAATGCCTTATTCTGGAATGCTTCCTAAAGGACCTGCCTGAGGCTCTTCTTGAGGAGGTATCACTCTGATGAAATACATGGTGGTTTGCTCGGTTTGTTTCTTTTTCCTTTTCTTTTTTTCTTTTTTCTTTTCTTTTTTTTTTTTTTTTTTTGGACACAGATTCTCAGTCTGTCACCCAGGCTGGAGTGCAGTGGCACAATCACAGCTCACTGCAGCCTCAACCTCCTGGGCTCAAGTGATCCTCCCATCTCAACCTCCCAAGTAACTGAAGCTACAGGCATGTGCCACCTTGTTGTAGAGATAGGATCTCACTCTGTTGTCCAGGTTCTTGAACTCCTGGGCTCAAGCAATCCTCCTGCCTCGGCCTCTCAAAGTGCTGGGATCACAGGTGTGAGCCACTGCACCTGGACCTGTTTCTTTTTTCATCATAGATTTTCTTGTCAGAAAATACTGCACCATAAACATTCCTCTCTATTAAGGAAAACCTTTCATTGTCGGGGGGGTCCATGTTTCCAAGCTTTTTAAGGAGCTGGTTGAGGTCTGTAAAAGCTTCTACTAAGCCCTTCACTGTGAATTTTCTTGGAAGTTCTTTTTCTTCTGCAGTTTCCTTTTCTCTTGCCTGTTCTTCAGCTATGTGTTCCTGTTCCAGTTCCAAGAATCCCTCATTCATCGGTTCCTTAGGAACCACCTCTAGGACCTCCTCAATGGCATCCTCATCCACACCGAGGTTAAACTTGTTTGCCAATTCCAACCACAGCTATGTTGATTTTTGCAACCTTCTTATCCTTGGCAAATCCTTTGAAGTCATGAACAAACCTATTCAGTTTCTTCTTCCAGATGCTATGCAGACATGCTTTGATAACATTGCCCCAGTCTCAAGCAAGGTCCTTGATGCAGTCATAAACATTGTAATCCTTCTAGAATTACACCAGTATCTTCTTAGTGTCTCTCTCAGTTGCAGTAATAGCCTGGGTAAAGGTCTTCCTTGGGTAGTGGATATGGTTTGGCTGTGTCTCCACCCAAATCTCATCTTGAATTGTAGCTCCCATAATTCCCATGTGTTGTGGGAGGAACCCGGTGGGAGATAATTGAATCATGGGGACAGTTTCCCCCATACTGTTCTCACAATAGTGAATAAATCTCACAAAATCTGATGGGGCCGAGCACGGTGGCTCATGCCTGTAATTCCAGTCTTGCTTGAGAGCAATGTGGCAGTTACAAACTGAAACCCTTTGTGATCTGGAACAGGGAAAACTCCAGAGCCTTCCAGCTGATCAATAAATACATGTTGAAGCCTGGCATGGTGGTCCACACCTGTAATCCCAGTACTTTGGGAGGCCGAGGCAGGAGGATCTCTTGAGCCCAGGCGTTCAAGGCTGTAGTGAGCAATGATCATACCACTGCATTCCAGCCTGGATGACAGAGTGAGATCCTGTCTTTTAAAAAACAAACAACAAAAAACAAGCATATGCTGCCACTGTACTTCAGGAGCAATGAAACGTCATGGATGACCCAGCTCCGCTTCCAAGGTGCACTCCTGAATTGCTATGCCAGTACAGGGAGAAGTATTGTTTGGGGAAGAACATACCTTCCAAGATTTTGCTTATTGTTGATAATGCTCCCACACGTCTGCCTTTTACTGGTGATCTTCATCCCGGTATCAGAGTGGTGATTCTGCCTTCAAAAACCACCCCTTTGATCCAACCAATGGATCAAGGAGCTGTAGCAGCTTTTAAGCTACTACTACTTTCTACTACTGTATTAGTCCGTTTTCGCGCTGCTGATAATGACATACCCCAGGCTGGGTAATTTATAAAGAAAGAGAGGTTTAATGGACTGACAGTTCCACGTGGCTGGGGAGGCCTCACAATCATGGTGGAAGATGCAAGTCGTATTTTACATGGCGGGAGACAAGAGAGAATGAGAACCAGGTGAAAGGGCTTTCCTCCTATAAAACCATCAGATCTTTTTTTTCTTTTTGAGACCAAGTCTCGCTCTGTTGTCCAGGCTGGAGTGCAGTGGTGTGATCTCGGCTCACTGCAACCCCCACCTCCTGGGTTCAAGCAATTCTCCTGCCTCAGCCTCCCTAGTAGCTGAGACTACAGGTGTCCACCACCACACCCAGTTAAGTTTTGTATTTTTAGTAGAGATCGGGTTTCACCATGTTGGTCAGGCTGGTCTCAAATTCCTGACCTCACGTGATCTGCCTCCCAAAGTGCTGGGATTACAGGTGTGGGCCACCATGCCAGGCCTCAACATGCATTTGTTGATAAGCTGGAAGACCCTGGAGCTCTCCCTGTTCCAGATCACAAAGTGTTTCAGTTTGTAACCTGCCACATTGCTCTCAAGCAAGACTGTCCTTAAAAGCCGTGAAACCTGGCATTAACTTGGCCTCTTTATAAATGAAAGTATTTTCAGGCATCCATTTTCAGAAGAGGAGGTTTCATCCATATTAAAGATTTGCTCCTGCAAGTAATTTTCCTCACAATCAGCTTATCTAGAGTTTCCAAAAATTCTTCAGCTGCCTTCACATCAGCACTTACAGACTCACCACTCACTTTCATATTATGTAACGAATAACGATTCTTGAATAGTTTCAGCCACCCAGAGCTAGCAGTAAATTCCACACTGTAGTTGGATCCAGTCTTGCCTTTCAACATCACAAACTTTGCTTTGTCAGTGATTGCCATGTGGCTGAGAGGGATATGCTTCTGTGTCTGGTCTTCAATCCAGGTCATTAGAAATGTATCCAGATCAGATTTAGGCCCTTCTCTCATTTTTGTTCATTTCATTGCCTTCAATGAAGCAGATCCTTTAACAGCTTCCATCATTTTGTTCTTGTTCTTCAAAATCATAGCTATGGTGGAATGGACCTGCCTGCCTGGTGAGCAATAACCATTGTGGATTTGCCACCTTTGTAGTCCTTAATCACTTTTAATTTTGCTTCCAGGTCAACCACTCGATGCGGCCTCTCCCTGGTGACATTAGCCATGAATTTTTTATGTGTAGGGGCCATAAAACAAAATGATCCAAGATGAAATCAAACACAGAAAAAGTGGTGCAGTCAAGAGATGCAGTAAATGCAAGATGTATGTAGGAGTGTACTCTAAAATAACAGGAAGGCTGAGGCAGGAGGACCACTTGAGCACAGGAGTTCGAGGCTGCAGCGAGCTATGATTGCACCACTGTGTTCCAGCCTGGGAGACAAAGCAAGACCTTGTCTCTAAAAATAAAAATCAGGCCGAGCGCAGTGGCTCACGCCTGTAACCCCAACACTTTGGGAGACCGAGATGGGCGGATTGCTTTCACTCAGGAGTTCGAGACCAGCCTGGGCAAAATGGTGAAACCCCATCTCTACCAAAAATACAAAAATTAGGTAGGTGTAGTGCCTGTAATCCCACCTACTCGGGAGCGGGAGGCTGAGGCAGGAGAACCACTTGAACCTGGGAGGTGGAGGCTGCAGTGAGACGAGATTGCACCACTGCACTCCACCCTGGGCAACAAAGTGAGACTGTCTCAAAAAAAAAAAATAGATAAAAAATAAAAATGAATTAATTAAAAACATGCATTTTTCTAAAACAAATAAATAAATAAAATAACAATTTAAAAGTGCAGCATAGGCCAGGTGCAGTGGCTCATACCTATAATCCCAGCACTTTGGGAGGCCAAGGTAGGAGGATTGCTTGAAGCCTGGAGTACAAAACCAGCCTGGCAACAAAGTGAGACCCTTGTCTCTACAAAATAAAATAAAAATTCAAAGTAAGTATAGTAAATACATAACCCAGTAATATAGTTGTTAATTATCAAGTATTACGTACTACACATAATTGTGTGTGCTATATACTTTTATATGACTGGCAGCACAGATTTGTTTATACCAGCATTACCACAAACACATGAGTAATGCATTGCACTACAATGACTTTATTTTTCTTTTTTTTTTTTAATTATTTATTTATTTATTTTGAGGCAAAGTCTCTCTCTGTTGCCCAGGCTGGAGTGCAATGGCATGACCTCGGCTCACTGCAAGCTCCACCTCCCGGGTTCATGCCATTCTCCTGCCTCAGCCTCCCGAGTAGCTGGGACTACAGGCACCCACCACCACACTCGGCTAATTTTTTTGTATTTTTAGTAGAGACAGGGTTTCACCATGTTAGCCAGGCTGGTCTGGATCTCCTGACCTCGTGATCCACCTGCCTCGGCCTCCCAAAGTGCTGGGATTACAGGCATGAGCCACCGCACCAGGTTCTTTTTTTTTTTTTTTTTTTTTTGAGATGGAGTTTCACTCTTGTTGCCTAGGCTGGAATGCAATGGCACAATTTTGGCTTACTGCAACCTCTGCCTCCTGAGTTCAAGTGATTCTCCTGCCTCAGCCTTCCAAATACTTGGGATTATAGGCACCCACCACCATGCCTGGCTTTTTTTTTTTTTTTTTTAAAAGAGAGACAGGGTTTTGCCAGGTTGGTCAGGCTGGTCTTGAACTCCTGACCTCCAGTGACCCACCCACTTCGGCCTCCCAAAGTGCTGGGATTACAGGTGTGAGCCAATTGACATTAAAGTCAATGACTTTAAGACTTCTACCACGTCACCAGAAGATAGGAATTTTCAGCTCAATTATGTTATGAGACCGCTGTTTGTAAGTGAACTGTCATTGACAGAAACAACATTATGTGGCACGTAACTGTATTTAGGAGTAGAATTCCTAGGTCATAGAGGATGTATATATTCATCTACTAAACTATCTTTAATAGATATTGCCAGACAATTTTCCAACGTGGGAGTACCAATTCACCCTCCCATCTGAGGCACCAGAGGTTTTTAACATCCTGCAGGTGATTCTAATATTCAGCCAAGGCTAAGAACCACTGCCTTACAGTGTTGATGATAACTTCAGGGAGGGCTCTGATGGAGAGCTATGAGAACCTGTAATGATGAGGCTTGATCCAGGAAGGAAAGAAGGAAGAGGTCCCAGGAGGGATGCTTGGTCGATCTCTGAGGGTTCACTCTAAGAGGCCAGACGGTAAGGAAGGCTAGTACAGCTGCAGCACAGGGGGAGTGGTTGCAGACTGTGGGGCAGAGAGGCAGGCAGGGGCTAGAAAAGGCCAGGCCTACAAGGCCATGTCAAAGATTATCTTTTTATCTTTTTATTTGGAAATAAGGCTGGGTGTGGTGGCTTACGCCTGTAATCCCAGCACTTAGGGAGGCTGAGGCGGGTGGATCACTTGAGGTCAGGAGTTAAGAGACCAGCCTGATCAATATGGGGAAACCCCATCTCTATTAAAAATACAAAAAAAAAAAAAAAAAAAAAAAGCCAGGCACGGTGGCTCACACCTGTAATCCCAGCACGCTGGGAGTCCGAGGCAGGTGGATCACCTGAGGTCAGGAGTTGGAGACCAGCCTGGCCAACATGGTGAAACCCTGTCACTACTAAAAATACAAAAAAATTAGTTGGGCATGGTGGCACACGCCTGTAATCCCAGCTGCTCAGGAGGCTGAAGCAGGAGAATCACTGGAATCTGGCAGGCTGAGGTTATAGCTAACTGAGATCACATCACTACATTCCAGCCTGGGCAACAGAGCAAGACTCCATCTCAAAAAATAAATAAATAAAATAAAATCCTTTTGAAATAATTTTAAGCCAATAGAAAAGTTGTAAAAATAATAGAGAAGCCCCATGTATCCTTTACACAACTTCCCCTTATGTTAAAACTCACATAAGTATCATAAAATGATCAGAACCAGGAAAATAGCAGTACAATATTACTAACCAAACTATAGTGCTTAATCACATTTCACCAGTTTTCCCCCAATGTCTTTTTCCTGTTTCAGGATCCAATCTAGGGTCCACATTGCATTTAGTTGCTGTCTCCCTCGTCTCCTCCAACATATGTCATTTCCTCAGGTTTACCTCATAACCTTGACATATTTTAAGAGTACTGGTCAGTTAGGATGTAGAGTGTCTTGCAATTTTGGCTTGTCTGACATTTTCTCAGGATTAGATCAAGGTTATAAATTTCTGGCAAGAATTCCACAGAAGTTATCTTAGTACTGGCACTGTTAACCTCAATCACTTCGTTTCCTTGGCGTCTTCCAGGTTTTCCCTTTGCAAAGTGACTGTTTTGACATTTTTACTGAGAAAAAAGGGATGGCATTGAAGGATTTGAAGCAAGGGAAGTAACTTTAGATTTATGTTTTAAAAAGCCCGTGCCAGTTGCAACATGAAGAACAGATTAGAAGGGGCTAGAATGTATGTGGAGAAGATTGGTTGGGAGTATACTGCAGTCTAATAGGTGATGGTGGAAGTGGAGAGAAGTAGGTAGATTCTAGAGATGTTTAGAAGGATGCTGGCCGTGGCCAGGCGCAGTGGCTCAAGCCTGTAATCCCAGCACTTTGGGAGGCCGAGGCGGGCGGATCACAAGGTCAGGAGATCGAGACCATCCTGGCGAACACGGTGAAACCCCGTCTCTACTAAAAAAAATACAAAAAAATAGCCGGGCGAGGTGGCGGACGCCTGTAGTCCCAGCTACTCCTGAGGCTGAGGCAGGAGAATGGCGTAAACCCGGGAGGTGGAGCTTGCAGTGAGCCGAGATCCTGCCACTGCACTCCAGCCCGGGCGGCAGAGCGAGACTCCGTCTCAAAAAGAAAAAGAAAAAAAAAAAAAGAAGTATGCTGGCCATGTGTGGTGGCTTATGCCTGTAATCCCAGCACTTTGGGAGGCTGGAAAGCAGGAGGATTACTTGAGTCCAAGAGTTCAAGACCATGTTGGGCAACATATTGAGACTCTACAAAAAAATTTTTTTTAATTAGCTGGGCATGGCTGGGCACAGTGGCTCACCCTTCTAATCCCAGCACTTTGGGAGGCTGAAGCGGGTAGATCACCTGAGGTCAGGAATTCAAGATCAGCCTGGCCAACATGGTGAAACCCCGTCTCTACTGAAAATACAAAAAATAAGCTGGGCGTGGTGGCGGGCACTTGTAATCCCAGCTACTCAGGAGGCTGAGGCAGGAGAATCGCTTGAACCCAGGAGGCAGGGGTTGCAGTGAGCCAAGATCACAACATTGCACTCCAGCCTATGTAACAACAGCAAAACTGTCTCTCAAAAAAAAAAAAAAAAAAAATTACCTGGGTGTGGTGGTGCACACCTGTGGTCCCAGCTACTCAGGAGGCTGAGGTGGGAGGATCACTTCAGCCCAGGAGGTTGAGGCTGCTCCAGCCAGGGAGACAGAGTGAGACTCTGTCTCATAAAAAAGAGTATCTAGAGATATTTAAAACCAGAGGGTAGGCCGGGCGCGGTGGCTCACGTCTGTAATCCCAGCACTTTGGGAGGCCGAGGCGGGTGGATCACGAGGTCAGGAGATCGAGACCATCCTGGCTAACACGGTGAAACTCCGTCTCTACTAAAAAATACAAAACAAAATTAGCCGGGCTTGGTAGCGGGTACCTGTAGTCCCAGCTACTCGGGAGGCTGAGGCAGGAGAATGGCATGAACCTGGGAGGCGGAGCTTGTAGTAATCATGCCACTGCACTCCAACCTGGGTGACAGAGCAAGACTTCGTCTCAAAAATAAATAAATAAATAAATATAAAATAAAAATAAAAACCAAAGTCTTGCCAGGCACAATGACTCATGCCTGTAATCCCAGCACTTTGGGAGGCCAAGGTGGACAGATCACCTGAGGTCAGGAAATCGAGACCATCCTAACACGGTGAAACCCGTCTTTGCTGAAAACACAAATAATTAGCCAGGTGTGGTGACACACACCTGTAATCCCAACTTCTCAGGAGGCTGAGACAGGAGAATCACTTGAACCCGGGAGGCGGTGGTTGCAGTGAGCCAAGATCACGCCGTTGCACTCCAGCCTGGGCAACAACAGCAAAACTCTGTATCAAAAAGAAGAAAAAAAAAACCAAAGTCTTATTGCATATGTGTCTTTCAATGGCAAAGTGTCATTGTAAAAGGGTTCTGTCTTTATCTCCAATAAAGTGAAATATGATTGTCACCTAAAATTCTGAATGAAGACATAAAATTACAAACTACACTTACTGGACCCTGAGAATCCTTGAACTTAGGATTAAGAACCAGTTATGTAGTCAAATGTTTATAAACAATTCCAGGGGGCCTAGGTCTTACCAAGCTTTGTAACCTTCCTCTCCCTCACCCTCAGACCTCAACAAATGTGGATGGAATGAATGAAATACCAAACATGTCAAAGAGTCCGGGCATGGTGGCTCATGCCTGTAATCTCAGCACTTTGGGAGGCTGAGGCGGAAGGATTGCTTGGGCCCAGGGGTTTGAGATGAGCATGGACAACATAGGGAGGCTGCCTTCCTATCTCTGCCCTCCCCTGCCAGCTCTCTCTGCATGACTCTATTTAAAAAAACAAACAGGCTGGGCATGGTGGCTCACGCCTGTAATCCCAGCACTTTGGGAGGCCAAGGCAGACAGATCACGAGGTCAAGAGATCGAGACCATCCTGGCTAACACGGTGAAACCCCGTCGCTACTAAAAATACAAAACCTTAGCCAGGCGTGGTGGTGTGCACCTGTAGTCCCAGCTACTTGGGAGGCTGAGGCAGGAGAATTGTTTGAACCCAGGAGGCGGAGGTTGCAGTGAGCTGAGATTGTGCCACTGCACTCCAGCCTGGGTGACAGTGTCTCAGAGACTCTGTCTCAAAAAGAAGCAAAACAAAGAAAACACAAGTCAAAGACACTTGGTTCCCTCCTATTTCCATGAAGATGAGCTCTGAGGATCAGTGGACGTTGCGGCCATCAGTCTTTGTCCTGGATACTGCCATGCAACCCAGTTATGCCCTCCTTGTTGTGCACCAATTCTATTTTTTGTCTTTTTTTTGGGGTGTGTGTGTGTGTGTGTGTGTGTGTGTGTGTTTGGTATTAGATTCGAGTTTTTTTTTTTTTTTTTTTTAGACAGAGTCTCACTCTGTCACCAGGCTGGGGTGCAGTGGCACAATCTCAGCTCTCTGCAACCTCCGCCTCCCAGGTTCAAGCGATTCTTCTGCCTCAGCCTCCCAAGTAGCTGGGATTACAGGCATGCGCCACCATGCCCAGCTAATTTTTGTATTTTTAGTAGAGATGGGGTTTTACCATATTGGCCAGTCTGGTCTCAAACTCCTGACCTCGTGATCTGCCTGCCTCGGCCTCCCAAAGTGCTGGGATTACAGGCATGAGCCACTGTGCCTGGCTTTTTTTTTTTTTTTTTAGACAGGGTCTCACTCTCCCAGACTGGAGAGCAGTGGTACAATCTCGGCTCACAGCAACCTCTGCCTCCTGGGTTTAAGCGATTCTCATGCCTCAGCCTCCCAAGTAGCTGGGATTACAGGCATGCACCACCATGCCTGGCTCATTTTTTTGTATTTTTAGTAGAGACTGGGTTTCACCATGTTGGCCAAGCTGGTCTCAAACTCCTGACCTCAAATGATCCACCACTTCAGCCTCCCAAAGTGCTGGGATTACAGGTGTGAGCCACCACGCCTGGCCTTTTTTTTTCTCTTATTTTTAGACACAAGATCTCACTCTGTAACCCCAGCTAGAGTGCAGTGGCTCAATCATAGCTCACTGCAGCCTTGAACTCCTGGCCTCAAGTGATCTTCCGGCCTCAGCCTCCCAAAGCACTAAGATTACAAGCATGCACCACTGTGCCCCAATTTTGTTTTTGGTTTTTGTTGTTGTTGTTGTTTTGAGATGGAGTCTCACTCTGTTACCCAGGCTGGAGTACAGTGGTAAGATCTCAGCTCACTGCAACCTCCACCTCTCAGGTTCAAGCGATTCTCCTGACTCAGCCTCCCAAGTAGCTAGGATTTCAGGCACCTGCCACCACACCCAGCTAATTTTTGTATTTTTAGTAGAGACAGGCTGGTCTCAAACTCCTGACCTCAGGTGATCTGCCTGCCTCAGACTCCTAGCGTGTTGGGATTACAGGTGTGAGCCACCGTGCCCGGCCCACCCTCCCAATTCTAACTTAAGTGACAACAGATAACTCTGCCCAGTTAAGGCATCCAGAAACTGATCTCAACTGTCAATACCTGTAGGCTGCCACACTGCAGAGGCCCCTG
The DNA here is from genome assembly GCF_037993035.2 of Macaca fascicularis. Taxonomy (NCBI): domain Eukaryota; kingdom Metazoa; phylum Chordata; class Mammalia; order Primates; family Cercopithecidae; genus Macaca; species Macaca fascicularis. The sequence continues at coordinate 142,320,929 of NC_088381.1, read as the reverse complement.
TCTGAGCCAGGATGGGCTGCGGCGGGGCAGGGAGGCAGGTGAAGGAAAGGGAACCAAAAGCCACTCAGCCTGGATGCTCCCCAAATACCTCCCTGATTCCACAGCCTGCACTTCTCCTCCTCCTGGCCCTGGGGGCTGCAGTATGGAGTGGGGTGAGGCATTGGCGAGGACCCGCTGTGGTCTTCCTGCCTTCTGCCAACCCAGTGGTCTCTGCAGGCAAAGGGTGATACGCGAGCAGCTGCTTGCAAGTCTCCTGCTGGCTGCCCTCCTATCTCTGTTCCCCCAGCTCTCTCTGCCTGGCACAGAAGACCTCCTAGAGTTAAGTGGATTTCATGCTATTTTCAAAGTCATTTTTCATGGAATTATTATTATTATTTTTTTTTGACAGAGTCTCGCTCTGTCACCCAGGCTGGAGTACAGTGGTGCGATCTCGGCTCACTGCAACCTCCACTCCTGGGTTCAAGCGATTCTCCTGCCTCAGTCTCCCGAGTAGCTGGGATTACAGGTGCCTATTACCATACCTGGCTAATTTTTGTATTTTCAGTAAAGATGGGGTTTCGCCATATTGGCCAGGCTGGTCTCAAACTCTTGACCTTGCGATCCACCCGCCTCGGCTTCCCAAAGTGCTGGGATTACAGGGGAGAGCCACCGCACCTGGCCACATGGAAAAATTTTTATACCATTAAACCTACTTTCTGCTGCTTCTCATCTAAAACCTTCCCTCCTCTTCCATGAGATAAACTAGCAATGGGAACACTTAGGAACCCACTAGTGACACCCTACAGGTAACCTGGGTGTCACTGGCTGGGGCTGGGGAGAAGCAATAACACTAGGAGAAGGTTCTGGTGAGATATCAGGCCAGTGAAAGTGGACAGCCACTGGGCGGGAGCAGGCTCCCCTGCACACACTCTCCGGGCTTTGCTTCTCAGCCTTCCAGCCTCATCCTGACAACTGCCTTGTGGCAAGAGCCCTGTCCCCTAGCTTCCCATCCTCCTGTGACAGCCACCAAACTGGAATGAGTCTTTTACAACCAGTGACTAGGGTCACCTGAGGGGCAATTGAGGCATTTCCCAGAGACTCCCAGGCAGCCAACACTCAAAGAGCTGGCTCATTCTCGGAAAATAGGCCACAAGGTACCAGACACAGATCAGCCAGCATAGCCTTCCTGTGAGCCTGCTGCACCTTTTGCCCATTCCATATGGAAGCCTCTATCACACTGTGTCACACCACAGCTGCTGCAAACTGAGGCCTTTGTGAAGACAAGAGTTGAATACAAACGGCTCTGTCTCCTCAGCTCACAGCACAGAACTCAGCCTCTCAGAGGCTGCTAGATAGGAACCTATTACATCTGCCAGATCCCTCATGAGCAGGGCCGACACAGCCCTTGGCCAAGACTTGGGCTGTCTAGTAGCCTCAGGTGTGACCTGTTACGAAAGCTGTGCTCAGGGGAAAGGATGGGACAGGGATGGGCTAGACCAGTGGAATTCTCTTCCCTGTGATTACCCAGCAGTGTGCAACCTTGTGAAACCTGACTTTGAAAATAGCGTGAAATCCACTCAACTCTCCCTAGGGTCCTGCTGGGATGGAGGTATGGGAACGAGAACGTTCTAGGACGACTCTCAGCTTTCTGGCCAGTTCAACTAAACCTGATGCTGCAGAAACCAGGATGAAAAATACTCAGAGAAGTGTGTCCGAGGGGGAATGGGGGGATGAGCCCAGATTGGCAGGCAGTGAGATTGAGGCAATGGTGGGACATCCAGGAGCAGCAGTTGGGATATGAGGTGGCTGCTCAGGACCCAGAAGCCACCAGCAATGCCCTGGGGCCTGAGTGCTGGACTCCAGAGAAACATTTGGGGAGCAGTTTATGTTGACCTCTTCCTGCAGAGGATAAAATTTTTTTTTTAATTTTTTAAAAATTATTCAGTGTTTCACTGGATTTTTTAGGGGGGTGAAGCTTTATATTTAAGATTGTTAAATCTTAACATCATCTGAGTTCAGGAGTTCAAGACCAGCCTGACCAACATGGTGAAAACCTGTCTGTACTAAAAATACAAAATCAGCCAGGCATGGTGGCACATGCCTGTAATTCCAGCTACTCAGGAGGCTGAAGCAGGAGAATTGCTTGAACCCAGGTTGCAGTGAGCCAAGATCGTGCCACTGCACTCCAGCCCGGGCAACAAGAGTAAAACTCTGTCTCAAAAAAAAAAAAAAAAAAAAATCGTTAGAAGCACTTGTTACATTACAACTGCACAGAATGTTAGAAGAAGATGCAAAGTTAACCTCACACTTTTTTCCTCCTTTATTCACACACTGTTCATTTCACTGGACTTTCTTTCTACACTGCATCAGAGACAGAAAATGAAGAAAAATACAAATAAGTTCAACAGATGTTGATTTCAAAAATCAGCATGAAGTATTCTTAGCAAATACAGTCAGCATTTGGTATCCCTGCCTTTCTAAGCATATTAGAAAGAAAACAGCTTTTCTACATAATAATAATGTATCCATACTTATGAAATCTTTTCCAAATCAATCAATACTGATATACCATTTTTTATCTTAATTTCTATCAACAGAAGCTAACATTTCTGCCTGTGAATTCAGGGCTCAGTGCTAGTCTCTGGAAAAAAACACCTTTCAGTCCTGGGACAGGAGTGTCTTTAACCTGGAGGGTAACCTTGAGCAAGAGTATCCATGGGTATTGACTTCCTCCTAGAATACAGGAGTCAGACTCCCAGGGGTTCTCAAACTGGGCTCACCTAGCACTGTGTGCAGGGTATTATCCTATAGGCATTACTGTAATCCCATCTTACAGATGGGAAAAGTGAGGCACAGCAAAGTTATGTAAGTCATCCGTGTGCATATATTGCCTCTCCAATGTCTAAGGTTGGAGTCAGCAGGTGTGAATGGGGCCCTGGAATCCACACTCCTAATAAGCTCCCGCGGAGACTGCGATCCAGGTAGTTTTTAGACCCCACTGTGATACACTGCTCCAGGCATCAGAGGATTTGCTCTGGTTTGAGAGTGCAGGCAAAAGAGGAAACAGGAGAATCCAGAACCCCAATAAGGGTAGTTCTCAGGAAGTTGCTACCACCCTCTGATGGCCAAAGCAGTAAGGCAGGTACACAGCTGGTTGGGAAATCAGAGCCGGGTGCCTATTGGGAACCCAGACAGAGATTTTGTCTGTTGCTGCACCCGATTGCCATCTGCTGGCTATACATGGCTACTGCAGGCCAGATGGGCACATCCCCAGTCCAACTCGTCCATCAAATGTTAAATGGTTACATGGTGGTGGGGATTCAGTGAAGACTCCAGGGCTCAGTCCAGAGTCTCAACAATGCCATTTGTGGGAGGGAGAAAAGCATGCAAGGGAAAAGGTCAGTCTGAATGAGGGGCTGGTGGGGAGAAATAAGCCGGAGAGGAAAGTAGGGGCCAGAATCAGGTGGGCCTCAATACAGAGTTAGGATTTTGTGCTGAGGACTATGGGAAATCCAGCAGTTAGACTTTCAGTAGGATCATCCTGGCCTGTCAGGAAGAACTAGGATAGTTTGAGTGGAGGCAGAGTCAGTTTGAAAACTGTTCCAGTATCAAAGATGAGAAACAGATGCTGGTATAGATTAGGGGGTAGCTGTGGGGATGCAGAAAAATGGTCCATAAGAAATATGGAGGAATTGGGGTTGATTAGGTCTGATAAAATCAAATCCCAAAGGAAAACAGCAGGAAAGGGATAGAGACCCCATTTCACTTATTCCTTCTTTCAACACATTTTAGCACCTATGATGCCAGGAACAAATCTACCTGCTGGGAACACAGTGGTGTGAGCAAGTCAGGGAAAAACCCAGATTTTCATGGAGCTTGTGTTCTGCTGGGGAGGTAGGCAATAATCAAATAAGCAAATAAACAAGAGAAACATCAGATGGGAGTAAACACCCTGAGAATGAAAATGGTGGTGCGATGGTGACCCTCAGAGATCTGAACGGTGAGAAGTCTGCCATGTAAATATGACAGGGAAAAGCATTCTAGACCATAGGAGCAAATGCAAGGGCCTTTAGAGCAGAAACAACTGTTCAAGACCAGAGGCAGCTGGTTTGGCTGTAGCATGGTGGGTTGTGGCCAGCATGGAGCAAGGAGCAGAGAGTCAGGGGCAGATTATCTGGGCTTTGTAAAGCAGCACAAGGAATTCTAGGAGCAAAGGGAAGCCACAGACACATTTTAGGCAGGAAAGTGATAAATCCGATTTCTCTGGCTGCTCTATGGAGAATGGGTTGTATAGGGGCCAGGCATGGCGGCTCATGTCTATAATCCCAGCACTTTGAGAGGCTGAGGCAGGCATATCTCTTGAGGTCAGGAGTTCGAGACCAGCCTGGCCAACATAGTGAAACCCCGTCTCTACTACAAAGACTAAAATTAGCCAGGCATGGTTGCACATGCCTGTAATCCCACCTACACGGGTGGCTGAGGCATGAGAATTGCTTGAACTCAGGAGGTGGAGGATGCAGTGAGCTGAGATTGTGCCACTGCATTCCAGCCTAGGTGACAGAGCAAGACTCTGACTCAAAAAAAAATAAAAATAATGGTGGCCAGGCGCGGTGGCTCACGCCTGTAATCCCAGCACTTTGGGAGGCCGAGGCGGGCGGATCACAAGGTCAGGAGATCGAGACCACGGTGAAACCCCATCTCTACTAAAAATACAAAAAATTAGCTGGACACGGTGGCGGGCGCCTGTAGTCCCAGCTACTCAGGAGGCTGAGGCAGGAGAATGGCGTGAACCCAGGAGGCGGAGTTTGCAGTGAGCCGAGATCACGCCACTGCACTCCAGCCTGGGGAACAGAGCGAGACTCCATCTCAAAAATAAAAATAAAAATAGGCCGGGCGCGGTGGCTCACGCCTGTAATCCCAGCACTTTGGGAGGCCGAGGCGGGCGGATCACAAGGTCAGGAGATCGAGACCACGGTGAAACCCCGTCTCTACTAAAAATACAAAAAATTAGCCGGGCGTGGTTGTGGGCGCCTGTAGTCCCAGCTACTCGGGAGGCTGAGGCAGGAGAATGGCGTGAACCCGGGAGGCGGAGCTTGCAGTGAGCCGAGATCGCGCCACTGCACTCCAGCCTGGGCGACAGAGCGAGACTCCGTCTCAAAAAAAAATAAATAAATAAATAAATAAATAAATAAAAATAATGGGTTGCAGCACTTTGGGAGGCCGAGGTGGGTGAATCACAAGATCAGGAGTCCAAGACCAGCCTGGCCAAGGTGGTGAAACCTCATCTCTACCAAAAATACAAAAATTAGCCGGGCATAATGGTGGGTGCCTATAGTCCCAGCTACTCGGGAGGATGAGGCAGAGAACTGCTTGAACCCGGGAGGTGGAGGTTGCAGTGAGCCAAGATCACACCACTGCACTACAGCCTGGGCAACAGAGTGAGACTGTCTCAAAAAACAATAAAAATAATGGGTTGTATAGGGGTATAGGGGCAAGAGTGGAAGCAGGGAAGCAGGGAGATGGGGTAGGAAGCTCCGATGTGCGCCAGCAGAGACAATGGCAGCAGATGGAGAGAGGGTTCTGGGTATCATTTGGAGTCAGCATCAATAGGACTTGCTGATGGATTGGATGTGGGGTGAATAAAAAGCAGAGGCGAGAATGACTCCCCAGGAGTACAAGGATACCAACCACTGCAGGAAACCTAGACAGGAGGAGAAGGGCCTAAGGGAACTTCTTCCCTAATGATTCCTCCCTCACCAAACAGGCAAAGGCCTGGGCTTAACGCTCCCATTACATCCCTGCCTTCACCCTTGTCTCACCAGGCAGAGGGAGCATGCAAATTAGCCACTGTAAGGCTGTGTCCTTATCTGTGACTGGGCCTACCTGCCTGAGAACATTGCAAGGACCAAATAGAATGCCTGGCACAGATTTGACTCCAGGTGCTGGCCTGGCCTCCATGGCCCAGGGCCAGCCTCACAGTGGGCCCCTTTCAAGCCAGCCTGTGGTGGCAGCAGCCCCTTCCCCACTGGGAATGCCAGGTTTCTCCCATGGGAGGGAGGGCATTTCCAGGTAGCCAGAGCCCCACCCTTCAGCTGGAAAAGCACCCAAGGTCACTTCTAGATCCAATTCAGAGTCCCCAGAATAACTCTTTTCATCCCCCAAGCCCTAGACCTGAGTGTGTCCCATCAAGAGACAGAGGTCACTCTTGTCCCCTTAAACCAAAGGGGAGCAAGGGAATGGGCAATCACATCCTGGCAAAACAAATACCAGAGACCAAGCACTGTGGGCACCACATCACTTTATTTCTTTGGTTTTCAAACTTTAATCTCGGACAAGGCAAACTCAGTCTCCCACCTGCCTGGCCGCTTTGTGATCCCTCACTGAAGATGGGCCTCCAGCTCCAAGGAGACGCTCAGCAGAAAGATGGAATCCCCAACAGCCAGCCAGGCTGGCAGAGGACTGCAGGGTCCCAGCAGGTGGATCAAGCACCCGCAAGCAGAGACTCTGGGCTATAACCCCCAGAGCCTGCATCTCCTCCCAGCCTTGCCCCACCTGGTACCACACTCCTTGCAGGGGACAGGCCAGCCCCTCAGTGATCTCTGGCGCCTCAATGCCGTTCCTTAGAGGCCAGCTGTGGTTCTTCCTATACATCCCTGCTGCTACTCATGCTGAACCTGGCACCTTCTCCCTTGGGGATGCCAGGCACAAGCTGCTGATCAGCTCCACGTTTGCTTTTTTTTTTTTTTTTTTTTTTCCTCCAAGAGAGGGGGTCTCACTACATTGCCGAGGCTGGTCTCTAACTCCTGGCCTCAAGTGATCCTCCTGCCTTGGCCTCCCAAAGTGCTAGGATTACAGGCATAAGCCACCACATCTGGCCCCCATATTTGAGCCTAATGTTCGGGAAACAACTGAGTAAAGAGGATGCCAACCCCCAAAAGAAACTGAAGATCTATGTTCTGCCCAGTGGGACCGATAATCATGCTATGATGCTCCTTTTGTCCCCAGGAAAAGCTAAAAGCAGCTCTAGCTAAGCAACCCCCCTCTAAACCCCCTGACATACATATGGTTTCCAACTCCAGCAAGGGGGCCAGCCAACCCACTCAAATCAAAACCAAAAACTAAATCATAACAGTAAAAATGTGACCAGCAAACAACCAAAGAGAACATCTCTGGTCCCACAGCTTCCTACAGGAGACCAGATGGCTGATTTCTGGCACTCTGTCCTGGAGCCAGAAAATAACACAAATATACCCTTGGACTTAGGGTAGACACTGTGGGACCCAGAGCAAAGGACATCCTGGCCAAGCCTGGGGTCAGCTCCGGTCCCTGACCTTCTCCAAACTGGTCCCCCTTCCTCCCAGCCCCTTTTGTACCTCCCTGTCAGCCATCTACCAGGGTGAGGCCATCATAGAGGGCTCGCTTCCACATGTAGTATGTGGAGCGGGCAGTGAGGGGGAAGAGGGCACTGAACTCCTTGTAGGAGGGGAAGCTCTTGGACTGGAAGCGCTTCTGCAAGAACAGCTTGGCCTGGGCCTTAAACTTCGTGGTAGCGATCATGTCCATTACCAGCATCCGGCCATCCCTCCCACCCGCTGCTGCCACCACAGGTTGGCTCAGCAGGGGCCCACTGTGGGGCTGGCCCTGGGCTGTGGCCCCCTCTTGCAGGGCCCCCTCTCTGGAAGGCCCTCCCTCTGCATCTTCTGAAGAAGCCCTCACAGGTGGGGCCATCACAGTTGTCACATCCCTGCCAGCCTCCTCCTCCTGCTTCTCCTCAGCCTCCTGACCTCCTTTGCCCAAGGTGGGGGCTGGCACCTGGAGTTTGGACAGGCCTCTGGGCCAACCCCGAGCAAGACTCTTCCAGACCCAAAAGGCAGAAGGTGACAGGCTGGGGTAGCGGAGGCGGAAGCGGCAAAAAGGCAGATGCCCACTCAACACCTGCCTGCGGGCAGCCCTGCGCAGACGCCTCTGCCAACGGGACAGGGGCATCCTTAGTGGCAGGAGCTCCTGGGGGGTGGGAGGCTCCTCATCCGTGGCCTTCCCTGCCCCCTCTTCTGCTTCACTCTTCCAAGGAATTACAGCCCCTTCCCCAACAGATGCTGGCTGGGGAGTCCCAGGAGCAGAGAGGGCTGGTGCTGGCTTGAAGCTGGGGTTCCTCCGGAGGGCCTTTCGCCGCCAATTGTAATAGGTGGACCGTGAGATGCCAGGGAACCTACGTTTGAAGCAGCGATAGGGTACCAGTGTGTTCAGGGAAATGCAATGCTCCAGGTACAACTTGGCCCGCTGCATTAAGACCATTCCAGGGCTTGACACCGCCAGTGCTGAGCACTCCAGCTCCTCCTCAGCCACCTGCTCCTCTGGCAGCTTCTCTAGCTCCTCCATGCCCAGCACCTCCTTGGGGGGCAGGGCCGGGCAGGTGCCAGAGCCCAGCAGCTCATGCTTCCAGGCGTAGTAGGTTGAGCGGGAGATCTCGGGGAACCGCTGGAGGAACTGCTGAAGCGGCACGACGCCCCCCCGGTGGAAGCTATCCTGCAGGAAGTGCTTGGCGGAGAAGCGGGCAGCCACCCTCTGCCGGTGCTCCTGGGACTGCCGCCGCCAGCGGTAGAAGGTGCTCTTGGTGACGCTGTAGCGCTCACACAGGTGAGAGTAGCTGAGGCCAGGTTCGCGGTTGAGCAGCTCCAGGGTCTTGGCCGGCGATGACAGTGGGGCCAGGGTTGGAAGAGCTGGGGCCATGCCAGGAGCACCTTCAGCCTCCACCTCTTCCAGCCCCACCACAGGGGCAAAGTACTGGTGGCGGAAGAAGTGGCTGGTGAGGGGCTGACCAGCCCACATGATGTGCAGCGTGGAGGGCATGTGGTCGCAGCGGCGGGGCCGGATGACACGGTTGAAATAGGGCCGGATCTTGAGGTTGCGCATGGGGTAGATGGAGTAGATGTTCCGCCGGAGCACAGAGGCGAGAGCATACAAGTGCCACACGTTGGAGAAGCTGCTGGGGAAGCAGGAGGCCTTGACGTCAGCATCGAAGATGGCCTCCAGCGTGGCGGGGGGCAAGCTGGTCATCTCAGGGGACTCCTCAGAGCACAGGGAGTAGCGCACGGCCTGCAGCATCACTTTGGAGTCGATCATGCCCTGGAGGTAGTAGTGTCTGTGCAGCAGCATTTCCACCACTGTGCGGGCCCGCAGCTCCAGGCTGAGGCCCGCGTCACCCCACAGCAGCATGCTGGCCGCCTCGAACAGCAGGCTGCCCTCGCCCTTGCACACCAGCGGCAGCATGTTCCGTGGAGCATCGTCGGGATACAGGCTCAGGGCCACCGAGTCCACTTCCAGCACCTGGAGGCCAGGGCCTCCCTCCCGGCAGGTGGGAAGAGTGAAGGAAGACAGGACCTGCTTGGCCTCTAGGGCAGCACCTACAAGACCCTCCAGGCCTTCGCACTCCACTGCCTCCTGCAGCTCCTGCAGCACCCGCTGCACCAACTGATTCCGAGAAGTCATCCTGCCAGGGCAAAAGATAGAGGGGCAGTGGTCAGGTCGAAGTGCCCAGATGATGACTAACAAAGGTGCCCTGTCCACTCCTGCACTTTCTGGTAAAAGGTAATGTCTATCTGCTCCTATCCTCCCAGAACAGACGGGATTGGTTCATCACTGAATGGTATTGAGGAAAAGTGTGGTCTCTGGAACGTGGCTTTGAATCCTGGCTCTGACAGAAGCTTGGTCACCTTGGGTCACTTAACCTGTCTATGCTTCTGTTCATTTTCTATAAAATGGGAATGGGGTTTTAAAATCTGCATTATAGGCCAGGCACGGTGGCTCACACCTGTAATCCTAGCACTTTGGGAGGCCAAGGCAAGTGAATCACTTGAGGTCAGAAGTTCGAGACCAGCCTGGCCAACATGGTGAAACTCCGTCTCTACTGAAAATACAGAAATTTGCCAGGCATGGTGACGGGAGCCTGTAATCCCAGCTACTCTGAAGGCTAGGGCAGGAGAATGACTTAAATCCAGGACGCAGAGGTTGCAGTGAGCTGAGATCAAGCCACTACACTCCAGCCTGCACGACAAAGTGAGACTGCCTCCAAAAGGGGAAAAAAAAATTAATAGAATGTGCTTGATTGAGTTGTTCCGGGCATAAATGAGACAATAAAGGGATGTTGGCTGGGCGTGGTGGCTCATGCCTGTAATCTCAGCACTTTGGGAGGCTGAGGTGGGTGGACTGCTTGAGTCCAGGAGTTCGAAACCAGCCTGAGCAACATGGCAAAATGCCATCTCTACAAAAAATACAAAAATTAGCCGGGCATGGTGGCATGTGCCTATAGTCCCAGCTACTTGGGAGGCTGAGGCAGGAAGATCATCTGAGCCTGGGAATCCGAGGCTGCAGTGAGCAATGCTCGCACCACTGCACTCCAGCCTGGGTGACAGGAGTGAGACCTTGTCTCAAAAAAAAAGAGAGGCCAGGTGCGGTGGCTCATGCGCTTTGGGAGACTGAGGCAGGCGGATCACTTAAGGTCAAGAGTTCGAGACCAGCCTGGCCAACATGGTGAAACCCCATCGCTACTAAAAATACAAAAAAAAAGAAAAAGTTAGCCAGGCATGGTGGCACGCGCCTGTAATCTCAGCTACTCAGGAGGCTGAGGCACGAGAATTACTTGAAGTTGGGAGGTGGAGGCCGCAGTGAGTAGGGATCGTGCCACTGTGCTCAAGCCTGGGTGACAGACCGAGACTCTGTCTCAAATAAATAAATATAAACAATGCTATTTTTTAAAAAAAGTAAAGAAAGAAAACCATGATCCTTAAGTACATGTCTTTTTCAATACTGGGTGTAATCAAATGGGTCATACTCATAACACGCTTGCTGCAACCCCAGGTACGATGAATGTCTCCACTGGATGATTGTTCTGCTTTTCTGATAAATTAGCTCCCTTTAGCATGATGTACAATTTTTACTTGAAAGAAAGTCTAATAAACACTGGTCATTCAGATTCGGATATATTTGGCAGATATTTTCTCAAAAATGAATGAAATGAACCTGTCATTTCAAGGGAAACAACTATTTGCTACCAATAAAAAATTATGAGCTTCCATTTGAAAATTCCAATTTTGGGAAACCTATATCCATTACAGTGATCTTAATAGCTTCCTAATATCCAAAGATTTTTCTAATGAGATCAGTGGTGACATAAACAAATGTTTTGTTTTGTTTTGTTTTGTTTTGTTTGTTTTTGAGACTGAGTCTCGTTCAGTCGCCCAGGCTGGAGTGCGGTGGTACAATCTCAACTGGCTGCAACCTCTACCTCCCCGGTTCAAGCAATTTGCTTGCCTCAGCTGCCCGAGTAGCTGGGATTACAGGTGCATGCCACCATGCCCAGCTAATTTTTGTATTTTTAGTAGAAGCAAGGTTTCACCATGTTGGCCAGGCTGGTCTCAAACTCCTGACCTCAAGTGATCTGCCCGCCTCAGCTTCCCAAAGTGCTTGGGATTACAGGCATGAGCCATCATGCCAGCCCTAACAAATATAATTTTTTATGCTGAATAATGAATTGTCAATTGTTTCCACTAAAGATCTACATCACTCAGTGAACATTTCCCAAATAGCCAATGGGTGCTGTTACAAAGTCATGCACTTGTAGAAGAATCATTCAAAGTACAAAAGAAACCCATGGGGCTGGACGCAGTGGCTCACGCCTGTAATCCCAGCACTTTTGGTGGTCAAGGTGGGTGGATCACGAGGTCAGGAGATCGAGACCATCCTGGCCAATGTGGTGAAACCCCATCTCTACTAAAAATACAAAAATTAGCCGGGCATGGTGGCGGGTGCCTGTAGTCCCAGCTACTCAGGAGGCTGAGGCAGGAGAATTGCTTGAACCCAGGAGGCAGAGGCTGCAACGAGCCAAGATGGCACCACTGCACTCCAGCCTGGCGACAGAGTGAGACTCCATCTCAAAAAAAAAAAAAAAATAGGTAGTTTTTTTTGCTCTGGAAATGTCACTTTTCATAAAAATGATTATTTGTTACTGTATAACAGGTTTTATTTATTTCTCAGTTTTGATTTTATATACAATATACATTGGTAGATATAAGCTACATAAACAAAAGGTTTTCAGGGTCTTCAGACTGTACAGGAGTCCTGAAACCAAAAAGTTTGAGAAGTGCTGCCCTAGAACAAAAACAGCCTTTTCAAAGGAACAGCAACAATCTATTCACTGCACCAAGATCTAATAACTATGATTCACCAAGCATTTACTATTTGCCATGCACTGTCCTAATCCTGACACTGATACTTTAAGTACTACCATTACCCTCAATTTACAGGTGAGGAAACTGAGGCAATTGAAGTTAACTTGATTTGCCCAAGGTCACAATACAAGCTAGTTGAAACCAAACGCTTTTTCTTTTTTTTTTTAATTATACTTTAAGTTCTAGGGTACATGTGCACAACCTGTTTTTTGTTTTTTTTTTTTGAGACAGAATCTCACTCTGTCACCCAGGTTGGGGTACAGTAGCACATTCTTCGCTCACTACAACCTCCGCCCCCAGGGTTCAAGCCATTCTCCTGCCTCAGCCTCCTGAGTAATTATTCCTCTGTGGTGGCAGGCACATGCCACCATGCCCAGCTTATTTTTGTATTTTTAGTAGAGATGGGGTTTCACCATGTCGGCCAGGGTGGTCTCACAGTCTCAAACTCCTGACCTCAGGTGATCCACCCACCTTGGCCTCCCAAAGTGCTGAGATTACAGATGTTGGCCACTATGCCTGGCCCCAAATGCTCTTTAGGGTCTGTTATTCATCTCCTGTTTAAACCATTAACCACCTTTCAACACAAAACTAATCATATCGATTACGGGTATGTTTTTATTGTTCAGTTGCAAAGCAGAGTGGTATTCCTTCATAGACATTGTTTTTAAATTAGAAGAGGGACCATTATCCTTTCTGGTTTCTCAGACCGGGTTCTCAGATTAAACTTGTTCTCAGAGTTCAATAAATTGTTCTAGGTGAATGAGCCTTAGGTTTAAAAACGGTGTTTGTGTATATACATTTTTCAGCTCATCAAACTGTATACTTAAGGCCAGGTGTGGTGGCACACGCCTATAATCCCAGCACTTTGGGAGGCTGAGGCAGGAAGATCACTTGAGCATAGTTTGAGATTGCAGTGAGCTATGATCATGCCACTGCACTTGAGCCTGAGCAATAGAGTAGACTGTCCCCAAAAAAGCAAAACAAAACAAAACAGCTACATTTGAAAGGAATGTATGAATGCAAATTGTAATTTAGTATAAAATTTTTTAAAAAAATTAAAAGTACTGAGGCCAGGCGTGGTGGTGGCTCAACCCAGAACTTTGGGAGGCCGAGGCAGGCGGATCACGAGGTCAAGAGATCAAGACCACCCTGGCCAATATGGTGAAACCCCGTGTCTACTAAAAATACAAAAAAAAAAAAAAAAAAAAAATTAGCTGGGCATGGTGGCCTGTGCCTGTAGTCCCAGCTACTTGGGAGGCTAAGGCAGGAGAATCGCTTGAACCCAAAAGACGGAGGTTGCAGTGAGCTGAGATCGCACCACTGTACTCTAGCCTGGCGACAGAGCGAGACTCTGTCTCAAAAATAAAAATTAAAAAGTACTGAGGGAACACCCACCAGAATTTTACTTGATAATCAAAGAAGGAAAGTTGTTTAAAAATTGTTCATCAGCCCATGGGCAGTGGCTCACGCCAGTAATCCCAGAACTTTGGGAGGCTGAAGTGGGCGGATAGCTTGAGCCCTAGAAGTTTGAGACCAGCCTGGGCAACATAACATAACCCCATTTCTATGAAAAAAAAAATTGCCTGGCACAGTAGCACGTGCCTGTAGTCTCAGCTACTCAGGACGCTGAGGTGGATAACCTGAGCCTCAGGGGGCTAAGACTACGCCACTGCACTCCAGCCCGGTGTCAGAGTGAGACTCTGTCTCAAAAAAAAAAAAAAAAAAAAAAAAAAAAACCAACAACAACAGAAAAAACACAAAATAAAAATGAAAAAAAACAAACATTGGTAATCAGAATCATCTTTGGATAAAATTTCTAGGCTGTAGATTTCTTTAAAATGTGTATAACAAATCTGGTATAACCTCTCACCTTATTTCTATTTGTACCATATGATTTAACTCTAGAAGCTGGTTTTTATTAATCTGTCAACTTTTATGCCTTTTATATTTACTTTAAAAAGAAAACTATTACTTTTCTTTGGATTCAGGAAATAAACCGTATCAGTCCTGAGTAAAGACAGCACTTACATTATACAGTTTTTTAAAAATGAACCCTGAAGAACAAACCGTGTACACCTAGACAAGCTTTTTCATTTTGGCAGACAATCATGTCAACAAGCAATACGTTGGGTTTTTGTTTTTCTTGCATGATGTCACTTGTTGAATGCTATTTTACAGCTGCATACAAATGAGCGTTGGGCTAGATACTTTGTAAACAAAATTAGGAAAATAGCCACCATTTACTGACTGCTTCCTATGTGCATTTAACTAGGTAATTCAACCAAAATCTCAGGAAAAACAAGACGGAACAATATATTGAAGCTGTGTGGATGATTTTTTACACCCTTACACGCAATTAGCCGATTTCCTGAGCAGAGCATGATGTTCCCCCAAGTGTTAACAAGTATCTGCCAGCTTTTCACCCTTAAGCATTTGGAGTTCAGGGTTTTCAGAGGTAATTTTGTTTATATGTGGTTCTCACCTTCCTTCCATGTGAACTACAATCTATCACACCTACACTATCTACAGGATCCTTAGTCTGAGTTCACACCTGGAGTCTCCGAGTTTATATTAAGTAGCTTTCCCAAGACCACACAGCTTTTAAAAGCTACAAAGTCTAAGCAGCCTGACTCTCAAGCTCCCCTTCTAACCACTATAATTCCATCACCCAAAATTCTCCTCATGCAACGGATCCACAAACATACGGATTTTTAGGACTTTGAGACAAAGTTGGCCATTTTACAGATAAGGAAATTGAGGTCCAGAAAGGTAAAGTCGACTTGCCTGAATTCATGCAGCAGTGTCCAGATACCTTCCAACACAACGTCCAGATATGCCACACTTCCTCTTGCACAGTCCCCACCCTTCCCCACCCTCCTCGTCCCACCCTATCTACTCTTTCCGGGCCCAGTTCCACCCGGCTCCACCCAATCTCATTCCTTCCTCTTCCCCAAAGAGGTACGAGGTACAAGTATGTGATACCCCACTTCTGGCTTCCTCAAAAGCTTAAGGAAAACCAGCTCCACACTCACCCCCAACCCACAGATGGATTGGCCCACCAGAGAATAGGGCCGTGTGGAAAGGGTAGGGGCTGCACGGGGAAGCCTATCACGCTTAAGTAGACAATTGATGATGGGGTTCAGGTGCAACAGTCTTTTTGGCAATGGCTCTCTTCCTAGAAGTGCAATGCAAAGCAGACAGGCCGGTTGCCAGGTGCATTCAGGGAAGGAGGTGCAAAAAGTGATAGCTAATCTATGGACTTTGCCCAGCTGGCCTGCCCTGGCCCCCACAACTCTTAGAAGTGATCTAAAAAGGTATGAAACCAAGGAGGCAAGGCGCCCTTGGATTGCACAGGCTCTCCCCTCCTCTTGCTTGAGATTAGAAGGGAGGGGGTAAAGGCAGGACATCCAGAGGCATCCAGCCAGGATCTTAGCACCAGTAAAGCCAAGGAATGAATGAATGGCCACAGGCTACTCTGCAGGGCACTCACAGCCTCGCCTTCACCAAGGTCAGCCTCCCCGCTCTCCCATTCTTTATTTCAAGCAGATGGGGTCTCAGAACCCAGGTCTGGCCTCTTGTCCCCTGCGTCTTAGCAGTGAGCCAGGGATCTGGGTGGGCCAAGGGATGGAGGGGCAAGAGATCTGCTGTTATGGGGCTGGCCTGGTCTTTAGAACAAACTCCTTCCCCACCAGCCTCATCCTGGGCTCTAGCTTACCATGGATCCGGTGTTCTCAGCCCTCCCTTTTCTTCCTCTCCCTCCCAAAGCAGGCGCTGTGTTCTCTATCGTCAACCCGCACATGGCCCACACAGGTCTCAGTAAGGTTGTGGGTTTGATTCTCCCCTGGATGGCTGACTCCTCACCCAGCCTTGCTCCGTGCCTCTCTGCCCTGCCCTCCCTGGCCTGGCCACACTAGCCCGACTGCACAGGCTGCACCCTGCCAGGGCCTAAGGGAGCGCCAGCCATCTTGGCTCCCTCCCCGGTGGCCCTGGAGGCCCAGCCAGGCAAGAGCAGCTGCCAGGGTTGGCTGGTGGCAGCCAAGCCTTTGGGCTGCGACTTCCCAAGGAAATTCCCACCACCAACGGTAGTGGCTGCACCTTGGGTCACAAGGGTGGGCCTGAGGCCACCAAGTCAATCCAGCCCAGTTCAGTTGCTCTACTGGACCACGTGTTTGGAAGGGAGGGAGAGTGCAGCCCACAAGGGGAAGCAGCACAGGATCCTGGTTGCCCCTTAAGGTGCCAGGAGGCAATGAGTGGCAAAAGAGGGAGCTGGCAGGTCTGGGGCTGCAGGGACAAGGGATCCAGCCTGAGAAGCTCCGGGAACCTGGGGAGGGACCGAGGCCAGACCATTGTGGAGGGTGGGGAAGGGAGATAGGCAGACGGGTGGGGGTGGGGACAGGGCTGGAGGTGGAGGTGGGGGTGGGGAGAAAGAGAACTTGAAACAATGCGTCCTCTCCCTCTACATACACACCCAGACACACACACACCACATAGCATCTTCACGTGGTCAGTCCTTGACCTGGGCCCAGTAGGGTCCCGAGATCATCCCTGACCCCGCTGGAGCCTCCAAACTGTACAGGGCACCCCCACCCTTCCTAGTTTTGAGGAAACTCGCTGGTTTACTGACCTGGAGGGTGACCCAGAGCCCTGGGGGCATCCACTTCTCGCTCCACCTTCCAGCCTGGAACATTTAAGTCACCCTGTGGGGAAAGGCCTTCTCAGACAGCGTCCCCAGCCGAGCTCGTCTCACTCCAGAACCAGTTTCATATCTGTAGAGGACCATTGAGCATGGACCGTCTACAGCCAACTGGCCGGTGGGGAAGCGGCTTAAGCCACTCCCCCCAGGAAATCGCCCACCCTCAAGTGCTCTGTACCAAGATGAAAGAAGTGCAAATTCGGGGGTCACTTCCAATGGTAAAGTGATAGCAGCTATTGTCATCCACTCTCCCCAGCTGGGGGTGTTAAAGCGCCCTGACCCAGCTCTGAAACAAACCCCAAACTGCCCAGAGAAAACTTGAAAGAAAGTTGAAAGATTTCCAAAGAGTTTGGGGGGAGGGGAGTGAAGGGGAGGAGAAGGTTCAGATCGAAAGACCTAGGGGAAGAAAGTCTGTGGCCAGGCTTGCAGGGGAGGTGGAAGAGAGCAAAGCTGGGGCCCAGAAACTAGCTATGGATGATTGCTTAAGAGAAATACCTTGAGGCTCTCTGAACCCTCAAAATGCATCTCTTTGTGAGGCAGCTCTCACCGACCCTGGTCCTGTAAGACAGGGAGAACCAGGCAGACTGAAGAGCTACTCACCGCCCCATCATGGTGCAGGCTCCTTTCCCATCCAGGAAGTCCCCACTTTCTCTAAAGGCTGCATCTCCACCATTCTCCATTATCTGAGCATCCCCCAGGCTTGAGGCTCAACACCTCTCATTCCCAAAGCAAGCCTGGGCCAGAGCTGCATCTGTCAGGAGCCAGGGGGCCTATCCTAGGGCACCTAACTTACTGAGCCCAACTGGAAGGTGGGGGCATGCAGTACCTGCAGCTTCGGTCCCTCCCCCATGGCTCACCTAGGGCCCAGGGGCCTCAAATAATCCCAGGAGGAACCAGTCCAGCCCCTGCTGATGGGGGAGGTGAAGGCCTCAGGATTGCAGCCTTGGTGGCAGCTTCCCCCCTACCCCCCAGGGGCTTTCCAGCCTGGCTTTAACCCTTTGGAGTACTGTAGCTAGCTGCTTCTTTCCAATTCCACCCATCACTCCTCCGTGCTGTCTTTCCCCTGGCAACCACTGTAAAATGCCCTCAAGTATCCGTTATGCTCCAGCTCCACTATTATCATTTTCTCCTCTCTCAATCACAGCTCCACACTTATCACCAAAAGCAAAAAGTCCTTCACTAAACACCCTTTCCCAGGGGCACTGGAAGAAGGGCCGTCACACTTGAACTCAAGTCCAGTTCCTGCAACATAATCACACCCGCCCCACCCACCATGATGGCAGTGGCCTGAGGCTGTGGCTTAGCGGATGTCTTGGACTTGGGTTTGAATGCCAATCCTACCCCTTACTAGAGTGTGGCTTTAGGCAAATTGTTCAACCCCTCCCAGCCTGACTTTGTGGTTAATGGGGTATAACATCTACCCCAGAGAGTCATTGGGTAAATTCCTGAGATGATAAATTTAAAACATTTAGAACTCTGCTTGGTACAAAGAAAGTGTATTCCAGTTCTCAGCCTTTCCAGTTAATTTGAAATTATTTTTAAACTCTTCATATAAATATGCTGTATTTTTAAAGTTTTAGAGAATAGTGGTTATCTCATAGAAGGAGATGGAACTACGAAATACCTTTTCTTTCCACACTGTGTTCTTTCTGTGCTGTTTGACAGTTTATAAAAACATCTACATTACTTGCTATCATTTTAAAAAGCAATGAAGATAATTTAAAAATTTTTTGAAGGCTAATGGAATCTTTCGAAGTGTTTTTAAAAAAGAAAGTAGCAAAAAAACAAAAAGGTTTGTTGGCTTTTCCATTACAAAAGTAAGAGTGTTATTTATAGAATAATTGGGAAATTTTTTGAAAGTAAAGTAAAAGGTAGAAAAATTACCTATAATCCCATTATCTAAAGACAGCTATTGTTAACATCTCAGTATATTTTTTTCTAATCCAGTCCATTTTTCTTAGAATTACACAAGTTAAGCATTCTCTTTATGAAAGATTCAAATAATACAGAATAAAATGGCCAGGTGTGGTAGTGCATGCCTATAGTCCCAGCTACTCGGAAGGCTGGGGCCAGAGGATTGCTTGAGTCCAGAAGGTAGAAGCTGCAGTGAGCTATGATGGCACCGCTGCACCACTACACTCCAGCCTGGGTGAAAGAGTGAGATCCTGTCTCAAAAACAAAGGAAAAAAAAAAAGAGTAGGTAAGCAAGCCCTTTTTCCATACCCAACACATTCCCCCCACTATGCCCATCTGCCAGTCCTTTTGCTATGCATTTTCATCTTTTTTTTTTCTTTTCTTTTCTTTTTTTGACACAGGGTTTCACTCTGTTGCTGCTGGGGTGAAATGGTGAGATCATAGCTCATATGCAACCTCAAACTCCGAGCTCAAGTGATCCTGCCACCTCAGCCTCCCGAGGAGCTGGGACAACAGGCACACGCCACCACGCCCAGATAATATATATATATATTCTAAGTAGAAACAGGGTCTCCCTATGTTGTCCAGACTGGTCTCGAACTCTTGGGCTCAAATCCTCCTGCCTTGGCCTCCCAAATTGCTGGGATTACAGGTGCGAGCCACCATGCCCAACCCATTTTCATCTTTTTATGTGCATATATACGTGTTTATTTTTCTAGCTTCTCTTTTGTTTTTTCTTTGTTTTTTTCTCTTTTTTTTTTAATTCTTTTTCTTTTTCTTTTCTTTTCTTTTCCTTTTTCTTTTTTTTTTTTTTGGAGATGGAGTTTTGCTCTTGTTGCCTAGGTTGGAATGCAGTGGCACAATCTCGGCTCACTACAACCTCCAACTCCCAGGTTCAAGCGATTCTCCTGCCTCAGCCTCCACAGTAGTTGGGATTACAGGCCCCTGCCACCACGCCCAGCTAATTTTTGTATTTTTAGTACAGACAGGGTTTCGCCATGTTGGCCAGGGTGGTCTCGAACCCCTGATCTCAGGTGATCCACCCACTTCGGCCTCCCAAAGTGCTGGGATTACAGGTGTGAGCGACCGTGCCTAGCCAAGGATATTTTCATTTTATGTTAAACAATTTTAAAAACATTTTTGACTAAATAATAATAGGCAGGGTGCAGATTGGGTGTTTCACCAACATGGTGAAACCCTGTCTCTACTAAAGATATAAAAATTAGCCAGGCATGGTGGCAGGTGTCCATAATCCCAGCTACTCTGGAGGCTGAGGCAGGAGAATTGCTTGTACCTGGGAGGCGGAGGTTGCAGTGAGCTGAGATTGTGCCACTGCACTTCAACCTGGGAGACAGAGTGAAACTCCATCTCAAAAAAAAAAAAAAAAAGGCAGGTACAGTGGCTCATGTCTGTAATCCCAGTGCTTTGGGAGGCCAAGGCAGAAAGATCGGTTGAGCCCAGGAATTTGATACCAGCCTGGACAAACACAAGAAGCTCCCATCTCTACAAAAATTTTAAAATTAGCCAGGTATGGTGGTATGCACCTGTGATCCTAGTTACTCAGAGGCTGAGGCAGGAGGATCGATTAAGCCCAGGAGGTGAAGGCTGCAGTGAGCCAAGATTGTGCCACTGCACTTCAGCTTGGGCAACAGAGCAACAGCCTGTCTCAAAAAATAAATGAAAAATAAACAAGCCGGGCGCAGTGGCTCAAGCCTGTAATCCCAGCACTTTGGGAGGCCGAGACGGGCAGATCACGAGGTCAGGAAATCGAGACCATCCTGGCTAACATGGTGAAACCCGTTTCTACTAAAAAAATACAAAAAACTAGCCGGGCGAGGTGGCGGGGGCCTGTAGTCCCAGCTACTCGGGAGGCTGAGGCAGGAGAATGGCGTGAACCCGGGAGGCGGAGCTTGCAGTGAGCTGAGATCTGGCCACTGCACTCCAGCCTGGGCGACAGAGTGAGACTCCGTCTCAACAAAAAAAAAAAAAAAGAAAGAAACAAAAATAAAAATTTTACAAAAGGATCAGGATTCAAATTTCAGCTATGTTCTCTACCTACAGTTTCTGTCTCCAGAAGCAGCCAATATTGGCCGGGCGCGGTGGCTCAAGCCTGTAATCCCAGCACTTTGGGAGGCCGAGACGGGCGGATCACGAGGTCAGGAGATCGAGACCATCCTGGCTAACACGGTGAAACCCCGTCTCTACTAAAAAAAAATACAAAAAACTAGCCGGGCGACGTGGTGGGCACCTGTAGTCCCAGCTACTCGGGAGGCTGAGGCAGGAGAATGGCGTAAAAAACCCGGGAGGCGGAGCTTGCAGTGAGCTGAGATCCAGCCACAGCACTCCAGCCTGGGCGACAGAGCCAGACTCCGTCTCAAAAAAAAAAAAAAAAAAAGAAGCAGCCAATATTGTTTCTAGTGTATCACTCCAGAGATAGGTTCTGTATAAACAAGCAAGTCTCAGAGAGCTTTTTTCCTTTCTTTAAAGCACAAATGGTAGTCTACTAAACACTCTTATGAACGGTTTTTCACTTTATTTTTTTATCCAGAACCATGACTGTCCAATGAAATTTAAAGAGGGTTACGCACATATTTTTACATTTTTCTTTTTTTTAGACAGTGTCTCCCTCTCATGCCCAGGCTGGAGTGCAGTGCCACGATCTCAGCTCACTGCAACCTCTGCTTCCCAGGTTCAAGCAATTCTCCGGCCTCAGCCTCCTGAGTAGCTGAGGTTACAGGTGCCCACCACCATGCCCCCGGTAGTTTTTTGTATTTTTAGTAGAGATGGGGTTTTACCACGTTGGCCAGGCTGGTTTTGAACGCCTGACTTCAAGTGATCTACCCACCTCAGCCTCCCAAAGTGCTAGGATTACAGGTGTGAGCCACTGTGCCCAGCCACTTTTACATTTTCTAGTGAACACTTTTTTTTTTTTTTTTTAAATATAGTCTTGCTCTGTCAAGGCTGCAGTGCAGTGGCATGATCATGGCTCACTGCAGCCTTGACCTTGATCAAGCAATCCTCCCATCTCAACTTCTCCAACTGGCTGGGACCACAGGTGGGCACCACCACACCTGGCTAATTTTTTTTTTTATTTTTTGTAGAAACCAGAGTCTTGCTATGCTGTCCAGGCTGGTTTTGAACTCCTGGGTTCAAGTGATCCTCCTCCTTTGGCCTCCCCAAATGCTAGGATTCTAGGCATGAGCTACCATGCCCAGCCAGTAAACACATTTTTTAAAGTTAAAAGGAGGCCGGGTATGGTGGCTCACGCCTGCAATCCTAGCACTTTGGGAGGCTGAGGTGGGTGGATTGCTTGAGGTCAGGAGTTCAAGACCAGCCTGGCCAACATGTGAAACCCCGCATCTACAAAAATACAAAAAAAAAAAAAGAAGCCAGGCGTGGTGGCACACACCTGTAATCCCAGCTACTGGGGAGGCTGAGACAGGAGAATCACTTGAACCCAGGAGGCAGAGGTTGCAGTGAGCCGAGATCGTGCCATTGCACCCCAGCCTGGGCAACAGAGCAAGACTTCATCTCAAAAAAAAAAAAAGGTTAAAAGGAAAAGGTGAAGTTAGTGTGTCTTTGTTGTTAAGAGTGTCTTACTCTGTCATCCAGGCTGGAGTGCAGTGGCTTCAACACAGTTCCCTGCAGCCTCGACTTCTGGGGCTTAAGTTATCCTCCTTCCCCAGCTTCCTAGGTGGCTGGGACCACAAGGTGCACACCACCTTGCCTGGCTAATTTTTTTATTTTTTCTAGGGATGAGATCTTCCTATATTGCTGAGGCTAGTTTCAAACTCCTGGATTTACGTGATCCTTCCGCCTCAGCCTCCCAAAGTACTGGAATTACAAGCATGAGCCAAGGTATTGGCAATGAATTAACAATACATTTTCTTTTAAAACAATATACCATTTTGACAGGAACTCAATATCGAAATATCATTTTGCCAGGCGCAGTGGTTAACACCTGTAATCCTCACACTTTGGGAGGCTGAGGTGGTGGATCACTTGAGGTCAGGAGTTCAAGACCAGTCTGGCCAACATGGTGAAACCCCAACTCTACCAAAATTACAAAAATTAGCCAGGCGTGGTGGCGCATGCCTGTAATCCCAGCTACTCGGGAGGCTGAGGCAGGAGAATCACTTGAACCTGGGAGGCAGATGTTGCAGTGAGCCGAGGTCATGCCATGACACTCCAGCTTGGGCAATAAGAGTGAAACTCCATCTCAAAAAAAAAAAAAAAAAAAAAAATTGGCTGGATGCAGTGGCTCACGCCTGTAATCCCCACACTTTGGGAGACTGAGGCAGGTGGATCACCTGAGGTTAGGAATTCGAGACCAGCCTGGCCAACATAGTGAAACCCTGTCTCTACTAAAAATACAAAATTAGCCAGGCATGGTGGCACGCACCAGTAATCCCAGCTACTCAGGAGGCTGAGGCAGGAGAATCACTTGAACCTGGGAGGCGGAGGTTGCAGTGAGCCAAGATCATGCCACTGTACTCCAACCTGGTGACAGAGTGAGACTCCATCTTTAAAACAAAAAAAAAAATTATTAATGAGATGTTTTACATTCCTTTTTTATACCAAGTCTTCAAAATCTGGCGTGCATTTTACACTTAAAGCACATCTCAATTGGGATTAGCCACATTTCAAATACTGCACAGCCACATGTGGCTGGTGGCTTCTATTTTAGCAGAGATAGCATGAACTCCATGTAATGCATGGGTGTGCTTTATGGATCCAGTCTTCTGATGAACATGAAGGTCATTTCCATCTTGTGCTGATTAAACCCCGCTACAGTGGGTAAGCTTGTACATGCATAATTTTCCACATGTACAAGTATAGCTGTACCTTCAAATTGTATGTGTAATAGTAATTTGTATAGATCTTGCAAATTTCCCCACTTAGAAGTTATACCAGGCCAGCCAGGCACGGTGGTTCACACCTCTAATCCCAGTACTTTGGGAGGCTGAGGCGGATGGATCACCTGAGGTCAGGAGTTTGAGATCAGCCTGGCCAACATGGTGAAACTCTGTCTCTACAAAAATTACAAAAATTAGCTGGGTATGGTGGCATGTGCCTGTAATCCCAGCCACTCGGGCTATTGAGGCAGGGGAATCGCTTGAACCTGGAAGGTAGAGTTTGCAGTTAGCCAAGATCGCACCACTGCACTCCAGCATGACTCCAGAGCAAGATTCTGTCTCAAAAAAAAAAAAGTTATACCAAATTTCTTTCCCAAAAACAGTATGAGAGTACAATTTCCCCACCCTGTCAGTATAATGTGTTATCAAAGTGTTTTATAATCTTTGCCAATCTAATAAGTGAAAAATTATTCCCTCAGTATAGCTTTTTGTTGTTGTTGTTTTTCTCAGTATAGTTTTAATTTACATTTTTTAATTATGATAAAAGAGCATTTTTCATATATGTAAGAGCCTTTTAGACTGGTGTGGTGGCTCACACCTGTAATCCCAGAACTTTGGGATGTCAAGGCAGGAGGACTTGAGCCCAGGAGTTCAACACCAGCCTGAGCAAGACAGTGAGACCCTGTCTCCACAAAAGTAAAAAAGAAACAATTAGCCAGGTGTAGTGGCATGCACCTGTGGTCCCAAATACTTGGGAGGCTGAGGAGTTCAAGGTTGTAGTGAGCTATGATTACACCACTGCAATCCAGTCTGCGTGACAGAGTGAGACCCTGTCTCAAGGAAAAAAAAAAAAGCCATTTATGTTTTTTCTTTTGAATATCCTATGCCCATTTTGCTATTGGATTATAGCCCTTTTTCTTATTGATTTGTCAGAGCTTTGTACAAAACATATATTTTGCATATATGTGTACATATATACACACACATACACAAATACATTCACATGTGTATGCACGTATACACACGTATACATATATACACATTTGTATATGTGTGTGTGTGTGCATATGTATGTACATATACATGTACATACACATACATACATAGTTTTATTTTGCACAAGCCCTCAGAAATAAATGTAGGATATATTAAGACAGTCCTTGGTTGATGATGGGAATTAGAAATATTTTTTCTGAATTTGTGGTTCCTAGTTGGACTTTGAACCACAGTCCAAACAGATATGGTACAAATCTGTCTTGTCTTTTTTTTTTTTCTGAAGCAAGGTCTTGCTCTGTCACCCAGGCTGGAGTGCACTAGTGTAATCACAGCTCATTGCAGCCTCAAACTCCTGAGTTCAAGGGATTCTTCTGCCTCTGCCTCTGCCTCCTGAGGAGCAGGAGCATACCACACCCAGGCTGATCTCAAACTCCTAGACTGACATATCTGTCTTTTCTTTAATGGATTTTGGATTTGGTAAATTTTAATTTCCTTTTATTTAAACTGTCAAGATGAGATGTCACAAAATTAAGGGCCTGGTTATTAAGGTGTTCAAACACCAAAATCCCAGTTTCCCAGCAATAACTAAACCAGCTTCCACAAGTAGACATCTTTAGTTAATATGTACCTTGCTTTGAACCAAATTCAGATTTCAGAAGCAGAGGAGTTGGGGGTAATCCTTCACTTATAAAGAGACATGCGGCCAGGTGTGGTGGCTCACGCCTGTAATCCCAGCACTTTGGGAGGCCAAGGCATGTGGATCACTTGAGGTCAGGAGTTTGAGACCAGCCTGGCCAACATGGTGAAAGCCCATCTCTACTAAAAATACAAAAACTAGCTGGGCATGGTGCTGGGCGCCCGTAATCCCAGCTAGCCTGGAGGCTGAGGCAGGAGAATCACTTGAACCCGGGAAGCGGAGGGTACAGTGAACCAAGAAGGTGCCATTGTACTCCAGCCTGGGCAACAAGAGCAAAACTCTGTCTCAAAATAAATAAATAAATAAATAAATAAATAAATAAATAAAGAGATACGCAATAGAAAAGCTTCCTTTAAATAATGAGAGAAGTAATTAACCATGTTTATGTTTAAATGGACAGCTTTCCAGGGGTTGTGTAAGTGGTGGTTCACCTGAACTTGCATCAGCTATTAAAAGCAAGTCCTATGTTGAGTAGGACATTGATTGGGTGGTGAAGAGTCTAAATTTTGGAGTATGACAGGGTCAGTATTCCAGCTCTGCCCCGTGCGACACGGGGCAAATTACCTGGCCTCCCCAGATCTAATTTCTCACTTAGAAAATGATGGTAACAACCCCAGAGAGGTTGCTGTGAGGATTAAATGGAAAAACTGTGAAATTCTTAGCACGGGTCTAACCATGAAATGCTCAGTAAACAGTGCTGCTATTCAGTTACTCTCTTCCCTACTCACCTTCTTTCTACAGAGATTTAAAGAATTCATCCATCTGTAGGCTGGGCATGGTGGCTCACGCCTGTAATCCCAGCACTTTGGGAGGCTGAGGTAGGCAGATCACCTGTCAGGAGTTCAAGACCAGCCTGACCAATATGGCGAAACCCTGTGTCTACTAAAAATACAAAAATTAGCTGGGTGTGGTGGCGCACACCTGTATTCCCAGCTATTGGGAAGGCTGAGGCAAGAGAATTGCTTGAACCCAGGAGGCAGAGGTTGCAGTGAGCCGAGATTGTGCCACTGCACTCCAGCCTGGGCAACAGAGTGAGACTCGATCTCAAAAAAAAGAAAAGGCTTCTCATTCGTTCTGCAACCTATTGTATTCACTATACACAAAGGCCTTAAATCCAATTGCTGCTAGTCTTACTTTCATGACATCATATTCTCCTAGCTTCTTTTATTTTCTTTTTTTTTTGAGATAGGGTCTTGCTCTATTGCCCAGGCTGGAATGCAGTACTGCAATCATAGCTCACTGTAGCCTCAAAATCCTGGGCTCAATCAATCCTCCCACCTCAGCCTCCCAAGTAGCTGGGACTACAGGCATGTGCCACCATGCCCAGTGAATTTTTTTCTTATGTTTTGTAGAGATGGTGTCTCACTATTTTTCCCAGGCTGGTCTAGAACTCTTGGGCTCAAGTGATCCTCCCACCACCTTGGCCCCCAAAGTGTTGGGATTACAGACATGAGCCACCATGCCCAAGCTGGTTTCTTTTTCTTTTTCTTTTTCTTTTCTTTTTTTTTTTTTTTTTGAGACGGAGTCTCACTCTGTCGCCCAGGCTGGGGTGCAGTGGCTGGATCTCAGCTCACTGCAAGCTCCGCCTCCCGGGTTTACGCCATTCTCCTGCCTCAGCCTCCCAAGTAGCTGGGACTACAGGCGCCCACCACCTCG
The DNA here is from genome assembly GCF_037993035.2 of Macaca fascicularis. Lineage (NCBI taxonomy): Eukaryota > Metazoa > Chordata > Mammalia > Primates > Cercopithecidae > Macaca > Macaca fascicularis. The sequence continues at coordinate 142,293,911 of NC_088381.1, read as the reverse complement.
CCTGGCTAGTTTTTTGTATTTTTTAGTAGAGACGGGGTTTCACCATGTTAGCCAGGTTGGTCTCGATCTCCTGACCTCGTGATCTGCCCGTCTCGGCCTCCCAAAGTGCTGGGATTACAGGCTTGAGCCACCGCGCCCGGCCCTGGTTTCTTTTTCTTTTGTTCTTTCTCCTTCCTTTGTTTCTCCCCCTCCTCCACCCTTCTCCTTTACCCTCTCTTTGCCTCTAACCAGGACTGAGGCCTTTACTCCCCGACCAGAGTCCCTTGGTGATTACCAAGAGATGGGTGACCTCTCAGACTCTGGAGTCAGAGCAACCAGAATTGAATCTCAGCTCCCCTACTTCCTAGTTATGGAACTTTAAACGAGCCTGACCCTCAGTTTCCTCATCTGTGAAATGGGGCAAGTGATATCTACTTTACAGGGTCAATGAAATGATCTGATAAAACAGCCATATCACTACTTGTCCCTGAGGAAATAAAACCAGGGAAATATGATTGTCGATTCAAACTACAATTAGTGGTTCACACCTGTAATCCTAGCTACTGAAGCTAGGAGGATCTGAAGCAAGAGGAACATTTGAGGCCCAGGGTTCAAAGTCAACCTGGGCACCCTAGTAAGACCCTGTCTCAAAAAAAAAGAAAAGAAACAAATGGCTGGGCACGGTGGCTCACTCTTGTAATCCTAGCACTTTGGGAGTCCAAGTCAGACAGATCACCTGAGGTCAGGAGTTCGAGAGCAACCTGGCCAACATGGTGAAACCTCATCTCTACTAAAAATCTAAAAATTAGCCAGGCATGGTGGCTCACACCTGTAGTCCCAGCTACTCAGGAGGCTGAAGCATAAGAATTGCTTGAACCCAGGAGGCGGAGGTTGCACTGAGCTGACATCATGCCACTGCACTCCAGCCCGGGCAACAGAGTGAGACTCGATCTCAAAAATAAAAATAAAAAAATAAAAATAATTAGCTGAATGTGATGGCATGCAACTATAGTCCGAGCTACTCAGGAGGCTGAAGCGGGAGGATCACTAGAGCCTAGGAGTTTGAGGCTTCAGTGAGCTGTGATTGTGCCACTCCACTCCAGTCTGGGCAACAGAGCAAGATTCTATCTCTAAAACAAAAAACAGATTACAATTTGTTAAACATCTACTCTGTGTAGGCATTATACTCAGCTCTGTGGAAGACACACAAAGAGTGAATGCAGTCTTCCAGACAGCACAGAAAGGTGCATAGCAAGTTCTCAATGGTAAGAGCTCATAATGAGAGCTACCATGACTTGCTATTACTGTGGAAAGGAAGAAGTATTTCTTGAGCCCCTCACGCTTGGGTACTGGCGGTTCTCAGAGATCTGTGCTAAGAGGGCTGTCAGGCTGATGCTGGCTTCTCTGGTCATTTGCAACTCCAATCTAACATTATTCATGGCTGTAAGTCATTTCACTTAGGGGTAAGTGTGAGTATAGATTGGATATTAGAGTATAAGAAGCAATTAATGTGAAATTTGTTAGGAGTGAGAACAGTATGATGGTTACATATGAAAATGTTCTAACTTTTTAGATATACATTTGAGAATTTAGGAATAAAATGTCAGGGATTTGATTTTTTTTATCAGGAATAAAAAGAATATATATGGCACAATGTGATACTTTTTGGATCAGGCGTTCATTATACTGTTCATTCTGAGTGGTTCATTATACCATTTTTCATTTTGGGTGTGTTTAATAACTTTTACAATAAAAAGATGAAATATTTTCTTTGAGGAGTGAAGTATCACTTTAAAGGAGCAAGGGGGAAGGACACTTACCTGCAAGCCAGGCTCCCACTTCGGGGAAAAGCAGGCAGCCCAGGTACCCGGGATGGGCAATGTCATCGGTCATCTGGATTACCATCTGCTTGTTTGCAGGGTCTTTGATAGGTGCCCTTGGGGCAATGGGCTTCACAGAGCAGCTGTCCTCAGGAAACTTACCTGGCAAGGGAAGAAGGTTTGTCAATAACTCAGCCCTTCTCCCACCCCAAGGAAACAGGCACAGGTACCCACTAGGGGAACAGCTGGCCCTGAAGCAGTTTCAAGGGCTTGTGGTCCTCCCCCTCCAAGTTTGTTGCATTTCTTCAGCCCTCTCTATTTCATCCATGAAGAGGAAACAAGACCCCAAGGCCAAACTCAGGATCTCCCAATCACCCTGCTCTTCCTCTCAGGCCTGGTATCTTTGGGCTTAGTTTACTCCCAACTCCTTTCATCCCCCATTACCACACACAGGCAACCACCTTTATTAGTTTCCTTCCAGAGTTTCTTTTTTTTTTTTTTTTTTTCTTTTTTTGAGACAGCGTCTCACTCTGCCACCCAGCTAGACTAAAGTGGCACGATCTCAGCTCATTACAACCTCCGCCTCCCTCCCAGGTTCAAGCAATTCTCCTGCCTCAGCCTTCCAGGTAGCTGGGACTACAGTCATGTGCCACCATGCCCAGCTAATTTTTGTATTTTTAGTAGAGACGGGGTCTCACCATGTTCACTGACTAGTCTCAAACTCCTGACCTCAAGTAATCCACCCACCTCAGTCTCTTAAAGTGCTGGGATGAGAGGCATCGCACCTGGCCCAGAGTTTCTTTTCATCAGTACAAGCAAATACAAAAATACATGCCTCAAGGACAGTATGTTCTGAATAGGCATAAACCCAACTCAAAGTAAATGCAAAATACAGAAGATTACAAAATGTTCAGGTAAGAGTGAAATAAGTGTGGGAGTTGTTAACATCTAGATAAGATCTAAAGCCAAAGGGGTAAGAAGAGAGGAGAAAAAGAGAGAAAGAAAAAGGACAATCCTCTAGAGTCACCTAGAGGAAAACAGTGAAAAGAATTACCAAGAGGAAACTTTTTTTTTTTTTTGAGATGGAGTTTCGCTCTCGCTGCCCACATTGGAGTGCAATGGCGCGATCTCGGCTCACCGCAACCTCCGCCTCCCGGGTTCAAGTGATTCACCAGAAGGGAACATTTTAAGTCAATTATATTACCCACTACTGATGTGTGAATAGATATATGGGAACTAACCCAGAAATATAGCCAAATTAAAGTGGGATTTCAGAGTTAAATAAATCTTATGAATCCACTTTTGCAAAAATCTATCTACTATATACGTGTGTGTGTGTGTGTATTTAGTGAGTAGAAAGAAGTCTGGAAGACTATAAATGGAGCAAACTAATGGAAAACCCTGGAGAGGAGGTTTGTGGAAAGAGGCTGTTTTTTTTTTTTTTTTTTGGAGACAGAGTTTCACTCTCGTTGCCCAGGCTGGAGTGCAATGGTGGAATCTCAGCTAACTGCAACCTCTGCCTCCCAGGTTCAAGCAATTCTCCTGCCTCAGCCTCATGAGTAGCTGGGATTACAGGCATGCACCACCATGCCCAGCTAATTTTGTATTTTTAATAGAGACGGGGTTTCACCATGTTCACCAGACTGGTCTCAAACTCCCGACCTCAGGTGATCCGCCTGCCTCTGCCTCCCAAAGTGCTGGGATTACAGGTGTGAGCCACCGCACCTGGCCAGCTTTTTTACCTTGCACACTTCAGTTTTGTTTGCATTTTTGCCATAATAATGCATTCTTTTTGTAAATAAAGAAGATCTGAGACTGGGTGCAGTGGCTCACGCCTGTAATACCAGCACTTTGGGAAGCTGAGGCAGGCAGATCGCTTGAGGTCAGAAGTTTGAGACCAGCCTGGCCAACATAGTGAAACCCCATCTCTACTAAAGATACAAAAATTAGCTGGGCCTGGTGGTTCGTGTCTGTAATCCTAGCTACTTGGGGAGCTATGGCAGGAGAATTGCTTGAACCTAGGAGGTGGAGGTTGCAGTAAGCCAAGTCCACACCACTGCACTCCAGCCTGGGCAACAGAGCAAGACCCTGTCTCACAAAAAAAAAAATAGAACATCTGCAAAAGGGGAGAAACTGCTTAAGGCCACCTATATTGAAAATTTCTGGGCCGGGCGCGGTGGCTCAAGCCTGTAATCCCAGCACTTTGGGAGGCCGAGACGGGTGGATCACGAGGTCAGGAGATCGAGACCATCCTGGCTAACACGGTGAAACCCCATCTCTACTAAAAAATACAAAAAACTAGCCGGGCGAGGTGGCGGGCGCCTGTAGTCCCAGCTACTCGGGAGGCTGAGGCAGGAGAATGGCGTAAACCCGGGAGGTGGAGCTTGCAGTGAGCTGAGATCCGGCCACTGCACTCCAGCCTGGGCGACAGAGCGAGACTCCGTCTCAAAAAAAAAAAAAAAAAAAAGAAAATTTCTGAGCCTGTATAGAATGGCAATGAAAATCACTGGCTTTAGAGTTGAATAAACATGGGTTTAAATCCCAGCTGTACTGCATGAACCAGTTAACCTCTCTGAGCCTTAATTTCCTCATCTGTAAAATGTTGATAGAATAATATAAGTTCTTGCCGGGCGCGGTGGCTCACGCCTGTAATCCCAGCACTTTGGGAGGCCGAGGCGGGCGGATCACAAGGTCAGGAGATCGAGACCACGGTGAAACCCCGTCTCTACTAAAAATACAAAAAATTAGCCGGGCGCGGTTGTGGGCGCCTGTAGTCCCAGCTACTCGGGAGGCTGAGGCAGGAGAATGGCGTGAACCCGGGAGGCGGAGCTTGCAGTGAGCCGAGATCGCGCCACTGCACTCCAGCCTGGGTGACAGAGCGAGACTCCGTCTCAAAAAAAAAAAAAAAAAAAAAAGAATAATATAAGTTCTTTATAGGACTGTGATAAGGATTAAATGAAGAAATACAAGTCAGGGCCGGGCGCGGTGGCTCAAGCCTGTAATCCCAGCACTTTGGGAGGCCGAGACGGGTGGATCACGAGGTCAGGAGATCGAGACCATCCTGGCTAACACGGTGAAACCCCATCTCTACTAAAAAAAATACAAAAAACTAGCCGGGCGAGGTGGCGGGCGCCTGTAGTCCCAGCTACTCGGGAGGCTGAGGCAGGAGAATGGCGTAAACCCGGGAGGCGGAGCTTGCAGTGAGCTGAGATCCAGCCACTGCACTCCAGCCTGGGCAACAGAGCGAGACTCCGTCTCAAAAAAAAAAAAAGAAATACAAGTCAGGCATTTAGTACAGTGACTATTATACCCAAAACGCTCAATTAATATTAGTCATATTTTAAAATAGTGATTAGATCAAACTAGCCAATCAGAGGTACGCACTTGGACCACATTTATGTTAACACCTCTAGACCTACTGTCACTGAATTGCTTTTTCTGTGTCATGCTTTGGATCTCCACTGAGGGTTATTGGACACATTGGTTACATGGTTTCCCATATTCTATTATCCAGTTATGGTTGTTCTTTCTTGCTCTGTCACCCAGACCGGAGTGCAGTGGCATGATGTCAGTTCACTGCACCCTCCGCCTCCCAGGTTCAAGTAATTCTCCTGTCTCAGCCTCCCTAGTAGCTGGGATTACAGGCATGCACCACCACACCCGGCTAATTTTGTATTTTTAGTAGAGACAAGGTTTCACCATGTTGACCAGGCTGGTCTCAAACTTCTGACCTCAAGTGATCCACCTTCCTCGGCCTCCCAAAATGCTGGGATTACAGGTGTGAGCCACTGCGCCTGGCCTTTGTGTTATGGTTATTTGGATGCAGGTCTCCACTACTAGATTTCTTTGAAGGCAGGAATCATATTCTTTGTCTTTGTATTCTTCAAGTTATTCAATGGTGATGTGAAGACTGCTACTATTGTCTACTGCCAGAATCCAATCCACAGACCCACCCTCTGTACCAAGGAGCTCAGAGGTGGGCTGCATGTACCTGGGAGTATGCAAGATGATTCTCAGAAGAACTTCCGTGTAGATTATATATTTTCTTTCATTCTTTTCCATTTCTACATTTGTGTTTTACAAGGCACATAATATATTAGTGCATACATATCATTTATAAAGAAATACCCCTATAAGGCCAGGAGCAGTGGCTCACACCTGTAATCCCAGCACTTTGGGAGACCAAGGCAGGCGGATCACGAGGTCAGGAGATCGAGACCATGGTGAAATCCCATCTCTACTAAAAATACAAAAAATTAGCCGGGTGCAGTGGCGGGCGCCTGTAGTCCCAGCTACTCAGGATGCTGAGGCAGGAGAATGGTGTGAACCCGGGAGGCGGAGCTTGCAGTGAGCAGAGATCGTGCCACTGCACTCCAGCCTGGGCAACAGAGCGAGACTCCGTCTCAAAAAAAAAAAAAAAAATACACCTAAATTGGGAAGTTTAACCATTTTGCTCATGGAATGTTAACCTATAAAATTTGGAAAACAGTATCTTCTTTATGAGTTATCTCAGACTCAAGGTCACAAAAAGCTGTTTCTCCCCAGCAATTGGTTTATTGTTTGTTTGAGATGGAGTCTTGCTCTGTCACCCAGGCTGGAGTGCAGTGGTGCAATCTCAGCTCACTGCAACCTCTGCCTCCTGGGCTCAATTGATTCTCCCACCTCAGCCTCCCTAGTAGCTGGGACTACAGGCACCCACCACCATGACTGGGTAATTTTTTGTGTTTTTGTTAGAGATGAGGTTTCACCATGTTGCCCAGGCTAGTCTTGAACTCATGAGCTCAAGCAATCCGCCCGCCTCAGCCTCTCAAAGTACTGGTATTACAGGCGTGAGCCACTGTGCCCAGCCTAGGTTTATTGTTTTTAATGAACTTCTATCATTAATACCTTTCCTTCTTGACTTTGGCTTCCAGGAACCTCAGAGCCAAACCACAAACCAGATGTGCGCATAGAATGCCTAATATTCACATTCTGAGGGCTTTGGTAATGAGCATAGCTTCTGGAACCACATTGCCTGGGTGAGCCACTTAGTGCTTGTGTGACCTTGGGCAAGTTGCTTAACCTCTCTGTGCCTCAGTTCCCTCATCTGTGAAATGGTGATTATAACTGTAGTAACCTCGTAGAATCATTATGAAGATTAAATAAAATGGTGCATGTGAAGCAACTAAAACAATGCAGTGGCCAGGCGCGGTGGCTCAAGCCTGTAATCCCAGCACTTTGGGAAGCCGAGACGGGCGGATCACGAGGTCAGGAGATCGAGACCATCCTGGCTAACACGGTGAAACCCCGTCTCTACTGAAAAATACAAAAAACTAGCCGGGCGAGGTGGCGGGCGCCTGTAGTCCCAGTTACTCGGGAGGCTGAGGCAGGAGAATGGCGTAAGCCCGGGAGGTGGAGCTTGCAGTGAGCTGAGATCCGGCCACTGTGCTCCAGCCTGGGCGACAGAGCAAGACTTCGTCTCAAAAATAAATAAATAAATAAATAAATAAATAAATAAAACAATGTAGTGAACACTCAAATGTTGTTTATGTTGTTTTATTTATTTATTTTTGAGACAGTCTTGCTCTGTCGCCCAGTGGAGTGCAACAGTGCAATCTTGGCTCACTGCAACCTCCACCTCTTGGGTTCAAGTGACTCTCCTACCTCAGCCTCATGAGTAGCTAGAATTACAGACATGTGCCACCATGCCTGGCTAATTTTTGTATTTTTAGTAGAGACGGGGTTTTACCATGTTGGTCAGGCTGGTCTTGAACTCTTGACCTCAGGCCTGCCTCGGCCTCCCAAAGTGCTGGGATTACAGGTGTAAGCCACCAGGCCCGTCCTATTGTTTTATTGTTATTCACTCTTACTCAATGATTTCCTTACCTTTGCTTTTCTTTTTTCCTTTTTTGAGACAGGGTCTCACTTTGTCCCAGGCTGGAGTACAATGGCATGATCTTGGTTCACTGCAGCCTTGATCTCCTGGGTTCAAGTGATCCTCCCACCTCTTTTTTTTGAGACAGTCTCGCTCTGTCGCCCAGGCTGGAATGCAATGGTGTGATCTCGGCTCACTGCAACCTCCACCTCTTGGGTTCAAGCAGTTCTCTTGCCTCAGCCTCCTAAGTAACTGGGATCACAGGCGCATGCCACCACACCCAGTTAATTTTTGTATTTTTAGTAGAGAGAGTTTCACCATGTTGGTCAGGTTGGTCTCGAACCCCTGACCTCAAGTAATCCACCCGCCTTGGCCTCCCAAAGTGCTGGGATTACAGGCGTGAGCCACCACACCCGGCTTCTCTTTTTTTGTAGAGACAGGGTCTCACTATGTTTCCCAGGCCAGTCTCCAGCTCCTGGGTCCAAGTGATCTTCCTGCCTCAGTCTCCCTAAGCACTGGAGTTACAAGTGTGCCTGGCCTCCTTACCCTTGTTTTTCTTCAGCCCTGTTTCTGCTATTCTTTACGTATTTTTAGTAAGGTACTTCAAATTCTTTTCTGGAAAGTATAAACAAACAGTTATAGACATTTTTATTTATTTATTTATTTATTTGTTGAAGCAGAGTCTCACTCTGTCGCCCAGGATGGAGTGCAGTGGCGCTATCTCAGCTCACTGCAACCTCTGTCTCCTTGGTTCAAGCAATTCTTGTGCCTCGGCCTCCAGAGTGGCTGGGATTACAGGTGCCCATGACCGTGCCCAGCTAATTTTTCTATTTTTTTTTTAGTACAAATGAGGTTTCACCATGTTGGCCAGGCTGGTCGCTTACTCTTGGCCTCAAGTGATGTGCCAGCCTCAGCCTCCCAAAGTGCTGGGATTACAGGTGTGAGCCACTGCACCCAGTCAGCTATAAATATATATGTGTGTGTGTGTGTGTGTGTGTGTGTGTGTGTGTGTGTGTGTGTGTGTATATATATATAATTTTTTTTTTTTTTTTTTGAGACGGAGTTTTGCTCTTGTTGCCCAGGCTGGAGTGCAATGGCATGATCTCAGCTCACTGCAACCTCTGCCTCCTGGGTTCAAGTGATTCTCCTGCCTTAGTCTCCTGAGTAGCTGGGATTACAGGCATGTGCCACCATGCCTGGCTAATTTTATATTTTTAGTAGAGACGGGGTTTCTCCATGTTGGTCAGGCTGGTCTGGAACTCCCGACCTCAGATAATCCACCCGCCTTGGCCTCCCAAAGCGCTGGGATTACAGGCATGAGCCACCATGCCCGGCCTATAAACAGTTTTTTGATGTGCCAGGCACTGTGTTAGGCATTTGAAGAATACAAAGACAAAGAATGTGATTTCTCCCTTCAAAGAAATCTAGCTGGAGAAACACGCATCCAAATAACCACAACCCAAGAATAGAATATGGGAAGCTGCGTAACAGACGTGTCTGAATGCCATGAGGACACTGAGGATCTGAGACCCAGGAAAGTTTCCAGAAGAAGGTGGCATGGGAGATCAAATATTTCAAGAGGAGGAAGCAATGGAAGATGCATGACAGTCTCTGTAGGATTGATGTGCCACTCACACTGCTGGGTCCGAGTGGGTGCTCAAGAAATCCCTGTTTGTGAATGTTCGATTCAAGCAATGTGAAAAGGGGTAAAAAGAGTTGACAGGACAATGCCCAAGGGCACTGGTTGTTAAAGGAAGTGAAGAAGAAGAAGAAGAAGAAAAAAAAAACAGATTAGGAGGCCAGGCATGGTATCAGGCCTGTAATCCCAGCACTTTGGGAGGCCGAGAAGGGCAGATCACCTGAGGTCGGGAGTTCCAGACCAGCCTGACCAACACGGAGAAACCCGTCTCTACCAAAAATACAAAAATATTAGCTGAGTATGGTGGCACATACCTGTAATCCCAGCTGCTCAGGAGGCTGAGGCAGGAGAATTGCTTGAACCTGGGAGGTGGAGGTTGCAGTGAGCCGAGATCGCGCCATTCATTGCACTCCAGCCTGGGCAACAAGAGAGAAACTCCGTCTCAAAAAAAAAAAAAAACAGAGTAGAAGTCAATCCTCCAGAGGGGGAAAGGTAAACTTGCCCTGCCAGGCCAGAAAACACAGGTGTGAAAGCCAGGTAAGCAGTAGTTGCTTTGAGGGAGGAGGAAATGGAAGCTTTGGGGTTGGGAGTGGGTAGGTTTGAGAGGGGTCCTCTGTGCAAATCTATCTACAATACAGAACAAAGATCCAAAACCCCTAACATTTCCCCTTGGGGCTCAGAGAGGGAACCTTCCTTTTTTTTTTTCCCCGGGGTGTGGCTTCAACTTCAGGCCCTTCCAGAACTACATATGGGCATATAGTCTTTTAAGGTGTCCTATCATCTCTAAGCAAAGTAATCCCAGGTAACTTCAGCCACATGCTCCCTTCCTTTGGAGGCATATGTAGGGTAAGCCTGAAAATGAGGGACCTAATCACAGTTAATTTCCCACCCCAAGTGTCCCTAAGAAGTGACAGAGTGTGGTGAACAAAGTACAGAATTTGGAATTGAACAAAACTGGGCTTTTACTTCTAGCTTCTGACATGATACTAACCTAGTTAAATTAATCTGTAAAATAAGGATGTCAATGTCTGCATGAAAGGCATGTTGTGAAGATTTCACATGTCTCACACAATGTAATGTGTGCACATCTAGTATTCTGCAGGCACTAAGATTACCTCTAAGCTCCCTCCATTCCTGAAATGAATAAGCTAGAACTTATTGAGGACTTCTACTGTATCAGGCACTGTGCAGACGTGTGTTTTCTTTTTTGTTTACACATATGTTTCTTTCTGTTTTAGATGGACTTTTGCTCTTGTTGCCCAGGCTGGAGTGCAATGGTGCAATCTTGGCTCACTGCAACCTCTGCCTCCTGGGTTCAAGCAATTCTCCTACCTCAGCCTCCCGAGTAGCTGGGATTATAGGCGCCTGCTACCATGCCTGGCTAATTTTTTCTGTTTTTAGTAGAGACGGAGTTTCACCATGTTGTCTGGGCTGGTCTAGAACTCCTGACCTCAGGTGGGCCACCCTCCTCTGCCTCCCAAAGTGCTGGGATTACAGGCATGAGCCACCGCACCCGGCCCAGACTTGTGGTTGGTTGGTTGGTTGGTTTGTTTTTGAGACAGAGTCTCACCGTGTCCTCCAGTCTGGCTAATTTTTCTTGTATTTTTTTTAGTAGAGATGGGGGTTTCACCGTATTAGCCAGGATGGTCTCGATCTCCTCACCTCGTGATCCGCCCACCTCGGCCTCCCAAAGTGTTGGGATTACAAGTGCAAGCCACTGCACCCAGCGCAGACTTGTGTTTTATTCAGACTCCTGTTTTACCAATGAGGAGGTGGTTCTTGCCCTTCAGAATGAGGCAACAACATGGGTTCTTTCCCTTCTTTCTGCTCTTGCAGACTTGATCTGCTAAAGTCAAGTGGTCAACTTCTAGAATGCCTCAAGTGTAGTCAGAAAGTCTGATACTGCTGCCGGGCGCGGTGGCTCACGCCTGTAATCCCAGCACTTTGGGAGGCCGAGGCGGGGGGATCACCTGAGGTTGGGAGTTGGAAACCAGTCTGACCAACATGGAGAAACCCCATCTCTACCAAAAATACAAAATTAGCCAGGCGTGGTGGCACATGACTGTAATCCCAGCTACTAGGGAGGCTGACGCAGGATTATCACTTGAACCTGGGAGGTGGAGGTTGCAGTAAGCCGAGATCGCACCATTGCATGCCAGCCTGGGCAACAAGAGCGAAACTCTGTCTCGAAAAGAAAAAAAGTTTGATACTGCTAAAGGCTATACTTCAACTAACTCAGTGCTTACGTAAGTCTAGTAGTACTTCAAGGCCACCCTGGGCCCTTTACTTTTTTTCCCCAGAAAGAGCAGGGCAAGTAGTATCTGTTTAGTTTTCACATAGAACAAACTGAGTATCATCTCACTTTCCTTTCCAAATCAACCTTTCCTTCCTTCTGTTTCTTTAGAAGTGTTTCTCAACTTGGCTGCCCACGGGAAACACCTGGGGAGATTTAAAAAATGCCTTCCAGGCCGGGCGCGGTGGCTCAAGCCTGTAATCCCAGCACTTTGGGAGGCCGAGATGGGCGGATCACGAGGTCAGGAGATCGAGACCATCCTGGCTAACACGGTGAAACCCCGTCTCTACTACAAAATACAAAAAAACTAGCCGGGCGAGGTGGCGGGCGCCTGTAGTCCCAGCTACTCGGGAGGCTGAGGCAGGAGAATGGCGTGAACCCGGGAGGCGGAGCTTGCAGTGAGCTGAGATCCGGCCACTGCACTCCAGCCTGGGCGACAGAGCGAGACTCCGTCTCAAAAAAAAAAAAAAAAAAAAAAAAATGCCTTCCAGGCCCGGCACAGTAGCTCACACCTGTGATCCTAGCACTTGGGAGGCCGAGGCAGGCAGATCACTTGAGGTCAAGAGTTCAAGACTAGTCTGGCATAGTGAAACCCCGTCTCTACTAAAAAATACAAAATAATTAGCTGGGCATGGTAACACGTGCCTGTAATCCCAGCTACTCAGGAGACTGAGATAGGAGAATCGTTTGAACCTGGGAGTCGGAGATTGCAATGAGCTGAGATCATGCCACCGCTCCGTCTCAAAAACAAAACAAAACAAAACAAAAACCCCGAGCGCGATGGCTCACGCCTGTAATCCCAGCACTTTGGGAGGCCGAGGTGGGTAGATCACTTGAAGTCAGGAGTTCGAAACCAGCTTGGCCAACATGGTGAAACTCCATCTCTATTAAAAATACAAAAATTAGCCGGGCGTGGTAGTGCACACCTGTAGTCCCAGCTACTCGGGAGTCTGAGGCAGGAGAATTGCTTGAACCCGGGAGGCAGAGGTTGTAGTGAGCCAAGATCGCGCCACTGCACTCCAGCCTGGGTGACAGAGCGAGACTCCGTCTCAAAAAAAAAAAAAAAAAAAAAAAAATGCTTCTATAGGCCAGGCACTGTGGCTCACACCTAGAATCCCAGCACTTTGGGGGCCCAAAGTTGGACAATTCTTTTTTTATTTTTTTAATTTTTATTTATTTATTTATTTTTTGAGATGGAGTCTCGCTCTGTTGCCCAGGCTGGAGTGCAGTGGCACAGTCTCGGCTCACTGCAAGCTCAGCCTCCCGGGTTCACGCCATTCTCCCTCAGCCTCCCCAGCAACTGGGACTACTTTAGGAGGCTGACTGGGACCACAGGGGCCCACCACCAAGCCCAGCTAATTTTTGTATTTTTAGTAGAGACGGGGTTTCACCTTGTTAGCCAGGATGGTCTCGATCTCCTGACCTCATGATCCGCCCACCTCAGCCTCCTAAAGTGCTGGGATTACAGGCATGAGCCACCACACCCGGCCAAGGTGGACCAATTCTTGAGCCCAGGAGTTCAAGACCAGCCAGGGCAACATAGCAAAACCTCATGTCTACAAAAAAAAAAAAAAAATAGCTATTCGTGGTGGCACGCGCCTGTAGTCCCAGCTACTTGGGAAGCTGAGCTAGGAGGATCACCGGAGCCCTGGAAGGTGTCACTGCAGGCCAGCCTGGGTGACAGAGACCCTGTTTCTTATTTTTTTTATTTTTTTTATTTTTGAGACGGAGTTTTGCTCTGTCACCCAGGCTGGAGTGCAGTGGCATGATCTTGGCTCACTGCAACCTTCGCTTCCCGGGTTCAAGAGATTCTCCTGCCTCAGCCTCCCGAGTAGCTGGGATTACAAGCATGTGCCACCACACCCAGCTAATTTGGTTTTTTTTTTTTGAGACGGAGTCTCGCTCTGCCGCCCAGGCTGGAGTGCAGTGGCCAGATCTCAGCTCACTGCAAGCTCCGCCTCCCGGGTTCACGCCATTCTCCTGCCTCAGCCTCCGGAGTAGCTGGGACTACAGGCGTCCGCCACCGCGCCCGGCTAGTTTTTTGTATTTTGTAGTAGAGACGGGGTTTCACCGTGTTAGCCAGGATGGTCTCGATCTCCTGACCTCGTGATCCGCCCATCTCGGCCTCCCAAAGTGCTGGGATTACAGGCTTGAGCCACCGCGCCCGGCCGGTTTTGTTTTTGTTTTTGTTTTTTTTTAGTAGAGACAGGGTTTCTCCATGTTGGTCAGGCTGGTCTGGAACTCCCAACCTCAGGTGATCCACCCTCCTCGGTCTCCCAAATTGCTGGGATGACAGACATGAGCCACAGCACCTGGCCAATAACTTACTCTTTTTAACCATGCAGCATGTCATGGATCTCTTTCCTTGTCAGTATAAAATTACCTCGTTTTTTTTAACAGCTGTAGAATATTTTATTGTAGGGAGGTATTATAATTTATTTAAGCAATCCTTTGCAACTGAATCTTTGACTTTTTCCAGTTTTTCACTATTAGAAACAGTGTTGCATTAAACAAATGTGTGTATGTTGTGCAAATGTTCCTTCCTGTAAGACTCACCAAGTAGAATTGCTTGGTCAAAAAAACAATCTGTAGACACATCTATATGTATATATTTTTATTTTCGGGTAATTGAAGGCAGCACTTCGTGATATCATTCATTGGGTACATATATGGGATTATTGTTGTGGCTGAACTTGGTTCTGAGCCCTTCAAGGGACTACAGAAATCCACTGGGCTCTTGAGACAGAGCTCTGGCTGGGCTGATGGAAACCATGGCCACCTCTGACAGCTCTACCATGGCTTCTCTGAGGCAGGAGGTGGCCAGGGCACAGGGTCTTCCGTCCTCACCCTGCAGGGTACCTTTTGATATATTGGCCCATAACCCAGGAAGTTGGAGGTACTTCGGGAGGCTCTCAGAAGAGGTGGAATATACCAATTAAAATCAACCAGTGCTAGCCGGATGTGGTGGCTCACGCCTTCCCTTCTCCCCAATCTCTTCCAGGACAAGATCACCACAAGGGCCAGGTGCAGTGGCTCATGCCTGTAATCCCAGCACTTTGGGACGCTGAGGCGGGTGGATCATCTGACGTCAGGGGTTTGAGACCAACCCAGTCAACATGGTAAAACCCTGTCTCTACTAAAAAGACAAAAATTAACCAGGCGTGGTGGTGGGAACCTGTAGTCCCAGCTCCTCGGGAGGTTGAGGCAAGAGAATTACTTGAACCCAGGAGGCGTAGGTTGCAGTGAGCTGAGATTGCACCATTCACTGCACTCCTGCCTGGGCAACAGAGTGAGACTCCATCTCAAATAATAATAATAATAATAATAAAATCAACCAGTGCTCATGTTGTCTGAAACTAGGCCCAGTCCAGAAGGGCAAGGCTTTCAAAAGAGGAAGGAGGAATCGCAGAGCAGCAAACCAAAGCCAGGCCTGTGTCTTGAGAGGGCCTCTCACCAAGGGAAGGTATAACTGCCCCTTTTCCTGGCCTGTCCTGCTCTACAGGCATTTGAAACAAAATGTGGACTTTAGGAGGCTGCCTGGGAGGAAGGGGAGCCTGGGTGGGGCCATCCCTGCGGATCAGGAAAGGGCAGGATCATAGGATGGCTCCTGTAATTTGCGAGAGTCCTAAACAGCGCACACTGTGCAAGAGAGTTTGAGGGAAGAGTTACCCAGTTGGTCCTCAGATTCCTACTCAAGGTGGCAGGTGGGGAAGATCTGGATTCACATCCTGTCACTACTGTGGACCAGCTGACCCGAGGAGCCTTGGGGCGAGCCTCTGGGTCCATATATATTTCACCTTGGGCTGTGGTAAGGATTAAATGAGGAAACAGATGCATTGCACCTACCATTGTTCCGAGCACACAATAGGTGCTCAATAAATAGTGAGCACCTATCAGTGGATAAAACCACTAGGTGGATACCTAATCCAAGGTGATAGGGAACCACCTAGGAAAGAGGATCCCAAATCCTACAGGACAGCCACCTGTGGCGCCTCAAATCAGGAGCACAAAGTGACAGGCAAGGAGCTTCCCATTGCTGCTGCTTGGTGGGTGGGATAGATTGTCCTAGACAAAGGATCTACACCTTTAGCCCTGGATTCTAGGATGTGAACCACACACCCATATCCTGCTGCCCCACCTATCTGTGTCACGGCAACTCCCCAGGGAACCAGAAGGAGTGTCCTGGGGTCCAGTGGGCCTGTGGCCATGGCCATGGCCATGAGTGGGGAGAGAGGAGCATGGGGTGGGAAGGCTGTAAAAGATGTAAATGGTGTGGTGTGGAGCACGGCTCCAGCTGTCTAGCACTCCCTGGAGCTGGCAGGAGTCCAGGGAAGGGGCCCCAGACTCAGGGCGCCTTTTGTTCCAGGGCTTGGCTATGTAAAAGGTGGGGGAAGGGGCAAGAATTCACGGAACTTGTCCATTCATTGGAGCCCCCGCTGCCAGCAGGTGCGAGAAGGAGGGAGGGAATGAGGGACTTGGGGCTGGAAGGTTTAGATATGAGAATGGCAGCTCAGCATGCAGTGGATGACAAACAGATTCCTCAGCTTCCATCCTCCAGGGCTGTGAACATTCAAGCCAGCCAGACCCCAGCCTGCTTAGAATGTGCCACGAACTGTTTCCTCTAGCCCCCAATTGGCGTTCCAAACCCCCATCTCTCTTATCCCCAAATTCCCATTTTCTATGCTCTGCCAAAACACCCTGCTTCCCCAGGACCACTTCCATTGCTGTCTGATTTTCTGAGGTTTTGTTTGTTTGTTTGTTTGTTTGTTTGTTTGTTTCTTTCTTTCTTTCTTTCTTTCTTTCTTTCTTTCTTTCTTTCTTTCTTTCTTTTCTGTTCCTCTCTGGCTGCTTGGGGCTCACAGCTTCCAGGGCCTTCTCCAAAGCACTATATTCCAGCACTAGATGCTGCTTGGACATATCAATTGAGATCCCAGATAAATCAGCACGGGGAGAAGGACTTGGAATCACACAAACGTGGGTCCGAACCCTGCTTGCCCTTCCCAGCTGGACAAACTCCAGGCAAGTTACTAACCTTTCAGAGCCGCATTCTTTAGGTAAAATGAGGATAATGTTTGTTCCCACTTCTCAAGAGTTTTTGTACACATTAATGCTGAGTTGATGTCTAGAAAGCTCTTTGCACAATGCCTGGCACAGAACAAGCGCTCAATGGACAATAAGCATAGGAAAATAAGGCAGAAAGCCCCTGCAGTGTTTTCATTTGTATTTCCTTGTTGCTAAAGAGATTAATCTTTTTAATGTATGTTTATTAGGTATTTATATTTCTTTCCTCTTTTTTCTTTTTTTTTTTTTTTCTTTTTTTATTTTGAAATAGGGTCTCACTCTGTTGCCCAGGCTGGAGTACAGTGGTGCAATCATGGGTCACTGTAGCTTCCAACTCCTGGGATCAAGCAATCCTCCTGCCTCAGCCTCCTGAGTAGCTGGGACTCCTGAGTAGACAGGGGTCCCACTATGTTGCCCAGGTGTTCTCAAACTTTTGGGCTCAAGAGATCCTCCTGCCTTGGCCTCCCAAAGTGCTGGGGTAACAATCGTGAGCCACCATGCCCAGCCTATTTATAGTTCTTATTTCTTACATAAATTACCTGTGTTCATCTCTTGGTGGGACAGCTTTATACATTTTGTAATTCTTTGTCATATACGATTTGCAATTTTTCTCTCTTGGTTTGTCACTTGCTTTTGACTTTTTGGTGTCTTTCAACATACAAAATCTCTTTTTCCTTCTATATACCATATTCCCAAATCTGCATTAGTTTCTCATTTTCCACAACATCCTCTCACAGATGGACCACAGGCGCTGTTCCTGTATAGGCTGATTTTCTCAGCATTTTGGGGTCCACACTGACCCTCACCTTGACCAGTGCACTACCCAAGACTTTATTAGGCCTTCCATTGTTCCCCAGATGTGGAAAACCTGCAGCTAGGGCTGTTTGAATCCTGTAGTATTTTAGTTTTATCCCAAAATGCACACACTCCCCCCTACTGGTTTCTGGAAGGATCACACTCTTTTTTTTTTTTTTTCCCCAACTGGTTTATTTGGGGAAACTCTAAAATCTGATTAAGAAATCAGTGTCGGCCGGGCGCAGTGGCTCACGCCTGTAATCCCAGCACTTTGGGAGGCCGAGACGGGCGGATCACGAGGTCAGGAGATCGAGACCATCCTGGCTAACACGGTGAAACCCCGTCTCTACTAAAAAATACAAAAAACTAGCCGGGCGAGGTGGCGGGCGCCTATAGTCCCAGCTACTCGGGAGGCTGAGGCAGGAGAATGGCGTGAACCTGGGAGGCGGAGCTTGCAGTGAGCCGAGATCCGGCCACTGCACTCCAGCCTGGGTGACAGAGTGAGACTCCGTCTCAAAAAAAAAAAAAAAAAAAAAAAAAAAAAAAGCAGTGTCTGAATGAGAATGTATTTATTTATTTATTTATTGTATTTATTATTAGTTTTTTGAGATGGGGTCTCACTCTGTCTCCCAGGCTGGAGTGCAGTGGCAAGATCTCAACTCACTGCAACCTCCACCTCCCAGGCTCCAGCCATCCTCCTGCCTCAGCCTCCTGAGTAGCTGGGACCATAGGCATGCGCCACCACGCCCGGCTAATTTTTGTGTTTTTGGTAGAGACAGGGTCTCGCCATGTTATGTACGCTGGCCTCAAACTACCGGGCTCAAGTGAGCATCCTGTCTTGGCCTCCCAAAGTGCTGGGATTACAGGCGTGAGCTACCACACCCGGCCTGAATGAGAATTTAAATGTCCCCCATTAACCCTCACTTTGGGGCCCAGGACTGCCTCAGGCTGTCCATATCTTAACATCTCAGCCAGCTGCCAGACAGACTGGCCGTAAGATGCATTTCTGAGAAGTATATGTAAATCTTACTTGATGAATTCCATTTTAATGCTGTAAGAGAGATTAAAATTAAAATAAATGTCTTTAATTCTTTTTTTTTTTTTTTTTTTTTTTTTGAGGTGGAGTCTCACTCCGTCACCCAGGCTGGAGTGCAGTGGTGCCATCTCAGCTCACTGCAACCTCTGCCTCCCAGGTTCAAGTGATTCTCCTGCCTCAGCCTCCCGAGTAGCTGAGACTACAGGCGCCTGCCACCACGCCTGGCTAATTTTTTGTATTTTTAGTAGAGATGAGGTTTCACCATACTGGTCAGGCTGGTCTCGAACTCCTGACCTCATGATCCACCTGCCTTGGCCTCCCAAAGTGCTGGGATTACAGGTGTGAGCCGCTGCACCTGGCCTCTTATAGCTCATTTACGGGGTACTTACCATGTGCCATTCACTGCAGTTAAGCACTTTACATGAAGCTCTCAATCCTCAGGACCATAAGGAAAGATCAAATTTCTCCATTTTATAGATAAGTAGACTGAAGCTCTAGGAAGTTATGCAGCTTGGCTGAGGTCACCCAGCTGGAAGGTTGCCAGATTCAGCAAACAGACATATAGGAAGCCCAGTTAAATTTGCATTTCATATAAACAATCAATACTTTTTTAGTATTGCATGTCCCAAATATTGCATACCTTATTTTATCTGGCAACCCTTCCCAGATGATAAGTAGTAGAATGTGGCCTAGAATCCAGGTCTCCTGATTCCCTGACCTTCCAGTGGGAGGACTGGGGAGTACTGCATGGAATTCTTTAGAAAGGAATGTACTAACTCTTGGACTCCACCTCAGACGTATGGAACAGAATCTCTGGGGGTCAAGCCTAGGAATCTGCACTGGTTTTCTTTTAGTTTGTTTTTTGTTTTTTTTTTAAGATGGAATTTCGCTCTGTCACCCAGCCTGGAGTGCAGTGGGGCGATCTTGGCTCACTGCAGCCTCCACCTCTCGGGTTCAAGCAATTCTCCTGCCTCAGCCTCCTGAGTAGCTAGGATTACAGGTGCCCACCACCACACCCGGCTAATTTTTGTGCTTTTAGTAGAGATGGGGTTTCCACGTTGGCCAGGCTGGTCTCGAACCTCAGGTGATTCGCCCGCCTCAGCCTCCCAAAGTGCTGGGATTACAGGCGTGAGCCACTGCACCCAGCCGGAAGCTGCACTTTTTAACAAGTATCCTCACCTTCAAACCCCTACTCCCCAAGGATTTTTCTTGAACTTTGAATTTTGAGAGTACTTTTGTCTCTATGCAGCTTGTAGGTGGAGAAGTCCATATTCAGCTGTCCTGTGGCTTCTAATATTCCTAGTATGCTTTTATTTTTTCGAGACAGAGTCTCACTCTGTCGCCCAGGCTGGAGCGCAGTGGCACGATCTCAGATCACTGCAGCCTCCACCTCCCAGGTTCAAGTGATTCTCCTGCCTCAGCCTCCCGAGTAGCTAGGATTACAGGCGCATGTCACCACACCTGGCTAATTTTTGTATTTTTGTAGAGACAGGGTTTCACCATGCTGGCCACGCTGGTTTCAAACTCCTGACCTCAGGTGATCTGCCCGCCTTGGCCTCCCAAGGTGCTGGGATTATAGGTGTGAGCCACCATGCCCAGCCCCTAGTATCCTTTTTACATTCATTCAGTCATCCATCCATAAAACTCCTTGACAGATATTTATTGTTTGAAAGCTTGTCCTGCCAGCCAGGGATAGAAAGGAGAATTGGAGGCAACCGGAGCCCTTGAGGAGCTTCTGTTCCACTGCAGGACACTGACAAGAAAACACACACAATAGGAATACAGGGGGTGTTGGGTTGGACAGCCCCATAGGGGCTATGACAGGATTTGCTTCAGAAGCAGAGGGGGCAGAGTGGGAGCGGTCAGTTGCAAATTTTAGGGGATTTTCTTCTGTGGAGTCTTGAAAGGCCAATAATTGTGTTTTCCTACCAAGGGGAGAACAAATGATAATAGATATAAATTTTAGACAGTGGTTACAATTTGCAATAAGAAATGAACTTAAATGGGCCAGGTGCAGTGGCTCATGCCTGTAATCCCAACACTTTGGGAGGCTGAGGAGGGAAGATCACTTGAGCCCAGGAGTTCAAGATCTGTCTGAGCAACACAGTGAGACCCCATCTCTACAAAAAATATAAAAATTAGCTGGACGTGATGGTGCATTCCTGTGGTCCCAGCTACTCAAGAGGCTGAGGTGGGAGGATTGCTTGAGCTCTGGGAGGCAAGAGGTTACAGTGAGCCATGATTGTGCACTCCAGCCTGGGCAACAGAGTGAGACCCTGTCTCAAAAAATAAAAAATAAAAATACGGGGGGCCGGGCGCAGTGGCTCACACCCGTAATCCCGGCACTTTGGGAGGCCGAGGCAGGTGGATCATGAGGTCAAGAGATCGAGACCATTCTGGCCAACATGGTGAAACCCCATCTCTACTAAAAAAAAAATACAAAAAATTAGCTGGGCGTGGTGGCACATGCCTGTAGTCTCAGCTACTCAGTAGGCTGAGGCAGGAAAATTGCTTGAACCTGGGAGGTGGAGGTTGCAGTGAGCTGAGATCGCACCACTGCACTCCAGCCTGGGGGACAAGAGCAAGACTCCATCTCAAAAAAATAAATAAATACATAAGTAAATAATGAAATAAACATACATTTAAAAAATGCCAATGAAAAGCTGGGCATGGTGGCTCATGCCTGTAATCCCAACACTTTGGGAGGCTGAGGCAGGTGAATCACCTGAGGTCAGGAGTTTCAGACCAGCCTGGCTAACATGGGGAAACCCCACCTCTACTAAAAATACAAAATTTAGTGGGACGTGGTGGTGCAGGCCTGTAATCCCAGCTACTCTGGAGGTTAAGGCAGGAGAATCGCTTGAACCCAGGAGGCGGCAGTTGCAGTGAGCCAAGACCACGCCACTGCACTCTAGCCTGAGCAACAGAGCAAGACTCTGTCTCAAAAAAAAAAAAAAAAAAAAAGTAAATGAAAGAGAGTGAGCATGTAGGCTCTGGAGCCAGACATCTGGTTACATCCAAGTTCCCCCACTTACTAGCCCTATGACCATGTCCATGTACCCCACCTCCATCCTTTCTATGCCTCAGTTTTGTCTTCTGTGAAACCGGGATGATCATATTCTCCTCCTCATTGGTTGGGTGTGCAGGTTAAAGGAAATAATCTATATAAAATGCCTCATGCAGCTCCTACTTAGTAAGTATTCAATAGAGGTTAACATTAACAAGTTTCTTCTCTTTACTACACCTTCCCTGCAGCCTACAAATGTGTTGTAACAACTTTCCATCCTTGATCCTGGATCCTCCTCTTATTACTGACACATTACCTGTCCCCATTTGGGGCACAACTCTTTGAAAGAATTGTCTGTTGGCCGGGCGCGGTGGCTCAAGCCTGTAATCCCAGCACTTTGGGAGGCCGAGACGGGCGGATCACGAGGACAGGAGATCGAGACCATCCTGGCTAATCCGGTGAAACCCCGTCTCTACTAAAAAATACAAAAAACTAGCCGGGCGAGGTGGCGGGCGCCTGTAGTCCCAGCTACTTGGGAGGCTGAGGCAGGAGAATGGCGTAAACCTGGGAGGCGGAGCTTGCAGTGAGCTGAGATCTGGCCACTGCACTCCAGCCTGGGCGACAGAGTGAGACTCCGTCTCAAAAAAAAAAAAAACAAAAAAAAACAAAAAAAAACAAAAAAAAGAATTGTCTGTAATTCCCATTTCTACTTTCTCACCTCCCTGTTTCTCCTGAACCCACTCCATGGAACCTGCTCTTGTCAAGGCCACTGATAAACTTCATATTCATTTCCAGTGGGCAATTCTCAATCCTTACCCACAGGCTTTCAGGAATATTTGACACAGCTGATCCACCCTTGCTTCATCTTCTTCTTCTTCTTCTTTTTTTTTTCCAATTTAAGAGACGGGATCTGGCCAGGCGCGATGGCTCACACCTGTAATCCCAGCGCTTTGGGAGGCCAAGGCGGGTGGATCACGAGGTCAGGAGTTCCAGAACAGCCTGGCCAGCATGGTGAAACCCCATCTCTACTGAAAATACATAAATTAGCCGGGCGTGGTGGCGCATGTCTGTAATCCCAGCTATTCAGAAGGCTGAGACAGGAGAATCCCTTGAACCCGGGAGGCAGAGGTGGCAGTGAGCTGAGATCGCACCATTGCACTCCAGCTTGGGTGACAGGAGTAAAACTCCATCTAAAAAGAATACATCTCTAATACTTTTCACTTCCTCTATTGCAAGTACTAAGGTCTTTCAACCTTAGGACTATTGTCTTTTTTTAAATTTTATTTTTGAGACAGGTTCTTACCCTGTTGCCCAGGATGGAGTGCAGTGGCACAATCATAGCTCACTGCAGCCTCCAACTCCCAGGCTCAAGCGATCCTCTTGCCTCAGCCTCCCTAATAGCCTGGACTACAGTTGCTTGCTACCAGGCTCAACTAATTTAAAAAAAGAGATGAGGTCTTGCTTTGTAGCCCAGGCTGGTATAATGCTCCCGGCTTCAAGCAATCCTCCACGTTGGCCTCCAAAAGTGCTGGGATTACAGACATGAATCACTGTGCCCAGCCACCACTGACATTTTGGTTTTTGGTTTTGGTTTTTTTTGGAGACAGAGTCTCGCTGTATCCTCCAGGCTGGAGTATAGTGGCATGAACTCTGTTCATGGCCACCTCCGCCTCCCAGGTTCAAGTGATTCTCATGCCTCAGCCTCCCAAGTAGCTGGGATTACAGGCACCTGCCACCAAGCCCAGCTACTTTTTGTATATTTAGTAGAGATAGGGTTTCACCATGTTGGCCAGGCTAGTCTTGAACTCCTGAGCTCAGGTGACTTGCTCTCCTTGGCCTCCCAAAGTTCTGGTATTATAGGCGTCAGCCACTGAGCCTGGCCCACTATTGACATTTTGAACCAAGTAATTCTTTGTCACGGGGAGCTGTCCTGTGCATTATTGTAGGATACTTTGCAGCACCCACTAGAAGCCAATAGCATCCCCGATTTATGACAACTGAAAATGTTCAGATATTGAACAAATGTCCTTGGTTGGTAGGGAGAGTTGGGGAGAGGTATGCGGAGAAGCTAGAGCAAAGTCACCCTGGTTGAGAGACACTTCTCTACAGCTCTGTACCATTCTATAGTACACCAACCTGTCCCTTTCTATAGTCCCAACCATGACCCTCTCTTACCTGAAATACCAGAATAGTTTCCTATCTGGTTTCCCTACCTCCATTCTAGCTCTCCATACAGCAGCATCCAGGGTGAGCCTTTTAAATCATCAACCAAATTTTGTCACTCTTCTGTTTTTAACCCTCAATGGCTTCCTGTAACAATAAAGATTCAAATTTTTATGATAGTGTGCAAGACTCTACATGACCTGGCGCTTGTGCATTTCCTATCACTCTCCCCTTGTTCATTGCACTCCGGTCATGCTGGTTTCTTTGCTCTTCCTTGAACATCTCAAAAATAATCC
Source organism: Macaca fascicularis (assembly GCF_037993035.2). Taxonomy (NCBI): domain Eukaryota; kingdom Metazoa; phylum Chordata; class Mammalia; order Primates; family Cercopithecidae; genus Macaca; species Macaca fascicularis. The sequence continues at coordinate 142,269,968 of NC_088381.1, read as the reverse complement.
CTCCTTTGGACATTTGCATTTGCTGTTCCCTTTGTTTAGAATGCTCTTCCCTCAGAATCTGCATGGCTCCTTCCTTCATTTCACTCAGGTTGTTTGTTCGTGTGTTTGTTTGTTTGAGATGGAGTCTCACTTTGTTGCCCAGGCTAGAATGCAGTGGTGCGATCTCGGCTCACCGCAGCCTCTGCCTCCCAGGTTCAAGCCATTCTCCTGCCTCAGCCTCCCAAGTAGCTGGGACTAGAGGCGCTCACCACACCTGGCTAATTTGTATATTTTTAGTAAAGAAAGGGTTTCCCCATGTTGGCCAGGCTGGTCTTGAACTCCTGACCTCATGATCCGCCCACCTCGGCCTCCCAAAGTGCTGGGATTACAGGTGTAAACCACCTCACCGGGCCTCATTTAGGTTATTTAAAACCTCCTCGGAGAGTCCTTCCCTGACCACCCTATCCCAAGAAGCACCTCCACCATCATCCTCTCTCCCCATATGTTGGGTGATGGACATGTTGACCCACAGCCCAGATTCCCTTTCAAGGCAGGACTTGTTGCCCCAGCAGCTGGGAGTGCCATAAGCAGACAGCCTTCAGCTATCAGCTCCTTTGAGAATTGCCTCAGCTACAAGAGAGAATGTGCCCAAGGTTACACCCTTTGCAAGATATCCCCCGCCCAGTGACTGATTGGGGTGGAGTAGAAAGGAGGGCCACTGTGGCCCAACAGGAAGTAACTGAGATGGGCCATGTCCACTCTGGTGCTCCCCATGGGGTCGGCTGAGGCTGTAGTAGGGCCTGCCTCTCAGCTTGATTCCTCCCTCTGCCCAATCATGCTTCCTTCATCTCCCTACCAAGATGCAATCTCTATAGTCATTGAGCCTGATAAGCATTGTCTCAGGGTGTGGGTCCAGTGGACCCTACCTGTGACACCCACTGTACTTTTCTTAGCACTATCTGATTTATATTTAATATCGTTTTGTATCTGCCTAAGGTCTGTGAAGGCAGATACTTTGTCTTGAAACTGCTATATCTCCAGCACTGATGCCTGGCACATACAGAGTAGTTGCTCACTAAATACTTTTTGTTTTTGTTTGCTTTTTTGTTGTTTTGTTTGTTTGTTTGTTTGTTTGTTTGTTTTTGAGACGGAGTCTTGCTCTGTGCCCCAGGCTGGAGTGCAGTGGCGCGATCTCGGCTCACTGCAAGCTCCGCCCCCCCGGGTTCACGCCATTCTCCTGCCTCAACCTCCCGAGTAGCTGGGACTACAGGCGCCCGCCACCTTGCCCGGCTAATTTTCTTGTATTTTTAGTAGAGACGGGGTTTCACCGTGTTAGCCAGGATGGTCTCGATCTCCTGACCTCGTGATCCGCCCATCTCGGCCTCCCAAAGTGCTGGGATTACAGGCTTGAGCCACCGCGCCCGGCCTGTTGTTTTGTTTTGTAGAGACAGGGTCTTGCTATGTTGCCCAGGCTGATCTCAAACTCTTGGCCTCAAGCAGTCCTCCCGCCTTGGCCTTCCAAAGCACTGGGATTATAGGCGTGGCTACCACACCCAGCCAGGTCAATAATTACTGAATGTTGAATGAATCATCACTGTTCCTGGTCGAGGTGGCTCACACCTGTAATCCCAGCACTTTGGGAGGCTGAGGCAGTCGGGTCACATGAGGTCAGGAGTTCTAGACCAGCCTGGTGAACATGGCGGAACCCCATCTCCATTAAAAATACAAAAAAATTAGCCAGGCATGGTGGCACATGCCTGTTATCTCAACTACTTGGGAGGCTGAGGCACAAGAATCGCATGAACCTGGGAGGTGGAGGTTGCAGTGAGCCAAGATCGCACAGCTACACTCCAGCCTGGGCGACAGAGCAAGACTCCGTCTCAATTAAAAAAAAAAAAAGAATTATCACTGTCATTTCCTTACTACTGTTGGGGCTCAGAAAATAATACCCCAAAGTAAGGCACTTTGGCATGCTGATACTTTGAACTGAAAGATATTGGAAGGACCTCAAAAGCAAAGTCTCTTTCTTCTCTTCTCCTGTACTTTTTTCTTCTGTCTGCTTCCCTTCCTCTCCCAAGGCAGGCCATAGAAACTAGAACCCTTCTTCTCCAAAGCCAGCCATAAAACCTAGAAATAGGACTTTAACCTTCCTCCATCCTTGTGTGTAGGATCTGGCCATAAAATTATCTGACCTACCTTGTCTGAAAATAGATCATAAGACCTTCATTTCAGAAGGGGCCCTGCCCTAAACCCAGGAGAAAGGAATGCCACACAAACAGGCCAAGAAGAATCTGAACACAGGCCTTGCTGGGTTTCCCCACTCAGTCTGTTACTGTTAGATCATTCCCTTTCTGTCTAATCATGTTTCAACACAGCTGTCATGCTTCATTGAATCTAAGCATAAAAACGAACAGTTTTTGGCTGGACACGGTGGCTCATGCCTGTAATCCCAGCACTTTGGGAGGCCAAGGCATGCGGATCATGAGGTCAGGAGATCAAGACCATCCTGGCTAACACGATGAAACCCCGTCTCTACTAAAAATACAAAAAAATAAAAATTTAGCCAGGTGTGGTGGTGTGCACCCGTAGTCCCAGCAACTCAGGAGGCTGAGGCAGAAGAATTGCTTGAACCAGGGAGGTGAAGGTTGCAGTGAGCCAGATCGTGCCACTGCACTCTAGCCTGGGCCACAGTGCGACACTTTGTCTCAAAAAAAAAAAAAAGAACAGTTTTTTTCTTGAGTCTTTGGGTCTTCATTTCTGAAGGCTCCCATGTCACATACAATTTTGATTAGATAAATCTGATATGCTTTTAGATGGACATGGTGGTGTGTGCCTGCAATCCCAGCTACTGGGAAGGCTAAAGCGGGAAGATGGCTTGAGCCCAGAAGTTCAAGGCTGCAATGAGCCATGATCACGCCACTGTACTCCAGCCTAGACAACAGAGCAAGACCTTGTCTCTAAAACAAAAAATTAAAAGAGAAAGTTATAAATTTCTTGTGCTTTTCTCTTGTTAACCAGTCTTTTGTTATAGGAGTGGTGGCCATGACCCTTCTGATAGGGAGGAAAGTTATTATACCTTTCTACCCTTCAATACTCCAAGATTACTCTATGGTTGGGGAGTCCTTGGGTTATATCTAATATAAAGGCTCCAACTGTTTTTTTGTTTTTGTTTTTGAGACAGGGTCTCGCTCTGTTGCCCAGGTTGGAGTGCAGTGGCATGATCTCAGCTTCCCAAGAAACTGAGACTACATGCTTGCACCACCACACCCAGCTAATTTTTGTTTTTCTTTTGTAGCAATGAGGTCTTGCCATGTTGCCTAGGCTGGTCTCCAACTCCTGAGTTCAAGGAATCCTCCTGTCTCAGCCTATCAAAGTGCTGGAATTACAGGCATGAGCCACCACGCCCAGCCAAGGCTCCAACTTTTTAAGACTTGCAGGGGCCATAATCTTTCCAAAATGATTCCAGGGTGGAAACAGGCCAAGACGGTTTCAGATCTAGAGGACTTGACAGCAGGGCTCTGCTCAGCTGACAACTCTGTCCCTCTTGCTCACAAATTTAATAGGCTGTTTTCACTTGGGGAAGATGCCACCGTCCTTTGAACTAGCTACACCACAGGCATTTTGACCTGGTCAGCCCACAGGATAAATTTTAGATTAAGCAGCTATTCTTGAGTAGTTTTACACACTTTCATGTTTTTTAAGAACATTCACATTGCTCAGGAATTTCTTCTTTTCTTTTGCTCAGGAATTTCTTAGGATGGCCATTAGATGTGGGTCACTTTATCATTCTAATTTTATATACAGGGAAACCTAGGTCAGAGGAGTAGCTTCATTCATCCCAGAAGTGTTTAGTGAACACCTTCTATGTGCCAGGCACTGGGCTGGTTATTGGAGGTTGACTAGGCAAGCTCCTTGGCTAGCAAGGGGAACAGACAGGTCCCACTCTGTCTATAACTGAGGTGTGAACCAAGAGCTTGGAGAACCGGAAGATAAAATGATTGCTTCTCTTTTAGAGTATAACTTCTGAAAAAATTTTATCGTATAGGTAACATTTTAAAAAACAAAACACAGGCCAGGTGCAGTGGTGCATGCTGGTAACCCCAGCACTTAGGGAGAGTGAAGAAGGCAGATCGCTTCAGCCCAGGACTTTGAGACCAGCCTGGGCAACAAGGTGAAACCCCATCACTACAAAAAATACAAAAATCAGCTGGGTGCGGTGGCATGTGCCTGTAGTCTCAGCTACTCTGGAGGCTGAGATGGAAGGATTGCTTGAGCCTGGCAGGTCGAGGCTGCAGTGAACAAAAACTACATCACTGCACTCCAGCCTGGACTACAGAGTGAGACCTCATCTCGAAAAAAAAGAGAGATTAAAAAACAAAACACTTAAACATACAGGCTCTTTGGTCAAACTGCCTTTTGCTCTCTCCATTCCTTGCATTCTGAATTCCTATAGATTGCAATCATCTTCAGTGGGTGCACACTTATGCACACACAAACATGCTTTTAAAAAACAAAATATGGAGCCTATCTTCTTTTAAACTTAGCCATATTTGGGATATATCCAAAGATGTTAATTGCAGCATTATATGTAATAGCAAGAGACTATAACCCACTAAAGTATCTGTCAATAGGAAACTAGATATATAGTTCCTCTGCAGAGACAGTCCCTGACTTATGATGGTCCAGTTTGACAATAGGTTTGTCACGAACTTAACAGTGGAAAAAAGTAATTACTTAAATCTGTGTATGCTGGCTGGGTACGGTGGCTCATGCCCACAATCCCAGCACTTTAGGAGGCCAAGGTGGGTGGATCACCTGAGGTCAGGAGTTCAAGAGCAGCCAGGCCAACATGGTGAAACCCCATCTCTACTAAAAATACAAAAAATTATCCAGGTATGGTGGTGGATGCCTGTAATCCCAGCTACTCAGGAGGTTGAGGCAGAATTGCTTGAATCAGGAAGGAAGAGGTGACAGTGAACGAAGATCACGCCACTGCGCTCCAGCCTGGGTGACAAGAGCGAAACTCCATCTCAAAAAATAAAAAAAAAGTCTGTATATGCTGATATGGAACAACTTCCAAGATATACTACAAAGTGTAAAAAGCAAGCTGCGGCCTGGAGCGGTGGCTCACCCCTGTAATCCCAGCACTTTGGGAGGCCGAGGCAGGCAGATCACCTGAGATCAGGAGTTCAAGACCAGCCTGGCCAACAGGGCGAAACCCTGTCTCTACTAAAAATACAAAAATTAGCCGGGCATGGTGGAGCACGCCTGTAATCCCAGCTACTTGGGAGGGAGTAGCTTGACCCCAGGAGGCAGAGGTTGCAGTGAGCCAAGATCACGCCAATGCACTTCAGCCCGGACAACAGAATGAGAGTCCATCTGAAAAAACAAACAAACAAACAAACAAAAAAAACGCAAGCTGCAAAACAGAGTGTTTAAAAGGAAAAGGAGGATTTGTGTTTGAGTGTGGGTATGTGTGAAATATATTAACACATATAAGTTTGCATATATATAAAACATTTCTGGAAAGATTCCTAAGAAGCTATGAACAGCTTGGCTCTGGGGTGGAAGACAAACTCATTTTTCATTATATGCCCTATCATCTTTTGTGAAATTTTTTTTAACCACATGCTTTTCAATTTTTCAATTAAAAAACTAGTTAATTAAATGAAACAATAGGGCATAGACATTTTTCAATGTTTAATATTAATGTCACATTTAGCTCTTATTATTGCCAGGTAATGTTTAAGTCTTAATATCTATTAACTTGTTTATTCCCCACAACAACCCTCTGATGTGGACACTATTATTACCCTCATTTACAGTTTTAAAAAACTGAGGCTGGGTGCAGTGGCTCATGCCTGTAATCTCAGCACTTTTGGAGGTCAAGACAGGAGGACCACTTGAGGCCAGGAGTTCAACAGCCTAGGCAACATAGTGAGGACCTGTCTCTACCCCCTCAAATTTTTTTTAAAGAACATTTTAAAAACCTCGCCGGGTGCAGGGGCTCACGCCTGTAATCCTACCACTTTGGGAGGCCAAGGTGGGCGGATCACTTCAGGTCAGGAGTTTGAGACTAGCCTGGCCAAGATGGTGAAACCCCATCTCTGCTAAAAATACAAAATTTAGCCGAGTGTGGTGGCACATGTCTGTGATCCCTGCTACTTGGGAGGCTGAGGCAGGAGAATCACTTGAACCCGGGAGGCGGAGGCTGCAGTGAGCCGGGATCATGCCACTGCACTACAGCCTGGGTGACTGAGCAAGACTCTGTCTTAAAATAAATAAATAAATAAATAAACAAATAAATAAATAAATAAATAACAGAGGCAGCATGCCCCCAAGGTCACACAAATACGAAGTGATAGAGTGGGATTTGAACCCACGCAATCTGGCTCTGAAGCCCATGTTCTGAATCACTATGGCAATGCTACTGCTCCTTTTCTTTCTTTTTTTTTTTTTTGAGACAGAGTTTTGCTTTTGTTGCCCAGGCTGGAGTGCAATGGCATGATCTTGGCTCACCACAAACTCCGCCTCCCGGGTTCAAGCGATTCTCCTGCCTCAGTCTCCCGAGTAGCTGGGATTACAGGCATGCGCCACCATGCCCGGCTAATTTTGTATTTTTAGTAGAGATGGGGTTTCTCCATGTTGGTCAGGCTGGTCTCGAACTCCCAACCTCAGGTTATCTGCCTGCCTCAGCCTCCCAAAGTGCTGGGATTACAGGCGTGAGCCATGGCACCCGGCCATCTCCTTCTTATTAATAGCTGCAAAATATATTCTACAAAGTGAGGGTGTCATATTTTGTTTAACTGCTCCTCCTTTGATAAGCATTCTGGTTGCTTCTAGGATTTTGCTATTACCTTCTATGCTGTAGAAACATCCTTGTGATTGACCCTTTGTCCTTTGTGCTTTTGGGTAAAGATATTTATAAGAGAATTCCTGGAAATAAAACTACTGCATCATCTAAAATTTGATAGTTATTACCAAATTATTTTCCTTTTTTAAAAAAAACATCAATTTGTCTTCCCTTTATCTATGTATAAGAGTGAGGAAGTAGCACAGGACTCTAGTAGCTGAAATAAGAGAAGTTCGGTCCCATTAGAAAACAGTATAAGCAGAGACAGTGACCTGTGGGTTTTTAAATTTTATTTATTTACTTTTAGAAACAAGGTCTTGCTGCATTGCCCAGGCTGGAGTGCAGTTGTATGATCATAGTTCAATGCAGCCTGGAACTCCTGGGCTCAAGCCATCCTCCTGCCTTAGCCTCCGTTGTGGAGGCTACAGTGAGCCTTAGCCTCACTGTGTGTTTTTTGAGGTTAGGAATTGTCTTGTTTATCTTTGTTCAACAAATAGCACAAGAATCACTTAAGGACTTTAAGTGGTCTGTTGATCTAGTTTACATTTGCACACATTTCTCTGGCTGCTTTGTAAAAACTGGATTAGAGCAGGGGGAAATTCAAGTGTAGAAACCCAGTTAGAAGGTTTTGCAAATATTTGTTAAACAAATAGCTATTGTGCTGTTACGAGTGCTTCTGGAAAATGGGGACAGAGAAGGTGTGAACACAACAGACATGATCCATGCCCTCCTGGGGTGGAGCGAGAGAGGCATGAATGAAGTAAACGCACAAAATGAAAATATAACCAGCTGCAATAAATGCTAGAAGCAGGGAAAAGTGAGGTGCTGTGGGAGGAAACAATGAAGGGTGGTTAGGAAAAGACTCTCTGGGGAAGGAACATTCACAGTGGGGATGGAAGGAAGAATAAAAATTAACAGAAGAGTAGAGGAAAACAAGGTTGGTTTTCTAGCCCCTAAAGAGGTTCAAACAGAAATTAGCTGGGCGTGGTGGCATAAGCCTGTAATCCCACCTACTTGGGAGGATGAGGCACAAGAATCACTTTAACCCGGGAGGCAGAGGTTGCAGTGAGCTGAGATTATACCACAGCATTCCAGCCTGGGCAACAGAGCAAGACTCTGTCTCAAAAAAAAAAACAGAAGTTGGAGCAATGGGCAAGGCCAGGGCATAAGAAGCCTTGAAGAGCAGGGCGCAGTGGCGCGCGCCTGTAATCTCAGCACTTTGGGAGGCTGAGGCCGGCAGATCACTTGAAGTCAGGTGTTCGAGACCAGCTTGACCAAAATGGCAAAACCCCATCTCTACTAAAAATACAAAAATTAGCTGGGCGTGGTGGCAGCCACCAGTAATCCCAGCTACTCAGGAGGCTGAGGCAGGAGAATCTCTGGAACCCAGGAGGCAGAGGTTGCAGTGGGCCGAGATCACACCACCGCACTCCAGCCTGAACAACAAGAGCGAAACTCTGTCTCAAAAAAAAAAAGCCTTGAAGGGCTTTAAATGGACTGTTGATCTGGTTTCCATTTGTTCAGATTTCTCTGGCTGCTTTGTAGAAACTGGATTAGAGCAGGAGGAAATTCAAGTATAGAAACCCAGTTTCGCAGAAGGACATGAAAATGAGATAATAGTAGCTGGCCTAAAGGGGTAGAAGAGGAACCTATAAGCTAAAAGAATGTTAAATGACATATGATCAATTGCAATTTGTAGACCTTATTTGGATCCCGAATTTTTTTTTTCTTTTTTTTTTTTTGTAGAGATGGGGGTCTAGCTATGTTGCCCAGGCTGATCTTGAACTCCTGGGCTCAAGCAAACCTCTGGCCTTGACCTCCCAAAGTTCTGAGACCACAGGTGTGAGCTACTGTGCCCAAGTAGATTGTGAATTTTTTTTTTTTTTTTTTTTTTTTTGAGACGGAGTCTCGCTCTGCCGCCCAGGTTGGAGTACAGTGGCCGGATCTCAGCTCACTGCAAGCTCCGCCTGCCAGGTTTACGCCATTCTCCTGTCTCAGTCTCCCGAGTAGCTGGGACTACAGGCGCCCGCCACCTCGCCCGGCTAGTTTTTTGTATTTTTAGTAGAGACGAGGTTTCACCGTGTTAACCGGGATGGTCTCGATCTCCCGACCTCGTGATTCGCCCGTCTCGGCCTCCCAAAGTGCTGGGATTACAGGCTTGAGCCACTGCGCCCGGCCAGATTGTGAATTTTTTTAAAACCTAGAAAAGAAAAAAATAAAATAAAAAGAAAATATCGATCACAGTTATGAGCTAATTAGAAATTTGAACTAATTTTAAGTTGGCCCTAAACCTGGTGGCTCACACCTGTAATCCCAGCACTTTGGGAGGCTGAGGCGGGCGGATCACAAGGTCAGGAGTTCAAGACCAGCCTGGCGAATATGGTGAAACCCCGTCTCTACTAAAAAAACAAAAATTAGCCAGGCGTGGTGGTGGACGCCTGTAGTCCCAGCTGCTTGGGAGGCTGAGGCAAGAGAATTGCTTGAACCCAGGAGGCAGAGGTTGCAGTGAGCCAAGATCGCGCCATTGCACTCTGCCTGGGCAACAGAGCGAGACTCCGTCTCAAAAAAAAGAAAAAAAAAATTGGATCTTATCCAAAAGATAACTCTGAAATATAAACTCAAATATTAACAACCAATATGATATATGGCCTTTTGCTATGCTTCATTATGATTTTTTCTATACAGATATTTACATCTATATTTTCATAGTTGAGATCACACTTTACATCAAGTTTAGTATTGGTGTAATACTTTTTTTGTTCAATGCAATACAATCTGTTTTATTGTGAAAGCTGAATTAAAATTAAAAGATCTATAAAAAACTGTCATTTTTGGCTTTCAAAAGCACCAACTTTCATGATCAAAAAAGGCCACAACAGGGCCAGGCGCAGTGGCTCATGTCTGTAATCTCAACACTTGGGGAGGTGGAGGCGGGTGGATCAACTGAGGTCAGGAGTTCAAGACCAGCCTGGCCAACATGGTGAAACCCCATCTCTACCAAAAATACAAAAAATTAGCCAGGAGTGGTGGCGGGTGCCTGTAATCCAACTACCCAGGAGGCTGAGGCAGGAGAATCACTTGAACTTGGGAGGCAGGGGTTGCAGTGAGCTGAGATCCAGCCTGGGCAATAAGAGTGAAACTCTGTCTCAACAACAACAACAACAAAAAAGGCCACAACAGTTAAGATTGTATTACTTGATTTTATTGTATACTAAGTGGTGGGCACAGAGCAATTCTCCTTATAAAGTACACAATTACTCAGAACATTTTAAATAATGCACATTTTTTTTTTTTTTTTTTTTTTTTTTTTGAGACGGAGTCTTGCTGTGTCACCCAGGCTGGAGTGCAATGGCCAGATCTCGGCTCACTGCAAGCTCCGCCTCCCGGGTTCACGCCATTCTCCTGCCTCAGCCTCCCGAGTAGCTGGGACTACAGGCGCCCGCCGCCTCGCCCGGCTAGTTTTTTTTTGTATTTTTTATTAGAGACGGGGTTTCACCGTGTTAGCCAGGATGGTCTCGATCTCCTGACCTCGTGATCCGCCCGTCTCGGCCTCCCAAAGTGCTGGGATTACAGGCTTGAGCCACCGCGCCCGGCCTATAATGCACATTAAAGCAAGTATTCATTTTACAAGTTGTTCTGCAATCTAAACATACAATAGCTTGGAGAACAACAGTTAGAAAACAAAAGCCAATGTAAAAAGACAGATTAAAACAACTAGAGGCCAGGAGCGGTGGCTCTCCCGGGAAATCCTAACACTTTGGGAGGCTGAGGCAGAAGCATCGCTTGAGCTCAGGAGTTCTAGACCAGCCTGGGCAACATAGTGAGACCTCATCTCTACTGAAAAAAAAAACTTAAAGATTATCTAGGCATGTTGGCACACACCTGTAGCCCCAGCTACTCAGGAGATTGAGGTGGGAGGAGTTGGAGACTGCAGTGAGCCATGATTATTATCCCACTGCACTCTACCTGGACCACAGAGCAAGAACCTGTCAAAAAAAAAAAAAAAAAAAAAAAAAACACACACACACACACACAAACCAAGTACAATTAGAACAGTATAGGTTTTATACGGCTTGGATTTCACAGTTTTCTTAACTGCATCATCAGTGTCAGAAATCTGTTCCTGGCCAGGTGCAGTGGCTCACACCCATAATCCCAGCACTTAGGGAGGCAAAGGTGGATTACTTGAGCCTAGGAGTCAAGACTAGCCTGAACAACACAGTGAGACACCTCACCCCACACTTGCCTTCTCTACAAAGAAAATTTTTTTTTTTTTTTTTTTTTTTTGAGACAGAGTCTCGCTCTGTCGCCCAAGCTGGAGTGCAGTGGCCAGATCTCAGCTCACTGCAAGCTCCGCCTGCCGGGTTTATGCCATTCTCCTGCCTCAGCCTCCCAAGTAGCTAGGACTACAGACGCCCGCCACCACGCCCGGCTAATTTTTTGTATTTTTTTTAGTAGAGACGGGGTTTCACCATGTTAGCCAGGATGGTCTCGATCTCCTGACCTCGTGATCCGCCCATCTCGGCCTCCCAAAGTGCTGGGATTACAGGCTTGAGCCACCGCACCCAGCCAAAAAAATTTTTTTTTTTTTTTTTTTTTTTTTGAAACGGAGTCTCGCTCTGTCGCCCAGGCTGGAATGCAGTGGCCGGATCTCAGCTCACTGCAAGCTCCGCCTCCCAGGTTTACGCCATTCTCCTGCCTCAGCCTCCCGAGTAGCTGGGATTACAGGCGCCCGCCACCTCGCCCGGCTAGTTTTTTGTATTTTTTTTAGTAGAGACGGGGTTTCACCAGGTTAGCCAGGATGGTCTCGATCTCCTGACCTCGTGATCTGCCCGTCTCGGCCTCCCAAAGTGCTGGGATTACAGGCTTGAGCCACCGCGCCCGGCCAAAAAATTTTTTTTTAATTAGCTGTGTGTGATGCCAGCAAGCACCTATAGTCCCAGCTACTAGGGAGGCTGAGGTGGATCACTTGAGCCCAGGAGATGGAGGCTACAGTGAGCTGTGATCCCACCACTGCACTCCAGCCTGGGTAACAGAGCAAGACTCTGTCTCAAAATAAAAATAAAAAAAAATGTGTGCGTATATATATATATGTGTGTGTGTGTGTGTGTGTGTATATATATATATATATAAAATCTTTAAATTTAAATTTTAAAAAATCTTAAATTTAAATTTAAATTTTAAAAAATCTGTTCCTTCAGCTGGCTCCTTTGCTCCAGATTCAAGGAAATACCTTCTCTTCCTGGTTTCATTTCACCTTCTGGATCCATCCAATTATCTAATATCAATTCCCCTTTAAAATCCCAAACACTGGCGCGGCATGGTGGCTCACACCTGTAATCCTAGCACTTTGGGAGGTCAAGGCAGGCAGATCAGTTGAGGTCAGGAGTTCGAGACCAGCCTGGCCAACATGGTGAAACCCCGTCTCAACATAAAAGACAGAAATTAGCCAGGCATGGTGGTGAGTGCATGCAGTCCCAGCTACTTGGGAGGCTGAGGCAGGAGAATCACTTGAACCCCGGAGGCAGAGGTTGCAGTGAGCCAAGATCGTGCCATTGCACTCCAGCCTTGGGGGACAAGTCTAAAAAAAAAAAAAAAAAATCCCACACACTAATGTACTTCATTTTCCTAACCTGAAACATCAGGTTTTCATCTGTGCTGCTGCTGCTGTTCTCTTTGGAAGATGACAGAGCTCTTCAAGTTTCACCAGTCTTTTGCTTCTTTACAGGTCTTTCTGGAGCAACCTGCTTTTTCCTCTTTAACTTTTTGTCAACATCACTGTCAGAACCACTGCTAGAAGAGCTTGAAGAAGCAAGTTCCTTTGATTTGCGCATTGCTGTCCTCCACTGCACTCCAGTAGCCAAACACCCTCCTGCTTTCTCACTGGTAACGCTGGTGTATTACTTCTTCTTCTTCTTTTTCTTCTTCTTCTTTTTTTTTTTTTTTGAAATAGAGTCTCACTCTGTCACCCAGGCTGGAGTGCAATGGCACAATCTCAGCTCACTGCAACCTCCACCTCCCGGGTTCAAGCAATTCTCCTGCCTCAGCCTCCCAAGTGGATGGGATTACATGTGCCGCCACCACACCTGGCTAATTTTTGTATTTATAGTAAAGATGGGATTTCACCATGTTGGCCAGGCTGGTCTTGAACTCCTTACCTCAGGTTATTTGCCCGCCTCAGCCTCCCAAAGTGCTGGGATTACAAGCGTGAGCCGCCCTGCCCGGCCTGCTACTTTTTTTTTTTTCTTTTTTTGAGACGGAGTCTCGCTCTGTCCCCCAGGCTGGAGTGCAGTGGCCGGATCTCAGCTCACTGCAAGCTCCGCCTCCCGGGTTTATGCCATTCTCCTGCCTCAGCCTCCCGAGTAGCTGGGACTACAGGCGCCCACCACCTCGCCTGGCTAGTTTTTTGTATTTTTTAGTAGAGAGGGGGTTTCACCGTGTTAGCCAGGATGGTCTCGATCTCCTGACCTTGTGATCCACCCGTCTCGGCCTCCCAAAGTGCTGGGATTACAGGCTTGAGCCACCGCGCCCGGCCAGGCCTGCTACTTCTTAAAAGTTTATAGTAATAGATAATGCTGAGGCACCCTGGGACAGTAATGCCACTGAATACCAAACTAGGACTTTTTTTTTTTTTTTTTTTTTTTTGAGACAGAGTCTCGCTCTGTCGCCCAGGCTGGAGTGCAGTGGCCGGATCTCAGCTCACTGCAAGCTCCGCCTCCCGGGTTTACGCCATTCTCCTGCCTCAGCCTCCCGAGTAGCTGGGACTACAGGCGCCCGCCACCTCGCCCAGCTATTTTTTTGTATTTTTTAGTAGAGACGGGGTTTCACGGGGTTAGCCAGGATAGTCTCGATCTCCTGACCTCATGATCCGCCCATCTCGGCCTCCCAAAGTGCTGGGATTACAGGCTTGAGCCACCGCGCCCGGCCCAAACTAGGACATTTTTTAGAGTGAAAGGGGACAAGATCTGTAAACCTAAATTACCCTAGAGAGGTGAGGTTGCTTGCTTTAATACTTTGGTTGCCTTATTAATTTTTCAAAAATTGTATCCTACTTTTTTGGTTTTCAAAATAAGAAAGACATACTTGAATAAAGTTATTTCCTCTTCAAAGTCTTCCTAGATTCCACTTTTCCCCATGCTGAGTTAAATGCCTCTCTTTGGTTCTGGGGCAGTGGTTCTCAATGCTAGGGGGTGGAGTAAAGTTCCATTCCAGTAAAGCTGGAATTTTGGTCCTTTCTCCCCAAGGGACATTTGGCAATGTTTAGAGACATTTTGGGATGCCTGGGTCACAGGGAATGCTACTGGCATCTAGTGGGTAGAGGCCTGGGATACAGCTAAACATTCTACATTGCAGAGGAAAGCCTACTCAACAAAGAATGATCAGGCCCCAAAACTTAATGGCGCCAACGCTGAGAACCCCTGCTGTAAGATATGTTTGTCACAGCACTTCATAAAGACAGCTGTAGGCCAGGCGCGGTGATTCACACCTGTAATCCCAGCACTTTGAGAGGCCGAGGTGGGCGGATCAACTGAGGTCGGGAGTTCGAGACCAGCCTGACCAACATGGAGAAACCCCGTCTCTACTAAAAATACAAAATTAGCAGGGCATGGTTGCACATGCCTGTAGTCCTAGCTACTCGGGAGGCTGAGGTAGGAGAATCGCTTGAACCCGGGAGGCTGAGGTTGCAGTGAGCCGATATCACGCCATTGCACTCTAGCCGGGTCAACAAGAGCAAGACTCAGTCTCAAAATAAAAAAATAGACAGCTGTAATTGTCAACTGGTTGACCTACCGAGCTAGACTGCAACTTCCATAAAGACAAGTGATACATGTATGTTGTGGAGTGTTTGGCATGCTGTTGAAACTTAATAAGGATTGAAGGAAAGTGAGAAGATACATCCAGATTCAAATTTAGGGACCTGTGAGATCATGCGGGTTTTGTTTGTTTGTTTGTTTGTTTGTTTTGTTTTTGAGCCATTTCCCACCTCCCTTTGGGTACTAATCAGTCAACTGATAAGCATTTCATTCATTCAACTATCTATCTTATCCATCGATCATCATCATCTATTTATTTATTTTTGAGACAGGGTCTCTCTCTGTCACCCAGGCTGGAGTGCAGCGGCACAATCACGGCTCACTGCAGCCTTGACCTTCCGAGCCCAAGTGATTCTCCTGCCTCAGCCTCCAGAGTAGCTCGGACCACAGGCGCTCGCCACCATCCCCGGCTAATGTTTTTATCTTTTATCTTTTGTAAAGGCGGGGTCTTGCCATGTTGCCCAGGCTGGTCTCGAACTCCTGGGCTCAAGCGATCCTCCCGCCTTGGCCTCCCAAAATGCTGGGATTGCAGGAGTGAGCCACCGCGCCCAGCTGGAAGCCTAATTTATACTTTTTTAAAGATCATGCTGGCTCCTCTGGGAGAATATATAAAACATCTATTATACTCAGAATCTAAAATACTTGCCATAAGGTAGTTACACTCTCGGCGACCTATTGTCAAAAGGGAAGCCTCCCAGAAAAGATGGGGGCGCTGTAGCCGCCGGGTCAGACGAGCCCACTCTCTGGTACGTTTAGAGACGTCGGTCGCTTCCGGGAGAGGCCGCGTCTCCCGCGCCTTCCTCTCTATCCGCCGCCGTCTCTGTGGTCCCCGCCCCCGCCGCCACCCCCCCCGCCCCGCCGCCACCCACCCCGCCCCGCCGCCACCCCCCCCGCCCCGCCGCCCCCCCCCGCCCCGCCCCGTTTCCCCGGACTCTGCCCAGTGCTGAACTCGGGGCCGCCGGGTTCCAGAGTCCCTCGGGTCTCAGGTCATGGCGGTCCCGGGGCCAGCGCCCGGAGCTGGCTCCAGGTAAGCAGGGCGGTCGGGGAGGAGGTTTGGGAGCAGGAGATCGGGGCTGTGGGGAATGGGCTCTCCTGCCCACCGTGCGTCGTCCGACGCCCTGGCGCCTCCGTCTCGCACCCACGACTTCTGAGAGAAAGAGGAGCTCTTGAAGGGGCGTCCGCCCTCCTGCGGCTCGAGGCCGTTCCGCACCGGCCGCGGCCCCCTCGGTTCTTGGCTGGACTTGTGCCGTCTCCTGCACCCGGTGTGGGACCCTCTCTCTCGCAACTGGCTTTCTTTTTTTGAAAAAAGAACCTCAGGTGCACAAAATTGAGTTAATCCTTCTCAGTTCTTGACACCCTGTGGGCCAATGCAAGGCTCCTTGTTTATTTTATCACTTCCTCTCTTCGTTCCTATTCCCAGACCCCTTTCACTCCCCTTTTCAGACAGCCACTCTGGTGTGTTATATAAGTGGCTTTACGGTCCAACTTGTGTAAATTTGTGCACGTGTTACTTTGAAATCTATATAGTGGTTTCGAATTCCTAGATAATATGCTGTGATTTTTCTTTAAACCTTTTTTCCCAACGTTGTGTTTTTGAGTCCATCCAGGCTAGTCATCTCGTTTTCACTTCTGAGTGCTGCTATGTGCATAGACTTATTCCTCTAGTGGTGGATACCTAGATTTTTTTCTTTTTTTTCTTTTCTTTTCTTTTTTTTTTTTTTTTTTTGAGACGGAGTCTCGCTCTGTCGCCCAGGCTGGAGTGCAGTGGCCGGATCTCAGCTCACTGCAAGCTCCGCCTCCCGGGTTTACGCCATTCTCCTGCCTCAGCCTCCCGAGTAGCTGGGACTACAGGCGCCCGCCACCTCGCCCGGCTAGTTTTTTTGTATTTTTTTAGTAGAGACGGGGTTTCACCGTGTTAGCCGGGCTGGTTTCTCGATCTCCTGACCTCGTGATCCGCCCGTCTCGGCCTCCCAAAGTGCTGGGATTACAGGCTTGAGCCACCGCGCCCGGCCAGTTTTCTGTATTTTTTAGTAGAGACGGGGTTTCACCTTGTTAGCCAGGATGGTCTTGATTTCCTGACCTCGTGATCCGCCCGTCTCGGCCTCCCAAAGTGCTGGGATTACAGGCTTGAGCCACCGCACCCGGCCATCTAGAGTTTTTTCTAATATTAACACCCTAGAGGCCACACTGTCATGAATATTCTGGCAGTTGTCTCCTTGTGGATATTGGTGCATTTCTCTGGGTATCCACCCCAGAGTTGGGTCCTGGTCATAGCTAATTTTGCTGGATTGTTCTTTGGAATGGTCACACCAGTTTATACTTCACGACGGATAGTACCTAAAGCTTCCTGTTTCCCAGTATCCCTCCATCGTCCAGTGGTGGTTGGTTTTGTAATGTTGTTTTTTTTTGTTTTTTGTTTGTTTGTTTGAGACGGAGTCTCGCTCTGTTGCCCAGGCTGGAGTGCAGTGGCCGGATCTCAGCTCACTGCAAGCTCCGCCTCCCAGGTTCACGTCATTCTCCTGCCTCAGCCTCCTGAGTAGCTGGGACTACAGGCGCCCGCCACCTCGCCCGGCTAGTTTTTTGTATTTTTTAGTAGAGACAGGGTTTCACCGTGTTAGCCAGGATGGTCTCGATCTCCTGACCTCGTGATCCACCCGTCTCGGCCTCCCAAAGTACTGGGATTACAGGCTTGAGCCACCGCGCCCGGCCAGGTTTTGTAATGTTTATCAGTCTGGTGGGTGTAAGGTGGTATCCCATCGTGTACATTTTTCTTTCTTTCTTTCTTTCTTTCTTTCTTTCTTTCTTTCTTTCTTTCTTTCTTTCTTTCTTTCTTTCTTTTCTTTCTTTTCTTTCTTTTCTTTCTTTCTGTCTGTCTGTCTGTCTGTCTGTCTGTCTGTCTGTCTTTCCTTTTTTTTTTTTGAGACAGAGTTTTGCTCTTGTTGCCTGGGCTGGAGTACAGTGGCACGATCTTGGCTCACTGCAACCTCCGCCTCTCGGGTTCAAGCGATTCTTCTGCCTCAGCCTCCTGAGTAGCTGGGATTACAGGCGTGCGCCACTATACCCAGCTAATTTTTTGTATTTTAGTAAAGACGGGGGGTTGACCAGTCTGGTCTCGAACTCCAGACCTCAGGTGATCCACCCGTCTCGGCCTCCCAAAGTGCAGGGATTACAGACGTGAGCCACTGCGCCCGGCCTGCATTTTCATGTGTTTATTAAACATGTGGGTTTTCCCTTTTTTGAATCGCCTGTTTATATCCTTTCCCACTTCTCTATGGATTTCCTATGTTCCTGGCTTGCAGGAATTCTTGTAGGCTCTAGATATTACATCCTGGCCATGCCCGGTGGCTCACACCTGTCATTCTAGCACTTTGGGAGGCTGAGGTGGTTGCACCACTGGAGTCCAGGAGTTCCAGACCAGTCTGGGCAACATGGTGAAACCCCATCTCTACCAAAAATACAAAAATTAGCTGAGCGTGTTGACGCACGTCCGTACTCCCAGCCACTAAAGAGGCTGAGGTGGGAGAATCGCTTGAACCTGGGAGGCAGAGGTTGCCCCGAGCTGAGATTGCACCACTGCAGCCTGGGCAACAGAGCAAGACCTTGTCTCAAAAAAAAAAAAAAAGATTTTAGGCCAGGCGCTGTGGCTCACGCCTGTAATCCCAGCACTTTGGGAGGCCGAGGCAGGCAGATCACCTGAGGTCAGGAGTTCGAGACCAGCCTGACCAATATGATGAAACCCTGTCTCTACTAAAAATACAAAAATAGCCGGGTGTAGAGACATGCGCCTGTAATCGCAGCTTGTCAGGAGGCTGAGACAGGAGAATCTCTTGAACCGGGGAGGTGGAGGTTGCAGTGAGCTGAGATCGCGCCATTGCACTCCAGTCTGGGCAATGAGCAAAACTCCGTCTCAAAAAAAAAAAAGAGAGATTTAAAGTCCTTGTTGGTTTTGCACTCTGCAGATACCACCTCCAAGTCTTTTAACTTAATCTATGGCACTGTGTTGAATAAAAACATTTAACTCTAATGAAGTTAAATTCATCAATTTCCCTTGTATAGGTTTTTAAGGTACCTTCATTAAGATATTTTTCTACATTTCTTTCTACTAACATAATAGTGTTACTTTTCACATTTAGATTTTTAATCCATTTGTAGTTTTTTAAGGTTTTTTTTTTTTCTTTTGGGGACGGAGTTTCGCTCTTGTTGCCCGGGTTCTTGTTGCAATGGCACAATCTCGGCTCACTGCAACTTCTGCCTCCCGAGTTCAAGCAGTTCTCCTGCCTCAGCCTCCCAAGTAGCTGGGATTACAGGCATGTGCCACCAGGCCTGGCTAATTTTGTATTTTTAGTAGAGATGGGGTTTCACCATGTTGGTCAGACTGGTCTCGAACTCCTGACCTCAGGTGATCCGCCCACCTCGGCCTCCCAGAGTGTTGGGATTACAAGCATGAGCCATTGCTCCAGGCCTTAAGTTTATTTTTGTAAATGGTTTGAGATAATGACCTAAGATTTTTTCCACTGTTTTTGATTACCACCACACCTGACCCAATTAATAACTAATTAATTAGTTAAAAATTATAGAAGCTGTATAGCATAGTCAAGAGTGCAGATTCTTGGAGCAGGTTGACTGTGTTCAAGCTCTAAGGCTGCCACTCACCAGGTGGGTGACACAAGACAAGTTACTTCACCCCTTTTTGCCTCCGTTCCTCATCCATAATATAAGATATAGTCCCTATTTCCTAGGGTCATGGCCATTAAATGAATTACACATGTAAAACATTTAGAATAGGGCACATAGTGCATGCTTCATAAGTGCTGGCAGTTATTAGTATTAATGTGTCCTTTCTTGTGTTGTAACCTCTATTGTGTGCCTATGTGAACATAGGTGTTTGTTCTGTGGGTTTTTTGTGCGTGGTTTTTGTAGGGTTTTTTTGGTCTGTCCTGTTGGTCTTTTTGTTCTTGTGTTAATACTGTAGTATTATTCTAGCGCTGTAATTTGATATGTCTTAATAACCTGATGGTTTGGGTCTCTTCCTCCTCCTCTCCTGTTTTTCATAATTGCCCTAAGCTAGGGACCTTTTATATTTCCATACAAAGTTCCTCAGAGAAGTCCTGCTTTTGATTGGTATTACAATGAATTTATAGATTGCTTTTGTTTTTTGCTTTTTTTGAGACAGGGTCTTGCTCTATCACCCAGGCTGGAGTGCAGTGGCAAGATTTCTGTTCACTGCAGCCTTGACTTCCTGGGCTCAAGCAATCCTCTTGCCTCAGCCCTCTGAGTAGCTGGGACTATAGGTGTGCGCCACCATGCCCGACTAATTCTTGTATTTTTTGTAGAGACAGGGTTTTGCCATGATGCCCAGGGTGGTCTCAAACTCCTGGGCTCAAGTGATCCGCCTCTCTGGGCCTCCCAAAGTACTGGGATTACAGACGTAAGTCACCACGCCCAACCTATAGACTGCTTTTGTTAGAACTGAGGTCTTTGGGCTGGACGCGGTGGGTCATGCCTGTAATCCCAGTGCTTTGGGAGGCTGAGGCGGGCAGATCATGAGTTTGAGACCAGCCTGGCCAACATGGTGAAACCCTGTCTCTACTAAAAATATAAAAAATTAGCCAGGGGTGGTGGCAGGCACCTGTAATCCCAGCTACTTGGGAGGCTGAGGCAGGAGAATCGCTTGAACCTGGGAGGAGGAGGGTGCAGTGACCTGAGACCACACCACTGCACTCCAGCCTAGGCAACAGAGGGAGACTCCATCTCAAAAAAAGAAAAGAAAGAAAGAACTGAGGTCTTCATAATGTTGGGTCAAGCCAGGCCTGTCTTTCTAGGTCTTCTTTCATGTCCTACAATAGAGCTTTTCATTTTCCCTCTAAAATGTCTAATATGTTATTTTATTTATTTGTTTTTTTAAGAGACGGAGTCTCGCTTTGTCACCCAGGCTGGAGTGCAGTGGTGCCATCTCAGCTCACTGAAACCTCTGCCTCAAGGGTTCTAGCAATTCTCCTGTCTCAGCCTCCGGAGTAGCTGGGACTACAGGCGCATGCTGCCACGCCTGGCTAATTTTTTGTATTTTAGTAGAGATGGGATTTCACTATGTTGCCCAGGGAGGTCTCGGACTCCTGAGCTCAGGTAGTCCACCCGCCTCAGCCTCCCAAAGTGCTGGGATTACAGGCGTGAGACACTGTACCCGGCCAATATGTAAAAGTTAACTCCTGGATATTTGATAGTTTTTCTGTAGGTTTTTTACTTATTTTCTTTATATTTTATAATTGATTATTGCTGGTATAGAAGAACACTATTGATATTTGTATATCTAATGACATTGGTAAACTCTTTATTTTCAACAGTTTGTCTGTCAATTTGCTTGTTTCCTGTGTAAATGATCACATCATCTGCCAGTACCAGTTTTGTTTTTTGAGATGGAGTCTCGCTCTGTTGCCCAGGCTAAAGTGCAGTGGCATGATCTCAGCTCACTTCAACCTCTGCCTCTTGGGTTCATGCGATTCTCCTGCCTCAGCCTCCCAAATAGCTGGGATTACAGGCGTGTGCCACCATGCCCAACTGATTTTGTGTTTTTAGTAGAGATGGGGTTTCACCATGTTGGCCAGGCTGGTCTCAAACTCCTGGCCTCAAGCAATCCTCTTGCCTCGGCCTCCCAAAGTGCTTGGATTACAGGCATGAGCCACCATGCTTGGCCAAAGAATTTCCTTTGTATCCATGGTCTGTTCCCAGCCTACCATCTTCAGCATTTGGAAACCATTCTTTCTGCATGGCCTGGACCCTTTGCAGAACAATGTGGATACGCTTAATAACTACTTCCTAAGGCTTAATTACATCTTGGGCTTTTCTCTGCCTCCCCACCTTCTCTTCAGGCCGAGGTTGGATCTGCAATTTCTCCAGCGGTTCCTGCAGATACTGAAGGTTTTGTTTCCTTCTTGGTCATCACAGAATGCCTTGATGTTCCTGACCCTTTTGTGCCTGACCCTACTGGGTGAGCGAGTGAGCCCAGACTAGAGGAGAGAGGGGAGCTCTTGTTTGGGGTCCCTTTCCATCTTTTTTTTTTTTTTCTGAGACAGAATTTCTCTCTCGTTGCCCCAGGCTGGAGTGCAGTGGCACGATCTCAGCTCACTGCAACCTCTGCCTTCCTGGTTCAAGCGATTCTCCTGCCTCAGCTTCCAGAGTAGCTGGGATTACAAGCACCCATCACCACGCCCGGCTAATCTTTGTATTTTTTAGTAGAGACAGGGTTTCACCATCTTGGCCAGGCTGATCTCGAACTCCTGACCTCAGGTGATACACCCTCCTCAGCCTCCCAAAGTGGTGGGATTACAGGCGTGAGCCACCGTGCCCAGCCCCTTTTCATCTCTTTGGGGTGCTGGTGAGGCAGGGACTCAGGAAGAAGCCTCACTTCTTTTTAACCCCTCATCACTGATTTCTTACTCCTCTCCCTCCTTTCAGAACAATTGGTGATCTACCAAGTTGGCTTGATCCCCAGTCAGTACTATGGTGTCCTGGGAAACAAAGACTTGGAAGGGTTTAAGGCTCTGACATTCCTGGCTGTCATGCTCATTGTTCTGAACTCCACGGTAAGATCTTTCCCTCACTCTGTGTCTCTCTTCCTCTCCAGTCCAGTGTGATTGTAATGCCTAGTGGGACTTAGCCTCCAGGAAGCAGGAAGCAAGCTATAGGGGTGTGTTTCCTCCCTTTTCTGGGAACTAAAGGCATAGTTGCCCTTATTAAGCACATTGATCTTGCTACTGGCCCACGTGGAATTGATTCCTCAGATGTTTCAACTCCTGGGCCCAGGCCACAGGTTCTGGTTTAAATCAGCATTTAGCAGAACTGATCATTGCCCCTTTCCTTCCTAGAACTCTTGTTTCTGGCAGCTCATTAAAACTGGGCTCGGCAGCCAGAGCTGCTGCTCCTCCTCTGTGGGACCGAGGCTGTGACTTATCCTGGCACCATGTCACACCTCCCAGCCTTTGAACTGGTGCTTTCTTGCACAATGGCCCCCTCCCCTACCCCTCATTCAGTAGGGGGCTACCGCCTGCTCACTTTTCATCATCCCTCCGTTGTCACCTCTTTCAGGTCTTCCTCAGCTTTCTCCTTTGTGTCGCCTCCACCAAACTCTACCCTTTTTCTGTACTTAACTAATTCCTTGAGTTTACCTCTGTTGTAACACTCCTTACACCCTTGTAATTGTTTTCTGGCTAAACTGTGAGTTCATGATGTCCCTAGTGCTTAGCACATAGTTGCTATGGAAGTGGTAAATGAGTCTGGCAGACTCAAGGCTCTGCCAGAACTCAAGCCTAATGCTCTCTGCCAGGCTGTACCACCTGTTTTTTTGGGGGAAGCCACTTCTCGTCATACCGTGGCCACTTTTGTTGGGTGTTCGTTCAGTAAGCACCTATGCATACAAATCTCTGTCCCAAGCTTGGGGGACAAAGGAGTAAGAACTAAATGGAATCGACAATATGGTCTCCAGTTTTCAGAAGCTCATCTACTCTCAAAATAACACAGTGTAGAAAGAGGCTTGAGGGTCTTGCCTCTGGTAAGCCCCTTAATGTTTGGTGAAGGAGGCCGGGCGTGGTGGCTCACGCCTGTAATCCCAGCACTTTGGGAGGCCGAGGCGGGCAGATCACCTGAGGTCAGGAATTCCAGACCAGCCTGACCAACATGGAGAAACCCTGTCTCTACGAAAAATACAAAATTAGCTGGGCATGGTGGCACCTGCCTGTAATCCCAGCTACTCAGGAGGGTGAGGCAGGAGAATCGCTTGAAACTGGGAGGCGGAGGTTGTGGTGAGCCAAGATCACGCCATTGCACTCCAGCCTGGGCAACAAGAGTAAAACTCCGTCTCAAAAAAAAAGAAAACTTTGGTGCAGGAATGAACATGTGAGTCAGTGAGTGAGGAAGGGAAAGTCTCATGACTTGCTGATTTAAACAAGAAAAGAGCTGAGTGGACAGAGTAATCAGAGTCAGAGTAGGCTGGGATGGGTCAGTGGAGGCTCTTGCCAGCCATGAGCTTTGAGCTGAGATTTTCAGGAAGCCATCTCTCCCTTCCGCTTGCTTCCCCCACTGCACAGCTGAAGAGCTTTGATCAGTTCACCTGCAACCTGCTGTATGTGAGCTGGAGGAAGGACCTCACTGAGCACCTCCACTGCCTCTACTTCCGGGGCCGTGTGTACTACACCCTCAATGTGCTGCGGGATGACATCGATAACCCGTAGGTGCCCCAACTCAGTCCTTTCTATACTCTGTGTGGTCCTTTCCATCTGGCCTAGCCCTGGAGACTCCTGGCGGCAGACCCCATGGAGATGTCTACAGTTGTTTTCAAATGCTGCTGCCCAGAGTCATGGGGGAGGGTGCCCTGCAGAGGACCCCTGGAGAAGCTGCAGGCTGCTAAAAAGGAGCCTGCCAGGTGCAGTGGCATGCACCTGTAGTCCCAACAACTTAGGAGGCTGAGGCAGGAGGATCACTTGAGTCCAGCAGTAGCACACCGTGAGCACGCTTGGGAATAGCCACTGTACTCTAGCCTAGGCAGCATAGCAGAAACCCCCACCTCTTAAAAAAAAATGTCAGGAGCAGCTTCCTTTTGTCCTTTTCATTTTTTATATCTTAGTCTTCCAGTAAGGCACCCTCTAAAGAAAATGTCCTTGCTAGAAAAACTAGCTCTTAGATTTTCATCAGTAAAAAAAATACCGCTATCCAGGACTCAGTCTAGGATTCAAATCCCATTCTATCACCACTCAGCTTATAGCTCTTAAAGTCACCAAGCCCCAGGTTCCCCTTCTGTAAAATGAGGATGATAATAGTTCCTATCTCAAAGGATGTGGTGAGGATGAAATGATATCATTCATGTAATGCACATGTACAGTGCCTGACACATAGCAAGTGTTCCACTGTAAGTTAGCTATTGTTATTTTACAGATGAGGAAGCTGAAGCCCAGAGATTGCAGGTGACTTGCCCAAGGTCACGTCGCTCATTGGAAATAGGAAGCAGTATAGCCCTAGTGGTGAGATGAGACATATGGGGTCTCCTTCACACCCATCCCCTCACTCACCGCCTTCCTAGCAAGCACTTTGTTGCCTGGGGTGCCTCTCAGCTCAAGCTGAGCTTTGGTGCAAAGATGCCTGGGAGGCTGCTGCTGCTACCTAACTTCTAGGCCCCTTTCTGATGGCTATGGCTTCCGTCCTGCCTTTGCCCCCGGAGTAGCTGGTACTATAGGTATGCCTCACAGCCTGGAGCTTTCACAGCCAGATAACTACAGGGGCCAGGGTAGGGTTTATATAAGAGAAATTTGGGAAGATTGAGATAAAGGGGATAGTTTTCTTCATCATCCAAAAAAAGCAGCTCATCTACCTTCAAGTTTTTCTTTGGCTCTGCTCAGAGCTGGCTCAGACCCCTGGGTGCTGGACCTTTCAGTTCCCGCTTTTTCAGGGGATTAACTGAGGCACCGTAAGGTGCAACTCTCTAAAACCCTGTTTAAAGGCCCCAGGATTTAGTTGCCCCTAGGCAACCAGCCTTGTCTGGTTCCCTCTTCCCACAGGGTCAGTGCTCACAGTACTGCGAGGCAAGGTCAGGAGCAGAGGTGATGTGAAAGTGTCTTGCTCTCTCCACCTTTGGGCCCATCTCCCTGGGTCCAGCTACTCTGTGTCGTTGGCTCCAGGGACCAGCGCATCAGCCAGGATGTGGAGCGATTCTGCCGGCAGCTCAGCAGCATGGCCAGCAAGCTGATCGTCTCCCCATTCATCCTCGTCTACTATACTTACCAGTGCTTCCAAAGGTGAAGCCTCCCTCCTCCCCAGCCTGGGGTTTCCAGAGAGTCCTCAGCTCTCCCAGGTCAAGGTCCAAGAGAAGCTTATTTCCCTTCTCTCCCACCTAAACCTTAGGGAGTCTTCCCATCCCCTGTGCTCAGGCCCCTGCCCTTCCTTTGGCCCTGTGTTGTTGCAGTGTCACAGGTATCCTGGCTCTGACAGCTCATGCCAGATGCTCCCACATAGGAGCAGACGGCCCAGTGGGCTACTCAGATTGACAGGGGCTACCCGAGAGGGTACAGGAATAAGGGCTGAGGCCTGTGGGGATAGGTGGCACCCCACACCCTCTCTCCCTCTCTCTATTTCAGCACAGGCTGGCTCGGGCCTGTGAGCATCTTTGGGTATTTCATCCTGGGGACCATGGTGAACAAAACTTTGATGGGCCCCATTGTGACGAAGCTGGTGCATCAGGAGAAGCTGGAGGGAGATTTTAGGTGTGTCTCCCTCACCTGAGGTTTCTGGGCTGGGGCATAATGGTTAAAGAAGGGGATGTGGAGTAAGACTGCCTAAGTTCAAATCCTAGCTGTGCCAGTTACTAGCTGTGTGATCTTGGAGAGGTCTTTAACCTCTCCAGGCTTCAATGTTCTTCTCTCCAAAGTGGAAATGGTACCGTTGCCTACCAAGAGGATTGGGAGGATTAATGAGATCATACCTGAGAAGGACTGAGAACCGTGTCTGGCTGGCCATCACCATCATCATTGTCATCTCTTAGCCTTCTCACTGCCCTGGCGTAACCACCCTGTCTTGGATCAGTTGGGCGTAGCAGCCGATGGATCCAGTGCCTACCCTGTGCTTCTTGTCCCCCTCCTTCAGGCCAGGCCCTGGGAGGAGGAGATGCTGTGAGCAGGAATACCCCCGTCCTCTCTGCAGAAAGCTGAGGGGCAGCCCTGTCTCTGCAGAGCTCCTGCCACACCACCTAGCCCCGGGGTTTTCTACCCAGTAACAGTCCAGGAAAGGGTCAGACTGAGGCAGCCACAGTTTTCAGGCAGAGCTGGGCTCCACTTGGCGGGGGTCTTCTTGATCCAGGACTCCAACAGGAGTGGGGCCAGTACTCCCTGTGGTCAGCACACATTTCCCTTTGGTCCGCCCAGGTTCAAGCACATGCAGATTCGGGTGAATGCGGAGCCTGCCGCTTTCTACAGGTGAGTCTGGAGAGATGGTTCCCCTTCTGCCTTGCCAGAGCTGAGAGTGGAGAAGGAAAGATGAATCCTACAACTCTCCCACCACCACCGAGCTCAGGGGCTGAGTGTTGTCACACTTGGCTGTGACCCTCTCCCTCTACCTCCCCCTGCCCTTGTCTGCCTCGTCCTAAGGTACAGGGGTTTGCTTCTGAAGTTGGTGGTTCCTTATTGTGGCCAGCTTTAGTCTTAGTGGCCTAGCATAGGGCCTGAAATTGTCAAATGAATGAATGCCTCGTCCTCTTGCTGGTGACTGTAAGACATCCCTCTGCCTCTGCTCTTCTGTCTGTTAAGAAGCTTTCTTGCCAGTCTGAGGTCCGGGCCTGATCCTTTGTCTCTGTAGTGTGGGATGGAACGGGAGCTTCTCAGAAAACCAGGAGACCTCCTCACAATGCTGTCTAATGGAGCCAAGCGTCTGGTCTCCTGACAGCAGTAGCAGGAGCAGCAGCAGCATGAAATCCCATCCCTACCCTCCGGGGCCAGCGCCAGTCCCTGTGCTCTGCCTTAGTGAGGCCTCTGAAATCAGCATTAGGATTGATAGTGTAGGCGGAGGTTTGCGTTTAAGTGGAAGCTACTCCTCGGCTCACCTGTAGTTGGGGTGGATCTGATAGCCCTGGGACCTTTGCTCCTCAGTCTCTGCTGCAGTTTGCAACTCCACCACTTGAGGGCACCAAGAATACTGCGACTCTGCACTGGGGTGGGATTGTGAGGTGGGCAGGGCTGGGTGTGTAAAAAAAATTGCTTTTGGAGGCTGGGCATGGTGGCTCACGCCTATAATCCCAGCGCTTTGGGAGACTGAGGCAGGTGGATTGCCTGAAGTCAAGAGTTCGAGACCAGCCTGGCCAACATAGTGAAACCCTATCTCTACTAAAAATACAAAAAATTAGCTGGGCGTAGTGGTGGGCACCTGTAATCCCAGCTACTTGGGAGGCTGAGGCAGGAGAATCGCATGAACCCGGGAGGTTGAGGTTGCAGTAAGCGGAGGTCCTGCCATTGCACTCCAGCCTGGGTAACAGAGCAAGACTCCATCCCAAAAAAAAAAAAGAAAAGAAAAGTTGCTTTTGGATTCTGTAACCTCTGCTCATGAAGCTCTGGGAAGGCAGGTTAGTTCTTAGAGTTTCAGATGAATTCTTCTGTGGCCTCTGTGCAAAATCTGAAAGGCCCCCTCTCTCCTCCCTCCACCTTTTCTGCCTTAGCGAATTTCTTCCCATCCTTGAAACCCCGGATCACCTCCTCTGGAGAGCCTTCCCAGACTCCCTTAATGGCTAAGCCCATCTGCTGCCATGGCCCTGAGGGCACACTTAGTACTCCTGATTCCAAATGAAGAATGCAGTGTGCCTGCCTGCCCTCTGGACTGAGAGCTCCTCAAAGACAGAGATAATTTTCTCATCTCTTTATTGCACTAGCTAACTAGTGCAGTGCCTGATACACCTAGTGACTGCTTTGTATATGTTTATTTAACAATAGTTTTTATTTATTGAGGGCCCCTTATATTTATTGAGGGCTTGGCATTTTATATTTAGAAACTTTTAATTTTCACTCTAACTTATTACATAGGTATTAGTGGCTCTATTTTATAGATGAAAAAACTGAGGCTTGGAGGCTTAAGTAGCCTGCCTGTGTCACCCAGCTAGTAACTGGCCAGAGCCAGGATTTGAACCAGGTCTGCCCAACTCTAGAGTTTATGTTCTTCACACAGACAATACTATAAGGCATGACTGAAGCCATGAATGGGTGCTAGTGGTAGACAGAGCTTGAGACCAAGACCATTTGGATGGCATTGGTTTCTAAAGGAGGGTGTGATATGGGACAGGGGCCCCCCAACTTGGCAGAACCTCTCCAGCCCTGTGGACATCCCAGCCTTTCCTTGTCAGAGCTGGGCATGTGGAGCACATGAGGACAGACCGCAGGCTGCAGATACTCCTTCAGACCCAGAGGGAGCTGATGTCCAAGGAGCTCTGGCTGTACAGTAGGCGAGGGGGCCCAGGGAAGTGGGAACCATGGGGTTGGACTGGTCTGCTTCCCTTCCCACACCTGTCTACCTCCTGTCTGCAAGGATAAATATGCCGTGATGAAGGAATTCACCGGGGGCCGGGGGCTGTTGCCTTTCTGTGAGTATCCTCAAGAGAATGAGGATCCAGGGAAGGCATGTGGCCCTATTTGGCGTGCTGCCTCCCGTCTTAGGGTTGTGTCCCCTGCAGGGCATGTGGATGGTTCCTGGGTGTCTCACGCATCTGTCTTCTACAGTCGGCATCAACACCTTTGACTATCTGGGCAGCATCCTGAGTTACGTTGTCATCGCAATCCCCATTTTCAGCGGGGTCTATGGAGACCTGAGTCCTGCAGAGCTTAGCACCCTGGTCAGCAAGGTGAGACTCCCTTTTGGTGACCCCTCATGCTGTCCCCCCTCCGTCCTTTGGTCCAGTGCCTGTGGGCTGGAGTCGAGACCTGCTTGACCACTCCCCATCCTGTCCAGAATGCCTTTGTGTGCATCTACCTCATCAGCTGCTTCACCCAGCTCATCGACCTGTCCACGACGCTCTCGGATGTGGCTGGCTACACGCACAGGTGAGGCTGGGTCCCACCCCTCTGGCTCCTGAGCAGAGTGTGTGCTGCTGGAATAAGTGGCTGAGTGAAAAAAGGAACAGAGACATACCATGTACTCGTGGGTGTGAGATAGGAAAAGGAATTCGCCTTCACCTGGCCCCCAGACCCTGCCTCAGATTTTCTTTTCTTGCTTAGGATTGGGCAACTTCGAGAGACGCTGCTGGACATGTCCCTGAAGTCGCAGGACTGTGAGATCCTAGGCGAGAGCGAGTGGGGCTTGGACAAGTGAGTAGTGGGCTGGCAGAGCAGTAGTTGAGGCTGCAGGCTCTGGCATTACCTGGCTTGGGTTACCCTGGAGCCCTGCCCTTTCCCAGAGTTTTCCCAGGGCAGCAGAGTTGTGAGGAGTAGATGGAAATGGAATGCCAGGCACATGTAAGTTCACAGTCGATGTTGCTGTTCCGGTATCTGTTGTGTTAATTTACACCATTCCCCCAGCTAATGGAAGCAAAGTACACACACCTTCTGCCTGAGATAACAGGAATCTGCAGTGTCCTCCTCTTCCTGTGCTTCCTCCTCCCACTGAGTCCTTTCCCTGCCCCTTTCCTTGGGGCATATCTGTCTTTGTTCTCCCACCTCACTTAGCCCCAGATCTGTGTGGATCTGTAATGTTTCTGTGCATTCAGGATTTGTTTGCTCTCCACACTTTCCTTGGGCAGATTACCTAACTGTTCTGTTTCCTTTTTTTTTTTTTTGAGACGGAGTCTCGCTCTGTCGCCCAGGCTGGAGTGCAGTGGCCGGATCTCAGCTCACTACAAGCTCCGCCTCCCGGGTCTGTGCCATTCTCCTGCCTCAGCCTCATGAGTAGTTGGGACTACAGGTGCCCGCCACCTCGCCCGGCTAGTTTTTTGTATTTTTTTAGTAGAGACGGGGTTTCACCGTGTTAGCCAGGCTAGTCTCGATTTCCTGACCTCGTGATCCGCCCATCTCGGCCTCCCAAAGTGCTGGGATTACAGGCTTGAGCCACCGCGCCCGGCCCCCAACTGTTCTGTTTCTTCATGTCTGAAAAGGAGGTCATAATGGAACCTTCCTTCACTTGTTGTAAGGATTAGATATCATCATCTCTGGAAAGTGCTTGGACAGTGGCCACATCATAAGCTTTCAAAAATCAATCTGAATTCCAGGGCCTACACTCAACTTGCTTTTCTTAGGAGTTGATGCCTTAACTCTTGCTTCTGTTCCAAATGAAAGCTTCATGCAACCATGAGTTCAGAGGCTAGGCGTAAAGGAGGGTCTGTAGGAAACTGGAATTGCTGTTCTGTGGGTTGCCAGGCATCCATGCAGAGAGCCTGAAACTCCAGAACCGTTTAGCTTTAACCACTCCCATTCTTGTTATTAGTACTCTGGTCATACTGTGACACCATGAAGACCCACCAGCATTAGAATTAGATGACCTCTAATTCTACCGCTCTGTGACCTGGGCAGTTACTTAGCCACCTGACTCTTAGTGTCCTCATCTGTGATGATATTTGAGATTCATGGGCGTTAGACTGATTAAGATCAGTCCCATAAGGGGCTTTGTCCACCCAGGCACAGAGTAGAAGTTCCACCCCTACCCCTGTATTAATGTGCTCAGGCTGCGTGACAGAATACCCCAAGCCGGGTAGCTTAAACACTAGAAATTAATTTTTTCACAATTCCGGATGCTTAATGGTCCACGATCAAGTTGTCAGCAGGGTTGGTTTCTTCTGAGGCCACTCCTTGGCTTGTAGATGGCCACCTTGTTGCTGTGTCGTCATGTGGCCATTCCTCTGTGTATGCATGTCCCTGCCACCTCTGTCTTCAAAGGACACCAGTCATAGTGGATTAGGGTCCCGCCCTAACAGCTTCATGTTAACATCATCTCTTTAAAGACCCTGCCTCCAGCCGGGCACAGAAGCTTCCACCTATAATCCCACCACTTTGGGAGGCTGAGGTGGGCGGATCACCTGAAGTCACAAGTTCAAGACCAGACTGGCCAACATAGCGAAACCCTTTGTCTACTAAAAATATGGACGCAGTGGTGGGCACCTGTAATCCAGCTACTCAGGAAGCTGGGACAGGAAAATCACTTGAACCCAGGAGGCGAAGGTTGCAGTGAGCCGAGATTGCACCACTGCACTCAATCCTGGGTGACAAGAGCAAGAGTTTCTCTCAAAAAAAAAAAAAAAAAGAAGACCCTGCCTCCAAATGTGGTTACATTCTGAGGCACTGGGGGCTGGGATTTTGGGAGGATGCAAGTCAGCCCATAACAATCCACAGGTGGTGGCTCCCGGGAGAAGTGCCTCCCCCACAGCAATACTGACCCTGCCCATCTTCCTCACGTCCCCTCTCTTCTCTGACAGAGCCTCAGGGTGGCCAGCGGCAGAGCCAGCAGACACAGCATTTCTCCTTGAGCGGGTCTCCATCTCTGCCCCCTCCTCTGACAAACCCCTAATCAAGGATCTGAGCCTAAAGATCTCCGAGGGACAGAGCCTGCTCATCACAGGCAACACGGGCACTGGCAAGACCTCCTTGCTCCGGGTTCTGGGCGGCCTCTGGACAAGTACACGGGGTGAGAGCCAGGCCCTCCCTCCCTCTGACCCAGCCTGGGCCCTAGGGGTGGAGTGAGGGTGGAGACAGTGTAGTAGAATCCATTCTTTTCTGTTGGGGAACAAGGAAGAGAGGAGACAGGCAGTTGCCTCTTCTGGGAGATCTCACAATGAAGGTTTCTATGGGCTCTGCAGGCTCAGTGCAGATGCTGACGGACTTTGGGCCCCATGGGGTGCTATTCCTGCCACAAAAGCCATTCTTCACTGACGGGACCCTTCGGGAGCAGGTCAGCCTAGTTCAGGGGGCCCACTCCTCCCTCCTCAGCCCCACCCGCCCACAGCTGGGACCTTTGGCACTGTGACAGGTCTCAGGCCCTAGAGTCAGGGCAAAAGGTGAGGTAGTAAAGTGGCCCGAGCCTGGGACCTGCTGGCTCTAAGAACCTTGTATTCACATCCATGGATTGGGCCCACTACTCAGAGCAGCTCCTGAGGCAGGTAAATGGGGCAAGGACTCACGCCAGATATCACACGCATAAACACCCGAGGTGGGTTTGTGGGGCCCCTGCCCTCAGGAGGCTGTTCCACTCTTCCCACTAAACACACTTCTGAAGGTTGTAGGGACCTTGCCCTGCTGTCTGCGGGCCAGAGCCTCTCCCATCTGACCCGGGCCAGGCGTTCCCACCTCTCCTCCTTGGGAGGTTCCAGTGGGTTCTGGAGGGAGGGTGGGCTGTGTGCAGCTCCATCTCTTGCTCTCCCTCCTCCTAGGCTGGTGTGGTTTTTTTCTTTTCTCAGGTGATATATCCCCTGAAGGAGGTCTACCCCGACTCAGGTGAGCTGGTCCTCCTCAGGTCATGTCCTCTCCTTCTGTCACGGTTGTCCCTGCTCTACCTGACTGTGACCTCACCTGTGCCCTTTGGGAGAGGCCCCAGCCAGGCCGCTGATTGAAGGAAGAGGGACTCCTGTCTTCCTTTGACTGTTCGGGGGTCTGCACCCAGATCTCACCTCATTCTGTCTTTCCGTCCTTAAGGAGAGACGCCCATTGGGACAAGGGAAGTGATGCCTTCCTTCACCCACCCCTTCCCTTACCAAGGGCTGCAACCTGTGACTTCAGAGGCTTCACCCAGCATTCTGGGGCCCCCACCCCTGCCATGTGCCCTGTCTATTCTTTTTTTTATTTTTTGAGATGCAGTTTCACTCTGTCACCCAGACTGGAGTACAGTGGTGTGATCTCAGCTCACTGCAACCTCCACCTCCTGGGTTCAAGCAATTCTCCTGCCTCAGCCTCTTAAGTAGCTGGGACTACAGGCGCATGCCACCATGCCTGCCTAATTTTTGTATATTTAATAGAGACAGGGTTTCACCATGTTGGCCAGGGTGGTCTCCATCTCCTGACCTTGTGATCCACCCACCTCGGCCTTCCAAAGTGCTGGGATTTCAGGCGTAAGCCACTGTGCCCAGCCTTGCCCTGTCTGTTTTGACCAGCCAGGAGGCTCTGGCTTTTTGCAGAAGGCTTCTCTGTTGTGCAGGTTCTGCTGATGATGAGAGGATCTTGAGGTTCTTGGAATTGGCAGGCCTGGTAAGTGGGGGCAGGGACCCTCAGGACCCAAGCCCACCTGGGAGCACCAGCTACAGGTAGGCAGGTGCTGGCCCTGCTGTGCCTGGGCCCAGGACTGGAAGTCTGAACCTGGGGTGGAGAATGGGAATATCAATTGACAGTGTGTGCTGTTGGCCAGGTTTAGGCAGGAAGCGGGTAGTGCTCTCACTGGAGAATTTTAAAACAAGAATAGGACTGACAAAGGCAGTTTGCTTTTTTGTTATCACCATACTCCAGCAAGTCTAAACAGTGTCATTGGTAGAATATATTCCTCTCTGGCTGGGGCAGACTGTCCCACAGCCCCCCACCTTGGTATGCCACTGGGGCATATGTTTGTCTTAGAGATGTGTGTGTTCGCGTGCTGGGGAGTGAGGGAGGTTCCCCATGATGGCAGGTAGCAGGGCTGGCCATTTCATGGACATCGTGCCCTCTGGGTCTGTTACAGTCCAACTTGGTGGCAAGGACAGAGGGTCTGGACCAGCAGGTGGACTGGAACTGGTAAGAACAGAGCTTGGGTGCTTCAGAGATAGCTCCACCATAAAGACCATTGGTTTCAGGGTCCCTGTCAAGGAATGGAACGGCTCCTGACCCCAAAGTCCAGATGTTTGGCTGGTCAATCGGGTGCAAGTTTATGTCCTTGGGAACAGAGTTTTGCCTCACTCTGTGAGGGCTGTAGGCCTATGGTTGAAAGGGGAGGGGCTTCTATCTCCTGGGGCTCACCTCTCTACAGAGAAACCTCTTCCCACCCAGACCATTCTAGGTAAAAGCTAAGCTATATCCTTCCTCTTCCAGCAGTCCTCTCCCCTCCCTTTCCTCAGGTATGATGTTCTGTCCCCAGGGGAGATGCAACGGCTCTCCTTTGCCCGACTCTTCTACCTGCAACCGAAGTACGCAGGTGAGGTCTGCCTTGTGGCTGCACATGCATGTGTTGTCTGCACTCAGGGGTGTAGCAGCATGTGTTCACGGGCACCCAGGCACACCTGTGCATGACTGGGCTTCTCCGAGTTCCCTGCTGGAGAGGACAGCAGGCCCTGCCCTTGTAAACAGTGCTTGGCATCTTCAGAGTAACACTGAATATGCTGTACTGCCTGCTCATAAGCTTTCTTTTCTCTTTTTTTTTTTTGAGACAGAGTCTCACTCTGTCACCCAGGCTGGAGTACAGTGGCACAGTCATGGCTCAGTGCAGCCTGGAAATCCCAGGCTTGAGTGATCCTCCCACCTCAGCCTCCTGAGTAGCTGAGACTACAGGCATGTGCCACCACACCCTGCTAATTTTTTTATTTTTAGTTTTGTAGAGACAGGGTCATGCTGTGTTTCCCAGACTGGTCTGGAGCTCCTGGACTCAGGCCATCCTCCCGCATTGGCCTCCCAAATTGCTGGGATTACAGGCATGAACCACCATGCCCAGCTCATAAGCTTTTTGCCTGGCAGCAGCTGGAGCCAAGAGCCAACCTTGAAGGGTTGTAATTTTATGCTCTTCTGGCTCCACCATCAAATGAATGGGCACCCATCCTCCTCTCCTGCCAAGCTGTGCCTGGCAGGGAGATGGGTGTGGACTTTTCCAAAGACTGACCTTCTTGCGGGGGACTGGGATTCCCTGGATTGAGTGGTCCCAGGAAGTGGCTGATGCTTATCTGTAGAAGCTGAGAGATTTCATGTAGCTGCTTACAGGCGATTCCCTCACAGAGTCTGGCCCTCTGCTCCTCTGACCCATCCTTCTCCCTGAGGCAGGGCTTCTGGAAGCCAGAGAAGCTTTCAGCCTCCCCTGGGTCCCAGCCGGGGTTGAGTGTGGGTGGGAGGAGAAGCAGCAGCAGCAGAGGGCAGGGCTTTGATCTCTTCCTCTGTGCTCTGCCCTCAGTGCTTGATGAAGCCACCAGTGCCCTGACAGAGGAGGTAGAGAACGAGCTCTATCGCATCGGCCAGCAGCTGGGGATGACGTTCATCAGTGTGGGACATCGGCAGAGCCTTGAGAAGGTACCTGTGCTCACAAGGATGGCCTAAGGAGGAGAGAGAACCCAAAGGCTGAGCCTGGCCAGAGCCAGAGGCTCCTCAAAACAGGGAGTAGCAGTAGCAGAGAGAACTGAGTGGCCTCCTGTGCCAGTGGCCAGGGCAACCTGATCTCCGTGTGGTGGTGGTCTCTTGTAGTTTCATTCCTTCGTTCTGAAACTCTGTGGAGGAGGAAGATGGGAGCTGATGAGAATCAAAGTGGAATGAAGCTCCAGCTTTTAGAAGGAGAGCCACACTCTGGAGGGTCGGCAGCCCTCAGGAGTGACCAGGAGGACTGGCGGGGAAGATCGAGCTCAGGTTCGCCACATAGGTCCTGTGCAGGAGCCCTGGCGGTGTTGGGCTGAGCCCGGGTCTGGATTTCTGTGGGGGACACTGAGTCTCCCAGTGTTCAGTCTCCCAGGACTCTGCTGCCTCAGCCAGAGCCTCCATATGCTTAAACGGTTGATTACCTACGAATGATTTCAGATCGTGTTTGCCAGAGAGAAATCTGGAAGTGTGAGATCTATAAGAAATGAAAGGTCAGGGTGGAAAGAGATCTCTTGGAGTCAAGAGATCTGGAAATCTTTTAATCAGTTATATTGTGCAGCAATAGATTTTTAACTTTAACTGACCATTTAAGTTTTTTTAATAAGTTTTTTACAAAGAAAAGTTAAACATTAAAAAGAGTTACAGCTTTCTGTCTTCTCTATCATGGAATGATCTTTTTTATTGAATCTCCAGACTTGTATTTGAGAGCTTGGTGGGAAGGGAAGCATGCTCTGCTGTTGCCCAGGGTTTTTCACTTCTCCCTACATCTCCCTTTCCATTCATCAGTGTTGTGTGGTTAGAACCTGAACCACTAACCTCTAGGGACCTTTAGTCTGTCCTGTCTTCACCCAAATGAAAGTAAATCCCTTTCCCCTTAGCCAAAATAAGGTTGGGTTTTTTAAAAAAAAAAAAAGTTTATATTGGGGAAAAACAACAACAAATTAAACAGACAAAACCCAGAAAGCACAAAGCATGAGGTGGAGTTACTGTGCCCAAAGTCCTCACTCAGACCAGTGCCCCTCCAGTTCAGTTGTCTACGTATTACCTCCCTCACTTTCATGGTTTTTGCCAGGCTTCTGTACTTCTTGTACTTAATTTTTTGTTTGTTTGTTTTGAGACGGAGTCTTGCTCTGTCGCCCAGGCTGGAGTGCAGTGGCGCGATCTCGGCTCACTGCAAGCTCCGCCTCCCCGGTTCATGCCATTCTCCTGGCTCAGTCTCCTGAGTAGCTGGGACTACAGGCGCCCGCCACCATGCAATTTTTTGTATTTTTAGTAGAGATAGGGTTTCACCGTGTTAGCCAGGATGGTCTTGATCTCCTGACCTCGTGATCCACCCACCTCAGCCTCCCAAAGTGCTGGGATTATAGGCGTGAGCCACTGCGCCCGGCAAGTTACTTAATATTTTTAAAAACAAACTCACCTTTTAAGTTTAAATGGATTTTTAAGTGAAATTTTACACTTCACATAAATGGAAAGTAACTAAAAATAAATACAAGAAAAACCACCAGTGTTATTAAATTACAGCTAGATGCTGTTGCCTGCATAGACTCTGGGCCTGAGGCTTGTTCTTTTTGTAAAAAAGGGAGGTGAGGAGTTAGATGGACCGGCACTCAACTGAGATTCTTCTCCTTAATAAAATTAGAAAGATGGAGCAAGAATTGTATTTTCTCACTGTAAAATTTAAGATTATTTAATGCCTTCTTGGTACCACCTAAAAATGGCTTTATTACCGACTTCTTCAACTCCTAAGCCTTTTTCACAGGTGCTGCTGAGGCTGCCAGGCTATTTTGTTTATTTTTATTATGTATTTCTTTATTTATTTTTGAGACAGTGTCTCACATCTCACTCTATAGCCCAGGCTGCAGTCTAGTGGCACAATCATAGCTCATTGCAGCCTTGACTTCCTGGGCTCCCGTGATCCTCCCACCACAGCCTCCCAAGTAGCTGGGACCACAGGCAGGAGCTCCCATGCGCCGTGTCCAGATTATTTTGGAGACCAATTCATTCCTAACTCAGGGTCTTTGCATTTGCTGCTTCCTCTGCCTCTAACTGGTTCCCAGTGCTGTTCTGTTCTTTACTCTCAGCCTTCTCCCTCACAGAAACTGCCCAAGAAAGCTACTCCTAGGGGCACACTCCTCCTAGGGGCACACTCTGCACCTGCTTCCCTCCCTTATGTCAGAGATAGAGACTACTCAGCGTTGTAGATGTGTCGATACAAACGTGCATGGAAGAAAATCGGGTCTTGGGTCCTTCATAGTACATTATGAACAAAATGTTTGTTTTAAATGCGTCGTACGTTAGCCAGGCAAATAGTTTCCCAAACTTAAGGCCCATTTTGGCCACCCAGGAATCTACAGTGACCCATGTGGATGAGACATAAAGATAGCCGTAGGTTTCCCATCACTCTTCTGGAGGCTCCTGGGCTGCGGAACAGGCAGAAAAGCCATCTTTTGTCATCTCTATCCACTGTCAGCTTACCATGTCAATGTGTGTCTAGTAAAGGCACCTCAAACCCAGCGTGTCCCAAAATGAACTTAAGAGCTTCCCCTGGCTGGGTATGGTGTCTCATGCCTGTAATCCCAGCACTTTGGGAGGCCGAGGCGGGTGGATCACAAGGTCAGGAGATTGAAACCATCCTGGCCAACATGGTGAAACCCCATCTCTACTAAAAATGCAAAAATTAGCTGGGTGTGGTGGCACATGCCTGTAATCCCAGGTACTTGGGAGGCTGACGCTAGAAAATCGCTTGAACCCAGGAGGCGGGGGTTGC
Organism: Macaca fascicularis; assembly: GCF_037993035.2. NCBI lineage: Eukaryota > Metazoa > Chordata > Mammalia > Primates > Cercopithecidae > Macaca > Macaca fascicularis. Next base: position 142,231,820 of record NC_088381.1, on the reverse strand, counting down.
AGTGAGCTGAGATCATGCCACTGCACTCCAGCCTGGTGCTAGAGCAAGACTGTCTCAAAAAAAGAGCTTTCCTCACTCACGCCTGTAATCCCAGCACTTTGGGAGGCCAAGACGGGCAGATCACAAGGTCAGGAGTTCAAGACCAGCCTGGCCAATATGGTGAAACCCCATCTTTACTAAAAATAAAAAAGTTAGCCAGGTGTGGTGACAGCCATCTATAATCCCAGCTACTGGGGAGGCTGAGGCAGGAGAATCACTTGAACCCTGGAGGCGGAGGTTGCAGTAAGCAGAGATTGTTCACGGCACTCCAGCCTGAGCAATAGAGCGAGACTCCGTCTCAAAATAAAAAAAGCTTTCCTCAGAGCCTTTTCTAGCATCTCCTCTGATGGCAAGTGGCGCCACTCACTGTCCATCTGGATACATGAGTCAAAACTTTAGACCTAGCCTTGGTGCACTAGGTCTAAAGTACACCCTTGTCTAGTGCATCACCGGGTACCGTCGATGTGACCACATAAGTCAATCTTCCAGCCATTCACTTCTCTCACCTGCTTGAATCCTAGCTAGAAGCAGCTCAGAGGGAGCCAGAAAAATGAGAAAAACCACAAGGAGAATCGAGAAACAGGAGCCTGGACGGCAGCTGGACTCTGAAAAAAAGAAGTATCAGGAGGCAGCCTGAGCCTGCCACATAGGGAATGTTAGTAACTGGTGGCACAGCCATTCTGTGGGCTATGGGGCAGCTCTTGAAAGTGAGGGCACTTTGGCCGGCCTGTAATCCCAGCACTTTGGGAGGCCGAGGCGGGTGGATCACGAGGTCAGGAGATCGAGACCATCCTGGCTAACATGGTGAAACCCCGTCTCTACTAAAAATACAAAAAACTAGCCGGGCCTGGTGGCGGGCGCCTGTAGTCCCAGCTACTCGGAGGCCGAGGCAGGAGAATGGCGTGAACCTGGGAGGCGGAGCTTGCAGTGAGCCGAGATCGCGCCACTGCACTCCAGCCTGGGTGACACAGCGCGAGACTCCGTCTCAAAAAAAAAAAAAAAAAAAAAAAAAAGAAAGTGAGGGCACTTTGATTTGCTGCACACCAGCCATGTCTGAGGCACCATTCTCAGTTCCAGGGTTACAGTGGGGAGCAAGATGGACCTAGCACCTCTGCTGGAGCTCGTGTGTTCCATGTGGTACATGGTGGGTCTGAAGACAGAAAACCGCAGGAAAACGCTTTGGGCTCAACTACAAGTGGAAAACATTTACAAATTCCTATGTCTGTTGTGATACTCTAGCAGGTCTTCTTGAGCTGCCTCTAGAACTCAAGCATTCTAGCATTCCCCAAAACATCAAGTCAAATACAAAACCATGGAACACTATTACAGAATGTTACCAGATGGTTCATGAGTGTGTAGGGAGTCCTAGTTTCTGCTGCAAAGCAGGCCACCTTTTTTTTTTTTTTTCTTTGAGACAGTTTCACTCTTGTTGCCCAGACTGGAGTGCTATGGCGCAATCTTGGCTCACTGCAATCTCCGCCTCCCAGGTTCAAGCAATTCTCCCACCTGGGCCTCCCTAGTAGCTGGGATTACAGGCATGTGCCACCATGCCCAGGTAATCTTTCGTCGTTGTTTTTTTTTTTTTTTTTTTTGAGATGGAGTCGCTCTGTCCCCTAGGTTGGAGTGCGGTGGCGCAATCTCGGCTCACTGCAAGCTCCGCCTCCCGAGTTCACGCCATTCTCCTGCCTCAGCCTCCCGAGTAGCTGGGACTACAGGCATCCACCACCACACCCAGCTAATTTTTTGTATTTTTAGCAGAGACAGGGTTTCACCATGTTAGCCAGGATGGTCTCGATCTCCTAACGTGATTCGCCCACCTTGGCCTCCCAAAGTGCTGGGATTACAGGCGTGAGTCACCACACCCGGCCTTTGTTTTTTTTTCAGTAGAGACAGGGTTTCACCATGTTGGCCAGGCTGGTGTCGAACTCCTGAACTCAGGCAATCCAACTGCCTCGGCCTCCCAAAGTGCTGGGATTACCAGCGTGAGCCACCGTGGCCTGCAAACCATCTTTAACATCCCCATTATCTTTCCCTCGGTTTCACTTTTTATGCAGCGGCCTGTGTCTTCTCCCTCTCCTGTCTGTCCCCTGCAATCCCTTTAACCCCTCCGAAAGAATTGGGTACTGGAGGGGACAACTTGGATTCCGGGACAGATTATCTCAGGAAAGACCAGAGAGGATGGAAGTGATCTTAGCTTTTGAACAAAAATTCATGAATGCGACATCTGTGGGGCAGGCACTGCGAACAGAAGTCCTCATACACAGCTGCCGCACGTCCCCCACATCCAGCATTTTCCAGACGTTTTTTCATTTATGTATATGTGTATGTATGAGTGATGGGGTCTTTCTCTGTCATCCAAGCTGGAGTGTAGTAGCACAATCATAGCTCACTGCAGCCTCGACTTCCTGGGCTGAAGCAATTCTGCCTCAGCCTCCCTAAGTAGCTGGAACCATAGGTGTGCACTACCATGCCCAGCTAAATTTTTTGTTTTTGGAGATGGGGTTTCACCACGTTGCCCACACTGGTCTTGAACTCCTGGGCTCAAGCAGTCCTTTTGCCTCGGCCTCCCGAAGTGCTGGGATTACAGGCGTGAACCACTGTGCCCTGCCCATTTTTTCATTTAGTTGTCACCACAGACCTGGCAGCAAGGAAGGCTGCAGGGCCTGGGATATCACTGATGGCCAGTTGAGAAGGAAGCAGAGTGGGAAACGCTCCGGGCAGAGGAAGGAGGGAGGGAGATGCTTCTCATGGGCAGAGGATAAGGAGCCCCCACGAGACTCGGGCTGGTCACTCTGGTCATTTTGAGGGTGGCAGGGACTGGCAGGTCACAAATAAGCCTCTGTTCCTGCCATAGGCCAGAGAGAGCTGTGCTCTGTGTTCTGCATCCGCAAGAGCTGAGCTTGTCAGTTCCAGGAAGCCGGAGAAACACAATACCAGTTATTCTCTGTAAATGTTGCCTTTATGGAAGCACTGTCCTGTTGGTACCAGGAGCTCCTGGCTGATTCCGTGCTTGGATTTTGGGACAATGCATGTTCCTGAGCTAATCCCTGGGACAGAGAGGACCCTGTGGAGGCACGTGTAATTGTTGGGACAGCCGGCCCTTGGAGAACAAGTCAGCTGAGAGGGCGCCAGTACCCTTGTGGGAGGCTGCAGCAATGCTCTCCTAGGGAGTGGGGTAAAGCTTATCTAGGCCCTGGCCCTGGGCATCAAGCAGGAGGACATGGGCTTGGGAACATTGACCTTGAGCCTGCAAGCCCAGTGAGGCTGGCCAGGGTGGGCCAGTGAATTTGTTCATCTGTAGGTAGGAAAGAGTCTTGAAGGTTGGAAGCCTCAGGGAAGGCTCGAGTTCAGGGCAGGACAGAGGGGTTCATTTGTTTTTAGCTCCTGGCATTCAAGGAAATCTCTCAAGGCACTAGCTGAACAGAGACCACACATGACAAGGATTACTGACTTTGCCAAAACAGTTCGGTAAAGTCACCAAACAAAGAGGCAACTACAGCCTTCAGCATTTAAAAACAGCAAACTGGGGAAGGAGGAGAGACTGATTTCTAGGGTTGCCATATTACAATATTCAAATGTCTAGTTTTCTTTTTTTTTTTTTTCTTAAGACAGAGTCTTGCTCTCTCCTAGGCTGGATTGCAGTGGTGTGATCTCTGCTCACTGCAACCTCTGCCTCCCAGATTCAAGTAATTCTCCTGCCTCAGCCTCCCGAGTAGCTGGGATTACAGGCGCTTGCCACCATGCCCATCTCATTTTTGTATTTTTAGTAGAGACGGGATTTCACCACGTTGCCCAGGCTAGTCTTGAACTCCTGACCTCAGGTGATCCGCCCACCTCAGCCTCCCAAAGTGCTGGGATTACAGGCGTGAGCCACCGTGCCCGGCCTTCAAATGTCTAGTTTTCAATAACAAGTAGAACCTCACAGATTATACAAAGAAATAAGAAATGATGGTCCATTCAAGAGGAAAAAAGTTAATTGACAGAACCTGTCTCTAAGGAAGCCTAGACATTTAAATATGCTCAAAGAGCTCAAGGAAAGCACAGGCAAAGAACTAAAGGAAACCAGAAAAATGATGTACAAACAAAATGAATATCAAGAAAGAGAAATTATAAAAAGGAATTCAGGCCGGGTGCGGTGGCTTATGCTTGAAATCGTAGCATTTTGGGAGGCCGAGGTGGGTGGATCACCTGAGGTCAGGAGTTCGAGATCAGCCTGGCCAACATGGCAAAACCCCATCTCTTTTTTTTTTTTTCTTTTTTTTTGAGATGGAGTCTCACTCTGTCGCCCAGGCTGGAGTGCAGTGGCCAGATCTCAGCTCACTGCAAGCTCCGCCTCCCGGGTTTACGCCATTCTCCTGCCTCAGCCTCCCAAGTAGCTGGGATTACAGGCGCCCGCCAACTCACCCGGCTAGTTTTTTGTATTTTTTAGTAGAGACGGGGTTTCACCGGGTTAGCCAGGATGGTCTCGATCTCCCAACCTCGTGATCCGCCCGTCTCAGCCTCCCAAAGTGCTGGGATTACAGGCTTGAGCCACCGCGCCCGACCGCAAAACCCCATCTCTACTAAAAATACAAGAAATTAGCCGGGTGTGGTGGGGGGCCCCTGTAATCCCAGCTACTTGGGAGGCTGAGGCAGGGGAATCACTTGAACCCCGGTGGGCAGAGGTTGCAGTCAGCCGAGATCGTGCCACTTCACTCCAGCCTGGACAGAGAGTGAAACTCCATCTCAAAAAAAAAAAAAAAAAGGAATAAAGGAATCCAGTAGAGCTGGACCTGAAAAGTATAGCAACTGAAATAAAAAATTCACTAGAGGGGTTCTACAGCCAATGAGAACAAGTGGAAAAAAAGAACCAGCGAACCTGAAGACAGGATGATTGAAAGTCTCCAGTCTAAGGAGCAGAATGAAAGAAAGTAAACAGAATCTAAGTGATTGTGAGACACCATCAAGTGGAATAACATCCTGAGACTGTGGGACTCTCAGGAGAAGAGAAGAGGAAGGGGAAAGAAGAATATTTCAGGAGGTAATAGCCAGAACGTCTCAAGAGAGTGAAGGGTAGAAAATATTTGCAAATCAGAAATCTGATAAGAGTCTAGTATCCCGATAATATATAAATAACTCTATATAAAGAACTCTTACAACTCAACAACAAAAAGACAATCCAATTTAAAAATTGACATTTCAGGGCCAGGCGCAGTGGCTCACGCCTGTAATCCTAGCACATTGGGAGGCCGAGGCGGGCGGATCACGAGGTCAGGAGATCGAGACCATGGTGAAACCCCATTTCTACTAAAAATACAAAAAATTGGCCGGGCGCAGTGGCGGACGCCTGTAGTCCCAGCTACTCGGGAGGCTGAGGCAGGAGAATGGCGTGAACCCGGGAGGCGGAGCTTGCAGTGAGCCGAGATCGTGCTACTGTACTCCAGCCTGGGCGACAGAGCGAGACTCCGTCTCAAAAAGAAAAAAAAAAAAAAAAGACATTTCTCCAAAGAAGATATATAAACGGCCAGAAAGCATACAAAAAAAAGATGATCAACATCATTAGTCATGAGGGAAATGCAAATAAAAACCACAGTGAGATATTTCATACCCACTAGGGTGGCTATAATTTAAAAAACAGAAAATAACAAGTGCTGATGACGAATAGAAAATTAGGTCTGGGCGTGGTGGCTCACGTCTGTAATCCCAGCACTTTGGGAGGCCAAGGCAAGTGGGTCACCTGAGGGCAGGAGTTCGAGACCAGTCTGGCCAACATGGTGAAACCCCGTCTCTACTAAAAATACAAAAATTAGCACAGAGTGGTGGCACACATCTGTAGTCCCAGCTACCCAGGAGGCTGAGGCACAAGAATCGCTTGCACCTGGGAGGCAGAGGCTGCAGTGAAGCCGATATCACACCACTGCACTCCAGCCTGAGCAACACAGCAAGACTCCGTCTCAAAAAGAAAAAAAGGTAAAGAAAAATTGAAACCTTTGTACATTACTGGCAGAAATGTAAAATGGTGCAGCCACTGTGGAAAACATTCTGGTAGTTCCTCAAAAAGTAAAATAACTACCATATGACCTGACAGTTCCATTCAGGCATATCTCAAAAGAACCAAGGATGGGTACCCCAACCAATACTTGTATAGGAATGTTCATAACAGCACTATTCACAATAACCAGAAAGTGGAAACAGCTCAAAAATGTCCATCAACAGATGAACTGGCACTGTCTCTATCACTGGATTTGGTGCTGAAGCTGCTTCTAGCTCTGCAGCTGGCAGTCATTCTGGCTTTAGCTTGGGGATGAGTGCTGTGGTGGGTGCTGGAGCTAGCTCCTTTGTAGCTGGTGCTGGCACTGGCTGTATTGCTAGTGCTAGACTAGGTGCCAGAACTGTCTAGCTCTGGAGCTGGATCTAGGGCTGGTGCTAGAGCTGGAGCAGGCTCTAGCTTCAAAACTGCCATTGGAGCTGACTCTAGCTCTAGAGCTGACACCAAAGCTAAATATAGCTCTGTGACTGGTGCCACAACTGGCTCAAGCTCTGGTACAGGTGATGGAGCTAGATCTAGAGCTAGCACTGGCTTTAGCTCTGGAGGTAGTGCCAAAGCTGGCACTTCAGCTGACCTAGGCTCTGAAGCTGGTGCTAGAGCTGGCTCTAACTTCTCATCTGGTGCTGGAGCCAGTGATGGAGCTGGCTCTAGCTGTGCTCCTGGTGCTGGAGCTGGCATTAGCTCTGGACCTAGAACTTGCTTTAGTGCCAGCATTAGTGCTGAACCTGCTTCTGGCTCTGGAGCTGGCACTAGATCTGGCTATGGTTCACGAGTGGATGCCAGAGTTGGTGCTGGAGTAGGTGCAGAGCTCGCTGTAGCTCTGGAGCTGGAGCTAGTGCTGGTACTAGTGCTGACATTGGCATAGGAGCTGGAGTAGGCTCTAGCTTTGGAGCTGACTCTAGCTCTGGAGATAGCACTGGGTCTGGAGCTGGCTCCCGAAGTTGAATGTAGCTCTGGAGTTGGCACAACAACTGGTTCTAGCTCAAGCTAGTGCTACAGCTGACTCACTCTATAGTTTGTGCTGAAGCTGATGCTAGAGCTGACACTGGATCTGGCCCTAGCTCTGGACCTGGTATCAGAGCTGGCACTGGTGCTGGAAGAGGAGAAAGATTTGCCAGCATGATTGGATTCCATGTGTCTTTTCAAAGACAGAAAGCATCCCACTGCAGGCCAGACATGGTGGCTCATGCCTGTAATCCCAGCACTTTGGGAGGCCAAGACAGGTGGATCACTTGAGGTCGCAGTTTGAAAACAGCCTGACCAACATGGTGAAACCCCGTCTCTACTAAAAATACAAAATTAGGCATGGTGATGCACGCCTGTAATCACAGCTACTTGAGAGGCTGAGGCAGGAGAATCACTTGAACCTGGGAGGTAGATGTTGCAGTGAGCTGAGATTGCACCACTGCACTCCAGCCTGGGCAACCAGAGCGGAACTGTGTCTCAAAAAAAAAAAAAAAAAAGCATCCTACTGCTTTAAGAGCAGTCCCAGCCAGGCATGGTGGCTCACGCCTGTAATCTCAGCACTCTGGGAGGCTGAGGCGGGTGGATCACGAGGTCAGGAGTACGAGACCATCCTGGCCAACATGGTGAAACCCCATCTCTACTAAAAATACAAAAATTAGCCAGGCGTGGTGGGTGGTGCCTGTAGTTCCAGCTACTCAGGAGGCTGAGGCAGGAGAATCGCTTGAACCCAGGAGGCGGAGGTTGCAGTGAGCTGGGATCGCGCCACTACACTCCAGCCTAGGCGACAGACCAAGATTCCAACAAAAAAAAAGGAGCAGTTCCAGCACAAGAACCGTGCCCCCAGCAAGTCTTCTCAGTCTGCAGCCCACCAAATGAGTGCTCCAAGCTTACTCTCTGCTCCTGTCCAACACAGCTCGTCCCTGGTGGCCCAACCCCAGGCCCCTCCCCACACATTCCCGCACACCCACCCCAGTCCTCTTCATCCTCTTGCTCTACCCCAGTGGTCCCTAGGTGCTTGAGCTGGGCAAGAAGAAGTCAGGCCTAGCACTCCAGGTACCAAGCCGGCATGATGAGCTGAATGTAGCCACCAACAGCCTCAGGCAGGGCAAGTCTTGAGGCTGACAGAATTCTCCAGGCACTAGTCCAGACAGGAGCCCAGAATGAGGAGATGACGCTGGGACAGGTGAGTGAGCAGTGGAGTCAGAGGCCTCGCCTTTCCTCCCATGCCACCCTCCTGTGGCACCCCTGCAGGGGTCTAGGCTCCCATGTCTTCCCTTGCCCACTTCTACCCCAAACCCCAGCCCCAGTCTAGCTGTTCTGGCAGCAGCAGACCTGGTCACCAAACGTGGGGCTAGCAAGGAGCCTCAGGCCTAGGGAGCTCTCAGTAAATGTCTGACCAGCCAGGTGCAGTGGCTCATGCCTGTAATCCCAGCATTTTGGGAGGCCGAGGTGGGCGGTTCACCCGAGTTCAGGAGTTCCAGACCAGCCTGACCAACATGGAGAAACCCTGTCTCTACTAAAAATACAAAATTAGCCAGGCATGGTGGTGCGTGCCTATAATCCCAGCTATTCGGGAGGCTGAGGCAGGAGAATTGCTTGAACCTGGGAGGTGGAGGTTGTGGTGAGCCAAGATCGCGCCATTGCACTCCAGCCTGGACAACAAGAACGAAACACCATCTCAAAAAAAAAGGTCTGACCAGCTCCCCAAGGCAGGCCTAGACAGTCTGGGGAAGACCCTCCCCATCTAGGGACACGTGGGTCACCCTTGCCCTTCTGCTCAGGAGGTACCAGAGGGCCTCTTCCTGACTCCAGTCCTCCCAGCCCAGGCTGTCTGCTCACACACTGCTCACTCGGTCTGTCCACATTCTTCTTCTAATTTTTTTTTTTTTTTTTAGACGGAGTCTCGCTGTGTTATTCATGCTGGAGTGCAGTGGCATCATCTCAGCTCACTGCAACCTCCGCCTCCCAGGTTCATGCAATTCTCTCACCTCAGCCTCCGGAGTAGCTCGGATTACAGGCATGCGCCACCACACCCAGCTTATTTTTGTATTTTTAGTAGAGACAGGGTTTCGCCATGTTGGCCAGGCTTGTCTCGAACTCCTCACCTCAAGTGATCCACTCACCTCGGCCTCCCAAAGTGCTTGGATTACAGGTGTGAGCCAGTGCACCCAGCCAGTCTGCCCACATTCTTGACATCTGTCTCTACTCACTAGCCACACTGCAGCTTCCAGAGAAGAGTGAGCCTGGCCCCCAGCTTCGCCAGGGGTGGTCAGATGGGTGGGCACCTTCCAGTTCTAGCATGGCCACAGAGTACACTCCTACCATCTGTCTCCCACTTCCAGTGGAAAAGATGATGCTGCCCCAGGGGACCTGGCACCAGGCCACCAAGCTCAACCACAGCCCTCTCTGCACCCCACTAGGTAGACAGAACCACCAGAGGAGTCTGGCTTCCCTTTAGTTCCAGACTGGGGAGGCCATCATCACACCCCTCTAATCCTGATGTACCACGGCCAGGGAGCCACATGCAGCCAGTGGCCTCACAGAGCTATGGTTAACTCTGGACACACATCCACTATGCAGTCACGGACTAATATAGGCAGAAGCCCAGAAGGCTCTCTGGCTGATAGCTCTGCCTTCTGTTACTCAGTTGGAAGTATGCTAAGTCATCAGCATACTTCCACTTCACCCAGTCTCCTGGGGAGGATCAAAACCAAATCCTACTGTCTATTTTAGCACCTGGCTTTAGCCTCAGCTTTCTGGAATAACTATACCCTGCCCCCACCACTGTAAGTTGATTGTGTTTGAAATCTAGACTGCTATACCCCCAACACCTAGAAGAGTAGACACTCTAGTGTCCATGCTGATAAATCCTTGGTTAGGGTTCTAGCACATGCTGCCTTTATTAAAAACTGCCCCAAACCCGTTTACAAAAGTAGTAGCTAGTGCAAGGGTGAGTGGCTTATAATGGGGGCAGGCTGGACTTGAAACTAGAGAAAGCCTAATTCTTGCTTATTTCAAAGGTTCATTCCTGGGGTATGAGTGAGGTATTAGCTACATGTGCTTGGGGACATCAAAGTACCCTGGACCCCTCCAGTCAGAGAAAAAGGGTCTGGGAAGTCTTTCATGCCAGGATATTCAAAATGTATCTGTGGCCGGGCACAGTGGCTCATGCCTGTAATCCCAGCACTTTGGGAGGCTAAGACAGGAGAATTGCTTGAGGCCAAGAGTTCAAGACCAGTCTGGACAACATATTAAGCTACAAAAAATGTAAGTGTTTTTTTTTCCTGCAAAAAATTTTAAAATTAGGCCAGGCGCGGTGGCTCACGCCTGTAATCCCAGCACTTTGGGAGGCCGAGACGGGCGGATCATGAGGTCAGGAGATCGAGACCATCCTGGCTAACACGGTGAAACCCCGTCTCTACTAAAAAATACAAAAAACTAGCCGGGCGAGGTGGCGGGCGCCTGTAGTCCCAGCTACTCGGGAGGCTGAGGCAGGAGAATGGCGTGACCCCGGGAGGCGGAGCTTGCAGTGAGCTGAGATCCGGCCACCGCACTCCAGCCTGGGTGACAGAGTGAGACTCCGTCTCAAAAAAAAAAAAAAAAAAAAAAAATTTTTAAATTAGCTGGATGTGGTGGCACACACCTGTAGTCCCAGCTACTTGGCAGGGCTGAGGTGAGAGGATCACTTGAGCCTGGGAGATTGAGGCTGCAGTAAGCCTCATCACACCACTGCACTACAGTCTTAGCAACAGTACAAGACCCTCTCTCAAAAAAATAGTAAAATTCAATGTAAAAGTTAAAATAATAAAGTGCAACCGTAAGCACTATACAATGTGTTTTCCCAACTCTGTCCCCTGAGAAGGCCTAGAAGCAATTGTACCACAATAACAGTAAGCATACCTGGTGCCCAGATTTTGGTACCTAAGTACCATTCTCCACTAAAAAGCCAGACAAGAGGCACCAACAGATGTTAAAACTAGTGGATTAAAGTTTGATGAGGAATAAGATATTTATATAGTTTCAAAGCATCATCCCACAAAATACTTTTTAATAAGTACATGATACTCATTAACCTCACAATAGAAAAACCTGGCAGGTACTATCTTTTTCTGTTTTTGTTTTGAGACAGGGTTTCACTCCCATTACCCAGGCTAGAGTGCAATGGCACAATCTTGGCTTACTGTAACCTCCACCTCCTGGGCTTAAGCGATTCTCCTGCCTCAGCCTCCCAAGTAGCTGGGACTACAGGCACACATCACTGCACCCAGCTAAATTTTGTATTTTTTGTAGAGACAGAGTTTTGCCATGTTGCCCAGGGTGGTCTTGAACTCTTGAGCTCAAGCCATCTGCCCCACCTTGGCCTCCCAAAATCCTGGTATTACAGGCATGAGCTACTGCACCTGGCTAGCAGGTACCATCTTAATTGAATGATAAACATTAACATCACCAGTAATGGAACAACATGGTGTGCTTCCTGATATATGATGCACTGAGAATGGAGAACGAGTTCCATGGAATTTTCTCCAAAAATTCAGATTCAGGTATGCAACCTGAGTCTTATGAGGAAATATCAAAACCCAAATTGAGGACATTCTATCAAGTAACTGACCTGAAATCATCAAGAACGTCAAAGTCATAGAAGGCAGTTCCAAATTGGAGACTACAGAAACTGGGTCAGTCAATTCAGCATGCAGTCCTGGATCAGATCACAGTTGATAAAGGACATTTTTGAATGATCAGGGTTCTGTGGATTAGTTGATAGTATTTAATACACTTGTGGACAAATCAAAGTCAATTTCTTGATTTTATTGGTTGTATTTGGTTATGTGGGAGAGTATCCTCATTTTAAGGAAATATACACTGAAGTATTAAGTGGTAATGGGGTATCCAGTCCCCAACTTACTATCAAATGGTTTAGAAAAAAAATGCAAAAATAGGCCGGGCAAGGTGGGTCATGCCTGTAATCCCAGCACTTTGGGAGGCCAAGGTGGGAGGATCACTTGAGCCCAGGAGTTTGAGACCAGCCTGGGCAACATAGTGAGACCCTGTCTCTACAAAAAAATTAAAAAATATTATCTGGGCATGGTGGTGCACGTCTGTAGTCCCAGGTACTTGGGAGGCTGAGGTGAGAGGATCATTTGAACCCAGGAGGCTGAGGCCACAGTGAACCATGATCACACCACTGCACTCCAGCCTGAGGTGACAGAGGAAGACCCTGTCTCAAAAAAAAAAAAAAAAAAAAAAAAAGTAAAAATAGATATACAGAGTGAATAATTAAAAAATGTAATGAATTAGATTTTAGGTTTTATTTTTGTTTGGAGATGGAGTTTCACTCTTGTTGCCCAGGCTGCAGTCCAATGGCGCAATCTCAGCTCACCACAACCTTCGCCTCCTGGGTTCGAGCAATTCTCCTGCCTCAGCCTCCCGAGTAGTTGGGATTACAGGCATGCGCCATCACGTCCGGCTAATTTTGTATTTTTAGTAGAGACAGAGTTTCTCCATGTTGGTCAGGCTGGTCTGGAACTCCCGACTTCAGGTGATCTGCCCTCCTTGGCCTCCCAAAGTGCTGGGATTACAGGTGTGAGCCACCACCACTCCTGGCTAAGAGTTTTTTGTTGTTGTTGTTGTTGAGACAAGAGTCTCACTCTGTCTCCGAGGCTGGAGTGCGGTGGCACCATCTCGTCTCACTGCAGCCTCAACCTCCTAGGTTCCAGGGATTCTCCTACTTCAGCCTCCCGAGTAGCTGGGACTACAGGCATGCGCCACTACGCCCAACTAATTTTTTTATTTTTAGTAGAGACAGGGTTTCACCATGTTGGCCAGGCTGGTCTCCAACTCCTGACCTCAAGTGATCCACCCGCCTCAGCCTCCCAAAGTGCTGGGATTACAGGTGTGAGTCACTTCACCTGGCGAGTATTTTTTAAAGTACTGCTAAAAGAGTAAATCCTTCCCTTTATTTCTACCTGACTCCCTGACTATCCTACCAACTGTATGGTCTATGTGCCTGTGGGAGAACTTCCATTCTTCCAGCTGTCATTGCACCTAGCCCGGCACAAAAGACTGGAAGAAAATACATTTAATATTTTCAGCTGGGCGCTTGAATCTGGGAGGCAGAGCTTGCAGTGAGCCGAGATCGCGCCACTGCACTCCAGCCTGGGCGACAGAGCGAGACTCCATCTCAAAAAAAAAAAAAAAATTTTCATTGCCTCTCTGCCTAACCACTCACTCACTCCTCCAGTGCTTACTTGACACTTCTGAAGGTAGAGGGCAGAGATGAAGAGGAAGGTGCCAGTTACAGGAGAGACGCAGAACCATGGCCCAGGAAGGCTAAACGTTCAGTTCACAGACCGCAGAGTGTTTTTGGAAGCCTCTTCGCAAGAAGGGATTAGTAAGAACCAGGCAAAACAAATCCAAACAGATAACTGATGTCAGGACCAGGGGAAATGTCCCAGCAGGGAACTGAGTGGGGCAGTGACCACCAGTCATAGAGAAGGATACCAAAAAGCCAAAGGCTTAAGAGGTAACATGTTATTCCCATTTCACAGCCCTTTATAGTTTACAAAGGAGCTTTTATGACAATGATGGAGTAGGCTGGTAAAAAATTCTGATTAAGAACACCTAGAGGTGAATAAAATATAACAAAAACAAGTTTTATGCATGACTGGAATAGGAAACAAGAAAGGGAATCCCAGGTATGACAGTCAGAGTCGGATGGTGACTATTGACTAGGACTTGCATTTTATTTATTTATGAGATGGGGTCTTGCTATGTTGCCCAGGCTGGAGTACAGTGGTGCAATCATGGCTTACTGCAGCTTCAACCTCCTAGGTTCAAGTGATTTTGTGATTTTTGGGGTTTTTGTGTGTGTGTGTGGATTTGGAGCTTTGCTATGTTGCTCAGGCTTCTGTCAAACTCCAAGGCTCAAGTGGTCCACCTGCTTTGGCCTCCCAAAGTGCTAGGATAACAGATGTGAGCCACCCTGCCCAACCCTTAGGACTTACATTTTATTTTTTCATTTTATTTTAATTAATTTTTTTTTTTTTTAGAGATGGAGTCTCGCTCTGCCACCCAGGCTGGAGTGCAGTGGTAAGATCTCGGCTCACTGCGACCTCTGCCTCCCAGGTTCAAGCAATTCTCCTGCCTCAGCCTCCCCAGTAGCTGGGATTACAGGCACCCACCACCATGCCTGGTTAATTTTTTGTATTTTTAGTAGAGATGGGGTTTCACCATGTTCATCCGGTTGGTCTTGAACTCCTGACCTCAGGTGATCCACCCGCCTCAGCCTCCCAAAGTGCTGGGATTACAGGGTGAGCCACCACGCCTGGCCGGGACTTGCATTTTAAATGTGCATGTGGGAGAAGAGCCGACCTCATGGTGAGGACTGGAAAGGACACTGACGCAATGCAAGTATTCGCACAGAAAAAGAGAAGGAGAAAAGCTCATTGTGGTCAATAACAAAACACACAAGCAGACAGTATATCATGAGAGTAAAAAATGCAACAAACAAAAAGCAGAATTACAAGGCAAAATTGGCAAATCCACAAAGCAGAAGATTTTAAACTCTAATTTCCCAAAATTGGAAAAAACATGTTTAATCACAAATGGAATATTTATGAAAATTAACCACATACTAGCCCTAACCAAGTCTCGATATATCAAAAGAGCAAGATGATGAACCGTGATCTCTGATCATAGTGTAATAAAATTAGACTGAGCACAGTGGCTCACGCCTGTAATCCCAGCACTTTGGGAGGCCAAGGTGGGTGAATCACCCGAGGTCAGGAGTTCAAGACCAGCCTGATGAACGTGACAAAACCCTTCTCTACTAAAAATACAAAAATCAGACAAGCGTGGTGGCATGCGCCTGTACTCTCAGCTATTTGGGAGGCTGAGGCAGGAGGATGCTTTGAACCCAGGAAGCAGAGGTTGCAGTGAGCTAAGATGGTGCCACTACACTCTAGCCTGGGCAACAGAGTGAGACTCTGTCTCAAAAAAAAAAAAAAAATAGCAAAAATTAGCTGGGCGAGGTGGCTCACACTTGTAATCTCAGCACTTTGGGAGGCTGAGGTGGGCGGATCACCTGAGGTCAGGAGTTCACGACTAACCTGGCCAACATGGCAAAACCCCGTCTCTACTAAAAATACAAAAATTAGCGGGGCGTGGTGGCAGACGCCTGTAATCCCAGCTACTGGGGAGGCTGAGGCATGAGAATCACTTGAACCTGGGAGGCGGAGGTTGCAGTGAGCTGAGATCATGCCACTGCACTCCAGCCTGGATGACAGAGTGAGACTCTGTCTCCAAAAAAAAAAAAAAGAAAAAAATTAGAAGGCGATAATAGAAAGAATCACTTCCCTCACGAAAATCCTAGAGCCTGGAAATTTCAAAACATTCAGAAGCTTAAAAATGGAATTTAATAAATATGTGAAACTGAAAATAAGTGAAAACTCTGTGCAGTCTTTTGGGATGCAACTCTAATAAAAACGACATGTATGCTTTTTAAGATCAGGCGCTGTGGTTCACAGCTGTAATCCCAGCACTTTGGGAGGCCGAGGAAGGAAGATTGCGAGCTTAGGAGTTTGAGACCAGCCTGGGCAACATGGTGAAACCCTGTCTCGGCCAGGCGCGGTGGTTCAAGCCTGTAATCCCAAGCACTTTGGGAGGCCGAGACGGGCAGATCACGAGGTCAGGAGATCGAGACCATCCTGGCTAACACGGTGAAACCCCATCTCTACTAAAAAATACAAAAAACTAGCCGGGCGAGGTGGCGGGCGCCTGTACTCCCAGCTACTCGGGAGGCTGAGGCAGGAGAATGGCGTAAACCCGGGAGGCGGAGCTTGCAGTGAGCCGAGATCGCGCCACTGCACTCCAGCCTGGGTGACAGAGCCAGACTCCGTCTCAAAAAAAAAAAAAAAAAAAGAAACCCTGTCTCTACTGAAAAAAGTATAAAAATTAGCCAGGCATGGTTGTGCACACCTGTGATCTCAGCTACTGGTCAGGCTGAAGTGGGAGAATCACTTGAGCCTGGGAGATGGAGGTTGCAGTGAGCCATGTTCACGTCACTGCACTGCAGCCTAGGTGACAAAGCAAGACCGTCTCAAAAAAAAAAAAAAAAAAAGTATGATTTTTAATGTCTGAGATAAGTGTTTAAGAAGTTAGCAAAAGCCCACTCTCCCCCAAAAAAGATACAAGATAGGAAAAAGTTTTTAAACAACAGCAAAATAAAACTGACTCAAGAGGAAATAAAGTTTAGTGCAAACTATCTCATCTCACTGGGCTTTACAACAGCGCTGTGCGGGACCATTAGGACTGCAGTTTTATGCCTGAGCGTACCAATACTTGAGGAAGTTAAGAGAGTAGTAAAGGCCAGACATGGTGGCTCACGCCTGTAATCCTAGCACTTTGGGAGGCTAAGGCAGACAGATTGCCTGGACTCAAGAGTTCAACACCAGCCTGGGCAACACGGTGAAACCTCATCTCTACTAAAATATGTGGTGGCATGCACCTGTAGTCCCAGCTACTCAGGAGGCTGAGGCAGGACAATTGCTTGAACCCGGGAGGCAGAGGTTGCAGTGAGCTGAGATCGTGCCGCTGCACTCCAGCCTGGGTGACAGCGAGACTCCGTCTCCAAAACAAAAAAAGAGTAGTAGAGACTGCACTTAAACTCAGATCTTCTAGATCCATTCTGATGTTCTTTCCATTTTTAGCTCACACTCTAATCATCACGGGTTGCCCTCCCTGGGCCATGGAACCTTGCACCTATCTCTATAGGAATGGCCCCGGATGAGGGAGGGCTATTGTACTCTGCCCCTCCCTTCCTAAAAGCTTGTGCCTTCTGCATGGAAACCATGCACGGACTGAGTCCTGAATCACAGGACATTGTGGGAGACAGAAATATGGGGTGGAGGAGAAAGAGGCGCTCCTGTTAGAGAATGCTGTTGTCCTTTGGTCCTTTGAACATCCCCCTATATCTGTTGCTGTTAAGCTCAGCACTTGTCTTAATCTTTCCTTTCCTTTTTTTTTTTTTTTTTGAGACAGAGTCTCCCTGTGTTGCCCAGGCTGGTCTCAAACTCCTGAGCTCTAGGGATACTCCCACCTCAGCCTCCCAGAGGACTGGAATTACAGTTGTGAGTCACCATGCCCAGCCTTTCTTTCTTTCTTTCTCTTTCTTTCTTTCTTTCTTTCTTTCTTTCTTTCTTTCTTTCTTTCTTTCTTTCTTTCTTTCTTTCCTTCCTTCTTTCTTTCTTTCCTTCCTTCCTTCCTTTCTTTTCTTCCTTTCCTTCCTTTCTTTTCTTTTCTTCCTTTCTTTTCCTTCCTTTCCTTCTTTCGTTCCCTTCCTTCCTTTCCTTCCTTCCTTCCCTCCCTCCCTCCCTTCCCTCCTTCCTTCCTTCTTTTCTTTTTTTTTTTTTTTTTTTTGAGACGGAGTCTCGCTCTGTCACCCAGGCTGGAGTGCGGTGGCCGGATCTCAGCTCACTGCAAGCTCCGCCTCCCGGGTTCACACCATTCTCCTGCCTCAGCCTCCCGAGTAGCTGGGACTATAGGCGCCCGCCACCTCGCCTGGCTAGTTTTTTGTATTTTTTAGTAGAGACGGGGTTTCACCGTGTTAGCCAGGATGGTCTCGATCTCCTGACCTCGTGATCCGCCCGTCTCGGCCTCCCAAAGTGCTGGGATTACAGGCGTGAGCCACCGCGCCCGGCCCCTTCTTTCTTTTTTCACAGTCTTGTTCTGTCACCCAGGCTGGAGTGCAGTGACACAATCTCAGCTCGCTGCAACCTCCACCTCCTGGGTTCAAGTGATTCTCCAGCCTCAGCCTCGCAAGTAACTGGGACTACAGGCGCACACCACCACACCTGGCTATTTTTTGTATTTTCTAGAAGAGACAGGGTTTCACCATGTTGGCCAGGCTGGTCTCGAACTCCTGGGCTAAAATGATCCACCTGCCTCGGCCTCCCGAAGTGCTGGGATTACAGGTGTGAGCCACTGGTCCCAGCCCAGCTTTAATATTTTCTTGTTCGTAAATATATCCATCAATCTAATTCCTGTGTAATCATCTCTCTGATGGCTGCGAAGCTCTTTGTTGGCTGAGCATGGATTTGCCTTTTAATAATTTGTTTCTGCATCTGAGCAGGTAAAACTTGCTCTGGTCTACCCTCACTGAGGCTGTGTGGAGGAAATAGTGAATGTTTCCTCCTCTTCCCTCTCACCTCTGAGCCCACTATTGTCCCCCTGGTCAACCACCTTTTCTCTGGCCTCAGCACCAAGCAAAGGGGTGAGTGAATATCAGCCTGGTGAGCAGCTTAAGCAATTCTGCAGCTGAACGGAAGGCCACCTCCTCATTCTTTGACCCCTTCCTGTGACAGAGACTCCCTGAGGTCTGCAGCCTGGCTCTGCCTCATGAGGAACAGAGCCATGCAGATAAATGGGAGGGGGTCCTTGGCTCAGAGGTGAGGAGCAGGGGAGGGGAGGAGGCCAACAATCAATGAAAATAGTCAGCATTGGGAGGGATTGATCTGGAGTGAGGAATTAATAGAGCAAATCACTGCTGGGCCTGCTCAGCTGTGACTAGGCAGAGACTTGCCTGACTTCACTGCTGCCTGAGTTGAGCAGCAGCCAGGCAGGAGGTGGGGACAACAGGGAGACCTGAAGAAGAAATGGGAGGCAGGAAGCTCCAGGAGACAGGGCCAGCCAGGGCCAGGAGCTCTTAACCCCAGCTTGGTTCCCCAGAGGGTGGGTCTTGGGGGCCTGGGGGACCAACTAGGGTACTTGGTAAATGGCGTCCTGGGGGGTCAGAGACAGGGAGAGGGGGAGCCCTGGCACTTGTTCCAACCCAAAGAAGACCTCTGTTGTTTTCCCTCTAGAAAACAAACTAGTTTGTTTTAAAAAATAAACTTTTTTTTTTTTTGAGACAGAGTCTTACTCCATCGTCCAGGCTGGAGTGCAGTGGCATGATCTTGGCTCACTGCAACCTCTGCCTCCCAGGTTCAAGGGATTCTCCCGCCTCAGCCTCCCAAGTAATTGGGATTACAGGCATCTGCCACCATGCCCAGCTAATTTTTGTATTTTTAGTAGAGATGGGGTTTTGCCATATTGCCCAGGCTGGTCTTGAACTCCTGACCTCAAATGATCCACCTGTTTCAGCCTTCCAAAGTGCTGGGATTACAGGCGTGAACCGCCACACCTGGCCTAAAAGTAAGCTTTATTTTTACAATTTTAGATTTACAAAAAAAAAAATTGTGAAGATAGTACAGAGTTCCCAGGTCCATAGTACAGAGACCTCGTAACCCCCTGCTGTGGTTTGAATGTGTTCCTCCCAGGTCATGTATTGGAAACGCAATCCCCAATGTGAATGTGTTGGGAGGTGGGGCCTAATAGCTGATTAGGTCATAAGGGAGAATGGATTAACATTTCCATGGTAGTGGGCCTGTTATAAAAGCAAAGTCGGCCCCCTCTTGTTCTCTAACACATGCTCTTGTGCCCTTTTACCTCCCACCATGTTATGACGCAGCAAGAAGACCCTCACCAGATGTAGTTCCTCAATCTTGGACTTTCCAGCCTCCAGAACTGCAGAACTGTAAGAAAGAAATTTCTTTTCTTCTCTCTCATTCTCTCTTTTTTTTTTTTTTTTTTTTTTTTTTTTTTTTTTTTGAGATGGGGTCTGGCTCTATTGCCGAGGCTAGAGTGCAATGGTGCAATCTTGGCTGATGACAACCTCCACCTCCCAAGCTCAAGTCTTGTGCCTCAGCCTCCTGAGTAGCTGGGACTATATGCATACACCACCACGCCAAGCTAATTTTTGTATTTTTCCTAGAAATGGGGTTTCACCATGTTGGTCAGGCTGGTCTCAAACTCCTGGCCACAAGTGATCCACCCACCTCAGCCTCCCAAAGTGCTGGGATTACAGGCGTGAGCCACCACACCAGTCTCTCTTTTCTTTTTTCTTTTTTTTTTTTTTTTGAGACAGAGTCTTGCTCTGTCGCCCAGGCTGGAGTGCAGTGGCCGGATCTCAGCTCACTGCAAGCTCCGCCTCCCGGGTTCACACCATTCTCCTGCCTCAGCCTCCCGAGTAGCTGGGACTACAGGCGCCTGCCACCACACCCAGCTAATTTTTTGTATTTTTTTAGTAGAGATGGGGTTTCACCATGTTAGCCAGGATGGTCTCGATCTCCTGCCCTTGTGATCCACCCATCTCGGCCTCCCAAAGTGCTGGGATTACAGGCTTGAGCCACCGCTCCTGGCCTCTCTTTTCTTTATAAATTACTCAGTCCATGGTATTTTGTTGTAGCCACACAACAGACTAAGACACCCCTCACCCAGTGTTACCTCTTATTGACATTGACATTAGTATGGTACCTCTGTTGAAATTTATGGGCCAGGCTGCCGCAGCTCCACACTCTGAAGAGAGGTGGGGAAGGCACTGCAGTAGGTGAAAGACTTCAAGGCCCCAGTGAGCTGTTGGGTGCAGGAGACACAGGAGGCTGGAGGGCCATCAGGAGGCTGGGACCAGGTCCCAGCGATCCCTGAGATCGAGTCCCTCTTTCTTGCAGCAGCTGCTCTCACCAGGCCATAGAACTGGCCTCAGAAGCTCCCCTGCTGTCACCAGCCCTGCTTGCCACTCTCCTACCCCCAGCCAGACTCTTCCTCTTCTTTCCCTGCCAGGCCTGCTCACCAGCTCCCGCCGTCCTCATAAACCAGCCCCTCCTGTCCCTGTAGCTCTGCTGCTGTTCTTGGTGCATGCAGCCATCTCTTGGCAGCCTGTTAGCCCTGCAGAGCCTGGAATAAAATCTCCCTTCCAGGAGCCAGGTGTCAGGGTCAGAGGGAATAAGACACTCCTGGGGTATAGTCAGCACCTAACAGGACTTCTCTCTTTGTTCTGCTTCAGTTGGGCCTGGCCGTCCAGGCCTTCCTTTCCTGTCCAGCCTCTCCCCTCTTCGATTACTTGTAAACCTATTTGCATTTCCTTGTGCAGAGAACTGCTTGCTTCTCCTCCGGGCAAATCCCCTGAGGTGATCATCCAAGAGGATTTCTGCTATCTCCCAAGGCTCTGAGTGTCCCAGTTGTCCCCTAGGCCTACCTGAGGGTGAGGCAGCTGCCAAGGATGCCCCCTGGGTTTGAGAGGCTTGCGTTGGCCCTGCCACCTTTCCTTTGTGCTGTACAGTGCCTTTCTCCACGTCCTCACTTTTTCCTTGAAACTCAAAGCCATAACAGGCAGGGCAGATGTTACTATTCCATTTTAGAACACAGAGAGAGAGGCTCAGTGAGAGAGGCTCAGTGGGTAAACACCCTGGCCCAAGGCCCACAGATGATCAGGTCATGCTATTAGATGCTTTCACGGTTTCTTTTTTTTTTTTTTTTTTGAAGTGGAGTCTTGCTCTGTCTCCCAGGCTGGAGTGCAGTGGCACAATCTTGGCTCACTGCAAACTCCACCCCCTGGGTTCACGCCATTCCCCTGCCTCAGCCTCCCAAGTAGCTGGGACTACAGGTGACTGCCACCACACCTGGCTGATTTTTTTTTTTTTTTTTTTTTTTGTATTTTTAGTAGAGACGGGGTTTCATCATGTTAGCCAGGATGGTCTCGATCTCCTGACCTCGTGATCCGTCTGCCTCAGCCTCCCAAAGTGCTGGGATTACAGCCATGAGCCACCACGCCCGGCCTAGCTTTCATAGTTTCTTATAGCATGCCTCCAAGTTAACAAGACATTTGCAATTTTATATTTTATTTGTATGGTTACTTAAATGCTGTCTTTCCCTCCAGACTGTAAGTTCCATGAGAACAGGGAACTTGGGGCCAGGCGCAGTGGCTTACGCCTATAATCCCAGTACTTTGGGAGGCTAAGGCAGGCAGATCACTTGAGGTCAGGATTTTGAGACTCCATCTCTATGAAAAATATAGAAATTTAGCCAGATGTAGTGGCACATGCCTGTAATCCCAGCTACTCAGGAGGCTGAGTAGAATTGCTTGAACCCAGGAAGCGGAGGTTGCAGTGAGCTGAGATCGTGCCACTGCACTCCGGCCTGGATGACAGAGCAAGACTCTGTCTCAAAAAGAAAAAAAAAAAAACAGAGAATTTGGGACTGCTTTGTTTACTGCTATATCCCCAGTGCCTTGCCCCACTGCCTGATACATAATAGATGCTCAGTCATTGTTTTTAAATTATTGAATAAATGATGAGTTATAGGCAGAACGTTCATCCATGCATTCAATAATAGATTGAGGGTCAGGCCCTTTGATGGGTCCTGGAATAAAAGAAGA
The DNA here is from genome assembly GCF_037993035.2 of Macaca fascicularis. Taxonomy (NCBI): domain Eukaryota; kingdom Metazoa; phylum Chordata; class Mammalia; order Primates; family Cercopithecidae; genus Macaca; species Macaca fascicularis. The sequence goes on along the minus strand of NC_088381.1, from coordinate 142,209,540 downwards.
ATAAGATGTAGCCCCAGTCTTGAAGAAATCAGTCTTATGGGAAAGATAGACTTGTAAATAAAAAAACTACATAATCCCAGCACTTTGGGAGGCTGAGGCAGGAGGATCACGAGGTCAGGAGTTCGAGATCAGCCTGATCAACATGGTGAAACCCCGTCTCTACTAAAAATACAAAAATTAGCCCAGTGTGGTGGCATGTGCCTATACTCCCAGCTACTCAGGAGGCTAAGGCAGGAGAATCCCTTGAACCTGGGAGGCGGAGGTTGCCGTGAGCCGAAATTGTGCCACCGCACTCCAGCCTGGGCGACAGAGTGAGACTCCATCTCAAAAAAAAAAAAAAAAAAAATTACAACGCAATGTGGAAAATGCCATAATCAGGATTGTCCCAAGTGATGTCAGAGAACAGAGGTTACAAACTATTGCTGGCCAGGCACAGTGGCTCATTCCTGTAATCCCAGCACTTTGGGAGGCTGAAATGGGAGGACTGCTTAAGCCCAGGAGTTCAGGACCAGCCTGGACAACATAGTGAGACCTCATCTCTACTAAAAATTAGCCAGCATGATGCACACCTGCAGTCTCAGCTACTCAGGAGGCTGAGATGGGAGGGCACCTTGATCTGAGAGCTCAAGGCTGCAGTGAGCCGTGATCACACCACTGCACTCCAGCCCGAGCAACAGCAAGACCCTGTCTCAAAAAGAAATAAATCAGTAAATAAATACACTCTTCTTGGAAGGCCAGGAGGGCTTTGGAGGGGAGAGGACTGGAAGGATGACAGGTGGTTTACTTCCTGGAGGGTTGATGGAGGACAGGGTGAGAGAAAGGCATTCCTAGACCGAGGATGAATCCTGCAGGGGCTGACATGATGGGGAAGGCCTGGGAGCAGCCTGGCACGGCAGGACTTGAAGCCGGGCTCATGGCTGTTTCCTGTCCCCACACAGGAGCTGGAGATTTCCTACGTGTGCCCCTCAGGGTCCTGGTCTGCGAGGACCACATCTGGGTCCAATCCAGGGTATTAAGACTGCTGACCTCCTGTCATTCTCCTTTGCTGATGGGCTGCCAGAAACCTCATCCACAAGGGAGTTCACATCTAAGCCAATTTGAACAATCTTACGAGATTCCTTGAGCCCAAAGCTTGAATATAGCCTGTCTCATCTGCTCACCCTACTCTCTCATCTCGTAATTCCATCCAGCACATCATCAAGTCAGTGGGTCACAGCCGTCTGCAGACAGTTTCATGTGGTCTTCCTCGAGCTGTTTCTCTTGTTGACTCTCCTTCCCTTTGGCAAGGATTTAGCATCATCTGTCTGGCTTTCAATTCCAGATACTGTTACCTTTTTCGTTTGTTGTTGTTTAGGTTGAGGGTAAGATGTGGAAGGGCACAGGTGTGCACAAAAGGAAGGGAGTTCTCTTGGGGGCCAAGGTGGGCTGTAGGCTTCCGCAGAGGGTGGTAGGAAACAGAGTTATCAGTAAATCAGTACCAAAGGAAAGAGGCAAATGCCAACTACTGTGTGGGGAGTAGGAGGGAGTCAGAGGTAAGAACTATGGATCATTGGGACATTTAGGTTGTGTCGAACATGGAGGCCGATCCCATGTCATGGTGATGAATGTCATTGAAGGGTGGTATGGTATCAGCTCTGTGGAGAGACGTAGGCCACTTGTACTCCTACAATTAGCATAATTTTAAAAAAAAGGAACCCAGTACTTTTGACCTAAAAATCAACTTGTAGATTTACCTTTTTTTTTTTTTTCTTTTTGAGACAGGGTCTTGCTCTGTTGCCCAGGTTGGAGTGCAATGGCATGATCTCAGCTCACTGCAACCTTCACCTCCTGGGTTCAAGCGATCCTCCTGCCTCAGCGTCCTGAGTAGCTGGGATTACAGGTGTGTGCCACCACCCCTGGCTAATTTTTATATTTTTACTAGACACAGGGCATCGCCATGTTAGCCAGGCTGGTCTCGAACTCCTGACCTCAAGTGATCTGCCCACCTTGGCCTCCCAAAGTGCGGAGATTATAGGTATGAGCCATCATGCCCAGCTGTAGATTTACTTTTTATGCCACCCATACACACGGAACACAAACCATTCCCCACCCACAGTGGACTCCTGGATTCCTCCCCTGCTATTTTTAAGTCAATTTTATTCTTACTTGTATCTTTACAGAAAATGGCACAGAAATCACAGGTTTCGAATACCTAGAAGTTATTACAGTTTCATATTTCAAACACCTCAATATCAAGTTTCTTTCTTCTCACTCTATGTACAATATTTACACACCAGGGGCTATAGTCTAACACTTCAAACCAACAGGGACAAAGACAAGAAGAACTGGGGTTGGGGGAGGGAAGCTCCATAATAGAATGAAGAATAAATCAACTTTTAATGTGGAATTAAAGTTGCAACACACACTCAGGCCTTTCTCTAACGAGGTATTCCCTGCAAAGGTGGGTGGGGTGGTGGATGGGTGGATGGGATCGGGAGCCTGGCCTGGGAATCTGGATTGGGCAGGTCAACAGAGCTGTATGCTCCCATTGCTCATGCGAATGTAAAAGGCCAGGCCAGAGAGGTCACTGTACTAACAGGTCCACCCATCAGCCAGCAGAAAGAAGCCCCAGCTCCTTATTCCATCATGTTACAGTGTTTTAGTCTAGTGGACGTGCTTCCTGGCATACAATGGCATGAAAGCGTGTGTCCTGCAGCTTATCTTGGGCTTACTCCTGGCTTTCTGCCTTGCTTTCCTTTCCTTCCAGCCTTTTTCCTATCCTTCTTAACAGGTCAAAGGCTTTCTCTGAGAGGTGCTCAGCCCTAGGCCCTTAGCCCCCTGTCTATCTGGAGTGAAGGTTTCTCCAGCAGGCCTTTAATGCATATGCATAGCCCCAGGCCGACTCCAGGCTTTGCTGCTTAGTTGAGGCCAGGCCTGTGCCTTCCTAGATGTCATTTACCAGCCAGATTGGGTTGTTCAAAGCAGGGCACATGCAAACTCATAGTTCACAAGGAGCTGTGGGGGAAGGGTGCCTTCACAGCAAGTCAAGGTCACAGGCAGCATATCATGAGAGTCGAGATGCTTCAGGACTCAGGCTCAGGGGCCCGAGGACCCAGGGTAGAAGGTTTGGACTCCTGCACAGTGCAGTGAGCCACAGCATTTGTGAGGCATAGGACATGGACTCATGGCACACAGCGTACATTGCCACATGCCATGTAGGTGCTTGTGCTGGGATGAGCCAGTGGGACAGGTTGGGTGTGGAGAGGGTAGGTTCCTAAGGGTGACTATGGCAGGGCATGAGACCAAGGGTGGCTGAGGGGCCCAGGCTGAGACTTCCCAAATGTAGCCTGCCATCTAGACTCCACTGACGGGTGGGGCAGAGGCTGGGCCTGCACAGTGTCTTCACACTGCAGACGCCCAGGCCCAGCCAGGTCTGCAGGAAGGAACAGGCTGAGTTGGGAGAAGATTTTTGCTGAGGACTGGGGTGCTCAGGATGCTGGAGCTGCAGTTCCAGTCCTCCATCTGTGTCACAGCCATGGCAGGCAATGCACGATGCATTTGCAGCAGTGGGCTTTAGGCATGGGCAGAGCAGAATGTAGAGCTGGGAAGGAGGCTCTTCAAAGCAAGAGAACAGAGAGCGAAGGGTGGCCAAAATCAGTGAGCGCTGCAAAGGGATTGAGAGAAAAGGGGCTTGAGGGGACGTTGTGGGCAGCAAGAAGGCTTCTGAGGCTGGGATGCTGGAGAGGTCAAAACTAGATGAGGGATGTCTCAGCATGGTCCAGAGTCAGAACCCAGCGGTGCCTGCAGCCACCAGGGGTGATGGAGGACCTGTGGGGGACAGGGAGGATGGCAGAGGCCAGGCCTGGGCCTTGCCTCAGAGAGCACCTCCCAGCACCACAGGCTCCCAGGAGAGTAGAGTCTTGGGGCTCCGGCATCTGAGTGCGCCTTGACCTAAGCCATGTCCTCCAGCTGCGGTGGACTGAGCCTCTCCGCCGGCCTGTCTTCATCCATGGCCTCTTCCTCCTCTGGCTTCTCCGTACTCCGGGCCAGGCTGTCTGGCCCAGACACAGTCCCCAGCACTTTGGTGCTGTGCTCCTGAGCTTTGGCCCGGAGCGCCGCAATGCTGTTCTCCCTCAGTTCCTCCTGGGAGATGGCCGCCTGAGCGTCGGGGCCCCGCTCCTCCTGCTCCATCTTGTCAAGCTTGGGCAGGGCCTGGCGTTCCCCCTCGGGCTTCCTCCCCGACTCGGCTGCTGCCTCCAGCGACTTTTTGTGCATCCCTAAAAAGAATTGTTGGTATTCGGGTTTAGAAAAGCGCCTGGGAAAGCCATCTTGAACTGAAAACGGCAAAGATAGAGAGAGGCCAGAATTAAGGACGAGCAGAAAGCCTTACTTCCCACACCGCAGTCACACAAGTCCCAGGGCTGGGCCAGGGTCAGGGAACAGGGAGATGGGTCGCCAGTCCTGTGGAGGACCTCCCCCTGCCAAGGCCCTGGGCACCTGGGCCTCAGGTGGCCTGTTCTGTCCCTTCCAGGCCACAGCACATGCTCCCCTGTCCCTCCCCCATGGGATTCCAGATCTTAGAACCCCAAGAGAAGCTGGTGCTGTTCTCAGATACAGGCCCAGAGGGCAGGTGGGGAAGTTGGCAGGTGGGGAAGACAGCAAGTAGAGAGATTTGGGGGACAGAGTCCTTTGGGCAAAGCAGAATGGCATCCAGAGGGACATAGGGGTCCTCTCAACCCCCAAGGAAAGCTGTTTTGTTCACCATAAACCCAACTCTGGACGAGGGGAGAGGAGGGTACAGACCCCAGGGCAACAGCCACACCTTTCTCACGGGACAAAATAATCCACAGTTAGGGACTCCTTCATGATGAGAGTTCTTGGCACCCAGTGCAAGTGACAGATACCAGGCCCCAGGCCCACCGTGCTTTGAGTCCCCCAAAGTAGAACAAGAGGTTTGCTTCGAAGAGCTTCTCTCCTGCTAGGCTGCTGTGGCCCAAGTCCCCCTGCCTCAAGACTCTGTCCCCTTCTCCAAGGAGCCCGCTCTCCTCACCGCAGGGGCAGGGCCCCAAGGAGGGTGCGGGCTCTTACCCAGTAGCCACGGGGCACAGGAGTCCATGATGCCATCCTTGGCAGACTTGAGGATGGACTCGGGCAGGGGGATGGAGTGCCGCACCATGGCCCCGTAGAGCCCGTACTCCGCCATGACACTGCTCCGGCCCCAGCACTTCTCCCGCTTCCTCCACTTGGCTCTGCGGTTCTGGAACCAGACCTGCAGGTGCACAGAACAGGTCAGAGGCTTGTTCTAAGTGCTGGGCCCAAGGCCCTTACCCCTTGTAGGCCTGGAGTGAAGGTTTCTCCAGCAGGGCGTCCTTAACCTAAGCTCGCCCACTCCCTGGTGCCCCCTGGGTTCCTCCAGGCTCAGAGAGTATTCAGAAGGAGGACATCAGTCTTATAAGAATACTATGGGTAGTTCTAGGGAGATGGGGTGTGGATGCCTCCCGGACAGAGTCTTACAGGTGCACAGGACCCAGTGTCGTCGGCTGTTTGCAGATGAGAAGACTGCTCAGCCAGTGATGGTTCTCTTGCATGTGTTCACACCTCCAGCATATAAATCTTTTTTTCTGATTTGCAGAGGGACAAATTCCTCTCCCAGCACTGGACTAGCAGTGTCTCTGGCTCAGGGTTTCCTCTCTGCCAGAAGCCCAGAGCCAGAACCATCCAGGAGGGCTGCGGGTGAGTGGGGGATCAGGGACAAAGGGCAGGGGACAGTCTTAGGGGCACTTCACCCAGGTATCAGGGAGGCTGGGAAGTCAGGGAGGGAGACTCCCCTGGGAGGCCTGGGTCAGCCTCCCTCCTCTGCCCTGTCCCAGCTAAGCTCTGCCAAGCCACATGTGCCCTCCAGGTACCTGCTCCCCACAGCTCCGGGCCTAACTCTGAATGGTATCTGGGGGCGATGGGCCAGGGATGAAGACATTCTCCAGGGTTGAGGAGCAAATGGGAGGAGGGATCTGGGATGGAGTGGGGGCGGAGGAAGCACTAGCGAATGTGTCTCTGGCCCCAAAGCTGATTGGTGCAGGGTCTGAATGACAGTGGGGTACCCTGGGGTGTCTGCAGCACTCTAGCCCATTCTGGGAAGAGATCCCAGAATCCCTGCCAGGTTTAGGGAGGGAAGATTTCTTGGTCCCCCAAAGAAGCTTTCCGGAGATTTCCCGCAGCTGACAGAGCCAAGAGCCCCTTGCATTGTCCGCCAAGGAGGTCCAGGCTCTTAAGGAACTGGTGGGCCCCAAGCCTGGCCGGTCCCTTCTCGCCCCTCACAGCCCGTAAAGGCTCTGACCCCGGAGACAGCGAGTCGCCCCAAGGAAGTGGAGGGAGTGGGGCGGCGAGGGGGAGGACCCAGGTGGGCTCGGGAAATCTGTTCATTCCTCCCGATTTCCTTGCCTGGATCTGGGCCGGCCCCGCCCTTCCCTCCGGGCCCCCTCCCCCGCGGCCGAGGTATCAGCTTTTAATGAAAAATTGCTCCAGCTCTATTCAGGAGGCGGCAAAAGAAGAGTCAGCCCCAGGGGCAGCCCTGGGCTGATTGAAAAATAAGTTAATTTCAGTTTGAATCGATGGGCCTCAGGCACTGAAATATCACGGGAAATTAAAGCGGCTGCTCTCCTGGGAGCCGCGGCATTGACCCGCACTAATTAATGCTGGGGAGGCAGCGCTCGCCTCGCCGCGAGCGCCCCCGCTCCCCCGGGGACCCCCAACTCTTCTCATTTAACTAATTAGACGGGGAAAATTGGGTGTTAATTTGTTTAGGATTTTCCCCCTTCCCCCCGACAGCCCCTCGCGGTCCCCGCCCCGCGCGGCGCGGAAATGCATGCGGGCTCGGCGGCAGATGGCTGCCCGGGTCACGCTGCAATCTCCTCCGACTTGATTGCTTGATTAGGTCGTTAGCACATTAAAAAAAAAAATTGCTTGCCGTCTGGCGCTGGCGTGATGAGTGGGACGCGCGGCAGCGCCTGGGTAATTTATCTTTTTATACGGCAAAGAATTTGATTTCAATCTGCAGATATATGGGGCGCCTTTGACACCTGTTTAACATCGCGCCGCTGACAGCTTAACCCTTCGCTGCCTGGGGAGCCCGAGCTGGGGCCGGCGGGGCTCGGGGATCAGCGCGCTCCTGCGGTTCCCGCCATCGCCGCCAGGTGGCGGAGTGAGCGCCGGCGGCCCGGAGTCTGTGGCGGAGCGAGGCCGGCCACCCCCGGCAGGGGGCGCTGCGGCCCGCCCGCCTCGCATTCCCCACGGAGGTCACAGAACACTGTCTGCCCTGGGCACGCGCACCTTTAAGTTGACCCAAACGCGTGCCCTCTGGCCTTTCTTCATTTGTAAATAACTGGGAGCCTCTAAACATGGGAGCGACACGGCCTTAGATGCCCCCGGCCTCTCCCACCCCGAGTGGCGCCGTCCCTATTCGGGCAGCACTTTTGCTGCCACCGGGTTTGGCACCTGCAGTTCCCGCGCAGAACTGGGGGACTGGGAAGCGCAGGTGCAAGGCCTCTGCCTGCTCCAGACCTGACCGCCCTGGGAGACCACCGCCAAGGAAAAGGTTTGTGTAATTCGAAGGCCGCTAGATGGCTGTCCTCCGTGCCCTGAAGGGAGAGGGGCGCAATGCCAGCTGGGCTAACTTGGGCCTGCGTCCCGGCCTGGCTCCATGCCGAGTGTAGATCTCCCCAGTGCTGCGGGCCTGTGCTGCAGGATGTGTGCCCGACCAGCTGTCCTACCCGGGGCCTGCGGTTTGTCTGAGGCCTCAGTCCTGCCCCATCACCCTCCCCTTAGCATACCTGCTTGCTGCAAGCTGCTTTCTCCCACAGAGGAAAAATCTGAAAGGACTAATCCACATATAAGTATGATTCCCGGCCTGGCGCAGTGGCTCACGCCTGTAATCCCAGCACTTTGGAAGGCCGAGGCAGGTGGATCACCTGAAGTCAGGAGTTCGAGACCAGCCTGGCCAACATGGCGAAACCCCATCTCTACTAAAGATACAAAAATTAGCCGGGCATGGTGGCGCACACCTGTAATCCCAGCTACTCAGGAGGCTAAAGCGGGAGAATCGCTTGAACCCGGGAGATGGAGGTTGCAGTGAGCCGAGATCGTACCACTGCACTCCAGCCTGGGCAAGAGAGCGAGACTCTGTCTCAAAAAAAAAAAAAAAAAAAAGTATGACTCCCGGTTTTATCCACCTCTCAGAGAAGACAGCAAAGAATGAATCCCCTGGTGATGGAATTCCAGACACCAAGTGTGACCACAGAGGACTGGAGAGGTTTGGTTCATGAATATAAGAAGCCACCTACTTCCTGGTCGGGAGACAGTCTGTCCTGCTTGAATACAGTGCATTATATTAGGCTGGTGCAAAAAGTCATTGCGGTTTTTGCCATTGAAAGTAATTACTTTCTTTTTTTTTTTTTTTTTTTGAGACAGAGTCTCGCTCTGTCACCCAGGCTGGAGTGCAGTGGTGTGATCTCGGCTCACTGCAGTCTCCACCTCCCGGGTTCAAACAATTCTCCTGTCTCAGCCTCCAGAGTAGCTGGGACTACAGATGCCTGCCACCACTCCCGGCTAAGTTTTGTATTTTTAGTATGGACAGGGTTTCACGTTTTTGGTCAGGGTGGTCTCGAACTCCTGACCTCAGGTGATCCACCCACCTCGGCCTCCCAAAGTGTTGGGATTACAGGTGTGAGCCACTGTGCTTGGCCGAAAGTAATTACTTTCAATGGTAAAAACCACAATGACTTTTGCACCAACCTAATAAAACAAGGCCACAACCCCTCAACTGGTATCTGTACAACCAGACTGGAGAATGTTTTGGATTTAAGAAAAAAGATGTGATGCATAAACCACAGTAACATAATGTCCTGCAGCAGCAGCACCTCATGATCAAACCCATCAGCTTCCATTTCTCAGCAAAGCATTTATGTACATGTTCACACTAAGAACAATAAATAAATTCCGTAAGGTCTGGTCCGGTTTTTGCCATCACTGAGTTTTGATGCCAAATTTATAAAAGATTGTTCTGTTTTCAGTGCAATTTGGACTTAGGGATTCTGGAGAAGGCATTGTGGAATATAAAAAAACAGAGATGCCCCCACCCACCCAGTGTGGATACCTGGCAAGGTGCACTGCCCTGGCTTCCCCAGGAGTTCCACAAATACCCATGCTTGAGATGGGGCAGGTTCTCAGATGGAAACAGCATTTTTAGGATACTAAAGAAGGGGGTGCAGACTCGGGATTCAGATCATCTCTGGGGCCTATAAACAGAACCGTTTTCCTGGGTCTCCTGATTTGGGCAAATGAATATCTGGCTGATCCGTAGATCAGACTTTGCCCACAGACACTCTCCCAGGGGAGCCGGTGCCAGCTGGTCGCTCAAACCAGAAGTCATCCAGACCCTCACTTATGGGCTCCTGGAATGCCTAGCTCTCTGTGACGACCAGATGCTGCTCCAATTTATGGAGGAAACCTGGACGGCCAAAACAATTTCTTTCTAAGACAGTTGGCAAGGATGCTGTGGCAATGGTGCCTTGGAGGGAAGTGAACAAGGAATTAGAATTAACCCTAACCGCTCTGTATATGTCCCTTTCTATTCCCTGCCTGGAAGCCACCAGCCTGTATATAGAACTGAAATATTTACAAGAAGCATTGAGGCCAGCCAGTCCTGACCTGGAATTCCCCAGCTCTGAAAAATTGCTGTGTGACTTTGGGCAAGTTACTTGACTTCTCTCAGTCTCAGTCTCCAAATGAAAGATAAGAATATCCACTTTTCAGGGTTGTTTGGAGGATTACATGAAATAAGTGAGTGCCTAAAATCAGTGCTTGTCATACAGAAGGTGTTCAATAAGTGTCAGTTTTTGGTAGAGGCACTGAAAACAAATGGAAGCCTGCCCGGAAGGCAAGTTAATCTATGGCATTACCTGCCCCTCTGGCCTCCTTCACATGCCCTTCAAGGCTGGACTGACAAATAATAACAACAATCCAGGAGGAGGGGAAGACAGATCCAACCTTTGGCTGTATATTCAATACAGATAGCCTCTAGTTCCCCCTTAGGCATTTGGAGAGCTAAACACCAGTGTCCTTGAAACTCTTCTCACATTTCTTTTTTTTTCTTTCTTTTTTTTTTTTTTTAATTTGAGACAGAGTCTCGTTCTGTCGCCCAGGCTGGAGTATACTGGCATCATCTCGGCTCACTGCAACCTCCGCCTCCTGGGTTCAAGTGATTCTCCTGCCTCAGCCTCCCAAGTAGCTGGGATTACAGGCACCCACCACCACGCCCAGCTAATTTTTTGTATTTTTAGTAGAGTCAGGGTTTCACCATGTTGGCCAGGCTGGTCTAGAACTCCTGACCTCGTGTGATCTGCCCACCTTGGCCTCCCAAAGTGCTGGAATTACCGGCATGAGCCCCTGTGCCCGGCCTCTCCCCACGTTTCTAATATATCCCAAGCCCTTAAGGCTCCAGTACAGGGGAACACCCACACAGCGCCCATACTCACCGGGAGTGAACTGTGGCGCAGCAGCTCGAAGCCCTAGGCTGGGGATTTCTGCTCTGCCTCTAGGTGCCTTTGTGGCTATGAGTGCATTTCTTCTTTTCCTTCCTTCCTTCCTTCCTTCCTTCCTTCCTTCCTTCCTTCCTTCCTTCCTTCCTTCCTTCCTTCCTTCCTTCCTTCCTTTCTTCCTTCCTCCCTCCCTCCCTCCCTCCCTTTCTTTTTTTTTTTTTTTTTTTGACGGAGTTTTGCTCTTGTTGCCCAGGCTGGAGTGCAATGGCGCGATCTCAGCTCACCACAACTTCCACCCACCTCCCAGGTTCAAGTGATTCTCCTGCCTCAGCCTCCCAAGTAGCTGGGACTACAGGTGTCTGCCACCATGCCCAGCTAACTTTGTAGTTTTAGTAGAGACGGGGTTTCACCATGTTGGCCAGGCTGGTTTTGAGCTCCTGACCTCAGGCGATCAGTCAGCCTCGGCCTCTCAAAGTGCTGGGATTACAGGCGTGAGCCGCCGTGCCCGGTCGAGTGCATTTCTTAACCTTTCTGAGCTTCCCATTAAGGTGTCACCTGTCCTGTGACACCACCTCTCTGCAGGTTTCTGGTGAAAATTAAACTGTATGTGGGAAATGCCTGCCACATAGTAAGAGCTGAAACACACTGGCCTAATGCTTGATGAATTCTGTGGACAGATGTGCAACAAGCTTTGCTTTCTAGCAAATGTTCTAGGATACCATTCACATGAAACCATGTCATTTTATCTCCCACCTTTGATATTTCCTCTCAGCATTTACGCTCCTTTTTCTACGTGGACTGTTGGTTCTGACAAACCCAAAATATTCCTTTGATCCCTCTCTTACTCACTTTCCTGACCGCTCACTTTCTAGAAGGGACTGCTCCTCTCACACGGGAGTCTGGTCCCAAACTCTTCAGGAGACCGTGTGTCAAGGTGCCAGCGAGGACCAGAGCCCTGCCTTATACTTCAGTCAGGGTGCCAGGGGCCTGAAAAGGGGCCCAAAGTGACACCCAGGGCCACCAGATTTGGAGTCCCAGGACAAAGTGAGTTGGGAGGACCTTTCAGTTTGGGAATGACCCTGGGTTTCTTTTTTCCTTTTTTTTTGAGATGGAGTCTTGCTCTGCCACCCAGGCTGGGATACAGTGGTGCGATCCCGGCTCACTGCAACCTCTGCCTCCCAGGTTCAAGCAATTCTCCTGCCTCAGCCTGCTAAGTAGCTGGGATTACAGGCGCCCGCCACCACGCCCAGCTTATTTTTGTCTTTTTAGTAGAGACAGGGTTTTCACCATGTTGACCAGGTTGGTCTCGAACTCCTGACCTCAAGGTGATCTGCCCTTCTGGGCCTCCCAAAGTGATGGGATTACAGGTGTGAGTCACCACGCCTGGCCAAGCCTAGGTTTGTTGATACATTTCTCCTCAGAGTTATCAGCAGCGATACTCCAGCAGCAATCAGAAAGCTCAGGATGACCAGGCGCAGTGGCTAACGCCTGTAATCCTAGCACTTTTGGAGGCCGAGGCGGGCGGATCACAAGGTCAAGCGATCAAGACCACCCTGGCCAACATGGTGGAACCCTGTCTCTACTAAAAGTACAAAAATTAGCTGAGCATGGTGGCGTGTGCCTGTAGTCCCAGCTACTCGGGAGGCTGAGGAAGGAGAATCACTTGAACCCGGGAGGCAGAGGTTGTTGTGAGCCGAGATCATGCCACTGCACTCCAGCTTGGGCGACAGAGGGAGACTCCATCTCAAAAAAAAAAGAAAAAAGAAAAATAAAAAGAAAGCCCAGTTTGTGTGGAAATCTGTGGCTGTCCACAGCTGTCTGGCGGGTGCCTCCACAGCCGGCGCAGAACGTGCCTGTGCCTCCAAGGGTGGACTGGGCCCAGGGAAGGACTTCTTGCCCAGTGGATGCAAAGGCACAGCTAGCAGGCCAGGCAACCCTGTCAGCTCTTTCTCTACGTGTGCAATCAGCAGGAACAGCCGAGGCCACGCCTCACGCCTCCTCTTGTCTCTACATCATCACATAGCTGCTGTCCTGCAAGCTCCCGCCCTGGCATCGCCACCAGATAACATGCCCAGGGTTCTGTCCCTCAATCCTCTCCCAGGAGACCCTCTGCAGTCCTTCCAGGATCGCCCTCCTAAATACCTCCTAAAGGAGATATTGTGCATGACAGATACCCTTTGCACATTCTGGTCTCCTCGCTACCCCAGGCCCTGCCCTGCAATCTTGTCACATGCCATCAGGCCCGGCTTTGTCGGCCATGCTGTGGGTGAGCGTCCATCACATTCACCCAGTCTCTTTCTTCCCCTCTGGCTGGAAGCTGATGAATTTGGGATCATCGCTGGCGTAACTTAAGGGCTTCACACTCTGCACCCACTCAGCACTTCAGCCACGGTTTGTTTCAGCGCGCTCTGTGCAGCCTTACGCTCTGTGCAGCCCAGCCTAAGGCTCAGAAAAGCGGAGTCTTGCTGCAGCCTCTGTTGCCCACTAGGGGGCAGCTCCGACCACATTTCCAGACAGCCTCCTGCCTGAGCACTAACAGGCCATTTCCTTCCTCACCCCAACTCCCTGCCACCCATAACGCCACTTTCTTCCACTCATATTAACCCACTCAGAACAGAAACACCCCTCTCCCGAGCCTCCAATCCAGTGTGTTTACATTCACTGCACACAGAATCACCTAGAGAGATTTAAAAGCATACATATGGCAACATGAAGATGTATGATTTTTTTTTTTTGAGACAGAGTTTCGTTACCCAGGCTGGAGTGCAATGGCATGATCTCAGCTCACTACAACCTCCGCCTCTCGGGTTCAAGCTATTCTCCCGCCTCAGCCTCCTGAGTAGCTGGGATTACAGGCATCCGCCATCATGCCCGGCTAATTTTTGTATTTTTAGTAGAGATGGGGTTTCACCATATTGGCCAGGCTGGTCTTGAACTCCTGACCTCAGGTGATCTGCCCACCTCAGCCTCTCAAAGTGCTGGGATTACAGGCGTGAGCCACCATACCCGGCCTAATTTTGTGTTTTTAATAGAGATGGGGGTTTCATCATGTTGGTCGGGCTGGTCTTGAACTCCTGGCCTCAAGTGATCCACTTGCCTCGGCCTCCCAAAGTGCTGGGATTACGGGCATGAGCCACCCCACCCTGCCGAAGATGTTTGATTTTAAACCAATTAAATCGGAATTGCTGGGTGTTCACAGGGGGAGCCCCTGGGCGTTTTAAAAATCTGTCCTGAAGCCCGGCTTGGTGGCTCATGCCTGTAATCTCAGCACTTTGGGAGGCCGAGGAGGGCGGATCATGAGGTCAAGAGATTGAGATCATCTTGGCCAACACGGTGAAACCCTGTCTCTACTAAAAACACAAAAATTAGCCAGGCGTGGTGGGGTGCACCTGTAGTCCCCGCTACTTAGGAGACTGGGGCAGGAGAATTGCTTGAACCCAGAAGGCGGAGGTTGCAATGAGCCGAGAAAAAAAAAAAAAAATCTGCCCTGGTGATTCTAATAACCATCCTGAGATGAGATCCATGCAAACCCTTCCCTACTCAGGCACCCATCTTCTTCTGGAATATGACCCCCTGATACCTTAGGCAGGGGCCACTTTAAAAGAGGCAAAGTCACACAGTGCTGGGCAGAGAATCTAAACCTCAGCCTTCAACATAAACGAGACTTCTAAGAGGGGTGACATGTAGTCTCTGCTCACTTCGAACATTCATAGCTCCATAACGTTTGCATTTTATAACAAGCACATCTTAGGGAAAAAAAATAGAGTAAACATGTGAATATATATGTAGCCTGCCCTTATAATTCTAGTAACAAGTGACCCCACAGAGGAAATTAAGTCAGTCTGGAAACCCACCTGCGCTTTCCCAGGGCTGATAGCTGGCAGGGACTTTCAGAATGCCATATCCTAGCATTAAAAGACAAAATTTTTTTGGAAACAGGATTTTGCTCTGTCACCCAGGCCAAGGTGCAGTAGCACGATCACAGCTCACTGTAGCCTTGACCTCCTGGACTCAAGCAATCCTCCTACCTCAGCCTCCCAAGTAGCTGGGACCAGCATGTGTCACCACACCTCCTAATTTTTGTATTTTTTGTGGAGACAAGGTTTCGCCATGTTGCCCAGGCTGGTCTGGAACTCCTGGCCTCAAGTGATCCTCCCACCTTAGCTTCCCAAAGTGCTGGGATCACAGGCACCAGCTTTTTATTTATTTATTTAAGACACGTAGAATACCATGTGCCTGAGTCTGACGTGGAGACATAGAAGCTTTTCTTTCCCCAACACTGCACCATATCCTCCACCTCCAGCCCAGAGAGATGTGGAGTGAGGACATGTTTACCCTCCAAACACAAAGGCAGAGGAAATCGCCATGCGTTTCTGCTGGGACTGGTTTGTCATCACCATTCTTTGCATTAGTACAGTTTGTATAGACAGGCATGCATGTCTATCTCACAGGATCTCATGTCATAGTAGCTGAGTACTGGGTTTGAATCCCAGTCTTACTTTACCTCTCGGCCCCTCAGTTTCTTCATCTAGAAAAGGGTGTAGGAATGACATCTAACTAATTTGTCTGTTAAGGATTAAATGAAATGAGGCAGCCCGGGCACGGTGGTTTACACCTGTAATCCCAGAGCTTTGGGAGGCTGAGGTGGATGGATCATTTGAGGTCAGGAGTTCGAGACCAGCCTGGCCAACATGGCAAAAATCCTTCTCTCTAAAACTACAAAAATTAGCCAGACGTTGTGGCGGGCACCTGTAATCCCAGCTATTCAAGAGACTGAGGCAGGAAAATTGCTTGAGCCTGGGAGACGGAGGTTTCAGTGAGCCAAGATCACACCACTGCACTCCAGACTGGGTGACACAGTGAGACTCTGTATAAAAAAAAAGAGAGACAGAGAAAAAGAGAAGAAATGAGGCATGGAAAGCACTTAATATCTGGGACAATGGTGAGTACTTAATAAATGCCAGCAATAACACGATTTTTACTAAGTTAGCATTATGGAAAAATATTATTATCTTACAAATGAGTAATTTCAGACTCAGAGTTTGGCTTGCTGGCGGTGAAACAAAGACTGGAAGTAGGTGTGTCTGTCTTTCCATGTCCACACCACAGGTTCTCATCAGACCTCAGACATGCAGGGGTTTCCTGGGTTGGCCTGGCAGGGGTGTACGCCCCAGCGGTCCATCTGGGCCTGTTAAACTTCACCTGCCCTGCACTTCCATTCCACCAATGGCAGCCCAGGGGCTTGTGGCGGGGGAATCCTCAGGAGGCACCTCCCTGGAAGGGATCTCACCTCTTTCTTCTACAGACGGGGAAACTGAGGCTCACAGATGGGAAGTGGCCTAGCCTCTGCCACACCAGATGTCAGAGTTGGAGCTAAAATCCGGGTTCCTGATCTCCAGTTCAATAACCTTTCCACTCCACCTTGATAATTTCTTTCTGCTTTTGTTTGTTTGTTTGTTTGTTTTTGAGACGGAGTCTCACTCTGTCACCCAGGCTAGAGTGCCGTGGTGCGATCACGGCTCACTGTAGCGTCTACCTCTTGGGCTCAAGTGGTCCTCCCATCTCAGCCTCTTGAGTAGCTGGGACCACAGGCGTACATCACCACGCTTGGCTACTTTTTAAAATTTTTTTGTAGAGATGGGGATTTCACTATGTTGTCCAGGCTGGGCTCAAACTCCTGGATTCAAGGAATTCTTCCACCTCAGCCTCCCAAAAGGCTGGGATTACAGACATGAGCCCCTGCACCTGGCCAGGAATTTCTTTTTCTTTTCTTCCAAGACAGGGTCTCGTTTTTTTTTGGCTTAGCCTGGTCTCAAACTGCTGGGCTCAAGAAATCCTCCCAACTTGGCTTCCCAAAGTGCTAGCCTGAGCCACTGCGTGGCCGAGAATTCCTAACTCCAGACTTGGAGCCATTAATAACTTCCCCTTTCTGGCTCAGCTCATCTGCAGAGTCTTCTGACCCAAAGCTGGGCTGGGAGGGGGCTGGCTTAGGAGTGGCCGCCAACACGTGGAGGGGAAATGATGGGGAGGGAAGGCAAGGTAGAGAAGCAAGCGTTTTGGAGTCTAAAGGGACTCAACTCTGGCCTCTGTCTGTGCCTCAGGTTCCCCATCTGTCAAATGGGAATAATAGCCCCTAGCTCATAGGTGTTCTGAGGACTCTGCTGAATATACATGAACTAGCTCTGTGAGGAAATGAAAGACACGGGTGGGCTGCTAGTAGAGGGAGGGGGAGGACTTGCTTTTCACCCTCTTGAACTCATGTACAGAATTTGCCCATTCAAAAATAATTTTGTTGGCCGGGCGCGGTGGCTCAAGCCTGTAATCCCAGCACTTTGGGAGGCCGAGACGGGTGGATCACGCAGTCAGGAGATCGAGACCATCCTGGCTAACATGGTGAAACCCCGTCTCTACTAAAAAATACAAAAAAATCTAGCCGGAGGAGGTGGCGGGCACCTGTAGTCCCAGCTACTCGGGAGGCTGAGGCAGGAGAATGGCATAAACCCGGGAGGCGGAGCTTGCAGTGAGCTGAGATCCGGCTACTGCACTCCAACCCGGGTGACAGAGCGAGACTCCATCTCAAAAAACAAAACAAAACAAAACAAAAATAATTTTGTTATACAAGTAAGTTTGGGGACTTTTTTTTTTTTTTTTTTTTTTTTTAAGAACAGTGCCTGGTACTCAATAAACATTGATTATCTTTACTGTGATACAGGTCCCCTGCCTGACTTCAAATCACCTCTGCTCCCTGAGCTTCAAGTCAAAGCAAAGACTTCAAACAGAAGAGTCGGGCAGTGCCTCTGTGGGCTTTCGATTCAGAGCTAGGTTTGAGTCTTGTGTCTCCCACTTACTAGCTATGGGGCCTGGGCAAGTGGCTGTGACTCAGTTGCCTCAGTTCTCAGAGGAAATTCATGGTCTTCAGCTCCTGATTGTCACCAGGATTTAATAAGATGAAATCTGACACCGAGTGAGCCAGGGGCACGTGCCAGGCACTGCGCTGAACACTGCACACATATGGCTTATTGCCTCCGCACAAGAGGCAGGTGCCACTGTCACCCCCATTGTACAGATGAAGACTGAGGGGCTCTGGGAGGTGAAGCCCGGCCAGGAGCCCAGGCAGTCTGGCCCCAGAGTCAGTGACCCTAACCACTGTACCGCCCTGCCTGTCCTGTGCACGTCGTGAATTCAGGAGAACACCTGGCACATGGAAACTCCTCTGGAAACGATCACTGTGACTGCTGTTGATGCACACCAAGATCTTTCCCAGGCCACTTTACTGAGCTGGGGCAAGACGACTTGACAACTCACAGACAGCTTCTGGGGGTAGCATTCAGGCCTGTGGTGCTCAAAGGCTCTGAGACTCTTCCCTCATTTCTCCGATATCCACGTATTGCAGAGCCGGTCCTCACAGTCCCAGGGCGATGAACTCTCCTCATTCCACACCCCAAGCTCCTTCGTGCTGGTTCTGCTGCCCTCAGATACCACCGTATAGGCAACCCCCAAGCAACTTAACAAAGCCCTGTGAAGTTAAATGTGCCTGTTGGGGCATTTGTAGCAATGCAGTTACAGCTGAGGGAGAGCCTGCCCCCAAATCCTGAGCTCAGCAGGTTTCAAACACCTCATCCGCCCTCCCCTGCCTAATCTACCAAGCAGATTTTAGGGCAACCCACTGCAAGAGACAAGCTATTCCTTCATTCTGTTCAATACTGCAAATGTGGGGCCTGCCAACAGCGGGGATTTGTCATTGCTCCTTCCTGCCGCAGCCACCTGGAATGGCCAACTTTATGCTAATGAAGGCCAGGCAGGGGTTACTGCCATGAAGGGTAAGGCTTGAGTTACACACACGCGCACGCACGTGCACACACACAATTCAATGTCAATGCCCAGCTTACCTCACTAGAACCCAATTGGGTGGAGGGTAATGGGTCCAGGCC
This sequence comes from Macaca fascicularis, assembly GCF_037993035.2. NCBI lineage: Eukaryota > Metazoa > Chordata > Mammalia > Primates > Cercopithecidae > Macaca > Macaca fascicularis. The sequence continues at coordinate 142,191,098 of NC_088381.1, read as the reverse complement.
ACCATGGATAATGCACCAAACATAATCTGCTTATGAATAATTGAGCTTATTGTTAGTGTCAATGTCTAAAACCATCGGCTGAAATTCCAAATAGATTTCCAGGGGAGAGGAAGGCCTCACAGCCTCATTTCACATTCTCTGGTCCTCCAGTGAGAGAGTACAGAGCAACTCACACACCTTACTCAGCTACCCCCGCCTCCCAGGCACATATCACACCTGGAGACACAAGGGACCTAGATGGGAGGAGACGCAGAGCAGAGCAGTTCCGGGAAGTCAGGACCAGCCCCTGGCCCACATACCCCAGCCTCCACAGCGAACTAGCTCTGGACCACTCAGGCGATGGGAGCAGCTTTCACTGAAGGTTGAGCATCAGCTAAGACAACCCCAAATCTTCTGGAAATGTTCCTCCTGCCCCACTCCTTCTGCCTCATACAGGCCCTGCCCAGACTCCATCCTCTCCCAGAGAAATGATTCCACAGCCCTACTCCTGCCCAGGTAGGGGACTCTGGACTTGCCAAGGTCCTGCTGCTGCTAAGTGGATGCCCCATGCCTACCACATGCCCAGACCAGTGGCTGGTTACGCCACAAAACTGCCCAGGAGAGGAGGAGGGCTTAGTGAGCCACCTGCAGGGCCCTGCCCCAGCTCACATCCTGGGCCAGTCTGGGGAGAAGAAAAGGAGCAGCAGGTCAGGGCAGCAGTTGCTGGGCTGTGAGTGGGAGGAAAGAGCCTTAGGTGGAAGCAGTGGTGGGGAGCAGGAAGAGAAGGGGTAACACTCTCATCATGGGGAGGGGAGCAGAGAGGAGGGAAACAGACTTGGGTCAGGACTAGAAGCCACTTTCCTCTTCACAGCCACCCAGAGGCCTGGAGCCCCCTCTGGCCTTGGAACAGACATTTAGCTGTACCAAGGGGACCTCCGCCTCAACAGAGACCCTGTCCAGGACCGGGGGCCCCTCCAGTACTCCATCTCTCATCCCCACACCCCTGCAGGGTCTGTCTGACATACTCCCTGGGAAGCCTATAGTCTGGAACAACAGCCAGGCCACAACTGGGTGCCTCTCATCCCCCGACAGCACCCATCTCACGTGGCAGGTGGTCAGCTTAAATAGGCTGAGAACATGATCACAGGCAAGCACATGCCCACAGTGGGACTGGGAGGCGGGGTCATGGGCATCTGGAACCCTGTAGTGGTAGATGTCACCGAGAGAGGGGAGAGTGGAGGGGAGAGGGACTCAGGGCTGTTACCTGTATCCTGTCTTCTGGTAGCTCCGTTTTCATGGCCAGCATCTCCCGGGCATAGACGTCTGGGTAGTGGGCCTCGTTGAATGCCTTCTCCAGCTCCTCTAGCTGGTAGGAGGTAAAGATTGTCCTGAGGGGAGCAAAACCGAACTCTCAGGACACCAGAAACTAAAAGAACCTGTCTCAGAGAGGACGGAACCACCTTCCTCTGTGCTTCTTGGGCAGACTCCAAACCCCCCAGGCTGGCTCAGCACAATAGGACACAAATTCTCTCTCTCTCTCTCTCTCTCTCTCTCTCTCTCTCTCTCTCTCTCTCATAGTTTAACCCTCTGGACTCGTCTTATTCAAGGCTGAGGGCTCACACTACGTTTCCTGTGTTTGGGGGGTGGACGTTATTCCAGCCCTCAATGACATTTCACACTGGGAATCTTTCTGGAGGTACTCTGGGGGAAAGGCTGTTAAGAAGGACATCCTAGAAAAGCAGAAAGCCCCTCTTCCTCCCAAGCACAGAGAAGAGGGCTTACCAGATTACTAAATAGCCCAGCTCCATACAGACCAGCTTCCCGGGCCCCTCTCACAGTCACTAGAGATGAATTTTTAAATGCCTTTCAAAGTTAGAAGATTCACCAGAAGGTCAAATGCAGCCTCAACCTCAGTGTTTATACAGCTGAGAACTGAATCTCCTACTCCCTCAACTCACCCCAGCGCCCCTTCCTCCTCCCCTGCCCTTCCTCGACACTACCCAGACCTGCTAGCTTCCCAGCACTGCCCAGAGCCTTTTCCCGTCCTGTTCTGTGCTGGGAAGGGAAGGACCACCTTCCAATCATCCCATACTTCCAAACTCAGCCACTCACCTGGAGGGGGTTCCATTCGGGCCACCCTGAGCACCCACAGGCACAGTTGCCCCCCCCCACAGAGCAGTTCATATTGATCTATTTTGTGTTATAAACTGCTTTAAGAATCTGGTAAAAGCTACATTCTCTCATCCTAGGAAAATGGGCAAATAAATATGCCCCAACCCGTAAAATTTTGCCTCCAACATTAGGGGATTCATAGGTCCCCTTTCTTGAATAAACCACTAAACACCTACTTCTGGACACAAGCTCTTCTCTTTTCAGACCTTAATTTCACCAGGTTTTGGGTGATCTTTATCCTGAAACCTCATTAACAAGCCAACAGGCAATATAGTCCAGCGTCCACAAACTGAACTGGTAGAAATGGTCCAGCCCTTGCCTGGCTCCCTGGGGTCAGACCCTGGCGCCAGCACAGGGGTGTAGAATCCCTCACTGCTGTGCCGTCGCCCTCATCTAACACAACCCAAAAGTTCAAATTTGAACTTCACACACTCCTTGTGCTGGTGTCCACTTTAATATCTCGGGGGAAAATTCAGGGAAGAAAGATTGTGCTCTTTACAGAAAATGGCTGGTTTGATTCTAAATCGTTTGTTTCTCCTATTCTCTGGGGGTGGGAGGCGGTGATGTGAAATGCTTATGCACACACATAGTTAATTCTTGAGAATTTTCAAGATCTGCTGCTTTTTCGCTTCTGCCATCTGCTGAAGGTCTCATGGACAGAGCGCCAAAATAAACCATCAAAAAATGCAAGTCCTTTCCAAAACCAGGGAAACTGAGGCACAAAGGCAGTCAAAGAGGAGAGCCGATTATAGGTCATGTAGAACCATTCAAGTCCCAGTCTCTACTTGGGAGAGTCTCTCTTCAAAAACAAAACAAAAACTCAAATCTCCCAAACTTTCCCGAATTCATGCCTCAGAGCTGACACACTTCCCCCATAATGTGACCCAGCCTGTGTTCCTGGTTTATGCAGAACCCCAGACCCTTCAGGCTCCTGTTGTGTCCAGTCTGAAGAGGAGCTGAGCTTTCCCAGTAGAGTGAAAGAGCAAAATCCGAGAGACTGTCACTGTGGCTACTTTGTCCCCACCCCCCCCCCAAAAAAAAACGCTTTTAAGTCTGGTTTGTTTCTGGGAGATAAAAACGAGACCATCTCTCATCACCAGATTCCAGGGTCTCTTACCCTAAATCCCCAAATGACAGAAGCTCGAGTAAAATGTATTTTTTCCTAATTAAAAAAAGGACTTGAAATCAGTAGCCATTCTCCTCTCTCCAATAACCTTCTCCCTTCATGCGCCAGATATAGAAACCCTAGGCAGTTAATACCCTGGTGTTGCTGAGTTGCTGTTCTGCCCCCAAGAAAACCCACCAAAGCCCCCAAAGGTGTTCCTGGCGAAGAGAGTGACAGGTGAAAACAGATGGTCAGAGACCTTAAACATGGACTTTGCGCTACGGGTCACCCAGCTCTAAGTGCCACACTGTGAGATGTCCTGATGCGGAAATCCCATTCCTGTACCCAGGGTTTGGGGCTGCCTTTTCCAGGGCTCTCCATGCTATGGGAACCCCTCCCACGCCTCCTGGCACCAGCACAAGAGCAGTTTTGCGGGTCTCTGATCTGCCCTCCCTGCAAGATCCCTGTCCCCTGCTTGGGGAAGATGACAGGATTACCCACCCTGGGACCAGTGTAAGATAGGTGCATAAAAAGTGTTCTAATGAATATTCGTTGAATGAATTGAATGTAAACAAACAAACAAAAAAAAGACAAAAGATCAAGACCAAAAAAGATTTTCTTTTTCCTTTTAAAATAAAACAATACTAAACAAAAGCAAACAGCTGCCGGAAAAAAAGAATAAACCGAGGTCCGGAGAACCAAGTTCACCTGCATTCAAGCCAAAACCTATTGGGGCCTGAGGGGTCAGGATAGGCCGTTTTAAAAGGTGGCGAGTCGGGAGTTGGGGGGTCAACAGTGAGTTTCCCACGGCCAAGGAAGAACGAAGCATAGGAAAGCGCAGAGAGAGAGGGTGCAAAGAGGCTGAGAACAAATTGGGGTGGGAGAAAAGGATGTGGGTCGGGGGAGTGCCCGAGAACGCCCTAGTGGAGAAATGTCTCGAAAAGAGCGCAGAGCCTGCGGTAGCCCCACCTGATGGGGACGGAGTGGGGTGCGGGAAAACAGCTCCGAGGTGAGCGCCGCCGGGGTAGCACCTGCGAGCGGCACCCGCAGAAAGGCAGGCAGATTTTTGGTTCTCCCTCCTTCATTTCCTTGAAAACCACCTTACAAATAATACCCAAGGAACTGGTAGCAGTGAGACTGGTGCGGAAAGGAATGAGGGCGGGGGTGGGGAGAAGGGTAGGTTACTTTTCAAGATATACCTGTCGGCATCTATTGAGTTTTAACTTTGTGCAAGTAATTTCCATTTAAAGACAAAACAAAAACAAAAACAAAAAAACCCTTTCTAGTCTGTACCCCGATGCAGTCTACCCTACTCCAGCTACGGCTGGTGGGACCGTCCAGTCTACATCGCCTCCCACTCCATTTTACAGACGAGGAAACTGAGGCTCAAGAAAGGGAAGCGACTCGGTGGGAATCACGAACGAGCAGAAGTCAAAAGAAAATGTCCTGTCAGTGCAGAGATCGCTCCAGCTTTGGAGAACGGTGGGAGCTGAAAGCTTAGGGAGTTGGCAGAGAGGACAGGGACGCCGGGATAGAAATGGGGGCGGCGGGTGAGGCTGAGGGCAAAGCACCGGCTCTGGCGGGAGGTGGGAGCTAATCTGCCCGCCGCGGGGTCTGTGTGGCTCTCGGAATATACTGGTGTGGGGATCGGGGGACCGCCACCCCCTCTGTGGCTCAGTTTGGCCTGTGTTGGAGCCTTTCCTTTCTCCTGCACAAGGAGGAGAAAGCCGGAACCGAGCCGCTTTCCCGGCGGCCACTCATCGTGCACACACGGCTCGTACGCCAAGGCCCCGGGCAGATTCCGTCAAACAACGCGTGGTCTGCGCCCTGGCACGGCCTCAGACCTCAGATCCGGGGTCAGCAAAAATAGGGTCCGAGAGACCCGAGCCCGGAACGGTGGACTGCAGCGGGGTGCGCGGGCAGGAGAGGTAACAGAAAGCGCCGCGGGGGCCTCACCTGTGTCGCCGCTTCTTCCGTTTCTTGGTCTGGTTTAAAGCAGATTTGGACATTTTTCGATCGCTGGAGGAAACATCTTCAGAATCTGAAAAGCGGGCGAGTGACATGCGGCAGAGTGGGGGACGCGCTCGGCGTTGCCCGAAACCCGCGAGGGCCCCACCCCGGGCCGCCTCCGCGAGCGGCGGGGACCTGCTCTGTCTCCCCAGGAAGCCATCGGGCGCCCCGGTGGCCGTCCCATGCCTGAGCTCAGGCTGGCCTCTCCCGCGCCGGGGCCCGAATCCGGAGGTTTTGAACAGATTTCGTTGTAAGAGAGGCAAAGGCCCCAGCACACTTGGGACCGGGACAACAGAGAGCGAGGTAGCCTTAGGGGGCCGCAGAGACCCCCGGCAGCGCTCGCGACCCTGCTGCGCCCTGCCCTACGCGGCCAGCCCCAGTGCCCCGGGCCAGAAAGTTGGTCCCGAGGAGCGAGGAGCGGAGCCGAGGCGTGGGGAGCTGGGCTCGGAGAAGAATGGGGGCTGCCGGGCACCGTCCTTTTCGCAGGGCGGCACAATGACTCCCCACTCAAGGCCCTAGAGCCTGCGAAGCGCCGGTTTTCGTTGCCTTTTCAAGTAAAACAAAATAAAACGCAACGAAAAATCGGGGGAATTGCCAAGCTCAAACAAGAATCGGAGGGTCGAGCAGGCCGCGACGCACCGCCCGGAAAGCAGCGCCGGGAGAAGGCGGGGAGGTCACCCAGGGTCCCCGAGCCCGCACGTCTCTGGGCTCCGGTATATAGAGGCGCTTACGTGGGAGCGGATGGCGGCCGCTTTGGCTACCGTGATGGCCGGGTTGTCTCAGCTCGTGGGGGTGAAAAATAAACCCCAATTGACCAACGCGGGGTTTGGGAATGGGGAACGAGAAGGAAACAGACAACTTTGGACACCAGGGATGGGGCCAAAGCCGGAACAGCACTGGGCTCGGGGAGTGAGGCTCCTCCACGAGGCTGGGCCCGCAGTGGAGCCGCGGACCTGGGACCCTCCGACCCGGCCAGGGACCCTGCACCACGGGCTCCGGATCCCTAAACCCCGTTTTCAGTGGAGCCTCAACAGAGTCTCGTGGCCGAGCCCGGCCCGACGCGGGGACCGGAGAACTGCGCGGCCGCCCGAAACGCTTGGGGCGGAAACCCTGCGGACACCGAAGCATCCTCCCGGGACCCGGCACCAGGTGCGTCGGCCCAAGGCGCCGGGTGGCGACCCCGGCCTGGCAGGAACTTTTCCGCCGGGAGGCCTCGTCCAGCAAACGAGAGCCTAAGGCGCGGGGCTCCTGGCCGTCGCCCCCCCAGTCAGGCAGCAGCGCAACCTCTCCTCACCTACCCGAGCTGGCCGTCTGGCTGGTGTCCAGCGGCCCCGATGCTCTGCCCAATGGCTGCAAGTGGACGCTCTGCGGGTCGGACAGCACTTCCAGGAAGGTGGGCTGCGCGTAGAAGCCGGGGAGTCCCCCGGGCCCCAGAAGCCCCATGCCGCCCACCCCCGCTGGGCTGAGCACTGAGCGCGCCGCCAGCAAGTGCCCGGGGGCCAGGCCGTCGAGCGCAGCCCGCGGGTGGGAGCTCGGGGGCTCCTTGTTCAAGCCCAGGATCTCCTGGATGCCGAACCCAGTGCACCTGGCCGGGGCGCCCCCCGAGGTACTCTTGGCCACTGTCTCGGACTTCGGCTTACTCAGCGCTTCCCCTGCTTTCCCCGTCATCTCCCGGTTCTTTGGAGGGGCTGAGGCCGCAGGTCTTTAGCTCCCCCCACCCCCCCGCCGAGCTCCCCGCTTCGCGAAGTTGGTCCCAGGTGCCCCTTCCGGTGTCTAATGCTCTGGAGCCCAAGGAGATTCCCCTTTTATCCAACCAGGCGGCAGCCCAAGTGGGGTCAGAGCTGAGCAGCCAATCACCGGGGCCAGGAGCGATTAGGAATTCCAAAAAGCTGGCAGCTCCCGCCGCAGGGAGTGTCGAGGGGCCAGGGTGCTGGGGGTCGAGCACCGGGTGGGTTCTGCAGGATGCCCATGGGCAGGGACCCCAGGGACCGAGGTGAGACAACCAGGTTCAGGTTCAGGTTCATGTTCAGGTTCAGGGCTGTTCCGGGAGACAGAGTGGCTTGGGGCTCTGGGCAGATTCTGGCAGGGACAGGTCCCTGAGGTCAGGTGGGAGGATGGGCTAAGGGCAGTGGTGAGAGACTGGGAGACCTCCTTCCCTCAACTCCTATGCAGGTTGGCAGCATCAGAGCGGCCTGGATATGGCACCTCTGTGTAAACAGTGGAACAAGGGAGAGGTAAGTGCCCCGGGCAGTGTGTGTGGTGGTAAGCCAGGAAAAGATCAGGCCAAGGTGTGCAGAGGTCGATGTGGGGGTGGGGAAAGTTCAGGGCTTGCTTCCCCAGCACAAGTACAGTGCCGAGTTCGGAAGAGCTACTCAACACATATTGGCCCAATGAATGAATGATAAACGGGTCACAAATAGGGGTCCCTGGTGGGAAAGAGGAGCGGTGATGACTGCTTTTGGAGAACAGCCATGGACATCCAAACCTCTTCCTAGAGTAAGCATGAAGCCTGCCCAACTTTCACGGGAGGACTTGATTCTTCCACCCAATTCATTCAACTAATATGTACTGAACTACTACCTCTGAGCTAGTAGCCAGGGGTTCCATAGTAAATCAGACAAGGCAAGGGCCCTGCTATACTTCAGAGTTAATTGAGCAAACAGAATGAACAGGAAGGGATTGTTGATGTGGAGGGAGAGGAAGGAGGAAGGGGTGAGAGGCAATTAAAAGGTGAGTTGCTTTCCCCTGCACTCCACTACATCAGCTAACTCTTCTGTGACCTTCTTGGGGCTGGGAACTATCTTATCGACCTTAAGGCTCCCCTCTCCTCCTAGCATATGGTCAGTTTTAATGTTCCTTGAATTGAAGGTACCCTATGGAGAGATAAGGACAAGGTCCGTTGTTTTGAGCAGAGATTGGAAAACCAGGCTGGGAAGATTCCATCCAGGATTTCTTTGCTAGTCAGGTGCAAACCCCCAAATGGAAAGAAACCCCCTAGCCATACCCAGCCTACTGCCAAGGTGTCTGGTACCCTCATGGCTGCCATGGGGACAGCCTGAGAGGTAAGGAGGGAGGTACCACAGGATGTGGAATCTAGGCCTTGCTAGCAGGGCTGTTGTGAGTAGGGTCTCCACCCCCATTGGTTTGGCCCATATGGCAGCTGGAATTAGGTAGGGGCATCTCATGGTGCAGGAGATATCTGGGAGAGGGATGCCTCTGCATCCCATAATAAAGCCATACCTACTGTGCACCTACATCGTCCCAGGGTCCTTACATGGTGTCATCTCTATTCCTTACAACTCCATTAGCAGCTTGGTTCCACATCCGAAAGTTGGCATAGCAATTCTTGCTTGCTAAGTACAGACTCAGTGATACACAATCTCAAGGCATGCTTCACCTTATATTCTATGGAGCTGGGTCCCAAGTAACACCACTCATGTAGACAACAATGTGAATGGTGTCCTCTGGAGTTGTGCAAAGCAGTAGACTTGCCGGGCAGAAAAGAATTTCTGTCCCCGTTTTATGGATACACAAACTTAGGTTGCCTAGGAGGTTACCTAGCTAGTAAGCATCAGAGGTCTGATGAGTCAAACTCATGAGTCTGATGTCAGAAGCTGTTCTCTTTTGACTCCATCCCTCTCTCAGCCCACTCCCCATGCCAGCCCACCCTGGGAGGATGGATGAGGATGTTATGTTAATGGCATCTGTCATATCCCTGACTTATCATGACACATCCACGATGAGCCAGATGCCAGCTGATGGGCAAACGTGAGTGATGGAAAACAAGCATGTGAGTGATGAAGTCGGCTCTTGCCAGGAGATGAGGATGAAAAATCTCTTGACCAAACCCCATGTCTGAAGCTGCCAGTTCCCAATACCAGATAGACAGTCACCATCCTGCTGTAGGAGGCTGGGGACCGGAACAACCCCAGTTCCCCTGAGAAGCACCCTTACCAGAGGCTGAAGGTGAAGGGAGGACTCAGCTTCCACCTGTGGCCAGTTCCACCCTGGGAGCTGGACTCCTTGACGGACTCCTGGCTATGGGACTGTCTCTGAGCTTTTGAGGTATCATTGTTACTGCTCCACAGCTGCCCAGCTTGGGCTGGACCCAACCTTAAGACATTTGTGGCCAGGCACGGTGGCTCACGCCTGTAATCCCAGCACTTTGGGAGGCTGAGGGAGGCAGATCACTTGAGGTCAGGAGTTCAAGACCAGCCTGGCAAACATGGCGAAACCCTGTCTCTACTAAAAATACGAAAAAATTAGCCGGGCGTGGTGGCATGTGCTACTTGGGAGGCTCAAGTGAGAGAATCGCTTGAACCCAGGAGGCAGAGGTTGCAGTGAGCTGAGATCATGCCATTGCACTCCAGCCTGAATGACAGAGGGAGACTCTGTCTCAAAAAAAAAAAAAAAAAAAAAAGACATTTGTGGACTACAGGGGCAGACCCTACAATGAAATGCAGGCCCCCAAAGCTTGGGCCAGGGGTGTGGGGAGTGAAGTGAACTCTTTCAGAGGCATTTAGCTTGGTCACACTGAGTCCAAACCTGGGTCTTCTCTGAGCTCATCATTTCTCTTCTCTCTTAACATCGATTGCTTTACCTAGAAAACAGCCTGACAATGGGGTTGTGAACATCCCTTGGTCCCTTGAGTTATCATAGAGGACAAGGGCATGGTCTCTAGAGTCAGACAGCCTGGGTTTAGACTCCCACTCTATCACTTGCTTGGTGACTTTGGGAATATTATCTAACCTCTTTGTGCCCTCTGTGCCTCAGTTTCTTCATCCATAAAATGGGAATAATAGTAGGACCCACCCCACAGAATTATCATAAAAGACCAGACATGGTGGCTCATATCACTTTGGGAGGCCAAGGTGGGTGGATCATTTGAGGTCAGGAGTTCGAGACCAGCCTGGTCAACATGGCAAAACCTGGTCTCTCCTAAAAATACAAAAATTATCTGGGCATGGTGGTGAGCACCTGTAATCCCAGCTACTCGGGAGGCTGAGGCAGGAGAATCGCTTGAACCTGGGAGGCAGAGGTTGCAGTGAGCTGAGATTGTACCACAGCACTCCAGCCTAGGTAACAGAGTGAGACCCTGTCTCAAGAAAAAAAAAAAAAAAGAAGTGTCATGAAGATTAGAACTATCCAGCACTGCACATAGTGAATCACTCTACACTGTGAGTATACAAAAAGGCTACAAATGAAGGCTCCTATGATGTTTACTATTATTCTTACCATGCAGCAGGATACTGTACTTGGGACTGTCAGTGTGGTGAGGAAACAAAGACCTGGTCCTTGCCTTCCTGGAACATGGGCCAGTGGTGGGAGGGGTGACATATTTAAAGCACTTAGCATGGTGTCTGACCCTGGGGACTCAATACATCGTGGCTGTTACTGCTATTGTGAATGGGTGCCAGGCCCCTTGTCACCTCTAATCCACTCAACTTCTGTGAGAGGCCAGAAGTTCTGTCCCTCTTGTCACAAATAAGACACTAAAACTCTAAGAGGGCAATTAGGGAAGAGGGAGGATGTTGTCTCTACCCTTTGCTTTGGTTACTGGTCATTTGTGGCACCAGTTACAGCCAAATCATTCTCCCTTGCTAGTTGCCTCCCTGAGTCACTACCCAGCCATCAGCAACAATTTTTTGGGAGGGGTTGGAAAATGCAGGGAAGAGAAAGGATCTGCGTTTGAATCAATAATCCCATTATGAATCTGTCACCCATGAATGTGTTTTACTTTTGTAATACGCTTGTGTATTTTGGGCTTACCCTGAGGGGTAAACCTTATTTTTCCTTGTGCTGGACAGTTCTCTTGAGAGAGTCTTGGGATGTGCCCTCCCCAAAGTCTTGCTCTCACCTCCTCCCGTCATCAGACATGGGACCAGATATTCGGTTCCCTTTGTTCAGTAAAGAGGCTCATGCTGGGAGGAAAACAGGAGGGATTTTGACTCACATTTAACCTACACACACTGAACATTTATTAATTCCTGGACGTTTTGCATTGTCTCAGTGAATCCTTCCAACTACCCTGAAAGGTGTGTATTATTTTTTCAAATGAGGAAGCAACTTTGGAGAGGCTGGGTGACCTCCCCAGCAATACACAGCTGCCCAGGGCCGAGCTGGAGTCCAAGTCCACTGCATTCTGATTTTCTTAAAGATGGAACCAGAGCCTCAAGCAGAGAAAGGGATCCTGGATAGAGGGAGGTGAACCCTGTCCCCAAAATGCTTGAGCTACCATGGCCCGTGGAGAATAGGAGGGAAGAAAGAAAGGGAGTCCTCAGAGGGCTTGGGAAGGGCTACCCAGGTCCAGGCTGCGGGGCATCCCCAAAACCCAGGACTGCTAAGAGCATCTCACCTCAAACACCTGGGCCTGTTTTTTTTTCTTCTAGTTTTCCAAGTGCCCAAGGAGTCACCTGTGCTCTTAGAGTTTTCTTGGAGGGCCTGGAGGAGTGGGAGGGAAGGAACAGGCTCTTGGTAATGCCTCCAGCAGCCTTGTAGAAGGCCTTCTGTCAGTCATGTTCAAGGTGCCCCTTGTAGCTCAGCTGAGGGTCTCATCCCAGCAGAATATTACCTATCAGGTTTTAGCTGCCCACAGTCCCTACATCACGACTCCCTCAGCGTTACCCCTTCCTTAGCCTCTCAAGGAAAAAGCAAGACATCAGCACACATCTTTGTCTCTCCTGCCAAGTTCAGCTTCTGGCAGTGTGGAACAATGGAAAGACGCAGCCATACATGACTGTCCATCACCACCTGGCTGGCCACCTCGGGCTCTGTCTCAGGTTCCCCTTCAGGCTCAGATGGTGGGGGTGCCACCATCCTGATGCCCTGAGAGGGCATGTGTTCTGTTTCACAGCCCCCCCACGAGACTGTTGTAAGACAATCTGTTTGAGTAGTTATTCCTTCAACAAATATTTATTGAGCACCTACTATGTGTCAGCTACTATTCTTGGTGGGAATACAGTGGGGTGAAAGAAAGCAAAGCCCTTGTTGTCATGGGATTTATGTTCTGCTTGTGGGGTACAGTTCACAAACAGGCAAGGACATAAGCAAGACCATTTAAGAAGGTGAAAAGTGCTAAGGAGGAAATCAAGCTGCATGAGTGACTGCAGGAGGGGCCTCTTTTGTTTGTTTGTTTGTTTTTGAGACGGAGTCTCACTCTGTTGCCCAGGCTGGAGTGCAGTAGAGCAATCTCAGCTCACTGCAACCTCCGCCTCCTGGGTTCAAGCGATTCACCTGCCTCAGCCTCCCAAGTGGCTGGGATTACGGGTGTGTGCCACCACGCCCGGCTAATTGAGGGGCCTCTTTTGGATGCAGGGCAGGAGGGGCCTTTCTGAGGAGTTAGCATTTGGGCAGAGACCTGGGTGGGGAGAAGAAGCCAATCTTGGGGGATACAAGGGCAGGGGGTGGGGTTAGAGGGTCTGCATGTGTGCATGTCCTGGGGGTCAACCACGTAGGTGTCTCTGAGGACCAGTAAGGAGGTAACAGAGGCTAGAGGGGAAGGCAGAAGAGCTCATTGGGGTTCATAAACCGGGCCTCCTGGGCCAGGGCAAGGACTTTGAATGTTATCCCCAGTGGGAGAGAGAGAAAGCTATTGGTAGTTGTAAAACAGGGAGGCCAGCGAGGAGACTCACAATGTGGTCCAGGCAAGAGCCAGCAGGGGATGGCTTCAGGGTGGAGGGTGGCAGTGGAGATGGAGAGAAGAGATGGCCTTGGGATTTACACAGAAGAAATTTGAAAGTACCCAGTGATCTCCCAAGGCAGAGTATGATTCCGATAGTCTGTAGCTCAGAGGCCTTGGAACCAGAAGTCTTTTTGAAAACCACTTCTGTGTTCTCCCAATAGAGTCCCAGCAGCCCCCATGTCAGCTTCTCTGGGTCGAGGGCCCTGTAGCCTCTCTTCTGACTCCTGGAAGTTTGGCTTCCCTCTCTTTGTCAAAATCAGGGTCAAAGCTAGGATCACACGATGAACAGTCGGCGCCCACAGCAGCCATTACTATTAAGCTATTAAGCTGTTGTAAATGTGTGGAAAAGCAGGTGGGTGTGAGGAAGGCAGAGAGCACATGACCTTGAAGGTGTCTTCCCCCAAAGACCCAGAAAGCAGGTGGGGGCCAGGGGCCATGGCCATGGGGCATCTCGTCAAGGAAAGGAAAGGGATGTGGGCTGCAGAGGCACCACCAGGATCTGATCCCAAGAAGACATTTCCAGATTCCGTACTTATTGGCTCTCTGAGGTGTGCAGCTTGGCCCTTCTATTTAAATGACCTTGGGAAAGTTACTTCATTCTTTGAACTTCCATTTTCTCAAGCAAAAAATGGGAACGTAAGGCCTACTTTAGAGGGTTGTTGTGAGGATCGCATGAAACAATGTAAAGTCTTATAATGGACAGTGATTATTTTTTGGGCTGTTCTACATTTCAGTTTGATTCCTATTTAGGGAAGTTCCCCAACTTACAAGTCCTAGTGGAAGACAGAGTTTTTGTGTGTGTTTTGTTGTTGTTGCTGGTTTTTTTTTTTTTTTTTTTTTTTGAGACGGAGTCTCGCTCTGCCGCTCAGGCTGGAGTGCAGTGGCCGGATCTCAGCTCACTGCAAGCTCCGCCTCCCAGGTTCACACCATTCTCCTGCCTCAGCCTCCCGAGTAGCTGGGACTACAGGCGCCCGCCACGTCGCCCGGCTAGTTTTTTGTATTTTTTAGTAGAGACGGGGTTTCACCATGTTAGCCAGGATGGTCTCGATCTCCTGACCTTGTGATCCGCCTGTCTCGGCCTCCCAAAGTGCTGGGATTACAGGCTTGAGCCACCGTGCCCGGCCTCTTTCTTTGTTTTTTGAGACAGAGTCTAGCTCTGTCACCCAGGGTAGAGTGCAGTGGTGCCATCTTGGCTCACTGCAACCTCCGCCTCCCAGCTTCAAGCAATTCTCCTGCCTCAGTCTCTCAAGTAGCTGGGATTACAGGAAAGCACCACCATGCCCGGCTAATTTTTGTATTTTTAGTAGAGATGGGGTTTCACCCTATTGGCTAGGCTGGTCTCAAACTCCTGACCTCAGGTTATCTGCCCACCTCGGCCTCCTAAAATGCTGGGATTACAGGCTTGAGCCACCGCGCCTGGCCACTACTCAGTATCTTTCTAGTAAATCCCCTTTTTGGTGAAATCAGAGTTGATCATAACCCAGACTTAAAATTATTACAGGATGTGAATGTGGTACCTAACCCTACTGTCCACCACAATCTAAGCTGGGGATGTTAATTTCTCTAAATAATCTAATTTGGGCCACATTTGAGCTGTGATTAGCATGGGATTATAAAGAGAAAGGTTTTGGATAGAGATCTCTTTGTAAATTCTGGCTCTATGGGTATGACTGTCATCCCAATTTCCATCCTCTCCTTCCTTCTTAGTATGAGAACCCTATTTTTTTTTCAGTGGTACTATCCCTAGATAAAAGACCACACTTCCCAGCTTCCTTCATCCTAGAAGACTCTAAGACATTTGGCACACACCATTTTTGCTCTTTTCACCTTTCTTCTGGCTTCCTTTCTGAAACACGGACATTATGGCTAGTATTCCAGCAGCCGTTTTGGATGTGAGGTGACCTTGAAGATGGAAGCCAACATTACAGCAGAAAGAAGGAAGGAGTCTGGGTGCCTAAAAACCCATGAGCCACCATATCAGCCCAGGACTGCCCCAATGAGCTCAGCATTTAAGCCGCTGGTCTCCGATCTCTGTTACTAGAGGCCACAAGTGATTCCTCAGTGATACCATGGAGAAACTTTTGAAATCAAACATTTTGACCTGCCGGAAAATGGAAGGGTTGCTGTCATAGCAGAGATCTGGTTTGTCCCCAAGTCCTAACAGCTAGAAATCTTTCTTGGATCTGTCTCTCCTCTCCAGCCTCATAAAACTCGATACTCGCTTCATCCTCTTCTCTTCCCTGCCATCTAGATGTCCTTCTCCCATGTCTTGAGTGGTGGCCCCTAGAATAGCTTTGGCAGTGGTCTAGGTACAACCAACTTTGGCTTTGCTACTGGGAAGCTCCTTACTGTTTCGCTTTGGGTTTTTTTCCATAATGCCCAGTATTCTCTGCACAGAAAAAGCTGAGGACGGAGGCTGGACTCGACTCCGGACCAGACTGAAGACTGGCTGAAACAGAGAAGGGATTAAAGCACCCTCCCATAAGACACACCCACCAGTGCACCATGACAGTTAACCGTAGCCATGGCAACACCTAGAAGTCACCACTCTTTTTCTAGAAATTTCTGAATAACTTACCCCTTAATTTGCATGCAATTTGAAGTAGGTATAAATGTGACTGCGGACCTGCCCTGGAGCTGCTATTCTCAACACACTGCCTGTGAGTTAGTCCTGCTCTGCAGAGGCAGTCACAGAGCTGCAACACTGCCATCTCAATAAAGCTGTTTTCAGCAGGGTGCGGTGGCTCATACTTGTAATCCCAGCATTTTGGGAGGCCAAGGCAGGCGGATCGCCTGAAGTCAGGATTTCGAGACCAACCTGGCCAACATGGTGAAACCCCGTCTCTACTAAAAATACACAAATTAGCCAGGCGTGGTGGTGGGCGCCTGTAGTCCCAGCTACTCAGGAGACTGAGGCAGAGAATTGTTTGAACCTGGGAGGCGGAGGCTACAGTGAGCCGAGATCATGCCACTGCACTCCAGCCTGGGCAACAGACTGAGACTCTGTCTCAGAAAAAACAAAAACAAAAACAAAAAACCTTCCCAGGCAGAGCCCCGATTTGGGGGCTCCCTTGCCCTGCAGCAGGGTTACAGCCACAGTTCTAATCCTGCCTCTAGTACTTGTGGTGTCCTGTAGGGCGAGTCTTTTTCTCTGTCCATCAGTTCTTTCATCTGTAAAGTGGGGATAGTGATGCCTGTCCTGGCTTTCTTAGAGGGCTCTCAGAAAAGTGTTCCAAAGATGGTGAAGGATTGTGCAGATGTCTGGTCATCTGTTTCTTGTTTATAAATGATAACTCAGAGTATATCAACCATCTCATTTACAAGCTTTATTTTTTCTGTGTTATACCTGTCCACAATTGCGACTCATCTTCCTACATTTCTTATTCTTCAGTCTTTTGAAGATCCACCTGAAGATTTATTCCTGTTGACTTGGTATTCTACTCTCTTTCATTTACATATGACTAGCATTGATCTATTGAGATTTACAACTACGTCTAGCAATCTCAGCTAACGTTTATTGAGTGCTTACTATGTGCCAGGCATTTTGCTCAACGCTGTATACAGATTATCATATTTAAAACTCACAAAAAAACATCAGGTGGATGCTTCTATTTTCTCCTTTTTACAGATGAGGAAACTGAGTTACAGCATGGTTACAGTCAGGCAGCTAGTGAAGTTGTGTAGTCAGTATTTGAATTCAGGGAATGAGGTTTTGTGGCAAACAGTTTGGGGACTCTAAGGAAGCAGCAGCTGGGACACAAGCTGGGGAGTGCAAGTGGCTTATCAGGGAGGGGTGACACCAGTGAAAGGTGAAGAGGAGGAAGCAGGACTGGGCAGAAGAAGCCTCAAACTGCAGTGTACATCTGGCCGTCTCAGCCAACCTAACGGAGCTCAGAGCAAAGGCTGTCCCTTAGAGGAGTTTGAGCTGAGCAGAAATGGCCAGATCCTGTGTCACTCTGGAGCTCGCTGCAGTGGAGTTCAGAGGGGCTACAGCTAGAGGCCATCTACTAACTGCACTCTTGCACCTGAATAGCAAGTTCTTTCTTAAGGGACATCCAAGCAGTATAAAGCCATAGTGTTACAGAAAAGGATCCTGATCCAGACCCCAAAAGAGTGTGAGTCCATATGGTAAAGTGAAGCAAGTTTATTAAGAAAGTAAAGGAATAGGCTGGGCATGGTGGCTCATGACTGTAATCCCAGCACTTTGGGAGGCTGAGGCAGGTGGATCATTTGACCCTGTTCTTTGTGTTCTAAGTGACTTCATCTCTCAGGCCATAGTTGGTTGGTTCAGGGATGGGTCCCTGACCGAGGTCTCCCCACAATTTCTTGGGATTTCTGGATTTGAGACAGATTTGGGTTTAGTCTGTTGCTGGTGTTGGAGAAGATATAACACAACAATCCTGAGATTTGTCAGCAACCACTTTTTCTGCCTCTGAAGAAAGTCCATGGCCAGAGCATCAGGATGATATGAAGGAGTTGGCCAACATGGGAGTCCCCTCTCCAGGCACTCCTTTGGCTCAAGTTCACCTTCCTGCCCTGGCCAAAGTTGCACTGTAACGCTCCAGCCTTCCCATCAGTTCATCGTGGGTTTCTGTCACTCTATCAATTAAAGAAGATCTTAACTAAGACACTCTGCCTGTTATGTTACAAATCCCATTTTAGAGAATAAGGGTCGGACAGGGTATGTAGCTTGGCTAATGCCACAGAGAAGTGAGTGGCAGAGATGAGGTTTGAGTGCAGGCCCAGGACACTGCAAAAGCCATGCTCCTTGTGGCCTTCCCCAAAAGAACTCAAATGTGGTTGGCCAACCTGTTACCTTACCAGACGCACAGTTCCCAGACTGGTGATGAGGATGCTAAAGAGCAGCAGTCTTGGTGCTGACCCTACTCCATGGCCATGTAGAAGCCTCATCTGAACTCGCCTCTTTTGGTCAAACCCATCCAGCCTCTGGAGTGAAGCCTCACCTCAGTGGTCCCCCCAAACCTCTTCTTTCCAGAGCCCCTTTGTTTTCAGCCCTGGCTGGGCCCTGGGCTTCTAGATGCCCATCCCAAGGGTCACTGCCCTCTCTATTCCAAGGCCTCAACCTGGGATGCAGCACCCTCCTGCCCCTTTCCCATGGGCTCACTGGCTTCGAACTTCTGCCTCTTCCCACAGGGCGCTTCTTTTGCATGGTTTGTCTCCTAGGCCTCCTTCTGTCCTCTCCTTCTGTCATCCTTGCCCCACTGCTAGGCCTTTCTCCTTCCCCTTCTTCCTTAGCCCCAAGGGTGCTTCCAATAATTCCAGGGGCCACCAATGGCTCAGAGCCTTCCAGGCCCCTCTACTCCATCCCACTTCTTGACCTAGGTTTACCTCTTCCCATTCCCCAGCCTGCGGGGCTCAGACAAGACCCAGCCTCAGTTACTCCCAGATGCCCCTGCTACACCCAAGTTCCCTGCCAGCGGTTGGTTAGGGGCAAACACGAATTAGAAAGGCTGGGCTCAGTGGCTCATCCCTATAATTCCACTACTTTGGGAGGCCGACACAGGCCAATCACTTGAGGTCAGGAGTTCGAGACCAGCCTGGCCAACATGGTGAAGCCTCATCTCTACTAAAAATACAAAAATTAGCCAGACATGGTGGAAGGCACCTGTAATCCCAGCTACTTGGGAGGCTGAGGCAAGAGAATCATTTGAATCCAGAGCACGGAGGTTGCAGTGAGCCGAGATCATACCACTGCACTCCAGCCTGGGCAGAAAAAAAAAAAAAAAAAAAAAAAGACTTAGACGAATCACCAAGATTCTGAAAAGTGCCTTGTCAGGAAAACCTCATTCCAACATACCTTTATTATTATTATACAAGTAATACATGTTCATGGTGAAAAATAAGAAAATATTGATAAATAAAAAGAAAAACATTAAAATCATCCAGAGATAACTGCCATTAATATTTTGGTTTACCTGTTGCTTGGCAGCTTTCTAAACATGTAAGTACTTGTATTCCCAAAAATGGGGAGCCAGGCGCAGTGGCTCACACCTGTAATCCCAGCTACACAGGAGGCTGAGGCAAGAGGATCACTTGAGCCCACGAGTTTGAGACAAGCCTGGGCAGCATAGTGAGACCTTGTTTCTATTTTTTAAAAAGTGATCCTTCGGTATACTATTTTGTAAACTTTCTTCCTCCCTGAATACATTGTAATATATCCCAAATGTCTTCTACCCCTCTCTGATACACCTTTACTAAATGTCTGTGGGTGTTCCCTGACTCAAGCTCAAGTCCTTTCCACTGAAGGCCAACAGAGCCCACCTATAGAATCACCTATTGCTCTCAATGCCTCGCCAAACCCTGGCACTGGGATGGGTCCATGGGGGGATTATGCCGGGGCCTCTGCCTCATTGCACTCAGTGACTGGCCAGGGACAGAGCACAGAAGCCTGTGGGTGGCAAAGGGCAAGACTGGGAGGTGGGGTGCAAATGGCCATGTTCTGGGGGGACTTGGGGTGGGAGAGAAGATGGCAAGGCTGGTAGGGTGGAGGTGGAGGGCCAGGGCCAAGGTCTCAGGAAAGGGGCATCTGGGAAGACTGCCCAGAACACTGTTATGAGCATGAAGACAGGCCGGCATTACTTGGCAAGGTGTTAGGGGGAGGAAGAGAGGGCTCCCGAGGAAGGCCTGTAACGTGAACAAAGGTGGCGAAAGGGCTCCCTTAACCTCTTCGCTTCTGTTTTTCCTTCTGTAAAATGGGAATCTCTTTTGAGAACCTGCTCTGCAGTGAGACTGAGAGGACCTAGGGACATGATGGAAATGAAGCATGCAGACAGGCTCTGGCGCGCTGTGCGTGCTGGGTCTTTCCGCCTTTCCTTCTGGGTCTTTCTGCCTTTCCTTCTTCCGGATCTCCACCAGGCCAGGATCACCCACAAGGGCCAGGCGCGGTGGCTCACATTTGTAATCCCAGCACTTTGGGAGGCCGAGGCGGGTGTATCACCTGAGGTCAGGAATTTGAGACCAGCCTGGCCAATATGGTGAAACCCCGTTTTTACTAAAAATACAAAAAATTAGCTGGATGTGGTAGCACATGCCTGTAGTCCCAGCTACTCGGGAGGCTGATTCTCCTGCTCAGGAGGAGAATTGCTTGAACCTGGGAATCGGAGGTTGCAGTGAGCCGAGATCAAGCCATTGCACTCCAACCTGGGTGACAGAGCAAAACTCTGTCTCCAAAAAAATAAAAAAGAAAAGAAAAGATCACCCACAAGGCAGCGTGGTGTAGTGGTTAATGACACTGGCTCTTAAATTACACAGTCCTGGGCTCAATTCCCCCGTTTACCACCTGCTAGCTGTGTGACCTGGCAACTTAGCTTTCACCATGCCTCCGTTTCCCCTTTTTAATATGGGCCATGCAGGGAAAACTTCCTAGAGGAGGCAACAGGGGGCCTGAACTACGAAGCTAGAATGATCACTGACCTGCAGCAGTGAGGCCCCA
The DNA here is from genome assembly GCF_037993035.2 of Macaca fascicularis. Lineage (NCBI taxonomy): Eukaryota > Metazoa > Chordata > Mammalia > Primates > Cercopithecidae > Macaca > Macaca fascicularis. Next base: position 142,170,698 of record NC_088381.1, on the reverse strand, counting down.
GCTCCTTTGCCTGTGACCATCACCTCCCAACGCTTTTCCACCAAATCTTAGGCTTAGGACGCCCCTCTGGAAAAATCCCACCCTGCCCACCATCTCCTCATGTTTTCTTTCTTTCTTTTTTTTTTTTTTGAGACGGAGTCTCGCTTTGTCACCCAGGCTAGAGTGCAGTGGCCGGATCTCAGCTCACTGCAAGCTCCGCCTCCCAGGTTCACGCCATTCTCCTGCCTCAGCCTCCCACGTAGCTGGGACTACAGGCGCCCGCCACGTCGCCCGGCTAGTTTTTTGTATGTTTTAGTAGAGGCGGCGTTTCACGGGCCAGGATGGTCTCGATCTCCTGACCTCGTGATCCGCCCGTCTCTGCCTCCCAAAGTGCTGGGATTACAGGCTTGAGCCACCGCGCCCGGCCATGTTTTCTTTCTTTCTTTCTTTCTTTCTTTCTTTCTTTCTTTCTTTCTTTCTTTCTTTCTTTCTTTCTTCCTTCCTTCCTTCCTTCCTTCCTTCCTTCCTTCCTTCCTTTCTTCCTTCCTTCCTTCCTTCCTTCCTTTCTTTTTCTCTTTCTTTTTCTTTCTTTCTTTCTTTCTTTCTTTCTTTCTTTCTTTCTTTCTTTCTTTCTTTCTTTCTTTCTCTTTCTGTCTTACTCTTTCTTTTCTTTCTCTCTCCTTTCTTTCTCTGTCTCTTTCTTTCTCTTTCTCTCTTTCCTTCCTTCCTTCCTCCTTCCCTCCCTTCTTTCTTTTCTTTCTTCCTTTCTTCCTTTCTTTTTTTTTTTTTTTTGATGGAGTTTTGCTCTTGTCGCCCTGATTAGAGTCCAGTGGCACACTCTGGGCTCACTGCAACCTCTGCCTCCCAGGTTCAAGTGATTCTCCTACCTCAGCCTCCAAGTTGCTGGGATTACAGGCACGCGCCACCAGGCCCAGTTAATTTTTGTATTTTTAGTAGAGACAAGGCTTCACTATGTTGGCCAGGCTGGTCTTGAATTTCTGACCTCGGGTGGTCTGCCCGCCTCGGCCTCCCAAAGTGCTGGGATTACAGGCGTGGGCCACTGCGCCCGGTCATCCTCATGTTTTCTTTTAGCCATCCTGGGAAGACGTTGGGAAGAAGGTCACCCACTCTCACACAGCCACAGCCCAATTTTCTCTTGAAAATCACTACTAGAATCACCATTTGTCATAGTCCAAGGGTCAGGGAGAGAGTCTGGGGGAAGAATTTGACGAAGGTGGGCAGGAAACCCCCTCCCTCCCGTCTGAGCCCTGCTGGGGGGAAGGACTGTGGTAGGCGCAGAGGGGAGGAGGCCAACCGAATGCAGAAACCCAGCCAGGGAAAGGTTTAGCCCCACAATCCAATTCCACTTAATATCCCATAATAGAATGCTGTCAACATGAGTTTCCTGTTCAAGTGGATTTGTCAGGAAGCCTGGGGAGGTCAGAGGTGTATTCCGGCCCTCCTGGTGTGGGGGCTCCAGTAGGATATGTGTGGTGGGGGTTACTCAGGCACAAGGGCCCCCTCCTCACCCTCTCCCCTCGGCAGGCCAAACAGGCTCTCAGGAAGGGGTTTGTCACACTTGTCTGTACCGAGGCCTCATGAATCTGTGATGCCTCACAGAGGGCCCTGGAGCCTCCTGAGGGAGCGTGTGTCTCCTTTGAGAAGTGTCCAGCCACCAAGGCAGAGAGCAGGCTATTCATGTGAGGGGATCCAGACCTTGAGCAGAAGGTGGGGAGGGGTTCCCAGTTCGGGGGAGGGTATGCAGGAGGAGCCACAGGGCCAAACTTGAGGCAACCTTGTGGGGCAAGGGGCTGCTTAGGGAGAACCCTGAAGATCTGGGGTGGCCTCAGCCCCCACGAGTGACAACTCAGGGGGTGACCCCACGTAGTTACTCAAACTGGCTGCTGCCTGCTCCCTCTGCCCCCCTGGCGGGCCCATTGCTAGGCATCCTTCCTCCCAGGGACAGAGGCCCAACTTCCCTAGGGTCCTTCAGTGCTGAGCTGACTAAGAATCCTTTCAGGGGAAACTCCAGTGAGAGCTTGTGATCGAGCAGTCCCCATGGATCAGACACAGTGCTGGGCCTTCCATATGCTGCTGCCTCATCAAATTCCATGGAGCCAGGCCAGGGAGCAGCAGTGGGGGTCAAGGCTGAGGAGAAGGGCTGTGTGAGGACAGGAGCCGTTATTATCCTCATTTTCCCCAAGTAATAGGGGCTCAGGGGGTTTAAGAAATAAAACTAGGACCAGGCGTGGTGGCTGACGCCTCTAGCCTCTAATCCCAGCACTCTGGGAGGCCGAGGCCAGTGTATCACTTGAGCCCAGGAGTTTGAGACTAGCCTGGGCAACATAGCAAGATCCCATCTCTACCAAAAAAAAAAAAAAAAAAGAGAATAGACCGGCATGGTGATGCACACCTGTAGTCCCAGCTACTTGGGAGGCTGAGGCAGGAAGATCACTTGAGCCCAGGAGTTTGAGGCTGCAGTGAGCTATGATTGAGTCACTGCACACCAGCCTGGGCAACAGAGTGAGGCTCTGTCTCTAAAAAATACACTTTAAATAAATAAATAGAAACAAATCAAGACCTCACATAGTAGGAGAGGGCACTGGGACAAGCACGAAGTTCTGTATGACCCCAAAGCTGGTGAGGGGGAGATGGGGAGATGAATGAAGACTCGGTGAGAGCCTTCAGAAACCGAGCATGTGCCTGGGCTTGGAGAGCGGATGTTGGGTGCATCTTCCTGTAAGTATCCAGGAGGGTGTGGGGCAAAAGTTGCGAGGATGAGGTCAGGCCTTGGCTCCTCTGGGGCCTGCGGGTGGGTGAGACCAGAGGAGGGGGGAATGGGCCTGGGGCCGAGAAGGGCAGGGCTGGGCCTCCAGCTCTTTTGTGAGCCATTTTAATTCGTGTAAATGAGGGTTTTTAATTTGTTATTCTGGGTTTTATTTCTATTACCATCTCATTTGCCTCTAAACCCTATTCTGCCCCTGCCTGGACCGAATTCCATTTGATGCATTAGGACTAATTCTCCTCCCAAAGGGTTAGATGTTTTCTCCCCACACAAAAGTCGCTTATTTTGGATAAAGAGACGATTAGATTTATCTTTAATATTTTAATGGCAGCTGGGATTAGTGGGCAAACAGCCCCGACTGGGGTTGTTCGCGGCGGATTAGGTTCTGATCAACTCTCAGATGGGGAGCCCCCACCCCCACCCCACTCCACTTTCTGTTTTCCACAAAGTGCTTTTTATTATTTTTTGTTGAAAAAAAATTCCCTTGTCTTTTGGAGCATCATAAATTCCATTTGCTGTTTTCTATTAAATCAAGTTGATTAAATTCGTTGTGACTCTTTGCACATAGATCTTTTTAATTTTAACGTCTCCAGCATAAAATCTTTAATGGTGCAATTCGAAATTGCTGCAATATACAGTACAGGCCCTGATAAAACAGATGGAAATGAGGTTCTGCCAGGGATGGGGGAGGTCCTGTCAGGAGAGGGTAGAGTTGGGAGAAGGCACGGAACTCCAGGAGAAGGCAGGGGACTGACTCCTCCTGAGGTCTAGAGAGCCCCACGTTCTCCCTCCAGCTATTTTGTAGCTTCAGGGCTTTGGTTAGGAACATTGACCCATGCTATGGAGGGCTTGCTATGTGCCTGGCACTGTGCATGCGTCACCAGTCATCCTTACAAGGAGGCTCAGAGAGGTCACTTGCTCAAGGTCACATAGCAAGTTGGTGGCAGTGGTTGAGTCCAGATTGTCTTTGCCAATAGAGCCTCATCTCCCCTTTCATCAGTGAAATGGGGGTGATCAGTTCCGCCCTGGGACACAGGTGCTTGGAAAGATTGGATGAGGTCCACAAACTGCTTTGGGAACAGAGCTGTGCTCTCCTAGGGGGATGGAGGAGTGGAACTGACCCATTTGGGCCTCAGAGGCTGCGCCATCACTGGGTAGAGCTGCCTTTTGAGACCCTGGGAACCTTCGCTAACTCCAGGGTCTCGGCTCCCCCGCCCCTCAGCTCTCCAGCTCTCCGGCCCCAGCCTCGGGCTTTTTCTCCCCATCTCTAATCCTGACCTCATCAAGTCCTGGGAAGAGGGCTGATCCACAGGAGCAAATCCCTCATTCAGAGGGGCAAAATCAGCTTAATTTGCAGCAATTTGAAGCAGGTCTTTGCCAGGATTTGAATATCAAATTATCCCACAGCCTGGGCTGGTCTGGGAGGCCTCCCCCGGCTGCAATATGGACGGATGTGCTCAGGCTTCACAAGGGAGATTGTCCTGGGAGTGACTGAGGCTGAGACTGGGGAGATGGGAGTGAGTGTCAGAGGGTAGTGGGCAAGGTGGGGGTCACCAGTCAGCCCCCACTCCCAGAGGGCACTGCAGCAGTGACTGAGGGACAGATGGGATTTGGGGTCAAAACCTCCTGTTCATGAGACTCACCGGGGGCTCTTATCAAATGTGCAGATTCCCAGGCCCTTCCACAAACATAAGAAATCAAGATTTTCTTGACTAACAAAGTTTAGAAAAATCTGGTGCAGCTCAGTTAGCCAATCAACAAACACTTGCTGCGCACAATCTGTACTGCCTCTCATTTTGAGAGAATCAGCCTCCTCCAGTGTCCACTCCATTCATTCCCAGCCTCTGGTACTGTGGACAATATTTCCTTTGCTGTCTGCTCCATGGTGGCCCCAGAGGCCTGAGTCAGCTGCTGCAGAGAGCTCTTCAGCCTTCCCTTCCTGGTCTGGATGCCCATCTCCTCTGGCCACCCAGGCCTTTCATTCCTTTTGTGCAAGCTCAGGCCTAGCAGACATCCTCTTATGTCAGTCACACAGGCCTTGCTGCCCAGACCCGAGCCTCGGGGCTCAGACCCCTCTCCATGGGCATGTCACAGTCCATGAGCTGCGAGTGTCTTCGGGAAGGCCCGAGGTCAGTGAAACATTCTGGTCCTGCCACAGTGTTGTGTCCCTGTGGGCCCTGCAGTGTGAGAGCAGCAGCTAGGGCTGTTGGGATGGCTTTGTGCAGGCCCACTGTCCAGCCAGCACCATCAACAGAGATAAGAGCCCATGCCTGGGGAGGAAACAGACCAGTCAGTGGTCAAGTACTAAACAGTGTGACAAGCATTATAAGAACCACAAGTGCTTCCACTTAATTCTCACAAAATCCTATGGAGTACGTACTATATACACCCATTGTATAGATGAGGAAACTGAGGCACAGAGAGATTAGTAACATGCCCCACCCAGGTCATACAGCAATAAGAGGTGGACCTGGGATGCATACCCAGGCAGTCTGACTCCAAACTGCTCCTCTTAACCACTTTGCTCTATCTCCATCTATCCATCTTTACCTAAAATTTTGTCTTTCTCTGTATTCTCCACAGCAATGACTTGCCTTATTTTTAAAGGCATAATCACAGTGTGTTTGGGAGCAAAGAAAGGAGCGTGTAACCTACACTAGGGCAATCACAGAGGCTTTTTGGAGGTGATGTCTTTATTTGTTCAATGATGTGGTAGAACAACCACTGTGTGCCCAACACTGGTGATACAGAGATGAAACAGCCATGGAGCTCACAAACAGGGGGGCATGAACACCCCAGAGGCAGTGCTCAGTGCACTGATGGAGAAAACACAGGGCATTATAGAAACACTGGGGACACCCCCAAGCCCAGGAGATCAGGGCAGGCTTCCTGGAGGAGGGCCACTAGTCCCCTTCGCTAGATCTAGTCATTAACCTGAGGTTCAGATGGCCCAGAGGTCCCACTGGGCACACTCACCCTTCTTCGTCTCAGCCAGTCCATCCTCCATGGACCTTCTGGGTCAACCAAGCTTGAGACCCTCTTTGACCACCTATCCTAGACAGGCAGACCCCCTCCGGGGAGGTCTGTGTTCCCAACTGCTATGTGTTCTTAGAGGCGGGGCCTGAACAGGAACGAGACGCCTGAACCCCAGATTCTATGCCAGCAGGGTCTGGTGTAAGTCAGTAGCTGCCTTGGGAAAGTCCAGTGGTTTGATCTGAGGGTGCCTAGAATTTAGAGCAAAAAGGGACCCCAGAAGCCACCCAAACCTGTTTTGAAGGAAGCCACAGGAGATGTCCACGCCCCACAGCTCAGAGGTGCTGCAAATTCCAAGCTCCCAGTGCTCTATCTTCTCTCTGGGGTGGTCTGGCCCCACCTGGCTCTCCCCCAATCTTTGTCCCCATGTCTGCCTGCCTTGCCTGATGGTGGCCAGGGTGGCCTTTCCAGAATAACGATGGTATTGGCTCAGATTAAGGGCAACTAGCTGGCTCTTGGCTTTTCATTTTTATATAACAACTAATCTCCTTCTAATCAGCCATTATTAAATTATATTCCATTTTTAATTCATTCACAGATCACCGTTGGGACAGCTGGATGGATAATTGGAGAGAGATAATTTATGTAAATGAGGAGCAGCAGAAGGTGGGGGAGAGGGAGGCCCAGGGCGCCAAAGGGAGCCCCCCCAGTGTCCAGGCTGCGGAGGGGCAGTGGCCTGGCTCCTCCTGGAAACAGGCGCCTGGGAATGCTGGGAGGATTGGGGGCTGCCACGGGACCTCAGGGTTCCTGACTAGTGGTTCCTGGTGTGGCCCCTCAGCATCACCTTGAACACTTCTGGCAAATGGGGAGCTCACTACTTTGGGGGTGGGGGTATCTCTCAGACATCAGCTCCCCCTTTTAGGAGCAGATCCTGAGAGGCAGAATGCCCCAGAAAATTCTGGAGTCAGAGCTGTTTTTGATTCCAACTCCACCACTGTGTGGCGTTTCCTAACCTTAGTTCCCACATCTGCAAAACGCAGGTAATGACAGTACCTACCTCATAGGGTGCTGTGAAGCTTAAGTGCCTGGCACCTTAGGAAGAGACCAAGACAAGTACATGGCAGCTCTTATCACCATTATAGGACAGTGTGTATCTTTTAAAATCTTCCTCTCTAACATCTGCCTTCTGGCCATGGAGCTTCCCTCTGGTAACACACTAAAGAAATCCACATCCTTTGCATATCTGAAGACAGCTCTACCACTGATAATAACACTCCGGAGGTTTGTGTCTCATTGTGTCCTCATAGCGTCTCATAGTGTCTCCTTGTATCCTCAGAACGATTATAGAACGTGGGGGCGATTGTGTCCATTTTACAGATGAGTATACTGTGGACCCAAGCTCTCTCCTGCCAATTCCTTCAACAAAAACGGTAACAAGCCCCAGAAGCCTGCTTAGAAAGGAACACGAGGCTCAGAAAACCTGGATCCCAGCCGGAGGCTATCTTGGGAAGGTGCCTTGGGGACTGGCAGGCAGGTCAGGGATGGCAGGGAAGGTGGGTGAGAGAGGTGGGACCTCCACCCTTCTTGGCTGTCCCTTTGGGGCCCCAAGAATCAGGCACGGATGGGCATTCATGGGCACAGGTTGTCTGACAGAGCTTGAGGGGCAAGGTCTGCCTGTGCCTGGGGCTGGCATGGGCTGGCAGGGAGGCCCTTGGACCATTCCCAGAGGGAGACAGGGGATTAAGGAGGGTTAGGGAGGTGGTCCCAGAGGGTCCATGCAAAGTAATGGGATTAGCTCTTGGGCAGTGAGTGAAAGTTATTATCGTGTGGGGCCTCTGGCCTCCCACCCAAGGCTGCAGCTGTCACCCATCCTGGGAGGCACCAACAGCCCCCTGCACCCCCACCTTGGGGCAGGCTGGCACCTCTTCTCCCCACAGGCTTTTCTGCTGTGGTCATCTGCCTAGGGGCTGGCCGCCTAGCTTTAGCCTCCAGTTGGTCCTTGACAGACTGGGCCACCCACACAGTACGCTCTAGACTTGCTCTGTGCCTCAGTTTCCTCTTGAACAGAAGGCTACAGGAAGGTGCTTGAGATCCTCTGAGGCATGGGGGTCCGGAGCCAGGCCCCCTGGGTTTCTGGCTCTGCCACGCATTAGCTGTGTGACCCAAGGCACATCTGTCAGCCTCTCTGTGTCCTAATTAGTAAAATGGGGGCAGTAGCCGATCTGCGTTAGGGTTTTCATAGCGGAGGGCTGGGTAGGAGGCATAGCGTCGGCCTGTTGGTGCTGGGCACCTCCTAGAGGTCGGGGCCGAGGAGGGCTGCGGGCCTAGGGCCTAATGACAAGAGGGGACCAGTCTTGAAAGGCGTGAAAGGCAGCGTCTGAGAGAAGCCGCAAGCGGGGCCGCTCTCGGCTCTCTCTAGCGGTGGCCGCGCGACCTCCCTTGGGGTGGGAGGAGACCAGAGAGGCAGGTGGCGATGCCGGTCCGGGAATCTGGGCCAGTCCGCCTTCCTCCAAGGCTTCAGAGGGGAGGGATTTCAAGGGTCCTCAAAGGCTCCCCTTCCTAAGCAATACACAGCACCCATCCTAGGAGCGTCTGTCCCTTAGCTTGTACATCTGTCCGAATGGAAGTGCCTCCCTGGGCCAGGTGCGGTGGCTCACGCCTGTAATCCCAGCACTTTGGGAGGCCAAGGCGGGCAGATCACTTGAGGTCAGGAGTTCGAGACCAGCCTGGCCAACATGGTGAAACCCCGTCTCTACTAAAATACAAAAGTTAGCCAGGCATGGTGGCGTATGCCTGTAATCCCAGCTACTCGAGAGACTGAGGCAGGAGAATTGCTTGAATCCGGGAGGCGGAGGTTGCAATGAGCTGAGGTAGCACCACTGCACTCCAGCCTGGGTGACAGAGTGAGACTCAGCTGTACATAAATAAATAAATGAATAAATAAAGGGCCTCCTTGAAGGCACAACACATCAGGGACGTGTCACCCACTGCATACTCATCCCAAGCCCAGCAGAGCAGGGAGGGTGGTGGAGCATTTGCCCAGTGTGCACGGCTAATGCCAGCCCGTCCACATGCTCAAGTGGTACCTGGAAGAATCTGACAAGGCAGCTCCAGACTACGGACAAGTCAATCCCTTTTCTAGCCTGTTTCCTCATGACGAACTGACAGGGTGGGATTAAGTCAGTAGTTCCACCTTTTCACTCGGAAGAGCCCCATCATCCCATTTTTTAGAGACGGCGTCTTGCTTTGTCGCCCAGGCTGGAGTATGGCAATGCCTCCAAGGCTCACTGCAGCCTCGATCTTCTGGGCTCAAGTGATCCTCCTGCCTTGGCCTCCCAAAGTACTGGGATTACAGGCATGAGCCACCGCACCCAGCCCAGGGAGGCACTTCCATTTGGACAGACATACAAGCTAACGGACAGACGCTCCTAGGTGTGAGCCACTGCACCTGACCAACTTTCATGTAATTTTAAAAAGAAGAAAAAAGTTCACGTTTATGCAGTGGAATACTGTGCTGCTATTCCACATTCAATCTCCAAGACAGTATTTATTTATGTATTTATTTATTAGACAGAGTTTCGCTTTTGTTGCCCAGGCTGGAGTGCAATGGTGCGATCTCGTCTCACTGCAACCTCCGCCTCCTGGGTTCAAGCTATTCTCCTGCCTTAGCTTCCCGAGTAGCTGGGATTACAGGCATGCGCGACCACGCCAGGCTAATTTTGTATTTTTAGTAGAGATGGGGTTTCTCCATGTTGGTCAGGCTGGTCTCGAACTCCTGACCTCAAGTGATCTGCCTGCCTTGGCCTCCCAAATTGCTGGGATTACAGACATGAGCCACCGCACCCAGCCGACAGTATTATTTTTTAAAAAGGAAGATGGACGGTATGTTTTATTTCTACTTGTGAAAATGAAATATATATATACATATAAATATTTTTTAATTTCTGGAAAAGTATATGAAAAACTGGTTACTGGTTGGTTGTGGGAAAGGGAATCAGATGGCTGGAGGGCAGGGGAGTGAGGGAAGCCTATGGATTCCTCTACACCCTTTAGTTTAAAAAATGGTGTGTACATGTATTACCTATTTTGATAAATAATTCATTAAACATAACAGTATATACAGGTGTAATACATTCACTGAATCTCTTACCACTCGTGTCAGCACACAGTAGGCACTTAATAAGTGCTAGCCCCCTTTTGTTATTGGTCTCTCCAGAGCATGCATTAGTGATTTATGTTCACCCGACCATCAGCCCTTTACGCTGAGCTTCATTAGTAAGGTACAATGTTTGCTAAATGACCGAGACCCGGGAGGGGAAGATGTTTCCAAGCTTTCACGGCGGAGAGGCTGAGGGTCTCTGTTGCCACAGGAGACAGGGAAAGGTCTTCCTGTGCCGGGGCTGAAGTAGCGGGTACAGATTACAAGGGGTGGTTGGGGGGGTAAGCGGACAGACCTGGCATGGGAGTGGTGGCATTTGACAGTCAGTGGGAGCGCAGAGCTGCCCAGGTGGCCACCGGCCTCACCCTGCCCTGTGCTGAGGAGAGTGGGAACTCTGTTCAGCCTCCCAGGACCATGGCTTGGGGCATGAACTCAGTGCCCAGGAGCAGTCTGGAGACCCCCCCTTGATTTAGGCCCTGCAGCCCCAAGACCCAAGGGGCCGTCTTCTTCCTGGTCTCTAGAGAACTGTGGTCTTCTCATCTGGTGAGCTCCATATGGCACCAAGGGCCCTTTGTGAATGGAGCTGTGATCCCTGGAAGGCACTGGGTGATGGGGAGGGAGTGGAGAGGAAGTGGTAGCCAGATAGCCCAGCATCCAGCAACCGTGGGTGCTAGCAGCCCATTCACATTTTTCTTTTTTCTGTCCTTTTTTTTTTTCTTTTTTTTGAGCCAGTCTCACTCTGTTGCCCAGGCTGGAGTGCAGTGGCACGATCTCATCTCACTGCAACCTCCGCCTCCCGGGTTCAAGCAATTCTCCTGCCTCAGCCTCCTGCGTAGCTGGGATTACAGGCGCCCGCCACCACACCAGGCTAATTTTTGTATTTTTGGTAGAAACGGGGTTTCTCCATGTTGGCCAGGCTGGTCTTGAGCTCCTGATCTCAGGTGATCCTCTCGCCTCAGCCTCCCAAAGTGCTGGGATTACAGCCGTGAGCCATCATGCCTGGCCAGTCCATTCGCATTTTTCAGGGATGCACTACATGCTTGAGATCTGGGGGCTCAGAATTTGGGGATACAATACAGCTTCGGCAGTTGTTATGTGAGGTGGCCCTGGGTCTTAAACCACCCACGTCCACTGTCATCACTACTAAAGACATTGAATATTTACCATGTGGCGGGCGCTCCACAAGCATGATCCCACTGAACCCTCACAAAGACCCAGGACAGTGCTTAGAACAAAAAAATTTTCTTTCCAGGGATGGAAAGTGTGACTCAAAAACATTAAGTCTCTTCCTGGGGTCACAGAACTCACAAGTGGCCAGGCCAGCATCGGAAGCCAGCTCTGCCTGCCCGCCCAGGCCTGGATGCCCAGCCACGACCTGGCATCCCCTCTGCCCAGCTCCCATCTCGGCTCTCAGTAAGTGCCAGGAGCTGGTCTCCATGCCTTGAAGCCCCGCCCTTCTCCATGGCCTCCAGTTCCTACCACCCCACTGCCCCAAAGCTGTCTCACCTGCCTCTAGGCTCTGCACCTCCCTCCCAGTCCACTCAGCTTCCCAGGAGGTCCCCAAGTACCCCAGTGTCTGGGGACAGTGGTGGGCAAAGGGCCCCAGGGCCTCTCAGCTGGGCCCATGGCTGAGCGCGGTGGGGAGGCGGGCGCAGTGCACAGAGCTGATCCTAACCAAGTTTGCCAGCCCAGCTTTTCTCATGGCTCTCACACAATGGTCTGCTTTGTGCCCACCTGCCGATAATGCTTAATTAGGCGAGGAGGTGATTAATTTGAGGTAATTGACAGCTAATTAGAGGCCCACAGGCTCATTAACTTGACATCTTGTCTTCGTGAATTGGCTGAGTAGGGTCAGGTGATGGAAGCCGTTGCTTCTCCCTCCCCAGCTCTCAGCCCCTGTAGGCTGAGGCGATCACCTGGGGGAGGGCTGGGCCGACCCAGGAGTTCAGGTGGGGCAGTCCCAAGGCCAAGAGTAGAGGAAGCCAAGGCAGTGAGGGAGGAAGGGTCCGGATGGAGGTGTATGCCCTGACCTTAAGAGGGAGAGAGTGGGCAGGGAGTGAAGGCTTGTGGGCACTTCAGCAAAGACACCTAAGAGAGGTGGGGTATTTAACAGGGCCCGAGGGCAGGAGGGAGAGCTGGTGTCCATGAAAGGAGGAGGGGTGACGGGAAGCGGGTGAGTGGGGCAGCCTGTTGGAACTAAGCATAGGCTGTGGGGTGACAGACCTGGGACTGGATCCTAACTCTGCTACTAACCAGCTGGGTGACTGTGAACCAGTGAGTTAATTGCTAAACCTCAGGCTTCTCCTCTGTAGAATGGGAATAATAATGGTACCTGCCACAGGAGGTTGTTGTGAAGAGTCCATGAAACACTGAGGTAAAGGACAAATCTGTGAATTGAATGAGCAGGGTCAGGCTGAGTAGGATTCGTACCCAAGGGTCTGATGAGTGCACAGTCAAATGTTAACTAGTCCATTAAAATTGTTTTAAATGAAAAGTTAACTATTCTTGGTGGCAGGAAGGAGTGACATGAAGAGAGAGTGAGTGGGTAGAATGGGCGCCAGGGCTGTGGGGAGGCAATGGCAACCCCCTCCCAAGATAAGCCACCGTTACCCTGCAGGACACCTGCAGGCCTGATCACAGTAGCCTGGCGGAAGGTGTGGGGAAAAGACCTTCTTGTTGTTACCATCTCTTTTGGGCACAGGGCATGCAATTCAGCAATAGATATTAAAGTTTAAAATGCACACGGTCTTTGATCCAGCAATTCCCCTAATAGTGATACATCCACAGATACCTAAACTCAAGGATATTTGCTCATCACAACATAGTTTGTAGTAGCAGAAGACAGGAAATGACCTGAATGTCCATCACAGGACCTGGCTAGGTAACCGAAGGCACATCCACACAGTGGAATAGTATGTGGCTGTTATATCTCTAGGTACCAATATGAACAAGATCCAAGATAAATAGAAAAAAAAAAAAAAAAAAAGCAAGCTGCAGAACAGGTGTAGTTTCCACAAGCTGCTACCTAGTGGTCTGAAGGTTATGGGATGGCAAGGAGATGTCTTTTTTCATAATCTGTTCGTTTTAAATATAGTTTGTATTTACTACCTTTTCAAAAAGTATTTAAAAAGTCATACAAGTTTTTTTTTTTTTTCCCCCAAATGAAATCTAACTTGAAATCTGAATTTATAGGCAAAGTGCCTCTGGCTGAACTGGGGGTGGAGGCCCAGTCCTACCCACCTATTTCCTTCCTCCCCTCCCCTACAGGCTCCAAGAGGGTCATCTGGAATCCATCATTGTCCACTGGAACTTTCTATGATGATGGAAATGTATGCAGTTCTACACTGTCGAATACAGTGGTAGTCAGTAGCCATAAGTGGCTACTGAGCACTTAAAATGTGCCTAGCGCAACTAAGAAACTTATTTTATTTTATTTTTTTCACTCTGTCCCCAGGCTGGAGTACAGTGGCGCCATCTCGGCTCACTGCAACTTCTGCCTCCTGGGTTAGGTGATTCTCATGCCTCAGTCTCTCGAGTAGCTGGGATTACAGGTGTGCACCACGATGCCCATCTATTTTTATTTTTTAAAATTTTCAGTAGACAGGGTTTCACTATGTTGGCCAGGCTGGTCTCAAACTCCTGACCTCAAATGATCCACCTGTCTCAGCTTCCCAGAGTGCTGGGATTATAGGAGTGAGCCATTGCACCTGGACAGAAACAGAATTTTAAATTTTATTTACTTTTAATTTAGATTTAATAGCTACATGTGGCTAGTGGCTACCAATTGGGATAGCACAGAAATTTCTTCAACAATTCAGCTGACCCTGGCCTCCATCTAAGGGAATACCAAACCCAGTGACTGTCACCAGCACCACTGATAACTCCAGAGTTTCCTGCAGTGTAAACACAGGCTCTTTGCTATAGAAATAACTGAAGATTCCTTCCTTCCTTCCTTCCTTCCTTCCTTCCTTCCTTCCTTCCCTCCTTTCTTCCTTCCTTCCTTCCTTTCTTTTTCTTTCTCTTTCTTTCCTTCTTTCTTTCTTTCTTTCTCTTTCTTTCTTTCTTTCTCTCTCTCTTTCTTTCCTTCCTTCCTCCCTCCCTCCCTCTTTCTTTCTTTCTTTCTCTTTCTTTCTTTCTTTCTTTCTCTCTCTCTTTCTTTCCTTCCTTCCTCCCTCCCTCCCTCTTTCTTTCTTTCTTTCTCTTTCTTTCTTTCTTTCTTTCTCTCTCTCTTTCTTTCTCTTTCTTTCTTTCTTTCTTTCTTTCTTTCTTTCTTTCTTTCTTTTAAATGTATACTTTAAGAAGTATAGAGTGTATAAACAATTAGGTAAGCTTGTGGAGAAGCTGACCAAGATACATAAATTAGGAAATACAAGTGTCCATCTAAATTTTCTATATTTCATTTTTTCATAGTATTTATTAAAGATGTTTAATATACGGTTTCTCATCTGTCATTTTGGAAGTCCTTTATTGTGAAGACAATTCTATTGTCTGATGACAAACAGCAGCCACCATGGTTATTCGGCACCTCCACGGTGGATAAATTTAATTTCTTCTTGAGATACAAGTTTCCTTCTGTATTTCTGAGGTAATGTTTTTATTATTTCTGCAGTATCTGGTGGACCCTGATACATCAGCATATTTGGTGATTTACTTCCCTCAGAATGTTGTGAAATTACAGAAGAGTGAGGTGGTAGCCCTGCTGATCTCAAAGCTTCTGATACATTGGGTTTAGGATTGTCTCTTCTGTCAGGAAACCTTATTAATGGAGTGTGTGGTTTGACTACCTGAACGACCCTAGTGGCAGACACCATCTTGCTGCCCATCATGACCCCCGAAAAGGGGCAGTTTCCGGGGCTCGAGCGAGCTGCAGCGATCACCCGAGTCCCAGGCGGCTGGGGGTGCACTTCCTGGGATGTCACCTCTTTTCTTTCTTTCTTTTTCTTTTCTTTCTTCCTTTCTTTTCTTTCTTTCTTTTCCGTCTTTCTTTTCTTTCTCTCTTTCTTTCTTTCTTCTTTTTCTCTCTTTTCCTTCCTTCCTTCCTTGCTTCCTTCCTCTCTCTTCTCTTTCTTTCTTTCTTCTTCTTCTTTTTTTTTTTTTTTTTGAGACTGAGTCTTGCTGTGTCTCCCAGGCTGGAGTGCAGTGGCGTGATCTTGGCTCACTGCAAGCTCCGCCTCCCGGATTCACGCCATTCTCCCGCCTCAGCCTCCCAAGTAGCTGAGACTACAGGCGCCCGCCACCACGCCCTGCTAGTTTTTTGTATTTTTAGTAGAGACGGGGTTTCACCATGTTAGCCAGGATAGTCTCGATCTCCTGACCTTGTGATACACCCGCCTCGGCCTCCCAAAGTGCTGGGATTACAGGCTTGAGCCACCGCGCCCGGCCTTCTTTCTTCTTTTTCTCTCTTTTCCTTCATTCCTTCCTTCCTCTCTTCTCTTTCTTTCTTTCCTCTTTCTTTCTTTCTTTCTTTCTTTCTTTCTCTTCTCTTCTCTTCTCTTCTCTTCTCTTCTCTTCTCTTCTCTTCTCTTCTCTTCTCTTCTTCTTCTCTCTCTCTCTCTCTTTTTCAGACAGTGTTTTGCTCTTGTTGCCCAGGTCAGAGTGCAATGGTGCGATCTCAGCTCAGTGCAACCTCCGCCTCCTGGATTCAAGTGATTCTCCTGCCTCAGCCTCCCGAATAGCTGAGATTACGGGCACACGCCACCATGTCTGGCTAATTTTGAATTTTTAGTAGAGATAGGGTTTCTTCATGTTGGTCAGGCTAGTCTCGAACTCCCGACCACAGGTAATCCACCCACCTCAGTCTCCCAAAGTGCTGGGATTACAGGCATGAGCCACCACGCCCAGCCTGAAGATCATTTCTAACAGAATTAGAATTGCACTGATAGGAAGCATGTCAGAGATGCTGGTAGCTCTCTTGGAATCCCAGTTATTTTAGGAAGGAGCACCTGAATGATCCATGAGTGAAAAAACATATCTTTGGCTTTGAGATCAGTGGCCAGTTCCACCTGGGAAGAATTTAAGTGATGAGTTAGGTCACTGGAGGCATCCATTTGGCAACTGTGCAATGAGCCTCTACAATAGGTCAGGCTCTGGAGAAACAGAAACACACATCTGGTCCTCGCTCTTGAGGAGCCCGCAATCTGGGGACTGATTTCTCAGTAAAGGGTGGATAGACAATGGTGCTCCCTCGAAGGAGAGCCCAAGGGTGCAGCAAGGGGCTTGAGTTTGGCTGACAGCCCTCCTCCGCATTGAGGTCACAGAGAATGAGGGCACAGGACAGGGCCCTCCAGTCCTTATGCTCAGCCGCTGGTGGAGCATGAGTGGCAGCTGCCAAAGGGACATGTTGACCATCTTCTGTCCTTCTTTCTGACTTCATAGCTTTGAACCCAGGGTGAGTCTGGGATCCTCTAGATTCCCCTATGCGATTTCCCCAAATAGCTTTCATGGCGTGGTTTGAAACATAAAAACCAACAGCTTTCATCAGCGCTTCCCTTTAGAGGCTCAGAGAACCTTAACTTCTTTTGAGGTACAGCTTACAGAAAGTGCGCAGCTATTAACTGCACAGCTCGATTAATGTTTATACACACACCCTCCTGTGTTAACCACCACTCAGATCAGGAGAGAGAGAATTTCCAAAACCCCAGAAGACTCCCTGGGCCCCTTTCCAGTTAATACCTCCAAGGTAACTACTATTTAGACTTCTATCACCTAGATTAGTTCTGTCTGTCCTAGAATTTCATACAGATGGAGTCATACGGTATGTGCCCTTCATTCGTGTTTGGGAGATTCATCCATATTACTGTGTGAAGCAGCATGGTAGTTTGTTCATTCTTTATTGCCAATTGGCATTCCACATAGAATATACAATCTATCCATTCTCCTGCTGATGGCCTTTGTTCCCCCAGTTTTTTACTTGCATGAATGAAGTTGCTATTATTTTCGCATGTATCTTTTGGTGTCAACTCATTTTTGTTGGGTATAAGTGGAATAGGCATAGGCATATTCTTTGAATTCTTTTTTTTTTTTTTTTGAGACAGTCTCACTCTGTTACCCAGGCTGGAGTGCAGTGGCACAATCATGACTTTCTGCAGCCTCAAACTCCTGGACTCAAGTGGTTCTCCTGCCTCTGCCTCCCAAGTAGCTGGGACTACAGGTGTGCACCACCATGCCTGGCTAATTTAATTTTGGAGAGATGAGGTCTCACTATGTTGCCTAGGCTGGTCTTGAACTCCTGGCCCCAAGTGATCCTCCTGCCTCAACTTCCCAAGGTAATGGGATTACAGGTGTGAGCCACCATGCTTGCCACCCCCTGTCCTTTTTTTTTTTTTTTTTTTTGATGGGGTCTCACTCTGTGGCCCAGGCTGGAGTGCAATGCTGTGATCATAGCTCACGGCAGCCTTGAACTCCTGGGCTCAAGCCATCTTTCCGGTGCTGCCTCCTGAGCAGCTGGGACTACAGGGATGTGCCACTGCGCTGGCTAATTTTATTTAACTAAGAAACATCTTTTTTTTTTTTTTTTTTTGTAGAGATGGGGTCTCACTATGTTGCCCAGGCTAGTCTCTGGCTCCTGGACTCAAGTAGTCCT
Organism: Macaca fascicularis; assembly: GCF_037993035.2. NCBI lineage: Eukaryota > Metazoa > Chordata > Mammalia > Primates > Cercopithecidae > Macaca > Macaca fascicularis. Next base: position 142,153,220 of record NC_088381.1, on the reverse strand, counting down.
CCTGCCTCAGCCTCCCAATGTGCCGGGATTACTGGTGTGAACCACTGCAGCGGGGACACTTGGTCCTTTCGACAACCTGGTGAAGTAGTTATTTTCCCCCTTTAATGGAAGAGGAAACTAAGTTCAATAAGGCTAAGAATCCTATCCAAGGCCACATGCCAAAGCTATTAAGTAGCAGAACCCATATTCAAACTAGAATGATCAACTGTCACATGGTCAAGACTGTTCCTCCTCCCAGGAAACCCCTGAGTTCTAAGCAAATCAGACGGTTAGTCACCCTAATTCAAACCTGACTGGATTCAAAAGTGGAGCTTTGTTATTTTTTCTTTGAAACGGAGTCTCGCTCTGTCACCCAGGCTGGAGTGCAGTGGTACGATCTTAGCTCACTGCAAGCTCCGCCTCCCGGGTTCACGCCATTCTCCTGCCTCAGCCTCCCGAGTCACTGGGACTACAGGTGCCCGCCACCACGCCTGGCTAATTTCTTGTATTTTTAGTAGAGACGGGGTTTCACCGTGTTAGCCAGGATGGTCTCGATCTCCTGACCTTGTGATCCACCTGCCTCGGCCTCCCGAAGTGCTGGGATTACAGGTGTGAGCCACCGCGCCTGGCCCCAAAAGTGAGCTCTTTATCATCAGGCTGGGATTTCCCCTGGCCTAACATTTCACCAGACAGCACGTGGTGTTAGCACAGACTCAAGGCAGAATATTTTGTCTTCAAAACACTCATGTGATATCAGGATTTTACTTGTTTTTCTTTTATTTTGAAGAAAGCGATTTCATTTAAAGTAGATCTGAGTTGGGTAAGAATAAAATTATTTATATGAAAAGAATTTTCTAATACAATCCATCAAACAAGGATTTATTCAGCACCCATGAGCTGAAAAGAAGTTTAAGGCAGTCCTTGACTTCAAGAAATTAATCATTTACTTAGGGAGCTAAGAGGAAAGCTTAAGGAATAAAATTAGAGGATAATAAACAGTAATAATAATCACCCCATATGTGAGTACTTACTGTGCCCAAGGGGCTTTACAGAGTCTAATTTAATCTTCACAACACAGCTGTGAGATATGTTCTGCTGTTATGCTCATTTCAGATGAGGAAACCAAGACTTGGTGAAGTGATTTGGTCAAGGAAAAAAATCATTGAGCTGTTCACTTAAGATTTGTAGATTTAATATAAACGAGTTACGCCTCTGATAAATCTTTATTGAATGGGAAACGCTTGAAAATACAGACATTTTTTCCTTTCTCTGCTCTTGAATATCCTATCCCCAATAATTTAGTGCAAAATTTTAAATATGTATTTTGGCTTGTTTCATTTTAGGAAAATAGCAGTTCAGGTCAAAATGGCGCTTTTAGCCTTAATGGCTTGGGTGCAAATAGGCACAGCTTGTGACTGTGAAATCAGAGGTCCTGGCTTGCAGCGGGGTTCCGGGGCTGACACAGTCCAATGGGCCAGTGCAACCTGCTTGGTACCCCGGCTGCACAAACTGTTGGCCTCATGGTCAGTCCTGACCAGAAATGCACAAGGGTATTTGTCCCCTGGGTCCTCAAGGTCAGCTCCTCCATCTCCCTCCAACACACCCCAAACCTTATCACATCCCTCAACCTCCTGACCCTGCCACCCATCTCTGCTTTTCAGGTTTGCAGGCCCCCACCCAGAGGCACCTTCATCATTCCTCCCTGACACGTCAACTTTCATTTTCCTAGGACGAGTCTCATTTGACAGTCTCCTGCCCATATTTCTAAGCTCTCTGGGTCTCGGTGTGCTATTTCTCTGTCCTCTCTGGGGGTTGTAACACCAATCATCTGCAGGTTTCATTAGCATGCTGTTTACCCCTGTCTTTCAGATCATTAATGAAGATGTGAAGTGAGACACCAATCCTCACGGCCCCCACCATGTGCCCCCTCCCGTGCCCGGCGCTGCTGGAGTCATTATCCTTCCTGGTGTGACAGGGTCAGAACCAAACCAATTTGCATCAATCTTTGGTGATGCTGTGAAGTGTTGCCTGCCCTGCAATGCTGCTGCCGTAACAACTGCTTCAGCCGTCTGGTCTGGAGTGCTCTTCTCTCCTTTGGAAGGCTCATCAGATCTGGCCACTCCAGTTCTGGCTGAAAGCCCCAGAGCGACTGCAACGGTCAGGCAGGATTCAGGGCTACACATGGCTGACATTGTTTCTTCTTCGTTTCACTCTCCTGAGCTGGGCAGAAAGCAGTCCCTCTTTGGCAAACAGGATGGACAAGTGCATGCACTAGTGGAGGAGGGAGCAGATGTGGCAGGCACGGAATTTTACTCGTTGCTGCATCTATTTCTATCAAGGAAAATGGGGAGTGCTCCCCATTCCCCCCCATTTTCTAGCCCAGGCCTAGTCAGATGTGTGGGTTTGTATATTCTGGATACTTGGGGCTGATGTGGTCAAGTCACTTCTTGGGGAGAAGGTCAATTCTTCTCCACTATTTTCTCACGTCATTTGGTCCTGAGGCTTTTATATCTTCTTTAGCAATTCCATGACTATGCTTCTCATCCTGCAGGGAGACTGACTTTATATACACACTTGTCTCCCAATAAAAGTGAGAACCACCTCCTACACATCCCTTGTGTCTTCCAGACCCAACTCAGATGAAACGCACTTCCTTCTCTTTCCTGAGAGTGCAGCGCCTCCAACTGGTTGTGATGAAAACATGAGTATAATTCCAGATTCTTCTCTGACCCATTCCTACTCCTGACCTCCAACTCATCTTTTCTTCCTTCTCTTCCAATTGGGAAGGGGAAGGTAAGCAGGGAGAAAGCAGTGAAGGAAACTCTCGCAAACACAACATCTGAAGTAAGGTGCTGCATGCCCAAGAGCTGGGGGAAACTTAATGCTAAGACTCTACAGCAAGGTTAGGTGAGACATACTTTCTCAGGGTAGGGAAAGACTGAGGAAAAAGATAGCTATTTGGCAACACTGAACACCTACTGACTGAATGATTTTTTCTGTTCCTGGGCAAAGGCTCTGAGGAGTGTGGGGAGAGATGGAACTGTCATGAATAGGGAACAAGTTTTTTTTTCCACATTACATACAATGAAGTAGAGGTCCTAGGGCATAGCTGGATGGTTATTAGGTGCTCAATAAACACTTATTGGTGTACAGAATGATACACATTTGCATACGAAAGAACAAATTTCATTACCATATACAAAGGTCATCGATGAACTATGTATGTGTGCACATGTGTGCAGGATAACAGGCTGAGTTGAGAAGCAGGGCTTTTAAAATCTGTATATCTGGCCCCAGAGGCTTTTTTCTCCCTGTATTATAAAATCAATACCTGTTTCTGTAGAGAGCTTGGAAAACGTAGAAGAAAACAACAATACCCCATATTCCTCCAACCAGGCAGCAAGCACTATTACCACCTTTGCCTATTGCCTTCTATTCACCGCCCCACATTGCTGTAATTGTGTTACATCCGGCTATTTCACTTATCCTTATGACAAAACCATTTCTTCCATGATATCATAACCTCTTTGCAAACACACCAAATGGCTGCATGGTAGTTCACTATGGGAATGTACCCTGATTTACTCAACAGCTGCACATCTGAACAGCCTTTGGGACCCTTGAAGGCAGAGGCAGCAGCAGCAGAGGTGGATGGCAGGAAGCAGGAGGCCAAGGTGAAGCAGCTCTCAGGACCTTGCTTTCCCATGAGCCCCCCCATTCCTCAGAGACCATTTCTGGTTCCAATCCTCACATATCCCTCATGGGTCCTGCTGCAGCCAGCACTTCTCATTTCCACTCAGCCTCAAGTCACTGACTTTCCCAACTTGACTCTTCTCAGCTGCTCCTTTGTGCAAAGTCACTGGCTCAGGCCAACTTGGCTGCTGGGGCTTGGCTACATCCAAGAAGGCCCTGGGATGTGACTTTCAGCCTCACTTGACCCTGAGGCCTCAGGCTGCAGAGTCAGGCCAGGGTCTCTCCATGGGTTCCCAGAGAAGGCAAAGCCCAGAGGAGGCTGCCAGGGGAGCAGAAGCCTGAGTGGACCCTGCTCAGTCCTGGAAAGGGAGTGAGAACCTGACAAGTCTCACACCATAGAAAACTATCTGGCCCAGGCACAGTGGCTCACGCTTGTAATCCCAATACTTTGGGAGGCTGAGATAGGTGGATCACTTGAGCCCAGGAGTTTGAGACTGGCCTGGGCAACATGGCGAAACTGTATCTCTGCAAAAAATACAAAAATTAGCCAGGTGTGGTGGCATGTGCTTGTGATTCCAACTACTTTGGAGGCTGAGGCAGGAGGATTGCTTGAGTCCAGAAGGCAGAGGTTGCAGCAAGCTGAGATTGTGCCACTGCACTCTAGCCTTGGTGACAGAGGGAGACCCTGTCCTCACGATAAAAAAGAAGGAAGGAGGGAAGGAAGGAAGGAAGGAAGGGAGGGAGGGAGGGAGGGAGGAAGGGGAAGGGAGGGGAGGGGAGAAGGGAAGGGGAAGGGAGAGGGAAGGGGAGGGGAGAGGGAAGGGGAGGGAAGGGGAGGGGAGGGGAAAGGAGAAGGGAAAGGGAGGGGAGAAGGCGAGGGGAGAAGAGAAGGGGAGGGGAGGGAAGAGAAAGGGGAGGGGAGGGAAGAGAAAGGGGAGGGGAGGGGAGGGGAGGGGAGGGAAGGGAAGGGAAGGGAAGGGAAAAACTATTTGGAGGAATGTGGAGGACTGGAGGGTGAGGGGTAGCGGGTTATGACCCAGTCCAACAGGGAAGTGTGTTCCTGTGCAGTGACTAGAAAAGCATGGTTGCTCAGAAAATACGAGGACCACAAAGATTAGCAAAGCACAGTGATTTGAGGCTTATGTATGCCAAGTTCAGTATCAGCTCAGAAACCTGCCAATGTCCCAAAGAATATCTTTCCCTCCCTTGCTTAATGCCACTGTCTGTAGAGTCAACGATGGTTTCTACTGAATGTCCATGGGCCTCAGTGGGTGGAAGGATGGGGGTAGGAGAAATAGTAAACTGTCAGCTCTTCTGAAGGGTTACGGAAATAGTATTCTGCTTAACTGACTAGTCAAGGTAACCAGAAGTTACTATATTTTCCCTGTAGGGATTGCCAATTTTTTTTTTTTTTTTTTGAGATGGAGTCTCACTCTGTCACCCAGGGTGGAGTGCACTGATGCAATCTCAGTTCACTGCAACCTCTGCCTCTTGGGTTCAAGCAATTCCCTTCCCTCAGCCTGCCGAGTAGCTGGAACTACAGGCACCCACCACTACACACAGCTAAATTTTTTTGTATTTTTTTTTTTTAAGTAGAGACGGGGTTTTACCATGTTGGCCAGGCTGGTCTTGAACTCCTGACCTCAAGTGATCCACATGCCTCAGCCTCCCAAAGTGCTGGGATTATAGGTGTGAGCCACCATGCCTGGCCTAGGGATTGTCAATTTTTAATAAATATGAGTATAATAAAAAATTAAATACTACATGGAATCTGTTTTATATATCTATCAAGCAATTATACACATAATGGGTAAGATATGCCATGTACCACTCTCAATACTTTGCAATACTCATTTAATCTCTACAGCTACCCTAGTAGTTAGGTGCTATTTGCACCCAGGCAGCCTGACGTCAGAGCCTGTGCCCTTGTCCATGATGCTGATAGGACTCTTTAAAGTGGAAAAAGTCCTAAGGAAACCAAGGCTTAGAGAGAAGTAACTTATGCAAGATCACCCCTGCCTTTGTCTCAAAATCCAAGCACTTATTATATCTTTGACCAGCAATGAGGCTATGAACACCGAATGTCAAGGCACAGTTCATTCTTTTCTTATTTTAGCACCTATTATGTGCCAGGTAGTTCTGTTTATAACCAAAGAAACTGTAGGAAATTGAACAAATTTGGATCAATTCTTTGGCATGTCCCAAAAGTTGTTTTTAACAGTCAAATCTTATCTTCTCTATGTCTCAGAAAAATGAAGGTAGAAAAACAATGCCACTTTGATTACTTGAGTTTTTTGGCTTCTCGGATTCTACATAACTGAATCTCCTTTTGTATTGGAGGTCACTTTCAAAAACACTAGGTATAGAAATCAAGACAGAAAGCAGAGGGCAAGAGAGAGATGAAAATATGTGAGCCCAATTCTGCTCCGAACTTGAGTTTAATTGAGATTCCAACTGCCATTCTCTCCTGCATTCTTTTGTCCCTGGCTATGACCAAGTTTACGGCTGTATCGCCCCAAGTAATCCCCGTAATGGGCTGCAATCCTGGGGGAGCTGTTTTTGTTCATTAAGTGGCCAACCTCTGAGCCACATGGAGTGCGGCCAGTTATGGCTTCTTGCCCTGGCAGATGGGCCACTTTTCTGTTTTAAATAAACAGAGATCTTTCAGGAGAGAGGAGACAGTAGGCAGGGGTTGGGGACACAACCAGAGACATAAAGGTGATGGGTGCTAGAAATGAGGGCCAGAGTGAGGGGGGCAGTGGGTGCCCCTTCCACGTCATGCAGTCTTCTAGGGCAGAATTCACTCATGTGCTGTGTGTTAGCTTTCTCTGCAATGGTAACTATAGTTGTATAGGGCTTACAGTTTGTGAAGGGCTCAGTGTAGTTCCCGGAATGATGCCAGCGGTCTGCAGGGGTGGGAGGAGTGACGGGGCCATAGATAGGAGGCAGCGAATGAACAGAGTGGGGCAAATGGCTGAGAGGGGGCTTCCCCTGAGGGTCAGAATTTCTCAGTGCTTCAGACTCCAGCTCAAGTGACAGGGGCCAGGCTGTGCCCAGAGCAGTTCTCTCAAGTCAACTGACTCTTACCTCTTTGCCCACAGCCCCAGTGTCTGCTTCTCAAAGTTGGGGAAACATTGCAGCAGCTGCTTGTTGGGAGACCCTGTCCCCTCACTGCATTGCACCACCCCCTCCCTGCCACCTGCCCCACCACCCCATGTCTGTCCTCTGGTTAGAGTTGTGTGAAGCGGAAGACAATTTGGGGCTTATTAGTGTCCCAGGGAGACATGTAACTTGTGTTGCTGGGACCCAAACAGCAAGAGTCTTAGCGGCAAACTCCAGCCGAGAAAAGACTGAGGAATTGTCTCACCTAATTACAGGGAATGGCCCTCTTTGTGTTTGTGATTCGGTACGGTTGTCCGATCGCTTTTGATCGCTTTTCTCTATTTGCTGGCTCAGGCCATGCTGGAATTGTGCTAATTAGAAGAGAAATGGACAGAGTGATCCTGTCAGCCCTGGTTACTGGTGGGGACAAAGCAGAATATTATTCTGAGGCAGTGTTTTGTGAGGGCCCTTCTTCCAGCTCTCATTAGGAGGAAGGGGCCCACAGGAGGGGAAGGTTCCAAATGCCTGGCCCAGCTAATGGAGCACTGGGGTGTTCCTGTGCTAATTAACAGGCTCTGCCAGCACTCACGCCAACCAGGAGCCTCACAGTTACACCTGGTATCGTCTGAAGCCCCCAGCTGCTCGAGAGGAAAAAGTGCCAGGCAAAGGGTGGGAAGGCCAGTGGCCTCTTTAGGGATAGACAGGGACACACACCCCAAATGCCAAAAAGCCTACATAGATAGGAAAAGTCAGTTCCAGTCCATCAGAACTTACAACCGTGGAGACACCACCCTTTGCCACTCTCTGGGGTTGGGGGTTGCAAGACTCTGGTGAAACAAAGCCCACATAGGGATCAGATATCCTTGTAGCTCTCACAAGATGAAGAAAACAGAGAATGGAGAACATAACCAAATGCTTGGAGATGGAGTTAGTGCCGAAGCTGAGAACTGGTAAGAGACTGTGTTATTTGGCTTCTGGGATCATCCACCTTGGCCCAACTGTCCGTTTCCTCACTTCCTGCTCTGCCTGTTCACCTTCCTGTGATGGCTTAATCCTGGAGGAAACAGGAGGAGTCAGGGCATCCCACTGGAAGTGAAATTTCTCGGCTTCATTTCAAAGCTCCTGGGGAAGTCGAAACACCCTTCTGAAGCCACAGGGACAAGGGGATGACTTCCATCAGTTCTATTTTCACTGCCTTGATCTGGGAGAGTCCAGAAGAGCAGCTAGAGAACTAAAACCACGGAGCAGTTAGCAAGTGTCCATTTAAAAAATATGACAAAAATGGAAAGATAAAAATGATGGCATTTCAATATCAACACAATTAATACCCTGTGAACTTTAAGTGCTCTAACCTATGGAAGGCAGGCCAAGCAAATCAGCAGAGGCCTAGACTCTGGGAGACTGAAGACAGCAAGAAGTAATGAGTGCTGGTAAGAAAAAAAATGTTAATAAGAATTTGCAAACGTGTCTCCAAGCTCCAATACTATGCTTTTCAGAATGTTGCTGCTCACATTTAACAGATGCTTTCCAGGATGGTATTTGGAATGGCAAAGGAAAAGGGAAAAAATATCTGTAGGCAAGTAATACACAATTATTTACTGTAAAAATAGTCTCTAAAGACTTAGAACATTCATAACACTGTCCCTGCTTAGTCAATCAGCCATGCTTTTCTAGATCACAGAAATCTACTGTTCATCCAGATGTCTTTTTTGGAAATAAATGATGGGCCTATGATGAGAAGCAATTTGCTGTCCTTAAAATGAAATGCTTTCTTTAAAAGGGCATATTCTGGTCTAGAGCAGGTAAACTATCAATGGGTGAAAGCAGTAGCGGTAATGAGTACTTCCTCTTTTCCAGTTCTTGAACACAGTTGAAAAGGAACCCACACTAAGGGATTTAGTAGATGGCAGATAAATACTTGTTTTCAATCTATCATGTGTAACCAGAAGTCTGCAAGCAAATTGCTTTTGAACCCCCAGTTCAAAGAAGACATTGAAGAACTAGATGTGTAGGAGCCAGCTATACCTTGAGGAGTTTTCAATTTAGTAGGAGAAATAAGATATGTACTCAGAGCCAGGCGTAGTGGCTCACGCCTATAATCCCAGCACTTTGGGAAGCCAAGGCCAGAGGATCTCTTGAGGCCAGGAGTTTGAGACCAGCCTGGCCAACATGGCAAAACCTGTCTCTACTAAAAATACAAAAATTAGCCGGAGTGTGGTGGCATGTGCCTGTAATCCCAACTACCAGGGAGGCTGAGGCAGAGAATTGCTTGAACCCGGGAGGCAGAGGTTGCAGTGAGTCAAAATTGCATCACTGCACTCCAGCCTGGGCGACAGAGCGAGACTCTTGTCTCAAAAAGAAAAAGTACTCAGACCACTTAAATATAAGGCAGAGTGTGGTAAGAGTCACAGGGATGATATGGGGAAATGCTCTAGGAATGTAGGGGAAGGACCATTTCCAGCTGGATCATCAGGGGATTATAGGAAGCATAGGTTTGATAGATGCAAAAGGGATCCAAGATCTTCTAGGAACTCAAAGGCAGGAGCAAAGGCACTCAAGTGAGAAACTGGGAACTGTTCAGAGTAACTGCAACATGGACTTCATACATAGGAGAGGAAGAAAACTAAACAGAAGGGTTGATTAGGATTACATGTAGAGAGTCTTAAAATGCCAGGTCAAGAGATTGAGACTTTATTAGTAGACATGGGAAGATATTAAAGGTTTCTTTTTTTTTTTTTTTTTGAGACGGAGTCTCGCTCTGTCACCCAGGCTGGAGTGCAGTGGCCGGATCTCAGCTCACTGCAAGCTCCGCCTCCCGGGTTTACGCCATTCTCCTGCCTCAGCCTCCTGAGTAGCTGGGACTACAGGCGCCTGCCACCTCGCCCGGCTAAGTTTTTGTATTTTTAGTAGAGACGGGGTTTCACCGTGTTAGTCAGGATGGTCTCGATCTCCTGACCTCGTGATCCGCCCGTCTCGGCCTCCCAAAGTGCTGGGATTACAGGCTTAAGCCACCGCGCCCGGCCGATATTAAAGGTTTCTAAATACTACTGTAGGGTGTTGGGCAGTGGTAGGATAGATTGGAAGGCAGGAGACCAAGTAGATGACGGTAAAGCCCCAAACTATCCACTAAGTATATTAAGGAGGAACACAGTGGATTGTTTATCATTATAGTTGTACTTTCTGATGAGGTCTGTGCTTTAAATATCCAACTCGGCCCTCTGAGGAAAAACTCACCCTCCTGTAAAAGGGACACATTTATTATGAAGACACAGAAACCATCACATACAAAGTACAATCCTTTAACATCCTGAAATACATATACACACACACTGTACATCAATTTATATTATCAATATAAAAATACATCATTAACATTTCTAAGGATGACAAATACAAAACCAATAAATATCGCAATTCTAAAACATCTACTTACATTAAGTGCTGGTGGATAGGATGATGATAAAAGAAAGAGGCCAAAGCGGACCAGAAAACCAACTACCTGGCTTCCAGTTACAGACTTGAGTTGGTTTGGGGGAGGTATCCCAATCAATTTCCCCAAACACTTAAAAGTGCCTGATGTCATCAACTCTCAAAAACAGAGCAAAGGAAGAATCTGACATTATGGCACTATTTTTTGGCCACACACACATACACACACAAACTCTTCAACCGCATTTAGTGAGATACAGAAATATCCATCGATAATGAGTTTAAATTAAAATCAAAGCCCCTACAACCTAACCTTCTATGTAGCACCCCAGTAGAATGTTTTACTTCTCATACTCATCTTTCATATCTTATGTTCAGTCTTTTTTCCTCTCAATAAGTAAAACTACATGGATGGCCAAACGAGAGAAAAATTCAGCGTTAATTCTAGCATGAGAACAAGGCACAAATGTCAGAAAATGGTTAATGGATCAGCTTTTAAACTGAAGAGTGCCATGCCCTAGCAAACACTCACGACTCAAAACTTGACCATAACTTTTCTTGTGTCCAAACACCATCAGACTATTGCCACAGGGATCTTCTTTTTTTTTTTTGAGACAGAGCCTCACTCTGTTGCCCAGGCTGGAGTGTAGTGGCATGATTTTGGCTCACGGCAACCTCCACCTCCCGGATTCAAGCGATTCTCGTGCCTCAGGCCCCCAAGTAGCTGAGACTATAGGCATGCGCCATCACGCCCAGCTAATTTTTGTATTTTTAGTAGAGACAGGGTTTCACCATGTTGGCCAGGCTGGTCTGGAACTCCTGACTTCAAGTGATCTGCCCACCTCAGCCTCCCAAAGTGCTGGGATTACAGGTATGAGTTGCCTGGCCAGGATATTCTTATTTATTTATTTTGAGATGGAGTTTCGCTCTGTCGCCCAGGCTGGAGTGCAGTGGCGCGATCTTGGCTCACTGCAACCTCCGCCTCCTCGGTTCAAGCAATTCTCCTGCCTCAGCCTCCCGAATAGCTGGGACTACAGGCCCGTGTCACCATGCCCAGCTAATTTTTGTATTTTTAGTAGAGATGGGGTTTCACCATGTTGGCCAGGATGGTCTCTATCTCTTGATTTCATGATCCGCTTGCCTCGGCCTCCCAAAGTGCTGGGATTACAGGCGTGAGCCACTGCGCCCGGCCCCGGGATATTCTTTTGTGCAAAGTTTAGGAAACTCCATGCACTTCTCAAAACATCAGATGATGGGGGCTGGCTTATACGAGAAATATAAAGAACACATATAATAGATTTTACCCACGGGCTAGATTTTCAGATTTTAACAGAGACAGATAAGTGGTGAAGAACTCCATGAAAGTTGTATTTAATTCTTTCGTGTGTGTGTGTTTCTATTATATAGATGAACTATCTCATACGTGCTGTCAGAGGGGACAATCCCACCATACCACAGCACATTCTTTTAAGGTCAATTAGGGCTTCTAGCTTTCAACCAAATGGGAACTCCTATAAACCATCCCGTTTCTCTTGTCTTTCAGGCTACACTGACTTTCTTGCTTGAATCTGTAACAGATTAATTAGAACTTGAAAGTCCTTTCTGTCACCTTCACATTGGTCTTTAGATCTAGAACCCAAGGCAACCTTGGATGGGCCTTTCACTATACAAGCTAATTCCAGGAGGGACTCAGGGATCCCTTTGCCCGAAGTCAGAACTGGAAGGTGGGGCTGGGAAGTAAGGAATGAAAAGCAAATGGGACTATCATAAGAGGTATAGAAGTTTTAAAAAACAGATGTACATTTCAAGAAGATTCTGGTTTCTCCAGCTGGGGATTCTGGGAACTTAGTATATACTGGAGAGTTCACAGGTCAGGCTGCATGGTCTGGTCCAGAATCTAGTTGGTCTCTGGTCTCCTTGCATCAAAAACACTTCCTAAGAGATCAAGAACAATTCAAAAGAACCCATCCAATCAACATGTCACAACTGACTGCCATGACTGAGTCAAATCAACCGTAAGATCCTGGGGCTCCTGAATCACTTCCAGAAATGAGAAAGCAGGACTTTGACCTTTAAGAATGATATGCCCTCAGCTGTTACCAATATCCGAGGCTAAGAAGGTTCAAGTCTGAAAGCTGACTGAGTAACTGCAATGATCCTTGGGTAGAGCAGATTCTTCTCTTGCTGCTGAATGTCCTCAGACGCGTAGAGTGCCAGGAACAGGGGAGAGGGCAGTCCTGGAGGTACACCCTCTGGTCTCTCCCAAGCAAGCAGTGAGGTGTGCATTGTTAGAGGTGCACCGGGAAGGGAGCTTGGTTTCGAACCCCAGGACATCCTGTCCACAAGCAGCTGCTACTTCTTGGGCTTCTCTAGAATATTGAGGAATTTCCCCCGTGTCATCTCTCTGGCTGGAATCACAAAGCAAACAAATGATCAATGAAAACCTAAAATCTGAAAAAAGAATCATAGAAAGATTTAACTTAAAAATGCAGATTGATTTAAATTATATATCAAGTTGCTATCACAACAGATTTAATCATCACCAACTAACCTCCTAAAAGAGGGTAAAAACAAACCGTTACAGACAACTACAACTCTACAAAGCTATTCTGAAGTTGGCAATTGAGATACACACCAAATGACTGCGAAAGATTGTATCATTCACCTTTAAACAAATCACCAGGGGATTCCCCCAAAACCTCTCTCTGTCTCAAGAATCTAACCTAATACTCATGTTCACTATCTCAGGGGGTTTGCTTTTGGGGCCTAAAATCCAACCAAGATTAGTCTTCTCTGGGTTGCTGGTCTCTGGACATTTATAATCTCAAATCAAAATTAGAGATCATTTACCCTATCTCTCGGCAGTGGTAGTCCCTGGATACTGTAATATAACAGGGTTTATATTCCCTTAGTGCAGTTCATCTGTGGATGGTGTCATAAAGTAGGGTTTATAGAGCTTTGGTCTTCTTTCCCTTGGCATTGTCAGTCCTTAGATATTTAATATAGCCAGCCAAGGTTTATGTGTCTTTCTCCGGCTTTCAGCACCATCAATCTTTGAATGCTGTAGTTACAAGTGGGTTTATATAGCTACTTTCCTACATAGAAGGTTCCAAAATGAAAGTAAAACATTTCTCAGTTACAAGGGCCACTCCAGAGGTCCCCCATTTTAGATCTCAGAAAGCATACGTAGTGTAACAGCCCCTTCCTCATCCTCATCCTAAAAGGCCATGTTTTCAGATTTCTTAAATGGATTTAACAGTGCAGAAAGTTTCTGATGGCTGATGGCTGGCTCTGGGAGCCAGGCCTTCTGGAACCATGCAGTAGGCACAGGGCAGGTTGTGTGGCCTCCCAAGAACACATCTCCATCATGGCCAAAGAAGTGAGGTGGCTAGGGAGGCACCCTCAGGAACGAGAAGGACCTTCACCCAGGCCTCCTTGTTGCCTTTCCCAAGTCCAGAGCAAACAGAGCTAGATGAATGGCCTCCCGCTCCCCTCTGCCCCAACTTAAATTTTCTTGTTTTATTGTACAATGAAGACATAAAACAACACAACCTCTGGGACCACAGGGAGGCTTTTGGTAACTTCAGTCTATACGTTCCCCATCTTTCACTAGTTCCTGTGCTCCAACAGAGGGAAAGGAAATTCCATTAACTAGGCATAGAAGCCCAGTGTTGGGTCTTGCCTCACGTGCCCACAATCCCAACCCAGATCAAATCAAACAGACCGTTCCTTCCTTTGTGGATTTATAGCAAATCCTGTATAAGCAAAGTTCCTATAAGACTTGCATGCAATTCCTTGCTTATATAGTTGTCTTCCTCTACTAAAAGGTACTGAAGGCAGAGACTGTTTAGTGCTTTGGACTTCTCTCCCTCGGCAAAAGATCCAAACAATCAGATCCAAACTCCAGAGCACGTGCCCTCCTGTTCACTTGTCATCAGAGATGTTAACATTTCTGATTAATTCATATAGCCCTTATTTTATTCCTCATTTCTTTATCCTCGCTCTGCTGCAGTGCGAAGATTCTTACCGACCTGCTACAGACTCAGCAGACTGGATAAATTATAATACACCAAAGAACTAGAACCAGAAACGCAAAAAATGTTAGTTTCCTTCCTTTCCATCAACAAGTATGACTAGTTAGTGGCCCTCAGTGCTCCATTCTCTACATGATGGGAGTCTTTTTAAATGTGCCTTGCTTATTTGACAAGAAAATCATTTCCCTTAATACAAATAATGCCAAGTTAATGGAGAGATTGGGGTCAAGGACTAACTACTCTAGAGAAAATCCAATCAAGTACTGTCTTGCCCATAGGAGGCAGCATGGGCTTCTTGCAGAGAACATAGGATTTGAACTCAGTTTAAGTTCCAGCTCTAGGCCGGGCGCGGTGGCTCAAGCCTGTAATCCCAGCACTTTGGGAGGCCAAGACGGGCGGATCACGAGGTCGGGAGATCGAGACCATCATGGCGAACACGGTGAAACCCCGTCTCTACTAAAAAAATACAAAAAACTAGCCGGGCGAGGTGGCGGGCGCCTGTAGTCCCAGCTACTCGGGAGGCTGAGGCAGGAGAATGGCGGGAACCCGGGAGGCGGAGCTTGCAGTGAGCTGAGATCCGGCCACTGCACTCCAGCCTGGGAGACAGAGCGAGACTCCGTCTCAAAAAAAAAAAAAAAAAAAAAAAAAAAAAGTTCCAGCTCTAGCACTTAGCAGCAGGGTGACACCCTGGGCTGGGCAGATCTCTGAGCCTCAGTCTCTTCATTCGTAACGGAGAGAATGTTAACACCCTACTTTTCTCTTGGATATTAGCAATGAACACGCTGGGTATAGTGCTAATCATTAACACAACATTTTCCAGAGGTGGGTAAGCTCTCTCACACTCAGTATTTTCTGAGTGAGTGAATGAATGAATGAATGAATGAATGAATGAACAAACTGCACAAAGGGAGGCTAGCAAACAAAAAACTCCATTCCTTGGAATCTTTTCCCTCAGCTTGAAGGAAAATAAATTTCCTTATACTTTTGGGCAGATTGTCTCACTTATTTCTACTAGATGGGTTATCTGCCTACTCTCAAGTTTAAACATGCAACAAATGATCCTGCAACATGGCTAGAAGCAGGAGCTTTGGAAACCAAACATGGGCAATACAAAACTCTTCTGGAGAGAACACAGCCTGGTTCCAAAAATCCTGGGCCTGGAGCACTGCACTGCTCTAACTAACGATTTCTGCCTGCTGACCTTCAGACCCACCAACTCCTTACTGTTTTTCCCCAAATGGGAAAATGACCAACATTTTTAAGACTTAGAATTTTAAAAGATCCACACAATTCAAGGGGTCAAAAGGGTTTAAAAGGAAAAATAAATAGATATTCTATTTTCTAGAAGTCTCTCAGTGGCAAGCTCTCCTTGAATTTAACCAATCCTTTTTAACAATCCTTTTTCCACTCAATCATTCCTCCCCCTTCAACCTAATCCAAGTACACAGAGCTGCAGGAAACCACTGTAAAAGTAGAAGTAATTCAAAAGACATCATCTCCTACATGGGAGGAGAGAAAGTTTTCCTACTCGCCAGTCCCATATAGGAGATATACGAATGTATGACACAGCCGCTCCCTAAAAGAGGGCTGTGCCCTATAAATCAGATGCTAAGCACCAACCCCTTTTTGTGCACAGAGAAATTGCTGTGGGTCAGGGGCTGCTCCAGAGCACGTGCCCTCCTGTTCACTTGTCATCAGAGATGTTAACATTTCTGATTAATTCATATAGCCCTTATTTTATTCCTCATTTCTTTATCCTCGCTCTGCTGCAGTGCGAAGATTCTTACCGACCTGCTACAGTAATCACCGCCCGCTAACCGCACCCCCCCAAACCTAGTGAAATTGTTTAGTGATGCCAACCGCGCTTTTAATTTGCAAGACATCAGACACAGAGGTAATTTATACTAACATCTGTTCATTTTTGACTTCTGAAACAAACTCGCACATGCTGCTACAAAATCCCATTAGGAGTAGGGAGACAGCCTTCTGCTACTATTCTGTATTCCTCGTCTACACACACACACACACACACACACACACATACACCTCTTCTAGTAGGGTCTTATAAATAAATGTATTTTACTCTTAGCTTTTTAAGCTCCCATCAGGAATTTCAAATCTCTTTGGGGAACAATCTTTAGAGATGACTACTGCCTGCTTACAGAGAAGAGAAAGCCATTTCTATTCCCCACTGCCTAGTTCTGTCCCTTCTTCTTCACAATGGTTATAGCTTGGTATAATTCTAGAATGAATAGCCAGCGTAAGATTACATGTTCTTCAGCTTGGCACTTCCAGTTCCTCCATTTTCTCCTGTTTCTTTGTTCCCCATAATGTGTTATATAGAAAACAATTCTAGACACAATAAGATTGGGAGACAGCGTTATCTAGAGTCAGTGAAATCTGTCTGTCAACTATTTTCTTTTTTTTTGAAACAAAGTCTCGCTCTTGTTGTCCAGGTTGGAGTGCAATGGCACAATCTCAGCTCACTGCAACCTCTGCCTCCCCGGTTCAAGTGATTCTCCTGCCACAGCCTCTCAAGTAGCTGGGATTACAAGCATGCACCACCACGCTCAGCTAACTTTTTGTATTTTTGGTAGAGACAAGGTTTCACCATGTTGGCCAGGCTGGTCTCAGACTCCTGACCTCAGGTGATCCGCCTGCCTTGGAAGTGCTGGGATTATATAGGCACGAGCCACCTCGTCCAGTCTGTCAACTATTTTTTGATTCTGGATTTATTCTCTAAGATCACAAGGTTTCACAGGAAGGCAACACCGCTTCCATTCTAATAACTATGCCAAGAGGGGCCCACTGGTCATCAGCCACTGTTGCATGCCGTGCAGGAGAGAAGCATGACCCCTATGTCAAGTCATGATTTACAGGCCCTATTATGTTGGACATAGATCACAAATTGAGAAAGCCACAATTGAGACTGTCACCATAGGGTTAACATGTTAAATGCTGCAGAGAGTGTGGAGAGGAGACTGGCTACTACACACCGAGAGACAGCAAATGGATAGACTACAATCAACTTCCAGGTTTCCATTGTTTCTGTTATCCCCCACCCATTTTGTAGTTTCTCCAGGGCTATCGGGTTCATGGCAGCTGTAAATACCTGAGTATACTTGGAGAGGTCAGGGCTGAAAGGAGGACTCCACTGTGCCTGCTCTGAAAGTGGTGTGTGGTTTAATATAATCTCTTCTTTAGACTCTCCAATTCCTCCATCCTACATTTAGCCTTGCTTCTGGCTCACTTTCCACAATGACTATCCCCAAACTGCCTTCTCTGCAGTAAATTTTTCTGGTGGCTGGTTGAAAAAGATTCAGTGGTACAGATTGATTTCTCACTGGTGAGGGGATGAGGGATTACCAGAAGCACCCTGGTTAACGAGATTGGGTGCAGAATCTCTCTCGAGACCAGCCCTCTCTGCCAGGGCTCTGCACCTTTCGCCAATGACATATGGGTTTTATTACAGAAAGATTGTCCAGATTATACCTTTGAGGCAATTGCCTGATAAAATTCTGCTCAGCTTTTATGTAGGGAACAATGTAAAGTTTAAGTAACTTTTTAATGAAGTGGAAGAAACTCAGTTCAGTTTTTCAATTCCAATGCAAACTACTTTAAATATTTCTGTGCCTCAATATAATTAAAAATGTTTTTGAAGGGGGCACAAATTGCTTTCCACTGGATTTCTCCCATTCAGAAGAGCAATTAACAGGTTGCTTTTAGCAGATTCTAATATGAGTGGCCAGGAAACAAAGGAGACAACATAATATTGTGAAAAGAACAGGACTTCAGCTCTTACATTGACCCTGGGCCACGCAGGCAAATTACCAAGTTATTTTTCTGAGCTCCTTTCCTCATCCATTCAAGGTAGGATTAATACAAAGTCACATAGGCATTCAATAAATGCTTGCTACTGTACAACTATTTCTTTCATTTCAAACACGAAGTTTATTTAAGCAATAGGATGCCTGATGGGAAAACTATCTAAGATTCATTTCTTTTAGAGTAACTTATCCCTACTTAAAGACATATTGTCCTACATGTAACAGCTATGTATAAGAGTTTAAAAACGGGTTGGTTTTAGAATGACAAGTGAAAAACACCAAAATTCTCCAATTTAACAAGGTATGGAAGGATTTTTTTTTTTTTTTTAAATAAGAGACAAGGTCTTGCTCTGCCACTCAGGCTGGAGTGCAATGGTGCAGCCATAGCTCACTGCAGCCTCAACCTCCTGGACTCAAGTGATCCCCCTGCCTCAGCCTCCTAAGTAGTTGTGACTATATGTGTGCACCACCTGGTTAAATTTTTTAAAATTTTTTGTAGAGACAGGATCTTGAACTACTAGCTTTAAGTATGGAAGGATTCTGTGTTATTGATTTTTATTAAATGATGAGAGCAAAATAACTTAATGAAGTATAAAGATAAGAGGTGAATGAGCATGCCACTAATGGAGAAGGGGGGCATTGCCACAGAATCAGTATTTATCCCCATCTTATCTCCATCTGATGTTGATCAAAATATACCATTGGCCATTTAGTTTAAAAGATAAAAAGGCAATATGCTTGTGCACAAATGCCAGTCACTTTATGAACAATAAAGGAATGAGAAAGGGGTACACAAAAGGATAGAAAAAATCCACACTGTTGTAGTCAGGATGGCGTTCAATGGAGTTGTAGTTTTCTGAGAATGTATTCCTGGTCTGTGGGAATAGATTTCTGGAGTAAAGAGCAGGTTCCCTTTGTAGTACACACCTCCTGTCTGCTGCTGGAACAAATCAATTGTATTCTTATTTCCAACTGTGCAGGTGTGTCTATCTCATTAATCAGCTGCCCATCAAACTGGAATCTGATCTGCCTCATTGATAAACTGTTGTTCACAATGAGCTTTCATTAGTCTACAAAGTGATGTATGCCTCTTACTCTTAGACTGCACCACTGAACGATCCTACCCCTCCACCTTCAAATTAATATGACCACTGTTGGTAGGGCATGGTGGCTCACACCTGTAATCCCAGCACTTTGGGAGGCCGAGGCAGGTGGATTACCTGAGGGGTCAGGAGTTCGAGACCAGCCTGGCCAACATGGTGAAACCTCATCTTTACTAAAAATACAAAAATTGGGCGGGCGCGGTGGCTCAAGCCTGTAATCCCAGCACTTTGGGAGGCCGAGACGGGTGGATCACGAGGTCAGGAGATCGAGACCATCCTGGCTAACACGGTGAAACCCCGTCTCTACTAAAAAATACAAAAAACTAGCCGGGCGAGGTGGCGGGCGCCTGTAGTCCCAGCTACTCGGGAGGCTGAGGCAGGAGAATGGCGTGAACCCGGGAGGCGGAGCTGAGATCCGGCCACTGCACTCCAGGCTGGGCGACAGAGCGAGACTCTGTCTCAAAAACAAAACAAAACAAAAAAAAAAACAAAAAAAAAACCAAAAAAATTAGTTGGGCGTGGTGGCGTGCACCTCTAGTCCCAGTTACTCAGGAGGCTGAGGCAGAAAAATCGCTTGAACCCAGGAGGCGGAGGTCGCAGTGAGCCGAGATCATGTGACTGCAATCCAGCCTGGGCGACAGAGTGAGACTCTGTCTCAAAAACCAAAAACCAAAAACCAAAACCAAAACAACCACTGTTCTCAGTCTTGCTTCCTTCCTTGGCCTTCTTGTCAGTCATGGTGAGCCCTGGAGTCTCCTTAGCTGCTGCTTTACAGGAGGTACCAGATCTACATCAAGTAAGCACATACATAGCACCAGGAGTGGCAAAAGGAGACCTATATATTTCTAAAAAGATCTTCCAATGCAAGACAAATGGTAACACGGAAGACTTGCATCTGTGTAACGCATACTGTGGCGTATTAAGCCTGGCTGCAGTAATGCCGGGTACTAGGTGGAGGCAGCTACCTTCCTTAACTGTACCAGTAGATACTTCTAGCCAAAAGGAATATATAAAATCCCAGTTTAGTGGCCGGGCGTGGTGGCTCACGCCTATAATCCCAGCACTTTGGGAGGCTGAGGCGGGCGGATCACAAGGTCAGGGGTCGTGACCATCCTGGCTAACACAGTGAAACCCGTCTCTACTAAAAATACAAAAAAATTTGCCGGGCGAGGTGGCGGGCGCCTGTAGGCTCAGCTACTCGGGAGGCTGAGGCAGGTGAATGGTGTGAACCTGGGACACAGAGCTTGCAGTGAGCCGAAATTGAGCCACTACACCCCAGCCTGGGTGACAGAGCAGGACTCCATCTGAAAAAAAAAAAAAAAAAAAAAAATCCCAGTTTACTTTAAATCAATGTGCTAAAGGCTGTTAATTTAATTGGCCTCATAAAAGATGTTTTTATAGAAATGATGCCATTTGTTATAGTTTTGACTCTTTAAAAATTACTCTTTTGGTCCCTGAAATCTTGAATGTATTCTATCTTGAATGTATTCTAACAGCTACGACAAAAGGCACCTACTGATCAGTTATCATTGTGTGCCGTGAAGAAAAGAAGCACAGAGGGGGTGGTGAAGAGGGAAGGCAGTCTCATGGAGCACACACTATGTATTAGATATTAGGAAGATTCAAATAAAGTCAAAGACATGCTTTTCCACAGAAAGAGACTATTCTCAAAGGCCATGCTGCCTTTGAGATGGGGCTAGCTGTTGTTAACAAGTATTCTGGTGGATTGGCAGAGAACAAAAAGAGAGCAATGTGATTTATAATGCTGATTTCTGTCTCGCAGGAATGTGCAACGTTTCCCTGTGACTCTGGCACAGAGCTGGTGTACAGCAGAGCAGCAGTTCCAGGGCAGTCTGCCAGACTGAGACTCTTCACCACACTCCAGCTGTGTCAGATCTCCACAGGAAAAGTATCATTAAGTGATCGATAAGTCAAGGACTAAGCACTTTTAATGCCTCTGATATGAGAGCAGCTGGTGCTGGAGTCACTGTCAAGAGCAGAAGGAGCTGTGAAAAGCACACAGTGTCACTGGATGAGGAGGGGTCTTTTGGAGTTTCATTCCATTAGGACACCTGGTGGCCCTCAGCAGGTAGTGTAACTGTAATAAGGTCCACTGCCTGTTCTCAGTCAACTCTTGTGGAGAAGTACACACAAGCAACAGTCTTTGGTGTAAATCTTACTTGTCTCTAAAATATATAAAAGTAGCATTTGAAGGTCAGCAGCCTTGAGGCTTTTGCCTTAAGTTCTTTAGGTGACCAGGCATGATGGCTCACGCCTATAACCCCAGCACCCTGGGAGGTCGAGGCTGCCGGATCAGTTGAGGTCAGGAGTTTCAGACCAGCCTGGGCAACACGGTGGAACCCCATCTCTAGTAAAAGTACAGAAATTAGCCAGGCACGGTGGCACACGCTTGTAATCCCAGCTACTTGGGAGGCTGAAGGGGGAGGACTGCTTGAACCTGGGAGGTGGAGGTTGCAGTGAGCCGAGATCACGCCACTGTACTCCAGCCTGGGCGACAGAGTAAGACTCTGTCTCAAAAAAAAAAAAAGTTATTTAGGCATAATAAAACATTTCAAAAAGGAGGCTAAAATACTACATATCTGAGAAAAGAACAGTCTGGATCAAACTATCACAGACTATCAAAATTTTTGTCCTCAGTATTCTCAAAAAAATCTTTTTGGGAGCACACTTTCTAGATTATCATTTTATTGGGTATCTTGGCTCTCTATCAGGACTCTTCCAAAAGGGTGCAGTGGCCAAGAACAATGTTTCCTCCAGTGACTTCTGAGAAAGAAAATTTTATTATTTATTTTACTTTTTAACTTTAATTTTCTGTAGATATGGGGTCTTGCTATGTTGAACTGGTCTTGAACTCTTGGCCTCAAGCAATCCTCTTGCCTCAGTCTCCCAAAGTGCTGGGAATACAGGCATGAGCCACCATGCCCGGCCTGAGAAAGATAATTTTGTATCAAACTTTTTTCTTCAATTCAGAGTAACACCCATTTGCGGAGTGTTTTATCCAAGAAGTAATATGAAAAAGAAAAGCCAGGACTCAATGTGCAGGTAAACAAATTTGGACAGTTCCAATATGGAAAATAATTTTAATGGCTTTTCATAACAGAAAAAAAGGACAGAAATATCCAGCCAACAGATTTATTTTCAGAATATAAAACATCAAGCAGGAACATAAAATATGGGAAGCGTCAGCCATGATGCCTGATGATTGAAGGCAGAAGTAGAAGAATCTTAATTGTCAGGCATTTGAAAAATGTTGCATCCAAGTGAAAGACTGTTTCTCCATCAACTCTCCTTGCCCTGCCCTCTTTTAAGAGCAAAACAAGACTAGATTTCAAAAATGTATTCTTATCATCTTTCTTCCTACTAAAAACAAACCAAAACAACAGCAAACCCCCCCCAAAGATCTGTGTTCGAGAAATGAGAGCTAACAACTTCTTGGTTGTATTTTGTTTCCTTTTCAGAGGACCTGACAAACCTATTTCATAGTTCTACTTGGTTTCCTTTTCAAGGGTAAAACTCAACTGAATGAAAGGCAATGAGATCAAAGCAATGAATTAATACTCTGGGGGCTAGAACTTTTATTAAATACTCATAAATTTGTGCAGAACATTCATGCTTCAGGGCCTTTACATAGTAATACATCCTGGTGAAACACTTATTATGACCAAAGGCTAGTAGCTTCACAGTCTTAATATCCTCATCCATAAAGTAAAAACAGCAATAATAATCTATCATGTAAGGTTAAGATAGAAGAATAACAACTAGTCAAAGGGACTTGATCAGAACACAAAATATTTTGCCCCAAGTTAGACAGAGTAACTTATTCATAGGCTAGGTTCCACTTTCAGGAAAATCAGACCAGGATCACAGTATAGATAATTTCAAATGACTTGCATATTCAGACAACTTTCCTGCCCTGTCTATCCGACTTCAAGGGGCTGGCAGCTGGCAACAGCTAAAGTCTAGGGATGATGAAGGCCTAGTCTTCTTGACCCCCAGGGCAGGGAAAGGGTTACATCTTCACACTGAGAAGCCAATAAAAACCTCTCTTGATTATAATTTAGATAAGAACCACTGGATTGAATAATAATGTCTGAAACTCCCCTGGCTGTTTCACCTTGAGACGTCCATCACTGGGTTAAACATGATGCTAATTGCATTTGGATTGATTAATTTCTCTCACTCCTGTCTATTCGAATAACGCTTAACAAAATAATCATAGCACCCAGAGCCAAATCTTTTCCGTCAAAGGAATGAAGCCATCAGAACAGGCAGAGATGAAAGAAATGAAGATGACCCGTAATTACTGATACGGTGATATCATTACCATATTATACAAAATGAGTGTGGGGGGAAAGGAGGGTGGAGGGAGGAGGGGCTGAGATTATTATTTTTTTTTAATGGAAACCTACAACCTAAGAATACAGATTTGACATCAAGTGGAACACACAGAAATATAGAACTTTAAAAAAAAAATACAAATCTTCCTCACGAAATTGTAAAATCCAACGAACACTGAGGCTCAAGATACATCAAGTGTCTTGGGTTGTGAGCAGGTATTATTCACGCCACTAGTTTTTCATCGCAATAACACTTTGTGTATGACTTGCATCGAGATTTAAGATGCTGTCTTCACACCACAAGCATTCCCATGGTTATTGGAGAATTTTTCTTTAAGCCAGGGAATAATATCATTTTATTTTAATATTGTTAGAGGTGGCCTTGTTTGTAAAATTAGAATCTGGGTTTTAACTGCAGCTAGTTCTAGTTTAAGGCACACACAAAAAATGGCTACGAATTTTTATGTATGGTTCATTGGACAACATTAAGAATTTAATTTAAAATACTAGACAGGACAAATATTATATTTCCCTATAAACTATTTTGTTGTTTAATAGAAACTTTTAATACTTATGACAGAAAACCTATGATCGTGAGGGATTTAAATCTACCTTAGGTGTAAATCCATCATGTATGAGATGGTGATCTCAGATGAATTACATAGGCTCTCTGTGCCTCAGTTCCTTCCTCTGTTAAGTGGGGATCGGTATCTGCCTTACTGAGTTATTGTGAGACTTAGAGATAATACAGTTAAGTGCTCAATAAGTGCTGGCACAAGAAAAAAATTTCCCCCTAAGATTAACTTTATGGCTATTTACAGAACCCTGTATAATGTTTTTGCTATTACATTTACGAAAGTTAATTCAACAGACACTTATAAAGTAACTTGCATACAGATGTTAACAAATATTTGTGAAATAAATAGGACACTTAGAAGGCACATAATTTGAAAAGGCTAGAAATACCTGTAAGATATTTTTGCTGTGGTATTTTAAAAGTAGAACCATCATTAAATAAAAAACAATAAAAATGGATACTGAAGTTGTTTTATTTAGCTTGGACAAAAAGGCATATTCCTCTATTTTCTTATACAACAAATATCCCCAAAATAAAACAAGCATATATTAAAACAAGCAAAATAAAACAAGCATATTTGAATGTGTAATACTCCAGTGATAAATAAGAGCAGTACTTTAAAAGAAAAAAAAATATGTATTTCTGTCAGGTTAAAATGAGAATCAAAACCATTTACTCTGACAACTCATTATTTTTTGCTTTCTTTTTGGTTAATAGAGGCAATGCAATACACTAAAAAAGGATTTATCTTATCTGGCTTTGGAATTAAACATATTCAGACCCCAGCCCCCATTTCCAAACTTTAAGACCACAAACAAGTAATTTACTTTTCTGAACACTGGTTTTCTCTGTAAAATGGGAATTATAAAATAAACTTTGCAGACTCTTATGAGATTAAATAAGATAATGTATGAAATTCTTTCTTCTTTTTTACTTTTTTTTCTTTTTTGAGATAGAGTCTCACCCCGTCACCGGGGCTGGAGTGCAGTGGTGCAATCTTGGCTCATTGCAACCTCTACCTCCCATTCAAGCGATTCTTGTGTCTCAGCCTTCTGAGTAGCTCAAACTAAAGGCATGCGCCATTATGCCCAGCTAATACTTGTATTTTCAGTAGAGATGGGGTTTCACCATGTTGGCAAGTGATCCAACAGCCTTGGCCTCCCAAAGTACTGGGATTACAGGCATGAACAACCATGTCCCGCCAAAAATCTCCTGACCTTGTGATCCACCTACCTCGGCCTCCCAAAGTGCTAGGATTATAGGCGTGAGCCACCATACCCGGCCTTCAGGTGCTTTCTTGAATATCAACCCATTTATTTCCTTTATAGCACTTAACAAAATCTGAAATTAACTTTTTTTTTCCCCCCCGAGACAGGGTCTTGCTCTGTTGCCTAGCCTGGAGAGTAGTAGCACAATCTTGGCTCACTGCAGCCATGAACTCCTGGGCTCAAGTGATCTGCCTGCTTCAGCCTCCCAAAGTGCCGGGATTACAGGTGTGAGCAACCATGCCTGGCCTTGAAATTAACTTTGTTTATTTACTTTCATGCTCCATGAAGTTCTGCAGAACCTCTTGCTGTATCCCTAGCAATTAGAACAATACCAGGCATATGGTAGGTAATCAACAATGTATCTGTTGAAATAATATATTCATATATGAGGAAAGAGGAACTCTATTTCCTTTTCATTTTTTTTTTTTTTTTTTTTTTGAGACGGAGTCTTGCTCTGTCGCCCAGGCTGGAGTGCAGTGGCACCATCTTGACTCACTGCAACCTCCACCTCCTGGGTTCAAGCCATTCTCCCACCTCAGCCTTCCCAAGTAGCTGGGGATTACAGGTGTGAGCCACCATGCCTGGCTAATTTTTTGTTTTTTTTCGTAGAGACGGGGTTTTATCATGTTGGCCAGGATGGTCTCGAACCCCTGACCTCAAGTGATCCAGCCACCTCAGCTTCCCAAAGTGCTGTGATTACAGGCGTGAGCCACTGTACCTGGCCTCAGTTCTTAGTTAAAACACCAAGCATCAAATATTTTTGTTTAAGTAAAATTACATATGCATTTTACCCTTTAACCCAGAAATTCCACTTTAGAGGTATTCACATGCCTATTCCATTCAATACTATTTGTAATAACCGAAGATGAGAAACAACTCAAATGTCCATCAATAGGAAGGGGAATGATCGTGTCACTACACTCCAACCTAAGCAACAGAGTGAGACCCTGTCTCAAAAATAAATAAATAAATAGAAACCTTAAGCTGCATCCAGGGGTCTTGTTGTTACATATAGTTAGTTATTTTGAAGTAACTTCTATTGTATGTTAAATAAAATAATTATGTTAGTTATTAAGAACCAAGATTTTCAGCATTAAAAACAGAAATCATTATAAAATCAAATATATTACATAAAAACCCCCAAATATTTTAAATTGGAACTGGCTGCACTATTGGTAAGAATACAATTCCTTTTTCTCTTTTCACAAAAACCGTATTTACCTACCCTGTTCACAGAACAGGCCTAGAGACAATGACAGCCTCTTAACAATGAATACTATTAGTGCCTAGATTTCTACTAAAATTAGTGCCTAGATTTCTACTAAAAGCAATACTATTTGTGCCTAGATTCCTTGGAGAAATGGATAAGAGTCCAAGTCTAGATAAGTAAGTGAACCAGGGATATCCTGACCTTCCTGAAAGCAAGAAGGTTATCAAAGATTACTAGGGTCTTCCATGTTTCAGTCTAACAAAAAATAAGAAAAAAATTTACAAGGGTCATGTCAAAAGACAGGAGCCAACTTGAAGGGGTGCCCACTAAAGATGGGACCATTTTGAAGAAAAAAAGAATAATGATTTTAATAGATCTAAACATAACAAATACAAACATCTATGATATTTTAAAAAAAGTCCTCAGTCACTTCAACTCATTCTGAAAATTGACAAATGAAAAAAGGAAAAATTTAACATTTTTCTTGCCATTTCTCTTTGAACTGCATTTCAGGGAAGCCAAACAGTTGCCGATTTCATAGAATAACAATAACTGTTATTATCATTACTGTTATTATTTTGAAAATAATATGACTGATACCACCCAAAGCCACTGATCTTCACTCAAACTGGAACAGACAGATGTCATGTCAGTCTTGATGTGAAGGAACAGGAAGCACACAGTACTGTTATGAAGTATTCTTGCCAAAAAGACTGAATCCAAACCCAATCCATTATCTAGCTCTATCAGCTTGCAGGAAATTTGGCGGGAAAGAAGAACATGTTAAATGATATCACTAGGATAAAATTATCCAAACTTAAAATGTGGGGGCTGGGTGTGGTAGCTCATGCCTGTTATCCCATCACCTTGGGAAGCCGAGGTGAGTGGATCACTTGAGCCCAGCCCAGGCAACACGGAGAAACCCCATCTCCACAAAAAAATACAAAAATTAGCCAGGCATGGTGGCATGTGCCTGTAGTCCCAGCTACTTGGGAGGCTGAGGTGGGAGGATCACTTGAGCCCAGGATGTCAAGGCTACAGTGAGCCAAGATCACACCTGTGCACTCCAGCCTGGATGACAGAGTGAGAAAATGTGGGGAATCCTACCAAACAATCCATCTTCTTCATTAATTAATGGAGGAAAAAACCCAGAGGAACTAGGGGATGCAGTTATGGAGAAATTAAAAGAGACTTAAGATTCATGTCAACTAAATGCAATGTACAGACTTTATTTGGATCCTGATTCAAACAAACCAATTGTAAAAAACAATTTTGAGCCGAATTGGACATGGACTATTAGATGTTATTAAATAATTATTATTTTATTCTGTGTGATGTGTTAATAATGGTAGTGTTTCAAAAAACGGGGGATCTTCTAGTCAGAGATACGTAGTAAAGTGTTTAAGAATGAAATGGTATGACATCTATGGCCGGGCGCGGTGGCTCACGCCTGTAATCCCAGCACTTTGGGAGGCCGAGGCGGGCGGATCACAAGGTCAGGAGATCGAGACCACGGTGAAACCCCATCTCTATTAAAAATACAAAAAATTAGCCGGGCGCGGTGGCGGGCGCCTGTAGTCCCAGCTACTCGGGAGGCTGAGGCAGGAGAATGGCGTGAACCCGGGAGGCGGAGCTTGCAGTGAGCCGAGATTGCACCACTGCACTCCAGCCTGGGCGACAGAGCGAGACTCTGTCTCAAAAAAAAAAAAAAAAAAAAAAAGAATGAAATGGTATGACATCTAGGATTTGCCTTAAAATATTCCAGCAAACAACATAAACAACAAAAAGTGTGATAAAGGGGGTACAGATAAAACAAGAATAGCAGAAAGTTGATCATTTTTGAAGCTGGGGATGGGTACATAGGGTTCATTGTAATATTCTCTCTAGTTAGCTTAAAAATTTTCCATAATAAAAAGAAAACCTCGCCAAATGCTTCCCTGGAAATATAGCTTTTGCTCATTATCACTACATATCATAATATCATTCATGAGCTAGAAGCAACATGAATGAGTACTCAGGGAAGAGTAGGCCAGGGAGCAGAGATGGAGATGATTAATTCTGCTGAGGGCCTAGAAATGGACAGAAAAAGCTTTAGAAGGGGGTAACTTTTCGGCTGGGCGCGGTGGTTCATGCCTGTAATCTCAGCACTTTGGGAGGCTGAAGCGGGCGGATCATGAGGTCTGGAGATCGAGACCATCCTGGCTAACATGGTGAATCCCCATCTCTACTAAAAATACAAAAAAAATTAGCCGGGCGTGATGGCAGGCGCCTGTAGTCTCAGCTACTTGGGAGGGTGAGGCAGGAGAATAGCGTGAACCCGGGAGGTGAAGCTTGAAGTGAGCCGAGATTGCGCCACTGCACTCCAGCCTAGGTGACAGAGTGAGACTCGTCTTAAAAAAAAAAAAAGAAAAAGAAAGAAAAAAAAAAGAAAAGAAAGGGGTAACTTTTCATGTCACAAATGTTTATTTCCATCGTTAAATTCTTTGGATGAGGAACAAATTACACACAACCAAGAATCAAACACAGATTACATATTTTTTAAAATCTACCAAATCAAACCCAGGTTAAGCCTAATAATAAGGAGCTACTACCTTCCAAACTTTCTCTCTCTTAAATATTTAAGAAATCATACTGATGAATCTAAGAACACAATTTTCACTTTGCCCATAAAACAGCTATGAGGGAAACTCCCCGGCTCAACATGTTGCTTCTACAAAATTTGCTGGCAAGTGGAGAGAAAGAGTTTTTGGTTCCTTACTTACTGAATCTTCTCAAAAGAAGCTTTTGAGGTGGGTGGCAAGACTAACTTTAAGGTACAGGTCAGTTTGATAGCTAACAAGTCACAAAAAGGAATAGCTTAAGTTAAATTTCCACTAGTCTAACTAAATTTCTACTATTAATGTTTTGCCCTCATACTATCAATAACTGTGTATATAAATGATGACCTCGCTAATTCAATTTTACTGTGAACATTCTTTTACTTCTTTGGACAAATCAGCATCTACATTACTTAGCTGATAATTTAACTGATAATTTGATTTTTAATTGTTTGCATTGTGGTTTCAATAAATATGGTTCATTTTCTCAACCTGACTGAACAATAAATTCATCAATGTGAAAATACTTTTAAAGATAATTTCTCTAATGGACTTACAAAAAAATCCATAATAGGTCAGGTGCAGTAGCTTACACCTGCAATCCCAGCACTTTGGGAGGCCTAGGCGGGCAGACCGCTAGAGCTCAGGAGTTTCAGACCAGTGTGGGCAACACAGCAAAACTCCCTCTCCATAAATAATACAAAAAATTAGCTGGGCATGGTGGCATGCACCTGTGGTCCCAGCAACTCAGAAGGCTGGGGTGGGAGGACCGCTTGAGCCTGGGAGACAGAAGTTGCAGTGAGCCGAGATGGCACCACGGCACTCCAACCTGGGTGACAGAGTGAGACCCCGTCTCAAAAAAATAGATAAACAAATAAATAAAAAGCACAAAATACAGTAGCCATCTAATCAGTCTTAATTTTAAAAAACGTTTTCCTCTAAAATCATGTAGCAGTACAAAGGTACAACAACTTCTATCTTCATTTGCTTATGAATTTGTTTTAAAACCACATCACAAACAGGTAAGAACTTAATGTGTCTACTTAGGAAGTCATATGGTAGTGGTTATTTTCTCTGTGATTAGAAATAACCACTAGTAAACTTTCTATTTTTTCAGAATATTTGATATTGATGTTTCTGAATAATCTTATTTACAAAATTCATGAACTACTAGTTTAAAATAATTAGAACACAAAAGTATCCTCACCAGAAAATTATATTGAGTACAATAGTCTGTATCACTGAAACTCTACAGCTTAACCTGCATATGGTTAACATATAGTAAATGTGTATTAAATGAAAGAATACTGTTTCAATAATACAGACCATAATTTAGGATCTTAAAATAAATTATACATAATGTGGCAAAACACAATAGAGGGGGGAAAATCTGGTTAATTAGATTCTATACAAGCATAAGCATTTACTAGAATTCTTTTTTTTTTTTTTTTTTTTTACACGGTCTCGCTGTTGCCCAGGCTGGAAGGCACTGGTATGATCATGGCTCACTGCAGCCTCAACATCCTAGGCTCAAACAGTCCTCCCACCTTAGCCCCATGAACAGCTGGCCACCATGCCTGGACCGGCTTTTTTCTTTCTAAAAATTTTTTTTGTAGATGAGGTCTTGCTATGTTGCCAGAGCTGGTCTTGAACTCTTGGCCTTAAATGATCCTCTCACTTTGTCCTCCCAAAGTGCTGGGATTACAGGTGTGAGCCACTGCAACTGGCCCTCTATTCTTTCTTTTCTTTTTTTTGAGACAGAGTCTTGATCCATCACCCAGGCTAGAGTGCAGTGGCACAATCATGGCTCACTGTAGCTTCCACGTCCTGGCTCAAGTGATCCTCCCACCTCTGAGTCTCCCGAGTAGCTGGGATTACAAGTGCATACCATCATGCTCAGGTAATTTTTCTATTTTTTGTAGAGACAGGGTCTCACTATGTTGCTCAGGCTGGTCTTGAACTCCTTGGCTCAAGTGATTCTCCCACCTCAGCCTCCCAAAGTACTGATATTATAGGCATGAGCCACTGTGCCCAGCCAGGCCTATAATTCCTTTTTTTTTTTTTTTTGGAGATGGAGTCTCGCTTTGTCATCCAGACTGGAGTGCAGTGGCAGGATCTCGGCTCACTGCAAGCTCTGCCTCCTGGGTTCACGCCATTCTCCTGCCTCAGCCTCCCGAGTAGCTGGGACTACAGGTGCCTGCCACTACGCCCGGCTAATTTTTTCGTATTTTTAGTAGAGACTCGGTTTCACTGTGTTAGCCAGGATGGTCTTGATCTCCTGACCTCGTGATCTGCCCGCCTTGGTCTCCCAAAGTGCTGGGATTATAGGCGTGAGTCACCGCACCTGGCCTATAATTCTTAATAATTAAATTTAAAATGTATTTTTTTCACTTCAATAACTTTAATTGCATTCAAACCAATGCCAAAGTGAAAGTGAAAAGAAGCATTTTATATGCCAGACCACTGGCCTCAAAATCAGAAGGTTAGAGTTCTAAACTAGTTTAATCAGTTAGTTCACATTTTACTGTGTGCCCATTATGTGCTCTTACAATTGCAAATAATGAGACACCAAAAGAGATCTCCCATTCTTCCTTAAAAAATTCCTCCTCCCTCCTTTGAGCACTTAAGTTTGCTCACCAAGAGTTCATCCTCTGTGTAGACACTATGCAGGTAGAGAGCTTTGCAAATATGGAGTACTTTCCCCCACAAGACCTTGAAGAGAGGGCCAGGTGCGGATATCAGGAACAGAACCTACTTCAGTAAACTGAATGTCTTTCAGGTAGGTTAGTTAGAATTTATAATGTTAGTGGTTCTCAGAGCATGGTACTTGGACCAACTACATAAGCATCACTTCAGAACTTGTTAGGCTCCATACCAAATCTACTGAATCAGAAACTTAAGAGTTTGAGCACAGGATCCATGGTTTAACCAGCCCTACAGGTGATTCTAACTCACGTTAAAAGTCTGAGAACCATTAGCCTATATTATCCAGGTTCTTTCATTTTGTTTCCAGTTCCCTGCAGCTCTAATTCATTACTAACAGAGGAGGCAGGCTTTTATTTTATCAAAATTATAATCATAAAGCATACTCCTCACAATTAAACCACAAGGGGGGGTGTCTTTTAGAAAATATGACCAACAGAAGGAAAAATGAGAACATTTAGCCAAATAATTAGTTTTTTTTTTCTTTTTTTTTTGAGATGGAGTCTCACTCTGTTGCCCAGGCTGGAGTGCAGTGGCCTGATCTCGGCTCACTGCAACCTCCACCTCCCGGGTTCAAGCGATTCTCCTGCCACAGCCTCCCGAGTAGCTGGGACTACAGGCACGTGCCACCACGCCTGGCTAATTTTGCATTTTTAGTAGAGATGGGGATTCACCATGTTGGTGAGGCTGGTCTTGAACTCCTGACCTCAAATGATCCACCTGCCTAGGCCTTCCAAAGTGTTGGGATTACAGGCATGAGTCACCATGTCTGGCCCAAAGAATTAGAATTTTTACCAAAACTATAGCCCTCTCTTTATTACTATCTATTGTACTCAGTGTTAAGGCTACAATACAGTCCTAAACCTTGAGAATCTTGGCAGAAGACAGCCTGGGCAATAAATTATTATCAAACAATGTTATGAATCCTATATGAGTATAGAACACATTTATGAGGATAGAATGGAGATAATTAATTCTGCAGAAGACTTGGTTTGAATAGACAGGAAAAGCTTTAGAAAGGGAGTGATGTGCTTGAATAAGCCTTTATAAATCTATTACTGTATTTTTTTGTTTTTGAGACAGGGTCTCACTCTACTGCCCAGGCTGGAGTGTAGTGGCGTGATCATAGCTCCTCAAAATCCTAGGCTCAAGTGGTCCTCTCACCTCAGCCTCCTGAGTAGCTGGGCCTACAGGTGCATGCCATCATTCTCAGCTAATTTTTATTTATTGATTTATTTTTTGTAGAGATGGGGGTCTCGCTATGTTGGCCAGGCTGGTCCTGAACTGGCCTCAAGTGATCCTCCCACCATGGCCTCCCAAAGTGTTAGGATTACAGGCGTGAGGCACTATGTCCAGCCTCTGTATTTTTTTTGAAGGTAGAAGAACTACAAAAGCTAGGCTGGGTGTGGTGGCTCACACCTGTAATCCCAGCACGTTGGGAGGCTGAGGCGGGTGGATCATTTGAGCCCAGGAATTTGGGATCAGCCTGGCCAACATGGCGAAACTCCGTCTCTACTAAAAAATACAAAAATTAGAGAGGTGTGGTGGCACACGCTTGTAATCCCAGCTACTTGGGAGGCTAAGGCACGAGAATCACTTGAACCTGGGAGGCAGAGTTTGCAGTGAGCCAAAATCGCACCACTGCACTCCAGCCTGGGCGACAAAGCAAGAGTCTACCTCAAAAAAAAAAAAAAAAAAAAAATTATTTTAATAAAGACTACTTATTAAGTCCCTACTAATCTAGCTTTGATTTAAGGGATCCTATTTCTAATAAATCCGGAAATCCAGAATTGAGTCAACAGCCAAAAGACAATATGAATAACACACTTAAAGATTCCTACCATTAATCACATTCTTTGAACCATTATTGCTCAAGTTCAGCTTGAGCTGCTGGGTACATTCACTTCATCTGTACAATCAATGATGTGTCTTTGAGGTTAATGTCAATATAAAAATTAATTTCTATATGCCAGAATCTGTTCAGCATTTTAAGTGTATAGATTCTTTCTTGCAAAGTTACACTCTAAGCAAAAATGAAACAAAAATCTATGACTGAGATTTAAAAGCAACAACAGGCGGGATGCAGTGGCTCACACCTGTAATCTCAGTGCTTTGGGAGGCTGAGGCAGGTGAATCACTTGAGGTTAGAAGTTCAAGACCAGCCTGGCCAACACGATGAAACCCTGTCTCTACCAAAAATACAAAAAATTAGCCGGCCTGGTGTTGGGTGCCTGTAATCCCAGCTACTCAGGAGGCTGAGGCAGGAGAATTGCTTGAGCCCAGGTGGCGGAGGTTGGAATGAGTAGAGATCACGTCATTGCACTCCAGCCTGGGCGACAGAGCAAGACTCCATCTCAATAAATAAATAAATAAACAAACAAAATAAAAACAACATAACAGAGGTATGACCAATTGTTGTCATTCAGTTTTTCATGCCCCAAGATAGCCAACCAACTGTAAATGAATTCACAATAAGTCATTCTTTTCCATCCTAGCTCAAGATATAAAATATCAAACTTTAGAGTCCCTTGAAATGAAATCCAATATTCAGACTGATGAAAACAAAAAGGGCTGTGTTTTTGCTTACTAAGTCACAGTTTCTAAATAACTCAAAAAGACAAAGGAGAGACTAATGAATGGTTGAGTGACCTATCAGTTTAGTAAAATGTATTTGGACTACTGGATGATATATGTTATACCCAAATTAAGTTAAAACTTTATCCAGGGTGTTCTGATGCATAGCTTATGGCATAATATACAAACATCCCCTTACCATCAAAAGAAAGCTGAAAATGATGACACAAAGCTTTGTACATGAATGTTCACAGCAGCATTATTTATAACAGTCAAAAAGTGGAAATAGGCCAGGCGCAGTAGCTCACGCCTGTAATCCCAACACCTTGGGAGGCTGAGGTGGGTGGATCACCTGAAGTCAGCAGTTCGAGACCAGCCTGGCCAATGTGGAGAAAGCCCATCTCTACTAAAGATACAAAATTAGCTGGGCATGGTGGCACATGCCTGTAATTCCAGTTACTTGAGAGGCTGATGCAGAAGAATTGCTTGAACCCAGGAGGTGGAGGTTGCAGTGAGCCGAGATCGCACCATTGCACTGCAGCCTGGGCAACAAGAGGGAAATTCAGTCTCAAAAAAATAATAAGAAAAAAAAAGTGGAAACAACCCAAATGTCCCACTGATGAATGAATAAACAAACATAGTTTATCCATGTAATGGAATATTACTTGGAATAAAATGAAACAAAACCCAGAGATAGAAAGTAGGTTAGTGGTTACTTTGGTCTAGCAGGGCAGGTGGGGGGAGTGAGGAGGAATGACTCAAATGGATATGGAGTTTCTTTTGGGGGTGATAGAGATATTAAAACATTAGACTGTGTTGATAGCTGAAGTATTCTGTAAATATAGTCATGTGCTGCATAACATTTCAGCCAACAATGAACCACATACATGATGGTCGTCCCATATGATTATAATGGAACTTAAAAATTCCTATCTCCGCCGGGCGCGGTGGCTCAAGCCTGTAATCCCAGCACTTTGGGAGGCCAAGACGGGCGGATCACGAGGTCAGGAGATCGAGACCAGCCTGGCTGACACGGTGAAACCCCGTCTCTACTAAAAAATACAAAAAACTAGCCGGGCGAGGTGGCGGGCGCCTGTAATCCCAGCTACTCGGGAGGCTGAGGCAGGAGAATGGCGTGAACCCGGGAGGCGGAGCTTGCAGTGAGCTGAGATCCAGCCACTGCACTCCAGCCTGGGCGGCAGAGCGAGACTCCGTCTCAAAAAAAAAAAAAAAAAAAAAAAAAAAAAAAAAAAAAAATTCCTATCTCCTAGGGATGTTGTAGCTGTTGTAATATCGTCACAGCGCAACGCATTACTCATGTATTTGTGGTAATGCTGGTGTAAACAAACCTATTGCGCTGACAGTCACATAAAAGTTTGGCACACACAATTATGTATAGTACATAATACTTGATAATGATAGATGACATTACTGGTTTATGTATTTATTATACTTTTTATCATTATTTTAGAAAGTACTTCTACTTATTAAAAAAAGAAGTTAACTATAGCTGGGTGCGGTGGCTCATGTCTGTAATCCTAACACTTTGGGAGGCCAAGGCAGGCGGATCATTTGAGGGCAGGAGTTTGAGACCAGCCTGGCCAACATAGTGAAATCCCGTCTCTACTAAAAATAGGAAAACTAGCCAGAAATTGCTTGAACCCAGGAGGTGGAGATTTCAATCAGCCGAGATCGCGCCACTGCACTCTAGCCTGGGCAACAGAGCGTGGCTCAATCTCAATAATTAAAAAAAAAAGTTAACTATAAACCAGCCTCATGCAGCTCCTATAGGAGGTATTCTAGAAGGCACTGTTATCATAGAAGATGACAGCTCCATGTGTGTTACTGCCTCTGAAGACCTTCCAGTGGGACAAGATGTGGAGACAGAAGACAGTAATACTGACGATCCTAACCCTGTGTAGTTCTAGGTTAATGCGTGTGTTTTGTGTCTTAGAGACTGGGCCTCACTACGTCACCCAGGCAGGAGTGCCGTGGCCTGATCATGGCTCACTCTAATCCTGAACTCCTCAACTCAAGTGATCCTACTGCCTCAGTCTCCCAAAGTGTTGGGATTACAGGCATGAGGCACTGCACCTGGCCTACACAATTTTAAAAATAGAAAAAGCTTATAGAAAAAGGATATAAATGAGATTTTAGTGTAGCTGTATAATGGGTGTGTGTGTGTGTGTGTGTGTGTGTGTGTGTGTGTATGTGTGTGTTTTAAGAGATGGGGTCTTGCTCTGCCACCCAGGCTGGAGTGCAGTGGTGTGATTATAGCTTACTGTGGCCTCACACTCCTGGGCTCAAGTGATCCTCCTACTTCAGCCTCCTGAATAGCTGGGACCTTAGGCACACAGTACCATGCTCAGCTAATTTCTATTTTTTTTGTAGAGACAGGATC
The DNA here is from genome assembly GCF_037993035.2 of Macaca fascicularis. Lineage (NCBI taxonomy): Eukaryota > Metazoa > Chordata > Mammalia > Primates > Cercopithecidae > Macaca > Macaca fascicularis. The sequence goes on along the minus strand of NC_088381.1, from coordinate 142,116,365 downwards.
TTGCTATATTACCCAAGCTGGTCTTGAACTCCTAGCTTCAAGTGATCCTGGGGCCTTGCTACATAGCCCAGACAAGAGTGTGGTGGCCTGATCATGGCTCACTGCAACCCTGAACTCCTCAGCTCAACTGATCCTCCCACCTTGGCCTCCCAAAGTGCTGAGATTATAAACATGAGCCACCATGCCCCAGCCTGGTGTTTTAAGTGCTATTACAAAAGAGTTGAAAAGTTAAAAAAAAAAAAAATTAGAAGTTTATGAAGTAAAAAAGTTACAGTAAGCGAAGGTTAATTTATTATCAAAGAAACATATTTTAATACATTTAGTGTAGCCTAAGTGTACAGTGTTTATAAAGTTTACAGTAGTGTAATGTCCTAGACTTTCACACTCACTCACCACTCACTCACTGACTCACCCAGAGCAACTTCCAGTCCTATAAGTTCCACTTACGGTAAGTACCCTATACAGGTGTACCTTATTATTATTTTCTTTGAGGCAAGGTTTTACTCTGTCACCCAGGTTAGAGTGCAGTGGTGTGAGGCTCACTGCAGCCTAGACCTCCCTTAACTGAGGGCTTAAGTGATCCTCCTGCCTCAGCCTCCTGAGTAGCTAGGTCCATGGCATGCACCACCACACCTAATTTTTAAATTTGTTTGCAGAGATGGGACCTCGACATGTTGCCCAGGCTAGGTGTACCATTTTTTTTTTTTTTTTAATGTATTACACAGTTTTAGTTTTAGTTTTTTTAAAAGAAGGGTCTCACTTTGTTGCCCAAACTGGAGTACAGCAGCTATTCACAGGCATGGTCCCACTAGTGATAAGAACACGAGTTCTGACCTTCAGTTCCCAACCTGGGCTGGTTCACCCTTCCTTAGGTGAACCGGTAGCCCCTTCTCCCATAAGGTCACCATACTGATGCTGAACTTAGTGCAGATACCTGATCGGCATAGTGCATTACAGGCCAGAACTCCTGGGCTCAACCAATCCTCCCACTCCATAGCCTCCTGAGTAGCTGGGACTACAGGTGCCCATCACCATGCCAGCTATACTGTATCTTTACTCTACCTTTTCTAAGTTTAGATGCACCAATACTTACCATTGTGTTCCAACTGCCTCTAGTATTCAGTACAGTAACATACTGTATAGGTTTGTGGCCTACGAGTAATAGACTATACCATATAGCCTAGGTGTGTAGTAGGCTATACCATCTAGGTTTGTGTAAGAATACACTATGATGTTCACACAATGAAATCACCTAACATTGCATTTCTGAGAACATATCCCCAGAGTTAAGCAACATATGACTATATGACTGTATTAAAAACCCACTGATTTGTATACTTCAAGTGGGTGAATTTTATTGTATGTGAAAAGTATCTCAATAAAGCTCCTTTTAAAAGTGGGTGATGGCCGGGCACGGTGGCTCAAGCCTGTAATCCCAGCACTTTGGGAGGCTGAGACGGGCGGATCACGAGGTCAGGAGATCGAGACCAGCCTGGCTAACACGGTGAAACCCCGTCTCTACTAAAAATACAAAAAACTAGCCGGGCGAGGTGGCGGGCGCCTGTAGTCCCAGCTATTTGGGAGGCTGAGGCAGGAGAATGGCGTAAACCTGGGAGGCAGAGCTTGTAGTGAGCTGAGATCCGGCCACTGCACTCCAGCCTGGGTGACAGAGCGAGACTCTGTCTCAAAAAAAAAAAAAAAAAAAAAAAAAGTGGGTGATGTCTAGAGCTGAGCAAAAATTAAATGCAGAGGTGTAAAAAGACTTCAGGTTCAAGTTAAACCCCTGATGGAAAGACTTCACTCACAAAGAGGAGATCTATGGCAACAGAACCTGGGTTTCTTCACTAAAGACAAAGGCACCTCTTACCTCTATTCTGAAGCACAAAGGAAGCTTGTCCTGTCCTTCTGGCTTTGTTCTTGCAAGATAACTGGCAGAAAATCTAATTAATCAATGCTCTGGATAAAAAACTTGAGCATTGGGACATTACTGCCATATAATTAAAGAAAAAATACTTAAAAAAAAATTTTTTTTTGAGACGGAGTCTTGCTCTGTCACCCAGGCTGGGGTGCAGTGGCTGGATCTCAGCTCACTGCAAGCTCCGCCTCCTGGGTTTACGCCATTCTCCTGCCTCAGCCTCCTGAATAGCTGGGACTACAGGTGCCCGCCATCTCGCCCGGCTAGTTTTTTGTATTTTTTAGTAGAGACGGAGTTTCACCGTGTTAGCCAGGATGGTCTCGATCTCCTGACCTCGTGATCCACCCGTCTCTGCCTCCCAAAGTGCTGGGATTACAGGCTTGAGCCACCGCACCCGGCCAAAATACTTTATAAATTCAATTCTGTTTAAATTCAAATAACATCAGAATTTGCATTTATGCTGCACTGTTTTTAATAACAAAGATACTATATTTTGACTTAAAAGTATAGTACTTAAGGTTATTTAGATACTATGAATAATTATTTGAAAAATATTCCTTTTGTTTAACCACTCATGCCAGGAAGTCAGGATACAGTTAGATTTAAAATAAGTAGATTAGATGAATGCAAATGCATTAAATACAAAAACATTTAACAAAGCTGTATATTTAAACGTATCAAAATCCATAAAATGAAAGATTAATGTTGCTATAAAAACTAAGTAATCCAGGCCGGGCGCGATGGCTCATGCCTGTAATCCCAGCACTTTGGGAGGCCAAGGTGGGTGGATCACCTGAGGTTGGGAGTTCAAGACAAGCCTGACCAACATGGAGAAACCCTGTCTCTACTAAAAATACAAAATTAGCCAGGCATGGTGGTGCATGCCTGTAATTCCAGCTATTCAGGGGGCTGGGGCAGGAGAATTACTTGAACCTGGGAAGTGGAGGTTGCGGTGAGCTGAGATCGTGCCATTGCACTCCAGCCTGTGCAACAAGAGCGAAACTCTGTCTCAAAAAAATAAAACAAAACAAAACACAACACAAAAAAACACTATGTAATCCTTAGTACATGTAAATAATTGGCTAAATGTAATAACCAAATCAGCAATCCAAATTCAGATCATGAACAACTGAATGCTTTTTATACAAAAAGCATTTAATTATAGGTTCTATGTCAGTATTGTGTTACACTTCAAAGATACTGATAGTTTCTAATTGGTTCATTCAATATGTATTTATTGGATATAATTTTATACAGGATTAGGAGTTCTAAATTTTTTTGCATTCACAATTTGAAGAGATTAAAATATTCAGAAACTCACTAAACAAGTTAGCACACTTATTCTGATGGCGTAATTTCTCAAAGGGCCCATAAGAACCTCCATAATCATCACACTAGTTATGTGGCTGCCATTCAGTCCTGTGTGGCTATTTGAGTACAACATTTTCTGATCTAACTACATTCTTATTATATTAATGAGGCAAAGTGCTCACTGGTTCCAGTAAAGGCCATCTTTCTTTGGTGCTGGCTCGATGTTATGCTTACCGCTTACTGAAAACAAATTGTACCTGCTCCACACATCACATCATATAACCTGCTCAGTCCTAAGTTGCACCTGACACCACTGTAATGCTAATCTGTCTATTATACATTGATCAAAACTTAGAGCACATGCAGTGAAGAGTTTGTGCTATGGAACAGCTAAGAACCATAATCATTAACATTTCTTTGTGATTATATTCACTTAACATGTATTACTACTTAAAATTCTCACAACCCCCCTATAAGTAGATATAACTTATTATTCTCATTTTATAAATGAAGGAACTGAGAGAGAGAAGTTATGTAACTTGTTCAAGATCACACCGCCAGTAAATGGCAGAGGCAACATTGGATCCGGGTGGCCTTATCTCCAGGTCCTGTGTTCTTAATGGCTTTGCTACAGTTATCTCCCCATGGTCCCTGATGTAAAGGAGTTCACACACTAGAGATACATATACCATTATAATGTAATATGACAGTGCTATTACAGAAGAATGTAGGAGCACAGAAAAGCTAGAGAAATGGACAAAGCCTTTCAATAGTGAAGAAACAGCATTCAATGTTTCAAACATTACAGACACAAATTCCCCGAGAAATATGACTTAAGTGTGCTTTAAGAATTAAAATGGGCCGAGCGTGGTGGCTCATGCCTGTAATCCCAGCACTTTGGGAGGCTGAGGTGGGCGGATCATCTGAGGTCAGTTAGAGATCACCCTGGCCAATATGGCAAAATCCCGTATCTACTAAAAATACAAAAAGTTAGCCAGGTGTGGTGGCGCATGCCTATAATCCCAGCTACTTGGGAGGCTGAGGCAGCAGAAGTGCTTGAACCTGGGAGGCAGAGGTTGCAGTGAGCCGAGATGGCGCCATTGCACTCCAGCCTGGGTGACAGAGTAAGATTCTGTCTCCAAAAAAAAAAAAAAAAAAAAAAAAAAAAAAAATTAAAATATTAAAATGAAGAGAGACATAAATTCATTTTCTAATTTCTAGGTCTGTGTAAGTTCTGACTGCTCACATAACTGTTCATTACTTTTTAGATAACATTCTTTCACTAAGTTTCTAGTATAATGGCTTTTGTTTTCCTTCTAGTTCATAACATTTATTTAGGTTTTCTTTAATGTCTGTCAATAAAATTTACAATAAAAATTTTATAAAATTTTTGGTAGATTAAAACTTAATGTACTTTATATTCTTACTACAATTGGGAAAATCATCTTTCTGAAACATTATTTTCTTTTTTTTTTTTTTTTTTTTTTTTTTTTGAGACGGAGTCTCGCTCTGCCACCCAGGCTGGAGTGCAGTGGCCGGATCTCAGCTCACTGCAAGCTCCGCCTCCCGGGTTCACGCCATTCTCCTGCCTCAGCCTCCCGAGCAGCTGGGACTACAGGCGCCCACCACCTCGCCCGGCTAGTTTGTATTTTTTTAGTAGAGACGGGGTTTCACCGTATTAGCCAGGATGGTCTCGATCTCCCGACCTCGTGATCCGCCCGTCTCGGCCTCCCAAAGTGCTGGGATTACAGGCTTGAGCCACCGCGCCCGGCCTGAAACATTATTTTCTAATTGTTTCTGGTGTAAAAAATACAATAGACTTTTGTTTGGGATTTTTTTTTTTTTTTTTAAGACAGGCTCTCACTCTGTCATGTAGGCTGGAGTGTAGTGTCACAATTGTAGCTCACTGCAGCCTTGACCTTCAAAGCAATCCTCCCATCTCAGTCTCCCAAGTAGCTGGGTCTATAGGTGCATGCCACCACCTATAATTTTTTTACAGATGGGGTCTTGCTATGTTGACCAGGCTGGTCTCCTGGGCTCAAGTGATCCACCCACCACAGCCTCTCAAAGTGTTAGGATTATAGGCGTGAGCCACTATGCCTGGCTAATACCTTTCATTTAATGGCAGAATTTTTCAGAAACATGTTAAAAATATAGAGTACACCAAGCTAATTTTTTTTTTTTTTTTTTGGTACAGATGGGGGTCTCACTATGTTGCCCAGGCTTGTCTCAAACTCCTGGGCTCAAGCAATATACCAGCCACAGTCTCTCTAAGTGTGGGATTACAGGTGTGAACCACCATGCCCAGGATCATTTATGTCTTTAAATATTTTTTTCTCTGGCCTGTACCTAACTCCTTTCCTTCTGGAACTCTAGTTACATGTATGTTAAACTGCCTGATATTGTCCCACTGAGGTTCTATTCATCTTGCTTTTAATATTTTTCTCTCAGTACTTAATTTTGGACAGTTTATATCTATCTCTATAGTTTCTATTGCTTATAGAAACTATAATATATCACACTATAGTCTAATATGAAACATCAAACTTAAAACCTCTAACTTTTCTATCTCTTCCTTTTTTAATGGAGAAAATGGAACATTTAAACTCCAAGGCAACTTCTACAAAGTAAAACAGGGTATTATATAATTCACCTCAATAAAAATTATTTCCTTTTTTTTTTTTGAGGTTGATAATTTGGCAAAATGTGGCACTATGAGTTCTGGTAGATAATCGAATAATAGTTCATATTTACCTCAAAAACATACAAAAAGGGAAAAAATGCCCATTAATAATTATGCTTAAGAACGTGGAGAAGATATACAAGCCCTAAAAGAGCAAAAAACGTCAGTCTTTGTGGAATTTAGATAAAAACCACTTCTAGATCTGGCCTTTACCTACGTCTTTATTTATTTATTCACTGGATATTTATTAAGCATCTGTTATGCACTAGGCAATGTGGATACAATAATGAATGGGCCAGGTGAGGTCCTGACTCTCATGGAGCTCATATCTAATGAACAACTCCGTCTCTTGCTTTTCTTCCATATGCTCCTGCTACACAGGAACAACTAGCAGGTCTTCAAATGCACCATGTGACTTCACACTTCTGTTCCTGTGCATGTTATTCTAATTACTTAAACAGGCCCATCACTCCTCCCCTCTTTAGTATTCCAGTACTGCTGATGTCCAACTGGCAGATTTTTATGTGCTCTTCAAGACCCAGCTTCAAGTGTCTCTTCTGTGAAGCTTTTCCTGAAACCCCCACTCAGGCAGAGCTGCTTATTCCTTCCATCGTGTCAGCCATGAACCTCATACAAACTTCTTTTACACTGAAATACAGTTATCTGATTACATGCCTGTCCCTCACTGGATAAGTATCTCACAGATGTTTCGTCTTTGAGATCTTAGAATCAAACAGTGTCTGAGGCATAATATAAGCTCTAATTTTGAAAAAACAAACACGTGATTGGCAACATGAACAAGTTTTAAAAGAGGGTACTATGATAGATCTCTTCAAATACATTGAACTATTTATGTGTGAGAGAAATTTGCTTTCTTTCTGTGTTGCAACTAACATCATAAATAACAACTGTGGCTATAAATTAAGAGAAGTAGAGAGATGGGAGAATTCTACTGGGATGATTCTAATTGTCTGGCAATGGAAATGAGATTCCTTCCACTGGAAATGTTGGAGAGAAAATGATGTTGGATGAGGAATAGACTTATGATGGTGGAGAGAGAGGAAAAAACATGGAAATAAGGCTGAAGGTCCCTTACAAGTCAGCAGAAAAGAGCAACCAGAACACAAGGAAAAGGAAGGTAACTCTTAAGAGAAAGGATACTTCTTGGAATTGAGAAAAAGGGAGGAGAAAAGACACACAAGGGATTTCGATATTAAAGAAGAAGGTTTACTCAAGATAGTCTAGGTATTATTGGTAAAAGGAAACTTCTCTTGAAACAATAGAAAAAGAAATGTGGACTGGGGATGTCTGAAAAGAAGACATTTTAGAAACAGTCACTAAGGTAAGGCTCAAGCCAATGAGACATCTCAGATGTGAAAATGTGTTTCATTTTCAAGGCCCATAAAACAGACAGTTTCCAAATTTTAACATTCCTTTCTGTCCAGAAAGTCTTTTTTTATTTTGAGACAAGATTCACACTCTGTTGTCCAGGCTGGAGTGCAGTGGCGCGATTTCGGCACACTGCAACCTCCGCCTCCCAGGTACAGGCGATTCTCCTGTCTCAGCCTCCCAGGTAGCTGGGCTGTGTACGCACCACCATGCCCAGCTAAATTTTAGTAGAGATGGGGTTTTGCCATGATGGCCAGGTGTCTCAAACTCCTGACCTCAAGTGATTCGCCTGCCTCAGCCTCCCAAAGTGTTGGGATTACAGGTGTGAGCCACCATGCCTGGCCTATGCCCAGAAATTCTTAACATTTCTTAACATTCTTAACATCGTAACCCAATTCACTCAGGTTTTAGTTTAGAGTAAAAGTATGTTTCCTTTTAATCTAAACGCTGTTTGAAAAGCTGGTTAATTTTTTTTTTTTTTTTTTTTTTTTTTGAGACGGAATGTCTCTCTGTCACTCAGGCTGGAGTGCAGTGGCATAATCTCTGCTCACTGCAAGCTCCGCCTCCTGGGTTCACGCCATTCTCCTGCCTCAGCCTCCCGAGTAGCTGGGACTACAAGAGCCCACCACCACGCCCGTCTAATTTTTTGTATTTTTAGTAGAGATGGGGTTTCACTGTGTTAGCCAGGATGGTCTTGATCTCCTGACCTCGTGATCTACCTGCCTCGGCCTACCAAAGTGCTGGGATTACAGGCGTGAGCCACCGCGCCTGGCAAAGCTGGTTAATTTTTCTATCAGAATACTCACTAATTCAAGGCAAGTACTAATAGCATTGTTATGTCATTAATAAGTAATAACTGTTGTAACAGACAGGTCTGTAAGATTAAAAATAAACAAATATTATAAACAATGGTGCAATTCAAAATGGACACTAGCTATTTATTTTGTATATCTTCTGTGGAAAGCAAAAATAATAGAATCCTTAATTCTTATAGTTGAAAAGAATATCTGATCTAAACTCCCACCTAATAACTAGCAGTATCTCATAACACTCTAGAGTTAGTTGCAGAACTCTGCCTGAGCATTCCCACTGATAGGAAATTCAGTACTTTTTGAGGGTCCATTTAATTTTTGGACATTTGGAAAGTTCTTCCAAGAGTGTGGCAAAACAAATAAACCCCAAAACAAAAATCCAACCTCTCTCTAACTTCTCCTCATTGTTCCTAATTCTGCCCTCTGAAATGTGACAAGGATCACTGCCCAACTGCCCATGGTGTAGTCAAGGTAGATAAAATGGAATATAATAACTGTAAGTAAAAGAAAGGAAGCCAGGCTCACTGGCTTACACCTGTGGTCCTAGCTACTCAGGAGGCTGAGGCAGTAGGACTGCTTGAGTTCAAGAGTTCAATTCCAGCCTGGGCATCATAGTGGGACCCCCCCCCCATCTCTATAAAAAATATAAAAACTGAAAAAAGGAAAAATAGGTGAAGTATTAGGGACAATACTTCACTTGTCAAACAGCATTTAGAGTAAAAGGAAACATACTTAATCTAAAACCCGAGTGAATTGGGTTACATGTTAAGAATTTCTGGACACAGGCCAGGTGTGGTGGCTCACACCTGTAATCCCAAGACTTTGGGAGGCTGAGGCGGGTGGATCACTTGAGGTCAGGAGTTCAAGACCAGCCTGGCCAACATTAGCCAAGTATTAACTAAGTCAATAGACATCCATCCCCTGAATGTTTTAAGAGCAATGAAATTAACCTCTTATATCTTCCTTGATGCTAGGATTCTGTTCAAACCCAGAGGGGTTATAAAAATTGTACAATTCTATTCAGTATTTCTTCAGATGAAATACACAATTAGACGAAGTAACATGTGATTCTATAGCCAAACAACAATCCATTAAAAAGACAAGTGACAGCTCAACCCTCTCTCCAGGAACATTTGTCACCTATGCCTTTATCCTTCATGGATTTGAGTTGAATGACATTTGCTGCAGGTTGATAATTAGTTTTTCTTTCTTTTTCTAAAAAAAAAAAAAAAAAAAAAAAAAAAAAGCAGCAGAGAAGGCCAGTGTTAGTCTCTTCCCCAGGAGAGATACCAGCCTAAGTGGTTTGGGGATATATGTCTTGATGAGATTTGCACTATGACTCTTGAATGCATGCACTATCCCAGCAACACCTGCTCTCCTGACAGGCCACTTGGGACTGACAGAAAAAGAACCATCAATTCCACTGTCCCCAGAGAGATCACCCAGACCCAGTGCTAAATGTACAATTCAATGTCATATCAAAAAAGTAAAATTCCATCCACCAAACCTACCAATTACCAGAGGTCAATATTTAGAGGACCTTAATAACGAAAATTGGCATAGAATTTTATTTTTTCCCAAGTGAATTGCAATCCAGCTAGACATTAAGGAAAATACCACTTACATCAAGGAAGAAAGAGGGGAAAAAGTGAAATTCCTTAATCAGACTGTGTCATCAACATATTGCTAAAGCCTTGAATTTTGGGTTCTATTTTCCATCATGAGGCAGAAATATAGTTGCTTCCCACCCAGAAAATGAATTATACATTTTGGATTGTTTGGGCACACAGATTTCATAACACAAAACTGAAAATATGTGAGCAACAACGTTTTAATTTAAAGATCTTGGCCGGGCGTGGTGGCTCATGCCTGTAATCCCAGCACTTTGGGAGGCCGAGGAGGGCGGATCACCTGAGGTCAGGAGTTCGAGACCAGCCTGATCAACATGGAGAAACCCTGTCTCTAGTAAAAATACAAAATTAGCCGGGAATGGTGGTGCATGCCTGTAATCCCAGCTACTCAGGAAGCTGAGGCAGGAGAATTGCCTGAACCCAGGAGGTGGAGGTGGTGGTGAGCTGAGATCATGTCATTGCACTCTAGCCTGGGCAAAAAAAAAAAAAAAAAAAAAAAAAGGTAATTGGAGGGACAGAGACTGGATATTGTAACATTTATGGAAACAAGGCTAAACAATGTCTAATAAGAAAATAGGCCCAGCACAGTGGTTCACACCTGTAATCCCAACACTTTGGGAGGCCGAAGTGGGCGGATCACCTAAGGTCAGGAGTTCGATGTCACCCTGGCCAACATGGTGAAACCCCATCTCTATCAAAAAGACAAAAATTACTCAGCCATGGTGGCGTGTGCTTGTAATCCCAGCTACTTGGGAGGCTGAGGCAGGAGAATCGCTTGAAGTGCGGAGGTGGAGGTTGCAGGGAGCCAAGATTGTGCCACTGTACTTCAGTCTAGATGACTGAGTGAGACTCTGTCTCAAAAAAAAAAAAAGAAAAGAAAACCTGTAATCCTCCATTAACTCCTTCCTGTGGCAATCACTTTCACTCTGTTTAGCTGATTATTTTATATTACCTTCATGTCTTAAATGACTAAATAATATGCCTGTATTCCTAGGAATTAACCAAAGGAAATAAAAAAGTGCCTGTATTGGTACCTCTTGATTTTTCAATTTGAGGCATTTTCTATTGACTTCCCCCAATACAGGAAGTGATAACTTGACTCTTTTTTTCCCCCTTCCCACCTTAATTCCTCATAATACACACGGCAAGTGTCCTATCTCCTCAGGGTTATAAACGGTAACCTAAATTAACATTCAGTTTCTACAGTGTTATGATTATACAAATACTATTTATAGCTAAGGCATGTTATTAACTATGATTACCTTTCCTTACTTGCACATTCTTTTTTGTTTTCCCTGAGTTTTTCAGTTTGCTTGGTTTTCTCTGTACTTATCTCTAAATCAACCACAGAATCTACTATGTCTGCCTGCTGTCTAAACTTAACATATTGAAATGTATCATGTGATTTTTCAATTTTACCTTCTTGAAGGCATATTCTGTTTTCTCCAAGTTGCCTTCCATTCATTGCCTTCGGTCTTTATTTTTCATTTTAGGGGCTTTTCTCAAACATTGGTAATTTCTTTTCCTATGTAAGAACAGGAGACTAAAAAGCTGCTTGAAAACTCAAGTAGGAGCTAGGCTTGTTGACTGTAAGCTTTGCTACAGTGTGATTAGGCTGTTTAGTTGTAGAACTTCCAGTGTCAGTGCCTTTATTCTTCTTGGGCTGATCAGATTCCCCAGAGAAGCCTCTTCTAATTTCCTGATTGGAGAGTGAAGGCCTGGGTGTGGCGGGAAGAGATGGCCTCAGCATATAATGTGTGCATAATTTGCTACATTTTCAGTGCAGGCCGGGCATCGTGGCTCACACCTGTAATCCCAGCACTTTGGGAGCCCAAGGCAAGCAGATCACTTGAAGTCAGGAGTTCAAGACCAGCCTGGACAACATCGTGAAACCCTGTCTCTATCAAAAAATATAAAAATTAGCTGGGCATGGTGGTGCCTGCCTGTACTCCCAGCTACTCAGGAGGCTGAGATGTGAGAATCCCTTGAACCCAGGAGACAGGCTGCAGTCAGCCGAGATCGTGTCACTCCACTCCGGTCTAGGTGACAGAGTGAGACCCTGTCTCAAAAGGAAACAAACAGACAAACAAACAAACAAACAAAAAAAACCATTTTCAGTACAGACCCCATCTTCCACTGGTCTAGTATCCACCAGTTGAGTAACCATTGTGTTTTAACCTTTAGAGAATAAAGCTCCAGTCTTTTGTGGGAGAGAATAAAGCAGGTGACACAGGTATGTGACTCCTACATACACTTTAATCCTCCTTATTTAAGCCATCTCCCCCTTCACCTGTACCACTGATCTTCAGCCTTTGGAGTTTTGTGAACTGCCTTGGTTCTTGGCTTTCCTCACTTGAGTACCGTTTTTCATAGGCTTGCTAAGTTCACATATTTTCCACCTTCCAAAATCTTGCTGCTGTTGTCATCTCTCCTGTTCTCTCCTTGAGGGCTCTTATCTTTTTTAAAAAAATTGTTTTAGTAGGGTTTCGAAAGAAAAGCCAGAGTGTACATTAAAACCATCAGTAACCTGAAAGTACCATCTCTCCACATTTATTTTTCACTTCAGATGTTTTTAGTTTTCCCATGATTATAACTGTTTTGTCATCCCCTCCACTCCTACCTTGGTTTTGTTTTTACATTTCTCATGTTAGCTATATTCTTTCTAGAGAGCAAGAGACACCTGGCAGACTACTAACAGCTTCTGAAAATGTAGCAATGGAGGCTGGGTGCAGTGGTTCACGCCTGTAACCCAAACACTTTGGGAGGCAGAGGTGGATGGACTGCTTGAGGTAAGAAGTTTGAGACCAGCCTGGGCAATATGGTGAAACCCCATCTCTACAAAAATACAAAAATTAGCCGGGCATGGTGGTGTGCACCTGTAGTTCCAGCTACCTGGGAGGCTGAGGTGAAAGGATGGCTTGAGCCCAGGAGGCTGAGGCTGCAGTGAGCTGAGATTGTACCACTGTACTCCAGCCTGGAGACAGAGCCAGACCCCGTCTCAAAACCAACAAAAAAGAAGGTAGCAAGGGAGAAAAGAAAGGGTAAGTGCCTATCTGTTCTTTGACTGCTTTGATGACTACGTTTCCATTTTCTTATTTTGTAAATATAAAACGATTCCATCTATTCAACATGCATTTGTACAGTCCTATTCTATAATATACAGAATATAAAGCACAGTCCCTGAGTTCATTACAAGAGCCTTACAATTTAGTTGAGAAGATAAGCATAAATAACAATTGAAGAACAAATAAGGTTGTTAGGAAAGGTGCTAATAGAAGACAGGAAGAGGAGAGCTCAATGTAGTTAAAAAAAGAAAAGTTGGGAGAGAATAGTAACAATTCAAGAAAAATGAAATGATTAGAAGAGAAAATTAGTCGTACATGAAATTAAGAAAATTTGGCTGGGCGCAGTGGCTCACACCTGTAATCTCAACACTTTTGGAGGCTGAGGTGGGTGGATGCCTTGAGCCCAGGAGTTTGAGACCAGCCTGGGCAACACAGTGTTACCCCATCTCTAGTATTTTTTTTTTTTCAATAAAAAAATAAATTAATAAGGAAAGAAAATTCAATGAGGCTAAGAGGGTGGGAGAGCAATCCTTTTTTTGTTTTTTGAGATGGAGTCTCACTTTGTTGCTCAGGCTGGAATGCAGTGGCGATTTCCTCTCACTGCAACCTCCATCTCCTGGTTTCAAGTGATTCTCCTGCCTCAGCCTCCCAAGCAGCTGGGATTACAGGTGTGCACCACCAAGCCCAGCTAGTTTTTGTATTTTTAGTAGAGACGAGATTTCACCATATTGGACACACTAGTCTCGAACTCTTGATCTCAAATGATCTGTCCACCTCAGACTCCCAAAGTGCTGGGATTACAGGCGGCAATCTTTTATTCACACTTATGCTTTGTTATCTTCCAATTACTGTCAGATATTTTATTTCTGAAAATTTGTTAAAACCTGTTAATTGAATGATAGTTATTAAACCCCATGATGCAAAATAAAGTTATTTAATTTGTAAGATTTAAAGCTACACAAAGCTTTTACTCACTGTGCCAGTTATCCATTTACTGTCTCTCGCTTCCTAACTCACCCCTTTGCCCTGCTTTGTGATACCGGAGCTGGACCTAACAGCAGGCTACATTTCTCCTCTGTCACTTACCCTGGTGCTTTGCTTTGCCAATAAAGGGCACTGGAGGGAAGCTGCAAAGCTGAGGCAGGAAAAAGGCCTTTTCTTCCTTCTTGTACCATGTGGCTCTTCTGTGCAGCGACAAGCAGGTTGGCATGCAGGGTCTCAACTAAGTTCACCTTGGCAATGACAGTCCTTACAGTTCAGTGGTGGGGCTCCCTCCCCCAAAGATTCTTCACTGCCATCGGGTGGGCTGCTCCTGCAATGCACCAGCTGAGTGCCCTCTGGCAGTGGGCAGCATGTCCCTGTGGCCGTGTGTCTTCCCTTCAGAGGACTGAACCTCAGCCTTGTGGGGACCTCTGCTAAGTTCCTCTGTTGACTCTCCTTCAGTCCTAGGGGTTATCAGCTTTCCGCTACCTCTGTACACCTTTGATTCTTCCTTTCAGAAGTTAACCACCTTTCACCTAATTAACATTTTTTATTTTAAATTTTCCCTGTTCAGACTGGGCACGCTGGCTCACGCCGGTAATCCCAGCACTTTTGAGAGGCCGAGGAGGGTGGATCACCTGAGGTCAGGAGTTTGAGACCAGCCTGGCCAATGTGGCAAAATCCCATCTCTACTAAAAATACAAAAATTAGCTGGGCATGGTGGTGTATGCCTGTAGTCCCAGCTACTTGGGAGGTTGAGGCAGGAGAATCGCTTGAACCCAGGAGGCGGAAGTTGCAGTGAGCCGAGATCATGCACTACACTCCAGCCTGGCAACAGAGCAAGACTCTGTCTCAAACAAACAAACAAACAAATAAATAAATAAATAAAATTTTTCCTGTTCAAATTACTCCTGACTGTTCTTGGCTGATATGATTACCCAAAAAGACCAAATACATGAAACATAATGTGATACTATATAAGGTCTATCCCCAAATCCTAATGTTAAGACAATCATGAATATAAGGTTACCCAAACCATAAGTTCTATGTACTGAAAAACATAATGAGTAAAGAACAAACTATGTCAAAGCAAGTTCTGTATTTTGTTGAGATAAAATTACAAGATTAGTGGCTGACGAGAATGCAATAGATGAAATAACCTGATTATAAGAAAGCATTTAATATTGCTTCTCCTGGCAACTTCCTTGCAAAATTAATTAAAACTAGCTAGGATATATGAGTCTCATGAATTGAAAACTGGCCTCAAGACTACAAGGGGTGATTATAAACTGCCTTAAATCACACTGAGCAAAGTGTCTGGTAGAAATGCCCAGAGAGTATTAGATTGGTTATAATCCAGTATTTCCATTAGTGCTTGAGAAAGTAAAGAGTAAGTTAATTAGTGTTTAGTAGACTTTAACTAGAAGGGATTTCTGAAAACCAGTATGGCCTAAACTGTAGAAGATTTAGAAAAATGGAAAAGATACACTTTTTAAAAAAGGTAAACCCTTTCCCTTTACTATGAATAATTAAAGAGTAATTTTCTTTTTTTTTTTTTTTTTTTTTTTTTTTTTTTTTTTTTTGAGACGGAGTCTCGCTCTGTTGCCCGGGCTGGAGTGCAGTGGCCGGATCTCAGCTCACTGGAAGCTCCACCTCCCGGGTTGACGCCATTCTCCTGCCTTAGCCTCCCGAGTAGCTGGGACTACAGGCGCCCGCCACCTCGCCCGGCTAGTTTTTTGTATTTTTTAGTAGAGACAGGGTTTCACCGTGTTAGCCAGGATGGTCTCGATCTCCTGACCTCGTGATCCGCCCGTCTCGGCCTCCCAAAGTGCTGGGATTACAGGCTTGAGCCACCGCGCCCGGCCTAAAGAGTAATTTTCACCTAATGATCTTGAAATCTCCATATGCATGTGGAACTACATAAAGTTGAAAGGTTTTTTAATCTAGACTAACTAAGAACGGCAGCAACCTTAGGGACCTAATTCCTTTTAGTCTATAGAGATTATAAACTCCTGTAGAGAGAAGGGTGTTTGGTTCCATAAATAATCCTTCGTACAATTACATCATACAGCAGCTTGAGCTAATGCTAGAATTGTCCATTCCTTCTGAGGGCTGTGAGGGAAGGCTCTGTTGCAGGCCTCTCTCCTTGGCGTGTAGATGGCATCTTCTCCCTGCGTCTCTTTACACTGTTTTCCCTCTATGCATGTCTGTCTCTATGTCCAAACTTTTCCTTTATATAAAGACTTCAGCCATATTGGGATTAGGGCCCACACAATGACCTCATTTTAACTTAATTACCTCTGTAAAGAGGCTATCTCCAAATAAGGATGAGGACTCCAACATATTTTTTTTTTGGGGGGACAAAATTTAACCCATAACAGAGATCTCTTAAAAAATCTGATAAAAGTCATAGAGACTCTCTGCTGAAAATTATACATGTACACACACAAACACAATTTCATAATTTTAAAACACATAAGGCCGGGTGGGGTGACTCACGCATGTAATCCCAGCACTTTGGGAGGCCGAGGTAGGCAGATCACTTGAGGTCAGGAGTTCGAGACCAGCCTCGCAAACATGGTGAAACCCCATCTCTACTAAAAATACAAAAATTAACTGGGCGTGGTGGCATATGCCTATAATCCCAGCTACTCAGGGGGCTGAGGTGGGAGAATTACTTGAACCCAGGAGGAGGAGGCTGCAGTGAGCTGAGATCATGCCACTGCATTCTAGCCTGGGCAACAGAATGAGACACCATCTCTCTCTCTCTCTCTCTCTCTCACACACACACACACACACACACACACACACACACACACACACACCCACACATGAGGACTCCAGGTTAAGAACCATGGCTATAGAATCTGCCTGAACAAGACAGACAATTTGAGCATTTATCCACATATGTACAGAAACTTAAATCAGTAATTGTGTAAGCAGTAACATTATACTGCAGATAATTCTAATGGTACTCTGTTACATATATACAAAGACAGGCAAGAGATATTTTGTTGAATGAAGGTTATGCTAAGATCGCCAGAAAGCTTTAGGAAAGTGAATTACTAAGAGATCTTCTCTTAAAAGGATAAAGTCAATGACACTCTTTTATTTAAAACTTGTAGGGGTAACTTGGGTAAGATAATTTTTTAACCTCAGAATTTCTGGCATTAAATCTTATAATTAAATAAAAAGATACACTCTATACTTAATATAATTAATACAAATAAGAAAACATATTTCACTTGCATTAATCTGCTAATGTTAAATTAGATTTAAAACATGTAGTTTATAATAGGTAAGACCCAACCACTAGGAATACAGAGCCTTTAAATGTTTGCCTCCCGTGGCCCCAGCAACCCTGTGTTGGAAAGAGCTCTGAGGCCCAGCAACACAGTTGGAAGCAGAGATTAGAGAGACCTGGGAGGAAAACTATAACCATCTGGATATAACATCAGTTTCACTTGCAACATAAGAAGTTGCAAGAAAATTCTGAAATTTTGTGTTATTTGGCTTTGAGTAATAGCATTAAAAATTATTAAGGGCCATTTGTGAACTGTGGTGATAAGAGTTAAATAAATTCGATTTCTGATCTCTAGAAATAAATAACTTAAGGCTGGGCACAGTGGCTCACGCCTGTAATCCCAGCACTTTGGGAGGCCGAGGTGGGTGGATCACCTGAGGTCGGGAGTTCGAGACCAGCCTGACCAACACGGAGAAACCCCGTCTCTACTAAAAATGCAAAATTAGCCGGGGGTGATGGAGCATGCCTGTAATCCCAGCTACTCAGGAGGCTGAGGCAGAAGGATCACTTGAACCTGGCAGGCGGAGGTTGCAGCGAGCCGAGAAAGTGCCATTGCACTGCAGCCTGGGCAACAACAGCAAAACTGTGTCTCAAATAAATAAATAAATAAAATAAAAATTTTAAAAAAGGAAGAAATAACTTACGACAGCAGTGGCGGGGGGAGGGAGGCGGCCACGCACGATGGCTCACACCTGTAATCCCAGCACTTTCGGAGGCTGAGGTGAGAGGATTACTTGAAGTCAGGAGTTTGAGACCAGCCTGGCCAACATAGTAAAACTCCATCTTTACTAAAAATACAAAAATTAGCCAGGCATGTGGCGCGTGCCTGTAATCCTGGCTCTCAGGAGGCTGAAGTACAAGAATCAGTTAAACCTGGGAGGCGGAGGTTGCAGTGAGCTGAGATTGCGCTACTGTGCTCTAGTGTGGGCAACAGAGGGAGACTCTGTCTCAAAAAAAAAAAAAAGAAAAAGGGGGCAGTGATGGTAGAAAGCACAGACACCTTAATTGTCTTAACAAGAAAGGTTTCCTCCATTGCTACAAACAAAGTTAAATTATAAAGTGAATGTCCTAAGGGCAAATTGTTGAAAATCTGAACAACAATATACCTCTGAAGTTGAAAGAAAGAATTGTGAACATTTGAAACACCATCTGGCAAAGGATGCACAAAGTCCTTAATCTGAGACCAAGAAGTTCCACATTTGTTCTTCCAAAGGAAATCCCCAGAGCCTCAGGCGCAGATCCCATAGAATGATGACATTACAGAAAGCCTGGATCAATGTCAGGAAGGCACTTTTTGAAAGCCTGAGAATTTGAATTTTATCTTGTAGGACCCAAGGAGACACAGAACTTTGACAAGAAGGAGTATGCTGAGCATGGTGGCTCATCCCTATAATTCCAGCCTGGGCAGCACAGAGCAATTCCATCTCCACACACACAAAAATAACAAAAAATGAGTCAGGTGTGGTGGTGAGTAGTCCCAGCTACTTGGGAGGCTAAGGCGGGAGGATCCCTTCAGCCCAGGAGGTCGAGGCTGAGGTGGGCCAAGTTTACACCACTGCACTCCAGCCTGAGTGACAGAGTGAGACCCTGTCTCTAAAATAAATAAATTAATTAAAAAAAAAAATATATATATATAGCAGGAATATGCCATGATACACTTTGTTTTCAAAGAAGTATCTGTGGTTAGCCAAGATATGTAATCAACCTAAGCGTCTATCAACAGATGAATGGATAAAGAAAATGTAGAGGCCAGGCATGGTGGCTCACGCCTGCAATCCCAGCACTTTGGGAGGCCGAGGTGGGGGAATCACCTGAGGTCAGGAGTTCGAGACCAGCCTGGCTAACATGGAGAAACCCCATCTTTACTAAAAATACAAAAATTAGCCGGGTGTGGTGGCACATGCCTGTAGTCCCAGCTACTTGGGAGGCTAAGGGAGGAACTGAACGCTTGAATCTGGGAGGTGGAGGTTGCAGTCAGCCGAGATCGCAACACTGCACTTCAGCCTAGGTGACAAGAGCGAAATTTCATCTCAAAAAAAAAAAAAAAAAGAAAAAAGAAAAAAGAAAATGTGGTATACATACATAATGAAATACTACTTAGTCATATAAAAAAAAGAAATTTGGTCATTCCCGGCAACATGGATGGAACTAGAGGACATTATGTTAAATGAAATAAGCCAGGCACAGAAAGATAAATACTACATTTTCTCACTCATATGTAAAAGCTAAAAAAGTTGATCTCCTAAGTACGGAGTAGAATAGTGGTTACTGGAGGCTACGAAGGGGAGGGGAGAGGTAAGGATGGGAGAGGTAAGGATAGGGAGGGATTGGTCAATGGATACAAAATTACAGCTAGATAGGGGGACTAAGGTCTAGTGTTCTACAGAACTGTAAGGTGACTATAATTAACAATTTATTGTATATTTTCAAATAGCCAGAGGAGCAAATTTTGAATGTTCCCAACACAAAGAAATAATAAATGTTTGAGGTGATGGATATACTAGTTACCCTGATTTGATCATTACACACTGTATACATGTATCAAAATAGCACCCTATAACTCACAAATACGTGCAATTATTATGTGTCAATTAAAAATAATGAAAGCAAACAAAAAACAAAACCATAAAAAACAAAAACAAAGAAAAGAAGTATCTGTGGCAGCAGAGGATAGACTTTTCTCACCATTGACCATGCTACACACCTAACAGATGCTCAATTTATACTTGTTGATAGACTGACTATAGGAAAGGGTTATTAGAATTGTAGATTGACATGTAAACAAGGGTTACCCTAAAAAAAAATACTGAGCATTCACATCAACATAACAAAAGCATTTAAGGCTTGATGTTTGTTATTGCTAAAAAAGGAGTATTATGATCTGTAACCAAATAATGCCAATTCGTTTTTCCTACATTAATATGACTTTACCTGGCTTAAAATAGTAGGACAAAGCAAATCAATAACCTTATCTACAGGAAATAAAGCCAAGTAAAATTGCATCTAAAACATCAATGTTTATTTCAATCTGTAAGCCCTTTTCTTGCTTGGCTGTACAGTCTCCAATCATCCCTGAAATCCAAGTGATTGGGCTCTTCTGGACCCACCAGTTAAGGGGAGGGAACATTTATCTACCGTCAATTCATGGGACACTAATCTCCTTCCCACTCCTCTGATTACAAGCAAGCAGGATGCTAGAGGAAAGGCCTCAACAGAAGCTTTAAAAATAAATAAATAAACCCAGTCCCTTCTGCTCCAGGAATACAGAAAAGATTGGCATTAATACAAGAGAAAGTGATCTGCCCACACAAAAGCCAATCTGAAGGAGGAGCAAACCCCACAAGCTAGCCTAGCATTATTGCTAGGAAGATAGCACACTTGTTAAAAATGTATATTTTAATTTTCTGTATTGCAAAAGGCTCCAATTTGCCTGGGGATCTAGCTAAGCTGCCATTTTCTACTATGACCAAGTCTAATCTTTATTTAATGGATTTAGCATCTATCTTTACTAGAGTGGTCTCCAAGGAAAAGGGGAGGGGAGAATGAAGGGGCAGAGAAGAGACGATCAGATCCCCCACCCCCTTTCATCCATCCGGCGCTCATGTTTGTGTTCAAAATTCAATTACCTCCTTATTGATACTTCACAGAGATATTTAAGCTGCAAACATGAAGCCCTGATTTCCCAAGGGGCCATGCCCCTCTCTATTTCACTGCTCTGCTTCCCCGAGGGTGAATTCCTGAGGCGTCCATATTAATAGGTAATCAGTCACAATTCATTTATTAAACAGCTAGCAAGGTTTATCAGCCTGCCCTGATTAGCCCGAAGAAACCACTGAATTCCTAATTTATTTATGGAAATGTAAGTGTCTTTTTGAATTTCATTCAGGAGCTGCAGGAGTGTTTTGATTTTAGCACACTGAAATCTAACAGGCAGCAGCACAAGCAACAAGCAAGCTTTCCAGGAAGAAGAAGAGGGGCTGCTTGGCACTAGAAGGCAAAGAGCCAGGGACATACACTGCAGAGATTCTTTTGGCCACAGGATTTGGGTCCACATAATCCTTGGATTAGTACTTATTTGATTGCTTTCTGTTTACATAAAAGAGTTTGAAATGTTGTCACTAGGCAGCCATTTCTATTCACTGTAACAAAAATCAATCTCTGGGATGCTGCTTTTTGATTGGCAGAAAAGTGGCCCTTAATGGAGTAGAACTGAGGACCTCAGTGAGTTAAAAGACAATAATTCTTAGCAGAGTTAAAACCAACACCAGGCCGGAATACAAACCGAAGCCACTAAAATAATACTTTTCAAGCATTCATCTTACACTAGTAACTAAACCAGACCGTGTTTTAATCTTATATCTTCTAGGCTGCAGAGACAAAACAGCTTTGTGGATAATTTCCACAACTCTAATCAATTAGCAATTCACCCAAAATTGCCCATTACTAATTAAAAGGCCAATACAGATTAAATAAAGCTCTTAGGAGTAACATTAAAACCCATCCCAACTGCCCCAATAGGTGCAATTAGAAAAGAAACTGTTTCAGGGATATAAGCAGATCATATAACCTAGACTCTTACTTCTAGCCAGAATTAGGACTGGCTGCTTCGGAAAAATGATAAAATATAAAAAACGTGGCCAGTGTTTCAGATCCAACAAAGAATGATATCAATGCTTATCTTTGGTTAACCACAGCCAATATTTTCAAATCCTAATCTGCCTTCCTTATAGAGCTCATTATGATTAAGAGCAACCTCCACATATAGCCTAGTTTACATAGTGAAAGGCAAACCATAATTATGAGAAATACATCAGACAAATCCCAGCTGAGGGATATTCTACAATATGCCTGACTGTACTCTTTAAAACTGACACGGCTATCAAAAAACAAGGAAAGTCTGAGATACTGTCACGCCAACATGAACCTAAGGAGACATGACAACTAAATGTAATATAGTATCCTAGATGGGACCTGGAACAGAAAAAAAAAACATTAAGGAAAAGCTAAGGAAATCTGAATAAAGTATGGACTTTATTGGTTCATTAACTGTAATAAATATACCACACTAATGACAACAGGGGAAATTCCATGTGGGTTATATGGGAACTCTCCTTAATTTTACTGTAAATTTAAAAATATTCTAAAATTTATAATTTATTGAAAAACAACTAGTGACAATTTATAAAATAAATCAGAAGCTGGCCAAAACATAAATAATTTTTATGTTTTTACAAGATAAGATATAGCTTTAAAAAATCATTTTCTGCCAGGCATGGTGGCTCATGCCTGTAATCCCAGCACTTTGGTAGAGGCAGGTGGATCGCCTGAAGTCAGGGGTTTGAAACCAGCCTGGTCAACACGGTGAAACCCCATCCCTACTAAAAATACAAAAATTAGCCGGGCATGGTGGTGGACATCTATAATCCCAGCTACTCGGGAGGTTGAGGCAGGAGAATCGCTTGAACCTGGAGGGTGGAGGTTGCAGTGAGCCAAGATTGCACCACTGTACTCCAGCCTGGGCAACACAGTGAAACTCTCTCTCCAAAAAAAAAAAAAAAAAAATTCATTTTCCATTAAAAACAGTATTTTTGGGATATTAAAAGATAACATGTTTATAAATGAAAATGTTCATATATACTTATTTTTAACCTAATATGAATAGCAAAAATATATTTAGTTATTAGCATATTTAGTTACCAGTTTTAAATGTATTCTCAAGAAGATAACCCCATGCAAAATATCAATGACTATTACAATGAATGGGAAACCCCCATAAAGCATACACACACAAAGAAAAAAACAAACAAACTAGTTCTAACATTAGAATATAGTTGGGAGGGGTATCTGCAAATAAAATTATAATATATTCTCAAACCAGACATTAACATTCTTTAGGTTCTTTACTGTGTTCCTCTCCTTGTCTGAATCTTCAAGAAGTGATTTGCATGTGCTCTAGTAAAGATAAAAGGTAGGCTCAGGTCAGGAGCACAACTCCTCCCCCTCCCAAATTAGTTATTGCATGCACTAGGATTCTGTTAACTACATAGGGAAATATAATAATAAATTTTTCCACTAAGGCTCAGTGTCTTTCACTTAAGTATCTAATACATAAAAATACTATCTATGGTCCTGGCTTTTTTTTGAGACAGAGTCTTGCTCTGTTGCCCCAGCTGGAGGGCAGTGGTGCGATCTCAGCTCACTGCAACCTCTGCTTCCCGGGTTCAAGCAATTCTCCTGCCTCAGCCTCCTGAGTAGCTGGGATTACAGGCATGTGCCACCACGCTCAGCTAATTTTTGTATTTTTAGTAGAGATGGGGTTTCATCTTGTTGACCAGGCTGGTCTCAAACTCCTGACCTTGTAATCTGCCCGCTTAGGCCTTGCAAAGTGCTGGGATTACAGGCGTGAGCCACCGCGCCCAGCTGGCCCTGGCTTCTAAAATACTAGATACAGAAAAGTCAAAACTCAAGTGCATAATGGCAGGCATAGCATAATAAACTAAAAACAACGGCTACAGAGTCAGCTGGCTTGGATTGATTCACAGCTCTTGAGCTAGTCCAGACCTTTGCCAACTGTAAAATGGAGACAATGTTCCAACTTACAGGGCTGCTGTGAGGGTTTAGAGACTATGTACCTAAAGCACTTAGTGAAGTACCTATTAGTAGGAACTCATAATGATGGTTGTTGAAGCAATGATTATCAATGTTTCTTAGCAGGCACCTGATGACTATAGGCAGAACAGGAGGAAACAAAAGTTAATTGAACAGTATAAAAACAATGTAGAGCCCATCTGCAGAGTCCATCACCATTAACACAGCACTCTTTGCTCTCTGCAGCCTCCGCCTCCCGGGTTCAAGTGGTTCTCGTGCCTCAGCCTCCCAAGTAGCTGGGATTACAGGCACGCGCCACCATGCCAGGCTAATTTTTGTATTTTTAATAGAGACGGGGTTTCACCATGTTGGACAGGCTGGTCTCGAAGTTCTGACCTCAGCCTCAAGTGATCCGCCCACCTCAGCCTCCCAAAGTGATAGGATTACAGGCGTGAGCCACTGCATCCTGCCTGACACAGCACTCTTAAATAAGACCATGCACCCATTTGATGAACTTAACAACCTGTGGGGAAGGCACAGCAGTTATTTATCAACTATATTTTTCACAGATGAGGAAAAAAAAAAACCAAAAACCGGCAGGTTAAGTGATTTGCCCAAGGTCACTAGCTAATAAGGAGCAAAGTCAGGACTTGAATGTAGTTCTTCTGACTCCAACTGATTAGTTTGTTAATTGATCTCTTGTTCTGCACGATAGCCATGTTTTGTCCTTTTAACTGGCTGATAACTCTTGACTTCTATGGCATGTTACTATAATCTATGTCAAATTCCTTACAAAACCCCTATATGGCAAAGAGTCTTAAAGCCCACCAAGCACTACTATTACAAGAAAATTTCAACATTAAAAAAGAGAATCTATTCAAATAGCATTTGATTCATACTAAAATAACCAGCAAAAACAGACTGGTCAATCACTTTTTTCTTTTAATTTCTGCTCAACTGCATCCTAATCACCTCATTAATAAATTTCACTGACATCTTTGTACAAAGCAGTTAGTCATTATCTCAATCTTCCTAAACATAAGACAGGAAAAAAAGACACTGGCCAAATATTTTCCAAGTGTTCTATCCAATAATTGCCACTTAAAGCAATACTACATTAAACAAACTTCCTCTTACTCTGTATGTTGTTGTTATTATTGCTTCATTCACAATAGTAATAACACAAATGGACAAAAATAATAAAATGTTCTTTCTGGTCTAATTATCCCAGTATGTGACTTTTCTTCATTCCCACCGAAAAAAGTTGCTACCCCAGTATACCCACATTTTAACTAAAAACTTCAAAGGGAATACTGCCATCTACTGAATCACATTCATCACCACCCTTTCTCTAGTCCGGTGACCTCAATTAATGACTCTCTGGGTATAAAAATTGTATTTTAAGGAGGCTTATGTTAAAAAACAAACCTCTAAGGCAAAAAGGTTGTGTACATTCATAGCTGCCCATGACAAAAATACCTTAGAAAACAATTCCAGTTACTCGTATCCCATTATATAAGGCCTGCTGAAGAAATATTTTGAAATCTGAAGCTTGGAGCAGGGGGGCGGGAGGGTTGGTTTCCTTCATCTTCAACATCTTCTTTTCCTAACTGGCTGGAAAACTACTGATGCTCAATATCCTTTTTTCATGAGCTTCCCATATCAAACCAGAAAGGCTTTAAGTGCTATCATTTCAATTTAAGGTCAGACTGCCTATTTAGCCCTTAGAGTGTATTCATTTTCATTTTTATCTCAGTCACTATTTGTCTTTAAATTTTTTTTAGTTAATTTAAAAAAGCATAACATATGAACAGAAAAATGTACAAATCCTAAGTACACTGTGTAACAACCACGTATAGGTACATAGAGAATCATTACCGGCACTGCAGAAGCCTCCTCCTCAGGCCCCCTCCCAGCCATCATCATAACCCCAATGCAACCATTATTTGGATTTGTATCACCATGGATTAGCTCTGCTTGTTTATGAACTTTATAGAAATGAAACTGTACAATATAAACTCTTTTGTATCTAGTTTCATGATTCAATGTTACATATATTCCTGAGATTCATTCATATTGTTGCATGTAGCAACAGCTGGTTCATTTTCATGGCTATACAGTATTCTATTATGTTCTTGGATAATAAATTTTTGTATTATTTATTCATTCTACTGCCAATTGATTTGAGATTGTTTCTAGTTTGGGTCAATTAAAAAATAGTGCTGCTTCGGCCGGGCGCGGTGGCTCAAGCCTGTAATCCCAGCACTTTGGGAGGCCGAGATGGGCGGATCACGAGGTCAGGAGATCGAGACCATCCTGGCTAACACGGTGAAACCCCGTCTCTACTAAAAAAATACAAAAAAAAAAACTAGCCGGGCGAGGTGGCGGGCGCCTGTAGTCCCAGCTACTGGGGAGGCTGAGGCAGGAGAATGGCGTGAACCCGGGAGGCGGAGCTTGCAGTGAGCTGAGATCTGGCCACTGCACTCCAGCCTGGGCAATAGAGTGAGACTCCGTCTCAAAAAAAAAAAAAAAAAAAAAAAAAAAAAAAAAAATAGTGCTGCTCCAAACATTTTTGTATGTATCTTTATCTTTCAGCACACAAATGTATGCATACCTATTTCTAGTGTACACAGCATAAAAATTACTGAGGCATAGGGTAGAGAGGTATGATCAGTTTTAGTAGATACTGCCTAACAGTTTTCCAAAATGGTTGTACTGATAATCACTTGCCATTTAAAGCCTCCTATTTCTCAGCAGGGGGACAATCTTTTAACTATAAATTGTTCTTAGTTAAAAGAATTTGAGACACTTAGAAGCAGTAAGAAGCACTTAGGGAAACAGAGATTAGAGAGCTGCTAAGATCGCAACACAAGACCTTTCCAGACTCTTGGTCCCCCTTGAGGACTATGACCTGGAGTCCATGGGTTGATAGAAGCCTATTTTGCAAACAGAAGACTCTGTATCCCACATCACTGTACCCTACAGCCAATTTACCAGTAGATTTCTTTCATCCAGGTTCTCCTAAACACTCTCTAACCCTAATCAATACCTCAGACTCCCAGATAAAGATATTATATATTTTAACTATAAGCTAAATTATTTTAGTTAGAATTCAAAGGCATTTTTATATCATTCTTTCTTATCTGATTGCATGGAATGTGTTTTGAAGGAAAAGGGTTTATGAAAAACAAGAATATTGCTGGAGTTGAATCGGAATTACTATAATGGCAACCCCTCCCCCAAGAATTCTCCTATTTATAGTGACAAAGACCCTTGTCAATAATGTGAGAATACCACGCATAACCTCATTCATGTACCGATCAGGCCTGGTACAGTCTTATCTCATCATGATGTCTCAACTTAAAGGCAAAAAGGAGACAGCTGCCAGAATATTTTAATACCTATGAATTTAGAGAATTGCTTTACGTCAGTCTAATCGTTTTGTAGAGTTATAAAAATATCTGCTACAAAAGTGATGCTACAAGTATGTGTCCTTGTGTAGCTGAGGGTTATAAAACACTGCACACCCCTGGGTCAAAGTCGGCCAAGCCAAAACTGATATACATCAGTGTTGCTGTGAATTTTTAAAACTGTGCTGCCTAATCATTCCAAAGAACTCTTGTTCATTTAAATAAGAATTAGGTGCAATAGTAACCAACTACTTCAGTGCTTCAACAATGAGTTGTGCCCACTGAAAATTCAGAAATCATCACCGCATGTCACAGGAGTTAACATTTAACATGTAGAAGAAAAACCCCAAAATATTTAAAAACTTAAGGGTTTTTGTGACTTTGATAGGTAATAAATCCATTCACCATGGAAAAGAGAAATAATCAAAATCATTGTCAAGGTGCAGGTCAAACTCATCCTAAGCCACAGACACTTGATAGTGGCTTTCTTATCTCTTTGTTGCCACTTATAGGCTTAGCAGGGTAAAGCTAGACAGGCTGTTGCATGGCCCAGTGGCCAAATTATGATGTAAAGTTACTTCGCCCCTTAACATACTGATCTATATGTGGAGGAATAGACAATCAAGCAATTTTTTTTTCTGTACTAACAAACTGGGATACTAACAAGGGAAATGAATATGAGAAAAAAATAATTTTTGCAGGTTAATCAAATAGCAACTGCTATATAAAATACTACATTTTACATGGAATCTTACAGCAAGAAGGAAACCAATTTGCCACTGTTGATAAGTAGGATTTGTTGTTGTTGTTCCAGTTTATATTCCACTTTTTTAATAAGACTTTTTCCAAACACCTTTGGCCTACTGTGGGCTCTCATTTCTGTCAACTTCTGTGCTCCTTGAGTAGCTCAGTACATGTGCTCTTGTACTGTGATCAAACTTTTTATACATTTGCCTTGTCTCTCTAGTCAGATTATAAGTGCCATGAGAGGAGCTTATGTATTTTTGACACCCAGGGTCTAGCACATTGGTTTACATAATAGATATTTACTTACTATGATAATATCAAAATCCTAAGAAATAGATGTGAACCTTTGGTGGGGTCCCCAGATATTAACATAAGTACTGGGGAGGATCAGGAGATTATTTCCAATCTATTTTGCGAAAGAATAAAGGGAAGAGGAGAGTTAGAAGGGACTTATTCATGAATTGAGGAAAGTGGAATATAAAATCACTACATGTTAAAAAAAAAAAAAGGGCCTTTGATTAGGAGCAGGCCTATAATAGACTTTGTCAAATCTTTCTGGGCTTCCTAGATAGGTTTTCTTTTCTTTTTTCTTCTTTTCCCATATAACTTTTAAAAACTTGAGATATAATTCACATAGCATAAAAGTCACCTTCCCCCACTTTAAAACTGTGAAATATACGTAACATGTTCCATCTCAACCATTTTTATATGTACAGTTCAGTGTGGCATTAAGTGTGTTTGCATCACTGTGCAACCAATCTCCAGAACTTTTTCAACTTGCAAAACTGAAACTCTCTGTTAAACAATAACTCCCCCATTCCTCCCAGCCCCCATTCTACTTTCTGTCTCTACGAATTTGAATACTCTAATTATCTCAGATAAGTGGAATTACGTAGTGTTTGTCTTTTTGTGACTCGCTTATTTCACTTAGCATAATGTCCACAAGGTTGTGTGTCAGATTTTCCTGCCTTTTTAAAGGCTGAATAATATTCCATTGTATGTATCGACTACATTTTGTTTATCCATTCACTTGTTAATGAACATTTGGATTGCTTCCACCTTTTAGAAACGCTATTATGAACACAGGTGCTGTGATTTCAGGCATAAGTCACCACACCCGTCCTACCCAAAGTACTTTCTTGATGGTATCTTCGAAGCACAGAAGTGTTTAATTTTAATGGAGCTTGTTCTTTTGGTATCATATCTAAGAAACTACTGCCAAATTCAAGGTCATGATTTATGCCTATGTTCTATAGTTTCAGCTCTTATATTTAGGTTCATGATCCATTTTGAGTTAATTTTTTGTATGATATGAGGTAGAGGGTCCAATTTTATTTATTTTTTATGTGGATATTTTGTTTGTTTGAGATGGAGTTTCACTCTTATTGCCCAGGTTGGAGCGCAATGGCACGATCTCGGCTCACTGCAACCTTCACCTCAGGGATCCAAGTGATTCTCCTGCCTCAGCCTCCCAAGTAGCTGGGATTACAGGTGTGCATTGCCATGCCCAGCTAATTTTGTAGTTTTAGTAGAGACGAGGTTTCATCATGTTGGTTAGGCTGGTCTCAAACTCCTGACCTCAAGTGATCTACCCACCTCGGCGCCCCAAAGTGTTGGGTTTACAGGCATGAGCCACCATGCCCGGCCTCATGTGGATACTGTTTTCCAGCACCAGTTGTTGAAAGAGACTACATTTCCCCCACTGAATGATCTTGGTGTCCTTGTCAAAAACCAATTAACTGTAAATATGGGGGTTTATTTCTGGATTCTCAATTATATTCCATTGATTTATATGGCTATCCTTATGCCACTACGACACTGTCTTAATTAGAGTAATTTTGTAGTAGGTTTTGAGACTGGGAAGTGTAAGTCCTTCAATTTTGTTCTTTTTCAACATTGTTTAGCTATTCTGGGTCCCTTGCAATTATTTCCATGTGATTTTTAGGATTAACTTGTCAGCGTTGATTTTTCTGTACTTTATCCTTAAGAAGGAAACCAAATTATTCTGAACAATCAGTCTATAATTGTTACTAGTATCTGAATTCAAGTCTTTAATATCTGTGGGCTTCCTACTATGAAGGCATGAAAGTCAATGTAACACAGGAGTTTATCTGCAATTTTGCTTAGGAACAAATCTGAAGAGCACACACTGAAGGACCAATTCACTTAGCTGGCCAGTGAGCCTGGTGGTCCACCCAGTACCTGCATCCCACCATGGCTATGATATTCCCGAGCAGTACTCTCACATGTGATAAAAATAACATTTTATGGAAACTGAAGAGAACTAAAAGGAATTTGGAAGGCATACTTTTCTTAGGGCTGGCACAGATATATGACATGAATAGTTCCATAATGTATCCAGCCATGTGTGGGAACGTTTTAACAAGTGTGCCAGCTTTTATCAAAAACGTTCATCAATAGAGAGAAAAATACATACTTCTCTGAAAAGGCAGTGACAGTGATTCAGGAAACATGGGATTTATGACCAAAATGTGATTTGGGAAAAAATAATAAAAGGGGAAAAGCAAGCACCTGTGTATTATGTACCAAGTATGGTAAATGTTGGGAATTCAGTGGTGAAACCTGCAAATACCTAGATATCCTCATAGAGCTCTATGAGGGAGTTTAAGATCAGACTTGACTATTTTACGTTATAGAATCTGCAGTCTTTATGAAAAAATCAAGTTTTCCCTACTAATCTGAAAACTCCAAGACATAAAAAGAATGTCTTTCCAAATATTGGTAGTCCAGTAAAAAAAAAACAAAAAACAAAAAAAAAAACCACCCTCAGACACAGGGCAAGGTGTTTTGGACTGGTTTCAAAAACATTTCATGTTTTGTCTCTTAGAAGGGCCCAGAAACAAACAAACAAAAAAACAAAACACTTTGTGCCAGAAATGTCTAAGCTTGAATTTCAAGTTCTCCCCACTGTGGAAAATGTGGAAGGCTATCCTTAATGACTATTGTTCAAAATTCTAAATTCTTAAGTGATGTTCCTTCCTCTGAATACTTCTGACTTTTCGACTGGACTGTAAGACACAAGCTCAAGGCATTTGACTTTGCCACACTTTCATTGTATCAAAAAATGCCATGGACAAAGATAGCAAACTTATTAACAGGCAGCTTTAGAAGAGGTACATCCTTGATTATACAAGGATTCCACAGAGAATCTTTTACTGGAAATCAGGTGATCCACAAGAGTGGATGCTTACTGGTATACTGTAAGGAAGGAGGCAGTGTATAACTTTAAGACTATTTTCACAGGCAATGAAGAAGAATACACTGTTAATACTGGAGAGGCAAGAGGTTGGCAAAGGTTTGGAGGGCACACATAAAAGTGATATGGGAGAACTGAAAAAGCAAGAAGACTCACAGATGAGTTGGCAAAGAATGGCAAAGATGACACTGAAGAATTAGAAGAACTTTTTTGGGTTTTTGTAAATTTAGTCAACATTCTAATGGAAAAACAGCTAATTGACACCATAACTGCTTATGATCAATGGATAGAGCTTTAACTGCTAAAATTTGCACTGACTTCATACCATGGAATAAAAGCCAACCACAGTTACCACTCAGAGTTCTTTAGAAAGAAGCGATCACTTCACAAAGATTCCCTCTCAGAATCCTGTTTCACAGTGATCTCCCTTATCTCTTCTACCACATGCCTTGTTCTCAAGGTTATTGTTGAAGTGTCACTTTTTCTGTGGCTCAGTACACACTTCATGATTTCAACCACAAAACTCGTGATCATCTGATATGTTGAGTTTGAAGATTCAGACAAGTTCCAGTTAACATTTCTATTTGTAATTAAACATATTGCAGTGTAACACTTATTTTAGTGGGAGAATACTTTAGTTACTTCTAATTATAGAATAATTCATACCAAAGGCCCAAAGGGTAACAATTTTTTTCAACTGTACTTTTCCACATTTTAGAAGGAAAATGATACATTATGAGTTATCACAAACTTGGAAATTTGCAAAGTTACCTCATGAATGTCAAGGTCCTATCTTGAAAGCAACAAGTTGACTCTCTAATTTACCACAGAAGTGCCAGGTATTCATTTTATAGGTAGATTTCATAGACCTTATATTTAATCAGAATTTGTTAGAGTTACATTTCTTAACATCTTACAATCTCTCAAATGTTGAGAATACCAGAAAAAGAATCTTTTTGCTGCATTCTTCCTAGGAGAGACTGAAATAATGTGATGGTTTAAAAATAATTTGAGGCTGGGCACAGTGGCTCACACCTGTAATCCCTGCCTTTCGGAAGGCCAAAGTGGGAGGATTGATTGAGCCCAGGAGTTCGAGACCAGCCTGGGCAACAAAGTGAGACCCCTCTCCAGTGGCTACTATTACAAAAAAAAAAAAAATTAGCTGGGTGTGGCTCCCATACCAGCTACTTGAGAGGCTGAGGCAGGAGGATCCCTGAGCCCAGGGTCAAAGCTGTAGCGAGCCATGTTTGTACCACTGCACACCAGCCTGTGTGACAGAGCAAGACCCCTGTCTTTAAAAAAAAAAAAAATTTTTTTTTTTTGAAGAATAAAACCTTGTCATGTGTGACAACATGGGTGAACCCAGAGGGCATCATGTTAAGTGAAATAAGTCAGACACAGAAAGACAAATACTGCCATGAGCTCACTATTATGTGGAATCGTATAAGAAAAAAAAAAAAAAAATTGAGATCATAGAAGCAGAGTGGTTACCAGAGATTGAGAAGAGGGGAGAAGAGGGCAGGGGAGGAGGATGCAGAGAGGATTGTCAATTGGCAAAAAATTACAATTATACAGGAGTTCTGGTGTTCTGTTGCACAGTAGGGTGACTAGAGTTAACAGTAAGGTATCATATATTATGAAATAGCTGGAAGAGAGGCTTTTGAATGTACTCACCACAAAGAAATAATAAATGCATGAGGTAATGATATGCTAACTACTCCGATTTGATCTTTATACAACATATATGAATTGAAATGTCAAACTGTACCCCATAAACATGTAAAATTATAATGTATCAATTAAAAATTTGACAAAATTATCATTTGTATAGTTAAAAAAATCTTCACAGTCAATTCTTTGTTAAAAAGTGCATCTGCTTTTTTGGAGGGCTGTGTGGAGACAGAGGCTTCTCATTCTGTTGCCCAGTCTGGAGTGCAGCGGAGCAATCACAGCTCACTGCAGGCTCTACTTCTTGGGCTCAAATGGATCCTCCCACTTCAGCTTCCCAAGTAGCTGGGACCACAGGGGCACACTGCCACACATGGCTAATTTTATTGGTGCTTTTTGACAAAGACAGGGTCTTTCTGTGTTGTCCAGGCTGGTCTCGAACCCTGGGGTCAAGTGATCCTCCCACTTTGGCCTCTCAAAGTGCTGAGATGACAGGCGTAAGCCACTATGCCCAGCCTCATTCTGTTTCTGTCAGAGTAAGAGAGTATAGAACATAGAAGATAAAAATAGTGTGCAAAATAAGAAAGACGTTCCGTTAAACTATAGGTATTATGCACAAAGCTTGTAGGAAATTGATAATTTATACTATGAAGTACTTTCCTATTTCAAATGCACACCCCACTTGCCCTATCTTCAGGGAACTGATTTGTATATGCTCTGGACTCATTCCATAGTCTATCTACAGTAAGAAACTGTATCTGAAATTTGTCTATTTGCTTATTAGGTTTAGTCTTCTGATGGCTTATGGAAAGTCCTAACCTAATTTGATCAGAAAGCCAAAATGTCACCAAGAGGAACCATAGGTCCAGGGCTGAGCAAAGGTTTTCTATAAAGAACCAAACAGACTGAATGTGGCCCACAAGCCTAACATAACATAAGTATGAATGGGATGTGAGGATGTTAGGTTAGGCTTGTGGGCCACATTCAGTCTGTTTCAGATTCTTCTGCTTTTGTTTTTGTTTTACTTTTACAGCCCCCAAAAATGTAAAAAACATTCTTAGAGAATACAAAGACAGGTTGCAGGCCATAGTTTGCTGACCTTTGGTCTAGATCAGTGCTGTCCAATGTGGTAGCCATTAGTGACACGTGGCTACTGAGCATTTGCTAGTGTGACTGAGGAATTAGATTTTAAATTTTATTTTTAATTAATTTAACTTTAAACAAACACATGCAGTTAGTGGCTACTGCTTTGAACAGTTTCGGTCTACAAGATCGCCAATAGCCCAGAACAGCCCCAGAAATCTCTGTATACCTGCATCCCATGAATCTAATAAAGGCTTGGACAAGAAGTCAGTTATTGTTATTAATAATAGCCTCCAATTATTAAATTAAGGATCGGCCATCAATTCAAATGACTAATATCAAGGACAGGAAAAACACTGTATAAAAAGTCTGAAACAAACTAGTTTGCATTTCGCAATTTAGTAGTACATCTCTTCAATAATATTTGGTCAAACTTCAACTTTGAAGTGTTGAGAATGGGACTAAAGAGCTTTGAGTTAAAAAAAGGCTTGCATTGCAATGCTCCCGTCTTTGGTGGATGTGGAATTTCTACCATGCAATTTGCATACAGATTCTCTTATTAAGATAGACGCAACTAAAATTAAGTTTCTGTTTGACTGAGAAGACAACTGATTTCTCCCATCACTGACCTGAAATGCTCCTGGAAAATTGCTTTGCTTCATTCATCTCACTGCCACTCCCAGCAAGGCCCTTAAAGTTCATGAGGCACAAACTTGCTTTGTTAGCCAAGCTGTTACACAAGAAACCTAAGTCCTCATTTCCACGTGCTGACAAATCATTTCCCAAGTCCATTAATGCATTCAAAACTTGATTCCTGGAACTTCTGAAGTAGAAAATTAGGGGAGAAAACACTCATTCAACTTTAGAGGAAGCCGCCAGTCAGTGCCTTGGACAACACTCATCAAAGGCTATTTGTTTTCCCCACCTATCTGGGACAGAATACTTCTCATTTAACTAAGCAACAAATTAAAAGCACACAGTGGGGTACATATCACTACACATATGTCCAGCTAATGATGCATGACAATACTCACACTACCTCGCCCCTAAAAGTTTTACCTCCAGCATATCCTATTTTAAAACAATACTGGACTAAAATGTAACATTCCTGAAGAAAGGAAAATCACTTCATGTAAAAGCAGAGTTTGAACTATGGAATGCAAGTCAGTGGATGCAACCTGCTTGTATGGTAAGGCTTCATTCATAAGGTCCAAGTCAAATTATCTACAAAGAGTCTTGAATTGGTACATTCATATGGTTAAGTCCTATGAAGCATTTGGAAAACAATGAAGCAGATCTATGTGTACTGCTGTGGAAAGATATCCAAGATATGTTGTGGGGTAAAAGATAAGCCACAAAACAGTATGTATATTATGATTGCATCTGTGTATGGTAATGTATATAGACTTTACTATGTACAGAAAATGTCTGGAAGCATCCATGGAGAAACTGTTGGTGGCAGTTACCGCTCATAAATTCAGCAGATAAGGATTTTACTTTTCACTTTATATCCTTTCATATTATTTTAAAATATTCTTAAAATCAAGAGTTTGTATTATTTGTATAAGTTTAACATATTCCTTTAAAAGCACAGAGAGATCTTTGCAGTGGTTTCCTCCAGAAACCACTTCTTTACTATTACAGTGTTGATAATTTAAATGAAAAAGTTAAAACTATTCCTTTTGTAGTTAACATCATTGTAATGTTCCTAAGATAGCTTTTATTAATGAATTTCCATGGGGGACAGAAGAGAAAAACGCACACAACGGTATTACAAAACAGAAAAAAATAAGGCACTTGCTAGGACAAGGCAATTGGGCCTTGATAGGACAAGGCAATCCACAAGTGCCAACCAGCTCCTGGACCATGAAGATCTCAGGAGAGCCATCACATTTCAATTACCATCACTAACATTACTTATTATTTGGCCTGCTCCAGTCCCTAAGGAAGGCAGCTTGTGATGATAATACCCAGCCTCTTCTTGTAAAACAATTCATTAGGCAAAGCAGAACAGCTGGGGCAGCCACGTGCGGGTTCTTAAAGCACCGCCCCAATGGGACCTCTGGCCCAGATTTCCCTTTTCGTGAGGGACAGCCACCACCCCTCTGACAGCTGTAGAGTCCTCCGGGGACACTTCAGGTTTAATCAGTACTTCCTGCACTGGAGAGGGTCATTTGATTTCTAACATAAACTAATGGCAATCCTGCTTTCAGTAGGTTACACCAGACATCAGATAAGAGGCTTTAGGGCATTTTTATCTTGTTCTAATGCTCGAGAGTTAATGAGGCAGCAAAAGATATTGTCATAGAGCCCCGGTGTAGCTATATTATCCAATAAATGGGCTCTTTCCAAGACAGGTTTAATATGGATCGAGGAGGTAAAGAAGGCTAGCTTAATATTGATCCTATTGAGAGGATGAGAATCCAGTCACCATAAGTAGGGCAAAGTCATGCACATTCTGCAGTAGACAAAGTGCTACAAGAAGGTAAGGAGTCGCCTTTAAATACTAACAGTAAAATGCTGCTTTTTACATTTAAAGCAGCAAAACCCTACTAAATTTATTTGGTGTTTTCGGCTAAGCTATTTTTAAAAAGCTTTTAAGTGAATCTATTTTTGTGTTTTTGCTGAAAAGTGTTCTTAGGAGTTAAATTTTAAATTAGTAATAAAGCTACTGTGGCTTTATATTAATTATACAATCTGTATATTATATATCATAAAAGAGAGGATAGCTTTTTTACTAGCTATGAAGCACATTTTATTACATTAAACCATAAAGACTGCCTTTAACTTCTAAATATCACCACAGTCTACCTCATATGGGTTTCAGAAATAATTCAATAATTCATTCAACAACACCAATAGCCTATTATAATCAAGCCT
Organism: Macaca fascicularis; assembly: GCF_037993035.2. Lineage (NCBI taxonomy): Eukaryota > Metazoa > Chordata > Mammalia > Primates > Cercopithecidae > Macaca > Macaca fascicularis. Next base: position 142,079,681 of record NC_088381.1, on the reverse strand, counting down.
GTGTGAAACACAGTGACAATAAAAATAAACTCTTGGACTCACTAGTCTATGCTAGCTGCATAAAAGAAAATATTACTCTAGCAATATTTTTCTTGTATCTTAGAATCTGTTTTGGTAAACATACAGAAATCAGAAATCCAAGTGTTTCTCTTCTCCATACTAGAAGTATCTATAGCAGGTTCTACTCAGCAATTTTAAAAACTGACCATTTCTTGAGTGGCTTGTTCCCTAAAGATGAAAAAGAGCTGAGATTTTCTAATATTTATTTACTTGGAGAAATAGACAAAGGGAGGGGAAAAAAAAAGGTATGCAAGATCCCTTAACAGGACATGTTGGGCACGCAGTCACTCTCATTTATGGAGCACCAAACAAGCTTAATGTGGTAAAGAAAACAAGATCACTAAGTCCATACATGCACCTGTAAAATCATTAATTCTGAGCTTCTTTCTCAACATAACCGTCACCTCACATCCTTCTACTGACCCCACTGCTCTTGCATAGGTCTCTCGTCCCCTGCTATGGCAGAGAATATTGGCTGCCTATTCCAAGATCCATGTTCCCCTTCCTCTGTATTAACAGACCACCAACTTTTTCGCTACCAAAATTGTAGCTCAGAATAAACGATTACATTATTTTTCAGCCAGGCCAGGTGATTTAGTTCTGCAGGACTTCCAGGAAGGCTGCTTAAAAAGAAAAGTGTCAGCTGTATAGGATCCCTTTTTTAAATTAAATTAAATTAAATTCCTATCCCACCTTCTTCTGGCCTACAATTCAGGCACGATGGCTAGAGCTCCTGCGTGCATAAACTATTTAGGATGGAAGGATGGAAGCTTTAGTCCTTGATGACACCTTTGGAACTGCCCTACCTGCTAGGTGCATCTACCTCCAGCCTTCCTTTATGTCGAAAAAAAATGCTACCTTGTGTAAGCCACAATTATTTTAGATTTCCTGTTACATATGCATGTACTTTATCATAATTAACAGACTATATATTCACAATCTTTTCACCTATATAACCCTGATAGTAGTTTAAGTTATTAAGTTATTCATTTCAAAGATGCTTTTTTTTTTTTTGAGGCAGGGTCTCACTCTGTCTCCCAGGCTGGAGTGCAGAGGATAGAAGGTGGGGTAAGGGTAGGATTACAGCTCACTGCAGCCTCACTCTTGGACTCAAGTGATTTTCCCACCTCAGCCTCCCAGGTAGCTGAGACTACATGCTTGAGCCACCTCGCCAGCTAATTTTTAAATTTTTCTGTAGAGATGGGGACTCAGTATGCTGTCCAGGCTAGTCTTGAACTCCCGGCCCCAAGTGATCATGCCACCTTGGCATTCAAAGATGTTTTAACACCACCTTAGCAAACAAAACTGAAGTTTTATAATGCATATCTCAGCTCCCCACTAAATTGTATTCTCCTAGTCACAAGGGCTTAAAAATCTTGAAATCACTTTGACTCTTCATCTCTCTAGTCTGTTACAATTTATCAATTTCCCCCCCAAAATCTCTCTTATCCATTCTCGAAAATTCCTTCCCATTCTGAGGTATATTCTTTCCTCTTATATACAAATATTAGACATCAAATTCTTCTTCAAGTTTCATCTCTTCCAAGAGGTATTCCCTGGATTATTTACCTCACTTTTCCCTCTGTTTTCTGAATGTGCAGAACACATGCTCAGAGAGGGAGCATGGTGTGAAAAAGGTCAGATCAGGCAGAGCTGTAAGGCCAAGTTAAAGGTTTTTGACTTGATCTTGAGAACAATGAGAAGCCGTTGATAGATTTTAAGAAGGGAATGAAGTCACATGTCAGTTTGTGTTTCAAAAATATGCCTCTGACTGGAATACAGTAGTTACTAAAGAAAAGATCAGTTCCACAGGTAATTCAATTGGAAGAAGGAGAGAATACCAGAAATAAAGAAGCTTGATAAAGCAGGCTTATTGTAGAGAGAGAACTCAAAACTCAATATTCTAGAAGAAAATGATAGTCATTTGAGTAAATATATGTTCACCATAGGAAAAAGCTGGTAAATATTTATTAAAAGAGCTACTGTGAGGCAGGGCGCGGTGGCTCATGTCTGGAATCTCAGCACTTTGGGAGGCCAAGGCAGGTGGATAACGAGGTCAAGAGTTTGAGACCAGCCTGGCCAACATAGTGAAACCCCCTCTCTACTAAAAATACAAAAATTAGTTGGGCATGGTGGTGTGTGCCTGTAGTCCCAGCTACTGGGAAGGCTGAGGCAGGAGAATCACTTGAACCCAGGAGGCGGAGGCTGTGGTAAGCTGAGATGATGCCACTGCACTCCAGCCTGGGCAAGAGAGCGAGACTCCGTCTCAAAAAAAAAAAAAAAAAAAAAAAAGGCGCTGCTGTGCAGAATTTAGTGTTCAATGTTCTCTTATCAAGAATGTAATGGCATTTACAATGCCAGAACTTGGACTGGATCTTGGTTTTATTAAAAATGCTACACAAGATTTTTAGGGACAATTGGGGAGGTCTGAATGTGAAAACATTAGATTGTTTTTATTATTAATTTTTGTTGGATGTGATAATATTATATAGAAAACTATCCTTATTCTTTTTTTTTTTTTTTTTTTTTTTTTTTTTTGAGACGGAGTCTCGCTGTGTCTCCCAGGCTGGAGTGCAGTGGCCGGATCTCGGCTCACTGCAAGCTCCGCCTCCCGGGTTCACGCCATTCTCCCGCCTCAGCCTCCCAAGTAGCTGAGACTACAGGCGCCCGCCACCACACCCGGCTAGTTTTTTGTATTTTTAGTAGAGACGGGGTTTCACCGTGTTAGCCAGGATAGTCTCGATCTCCTGACCTCGTGATCCACCCGCCTCGGCCTCCCAAAGTGCTGGGATTACAGGCTTGAGCCACCGCGCCCGGCCTCCTTATTCTTAAGAGATGTGTTCTTAAACATTTAGGGGTAAAGTGCCATGATGTCTGAAATTTACTTCCAAATGGCTAAGGAAGAAGAGAATATCACATGTAATACAGATTTAAAAAAATATATTCATGTATAAAATATACACACACAGAGTGGGGTTTGCTGGGTGATTAAAATTTTTTCGTAATGAACTGTTGGAAGAAAAGAAGACTTAATGACTTTTCTTCTTAATTTAGTGAAGAGGGGCTTCTTTCCTGACCAATTTGTGGCATTGATATTCATTTACTTGATAATTTGAAATAAGTTTTTTAAAATCTATAGTTCCAAGGAAGTCTGGAATTTTAAAAAGTAAAACACCACATAAGGATTTTAACCCAAGAATTATCCCTTCTACAAGTAAACAGATCAATATTCCAACCTCCCTTTAGTTTCAAGCCTGGCTACTATTGTATTCCATTCTCAGTCTGATTAAGGGGGCAGCTGCCGGTCCTCTTTCAACCTGGAGACATGTGATTGAATCATTCTCTAGCATCTATATTTATTAAATCTTTAATACAAAGTTATCAATCCCTCTTGCAGAGTCATTTCAAAGAATAGTAGGTACACAATTTATTATCCAAATAATATTTTATTGTATTTTTTAATGACATTTTCCTCCAACACTGTGAGACTGTTGGCTAATTAAACCCTTGTTTTTACTGAACTTGACAGCTGAAAGCAGCAGAAATGGACGCAAACAACCATAAACTATTTTCCCTCCTATCAGAAGAAAAATGCTTCCCCTGTAAAGCTAGAATACTATACTTTCCCCACCTTTCAAACTATTTTCTGGGAGGAGAAATTGTTAGTGATAACAAACTTTTCAACCTGAGCAATTAGAAAGCTTATTTCCATAATCAGACCCAGCTAGACTTCCCACTCTTCTTTCAACAAATTGACTGGGTAAACAGGTGAAACTCCTTAACTTGGTCCAAACCTGTGCTTACAATTAGATTGTATAAAATTAATAAAAGAAAAAATAAAGGTCTGCATCAAAATGAATGCCAAGCACTTCCAACATAGGCATTCACGGAAGAAAAAAATTTAAGTTCCTAAAACAAGGAGTTACAGCACTAACACAATAACTCTAGGTTTTGTTAGGTTGTTTTTAGGTTATTGTATTTGTTTGCTACATTGGACATAGCAAGTGATACACTAGAAGTTTCCTCAAACCAGAATTAGGTAACAATGTAATTTCACAAGCTTACTCCATGAGGAATACCATTAGCATGGACTGAAAAAGAAAAGGAGAAAACTATCTCAATAGTTTAGATATCCAAATAGTTTTTTATTGTTGAGTGTGCTAAAAACCAATTAACAGTAAACTTTAAACACATAAACCTTATGGTATGTGAATGATATCTCAACAAAGTGTTATTTTAAAAAATGTTTTAAGGAGTTTAAAAAAAAAACTCCCTGTTCTAAAGGAGGACAAGAAATGACTGACAAAGAGGCCTGAATAGATTATCCCTCTTGCTCAAAGAAAGTAGTTTATCCCTTGTTAAGTAAGAATAAACTCTACTATGGCAAGAGGTGTGATAAGGAATTAAAACCACAGATAATTTCAAATTGTATTCTTGCCACAATTTTAACCACACTTTTCACCACAGCTTCTGGCAGGATGCCAAACAATTTCGTATCACATCACTTCCTTTAATCTTCCCACTCCCAGGATAGAAAAATGGTCACGGTCGGTTGCAGTCAAAACGGAATGCAAGCAGACGACAAGTTATGGAGAAGTCAACTTAATTGCTCATCATATTATTTGGACTTGTGGGCTGACTATAGGTTGAGGTTTATCATGCATCTTATCCCCTCACTGTTAAACTCTTCTGTCACCTACTCTGCTTTTAAACTACCTCAAGGAGGCTGGGTGTGGTGGTTCCCGCCTGTAATCCCAGCACTTTGGGAGGCTGAGGCGGGTGGATCATGAGGTCAAGAGATCGAGAATATCTTGGCCAACATGGTGAAATCCCATCTCTACTAAAATACAAAAAATTATCCAGGCGTGGTAGTGCACGCCTGTAGTCCCAGCTACTCAGGAGGCTGAGCCAGGGGAATCGCTTGAACCCGGGAGGCGGGATTGTAGTGAGTGGAGATCATGCCACTGCACTCCAGCCTGGCGACAGAGCAAGACTCTGTCTCAAACAACAACAACAACAACAACAACAACAAAACCCTATCTCAAAGAAGGTTCAGGGTACGCAAGGATAGTTTTGGTTCTTGAGGGGTTTGTTGAGTATGAAATGTACTAGAAGAAAACAATGTGTTTATTTTTCCATCTACTTAAAAAGGACTTCTCTTAATTTCAGTTTCTTTCAAAATTACTACAAGGAAAGAAAACACTAAAAAGAGAGATCCTAAAGGGCCCTTTAAAGACAGGAATATTAAGAACTGCTCTTTGAGACTTCCTTTCTCATGGTAAATGGCTGTGGGCACACCACCTTAAGCAGATGGGAAAGAGCCAATAATAGTTGAGAATTAAGATGAGGCAGATGTAATCTTCACCTTAACTCTAGCTGACCCACTCTTAAGCAGAAATGAGTGCTCTAAAAGAGAAACCCTGTGTTTTAATTCTAAGAAAAGGAAAATGGGGCAGGGGGGCCGGAGGGAACCTAAGTTTAATTATCAACAGTGATAGGGAAGTCACCTTAAAGGTATATTATAAAATGAAGTTAGAAAGGATTTTTCACATCTACCATATCAATTCAAGTTGCATTTTCATTTAGGAAATGAACATTGTCTGTCCATGTTCTATCTTCAACACACAGTTATCCTAGGAGGTCATTTGACCTCAAACAAACAAGAGAGGCCAAGGTCCAATACCAATTCCTGTCCCATCATTCCTACCTAATCTCCTAGCAAGTTAATGCAAATCAAAGCAAGCACTTCAGTGCTGCTGGTAGTGAAGCCTGTTCCTTTCCCAAGAGAGGCCTGTAAAACAGGACAGTCACTGACAGCAGTACAATTACTGACACAGATACAGACTTTATGGACATGTTTATCTCTGCTGTAAATCCACACTCTCTCTCCACTCCGATTCACGAGTCATAAAGAAATTGCAGATAATGAAAAAGTTGGGGAAATTTACAGCATGTCGGAAACCTCAGACAGCCAGAAGAAATTAAAGAGCTGACTAGGGATAAATCACACAGGTACAATTAAAACTTCCCGTATACCTCCTTCATTTCCAAACTGAGGCACAATCCAATGGAGCTGATGAAAAGTTGAGGTCATGACTCTGCAGGCTGTAATCATTTCTTAACTACATGTTAAAAATTAGCCAATTCATGGGTCATGTGTAAATGCTGATTTCTTGTTGCTATCTTGATTTCCTCCACTCTCCACTAGAAGAACCCACAGAGCAATTCTGTCTGTAAACAGGCCAAATTGCAACAAGCAATAAATGGAAAGGTGATGTCCCCTCTCCCACTGCCATCTCTGTAGGTGCAGGACATCTTTTACCATCACCACTGTGGATTGAGCATTAAAATGAGAAAGTGGAGCTACAATAGGTGAATGAAATTGGAGGTTTCTTGTTCCCTAATAAATAACCATTCTGAAGGTTTCATTTGATCTCTTTTCAACATTCCAAAGGAAATTTTAAAAGACTGTTATGTTTGATACTAGATTAAGAATTACTTCTGGAGATACTTAATTTTCAATAGTGGACTGAGTTAATGGCTCAGACTGTTATGTAACCATCTCTGCATGCACTGATTAATGTGTTAATTAATGTGCAGCTCTTGCTACAATAAAGCAAATCAGAAAAATACCAGAGATAAGAATTAATGTCTATTTCTTAAATAATAAGGCTTAACAGATCCCCACTATTGAAAACTAGAAAGAAGAAAGTGAGTTAATTTTTGGTACCTATATTCTAGGAGACTTTTAACAAAATAGTATGTGAAGGGAAAAAAGGAACATTTTATCACATGCTGTTCTCTTCCATCTTCCTCAGCTTATTTAGATGCAACTAGCAAGTTTTAAAAACACCAACCCAATCACTTAGAAGATTTCTCTGCAAAGCAGAAAGGCAGAACACAGATTTTACCAACCTCTACATAACTGGACCAAATCAAGAGTGTCATCAAAGTTATACACAAGTCAATACTAATAATCTTTGTGCATCTCCATAGGATGAAGCCTCAACCAAGTTAGCTCTGATAGATTTTGAAATTTTGAGCCCTGTCAAGAAGTGGGGCTTTTTTACAGATACGGAGGATGCAATTGACATGGTTTCGATTTTGTTCCTATCTGACCCCTTGTTGATTTGAGGTCCATTTTACACTTCACAGAACCCAAATGTCATTTTCATTTTATATATTAAGATTTTATTCTCCTTGGAATAAAAATAGTTCTAAGGTAATGCTAAGAGTTTCAACCCAGACTATCACTACCATAGAAAAGTTAGGCCATGGCTGGGCATGGTGGCTCACGCCTGTAATCCCAGCACTTTGGGAGGCCAAGGTGGGCGGATCACTTGAGGTCAGGAGTGTGAGATCAGCCTGACCAACATGGTAAAACCCCATCTCTACTAAAACGAAACAAAACAAAAAAATTAGGCTGGGCGCGGTGGCTCACATCTGTAATCCCAGCACTCTGGGAGGCTGAGGCGGGCGGATCACAAGGTCAGGAGATCGAGACCATCCTGGCTAACACAGTGAAACCCCGTCTCTACTAAAAAATACAAAAAATTAGCCGGGCGTGGTGGTAGGCACCTGTAGTCCCAGCTATGCTGCAGGCTGAGGGAGAATGGCATGAACCCGGGAGACGGAGCTTGCAGTGAGCCAAGATCGCACCACTGCACTCTAGCCTGGGTGACAGAGTGAGACTCTGTCTCAAAAAAATAAAAAATAAAATAAAAAATAAAAAATTAGCCAGGCATGGTGACACGAGCCTGCAATTCCAGCTATTTGGCAGGCCGAGGCATGAAAATCACTTGAACCTTGGTGGTGGAGGTCGCACTGAGCTAAGACCACTGCACTCCAGCTTGGGTGACAGAGCGCGACTCCATCTCAAAAAAAAAAAAAAAAAAAAGGGGGGGGCCTATTTAGGCTAGGCGTGGTGGCTCATGCCTGTAATCTCACCACTTTGGGAAGCCAAGGTGAGTAGATCACTTGAGGTCAGGAGTTTGAGACCAGCTTGGCCAACATGATGAAACCCTGTCTCTACTAAAAATGTAAAAATTAGCTGGGAGTGATGGTACACTCCTGCCTGTAATCCGAGCTACTTGGGAGGCTGAGGCAGGAGAATCGCTTGAACCCAGGAGGCAGAAGTTGCAGTAAGCCGAGCCACTGCACTCCAGCCTGGTGAAAGAGCGAGACTATGTCTCAAAAACAAAAACAAACAAACAAAAAAACCCAAAAACCGCCTATTTAATAAATTCTTCATTCTCTAATATGTGTTCCTGTAATTTATTTAGTCTTTTGAGACAGGGTGATATGGTTTGGCTCTTTGTCCCCACCCAAATCTCATCCTGTAGCTCCCATAATTCCCATGTGTTGTAGGAGGGACCTGGTGTGAGATTAATTGAATCATGGGGGCAGTTTCTCCCATACTGTTCTCCTGATAGCAAGTAGGTCTCACAAGATCTGAGGGTTTTAAAAGGAGTTTCCCTGCACAAGCTCTCTTTTTGCCTGCTGCCATTCATGTAAGATGTGATGTTTTCATCCTTGCCTTCTGCCATGATTGTGAGGTCTCCCCAGCCATGCGGAACTGTAAGTCCATTAAACCTCTTTTTCCTCCCAGTCTAGGGTAAGTCTTTATCAGCAGCATGAAAACAGACTATACATATGGTCTCGCTCTGTCCCCCAGGCTGGAGTAAAGTGGCATGGTCACAGCTCACGGCAGCCTTGAACTCCTAGGCTCAAGGAATCCTCTTGTCTCAGCCTCCCAGGTAGCTAGGACTACAGGTGTGTGCCACCACACCTGGCTAATTATTTTTTGTACAGACAAGTTCTTACTATGTTGTCTGGGGTAATATCAAACTCCTGTGCTCAAGTGATGCTCCCGTCTCAGCCTCCCAGAGTGTTGGGATTACAGGTGACAGCCACTGTGCCTGGCTTCATATAATTTAGAGATACAGAAAAGTAAAGTCTCGGATCCAACATATAAGCACCACTTCATCTTCCCACCAACTCACAAACCTGATCTTCATCTATCCTCTCTCATTTCCCTGTTATACAAGAGAAGACAAAGTAGCTTCTTCCAATCTAAAGCCAACATATCTGTATTCTAAGTGCTATGCCTTCAAACCCTCTCGGAAACCTTACTTATATTTGATTCACCTGCATCTTCTATCACGGCATTGATATTTAAATACATATTAAGTCTGTCATCCTAAAGCAACTAAACTCTGACTCCACTTCTCCCACTAGCTTTCACCCTTTGTCCCTCTTAAGAGTCACTCTGAAACAATTATCTCTCTTTCCTATTTCCATTTCCTACCTTCCACTCATTTCCTCACTCCATTTCAAACTGCCTCTACCATCCCACTAAAACTACCTCACTCATTCATACATTTAATTGCCTAAACAATGTCTCCAGTTAACAACCAAAGCCAAACCCCATGTCAAAAACCAAATGCATAATCTTTCCTTACAATCTGTTCCTCCTCCAGTGTTGTTGTTTTTGTTTTGTTTTGTTTTAGACAGAGTCTTGCTCTGTTGCCCAGGCTGGAGAGCAGTGGTACGATCTTGGCTCACTGAAACCTCAGTGTCCCAGGCTCAAGATTCTCATGCCTCAGCCTGAGTAGCTGGGATTACAGGCGTGCACCACCACAGCAGACTAATGTTCTGCACTTTTTAGTAGAGACGAAGTTTTACCATGTTGGCCAGGCTGATCTTGAACTCCTGGTCTCAAGTGATCTGCCTGTCTTGGCCTCCCAAAGTGCTGGGATTACAGGCATGAGCCATTGCACCCGGCCACAGCGTTCATTTGTAAAAAGCTTTACTGAGATATAATTCACACATGATAATGCACATATTTGAAGTGTACAGTTTGATGTTTTGACAAATCTATTCCACACTACAGAAGCAAGATCCTTTTGAGCCCTCCCTGGTGTCCTGTGAATGATGAAGTTTCTCCAGTCCAGTGGGAGTAGGCACTATTACTGGCCCAGTGGTGCCAGGCACTGTTCCTTCCAATCCTTTTGGATGGTTCTTTCTTCATCCTCAAGTAGCTCCCTCACGTGAATGTGCTGATCAGTTCTCAGCTAAATACTCCAGGAGGACCCTCTGTGGATCTCTCTTCTTTCTCTGTGCTGCCCTCTCCTCTCCGGTACTCTGCTGTCCTGTGAACTCTAGCTGCCTTGGCCCCTCCATACTCTCAGCTCCATTTCTTCAACTCAGGAAGCCCGCCAACCTCTCCCTGCACCGCAGCCTGGAAACTCTTTCAAAGCAGTAAGCTTGGGGCAGTCACAAAGTTCACCTCTTTTATATCCTTTCTCTTTGGTGATTACTGTCCTTTGTTGCCTGATGTCCAGCATCCTGAAAATCATTATTTCATGTCTTTTGTCATTTAAAAAAACTGTTTCAAGTAAGAAGGTGAATCTAGTCCCTGACATACCAAGTTGACCAAAAGCAGAGGTCCCTCCAATGTTCTTTGCATGCCACTGACTTACATGCTCAAGAGAAATCTAGGAGTCATCCCTGACACCTTTTTCCCCTTTCCCACAGCCAGTCCATCAAGACTTATTCTCTGTCCTGGCCAGGCATGGTTCATGCCTGTAACCCCAGCACTTTGGGAGGCCAAGATGGGAAGAGTGATTGAGGCCAGGAGTTCAAGATCTGCCTGGGCAACATAGCAAGACCCCATCTCTTTAAAAAAATTAAGTTTAAAAAAAAAAAGACTTATTCTGTGTCCTAAATCATTCTCAAATTAACTCCTTCTCTCCATGTCCACTACCAGTACCTTGGTTCTAGGAAGCACAGTCTTAGCTATTGCAATGACTTCCTACTTTATTTCCCTAGTTCCTCGCTTGCCTTCCTGCAAACCATTTTCTACATGATCAGAAACTGAATATTGTTTGCTTAAAGCCTTTCAGTGGCTTCCCAGTGCTCTTAGTATAATATCCAAAATCCTTAGTAAACCTGAGAAATCTCACATGATCCAACCTTTGTCTATCTCACCAGTCACTGTCTGAATTCCAGTCATATTAGTCTTCTTTCAGTTCTTCAAAGGCACTGTGCACTTTCCCACTACCAGACTTTGCTGTTCCCTTCTGAAAGCTTGTCTCCCTTCTCTCTACCCAGTTAACTCCTACTCATTCTTCATACCAAAATACCTTCTTCTCAAGAGACCCATCCCTGCCCTCTTAAGCCTTGTCCCACATTGTACTTAGAAAAATGTCTCAGCAAATAATCATTTGTGTAAGGCCTTATCTACTAGAATGTTAGCTTTATGACAGCAGGAACCATGTCTGTCTTATTTACTGCTAAGTCCTTGCTGCCTAGCATAGTACCCTGAAGTTACACAATAAATATTAACTATATGAATTAGAAATACTAGGCCTTAAAATAGTAGAATTTTAATGCTGTAAGGACCTTAGAGGTCTTCTATTCCAACGTCATTTTTTCAGCTCGGGAAACTGATGACCAAAGTCACAAAGCAAATTTCTGATAAAGGTTACACTATGCAATATTATTTTAAATTTATTGGTAGCTTGCTAGGTGTCAAACACCATACTAGGTAGTTTTTGATTGAGGTGAAATTCACATTTTTAAAGCACTAAATTCAGTGGCATTTAGTGCATTCACAATGTTAAAACCACAACTTATATCAAGTTCCAAAACATTTTCACCTCCCCCCAAAAAATCCCAAATCCATCAAGTAGTCATTCCCTATTCCACACTTTCTCTAGGCCCTGGGAACCACCAATCTGCTTTTGCATGTCTTCTGGATCTACCTACCCTACATGTTTCATGTAAATGAAATCACACATTATGTGTCCTTTTGTGTCTAACTGCCTTCATATAGTATAATATTTTGAAGATTCATTTATATGTTGTAGCATCAGTACTTCATTCATTTGAATGGCTGAATAATATTCCATTGTGTGCATATACTACATTTTGTTTATTCATTCATCTGTTGATGGACACTCGGGTTGTTTCCACCTTTTGGCTCTTGTGAATAGTACTGATGTGAACATTTGTGCAGAAGCATTTGTTTGAGTACCTGTTTTCAGTTCTTCTGGGTATATACCTAGCAGTGGAATTGCTAGGTCATATGGTAATTCTACCTTTTAACCTTTTGGAGAAATACCAAACAGTTTCCCATAGGGGGTACACCATTTTATATTGCCACCAGCAATGTATGAAGGTTCTAATTTCACCATATCCTTGCCAATACTTCTTATTTTCTGTTTTTGTTTTTTTTTAATTATAGCCATCCTAGAGGGTATAAAGTGGTATCACACTGGTTTTGATTTGGATTTCCCTAATGACTAATGATGTTGAGCATCTCTGCATGTGCTTGTTAGCCATTCGTATTTCTTCTTTGGAGCAATGTCTATTCAAGTCCTTTGTTCATTTCTTAACTGGGCTGTTTTTTTGTTGTTGGGTTCTAAGAGTTATTTATTTATTCTGGATACTAGACCCTTATCAGAAAAAATTAATATATTATTTGATACTTAATATATTATTAAAACTTAAAATATAATTTGAAAAACTTTTCTCCCATTCTGTTGGTTGTCTTTTTGCTTTATTGATAATGCCCTTGGACACACAAAAGTTTTTAATTTTAATGAAGTTCAACATATCTATGTCTCCTTTTGTTGTTTGTGCTTTTGGTGTCATAACTAAACCCATGGTCACTTCTTTATCAACAGTCTCTCAGCTTTTTTTTAATTTTTTTTTTTGAGACAGGGTCTTGCTACGTCACCCAGGCTGGAGTGCAATGGTACAATCTTGGCTCACTGCAACCTCCATCTCCCAGGCTCAAGTGATTCTCCCACCTCAGGACCACCAAGTAGCTGCGATTATAGGTGCACATCAGCACGCCCGGCTAATTTTTGTATTTTTTGCAGAGATGGGGTTTCATCATGTTGCCCAGGCTGGTCTCAAACTCCTGAACTCAAGCGATCCTCCCACCTCGGCCTTCCAAAGGGCTAGGGTTACGGGCATGAGCCACTGCATCTACCCAGGAGCCTCTTAGCTTTCACTGGTTCTTTGCTTTTCTATAAAATTTTAAAATAAGCTTTCAAGTTTCGAGACATTTTGAGGGACTGTAATTTGAATTATATTAAATCCACGAATGTTTTTGAGAGAAACTGAATCTTTAAGATACTGAGCTTTCTAATCTATTTACAGTATTTATTCATATTCACTCATTTGGTCTTTTACAAAGGCTCTCCATGAAGTGTTATTATATAACTATAGAGGTCTTACATACATCATTCTGTAGATGTACTTCATCTTTATTACTGTCTGACATCTTAGATGGTATTTTTAATTTCTTTTTATCTGTTTGTCTTGTACATAGAATTTAGTTGGTCTATTTATTTTGTTTCCAGGAACTTAGCTCAATTCTTTTTGAGTCCAGTAACATATCTGAACATTACAATTTGGAAATGAATAAAGTTCATGATCATCTTGTAAAAAAAATTAACAAATAAAAATTAATGGCAAAATTCAAGATCATGAAGATTCATACTAAGCATTTTATAATCAACATCCAATTTAATTCTCTCAACAACTCATTAAAAGAGGCATTATTATTACCTTGATTTCACAGAAAAGGAAAATGAAGCTCAGAGAGTGGTTATTTACCAAGTCAGTAAGTAGAATAGATCTACTTCCAATAACCAGGATCTTTGAAATCCCAAGCTAGTTTTCTTTATACTCACAACCTGGCAGTTTGCTTCTCTGGGGAAGAAGGGGAGAACAGAAGCCATGGTCTTTTGGTAACTTAATCTCAGAAGTGGCATTCCATCACTTTTACTATCATTAGGTCCAGCCCACCCTCAAGAGAAGATTAAACAAGGGCACACAAGTAGCAGGGATCACTGGGGACGATCTTAGTGGGTGCCTACTATATTTAGTTCTATATTTAATGTTACACGTCCTCCTGCCTTCTGTCATCTATGGCTTTAACTAAAACCTATGGATCAAGGATCCAAATTCCCTGTGCTCTAGTATCTATTCAATTGTCTCCTAGGTATTTATTTCCACTTAGATGGCCTACAGATACACTTATAACTGAACTCCCTAATCTTTCTTCTCAAAGGTTTTCTTCTTCCTATATAAACCTAAGCTAGAAACCTAAGAATTGTTCTTGGTTCCTCATTCTTACTGCCCAGGACTTCCCAACCCCAATACATCCAATCAGTCACTAAAACTTTCCATTCTCCTACAAGGATTTATAGAACCCATTCTTTATTCTCCAATTCTATTTCTACTGTCTTACTTCAAGGGTTTACCATGTTAGTCTAGCTTACTAAAGGAATCTAACTCATCTCCCTGTTGCTATTTTCATTCCTCACCAATCTACCTTCTACCATGTTCGCAAAGTGACCTAAGAACGTAAATATGATCAGATGTCTACTCTGCTTAAAATTTCTCATATGCTGCTCATAAGAATAACAACAGTTAATAGTTTTTAAGCACTTATTAAGATCCAGACAGTGAGCTAAGAGTTTTATAAATAAGGCTGTATCAAATCATCAAAATAATACTCTAAGGCGACAAATCTCAAAGTGTGGTCAGGGAACACTTGCAGATCCTGGGCTCTCCATACTTCTTTTGGGGGTCCACTAGGTCAAAACTGTTTTTTGTTTGTTTGTTTGTTTGAGACAGAGTCTCACTCTGTCACCCAGGCTGGAGTGCAGTAGCACATGATCTTGGCTCACTGCAACCTCTGTGTCCCAGGTTCAAGCAATTCTTCTGCCTCAGCCTCCCAAGTAGTTGGGATTCCAGGTGCCTGCCACCATACCCGGCTAATTTTTATATTTTTAGTAGAGACAGGGTTTCACCATGTTGGTCAGGCTGATCTCGAACTCCTGACCTCAAGTGATCTGCCCATCTTGGCCTCCCAAAGTGCCAGGAATACAGGTGTGAGCCACTGCACCTGGATAGATCAAAACTATTTGTATAATACTAAGATGCTCTTTTCACTCCTTCTCTCACAAGTGTAGAGTGAAGTTTTCTAGAACCTAAAATATTCTAACATATTTTAAATAAAATAGAAAAAAAGAATACTACAATGAAAAATCATATACTCTTCACCTGTTCACCAACTCTGCTTTATTTATTTATATTTTTAAATTTTGTTGTTTTATTCCTGAGCTATCTGAGAGCTAGCTGCAGACACCAGGATACTTCATCCCTAAATACTTCAGCATTATCTCCTAAGAACAAGGATATTCTCCTACATAGCTACAATATAATTAACAAACTCAAAAAATTTAACACAATTATCTAACTTTTAATCCATAATAAGATGTCTCCAATTTGAACAGAAGTTTTAAATTTTACTACAGTTTGGTTTATCAATATTCTCCTTTTTGGTTAATGACACTCTTGTTCTTTTAATTTGGGTTATAATAATGTCAAAGCTGTAGCATCTCAGAAATAAAATACTAAATTACTAGTGTGAATTCTTTTCTTCCTCAACCTCTTCTCTTCATGGGAATATGAGAATATTATTATTGGCTACGTGACAAACAAAAATTCCAGTGGAGAAAGTGAAGGGGTGTTTGAGACCAGCCTGTCCAATATGGTGAAACCCCATCTCTACTAAAAATCCAAAAATTAGCCACGCATGGTGCGTGCACCTGTAATCCCAGCTACTCAGGAGGCTGAGGCAGGAGAATCGCTTGAACCCGGGAGGCAGAGGTTGCAGTGACTTGAGATTGCACCACTGCACTCCAGCCAGGGTGACAGAGTGAGACTCTGTCTCAAAAAAAAAAAAAAAAAAAAGAAAGTG
The DNA here is from genome assembly GCF_037993035.2 of Macaca fascicularis. Taxonomy (NCBI): domain Eukaryota; kingdom Metazoa; phylum Chordata; class Mammalia; order Primates; family Cercopithecidae; genus Macaca; species Macaca fascicularis. The sequence goes on along the minus strand of NC_088381.1, from coordinate 142,063,837 downwards.
AAGGTGTGTTTTCCTCTTTCCTTAACTCACTGGTTTCTTCTAAGTTTTCTGACAACCTTGTTGAGTGATACATTTTTAAATGTATTACCATCATTATTTGAAAATTTTTGGAAAACGACTTTCCTGGAAAAACCAAAGCATCTTTAACTATTCGCTGACTAACTTGGGCACTATGTGATAAAAGCATTTGCAATAATGACTTCACTATTCAGTTGATGCCTTAAAATATCTTAGAATTGGAAAGGAACGAATAAGGAAAATTTTAGTCTCACATTAGTCATTAAAACTTGCATCACTTATCAAATCAACAGATGAAATCTGTTTGTACACGCATGAAAATCATTATGGCTAGTGGTATAAAAAATATAGAGTAAATCAATAATATAGAATGGCAACAGCAGATCTAAGCAATGGACAATTGCTGAATAGAGAAAAGTTGTTTGGGTGGGGACAGGGAAACCTCTGGGAATTATATGGGAGCCACTGATTTCATTGGGTTATAATGATTTAGGTCAATGCTGTGTTGAAAGAATTTACAATTTGACTCCAAGGGGGAAAATCTACCCTGTATAGTTTAGTTTTAGAAACAGTTGTGCCTACTACATAGGAATTTTTTTTTTTGTAATAGTTTTAAGCTTTTTTTTTTTTTTTTTTTTTGAAACAGGGTCTCCCTATGTTACCTAAGCTGGACTCAAACTTCTGGGCTCAAGTGATTCTCCCACCTCAGCATCCGGAGTAGCTGAAACTACAGGTGCATACCACTACGCCTTGCTTGAAACTTTTTTTTTTTTCCCTTGAGATGGAGTCTCGCTCTGTTGCCCAGGTTGGAGTGCAGTGGCTCACTGCAGCCTCCACCTCCCGGGTTCAAGTGATTCTCCTGTCTCAGCCTCCCGAGTAGCTGGGACTACAGGCGCACGCCACCACGCTCAGCTAATTTTTGGGGTTTTTTTTTTTTTTTGAGAGGGCATCTCACTCCGTTGCCCAGGCTAGAGTGCAATGGCAGGATCTCGGCTCACTGAAACCTCCGCCTCCCAGGTTCAAGCGATTCTCCTGCCTCAGCCTCTTGAGCAGCTGGGATTACAGGCAACCACCACCACGCCCGGCTAATTTTTATATTTTTAGTAGAGACGGGGTTTCACAATGCTGGCCAGGCTGGTCTCGAACTCCTGACCTCAGGTGATCTGCCCACCTCGGCCTCCCAAAGTGCTGGGATTACAGGCATGAGCCATCATGCCTGGCCTAATATTTGTATTTTTAGTAGAGACAGGGTTTCACCATATTTGGCAGGCTAGTCTCAAACTCTTGACCTTAGGTGATCCACCGGCCTTGGCCTCCCAAAGTGCTGGATTACAGGTATGAGCCACCACACCTGGCCAAAACTTTTTTTTTTTTTTTTTTGAGACGGAGTCTCGCTCTGTCGCCCAGACTGGAGTGCAGTGGCGCGATCTCGGCTCACTGCAAGCTCCGCCTCCCGGGTTCACGCCATTCTCCTGCCTCAGCCTCCGGAGTCGCTGGGACTACAGGCGCCCGCCACCACGCCCGGCTAATTTCTTTTTGTATTTTTAGTAGAGACGGGGTTTCACCGTGTTAGCCAGGATGGTCTCGATCTCCTGACCTCGTGATCCGCCCGCCTCGGCCTCCCAAAGTGCTGGGATTACAGGCTTGAGCCACCGCGCCCGAAAACTTTTTTAAAGATTTCAAATTTCAACAAATAAAAAGTTGGGGGAAAAAACTCTTTGGTTCATTAAAACACACCATTAAGAAAATTAAAAGAGATGCTACAAAGTGGAATAGTTGCAATTTATGTGACTGACAAAGGGTGGATATCCAGCACATATAAACAAAACTTACAAATCATTTTTTTTAAGACTGATAATCCAGGCCAGGCTCAGTGGCTCATGCCTGTAATCCCAGCACTTTGGGAGGCTGAGGCAGGCGGATCATCTGAGGTCATGAGTTCGAGACCAGCCTGGCCAACATGGTAAAACCCTGTCTCTACTAAAAATACAAAAATTAGGCACACGTGGCAGCACGCACCTGTAATCCCAGCTATTCAGGAGGCTGAGGCGGGAGGATCGCTTGAACCCAGGAGGCAGAGGTTGCAGTGAGCTGAGATCGTGCCATTGCACTCCAGCCTGGGCGACAAGAGTAAAACTCCATCTAAAAAAAAAAAAAAAAAAAAAATTGATAATCCAGTTTTTAAAGATGCATGATGGGCAAGAGACACGAATAAGGACTTCACAAAAGATGTTATCCAAATGGCCAATAAACATATGAAAAGGTGCTCAACCTCATTAGTCATTAAGAAAACGCAAATTAAAACCACATTAAGATACCGTTTATTAGAATGGCTAGAAGTTAAAAGACTGAGAATATACCTGTTGGTAGGGACTTGGAGCAACTGAAATTGCTGTTAGGCTTGTAAATTGATATAACCACTTTGGAAAACTATTAATATTTGGAAGTACCTACTAAAGCTAAATATATATATATACCCCTATGATCTAGCAATTCCACTTCCTACTTGTATATCCAATGAAAATGTATGTACTGGCCAGGCACAGTGGCTCATGCCTGTAATCCCAGCACTTTGGGAGGCCGAGGTGGGTGCATCACGAGGTCAGGAGATCAAGACCATCCTGGCTAACACAGTGAAACCCCATCTCTACTAAAAATACAAAAAAAATTAGCTGGGCCTGGTGGCGGGTGCCTGTAGTCCCAGCTACTCGGGAGGCTGAGGCAGGAGAATGGCGTGAACTCACGAGGCAAAGCTTGCAATGAGCCGAGATGTCACCACTGCACTCCAGCCTGGGCAACAGAGCAAGACTGTGTCTCAAAAAAAAGAAAATGCATGTACCAAAAAAAGACATATATCAAAAATACTAACAGTATTTATTTGTAATAACTAAAAGCTGGAAACAGTCCAAATGTCCATCATTAGTAGAATGAGAAAATAAATCGTGGTAACTTCTTACAGAAATACTACATAGCAATGGGAGAAAATCCAAATGATATAGCTGATGTCATAATTTAAACGCTGATCAAAAGAAGGCAGACACAAAAGAGTACATGATTTGTTGTTCTATTTACATAAAGTTCAAAGATAAACAAAATTACTCTATGATAGTATAAGTCACAGTAATGCTTGTCTTTGAGAGGAAGGGGCAAGTAGGGACTAGAAGGGGTACAAAGGAAATTTTGTATTTATATACTAGAAAGGTGTTTTGTTTTGTTTTTTTGAGATAGGGTCTCACTCCTGTCACTCAGGCTGGAGTACAATGGTGCAATCTTGGTTCACTCCAGCCTTGACTTCCCAGGTTCAGGGGATCCTCCTACCTCAGCCTCCCTAAGTAGCTAGGACTACAGGTGTACACCAGCAGGCCCGGCTAGTTTTTGTATATTTTGTAGAGACCAGATTTTGTCATGTTGCCCAGGCTGGTCTGGAACTCCTGAGCTCAAGTTATCTGCCAGCCTCAGCCTCCCAAAGTGTTGGGATCACAGGCATGAGCCACAGCACCAGGCGCAACGTTCTGTATCTTGATCTGTTTTGACCAGTGGTTACAGGAGAGTGTTAATTTTATGAAAATTCATTGAGAGCTGCACATTATAATTTGTGTGCTTTTCTTTATATACATTATACGTCAATGTTAAAGTTATTAAAGAACAAAAAATAATGGGACAGTAGAATATTTTTATATTCTGAATCAGAATTCTCATTTTAGTGCTTTTCTCTTTTTATTTATTTATTGAGACAGGGTCTCACTCTGTCATCCAGACTGGAATGCAGTGGCATGATCATAGCTCACTGCAGTCTCAAACTCCAGGGCTCAGGTGATCCTCCCACCTCAGCTTTCCCAGTAGTTGGAATGACAGGAATCCTCAGCTTGCCCAGCTCTCTCTTCTCTTTTCATTCCATATCCAAAACTTCAGCCTATCAGATTCACCTACCATTATCCAACCATTCAGTCTTAAACGTGTCTTCTTACAATAGAGTCAGTCAAATACAACTACACCTGAGAAAACAAATCATTGCTTCTATTTTATTTTTCAATTTTTTTTTTTTTTTGGTTATACCAAACCAAAAAGTAAAAGCAAAGTACCAACTTTTTAGTTTAGACTTAACAGTTAGAGATATTTCTCTTATACATATGCCAAAGTCATTATTTCTCTAGATTTCCTGTGACAAGGTACTTTGTGATCATTTACAAATTCCCATGCACTATCACTACCCTTCCAGATCATATTATCAACACAAACCAGTGGCAAGAACCAGAAAGAAATAAAGAAACGGGCACTACATTTGAAATACAAAAACACTCCTTATTTTGTTGAAATTTCTAGAACATCAATAACTTAAAAAACAAACAAACAAAATCAGAAAAACACCAACTGATTTCCCCATGGGCAGAAACAGTCATTCTCAAACCCAAAGGCTGGAAAGAAACTGAACTGCTATGAACACTTTTGTAATTACTTAGTTCTCATCACCTCTTTGTTATACCAAAACTACTTTCAAAGCCCCCCCGCCTCAAAAAAAAAAAAAAAAAAAAACCAAAATTCCAGGTCCATTTCACCTCTCAGCCAAACAGCTGCAGTTCTATTTAAGACTGACAGACATTCCAAATGGTTCTTTGCTCCTAATGAGTAGTTAATACTAAGAGTTCACAGTTCTCCAACTATAGCGAAGACAGTCTGAAAACATAAAGTAACATCTTGGCCAACATTTGCTTAAGAAAATATGCCCTTTGGCCAACTAAATCATCTCTTGCCCATGACCCAACAGCCTACCATTTCTTTTGCTCCTAATTTCGATTTATGCAAGGGCATCCTAAGTATGGGAAATGAGGTATGTATGGGAAACGTTCACCTTGCTATTTATCACTTGTATAAACTGATCAATTGTTATTAATGGATCTACTCATTTTTATTTAGAAACAGTTCACAGAAGAGCTCAAAAATTTAACTGCCTAGAAAATTCAGAGATGTAAGTACAATTTTGTTTCTAAAATGGCATACAACTTTTCCCTGTTTTTTAAAGTAGTATTTTTCCTATTCAACAGCCTAGAATGTTTATTGTAAATTTGGAAAATTTAGAAATTTTTAAAAACCACTCAAGATAGCCATTAAAACATACTGATGTATTTCCTTCTAGCCATTTGTCTATGTTCATGCTCTCAAAAGAAAAAAAAAAAAAGATACCTGCTGTAAAATTTTATATTCTGCATTTTGTCACTTGCTATTATCCTTATATATAATGAAACCTTTCTGGCATGAAATGCCCTTTAGTGCTTTTTTTTTTTTTTTAAGAGACATAGTCCTACTCTGTCATCCAGGCTGGAGTGCAGTGGCACAATCTTGGCAGCTCACTGCAGGCTCCACCTCCTGGGTTCAAGTGATTCTCCTGCTTCAGTCTCCAGAGTAGCTGGGATTACAGGTGTCCACCACTACGAGCAACTGATTTTTGTATTTTTAGTAGAGATGGGGTTTCACGAGCTTGGCCAGGCTGGTCTCGAACTCCTGACCTCAAGTGATCTGCCTACCTTGGCCTCCCAAAGTGCTGGGATTACAGGCATAAGCCACGGTGGCCAGTCCTTTTAATGTTTTTTAATGACTACATTGTATTCTCCTGTATGGGTAACACTGTAATTGACCTGCTATTTCCCAAATGTTGAACTTTGTTTTACTATGTACTTTATTTTTTATTTTTTGAGACAGAGTCTCACTCTGTTGCCCAGGCTGGAGCGCAGTGGCTTGATCTTGGCTCACTATAACCTCTATCTCCTGGGTTCAAGCGATTCTCATGCCTCAGCCTCCCCAGTAGCTGGGACCACAGGCATGTGCCACCACACCTGGTTAGGTTTTGTATTTAGTAGAGACAGGGTTTCACCATATTGGCCAGTGTGGTCTCAATCTCCCAATCTCAGGTGATCTGCCCGCCTTGGCCTCCCAAAGTGCTGGGATTACGGCATGAGCCACAGTGCCTGGCCCATTTTCTTATTTATCATATTTTCTGCAGAATTATATGGAATGCTACTTTGAAACCAACACCATCCAAATTAATTTATATTCTGCCTACTCTCCTCTCCCCTTCCCCTACAAAAAATCAGAAGAGAATAAACTACCACAAGCATTTTATGGTAAAATCCTCTTTGTGTGTAAAGCCATTTCAGAGGCAATGTTGGGTTTATGAAATGACTAACGGATAAAAGATTTGAATGTTTACAAGCCTTAAAGGTAATTTGAAGATTTGTATATCCTAATTTGTTAACCAAAGGAAAAATGAGAAATAACAGCATGATTTATTTCACAGTATCATAAAACATTTTAAAAAACAAAATACTTAAGGCTAAATTGACAATTTCTAATTAAGAAGAATAACCATGATCCCTTCAAGGTGGAGTTCCTGGATTTTATGCTGTAACCTAAATAGGTACAAAGCTAATGACCATGGCAAGATGGTAAAGTAATGCACAAAACAAAGAAAACAAGGATAAGGTTCCATCGGTATTTGAGACACAGATTTCAACACAATGTCTTTAGGGTGCTTTTGAATCAAGTTCCCTGGCTTTATTTTTCAGGTTAAAATAATTTAAATTTATACTTAAATCTTTAACTTCCAGCCCTCGTCAACAGATAGGATCAAGAAACATGAAAAAAAAAAAAAAAGCTCATCTTCACAATAGAAGAAATGAACATTAGAACAACACATTAATATTTTGCCTATCAAGTTGGCAATGACTTTAAAAAATTATAATACTTGTTATTAGCAAGGATATGGAGTGAGGAGTACCTTTTTGGAAGATAATTTGGCAGTTTGTTTCCCTCTCAATCACTAATCTCCAATTGCATGTAAATTGCAGTCATAACACCTAACGAGAGTTATCCCAGTGCTGATATAATCCAATGTCACTTACTTAAAACACGAGCAACAACAAATATTTTGGACCAATTCCTGTTACTTCAGATTTAAACTTCTGAAACTTTTTTCCAGTTAACAAAGAACTGGATGTCTACCGTATACAGAGGCCATGACAACTTTCTAAACTTGTAGGAAAGTTCAGGAAAAGTTCATAGGTAGGTACCCGAATGAAAAAGCACTACTGTGGAAGAAAACTATACAAAAGGCTGGGCGCGGTGGCTCATGCCTGTAATCCCAGCACTTTCTGAGGCTGAGGCGGGCGGATCATGAGGTCAGGAGATGGAGACCATTCTGGCTAACACGATAAAACCTCAGCTCTACTAAAAATACAAAAACTTAGCCGGGCGTGGTGGCGGGCACCTGTAGTCCCAGCTACTAGGGAGGCTGAGGCAGGAGAATGGCAGGAACCCAGGAGGTGGACCTTGCAGTGAGCCAAGATCGCACCACTGCACTCCAGCCTGGGTGACACAGCGAGACTCTGTCTCAAAGAAAAGAAAACTATACAAAAGTCAGTCATTCTACTTAGCAGCCTAATGACCAGCCAAAGAAAATAGGGACTTCACAAGTCAATTTCTGAAGTTATGGATATCCTATTTCACCTATTGATTTCTTTCAGATCAAATAACTCACCGTTCACTATCTAAAACATTACCTGTTGCCTAGGTAATATGACTGAACTAGACATCTTATTAATAACACTAACCTCTAACCTCTACAAATGACATTTACTTATTTCTAAGAAAATAAAGATGCCTTCCTACAAAGGAGCATGTAAAATAATTATGTGATTTTTGTTGTTGTTGTTGTTGTTAAGCAGGCATCTAGCCTCCTTCTGACTTCCCTGTCATTAATTAGGCTAAAACATCATGGTAAGCTCTAACTTCAGCTTATCCCGTAACATCCCCATCCAGACATTTACCTACTCCTAAAAATTCCAAATCTGAAAAATCTATTGTCAGTGTACTTCTTCCCATTCTTACTGCCACCATCCAAACTCTCAATCCTTCATCCTGGATTCCCACTGTAACTTCCTGCCTCCTGTCTCTACCATCCTATTCTATCCTGTGCACTAATGCCTCCTAAAGGTGTGTATCTTTCCTATTCAAAAATCTTCAGTGGTAGAACCTTTAATGACACAGGAAAATGCTTAAGATAGAATAAAATTTTTTAAAGCACAAGTTAAAACTACACGCACACACACAACAATCTCAGTTATATTAAAAAAGCATTTCTGGCCAGGCGCTGTGGCTCACACCTGTGGTCCCAGCTACTTGGGAAGCTGAAGTGGGGGACTTGCTTGAGCCCGAGAGGTAGAGGTTGCAGTGAGCCAAGATTGCGCCATTGCACTCCAGCCTGGGTGACAGAGGGAGACCCTGTCTCAAAAAAAAAAAAAAAAAAAAAGAAAGAAAAGAAAGAAAAGAAGCATTATCTGTGTACATGGTACATGAATGGATGCAAGTATAAATATAAACACACACATAGACACATAAAGGGACTAAAAGTGGGGCCAGGAAACACATGAAATGTTAATAGTGGTTATCTCTTAGTGGTAAGGCTATGGTTTGTTGGTTTTCTTTTTTTTACTTTCTTCTTTACTTTTACAATAAAAAAATTGTAGTAAAATATCTTTTAGTAAAGTGTCTTCCCAAACCATCTATAATGCACACAGTTAATGTGATAGCATTAGAATACTTTTTTTTATTTTTTTTATTTTTGAGACGGAGTCTCGCTCTGTCGCCCAGGCTGGAGTGCAGTGGCACGATCTGGGCTCACTGCAACCTCCACTTCCCAGGTTCACGCCATTCTCCTGCCTCAGCCTCCCGAGTAGCTGGGACTACAGGTGCCCGCCACCACGCCTGGCTAATTTGTTTTTTTGTATTTTTTTAGTAGAGACGGGGTTTCACCGTGTTAGCCAGGATGGTCTTGATCTCCTGGCCTCGTGATCCGCCTGCCTCAGCCTCCCAAAGTGCTGGGATTACAGGCATGAGCCATCACGCCCGGCCAAGATACTTTTTAAAGAACATTTCACATGCTCCCTACTACCACTGAGTATAACTCCTTGATCCCTGGAGTTCAAGGCCCTCCTCAGTCTGGCCCCTCTATCTCCTTCCTAGTCTTAGTCATTATGAGACCTAATATAACCTGGGGTCTAGATTCAGCCACTCACACCATTCCTTGAACATAGCTGTTGCTTTCAAACTCTTTAACATTCGCTCTACCTAGAATATGCTCCCTTTCCATTTCTACCCATCTCTGTGTTCTTTAAAGTTTTCTTTCCTTCCTTCCTTCCTTTTTTTTTTTTTTTGAGACAGAGTCTCGCTCTGTCACCCAGGCTGGAGTGCAGTGGCATCATCTCAGTTCACTGCAACCTCTGCCTCCCGGAATCAAGTCATTCTCCCGCCTCAGCCTCCTGGGTAGCTGAGATTACAGGCGCCGGCCACCACGCCTGGCTAATTTTTTTATTTTTAGTAGAGGCAGGGTTTCACCATGTTGGCCAGGCTGATCTCAAACTCCTGGCCTCAGGTGATCACCCAACTCGGCCTTCCAAAGAGCTGGGATTATAGGCGTGAGCCACTGCACCTGGCCAGGTTTATTTTCAATGTTCCAGAAATTGCACATATTACTACACTCATTTCCCTTGTCTATAACAGACATCACTAATTGCCTTCTCCTCTGAATCTAGGCTCCCTCTCAAAATCCTTGTCAATTCAATGGTTCTAGGCAGGTCTTACTATAAATGAAACTTACCTGCCACTCCTGTAGCAATCTGATGCAATTGTCCTCTTCTCCCCTATCCATATAGTTCTTTGTACTCTCATAGAGCTTTTCTCCTCTATATTTTTTTAAGAATCATTTACCTTAGTTGTCTTATCTTCCTTTCGTACTAGATTTTAATCTACATGAGGGCAGTAATTATCTTCCTATCCCCTACATAGCCTTGTATGAAGTAGTCACCCAAACAGTTGCTAAACAGGACACTTCATTCTTTTGCTATTCAAAATGGTTAAATATTTGAAAGCTTTATTTTAAAACAATTAAATTGTTCTTGAAGGACTAATTAGTCCAAGGTAGTTTCATCAACTTTAGCTAACATTCCTGTTTAATGTAATAGAGCATTCATTGCCTGATACCACTGAAAACCAACAGAGTCCAAGGATACAAGATAAGCCACTGGTAGGGGAAATTACTGAGATAAGATAACTTAACCCATTTTTAGGGTCTTATATGCAGATATAAAAGGTATTGAATTAATCACATTTTTAGAATTTTTTTGTACTAAGTGGGAGAATCGCTTGAACCAGAGGCAGAGGTTGCAGCGAGCTGAGATTGCACCGCTACACTCCAGCCTGGGTGACAGAGTGAATGAAACCTGTCTCAAAAAAAATTGGAAAAAAAAAAAAAGGAAACATGTAAAAAACGATGAAGAGATAAAAAGAAAAACAAAAAGCTAAAAATCAAAATCAACAAAGTATCAACAAAGTTAGGCAAGTGGTCTGGTAAAAATCACAAGAAGAGGCCAGGCGCTGTGGCTCATGCCTGTAATCCCAGCACTTTGGGAGGCCAAGGTGGGTGGATCACCTGAGGTCAGGAGTTCAAGACCAGCCTGACCAACATAGAGAAACCCCATCTCTACCAGAAATACAAAATTAGCCTGGCATGATGGTGCATGCCTGTAATCCCAGCTACTCAGGAGGCTGAGGCAGGAGAATAGCTTGAACCCGGGAGGCGAAGGTTGCAGTGAGCCGAGATCAAGCCATTGCACTCCAGCCTGGGCAACAAGAGCGAAACTCTGTCTCAAAAAATAAATAAATAAATAAATCACAATAAGTTTTTATATAGATCAAAAACCCAGTTCAAGAGATTCTGTTAGTGGTACAGAAAGACTCATGCTGCCATCTAGAGGTTAAAGGCTAGATGATTTTTCTCCTCAGTCAAGGGCTATTAATTTAATTATATGAGAGGTAGAACTTAATAGGCCTAATAAGGGAAGCCAGACAAATAATTCAGATGTCAGCCCACAAAAATACATAAATAAATAAATAACACAAAGAAAAAAAAATACCCAGGGGCAGGGCATGATGGTTCACACCTATAATCCCAGCGTTTTTGGGAGGCTGAGGCAGGACGACTGCTTGAGCCCAGGAGGATGAAGCCAGCCTGGACAACACAGGGAGACCCCATCTCTACAAAAAAAAAAAAAAAAATCAAGTCAGGCATAGTAGCACTCTCCTGTGGTTCCAGCTACTCAAGAGGCTGGGCTGGGAGGACTGCTTGAACCTGGGAGGTCAAGGCTGCAGTGAGCTATGACTGCACCACTGCACTCTAGCCTGGGCAACAGAGACCCTGTCTCAAAAAAAACAAAAAGGTATAAGAATCACAGTTATACTCTCCCTTCCCTCCTTTATATAATAAAATTACAAATCAAAAGAGCTGTTTAGAATTTTATCTAGATAGGAAACAACTTCTAAATGTAAATGATCACTTATTTGAAAATCACATGCCCAGAGGGTAGAGAAGTCTAGTATACCACAGGCTAGCTGTGGAAACTTCTGCTTCCTGATAGCAAAAGTTTTTCTAGTTACTACCATCAAATAAAGTACCAAATAGTAAAGTTGTATAGACAACTTCATCAATGTAGATTAATGGGATAAAGTATTAGGTTTTGAATGGGGACATCTTAATTTTTTTTTTTTTTTTTGAGATGGTGTCTCGCTCTGTCGCCCAGGCTGGAGTACAGTGGTGCGATCTCGGCTCACTACAAGCTCCACCTCCCGGGTTCATACCATTCTCCTGCCTCAGCCTCCTGAGTAGCTAGGACTACATACAGGAGCCCGCCACCACGCCCGGCTAATTTTTGATATTTTTTAGTAGAGACGGGGTTTCACTATGTTAGCCAGGATGGTCTCGATCTCCTGACCTCGTGATCCGCCCGCCTCGGCCTCCCAAAGTGCTGGGATTACAGGTGTGAGGCACCATGCCTGACCTCTTTTTTTTTTTTTTTTTTTTTTTGAGATGGAGTCTAGCTCTGTCACCCAGACTGAAGTGCAGTGGCATTATCTCAGCTCACTGCAACCTCCGCCTCCCAGGTTCAAGCGATTCTTCTGCCTCAGCCTCCTGAGTAAATGGGACCACAGGCGTATGCCACCATGCCCAGCTAATTTTTGTATTTTTGCAGAGACAAGGTTTCACCATGTTGGCCAGGCTGGTCTCAAACTCCTGATCTCAGGTGATCTGCCCACCTCAGCCTCCCAAAGTGCTAGGATTACAAGCGTGAGCCACCACACTGGCCTCAATCTTTTTCTTTCAGAAATGGAGTCTTGGTTTTGTTGCCCAGGCTGGTTACAAACTCTTGGCTTCAAGCAGTCATCCCCCCTTGGCATCCCTCTCAATCTTTTTACAATGAAATGTTGGTTTTAAAAAACAACAGTGGGCCGGGCGCGGTGGCTCAAGCCTGTAATCCCAGCACTTTGGGAGGCCGAGACGGGCGGATCACGAGGTCAGGAGATCGAGACCATCCTGGCTAACACGGTGAAACCCCGTCTCTACTAAAAAATACAAAAATCTAGCCTGGCGAGGTGGCGGGCGCCTGTAGTCCCAGCTGCTCGGGAGGCTGAGGCAGGAGAATGGCGTAAACCCGGGAGGCGGAGCTTGCAGTGAGCTGAGATCCGGCCACTGCAGTCCAGCCTGGGCAACAGAGCAAGACTCCGTCTCAAAAAAAATAAAAATAAAAATAAAATAAAATAAAATAAAAAACAACAGTGATTAAATTTAACCAAATCACACTCCCATTAAACTGCTACATGAACATACAGAATTATATGATTAATAATTATATGATTAATCAGTAGAAACAACTACTTATATCAAAGTAAGCTAAATTCCTCAAAGCTTTTTTAGAAGATAATATTTACATTAAAGCACATCTACAAAGAACCCACAGCAAACACTATACCTAATCCTTTCTCCCAAAGATCAGGAAAGTCAAGGATGTCCACTCCTTCCATGTTTATTCAACACTGTACTGGAATTTCTAGCCAGGGCAATTAGGCAAAAGAATTAATTTAAAGGCAATCAGAATGGAAATGAAGAGGCAAAACTGTCTTTATTTGCAAATGACAATTCTTTATATAGAAAATTATAATCTACTAAAACATTATTAGAACTAAAGAAATAAGTTCAACGAAGTTGCAGGGTACAAGATCAATATACAAAAATTAAATCTATTTCTCAATAGTAGCAATGAGCAAACTGAAAATGAAATTAAGAAAACAATTCCATTTATAATAGCATCAAAAAGAATAAAGTACTTAGGAAAAAATTTAACAAATGAAGTATAATATTTATGCTTTGAAAACTGCAAAACATTGTTGGTGTTGGAAAGTTCACACATCCCAATTTCGAAACTTACTACAAAGCTACAGTAAGCAAGAAAGTGAATTACTGGCATAAGGAGAGATTAAATCAATGGAATAGAATTGAGAGTCTAGAAATAAACCTTCACATTTATGGCCAACTAATCTTTTTTGTTTTGAGGCAGGGTCTCTCTTTGTAACCCAGGCTGGAGTGCAGAGGTGTGATCAAGGTTCACTGAAGCCTCGACCTCCCAGGCTCTGCCTCCTGAGTAGGTGAGACTATGGGTGCACAGCATCACATATGGCTAATTTTTAATTTTTTTGTAGAGATGGAGTCTCACTTTGTTGCCCAGACTTGTCTCAAACTTCTGGGCTCAAGCAATTCCCCCACCTTGGCCGCCCAAAGTGCTGGGATTACAGGTGTGAGCCACCATGCCTGGCTGCCAACTGATTTTTGACAAGGATGTCAAGACAATTCAACAGAAAAAAGGATAGTCTTTTCTTTTTTTTTTTTTTTTTTTGAGACGGAGTCTCGCTCTGCCGCCCAGGCTGGAGTGCAGTGGCCGGATCTCAGCTCACTGCAAGCTCCGCCTCCCGGGTTCACGCCATTCTCCTGCCTCAGCCTCCCGAGTAGTTGGGACTACAGGCGCCCGCCACCGCGCCCGGCTAGTTTTTTTTTTTTTTGTATTTTTTTAGTAGAGACGGGGTTTCACTGTGTTAGCCAGGATGGTCTCGATCTCCTGACCTCGTGATCCGCCCGTCTCGGCCTCCCAAAGTGCTGGGATTACAGGCTTGAGCCACCGCGCCCAGCCAAGGATAGTCTTTTCAATGATGCTTCTGAATTATGCTAAGAAAACTGGATCTCCACATGCGAAAGAATGAATTTAGATCCCTATCTCACACCAAATATAAAAATTAACTTAAAACGAATCAAAGACCTAAATTAGTCTAAAAGATAAAACTATAAAACTTTTAAAAGAAAACACAGGCATAAATTTTTGAGACCCTGCATTAGGCAATGGTTTCTCAGGCAGGACACTAAAACACAAGCAACAACAAAATAGATACATTGGATTTCATCAAAATTTAAAGCTTTGTGATTCAAAGGACACCATTAAGAAAGTAAAAAGACAACCTATAGAATGAGAGAAAACTTTTGCAAATCATCTATCTGATAAGTGACTTGTTTCTAGAATATATAATGAAGTCTTACAATTCAATAATAAAAACACAAACAATACAATTTACAAATAAGCAAAGGATCTGAATTGATAGTTCTCCAAAGAAGATATATAATAAGCACATGAAAACATGCTCAACACCATTATTACTAGACAAATGCAAATCCAAACCACAATGAGACACTACTTCACACTCTCTATGAGGGACATGAAAATAATTAAAAGAAAAAAATACAAATAACAAGTATTGGCAAGGGTGTGAGAAAACTGGACCACTTATACACTGCTTGTGGGACTGCAAAGTGGTTCAGCTAGTTTGGAAAACAGTCTGACAATTCTTCAATAGATCAGATATAGAGTTACCACATGACCCAGAAATGCTACCTCTAGCTATAAACCTAAGAAAATGAAAACACGTTTACCAAAAAAATTGTGTGTTTTGGTTGAACCTGAATGTTCACAGCAGCATTATTTATAGTAGCCAAGCAGTGAAAACAACTCAAATGCCCATCACCAGGTAGATAAATACGATGTGGAGTAGCTATACAATGGAATATTATTCAGTCATGAAAAGAAATAAAGCACTGATACATGTTATAACATAATTGAACACTGAAAACATCTTAACAGAAAGAATCCAGTCACAAGAAACCACATATTATATGATTTCATTTACATGAAATGTCCAGATGAGGCAAATCCAGAGAAACATGAAACCAGTAAGTAACAGCCTAGGTGTGGGGAGTTTGGGAAGTAATAGGGAATGACTGCTAATGGGTACAAGGTTTTTCAGGTGATGAAAATGTTGTAAAATTGGTTGTCGTGGTGACTGCAAAATTCTGAATATACAAAAATCGCTGAATTGCACACTATAAATGGGTGAATTATAGACTATGTGAATTACATCTCAATAAAGCTGTTACAAAAAAAAAAAAAAGAGAAAAAAACCAAATGCATCAGGGTCCCTAGTTTCAAATGATACGATCCTCTGCTTTCCCAGTTTTCACATTTTATTTAAACATATTTCAAAGATAGCTAGTAAGTAGGTCATGTGCATGACTACTAACTGGTTTGTGGTTTTCAGAGATGGGGAAAAAATCTATGGGCTGAAAAAGTAAAAATACGATTCTTATCTTAAAAAGTTATAATCAATCCAAGGACTGAGACATGTACCAAAAATCTCCAAGAAGAATGGTAAAAGCACCTTAAAAATCAAACAAACAAACTGCTCTAGGGGCTATTTGAGAGGCCACAGAGAACGTTCACTTTCTAAATCAAGGATGAAAAGGGAAGGCTGATAGAAGAAGGACAGCTTACTGAAAAAAAGGAATAGCATGAGTAGAACTAAGAAGATGGGAAGTATTCCAGAAAGAGTGAGGTTAAAAACTGCTGAGATGCGGCCGGGCGCGGTGGCTCAAGCCTGTAATCCCAGCACTTTGGGAGGCCGAGGCGGGCGGATCACGAGGTCAGGAGATCGAGACCATCCTGGCTAACACGGTGAAACCCCGTCTCTACTAAAAATACAAAAAGAAATTAGCCGGGCGTGGTGGCGGGCGCCTGTAGTCCCAGCTACTTGGGAGGCTGAGGCAGGAGAATGGCGTGAACCCGGGAGGCGGAGCTTGCAGTGAGCCGAGATCGCGCCACTGCACTCCAGTCTGGGCGACAGAGCGAGACTCCGTCTCAAAAAAAAAAAAAAAAAAAAAACTGCTGAGAACTAGTATTCAATAGCATTCATGATAATGAATCTTAGGAATAAAGGAAGCAATGTAGTGTTGAAATTTAACAGGTCTAAATCAGGATCATACACATGTAACAATGATAGAGTAGGGTTCAAGTAGAAGATAAACCAAGCCATCATCAAGTTTCACACTGTATTTATTCTGTGCTGTTGACCATCCACTGTCATAAGAGAAGACATTCCAGACATTATAAGACCTTCAAATATTGCATCTCATCACTAAAACACCAACTACCCAGAAAAACAGCAATTTCCAGAAGCTTCAGACAGACAGTGCATGTGTTTTGGTAGGGGAGATGTAAGAAGGCTAGAGTAATCTGGTGAGGGTCAGAGTGCAAAGGATTTTGAATGCCACACAAGGGGCCTAAATTTTATCCTCTGGGTAACGATTTACAAGCAAAAGACAAAGAGAAGAAAATGTACTTCAAAAAATCAGGCCGGGGCCTGGTGTGGTGGCTCACACCTGTAATCCCAGCACTTCGGGAGGTCAGGCGGGCAAATCATTTGAGGACAGGAGTTTGAGACCAGCCTGGCCAACATAGCAAAATCCCATCTCTACTAAAAATATTTTTAAAAAGCTGGGCATGGTGGTACATACCTGTAATCTCAGCTACCTGGATGGCTGAAGCATAAGAATCACTTGAGCCTGGGAGGTAGAGGCTGCAGTGAGCCAAGACTGCACTACTGCATTCCAGCCTGGGAGACAAAGCAAGGCACTGCCTCAAAATAAATAAATAAATAAATAAATAAACCAGGCCAGGGTAGGCATAGTGGTTCATGTCTATAATTTCAGCACTTTGGGAGGCCAAGGAGGGAGGACTGGTTGAGTCCAGGAGTTCAAGACCACTCTGGGCAACATAGTGAGACCTCGTCTCTACAAAATATCAAAAAAATTAGCCGGATATGGTGGCACTGCACCTGCAGTCCCAGCTACTTGGGAGGCTGAGGTGGGAGGATCCCTTGAGCCCAGGAGTTCGAGGCTACAGTGAGCCATGATAATGCCATGGCACTCCAGCCTGGATGAGAGTGAGACCTTGTCTCAAAAAAAAAAAAAACAAAAACAATGTGGCAGCAGTAACAAGATAGACTGGACTGGGGTAGTTGAGAGGCAGAGGGACCAGCTAGAAGGTGACTATAACATAGTTCCAGTAAAAGACGGAGGACTCTGAGCTCAGATGGAAATAATAGAAATGGAATTCTTTATATGCTAAGGCAGAGTTTTACTTTTTAAAATATTTCTGTATATTTCAAGGGAATTTCATATAAATTAACTGCCCAAATCAAGCCAAGAGGCCTCTACTATAAATGCCTATAAGAAAAGCTACTGCATTCCAAAATTTGTACACCAAAAGGGTTATCTGAGGCATAATCATGTACCAATTCAAAGGGTAGCATTCATCTTCCAAAAGACACAACCTAGTTACTATCAGCCCTAGAAGGTTCATATAATTTCTATACTAACATTTAACAATGCTCTTGGGAAGTGACAAACAATCATGTTTTGAGGACAAATATTTTTTGCATTTTTTTTCTTTCCATCATCTTTATCAGTGCAGATATTTGCATAAAAACAGGATCACTGGTCCTTGGGGATTCATCAGTTCCTACTGCTTATTTTTCATCCATGTCATCCTCTCAATTAATGCAGGAAAGAGGATTTAGACATCGAAACACCAGATTAGGGTGTCAAGTAAAAGCCAACCCCTAGAGTAGATGAATAATCTGTAAGAACAAAAAAAATCTTGTTTTTATGCAAATACACTGCACACAACAAAACAAAGAGAGACTGTATGTAAGAAGTTCAATACACATCAATGTAATTGTTTCTAATTCTAAATTTTAAAACTATTTCATGTCAGCTAAATTCACGATGGCCAAGGAAAATGGCAATCAGTTGCAAAGCACTGCTACGGAAATTGAAACAACACCAAATTTTGAACTAGAAGATAATTCTGAAAAATCTCAGCTGTGCTCATGGGACTCATTTGGCAGAAACAAGCATTTCTCTTGTACAGTTTTGGTTTAGTGCTGAAGGTGGCTGAATTAAATGGCTTCAAACCCCCACCCCCAAAGCCTTAAGTTTTTAGAAATATAAACAGTTAGCAATAATAATGGGTTTAACTGTGTGGATTTTAAAAAGTAACAATGCCACACCAAGTTTTTGATTCCGTTGAAAGCCATTAAAATAAACTTTACTGATGCTTAGGGAACAAACTCATTATTCTGAAAACTAATAAAGAAAGAACAAGAATCATTTATCCCATCATGCCAGTAGGAGCAGCTTTCAAAGTAACCAAATAGTTGATAAGATAAAGTCTTTTTAGAAAAATTCTAGTCAATAAGAGAAATGACAGAATATTACTACCTTGCAACCTATAATAAAATAGCAAATCTAGACTGTGATCAAAGCCTGCTACTCTAGGTATAAGACTGATAAAGAATATTACAATGAATACATCTGATTGTCATAGTTCCACCTGCATTTTATTTCCCCATCATTTGTTAAACCTAGTCATTTGTTCTGTAGATTTTTCAAATTCTGGGTTTTATTGATTACATTCCTATGGTAGAGCTTAACATGTTCACCTATCCCTTTTTATTTCCTGATAGTTAGATCTAGAAACCATCAACTATTAATCTTAATATCACAAAAAGAAAGACCAGCACACATAATGTATCTAACACCAACTGTGAAATATTCTTCACAAAATTAAAAAAAAAAAATCAAGCCTGTATCTGTGCAAGCTTCTAGATCTAACAATCAGCAGATAAAAAAGGGATAGGTGAACACGTTAAGCTCCACCACAGGAATGTAATCAACAAAACCCAGATTTTGAAAAACCTATAGAACAAATGACTAGGTTTAACAAACGACAAGGGGAAATAAAATGCAGGTGTAAGTATGACAGGCTAAAAAAGATTTCAGAGACATATGAAATACAGCATATGAACCTTATTTAGACCCGGACTCCAACAAATGAACTGTATAAAGACATTTATGAGTCAACTAGAGAAATCTAAACCCTGACTGGCTATTTGATGATATTTAACAGGTTTGTAAAAAAAATTTTAGGCATAATAATGAAACTACTGTTATATTTTTAAAAAGTAACAGTAGCCAGCCAGGCGCAGTGGCTCACTCCTGTAATCCTGGCACTTTGGGAGGCCATGGCAGGTGGATCATCAGGTCAGGAGATTGAGACCATCCTGGCCAACATGGTGAAACCCCGTCTCTACTAAAATAAATTAGCCAGGCATGGTGGTGTGCGCCTGTAATCTCAGCTACTTGGGAGGCTGAGGCAGGAGAATCGCTTGAACCCAGGAGGCGGAGGTTGCAGTGAGCCAAGATTGCGCCACTGCACTCCAACCTCCAACCTGGCGACAGAGCGAGACTCTGTCTCAAAAAAAAAAAAAAAAAAAAAAAAAAGCCAGGCACAGTGGTATGTGCCTGTAGTCTCAGCTACTCAGAAGGCTGAGGTGGGATGATTGCTTGAGCCCAGGAACTCAAGTCCTACCTAGGCAACATAGAAAAACCCAGTCTCTTAAAAAACAAACAAAAAAAAACAAAAAACAAAATGGCCAGGCACGGTGGCTCACACCTATAATCCCAGCACTTTGGGAGGCGGAGTTGGGCCAATCACCTGAGGTCAGGAGTTCAAGACCAGCCTGACCAACATGGAGAAACCCCATCTCTACTAAAAATACAAAATTAGCTGGGAGTGGTGGCACATGCCTGTAATGCTAGCTACTCCGGAGGCTGAGGCAGGAGAATCGCTTGAACCTGGGAGGCGGAGGTTGTGGTGAACCAAGATCGTGCTATTGCACTCCAGCCTGGGCAACAAGAGCAAAACTCCATCTCAAAAAAAAAAAAAAAAAAATTCTCACATTTTGTGCCAGTGTTCCTGAAGAGAAAGGAAAAAAAAACAATAGGCCAGGTGTGTTGGTTCACGCCTGTAATCCTAGCACTTTGGGAGGCCAAGGTGGGCATATTATTTGAGGTAAGGAGTTTGAGACCAGCCTGGCCACCATGGTGAAACCCCATCTCTACTAAAAATACAAAAATTGGCCAGACATGGTGGTGCATCCCTGTAGTCCCAGCTCCTCAGGAGGCTAAGGGAGGAAAATCACTTGAACCCAGGAGATGGAGGTTGCCGTGAGCCGAGATCGTGCCACTGAACTCCAGCCTGGGCCACAGAGTAAGACTGTCTCAAAACAAAACAAAACAAGACAGAAAAAGAAAGTGAGTCCTTGTCTTCTGGAAACACATACAAAGTTACTCAGCAATGGGGTAATATAATGCCTGGAATTTGCTTTAAAGTAGCTATAGGAAATTGTTATAAGTAAAACAAGATTGGTTATGTGTTGATTATTGAAGCTGGGCCATGGGTCATATTCCGTTCACTCTACTTTGGTATAAATAATAAAAAGCAGGAAAAAATACTTCATTACCTTTCTCAGTAGGAAAGCGGAAAAAGAGAAACTAATTAGAAGGACCATAATTTCAGCTATAACTATAGATAATACTACTGACAAATCTATTTGGTAATATAGCATGTTCTTGATATAACAAGCACAACATTTACTTCATTGAAAAACACAGACACAAAGAGATAAAACCTTGATCATAACGATCATTACAGCATTTATTATCCAAAGCCAGAAACAAAATCAAGGAACAAAATCAACTATGAAAGTCTCACATTCACGAATTTACTAATCACAGATTTGTCTTTTCATTATAGATCAAGGAGGTCCATGACATACATGGTAACTAGTAATTTTGCCAAGGTATAAACTTTAATCATAACAAATAGGCCGGGTGCGGTGGCTCAAGCCTGTAATCCCAGCACTTTGGGAGGCTGAGACGGGCAGATCATGAGGTCAGGAGATCGAGACCATCCTGGCTAATACGGTGAAACCCCGTCTCTATTAAAAAATACAAAAAACTAGCTGGGTGAGGTGGCAGGCGCCTGTAGTCCCAGCTACTCGGGAGGCTGAGGCAGGAGAATGGCATAAACCCGGGAGGCAGAGCTTGCAGTGAGCTGAGATCCGGCCACTGCACTCCAGCCTGGGCGACAGAGCGAGACTCCGTCTCAAAAAAAAAAAAAAAAAAAGAAAGAAATTACCAGTATATAGAGAAGAGTTAGGTATTAATGTGTGAACTTAACAGACCAGCTAACAACCATATCTTGAAGCAGTTTGTTGTTCTCTATTTCTTGATTCCATAACCAATTCAAAAATGTTTTCCTGGTAAAAGAAAGCCAACTGCTGATGACAGTAATAGAAATAAAGGAAGGATAAAGAGGTCTGAGGAAGTGACGACTATCAGTTGAAAATTAGAAATTTTAAATTAATTTTCTTGTTTTTCAGACAGTCTCACTCTGTCGCCCAGGCTGGAGTGCAGTGGCATGATCTTGGCTCACTGCAACCTCTGCCTCCCAGTTTCAAGTGATTCTCCATCCTCAGCCTCCTAAATAGCTGGGATTACAGGCATGAGCCACTATGGCCAGCCTTAAATTTATTTGTAAAGTAAAATGCTATTTGGGCACGGTGGCTCATGCCTATAATCCCAGCACTTTGGAAGGCTGAGGCAAGAGGATCACTTAAACCCAAGAGTTCAAGACCAGCCTGGGCAATATAGTGAGACTCTGTCTCTACAAAAAAATTCTAAAATTACCCAGGCACAATGGTACATGCTTGTAGTCCCAGCTACTTCAGAGGCTAAGGTAGGAGGATCACTTGAGCCCAGGAGTTGAAGACCAGCCTGTGCAACATAGTAAGACTCTTGTCTATTTAAAAATGAGATAATAACCTGAAGGGATTTCAATATAGTTTTACTGTATAAAGAAAAATCATTTGTTACCTAGTAAATCCAGTAATTATTCCACCACACTCCACCATAAAAAGTCAATGAATTAGATTGACTTCTTACCTTCAGAACGCTCCTCTTTTCCCTAATATACTTTCTGAATTATAACTGGAGCTCACGGTGATAATACACAGCATGTAACCCTGAACAAATGCGATTGGAGTACTCACACTCATCCAGCCCCAGCTGATAGGCTAGGTTCTGTAGGCCTCGTACCTTCTCCATCAAATTAGCCGTGGTGAGACTCCCCAGTTCTGAAACAGAATCATTTATTTCAACATCATTTCTTTCCACTCTTCTCTAGTAGCAACTTATTTGGGTTGGGAACTCTTGTTATACAAGTTTTCGAGCGTAATTACCACTGAATAAGTAGAAAATGGATCCGTAACTCCTCCCCCAATCTTATACACACACACACACACACACACACACACACACACACACACAAATCAGGGAATTTTCCCACTACGGCAAAATTCCTCAGATAAGCTTACCCACTTAAAAATAAACGAATTTGCATAAAAACAGAATTAGCCGGGCACAGTAGCACATGCCTGCAGTCCCAGCTACTTGGGAGGCTAAGGCAAGAGGATCGCTTGAGCCCAGGAGTTCAAGACCAGCCTGGGCAACATGATACCTCACCTGTATAAAAATAATACAAAAATTCAGCCAGGCACGGTAGCTCACACCTGTAATCCTGGCACTTTGGGAGGCCAAGGCAGGCAGATCACCTGAGGTCAGGGGTTCGAGACCAGCCTGGCCAACCTGGCGAAACCCTGTCTCTACTAAAAATATAAGGATTAGCTGGGTGTGGTGGCAGGCACCTGTAGTCCCAGCTACTCAGAAGGCTGAAACAGGAGAATCACTTTAACCCAGGAAGCAAAGGCTGCAGACAGCTGAGATTATACCACTGCACTCCAGCCTAGGCAACAAAGTGAGATTCCGTCTCGAAATAAAATAAAATAAAATAAAATTAGCTGGGTATGGTGGTGTATGCCTGTAGTCCCAGCTACTCAGGAGGCTGGGGTGGGAGGATCACCAGGAGGTCAAGGCTGCAGTGAGCCATGATGGCACCACCGCACTACAGTCTGGGTGACAGACGGAGACCCTTTCTCAAATAAAACAAGAAAAAATAATAAAATAACAAGTGTTTCATCTTCAGGAAACATTATTTATAACATTCGTTTGGAATACATCATTAAAATGTAAAACCTTGTCTTTTGATATAGCGTTAAGAAAGACTTGAAGACATATCTGATCTGACAAAATGGATATTGTCTCTACTGTTAATTGTAAGTCCACATTATTTCGACTTATAATAAAGTGGCAACAAAACTTACTATTCCCCATTTCCCTAAGTTTAGAAAACAAAGACTAAATAAAAATTTAAACTTTCCCTTCAAACCAAATTCCTATAAAAATCTTTAAGTTTACTAAGTAAAAAGACAGCATACTGTTGGAGGTTAGGAGCAAAAGGGAGTTGCTTAGGTCAGATCTCTTTCACCATCACAGTTACACTTCTGCAGTGGTGGTTTCACTATTGGGTGTTTCTGTGCTTGAGATATTTTGCAGGCCTTGCATTTGATGGATCAGTTGGTACCACCCAGATCAATAAACTGGTTCATCTGATCTTGTGGCCCCCACCCAGGAACTGACTCAGCACAAGAGGACAGTTCTGACTCCCTGTGATTTCATCTCCGGCCCAATCAATCAGCACTAGCAACTCACTGTCCCCCCAGCCCACCAAATTATCCTTAAAAACTCTGATCCCCAAATTCTTGGGGAGACTGAGTAATAAAAACAAACTCCAGTCTCCTGCACACACACACTCACACACACACGCAAAGACAATATTTAAACATTTTCTTTCCTGAATTTTTATTTAAACAGCACCCAATTCCTTTTAGGTTTAAGACACAGGTCAGTTTGCATAGAATATAATGCTATGATCCCTCATTAAAAATTTAGAGTTGCCTTAAGAAATACATGCTGATGAGATATTATAAAAATGTCTGTTTGAAACATTAGAAGAATGAACCTGAGATGCCCTTGAGACTTAATTTTTCCATGGCAGGAGGAGGGAATCTGCATTTAAGCATTTCATGAAGAACAATGAATTACTTCTAAAACCAAATAAAGGTGTTTTTTTAATCTCATTTATCATGCCACAGTCATTATCTACACCTAGCATAAGTAGACTTTCTTGATATGCTCAGCTGTTTAAATACCTCAAGAATCCCAGGTTTTTACCTTAATTTCAGTCTATTACTTCACAATCATCATGAATCTTATCACCAGAAGGATGATAAAATAAATAAAGTAGGGCAAAAATCATGGAAAATTAATGTTTTTTAATTTAAATTTCCACTTTGTGATTGAGTTTCAAATCATTTATCAAACAACGATATTCACTACTTATAATATTCTTTATAGAAGAAATTGATGGGATAAAAAAATAAAAAATAGGCCGGGCGCGGTGGCTCAAGCCTGTAATCCCAGCACTTTGGGAGGCCGAGGCGGGCGGATCACAAGGTCAGGAGATCGAGACCACAGTGAAACCCCGTCTCTACTAAAAATACAAAAAATTAGCCGGGCGCGGTGGCGGGCGCCTGTAGTCCCAGCTACTCAGGAGGCTGAGGCAGGAGAATGGCGGGAACCCGGGAGGCGGAGCTTGCAGTGAGCCGAGATCGCGCCACTGCACTCCAGCCTGGGCGACAGCGTGAGACTCCGTCTCAAAAAAAAAAAATAAAATAAAAAAATAAAAAATAAAAAATAGGTCTTAACCCACTAAGAGGTTGTCATTTAATAGTACTGATAATATATGGCAGTAAATTCTAAATAAGGCACTTGTGTTATACTGGAAAGAGACTAGACTTAAAAGAGCACAGTTTATGCTGGGCGCGGTGGCTCACACCTGTAATCCCAGCAGTCTGGGAGGCTGAGGTGGGTGGATCACTGGAGGTTAGGAGTTCGAGACCAGCCTGGCCAATATGGTGAAACCCCATCTCTACCAAAAATACAAAAATTAGCCGGGTGTGGTAGGGGGTGCCTGTAGTTCCAGCTACTCAGGAAGCTGAGGCAGGAGAATCGCTTGAACCCAGGAGGCGGAGGCTGCAGTGAGCCGAGATCGCACCACTGCACTCCAGCCTGGGCAACAAGAACGAGACTCCATCTGAAAAAAAAAAAAAAATCAGAGTTAAAATTTTTTAACTTTTTTTTTTTTTTTTTTTTTGAGATAGAGTCTTGCTCTGTCAGCCAGGCTGGAGTGCAGTGGAACAATTGCTCACCACAACCTCCATCTTCTAGGTTCAAGTGATTCTCCTGCCTCAGCCTCCAGAGTAGCTGGGATTACAGAAGCTTGCCACCATGTCTGGTTGATTTTTGTATTTTTAGTAGAGACATGGTTTTGTTTTGTTTTTTTTTTTTTGTTTTTTTTTTGAGACGGAGTCTCGCTCTGTCGCCCAGCCCAGGCTGGAGTGCAGTGGCGCGATCTCTGCTCACTGCAAGCTCCGCCTCCCGGGTTCACGCCATTCTCCTGCCTCAGCCTCCCGAGTAGCTGGGACTACAGGCGCCCACAACCGCGCCCGGCTAATTTTTTGTAATTTTTAGTAGAGACGGGGTTTCACCGTGGTCTCGATCTCCTGACCTTGTGATCCGCCCGTCTCGGCCTCCCAAAGTGCTGGGATTACAGGCGTGAGCCACCGCGCCCGGCCGTAGAGACATGGTTTTGTTATGTTGGTCAGTCTGGTCTCAAACTCCTGACCTCAGGTGATCTGCCCGCCTCAGCCTCCCAAAGTGCTGGGATTACAGGCGTGAGTCACGCCCAGCCAAATTTTAACTCATTCTATCTTGGTTAACTTATGAACTTTGAATATAATCATACCCAACTCACAGGACCTTTATGGGAATTAAATCAAAAAATTTATGTTAGAGCTATTCGTTAACTGTATTATACAAAATCAAGGTCACATTAGAAGAATTTAGCAGCAGCAGCAGAATTCACTAAGACTGAGTCTTGAATTGGCAGGATTTCTACACATGGAAAAGGTAGAGAAGGGCATTACAGACATGAAAAACTACAAATAAGGAAGTTTAAATGAGAAGTCTGAAGCCAAAAATACTTGTAAGGAAACGGAAAAAAAATGGAGAGGTGGTTTAAGGAAAAACATAAATACCCAGTTAAAAGTGTAACCAGCATCACTTACCTTTCAACATGTCGATGTCATCACGTTCTATCTCAGCCATCCATTTGGGCGGAGAACTAGTAATAGGCTGTCAAAAAATAATATATCCATTCAGACACATAGAAAGTATGAAGAGACCCTATTATTTTTATAAGAAATGTAGCCTGGGCCAGATGCGGTGGCTGCCAAGGTGGGCGGATTACTTGAGGTCAGGAGTTTGAGACCCGCCTGGCCAACAGGCAGAAACCCCATCTCTACTAAAAATACAAAAAAAATTAGCCAGGCGTGGTGGCACACACCTGTAAACTCAGCTACTCGGGAGGCTGAGGCACGAGAATTGCTTGAACCTCTTGAATGTGGGAAGCAGAGGTTGCAGTGAACCAAGATCGTGCCACTGTACTCCAGCCTGGGTGAGAGTATTACTCTGTCTCAAAAAACAAAAAGAAAAAATGCAGCTTGTCACATAGCCTTCAGGTTGTTTGAAAATACTGGCAGATTATAAGTTAAAAAACCTGGATTTCTGCAGGTTTAGATACGGCCTACAAATAGTCACTGTAAAAAACATGGCTCATCTTTAAAGTCAGTCTCAGAGAAATTATTGTGGAAGAACAGGTATGACCACTATTACTGGTTTATGCAGAACAAGTTAGTATAGCAATGAAAGAAATTACTTGAAATTCAGATCTGGTGAAAGACTCCAATTCAACTGTTTGAAACGCTAATCAGTAAGTAACATTCTCTGGCATAGGGGAAGATTCAAAGAAGAATCAAGAATGAGAAAATCCTCATTCTAAATAAGAGAAGTCTAGAATGGTCATGACTTGGAATTTCACAATTTTATTGTAGGTTTTAGAAAACTTCGAAATTTTACAATTTTTCATTTATGAAAGTGAACTTAAAACTATGAAAGAAGGGACGGGCGCGATGGCTCACGCCTGTAATCCCAGCACTTTGGGAGGCCAAGGCGGGAGGATCAAGAGGTCAGGAGATCCAGACCATCCTGGCTAGCACGGCGAAACCCCGTCTCTACTGAAAATACAAAAAAAAAATTAGCCCCGTGTGGTGGCGGGCGCCTGTAGTCCCAGCTACTCCGGAGGCTGAGGCAGGAGAATGGCATGAACCTGGGAGGTGGAGCTTGCAGTGAGTCGAGATCGCGCTACTGCATTCCAGCCTGGGCAACAGAGTGAGACTCCGTCTCAAAAACAAACAAACAAAACCGGCAGAGCACAATGGCTCAAGCCTGTAATCCCAGCACTTTGGGAGGCCGAGACGGGCGGATCACGAGGTCAGGAGATGGAGACCATCCTGGCTAACACGGTGAAACCTGTCTCTACTAAAAAATACAAAAAACTAGCCGGGTGAGGTGGCGGGCGCCTGTAGTCCCAACTACTCGGGAGGCTGAGGCAGGAGAATGGTGTGAACCTAGGAGGCGGAGCTTGCAGTGAGCCGAGATCGCGCCACTGCACTCCAGCCTCGGCCACAGAGCGAGACTCTGTCTCAAAAAAGAAAAAAAAAAAAAAAAAAAAAAAAAAAAAAACCATGAAAGAAAGTCCATTCTTAGAATAGCTCTGGGTCAGCAGTTTAACGCTAGTTGCACACGAGAATCACCTATGTAACTTTTAAAAATATAAATGCCTTGGCCACACTCCAGACATAATGATTTAGAATATGAGGGGTAGGGAAGGGTCCAGTGGAAAAAGTAGAGCAAGGGACTCCTCATATGTGTTTTTCTTTTTTTTATTATTATTTTTTCTTGGTGCTCATTTGTTACAGTGCATTTTTCAAGAGCTCCATAGCTGCATGTTGATGATTCTGTCATGCACAAAAGGTAGAGTTGAGAAACATTATTTCAGCTTTGCATCCTTCTCTTTTTTTAATTAAAATGTACTCAGTACCTATTATGTGACAAGCAAAACACTTTACACGCATCAGGCCATTTACCTCCAAATCAACTCTATAAAGTAGGTGTTATTTTTCCCATTTTTCACATTAAAAAAAAATAATAACAGGTACAATAGCTCACACCTGTAATCCTAATGCTATGGGAGGCTGAAGCAGGAGGATCACTTGAACCCAGGAGTTCAAGACCAGCCTGGGAAACACAGTGAGACCTCATCTCCACAAAAAATTTTAAAAGGCCAGGCCCGGTGGCTCACACCTGTAATCCCAGCACTTTGGGACGCTGAGGTGGGTGGATTACTTGAGGTCAGGAGTTTGAGACCAGCCTGGCCAACATGGTGAAACCCCAACTCTACTAAAAATACAAAAATTAGCTAGGCATGGTGGTGGGCACCTGTAATCCCAGCTACTTAGAAGGCTGTGGCAGGAGAATTGCTTGAACCTGGTAAGTGGAAGTAGCAGTGAGCCAAGATTGCACCACTGCACTCCAGCCTGGGCGAAAAGTGAGACTTTGTCATAAATTAAATAAAATAAAAAAAAAAAGAGAGATCTGAGCTTTTACCCAGGAGCGAAACTTTGGATCGACCTCAGTAGGTAAGGGATATTACTTATATTACTTACACTTTTGAAGGAAGCTGCAAATTCAGCAACACCTGGTACTAAAAGAAAAACAAAACAATATTTATTCAATAAGTATGATTGCTCAGGCATAGAAGATCCAAATAATAAGAAAATAAGAAAACAGCTTTGTCTGTTTTCTTATAGTTTAGAACAAGAGAAAGAATAAACCAATAACTATAATACTGTTTCAGTCCTCAAAGAAAGATGCCAGGGCTATGGGAAGACCAAAAATGGGAAGCTAAGTCAGACCCAGGGGGGCATAAAAAGCTTCTCAAGGAAAATAATGCCTCAACTGAACTTGGAAGGACCAGGAGTTAGCTGGTTGGGAGGGTGGTAAGATACAATATCTCTTACCAGAAACTTTAAACTGCCTTTTTAGAGATGCTATTCTGTCAATCCAATTTTATTTATTTTAGGTTTCTCACAGAAAGAATCACATTAAAAGGCAGAAAAATAAAAATCAGGGCTGGGTATTCTGGGAAGCCAAGGCAGGAGGATCACTTGAAGATCAGCCTGGGCAACAAGGCAAGACTCCAGACTCTACAAAAAATTAAAAAACTGGGCCGGGTGCGGTGGCTCATGCCTGTAATCCCAGCACTTAGGGAGGCTGAAGCAGGTGAATCACTCGAGCTCAGGAGTTGGAGACCAGCCTGGGCAATATAGTGAAACCTTATCTCTACAAAAAATATAAAACTTAGCCAGGCATAGTGACATGCACCCCAGTCCTAGCTACTTGGAAGGCTTGAGCCCAGGAAGTTGAGGCTGCAGTGAGCCATGATCACACCACTGCACTCCAACCTGGGCAACAGAGCAAGACCCTGTCCCCCAAAAAAACAAAAAACAAAACACAAAAAAACAGTTAGTTGGGCATGGTAATGCACACCTATAGTCCTAGCTACTCAGGACGCTGAGGCAGGAGGACGGCTTGAACTCAGAAGTTGGAGGCTGCAGTAAGCTATCATTGTGACATTGCACTTTAGCCTCGGTGATAGAATGAGACTCTGTCTCTAAAAAAATAAATAATTAAAATAAGATCTTTGCCTGAGCTCAGGAGTTCGAGACCAGTCTGGACAACACAGTGAAACCCCGTCTCTACTAAAATACAAAAGATTAGCCAGGTGTGGCAGCATGCACCTATAGTCCCGGCTACTTGTGAGGCTGAGGCAGGAGAATTGCTTGAACCCGGGAAGTAGAAGTTGCTGTGAGCTGAGATCACCCCACTGCACTCCAACCTGGGCAACAGAGCGAGACTCTGTCTCAAAAAAAAAAAAAAAAAAAAAAAAAAAAAAGTTCAATCTCACCAAAAAGGAAATACAAAATGAAAGTAATAGATGAGTAACATCTAATACTGGCTAGAATGTGAGGAAAGGGGCCCTCATACAGTTATTCTCTTCCATGTATACAAAGATATGTATACCTGAGTATTCACTGATAAACTATCTGTAAAATCAAAAACTAGATATAGGCTGGGCACAGTGTCTCACACCTGTAATCCTAGCACTCTGAGAAGCCAAGGTGGAAAGACGGCCTGAGGCCAGGAGTCCAAGACCAGTCTGGGCAACACGGTGAGACCCTGTCCCCTGCAAAAATTTTTTTTAAATAGCTGGTTGTGGTGGTGCATGCCTGTGGTCCCAACTACTCAGGAGGCTGAAGTGAGAGGATCACTCGAGCCCAGGAGGTTGAGGCTGTAGTCAGCTGTGATCATGCCACTGCACAAAGCCTGGGTGACAGTGAGACCCTGGCTCAAATTAAAACAACAACAACAACAACAAAAACTAGATATAACTTAAGTTTCCAAATAATGTGTGAATATATAAACTATAATATATCCATACAATGAAATGAAGTAGACATACACATACCAAGATGGAACTGTTCATATGTGGAGTAAGTTAAGTGGCAGGCCACATGTATAACTCCATCATTATGAACAAAAAAAAAATCCCTCTTATATATACTTTAAAAATTATTATTTCCTTATCTGTATAAGTATAAAACAGGTCAAAAGGATGTCTACCTTTTTTTTTTTTTTTTGAGACAGAGCTTCACTCTTTGTTGCTCAACCTGGAGTACAATGGAGTGATCTCAGCTCACTGCAACCTCCGCTCACTGCAACCTACACCTTCCAGGTTCAAGCAATTCTCCTGCCTCAGTCTCCCAAACAGCTGGGATTACAGGCATGTGCCACCACGCCCAGATAATTTTTTGTATTTTTAGTAGAAACTGGGTTTCACCATGTTAGCCAGGCTGATCTCAAACTCCTGATGTCAGGTAATCCGCCCACCTCGGCCTCTCAATGTGCTTGGACTACAGGCATGAGCCACCACACCTGGCCGGAGTTGTACCTTTTACAAGGATTTGTGCGATTAAAAGTGATTAACTTTGTAAGAGTGGGCCAGGTGCAGTGGTTCAGGCCTCTAATACCAGCACTCTGGGAGGTCAAGGCAGGCAGATCATCTGATGTCAGGAGTTTGAGACCAACGTGGCCAACATGGTGAAACCCCGTCTCTACTAAAAACACAAAAAATTAGCCAGGCGTGGTGGCACGCACCTGTAGTCCCAGCTACCTGGGAGGCTGAGGCAGGAGAATCGCTTGAATCCTGAGGCAGAGGATGCAGTGACCTGAGTGCACCACTGCACTCTACCCTGGGAGACAGAGAGAGACTCTGGTTCAAACAAAACAATTATTATTGCTTAAAGGCTCCTTATTTTCTGAGTTGCACTGTGTTCTGAAAAAATTAAAACACCAAACAGCTATTCTTAACACTGGACTTCAGTCTCTTCTCTTTGAAATAAAATAAAACTTTAATCATTAAAGTTAAATGATAACTCTTCAGGCTGGTCTGATGGTAGTGGGTTATCAGAACTTCTTTTTTTTTTTTTTTGAGACAAAGTCTCACTCTGTCACCCAGGCTGAAGTGCAGTGGCACGATCTCTGCTCACTGCAGCCTCCGCCTCTTGGGTTCAAAAGATTCTCATGCCTCAACCTCCTGAGTAGCTGAGATTACAGGCGTGTGCCACTACATCCAGCTAATATTTCTATTTTTTTTTTAGTAGAGACAGGGTTTCGCCATGTTGGCCACGCTGGTCTCAAACTCCTGACCTCAGGTAATCCTCCCAACTCGGCCTCCCAAAGTGCTGGGATTACGGGCATGAGCCAACAGGCTCAGCCAGTTATCAGAACTTATTAATGTTAGCGTCACTAAAGTTTGTATACAATCCCCCACTGCTAAATTTGACTAGCTTCAAAATAAATAAAAATTTACCAAATAAGTAAATGATAACTCTTTAAAAATCTGTTTAAAAAGGAGCATTGTTTCTCCTATATTGACTCTGATATAAAAAAAGCAAAAACTTACATTGTTCTGGCCAAAGATCTGGTGAGGCACGGTCAAGTTTTTCAAAACTTAGCAAAGATGCTTCCAGATCTGTCCCTAGAACAAAACATCCAGATGAACCAAGAAGATAGGAAACACATTAATGTATATGACACTTCAATCTCAAAGGACATAAACTGGAACACTCACCTGGAAGTCTAGAGATATGAGTTCTGTAACTATTGATGCCACTGGTCCGTGATAGAATACAAATACATCATTCTCCCTTACCAAACCTCACTCTTTCAATCTATGAATGGGAGTGATATTTTATTGGGAGTGTTAAGAAAAATGAGTATCAATAAACCCACGTGCATTTTCATTCATACTCTTGTGCTTTCCTCCAGTTACAATGAATTAAGTGTTTCTACTTCCATGAAACAGACTCTTCTGATAGCACTCTAGATGCCACCTTCTTTTGCTTTGTCAAGGACATCACTTGAATATCATCTTTCTCATGTACCATCAGTTTCTACCTTCTCTAGCCTCATGCTCAGTAGCAATCAGGCGGGTTGCAGAATCTGTGCTTAAAAAAAAAAAAAAAAAAAAAAAAAAGCCGGGCGCGGTGGCTCAAGCCTATAAACCCAGCACTTTGGGAGGCTGAGACGGGCGGATCACAAGGTCAGGAGATCGAGACCATCCTGGCTAACCCAGTGAAACCCCGTCTCTACTAAAAACTACAAAAAACTAGCTGGGCGAGGTGGCAGGCGCCTGTAGTCCCAGCTACTCGGGAGGCTGAGGCAGGAGAATGGCGTAAACCCGGGAGGCGGAGCTTGCAGTGAGCTGAGATCTGGCCACTGCACTCCAGCCTGGGCGACAAATCAAGGAAAAAAAAAAAAAAAAAAAAAAAACCCAGCCGGACGTGGTGGCTCACACCTGTAATCCCAGCACTTCAGGAGGCCAACACGTGAATCACAAGGTCAGGAGTTCAAGACCAGCCTGGCCAACATGGTGAAACCCTGTCTCTACTAAAATACAAAAAATTAGCTGGGTGTAGTGGCAGGCACCTGTAATCCCAGCTACTTGGGAGGCTGAGGGACGAGAATCGCTTAAACCCGGGAGGCAGAGGTTGCAGTGAGCCAAGATCGCACCACTGCACTCCAGCCCAGGCAACAGAGTGAGATTCCATCTCAAAAAACAAAAAACAAAAAACAAAACAAAACAAAACAAAAAACCACCAGGGCAGGCAGGGTGCCTCATGCCTATAATCCCAGCACTTTGGGAGGCCAAGCTCAAGAGTTCAAGAGCAGCCTGGGCAACACAGTGAAACCTGGCTGGGCGTGGTGGTGTACCCTTGTAGTCAGTCCCAGCTACTCAGGAGGCTGAGGTGGGAGAGTGACTTCAGCCTGGCAGGTCGAAGCTGCAGTGAGTAAGCTCTGTTTGTCCCACTGAACTCCAGCCTGGATGACAAAGTGGGACACTGCTTTAAAAAAAAAAAGAAAAGAAAAGAAAACCAAAAACCCTTTCTCTTGACCCCATGACCTCTTCCATACCCCCTTCACTGCAAAAGTTCTTATGTTGTCTTTTCTGCTGTCTCTACTTACTTACATCACTCTCTCTCCTTAATGTACAACAATCAGGCTTCTGTCCCTACATACATAGAAACTGCTATTGTCAAGGCATCTATGACCTATGTTGCCAAATCCAGAGGTCACTTCTCTATTCCATCTTTTTTTTTTTTTTTTTTTTTGAGACGGAGTTTCGCTCTTGTCTCCTAGTCTAGAGTGTAATAATGTGATCTAGGCTCACTGCAACCTTAGCCTCCCAGGTTCAAGTGATTCTCCTGCCTCAGCCTCCTAAGTAGCTGGGATGACAGGCACATGCCACCATGCCCCACTAATTTTTTATTTTTAGTAGAGATGGGGTTTCACCACGTTGGCTAGGCTGGTCTCGAACTCCTGACCTCAGGTGATCCACCTGCCTCGGCCTCCCAAAGTGCTGGGATTACAGGTGTGAGCCACCATACTCAGCCTATTCTGTCTCATGTGATGTTTTTGCAGCATCCACACACCCCGCTTCTATAAAACTACTATGCTGGTTTCTCTCCTACCTCACTGACTCTCCTTTTTCCTTCTCCTTTTTCACTCAGGCCCCATCCTACACTGGCTCCTCTCTCTACCTCACTTTAGTGGCATAAATTGAAACACACAGAAAACAGGAAAATACTGGGTAGAAGAAGAGGGTGGTCCCCCGGCAAAGGCCGCACCCTCAAGTCTGGAAACCTGCGGCCAGAAATGGGAACAGGCTTTCCTGTTTTCATGCCCAAAAGTTGGCTTTTGGCCCACCATGCCCCACTATTCTATACCCATGTAAACCCCAAACTCCAGGCTCCACAAGGAGGTGAACAGAAGGGCAGAAGAACTGCAGAGAGAAGAGAAGGAGCATCTGAATGCCAAGAGAAGTTTGGCTGGGGACGGTCAGAGATGAGATCAGCCACTGAATAGCCAAACTCCAGGGATAGATCACCTTCCCACTCCCTCCCCTTTCCAGCTCCCCATCCATCCCGCTGAGAGCCACCTCCACCACCCAATAAAACTCATACATTCACCATCCTTCAAGTCCATGTGCAATCTGATTCTTCCTGGACACCAGACAAGGACCCTGGTACCAAGAGGGCACTGAGTCACTTAACACTTAAGCATCTGCAGACAGCAAAGCTAAAAGAGTGCACTGGCTGGGCACGGTGGCTCATGCCTGTAATCCCAGCACTTCGGGAGGCCGCGGCGGGTGGATCACTTGAGGTCAGGAGTTCAAGACCAGCCTGGCCAACATGGTGAAACGCTGTCTCTACTAAAAATACAAAAATTGGCCAGGTGTGGGGGCACACACCTGTAATGCTAGCTACTGGGGAGGCTGAGGCAGGAGAATCATTTGAACCTGGGAGGTGGAGGTTGCAGTGAGCCAAGATCATGCCACTGCACTCTAGCCTGGGCAACAGAGCGAGACCCTATCTCAAAAAAACAACAACAAAAAAAGAGTGCACTGTTATACATGCCCATTTGGGCTTTGGGAGTCACAGGAACCCACCCCTAGATGCTACCATGGGGCTGGAGCCCAAAAGTGCTCGCCCTGACTCCTACACCCGCCCATCTGCATGCTCCCCCTCCCGTAAAAGGTTTGAGTGCACAAAGACAAGCCACACCCCTGTCGCATATCCTGGGGTTAGGGAACTCTCCTGTTTCAACATGAGGACTTTATCTTCATCTGTATGCCAATGATTCCATATTTACATTTCCATTGCCAACCTTTCTAAAGAACTACAAAGGTTTATGTCCAAGTGGTTATTTGAATCCCTCTCTATTTACATATGAAAAAACCGCTTAAGGTCAGATGCAGTGGTGCACGCCTGTAATCCCAGCACTTTGGGAGGCCGAGATGGGTGGATTGCTTGAGTTTGAGACCAGCCTGGCCAACATGGCGAAACCCCATCTCTACAAAAAGCAAAAAATTAGCCAGGTGTGGTGGTGTCAGCCTGTAGTCCCAGCTACTTGGGAGGCTGAGGTGGCAGGATGGCTTGAGCCCAGAGGTGGTGGCTGCAGTGAGCTAAGATCACACCACTGCACTCCAGCCTGGGTATAAGAGCCACACCTTGTCTCAAAAAAAAAAAAAAAAAAAAAAAATTCCCACTTAAACCTAATTATCTTCAAAACCATATTCCCCCAATCTTCTCCCATCTCAAGAAATAGCACTACCATAAACCCTACTTCTCAAATCGAAAACCCAGATGTCATCCTTCATGCATTCTTTTCCTTCACCCTTCCATAACCAATCCATGAGTAAATCTAGTCATTTCTACCTTCAAAATACATCCTGAAATCGAATAACCCGAGGAACCACCACTTCCCTCTTGGACTACTTCAACAGCCTCTTAACAGATCTCTCTGCTCCCATTCTTACCCTTTCCCCTTCACGTCCCCAAATCTATTCTCTATAAAGAGGCCAGAAATGATTTTTTAAAATGTCAATCAGTTCGTGTCACTCTGCAGCTTAAAGTTCCTCCCAGTTAAATCTGTGAATGTGTATCTACCATATTCTATAAAATCTTACTCAGCCTCTGCCTAATTCTTTGACATCATTTCTCTTCCACTCTTCCCTTGCACAGAGTAGTACTCAATATTAACATTCGTTGAGTTTTTATTGTATGCTCAGTATGCTAACCAGTTGCATAACTAGTTCATTTAATGCTATAAACAGCGGTTCTTAACATTTTCTGGGTAAGCCACATCTTTGGAAATCTGGGAAAAAAAATGAACTCACTCCCCAGAAAATACACATATGTACAAAATTTTTCAACATGTACTTTTCTCTAAACTGAATTTGTTTTGCCAAATATCCCAAAGGAATTTCCAATGGCATTTTAATTGTAAAGAACTCAACTAATACACTGCCTTAACTAAAGCATTAAAAATTAGCTTCTCTTTGTTACCAATTTCTGAGGAATGTTCAACCATAACAAAAATAAAGTTATTGGGCCAGGTGCGGTGGCTCGTGTCTGGAATCCCAGTGCTTTGGGAAGCTGAGGCAGGAAGACTGTCTGAGCCCAGGAGTTTGAGACCAGCCTGGGCAACATAGTGAGACTTTATCTCTACAAAAAATAATAAGGCAGGGCACGGTGGCTCACGTCTGTAATCTTAGCACTTTGGGAGGCTGAGGTGAGTGGATCACCTGAGGTCAAGAGTTTGAGACCAGCCTGGGCAATATGGTGAAACCCTGTCTCTACTAAAAATACAAAAATTAGCCAGGTGTGGTGGTGTGTGCCTGTTATCCCAGCTACTGGAGAGGCTGAGGCATGAGAATTACTTGAACCCAGGAGGCAGGGATTGCAGTGACCCGAGATCGTGCCATGGCACTCCAGCCTGGGTGACAGAGTGAGACTCCGTCTCAAAACAAAATAAATAATAATAACAATAAATTAGCTGGGCATGGTGGTGTGAGCCTATAGTACCAGCTACTTGGGAGGTTGAGACGGGAGGATAGCTTGAGCCTTTGAGGGTGCAGTGAGCTATAATCATACCACTGCATTTCAGCATGGGCAATAGAGTGAGAGAGACCCTGTCTCTAAAAGAAAATTTTTAAAAAAATTATTGGGGGTACAATCTAATAACCTACACGGGTGACCTTATGATACCACAGTCTGGGATAGAACTCAGACTCTGCTGTGAGTCTTACTCTCATAAATTAAGTAATTAGATGGCTGTATTTGAATTTCAGTTTTCTCCTTTTCAAAGAAGCTCCAGCAAATTTATCACGAAAAAGACAAAAGAGTAAATGACAAACATTTTCAAGTCAATGTTATCTGAATTAAATTTTAAAGACAGTGACAGGTGGAACACTAAAAATAGAAGTGAGAGAGCTAGGCCATGGAATATTTTGGAATGAGATACTTACTGAGACGTTGAATTTAAGTTCAAAGTGCTTGACTTGATTTTTTCAGATTAAAAGAAAACATTAGGTGGAGAGGAGTAAAACTTTGTAAGAGATGAGAATGAAGACTTTTAAAAATCAAGAGTGCAAATAAAGTGACCATAGGGATGGCTAGAAGACCAAAGGAAAAAAATTTAACATTTTTAATACTCTTCCTGGCCAAAGAAAGGAAACTAAATTGAGAGAAGGCAAGGAAAAAAAAAACCAAACTCAAGGAACACATCTCTAAAATCCCCAAAATTTGTAAAAACAATTTTAAAATAAACTAAAAAATTTAATAACAATTACCTCTATTTCTATCACTTGGCTTTTTAAAAAAATTGTGGTGAAATATACATAAATTTTACCATTTTAATAACTTTTAAGTATAGAGTTCAGTGGTATTAAGTACATTAATTGTGCAATCATCACATTCATTTCCAGAACATTTTCACCTTCCCAAACTGAAATTTGGTACCCATTAACAATAACTCCCTATTCCCTTTTTAAATGCCTTTCTTTCTGGCGAGAGAAGGACATTTTTGCAAGAGAGCACCCAGGAAGGAGAATCTCTTTTGACTCCAAACATCCAAATTTCTTGTTTTTCCTTCTTTTTTTTTTGAGACGGGGTCTCGCTTTGTCACTCAGACTGGAGTGCAGTGACATGAACATGGTTCACTGCAGCCTCCACCCCCAGGCTCAAGTGATTCTCTTGCCTTAGCCCCCCAAGTAGCTGGGACTACAGGTGCACGGCACCACACCCAGATAATTTTTGTATTTTTTTGTAGAGATGGGGTTTCACCATGTTGTCTAGGCTCGTCTTCAACTCCTGAGCTCAGGCAATCTGCCTGCCTCAGCCTCCCAAAGTGCTGGGATTAGAAGTGTGAACCACCACGCCCGGCCATAATTTCTAACACAGTATGTACCTGTGCTCACAAAATTTAAGACTCGGTTAAACGTAAAACTTAAGATCAAGTAATATATTATTTCTGCACATATCTAATCAATCTTTCAATACATGTTAATTAAAGACCTACTGTTCGTCAGGCACTGTGCTAAACCTGGGATCCAGCTATGAACAAGACAAACTTGTAATTTATAATCTAGCGTACAAGGGGCAAAGTTAACATAGTAACTATGCTGACAAGGAAGATACTGAGGCAATGAATAATGGTGGGGAAGGGCAACTCCAGATACTGTGTTCTAAGAAAGACTCTTTGGGAGGTGACATCTAAAAAGAGAACTGAAACTGGAAAAAAAAAAAAAAAAAAAAGTGTGTATGTTTGAGTCATCTTTTGGTCTCCCAAAGCACCTAGCATTATGCCTTTCATGTAGTAGGTACTCAATACAGCTCACCTTGGCTTCAATTTCTTCATTCCTGCAATGAACTTCCAAGATTCCTTCCAAATACAAAATCTGTTTGTCTAAGGGAGGGAAACCTATATATCAATAAAATCGATATATAGTTGGGATGCGGATGGTAGAACTAAAAATGAGTTTAAAAATGACTGCAAGACCCTCTCTAAAGCAGAACCAAAAGCAAAAGCATGGGAGTATACCAAAACAACTTGTTACTTGAGATGACTTGCATTTTACACAACATATAAACAGAAATCGTTCATTCACTCAGCCTTAAGAAACAACACGTAAAGCAGATGAAAGAGCGGTTGCGACCTGTGCAAGACAACACTTAAAAGCTCAATACTCATTCTCCTCGCGACTCTCTCGGCGAGGGGCCGAGAACGTCCCCCGCTTCTCTTGCTGCCACGGCAATGGTCCCAAACTGAGGAGACAGGAGAGAGATCATGTTTCTCTTGCGGTTCACTATCGAGATGGGGTCAGCCAGCAGCCCCTGCGAGGGTTTGAGAATCGTTCCATCTGTGCGCTCAATCAGAAGAGAACTGATCCTTTCAATGGGATACCCCAAGGAGAAAACTACAGTAAGGCACGTCCTCCAGTAACATCTCCTCCTCTACCCTCAGCCTCGCCCAAATAGAGATAAGGAAGGGCCAGGGCGACCCCTGTCCTTTTACCCAGAATGAGTCCCTCCCTAGTGCCCTCCTCCACACGCCTGGTACAGAGCAGGGAAACTGGGCACCTCTGAAGCTGCTGCGAAGAACCGGTGAGCTGAAGACGGCGATGGATCGCAAGAAAAAAAACAAAAGGGAAATGAGAAGAGCCCAAGAAAGAAATGTATGTTCGAGGGGCAGAGACAGAGTGGATGTTCCCCATACAGCAAAGAAGGAGGCTGCAGGCAAACATCCCTAAGCCGGCTCTTACCGTCTGTGGGAGACGCCATCTTCCAACCCATGTCACGTGACGTGGCCAACCGTCGGCGGGAAAACGAGGATCCATAAGCCACGCCCCCAAAGAGAAACCCTATCCCCAACTCGCAGCCACGTCTCATTCCCTCGCCTCATAGGGCAATCTTCGCCCAGCCCCTCCCCTCATCATAGCCACGCCCCTTATGCAGTTGTTGAGGTGGAGCGACAGCAAAATTCTTGGAGGGTCTTATTTACTTTGCTCAGTGAAGGGGTGGGGCCTCGGTTGCGTCCTTGGCCAATCGGAGTTCCAGGTTAGGGGGGCGTCTCCTCCGTGTGCTCAGTATGGAGTGTCCAAGTCGGGGGCGTCTTCTCTACCTCCGCCAACGGCATTGGCTGAGGTAGGAGAGGGTGCGAGCATTTTCGCTCCTGACCAATCACTTATCCCCAGGACTGGGGTGTGAGAGGAGGAATCAGGTGTTAGGACGAGTGATTGGCTGAAGAAAATAGTCCTCCCCACCAATGAGGAAGCCCGGCAGGATGGAGGGCGAGGCCTGGCAGCTGTAGTGCGTCTGAGCTGTAGAGGAGCGGGTTGCGGAGCTAGGGCGGCCGAGAGCCATGGCGGCGGTAGTGGCGGCGGCGGCGGCGGTAGTGCGAGCCAGGATCCTGCAGGCGAGTGAGGGTGGCGCCAAGGCACCATGAAGCTAGGAATTGGATCCTTTCCGTCCACTCCCTGAGCCGTCCTCGGGCGGGACCACCTTCTTGGCCCAACCCCTTTTTGGCCGGACCTCCTACCTAACCTGTGGGCCCTGTCCCATGCCCAGCCCTCACTTCATACCCTCCCTCGTCCCGGATCCAACCCTGGGCTGTTACCCTTGGCCCTCTACCCTTTTACTCCTAAGCCTCCTCTTTTCTGGCTCTCGCCCACTCTCCTTCTCCAGCTCTGCCCGCTCCCTGCTGTCAGTCTCTTGCCCTCATCTCTCCATCCGCCCACCGTCTTTCCCTTTCACCTCTGCACCAGCGTTCTCTCTATCCCCCAGAAACTACTCTTTTTGGTTATTCTGTCCCCTGCCTTGAGTGTCCACGTTGCCATTGCTCCCTTCCCCCACCCTACTTCACTGTCCGTGGTGATCCGAG
This sequence comes from Macaca fascicularis, assembly GCF_037993035.2. NCBI lineage: Eukaryota > Metazoa > Chordata > Mammalia > Primates > Cercopithecidae > Macaca > Macaca fascicularis. The sequence goes on along the minus strand of NC_088381.1, from coordinate 142,022,895 downwards.
GTAAGAGGGAGGGGGAACGTGAGGGGCGAGGGTCAGTGTATGAACTTTGAATTTTCTTCTAGAAGTGGACTCTAGATTTTCACCAAAGGCAGCCATTTACCGAATTATTTTCCCTAAGTGTGGCTCTTTGTATTTTCCATAGACTGGCTGTCCCCTTTCTTGCCAAAACTTTCAGTGAAACTTTCAGCCAAGTTAAACAGTTTACATAGATAGGGCACATGTACATAGGGTAGATAAGGGCACACAGTTAACGCTACCAGTATGTTCCATGTACGTTCAAGGTACTAAACATTTTCAAAACAGGTGATAGAAAGTGGGAGCCAGGTAAGACAAGAAGTCTAAGTTCCCACCCCAAATCAGCTCTTCTAGTGCCACACACCCTCATCTCTGCACTTGGGGGATTGAGTCCTTTCTGAAGCCAACCTAAGGAGAAATGGTAAAGCTACAGGAGTTGCATGCCTGAGGCCTGTAATCTCCAACTCTATAGTCTTTCCCCTGTTCATGGCCTACCAAGGATTTAGAGTATGAGGCAAGATTTACTGCAGGCAAGAAACAATCAGCAAGAAACAACAGTGCCCTTCTTATTCATTACATCCAGTCTGAGAATTTCCTCTGTATTGCTGCGCTTTTAGGTAATATTAGTATTCACCAGGTTTCCGTGAGTTCTAGTACAGAAACTTGGGCATTTTCAAGATTCTTGGCAGAGTCAGCAAAGATTCACGTTTAAATATGCTATTTAATGGGGACGGTAGAAAGGATGAGTTTGAAGGGTTTGTCAGATGGTCTGGCCTCACTCATATTTCTTGCTGTGATCCTTGTTCTGTTCTAGTATCTTTTTTTAGTAGCAGGAAAACAAAGTTTCCACCCTATATTTTTCTTACCAACTTCTTGAAATCTTTTACTGAAATTGGTTTTTTTCCTTTGCCTCCTCTTCCCCTCCCATCACAATGAGTCATTGAGAACCTTAAGAAAGTATTTTGTTCTTTTCCATCAAGGAGAAGAATCTCTCTTTCCTTGTACTTTATTTCAGAAACAGACACTATGTATTTTCTGATTCATTTGGAGAAACTTCTGAAGTGACCTAGAAAAGAACAAATAGAGTAATCCTCAGCCAACTAGGAGTTGTAACATGAAACTTTGATTAAAAGTTTGATAAAAAGTAGCCTAGAGGCCAGGCACTGTAGCTCCTGCCTGTAATCCCAGCACTTTGGGAGGCCAAGGTGGGTGGATCACCTGAGGTCAGGAGTTGGAGACCAGCCAGACCAACATGGTAAAACCCCTTCTCTACTAAAAATACAAAAATTAGCCGGGTGTCAGGCGACTGTAATCCCAGCTACTCAGGAAGTTGAGGCAGGAGAATCACTTGAACCCGGGAGGCAGAGATTGCAGTGAGCTGAGATTGTGCCATTGCACTATATCCTGGGTGACAGAGCAAGACTCCGTCTTAAAAAAAAAACAAAACAAAAAAAAAAAACCCTCGATTTTGGCAGCCATGAATATTAGAGAACTATCAAAAGGATTTATAGAGAGTTCACGTTTTCAATTATTTTAAGTATTCAGCTTATTTTTCTCTGCTATGAAGAGTAGTCAAACTTAACCTAAAACCTCTTTCTGCTCCTTGTGATATTATCACTCCCATTCAGAGATAAAGGAATGTTTGAGACAGGGTCTCGCTCTGTCACCCAGGCTGGAGTGCAGTGGTGCAATCACAACTGACAGCAGCCTCGACCTCCCACGCTGAAGTGATTCTTCCACCTCAGCCCTCCAAGTAGCTGCGACAACAGGTCGTGCCCCCATGCCAGCTAATTTTTGTATCTTTTGTAGAGACAGGGTTTCACCATGTTGCCCAGGCTGGTCTTGAACTCTTAAACTCAAGCAATCCTCCCACCTCAGCCTCCCAAAGTGTTGGGACTACAGACATGAACCGCTGCACCTGGGCAAGAAAATTACTCTTAAAAAGATGTAGTGACTTGCACTTTCAGTGATATGGTTACTGAACTAGTAACTGATGGGGCTGAAAATTCAGAACTTAAATCTTGCCATCTCTTTCTATGTTAGGCACTGACATAGGCTTACAGTGAAATGCTCACTGAAAGTTCCTTTATTGTACTGCAATAAGTGATAAACAATAGGAGTGTTTATCCTTTACCAAGTTGCCGGAGGAGAGACCCAAATACTTAATATTTTGTCCTTTTCCATCAAGGAGAAGAATCTTTCCATGTACTTTGTTTCGGAAACGGACACTATGTATTTTCTGATTCATTTGGAGAAACTTCTGAAGTGACCTCCACAGGGATACTGTGGAGACCTAGGGAAAGAGCCAAATGTTGTAGGACTAGCAGGCCATGAACCAGGAGGGGAGGGAGGCAGGCGGAGCAGGAGGTCAGGAGATCGAGACCATCCTGGCTAACATGGTGAAACCCCGTCTCTACTAAAAACACAAAAAAATTAGCTGGGCGTGGTGGCGGGCACCTGTAGTCCCAGCTACTCAGGAGGCTGAGGCAAGAGAATGGCATGAACCCAGGAGGTGGAGCTTGCAGTGAGCCGAGATCGCGTCACTGCACTCCACTGAGTGCAGGCAGGTCTCAAATTCCTGAACTCAAGTGATCTTCCCACCTCAGCCTCCCAAAGTGCCTCGGCCTCCGAAAGTGCTGGAATTACAGTGAGCTACTGTGCCCAGCCACCTTTTTTTAACATGTGCCTATGTAACATCCAAATAGAGATGTGGTAAAGATAATTACGTGGGTATCACCTGAAGAAGAAAATTCTGGCCAAGGACTAAAGAGTTGGGCATCATCAGGATCTAGATAGTTAAGCCATGGGAGTTGATAAAAATCACCCAAGGAGCATATACAGAATGAGAAGAAAAGAAGGCCTAGGACCAAGCCTTGGGAAATTTAAAAGAGTTAATGGCGGCCTGGCGTGGTGGCTCACCCCTGTAATCCCAGCACTTTGGGAGACCAAGATGGTCAGATCACTTGAAGTCAGGAGTTCAAGACCACCTGGCCAACATGGTGAAACACTGTCTCTGCTAAAAATTCAAAAATGTGTTGGCTCACACCTGTAATCCCAGCACTTTGGGAGGCCAAGGCAGGCAGATCACTTGAGGTCAAGAGTTCAAGACCAGCCAACATGTTGAAACCTCATCTCTGCTAAAAATACAAAAAAGTAGCTGGGTGTGGTGGCGCGTGCCTGTAATCCCAGCTACTCGGAAGGCTGAGGCAGGAGAATCACTTGAACCTGGGAGGCGGAGGTTGCAGTGAGCCAAGATTACACCACTGCACTCCAGCCTGGGTGACAGAGCAAGACTCTGTCTCAAAATAATAAAATAATAAAAGCAAATTAGCTGGGTGTGGTGGTACGTGCTTGTGGTCTCAGCTACTTGGGAGGCTGAGGCAGGAAGATGGCTTGAACCCAGGAGTTGCAGGCTGCAGTGAGCTATGATCATGCCACTGCATTCCAGCCTAGGAGACAGGACAAGACCCTGTCTCAAAAAAAAAAAAAAAGCATATACCTCTTCATCCAGTCCACATATATTGATTGTGCACCACTGTCTCAGTCACTTTTCCTGCATGGAGCTTGCTGGCTACCTTCTCCTTAGGTTGAGTTCAGTTTTGTAGGTTTGCTATTAGGGAGTTGAGACGTTCTCATCTGATGGTTTCTATGTGCTCTGAAGTAAGAAAAACAAAGTCAGCTCCTGAAAGTGGAAGAGGAAGTAGTAGAGTTGGGAGTTTTAAGATAAAGTTGTGGAATAGCAAAGAGTGAAAACAAATAATAAGTGTTTACTTATTATTTATAGAAATGGGGTCTTGTTATGCTCCCCAAGCTGGTCTTGAACTGGGCTCAAGAGATCCTCCTGCCTCAGCTTCCTGAGTAGTTGGGACTACAGGCACAAATCACCATGCCGTTATTTACAATGACATAACAATAAGATTTAATGAGTACCAACTTTGTGCTAGCTACTTTTCTATAACTGGACAGTCCTGATCAGTTATAATTTTTAACTCTGTGAAGTAGGTGAACAAGACAGATGCAGTGTCAACCCTCCTGAAACTGAGAGTCTTTATGGGTAACAGATAAGTACCCAGGTGCTATGGCTTGGATATGGTTGGTCTGTCTCCACCAAAACTCATGTTGAAATTTAATCTCCAATGTGGTAGTGTTGGGACCTAGTGGGAGGTGTTTTGGTCGTGGGGGTGGATCCTTCATGAATGGCTTTGTGCTGTAGTGAGTGGATTCTTGCTTTTTTGAGACTGGATTAGTTCCCATGGGAATGGATTAGTTCCTGTGTGAGTGGGCTATAAAGCCAGGATACTGCCCCCCGCCCCAGTTTTGCCTCTTCACACAGGTCTGCTTCCCCTTTGATCTTCTCTGTTACGTTATGACACAGGACAGAAGCCCTCGCCAGAAGCTAGGGCCATCCCTTGAAATTCCCAGCCTGCAGAATCATGAACTAAACAAACTACTTTTCCTTATAAATTGCCTAGTCTCAGGTATTTTGTTATAGCAACACAAAACAGAGTAAGACCCCAAACAATTACAACACAGAGAGATAAGCCTGAAAGGGGAAGTATTGGCTGCTTTCAGAGGATAAAAAAGGGCCTCTTAATCTAGTTTGGGGTAAGAAGCAGACAGCAGTGGGCTTCTATTTTATTCAGCAGTTATTTACTGAACACCTACCCGGTGCTATGTTGGTATTGGGAACATAGCTATAAATAAGACATGGTGGGCTCCAGGAGAGTGTCAGCGGTTTGAAATGGCTTTGGTAGGGAATAGGAGAGCAAGCAGATGAGGTATTTGGAAGGACTATCTGCTGGACCAAAGGACCACCATCTTTTCCTGGGCAGTGCTGTAGGCACCCTTCATGCAGCCCTATACTCTGTGGTTAACAGAGTCCCTTTTCAGGCAAGATAAAAGATTATTAGATTGCAGCTTTCCTTTATATCCCAGTCCTGAGTATTTTAGTTTGCTCATTTTGATTGGCTTAAATATTTCTTAAATCAACTTTGATAACATATATATAGGCTGGGTGCAGTGGCTTACGCCTGTAATCCCAGCACTCTGGGAGGCCAAGGCGGGTGGATCACCTGAGGTCAGGAGTTCAAGACCAGCCAGGCCAACATGGTGAAACCCCATCTCTACTAAAAATGCAAAAAAAAAAAAAAAAAAAAAAAAAAAAAATTAGCCAGGCATAGTAGCAGGTGTCTGTAATCTCGGCTACTTAGGAGGCTGAGGCAGGAGAATCACTTGAACCCAGGAGGTGGAGGTTGCAGTGAGCCAAGGTCATGCCACTGTACTCTAGCCTGGTCAACAAGAGCAAAACTCTGTCTCAAAAAATAAATGAAAATTAGGCCAGGTGCACTGGCTCACACCTGTAATCCCAGCACATTGGAAGGCCAAGGCAGGTGGATCACAAGGTCAGGAGATCGAGACCATCCTGGCTAACACGGTGAAACCTCGTCTCTACTAAAAATACAAAAAATTAGCCAGGCGTGTTGGCAGGCGCCTGTAGTCCCAGCTACTCGGGAGGCTGAGGCAGGAGAATGGCGTGAACCCAGGAGGCGGAGCTTGCAGTGAGTTGATATTATACCACTGCACCCCAGCCTGGGCGACAGAGCCAGACTCCGCCTCAAAAAAAAAAAAAAAAAAAAAAAAAAGGAAAGAAAGAAAATTAGCTGGGCATGGTGGCAGACACCTATAATCCGAGCTACTTGGCAGGCTGAGGCAGGAGAATCACTTGAGCACGGGAGGCAGAGATTGCAGTGAGCCAAGATTATGCCACTGCACTCCAGCCTGGGCAACAGAGTGAGACTCCGTCTCAAAAAATCAACTTTGATAACATATATACAGCCTTTTTTTTAGTGAGTTACAGTTTGAGAGTTATCTTGTTGAAAGTGATCCTCCCTCCCTATTTGCTGATTTTATCCCATCAAATATCTATCCAACACATTTTTTCCTATAACGTACCTATGGCATTTCAATACAGCTTTATTAAAATAAAATTGACATAAAACAATCTGTACTTATTTAAAGTATGCAGTTTGATAAGTTTTAACATTTGTATACACCTGTGAAAATAGCATCACAATCAACATAATGAACATATGTCCATCACCCCAAAAAGTTTCCCTCTTCATCCCCAGGTAACCACTGTCCTACGTTCTGATATTACAGATTTGTTTGCATTCTCTAGTATTACAGAAGTAGAATCATACAGTATGTACTCTTATTATCTAACTTGTCTCTTGTCATAATTATTATGACTATTTATATTGCATGTATCAGTAGGTCATTCCTTTTTTTGCTGAGTAGTATTCCAGTGTATGAATATACCACATTAATTTCCTTATTCACCCATCCAATGGTAGACATTGGGTTGTTTCCAAGTTTTGGGATACTACAAATAAAGTTCTTATGAACATTCATTTTTCAAGTACATATAAGGATATAATTTTAATTGCATTTGGTAATAAACTATTTGATTTATATTTACATTGCTTTTATTTATTTTTATTTTTTATTTTTTTGAGACAGTGTCTCCCTCTGTCTCCCTGGCTGGAGTGCAGTGGCACAATCATGACTCACTGCAGCCTCACCCTCCTGGGCTGAAGCAGTCCTCCCACCTCAGCCTCCCTAGTAGCTGGGACCACAGGCATGCACCACCCATGCCTGGCTAATTTTTGTATTTTTTGTAGATAAGGTTTTGCCATGTTGCCCAGGCTGGTCTCAAACTCCTAGACTCAAGTGATACACCCGTCTCAGCTTCCCAAAGTGCTGAGATTACAGGCGTGAGTCACCATGCCCAGCATATTGATTTTATATGATCTTAAATTCAGTACCTATTGTGTTAGATACCATGCTAAGTATTTTCATATTGTTAGATTTATGGTACATTTTGCCAGGCCCAAATTAGGAAAACATAATGACAAAAAGATTTTTTTTAATCAGTACTATCCTGGACATATAGGACATGATTATTATGGTTTATTGTTCGTTCATAGTTTGCTGTGTCATAGATTCATATCTTTTCTCTTTAACGGCTATATGGCCTTTGAGAGAAACATCAAGTCCTTTTCCATACCCCCACAGTAGCTAGTATAGTATTAAGCATATAGTAGCTATTTGCTAAATTTTAAATAACTTTCTGCTCTCATTTATCAAAATAATCATTTTTTTGCCTCACAGGTTTCTTCCAAGGTGAAATCCAATTCCGCCTGGTATTCAGCATCTTCATTCTCTTCTTCAGTGGTGAGTTTATATGGCATAGAGATTGACTTCTGAGAAGGAATTCAGTATAGTTTTTGGGTATCTCTATCTTCTTTACATAATTGTCATCACAGTGTATGTGAAACTTTCTATCTTGGTTTTCTTATCTAATATTAGATCTACTATATTGTAAGCATTATCAATATTGCAAGATGGTCTTTATAGTTATAATTTTAATGGCTGCAATAATATTCCATCAAATAGATATAGCCTGAATTAACAGTTTCCCTATATAACATTTAGGTTGCTTCAGTTTTTCAATATTATAAAACAAACATTTATTTATATAGTTTTTTCCTCCTTTTGGATTATTTCCCTCCTGAAATGGATTACCGTGTCAAAAGATACAAACATTTTCATGGCTTCTAGAGGTTCTGCTGACCCTGCCAGATAGTTGTCTTCTTCTTGACAACCTTTAGAGTGGTTTTTACAGATCAACTGTCTGTCAACCACTTCCAGCACCTAAAATCTAATAAATAAGGACTATTGCTCAAATTCTTTCCACACAGAAGTATGCACACACTGTACCACAGTAGATCACCATTTTTTGGTTCACAGACCGCTTTAAAAATTTAGTGTCCCAGCACTTTGGGAGGCTGAGGTGGGTGGATCACGAGGTCAAGAGATCGAGACCATGCTGGCCCACATGGGGAAACCCCGTCTCTACTAAAAATACAAAACTTAACTGGGCGTGGTGGCACGCACCTGTAGTCCCAGCTACTTCACGGGCTGAGGCAGGAGAATCACTTGAATTCGGGAGGCAGAGGTTACAGTGAGCCAAGATCTCACCATTGCACTCTAGCCTGACGACAGAGCGAGACTCCATCTCAAATTTAAAAAAAAAAAAATTAGTGAAAGAGGCCAGGCGCGGTGGTTCACGCCTGTAATGCCAGCACTTTGGGAAGCTGAGGCAGGTGGATTGCCAGAGCTCAGAAGTTTGAGACCAGCCTGGGAGACATGGTGAAACTCCATCTCTACAAAAAATTAGCCAGGCATGGTAGTGCATACCTATGGTCCCAGCTCCTTGGGAGGGTGAGGTAGGGGGACTGCTTGAGCCTGGGAGGCGGAGGTTACAGTAAGTCAAGATTGTGCCACTGCACTCCAACCTGGGTGACAAAGTGAGATTCCATGTTAAAAAAAAAAAAAATTAGTGACAGTGAGCTATATCTCAGAAAAAAATACATAGAAACATTTTTTTAATCTTTTTTTTTTTTTTTTTTTTTTGAGATGGAGTCTCACTCTGTCGCCCAGGCTGGAATGCAGTGGCACGATCTCGGGTCACTGCAACCTCTGCCTCCCAGGTTCAAGCGATTCTCCTGCCTCAACCTCCCGAGTAGCTAGGATTACAGGTGCATGCCACCAAACCCAGTTAATTTTTATATTTTAGTACAGATGAGGTTTCACCATGTTGGCCAGGCTGGTCTCGAACTCCTGACCTCAGGTGATCCACCTGCCTTGGCCTCCCAAAGTGCTGGGATTACAGGCGTGAGCCACTGGGCCCGGCCAAAAATCTTTTGATCATAAAGGTAGTGCATGCTCACAGTAATTAACAGTCAGCTGGGCCAAAAACTCATAATAGCTAATCTTTGTTAACAGAGTTGCTGCTTTTTTAGTATAAACTTCACAATGTCGTGTTTCCACTCATGAAGTTCCACTGTGTGACTAGCAGGGAATTTCCCATTCTCAGAGAGATCACAGGATTGAGAGGCTCTGCCACATCTTAATATAAACTATAGACTGGGCACAGTGACTCACGCCTGTAATCCCAGCACTTTGAGAGTCTGACGCGGGTGGCTCACTTGAGCCCAGGAGTTCGAGACCAGCCAGGCAACATGGCCAAGCCTCGTCTCTATCAAAAGTACCAAAAAATTAGCTGGGCATGGTAGCATGTGCCTGTAGTCCCAGCTGCTCAGGAGGTTGAGGTGGGAGAATCACCTAAGCCCTGGGAGTTGAGGCTGCAGTGAGTCATGATCACGCCGCTATACTCCAGCCTGAGCGACAGAGTGAGACCATGTCTCAAGAAAAAATAATAATAATAATAATAAGGGCCAGATGCAGAGACTTACGCCTGTAATCCTAGCACTTTGGGAGGCCGAGGTGGGTGGATCACCTGAGGCCAGAAGTTCAAGATCAGTCTGGCCAACATGGTGAAACCCCATCTCTACCAAAAATACAAAAGTAGCTGGGTGTTGTGGCGGGCACCTGTAATCTCATTACTCGAGAAGCTAAGGCAAGAGAATTGCTTGAACCCGGGAATCAGGAATCGGAGGTTGCAGTGAGCCGAGATCACACCACTGCACCCCAGACTGGGGGACAAGAGGGAAACTTTGTCTCAAAAAAAATAAAATAAAATAAACACATACACATGCAAAATAGATAAGGATATTATGTGTCTCTTTCCTAGTGGTAACATTTCTAAAGACGAGAAGATTCCATTATCAACTTGTTTTCTTTCCTTTTGGTGCAAGGGAAAGAGAAAAGCAAAGCAATTAACTAATACAAAATTTCATGGTTTTTTGTTTGTTTGTTTGTTTGTTTGTTTTCAGCCAGCTGTAAAGCTCTTCATTGATGGGAAATTTGTTGAATCCAAAAGTGACAAATGGATCGAGATCCACAACCCAGTAAGCGAAGCTGCTTTGGGACTTCAACTTAGGAGCCTAGAATTCTAGGGACATGATGGGCAAGTAGGGACATGGGTGTCTATTGTAAAGCACATAGTGCTGCTTCTGTGACTAGATGTACAGTGGAGAAGGTGAGTCAGGGGCAAAGGATCATGTGCTTATTTTTCTCATCAGGCCACCAATGAGGTCATTGGTCGGGTCCCTCAGGCCACCAAGGCAGAAATGGATGCAGCCATTGCTTCCTGCAAACGTGCTTTTCCTGCATGGGCAGACACTTCAGTATTAAGCCGCCAGCAGGTCTTGCTCCGCTATCAACAACTTATTAAAGAAAACTTGGTATGAAATCTGAATGGTATGCTTTTCCAAACTGTCACCTAGGGCATGTTTGTCACTCTCACAGAGACCTTTTCAGCCACCCTCCCTTACTCTGCAGTATGCAGAGACATTGATCATGGCTCTCTCCCTTGTACTACATCTCCTCCAGTCTTATTCTTCCTTGGCTACCTGAGAATTTAAAAGAGGAACATTCTTGCATTAATTTCTATCTGTGTGTTTTCTCTCTAGAAAGAAATTGCCAAGTTAATCACATTGGAACAAGGGAAGACCCTAGCTGATGCTGAAGGAGATGTATTTCGAGGCCTTCGTAAGCTGGGAGCCCCTTATGGGACTTTTGGGAAGGAGCAAAGGAAGGTGGGAGGCACAGATCTCAGAATGGGAGGTTGCTTCTTCCTTTATATAGATTTTGCCATCCCATTATGTCTTTTTTAATGCTTGTGAAAAATGGCAGTATTCAGTATCCCTAAGACTGATTTACTTTACTCTTTACTCAAATGATCCTCCAGTGGGTATATACATATCGCTGTATTTTTCCCATTCAGAGAATCTCATTTTGCACAAACCCTTAACTTGGAAGGGCAAGTCAGTGTACCCTGCGCCCGTTCATTGGCCTGAGCCACTTCCTGTCCTCAGGGCTGAAGAGAACAGGACAAAGCTAACTAGTACACAGTGTGGAGAGCTGATGGCCTGACTTCTGTGTTCCAGAGGTGGTTGAGCATGCCTGTAGTGTGACATCCCTCATGATGGGAGAGACCATGCCATCCATCACCAAAGACATGGACCTTTATTCCTACCGTCTGCCTCTGGGAGTGTGTGCAGGCATTGCTCCATTCAATTTTCCCGCCATGATCCCCCTTTGGATGTTTCCCATGGCCATGGTGTGTGGAAATACCTTCCTAATGAAACCATCCGAGCGAGTCCCTGGAGCAACTATGCTTCTTGCTAAGTTGCTCCAGGATTCTGGTGCCCCTGATGGAACATTAAACATCATCCATGGACAACATGAAGGTAACGGCCCTTCTGCATATGGCTACTTAATCTGGCTACCAAAAAATCAAGGTGTTTAGTGATGATTGGATGTTTTAGGATAAGGAACCTACTTGTAAAGAGGAAAGTATTTACTCATTTTAACCTCCATGTTTGTTGATGATTTTGCCATCTTTGTGCGCCAAGGTAACCAACTAGGGAATAGCAGTGCTTCTTGCCCTACAGTATATATTGGGACACTAGAAATCTGGATTAGGGCTAGACACAGATAAGATTAAAAAAGAAACTTTTTTCTTCAATATGAAGAGAATACATGAGGATATTTAACTCAGAGAATTTGCAGATCTCAGAGATACTGAAGGCCTTCCAATTCTTGTAATAATAGCTAATACTTAAATAATGCGTCTGTGTGTCAGGCACTGTTCCTAGTGCTTTTTATCTATTAATCTTTATAATCACCCTTTGAGATGGGTATTATTTTTTCCATTTTGCAGAAGAGAAAAATGAGACATAGTGAAATCAATTAGCCCAAAGTCACAGTGCTAGAAACCGTCAAAGCCAGGATGTGTATACCCATCCAGGAAGGCTGACTCTGATTTTTGCTTTTAAAAACTATGCTATATTACCTCTCACATGAGAACACAATAGTGTCTGAGTGTCCTAGTACATAGTCACCATTGAGGAAATATTGTTATTCTTTTTTTTTGAGATGGAGTCTCCCTCTGTTGCCCAGGCTGAAGTGCAGTGGTGCAATCTCAGCTCACTCTACCCTCTGCCTCCCAGGTTCAATCAATTCTCCTGCCTCAGCCTCCTGAGTAGCTGAGATTATAGGCATGTGCCACCGTGCCCCACTACTTTTGGTAAAACTATTTAGTACAGACGGGGTTTCACCATGTTGGCCAGGCTGGTCTCAAACTCCTGACCTCAGGTGATCCACCCGCCTCAGCCTCCCAAAGTGCTGGGATTACAGGCGTGAGCCACCGTGCACTGCCTATTGTTATTCTTGAAGGACAAAAAAGAAGAGTTCAGTATTCAAAGGCTGTTATTTTCTAGGAAAATAGGAGTTGCAGCCTTCAAAGTTAGATTAAGGCTGGGTGCAATGGCACACACCTGTGATCCCAGCACTTTGGGAGGTGAAGGCAGGTGGATCACTTGAGCCCAGGAGTTCGAGACCAGCTTGGGCTATGTGGCAAAACCCCTGTCTCTACAAAAAAATACAAAACTTAGCCAGGAATGGTGGCATGTGCAGGTAGTCCCATGAGGTGGGAAGACGGCTTAAGCCTGGCAGACAGAGGTTGCAGTGAGCCAAGATTGCACCACTGCACTCCAGCCTAGGTGAAACAGTGAGACCCTGTCTCAAAAAAAAAATAAATAAAATAAAATAAAAGTTAGATTAGAAGTGGAAATTCTGGAGTAACACATGAGAAAAATCATGAAAGGAAAGAGGCTAAATAGAATTTATTTTTTATTATTTATTTTTTATTTTTTTGAGATGGACTTCTGCTCTTGTTGCCCAGGCTGGAGTGCAATGGCATGATCTTGGCTCACTGCAACCTCTGCCTCCTAGGTTCAAGCAATTCTCCTGCCTGAGACTTCCAAGTAGCTGGGATTACAAGCGCCCACCACCACGCCTGGCTAATTTTTTTGTATTTTTAGTAGAGACAGGGTTTCACCATATTGGCTAGGATGGTCTCGAACTCTTGACCTCAGGTGATCCACCTGCCTCAGCCTCCCAAAGTGCTGGAATTACAGGCATGAGCCATGGTGTCCAGCCGGCTAAATAGAATTTAAAAGATACAAGGAGAGAACTTTACAATGAGAATCCAGTATAGAAAAACAAACACAGGCCTGGCGCAGTGGCTCACACCTGTATTCCCAGCATTTTGGGAGGCCAAGGCGAGTGGATCATAACGTCAGGAGTTCAAGACAAGCCTGGCCAAGATGGTAAAACCCCGTGTCTACTAAAAATACAAAAATTAGCCAGGCGTGGTGTCGGGTGCCTATAATCCCAGCTGCTTGGGAGGCTGAGACGGAGAATTGCTTGAACCTGGGAGGCGTCAGTTGCAGTGAGCCAAGATCGCACCACTGCATTCCAGCCTGGACAACAGAGCAAGACTCCGTCTCAAAAAAAAAAAAAAAAGAAGAAGAAAAGAAAAACACAGGAAAACTTCAAATTCATAACAGTGGGGAAAGGGGAAATTTTCCGTGTTGAGAATCCGTTTGCTCCTTTGTGAGTGATCATTTATTTTCTTCTTAAAGCTGTAAATTTTATTTGCGATCATCCGGACATCAAAGCAATCAGCTTTGTGGGATCCAACCAGGCAGGAGAGTATATCTTCGAGAGAGGATCAAGACATGGCAAGAGGGTTCAAGCCAATATGGTGACTTCTTATTCCTTTTTTCTCCAATCTTTATTCTATATATGAAAATTACCTAGGAACAGACCTTCAGCAGAGAGGCCACTCATCCCACTCCAATGTCAGTGTTTCTTTTATTTTTTTGAGACAGAGTCTCTCTGTCGCCAGGCTGGAGTGCAGTGGCATGATCTTGGCTCACTGCAACCTCTGCCTCCCAGGTTCAAGTGATTCTCCTGCCTCAGCCTCTTGAGTAGCTAGGACTACAGGCGCGCGCCACTGCGCCTGGCTAATTTTTCTATTTTTTTCCAGTAGAGATGGGGTTTCACCATGTTGGCCAGGATGGTTTCGATCTCCTGACCTTGTGATCTGCCTGCCTCGGCCTCCCAAAGTGCTGGGATTACAGACATAAGCCTTACCATGTCCTTCTGAATGTCTTCTCTTTAATCATGAACCTTTAGAGGAGTTTCATTCTAAGTCACGTTAATCACTTTTTTTTGAGACAGAGTCTTACTTTGTCACCCAGGCTAGGGTGCGGTGGTGCCATCACAGCTCACTGCAACCTCCACCTCCCAGGTTCAAACAATTCTCGTGCCTCAGTCTCCCAAGTAGCTGGGATTACAGGTGCCTACCACCACACCCGGCTAATTTTTGTATTTTTAGTAGAGATGGGGTTTCACCATGTTGGCCAAGCTGGTCTCGAACTCCTGACCTCAAGTGATCCGCCCACCTTGGCCTCCCAAAGTGCTGGGATTACAGGCATAAGCCACTATGCCTGGCTCTTTCTTGAAATTCTATATCAAGAGGTCTACTTTCTGTTTTGCCTTTCAGCTGGTTACTGGCATTATTGCTGTAAGGCTGTAAGTTCTCTCTCTTTTTTTATTTTTTTAACATTGCTCTTCTTATAACTGAAAAACCCAGCAGACAACAAATTCTTTCCTTTTGTTGTTTTTTTGTTTTTTGTTTTTTGTTTTTGTTTTTTTTTTTTGAGACAGGGGTCTCACTCTGTTACCCACTCTGGAGTACAATGGTGTGATCTTGGCTCACTGCAACCTCTGCCTCCCAGAATTAAGGGGTCCCCCTACCTCAGCTTCCTAAGTAACTGGGACCACAGGCTTGTGCCATCATTCCTGGCTAATTTTTTGTAGAGATCGTGTTTCACCATGTTGCCTAAGCTGGTCTTGAACACCTGACCTCAAGTGATCCTTCCCACCTCAGCCTCCCAAAGTGCTGGGATTACAGGCGTTAGCCACCATACCTGGTCCACTGCTTAATTTCTTAGCTTAATTGTATTTGGCCAAGGAAGATTCCTGTGCTTTTCTGTATTTTTTTTTTTTAGGGAGCCAAGAACCATGGGGTAGTCATGCCAGATGCCAATAAGGAAAATACCCTGAACCAGCTGGTTGGGGCAGCATTTGGAGCTGCTGGTCAGCGCTGCATGGCTCTTTCAACAGCAGTCCTTGTGGGAGAAGCCAAGAAGTGGCTGCCAGAGCTGGTGGAGCGTGCCAAAAACCTGAGAGTCAATGCAGGTAATCAATCACCTGCCTTGCTCCCTTAGATTTTGCATCTGTGGCACTAAGCTCTTGAGTTCTGTCAGTGGCCTTGGCCAGTGGGAACAATCACGTCTATTCTTGCCATTTCCTCTCTTTATATTGTACTTGTCACTTGGATTCATCTCATTAGCAGTGGTTTTTTTTTTTTTTTTTTTTTTAAAGGCAGAGGCTCTCTGCCACCCAAACTGGAGTGCAGTGGTGCCATCCTAGCTCGTGGCAGCCTCAAACTCTTGGGCTCGAGTGATCCTCCTGCCTCAGCCTCCTGAGCAGCTTGGACCACAGGTGTGCACCACCACCTGGCTAATTTTTTTATTTTTTGTAGAGACGAAGTCTCACTTTGTTGCCCAAGCTGGTCTGGAACTCTTGGGCTCAAGCAGTCCTCCTGCCTTGACCTCCTAAAGCTTTGGGATTACAGGCATGAGCCCTGACAGCAGTCATAATTTATGTTAATGAGGACTTTAAATTCTTCTGTGTTGTTTTACAGGAGATCAGCCTGGAGCTGATCTTGGCCCTCTGATCACTCCCCAGGCCAAAGAGCGAGTCTGTAATCTGATTGATAGTGGAACAAAGGAGGGAGCTTCCATCCTTCTTGATGGACGAAAAATTAAAGTGAAAGGCTATGAAAATGGTAACTTTGTTGGACCAACCATCATCTCGAATGTCAAGGTGAACAACTTTTATTTCAGAAATATGAGAGCTGAAGGTACCTTAAAGGCTATAGAATCTCATCCCTCTAATTTATTAATCAAAATACTTAATGACTAAGACTTCATCTCTTGCCAGGATTGATCAGTTATTTTATCTGGAGTCTGAATGGGCCTCCCCTTCTAACTCCCAACCAAACTCTTTCCACTATACCAGCAGTCTGCAAACTTTCCATAAAGGGATATTTTCAGTTTTACAGGGATATAGTGTCTGTTGCAACTAAACTCTGATGTTGTAGTGTGAGATCAGCCATAAACATTGGGTGGCTGTGTTCCAATAAAACTTTATTTATGGACACTGATATTTGAATTTCATATCATTTAATATATGATTAAATATTTTTTTCAACCATTTAAAAATGCAGAAACCATTTTTAACTTGGGGGCTGTACAAAAACAGGCAGGAAGCCACATTTGGCCCACAGGCTATAGTTTGCCAAACACTATCTTATCTTATACTGGTTTGTTAATGTTTTCTCTCCTGTGTCCCTCTTGCTGCCTAGCTTATGGCTACTGCAGTGTCTCAATCAATATATCAACCACCCGATATTTATTGAAAGTGACAGAAATAATTGACTTGTCAATTTTTATTTATCAAAACTTTGAAAGTCTCTCAGCTAACATGAGTTAAAAATTGAGGTAATGAGGCGTTTTTTGAAATTCATATAGCCCTAGTATAATAGTGAATCATCAAGTGTTGAATGTAAGTGCAGTAGAAATTATGAAATCTCTTGCCACAGAACCATACAGAAAAATCCGTTTACCAGCAACAAACATTAATTGCATGGTGAAGGATGTTTTGAGTGTCTATGACCCGATATCAAAATATAAACATACAGACTTTTTTGGGAGGCAAAGGAGTGAATAAGAAAGGATTGTTTATGTTATAGAAAACAGCATTGGGTTTCTATAAAGAGAAAAATTATCCTGGTATATTTAATATAGATTGGATTTATAAAAAATAAATTTTCATGTAACTTTTTGATGACAATTGGATGAAACAAGTTGTTCAGGTATTAAAAAGGAAGCTAATGATGGGTCATGAACTAAAAATACAGTCCCTTAAAAGAAGTGTGGTTATTGTTGATAGGAATTCCAAGTTGTTTATATGATTGGTAACTTGGAAGATGGAACACAGTTAAGAGAGGACTTTTTTTAAAATAAGTGATTTGAAATGAAAAGAGATTACTAATATGAAAGTTGTCCATGTAAATGATGTGTAGTAAATGAAAGTATCAAATAAGCGTAAAATACTCAGAATCCAAAAAGCTGACTTCTTTTCTGGATGCATCACTCCTGGCAGCCAAATATGACCTGTTACAAAGAGGAGATTTTTGGTCCAGTTCTTGTGGTTCTGGAGACAGAAACATTGGATGAAGCCATCCAGATTGTAAATAACAACCCATATGGAAATGGAACTGCCATCTTCACCACCAATGGAGCTACTGCTCGGAAATATGCCCACTTGGTGGATGTCGGACAGGTTTGTGAACAGAATTTTTAAGAGATT
Source organism: Macaca fascicularis (assembly GCF_037993035.2). Taxonomy (NCBI): domain Eukaryota; kingdom Metazoa; phylum Chordata; class Mammalia; order Primates; family Cercopithecidae; genus Macaca; species Macaca fascicularis. Next base: position 142,005,564 of record NC_088381.1, on the reverse strand, counting down.
CTTATATCCATTTACTATTTCCTAAGAGGAAACAGTAAATGGTGAGTCATTGGTTTAAGATTGCCCCCATGACCTCCCACATTGCCCCATTTCTTCCTCAGGAATGAAAGTTCATGGGGTAAAGGACAGGGTGGAAGGTGGGTATTTAAAACTGGTCTCTGATGCTGTTGTGCTTCTAAATGGAGAGTTCCTTTGTCCTTAGGGTATGACACGGATTTGTTCTGTTTTAGGTGGGAGTGAATGTCCCCATTCCAGTGCCTTTGCCAATGTTCTCATTCACCGGCTCTCGATCCTCCTTCAGGGGAGACACCAATTTCTATGGCAAACAGGTAACTTTTGAGTTAAAATTTTTGTCTTTTCCCTTAAGAAATTTTCTAAAAGATATTCAGGAGCAAGGATTCTGCAAGGAAGGGCCTGCCAGCAGCTTCTGTGGGGTCATAATCAGTGCTTCTCAGAAGGTTCCCTAAAAAAGATTTAAAAGTTAACAAAATTTTGCCAAGCTGCTTCTTCCTGAATAATTCAAAGCAACAAAGTTTTGAGGAAAGAACATGGGGAAGTCCAAGCCTTTGTATATGCCACTTCCTGAGCATGTGACCCTCTTCGCCATCTCTCCCCTTTCATCTGACTAACTCCTAATCATCTGCCATGTCTCAATTTAAAGAATGAGCTCCTCCAGAAAACCTCCTCCAACTGCCACCACCCCTCCCTCAGTGCTGGGTGGTGTGATCCCCAGTGTGTTCCCATTGCACATAGTTTTTCTGTAATAGTTATTCATTTACAAAAAATGTTATTGAGCACCTTCTTTGTAGCAGACATTATTATTATTATTATTTTTTTTTTTTTTGAGACGCAGTCTCGCTCTGTTGCCCAGGCTGGAGTGCTGTGGCATGGTCTCAGCTCACTGCAACCTCCGCTTCCTGGGTTCAAGCAATTCTCCTGCCTCAGGCTCCTGAATAGCTGGGACTATAGGCGCCTGACACCATGCCCGGGTAATTTTTTGTTTTTCAGTAGAGACAGGGTTTCACCATGTTGGCCAGGCTGGTCTCAAACTCCTGACCTCGTGATCCGCCCGCCTCAGCCTCCCAAAGCACTGGGATTACAGGTGTGAGCCACTGTGCCCGGCCTGTAGCAGGCATTATTTTAGGCACTATGAATACAGCACTGAACAAGAAAAGTAAAGCAGATCTGGAACCAAATTGCCTGTGTTCAAATCCCAGCTAAGCCAGTTATTAGCTGTCTGACTTTGGGGGATACCTTTAATTATTTTTTTTGTTTTTGAGACAGAGTCTCACTCCGTCACCCAGGATGGAGTGTGGTGGCACGATCTCGGCTCACTGCAACCTCCATCTCCCAGGTTCAGGCAATTCTCCTGCCTTAGCCTCCAAGTAGCTGGGATTACAGGTGCCCACCACCACACCCGGCTAATTTTTGTATTTTTAGTGGAGATAGTGTTTCACCATTTTGGCCAGGCTGCTCTCGAATTCCTGACCTCAGGTAATCCACCCGCCCCAGCCTCCTAAAGTGCTAGGATTGCAGGTGTGAGCCACCGCACCTGGATACCTGCTTTATGCCTTAAATTTATTCACGTATAAAAAGAATAACAACAGTACCTATATATTTCATAATGTTGTAAGTATTGAATTATCACTATTGGCCAGGCATGGTGGCTCACGCCTGTAATCCCAGCACCTCGGGAGGCTGAGGCAGGCAGATCTCCTGAGGTCAGCAGTTCGAGACCAGCCTGGCCAACATGGCAAAACCCCCTCTCTACTAAAAATAAAACAATTAGCTGGACGTGGTGGCGGGCGCCTGTAATCCCAGCTACTCTGGAGGCTGAGGCAGGAGAATGCTTTGAACCCAGCAGGCGGAAGTTTCAGTGAGCCAAGATTGCACCACTGGACTCCAGCCTGGGCAAAAGAGCAAGACTCCATCTCAGAAAAAAAAAAAAAAGAATTATTACTATTGCCACATCGGCCAACAGGTACATATGTCCTAAGGCAGGAAGAAGCGTGGCACATTCAAACAGCAGAAATGGGCTGGGGCACAGTGAGCAAATGAGAAGAAAAGGAAAAAATGAGGTTAGAGAGGCAGGCAGGGGTTGAGTCATATAGGGCTTGCCACGTAGAGAATCCCTCATCACACTATAGTTGTTTTTTACTTATCTGCAGTACCTGGCACAGAGCAGGCTACCTAAACATTTGTTGAACAAATAGGCTAGGGGAAGTTCTTTGTAATCCCATAGGACTAGAGCCATTTTGAAACCTTCATTAATAAATTACATGTTTTGCTATACAAGTTTTCCCTTTTATAGGTTAATTTTTTTTTCTGTGCCAGCTGTGTGCTGCCAGACGGCAGGGCATGTGGTGCTTTTTTATTTTATTTATTTATGTTTGGGTTATTAAAAAGTTAACAATGGGATTGCATAGCATTATGACAGTGTGGCCAAATGGTTAAGAAGTCAACACTTTGGTATTTGGAGGTTGATTATCTAATTTGTATATTAGTCACAGCTTTTGGTTTTTTGTTTTGTTTTCCTTTCTTTGTGAGACGGAGTCTTGCTCTGTCGCCCAGGCTGGAGTACAGTGGTATGATCTCGGCTCACTGCAACCTCAGTCTCCAGGGTTCAAGCAATTCTCCTGTCTATGCCTCCTGAGTAGCTGAGATTACAGGCACGCACCACCACGCCCGCCAATTTTTGTATTTGTAGTAGAGACGGGGTTTTGCCATGTTGGCCAGGCTGATTTTGACCTCCTTACCTCAGGTGATCTGCCTGCCTTGGCCTCCCAAAGTGCTGGGATTACAGGAGTGAGTCACTGAACCTGGCTTAGTCACAGCTTTTGTAAAAATGACTAATTTGATACTAGTAACATTTCTTTTAAGCAAAGCAGAGTACAACTATTGTTTAAAAATTGTTGCCTGCCCACCCTCTCATTTATTTATTTTTTTGAGATGGGAGTCTTGCTCTGTTGTCCAGGCTGGAGTGCAGTGGTGCAATCTCAGCTCACTTGCAACCTCCACCTCCCAGGTTCAAGCAATTCTGCCTCAAGCTCCCAAGTAGCTGGGATTACAGGCACCGGCCACCACACCCAGCTAATTTTTTTTTTTTTTTTTTTTAAATAGAGACGGAGTTTCGCCACGTTGGGCCAGGCTGGTCTCGAGCTCATGGCCTCAAGTGATCTGCCTGCCTCAGCCTCCCAAAGTGCTGATATTACAAGTGTGAGCCACCACGCCTGGCTGCACCCCCCAATTTAATTATTATAAATTACTCTGGTAATCTGGTAAAATGTCATTCTAGCTTGCTAGTAATTATGTAAGTGTTAAATCTGCACAATGTATTATTCTCTTTTGCTCAAGCCTACTCTTATAAAATAAACTATATCTAGCCAGGTGCAGTGGCTCACGCCTGTAATCCCAGCACTTTGGGAGGCCGAGGCGGGTGGATCACAAGGTCAGAAGATCGAGACCATCCTGGCTAACATCTCTACTAAAATACAACAGATTAGCCAGGAGTGGTGGCAGGCACCTGTAGTCCCAGCCACTCGGGAGGCTGAGGCAGAAGAATGGCATGAACTCAGGAGGCAGAGCTTGCAGTGAGCTGAGATCACACCACTGCACTCCAGCCTGGGCGACAGAGTGGGACTCCATCTCAAAAAAAATAATAAAAAATAAAATAAAATAATCTATATCTATCTATATATAGAGAGAGTTAAATATGCTGAATTTTTGGGCTCACATGTTATAGGTAATTTTAGAAGTGAATTTGTATAATGTCAGATATTTTACTTTAGATTTGTAAGATACTTTGGGTTTGCCACTTCAATATAGAGCTCATGATCTCTGATAATTATCAGAAATGGCCAACTAGGCACAGTGGCTCATGCCTGTAATCCCAGCACTTTGGGAGGCCAAGACTGGAGGATCACCTGAAGTCAGATGACCAGCCTGGCCAACATGGTGAAACCCCGTCTCTACTAAAAATACAAAACTAGCTGGGTGTGGTGGCGCATGCCTGTAATCCCAGCTACTCAGAAGGCTGAGGCAGGAGAATCACATGAACCTGGGAGGCAGAGGTTGCAGTGAGCCAAGATCACACCACTGCACTCCAGCCTGGGCAACAGAGAGAGACTCCTTCTCTAAATAAATAAATAAGTAAATAAATAAATAGCCTACTATGTAATGGCTGGGGGCACGGTGGCTCACAGTTGTAATTCCAGCACTTTGAGAGGCCGAGGAAGGCGGATCACTTGAGGCCAGGAATTCGAGACCAGCCTGGCCAACATGGTGAAACCCCATATCCACTAAAAATACAAAAATTAGCCAGGCATGGTAGCAGGTGCCTGTAATCCCAGCTACTTGAGAGGCTGAGGCAGGAGAGTTGCTTGAACCCGGGAGGCAGAGGTTGCAGTGAGCTGAGATCATGCCACTTCACTTCAGCCTAAGTGAGAGAGCAAGACTCCATCTCAAACAAAAAAGAAAGAAATACTAGTTTCAGCGTAATAATGATGGCTAAGGTTTGATTGTTTACTATCTGCCAGGTATTATGTTAAATGTTTTAGATCAATTATTTTATGAACAATATATATTGGATTCTGATTGCATTTCTCAGTTAGGAAAGTGAGTAGCACTTTATAATACCTCCTTCAAAAGCTAATTAAAAGAAGAATCATGAAACCCCAGAAATATATGCTAACTTTTTTTCTGTTTTCTATAGGGCATCCAATTCTACACTCAGTTAAAGACCATTACTTCTCAGTGGAAAGAAGAGGATGCTACTCTTTCCTCACCTGCTGTTGCCATGCCTACCATGGGCCGTTAGACACAAGTTTGTTTAAGACTCAGTCCATCCTGAGTAATTTCCCTTTATTTTTGAGCAGCTTCATTTGTCAGCTTTGCTCAGATCAGATCTATGGGACTGGACTACACTGTAACTAAAATCTTCCTCAGGACTATTAACCCCAGCAAAGTTTCTATAGGGAGCTGCCTAGTGTAACAATGAAACCAGATTTTTCACTTGCTCTTCGTACATTTTTGAGGTAACTATTGTAACTATGAAATGCTTATCTGAAATTAGTGCTTAAACCTGATTTCTAAAAATTATCCCCTTTTCTGATGATTTGAAGGGGAGAAACGCCAGTGTACGTAAAGAAAATGTTCCGGCCAGGCGCAGTGGCTCATGCCTGTAATTCCATCATTTTGGGAGGCCATGGTGGGCAGACTGCTTGAGCCCAGGAGTTGAAGACCAGCCTGGGCAACATGGCGAAACCCTGTCTCTATTTTAAAAAATTGAAAAAGTAAAAAAAGAAAAGGGAAAATTATTTTTTTTAAAGAAAATGTTCCAATAATTGCAAGAACTCTTAGATGGGGAAACAGGACAGAAATAACTCACTGTTTTTGGTTGATCCTCAAACATAGCACTACCTAAATGCCACTGGGAGAGACCTCTTGCAAAGCTTTCTTTAGCCCCTCTTTTATCCCACAATACACAAGATATAATCCATTTTTATATATCCCAAAGTTGTGGCAACAGCTTCTTTCTTTTCTGCTCAATGCCACTTTGTTTCCTAGTATTTCATGACCACTATTAGTTCTATCATTGTCACTGTTCCTGCTTCTTAAGATCACTTCTCAAGGATACCTCAGTAAGCAATGGATAAATCAAATCAACTTTTTGTTATATGTGCCAAGTACTAACTTTCAGGGTTCTCTTCAGCAATCATTAATTAATGCTTCAGCCATTAATTCAGATGCAAATAATTTTCTTTTTTCTTTTTTTTGAGATGGAGTTTCACTCTTGTTGCCCAGGCTGGAGTGCAATGGTGCAATCTCGGGTCACCGCAACCTCCGCCTCCCAGGATCAAGCGATTCTCCTGCCTCAGCCCCGCTAGTAGCTGGGATTACAGGCATGTGCCACCACGCCCAGCTAATTTTGTACTTTTAGTAGAGACGAAGTTTCTCCATGTTGGTCAGGCTGGTCTCGAACTCCTGACCTCAGATGATCCACCTGCCTCGGCTTCCCAAAGTGCTGGGATTACAGGCATGAGCCACCGTGCCTGGCCAGATGCAAATAATTTTCTTTAGAAAATTATTTCAAAAGTTATTTTAGGTCCAGAAATCAAGGAGTGTTCCAACCATGAAAATGGGTAAGACACCTGCCTTAAGCAAATCTAACCTGCTATTACTTGCCAACTTTTATATATTCTTTTCTCTTGCCTGTATTTCTAATTAGTGATTTTTTTAATAAAGAATTCTTCATGTAGAGCAATTGACTGGGCCTAAGAAATTTCGAAGCTTTTCATGACATAAAGTGGTTAAAAAAAAAATGCTTTGACAGTCTTCTGCCATTAGTTCAACTGCCTTTATGCTTTTTTTTTTGGAGACGGCGTTTCGCTCTTATTGCCCAGGCTGGAGTGCAATGGCGTGATCTCGGCTCACTGCAACCTCCGCCTCCCGGGTTCAAGCAATTCTCCTGCCTCAGCCTCCCGAGTAGCTGGGATTTCAGGCATACGCCACCACACCTGGCTAATGTTTTTGTATTTTTAGTAGAGACGGGGTTTCTCCATGTTGGTCAGGCTGGTCTTGAACTCCCGACCTCAGGTGATCCGCCTGCCTTGGCCTCCCAAAGTGCTGGGATTACAGGTGTGTGCCACCACCCCCAGCTGCCTTTATGCTTTTTGTTTCTTTGATATATCTAAACTTAAGATCAGAACAGAAATTCATGTGCCGAACAGAATGGATTCTTTTTGCAGTACCATCCCAATTGAATCCTCTCTTTATTTTCCTGCGTCCTTACTAGTCACTTTGATAGTGCTAACTAACCTACACTATGGGGGTTATTCATGAATTAAGGATGATAAAAAAAAAAATACCTTGAAAATGTTGTGTACCCTGTGGATCTGAGGCTTATTACTACCACCTGGCTGGATAGAATGTCAAAACCTTCAATCACTTAAGGTGACTGGAACTTTTGTAAAATACACTTATGACCCTATTGGGCCTTTTTTTTTTTTTTTTTTTTTTTTGTGCTTTCCTAAAGATGAGGCAATAGAAATTTATAATTTGAGACTACAGTGCCCGTTGTTTTAGCTCTTATCACAGCTGGCAACTGGTAGTGATTTTTTGTTGTTGTTGTTTTGTTTTGTTTTGTTTTGAGATGGAGTCTCACTCTGTTGCCCAGGGTGGAGTGGAGTGGGATGATCTCAGCTCACTGCAACCTCCGCCTCCTGGGTTCTCAATCTCCTGGCCTCATGATCCGCCCGCCTCGGCCTCCCAAAGGGCTGAGATTATAGGTGTGAGCCACTACTCCCGGCCCTGGTAGTGATACTTAATCCAATCCAACAACTATAGGCTGGGTTAAATAAAAGGTCATTATTGTCTATATTCCAAGTGGAATTAAATGTAGTCACAGAGACTCCTAACATTTTCCTTATATTTAAGGGAAATCACTTCTAAAAAACACACTAATCAGAATTGTGCTGTTCAGAGTTTCTTATTTCTTAGATGAAAAAAACTCATCAGTTATATTCATGTGATCGCAGCTAAAAAGTCAGTATTTTCTTTTTTTTTTTTTTTTACTCTAATGTGGCTTCATTTGAAATTTCTCAGATTCTACATTGTACTAATTGATTATGAATAACAAATTATAAATAAAAAACTCTTAAAGAGAAAAACTTGGCTTAAAAAAATCATTTCATATTTCCTTATAAGCCTTTGTCCTCTAGGTTGTAATGACTCTGACTTCCCACCTGTGATGGAAAGCCAAGAGTCACAAGGTCACTATGTTTACTCTTACATAAAAGATAGTACACATTGTGGCTAGGCTGCTTACTTCAAAAGGCAACCTATAGGTTTCCACACAAAAAGAGGCACACATTTGCATTTGCATTAGTATAGTATGCATTTGTATGGATATTGATTTAAAAATTTATGTAATCTGCTAATGCTATTTATTACTCATTCCACTGATCCCTGAAGTCTCTTAACTAGTAGAGAAAATAACTGATTTAGCAAGAAGCAACATGGGGAAGGGTGACAACAATATGTATTGTTTGATAAGAGAGACTCCTTACTGTGTCAGACTCTTGAGGTCCTTTTGGAATAGTGGGTAGCACCACTTTACCAGAAGAGTCTGATATTGGAATTTGCTGGGTGATGAAGATTTTATCTTGAAGCTTACTTTCATCCCTGTAATAATGACAAAATAACAGAGCCATCAACAACTATACACACAGAAAACCTGGTTTAGAATAACAGACTTGTTATATTAACTTTCAATTAGCACATTCAAGATGCCCACAAGAACCATCATGTTGGGCTCATGTTTATTACTTTAGCAACTAGAGAGCTCTTACCCAAATTCCTTTGTTTCCCCACTGTCAGAAACAACATAGTCTGGAACTGGAGGCTTAGAACTCTGGTTGTATTTCCTGTGGTAGGTGAAAGTCAACAAAGATAATGAATGAGGCAGTGTCTCCTCATGCCTTCATATTTTTTTTCATATTTTAATTTTTTTTTATTTTGTATTTTTGTGGGTGATAGTAGGTATATGTATTTGTGGGGTACGTGAGATGTTTTGATACAGGCATGCAATGTGAAATAATCACATCATAGAGAATGAAGTATCCATCCCTTCAAGTATTTATCCTTTGTGTTACAATCCAATTATACTCTTTTAGTTATTTTAAAATGTACAACTGGCCAGGTGCAGTGGCTCATGCCTGTAATCCCAGCACTTTGGGAAGCCGATGTGAGTGGATCACCCGAGGTCAGAAGTTTGAGACCAGCCTGGCCAACATGGTGAAACCCTGTCTTTACTAAAAATACAAAATTAGGGCTGGGCACAGTGGCTGAGTGCCTGTAATCTCAGCATTTTAGGAGGCTGAGGCGGGCGGGTCACCTCAGGTCAGGAGTTCGAGACTGGCATGGCTAACATGGTGAAACTCCCGTCTCTACAAAAAACTCAAAAATTAGCCAGGCATGGCGGTGGCACCTGTAATCCCAGCTACTTGGGAGGCTGAGGCACGAGAATCACTTGAACCCAGGAGGCAGAGGTTGCAGTGAGCCGAGATTGCACCACTGCACTCCAGCCTGGGTGACAAAATGAGACTACTTCTCAAAAAAAAACAAAAAAAAAAAATTAGCCAGGCCACATGTGGCACATGTCTGTAGTCTCAGCTACTCAGTAGACTCAGGTGGGAGGATCACTTGTGCCTGGGAAGTGGAGGTTACAGTGAGCTGTGATTGTGCCACTGCACTCTGGCCTGGGTGACAGAATGAGACCCCATCTCAAAAAAAAAAAAAAAAAAGAAATTTACTTATCTTTGCAAACCAATAAAATCTTAATATTGTTATGTTTATCTTCAGTTGCCACTCATTCAGCTGAGCAATATTGTAGCTTCTGAGTAAGCACTACCTTAAACATCTAAGGTGAATCTTCCCCTCCCCCTGTAATTCCAATTCATCTTTCATTTTCATGCTCACTCATTCCCACTCTTTATCTCTGGGAGCTGCAGTAGTTAAGCAGTAGGGCCTTTTTATATTTTCTGGTCCTTTCCCATCCCTTTAGTTCTAAGTAAGAAAAATAAGTTCATTATTCCTATGTGGTTTCTAGATTTGATAACAACTTGGTATTTCAATGCAGAAATTGGGAGTTACCTAGAAGGACAGCCATTCATTTTTGCAAAGAGCAATCGCAAGACTTTTTCCTTCTGCTCCCAGGTCAAATCTCCAATATCCACATTTCCTTCAATATGTGTCCTGAAGAATTTCAGAGGAAAAAAATGCAAAAAGGAAAAATATCATCAAATAGGCTTCTCTTCTTTTTAAAAAATATATAATGTGTAAACGTAAGATAAATTCCATACCATAATTGAATATTATGAAACAACTACAGGTCAGGCGCGGTAGCTCACACCTGTAATCCCAGCACTTTGGGAGGCCGAGGCAGGTGGATCATCTGAGGTCAGGAGTTCGAGACCAGCCTGGACAATGAGGTGAAAACCCATCTCTGCTAAAAATACAAAAATTAGCCAGGCGTGGTGGCACATGCCTGTAGTCCCAGCTATTCAGGAGGCTGAGGCAGGAGAATCACTTGAACCTGGGAGGCGGAGGTTGCAGTGAGTTGAGATCATGCCACTGTACTCCAGCCTTGGCAACAGAGTGAGACTCTGACTCAAAAAAAATAAAAAAAATTAAAAACTGTAATATAACATTATTTATCTAGAGACACACACAGACAAAGGGAACAAGAAAAAAAAAAAGTTTTTTAGGCCGGGCACGGTGGCTCACACCTGTAATCCCAGCACTTTGGGAGGCCAAGGTGGGTGGATCATGAGGTCAGCAGATCAAGACCATCCTGGCTAACACAGTGAAACTCCATCTCTACTAAAAAATACAAAAAAATTAGCTGGGTGTGGTGGCGGGCACCTGTAATCCCAGCTACTTGGGAGGCTGAGGCAGGAGAATGGTGTGAACCCCAGAGGCAGAGCTTGCAGTGAGCTGAGATCATGCCACTGCACTCCAGCCTGGGCGACAGAACAAAGACTCCATCTCAAAAAAAAAAAAAAGGAAAGAAAAAAGAAAATGAGCCAGACGTGGTGGCACGTGCCTGTAGTCCCAGCTACTCGGAAGGCTGAGACAGGAGAATCGCTTAAACCCAGGAGGTGGTTGCAGTGAACTGAGATGGTGTCACTGCACTCTGGCCTGGGCGACAGAGTGAGAATCTGTCTCAAAAAAAGAAAAAAAGTTGTTTGGTGAAATTACTGACGTGTTTTTCCATTAACATTTCTTTTTGTATTAAATATTTTACTGTGAAAACAGTGTAACAAAATTTTAAAAATAATGCATAACTTATGTAGTCTATTTTCTTACCTTCAAACAAAGCTGCAGGTAAGCTTTCCAGACAGGTCTCTATCTACACTACAACTTTCCCAGAGGATTCACAGTCTACTTTCTGTTTATGAAAGCTAACATGAGGCCTGGGCACGGTGGCTCATGCCTGTAATCCCAGCACTTTGGGAGGCTAAGGTGGGCAGATCATGAGGTCAAGAGATCAAGACCATCCTGGCCAACATGGTGAAATAAAATACACACAAAGGGAACAAGATAAAAAAAAAGTTGTTTAGTCTCTACTAAAAATACAAAAATTAGCTAGGTGTGGTGACGGGCGCCTGTAGTCCCAGCTACTTGGGAGGCTGAGGCAGGAGAATTGCTTGAACCCCAGAGGCAGAGGTTGCAGTGAGCCGAGATCACGTCACTGCACTGCAGCCTGGCAACAGAGCGAGATTCCGTCTCAAAATAATAATAATAATAATAATAATAATAATAAAAGCTAACATGTAGAGTACTGGTATTGTAAAAAATATTTTTGTGGCCAGGCGTGGTGGCTCACACCTGTAATCCCACCACTTTGGGAGGCCAAGGCAGGCAGATCAAGGGTCAGGAGATCGAGACCATCCTGGCTGACACGGTGAAACCCCGTCTCTACTAAAAATACAAAAATTAGCTAGGTATAGTGGCACACGCCTGTAATCCCAGCTACTCGGGAGGCTGAGGCAGGAGAATTGCTTGGACCCTTCAGTTGGAGGTTACAGTGAGCCAAGATCACCACTGTACTCCAGCCTGGCAACAGAGCAAGACTCCGTCTCAAAAAAATAAATAAATTAATTAATTAAATTTAAAAGTCTAGGTTTCATCTTATGATTACCATATACTTCATTTTTTTAAAAATTTATGGCCGGGTGCAGTGGCTCAAGCCTGTAATCCCAGCACTTTGGGAGGCCGAGACGGGCGGATCACAAGGTCAGGAGATCAAGACCATCCTGGCTAACACGGTGAAACCCCATCTCTACTAAAAAATACAAGAAAAAAACTAGCCGGGCGAGGTGGGCACCTGTAGTCCCAGCTACTCAGGAGGCTGAGGCAGAAGAATGGCGGAAACCCGGGAGGCGGAGCTTGCAGTGAGCCAAGATCCGGCCACTGTACTCCAATCTGGGCGACAGAGCGAGACTCCGTCTCAAAAAAAAAAAAAATTTATTTATTATTATTATTATTATTATTTTTTTTGAGACAAGGTCTCACTCTGTTGCCAGGCTGGAGTGCAGTGGTATCATTATGGCTCACTGCAGCCTTGAACTCCTGGGCTCAAGCATTCCTCCCACCTCAGCCTCCTGAGTAGATGGGACTACAGACACACACCATCATGCCAGGCTACTTTTTGTTTTGTTTTTTTGTAGAGCTGGGGTCTCACTGTGTTGCCCAGGCTGGTCTTTAACTGCTGGACTCAAATGATCCTCTTGCCTCAGCCTCCCAAAGTGCTGGAATTACAGGCATGAGCCACCACACCCAGTCGATTACCATACACTTCAACTGTCATTTTCCAATCTACCATTTAAATAGATGATGTAATTTTTTTTTTTTTTTTTTTTTTTTTTTGAGACAGAGTCTTGCTTTGCCGCCCAGGCTGGAGTACAATGGCACAATCTTGGCTCACTGCAACCTCTGCCGCCCGGGTTTAAGCGATTCTCCTGCCTCAGCTTTCTGAGTAGCTGGGATTACAGGTGTGTGCCACCACGCCCGGCTAATTTTTGTATTTTTAGTAGAGACGGGGTTTCAGCATCTTGGTCAGGCTGGTCTTGAATTCCTGACCTCGTGATGCACCTGCCTTGATCTCCCAAAGTGCTGGGATTACAGACGTGAGCCACTGCGCCCGACCCAATGATGTAATATTTTAACCACCATTTCTGCCCTGCTGATAGAGGCAATAGGACACTAAGGCTAAAGTGTTAAGGTGGTCAGTAGCAAAAATGTCACATAGAACACAGAATAGGAAGAGTCCAGTTACTGCAGTAACAATATAGACAATCATTTAACTTCCTCTGAAAATGTATAACACTTAGCATTCCATAAACAAAAGGGTATAAAGAAAACTGCCTTATATATGGTAGGGACTCAACTTACTTGATATATTAAATAAAAAAGAGAAAAAAAAAGAGAAATTACAGCAAATCTCTTGGTAACAGTAGTAGTATTACAGATTTCTGAATATGACAAGAAGTAAATTATAGTTTGGGCATTTTGAAGAAGAATCTTATCTATCAGAGACTACTGAGCATGTCCAGCCTTCTCAAAAGCCATGTAATTCAAAACAACCTATAAAATTAGTCCTTTAAAAATAATTTAAAGCAAAAAACACATGCAGAAGATGTTAGGCTGGGCATGGTGGCTTGTGCCTGTAATCCCAGCACTTTGTGAGGCCAAGGCAGGAGGATCACTTGAGCCCAGGAGTTCCAGGCTGCAGTCCTTTTAAGTTTCTTGAGTTAGAGCCTTTGAAGAATCTAATTGCACTGGAATATAAAATAATTTTATTTCAGAATAACCTCAAATGGACTATAATTTAATCCATGGTTTATAGCGGGGAGACTGCTCTAAGAAACAAAAATGCTGACAGGAAACAAAGTTAATCATTATGTAATATATAGTCTGCAACTGTCTCAAACATTCTGTTACCTTTATCATAGTGGCAGATCTCTAAAATTTTAGAAAATTTTGGGGGACTTTTGGTTAATACAATGATGGGGGCACTACTGATCGTCCTCCAATCCATGGGACAGTTCTCTATAACAAAGAATTGTTACAAGGCCGGGCGCGGTGGCTCAAGCCTGTAATCCCAGCACTTTGGGAGGCCGAGACGGGAGGATCACGAGGTCAGGAGATCGAGACCATCCTGGCTAACACGGTGAAACCCCGTCTCTACTAAAAAAAAAAATACAAAAAACTAGCCGGGCAAGGTGGCGGGTGCCTGTAGTCACAGCTACTTGGGAGGCTGAGGCAGGAGAATGGCGTGAACCCGGGAGGCAGAGCTTGCAGTGAGCTGAGATCTGGCCACTGCACTCCAGCCTGGGCGACAGAGCGAGACTCCGTCTCAAAAAAAATAAAAATAAAAATAAAAGAATTGTTACAAATAATTGTTTTGGTTTTTTGTTTGTTTTTTGAAACAGGGTCTCACTCTGTCGCCCAGGCTGGAGTGCAGTGATGCGATCTTGGCTCACTGCAATCTCTGCCTCCTGGGTTCAAGCGATTCTTGTGCCTACTGAGTAGCTGGGACTACAGGCCCCCACCACCACGCCCAGCTAATTTTTGGTTTTTGTTTTGTTTTGTTTTGTTCTTTTAAGACAGTGTTTTGCTCTTGTCACCCAGGCTGGAGTGCAATGACCTTGGCTCATTGCAACTTCCACCTCCTGGATTGAAGCGATTCTCCTGCCTCAGCCTCCCAAGGAGCTAGGATTACAGGCATGTGCTACCACACCCAGCTAATTTTTGTATTTTTGGTAGAGACAGGGTTTCACCATGTTGGCCAGGCGGGTCTCAAACTCCTGACCTCAGGTGATCCACCTTCCTCGGCCTCCCAAAGTGCTGGGATTACAGGTGTGAGCCACCACACCCAGCCTAATTTTTGTATTTTTAATGGGACAGGGTTTCACCATGTTGGCCAGGCTGGTCTTGAACTCCTGGCCTCAAGTGATCCATCTGACTTGGCCTCCCAAAGTGCTGGGATTACAGGTGTGAGCCACCATGCCCGGCCTACAAATAATTGTTATATTAATTTTTTTAATTATATGGTTGGATAGATATTATTACCTATGAATTTCATCTCAGGATAGTAAAGAAAATAGTACAAAATATTTCTGAAAGTATGCTTATCAAAAATGTTTAACTTGGCTGGGTGCAGTGGCTCACGCCTATAATTCCATCACTTTGAGAGGCTGAGGCAGGAGGATCACTTGAGGCCAGGAGTTCAAGACCAGTCTGGGCAACATAGTGAGACCCAGCCTTTAAAAAAAAAAAAAAAAATTTCACCTGAATCTAATCAGGCTTTTATAACAAATTTCCAATTTACGGGAAACAAAGGAACAAGTGAAAAGATATATAATGACCTTATATATCTTAAATAAAAAACAACCTATAGTACAAATAGTCTCCTTAACAAGACTTCTATCATGAGACAGAGGGGAATGTACTAAGAATACATCCAAAGCCCCACATGCTATGCTAAGCCTAGAGATTACAAAGATGAATAAGTCAGTTCCTGTCCTCAAGTAACCTACTGAGAAATCTATTAAATACTTGAATATTATAAAACTAAACTTTTCAGACTTCCTATTTCTGTAAAGGACACAAAAATAGCAGCAAAAAAGATGATAAAGTATTGCTAGTACCATTTTTCGGCCTCCAGAAGATCCTGATTCACACTATTGGTGCTGTGCTCTCTGCCATCAAATGTTCTGATTTTGGGATATTCTGTTCTTCCTGCACATGCTGCTCTCATTTTTAAATTGAAAGCAGCTTGTGCTATCTGCTTATAATGCTTCCTGCTAATTAGGATCTGTTGCTTCACTTGGTGTAGAGCATCTAAAAAGAATCTTTCCACTTCTGTTCTCTCATCCAGTATGTTCTTGGCCAGCTTCTTCACACGATTCATTTCCCTGTCCTTCATCTGAAGAAGGTGCTGCAGCTTGTCAATTTCTACCTGACCCGCTTGGTTCTCTATCATTGCGTGTTGCTGCAGTTTTAAAACTTCACTCTCAAACTCTTTGGTCATGTAACCCAGAGCAGTCTCCAAGTTTACTACCTTCTTCTGAAGGGTTTGGATTTGTGATCTCTGCTGGACAAGTTGCATAATCTTTTCCTTAATCAACAGATCATTGATCTCCTAAAAACAGAAAGAGAGGTGATTTTTTTTTTTTTTTTTTTGAGATGGAGTCTTGCTCTGTCGCCCAGGCTGGAGTGCAGTGGCACGATCTCAGCTCACTGCAACCTCCATCTCCTGGGTTCAAGCAATTCTCCTACCTCAGGCTCCTGAGTAGCTGGGATTACAGGTGCCCACCACCACACCCAGCTAATTTTTGCATTCTTAGTAGAGACAGGGTTTCACCATGTTTGCCAGGCTGGTCTCGAATTCCTGACCTCAGGCTATCCGCCTGCCTTGGCTAGGATAACAGGCATGAGCCACTGTGCCCGGCCGATTTTTTTTTCTTTAAATCATTCCAGAACTTAGGAAGTTCCTCACTAATTTCCATTACTTCATGAGATTTGAGTTTTATGCCAGGCTGAGGTGATATTTTGGTATTTTATGTAGAGAGTAACAAACATCCTAGGATCCTTGTCGGGACTTGGGAAGGCAATCTACTAATTGTGAATTTTGCTAATTAAGAAACTTTCTTGCAGCCATAAAACAAGAATGAAGGGCTGAGCATGGTGGCTCATGCCTGTAATCCTGGAGCTTTGGAAGGCCAAGGTGGATAGATCACCTGAGGTCAGGAGTTCCAGATCAGCCTGGTCAACATAGCAAAACCCTGTCTCTAAATATACAAAAAATTGTCTCTAAAAAATACAAAAATTAGCTCGCCATGGTGGTGTATGCCTGTAGTACCAGCTACTCAGGAGGCTGAGTCAGGAGAATCACTTGAACCCAGGAGGTCGAGGTTGCAGTGAGCCAAGATCATGCCACTGCATTCTAGCCTGGGTGAGAATGAGACTCCATCTCTCTCTCTCTCTCTCTCTCTCTCTCTCTCTCTCTCTCTCTGTCTCTCTCTCTCTCTCCCTCTCTCTCTCTATATATATATACACACACACACACATATATATAAACTATACAGCAAAACATTAATAACTATATTGGAAACTGTGGCATATCCTTGTTGCTTATACCAATATCTATTTTCCCTTTCCCTTTCCTCCTTAGTAGTAAAACCCCAACTTCATTCAGAAAGGCAGTTAAGTCCATCTGAAAATTCCCAGTCTCCCTTGAAGTTCAGCATAGCCATTTTCTAGTCAATGATATGTAAATAGAAATGTGTGTAGGACTTCCAGAAAGACCTCTTAAAGGAAAGGCACACTTTTTTCTTTTTTTCTTCCTTCCTGCTATTTAAAGGAATGGTTAGAGCTCCAGCATCCCCCACTGGGCTGTGAGGTAAGTTTGAGGATGTAAGCCAAGTGTTGCAGAGCAGAGTTAAGGAAGCTGAGTGTCTATTAACTTTGTGGCACTACCATTCCTGCTGAGGATTGCTTACCTCCAGGACTCCTTTAGGTGAAAGAATAAAAGTGTGGTGATGCCACTGATGTCAGGACTGTTACTCACAGCTAAATGTATTCCTAAATGACTCAGGGACCAACTCTAGGCAAAGAAAAATGAATATTCTAAGGTAGTAGAGGATAAGGGTCTTATTTATGTTTCTGATATATTCTTTATAAAGTTGAGTCTAATGCTTCTTATAAGCATTATAAGATTGAGTATTTAACCTTTACAGATAAAAAAAGTGCATCATCCAGACAGATGAAAAATGGTCTCATTGTCCTTATATATCATTATTACACTCAATTTTTGGTATTTATCAACCCAATCCTTAAATAAAGAAAAAAAGGACACCAAGTCTAAATGAGAGGGAACCTTTTGATGTAAAAGTAAAGCATGACTCTCTTGCAACTTCTGGGAGTTTTTTTGTAGAGCGCCAGCTTCCTTCAGGTGATATGCCAGGGCTTTCTGGAGATAAACATTCTCTTTAAAAACATTTCTTCCAGCATCGTTCAATTGCCTGAAATAGATATAAGATCTCAAAACACAGGTCTAACTTTTAGATATTGCCAAAATAGCAAAATGATTGCTTTACCACCTGCACCCCCCAATATTAGCAATAGCGACCACCACTTATTTAGCTTATGGTGGGTACTCAATAGTTAGGTGGGAATCTTGTAATTTAAGTTCTTGCCCAATAAAAAAGTGAAAACGGCTGAATGCAGTGGCTCACATCTATAATCCCAGCACTTTGGAAGGTTGAGATGGGAGGATCACTTGAGTCTAGGAATTTGAGACCAGCCTAGGCAACACAGTGAGACCCAATCTCTAAGAAAATCTAAAAAATTAGCCAGACATGGTGGTTTGCACCTGTAGTCTGTCGCAGCTACTTAGGTAGCTGAGGAAGGAGAACCACTTGAGCCCAAGAAGTCAAGGCTACAGCAGAGAGCCATGACTCCACCAGTGACAGAACGAAACGCTGTCTCAAAGATAAATAAATCAATAAAGTGAAAAAGGATGGGTTACTTCTAGTCCAAGGCAGTTAAGAGCAGGTATGAGTCTCCCATGCTCTTTCCTGTCCACATGACTGGACATGAAAAACTCAAACATGGAAGAGGTGCAAGAAGGAAGCAGCGAGGTTCCTGAATCATCTCTGGAGGAGAGCTGCCAGACCCACATAGGATTGTTCCATGAACAATAAATAAACCATTAAGACTTGAGAGTTAGATATACTTCCACTAATATACCTCATGACAGCCCTGGTTTTATTATCTATTTATTTTTATAAACTCAGATTACTAGGAGAAGTAAATTAGCCCTACTTTTAGATGAAGAAATTTAACTTCAAGAAAGTTAAGAAATGTGGCCTGGCGCAGTGGCTCACATCTGTAATCCCAACACTTGGGGGAGGCCAAGGCAGGTAGATTGCTCGAGCCCAGGAGTTCAAGACCAGCCCGGGCAACATGGCAAAACCCAGTCTCTACAAAAAATACAAAAATTAGCCGGGCGTGGTGGCACATGCCTGTAGTCCCAGCTACTCTGGAGGCTGACGTGGGAGGATCACTTGAGCCCAGGAGGTGGAGGATGCAGTGAACCACAATCGCGCCAATGTACTCCAGCCTGGGTGACAGAGCCAGACCCTGTCTCAAAAACAAAGAAACAAACAAAAAGGTAAGAAATCTTCCTAAGGTTAGTTAGCATACATGTTGAGAACCAAAGTCAAATTCAGGCTGGGCACAGTGGCTCGTGCCTGTAATCCCAATATTTGGAAGGCCGAGGTGGGTGAATCACTTGAGGTCAGGAGTTCAAGACCAGCCTGGCCAAGATGGTGAAACCCTGTCTCTACTAAAAATACAACAATTAGCTGGGTGTGGTGGCAGGTGCCTGTAATCCCAGCTACTCAGGAGGCTGAGACATGAGAATCGCCTGAACTTGGGAGGCAGAGGTTGCAGTGAGCCAGGATCATGCTGCTGCACTCTAGTCTGGGTGACAGAGTGAGACTCCACCTCAAAAAAATAAATTAAATAAATAAATAAATAAATAAGTTCAAAGCCCAGGTTCTTTCCACCACACCTTGCTGCCACAGAAAGAGTGGAGGAGAAAGGGGTAGGAGTACACAAAGAGAAACAAACAGTGAGGGACAGTAGACCAGAAAATTTGAAGCAAGTAAGCCAGAACAGAAGGGGGAAGACAAGAAGGTAAGAAGAAAACAGACCAGCAAAGAGGCAAGAGGCTATCAGAGTCAGAAAGGAGGCAGCAGTCTCTTACACAACAGCCTCATGGTGGGCTCTCTCTGCCAGCATTATTATCTTCTTTTCAGCCTCTTGTTCTAGTCGGTGCTAAAAAAGAAAATGGGCTGCTTAAATAGTTATGCCTCTAACAACAAATTTTACTCATCAAAAAGTATTTTAGAATGTCAAATAAAAAACTCCTATCCCCATGACCTGAAAGAAGAACTCCCAAGCACTGGTGGAGGAGCCAACAAAGAGGACAGTGTAAACACAGGAACCTTAGGGTACCGCCCCATTTCCCCACTTAAGCAAGCAGTATGACATATAAGTAGGGGAGAAAAATCACTTCCATATTGGAAAGCAGAGCCAGGAGGAATTTCTGCTAAATGCACTGAAATGAGAGTTATTCATTTATTCATTCAGGAATGGAAGCCCTCAGGACTAGGCTGTTCTCAGTAGCCTCTCCCTCTACTCCACCCTAATCTTGATTTCTTTTTTACTTGGTGTAGAAAATAAAAATTAGAAGTGCTTGGTCAGTCTACAAAACACTATGAGCATTGGCCGGGCACGGTGGCTTACGTCTGTAATCCCAACACTTTGGGAGGCCGAGGCGGGTGGATCACCTGAGGTCAGGAGTTCAAGACCAGTCTCACCAACATGGAGAAACCTCATCTCTACTAAATATACAAAATTACCCGGGTGTGGTGGCACATGCCTGTAATCCCAGCTACTCGGTAGGCCGAGGCAGGAGAATCACTTGACCCCGGGAGGCAGAGGTTGCGATGAGCCGAGATCGCGCCATTGCACTCCAGGCTGGGCAACAAGAGCGAAACTCCATCTCAAGAAAATAAATAAATAAATAAAAAATAAAAGAATACTATGTGCAGTAATAATTACCAGATTGTTTTAGATACTGAAATTCTGTGGTGAACAAAATAGACAAGGTCCCTGATCTCATGAAGCTTATATTCTAGGGTGAAATCTAAACAATAAGCAATAATTATCATATTTTGAGCATTTACTATGTGCCAGGAACAGTTTTAAGAACATTACATGTATCATTTATCTGTCACAGCAACCCTGTAATATAGATACTACTATTATGCCCAAAAGCAGGGACTAAGGAAACAGAAAAAGAAAGGTTGGCTAGGTGTGCTGGCTCATGTTTGTAATCCTAGCACTTTGGGAGGCCAAGGTGGGATGACTGGAGCTCAGGAGTTAGAACCCAGCTCTAGGACTCCCCATCTCTGGGAGTCTCCCTCTGTTGCCCAGGCTGGAGTACGATGGCGTGATCTCGGCTCACTGCAACCTCTGCCTCCCGGGTTCGATTGATTCTTTCACCTCACCCTCCCGAGTACCTGGGATTACAGGCACCTACCACCATGCCCAGCTAATATTTGTATTTTTGTAGAGACAGAGTTTCAGCATGTTGGCCAGGCTGGTCTTAAACTCCTGACCTCAGGTGATCCACCTGCCTCAGCCTCCCAAAGTGCTGGGATTACAGGCGTGAGCTACCATGCCCAGCCAAAAAACAATTTTTTTAAATTAGGCATGGTGGTGTGTACCTGTGGTCCTGCTACTCGGAAGACTGAGACAGGAGGATTGTATGAGACTGGGAGGTGGAGGCTGCAGTGAGCCATGATTGTGCCACTGCACCCCAGCCTGGGTGACTCTGTCTTAAAAAAAAAAAAAGAGAAGAGGTTGGTGACTTGCCCAAAGTCACAAAGCTAGTAAGTGGCAGAGCAGGGATTTATATGCAGGCAATCTGATGCTATACAGTCTCCTAACAAGTAAACAAATAAAAATAATTTATAGACTGTGATAAATGCTATCAATAAAATAAATGGGGTAATAAGGTAGATAGTAACTAGAGGAGATCATTTTATTATTTATTTATTCTTATTTTTGAGATAGAGTCTCATTCTGTCACCCAGGCTGGAGTGCAGTGGCACGATCTCGGCTCACTGCAAAATCTGTCTCCCGAGTTCAGGCGATTCTCATGTCTCAACCTCTGGAGTACCTGGGACTACAGGCGTGCACCACCATGCCCAGCTAATTTTTGTATTTTTAGTAGAGAAAGGGTTTCACTATGTTGACCAGGCTGGTCACAAACTCCTGTCCTCAAGTGATCCACCAGCCTTGGCCTCCCAAAGTGCTAGGATTATAGGCGTGAGCCACTGTGGCCAGCCTCATTTTAGATTAGAGTTTAGGAAATCTCTCTCTAAAGAAATGATATTTGAGCTCTAAATAAGAATGATCCAGAGCTGGAGGAACAGCATTCCAGAAAGAGGGACTAGCAATATAAAAATATGGATGTAGAGGCCAGGAGTGGTGGCTCATGCCTATAATCCTACATTTTGGGAGGCTGAAGTGGGCAGGTCACCTGAGGTCAGGAGTTCGAGACCAGCCTGGCCAACATGGTGAAACCCCATCTCTACTAAAAATACAAAAATTAGCTACTCAGAAGGCTGAGGCAGGAGAATCAACTGAACCCAGGAGACAGAGGTTGCAGTGAGTCGAGATCATGCCACTGCACTCCAGCCTGGGTGACAGAGTGAGACTCTGTCTTAAAATATATGTGTGTGTGTGTGTGTGTGTGTGTGTGTGTGTGTGTGTGTGTGTGTGTAGGACAGGGCTTTGTGATTCAAAGAACAGAAAGAAATAAATGGGAAAATCAAACAAACACCAATGACCTGGGAAATCCTTTATATGGCCGGTTGGGGCATGCTGAGGTATGAAGTAAGTGAACAGGCCTATTGGAAAGCCCAATGCCATGAAGCAGCAGCACCAGGGCTCAAACCAGCACAGGAGAAATATCCACAAAGTTTACACCTAACATGGGAAAGCAGACCCTACTGTGATGTGAACATTCATTCCCATCCTTCTTTTTCCTTCCCAGCTTCCACTAGTGGTGAGGAAAACAAAACATTCACTTTCCCAGTAGTGTGTGTGTGTGTGTGTGTGTATGTGTGTATGTATGTATGAGAGAGAGAGAAACAGAAAGAGAGAGAGAGAGAGAGAGAGAGAGAGAGAGAGAGAGAGAGAGAGAACAGGGCCTTGCTCTGTCATCCAGGCTGGAATACAGTGACACAATCATGGATAATTGCAGCCCCGAATTACTGGGCTCAAGCAATCCTCGAGCCTCAGTCTCCACAGTAGGTGGAACGACAGTGTGTGCCACCCAGCATTCTTTATAACATGGTTCTGGTCAGTGATATGTAAGATGAAATGTGCTAGCGGCTTCTGGGAAAGTTGTTATGGCTTCCAGATAAAAGGGACAGACACAGCTGGAGTCTCCCTTCTTGTCTTGAACACAAAGCTTCAAACTGCAGTAACTGTCTTGTAACCATGAAGGGAAGGTCAGCAGCCATCTGCTCTCATATATAAAAATCATGTTTGGCCGGGCGCGGTGGCTCACGCCTGTAATCCCAGCACTTTGGGAGGCCGAGGCGGGCGGATCACAAGGTCAGGAGATCGAGACCACGGTGAAACCCCGTCTCTACTAAAAATACAAAAAATTAGCCGGGCGCGGTTGTGAGCGCCTGTAGTCCCAGCTACTTGGGAGGCTGAGGCAGGAGTATGGCGTGAACCTGGGAGGCGGAGCTTGCAGTGAGCCGAGATCGCGCCACTGCACTCCAGCCTGGGCTGGGCGACAGAGCAAGACTCCGTCTCAAAAAAAAAAAAAAAAAAATCATGTTTACATAAGCACTGTTACTTAGGTATTCTGTAAACTGATCAACTCTTTCTAACCTTTACTTTCTACACCAAGTAGAAAAGAGATCAAGATTAGGGTGGAATAGGCTCCTGAGAACAGCCTATTCCTGAGGGCTTCCATTCCTGACAGTGCCAGGGAGGGTCTCAGAGGGAAAGCACCAGGGTGCTGCACTTGCCCCATTTCTTCCTGGTTATTCTATACACAAACTGGAAACCTAGAGCCACTTTCTATAGCAATTCCTTTTATCTAAACCCCATAGGAGCAGGGCATGGTGGCTCATGCCTGTAATCCCAACACTTTGGGAGGTCAAGGTGGAAGGACTGCTGGAGCCCGGAAGTTTGAGACCAGCAACACAGTGAGACCCCATTTCAGTTTGTTGTTGTTGTTGTTGTTATTTGAGACAGTCTCGCTTTATCACCCAGGATGGAGTGCAGTGGAGTAGTCTTGGTTCACTGCAACCACTGCCTCCGGGGTTCAAGCAATTCTCCTGCCTCAGCCTCCTGAGTAGCTGGGATTACAGGTGCACACCACCATGCCTGGCTAATTTTTGTATTTTTAGTAGAGATGAGGTTTCACCATGTTGGCTAGGCTGGTCTCAAACTCCTGGCCTCAAGTGATCCACCCACCCTGGCCTCCCAAAGTGCTGGGATTACAGGTGTGAGCCACCACGCCAGGCCCAGCAAGACCTCATTTCTACAAAAAATAAAAATTAGCTAGGTGTGATGATACATGCCTGTAGCCCCAACTACTTAGGAGGCTGAGGTAGGAGGATTGCTTGAATCCAGGAGGTGGAGGTCAAGGCTGCAGTAAGCTGTGATTGCGCCACTGCACTCCAGCCTGGGCGACAGAACAAGACCCTGTCTCAAACAAACAAACAAACAAACAAGTAACCAAACAAAACCTCATTTGCCCCACCCTCAAGTGCCTACATTCCTACCAATTTCTGAAAGAATCTATTTAATTCTTCCCTAAGAATAAAAAATTAAAGAAAAGATGAAAGAACAACCACGAGTCCTCTGAAAGGATTCTGTAGAAGTGTTCCAATGTACTTCCCACAATTTGGAGAGTTAACTTCAGAAATACAGAAAAAGTTGGAAGCTGTGTTGTAAGGAACTTTTTTTTTTTTTTTTTGAGGAGTCTTGCTCTACCACCCAGGACGGAGTGCAGTGGTGCAATCTCGCCTCACTGCAACCTCTGCCTCCTAAGTTCAAGCAATTCTCGTGCCTCAGCCTCCTGGGTAGCTGGGACTACAGGCACGTGCCACCACGCCTGGCTAATGTTTGTATTTTTGTAGAGATAGGATCAGGCTGGTCTCAAACTCCTGACCTCAGATGATCCACCTACCTCGGCCTCCCAAAATGCTGGGATTACAGGCATGAACCACCGTGCCCAGCCTAAGCAACATTTTTTATTAGCGTCTTTACCTCAGCTTGACTAAGGAAACATCTTTGCACACATATGAGAGTGACTTCTCCACTCCCATCTTCCCTATATAATGGAGTACATTCCCTATATAATGGAGTCTTACCAGGGGAGTATCAAGCTGAGGGAGACATGTCCCAAAGCCTTCCGAAGAGGACAAGATTTCTGAATGGGAATGAAAACAAGGACTAGGTATTGAGATTTCTAGAAGGTTTTATTTTCCCTGATTTTATTGTGCTATAATTTAGTAACAATCTTCTAATCTTATATTAAGATACCAAATGGAAGGCTGATGTTTCAGAATGCATATAAATATACTTATGTTGCTCTAGTAAACAAAACATTTTAAATTAACCCTAATAATCTGTACCTTTTCTTCAAAAAATCTGCTTTCCAGTCTTCTAAGAGTCTCCTGATGTATCCGCTCTGTGTTTCTTAAATTCTCCTTCAGCTAAAATTAAAATAACAAACAAAAATGGTCAATAGAAAATAGGGTTCATTGGGCATATACTCAGAAATTATCAATAAGGAAACGTTTTCTGTTATACATTACCTCTTAATCCTGAACACACAGAAAAAAATCTGTGTTCCTGCCTCTGAGTATCAAATTTCCCTCAATCTTCTACAGACTGATAACATTAGTACAGTAGTCCCCCTTATGTGCAGTTTCACTTTTTGCAGTTTCAGATAACTGCAGTCAATGATGGTTCAAAAATATTAGGAGGCTGAGCACGGTGGCTCACACCTGTAATCCCAGCACTTTGGGAGGCTAAGATGGGCAGATTGCTTGAAGAAGTTTGAGACCAGACTGGGCAACATGGCTAAACCCTGTCTACAAAAAATACAAAAATTAGCTGAATGTGGTGGGGCACACCTATAGTTCCAGCTACTCCAGAACTGAGGCTGAGGTGGGAGAATCATTTGGGCCCAGGAGGCAGAGACTGCAGTGAGCCCAGATTGCTCCAACCTGGGCAACAGAGCGAGATTAGTCTTTTAAAAAAAAAAAAAAAGATGTTTTGGAAGAGAGAGAGAGAGAGACAACATTAACAAGACTTTCAAAATTAGTATCAACATACAAGTTTATAAAAATATCTACTATCCCATGGTATGTGGAGATGGATTTTTCATCTACCATTAGACTCCCTCAAAAATCTATAAATTAATAAAGCTTTCAAAAGATAAGTAGGCAGCACACATCACAAACCTTTAAAAGTTCATGTTCATTAAACCATAAATTCTACTAAGAAGTTATCCTAAAAACTAAAGATATAGGCCGGGTACAGTGGCTCACACCTGCAATCTCAGCACTTTGGGAGGCCGAGGCAGAGGATCACCTGAGGTCAGGAGTTCAAGACCAGTCTGACCAAAATGGTGAAACCCCCATCTCTACTAAATACAAAAAAAAAAAATTAGCCGGGCGTGGTGCCACATGCCTGTAATCACAGCTACTTGGGAGGCTGAGGCAGAAGAATTGCTTGAACCCAGGAGGCGGAAGTTGCAGTAAGCCAATTGTGCCATTGCACTCCAACCTGGGCAATAAAAGTGAAACTCCGTCTCAAAAAAACAAAAACAAAACTAAAGATATAGAAAAAGATTTCATTCCTTAGATGATCCCCACAGTTTATAATAGTGAAAATTAGGAAAAAGTCCAAATGTTCAACAGCAAGCAACCAATCAATAAATTAAGATGTATCTACCCAATGGAATTCCATGCATCTATTGAAAAAATTTTGTAGAAAATGTTTAATGGCATTGAAAAATGTTCACAATATATAAAGTGAAAAATCAGATTAACAATTTATATCATGACTTCACTTTTATAAAAATAACACACAGTTATTTTTAGATGTTTCTACAGCAGAGGAAAAAAGAAACTATACAATGGTTACATGGTGTAATTATAAGGGATGGAGTATTTTTATTTTCTAATTTTATCAGCCAAACTAAATTTGCTGTAATGAATGTTATCATTTTGTCAAAAGAAGATTAAAACTATTTTAAAAATAATAACTGCAATCTAACAACATATGCAATATATGCTTCTTCTGTTAATCAGGTATATGGAAATCATTTTTTAATTTTTCATTTCTTTTTTTTTTTTCCTTTTTTTGGAGACAGGATCTGGCTCTGTTGCCCAGGCTGGAGTGCAGTGATTTTTTTGTAGAGATGGTGTTTTGCCACGTGGCCTAGGCTGGTCTTGAACTCCTGGGCTCAAGTGTTCTTCCCACCTTAGCCTCTGAAAGTGCTGTTATTACAGGCATGAGCCACTGTGCCCAGCCAGAAATAATTTTTTTCTTTAAAACATGTCTTGAATACCTTTTGAGAATCTCAATTTAACAGTTCTCTTTGTAATTTGTATAATGAATTCTATATACGCAGTATAATTAATTTTCTTCCCTAATGTATACCTCCTAATTTAAAATTCATGGGCCTTCACACCTGCCACAATTCTGCTACATTTGGGATTCCACAGAACCACCTTATTTTTTCCCATAATCCAATATCTTTTGAATTTTAAGTCTTCCTCAACGGCCCACTTTGAAAGGTCTCAAGCCTGTAATCCCAGCACTTTGGGAGGCCGAGACGGGCGGATCACGAGGTCAGGAGATCGAGACCATCCTGGCTAACACCGTGAAACCCCGTCTCTACTAAAAATACAAAAAACTAGCCAGGCGAGGTGGCGGGCGCCTGTAGTCCCAGCTACTCCGGAGGCTGAGGCAGGAGAATGGCCTAAACCCGGGAGGCGGAGCTTGCAGTGAGCTGAGATCCGGCCACTGCACTCCAGCCCGGGCTACAGAGCAAGACTCCGTCTCAAAAAAATAAATAAATAAATAAATAAATAAAAAATAAAATAA
Organism: Macaca fascicularis; assembly: GCF_037993035.2. NCBI lineage: Eukaryota > Metazoa > Chordata > Mammalia > Primates > Cercopithecidae > Macaca > Macaca fascicularis. The sequence goes on along the minus strand of NC_088381.1, from coordinate 141,978,273 downwards.
AAAATGAAAGGTCTGAAATCTATTTCTCCACTAGGTGGCAACACTGTTCTTAAAAAAAATTATATCATGGCCTACTTGAATACGCACAACTAGTTCTTAATTCATTTTGATTCAGAATGTATACCTGTACATAGGCTATTTTAAGAGTTTGTGAAAAGTTAATTATGTTGATTCAATCTACAGCATTTTCATATAAAACATAACTTGTATTCCTTCCAGAAAAGTTGACATTCCTTCATTTATGTTTTTAACAAAAGACCCACTCAGCATTTAACGAAGATTGATTCAACATTACTGTGTATCTTGTATTTCAATGAATACAAAGGACAACACTATTCATGTCTTAAATGAGTGCAATCTATTAGGGGAGATAAGATAAATGATAAATAAATGTAATATCAAGACAATATCTTTAGGTACATAAAAAGACAAGATAAAAAAGACAGAATGGGGCTAAGTGGTATAAAACGGATAGAAAATGCTATGGAAACACACAGAAAAGAAAATTATTACTTTTTTTTTTTTTTAAATGGAGTTTTGCTCTTGTTGCCCAGGCTGGAGTGCACTGGTGCGATCTCAGCTCACTGCAACCTCTGCCTCCCAGGTTCAAGTGATTCTCCTGCCTCATCCTCCCAAGTAGCTGGGATTACAGGCATGTGCCATACCAGGCCCAGCTAATTTTGTATTTTTAGTAGAGACAGGGTTTCTCCATGTTGGTCAGGCTGGTCTCGAACTCCAGACCTCAGGTGATCCACCTGCCTTGGCCTTCCAAAGTGCTGGGATTACAGGCATCAGCCACCACACCTGGCCGAAAATTATTACTTTGAAACAGGACTCTACGGGAAGGCTTCATGGAGAACATGAATTTGAGCTGAGACTTTGAAAGACAGGTGGCTGGGCATGGTGGCTTATGCCTATAAGCCTAGCACTTTGGGAGGCCCAGGCAGGCAGACTGTTTGAGCCCAGGAGTTTGAGACCAGCCTCGGCAAGAGCGAAACCCCATCTCAAAAAAAAAAAAAAAAAAAAAAAATTAGCCAGGTGTGGTGGTACGTGCCTGTAGTACTAGCTGCTGAGGAGCCTGAAATAAGAGGATCACTTGAGCCCAGGGAAGTAGAGGCTGCAGTGAGCCATGACTGCACCACTGCACTCCAACCTGGGTGACAGAGTGAGACTCTGTCTCAAGAAAAAAAAAAGAAACAAAAAAAGAGGCCAGGTGTGGTGGCTCATGCCTGTAATCCCAGCACTTTGGGAGGCCGAGGCAGGCCGATAATGAGGTCAGGAGATCGAGACCATCCTGGCCAACCTGTACTAAAAAATACAAAAAATTAGCCAGGTGTAGTGGCACGTGCCTGTAGTCCCAGCTACTCGGAAGGCTGAGGCAGGAGAATCACTTGAACCTGGGAGGCAGAGGTTGCAGTGAGCTGAGATTGCACCACTGCACTCCAGCCTGGGCAACAGAGTGAAACTCTGTCTCAAAAAAAAAGAAAAAAAGAAAAAGAGGCCGGGCGCGGTGGCTCACGCCTGTAATCCCTGCACTTTGGGAGGCCGAGGCGGGCGGATCACGAGGTCAGGAGATCGAGACCATCCTGGCTAACACGGTGAAACCCCGTCTCTACTAAAATACAAAAAAAATTAGCCGGGCACGGTGGCGGGCGCCTGTAGTCCCAGCTACTCGGGAGGCTGAGGCAGGAGAATGGCGCGAACCCGGGAGGCGGAGCTTGCAGTGAGCCGAGATGGTGCCACTGCACTCCAGCCTGGGCGACAAGAGTGAAGACTCTGCCTCAAAAAAAAAAAAAAAAAAAGAAAAAGAAAAAGAAAGATAATATTTTAATGGGCAAAGACCTACCAGGAATATATTCCAGATAAAAACAGTGTGAACAATGTAACAAAGAGACAAGATTTCAGGGATTAATGAATACCCATTTTGGGTGAATTAAAGGAAGTATGGAGGTGGGTGGGTGATGTAGTAAAAGGAGATAATAATGTTCCCAGACAGGTACAGGGTCTTGACTTTAACATTAAGGTGTGTGGACAATATTCTGTTTACAGTGGAGGAACACGAAAGACAGCTCTTCTTTATTTTATTTTTTTATTTTTATTTGAGACAGAGTCTCACTCTGTTACCCAGGCTGGAGTGCAGTGGTGTGATCTTGGCTCACTGTAACCTCCGCCTCCCAGGTTCAAGCAATTCTCCTGCCTCAGCCTCTGGAGAGCTGGGACTACAGGCACATGCCACCATGCCCAACTAATTTTTCTATTTTTTAGTAGAGACAGGGTTTCACCATGTTGGACAGGCTGGTCTCAAATCTCAGATGATCCACCTGCCTCGGCCTCCCAAAGTGCTAGGATTACAGGTGTGAGCCACTGTGCCCCACCTAAAGACAACTCTTGAAGGACATGATCAGAACTGTGATATTTTAGGCCAGGTACGGTGGCTCATGCCCGTAACCCCAGCACTTTGGGAGGCCGAGGCAGGCGGATCACCTGAGGCCAGGAGTTCTTGACCAGCCTGGCCAACATGGAGAAACCTTCTCTCTACTAAAAATACAAAAAATTAGCTTAGCACGGTGACATGCACCTACAGTCCCTGTTACTTGGGAGGCTGAGCACCAAAATTGCTTGAACCCAGTGGGTGAAGGTTGCAGTGAGCCGAGATCGCGCCACTGCACTCTAGCGTGGGCAACACAGGAAGACTCCATCTCAAAAAAAAAAAAAAAAAAGAACTGTGATAATTTTAAAAGTATTTCTGTAGCTGTGTATACACTGGACCGTAGTGGTATGGTAGTTTTAAAATATGTCTACAAGTTCTTTGGCACTCTTCCCTTCAAATAATGGAACCTAATTCCCCACTGCTAGGAATGTAGGCCAGACTTAAGGATTCACTTTTAACTATTAATAATAAAATATGGTAGAAGTAATGCTACGTGACTTTGAAGGCTAGGTCATGAAAAAGATAGCTTCTGTCTAGATCTTGCTCAGATTATGCACTCTGGGTGAAGTCATCCACCAAGTCATGAGAACACTCAACCAGTTTATAAAAGGGCCCATATGCGCTAAGCGTAGTGGCTCACGCCTGTAATCCAAGCACTTTGGGAGGCCGAGGTGGCCAGAACACTTGAGGTCAGGAGTTCCAGACCAGCCTTACCAACACGGTGAAACCCTGACTCTACTAAAAAAAAAAATATATATATATATATTTTTTATATATATATATATTTTTTGTGTATATATATTTTATATATATATACACAAAAATTAGCTGGGGGTGTTGGCGTACACCTGTAATCCCAGTTACTGGGGAGGCTGAGGCAGCCAGAATCGCTTGAACCCAGGAGGCGGAGGTTGCAGGGAGCTGAGATCGTGCCACTGCACTCCAGCCTGGGTGATAGAGTAAGACCCTGTGTCAAAAAAAAAAAAAAAAAAAGGCTCATAGGAGGAGAGGTCTCCCACTAATCACCAGCACCAACTTAACAGTCACTTGAGTGTGCCTCCTTGGAAGCAGATCCTCAAGCTCCAATCAAGCCTTAAGACAGATGACTGTAACCTGTGCTATACTAAAGTATTTCCTCCAGAGAAATCAGCAAATGCTACAAATCAAGACCTTTTTTTTTAACAGAGAGCTGCACACCAGTTTATATAATTTTTACCATGTGACATGCTATTTTATGCACTTTACATATATTAACTCATTTAATCCTATAACAATTCTATGAAATAGTAACTCTTATTTTATTTTACTTTATTTTTGAGACATGGTTTCATTCTGTCACCCAGGCTGAAGTGCAGTAGTGCAATCACAGCACACTGCAGCCTCAATCTCCTGGGCTCAAGTGATCCTCCCACCTCAGCCTCCCAAGTTGCTGGAACTACAGGCATGAGCTACCATGTCTGGCTAATTTTAAAAATTTTTTGTAGAGGTGGGATTTCACTATGTTGCCTAGGCTAGTCTTGAACTCCTGGCCTCCAAAGTGCTGGGATTACAGGCATAAGCCACTATGCCTGGCTGAGATACTAACTCTTACTATCCCATTTTACAGATAAGAAAACCAAGGTATAGAAAAGTTAAGTAACTTCCTATAGTTACGAAGCTGATTTCAGCTACTTGTTCCTGGCACTCACCTGTGCCACTTATTGAATTATCAGTAATGTAATAAAACTATATTCCAAGCCAAGGAAAGTAAGAGAAAGAGCACAGCAAGGTAACATAAATTTTCTGAAAGTACTCAGTGTTTCTCACCCCACTGACCCCTACCATAGAGCCTTCTAAATTTCTCTAAAACTATCATTCATCAGCCTAAACATTTTTATTTAGAAGTCTGCTACTTTTTCCCTGAGGTTTTGTAAGAACTTGTAGTTTGCTTCTTACTGAAGTCAATCCATAGGGTTACCTGCTGATAAACACAGGAGGATGTCTTGGCTGAGATTTGGTGAGTTCCCAAAGAAATCAGTGCTTAGAAAAAGAGAAGTCTAAAGTCAAGACCTTTGACATCCAGTCTGTCTTCTCCTTTTTCTCTCAAATAATTTCTAAAATGTCAAAGAGAATTCTTTGCTGTCTCACAGGAGTAAATGTTTGTGAAGGCTTCTGTAGGCATTAAATAGTTAATTCTAATTTCCTTTTTGTAAAAAAGGAATGAAACGTACATCATCTAACTCTCTCTCCACTTGGATTTTTCTCCTCTGGAATTGTCTTACTGCTTTCAGCTCTGTGTGAATCATGCCAATTTCTTTGGCTTTTTGATGGAACTGTCCCTCTAGTTCATCGATTTGCCTGGTATACTTTTGTTCCTGTATTCAAAAAAGAGGTAAACGAGTTAGGAAAAAGAACAGAAGTCCCACAGAGTCATGTTTCATTTGAAGCCTTAAGCCATTTGCATATCTTCTTTGAAGAAATACCCCCCCTTTTTTTTTTTCTATTTGTATTTTATTATTATTATTTTTTTGAGATGGAGTCTGACTCTGTTGCCCAGGCTGGAGTGTAGTGGCGTGATCTCAGCTCACTGCAACCTCTGCCCTCCCAGGTTCCAGCAATTCTCCCTGCCTCAGCCTCCCGAGTAGCTGGGATTACAGCTGCCTGCCACCATGCCCAGCTAATTTTTGTATTTTTTAGTAGAGACAGGGTTTCACAATGTTGGTCAGGCTGGTCTTGAACTCCTGACCTCAGGTGATCCACCCGCCTTAGCCTCCCAAAGTACTGAGATTACAGGCATGAGCCACCATGCCCAGCCCCTTTTATTTTTGTATAAAGTTTTCATTTCTGTAAAAAGATACCATTTGTGTTGAATAAGAAAAATTTTTTGAAAAGTTTCTATATAAGCTGATTGTATAGAAAGGAAAAAATGCAGATGTTTATTAAAAAGGGATATGAGAAGAGTAAATACATCTTTTATCTCTAATATAAATAACATCCCAAACTAGTTAAAATTAATTAGCTAGGAGTCAAAGGGAGAGTGGTAAATATCCCTAATAAATAAAGAGGAAGGGAGGAGGAAGGAGGAGGATGAGGAAGGAGGAGGAGGGAGAAAAGGGGAAAGAGATATAAAAGAAGAGAGGAAGAGAAGGAGAAACAGGAGGAGGAGAGGGAAGAGAAAGTAAGAGGACAGAGAAAAGTAAGTGGGGAAGAAGGAAAGGCCAATAACAACAAACGAACAAAAGATACTAAAATAAATGCAAATTGCCTTCCAATCTAGCTCCGAATAAGAGAAACATAAATTGGGCTGGGTGCAGTAGCTCACGCCTATAATCCCAGCACTTTGGGAGGCCAAGGCAGGTGGATCACGAGGTCAGGAGTTCGAGACCAGCCTGGCCAACATTGTGAAACCCCACCTCTACTAAAAATACAAAAATTAGCCGGGTGTGGTGGCAAGTGCCTATAATCCCAGCTACTCATGAGGCTGAGGCAGGAGAATCAATTGAACCTGGGAGATGGAGGTTGCAGCTGGGAGGTGGAGGTTGCAGTGAGCTGAGATTGCGCCATTGCACTCCAACCTGGGTGACAGAGCAAGACTCCGTCTCAAAAAAAGAAAAAAAAAAAAAGAGAAATGTAAATTGAAATGACACTGAAATACCATTTCTCACCTATCACATTGCAAAAATCAAGTTTGAAGCCAGGCACAGTAGCTCACACATGTAATTCCAGCACTTTGGGAGGTCAAGGTGGGTAGATCACTTTAGGTCAGGAGTTCAAGACCAGCCTGGCCAACATGGTGAAACCCTGTCTCTACTAAAAATACAAAAATTAGCCAGGTGTGATGGCGGGTGCCTGTAATCCCAGCCAGTGGGGAGGCAGAGGCAGGAGAATCACTTGAACCCGGGAGACGGAGGTTGCAGTGAGCCGAGATCGTGCCACTGCACTCCAGCCTGGGAGACAAGAGTGAGACTCTATCTCAAAAAAAAAAAAAAAAAAAAAAATCAACTTTGACAAAAGACTCTGTTGGTAAAGCTGTGAGGAAACAGGCAATCTCATGCATGGCTAATGGTATTATAGAACAGTACAGTATCTATAAAGGGAAATTTGGCAATATCTAGCACAATTATATACTTTTCTTTGGTCTAGCAATACCACTTACAGGAATCTATCCCAACGATATAATGGCCAAAATGTGAAAAGATATATGCATGAAGCTCTTTACTGGCACATTCATTGTAATAGAAAAAGACTGGAAACAATCCAACTACCCATCAAAAAGGGACTGCTATGAGCTGTATGTGTATACCCAAAAAATCCTATGTTGAAGCCCTAATCCCCAATGTGATGGTATTTGGAGGTGTGACCTTTGGGAGGTAGTTAGGTTTAGATGAGATCATAAGGGTGGAGCCTCCATGATGGGACTAGTGAAGAAAGAGATGAAGAAACCAGAGCTTTCTCTCTGACAAAAGTAAGGATCCAGCAGGAAGTGGCCACCTGTGAACCAGAAGAAGGGACTCCACCAAGAACCTAACCATGCTAGCACCCTGACCTTCTAGCCTCCAGAATGATGAGAAATAAATGTTTGTTGTTTGAGCACCTCAGTCTATGGTATTCTGTCATAATAGCCTGAACTAAGACAGGGATCATTTGAATAAACTATGATACATCCACATAATAATCATCACACAGCTATAAAAGGGAATGATGCCGGGCGTGGTGGCCTACACCTGTAATTCCAACATTTTGGGAGGCCAAGCTGGGATGATTGCTTGAGGCCAGGAGTTCAAGATCAGCCTGGGTAACACAGTGAGATCCCATCTCTACAAAAAATACAAAAATTAGCTAGGTGTAGTGGTACTCGCCTATAGTTCCAGCTACTCCGGAGGCTGGGGTGGGAGGACCCCTTGAGCCCAGTAGTTTGAGGTTACAGTGAGCTATGATTGTGCCACTGCACTCCAGCTTGGGCAACAGAGGGAGATCCTGTCTCAAAAAAAAAAAAAGAAAAAAAAAAAAAAAAAAAGGGAATGTCTCTACATACTGCTATGGAGTGATCAACAAGGCATACTGTTAAATAAAAAAAGCAGGTACAGGTCTATGTATATTGCATGCTACCTTTTATCTAAGAAAGATTTTATATACAATCTATGTATATAATCTCCTTATATATAATCTATCTATATATATGTTTATGACTTTTTTTTAGCTTTTCCGATAAGGAAACAATTTCTTTAGCAACTTTTTTTTAAAGAGAGGATAAAACACAAAAGAAATAAAATGGTTTTCTACAGGGAGAGGGAGAAGATAGTGTGGAAAAGACATGGATAGGAGTTGGATTTCTCAGCACTTTGGGAGGCTGAGGCGGGCGGATCAAGAGGTCAGGAGATCGAGACCATCCTGGCTAACACAGTGAAACCCCATCTCTACTAAAAATACAAAAAACTAGCCAGGCATGGTTGCAGGTGCCTGTAGTCCCAGCTACTCGGGAGGCTGAGGCAGGAAAATGGAGTGAACCCGATAGGCAGAGCTTGCAGTGAGCAGAGATTGCGCCACTGCACTCCAGCCTGGGTGACGTGAGACTCCATCTAAAAAAAAAGGGAAAAAAAAAAAGAAGTTGGATTTCTCAGCATATAACTTGTTTTACAGACTTTGGAACCACGTAAATATTTTACATAATTTTAAAGGCAAAACTAATTTTTTAAAAAGCAACCTCTAAGTCAGGTGTGGTGGTATATGCCTGTAGTCTCAGCTACTCAGGAGGTTGAGGCAAGGAGAACTGCTTGAGGTCAGAAGTTGAAGACCAGCCTGGGCAATATAGCAAAACTCCCATCTCTAAAAAAATTAAATAAATACAGTAAAATGAAAAAAAAAAAAAAAGCAACCTCTAAAAATCAAAAGCAAAATGTGTTGTTGAGTTGGTGGAATAACCTCATAGAAAAGAATTTCAAATGGTTCTTAAACCTTGCAATTTTATCATAGATCTTTATTGTTATATATCCTAAGGGAGAAAAATGCCCCCCAAAAATCTTAAACTGTTTTCAGTAATTTATTTTTGGTGGTAATATGAGTATTCTGAGATTGATATATTAGGGTTTAAGCAACTAGGTAATTATATTGGTATCAGTAAGAAGAAGGACTTTTGTCAAGGGATAAAGGAGACAGAGATAAAGTTAAGTAAAAAAATCTGTATTCCCGCATCTAAACTGAAAGTACCAGTATGGAGTTATGATCTCTTTTAATATTTAAAAAAACTTACATTGCCTAGCTCCATCCACTGAAAAGCACTAGAAACAATAACAAATTCAGTATCAGGAAGCAATCTTAATATTATATGTTTTTTTACAATAGCTTTTTTTTTTTAAATGAAATTTCACTCTTCTCACCCAGGCTGGAGTGCAATGGCGTGACCTCAGCTCACTGCAACCTCTGCCTCTGGGGTTCAAGCGATTCTCCTGTCTCAGCCTCCCAAGTAGCTGGGATTATAAGCGTGCACCACCATGTCTGGCTAATTTTTAAATTTTTAGTAGAGATAGGGTTTCATCATGTTGGCCAGGCTGATCTCGATTTCATCATGTTGGCCAGGCTGATTTCATCATGTTGGCCAGGCCTTGGCGTCCCAAAGTGTTGGGATTACAGGCATGAGTCATCATGCCCAGCCTTGTTTTTGAATTTCTGTACAATCAAGCTTTAAGGTCATTAGGCTGCCCAGAGAACTTCCTCACTCACTGTCATTGGGTCTTAAATGCCTAAGCTTGCCAGAAACCTGACCATCCAGTAAGTGGAGTATTAGTACACATAGATAACTCACCAATTTATCCTTCTCCTCTTGGGCTTTTTCCTTTGTTTCATTTAATTGCTGTTTCAGTTTTTCAATCTGTGGAAAATCAAAATACAAGGTCGGGAAGATAGAGAAACTGCTCTATGTCTACCTTTATTAAGTGGACTAGTTTCACACAATACTAAAACCATTATGGCAAAAAAGGTGAGTGAGGCGGAAAGAGAAGAAGAGGGGACAGGAAATTTCCCATACCTTCAACCTGCTATTGCCAGTTTCTAAAACCTGGCTATCATCAGAAGTACTTGGGCAACTTCTTTTTTTGTTTTTGTGGTTAAAAATAAAAGCAACATTAAATTTACCATCTTAACCATTTTAAACATATAGCTCAGTAGTGTTAAGTATATTCACGTTGTGCAACAAATCTCTAGAACTTTTCATCTTACAAAACTAAAACTATACCCAATAAATCTTAATTTCCCCTTACCTCTCCCCAGCACTTGGCAACCATCCTCTACTTTCTGTTTCTATAATTTTGACTACTTTGGATACTTCATGAGTGGAATCATACATTATTTGCCCTTTGGTGACTGGCTTATTTCATTAAGCATAATGTCCTTGAGGTTCATTCATGTCATAGCTTGTGACAGGATTTCCTTTAAGGCGCATACTATTGCACCACATGCATACACCTTTTCCTTATCCATTCACCCATCGATGGATAATTTGGGTTGCTTCCACCTCTTGGCTATTGTGAATAGTGCTGCAATGAATATGGGCGTGCAAATATCTCTTCAAGATCCTGCTCTGGGCTGGGCGGAGTGGCTCATGCCTGTAATCCCAGCAATTTGGGAGGCCGAGGTGGGTGGATTGCTTGAGCTCAGAGTTTTAGATCAGCATGGGCAACATGGCAAAATCCCATCTCTACAAAGAAATACAAACATTAGCCAGGTGTGGTGGCGAGCACCTGTAATCCCAGCTAGAGCCTGGGAGGTGAAGGTTGCAGTGGGCCAACATTACGCCACTGCACTCCGCTCTGGGTGACAGAGTGAGATCCTGTCTCAACAACAACAAAAATCCTGCTTTGAATTGTTTTGGATATATTAAATATACCCAGAAGTGAGATTGGTATTTCTATTTTTAATCTTTTGAGGAACTTCCATACTGTTTTCCACAATGGCTACAACATTGTACAGTCCCACCACCAGTGCACAAGCGTTCTAACACCTCCACGTCCTTGCCAACACTTATTTTCTGTTTTTTAGGCAGTAGCCATTCTAACGGGTATGAGGTGATATCTTGTTGTAGATTTTATTTACATCTCTTATCTGAGTAACTTTTTTTTTTGAGTTGGAATCTCTCTCTGTCGCCCAGGCTAGAGTGGAGTGGCACAATCTCGGCTCAGTGCAACCTCTGTCTCCCAGGTTCAAGTGATTATTTTGCCTTAGCCTCCCGAGTAGCTGGGACTACAGGCGCATGCCACCACACCTGGCTAATTTTTGTAGTTTTAGTAGAGACAGGGTTTCATCATATGGCCAGGCTGGTCTTTTTTTTTTTTTTTTTTTTTTTTTTTGAGACGGAGTCTCGCTCTGTCGCCCAGGCTGGAGTACAGTGGCCGGATCTCAACTCACTGCAAGCTCCGCCTCCCAGGTTCACGCCATTCTCCTGCCTCAGCCTCCCGAGTAGCTGGGACTACAGGCGCCCGCCACCTCGCCCGGCTAATTTTTTTGTATTTTTTAGTAGAGACGGGGTTTCACTGTGCTAGCCAGGATGGTCTCGATCTCCTGACCTCGTGATCCGCCCGTCTCGGCCTCCCAAAGTGCTGGGATTACAGGCGTGAGCCACCGCGCCCAGCCGAGGCTGGTCTTGAACTCCTGACCTTGTGATCTGCCTGCCTTGGCCTCCCAAAGTGCTAGGATTACAGGCGTGAGCCACTGTGCCCAGCCTTATCTGGGTAACTTTTTCAGAAAAGTTTCTTTTTACTTTCTTTTGTTTTCTTTTTTTTTTTTTTTTTTTGAGACAGGAGTTCTACTCTTGTTGCCCAGGCTGGAGTGGAATGGCATGATCTCAGCTCACTGCAATCTCCACCTCCCGGGTTCAAGCAATTCTCCTGCCTCAGCCCCCCGAGTAGCTGGGATTACAAGCATGTGCCACCCCAGGCCCGGCTAATTTTGTATTTTTAGTAAAGACAGGGTTTCTCCATGTTGGTCAGGTTGGTCTCGAACTCCTGACCTCAGGTGATCTGCCCGCCTCGGCCTCCCAAAGAGCTGGGATTACAGGCATGAGCCACTGTGTCTGACCCAAAAAGTTTCTTTTTAAAAATAATACTTTTTTTTTTTTCTTGCTGTCGCCCAGGCTGGAGTGCAGTGGCGCAATTTCGGCTCACTGCAACCTCCGCCTCCTGGGTTCACGCCATTCTCCTGCCTCAGCCTCCTGAGTAGCTGGGACTATAGGCGCTCGCCACTACGCCCGACTAATTTTTTGTATTCTTTAGTAGAGACGGGGTTTCACTGTGTTAGCCAGGATGGTCTCGATCTCCTGACCCCGTAATCCGCCCGCCTTGGCCTCCTAAAGTGCTGGGATTACAGGTGTGAGACACCACGCCCGGTCTAAAAATAATTTTTAAAAATACAGATGGAGTCAGGTGGGCGTGGTGGCTCAAGCTTGTAATCCCAGCACTTTGGGAGGCCAAGACAGGTGGATCACCTGAGGTCAGGCATTCAAGACCAGCCTGGCCAACATGGTGAAACCCTGTTTCTACTAAAAATACAAAACTTAGTTGGGCGTGGTGGCGCACACCTGTAATCCCAGCTACTCGGGAGGCTGAGGCAGGAGAATCGCTTGAACACGGGAGGCAGAGGTTGCAGTGAGCCAAGATCATGTCATTGCACTCCTGCCTGGGTGACAGAGCAAGACTCCGTCTCAAAAAAAAAAAAAAAAAAAAAAGAGATGGAGTCTTGCCATGTTGCTCAGGCTGGTCTCAAAGTCATGGGCTTAAGTGATCCTCCTGCCTTGGTCTCCCAAAGTGCTGGGATTATAGGCATGAGCCACAGTGCCTAGCCAAGACAAGTTTCAAGAAGAGTACAAAAAATTACCATACTATTCACTCATATACATTAATTTTGCCACCTTTGCTTTCCCTCTATCTGTATGTGTGTGTGTGTGTGTGTGTATTTTTTTAGTGGTAAAGGGTAATGTCAATTTCAAGATGACCTTTTACCCCTAAAGACTTCAGTATCTATTTCCTTATTTCTTTTTCTTTCTTTTTTTTGAAACGGAGTCTTGCTCTGTCGCCCCGGCTGGAGTGTAGCAGCGCAATCTTGGCTCACTGCAACCTATGCCTCCCGGGCTCATGTAATTCTCCTGCCTCAGCCTCCCAAGTAGCTGGGACTACAGGCATGCGCCACCACGCTTGGCTAATTTTTTGTATATTTTGTAGAGATGGGGTTTCACCATGTTGGCCAGGCCGGTCTCGAACTTCTGACCTCAGGTGATCCACCAGCCTCAGCCTCCCAAAGTGCTGAGATTACAGGCGTGAGCCACCGTGCCTGGCCATTCAGTATCTATTTTTGAAGAAAAAGGGCATTCCCTTTTAAAAGCACTATAAAATTATAAAGATGAGGAAGTTTAACATTAATATAGTATTATGTAATATATACTCTATATTTAAATTCTGCTATAATTATCCCAATAATGTCCTTTATTGCAATTTTGTATTTTTCTTGTCTAGGATACAACCCTTGATCATGCATTGCATTTAGCTGTCATGTGTCTTAGTCCCCTTTAATCTGGAACAGTTTCTCGGTCTTTGTTTTTAAATTGACTTTTTAAAAAGGATATTGGCCAGGATTGGGCTTGGCTGATGCTTCTTCATGAGTAGATTCAGGTTGTCCATTTTTGGTAGGCTATATATAGTACCTAAGTGATGATGTATCCTTTTCAGTACATCACATCATTAGTGTGTACTGATTGATGCTAATTTTAACCAGTTGGTTAAGGTTGTGTCTGCCCACTTTCTCCATCTAAAAGTTATTATTTTTTCTTTTGTGATTATTAAGTAATTTGTGAGAAGATCTTTTGAGACTATGAAATTATCCTCCTCATTAAACTTTCATCCAGTAGGTTTTAGCATCCATTGATGATTCTTGACTGATTCAGTTATTACTATGATGCCAAAGGGTGATTTTTCTAACTCCATCACTCCTTGGAAATTTACTAATTGGCATTCTATGGCAAAAAAAAAAAAAGAAAAGTCGGGTAAGGTGACTCATGGCTGTAATCCCAATACTTTGGGAGGCCGAGACAGGTGAATCACCTGAAGTCAGGAGTTTGAGACCAACCTGGCCAGCACAATGAAACTCTGTCTCTACTACAAATACAAAAATTAGCCAGGCATGATGGTGGTGCACCTGTAATCCCAGCTACTCAGAAGGCTGAGGCAGGAGAATCCTTTGAACCCAGCGGAGGTTGCAGTGAGCCAAGATCACACCACTGCACTCCAGCCTGGGTGACAGAGTGAGATTCCATCTGAAAAAAAGAAAAAAAGGCTTCCTTTCTCCCTTATTTATTAATGTATGTATTTATTAGTAGTATACACACGTGGATTTTTATTTCGTTCAATAAGTTATAATCTATTACTGTCATTATTTATTAGGTTACTGCAAAAGCATTGCAGTTTTTGCCATTCTTTTTTTTTTTTCTTTTTGAGACAGAGTCTCACTCTGTCCCCAAGGGTGGAGTGCAGTGGTGCGATCTCAGCTCACTGCAACCTCTGCCTCTTGGGTTCAAGCGATTCTCCTGTCTCAGTTTCCTGAGTAGCTGGGATTACAGGTGCGCACCACCATACCCGACTAATTTTTGTATTTTTAGTAGAGACAGGGTTTCGCCATGTTGGCCTGGCTGGTCTTGAACTCCTGACCTCAGGTGATCTGCCTGTCTCGGCCTTCCAAAGTGCTGGGATTACAGGCGTGAGCCACTGCACCCAGCCATTTTTGCTATTCTTTATTAGGTTGGTGCAAAAGTAATTGTGGTTTTTGACATTCTTTTAATGCATCAACCTAATATTTTGATTGTCCTGGATTTGGCCAATGGGAGCCCCTTCAAACAAGGCCATGTCCTTTAAAATTTTTTATTTTATTTTCTGGCACAATTACATATTCCACACTCTTTTTTTTTTTTTTTTTTTAGATGGAGTTTCACTCTTGTTGCCTAGGCTGGAGTGCAATGGTGTGATCTTGGCTCACTTGTTCAAATGATTCTCCTGCCTCAGCCTCCTGAATAGCTGGAGTTACAGGTGCCTGCCACCACACCTGGCTAATTTTTATATTTTTAGTAGAGATGGGGTTTCATCATGTTGGCCAGGCTGGTCTCAAACTGCTGACCTCAGTAATCCACCCGCCTTGGCCTTCCAAAGTGCTGGGATTACAGGCATGAACCATGCCTGGCCAGGACAGAGAATAAGTCTTGATGGACTGGCTGTGGGAAAGGGGAAAAAGGTGTCGGGGATGACTTCTAGATTTCTCTTGAGCATGTAAGTCAGTGGCATGCAAAGAACATTGGAGGGACCTCTGCTTTTGGTCAACTTGGTATGTCAGGGACTAGATTCACCTTCTTACTTGAAACAGTTTTTTTAAACGACAAAAGATATGAAATAATGATTTTCAGGATGTTGGACATCAGGCAACAAAGGACAGTAATCACCAAAGAGAAAGGATATAAAAGAGGTGAACTTTGTGGCTGCCCCAAGCTTACTGCTTTGAAAGAGTTTCCAGGCTGCGGTGCAGGGAGAGGTTGGCGGGCTTCCTGAGTTGAAGAAATGGAGCTGAGAGTATGGAGGGGCCAAGGCAGCTAGAGTTCACAGGACAGCAGAGTACCGGAGAGGAGAGGGCAGCACAGAGAAAGAAGAGAGATCCACAGAGGGTCCTCCTGGAGTATTTAGCTGAGAACTGATCAGCACATTCACGTGAGGGAGCTACTTGAGGATGAAGGAAGAACCATCCAAAAGGATTGGAAGGAACAGTGCCTGGCACCACTGGGCCAGTAATAGTGCCTACTCCCACTGGACTGGAGAAACTTCATCATTCACAGGACACCAGGGAGGACTCAAAAGGATCTTGCTTCTGTAGTGTGGAATAGATTTGTCAAAACATCAAACTGTACACTTCAAATATGTGCATTATCATGTGTGAATTGTATCTCAGTAAAGCTTTTTACAAATGAATGCTGTGGCCGGGTGCAATGGCTCATGCCTGTAATCCCAGCACTTTGGGAGGCCAAGACAGGCAGATCACTTGAGACCAGGAGTTCAAGACCAGCCTGGGCAACATGGCAAAACCCTGTCTCTACCAAAAATACAAAAAATTAGCCAGGCATGGAGGTGCATGCCTGTAGTCTTGGCTGCTTGGGAGACAGAGGCAGGAGGATCATCTGAGCCCAGAGGTTGATCCTGTGGTGAGCCATGATCACACCACTGCACTCCAGACCAGGCAATAGAGTGAGACCCTGTCTCAAAAGTAATAATAAAATAATAATAATATGAGACAGAGTTTTGCTCTGTTGCCCAGGCTGGACTGCTGTGACATAACCATGGCTCACTGCAGCTTCAACCTCCTGGGCTTAAGTGATCCTCCTACCTTAGCCTCCTGAGTAGCGGGGACTATAGGTGCACACTGCCATGCCTGGCTATTTTTTTATTTTGTGTAGAGACTGGGTCTTGCGTTGTTCCCCAGGCTGGTCCTGAACTCCCAGGCTAAGTTATCCTCCAGTTCGGCCTCCCAAAGTGTTGGCATTATAGGCATGAACTACCGCACCCAGCCTGAATTTTTACTTTTAACATCTACTAGGGGTGTGACTTTGGGCAAGTTACCTGTCCTTTCTGAGAGTCAATTTCTTCATCTGTAACATGGAAATAACAATATTATAGCTACACAGGGTTATTAAAATAATAGGAGGTTAGTAAAAGAATCAGAGAAGTAAAGCACCCAGTATAGTACGTTGTAGTGGCTCCAAAATGTTAGTTCCCTTCCCTTTTTCTTTTTCTTTTTTTTTTTTTTGAGATGGAGTCTCGCTGTGTCGCCCAGGCCGGAGTACAGTGGTATGATCTCAGCTCACTGCAATCTCTGCCTCCCGGGTTCAAGCAATTCTCCTGCCTCAGCCTCCCGAGTGGCTGGGACTACAGGTACATGCAGCCATGCCCGGTTAATTTTTGTATTTTAGTAGAGACGGGGTTTCACCTTGCTGCCCAGGCTGGTTGCGAACTCCTGGGCTCAGGCAATTTGCCCACCTTAGCCTCCCAAAGTGCTGGGATTACAGGCGTGAGCCACTGCGCCCGGCCTCCCTTTTTCTTCCAAATATAAAATGATAGCTTTACTCTCAACACTTTAATAAGGTACAATAAGATACAAGATTCGGCCGGGCGCGGTGGCTCAAGCCTGTAATCCCAGCACTTTGGGAGGCCGAGAAGGGTGGATCACGAGGTCAGGAGATCGAGACTATCCTGGCTAACACGGTGAAACCCCGTCTCTACTAAAAAATACAAAAAACTAGCCGGGCGAGGTGGCGGGCGCCTGTAGTCCCAGCTACTTGGGAGACTGAGGCAGGAGAATGGCGTGAACCCGGGAGGCGGAGCTTGCAGTGAGCTGAGATCCGGCCACTGCACTCCAGCCTGGGCGACAGAGCGAGACTCCGTCTCAAAAAAAAAAAAAAAAGATACAAGATTCAACTGGCCAAAAAAAAAAAGATTCAACTTGCTGGGTTCAGAACATTATCACAGATTACCAGTGAATGGCTTTACAAATTTTTAAAACTAAAAATTAGCATAAAAAAATATAGATCACGGCAGCGCACAGTGGCTCAAGCCTGCCCAGCACTTTGGGAGGCTGAGACGGGTGGATCACGAGGTCAGGAGATCGAGACCGTCCTGGCTAACACGGTGAAACCCCGTTTCTACTAAAAAAAAATACAAAAAAACTAGCCGGGCGAGGTGGCGGGCGCCTGTAGTCCCAGCTACTTGGGAGGCTGAGGCAGGAGAATGGCGTAAACCCGGGAGGCGGAGCTTGCAGTGAGCTGAGATCCGGCCACTGCACTCCAGCCAGGGCGACAGAGCGAGACTCCGTCTCAAAAAAAATATATAGATAGATAGATAGATAGATAGATAGATAGATAGATAGATAGATAGATAGATCGATCACATACCATGCTCTTGTCCTTAAAATAAAGTGGATCATAATGTTCCCTTATGATCATCAATCTCTGTTTGCTTCAGAGAAGAAAACA
Organism: Macaca fascicularis; assembly: GCF_037993035.2. Lineage (NCBI taxonomy): Eukaryota > Metazoa > Chordata > Mammalia > Primates > Cercopithecidae > Macaca > Macaca fascicularis. The sequence continues at coordinate 141,960,820 of NC_088381.1, read as the reverse complement.
TGGAACGAGGATTGAAAATTAGAGAGCCAATAACAGTAAAACCATTCTGAAAAAGTGTCTAGCTTCAAGGAGAGTTAAGGTCAATTGAAATGTCTTAACTATATGTTAAGATTTCAAGGAATTAAACATCTTAGAAATACATAACCACATCAGTATCACCATAGAGGTAGTTAATGAGGCTGAGGAGGTTTTCTGCCTACCTACCATATTATCTTTCTCCTGATCCTGCTTCTTCAGGTAACTTAATACTGACATTATGTCTTTCTCCATTTTACATTGCTTTTTCTTTAAGTCCTCATTACTTTTTGCCAGTGTCCGTGAAGTATCACGATACTCAATCCTAGAGAGTTCTGTGATTTCCAACCTGGCCTCCCAAAGGGAGGCATTGGCCTTGGCTCTGTCCACCACAGATTCATCTGTTTTTATTAACTTCCTGCATGGGAAGAGGACATTGACAGTATATGACTATTTATACAACTCTAATATGCAGACAGTATATAACTCTACTATATTACTATTAAATTTTTCTCTTTTTAAATTTGTTTTGCTTGGCATTTCCCCTGGCACACATGAGAAAACATTGTTGGATGAATAAGTTAATAAGAAATACATATTCACATTTGAAAAATGAAAAAAAAAATACATATTCACTCGTATTCACATAAGAGAATTAAGTAAGTGTCTCGTCCTGGAAGAGGCGAGCCCCGGAGCATAACTTGAAAAGACTGGAAAAACAAAGGGAAAAGACAGGATAAACCAAACTCATTTCATAAAGCTTTCATACCTTTTTTTTTTTTTTTTTTTTTGAGACAGGGCCTGGCTCCGTCACCGTGCTGGAGTGCAGAAGCACGATCTCGGCTCCCCACAACCCCTGCCTCCTGGGCTCAAGCCATCCACCCACCTCAGCCTCCCAAGTGGCTAGGATTACAGGATTATGCAACTATACCCAGCTAATTTTTGTATTTTTCGTAGAAATAGGTTTTTGCCATGTTGCCCAGGCTGGTCTTGAACTCCTGGGCTCAAGTGATCCTCCTACCTCAGCCTCCCAAAGTGCTGAGATTACAGGTGTGAGCCACTGAGCCTGGACAGTTTTTATATCTTTTCATTTACTTATTTGATTCTCCCATTTTTTTTTTTTTTTTTAATAGAGATGGGGTCTCACTATGTTGCCTAGGCTGTTCTCCAACTCCTGGGCTCAAGTATCCTCCCACCTCAGCCTCTTAATGTGCTGAGATTACAGGTGTGAACCAGTGCCCTGGCCTGATTCTCCTGTAGTTAAACTATCTTTTCTATTCCTACTCACTCAGTGCTGGACTTTGGTTCTCTCCACTGCAAACCCATTATCTCTGTTTATTTTCTGCATGAGTATATCCATTGGTAGTGTAACTATAATCTCCCACCCACTTCACCCTCTACTTTTGAGTTTTTTTTGTTTTTGTTTTGTTTTGTTTTTGGCTAGGTCTTGGACAAAAAGTCAAGTCACTAGGGCAAGTATGTTAAATACTTTATCAGCTGGTGCCACGGTTCACCGGACTTTTTTTTTTTTTTTTTTTTTGAGACAAGGTCTTGCTCTGTCATCCAGGATATAGTACAGTAGCAACACACAGCTCACTGCAGCCTCGACCTCCCAGGCCCAGACAATGCTCCACCTCAACCTCCTGAGTAACTGTGACTACAGGCATGAGTTAGCATGCCCAACTAATTTTTAACAAAAATTTTTGTAGAGACAGGGTCCTCCTATGTTGTTCAGGCTGGTCTTGAACTCCTGGGCTCAAGTGATCTTCCCCCACTCAGCCTCCCAAAGTGCTGGGCATGAGCCACGATGCCCCGCCCACCAGGCTTTAAGGATGCCTGAGAAACCATAATCATTTATATAGAGGTGGAGAGGAAAAAGGAGGGATTCAAAGATTAAAGTGGTAAAGGAAGAGATTTTTCTAAATATTTATTATATGAGCATTAACAAAACACTACTCCTTATATATGGTAGGTACCATGATATACAAATACGTACACAATATTTAAGAATATTTCACCTGTATTTGAATTCTAAATATTTTCACACATATGTATATGTGGACCTTTCTATACTGCCACCCTCCACATCCACTTTCCTACCTCTGGTTCTCAGTCCTCTTCCACAGAGGTAATGGGTTTGCAGTGGAGAGAACCAAAGTCCCAGTTTCACCTTTTGTTCTCTTCAAATTAAGGCCAGCTCCATTCCCAACCCCTCAGCCTGTTATAACTCTTGATGTCCCTTTCTGGTATGATTTAGGCACTGGTGATACACCATCTCACTACGACCATCCAGGTATCAAATTTAAGTGGCTCAAAGTACTTGATGTGACAGGGCATGGTAGCTCAAGGCTGTCATCCCAGCACTTTGGGAGGCCGAGGCGGGTGGATCACCTGAAGTCAGGAGTTCAAGACCAGCCTGGCCAACATGGTGAAACCCTGTCTCCACTAAAAATAAAAAAATTAGCTGGGCGTGGTGACGGGTGCCTGTAATCCCAGCTACTCAGGAGGCTGAGGCAGAATAATTGGTTGAACCCAGGAGGCAGAGGTTGCAGTGAGCCAAGATCACGCCATTGCACTCCAGCCTGGGCAACAAGAGCAAAACTTGGTTTCAAGGAAAAAAAAAAAAAAAGTACTTGATGCAAGAAATTAGACACTCTAATAGGACCACTTATACTCACTGTAGAAACAAAGCCAGGTTTCTCAAACAATGGGTCATGGAAAATCCAAGGAATAAGGTCTCTTACCGTCAGTGTTCCTCATTGTTCAAATGTGTACTGTAGAAGCATGGTCAAAATCTGAAAACATATGTGAGTGAGTTCTAGGAATGTGATAAGCCCTTGGCACTTTAAGTGCTAGACAAACTGTGCAGCTATGTAAAAACAACAACAACAAAAAAACCCATAAGATAATACTTACATTAATACATGGGAAGAAAAAAGTCACATATAAGTATGTACATTGGGCTATCATTTTATTTAAAAATAAAATAATACTCCAAAATATAGTAGTGTTTATTTTTGGATAATGAGACTACAGGTTATTATTGTTTTCTCTTTTGGTACTTCCCATGTTTCCCAAACTTTCTGTATTGAGCATGAATTACTCTCTTAAGTTACTTTACAAACATCTCAAGTTTGGTGCCAACTCTGTGTTCCCATATATGATATTGCTGCACACCACATAGGACTCCAACGTGTCCAGAAACCACCGGGGTCCCCCAACAGGGCTAGTAGCAATCTAGCAGCAACTCCAGGCCTGTAAGGGGTTAGTGCTAGAACATTACCCACCTCAGTGGCTCGGATCAGTTTGGGAAAACCTCAACAATTACCCAACTTGGTAAAATACTTCAGGTGTCCCCTTTGAACCAAAAGAGATCTCTGAAAATGCCCAAGGAAATACTTTATACATCCGCTACACGTTTAAGATCATCTGAACCACATAGTAGAGATGTGTCAGACTATGGACATGGGAACTGTAATCCTCACAAGCCGGGAGAACCAAGAGGGTCCGAGGGGGCCGGCGCGGGGGGCGCCAGGTAGCCAGCCCCAGACCCGAAATCTCAGGCAGGCCCAGGGAGAGGGGGACTCTCGCGCGGCTTCTCCTTACTTAGTGTCTTTGCCTCTGCTCTTGCCTTTCTTTTTGTCCTTTCCCTTCGACGGCATCTTGGCTTCCCCAGCGGCTCCGCTGTAGTCGTTGCCCAGCCGCCGCCACCCTGGCCGGCTCCGTCTCCAAGGGAACCTGGACGCCGAACGGGCAACGCCCGGCCCCCGCCGCTGACGGCGCGCGGAGAGCGCACGCGCCCGTGACGTGGCCCAGACGCCGCCGCGCGCGGGGCGGGGCGGAGGTCGCGCCGAGGGCGGCGGGCTGCCGCGCCAGGGTGGCGCGCGCGCGGTGAGTGTGCGAGAGTCGGCGGCTCCTGATCTTCTGTGTGGGGCCCGGGCTCCGCGGGCGGGAGGCGCGAGCTGGCAGCCCCGGGCGGTAGCGCTCCGTCCTGCGGCCCGGGTGTGTCAGGAGTCGCCGCGGTCGGGGCACCCTTGCTTCAGGAAGCTTAGATCCCCGCTGGTCCGCCCGCCCCGCCGCGGTGGTCTGAGCCGCAGCCCTTTTCCGTGCCTCCACGCCGCAGCCAGCGTGACCGCCGCTGCCAGCTCTCGCCACCGCTCCGCCTCCGCCGCTCCCGGCACTGCCCGACTTCTTTGAGTTCCATCCCTTTCCTGGCTTTTCATCCTTGCTGATTCTGTAAGGGATAGCGCAGCCAGCGGACGTCCCAGGCCAAACGTTTTTTGATAGGCTGTTGATGACTTTCCCGAGGGCGGTGGTTGGGGGCGAGGCTGCCTGCCTCCCAACAGCAGCAGCACGCCAGGGAGCCGGCAGGGAGGGGAGTGCTGCCACCGAGGTCAGGAGCAGGGTCCTGGGCCTCATTAGGTCCTGTGTGGCCGATACTTCCCGCCCACGACCGTCCCCCGGATTTCCATTTGCTAATACCTCACCCATCCGTAGCCTTGTTTCCTCAAGTTGCATAAAGTTGAAAGCTCTTCAACTTGCCTCCCCGACTCCTGAAATCCTGAATACACCTCTGAAAAGGAGTGTACTCACAAGTATTCTCATTTTTCAATTAGACTCAGTTAGTCATTAAGAAAGATACGGTATTCTGAGTGTCAAGCCAATAGGAGACTTGTGGTTGAAGCTCTGCTCTGTGTTATACTCCATTTCAATTTAAAAAGTTTATTTTAAATGTCGTTGTAGATCCTTCCTCACCATTTCTCTATGGAGGACTTAATTCGTACACCCCTTCCCGAGGTCTTTGACCTCTAATTACTCCCCCCCACTTTGTTTGCCACTTGCATGATTTCTGTTTCTGAATTTCTGTTTCTGCTCTGAGGGAACATGCCGATTTGGTAATGATAAGTCATGTAAACTTTTTTTTTTTTTTTTTCTGAGACAGTCTCCTGTCGCCCAGGCTGGAGTGCAGTGGGGCATCTCAGCTCCCTGCAACCTCCACCTCCTGGGTTCAAGGATTCTCCAGCCTCAGCCTCCCCAGTAACTAGGACTACAGGTGCATGCCATCACACCCAGCTAATTTTTGTATTTTTGGTAGAGATGGAGTTTCACCATGCTGGCCAGGCTGGTCTCGAACTCCTGGCCTCTGGTGATCCACCCACCTCGGCCTCCCAAAGTGTTGAAATTACAGGTGTGAGCCACCGCCCCTGGCTGTAAACCTTTTTTTTTTTTCCCCTGAGACGGAGTCTCGCTCTTGTTGCCCAGGCTGGAGTGCAATGGCGCGATCTCGGCTCACCACAACCTCCACCTCCCGGGTTCAGGCGATTCTCCTGCCTCAGCCTCTCGAGTAGCTGGGATTAAAGGCGCACACCACCATCCCTGGCTAATTTTGTATTTTTAGTAGAGACAGGGTTTCACCATGTTGGTCAGGCTGGCATAAACCTTTTTATACATACCATCTGTCAGCATGATCATGGCTTTTTCTTTCTTTCTTTTTTTTGTTGAGAGGGAGTTTCTCTCTTGTTGCCCACCCAGGCTGGAGTGCAATAGCACAATCTTGGCTCACCACCACCTCCACCTCCCGGATTCAAGCAATTCTCCTGCCTCAGCCTCCCGAGTAGCTGGGATTACAGGCGTGCGCTACCACGCCCGGCTACTTTTATATTTTTAGTAGAGATGGGGTTTCTCCGTGTTGGTCAGGCCAGTCTCGAACTTCTGACCGAAGGTGAACCGCCCGCCTTGGCCTCCCAAAGTGCTGGAATTACAGGCGTGAGCCACCGCGCCTGGCTGATCATGGCTTTTTCTGACTGTATCTCTGGTACATTTTCACACTCCCATGAATCCATAGGTGGAATCGCCATATATTGAAGGGGTTATCTCTGATATAAAATCTATACAGTTACTATTTTGTATGTGTAAGGTTCTGAAAAAGCACACTGTTGATAAGCTGCAGAAAAGAGAGTAGGGCATCTTCTGTCACAGGCTGTATATTCGGAATTTATTCTAGAAATTGGTAACTTTATTTTTTTTGAGGTGGAGTCTTGCTCTGTCGCCTAGGTTGGAGTGCAGTGGTGCTATCTAGGCTCACTGCAAGCTCCGCCTCCTGGGTTCATGCCGTTCTCCTGCCTCAGCCTCCCCAGCAGCTGGGACTACAGGCGACTACAGGCGCACACCGCCACGCCCAGCCAATTTTTTGTAATTTTAGTAGAGATCAGGTTTCACCGTATTAGCCAGGATGGTCTCGATCTCCTGACCTTGTGATCCTCCTACCTCGGCCTCCCAAAGTGCTGGGATTACAGGTGTGAGCCACCTAGCCCGGCCAGAAATTGGTAACTTACAATATGAAAGTCAGTTCAAGACTCCTTATTTGAACGTAGGCTTATAGATTAATTTATAAACAAAAATTTGACTATAACGATTATTAATATATGCGTAGTACCTTAGTTATAGTACTTTATCGTTTCTTTTATTGGTTTTTGGGTTTTTTGGTGGTTTTCTTGAGATAGGGTCTTACTCTTGCCCATGCTGGAGTACAGTAGCAGCGTCATGGCTCCTTACAGCTTCGACCTCCTGGACTCAAGTCTCTGGCATGCACCTCAGCCTCTGGCATGCACCACCACGCCTGGCTAATTTTGTATTTTTTGTAGAGACAGGGTTTTGCCATGTTGCCCAGGCAGGTCTTGAACTCCTGAGCTCAAGTGATCCTCCTGCCTTTGCCTCCCAAAGTGCCGGGATTACAGGCATGAGCAGCCACACCTGACCTAGTTTATTTTATTGTATATATTTTTTATTGACTAAGTTTGATTTTGTAGATAAAGCTGTTGTGACATGAATATGACTCAGAGAAATGCCAAGATTTCATACTCTGGTAGAGGTGGGTCTAGAGTCTACAGTCTTCTGAATTCCCTCATTTTCTACCAAAGAACTGAATGTTGTTACTGTCATCTGCTGGTGAGCAACAACTGATAGTATGGATAGTAGAGTAGGAAGTTGCTATTTAGTAGTTTATGTGGTAGCATTTCCTTCCACAGCTACTGGTAGGTGCCTTTACTGTGAAGTTTCGCGAATTATTACTAAATAAATTTGCCTTGTTTCATTGTTTAGAACACTAATGCTTTTAAACTTGGAATAAACCCACTTCTTGTTTTGTTGACTTGGTTTTGTAATTCTTTTTCTGTCCAGTTTTCCTTGTTCCTGGTCAACAAAGAAATGTGGAGTGTCTTGGCTGAATCCTCATACAGACAAGATCATTATGGTGCTGTTAGGTAGGACTTGTATCCAGATGTAAGGTAATATCTCCACCAGCTTAAAGTTGTAAATGTATTTCAAATGCTCCTCAATGGTGGTTTTCTTTTTTTCCTGAATTTAATTCTCTATTATTTTGCCAGGTGATGTTAATTTTGTTCAATAAACCATATATAAAATCTAGAACTATTATGTATCAAAATAGATAGAACTTCTGGCTGGGCATGGTGGTTCATGCCTGTAATCCTAACACTTTGGGAGGCCAAGGCAGGTGGATTGCTTAAGCCCAATTCAAGACCAGTCTGGACAACATGGCAAAACCCTGTCTTTACAAAAAGTACAAAAATTAACCGGGTGTGGTGACATGTACCTGTAGTTCCAGCTTACTCAGGAATCTGAGTTCAGAGGATCACCTGAGCCCAGGGAGGTCAAGGCTTCAGTGAGCCGTGATTGTGCCACTGTATTCCAGCCTGAGCAATAGTGTGATTCTTTCTCAAAAAAAAAAAAAAAAAGGGCGGGGGTGCGGGGAGAGGGTGGGTAGTACTTCTGCTTGTTTCTTCTAGTAACTCCAGAACCGGGTTTACTTTATAAACTCATCTGTAACTTTATTTGGGTTTACCTTAGAAGCCATGTTTCTCTTCATAAATCATTCTTGAAATCACCTTATAGCAGATGGTACTTTATAGGTAAAACAGACTAAGTGAACAGCTTTAGATTTTGTTTTTACATAGCCTTTAGAATCCTAAATAAATATATTATTATCCAAACTGTACTAAAGGGAATAATCAGTGTTTCTCTTGGGAGTTACTTTTTTTTTTTTTTTTTTGAGAGGTAGTCTTGCTCTTTCGCCTAGGCTATAGTGCAATGGCACAATCGTGTCTCACTTCAGCCTCCACCTCGCAGATTCAAGTGATTCTCCTGCCTCAGCCTCCCGAGTAGCTGGGATTACAGGCACCAGCCACCATGTCTGGCTAATTTTTGTATTTTAGTAGAGATGGGGTTTCACCATGTTGGCCAGGCTGGTCTTGAACTCCTCACCTCCGGTGATCTGCCTGCCTTGGCCTCCCAAAGTGCTGGGATTACAGGCTTGAGCCACCCACACCTGGCCAGGAGTTACTTTCATCCTGCTTTTTTATTGCATGTGCTGCAAATATAGAATTCTGCTAAACTGACATTTTCTTGTGATATTAAGACTAGTTCAGATCTCTGCAGGGGCATTTTAAGAAATCCTGGTGGTCAAGGATTTAATCTTATCACTTTTAGATAAATTTTAAAAATTTAAAGCATTCACTGTTTTACTTATATACAAGATACATTACCACAGATAATTATTTATTTATTTAATTTATTTGTTTATGAATGAATGACAGGGTCTCACTGTGTCACCCAGGCTGGAGTGCAGTGGTGCAATCATGACTCACTGCAGCCTCAACCTTCTGGGCTCAAGCAATTCTCCCACGTCAGTCTCCTGAGTAGCTGGGACCACAGGTTCATGCCACCATGCCCAGCTAACTTTTTCTTTTTTTTTTTTTTTTTTTGGTTAAGACTGGGTCTCACTATGTTGCTCCTGGGCTCAAATGGTTCTCCTACCTCAGCCTCCCAAAGTGCTGGGATTATAGTTGTGAGCCACCATCCTTGGCCATATATTTTTGAGGTGGGGTTTTGTTATGTTGCCCAGGCTGAACTTAAGCTCCTGAGCTCAAGAGATCCTCCTACCTCAGCTTCCCAAGTAGCTGGGACTACAGGCGTGCACCACTATGCCTACAAATAATTATTAACTACTGTGACTTTATTTGCAAAATATCCCATTTTTATTAGTTGTCCATCCCAACAGAGCCACAGACTAAAAGTTGTCTAAGAAAACTTACCTGGGCTGGGCACAGTGACTCACATCTGTAATCCTAGCACTTCGGGAGGCCGAGGTAAGAGGATTGCTTGAGCCCGGGATTTTGAGACTGGCCTGAACAACATAACAAGATCCTGTCTCTAATTTTTTAAAAAATCAAAGAAAAATTACCCAAATTTTAGGCCCACTTGTCTGCATTTTCATGTCATGGATCTGTCAAACGTTCATTCATTTAAGAAACATTTAATGAGGCCGGGCGCGGTGGCTCACTCCTGTAATCCCAGCACTTTGGGAGGCCGAGGCGGGCGGATCATGAGGTCAGGAGATCGAGACCATCCTGGCTAACACAGTGAAACCCCGTCTCTAATAAAAATACACAAAATTAGCCGGGCGTGGTGGCAGGCGCCTGTAGTCCCAGCTACTCGGGAGACTGAGGCAGGAGAATGGCGTGAACCCGGGGGGCGGAGCTTGCAGTGAGCCGAGATCACACCACTGCACTCCAGCCTGGGCGACAGAGCGAGACTCCATCTCAAAAAAAAGAAAAGAAACATTTAATGAATACCAATTGTATAACAACCTGTCTGATAACTTGATGGGTACAGTAAGGAACAAGAGAAGGCCCTTGCCCTCAAGTTGTTTACAGTCAGATGTGTAAAGCTCTGACCTGGATGTTGATCTCTGAGAATATACAACCTCATTGTCACCCATCCACAAACACTTAACAGTAAACAGTACCAAGCAGGGATTGATAAAGGAGAGACGGTGTAGACTAGGGGTGTCCAATCTTTTGGCTTCCTTGGGCTACATTGGAAGAAGAAAAATTGTCTTGAGTCACACATAAAATATACTAACACTAATGATAGCTGATGAAGTTAAAAAAAAATCACAAAAAAGATCTCATAATATTTTAAGAAAGTTTACGAATTTGTGTTGGGCTGCATTCAAAGCCGTCCTGGGCTGCATGCGGCCCATGGGCTGTGGGTTGACTAAGCTTGGCCCAAACCCTAGGTGCTATTGACTTTGGAGGCATTTAAGACTGTCGTAGTCAGGGAAAGTTTACAGAAGGAGATGGACTGAAAGCAGAGGGAAGTTCATCTGGGAAGTTAGAACAATGTGAGCACAATTCAGAGTATGCTTAAACTCGAGCATTGTTTCCTAAAGTGTGGTCCACAGACCGGTAGCATCAGCATCATCTGGTAACTTATTAGAACTGCAGTTTCACAGGCCCCACCTGAGACCTACTGAATCAGAAATACTGGCAATGAGGCCCAGCAATCTGTGCCCTCCAGGTGGTTCTGATGCATGCTAAAGTTTCAGAACCACTAGACGAGAGCAGAGGGTTATTGTATGGAATGAGTAGGCCAAAAACTCTAAAAAGGCAGGCTGGGAACTCATTGTAAACGACTTAGAATGTCAGGCAGGGAATCTGTCTTTTATCCTGCAGACTAGAGCCACCAGCTTGTGACTTGGCTGGATTTGGCTCATAGAATGTGTTTTCTTTGGCCTGAAAGGTGGGTTTTTGGGGGATTTTAAATGGAATTAGTTGTCATCATTTAAAAATCAGCAGATTTTACAAAGAAATCTGTGCTTTCAGCTTACCTTGAAAAATCAGAAGACCTGGCAGAATGGGGCCTACGTTCCATTATGGTAGCAATTGGTGGGAATAGCAAGAAGCCACACCTTCAGATGGGACACATGCTCTCCAGTTTACCACAATCCCTACCAGTTCCTTTTGTCTTACACACACCTTTACTTATTTACATTTCCTGCCCTTTGCCTGTAGGTATTTGAGTTTGTAACTTCTGTTGTGGACAGTGAGACATTAATGAAAATTTTGAGAAGCAGAATGACGAGATTTATGTATTTGTTAATTTATTTAACAAACATTAAACAAACATATATGCCAGATGGTACTCTGTTAAGTAATCAGTGTTCAAAGATGAATGAGTCGCAGCTAGCACCAGTGGCTCATGCCTATAATCCCAGCACTTTGGGAAGCCAAGGCTGGTGGATCACTTGAGGTCAGGAGTTCAAGACCAGCCTGGCCAACATAATGAAACCCCCTCTCTACTAAAAATAAAAAATTAGCCAGGGATGATGGTGGGCACCTGTAATCCCAGCTACTCGGGAGGCTGAGGCAGGAGAATTGCTTGAACCTGGGTGGCGGAAGTTGCAGTGAGCCAAGATCATGCCATTGCACTCCAGCCTGGGCAACAGAGCAAGATGCCATCTCAAAAATAAATAAATAAATAAATAAAGTTTACTTTGGAGACCCTATAGTTAGAATTTATAACATTGGTTGCATGAGTCATATCCATAATTCAAATCCTGTCTTCAATGTGTCATCTTCAGATTTATGTTGTGTAGGTAAGTTTAACTTTTTTGTTCCTGAGGGAATAGAAAATAATATATAAACTCAAATTCTTCAAGTGATTCTTTCACCTTAGTCTCCCAAAGTGCTGGGAGTATAGGTGTGAGCCACCAAGCCCCCATCTGCTTGGTCCCTTTTAACCACATACTCGTGCGTGTAATAGTAGCTACTCATTGATTATATTGTGGAACATATGGCTGGCATTTTATTTTATTTTATTTTATTATTATTATTTTTTTGAGACGGAGTCTCGCTGTCGCCCAGGCTGGAGTGCAGTGGCCGGATCTCAGCTCACTGCAAGCTCCGCCTCCTGGGTTTTACATCATTCTCCTGCCTCAACCTCCCAAGTAGCTGGGACTACAGGCGCCCACCACCTCGCCCGGCTAGTTTTTTTTTTTTTTTTTTTTTTTGAGACAGAGTCTAGCTCTGTCGCCCAGGCTGGAGTGCAGTGGCCGAATCTCAGCTCACTGCAAGCTCCGCCTCCCTGATTTATGCCATTCTCCTACCTCAGCGTCCTGAGTAGCTGGGACTACAGGCGCCCACCACCTCGCTCGGCCAGTTTTTTGTATTTTTTAGTAGAGACAGGGTTTCACCGTGTTAGCCAGGATGATATCGATCTCCTGACCTCGTGATCCGCCCGTCTTGGCCTCCCAAAGTGCTGGGATTACAGGCTTGAGCCACCGCGCCCGGCCTGGCTGGCATTTTAGCAGCAAAAAAAGACCTCACATCTCAGCTCACTGCAGCTTCAACCTCCCACATTCAAGCAATCCTCCTGTCTCAGCCTCCCAAGTAGCTGGGACTACAGGCACATGCCACCACACCTGGCTAATTTTTTGTATATTTTGTAGAGATGTGGTTTCGCCATGTTGCCCAGGTTGGTCTCAAACTCCTGAGCTCAAGCTAACTGCCTGCCTTGACTTCCCAAAGTGCCAGGATTATAGGCATGAGTTACCACATCCAGTCTGTGTACTTTACTTACGAATTAGCTCTTTAGGCATTGCCTTCTCCACCTTTACACACACATATACACCAGCTTCTAGAGGGAGTGTGACTTGCGTCTCTTGCTGTTGGTGACTTTTTTTTTTTTTTTTTGGAGACGGAGTCTCGCTCTGTCGCCCAGGCTGGAGTGCAGTGGCCGGATCTCAGCTCACTGCAAGCTCCGCCTCCCGGGTCTACGCCATTCTCCTGCCTCAGCCTCCCGAGTAGCTGGGACTACAGGCGCCCGCCACCTCGCCCGGCTAGTTTTTTGTATTTTTTTAGTAGAGACGGGGTTTCACTATGTTAGCCAGGATGGTCTCGATCTCCTGACCTCGTGATCCGCCCGTCTCGGCCTCCCAAAGTGCTGAGATTACAGGCTTGAGCCACCGCGCCCGGCCTTGGTGACTTTTTAAATGAGCTGGATGTGTGGTAAAGTAGCTGAGGTTGTAATTTGAGTGAGAAGAAAGTGTAGGGAAGGAGAAAGAGCAGGAGGGCATTAGATTACAAGTCAGGAGATGAGCTTGATGATGTGGATTCCAAAGCCTGGAAAGATTAGAAATGAAAATGTAGAAGAGATAACTGAGTCAAAAATAGGCATACTGACAGCAGAGAAAAAAAGGAAACTGTTCTCATAATTATTCATTTCCATCTTACACAGGTTGAAAAAGTGATATAATAGTTAAAGGAACAAAGGAGAAAATTCAGAAGGAAAGAAAAAATTGGTAAGTAACATATATAATACTTCACTTTTTCTTAGGTCAGATTTCTGCAATTTCTGCTTTGTTGTTCCTAGCTGAGAGATCACAGTAGATGGAAAAGGGTCCACAAGGCACTGAAAGAGCTGTCACAAAGTCCAGTAGCCTTATTCTGTTGGAGAGGCCCTCATTTGCTTATGTTGACTTGAAATTCTAATAATTATGGCTTATATATAATAATAATTATGGCTGATTTACATCCTACAACAGATTTAAAAAGAAAATTAGGAGGTAATGGTGGTTTATTGAAGGAGTTGGGCACATGACAATACTGATCAGTGATAATAGATAGCATGATGTCAGAAAAAACTAGCTCAGAAAGGATAGCAAGCTGGGACCATTTGGTGACAGAAGGGCAAACAGTCCTATAGACCTACTGTAGCCCTTGGAAGCATCTCAGTTTTACAGGAAAACATAACTGATAATCATAATCATGACTCTGAACTATAAATAAAAGGTGGTATTCCCTGTGGGAAATTATATAATTCATAATGGAAACACTTTTTTTTTTTTTTTGAGATGGAGTTTTGCTCTTGTTGCCCAGGCTGGAGTGCAATGGCTCAATCACAGCTCACTGCAACCTCCGCCTCCCGGGTTCAAGTGATTCTCCTGCCTCAGCCTCCCGAGTAGTTGGGATTACAGGCATGGGCCACCATGCCCGGTTAGTTTTATATTTTTAGTAGAGTCGGAGTTTCTCCACGTTGGTCAGGCTGGTCTCAAACTCCCGACCTCAGGTGATCCACCCGCCTCGGCCTCCCAAAGTGCTAGGATTACAGGTGTGAGCCGCCACGCCTGGCCGAAAACACTTTTACCAAACACTGTTAAAGTGTTATAGTGGAGCCAGGTATGGTGGCTCATGCTTGTAATCCCTTGAGAGGTTTGGGACGTGGGAGGCTGAAGCTGGAGGATCACTTGAGTCCAGGAGTTTGAGACCAGCCTGGGCAACATAGCGAGACTCCTTTCTCTATAAAAAAATTGAAAACACGGCCAGGTACGGTGGCTCACGCCTGTAATGCCAACACTTTGGGAGGCTGAGCCGGGCAGATCACAAGGTCAGAAGATCGAGACCATCCTGGCTAACACGGTGAAACCCCATCTCCACTAAAAATACAAAAAATTAGCCAGGTATGGTGGCAGACGCCTGTAGTGCCAGCTACTCGGGAGGCTGAGGCAGGAGAATGGCGTGAACCCAGGAGGCGGAGCTTGCAGTGAGCCGAGATCACGCCTCTGCATGCCATCCGGCCTGGGCAACTCAGTGAGACTCTGTCTCAAAAAACAACAACAACAAAAAAAATTGAAAACACATAAAAATTATCTGGGCGCAGTGGTTCATGCCTGAAGTCCCAGCCCTCTGGGAGGTTGAAGCAGGAGGATTGCAGGAGTTCAAGGCTACAGTGAGCTGTGATTGTTCCATTGCACTCCAGCCTGGGTGACAGAGCAAGACCTTGTCAATAAAAATAAGTTTTTTTTAAAACCCGAAGTTTCTTTGGTATTTAGAAGGAAAGCATCTTGAAGGCAGATTTGGTGGGGGAAAGACAAATTTGGGAAAATGAAATTATGGGGAACCACTATTCCTTCCTTTATACATGAAACTATCATTGTAATATTTTTATCTTTCTCATGTTTTTCATTTTGATTTAACTGTTTGAAGCAGTAGCTATTTCTCAGTTGATGACAAGAAAGAGAAAATGTTTTATTCTCTTCCCAAAGTTAAAATCCAATATAAACGGTGCCCAGTGGCACTGATCCTAGTGGCAGTTACTCTTCTGTACATAGTGCCTCCCACAGTGGATATGGGTTTCGAGGCAGACAGAGCTCATCACCTCAGATTTTCATTCTGTTTTTTCATTGGGGCAATATGAACCCCCTCCTGATTGATATCTTCTTATCTAAAGGACTTTGATTCTTAATGAATGGGCAGGAAAAGACCTCCTGATATGTGAAGAAAGAGAGGCAACAATAGCAACAGCTTTCCTGAGGAGTGATTATTGTAGTGAAGTCAACCCTGAAACAATGGAGAATGAGGTCATGCCTGACTCATTTTGTTATTATACCCAGATGAGTTCATTGTGCAGAATGGGCTTTCTTGACACTTGTCTAATGACGTTTTGATTAAAATGAAATAATGTGCATACAAAAATGACCTGTTTACAGGAAAGAATTATGTATTTGTTGGTAACTACCAGTGACATCAATTCTCATTTCTTAATTGGCAGATACAGTATTTGATTTTAGGGTTAGACTTTAAAGGATATATCCAGCCAGGCATGGTGGTATGAGCCTATAATTCAAGCTACTTGGAAGGCTGAGGTGGGAGGATCACTAGGCTCAGGAGTTTGAGACCAGTCTGGTCTCAAGAAAGAAGACCCTGTCTCAAGAAAGAAAAAATAAAAGGCTAGGCCACACGTGGTGGCTCACGCCTGTAATCCCAGCACTTTGGGAGGCTGAGGCAGGCAGATCACAAGGTCAGATCGAGACCCTCCTGGCTAACACAGTGAAACCCCATCTCTACTAAAAATACAAAAAAAATTAGCCGGGCGTGGTGGCCGGAGCCCGTAGTCCCAGCTACTCAGGAGGCTGAGGCGGGAGAATGGCATGAACCCACGGGAGGTGGAGGTTGCAGTGAGCCAAGATCGTACCACACTGCACTCCAGCCTGGGCAACAGAGCGAGACTCTGTCTCAAAAAAAAAAAGAAAAGAAAAAAATAAAAAATAAACGGCTATATCATTCAACTAGCCCTCTGATCTGTGAATCTATTCTGGAAACATGATCAGATTTGGAGCAAGGACCCTTCCCTCCCTACCAGTTTGAGACAGCTCATATTGTTGGAAGTTCATTCTGTTCAGTCTCTTCCCCAGGAGGTTGCATGTTCACTGGTCTTATTGTATGTAAGTCCTTGACAATGATCTAAGAAAACCTGAGTTTAAAAAAATTTTTTTTTCTTTGTCCGGGGTGGTGGCTTATGCTTGTAATCTTAGCACTTTGGGAAGCTAAGGTGGGCGCATCACTTGAGGTCAGGAGTTCAAAACCAGCCTGGCCAACATAGTGAAACGCCATCTTTACTAAAAATACAAAAAAATTAACTGAGTGTGGTGGTGGGTGCCTATAATCCCATCTTCTTGAGAGGGTGAGGTAGGAGAATCACTTGAACCTGGGAGGTGCAGGTTGCACTGAGCCGAGATCACACCACTGCACTCCAGCCTTGGCGACGGAATGAGACTCCATCTCAAAAAAAAATAAAATTTTTTTTCAACACAAGGTCTCACTTTGTTACCAAGGCTGGAGTACAGTGGTGCAATCACAGCTCACCACAGCCTCAAACTCCTGGGCTCAGGAGATCTTCCTGCTTTACCCTCCAGAGTAGCTGAGACTACAGGTGTGTGTCCACCATGCTCAGCTCAAAAGCTGACTTTTAAATAAACCTTTTTATTAGTTTTGTTGACTTGAAAAATATTGCTATAAAATTTTTCTATGGTTTTCAAATCTGTTCCAGTTGTCAGTCTTGTCCCTTTTCACCAAATACCTCTTCAGTACCTTTTTTCCCCCCCCCCCCAAGATAGAGTCTTGCTCTGTCACCTAGACTGGAGTGCAGTGGCATGATCTCAGCTCACTGCAACCTCTGCCTCCCGGGTTCAAGCAATTCTCCTGCCACAGCCTCCTGAGTAGCTGGGACTACAGGCATGCACCACCACACCCAGCTAATTTTATATATATATATATATATATATTTTTTTTTTTTTTTTAATTATACTCTTAAGTTCTAAGGTACATGTGCACAACGTGCAGGTTTGTTACATATGTATACATGTGCCATGTTGGTGTGCTGCCCCCATTAACTCGTCATTTACATTCGGTATATCTCCTAATGCTATCCCTCCCCCCAATTTTTTATATTTTTTGTAGAGACGGGGTTTCATCATGTTAGCTAGGATGATCTTGATCTGATCTCGTGATCCGCCCTCCTTGGCCTCCCAAAGTGCTGGGATTACAGGCGTGGGCCACCGCGCCCGACCGTACCTAATTTTTTTTTTTTTTTTTTTTTTTTTTTTTTTTTTTGAGACGGAGTCTTGCTCTGTCACCCAGGCTGGAGTGCAGTGGCCGGATCTCAGCTCACTGCAAGCTCCGCCTCCCGGGTTTACGCCATTCTCCTGCCTCAGCCTCCCGAGTAGCTGGGACTACAGGTGCCCGCCACCTCGCCCGGCTATTTTTTTGTATTTTTTAGTAGAGACGGGGTTTCACCGTGTTAGCCGGGATCGTCTCTCGATCTCCTGACCTCGTGATCCGCCCATCTCGGCCTCCCAAAGTGCTGGGATTACAGGCTTGAGCCACCGCGCCCGGCCATTTTTTTTTTTTTGAGACGGAGTCTTGCTCTGTCTCCCAGGCTGGAGTGCAGTGTCATGATCTTGGCTGACTGCAACCTCCGCCCCCTGGGTTCAAACGATTCTCCTACTTCAGTCTCCTAAGCAGCTGGGATTACAGGTGTGCACCACCACACCCAGCTAATTTTTTTAGTTTTAGTAGAGATGGGAATTTGCCATGTTGGCCAAACTGGTCTTGAACTCCTGACCTTCAGTGATCCGCCCCCCTCGCCCTCCCAAAATGTTGAGATTATAGGCATGAGTCACCACGCCTGGCCAGTTGTTCATTTTTAAGAGTTAATATCAGCCGATGTGGTGGCTCACACCTATAATCCTAGCATGTTGAGAGGCCGAGGTGGAGGATTGCTTGAGGCCAGGAGTTTGAGAGCAATCTGACCAACATAGTGAAATCCTGCCTATATTTCTTTTCTTTTTTTCTTTTTTGAGACCGAGTCTCGCTCTTTTGCCCAGGCAGGCATGAGCCACCGCACCTGGCTTATTTCTTTTTTTTTTTTTTTCTTTTTTTTTTGGAGACTGAGTTTCACTCTGTCGCCCAGGCTGGAGTGCAATGGTGCGATCTCGGCTTACTCCAACCTCCGCCTCCCGGGTTCAAGCGATTCTCCTGCCTCAGCCTCCCAAGTAGCTGGGATTACAGGCATATGCTACCATGCCCAGCTAACCTGTCTTATTTCTATATATTATTTTTTTCTTTTTTTTTTTTTTTTTTCTTTTGAGACGGAGTCTCGCTCTGTCGCCCAGGCTGGAGTGCAGTGGCCGGATCTCAGCTCACGGCAAGCTCTGACTCCCAGGTTCACACCATTCTCCTGCCTCAGCCTCCCGAGTAGCTGGGACTACAGGCACCCGCCACCTCGCCCGGCTAGTTTTCTGTATTTTTTAGTAGAGACGGGGTTTCACCGTATTAGCTAGGATGGTCTCGATCTCCTGACCTCGTGATCCGCCCGTCTCGGCCTCCCAAAGTGCTGGGATTACAGGCTTGAGCCACTCGCCCGGCCGGACTATATTATTTTTTTCTAAGAATAAACAAATGAACAAAAACAGTTAATATCATTGGAATAACATGCAGTTCCTAAAATAAGAAGTATGTAAGATGTGTTTATTGAAATATATATATGGTATACTGGGAAAAAAAAACCCACAAAATATTACACAAATACTGATTACATCTTACAGTAGCCAGCCTCCAAGATGCTCCCCAATGATGCTCACCTCCTAATATTCATGCCTTTGTGTAGTCCCCTTGTACATTTCGTCAGGGTTGGTCTGTATGAGCATTAGAATATAGAAATAAGACAGTGTATGACTTCCCAGACTAAGTCATAAAAGACATTACTGCATCTGCCCTGCTCTTCTTGGATTGACTGCCCTGGAGGAAGCCAGCCACTGTGTTACAAAGATATTCAAGCAACCCTATGGAGGATCTACACGGGGAGCTACTAAGGCTTCCTGCCCACAGCTGGCATCAACTTGCCAACCATTGAGTGAGCCGTCTTGGAGGTGGGTCTTCCAGGCCTAGTCAAACCTTCAGATTGACTGCAGCCCCAGCCTACATCTTGACTACAATCTCATGAGAGCCCCAGAGCCAAAACTATCCAATTAAACCACTCTCACATTCCCAAACCACAGAAATGGTGAGATAGGCCGGGCGTGGTGGCTCACACCTGTAATCCCAGCACTTTGGGAGGCCAAGGCAGGTGGATCTCCTGGACTCAGGAGTTTGAGCCTGGCCAGCGTGACAAAACCCCATCTCTATTAGAAATACAAAAATTAGCTAGTGTGGTGGGGGGCGCCTATAATCCCAGCTACTTTGGAGGCTGTGACAGGAGAATCGTTTGAACCCAGGAGGTAGAAGTTGCAGTGAGCCAAGATCACACCATTGCACTCCAACCTGGGCAACAGAGGGAGACTCTGTCTCAAAAAAAATAAAAAAGGGATGAGATAATAAGTATTTTTATTGCTTAATAAATGTACTTATTTACTTACTTAATTTATTTTTTGAGACAAGGTCTTGCTCTGTCTCCCAGGCTGGAGTGCAGTGGCATGATTCTAGCTCACTGCAGCCTCGAACAGCTGGGCTTAAGTGATCCTTCTACCTCAACCTCCTAAGTAGCTGGGACTACAAATGTGCATTACCATGCCTGGCTAATTTTTTCATTAAAAAAATTTTTTTTTTTTTTTTTTTTTTTTTTGAGACGGAGTCTCGCTCTGTCGCCCAGGCTGGAGTGCAGTGGCCGCATCTCAGCTCACTGCAAGCTCCGCCTCCCGGGTCTATGCCATTCTCCTGCCTCAGCCTCCCGAGTAGCTGGGACTACAGGCGCCTGCCACCTCACCCGGCTAGTTTTTTGTATTTTTTAGTAGAGACGGGGTTTCACCGTATTTAGCCAGGCTGGTCTCGATCTCCTGACCTTGTGATCCGCCCGTCTCGGCCTCCCAAAGTGCTGGGATTACAGGCTTGAGCCACTGCGCCCGGCCTAATTTTTTTTTTTTTAAATAGAGAGGGTTTTGCTGTGTTGCCCAGGCTGGTCTCAAGCTCCTGGCCTCAAGTGATCCTCCTGCCTTAGCCTCCCAAGTGTTGGGATTTACAGGCATGAGGCACCATGCCCAGTCAATTTCTTTTTTCTTTCTTTCTTTTTTTTTTTTTTTTTTTGATTCTTCAGCTAACACAGCAGAAGAGGTGATTTATTGTATGGTTGTTACACTCTTCCACAAGTAAACACAGAAATAGTCCAGAATGTCACAGGTCCAGGGCAAAAGACCAACATGGGCAGTTTTGGTTATGAGCAAGGTGGATCTCAGAGGTGATCAGCGATCGGAGGGCGATAAAGTTCTAGATCCGTTGAGACAAGCTCTAGACAGTAGCATGCAGTCCCACAGCTCGTACCAGCATCCCCAGCATCTGGCGTTCCATGTTTCTTCTCCTGTGGCCTCCATGATGCAACAAGCTAGCGGTTTACTTTTGGATCTCTGCCTCATCTTTCTTCTTTTGCGCTTCAGCCTGTGCATTCGCTTCTTCCTCCACTCGGCTCTCATGGTGCAGAGGTGTCCAAGAAAATGGTGCTAAGGCCGAGAGAAACCCAGCCCATTTCTATTGTCAGTTTTTATTGAACTCCACCTTGGGCACTCTTCTAGGTTCTTGGGTTATATCAGTAAACAAAAAGATTTCTGCCCTTGAGGAGCTTGTATTCTATCAGAGGAACACAGACACTAAATATAATAAGTAGCCTTTCCAGTGTGTTAGAATGTGATAAGTGGTGTGGAAAAAAGAAAAAGTAGATCAGAGTAAAGGGAGTTGAGAAAGCAGGTAGAGGTGGGAGCATGTGAAGGAGAGAGGTTATAGTATTAAATAGGTCTCAATAAGAAAGTGACATTTAAACAAGTGTTTGAAAGAGTTGCAGGAATTTATCAAGTGGATATATAGGAAAATAATTTCTAGGTAGTGGGGACAGCTTAGAGTGAAGGCCCTAAGGCAGGAGCCTGAGTTACATAAGCACAGAGATCAGTGTTGGGGAAGAGGGTAAGGTGAAAACTATTAATAGATGGGGTCAGAGATGTAGTGGGGTTGGAAGCAGAAGGCTATTGTCAGGGCCTTGTTTCTCTGAAATGGGGAGCCAGTGCTGGATTTTGCATAAAACAGAGACATACTCTAATTTATATAAAATGATGACTTTGGTTGCTTTTAAAGGGAGACTGACTCCAGTGGGGTGAGGATAAAAGCAGGAAAATCTGTTAGGACAATATTAGCAGATCACATGAAAGATGATAGTGGCTTGGGCGAAGGTGGTAGCAATGGAAGTGGTCAGAAATGGTTGGATTCTGCAAATATATTCAACAGCAGGAAATTAAGATCTTCAAAAGCTCTTGATTAGCTGGGCACAGTGGCTCGACCCTGTTATCCCAGCTACTCAGGAGGCTGACGCTGGAGGATTGCATGAGGCCAGGAGTTCAAGACCAGCCTGGGTAACATAGTGAGACTCTGTCTCTACATAAATAAATAAATAAGCTCTTGGTTGTATATGGGAAGGTCAGACTGCTGTAAGACTTTCACATCCTGATGGAAGTCTCACTTTCCAGCCTCATCCCAGATTATTCTGTGCTCTACACTTGCCTCCCCACTCCCATATCCATCTTTTCCAAGAGCCCTATTAGATAATCTTTCTTGGGTGGCCTAGTAGTTAAGACTGTGGCTCTGGAATTAGACCATCTGGGTTTGATTTCTGGCTCTTTTCACTTAACTGCTATGTGATCTTAAGATACTTAGTTCCTCTAAGCTCGGTTTTCTCATTTATAAAATTGGAATCTTAATAATTGTACCCAACTCACAGAGCAGTAATGTGAAATTAAATGAGTTAATCTATGTAAAATACTTAACATCATGCTTGGCATCTACTAAGATCTCCATAAATATTGGTTACTATTTTTTTTTAAATCTCAGATTATGTTCCTTTGACCACAATCTTTATCCTCTGTATTAAATGCTAACCCTCTTCTTCTATATCATCTTTCACTAGTCTTCTACTTTTTGTTTCTCAAATTCATATAAAAAAATTCTTGGCCGGGCGCGGTGGCTCACGCCTGTAATCCCAGCACTTTGGGAGGCCGAGGCGGGCGGATCACGAGGTCAGGAGATCGAGACCATCCTGGCTAACACGGTGAAACCCCGTCTCTACTAAAAATGCAAAAAATTAGCCGGGCGAGGCGGCGGGCGCCTGTAGTCCCAGCTACTCGGGAGGCTGAGGCAGGAGAATGGCGTGAACCCGGGAGGCGGAGCTTGCAGTGAGCCCAGATCGCGCCACTGCACTCCAGCCCGGGCGACAGAGCGAGACTCCGTCTCAAAAAAAAAAAAAAAAAATTCTTGAGGACGGCTTTTAATTATTAATATTATTTGAGACATGGTCTCACTCTGTCGCCTAGGCTGGAGTGCAGTGGTACAGTGCAATCAGAGTTCACCTCAGCCTCCTCTTCTCAGGCTCAAATGATCCTCATACCTCAGCCTCCCGAATAGCTGAGACTACGGGTGTGTACCACCACACCCGGCCTTTTTTTTTTTTTTTTTTTTTTTTTTTTTGAGATGAAGTCTTGCTCTCTCACCAGGCTGGAGTGTAGTGGTGCGATCTGGGCTCACTGCAACCTCCGCCTCCCAGGTTCAAGCGATTCTCCTGCCTCAGCCTCCTGAGTAGCTAGGCCTACAGGTGCGTGCCACCATGCCCAACTAATTTTTATTTTATTTGTTTATTTATTTATTTTGAGACAGAGTCTCGCTCTGCGGCACAGACTGCAGTGTAGGGGCGCCATCTCGGCTCACTGCAAACCGCCCTTCCCAGGTTCACGCCATTCTCCTGCCTCAGCCTCCCGAGTAGCTAGGACTACAGGCGCCCGCCACCATACCTGGCTAATTTTTTGTATTTTTAGTAGAGACGGGGTTTCACCGTGTTAGCCAGAATGGTCTTGATCTCTTGACCTCGTGATCTGCTTGCCTCAGCCTCCCAAAGTGCTGGGATTACAGACATGAGCCACTGTGCCCAGCCACACCCTGCTAATTTTTTAATATTTTGTAGAGATAGCATTTCACCATATTGCCCAGGCTGGTCTCAAACTCCTGGGGTCAAGCAGTCCTCCCACCTTGGCCTCCCAAAGTGCTAGGATTACAGGCATGAGTCATCATACCTGGCCTCATCATTATTTTTAATTTTCATGTGGATAGGGTCTCACTATGTTGTCCAAGCTGGACTTGCACTCCTTGGCTCAAGTGACCCTCCTTCCTCAGCCTCCTGAGTATCTGGGACTGTGGCCACGTGCCACTGCATGTGACTCTTGAGGAAATTTTTAAATGAAATCAAACTATACTTTTTCTATCATCTGTTCGTAATCCCTCTGGTCTTTATACATATCTGGTCTCTATTCTTTCTGTAGTTATTTCTGTTCATTTTTCATGATCGCTTCAAATGTCATTTCTTTTTTTTTTTTTTTTTTTTGAGACGGGGTCTCGCTCTGTTGCCTAGGCTGAGGTGCAGTGGCATGATGTTGGCTCACTGCAGCCTCGCCTCCCAGATTTGAGCAATTCGCCCACCCCAGCCTCCCGAGTAGCTGGAATTACAGGCATACCGCCACACCTGGCCAATTTTTGTATTTTTCATAGAGATGGGGTTTCACCATATTGGCCAGGCTGGTCCCGAATTCCTGACCTCAGGTAATCCCCCCTCCTTGGCCTCCCAAAGTGTTAGGATTACAGGCATGAGCCACTGTGCCCAGCCATTTCTTTTATATATGTTTATATATATGTTTGGGGTTTTTTTGGTTTTTTTTTTTTTTTTTTTTTTTTTGAGACGGAGTCTCGGTCTGTCGCCCAGGCTGGAGTGCAGTGGCCGGATCTCAGCTCACTGCAAGCTCCGCCTCCCGGGTTCACGCCATTCTCCTGCCTCAGCCTCCCGAGTAGCTGGGACTACAGGCGCCCGCCGCCTCGCCCGGCTAGTTTTTTGTATTTTTTAGTAGAGACGGGGTTTCACTGTGTTAGCCAGGATGGTCTCGATCTCCTGACCTCGTGATCCGCCGGTCTCGGCCTCCCAAAGTGCTGGGATTACAGGCTTGAGCCACCGCACCCGGCCATATATATGTTTTTTAATTGAGACAGGGTTCACTCTGTCACCCAGGTTGGAGTGGGGTGGTGCAATCTTGGCTCACAGCAACCTCTACCTCCCAGGGGCCTCAAGCAATCCTCCCACCTCAGCCTCCCAAATAGCTGGGACTACAGGTGCATTCCACCATGCCTGACTAGTTTTTGTATTTTTGGTGGAGATGAGGTTTCATCATGTTGCCCAGGCTGGTCTTGAACTCCTGAGCTCAAACGATCTGCCTGCCTTGGCCTCCCAAAGTGCTGGGATTATAGGCATGAGCCACTGTGCCTGGCATCAAATACCATTTCTTGATGTGTTTCCAAATCCTCTAGGGAGTTAGTCCTGTGTTTCCAGTTTATTTACCTAGTTTTTGTTTTTTTTTTTCTCTTTGAGACAGAGTCTCGCTCTGTCGCCCAGGCTGGAGTGCAGTGCCTGGGATTACAGGGGCATGCCAGCACGCCTAGCTAATTTTTGTATTTTCAGTAGAGACAGGGTTTCATCATGTTGGTCAGGCTGGTCTGGAACTCCTGACCTCATGATCCGCCCACCTTGGCCTCCCAAAGTACTGGGATTACAGGTGTGAGCTACCGCGCCTGGCCCTTTACTTTTTTTTTTTTTTTTTGAGACAGAGTCTCGCTCTGTCGCCCAGGCTAGAGTGCAGTGGCACAGTCTTGTCTCACTGCAACCTCCACCTCCCAGGTTCAAGCAATTCTCCTGCCTCATGCTCCTGAGTAGCTGGGATTACAGGCACGTGCCACCGTGCCTGGCTAATTTTTGTATATTTAGTAGAGACAGGGTTTTACCATGTTGGTCAGG
The DNA here is from genome assembly GCF_037993035.2 of Macaca fascicularis. Classification (NCBI taxonomy): domain Eukaryota; kingdom Metazoa; phylum Chordata; class Mammalia; order Primates; family Cercopithecidae; genus Macaca; species Macaca fascicularis. Next base: position 141,935,809 of record NC_088381.1, on the reverse strand, counting down.
CTGGTCTCGAACTCCTGATCTATGATCCACCCGCCTCGGCCTCCCAAAGTGCTGGGATTACAGGAGTGAGCCACCGTGCCCAGCCTACTTTTTTTTTTTTTTTCTGAGACGGAGTTTTGCTCTGTCACCCAGGCTGGAGTGCAGTGGCGCGATCTTGGCTCACTGCAGACTCCACTTCCTAGGTTCGCGCCATTCTCCTGCCTCAGCCTCCCGAGTGGCTGGGACTACAGGTGCCCGCCACCATGCCCGGCTAATTTTTTGTATTTTTAGTAGAGATGGGGTTTCACCGTGTTAGCCAGGATGGTCTCGATCTCCTGACCTTGTGATCCGCCCACGTCGGCCTCCCAAAGTGCTGGGATTACAGGTGTGAGCCACTGCGCCCGGCCTTTTTTTTTTTTTTTTTTTTTTTTTTTTTGAGACGGAGTCTTACTCTGTCACCCAGTCTGGAGTGCAATGGTGCGATCTTGGCTCACTGCGACCTCCGCCTCCTGAGTTCAAGCAATTCTCATTCCTCAGTCTTCTGAGTAGCTGGGATTACAGGCCTGTGCCACCAAAACTGGCTAATTTTTGTATTTTTAGTAGATACAGGATTTCACCACGTTGGCCAGGCTGGTCACGAACTCCTAACTTGAGGTGATCTGCCTGCCTCGGCCTCCCAAAGTGTTGGCATTACAGGCGTGAGGTACCACGGCTAGCTTCTTTACCATTTTTATGCTTAGTTTTAAAAGTTATGGTTATTTTTATATATGTCTGCCACCTCTGCCAGACTCAGCATCTTGAATAAAAAGGTCTGTTTTCGGCCGGGCGCGGTGGCTGAAGCCCGTAATCCCAGCACTTTGGGAGGCCGATACGGGTGGATCACGAGGTCAGGAGATCGAGACCATCCTGGTGAACACAGTGAAACCCCATCTCTACTAAAACTACAAAAAACTAGCCGGGCGAGGTGGCGGGCGCCTGTAGTCCGAGCTACTCGGGAGGCTGAGGCAGGAGAATGGTGTGAACCCGGGAGGCGGAGCTTGCAGTGAGCTGAGATCCGGCCACTGCACTCCAGCCTGGGCAACAGGCGAGACTCCGTCTCAAAAAAAAAAAAAAAAAGGTCTGTTTTCCTCACTTTTACTTTTCTGGCACCTAGCACTTGGTAGGCATCAGTAAACATTTGTACAATTAAGCAATTGAGTGGTTCTGATAAGGCTCCTGATTGCAGTCCTTACATGTAACTACCAGATTTGTATTTGGATACTCCCTTGTTCAATATCTTCAGTGGCTTCCTATCACCTGCAGAGTAAAGTCCAAACTCCTTAGCTGAGTATTTGGTGTCCTCTACTCTGTGAACTCAACCTGCTTTTTCAACTTTATTTCCTACTATAGTTGGTCAAACTGATCATTCACTGTTCCCCAGGGACTCCCATCCCTTTTCCACATCCATGTCTTGATTCATGGTTTTATTCCTGAAAAGCACTCCTTGCCTGTCCTCATTCATTTCCCTCCTCAGGCTCCTCCTCAGATACCACCTTTTTCACAGAGCCTTCTCTATCATCCCAGCTTTGAAGTTTCAGAGCATAGTAACTGTGCTGCTTGACACATTTTCACTTTATGGAGGTAATTTATGGACATGTATTTTTTCTCCAACTTAGTGTAGTTTCTTAGGGTTTCTTAAAGTTTCTTAGATGATTTATCTTTGCATGCTGTACTTGTAAGCAGCAGTAAGAAATTGGTCATTTCTGGAATGGCTGTCGCTGTCAGTTACTACGGGGTGAACAAAGGGAACGAATGCAGAAATAAAGACAAAGACAAAAGGATCTGTTTTGAAAGAAGGGGTCATGGGGTTCCTTGCTTCTGGTGAGCAAAGGCAGCCCTGAGCTGCTTCTACAGCCTTTCGTATTTATTAGGTAGAAAGAGCAGGGAGGGAGAGTTAACGGTTGGTCAGCTGCTTGATTTATCACAGGTATACATAATTGCTTTCTTTGTACAACAGACTTCAGATGTTCCTATAGATAATCACAAGGAACATTGCGCTGGGGGTGTGACTGCCCTCAGCACCCTTTCTGGCGCAGACGCAGTTTGTCAGTTTTCCAACATCCTGCTTTCATGAGAACAGTTTTCTGTTTGCTCATATAGCCTCCAGTGGTATACTAAGTTGGTCACAACCCTCATTCTTTTTGCCTGTAACAAATGGCCAAATGAATGAATTAATATGTGAATAAATAGGCTTCTCATGCCCTATCCATGGGCTGGTTTGGAGGGGAATTGGGAGTTGGACATGTGATACATAGGCCGTAGTGGGACACTGGGAAAGGGGGTACTCCTTGCCCTATTGCTTCTGCCTGCATATTCCATTAGCCTAATTGTACCAAGTCCATTTGGGATTCAATTACTGGTGTCCAGCATGTTCCAGGCCTAATATTAATACTTGACTTTGGGAATACAAATGATATCATGCACCCCCTACCTTAGACATCCTTCAGATAGCAAGGTGTGTCAGGGCTGTGGCCCTTTGTATTAGGTATGTAGGTCTTAAGTTATATCCTAAAATGAGGCATATCTCACTCTGCTGCAGCCTGTCCTGAGCTTAGCTTATTAGACCTACCTTGGTTTTGCTTGGCTTGGCTTACTTACACACTGGGTGGTTTGACTATATTGGTTCCATAGTTCAGCTTACTGATTACATTCTAGTTACATTTTAAACTTGCCTTATGTTTAATTTTTAACTTGTTAAGGCTAGCTTTTCTATGGAGTTCAGGTGAATTATCAGTGGGAGCTTTTACGTTTCACTCTTTTTGGACCTTTTGGTGGACCTTTCTAGTCACCTATCCCATTGTCCACTGTTGTGAGATACTGTATCATTTTATCCAAGTCAATCAAAATGATATTTGCTTAGGGAGGGAACAGAAAGACATAACTAACAATCACGTGTCACTATGGGAAAGGAAAACAAGTCCACTCCTTTTGAAATCTGATTATATGCTTCCAGAGCCCTTTTTTTATTGGCCGTCTTTATTCTGGTACACTTCTGTATTTTAGCTATACCAAGCTCTTAATACTTGAAGTTCTCAGAATTCTCCTTGTGTCGTTTTCCCAGGATAATTCCTACCTCTCTTCCCTCAAGAAGCCTCCCAGTCCCATCCCACCTTCACCTTTCCCCTTTCAAGCCGAGTTTCTTGTCCCTTATATCTGTTCCTGTAGCACTTTATGTGCATTTCTGTCAGAGAATTTATCACAGTATGTTACAGCCATTGGTTTACTTGTCTGGGTTTTGTTTGTTTGTTTGTTTGTTTTATTTTTTATTTTTTATTTTTATTTTTTTGTTGTTGTTTGTTTGTTTTTTGAGACAGATTCTTGCTCTGTAGCCCAGGCTGGAGTGCAGTGATGTAATCATGGTTCACATAGCCTTGACCTCCTAGGCTCAAGCGATCCTCCCACCTTAGCCTTCTGAGTAGCTGGGACTACAGGTGCATGCCACCATGCCCGGCTAATTTTTTTATTTTTGTAGAGACAGAGCTTCATTGTGTTGCCTAGGGTGGTCTTGAAATCCTGGCCTCAAGTAATGCCTCGACCTTCCAAAGTGCTGAGATTACAGGCATGAGCCACTGTGCCCAGCCCTGTTTTCTCCAGTAAGCTGAAATTTCTTCTATATCTGAGCCTATATTTGATTCCACTGTGTATATCAAGAACAGAGTGGCTGATATATATTAGATACTCAGTACATGCTTATTAATTAGACAGTTCAATGCCCAGGTATCTAAAGTTTTTTTTTTTTAAGAGACCAAGTTATGTTCCAACCATGTTTCTAAATTCTGTGTCACGGATGGAAAGCATTGAGAAGTGCTATTAACTTTTCTATTTGCCTAGCCGGGCACGGTGGCTCAAGCCTGTAATCCCAGCACTTTGGGAGGCTGAGACGGGCGGATCACAAGGTCAGGAGATCGAGACCATCCTGGCTAACACGGTGAAACCCCGTCTCTACTAAAAAATACAAAAAACTAGCCGGGCGAGGTGGCGGGCGCCTGTGGTCCCAGATACTCCGGAGGCTGAGGCAGGAGAATGGCGTAAACCCGGGAGGCGGAGCTTGCAGTGAGCTGAGATCCGGCCACTGCACTCCAGCCTGGGCGACAGAGCCAGACTCAGTCTCAAAAAAAAAAAAAAAAAAAAACTTTTCTATTTGCCTAACAAAAACACAGAAATTAGTTCCTGAGCAACTTCCACCCTATAAGCACTAGTCCTACTAGTTGGCAGTTAACTATCATAAAAGTAGATGAACCAATTGTGTACCCAGAGAAAAAGAGAGTAAGGGAGGAGAGAAGGATAGAGAAGGGAGTGAGTTAGCAAAATGCCACACTGTTAGTTGCAAACTGGCACAAAGGTGAATGTGGTTCATGAGGCTTGCTTGATTAAGAAGAGCTGAAACAGGAGCAAAGAGCAAAAGGCAACCTGCAGCGAAAGCAAGGACTCGGAACAGGCAGACACAAGCAGGTGAGCACATGAATGGGGCCCAGGTCCTCTGCGACTGTGGTCTCTCAGGCTTCCGGGGACATGGAAGAAGGGAAGCCAGAGTGTGACGCTCTGGGAAAGCTGAGTGGGGAGGATTCATGTTTACTCCAGGTATAAAGAGACATAAAAGACCATAGAAGGAGATGGAGATAGTGACAAACACTGGCTGGCACCAGAGTCTCAACAAAAAGAATTGGAAACAGGGCTTTGTTGGGGGTGAATAAGAGACAGTGAGCAGGAGAAAATGAGAAGACCAATTCTGAAAGGAGTAGATTTAAATACATACCTCCCTAGTCTATAAAAAGTACACCTATCTGTACTATTTTGAGTAGCATATAAAACTTGACACATTTGGATAAATGGGATAAATGTCACCTTTATATAACAAATGTGGGGAAAACCTTCACTGGAAGCTTGGAATTGTGATTCTTTTCAAGGGCTGGGTAATCTCCTTTTGGAAAGCAGTCAGCTATTATTATCATTATTATTATTATTTGAGATAGAGTCTCTGTCACTCAGGCTGGAGTGCAGTGGCACATTTACAGCTGTGAGCCACTGTGCCCAACCAGCTGTTATATTTTTATTAAATGGATGAGATCTAGTGCCTGAGTTACTGTATTATTGTTTATCCCTTTGGAGTATTCATTCAATATCTACTGTGTGCTCACACCACCATTCCAGCACCAGGAACACATAAAAAACAAAACATAAAAATTCCTGCCTATGGGCCAGCCAAGGTGGCTCATACCTGTAATCCCAGCACTTTGGGAGGCTGAGGTGGGCGGATCACTTGAGACCAGAAGTTTGAGACCAGCCTGGCCAACATGGCAAAATCTGTCTCTGTTAAAAATACAAAATTAGCCAGGTGCGGTGGCACATGCTTGTAATCCCAGCTACTTGGGAGGCTGAGGCATGAGAATCGCTTGAACCCAGGAAGTGGAGGTTGCAGTGAGATGAGATTGCACCACTGCACTCCAGCCTGGGTGATACAGCAAGACTCTATCAAAAAAAAAAAAAAAAAAAATTTCTGCCTACCTATGTATAGTTCACATAGTGGGTAAAGGTGGCAGGAAACAGGAATTATGAAAATAAACAAAAGTGAATTATATAATGTGTTAGATGATAAAAAGTCCTATGGAGAAAAATAAACAGAAAAGGAAGGTAGGAAAACATGCATGTGGTCAGATGGGTTATAATTTTAAATAAGGTGGACAAGGAAGGTTTCACTGAGAAGCTGACATATTTGAGCAAAGATTTTAATATAATGAATGAGCAAGCTGTGCAGACTGGGGTTCTGTAAAATAGAATGTCATTCTATAAATGTAAGCCATTTTTTTTTTTTTTGAGACAGAGTCTTGCTCTGTCGCCCAGGCTGGAGTGCTGGCACAATCTTAGCTCATTGCAACCTCTGCCTCCCAGGTTCAAGCGATTCTCCTGACTCAGCCTCCCAAGTAGTTGGGATTACAGGTGACTGCCACTGCACCTGGCCAATTTTTGTATTTTTAGTAGAGATGGGTTGTCACCATGTTGGCCAGTCTGATTTCGAACTCCTGACCTCAAGTGATACACCCGCCTCGGCCTCCCAAAGTGCTGGGATTACAGGCGTGAGCCACTGCGCCTGGCACATTATTTTAAAATGGCTTACATTGCCGGGTGCGGTGGCTCGCGCCTGTTTTCCCAGCACTTTGGGAGGCCGAGGCGAGTGGATCGCCTGAGGTCAGGAGATAGGGACTAGCTTGGCCAACGTGGTGAAACCCTGTCTCTACTAAAAATACAAAAAATTAGCCGGGTGTGTTGGTGTGCACCTGTAATCCTAGCTACTAGGGAAGCTGAGGCAGGAGAATTTCTTGATTCCGGGAGGCAGAGGTTGCGGTGAGCCAAGAGTGCACCATTGCACTGCAGCCTGGGCAACAGAGTGAGACTCATCTCAAAATAAATAAATAAATAAATAAATAAATAAAATTTGAAAAAATAAAATAATGCCTAATGCCATTTAAAAATAACTAATCTTAAAAGTGTGATTGCAAGTGGTGTTAGAATGTAGTTACTGAGAGCAGAAAGGGGCATTCTATTTGTTCATCCTTTGCTTTCTCTAAAATCTATTGTTTGATTTTACACTGAACAACTGGTATGACTCTGCAGGGTTTTTTTGGTCTGCTCTTTGTTTTCTTGTGAAAACAGATACTTAGGATGCTTTTTTTCACCTTTGAAATCTCTGGAAGAAAAACAAGTATTTACTTAATAGAAATAGAAGCTGGAGAAGTGTTTCAAAAACTACAATGATATATTAATACAAAATATGGGTGACCCCTGAAGAAACTGCAGTCACAGAGGAAGGAAAGCTGCTGCCTAGAATGCCATTAATTCACTTTCTGAGGGAGAAGAGGGACCAAGAGTTGGACAAAGCAAGGATCTGTTAACACTCAGAGACTCTGAAGAGTTGTTTCTGTTTTAAGTTATTTAGTTTGATCTATATGTCTAGCTCATTTGCTATAAAAGAATCAGCCAGAGTGTGAACCTGGCCAGGCAGCTGTCCTGTATCAGTGGTTGATTTCCTAGGATGAAGTTTCCTTTGTTTGGGATTGTAAAAGGTCAAACAATTTTGTTTGTTCCTCTCTTAACCAACAGCTCTTATTCTTAACTACAGGATAGAAGTTCAACCTTGAATAGCATTCAAACGGATGGTTCCAACTCTGCTTTTGTAGTACCTAAGATCAACTCTAGTTATTTTGAATATTTAATTTATTTATTTATTGGGACAGAGTCTCACTCTGTACCTAGGCTTGGAGTGCAGTAGCGCAATCACAGCTCACTAAACCTTAACTTCCCAGGATCCAGAGATCCTCTCACCTCCAGCTTCCCAAGTAGCTAGGACCACAGGTGTATGTCACCATGCCCAGCTAATTTTTGTACTTTTGGTAGAGATGGGGTTTCGTCATGTTGCCCAAGCTGGTCTTGAACTCCTGAGCTCAAACAATCCACCCACCTTGGCCTGTTGAAGTGCTGGGATTATAGGCATGAGCCACTTTGCCCAGCCTAAATATTTTAAAATTCCAAATATACTTAACTTTATTTTATTTATTTATTTTGAGATAGAATCTCACTCCATCTCTCAGACTGGAGTGCAGTGGCACAGTCTCAGCTCACTGCCACCTCCAACTCCCAGGTTCAAGCGATTCTCGTGCTTCAGCCTCCCAAATAGCTGGGACTATAGGCCTGTACCACCATGCCTGGCTAATTTTTGTATTTTTAGCAGAGACGGGGTTTCGCCGTGTTACCCAGGCTGGTCTTGTACTCCTGACCTCAAGTGATCCACCTGCCTCAGCCTCCCAGAGTGCTGAGATTATAGGCATGAGCCACCACACCCAGCTGCTTTTTTTTTTTTTTTTTTTTGAGACAGAGTCTTGCTCCGTCGCCTAGGCTGGAGTGCAGTGGCACAATCTCCGCTCACTACAGCCTTTGCCTCCCAGGTTCAAGCAATTCTCCTGCCTCAGCCTCCCAAGTAACTGGGGCTACAGGCATGTGCCACCACGCCTAATTTTTTTTGTATTTTAATAGAGACGGGGTTTCAGGCTGGTCTCAAACTCCTGACCTCAAGTGATCTATTCACCTCGGCCTCCCAAAGTGCTGGGATTACAGGCGTGAGCCACCACGGGTAGCCTAATTTGCTTTATTTTATGTAATATGTCACCTTGGGGAAGAAGACATTTTGATAAACTCTAGATACTCAACAAAGTTTAGATGATTGGGAATCCTTAATCTGTACTCCAAATATACAAAGTATTTTTTTAGAGCTGAAGGACCTGGGCAATGGGAACTTTGGAATCAGATCTTGTCACTTAACCAGTAAACTATGACTTGCATAAGAGATCCAGAGATGAAAGCTGGATCAGAAGACCCAAAACTGTTTGGTGCAAAGTACATAAAGTGCAAGTCAGGAGGTCTTGCCTTAGAGGATAGATATGCCAGAAGAAAATGGCAGAGAAAAAATATTTTTATATACATACATATATATGAAAATATTAAAAATATGTATATATATACTTTTTTTTTTTCTTTTTTGAGATGGAGTTTTGCTCTTGTTACCCAGGCTGGAGTGCAATGGTGCAATCTCAGCTCACCGCAACTTCCGCCTCCTGGGTTCAATCAATTATCCTGCCTCGGGCTCCCAAGTAGCTGGGATTACAGGCTATTTAAAAAATATTTTTAAAATAAACATAAAATTAAAATACCTAGAATATATTTTATATGTAAATGTATAGAGCAAGAAAAGTAGCCAGCAGACAGCTGGCAATGTCTGGAGACGTTTTTGTTTATCACAACTGGTTGTGGGTGGAGGGATGGGATGTGCTACTGACCCCTAGTGGGTAGAGGCTGGGGATGCTGCTAAACATCCTACCTTACACAGGACAGTGCCCACATCAAAAACCTATCCAGCCGTAATTGTCTTGTTTTTTTTTGGTTGTCGTTTTTTTTTTTTTTTTTTTTTGAGACAGTCTTGCTCTGTCCCCCAGGCTGGAGCACAGTGGTGCAATCTTGACTCACTGCAGTCTCCGTCTCCCGGGTTCAAGTGATGTACCTGCCTCAGCCTCCTGAGTAGCTGGGATGACAGGCACGCACCACCACAACTAACTAATTTTTGTATTTTTAGTAGAGATGGGGTTTCACCACGTTGGCCAGGTTGGTCTCAAACTCCTAACCTTAAGTGATCCACCAGCATTGGCCTCCTAAAGTGCTGGGATTACAAGTGTGAGCCACTGCTCCTGGCCCCTAAGCGTAAACAGTGCTAAGATTAAGAAACCCTGACCTTGAGGAACTCCAGTTCTCCTTTATGGATGAGATCACAGGACACAGTCTGAGCTTTACAGGAGGCCAGATACAAATCACCAAAACAAAAAGCACTTAATTTTTTTGTTTCTCATTTAATGTCCATCCAGAAAAAAAGAGGGGAAAAAAGTTGCTAGTAAAGCAACTATGAAGGATGGATGCCATTATTCCATTGAACACGACCAAGTGTTTTTTTGTTTTTGTTTTTGTTTTTTGAGACAGAGTCTCACTCTGTTGTCCAGGCTGGAGTGCAGTAGCACGATCTTGGCTCACTGCAACCTCTGCCTCCCAGTTTCAAGCAATTCTCCTGTCTCAGCCTCCTGAGTAGCTGGGACTACCAGTGCACGCCACCATGCCTGGCTCATTTTTGTATTTTTAGTAGAGATGGGGTTTCACCATATTGGTCATGCTGGTCTTGAACTCCTGACCTCACGTGATCCACCCGCCTCGGCCTCCCAAAGTGCTGAGATTACAGGTGTGAGCCACTGCACCCAGCCACAAGTGTTTTTTATCACAGGTTTCAAGAACATTCAAACTCACTATAATGGCTTTGTTGCAGAATGATGAAAAACAAACAAACAAAAAAACCTCCTATACATTTAAAAAATTATTTCCCAGTAATAACAAATCTGGCCAGGTGAAGTGGCTCATGCCTGGAATCCCAGCACTTTGGGAGGCTGAGGCAGGTGGATCTCTTGAGCCCAGGAGTTCAAGACCAGCCGGGGCAACATGGCTACCAAAAAAAAGAACAAAAAAAAAAAGCCAGGTATGGAGGCACGGTTCACTGCAATCGTCACCTCCCGGGCTCAAGTGATTCTTCCACCTCAACCTCCCGAGTAGTTGGGATTACAGGCTCCTGCCACCATGCCCGGCTAAATTTTTTTTTTTTTTTTTTTTTTTGAGATGGAGTCTTGCTCTGTCACCCAAGCTGGAGTGCACTGGCACGATTTCTGCTCACTACAACCTCTGTCTCCTGGGTTCAAGTGATTTTCCTGCCTCAGCCTCCCCAGTAGCTGTGATTATAGGCATCCGCCATCATGCCCAGCTAATTTTTGTATTTTCTTAGAGATGGGGTTTTACCATGTTGGTCAGGCTGTTCTTGAACTCCTGACCTCAAGTGATCTGCCCACCTCGGCCTCCCAAAGTGCTGGGATTACAGGCATGAGCCACCGGGCCCGGCCTAATTTTTGTATTTTTAGTAGAGACGGGGTTTCACCATATTGGCCAGGCTGGTGTCGAACTTCTGACTTCACGTGATCCACCTACCTTGGCCTCCCAAAGTGCTGGGATTAGAGGCATGAGCCACTGTGCCCGGCCAATTTTTTTTTTTTTTTTTTTTTAATAGAGACAGGGCTCTCGCTATGTTGCCAAGGCTGGTAGTGAACTCCTAGACCCAAGCAATCTTCCCACCTGGGCCTCCCAAAGTGCTGGAATTATAGGCGGGAGCCACTGTTCCCGGCCCCCACCATATAATTAAAAGCAAAATGGCTGGGCACAGTGGCTCACACCTGTAATCCCAGCACTTTGGGAGGCTGAGGCTGGTGGATCATGAGGTCAGAAGTTCAAGACCAGCCTGACCAACGTGGTGGAACCCCATCTCTAGTAAAAATACAAAAATTAGCTGGGCATAGTGGTGTGCCCCTGTAATCCTAGCTACTCAGGAGGCTGACACAGGAGAATCGCGTGAACCCGGGAGGCAGAGGTTTCAGTGAGCTGAGATTGTGCCACTGCACTCCAGCCTGGGCGACAGAGTGAGACTCTGTCTCCAAAAAAAAAGCAAAGCATGGGTCATTATGTTAAGTGAAACATGCCAGGCTCAGAAAGATATATACTGCATGTTCTCACTCACATATGGGAGCTCATGGAAGTAGAGTAGAATGACAGTTACCAGAGGGGCTGGGAAGGGTGGTGGGGTGTGGAGAGATGAAGAGAAGTTGGTTAATGGGTACAAACTTACAATTAGATAAAAGGAATAAGTTCTAGTGTTTGATAGTTCAGTACGGTGACTATAGTTAACAATATTTTATTGTGTATTTCCAAATAGCTAGATTTGAAATGTTTCCCACACAAAAAGCGATAAATGTTGTAATAGATATCCTAGATTCTCTGATTTGATCTTTACACATTGTCTGCATATATCAAAATATCACATGTATACCATAAATATGTACAATTACTTTGTATTAATTTTTAAAAAGCAAAACGTGGGAAAATATATCTTCAATTTCAATTTCCTTTTGGAACCAGATACCCTTTGGAAAAGGTGCTAAGAGCCCACATTACCCTGGTTTAGCTTGTTGTACAGGTTATTAGAACAGAGAAGGAACACCTTGGGCCCAGGAGTGAGTGTTTCTTCTTTTACAGGTGTAACTAAAAAAGGTGGCTGGTCTAACTTGTGTGCCTTTGTCCTATAAGCCTCTGTAGGTGTGTGAACAGGATTACTTCTGCAACAAAAGCCTCCACCCAGCCACATCTTGGGAAAAGAATGGCCACTTCTCGGGGCGCAGTCTTTTTCATGCTGGCGGTATCCTGTGTTTGCAGTGCTGTCTCCCACAGGGACCAGCAGACTTGGTTTGAGGGTATCTTCCTGTCTTCCATGTGCCCCATCAATGTCAGCACCAGCACCTTGTATGGAATTATGTTTGATGCGGGGAGCACTGGAACTCGAATTCATGTTTACACCTTTGTGCAGAAAATGCCAGGTAAGTGCAACTGGGACCCTTACTAGAGTCTGTAAATCCACACTTTAGAATCTCCTCCCAGAAACAAATACGCCTAGAGTTTATCATGTGAATTACAGAATTGTACACCTAGCGGATGTCTTTCTTCAGAGAACTTTGAACTACAATTGAACATATGGTTTATTTGGAATTTTCTTGTTTGTTTGTTTTGTTTTTTTCGTTTTTATTTTTTAATTTTTTTTTTGAGACAAAGTCTTGCTTTGTTGCCCGATCTGTAGTGCAGTGGCATGATGCCACATCATTGCACCCTTGACCTCCTGGGCTCAAGCAATCCTTCCACCTCAGCCCCCTGAGTTGCTGGGACTACAGGCATGTGCCACCATGCCCAGCTCGTTTTAAAGTTTTTTGTAGCTGGGCGCTGTGGCTCACGCCTGTAATCTCAGCACTTTGGGATCACCTGAGGTCAGGAGTTCAAGACCAGCCTGGCCAACACAGTGAAACACCATCTCTACTAAAAATACAAAAATTAGCTGGGCGTGGTGGCACGTGCCTGTAATCCCAGCTACTCAGGAGGCCGAGGCAGGAGAATTGCTTGAACCCGGTAGATGTAGGTTGTAGTGAGCCGAGATCGCACTACTGCACTCCAGCCTAGGTGACAGAGCGAGACTCCATCTCCAGAAAAAATAAAATAAAATAAAATTTTTTGTAGAGACCTGCTCAGGCTGGCCTCAAACTCCTGGGCTCAAGTGATCCTCCCACCTCAGCCTCCCAAAGTGCTGAGATTTTAGGTGTGAGTCACCATGCTTGCCCAGAGCACATGGTTTTAATTCAGTGTGAAATTAGGAGAGAGCTGGGCTGCCTGTAGTCTGAAACCCATGTGTTCAAAAAGAATAGCTATAATTTGTTCTTCCTCTTCTCTAAACGTGGGATACTCCAGGGATTTTGGGAGAAGGATCACATGAGAATTTCACTGCCATCCTTGGACATGAGGCTAGGAGACCCTGAAAGATTAACTTTTTCTGCATTGTCAGTGTTTTTTCCTCAGGTAACTTATGGAGACTGGGGAAAGGCGGAGGAGCTAGGTGTCCACCAGAGAAATGGTAGCAGAAATGGACCCTGAGAGGTTGCTCTAGTCCCTCTTTCCAGTACTCCTGCAAGATATTCCTCACAAGTGGGATCATTTGGGATAACTTCAGGGAAGTCATAGGAAAGCTTGCAGAGCCCAGCATCTGAAGCAGCCTAAGTTTTGGTAACCAGCTCTCTCTTCTGTTTTTGTTCCATGGACAAAATAGGACAGCTTCCAATTCTAGAAGGGGAAGTTTTTGATTCTGTGAAGCCAGGACTTTCTGCTTTTGTAGATCAACCTAAGCAGGTGAGTTTCTTATGATTTGATGTTTAGATTCTCAATGCCTTGATAACTTGACGACACCACTGCTGTTAAATATTTCGTGCTACTCACTAATGAGATTGAGGTCATGTGTGAGATCAGCTTTCTCTCCTCAGCTAATCTCCTGGATAACATTAATTATATTTCCCACGCTCATGAGGGCTGGGCGGAAGAAGGCTGGTAAATTGGTTGTGGTAATTTAAGGATGACACTAGCTTTGAAGAGATTGTTCCCTGTGTACTTACTGTTTAAAATTTTGAGTTGAAGCCATCAGTTGCATTTGTTCATGTAAATGCAGAAGGTAGACATGAAGTTCTATAGGGTATGATGTATAAACATGGCAGTTGAAGGGATGGTGAGCAGTGAATTCCATTTCAGAGTGCCTTGATGCAGGGTGGAACCATACCTATACTTGAGAAATTAGGCAACAACCCATGATGACAAAAATCTTTGGTGGTAGAAAATGAATAGAGAGTTTGTGGCAACTATATTTCATATTTGAGCACCCACAACATATTGCATCCTATGTGTCTGAGGCTACGTTGAAATAGAATAAGGCAGAATGTTAAACTTGGGGAGCAAATGTATAGGTATTTATTATTCAGTGTCACAAGAATAATCATTACCCAAATGCCTGATGTTAAAAATGATTTGAGTTTGGAGAACTGAGAGGATATATGGAGATAGATATAGATATAGATACAGATATAGATATTTTTTTAGACGGAGTCTCTCTCTGTTGCCCAGGCTGGAGTGCAGTGGCCTGATCTCGGCTCACCACAACCTCCGCCTCCTGAATTCAAGCGATTCTCCTGCCTCAGCCTCCCGAGTAGCTGGGACTACAGGCATGTGTCGCCATGCCCAGCTAATTTTTGTATTTTTAGTAGAGACGGGGTTTTACTATGTTGGCCAGGCTGACTTTGAACTCCTGACCTTGTGGTCCGCCCACCTCGGCCTCTCAAAGTGCTGGGATTACAGGCATGAGCCACCATGCCCGGCCCTGAGAGGATGTATTTTCTTAGTTCAGTAGTACATGGATAGCAAATCTACTAGAAAAATTAGGAGCTGTTGAAAGCAACTACATTATTAGAAACTGACTTGGCATTTAGAAAAGATGATTGTGTTATAGTTGCTAACAATAACGATCAAAGGGCAGTCAGATATCAGAATAAAAGTTCACTCAGGGAAATAATGGATTTAAAATAATGGTTTTCATTTATTACAAATTGAGCATCTACTGTGTGCCATATGATGATACAAAAATGAGTCTGACATGTTCTTTAGGAGATCATCAAAAGTATTGCGTCATTGCTGCCACAGCTTGTGTGGCAACCACACGCACTCTGCCTCACGCACACAACAGTTTAGTGGTGGTAGGAGGTGTATCTCCCATCCCACACTTGAGGAAACCAAGTCCCAACAAAGTGACCTAAGTTAGGCCACAGGGCTAGCAAGCAAGTCTTCCAACTCTAACTCCTGTGTTTTCTTCACTATACCAGCCTAAAGCTGATTTATATGAAACATGAAATAATCAGCCAGGTGTGGTGGCACACGCCTGTAATCCCAGCTACTCAGGAGGATGAGGCAGGAGAATTGCTTGAACCCGGGAGGCAGAGGTTGCAGTAAGCTGAGATCGCCATTGTACTCTGGTCTGGGCGACAAGAGCAAAACTCCACCTAAAAAAAAAAAGAAAAAGAAATAATCAACTAAAATGATCACAATATAAAAGAATAATTGGGCAGGCATGGTAATCCCAGCACTTTGGGAGGGTGAGGCGGGTGGATCACTTGAGGTCAGGTATTCGAGACCACCCTGGCCAACATGGTGACACCCTATCTCTACTAAAAACACAAAAATTATCTGTGTGTGGTGGCACATGCCTGTAATCCCAGCTGCTTGGGTGACTGAGGCACAAGCATCGCTTGAACCTGGGAGGCGGAGGTTGCAGTGAGCCAAGATCACGCCACTGCACTCTAGTCTGGGCGACAGAGCAAGACTGTCTCAAAAAAAAAGAAGAAGGATTTTTATTAGGACTGTCAAAATAAAATGGATTCTCCTTTTTTTTTTTGAGACAGAGTCTCCCTCTGTTGCGCAGGCTGGAGTGCAGTGGCATGAGCTTGACTCTCTGCAACCTCTGCCTCCTGGGTTCAAGCAATGCTCCTGTCTCAGCGTCCTGAGTAGCTGAGACTACAGGCGTGTGCCACCATGCCTGGCTTATTTTTGTATTTTTTAGTAGAGATGGGGTTTCGCCATGTTGGTCAGGCTGGTCTCGAACTCCTGAACTCAAGTGATCCATGCACCTTGGCCTCCCAAAGGGCTGAGATTACAGGTGTGAGCCACCACCACACCCGGCCTGGATTCTCCTTCTTCAAAGTGGCCCACTTCTCTAGGTTTCTCCTGCTACAGAGCAGAGAGAGGTTGGCGCCCTATGCCACCTCCCTCCTCTTGCTCCCACAAAGTATGTTGACAGAATAGACCAGTGCCAGCCACTAAATGGACTGTTCATCAGATGAATGGGTTGTCTCTTTTGCAGGGAGCTGAGACCGTTCAAGGGCTCTTAGAGGTAGCCAAAGACTCAATCCCCCGAAGTCACTGGAAAAAGACCCCAGTGGTTCTAAAGGCAACGGCAGGACTACGCTTACTGCCAGAACACAAAGCCAAGGCTCTGCTCTTTGAGGTAAGTTTTAAAACTGCATCTTGGATCATTCTGCCCTTTTCCCTATATGAATACTTAATGAGGTTTTAGTCTTTTGGAATGTGACCACCACCTTCAATATTCCACCACTGCCAAAGCACTATGATGACTCTGACCGCTTGTTATAGCTAGTTGTTTACATTTTTAACTATCACTCTTAAATGTATAGAGCTTTTCCTAAAATGTTTAAAGTACTTTCTATCTAGGATATTCTTCAATTTTTTTTTTTTTGAGGCGGAGTCTTGCTCTGTTGCCCAGACTGGAATGCAGTGGTGCCATCTCAGCTCACTGCAAGTTCCGCCTCCCGGGTTCACGCCCTTCTCCTGCCTCAGCCTGCCGAGTAGCTGGGACTACATGCATCTGCCACCACGCCCGGCTAATTTTTTGTATTTTTATTAGAGACGGGGTTTCACTGTGTTAGGATGGTCTCGATCTCCTGATCTCAGGTGATCCGCCCGCCTCGGCCTCCCACAGTGCTGGGATTACAGGCATGAGCCACCGCGCCCGGCCGGTATTCTTCATTCTTTTAGAATTTTAAAGCAGAATCAGAAATTGTTTCTAATCAACTTTATTAAGATAAACTTACGTACAATAAAATGTATCTATTTTAGGCTGGGCACTGTGGCTGACACCTGTAATCCCAGCACTTTGGGAGGCTGAGGCAGGCAGATTGCCTGAAGTCAGGAGTTTGAGACCAGCCTGGCTAACATGGTGAAACTTCATCTCTACTAAAAATACAAAAATTAGCTGGGCATGGTGGCACACACCTGTAGTCCCAGCTACTCAGGAGGCTAAGGCAGAAGAATTGCTTGAACTTGGGAGGCAGAGCTTGCAGTGAGCTGAGATCGCACCACTGCACTCCTACCTGGGCAACAGAGTGAGACTCCGTCTCAAAAAAAAAAAAAAAAAAAAGATTGAAGCTAAAAAATCACAGTAGGCCAGGCATGGTGGCTCATGCCTGTAATCTCAACACTTTGGGAGGCCAAGGCGGGTGGATCACCTGAGGTCAGGAATTCAAGACCAGCCTGGCCAACATGGTGAAACCCTGTTTCTAATAAAAATACAAAAATTAGCTGGACGTGGTGGCAGGCACCTGTAATCCCAGCTACTGGGGAGGCTGAGGCAGGAGAATTACTTGAACCTGGGAGGCAGTGGTTGCAGTGAACCAAGATTGGGCATTGCACTCCAGCCTGGGCAACAAGAGTGAAACTCCATCTCAAAAAAAAAAAAATCATGGCAAAAAGGGACTCCATATTACAGGTGTACTAATTCAATCCCCTAAATCCATTTTCCTTTGACTGTCAGTACAGAGGGGCCGGGCGCGGTGGCTCAAGCCTGTAATCCCAGCACTTTGGGAGGCCGAGGCGGGTGGATCACGAGGTCAGGAGATCGAGACCATCCTGGCTAACATGATGAAACCCCATCTCTACTAAAAATACAAAAAACTAGCCGGGCGTGGTGGCGGGCGCCTGTAGTCCCAGCTACTCGGAGGCTGAGGCGGGAGAATGGCGTGAACCCGGGAGGTAGAGCTTGCAGTGAGCTGAGATCGCGCCACTGCACTCCAGCCTGGGCGACAGAGCGAGACTCCGTCTCAAAAAAAAAAAAATAAAATAAAATAAAATAATAAATAAATAAATAAAATAAAATAAAATTAAAAAGTACAGAGGACTTAAGTCTCTTATCCAAGGACAAGCAGCCTAGTATGTCTCTGTGAGAACCTGAATCCTGATTCCTGATTTATTCCTCATTTATTCAACATAAGAGTGCTTACAGGTGCAGTGGCTTACGCCTGGAATCCCAGAACTTTGGGAGGCCGAGGCGGGTGGATCACAAGGTCAGGAGATGGAGACCATCCTGGCTAACGTGATGAAACCTGGTCTCTACTAAAAATACAAAAACTTAGGCATATGTGGTGGCAGCAGCCTGTAGTCCCAGCTACTCGGGAGGCTGAGGCAGGAGAATGGCGTGAACCCAGGAGGCAGAGCTTTCAGTGAGCCAAGACTGGGCCACTGTACTCCAGCCTGGGTGACAGAGCGAGACTCTGTCTCAAAAAAAAAAAAAAAAGTGCTTACTATGTACTGGGCGCTGGTGAAGTTACTGGAATACATTCAGCGGGGAACCAAAAATACAAAAATGGTCTTTGCACTCCTGGAGCTTACATTCTACTTTCAGGAAGACAGAAAATAAACATCTGAACAAGTCCAAAGAAAGTTATATTAGGTGCTGTAGGTACTATGGAGGGGAAAAAAAAAAGCAGGGAAAGGCAGGTAGGGAATGGAGGGAAAAAAAAAAAAAGCAGGGAAAGGCAGGTAGGGAATCTGGTGATAAGAGTGGGGGAAATGCTAATTTAAATAGGGCAGTCAGGGAAGATGTCTTTGATAAAATTCAGTTGATCAGAGATCTGAGGAGGATGAAGAAGCAAGTTATACAAGACATTTGTGGGAAGAATATTCCAGGCTAAAGAAACAGCAGGTACAAAGGCCAGAGACAGGTATGTGCTTGGTATGTTAGGAACAGCATCCAGGAGGTCAGCATAGCTGGAGAGGAAAGAGTGATATGAGAGGTAAGTAGCAGGTAACCTCAGATAGGCGGGGCTAAGGGGTGCTTATCATGTAGGATCTCAAAGTCCAGTGTAATCACTTTGGCTTTTTCTTTTTTTTTTTTTTTTGAGACTGAGTTTCGCTCTTGTTGCCCAGGCTAGAGTGCAGTGGCGCTATCTCCACTCACTGCAACCTCCACCTCCCAGGTTCAAGTGATGCTTCTGCCTCAGCCTCCCAAGTAGCCGGATTACAGGCATGTGCCACCATGCCTGGCTAAATTTCTATTTTTAGTATAGATGGGGTGTCACCATGTTGGTCAGGCTGGTCTCAAACCCCTGACCTCAGGTGATCCGCCTGCACTTTGGCTTTTTCTTTAAGAAGGAAACCACTGGAAGGTTTGTTGTTTTTTTTTTGTTTTTTTTTTTTTTTTGAGACAGACTCTCACTTTTGTTGCCCAGGCTAGAGTGCAACGGTGCAATCTCGGCTCACTGCAACCTCCGCCTCGTGGGTTCAAGCGATTCTCCTACCTCAGCCTCCCAAGTAGCTAGGATTACAGTTGCCCACCACCATGCTAATTTTTTTGTATTTTCAGTAGAGACCGGGTTTCACCATGTTGGCCAGGCTGGTCTTGAACTTCTGACCTCAGGTGATCCACCTGCCTTGGCCTCCAAAAGTGCTGGGTTGAGAGGTATGAGCCACCACGCCTGGCTGCCACTGGAAGATTTTGAGCCAAGGAAAAACATGATTTGACATCCATTTTTAAAGCACCATTCTGGCTGCTGTTTTGAGAACAAACTGTAGGATGGGGGCGAAGAGCAGAGAAGGCAAAAGCATAAGCTCTCTTGCTGTGCTTCATCCTGTTCACTTATCTGTCTTTTCTTTAAAAGTTTGTTTATATATCACTTAACTGGTTTTTCCTGGTTGAAACAGGGTCCAGAGGTCATCATGTGGTATGTTTCATCCTATCAGAAATGAGAACAGCAAAGAGACTAGAGTTCTTCCTATCTTATTTGGAGAATTCTTTTTCCTTTCCCTTGATAATTATATAAACATAAGACTTAACACCCATATCAATGGTCTATATTATGGAGGGGCAAGATGTTTTTGCAAGATGTTCATTCCCATCTCCTGAAACAGGGTTCCTTAAGTCTGGATCTGGAGTCTCCCCACACTCTAGAGGCCCTAGCCATGTGCCAGAATCTGACCGGTGCTGGCAGCAGAGTACCTCAGCCCTTAGATGTGAACTCCACCACGGCGGGTTCGTGTCAGCTTATCTAAGGAATGGAGTGGGAAGACTCCTCCTAGTTTCCAGTGTATGTCCGGTAGAGTTTATCAGGTTTAAAAAGTTACAGGATCCTGATTTGAGCTGGCAGGATTAAATATATGCCTTTCCGTAGGTCCAGTTCACCTATACATTTAGATGGTTTGATTTAGCTTTACTTAAAGTCAAAGGAATCCCTGTGTTTGTGTTTTTGCAAGAAACTGGTAATGGCTTGCCTAGTTTCTTCTCTAGTTTCTTAGGGCAAAGGAATGAGTTTTGCCAAAATTTTATCTGGGAAAAATGGAGTAGTTTTCTAAGTCTTACAGGACACTGTCAAAATATAGAAATATTGCCTTAGGGAATTCTTTTTTTCTTCTTCTTTTTTCTCTAGGTAAAGGAGATCTTCAGGAAGTCACCTTTCCTGGTACCAAAAGACAGTGTTAGCATCATGGATGGATCCGACGAAGGTGGGAGAGGTGTTGATGTGAGTTCTGGGGGAGAGGGGCAGGATCAGTGAAAGATCTAACTAAAGGAACTGGGGCCAGGGACGGGGTCCTGAAGAGAAAGGAATAAACAGAAGGAATGGGATAGCAGGAAATAGAAGAGAGGGAGAAGGAACATGTGCTCTAGACATGAAATTTAGAGAGAAAAAAAAACAAGGATGGGGCCAGGAAAGAGAAAAATATGCTCTGGGATCTAATCCTTGTCTTTCTTTCTTTTTAGGCATATTAGCCTGGGTTACTGTGAATTTTCTGACAGGTAATACATCCTCAAGTTTATCTTCAGAGCTTCACTAGCTTTTACATGCATAGTCAGAAGAGTAAAAAAACCCTTTCTTTCATTCTGTATTGTTTCTTCTTCTTTAAAAAAGGAAAGGAGGCTGGGTGTGGTGGTTCATGCCTGTAATCCCAGTGCTTTGGGAGACTGAGGTGGGTGGATCACTTGAGGCCAGTAGTTCAAGACCAGCCTGGCCAACATGGCGAAACTGTGTCTCTACCAAAAATACAAAAATTAGCTGGGCGTGGTGGTGTGTGCCTGTGATCTCAGCTACTCGGGAGGCTGGAGAATTGCTTGAACCCAGGAGGCAGAGGTTGCAGTGAGCTGAGAGCAGAGATTGTGCCACTGCACTCCAGGCTGGATGATAGAGCAAGACTCTGTCTCCAAAAAGGCCTTCAAAAAACAAAAAACAAACAAAAAACACCTGCCTTGAAGGCCTCTGCTGCAACGAGAGTCCTTCTGAGTTGACATTCACCTGCAGCATCAGGGCTGGGGAGCAGTGGAGTGTGTGTGGAATACCTTCAGTGCATGATAAGAACAAGAGAGACAAGTGTTGGGCTGCCCAGGATGTGGAGGATATTTAGAGCTGGCTCTCATTTGACAGGTCAGCTGCATGACCACAGACAGGAGACTGTGGGGACCTTGGACCTAGGGGGAGCCTCCACCCAAATCACGTTCCTGCCCCAGTTTGAGGTGAGTCATTTCATGAAGATCTGGTTAGAAGTGCACTTGGCAGGCATATCATGGTGCCAAGAAAGAGGCATCCCATTTTCAGCCAGCAGCTCTACCACGCTTAGGCAGAGTCAAGTCAGTTAATAACTGGGTGAATGTTCCCTTGCCATCTCACTGTTCAGAATCCCTTCGATTCCTCAAGCCTAGTGAGATTAGCCGCTTAATCTGTCTTCATCTGATTTTTTGCTGGGAGGGACGGGTGGTGGTGTGAACATCTTCAAGTGATTACAGATCCTGAATAGTCTTTTTGCTTTTTCTGATTTGCAGAAAACTCTGGAACAAACTCCTAGGGGCTACCTCACTTCCTTTGAGATGTTTAACAGCACTTATAAGCTCTATACACATAGGTGAGAATGGGGACAGGGAAGAATAATATTTCATGTTGTATGTTCTCCTAACTTTTCTAAGTGTTCTCAAATCTGTTATTGTATCTGATCAGCAAAACAAAGTCTGTGCCAATTCCCTAAGGCCTATCACTGAAACCCAGGCCACTTACAAAGCCGGAGGAACTTAAGAACCTTCTCCATTCTTGGCCTCAAAAGCATTAATATATGACTTAAGAGTCAAAAATTGTCTGCTGGGTGCAGTTGGCTTCATGCCTGTAATCCCAGCACTTTGGGAGGCCGAGGTGGGTGGGTCACCTGAGGTCAGGAGTTTGAGACCAGCCTGGCAAACATGGTGACACCCCATCTCTACTAAAATACAAAAATTAGCTGGATATGACAGCGCATACTTGTAATCCCAGCTGCTCAGGAGGCTGAGGCAGGAGAATCATTTGAACCCTGGAGGTGAAGGTTGCAGTGAACCGAGATCACGCCACTGCACTTCAGCCGGAGCGACAGAGCAAGACCCGGTCTCAAAAAAAAAAAAAAGAGTCAAAAGTTTTCTCTAGGGAGAGGACACTTCAAGAAGGCTCAGGCAAAGCTTCTTGCCAACTCCTTTGAGCTGGCCTTTAGAGGTTCAGAATCCAGCCTGGAATTTGATCCTAGTTGGGGCTAGGAGCTAAGCTAAAGAGAGCTTTTCTGGGAATGGTTCCTAGTGTGGGACCCTAGGAATTGTCACCGTCTCTGGCCTTTGAATGATAACTGTGGGGAATTCTTACTGCATAGCCTTGATCCAAACTGTGTAGAAATTACCGCTTGTTGACCACAGGAGATGAATATGTCACAGAGACAGAACAAGGTTTTCATATTTCCAGAGGGAAACAGAACCCATGTTACTTTTGAAAGAGGTAGCTTTAGGCTAGAGAACTTCAGGACCAGCATGAAATTGGTCAATCCTGTATTTTACAGTTACTTGGGATTTGGATTGAAAGCTGCAAGATTAGCAACCCTGGGAGCCCTGGAGACAGAAGGTTTGTCTGGGTACCTGTGCTGGGTGGGGGATGGTGAGGGTGACACAGATACTCCGCTTGCTTCTTCCCTTCCTTGATAGCCATTCTATGCAGGAAAAGATTAAGTTGAATTGGGAGGCAAATGTTGTATAATGGACCTAATAATAGCAAATCCTTTTCTGTTTTATAAGTTCAGAAGTTTTGATGTATATTATTAGCCATTTTTAGAATGAGGTCTACTTGTACAGGGGGAACAGCCTATGTCTAGGCAGTTCTGCAGAAATCCCAGGCTTTAAGAATACATTTGGCAGGAGCTTGCTCAAGCCCTGAGCTTTACATTGGAGGCACAGGAAGCAGGGTCTGTTCTACATGCAGGTAGAACAACAGAGTAACTCCATTCATCTCTTCACAGTTGAGGTCAGGCAGAACTGGGTTCAGTCCCAGCATTGTGATTTGAGGCAAGTAACCTATCTGTGCCCCTTTCCTCACGGTAAATGAGAATTTGCATTTAAGGCACTTTGTACAGTAATCTGTTATTGGGATGACATCTATTTTTCATTTCAGAGTATACAAAACATCTTCAAGTGTATTTCATTTAAGCCTCTCAGCAACCAGTGAGGAAAGCAGCATAGCATTTCTTTCTTGTTTTTAGAAAGGTGGAAACTTACTGTATCGTAGGTTTTGGATCTTTGAGATATATGGACCCCTCTGACAGAAGCACATGCGCATGAAAATTTGCTTCTGGTTTCAGGGGGTTCACCAACCCCACGAAGCCTGTCTGTGAACCCTGAGTTAAGGATTCCTGTCACAGGATGTTGTCATGGAATTCATGTCATCGGATTTTAAGGCCCAGCCCCCACAGTGATTCTTTTCCGCCTCACTGGCTTCTTGTTTGCCTTCCTCCCTCTCTCTCACTCACTTACTTCTTACCTTGTGCCCTGGATTCTTTCAGGGACTGATGGACACACTTTCCGGAGTGCCTGTCTACCGAGATGGTTGGAAGCAGAGTGGATCTTTGGGGGTGTGAAATACCAGTATGGTGGCAACCAAGAAGGCAAGTGATGTTTTTTCACTGGTTAAATTTACGTTTACAATGGAAGCTCTGGAAAAGTCCCATGGGAAGCTTTTTCCAGAACTCAAGCTTACCTTTTTGCAGGGACTTGTTCCAAAGATCTTGGCATGCCTCCAAAGACTAATGTGAACTGACAGGGAACAACGCAGCGGTCATTCTGCATCGACCAAGTGTCATGGACCCATTAGATACCTGCGCTTAGACAAGTGCTGTGGTGCACATCTACAGTCCCAGTTACTCAAAGGTTGAGGCAAGAGGATCACTTGAGCCCACGAGTTCAAGGCTGTAGTGCACAATGCCACCGCACTCCAGCCTGGGCGATGGAGACCCCACCTCTTACAAATTAATTAAGAAACCTATTCTAAGCCTAGGTCAAATGCAGCAGTGTGAAACCCTGTTTAGTTAATAGTTAGCTATTTAAATTATAGTAAAACTTAAAACCATGAGAAGAATGATTCATCTTCTTATAAAAGGTATATACCTGAATATCAAGGAATGAACTTGAATTCCCAGTGAAGGAAGCTGGCGAGCCCTTTAGCTACTTGCTTGCAAATGCTATGGAATGTAATGCTAGGCAGCAGCACAAGGTTGGCCATGATTTGGTGAATACAGATTAGGCAGGGGAGCGGGCATGGAGAAACAAGAGTGGTGAGGCTGCAGACATTTGCTCATCTTTCTTTTGAAGCCTCTTGTCCCAAGCATCAGCCTTCTCTTGCTTTCCTTGACCTTCCTGCTGTTCCCTCATTGTCTCCAGCAGCTTTCCTCAGAGAGTGTCCCCTTCCCCCAGCGCTGTTCTCACCTTACCCCTGTGCACCTTTGCCTGGCAGGGGAGGTGGGCTTTGATCCCTGCTATGCCGAAGTGCTGAGGGTGGTACGAGGAAAACTTCACCAGCCAGAGGAGGTCCAGAGAGGCTCCTTCTATGCTTTCTCTTACTATTACGACCGAGCTGTTGACACAGACATGATTGGTGAGTTCACCCCAGGTGTCAGTCCAGAGAGGAAGGTGGATAGGGCTGTGGTGGGGAAGGTCAAGGAGAAAGAGCACTTGAGGTGCTTTGTTGAGCTGATTACCCACCTCTTTTCTAGTCACTCGAACAAAAGGGTGGAAATGACTTAGAATCTTTTGGAGCTGAGAGATGACCAAAACAACTATATGATGTCTTTTTTTTTTTTTTAACATGTTTATTGAGGTATAATTGGCATACAATAAGTGCATATTTAAAGTATACAATTTGTTAAGTTTTGTCATGTATACACCCATGAATCCATCACCACATTGAAGATAATAAACATATTCACCCCAAAAATTTTCCTCCTGTCTCTTTATGATAACTTTTCTTCTTATCACAAAAGTAATATTTTTGCCTGTGACAGTATATGTACCTGATCTGTCATGGCCTGAGAGATACGAATTAATTTCCTATTATTGTGGGGGTTTTGTTGTTATTTTGTTTTTTTGTTTGTTTTTTGAGACGGAGTTGCACTCTTGTTACGCAGGCTGGAGTGCAGTGGCGTGATCTCAGCTCACTGCAACCTCTGCCGCCCGCGTTCAACCGATTCTCCTGCCTTGGCCTCCTGAGTAGCTGGGATTACAGGTGCCTGCCACCATACCTGGCTAATTTTTTTTTAGTAGAGACGAGATTTCACCATGTTGGTCAGGCTGGTCTTGAACTCCTGACCTCGTTATCCGCCCGCCTCAGCCTCCCAAAGTGCTGGGATTACAGGCATGAGCCACTGCACCTGGCCTATTGTGTTTTATGGGTCTGTTTTTTTCATTGTGGTTAAACATACATAACATGGAATAGATTGTAAATAAATAAAATAGGCTGCATAGACTGGGTACGGTGGCTCACGCCCATAATCCTGGGAGGCAGAGGTTGCAGTGAGCTGAGATTGCGCCACTGCACTCTAGCCTGGGTGACAGAGCAAGACTCCGTCTCAAAAAAAAAAAAAAAAAAATAGGCTGCATAGATTATGTACATGTGTATATAATGAATGAATTTCCTTATGCTTCCTTGAAGGCGTTTTGATATCAGATAATCTTCGTTTTATTTCAGATTATGAAAAGGGCGGTATTTTAAAAGTTGAAGATTTTGAAAGAAAAGCCAGGGAAGGTGAGTTTGAGTGTCAGGGGAAGCCCTTGAAGGTAAGCCTGTGAGACTGCCTGCCAACTCTCGTGACCTAAAGTGATCTAAAGCACCTCAGTCAGCTCAGAAGGCCTGTCAGAAGGCTAGTTTCCTTTCTGAGTCTTCCAGTCTTTGCTAAAAGTTAGAAGCATTGGGTGGTAGCCAGGTATGGTGGCACACATCTGTAGTCCCAGCTACGCAGGGTGGGAGGATTGCTTGAGGCTGGAAATTCAAGGCTATAGTGCACTATAATCACACCTGTGAATAGTCACTGCGTTGCAGCTTAGGCAACATAGTGAGACCTCTGTCTCTAAAAAAAAATTTTTTTTTCAGCTTTATGCAGCATAGAATTATGGGCAAGAATATGGGAATACAAGAGGTTTTAGGAGGCCGGGCACGGTGGCTCACACCTGTAATCCCAGCAGTTTGGGAGGCCAGGGTAGGCAGATCACCCGAGGTCAGCAGTTCAAGACCAGCCTGGCCAACATGGTGAAACCCTGTCTCTACTAAAAATACAAAAATTAGCCAGGCGAGACAGTGGGTGCCTGTAATCCCAGCTACTCGGGAGGCCGAGGTAGGAGAATCACTTGAACCTGGGAGGCAGAGGTTGTAGTGAGCCGAGGTCGTGCCACTGCACTCCAGCCTGGGCAACAAAGTGAGTCTCCACCTAAAAAAAAAAAAAAAAAAAAGAGTCTTTAGGGCTTTAGGGAAATGGTGAAGACCTTTTTTTCTTCTACGCTTTCTTTTTTTCATTGAAATAGTGTTATCAGCGTTAATGAAACACTGAGCATCAAAAGACATGGGAAATAGCGACAGAGGCTTCCTTGAGAGGATCAAAACTGCCAATGAGAACTAGGCACAGTGGTTTGAGCCTGTAGTCTCAGCTACTTGGGAGGCTGAGGCAGGAGGATCGTGTGAACCCAGGGGCTTGAGGCTGCAGGGAGCTCCAATCATGCCACTGCACTCCACCCTGGGTGACAGCATGAGACCTCGTCTCTAAAAAAAAAAAAATTAATAGAAAGTTTTTAAAAATTAAAAAATAAAATACAAATGATCTTATCCAGTAATCCACAGTAGGGTTAAATGATATCTCCTTGTCTTCTGAGCCTCAGCATTAATAATAGATAAGGGACTTAGGGCCAGGCGTGGTGGCTCACGCCTATAATCCCAGCACGTTGGGAGGCCGAGGCGGGTGGATCACGAGGTCAGGAGATCAAGACCATCCTGGCTAACACGGTGAAACCCCATCTCTACTAAAAAAAAATACAAAAAATTAGCCGGGCGTGGTGGTGGGCGCCTGTAGTCCCAGCTACTTGGGAGGCTGAGGCAGGAGAATGGTGTGAACCCAGAGGAGGAGCTTGCAGTGAGCGGAGATCGTACCACTGCACTCCAGCCTGGGCAACAGAGCGAGAGTCTGTCTCAAAAAAAAAAAAAAAAAAAAAAATAGGGACTTAGGACTAAGCCCCCACAATAGGTCATAGAAACGTAGCAAATAAACTAGAGCCCATGTAAATGTGAATGGCTAATCATACCAGAGAACTGCAAGTTCTTCAGAAGCTGCAGTCCTTTTTTTTTTTTTTTTTTTTTTTTTTTTTGAGGCGGAGTCTTCACTCTGTCGCCCAGGCTGGAGTGCAGTGGCACCATCTCGGCTCACTGCAAGCTCCGCCTCCCGGGTTCACGCCATTCTCCTGCCTCAGCCTCCGGAGTAGCTGGGACTACAGGCGCCCGCCACCGCGCCCGGCTAATTTTTTGTATTTTAGTAGAGACGGGGTTTCACCGTGTTAGCCAGGATGGTCTCGATCTACTGACCTCGTGATCCGCCCGCCTCGGCCTCCCAAAGTGCAGGGATTACAGGCGTGAGCCACCGCGCCCGGCCAGAAGCTGCAGTCTTACAGAGGCAGTCAGCGCACTGTCCAGCCTCTGAGGTGCCTAGGCATTAACCAGAGGGAGACTTCTGCTCTGCTTATTCTTCTTCTCCCCACCAACTTTTTTTTCGGAGACAGAGTCTTGCTTGTCACCCAGGCTGGAGTGCAGTGGTGCGATCTCGGCTCACTGCAACCTTTGCCTTCCGGGTTCAAGTGATTCTCCTGCCTCAGCCTCCCGAGTAGCTGGGATTATAGCGGCACACCACCATGCCCTGCTAATTTTTATGTTTTTAGTAGAGTTAGGGTTTCACCGTGTTGGCCAGGCTGGTCTTGAACTCCTGACCTCAGGTGATCCACCTGTCTCGGCCTCCCAAAGTGCTGGGATTACAAGTGTGAGCCACCACGCCTGGCCCCCTATTCTACTTTCTAAGAGAAAATCCTACACCTCTCAGTTAGTTGCAAACTTGAACTCCAGTTTACTCTGTCTCTTTCAGTGTGTGATAACTTGGAAAACTTCACCTCAGGCAGTCCTTTCCTGTGCATGGATCTCAGCTACATCACAGCCCTGTTAAAGGATGGCTTTGGCTTTGCAGACAGCACAGTCTTACAGGTAAGAGACAGGACACCAGAATCCCATAACAGCCTTCTTTTGTGGGGGTTGAGAAGGAGTAAGAGCTTATTCAGTAATCAGAGTAGCCAGAAGTGAAATTATGAGGTAGTTTTGTTTGGGCTATGGACAAGGTACTGTGCTGGGCACCATGAATGTGGGAAATTACCTCAATGCAATGGTAGCCTCCAAGTGTATTACCAGGCAAACTATTGCAGAGGTCACAGAACAGAAAGACTAGAAGCCCAAATTAAGATGCCAAGTCACATGGTTTATATATTTATTATTTTTTTGAGACGGAGTCTCACTCTTGTTCCTAGGCTGGAGTGCAGTGGCATGATCTCAGCTCACTGCAACCTTCGCCTCCTGGGTTCAAGCGATTCTCCTGCCTTGGCCTCCTGAGTAGCTGGGATTACAGGCGTGCGCCACCACTCCCAGCTAATTTTTTTGTATTTTTAGTAGAGATGGGGTTTCACTATGTTGGTCAGGCTGGTCTCGAACTCCTGACCTCAGGTGATCCGCCCACCTCGGCCTCCCAAGGGCTGGGATTATAGGAGTGAGCCACCACACCCGGCCCACATGGTTTATTAAATCAGTTTAGAACTCAGGGTGAGAAGCAAGGGGAAACAGATGAAGAGGTGAACACAGAAGACACGATGCAAGCAGGATGCAAGCACCACTCTCTCTGAATCTTGGGTTCCATTTGTCCTGGGTTTGTATGTCCTGCCTCTCTCTGCTGCTAATAGAGTGGTTACACATACTGGAGCTGAAGTTTGGTCATGGGAGCACAAAGACAAAAGTGCCTGAGGCCACCACACAAACTTGCCCTATTTGGAGAGGCCCCAGGGGCAGACACACCTGGCCAGTAGCATTAGCTCAGCCATCAACATGTACGATGGGTTTTCTTTGGCAGAGGACATGAGGGACCAAAAGGGTGTCACCAGTGAGTGGCCTTTTTTTTTTTTTTTTTTTTTTTTTTTTTTGAGACGGAGTCTCGCTCTGTCGCCCAGGCTGGAGTGCAGTGGCTGGATCTCAGCTCACTGCAAGCTCTGCCTCCCGGGTTTTTACGCCATTCTCCTGCCTCAGCCTCCCGAGTAGCCGGGACTACAGGCGCCCGCCACCTCGCCCGGCTAGTTTTTTGTATTTTTTAGTAGAGACGGGGTTTCACCGTGTTAGCCAGGATGGTCTCGAACTCCTGACCTCGTGATCCGCCCGTCTCGGCCTCCCAAAGTGCTGGGATTACAGGCTTGAGCCACCGCGCCCGGCCGTGAGTGGCTTATTTAAGGTCTCATGAACACTGAATGCCTCATGCATATATAATGTGTCATATATATTTCATGTGTGCCTCGTATATTTAGTGCCTCTTGAATCTTAGGTCTCTCTTTGTCCTCCTGTCTCTCTCCATCTGTTTCAATACATGCAGGCTCTACTTTATCTGTAGTAAGTTATTTATCCCCACTTTTGGGCACGTGTCTAGGCTCGATTTCATCAGGTCAACAGAGAACAATCAATTGGTTTACAGACTTTTTTTGGTGGTGGTAGCATCTTTATCCAACAAAAACTTATGTAGAATATCAGTAATACAGCCGGGTGTGGTGGCTCACGCCTGTTATCCTAGCACTTGGGGGGCCAAGGCGAGTGGATCACCTGAGGTCAGGAGTTTGAGACCAGCCTGGCCAACATGGTGAAACCCCATCTCTACTAAAAATACAAAAATTAGCCGGGCATGGTGGCAGGTGCCTGTAATCCCAGCTACTTGGGAGGCTGAGGCAGGAGAATCACTTGAACCTGGGAGGCAGAGGTTCCAGTGAGGAGAGGTCATGCCATTGCACTCCAGCCTGGGCAATAAAGAGGGAAACTCCGTCTCAAAAAAATATATATCAGTAATACAAAACTATTCTGGTTGAAGCAGAGATTGGGGGCCTGAAACTCCTCTATAATTTGGCCTCCCTTTTTCCTTTGAAGCGTTTCTAAGAAACCCCTAAAATTCTGAAGAAAACAAATTGATAAAACTGATACACACTAATCTAATCCTCTTCTGATATAGTTGAGGAATTTGGGTCTAAAGTTTTGCCCAAGGTCACTAAGCTAATTGAGATAGATACTGGCTTATAATGTGTTAAGTTCCCTATTTGGTTATTTTTTTCTTTTTTCTTTTGAGACCGAGTTTCGCTCTTGTTGCCCAGGCTAGAGTGCAGTGGTGCAATCTCAGCTCACCGCAACCTCCACCTCCCGGTTTCAAGCGATTCTCCTGCCTCAGCCTCCCAAGTAGCTGGGATTACAGGTATGCGCTACCATGCCTGGCTAATTTTGTATTTTTTGTAGAGATGGGGTTTCACCATGTTGGTCAGGCTGGTCCCAAACTTCTGATCTCAGGTGATCCACCCACCTCAGCCTCCCAAAGTGCTGGGATTATAGGCATGAGCCACCACTCCTGGCCTTGTTTGTTTTTGAGACAGGGTCTTGCTGTGTCACCTAGGCTGGAGTGCAGTGGCATGATCTCAGTTCACTGCACCCTCTGCCCCTCCCAGGTTCAGCCCACCGAGTAGCTGGGACTACAGGTGTGTGCCACCAGTCCTGGCTAATTTTTTTGTAGAGACGGAGTTTTGCCATGTTGCCCAGGCTGGTCTTGAACTCCTGACCTCAAGCAATCCGCCTGCCTTGGCCTCCCAAAGTGCTGGGAGTACAGGTGTGAGCCACTGTGCCTGGCCCCATGTTTGGTTATCATTAGTGCTTAGGAAGAGGCACTTGCTTACATAGTAGGAGTTGAGAAGCTTGGTTTGTTCTTTTCTAGCCCTAAATCTATTCTCATCTCCTGACCATGCCCTTTCTACCGCATCTATTACCATTACAAGTTGCCTTGTCTGAAATTAGTGAATCAGAAAATAAAGCAGGGGATACTTTGTGTAGTTTCAAGGTTAGGGAAAGAGTTCAGAATACTGTCTGTCTAAACTATCTCTCTAGAAGGCCTGATGGGCCACGACCTGGGCCAGAAGCATTCAGTTCAGAAATGAGAATGGCAGGTGTAGGGGCAATGGCCAATAGGCCACGGCCAGAAGGAAATCGTTACAGAGTAGTGGGAAGCCTGCAAAGACTGGCTCCTGTCAGTTTCGCCATGGTTTGCCCATGTGGATATTCTTTGCCAGTATCGTCTGCCCGAGAGCTGTGCTTGCTAGAGTTGGAAATTGGATGAAAAGGTGAAGACTTTTTTCTTCTTCTTAACAGCTCACAAAGAAAGTGAACAACATAGAGACGGGCTGGGCCTTGGGAGCCACCTTTCACCTGTTGCAGTCTCTGGGCATCTCCCATTGAGGCCACGCACTTCCTTGGAGGCCTGCATTTGCCAACACCTTTTTAAGGGGAGGAGAGAGCACTCAGTTTCTGAGCTAGTCTGGGGACATCCTGGACTTGAGCCTAGAGATTTAGGTTTAATTAATTTTACATATCTAATGTGAACTGCTGCCTAACCACTCAAGAGTACACAGCTGGTACCAGAGCATCACAGAGAGCCCTGTGAGCCAAGAAGCTTTGGAACTTAACCTTGGAGTGAGAGCCCAGGGACAGGTCCCTGGGAACCAAAGAAAAATCTCATTTCAACCCTTTGAGTGCCTCATTCCACTGAATATTTAAATTTTCCTCTTAAATGGTAAACTAAGTTGACTTACTGCAATCCCATGACCCATCAATATCAGTTTTTTCCTCCCTGTACAGTGCCCTGCCCACCCTTATCTGCACCCACCTCCCCTGAAAAAGAGAAAAAAAATACCTGATTTTGCTTTCCACGTATAATTCAACACCACAAAATGGGACCATATCAGAATCTGTATGATCCTATTCTGTGTTAGCTCCAATCAGCCGAGAGCCATCCTAAATATTAGTAGGATGGAGAGTAACTCCTAACTGTGCATAGATTACAGCCTTAAGAAAGGGGGCCACCCAATCTCTGGGGACATGTTTTGGGAGGGTGTGGCTGCCTCATATAAGCCTACCTTTTCTTTAATCAGCATTTTATCAGTCAACTCTGGGATTAATGAACATATCCGACTTTATGGGTATGTGTATATTCAGTGCCAGTACCACCTCCCAGGCTAATGTGTTAACAGTGTTTTCTATGATTCTAAACTTGTTTTCTTTGTATTTCTAAGAAATACAACTAGGCCCTAACTTTTGGTCTGTGGTCAGAGGTCAGTGTCTGTGCTATTCCAGGATCTGTTATTTCAGTTTGCTCTTTTATTCTCTCCGTTTGTAACAGTACCTTCCTGTCCTGGCCCCTTACCACTTTTGCTAATATCCTCTGAATTATTTATCTAGTTCAGAGTTTCCAATACCGTTCCTGACAAAACCCCACTTGGATTTGGTTGGCTCTCTCAGCCACGTCAGTACAGTGGACCAACATTTCCAGGGAGAACCATATTTAATATCCCTCATGTTCTCTTTTTCAATCCAAGTGCTCAGAGCTCCTGACTGTGAATTATTTACCCCAAATTCATTATCTTGCACTTTTTTTTGAGACGGAGTCTTGCTCTGTTGCCCAGGCTAGAGTGGAGTGGCGCAATCTCAGCTCACTGCAACCTCCGCCCCCAGGTTCAAGCGATTCTTGTGACTCAGCCTCCTGAGTAGCTGGGATTACAGGCGCCTACCACCATTCCTGGCTAATTTTTGTATTTTTAGTAGAGATGGGGTTTCACCATGTTGGCCAGGCTGGTTTCCAACTCCTGAACTCAATTGATACACCCGCCTCCAAAAGTGCTGGGATTACAGGCATGAGACACTGTGCCTGGCCTTATCTTGCACTTCCTACATAATCATCCCTCCTTCTCATCTGCCCTGTAGTGCTCTTGGACCTGGAAGACCTCCCTGTGGTCTGGCCCCTTTGCCTTGGTTCTTAACCTCCAGCTTCGTTCCAGGAGTGTTTGTATTTCCCCAAACTGATGGCTTTCACAGTAGACGGTTTCCATCCTCTCTCACAAAGGATGTTAAGTATGCCTGGCCCTCACACAGTCCATGGGAAACCTTATTTTATTTTTTTTGTTTTTGAGATGGAGTCTTGCTCTGTCACCCAGGCTGGAGTGCAGTGGCACGATCTCGGCTCAATAAATATTTACCATCTGCTATGTGCAAGTTACTAGACAAATTTGTTTCCTTGTCCCTAAAATTCTTGTCTTTAAATTCATTGTGGAATTTCTTTAGACTTCACACTGACTTTTATTACTAAGGTCACCTTTATACCAACTGCCTTCCTCAAAATGCTTATAATGAAATAACAGAATCTTGAGTTGGAAACAGTCCAAAGAAATAAGCCAAGGTTGTACTCAGTACAGAATTCCCTAGAATTCCTAACAGGTTGTCATTCAGCTTCTGCTAAGGCATGTTCAAACAGCTTATTCCATTTGGAACTGCACCAATGTTAAAAAAAATTCCTTATATTGAGCTGAAATCTGTCTGTCTTCTAAGTGGTCTTAGTTCTGCTCTAATCTCTCCTTCCAGAATCTTTGGATCTTTTGAGGAAAGCTCCTCCCAAGTTCTTTATTAAGTGACATGACTTTTAGACCCCTTCTGCTCTTTGTCAATAAAAGTAGGGTGCCAGACCACAGAACACTAATGTTGTCCATGTTTCCTCCAGTAGAAACCAGTATTTTACAAGTGGTAAGCTTCCTTCACTAAAGACTGTTCCAGCTTGACAAATGCAGAGATGTAAGTCTCTGGTCTTTAATCACGGCGGGGGCCATTTTGTATAGCACAAATACCATCCAACAGACTCCTTTGGTCATCCCGAATACCTCCGAACTCTAGGGTAGATGCATTCTAACTCCAGAAACTTACCTATATCTATTTTGTTAACCTTGATTAGCCCTTCTGGAGAAGTAACCAATTTGTCCATTTTAGGAGCAATTTGGAATGAGAATTTTTATTTTTTTTCTGTAAGGTCCATCCTGCCTGCAGTTGACCCTTTGGGCTTCTTAAGAGGTCCTACAGATTCTAATAGTTTCCTCTTTGTAGATGTGTTAATATATTTAAAATACTTAGGACATGGCCTGGTACATGACAGATGCTGTTTAACATCATTGTCATATGAAGAACACTCTGTGGGCCAATGGAGGTGTGCCTTAAAATTCTTCATCTTGCCTGATTTTGTTTGCATAACTTCTGGAGAGTCTGTGTCCTCATCTAGGCCACTTTTCCATTTGTTGTGAAAGATGACCTTGTCCCTGCAGTCTCCGCCAGTAGTCACACAGCTTTTCACAGCAGCTGCCATCTTTAATTCTTTTTCCTGAGATTCCAGGAAGGTTGCAACATTGTCACTTTTTTGTTCTAGAATCTTTTAAATTTTCTGCATTTGCCTGAAAAGCGCCCCTATAAGAATAGATTTCCCATGGCTCTAAAAATTATTCCCAATAATACCTTACTTGGTTCAAAAGCAGACTGTTTCCCCTCATTTCATCTCAAATCAGACTTTTGGGCAAGATGTTCTTCAGAGTAAGCAAATCCACAACCTAAAAATCTCTTCAAGAGGCATATCTGGTCTTGTGAAGAGACCTCTTCAAAAACCCACAGTAAAACTCCCTTCCCTCCAGTTGGCCACCAGTCTGCCACCAAACACGAACAAATTCTGCTGCTAATCGGTTTCCCTTGTGATCTGGTTCCTGAGGTCTTCGGATCTGTGCAATGAATTATTTATTGTTTTATTAAACAGAGGTGTCCCAGAGAGGAACCATAAATAAAATGGAAATCTGGTGCTGTGATAAAGTAATAACTAGCATTAATGAGACCTGGTTTTCCTTTCAGAAAGTCCAGTGTACCTGTAACAAAGGTTAAAGCAA
Source organism: Macaca fascicularis (assembly GCF_037993035.2). Classification (NCBI taxonomy): domain Eukaryota; kingdom Metazoa; phylum Chordata; class Mammalia; order Primates; family Cercopithecidae; genus Macaca; species Macaca fascicularis. The sequence continues at coordinate 141,900,597 of NC_088381.1, read as the reverse complement.
TTTATATTTAATTTGCATTCTGATGTTAACTTTTAAACAGCAATTCTAACAAAAATGCATCAACTATTTCTAAGTCTTACCTCTATCAAAAAACAACTGTATAAATTTAAGACCAACACTAAAACAAAAACAAAAAAACTGTAAATTTTCTCTTTAGAAATGATTGTTAACAATTGGAAATGAGTGTGACAGCACCTTGTGGGTTTTTTAGTAATAAAAAGCTCTTTTCAACCACATTGTAAGTATTCCTTCAAAGGTTTTTCCTTTGGTCTGGCTAACGTACGCTCCTCACAGCAAATTATCATTCATTATTTGGGTGCCACAGGCCCATTAAGCAAAGAAGAAAAAGAGAATTCTAATGTAAAGTCAGTTTATTAAATTAAATAAGATCTTGAAAATATGTATGATGGGTCTTGGGGGAGGATGTTCTTTTTCATCAACATAATCTTTAGGAGAGGAGTAACTCATTTGCTTGCAAAGGCCATAATCTGTTCCTGGAGAAAAAATATAAGTGAGTGAAACTCTTAACACTGTAAGGTGAAGAAAATAATTATTGTAGATAATTCTCTACAGAATTATTATTGTAGATAATAATCATGTAGATATTCTTCCCAAGAGTCCCTGTTTTATTTCAGCTAAAAAAAGGAATATATACGTATCTATAAACACATGTTTTGGAGACAGGGTCTCACTGTGTTGACTGGGCTGGAGTGCAGTAGTGTGATCATAGCTCACTGCAGCCTCAAACTCCTGGACTCAAGCACTCCTCCCTCCCCAGCCTCCTAAGGTGGTGGGATTACAGGCATGAGCCACTGCACCCAACAGAAAAAACGTATCTTTAAATGAAAGTTTTCAGGATGAAACCAGCCAAGCAGCGAAAGGAGCTTAAACATCTTCATCATTAGAAATCCCTATTCATTATTTTTTTTTTTTTTCCCAAGAGACTGGTCTTACTCTGTCACCCAGTCTGAGTACAGTGATGTGATCATAGCTCACTGTAGCCTCAAACGCCTGGGCTTAAATGATCCTCTTGCCTGAGTGTCCTGAATAGCTAGGACTACAGGCATGTGCCACAACACTCCCTATTCACTATTCTTAAGCCCTTCTTATTAGTTACTACTTAGATGTGGGCTGTAACACCTAAAAGCCTAGCAAGTACTCTTCTGCTCGTAACCCTTGAGAAGGCAGACACATAAAGATAATAATTTTACAGCCAAGAAAATTAATTCAAAGAAATTAAGAGCTGTGAGCCAGCCGCAGTGGCTCATGCCTGTAATCCCAGCACTTTGGGAGGCCGAGGCAGGCGGATCACAGGTCAGGAGTTCAAGACCAGCTTGGCCAACATGGTGAAACCCCATCTCTACTAAAAATTAAAAAATTAGTTGGGTGTGGTGGCAGGTGCCTGTAATCCCAGCCACTTGGGAGGCAGAAGCAGGAGAATCACTTGAACCTGGGAGGCAGAGGCTGCAGAAATTGTGCCACTGAACTCCAGCCTCGGCGGTAACAGCAAGACTCTGTCTCAAAAAAAAAAAAAAAAAAAAGAAATTGAGAGCTGTTTGCAAAGTCATTCCTCTGAGCAACCTCTTACTTTGAGTGGAGACACTGCATTTGTGGCCTGCAAGCCCCATGTCCTGAGCAACACAAGTGGGGCGGCACTGGTAGAATAGAGCCTTTTTAGTAAGTCTGTAGCAGCCAGAAGAGCAGTGTTGTGACGCTGTCTTTCCGTTTCATAACCTGTGAGGTGGCTCATGGAACCTGAAAGGCAGAGGAAAGATTAAATCCCTCATCCAATAATAAGGTTTTCTTCCCTCTCCTAGCAAGCCACCATATATATTTTATGTCCACTCCCTCTTGCTACTGTGGGCCCTGATTTTGCCTAACTATAAGACCTCTGGATACTTCTCCACAGTACCTGAATCCTTACCTAAGTCCTTCCCATTGAAGGCTGCCGTACTGAGGTGATGGGCCAAGCTGGAGATATCCCCAAAGCCCATGTTGACACCCTGTCCTGCAAGCGGATGGACTCTGTGGGCTGCGTCCCTAAGAATAAAGCAGAGTTCAGGTGTGACGTCTGGCAGCAAGGTGAGAAGGGAGTGGCCCTGCTCTGTTATCATCTTACCCAATGAGCGCCACCCGAGGCCTGACGTACTCAGCAGCATGTCCCAACCCAAGAGGAAACAGAACTCGGCTTTTGGCATCCACCCTGGCTACGCTTGGGGGCAGCTGGCGAGCCGAGACCTTCGTGGGCTTCAGAAGGCCGACAGCATATTGCAGCATGGCACCAGCTGTGTCGATGAAGTCCGTGTGGTCAGCATCACTCCACTGAGCAGCACCAGCCACAAGACACACAAGGTGAAATTTGAGTAGCAGGGAATTAAAAATTCAACAAAGAAACCTTGTTTGTAACCAAAGCTTAGGCTAATGCTACCCAACTTGCCTACACTGATCTTGACAAGTGATAAGCCCCTCAAGTGCACAGCTCAACTTCTCATCGCTCCCCACAGGTTTTAAGATCAAGCCAAACTGCACATGAGCTGGCCCCTGCCTACTGCTGAGCTTCACCTTTCACTAGTCCCCACCCTCAATAACCATACACCGGCCACAGTATAGCTCATCACACAGTATCCTTCTACCTCCACGACTCTCCTCTGCTTAGAATGCCCGTCTCTATTTCATTAGGATAACACCTCAGAGCATCCAGAAGATGTCGCTTCTTTTTAACCCCTCCAGTCCTTCTCTGTTTCCTCCTGTATGCTTCCCCAGCATCCTATGCATACTTCTATCACTGTACGGAGATTGTCATTTACGGTCTTCCTCGCCTGACTATGAACTTCCTGAAAGCAGAGACTGTTCTCAGTATCTCCAGAGCCTGCTACATAGAAAGGACAATTAATGGTGAATGACTGCACTGCGGAGGTCCTAGACCTGTGCCAGGAATATATACTAAATGGCCCAGAGTGGGGTAGTGTTCACCATTTATCTCAGAATCCACTTCATTATGTTCAGTTCCTTTCATTATTGTTGCTACTACAGAGCAGTGGAGTCTAGTTCTTTGGTGTGAAGGTGGCAGGCTTTGAGTGTCATTTAGGCACCAAAAGTAATACTGGTACCCCTATTATCCAAAGGCTGTGTCTACTCCAGAATAGTTATTAGTATTTGTTGAGCACCTACAATCTACTAAAGATGTTCCATGCATTTTACAAAAGTTCTCTCATTTTGAAAGTCTTCATTCAATCCTGAGAAGTTAGTGATACTATTTATATTTTTCAGGAAATGAACAGGTAGAACCAGTATTGAACCCACCTACTAAGCTTACTCTTAAGCCCCATGCTGATATTCGCTCAGCCTTTCCCTAGGAATACTTCCAATGAATTAGGCTTGAAAGGTTCAGGTAGCTGGAACCTAGCAGAACTGTTCCAAGTGATGCAAGTGTTACAGCTTCAAAAAAAGGCCAATGCTAACCACCACCCAGGCAGCTGTTTCAGTCAGCCTAACAGCAGCCCACAACCCTCAAAAGGTTATTATTTATTATTTCTATTGTTTTGCATTTCCCTGTATGCCCTCCTCCACATAATCCAGACCAAGCATTATAGTTACAAAGTACAAAGGGACAGCTGACTGGTTACTCCTTTTTCCTGACTCAAAACCACCTTTCTGGCTGGGCATGGTGGCTCACGCCTGTAATCCCAGCACTTTGGGAGGCCAAGGCGGGCAGATCACTTGAGGTCAGGAGTTTGAGACCAGCCTGGCCAACATGGTGAAACCCCATCTCTACTAAAAATACAAAAATTAGCCAGGCATGGTGGCACATGACTGTAGTCCCAGCTACTCGGGAGGCTGAGGCAGGAGAATCACTTGAACCCGGGAGGCAGAGATTGCACAGTGAGCCAAGATCGCACCACTGCACTCCAGCCTGGCAAGACTCTGTTTTTAAAAAAAACAAAAACAAAAACACATCTTTCTTTTTTTTTTTTTTTGAGACGGAGTCTCGCTGTGTCTCCCAGGCTGGAGTGCAGTGGCGTGATCTCGGCTCACTGCAAGCTCCGCCTCCCGGGTTCACGCCATTCTCCCGCCTCAGCCTCCCAAGTAGCTGAGACTACAGGCGCCCGCCACCTCGCCCGGCTAGTTTTTTGTATTTTTAGTAGAGATGGTGTTTCACCATGTTAGCCAGGATAGTCTCGATATCCTGACCTCGTGATCCACCCGCCTCGGCCTCCCAAAGTGCTGGGATTACAGGCTTGAGCCACCGCGCCCGGCCAAACACATCTTTCTGTATGTCCTCCTGCAACACATCATTAGCTGGGTATATTGATACTCACGAAGGCAGAGTTAACGGCATCCACAAATTTTTCCTCATCCATGCTAACTAGCTGTGCTGCATGTTCATGGGACGTAGACCAAACCAAGGAACTCAAGGTGTCTGAAAGCTGTGTCAAAAGAACACCAATACCAAGAGCTAAGATTCTTCTGCACTTGGGAACTCTCAAGCATAAAAAGATAAGAAGGGAACTTACAACCAGCCTGGACAGATTCCCTTGAAACCAGAAAAAGGCTGAGAGAAAGGGAAGAGGAAAGGCTGCATGCATGTGGGCAGACTGGCCAGAAGGACCTCTTACCGGGAGCAGAGCAATAGGCCCAGAGGGAAGAAATCTCTGCCAGGCTACGTTGTTTTCTGTGGCCTGCAACAGAGAGGAGAAAAGTTTCTCTGCGAAGTACCTAGTGCCTATGAATAGAGTCCCCAGATGGCAGCTCAGCATCTTACCTCTGATAAATGCAGAGTAGCCACAACAGCAGACTGGTCATAGTTCCAGCTCACATTCTGGATTCCAGCAGCCTGCCGTACTCCGGAGTTGTGACCATCTGCACCTATCTGCATGGACACACGAGCCTGCTAAGTCTTACAGCCTGTTCTTAAACTGCTTCAGAAGTTTTTCTCTGCCCCCTAAAGTTTCCTCCAGCTCTGATTGTTGGTGAGCCCATTCTGTGGCAGGATAATTCCATCAGGCCTGCTTCACTCAGAGCCCCTAGAGGCGGAGCCCCTGCACTGTGTCACCTCAGCCTCAGCCAACAAAGCCAAAGCTGGACATGACTCAAAAGGTGCCAGCCATGAGTTAAACTCAGCCAGGCCCTCCTGATATTTGAACTAGAGAGCAATAAGGAAAGTTTCAGTATGGGGCACACACTGGAGCTGAATAGTTCTGATGTAGGGTTAGGAATGGCTGCCATGCAAAAAGGGAAGCTTGTGAGCAGAAAGGAGAAAAATGAGAGGCAAGAGATCAATGACCACAGACTCCTCAGAGGGAAAGAACAGCCTCCATTCCCTACACTGTGGTGCCTGCCCTGTGAGGCCCAGCTATCTGTTATTTCATGACCTAAGACGGCCCATGAGATTGCTTCCTGTACAGAATTTAGGATGAGACCATCTCAACCTGAGCTGGCCTGAATGGGTACCAGTCCTTATAACCAAAAGCTTTGCCTAAAATTAAACTATAGCTTAGATCTAAAACCAGAGTCCCTAGAATCTAGGATAAGATGTAGATATACGAGACCCCTAGCAAAGTAAGAATCTTCAACTACCAACAATTTGGTCTGGAAGGTGCTGCCATCACCTAGGGTAATATGAACCCAAGGGCTGGAGTCTGCCATAGGAAATGGACAAGGCCAGGTATAGCGAATGGCTTTGCTCCTGTAGAGAACCGTCACTCGGTCTGGGGAGTTCAAAAGAGAGAAAAAAAAATTAGAAAGGCGGGCCACATAGGCTGAGGAAAAAGCCATAACTAAACCTAAAGCAAGGTCCCAGGACAGCAGTGTCTTGTCATTTAAGATTAAAAAAAAAAAAAAAAAAATCAGTAATTAATGCTATGGTCTGAGCTAATAAATGACAGAAGCCACAGAGGTAACTCAATGTCAAAAAAAGACACTGAAGTTCTCAGTGAACTCTGTCAGAGGCACTCTTTCTTACTGTCCACATGCTTCTGCGCCTCCATTTTCACTCAGCGCCTAAATGAGCCCGTGTGTGCTTTTACAGTAGACAAGCTGGGAATACCGTAGGCTGAAACAAATCCTAGACTACAAAATATTTTCTTCCAGCTGGAAACCATTTCATTTTTCTGGTCATAAAAACAATACGCTCTATAGCCAGGCACGGGTGGCTCATGCTTGTAATCCCAGCACTTAGGGAGGCTGAGGCAGGAGGATCACTTGAGCCCAGGAGTTCATGACCAGCCTGGGCAACATGGTAAAACCCCATCTTTACAAAAAATTAACCAGGCATGATGGTGCTCACCTGTAGTCCCAGTTAGTCAGGAGGCTGAGGTGAGAGGATTGCTTGAGCCACTGCACCCCAGCCAGGGAAAACAAAGCAAGACCTTGTCTCAAAACAAAACAAAACACTATTTCCAAAAACATCAGACTGTATACATCATTTACAGCTTTTTGTATGTCAGTCAGTCATACCCTCAACAAAGCGATTTAAATAATAATAGTAAGCTCACTGTACAAGTTTGGACAACAAAGAAAGGTTAAAGTGGGGAAAAATCACCCTTAATGAAACTACTCAGAAACAACTGCAGTTACAGCTTTGGTGTATGGCTTTCCAGACAATTTCCTATGCATGTACATACACACACAAGTGTGATCATATGACCCAATATATTATGGAACAAATTTCTGAGTTATTAAATTTTAGATCCAAATTATCTTTAAAAGGTACATCGTGGTTCATTACATGAACTACTATTCAATATCAAAAAGCATTTAAGTTGCTTCCAATTTTTCTCTCTCTAGAACAATAAGATATTTGCAAATCGCATAACTGATAAATTTATATTCAGAATATATAAAGAACTCCTATAACTCAAAAAGAGAAATAATCCAATTTAAAAACAGGCAAGGCTGGGCACAGTGGCTCATGCCTGTAATCCCAGCACTTTGGGAGGCCAAGGCTGGTGGATCACGAGGTCAGGAGATCGAGACCATCCTGGTGAACACTGTGAAACCCCGTCTCTACTAAAACTTCAAAAAAATTAGCCGGGCGTGGTGGCGGGCGCCTGTAGTCCCAGCTACTCAGGAGACTGAGGCAGGAGAATGGCATGAGAATGAACCAGGGGGGCGGAGCTTGCAGTGAGCGGAGATCGTGCCACTGCACTCTGGCCTGGGCAACAGAACAACACTCCGTCTCAAAAAAAAAAAAAAAAAAACAGGCAAAAGATTTTGAACAGACATTTCTCCAAAGTGGATACACAAATGGCCAGTAAGGACACGAAAAGATACTTGGCATCATTAGTTATTAAGGAAATGCAACCACAACTACCATGAGATACCACTTCACTCTCAACAGGATGGCTACAGTTTTTTTTTTAAAAGAAGGAAAATAAGTGTTGGTGAGGATGTAGAGAAATTGGAACCCTTATATACTGGTGGGAAAGTGAAATTGCATAGCCTCTTTAGAAAAGTTTGGCAGCTTCTGAAAATATTAAACATAGAATTATTATATGACCCAGCAATTCCTAAGTATCCAGCACTGTGAAATAATCATCAGAGAATTCCTTTTTTTGAGATGGAGTCTTGCTCTGTCGCCCAGGCTGGAGTGCAGTGGCATAATCTTGGCTCACTGCAAGCTCCACCTCCTGGTTCACGCCATTCTCCTGCCTCAGCCTCCCGAGTAGCTGGGTCTACAGGCACCTGCCACCGTGCCCGGCTAATTTTTGTTTTGTATTTTTGGTAGAGATGGGGTTTCACCATGTTAGCCAGGATGGTCTCGATCCCCTGACTTTGTGATCCGCCCGCTTTAGCCTCCCAAAGTGCTGGGATTACAGGCGTGAGCCACCACACCCGGCCATCAGAGGATTTCTTTATGGTGGACACTGAATATTGTAAAAGAGATCCTTTCTTCCAGTAAGTCCTAAGCAGTTCACTTCCCAATGAATGCAAGATGGAAGATGGGGGCCTCACCAGACACAGCCTCCAGCTGCTTAGTGAGAGCATGCATGATGACATCATTCTCCACAATATAGCCCATATCATCTAAATTATCCTTATCAAACATTATCAGGGCCTCTGAGCAGGCATCCCACACCTGGAAACACAAAAGGAAAGTTTGCATTAAAACCAAGAAGGAAACATCACTCCAATCAGAAACAATATTGCTTTCCCAAGTGACAGAGCAGAAAAATCACAATTGTCAGCCTCTCTGGCAGGAAAATATAAAATTAGAAGATTCTGGGAATGCTTCTCCCCACTTCGTCAGACTGTGAACCTTGTCTGATTCCTCTTACATTCACAGAACACTTGAAGAAAGTGGACTCCGATAGCTTAACACAAGACAGACCAAAACATCTTGACAAAATTGAAAAAGATAAAGGGGCACCTGCATTCGCCGAAAGGCTCTGTATCTCATGTTGCAGATATGGTCCCAGGCACCAAAACCTACAAAAGAAAGGATCTATAGACCAGAGTGACGTCACAGGGACCTGGGCTCCCCCTTGTCCCTGCATCCTGTTATGTAAAGGGTTGTTTTCAGTATTCTTCAATAATACTCTCCACTTCTATCTTGTTTGATGTTAGTACCTAAGCTACTCTGTTCCCCAGTTCCAGGTTGCATAGCATGAAAAACCACCCAGCTTCTGCCGGGCGCGGTGGCTCACGCCGGTAATCCCAGCACTTTGGGAGGCCGAGGCGGGCGGATCACGAGGTCAGGAGATCGAGACCATCCTAGCTAATACGGTGAAACCCCGTCTCTACTAAAAAATACAAAAAATTAGTCGGGCGTTGTGGCGGGTGCCTGTAGTCGCAGCTAATTGGGAGGCTGAGGCACAAGAATGGCGTGAACCCGGCCGGGCGCGGTGGCTCAAGCCTGTAATCCCAGCACTTTGGGAGGCCGAGGCGGGTGGATCACGAGGTCAGGAGATCGAGACTATCCTGGCTAACATGGTGAAACCCCGTCTCTACTAAAAATACAAAAAACTAGCCGGGCGTGGTGGCGGGCGCCTGTAGTCTCAGCTACTTGGGAGGCTGAGGCAGGAGAATGGCGTGAACCCGGGAGGCGGAGCTTGCAGTGAGCCGAGATCACGCCACTGCACTCCAGCCTGGGAGACACAGCGAGACTCCGTCTCAAAAAAAAAAAAAAAAAAAAAAAAAAAAAAAAAAAAAAAGAATGGCGTGAACCCGGGAGGCGGAGCTTGCAGTGAGCCGAGATCGCACCACTGCACTCCAGCCTGGGTGACAGAGCAAGACTCCATCTCAAATAAATAAATAAATAAATAAAGACCCAGCTTCCATGATCAAAAGGTCGAATCACATAAAGTAGGGGAAATAAAAAAAGAAAACTAAATCCATATTGTTCTTTTTCTTCATCATCCTATTGAAGTTATAAAACTCCTAAAGACAATTTTTAAAAAATTATTTTTACAAAGGATTTCTAGAAACTTAAAACCATTTGTCTTTTCTTTTTCTTTTTTTTTTTTTGAGACGGAGTCTCGCTCTGTCGCCCAGGCTGGGGTGCAGTGGCCGGATCTCAGCTCACTGCAAGCTCCACCTCCCAGGTTTACGCCATTCTCCTGCCTCAGCCTGCGGAGTAGCTGGGACTACAGACGCCCGCCACCTCACCGGGCTAGTTTTTTGTATTTTTTAGTAGAGACGGGGTTTCACCGTGTTAGCCAGGATGGTCTCAATCTCCTGACCTCGTGATCCGCCCGTCTCGGCCTCCCAAAGTGCTGGGATTACAGGCTTGAGCCACCACACCCGGCCCATTTGTCTTTTCTTTTTCAAGACACAAGGTCTCAGTATATTGCCCAGGCTGGACAAACTCCCCGGCTCAAGTGATCCTCCCATCTCAGCCTCCCTAGTGGCCAGGACTACAGGTACACATGACTGTGCCTGGCACTATTTTTTATTTTTTAGCTCTTCATAGCGCTGAACAGATTTATTCACTGAGGAAATATTTACTGATCACCAACTATGTGCCAAATACAGTAAAGTGGGAAACCAAATGGACAAAGTCCCTGGCCTTCTGCAGTTAACATTCTACTTGGAGAGATGGACAATAAAAAACAAACACATAATATAATGCCAGGTAGTAGTAAGCATTATGAAGAAAAATAGAGCAGGGAAAGGGGCTAGAAAGTGATGGAAGAGTTTAATTTGAGATAGGGTGATTACAGACAGGATGGTCTGAGGGAAATATCCAGCAGACCTAATGACAGTTTGCTAACTGGTTCCACGTGTACACATTATTCATCTGCACCCCAAGAGCATTTCACATGCAAGCTCCCTAGCTTGCTAGAGGGCTTGACTCAGGATGAAGAGAGCACTGCTATTCAAAGTGAATGTTCATGATTAGTTCATATGATTTCAGTTCCACCAATTCATAATGACACAACATCACAAGTGAAGTCAACATGATGGACCCACATGCCTCAAGGATGCATTCCTGACAGGGAGTTGATGCAGTGGCAATTGCAGGGGTCCACATCTGCATTAGACTACCAATCCCACCCCCTCTCCACCCACCTCAGTGAGCTCCCTCCTTGTCAGAGGCTCTGATGACTCTGCCCCATGGGATACATTAGAAAGCTGAGTGGGAAAGGAGACTGGATTTTTGAAAGAGGATCTTCTACTCACTACTGAGAAGCGTTGCAGAGCCAGGAGAAATGGAGCTGACCCTGTTGCTGTAAGTTTCTGACAATTTCTCCAATACTTTCTTTGGACCCGCTTCTAGCAACAGGATTTTCTTGTCATGAAAGTGAATATCATACCCTAAAAAAATAAAAAAATAAAAAATTTATATCATTTCAGGAAAATCAAGTATTTCTTTTCCCATTACCAAGAGAAACAACAGAGTAACTACTTAACCCTTAGAGTATGAATTTCTTACAGAGAACATAAAGTAAACACTATACCCATGCAGAGTCCTAAGCAATAACATACACCACCATTTTAGCCATGAGAACCACCCGGCCCACAACTGTAAGGCTTCTCCAAAGACCACTACATGCCACGTGCCAAGAAGCAAGTAATGGCAAACACCTAACTAGCAAACGAAACGCCCTAGAAAGGAAAAATGAAGTGAAAAAGTTATAGTATTTAAACACCAGTTCTTTCCAATCTCGAGTATTAAAGTCACTAAAAATTACAACTCCTGTTCAAAAGAAAAAGTGGAATAAATAAGCAAAATTCAATGCAGTCTCAAGATTAAACCAAGAATAAAGAATTACGAGTTTATAAAGGCTGGTGAGGTGGCTCACACCTGTAATCCCAGCACTTTGCAGGCCAAGGTGGGCAGATCACCTGAAGTCAGGAGTTCGAGACCAGCCTGGCCAACATGGTGAAACCCCGTCTCTACTAAAAATACAAAAAAATTAGCCAGGCGTGATGGCGGGCACCTGTAATCCCAGCTACTCGGGAGGCTGAGGCAGGAGAATCACTTGATCCTGGGAGGCAGAGGTTGCAGTGAGCCAAGATTGTACCATTGCATTCCAGCCTGGGCAACAAGAGCAAAACTCCATCTCAAAAAAAAGAATTAGAGTTTATAAAAGAAAAGGTGGGCCAGGCATGGTGGCTCATACCTGTAATCTTAGCATTTTGGGAGGCCGAGGTGGGAGGATCGCTCAAGCCCAGGAGTTCAAGACCAGCCTGGGCAACATAGCAAGACCCTGTCTCTACAAAAATATTTTTTAAAAACTAGCTAGGCATGGTGGCACACCTGAGCCATGTTTGTGCAACTGCACTCCTACTTGGGGGACAGAGTAAAACCCTGTCTCAAAAACTAAAAAAAAAAAACAAAAAGGTCAGGCACAGTGGGTCACGTGTAATCCCAGCACTTTGGGAGACCGAGGCGGATGGATCACTTGAGCTCAGGAGTTTGAGACCAGCGTGGGCAACATGGTGAAACCTCATCTCTACTAAAAACACAAAAATTAGCCAGGTGTGATGGCGGGCGCCTGTGGTCCCAGCTCCTCAGAAGGCCGAGGCAGGAGAATCACTGGAACCCGGGAGGCAGAGGTTGCAGTGAGCTGGGATCCTGCCACTGCACTCCAGCCTGGGTGACAGAGCGGAGACTCTGTCTCAAAAAAAAAAAAGTTAGCTCCAGCCATACAGACAGTGAGTGGCCCCTCTTGCTGCAGTACCACAGCAGCTTTTGCTGTGGAGGATGGGGCACCGGGACACACTCTGTAGAGGGCACTAGCTTCTTCTCTTTTTTTGAGACAGAGTCTCCACTCTGTCACCCAGGCTGGAGTGCAGTGGCACAATCTCGGCTCACTGCAACCTCCCCCTTCCAGTTCCAAGCAATTCTCCTGCCTCAGCCTCCCAAGTAGCCATGAGAACCACCCTGTTACAGAAGGTCTATGATCTGCTTTAAGTTAAATTTTGTGTATCTTGTGAGATGAGGATCATAGGGTGGAAGAGCTGCCCTCAGACCAGGGTGTCCAATCTTTTGGCTTCCCCAGGCCACAATGGAAGAATTGTCTTGGGTCACATATAAAAAACACTAATACTAATGATAGCTTAAGAGCTTAAAAAAAAAAAAATCACAAAAAATATCTCATAATGGGCCGGGCATGGTGATTCATGCCTGTAATCCCAGCACTTTGGGAGGCAGGGGCAGGTGGATCACGAGGTCAGGAGTTCGAGACCAGCCTGGCCAATATAGTGAAACCCCGTCTCTACTAAAAATACAAAAATTAGCCAGGTGTGGTGGCGCGTGCCTGTAATCCTAGAGGTTGCAGTGAGCCAAATCCGTGCCATTGTACTCCATCCTGGGCAACAAGAGCGAAACTCCGTCTGGGGGGTGGGGCGGGGGGAAGTGAAAAGACTACAAAATGGAAGAAAATATTTGCAAGTCATTTATCAGATAAAGGACTTGTATACAGAATAAACAAAATAATGGCCAGGCAGGGTTGTTTATGCCTGTAATCCCAGCACTTTGGGAGGCTGAGGCGGGTGGATTGCTTGAGCCCAGGAGTTCCAGACCAGCCTGGGCAACATAGTGAGGCCTCGTCTCTAAAAAAAATACAAAAATCAGCCGAGTGGTGGCGCATGCCTGCAGTCCCAGCTATTTGGGAGGCAGAGGCAGGAGAATCAATTGAGCCAGGGAGGTTGAGGCTACAGTGAGCTGTGATCGTGCCACTGCACTGCAGCCTGGGCACAGAGGAAGACCCTGTCTCGAAAAATAAATAAAAATGACTCTTCCACTCAGTATTCAAAAGACAAACTGCTCAATTAAAAACCGGGCAAAGGGTCTGAATAGGCATTTTTCCAAAGAAGACACAAATGACCAAAAAACATGTGAAAGGATATTCAACATCATTAATCATTAGGGAAATACAAATCAAAACCTGAAGATCCCACTTTACTTACACCCACTACAATGTCTATAAACAAAAAGACAATGACAAGTACTGTCCAGGATCTGGAGAAACTGGAACTCTCATATATAAATAACCCTGGGAAGGCCTGCTTTCCCAAGAGTAGAACAGACTCAGAACGCCCCTCCCACTTTTGACCCTACTGGGCCCTGAAGGACCACACGCATTCCAGCCTGCCCTGGGGTTCCTCTAGGAGGGCAGGGGAGAAACTGTCTTTGGACAAGTCGTGCTAGGGCTCTCACGGCTCTCATCGTGCCTCCGCGGCCCAGTGTCCCGCCACTAGTAGCCTGGAGAGGAGCTTACCCAAGGCACAGGCCATTGCAGCGCCCACCAGGCCTCCACCCGACACCACCACGTCATACACGGTGTCTGTTGAGGCGCCGGACCACCTGCGGCAGGACACCAGCGGGCTGCTGTAGGCAGCTGCACCCACAGCCCCGCATCGGCTCACGAGCCGGGCGGCCATGGTGCAGACCTGCGCCGTCGCACTCAGGCCTCCGGCAGGCCCAACTAGGTAGTGCTTCCGGAGCAGAGCACTCCAATCCCGTCCCGCTTCAGCGGCGCCCTCAGAACCGGAAATAAAATGCGCGAAGAGAATAGGCCAATCGGAAAACGAACTTTGCCTCCTCGGGCGGGATGGATCGGAGGTTGCCCTGGAAGCCCATCAGACGCCAAAGCTAGAAAGGGGTGGACCCTGGCTCCGCACAGCTAGCGCTGCCGCCGCTGCTGCACCTATCGCTGTCACAGCCGCTGCTGCCTCTGTCCAGCCGAAATGACCGTGGAGAGGCCTGAGGGAGCCCCCGGAGGCGCGGAGGGGAGCCGTCAGGTGAGGAGAGAAAGAGAAGGGAGGAAGCGGGACTGCCCCCGGGAAAGGAATCCCAGAGAGGAAACTGTTTGGCGTTGCCTTGGAAACAGACAGCAGGGGCGTGTCACGGAGGGGCGTGGGGTTAAAATGAGCGTTTAGGGACCAGGAGGCGGATTCTGATTTGCAGACCTGAACCTCTCGGACTTTATACGAGGCTCCTTATAGGCAATGTCACATAAGTTTTCGCTTATCCTGTTAGTACTCTATGACCAATTGTCGTCCGTTTTTTGTAGAAGAGAAAACTAAGGCACAAAAAGATTAAGAAAATTGCCCCCCACATTTTTTTTTTTTTTTTTTTTTTTTGAGACGGAGTCTCGCTCTGTCGCCCAGGCTGGAGTGCAGTGGCGCGATCTCGGCTCACTGCAAGCTCCGCCTCCTGGGTTTACGCCATTCTCCTGCCTCAGCCTCCTGAGTAGCTGGGACTACAGGCGCCCGCCACCGCGCCCGGCTAATTTTTTTTTTGTATTTTTAGTAGAGACGGGGTTTCACCGTGGTCTCGATCTCCTGACCTTGTGATCCGCCCGTCTCGGCCTCCCAAAGTGCTGGGATTACAGGCGTGAGCCACCGCGCCCGGCCTGCCCCCCACATTTGACCGAGGTGGTGGCTCACGCCTGTAATCCCAACACATTGGGAGGCAGAGGCGGGTGGATCACCTGAGGTCAGGAGTTCGAGACCAGCCTGGTGGTCACCTGACCACCATCGAGACCAGATGGTGAAACCCCGTCTCTACTAAAAATTAAAAAAAAAAAAAAAAAAGGCCAGGCGCGGTGGCTCACGCCTGTAATCCTAACACTTTGGTAGGCCGAGGCAAGCGGATCACAAGGTCAAGAAATCGAGACCAGGCTGGTTTCCATGGCAAAACCCCCGTCTCTACTGAAAATACAAAAATTAGCTGGGCATGGTGGCGCACGCCTGTAGGCCCAGTTACTGGGAAGGTTGAGGCAGGAGAATCGCTTGAACCCGGGAGGCGGAGCTTACAGTGAGCTGAGATCGCACCACTGCACCCCAGCCTGGCGACAGAGCGAGACTCTGTCTCAAGAAAAGAAAAAAAAAAACAACCAGGTGTGGTGGCGCCTGCCTCCAGTGATCCACCAGCCAAGGCCTTCCAAAGTGCTAGGATTACCGTGAGCCAGTGTGCCTGGCGGACCCTAAACTCTTAAAGACAGAAAGTAGACTTGCGGTTGCTTAGGGCTGGTGGGGTGGAGTGTGGATGGTTAGGGGAAATAGGGAGTGACTACTAAAGAGTATGGCGTTTATTTTAGGGGCGATGAAGGTGTTCTAAAATTGTGATGGTAGTTGCACAATTCTGTGTATATACCAAAACCACTGAATTGTACACTTTAAATGAGCGAATATATTGTATAGAAATTATATCTTAATAACGTTGTCTTTAAAAAAAAAAGAAAAAATGTGCCCAAGATCGCACATTCTTTGTAGCAGAGCCAGGGCTAGGGTGCATACATACCTCTGACTCTTACCCTGGATTTTAGTAAGGCTGGCTCCTCATCAATCAATTGTCAATTCAAAGTTCCTCCACAATGAAAAATAAAAATCAGCCCAAGACTGAGGAAGTATAACTCAGACTGTCATAGGCATAGATAATGCCAACAGCAAGAGCATCAGGAAACAGTGTTTCAGGTCCATACTATAGGTGCAAAATTACTAACACTCCTTCTTCCAAATTATACTGCTTACTGATCAATTAGTTACCCACCCTACTTTATTCTTCTCACCTTTTGAATAAGAATTGCCTTTGGGCGGGGCCCAGTGGCTCACACCTGTAATCCCAGCACTTTGGGAGGCCAAGGCAGGCGAATCATTTGAGCTCAGGAGTTGGAGACCACCCTGGGCAACATGGTGAAACCCCGTCTCTACAAAAAATTAAAAAATTAGCCAGATGTGGTGGCGCGTGCTGTAGTCCCAGCTACTCGGGAGGCTGAGGTGGGAGGATCATCACGTGAGCTCAGGAGGTTCAGGCTGCAGTGAGGCATGATTGCACCACTGCACTCCAGAACCTGGGTGACAGAGCAAAATCCTGCCTAAAAAAAAAAAAAAAAAAAAAGCTCAATCATTCACTTATTAAATTGTCCCCACTTCATGACAACACCATTCCAGAATCAATCAGGGAAGCTGGCCAGCGGTATAAAAATCACACCCCCGACCCTAAGTTCCCTATGTTTTCCGTAGTGTCCTGCAGCAAGTTAATAAACCTAACTGATGTACCGATTACAAGTACATTCTTAATAACCTTCATCTGATAGACTTTTATCAACCAAAAAGCTTTCCATAGGCACTTTTTTTTTTTTTTTTTTTTTTTTTTGAGACGGAGTCTCGCTGTCTCCCAGGTTGGAGTACAGTGGCGCGATTTCGGCTCACTGCAAGCTCCGCCTCCCAGGTTCACGCCATTCTCCTGCCTCAGCCTCCGGAGTAGCTGGGACTACAGGCGCCCGCCACCGCACCCGGCTAATTTTTTGTATTTTTAGTAGAGACAGGGTTTCACCACATTAGCCAGGATGGTCTGGATCTCCTGACCTCTTGATCCGCCTGCCTTGGCCTCCCAAAGTGCTGGGATTACAGGCATGAGCCACGGCGCCCAGCTGGCACTCCATCTTTTTATAACCTCACAGTCGTTTATGGTTTTCACGGAATTTATTATCATCTTATGTTGTCTGTCTTCTCTTACTACAGTGTAGGCTTCAAGGGAGTAAGGATCTTGTTTGTCTTGTTCTCAGCCAAATGCCCAGTGCACATCAGGCACCCAGTAAATATGGTATGAATGAATGGAGTACTGAAAAAGTTAATTGTGTGTCCCGCTTCTTAGGACTTTGCTCTTCCAGCCAGACCATACTGTCTCTCTTGTTAATCATCCATTCCTTTTTTTTTTTTTTTTTTGAGATGGAGCTTCGCTCTTGTTACCCAGGCTGGAGTGCAGTGGTGTGATCTCATCTTACTGCCACCTCAGCCTCCCAGGTTCAAGCGATTCTCCTGCCTCAGCCTCCCCAGTAGCTGAGGTTACAGGCACCCACCACCACACCCAGCTAATTTTTGTATTTTTGTAGAAATGGGGTTTCACCATGTTGGTCTTGAACTCCTGACCTCAGGTGATCCACCTCCCTCAGCCTCCCAAAACACCGGGATTACAGGCGTGAGCCACTGCTTCCGGCCATCATCCATTCCTTGACAGAGTGCAAATTAGCTAGAACATGAGGAAAGCAGAGGAGTAGAGACAAGGGAAGTGGGAGAAGGAAGATGAGCAAGAAGTAGGTACAACCCAAGTAAGGCAGAGTGCGGCCATCATCATGGGCAGGATTCCTGGAGTGCAGGGGTCAGAATGCATGGTACAGGTGAGGTGCTCTGTAAAAGCTTACTGCACTGTATGGCGTAGGGAACCAACTTCAGCTCTTCACTTCCCTCTCCATCCCTTCAGTGAAGCGCACTTCATAGACCAAGTTGTGAAATGTCTTTAGAGCAAGAAACACATCTTATTTTTAAAAATTCCTCCCCAAGTATTGGGATTACAGGGATGAGCCAGCGCACCTGGCAGACGCCAAATTCTCCCCAGTCCCTAATATACAGAGGCTTGTTCAAAGTGAAATTAAGTTACGATTTGAATACTTTTGAAAGCATTGTTTCACTCACAGCCTATTTCTATTCTATTGTAGATATTTTCCCCCGAATCCTCCCCAGACACAGAGGCAGGAGAGGAGCTGTCTGGGGATGGGCTGGTTTTGCCCAGGGCCAGCAAACTTGACGAGTTCCTCAGCCCAGAGGAGGAGATAGATTCTACTTCTGACTCCACTGGGAGCTTTTACCAGACCTTGCAGGTACTGAAGCAGAAAGGCAGAGCGTGTCTGTTGGAGTCTGTCTTTCAGTCTGACCCGGAGAGTGATGAAAGCCTTTCTGAAGATGAGGAGGGCCTGGAGAGCTTCTTCCGAGACAAGGGCAGGGGCAAGGTACAGGTCCAGCGCCCCCAGGCTCTGAGGTAAGGCACTGCAGCTCCACGGCTGCCTCACTCCACACCTCCACACAGGTCACATCGTGTCTCTGGGCTTCATCTTCCTCTGTAAAGCAAAGAGCACTTCTGCAAGTTGCCATTTACTGAGGCTGTAGCTCAGAATCAGCTTTTGATTCCAAACAGGTGTTCCGATTCCTCCCCAGGAATCCTAAATCACTTTGGGCAACACTTAGTCCAGTGATACCCTGGAATTAATTAAAGGGAAGCCTTTCCTCAGGCGCAGTGGCTCACACCTGCACTCCCAGCGTTTTGGGAGGCTGAGGCAGGCAGATCACTTGAGGTCAGGAATTCGAGGCCAGCCTGGTCAACATGGTGAAACCCCGTCTCTACTAAAAATACAAAAATTAGCCACTCATCGTGGTGTGTGCCTGTAATCCCAGCTACTCAGGAGACTGATGCACGAGAATCCCTTGAGCCCAGGAGATGGAGGTTGCAGTGAGCTGAGATCATGCCACTGCACTCCAGCCTGGGCGACAGAGCAAGACTCTGACTCAACAAATAAAAATAAAATAAAAAATGGGCCGGGCATCATGGTTTACGCCTGTAATTCCAGCACTTTGGGAAGCTGAGGTGGGTGGATCATGAGTTCAGGAGTTCAAGACCAGCCTGGCCAAAATGGTGAAACCCCGTCTCTACTAAAAATATAAAAAAATTAGCCGGGCGTGGTGGCGGGTGCACGTAATTGCAGCTGCTCAGGAGGCAGAGGCAGAGAATTGCTTGAACCTGGGAAGTGGAGGTTGCAGTGAGCCAAGATCACGCCCAGCTTGGGCAACAGTGCAAGACTCCATCTCAAAATAAATAAATAAATAAATAAATATTGAAAAATAAAAAAAAATACAGGGAAGCCTTTCCTAAATACACTTTCCCTGAGAATGACAACAAAGTACCTTTATCTTGGTCAAGTCTTAGAAAGTAAATATTTAATGAGATAAAGTATACATTATCTCATTACCTTATCTCATTTAATATTTACTTTCTCCTCCAATAACCTGGTTAGTAGACATTAATTTTTGTCATTCTATGTAGGAGGAAATTGAAGTTTTAACAGAACCTTGCTCAAAGTTTGGAGCAAGATTTATACCCAAGTCTGTCTGACTCTCAAGCTCTACTCTGCTCATTGTTCTCTCTCTCATGAAATATTAGAGTGCAAAGTGGCAGTTTTGGGATCAATTCTGAGAAGAGACTTTCCTTTAGGGCTGCCAGGATTGTCTGTGGGAAGGTCATGGACATAGAGGCCTGTGGGGCTGTGGTGTTAGGTCAAGCAGCCAGCTGTGACCAGTGGGAAGGGAGGACTGGGGAGGAGGTCTGGAGGGAGCAGGGCCTCCTGACTGCCCTGTCCTCCACACGTGGATCTGCTTTCTTCCAGGTGTGGCTCCACAAGGCGCTGCAGCTCCCTGAGCAACCTTCCCTCCAACATTCCCAGGGCTCCGACCCAGCCACCCTCAGGCTCCCGGCCTTCCTCCCAGCACAGAAGTGTCAGCTCCTGGGCATCATCCATTACTGTCCCTCGGCCATTCCGCATGACACTGCGCGAGGCCCAGAAGAAGGCCGAGTGGCTGGGCTCACCTGCCTCCTTTGAGCAGGAGAGGCAGCGGGCCCGGAGGCAGGGTGAGGAAGAGGCTGAGTGCCACAGGCAGTTCCGGGCACAGCCTGTGCCTGCACATGTCTACCTGCCCCTCTACCAAGAGATCATGGAGCGCAGCGAGGCCCGAAGGCGGGCAGGGATTCAGAAGAGAAAGGAACTGCTCCTCTCTTCTTTGAAGCCCTTCAGCTTCCTGGAGAAGGAGGAGCAACTAAAGGAAGCTGCTCGACAGAGAGACTTGGCTGCCACAGCTGAAGCCAAGATCTCCAAGCAGAAGGCCACCAGAAGGATCCCCAAGTCCATTCTGGAGCCAGCCCTTGGGGATAAACTCCAGGGTAAAGACATCCTTGCCACCTTGCTACCTCCTGCCTTGGGGTACCAATTCCACCGTAGGGATTTAGTCAGGGCCCAGGGGTTGGCCTGGCTTGGAGATTTGCTGCTTGGGTGGACCCACTAGAGGCTGCACGTTTAGTGCAGGCCATCGGGGAGGGTTAGGTCTGTCTACACAATCGGGGCCTGTATGGAGTAAGGACTGAAAGGTCCCACAGTGTCCCCAAGGCTCGTCCTGTTGACAGCTGAGTGAATGCACACGAGGGCCTCTGCACCAGCAGAGGTGCAGGAATAGAGAACCAGTGAGACACCTGAGGACCAGCTTGGGCTCATGCCACCACCAGCATACTGCCCTGAGATGCTCCCCCACGGCCCCTTCATCCTGGTGAGGTGGCGTCAGTCACTGAAATTACCTGGGGGATGATTATTTACATATTTCAAAAAGTATACCTCCAAATAAGGGGCTCAGGCTTTATTCACTTTTCAGTGGCATGTGCCATGCTCCAGGCACTGTGCCATGGTGAACACACAGACATGGAGTTTGTAGACATGTGAGGACAACAGATAAACACAAATGCATACAAACGTGGTGAGTTATTTACAAGGATTAAAGGGGGAAGCATGGAAACATATATCAGAGGGACCTAACCCGGGGATTGGTGAAGGAAGGGAGCAGTTAGGGAAGGTCCCCTAAGAAAGTGGGCCCTGGGGCTGAACTAAAGGAGGGGCAAAGAGGGAGGAGAAGTGGAACAGGCAGAATGTGGCATGGAGGGGAGAGAAAGTGGAGCATCTGCAAGGGCTGGAAAGGTAGAGGGCTGAGAGAAGAGGGAGTGGGAAGGGAGAGGCAGACATGGGCTAGACATGAGGAGCTTTGCAAGCCACGCTAGCGAGTCTGGACTTCATCCCAAGGGCACAGGGGAGCCACTGAGGGACTGAGGCAGGGTGACCCACGATCAGAAATCTAGTTCAGAAGGATCCTTCTGATTGCTGTGTAGATGATCCAAGAGGGCAGCAAGACTGGAGGGCTACTGAGCCAAGAGGAAGCTATTTCACCATTCAATTGAGAAATTATGCAGCTGGTTGCAGGGATGAAGAAAAGAGGATGGACTGGAGAGAGGTTAAAGAGGAGGAAGTGACAACTTGTGACTGATGAGAGACACGGAGGAGTCAGTGATGTGGGCAGAGGGCCTGGGCAGCTGGGTGGATGGTGGGGCCTTTCTCTGAGATGGGGAAACATGGGAGAGGAGCAGGCAGCTGGCCCACTTCCTCTGCTTCATCTGTAAAGAAGCAGTCGTAGAAAGTGCTCAGTGAGTGTAGCTGGTCGCTGCTTCTGCAGCCTGACTGGCACAGGCAGTGGTGTTCTGGATGACATTTATTAACAAGCTCTCCAGAAAAAAGCAAGCAAGCTGGTTTGTAATGTTTGTTATTTTCTGTGGCATAAATATGCCTATTAAGGCCATCTGCAAGCATCGCACAGGATGTTAACGTGTCAGAATTCCCGAAAAGTTCATAGTTGCCTCCAGTACACTTACGGCTAGTGTGTAAAAGAGGGAAAGTTCTCCAACCCTGTAGGTTTCATGCCTGGTCCTTTCTTACCCATCACCATCCTGTCTCCACAGAAGCTGAGCTCTTCAGGAAAATTCGCATCCAGATGAGAGCCCTGGACATGCTCCAGATGGCCTCTTCCCCTATCGCCTCCTCTGGTAACCGGGCTAACCCCCAGCCCCGCACAGCCACCCGAACCCAGCAGGAAAAGCTTGGGTTTCTGCACACTAACTTTGGATTCCAGCCTCGGGTGAATCCCATAGTCCCTGACTATGAGGGCCTTTACAAGGCCTTCCAGAGAAAAGCAGCCAAAAGAAGAGAAACCCAAGAGGCCACTCGCAACAAGCCCTTCTTGCTGAGGACCTCCAACCTGCACCACCCTCAGCGGCCTTGCGATGCTGCCACCACCGGAGGGAGGCCGGTGAGAGCCCAGGCAGCTGTGGGAGGGTCAGGGCTAAGGCCTGAAATACAGGGTGGGGCCAGGTCTTTCTGGAAAGCACTTCTCAACAAGGATTTCCTATCTTTTTTAAACACCAGCTCAGTTATAAACAGATTCACTTTCCTATAAACTCCAGACCACAGCCCAGCCTGGGCAACATAGAGACCCCATCTCTTCAAAACAAAACAAAACAAACATTTGCCACACGTGGTGGCATGTACCTGTAGTTCAAGCTATTCAGGAGGCTGAGGTGGGAGGACCACTTGAGCCTAGGAATTTCTGGCTGCAGTGAGCCAAGATGACGCCACTGTACTCCAGCCTAGGCAACAGAGTGAGACCCCATCTCAAAACAACAACAAAAAACAGGCCGGGCATGGTGGCTCACGCCTCTAATCCCAGCACTTTGAGAGGCTGAGGAGGGCAGATCATCTGCGGTCAGGAGTTTGAGACCAGCCTGGCCAACATGGCAAAACCCCATCTCTAATTTTGATAAAAATACAAAAATTGGCCGGGCGCAGTGGCTCAAGCCTGTAATCCCAGCACTTTCGGAGGCCGAGAGGGGCGGATCACGAGGTCAGGAGATAGAGACCATCCTGTCTAACCCAGTGAAACCCCGTCTCTACTAAAAAAAAAATACAAAAAAACTAGCCGGGCGAGATGGCGGGCGCCTATAGTCCCAGCTACTCGGGAGGCTGAGGCAGGAGAATGGCGTGAACCCAGGAGGCGGAGCTTGCGGTGAGCTGAGATGTGGCCACTGCACTCCAGCCTGGGCGACAGAGCGAGACTCCGTCTCAAAAACAAAAACAAAAAATACAAAAATTAGCTGGATGTGGTGGCGGGCGCCTGTAATCCAAGCTACTCCAGAGGCTGAGGCAGGAGAATTGCTTGAACCTGGGAGGCGGAGGTTGCAGTGAGCTGAGATTGCACCACCGCACTCCATCCTGGGCAACAAGAGTGAAAGTTCATCTCAAAAACAGAACAAAACAAAAACAAACCATAGGGACACTCCTCTTCCTCCCTTGCTCTAGAAGGATTTCACAGAAATAAGTCCAAGCAGGCCTGAGAGGCAAGGAGTTGGGATCAGTTGTTGATGTTCCTATACCAATTCCAAGGAACTCTTCTCATTTGACTAAAAACTTTAGGATTGATATCCAAGTCTTGGCTTGGTTATGAAACTTGAGATCTCATTATCCTTGCCTTATTCCCAGGAAAAAAAAAAAGATTCTCATTTTCAGTCCTTCAGTTAAATTGAATCCTAGTAAAGATAGAAAACGGCTGGGCGTGGTGGTTCACACCTGTAATCCCAGCACTTTGGGAGGCCAAGGCGGGTGGATCACCTGAGGTCAGGAATTCGAGACCAGCCTGACCAACATGGTGAAACCCTGTCTCTGCTAAAACCGCAAAAATTTAGCTGGGCGTGGTGGCTCACAACCTGCATAGTCCCAGCTACGTGGGAGGCTGAAGCAAGAGAACTGCTTGAACCAGGCAGGCGGAGGTTGCAGTGAGCCTCGATTGGCCACTGCACTCTAGCCTGGGCAAAAGAGCGAGACGAGACTCTGTCTCAAAAAAAAAAAAAGAAACTAATCACACATGCTGTCCCACCAATACCAGCCTTTGTTTCTTCTAGGATTCCCCACAGCCACCAGCTCCACCCCTGCCAAGGAGTCGTTCTCTGAGTGGCCTTGCTTCCCTCTCTGCCAACACTCTCCCTGTGCACATCACAGATGCCACCAGGAAGAGGGAATCTGCAGTCAGGTGAGTGGTCAGGCTGCACAAGACCCACGCTCTGATTCTGGCCCCAAATGCTGGAAACTTCCCTACTAAGGGGCCTCCTTTCCTGTTATCAGAGACACCTCAAGGGGTCAAAGGGAATTTTCTGATCAGGACAGGAACAATTGCGGTTCTCCACACCTGGTGCTTGGAGAACAGCTAGCCATCATTCAGCACATATTCACAGTGGGCTTATTCTGTGCCAGGCACAGTGTTAAGGCTGGAGATCTTAGAGAACCTACAGTTTATTGTCTAGTCTGAAATAGAGAAAAGCAAAGAAGCAATGGCCGTATTTTTTGAGTAGTGCAATGATTGGGGGTAGAGGGGACTGTGAGGGCACTGGGCAGCCTGGAGCAGGGGGTCTTGTCTTGTGGAATAGATGTCTAAAGTGAAACCTGAAACCTGAAGAACAAGGAAGAGTTGGCCAGACAAAGCCTGGAGAGAAGGAAGGTTCCAGACAGAACATGGATAAAAGCCCATGGATGAGAGGAAGGGAGTAACGAGGAACAAGAATTCAGAGAAGCATGCTAGCAGGTGGCTGAAGTTGCCACCAAGATGAGACATCCATTGCATAGATTTGAGATTCTCTGAGATTCATCTTGGGAAGATGTCAGAGTCCGTTGGGCAGCAAGAGCCTGCTTATTTTTAACTCTTCAACTCACCTGACTCTGTTATGATGATGTTCTCGTTGAGCCAGCCCCCAGCAAGGGTTCCTCCACCAGGCTTCGGAGCTGAAGTAGGCAAGAGAGGCCATGGTGTCATGAGCAGCTTAGGCCAGGGAGAGGACTAATGTCTTACTGCCTTCCCATGGGGCATGTAGGGGAGTACTCAGAACCTACTTGGATCCTTAAGCCCCACAGCAGGGATTGTAGAAAAGTACTTACAGTCCAAGGGATACTCCTTTCTTCTTCAGACTTCAGTTAGACCTACTAAATCAGGGCTAATTGCTCAGTATCCTGAGGGCCCAAGAACCCAGGCCTCCTGAACAAAGAGGCTGGCCCACCTATAGAGGACATCCACATCTGCTTTCCCGCCACAGGGAATCTGACATATGAGCAGATTAAATTTGCATGTCCTTCCCAGTCTGTCCATTTGAATGTAAACATCCATATAGAAGAGTCTTGATTGATTTTCCTTTTGGAAGAATTCAGCATATTACCTTTTAGATAACTGAACAAACTAAGTGCTACAAGTTGAAGCCAAATAGTTTGCACTGAAGGAGGCTCATTTCCAGTTCTCTCTGAATATGCAGATTTGTATTCCCAAAGAACCATGAACCCAGATACCTTCCAGCCCACTGTTTACAGCAGAGTGGTCAAGGCCAGAGGCTTGGGAGCCAAAGATCCTGGTCCAATAGGGGCTTTTCCACTGGCATGCTGGGTAGCTTTGAGCAAGTGGCTTACCTCCTTTGAGCCTCAATCACCTCCCCTATAAAAAGGGGATTTAGTATTTACCTCATAAGGCAGTTATGAGGACTACGTGAAATGTAATGGTACTTGATTCCTAATAGGGAACTCAGTAAGTGGCAGCTATTAGTATTATTTTGGATCAATAGGTGAAGACCTATTGAGTGTTGGGCTATTTAAGTAAGGATATATATATATTTTTTCGAGATGAAGTCTTGCTCTGTTGCCCAGGCTGGAGTGCAGTGGTGCAATCTCAGCTCACTGCAACCTCTGCCTCCCAGGTTCAGTGATTCTCCTGCCTCAGCCTCCCACGTAGCTGGGATTACAGGCATGTGCCACTACGCCCAGCTAATTTTTTCTGTAGTTGTAGTAGAGATGGGGTTTCACCTTGTTGGCTAGGCTGGTCTTGAACTCCTGACCTCGTGATCAGCCCACTTCAGCCTCCCAAAGTGCTGAGATTACAGGCGTGAGCCACCACACCCGGCCTAAGTAAGGATATTTTAACTGATATTTCTCCAGTTCAGTAAATACACTTCTAGGGTAGGAAGTCACTGTGTCCCTAGTGCTGGAAAGGCTTCATCTGCCAGTGCATTTAATCCTAGAATTTTATTATTTTTTAAAATGCCAGTTGAGGTAAATTACATGCCGCATTCATTGAAAACACCAACTTACTTTCCAGAAAATGTTACTAAGATTGCTTTTATTTTATTTATTTATTATTTATTTTTTGAGACGGAGTCTCTCGCTGTTGCCCAGGCTGGAGTGCGGTGGTGCGATCTCGGTTCACTGCAACCTCCACCTCCTGGGTTCACGCCATTCTCCAGCCTCAGCCTCCCGAGTAGCTGGGACTACAGGCACACGCCACCACACCCAGCTAATATTTTGTATTTTTAGTAGAGACAGGGCTTCACAGTATTAGCCAGATGGTCTCGATCTCCTGACCTCGTGATCTGCCCGCCTCGGCCTCCCAAAGTGCTGGGATTACAGGCGTGAGCCACCGCACCCGGCTAATTTTTTTTTTTTTTTTTTTTTTTTTTGAGATGGAATCTTGCTCTGTCGCCCAGGCTGGAGTGCAGTGGTGCGATCTTGGCTCATTGCAACCTCTGCCTCCTGAGTTCAAGCAATTCTGCTGCCTCAGCCTCCCAAGTAGTTGGGATTACAGGTGCACACCACCACACCCAGCTAATTTTTGTATTTTCAGTAGAGTTGAGGTTTCACCATGTTGGCCAGGCTGGTCTTGGACTCCTGACCTCAGGTGATCCAGCTGCCTTGGCCTCCCAAAGTGCTGGAACTACAAGCATGAGCCACCACACCTGGCCTGAGATTGCTTTTCAGTATGCCCAGGTTGGTAATCTATACTCTCTTTCTGCCTCCTCCCTTTAGAAGTGCACTTGAAAAAAAGAACAAAGCAGATGAGAGTATTCAGTGGCTGGAGATCCACAAAAAGAAGTCTCAAGCAATGTCCAAATCTGTGACCTTGCGTGCAAAAGCCATGGATCCCCATAAAAGCCTGGAGGAAGTGTTCAAAGCAAAGCTGAAAGAAAACCGGTCAGTATCCCCTATGTGTCAAAAGGGGTGCTTGCCTTGGGATCCAGCAGACCACTGGCCTGTTGCCAGAAAATGCAAAATGGAGTTACTGGGGTAGGCAGGCTCCTGTAATCACAGCGGCGGGGCCATGATTTTCCAAGTCACATAGGAATTTACAATGTACATGGGAATTACACTGCTTAACTGGAAATGAATGGTATTCTGGATTGGAAACGATGTAGTTTTTTTTTTTTTTTTTTTGAGACAGATCTGGCTGTGTTGCCCAGGCTGGAGTGCGGTGGCGCGATCTCCACTCACTGCAAGCTCCGCCCCCCGGGTTCACGCCATTCTCCTGCCTCAGCCTCCCGTGTAGCTGGGACTACAGGCGCCCGCCACCGCGCCCGGCTAGTTTTTTTTTTTTTGTATTTTTAGTAGAGATGGGGTTTCACCATGTTAGCCAGGATGGTCTGGATCTCCTGACCTCGTGATCCGCCCGTCTCGGCCTCCCAAAGTGCTGGGATTACAGGCGTGAACCACCGCGCCTGGCCTAGAAACGACGTAATTCTAAAAATCTTGCTAATTCCAGGAACAATGACCGTAAAAGAGCGAAAGAATATAAGAAAGAACTAGAAGAAATGAAGAAGCGAATACAAACAAGGCCGTATCTCTTTGAACAAGTTGCCAAGGTAAAACTAAACCATCATTTGTTTTCTTTCTGCCTTAGATAAAAAGGCTCTGATAAATTATGAAACAATTTTAATATGTGGGTATTAAACATTTCCTTGAGGCCCAGAAATTCTAATTTCATTACTACCTTATTTTTCCAAAATAAATAGTACAGTAGAGAATGCTGCTTGTGTTGATTTCATCCAAGAGTGGACTCCAAAGGCATTGGTAAAGGGATATTTCACTTCCTAGAACTTTCACTGTAGTCTAGCATTCAGAGTTCATGAGACCTCAGAGACAGGGACCATTTGGCTCTTTCTGCGCTCTGGAGCCACTGTTCACAGTGCTGGAAAGGTCTCTCTCCTCTGCCTGTGCTGCTGGCCCTGGGCCTCCCCAGTCTCTAGAGCTGTGGCACATTTATAAGTCTCCAAGGATTAGGATGCCCACAAGCACCCCACCGGCTTTTTCTAGACTAAGTGGCTTTCAGGCTGGAAGCCTGAAATTTTTTTTTCTTCTTTTATTTTGTTTGCGTGTGTGTGTGTGTTCCTTGTGGAGCAGGGCTAACCCATAGGCAGTGTACCCAAAGTATCCTGGAAGACTATCATTTTAAGATATTCTCTATAGACTTTTAGGGACATTGGACTCAGCTGAGATCTCCATAAGGATGTAAGGATGCTCTGGTTCTGCTGCATGAGGCTCTGTGGATCCTTTTCCTCTCCAGTTTCAGACAAGTTGGGGCTCCCTAGTGACCTAGTTCCAATGGTGGGGCGTTAGCTCCATCTTATAGTTAGTACATTGTCTAGGCATTTGCTGGCTTCACTTCCTCCTCCCTCCGTAAATCTTTCTCCTCTCGCACACGCAAGCACACATGGTCTTGGATTTACTTAGCAACCTGCATTGTTCAAAATCTCTCATGCTTCTTTATGTTAATGTTAAGCAAGCTCACTCTTCAGATCTCAACAGATCTTTCACCTCTCTAGGAAAAATACAAAGTACTCTATGATTTTTTCTTGGAATACTTAAACAAAAAATAATAATCTCCTGGTCCACATGCAGACCATCTGTCCTTCCATTAAGAGTCTTGGTGTAGCTTATTTTTTATTTTAGTGCTCCTGATAATGCTTTGTTGCTTTAAAATCTTAGGTTTTTAGTCCATCCTTTTAAATCTGGGTCTCATTTGTCTCCCAAAAGTCTAAGTCATTGCTTTTCAAAATTGTGGCTCCTAAATCAACAGTTTGGCATCTCTGGGGAGTGTCAGAAATACACAATTACGGTCCTCATCTGACACCTACCAAATGTGAAATCTGCATTTTAACAAGACCTCAGGTGATTTATACCCACATTAAAGCTCGAAAACAAGGGTTAAATAATTTTCATGCAAATCCGTGCCCCATAATAAGGGTAGTGGTGGTAGTGGCAGTATTTTAAGAATACTGATTAAGTACTTTAGAATTGTCTGGTAATTCGTAAGATAGCTACAACAGATTAATTTCCATCCCACAGGATCTAGCCAAGAAAGAAGCAGAACAATGGTATCTAGACACCCTGAAGCAGGCTGGGCTGGAGGAAGACTTTGTGAGAAACAAGGGTCAAGGCACTGGGGCTGTTCAAGAGGAGACCAAAGTCAAGGATTTTCCCAGGTAACCTGAGATGTTGCTGTCATTCTGCAGCTTTCTAAATTGTCATACCCAGTAATACCACTGGGAGGAAACTTTAGAATAGCCACTGGTATTTTGAGATCATAATCCTATATTTATATAATACTATCCAGAGATCTCCCTCCAAGTAACACATTTGAATTTAGACAGTGGTGCAGTTGTGAATAAAATCTGACAAATTATGTTTCGTTTTCTTCCATTTTGAAACAGATCATTTTCCAATTCCAGTTCCAATTCCATGAGCCGAAACTATTTCTACTTTATTTTTGAAGAAAAATCATGTATATTTTGACTTCTTATAAAACTGTAAAACTGTTTTTCTAGCATTCCTTAAAGGTAGCTCATTAGTATCACCTTCTCCATAACCCATTTTGATAGAGTCAAAGGACGAAAATAGTATCTATCTACACTATTCTCAGTTGTTTTGTATCTTAGATCCTAGCAGCCCCTACCCTAATTCCTATCTGTTTTTATACCCCTAGAAATTTTCCTTTACATCCCATGTAAAATAATAATAATGTTGATACTTTTCTTTTCTTTTCTTTTTTGAGATGGAGTCTTGCTCTGTCGCCAGGTTGGAGTGCAGTGGTGCAATCTTGATTCACTGCAACCTCCGCCTCCCGGGTTCAAGCGATTCTCCTGCTTCAGCCTCCCGACCCGAGTAGGTGGGACTACAGGTGCCCACCACCACGCCCAGCTATTTTTTGTATTTTTAGTAGAGATGGGGTTTCACTTTGTTGGCCAGGATGGTCTTGATCTCTTGACCTCGTGATTCGCCTGCCTCGGTCTCCCAAAGTGCTGGGAGAGACCATTCTTAAACCTTACACAGTGCTTTAAGATTTTCTTTTTTCAGACCGGGCACGGTGGCTCATGCCTGTAATCCCAGCACTTTGGGAGGCTGAAGTGGGTGGATTGCTTGAGCCCAGGAGTTTGAGACCAGCCTGGACAACATGGCAACCCCCATCTCTACAAAAAGTAAAAAGAAAAAAAAATTAGCTGGGTGCAGTGGTACGTGCCTATAACCCCAGCTTCTTGGGAAGCGGAGGTGGGAGGGTTGCTTGAGCTGGGCTGTCCACGCTGCAGTGGGCCGAGATCACGCCACTGCACTACAGCCTGGGTGAGAGTGAGACCCTGTCTGAAAAAAAAAAAAATTTTTTTTTTCGTGTTTTATTCTGCAGGTTCCAAAAAACTGCAAAATTCACCATCAGAGATCCAGAGCAGGGTTTAGAAGGATATCTAGAACAGCCTGCAAGCCCCAGGAAAGTACTGGAGGAGCTGTCTCATCAATCACCAGAAAATCTCCTATCACTTGCTTAATCACTACACTTAAAATCTCTGCTTTTGAAAAATATTAAGCAGCTAACTTGGGTTTGAGTCAAGGCAGGAAAAACTTGGGTTTCGAGTCATGGCTACTGCTAGAAGATGGGGAAATGAAGAGTAGCAGATTAATAGGCTGGGCGCAGTGGCTCACGCCTGTAATCCCAGCACGTTGGGAGGCTGAGGCTGGCGGATCATCTGAGGTCAGGAGACCAGCCCAGCCAACATGGCAAAACTCTGTCTCTACTAAAAATACAGCTGGGCGTGATGACACGTGCTTGTAATCCTAGCTACTTGGGAGGCTGAGGCAAGAGAATCACTTGAACCCAAGAGGCAGAGGTTGTAATGAGCTGAGATCATGCCACTGCACTCCAGCCTGGGCAGCAGAGCAAGACTGTCTCAAAAAAAAAAAGAAAGTAGCAGATAACAGGGAATGGTTGAAGGAAATCAAAGTGGGGAGGCCCAGGTGAAGGGATTGTAGCCTAGAGTTAAGGGTTCCTGCTTTGTGCCTCACACTTAGAGAATAGGTACAGAAAAGAGCACAGGCCCAAATGCCTATAGGAGCTAGTGCAGAAACAAATGCATCAGTGGAGTGGGTGTAGACAGTAGGAGACGGTAGAGACTGGCAAGTATCAAATCCTGCTGGAATATAGGCTCAGAGTTAGTACATCAACTATGTTTTCATCAAGCCAGAAATTTGTATGCTGCCAACTAATTTAAAAATTACTTAGAAATATTGTATGGGCAAAATAGAATACATCTGTGTGTCAGATTTAGCCCATGGGGGATGAAAAACTTACAACTTCTAGTACAGGATTTCTTATCCTCAGTGCTATTAATATTTTGGGCCACCTAATTCTTTGTTGAGGGTTGGGGAAGGGAACTGTCCTGTACATTGTAGAACCTTTAGGCTGGGCGTGGTGGCTCAAGCCTGTAATCCCAGCACTTTGGGAGGCCGAGACGGGTGGATCACGAGGTCAGGAGGTCGAGACCATCCTGGCTAACACGGTGAAACCCCGTCTCTACTAAAAAATACAAAAAACTAGCCGGGCGTGGTGGCAGGCGCCTGTAGTCCCAGCTACTAGGGAGGCTGAGGCAGGAGAATGGCGGGAACCCGGGAGGCGGAGCTTGCAGGGAGCCGAGATCCGGCCACTGCACTCCAGCCTGGGTGACAGAGCGAGACTCCGTCTCAAAAAAAAAAAAAAAAAAAAAAAGAACCTTTAGCAGCATCCCTGGCCACTACCTGCTAGATGCCAGTAGTACCCCTCTCCCCAGTTGTGACAAAATGTCTCTAGATATTGCCAGATGTCTGCAGGGGGCAAAAATGTCCCTGGCTGAGAACCACTGCTCTAATATAAAAGGCTGCATGAAACAGAAACTGGCATTCTAAGAATACAAGTAATTGCCATGAATACAGTCTACATACTATGTGATTACGCATGTTATTAACAAATTAAGAATAATTTAAAACAATTCTCTCCTGTTACCTGTTTAGAATGTGCCTGTGTGTTTATGTAAGCATGAGGTTCATTTTAAATAAACTTAAAATTTCCCAGACAACCAAGATTTTTCTACTAGTAGGTGAACTTTGGAATACTTTTCTTCTCACCAATAATAATAGGATATTCTGGCTTGGTGCAGTGGTTCATGCTTGTAATCCCAGCACTTGAGGGGGCCAAGGCAGGAGGATCGCTTGAAGCTAGGGGTTCAAGACCAGCCTGGGCAACATAATGAGACCTTATTTCTACCAAAAAAACACGGCCGGGCACAGTGACTCAAGCCTGTAATCCCAGCACTTTGGGAGGCCGAGACGGGCGGATCACGAGGTCAGGAGCTCAAGACCATCCTGGCTAACATGGTGAAACCCCATCTCTACTAAAAAATACAAAAAAACTAGCTGGGTGCAGTGGTGGGCGCCTGTAGTCCCAGCTACTTGGGAGGCTGAGGCAGAAGAATGGCATAAACCCGGGAGGGGGAGAGGTGGACCTTGCAGTGAGCCGAGATCACGCCACTGCACTCCAGCCTGGGCAACAAAGCAAGACTCCGTCTCAAAAAAAACAAAAAACAAAAAAACACAAAAAGTTAGCTGGACTGGTGGGTGCATGCCTATGTAGTTCTAGCTATTCAGGAGGCTGAGGTGGGAGGATGCCTTGAGCCTAGGAGTTCAAGGTTATAGTGAGTTGTGATTACACTACTGCACTCCAGCCTGGGTGACAGAGCAAGACCCTGTCTCAAATCATGATGATGATTAGATATTTTCTCAGTAGCTGTGGAGACAGGATGATAACAAGAGTCCCTGCTCTAACTAAAGCACCTTTCTCATCCTTTTTTAAAAAATTGTCTTTCTGGAAAAATTCAAAAGTACCAGCTTTTATTGCCATTTTCTCAGATGTATCTTTTTTGGTGGTGACAGAGTGATAATCCAGTAACTACCATCTGGGCTTAAGAAATGACGACGTTCAAGGCCGGGCGCGGTGGCTCAAGCCTGTAATCCCAGCACTTTGGGAGGCCGAGACGGGCGGATCACTAGGTCAGGAGATCGAGACTATCCTGGCGAACACGGTGAAACCCCGTCTCTACTAAAAAATACAAAAAACTAGCCGGGCGAGGCGGCGGGCGCCTGTAGTCCCAGCTACTCGGGAGGCTGAGGCAGGAGAATGGCGTAAACCCGGGGGGCGGAGCTTGCAGTGAGCTGAGATCCGGCCACTGCACTCCAGCCCGGGCGACAGAGCCAGACTCCGTCTCAAAAAAAAAAAAAAAAAGAAATGACGACGTTCTTGTTGTTTCCTAAGACTCCTCGGTTCAGTTTCACCTGCATGGAATTCTCAGGGTAAATTAGTACACTATCTTAAAGAGAAAGACTAAATTCTTAATCTCTAATAAAACAAATTTTGTGTAAAACAAGAGCCAAAGAACTGACTGGGCTGTTTTGTTTATTTAAAGGAAAACCTGAATCTCTGCATCATGTAATGTTTAACTTTAAAAAAACAAAAACATGAAATCCCTCTTAACATGCTACTTGTATGTTCCATTAAAGAAGAAAGCAAAGTGACCAAGTAGAAGTGTATAGGACAAGACAGTACCTCAGCCTGGGCCAAGGGGAGATTCAAGTAATTTATTTTTTTGCAGCCCAGTGGCAGAGTCTCTTACTCAGGTTGCTAAAGGGAGAATGTAACAAGAGAATTGACATCACTCCCTTCTTCAAAGCAACAAGGCATCTTGAAAGCTCAACTTCCTGGTGAAGCTCTGTTGTTGGTAGCAGGAATTATTTCACCCATGTGAAAAGACAGCTGAGTCTGAGATGAAAACTCTTCAAAGGAAAACCTCCCCTCAACAGTCAGAATGAAGAACTTCAGCCAACACATAATCAAATTCACTTTTGGTCTATCCCAGAATTTTGCATTGGGAAGAGAGGTAGGTACAGTTTCCCAGCCCACAGTCATTGCTTCATTCCTTGTCTGGATCAGGTGGTAGTTAGAAAAGAAGCTCTGCTACATCCATCTTCTATACCAGGAAAGAGGAAGAGTGGCAAAAGCAGAGTCTTGTCCTTCAGAGATTCATTCTGGTTCCGTTGTGGGCTATGGCATCCTGTTCCCAGTATATGCATTTTGAGATCAGATAGAGCTGCTCTTCCAGGAGTCAGCACCCACGCTCATGTCCGTCTTTCAGTTAAATCTCCTTGGTTTAGTAACTGTAAAAGATGGAAAGCAAATCTAGAATAGGTTACAGTTGAATTACAGAAAAAATAATTCATACTAAGTAAGGAGGAGGACGGAGAATGCACTGCAGGAAAAGGATTAAGAGTGGAGGATGGAGAGTGCACTGAAGGGGTAAACGAAGGGCATCTACTTCCAAAGCAAACACATGCACAGACTGACAGATGTCACTGTGGCCTTGAGACAGCACTTTAGTCATGTCATAAGGCTGCATTTTAACTCTGGCAATAGAATATTCTGAGTCTATAAGCCAAACTATTATTTGTGTAGTTATCTACTCACCAGTCAGTGACAGAGGAATCTCTTAACTTACAGGGAAAACAGAAATGGTGAAACCAAAATCTTATACATATCAGCCAAAGGACAGGCTGAAGACTCAAGTAGGAGAAGGAAATAGGAAGAGGAGCTATTCCTTTATAAGTACTATATGAGAGCTGAAACCCGCTCATAAAAGATATAGGAGTTCCTTGGGCTTAAAAGAATACCTTTGCTATGATGAAGGAAGGTAAGCCTAAGAGACTCCTGCACAATGGCAGCTACCACTAACATTCTACTCTATACACAAGGCTCTATTCAAAGGAGCTTTTGAAATAATAAATGAAATTGGTTTTCATTTTAATATAAAAATAAAATGCAGCTGGGTGCAGTGGCTCATGTCTGTAATCCCAGCACTTCGGGAGGCTGAGGCAGGAGAACTGCTTGAGACCAGAAATTTGAGACCTGCTTGGGCAACACAGTGAGGCCCTGTCTCTACAAGAAAATTTTAAAAATTCGGCATGGTGGTACATGCTTGCAGTCCTAGCTACTTGGGAGGCTGAGGGAGGAGGATCGCTTGAGCCCAGGAGTTCAAGGGTGCAGTGAGCTATGATCATGCCACTGCACTCCAGGCTGGGTGACAGAGTGAGACTGTTTTCAGACAAACAAAAATGAGATGGGAACAATTCAGTAAAACTCAGGACAAAAACTGAACTTACTAAAATCTAGTAAGTGTGGCAGGAAAGTTAAGAATAGTGTGTTTTTAATGGAGGCCAAGATCCAGACCTTTGCAGTCAAACTTAGCAAAGGTACTTTATAAGAAATATTATAGAATTTGTAATTTCTATTTTTGCCTTGTTTTATTTGGAAAGCAATCTAAGATGCAGTCAACACTAGCTGGGGGCCGAGCGCGGTGGCTCAAGCCTGTAATCCCAGCACTTTGGGAGGCCGAGACGGGCGGATCACGAGGTCAGGAGATCGAGACCATCCTGGCTAACACGGTGAAACCCTGTCTCTACTAAAAAATACAAAAATACAAAAAACTAGCCGGGTGAGGTGGCGGGCGCCTGCAGTCCCAGCTACTCGGGAGGCTGAGGCAGGAGAATGGTGTGAACCTGGGAGGCGGAGCTTGCAGTGAGCTGAGATCCGGACACTGCACTCCAGCCCAGGCGACAGAGCGAGACTCCGTCTCAAAAAAAAAAAAAAAAAAAAAAAAAACAACACTAGCTGGGAATCTCTTATACTGGTTCTTGAGTTCAAGAATGTGAACTCAATGTCAATATGGAGCCCCATTTAGAATGACCTTTAGTAAGTATTAGAGCCCAAAGCCCTGGGGGTCCCAGTTGGGCCTGTGCAAGGAGTCCTCCATCTAATTCTCAGATGTGGCACAATGATGAGGAAAAACAGAGATTTTCCATCTGAACCAAAGAGAGGTGACTTGTAGTTTCTGATATTTTCCCATGGTAATTTCTTTTCTTTTCTTTCTTTCTTTTTTTAAACAGAGTTTGGCTCTGTCACCCAGACTGGAGTGCAGTGGCATGATCATGGCTCACTGCAGCCTCAACCTCTTGGGCCCAAGTGATCCTCTCACCTCAGCTGCTCCCAAGCAGCTAGGACCAGCTAATTTTATTTTATTTTTTGTAGAGATGGGGTTTCCCTGTGTTGCCCAGGCTGGTCTCAAACTCCTAAGCTCAACTGATCCTCCCACCTCAGCCTCCCAAAGTGCGAGGATCAGAAGCATGAGCCACCGCACCCAGCCTCTCATGACAATTTCTGATAACAGATTTGGTTGTTCTCTGGTATTCTTGATAAGCTATTTTTTATTTTTAGAGCATATTTACAGGAATTACAAGTTCATCAGTAGACTTTGATCTATACTGCTTGGTGATCTCCAAAAAGGTGAAATGGACATGTGTTGCAAATAGCCTTCACCTTCTCTGGCACCTGAAAAGTTCTTAAGGAATCAAATTCCTCACTCACTGGAGAAATGGCAAGTTATTACCTAGACCTTGGATGAGGAAGAGGACTAAGTCTGGAACCCTGAGGACCTCACAGCTTGAAAAAAAAAAAAAGGAAGGTATTGGAGGACCCAAGCTAGTGAAGAAAGAAAAGGAGGGGATAAGCAATGGAAATGCCTGTGGTAAGAGGAGGAGAATGGTAAAAGTGAAGAAAACACAAAATAAGTGAGGCTCAGACAGAGGGTATGTTTGTAAATATACAAAAACCCGTGAGGAAAAAGTGACAGTGCAGGATTTTCAGCTACATCAAGGACAGCACTTTCCCCTTTGTGTTATTAATATTTTTCTAAGTGTTTTGGGCTTCCATTATGAAACTGGGTACTTAGGGCCTGCAGGCCCTTTGTGTCCTCCTGGAGTGAAGACCATACTTCCTTCTTTTTGTTTGATTTTTGGGATGGGATCTCTCCCAGGCTGGAGTGCAGTGGCACAATCATAGTTCACTGCAGCCTCGAACTCCTAGGCTCAAGTTGATTTCCTGCCTCAGCCTCTGGAGTAGCTGGGACTACAGGTATGTACCACTATGCCTGGCTAATTTTTAAAAAACCTTTTGTAAACACAGGATCTTGCTCTGTTGCCCAGGCTTGTCTCGAACTTCTGGCCTCAAGTGATCCTCCCACCTTAGCCTCCAAAATTGCTGGGATTATAGGCATGATCCACCACACCCAGGTCTGTCTTGTTTTTTAGGCAGCCTGTGTTATGCTGTCTCCCTGAGGCTGTAAATGGGCAGCACCTATAACACATGGATGCTCTGAAGCCAATTCCAAGACTCACGCCTGTAATCCCAGCACTTTGGGAGGTGGAGGCAAGTGGACTGCTTGAGTCCAGGAGTTCAAGACCAGCCTGGGCATCATAAGACCCCCATCTCTACAAAAAATACAAAAAAATTTAACTGGGTGTGGTAGCATGTGCCTGTGGTCGCAACTACTCGAGAGGCTGAAGGAGGAGGATCACCTAAGCCTGGGAGGTTGAAGGCGCAGTGAGCAGTGATTGTGCCATTGTACTCCAGCCTGGGTGACAGTGTGAGACCCTGTCTCAAAAAACAAAGACACAATTAACATTATACTGTTCTTGTTTTATCTATTTCCTCCTTTTGTTGTTGTTGCTGTTTGTGATGGAGTATTTCAAAGCAAATTGTAGGCATGTCATTTCTTCTGTATGTATTTCAGTATATGCCTCTAACAGATACAGTATTAAAACTGTCGAAGTTAGGGCCGAGCACAGCGGCTCACACCTGTAATCCCAGCTCTTTGGGAGGCTGAGGCGGGTGGATCACTTGAGATCAGGAGTTCAAGACCAGCCTGGCCAACTGGGTAAAACCCTGTCTCTAATAAAAATACAAAAATTAGCCGGGCTTGGTAGTGGGCACCTGTAATCCCAGCTACTGAGGAGGCCGAGGCAGGAAAATTGCTTGAATCTGGAGGCGGAGGTTGCAGTGAGCTGAGATCGCACCACTGCACTCCAGCCTGGGCGACACAGTGAGACTCCATCTCAAAAACAAAACAAAACAAAACAAAAAACCAGTTGTCAAAGTTAGGAGATAGGTGTGAGCTGCCGCGCTCAGCCCTAACTTTGACGTGTGTTTATCATACTAGTCTCTCACTATATTCTGAAAATTTCCATAATAAAAGCTTTAAAACAGAAAAATGAAGACAAGAAAAATGGAGGAGAAAGACGAAGACTCTGTGAGACATGTATGATTCATTCCAAAGCAGTTACCAGAAAAAGTGACTTAGGAAAGAACCAATGATATCAAGAGCAAAAACTTTAAATACAAGCAAAGAAAATGGGTCATGACAATGAATAGAAAAGTCCTGGGAAAAGCATTAACATATATGCCCAGAACCCTATAATCCTGGGTACCCCCAAAGATACTAGAGAATAATGGAGAATATTCAATATAGGATGCAGAATCATTCAAATGATGTAATAGCTTACTGTGGTATAAAGGTTATAATGAAAAGCAAGAAGGCTGGGCACAGTGGCTCACGCCTGTAATTCCAGCACTTTGGGAGGCTGAGGTGGGCAGATCACGAGGTCAAGAGATTGAGACCATCCTGGCCAACATGGTGAAACCCTGTCTCTACTAAAAATACAAAAAAATTAGCCGGGCGTGGTGGCGGGCGCCTGTAGTCCCAGCTACTCGGGAGGCTGAGGCAGGAGAATGGCGTGAACCCAGGAGGCGGAGCTTACAGTGAGCTGAGATCACATCACTGCACTCCAGCCTGGACAACGGAGCAAGACTCTGACTCAAAAAAAAAAAAAAAAAAAAAAGGGAGAAAAGATGGAAGAACACCATAAAAACTAATGTAATACTGAAAGGATCCAAGCTACATAGGTTTTGACAAAAGTTTATGCCTATGAAATGTGCTCGTGATGAAGTAATCCACTCCCATGACACAAGACCAGTGAAATATCCCAAGATTCTAAAAGACTGACCAGTTTGCATTCTGTTTTCTGAGTCAAACCCAGTACTGGTCCATGCCCTGTTAGGAACTGGGCCGCACAGAAGGAGGTGAGCAGCAGGAGAGCAAGCATTACCACCTGAGCTCCACCTCTCCTGTCACATCAGCAGCAGCAATAGATTCTCATAGGAGCACAAACCCTATTGTGAACTGTGTATTTGAGGGATCTAGGTTGCGCACTCCTTATCAGAATCTAATGCCTGATGATCTAAGGTGAAATGAAACCGGTCCCTGGTGCCAAAAAGGTTGGAGACCACTGATTTAGATAATGGTTCTCACTTAGCAAGCAAGTGAACAAATTTGTATATGCCCATTTGGTTAAGCCTGGTATCTCCCAGACATTTGACCATAGCAGAATGAGCAATAATTACGTTTAATGATTTTGTTACTATCTTTTTTGCTGAGGGACTTTTTCCAGGATGTTATTTCCGGAGAAAAGAAAGGGCTCTCTAGGAAATACTCGCTCATCTCTGGTACAGAAATTTCACCCAATTTACACAGGCCAGGCCCTCTTCTCTGAATAATTTAACAGGTGAGGTCAACATGCATTTATGCAGTGCCTGCTGTGTGCCTTTATAAAATAAAAGCTGTATCTTCATGTTATAGTGTGGCAGAGAATAGTAGGAACAGATATCAACGAGGAATGTGTATAAAAGAACTTTAAAGCTGCGAGTCCCAGCTGTAACAGACCAATCTCCAATTCGTTAAGACCCTAACCCTCAGGCTCCTTTCAAGCTGAACTCATGCTTAATTTAAAGGAAAATATTTGTGTCAAAGTTTCCAGGAAATGGAAACTGGAGACTTTTTCAGGTCCCCTAAATTCTCAATCATTCCCCACACAAATTGCCACAGAAACAAAGGGCAAGAGACCACTTTACCTCTTGTGGATTTACTGCAGTTAAGACAGAAACTTCATATGATTGC
This sequence comes from Macaca fascicularis, assembly GCF_037993035.2. Lineage (NCBI taxonomy): Eukaryota > Metazoa > Chordata > Mammalia > Primates > Cercopithecidae > Macaca > Macaca fascicularis. The sequence continues at coordinate 141,860,738 of NC_088381.1, read as the reverse complement.
CTCCCTGACTGCATGGTCACCAGGTGATGTGTCACATCAGGCACTGAAGACAGGGAACGTGGGGATCCTTCAGCAAGCACCTCTGTGAAGCAACAGAAAAATGTTTCAATGAAAAGTGAATCCAGAGATATACCTATCTGGATCATTAAGCCTCTCATTAACAACTCTAAAACTCTATTCCTCTATTTCCCACATTCCTCTATTTCTTCCAAATTAATCCTGTCTCATAAGCATTATCAGTAAATTTGGAAAGTATTATAAAAAGAGAATAGAAAGGCAAGAAATCTTAATACAGAATTTAGAATAATACGGCATTAGCACTGTTAACTGAATTAAAACTATGTATGAAACGGGCAAAAGCTCTTAGGCAAGCAGGTAAGGGAACCAAAGCCACCCTTAAAGCAGTCGCCAATGATACTAATAGCACTCACTAACTGAATATGATGAGAGTAACAAAAACACAGGGCCTCACAGTTTTTAAATGTTCATCAGTGGGATCACCATGAAAATCTTCTGGAAATATTTTATGGTTATACCACTTAGCCCTCAAAAAATTAAAAGTTTCTTCTAGGGGTTTTCTAGCTTATATGACTATTTTATGCTGTACCATAATTTAATGTTGGCTTATATACTATTTTTTATCTCTCAATGTTCTTTCCCATATATATGTAAGCTTTCAGTTCTCAACTGGATTTTAAGGTTCCTATCTTCTACTTTTGTCTTTCCCATGGTGCCAGGCACACAGTAGGCACTGAATAAATGCATGCTGACCTCACCTGTTAAGTTTTTCAGAGAAGAGGGCCTGGCCTGTGTAACTTGGGTGAAATTTCTATACCAGAGAGGAGCAAGTGTTTCCTAGAGAGCCCTTTCTTTTCTCCAGAAGATATGGCTTTTGAAGGTATGGAGAAATTGCTTTATATCTCCTCTGTAAAACCTGGTTATGTTCTGTTTAAATGTTTTAAAAGTTAAGTTCTTCCATAACTGCAATAGGAAAGATAGAAATAGTTGGGCTAAGGATGCTAGGATTATGAATAATTTTTTCTTAAGAATTTTTTTCTTTTTATTCTTTTATTATATTATCTTCAATGAAAAAAAATTTTTTTAAAACAGATTCACTAATCCACCCCAGAAAAAAAGAACACAAATGTTACTCATACCACAGCTACTCATAAGAAATGAAATTTAAACATACATTGTGGAGACACCCCGTTCCTTAGCCCCTAGTTGCAGTCCATTTTTCCCAAAAAAAGCAGAGTTGGAAGTCTTACCATCATCAACTCCCAGGATAGAATTGGTATTTGGTAGGTTCAAGGACTCTCCACCAAGGCTGGGCTGGGAATTCATAGACACCAGGTTTTTACCGGGTACTGAAGCCTCTTCAAGCAAACTACTGCCCATTAGTGGCTCAGCTGCACAGAGAATAGGTTGTGAGAGACATACAGCAATCAAGGCTGTGCCTGGTCCTCATTTTCTTTCAACAGGAAGCTGGCCTTCTCTTTCATTACTAGAAGTTAACCTATAGATGGGATGCCACCTATTTCACCTACTTTTGAGAAACAAGAATAAACCTAGAAGGGAAAGAGTAAGCCTTAGAAGATAATGATCCTTGCTTGTGTTCAGCATCTGAAGAATTAGCGTATGAAACAGGATAGGTGGATCTTTAGAAAGGAATATTTGGAATAATTAAGGAAAGATATGGCAAAGGAATAAGAATTAAAAAGAGTTATCAAATTTCAGACAGGGCAAAAAGGTAGTCATGACTGGTAAGTAAAATACGCTTCCAGCCTGGCCAACATGGTGAAAACCCATCTCTACAAAAATGCAAAAATCAGCCAGGTGTGGTGGCACCTGCCTATAATCCCAGCTACTCAGGAGGCTGAGGCAGGCGAACTGCTTGAACCCAGGAGGCAGAAGTTGCAGTGAGTCGAGATGGCGCCACTGCACTCCAGCGTGGGTGACAGAGCGAGACTCCATCTAAAAAAATAAAAAAGCTTAAACTCTTGCCATGCAGAAATCTTTTATCACTGTGTTACTCAAATGCTGGTTCATGGATCAGCACTAGTTACCATCAAAATCACTAGGGGAACTTTTAAAACTACAGATTCTGGGATCTTGCAAATTATCTCATTTATCAGATTGCTTTGTTTTATTGGTGGGGGGAAAAGCAACAAAAAGTATACAAATTTTAAAAGGTTGCAGATGATTCTACTGTACAGCTATGTTTGGAAACCATCAGCCCATCAAATGAGACCAGGTCTATCTACCTAAAACAGAATCAGAAAATTTCCAGATAACCAGGCAAGACAGTGATTTGGCTCTTTGAACCCTAGAAGGTATAGCCCTCCACTCTGCCCACCCTCCTCACCAGTTTGCTCCTGCTCTTGACTCCCAGCTGCTCCCAGCTGCAAGTGATGCTTTCTCATATGCACATTCCTGCTTCCACTCTGAGAGAAGGTCTTCCCACAGACTTGGCACTGATGAGGCTTTTCTCCTGAAACAGGGACCAGGTTAAACAGGGAAGCCAACGGCCGGGCGCGGTGGCTCAAGCCTGTAATCCCAGCACTTTGGGAGGCCGAGACGGGTGGATCACGAGGTCAGGAGATCGAGACCATCCTGGCTAACACGGTGACACCCCGTCTCTACTAAGAAATACAAAAAAAAAAAAAAAAAACCAAACTAGCCGGGCGATGTGGCGGGCGCCTGTAGTCCCAGCTACTCGGGAGGCTGAGGCAGGAGAATGGCATAAACCTGGGAGGCGGAGCTTGCAGTGAGCTGAGATCCGGCCACTGCACTCCAGCCTGGGCAACAGAGCGAGACTCCGTCTCAAAAAAAAAAAAAAAAAAAAAAACAGGGAAGCCAAAAGGACAGGAAGAGAATGAACTCAAGACCTAGATGGAGAAACCCAAAGAATGTTAAACTCAACATAAGCAGCAGCTCCTTTTCCCATTCCCCACCTTCCCAGCCTCTCAAACTTCAGCATATGGGGGAAGGCAGGAAGAGTACACCAGGAGGGCTTTAGCACACTCCCTGCTCCCAGCCCCTGGTCCTTTCCAGACTCACTGTAATGCTGCCTTCACAAAACCTCTTTGGTATAGGACCATGGCAACCACAAAAAATAGGCCTTCTTTTTCAGATAGTCGTCCATGGACCTCTAGGATATGTGCTTTCCTCAAGGATTCCAATCCTGGGTTCCTAATATCCCCTTGACATATTCCCCGCCACCCTCTTTAGGGTCAACATTCACACTGGTGGCTCTTCTAACATAATAATCTAAATTGTCCTCTATGTCTTCAAGTCCCAGACTCTCCGTCTCCATTCTACCTACCCAGACAACCATACTTAGAGCAGAGGTCAAAAACTCCTGTCTATAGGGGACTGATAGGTAGCGAAAGTAAAATCGCCCAGTGGAGGCCACAGTAACCTAGAGAGTACCTAGAAAAGGGGCAGCTATTATTCAGCTCTAGCCAGCTGTTGCCATAGGTAGATTAAGGCCTAGCACAGCCAGGTTCTGATTTTTTTTTTAAATAAGGATTTTTAAGTAGAATCTCCCAATTTCTAAATGCTAGGAACAAATTCACAATTGATAAACACATGGTACAGCAATCTTCATTGCTGATTGTGTTTTGCTGGGAATGCAAAATACAAAAACCTCTTTGGGGGAATCTGACCACATCTAGAAAAACTGTAGATGCACTTGCCCTTTGACCTTGGAATCCCACTTCTAGGAATATATCCCAAAATTATAGTGGCAAAATGTGAAATACTCTATGCACAAGGTTATTCATCACTGCAACATTATTTTAAATGGCTAAATACTGGAAACAACGTAAATATTCATCACAGAGACTGACTAAAAAGCTATAGATACTGCAATAGTCCTGCATAGCAAAAAAAAAAAAAAAAAAGCTATACAATAGAAACAGGGTAGAATATTACAAACCTTAAAACTAAAAACTGAGTCACCATTTGAACCAGCAATCCCATTACTATCTACCCAAAGGAAAATAAACTGCTCTACTAAAAAGACACCTGCCCTCACATGTTCACTGCAGCACTATTCACAACAGCAAAGACATGGAATCAACCCAGGTGCCCATCAGTGGTAGATCAGATAAGGAAAATGTGGCACATACACACCATGGAATACTGTGCAGCCATAAAAAAGAATAAAATCATGTCCTCTGCAGCAACATGGATGCAGCTGGAGGCCATTATCCTAAGCAAATTAACATAGAAACAGAAAATCAAACACCACATGTTCTCAGTTGTAAGTGGGAGCTAAACACTGGGTACTTATGCACACAAAGATGGGAACAATAAACACTGGGGATTCCAAAAGCAGCTATGGGGCAAGGGCTGAAAAACTACCTATTGGGTATTATGTTCACTGCTTGGTCAACAGGATCATTAGTAGCCCAAATGCAATATACCCTTGTAACAAACCTGCACATGTACCCCCTGAATCTAAAATAAATAAAATAAATAAATTTATTTTGGCCAGGCGCAGTGGTTCACACATGTAATCCCAGCACTTTGGGAGGCCGCGCAGGCAGATTACTTGAGGTCAGGAGGTCAAGACCAGCCCGGCCTACATGGTGAAACCGCATCTCTACAAAAATTAGCTAGGCGTGGTGGTGGACGCATGTAATCCCAGCTGCTTCGGAGGTTGAGGCAGGAGAATTGCTGGAACCCAGGAGGTGGAAGTTGCAGTGAGCCAAGATCATGCCACGGCACTCCAGCCTGAGCCACGGAGCGAGACTCCGTCAAAAAAAAAAAAAAAAAAAAAGGCCAGGCGCGGTGGCTCACTCCTGTAATCCCAGCACTTTGGGAGGCCAAGGTCGGGGGATCACGAGGTCAGGAGATCGAGACCATCCTGGCTGACACGGTGAAACCCCATCTCTACTAAAAATACAAAAAATTAGCTGGGCATGGTGGCCGGCGCCTGTAGTCCCCAGCTATTTGGGAGGCTGACGCAGGAGAATGGCGTGAACTTGGGAGGTGGAGCTTGCAGTGCGCCAAGATCGCACCACTGCACTCCAGCCTGGGAGACAGCAAGACTCCGTCTCAAAAAAAAAGAAAAAAAAGAAAAAGTCATGAAATGTCCAGAACAGGCAAATCAATCCAGAGACAGAAAGCAGATTAATGGTTGCCAGGGGCTGGAGGAAGAGAGAAATGGGCAATGATACTTATAATGGGAATTCTTTTTCTTTTTTTAATCATCTCCTGGATATGGGGATCCTTTTTGGGATGATGAAATGTTGTGGAGTTGGACAGTAGAGAAAACTATAAAACTATGAATATATGAATATATAGTTGGCTATACACATCCACTGATTGAACCAAGCAGATAAAAAAAATTCAGAAAAAATAAAAATAAAAAATAACAGGCCAGGTGTGGTGGCTCATGCCTGTAATCCTAGTACTTTGGGAGGCCAAGGCAGGTAGATCACTTGAGGTCAGGAGTTCAAGACCTGGCCAACATGGTGAAACCCTGTCTCTACTAAAAATACAAAAATTAGCCAGGCACGTGCCTGTAATCCCAGCTACTTGGGAGGCTGAGGCAGGAAAATCACTTGAACCCAGGAGGTGGAGGTTTCATTGAGCCGAGATCATGGGCCACTGCACTCCGGCCTGGGCAAGAGCAAGACTCCATCTAAAAAAATAAATAAATAAAAAATAACAATATAGTAATAAAAAATACAAATAAAAAACCAATATGGCATAACTATTCACATAGCATTTACGTTGTATTAGGTACCATCAGTAATCTAGAGATGATTTAAAGCATATGGGAGGATATGTGTAGGTTATATGCAAATACCATGCCATTTTATGTTAAGAGACTTGGGTTATTTGTGGATTTTGATATCTGCTGGGGTCCTGGAACCTACACACCACAGATAACAAGGGATAATTACATTACTACTAAAAATCACTTAGCTGCACACTTGTCTTCTTTTTATATTTTAGACAGAGTCTTACTCTGTCACCCGGGCTGGAGTGCAGTGGCATGATCTTAGTTCACTGCAACCTCCGCCTCCCGGGTTCAAGTTGATTCTTGTGCGTAGTTGGGATTACAGGCACACACCACCACACCCAGCTACTTTTTGTATTTTTAGTAGAGATAGGATTTCACCATGTTGGCCAGGCTGGTTTTGAACTCCTGACCTCAGGTGATTCACCCGCCTCAGCCTCCCAAAGTGCTGGGATTACAGGCTTGAGCCACCGCGCCCGGCTGAGATGAATCTTATGGTATGTGAACTATATCTCAACTTAAAAAATGTATGGATGAAAAGGGAGGGAAATACGAAAAATAACCTGCATTTGCTTGTATATGCAAAAAGAACCATTGGAAAAGTAAACCAAATAGGAAATAAAAAGTGGTTATATCTATAAGAGGAGGAGGGAGGGAACATGGTAAAGTGACACACCTATAATCAAGGCTTTTTGAATGCATCTAGCTTTGACTCTACATATTAAAAAGACTTCAAAAAGAAACTGAAGCAAATCTATATATCAGGCTGGCGATATATTAAAACAATGATTTAAAAGGTATTTAAACATAGTATTATTCTAAGAAAAATACAGCTCCAAGAGTCTTAAACTTCATTCTGTAGACAAATTGATAATATTGGTATTATCATTTTGAAACAATATTGCATTAATGTTAGGAACCAAGATTTTCAGTGTAAGAGAAAAAAATATAAAGTACAAAAAAATTCCCTGAAAATTGTTTAATGTGAAAATTTAAATTGGAATTATCAATATGAACCAATTATTTTATTTTCAAAAATATGTCTTCTCTAGTTCTTTCCACCAAAAAGTTCTAGAAACAGTAACAACCTTCTTTTTTTCTTTGAGATGCAGTCTCGCTTTGTTTCCCAGGCTGGAGTGCAGTGGTGTATCTTGGCTCACTGCAGTCTCCACCTCCTAGGTTCAAGCGATCCTCATGCCTCAGCCCCCCAAGTAGCTGGGATTACAGGTGCATGCCACCACACCCAGGTAATTTTTGTATTTTTTTTGTAGAAACAGGGCTTCACCGAGTTGCCCAGGCTGGTCTTGAACTGATGGGCTAAAGTGATATGCTCACCTCAGCCTCCCAAAGTACCGAGATTACAGACATAAACCACTGCGCCCTGCCAACAATGACAACCTAACAGCAACGGGCACATGGCACCCAGACTGTGGTTCAACTATAAGGAACTAGGACTCCATGGAGGAATAGCTGATTCCAAGTCTAAGGTAAGCCTGGGAACTGTTGTTGTGTTATAAAGCAAAGAGGCTATAGCAACACAAATGGGTCATGTCAAAAGCATAAATACGGCATGAGAAGCTCCGAAAATAACAACCAGGCCAGGCACGGTGGCTCACGCCTATAATCCCAGCACTTTGGGATGCCAAGGCAGGTGGATCACTGGAGGCCAAGAGTTCAAGACCGGCCTAACAAGGCAAAACCCCATCTCTACTAAAAAATGTGCAAAAATTAACAAGACATGGTGGTGGATGCCTGTAGTGCCAGCTACTCGCGAAACTGTGGCATGAGAATCGCTTGAACTAGGGAGGCCACTATAATTACCCTGATAAAAAAGCTAAAAATATCACAAGAAAACATTACAGACCAATATCCCTCATGAACATATAGACTCCTTTTCCTCCTCCCTTTCCACTCTCCTGCCCTCCTCCTCTCTCTCTCCCTTTCTCTCATCCTTCCTTCCTTCTCTCCCTCCCTCTCTCTCACTGATTGATTTTTTTTGTAGAGGACAGGTCTCCCTATGCTGCCCAGGCTGGTCTAGAACTCCTAGGCCCAAGCAATCCTCCTGCCTTGGCCTCCCAAAGTGCTGAGATTACAGGCATGAGCCACCACATCCAGCGAGTTGTAAAAATTCTTAACAAATTATGACAAAACCAAGTCTAGCACCATATAAATAGGACTATACACCCTGACTAAATGGGATTTACCCTAGAAATACAAAGTTAGTTTTATATCCAAAAACCAACTGTTAGCAGTAACATTAGTAGCATACAGTACAAAAACAAGATCATCTCAATAGACACACAAAGGTACTTAACAAGATCCAAACTCGTTCATAATAAAAATTCTCAACAAACTAGGAAGAGAAGGTAAATTCCTTCATCTGATAAAGGGCATCTATGAAAAAAACTACAGTTAACATCAAATTTAATCATGAAAGACCAGGCACGGTGGCTCACACCTATAATCCCAGCACTTTGGGAGGCTGAGGCAGGTGGATCATTTCACGTCAGAAGTTCGAGACCAGCCTGACCAACATGATGAAACCCCACCTCTACTAAAAAAAAAAAAATTAGCCAGCCATGGTGGCGGGCGCCTATAATCCCCACTACTCAGGAGACTGAGGCAGGACAATCGCTTGAACCCAGGAGGCAGAGGTTGCAGTGAGCCAAGATCACATCACCGCACTCCAGCCTGGGCAACAGAGTAAGACTTTGTCTTAAAAAAACAAAAAATTGGCCGGGCGCGGTGGCTCAAGCCTGTAATCCCAGCACTTTGGGAGGCCGAGATGGGCGGATCACGAGGTCAGGAGATCGAGACCATCCTGGCTAACACAATGAAACCCCGTCTCCACTAAAAATACAAAAAAATTAGCCGGGCGTGGTGGCGGCGCCTGTAGTCCCAGCTACTCGGGAGGCTGAGGCAGGAGAATGGCGGGAACCTGGGAGGCGGAGCTTGCAGTGAGCCGAGATCGCGCCACTGCACTCCAGCCTGGGCGACAGAGCGAGACTCCACCTCAAAAAAAAAAAAATAAAAAAAAAAAATAAATAAATAAATAAAATAAAAAAATAAAAAAACAAAAAATTAATCATGAAAGAATAAATGCTTTTCCCCTAAGACTAGGAAAAAGACGAGGATGCATACTCTCACCACTTTTTTTTTTTAAACAGAGTCTTGCTCTATCGCCCAGGTCAGAGTGCAGTGGTATGATCTTGGCTCACTGCAACCTCCGCCTCCTGGGTTTAAGTGATTCTCATGCCTCAGCCACCTGAGTAGCTGGGATTACAGGCATGAGCTACCACATCTGGATAATTTTGTATTTTTAGTAGAGACAGGGTTTCACCATGTTGGCCAGGCTGGTCTCGAACTCCTGACCTCAGATGATCTGCCTGCCTCAGCCTCCCAAAGCATTGGGATTACAGGTGTGAGTCACTGCACCGGGCCTCACCACTTCTATTCAACATTGTACTGAAGGTTCTAGCCAGAAAAAGAAATTAGGCCAGGTGCGATGGCTCACGCCTATAATCTCAGCACTTTGAGAGGCCAAGATGGGCGGATTACCTGAGGTCAGGAGTTCAAGACCAGCCTGGCCAACATGCTGAAACCCTGTCTCTACTAAAAATACAAAATTATCCAGGTGTGGTGGCTCACGTGTGTAATTCCAGCTTCTCGGGAGGCTGAGGCAAGAGAATCTCTTGAACCCAGGAGGCAGAGGCTGCAGTGAGCTTTCTCCAAAAAAAAAAAAGAAGTTAAGGCCAGGTGCAGTGGCTCATGCCTATCCGGAAGACTGAGACAGGAAGACTGCTTGAGCTCAGGAGTGTGAAACCAGCCTGGGCAACATGGCAAGACCCTGTCTCTGTAAAAATTTTTTAAAAACCTAGCTGGGGGCTGGGCGCGGTGGCTCAAGCCTGTAATCCCAGCACTTTGGGAGGCCGAGGCGGGTGGATCACAAGGTCAGGAGATCGAGACCATCCCGGCTAACACGGTGAAACCCCGTCTCTACTAAAAAATACAAAAAACTAGCCGGGCGAGGTGGCAGGCGCCTGTAGTCCCAGCTACTCGGGAGGCTGAGGCAGGAGAATGGTGCAAACCCGGGAGGCGGAGCTTGTAGTGAGCTGAGATCCGGCCACTGCACTCCAGCCTGGGTGACGGAGAAAGACTCTGTCTCAAAAAAAAAAGAAAAAAAAAAAACTAGCTGGGGGCCAGGCATGGTGGCTCATGCCTGTAATCCCACTACTTTGGTAGGCCAAGGTGGGCAGATGACTTGAGGTCAGAAGTTCCAGACTAGCCTGGTCAACATGGTGAAAACCTGTCTCTACCAAAAATACAAAAATTAGCTGGGCGTGGTGGTGCATGCCTGTAATCCCAGTACTCGGGAGGCTGAGGCAGAAGAATCACTTGAACCTGGGAGCTGGAGATTGCAGTGAGCTGAGACTGTGCCACTGCACTCCAGCCTGGGCAACACAGTGAGACTCAAAAAAAAAAAAAAAAAAAGCTGGGAATGCGCCTGTAGTCCCAGCCTCGGGAGGCTGATGTGGAAGAACTGCCTGAGCCCAGGAGGTCGAGGCTGCCGTGAGCCATGATCATGCCACTGCACTCCAACCTGAGCAACAGAGGGAGACCACGTCTCAAAAAAAATTAATAAATAAAAAAGAAAAGAAAAGAAAGGAAATTAGAGGCACCTAGATTGGAAAGGAAGAAGCAAAACTATCTTTAATCTCCGATGACATGATCTTTTATGTAGAAAACACTAAAAAATCTATTTTTTAAAAACTACTAAAACTCAGCCAGGTGTGGTGGCTCATGCCTGTAATCTCAACACTTTGGGAGGCCAAGGTGGGAATATCACTTGAGGCCAGGAGTTCAGGACCAGCCCAGGCAACACAAAAAGACTCCATTTCTACAAAAAAAAAATAGAAATTAGCTAGATGTGGTGGTGTGAGCCTGTAGTCCTGTTGCGGGAAATTAAGGACTGGAAAGGCTGATACGGAGAACGGGAGGATTGTTTATTTTATGTACGCACCAGCTCAGTGGATTCACATCCAAAAAGCTGAGCATTAAACAAAGACGGAGTGGGGTTTTTACAAACAGACTTACAAAAGTGAAACAAAAGCAGTTAATCGTGACAGGTCACATAATCTATAGCATAGCATAACTTGTGGCCTTGCATAGCTGGTGGCCTTGTAACTGCATTGAAAGAAAAATAAGAACTGGCTAAATACAGACATTTGTAAAACAGTTATGCTTAAGAAGCCAGGGAAGTGAATAACAGTAAAGGAATTTGTCTTTCTCTCTTTTTTTTTTCCCTTCAACCTTGCTCTGGAAGAGGGGGTGTCTGGAGTCCATTCTTTTGGCCTTGGCTTCTCAAACAGCGTTACCTTTTAACTGTCCTTGAAGTGAACTTGCTAGGCAGAGGAAAACTTGTTATTTTCTTTTTAACCCTTGCATTGCCTGTTATTTTCTTGGAGTGAATGAATGCATATTTATTTTTAAATTTCTGCCTCAGTCCCAGCTATTGGGGAGGCTGAGGTGGGAAGATCACTTGTTCCCAGGAGCTCAAAGGCTTCGGTGAGCTATGATGGTGCCACTGCACTCTAGCCTGGGCAATAGAGTGAGACTTTGTCTCTAAAAAAAATAAACAGAAAAGAAAAAATAGGGTGTAGGAGGAGGGGGAGAGCATCAGGAAGAATAGCTAACAGACGCTGGGCTTAATATCTAGGTGATGGGATGATCTGTGCAGCAAACCACCATGGTAAAAGACACCTTTACCTATGTAACAAACCTGCACATCCTGCACATGTACCCCTGAACTAAAAAGCTGGAAGGAAAAAAAAAAAGAAACTACTAAAACTCAAGCACTTACCAAGGTTGCAAGATCAATGTACAAAATTCAATTATATTTCTACATATTAGCAATGAACAACTCAAAAATAAAATCAAGGAAACATTTCATTTGAAATAGCATCAAACATGAAATACTAGAAGTAACTAGAGCATCAATTCCTTATTCTCAAAATTCACAATTAAAAGAATTACACATTGATCCTGCCTTGGCTATGCAAATGATCAAATAGCCCTATACTTGATATTAGTGGAAAAGAGTCCAACTACAGAGTCCCACAGTACAGAAGAATTCCAACTAACGTGAAAAGAGTAAATGAGTAAGAAAAACCACCATTTTACAATCCTTAATGAAATAAGGGATTCAGGCATCATTTAGGAATGAAATCAAAAGGTGAAAGGTTGGCTGGGTGCAGTGGCACACGCCTGTTAATCCCAGCACTTTGGGAGGCCAAGGCAGGCAGAACACTTGAGGTCAGGAGTTCAAGACCAGCCTGGTCACATGGTGAAACCCTATCTCTAGTAAAAATATAAAAACTAGTGGGGCGTAGTGGCATGCGCCTGTAATACCAGCTACTCAGGTGGCTGAGACAGGAGAATTGCTTGAACTCAGGAGGTGGAGGCTGCAGTGAGCCAAGATCACGCCACTGCACTCTCGCCTGGGCAACACAGTAGTAACTGTCTCAAAAAAAAAAAAAAAAAAAAAAAAAAAAGAGAAAGTGAAAGGTTCATAGGGAACTTTACAATATAGGGATTAGGCCAGCTGAACCCATGGATCAATTTTGACAACCAAGCACTGTGAGCTTCCTGATGTGACACAAAATGAAGCACACAGAACCATCTCTCACATATTCTTGCCCCAAACTTCCAAACTTTGAAGCTTTTAGAGCTTACTTACATTTATAGGAAATGTAGGGAAACAAGTTAAATGACATAAATGGAAGCAAACCAACACATCCAGAATGTGGGGTATTCTATAGGACTCAACTAACTCTGTTTTGCAAAAACTCTATGAAAAACAACAACAACAACAAAAACTCCATGTAGAAAGATCTAGAGTTTTAAAGACTTAATAACCAAGTATAATATTGGATCTTGTTGGATCCTGATTTAAACAAACCAACTTCAAAAGAAATTTTCGAAACAAGCAGAAAAAACTGAACATTGGTTATAAGATAAAACCAAGGAATTATTAATTTTGATAGGTATAACACCACAGTTGCTATGTAAAAAAAAAAAAACTTCTCTACTTTGGTGAATCTTTCACATAATCTGACACAGTAAAGTAAAATAAAAATGCTCTACAATCCAAGCAAAACACACCTGAAGTCCACATCTAGCCTACAGGATACCAGTTTGCCATCTCTGCTTAGAACCTGTCATCATATTAAAACACTGCTCCACTCCTAATAGCTCAACTCTGCAATGCCCATTCCTGATTGTAATCTCCAACTTCCTTGCTCCCGCTGCAGTAGCTTGCTTTCCTCATAAGTAACTTCCAGTTCCTCCTTTCCACTTGTCATGTTCTGGCTTCCCCTTGTTTCCCATGGCCCGTCATTCAACAATGACCTGATTCCATTCTAGAATCCCTCTCCTCCTTGAGTTCATCTCTTACTCAGCAAGCCTCTGTTCTGATTAACCTCCATCACCTATTTTCTCCAGTGTCCAGCTTTTAAATTGTTCAGCAGTAGCAGAAAAACGTAATAAAATCTGAATGTCTACTAAAAAAAGTTATGCTACTTACTCTCAGCTATGTCCTCACTCACTGTTACTTGGCAATCCTTTTATTCATTCTCATTGGCTCAATCAACAAATTCTAAACAGCTGTTGTACGCCAGGAATTTTTTTTTTCTCACCTCCAACGAACTGACAAGGCTAGTCTACAGACCCCCTCTAGCACTCATCATCCAACACTTTTCTAACCTCTCATAAATATGTGAGTCACCCTGACAACTGGAAAGCCCCCTTTCCCTCCTTATCTTCACTACCACATTTTTTTTTTTTTTTTTTTTTTTTGAGACAGGGTCTCGCCCGGTCATCCAGGCTGGAGTGCAGTGGCACAATCACAACTCACTGCAGCCTCAACCTCCTGAAACTACCATGCTTTTTTTTTTTTTTTTTTTTTTTTTTTGAAAGACGGAGTTTCACTCTTGTTGCCCAGGCTGGAGTGCAATGGCACAATCTCGGCTCACTGCAACCTCCGCCTCCCGGGCTCAAGCAATTCTCCTGCCTCAGCTTCCCAAGTAACTGGGATTACAGGCATGTGCTGCCACGCCCGGATAATTTTGTATTTTTTTACTAGGCTGATCTCGGCAGGATTTCACCATGTTGGCCAGGCTGGTCTCAAACTCCTAACCTCAAGTGATCCACCCACCTCGGCCTCCCAAAGTGCTGGAATTACAGGCATGAGTCACCACACCCGGCCACTACCATGCTTCTTGAATCAATAATCCTCACCTGCTGCCTCCATTTCCGTATCACTTTATAGCCAATCATTTGCGGAGTTGAACAGATTCTTTCACTGGATCTCTTTCCATGCTCCCTGCCACTACACTGGAGCAGACTTCTTGACCAGACTGAAAAAAAGTCTTCTCATCTCTTCCTATTTTGGTTTAGCTTCTGCATCACTGACAGATTAACCTTCAGTAAGCCAAGTTTTCATCAGGTTGTACTTCCAGTAGGCTCCACAAACTCTCCTTTCTGACATTCTAGGCCCTTCTTAAACTACCTTCCCCGTCTTGTTTTCCAAGTAAATCACCATGTCCTACAGGAAAAAAGTCCTTCTAACAAGATACAGGTTTTTCCCTGGGCTGTACCTGACTTCTGGTTGAGAAGATGAGATATATCTGCAGAGTGAGCAAACTGACAGAATTGCAGGGAATTAATTTAAGGCTCCAAACAGAAAATGGGTCGCTAAATCTTACTTTCTTCTCTTCTCCACATCTGCAACGATAAGGTTTGTGGTTCTATTTGCCAAAGGCACAGTTTCTGCCAAAATGGTGACTCAAGCAGGATCACTAACACCTGCTCAGAAGGCAGTAATATTACTGGTGCTGCTACAACTTATATCAATCTTTTTACTTTCTTCTGATGTGAAATCCTCCCCAAGGATAAAAACATCAATTCCTAAAGAGAAGCGTCCATGTTTCATGTAACTTATAAAGCACCCAGCAGTGTGTCAAATTTGCTGTTCAAAAAAAGGCTGTATTAGAAACACAGCTGAAAATAATAATTAGATGTTCCCCCCCCCCTCCTTGATTATAAGAATTAAGGGCCTAGACTTCTGATTCCGTCATGATGATGAGAAGCTTTCTATCTTTATAGTGAACAGTTTGTTTCTTTTTAGGTGTCTTTATATCACCCCCACAACCCTTTTAGTCTTTTGTCTACTTTTCCTAAAATCTATGAATGGCAAAGGTTCTGATACCTGAGTGAACCACCAGATGTTTTCGGAGACTAGAATACTCAGCAAAGGAACGGCCACATCCTTGGGCTTCACAAAGGAAAGGTTTCTCTCCTAGAGACAGAAAATGAGATAAAGATTCAGTCTTCTGATGAACTGATTACCTGTTACTCTCTTTTCCCACCAACTTTATTCAGAGTCGAATGACTTACCTACTCTGATTTATTTAATTCATGTTATAATTTTAACTGGGCTACCTAGCAAGTGTTGCCTCTCAGTGATCTTTTAGTATACATCCCGCTGACAGCCTTGCCCTTTTCCTTGGAATGGCTGCCTCAAAGCCTATACTTCCTTCTCCCTCCTGGCCCAAGAGCTAGAGAGTTGCATTAACCTACCTTCTTCAGTGATTCCCACCCTCTGAGGATATCAAGATTAATACTGAATATGCAGTCAGGACTTTTACCTTACATCAATTTTCTTTATGACTCAGTTTCTAGATCCATCTAAAAGTATAATTTTTTTGGAGATGAAGTCTCACTATGTTTCCCAGGCTGATCTCAAATTCCTGGGCTCAAGCCTGGGCTACAGAGAGAGAGTGAGACCCTGTCTCAAAAAAAAAAAAAAAAAAAAAAGATGCAGTCTCTATCCTCTAAAAGTCACAGACCAGTGTGAGACAAATGAATTCATTTAAAAAAAAAAAAAAGTGCTCCCTTGCAGTAATTTTTGTAAGCAGCTGAATTTGAGTTCATCTAAAAGATGACAAGGATGGAAGGAAATTTCAGGCACAAGGAATGGTGTGTGAGCAAAGCCTTGAAACTGAGAGTGTCAAGGGAAAGTTCAGAAAATGGCAAGTAAGGCTGGCACAGTGACATTACGGGAGCTGAGCTTTCTAGAAGGGAACAGCACTGCTAGATTATACTATTCTTTCAGACTGTACCACACAGTTTAATGTTTGCGATTCTCCAGCGGTAGCTTTTTTCAATGCTTTATTTGTATACTCATCCCTACCCCAGAATGCTAAGTACTCAAAAGTTATTGAAAGAATGAACAATACATTAATATATGTAACAGAACAAATGTCAAGAAAACAGAACATTTTAGTAATTACAAGGTCAAATGTTTCAAAAGATGAACTAAAGAACTAAAAATACAAAAAGGATTTAGAAAAATATTCTACATAAGAATGTAATGGCATGAAATATTTGCATCAAGCTGGTTAGGGGATATACCTATTTGGAAACTTGAGAGGATGGTTATTTCACTGGGATAAGGGACACAGGAGAAGGAACAGGTTTAAAAGGCAATGCAGCAAAATGGTGAAAAACATGGCCTTTGGGGTCTGTTAATCCAATTCTGACTTCAAATCCTGGCACTACCACTTATTTGTATGGAGAAGGTGTTTAATCTCTTTAAAAATCAGCTTTTCATCTAAAATACGGAGATAATACAATTTCAAAAGTGTTTTGAGGATTAAATGAGATAATACCAGGTAAATATTCAGCATGGTGCCTGGCACATAGTAAGCCCTCATAGTAAGCCACTGAATTAGCAGCTTTACTTTTTTTTTTTTTTTTTTTTTTGAGACAGAGTTTTGCTCTTGTTGCCCAGTCTGGAGTACAATGGCACGATCTCCATTCACTGCATCCTCTGCCTCCTGGGTTCAAGCGATTCTCCTGCCTCAGCCTCCCTAGTAGCTGGGATTACAGGCATGCGCCACCATGCCCCAGCTAATTTTTGTATTTTTAGTAGAGATGGGATTTCACCATGTTGGTCAGGCTGGTCTGGAACTCCTGACCTCAGATGATCCACTCACCTTGGCCTCCCAAAGTGCTGGGATTACAGGCATGAGCCACTGTACCCAGTCAAAATTGTTCTTTTGAGATGGAGTCTCGCTCTGTCTCCCAGGCTGGAGTGTAGTAGCACAATCTTGGCTCACTGTAACCTCTAACTCCCGGGTTCAAGCAATTCTCCTGCCTCAGCCTCCTGAGTAACTGGGATTACAGGCACCCATCACCATGCCTGGCTAATTGTATTTTTAGTAGAGATGGGGTTTCACTGTGTTGGCCAGGCTGGCCTCAAACTCCTGCCCTCAAGTGATCTGTTCGCCTCAGCCTCCCAAAGCGCTGGGATTACAGGTGTGAGCCACTGTGCCTGACCTGAACTGCAGCTTTAATTACTATCAATACTACTAACAAAGATTTGAGGTCAGTTTTGACATTTGAGATAAACTGAGTTGTCAGCATTTAAATATAAAATCCTTGGAAGAGCTCTGGGATCATATCAGAATTCAAATTCCAGCTCTGCCATTTCCTACCTGCATGATATTGGGCAAGTTACTTCTCTCTCTAATCTTCTGTTCCTTATTATCAATAAGTACAGTATCTAAGGCATAAAGTTACCTTAAAGATTAAATGAGGTAATATATATGTGGTTGGTACATATTAAAGTGCCTCAACAAATGCTAACTTTTATTATTATTAATTATTATTGAGATTCAGATCTGTGAGGCATCTAGGGAGAAATAATTAAATTGAGGTCTGAGATTATGACAAGAGAGTGCATAGGCCGGGCGCGGTGGCTCAAGCCTGTAATCCCAGCACTTTGGGAGGCCGAGATGGGCGGATCACGAGGTCAGAAGATCGAGACCATCCTGGCTAACACGGTGAAACCCCGTCTCTACTAAGAAATACAAAAAATAGCCGGGCGAGGTGGCAGCGCCTGTAGTCCCAGCTACTCGGGAGGCTGAGGCCGGAGAATGGCGTGAACCCGGGAGGCGGAGCTTGCAGTGAGCTGAGATCCGGCCACTGCACTCCAGCCTGGGCTACAGAGCGAGACTCTCCGTCCCAAAAAAAAAAAAAAAAAAAAAAAGAGAGTGCACTGAGTAAAAGAGAAGGAACGAGAAATTCTGAAACTGGTGAAAAATTCAGAGATTAACAGATAAAAGTCAGAAAGAATTAGAAAGAGAAAAATAAAAAACAAAAAAACGGAAAAATCAGGCCATATTTTGAAGTAAAAGCGTTTTAAGGCTGGGTGTGGTGGTTCACATATGTAATCTCAGCACTTTGGAAGGGCAAGGTCAGCAGATCACTTGAGGTCAGGAGTTCGAGAACAGCCTGGCCAACATGGCAAAACCCGGTCTCTACTAGAAATACAATTGTCTGGGCATGGTAGTGCACACCTGTAATCCCAGCTACTGGGAGGCTGAGGCACGAGAAAAGCTTGAACCCAAGAGGCAGAGGTTGCAGTGAGCTGAGATCACATCACTGCACTCCAGCCTGGGTGACAGAGTAAGACTCTGTCTTAAAAATAAATAAGAAAAAAAGAAAGCTTTTTAAGAAGATGTTCAGTGTTATCAAATGGTACAACAAAGGGCTGGTCCGAAGGTAGTGAGTTATCTCAACTGATGTTCACAGTTATAGATCAAGTGCCTTGTGTTACTTTTTCCCCTCTTCTCACTACCGCATTTGACTAATTTTAAAAAACGGTACAGGCTGGGCACAGTGGCTCACGCCTGTAATCTCAGCACTTTGGGAGGCTGAGACGGGCGGATCACAAGGTCAGGAGATTGAGACCATCCTACCTAACATGGTGAAACCCTGTCTCTACTAAAAACATACACACACACACACAAAATTAGCTGGGCGTGGTGGCGGGTGTCTGTAGTCCTAGCTACTGGGGAGGCTGAGGCAGGAGAATGGTGTGAACCTAGAAGGCGGAGCTTGCAGTGAGCCGAGATCTCACCACTGCACTCTAGCCTGGCGACACAGCAAGACTCCGTCTCAAACAAACAAACAAAAAACAAAAAAAAAAGTGTGTGTGTGTATATATATATATATATGCCTTTTACTTTTAATTTTACATATGCCTTATGTTTTTATACATGCTTTTTATTTTATATATGTCATATATATATATTCGCCTTTTAATTTTACCTGCTGTCATTTTACCAATGCAAGAATCAAGAAGAGTCAACGAAAGTGGGGAAGAATAGTTACACATTCTAAGAGTGGTCTGGGTTCAGCAATTATACTTTGGCTAGAGACTAGAACATGCTAGACTAAGTGGCTTGGAAAATCACCCTTAGACTACGAGTCAAGGAATCTTTATTTTGTTCCTGTGATATTAACATGCTGTGTGACCCAGAATAATTAATTTCTCTATTCTGTTTCTCATGTTGTGAGGCTCTAATGAGAAAGTCAGGGATTGCATCTTATCTTTTGTATTTTTTCCCACCCTGCCCCATTTAGTGCCTAGAACAGGTTCTGCATGATTTGTGTGACTCAATAAATGTTACTGCCCAAAATCTTAACTGCGCAATGTTCAGAAAGATTTGAACACAGACTGATTTTGTCCAGATCTCTCCACATCATTGTTGTCTGAGAAGGTCTTACAACTCTCCCTACAGGTTAGGCTCCTGGAGACAGAAATCAACATCGTCCACTCTAAACACACAGGTAAAAATACAATAAATATTATTATAAGTGCCACAAGTCATTTGAAAAAGAAATCCCAACTTCAGAGTTCTAGCAACAACCCCAGACCTTCATTTCTATTCCCACTTGAGTTTTTCCTAAGGATAGGCAAACATGCAGAGCCAAGGAGTAGACTGCCCAAAGGAATGTTGGTGCTGCACATACCTGTGTGAATGCGCCGGTGGTTCTTCAGGTTTCCAGCTGTAGTAAACTGCTTACCACAGCCAGACTCATGGCATATAAAGGGCTTCTCTCCATTGTGGGTCCTCATGTGTACCTTCAGCCTCTGCAGCACATAGAAGCTTTTCCCACAACCTTCTGCAGGACAGATGAAGGAGCGGTCATTTCTGCAAAAATAATCACATAAGCAAAAATATCTGAAAATACTCTTTGCTAGAGATGACAAGTCAAAGCCCCTATTGACTCTCAAGGCAAACAGTAAGTCCAAAAACTGGATATATCAGAATCAACTGAAGACTTCGTTAAAACTACAGCTGGGTGGTGGCTCACAGCCTGTAATCCCAGCTACTCTGGAGGCTGAGGCAGGAAGATTACTTGAGCCCAGGAGTTTAAGATCAGCTTGGGCAACATAGCGAGACCTTGTCTCAAAAAAAATTTTTTTTTAATTAGCCAGGTGTGGTGGTGCAAGTCTGTAATCCCAGCTGAGGCTGAGGTAGGAAGATGACTTGAGCACAGGAGTTTGAGACTGCAGTGAGCTATGATGGCGCCACTGTACTCCAGCCTGGGTGAGATCCTGTCTCTTTAAAAAAAAAAAAAAATCAAACAAAAAACTACAGATGCCTAGCACCACCCCTTAAACTGATTTCATAGGTTCAAGGTAGGGGCCCATGCTTACTTGTTACTTTTAAGTTCTCAAAGGAAATATGTTTTATAATAAAATTTGAGAACTCTTAGTTTAACGTCTTTAGGTCCCAAATGTCTTATTAAATATTTATCAAGAATGAGATAAATGAGACAATGCAAATCTTTCTGTTAAAGAAAAAAAGACATCTTAACCAGAAGTTAACTGGAGTCCCTACTTTCCTGTAAT
Source organism: Macaca fascicularis (assembly GCF_037993035.2). Classification (NCBI taxonomy): domain Eukaryota; kingdom Metazoa; phylum Chordata; class Mammalia; order Primates; family Cercopithecidae; genus Macaca; species Macaca fascicularis. Next base: position 141,840,219 of record NC_088381.1, on the reverse strand, counting down.
CTATCAACCTGAGGGACAAGCTCCTCTGAAAGAATCAACTTTTGCATCAACATATATCCAAATATGAGATCTCAGATTTGCTCACCGATGAGTCTTGAGGTGGTATTTAAAGTGAGCTGGCCATACAAATGTCCGATCACAGCCTTCAACTGTACACTTGAGCTTCTTTTCCACTTGAGGAAGGGGCCCAGAATCTTTTGGTTGCCCATCACCAGAACCAAGGTGGACATTTTCTCCTGTAACAGAGTCACATATTTATAATCCAGGAAAGGACCCTACTCAGATACTTAGGCTCAAACAGTAAAGCTCCTATGTTTTCCTCCTAGAGATCATGAATCAGATATCTATCTTCATCTTCCTCAGTTCTCCGTGTACACACTTAACAGCAGAAACTGGGCCAGGCGTGGTGCTCACACCTATAATCCCAAGCACTTGGGAAACCAAGCTGGGGGGACTGCTTGAGCCCAGGAGTTCCGAGACTAGCATGGGCAATGTGGTGAAACCGTATCTTTACAAAACACAAAGAAACAAACAAAAATTAACCAGGCATGGTGGCACAGGCCTCTAGTTGAGGCTCCAAGGCTAAGGCAGGAAGATCACTTAAGCCTGGGAGGTTGATGCTATAGTGAGCCGTGACTGCACCACTGTACTCCAGCCTGCGTGACAGAGCAAGAATCTGTCAATAAATAAATAAATAAATATAACAAAACAATAGAAATGCAAGTGTTCTACATATTTATTCCCTTACTCCAGGAAAAACTACCAAAAACTATCATGCTTTGTTTCACAAGACTAGGCCTCTTTGACAAATTTAAGAGATATCCAAAATAGTTTCCTATTAGAAATCTTAGAAAGCAGAATTAAACCCACTTTGCATTACAGTTTGGTGAGAAGCAGGGATAGCAACACTATCCCTGAGTAGTATGCTACAAAGATGACAAAGTTCTGAGTAGTTAAAAACACTGTATTTTGCTTGTGTCCAGGAGGCGGAGGCTGCAGTGAGCCAAGATTGCACCACTGCACTCCAGTCTGGGCAACAGAGTAAGACCCTGTTTCAAAAACAAACAAACAAAAAATCCCACTGTATTTTAAGGAGAAACAGTCATTCTGGTTCAGTGTGGGCTTTGACAGATAGCCATTTTTAGATTTCCATCTTCTGAAATGAATTTGGCCATTTCCTGTCATTCTGGAAACTAAGCACCACCTTCCAATTTCCTGTACCACCCTTCTTTAGTTATAAAATACTTAAGGAATACAAAATTTAAATTTCTAACCACATTTTAAAAAGTAAGAGAAAATATCTACTGCAGTTTTGTTCAACAGAATAAAGAGAGGTGAGGAGTACAAAGTGCCTCCCTTAAATGTAAACAAAATCAGTTAAAAATTTTTATATAAATTCCAAATTAGTAGGTGGTGGTCCTTTTCTTTCACTTTCTTCAAGAAATACTTGAACATCAATAGAGAAAAAAATTAATAGTCATTTAATTCTGCTATGAGCATATGCAGGCAGTTTATCTTTCCACTATATATACCTTAGCAATAAGATTTATATCTCCAAATTTCCCCCTCAATAGCCAAAAGTAGAATATATATGTTGTACCTATCACAACCCCTAGAACCTGATGGCTAATCAAAGGCAGTTTCTGTCCCATCTATTAATCTTCTCCTTGCTATACTTTACCAAATACTAGTCATAAAGCTGATTGCTCCAAGGTCAGAGCAGAACCTAGGATGCTTCCTGCTAGTTACTATTAACTTTTTCTTTAATATTGCCCCAAGATTTTTAAAAATGTGCTTACCTGAAAAATATCTACACATATAGCACAAAAATACATATGCCATGAAGGAATCTTCCCACCAACCCCAGAACTCCAGCTAACTGATTTCTAATGAAAGGTCTGTTAAACATCATACTTTTTTCTTTTACATTTTTTTGTTTTTGTTTTTGAGACAGGGTCTCATTCTGTTGCCCAGGCTGGAATCCAGTGGCATGATCTCAGTTCACTGCAACCTCGACCTCCCCAGCTCGGGAGATCTTCCCACGTCAGCCTCCCAAGTAGCTGGGACTAGAGTCAGGTGTGCACCACTACACCTGGTTAATTTTTTGTATTTTTTTTTTTTTTTTGTAGAGATGGGGTTTTGCCACGTTGCCCAGGCTGGTCTCCTGAGCTCAACAGATCCACCTGCCTCGGCCACCCAGTGTTGAGATTACAGGCGTGAACCACTGCATCGGCCAAAAACATCATGCTAATACAGTGATTCAAATCAGCGATAGTAGGGGCTTTCTGGATTCAGTTTTATAGATATAAGAAGAATATTAATATAATCATAAAATAGGAAAAATGAATACATAGAATAAGGAAAGGCTAAGAAATTATTGAAACTCCTCCTGCTCAACAATGAAGATTATCAATATATGCTCAAAGAAATATAAGGCAAATTTTTCCCTAAAAAAAAAAAAATCCCTCAGAAAAGAGTGCATTTGAGTTCTACCATGTTGGCCAGGCTGGTCTTGAACTCCTGACCTCCAGTGACCCGCCCACCTTGGCCTCCCAAAGTGCTGGGATTACAGTGTGAGCCACTGCACCTGGCTGCCATATGGTTTCTGTTACAACAACTCAGCTTTGCCATAGTAGCAGCCTTAGACAATTTGTAAGTAATGTGGATGCCTATGTTCTAAAACTTTAATTATAAAAACAGGTGCGGGCCGGGCACGGTGGCTAACGCCTGTAATCCCAGCACTTTGGGAGGCCGAGGCGGGCCGATCATGAGATCATGAGATCGAGACCATCCTGGCTAACACAGTGAAACCCCGTCTTTACTAAAAATACAAAAAATTAGCTGGGCGTGGTGGTGGGCACCTGTAGTCCCAGCTGCTCGGGAGGCTGAGGCAGGAGAATGGCATGAACCTGGGACGCAGAGCTTGCAGTGAGCCAAGATCACACCACTGCACTCCAGCCTGGGCGACAGAGCCTGGGCGACAGAGCGAGACTCCGTCTCAAAAAAAGAAAAAAAACAAAAAACCGGTGGGGATTTGGCCCAAAGGCCTTTGCTGACCTAATATACAACATCTTACGCAAACTTAAAATGTTTCTGTATTCCAAACAACTTAGATTATAAATGAAGATAATGTGCTCTGAAAATCTATGCTAGAGGACTCACAAACTGACTTCAGTGTTGACAATGACAAAGATATTTATGTTAAAAATGCACTAAAATATTGAATAAAATCACTTCATTACATGTTAGTGCAAGGGTGTCCAATATTTTGGCTTCCCTGAGCCAAAATTCTTCTTTCACTGAAAGAAGAAATGTCTTGGGCCACACATAAAATATACTAATACTGGCCAGGCGCGGTGGCTCATGCCTTAATCTCAGCACTTTGGGAGGCCAAGGCAGGCAGATCACGAGGTCAGGAGATTGAGACCATCCTGGCTAACATGGTGAAACCCTGTCTCTACTAAAAATACAAAAAAAATTAGCCGGGTGTGGTGGCAGGCACCTGTAGTCCCAGCTACTTGGGAGGCTGAGGCAGGAGAATGGCACCAACCCGGGAGGCGGAGATTGCAGTGAGCCGAGACTGCACCACTGCATTCCAGCCTGGGCAACAGAGCAAGACTCCGTCTCAAAAAAAAAAAAGAAAAAAAACAAAAACAAAAACTAATACTAACGACAGCTGGTGAGCTTTAAAAAAAAAACAACTCATAATGTTTTAAGAAAGTTTACAAATTTGTGTTGGGCTGCATTCAAAGGCATCCTGGGCTACATGTGGCCCACAGGCCGTGAGTTGGACAAGCTTGTGTTAGTGGGTAAAAGCAATATAGATATATTTCATATGATTCAAATGTTTATGTGGGAGCAGGTGCAGTGGCTCACACCTGTAATCCCAGCACTGTGGGAGGCCGAGGCAGGCAGATCACCTTGGGTCAGGAATTTGAGACCAGCCATGGCCAACATGGTGAAACCCTGTGTCTACTAAAAATACAAAAATTAGCTGGGCATGGTGGCATGCACATGTAGTCCCAGCTACTCGGGAGGCTGAGGCAGAGAATCACTTGAGCCCAGGAGGTGGAGTTTGCAGTGAGCACTGCAGTGAGCAGATTGCACTGCTGCACTCCAGCCTGGGCGACAGAGAGAGACTCGGTCTCAAAAAAATAAATAAATTTAAAAAATGAGTATGTATAACCAAGATCATAAAGTTTCCAAATAGCAACCTATAATGTTAATTTTATCTACATGCCTAAAGGTTTACATAACTAAGTTAGGGGGGGAAAAAAAAGGCTTTTAGGGAATTACCTTGTTGGAAAATAAAAGACTGTCTTATATTTGGGGTGATTTTTGTTTTGGGGAGACCGAGTTTCGCTCCTGTTGCCCAGGCTGGAGTGCAGCGGTGCGATCTCAACTCACTGTAATCTCCGCTTCCCGGGTTCAAGCAATTCTCCTGTCTCAGCCTTCCTAAGTAGCTGGGATTACAGGCATGCGCCACCATGCCCAGCTAATTTTGTATTTTTAGTAGAGACGGGGTTTCTCAACATTTGTCAGGCTGGTCTCAAACTCCTGACCTCAGATGATCCGCCCACCTCAGCCTCCCAAAGTGCTGGGATTACAGGCGTAAGCCACCATGCCCAGCCTATTTGGGGTGATTTATATTCGGGCATACAAGGTAGTTGTTAAGATAGTAAGGCAACATATTTTGAGAGTAAGAAAAACATCCACACAATGCTTTGCTGATTCTAACATTTCCCAGATAGAATGTTACGTAATCTCCATAACAAGTCAATCAGGTAAGCTGCCTGATCTCCATGTTCAGATCATAAGAAAGTTGAAGCTAAGGGAGGTTAAACTGCCCAAAGCAGGGAACTAATAAATGATGATCCCAGGCCTGGATCCCAAGCCCCCAGATTCTAAATTGCAAGCTCCCCTCCCTACACCGCTTCTCATTGGCAAATATGGCACTATTTCTTCAATGTAAGAGGAAATGCTAAAGGTTTCAGCATCCAGAGATTGGCACATACATCTCAGGAAGAATCTGAACTTTAAGGGTCCTACCAAAATGGTAAAATGAACCATTCTAAGTAGCACTATGGTAGTCATAAACAGAACTAAGTATTTTGAAAACGAACAGAAGTTTAAAGTTTGGCTGAGCATGGTTGCTCACACCTATAATCCCAGCACTTAGGGAGCCAGAGGGAGGAGGAGAACCTGAGTCCAGGAGTTTGAGACCTGCCTGGGCAACAGAGCAAAACCCCATTCTCCACAAAAAGGGAAAAAACAGAAGACAAAAAAAAAAATTTAATGTTTCAAAATATTCATAGGGAACTCTAGTTCTCTATGAGAAACTTTAACTTTTATTTTCATTTGAATGGTAATCAAAAAATAATAAGCATATACTAAATAATCTGCATAAACTCCAAACAGCTGTGTACTAAGTGCTTAAGCTTAGTTTGTGATAATGATAGCATTAAACCATGTAGTATTGAGTTGTCACATGTTAATGAGAAAACACAGAGGCAGACATAAAAAAGAATTCATGACATGCTACATAAGCAAAGATTCTGCAGTGGTCCGAATACAGCCGTGGTTCTCAAGCTTTAACATGTATCAGAACAAAGTTTTTGACTCAGTAGGTCTGGCATGGGCCTGAGAGTTTGCATTTCTCAGTTCCCATGTGACATCAATGAACCAGTGACAATGCTTTGAAAATTACTAGAACAGAGAAAAGTGGCACAGAGTAATTAGTACAGGCATGCTGAACTGAAAAAGAAAAAGCATTAAAACCATCATAGCTAATTGTTAAACTGCCAGGAGCAGCAATTCAGTTTCAGCAAAACATAATCCTCTGCCGCAATGACTTAATGTTATTTTTATTTTCATGGGTTTGGTAGTTTTATTCCTATTAACTGATAAAACTTTTGATTTCATGAGGGTGTAAGAGCTCTAAGTATATGAAGTTTACACAGAATTGATGTTTGTGCGTATTTAAGAGACATTACAATAAAAACAATTCAAACCCCAGAATGTATATTATTTTTTCTTTAAAAGGGGCTCTGTACATTTTTAAAGTTGAGAATTCAGAATACTAGTTGGTTTTGGACATAAATCTAGTATGGCCAAGTTATTTTACAGAAAATAAAATTTAAACAATTTACAGATTTCTAGCTTTCTGCTCTCATCAATAAAATAACTTGAATTATATACAACTCAAACCAGCCACTGCATTACCAAAATCTCTTTGCACAGAATAGCGGCAAGGAAAATGCCAACAGGCCTCACCATTGCTGCTGGTTTTTGCATTCTTTGCCAGTTGTGCACGAGTAGCAGCAATCAAACTGTCATGGGCCAACTCTTGAACCCGGAGGAACCATGGAATGCTACTGTCTGTGCTCTCACTGGAGAGGAAATCATTCCCTGAATCTTCTGCCTCATCCTGTACAAACACTAAGTGCTCAGCTGAAGAGCCCAGACCTGGAAGAAACAAAATATATGAAAAGTTAGCAACCAAGCAAGCCTTTTATTTGCCCTGGCTCAGAAACTCTCCATGTCCCCCCACCTTTTTTTTTTTTGAGACGGAGTCTCGCTCTGTCACCTAGGCTGGAGTGCAGTGGCACGATTTCGGCTTACCACAACCTCTGCTTCCCAGGTTCAAGCAATTCTCCTGCCTCAGCCACCTGAGTAGCTGGGATTACAGGCATGCGCTACCATGCCCAGCTAATTTTTGTATTTTTAGCAGAGACAGGGTTTCACCACGTGGGTCAGGCTGGTCGTGAACTCCTGACCTTGTAATCCGCCCACCTCGGCCTCCCAAAGTACTGGGATTACAGGCGTGAGCCACTGCGCCTGGCCCAGAAACTCTCCATGTCCTAAATAAGCTATTCCTGACCTTCGCCTTTTACCTCAAACTTCTCATTGAAAAGTAGGCTATCACCTTTCTACCTTTAGTCTACAGGCTTGTCGTTACCTTGCCTCCTCTAATTTCAGAGGCAAAGCTGTCTTTCTTGGTCAACCAGACTAACCCCCATCTACAGTATTTCATTCTCATTCTTCAATTATCCCCTCATATATACTTCTGTTATCTCCTCTCTCCCATCTGCAACCAGTTTCCTATCAGCCAGCATTTCCTTAGAGTCTTTAAATATGTCCTAACTCAAGTCTCTCACCCTTATTTTTTAAAAGAAGTAGAAAACCCCAAGTACTTCTCTAGCTATTACCTTCTTCCCTGTTCCTTTAAAGTCAAGTTTCTTGAACAAGTGTACCTTCTAACTTGCGTATCTACTGTCTTACCTCCCATCCACTCCCCATCTCTTTAACCCTGGCCTCTACCTTAGCTACCACAGTAACAACTGCTCTTGCTAGGGTCACCAGACACACACTTCTCACTAATAAGCCCATCATGTAGCATTTGGCATGATTTAGTGTATTTTCTGCCTTAAAACTTCTTCCTCCCTTGGCTTCCCCACTACCAGTCTCTCCAGTTCTCTTCATCCCCTTCCAGCTGCTCCTTCCTGTTCTTCTGTTGTCCTCTTAAATGTTTTTTCCCAGGGTCCCAGACTTGCCTTCTTTTCTGTTTATGCTTCAGACTTCTCTTGAATCAAAGAATCCACACTCATTGTTTCATACATTTCCTGAATGCTGATAAGCACCAAAACAGACCTTTCTAGAACTCTGGATTCCTGTTTCTAACTCTCTAAAGGACATGTCCTCCTGAATGTACCTCCAAAATCTCAACATAAATAGGCATAAATTGGAACTAATCATCCTCCCCCAAGCCTTGCTCTTCCTGTTCGATCTCAGTAAATGGCACTACATAATTTCCCAAACAAGATGGATCATACTAGAGTCCTCCCTCTCCCTCTACATATTCAAATGGTCACCAGACACACCAATTCTCCAAAATAATAAAATAATAAAGCTTCTTTCTATTTTAAGTATGACTAAGTAAAATATGCCCCACCCCTAATTTTTTTCTTAGGCATTAGCAGAGCTCAAGAAAAGGAAAGAATACCTGCTCTTGTTAGGTTAAGAAGAATAAAAGAAGTGCTATCACTTGGCTGTAGATCTTGCAACAAGCTAGAAGACTCTGAAGTGGACAAAAACTCCGGGGATTTCTGTACAGTCTGAGCTCTCGTCTCCTCTCCGTCTGGACCTACATTCACCCGAAGGCTTCTCAAAACAGCTGAGGAAGGGACCTCCTTGGAGGAGTTAGAATGATTTGTAGTATCATCTAGTAAAGGGAAAATATCACAGCTTTATGTAACACCTATCTCCAGGGGCTCACCATTTTGATACACAGCACCCAACATCTCTTGGAAGCTAACATCCTTATAGGAGCAGACAGCATTCTCATTATACAAATAAAAACTCTGTCTCACAGAAGAACAGAGAGATGGCTTTATGTTCTAAAGGCAGTCAGCCAAAATGTGAGGAACAGAATTCTCTGTCACTTGGCAGTAATGGTTGGTGAATAACCAACCATTCACATTTGGACCATGGAATTTAGTCCTTTTTGAAGCCAGAAATCAGTACTTTTTCCTTGAAAAATATAGCTATACAATGAATACTAACTCAAGAATAGGATCTACATTTTATTTTTCTTGTAGAGCGCTCCCTCTCCTTAACTTTTATATTAGGTTGGTGCAAAAGCTATTGCAGTTTTTACCATTACCTTTTTACCTCTGGTTGTACCTCAGGCTGTGGTATTTTTTTCTGTGCCACCACACCTGGCTAACTTTTGTATTTTTAGTAGAGACAGTGTTTCACCAGCCAGGCTGGTCTCAAACTCCTGACCTCAAGTGATCCACCTGCCTCGGCCTCCCAAAGTGCTGGGATTATAGGCGTGAGCCACCACGACCAGCCTGTAATATTGTGTTTTATGAGCTGGGAGGCAAGTATTTGGATTTTCATTTACTTTTATCTATACTTGTTTGTATGTCTCAAATACTTAAAATTAAAACTAAAGGAAATGTGCAAAAGAAGGTGAATGCATTTTTTAAAAATCCATTCATTAGTTGATGAACACAAAACTGATTCCTTATCTTGGTTATTATGAATAATGCTGCAATTAACATGTAAGTATAGATATCTTTGACTTACTGATTTCAATTCCTTTAGATATATACCTACAAGTTAGATTGCTGGGTCATATGGTAGCTCCATTTTTAGTTTTCTGAGGAACTTCCATACAATTTCCATAATGGCTGTACTAACTTACATTCCCACCAACAGTATACAAAGGTTACCTTTTCTCCATATCCTTGCCAACACTTGTTATCTTCCATCTTTATAACAGTCATTCTAAGGGGAGATGGACACTCTGTTGTTTTCATTTCCTTAATTATTGTTTGTTTTTATATATATATATATATTTTTTTTTTTTTTTTAATTTATTATTACTATTTCTTTTAAGGTATTGCTCTATCCACCCAGGATGGAGTGCAGTGTTGCAAAAACAGCTTACTGCAGCCTCAAACTCCTGGGCTCTATTGATCTTCCCACCTCAGCTGGGACTACAGATGCACACCACCATGCCCAGCTAATTTTTAATTTTTTGTAGAGACGAGGTCTCGCCATGTTGCCCAGGCTAGTCTCAATCTCCTGGGCTCAAGCAATCTTCCTGCCTCAGCCTCCCAAAGTGCTGGGATTACAGGCATGAGCCACCACACCTGGCCTGTCTTCAACTTTTCTAACTGGTTCTTTCCTCTTAGCATAAAGCAACCCTCAAATACCTCAGATCTTAACACAAACAAAAAATTTCCCTCTATCTCATCACCTTCTCGTTTTCCTTCTCGTACCAGGAGAGTCTTTAGAAAGTATGTATTGATAGGCCTGATGCAGTGGCTCACACTTGTAATCCCAGCACTTTGGGAGGCCAAGGTGGACTGATCACTTGAGGTCAGGAGTTCAAGACCAGCCTGGCCAACATGGTGAAACCCTGTTTCTACTTAAAATGCAAAAATTAGCTAGGCATAGTGGCGCGCACCTGTAATCCCAGCTACTTAGGAGGCTGAGGCAGGAGACTAGCTTGAACCCGGGAGGGGAGGCAGAGGTTGCAGTGAGCCGAGATTGCACCACTGCACTCTAGTCTGGGTGACAGAGTGACACTCCGTCTCAAAAAAAACAGCTTGTACACTCAAGTCACTGCAGCCTGACTTTCCATCCTCTTCTCTCCATGGAACAGGTTCTGCCTAAGTCAATAATGGTGTCCTTTTAGTCCCTATTTCACTGGGCCTGTCAGTAGCATTTGATACAATGATTTCCCCTGGGTTTCATGCCTCCACTCTGCTGATGTTCATCCAACTATTTTAGTCTTCGCTTCTTCCCTCCTTTACAAGTTCTCCTGCCCTACCCTGTACCTTAAATAAATAGTTCCATAGTTTTGCATTGACCTTTTTTCCCCACTCTCACACTCTCTGGGTGATCATATCCATTCCTATGGCTTAAACTACCAAAGCACTAATGATTTCATGGTTGCTTTTTCTCCATGACTCCTAATTTTTACAGTTTCCACCAGTCAGTTATTAAGTGATATATTCATTCCACCAGTAACACAGAGTAGGCTAAGCTCTTAAGACTTCTTTATCCTATCTCTAGTGATCTTAATTTTTACCTGGTAACATTAGCCGACTGCATTCTGAGGCTTCAGTCACGGGAAGGAGGGACAAACAAGTAATATCTTTAGCTTCTGATTCTACAAGCCCCTGTCCCAATGGGATGGATGTATTCTGAACAAACTGTACCAGGAGCTAGGGGGAAAAAAGACAACACTGAGAAATACAAGTTGTTAGAAATGTATCTAAACCTCTGAATTTACCAAAAGATAATATTAAGACTATTTACTAGTCTCATCCATATTCAAAGAAAAACTAAACACCATAATATCTAAAGTTATTTTATCAAGTTCTCTGTTCTAGAGAACAGCTGATTTATATAAAGTCATGTGCTGCATAACAACATTTCAGTTAACAGACCACATACAGGATTATGGTCCCGTAAGATTGTAATACCCTATTTTTACTGTACTTTTTCTACATTTAGATATGTTTAGATACACAATGTTTACCACTATGCTTCAACTGCCTACAGTATTCAGTACAGTAACATGCTGTATAGGTTTGCAGCTTAGGGGCAATAGGGTACACCATACAGCCTAGGAATGTAGCAGGCTAAACCATCCAGGTCTGTGAAAGTATACTCTACCATGTTCGCATAATAATGAAGTCAACTAATGTCATATTTCTCAGAATGCATCTCTATCGCTAAGTGACACTTCACTGTAATTAAGTTAACCTCTGCCACCTTCTGTCAAACAGAGAAATGATAAAAATACTTACATTTTAAAATAATGGCTTAAAATCAACTGCATCATATTGATTACATTTTACAAAGCAATTTTCTGTGTACTGGCTCATTTAATTATCACATTAACCCAGTAAGATTTAAGATGTATTTTTTTTTTTGGAGACAGAGTCTCACTCTGTCACCCAGGCTGGAGAGCAGTGGCACAATCTAGGCTAACTGCAAGCTCTGCCTCGTGGGATCACGCCATTCTCCTGCCTCAGCCTCTCAAGTAGCTGGGACTACAGGTGCCCACCACCAGGCCCTGCTAATTTTTTTTTGTATTTTTAGTAGACACAGGGTTTCACTGTGTTAGCCAGGATGGTCTCGATCTCCTGACCTCATGATCCACCTGCCTCGGCCTCCCAAAGTGATAGGATTACAGGCGTGAGCCACCGCGCCCGGCCTTAAGGTGTATTTTACAGCTGAGGAATCAAATTGAAACATTAAGTGACTTGTCTAAGGTCACATGACTAGTTACGAGCAATGCCAATCCTTAAATTTAAGTAATCTGGTTCCAAATTCAGTGTCCATTCTGCAACACAGATGTGCTAAATTTAAAGTAAGAAAAGTGAACAACAAAAAATGTTTAAATCCCCTAATCACATTTAGAAAGAAAATACTTACATATACAAAATAAACAAAAGAAGAATTTGTAGTAGTAAATATTTATATATGTATACACCTATATACATCGCATGTATCTCATATTTATGTAAGTACATATTTATACATATATTTTTATTTACAAGATTTTATTACATAATTATCTAAATGTATAATGATTTTACGTATACTGAAAAACATATACAGCTTATAAAACCTAAAATATTTATTATCTGGCTCATTGAATAAAAAGTTTGCTGACCCCTAAACTAAAGATAAACTTTGAAATATAGCCCGCCAAAAGAAAAGGAAACAAGCTGACTGGGCTCACCTCTGGTTTGGATTCTAACTCATCTGATAACATTGATTCAGCTTCCAAAACCTGTAGCTATTCAGGGGACAAGTTCAAATTTAATTCAGAGCCAATGATACCTTCCTGTTATGTTCATACTCCTCTAGGAAATACTATGCTCTTCCTGTAAGATGTTGTACTAGGTGGGTAATCAATTTAACCTAGAATAGGGTAAAAAAGAGAGAAGGGGCATTAAGAGCAGTGGGAAAACACAGGTACATAAAGACACTTCTTCACATATCCAAAAAAAATCACAAGCAAGCAAATAAAGAATTCAAACCAAAACACTTGTTTTAAAATACAACAAGCTCAACAGGAATCAAAACCCATAAAAATACTATGCTTTGATGCAGTATTTCAACCTTTAATAATCTCAGAAACTATCTTAAATATGGATAGAGCTATGTCCAAAGATGTCCCTCTTAAATAATAAACAACTGGAAGCAATGTATATACATACACCACACACACACCCTAATTAGGGAATGATTGATTAAATATGGCACTGTCACTTCAAAATATGCTATCAAGGGTTGGGCATGGTGGCTTACACCTGCAATTCCAGCATTTTGATAGGCTGAAGTGGGTGGATCACTTGAGGTCAATAGTTCGAGACCAGCCTGGCCAACACAGTGAAACCCTCTCTATTAAAAATGCAAAAATTAGCCAACCATGGTCGCAGGCACCCGTAATCCCAGCTACTCGGGAGACTGACGCAGGAGAATCCCTTGAACCCAGAAGGTGGAGGTTGCAGTGAGCCAAGGTCAGACCACTGCACTCCAGCCTGGGCGACAGAGTGGGACTCCATCTCAAAAAACAAACCAACAAACAAATGCTATGAAGACTATGCAGCAACAGATGACTGACATGTTAAATTATAAAAACAAAATACAAAATTATATACTTGCTATTATTAAAACTAGTTATAATAAGCATCAGAAAAAGTAAAAGGAGATTCATACAGCTATGACAGTAGCCATACTGTGTGGTAGGCTGGTGTGACTTAATTTTCTTTTCTCGATTGTCCGATTTTTCTAAAAGGCAACCATATCGTTTTGATAATTTTAAAAATTACATTAAAGAAACAGTAAAAACTTGAAGAGTGTTTCCCAAAGGTAGTACTCTCAGGACCCTGATGCGGCTGTTCTCTCCCTATAATTTATTTAGTTAATTAATTTATTTATTTAGAGATGGAGTTTTGCTCTTGTTGCCCAGGCTGGAGTGCAATGGCACGATCTCAGCTCACCGTAACCTCTGCCTTCCAGGTTCAAGCAATTCTCCTGCCTCAGCCCCCCGGAGTAGCTGGGATTACAGGCATGCACCACCACACCTGGCTAATTTTGTATTTTTAGTAGAGACAGGGTTTCTCCATGTTGGTCAGGCTGGTCTCGAACTCCCGACCTTAGGTGATCCGCCTGTCCTGGCCTCCCAGAGTGCTGAGATTACAGGCATGAGCCACCAGGCCCTGCCATTCCCTGGAATTTAAATTCTTACTTTCTTTTTTTTTTTTTTTTTTTTTTTTTTTTTGAGACGGAGTCTCGCTCTGTCACCCAGGCTGGAGTGCAGTGGCCGGATCTCAGCTCACTGCAAGCTCCGCCTCCCGGGTTCACGCCATTCTCCTGCCTCAGCCTCCCGAGTAGCTGGGACTACAGGCGCCTGCCACCTTGCCCGGCTAAGTTTTTGTATTTTTAGTAGAGACGGGGTTTCACTGTGTTAGCCAGGATGGTCTCGATCTCCTGACCTCGTGATCCGCCCGTCTCAGCCTCCCAAAGTGCTGGGATTACAGGCTTGAGCCACCGCGCCCGGCCTTAAATTCTTACTTTCTAATAGTTTAGTTTCTTTTCAGGATTTTGTAATGTTAGTCCATTTTATTTGGTACAATTGTTGCTAAAATTGGGAGCACTATTACAAATAATCATACAGGGTAAAATGTATCCAGGATGGGTATATTTTCAATCAATGGGTACTTTAAGTTTCCAATTAATACCAGGTAGCGTGGAAAGGTAGAACAAGACAGACTTAACAAAGAGGGCACTTAGGCTGGGCGCGGTGGCTCATGTCTGTAATCCCAGCACCGAGGCAGGTGAGTCACCTGAGGTCAGGAGTTCAAGATCAGCCTGGACAATATGGTGAAACCCCGTCTCTACCCAAAATATAAAAATTAGCCGGGCATGTGGCTGGTGCCTGTAATCCCAGCTACTTCGGAGGATGAGGCAGGAGAATCGCCTGAACCCTGGAGACGGAGGATGCAGTGAGCTGAGACTGCATCACTGTACTCCAGCCTGGGCGACAGAACAAGACTCCATCTTTAAAAAAAAAAAAAGTACCTGAATAAATTTTTTTTTTTTGTCCTGTTGGTTCCTCCCTCTCTCTTTCTAGCTGCCTGAAATCCTCCTTTTTCATTGTAAAAAAGTAACCATTTAGGCCAGGGCCAGTGGCTCACACCTGTAATCCCAGCATTTTGGGAGGCCGAGGTGGTCAGATCACAAGGTCAGGAAATTGAGACTATCCTGGCCAACATGGTGGAACCCGTCTGGACTAAAATACAAAAAATTAGCCAGGTGTGGTGGCACGTGCCTGCAGTCTCAGCTACTCAGGAGGCTGAGGTGGGGGAATCACTTGGACCCGGGAGGCAGAGGCTGCAGCGAGCCGCGATCGCGCCACTGTACTCTAGCCTGGGCGACAGAGCAAGACTCTGTGTCAAAAAAAAAAAAAAAAAGTAACCATTTACAAGATATAAATGGAAACGCTCCTTCCAAGTTTCCCACATAAAGTATCATAAATCCCTGACTTTTCTTTCACACACATTTTTCTTATTCAAGCTCTGCAACAGCTTCATATGTTTATCCATCCCTCTATTTAGAGAGGAAGGAACCAAGGCTCAGTATTAAGTAATTAAGTAATATACTTAATTACCAAGTTATTAAGTTGCAAAGCCAAGACTCCCACCGACAGGGGAAGTACGCAGGAATCATTAGCGTGAAGAGTGATTACATCTCTCTAGGTTTGATCTTG
This sequence comes from Macaca fascicularis, assembly GCF_037993035.2. Lineage (NCBI taxonomy): Eukaryota > Metazoa > Chordata > Mammalia > Primates > Cercopithecidae > Macaca > Macaca fascicularis. Next base: position 141,824,915 of record NC_088381.1, on the reverse strand, counting down.
AATCTCCATGGCTTAAGAATTCCTTTTCTCAGCCTAGGCAACACAGTGAGACCCTATTTCTCTCTCTCTCTCTCTTTTTTTTTTTTTTTTTTGTTTGAGACGGAGTCTCGCTCTGTCACCCAGGCTGGAGTGCAGTGGCTGGATCTCAGCTCACTGCAAGCTCCGCCTCCTGGGTTTATGCCACTCTCCTGCCTCAGCCTCCCGAGTAGCTGGGACTACAGGCGCCCGCCACCTCGCCCGGCTAGTTTTTTTTTGTATTTTTAGTAGAGATGGGGTTTCACCGTGTTAGCCAGGATGGTCTCGATCTCCTGACCTCGTGATCCGCCCGTCTCGGCCTCCCAAAGTGCTGGGATTACAGGCTTGAGCCACCACGCCCGGCCTTTTTTTTTTTTTTTGAGACAGAGTCTGGCTCTGTCGCTCAGGCTGGAGTGCAGTGGTGCAGTCTCGGCCAGTGAGACCCTATTTCTACAAAGAAAACCACTTTTTTTCAATTAGTTTCACATGGTGGCACATGCCTGTGGTCCAAGCTACTAGGGAGGCTGAGTAGGAGGATCGCTTTAGCCCAGGAGATCGAGGCTGCACTAAGCAGCGATCACACCACTGCACTACAGCCTGCGTAACGAACGGAGGTTGTCTCAAAAAAAACAAGAATTCCTCTTCCCCAATTCCAGCTTAACAAGCCAAGAAATTATCAGATGTTTGTTGTTTAAGTCATCTTTAAGGTTCCTCCAACTTTGAGATTCCAGGATTGTAAAATCTCTGAGGAACCAGACAACTATTTACTGTCCTTTATATGTTATCTATGACATCTTTTTATTTCAGTGTTTTCACTTCAATAATCTTTAAAAATTAACACGAGCATTTTCTCAAGCACTAGGTATTCATATAATAACTAAGTACTGCCATACAATTTTGGTGTCCAAGTTTATGATTTGTATGTGTACAGTATGAATAAAACAGAAAATAGCAGAATGCATTAAGATATGCAACTGAACTCAAAAGAATTTGTACTAGAGCACTATCTTTTTTTTTTTTTTTGAGATGGAGTCTCACTCTGTCGCCCAGGTTGGAGTGCAGTGGCTGGATCTCAGCTCACTGCAAGCTCCGCCTCCCGGGTGTACACCATTCTCCTGCCTCAGCCTCCCGAGCAGCTGGGACTACAGGTGCCCGCTACTTCGCCCGGCTAGTTTTTTGTATTTTTTAGTAGAGACGGGGTTTCACCGGGTTAGCCAGGATGGTCTCGATCTCCTGACCTCGTGATCCGCCCGTCTCGGCCTCCCAAAGTGCTGGGATTACAGGCTTGAGCCACCGCGTCCGGCCAGCACTCGGTATCTTATCAAGTGTACTGTGGGGATCTCATCTTTAACAGAGCAACGTACTAATTAGCTACAGGTGTAACAGCAAATATGCAATTAAACATTCCTATTCCCAATTCCTTACTCAACAGATTTCCAAAACTGCAATGTAAATCTTTTTTAAAAATTAGTTTCATTAAGATATTGTTCACATACCATACTACTGACTCATTTAAAGAGTACAATTAAAATGTCTTTAGTTTATTCAGAGCTGTACAAGCACAATCAATTTTACAACATTTCATCACCTCACAAGGAAACCCTGTGCCCATTAACAGCCACTTCCCACTTCTAATGTGTTTATTATGAGCTTAAAGGGCTTCCATACAAGCTTCCCAGTAAGCAACTGGTGGGTATATTCATTAAACATTTGTATAATGAATGAATGACACTACAAATGATACCCACATTTTTCTCTAGTCATCTCTGCTGAACTCCAAACCTTCATTTCTAACTACTTGCTAGGTATCTCCACATGTATGTACATTCAACAGCATCTCAAACCTAACAATGTCCAAAATTCAGATTATTATCTTCCTTACCAAACCTGTTCTTCTTGTATTATCTATTTCAATGATCGCCCAATCTTCCTCCCACTCAGCTGCAAATTCTAGGTCTTTAAATCTCTTTCTCCATTTTTAAATAATCCCCGTGATTCTCTGTTCCCAGAATGTTCTCTATTCCCTACTGTAAAGCCCTGTTTGCGTCTCTCAGTAACTTTCTACTATACTACTAAAACAGGCTTCTAACTGGTCACCCCGCCTTTAAAATTCCTCTTTCCAATGCATCCTTTAGGCAGCCATTCAAGTTACCTTTCTAAAACAAAGAAATGCTTATGTCACTTCTATTCAAAGTTCAGTGCCTCAGAATAATTGTCATAACCCTAAGGGTAAACCCTTTCGTTTATACAGAAAAACTCCCCAGAGCTAGAGATTCAGCAACTTGCCAAAAATTAGATGCAAAACGTAAAAAACTAGAACTTAAAACTTCTGACTGCTACTTTAGTTGTCTTTTACTCTGCACCACACTAAGAAAAAAACAAGTGCAATTTCTCACCCCCTAACAAAATGCCCGACTTTATTTCCAAATGTTTCTTTTATTTACTGCAAAGATGCTGCGTTGATCTTCGTGCCAACCTAAGTACTAATTCTTAAGTCCCAACTTAATATTTAACTTCCAAATGGTGCCTAAATGCATTTCTGAGCCTCATGAGCAAGTGGGATAAACTTTAATAAATTGGATTATCTTGAGAAATTTCAGAAAATAAATTCGACACGAAATGTATAAAGGCCGTAAACACAATTCATACACCCTCCCCTACCCCCCTAACTGACAGGCAAAGGTGAAACGGGCGACCCAGCCCAGTCGAGTAGGCAGCTGTCCCTTTTCCAGACGCAGAAAGTAAGTGGTATGAAAGGAGAGGGTAGCTATGGACCGAAACATTCAGGGCAAGGCCTCCTGGCATCCTCTACCCCACACCACAAAGGCCTTAGTAATAAGGCCCCAAGGTCCGCGGGCAGGCCCCGGCTGCGGGTGCAGTCCAAGAGCCCCCGCCCTGGGGACTCGCCGACTCCGGCTTTCTCAGGACAGTCTGTTCCTATATCCCTGTCCCCAAAACCAAGCAAAGGAGTAGGAATATCGCCCCTAAAAACCCGCGAGGGGAAGGGCCAAAGCCGCAGGGCTTCAGACTGGCCGCTCCCAGGCCCGCCAGATCCTGGAGGGATGCCCAAGGAGGGCGGTTTCCTCTCTCGGGGTGAACTCGGCCCCAGGCCCCAAGTAGCCGGTACTGGCCCCCGCCCTCTGGGTTACTACCTAGCCGAGCAGGTGTGGCCAGGCCCACCTCGGAGCTCACCTTCCAGTTCTGGGCAGCCGGCCGGCCGTCTGTCGGTCCCGAATTCCGTCCACACACAGCGTCTTCCGGCTCCCGCCGGAAGCAGCTCGAGCGCGGGACAGGAAGTTTGGCCGACCCCCCACGCACACATCCACTCGCTCGCCTCAGGGCTGGGTGGCTGCAGCGGCGCTCGAGACCCAGACGTCAAGGCTGCTGGCGGGGACTGCCCGGGCCCGCGACGCAGGGCTCCGCCCCGGACAGGAGGAGCCGCAGCCTCCCCGCTCCCAGTTACTCACTCTGGGCCTTCGGGACTCCTAGGTCCGCGAAGCCCGAAAAAACAGGTCAGCTAATTCGTTGACGTCACTGCCACCCCGCAGTAGCGGAGGGAGTAGTTTTTCCCATCAGCGGAGGCGTTGCAATGGAGGCAAACGAGAAAGGATCACTGCTTAAACATTTATCAGAGGTCTCCATGGAGAGGACCTCGAAGTTTCACCGCCTGAGAAAGGAACTTGCAGAATCAAGTTTTGCATTATATACGGGACGGGGTATACAGTGAGTGTGGGTTCGGTGTTGTAATTAGGATGTAAAGAGCTCTTGGATGTCCCGACTGCGGCCTTGAACACTTGACTTGCAAGCTAGATGCCACCTTGTTAAAGCTTTGTGAGTTTGACTGACTTCTTGAAATTACTTACTTGTAAATATTTGCGTGCGGAAGAATGAGACTCAACTAATGTGGGGAATTAAAGGAGTTATCTTTATTTTTTATTTTTATTTTTTTTTTTTTTGAGACGGAGTCTCGCTGTGTCTCCCAGGCTGGAGTGCAGTGGCGTGATCTCGGCTCACTGCAAGCTCCGCCTCCCGGGTTCACGCCATTCTCCCGCCTCAGCCTCCCAAGTAGCTGAGACTACAGGCGCCCGCCACCACGCCCGGCTAGTTTTTTGTATTTTTAGTAGAGACGGGGTTTCACCATGTTAGCCAGGATAGTCTCGATCTCCTGACCTCGTGATCCACCTGCCTCGGCCTCCCAAAGTGCTGGGATTACAGGCTTGAGCCACCGCGCCCGGCCTTAGGAGTTATCTTTAAAAAGGGATTTTCAAGGTTAAAGATAAGCCTCGATGACAGGTTTGGGTACACAAATTACTAATGGTGATTTAAAATAAAGGAGAAACGTTTCAGAGGAAGATCATTCCACTTTAGAAAAGCAGAGTAGGCCGGACTCGGTGGCTCACGCCTGTAATTCCAGCACTTTGGGAGGCTAAGGCAGGCGGATCACGAGGTCAGGAGATAGAGACCATCCTAACTCAGTGAAACCCCGTCTCTACTAAAGATACAAAAATTAGCCGGGTGTGGTGGCACGCGTCTGTAATCCTAGCTACTCTGGAGGCTGAGGCAGAAGAATCGCTTGAACCCGGGAGGCGGAGTTTGCAGTGAGCCGAGATCGTGCCACCGCACTCCAGCCTGGGCGGCGGCACAGCGAGACAAAAAAAGAAAAAAAGAAAAAGCAGAGTATAAGGTGCCAATCCAGAGTTGAGGATATTTACTTGGAGGTAAAGGTCCAGTGCTCAAGAAAGAGGTGAGAAACACAGATGGAGATTTGGGAGTTAGCAACATACAAAGAAAAGGTGAAACCCCCTCAGGAGATGAAATGGTCCAGGAAAAGTAACAAGAAAGAGCCACTCAAGTAAACTGGAGAGGCTGATTACCAACACAATTTGATCTACTTATTACAAATGTTGCATACAAAAGTGTATTGGCAGTGTGTAGACAGACGATCATAAGCCAAAACATTCAGAAACAATAATCTTCAGTTTTACTGTTCTGTGAGGGTTGAGTACAATTAATAAAACAAACTTGAGGTACATCAGCAGTTCCTGAACATTCATGTTTACAAACATTTGCTATTTTGCTCAGTCCTGTCATTTTCTGAAGCTGTCTTTATTGTCAATCTGTTTTTGTTTTTTGAGACGGAATTTCACTCTTGTCGCCCAGGCTAGGGTGCAATGGTGCGATTTCAGCTCACTGCAACCTCCCCCTCCCAGGTTCAAATGATTCTCCACCCTCAGCCTCTTGAGTAGCCGGAATTACAGGCACCCACCACCATGCCCTGCTAATTTTTGTATTAGAGAGAGGGGGGGGTTTCACTGTGTTGGCCAGGCTGGTCTCGAACTCCTGACCTCAAGTGATCTGCCCGCCTCTGCCTCCCAAAGTGCTAGGATTACAGGCTTGAGACATCAGGCCCGGTCATCAATCTTTTAATCACCTAAAACTCCAACTGATGTTTACATCTGTTTGCCCTCTCAATCTTTACAACTATTTGACAGTATGTGCCTGCTAACCTAAAATCAACATACACTTTTCTCAATATATATTGAGTTTTTAGGCTATACAGTAAATTATTTGGCAAATACAAAGAGATCATCCTCTGGAGTAAATCTTGTCAACTTAACCAACCTAAGTTATTTATCTTCCCATACTAATCCCAACCCAAAGCCGCTGGTCTCCTATCCCAAAAACTGTTACACAAGCTCTGAAACCTCCCAATCCTGCCCCTAGTCCCTATGTACACATCATACCATTAAGTCTCTTTTCTGTCTACAATGTGAAAAAAAGGCCATCTCAATTCTATTTTTACATCAAGTTTCAGTTTAAGAATCATGTAAAACATTTCCAGTTCAACAAATCTTTACTAAGTGCCTCTCAAGTATTCTAAGCATTCTATTTTAAATTAATAAAAGTTATTATTTTTAAAAATCTATTGTGTATGATTCATTAATGGTTGTATCAGATCATGTAAAACTTTTCCAGTTTAACAAATCTTTACGAAGTGCCTCTCAAGCATTCTTTTAAATTAATAAAAGTAATTACTAAAAGTTACTATTAAAAACCTATTGTGTGTGATCCATTAATGGTTGTATCAAATCCCCTATGCAACTAAAAATAACACCTATGATCACATTTAAATCGAGAGCTATGTATATTCTAAGCATTTTTTAATGTATCTTAGAAAATATGCAAAATGGAAAAGAAATCTATGATTGCCTTGAAGACATTTACAGCGATTACAAAGAGATTTCTTCTGAAATGCAAACTATCTGCTTTCCAATGTTACCTCCTGTCATCATGGACTGGAATGCAGCTGGAAAAAGAGAAAGTAGATTATCTGAAAAGGTAAATGTCACTATCATACTTGTTTCCAAAAGGTACAACACAAAAAATTATCTTCAATAACCTTTTCAGTGATTTTCAATATTAAGCATAGAAAATTGTCATGAATGTAATCCCAGCACTTTGGGAGGCCGAGACGGGTGGATCACGAGGTCAGGAGATCGAGACCATCCTGGCTAACACGGTGAAACCCCGTCTCTACTAAAAAATACAAAAAAAAACCTAGCGGGGCGAGGTGGCGGGCGCCCGTAGTCCCAGCTACTTGGGAGGTTGAGGCAGGAGAATGGTGTAAACCTGGGAGGCGGAGCTTGCAGTGAGCTGAGATCCGGCCACTGCACTCCAGCCTGGGTGACAGAGCAAGACTCCGTCTCAAAAAAAGAAATCTCAAGTAAAAAGTTATACACAAACCCAATTAACATCTTAAAAGTTTTGCCTATACTGAAAATATTTAATTGGTATCTAATTGGTATGTACATGAATGTTCATTGTTTACAGTATCTGAAGACTAGAGGCAAAAAAAAATACGGGAATAAAATGTCAGTGAAGGCCAGGCATGGGGCCTCGCAACTGTAATCCCAGCACTTTGGGAGGCCAAGGTGGGCGGATCACTTGAGGTCAGGAGTTTGAGACCAGCCTGACCAACATGATGACACGCTATCTCTACTAAAAATACAAAAATCAGCTGGGAGTGGTGGTGTGTGCCTGTAGTCCCAGCTACTCCGGGGGCTGAGGTGGAAGCATCATCTGAGCCTGGGAGGGAGAGGCTGCAGTGAACCATGATCGCACCACTGCACTCCAGCCTGGGTGACAGAGCATGGCCCTACCTCAAAAATTAAAAAAAGGGCCAGGCATTCCCACCTGTAAATTCCAGCACTTTGGGAGGCTGAGGCAGGAGGATCATTTGAGGCCAGGAGTTGCCTGGACAATATAGTGAGACCCTGTTTCTATGGAAAATTTTTTTAAAAAAAGAAAAAAAAAAGGCTGGGCATAGTGGCAGGTAATTGTAGTCCCAGCTACTCTGGTAAGAGGATTGCTTGAGCCCATGGGTTCATAAGTTATAGTTAGCTATGATCATGCTACTGCATTCCAGTCTGGGCAACAGAGCAAGATCATCTCTTAAAAAAAAGGGGGAGATAAGGGGAAGGAAGGGCAGGGAAGGGGAGGCCAGAGAGGTAGCATTAAAATATAAAAAGATAAAAGACTTTGGCCTGTGGGGTGGGTCACACCTGTAATCCCAGCACTTTGAGAGGCTGAGACAGGCAAATCACTTTAGTTCAGGAGTTCAAGACCAGCCTGGCCAATATGTTGAAACCCTGTCTCTACTAAAAATACAAAAATTAGCCAGGCATGCTAGTGCACGCCTGTGGTTCCAGCTACTTGGTAGACTGAGGCAGGAGAATTGCTTGATCTCGGGAGGTGGAGGTTGCAGTGAGCCAAGATCATACTCCAGCCTGGGAGATAGAGCAAGACTCCATCTCAAAAAAAAAAAAAAAAAAAAAAGGCCAGGCATGGTGGCTCACACCTGTAATTCCAGCACTTTGGGAGGCCGAGGCGGGCAGATCACGAGGTCAGGAGATTGGGACCATCCTGGCTATGACAGCGAAACCCCGTCTCTACTAAAAATACAAAAAATTAGCCCGGCGTGGTGATGTAGTCCCTGCTACTTGGGAGCTGAGGCAAGAGAATGGCATCAGCCTGGGAGACGGAGCTTGCAGTGAGCTGAGATCGCGCCACTGCTCTGTTTCCAGCCTGGGCAACAGGGCAAGACTCCATCTCAAAAAAAAAACAAAAAGACTTTATCTTTGTGTGCTGAGGACATGTATATAATAAATAAGTCTACATTCATCTTACCTCCCATGTTTTCCAACCCATTTATCACCGTCTCCTTAATCTGTAAATCAAAATAGGTAGATTTAATAGTCTTTAAACTTCAATGTTTCTATATAATAGTTTCCATACTTACAAAAGGCAGCAATACTATTTAGCACCTTCTGTCTAAAAATAGATACTCTTTATTTCATGTAGGTAGTCCAGAAAAGCTTCCTATCAATTGATTTTTTTAAAGTAATATCCCATTTTCCCGTTGTTTAATCTCTTCAATTAGTAACAGATTACAAGCTATACACTCTAAAACAGAAAAAGTAAAGTACAGAAGCATACAAAGGTACAACTTTGCCTATCATTTGCAGGTTTCAAGAATAGCCTAGGCCAGTCTGGATGCAGTGGTTCACACCTGTAATCCCAGCATTTTGGGAGGCTGAGATGGGCAGATCACTCGAGGTCAGGAGTTCGAGACCAGCCTGGCCAACATGGTGAAACCCCATCGCTACTAAAAATGCAAAAATTAGCTGAGCGAGTGGCACATGCCTGTAATCCTAGCTACTCAGGAGGCTGAGGCAGGAGAATCGCTTGAACCCAGGAGGCGGAGGTTGCAGTGAGCTGAGATTGCACCACTGCACTACAACCTGGGTGACAAAGCGAGACTCTGTCTCAAAAAAAAAAAAAAGAACAGCCTAGGCCAGTATGTCTGAAGCCCAGATTAATAACTCCTGACTTTCAATCAACAACTAAGACATACATTAGGATGTCCAGGGAGGACAGGGAAGAAGTATGGTGCTAAAGGCATCAGGAGGTGCTTACATGATTTTTGAGAAAGCACAGCTTCTAACACATAGTAGCATCCCATAAATATTTGTTAAATTAATAAACATAACAATTTTACATTTGGGGGAAAACCTATTGATTTTGTGATATAATCTATGGAAAGTAAAGCTAAAAAATTTTAGATAAAGGGCATAACAAACAAGGGTTTGTTAAGGGTTTGTTAATCAGGAGGTTATACTCACCTGGGAGGTAGAGTTAATTTATAATATTCAGCATACTTTTCTTTTGTAGGAATTTTTATAATGAAACTAATATGTTTGCTATAGTACATTTAAATAATGCAAAATTATATCAAGTAGCAGGAAGAATTATATTGATAAAGAATAGAAGTTCTACCTTTAGCTTTCCTTCTTTAAACCACTGACTCAGCTGTAGAATGCCAGGCTCAAATTTGTCTTTATAATTTAACACCAGAAATCTTTCCCTGCAGTGAGGAAGAAAAGGATAATGATCAGAGAATATGACGGGAGTGGTATTCCAAGATCAAACCATTCCAGAATTCTACTATCTGTTAATCCTTAAAATATTAGGACATAATCACATTGAGTCTGGTCAGATACAGTTTTATGCGGAGTTACAGGTATAACTGTAGAAGACTTCTATTAATAATTTTTGTTGCCAGGCGCAGTGGCTCACGCCTGTAATCCTAACACTTTGGGAGGCCGAGGTGGGCAGATCACCTGAGGTCAGGAGTTCAAGACCAGCCTGGCCAACACAGTGAAACCCCCGTCTCTACTAAAACATAAAAATTAGCTGTGCATGATGGCAGGTGCCTGTAGTCCCAGCTACTCGGGAGGCTGAGACAGGAGAATCGCTTTAACCTGGGAGATGGTGGTAGAAGTGAGCTGAGATCGTGCCACTATACTCCAGCCTGGGAGGCTGAGCGAGACAGCATGTCAAAATAATAAGTTTTTGTCTGCCCAGTATCTACAACCCCATTGGTTAATAGCACCGTGATTTTTTCCTTTGTGGGTAACATCCTTTCTCGACCCTCATGTGACCTAACCCAGGCCAGTCAAAGCCAGTAAGTATGTTTTCAGGGAGCTAGTTAGCCAAAACCTAAATATTGAATGGGCTTAAAAAATGTGTATTTTAAAGCTTTCTTTTTGAGACGGAGTTTCGTTCTCGTTGCCCAGGCTGGATGGAGTGCGTGAGGTGATCTTGGCTCACTGCAACCTCCGTCTCCCGGGTTCAAGTGATTCTCCTGCCTCAGCCTCCCAAGTAGCTGGGATTACAGGCGCCCACGACCACGCCCGGCTAATTTTTTGTATATTTAGTAGAGATGGGGTTTCACCATGTTGGCCAGGCTAGTTTTGAACTCTTGGCCTCAAGCAATCCACCTTGCTTGCTTTGGGATGCCGTCTCAGCATCCCAAAGTGCTAGGATTGCAGGTGCAAGCCACCACACCCGACCTAAGGTTTTATTTAATAAAGAAAAAGTGTCTATGAAGAACAATAGATTTCATACACATCTATGATATTTAAAACCCCATGAACCAGTAATAAGGGCAAAGAGGAAGAACACACCTTGTGATGTTTCTTTCTTTCTGGATTGCCTCTATAGCAGGGGATAGTGGGGGAGGATAAGGCACATCTTTGTTGTACTGAGAAATTTGACCACACAGGATGATATGGCTGTTCTCATTCATCTGCACAAAGAAAAATGATGATAAAATATCCCGTTCCTGTGTTTACTGATTTTATGGCTGCCATAATGAAAGCCTCCTTGACTATTTAATCCTTTTTGTCAACTAGTTCGATTTTTTTTTTTTAATTTACCTGTTAGAGGTATTTGAGAATTTGAGCTAGCTAGAAATAATTATATTCCAAAGGAACACAGAGGCAAATAAATGTTTGGTAATCAGCAAAAGAATTACATTAGTTGTTGTTGCTACTTATTAGTGGTAGAACTGTATTTTTTTGGATTTAAATAATTTAATAATCTCAACTGCAAATAATTTTAGATGCAGCAAAGGACTATGCAGTGTTAATAACTCATGTTGATATTTTATAATATTGTTAGTAAATATACATAAATACATGCAGTCTGTGAAACCCATTCTCTACACAAGGTCTGGGGCCATAGCTGTGAGTTGGTCAGTGGTGAGTTAGGGGTCAGAGCTTCACTATTTCAACAATGCAACTGTAATTTTTCACAAAAATAAACCAAAAGTGAAAAATATAATATTGGTAGCAAATAACTGAAATTGAAGTTCATAGTACAAATCTGCAAGTAAAGGGAAGTAGGTATCAGCAAGCTCTTTTGTATCACTTAAATACAATACTGATCATCACATTAAGTCACAATAATCCCTCCAATTTTATAAATTTTTTTCTCAGTATTAGGTAAAAAGAATGCAGTATTCAAATTTATAATAGAAATCAGCAAACAACCTGACTTATCACTGTATCACTGATGTTACCACCAACATTGTCAAAATAAACATCCACTCCAGCTGGGCATGATTCACGGAGTTGTTCTGCCACATTCTCTTTTTTATAATTAATTGCAGCATCAAAGCCCAGTTCTGAGGTCAAGAGGATGCATTTCTCATGTGTTCCACAAATCCCCACCACTCTGGAACAACCTAACAAATGGCCAATCTAGGGGAGAAATTTGAAGATTAAATGGCTTTATATTGTCACATTTAAATGTAAAAATATACAAGTATGCAAGATATTACAGGTATATGACAGTGTTCATTACAATTTAGGTTAGATTACGCTGCTTTTAATGAAGAGTAATTTGAAAGTAAAAGAACTGAGGGCAGACAATGTCATCCCCAAAAAAAATTATTAAAATTGAACAAAGTTAGACTTATGTTCCTCAACTTATGATGGGGATATGTCCCAATAAAACCATCTTTTTTTTTTTTTTTTTTGGAGACGGAATCTTCGCTCTGTCCCCCAGGCTGGAGCTCTGTCCCCTAGGCTGAAGCGCAGTGGCACGATCTTGGCTCACTGCCAGCTCCGCCTCCCAGGTTCACACCATTCTCCTGCTTCAGCCTCCCGAGTAGCTGGGACTACAGGCGCCTGCCACCATGCCCGGCTAATTTTTTTACATTTTTTAGTAGAGATGGGGTTTCAGCTGTTATCCAGGATGGTCTCGATCTCCTGACCTCGTGCTCTGCCCGCCTCGGCCTCCCAAAGTGCTGGGATTACAGGCGTGAGCCACTGCGCCCAGCCAAAACCATTGTTAGTTGAAAATATCCTAAGCAAAAAATGCATTTAATATACCTAACCTACTGAACATCATAGCTTAGCCTAGCCTACCTAAAATGTGCTCAGAACACTTATGGCTGGGCAAAACCATGTGGCAATACAGTACACCATAGAGTACCAGTTGTTTACCCTCATGGTCATTGTCAAAATAAACATCCACTCCAGCTGGGCATGATTGACGGAGTTGTTCAGCCACATACAGTGGCTGACCGGGAGTTACAGCTTGTTGCTGCTGCCCAGCATCTCGAGAGAGTGTCATACTGATATCACTAGCCTGGGAAAAGACCAAAATTCAAAATTCAAAGTATGGCTTCTACTGAATGCATACGGCTTTTGCATCATTGTAAAGTAGAACCATCATAAGTTGGGGACCATCTGTAGTTTAAATGTGAAAATCTCACAATTTTTGGCTTTCACTCATTGAAAAATATAAAATCAAAGAATAACTAAATTTAAAAAATAAAATTTCACAACTTAAATCTAATTTCATAAAAGGAATAATCAGACCCAAAGCATCACATGCAATTCATTATTTTTCAGGCTTGTGGCAAACTAAAATCACAGCTCAGACACAATGTTTGTTTTCAATGGTTTCAATCTATAAAGGCTATTATTTATAAAAGGATGTACTTTTATAAGATTTTTTTTTTTTTTTTTTCAAAGAAACAGGGTCTCACTCTGTCACCCAGGCTGGAGTACAGTGGTATATTCATAGCTCGCTGTAGCTTCAAACTCTTGGGCTCAAGTACTCTTCCTGCCTCAGCCTCTCAAGTAGTTAGGACAACAGGAGTGCTGCCACACTGGGCTAATTTATTTACTGAAGAGTCTTACTATGTTGCCCAGGCTGGTCTTGAGCTCCTGTCCTCAAGTAATCCTGCCACCTTGGCCTCCCAAAGCACTGGGGTTGCAGGCGTGAGCCACTGTGCCAGGCCAACTTCATAAAATTATATCAAAATGTTTACATGTCTAGAATTCAATAAGTGGTTTCTTATTTGAGGATATTAATTTAAAATGTGAGTTTGACTTTTAATTCATGAATTCCAAACAGCTTCTCTATCATTCTCTTCCTTATAATAATGAAAGCAAAGCTTTAGCATTTACTACATCTATTTTTGGTTAACAGAGAATAAGACACTAAAATCTGCATTTTTTATTACTGTTATTAAGAGAGTCTAAGTAGGTAAAAAAAAAAAAAAAAACACCCAGTTCTACAAGAAACGTGTGAAAGTCATTATAAATTTATTCAATTTTGGCTGGGCATGGTAGCTCACGCACATAATCCCAGAACTTTGGGAGCCAAAGCAGGTGGATCCCTTGAGGCCAGGAGTTCAAGACCAGCCTGGCCAACATGGCAAAACCCCATCTCTACTAAAAATACAAAAATTAGCCAGGTGTGGTGGCACACACCTGTAGTCCCAGCTACTCTCGAGGCTGAGGCATGAGAATCTCTTGAACCCAGGAGGCAGAGGTTGCAGTGAGCCAAGATTGCGCCACTGCACTCCAGCCTAGAGACTCTGTCTCAAAAAAGAAAAAAAAATTATCCAATTTTATATTTTTAATGGTATACATATATCCAGAATTTCAATTATGAATTATAACAATCCTCAAATAATCAGAAAATCATATAATTCTTAGAAAGTTTACCTGCCCAGCCACGGATCCACAGGCACCTGCAGCACCACTGACAACCATTGTCTTTTTAGATCCAGCAGTTATATGACCTTTTTCCTGTATCCCAATCAAGGAAGTCAAACCAGGCATACCTATAGCTCCAAGAAAATATGAAAGGTGTCCATTCACAAGTTGTGGGTCTACCTAAAATAAAATATATACTCTTTAAGAATACTAGGAATTCCTGTTTTGAGACAACAAAGTAGAGACAATGTGTTATGGACTGAATTGTGTCCCCGTAACATTTATATAGTAAAGCCCTAAGCCCCAGTGTGACTTTATTTGGAAACAGGGACTTAAAGGAGATATTTAGGATTGAATGAGGACATAAGGGTGGGGTCCTAGTCCAACAAGACTTGTGTCCTGGCCGGGTACGGTGGCTCACATCTGTAATCTCAGCACTTTGGGAAACTGAGGCAGGCAGATCACCTGAGAGTAGGAGTTTGAGACCAGCCTAGCCAACATGGCGAAACCCCGTCTCTACTAAAAATACAAAAAATTAGCAAGGCGTGGTGGTGTATGCCTGTAATCCCAGCTACTTGGGAGGCTGAGGCAGGAGAATCACTTGAACCCAGGAGGCAATGGTTGCAGTGAGCTGAGATCATGCCACTGCACTCCAGCCTGGGTGACAGAGTAAGGCTCCATCTCAAAGGAAAAAAACAAAAACAAAAACAAAACGGACTTGTGTGTCCTTAGAAGAAGAAGAAACAAAACAAGATCTATCTCTCTGCACACCCACAGAGAAAAGACTGCCTAAGGACACAGCAAGAAGGTGGCCATCTGCAATCCAGGAAGAGGGGCCTCCCCAGAAACCAAATTTTCCAGAACTCTGATCTTGGACTTCTAGCTTCCAGAACTGTGAGAAAATAAATCTCTGTTGTTTAAACCACCCAGCCTGTAGTATTTTGTTATGGCAGTCCATCAGTATAATAAACAACCCAATACGGTTTATAGAAGAGTAAACCATTCATCAATCTTGCTAAAATTCTATACTTTATTTGTAAAGAGTAAAAAACAATATTACTTCTCTTTATATTAAAAAGAAACTTTAAGGCCAGGTGCAGTGGCTCATGCCTGTAATCCCAGCACTTAGAGAGGCTGAGGTGGATGGATCACAAGGTCAGGAGTTCAAGACCAGCCTGGCCAAAATGGTGAAACCCCATCTCTACTAAAAATACAAAAAATTAGCCGGGTGTGGTGGCAGGTGCCCAAATCCTAGCTACTCGGGAGGCTGAGGCAGAGAATTGTTTGAACCTGGGGAGGTCGAGGTTGCAGTGAGTCGAGATCGTGTCACTGCACTCCAGCCTGGACAACAAAGCAAGACTCCGTCTCAAAAAAAAAATAAAATAAAATAAACTTTTAAAAACAATTCCCACATAAGAGACAAAATATTCTTTCTGTTAATGCCCCAAGTATGGGGGGAAAAAAAAAAGGAAATGCTTAACAGAAAAATACTTGGCAACACTGGAAGATTTTTAAGTCTCTGAGCAATTCCAACATAAACATGTACCTATAAAAATCAACTCTGGCTGGGTACGGTGGCTCATGCCAGTAATCCCAGCACTTTGGGAGGCCAAGATGGGTGGATCATGAGGTCAGGAGTTCAACACCACCCTGGCCAAGATCCTGAAATCCCGTCTCTACTAAAAATACAAAAATTAGCTGGGTGTGGTGGTGGGCGCCTGTAATCCCAGCTACCCGTGTGGCTGAGGCAGGAGAATCACTTGAACCCGGGTGGCAGAGGTTGCAGTGAGCCAAGATCACGCCACTGCACTCCAGCCTGGGCAACAGAGCAAGACTGTCTTAAAAAAAAAAAGAAAAAAAATCAACTCAAATTCCAACAGTTCTCATTACTGATGTTTAAAATGTACCATTAAGGCTGGGCACAGTGGTTCACAACTGTAATCCCAGCACTTTCTGGGGCTGAGGCGGGAGGATCAGTTGAGGCCAGGAGTTCAAGACTAGCCTGGGCAATATGGTGAGACTCTTGTTTCTACACAAAGTTTAATAAAAATGGCTGGGCATGGTGACTCACGCTTGTAATCCCAGCACTTTGGGAGACTGAGGCGGACAGATCACTTGAGGTCAGGAGCTTGAGATCAGCCTGGCCAACATGGCAAAATCCTGTCTCTACTAAAAATACAAAAAATTAGCTGGGTGTGGTGGTACACACCTGTAATCCCAGCTACTCGGGAGACTGAGGTGGGAAGATCACTTGAACCCAGGAGGCAGAGGTTGCAGTGAGCCAAGATCACTCCAGCCTGGGTGACAGAGTGAGATGCTGTCTCTAAATACATAAATAAAGTCATTAGCAGACCCAGTCAGGCTATTGCCTATTTTTTGGCAGCTGCTCTGAAACAACTTTTATTACCTGAGAGACTTTATCTACAATAAGATAACCTTTGTTTACCACGCAATTCCTCCCCTTTCCCTTTTTGTTGCCATTTCCCCCAAAAGCCTCAAGTCCCATTCCTTTAAGCTATAAGAACTTCAAGCTCACACCTGAAATCTCAGCACTTTGGGAGGCTGAGGTGGGAGGACTGCTTGAGCCTAGGAGTTTGAGACCAGATGGGGCAACACAGTGATACCCCATCTCTAAAACAAACAAACAGGCCGGGCGCGGTGGCTCAAGCCTGTAATCCCAGCACTTTGGGAGGCCGAGACGGGTGGATCACGAGGTCAGGAGATCGAGACCATCCTGGCGAACACGGTGAAACCCCGTCTCTACTAAAAAATACAAAAAACTAGCCGGGCGAGGTGGTGGGCGCCTATAATCCCAGTTACTTGGGAGGCTGAGGCAGGAGAATGGCGTAAACCCCAGAGGCGGAGCTTGCAGTGAGCTGAGATCCGGCCACTGCACTCCAGCCCGGGCGACAGAGCGTCTCAAAAAAAAAAAAAAACAAACAAACAAGCAAAGAAACAACAACAACAAAAAACCTTCAACCATCTGGTCCCTCCTTTGAGTCTTCTATTCTTCTGTGAGGCTCCAGTGCACATACATGAATTAAAATGGTTTTTCTCCTGTTAATCTGTTTACTGTCAATTTATTTTAGCAGGCTCAATTATCAAACCTTCAGAAGGAAAATTTAAACTTCCCTATACAGCTAACAGTGGAAACGGAACAAAGGCTTTCCGCATTTTGGCAGCTAGCTAAAAGAAAATAAATGCTTTTATTTTTCCCTGATTACAAACACAACTGAATATCAAATGCACAAAGTAAGAATTGCACAGGGAAAAAAAAAAATCAGATACGTTCATATATATATCACCTTTTCAAGGTTATTTCCATCCAGAATAACTTTGGTTTGCCAGGGCCAATAGAAAGAAGTCACAAAATCGCCTTTAGTCAAATTTGTGTGTTTGCTTTCTTCTATAATTCCAATACCTCCACCATCAACGACTTGAGATAGCTGCCAAGGTGTTATATAATCAGTGCCAGTGTCTTCATTCATTCTACAACGCTGAAAAAGAAAACATTAAGATAATTTTATCCAATAATGTCAAACCACTCTACTAATTTACCCAATGATAAAAGTATATAATGAGTAATATATCACACACAATACACAAAAATCAACTCAAAATACATTCAAGACTTAAACATAAGACCTGAAACAATATGGTGACTATAGTTAATAACAATGTATTGTATACTTCAAAATTGCCACTGGCTGGGAACGGTGGCTCACGCCTGTAATCCCAGCACTTTGGGAGGCTGAGGAGGGCAGATCCCCTGAGGTCAGGAGTTCAAGACCAGCCTGGCCAACATAGTGAAACCCCATCTCTACAAAAATACAAAAATTAGCCAGGCATGATGGCGGTTGCCTGTACAGCTATTCAGGAGGCTGAGGTAGAAGAATCACTTGAACCAGGAGGCAGAGGTTGCAGTGAGCTGAGATCGCACCACTGTACTCCATCCAGTCTGGGCAATGAGAGCGAAACTCCGTCTCAAAAAAAAAAAAGAAAAGAAAAAAAGAAAAGAAACTTGCCACGAGGGTAGATTCTAAGTGTTCTCACCACAAACAATAAGTATGTGATGTAATCCATGTTAATTAGCATGTTAGCTTGATATAACCACTGCACAATGTAAACGTATTTCTTTTTTTTCCTTTTCTTTTTTTTCATGTGGAGTTTCGCTCTTGTTGGCCAGGCTGGAGTATAATGGTGCAATCTAGGCTCACTGCAACCTCCGCCTCCTGGGTTTAAGCAATTTTCCTGCCTCAGCCTCCCGAGTAGCTGGGGATTATAGGCATGCGCCACCACGGCCGGCTACTTTTGTGTTTTTAGTAGAGACACGGTTTCTCCATGTTGGTCAGGCTAGTCTCAAACTCCCAATCTCAGGTGTTCCGCCCGCGGCCTCTCAAAATGCTGGGATTACAGGCATAAACCACCGCGCCCAGCCTGTAAACATTTTAAAACATCATGTTGTATACCATAAACATAAACTTTTTTTTTTTTTTTGCAGATGGAGTGTTACTCTGTCACCCAGGCTGGAGTGTAGTGGCACGATCTGGGCTCAGTACAACTTCCGCCTACTGGGTTCAAGCGATTCTTCTGCCTCAACCTCCTGCGTAGCTGGGACTACAGGCACGCGACACCACGCCTGGCTAATTTTTGTATTTTTAGTAGAGATGGAGCTTCACTATATTGGCCAGGCTGGTCTCGAACTCCTGACCTTGTGATCTGCTGGCCTCGGCCTCCCAAAGTGCTGGGATTACAGGTGTGGGCCACTGCGCCTGGCAACAATTTTTATTTGTCAATAAATTTGTTTTTAAATAAAAAATTTAAAAATTGCGGTGACAGTTGCAAAGAAAGCTCTGTGAGTATTCTAAAAGTCACTGAATTGTACATTTAAATGCATGAAACGTATGCTAGTAAATAAAGCTAAAAATTTTAAAGAATTACTTAAGGAAATTGAAGTAATATTATACACATTATACTAGCAAAAAGTAATACAAAATAGTGTTTTGATGGTTTCAAAGGATTGTGGCCAATTAGGTACACTCACATGTTGCTGATACTATAAAACTATTTTTTATGGAAAACAAACTAGCAACACATACACCATAAAACTTGATTTCTTTCAGGCTAAGGATTCTGTCTCCCCAGTGGAAATAACCCAAAAAGTAGTGAAGTAATTTTTATACAGTTGCTCATCCCAACTTCAGACCAAGGACTCTCCCTATTTCATGCCCCCTAACCTCAGATGAGTGCTCTCTTCACCCCTCGAAGACAAGAGTGTCACAGTGGGACCACACCCCGTCTCAAGAGGAGAGCTAACAACTTCTCTGGGTAGTAGTCAAGGCTCTCTTCCTCTGTGGCTCACTCTTGCCTCTATCATGAAATCCAAAATGTAGAGGACCACAGCATGGACCAGGAAGTGGAAAACATGGAAGGACGCCTGATCCCATGTGGTTCAGTGTACCCAGGTAAAACCGGGTAAAAGACGAAACAGAGAACTGATGCAGAAGCTTCTGTAAGAATACATTTGCTTCTGCTTGTGTGCCACCTCCCACGTATTCCTTAAAAGCAAGTGCAGCCACAGACACTGGCCAGACCAAGTGCCTGACACTAAACACAGCTAGTAGGAAAAACGGAAATAAGTTCTCTGAGATATAGGAAAAAAATCTACTTTTTCCTCCTTTCACTCACCACTCAACACTTTTAAAAACAGATGTGGTGGGGTATTTCCCCATACACCAACTAAGCAGTTCTGCAGAGGACATCAACTGGGTGTCCCCTAATTCCATTCAGCTCAACTGTGACACTGTCTACCTGGATATAGTGTCAGGTCCCACAGATTAAAGGCTCAGTCCCACAAGACTGCACCTACTTCAGATGCCAATCTCAAGCCCTAGGTTATGGTCTGTGCTTCTGACAAACTGGCTACAAATCAGGGTCCCCACTCTACTCTCTCCTTTGGTTTCATTTGCTAGAGCACCTCACCGAAGTCAGAGAAATACTTTACTTACATTTACTGTTTATTATAAAGGATATTACAAAAGATATAGATGAATAGTCAAATAAAAATAAAAATTAAAAAAAAAGACAAAGAACAAAAATTAATTAAAAAAAAAAAAAAAAAAAAAAAGATGAACAGCCAAATAGAAGAGATGCATGGGGTAAGGTGTATGGGAAAAGGTGCGGAGTTTCCACACCCTCTCCAGGTGCACCACCCTACAGGAATCACCATGTGTTCAGCTATTTGGAAATTCCTCAACAAGGTCCTTCTGGGTTTTGATGAAGGCCTCATTATATAGACATGATTGATTAAACCGAATAAAAGTTCCAACTCTCTGAGCATATGGTTGGTTGCCTTGGTAACCAGCCCCCATCCTGAGGCTATCCAGGAGCCCCCCAACCACTTGTCATCTCATTAGAATATAAAAAGACACCTTGGAGATTCCAAAGGCTTTAGGAATTGTGTGCCAGCAAAGAGCAAGAAGACCAAATACTTCCTATTATAAATCACAATATCACACAAGTAATTCCCTATAGCTAAACAATGATGTCTCAGAACAGAATGTTATTAACCACCAAAATAAAAATATTTGAACTAGTTTTCCCATTAAAGTCACTTAAAGAATATGAAAGCACACCTATAAACCCACCACTTTGGGAGGTCTGAGGCAGGAGGATTGCTTGAGGCCAGGACTTTGAGACCAGCCTGGCCAACAAGTAAAACCCTCTTCTCTATCTTCTCTATCAAATGAAAATAAAAAATTAAAAAAATTAAAAACAATATGAAAGCCAAGTTGTAGATGCACATTAAGGATAATCATGTAAAATACTGTGTACACATAATGATTAATTTTAGTTGTGAATTGGAATGATATAAAATCTCAATTATTTAACGTTTGTTAGACTCCCTTTTCCCTTTTAAAGCTGCTTAAGAAGCCTGGTGTGGTTGGTGGCTCATGTCTGTAATCCCAGCACTCTGAGAGGCCAAGGCAGGCAGATCACCTGAGGTCGGGAGTTTGAGACCAGCCTGGTCAATGTGGCGAAACCCTGTCTCTACTAAAAATACAAAAATTAGCTGGACATGGTGGTGCACGCCTGTAATCCCAAACTACTCAGGAGGCTGAGGCAGGAGAATCACTTGAACCCGGGAGGCAGAGGTGGCAGTGAGCCAAGATTGTGCCACTGCATAGAGCAAGACTCTATCTCAAAAGAAAAAAAAAAAAAAAAGGTGCTTAGGGTTTTTCTATTTTTAAGAGTTGGGGTCTTGCTTTCTACCCAAGCTGGATTTGAACTCCTGGCTTCAAGCCATCCTCCCGTCTCAGTCTCCCAAGTAGCTGGAAGTATAGTCCCAAGCCACCACACCCAGCCAATTCTTTTTATTTTTTTTCTGAGACAAGAGTCTCTCTCTGTCGCCCAGGCTACAGTGTAATGGAGTGGCACAATCTCAGCTCACTGCAACCTCCACCTCCCCGGCTCAAGCGATTCTCCTGCCTCAGCCTCCCAAGTAGCTGGGATAACAGGCGCATGCCACCATGCCCGGCTAATTTTTGTATTTTTACTAGTGACGGTGTTTCACCATGTTGGCCAGGCTGGTCTCAAACTCCTGACTTCAAGTGATCCACCCGCCTCGGCCTCCCAAAATGCTGGGATTACCAGCATGAGCCACCTTGCTCAGCCTGATTATTTTTTTAAAGGAATGATGCATAGAGAATGTCTAGTGGAAGTATCCCAAAGTGATTTTTCTTCCTTCCTTTATGCAATTAACATTGAATAAACATTATGCTAGTCACTGGAGATAGTGATAAATACAAAACTTTGTTTTCATAAACTTTTTTGTTTTTTTGTTTTTTTTTTGAGGCAGGGTCTCACTGTGTTGCCCAGGCTGGAGTGCAATGGCACGATCACGGCTCACCACAGCTTCGACCTCCTAGGCTAAGTGATCCTCCCACCTCAGCCTCCAGAGTGACTGGTGCACCTTAACACTCCTTTTTTCGGTATTGATGGCATCTTTCTATGTTGCCCAGGATGGTTTCAAACTCCGGGGTCAAGTGATCCTCCTGCCTCAGCCTCCCAATGTGCTGGGATTATAAGTATGAACCATGGCACCCAGACCATAAACTGACTTTTTATTAGGGAAGACAGATAATCTAACAATTACACACATGTAATTATTACTTTCAATTGGGATAAATGCTGAATGTCAAGAAGAAAATATAAAAGAGAGGTCTAGACGAGTCTGAGGGTTCAGGGTGATTTACCAAAGGAAATCTCTTTAAAGCAGGCATCTAGGGAATAACAGGGATTACCAGGTAAAGAGAAAGGAGTGGGAGGAGGCTTTTAGATAGAGGGCCAACATGTATGAAGGCTTGCTTTAATATGTACCCGGGACTCTGTTTTAACCAGGTATGGTAAAATGATAGATACGAAGACAACTGCCTTGAAAGAAGAATTTCTTACAGTTGCCAAGGAGGGGAGGGCACAATATGCCAAGAAGGGTCGTATGGGGAAGCATGAGAGTTGGTCACGAGGGCAAAGGAGCGAGGAAGAGCATGGCCCAGAGTCTTTTTTTTTTTTTTTTTGGAGGAAGTATCTTTGGTTTCCACAGGGAAGAAGGGGCAAGGCAGGGTAGGTAACCTTGAGCAGATTACATGACAGCTTTAATAACATCAGAGAGCTCTGATATACAGGGGTGGTTCTTAAGTTGTGCAGCATCTGGCCCTGGGGTGATTTAAGGCAGGGGAGTGTGAGTTAGATACAGGAGGAGTTTAGGGATATGGGCTTTGGATTGGTTGGTTTGTTTATGAATGGCAAGACTCAAATGCAAGTTGTTATCTCTAAAAATAAGCAAATCCTGCCAGGGACAGTTACTCTAGGATTCACAAGCCCCCTAAAATGTGAAAACATCCTAAAATACACTAAATTAAAAACATGATCAATACAAAGATTAAGCAGAAGGGGGCACTGATGTGTTACAAAAGAAAGACATCCCCTGAGGCAACAGTGTGAGGGTAATTGGCAGGTTTCTCTGAGCCTGGACAGGTAAAGGAGTCAGGTTATGTAGCTTCTTTTTTTTTTTTTTTTTTTTGAGACAGAGTCTTGTTCTGTTGCCTAGGCTGGAGTGCAGTGGCTTGATCTCGGCTCACTGCAACCTCCACCTCACGGGCTCAAGCAATTCTCCTGACTCAGCCTCCCAAGTAGCTGGGACTACAGGCATGTGCCACCATGCCTGGCTAATATTTTTTGTATTTTTTGTAGAGACGGGGTTTCACCATGTTGGCCAGGCTGGTCTCAAACTCCTGACCTCAGGCTTTCCACCCACCTCGGTCTCCCAAAGTGCTGGGATTATAAGCATGAGCCACTGTGCCTAGCCCAGGTTATGTAGTTTCTTAGATCATGTCAACGCTGATTGGTCTCAATTCCAATGGGAAGCCATTAAACCACTTTAAGCAAGGTGACACAATTAGTTGCTGTTATAAAAAGAATCACTCTGGCACTCTGGCTGCAGTGTGAAAAATGGCTTAAAGGGGCAACGTGTGTATGCAAGGGTACCTACCCTATTAGGAAAGAAACAATGGTAATTCAGACTAGGTAGACTTCTCTGGAACTACTAAGACATGGACTGAATTGAGAGGTATTTAGGAGGTGGGACCCACAGGACTTCGCAGAGGCAAAATTCTCAAGACGGTGCTTTCTAGCATGAAATGAGTAAGTAGACAAAATATTTACTTCCCTGGAGGAAAAAGATGTTTTTTGGTTTTTGTTTTTGCTTTGAAGTTGGGAGTGTTCTAAGTGAAGATCATTAACTCAATTCATATTATAATCCTATTGTTCCATCATTTTTCCTCCCCTAAAATCTTTTTTTTTTTTTTAAGAGAAGGGTCTTGGCCAGGTGCGGTGGCTCACACCTGTGATCCTAACACTTTGGAAAGCTGGGGAAGGCAGATTGCTTGAGCTCAGGAGTTCTGGGCAACATGGCAAAATGCTGTCTCTACAAAAAATACAAAAATTAGCCAGGCATGGTGGCACATGCCTATAGTCCCAGTTACTCCAGAGGCTTAAGTGGGAGGATCACTTGATTCCAGGAGTTCGAGGTGGGGCAATGAGCCGTGATCATACCACCATACTCCAGCTAAAGGGACATAGTGAGATCCTGTCTCAAAAAAAAAAAAAAAATGTGATTTGGTCATGAGGGCTCTGCCTTCATGAATGGACTAATGCCATTATGGCAGCAGTGGGTTCCAGATAAAAGAATGAGTTTGGCTCTTTCCCCATGCTCTTGCTTGCACTCTTTCTTTTATTCTTTCTTTTATTTATTTATATATTTTTTGAGATGGAGTCTCACTCTGTTGCCCAGGCTGGAGTGCAGTGGCGCAATCTCAGCTCACTGCAAGCTCCACCTCCTGGGTTCAAGGAATTCGCTGCCTCAGTCTCTCGAGTAGCTGGGATTACAGGCGCCCACCAACACACCCAGCTAATTTTTGTATTTTTAGTAGAGACAGGGTTTCACCATCTTGGCCAGGCTGGTCTTGAACTCCTGACCTCATGATCTGCCCGCCTCAGCCTCCCAAAGTGCTGGGATTACAGGCGTGAGCCACCATGCTCAGTCTATTTTTATTTTTCAGAGACAAAATCTTGCTCTGCTGCCAATGCTGGAGTGCAGTAGCGTGATCATAGCTTACTGCAGCCTCAACCTCCTGGGCTCAAGGGATTCTCCCACCTCAGCATGCCGAGTAGCCAGGACTGCAGGCACATACCACCATGCCTAGTTAATTTTTGTTTTTTTTTGGGACAGAGTGTCACTCTTGTTACCCAGGCTAGAGTGCAATGGCACGATCTTGACTCACTACAACCTCTGCATCCCAGGTTCAAGCGATTCTCCTGCCTCAGTCTCTTGAGTAGTTGGCATTACAGGCAACTGCCACCATGCCCATCTAATGTTTTTTGTATTTTTAGTAGAGACAGGGTTTCACTATGATGGCCAGGCTGGTCTTGAACTCCTGACCTCAGGCGACCTGCCCACCTCAGCCTTCCAAAGTGCTGGGATTACAGGCGTGAGCCACTGTGCCCAGCAAATGTTTTTGTAGAGACGTGGTCTTGCTATATTGCCCAAATTTGTCTTGAATTCCTGGCCTCAAGTGATCCTCCAGCCTTGGCCTCCCAAAGTGATGGGATTACAGAGATGAACCATTGTGCCTAGCCTCTTTTTTTTCTTTCTTCTACTGTATAGCTACTCAATTTATATGCTCTTGCCCTTCTACTTTTCGCTATGCGAAGACACAGTTAGAAGGCCCTTGCCAGATCCCAGTGTCATGCTCTGGAACTTCTCAGCCTCCAGAACCATGAACCAAATAAATTTCTGTTCCTAATAAATTATCTACTTTGTAGTAATGTATTAATAAGCGCATAAAACAAACTAAGACAATAATGAACCAATCAATAGAATAAAAAGCAAAAACCACGATTGTCAATAGGTATGGAAAAAGCGTTTCACAAAATCCAATACCTCTGCAGGGGGAAACGGAAAGTGGTGATGGCCACACAACACTGTGAATGTGCTGTGTGTGTATGTTTTTTCTTTTTTTTTTTGAGATGGAGTCTCGCTCTGTCACCCAGGCTGGAGTGCAGTGGCAAGATCTCTGTTCATTGCAAGCTCTGCCTCCCGGATTCACACCATTCTCCTACCTCAGCATCCCAAGTAGCTGGGACTACAGGCACCCGCCACCATGCCTGGCTAATTTTTTGTATTTTTAGTAGAGATGGAGTTTCACAGTGTTAGTCAGGATGGTCTCGATCCCCTGACCTCATGATCTGCCCGCCTCGGCCTCCCAAAGTGCTGAGATTACAGGCGTGAGCCACCGTGCCTGGCTGTGTGTATGTTCTTAATGCCAATGAATTGTATACTTAAAAATGGTTAAAATGGTAAATTAAATTATTATATATATTTCACACCAATAAAAAAAAATCCACACCCTTTCATGATAAAAACACTCAACAAACCAGAAATAGGAGGAAATTCCCTTAATCTTATAAAGGATATATACAAGAATCCTACAATGAGCCAGGTGCATTGGCTCACACCTGTAATCCCAGCACTTTGGGAGGCCGAGGTGGGCAGATCATGAGGTCAGGAGTTCAAAGACCGGCCTGGCCAACATAGTGAAACCCTGTCTCTACTAAAAATACAAAAATTAGCCGGGCATGGTGGCACATGCCTGTAATCCCAGCTACTCGGGAGGCTGAGGCAGAAGAATCGCTTGAACCTGGGAGGCAGAAGTTGCAGTGAGCCAAGATCATGCCACTGCACTCCAGCCTGGGCAACAGAGTGAAACTCCGTCTCAAAAAAAAAAAAAAAAAAAATCCTACAATGAACATCATACTTAATGGTGAAAGACTGAATGCTTTCTCCCTAAGATCAGGAACAAGACAAAGATGTGTACTCTCAATACTTCTACTCAATACTATACCAGATATTCTAGTAAGGGTAATTAGGCAAAAAAATGAAATAAAAGGCATCTATATTGGAAAAGAAGAAGTAAAACTACATTTATAGATGACATAATCATGTACATAGAAAATCCTAAGGAATCCACCAGAAAAAACTATTAGCACTAACAAACAAGTTCAGCAGGGTTGAACAATATAAGATCAATATACAAAAATCAATTGTATTTCTACATTAGCAATGAACAATCTTAAAACGAATTTTTTTAAAATTCCATTTATAATAGCATCAAAAGAATAAAATACTTAATAAATTTAAAAAAGAACAAAACTTGTACTCAGAACTACAAAACATTATTGAAAAAAAGTAATGAACACCCAAATAAGTAGAAAGACATCATGCATTCATGGATCAGTGTATTAGGATATTGTTTTTATCAGAATTCTCCAGAGAAACAGAATCAACAGCATACATAAATACATATGAAGAGATTTATTATAAGGTATTGGCTCATGCAATAGAGAGGCTGAGAAGTCCCATTATCTGCCATCTGCAAGCTGAAGACTCAGAAAAGCCAGCAGTGTGGTTCCAATGAATGAGAGCAGGTAAGCTGACAGTAGAGATTCTAGTCCAGGTCTGAAGGCCTGAGAACCAGGAACTCCGAGGACAGGAGAAGAATGATGCTCCAGCTTAAGCAGTTAGAGTTAGTTCAACCTTCTTCTCCTTTTTTTTTTTTTTTTTTTTTTTTTGAGACAGAGTCTTGCTCTGTCACACAGGCTGGAGTGCAATGATGCAATCTTGGCTTACTGCAATCTCCGCCTCCTGGGTTTAAGCAATTCTCTTGCCTCAGCCTCCTGAGTAGCTGAGATCACAGTTGCCTGCCGCCACACCCAGCTAATTTTTGTATTCTTAGTAGAGATGGGGTTTCACCACGTTGGCCAGGCTGGTCCTGAACTTCTGACCTCAGGTGATCTGCCCACCTCAGCCTCCCAAAGTGCTGGGATTACAGGTGTGAGCCACCATGCCCAGCAACCTTCTTCTACATTTTGCTCTCCTTAGGCTCTCAATGGACTGGATGATGCCCGCCCACATTAGATTAGAAGGACATCTGCTTTATTCAGTCCACCAATTCAAAAGCTAATCTCTTCTAGAAACACCTTTGCAGACACACCCAGAAATAACATTTAACCAGCTATTTAGACATCCCATGGCCTAGTTAAGTGGACACATAAAATGAATCATCACAGAAGACAATACTCCCCAAATTGATCTACAGACTCAAAGCAATCCCTATCAAAATCCCTATCAAAATCTTCTGTGCAGAAATTGACAAGATGTTTCTAAGGTTCATATGAAAATTCATGGGACCCAGAAGAGCCAAAACAATCTTAAAAAAGAAAAACAGGCCAGGCGGGGTGGCTCACCCACCTGGGTGATCAAGACCATCCTGGCCAACACGGTTAAAACCCTGTCTCTACTAAAATACAAAAAAATTGTTCAGGCATAGTGGCTCATGCCTGTAATCCCAGCACTTTCAGAGGCCGAGGTGGGTGGATCACCTGAAGGTCTGGAGTTCAAGACCCGCCTGGCCAACATGCTGAAACCCCATCTCTGCTAAAAATACAAAAAATTAGCCAGGTGTGGTGGTAGGTGCCTGTAATCCCAGCTATTTGGGAGGCTGAGGCAGGAGAATTGCTTGAACCTGGGAAGCAGAGGTTGCAGTGAGCCAAGATTGCACCATTGCACTCCAGCCTGGGCAACAAGACTGAAACTTCTTCTCAAAAAAAAAAAAAAAAAAAAAAAATTTGCCAGGTGTGGTGGCATGCGCCTGTAGTCCCAGCTACTCAGGAGGCTAAGGCCGGGGAATCACTTGAACCTGGAAAGCAGAGGTTGCAGTGAGCCAAGAGAGCGCCACTGCACTCCAGCCTGGCGACAGAGCAAGATTCCATCTCAAAAAAAAAAAGGAAAATCAAATTGGAAGATTCACAGTTGCTCATTTCAAACTTATTACAAAGCGACAGTAATTAAGAGAACGAGGTACTAGCATGACAGATACACAGATTGATAGAATAGAGTTGAAAGTCCAGAAATAAACCCTCACATTTATGGTCAATTGGTTTTCCACAAGAGTACTAAGACAAACCAGTGAGGAAAGAATTATCTTTTCAACAAACAGTGCTGGTTCATGTCACTTCGTGGTCACATATTTCTGGTCTCTCAAAAAAAAAAAAGTGCTGACATGACTGTATATTCACTTGCAAAAAAATGAAGTTAGGTCAGGTGTGGTGGGCTTGCACCTATCGTCCCAGTTACTTGAGAGTCTGAGACAGGAGAATCACTTGAGCCCAGGGAGTTTAAGATTGCAAACAAGAATGAGTTGGGCCCTGTGATGGATAATTTTAGGTGTCAACTTGACAGGATAGAGGGATGCCTAGATGGCTTGTGAAGCATTGTTTCTGGGTATGTCCTTGAGGGTGTTTTCAGAGGTAACTAGCATGTGAGTCTGTGGACTATGTGGCAAAGATCTGCCCTCAATGTGGGTGGGCACCATCCATTCAACAGGAGCCCAGATGGAACAAAAAGGCAGGTGAAGGACAAATTCTCTCTCTCTCCTGCAAAGCAGGACACCCTTCTGCTCCTGCCCTCTGACATGAGAACTCCAGGTTCTTCAGCCTTTGGACTCTGAGACTGCACCCATGGCTTCCCGGGCTCTCAGGCCTTGGGACTGACAAGTATACCAATGGCTTCCTTGGTTGTTGGGCCTTCCAGCTTGGACTGAGCCATGCTACCAGCTTCTCTGATTCTCCAGTTTGCAGACAGCCTATCATGGGAACTCTCAGCTTCCATAATCTCATGAGCCAATTCCTCTTACAAGTCCCCTCTCATATACATGTGTGTGCATGTCTGTGGGTGCATGCCTATGTGTGTGTTTGTGTTTCTGTCTCTCTAAAGAATCTTGATTAATACAGACTCCTTCCTCATACTCATACACAAAGTTTAACCCAAAATGTGTTACTGACTTAAATGTTAGAGCAAAACTATAAAACTCTTAGCAGAAAATATAGGACTATTGTGCTTCAATGGATACCATCAAGAGAATAGACAACCTACAACATAGTCTTGCTGTGTTGTACTCCAGCCTAGGTGACAGCGGCCAATTTCCCTACTGCAGCAATCTGATTCCAAGCACTGAGACTTTTAAGACAGGGTTTTGCTCCATCACCCGAACAGAAGGGCAGTGGCGCAATCATGGCTCAATGTAGCCTCAATCTCCCAGGCTCAAGCGATCCGCCCACATCAGCCTCTCAAGTAGCTAGGACTACAGGCACAGGCCACCATACCTGTATAAATTTTTAATTTTTTGTAGATATGGGGTCTCACTCTCTTGTCCAGGCTGGTCTTGAACTCCTGGGTTCAAGCAATCCTGCCCTGGCCTCCCAAAGTGCTAGGATTACAGGCAAGAGCCACCATGCCCAGCCGAGACTCTTAATAGCAAGGGGTAAACTGACATATAGAGCTGTGCTTTTCATGGCCATAGGAAAAAGTTAGAAGTAAAGAAGAGACTGTATGACCTCTGGGAAAAGTAAAGCAAGACACCAGCTCATAGAGCCAAAGTCCCTGTGCCTAATGGCTTCTTATCTGCAGTCTTCGGCAATATATGCGTTTTCAATAAATCTTCTTTATCTAGAAGTAGCATAAGTAAGTCTGTTCCTTTCAAAAAGAGATCAAATACAGGGCTGAGCACAGTGGCTCATGCCTGTAATCCCAGCACTTCAAGGAAGCCAAGGTTAGAGGATTGCCTGAGCCCAGCAAAACTGAGACCAGCCTGGGCAATATAGCTAAACCTCATCTCTTAAAAACAAGAAAAAGTAAAGAAAAGGAGGTCAACTAGAAATAAATAAAGATCTCATACATAGCCTCTCTTATAAAGTGGATCTGAAAGAATGTGCAATCTCATTTTACCATCTTCAAGCTTTATTTACTGAATTTGCAATCCTATTTTACTATCTTCAAGCTTTATTTACTCCTAGGAAGTAATCTGAACATTTGAAAGCACCTGAATCATATACATGTGCTACTATTATCTGTCCCCTCTACAACATTCCTTATTACACTAGTGAATAAAAACGAAGGCAATCTATAATTAAAAAGTATCAATATATAACTGCTCAAATATTTACCAATCTATAAGGGACTGCACAGTAAAATTCAGATACAACAACACAAAAAATAATAAAATAAAGTTATTTTTCACCAAGTTACAACATCTTGATTCTTACCATGTAAGGATCCACAGAAAGATAAAGAGTTCTAACTTGCACTTGTCCTTCATTAATATTATCTGGTAAACAGACTTCTTCCATTCGGAAATTCTCTGCCACTGGATTACCATTTTTTCCTAAAATATTAGGCAAAAATATAAACTTAAAAAAAGCTACTTTACTATTTATTATTATTATTATTATTTGAGACAGAGTCTTGCTCTATCGCCCAGGCTAGAATGCAGTGGCACGAGCTCAGCTTACTGCAACTTCTACCTCCTGGGTTCAAGTGATTCTCCTGACTCAGCCTCCCGAGTAGCTGGGATTACAGGCGCGCACCACCATGCCTGGCTACTGTTTTGTATTTTTGGTAAAAATGGGGTTTCACCATGCTGACCAGGCTGGTCTCGAATTCCTGACCTCTTGATCTGCCCACCTTGGCCTCCCAAAGTGGTGGGATATACTTATTAAAGGGTCACTCTAGGATTCAGAGCACTTCCTTTTAAAACAGGCACAAGGGGCCAGGCGCGGTGGCTCACACCTGTAATCCCAGCACAGGTGGATCACGAGGTCAGGAGTTTGAGACCAGCCTGGTTAACATGGTGAAACCCTGACTCTACCAAAAGTACAAAATTATCCAGGCATGGTGGTGCACACCTGTAGTACCAGCTACTTGGGAGGCTGAGGCAGAGGAATCGCTTGAACCCGGGAGGTGGAAGTTGCAGTGAGCCGAAATCGTGCCACTGCATTCCAGCCTGGATGACAGAGCGAGACTCTGTCTCAAAAAAAAAAAAAAAAAAAAAACAGGCACAAGTAAATCTATATTGTTTTGTAATTCTTCTGTAACTATAGAAATGACTCAGTACGTATTTCTTTTTTTTTTTAGAGACAGGGTCTTACTCTGTCACCCAGGATGGAGTGCGACTAAACTTTCCTTCCTCATTTTAAGAAGCAAATAGAAACTTAAAGGAATACAAAAGTAACAATAATAAAGTCTGAAAAATTAGGAAATTAAAAAATTAAAAAATTTGAGGCATGAGAAAAATTTGTAAGATGATCATTATAGAAACTTAAACGAATATAAAAGCAATAATAATAAAGTCTGAAAAAATAGGAAGTAGGAAATTAGAAAATTTGAGGTATGAGAAAAATTTGCAAGAAGGAAAGGTTACCAGTAGAAGGTACTCATCTTCAGATATGTTTAATGCATATTTACTCTTCATAGAATTATCACATTTATAAGGTGGGAATAGTACATAAAGATCTTAATCTAACTACTCATTTTACTAAAATTGAGTTCAGAAAAGTTAAGTGACTTCCCCAAGTGGGCAGCAGTGATCCAAATCTCTCAGGTTCTTTCCATACCTGTTTTTATGATGCAGTTTACATGTCAGCACTGATATAAGTTAGTACATTTCACATAAAAAAGAAAAGCAAATTTTAAGACCAATAATAGCATACTCTAAAGAAACAAAAGCCACGTATATTTGTAATGTAACCTTTGTGATGTTACGATTCCAAAATAACTTTATTTCATCAACAAATGCCTGAATAAGTTACCACTTGAAAAACCAGTACACTGTTTAAAAATGGCCTTGATAAGCTAACACTTGAAAACTACCACATCATTTAAAGAGTTTCTTCTAATATCTCTACTAGTGTTAATATCTTACTACCTTAATTTACCACATGAACATCACATTAGTTTTTATTCCTCCATTTGCATTAGTAATTATCAAAGATCACAGCTGTTCATTGATCACAAATACATACCAGGTCGAGAATTCAGTACCACTCTTTGAACAATCATCGCTCTGGTTGGGCAGTGGTTTCACAAGATTTCTGTATAAAATACTCCTATAAATAGAAAAAATTTTAAATCACAAATAAGATTTGAAGTATTCAACAATTTAAAAATAAAAAAGAAGTCCATTTGTGTTTCCCAATGAAGGGGAGAAAAATCACATTTAGGATCCAAAAAGATAAACTCTCCTGTCAGTTTGCCTCCTAAAGCAAATACATGAAGAAAGACTAAATCTAGTTAGAATTTTTAACTAACAGGAACAAGTTCACTGAGGATTAAGTGGGGCAAAATGTTTGTTTGTTTATTTATTTATTTATTTTGAAGACAGAATCTCGCTCTGTTGCCCAGGCTGGAGTGCAGTGGTGTGATCTCTGCTCACTGCAAGCTCTGCCTCCCGGGTTCACGCATTCTCCTGCCTCAGCCTCCCGGGTAGCTGGGACTGCAGGCGCCCGCCACCATGCCCGGCTAATTTTTTTGTATTTTTAGTAGAGAGGGGATTTCACCGTGTTAGCCAGGATGGTCTCGATCTCCTGACTTCGCGATCTGCCTGCCTGGGATTACAGGTATGAGCCACTGCACCCGGCCCAAGTAGGGCAAAATGTTTTTGGTATCAGATAATTCTCATCTTCAAGCACACCATCATGAATAAGCCTCCTATGACTCGATTAAAAGAAAACACCACAAGGCTGGTTCAAAGGTAGTGAGTTACCTCAACTGATTATTCAGTCAGTAACAGGTCAGACCCCTTTGTTCTACTCTTTCCTTCTTCTCAGTACTGCACTTGACTTGTTTTTAAATAAAGACAAGAAAAAAACAAAACAAACAACATGATATATTCCTCCAGAGCTAGCAGTTAATCTAGTGGCAAAATAAAAACACTTACTATGGCTGGGCACGGTGGCTCACGCCTATAATCCCAGCAATTTGGGAGGCCAAGGCGGGTGGATCACGAGGTCAGGAGTTCGAGACCATCCTGCCTAACACGGTGAAACCCTGTCTCTACTAAAATTACAAAAAAATTAGCCGGGCGTGGTGGCAGGCGCCTGTAGTCCTAGCTACTCCAGAGGCTGAGGCAGGAAAATGGCGTGAACCCGAGAGGCGGAGCTTGCAGTGAGCTGAGATCCCGCCACTGCACTCCAGTCTGGGCAACAGAGAGAGACTCCATCTCAAAAAAACAAAAAACAAAAAACAAAAAACACTAACTGCTTAATTGATATGTAATCAAATTTTTTTTTTTTTTTTTTTGGAGTCAGGGATGGAGTCTCACTCTGTCACCCAGGCTGGAGTGCCGTGGCGCAATCTCAGGATCTCAGCTCACCGCAACCTCTGCTTCCTCAGTTCAAGCGATTCTCCTGCCTCAGCCTCCCAAGTAGCTGGGATTACAGGTGTACACCACGATGCCTTGCTAATTTTTTTTTTGTATTTTTAGTAGAGACGGGGTTTCACCATGTTGGCTAGGCTGGTCTTGAACTCCTGACCTCAAGTGAACTGCCTGCCTCAGCCTCACAAAGTGCTGGGATTACAGGCGTGAGCCACCAAGCCCAGCCACGTAACCAAATTTCCAAAGGCTCTTCTATTTGTTTATCAAAATAGAAATTCCTTTGCCTTCTTATCAGTGGTGAATTTAAAAAAAAAAAAAAAAAAAAACGGAAATTCCTTTATAGTTTAGCTAACAATAAAAGTAACATATCAAAGGAATTTAAAAATCCTTACCTTAGAGGAAATTCCGTATCACAATATGGCCAATAAGTAAAGGATCAGTTTATTGTTTTGTTTTATTTTTTGAGATGAGGTCTTGCTATGTTGCTCAGGCCGGTCTTGAATTCCTGGGCTCAAGTGATCCTCCCATCTCAGCCTCCCAAAGTGCTGGGATTACAGGCGTGAGCCACTACATCTGGCCAGTTTATTCTGGATTTACAATTTGAGCTAATGAAGGAAGCAAAAGAAGTTCCAGTACTAGCACTATCTGACTTGTTGAAAATCACTTTGCTTACTTTATCCACCAGTGAAAATTAGAAAATCAAGCCCTTGGGCCGGGCGCGGTGGCTCAAGCCTGTAATCCCAGCACTTTGGGAGGCCGAGACGGGCGGATCACGAGGTCAGGAGATCGAGACCATCCTGGCTAACACGGTGAAACCCCGTCTCTACTAAAAAATACAAAAAAAAAAACTAACCAGGCGAGGTGGCGGGCGCCTGTAGTCCCGGCTACTCGGGAGGCTGAGGCAGGAGAATGGCGGGAACCCGGGAGGCGGAGCTTGCAGTGAGCTGAGATCCGGCCACAGCACTCCAGCCTGGGTGACAGAGCGAGACTCCGTCTCAAAAAAAAAAAAAAAAAAAAAAAAGAAAATCAAAGAAAATCAAGCCCTTAGTGTTACTATGTGCCAAGCACTGTTGTGAGTGCTTTGTACAGCTTGACTACTGGGATACATGCCGAGAAATGTGACATTAGGTGATTTAATCATTGTGTGAACATCAAAGTGTACTTACACAAACCTACATGCTACAGATGACAGTAGACACCTAGGCTACATGGTTTAGCCTATAACTTCCAGGGTACAAACCTATATGGCATATTGCTGTACTGAACGCTGCAGACAACTGGAACACAATGGTATTTGTGTATCTAAACATAGAAAAAGTACAGTAAAAATATGGGGTAAAAGATTTAAAAATGGGCTGGGTGCGGTGGCTCACCCTTGTAATCCCAGCACTTTGGGAGGCCAAGGTAGGCAGTTCACCTGAGGTCAGGAGTTCCAGACCAGCCTAGCTAACATGATGAAACCCTGTGTCTACCAAAAATAAAAAAAAAATTAGCCGGTGGGTAGGTGGCACACGCCTGTAGTCCCAGCTACTTGGGAGGCTGAGGCAGGAGAATCGCTTATGCCCTGGAGGCAGAGATTGCAGTGAGCCAAGATCGCGCCACTGCACTCCAGCCTGGGTGACAGAGTGGGACTCCGTCCCCAAAAAACCAACAACAAAAAATTTTTTTAATGGTATACTTATATAGGGCACCTTACCATGAATGGAGCCTACCAGATTAGAAGTTCCTCTGGATGAGTCAGTGAGTGAGTGGTAAGGGAATGTGAAAGCCTAGGACATTACTGTAGGCTACTTAGACTTTATTAACACTATACACTCAGACTACACTAAATTTCTTTTCTTTTTTTTTCGAAACGGAGTCTTGCTCTGTTGCACAGGCTGGAGTGCAGTGACGCAATCTCAGCTCACTGCAACCTCCACCTCCCAGGTTCAAGCGATTCTCCTGCCTCAGCCTCCCGAGTAGCTGGGATTACAGGCACATGCCACCATTCCTGGCTAATTTTTGTATTTTTAGTAGAGACGGGGTTTCACCATGTTGGTCAGGCTGGTCTCGAACTCCTGACCTCATGATCCACCCGTCTCGGCCTCTCAAAGTGCTGGAACTATAGGCATAAGCCACTGCACCTGGCCCCACTAAATTTCTTAAAAAATAAAGTAATACTCCAGGCGTGGTGGCTCATGCCTGTAATCCCAGCACTTTGGGAGGCTGAGGCAGGTGGATCATTTGAGGTCAGGAGTTCACAACCAGCCTGGCCAACATGGTGAAACCCTGTCTCTACTAAACATACAAAAATCAGTTGGGCATGGTGGTGCACTTCTGTAATCCCAGCTACTCGAGAGGCTGAGGCAGGAGAATTGCTTGAACTCAGGAGGCGCAGGTTGTCGTGAGCCGAGATTGCGCCACTGCACTCCAGTCTGGGTGACAGAGTGAGACCCTGTATGTATAAATAAATAAATAAATAAATAAATAAATAAATAAAGTAATTGCACTATAATGTTCTGATGACTATGACATCACCAGGCAAGAGGAATTTTTCTTTTTTTTTTTTTTTTTTTTTTTTGAGACGGAGTCTCGCTCTGTCGCCCAGACTGGAGTGCAGTGGCGCGATCTCGGCTCACTGCAAGCTCCACCTCCCGGGTTCACGCCATTCTCCTGCCTCAGCCTCCGGAGTAGCTGGGACTACAGGCGCCCGCCACCACGCCTGGCTAATTTCTTTTTGTATTTTTAGTAGAGACGGGGTTTCACCATGTTCGCCAGGATGGTCTCGATCTCCTGACCTCGTGATCCGCCCGCCTCGGCCTCCCAAAGTGCTGGGATTACAGGCTTGAGCCACCGCGCCCGGCCAACAAGAGGAATTTTTCAGTTGCATTATGTTATGGGAGGCTCATCGTCTGTCATTGTTTGAACCATCATCATGTGGCAAATGATTGTATAATCTCACTGGTTGTGACAGAACAGCTAGTTGCCCTCAGTGACTATCCTCTCCTACTGGACACTATGTTGCCCAGCTAAAAGATTACATTTTCCAACTCCCCCTTGAAGCAAAACCCAGCCATCACAGATTTAAACATAAACACTATGTCATTATTATACCTAATAGAAGTAATAGTACAAGTAATTCCTTATCATCATCTAATGCCTAGTGCATATTCAAATCTCCTGATGTTTCAAGGATGTCTTTTTACATTTGGTTCATTAAAATCAGAATTCAAGGCCCACCTACTACAGTTTGAGTCTCCCTTCCCTATTTCATGCCCTTGATTTGTTTCATTACTTTGTCTGTAGAATGTTCTTTGACTGCTTCCTCATGGTGTCATTTACCATCACAAGGTAAATGACTAGCTTTTAAAGAAAGAAGGAAATATGTCTCTTCTATCTCCTTCCCTTATCTATGACTGCTAGTTACATCCAGAGGCTTGATTACTTCAGGTTCAATTTTTTAGGCAAGAATCTTTAAGGGTGGTGCCACATCCATTCATCACACCAAGAGGTCCATAATGCCATGTAGGGCTACACGTGTTTTAAAAAGAAAACTTTCTACAGAATCACCATATGTGTCAATTATATAAGGATTAAAAAGCCAAAGTTTTCCAAATTAAGTGGGTCTAAGAGTCCTTAAGTAGTAATAGAACCATAATGGCTAAATTTTCAAAGTAGTCTTTCCAAATGAAATGTCATATTTGCCCTCTTATCTAATTACTGTCAATGGTATGATTTCTTTAAAATATTAATATGTATATTATAGATTTGTCCAAACACTGCTTGTCAGCATGAAAAATATACTATTAAAGTTCTCCCACTCTGTATTAAATTAGAAACTTTTCAAGTGTCAAATACTACAATTAATACAGGATAATTGTATGATATCCCTCCACAGTACCAAAAAAACACACATTTACAATATAGATAACTTGGCTGTGCACGGTGGCTCACACCTGGAATCCTAGCACTTTGGGAGGCTGAGGCAGGTGGATCACTTGAGGTCAGGAGTTTGAAACCAGCCTGGCCAACATGGTGAAACTCCGCCCTACTAAAAATACAAAAATTAACCGGGCGTGGTGGTGGGCGCCTGTAATCCCAGCTACTCAGGAGGCTGAGGCAGGAGAATAGCTTGAACCTGGGAGGTGGAGGTTGCAGTGAGCCAAAACTGAGCCATTACACTCAAGCCTGGGGGACAAGAGCGAAACTTCGTCTCAAAAAAAAAATAAATAATAAAAATAAAACATGGATAACTGGATTTAGTCATAAAATTAACAGCTAAAATAAGACACACCAAGTTCCAAGATCTGAAAGAAGGGGAGATTGCTAAATTCATCCCAAGTAGGGGAAAAAAACTCAGCAAATCCTATTTGCCTGGGATGCTATTCCTACTTGGTGCTAATATTCCAAAATAATAACAGATGAATTTGCTCTGATGTGATGATAAAGAGTGTGTTGAGTGTTTACCTTGCAGCCTGGAAAAGAGAAAGATCATTTAACTAGGAATAACAGCGTACTTGTCCTGGTTCTAACCAGGTAGGAACTTGGAAAAAGTCCCTTCTGTCAACCTGTTTCCTTAATATTCCTAAACGCCAGGAACTGAGCAAAGACTCATTCATTAGCCTGTTTAAACCACCTCCCCCACCCCCATCCCCAAAAAACTGTGAGGTTGGTAATATCATCCTCTCAATTTTATAGATGAGAAAAGGGGCCGGGTATGGTGGTTCAAGCCTGTAATCCCAGCACTTTGGGAGGCTGAGGTGGACGGACCACCTGAGGTCAGGAGTTGGAGACCAGCTTGGACAACATGGCGAAACCCCACCTCTACTAAAAATACAAAAATTAGCCCGGCGTGGTGGTAGGCACCTGTAATCTCAGCTACTCTGGAGGCTGAGGCTGGAGAATCACTTGAAACCGGGAGGTGGAAGTTGCAGTGAGCCGAGATCATGCCATTGCACTCCAGCCTGAGTGATGAGAGCAAAACTCCGTCTCAAAAAAAAAAAAAAAAAAAGAGGAAAGAGAAAAAAAAAAAAAAAGAGGCACAGAAAGATTGAATAATTCGCCCAAGGTCGCAAAACTTGTAATAACGCTAGAACCCATACTCCAACGCGGCACCTACTATTTCAATCACATTAGCTTCTTAATACCTTTTAATACCCTTATTTCGTGCAATTTTTCTGCCACTAGCAACTCTGTTGACCACACCTTGTTATAAAACATGTCTTTCCGGGCCCAACGCTGTGGCTCACACCTGTAATTCCAGCACTTTGGGAGGCTGAGGTGGGAGGATCACTTGAGGCCAGGAATTTGAGACCAGTCTGGCCACCATGGCAAAACCCCACTCTACTAAAATACAAAAATTAGTTAGGCGTGGTGGTGGGCGCCTGTAGTCCCAGCTACACCGTAGGCTGAGGCTGGAGATTGAGGTTGCAGTGAGCCGAGATCCAACCACTGCACTCCAGCCTGGAAAAGAGTGAGACTTTGTATCAAA
The DNA here is from genome assembly GCF_037993035.2 of Macaca fascicularis. Lineage (NCBI taxonomy): Eukaryota > Metazoa > Chordata > Mammalia > Primates > Cercopithecidae > Macaca > Macaca fascicularis. The sequence continues at coordinate 141,785,748 of NC_088381.1, read as the reverse complement.
AAACAAACAAATCACATGTCTTTCTGGATCTCTCTGCCAGTCTTCTCCTCCCCTTCCGGTTTTCTGGTCTCCTCCTTCCCCTCCCGAAGTCTTGCATGTGGAAATTCCTATCTGGCTCTTCCCTTTCTCAGTGACCTCACTGACCTCTATGGCTCCTGCTACCAACCACTTTATATGGAAATTGATAATAATTTGCGTCTCTGGCCCAGAATTTCAAACTAACTGCCCAGATCGTCAGCGCTAAGAGGATAAGGACTCGTCTGCTTTCTTCAATGATGTGACTCCAGGCCGGGCGCGGTGGCTCACGCCTGTAATCCCAGCACTTTGGGAGGCCGAGGCGGGCACATCACGAGGTCAGGAGATCAAGACCATCCTGGCTAACACGGTGAAACCTCGTCTCTACCAAAAACAACAAAATATTATCCAGGCGTGGTGGCACGCACCTGTAATCCCAGCTACTCGGGAGGCTGAAGCAGGAGAATCGCTTGAACCCGGGAGACGGAGTCTGCAGTGACCCGAGATCAAGCCACTGCACTCCAACCTGGGCGACAGAGCGAGACTCCGTCACACATACACACACACACAAAAATGTGAGTCCAATCCCCTAAGCCCGGCACATGGTAGGTGCTCAACTAATCTGTGTTAAATGAAAGCTCCAGAGGCACCTCAAACACAATTACGTCAAAACCTCAGGTTGCTTTCCCCCAAGAATTCAAAAAAACACCCCAAAACCTGCTTCAAAAAGAAGCTTCTGCTTCTCAGTGTTCTGGGCAATAACGCCAGTGTCCCCGGTAGATCCGGGAGGACGCCTGGAAGTCACCCTGGTTGAGTCTCCTCCCTCCCCGCTGAAGCCCGAAGCAGCTTCAAGAGCCACAGTCGCGGCGACCGCTCGCGCGTCACTGACCGTAGTGGAGCCCGGGTAAACGAAATCTCGCGTGATTTGCCGGAAAGATGCTGTACTCCACGACCCCAGCTCGTCCCCAGGCCGCGGCCCTCCGACCGCAGTACGCAGGCGCGCGGCTAGGCCCGGCTCCGCGCCCCCTCCCCTCCCAGGGGCGGGGTTTGGAAGCTTAGGGAAGATTCCCGGGCGCCCCACGTTTCCGGGAGAAGCAGGGGAAATGCAGCACGTCAGGGGAGAGTAACTAGTCTGGATAAAGTGCGTTAATAACTTAACTGAGATTGGTTCCCTGTGGCCGCCCCTACTGCCTTGACCCAAAAAGCAAATCTTGCAACCTTGACCGGCGAGTTCACATTTAGCAGTCCTTGAAGAAGCTGTATTAGTTTTGTGGATTTCTCCCTGAACCTCGATTGGGGAAATCATAGTGAGAGAGGGACTGTCAAGCCTACTCCTTGTTGTATAGACGGGAAACTGAGTCTCGGAGAGCTGATGTGATTGGATCACCTACCTTTCAGCTGGTTAGGGGCAGTGCTGAAATAAAACGCCTGTCCCCGGACCCTGATCCTGGGCCCCTTTGCGCCTCTTTTATTTCACAAAGAATACCAAATTCCTCCAGGATTACCCAGGGTGGGCTGATTTCTCAATTTCATTCATTGTTAGTTGTCTCCTTTTGTGCTGGACTGGGTTGAGCAAAGTGTATACCTAGGACAGCTTCGGATCCTCAGGGACTTAAGACCCTAAGAAAGATCATGTGAATTAGGCAGGTATAAGAATTGCTTGTATTCACGTGAGAGCTAATAGCTCAGCACAAGTCACGCATGGAGTAGCTGAAAGATGACGAGGTTGGTGAGCAAGGGAATAGTGATCGAACAGGTTGGAGCTGCTGGTAGCTTTATGTCTGAATGTTTTTGCTTCTTTGGGAAAGCTTCAGGAAGGACTAGAAGAATTATACTACTTTGCAAACATTTTCAGACAGGAGCTAATCTCTTTTATCTGTCATGGACCGGTAGACAGATCTTCAATGCCTTTTGTAATGACTTAAACCAAATGATGAAAAATAAAATGCTCAAATAGACAAAAGGTAGTAGTATAAAATAAAGGTAATCTAGAACCTGATTTAAAAGAAACACTCATTCAAAATAGAAAAGAAACCCTGCAATATTAAATTAGTTTTGGGGCTGGGCGCGGTGGCTCACGCCTGTAATCTCAGACCTTTGGGAGGCACAGGCAGGTGGATTGCTTGAGTCAGGAGTTCGAGACCAGCCTGGGCAACGTGGTGAAACCGCGTTTCTTCAAAAAATAGAAAATAAAATGAAATTAGCCAGGTGTGGTGATGCTTGCTGGTAGTCTCTCAGCTGCTCGGTAGGCTGCAGCGAGCCTTGATCACACCACTGCACTCCAGCCTGGGTGACAGACTGATACCTTGTCTTAAAAATTTAAAATACATGTATATTAATTAGTTTTAGCTCTCTTGATTCTAGGGTCTGTGAATTCCTTGTAACAAGTGTGATTTTTCTCACCAAAATGAGTTCCCAAAAATTCAATAAATGAGTAGAGGATTTATATGTACATTTTAATCTTGTTTATCCCCTACTTCTAAATTTTCTCTAACACCAGGATTACTATCATTTATATAATGCTTAGTTTGAGTTGGATAATGCCTTATATGATTTTTTGCCTACACGATTTAATTTTCAAAACAGCCCTGTTACTATTATTACCATTTTACCAATGAGGAAACCAAAGTTAAACCAGTTAAGTACTAAGTCAGGTTAAGTAACTAATAAGTAAAGGAGCAAGTTATCCTCCCTCAGTCCAAGCACCTGACCCTTTGTTATATTTGCCATAAATCTGGAATTCCCTACTCCTCCCCCTTTGCAGAACTTTGTACTGCCCCCTTCTCATCATTCAAGGAATTCCTGAGAATCATTTTCTTTTCTTTTTTTTTTTTTTAAGACGGAGTCTCTCTCTGTCGCCCAGGCTAGAGTGCAGTGGCACGATCTCCGCCTACTGCAACCTCCGCCTCCCAGGTTCAAGCAACTGAACCTACTGAGTAGCTGGAACTACAGGCGTGTGCCACCACACCCAGCTAATTTTTGTATTTTTAGTAGAAACGGGGTTTCATCATGTTGGCCAGGCTGGTCTCAAACTCCAGACCTCAGGTGATCCACCCACCTTGGCCTCCCAAAGTGCTGGGATTAAAGGCGTGAGCCACCACACCTGGCCCTGAGAATAATTTTCTAGACTTCACTAGAAGGAAGTGTCAATTATTCTCATTTCCATCTTATCAAAAAAAATACATAGTATATATTGTTTCATTCAATCATGATAAATATAGGCCAGGTACAGTGGTTCACACTCATAATTCCAGCACTTAGGGAAGCGAGACAGGAGGATCACTTGAGGCCATAAGTTTCAGACCAGCCTAGGAACATAGGAGACCCCAGAAAAAAAGTAGCCAGGTGTGGTGGCACACACCTGCAGTCCCAGCTACTCAGGAGGCTGAGGCAGGAGAATCACTTAAACCCAGGAATTCCAAGTTGTAGCTAGCTATGATCTCACCACTACATTCCACGTAGGTACCAGAGAAGACTTTGTCTCAAAAAAAAAGTCCAGGCACTGTGACCCAAACCTGTAATCCCAGAACTTTGGGAGGCTGAGAGGTAGGAAGATCAATTAAGCCCAGGAGTTCAACACCAGCCTAGGCAACATGACAAAACCCACCTCTACATAAATTTTAAAAATTAGCCTGGTATGATGCACGTGCCTGTTGTCTCAGCTACTTGGGAGGCCAAGGTAGGAGGATCACTTGAGCCCAGGAGGGCGAGGCTGCAGCGAGCTGTGTTTGCACCACTGCACTCCAGCCTAGGCAACAGAATGAGATTCTGTCTCTTAAAAAAAAAAAAAAAAAAAAAAAAAAAAAAAAAAGCGTAATAAATATAACTACTTGGCCAGGCGCAGTGTCTCACGCCTGTAATCCCAGTACTTTGGGAGGCCGAGGCAGGCGGATCACGAGGTCAGGAGATTGGGACCATCCTGGCTAACACGGTGAAACCCCGTCTCTACTAAAAATACAAAAAAATTAGCCAGGTGTGGTGGTAGGCGCCTGCAGTCCCAGCTACTCTGGAGGCTGAGGCAGGAGAATGGCATGAACCCAGGAGGCAGAGCTTGCAGTGAGCGGAGATTGCGCCACTGCACTCCAGCCTGGGCGACAGAGCGAGACTCAGTCTCAAAAAAATAAAAAAATAAAATAAATAAATATAAATACTTAATCTGATATGTTTGTATACTCATTAAATTATGTTTTAGTTTTTTTATTCATTAAATTATTTTTAAATGAAAATAACTTCATATGATAGCAAATTACTTAGGAGAAATCATTCAAGTTTGACCAACCTGCATGATATATGACAGTGCAATATCAAAGATTATTGGATGCTAAATAAAACATTTTTCCATGGAGGTGATAATTGTTCATAATGACACAAATTCATACCCAAACATACATCGTAAAGAAATAACAGAACAAGGTAGGAGATAAAAACCGCACCTGGCTAGGCTCAGAAGCTCATGCCTGTAATCCCAGCACTTTGGGAGGCTGAGGTGGGCGGATCACATGAGGTCAGGAGTTCGAGACCAGCCTGGCCAACATCGTGAAACCCTGCTCCACTAAAAATACAAAATACAAAAGTACAAATACAAATAAAACTACAAAAAATTAGCCGGGCGTGTTAGCAAGCACCTGTAATCCCAGCTACGCAGGAGGCTGAGGCCAAAGAATGGCTTGAACCTGGGAGGCAGAGGTTGCAGTGAGCCCAGATCATGCCACTGCACTCCAGCCTGGGCGACAGAGCAAGACTCCATCTCAAAAAAAAAAAAAAAGAAAGAAAAAGGAAAAAAAAAGAATGCTGTAACTGAATCCTGTGACACTCAAGCTTAAATAAATGCTTTTTCATAAAAATTGAGTATTTAGAAAAAGGTCATATTTCTGCCTATTACAAGGTGGGTTCTCTGGAAAGCAGACTCTGATGGGGAGTTTGGTATGCAGGATGTCTATTACGGAATACCTTTTGACTCAATACTTACAGGAGGAAGAGGAAGAAAGCAGGACTGGGCAACAGGAGAAGTTGAACTCCACGGGGAGCTTGGAACTAACATGGCCAGTCAGAGTTTTCCTCTGTTGGACCTGAAGTTTCTCCCACTGCCTTTAGTTAAAGTCACTGTGGGTAATGTATCTCAAAATTGCAAAGCATAATTTTCTCCCCTGTACCTCCTATTGGTATGACTGATCTCTTTAGGGGCTTGAATGCAATAAACTCCCTATTTCACTGCTATTAAACAAAAGTTTATTTATTTATTTATTTTAATTTTTTTTGAGATGGAGTCTCATTTTATCACCCAGGCTGTAGTGCAGTGCCGGGATCTTGGCTCACTGCAACCTCTGCTTCCCAGGTTCAAGTGATTCTCCTGCCTCAGCCTCCCAAGTAGCTGGGACTACAGGCACCCACCACCATGCCTGGCTAATTTTTGTATTTTTAGTAGATACAGAGTTTTACTATGTTGGCGAAGCTGGTCTTGAACTCCTGACCTCAAGTGATCCACCTGCCTCGGCCTCCCAAAGTGCTTGGATTACAGGCGTGAGCCACTGCACCCGGCCATATTTCCTCCTCCACTTCTGCCAGTAAAATTTAGCTCTACTAGCCTACATTTTACTTATAATGTTGACTAATGAAATCCGGAGCCTGACCTTAAAAATACCAACTCTTCAAAATTAACAAAAAGAGTCCCAGAAAGAGATAAATGAGATTTCTCCTCTCCCCTGCAGTTACTGATGGAAAGAGACATTTCTGTATCATAAAATCATTTCAAAGACTCTAACCATATAAGTTGTTAAATTAAGAACATTCATATGATTACCAACTTGTATGGACATTTATAAATGTGATCAACCTTTTTTTTGTTCCCCCTTAATATATCTGTCCTTTGAAGCATAATTTCAGGAAAGAGAGCTTAAAAACTCTTAGAGGTTTAGAAATTCTTGCATGCCAAGTGAAAATAACCTTGAAAGAAAAACCTTTGAAGATTGGCTGTTGTATCGTTATCTATTGCTACAAACAAATTACCCCCAAAACTTAGTGGTTTAAAACAACGAACTTTTCAGTGGCTCATGCTTGTAATCCCAGCACTTTGTAGGGGCCGAGGCAGGCGGTTCACGAGGTCAGGAGTTCGAGACCAGCCTGGCCAAAACAGTGAAACCACATCTCTACTAAAAATTCAAAAATTAGCTGGGTGTGGTGGCAGGCGCCTATAATCCCAGCTACTCGGGAGGCTGAGGCACGAGAATCACTTGAACCCGGGAGTCAGAGATTGCAGTGAGCCAAGACTGTGCCACTGCACTCCAGCCTGGGTGACAGAGCTAGACTCCATCTCAAAAAACAAACAAAAACTATGAACTTTTATGTTATTATCTCAGAGTTTTGAAGGATCAGGAAGCCAGGCACAGTTTAGCTGGATACTTCTGGCTCAAGGTCTCTGTAGTCAAGCTGCCAGTCTGGGCTGGGCTGTGGTCTCATTAAGAAGACTCAGCTGGGGAAGAATCCACTTCCAAGCATGCTTTTTTTTTTTTTTTTTTGAGACAGTCTTGTTCTGTTGCCCAGGCTGGAGTGCAGTGGCACAGTCTCAGCTCACTCAAGCGATTCTCATGCCTCGGCCTCCCAAGTAGCTGGAATTACAGGTGCACGCTACCATGCCTGGCTAATTTTCATATTTTTAGTAGAGACAGGGTTTCACAATGTTGGCCAGGCTGGTCTCAAACTCCTGGTCTCAAGGGATTCTCCTGTCTCAGCCTCCTGAGTAGCTGGGATTACAGGCGCCCGCCACCATGCTTGGCTAATTTTGTATTTTTAGTAGAGATGGGGTTCCTATATGTTGGTCAGGCTGGTCTCGAACTCCCGATCTCAGGTGATCCGCCCACCTCAGCTTCCCAAAGTGCTGGGATTATAGGCGTGAGCCACCGCGCCCAGCCCTATTATTATTATTATTAAAGACTAGTCAAGGCCGGGCGCGGTGGCTCAAGCCTGTAATCCCAGCACTTTGGGAGGCCGAGACGGGCGGATCACGAGGTCAGGAGATCGAGACCATCCTGGCTAACACAGTGAAACCCCGTCTCTACTAAAAAATACAAAAAACTAGCCGGGCGAGGTGGCGGGCGCCTGTAGTCCCAGCTACTTGGGTGGCTGAGGCAGGAGAATGGCGTGAACCTGGGAGGCGGAGCTTGCAGTGAGCTGAGATCCGACCACTGCACTCCAGCCTGGGCGGCAGAGGGAGACTCCGTCTCAAAAAAAAAAAAAAAAAAAAGACTAGTCAAGCGCAGTTGTAAGAAGGAAGAAAGAGTAGAACAAGGAGTTCAATCTGTAACTGAACAGTCAATTGATATAGCTCACAACCTTCAGACTAGTCCACATTTATTATTGCTGGGAATGAAAATTGGAACAATCTCAATGAGGGGAATTTGGCAACTAATAAACTATATATGCATTTATCCTTCAACGCCGCAATTTCGCTTCTAGAAACTTACCTTGAAGATAGATAGAGACAGATATGTTCAAGGTTATTTGTTGCAGCATTATTTATCATGGTAAAATATTGGCAACTACGTTAAGTGTCCAAGTGTAAGAGATTGGTTAAATAAGCTATGATACATCCACCTAGTAAAATACCATCAAGCTATACAAAAAAATTCAAGACAGATCATTATGGACTGATATGAAGGCCGGGTTTTTTATAGAAACAGGGTCTCACTCTGCCCAGGCTGGAATGCAGTCACATGATCATAGCTCACTGTAGCCTTGAACTCCTGGGCTCTAGTGATCCTCCCACCTCAGCTTCCCAAAATGCCAGGATTACAGGTATGACCCACCACGCCTGGCCTCCAAGAAATATTACTAAGTGAAAAAAGTAAAGTGCAAATAATCATATGTAGTATGTTACATTTGTGCAAGAAAGGAAGGAAAATAAGAAAACATACATATGGGCCAGGCTCAGTGGCTCATCACACCTATACTCCTAGCACTTTGGGAGGTCGAGGTGGATGGATTGCTTGAGCCCAGGAATTCAAGACCAGCCTGGGCAAAAAGGTGAAACCCCATCTCTACTCTAAAAAATACAAAAATTAGTTGGGTGTGGTAGTGTGCACCTGTGGTCCCAGGTACTCAGGAGGCTGATGTTGGAGAATGGCTTGAGCCTGGGAGGTCGAGGCTGCAGTGAGCCGTGATCATGCCACTGCACTTTAGCCTGGCCAATGAAACAAGACCCTGTCTCAAAAAAACAAAAAAAAGTAAAATATATATATGTGTATATATATGTGTGTGTGTGTATATATATATATATATATGCTTGTTTTTATTAAAAGAATCAGGAAACATAAACCAAAAACAACAAAGGTGGCTACCTATAAGGGATGTAGGGAAATAGGTGGCAGTGATATTAGGAGTGAAACAGTGGGGCATGGTGGCTCACACCTGTAATCCCAGCATTTTGGGAGGCTAAGGTGGGCAGATCACTTGAGGCCAATAATTTGATATTAGCCTGGCCAACATGGTAAAACCCTGTTTCTACCAAAAATACAAAAATTAGCCAGTCGTGGTGGCGCCTGCCTATACTCCCAGCTACTCGGGAGGCTGAGGTGGGAGAATCGCTTGAATATGCGAGGCGGAGGCTGCAGAGAGCCGAGATCGTGCCATTGCACTCCAGACTGGGCTAGTGAGTCTTTTGTCATATGCTGATGGATCTGTGTATGTTTAGGGGAGTACATTCAAAGTGGAGACTGTCTTCAAGTATGTTCCATGTTTTCCTTTCTACAGGGCCTTTTTGAGTCTCTTACATACATATGCACAGCTCCAGTGTCAGCTAGGCATGTGTGAATAGGTTGGCCCCTCTTTGGTCTCCACTATGCATGCATTCTGCCCCAGCTAGGAATATGCTTGCCCCAACCACAACAGGCTCATAGAACCAGGCTGTTGGCCTTCTCCTGCTCACCAGCCTCAGAGAAGTCACTTCCACTGACAATAGCTCTAAGCATTGACATTGCCCACTGCTCCAAATAAAGCATCACCCTTCCATCACAGCAAAAAAGCTGCCAGTCTTCATGACCTGCCCTGCCCTGGCAGAACCTCCACATATTCAGCTGGAGTGGTGGTAGGGAAATGGGAGTAGCCCCAGGTCAGAATACCTCAGATCCCTCTGATTCTTACCTAAAGTTCAGTGTTCAAGCATAAATGCTTCTCATTGTTGTATGCTTTTGGTCAATTTCTGGAGCACAAAAGGGTTGCTTATGTTAATTTTGTCCAGCTTTAGAGCTGTTTTTTGTTTTTCTAATGGGGGTTGATTGGATGTACCAATCGCCTCACTTGGTTATTATGAGAAATCTGTTTGTTTATTTTATGAATTCCAAATAATTTTAGAGAAAGACTTGACATTTCTGTGTGATTCAAAAGAGACATTGTCACAGCCAGACGTGGTGACGTATGTCTCTAGTTCCAGTTACTTGGGAAGTTGAGACAGGAGAATCACTTGAGCCCAGGAATTTGGGGCTACAGTGCACTGTGATGGTGCCTGTGAATAGTCACTGCACTCTAGCCTGGGCAACACAGCAAGACCCCATCTCTAAAAACTATAGAAATAGTAAAATAAAAATAAAAGGGGGGGTAGTATTGTAAAAAAAAAAAAAAAAGGCATTGGCTTTAAAAAAATTTTTCTTTTTTTTTTTTTTTTTTTTGAGACGGAGTCTCGCTCTGTCGTCCAGGCTGGAGTGCAGTGGCGCGATCTCGGCTCACTGCAAGCTCCGCCTCCTGGGTTCACGCCATTCTCCTGCCTCAGCCTCCCGAGTAGCTGGGACTACAGGAGCCCACAACCGCGCCCGGCTAATTTTTTGTATTTTTAGTAGAGATGGGGTTTCACCGTGGTCTCGATCTCCTGACCTTGTGATCCACCCGCCTCGGCCTCCCAAAGTGCTGGGATTACAGGCGTGAGCCACCGCGCCCGGCCTTAAAAAAAATTTTCTGAGAAACTCTGATCTAATTAAACTTCCTCATTGTACAGAGAAAAAAAAAGAAAAGTTATTATTTACCCAAGATAGAATAACTTGGTTAGTTTTTAAAATAGCAAATTAAGCTATCTTCTTTTCTTTTTTTTTTTTCTTTTTTTTTTTTTTTTGAGATGAAATCTCACTCTGACACCAGGCTGGAGTGCAGTGGCATGATCTCAGTTCACTGCAACCTCTGCCTCCTGGGTTCAAGTGATTCTCCTGCCTCAGCCTCCCAAGTAGCTGGGACTACAGGTGCGTGCCACCACGCCCAGCTAAATTTTGTAATTTTTTTTTTTTTTTTGAGACGGAGTCTCGCTCTGTCGCCCAGGCTGGAGTACAGTGGCCGGATCTCAGCTCATTGCAAGCTCTGCCTCCCGGGTTTACGCCATTCTGCTGTCTCAGCCTCCCGAGTAGCTGGGACTACAGGCGCCTGCCACCTCACCCAGCTAGTTTTTTGTATTTTTTAGTAGAGACGGAGTTTCACCGTGTTAGCCAGGATGGTCTCCATCTCCTGACCTTGTGATCCGCCCGTCTCGGCCTCCCAAAGTGCTGGGATTACAGGCTTGAGCCACCGCGCCCGGCTAAGTTTTGTATTTTTAATAGAGACAGGGTTTCACCATGTTGGCCAGGATGGTCTCCATCTCTTGACCTCGTGATCCGCCCACTTCAGCCTCCCAAAGTGCTGGGATTACAGGTGTGAGCCACCGTGTCCCGCCTATCTTATATTTTCATAGTGACTAATAAAGCTACCCATCCTAGAATATTTTTTCCAATTTCTTTAATTTGCTGCCATCTGTTGATCACCTCTGTCTTTCTTTTCATGTACTGTTTCTATGGATACATGTCCAGGACTTGTATAATAATCGTAGGGGTGGAAAGGTGTGATATGCCTGACACTCCCATAAAAACAGACAAATTAACAAGAGAAAAAAGCATAACAAATTTATTTAATCAAGATGGGGTTTTTTGTTGTTTGCTTGTTTTTTTTTAGACAGAGTCTCACTCTGTTGCCCAGGCTGGAGTGAAGTGGTGCAATCTCAGTTCACTGCAACCTCTGCCTCCCAGGTTTAAGTGATTCTCCTACCTCAGTCTCTGGAGTAGCTGGGATTACAGGCACCCGCCACCATGCCCAGCTAATTTTCATATTTTTAGTAGAGATGGGGTTTCACCACGTTGGCCAGGCTGGTCTCGCACTCCTGACCGCAGGTGATCTGCCCACCTTGGCCTCCCAAAGTGCTGGGATTACAGGCATGAGCCACCGTGCCAGGGCTAATCAAGGTTTTACAAGATACAGGAGGACTTCAGAAATGAAGACCCAAAGACCTAGGGAAAATTATTTTTTATAGAGACAGAGTCTTGCATACTGCCCAGGCTGTTCTCAAACTCCTGGCCTCACGCAATCCTCCCACTTCAGCCTCCCAAAGTTTTGGAATTACAGGCGTGAGCCACTGCTCCCAGCCTCTTACTCACTTTAGAGCCACAGTGCCTAGCATAATCTTTGACATATATAAAAAGTACAAGATATATTTGTAAATTCAATGGAAAATCTGGGACTCTTCTCCTAATTCAAGTTGTCTGCATTATCTCAGTAAGACTTTCAAGCTCTGTGGTCAGGGTTTGAAAGGCATTAGATACGCTGAGTGCAGTGGCTCACACCTGTAATCCTAGCACTTTGGGAGGCCAAGGTGGGAGTTTCATTTGAGCTCAGGAGTTTGAGACCAGCCTGGGAAACATAGTGAGACCTTGTCTATACAAAAAATGAACAAAATTAGCCAGGCGTGGTGGCGTGTGCCTGTAGTCACAGCTACTTGGGAGGCTGATGTAGGTGACTCGCTTGAGCCCATGAGGTCAAGGCTGCAGTTAGCTGTAATCACCCCACTGTTCTCTAGCCTGGACGACAGAGCGAGACCGTGTCTCAAAAGAAAAAAAAGGGGCAGGGAAGAAAGAAATAAAAGAAAACAAAGGAAGGAAGGAAGGAAGGAAGGAAGGAAGGAAGGAAGGAAGGAAGGAAGAGAGGGAGGGAGGGAGGGAGGGAGGGAGGGAGGGAGGGAGGGAGAAGGAAGGAAGGGAGGGAGGGAGGAAAAAGAAAAAAGAAAAGAAAAGGGAAAGTATTCGATAAGCAGTTGAGATCAGAAATTCAGTTCTGCATCTTCTTTGTGACTTCTCATTCATCTCTGGGTCAGTCATAGAGTCTCTCTTGTCTTAATTTTCTCATCTATGAAACAGCTACCCCTCTATTTATCACCAGTGGTTTTGAGAACCTTAATCAACATTTAGGAAATAATATATAATCCTCATAACATGAGACCCATCATTGAAAGACTATACCATTATCATGGCCCATTTCATTTTATCTGGATTTTTAAAAACTAAGTTGGTTTTATATATTGATGTGAATTTCTACGCAGCACTATTGTTAAATTGAGTGTTGATTTTCACTCCCCAGAGAGTTTTCTCCTTCAGTAGTGGAAAAATGAAGCGTACATTATTGCAATAATAACACTCTTACTTGTGATCTTGTCATTTCACAAGATTCTTTTTTTTTTTTTTTTTTTTTGAGACGGACTCTTGCTCTGTTGCCCAGGCTGGAGAGCAGTGGTATGATCTCGGCTCACTGCAACTTCTGCTGCCGGGGCTCAAGTGTTTCTCCTGCCTCAGCCTCCTGAGCAGCTAGGATTACAGGTGTGTGCCACCATGCCCAGCTTTTTTTTTTTTTTTTTTTTAGTAGAGATGGGGTTTCACCATGTTGGTCAGGCTGGTCTTGAACTCCTGACCTCAAGTGATCGGCCTGCCTCGGCCTCCCAGAGTGCTAGGATTACAGGTGTGAGCCACAGCACCTAGCCTCATAAGAATCTTGAAACAGGAGTTGGGCTAAATTACAGCTTAGAGGAGAAACCTTCAGAGTAAAAGCATGAGCTGTAGGAACAACCTTAGCTGCTGTTCTTTGCATTTTCCTTTTTCTAGGTTCAATTCTTGAGAACCCAGGAGTAGATAAGCCCTAGCATCATATGCATTCAAACACTTCTTTTAAATATAATAGCTGCTGTTTCTTCTCTAGCTGCTCCACCAATCCTATGAGACACCCTTCTTATAGTCCAGGGGGGACTTCCTGATATCTGTCCCTAGCTATTCCCTTTTTCCTGTTGGTTACTGAAGAAATAGTGGGCAAGAGCTTGTGGTTTAGGAGAGCTGCCAATCCATACCTCAGCGTGCATTGTTATCAACCAGTTTCAATTGTGATGACTCTTGGCACTTGCAAAAGCTCTTTAATTTCCGTCTCCCATTGACATTTGCTACCATGCTCTCTTGCTGTGGCCAGAATTCAGTCCTAAGAAGTTACCACATGTGACTGGGTGGTATTTTGTTAAGTAATAACTTTATTTATATGTATACATCCATATGATGATGTAGATACACATCATAAACACTACTCTATGCCTTATATATGTATGTATATATATATATCTGCACATGAGTAGTTCAAATTCCTTGACATAAAAACATATAGAATTTGTGCACAGTGGCTCATGCCTGTAATCCCAGCAGTTTGGTAAGCCACGGTGGGAGGATCACTTGAGGCCAGGAGTTCAAGACCAGCCTGGGCAACATAGTGAGACCCTGTCGCTACAGAAAATCTTAAAAAATATTAGCCAAGTGTGGTGACACACCCCTGTAGTCCCAGCTACTCAGGAGGCAAAGATGGGAAGATTGCTTGATCCCAGGAGATTGAGGTTATGCTGAGCTATGATTGTACCACTCCAGCCTGGGTGACAAAGCAAGGCCCTGTCCCCCCCCAAAAACAAAAACAAAACAAAAACTTACAGAATTTCCATATATATATATATATATATATATATATATATTTTTTTTTTTTTTTTTTTGAGACGGAGTCTCGCTCTGTCACCCAGGCTGGAGTGCAGTGGCACGATCTCAGCTCACTGCAAGCTCCGCCTCCCGGGTTCCCACCATTCCCCTGCCTCAGCCTGCTGAGTAGCTGGGACTACAGGTGCCCACCACCACGCCTGGCTAATTTTTTGTATTTTCAGTAGAGACGGGGTTTCACTGTGTTAGCCAGGATGGTCTCTATCTCCTGACCTTGTGATCCACTCGCCTCAGCCTCCCAAAGGGCTGGGATTACAGGTGTGAGCCACCTTGCCCGGCTAATTTGTATACTTTTAGTAGAGACGGGGGTTTCACCATGTTGGTCAGACTGGTCTCAAACTCCTGACCTCAGGTGATCCACCCATCTCCACTTCCCAAAGTGCTGGGATTACAGGTGTGAGCCATTGCACCCGCCCCTACCCATACATTTTCTCCCCTCACGTTCCCATATTAAAACACTCTGGTCCCACACATTTTGAATAAAGGATATTCAACCTGTAGTATATAGTATATACTGTACATATTACATAATATGTAAAATAGATACATTCCCATCATTTGTCTCTACCTTATCTCCAGAAGCCCCAAACCCTATTCCTTTCCATAGCTGAGGATGATACCCAAATCTGGATCATCTGGCCTCTTCCCTGCGTCTTATATTTTTGAGGGACTCCTGTGCATACATACATACATACATAAAATTGTGTTTCTCCTGTTAATGTCTTATGTCAATTACATTCACAGACCAGCCAAAGAGCCTAGAAGAGTTGAGGGAAGCATGTTTCCTTCCCTACAGTCACTGGTGTGCATGTGAACAACACGTGTCACATGAACAGCAAACTCAGGTGTTTCACCACTTATCTGTTCACGACTGTAGTCATTCTCCATTTCTTCTTCTTTTTTTTTTTCAGGCTGGAGTGCCGTGGCATGATCTCAGCTCACTGCAACCGCCACCTCTCAGGTTCAAGGAATTCTCGTGCCTCAGCCTCCAGAGTAGCTGAGACTACAGGCACAAGCCACTACACTCAGCTAATTTTTTGTATTTTTAGCAGAGACAGGGTTTCACTATATTGGCCAGGCTGGTCTCGAACTCCTGACCTCAGGTGATCCACCCACCTCAGCCTCCCAAAGCGCTGGGGTTACAGGCATGGGCTACCGTGCCTGGCCCATTCTCCATTTCTTCTGATCTCCTTAATAAACACTGCTGTGAACATACCTCTTTCAGTTGATTTCATCATTTCACCAACCTGAACACAAACTCCATTAGGCTGGTATTGCAATAATATCCTCTGACAGATAGCATAGTGCCACTGAGATGTGTTGGGGTGTGTGGGAGGCAGAAGATGTACCTTGAACGGGGGAGGAGAGGGCTATGCAAAACAATGTCAGAAATGAAGATGAACTGAAAGGGGTGTCAAGTGTGACTAGTCTAAAACACAACGCGCAACCAAATCCTTGACAATAGTAGGAAATTACTTGCAGGGAGAACATTCAATTAAGCCACTATTTTCAGGAACTAGTTGAAAAAGGACTAATAAGCAGCCAACTGTTGAACATCATCTTGAGAAACAGCTAAATGACAGGTGCATCACCAAAGCGGGTAATGAACACATGAATAAAGATGTAAGTGTTTTGTGTGTCTGAAGTGATATTGCTGCGAGTGAATTATTAAAGAGTTTTATAATTTAAGGCTCAGCAAGAAGAAACTCTTGTTAAGTAGCTCTTTAGGGGACAGTGGGTTTCTACTGATCATATAGTCATCCAACATGGCTATGTTCTTTTTTTTTTTTCTTTTTTTTTGGGGACGGAGTCTCACTCTGTCACCCAGGCTGGAGTGCAGTGGCGCAATCTTGGCTCACTGCAAGCTCCGCCTCCCGGGTTCGCGCCATTCTCCTGCCTCAGCCTCATGAGTAGCTGCAGCTACAGGTGCCCGCCACCATGCCCAGCTAATTTTTTGTAATTTTTTTTTTTTAGTAGACATGGGGTTTCACTGTGTTAGCCAGGATGGTCTCGATCTTCCGACCTCTTCATCCACCCACCTCGGCCTCCCAAAGTGCTGGGATTACAGGCGTGAGCCACCGTGCCTGGCCTTTTTAAAAATTATTATTTGTGTGTGTGTGAGAGAGAGACATAGTTTCACTCTTGTTGCCCAAGCAAGAGTGCAGTGGTGCGATCTTGGCTCACTGCAACCTCTGCCTCCTGGGTTCCAGCGATTCTCTACCTCACCCTCCTGAGTAGCTGGGATTACAGGTGCCCATCGCTATGCCGGGCTAATTTTTTGTATTTTTAGTAGAAATGGTGTTTCTTTTTTTTTTTTTTTTTTTTTTTTTTGAGACAGAGTCTCACGCTGTTGCCCAGGCTGGAGTGCAGTGGCGCGATCTCGGCTCACTGCAAGCTCCACCTCCCGGGTTCCCGCCATTCTCCTGCCTCAGCCTCCTGAGTAGCTGGGACTACAGGCGCCCGCCACCGCGCCCGGCTAATTTTTTTTGTATTTTTAGTAGAGACGGGGTTTCACTGTGGTCTCGATCTCCTGACCTTGTGATCCGCCCGCCTCGGCCTCCCAAAGTGCTGGGATTACAGGCTTGAGCCACCGCGCCCGGCCAGAAATGGGGTTTCATCATGTTAGCCAGGCTGGTCTAGGACTCCTGATCTCAGGTGACCCACCCACCTTGGCCTCCCAAAGTGCTGGGTTTACAGGTGTAAGCCACCGGGCCTGGCCAAGACTGTCTATGTTCTATGCGCTGTAACAGTTGCTGCAATCCTTGTCTTAGATGCCCAGTGCCCACACAGTCTCCACATACTAAGCATATATGTACACACAGTACCTCACTTCTTATTGTAAAGAACAGCATAAAATCCAGCTCAAGGCATGTTGCATCATTGGAACACCTGAAAGCTTGCTGCTTTTTCTTCCTGGATTGACTTTATTAAAGTCAGCCTCCCTGGGCTACCTTTAATTCTGCAGCTTGTTTAGACCCAGAGGTCTGACAAGACTTTCCTTAAATCTAGATGCTTTGGTGCTTCCCAGCCTGTGTGGGCCTGGTATACAGGCGGCCATGCTTGTGAGATCCATTGAACTTGTCTTTTTTTTTAATTTATCTTTTTTATTTATGCCTCTGTAGGGGAGAAAAGTAATATCTTTCATCACTCATTGCTAGGTTCTTGGCTGACCCCCCTATAACAAAAGACAGATGAACAGGAAAAGAGAGATAATCTTTTCTGTCCTTTTTTACCAGGTCCTTGGGAGAATGTAGGAGGTTTGCGATATAAATGCAAGGAGGAGAAAAAGAAAGATTCAAGAGTTTTACAGAAGTGTCTAAGAAAATTGAAGGGGGCCAGGTGCTCATGCCCATAATCCTAATTTTTGGGAGGCTGAGGCGGATGGATCACTTGAGGCTAGGAGCTCGAGACCAGCCTGACCAACATGGCAAAACCCCGTCTCCACTAAAAATACAAAATTTAGCCAGGCGTGGTAGTGGGCACCTGTAATCCCAGCTATTCAGGAGGCTGAGGCAGGAGAATTGCTTGACCCCAGGAGGCGGAGGTTGCAATGAGCTGAGATGGCGCCACTGCACTCCAGTCTGGGCAACAGAGTGAGACTGCATCTCAAAAAAAAAAATAAAGTTGAAAGGAACATATTTCCTTTAGTCCTGTTTTCCTGGCAGGGCCCCAAGGAGGTGGCAAAGCCCCAGAGAGGAAAGGAATTGGGGCCCTCAGTCTTGCAAACAAGTCTCATGTCTCAAGTGGGCGTAGAAACGAAGGTGTCAGCAGATCTGAAGGGGCTACTGGGAAAGGGACAATGTCTCCGCAGGGATCTTCAACAGCCAGGCAGGACTCACTGTAAGAAGGTCACCTTCAACTTGGAATTGGATAAGACTGTGGAATCTTTGCCTGATTGCAAGGTGCCAAACATTAGAAATGACCAAAGTTAAATATTTGCCTGCCTGTCTGACTGGGACAGAGAGGCAGTAACTCAATTGATATGGAAAACAAAATACCTGTTCTGCAGGTCTGGCCCTGGGTGCTGAGACTGGTTTTCTCTGTGCATTCATCAGTGAAGTTGTGCAGATATAGCTCAACTGGAACTACATTTCCCAGAATTCCCTCCCCCATAGTGTATGAGTTAGGCTTGGCTACAAGTGAAAGATTGCATGTGATTTGGATGGCAGAAGTGAAGCAGTGGCCATAATGCTCTGAAAGCCTCACATACATCATGACTGCCCTGCTGACTTCCCTTGGTGTGGGGCAGCAACTTGGCCCACCATTCCTCCAGCTCCCATCCCAGGGATGTTTCCTGGGATGCTTCCCAAATAAACTACTTGCATTCAAATCCTTTTTTTTTTTTTTGAGACAGGGTCTCTCTCTGTCACCCAGGCTGGAGTGCAGTGGCCTGATCATGGCCCACGGCAGCCTCGACCTCCCAGGCTCAAGCAATTCTCCTGCCTCAGCATCCCAAATAGCTCGGACTACTGGCATGAGCCACTATGCCTGGCTGATTTAAAAAAAAAAAAATTGTAGAGACAGGGTCTCCCTATGTTGCCCTGGCTGAGTCTCAAACTCCTGGGTTTAATCAATCCTCCAGCCTCAGCCTCCCAAAGTGTTGGGATCAAATCCTTATTTCAGGGCTGGCTTCTGAGAAAACCCAACCTAAAACAGACCTCGTAAGATGGAACAATGGACCGAACCTGATAAAGTTAAATGTATTTATTTATATTTTATTTTTTGAGACAGGGGCTGGAATGTCAGTGATGTCACCCAGGCTGGAGTACAGTGGCATGATTTCGGCTCACTGCAACCTCCGCCTCCTGGGATTACAGGTGCCCACCACCACGCCTAGCTAATTTTTGTATTTTTAGTGGAGACGGGCTTTTGCCATGTTGGCCAGGCTGGTCTTAAACCCCCGACCTCAGGTGATTGATCTGCCCGCCTTGACCTCCCAAAGTGCTGGGATTACAGGCATGAGCCACCGCACCTGGTCAGATAAAGTTAAATTTAAAGATCCGCCTGGCTGGGCATGGTGGCTCACGTCTATAATCCCA
This sequence comes from Macaca fascicularis, assembly GCF_037993035.2. Taxonomy (NCBI): domain Eukaryota; kingdom Metazoa; phylum Chordata; class Mammalia; order Primates; family Cercopithecidae; genus Macaca; species Macaca fascicularis. Next base: position 141,766,844 of record NC_088381.1, on the reverse strand, counting down.
GCACTTTGGGAGGCCAAGGCAGGCAGATCACAAGGTCAAGAGATTGAGATCATCCCGGCCAACATGGTGAAACTCCATCTCTACTAAATATAAAAATTAGCTGGGAGTGGTGGCACGCACTGTAGTCCCAGCTACTTAGGAGGCTGAGGCAGGAGAATCGCTTGAACCCGGGAGGCAGAGGTTGCAGTGAGCCGAGATCACACCACTGCACTCCAGCCTGGCAACAGAGCGAGACTCTGTCTCAAAAAAAAAAAAAAGATCTGCCCTTAGATTCAAAAACCATCTTCACGTATAACAGGGAGATACTCGGCCGGGCGCGGTGGCTCAAGCCTGTAATCCCAGCACTTTGGGAGGCCGAGACGGGCGAATCACGAGTTCAGGAGATCGAGACCATCCTGGCTAACACGGTGAAACCCCGTCTCTACTAAAATACAAAAAAAAATTAGCCGGGCGAGGTGGCGGGCGCCTGTACTCCCAGCTACTCGGGAGGCTGAGGCAGGAGAATGGCGTGAACCCGGGAGGCGGGGCTTGCAGTGAGCTGAGATCCGGCCACTGCACTCCAGCCTGGGTAACAGAGCCAGACTCCGTCTCAAAAAAAAAAATAAAATAAAATAAATAACAGGGAGATACTCACACCTGAGCAGTCACAGGTCTTAGAGTTGGAGCAGGCCTCTGGCTGTGCCTGTGGGGAAGTTCAGGGGTGATCCCAAAGGTCCCAGGTTTTCAATTACTTTACATCCTGTTCAACTATACCAGATGAATAAGTGTTGTTTGTGTTTAAGATGATGCTGAGCAGATAAAGAGAAGCACACCAGTGTCACCCTAATACATCTGAGCTCCCATCTCCTTCCCAAGGCCTACATCAGTGCTGCATCTTGGTCAAAAGAAATGCCAATTTGACTCCAAACAACCTTGAAAGTAACAAAGCCTGTACTAAATCTCTCAGGCTGGGTGCGGTGGCTCACTCTGTAATCCCAGCACTTTGGGAGGCCGAGGCAGGCGGATCTGTTTAGCCCAGGAGTTCAAGACCAAGCCTGGGCAACATGGCAAAACCCTGTCTCTACCAAAAATAAACAAACAAACAAACAAAAATACACACATATATATTTATATATATATTATATATATGACATATATAACTTAGCCAGGTGTGATGGCATGTGCGTGTAGTCTCAGCCAGTTGGAGGCAGAAGCATCACTTGAACCCAAGAGGTTGAGGCTGCAGTGAGCCTCGATGGGACCACTGCACTCCAGCCTGGGTAACAGAGCGAGACCCTGTCTCAAATAAAGCAAAAATAAATCTGTTTCAGAGGGTTGGCTGAGGAAGTTGAGGAAGGAGCTACCTTATTGAAACAATAGCAAGTTCTCAAGCTTCAAAATTCCACCCTTAAGGAAATTGTTTAAATCTTTCTTCAGTTCCCCAAAGGCTCCAGCGCCCCTGTGGGTGCGTGCCCCCAAGTCCCACCCCCAAGTCTGTACTGGTGCACAAATGTTGGAGTCTCAATGACTCACAAACCAAGAGTTTCCTCAAGAGGTTGGGGTTGGGGAAAGAATGGGATTGGGGGGCAGGGAGAAACTGACTAATTATACCTCAAAAATTATTGTCCCTGTCACATGCAAAAATTAATTGCTTAAATGAGCATAAATTCAGGATCCACCACTCCCTCCTTACCAGCCAAGCCTCCTCTCAGGGAGAATTAACATAGGATAATAGGAACGGACTATTAGAAACAACTCAGTTACCTCTCACTTCCTGCTGGGAGCCAGTCCCTTATTCAGATAGGTATTTTAGGCAGGGTTGCTAATGACCTCCAAGCCCATTAGTGACATTCTTCATGTTGGCTTCACATGCTGATGCAGGTGATGTGACTGCCCCCTGGCAAGATGGGAACTTCTCTCTCTGCCCTGGCACAGCTGCATTAATGTTCTTAGGTAGCCCCTACTATTGTGTTCTAGAATTAAAATCCAGGCTAGTAAAAAGGGCTTCAGAAATTGGCCGACCACGAAGTCCTTTCCTATTTTGTTCTTTTCTGCACTGATATATGAGTAAAGGTTTACGTGGTTGACACAGCGTCCAAACTCCATTTTCTCTGCTAATGGAAGAGAGTAGAGGGAAGAAAACACAAAACAAGCCCTGTGTGCACAGCACACACACTGTCATTCTCACAAGGGCCTTTCTGGCTTCTTGGGCAGCTTGTCTCTTGAGGGGAGAGCAGGGCCGCTGGTCATGGTGCCAGGAACTCCTAGTTGCGTCAGAAAGGGGAGCCGCTGCCCGTGAAGGCTGAGCAAATTCCCTGAGGCACCCAAACAGTGGGCAAAGGAATTCAGAGGTGTTGGGCCCCTGCTGCCTCCACCCCTCCCACTTATAAAAACACAGGCAACAAGCCATCAAAAAGACATTTTCAACCAGCAAAGCCCTAATATCCAAAATGCATACTCCAATGAATCAATAGGAAAAAAAAAAAGCAACCCACTGGAAAAAAATAGACATTTCACAAAAGATGAAAAATATATTTAAAAGACGCTCATCGGCCGGGCACTGTGGCTTAAGCCTGTAATCCCAGCACTTTGGGAGGCCGAGATGGGCGGATCACGAGGTCAGGAGATCGAGACCATCCTGGCTAACACGGTGAAACCCTGTCTCTACTAAAAAATACAAAAACCTAGCCGGGCGAGGTGGCGGGCGCCTGTAGTCCCAGCTACTCGGGAGGCTGAGGCAGGAGAATGGCGTAAACCCGGGAGGCGGAGCTTGCAGTGAGCTGAGATCCGGCCACTGCACTCCAGCCTGGGTGACAGAGCGAGACCCCGTCTCAAAATAAATAAATAAATAAATAAATAAATAAATAAATAAATAAATAAAAGACGCTCATCTTCACTAACTAGCAGGGTAATGCAACTTAAAACAATAAGATGTCTTTACATCTGATGATATCAAATGGTAAAGAGGATGTGTAACAATGGGAACTCATACATGGCTGGGGAGGGAATACATTGGATTCAGTCACTTGGAAAACTATTTGGCAGTATCTAGCACAGTTGATTATTCACACATGCTATGTGCCATTTGTCCCAAAAACCTGACCACTTCTCTTGCAGGTCTCCCAGAACCTTGTCTGGATTAGCTATACAAACAAATGAGGTCTGGTTCGAGGACCTGGCATTCCTTTCCTTCCTTCCTTTCTTCTCTCCCTCCTTTCTCCCTTTTCTTCCTTCCTTTCTTTTTACCTTTTGCCTTCCCTCCTTTTCTTTCTTCCTTTATTTTTGCTTTTCAAAATAGTAAAATACAACATACATATAGAAAAATGCATAAAAGACTGGGCACAGTGGCTCACGCCTCTAATCTGAGCGCTTCGGGAGGCCTAGCCGGGCGGATCACCTGAGGTCAGGAGTTCGAGACCAGCCTGGCCAACATGGTAAAACCCTGTCTCTACTAAAAATACAAAAAAATTAGCCGGGCATGGTGGCACACACCTGTAGTCCCAGCTACTTGGGAGGCTGAGGCGGGAGAATTGCTTGAACCCTGGAGGCGGAGGTTGCATGAGCTGAGATAGAGCTACTGCATCAAGCCTAGGTGACAGAGCGAGACTCTGTCTCAAAAAAAAGAGAAAAAAGAAAAATGAATAAAATATATTTGGACAGTTTAAAAAATAATTACAAAGCAGCCCCCTGTGTAACCAACACTCAGATCAAGAAATAATAATGGCCAAGCATGGCGGCTTATACCTGTAATCCCAGCACAATGGGAGGCCGAAGCCAGAGGACTGCTTGAGCCCAGAAGTTCAAGACCAGACTGGGCAACACAGTGATGTCCTATCTCTATGAAAAATTTTCAAATTAGCTGGGCATGGTGGCATGCACCTGTAGTCCTAGCTACTTGGAGGGCTAAGGTGAGAGGATAACTTGAGCCCGGAAGGTTGAGGTTGCAATGACTTGTGATTGTGCCATTGCACAATCCTGGGTAACAGAGTAAGATCCTGTCTCAAAAAGAAAAAAAATAAAATAAAATAAATAGTAATAATCAGCACCCAAGAAGTTCCCTGTGCATCCCCTGAGTGATCACAACCATCTCCCTCCTATCAGAATTACTATTATCCTAACTTTCATTATGTTAATTCCTTCTTATTCTTTATAATCTAACACCTGTATTTGAATTTTATATGTGTGGATTCCCACTGTGTACATTCTTCTGTATCATGCTTCTTTCCCTCAATGTTATGTTTGTGGGATTCAAACAACTAACTCACTGGCTGTCACCGTAGGTCACTCATTTTCATTGCTGTATTGTATGAATTCACCACAATGCATCTCTTTCATTGTTTTTCTACCTTTTTTTTTTTTTTTGAGACGTAGTCTCGCTCTGTCACCCAGGCTGGAGTGCGGTGGCATGATCTTGGCTCACTGCAACCTCTGCCTCCCGAGTTCAAGCAATTCTCTGCCTCAGCCTCCCAAGTAGCTGAGATTACAGGCACCTGCCACCATACCCAGCTCATTTTTTTTGTATTTTTAGTAGAGACAGGGTTTCACCATCTTGGCCAGGCTGGTCTTGAATTCCTGACCTCATGGTCCACCTGCCTCAGCCTCCCAAAGTGTGGGCATTACAGGCATGAGCCACCGCACCCGGCTGCATCTCTTTCATTCTATTTTTTTCTTTCTTTCTTTTTTTTTTTTTTTTTGAGACGGAGTCTTGCTCTGTCGCCAGGCTGGAGTGCAGTGGTGCAATCTTGCCCCACTGCAACCTCTGCCTCCCAGGTTCAAGCGATTCTCCTGCCTCAGCATCCCAAGTAGCTGGGACTACAGGCGCCCGCCAGCATGCCTGGCTAATTTTTGTATTTTTAGTAGAGATAGGGTTTCACCACGTTGGCTGGGATGATCTCAATCTCTTGACCTCGTGATCTGCCTGCCTCGGCCTCCCAAAGTGCTGGTCTTTCATTCTATTCTTGATAGATAGGATTGTTGGGCCGGGCGCGGTGGCTCATGCCTATAATTCCAGCACTTTGGGAGGCCGAGGCGGACGGATCACGAGATCAAGAGATCGAGACCATTCTGGCCAACATGGTGAAACCCCATCTCTACTAAAAATACCAGAATTAGCCGGGTGTGGTGGCAGGTGCCTGTAGTCCCAGCTACTCTGGGGGTTGAGGCAGGAGAATCACTTGAACCCAGGAGGCGGAGGTTTCAGTGAGCTAAGATTGTGCCACTGCACTCCAGCCTGGAGACAGAGCAAGACGCCGTCTCAAAAAAAAAGAAAAAAAGATAGATAGGATTGTTTCTGCTTTGAGTCTATTATGAACAATGCTGCCAAGAACATTCTTGCACCTAAATCCTGATACCCATGTGCAAGAGCTTTTGTAAAGTGATGGCATTGGGGGGCTTCCCTTTCATCAGGGCTTAGTACATTCACGCTTCTTCCCTGTCTCCTCTTTCAAAACCAGCTCTCAGGAAAGGATTAGAAATTCACTCATGGCAAGGTATAAATGGCTGAGAAGGATTAATATGTAGTTTCTCCCATATAACTGTGAGGTGGGACCAAAGGAATTAATTTCTAGTTGTAGAATTTTAGTATCAAGAGATTGGTGGAGAGAAATCCATTACAGTTAGCCCTAGAAAAAAGCATCACATGGTTGTAATACCATGAACCAAGAAAATGAAAAAGAAAAACTCCACATACACAACAACAACAAACCAGCCAAGGTGTTATACTCTACTTGAAAGGTCAAAAACCACATACAAGAAGCAAAGTCCCACTGGGCACAGTGGCTCATGCCTGTAATCCCAGAACTTTGGGAGGCCGAGGTGGGTGGATCACTTGAGGTCAGGAGTTCGAGACCAGCCTGACCAACATGGTGATACCCCATCTCTACTAAATATACAAAATTAGTTGGGCAGGGTGGTGCGTGCCTGTAATCCCAGCTACTTGGGAGGCTGAGGCAGGAGAATTGCTTGAACCTGGGAGGCAGAGGTTGCAGTGAGCCAAGATCACACCACTGCACTCCAGCCTGGGCAACAAGAGCTAAACTTCGTCTCAAAAGAAAAAATAGAAGTGAGGTCTTGTCTCCGAGGATCAGTTGGTAGTTAACGGCTAAGTTAACTAGTGATAGAGCGGTCAAAAGTAAGTCCTCAAGACCAGATACCAGCACTTGAACCTCAGCTCCATCAGCTAGACGGGTCACGTTCTCCCAGCCTCAGTTCCTCTTCTGTGAAATTGACATAATGAGAGTACTCACTTCATCAGGCTGTTGTGCAAATAATGACTGAATCACATTTCACACAGCGCTTTATAGTGTAAGTGCTCAAATAGTATTGGGCATCCTTCTGCTTATTTGTATTATTTGATGCCGAGTGTGGGCACTTTCTGTGAGTTGGGATAAGCCAATGATCTGAGTAGGGCTTAATGATGCCATTGGAGAGTCTGACAAGATCAAAGCGTAAATGGGAGACAAGAGGAAAAGAAGGAAAGAAATGAGAACCACATAGCTGCTGGGCAAGATGAAAAGTGCAAAATTTTCAGGGGCAGGTGGGTAAGTGGAGAGGCTGGGCCAGAGAGGCAGAGGGGCTGCTCACCTAGATGAGGCCCAAGAAGTGGTTTGAGTGGGTCTCACTGTGTCAGGATAGAGAGGTCAGGTGTAGTCAATACATGAATAGGGAGGTGCAGGGCAAGGAGTAGGTCAGACAACAGCAAAGGTGTGCATCCCCACAGGATTGCTGTAGATCTACTGGAACTGAGGTCTGTGGCTCGTGATGCAGCTGTGGCTAATAGCTCCTATGCATGCTGATGGCTTCACATCTCAAGCACCAGTGGAATCTCTCAACTTTTCTGCCTCAGAATTTTCCCTTGGCTTGGAAGCTTGTTCAGTCCAACTTGCAGAGACAGCGACAGAAGAAAGGGGTGGGAGCTGGCTGGTAGGGGAGTGGGAGATTGCCAATGGAGGATGAAGGTTGCTGGATAAATGTCCCAACCTCTCACACTTCAGCAGGACAGTTTTGAGTGGTTTCTTTTTCTTTTTTTTTTTTTTTTTTGAGACGCAGTCTTGCTCTGTCCCCCAGGCTGGAGTGCAGTGGCGTGATCTCGGCTCACTGCAAGCTCCACCTCCCGGGTTCACACCATTCTCCTGCCTCAGCCTCCCGAATAGCTGGGACTACAGGCACCCGCCACCTTGCCTGGCTAGTTTTTTGTATTTTTAGTAGAGACGGGGTTTCACCGTGTTAGCCAGGATGGTCTCGATCTCCTGACCTTGTGATCCGCCCGCCTCGGCCTCCCAAAGTGCTGGGATTACAGGCTTGAGCCACCGCGCCCGGCCGGGTGGTTTCTATATGGTTCTTCAAAGGTGTGCAGGAAGAATGAGCCAGTTGTCCACAGTGAAACCTAGCTCAGCAGTGTACCTTTCATTGGCTTTCCCTCCTTCCCGTATCATTCTCCGCTCTCCCTCCCTGTCTTGCTTGGATATCTTCCCAAGTAAACTATTGTCAACCAAGTTCTTGTCTCAGGGTCTGCTTTAGGAGGCACCAAACCTAAGTGGTATTATTACTAACACAAATCTGGAGCTGAGATTCCAAAAACTGAAACAAAAACTAACTTAAATAGAATGTAGTCTGGATGTGGGGGCTCATGCCTGTAATCCCAGCACTTTGTGAGGCCAAGGCGGATGGATCGCTTGAGTCCAGGAGTTCAAGACCAGCCTGGGCAACGTGGCAAAATCTCATCTCTATTAAAAAAAAACAGAAAAATTATCCAGGTGTGGTGGTGCATGCCTGTAGTCCCAGCTACTTGGGAGGCTGAGGTGGGAGGATCACTTGAGCCTAGGAGAGTGAGGCTGCAGTGAGCCGCCATCATGCCTCTGCACTCCAGCCTGGTAGACAGAGCAAGACACTGTCTCAAAAAAATAATCAATAATAAACTAAAAATAAATATAATAGAATGTTGAAGAAACATGGTCAAAGTGGAAATTAGGAGTGTTTTTGCCAATGGAAAATGTCAAGAACTAATAGATCTTGTTCCAGCAGGTGTAACTAGAGAAAGAGGGGGGAAAAAAGAATAGAGTCAAAATCATTGCATAAGGTAGATGTGCTCAGATAAACCAAATGTGGGGAGGCATATGAATAGAAGAAAAAACAAACTGCAGGAGTATCAGAAGAAAATGTAAGCAATCCTGTGAAAATAGTCCTCAGAAATTCTCACAGAGGACCATACATGAGGTTGTTCATTATAGGGCTGTTTGTGGTAAGGGGAGTTGAAGGCTCCAGGGGGTCAATGCTGGGGGAAGGGATGAGGGTAGCAGTTAGAAGGAAGAAACTGAGGGTACCATGGCCATGTGGAAGGGCTGTAAAACAGTGTTGAGAGAAGACAGTCAGAATAAGGCCTATGGCACAATATCATTTACCTAAACATATATATATATATAAACATATTTTATTTATTTATATGCTTCCCATGGAAGGTATATAACATATATATATATATGTATTTATTTTTGAGATGGATTCTCACTCCGTCACCCAGGCTGGAGTGTAGTGGCATGATCTCGGCTCACTGCAACCTTCACCTCCTGGGTTCAAGCGATTCTCCTGCCTCAGCCTCCTGAGTAGCTGGGACTACAGGCACGTGCCACCACACCCAGCTAAGTTTTGTATTTTTAGTAGAGACGGGGTTTCACCTTGTTGGCCAGGATGGTCTCCATCTCTTGACCTCATGATCTGCCCGCCTTGGCCTCTCAAAGTGCTGGGATTACAGGTGTGAGCCACCGTGCTCAGCCCAAGAGCCACCATGCCTGGCCATATATTTTATAAGGAAATATGCAAATGCTGTAAAACCTATCAAATGCATTACTGTGTTGTCCATGATGTATTGGGGGGATAGGAATGGGAAATGGGATAAAAGGGAATAAACAGACAGACAAAGAGATGTCTCACACAGACCAATGCTGACCATGCGGAATGTGAGCTGAGGAGCTAAGGAGCAGATTAACTCAACTGAGGTCCAAAATGAAAGAAAAAAAGTACAGGGAAATAGTATTATAACCTTAAAGTACGGAAGGCCTTGAACAAGGTATAAGATGCTAAATACAGCTGGGCGCAGCTACTCACACCGATAATCCCAGCAGTTTGGGAGGCTGAGGAGAGAAGATCGCTTGAGCTCAATTCAAGACCAGCCTGGGCGATTTATTGAGACCTCATCTTTTTTTTTTTTTTTTTTTTTTTTGAGACGGAGTCTCGCTCTGTCACCCAGGCTGGAGTGCAGTGGCCGGATCTCAGCTCACTGCAAGCTCCGCCTCCCGGGTTCACGCCATTCTCCTGCCTCAGCCTCCCGAGTAGCTGGGACTACAGGCGCCTGCCACCTCGCCCGGCTAAGTTTTTGTATTTTTAGTAGAGACGGGGTTTCACTGTCTTAGCCAGGATGGTCTCGATCTCCTGACCTCGTGATCCGCCCATCTCGGCCTCCCAAAGTGCTGGGATTACAGGCTTGAGCCACCACGCCCGGCCGAGACCTCATCTTTACTGGAAAAAAAAAAAAAATTAGCCAGGTGTCGTGGTATACACCTGTAGTCCCAGCTACTCGGAGGCTGAGGTGGGAGGATTGCTTGAGCTGGGGAAGTCAAGACTGCAGTGAGCCATGACTGCACCACTGCACTCCAGCCTGGTGAGGGAGCAAGACCCACTCTCCATTAAAAAAAAAGTAAAATAAAATGTATACATGCTAAAGTAAAAATTACAACCACTACATACATAAAAACATATCTGGCTGGGTGTAGTGGCTCATGCCTATAATCCCAGCACTTTAGGAGGCCAAGGCGGTAGGATCACTTGAGGTCAGGAATTTGAGATCAGCCTGGCCAACATGGTGAAAACCTGTCTCTACCAAAAATATTAAAAATTAGCCAGATGTGGTGGCCGGCGCCTATAATCCCAGCTACTCAGGAGGCTGGAGCAGGAGAATCGCTTGAACCCGGGAGGTGGCCGTTGCAGTGAGCTGAGATCATGCCACTGCACTCCAGCCTGGGCCACAGAGCGAGACTCTGTCTCCAAAAAAAAAAAAAAAAAAAAAAAAAAGACATCTATTAGGGGGTCAACACAGCATTTTAGTAACAGCTAGAAATTGAAAACAAAATGGTTAGTGGTGTTCCATTTCTACCATAGAATACTATGCAGGCGTAACAAGAATGAGGTGAACCTGCATGTACTGAGAAAGGGCGCAGAGTGCAAGGAGGTCATTCTCAGGGTCACAGAGGGTTCTGCTTGCCTCACCCTGGTCCTGGCCCTGCCAGGGTATATCTATAGGGGAAGAAGCGAGTCAAAGAATAACAAAAGTGGCCAGGCGCAGTGGCTCACGCCTATAATCCCAGCACTTTGGGAGCCTGAGACAGGTAGATTACCTGAGGTCAGGAGTTCAAGACCAGCCTGACCAACATGGCAAAACCCTGTCTCTACTGAAAATACAAAAATTAGCTGAGCATGGTGTGCATGCCTGTAATCCCAGCTACCCGGGAGGCTGAGACAGGACAATTGCTCAAACCCAAGGTGGGGAGGGCAGAGGTTTCAGTGAGCTGAAATCACGCTACTGCACTCCAGCCTGGGTGACAGAGCAAGATTCCATCTAAAATAAAATAAAATAAGCCAGGCACGGTGGCTCACGCCTGTAATCCCAGCACTTTGGGAGGCCGAGGCGGGCGGATCACCAGGTCAGGAGATCGAGACCATCCTGGCTAACACGGTGAAACCCCGTCTTTACTAAAAACACAAAAAATTAGCTGGGTGTGGTAGCAGGCACCTGTAGTCCCAGCTACTCAGGAGGCTGAGGCAGGAAAATGGCGTGAACCCAGGAGGTAGAGCTTGCAATGAGCTGAGATCATGCCACTGCACTCCAGCCTGGGCGACAGAGTGAGACTCCGTCTCAATAAAAAAAAAAAAAAAAAAAAAAAAGATTAGCTGAGCATGGTGGCACATGCCTATAGTCCCAGCTACTCGGGAGGCCTAGGCAGGAGAATCACCTGAGCCCAGGAGGTTGAAGCTGCAGTGAGCTGTCATTGTGCCACTGCACTCCAGCCTGGGTGACAGAGTGAAACTCTCTCTCAAATAAAATAAAATTAAAAAGAATAAAAGTACAATACAATATAATTTGTACTATAAAAATAGCAGGGATATACCTACTATGTATCCACAGTTTTGTTTTTTTTTTAATGGCAGGGGAACACAAAAAGGAATTTATCATTTGATCTGTACATTCTACACATACATCAGTGTCTAGAATGAAGTGTGCAAATTAAAATAAATAAATATATGTGTTGAAAACGAGTGTAGGGAGTATGAAAGGATTGCTACATGATTAGTTGCTCCATGGTAAGATCTTCCAGAACAGTTTTGAGCAGTGAGGCCAGTTTTTCCAAATGTCTCTGGGTTCTGAAACACTCATCTCTCCAGGGCCCTGTCCCTGGAGAAACGCGCAGGCCAGAGCCTGCACTTTCCAGAGATGCCCATTGGGGGGCAGAAGCACCTATGAGCCGGCTGCCCTGGCAAACTGCCCTGTGACCTGGAATTTAGGGCTGGGCCCCGCCTGCTTCAGAGCCATTAAGGCTGCTTATTAAGTTTTTCTGCAGAGCAGCAGATTCACATATGTGCTCTTGGCTGCATATTTTCAAAATTCTGAACATGCATTTGAGTTAAAAGTAACGACCTAATTTTTTTTTTCAAAATAGAATTACCCTACTTTCTTTCTTTATGATTATAAAAGTAAAAATATACTTATTATAAAAACTTTTTTGGAAAAGTATAAAATGAGAAAAACACATTTTTATTACCTGAATAAAACACTTTAATATATTTCTTTTTATACACAAACATTTTACTAAAAGATTTATTCAGACTATACATATCATTTTATAGCTGCTTCATTTCAACTGGATCAATAAGATCTCATGGGTAATAAGATCAAGGGCTCAATGGTAAATAAAATTTACATACATGTTATTAACCTAATTATTTCCATTAAAGCATCCTGACACTCACTGAGATGGGCCAAGACCCATGCCACTGTTTGGGCTTTAGATCTGGTTATGCTATTCTGACCAGAGGACTTGCCATTTCTGGGAACAAATCAGCAGTGAAGGGACCAAGTGCTTCCATGGATCCACACTTCTAAATGGCTGTGGAGTTTTGGCAGTCAAGGGCTTTGTGGTCTTTTATAGGTTCCCTTACACGGTTACTTTCTTTTTCTGTTTTTTTTTTTTTTTTTTTTTTGAGACAGAATCTCTCTCTTGCTCTGTCGCCCAGGCTGGAGTGCAATGGCGTGATCTTGGCTCACTGCAACATCCGTCCCTGGGTTCAAGCAAGTCTCGTGCCTCAGCCTCCCTAGTATCTGGGACTACAGGCGCCAGCCACCACACCCAGACAATTTTTTGTATTTTTAGTAGAGGTGGGGTTTCACCATGTTGGCCAGGCTGGTCTCAAACTCCTGACCTCAAGTGATCCGCCCGCCTTGGCCTCCCAAAGTGCTGCGACTGCAGGCATGAGTCACCATGCCTGGCCACACAGTCACGACTTTTTGAATAATAGATGTTATTTCAATTTATTAGATAACAGAAAATAGATGCACATCAGCTTCAAAAATCTCCCTTGGAAAAGTGACTGATTTGTCTATGTATTGTGTGGAGTGACTTACTAGAAAATGAAGTCTTTGGACTGCCAGATTTTAGTTGCTTCTCCCTTAGGGGAAGTGATTATCTCGTTATAGAAATTTATAAATATAGCTCTTGCTAACTACATTGTTTGGGGAGGTTTGATTCAAAAAAGAATAAAGCAGTGGCTTCATATGCAAAGATATGTCAGATTTAAACTATCTTTCTTTCTGGCCCTGTTCTTCCAGGAGTGCCTAGAAAACTTAACCAGATAAAAAATAGTTTGGGCTGGGCGCAGTGACTCACACGTGTAATCCCAGCACTTTGGGAGGCCAAGGCGGGCATATCCCTTGAGCCCAGGAGTTCGAGCAACATGGCAAAACCCTGTCTCTAAAAACAAATACAAAATACAAAAAAATTAGCCGGGCATGGTGGTGTGCATCTGTAGTCCCAGCTACTCAAGAGGCTGAGGTGGGAGGATCGCTTGAGCCCGGGAGGTCAAGGCTGCATTAAGCCATGGTCATGCCACTGCTTTCCAGTCTGGGCGACAGAGTGAGACACTGTTAAAAAAAAAAAGAAAAAAGAAAAAGAAATCTGATTTTTTTTTTAAGTGAATTGTTTCTTGTTTTGGAAGGTGTTCCGATAAATAAAAAGTTAAAAGATTTGCCAACAAATACGAGAACAAATATACCATTTGGAGGGGATCAACCACCATACATATCCAATGCCCAAGGAAACAACAACTAATTTTGCCACCAACTTACAAAGATCAATGAATACAGAATTCAGAGAGAAAGTGTGATATTATTTTCTTAAAGGCATAATGAAAAATTTCCAAACTCCAACATCTTGGCAGACAATGGCTCAGACAATGGCTGAACTGAATACTCAAAACCCCAGGAACAATGGGCCACAGATGCAGAAAGGGCCCTGGGTGGTCAGGCTTGTGGCGGGGTGACAGCTTGCCAACCAGCAAGGGCCCCTCTGAAGAGTTCTGCAGTTGTATTCCTTCTTCCTCAGGATTTAGGTCACAGGAGATTGTCCTGCTTTAAACCACCAAGCTTCAAACCACTTCCAAAGTTGTCAATGCCTGGAGGAACTCCAGTCTTTGTCTGTGGTAGAGCAGACAAAGCTGACAGGAAGTTGGAAAGCATATTTTATTACATATGTATTTGTTTTTTGACAGGATGGAAGGCAAAGGTTGTTGATGTTATGAATGTCTGTTTCACAGAACTAAATGTGAACAGTTTTATTAAGGAGATGGCTCATTCCAGGGTAAAGACAGCAACAGATGATATAGAGAAGATTACACCAAGCAAACCTGCTGTAAACTGCATTTACCTTTAGAAGATGATAAACTAAAAATGAAGAGAAGGGATAATGAATGAATGTTAAGAGCTAAAAACTATAAAACTCTTAGAAGAAAACATAGCAGTAAATCAACACAATCTTGGATTAGGCAACAGTTTCTCAGATACCTCATCAAAAGCACAAGTGACAAAATAAAAAAATAGATAAATTGGACTTCATCAAAGTAAAACTTTTGCATTCCAAAGAATACCATCAAGAAAGTAAAAAGACAACCCACAAAATGGGAGAAAATATTTGCAAATCATGTATCTTAAGAGAATTGTAGCCAGAATATAAAAACTCTCACAACTCAACAATAAAAAAAAAATAACTCAATTTTGAAAGTGGACAAAGGGATAGACCTACAAATGCTCAATAAACACATGAAAAGACACTCAGTATCATTAGCCATCAGGGAAATGCCAATCAAAACCACAATAGATGCCACTTTATGCCCACTAGAATGGCTGTAATAAGAAAGATAGATAATAATAAATTTTGTCAAAGATTTGGAGAAACCAAACCCTTACACATTGCTGATGAGAATATAAAATGGTACAGACTTTTTGGAAAACAATCTGGCAGTTCTTCAAAGAGTTAAAACAAAAAGTTACCTTGTGACCCAGTAATCCCATTCCAGGAGAGTTAAAAACATATGTTCCAACAAAAGCTTGTACATCAATGTTTATAGAAACATTATTCATTATGGCCAAAAAAGTGAAACAACCCAAATAAATGTTCATCAGCTGATGAGTGGGTAAATAAACATGGTATGAACTTATGTTTTATTTATTCATTAAACCATAAAAAGCAATTAAGTACTGATACAGGCTACAACACAAACAAATCTTGAAAACATTATGCCAGCCTGGGCAACATGGTGAAACTCCATCTCTGCCAAAAAATATGAAAGTTAGCTGGGTGTGGTGGTGTGTGCCTGTAGTCCCAGTTACTCAGGAGCCTGAGGTGGATGGGAGGATCGCTTGGGGCTGAGAGGCGGAGGTTGCAGTGAGCCAAGATCGCACCACTGCACTCCAGCCTGGGCAACAGAGTGAGACCCTGTCTCAAAAAGAAAAAGAAGAAAAAAAGAAAAAGCAGAGAAAACAGTATGCTAGCTGGGTGCAGTGGCTCATGCCTGCAATCCCAGAGCTTTGGGAGGTTGAGATGGGAGAATCAGTTAAGCACAGGAGTTTGAGGCTTCAGTGAACTCATCACACCGCTGCACTCCAGCCTAGATGACAGAGACTCTGTCTCAAAAAAAAAAAAAAGAAAGAAAGAAAAAGAAGGAAAGGAAGGAAGGAAGGAAAGAAGAAAGGAAGGAAAGAAGGAAGGAAGGAAGGAAGAAAGAAAGGAAGAAAGAAAACTTCATGCTAAGTGTCTAAGTGAAAGAACCCAGGCTGGAAGTGGTGGCTCATGCCTGTAATTCTAGCATTTGGGAGGCTAAGGTGGGTGGATCGTTTAAGCCCCGGAGTTCAAGACCAGCCTGGACAACATGGTGAGATCCCATCTCTATTAAAAATTTAAAATCTGGCTGAGTGTGGTGATGTGTGCCTGTAGTGCCAACTACTCAGGAGGCTGAGGTGGGAGGATCGCTTGAGCCTGGGAGGTTGAGGCTGCAGTGAGTTGCGTTTGTACCACTGTACTCCAGCCTAGGCAGCCTGGGTGACAGAGTGAGAGACCTTGTCTCAAAAAGAAAGAAAGAAACCATACATAAAAGGCCACATATTGTATGATTCCATTCATATAAAATAACTAGAATAGGCAAATCCACAAAGACGGAAAGTAGATTAGTGGTAACTAAGGCCAAACGGGAAGTAGGAATGGAGAGTGACTGCTAATGGATATAGGGTTTCTCCCGGGGGGTGATGAAAATGCTCTGGAGTTAGGAAATGCTGATGGTTGCACAGCTCTGTGCATACACTAAAGCTACTATATTGCACACTTTAAAAAGGGAGATTTTATGGGTGTGTGAACCATATCTCAATAAAGTTGTCAAAATAAATACATAAACTAGGAGGACTTCAATAAATAAAAATATAAAGGGAAGTCACAGACTGTCTGATCCCATCTCTCAGCTGAGCAGGAGCCCGGAGTGCTGAGTAGTGACTTGGGTGGGGTGACCAGGCCTGGCTCACCAGCTGCCAAGGGAGGAGTGAGGGCAGTCAGGAGACGGCACCCATGGGCAGAAATGGAACCGACACCCATTGTCACTGCTCACTGGGAAAACTCCTGTTAGGTGGCAACCCAGGGAAACTGAGGCAACTGGAATTGAGCAAGAGGGATGGGCAGGAAGGTGGGAGCCAAGGTATTTCCCGAATTAAAGAGCACAGCCAATTCTATAGGTTGCCTGGAACAAGGTGTGAGCAGAGAGCTATTAAGGGCACTAAGCAGAAATTGTGTGGTGTTTAAGGAGACTGACTTGTGTAAGTAGTCATCGACTATCTCCAATGTGATTCGTGACATGACATTCATTTTATTCAGTAAGCTTGCGTGCCTACTGTAGTGCTAGACTGAGGCAATAAAAAGGAAAGTAAGGCCAGGCGTGGTGGCTCATGCCTGTAATCCCAGCAATATGGGAAGCCAAGGAGGGTGGATCACTTGAGGTCAGGAGTTCGAGACTAACCTGGCCAACATGGTGAAACCCCATCTCTACTAAAAATGTAAAAATTAGCCAGGCGTGGTAGCGCGTGCCTGTGGTCCCAGCCAACCCAGAGGTTGAGGCAGGAGAATTGCTTGAACCCGGGAGATGGAGGTTGCAGTGAGCCGAGAACCTGCCACTGCACTCCAGACTGGGTGACAGAACGAGACTCCATCTCAAAAAGAAAAAAAAAAGGGAAAGTAAGGGCCAAGACTCGCAGCCTGATAAAAATGACAGATGGTAAGTTACTCTACAGTATGACAGGTGCTATGGTGAAAATAGGTTCCAGAGTACAGATAAGGGTCATCAGATTCAGGTGGAACGCAGTGACAAAGCAGGTAACAATTTGATTCTCTTTGTCAATTGAGATGCTGAATTCAACTCAGTTTTAACTGGAGTGTGTTCCTCCAAATGTCTCTGTTATGAATTAAGTTATGATCCCCTCAAAAAGATATGTTGGACCGGGCGCAGTGGCTCACGCCACCGCAGGCAAGGCCGGCAGAAAACCTGAGGTCAGGAGTTTGAGCCCCGCGTGACCAATGTGGCGAAATACCATCTCTACCTTTTTTTTTTTTTGAGACAAAGTCTTGCTCTGTCACCCAGGCTGGAGTGCAATCGCATGATCTCGGCTCACTGCAACCTCTGCCTTCTGGATTCAAGTGACTCTTCTGCCTCGGTCTCCTGAGTAGCTGAAATTACAGGCACCCACCATCACACTCAGATAATTTTTTGTATATATATATTTTTTTGAGATGGAGTCTCGCTCTGTTGCCCAGGCTGGAGTGCAGCGACCCGATCTCGGCTCACTGCAAGCTCCACCTATTGGGTTCACACCATTCTCCTGCCTCAGCTTCCTGAGTAGCTGGGACTACAGGTGCCCACCACCATGCCCGGCTAATTTTTTGTATTTTTAGTAGAGTTGGGGTTTCACTGTGTTAGCCAGGATGGTCTCCATCTCCTGACCTTGTGATCCACCCGCCTCGGTCTTCCAAAGTGCTGGGATTACAGGTGTGAGCCACTGTGCCCGGCTAATTTTTGGTATCTTTAGTAGAGGCGGGGTTTCACTCTGTTGGCCAGGCTGGTCTTGAACTCCTGACCTTGTGATCTGCCTGCCTTGGCCTCCCAAAGTGCTGGGATTACAGGTGTGAGCCACCACACCCAGCCTGTCTCTACTTAAAAATACAAAAAGTAGTCGAGCATGGTGGTGCAAGCCTGTAATCCCAGCTACTTGGGAGGTTGAGGCAGGAGAGTCGCTTGAACCTGGAAGGTGGACGTTGCAGTGAGCCAAGATCACACCACTGCACCCCAGCCTGGGCAACAGAGCAAGACTCCGTCTAAAAAAAAAAAAAAAAGAGATGTTGATGTTTTAACCCCTTAACCCAGTATCTCAGAGTCTGACCTTATTTGGAAATAGGTCATTGCAGACGTAATGAGTTAAGGTTAGGTCACACTGGAGTAGGATGGACCCCTAATCCAACATGAGTGGTGTCGTAAGAAGATGGCCATGTAAAGACAGAGACCCACAGGGAGAACAGGACGCGGGGAGCCTTGCCGCTGCCAGCCAAGGCAAACTACCAGCAGCTAGGAAGAGGCAAGGGAGGGTTCCATGACCTCTACCAGAGGAAATACGACCTTGCCGATACCTTGATTTTGGACCTGTAGCCTCTAGAACTGCGAGACAATGCATTTATGTTGTTTTATGCCACGCAATTTGTTGTATTTTGTTATGGCAGCCCAGGGAAACTAACACAGCCTCCCAAAGCTGAGGCTCTATCAACTTGCACACAAAAAAAGTTTGTAGTCTTTACTTGAAGGAATGTTTCCATTAACAACAACAACAACAAAATACCTTCAAATCCCCTGAGATTCCAAAGCTGTTCCCAAGAGTGCTGGTTTCCTGATGGAGTCTGGTGCTGGCTCTAGTACATCTTACTCTGGTGAAATGGACTGAGCTTCCTTGAGAAGCACCTGGAAATGCCATTTTCAGGTCCTATGTGAGACTGAAATAATGGATAAATTGGGCTTCTTTTTTCTAGGGTTTTGGTTTTTTTTACTTTTTTTTTTTTTTTTTTTTGGAGACGGGGTCTCGCTCTGTCTCCTAGGCTGGAGTGCAGTGGCACGATCTCGGCTCACTGCAACCGCTGTCTGCCAGGTTCAAGCAATTCTCCTGCTTCAGCCTCCTGCATAGCTGGGATTACAGGCGCATGCTGCCACGCTCGGCTAATTTTTTGTATTTTAGTAGAGATAGGGTTTCACCGTGTTGCTCAGGCTGGTCTTGAACTCCTGAGCTTAGGTAATCTGCCCGCCTCGGCCTCCCAAAGTGCTGGGATTACAGGTGTGAGCCACCACGCCCGGCCTGTTTTTTTTTTTACCTTTTTAAGAAATAAATTATTATTTTTGGGGAGTGGGTGTGACTGGGCATGGTGGCTCATGCCTGTAATTCCAGCACTGTGAGAGGCCAAGGCGGGCGGATCACTTGAGGTCAAGAGTTTGAGACCATTCTGGTCAATATGGTGAAACCCCATCTCTACTAAAAATATAAAAATTAGCCAGGCATGGTGGTGGGTGTCTGTAATCCCAGCTACTCTGGAGGCTGGGGCAGGAGAATCTCTTGAACCCGGGAGATAGAGTTTGCAGTGAGCTGAGATCATGCCACTGCACTCCAGCCTGGGTGACAGAGGGAGACTCAGTCTCAGAAAAAAAAAAAAAAAAAAAAAAATATATATATATATATATATATATATATATATAAAATAGAAATAGAGACAGGGTCTCAATATGTTGCCCAGGCTGGTTTTGAACTCCTGGGCTCAAGCAATCCTTCTGCCTCAGCCTCCCAAAGCCTCCCAAAGTGTTGGTATTACAGGCATGAGCCACTGCACCCAGTATATGTATATATATTTTGGAGATAAGGTTTCAGTCTGTCCACCCAGGCTTGGGTTTATTGGAGTGATTACAGCTCATTGGAGTGTCAAACTTGTGGGCTGGAGTGATCCTCCCACCTCAGCCTCTAGAGTAGCTGGCTGGGACTACAAATGTGCGCCACCACACCCAGCTAATTTTTGTTGTTTTTTTATAGAGATGGTTCTCAATTTTTTGCCCAGGCTGGTCTTGAACTCCTGGCCTCAAGCAATTCTCCGGTTAAGGGAGATTACAGGCTGAGCCACTGCACCCAGCCCTTTTTTCTAGTTTTTAAAAGACACTGAAGAACTTATACTTCCATATATGTGATAGTCTTTCTCTTTCTTTCATTTATTCATTCAACAAACCTGTACAGCACACCTACTGTGTGTCAATGGTGGATGGTCTCTGCCCTCACAGAGTCGGCAGCCGGGGGCACCTTCTCACTGTTGCACCTGTGCTGCCGCTGCCTCTACGCCTTTCCAGGCCTCCTCACTGAATAATGTCTGCCTACCTCATAGCATGTCCTCAGTGGTGAAAACCTCCACCTTTGCAGGCAAATATGAGTTTTTGGAGCATCCGGAGTCCTTCAGAACCATGTCTGAAGAATAAAATGTATGATTAAGCAGGAAAAAAAAAGATGTAAGTCTCGGTTTTTCCTCTAAAAATCTCAGGAAAAAAAACCCAAAATATTTTAATGGCAATACCAATGGGATACATTTATAGCTCATAAGATGATGCTGTAGAAGAACAATGTTATTCAGATATAAAAAATGACTTATTACACCATGGTCATAGAAGGAGAACCTTTTAAGTCAAGCCCGGAGTTCTCACATGGCAGCCTTTCTCTCATGTTTTTTTTTCTTTGTGTTATTCTTTCCTTTAGATAGAGGCGCAGGGTGAAGGGAGCGGTATCTTTCATCTCTTCTTTCTTTCTCTTGAGTACATAGATGATGACTGGTGCATGGCTCAAACCTTTCATAGCTGCCAGGACTTTCCAGACTCTTGATTGCCCTCATTATTTTTCCTGCCTTGTCCAGGGTTCTCCTTCCAAGGTCATTTTCTGGTTGTGATGTGAGCCTCATCACAGCTCCCATAACACATCACAAGACACGTACACTGCAGACACTCACAAAACTGAACTGCAAGAGAAAACAGGAAGCAGGCTGGGCTTTCCATTCACAGAGGAAAGCGTCTCAAGATGCCTGGGAAAGTGACTCCAGGGCTTGTGACCCAGTGAACTGAACCTAGTTTCCCTTTCTTTCTTTCCTTCCTTCCTTCCTTCCTTCCTTCCTTCCTTCCTTCCTTCCTTCCTTCCTTCCTCCCTCCCTCCCTCCTTCCCTCCCTTCCTCCCTTCTTCTTCCTTCCTTCTTTCCTTCTTTCCTTCTCTTTCCTTCTTTCTTTCTCTCTTTCTCTCTTTTTTTCTCTCTCACTCTGCCATCCAGGCTGGAGTGCAGTGGTGCAATCATAACTCACTGTAGCCTTTAACTCCCAGGCTCAAGCAATCCTCCCACTTCGGCCTCCCCAAGTGTTGGGATAGCAGACGCGAACTGCCATACCGGGTCATTACTATTTCTTGACTCAAGTGTCAGTTACACAGAGAGCTGCTTTGTAATTATTTGTTAATTGTCCAAATATGTTCTATGCATTTTTTTCTCCTTCCTTCCTTTCTTTCTTTCTCTTTTTCTTCTTTTTTTTTTTTTTTTTTTTTGGAGAGAGGGTCTTGCGGTCTTGCGTCATTGCCCAGACAGGAGTGCAGTGGCACAATCATGATTCGCTGCAGCTTCAACCTCCCAGACTCAAGCCATCCTCCCACCTCAGCCTCCCAAGTTTCTGGGACTTCAGGCACATGCCACCACGCCCAGCTAATTTTTTATTTTTTGTAGAGAGAGGGTCTTGCCACGTGGCCCAGGCTGGTCTCAAACTCCTGGGCTCAAGTGATTCTCCCATTCCAGCTTCTGCAAGTGCTGGGATTACATGTGTGAGCCACCATGCCCAGCCCGAGCCTAGTTGTTAAGTCTAGAATATTCCCTCCTGGTGTGTGGAAATAGCAAAGGTTAAATTCAGTGTTCCATAAGGCAATTGTATATCTGATGACCACAATTTGTTATATCAGAAGACCACCATCTCTGCAAATGAGGAGGCTTCATTCACTCATTCATTCATTCATTTATTCACCAGATATGTATGAAGTGACAGACACTTTAATAGGCAGTAGGAAATCTAAAGCTGGAAACAAAGTCTGTGCCCTTGAGGGGTTCATGGCAGGGAGACAGATCTACATAGAATCTGGTGTGATATGGCCTGAAGGCAGCCATGACTTCTTAGTCCACCCTTCTCATCTTTTTTTTGTTTGTTTGTTTGTTTGTTTGTTTTATTGAGTTGGAGTCTTGCTCTGTTACCCAGGCTGCAGTGCAATGGCGTGATCACTGCAACCTCTGCCTCCCGGGTTCAAGCAATTCTCCTGCCTCAGCCTCCCAAGTAGCTGGGATTACAGGTGTACACCACCATGCTCAGCTAATTTTTGTATTTTTAGTAGAGACAGGGTTTCACCATGTTGGCCAGGCTGGTCTCGAACTCCTAACATCATGATCCACCCGCCTCAGCCTCCCAAAGTGCTGGGATTACAGGCATGAGCCATTGTGCCCAGCATGGTTTTTTGTTTGTTTGTTTGTTTGATATGGAGTCTTGCTCTGTCGCCCAGGCTGGAGTGCAGTGGTGCGATCTCGGCTCACTGCAACCTCCATCTCCTGGATGCAAGCGATTCTCCTGCCTCAGCCTCCCAGGTAGCTGAAACTACAGGCATGTGCCACTATGCCCAGCTAATTTTTGTGTTTTTAGTAGAGACGGGGTTTCATCATGTTGGCTAGGCTGGTCTTGAACTCCTGACCTCAAGTGATCCACCCACCTTGGCCTCCCAAAACTCTCGGATTACAGGCATGAGCCACCACACTCGGGCTTCATCCACACTTCTAAGCCCTGTAGATCCAGCCCAGCATCTAAATTACCCTGCTCCAAAGACATGAGCAGGAAAAGGATGAGGAGACATCACACATCACCAACAAAACTTCCCAATCACTGCCTTTTAAAAGCCTCTCTGCTCCTTCCCCAAAGTGCCCTCTCATCGCAGTTGCTGTACCTCAGCTCTCATCCCATCCCACCCCAGACACTAGGATCTTAGCTTTTTCTCCCCTCCTCACATCACCCCTCCACTTGTAATCTGGTTTAGTAAAACAAGACTTGGCCTCAAGCATCTTTCAAGATTGCCTCTAAGGGGCCTCAATTCAAAGTGGTTTGGTGTTGCTGCACCATGAAGTGAAAGCCCAGGGGAAGCCTGGAGTCAGAGGAAGGGGGATCTCAGAAGCCAGACCAATTTTTGTAGTGGCGGCACCTACCCTTGATTTTCTGAATCAGAATCTAAACAAAATTCCGTCTCTTTTTCTCTCTCTCTTTTTCTACTTGTTGAAAAAGTTGAGTGGTCTGTTCTGCAGGACAAAGTTTCTAGCACTCTGAATGTTGCTGATTATAATATTGCTGTGCTTCCTGGTAGTTAGATTTTGAGGTTAAAGTGGGTTCAGGTGTGACTATTTTGGCCAGACTACTTCTAGGGTTACCAGGATTAGTAAATGAAAATACAAGATGCCCAGTTAAGTTTTAATTTCAGATAATGAGCTTTTTTTTTTTTTTGAAATAGAGTCTTGCTGTGTCACCCAGGCTGGAGTGCAGTGGCGATCTCTGCTCACCGCAACCTCTGCCTCCCAGGCTCAAGCAATCCTCCCACTTCAGCCTCTCAGGGAGCTGGGACTACAGGCATGCACCACCTTGCCTGGCCAATTTTTTATAAGGATGAGGTCTTGGTATGTTGCCCAGGCTGGTCTTGAACTACTGGGCTCAAGCAATCTGCCTGCCTCTACCTCCCAAAATGCTGGGATTATAGGTGTGAGTCACTGCACACAGTCCCTGAACTTTTTTATTTGGTGGGGGGCAGGGGGACAAAGTCTCACTCTGTCACCCAGGTTGGAGTGCCATGGCGTGATCTCAGCTCTCTGCAACCTCCAACTCCCTGGTTCAAGCGATTCTCCTGCCTCAGCCTCCCAAGTAGCTGGGATTACAGGCACGGGCCACTACGCCCAGCTAATGTTTATATTTTTAGTAGAGATGGGGTTTCACCGTGTTGGCCAGGATGGTCTCGATCTCCTGACCTCATGATCTGCCTGCCTCGGCCTCCCAAAGTGCTAGGATTACAGGTGTGAGCCACCGCGCCCAACCTGGTCCTTGAACATTTTTCAGCATATGTATGTCTCATGGAATATTTGGGATATATTTATACTAAAATTTATTTGATATTTGAAATCCAAATTTAACTGGACACTGTGTATTTTATCTGGAAACCCAAACTACTTCACAAGATGTATTGCGTCCACTCGTCAGGAGCTGAATATCTGGCTCTTGCTCTTTTTGCGATGTTAGAAGCTGGGGATGATCGTGGCGTAGACTGATTATTTCCCCAGAGGCTGTAAAATGATGATATTCTAATTCTATCTTTTTTCTTCATGTCTTAGCTGGAATATGTCTATAAAGAGGAACTTTTCCTCGTCAACTATTTGGTTTCCTTGGTTATTTTCATATAGAGAAAGCAGGCAACATGCTTATTTCTGTCCTTTTCTTCACCAGTTTTCAGAATAATTAATCGGTTCCCTAGAACTTGCCAAAGGTGACCAATGGGTTGTGTTCTTGACTTTAAAAGTATCATTATGATCTCAGGTGTGTTTTTTTTTTTTTGAGACAGAGTCTCGCTCTGTCGCCCAGGCTGGGGCACAGTGGCGCGATCTCCGCTCACTGCAACCTCCGCCTCCCGGGTTCATGCCATTCTCCTGCCTCAGCCTCCCGAGTGGCTGGGACTACAGGTGCCCGCCACCATGCTCAGGTAATTTTTTGTATTTTTAGTAGAGATGGGGTTTCACCATGTCAGCCAGGATGGTCTCGATCTCCTGACCTCGTGATCCACCCGCCTCGGCCTCCCAAAGTGCTGGGATTACAGGCGTGAGCCACCATGCCTGGCCGAACTCAGGTATTTGGACATGTACATATTTTGACCCACTGCAGTTGTTATTCTTTCAGACACTCAAATTGTTCCATATTTGGCAAATGAGAGTCTCTTGAACTTGGCTACTGGGTCCTTTTGATGCCACCCCAACAGTCTTTGTTAGGTTCTTTGTTTTCTGGTGTAACAAGATAATCCAGAATCATCTTACACATTTCTTAGCTCTGGCATGGAATTAGACATTTCTCTTAGGAACTCTTTTAGTAGGAAATGATATTTAGAGATCAAACATTTCCTACTCCCCTATTTAAAATTACAAACCCCTGCAAGTTACACATAGACCTATGTTCCCTGAGATCCCCTTACCTGATCTACTTTATTCCATACGGTTATCACCTTCTAACATGAATTTGTTGATTGCTTTTCTCTCAGCGTGAGACTGTAAGCTTCTAAACAGCAGAGACTTGTTCACTGTCTGATACATCGCACAACAGCAGACACTCAATAAATACTCCTTTAATGAGACAATGACTATATATCACCAAATGACTTTTTTTTTTTTTTTTGAGACAGAGCCTTGTTCTGTTGCCCAGGCTGGGGTGCAATGGCATGATCTTGGCTCACTGCAACCTCCACCTCCTGGGTTCAAGTAATTCTCGTGCCTCAGCCTCCCGAGTAGCTGGGATTGCCACCATACCTGGCAAATTTTTGTATTTTTAGTAGAGACGGGGTTTCACCATGTTGGCCAGGCTGGTCTGGAACTCCTGACTTCAAGTGATCTGCCTGCCTCGGCTTCCCAAAATGCTAGGATGACAGGCATGAGCCACCGCACCCGGCCCCAAATTACATTTTTGAAGTGTTCATTCTCACTTCTGGTGGAGAATGTATTTGGGAGGGACTGATGTGAAGCAGGGAGGCCACTAAAGAGGCTTTTTCAGTTGTCCAGGGGAAAAACGAGGGTGGCTGAGACTAAGAATGTGTCTGTGGAAATGGAAAGAAAAGTGAGGTAGAGACAAGAGGTATTTAATAGAACTGACTAAACATGGTGATGGGCTGGATGTGTGGGATGAGGGAAAAGTAAGAGTGAAAGATGACTTAAAGAATTTGCCCTGTGCAAATAGATGGATAAAGAAGCTAAAGGGGTGAAGGGGAGGGGAGAGGAGAGGGAGAGATTTTGAGGATAAAGAGAATGAAGAGCTCCAATGTGGAAATGCAAGATTTGAAGTGCCTGTTAGCCAGGTGGAGACATAAAGCAAGAGGAGCATGAATGAGTCTGGGCTCAGGCATGGAGATGTAAAATTGGGTGTCATTAGTATTTAGGTGGTATTTAGAGCTCTGGAGTAGATGAGATCATTTTGACAGCTTTAGACAGCGACTAGATGCTATTTCAGAACCAAGCCCTAAAGTACCCCAACACTAATGGTCAGATAAAAGAGAAGCCTGCCAAGGAGACTGAGAAGAGGAGGCTATAGAGGCAGAGGAAAACCAGGAGAGAGTATCATCGTTAAAACCAAGAAGGAAGAATGCCTCGAGAAGGAGGAAATGGTCAACTGTGTCAAATGCTACTGAAGGGTCAAGTTCTACGAGGGCAGAGGTAAACTCATTAGATTTTGCAATATATAAGTTGCTGGCAACCTTTACAAGGGAAGTTTCAGTGAAACAGTAGGGACAGATGAGTGAACAGGAAGAATGAAACCATAGAGAGTAGACTCTAGACTCTTTCTTTTTTTCCTTGTTTTGAGACAGGGTCTCGCTCTATCACCCAGGCTGGAATGCAGTGGCAGAATCATAGCTCATTGCAGCCTTGAACTCCTGGGCTGAAGTGATCCTCCCACCTCAGCCTACAGAGTTACTGGGGGTACAGGTGTGCGCCACCTTGCTGGGCTAATTTTTAATTTTTTTGTATGAAGACAGTGTCCAACTATGTTGCCCTGGCTGGCCGCCAACTCCTGGCCTCAAACGATCCGTCTGCCTCAGCCTCCCAAAACATTAGGATTACACGCATGAGCCTCTGCACCTGGCCCTGACTACTATTTCAAGAAGCTTTGTGATGAAGGGGAGAAAAGGAGCAGTAGTTGGAGAGAGATGCAGAGGCGAGGAATGGGTATAGTCAAAATGGGAGATGCTGTGTAATAATGAGATGCCCCGTGTAGTAGGAGAGCCTACTGACACAGGACTGAGAAGAAACTGAAGACTGTTGGCAACATCCATACAAGAAATAAGAAAGACCTGAACCAGGACAGGAAAAAAACAGCTAATGGAATTTATGAAGCAGGTTGACCTAGGAGTCCTCCATTTCCAGACCAGGAGGCAAATGCCAGGGTACATCATTTCTCGGGATCCAAACCTACCTGCTGAACAGACTATCTTCTCCCCACTGTCACCCCAAATCAACACACAGACGGAAACACCTGAGCCTTTCGAAAAGCATAGAAAGCAGGATACACACTGGGATCCTGAACAAATGGCCAGCTGCACGTAGGGTGGCCTGATCTGGGTTCAAAGCCGAGAAAGCACACGGAGTTTCCTTGCTCCCCGACTAGATTTAAGTAGGGTTTTAAAGCACTCTTCTCTGGCTACCCAGGGATTAACCATGTGTTTCAGCAAGTGATTTAAAATCATTACTCGTCTCCTTTGGTTGAACCTCAAACGTTTGAAATGTACACAGCTTGGCAGGCTGGACAGTGCAGCTGAGCATCAAGAGGCCATGTCCCAACCATCTGTTGCCCCACTTAATTCCAGCTTTCTGCCCTTCCCGCGGCTTGGGAGCGCTGGGCTTGACAGGCAGATGCAGGACAAAGACAACTGCAGCCTTGGCTTCAAACAGTTGCTCATACAGTGTCTTGGGTGGTGGTGGGAGGCACGGGGAAATCATTGAGTTGATTCTAAGTGCTTTGCCTTGACATATGGAGTTTTTTCCTCCACCTTAGAGATCCAGAGAGTTTTAGAGACAAAGACTAAGGATGTTATCTTTTGTTTTTCTTCCATCAGAGCGGATCAGTGGATTTCAAACTGTGCTCAGCTACTCTGAGGTCATTCAGCAGTGCCAATGGAAAGATTAGAATCTCATTACAATTATATTTAAATATTTTTCTCTTTTTTCTTATTTTTTAATTATTATTATTTTTGAGACAGGGTCTCGCTGTATTGCCCAGGCTGGAGTGCAGTGGCATGATCTTGGCTCATTGCAGCCTTGACCTCCCCTAGGTCCCATCTCAGCCTCCAGAGTAGCTGGGACTATAGGCACATGCCACCATGCTCAGCTAATTTCTTTTGTATTTTTTTTCCCTTAAATATGGGCTTTTGCCATGTTATTCAGGCTGGTCTCAAACCCCTGGAGGCTCAAGCGATCCTCCTGCCTCGTCCTCCCAAAGTGTTGAGATTATAGACATGAGCCACCGCCTCTGGCCCTATTTCAATATGTCTTAAAACAGCTATTAAAATGTTTAGGGGGCCGGGCGTGGTGGCTCATGCCTGTAATCTTTGGGGGGCCGAGGCGGGTGGATCATGAGGTCAGGAGATTGAGACCATCCTTGCTAACATGGTGAAACCCTGTCTCTACTAAAAATACAAAAAATTAGCCAGGCATGGTGGTGGGCGTCTGTAGTCCCAGCTACTCAAGAGGCTGAGGCAGGAGAATGGTGTGAACCCGGGAGGCAGAGCTTGCAGTGAGCTGAGATTGTGCCACTGCACTCCAGCCTGGGCAACAGAGTGAGACTTCGTCTCAAAAAAAAAAAAAAAAAAAAGTTTAGGGGACAGGTTTGGTGGCTCACACCTGTAATCCCAGCACTTTGGTAGGCTGAGGCAGGAGGATAGCTTGACCAGCCTGGGCAACATAGCAAGACCTTGTCTCTACAAAAAAAATTTGAAAACTTAGCCAAGTATGGTTCCATGTGCCTAGAGTCTCAGCTACTTGGGAGGCCAAGGTGGGAGGATCACTTGAGCCCAGGAGTTCAGGGTTTTAACACACTGTGATCATACCTGTGAATAGCCACTGCACTCTATCCAGCCTGGGCGTCACAGCAAGACTCTGTCTCTAAAAAAGTTTAGTCCATAACAATATAAGTGCATTAAACACTTGCTTTTAGCATGTCAAGACCTTGGTGGTTTAAGTTGCATCACCAGGTAAACTAATTTTTTAACAGGGCAGCCAATTTTATTTTTTATTAATAGATTTTATATTTTAGAAAAATTTTAGGCCAGGTGCGATGGCTCACGCCTGCAATCCCAGCACTTTGGGAGGCCAAGGCAAGTGGATCACGAGGTCAGGAGATCAAGACCATCTTGGCTAACATGGTGAAACCCCGTCTCTACTAAAAATATAAAAAATTAGCCAGGCATGGTGGCGTGCGCCTATAATCCCAGCTACTCAGGAGACTGAGGCAGGAGCATCGCTTGAACCCGGGAGGTGGAGGTTGCAGTGAGCCTAGATCACGCCACTGTACTCCAGCCTGGGTGACAGAGCGGGACTCCATCTCAAAAAAACAAACAAACAAAACAAAAAACAAAAAGGAAAGAAAAATTTTAGATTTGCAAAAACATTGAGCAAATAATAGAGTTCCCATGTTACCTTCTCCTTTCCAGCAGTCACTTTCTCCTATTATTAACATCTTAAATTGATAGGGTACATTTGTTACAATTGACAGACCAATGTTGACACATTATTAACTAAAGTCCATAATTTATTCATATTTCCTTAGTTTTTACCTAAAGGCCTTTTTCTGTCCCTGGATCCTGTTTAAGATAATACCTTACATTTTGCTCTCCTATCTCCTTAGGCTTCTCTTGGCTGTGACAATTTTTCAGACTTTCCTTGTTTTTGATGACCTTCTGAGTTTTGAGTAGTACTAGCAGAGAATTTTGTAGTATGGCCCTCTAGTGAGATTTATCTGATGGTTTTCTTACAAGTAGACTGGAGTTAAGAGACTTGGGAAGGAAGATCATAGAGATAAAGGTGTCATTTTCATGATATCATATCAAGGGTATGTACTATCAACATGATTTATCAACATGATTTATGAGTGTTGATGTTGACCTTGATCACCTAGCTGAAGCAGTATTTGTTTTTATTCTTTTTTTTTTTTTTGAGATGGAGTCTCACTCTACCACCCAGGCTGGAGTGCAATGGCACAATCTCGGTTCACTGCAATCTCTGCCTCCCTGGTTCAAGCAATTCTCCTGCCTCAGCCTCTCAGGTAGCTGGGATTACAGGCACCTGCCACTCCACCTGGCTAATTTTTGTATTTTCAGTAAAGATGGGGGTTTCACCATGTTGGCGAGGCTGGTCTCGAACTCCTGACCTCTAATGATCTGCCCGCCTCAGTCTCCCAATGTTCTGGGATTACAGGTGTGAGCCACTGCGCCCAGCCTATTTTTACTCTTTTTTAAATTAAAAGTTATGTAAGTGTCGATTCACAGATATTCATTCTACACTTTGGGTTGTAATCCAATACTACTTTATCCTGTTGGTGACATTGTTCCAACTTTGGCCACTGGGGCACAGTTGACTCCTGTGCCTCCCTGACATACCCCCATCTGTGTAGTAATTTTTTATTTTTTGAGACAGAGTTTCGCTCTTGCTGCCCAGGCTGGAGTGCAATGGTGTGATCTTAGCTCACTGCAACCTCTGCCTCCCAGGTTCAAGCAATTCTTCTGCCTCAGCCTCCCAAGTAGCTGAGATTACAAGCAAGTGCCACCACGCCCGGCTAATTTTGTATTTTTAGTAGAGATGGGGTTTCTCCATGTTGGTTAGGCTGGTCTCGAACTCCCAACCTCAGGTGATCTGCCCACCTCAGCCTCCCAAAGTGCTGGGATTACAGGTGTGAGCTGCCGTGCTCAGCAGTAATTTTTTTCTAAACTCAATTTTGTGCAGACTTTGGCACAAGCTCCTCCCAGCATCTCTGAGCCCAGCTACTAGCAC
Source organism: Macaca fascicularis (assembly GCF_037993035.2). NCBI lineage: Eukaryota > Metazoa > Chordata > Mammalia > Primates > Cercopithecidae > Macaca > Macaca fascicularis. The sequence continues at coordinate 141,736,386 of NC_088381.1, read as the reverse complement.
TGAGATGGGTGTGTCAAGCGGATGTTGCAGTGCTGTGCCAGCCTGGGCACGTCTGCTTGTGAAGAGCAAAGCAATGAAGAGCCGAGAGCTTCCTGCAGTTGGGTGTACCAGGCTCCATAAACCACCAGACCTATAACAGGGAACACCACCGGCAGAGTGATGAAATTGTCTTGTTTGTTTAATATTTGTCATAAGTTTTAGTTGTTTATTGCCTGATTTTTATGTTTATGATGACGAAAAGCAGTTGTTAGATATTTTGATAGTTACTCATTCAACTTTGAAACAAATATTTCTACTGCTTCTCTTTCTAGCTTCTAGATTGGTTTAATTGAAGACTATTCTAATCTCAAAAGAGAATCTGAAAAAAAATCCTTTAGCAGGAGTTAAGAGCACAAATCCTGGATTGGGACTGCCTAGATTTAAGTCCTTGACCTCGGACAAAACACTCCTCTGCCCCTCAGTTTTCTCATTTACAAAAGGGGGATGTTAATGATAGACCCACTTCAAAATGTTTGTTAAGTGAATTAATATATGCAAAGTGATTAGGACAGGGCCTGGCATATAGTGAGTGCTACGTTAACAGTTTTTTGTGGCGGCTGTTGTTGTGTCTCGCTCTGTCACCCAGGTTGGAGTGCAGTGGTGTGATCACAGCTCACTGCAGTCTCAACTTCCTGGGCTCAAGCAATCCTCCCACCCCAGTCTCCCAAGTAGCTGGAACTACAGATATGCACCAAGATGCCTGGCTATTTTTTAAATTGTTTTTTGTAGAGACGGGGTCTCGCTATGTTTCCCAGGCTGGTCTTGAACTCCTGGGCTCAAGTGATCCTCCTGCCCTAGCCACCCAAAGTGCTGGGATGACAGGCAGGAGCCACAGTGCCCAGCCAGTAATAGTTGTTATCATTATTATTTATAACCATCCATCTGTATGATCAGAATTTTCTCAGAACCGTGTGTACCAAAGCAAAATGCAAAAATAAGTTGGATGCGGAGACTGAAATAAGACTGTGAATTGGTCAGAACTCTGACTTAAAAATGCAACAGAAACTGGCTCTGGATGATTTTAAGCAGAAGAGGGATTTATGTAAAGATGCTGGGCAGCCCACAGGTCTCTGGGAAGGCTAAAGAGCCAGTTTAGGGCATGAATGAGAGCAAAGGGTGTGAGATGGCAGCCAGGAACATGGCCAGAACTGTGGAGCACAAGCTATGCAGACAGTCCTGCTCTGTTCTCAGAACACTGGGCAGCTGTGCCACAACCATGGCTGGGGTCTGAACCATGACCCTGCTGCTGTTGCCCTGGAATCTGGACAAGGCTGCAGTAGCCATGGCCACTTCCACCAGAAAAGGTTCTGTGCTGGGCTCTGGCTTGGTCCAGGCTCCTCGGTCCACGGAACCTGAGTGGCCCAGCCGAGATCACATGACTAAGCCCTGCAGCTAAAGGAGGTTGAGAAGCATCTGGCATTTTCAGCCTCTATGTTGACAGGTTAGCAAAAGGCTCCAGCTTCCACGAAGACTCCTAAGATGGCATCTTCCACAAACCTGGGAAGGGACTCCAAAACTGGGTAGCCAAAAAGTAACAAATGTTACTCATTACCCTGCTTTCAAATTTTGTTCTATCGTATTGGCATCATTGATGGACTTTATTTTTTTATTTTTATTTTATGTTTTTGAAACGGAGTTTCGCTCTTTTTGCCCAGGCTGGAGTGCAGTGGCGCGATCTCGGCTGACTGAAACCTCCGCCTCCGGGGTTCAAAGGATTGTCCTGCCTCAGCCTCCCAAGTAGCTGGGATTACAGGCGCCCACCACTACACCCAGCTAATTTTACAAAAAACTACAAAGTTTTAGTAGAGAAGGGGTTTCTCCATGTTGGCCAGACTGGTCTCAAACTCCTGACCTCATGATTCACTCGCTTTGGCCTCCCAAAGTGTTGGGATTATAGGCATGAGCCACCGTGCCCTGCCCATTGATGGACTTTATAACAAGCACTGGCCCAGTGCTCTGGTATCCCTTGTATTTTTCCTTTTTTAAAAAAATAGAGATGGGATCTCTCTATGTTGCCCAATCTGGAGTGCAGTGGCACGATCTCAGCTCACTGCAACCTCTGCCTCCTGGGTTCAAGCAATTCTCCTGCCTCAGCCTCCTGAGTAGCTAGGATTACAGGTGTGCGCCACCACACCTGGCTAATTTTTTTATTTTTAGTAGAGACGGGTTTTGCCATGTTGGCCAGGCTGGTCTCGAATTCCTGACCTTAGGTGATCCTCTCTCCTTGACCTCCCAAAGTGCTAGGATTACAAGTGTGAGCCACCGTGCCCGGCCGTATTTTTCCTTTTTTTAAAGACTAGAGATGGAATCTCGCTATGTTGCCCAAGCTGGATTGCAGCAGCTATTCACAGGCATACCATAGATCACTGCAAACTCAAATTCCTGGGCTCAAGTGCTCCTCCCACCTTAGCCTCTCAAATAGATGGGACTACAGGCAAACACCACCATGCCTAATTTTGTATTTTTTTTTTTAATGGAGTCTTGTCCTATTGCCCAGGCTGGAGTGCAGTGGTACAATCTCAGCTCACTGCAACCTCTGCCTCCCAGGTTCAAATGATTCTCTTGCCTCAGCCTCCCGAGTAGCTGGGATTACAGGCATGTGGCACCACACCCAGCTAATTTTTGTATTTTTATTAGAGACGATGCTTCACCATGTTGGCCAGGCTGGTCTCGAACTCCTGACTTCAGGTGATCCTCCTGCCTCAGCCTCCCAAAGTTTTGGAATTACAGGCATGAGCGACTACACCCAGCCTAATTTTGTATTTTTTAAATCAACAGATGCCAAAATGAACACTACTATCATGTGGACTCTTTGAAATGTTGTGCTTTCAAAACGAAGTCTTCATGTTAGAATGTTGCAAACCCTTCACATCGTCCCAACACTCCTTTCCAAAGTGGAGAAATGGAGGCCCAAGGGGTGAAGTGACTTATGCAAGTCCACACAGTTGGTTTAGTAGCAGGACTGGGTCTCATGTCGCAGTTCTTAATGTTGCCTCATTGCTGTGCTGCCAGCAGCCAGCTCAGGAACAGGCCCGGCCCTCCAGCCCCACAGCCACCTCCTTCTCAAAGCAGGTCTTGACAGGAACCCAAAGCTGCTCTGGAATACTGGCCTGTGGCTGCTGCTGCTGCTTTCCTCATCTTTACTTCTGGGATGAGAAGTCCTGAGTGACTTTCTCTCTGCCTTCTAGCTCCTCCACAGAGACAGGAAGGAAAATAAAAAAGAGCAAGGCTGACAACAACCCCTGCACTGGGAGTGCTCTCCTCCCTGATGGTACTAGACCTGGGAGGACCTCGCCTAATAGACTCTGACCTCTGCCAGGCTCCACTCAGCCGCTTCTCAGAGTTGCTCACCTCCTGCCCTCCCTCACTTTTGACTTGCTCCAGATCCTATGAACCAGAGTTCCTGGTCCTGCCTTCCTGCCCTGGTTCCCAGTCCCATGCTTTGGTCACATCCTGACATGGGTTGTGTGTACCCAGCACCGGAACTGCCTGTCTCCTCGCCTGGGCAGCCAGATCTGGAGCCAGCCACTCCTCAGGAAGCTCCGGAAACAGGGCTCATACCCTATTTTCCCTGGCATCCTCGGCACCCAACAGGGCCTGGCCCTGCAAACCCTCGTTGAGAGGAGGAATGGCCTGTTCTGTGTGACTGCTGCCCATGCCTCATCATGACAAATTAGAGCAAAGGAAGGTGGAGGTGCTGAGAGGGCATTTCTACCAAACTATGAGCCACTTCTCTTATATGCTACCTGGGGGGATGTCTGTCTTATGTTGAGACCAGTTATGTAGATCTGAAATTCAAATGCCATAAACAAGATCTGGGCTGTGACCTGCCCAGGCCAGAGCAAGGAAAACTGGTCTTGGGAATCCAGAAAGAACTTCAGGATTAGGTAAAGTATGCTGAGCTAAACCAAGAAGTGAGATATACATTCATTCATTCATCCATTCAATAAATATGTATTGAGGGCCAGGTGCGGTGACTCACACCTGTAATCCCAGCACTTTGGGAGGCCGAGGCGGGCGGATCACAAGGTCAGGAGATCAAGACCATCCTGGCTAACATGGTGAAACCCCGTCTCTCCTAAAACTACAAAAAAATTAGCCAGGGGTGGTGGCGGGTGCCTGTAGTCCCAGCTACTCAGGAGGCTGAGGCAGGAGAATGGTGTGAACCCAGGAGGCGGAGCTTGCAGTGAGCAGAGATTGTGCCACTGCACTCCAGCCTGGGCGACAGAGCAAGACTCTGTCTCAATAAATAAATAAAATAAATAAATATGTATTGAGCACCATATGTGTCAGGTTCTAAGAGAGGCACCCAGAGATTTAATGGTAAATGAGATATACTCCCTGCCCCCAAGGAGCTTAGAATGAGGAAGACAAAGCAGGGAATTGGTATCTACCATAGATTATGATGTGGGCTAGAATAATAATAGCTAACATTTATGGAGTGTTCACTATATGCCAGACTCTGCACTAAGCCGTTGAGGCTGCATTGTTTCATATAATCCTTACAGAAACCGTATTAGTAGATATTATTATTATTCCATCTTACAGATGAGGAAACAGAGGCACAGAGAAGTTAAGTGACTTGCCCAATGTCACACAGCTGGGGCACATAGCATACCAAGAATTTAAATCCAGGCTGGGTGCGGTGGCGCACGCCTGTAATCCCATCACTTTGAGAGGCCAAGGCAGGCAGATTGCTTGAGGCTAGGAGTTCAAGACCAGCCTGGGCAACATGGCAAGACCCTGTCCCTATAAAACAAACAGAAAATTAGGCATGGTGGTGCGCACCTGTAGTCCCAGCTACTTGGGAGGCTGAGGTGGGGGGATCGCTTGAGCCCAGGAGGCAGAGGTGGCAGTGCACCCTGATTATGTCACTGCATTTCCGCCTAGGTGTCAGAGTGAGATCCTGTCTCAAAAATAAACAAATAAGTAAGTAAATCCAGGAAGTTAGACTCTAGGGCCTGTGCTTCCAGAGGACAGCACAGGGTATTATCGTAGCACAGAGAGAGGTACCTGACATGGGAGGGCAAGGAAGGCTTCCTTGAGGAGATCACATGTGAGCGGAGTCCAAAACAACCAGGCAGAATTGGGAGAACAGGGGAGGAAAGGGCATTCCAGACTGAAGGAACAGCACGTACAAAGACTGGCGGCAAGAGGCCATAGTGAGTTAATTACTATTTAGTGAGTACCAACTGTGTGTCAAGGACATCTAGAAGCCTTCAGGGACTGTAATCAGTATCAAATGACTGGCTTGTCTGGGATGAAGAGAAGACTGGGGAGAGAAGCGGCTGGAAGGTACAGGAAGTACCAGTTCACAAAGGTCTTTAAATCCAGGCTAAGGAGTCAAGACTTTATCCACAGGGCAGTGGGGAGATGCTTAAGGATAAGCAGAGAGTTTCCTAATCAAGTTGTACCTCAGTAAACTCACTTTGAACCACACTAGTTAAAGGAATGAAGGCACGCAAGGCTGGAGGGCATGCTGGGTGCCCACTCCGGAGATGATGGTGGCCCAAAGAGGTGATTGGCAGTGGCAGGAGAGACAAGTAGCCTAGTTTGATTATTTCATTGGAGGGGAGCTCACCATCAAACCAGAAGATTCGTGGGGACCAAGATACCAGCCGAGCCTCAGAGGGTCAAGGGTCAGCAATGGCCCAATGCCAGGCAGTTGGCCAAAGTCTGAACAGGTGAGGAGACGGGAGGAGAAAAACCCAGCAGGAGTTGGCGTGGACCCTGCAGCAGGAAAGGACTCCAGCCCTGGGGGGACTGATGAAGAAAGAGAATTTTCCATCGAACAACTGGGGACAGGGGAGACAATGGGAAACCAGAACCAGAAAGGCGAGTCCCTCAGGCTGACAGCCAGACCGAGGATGCTCAGCTTCGAGAAAGGGATGGAGTTCCTTCTGTGTCCCTCCTCCTCCCTGGTCCTAAACACCCCCTTCCATGGCAGGTGGATTCTGTTTTTGTTTGTTTGTTTTGTTTTGTTTTGTTTTTGAGATGTGGTCTCACTCTGTCACCCAGGCTGGAGTGCAGTGGCACGATCTCAGCTCACTGCAACCTCCACCTCCCAGACTCAAGTGATCCTCCCTCCTCAGCCTCCTGAGAAGCTATGACCACAGGGATGCACCACCATGCCTGGCTATTTTGTGTATTTTTGGTAGAGATGGGGTTTTGCCATGTTGCCCAGGCTGGACAGGTGGATTGTTTAATCAGGCTGGGTGAAGAGGGGGCAATGTGGTGAAAGGGAAAGAGCAGGAGTTTTGAAGTCAGAGTCATGAGTTGAATCTCATCCTTGAGCCACTCACTAGCTCTGTGACTTCAGGTAAGTTACTTAACCTCTCTGAGCCATAGCTCATTCATCTGTAAAATGAGAATAAACAACAACTACTCCCCAGGGGTTGCTGAATGGGAATAGCACCACTAGCTCCTGCAGTGGAGTTATTGTGAGGATGCAGAGTTAACATTTGAAAGCCCAGGGCCTGGCACCAGGGTGGGAGCTCAGTCAATTCATCAACTATCCTCCTTCATCAGAAACCATCCATGTGCAGGACCTTAGGCTGAGGCTGCCTTTTAACAAATCCAGGGAAATATCACCATTTCATTTAGCAGGCCAGGAATCAGGGTCAGAGAGTTAAGAAACATTTCCAACTTCACATTGCATTGTTTCTCCAAACTGTAGTCTTGCATCTTCTGCACAACTTTTTCAATATCAACTGTACCTATACTATTTTTTGCTTAATATTTTATTTAAATTAGTCCCTTTTTTACATTAATCAATGTATTCTTTTATTTAAGAGATGGGGCTAGGTGCGGGTGGCTCATACCTGTCATCCCAGCACTTTGGGAGGCTGAGGTGGGCAGATCACTTGAGGTCAGGAGTTTGAGACCAGCCTGGTCAACATGGTGAAACCCTGTCTCTACCAAAAATACAAAAATTAGCCGGGGATGGTGGTGCATGCCTGCAATCCCAGCTACTTGGGAGGCTGAGGCACAAGAATCACTTGAACCCGGGAGGCAGAGGTTGCAATGAGCCAAGATCATGCCACTGCACTCCTGCCTGGGTGACAGAGCAAAACTCTGTCTCAAAAAAAAAAAAAAAAGGCCGGGCTTGGTGGCTCACACCTGTAATCCCAGCACTTTGGGAGGCCGAGGCAGGCGGATCACAAGGTCAAGAGATTGAGACCATTCTGGCCAACATGGTGAAACCCTATCTCTACTAAAAGTACAAAAATTAGCCAGGCATGGTGGTGCTTGCCTGTAATCCCAGCTACTCAGGAGGCTGAGGCAGGAGAATTGCTTGAACCTGGGAGGCGGAGGTTGCAGTGAGCCAAGATCACCACTGCACTCCAGCCTGGTGACAGAGCGAAACTCCGTCTCAAAAATAAGTAAATAAATAAAAGATGGGGTCTCACTATGTTGCTGAGGCTAGAGTGCAATGGCTAGTATTCACAGCTGTGATCATCGCACACTACAGCCTTTTCAAGAGATCCACCTGCCTCAGGCTCCCGGGTAGCTATGACGACAGGCACATATCTGGTTCCAATGTATGTTTTTCTTTTTTTTTTTTTTCCCCACATCAGATGGGTAATGTGCTGACAATATAACAAGGTTTGAGTTAGGCACATCTCACAGATGAAAGTGAAAAGCCAATTGTCACGCTTATGAACTACAAAAGGATACCAATTTACTTTTTTTTTTTTTGAGACAGGGTCTCACTTTGTTACCCAGGCTGGAGTGCAGTGGTGCAATCACAGCTCACTGCAGCCTAGACCTCCCAGGCTCAAAGTGAGCCTCCTGCCTCAGTTTCCTGAGTAGCTGGGACTAGAGGAGTATGCCACCATGCCTGGCTAATTTTTTTTTATTTTTTGTAGAGACAGGATCTCACTATGTTGCCCAGGCTGGTCTCAAACTCCTGGGCTAAAGTGATCTTCCCACCTTGGCCTCCCAAACTGCTGGGATTACAGGCGTGAGCCACCGTGCCTGGCCTCAATTTACTTTTTAAAATGGCTTTGTGGGGATGTAATTTGCATACCATCCAACTCACCCATATAAAGCTTATGATTCAGTGGGTTTTTTTTTTTTAGTATATTCACAGAATTGTGCAACATTACCACAATCAATTTTAGAACATTTTCATAATTAAGTTACTTTTAAAGGAAACTTTGCATCATTCTCATAAGTGGAAAACCTGAATTATTTGCCACAAATGGAAGGCAAAACAAAAATAAAGTAAAGAGAGCTGGGCAATGTTATTAAATGCTATCTAGCTAGTGCTGCCTGTGAAGTATCTGAGCTTGAGACTTCTCTCTTTGCCAAAAAGGGAGGATGGGAAGTATTGAAGAGTTGTTGAAGACACACCAGCACTAAACTGAGACTCTCTCTTTAACATAATCAGAAAAACAAAAAGAAAACTGAAAAGAAAAATTACTTTTTCAATATATAATTTAATGCCACATCTCTGAGCCACCCAAAATCATCTTAAGTCTACATCCCCACGTGCCTCCTCCAGGTAATTTAAGTGACTTGCCCAGTGTCACACGGCTAGGTAGTGGCAGACTAAGCCTAGAATTCAGGCTTCTTAACTGCTAATGCTATGTCCTTTCCACTACGTCATAGTCCTCTTTGCAATCATTATTTTAAATTAGGTCAAGTGCCTGATGTGTGTGCTAGGCAGCCCTGTTACAGATTTATAAAGCACAAATTTTACAGCTAGAAGGCACACCAGAAACAATCTAATCTAACTCATTTCATTTTACAGACGAGAAAACCAACAAGTTTGTTCACTTAAGCATGTTTAGAATTGCCTGTCAGTCAATCAGCTAGAACATACAACCAACAATATAGCTATAAACAGCCCAGAATTACAATGACCTTTCTCCGGTCTCAGCCTTAAACCAAACTTCCGGATATCTCAGCCCTGTCACCAGGTCCTGGTTCAGCTTCAGTCTTGCTCTTTAATTTGGTCCGTTCTCACTTCTACATGAGTAGTTTCCCCTTGACCTAAACTGCCTAGGTGGCTTTAAGGATCACAGAGGTGAGGGGAATTCACTGGTGGATTGAAGGAGTGTGTTATATGAGAAAGAAATGAGAGCTTCTCACGAACTGTGGAGGGTTTAAGATTTTATCCTACTTGCAAGCTAATAAGTGAGCCTGTCTCAGTTTCATGGATGCTGGCAGAAGACAGAAGACTTCTAGGTGTGTCTGAAACAAAAGGTCTTATTTGCTCATAGAAATAGCAATAGCAAAAATATTGACATTTTCTTGTGCTTGTTTCCTGAGTCCCAGTTCCCAAAGGCAATGCAAAGGGGGCCAGGTGACATCTGTACACACAGCAAGGCATATCACAAGAGAGCCTAGCTTTAAGCTTGGGGAAGCAGAATCTCTCTCTTTTTTTTTTTTTTTTCGAGTCAGCATCTTGCTCTACTGCCCAGGCAGTCATAGCTCACTGCAACCTCAAACTCCTGGGCTCAAGCAATCCTCCCGCCTCCGCCTAGGTGTGAGCTGAAGCACGGTGCTCAGAATCTTAGCTAATGGATAGTAAGCATGCTTTACTTTGCTCTGGGAAAGAAGCTCTCCTAAAAAGTTGGTCTGAAACAAAGGGCAGTGACTCTGCTCGCAAGGCATGCAGACATGGAAGAGACCCACGGAGAACTGTCTTCCAACAAGCATTATGTACCTGCAGTCTATGGGAAGTGAGCTCACGGTTCTCTGCCATACTGGAAGGCACAGGGTGGGCAAGATGGAGAACCAGAAGCCCAAGTCCACTAGTGCTTTCGGTTCTATATTGATTCTTACTGGTTTCAGTTATGGAAAGAGCATTTGGACGCTTGCTTGTGGATTTTGGCAAGTGTCTTATTTATTTTTTATTTATTTATTTTTTTGAGACGGAGTCTCACTCTGTCACCCAGGCTGGAGTGCAGTGGTGCCATCTCGGCTCACTGCAAGCTCCGTCTCCCAGGTTCACACCATTCTCCTGCCTTAGCCTCCCGAGTAGCTGGGACTACAGGCACCCGCCACCACACCCAGCTAATTTTTTGTATTTTTAGTAGAGACGAGGTTTCACCATGTGAGCCAGGAGGGTCTCGATCTCCTGACCTCGTGATCTGCCCGCCTCAGCCTCCCAAAGTGCTGGGATTACAGGTGTGAGCCACTGTGCCCGGCACGTGTCTTATTTTTTGCTGTATATAGCCCTCAATTCACAGTCTTGACCGGGTTTAGACAATTCAAATCATTCCTTTGCATAGCTATTAGAAAACCCTAGAAGCGGGCCGGGCGCGGTGGCTCAAGCCTGTAATCCCAGCACTTTGGGAGGCCGAGACGGGCGGATCACGAGGTCAGGAGATCGAGACCATCCTGGCTAACACGGTGAAACCCCGTCTCTACTAAAAAATACAAAAAACTAGCCGGGCGCGGTGGTGGGCGCCTGTAGTCCCAACTACTCGGGAGGCTGAGGCAGGAGAATGGCGTGAACCTGGGAGGCGGAGCTTGCAGTGAGCTGAGATCCGGCCACTGCACTCCAGCCTGGGCGGCAGAGCGAGACTCCGTCTCAAAAAAAAAAAAAAAAAAAAAAAAGAAAACCCTAGAAGCTCCATAAATTCACAGTTGGGAGAAAGAATACAACCTTCCAAATTTTATTTGCTTCCTGAAAATCACGCATGCTGGGAGAATCCAGGGTGGCCACACTGCAGTTGGTTGTGGGATGTTCACTCATCTCTTGCATCATGTTTATTAATACCTAAAATAAATGTGGTAAGATCTAACAGTCACCATGATGTAGTCACCAAGATTCCTGACTTGGTCTAGTCTCTCATCTGAAATGAGGACTACATGGGCCATGAAGGAAGATGTTATTTGTTATGTGGGGTCCACATCTGAGGCAGATATTTTGTGTCTATAACCAAGACCTTGAATCCAGGCCTCTGGCTGTCAGGAATAATGGCTGTTCGTTTTATTCCTCTGCCTGGAGAAGAATAAATTCTTAGGCTAAAGAAAAGCCAAAGCAACTGAGGACAGGAGCTCAGAGATACTGCTGGAACCATACCAGGACCTGGGATGTGGTCCACAGAGGAATTCTGTGGCATTCCATGGGTCCTCAGGCTCTTTGCAATCAACTCAGATGGGAGTTAACCTGTTGACTGGACTCAGGCAATGAGTTCCTGGTAGGTGAGTCAGTGGCCACACCCTCCAACTGGGAGCAAAGAGCAAAAATTATGTCAGTAAAACAAGGCCGAGCACAATGGTACAGGGCAAAGGCCATTCGAGTGGGATATCCTTAGCTGATGATTCTAAAAGAGTGATGTGGGAACCAGAGATGTTCCCGCAGATGTGGTGGGCTGCTCTAGATATAAATATAAATATAAATAATATAAATATAAAGCTGACTATCCAAAGAGGTCCTTCTAGCTCATTGCCTCCTGAAGACCTCTATTTGGAATCGGGAAGTAAAAGGGGATAAATTAGAGGGATCATGGAGTCTTTTGCCCTGTCCAAGCAATCCATAAACTAAAGCTTTTACGAAATTCCTTGGTGCTATTGTGAAGAATTTCAGTTCATGAAGATCCCTGAAGATCTGCAGTCCCCTATGGAGTCTATATACTGCCACACACCTGGTTGCTGTAATCCCCAGATAGTACCACACCCAGAAGAGGAAGACTTCCTTCTTCCCAAAAGCAGCTGTGGACCCTAAAGTAATCTCATGAATGCCTAGCAACCTCTTGGTCTATGAACCCAAATGATACCTCCCACGTTATGCTAAGACTGATGTCCCAGGACCAACATGTATTACTGGCAGAGGACTGTGAAAATACTTCCTCCCCACTGTGCAGTGGGCTCTAACTTTTGAGCTGTGCCCGCCAATAAATAGTGACCTATCTCAGACAAGAAAAAGCACACTGTGTGGGGTGAAAGAACCGGGCTCCAGCACAGCTGGCCAGTCTGGTCCCAGAAATGCCATGCAGGTTGCCTTGATGCTTGGATTTGTGTTTTTCTATCCATTGTGAAAGACTGATTTACACACTCTGAGTGGTTGTACAGCCTTGCTGGGCTCCTGTGATCGTCAAACGCACAGAATTTCCACAGCAGCTTTGGAGAGCTGACTCCTGTTTACTTTTGTTAACCATTTCTACACTTGGCCTCCACATTTTGTGGCTTGCGAGGCTAACAAGTCTGAGAAGAAGCTTCAAGAAAGAATTTGTGAATTAGAGTTTATCCCTAAGCCAGGGGCCCGCAATCAGATTGTACTTTCAAGATACTGTCTCACGGCCAGGCATGGTGGCTCACGCCTGTAATCCCTGCACTTTGGGAGGCGAAGGCATGCAGATCACTGAAGGTCAAGAGTTCGAGAGCAGCCCGGCCAACATGGTGAAACCCCGTCTCTACTAAAAAAAAAAAACTTAAAAAAATTAGCTGAGGCAGGAGAAGCACTTGAACCCAGGAGGCAGAGGTTGCAGTAAGCCAAGATTGCATCACTGTACTCCAGCCCGGGTGACAGAGTGAGACTCCATGTCAAAAAAAAAAAAAAAAAAAAAAAAAAAGTAGACTGTTTCAGAGTTTGGGACTCAAGCCATTGACTTTCTAGTGGCTTGTTACTTTGGAAACCTTCTGGTGACCTAGCATCCTGGGACATTGCTTGGTCCACCTAGTTTGACTTTCTGCTCAGGCTCTTATATAAAAACCAGGGCTTCTAATACCTGGCATAGACACTTCACAGAGAACACCACATTTAGAAGACATCCCTGGGGTAATTTTCTATGGCTACTATAACAAATTACCACAGTTGTATATGGCTACTGTAACAAATTACCACCAACTTGGCAGCTTAAAACAACACAGACTCACTTTGGGAGGCCGAGACGGGCGGATCACGAGTTCAGGAGATCGGGACCATCCTGGCTAACACGGTGAAACCCCGTCTCTACTAAAATACAAAAAAAAAAATTAGCCGGGCGAGGTGGCGGGCGCCTGTACTCCCAGCTACTCGGGAGGCTGAGGCAGGAGAATGGCGTGAACCCGGGAGGCGGGGCTTGCAGTGAGCTGAGATCCGGCCACTGCACTCCAGCCTGGGCAACAGAGCTAGACTCCGTCTCAAAAAAAAAAAAACAACACAGACTTTTTACCTTGCAGTTCTGTAGGTCAAAAATCCAATGCAAGTTTACCAGGCTAAAATCAAGGTGCTGGCTAGATCGTGTTCCTTTCTGGGGTTCCAGAGAATTTGTTTCCCTGCCTTTTCTGGCTTCCAGAAACTATCTGTATTTCTTGGGTCATGACCCCTTTTCTCCGTCTTCAAAGCCAGCAATGCTGTAGGTCTTCAACCATTCATTCTTCCATAATCACACTTTCCTCTGACTCTGATTCCTCTTCTGCCTCTTGGTTCCACTTTTAAGGACCCTTGTGATTATAATGAACCTACTTGGATAATCCAAGATAATCGCTTTATTTTTTATGCATTTATTTTTTGGGGAAGGGAAGTCTGGTTGAATAACTGCTTTATTTTAAGGTCAGCTAATTAGCAAATCTTAATTGCATCTGCAACCTTAATTTCCCTTTTGTCATGAAACGTACCATATTCCCATATTTATTAGAATATGAACATTTGGGGGAAGATCTTTATTCTGCCTACTGCAGTTCCCTTCTGAATTACTTTTGGACAACCGGAGGTAAGTAAATGTAAAGACTTGCTGTGTCTGTCTTCCCAGTTGGACTGTGTTTGGGGAGGGTCAAGCCTTTTAATTTAGATTACTTTTTTTTTTTTTGAGATGGAGTTTCACTCTGGTTGCCCAGGCTGGAGTGCAATGGCATGATCTCGGCTCACTGCAACCTCTGCCTCCCAGGTTCAAGTGATTCTCCTGCCTCAGCCTCCCAAGTAGCTGGGATTACAGGCATGGGCCACCACACCTGGCTAATTTTTTTGTATTTTTAATAGAGATGGGGTTTCCCCATGTTGGTCAGGCTGGTCTCCAACTCCTGACCTCAGGTGATCCACCCGCCTCAGCCTCCCAAAGTACTAGGATTACAGGTGTGAGCCACTGCGCCTGGCCATAATGTAGATTACATCTTAAATGTGCAGTCTATAACTGATCCAGTCCTCCCCATGAGCAGATGATGGTTGGGAGAATTTTTTTTCTTTTCTTTTTTTTTTTTTGAGACGGAGTCTTGCTCTGTCACCCAGGCTGGAGTGCAGTGGCGCAATTTCGGCTCACTGCAACCTCCACCTCCCAGGTTCAAGCGATTCTACTGCCTCAGTCTCCCGAGTAGCTGGGATTACAGGTGCCCACCACTACGCCCAGCCAATTTTTTGTATTTTTAGTAGAGACAGGGTTTCACCATGTTGGCCAGGCTGGTCTCAAACTCCTGACCTCATGATTCGCCTGCCTCGGCCTCCCAAAGTGCTGGGATTACAAGCATGAGCCACCGTGCCTGGCTGGTTGCGGGAATTTTTAACTGACAGTCCAACTTGAGGGTGTGGGAGACATAGGATGTTGCTATCCATATAGAATCCTATTGTCTGGTGAATGATTTACTTGTTTAACTGATGCTTATAGAACGCTTATATGTAAGAGCTTTACAAACTAATTTAATTCTCATAACAACCTTATCAAATATGTACAATTGTTATTATCATCCTTGTCTTACAGATAAGGAAACTGAGGCACAAAAAGATTAGTAACCTGTCCAAGGTCACACAGATAGTATATGGCAGAGATGGGCCTTGCAGCCAGGCAGCCTGTGGACCATCCTGAATCCTTGTTCCTAAGCCCCCATACCAAGCTGCCTTGTCCTCTTGGTTTCTGTTTACTCTTCAGGCCTTGCTGCTCTGCTATGCAAACTTGTGGTTCATTCTTTAGCAAAGCCGACCCCCTCCCTCCAACACTGGTTCCTCCCCATTGCAACTTGATGCTCATTTCTCCCTCTGTTCTCAGTGGTACAGACCCCTGACCTCCTCTGAGCTTGCTGTAGGGTCACCTTGCCCCATCAGGGCTGTCCCACACACAGCAGGCTGCTGGTTCCCAACGTGATATCCATGCCATGCAAGAATCAGGGGGACTCAGGAGAGCTCAGCCTCAGAGCTTCTCTCTGCCTACTCGGGTTTTTACTGCCAGGTTCACTTTGGCATGGCTGCCCCTGGTTGGGCATAAAACAGCCTTGGATACAGGTTCCTCCCAGAGTCCCTAGTGGGGAGCTGGGTGAGAGCCCCCTCTGTGTACGGAGTACCACTCATTAGGCAGTGCACCTGTCCAGACCCCATCCAAGACCTGGAGAGGAGGAATAAGCATGAGACCCTTCTGACCCTCTTCTCTCTCCTTACCCTTCCTACCTGCCAGCAGGCCAGAAAGGGAGTGGGGCTTTCTCCATCTTAGGTTCTCTCTATCTATCTTAGGGCTTTCTCTATCTCTATATTAGAGTTGGCCTTGCTGTTCTGGTGGAAATGGCCTCTGCTCTGCTAAGAGAGGACTCCAGGAGCTGGTCATTCAGGCATGGCCTTTGCTTTACTAAGGAGGGAGAATCTGGAAGGATTTGGAAAATCTCTTAAGTCATAGCTAACCTCTTCAGCTATACAGTGGGACGCCAACACCCTGATGCCTGGCCTATCGAAGGCGTTCAGTGTGTGGTAGTTATTTATCACTTTATCTCTCTCTCTCTCTCTCTCTCCCCCTCTTTTTTTTTTTCTTGAGATGGAGTCTTGCTCTTGTTGCCCAGGCTGGAGTGCAATGGCACGATCTCAGCTCACTGAAACCTCTGCCTCCCGGGTTAAGCAATTCTCCTGCCCCAGCCTCCTGAATAGTTGGGATTATAGGCATGTGCCAACACGGCCAGCTAATTTTTGTATTTTTAGTAGAGACAAGGTTTCACCATGCTGGCCAGGCTGGTCTCCAACTCCTGACCTCAGGTGATCCACCTACCTCAGCCTCCCAAAGTGCTGGGATTACAGGCATGAACCACCACACCCAGCCTTATTTATCAGTCTCTAAACCCAGAACTTTCACACTTCTTTATCTGAATCTAGGAAATTTGTTTTACATTCTGACACTGCACGAATGTACCTATATAGTACATAATTGAAACAAATGCTACACAAAACAATACTTATTATTACTTAATGCAATACAACCAATATTGCATGCAATACTTAATGCAATGCAAAAAGTTAAGTTTTAATATATTCTCTTTTTGTAAAAAGAAACACCCTGGTGCTGACCCATAACCCCTCTCCTGAGACAGACTTACTTTCCCCCTTCTCTGAGATCTCATAGTGCTCTCTGCAAAGCTCAACTCGAATACTTCTCATACTGCATTGCAATGTATGTCATTCTCTCCCACTAGGGACTTTGTTCTTTTCATCTTTGCATCCCTAGCATACACAGTAATAGACATCCAGTGAGTGTTAACTGAAGAAGTGAGTGGAAAATGCCTGTCTGAGCTGGGCATGGTGGCACATGTCTGTAATCCCAGCACTTTGGGAGGCTAAGGCAGGCAGATCACCTGAGGTCAGGAGTTCAAGACCAGCCTGACCAACATGGTGAAACCCTGTCTCTACTAAAAATACAAAACTTAGCTGGACGTAGTGGCGGGAACCTGTAATCCCAGTTACTTGGGGAGGCTGAGGCAGGTGAATTGTCTGAACCCAGGAGGCAGAGGTTCCAGTGAGCTGAGATCATGCCATTGTACTTCAGCCTGGGAGACAGAGTGAGACTCTGTCTCCAAAAAAAAAAAAAAAAAAAGACAATGTCTGTCTATGTGCTCAACACAACAGAAAAGGATGGTACTTCCCCTCTATGGTGCCACATGATGCCTAGTGTGGTGTTGGAGAGCGCAGACCTTGGCAGTGAGCAACCGGGCTCAGGGAGGAATTCCTATGGATAGGAGTATATCCGCCTCCTGCAGAGAGGACCTAAATGCATAAAGAACTAGGACCAGCGACTTTAACCATTTCCCCCCTCCTTGGTTTTTTTCCCTGAAACGATGTGTTTGCATCCCCATGCTAGAATGCCTTTCTGTCCTCCACAGTAATTTAATTATATAAAACTGACTGTGCAGACTCAAAATTTGGGGCATTTGGCATTCTTGCAAAGCCAGACTCTAGGAAACATGCCCATTGCTGAACACATTGGATGTGGTTTAGGTAGCAAAGCAAATGACCTAACAAGGAATATATGTGCTGAGCCTAGTTCCTGTTAAATTAATAGATTCACGTTCTGGCACATCCACAACCTCACAAGTCATAGCAACCGGATGACGGCATGGCAACACAGCAGCTGCGGCCACTGTACATGAGAAAAATCAGAGCCTAGTGTCTCTGGAGGGAAAACAGAAACGGCCTCTACAATTGCTGGCTTGTACTGGATTGACTGAAGCGAGGGAGCCGTGGGGGCAATCACAAGTAGATGCCTGCCCTGGTCAGGGATTGAGTATGACATCTCTCCTGCTTCCTGAACCTTTGTTTTATATTTTAAAAGTAAATAATTTGTTCCAGCCAGAGAGGAAATGATGCTGAGAGAAAGACACCATCACGTGGACAGAATGTTCTCCCTCGCCCTGGCAGCAGTGTGGAGTTGATCCTTATCAGTGATAGTCCAGGACTTGCTCTTCAACAGCAGGACCACAAGCCTTTCTTCCTAGTTTTTTGACCTTCCACCCCAACCAAAATCGCCTACCCCTTCTGGCTGCCAGGGTTGAAGGCCCTTCTTGCCAACTCTCCTTCTAGGATGAAGCCCTGACTCCACAGCCACTGTTTGGGCCAAGCCCTTAGGGATCAGGGTAAATGCCCGGAGATGGAGGAAGAGGATGCCTGGACAGATGTCAATTCTGATGACACAAAAACATCTGCATGTGCTGTCAGGTAGGTGACACCCAATACCAGGGCTGCCTGGGACCGAGCAGGAGTCCACACCCCCTGACCTAGTTTAAAGTCAAGAATGACCCTTGCTCTGCAAAAGGACTGAGAGCTGGGCCTTCTGTTCTTGGGGTTTGTGTCTTACGCTTAGATCTGGCTCCGGCCCCTGCTTTCCTTTCCATGTTCTATCAGGAAGGCCATGCAGGGTTGTCACTGAGTTCCCATGGATTCTCTACTGGTCTCTGTCTTATTAGTGGCCGTGTAATGAATTCCTCAAAACACAGCAGCTTAAGACAACATTTATTATCTTACAGTTTCTGTGGGTGAGGAATCCAGGCAGCTTAGCTGGGTGCCTCTGCCTGAAGGGCCTGAGGGAGGCCCTTCAGCTATTGGCTGGGGTTGAAGGTCTTATCTGAAGTCTTGATTCATATAGGGGAAGAAGAGGCATCCCTTTCCAGGTTCTCTCAAATGGTGGTTGGCAGGCCTAGCTCCCTTTCTACCAGGCTGCCTTAGGACGTGGCAGTTGGCTTCCCCCACAGTGAGCGTTCCGAGAGAGCGAAAGGCATAGAGAGGACCGAGTACGGAAGCCACAGTTTTTTTTATAACCTAGTCTCAGAAGTAACATCACATCACTGGCCATATTCTATTTGTCAGAACTCAGTCAATGAATTCAGCTTACACTTAAGGGAGAGGATTATACAAGGGTATGAATACCTGGAGGCAGAGATCATTGGCAGGGGGTGCATCTTAGAGGCTGTCTACCACATCCTCCACATGGTGCCCTGGTACTCCAGCAACTGCCACCCTATATAGAGAGAAAAGCAATGTATGTGTAAGTGTCAGGCCTTCACACATTTACACTGTCTGCTAATTACTCCTGGGCATGCAGAAATACTGAATATTCATGAAATTGTGACTGAAAATTTGGAATCACATACAGAACAAAAAAAAATTCAACTCTTGTTTTAGCAAATATGGAGTATCACATGATTGCCTTTAGAAGCCTGGATAACATATTCTCTCTACTCATTGGTTGCCTTAAGCAGAATGCCCTAAGGAATTACTTCTATTTATTCCAAAATTGAAATGGGCAATCCCTTCAGCATCTTCCCACAACAGTGTGATGTAAGAAGAATTTCAGAGAAGTTTAATTATTGAGTCTAATGATGCACTTATTTCTCAAAGCTGTATTATTTTTCTTGCATTGCACATTTTGTATTTATGATGTGCCATTAATGTTTTAGTAAAAATCAGAACTAGGGCGAAGCAGCTGCAACGTGGAGGATTTCATGTTGCTAGGAGAGCTTCGATCTTCATATTTCCTATCTTTGGGTGAATCTGTGGCTTTCCATGAGGGATTAACACAGACCTGGGGATCATTTCCCAAATGTCATTTTCCACCAGTCTTACATCCACCTTTCTGAACAAAGCCTTCACTCAAGTCTATGGTTTCCTGTGTTTTCATAAAAAGATGAAGCATTGGAAGGGGTAGGTTTTATCTGGCCAGTGTGCTAGGAGAAGCAGTATTTGGGGAAAAAAGGAAAATTGTTGAGCCCTAACATGCTTTTGAACCACCTATTAAAAGATCCCTGTTTTCCACGACAAGCTACAATGAAGCTAATGTTTCTGTTATGAAAGCCCTTTACTGCAGTTTCGAATGTCTTTTTGTTTGTTTGTTTGTTTTTGTTTTCACCAGCAAAGGCTAACCCCGTTTTTTCTCCAGCCTTATGGGATCAGGAGTTCTTCTTTCAAGACTGCTGTTTAACTACTTGGTTGCTACTTACCCTAAAGGTGGCTTTCCGTTGTACTTTTTAATAAGGTGAACACATTTATTTTTAGCAATGATAAATTTCAGGACTACTATTGCCTGAAGCTGCCCTTCTCATGCCTCCACCCTACCCTCTAAGTCACTCTTGACCGGTGATGAAACAGAATGCATCAGACTCCATTCTCTGTGAGTTGAGTGTAAAGGAAGAGGTGGAAATCGCGGGGGAGGATTAGAACAGAAACCATGCTGCAGCCCCAGCTTCAGCTTGGGCGCTGAAATAGCCCCCAGAAGTGTGATACGTGGTAAACGTCTTGCTCACTTATAACCCGTAGAAATGACAAGGAACATCATGCAGACTTTTAGAGAGAACGTGGGGACAGGGACCCTTGTTTTAAGGCCCACTTTAGGCATTATTTAAGAACACAGCGCACACTGCTTTCTGACATGACATTTTTAGCCCCAGCACCAAACAGAAAAACTTTTTCTTTCCCCTCCCCAACCCCTTTGTTTGTGTACTGGTGTTTCTCCTGGAACCCCAGCTTTACAGGGACCCTGAACCCCACCACCACCTTCCAGACCAGCCTGAGACCAGGGGACTCCAGCGCGGGTCCCCGGATCGCACTTGGGCGCGGAAACGACGCGGCTGGAGCTAGCCTTCCCTCCCAGGGGGGTGCAGGCTAGGCGGCCAGCCGCGCAGGGCTGCCCACTCCCCCGCAGCTGAGGGCGCGCAGAGCTGGGAGACGGCGCCTGGGACAAGGGGCGCGCGGAGCCGGGGGCGCGGGCGGGGCAGGCGGCTGCAGGGCCCGGCGCGCCACCGCGCGAGCGGCTGGGTCACAGCCCGGGCCGCGCCGCCAGCTCCGCGAGGAAGTGACGACTGCGCAGTCCCGAGAGCAACAAAGTTTGAGTCTGCGGGCCGCGCTCGCCTGCGCCCCCCGCCCCTCCGAGCCGCCCGGGGATCCAGCACGCAGGTGAGCCGTGGGCTCGGCGCCCCCTCCCGCCACCGGGCGCCTGCGTGGGGCTCGGAATCGTTCCGGGGCTCGGGCTGGGCCGCGCGGGCGCGGATGTGGCGGGCCGGGTTGGGCCGGGCGCCGGGGTGCGGGGGCGCTGCAGGGAGGGAGCTCGGCGGCCGGGGTCAGGGCGCCGGGCTGCGCCGGTGTTGTCGCCGCTTTGCCGCGGGACTTCAAACAGCAAGGGCTGCAGCGGGACCAGCTCCAGGCGCCGTTGGCCAGAGAAGGAGTGGGGGGTAAGGGGCTTTCCGGGGCCTACGTTTGCAGCCAGCCCTCCGCCCAGCGCCTCCATCCCTGCAGGCTGGGCGCAGCTCTCGGCCCCCGCCCGGTGCTTCCCTGGGAAACGACCTCTTCCTCTTCGCAGCCCTTGTCGAGGGCGCAGGAAGGAAGTTAAAGAACTTTCCCCGGACTTTTATTTGCTCGGCCTTCCTGGGACGAAGAGCAGAGCAGTTCGGAAGTTTGGGAAAACAACCCCTACGCATTTCCAGAAAACCAAACCGGAATTGCCCCCAAGCCCCCTTGAAATGAATCGCTCCCGATTCCCCCTCTACCCTCCTCCCCAACCGCGTCCCAAACCTGACAGTGATCGCTAAGGCCTAACACTTTGCAATTTAGCCATAAAAACTGTCAGCACACCCACGTACATATGTGAGTGTTTTCTATATAAAACTCAGAAACCCGCTTCCAGCGGACTCTGTGGCATCTCGTTCTTTTCTGTTTCCTAAAACTGCAAGGGCTGCAGGAATGTGCTGCAGGAACTTTGATGGTGGTTCCTGCCGCCCTCGGTAGCCTCGTGGCGCAGGGTTTTTTTAAAGAACAGCTAAGAAGTTTGGGACATCCCTGCAGAGTAACTCGGGGCTGGCGGCCCGGGCCAGCGGCGAGACTGCAACTGTAGTGGCGGCGGCGGGGACACGTTGGTGTGTGCAGGAGAGTGCGTCCGAGCCGTGGAGACTCGAGATGGGGTGTCCTGGAGGTTGAATGGTGCAGTTCCTAGCAGCAGCTTCCTGCCGGCCTGTAATTACAGCGTGATTGCACAGTCAGGCATTGTTGGCGTGGATGTTTATACACAGGCTATTGTGCAAGACCTCGGTGGTGGCTAACAAAACGCAGCTTTGCATTGCAAATGCCCAGGATAGATCTGGGTCTGAGCTGCAGTCTCCAAATTCTTTTTGCCCTTTAACCCTAGCTAGGTGATTTATTTCTTTACCTCTCTCTCACTTTTGACGACTTCTCCAAAGCCTGAGATGTGGGGTGGACTTGGAAGGCCACTACACTCCTATCTTAGGCAGCCTGAAAACTATCCCAGGAACTGTACCCTTATTTGTCTCCGGAGAAAATGTGGGATGACGTCAGCAGGAAAAGGAGATGGGAGATGGCTATCAACCTCTCTAAACGGGAAAGCTGTTTGAATTAGCAAAATTGCACGGGTGGCTGGGTTGGGGCTGAGTTGCAAAGAGGACTCGTCAGACCATGTGTGACTGAGCTGGCGTGCTAGACTTTAAGCCTGGAAGTGTCAGCTGCAGAAACTTAGTAGGTGGTGGGTCCTAATTCCTTTATTGTGCTCTGGGCAAAGAGGAAACGTGCAAGTGCTGGCACTTTTGTCTGTGCTGGTGGTCTGGGTCTGGGAGGGGCAGAGGAGTGACTCATGCACATTTTCTCCAGAGGAGCCCTAGGCCCACTTTCTTAGCAGGGACTGCGGCACAGACCAGGGCAGGGATCCTCCCATCTGCCATGCTGCCTTGCAGGAAGGGAGCCAAGCCTGCAAGTATGGAAAGAAGGCAAACAGTTTCTTGTGAGGGCCTTACAGGGGCATAATTGTATAGAGAAATTTAAAACACAGTAAAAAAAAAAAAAGCATGTATTGGATTTGTGCAGGACCGTTGTTTTCACATTCTAAATCTCAACCTGAAAACTCCCTGTCCTAGGCAGAAGACACTCATGGGGAGCACTCAGCCCAGCTAGGTTGCTGTGTGGCTAGGTGGTAGCACCTTATTCTGGGCATGGGCAGCCTCTTTTCTCAGAGTGGCAGGTACTGATGATTCCAGTGCACTGGAGTTTCTCCATGCCTGGCCTTCTTTCCAGCCAAGTATCTGAGCTTCACTTGGAGGAAAAATGCTGTTTTGCAGCCTCGTGCCAGGTGTGTGTCATGGGCACAGTGACCGTTTGTCAAACCAAAAGATTAGGGCACAGTCCCTGGCAGGTACCTGTGTGCTTCCAGAAACTGGAGGACAAACATGTAAAATCAGGACAGTTCTGGAAAGTCTGGCATGTATGGTTACAGTTGCCACAGGGGAATGAGGTTTGAGCAAAAGCAGCACTATGGTAGGAGTCACCACAGGTTGCACAACCCTCTGCTCTAGAGACATTTGGTTTTTACTGATCTTGACTGTGAAGGTCCTGGTTAGCTGGATCACCTGACCAGGACTGCCATAATGAAGGCCTGCTGGTGCCTGGCGCTAGTCTTGAGGGGCAGGAGAGGGAAGCTTCCCTTCTGACCCCAAAGCTTTGAGTTTGCCGTCCTTTGTGTTCGTGTGGAACTTACAGAGACTGAAAGTGGCCCAAAGCCCTCCAGAGTGTGGCTGGGAGAGTGGAGGGGAGGGGTGCCTTGCAAAGGCCAGAGAAAGAGGGAAGCCAGGCTCCAGGGAGCTGCGGAGCCACATGCAGGCCCCGCACCTTCAGTTCCCTCTGGCTGATTTTTGTGCATAACTCAGGCCCTTTCCCTGGCTTGCTCAGCTTTGCCTCTGCATTCAGGGAGCTTGTCCCGAAGTTGTTACACAGAGACAGAGTCATAACCCTGACTTCCTCCTTCACCTTACCTAAACGTTGGTTTATGACTTGAAGTTGTTGCCTAGTTCACGGCGCCCGAGCAGCCCTGCCTACTGCCTCGCCATGCACCATTAGGAACAACAGTGAAAAAGCTCTGATTCAAAACTTGACAAGAGATTTTAAAAACAGTTTTATTGTTCTAAGAGGAAAAAATATTGGAGGTAATTAGGGAACCCAGCAACTCTGGCAGAAACCCCGACGTGCCACTGAGAGAAGCCGATGCAGGAGTGCCCTGGAGAGGGTGATCTTCAAAGGGAGGCTGCCCAGGCCCGGTATTGCTATTTCCGTTCATCTGCCCCTTCCTAGCTACCCCACTTCCTACACCACAACCCAGTGTTTTGACATCACAACTCACCCCCAAAAAAGGAGGCCGAACACCCCCAGCTAAAGAGGGCATTCCAGTCGCGTGAGAATGCGCTGGTTTTCCAGACACCGCGGCTGGCAGTTCTGTCCTGCAGATTTGTTTCGTTCTTTAAAATGTGCCCCTCTTCATTTCTTGTTCTCACTGAAGCATCTCTTTGTGAGCCCCTTAAACCTTCTTTTTTCTCGTCTGCATGACACAGGGCAAACGCTTTACGACTTTCTGTCTCAAGTGCCACTTGAAATACACACAGGGCTTTGAATAAGCTTCGGATAAAGGCCTGCTCTGTAATCTCACTTAAAATGCCTCTTTGCAAGGGTCACCTTCCTGCTCAGCAACCTTCAATGGCTCCCCACTGTCTGCATGGTAAGGATCAAACTTCTAGGCCAGCAGTCAGGGCCCTTCTCCACAGGGGTCTGACCTTTGCGGCTCTCCCGTCCTAACCCTCGGCTCTGACCCGGTGACCCACTCTGTGTGTTTGTCCGAACTACTGGTGGCAAGAATTCCTACCTCCCAGCTTCCCCAGAGGACTGGAATGCCTCCTTCCTCTCATCTACTTGGCTCAGTCCTGCTCCCCGTACAGTCCTGTTCGTGTCCCCCTCCTTGAGAATTTCTCCCTGTCCCACCCTGTGGGCCTCCCCCTGGGACTCCAGCAACATCAGCCTGGGCCCTGTGCTGAGGAAAACCTTGAGTCCTGGTCTGAGGATTTTCACCTTCTCTTTTGGGCCATGACTTTAATCATATCCCCTGTTCAGCTCCTTAAACGAGCCTTTGGGTGAATAAATATTATAATTCTTCAACTAAACTGGAAGCCCTGTTTTATATATCTTTGTATCCCCAGGCCTGGTGCCCCACTCATATCAAGTCTCAATAAATGTTTTATGATGCTGATACAAAGAGCAGTGGCCATCAGATTTTGTCCACTTGGACACCTAAGTCAAGCTCCAAAGGCCGTGGTCCCTGGTCTCAATTCTGAACATTAAGCCAAGCCTGCCTCCTCTGCTTGTTAGCCGCTCTCAGGCTCCTCCTGGCTTTGCACCTCTTTCTTTTGCTCCATTTCCAGCATCCCTTTCCTGACTGTCGGTATCTGCCCAGCTTTGGCACTGGCTCCTTTTGTCCCAGTCAGCCTGCCCTGTGATGCCCTACGCCTCTGCTCTGGCTCTGAGGTGAGACAGTTTCTTACTTGGGTTGGCCTGACTTTCTGAGGAACCAATCTGATAGAAGGAGGCAGGACCAACTTGCAGGCAAGACTTGTGAAGACAGCCAGGCATGGTGGCTCACGCCAGTAATCCCAGCACTTTGGGAGGCCGAGGTGGAAGGATCCCTTGAGTCTAGAAGTTCAAGACCGGCCTAGGCAATGTGACAAGACCCCTTCTCTACAAAAAATGCAAAAAATTAGTCAGGCATGGTGGCACGTGCCGGTAGTCCCAGTTACTTGGGAGGCTGAGGTAGGAGGATTGCATGCCACTGCCCTCCAGCTTGGGTGACAGAGATTCTCTCTCAGAGAATCTCTGAGAATGGTGGCATGCACCACCATGCCTGACTAATTATATATATATAAAAAGATTGTGAAGAGGGCAAAGAGAGGTGTCCTGGTTGGCCGGATGCATGTTTTGCCCAAACAGGTGTTGAACATACAAAAACCAGGCTAAACTATAAAACTTGAGTTTTAGGGAGATCCTGGCTGAACCCTAGCATTGGACTTGGCTAGGAGGACTGTGTTGCCTTCAGCCAGTCCTCATGCTGTTAATCACAACCTTGCCTCATAAGCCAGATTCTTTCTTTTTTGAAAAATAATTTGCATACCATAAAATGCACGTATAAGCTAGATTCTTTTAAAGTTTTGTTTTATTTAAAAATAGAATCTGGTGGATTCCTTTTCTTTATTCCACCCAGGCTGGAGTGAAGTGGTGTGATCTTGGCTCACTGCAACCTCTGCACCCCAGGTTCAAGCGATTCTCCTGCCTCAGCTTCCTGAGTAGCTGGGATTATGGGCGCCTGCCACCATGCCCGACTAATTTTTGTGTTTTTAGTAGAGACAGGGTTTCCCCATGTTGGCCAGTCTGGTCTCGAACTCTTGACCTCAGGTGATCCACCCGCCTTGGCCTCCTTAACCTCAAAAAGTGTTGAGATAACAGGCATGACCCACCGCAGCTGGCCTGAAGTCAGTTTTAATTGAAAGTTATTAATAAACGTAAAAGGGTGAAACTGTGATTTACATATTTCTGATAAGTTATGTATACACTGAATTTAATAAATCAACATTTTTTCAAATCTGCTATTTTACAAAATAATCAACTTTTAGAACTGGATAGGATCTTACGGACTATTATCATCCAGCCCCAGTTTTATAGTAACTGTAGTAACAGCATCTCTGATAATCCTGTGGTTAAGGATTTAAAGCTCAGAAGGAAACCTGTGCTAACTCTCATTTTAACTGAGGCTTAGAGAGGATAAGTTCCTTCTCCAAGTTCACACAGCTGTTGAATGGAAGAGTCAGGCACAAACCCCATTCTCCATTTCCACTGGCCATCCTGCATTGATAATTAGTCATCATAATCATCAGTTTCAGCCGGTCTATTTGTAAACGAAGGACTCCGTCTCCTCAGTTTCCCTGAGGCAGTACTCAAAGATTTAAAAAGATGAAACTTAAAAAACAACAACAAAACAAAACAAACAAAAAAAAAACCTGGGGGTGAAGAAGAGGTCTTTAAGAGAGTGGGATGTGTATTTAATAGCTTTTACCATTATATTGTCTCATTGTAGTTTTAGTGGATCTTAGTTGCTATCAAAGCCCCCAAAGTTTCCTACCCAGGCTCAGCTGGCCAACAAGATTACTTACTGTTTTCTAAGTGCAGAACATGGGTTGAACAACACCAAGAAGACAGAGGAATGCTCCCAGTTCCCAAGAGATAGGCAGGAGAAGGCCCAGGAACACAGACATGGCACTGCTTGAACAGCCAGTTACTGCAGGCCTGACTGTCCTCACCGGGCATTTGTGGAACAGCTGCAGTGCTCTCAACCATGTGTGTGGCACAATGAGTGTGCAAAACAGAGTGCCATGTGCTCCTTACCCCCAGGAGGCTTCAAGCCTAGCTCCTGAGATAGGTCACACCCATGCATGAGTGAGTGAAAGAATGAAGAACCCGAGGGAAAGTCCCTTATAAACGATGATGGGGAAGGTCACTACTGTTACGGCTATGGCCACTTTTCTTTTTCTCCATAGCTGGGGAAGTCAGATCCTAAATGCATGTGGTCAGCACAGCTTCCTTGGAGAGAGGGTGGAAGAAATCCTGAGCCTTTCCACCACCTCTAGAGCAAGTGGAAGAGGGTGGGATGGGGGAAGAACCGAGAGTGAATCTGTCACTGGGAGAATATAATTTGATGGAGTGGCGTTTTCTGGGGGTCAGATTCTAAAGTCAGTGTGTAATATGAAATATAAGAATATAATTGGCCAGGCGCGGTGGCTCACGCCTGTAATCCTAGCACTCTAGAAGGCCGAGGCTGGTGGATCATGAGGTCGGGAGGTCGAGACCATCCTGGCTAACACGGTGAAACCCCATCTCTACTAGAAAATACAAAAAAATTGGCTGGGTGTGGTGGCAGCGCCTGTAGTCCCAGCTACTCAGGAGGCTGAGGCAGGAGAATGATGTGAACCCGGGAGGCGGAGCTTGCAGTGAGCAGAGATGGAGCCACTGCACTCCAGCCTGGGAGACAGAGCGAGACTCCATCTCAAAAAATAAATAAATGAATAAATAAAAGAATATAATCAAGATTAACCTTGAAAGTCCTTTAGGAGGGCACCAGGTAGCCAACAGACACACTGGCTCTTGATGCGTAAATTCACCTTAGCCTGCTCCTCTAGTTCTGGAAGAAGTTGCACTTTTTTTTTTCTGAGATGAAATCTCACTCTGTAGCCCAGGCTGGAATGCAGTGGTGCAATCTCGGCTCACTGCAACCTCCACCTCCCAGGTTCAAGCGATTCTTGAACCTCAGCCTCCCAAGTAGCTGGGACTACAGGTGCCCACCACCACGCCCGGCTCATTTTTAAATTTTTTTATTTATACTAGACACAGGGTTTCACCATGTTGGCCAGGCTGGTCTCGAACTCCTAACCTCAAGTACTCCATCTGCCTCAGCCTCCCAAAGTGCTGGGATTACAGGTGTGCGCCAACCATGCCCAGCTATTCTTGTTCTATTCTGCTTTTTTCAGTTTTGGTTTTGTTTTTTTTCCTTTTCCTCCTACCTCCCTAACCTCTTCCTTCCTCCTATCTTCCTTTGTCTTCTGTCTCTGCTAAGCTTGACCATTTGAATTTGCATAAGTTAAATGAACAGGTGAAGGGATTCCATTGTCCTATGTCTCATGAGAAGGTCATGGGGGCTGTAAGTTAGGAAATCATCATGTAAGATTAAGCATGAAAGGCTCTTAGACTAAGTGGGCAGGGTGCAGTGGAGAGGAGATCCATGGAGTAGGTTTTAAACTGCGGTTATATCATCCAGGATTGCAGATGAAAAACCTGTGCTTGGGTTGACCCAGCCCTGGTGTGGGGCTGGGAGAGGGCAGTGCCCACGTTCAGCAGACACTTTACACTAGGGGCCTAGCCCTCCATGTCCCCTCCCCAGCCTCCCCATTACAGGCCACTACAAGATGCTTGCAAGGAATCAACCAGCAAGATGTGTCTGCTTCCTCTATGGCCTCCCCATAGCACATGCTCTGTGACAACCTAGAAGCCGATAGCCACTCCCTGACCCCCTCTTCCATGTGCACTAGAGGTGGTGGAAAGGTTCAAGATTTCTTCCACCATCTCTCTAAGGAGGCTGTGCTGACCACATGGCATTTAGGATCTGACTTCTCCAGTTACGGAGGAAAAGAAAAGTAGCTGTGACCACAACAGTGGTGACCTTCCCCATCACGTTTTTTTTTTCCCGAGACAGAGTCTCATTTTGTTGCCCAGGCTGGAGTGCAGTGGCGCAATCTCAGCTCACTGCAACCTCCACCTCCCAGGTTCAAGCGATTCTCCTGTTCTCCTGCCTCAGCCTCCGGAGTAGCTGGGATTACAGGCGTATGCTGCTGTGTTCAGCTAATTTTTGTATTTTTAGTAGAAACAGGATTTCACTATGTTGGCCAGGCTACTCTTGAACTCCTGACCTCAGGTGATCCACCTGCCTCGGCCTCCCAAAGTGCTGGGATTACAGGCATGAGCCACTACGCCCGGCCCCCATCATGGTTTATAAGGTGCGTTCTATCAGGTTCTTCATTCTTTCACTCACGCATTTATTGAGCCCTTACTGTGTACTTGGCTCTGTACTTGGTACTGGGGATACAAAGATAAAGAAGCTTCAGGCTCCCACTTTAAGGTGCTCATGGTCTGTGAGGGAGACAAACATCTACAAAAGCAAAGAGTAGTTAAGTACTGCAGGTGTCAATATCAAGGTGTTCAGGGGGCTCCTGCTCTCAGAGGAGAGGACTGGCTACTTCTACCATGGCCATGGGAGACAGGCATGTCAGGAAAGGTTTAGGACAACCCCAGTGCCTTGCATGGTACTTGTGCCTGGTGAATGCTATGGAATTAATGAATGAGAGGCGTCCTGGACAAGCTGTTTGAGCTGAGTGCTGAGAAGCAAGTAGGCATCCACCAGGTGGCAAAGGGAGTCAGGGCATTCTAGGTACAGGGAGCAGCTCAGACGAGGCCTGGAGGCACAACACGACACCATTTGCTCTGAGGACTGAAAGTGGTAGGGCAGTGGAGCACCGCTGATAGGGGTGCAGAAAGGGGCAGGCAGGTCCGGGCCATGGGCCAGAGGAGCCCGTGTGCAGGTAGAAGGAGATGCTGGCATAGCTCAAGTCTTAGGTCTGCCCACAGCAGAAGCTGACTGTAGCTAAATTGAGGAGAAAAGAAATGTATTAGAAGGCTATCTGGTAGCTCACTGAATGTCCGAGAAGGCTGGAGAACGAAGCTCAGAAATTGATCAGGACTCGTGGGAAGTTGGGTGGCTGGAACCAAAGCCACGGTGACGATGCTGCTGACCTGGCATCACTGCTGCCAGCGGACCTAGATGCTGCCACCCCCTCCAGAATGAGTACTGAACTCTCCTCACTTTTTTGTGCCACTCACTCCAGACGCGAAGCCTCGGCTGAGCGTGTGGTTGGCCCTACTTAGGTCATGTTCTTGCTGTTATGGTTCTGAAGAGCAAGGCTCTGGAGGCTGCAGCCTCCCCAGCAGAGAGTGGAACTCTGCCTCCTCTCAGGACTCACGACCACAGGTGCCTGAAACCAGGGGAAGGGTACATATGCCCGGTGGATAGGTGTCTCCCATAGAGCCTGGAACCCATTCTAGCCTTCAAACTGGGATGATGGGGCCGTTCTGGATGTGGGAAGAGGAGACAGGGCATCCGCCTTGGGCCCCTGAAAGCATCCACATCTTTTCTTTTTTTTTTTTAAATTTAAATAGAGATGGGGTTTTGCCGTGTTGCCCGAGCTGGTCTTGAACTACTGGGCTCAAGCCAGCTTCCCACCTTGGCCTCCCAAAATGTTGGGATGACAGGCGTGAGCCACCATACCTGACCAACATCCACATCTTGAGCTTAATCTGTTTGGAGATCTCTCTGAATTCTTAGCCTCCTGCCAAGCTTTAGGAATGTTATATGCCCAGAAGATCTGAGTGTTTCATTAGTAATTGGAATTCTCCTCTGGAATCTGAACTATTCCAGTGGAAAAGGGAGATCATTGCAGCATCTGGATCCTCCCTGCACATTTGATTCCACTTGGAAAACTTCGGTGCTGCCTTTCGAGGACAGAGGCCGAGGCTTGGCACTCTCTAACAGGCAGTTACAGCGTGAATTCTGCTTCTTCCCCAAGGTTGGGTGAGACTCTCGGGGCCACAGGTGTTTGCGAGGTGTCACTTTGCTATTCAGACTAGAAGTTGGAGTTCTGGTTTCAGGCTTGGTTTGTGGAACAATCGAGGCTCCCGGTGTCTAAGCTGCCCAGGTGATCTCTCTAGTTCTGAAGATGTCACCTAGTTGAGATGTTCTACCCTATCTCCTTTCTGAGAGTGCTAAAGGAGCTAGAGCTTTGTTTGCCTGAGGCTGCCAGCATCACCTGTCACATCCTGCCCAGTTTCCTCATCCAGAAAAAACAAGAGGTGTCAGATAAGGTGAGCTCCAGCTCCCGTCTTGCCCTCAGATCTTCTGGGTATAACTCTTTGAAGCAAGGGAGCCTTGACTGAAATCTTGGTCACTCAGTTCCATTAATCTTAGACAAAGGAATTAATTTTCTTTAAAAAGAAAAATGCAGTTTTGAACTTACTGGCTCTTTGATGCCAGTGTTCCAGGACTTCCTGGGAAAGCGGGAAGCTGCCGCCCCCAGGAAGCAGCGAGTGTCATGAGCTGGGCTCTGGACTGGAAGTGATTCCTGATCCTGAGGCTGGGTAAGCAATGCATGGCCAGGTTGGCCCCCCGAGGGAGGGAGCAGGGGCCTTCCTAGTTAGTTCCTGGCCAGTGTTGGTTCTGGCCTAGTTTACACTGAATTTGCCCATTTTTGTCCAGATGAAATGAAATTGTGCTAAAAGCAGCATTAAAGTGGAAAAGAAGTCTTACAGAACCTGAATTATTTTACTAAAACACAGCTTTGGTCATGTCACCCCCTCTTAATCTTTGAGAACTGCCCAAGTTCTGCAGAAGGAGCCCCACACTCCTCAGAATGGCACATGTACCCTTGTTTGAGCCCTGGCCCACCTCTCTGGCATTTTTCTTACCACTACCCCTTCCCTAGCACGGCCCTTTTTGTTCCAGCCGGCCTCTCGCTGCTCCTGGATGCACTTCTCTCCTCTTGTTATATGCTCTTGGCCTTTGCTTATTGTTGTCTCTTCCACCTGAAATACCCTCTCTGGCCTTTTCCTCTTGGCAGATGCCCACAGGGCCAGCCAGGAGTCACCTGCTCCATCCTGCCTTCCTGAGTTGCCACCGTGGCATTTCTGCAATTGAACTTCCACCCTGCAGGATGCTGGGGTCAGTTGTAGGAGTGCCTGGCTCCCCACCACCTTGGATCTGTGGCTGGCACACAGTAGGTGCCCTGTGACAGGGACGAGGAGGGCCGCCTGAGGGGCTGTGAGGGAGCATCGGGCAGGCCCAAGACGTGGCCTGTGTCTGGCGGACTGTGTGCTTGGTGACCTGGCTGTCTACATGACATCCCCAGTCTCCCTTAGCGCCTGCTGGTGGAGCTGCCACCTTGGTGACTCTGCTGTTTGCTTGGGCCTGTCAGCAAGACCCTGGTGAGAGTAAGCAGGGGATTTGAGGGTATAAAACCTGTACCGGGGCCCCACTCACCTTGAAGAAGCCTTTGAGGGGACACTCTGAGGAGACGTCTGTGGTGAGGAGCTGGTTTAGAGGTGGCAGAGGCATCTCTTCCTACTGGCCCTCCTCGAAGAAGGATAAATATTAATGCTAGCTGCCCTTAGAGGACCCTTTCGTTTCTCAGGCTCAGCACTGTCGGCTTCACACAGAGACAGAGCTGGGGAAAGCAAGTCCGCAGACCATGGTAGCAGAGACTGGGGCTCTTTAAAATGAAAGTCCTGTCCCACCTGGTCATGAGGCAGTCAGGACAGGCTGTGGCTCTTCCTGTTCCTGCGAGGAAGAACACATCCTCCTGACAGTGATTGCAGGGTGCAGTGGGAGCCCCAAAGCAGGGGTTGCAGTCTCCATTTGTCTATGAAATGAGGGGATTAGACTACAGGGGGACCTTTCCTGTTCCAAAATTCCTGTGAGTGGAGCCTGGCAGGCGGTGTCTTTATGGTGCCTCATAGTGGGACCCAGGGTTATCACTCAGAAGCTTCCTGTCATTATCCCAGGTCTGTGTGCCACTCAGAGAGTGCCACTGTGGAGAGAGACCTGTGGAGGAGCGGCTTTCTCACCATGGCTGATTAGTTGGATTTTCTTTTCTTTTCTTTTTTTTTGAGATGGAGTCTCACCCTGTCACCCAGGCTGGAGTGCAGTGGTGTGATATCAGCTCACTGCAGCCTCTGCCTCCCAGGTTCAAGTGATTGTCCTGCTTCAGCTTCCTGAGTAGCTGGGATTATGGGTGCCTGCCACCACGCTTGGCTAATTTTTGTATTTTAGTAGAGACAGGGTTTCACCATGTTGGCCAGGCTGGTCTCGAACTCCTGACCTCAGGTGATCTGCCTGCCTCAGCCTCCCAAAGTGCTGGGATTACAGGCGTGAGCCACCGTGCCTGGCCTCTCTTTTTTTTTTTTTTTTTTTTTTGAGACGGAGTCTTGCACTGTTGCCCAGGCTGGAGTGCTCAGGAGGCTGAGGCAGGAGAATCACTTGAACTGGGAGGCGGAGGTAGCAGTGAGCCAAGATGGCACCATTGCACTCCAGCCTGGGTGACAGAGCAAGACTCCGTCTCAAAAAAAAAAAAAAAAAAAAATATATATATATATATATATATATGTATATGTGTATATATATACACATACCCACACACACACTAGAACTTGAAG
Organism: Macaca fascicularis; assembly: GCF_037993035.2. Taxonomy (NCBI): domain Eukaryota; kingdom Metazoa; phylum Chordata; class Mammalia; order Primates; family Cercopithecidae; genus Macaca; species Macaca fascicularis. The sequence continues at coordinate 141,703,061 of NC_088381.1, read as the reverse complement.
CTGTAATAAAATGTTATATACATTATATACAAATAATTTCCTTTGATCTATTAGTATTGCTCTTGAGAATTTAAGAATAAAGAATAAAGAATTTATTTATTCTAAACAGGAAAAGTACAAATATATTTATTTATTATTATTTTTTTAGTCTCATACCTTCCTGCACACCGAACAAAGATATTTATAGCAACATTGCTTAAAATAGAAAAAACAAACAAACAAACAAAACTGTCAATAGCCTCAGTGTTTCATGTGGCTGTATAATTCATGATACCCAGACTCGGTGAGTATTGTGTCACAGTTATAATAATATGAAGATAATGTTGATTCTTGGGAAAATGTTGATTAATTTAGATGAAAAAAGTAAAACACAGAATTGCATGATAAGTGTGTAAAAACTGATTACACTGCCCATAGTAAAAATTGACATAATGCAGATAACTGGATTTAGGCAAAGAGGTTATGGGTAGGGCATGTGTGTGTTTGAAATTGCTTTAATAATTTATACAGCATCTTTTTTTTTTTTTTTTTTTAATAAGACAAGGCCTTCACTTCAAAGACTTTGGATTTGGGTGGAAAGGAGGCCAGGGGGAGGGACGCCCATCTGTTACTACCAGGAAGACCAAACAGCTCTGTCTTATCAGCTACTGGCACTGCATGCAGGGCCTGGAAGATTCAGATGGGCCTGACTTCATAGACTGGCTGAGTAACTCGGGTTCACAGCGTGGACTCTGCATCCAGCCCCCAGCCGGCTCAGGGCCCCAGACGATTTTCACACCTGCATTTTCACGGAACCAGCCCAGTGAGCACGTGAGACTTTGAGCCACCCGCCCACTCACCTCTGGGCTGCCTCATACTGCAGGCCCCTGCCACAGCAGGAGGAAGCTGAGTCTCTCTTCTGCAGTTCCACCTGGCAGCAGGGAGGGTGTGCTTTGCTAATTGACCTCCTGCAGCCTTTTCTAACCCTGGTGGCGCCCTAGTGAGGTCGTGTCTTGCGCACTTACATTGTTGCACATATTAATTGAAATGTGGAATTTAGTTGCTCTTTAGTGCTAGCCACATCCATCCAGTTCACATCTGACCTAGCAGGCAGGGCCCCCTGACCCCACATCTTGCCATGAGATCTGCTGGGACACGCAGCTGCAGGTGTGGGCGTGGGGCTGAGCAGCTGACTGTCTTCTGCGCACCTTCTCATATCTCTGTGGCATCTCAGAACTTCTGGACACCTGGTGAATGGCCTTCTCACCCACCACTCCCCTTGTGTGTAGTAGCCTTTTCTTCTGAGGGGGGAGCCTTATTTTCTTAACGTGTGGAGTGTCTATTTGTAGGGCCCATGATCATCCCCTCGCTGTGACCAGCCCAGGAATGTGATCGGGGCAGGACAGCGAGACTCCTTGGTGTTGTGCAGAGTCCCCAGGTGGGTGGCAGCTGGAGAGCCCACGGTATACCTTGAGTTTGCAAGTTGGAGCCTGCTAAAGCTCCACCCGACAGAATGCGTGTGGAGGGACGTCCAGACCCAGCTGGGGCCCTGGTTATCTCCAGCTTATATCTGCTAAAACCAAATTCCAGAACTGTCAAAGACTGGAGTTTTTTGTTCTGTGATCAGATTGAAGTAGGACCCTGTGACTGGAGGTGTGCCAGGGTCAGAGAGAAAATGGAGAGTATGGGCTCAGGGCATGCCTAGATGCTCATTAGGGGTACTCAGGCCAGCTTCGTGTGTTCCATGAGAAATGATGGCTGTGTGAGTGTGTTTGGAGGTGGAGGTGGGGACTGTCTCTGTGCTTTTCTAGAATATCGTGTTTATTCCTAGATGCCCCTGCCCCATCTTCATGCCCTACAGTGGCACTGAGCCTGGTTCTGATCATTGCTGGTCATGTGAATATTAAGTGCCAAAGTGTCTAAGGAACAAGCTGCCTTCTCGAGCCCAGGCCCCAGCAATAACTGTTCCTCTCAGTTCCCTAATTTAGAGACCACGTGTGTGTGTGTGCCCCAGGGTTGTTAGCAGCTCGGTTTTTTGAAGCTTGAAACACATTTCCATAGAAACAATGCTATAAATGGTGGTTGGGTACCTAGGCTAGCCCACAAAGAGCCCTGGTGTTACCTCAGAAGTTGCTGAAATAAGGTATTAGTGAAATTGAGAGCCCAAATGCAGCAGAGTTAGCACCCAGGACGCTGGAGGTTAATTGGTGTGGGTTTATTTGTGTAATTTTCTTTCTTTGGTGAGAGGTGTTTCAAAGCTCTCCAGATAAGGGATACTCTGGAGGCACTCCCCCACACCATCCCCGCCCCGTCACAGTCACTCCTCTCCCAGTTTACATTCCTTCTTCTTGCCTCATTAAGGCAGGGGCCTGGGCCTACCTGCCCTCTGGTATGTTTATGATGAGGAAATCCTGTTCAGTGGCCCTTACATCGTCATCATCATCATCACCATCATCACCATCATCACCATCATCATCATCATCATCATCATCACCATCATCGTTATTGTTATATAAATAATCTGTATCAACTTAACAGAATAAACATGACACCTATTTAGAATTCTCTTCTGATTGCTTCTAATGTTCCTGTGAGGTTTTAACACAGCTTATAAGTTCACCTGACATATTTTTTGGTGCTGATTTTGTCACTTAACATGACTTCACCAAATGGTTTCATCAGATAGTTTCCCTTTGTCCATCCTTTCACATTTTGTTCTGTTGCTCTTCCTTACCATACCATAATCTGATGGGCTCTATATACAGGTGCTATGGAGCATCTTTTGTAAAAACTTCCTTGTGGTGACATTTTAGATTGTTTTTATGGGATATAGTCGGCCAACCATAATTACCTGGTCAGTGTTTTAAACTCTTGCAACACTAAATACATACACCTACCATATATCCCAAACATTTAAAAAAAAAAAAAAACCCAGCCGGGCACGGTGGCTCACACATGTAATCCCAGCCCTTTGGGAGGCTGAGGCAGGCAGATCACCAGGTCAGGAGTTTGAGACCAGCCTGGCCAATATGGCGAAACCCCGTCTCTACTAAAAATACAAAAATTAGCCAGGCTTGGTGGTGCGTGCCTGTAATCCCAGCTACTCGGGAGGCTGAGACAGGAGAATTGCTTGAACCCAGGAGGCAGAGGTTGCAGTGAGCCCAAGATTGCACCACTGCACTCCAGCCTGGGCAACAGAGCGAGACTCCGTCTCAAAAAACAAAACAAAACAAAACAAAAACCTTTTTGCAACACAATGCCAAATCACATTCTAGAAAGATTTAAACTGTTTATGGTAGCACAGCAATGTATATGCAGCTACCCTGCCGACAGCAGCTTTCCTGGTTTATTTATTTACTTATTTTCATATTGGGGTGGGCCATAATGGGGCCTTAATGATATTCTAATTTGCATATCCTAAATTGCTGCTGATGTAGGTTTTTCCTCTTGATGATTTACTGATGTGTTTCCTCATGTGTCAAGCCCTGCTCATGTCCTGTGACTGTGGAGCCTCCCGCCTCATTTATCTCCTTGAACCACTTTCCTGTTGGGAAACTGCAAGTCCTGTCTTCCTCACTGGCCCCACCCCTCACCTTGTCTCACTCATCTCCACACCAGCCCAGCTCACCACCTCAGTGACTCTGGGGAGGCAGTGAGAGGGACAGACCCTGGAAGCCCTTGTGATGGAGGCCACAGGGCAGGAGGTAGATGCAAGGGAGACCCTGGGAGGAACCACAGGCTGTTAGAGCTGGAGGGAGCACTGGAATGCATCTGGCCCAGGGGTTATGCACTCAGAGGCCAGCAGGGAACAGAGGGGATGAAATGACAGAGGCTGGCAGAATGTGATGATAAAAGACAGTGACTCGTGGCCTAGGAAGGGGTAGGATCTTTGGAAAATTAGAAAGTCCATCCCACCTAAGCACCCCTCCCTAGCAGTGCTACTCAGCTCCACCTTCAAGAAGGAGGTTTCCAATTTTTTTTCCACGACAAGGCAGAAGTTCTGATTTTTAGTTTGTTTTTGTTTTCTGATTAAAAAAAAAAAAAAAAAAAAAAAATATATATATATATATATATATATATATATATAGCCTAGGCAATAGGCTGGGCGCTGTGGCTCACGCCTGTAATCCCCAAACTTTGGGAGCTGAGACTGGCAGATCACCTGAGGTCAGGAGTTCGAGACCAGCCTGGCCAACATGGTGAAACCCCATCTCTACTAATAATACAAAAAATTAGCCAGGTGTGGTGGTGCACACCTGTAGTCCCAGCTACTCAGGAGACTGAGGCAGGAGAATCGCTTGAACCCGGGAGGTGGAGGTTGTAGTGAGCAACAAAGTAAGACTGTCTCAAAAGACAAAAAAAGTTGGCAATAAATTCATTTAAAATAAAACATAATATGTGAGTCAAATAAAACACATCTGTGAGGGAGAAGGGCCCATGAGGCTCCAGTCTGTAATCTCTCATTTTATTAAACTTCTTATTGGGAAACACAGACCCAGAGAGGTATCCTCATGTAGCAGAGAGAAGGCTTCAGAGGGTCCAGAGGTCGAATGCCATCTGTATGACCTTGGCAGAGCTGTTTAACCTTCTTGAACCCCAGCTTCCTTATGTATAAAATGGGGAAAATGGCTTCCTTCCAGGGTGCTGGGGTGGACTCAGTAGGCTCATATCATATCAAGCATGTATTTTTTATTTTTTAATTTTTTTGAGACAGGGTCTCTCTCTGTCGCCCAGGCCAGAGTGCTGAGTTCAGCGGTATGATCTTGGCTCACTGCTACCTCTGCCTCCCGAGCTCAAGCGATCTTTCCACCTCAGCCCCCCAAGTAGCTGGGACTACAGGCACACACCACCGTGCCTGGCTAATTTTTGTATTTTTTGTGGAGATGGGGGTTTCACCATGTGGCCCAAGCTGGTCTTGAACTCCTGAACTCAAGCAATCCACCCACCTTGGCCTCCCAGAGTGCTGGGATTACAGGCATGAGCCACTGTGCCAGGCCAATGTCAAGCATTTAGTAGCTGCTCCACAGATGTGAGAAAAATCCTGTGTAGGTCATCCAGAAAATTAGAGGAAGAACTAGGCTTAGAACTTTTCTCTCATGACTTACAGTGTGGAGCTTGTTCCACATTACATGGGCCTACTTTCATGGGAGTTTCCAGAGGTGTCTGGACACAGGGATCCTTCTTAACTCTGCGAAATTGTAGGTTATTTTATGAGAGCCTTTTTTTTTTTCTCCCCGCTTAAGACACAGTTTCCTTCTGTTGCTCAGGCTGGAGTGCAGTGGTGCAATCATAGCTCACTGCAGCCTCAAACTCTTGGGCTCAAGCGATCCTCCCACCTCAGCCTCCCAAGTAGCTGGGACTACAAATGCATACCACCACGCCTGGCTAATTTTTTTTTTTTTTTGAGACAGGTCTTGCCGTGTTGTGCAGGCTGGTCTCAGACTCCTGGCATCAAGCGCAATCCTCCTGCCTCAGCCTCCCAAAACGCTGGGATTACAGGCATGAGCCACCGCGCCCAGCCCCTATGACAGCTTGTTTGCTCAACAGCTACTGAGCTCAGATAATGGGCATCATAGCTCTGTGGGCTTTGCAGTGCTGGCCTCAGAATTCAGGAGACTGAGCCTCAATAGTTGTTGATAATAATAATGCCATACACCACTGAACCTAAGAAGCCATTGATTAGAAGATGTAGTGTTATTTTATATACAGCTAAGAAAGAGGCCGGGAATGGTGGCTCACACTTGTAATCCCAGCACTTTGGGAGGCTGAGGCCAGCGGATCACTTGAGGTGAGGAGTTCGAGACCAACCTAGCCAACATGACGAAATCCCGTCTCTACTAAAAATATAAAAATTAACTGAATCGGCCGGGCGCGGTGGCTCAAGCCTGTAATCCCAGCACTTTGGGAGGCCGAGACGGGCGGATCACGAGGTCAGGAGATCGAGACCATCCTGGATAACACGGTGAAACCCCGTCTCTACTAAAAATACAAAAACTTAGCCGGGCGAGGTGGCGGGCGCCTGTAGTCCCAGCTACTCGGGAGGCTGAGGCAGGAGAATGGCGTGAACCCGGGAGGCGGAGCTTGCAGTGAGCTGAGATCCGGCCACTGCACTCCAGCCTGGGTGACAGAGCGAGACTCCGTCTCAAAAAAAAAAAAAAAAAAAAAAAAAAAAAAAAAAATTAACTGAATCTGGTGGTGAGGGCCTGTAATCCCAGCTACTCGGGAGGCTGAGGCAGGAGGTAGAGGTTGCAGTGAACCCAGGAGGTGGAGGTTGCAGTGAGCCGAGATCACAACACTGCACTCCAGCTTGGGCAACAGAGTGAGACTCCTTCTCAAAAAATAAAATAAAATAAAATAAAAAGGCCGGGTGCGGTGGCTCACGCCTGTAATCCCAGCACTTTGGGAGGCTGAGACAGGCGGATCATGAGATCAGGAGATCGAGACCATCCTGGCTAACATGGTGAAACCCTGTCTCTACAAAAAATACAAAAAACTTAGCCGGGCATGGTGGTGGGTGCCTGTAGTCCCAGCTACTCAGTAGGCTGAGTCAGGAGAATAGCGTGAACCCAGGAGGTGGAGCTTGCAGTGAGCCAAGATTGCGCCACTGCACTCCAGCCTGGGTGACAGAGCTAGACTCTGTCTCAAAAAAAAAAAAAAAAAAGGAAGAGGAAGTGCTGCTAATTAAACTATACAGGCTATCAATTGCAAGATGCATCCTGATTTCAGAGATGTTAAAATGGAGGAAATGTGTATCTTAGAATCAATGAAATAGAATAGTAATAAAAGTAACAACAATCTGTTACATTGTATTGCTTGCTTTAAATAGTCACATATACTGTTTAATTCATGCAAGCATTCACTGAGCACCCACCATGTGCAGATGCTGTGTAGATACCAGGGATACCAAAGTGAGGAAGATCTAGGCTGTGCCCTTCAGGAGCTCCCATCCTAGTAGATGGCACTCTGATTCCAGATATGCTGCAATAAGCAGGTGTAGAACAATGTGTAGGTGATGGAGTAAAGATAAACAGAGGATGCCATGGGAATTTAGGGAACAGAGTGACTGTCTGGTCTTTAGGAGCAAAGACAGAGGTTTGGGTGCATGGGATTTATTTAAGAAATGGTCTCTGGAGGAAGGGAGGAAGGGAAGCAGGGTAGAACCGGGGAAGAGTGTGTGTTGCAGCTGGAGCATGAATTGCACCACTATGGAACTGGTCCCACCAAAGGCCCCTTTTGAGAAGGGGGTAGCTGTGAGTCCTTGAAAGCCAACACTCAGAGCACCTGGGGGACATTGCACCAACTTTACAAAGTAGATCTGGGAGGGCTCCAACAGTATACACTCCAGTGGCCTTCCGCTGCTCAGAGGAGTCAATGAAGGCTTCCTGGAAGAGCTGCCATTAAGGTCAAGTCTGGTGGGAGATCTGGGTATGGGGTAACATGGGGATCAAGGTGGCAAGAGAAGGAGCACGTGTGAAGATATGAGGGTGAGAATGCAGGCATCTTGGAGAACGTCAGGTTGTTTAGCCGTGTGGGCTGAGGCTGGGAAGTGGGGCAGAGCCAGATCGTGTGGGAAAGGTGCCTAACAGTCTAGCTAACAGTCTCAGCTTTATGCAGTAGATGATGGGAGCTACTGAAGAGAGGTGTGATCGCTCTGATGGCAGTGTGGATGGCAAAGTGTGCAAAACTAGAAGCAATGAAACAGATGAGAAAAAATGATGGCCAACACTTATAAAAGACTTAGTGTGTGCCAGACACTGTTTAAGTAAGCTCTTACTATCATTCCGATTTTGTAGATGAGTGGTTGAGTAACTCGCTCAAGGTCATCAAGCTAGTGTGAGCCAAGATTTGGACTCAGGTCTCAGCCTGTGCTCTTAACCTGTACACCCCCATGAGCATGAATGTTGGATTGTAGCCCATGATGTATCAGTATTTGTTTTCACTTAAAATCAATGCTTTAAAGCATGCCCTGTTGCACACATTGGGTCTCTGGAGTTCCTGTTCCTCCTGGCCCATTGCCATAACACAGGGAAGCCGAGCTCCAGTGAACAGCCAGTGAGGAAGTCTGTCTGGGACTAGTTCTGCACAGGGCATGGAACTGTGCTGAAGGGAGGCCTTTGAGAAGTTGGCAGCTCAGTCTGTGAAGAAAGGGCGTTTCTGTCCTGTGGCTCTGCTGGCCTGCCCTCCCTGGCAGCCACACCTGTTTTGTCCTTCTCCCTACACCCGGCCAGACGTCTCTCGCAGAGTGACAGCAGCAACTGGGGACACGTACAGAGGCTCCCTCTCAGGCCAGACAAAGGCACTCAGAACCTGGCCCGGGCCTGCAGGGCAGGGAGGCTGGGGAGGGGGCAGGTGGGAGGGCCAGGGACACAGACAGCTGTGGGCTGGTGTGGCAAGCATGGCCCTGCCCCAGAACAGGTGAAGTCAATGTGAGCGGAGGAGGAGGGTCCCCTGGCGTTTTTTCCAAGGGTAAAAGAGAAGACGGTGCAGAGACGTCTCAGCACACAGTGGCTTAATTTCATGACTGGGGTGGTTGTGAGCTCCCGGTTTGCTCAGAAAAGACCTGGCAAAAAGGGCTGAGAAGACACAGCTGTTGGAGGGGTGTCCCTACTTAGGCTGGGAGGACAACCCTGTGGAAAAGTGTGGTGGAAAGGACACAAAGAACGGGCTGGGAGAGAAGCCTTGGAGGACACCCCAGATGAGACATTGAGTCAATGCTGGAAAAAGTCTCTCGAGGCAGAGCCCATGAGAGGGTTACCTGAGGCCCATGGGGTCTTTGCAGGCAAAATAACTGGTTTTTTTTTTTTTTTTTTTTTTTTTTTTTTTTTTTTTTTGAGACAGAGTCTCCCTCTGTCGCCCAGGCTAGAGTACAGTGGTGTGGTCTGGGCTCACTGCAACCTCCACCACCTGGGTTCAAGCAATTCTCATGCCTCAGCCTCCCGAGTAGCTGGGACTGCAGACGTGTGTCACCACACCTGGCTAAGTTTTTTGTTTTTGTTTTTTTTGAGATGGAATCTTGCTCTATTGCCCAGGCTGGAGTGCAGTGGCTCGATCTTGGCTCACTGCAAACTCCGCCTCCCGGGTTCACACCATTCTCCTGCCTCAGCCTCCTGAGTAGCTGGGACTACAGGTGCCCGCCACCACGCCTGGCTAATTTTTTGTATTTTTTAGTAGAGATAGGGTTTTACCGTGTTAGCCAGGATGGTCTCGATCTCCTGATCTTGTGATCCGCCCGCCTCGGCCTCGCAAAGTGCTGGGATTATAGGCATGAGCCTCTGCGCCGGGCCCACACCCGGCTAATTTTTGTATTTTTGGTGGAGACAGGGTTTTACCATGTTGGCCAGGCTGGTCTTGAACTCCTGGATTCAGATGATCCGCCCGCTTTGGCCTCCCAAAGTGCTAGGATTACAGGTGTGAGCCACCACGCTGGGGCTGGAACTAGGTTCTTAACAAGGGATAAGCTAGGTTGGGGAGGAGATACAGGGTAAAACAGTAAAAATAATAATCGTAGCCTCTTATGTGTACATAGCATGATCGAGTTATAAAGCAGTTTTTTGTCTTTTTGATCCTCTCAAGCCCCTGGAAGGTGGGCATCCTTTTGTTGTTCATGCAACGAACACTTAAATGGTGCATCTGTTATGGGCCTAAAAAGTGAGGCTCAGGGAAGGTCAGTGACAGTTTTCCTAAGTTCCCTGTGTTTTCTACGCCCTTCTTTTTTTTTCTGTTGTAATTGTAGGTAATGAGGTCCTGGAGGTCATACTTTAGTTCTGTAGAGGGAGACGACAATAAAGACACAAGAACATAAGGGACATAGGGACCTGGCTGGCATCGTGGACTTGGGATGCCCTCAACAATATTTGCATTCCCGATATCCCAGGCTCTGGTAAAGGTTGGTTGTTTACTTAAACACACCATGTGTGCTGGCCTCGTTGGAGGAGGAATAGTGGGCAAAGGACAGGAATGCAGGTATGGAGCCTGGGGAGAAAGACACTTCTCTTTTAAATAGTGATGATGGCTGCAGAATGTTATTGGAGGAAGGTGGCTGGGAGGTGAGAACCTGGCTTCCTTGGAAGCTTCCCCCAACTTCGTGACAGCTTTATTGAGATATACTTCACACACCATAAAATTTACCCTTGGAAGATTTTCCTTTTTCTTGAGACAAAGTCTCGCCCTGTCACCCAGGATGGAGTGTGGTGGCATGAACACAGCTCACTGCAGCCTTGACCTCATGGGCTCAAGCAATCCTCCTACCTCAGCCTCTTGAGTAGCTGGGACCACAGGCATGCGCCACCACACCTGGCTAATTTTTGTATTTTTTTTGTAGAGACTGGGTTTTGCCACGTTACCTAGGCTGGTCTCAAACTCCTGTGCTCAAGCAATCCTCCTGCCTCAGCCTCCTAAAGTTCTGGGATTACAGGTGTGACCCACTGTGCCTGGCCTCACCCTTGGAAGATTTTAATGGTCTAGATACTGTTGATGAAACACAGGGCAGTGACAGACCGCTCTGAGTGGAGTCCAGAGAGCTGATGTTGCCCCAGGAAGCCTCTCAAATGCCATATTCTACCTTCATTGGGAATCAGAGTTTAGGATTCTGTCTAGGGTGCTTTATTTCCTGGAGTGTTTCTTTCTTGTCAGACACACTCCCTGGTAACTAGAACTCTGTACTCCTTTTTCCTGCAGTTTGTAAAGAGGGTTGAGGGTGGAGAAAATCCCACTCTCTGCATAAGGTCTCTGGAACACCTCCCTGTCTCCCTGAAAGGTCACCCTTCTTGGTTGCCCCAGAGACTTGTAGCAGGGACTGGAGCTTCTAAAACCAAAACTTTCACTTCACACGTCAGTGATTCTGCACCGTCATATCTGCAGCAAAACTGACCTCCAGGGCTTTCCCAGAAGCGCTGCAGCTTTCTTTACATAGCCTCATCTGCCCGCCTTTTCAAGGTAGACTTTTCCTGCCAAGCGGGGGCTATTTGGTATAGTCTTGAGCCCTCCTCCCCTGCACACGTGTGTGCCCCTTTTCTTCTCTCTCCTCCTTTCTTAGGTGGCCTGAATTTGGAAGTTTAGCTGTAGTGAAGGGCAGTGCTGCTCCAAGGTGAGCAAGGCTCCTTCAGGGCCACTGACTTCTCTGTTTCCCCTGCCACCTGCCTCAACTCCGTGTGCTGCTTCCTGGGCCACTGCTTTGGAGTGGCTCCCACTTGTTCCCTGGAGGCCGGGCCCTGGCTCCATGGTGGCAGGCTCTTCTAGGAATGTGCTTCCCAGCCGGGTTTTCTGGTTGGTTGGGAACATCCCTGGGCTGGTCTGCACTAGCTCTCAGGGGCTCACTCTGGGCTTGCCTAAGGCCAGCTGCAGGGGCTGGGCTCTCAGGGGAGGTCAGGATGGCCGCAGGTCTGCAGAGGAACTTGGCAGCAGTGGGCACTGGAGGCCAAATGGCTTTGCTTTTGCTTCTCTCACTTGGATGTGTTGTCAATGGGAGGGAAGAAATCAGGCAAATGAAAAAAGTAAAAAGGCTCTACCCTGATCCTTTGCTAGGAGCCCTGAGAGTCTAGCCTCTGCTTGGGGGTCTGCATGCCTGAGCACTGCAGTTCCTCAATTGCTCACTGCCTTCCTCTGGGGGAGGAGCAGAGAGGTCACAGATGCTTGCCTTGCTCTGTGACCTGGTACAATTCAGTTAACCTCTCTGAACCTCAGTATTCTTATCCATAGATTGAGAGGGATAAAACTCTCACATGCAGTGCTCTTCAGGAGACTGTATGGAGAAGTGCTCTGAGAGCTGCCAGGAACAGTACTGTCATCACGGATGCCAAACTGGGGAGCCCGGGCCTTTTTTTTTTTTTTTTTTTTTTTGTAGAAGGTGGTTTCCCTAGCTCCTTTATTCACTTACTCTAATCACAGAATCATGGATCTTGAACTGGAAGGGATTTCAAGAGGTGCTCTGGTCCAGTCCTGTGGCATAATTATCTGTATTTTGTAGATAAGGTTGTTTTAAGCATTCCTTATTTTGACATATCTGTCATAACATGGTGCAAATAAGCCCTTTTCCTCTTGGGGAGGTGTGACTTCCAGGTGTACGTGTACGCAGGTACTCCAGCCAGCAAAGAGGTGGAAGAGGACAGGAAAGCCATGCTCCCTTAGGAGCAAGTGCAGGTTTGGCAGGGTTTCTGGGCAGAAGATCCAAGTTTTGCCTGTGCCCTCCACACCCCACCCTGGCCCTGTAGGCTCAGTGAGTGTGTGAGAATCATATTCTGCTGCCCCTCCCTCCTCTTCTCCCTGAGAAAGTGAGGGATGCACCTGGTTCTCAAGTCTAGCCACAGGGTTTTGAAAAGTGGCTGCCAGGACACACTGTATTCTTGGGTGGTTTTTCTTTCAAAGGAAAATCTCCTGACCCATCTCCTTGAAAAACAGCCACCACCACCACCACTGCACCATCACCAAAAAACTTGGAAGGAAGAATAGGACACACACCCCTGAATTTTCCCCTGGCCCTAAAGCCCCATTGAATGTGGGGGCCAGAACCAACCTCTTCAGCTGCAAAAATGTTTCCCATCTTCCCACCGGTCAGGCAAGGAGGCATCAAGGCTTGGACCTGAGAATTGATCAGGGGGATATTTAGGGAAGGCAGGGGAAAATGTGAGTATGGAGTGAAAAGCCGCTCAAGTCTGGCCTGAGTTGCTAGAATTAAATCCAGGAGATTTTCCTCACCTAAGTGATGGAGATGGTGGGTCCTTTCTAGGGACTGAGGCCAATCTCAATAACCTTTACACGCACCAGGACGCTGTTGAGCCAGAAAGTGAAACCCAGGGAGTCTGTTAATAAAGTGCCTTGGAGAGGATTGTGCATGATTTACCGTATCCAAAACCAGAGAGAGTTTCTTTGTGGAAGAAAGCGACTTGTGCCTTCCCCAACATCACACACACACTTTCCTGGCAGGCTCGATGGGTTTCCAAACATTTCGTCACCGTCTCCTCCTGACCTTGGTGTGAAAGGAACTAGCAGCGTGGCCCGTGGGTTCCAGCAAAGCCATCGGGGGCGCCAGCCTGGGCGGGGGGTGGGGACGGCGACCGACTCGTGAGTGGAGGTGAGGTCTGCTGGAAATCCCCAGCCCCGGCCGCCGCCTGAGGTTTAAAGACGCCTTCCCCGGCCTTATTTGGTCGCAGGAAGTGGGCGGCGCCGGGCCTGCTGGCTGAGGCCGCCCCGAGACAGTTGAGCTGATGAAGTGGTAGAGCTGGTTCCTGCTCGCCGCGGTGCCGCGCGCGCCGGCCGGCCGCTGGGCGCTCCGCGCTCCCAGCCTCGAGTTGTGCAATCCTTTGTAGCACGCCAGAGTCCTCCTCCTTCGCTGTTGCCTCTCGCCCTCTCTCTCTCTTTTTTTTTTTCAAGCTGTGAGCTCAACCGATGAGTCAGAGCCGTGCAATCCTGACACTGCATCGCAGGACTGGGGGTGACACGGAGGGAGGGAGAGCGCTTGCGAGGCAGACAGCACGGGTGCGGGGCGCGCCGAGGCTCCTGCATCGCGAGTGGGGGGTGACAGCCCGCGCGTCCCGCCCGAGCCCTGCCAGCAAACTTCCCAGCCTCCGGGAGGCGCGGGCTGGCGGAAGCCCCACGAGCGCCGCGGGGAGGCGACGGCGCCTGTTTGTTTTTAAAATCGGGAGTGCGTGCAGGCTGCTGGAGTCCCGGAGGCGACCGAAGGCGGCGGCCCGCGGCGGAAGGGGGACAGTCGAGGCCGGAGTCCGGAGCCCGGAGCCCGGGCAGGAGCTGGGTAAGTGGGGCTGCTCGGCCGGCGGCCGAGGCCTGCACGCGGCGGGGCCGGCGAGGGGACTCCAGGCGGCGCGCGAGCTGTGGCTGCTCGCACGGCGGGTTGCAGCTCTGCAGGCACTGCCCGGAGCGGGGGCCGCTGGGGCCGCTGTGCTCGAACTTCTGCGGCCTGGGCGGCGGTGGAGCGGGCGCGTGTGGCTGTGCGGGGGCCGCCTGCAGCCCTCCGCCCCCTCCCCCGCGGCCCGCGCCCTCGGCCCGCAGCTGCGGGTGCAGCGCAGCCCCGCGGTGTTTGTGCAGCTACGCAGCTTGTGCGCGGCCCCCGCCCACCCGGGCGCGGCCCCGCCAGGAAAGCCCTCCCCACCCGGCGGCCCGCGGCGGCTCGGGAATCCGGCTGCTCCTCCTCCGCCCGAGAGAAACGTGGTGTCTGCGGGGACCGGCTGACGTGACGGAGCCCAGGCCCAGAAGGCGCGGCGAGGGGCTCGCCAGCTGAGGGAACTTGGCGCGGGAGCCCCTTCCCCTGCCAGCGTGCACGGGAAAGTGGGCTTGGACGCGGCGTCCACGCCGGGAGTTAGGGGGACAGAGATGCAGGGGCGGCGGGGAACTGGGGCAAATGCAGTCAGCAGAGGCCTAGGCTGGAGCGCTTCGCGCAGGCGGGCGCACCTCAGACCTGTCATCCTCCCGTGCGCCCCCGCACGCCCGCGCCGCTGCAGCCGGCCCAGCCCGCGAGGCGCCTCTCGGGGAGCTGTGTTCGGCCCTGCATATGGCCGGCTTGGTGGAGCTGGTCACGTTGCCTCCCAAGTCGCACATGCAGGAGCGTGTGTGCCAGGTTGCCCCCAAGGCCTCTGGGTAAGGGTCCAGGGGAGAAAGGGGGACCTCGTGTGCCCTGGGGCCTTCAGGCTTCAGCCCCAAGGCGGGCCGACATGGAGGAGGTACCTGCCACCCAAAGTGGAGGCCCGGTGTCCGTCCCAGCCCAGCCTCCAGGGAGAGCTGGTGAGAAGATGAAAGGGGAAGTTATATGCCCCATTTAAAACTTTGTTGGTCACAACTACGGTGCCTGCTTCCTGTTTCCACCATCCCACGTGGGACCTGTGTGCCAGCCTGTGGAGCCTCGCCCAGGGGGCGGTGGGATCGGGGAAGAGAGGCTGGCCACGGAGGCCCTGGTGGCACGCGTATGCGGGGGATCCTTTTTGGCAGCTGCGGCTGGGGGAGGGGATGTCTGGCTTGCCCTGGCAGGGGGATCCTGGCCTGGTGGTGTGGGATCTTCTTGTTCCTGTAGCTTCAGGGTTGAGACTGAAGGCCTGTTGAAGGTGGACTGAGAAGCCAGTCCTCCCTAGGGGGCCTCGGCTGAGGGGAGAAACCACCTGTCTTGCTCCGGAGCCTCCCATGGAAGGTGTGGCACACACCCCTTTTGGATCAGAGAAATGCACCCTTTCCTCGGGTGTGAAGTGGCTGAAATTCAGGAGCCAGGGAAAAGGCGAAGCCTTCCCCGGTTGGGTTGAGAATTCGTAGCTCCTCCTTCTCCAACTGCTCTGGACAGTGAATAATAGGAGCGTAAACATTCAATTACTGTGATACACCATTTCGTTGCATGGCCCTGGTCCAGTCTCCACTCTAATTGGATTGGCCTCTGGCTGGTTACTCTGGTCTGTGTACCTCCCGGGGGGACAAGGGGGTGAAGAACCTGGAGGATCCCCCCAGGTCATACAGCTTGCCAGCTTGCTCTGAAACAGCCTACCCATTGCCAATGTGGCTTCTCCAAGTGCCAGCAGAACGCCCACTCCCGTGGCTCTGTCAGCTCCTCACTCCACCCCAGGAAAGAGCGCCCTGGAGTGCCCATAGGGATGAGAATTTAATTTTTACATGTAGGATTTTAAAATAGCCCCAGTGTTTGACCCTGTGGGCTGCTGTTCTCAATAAGTGGAACAAAAGAAAAGACCACATGCAGTTATGGATTCAGCTGAGGACCTCCTGTGGCTAGAGTCCCCAGAGAAAGGCTGCCCAGGGGTGTCAAGACCTCTGACAGAAGAGGGGAAGGGGAATGGGCCCAGTCCAGGAATCTTTGGCCTTGATAGCCCCTCTCTTGCAGTTGGGTCTCTCAGAAGAAAACCTTGCTCATGCTGGGGTGGGGACGGCCACAAAGTGACTGGGGGTTTCCAGCTCATCCTTCTAGTCCTGTTTCAAATGCCACTTCTGAAGGCTGTAGCCATCTTCTGAACACTCATTTCCAC
Source organism: Macaca fascicularis (assembly GCF_037993035.2). NCBI lineage: Eukaryota > Metazoa > Chordata > Mammalia > Primates > Cercopithecidae > Macaca > Macaca fascicularis. The sequence continues at coordinate 141,687,111 of NC_088381.1, read as the reverse complement.
CTTATGTAGTTATTTGTGTACATACTGGAGTGTGGTGGTCAAAAACAAAGACTCCGAGCTAGAGTCCCTATACAGTATCTCCCTCATAGAGTTACTGTGAGGATTCTGTGAATTAGTATACATAAAGTGCTTAAAGCACATTTCAGTATTTGGTAGCCTCTGCTTCTAGTGTGAGCTCGGAACGGTTCCCACAATGCTTGGCATCTAGTGTTTAGTGTTTTTTTGTTTTGTTTTTTGGTTTTTGGTTTTTTTGGTTGTTAGAGACAGGGTCTTTCTCTGTTGCCCAGGCTGGAGTGCAGTAGTGCGATCTCAGGTCACTGCAGTCTCAGCCTCCTGGGATCAAGCAATCCTCCCACCTCAGCCGCCCAAGTAGCTGGGACTACAGGTGTACATCACCACACCTGGCTAATTATTGTGTTTTTGTAGATACAGGGTTTTGCCATGTTGACCAGGCTGGTCTTGAACTCTTGGGCTCAAGAAATCCACCAGCTTTGGCCTCCCAAAGTGCTGGGATTACAGTCTTGAGCTACCTCGCCTGGCTTTAGTGCATGTTAGTTGAACAAATTAGTGAAAGATCTCCATAAAAAAAAAGGTGTACTTGGCATGTGTTGGGCCCAGTGAGTCCCTGCTGCAGGAACCCCCTCACATTGCATCACTGGTTTCAAAAATGTCACTGTACCGTGGGTGATTCTGGTGCTGGTGAACCCAGTTTCCTGGCACTGCCCTGTAGCTGGCCTTGTGGAGTGTATGTGTCGGTCATCCTGACCCTAAGGGGACCTCAGGGTGAAAGAGTTGTGGAGCCATCTCCCTAGGGATCTGCTGGCCTGGGCAGTTCCTTTGGCCAGCCCAGGTTGGTACCCTTCCTGTGTGTGTGCAGGCACGCATGCATCAGTACAGAAGCAGCCTGGGGCTCCATTCTTCCCTGACTCACTGCAGGTGGCAGGAAGCAGAGCCAGTGGCTGCAATTTGTTGGAGGAATTGCTTCTTTCTGCACATGAGAACTCTTGATTCTGGGACTGAAAAATTGCATGCTGGGCCGGGGCTAGGGTGGAGTATGCTGAAATCCCCGGTTCTTACTAAGGGACCTGCATTTGCATTCGAAGCAACATTCAGGATACTGTGAGACTATGAGCTCATTTTATGAATCAGAAGCATTACAGCATAACTTTAATGTTGGAAACTGCAATTTGGAATCCAGATCACCCTCTCTCCACCTCAGCACACACACACACTCTCTGACATGGTCTCTCACAGTCACACACTTGGGAGCAACAATAGTCGGAGCATCAGTTCAGATTCTGGAGCCCTCAAGCAAAATTCGTCCACACGGACTTTGGCTTCTACACTCAGAACGCTGCTCCTGGATGGTGTGTGGACAGTCACTTGGGCAGTGACTGAAGGAAGTCTGGTGGGTACATGGGAATGAGGCCTGGGCAGACCTGAGTTCATACCCCAGCATCTCCTCTTGCAGTGTGGCTTTGAGCATTGCTTAACTTCTTGGGCCTCAGTTTCCTCACCTGTAAAATGTGGATGATAATAGTACTTCATAGGCTGTGAAGGTTAGACAGGATTATGCATGCAAAGTGACTGACACATACTAGGTATTCAACAGATGGCAACTCTCATTTCACCAGTTCCCACTGGGTCCGGTGTGTTTGCCTTTGGCTCCTATCAAGGAAGAGAAAATGAAAGGTATCCTGCTTATAGTAGGAAAGCAATCTACCAGGCCACTGAAGCTTGTATAAATGAAGTTCATTGTGCCCTGGGAACAACTGCTTGATCCACTTCACCCTAGACATGTGGCCCAGACCCGGTGTCTGTGTGCCTTTGAGAGGGACTGTGTCCCTGCAGCCGAGGGCTGAGGGCCCAGCTTCCCAGAGATCAGATTATGCTCTCCGGAACCTACCCGCCCAGGCCCCAGGCTGAGCTGCTCACATGGGTGGGCAGGAGGAAGGCTGCTTTCTCAGCCAAGGAAGAAAAGTCCCCTGTTTGCTTCACCTGAAGCCTTGCAGTGTGACCTCAGGGGAGGTTTGGCTAGAGCCAAGGGTGGGAGTTTTTCCTCCAAAGACTGATTTGGCTGTTTTACCCATTAAAATTAGGTGCAACGGTGAAGGAAACACCAAGAATTATATAAGAAGAAAGTTACCACTGTCAGAGGAGAGCTGGAGTTGTGCTGGGGTGGGGCTGGGGGTCTCCCTGAGGGCTGCAGTTGCTGGCTGTCATTCTCGGCTGGTGGGGAAGAGCTGGTGGGGAAGAGCCGGGGCTTGGGGCTGAGGCTTCCCTGGCAGCCGCTCTTGCTCTTCCTGGAACACAGCCTCGTGCTGTGGCCAGCCAGGGAAGGTGCTCCCTGTTCCCTCTGCCTTTCTCCCAGCCGCAGGGAGCTCTCATGGTGAGAGCATTTTTTCCAGGCAGTGCTTCTTCCTCTAGGAGTCCTGGGAAGGAAGGAGAGTGGGGAGAGGAGCCCAGGGCAAGGTTTATCCCAGTTAAGCTTGGATGGAGAGAGTGAGCTACAGTAGGCTTGTAGCCAGCCAGAAGGGGCTTCTCTCTAAAGCTGCCCAGCTTCTCTGGGGAATTGGAATCCAGACAAGAAGGAAAATGGTGAGATATTTTGGTCCCCCGCTTTTCCCAGTAGTTGGGCAGAGGCCCCTATCCAGTTTACTGTTGCCAGAACTTGCCATTTCTTTAGTAGGTAAAGCCCCCATAGCTCAGAAACAGGCTTAAGTGATAACTTGCAACCCCGAGACTTCACGTGAGCTGTGGCGCAGATCCTCCTCCCGACCTGGCCTTCCTCTGTCTGAGGCCGCAGCTGGCCTCGGGTCATAGTCCTGGCCTCCAGGGAGTCATTCCAAAGCTGGGAAACCATTTGGGATATCTAGTCCAAATCCTGCATTTTCAAATGGGGAAGCCTTGAGAGGTGGTGAGATGCTTGAGGTTCCGAAGACTGTCTCCACTTTCACTTTGGGAGGGTGGAAAGGGACTGCTCCTGTGTCCCGTGCCTGGTCACTGCTCCTCCCAGTTTGGAAGCTGGGAGGGCAGCTTGAGTGCAGGAAGAATCCAAAGGAATACTGTCTTGACTCCTGGGTGTGGCTCAGTCCTCAGCTGGCTCCATAGTTATTTATTTGTTTGCGTGTACGTGAGTGAGTCCTGTGGTTGGGAGGCTGGATCTGAGTAAAAGCAGAAGTACCCACACTCTGTCAGCTGTGCAGCACGCAACAGGGGACAGTCGGGAGGGGAAAAACGGGAGCAGGGGCCTGTCTGCATGGTGGCTGCTAGTTGTGCTTTCTGTCCCTGTTGCAGTGCCTGCACACTTGAGTGTAAACAGCCCTTCCATGTTGCTAGCAGCTGCCCTTCCTTGCTGGCTTTGGGCAGAAGAGGCGCCAAAAATAACCAGGCAGGCACTTCCACTTGTGGGACATTTACTGTGGTGGCGTCTGAGCAGGCTTGCTTGCTTTTTGCAGGCCCTGTGTCTCTGCCACACTGGAGTCCCTTCTACTTCCTGCAGCCCTTCCTCAGCCTCCCTCTGGCCATTGCACCTTCCCCTTTATTGCTTTCATTAGAGTGAGCAAAGGAGGGTGGCGGCTCCTCCTTGTGGGCCTGGAAGCTCTGCCGGTGTTATCTGGGAAGTACCCTCATCCCCCTGTATCCCTGTAGGCAGGCCCTGCTGGCATAGCTGAGTTTAAAGGAGGCCTCTGCTGGGTGCCCTCTGGACTTTCTCGCCAGACCTCTCTCTCCTGGGTCTATAGGCCAGAAGCTGTGCGTGCCTGCAGAGCCCCACACTGTTGCTAGGACTTTGAGTCTCCCTGTCCTGCCCCTGCCTGGCCAGCCCTGCTCTCAGCCAGCTGTGGAACTGGAAGAGTCGGACCATTCATTTCCTCCAAGGTGTTAAAGACTGATAACGATGTCTGAACCACCCCTACCCAGCAAGGGAGACAGGAATCACATTTATTGAGTGCATACCCTGTGCCAGGTGGCACTTCATCTGTGTATTACCTCGTTGTGTCCCACAATAACGAAGATGAAACTGTTGTGCCCATTCACCAGTAGGGATCCCCAGGCTTGCAGAGGCTGGTGATTGGGGAAGCCAGCACACATTGCCCCTGACTTCTTTTACCTTGCAGCTCCCACACTTCCTCCAGCTATTTTCCTGTGCACAGGGAACAATGCTTTGATTCTTGGTATGAAGTGCTGATAGTAGGAATTCGGGCACCATTAGACTGGCTGATACGGGAGATATTTTGGGCTGGGAAGGGTGGAGAAGACCTCCCTGCTGCCTCCCTCTCCAGGTGCTTCACAGGGCAGCCAGGAGCCCAGCCTTGAGCCCTGAGGCCCTTCTGTGGAGGACTCAGCTGTGGACCTGGGGACTGCCTGGCCAGGCACATGCACAGGAGGAGGGGAAAGGCTTTGTTTCAGCTTAGTTGTGGGTTTCCTGGGGACCTCCCAAGTGTCTCCTCCCTGCTAAAGGTATCCCAGCCTCTGAGGTACTAAGAACAGTTCTGGGGATCAAAGACTGGGGCTAGGTGGGATCTTTGGTCTCCCTTCTTGGCTGCTGGGTCTGACCTGGGGCCCATCATTCCAGCTGGCTTGGCCCAGGTCCCAGAGAGCCTGGTTGGTGTGTACTTGGGGCTTGGGCTGGATGCTCTGCTGTGCCCGCATGCTGTGCCAAAAGCCTCTGGGTGTATTTCAGGAACAATAAAGAATAAATCAACATAGGAGAAAAGGCCCTGCAGCAGCTGCTCAGAGACTGGAGAAATGCAAAGAATGCGTGAGCCTTTGGCAAAAGTCTTGCATCTTGACCAGGACCTGAGGAAGGACGTGAGGCTGATGTGATGGCTGTGGAGTCAAATGGGTGTCTCTCTGTGCCCACTTTGCAGCCCTTCTAGGAGGCCCCAGGCAGCCACACTGAGACTCCCCCCTCTGCTGGTGGCAAATTTTTATGCTTCCTGGTCACTTGGCATGTACTGGGGAGCCATATTTCCCCCGTTCTTTACTCTCATACCACTCTGCCACACACTGACCCATCTAACCCCCAGGCACCAGGTGGGTCTTGGCCCTTTCCAACCCTGACCGACGAGGAATCATGGGTTGATGAAGACTTGGTAGGTTTGACACACATACTATACTCCTTGCTTTACCTCCCCCAGACGAATGTCAAGGACCTGGCAATGCCAGGTCTGAGGGATGCTAAGTGTGAGAACATCCACCTGGGAGGCCCTCACTGTAGCTTTACCCAGGTCGTCAGCCATGTGTCCTTAGGCAGGTCATTTTACCTTTGAGGACTTGGTTTTATGAGCCTTGGACAAATGATCTTTGGAGTGAGTGGGCACCTCTGTCTCCTCTACTCGGGATGTGCGATGAACAGATTTTATTTAGGAAGTTAAGTTATTGGGAGAAGCAACACTCTGAGAGCACCATGCGGAGATGTGGGAGGCTGTGGCTGGGGGCTGATGCTCAGTGTCCTGAATGGGGAACCCAAGCAGAGAGCTGATTTGACCCAGACCTCAGGGTAGCAGGAGAAGGGACTGGAGCTTGGACTCCATGGGGACTTGGGTTATCTGACAAGCAGGGGAGAGTCAATACTTTATTTTTTGAGGTACAGTTTTGCTCTTGTTGCCCAGGCTGGAGTGCAGTGGTACCATCTTGGCTCACTGTAACCTCTGCCTCTTGGGTTCAAGCAATTCTCCTATCTCAGCCTCCCGAGTAGCTGGGATTACAGGCGCCCGCCACCATGCCTAGCTAATTTTTGTATTTTTAGTAGAGATGGGGTTTCACCATGTTGGCCAGGCTGGTCTGGAACTCCTGACCTCAAACGATCCCTCCACCTTGGCATCCCAAAGTGCTGGGATTACAGGCGTGTGCTACCATGCCTGGCCGAAGGCATTATTTATTTATTTATTTTTTGAGATGGAGTTTTGCTCTTGTTGCCCAGGCTGGAGTGCAGTGGCACGATCTCGGCTCACCGCAACCTCCACCTCCTGCGTTCAAGTAATTCTCCTGCCTCAGCCTCCCGAGTAGCTGGGATTACAGGCATGCGCCGGGTTCAAATGATTCTCCTGCCTCAGCCTCCCGAGTAGCTAGGATTAGAGGCCTGCGCCACCATGCCCGGGTAATTTTGTATTTTTGGTAGAGACAGAGTTTCTCCATGTTGGTCATGCTGGTCTCAAATTCCTGACCTCAGGTGGTCTGCCCACCTCGGCCTCCCAAAGTGTTGGGATTACAAATGTGAGCCACTGCACCCAGCCTGGCTTTATTTTTAAAGAGCTGTTGGCTAACCTCAGTTGTGGGGTTGGAGGGTGTGGAAGGGGTGTGGCTTCCTTTTAGGCAAAGATGCCGAGCCCTCCACAGGTTGGCCCACTGGAGGTAATCACCTATAACCTCTTCATCTTCAAAGCCACTCACCTGCCCGGCCTCTCCCACCCACCTTACCTGACCAGCCACATCTCAGAACATCATGGTGGTTTTCAGTCCAGCTGAAGCCGCTCTCCAGGGAGCAGACGTGAGCAACCCAGAGGCTGCTGCTGTTCTATCCCAGGCAGCCTGGTGTGATGCCCAAGTCTGAAACTCTGGCGGGAGGAAGTTTGCAGAACAGGCAGGCCTAGGTGGCAGTCCTGGCCTTGCCTCTATACTGCTGTGACTTTAGGCAAGTGATTTGACCTCAGGTCTTTTCAGATTTCTTGTTTAGAAAGGAGGAGTAATAATGCCTACCTTGATGGCCTGGTGTGGTGGCTCACGTCTGTAATCTCAGCACTTCGAGTGGTTGAGTTGAGAGGATCCCTTGAGGCCAGGAGTTCAAGACCAGCCTGGGCAACAAAGTGAGACTCCATCTCTACAAAAATAATAATGCTAATATCTACCTTTCTGTGAGAGGATTCCACAGGATGCTGCATGTAGTGTGCTTAGCACCATGCCTGGCATATAGTAGCACCCCCAGTGGAAATGTTGGAGTTATTGATGAAGCCTTGTTTGTGTGATGTTGGGATAAACCTTGGCTCCATGCTTTGCCCAGTGTCTTGCCAAGTGGTGGGACCTGCCTAAATGGAGGCATGAAGCATTGTTATTGGAGTCCTTGATTTTGCTCCTGGCTGTGTGTCCTCGGGCAAGTTTATTTCATTCTCTGGACTGCTCTGTGGACCGAGGAATTGGAGTAGGTAAACATTGACATCCCTTGATATTTGGAATCTGTTCAGCTTTCCCAGCTGGGCCCTGCTTTGCCAGTTGGCTCTGAAGAGAGGCCCAAGCCACCTTTCTCCATGTGGCATGGAGGCTTTTATTCCAGAGTGAGACGGTGCTGAGCCTGCAGCCTCCAGCTAACCTCTGCAGTCCCCCACACCTCAAAACCCTTTGGGCTCTCTTGGCTTCCAGGGGCTTTTACAGATACAAGCCCCCCGCCCCGCCCCAGTCTGGAGGGGAACCTGTTTCTGGCTGACTGGGGCTAGGATTATTTCTTAAGAAGAGTGTTAATAGACCATGCTGTGCTTGGAAATGCCCCCAGGGAAGAGCAGCAGCTCTGGGAAGGAGCTGGCTTTGTGAAGTTCTCAAGTGTAGCATTCCTTCTGAGGCCCACAGGTGTAGATTTCAGATTTTTCTGGGAGGGTGGTGGAAAGAGCAAGGACTTTGAAGACACAAGATAAAGTTTTGAATCTTGCTTCTGGCTCTGTAACAGCAGAGCCTCAACTTCCCTCTGGAGAATGGGGACATAAGACTCCTCCATAGGAGGTTTATAAGCATGGATTCGAATATGTGAAGGACCCAGCCCAGGGAAGTACTCGTTAGCTCCCTTCTTTTGGGAAGGATCTGTCTTTTGGATATTTTGTAGATTGGTCATGGAAGTGGAAATATTTGCCTGTGGCCATTTTTCCCAGGGAAAACAGGACTGCCTGACAAGCTGTTGCAGTCCCAAAGGCCTCTCCATCCCCTAGTTGTTTTGCTGTCGGGATCAAGCTTGGGGTCAGGTTCAGTGTGTGTCTGGGAGAGGGGCTACCCAGGCCTTTGCAAAAGTCTGAGCTCTGCAGCTGCCTAGGGCTGTGATACAGAAGGTGTGGAGAACATGGGCTGAGGAGGGAGGGGCCTTTCTGAGCTGAGAGAACTTGGCGAGTTACTTTTAACCTTCGTTTCCTGTAAGTTTCCCAAATTTCCTTCGGTTATTGATTTCCAGTTTCAGCCCATTTTGATTGGGGAACATACTTTGAGTGATTTCAGTCCCTTTAAATTTGTTGAGACTTGTCTTATGGCCTAATAATGATCTTTTGTAGAGAATGTTCCGTGTGTGTGTGTTGTTTTTTTTTTTTATTTTTTTCTGGCCGGGCGCGGTGGCTCAAGCCTGTAATCCCAGCACTTTGGGAGGCTGAGACGGGCGGATCACGAGGTCAGGAGATCGAGACCATCCTGGTTAACACGGTGAAACCCCGTCTCTACTAAAAAATACAAAAAACTAGCCGGGCGAGGTGGCGGGCGCCTGTAGTCCCAGCTACTCGGGAGGCTGAGGCAGGAGAATGGCGTGAACCCAGGAGGCGGAGCTTGCAGTGAGCTGAGATCCGGCCACTGCACTCCAGCCCGGGCGGCAGAGCGAGACTCCGTCTCAAAAAAAAAAAAAAAAAAAAATTCTGAGACTGGATCTTGGTCTTTCACCCACGCTGGATTGCAGAGGCATGAACACGGCTTACTGCAGCCTCAACCTCCTGGGCCCAAGCAATCCTTCTGCCTCAGCTTCCTGAGTAGCTGGGACTATAGCCTATAGTGGCCACCACACCCAACTAATTCTTTTTTTATTTTTTTATTTTTTGTAAAGACACGGTCTCCTTTTGTTGCCCAGGCTAGTCTCGAGCTCCTGGGCTCAAGTGATCCTTCCGCCTTAGCCTTCCAAAATTTTGGGATTACAGGCGTGAGCCACTGCACTGGGCCTGTTCTTTTTAAAAAAGAAACAAAGACAACAGTTCACCTACGACTGCAGTATCTGTGTGCTTTTGAGAAGAGTGTGTATTCCTGTGTATTTTGCTGTTGTTAGGTGGAGTGTTCTATATAGGTCTTCTAGGTCTAATTGGTTTATAGCGTCTAAATCTTCTGTTTCCTTGTCTATCTTCTATTTAGTTGTACTGTTCGTTGTTGAAAGTAGAGTGTTTTCTCTCTCTCATGTGTATATATAAAATAAAATGAAAAAAAAGTAGAGTATTGAAGTTTCCTACTATTATTTGAGTTGTTTATTTTTCCTTTCAATTCCGACAGTTTTTGCTTCATGTATTTTGGGGCTCTGTTGTTAGGTACATGCATGCCTATAACTGGTATAGCCTCCTGAGGTTTGGACACTTTTGTTCATTATAAAATATTCTTTGTCTATAATAATAGTTTTCTTTTTTCTTTTTTGTTTTTTTTGAGATGGAGTCTAGCTCTGTTGCTCAGGCTGGAGTGCAGTGGCGCGATCTTGGCTCACTGCAACCTCCTCCTCCCAGGTTCAAATAATTCTCCTGCCTCAGCCTCCTGAGTAGCTGCAATTACAGGCGCCTGCCACCACGTATTTTGTCTGATATTAGTACAGCCATTCCAGCTGTCTTTTGGTTACTGTTTACAATGGTATCTCTTTTTCCATCCCTTACTTTTTCTTTTTTGGTACAGAGTCTCACTGTGTTGCCCAGGCTGGAGTACAGTGGTGCAATCTGGGCTCACTGCAACCTCCACTTCCTGGGTTCAAGCGATTTCTCCTACCTCAGCATCTTGAGTAGCTGGGACTGCAGGCATGTGCCACCATGCCCTGCCCTGCTAATTACTTTCAACCTATTTGTATCTCTGCATGTAAAGGGTTTCTTTTTTTTAAAGAAATTGCATCTTTTTTTAAAAAGTCCGTTCTGCCATATAATTGCATATTTTTTTTAAAGTCCATTCTGCCAGCCTCTGCCTTTTAATTAGATATTTAATCCATTCACATTTAAAGTAATTATGAATAAGGCAGGATTTATGCTGCCATTTTGTGATTTGATTTTTGTATGTCTTATGTCTTTGTTATTCTTTTGTTCTTCCACTACTGTCTTCTTTTGTGTTAAATAGATATTTTTGAGTATACCATTCCTGGCCTATAAATAACGAGACACAGAACAGTAAGGGTTAAATAAAATGCTGCCTGCAATGGACTTAGCACAGTGCCTGGCAAATAGTAAGTGCTCAGTAAACATGGGCACTCAATTGGGTCCCACATGTGGTAAGAGCCACAGTTAATCCTAGGACTGGCTGAGAGCAAAGTCCCCTCAGGGCTCTGTGCGACCCCTCATGTCTCCTGGGCAGGCCACAGCACTCTGGCGGGTAGTGCCTTTGGGGAATGGGGAGTGGTGGATCCTGGGAAATTTCACCATGCCAGGCTGTGACTCTTTAGCCATTCCTCTGCTGCAGTGCCTGGGCACCACCTGGCTGCTTGTGAAGCATCCTAGATTCCCCATCATGCTCTTCCCACCCTTGACCCCTACCGCACCAGACCCATGAACTAGTCTCTCAGGGCGGGTTTTATTGCACACACTGAGGTTTAAGAACCACTCCTTGACATCTACACAGACGGGTATTGACACAGTGACAGAGAGACCTGGTTTGGGGTCAGGAGGCTTAGATTTGAATCTTGACTCCTCAGTCATGAGTTCTGTGAACTGGGACAAGTTACTTTCAGAGCCAGCCTTTCCTCGTTTCTCAGTTGGGAATAAGTGGTTATGTAGGTAAGCGGTACTCTGCCGCATTCGGCATACAGCTAGTCCTTGTGGCTGCTGTTCCGCGTGGCACTTGCTTTTTGCAAAGGTGTTTCTTTGGTCCCTGGATGCAGGTCTCTTCCCACCCCAGGCTCTTAAGCTCCTCAAAGGCAGGAACCAGTGAGTGGCGGCTCCTGGACCAGACATCTGGTTGGTTACCTGACCAGCAGTCCACTGCCCTCCGTCTTGGTTCATGTTGTCTCCAGGCCCTGCTGCTCCCAGGCTCTGTGCAGGAACAGAAGGGAATTGAAGAAGCGTTATTGGATAGTAGTCTAAGAGCATGAAGATTCCTAATGAGTAACAACAATACATGCTGGAGGGCCAGCTGGAGGAGGTAGGCCTTGAGGAAAAGCAGATTGTGAGAGTGGAAGCAGGGCTTCCAGGCAGAAGGAACAGCTCTAGGGGAGGCTCAGAGTCAGGGAGCTCCCCCAGGGATTGCCTGTCCCCAGGGGTTGCTTACCCCTAGTCCCTGCACCGGCTGCCTTGCATTATAATTAGCGTGTGTTTCTGTGCATCTGTCTCCCCAGCAGCCTGGAAGCTCTGTGTCTCCTGTGTCTCCCAGAGTCTGGCTTGCAGCAAGTGTTCAGCAAATGCTTGTGGAGTGGACGAAGGGGCAGCAGGCCCACCTGCAGAGCTGCAGCAGGGAGGGTGTGTGGTGGGGGAGGCCCCTGTGAGTGGCCTCATCTGTATCTTGGCCCAGGGCATACTCTGGCATGGGGTACTCAGGCACAGACTTCAGAGAGCCCTGCTCTAGCCCTGCTGGGGAGCCAGGCCCTTCCAGAAGGGGAAGGAGGAGCTGCAGCAGCCTCCAGTGATGGGAGCTGCATAGGGCATAGAGACGGTTTTGAGGAGACAGACCAAGGACCCCAGTGGTCCCAGGACACCCTCGCTAGAGGGCCTCAGGAACATCTGCTGAGTCTCCTGCGGAGGAAGCATACATCTGCCTGCTTCTACCCTACTCCTGCTGGGATCCCTGGGTCCTACTGGAAGGGGTTTTCCAGGACTGCCTGTGATTCTTCGTAGCCTTTGCCTAGGAGGAAGGCAGGCAGTTCCTTCAGTGCAGGCAAAAGCTGAGCCTGAAGGCTTAATCCTTTTCGCCTCTGTTCATGACTGTTTTCTCTCTGCATTAGCAGCCCCCCACCTCCCCCATCCTGGCAAAACAAACTTGGAGATCCCAGCTTTCCATGGACACCCTGTGGGCATTTGTCGAGCTTTGCGGGAGAGAGGCAATCAAGGTAGAAGCCTGGACGGAACCCTGAGAGTGCCTCATAAGCCCTGAAAGGATTCTTCTCTTACACATCCCTTTAAAAGCATCTCAGTGCTGGCATTTTTACTGTGTAAGCTCAAACTTCAGGCAGCTTGAACCCTGGCCAAGCTTCTGATCCTGAGCAGCTTGATGGCTGAGACCCCTGGGACTCATGACTCTCTGGCCTGTTGGCCTGGGTTCTGCTTTTGAGAGCTGAAGTTCAGTCCAGAGAAGTGATGGTCCAGGGACTGTCTGGATTGGGAATGGGCCGACCTTAGGGCCTCTTACCTGCTCTCCCATGCTCCCAGGGAAAATGACGCTTGCGGGAGTCAGATCCACGTCTGTTGTATCAGAGCCTCCTTGTTTGCAAACCCCTTGAGAATAGGGCTTATGTGTCCAGTGGCTTGCAGAAATGGGGTGCACTGGCCTGTGTGTGAAGGCCCAGTTGGTGGGGATACATGTGGCGTTGCAGATGGGGTCCAGAGGGAAGGTTTGTCTAGGGCCTGGGCAACTCTAGGTGGCCCAAGATGGCAGTTCCAGGCCACGTACCCAGTCTGGCTATAGCTGGAGACCCCAGAATGTCAGAGAGCTTTTCAGGATGTGAGCCCGAATGAAGGGGCCAGCTGGGCCGTGCTGTGCTCCTCTGGTGGGGGTGGCAGGGTCTTGTTATGGCTCCTTGGCATCCTGGCCAGACCTTAGTGTCTTGAGGTCCAGCCATGTCAGGGCATGAGGTAAACAGACCACAGGCTTGTGTCCCTGGCTACTGTCTAGGTGGGGTGGAAGCCTAGAAAAATGGGGTGGAGGGCAACAGTGGAGCTGGCACTTTTCCAGCTGGCCAGCATGTGGTATGGGGCAGCAGGTGACAGTCAAGGGTAGGTGGCTTGTGGGCCACCAGGGAGAAGGGCTTGTGTTCCACATAGGTGGAGAGGGCCTGGGCCAGGGGTAGAGTGGGATCCCGGGCCGGGTCTTTTCACTTCATCCCAGCATCTTGAGGAGCTCTGGTGTGCATCAGAGAGCCCAGAAGTCAGGAGCAGGCAGGAGCCCAGGGCAGGAATGCGGGCTGTGTCACCTCTGCCCAGGCGTGGCTCTGACTCACCTTGGGCGCAGTCTTGAATGAGCATCCTGACAGGCAGATACAAACCAAGTGCCAAGGTACAACGGTCTGCCAACCCTGTCCCGTGGAGCCTGCTATCTGCTGGGGATGACGAAGCAGGCACCTGGGATTTAGTGTGCCATACACAGTGTGTTATAGGGGCTTGTAGTTCAGCTCCTGTCTCAGCTCTGGGGTCAAGGAAGGTTTCCCGGTGGAAACAGTGTCTGCAGCCTGAAGGGTGAATAGGACCTGGCCTGATGAAAAGCATGAGAAGTTGTCCCCAGGAAGGGGTACAGCCTGGCCAAAGACCTGGAAGCAAAGCAAGAAGAGCACGTTGGAGGCCCTGGCTCAAGCACAGACTGTCGAGAGAGGTGGCAGGAGCCAAGGTCTGCAGGGACTTGTGGACAGGGCAGGGAGTTTAGACTTTGTCCTAAGACAGCTCAGAGAACTGACTCGCCTGGAGACTCAGTTTGGGCCTGTCTTGCCCTTGGGTGACAGACACATGACCTTTGACTCCCCTCTTCCTAGTGCTGAGCTTGTGGGGCCTACCCAGGCTCTAAAAGTGGGAGCTTGGAGCATTAGCCTACAAGGACAGGGACCCTCGGGTCACCCCCAGGTCAGAGCTGAGCCCCTGCAGCTCCTGAGATCAACTTGGCATCTCCTCCCTGGCCTGTGTGACCTCGACTCACAACAGTCTTGTTTCTCAAATGGACACGCTGATTGCCCCAAGCAGACAGGTGAGTGGCCCTGGTCCTGCAGTGGCTACAGTCTGGCCCCTTGCCCTGTGGTGATAGCTCACTGGCTTCTCCTGGGGTCGGTCAGCTAGTGCTGGGTGTGCGGCTGGGCTGCCGATGTCCCTTGGGGAGCAGTGTGTATTTGAGCTGACATCCCGGGAGAGCTGGTGTCACCATCAGCACTGAATACCCAAAGGCCTTTCCAGCACCTTCCCCTCATGTGTCTGCAAAACATATATGTGGGGTCAGCACGGTTTTTTGTGTTTTGTTTTTCTTGGTGCACACTGCTTTCTTCTATAGAGAGCAAGTGCTTTTCACCATAGAACTTCCTGAAAGCCTGCTAGGTCCCAGGCTTTGGTCTTGACTGTTGCCTTGTCTTTGGCCCAGGGGTACCTGTGGGTCTGGTCAAGGATTGGTTGCTGCAAAGAGGAGCCTGGAGGAAGGGAAAAGTGAATAGAGCGTGACAGTCAAACAGACTGACAGGGCGGACTGCAGTGTTTGGGGCCCTGTGGTGACTGTGGGTTTCCTTTTGCAGTGTTCCTGCATCCGTTGTCAGAGGCCCTGCAGCTCGTCCCAGGGCTGAGCTGCTGGCAGGAGTTCCTCGTTACATCCTCTTCCCTGCAACCTCAGGGACTAGGCCTACAGGTCAGCAGCCTTTGGAGGTGTCTTCCTTCCTCTTCCTCACTGTGAGGAAGGGCAGTTTGATTTCCACCTGAGGGACAGGGCAGTGGGGGTGGGGTAGAAGAAATGAGAGGAAGTGGTGCAGTCCTGACCCCGAGTTGCAGGCTGGGAGGAGCCCATGGGGTCTGAGAGCTGGAGGCACCACCAGCAGCAACTGAGCCCGGATTGGGGTTGCAGGAGCCGGAGAGTCCCCAGATCGGGGACTAGAGTGGCCAGTGCAGGAGGAAGTGTTTCAGGCCTCCCTGCAGGTAGACCTCACACATCTGCTGACCCTCTGTGGTGAGACCCTTCCCTGCCCTCCCTTCCTGGAGGGTCAAGGGTCTCAGCCATATTTGGGGAGAATGGGAGAGAGTACCTGCCAAAGGTTCAGGCAGGGGTACGGGGCTTCCCAGTGCCAGTGAGAAGGGATATCTGTGTCTAGAAAATCCTTGCCTGGAGGTGGTGTGGAGTGTGCTGTGGAAGGGAGGTGTATGAAGAGGGGTCTGGGGTCTTAGTGTCATGTCTTGGGGAGTTCCAGTCTTGGCTCTGCAACATAATGAATGTGTGACTGTGGGCAACTTACTTGGCCCCTCTGAGCCTCATCTAGCTAACCTGTAAATAGAGGTTAAAATCGCAACACCTGCCTTATAAGGTCATGGTGGGAATTTAAAGGATACAAAGCATGTAGGATCTGCCTGGCACGGGTGCACCATCACCATCATCATTACTCCTATCACTACTTAGTGCCCTGCTGCCTAGGTGTGCCCCTTCACCCTTCCTCCCAGGCTGCCAGTATCTTCCACTCTTCTCCCCACTCCCAGCCAATGACCTTTCTTCTCTGAGGGTTCCAGGCCTGAGTGTCCATGCCCCTGGCACCCTTAGCTCTTCAGTGAGGGTGACAGAGAGGCCTCTGCAGCAAGAAGCTTCTGGGGTGATTCAGCCTTCCCCAAACCAGGCCCCTTGATTTCTTCAAAGCAAGTCCATTTCAGCTTCAGAGGCTGCTGTGGTGTCTTGAATGATGGCCCTCCTTGATGTGCAGGGTGGGAGTGGGAGGCTTCCCAGCTAAGCCCAGCTCCTCCAGGGCTGACCATACAGCTGTGAGTAAGTCGCTGTCAGACCTGCGTCTGGCCTCTGGCCCCTACCCTGGGCAGAAGCAGGCTTGTCCTGGAGCCGCAGACCCCGCCTCATCTCCTTCTGTGAGAGGTGCTGAGCAGCCATCCCCATGGAGGGGGCGCAGCCCTCCATCAGGTTCACACTGGCACGTGCATCCAGGCCCACCTGCCACGTGGAGCTTCCCTTGCTCCAGGCCTCAAGCCAGTGCTGTGGCTCACAAGGCGACAGGGCTGTGATGAAGGGAGGCGTGAGTGTGTGTGAGCGCCCACTGGAGGGGCTCACAGCCCCCTGGAGGCACGTGGGCCTGCCAGGCTGGCGCACATTCTTCCTTCCTCTGTCTTGCTTCTGCAGACACGCACTTCTAGTTCTGTGGGCTTGATGTTCCCTCGGAGAGGCGGAGCCAGACAGTCCTATCCTGCAGCTTCGTGGTGGTGCCCAGGGTGATTTTTAGTGTAGGGGGTTAGCTTTTAGGTTCCTGCTCTGACTTAGGTTGACTGTCAGAGAATGCGGGTTTAAAAGCTGGAGAAAGGTTGTTTCTCCAGCCCCCAGCTCTCCACTTCTTGTCCAAATCCCCCCACTCCCCTCTTACTGGGGGTCAGGGTGACTTGGATGCCATCCTAGCCTCTGTGCCTCTCCCTCCCTCTAGCTTCATATATGAAAAGACAAAGGCTGCACACGAGGAGGGTCTCTTTTACTCTCTTCAAGGCCCAAGGACTGAGGAAGGAAATGGAGGAGGAAGTTACTCCCCTTCTGGGTGCTGGGTGAAAGTGAAAGATAGGGAGGGGGCCCTCAGTGAGTCATGCAGGCGGACAGGAGGCAGGCAGGCTCCAGGAGCGCAGGGGCTGGGGAGCTGCGGAAGCCTGCAGAGGAGCGATAGCCTGGGAGGGGCATTCCCGGTGCTGGGGGCGGGCCGAACTGTGAACTAGGTGTAGTCAGGACTCTGTGCCCGCCCAGCCCTGCCCTCCGCTGCTCCTGGCTGGTTTCCTGGGAGCTGCTGGGGTTGCTAACAATGACCTGTAGCATCTAGGGCCTGAGATTTCCTCTTCAGAGCCACCCGAGCTGTCTTCCCTTCTTCTCAGGGACCAGAATCTTACTAGGGAAAGAGGTGGGCCATTTAGCTCCCACCCCCACCAACTTCCCAGGAAAAAAACAAAACCCAAGCAGCACTCTGAGGGAATAAAAAGTCTTTAAAAATACGTGAAGCAGCTATGTAAGTTGTAAAATACGGGTCTAGATTCTGTTCTGTAGCGACTGTTTTAAAAAATCAAGTTACGAAACAAAAACAGAAAAACTGTGTACTTTAGTCATGACATTATCATGGAGAAACCTTCTGGAACTGAGTTCTAGCAATACACACCCTCTACGATCTGAGTTTACACTATTTGCCGGGGCTCTTTGGCGGTGGAAGGGGCAGGGGTCAGGCAGGGGTGGGGTCAGCGGCTGACCAGCTCTTGGCCTGGATCCTGCCTCCACCCTGCTAGGGTTGCAAAACAGGTTCTGTGCTGGTTTGGGAAAGACTGGCAGCGAGAACCCCACCCAGCAGCTCTTCCCAGGGGTGGGGCTAGGACTGCACACACCCGTCTGGGGCCTTACCTGCAGGCCTTGGTGACCCTGACCCTGGGCCCCTGACTCTACAAGGGCCTGTTGGGGCTCCTGACCCTGGGGCTGCACAGGAGGAGTGGCCATGTCGGGAATGACCCTGTCCTCTCCACTTCCTGAGCCTGAGCTGTGCTTGGAGTGTCGGAGGAGGCACTGGCTGGACAAAGATCCTTCTGGGTCTGGTGGGAGGCTCCTGCATAGACGGATGTGTGCCAGGAGGACTAGGCCTGGCTGCCCAGGGGGCTGGGGCCTGGGTAAGAGGAGAGGGGAGCCAGTGTGGCTTTTGCTGCTCCTTTCTCAGCTGGGCTGGAGGGGCTTGGGCTGGATGTCAGCTCCACTTGTCCCTTAGAATGTGCCTATGCAGTGCACAAATAACACAGCCAGATGCAGGCAGTCCTGGAGCTGAACCAGGAGGGTGAGGTGGTGGGACAAGAGAGTCACGGTGCCCTGGGAGATGCAGCTGATTCTCCTGCCCTCCTGGCAGCTCCCCAGAAGGTCTTGGCTCCTGCCTCACCAATGCTGCTCTGTGACTTGGGGCCTGTTCCTGTGATATGAGGTGGTGAGACCGATGGCCCTTGGAGGCCCCTTTTCTTACACTTGTGCTGATGTTTGGGGCATCCTGGGACGCTGTGGCTGACACTGTCACTGCTCTTCCCTCTGCAGGTGCCAGGACCCTGTGGAGCATCATGAACTGGGAAGAGTAGCTGAGCCCCAGAGCCTCTCTGGAAGAGAAAGGAAGAGCCAGCAGTTCTTTCTCCCAGTGCCCGATCTCATCGTCCAGCGTCTTCCTCTGCCCCTGCTCTGCCCTCCCTGGCTCCTGGACTAGAGTCCAGCTTCCAGCAGGACGTTTCCCCAGGGGATGGGTGACTGTTGAACGGGATCTCACCGCCAGGGCTCAGTTGGCCACATCATGAACCTCCAGGCCCAGCCCAAGGCTCAGAACAAGCGGAAGCGTTGCCTCTTCGGGGGCCAGGAACCAGCTCCCAAGGAGCAGCCCCCTCCCCTGCAGCCCCCCCAGCAGTCCATCAGAGTGAAGGAGGAGCAGTACGTAGGGCACGAGGGTCCAGGAGGGGCAGTCTCCACCTCTCAGCCTGTGGAACTGCCCCCTCCCAGCAGTCTGGCCCTGCTGAACTCTGTGGTGTATGGGCCTGAGCGGACCTCAGCAGCCATGTTGTCCCAGCAGGTAGCCTCAGTAAAGTGGCCCAACTCTGTGATGGCTCCAGGGCGGGGCCCGGAGCGTGGAGGAGGTGGGGGTGTCAGTGACAGCAGCTGGCAGCAGCAGCCAGGCCAGCCTCCACCCCATTCAACATGGAACTGCCACAGTCTGTCCCTCTACAGTGCACCCAAGGGGAACCCGCATCCTGGAGTGGGAGTCGCGACTTACTATAACCACCCTGAGGCACTGAAGCGGGAGAAAGCGGGGGGCCCACAGCTGGACCGCTATGGAAATGTGCGGCCAGTGATGCCACAGAAGGTGCAGCTGGAGGTAGGGCGGCCCCAGGCACCCCTGAATTCTTTCCATGCAGCCAAGAAACCCCCAAACCAGTCACTGCCCCTGCAACCCTTCCAGCTGGCATTCGGCCACCAGGTGAACCGGCAGGTCTTCCGGCAGGGCCCACCGCCCCCAAACGCGGTGGCTGCCTTCCCTCCGCAGAAGCAGCAGCAGCAGCAACCGCAACAGCAGCAGCAGCAGCAGCAGCAGGCAGCCCTACCCCAGATGCCGCTCTTTGAGAACTTCTACCCCATGCAACAGCCACCCTCGCAGCAACCCCAGGACTTTGGCCTGCAGCCGGCTGGGCCACTGGGACAGTCACACCTGGCTCACCACAGCATGGCACCCTACCCCTTCCCCCCCAACCCAGATATGAACCCAGAACTGCGCAAGGCCCTCCTGCAGGAGTCAGCCCCACAGCCGGCGCTACCTCAGGTCCAGATCCCCTTCCCCCGCCGCTCCCGCCGCCTCTCTAAGGAGGGTATCCTGCCTCCCACCACCCTGGATGGGGCTGGCACCCAACCTGGGCAGGAGCTCACTGGCAACCTGTTCCTACATCACTGGCCCCTGCAGCAGCCGCCACCTGGCTCCCTGGGGCAGCCCCATCCTGAAGCTCTGGGATTCCCGCTGGAGCTGAGGGAGTCACAGCTACTGCCTGATGGAGAGAGACTAGCACCCAATGGCCGGGAGCGAGAGGCTCTTGCCATGGGCAGCGAGGAGGGCATGAGGGCAGTGAGCACAGGGGACTGTGGGCAGGTGCTACGGGGCGGGGTAATCCAGAGCACGCGACGGAGGCGCCGGGCATCGCAGGAGGCCAATTTGCTGACCCTGGCCCAGAAGGCGGTGGAGCTGGCCTCGCTGCAGAATGCAAAGGTGAGGGGGCATACGGTGGAGCCAGACCTGGCAGAGGGCATCAGGCTAATAGGTGAGAGGCTGCTTGCCTAGAGACAGCCAATCTTTGCCGTAGCCAGCTGGTTGTGGCGAAATAGTACAAAGACCACCTTTCACCTTGTAACAGAGTTCTTGCTTACTTTCTTTTGCAGAAATGTTTTTTGAATAATTAGATACTATTTCGTGTGCCACCCACTGTGCAGGCCAAACAAAACCCATCCGTAAGCCACCTGTGGCAAGAGATGGCCATCTGGGGGCCCTTGGTCCAGGCCAGGGCGGAAGGGCCTGGAAGAAAGCAGGTTATGGAGAGTATTTGTTATTTATTTATTTATTGAGACAGAGTCTTACTCCGTCACCCAGGCTAGAGTGCAGTGGTGCGATCTCAGCTCACTGCAACCTCCACCTCCTGGGTTCAAGCGATTCTCCTGCCTCAGCCTCCCCAGTAGTTGGGATTGCAGGTGCCCACCACCACACCCAGCATATTTTTGTTATTTAGTAGAGACGGAGTTTCGCCATGTTGGCCAGGCTGGTCTCAAACTCCTGACTTCAGGTGATCCACACACCTCAGCCTCCCAAAGTGCTGTGATTATAGGCATGACCCACTGCGCCCAGCCTCACATTGCTCTTTTCTATAGAAAGTGCTTCTGGCTGGGCGCAGTGGCTCACACCTGTAATCCTAGCACTTTGGGGGGACTGAGGCAGGCAGATCACGAGGTTAGGAGTTCGAGACCAGCCTGACCAACATGGTGAAACCCTATCTCTACTAAAAATACAAAAATTAGCCAGGCATGGTGGGGGGCACCTGTAATCCCAGCTACTTGGGGAGGCTGAGGCGGGAGAATCGCTTGAACCTGGGAGGCGGAGGTTGCAGTGAGCTGAGATCATGCCACTGCACTCCAGCCCGGGTGACGGAGCAAGACTCCATCTCAAAAAAAAAAGTGCTTCTCACCATAAAACTTCCTGAAAGCCTGCTAGGTTCCAGGCCTTGGTATTGACTGTTGCCTTGTCCTTGGCCCAGGGGTACCTGTGGGTCTGGTCAAAGATTGGAGAGTATTTAGAAGTGTGGTAGGAAGCCGGGTGCAGTGGCTCACGCCTGTAATCCCAGCACTTCGGGAGACCAAGATGGGTGGATCACTTGAGGTCAGGAGTTCGAGACCAACCTGGCCAACACAGCAAAACTCCATCTCTACCAAAAAACACAAAAATTAGCCGGTCGTGTTGCTGTACATCTGTAATCCCAGCTACTGGGGAGGCTGAGGCGGGAGAATCGTTTGAACCCGGGAGGCAGAGGTTGCAGTGAGCCAAGATCGTGCCACTGTACTACAACCTGGGTGACAGAGTGAGACCTCCTGTCTCCAAAAAAAAAAGTGATAGGAGAAAAGGTGGTCAGGGAAAGGCCAACTTGTGAGACCACTGGGAGGCACTGCGGGTGTTTGAGTCCCGTAACTAAATGGGAATAAGGTCCTAGATCAAATCAGAATTTATCTTTTATTTGTTTATTTATTACTGAGACAGGGTCTCACTCTGTCACCCAGGCTGGAGTGCAGTGGTGTGATCTCGGCTCACTGCAGCCTCAACTTCCTGGGCTCAGGCAATCCTCCCACCTCCGCCTCCCGAGTAGCTGGGACCACAGGAGTTTGCCACCATGCCCAGCTAATTTTGTTTTATTTTCTGTAGAGACAAGGTGTCACTATGTTACCCAGGCTGGTCTTGAACTTGTGGCCTCAATTGATCCTTTCATCTTGTCCTCCCAAAGTGCAGGAATTATAGGTGTGAGCCATTACGCCTGGCTATGATTTATCTTTTAAATTGCACTCTGTTCCCATCTTATCCAGGATGGCAGTGGCTCTGAAGAGAAGCGGAAAAGTGTATTGGCCTCAACTACCAAGGGTGGGGTGGAGTTTTCTGAGCCTTCCTTAGCCACCAAGCGAGCACGAGAAGACAGTGGGATGGTACCCCTCATCATCCCAGTGTCTGTGCCTGTGCGGACTGTGGACCCAACT
Source organism: Macaca fascicularis (assembly GCF_037993035.2). NCBI lineage: Eukaryota > Metazoa > Chordata > Mammalia > Primates > Cercopithecidae > Macaca > Macaca fascicularis. The sequence goes on along the minus strand of NC_088381.1, from coordinate 141,665,562 downwards.
GAGGCAGCCCAGGCTGGAGGTGTTGATGAGGACGGGAAGGGTCCTGAACAGAACCCTGCTGAGCACAAGCCATCAGTCATCGTCACCCGCAGGCGGTCCACCCGAATCCCTGGGACAGATGCTCCAGCTCAGGTATGAGAGGCGCCCCTTCTAAACATCTCCAGCACCTGAGTGCTCCTGGGGCCCAGGACCCTATGGGGAAAGGAGAACATGGCAATGTAGGAAGGTATCAGGGAACCTGTGGAGATACTGTTTTTATTTTCCGAACCAAACTTCTGGATAGATGTCTGGAAGGGGCATTTGGGGATGTCCCCCATCCTCATGGGGGATGAGACGGTTTTATACTTGAAATTGAAACTGCCTGGGAAATTCTAGGATGTATACATCTGTTTTTCTAGATAGCAAATTTTGATTTGGCCTGTACTGGGTACTGGGAATTAGAGATGTTTGCTTATACTGTCACTACTGAGATCTTGACATCTCCTTCTTTTTTTTTTTTTTTTTTTTTGAGACAGAGTCTCCCTCTGTCACCCGGGTGGGAGTGCAGTGGCACCATCTCCACTCACTGCAACCTCTGCCTCCTGGGTTCACACCATTCTCCTGCCTCAGCCTCCCGAGTAGCTGGGACTACAGGCGCTCGCCACCTCGCCCAGCTAGTTTTTTGTATTTTTAGTAGAGACGGGGTTTCATCTTGTTAGCCAGGATGGTCTCGATCTGACCTCATGATCTGCCAGCCTCGGCCTCCCAAAGTGCTGGGATTACAGGCATGAGCCACTGCGCCCGGCTGACATCTCCTTCTGAGATTGAGGTTTTGTCTACTTTTTCTTTAGGTTCTGTCATCATTTGTTTTATACGTTTTGATGCAATGTTATTAGGTGCTCATTTAGAACTAGATTAGATACTTTATGAAGTTTCTTTTTATCTTAAATATTCTTTTTGCCTTTTATTCTTATTTTATATTTTATTTTATTTTTTTGAGACAGAGTTTTGCTTGTCCCCCAGGCTGGAGTGCAATGGCGAGATCTCGGCTCACTGCAACCTCCTGGGTTCAAGCAATTCTCCTGCCTCAGCCTCCTTAGTAGCTGGGATTACAGGCATGCATCACGAAGCCTGGCTAATTTTCGTATTTTTAGTAGAGACGGGGTTTCATCATGTTGGCCAGGTTAGTCTTAAACTCCTGACCTCAAGTGATCTGCCCGCCTTGGCCTCCCAAAGTATTAGGATGACAGGCGTGGGCCACCGCACCCGGCCAATTCTTATTTTACATTAGTAAAGTTATGAGATACAAGTGTGATTTTGTAACACACATAGATGGTATAGTGGTGAAGTCAGGGCTATCAGGGTATCCATATCTATTCCCCAAATAATGCACATTGTACCCATTAAGTAATTTCTCATCATCTGCCCCTTTTGCCTCTTAAAGTCAGTTTTGTCTGATATCTTGCTTGCTTTTGGTTAGAATCTGCAGGGTGCATCTTTTCCCATCATTTACTGTTATCTTTTCTCTATCCTTCTACTTAAGGTGTATCTTTCAAGTGGCATACATTGGGATTTGTTATTATCCAGTCTTTTAGAGCATTGATATGGTTTATATCTTTCTATTTATTTATTTAAAAATTAACATAAAGTCTGGGCACAGTGGCTCACACCTGTAATCCCAGAACTTTGGGAAGCCAAGGCTGGTGGATCACTTGAGGCCAGCAGTTCAAGACCAGCCTGACCAACATGGCAAAACCCTGTTTGTACAAAAATAGAATAAAATAAAATTAACATAAAAAGAATACATATTTATGGCATACAACATGATGTTTTGATATAATCAAGTTAATTAACGTACCCATTACTTCAAATTTTTGTGGTGAGAACATTGAAAATCTCTCAGCAATTTTGAAGTGTATAATACACTGTTACTAATGATAGTCATCATGTTATACAATAGGTTTCCTGAACTTATTCTTTTTTCCTAAGTGAAATTATGTATTGTTTGACCAGTATCTCCCCAGTCCTCGCCCCATCCCCTAACCCTTGGTAAACACCATTCTACTTTATGCTTCTTTGAATTCAACTTTTTAAGATTCCACTGATACAGTTTGCATTTAATGTAATTACTTAAATACTTGGGTTAAAAGTTGCCATCTACTGTTAGCTGTTTCCCATCTTGCCTTTCCCATATTCTCCTTTGGATTGATTTGAGTTGTTATCCCACTTCCCCATTTTATTGATTTATTAGTTATATCCTTGCATGTTGTTCTTTTCGTGATTACCCCAGCATTCTTCTTACCCATATTTCTTCAAGAGAACTAAGCCCTACAGAAAGGGATTTGAGCAACTATTTCCTCAATTTTCTGAAGGATGGGACATAGCTAGTACCATTTTAAAATGCATAGGAGGCCAGGTGCAGTGGCTTATGCCTGCAGTCCCAACATTTTAGGAGGCCAAGGCAGGAGGATCGCTTGAGCCCAGAAGTTCGAGACCAGCCCGGGCAACACAAGGAGACACCCAATCTCTACAAAAACAAAAAACAAAAAAACAACAGAAAAAATTAGCTGGGTGTGGAAGTGCACACCTGTAGTCCCAGTTTCTTAGGAAGCTGAGGTGGGAAGATCGCTTGAGCCCAAGAGGTCAAGACTTCAGGGAGCTATGATTGTGCCACTGCACTCCAGCCTGGGTGACAAAGTGAGACCCCTTTTCAAAACAAAACAAAAAGCAAAAACAAAAAACCCAAACCCTGTTAAATGCATAGGAGAGAATTTAACTTATTATGTATAGTGAGTGCCTTATGACATTAGGACTTAGATCTTTGGTCAAGAAGGGCTGCTAGATATTAAAACATGTATCCTGGGCCGGGGGTGGTGGCTCATGCCTGTAATCCCAGCACTTTGGGAGGCCAAGAGATGGAGACCATCCTGGCCAACATGGTGAAACCCCATCTCTACTAAAAATACAAAAATCAGCTGGGCGAGGTGGTGGGTGCCTGTAATCCCAGCTACTAGAGAGGCTGAAGCAGGAGAATGGCTTGAACCCGGGAAGCAGAGGTTGCAGTGAGCCAAGATCGCACCACTGCACTCCAGCCTGGGCAACAGAGCGAGACTCTGTCTCACACAAAACAAAACAAAACATGTATCCTGGCTGACGCCTGTAATCCCAGCACTTTGGGAAGCCAAGGCGGGTGGAGTTCAAGACCAGCCTGGCCAACATAGTGAAACCCTGTCTCTACTAAAAATACAAAAACTGGCCGGGCATGATGGTGTGTGCCTGTAATCCCAGCTACTGAGGAAGCTGAGGCAAGAGAATCGCTTGAACCTGGGAGGTGGAGGTTGTAGTGAGCCGAGATCGCACCACTACACTCCAGCTTGGGCAACAGAGTGAGACTTCGTCTCAAACAAAAACAAAAACAAACATGCATCCTTGGCTTTTTGAAATATGTTAGTACTTTTAGCTCTTCCTGGACAATGCAAAGTTCTTGTTTTTGTTTCTGGGTTTTTTGGGCGGGGGCGGGGGTTTGAGATGGAGTTGTGCAGGCTGGAGTGTAGTGGCATGATCTCAGCTCACTGCAGCCTCCACCTCCCGGATTCAAGCGATTCTTCTGCCTCAGCCTCCTGAGTAGCTGGGACTACAGGTGCAGGCCACCATGCCAGGCTCCTTTTTTTGTATTTTTAGTAGAGATGGGGTTTCACCATGTTGGCCCGGCTGGTCTCAAACTCGTGACCTCAGGTGATCCCCCTGCCTTGGCCTCCCAAAGTGCTGGGATTATAGGTGTAAACCACCACATCTGGCCCTGAATTACTTTAATCAGAGGTTGAAATGAGATTATTTCAAGCTAGGATTTATTCCATATAGGGACTATCCTATTTCTGATTCACCTTTATTCTGAATGAAAGTGAGTATCAGCCCTTTTTGGAGTCCCAGTCCAAACCTGGGGGTTTGCCAAGCTCTCCTTCCTTGGCGAGCCCTAAACTTCAGCTTTGTGTTTTTTTTCTTTTGAGATGGAGTTTCGCCCTTGTGGCCCAGGCTGGAGTGCAATGGCTCAATCTCGGCTCACTGCAACCTCTGCCTCCTGGGTTCAAGTGATTCTCCTGCCTCAGCCTCCCGAGTAGCTGGGATTACAAGTGCCCACCACCACACCCAGCTAATTTTTTGTATTTTTAATAGAGGCGGGATTTCACTATGTTGGCCAGGCTGGTCTCGAACTCCTGACCTCAGGTGATCCACCCACCTTGGCCTTCCAAAGTGCTGGGATTATAGGCATAAGCCACCACACCCAAAAGTTTGTGTTTTTTTTTTTTGAGAGGGAGTCTCACTCTGTCGCCCTGGCTGGAGTGCAGTGGCGCGTTCTCCACTCACTGCAACTTCCGTCTTCCAGGTTCAAGCAATTCTGCTTCAGCCTCCTAAGTTACTGGGATTATAGGCGCCCGCCACCACGCCCAGCTAATTTTTGTATCTTTAGTAGAGACGGGGTTTTGCCATATTGGCCAGGCTGGTCTTGAACTAACCTTGGGTGATCCACCCACCTTGGCCTCCCAAAGTGCTGGGATTACAGGCGTGAGCCACTGCACCTGGCCAAACCTCAGTTTTTATTGTGTCAGTTCCTTAAATTTCTTAAAAGCTCTGCTCAGTTTCTCAGCCTCTCCGTTGCCTTTTCTAGTAATAGCATTCACCTCTAGGGAAAACGCAGCTTCAAATACTGGGCTCACCTCTTTAGCATTCTTTTTTTCCCCCTGGATCTTGGCTCTTTAATTCTTTGCTTATTTGCCCTCTGATATCTTCAGAAATGTGTTTTGCATATCGAGTCCAGATTTTCTGGTTATTCTCAGCTGGAGAGTTGGCCTGCATGCCTCTGTCATAGGCAGGGGAGCACCACAGTCTCTGCTCTCTGGGTTCCTGTTCCCTGGTTGAGGAAAAGTTTGTGGTAGAGGCTGGAGGTCTGGGCAGCTTGTTCTGAGAGTGAGCAGGAAGGAGCCTCAGCAGCTCCACAGCTCAATGCCCCTATTTTATAAATGAGGAGCGAGGTCCAGAAAAGACAAGAGACTGACCTAAGGTCATACAGCCAAGTAATAGTAGAGCTAGCCCTAGAATTGGGATCTCCTGAATCCCTGCCTGTGAGTACTTCTACTACACCAGGCTTTGGGGGGAGGTTTTGTTACTTGTTTATTTCATTCATTAGTTTTTATTCTTTGTACTACAGATACTTTCTTTCATGCATAAAAGTAGAGAGGGCTATAATGAATGCCAGCGTTTAGCCATCACCCAGATTTCACAGTTATCAAAACATAGCCAATCTTGTTTCACCTGTACCTCTGCTTCTCCATGCCGCTAGGTTATTTTGAAGCACATCCTGAACATCGTATCATTCCATCCATATATACTTCAGTTTGTGTCTGAAATACATAAGGACTCTTTCTTCTTCAACATTATCTCAGTAGCATTACCACACCTAAGAAATGAACATGACTGTTTTTGTCAAATATTCAGAATAGTTTAAATCTCTTATTATAAAATTACAAATGATTACAGCCAGCTGATTTTTTGGTTAGATTTCTTGTCAAGAAAGTTTGGGGGGGGGGGCCTTTGGCTCCTGCATTTTTTTTTTTTTTTTTTCTGTGCAATCATATTGTTTCCCTAAGGGAAGAAAAATGAACGATTTCATTTCATCCCAATTTCTAGAAGGGAAAAGAGGGCGCAGATGAGTGAAGGACATGGCCACAGCCTCAAAGGGGAGTCAGGGCCCTCTGCTGGAAGGTGTTTATGGGAGCCAGAACCTTGGCAGGGAGACAGCTCATTATTCTAAGGCCCACTTGGTCAACATGGCCAGCCTTACCTGTTATACTGAGTATGCAGAGGGATAAACTGGATGCTGCTCACCTTGTAGGGCTCCATTCTCTGCCTTTGAGATTATAGGAATCGAGCAAGGGAAGGCCTCTGTTGTCTTATAGTCCTGCTCCCTATTCTAGATAGAGGCCCATGAGGCACACCTAGCAAGGAGAAGTAGGCGGGCTAACTTTTGCCAGTGTGCATGGGCTAGACTTTCCTAGTGGGATTAATACTATGAGAACAAAAGTTCTGCAAGGACAAGGACTGTCCATTCCATTTTTTTTTTTTTCTTTTTCCTTTTTGTTTTTTGAGAGAGAGTCTAGTTCTGTTACCCAGGCTAGAGTGCAGTGGCACGATCTTGGCTCACTACAACCTCCACCTCCCGGGTTCAAGTGATTCTCGTGCCTCAGCCTCCTGAGTAGCTGAAATTACAGGCACCTGCCACCATGCCCAGCTAATTTTTGTGTTTTAGTAGAGACAGGGTTTTGCCATGTTGGCCAGGCTGGTCTCGAACTCCCAACCTCAAGTGATCCCTCCACCTCGACCTCCCAAAGTGCTGAGATTACCACGCCCGGCCTTGTCCATTCCATTTTGTAGTCCCATGCCCAGCTCAGGTCTTAGCACGCAGTAGGAACTTTCATCTAACGCAGAGCCTGGAGTTTAAGTAGTGATAGCCAATATTTACTAGGTACCAAGTAGCGTTCTCAGTGATTTCCATGTATTAATTCATGTAGTCCTCATAGTTACCCCAGTAAGTAGGCACTTACTAGGTAGGCACCATGTTAAAAATGAAGATGCACAGAAAGATTGAGTAATTTTAAGTGGCAATAAAGGTGGTAGGTCCCAACCCAAGCAGTCCAGCTGCAGAGCCTGGGCCCTGAACTACTGTACTCTTCTGCCCTGTCACACACTTTACAGCAGAGGTGGGGAACGGTGGTCTGGGGGCCAAATCCAGAGCTAAGAATGGTGTTACAATTTTATACGATTAGTTTTAAAAAGAAAAAGGGAAAGAAGACGAATATGTAACAGAGATCACATGTGGCCCACAAAGCCTAAAATATTTACTCTCTGGCCCCTTACAGAAAAAGTTTGCTGACCTCTGGCCTAGAGGAGACAATAAGGGCTTTTGGACGTGCTCCTTTTTTTCAGGCTTGCCTTGGTGGGTGTGGTGGGCAGCCTAAGTTCCAAAGGTGAGACCGGCAAGCTGTGGTTAAGACTTCACTTTCCCTGGGACACAAGGCTGAGCCATCTTTGTTTTCTTTCCTTCTCCAGGCGGAAGACATAAATGTCAAGTTGGAGGGGGAGCCTTCCGTGAGGAAACCAAAGCAGCGGCCCAGGCCCGAGCCCCTCATCATTCCCACCAAGGCGGGCACTTTCATCGCCCCTCCCGTCTACTCCAACATCACCCCATACCAGAGCCACCTGCGCTCTCCTGTGCGCCTAGCTGACCACCCCTCTGAGCGGAGCTTTGAGCTGCCTCCCTACACGCCGCCCCCCATCCTCAGCCCTGTGCGGGAAGGCTCTGGCCTCTACTTCAATGCCATCATATCAACCAACACCATCCCCGCCCCTCCTCCCATCACACCTAAGAGTGCCCATCGCACGCTGCTCCGGACTAGTGAGTGACCTCCCTCCGCGGCCCTGGCAGGAGCGGGGCTGGGGCAGTGGGCAGGGAGGCATCTCAGCCTATGGGGCTGCTGCGGGATTGGGCTGGAACACTCTGGGAGAAGGAGCTCTGCTCTGTCTTCTCTGAGATTGAGAAGGAGGTTGTCCTCATTCAACAAGGAGGGGCGGAGGGCCCGCCCAGCTGCTTGGATTCAAATCTCAATTTCATCATTTACTGTTACATCCACTTTTGCAAGTCACTTCAACTCCCTGGGCCTCAGTTTTTTCAGTATTAAGATGGGGATATTAGTAGTACTTGGTTGATGATGAAATTGCCAATATTCAACTATTTTTGGGTTCACAAATAGTAGTTTCCTTTGGTTCAACCTAATGACCACTTCCTAGGCTCAGGTGCATTAGCACACATAAAGCTGGAACATCATGCCAGGCCATCCTGTTTGCTCATAGTCCTTTGCAGCAGATCTGGTCTCTGGGGCTCTCAAACAGTCATTTTGGCCAAAAACAGACACTCTGGAAATATTGGGCTGGCTTGGGGTGGTGTCCTGCCGAAAAGTGTTGCCCACTCCACAAGGAGATCCATTTCCTCTGCAGAATGGGGTAATCCAATCCCTTAGGGTGGTAGAGAGGATTAAGTGGAAGTAGCTAGCTCATAGATGCTTTTGGCCAATTAACCTTTGACTGTGACCTCACCCATGGTGTAGCTCTCTGGTGCCCCCTGGTGTCTGTGGGTGCAAAATGTTTGCCCTAGGCTGGCCAGCCTTCTGTCCTGCTTCCTGGGGAGGCTTCTCCCTGGCTAGGCTGTGTAGGAAGAGGAAGTCATTGTGGAGATCAGACTGGCAGCCAGCGAGAGGTCAGTCTGCCCACGAGTAGTTACCGAACACTTGGGCGTAAGGCCTTGAACTGGGTCCTGTGAGGGCTCCAAGAATGTACAGGACACCGTGGTCTGTTCTATAGAGAATGCAAGGTCATTAGGGAGTTGACATGAAAGCCTGGGAGTTGGAAAAACAGAGGTTCCTGGCAGTGTGGGATCTGTAGCCAGTGAGTGAAGTCCCTAGCAGCTAGCCTGGGCTGGTGAGGACTGCATTCAAGTGGGGTGGGGCCAGAGCTGAGCCCCAGAGATGGAGGAGGGCAGGGGCAGGGAGGACACACCAGGGAGAGGAAATGACTGATGCAAAGGCCTGTAGATGGGACCATGCAGGGAGAGTGAGGGGCCGAGAGATAAGCAGTCAGCTAGGATGCAGGTCCAGGCACATGGGTGGTGAGAGGTACAGATGGAAGCGGAACTACCTTGAACTCTGAGGGGAGGGTTGCAGGTTTTATCTCACATTGCAGCAGGGAGTCAGTAAAAAGCAAAGATTTTTTTTTTTCTTTTTTGTTTTTGAGCAAAGGAGTGTTTTGATCATGTGGGGCCTTAAGAAGACCAGCTTGGGGCTGGGCACAGTGACTCACACCTGTAATCCCAGCTACTTGGGAGGCTGAGGGAGGAGAATCGCTTGAACTTAGAGGTTCAACTCCTTGAGCCGAGATCACACCACTGCACTCCAGCCTGGGCAGAGACAGAGTGAGACTTTGTCTCAAAAAGAAAGAAAGAAAGAAAAAAAACTAGCTTGGGAGAAACTGAGGCGGAAAATCCAAAGAGGAAGTGAGAAAGTGAGACAATAACTGTATAACAGCGATGCCCTTCACCACCTCCCTAGTGTGCTCAAAGTTTCAGTCTCTTTACTAGAAAACCACAGCTTTACATTGGAGCTGATTCTCTAGTGTTGGAGCTTCTGGGGCAGGGATATGGCTTTAGTTGTAGAAGCAGTAATAATAATCTTTATCGAGTGCCAGGCTCAGTGTGTTATTTTATCCAGTTCTCACATTAACTCTAGGAGACAGGTAGTAATCGTCCCTTTTGGTAGGTGTGAAAACTGAGGCACCCAAATATTTAGTGAAGAGCCTGCGTTTTTGTAGGTGGCAGGCTGCAGAGCCAGGACTCAGGTGCCTGTGTTCCCTGTGTGAGCTCTGTGTGTCACCACTGTGACTCTTGCACATACAGGGCAGCCACTAGGATTGGGGGTGCTTTGCTAAAAGGAGGTACTATTTATCAACCTGCTCTTTGTCCCGTAGACAGTGCTGAAGTCACCCCGCCTGTCCTCTCTGTGATGGGGGAGGCGACCCCAGTGAGCATCGAGCCGTAAGTGCAGCCCTGCCCCTGGCCGAGGGTGTGTGGGTGGCCACACTGGTGCAGTGTGTGCAGGTGGGCCCTGGGAGCAACAGGAGGGTTCCGTGGGGACTGCATAGGGCTGAGAGGGCCTCCCTGAGCTTCTGTATTTGGCCCTGGACTTTGCTGTCCCCGCCCTGCCTCTGTGTGGAAGTTGCAGGGAAGGACAAGGACCGGCTCAGCTTGAACTTATCTCTAGGAGAGTTGGAAGGGGGGTCCAGAGGCTCTTTCCCATCTGTAAACCTGGAGCTGCTTCTCCCTTCTCCTGCCTCTGGACCTTGCCTTTCTAGTGGTGCCAGGTCAGACTGTCCTCCCAATCCCCTAGAAGCCAGACTCCCTCCACCTAGCTGAGGCCTTGCTCTGCCGGCTCCCCCTCATCTTCTTCCCACCCTGAGGGATCATCAAGTTCTCTGTCCCCGCAAGGTGAGGCCTCACCTCCTGCCCTTTTCATTCCTCTAGACGGATCAACGTGGGCTCCCGGTTCCAGGCGGAAATCCCCTTGATCAGGGACCGTGCCCTGGCAGCTGCAGATCCCCACAAGGCCGACTTGGTGTGGCAGCCATGGGAGAACCTAGAGAGCAGCCGGGAGAAGCAGAGGCAAGGTGAGGAGGGGCCTGGGGCAGCCAGTGAGGGCAGGCACAGGCCTCAGCCTGCCCAGCCCCGAGCTGAACGTGGTTTCCTCCCCTCCCCCCTCATGCTCCTGTGGATCCAGTGGAAGACCTGCTGACAGCTGCCTGCTCCAGCATTTTCCCTGGTGCTGGCACCAACCAGGAGTTAGCCCTGCACTGTTTGCACGAGTCCAGAGGAGACATCCTGGTGAGAAGGCGCCCCCAGCAGAGGGAGGACCCCTCAGTGGGGGCTGGCTTGGATCCATGTCTGCTGCTCAGGAGCTAGGCCTGCTGGCATGCACTTTTGAGGCCAGTAGGAGGGTCTGACTAAGGAAGGGGCTGTAGAGGCTTGACCCGAGGGAGCCCTAGTTTCGGCCCCCAGGTTTTGCTGTGCAGCGTTCTCCCGTCCATTCCCATCCCTGATTTTGGGTCAGTGGACTCAGACTGGATGGTTGCTGAGAGCCTTCTCCAGCAGTGCTGCCTCCCTTGGGGCCATGGTCTCTCTTAAGAGGACCTGAGGCCTGTTTTCTGGGCAGTCTCACCCCCTGTGATCTCACCACCCCACCAAACCCCTTATCTCTCAGCAGTTAAGGGGGGGCAAGAGTAAGTACCCACCCTACTCAGGATTTTATCAGGGCCTAGAATGCTCTGTCCACCACTGATACCCCTGCCAGCGCCCTGACCCTTCCCTCACTTCCCCTCCAGGAAACGCTGAATAAGCTGCTACTGAAGAAGCCGCTGCGGCCCCACAACCATCCGCTGGCAACTTATCACTACACAGGTGGGCCTGGCTGTGGCGGGCATGGTGCCCTGAGAGGTCCCCAGCATCCATGGGGCCCTGCTCAGTGCTGAGTCACAGCCCTGGGTCGGGGCAGGAGGAGGAGGGTAGATAACCCAAGAGTCAGAGTGAGGGAACTGCCACCAAAGCTGGGGTAGCTCTCCAGGGGTTTCCTGTGCCCTGGATGGGAGGGGAGAAGGGAGTGGGCAGGTGGGAGCCCATCCAGGCAAAAAAGCCCAGGTCACAGGGACAGGAACCCAAGGAGAGCCATCCAAATTGGCATCAGGTACCTGGAACTTAGCCCCAGGAGTGTATGTCCTGTTCTGGGCACTCTAAGAAGGACATGGACCGAGTCACATAATTCTAGCAGCCAATGTTTTCCATCCATGTTAGTGCTACATTTCATCTGCACCAGGCAGAGCACCAAGGGTTTCACATGCATTATCTTACTAAGTCCTTACCACAGCTGGTGAGCTAGGCGATACTAGTTTCCATTTCACAAGCAAGGGAGTGAGGCTGTGAGCAACATGGCTAGTGTGTGGTGGAAGTGGGATGAGGAGCCGGCTCTGATGCCTGCAGAGACCATGGGCCTTAGACTTTTTTGCTGGTCAGAATGGCCCCACGGTGGCCAGGGCCCCGCCCACCTCACTCCCTCGCTGCCTCTTTGCTCCATAGGCTCTGACCAGTGGAAGATGGCCGAGAGGAAGCTGTTCAACAAAGGCATTGCCATCTACAAGAAGGATTTCTTCCTGGTGCAGAAGCTGGTGAGCTGGGCTCTGTTTCAGGGGTAGAAGAGGGCCAGGAGCTAGCTGCCTGTGTGACTTCAGGGCTCCCTCTGCCAGTGACCAAGCCCTCTTAAAAAGCAGTCAGGTCAATGCTACTGAGTAGCCTCAGAGAGAATTTCCTAAACAATACAAGAAAGAGAAAGATTAGGCCTCTTTTCTCTATTGATTCTAAGCACCCTTTCCTCACTTCAGGGTGATGTGGCCAAACTCTGGGGTCTCAATCCAGAAGGAGGCCTAAGTGGGCATCAGACTTAAAATAGGCAGGAGGAAGATGGGGAGGAGGGCGGCAAGTAGAGGTGAGCCATTCCCCAGGGGAAGGTGCAGGGGGAGGGCCCCCTGGGGTGAGGGGAACTGAGAGCCAGCAAGTGCCTGCATAACTGACCTGGGGGCCTCTGCCCTCCTTTGACTAAGAGTTGCCTTCCAGTAACTCAGCTGTTCAAGCCCACATTCCCTAGATTTATCTTGTCCTCCCTCCATATTCTTCTGGAAAAGCAGATGCTTTGCTAATCCAAGGAGTTGCATCTTTCCAGCTCTGTCTCACAAAATCTGGGCCGTGGGGAGAGAGGATTGTGTAGACTGCCAAGGGAAGAGTTTTTAAAAAAAAGCATGCCCTTTCCTCCTGGGATTGTAGATTGTATTGGGAACAGCCCTGGGGACTAGACAAAGTGCTGATGATGAATTCCCCTGCAAGGGCCCTGTTGTGAGGAGTCCTTTGCTATGTTTTAGTAACACTCTGTTCCCTGATTGGGCAATACTGACGGGAAGTACACGCCCGTGAAATTCACTGAGGCGCCCCAATGCCTAATGAAATGAGCAGACCTTTAGTCAGTCAAACAAAGGGTCAGAGAGAATTGACAGTAAATGTGTAAACGGCCTAATTAATACATGTGTGACTTGGCCATTTCTGTGAGATGAAAGATGTCTGTTTCCTCCTCAGACACAAAGGGCCCACACTGACCCCTGGCCTCTCTGGGACAGGAGCTCCCAGCCCAGCGGTGGCTGAGCAATGTGGGAGCCTGTGGGGTGGTGTCAGAGAAAACAGCCTCTTCGTGTGGGAAAGTCGCCCAAAAACTAAACCCAGTGTCCAAATAGATTTGTGCAAATAGATTTATGCAATGGGAGAGCTAGAATTTCAGAGCTTGAGAGGCAGGCCACTGGAGATCTAGCCTTACTTAACCCCATTGGCTATTTACATATGAAAAAACTGAAATTAGAAAAGTGAGTGACTTGCCTAAGCTCAGATAGCTATGTGGTAGCAGAGTCAGGAGGAAGACTTAGGCCTTTCACTTCCTCCTCAGGTTTCCCAGGGCTTTCTTGTGAGTTTCCCTTGAGTTCCTCCCCCGACAGGGCACACTGTGTCATTTCTATATGCTCACTTGTCAGCCACTGCTCCCTGGAGAGAAATGACATTTTGCCTGGATTAATGAAAAGCGTCTCTGTTGCCAGGTCAGGGCTGGCTTTGGATACAGATGGTGCCCAGACCTTTTCCTTCAACTTTTCAGTTTGAAAAATTTCAAACTTATAGGAAAATGGAAAGAACAGTAGAAAGAACACCTGTCTACCCCGACTTCGATTTAGCAATCGTTAACATTGGCTACATTTGCTTTCTCTTTCTCTATGTCTAAACATAGACATACACATATACAGCTCTCTCGTTCTCTGATTCAGCTAATCATTAAAAGTTACATTCATCCTGTCACATGACTAAAAGCTTTCAGCATGTATCTCCTAAAAACCAAGATATTCTACAAAACCACAGTACCATTAGCACGCCCAAGAAATTTAACCTGATAAAATAATTCAGGCCAGGCGAGATGGCTTACGCCTGTAATTCCAGCACTTTGGGAGGCAGAGGATCACTTGAGGCCAGGAGTTTGAGACCAGGCTGGCCAACATGGTGAAACCCCATGTCTACTAAAAATACAAAAAAAACCCTAGCCAGGTGTGGTGGCACACACCTGTAATCCCAGCTACTCAGGAAGCTGAGGCATGAGAATCATTTGAACCTGGGAGGCGGAGGTTGCAGTGAGCCGAGATCGCGTCACTGCACTCCAGCCTGGGTGACAGAGCGAGAGACTGTCTCCAAAAAAAAGAAAAAAAAAATACAGTAATATCCTCTGATACGCAATCCACATTGCCTTCTCCCGGGTGGTTCTGATATTGTCCTTTTTAGCTTGTTTTATTTATTTACTTATTTTAAATAGTGCTGAAGCATTGATTGATCAGTGGTTTGTTGCAGAGCAGGCATTGGAAAAATGCTTGTATTTCCTAGGTTGGCTGGGTTTCATTTTGGCTTGAAGTTAAGGGAAAGATGCAGGGACGAGAAAGGCTGGATTCTCCCCAGGCTGATGAGCCAAACCAGAGGGTTCTGACCTCAGTTTTGACTTCAAACCAGATCCAGACCAAGACCGTGGCCCAGTGCGTGGAGTTCTACTACACCTACAAGAAGCAGGTGAAAATCGGCCGCAATGGGACTCTAACCTTTGGGGATGTGGATGCCAGCGATGAGAAGTCGGCCCAGGAAGAGGTTGAAGTGGATATTAAGGTGACTCCTTTTCCAGCCTCAGATGCATAGAGCCTGGGCTGGGTCTGGGGCCAGGCCTGAGCTGGGAGCCTGAGCTCATGCTCTCCAGGAGCCTGCAGAGGGCAGGCTGAGGAAGACAGTGTCCCTGACAGTCACAAGGAGCCCTGGACCGCTGGGTTCTCCTCTCTATACTGCTGGTGTCATAGTAATAATACATTGTGTTGATACACAGGGTAATTTTCTCACAGGATTCACACCAGCATCGTCTTCTTATCTCCGCATAGCAGACCTCTAACACTGTTTTTCAAACCTCAGTCATTCTTGTATCACCTTTTTGATTTCTGCTATATCTGCATCCTACCTTGTGTCACCATTAGAATTGTTGTCATATTCACATACTACTTGTGCCATTACTTAATATTTTCCTTTAAATCAACTCATTTTTTACTCAGAAGGGAAGCTTTATATCACAGTGATAAATAGAAAACCAAGGTTGTGTGCTATAAATAGAAGGTACTGGTAAAAATATATGTGAAAACCAGTGTTACTAAATTCTAGCTAGATACTGTGTTACCTGCCAAGGCTGAGACTGAGGCCGGACCTTGCTCTGTTAAAGAGATTATTAAGTCTAGAGAAGTATAAAAGACACATTAGCAGCAACCAGAGACTGAGTCCTTGGCATAATCAGGATTGAAAGAGAATTGAAAAGGGAATGTTACTTAATTCCGTGTCCATGTATCCACCTAGCATCATTTTTGGGATTGCAAGTCCATGTTTGGTGACATGCTACTGTAAGACAGGGAGTGGTTTGCTGCCCATTTTGCAGGTAGGAAGGTAGTAGAGCTACAGAAAGCATTACAAAGATAGTTTGGAATTGGAACTCAAGGCTCCTGCCTGGCTCACCACATCATTGCCAAGGATGCCTCCTGGTCATGTGTCCAGGAGGATGGGTGGCAATGGGGAGCGACTGGTATATACCCTCCCTGCCCTTCGCTCTCTCTCAAGTGCTCCCAGGGCTTGAGACTCTCTTCTGTTTCCATGGCTACTGTGCCATGACCCCTCGGCCGGGTCAGAATCTGTGCTACAGCAGTGAGACAGAGCTGTAGGCTCACTGCCCTTGTTCTTGTTCCCCATAGACTTCCCAAAAGTTCCCAAGGGTGCCTCTTCCCAGAAGAGAGTCCCCAAGTGGAGAGAGGCTGGAGCCCAAGAGGGAGATGAAGGAGCCCAGGAAGGAGGGGGAGGAGGAGGTGCCAGAGATCCAGGAGAAGGAGGAGCAGGAAGAGGGGCGAGAGCGCAGCAGGCGGGCAGCGGCAGTCAAAGCCACGCAGACACTACAGGCCAATGAGTCGGTGAGTGTGACCGCCATGGGCTGAGCCCAGGGCAAGCAGGGTGGAGCTGGGCCTGGGGACATGGGAGGGAGGGTAGAGCAGGACTGTGATCCTCATTATAATCATAATAGCAGGAAGTGTACTTTGTGCTGTTAACTCATTTAATTCTCACAACCGTATGTAGTATTACTGTTATTCCCATTTTATAGATGGGGAAATTGAGGCCCAAGATAACACAGCTAGTAGGCAGCCTGAATCCAGAGTCTGCGATTAATTTTTATACTCTACTGCTTCTGTATCTGAGATTCAGAGGGAAAAAGGTTTTGTGAAAACCCAGTAGGTTTGTGGGTCACTGAGGGAGCATTGGTGGGTTGTAGCTTGGACAGGGCTCCCCTAAGAGAGCCGGAGCCCCTGACAAGAATGAGACTGAGCTGAGACCATGGGAATGACAATCATAGGCCCTCAGGCACGATCTCTGCAAAGTGCTTTCATTTCCATTATCTCATTAATTCCTCACACTGCAGAGTTAACCTCTACTCTGCAGATGGGGGGAAAGCAGTTCAGAGATGCTAAGTGACTTGCCCCAGGTCCTTGGACTCCTAGTGCAGTGCTCTGTCCACCATATATCACAGGCCAAGAAGCAAGACTACCGGCCATAGTTGCTCCTTACCAGGGAGAGTTCTCCCAGAAAGCAGTAGGGAGGGGAAGGGGTTTATTGGAGAGCTGCTGCTGTTTGAGAGTCGTTTTTTTTAGAAATGTGTGTAGTAGGCCTGGCGCAGTGGCTCACACCTGTAATCCCAGCACTTTGGGAGGCTGAGGTGGGTGGATCACCTGAGGTCAGGAGTCGAGACCAGCCCGGCCAACATGGTGAAACCTCGTCTCTATTAAAAATACAAAGATTAGCTGGGCATGGTGGTGTGCGCCTGTAATCCCAGCTACTCCAGAGGCTGAGGCAGGAGAATCGCTTGAACCCAGGAGGTGGAGGTTGCAGTGAGCCAAGATTGCGCCACTGCATTCCAGCCTGGGTGACAGAGTGAGACTCCGTCTCAAAAAGAAAAAAAAAAAAAAGGAATGTGTGTAGTACACTTATGCTTACAGAACTCCCATAAACTGTAAACCCATGGCTGTGTGCCCACTTCTGAGCCTCGACCACCTGCACCGAGAGCTGTGCTCTGTGTAACGCCCTACAGAGTTCTGCTGACTTTTGTGAACACTTTCCCATGAGGGTTCCACTTCTGATGGCCACGCGGGGCTTCCCCAGCCAAGGCCCCCTCTGCTCCCTCTGCTCTGCACTCTGACCCCTGCTCTTGCCGTTTGGTTTCCCTGCACTGCGCTGTCCTGAACTAGCTACCTATGCATCTGTCCCTTCCACCAGACCCTCAGCTCTGAGGGCAGGCATGCCTGTGTCAACCTCTTTGTCCCCAGCACCTGACCCATCACAGGGGCCTGAATCTCATTTATAGAACAGGGCATGAGCGGACTAAATGACAGAAAACATCAACAGGTCTTCATTAACCCAGACACCAAGATCGCCTGTCAGGCGCATCAAGGCCTCTAGCAGCTCGGGCTGCCCCACAGAATTACCCTAGCAGCAACTTTGTAAACGATAGAGCTGACCAGAGACGCAGAGTTGGAGGAGGCAATGGTCGTCCTATCCCTGGAAGGACCCAAGTGCATGCCAGGTGACTGGCAGGAGTATATATGACCTTTGAGGCCCCTGGTTCCCTGTGATTCTAGAATTCCAGATCTGCGCTCGCTTGGATCACTCAACTCTCCTTGTTTGATTTTCTTCAGGCCAATGACATCCTCATCCTCCGGAGCCACGAGTCCAACGCCCCTGGGTCTGCCGGTTGTCAGGCCTCAGAGAAGCCAAGGGAAGGGACAGGGAAGTCACGAAGGGCACTACCTTTTTCAGAGAAGAAGAAAAAAACAGAGACCTTCAGTAAGACCCAGAATCAGGAGAACACTTTCCCCTGTAAAAAATGTGGCAGGTAAGGTGGCCAGCCCTGTCCCCGCTGGAAGCCAGGGGGCTGGTGCGCGGCGGGGGCGGGGCCGGGGGGGAGGGGGAAGAGGTACAGGCGGTGTCCGCCTCGTTTCTGATTGGCTCAGCGGGTTTCTAGGGCTGTGACGTCATGGGGCAGCTTTCGGAAAATGATACGAGCTGGCCAGCCCCGGCTGTGCCGCGTCGGGGGTGAAGGTGAAGGCTGGGGTCGCTCGCGCACCCGCGCTGGGAGCCCCGGGGTGGGCCAGGGCTGTCCTGATCAACCCCTGCCCGGCCGCAGGGTGTTTTACAAGGTGAAGAGCCGCAGTGCGCACATGAAGAGCCACGCAGAGCAGGAGAAGAAGGCTGCAGCGCTGAGGCTAAAGGAGAAGGAGGCCGCCGCTGCCGCCGCCGCCCACCAGCAGGCTCTGCGGGAGGAGAGCGGCGCGGGCGCAGGCGACAAGGGCTGAGCGCGGGAGCCAGGCTGGCCCAGTCCTGGACCCTGGCCCTTCCCGCACCGCCGCCAGCGCCCGCAGACACCCTGGCATCTCAAGAGGGAGTGAGGAGAGGATCGCAGGGATTTTTCCCTGCGAAACAAATGAGACAATGAAATAAACGGCTCTTTTACTTATGAAGGCCCCGGGAGCAGCGTTAAGGGCTCCAGGATCCAGTTCTCTTTGCATTTGGTCTGTCGGAAGTTGTCCTCGTGCTTTCCTGAACCGGGAGAGTCCCGTTCCCCTCAGGAGGGGCTCCACTGCCTCTCACACTCCGACTTCTGCTGCTCTGCTGCCCCGCAGTCTCTTCCCTCCTCTTTGCCTCCCCCTCCTCCCCTCGGCCTCCAGGAAGCCACCGTGGCCGGCCAAGCACAAGCTCACCCACTTTGGAGCAGCATTCCTCCTCCCCAGAGGACCTCGAAGGCTGCAACGGCCCTGCCCCAAGCCCCAGAAAAAGGGACTCTCGGAGGGAGTCTGCTGGCTTCTCTGAGAAGGGGCGCAGCCTGACACCTGTGCTGTCCCTGCAGTCTCCAGTCCTGCCTGAGCTGCTCCCATGACCGTGCCCTGAGTGGCCACCTCCTCTTTGGGAGGGAGGCCGCGACAGGTACTCTCCCTTTGCTGCTTGCTGGCGGCGCTGCTGGGCCTACAAAGTTTTCTCGGCGTTGGGGAAGGGGCTAACGTTCTTGTCCAAAGCACTCATCTTGCTGCAGGGAAGGGAGCTGTGCAGAGGCTGGAAGCTGCAGAGTTAGGCCGGAGAGAGCTTTTGACAAGCCTAGCTGTTTCTGCTTCCCACCTTTTTTGCCAAATACCTTTGGGTCCTGGAGGCTGCCAAGGGCGCTCCGCCTTGAGCAGGTCCCAGAGAGGCTCAGCCTGCCCGTCCTGGGAGCCAGCGTCCTTGCCTCTGCCCTGACCTCAGCAGCTACACCTAACCCCACCGCACCCCACCCAGTGTCGATATCCACAACCCAGCCCCCAGGCCTGCACGCTGGAGATTTCTGGATCCTTCCCTAGGAGGGAGAGGTCTCCTAACTCGATTGGACAGGAGCCTTCATTCCTTGACTCGTGTCATTTGGGAGCTATTTATTTATTCTTAGTATTTAATTTTTAACATCCTCTCAGGGACCAGGGGCCTCCTGCTTTTCAGAGGCCCAAGTGCATTTATCCCAAAACGAGGCATCTTGACATCCCCCATCCCCCCCGAATTCCCGAGGCCCTAAGGTCCCTCACCTGGTTGCTCTGGAAGCTCTTGCCGGTAGGAATGATAGCAACACTGGAAGAGGGTGGGAAGGTGGAGGGTGTCACCAAAGCCACACAGAGCAAGGGAGATCAAAGGCAGTTCTTGCTGCCCCTTCTCTGGCTGTGCTTTGCCTAAGGGAATTGGCAACAGGCCAGGATTCTAATTTGGTTTATGGGGCCTGGATTGTGGTTTGAAGAAGCCATATTTGGCATGGGTGAAGTGAAAGGGCCAGGAGGTTCTGGAGGCCCCTTCACGTCCAGTCCCATAGCGGGGCTAGAGCGGGGCTCAGCTGTTTTTCTGATCTTACTCAACTGAGTTGTGCAAAAGAAATTCTAAGTGAATGCGCGTATGACAGGTCAATGTATTAGGAAGGAGCCAGAAAGTATTCATACTGCTACTCCTTACGAGATAGCCAAGAAGCGTCAGGTCAGTAACTGGGAGTGGAGAGGGAGTTTTGTTTTGAAACTGTGCACTGTGAGGTATTTTTCAGCATCCATTTATACATTAATGTGGTTCTACAGGACCCCGGCTGTGGAAGTAACAAATTTCTTCTCCCTCCAGACTCTTGGATGACTACCTACATCCCCAACTTCCCGGTTAGTTTCCTCCACAGGTTTCCATGAGCTCAGTATCCCAAGACAGCAAAAATCTGGTATACCCTGTAGAAGCAGGGGGGTAGCAAATTTAGGCTCTCTTCGAAATTACTTGTATAATACGAGTGCCTTCGCAGCTTAGCCCCAAAGTGCTACTTACGTTTCCCAAGGTTTTTTCTATTCAAACCATATTTGGTTTCAGTCCCCTTTATGGACATAGGGTAACAGAAACCTCCATCATTCAGGAGACCCTTTTGTTCAGTGGTAACATCTTGTACTTGGAAAAAAAATTTTTTTTTTTTTTGCGACAGAGTCCCATTCTGTCGCCCAGGCTGGAGTGCAGTGGTGCGATCTCGGCTCACTGCAACCTCTGCCTCTCGGGTTAAAGGATTCTCCTGCTTCAGCCTCCTGAGTAGCTGGGATTACAGGCACACACCACCACACCCAGCTAATATTTTTGTATGTTTTTTTTTTTAGTAGAGACGGGGTTTTGCCATGTTGGACAGGCTGGTCTTGAACTCCTGACCTTAGGTGATCCACTCGCCTCGGCCTCCCAAAGTGCTGGCATTACAGGCGTGAACCACCGCGCCCGGCCGTAAATGTTTAAACAAGAAAGTGATTCTACTCTTCTAAGCTTACAGAGACCAGACCCGGTGAATGTAACTGGGGAAAATCAAGATGGTACCTCTCTGCATTAATCCTGCCAGACACCATATTTTAGGAAGGTCCATGCTCCAGGATGCATTCATGTCTTGGATACAGTGTGAAAATTAAAAAGTTTAGAGGGTAGATGTAATTGTGGCAAGTGACTTGCCAATAAAGTAGGTGCAGCTATAGAAGCTGGCATAGGTATATCCTTAATGGTGCTTTCTCCCTGGGCTTGTCTCTTGTTGTTTTTTTCCCTATATTCAGAGCTCTGAGAAGTGATAAACACCTCCAGCTTTCTTAACATCCTCCCCACACCATCTCACCATATCCATCTCCCAGCATCCATCTGCATTCAGCTAAGGGCGGGAAACTGACCTAGTGCCTGTGCTGCAGACCATTTCTGAGGTCTCCACCCATCCAAGGAGGCAGAGCCATCATTACTGTCCTCCATGCCTTCAGCAGCCCCCCTCACAGCTAAGGTACATACCACCCCTTCTGCCGCGCCCCCTTCCACTCCTGGCACCAAGGTCTTTTGCTGCTTATGTCTAAAGGGATCGCCTATATTTAACTGCCTCAGTGACCTAACCTCTTTCTTCTCATGTGCCAGATGTTAAGATGAAGGAGGAATACAACACATGCTCAAGCCTCAGCTGTTTAGTTGTTTTCACTGGGGCTCGCTTTTCTGGGACGGTATTTATTATCAGACTGGCAAGCCTAACTCCATAGGTTTACAGGAAGTAGGGATATTTTTATAAAACAATTGTGTCCTCCCCACATTTTGCTATGTTAATATTTGCCTCTAACAATTTGCAGCTGTTTCACTTTTTCCTCATTTGTCTCTAAGTTGAAGGCCTTGTTGGAGGGGACAGAGCACAGGAACAGCCTTGACAGTCTGTAATTATTGTACAAATATTTTAATAGCATATAAATAAGTATATTCCTTTTATTTTGAAACAAAAATGATCAGACACTGCCTTTTGTGTGTTTGCTGCCTGTGGCACCCTTTTTGAAAAAGACTGTTACATATTAAAATAGTGTACATACATATAAATATTACCTCTTTTGCTGTACAGTTGTGATAGAGACTGAAGATTTTATTTTTTGTGTGCTTTTTATAAGAAAAAATTAATACACTAAAGAATCTTGCTGATGTGATTGTAATGTACCTATGTAACTTATTTACTTTTGAATGTTCTTCTGTATCTTTAAACCTTTTATTAAATAAGGTTTTAAAAATTCAGAGTTGAATGCTATGTTCTCTCGGGATTTTCACCATCTGGGGTTGATGTAAGTGGGCCTTGTCTTGCTTGCAGGGAGATTACTCGACATTTTTGAGCCATAAGGATTCTCTTTTAGCAGCCTATTGTCGATGCCAGCCAGGAAAAGGAAAATAACACTAATGTTTGCCTGGCTAAAAGATGACTCAGTAGACACAGACAAACAGATGTTTACAAAAGTTTAGACAAGAAAAAGTCTAAACTCAGTATCTCACACAAAAAATGGCGCACTCCGGCTTCATTGGGATAAAATATGCAGGGTGCACAGTGTGGTCAGGGGTAACGGGAAGCCAGGGTTCTGAGGAGAGTATTTTCACGTGCAGGGTGGACTGGCTGGGCAACCCGAGTAGACAAGTCCACCATGAGGGATGCCATGACTTCCAATAGTATCATCTTAAATGCACTCCAGGATTGGGTTATTATTTTTAAAACACGGTGCTTAGCAGTATTTGTTTGCTGTTAAAATGGAAAATTATGAAAAAGGAAATGCGCCATCAGAGAAACAAATGCCCAAGCCCCTCGCTGGCACCATGGCAACCGCTCGACCCCCGCGGGCCGCCGGAGCAGGCGTGATTCGCGCCAGCTGGGGCGCCGTTGCCATGGCGACGCCCGAGCGGCTCCGCCGCGGGGGCGGGACGGGGCGGGGCTGACGCCGCTCGCGGGCTGGCCCCATCCTCCACTGCAGCAGTAACGTCGCAGCGGGTTGCGGGTAGGACTCGACGCTGGGGCAGCCGCGCAGCGCCTGAGCCGCTGCAGGCCGCCGCGGCCGCCGCTGCCCACCCTTGCCTGTGCTGTTTCCAGCCTCGCTTCTCCGGCTTTCCTGCTCCTCTGCTGCCTTCGTTTCTGGTCCTCGGCCGTCCTCGCCGCCCGCCCAGAGGAGTCCCCGCGCCCGCCAAGAGGAGTCCCCACGCCCTCCAAGAAGCCGCTCTCCGCTGGCCCGCAGCCGCCGCGACTTCGGCACAGTCTCTCCCTCTGGCTAGTCTCCCAAACGGCCGCTCCTCGCCCGCGGGAAGACCGGGCTGCGACCGCGAACGCCCGATCCTCTCCAGGAGCCGCAGCGAGCGCCCGGCGGGCACGCCCCGCGACCACACCCCGGCTGCTTTCGACCCAGCGCGCCTGCCTTCGCCGCCCGCCCTCGCTCCTTGCCCGCTGCACGACGACGCGACAGCCCGGCTGCAAGCGGCAGACCCGACCGGACCCGGACCCAGACGCAAGATGGCGACGGCCGCGTGACTTCCTCAGCGTCCCCGAGCTCAGCTCCAAGTGTACCTACGGACTGACTGGGGGGGCAGAGAAGGGCGAGATCAGGACTCTGTGTCTTTGTTAGTCGTGAATGCATGAAGCCTACCTCCCTTGGGCCTATTTGGTGGGAGTGTCTGGTATTGTTCTAAGGCCAGGAGTACGGTGAGCCACAGTCTGTTGGTAGAATTGGCGTCTTGATAGTTGAGAAAATGGCGATGACACTGTTGGAAGACTGGTGCCGGGGGATGGATGTGAACTCCCAGAGAGCTCTGTTGGTCTGGGGCATCCCAGTGAACTGTGATGAGGCTGAAATCGAAGAGACCCTCCAGGCAGCG
Source organism: Macaca fascicularis (assembly GCF_037993035.2). Taxonomy (NCBI): domain Eukaryota; kingdom Metazoa; phylum Chordata; class Mammalia; order Primates; family Cercopithecidae; genus Macaca; species Macaca fascicularis. The sequence goes on along the minus strand of NC_088381.1, from coordinate 141,642,089 downwards.
ATGCCCCAGGTCCCCTACCGAATGCTTGGGAGAATGTTCTGGAGGGAAGAAAATGCGAAAGCAGCCTTATTAGAGCTCACTGGCGCTGTCGATTACGCCGCGATCCCCAGGGAGATGCCGGGCAAAGGAGGGGTCTGGAAAGTGTTGTTTAAGCCCCCAACTTCTGATGCTGAATTTTTAGAAAGATTGCACCTCTTCCTAGCTAGAGAGGGGTGGACCGTGCAAGATGTTGCGCGTGTCCTTGGGTTTCAGAACCCTACTCCGACCCCGGGCCCAGAGATGCCAGCAGAGATGCTAAACTATATTTTGGATAATGTTATTCAGCCTCTTGTTGAGTCCATATGGTACAAGAGGCTGACACTTTTCTCGGGGAGGGACATCCCAGGGCCTGGAGAGGAAACCTTTGATCCCTGGCTGGAGCACACTAATGAGGTCCTAGAGGAGTGGCAGGTGTCCGATGTAGAAAAGAGGCGGCGGTTGATGGAGAGCCTTAGAGGCCCTGCCGCTGATGTCATTCGCATCCTCAAGTCCAACAACCCCGCGATAACCACTGCCGAATGCCTGAAGGCGCTTGAGCAGGTGTTTGGGAGCGTTGAGAGCTCTAGGGATGCCCAGATCAAATTTCTGAACACTTATCAGAACCCGGGAGAAAAATTGTCTGCTTATGTCATTCGTCTGGAGCCTCTGCTACAGAAGGTGGTAGAGAAGGGGGCCATTGATAAAGATAACGTGAACCAGGCCCGCCTAGAGCAGGTCATTGCTGGGGCCAACCACAGCGGGGCCATCCGAAGGCAGCTGTGGCTTACCGGGGCTGGGGAAGGGCCGGCCCCAAACCTCTTTCAGTTGCTGGTGCAGATCCGTGAGGAGGAAGCCAAGGAGGAGGAGGAGGAGGCTGAGGCCACCCTTCTGCAGTTAGGCCTGGAAGGGCACTTCTGAGTGCCAGAAAAGACAGCTTTAGTGCAGACCTAGATCACAGCTAGTTTTCTTGTCCCTGTGGGGGTCTTACAGATGTGTCTCTGAGTAGTAAAGGCTTAGCCCTGTTCCGTTTTGTTGTTTTTTTGGAGGGGAAGGTTAGTCAGGCCTGAGTATTCATGTAACATTCTAAAATTGTGCAAGCGAGCACCGTGAGCTGCTACAATGCAAGTGGGTCTTGCTGGCTAAAGTGCCAGGTAAAGGGTTGGTTGGACACAGCGCTTAGTGCACGCTGTCATCATGGACATCATAATCAGTTGTGAAAAACACACGAACCTCTGACACTTCCTATTCCACACTGAATGTGAAATTGCATGTGCAGATGTTTACTACGGGGCCTGGCTCACAGGAAGTGTTCAGTAAAAGTATGAACTATTAGATTACTGATAGCGCAGATAGATTTTTCTTTACCATAAATAGTTCCAGATTTATATTGATGGAAGGAAATGTGCATTTATTAGCTATTACTCAACTTTACAATGCAAACATCATATTTCTCATCTTTAAACATGTCGATCAGTTTAATTGAAAAGTATTCTGAGACTGCAAAATGGGGTGTTAAAAAAATACTGCAATTACGGAGCTGTGTAAACCAGTTTCTCATTGCATAAGATACAGATGTAAATTGCATGGAGAGGTTGATATGCACCTGTACAGTAATTCACTTCCCCATTTCAGATCTTTGTCAGAGAATAGTTCTTGTTCATACTGAGTGTTCTAAATTTGAAGTTATATATACAAATTAAAATATTTTAAAAATTCTGTTGTCTTCTCATTTTTCTGGCATGTATAAACATTTTTAGCCTAAGTAAACTCTGTCCTTTTTTCTTATGAAGACTTTGTCATTAAACCATTTATTTTACTCTTAAGCTTTGTATGATACTATGTGAATTTAAATGGCAAGTCCTTTTTTTTCCTTCCCCTCTTGCTGTCATCTTAACATTTTTTTGGTTTATTTTTTAATTTTTTAAATTTTTTATTTTTATTAAGGGCAGAGAGGGTCTTGCTCTGTTGCCCAGGCTGGAGTGCAATGGAGCGATCTCAGCTCACTGCAACGTCTGCCTCCCGGATTCAAGTGATTCTCCTGCCTCAGCCTCCTGAGTAGCTGGGATTACAGGCATGTGCCACCACACCTAGCTAATTTTGTATTTTTTTTAGTAGAGATGGGTTTCACCACGTTGGTCAGGTTGGTCTGGAACGCCTGACCTCAAGTGATCCACCTGCCTCGGCTTCCCAAAGTGCTGGGATTACAGGCATGAGCCATCTAGTTTTTTCTACTAAAAATACAAAAATTAGCCGGGTGTGGTGGTGGGTGCCTTTAATTCCGGCTACTTGGGAAGCTGAGGCAGGAGAATCACTCTGGGAGGCAGAGGTTGCAGTGAGCCGAGATTGCGCCACTGCACTGCAGCCTGGGCAACAGAGTGAGACTCTTGTCTCAAAAAAAAAAAAAAAATCTAGGCCGGGCGCGGTGGCTCACGCCTGTAATCCCAGCACTTTGGGAGGCCGAGGCGGGCGGATCACAAGGTCAGGATATCGAGACCACGGTGAAACCCCGTCTCTACTAAAAATACAAAAAATTAGCCGGGCGCGGTTGTGGGCGCCTGTAGTCCCAGCTACTCGGGAGGCTGAGGCAGGAGAATGGCGTGAACCCGGGAGGCGGAGCTTGCAGTGAGCCGAGATCGCGCCACTGCACTCCAGCCTGGGCGACAGAGCGAGACTCCGTCTCAAAAAAAAAAAAAAAAAAATTTAGAGACCAGATATGGTGGCTCACACTTGTAATCCCAGCACTTAGGGAGGATTGCCTGAAGCCAAGATTTTGAGACCAGCCTGGGCAACACAGACCCAATCTCCACATACATTTTTAAAAATTAGCCAGGCATGGTGGCACAGGCCTGTGGTCCCAGCAGCTCAGGCAGCTGAGGTGGGAGATTGCTTGAGCTCAGGAGGTTGAGGCTGCAGTGCGCCATGATCGCCCCACCGCACTCCAACCTGGTGATAAAGTGAGACCCTGTTTCTCAAAAAATTTTTTTTAGAAAATCTTGAAATGGGGTTCAGGAGGTTATCTGGCAATGTTTTTCTCTTAAGATCACTTTTCAGCTAAACATTTTATTTCACTGAAGAAATAACTATAATTCATCACACCTGTGTAAAATGACGGCTTATTTTACAGCAGCCATTTATAACAGGAAGATATAAAAAGGGAAATACAGCTATAAAACATGTTTTTTTTGAGGCAAAGATTCAGTGATTGAAGATATCCATCTTTTGAGGTCCTCAGTGAATCTAAAGTTACTACATGAATATTGTGTTCAGTGAGCTTTTCCCTAATAAGGTTTTAAAATTATAGCTGAGCCATTCGACAAGTTTATAAGGGGTAATGTATGTTCTTCCAGATTTTTCGGTGCACATATTCGCTTCACGTCTGTACATCCCTTTCCTCCTGTCACAAACACATCTCCACATACTTGCCTTGGTTCCCAACAGATACGCTCAGCTTCACTTACCACAAACACTCGGCATGTCTTCACCCACTACCCACCATTCACATAACTTTCCCCTCCATTCCCACCAGCATCAGGCATGCACTCAGCCGACCTCTCACACTCTGGACACATTCACTGTCATCTCCCCCTCAGTACTCTCCGGATAACATACACCCTCCTCCCGTTCCATGTACACTATGCCACTCTCCCAACCTCAACATACATTCCCACTTCTCCTCACACCCACACACACTCCCACCACCAAACACCAACGAGCCACCACATATATGTACACACTCCCACTCCACACATATACACACATACTACATTTTTTTTTTTTTTTTGAGACGGAGTCTTGCTGTGTCACCCAGGCTGGAGTGCAGTGGCGTAATCTTGGCTTACTGCAACCTCTCTCTTGGGCTCAAGTGATCCTCCTGCCTCAGCCTCCCAAGTAGCTGGGATTACAGGTGTGTGCCACCACACCCGGCTAATTTTTGTATTTTTAGTAGAGACAGGGTTTCACCATGTAGGCCAGGCTGGTCTCAAACTCCTGACCGCGTGGTTCGAAAGTGCTCCAAAAGTGCTGGGATTACAGGCGTGAGCCACCGCAACTGGCTCACATGCTAGATTTTTTTAAATGGGCCAGGTGCAGTGGCTCACACCTGGGATGCTGAGGTGGGAGGATGGCTTAAAGACAGGAGTTCAAGACCAGCCTGAGCAAAATAGTGAGATCTTGTCTCTACAAAAATAAGTAAATTTAAAAATTAGCCAGGCCATTTAGGAGGCTGATGCAGGAGGATTGCTTGAGCCCAGGAGTTCAAGGTTGCAGTGATCTATGAACATGCCACTGCACTCCAGCCTGGGGTGACAGAACAAGACCCTGTCTCGAAAAAAAAAAAAAAAACCAAAACACCACACACACAGATGCACAAAAAAACAAATTAGGTATATAAGGATTCTTTTTTTTTTTTTTTTTTGAGGCAGAGTCTCGCTCTGTCGCCCAGGCTGGAGTGCAGTGGCGCGATCTCGGCTCACTGCAAGCTCCGCCTCCCGGGTTCCCGCCATTCTCCTGCCTCAGCCTCCCGAGTAGCTGGGACTACAGGCGCCGCCACCACGCCCGGCTAATTTTTTTTGTATTTTTAGTGGAGACGGGGTTTCATTGTGTTAGCCAGGATGGTCTCGATCTCCTGACCTCGTGATCCGCCCGTCTCGGCCTCCCAAAGTGCTGGGATTACAGGCTTGAGCCACCGCGCCCGGCCAAATTCTTTGGGGTTTTTTTGTTTTGTTTTTTTGGGTGTGTGTTTGGTGTTTTTTTTTTTTTTTTTTTTGGCCCAATATGTTATGGACATCCTTCTATAGCTTAAACATAGGGATATACCTTCTTTTCATAGATGTAGAGTTGGCTGCATTCTTAGGAGGGAAGTTATCACCTAGGATTCTGACTTCTTAATTATATAAAACAATTGTATATATCTACATGCATACATATATATTCAATGCATTACATATATATGACATCAATCAGTGTCAGGCTCCTAAATGTCCATCCTTTGTTCTAGGAAACAATGAACTAAAAATAACAATGGGATATTTATGATCTGAATTAAGGCTTTCTTTTTATAAGCTCAGAAATTGAAATTTGTCTTTCTTTTTCCATTTTTTAGGGACAGGATCTTGCAGTGACATGATCATAGCTCACTGTAACCTCAAACTTCTGGGCTCAAGCAATCCTGCCTCAGCCTCCCCAGTAGCTAGGAGCACTGGTGGCAGAACTAATTTTTTTTTTTTTTTTTTTTTGGTAGAGATGGGGTCTCACGATGTTTCCTAGGCTGGTCTCAAACTCCTGCCTTGGCCTCCCAAAGCACTGGGATTACAGGCATGAGCCACCACACCTGACAATTTGTCTGCTGTTTAGTGGAGGACAGCAGCAAGAAATGTATCCTCATAATCAAACAACTGGAATAAGAAGTAGAAACTACACTACAGCTCTATTTTGCGACCAAAATTACATTTTAGCTGATAGCCCAGAAAATGTGCTGGCAAAATGTGTAACGTTACTGATATTGCTTGGTGATTCCTTTTTCTCAACTCAGGGCCTATCAGCTAACCTTTACCTTGCATACCTTCTGGTAATCAGGTGAGGACTAGGAATGGTCAAGTGCAGTAGTAACTTGCTGTCCCTGGAAGTACTCTTTCTAGGAGCCTAATAATTTGAAATAGTGCCCAAAGAACTGAGGAAGAGTTACAAGCCTGGGAGAAAAAAAACTACTAAAAAAAAAAAATTTAGCTAAAGAAATGAACGCCTCTGGCCGGGTGCAGTGGCTCTTGCCTGTAATCCTAGCATTTTGGGAGTCCGCAGTGGGCACATCACAAGGTCAGGAGTTTGAGACCAGCCTGGCCAGCATGGTGAAACTTCGTCTCTGCTACAAATACAAAAATCAGCCAGGCATGGTGATGCATGCCTGTAGTCCCAGCTACTCGGGAGGCTGAGGCAGGAGACTCACTTGAACACGGGAGGCAGAGGTTGCAGTGAGCTGAGACCGTGCCACTGCTGCACTCCAGCCTGGGCGACAGAGTGAGACTTTGTCTCAAAAAAAACAAAAAAACAAAACAAAACACCTCTGTCTTTCGCTCTCTCTCACGTGCATGCACACACACACACACCCCCCACACAAACTGCATGGTATATGTTATCCAAAGGCTGAATTTCTTTGGACTGAATATCACTAGAAGTTTATATAATTGCTCTATATTAGCTACAACTAATAATCATGTACCAAAAATATACTTTTTTTTTTACAAAATAACACAATTTATTACTATTTTAAAACATTTCACAAAATAACATTCAGAAACTCAACATTTCTAAATAACTTAATTCACAATAAGTTTAGTCATAAAGTCATGCTACAAAACTCCTGTGTATAAAAGATTACCAAAGTATTCATAGATGTTAAAATGTTCTTCAGAATGGAGTTGGTTCTAGAAGCCAAAGATTCTGGAATGATGCCCGTAATCATAACTGCCAGCCTGGGAGAGGAGTTGGCTATGCACACGTGCTCTTAGCTTCCAACTCACCAGTCTTTTGATGGGAGTGATCCCCTCTAGGCAGTAGCACCTCCGAGGCAGGTACCCTACTGATCACAGAGGCAAAGAGCCTCCCACCCACATAATGTTAGACAACTCTACATTCATTTAAAATCTAGAGGTGGGAACGATAATTCGCAAAGCTTCTATTCTGAGTAGGAGAACTACTTGATACATCCCCCAGAGGGATGATCTTGGATGTAACAGACGTGGAAGACGACTCAAGTAGGGAAAAAGGGAAATCCTGACTCTGATTATGTCAAAAGACAGTAACTACTCATGTGGGTTTAGAACGAGCAAGGGTGAGGTTTGATTCTCTAACATCCAAGTGCAGGCTAGATATTTACCTATCTGCTCTATGGAAGTCCTTTCCACCAACATCCAGTTCATAAGTTTAAAGTGCAAATCTACTGAAAAATAGTTTACTCTCCCCCATGTTACTCTCCCCCATGTTAAATTTGCTAGATCATAATTTGGTTGGCTGGGTCTCCTCTAAACTGCCCAATATGGGAAATTAACTAGAATCCAGTTAATGACTTCTCCAAGTATCAAGTAAAAAGTTTTCTCAGTTTATCTTAGGCCAGAGAAAGGTAAGACACTCAGTCTAGTTCTTCCTTTCAGTTTTCTTCCTTTACAGATTTACAAAATGCAGGAATAGAGATACAGATATGGTATTTCTAAAAGTTCCATGATTTTAAAACATAACCCTTGATTTTTGGAAGTTCACCCATTTTATGGTTTACAAAAAGAAAACAATATGACACATGTTAGAGCAAAGATAAAGAAATATGGTCAAGTTACCTTGTCAGAAGCAGCACCAACTCTGCTACGCTGAATCTTGCTTTTATATTTCATTATTTACAGACACATTAAATATCCCCAAATAAAGAAAATCTGTGCCAAAGGAATGAATTTCTAGTAAAGGGTAACATGCAATTTAGCAGTTTTCTTCCTTTACTAACACTTACAGTATGTAAGGTGTTAGTGAATTGATGGTCTGACTGTAGTCAGAGAGACACAATCTATACATGACTGATGCTTTGACACTTCCTCCTAATGCTTTTAAGTGAATGATTAACTCCAACCTTTCTGGGCCCTGTGCTTTTCCATTTAGCCCTGAGAAAAACCCAGGTAGAAGATTCCAACTCTCTTCACACATCACCAATTCTCAGAATAAGTCAACAGTCAAGATTCATTTCTTATTCTTCCTTATTCTGCTCTGACCACTGGTAAAATGTGTCAAAAGAAGTGCTTATTCAAGTTCAAATTTCTCTTTCCACAAAAGAATCACATTTTTTTTTTCTTTTTGAGATGGAGACTCTGTCACCCAGGCTGGAGTACAGTCACATGATCTCGGCTCACTGAAGCTTCTGCCCCCTGGGTTCAAGCAATTCTCCTGCCTCAGCCTCCCGAGTAGCTGGGATTACAGGCATGCACTACCACACCCGGCTAACTTTTTATAGTTTTGGTAGACACGGGGTTTCACCATGTTAGCCAGGCTGGTCTCGAACTCCTGACCTCAAGTGATCTGCCCACCAGGGCCTCCCAAAGTGCTGGGATTACAGGCATGAGCCACAGTGCCCAATCAGGAAACACATTTAAGTGCCTTATACCACTATATGTGGAATGAATCCAGTAACCATACCAAGTTATTGACCAGTCATCTTAAGCAGACATTCTTCTGATCACACCCAAAATTGATGTCTATATCAGCTAACTTTCCTACAAGATTATCAAATTTTACACAGTATTTTTCTGTATTTAATGACTGCCATGGTCTGCAAAATTATGTGCATTACTAGACAATGAATGATGCTTAAAGAATGATGACCTATTTTCTAAAGTACACTCAAAATGTTAAACTTTAGAGACAAAGCAGAATCTATCATAAAGTTGGCTTCTGTTGATAGAAACAGAGAGGTAGGTTAATAATCACTGTCCTAATATAAGCAAGAATGCTTAGAAATAAAAGTTGAGACCCTGCTTCAAAAAAGAGAAGTTGAACCCTCCAGCCCTGAGTTTCTAATATTACATGAAAATTATGAAAATGAGCATTACAGCCGGTTGCAGTGGCTCACGTCTGTAATCCCAGCATTTTGGGAGGCTGAGGCAGGCAGATCACGAGGTCAGGAGTTTGAGACCAGCCTGGCCAGTATGGTGAAATGCTATCTGTACTAAAATTACAAAAATTAGCCAGGTATGATGGCGGGCACCTGTAGTCCCAGCTACTTGGGAGGCTGAGGCAGAAGAATTGCTTGAACCCGGGAGGCGGAGGTTGCGGTGAGTCAAGATTGTACCACTGTACTCCAGCCTAGCCGACAGAGCGAGACTCCGTCTCAACAACAACAACAACAAAAATGAGCATTACAAAAAAGAAAATACCAGTGACCATTTCTTTCCATCCATGATTATTGAATACATCACCTTCTCTCATATAACAATTCAAGTGGCACATGGCTACAGACTGAAAATAAATGGACCCTGGACACAGGTGATATTGGTATAAAAAGCACAACTAAGGGAGAATTTGTTCCCACCCTCCTACTGGGTGGGAACATCTGTCTCCCAAGAGACAGATGGCAATGTCTGGAGATATCTTTGTTGTCATGGCTGAGGAGGGTATACTGGAATCTAGTGGGTAGAGGCCAGGGATGCAGCTGAACATCATAAGTACACAGGACAGCTCCCAACAACAATGAATTATCGATCCCAAAATGTTAATAGTTCCAAGGTTGATCCTCTGCTTTAAAGAAACAAATTCTTATTAACAGAGAACACAGAAACCTTTTAAGGCCTGTCTGCGTAATACAGCCCTAATCTTAGAGTTAGGGAACATAGAAAAGTTAAACTCCTTGGTAGACTAAAATCAAATTTGCTGTGAAAAACTAAAATACTGAACTGATTCCAGAGTTTTACCATCACTTACAAGAATAGAAGAAATTTGGCCAGGCGCAGTGGCTCATGCCTGTAATCCCAGCACTTTGGGAGACCAATGTGGGCAGGTCACCTGAAGTTAAGAGTTCAAGACAAGCCTGGCCAACATGGTGAAACCCCATCTCCACTAAAAATACAAAATAGGCTGGGCATGATGGCATGTGACTGTGGTCCCAGCTACTCAGGATTGAGGCTCTGTTTAAAAAACAAACAAACAAAAAAATCAGAATAGAAAAAATTTAAATTTAAATGATCCACTAAAATGGCTTAATAAACTGGAAGCACAGAGAGAATCTATTCCACGTAGGTCAAATATATGATCCAAGAGGCATAAACTAAAGGCATTTATATCAGCTAAATTTGCAGCAGTAAAGGATAATTTAGGGAATGATTTGAGAAAATATCCTACATTTCTTCATACATCCCAACTGCCATTTCCTAATGGCATGGGTTCCATGAACAGGGATGCATAGAAGTCATTTAAAGATTTGTTGAATGATACTAAATATGAATTTTGCATGAAATGGACAGAGAGAAGTATCTTACATTTCTCTGAGAACTACCTGTAATTAACAGTCATTGAGAAACAAGTAAAAAGAAAACCAGTTTCTACATTGCAGAATTCAGAAAAAACAAACAGCAAAACTCTAAGTCATTTTACAAATAAATTCAATATGAAATAATTTACTTCCTATTATATTCACTTCCAGCGTTACTTTTAGAAAACATATCCATATCAACATGGCTTCAAGCTTGCCTACTGGAGGAAGTGCAAATTTTAAGAAGATCATCTTCCCTCTCAGTTTATGGAACTTAAACATCACCAAGGAGAATGAAGGCTCATTGCCTACAGTCCATAAAAGAAATGTCCAAAGGCTTTGAATACATGTACCAGCTAGAGTAGAATAAGGTTTCTTTCTATCAGACTGAAAAGAAAAGAAAACTAAAAGGGTGTTAGACCAAGTTTTCCTCTTGTTTGTTTGTTTGTTTGTTTGGATATGGAGTCTCGCTCTGTTGCTAGGCTGGAACGCAGTGGCACAATCTCGGCTCACTGCAACCTCCCTGGTTCAAATGATTCTCCTGCCTCAGCCTCCCAAGTAGTTGGGACTACAGGCGCCCACCACCACACCCGGCTAATTTTGTATTTTTAGTAGAGATGGGGTTTCGCCATGTTGGTCAGGCTGGTCTTGAACTCCTGACCTCAGATGATCCGCCCGCCTCAGCCTTCCAAAGTGCTGGGATGACAGGCGTGAGCCACCGCGCCTGGCCTCTCTTGTTTGTATTTAGAGTTGATTGTCAAAGCAGTGGTCCCTTTTGATCAGAGTGACTTAGAAAAATCAAGTAATTCCTATATAAATGATAGCTGTAATCTTCTGAAACCCAGGACTACTTATGCAATCACTTTTTAAAGATGATTCTCCCCTCTTTCACTGTGATTTTATGCAAGTAAAATCACACAAGTAGATGGGGAAAGAACAATCAACAGTCTCTGAGGGACGTTAGGCACAATTTGGCAGAGGGCCCCTGACTTCTTTTCTGCAATCTAACAGTGATTCAGCCATGGCCTCTTATGACTTCATCAGCTTACTGACTACAATGTCTTACATTTTCCTGAAAGATTTTTTGTTTACATGATAAATTCTAACCTCCGCATCTAACTATTGCTTTGCAATTTTGAGGTTATATTGCCTACACTGTTTTATGTAGGAGACAATCCTCAAACATATTGCCATTTGCCTGGGATCTCATAATGAAACATCTCTCTTCCTTCCACAACCACGTACATAATACATTTTAAGAGCTGTTTAACTTAGAACTTCTCAAAAAATAGATTTTGAAATACTAAGTTTCATTATACCCTTACTTATAACCATGATAGTCACTTTTCCCAACACTGAAGGTCACCAGACCAAATCATTAGGGTAAATTTTGACATATATCAATGGCTAGCATTTAGGCTAGGAATTCAAACATAACTAATGCTTTAAACACATAAGGAACTATAAAACCAAAATGTGGGCTTAAGGCCAGGTCCACATGAGTAACATGGCCACATTATCAGTCAAAGACATGATCATGACAGTCATTTTAATCACTGACTTAGATCACAGAACGACTGACTGCACACAATGACTCAAGTGGCTATGCATATAAAACAACCTAAATTCCAGTTGACGATGTACACATTTTTGGAAAAACAAGTAAGTATAATATAGACTAGAAGGTCTCTGAGATCCCACTTTTTCCTTTTTTCACATATCTTTTCCAATGGAACTTTGGAGTCTTGGTTCCAGACCTGCTGTATTTCTAAGAGGAACCCTTCCCATCACCATACTACCTTCTGAGCTAAAGGCATGATATATTTGTGCTTCTGAATTGTACAGAGACAGACCTTCAGGAAAAACGTTCTAAATTTTCAAATGTATATCTTTTAAAATGTCTAACCTAAAAAAAATGAACTGAAAAAAACATTTGTTCCTTTGTTATTAAAAATGACTGGTCTACAAAGGTTTTGTTTTAGTAGATGGGGCTACGTAGTATATAACTGAGACTGAAGACAAAAATTGAAAATTTGTGATTTCTAAAAAGAGGAATAGGATATATAAGGTTGGCGTTACCAGTTTTGGGAAGAAACACTGAATAAGTTAAGGGGGGGAAAAAAGATGAGAATGAGTGATCTGTTTTATCTTAAGAAACTTTTGTCCCATACAGAATCTTTAAAATAGACAATTATATAAAATTTATCTATTTTTCTTATGACATTTAAATAAGTTAACACACAGTGGAAAGCGTGGCATTAGTTATCTTCTTCCTCATCCCCTTTAATTACTGGAGTACCTAAAATGAAAAAGAAAATTATTACTAGTTATTCTCAAAAAATTGCTAAAATTCTAGATGAAAATATTTTCCTGGCCGGGCACCGTGTCTCACGCTTGTAATCCCAGCACTTTGGGAGGCCAAGGCAGGTGGGTCACCTGAGGTCAGGAGTTCGAGACCATCCTGGCCAACATGGTGAAACTCCGTCTCTACTAAAAATATAAAAATTAGCTGGGTGTGGTGGCGGGTGGTTGTAATTCCAGTTACTTGGGAGGCTGAGACAGGAGAATCGCTTGAACCCGGGAGGCAGAGGTTGTGGTGAGCCAAGATTGCACCATTGCACTCCAGCCTGGGTGACAAGAGCAAAACTTCATCTCAGAAAAAAGAAAAACCTGAGAAACTCTGAGATACTATGAAGTGTGCCATAATAAAAATAATTTCACAAAATAATCTCTTTAATTTCAAATTCTCTGAAAAGCTTCTCAGAAGAATTCTCAAATGGTTTAGTATGCATACTTATGAATATTAAGCCCCATAACTGCCAAACCGCAAATAAAAATGCCTATGGCCAGGCATGGTGGCTCACTGCCTCTAATTCCAGTACTTTGGGAGGCCAGATGAGAGAAGCGCTTAAGCCTAGGAGTTGGAGACCAGCCTGGGCAAAATAGCAAGACCCCATCTCTACAAAAAATTTAAAACAATAGCCAGGCATGGTGGTGTGAGCCTGTCGTCTTCAACTACTTTGGAGGCTGAGGTGGGAGGATCACTTGAGCCTAAGAGATCCAGGCTGTGGTGAGCTGTAATTATGCAACTGCACTCCAGCCTGGGAGGCAGAGTAAGACCCTGTCTCCAAAAAAAAAAAAAAAAAAAAAAAAAAAAAGCCAACAAGTACCAAGCAGAAAAATAAAGTAAGTTCTGTACAGGTTAAAAGCTTTCAAATAGCTTGAACCCAGTAGGCGGAGGTTGCAGTGAGCCAAGATCATGCCATTGCACTCCAGCCTGGGCGACAGAGCAAGACTCCATCTCCAAAAAAAAAAAAAAAAGCTTTCTATGTTAAGCATAAAGAAATATTCCTCATATCCCACAATAAAATGTGTAATCACAGTACTGCTAAAAATCTGAACTACTCTAATTGTCGTTTTATATGACCTCCCCCAATTGCTGAACATTGGGGCTACATTGAAAAAAGAATCATGGCCGGGCGCAGTGGCTCAAGCCTGTAATCCCAGCACTTTGGGAGGCCGAGATGGGCGGATCATGAGGTCAGGAGATCGAGACCATCCTGGCTAACACGGTGAAACCCCGTCTCTACTAAAAAATACAAAACACTAGCCAGGCGAGGTGGCGGGCGCCTGTAGTCCCAGCTACTCAGGAGGCTGAGGCAGGAGAATAGCGTAAACCCGGGAGGGGGAGCTTGCAGTGAGCTGAGATCCGGCCACTGCACTACAGCCTGGGTGACAGAGCGAGACTCCATCTCAAAAAAAAAAAAAAAAAGAAAAAAGAATCACTGTAGAGGAAACAAAGCACATCTCTGGCTCTCACTGGGCCAAGGGCCACCCATCTGAGTTTTAGCATTTGAAGCCAGTCTGACTCCAGTTGACTATTCAGTTTTAACTCTTTAGCCATTTACCCTGCACTCCAGCTAACCAGATCAATTCATTGTCTCCCAAACTCATCTTGCACACTTTTACCTCTGGCCTACTGGTTAACAAAGTGCCTTCATTTTTCTTTCCCTTTTCTTTCCTCTTCTCTTCTCTGAAGACTTTCTTTCTTCTTCTTTTTTTTAATTTATTTTTTTTTAATTAAAAAAAATTTTTTTTAGACAGTGCTTGCTATGTTGCTCAGGCTGGATTTGAACTCCTGGGCTCAAAGGATCTTCATGCTTCAGCCTCCCGAGTAGCTGGATCTACAGGTGCACGCCACAGTGCCCAGGTTAAAGTTCCTTCATTTTGTAATTTCCTCCTCAACTCTCCTCCATCTAACTCTGCATCTAAACTCTCCATCTAAACCCTACCCTTTATTAAGAACAAACCCCAGTGCCTCTCTTCCTCAGTGATGCCTTCCAAGAGGGATATGTTCTTTATGGCAGTGAGCATAGTTTGACCTCTCTGTACACCTCTGAGCATTTGTTTGTGGGACAAGTGAACTTTATATTGACGCACAACATACAAAGTGTACACATTATAATGTACAGATTGATAAAGGTTCATAAAGTGAATACAAGCTAGTTACCAGCACCCAGGTTTAAAAAAGAAAAGATTATCAGAACTCCCAAAACTGCCTCAGGCCCCCTGCCAGTCACTACAACCACAAAAGATATATTCTATCCTAATATCTAACACCCATATCTTATTTTCCTTGTTTTTTGTTTGTTTTTTTAAAGACAAGGTCTTGCTCTGTTACCCAGGCTGGAGTGCAGTGGTGTGATCACAGCTCATTACTCCCAGACTCAAGCAATCTTCCTGCCTCAGCCTCCCAAATAGGACCACAGGAATGATATAGTATATACCCCGTGTCTGGCTTCTTTTATTCAACATTATGTTTGTATGATTCATCCATGTAGCATAAAACTGTAATTCATTCATTTTTACTGCTGTTTAATATTCCACTGTATGATTATGCCATATTTTATCTATCTATTCTATTGTTCATGAATATTGTACATTTAAGTAGTTTCTAATTTTTAACTATTAAAATACCGCTACTATGAACATTCTCATGTGTGTCTTTTGGTAAACATTCACACCCTTTTCTTTGGGGTATGTAGTTAGGAGGGAAACTGCTGGGTCACAAGGAATGTACGCGGAGAGCTTTTGTAGATAACGCCAATTTCCCAAAGTGGTTATACCAAGTTACATTACCATCCTACAGGGTATAAGACTGGCTTCACATCCTCACTAGCATTTGGTATTGTCTGTCTTTTTTATTTTAGACTTTTAACATCCCTCAGCTTTAGGCTGGGCAAGGTGGCTCACACCTGTAATTGTAGCACTTAGGGAGGCCGAGATGGGGGGATCACGAGGTAAGGAGTTCAAGACCAGCCTGGCCAACATGGTGAAACCCCGTCCCTACTAAAAATACAAAAATTAGCTGGGCGTGGAGGCGGGTGACTATAATCCCAGCTCCTTAGGAGGCTGAGGCAGAGAATTGCTTGAACCTGGGAGGTAGAGGCTGCAGCAAGCTGAGATCACGCCACTGCACTCCAGCCTGGGTGACAGACTGAGACTCCATCTCAAAAATAAATAAATAAATAAATAAAGACCCCTAAGTTTTGCTTATGAGCAAAGAGAAACAAAAATAGGCAAGTTTGCAGCCAGTACATGGTCCAAAAAGCCACAATGTAGCTTTGTCTATTCAAGTTCTACATTGGTGGATTACATTCCATTCCATTCTCCATTCCATTCTCCATTCCATTCTCCATTCCATTTCATTTCATTCTCCATTCCTCTCCATTCCATTCCATTCCATTCTCCATTCCATTCTCCATTCCACTCCATTCCATTCTCCATTCCATTCTCCATTCCTCTCCATTCCATTCCATTACATTCTCCATTCCATTCCATTCTCCATTCCATTCTCCATTCCATTCCATTCCATTCCATTCTCCATTCCATTCCAATCCATTCCATTCCATTCCATTCTCCATTCCGTTCCATTCCATTCCATTCCATTTCATTCCATTCTCCATTCCATTCCATTCCATTCTCCATTCCATTCTCCATTCCATTCCATTCTCCATTGCATTCCATTCTCCATTCTCCATTCCATTGCATTCCAATCCATTCGATTCCACTCTCCATTCCATTCTATTCCAATCCATTCCATTCTCCATTCCATTCCATTGCATTCCATTCTCCATTCCATTCCATTCCATTCTCCATTCCATTTCATTCCATTCTCCATTCCATTCCATTCCAATCCATTCCATTCCACTCTCCATTCCATTCCATTCCATTCCACCCTCCATTCCATTTTCCATTCCACTGCATTCTCCATTCCATTCCACCCTCCATTCCATTCTCCATTCCATTCCATTTTCCATTCCATTCCATTCCATTCCATTCTCCATTCCAATCCATTCCATTCCATTCTCCATTGCATTCCATTCCCATTCCATTCTCCATTCCATTCCATTCTCCATTTCATTCCATTGCATTCCATTCTCCATTCTGTTCCATTCCATTCTCCATTCCATTCCATTCCATTCTCCATTCCATTGCATTCTCCATTCCATTCCATTCTCCATTCCATTCCACTCTCCATTCCACTCCAATCCATTCCAATCCATTCCATTCCATTCCCCATTCAAATCCATTCCATTCCATTCCATTCTCCATTCCATGCCATTCCACTCTCCACTCCATTCTCCATTCCATTCCATTTCATTCCATTTCATTCCATTCTCCATTCCATTCCATTCCATTCCATTCTCCATGCCATTCCATTCCATTCCATTCTCCATTGCATTGCATTCTCCTTTCCACTCTCCATTCCATCCCATTCCATTCCATTCTCCATTCCATTCCATTCTCCAACCATTCCAATCCATTCCAATCCATTCCATTCCATTCCATTCTCCATTCCATTCCATTGCATTCCCCATTCCATTCTCCATTCCATTCCATTCCATCCTCCATTCCATTCCATTCCATTCCATTCTCCATTCCATTCCATTCCATTTCAATCCCCATTCCATTCCATTTCATTCCATTCTCCATTCCATTCCATTCTCCATTCCATTCCATTCTCCATTCCATTCCATTCCATCCTCTATTCCATTCTCCATTCCATTCCATTCCATTCTCCATTCCATTCCATTCCATTTCAATCCCCATTCCATTCCATTTCATTCCATTCTCCATTCCATTCCATTCTCCATTCCATTCCATTCCATTCCCCATTCCATACTCCATTCCATTCCATTCCATTCTCCATTCCATTTCATTCCTTTCTCCATTCCATTCCATTCCATTCCATTCTCCATTCCATTCCATTCTCCAGTCCATTCTCCATTCCATTCCATTCCATTCTCCATTCCATTTCATTCCATTCTCCATTCCATTCCATTCTCCATTCCATTCCATTCTCCATTCTCCATTCCATTCCAATCCATTCCATTCCATTCTCCATTCCATTCTCCATTCCATTCCATTCCATTTTCCATTCCATTCCATTTCATTCCATTCTCCATTCCATTCCATTCCATTCCATTCTCCATTCCATTCCATTCTCCATTCCATTCCATTCCATTCTCCATTCCATTCCATTCTCCATTCCATTCCATTCCATTCTCCATTCCATTCCATTCCATTCTCCATTCCGATCCATTCCATTCCATTCCATTCTCCATTCCTCTCCATTCCATTCCATTCCATTCTCCATTCCATTCCATTCCATTCTCCATTCCATTCCATTCTCTATTCCATTCTCCATTCCATTCCATTCCATTCTCCATTCCATTCCATTCCATTCTCCATTCCATTCCATTCTCTATTCCATTCTCCATTCCATTCCATTCCATTCCATTCTCCATTCCATTCTCCATTCCATTGCATTCTCCATTCCATTCCATTCCATTCTCGATTCTCCATTCCATTCTCCATTCCATTCCATTCCACTCCATTCCATTCTCCATTTCATTTCATTCTCCATTCCCTTCTCCATTCCTTTCCATTCTCCGTTCCATTCCATTCTCCATTCCATTCCATTCTCCATTCTCCATTCCATTCTTCATTCCATTCCATTCCACTCCATTCCATTCTCCATTTCATTCCATTCTCCATTCCATTCTCCATTCCATTCCATTCTCCATACCATTCCATTCTCCATTCCATTCTCCATTCCATGCCATTCCACTCTCCACTCCATTCTCCATTCCATTCCATTCCATTCTCCATTGCATTCCATTCCCATTCCATTCTCCATTCCATTCCATTCTCCATTCCATTCCATTTCATTCCATTCTCCATTTCATTCCATTCCATTCCATTCCATCCTCCATTCCATTCCATTCCATTCTCCATTCCATTCCATTCCATTCTCCATTCCATTCCATTTCATTCTCCATTCCATTCCATTCCATTCCATTCCATTCTCCATTCCATTCCATTCCATTCTCCATTCCATTCCATTCCATTCTCCATTCCATTGCATTCTCCATTCCATTCTCCATTCTATTCCATTCCATTCTCCATTCCCTTCCATTCTCCATTCCATTTCAATCCATTCCATCCATTCCATTCCATTCCCCATTCAAATCCATTCCATTCCATTCCATTCCATTCTCCATTCCATGCCATTCCACTCTCCACTCCATTCTCCATTCCATTCCATTGCATTCCATTCTCCATTCCATTCCATTCTCCATTCCATTGCATTCTCCTTTCCACTCTCCATTCATCCCATTCCATTCCATTCTCCATTCCATTCCATTCTCCATTCCATTCCAATCCATTCCATTCTATTCTCCATTCAAATCCATTCCATTCCATTCCATTCTCCATTCCATTCCATCCTCCATTCCATTCCATTCCATTCTCCATTCCATTCCATCCTCCATTCCATTGCATTCCATTCTCCATTCCATTCCATTCTCCATTCCATTCCATTCCATTATCCACTCCATTCCGTTCCATTCTTCATTCCATTCTCCATGCCATTCCATTCCATTCCATTCCATTCTCCATTCCATTCTCCATTCCATTCCATTTGATTCCATTCCATTCCAGTCTCTATTCCATTCCATCTTCCATTCCATTCCATTCCATTCTCCATTCCATTCCATTTCATTCTCCATTCCATTCAATTCCATTCTCCATTCCATTCTCCATTCCATTCCATTCCATTCTCCATTCCATTTCATTCCATTCTCCATTCCATTCCATTCCATTCCATTCACCATTCCATTCCATTGTCCATTCTTTTCTCCATTCCATTCCATTCCGTTCTGCATTCCATTCCAATCCATTCCATTCCATTTTCCATTCCATTCCATTCCATTCCATTCTCCATTCCATCCCATTCCATTCCATTCGCCATTCTCCATTCCATTCCATTCCAATCCATTCCATTTCACTCTCCATTCCATTCCAATCCATTCCATTCTCCATTCCATTCCATTCCATTCCATTCTCCATTCCATTCCATTGCATTCCATTCTCCATTCCATTCCATTCTCCATTCCATTCCATTCTCCATTCCATTCCATTTTCCATTCTCCATTCCATTCCATTCCAATCCATTCCATTCCATTCTCCATTCCATTCCATTCCATTCCATTCTCCATTCCATTCCATTCCAATCCATTCCATTCCATTCTCCATTCCATTCTCCATTCCATTCCATTCCATTCTCCATTCCATTCCATTCCATTTCATTCCATTCTCCATTCCATTCCATTCCATTCTCCATTCCATTCCATTCTCCATTCCATTCCATTCCATTCCATTCTCCATTCCGATCCATTCCATTCCATTCCATTCCCCATTCCATTCTCCATTCCATTGCATTCTCCATTCCATTGCATTCTCCATTCCATTCCATTCTCCATTCCGTTCCATTTCATTCTCCATTCCATTCAATTCCATTCTCCATTCCATTCCATTCCATTCTCCATTCCATTTCATTCCATTCTCCATTCCATTCCATTCCATTCTCCATTCCATTCACCATTCCATTCCATTGTCCATTCTATTCTCCATTGCATTCCATTCCGTTCTGCATTCCATTCCAATCCATTCCATTCCATTTTCCATTCCATTCCATTCCATTCCATTCTCCATTCCATCCCATTCCATTCCATTCGCCATTCTCCATTCCATTCCATTCCAATCCATTCCATTTCACTCTCCATTCCATTCCAATCCATTCCATTCTCCATTCCATTCCATTCCATTCCATTCTCCATTCCATTCCATTGCATTCCATTCTCCATTCCATTCCATTCCATTCTCCATTCCATTCCATTCTCCATTCCATTCCATTTTCCATTCTCCATTCCATTCCATTCCAATCCATTCCATTCCATTCTCCATTCCATTCTCCATTCCATTCTCCATTCCATTCCATTCAATTCCATTCTCCATTCAATTCCATTCCATTTCATTCCATTCTCCATTCCATTCCATTCCATTCTCCATTCCATTCCATTCTCCATTCCATTCCATTCTCCATTCCGATCCATTCCATTCCATTCCATTCTCCATTCCATTCCATTCTCTATTCCATTGCATTCTCCATTCCATTCCATTCTCCATTCCATTCCATTCTCTATTCCATTCTCCATTCCATTCCGTTCCATTCTCCATTCCATTCTCCATTCCATTCCATTCTCCATTCTCCATTCCATTCCATTCCAATCCATTCCATTCCATTCCATTTTCCATTCCATTCCATTCCATTCCATTTCATTCCATTCTCCATTCCATTCTCCATTCCATTCCATTCTCCATTCCATTCCATTCTCCATTCCATTCTCCATTCCATTCCATTCCATTCCATTCTCCATTCCGTTCTCCATTCCATTCCATTCCATTCCATTCTCCATTCCATTCCATTCCATTCTCCATTCCATTCCATTCCATTCCATTCCATTCCATTCCATTCCATTCTCCATTCCATTCCATTCTCCATTCCATTCCATTCTCCATTCCGATCCATTCCATTCCATTCTCCATTCCATTCTCCATTCCATTCCATTCTCCATTCCATTCTCCATTCCATTCCATTCCACTGCATTCTCCATTCCATTGTCCATTCCTCTCCATTCCATTCCATTCTCCATTCCATTCCATTCCATTCCACTCTCTATTCCATTCTCCATTCCATTCCATTCCATTCCATTCTCCATTCCATTCTCCATTCCATTGCATTCTCCATTCCATTCCATTCCATTCTCCATTCTCCATTCCATTCTCCATTCCATTCCATTCCACTCCATTCCATTCTCCATTTCATTTCATTCTCCATTCCATTCTCCATTCCATTCCATTCTCCGTTCCATTCCATTCTCCATTCCATTCTCCATTCCATTCTCCATTCTCCATTCCATTGCATTCCACTCCATTCCATTCTCCATATCATTCCAATCCATTCCAATCCATTCCATTCCATTCCCTATTCAAATCCATTCCATTCCATTCCATTCTCCATTCCATGGCATTCCACTCTCCACTCCATTCTCCATTCCATTCCATTTCATTCCATTCTCCATTCCATTCCATTCCATTCTCCATTCCATTCCATTCTCCATTCCATTGCATTCTCCTTTCCACTCTCCATTCATCCCATTCCATTCCATTCTCCATTCCATTCTATTCTCCATTCAAATCCATTCCATTCCATTCCATTCTCCATTCCATTCCATCCTCCATTCCATTCCATTCCATTCCATTCTCCATTCCATTCCATCCTCCATTCCATTGCATTCCATTCTCCATTCCATTGCATTCTCCATTCCATTCCATTCCATTGCATTCCATTCTCCATTCCATTGCATTCTCCATTCCATTCCATTCCATTCCATTCCATTCTCCATTCCATTCCATTCTTCATTCCATTCTCCATGCCATTCCATTCCATTCCATTCTCCATTCCATTCTCCATTCCATTCCATTTGATTCCATTCCATTCCATTCTCCATTCCATTCCATCTTCCATTCCATTCCATTCCATTCTCCATTCCATTCCATTTCATTCTCCATTCCATTCTCCATTCTATTCTCCATTCCATTCCATTTCATTCCATTCCATTCCATTCTCCATTCCATTCCATCCTCCATTCCATTCCATTTCATTCTCCATTCCAGTCCATCCTCCATTCCATTCCATTCCATTCTCCATTCCATTCCATTCCATTTTCCATTCCATTCTCCATTCCATTCCATTCCATTTCATTCCATTACATTCCATCCTCCATTCCATTCCATCCTCCATTCCATTCCATCCTCCATTCCATTCCATTCCATTCTCCATTCCATTCTCCATTCCATTCCATTCCATCCTCCATTCCATTCCATTCTCCATTCCATTCCATTCCATTCTCCATTCCATTTCATTCCATTCCATTCTCCATTCCATTCCATCCTCCATTCCATTCCATTCTCCATTCCAGTCCATCCTCCATTCCATTCCATTCCATTCTCCATTCCATTCCATTTCATTCTCCATTCCATTCCATTCCATTCTCCATTCCATTCCATTCCATTCTCCATTCCATTCTCCATTCTATTCCATTCTCCATTCCATTCCATTGATTCTCCATTCCATTCCATTCTCCATTCCATTCCATTCTCCATTCCATTCCATTCTCCATTCCATTCCATTCCATTCTCCATTCCATTCCATTCTGCCTTCCATTCTCCATTTCACTCTCCATTCCATTCCATTCCATTCCATTCCATTCTCCATTCCATTCCATTCTCCATTCCCTTCCATTCTCCATTCCATTCCATTCCAATCTATTCCATTCCACTTTCCATTCCATTCTCCATTCCATTCCATTCCAGTCCACTCTCCATTCCATTCCATTCCATTCTCCATTCCATTCTCCATTCCATTCCATTTCATTCCATTCATTTCCATTCTCCATTCCATTCCATTCTCCATTCCATTCCATTCCATTCCATTCCATTCCATTCTCCATTCCATTCTATTCCATTCCATTCTCCATTCCATTCCATTCTCCATTCCATTCCATTCTGCATTCCATTCCATTCCATTCCATTCTCCATTCCATTCCATTCTGCATTCCATTCTCCATTTCACTCTCCATTCCATTCCATTCTCTAATCCATTCCATTCTCCATTCCATTCCATTCCAGTCCACTCTCCATTCCATTCCATTCCATTCTCCATTCCATTCTCCATTCCATTCCATTTCATTCCATTCATTTCCATTCTCCATTCCATTCCATTCTCCATTCCATTCCATTCCATTCCATTCTCCATTCCATTCTATTCCATTCCATTCTCCATTCCATTCCATTCCATTCCATTCCATTCTCCATTCCATTCCATTCTGCATTCCATTCTCCATTCCATTCCATTCTACATTCCATTCCATTCTGCATTCCATTCCATTCCATTCTCCATTCCATTCCATTCCATTTTCCATTCCATTCCATTCCATTTCACTCTCCATTCCATTCCATTCCATTCCATTCTCCATTCCATTCCATTCTCCATTTCATTCTCCATTCCATTCCATTCCATTCCATTCTCCATTCTATTCCATTCCATTTCAATCTCCATTCCATTCCATTTCATTCCATTCTCCATTCCATTCCATTTTCCATTCCATTCCATTCTCCATTCCATTCCATTCTCCATTCCATTCCATTCCATTCTCCATTCCATTCCATTCCATTTTCCATTCCATTCCATTCTCCATTCCATTCTCCATTCCATTCCATTCTCCATTCCATTCTCCATTCCATTCCATTCTCCATTCGATTCCATTCCATTCCATTCCATTTTCCATTCCATTCCATTCCATTCTCCTTTCCATTCCATTCCATTTTCCATTCCATTCCATTCCATTCCGTTCCATTCTCCATTCCATTCCACTCTACATTCCATTCTGCATTCCATTCCATTCCATTCCATTCTGCATTCCATTCCCCATTCCATTCTCCATTCCATTCCATTCCATTCCATTTTCCATTCCATTCCATTCTCCATTCCATTCCATTCCATTCCATTCCATTCTCCATTCCATTCCATTGCATTCCATTCTCCATTCCATTCCATTCTCCATTCCATTCCATTTTCCATTCTGCATTCCATTCCATTCCAATCCATTCCATTCCATTCTCCATTCCATTCCCCATTCCATTCCATTCCATTCTCCATTCCATTCCATTCTCCATTCCATTCCAATCCATTCCATTCCATTCCATTCCATTCTCCATTCCATTCCATTCCATTCTCCATTCCATTCCAATCCATTCCATTCCATTCCATTCTCCATTCCATTCCAATCCATTCCATTCCATTCCATTCTCCATTCCATTCCATTCCATTCCATTCTCCATTCCATTCCATTCTCCATTCCATTCCATTCCATTCCATTCCATTTCATTCCATTCTCCATTCCATTCCATTCCAATCCATTCTCCATTCCATTCCATTCCATTCTCCATTCTCCATTCCATTCCATTCCAATCCATTCCATTCCACTTTCCATTCCATTCCATTCCATTCCATTCCATTCCACTCTCCATTCCATTCCATTCCAATCCATTCCATTCTCCATTCCATTCCATTCTCCATTCCATTCCATTCTCCATTCTCCATTCCATTCTATTCTAATCCATTCCATTCCACTCTCCATTCCATTCCATTCCATTCCACTGTCCATTCCATTCTCCATTCCATTCCATTCTCCATTCCATTTCATTCCAATCCATTCCATTCTCCATTCCATTCCATTCCATTTCAATCTCCATTCCATTCCATTTCATTCCATTCTCCATTCCATTCCATTCTCCATTCCACTCCATTCTCCATTCCATTTCATTCCATTCTCCATTGCATTCCATTCTGTTCCATTCTCCATTCCATTCCATTCCATTCCATTCTCCATTCCATTTTCCACTCCTCTCCATTCCATTCCATTCTCCATTCCATTCTCCATTCCATTCCATTCCATTCTCCATTCCATTCTCCATTCCATTCTCCATTCCTCTCCATTCCTTTCCATTCCATTCTCCATTCCATTCCCCATTCCATTCCATTCTCAATTCCATTCCATTCCATTCTCAATTCCCTTCCATTCCATTCTCCATTCCATTCCATTTCATTCCATTCCATTCCATTCCATTCTCCATTCCTCTCCATTCCATTCTCCATTCCTCTCCATTCCATTCCATTCCATTCTCCATTCCATTCCATTCCATTCCATTCTCAATTCCATTCCATTCCATTCCATTCTCCATTCCATTCCATTCCATTCCATTCCATTCTCCATTCCTCTCCATTCCATTCCATTCCATTCCATTCTCCATTGCAATCCATTCTCCATTGCATTACATTCTATTCTCCATTCCATTCTCCATTCCATTCCATTCTCCATTCTCCATTCTCCGTTCTCCATTCTCCATTCCATTCCATTCCATTCCATTCTCTATTCCATTCCATTGCATTCCCCATTCCATTCAATTCTCCATTCCATTCCATTCCATTCTCCATTCCATTCCATTCTCCATTCCATTCCATTCTCCTTTCCATTCCATTCCATTCTCCATTCCATTCCATTCTCCATTGCATTCCCTTCCATTCCATTCCATTCCATTCCTTGTTGTCCAGGCTGGAGTGCAGTGGTGTGATCTCAGCTCACCACCTCTGCCTCCCGGGTTCAAGCAATTCTTCTGCCTCAGCCTCCTGAATAGCTGGGATTACAGGCATGTGCCACCACACCTGGCTAATTTTATATTTTTAGTAGAGATGGGGTTTCTCCATTTGGTCAGGCTGGTCTCGAACTGCCGACCTTAGGTGATCTGCCCGCCTCGGCCTCTCAAAGTGATGGGATTACAGGTGCGAGTCACTGTGCCCAGCCTCTCTCTTTCTTTTCTTTTCTTTTTTTCTTTTCTTTTCTTTCTTTCTTTTTTTTTTTTTTTTTTTTTTTGACGGAGTCTCGCTCTCTCGCCCGGGCTGGAGTGCAGTGGCCGGATCTCAGCTCACTGCAAGCTCCGCCTCCCGGGTTCCCGCTATTCTCCTGCCTCAGCCTCCCGAGTAGCTGGGACTACAGGCGCCCGCCACCTCTCCAGGCTAGTTTTTTGTATTTTTTTAGTAGAGACGGGGTTTCACCATGTTAGCCAGGATGGTCTCGATCTCCTGACCTCGTGATCCGCCCGCCTCGGCCTCCCAAAGTGCTGGGATTACAGGCTTGAGCCACCGCGCCCGGCCTCTCCCTCCCTCCCTCCCTCCCTCCCTCCCTCCCTCCCTCCCTTCCTTCCTTCCTTCCTTCCTTCCTTCCTTCCTTCCTTTCTTTCTTTCTTTTCTTTTTTCTTTCTTTCCCTCTCTCTTTCTCTCTTTCTTTCCTTCCTTTCATTCCTTTCCTCCCTTCCTTTCCTCCCTCCCTCCCCTCCCTCCCTCCCTCTCTCTCTTTCTTTCTTTCCCAGACAGAGTCTTGTTCTGTCACCCAGGTTAGAGTACAGTGGCACAATCTCAGCTCACTGCAACCTCCGCCTCCCAGGTTCAAGTGATTCTCCTGCCTCAATCTCCCAAGTAGCTGGGATTATAGGCGCCCGCCACCACGTCCAGCTAATTTTTGTATTTTTAGTAGAGACGGGGTTTCACCATGTTGGCCAGGCTGGTCTTGAACTCCTGACCTCAAGTGATCCTCCCACCTCGGCTTCCCAAAGTGCTAGGATTACAGGTGTCAGCCACCACACCCAGTTAATAACATATATTTTGAATACTTACTTTATGTTAAGCACAACGTTTAGCATAGATTATCTCCATGTGTTCAGTGTTTCACATAGATTATTTCATTTAATCCTCATAATAATACTCTGATATATGTTCTAAATGATTACTAATGGTACTATTATGATCTCCACTTTTTAGATTACAAATAAACAAGGTTTGGTGAGATTAATTAATTAGCACAATTTCACAAACTATTAAGTGGAGGAGCTGGGACCTGACTCAGTTAATCAGGGTTATCTACTGATGGTGACACTGATATTAGATATTGGGAAACTAAGACTGGGGATGAGGGGAGAGACAGTGAGAGAGAACACCACAATTTTGATCCAATTGTAAAAAAGCAACTGCTTACCATGTATTTCTGATTATTCTGTATAATCAGAATAATTTTTGATTCTGACCAAAATTTGTGACCTTTGTGTCACCTTTCTGACTTGAGGACAAGCCTAGCTTTCTTTCTTTTTTTAACTTGCTTAAGTGAACTAGAAGTTTATTTTTCTTTTACATAAAAGTACAAGTAGATAGTAGATAGACATGGAACTTGATGTTGTCTGGAAGTCAGGATCCGTCTCCCTCTTTTTTTTTTTTTTTTTTTTGAGATGGAGTTTCGCTCTTGTTGCCCAGGCTGGAGTGTAGTGGCACAATCGTGGCTCACCAGAACCTCCGCCTCCCGGATTCAAGCGATTCTCCTGCCTCAGCCTCCCTAGTAGATGGGGTTACAGGCACACACCACCACACCCGGTTAATTTTGTATTTTTAGTAGAGATGGGTTTCTCCATGTTGGTCAGGCGGGTCTAACTCCCAGCCTCAGATGATCCGCCCACCTTAGCCTCCCACAGTGCTGGGATTACAGGTGTGAGCCACTGCACCTGGCCAGGATCCTTCTCTCTTACTGCTTTCATGGGTGACCTCTTTGTGATAGAGGGAAGAGTGAGAAAAGGAGGTGGCTCAGCACCAAACCCTGAATAATTCCAGCTTTAATCCAACATAACAGAAGGAAATTTATATCAGGAAAATATAAATATACAATTAAAAAAAATAAATACAGGGTTTGTCTCGCTATATTATGAAGGCTGATCTCAAACTCCTGACCTCAAGCAATCTTCCTGCCTCATTGAATAGCTTGGGACTGCAGAAACGTGCCACTGTGACTGGCCCCACATAGATTTATAAGGCCTAGGCCTAGCTTTCTTTCTTTCTTTTTTCTTTTTCTTTTTTTTTGAGATGGAGTTTCACTCTTTTTTGCTCAGGATGAAGTGCAATGGCACAATCTCGGGTCACTGCAACCTCCACCCGCCGAGTTCAAGCAATTCTCCTGCCTCAGCCTCCCAAGTAGCTGGGATTACAGGTGCCCGTCACCACGCCCGGCTAATTTTTGTATTTTTAGTAGAGATGGGGTTTCACCATGTTGGCCAGGCTGGTCTCAGACTCCTGACCTTGGATGATCCACCCGCCTCAGCCTCCTAAAGTGCTAGGATTACAGGCGTGAGCCACTGTGCCTGGTCAGGCCTAGCTTTCTTGTAAGCTTTCAGTCTAGGGAGAATATTGTACCAGTCTAAATATCCTAGCAGTTTTTCATCTTACCTTGGCTCAAACCTAGACCATTCAATTTTATATAGATAGAAATGACCTGGAATATCAGAGATATTTTTTCTTTAGTTTTTCTCCTCTTCACGATTCCATGCCACAAATTCCATTTTTATGCCTAGAAGACAGGTCCAAGCCAGCTCAGAATCACTCACCATCCAGCTTTTTCAGTTTGGGCACTCTCTTGGTTGCTTCTTCAATCCAGTTATTCTCAGCAGAATGTTTCTCTTCCAAGGGATTGCCTACGAACACCAGGTCTTCCAGGCATGGCAGTTCTGCCAGCTTCACAAACTCAGCTACAAGTAAAATAATATTTTCCATATTAAAACAGCAAGTTTTGGCTGGGTACAGTGGCTCACGCCTGTAATCCCAGCACTTTGGGAGGCCAAGGCGGGCGGATCACGAGGTCAGGAGATTGAGACCATCCTGGCTAACACAGTGAAACTCTGTCTCTACTAAAAATACAAAAATTAGCCAGGCGTGGTGGTGTGCACCTGTAGTTCCAGCTACTCAGGAGGCTGAGGCAGGAGAATTGCTTGAACCTGAGAGGTGGAGGTTGCAGTGAGCAGAGACTGCACCAATGCACCCCAGACTGGGTGACAGAGCAAGACTCTATCTCAAAACAAAACAAAACAAAACACCCAGCAAGTTTTACTGTTACAATTTTGGGGATTAAATTCCAATATCATTAACCCTCAGTTTGTGACTATTCATGACAATTAGTTGTTTAAGATTTTGAAGGAAACTGGGAAAGTTATACCATATAAAGTCGTTCTCAGAAGACATTACAGGATGGGAAGGAAAAGAAGACACACTTCTTTACTTTAAATGCTAGCATAAGGATGAAATAAAATGAAATGAGATTCAGAGTCAAAAAGAACAAATCACTTTCCAGTGACAGGTCTTCTTCTTGCTGTGCTGCATCAGTGTAGGTTAAGCTAACTTGCCTTTGTCTGTACCCATTCCCTCATCTTTGAATTCTTAAAACAACTCATTCAAATCTCTATTGCAGAACTTATCACACAGTTTTTGTGTTTTTTTGTTTGTTTGTTTGTTTTTTTGAGAAAGAGTCTCCCTCTGTCACCCAGGCTGGAGTGCAAAGGCATGATCTCCACTCACTGCAACCTCTGTCTCCTGGGTTAAAGCAACTCTCATGCCTCAGCCTCCCAAGTAGCTGGGACTACAGGGTGTACCACCACACCTGGCTATCTTTTCGTATTTTTACAAAAAAATTTTTGGGTTTTGCCATGTTGGCCAGACTAGTCTCGAACTCCTGACCTCAGGTGATCCGCCTGCCTCGGCCTCCCTAAGCGTTGGGATTACCAGCAAGAGCCACTGCGCCTCGCCTCTTATCACATAGTTTTATAATTATTAACTTACAAACTAATTTTTCCCACTAAGCTGTGAACTCCTTGAGGGCAGAGATAATGTCCTATTCAACTATGTATCCAAAGAGACTGGTATAGTTCATCGCATATAACTGAATGAATTATAAATAAAAAAGCAAAGTAACATAGATATCAAACAAGTCTTCTGCCTATGAAGTATTATAGTTAAACTGATTACTTCAGCCTTTGGATAATAGCTTAAATTTTTTTCATGATTAATAGGACCAGGACCTATCAGATTATACTCATCCTAAGTAAATAGTTAAATATAAATGTTAAGCATTTAAAATTTAGAAACTCCTATACTATTTCTCTCTGAGCTTAGACATAAATGTTCCCACTTTCTCTCTGTGCTTAGAAATAAACGTTCTCGTTTTGCATCTTTTCCCTCTCGGACTATTTTCTATAAACAGGCGGTAGACGGTTAGCAAAGGGCCACTCTCAGCTTACCCCAGTCTTTTACCAGGTTATTAGACATGTAGAGAATCTTCAATTTCTTCATTACATGGATCCCTTTCAACTTCTCAATAAAATTGTAGGAGATCCACAGTTCTTCTAACGTGTCCCCTACTGCCTCCTGAAAAAGAACAAAATTTGATTTATGTTTATGTTTAACCTTTTCTTTCCGTCTCCTTTATAAAGATATGCATAATAGCTTTCCAAGCGAACTTAGACCCTGCCTGTCTACTTGTAGAAGAGCTAGTAGCTGTGTGGGAGTTTTTTTAAGAACAGCTACTGAAATACTGAAATCACCAAGAGGGGAAACAACAGCACCACCTTATCACTTTCATTAATGCTATGGTTTTCAAATTACATTCCCACAGAGTATATTATTTGGTCCTTACAACATCTGCTTGAAAGAAGATAAGGCAGGTTATTTGATTTCTGGTATAGAGGGATTAAGGGCTTTTTCTAAGAACACACTGCTATTAAATAATAGAGCTAGGTCTAAAATTCAGGGTCTTCTCCAACATTTATTATGATAATTTTCAAACATAAAAAATTTGTTTTTTGTTTTGTTTTGTTTGAGACAGGGTCTTGCTTTGTCACCCAGGCTGGGGTACAGTGGCACAGACACAGCTAACTTCAGCCTCAACCTCCCCTGGGCTGAAGCAATCCTCTCACCTCAGCCTCCCTAGTAGCTGGAACTACAGGTGCACACTACCACATCTGGCTAATTTTTGTCTTTTTGGTAGAGATGGGTTTTGTAGAGATGTTGTCCAGGCTGGTCTTGAACTCCTAAACTCAAGGGATCTGCCCGCCTCAGCCTCCCAAAGTGCTGGGATTACAGGCATGAGCCACTGTGCCCAGCCAATAATACAATTTCCTACAGGTATTTGTTAAGTAGATAATAAAGACAAGATTTTAGTGAAGTAGGCTAGTGAATATCAATTAGGAAAACCTGGCAAAGTTTGAATGAATCAATTCAGTGAAATCTGTCATTAAATAAACTGACTCTTTCAAGAATTGGACAATAACTGAACAGTCATTTAGCAAGCTGGTCAGCTTCTGCATGTAAACAAGTCATTTCTCTCCTCAGTTTCTTACTCTGTAAAATGAGGAGATTGGCGCAATGAGATACCATCTCATACCCATTAGGATGGCTACTATCAATATCATAGAAAATAGTATTAGTGAGGATGTGGAGAAATTGGAACCCTGTACATGGTTGGCAGGAAGGTAAAATGGTGCAGGTGCTATAGAAAACAATTTGGCAGTTCCTTAAAAAATTAAAACAATTATCATGTGATAACTGATATCACTTAACAGGGGATCCAGCCATTCCACTTCTGGGCACATATTCAGAAGAAATCAAAGTGGGGTCTCAAGATATTGGTACACCCATGTTCACAGTAGTAAATTCACAATAGCCAAAAGATGGACGTGAACCAAGTGTCCACTGATACACAAACGGATAAACAAAATATGGTACATACATACCATAATAGAATATCA
The DNA here is from genome assembly GCF_037993035.2 of Macaca fascicularis. Lineage (NCBI taxonomy): Eukaryota > Metazoa > Chordata > Mammalia > Primates > Cercopithecidae > Macaca > Macaca fascicularis. The sequence continues at coordinate 141,610,435 of NC_088381.1, read as the reverse complement.
TTTAACATTAAGCAGGAACAGACTGGGTGCAATGGCTCACACCTGTAATCCTAACACTTTGGGAGGCTGAGGCGGGTGGCTCGCCTGAGATCAGGAGTTTGAGACCAGCCTGGCCAACATAGTGAAATCCCATCTCTACTAAAAATATAAAAAAATTAGCCGGGTGTGGTGGCACATGCCTGTAGTCCCAGCTACTTTGGTGGCTGATGCAGAAGAATTGCTTGAACCTGGGAGGCGGAGGTTGGAATGAGCCGAAATTGCGCCACTGCACTCCAGCCTAGGCAATACAGTGAGACTCAGTCTCAAAAAAAAAACATTAAGCAGAAAGGAAATTCTGACACATGCTACGACATGGATGAAACTTGAGGACATTACGCTAAGTTAAATAAGCCAGTCATAAAAAGATAAATGCTGTATGATACTACTTATATGAAATACCTAGAGTAGTTAAATTTGTAAAGATGGAAAGTGGAATGGTGGGTGCCAGGGATGGGGGAAGAGGCAGTGGGAAGCTATTATATGCTTATAGAGGTTCAGACTCACAAGACGAAGAGAGTTCTGGAGATGGATGGTGATGGTTGTACAAGTCTACTTACTACCACTGAACTATACCCTTAAAAATCCTTTAGATGGTAAACTTTATGTTATGCATATTTCACCACCATAAAAAACATTGGAAAAAATGAGGAAGTTGGACAAGTTCTTTAAGGCACCTCTCAGCTATTAAAATTTGTGATTTTTTAAGGTCAACCCATTGTAAGTATTGAAAACAAAAAAGTAAACGTCTGCTCTGTAAATAATATCATATTGGAGGTTACAGAAGTGGGAGAGCTTTATGAAATGGCATAAAAATCTCTGTTTTTTTGTTTCTTTGTTTATTTTTTAATTTAGAGACAGGGTCTTGATCTGTTACCCATGCTGCAGTGCAGTGGCACAATCAGCTCACTGCAGCCTTGAACTCCTGGGCTCAAGTGATCCTCCTGCCTCAGCTCCCTGAGTAGTTAGAACAGGCAGGTGCCACCATGCTTGGCTAATTAAAGAAACAAATTTTTTTTTTGTAGAGACAAGGGTCTCACTATGTTGTCCATGCTTGACTCCAACTACTGGCCTTAAGTGATCCCACTGCCTCGGCCTCCTCAAGTGCTGGCATTACAGATCTGAGCCTCTGTGCCCAGCTAAAACATTATTTATAAATTAAGTGTAGCCTGTGTACAGTGTTTTATAAAATCTACAGTTGTGGGCTGGGCATGGTGGCTCATGCTTGTAATCCCAGCACTTTGGGAGGCCAAGGCGGATAGATCACTTGAGGTCAGGAGTTCGAGACCAGCCTGACCAACATGGTGAAACCCCATCTCTACTAAAACGACAAAAATTAGCTGGGTACAGTGACACGTGCCTGTAATCCCAGCTATTCAGGAGGCTGAGGAGGGAGAATCACTTGAATCTGGGAGGCGGATGTTGCAGTGAACTGACATTACGCCACTGCACCCTAGCCTAGGTGACAGGGCAAGACTCCCTCTCAAAAAAAAAAAAAAAAAAAAAAAAAAAATCAAATTTTTATAGAGCATTAAGAATTTTACTCACTATATCCAATTAGAAAGCAAATAATTCATCTAATGGTTATAAACTTCCTTTATTTAATCCCAGAATCTGACCCTTAATAATTTCTTTTTTTTTTTTTTTGAGACAGAGTCTCGCTCTGTTGCCCAGGCTGGAGTGCAGTGGCCCCATCTCAGCTCACTGCAAGCTCCACCTCCCAGGTTCATGCCATTCTCCTGCCTCAGCCTCCCGAGTAGCAGGGACTACAGGCGCCCACCACCACGCCTGGCTAATTTTTTTTTGTATTTTTTTTAGTAGGGATGGGATTTCACCTTGTTAGCCAGGATAGTCTCGATCTCTTGACCTCGTGATCCGTCCACCTCGGCCTCCCAAAATGCTGAGATCACAGGTGTGAGCCACCGTGCCCAGCCTGACCCTTAAGAATTTCCAAGCATTTTTAAAACTCATCAGTAACACTTTACGTGGGTAAATAGAATCACAGAGGTGGAAATATAATTCACAGTTTGGTTAATAAATTTGAGATAATTCCAAAATTGCACCTCTGAACATGACTCCTATTCAGGGTTACCACTGTTTCTGTACTGAGGAGGATGGCCATGTTAGCCTGTTTGGTCTTGGGAGGTTACTGTTGAAAACCACTGCAATTTCAGCTCCCCACTGCCTCTTACAAAGCACAAGCTAGATTTATTGGGAGGGGAAAGGAGTCAGGGCCATACAAAATTTCAGTATGTTTATGAATTATTTAACAATAAACACATTAAAAATTATTGTCTTTTCGGGAACAAATACAAGAAAAATACACTTAATCTTTCATGAAGTTGCCTAGTTTTACGTTATTACTCCATCTTACCTTCTTTGGAAGGAAATTCAAATGGCCAATAAATATAGAAATAAGACATGTCAAAAAAATTTTAAATGCCTAAGGCTGGTATGGGAAATTGGGAAATCTCACACATTACTGGTGGGAGTATAGGTTGTTACAAACTTTTTGAAGGGCAACTTGAGAATATGTCACAAAAGCCTTAAAAGAAACTGATACCTTCTGACCTAGCAATTCCATTTCAAGGAATTTATCCAAGAAATTATTCATGGATGTGTGCAAATTAAATAAATAAAATAATAATAAATAACAACCTACCAGTCCATTTAAGTTCTTTATATTGTTTCTTCCTAAAGATAATATCCTCAAGTTTTCTGTAGTGAAAAGAAAACATTTTTTTGTTTACTAGAATCATAGTACACAATTGTTGTAAATCTAGTATAATAAAGCTTTAATAAGTTTTATATAATAGATATCCTTATACAATGAGTAAGAAAGGTTGTGTTAACAAAAATGGGTAATCAAGTAGAAAATAACATTGACCTATCATCTAAAGTAAACACTACAGGTATAATTTCATAACATGTCAATATTAAATTTAAAAATGGTTAGCTATCTGGAACACATGGTCTTAAATTGCTGGCTAATAAAAATATTACAGGATAGAAGAGCAGTAGAGAATATTTTGAGTTTGGGAACATATATATTTCAAATCTCTTATGAGAACTCACACTAGAAAATAAGAACATATATTTATGTATTGTCCACCTCACTCCATGAAGGATTAGAAGTGAAATAAAATAAATTTGGTATTTAAAAAATCATTTGCTTTCAAGTTTTTAAATAATTAGACTGTGATTTGGTTAAAAAATAAAATGCCTATCTTTATTTTTTAAAGGTTATTTCTATTTGTATATCATATAGGCTATTTCTGGAGGAGAAAAAAGAAAGTAGAAACTGTGGTTGTCTTTGGGGAGGAAATAACAGTCTATGGTTAGAAGTAGACATTTCCCATTGTAATCTCTTTTGAACCATTTGAATAAAGCCAGATGCATATATTATTTTTCCAAATAAAAAAAAATCTTTTTTAAACACCCAGGAAACCTCATTTCTGTTCCAAGAAACTACTGTGATTACTTTTGCTTATCACTATATTGAATTTTCACACCTTAAACATCTGTAACTTCTTTGTCTAATATGGTGGTCACTAGCCACATGTGGCTCTTTAATTAAAATTAATTACAATTTAAAATTCAGTTTCTCAGTCACACTAGCCACATTTCAAGTGCTTAATAACTATATGTGGCTAGTAGCAACTGTATTGGGACAGTGCTGACAGTTCTGTTGGATGACATTATTCTACAACATCCATAATTGAATGGTAAGAACTCAAATCCAATTAACTGAGTTTCAATCCCAACTCTCTAGGGAAGCAACCAAACCTCTTTGAATCTATTTTACCATATATAAAATGGGGAAATATAATTTCTATCTTATAGGAATCTAAGGATGAAATGAGGTAATTACCTAAAACATTCAGTGAGATGTGTAATCCATGGTAAGTACACAATAAATGATCTGTGTGTGAATGTGTGTGTGTGTGTGTGTCTGTGTGAATCAGGCATATGTAACTTTGACTTTAAACTTTAATTTATTTTATAAATTATTTTAAATCGTCTTACAAGAAACAATGAGCTTTTAGAGCAAGGTATTTTAAGAGTGGTCTAATTCACACCAAATGATTTAACTGTTGAAGCAAGACCCCATGTTATGGGCTGAATTGTGTAATTCTTATCTTTAAATCCTAATCGCTAGCATCAGAACATGACTGCATTTGGAGACAGAGCCTGTAAAGAGGTAATTGGGCCAGTCATGGTAGCTTATGCCAATTATCCCAGCACTTTGAGAAGGTGAAGTGGGAGGATCACTTGAGGCCAGGAGTTCGAGACCAGCCTGGGCAACATAGAAAGACTCTGCCTTTACAGAAATAAAAATACAAAATAAAAAATTTAGGCTGGGCGAGGTGGCTCACTCCTGTAATCCCAGCACTTTGGGAGGCTGAGGCGGGTGGATCACGAGATCAGAAGATCAAGACCATCCTGGCCAACATGGTGAAACCCCGTCTCTACTAAAAATACAAAAATTAGCTGGGCATGGTGGCGCATGCCTATAATCCCAGCTACTTGGGAGGGTGAGGCAGAAGAATCGCTTGAACCGAGGAGGTGGAGCTTGCAGTGAGCCAAGATTGTGCCACTGCACTCCAGCCTGGTGACAGAGCAAGACTCTCTCTCAAAAAAAAAAAAAAAAAAAAAAAAATTTAACTGGGCATGGGGCATGGTAGCACATGCCTGTAAGCCTAGCCTAGCTACTCAGGGAGTCTGAGGCAGGAGGATGGTTTCAGCACAGGAGTTTGTACCACTGTACTCTAGCCTGGGTAACAGAGTAAGACCCTGTCTAAAAGAAAAAAAGAAAGAGGTAGTTAATTGGGCCATTTAGACACTTAAAAAAAATAAAAGGGTAATTAAGGTAAAATGAGGTCATTTGGATGGGTCGTAATCCAGCATGATTGGTATCCTTGTCCAGCATGATTGGTATCCTTGTAACAAGAGGCAATTTGGACACAGACACAGAAAAAGACCATGTAAAGAGAGAGGGAGGGGCCAGGTGTAGAAGCTCACGCCTGTAATCCCACCACTTTGGGAAGCCGAGGTGGGTGGATCACTTAAGGCCAGGAGTTTGAGACCAGCCTGGCCAACATGGCGAAACCCCATCTCTACTAAAAATAAAAAAATTAGCTGGGCATGGTGTGTGCCTGTAATCCCAGCTACTAGGAAGGCTGAGGCAGAAGAATTGCTTGAGCCTGGGAGGCGGAGGTTGCAGTGAGCCAAGATCATGCCGCTGTATCCCAGCCTGGGTGACAGAACAAGACTCTGTCTCAAAAAAATAAAAATAAAAAAAATGACAGAGGGAGAAGACAGTCATCTACAAGCCAAGGAGAGAGGCCTCAGAAGAAATCAACTATGCTGAACATCTTGATCTTGGACTTTTACCCTCCAGAACTGTGAGAAAATTTCTATTGTTTAAGCCACCCAATCTGTGGGACTTTGTAACGGCAACCTAGCAAACTAATATATCCTATATAACTACTATAAATTTATGAAAATTAAATATTTAAGAAAATCACATAATTATTCTTTAAAGCTTCTTGATATGAAAAAACACCATTTTCTTTTTTCTATTTCATGAAGAATTAAATGCTTATTCAATAATTTATTCACTCAACACATAAGTTATTGATCATCTACCATACACCAGGAACAGCAATAAGCACTTGCAATATTACAGCAAATAATACAGACAAAATTCCTGCTATCAAGGAGCTAACATTTGGCAGATAAACAAAATAAGTAAGTATATTAGATAGTGACAAATGTGAAGGAGAAAAGAAATAACCAAGTAAAAGCAATGAAATATCAGGAGGTTGGGAACAGTTGATTTTTTGATAGGAGATGATGTTAGGGAAAGATCCAAAGGAAGTTAGTAAGAGAGTTCACCATGCAGATATCTGGAGGAAGAACATTTACAGGCAAGAGAACTTCAAGTACAAAAGCTTTGAGGCAGGACCACATAAGCTGAGAGAATGAATGAAGAGTAATAGGACATGAAATTAGAGGAAATATTCTTGGTTGTAAGTCCATACATATAATATGAAAGAAATTAAAGGAAATAATAGGCTTTAGAGAGGATGTGAGAGAGAGGAGTCAAGAAATTACCAAGAGGTTTGGCCTGAACAACTGGAGAAATGGACTTGTCGCTATCTGAGATAAATCTGGTGCAAGAGTGGCTCACTCACGCCTGTAATCCCAGAATTTTGGGAGGCCGAGGCAGGCAGATCGCTTGAGCCCAGTAATTCGAGACCAGCCTGGGCAACATGGGGAGACCCCAACTCTATAAAAATACCCAAAAAAAATTAGTCGGGCTTGGTGGTGCACACCTATAGTCTCAGCTACTCAGGAAGCTGAGGTGGGAGGATGGCTTAAGCCCAAGAGGTGGAGGTTGCAGTAAGCCGAGATGGCATCACATTGCACTCCAGCCTGGATGACAGAGCAAGATCCTGTAAAAAGAAAAGAAACACACAGGAGTTGGTTTATCTGGGGTTAGGGGAAGATATCTAGACTCAGTTTTGGACATGTTAAGTGTGAGATGTTGGCCAGTCACTGGGGCTCATACCTGTAATCCCAGCACTTTGATTCACACTTGATTCAAGAGCTCCTCCCACCTCAGCCTCCCAAATAGCTGGGATTATAGGCGTGTGCCACCACGCCCAGCTAACTTTTTTGGATTTTTAGTAGAGATGAGGTTTCACCATGTTGGCCAGGCTGGTCTTGAACTCCTGGCCTCAAGTGATCCACCTGTCTGGGCATCCTAAAGTGCTGGGATTACAGGTGTGAACCACCATCCCCAGCCATAAAATTAAATTTTTTAAAAAATGAAAAATTCAATTTTTAAAAAGTATGAGATGTCTGTCAGATATCCTGTGGAAATATCACCCAATGGAATATATGAATCTGCAATTCGGAGGACACAGTTGGGCTAGAGATCTAAATGTGGCAGCCATCAGCATACTGATGGTGAGGCCATGACTCTGGATGAGATAATCTAGGGAGTAAATGAAGAAAAAAAAGAGAAGAGATACAAGAACTGAGTCCTGGGGCCTTCCAATATTTAAAGGTTATGGATATGAAACTGGGAAAAAGTGGCCAAAAAGACAGGAGGAAATCAAGGGGGACAGTATCCTAAAGCCAAATACTGAAAATGCTTTAAAGAGGGAAGAGAAATCATCTGTGTCAAAAATACGCTGATTCATCAACTAAGATGAGGACTGAGAAATGACCTCAGCAATGGGAGATAAGAAATACATGCAATTTTTTCTAAGATAATCTCTAACTCCTTTTTGAAAAACTGCACATGAAAATGGTAATGAATGGCTAAAAAGACCATATGTATTACTGTATAAGGAAATAAATTGATATCCAAAGTTAATAGATTAAGTGTTCTAACATAACACAATATATATTTTCCATATTTTATGTGCTGCATAAGTAGGGTATCACTAGAAGAAAAGTACTATAGTTTTCTTCATACAAGATCCTGATGAAAATCAAAACTGTGCTTTCAAGTTTTATGCTTATTTGTAACCTGTAACCTGAAGGAGTATACTTTTTCACCAAAGATAAATAGCAACAAAATTTATTTTCTAATCTTTAAGATTATTATTCATATTATACAGCTTTTTAGTCATGGTTTGAACACAGTCATATCAAGCAATTTTCTAGTCACAATTCTGGTACAATAAATAAAAATTGCTATTAGGGTTGTTCTGCCTGATAAATCACCTGTTAAATAGGAATACCTATTTATTTCAGATCATCTCATGATGGCATAATAGGTAAGACTACAGTGTTCATGAAAGGAGATGGGTAGGAGGCAAGCTACAGCATAACTTCAATCCTCATATGGATCAATTAGCTTCTTTTTGCTTCATAGTCACAGATAAAATGTATTCGCTAGCCACAGACTGCATAAATTGTATTTGTTACTAGCAGAACTAAAATGAAATGAGCCAAATATAGCAAATACCTATACTCTCTGATTTTGTGTCTACAGCAGACATCAATAATTGATCAAGGTATTCGTTCCACTAAGTTTTTGGAACTCTTATTATTACAATTTTCCTAAGAGTCTCTACCAACGGACCAAAGTTTAGAAAGTTATTTAAAACCCAGTGCCAGCCCTACATAGAAGGTCATCCATTTTCAGTATTATCATAGTCTCTTTTTTTTTTTTTTTTTTTGAGATGAGTCTCACTCTCCCAGGCTGGAGTACAGTAGCACAATCTTGGCTCACTGCAACCTTCACCTCCTGGGTTCCAGCTACTCTCCTGCCTCAGCCTCCTGGGTAGCTGGGACTACAGGTGCGCACCATCATGCCCAGCTAATTTTGTACTTTTAGTAGAGATGGGGTTTCACCATGTTGGCCAGGTTGGTCTCGATCTCCCAACCTCGTGATCCACCTGCCTCGGCCTCCCAAAGTGCTGGGATTACAGGTGTGAGCCACTGCGCCAAGCCTTCTTTCGTTTTTTGGGGACAGAGTTTCACTCTTGTTGCCCAGGCTGGAGTGCAATGGCCCAATCTCAGCTCACTGCAACCTCCGTCTCCAGGGTTCAAGCGATTCTCCTGCCTCAGCCTCCCGAGTAGCTAGGATTACAGGCACCCGCCACCATGCCTGGCTAATTTTTATATTTTTAGTAGAGACAGGGTTTTACCACATTGGCCAGGCTGATCTCAAACTCCTGACCTCAGGTGATCCACCCACCTCGGCCTCCCAAAGTGCTGGTATTACAGGTGTGAGCCACCATGCCCAGTCCACAGTCATGTTTTTATATAAAGAAAAGCATGTAATCTGTCATGATAAATAATATGTTATCAACTTGCTTAGTCACATTTAAGTAAGTTACTTCAATTACAGACAAAAAAGCTGAATAAAATGTAATAAATTGTTTAATGAGTGAGTCAGCAAAAAATTAGAATAGACAGGCATCTCACAACACAACTCTACTAGTTAACACTATGTAAATACTGAAGGCCAACTTTCCAGCAGTGTGTAAGTACTGAATGCCGACTTTGAGTAAGGTACGAGGGGTACTGGAATAGAAGATTAAAAGATTAACAAGATGATGCTTTTCCTCAAGGAATTCACTATCTAAAGAGCAGAACATATTCCCAATTAACTATAATAATGATTAATATTTGTTGCGCATTTTATATGCACCAGCCATAATTCTAAGTACTCTATATATACTAACTCAGTCTTCACAATAATTATGAGATAGGTAATTATTATTATAATCCAAGTAGACTGTTATGAATATTCCCAAAGGAGTAATTAATTTTGACGATGGAGATGAGGGAAGTCTTTAAGGAGGGGTGACATTCACACATAGCATTCGTAATTTTTTTTTTTTTTTCTGAGACAAGGTCTTGCTCTGTTGCACAGGCTGGAGTGCAGTAGCACCATCATAGCTCGCTGCAGACTCACTCTCCTGAGCTCAAGTAATCCTCCTCCCAAGTAGCTGGGACTACAGGCAAACACCACCATGCCCAGATAATTTTTAACATTTTTAGTAGAAACGGGGGTCTCGCTATATTGCCCAGACTGGTCTCAAAATCCTGAACTTAAGTGATCCACCTGCCTCAGCCTCCCAAAGTGCTGGGATTATAGGCATGAGCCACAGTATCTGGCTGCATTCTTAATCTTAAATTCTTACAGGATTTTCCTGTTACAGGAAGAAGCTGTTCTCAGTGAAAAGTATTGCAATAATAAATGTTACAAAGTCATTTTTAAAATAGTATATTTGGGTGTGAATTGGATAGTAAAAGCTTTTAGATGACTTTGAATGCAACATCAAAGCATTTGGTCTTTACTAGGCAAAGAGGCATCATTAAAAGGTCTCTGATATAATGATATTCAAATAATATTTTTAGAAAGAAAACTCTCTTATCAGTGAGGAAGGTCACCTGAAGGGCAGAAATACAGGAGAAAAGGAGATCAATTAGGAGGCTATTGAGGGAGAAGAAAAGGAGAAATCAGTTAAGTAAACAGTGAAGGCCAGTCCTTGGAAAAGCAGCCTGCCTGAAAAATCATAGCTACAGGCAAAAATACAACAGCCTGGGGAAAACTCAGGCAGCACCTGCACGGATAAGTATGTAGGGTCCAGCACAAATTGCTCTTTGTATAAATGGCGGGCTCCCAGGAAAGTTTCTTCCCCTTTTCAGATATGTACACAGTAGGCTCCCTGGGAACTTGTACAGGGAGGAAAGGGACTTACCTAAAATAAACCCATAATTACACAAAGAAGAGAAGCAGTGCTTTGATGCTTGCCTGGAGATATACCCACAACTACATAGATAAGGGGGAGTTGTGCAGACAGCTTTTCAGATAAGAGAAGTTACTCAAACAGCTACAGAGGTGAGAGGAGTTTCTTATAAAAGTTTTTGAATTCAACTGTAAAAACAGCAACTCACTTGGGGTTCCCTCTCCACTGCAGAGAGCTTTCTTTTTTCACTCATTAAACTTTCACTGCAACCTCACCCTTTGCATCCACATTCCTTAATTTTCTCAGTCATGAGACAACGAACTAGGATAACACCTTAGATAATAAGACCAGTGACCCTGACCTGTTTCACTATCACAAAAGTTATAGTGTTTTTCAAATTATGGGTCGTGAGCCTAAATTAATAGGTTATGAAATCAATTTAGTGTGTTGTGATCAACATTAAAAAAAAAAAAAAAAAAAAAGCCAGGCGTGGTGGCTCACGTCTGTAATCCCAGCACTTTGGGAGGCCGAGGCGGGCGGATCACGAGGTCAGTCAGGAGATTGAGACCATCCTGGCTAACACGAAACTAAAATTACAAAAAATATTAGCCAGGCATGGTGGCGGGTGCTTGCGGTCCTAGCTACTCGGGAGGTTGAGGCAAGAGAATGGTGTGAACCCAGGAGGCAGAGCTTGCAGTGAGCTGAGATCGCGCCACGGCACTCCAGCCTGGGCGACAGAGCGAGACTCTGTCTCAAAAAAAAAAAAAAAAGAAAGAAAATTTTAAAAACACATAATGGAAGTGGCCAGGCGTGGTGGCTCATGACTATAATCCCAGCACTTTGGGAGGCTGAGGCGGGTGGATAACTTTAGGTCAGAAGTTCGAGACCAGCCTGGCCAACATGGTGAAACCCTGTCTCTACTAAAAATACAAAAATTAGCCAGGTGTGGCAGTGGGCACCTGTAATCCCAGCTACTCGGGAGACTGAGGCAGGAGAACTGCTTGAACCCAGGAGGCGGAGGTTGTAGTGAGCTGAGATTGCACCACTGAAATCCAGCCTGGGCAACAGAGTGAGACGCCATCTCAAAAAAAAAAGAAAAAAAATTACTGGGACCTATGCTATATAAGGGTAAATGCTATCTTGCAAACTTTATTCATGTTTATATGTGTATGTACATATTTGATATGCATATTCATATGAATGTATAATAAATTCAGATGTAATTCTTACAATGGAAAGTAGTCAAAATGTTTGAAGAACATGACCTAAGGGGAAGATGATGAGGGTCTAAATTAAAGTTGTAACTCCTGGAAATGGAAAAGCAATACTTTATTTGAGTGCTCCTTCAAAGAGTAGAGTTAACAGGATTTAGTGATGAACTTGCATATAGGGCTTCAAGAGAGACTGTGGTAGGCTAAACAACGGCTCCCCAAAGATACCTACATTCTAATCCCTGGAACCTGTGAATGTTACCTTATATGGCAAAAAAAAAAGTACTTTGCAGATATGATTAAGGATCTTGAGAGATGGGGAGATTATCCTCAAGATCAGGGTGTGCCCTAATGCAATCACATGTATCCTCATAAGAGGGAGGCAGACAGAGATGTGACATAGAAGGAGAAGCCAGTGTGACTACAGGCAGAGACTGGAGTGATGAGTCACAAGCCAAGGAATGCAGCAGCCACCAGAAGCTGGAAGAGGCTAGAAAAAGATTCTCCTCCAGCCTCCAGAGGGAGCATGGCTTGATTTTCACCAGATGAAACTGATTTCAGACTTCTGGTCTCTAGAACCATAAGAGAATACATATCCATCATTTTAAGCCATCAAATTACAGCAGCCACAGGAAACTAACACAGGGTCAGAGGCCTTGGCAACTGGGAGGGAGGCAATGTCATTAACAAGGATAAGGAGCACGGGAAAAACAGGGATGATGAATTAAAAATTAAATATAACAAGTTGGAAATACAGAAAAGACAAATCTGAACAAAGAAATATGTAATTAAAAATCTGATATTATATTTAAGACATCTCAATTCTAACTCTATAAAAGCTTTTAAATGTCTTTAAAATGTTCAGAGCTCATGCTATCTCTACTTTTCTTTGGATAATCAAACTTAAGACATAGTTTATGTATTCTACTATCTGACAACAAGTATAGCTAAAACAGGTGCCAGCTTCTGGAATTACATATTGTCTCTGGAATGTTTATTAAAATAACTAGGAAATCCATGAACTATCTGTTACTGTGAATCACTTACTTAAGCCATTCAGGTTGGCAATTTTTTCAATGCAGTTTGTAGACAGTGAAAGCTTCCTTTAAAAGAACAAAGAAAAAATTTAAATTAATGTGAAAAACTTAAATGGTAAATCAGAAATTATTCCTTAACAATAGTGCCCATGAAAGATAGTATTTAAGTAATACTTCCCCACTCAATCATAGTATTTATTACTTCATTTTAAAATCACTGTTTTTCTCTGATTACATAAGTTAATAAACACTTATTGAAAATTTGAAAAAATCTTCTTGAGGGCAATTTGGTATTAACAATTTTTTTTTCTTCTTAAGACACAGTCTCACTCTATCACCTAAGCTGGAGTGCAGTAGCACCATTTCAGCTCACTGCAACTTCCACCTCCCTGGTTCAAGCAATTCTCCTGCCTCAGCCACCCAAGTAGCTGGGATTACAGGTGCCTGCTACCATGCCTGGCTAATTTTTGTATTTTTAGTGGAGATAGGGTTTCACCATGTTGGCCAAGATGGTCTTGAACTCCTGACCTCACATGATCCACTTGCTTCGGCCTCCCAAAAGTGCTGGGATTAGAGGTGTGAGTCACCGCGCCTGGCCCTGGTATTATCAAGTTTTTTAATGCATACATTTCTTGACTCAGTTTTTCACTTATAGAAATACATCCTACTGAAATATTAATATAAATGCCAAAAGATAATGAACTAGATTATACGTATTACTGGAATAGCAGACAAATTGAAAAAATCTATAAGCACCTGTTAACTGAGGAACAGATAGTGAAATATTAAGCTGCCACTAAAACAAAGAAGATTGGGCTATAGACACCAACTTGGGAAGATGTCTATGATACATAATTTAAAAACCATCTAGCAGAACAATACTTTTTTTTTTTTTTTTTTTTTTTTTTTTTTTTTTTGAGACAGAGTCTCGCTCTGTGGCCCAGGCTGGAGTGCAGTGGCATGATCTCAGTTCACTGCAACCTCTGCCTCCTGGGTTCAAGTGATTTTCATGCCTCAGCCACCCAAGTAGCTGGGATTATGAGTGTGCAAGTCATGTAAACGACTGGCCAAATCTGTATATTTTCTAGTCACCCCCCACTCCTGAGAACTCCCAGTGATTAATGGAGTGCCTTTAAATCTAGGAATACGGTTGGGAAATAATTCTTTAATTCTTGTTAAGGCAGCCAGCACAAAGAAATTGTCAGCAAAATATGAACAGGTTGACTCGAGGTGATACACAAGGTGCTTTAGCATGAGGTACAAAACCTTCTCAAATTTGTTTGCCTTTGAGATGGCTTTATGATAAGAAGATATTTGATCACTTTGAAATCATGCCTGATGCCAAAAAAGCATGTGGTGGTGGATTTTTACGTGACACACTGTGTTCTCATCACAAAGAACAAGCTGTGTACAAAAGCTAAATATGTTTGCTCTCCCCTTTGATCCCACAGATGGATATTAGTCTAATGCATGGGTTCACAAACATGCGTCCTAGAATTACCCAAGTTGCTTACTGTAAATGCAGATTCCTAGGTTTCATCAGTAAATATTCTATTTCTATAAATTTGGGATAGGGCTGATCTCCTGCATAAAGTGCAGATGATCAAGGGATCACACTTAGACAAACACAGGGTGAAGAAATCAGAAAAAAACCCAGTGATTCTGTGGTATACTATAGCCCTGATGAGAGACACTTGTAGCCTAAAAACATGGTTACAAGGCAACATGGTATAATTGCCTCAAATTAGCCACAGAATGCTGCTAAAATACATATATTGAGAAAATAAATTAACAGAAATTACTATAGATTTGATATTTAAAGTCACAGGATATAGGATTACAAAATAAGTAGTCCAGGCGCAGTGGCTCATGCCTGTAGTCCCAGCACTTTGGAAGGCTGAGGTGGGTGGATCACTTGAGGTCAGGAGTTCGAGACCAACTCGGCCAACATGGTGAAACCCCATCTCTACTAAAAATATAAAAAAAAATTAGCCAGGTGTGGTGGCGAGCGCCTGTAGTCCCAGCTACTTGGGAGGCTGAGGCAGGAGAATTGCTTGAACCCAGAAGGCAGAGGTTCCAATGAGCCAAGATCACATCACTGCACTGCAGCCTGGGTGACAAAGAATGTCTCAAAAAAATAAAGGATAATTTGATCCCAATTAGAATTTTTTTTTTTTTTTTTAAAGTTAGAAGGCTCTACAAAAATGCTAGCACTGGTTCTCACACAGTGCTGGATTTTGGTTGATGTTAATTCCTTTTCTTTGTGCTGCTTATATTTTCCAGATGTTTTACAACGTGTTTTTATTAACTTTAAACTTTTTTTAAAGGGGTATCTCTTAGGCATGTAGTAAGAAAATACATTTTTGACTTTGTGGATAATTTTACAAGAGAAAGTAGTAGATTTTACAAGAGTCATAGTTTATTATGGTGCTCGCTTCAGCAGCACATGTACTAAACTGGAATGATAGATTAGCATGGCCCCTGCACAAGGATGACATACACATTCATGACGCATTCCGTATTTAAAAAATATATAGTTTATTGTGTTATTTAGCTTCTCCCAAAAGACTAGGAGATGTATATTTTCAAACACATTATAAAAACTGTACTAAAAATATTGTACTGTTTGGCCAGGCGCGGTGGCTCACGCCGGTAATCTCAGCACTTTGGGAGGCCAAGGTGGGCAGATCACGAGGTCAGGAGATCAAGATCATCCTGGCTAACATGGTGAAACCCTGTCTCTACTAAAAATACAAAAAATTTGCTGGGCATGGTGGCACGTGCCTGTAGTCTCAGCTACCTGGGAGGCTGAGGCAGGAGAATTGCTTAAATCCAGGAGTCATAGGTAGGAGTCATAGGTTGCAGAGAGCCGATATCATGCCATTGCACTCCAGCCTGGGCGATAGAGCCAGACTCCATCTCAAAAAAAAAAAAAAAAAAAAAAAAAAAAATTGTACTGTACTGTTCAATAGTTTCTATTAATAATCCCATAAACCAGTCATTTTTCATGTTTGGCCTTGCCAAAGGGAGAATTACACTAAGCAAACAAAAAAAAAATGAAGACCACAGAAAACAAACATATTTTCTTACTTTGTGTGTTTAAGAAAAGAAAGGGAAACCTAACAGCAATACTAGAAGGATGAAAAGAGAACTTACTCGCAATTAGCAAGCATGGACAAGGATGCATCCATCTTCTCTATAGGGGGAATCTGGGCATAAAGTTTTATCTCTTTGGCTTCAGATGGCCTCTGGCCAGTTTTCTCTTCCTATGAGAAAAATACATTTGGAAGAAATAACCCATGATTGTAATGTGGAACCAAAAGAGGCCAGAATTTCCCAAGGCTTTTCCATGTTTATTTCAAAACAATTGCTAGAATTTAGCAAACTGTTTAATAATTCTTTACCATTAGCTCATTGAAAACATTTACCTACTGACCCTGATAATCAGATTTACATGTGGCTGAATCAGATAACTATTAGGTCCCTACCAAATGAAAATGAGAAGAAAATTTAAAAAAACTTTATTTTTGTGGTATTTAAAATTTGAAAAGGACACAAACAAATGCAAAGATATCCCATATTCATGGATCAGAAGAATTAATATAATTAAAATGACCATACTTCCCAATGCAAGCTACAGATTCAATGTAATTCCTATCAAAATACCAATGTCATTTTTCACAGAAATAGAAAAAAGTCCTAAAATTTATATGGAACCAAAAAAGAACACAAATAGCCCAAACAATCCTGAGCAAAAAGAACAAAATTGGATGTTATCAGACTACCTGATTTCAAAATATATTATAAGGTGAACACAACCCAAACAGCACGGTATTGGTATAAAGGCAGATACATAGACCAATAGAATGGAATGGAGAATCCAGAAATAAGTCCATGTATTTACAGCCAACTGATTTTTGACAAAGGCACCAAGAACATACATTGGGAAAAGGATACCCTCTTCAATAAATGGTGCTGGAAAAACTGGATATCCAAATGCAGATGAATGAAACTGGACCCCTTTCTCGCACCATATGCAAAAATCACCATGATGAATTAAAGACTTAAAAGTAAGACTCAAAACTATAAAGCCACTAGAAGAAAATACAGGGAAAACACTTCAGGACATTGGTCTAGGAGAAGATTTTATGGCTAAGTCCTCAAAAGCACAGGCAACAAAAACAAAAATAAACAATGGAACTAAAACTAAAAAGCTTCTGGGCAGGCGTGGTGGTGCACGCCTGTAATCCCAGCACTTCGAGAGGCCAAGATGGGTGGATCACCTGAGGTCAGGAGTTTAAGACCAGCCTGGCCGACATGGTGAAACACCATCTCTACTAAAAACACAAAAAAGTAGCCAGGCGTGGTGGTGTGCGCCTGTAATCCCAGCTACTTGGGAGGCTGAGGCAGGAGAATTGCTTGAACCTGGGAGGCAGAGGTTGCAGTGAGCTGAGATGATGCCACTGCACTCCATCCTGGGCAACAGAGCAAGACTCCATCTCAAAACATAAAAATAAAAATAAAAAGCTTCTGCACAGCAGAGGAAACAATCAACAGAGTGAAGAGAAAACCTGTTGAATGGGAGAAAATATTTGCGAACTATTCATCTGACAAGTGAACTCAACACAATAGTAAAATGACAAACAGGCACAGTGGCTCATGCCTGTAACACCAGCAATTTGGGAGGCCAAAGAAGGAGGATTGCTTGAGCCCAAGAGTTGGAAACCAGCCTGAACAACGTAGCAAGACCTCATTTCTACAAATAATTTAAAAATCAGCCAGATGTGGTGGCACACACCACATCTTGGTGATGTGCCAATACTTTATAGTATCGGGAGGTGGAGGCTGAGGTGGGAGGATCACTTGAGCTCACTGCACTGCAGCCTGGGGGGACAGAGACCCTGTCCCCAGAAAAACAAACTAACTAACCAAACAAAACTAGAAGCTCAGGAGCCATTTCCTTTGCTTTCCTATGTTTTTTATAACCCACTGCAGTGTAAGACACACAAAACTCCTTTCAAAAACTTAAATCACCACATGTCAATAATAGAAAACAGGCTGGGCACAATGGCTCATGCCTATAATCCTAGCACTTTGGGAGGTTGAGCGTGGAGGATCACTTGAGCTCAGGAGTTTGAGACCAGCCTGGGCAATATAGTGAGACCCCATCTTTACTTTAACAACATTAAATTAAAATAAAATATATTTAATAATAATGATAGAAAATATACAATCAGTTGTAAGATCTAATACGCATCCACTCAGTGTTTATTTTTATGTCATATATTTGTAGGTTAGAGGAGGAGAAATTGACACCTAGTAGATCCTCAATAAATGTTGCGGGAATCAATGAAAAAGTGAGATTGATGTCTTTGAATAATCTTAAAATAAAAAATGCATGGGCCAGGCACAGTGGCTCACGCCTGTAATCCCAGCACCATGGGAGGCTGAGGCAAGAGGATCACTTGAGCTCAGGAGTTCAAGACCAGCCTGGGCAACATAATGAGACTCTGTCTCTACAACAACAGCAACAACAACAAATTAGTCAGGGGTGGTAATGCACACCTGTAGTCCCAGCTACTCAGGTGTTTGAGCCTAGGACACTGAGGCTGCAGTGAGCTATGATTGTGACACTGCACTCCAGCCTGGGTGACAGAGCGAGACACTGTCTCAAAAAAAAAAAAAAAGTAAAAAATGTATGGCCACAATGTAATCTAGAAATAGACTCTACCAGCCAAAACAAAACAAAAAAAAAAACACTAGTTATTGTAAGTAAAATAAAGTGTCAAAATCCAATTCAAGGAAAATGAAATCTGGTACTAAGTCTACTCCATATTCTTTTTTTTCTTAAGATTTTTCATTAAATATTTAACTAAACAGAAATAAATTATAAAAATACATTTAAAGTAAATGAGAAATTTATAAGCACTAAAACAAGAATTCAAGTATTTCATTATTTTATCGACTTTTGTCTATTTTCCCCAGACACCAACGCTTCTGAAAGCCTTTTTATTCAAAGCCTAGTTACAAAAGCAAAAGGTACATTATTATGCAAAAAAACTACACTAGATCTTAGTCAAAAGGCCGAGAATCGAAGCAAAAAAACTACTGATAACATAGACAAGTTTATGGGCACAGAAATTCAGGAGCCATCTCTGTACTCTATGGAAATTATGTCTACAATGCTGAATTCTAACTGTTCAAACCATATAGAATGTTATATAATACTGAAAATATAATTTATATATAATGTATGTTTTTTACAATGTAGTTTCCTTTCTACTATTGCTACTTGAGTATTTTTATTCAGTGTTTGTTTTTCAGTTGTCTATGCATGATTTACATTGTCCACATTGATTGTCTCTGTACTAACCTCCACGAGGCTAAAACCACCTTCTAAAGCCTAGATAATTCACAACCCATATGACTCCAGCATATGAAAATGATATGTAGCTTAGTGATGATACAGTTGAAAAAGAAAATGTATTAACACAGAAATTCCAGCAATTTTATAGCAATAGGTAAAATCGGCTTTTCCATATTTAAATCTTCCAGTGGTCAGATTTTTTTAATTGAAATTTTTATTATAATATTTGAAGTTTGTCCAGTTCCCCCAAGGGTAGCATTTTATGACTATAGCATAATGTAACTATAGTATTGCTATTGATACAATCCACTGATTTTATTCTGATTTTCCCAAGTTTGCTTGTGCTCATGTGCATGTATGACTGTGTGTTTGTATGTGTGTATTAAGCTTTTTTTTTTTTTTTTCTTTTGTTTTGAGACAGAGTCTCGCTCTGTCGCCCAGGCTGGAGTGCGGTGGCACGATCTCGGCTCACTGCAAGCTCCGCCTCCCGGGTTCACGCCATTCTCCTGCCTCAGCCTCCGGAGTAGCTGGGACTACAGGCGCCCGCCACCGCGCTCGGCTAATTTTTTTTATTTTTTATTTTTTAGTAGAGACGGGGTTTCACCGTGTTAGCCAGGATGGTCTCGATCTCCTGACCTCGTGATCCGCTCACCTCAGCCTCCCAAAGTGCTGGAATTACAAGCGTGAGCCACCACGCCCGGCTGTATGTGTATATTAAGTTTTACACAATTTTATCATCTGTGTAGGTTCATGCATCCACCACCATAGTCAAGATAGCTGAATAGTTCCAATATCAAAAGGATCCTTTGTATTAAACAGCTGGATTTGAATAACTAACATTTTTTCTTGTACAGTTTCTAAAAGAAGGAAAAACTCATGTACTCACCCATCTCGCTAAGGCTTCTTTGATTGTTGTTGCTTTTGCCTTTTAAAAAAAAGAAAAGAAAAGAAAAGAAGTTGTATGTATGTATGTATGTATGTATGTACGTATGTATGTATGTATTTTGAAACAGAATCTTGCTCTGTCGCCCAGGCTGGAGTGCCATGGTGTGATCTCCGCTCACTGCAACCTCTGCCTCCTGGGTTCAAGCAATTCTCCTGCCTCAGCCTCCCAAGTAGCTGGGACTACAGGTGCGTGCCACCATGCTTGACTAATTTTTTGTATTTTTAGTAGAGATGGGGTTTCACCATGTTGGCCAGGCTGGTCTCGAGCTCCTGACCTCATGATCCGCCCTCCTCCCTGCCCTCCCCTGCCTCGGCCTCCCAAAGTGCTGGGATTACAAGCGTGAGACACTGCGCCCGGCCCCAAGTTGTCTTTATTGGTGTAATTTGTTGATACACTTTTCAAGCAATAACTATTAGCCTTGGCTTCTACCATTAAAAGGATTTCTTTCTTGGAGATTTTATATGCAAAGAAGATGTTTTAATTTCCTGAAATCAGAATAATTTAAATATCTCTGAGAAAAAAATAAGGAAATCATTATGTAACACCCATACACTTCACTCCCACTTGGTTTACAAAAAATATGTAGCTTTCAATACTTGATATTAAAATACATCTTATTTTACTGATTCTAAGGATCTACATCTTTCTTACATTTTAATATTGAAATTTGGATATATCTTATACTCAGGAACAATTTACAATTGCTGTGGGCAGGTGGCAGTGGTGAAATTTTAGAAAAATATTAACCACTTTATTTCTTATCATATATTCCTTTTTATGTTTGCAAAGGATGAGGATAAAGGATAGGATAAAAATCTGTATGTCTACATACATTTAAAAGAACTCTATCAATAAGTACAAAATAAAAATTTTTTTTTTTTTTTTTTTTTTTTTTTTTTTTTTTTTTTTTTTTTTTTTTGAGACGGAGTCTCGCTTTGTGGTCCAGGCTGGAGTGCAGTGGCCGGATCTCAGCTCACTGCAAGCTCCGCCTCCCGGGTTTACGCCATTCTCCTGCCTCAGCCTCCCAAGTAGCTGGGACTACAGGCACCCGCCACCTCGCCCGGCTAGTTTTTTTTTTGTATTTTTTAGTAGAGACGGGGTTTCACCGTGTTAGCCAGGATGGTCTCGATCTCCTGACCTCGTGATCCGCCCGTCTCGGCCTCCCAAAGTGCTGGGATTACAGGCTTGAGCCACCGCGCCCGGCCCAAAATAAAAATTTTAAATAATAAAATATTTGTCATAGTTCAGTTCAAACCATTTTTTTCTTAGTAAAACAAAATAATGTTGCACCTTATAATTAATAGCAGCTTAGATTCAATTTAATATATTTAAAACTCTAAAGGTACCCAACGGAAGATATCCTTAATGATTTATTGCTGGTGCTCTTTTTTTTTTTTTTTTTGAGACGGAGTCTCGCTCTGTCGCCCAGGCTGGAGTGCAGTGGCCAGATCTCAGCTCACTGCAAGCTCCGCCTCCTGGGTTCACGCCATTCTCCTGCCTCAGCCTCCCGAGTAGCTGGGACTACAGGCGCCCGCCACCTCGCCCGGCTAGTTTTTTGTATTTTTTTTAGTAGAGACGGGGTTTCACCGTGTTAGCCAGGATGGTCTCGATCTCCTGACCTCGTGATCCGCCCGTCTCGGCCTCCCAAAGTGCTGGGATTACAGGCTTGAGCCACCGCACCCAGCCTGGTGCTCTTTTTTTAAAAAAGAACCCCAAAGAATAACAAAAGAAAAGTTTTTAAACTATGTGAACAAATGTGAACCTGAAAGAATCAATTCTTCAAGACAAATCCTGAGTAGTTAACTGGGCCTAAATTTAAAACAGGGCCTAAGCTAGGCACAGTGTCTCACACCTATAATCCCAGCACTTTGGGAGGCCAAGGTGGGAGGATCACCTGAGGCCAGGAGTTCAATACCAACCTGGGCAACATACAGAGACTCCACCTCTACAAAACAAACAAACAAAAAAAATTAGTCTGGCACGGTGGTGCATGCCTATAGTCCTAGCTACTTGGGAGGCTGAGGTGGGATGATCAATTGAACCCAAGAGTTCAAGGTTACAGTGAGGTATGATGGCACCACCACACTCCAGCCTGGGCAACAGGGCAAGCCTGTCTCTGAAAAAATTAAATTAGATTAAATCAAATTAATTAGAGTCAAGCAGCCATTTGCTTACTAGAGGTCATATGCATATTCTGAGTCCCCCCCAAAAACACACCTCTGTTCAACTTTGGGACTTCCAGAGTTCATATGAACTAACCAATCAGAACTCACCTGAATCAACCAATCAGTTCACTTGCCTCAACCAATCAAGGCCCAGCTGTATCAACGAGCCAGACCTGAATGAGTTTGAATCCTTCATTTGCATAAACAGACCTGATTGAGAAGGTGGGAACTTTGGCTATAAAACTCAAGCCCTCCTTTTATTCTCTGGAACACACCTTCCTTCTAAACCTAAGGCTGCATGTAGCCATATGTAAACTGTTCATTGAAATAAGGTTTCTTCCCTCCCTTTTCCTTTTGAGAGAATTTTTGTTCACAAATATATACCATTATGTCTAGAAAGTAAAGACATAGTAATAAGTAACCCTTGGGTTAAAAAGAAAATGATAAAATAATAAAAGAAAAAAAGCCAAAATCTGGGGAATATAACACTAAGAAGGAAACTTACAGATTCAAATACACTTGTCAGAAAATAAGAGATAGAAAACAAATGAGCTAGGTGTTCACACATTTGGAAAAGTACATCATTACAAACCCAAAGAAGGTAGAAGGAAATACAAAGGAAAAAGTCAATGGAAAACAGAATGTGGGGATAAAATAACTAACAAAACTAAAAGTTGGTTCTTAAATCCCTGGCAAGCCTGATTGAGCAAAAAAGAGAGCAATATAAACTGAAAATATAGAATGAGCCAGGCATGGTGGTTCATGTCTGTAATCCCAGCGCTTTGGGAGGCTAAAGTGGGAGGACTGCTTGAGCCCAGGAGTTCGAGACCAGCCTGGGCAAGGCAGTGAGACTTTGTCTCTACAAAAAATAAACAAAAATTAGGGCGTGGTGGCACTGGGCAAGGTGGCGTATGACTGTGGTGCCAGCTACTCAGGGGGCTGAGGTGGGAAGATCACTTGACCCAGGGAGGGAGGCTTCAGTGAGCCGAGATCACACCACTATACTCTATCCTGGGCAACAGAGCAAGACCCTGTCTCAAAAAATATATATAACCTGGACAACATAGCAAGACCCTGTCTCTACAAAAAAACCCAATATTAGTCAGGCATAGTGGCAGGCACTGGCAGTTCCAGCTACTGGGGGGCTGGGGAACTGGGCAGGGGCTAAGCCAGGAGGATCACTTGAGCCTGGGAGGTCAGGGCTGCATGAGCCTAAATGGTGCCACTGCACTCCAGCCTGGGTGACAAAGCGAGATCTTGTCTCAAAAATGAAACAAACAAAAACCACACACATACACACACACAGAAAAAGAGGCAGAATACAGAGAAATAACTACAGACACCACAGAGACTTTAAAAATAAAATATCATTGCTGGGCACAGTGGCTCATGCTTGTAATCCCAGCACTTTGGGAGGCTGAGGCAGGTAGATCACTTGAGGTCAGGAGTTTGAGACCAGGCTGGCCAACATTGGGAAACCCCATCTCTACAAAAAATACAAAAATTAGCTGGGCATGGTGGTGTGCACCTGTAGTCCCAGCTACTTGGGTGGCTGAGGCAGAAGAAGTGTTTAAACCCAGGAGGTGGAGGTTGCAGTGAGCCGAGACTGTGCCATTGCACTCCAGCCTGAGCGACAGAGCAAGACTCCATCTCCAAAATAAAAAATAAATATCATAAGCAAACATATGGCAATAAGGTTTAAAACCTAGACAAGGTATGCATTTCTATAAAAAACATAAAAGTGTCAAAACTGTCATAAGAATCAAGAAAATTTGAATAGATCAACACTATTTAAAATATTAAAATGATAGATTTACCCTTATCCTCCTCCCCTAATACTGCAAGCCTAGACACTTCTGCAAGTGAGTTCTACTAAGCTTTCAAGGGTATTCCCTGTAACAAGTTGTTTCAGAAACCAGAAAAAGAGGGAAAGCTGCCAACATATAAGACAGTGGTCACATAAGACTGTAATACTGTATTTTTACTGTAACTTTTCTATGTTTGTTTGTTTGTTTGTTTGAGACAGGGTCTTGCTCTGTTGCCCAGGCTGGAGTGCAGTGGTGCAATCTCAGCTCACTGCAACCTCCACCTCCCATGTTCAAGTGATTCTCATGCCTCAGCCTCCTGAGTAGCTGGGATTATAGGCGTACCACGACACCCAGCTAATTTTTGTATTTTTAGAAGAGGCGGAGTTTCACCATGTTGGCCCGGTGGGTCTTGAACTCCTGACCTCAGGTGATCTGCCAGCCTCAGCCTCCCAAAGTTCTGGGATTACAAGCGTGAGCCACTGCACTCTGGAGGCTTTTCTATGTTTAAATACACAAATACATTGTTTCAATGGCCTACAGTATTCAGTACAGTAAGATGCTATAAAAGTTTGTAGCCTAGGAGCAATAGCCTACACCATCTGGTTTTTGTAGGCATATTCTATGAAGTTTGCAAGGCAAAACTGCCAATGATATGTTTCTTAGAATGTATCCCTGTCATCATTAAGTGACTTATAACTGTACTCGTTCTGATTCTCTATTTGAAGATTTTCAACAATCACTATGGCTCATACTTTCATAAATATTTAGGTCTGAGGCTTTCTTCACCTGAATATAAACCCAGGTTCCAGAACTTTCAACTTTCCTTGGCAGTGGCTTTCAGCTAACTGCTTGGGGAACAAAGTAAGGAAAGCAGAGGGGGAAACTACTTTTTAAAGAGTGGTATTTAATCTGTTGAGGGCAGGCATGACTTCCTCATCATTTTCATCTCTTGGGCTCAATTTCTGCCCACTAATATAGCACTGGAATCACAAAAAGAAGACAAGTAATTATGCTGCTTCTTCATAAACATCTCTATCCAGTAGGACATCACATACTTTGCTCAATAGCTCTGTCTGTAATCCTTTTGAAATGACTAGTTAGAACTACCAAGTATGTAAGCAAGAGAGTGAACACTTCAAGTAAGAGTTGAGGAGCATCTCTAGGTAAAACCATTACTTCATAAAGAGCTCTGATTGGATAGACAGCTGGTAGATTTCAAACCTAAGGTAACAGCATTTCTCAGTGTGGTGGGATGCCCCCCAATTTTATAATCACTTGAGGTGTGTTGTCGAAATGCACATTCCTGAAACCCCCAATCATATTAAAAATTCATAATCTGCATTCCAACAAGCCCATACTTATGCATACTGAAATTTGAGAATCAGTGCTCTAATACATCCACCAGAGTGTGTTTTACAGCGTTACCTAATAATTGCACTCGTAGTCATTCAGAAGGCAACCTGGGTACATCACAGGTTACGAATACTGCTGCAATCCCTGTTATACAGAACCCTCTGGTAACCAGTCCCTCCCTGCATCTCGACGGGGGGGTCATTAAAATTACTGATATGTAAAGAGATATCTTCACACTCTCCTTCCCATCACCCTTCCCACTCCAATACGCTCTTTTTGGAGAATTTCCTGCTCTTCGCCCTCCCTTTTCTCCTGTCAGAGTCCCTCCACCTTAACCCAACCTCCCATCCACCCCAGGCCGCCCTCACCCCAGGCCGCCCTCACCCCAGACCACCCCCGGCCAGGGCTTCTCTTTCGCCCGGGGCCCCTGACTCCACAGAGCTAGCGTCAGCTACCGGCTCCCTTCCGCTGTTCAAGGACCCCCAGACCCTCGACACTCCACAGTCACCCTTTTCCACTCCCAATCTTCTCTCAGCTTTGGCTACGCGGCCCGAAAGGTACTCACCATTCCGGCGGTTGCTACTGTCACTGCTCTGGTTGCTAGGGCCCGCGGGGTCAGTGCGCGTGCGCACTTCTCGGCGCTCTCCGCCGAAGCCCCATGCCCGGCAGCGGTCCTTTCTCTCCGCCCTCAGGGTGGTGCGAGCGGGGCATTGTGGGACTGCGTGGCGGCCGCCGGGGTCCTCCCGTCCGGCTGTTGCTGGCTGCCCTTTTGCTGCTCTAGGGCTTAACCGCGCACAGAGTGGTCAGGACCGAAAGCAGTTTCAGCTGATCTGTAGTGACTCGCCCGCCTAAAGTTAAAGACCTTAAAACGTCCCCCTAACAACTGCCCTTTTCATAAAATAATGTTTTTAATTCCTTTCCCCTACCGATGGCCTTTCCCACCCTTTTCCGGAGGAGGGAAAATAAACGGCTTGCCGTAATTTATCCCTCCGTCCCACCGAGAATACCAGAGCCAAACTCCACCGATTTTATATTTCTTTACCCCGGATCCTCCAGGGAGCCAGAGGCAGCTAAAAGCTCTGTTCCACATTTTAAATATCACAAATTGTGGGTTTTAATCACCAAGGTGTCTTTTTTCCCCCACCTACCAAATGAGCTAAAAATTAACAATAATAATAATTCATAGAGTTGATAGGGGTATGGAGAAGTAGGAACACACAAATACGCTGCTGTTTATAATTGATACAGCCTTTCTGGAAGGCTGTTGGCTGTTCAAAAACTTTTGCACCCTTTGTGGTCCAGCAGTTCCACATCTAGGACTTTATCCTGAGCACAGAGATGTATGTTCAAAGCTTTAATAGCAAAAAAAAAGAAAAAAGAAAAACTCAATTATCAACAAAAGAGAATTGGTGACTGGGACTGGTGGCTCACGCCTGTAATCCCAGCACTTTAGGAGGCTGAGGCGGGAGGATCACTTGATCACTTGAGACCAGCCTGGCCAACATGGTGAAACCCCGTCTCTACTAAAAATACAAAAATTAGCCGGGTGTGGTGGCACGCGCCTGTAGTCCCAGCAATTCCGGAGCCTGAGCCACGAAAATTGCTTGAACCCGAGGGGCAGACGTTGCAGTGAGCCGAGATCGCGCCACTGCACTCCAGTCTGGGCAACAAGAGTGACACGCCGTCTCAAAACAAACAAAAAAAAAAAAAAAAAGAAAGAAAGAAAGAGAGAAAATTGGTTAGTAGTATTGAACATCCAATGCAATAATGTTCTTCCACTAAAAAAGTACCAATGACTTGCTGAAAGGCATCTATTCACATCCAAAGATAGTCATATTTTAAGTAAAAATAGAAGTTACCAAACAAAATAGTTGGTACGATTTTCTTTTAAAATTATACATAGTGGCCTGGTGCAGTTTGTTCATGCCTGTAATCCCAGAAATTTGGGAGGCCAAAGTAAAAAGATCCCTTGAACCCAGGAGTTCGAGACCAGCCTAGGCAACATAACAAGACCCTGGCTCTATAAAAAATAAAAATTAGCCAGGCGTTGTGGTACACACTGATAGCCTCAGCTGCTGGGGCGGCTGAAGCAAGAGGATCATTTGAGGAGTTTGAGGCTGAAATGAGTTATAATTGTGCCATTACACTCTACCCTGGGCAACAGAGTCAGACCCTGTCTCTAAAACAAAAAAAAAACAAAAAATATTGGAAAAGCTATACATAGTACACAGACACAGATAAACCTTTATCTAAAAGGATATTATGAGGGTTTAATGTTTGCTGTGGACTGAGTGGTGGTACACCAAAATTCATATGTAGTGATCTGGTGAGTTTACGTTCTTTGATACTTTCTGAGAGGTCTGGGGGGTACCTAAATTTTAAGCTTTAAAACCGGAAGGGTCAATTTCTATGTTTATTTAAAAAAAAACAAAAAACTGTCTATGGGACTATTGGATAGGTTTCAAAATATTGGTACACTTCACATAAAGAACATTTTGAGTTCCAGATTCTCAAAGGTTAAAAACATTCACACAGAAAATAAAATAATTATATAACTTGGACCCTTCTTTTGTTCTTTCATATCCTACAAAATGACAAAATAGATTCCAAAACCTGTTCACCAGAGAACGTGTGGGTCTGCTTGCTCTTATTTCAGGCCTGGATAAAATAAGTTGAAAGAAAGTTTAAAAATAGTATTGAAGGCCAGGCGCGGTGGCACATGCCTGTAATCCCAGCACTTTGGGAAGCCGAGGCAGGCAGATCACCTGAGGCTGGGAGTTCCAGACCAGCCTGACCAACATGGAGAAACCCTGTCTCTACTAAAAATACAAAATTAGCCAGGTATGGTGGCGCGTGCCTGTAATCCCAGCTACTCGAGAGGCTGAGGCAGGAGAATTGCCTGAACCCGGAAGGCAGAGGTTGCCATGAGCCAAGGTTGTGCCACTGAACGACAGAACATGCGACAGAACGAGAACCTGTCTCAAAACAAAACAAAGAAATCCTTAATTTTTAAACAAAAATGTGGGCCAAACAAAAGAGAAGAAAAAATTGTCACATTTAAGAAATGAGTTAGAGATTAAGCAAAATAGCTAAAAGTTACATATCTTAAAATTTAAAAAAAGAACTTAAACCCTAGGATAGGCACTAATTCTTAAGGTTGTTTATATACTAGAGAGGTTTATCAATTCAAATTAGAATTGGCTGACTGGGTGCAGTGGCTCATACCTGTAATCCCAGCACTTTGGGAGGCCAAGGCAGGAGGATGGCTTGAGAGTGGGAGTTCAAGACCAGGCGGAGTAACATAGCGAGACCCCATATTTAACGAAAAAAAAAAAAAGAAAGAAAAATTAGCTGCGCATGGTGGCGTGAGCCTGTAGTACCAGCTACTCAGGAGGCTGAAGTGGAAGAATCACTTGAGCCTGGGAGGTCAAGGTTGCAGTGAGCTATGATCATGCCACTGCATTCCAGCCCGGGCAACAGAGCGAGACTCTGTCTCAAAAAAATAAATAAATAAATAAATAATAAAAATAAAATAAAATAAACCTTGACCAGGCATGATGGCTCATGCACTGCATTGCAGCCTGGGCAACAATAAACCTCTTTTTAAAATCTTACACAAGGGCCAGGTGTGGTGGCTCCTGCCTATAATCCCAGCACTTTGGGAGACCAAGGCAGGTGGATCACTGGAGGTCAGGAATTTGAGACCAGCCCGGCCAACATGGTGAAACCCCATCTCTACTAAAAATACAAAAATTAGCTGGGCATAGTAGTGCATGCCATAGTTCCAGCACTCAGGAGGCTGAGGCAAGAGAATTGCTTGAACCCGAGAGATGGAGGTCGCAGTGAGCCAAGATCACGCCACTGCACTCCAGCCTGGGTGACAAAAGCGAGACTCAGACTCAAAAAAGAAGAAACAAAAATCTTACACAAAAAACCCTGAATTCAAGAAGTGGTGTGTATGAGTTTATACACACACACACACACACACACACACACACCTTTTTTTCATTTTCTGGAGACAGTGTCTCACTTGGTTGCCCAGGGTAGATAGGCTGCAGTGTAGTGCTGTAATCACAGCTCACTGTAGCCTCAATCCCTCAGGCTCAGATGATCCTCCTGCCTCAGCCTCCCAAATAGCTAGGACTATAGGCATGTGTTACCACCCCCAGCTAAATTTTAAATTTTTTTTTGTAGAGACAGGGGTCTTGCTATGTTGTCCAGGCTGGTTTTGAACTCCTGAGCTCAAGCAGTCCTCCCACCTTGGCCTCCCAAAGTGCTGGGATTACAGGCCTAAACCACCTCACCAAAGCCTGTATTTTTTCTTGATGTTAATAATTGAAACTTGTATTCGATTTTAAAAATAATGTTAATTTTGGGGGAAACTATTTAATAATACTATAAATTAGGGCAACAACTCTTCAACCTCTGCCAAGAAGATCCCTCGCAACTGGTTTTTTTTTTTTTTTTTTTTTTTTTTAGATAAGAGTCTCACTCTATTACCCAGGCTGGAATACAGTAGACCAATCACGGTTCACTGCAACCTTGGCCTCCCAGGTTCGAGCGATCCTGCCACCTCAGCCCCTCAAGTAGCTGGAACCATAGAAGTGTGCCACCACGCCTGGCTAATTTTTTGTATTTTTGGTAGAGACAAGGTTTGCCATCATCCCCAGGCTGGTTTTGAACTGCTGAGCTCAAGTGATCTGCCCGCCTCAACCTCCCAAAGTGCTGGGATTACCTGTGTGAGCCACCGTGCCCAGCTGCAAACCGGTCATAAGCACAAGATTACTGATCAACCAAAATCAAAGTCTAATAATTGATATTGGTACCTTTCCCTTCAAATACGTAAAAACAAATGGCAACTGCAAAACTAAAACTAAATTATAATGAGGACCAGAACTTTTAACATGTTTCAATTCCATACATTTTAAGTGTTTAGAATAAAAACTCAGAACTTCATCTAAGATAATTCTAACAAGTTAAAGCTCATCCACAAACTGTAATTAAGTTTTTGGTGGAGAAGGTGGAAGGGATAAACTCTGTCTTTCCCTCAGATAATTACATTGTCTACATGTGTAATTATCAATTTGCAACTAGAACCTGGAACCTGCCTGTTTTAAAATATAATTTTAAACAAAAGCATGAAGGAAAGTTTTTAAAACTATACCAAGATAAGGGAATTTTGGAGAATCAAAGCAAGTGTTTCTCAGTAATTAGTTGCCATTCTAAAGATAAATATCTTAGAGTTCCCAGCTTTCTGTAAAGATCCTGGAACAGGGTGCAGCTAGACACATATCAAAATCTGATTAACAGCAGAAAATATTCTGTGACTTCAGTCTACCACCAACTAGCCTCTGAGTCATCCTGTAGAATTCACTCTAGTCTCTGACTATTATGAGAAAATTGTCATAACCAAATGGTTCCTCATCACAAAACCAGGGGCCTCTGTGTATGTATTCACCCCTGGTCAAAACATACCTAAAACGGCTGGGCGCGATGGCTCATACCTGTAATCCCAGCACTTTGGGAGGCCGAGGTGGGTGGATCACTTGAGGTCAGGATCACTTGAGATCATTTGAGTCAGCCTGGCCAACATGGTGAAAACCCATCTCTACTAAAATACAAAAATTAGCCGGGCGTGGTGGGAGGCACCACTTGAACTCGGGAGGTGGAGGTTTCAGTGAGCCAAGATCAAGCCACTGCACTCCAGCCTGGGTGACAGAGGGAGACTCTATCAAGGAAGGAAGGAAAGAAGGAGGGGAGGAAGGGAGGAAGGGAGGGAGGGAGGGAGGGAGGGAGGGAAAAAAAATCTAAAACTTCGGGGACAGATATAGCAAACTAATAGTCATACACTGGCTTTTTAGATCTTTGGAGGTACAGAAGGTGGCAGGAAGAGTAGGTGGGAAAGATGGGTAAGTAGCAGCTTGAAAGCTGGCTTTCAGTTAGCAATTACCTTGAGTTAAAGCTCAAACAAACCAAACATGGAGAAATATGGATAGTTCCAAAACTGCAGTCTATGATGAACTTGAATTTAGCATTTTTATTTCTTTTAAAAGCTTGCAGATGACCATGAGAAGTTCAGATCTCAGTCATTTTTTGATAAAAATATTCAGTCTGTCTCTGGATTTGCTCTGAAGCATAACTAAATTTAAGTGTCTAGCCCAGCAAGGCTGCACATGCCTGTAATCCTAGCACTTTGGAAGGGTGAGGGGGGAGGATTGCTTGAGGCCAGGAGTTCAAGACCAGCCTGGGCAACAGAGCAAGACCCCTGCCACTTAAATAAATAAATAATACATTTAATTGTCTAGTTAGCCTTTACCCTAAGTGCAAAAACTCCAAGATCTTCCAAGACTCAATCTGAGCAATAGCATGAGCTTTGAGCTGCCCCCCTCCCAAATTAGGTACCCTTAATACGGGATCCAGAGCTACAGAGAAAAAAGGACTATAAGGAGGAATCTATTTTGTGGCCAGCACTGGACTAGCTTAAAAGAGTAAAATTTGTCTTCCCATGTTTTGAGACACTTCACGGCTATGTCAGTATAAACAGAGCTCTTCCAACGCCTGTCATCCTCTCCAACAATAAAAAGGAAATGGGCATTGGCTCTTTCTTTCTTTCTTGTTTGTTTGTTTGAGACAGAGTTTCGCACTGTAGGCCAGGCTGGAGTGCAGTGGCACGATCTCATCTCACTGCAACCTCCGCCTCCTGGGCTCAAGCAATTCTCCTGCCTCAGCCTCCCGAGTAGCTGGGATTACAGGCATGTGCCACCATGTCTGGCTAATTTTTGTATTTTTAGTAGAGAAAGGGTTTCACCATGTTGGCCAGGCTGGTCTCGAACTCCTGACCTCAGGTAATCCACCCACCTCGGCCTCCCAAAGTACTGGGATTACAGACGTGAGCCACTGCGCCCAGCCAGCATTGGCTTTTTCAAGAGGGATACAGCTTTTTTGGTAGGCTTGTCCAAGGGGTCTTCCAGTGCTTCTTTAACCGTATACTCCTGAATCAGTGGCAAAGATTCTGTCTAGGTTAAAAGGCAGTCCTGGCAGGATCAAGCTACCACAGGTAGGGCGTAGCTGTGTTTGAGATGCAGCCATTGATGGTCATGACCACAGCTATATTTGGGAGAAAGCTAGCCATGGAAAATGCCAACTCTGCCCCTTTGCCTGAGCCAATCACTCCAATGTTTGGACCTTTGACCTGCAGATTGAAGAAAAAGAAGGCAAACACGGAAAGAGACAAAGGAAAAATGAAGCATAATTGTTAATGGGATCACCAAAGTCCTCAATAAAGGAGAGTCTTTCTTTTTTTGAGACGGAGTTTCGCTCGTTGCCCAGGCTGGAGTGCAATGGCGCAATCTGGGCTCACCGCAACCTCTGCCTCCCAGGTTCAAGCGATTCTCCTGCCTCAGCCTCCCAAATAGCTGGGATTACAGGCATGTACCACCAAGTCGGCTAATTTTGTATTTTTAGTGGAGATGGGGTTTCTCCATGTTGGTCAGGCTGGTCTTGAACTCCCGACCTCAGATGATCCGCCTGCCTTGGCCGCCCAAAGTGCTGGGATTACAGGTGTGAGCCACCGTGCCTGGCCAGAAAGTCTTTTATGAAGTTATCAGACAACTCTAGTATTTATTTATTAATTCAACAGGTATTTGTTACATATATTTTCCAACCCATTAGTAACACTTGCATTATTCACTCTCTTCTGGAGTAATTCATTCATTTCTCTCATACCACTCACCTTTGGGTGACTTTGCACAAATTTAACTGCCTCTTCAAAGTAATCTAAATTTAAGTCTTTCACGACTGGAGGTAGATCTTCATAGCCAAAAAATGGCAAAGCAGAGTAGCAAAACCTCAACAAGCCAGGAGACTTGCTCAAGATTCACTTAATCCTCCATCACCAAATATATCAATGAGACCAGGAAAAGGACCATCACCTATAACCCAGGAAAGGGAATGAATCTTGGGCTAGATGACAGAACATTTAATGGACTATAGTACCTAGCCAACATTTTCTAAATAAAAATTTGATCATATAATTTATCTTATTTAAAAAAAAAACTACCTACTCACTTTGAAAAGAAAACATCTGCTTTGGTGGAAATGGATTTATTATTGTGGTTGAAATAGACATTTATTTGAGCTATTTTGAAGCTATAAATGTAAAAATATTTTTTTTTCCTGTGAGTTAACCATGGTAAATGAAAAAGAGAAAAGAAAGAAAGAAAAATCGCATCAAATATGTGGAAGGTATTTTGGTTTGAAGTACAAGTCCTGATAAGTCTAAGCAAATAGTTATGCAGGCTTTGAGTTATGTAAGAATAAAAATCTCCTTCTTTTTTTTTTTTTTTTTTCTTTTTTGAGACAGGGTTTCACTCCCATAGGCCAGGCTGGAGTGCAGTGGCATGCATGGTCTGGACTCATTGCAACCTCCACACCTCCTGGGCTCAAGCAATTCTTGTACCCTACCGCACCCTGCTAATTTTTGTAGAGACAAGGTTTCTGCCATGTTGGCCAGGCTGGTCTCGAACTCCTGACCTCAGGTGATCCACCCACCTCAGCCTCCCAAAGTGCTGGGATTACAGGGGTAAGCCACTGTGCTGGCCAGATGTCTGCTATTGTTTGTTCGTTTGTTTGTTTGAGAGGCGGAGTCTTGCTCTGTTGCCCAGGCTTAGGTGCAGTGGCATAATCTCAGCTCACTACAACCTTCGCCTGCCAGGTTCAAGCAATTCTCCTGCCTCAGCTTCCCAAGCAGCTGAGACTACAGGCGTGTGCCACCACGCCCAGCTAATTTTTGTATTTTTTAGTAGAGATGGGGTTTCACTACATGTTGGCCAGGCTGGTCTCAAACTCCTGACCTCAGGTGATCTGCCCGCCTCAGCCTCTCAAAGTGCTGAGATTACAGGCGTGAGCCACCGCGCCCAGCTGGATGTCTGGTTTTTAGAATGAGATTTTTAAAGCCAGGTGCAGTGGTTCATGCCTGTAATCCCAGCACTTTGGGAGGCTGAGGTGAGCCGATCATTTGAGGTCGGGTGTTGGAGACCAGCCTGGTCATTGTGGTGAAACCCCAAAAACCCATCTCTACTAAAAATACAAAAAACTAGCTGGTTGTCGTGGTGCATGCCTGTGATCCCAGCTAGTCAGGAGGCTGAGGTGGGAAAACCACTTGAACCTGGGAGGCGGAGGTTGCAGTGAGCTGAGATCGGGCCGCTGCACTCTAGCCTTAGCGACAGAGTGAGACTACGTCTCAAAAAACAAAGAATCGGCCGGGCGCGGTGGCTCAAGCCTGTAATCCCAGCACTTTGGGAGGCCGAGACGGGCGGATCACGAGGTCAGGAAATCGAGACCATCCTGGCTAACACGGTGAAACCCCATCTCTACTAAAATACAAAAAAAATTAGCCGGGCGAGGTGGCGGGCGCCTGTACTCCCAGCTACTCGGGAGGCTGAGGCAGGAGAATGGCGTGAACCCGGGAGGCGGGGCTTGCAGTGAGCTGAGATCCAGCCACTGCACTCCAGCCTGGGCAACAGAGCCAGACTCCGTCTCAAAAAAAAAAAAAAAAAAAAAAAACCAAAAAACAAAGAATCAAAAAACAAAAAGAAACCCAGACATCCAAATTTAAAGGGCCTTTTGATTTCTCAATAAATTTAAGATACAGTCAGAGTCACCAAAATCCATAATTCAACAGGGATTAAACTATTTTAAAGGCCTAATGAAGGTGTACTATAAAGTGAACTACATGTGTGAAGAGATACTAAACTATCAATCTAATATCCTCCTAATGTTGGTCTATTATTTCTCTTTCAATATTCGTATTGGGGATGTGTTATTCCTTCACTATTCCAAGAGAAGAATTTATCGGCCAGTTGTTTCCTGGTATTTTTCAGATATATTCCTTTGTTATTCCAATTAAAGTAAAAGTGGTTGGGCTGGGTGGTGAGATCCTGTAGTCCCAGCTACTTGGGAGGCTGAGGTGGGAGAATCACTTCAGCCCCGGAGGGGAGGTTGCAGTGAGCCATGACAGCGCCACTGCACTCTAGCCAGGGTGACAGACTGAGACCCTGTCTAAAATAATAATAATAATTTTTAAAAAGCCAGGCTCAGTTGTGTGTGTCTGTAATCCCAGTACTTTGAGAAGCTGAGGTGGGAGGACTGCTTCAAGCCAGGAATTCAAGACCAGTCTGGGCAGCATAGCAAGACCTCATCTCTAAAAAAACTAAAAGGTTAAAATGAGGCCATGTATGCCTGTAATCCCAGCATTTTGAGAAGATGAGGTGGAAGGATCACTTGAGCCCAGAAGTTCGAGGCTGTAATAAGCTACCATGGTGCCATTGCACTCCAGCCTGTGTGACAGAGCAAGACCTAGTCTCTAAAAAAATAAGAATTTTAAAAAGAAAGATGGCTGGGTGTGGTGGCTCCCCAACACTTGGGGAGGCTAAGGTGGGAGGATCGCTGGAGCCCATGAGTTCAAGACCAGCCTGGGCAACGTAGGGAAACCCCGTCTCTACTAAAAATACAAAAAATTAGCTGGGTGTGGTGGCGGGCGCCTGTAGTCCCAGCTACTCGGGAGGCTGAGGCAGGAGAATGGCGTGAAGCCGTAAGGCAGAGCTTGCAGTAAGCCGAGATCACGCCACTGCGCTCCAGCCTGGGCGACAGAGTGAAATTCCGTCTCAAAAATAAATAAATAAATAAATAATTTACCTGGGTGGCACATGCCTGCTGTCCCAGATACTCTACTCTGAAGGCTGAGGTGAGAGGATCGCTTGGGCTCAGGAGGTTGAGACTGCTGTAAGCAAACAAAAGCATTTAATGCTAGAAATTTTGCAGCAATCTTATGCTTAATATAGCAAACACGCAGGGTGTATGCTCCTAAGGAATAGCGTATGCAGCACTAGGACTCTGGCGGGTGAGCAGCTGGCAGAAGAAAGGTGCATGAGCAGATGAAATTTAGATCCTAGCCACCATTTAATGTTCCACTTGATGTCTAGGAGACAAAATAAGGGATTAAGGAGCTCGCTTTGTTTTCAGATGACAAACCAGCTAGCAAAGCAAGCCAGCTTTCCTATACCAGCCAGTCGATTCCCTCACTGTGCTGCCAGGCACTCCGCGGAAAAGGGCCCCGAACCTGATGGCAGCAGGAAGACCCCCCGCAGGCGCGCGGCGCAGCTGGGGGGTGGAGAACCAGCGCTGCACCTGGGCCGAGGCAAGCGCTGGATCCAGCGGCGCCGCCTACTGCAGCGGCGTTAGGTGGACGGTCACCTCCACTTTGAGGGGGTTTTTCAAGGCTGCCCTCGGCATTCGACTGAGGCAGGGATCCTTCGAAGCGGCCGGCATGAGGCTCCACAGAAGCCCCATGGGCCCCACGCCCGTGAAGTCGCCGCCCGGAGCCAGGTCCCTGGCCAGGGCCAGCCCCTCGCCGCTGTCCACCTCGTAGTGGACGAGGGAGTGGAAGAGGCAGCCTCGGTGGCGGACGCCCGACACCCTCAGGGTCACCCGCTCCCCGGAGCCCAAGCCTTCTGCTTTCACATCCGGGCGCTTGTCGGCCATCCCAGTCTTGGGCGTGACTGTCAGGGTCGCGGCCTTTTGGGAGAAAAGGGACGATGTGAATATCGGCCTCCAGGTCTGGAGGGGGACCCCAGAGGCTCGGAGCGCTGCCCGGGCCGCCCTCCACATCGTGCCGGGACCGTTGCGGCTTTGACCTCCGCCAACGTCTAGGCGGCCGGGCGCTGGCGGCCGAGGTTCCGCGCTGAGGAGAAGGGAGGAGTGGGGCCCGGC
Organism: Macaca fascicularis; assembly: GCF_037993035.2. Classification (NCBI taxonomy): domain Eukaryota; kingdom Metazoa; phylum Chordata; class Mammalia; order Primates; family Cercopithecidae; genus Macaca; species Macaca fascicularis. The sequence continues at coordinate 141,573,523 of NC_088381.1, read as the reverse complement.
CTGGCAGGGCGTGGCCCCGTGGGGCAAAACCCTGCAGGGCCACGTGATGGGACCTGGGCTGTTCCCTGCGGCGCCACTTAGCAACGGGCTGCAAGAAGAGGCGACTCCGGAGGGCCCAGGGTCCTTTGAGCTCCTAGAGGTCCCGTGTGGAACCGTCTGGAAGAGGCAGGATCCCCTCGCGAGTTTACCCTGGACGTGTGGCGAATAAAAAACATTTTTAACAGAAAGTGCCGGCCTCTGGCCTCCTCTGAATTCCCTCACTGGCCACCAGGGGTCACTATTCTCTAAACTTGATTGAAGGAGGCCAAGTGTGCTAGGCTCCGAACAAATTCCTTTCCTCCCTTTTAAGTAACCTTTGTCCTGGATTAAGAAAGCCTGTCAAGGTTAAAGTTTAAACGTTTCCGATGAGATACTGAATTGAACTATAAAATAGTAGAGATTGATAATAGAAACTGGTGGAGAGACACTTCCCAAACTTGAATGCCAGCAAAGACCTAAAACGAGCCCAGCGGGACATAGGGGATGAGCGCAGGAGGGAGCATGTATTTTGCTTTTTCATTCAGAAAACGGAACTACAGGGCAGCCCGCAGTGGCTCAGGCCTGTAATCCCAGCACTTCGGGAGGCCGAAGTGGGTGGATCACGTGAGGTCAGCAGTTCGAGACCAGCCTGGCCAACATGGTAAACCCAGTCTCTACTAAAAATACAAAAATTAGCCAGGCGTGGTGGCAGGCACCTGTAATCCCAGCTACTTGAGAGGCTGAGGCGAGAGAATTGCATGAAACCGGGAGGCGGAGGCTGCAGTGAGCCGAGATTGTGCCACTGCACTCCAGTTTGGGGGACAGAATGAGACCCTGTCTCGAAAAAAAAAAAGAGAGAGAGAAAGCTGAACTACAGATATATACCCTGAGGAAATAAGTTCTATTGTCCTGTGGCCTGGCACAAGTATTAATAATGTATATTTTTTGTATGCAGAAAAAAAACTTAACAAGTATATTACATTTCTTTTTCTTTTCTTTTCTTTTTTTTTTTTTTTTGAGACAGAGTCTCGCTCTGTCGCCCAGGCTGGAGTGCAGTAGCGCCATCTCGGCTCACTGCACGCTCCGCCTCCTGAGTTCACGCCATTCTCCTGCCTCAGCCTCCTGAGTAGCTGGGACTACAGGCGCCGGCCACGGCGCCTGGCTAATTTTTTATATTTTTAGTAGAGACAGGGTTTCACCATGTTAGCCAGGATGGTCTTGATCTCCTGACCTCATGATCCGCCCGCCTCAGCCTCCCAAAGTGCTGGAATTACAGGCGTGAGCCACCGTGCCCGGCCAGTCCAATCATATTTCTACATGGCTGCCCATACTTTGTTGAGCCTAAGCATAAAAATGGACAATTTCCCCTGTGTCTTTGTGCTTTGCGTCTTCTTCTTCTTCTTCTTTTTTTTTTTTTTTTTTTTGACAGAGTTTTATTCTATCACCCAGGCTGGAGTGTAGTGGTGCAATCTCGGCTCACTGCAACCTCCACCTCCTGGATTCAAGTGATTCTCCTGCCTCAGTATCCTGAGTAGCTGGGATTACAGGCATATGCCACCATGCCCAGCTAATTTTTGTATTTTGTATTTTGTATTTTGTAGAGACAGGGTTTAGCCATGTTGGCTAAGCTGGTCTTGAACTCCTGACCTTAGGTGATCTGCCAGCCTCGGCCTCCCAAAGTGCTGGGATTACAGGCATGAGCCACTGTGTCTGGCCTTCTGTTACCCAGGCTGGAGTGCAGTGTTGCAATCATGGCTCACTGTAGCCTCCATCTCCTGGGTTCAAGCTATCTTCCCACCTCAGCACTCTCCCACTCCCCCAATAGCTGGGACTACAGAAATGTGCCACCATGCCTGGCTAATTTTTTCTTCTATAGAGACGGGGTCTCAATATGTTGCCCAGGCTGATCTTGAGCTCCTGGCCTCAAGCAATCCTCCAGCCTCAGCCTCCCAAAGTGCTGAGTCCAAAGAGCTGAGATTACAGGCATGAGCCACTACATCTGGATGGATCTTCATTCTGAAGGCTCCCGTAATACACGATAAATAAATTGTATGCCTTTTCTCCAATTAATCTGCCTTTTGAAAGTTGATTTTTGTAATGACCCTTCAGAAAGCCAAGTCTTGGCTGGGCACAGTTGCTCACGTCTGTAATCCCAGCACTTTGGCAGGATGAGGCAGGCAGATCACCTGAGGTCAGGAGTTCGAGACCAGTCTAGCCAATGCGGTGAAACCCCTTCTCTACTAAAAGTACAAAGATTAGTGATGGGCGCCTGTAATCCCAGCTACTTGGAAAGCAGAGGCAGGAGAATCATTCGAATCCAGAAGGCAGAGATTGCAGTGAGCTGAGATCGCACCACTGTATCACTGACCTCCCAACATTAGAAAAACAACTCAAGTAATTTTGACGTCTGCCTCCAAATCCATCATTATACTGGCCATAAATGGTAGATTTTGTGCGTATCTGTATGTTAACATGGAAAAAATACACTGCCTTCCACAAGCTTTTATTGTCCCAGGGTTCCAAGGCCACTTTAAGTGAATATAAAATAGCTTTAAATGAATATAAAATACTCATGATAATTTGAAATAATTAAGAAGTCTTTGTGTTTTCAATAGCCTGAAATACGTAACCGGTTTGTACAAATGTTTTTTAAACGATCAGTGGTTAGAAAAATCTTACATTTGCTTTCACAATTGTCCGTCAGCCTTTTTTATCATGATAGAACATTCAAGGGTATTAGGTATACAAACAAAATAATGGGTTGAATTTAGTAACATTTTCTAATTTGCTATTTGTTCTCATTTTAATAACTGTCTCCAAATGAATTCCATTTAGGCTTCAACTACTTTGAGCCACTAAGCTTCAAGAAAAAATTATTGGCCGGGTACAGTGGCTCATGCCTATCCCAGCACTTTGGGAGGCCGAGGCAGGCGGATCACCTGAGGTCAGGAGTTCAAGACCAGTCTGGCCAACACGGTGAAACCCCGTCTGTACTGAAAATACAAAAATTACCCAGGCGTGGTAGTACGTGCCTGTAATCCCAGCTACTCGGGAGGCTGAGGCAGGACAATCACTTGAACCCGGGAGGCAGAGGTTGCAATGAGCCAAGATCAAGCCACTGCACTCCAGCCTGGGCAATGGAGAGTGAGACTCCATTATTGATAGCCCTTTAAACAATTCAATATTGCATAATAAAAAATGATAAAGGGGATATCACCACCTATCCCACAGAAATACAAACGACCGTCAGAGAATACAATAAACACATCTACGCAAATAAACTAGAAAATCTAGAAGAAATGGATAAATTCCTGGACACATATACCCTCCCAAGACTAAACCAGGAACAAGTTGAATCCCTGAATAGACCAATAACAGGCTCTGAAATTGAGGCAACAATTAATAGCCTACCAACCAAAAAAAGTCCAGGACCAGACGGATTCACAGCCGAATTCTACCAGAGGTACAAGGAGGAGCTGGTACCATTCCTTCTGAAACTATTACAAGCAGTAGAAAAAGAGGGAGTCCTCCCTAACTCATTTTATGAGGCCAGCATCATCCTGATATCAAAGCCTGGCAGAGACACAGCAAGAAAAGAGAATTTTAGACCAATATCCCTGATGAACATTGATGCAAAAATCCTCAATAAAATACTGGCAAACCGAATCCAGCAGCACATCAAAAAGTGTATCCACCATGACCAAGTGGGCTTCATCCCTGGGATGCAAGGCTGGTTCAACATACGCAAATCAATAAATGTAATCCAGCATATCAACAGAACCAAAGACAAAAACCACATGATTATCTCAATAAATGCAGAAAAGGCCTTCGACAAAATTCAACAGCCCTTCATGCTAAAATCTCTCAATAAATTAGGTATTAATGGGACGTATTTCAAAATAATAAGAGCTATTTATGACAAACCCACAGCCAACAGCATACTGAATGGGCAAAAACTGGAAGCATTCCCTTTGAAAACTGGCACAAGACAGGGATGCCTATTCACCACTCCTATTCAACATAGTGTTGGAAGTTCTGGCCAGGGCAATCAGGCAGGAGAAAGAAATAAAGGGTATTCAATTAGGAAAACAGGAAGTCAAATTGTCCCTGTTTGCAGATGACATGATTGTATATTTAGAAAACCCCATTGTCTCAGCCCAAAATCTCCTTAAGCTGATAAGCAACTTCAGCAAAGTCTCAGGATACAAAATCAATGTGCAAAAATCACAAGCATTCTTATACACAAATAACAGACAAACAGAAAGCCAAATCATGAGTGGACTCCCATTCACAATTGCTTCAAAGAGAATAAAATACCTAGGAATCCGACTTACAAGCCATGTGAAGGACCTCTTCAAGTAGAACTACAAACCACTGCTCAATGAAATAAAAGAGGACACAAACAAATGGAAGAACATTCCATGCCCATGGATAGGAAGAATCAGTATTGTGAAAATGGCCATACTTCCCAAGGTAATTTATAGATTCAATGCCATCCCCATCAAGCTACCAATGACTTTCTTCACAGAATTGGAAAAAACTACTTTAAAGTTCATATGGAACCAAAAAAGAGCCCGCATTGCCAAGGCAATCCTAACCCAAAAGAGCAAAGCTGGAGGCGTCATGCTACCTGACTTCAAACTATACTACAAGGCTACAGTAACCAAAACAGCATGGTACTGGTACCAAAACAGAGATATAGACCAAAGGAACAGAACAGAGCCCTCAGAAATAATACCATACATCTACAACCATCTGATCTTTGACAAACCTGACAAAAACAAGAAATGGGGAAAGGATTCCCTATTTAATAAATGGTGCTGGGAAAACTGGCTAACCATATGCAGAAAGCTGAAACTGGATCCCTTTCTTACACCTTATACAAAAATTAATTCAAGATGGATTAAAGACTTAAATGTTAGACCTAAAACCATAAAAACACTAGAAGAAAACCTAGGCAATACCATTCAGGACATAGGCATGGGCAAGGACTTCATGTCTAAAACACCAAAAGCAATGGCAAAAAAAGCCAAAATTGACAAAGGGATCTAATTAAACTAAAGAGCTTCTGCACAGCAAAAGAAACTACTATCAGAGTGAACAGGCAACCTACAGAATGGGAGAAAATTTTTGCAATCTACTCATCTGACAAAAGGCTAATATCCAGAATCTACAAAGAACTCAAAACAAATTTACAAGAAAAATAACAAACAACCACATCAAAAAGTGGGCAAGGCCGGGCGCGGTGGCTCAAGCCTGTAATCCCAGCACTTTGGGAGGCCGAGACGGGCGGATCACGAGGTCAGGAGATCGAGACCATCCTGGCTAACACGGTGAAACCCCGTCTCTACTAAAAAATACAAAAAACTAGCCGGGAGAGGTGGCGGGCGCTTGTAGTCCCAGCTACTCGGGAGGCTGAGGCAGGAGAATGGCGTGAACCCGGGAGGCGGAGCTTGCAGTGAGCTGAGGTCCGGCCACTGCACTCCAGCCTGGGTGACAGAGCGAGACTCCGTCTCAAAAAAAAAAAAAAAAAAAAAAGTGGGCAAAGGGTATGAACAGACACTTCTAAAAAGAAGATATTTATGCAGCCAACAGACACGTGAAAAAGTGCTCATCATCACTGGCCATCAGAGAAATGCAAATCAAAACCACAATGAGATACCATTTCACAACCGTTAGAATGGCGATCATTAAAAGTCAGGAAACAACAGGTGCTGGAGAGGATGCGGAGAAATATGAACACTTTTACACTGTTGGTGGGACTGTAAACTAGTTCAACCATTGTGGAAGACAGTGTGGCAATTCCTCAAGGAGCTAGAACTAGAAATACCATTTGACTCAGCCATTCCATTACTGGTTATATACCCAAAGGATTACAAATCATGCTGCTATAAAGACACATGCACACATATGTTTATTGCAGCACTATTCACAATAGCAAAGACTTGGAACCAACCCAAATGTCTATCAATGATAGACTGGATTAAGAAAATGTGGCACATATACACCATGGAATACTATGCAGCCATAAAAAAGGATAAGTTCGTGTCCTTTGTAGGGACATGGATGAAGCTGGAAACCATCATTCTCAGCAAACTATTGCAAGAACAGAAAACCAAACACCGCATGTTCTCACTCATAGGTGGGAATTGAACAATGAGAACACTTGGACACAGGAAGGGGAACATCACACACCGGGGCCTGTTGTGGGGTGGTGGGAGAGGGGAGGGATAGCATTAGGAGATATACCTAACATAAATGTCGAGTTAATGGGTGCAGCACACCAACATGGCACACGTATACATATGTAACAAACCTGCACATTGTGCACATGTACCCTAGAACTTAAAGTACAATAAAAAAAATTCAGTATTGCATGTTAACAAAGATTATTTATTTCTTTTTTTGAAATGGAGTCTTGCTCTGTCACCCAGGCTGGAGTTCAGTGGCATGATCTCGGCTCACTGCAACCTCTGCCTCCCAGGTTCAAGTGATTCTCCTGTCTCAGCCTCTTGAGTAACTGGCATTACAGGCGTGCGACACCATACGCAGCTAATTTTTTTTTTTTTTTTTTTGTATTCTTTTAGTAGAGATGGGGTTTCACCATGTTGCTCAGCCTGGTGTCAAACTCCTGACCTCACGTGATCCACCGGCCTTAGCCTCCCAAAGGACTGGGATTACAGGCATGAGCGACCGTGCCTGGCCAGATTACTTATTCCTTTTTTTTTTTTTTTGAGACCGAATCTCGCTCTATTGCCCAGGCTGGAGTGCAGTGGCGCCATCTCGGCTCGCTGCAACCTCCGCCTCCTGGATTCACACCATTCTCCTGCCTAAGCCTCCCCAGTAGCTGGGACTACAGGTGCCTGCAACCACACCTGGCTAATTTTTTGTATTTTTGTCTTTTTTTTTTTTTTCCTCTTTGTGGAGAACGGGGTCTCGCTATATTACCCAGGCAGGTCTTGAACTCCTGGGCTCAAGCTATCCTCCCGCCTCTGCCTCCCTGAGAGCTGGGATTATAGGCGTGAGCCACCGTGCCCGGCCAATTTTTTGTATTTTTAGTAGAGACAGGGTTTCACTGTGTTAGCCAGGCTGGTCTCGATCTCCTGACCTTGTGATCCCCCCACCTCGGCCTCCCAAAGTGCTGATATTACAGGTGTGAGCCGCCGTGCTTGGCCCCAGATTACTTATTTCTTATCACTTTAAATCTAAACTTTCCACCTTGGGTTATGAAACCTCCATCATGTGACCCTGACATACCATTAACTTTCTTGTAGTCCCTTTCATGCAGCTCTGCACTCTTCCAGTCTCTCCTCAGGTTGGAAGGCACTAGAGCCAAATGGTCAGTGAAGGCATGGGCTTTGGCCTTGGACTGACTTAGCTCTCCCACTAAGCAGGCATGTTTCTTAATTCTCTTGGATCTCCATTTTCTCATCTGAAATAATAATTGTTAATACAGGCATACCTGGGAGATATTGCAGATTTGCTTCCAGACCACTACAATAAAGCACATATCACAATAAAGTGAGTCACATGAATTTTTGGTTTCCTAGTGCATATAAAGGTTTATAATATACTGTAGTCTATTAAGTTGCAATAGCATTATGTCTAAAAAAAGTACGTACCTTAATGAAAAAACACACCTCTGCTAAATAATGCTGATGATTCTCTGAGACTTCAGTGGGTCGTAATCTTTTTGCTGATAGTTTTGCCTCCATGTTGAAGGCCACAGACTCACTAGGGTGGTGTGGTGGTTGCAGAAGGCTGGTGTGGCTGTGGCAATTTTTTTTTCTTTTTTTTTTGGAAACAGTCTCGCTCTTGTTGCTCAGGCTGGAGTGCAGTGGCGTGATCTCGGCTCACTGCACTCTCCGCTTCCCGGGTACAAGGAATTCTCCTGCCTCAGCCTCCCAAGTAGCTGGGATTACAGGCGCCCACCACCATGCCCGGGTAACATTTTTGTATTTTTAGTAGAGACGGGGTTTCACCATGTTGGCCAGGCTGGTCTCAAACTCCTGACCTCAGGTGATCCACCAGCCTCGGCTTCCCAAAGTGCTGGGATTACAGGCATGAGCCACCACTGTAGAATTTTTTTTTTTTTTGAGATAGAGTTTCACTCTTGTTGCCCATACGGGAGTGCCATGGCCCGATCTCAGCTCACTGAACCTCCACCTCCTGGGTTCAAGTGATTCTCCTGCCCCAGCCTCCCAAGTAGGTGGGATTACAGGCATGTGCCACCATGCCTGGCTAATTTTGTATTTTTAGTAGAGACAGGGTTTCTCCATGTTGGTCAGGCTGGTCTCGAACTCCTGACCTCAGGTGATCCGCCTGCCTTGGCCTCCCAAAGTGCTGGGATTACAGGTGTGAGCCACCACACCCAGTGGCTGTGGCTATTTTTAAAAATAAGACTATGGGCTGGGCACACTGGCTCATGCCTGTAACCCTAGTATTTTGGGAGGCTGAGATAGGAGGATTGCTTGAGGCTGAGTTCAAGACCAACCTGGCCAACCTAGCAAGATCCCATCTCTATCAATTTTGTTTAAATTTTAAAAAAGACTATGTGATATTGCGAAATATATATTTGGTCGTAATCTTGTTTTGTGACATACGACTCCTAAAAGCTTTAGAATCTCCAACGTATTATCTTTCCTGTGTTAATGAGTTGATTGATGGCTGGTAGCCCCTAGGTAGCTTCAGGATGAGGGCTGGTCACCAGAAACACCAAGGCAGGATTAAAGAGTTGAAGGTCAGACACAGTGGCTCACGCCTATAATCCCAGCACTTTGGGAGGCCAAGGTGGGCAGATCACTTGAGGTCAGGAGTTCGAGACCAGCCTGGCTAACATAGCGAGACTCCGTCTCTACTAAAAATACAGAAATTAACCAGGCTTGGTGGCACCCACCTGTAATCCCAGCTACTCGGGAGGCTGAGGCAGGAGAATCGCTTGAACCCAGGAGACGGAGGTTGCAGTGAGCTGAGATCACAACACTGCCCTCCAGCCTAGGCAATGGAGAGTAAGATTCCGTCTCAAAAAAAAAAAGAAAAAAAATTGTTGGGACTTTCAGCCCCATTGTAATCCTCCCAAACCTTGGAGAGGAGGGAAAGTGTTACAGTTAAGCTGATCACCAATGGCCAATGATATAATCAATCATGCCTAGATGATGAGGCTTCCATAAAAATCCAGAAATGGGTTCAGAGATCTTCTGGATAGCTGAACACATGGAGGTTCCTGGAGAGTGACATGCCCAGGGAGGAGACATGGAAGCTCTGTGTCCCTTCTCCCCATACATCTCTTTATAGGTATCACTTGTAATATCCTTTATCGTAAACCAGTAAGTGGAAGTGTTTCCCAAGTTCTGTGAGTCACTCCAGCAAATCAAACCCAACGAGGGGGTCATTGGAACCCCAGTGTGAAGCCAGTTGGTCAGAAGTTCCAAAAACCTAGACTTAAGACCGGTGGGAAGAGACTGGTCTTGTGGGACCTACCCCTCAACCTATGGGATCTGATGTTATTTCCAGGTAGACTGTGTCAGAATTGAATTGGAGGACACCCAGCTGGTGTCTACTGCAGAACTGTTTGCTTGCGTGGTGTGTGGGGAGACACCTCCTACATTTGGTCACAGAAGTATTCTGTGTTGATTGTTGTGTTGAGTGAGAGAATTGCACCAGGGATAGACTTCTCACTAACTATGAAAGTCTGTTTTGGCCAGGCGCGGTGGTTCACACTTGTAATCCCAGCACTTTGGGAGGCCGAGGCGGGTGGATCACCTGAGGTCAGGAGTTCAAGACTAGCCTGACCAACATGGCTAAACCCTGTCTCTACTAAAAATATAAAAATTAACGAGGTGTGGTGGCGCATGTCTGTAATCCCAGCTACTCAGGAGGCTGAGGCAGGAGAATCACTTGAATCTGGGAGGCAGAGGTTGCTGTGAACCAAGATCGCACCATTGCACTCCAGCCTGCGCAACAATAGCAAAACTCCATCTCAAAAAAAAAAAAAAAGGCTATTTGTTGTTTAGTGGTTTAGTGTAGCCACCTTCATCAGTTATCTCAGCTAGATCTTCTGGATAACTTGCTGCAGCTTCTACATCAGCGTTTGCTGCTTCACCTTGAACTTTTTTTTAAAGACAGGGTCTTACTACGTTGCCCAGGCTGGTTTTGAACCTCTGGGCTCAAGTGATCCTTCTTCCTCAGCCTCCAGAGCCGCTGTGACTGCAGGCATGCACCATCACAGCTGGCCAACTTGCACTTTAATGTTATGGAGATGGCTTCTTTCCTTAAATTTCATAAGCCAACATATGCTAGCTTCAAACTTTTCTTCTGCAGCTTCCTAGCTTCTCCCAGCCTTCATAGAATTGAAGAGAGAGTTAAGGCCTTGCTCTGGATTGGGCTTTAGCTTAAGCTTGCCCAACCTACAGCCTGTGGGCTGCATGCAGCCCAGGATGGCTTTGAATGTGGCCCAACACAAATTTGTAAACTTTCTTAAAACATTATGAGATTTTTGTGCGATGTTTTTTAAAGCTCATCAGCTATTATTAGCGTTGTTGTATATTATGTGTGACCTGAGACAATTCTTCTTCCAATGTGGCCCAGGAAAGACAAAAGATTGGACACCCCTGCTGTTTAGCTGAGGGGAATGTTGTGGCTACTTTGATCTTCTATCCAGACCACTAAAACTGTCTCCAAATCAGCCATAAGGATGTTTTACTGTGTTCACTTAAGTAGGACTTTCAATTGCCTTCAAGAACTTTTCCTTTGCACTCACAACTTGGCTAACTGCTTAGGGGAAGAGGCCTGGCTTTCAGCCTATCTTGGCTTTCCATACGCTTCATCATTTCTAGCTTTTGATTTGAGGTGAGAGACCTGAGACTCTTCCTTTCAGTTGAACACTTAGAGGCCATTGTAGGGTTATTAATTGGCCTAATTCCAATATTGTTTTGTCTCAGGGAATAGGGAAGCCTGAGGAGAGGGAAACAGATGGGAAAGTCCAGTTGGTGGAACAGTCAGAACACACACAACATTTATTAAGTTCACCATCTTATGTGGGTGCAGTTTTTGGAGCCCCAAAACAATTACAGGAGTAACATCAAAGATCACCGTAACAGATATAATAATAATGAAAAAGGCTGGACATGGTCGCTCATGCCTGTAATCCCAGCACTTTGGGAGGCCAAGGCTGGCAGATCACCTGAGGTCAGGAGTTCGAGACCAGACTGGCCAACATGGTGAAACTCTGTCTCTACTAAAAATACAAAAATTAGCTGAGCATGGTGGCATGAACCTGTAATCCCAGCTACTCAGGAAGCTGAGGCAGCCTCAGCCTTGAACCCAGGAGACGGAGGTTGCAGTGAGCCGAGATCGTGCCACTGCACTCCTGCCTGGGTGACAAGAGTCCATCTAAAAAATAAAATAAATAAAATAGGCCTGGCGCAGTGGCTCACACCTGTAATCCCAGCACTTTGAGAGGCCAAGGCGGGCAGATCACAAGGTCAAGAGATTGAGACCATCCTGGCCAACATGTTGAAACCCCACCTCTACTAAAAATACAAAAATTAGCTGGGTGTGGTGGTGGGCGCCTGTAAGTCCCAGCTACTTGGGATGCTAAGGTAGGAGAATCGTTGCATCCAGGAGACGGAGGTTGCAGTGAGCCGAGATCACACCACTGCACTCCAGCCTGGCAACAGACCAAGACTCCATCTCAAATATAAATAAATAAGTAAACAATAATGAAAAGACCGAAGTATTGTGAGAATTACCAAATGTGACAAAGAGACACAAAGTGAGCACAAGTTGTTGAAAATGGTGCTGATAGACTTTCTTGACACAGGGTTGTCACAGACCTTTAACTTGTGGAAAATGTAATAAAGCAAAGCCCAATAAAACAAAGTCTACCTGTATTTGAAAAGTAAAGTATGTTAAGTACCTTACATGGATTGTCTAATTTAATCACAACAGCCCCGTGAAGTAGCTACTATTATTATGCCCATTTCATAGATGAGGCATATAGACAGAAACCCCAGGCTGCACTCCTTTCTAAACTGTGTGAGCCCGGATTCGGCTGGGATTTACGTCTACTGTAGAAGCATCCTCGAAGATATTACCTGTCTTAGTGCATTTGTGTTGCTATAAAGAAGAGTTAGTTTAAAAAGAGGTTTTTTGTTGGGGTGGCGGGGAGCAGTCTTGCTCTTGTCACCTAGGCTGGATGGAGTGCAGTGGTGTGATCATGGTTCACTGTAGCCTTGTCCTCCTACACTAAAGTTGTTCTCCCACCTCAGCATCCTGAGTACATGGGACTACAAGTGGGTACCACTGCACCTGGCTAATTTTTGTTAAAAAAAATTTGGGGGGGCAGGGCGTGTTGGCTCACGCCTGTAATCCCAGCAATTTGGGAGGCCGAGGCAGGTGGATCACCTGAAGTCAGGAGTTTGAGACCAGCCTGGGCAACATGGTGAAACCCCCATCTCTACTAAAAATACAAAAATTAGCCAGGCGTGGTGACGGGCGCCTGTAGTCCCAGCTCCTCGGGAGGCTGAGGCAGGAGAATCGCTTGAATCTGGGAGACAGAGGTTGCAGTGAGCCAAGATTGCGCCACTGCACTCCAGCCTGGGCAACAGAGCAAGATGCAGTATCAAAAAAAAAAAATTGTAGAAATGGGGTTTCACTATGTTGTCTGGGCTGGTCTTAAACTCCTGGTCCCAAGCAATCGTCCCGCCTCAACCTCCCAAAATGTTGGGATTACAGGCACGAGCCACTGGCCCTGGTCACAAAGAGGTTTATTTGGCTCACGGTTCTGCAGGCTGTACAAGAAGCGCAGTGCCCGCATCTGCTTCTGGTAAGGGCCTGAGACTGCTTCCACTCACCACAGAAGGGACAGAGCCCTAGTGTGTGCAGATCACATGGCGAGAGAGAAGCAGGAAAGAGGGGAAGGAAGTGCCAGGCTCTTTTTCACAATCAGCTCTCAGGGGAACTCTTGTGGGAACTCACAGAGAGGACTGCACCAAGACATTCCTGCGGGGTTGGCCCTCATGACCCAAACACCACCCATTAGGCCCCACCTCCAACACTGGGATTCAAATTTCTCTTTATTGTTTAGAGATAGGATCTTGCTCTGTCACCTAGGCTGGAATGCAGTGGCATCATCATAGCTAGAATTCCTGGGCTCAACCAATCCTCCTGCCTCAGCCTCCCAAGTAGCTGGGACTACAAGTGTTTGCTACCATGCCTGGTTAATTTTAAAAACATTTTTAGTAGAAACAGGGTCTTGCTACTTTGCTCAAGCTGGTCTCAAACTCCTGGCCTTGAGCAATCCTCCTACCTGGGCCTCTCAAAGTGTTGGGATTACAGGCATGAGCCACCATGCCCACCTGTGGATCAAATTCCAACATAGGATTTGGAGAGGACAACATCTAAACTATAGCACCACCCTTTATATCACTTAATGTTTCTTAGTACAACTATCTTTGGAAGAAACTGATTTCTAAGTTTGGCTTTTATTTTATGAAAGTTGTAAATTTTGCATAACTAATTAGGTTTCCTTCTTTGCATAAACCACTATAAGGCTGGGCATGGTGGCTCATGCCTGTAATCCCAGCACTTTGGGAGGCTGAGGCGAGCGGATCACCTGAGGTCAGGAGTTCGAGATCAGCCTGACCAACATGGTGAAACTCAGTATCTACTGAAAAAATACAAAATTAGCCAGGCATGGTGATGCATGCCTATAATCCCAGCTACAGGGAGGCTGAGGCAGGAGAATTGCTTGAACCTGGGAGGCAGAGGTTGCAGTGAGCCGAAGTTGCACCACTGCACTCCAGCCTGGGCAACAAGAGTGAAACTCTGTCTCAAAAAAAGCAAAAAACAAACAAACAAACAAAAAACCCACTATAAAATACATGACTGAATGAGTTGTCAATCCAGGCAAGGGCGTAGGATTCCATAATAAGCACTGTTATTGTTAAGCCTCATTTCCAGCTTAACTTTATGGATAACTTTTCTCTTTCTCCCTTCTACTTCATATTGCTTTACTCCATTTTGAATGGCTTGATAACAACCTGAGATTCTTTTGAAATAAAAATCTCAAACCAGGCGCGGTGGCTCATGGCTGTAATCCCAGCCAAGGCGGGCAGATCACCTGAGGTCAGGAGTTCGAGACCAGCCTGACCAACATGGAGAAACCCTGTCTCTACTAAAAATACAAAATTAGACAGGTATGGTGGTGCATGCCTGTAATCCCAGCTACTAGGGAGGCTGAGGCAGGAGAATCACTTGAACCCGGGAGGCAGAAGTTGCGGTGAGCTGAGATTGCACCACTGCACTCCAGGCTGGGCAACAACAGCGAAACTCCATCTCAAAAAAAAAAAAAAATCTTGGAGACAGGTGGCCACATACAGTCACCTCTCAGGGAAAAGCAAGCAAATATCTTTAGTCAGTGTATGCCATTTCTAGGCTGCTTTATCTGTAAGGAAGAAATTGAGGTCTAGGGCTGTCCTGCCCTAGTGCTTTAATACATATAGATGTAGAGTCATCCTCCTGCATGACTTCTGGGACTACCTTTTTGGCCTTTGCTTTCTTATCCTCCCTGCCACTTTCCTCCTATCTTCCTCCTGTGATCTCACACCCCAAGAGCATCTCTACAGTAGCAGATCCACCTGGGAGTGAGTTAAAGCACAGGCTCCCAGAATTCACATCATAGAAAATTAAGACTACACAGTCCAGGGGCAGTGGCTCATGCCTGTAATCCCAGCACTTTGGGAGGCCTAGGGGGGCAGTTCGCTTGAGCCCAGGAGTTGGAGACCAGCCTGGGCAACATAAGGAGACCTCATCTCTACAAAAAATAAAAAAAGGTGTGGTGGTGCTTGCATGTAGTCCCAGCCACTTGGGAAGTTGAGGTGAGAGGATCATTTGAGCCCAGGAGGTTGAGGCTGCAGTGAGCCGTGATCATGCCACTATACTCCAGCCTGGATGACAGAGTGAGACTGAAGAAAGAAAAGAAAAGAAAAGAAAAGAAAAGAAAAGAAAAGAAAAGAAAAGGGAAGGAAAAGGAAAGGAAAATTATACTACATGGTGAATGACTATACTCAACACAGAGTTTAACAACTGATCAAAATTAAGTTACCTCTAAGGAACTTTTCTTTTCATCGATAAGATCTAATGGGCATTTGCTTGGATAGACTCAAATTGGTGAAGGATTTTGTACGTACTCAGAAAATCATGGGATGTGCCGTGAAATCACAGGAAAACTTTCTTATGCTCAAAGAAGACTCTCTGCTCTGGTCTGTTATGACTCTAGATAGTTCCCAGTATATTGCAGTGGGTTGAGGCAGACAGGTCCCAGTCCTTCTCAGGAGGAGGGTAATTGGACTAGATGGTTGTGGGATGAAGTCCGATTTGGTAGGTATAACATGACATCAAAGATGAAGGCCATTGCCTGCAAAGTATTGTCCTGAAAATCTTGGCAGCAAGGCATTCCTCCAGGCAAGCAATGCCCATATAGTGACTGGGAATCCCCTGGCAAACATAAAGGAAGTATATCCACAGGTATAATGCTCCTGGTCTTCAGATTAGGGTTCAGAGACAAGGGTTTTTTGTTTTTTGAGACAGAGTTTTGCTCTTGTTGCCCAGGCTGGAGTGCAGTGGCGCGATCTCGGCTCACTGCAACCTCCACCTCCTGAGTTCAAGCGATTCTCCTGCCTCAGCCTCCCAAGTAGCTGGGATTACAGACGCCCGCCACCTTGCCCGGCTAATTTTTTGTATTTTCAGTAGACACTAGGTTTCATCATTTCATCATGTTGGCCAGGCTGGTCTTGAAATCCTGACCTCAGGTGATCCACATGCCTTGGCCTCCCAAAGTGCTGGGACTACAGGCATGAGCCACCACGCCTAGCCCAGGGAGAAGTCTTGAGTAAACATTCAGCCATGTGTATGGGCAAGAATGAGGTAGAGCCGGGCGTTGTGGTTCAGACCCGTAATCCCAGCACTTTGGGAGGCTGAGGTAGGTGGATCACCTGACATCAGGAGTTCGAGACTAGCCTGGCCAACATGGTGAAATCCCATCTCTACTGAAAATACAAAAATTAGCTGGGCATGGTGGCGTGAGCCTGTAGTCCCAACTACTTGGGAGGCTGAGGCAGGAGAATCGCTTGAACCTGGGAGGCAGAGGTTGCAGTGAGCCAAGCTCATACCATTGCACTCCAGCCTGGGCAACAAAAGCGAGACTCCATCTTAAAAAAAAAAAAAAAAGAGAGAGAGAATGAGGCAGAGTCCATTCCTTAAGGCACTCGTGTGGGCAGGTTCCCAAGACTCAGACATGGTCAGTTAGGGCCAAAGGGGATATGAGACTCCAGAGCAATACCAAAGGTCAGTCCTCAGAAAGGGGACACGAGGCCAAAGCTGGGCCAGCAACTGGGAATTGGGAAAGCACTTCTTACATTTCTCTTGCTTAAGGTGAAGACCGGTCCTACAAATAAGATCAAGGTTAAGCCTATGTGGACCCAGCGGTGAAGGAAGGCAGGTTGCAAAGGTTGAGAATCAGGGAGAACCAGACAAAGAAGCTGAGATGGTTGCTTCGTCACAAAAAAGGTTGCTACGGGCTCTGGGAAACCCAACACAGGCTGGGTGTGGTGGCTTACACCTGTAACCCCAGCACTTTGGGAGGCTGAGGTGGGCAGATCACCTGAAGCCAGGAGTTCAAAACCAGCCTGGCCAACATGGCGAAACCTTGTCTCTACTAAAAATGCAAAAATTAGCTGGGTGCCGTGGCATGCGCCTGTAATCCCAGCTACTCGGGAGGCTGAGGTCAGAGAATAGCTTGGACCTGGGAGGTGGAGGTTACAGTGAGCCGAGATGACGCCACTGTACTCCAGCCTATGTGACACAGTGAGACTTGAAGGAAGGAAGGAAGGAAGGAAGGAAGGAAGGAAGGAAGGAAGGAAGCCCGCCCAACACTAGTTGTATGAACAGGATTTTTATTAATGGTATCTGGTCTGTGGCTACAATGTTATATTTTGCTGTGCTTGACACATTTTTTACCATTGAGATGTTTATGGAAGAAAGTTTGAATTTGCTGCCAGGCATCTACCTGTGCCTTTGAGTGAGCCTTTGGCTCACCTCCATAGAATACTGCCTCACCCAAAACGGCATGCACAGAGGCTCTAGAAGGAGGAAAATAAGGTGGGTCAATACAGTGACCTGTTTCTGGGTAACAGATTATCTGGGGTCTTTCTTTCCCGTGAGCTTGTAGCCTTTCAGAGGCTATCTGAGCGTAGAATTCACTCTTCCAGTTTTGATCATCCATGCCAACAATAAACAGGAAGGGCCCCTGGGCCTTTTCCAATGGAATAAGACTTTGGTGATTGCGTTCCTCCAGGGGATTGCTCCAAGTGTCCATAAAAGTGAGAAATCCTGACTTAGTGATTTTTACTTTTCCTAGATCATCGACAAGTTTAGGAATAATCATATCCTTGTAATGTAGAGGAGTTATTGTGTTGGCTACACAGGCATTGATAAGAACAGTGGCTGTGATGCCCTTCAAGAAAGAAGCCATTGAGAGACACAGGTCACCTCCTTTGGAAAATCCAAGAAGCCCAATACTAGGACCTT
This sequence comes from Macaca fascicularis, assembly GCF_037993035.2. NCBI lineage: Eukaryota > Metazoa > Chordata > Mammalia > Primates > Cercopithecidae > Macaca > Macaca fascicularis. Next base: position 141,555,916 of record NC_088381.1, on the reverse strand, counting down.
TCACCTGTTGAGGAAAAAGAGAAGGAAACAAGCTTAGAGTTCACAAATGGAGGACACAGACAGTGATTTTACATTCTCCAAGTAGCTTTCTTTCTTTTTTTTTTTTTTTCTTTTTTGAGATGGAGTCTCGCTCTGTCCCCCAGGCTGGAGTGCAGTGGTGCAATCTTGGCTCACTGCAACTTCCGCCTCCCGGGTTCAAGCGATTCTCCTGCCTTAGCCTCCCGAGTAGCTGGGATTACAGGTGCCCGCCATCACGCCTGGCTAATTTTTGTATTTTTAGTAGAGACAGGGTTTCACCATGTTGATCAGGCTGGTCTCAAACTTCTGACCTCAAGTGATCCACCCGCCTGGGCCTCCCAAAGTGCTGGGATTATAGGCATGAGCCACCATGCCCTGACAGTAGCTTTCTTAACTATTATTTGCTTTCCTTCCTTATCCAACAATCTGCAAAGTTCAAATATGTCTTCTAATAAGCAAATCAACTGATTTCCTAGTAATGGATCATCCCCTAATATTTATGAGGACTGGGTCAGGAGTATACACAGAGGCCCAGACACCCGATACCTAAATATTTCAAAATTATAAATCAAATGAACAAACTGTTAAATACAGTATATTATTTTCTTCTGCCTTGATAAATATACCACCATAACAATTCATAAGGTCAGGCTCAAATTTAAAATCCTGGAATCCACTGGAGTTCTGTACTGGAATGTGACACACAGGAGAGGCCTGCCCCTGGGCCCTGCACCACACTCCTTCTCTTCCATCACTGGCTCCTTCATGGACCTTAAGGGGCCTCTCACACATGTGTGTGGACACCCCAGCCTGCATGTTTAAGGCCTAGGTATATACACACTGATGAACCCAGAAAAGAGGCTTAGGGCCTGGAAGCAGGATCAGAGCTGTTTGGCAGAGAATTCTGGGGTGCCAGATCCCAAGAGCATTGGGGGTTATAGGGGAAAGAACCCTGAAGAACATCTTATATCTTAACATTAGAATGTCTCGGTCTCTTTAAACTTGGATGATAACAAAGAGTATATATCATTCAATTTTTAGTTATACCAAAATTTTTTGTTGCTGTGGTTTTTGTTTTGTTTTTTTTTTTGAGATGGGGTTTAACTCTTGTTGCCCAGTCTGGAGTACAATGGTGTAATCTCGACTCACTGCAACCTCTGCCTCCTGGGTTCAAGCAATTATCCTGCCTCAGCCTCCCGAGTAGCTGGGATTACAGGTGTGCACCACCATGCCCAACTAATTTTTGTATTTTTAGTAGAGATGGGGTTTCACCATGTTGGCCAGGTTGGTCTCAAACTCCTGACCTCAGTGATCTGCCTGCCTTAGCCTCCCAAAGTGCTGGGATTACAGACGTGAGCCACCACACCTGGCCAAAATGTTTTTTTTTTTTTTTGAGACAGAGTCTTGCTCTGTCGCCCAGGCTGGAGTGCAGTGGCGTGATCTCGGCTCGCTGCAAGCTCCGCTTCCTGGGTTCAAGCGATTCTCCTGCCTCAGCCTCCCAAGTAGCTGGGACTACAGGTGCCCGCCACCATGCCAGGCTAATTTTTGTATTTTTAGTAGAGATGGGGTTTCATCATGTTGGCCAGGCTGGTCTCGATCTCCTGACCTCAAGTGATCTGCTCGCCTCTGCCTCCCAAAGTGCTGGGATTACAGGCGTGAGCCACCGCACCCGGCCCAAAATGTTTTAATTAATTGATTATTTCTGTTATCAGATAAGGACTTTCTGTACAAAACCATAATACCATTATCATACCCAACAAAATTAATAACGATTATTTCATATAATCAAATATACCATTCTTATTCAAATGTCTCCAGTTGTCTCAAAAAATATCTCTTTATGGTCATTTTCTCTATATACATTTATGTTAATCTTATTAAGGAGGAAAATTGAACTCCAGAGAGAGTAACTGCTTTATTCAGAATCATAAGGCCACTCTGTGGTAGACACAGAGCCAGAACTCTTTTTAGTCCTGTGCTCTTTGAATTTTGGTACACAATTACAAAGACAACTAAATAGTCAAGTCTTAAGGGATTAGAGAGAGATGGGAGAAAATGGAAATAATAATCCTAGTATAAAAACTTCTTTTGAGACAGGGGTCTCACTAAATGTTGCCCAGGCTGGTCTTGAACTCCTGGAGTCAAGCAATCCCTCAGCCTCAGCCTCCCAGGTAGCTGGGACTACAGGTGCACATCACCATGCCCAGCTTCCATCCTAGTAGTTTTTGAAGGAGACTTGGTGTCTCCTGGCATGTTTCTAGTTCCCAGTGTTGGGATTCCGCCCTGCGTCAGCTCTGCCCCCTCTCTTCTACACTCAGGTGGCCACCAGAACGCACCTCTGGATGCTGCAGCATCAAGTCCACGGCTTCTTCAAAGTACTCCAGACGTACATCATTCAGATCTGCAGGGAGGTCTTCAAATCGGAAATAAGCCAGGGCAAGCACAGCAAAACCGTGTCCGGCCAGGAGGCTGGCCCTGTATTCACAAAGGCCACCGCCACTCCCAAACAGATCAATGACCCCAGGAAAGGGCCCCTTGCCTGGAGAACATCACAAATCACAAGGAGCTTTAGAGTCTCAAAAGACAGCAAGCAAACAAGTTTTTGAAGCCAAGGAGATTGGGGGTAGACAGATTGGCAGAAAAAGAACAAAATGTCTTATTTTCTCAAACAATAATAATAATATAGAGGGATAAAAAACTGCATATTGGGTACAATGTACACTACTCAGGTGACAGGTGCACTAAAATCTCAGTGTTCATCACTGTACAGTTCGTCCATGTAACCCCAAACCACTTGTACACCAAAAGGTATTGAAATTAATTTTTTTTTTGACAGTCTCACTCTGTCGCCCAGGCTGAAGTGCAGTGGCGCAATCTTGGCTCACTGCAACCTCTGCCTCCTGGGTTCAAGCAATTCTCCTGCCTCAGCCTCCCAAGTAGCTGGAATTACAGGCATGCACCAGACACCCAGCTAATTTTTTTGTATTTTCAGTAGAGATGGGTTTTGCCATGTTGGCCAGGTTGGTCTTGAACTCCTGACCTCAGGTGATCTGCCCACCTTGGCCTCCCAAAGTGCTGGGATTACAGGCATGAGCCACCGCAACTGGCCTAAAAATTTTTAATGATATAAATTATTATCACACCACTGCACTCCAGCCTGGGCGACAGAGCAAGACTCTGTCTCAATAATAATAATAATGATAATAATAGAAATTATTTTCACAAACAAAGATAAACCAAGTTAGAAATAACATAATGAGGCCAGGCGTGGTGGTTCATGCCTATAATCTCAGTGCTCTGGGAGGTCAAGATAAGAGGATCACTTGAGGCTGGGAATTCAAGACCAGCCTGGGCAACATAACAAGACCCCTGTCTCTACAAAAAATTTTAAAAAACTAGTTGGACATGATGGCACATGCCTATAGTCTTAGCTACTCAGGAGGCAGAGGCGGGAGGATCATCTGAGCCTAAGAGTTCTAGTTTGTGGTGAGCTATGATCACACCACTGCACTGTAGCCTGTAGATCACTGTAACCTTGAATCCCTGGGCTCGAGTGACCCTCCAGCCTCAAGTAGCTACCCTCCCAAATAGCTAGGCCCCATTTTTAATTTTTTGTAGAAACAGGGTCTCACTATGCTGCCTGGGCTAGTCTCGAACTCCTGGCCTCAAGCAATCCTCCCATCGCAATGCTCCCACCTTGGCCTCTTCAAGTTCTGGGATTTTAAGTGTGAGCCACTACACTCAGCCTGTTTTTTTTTTGCTTGTTTGTTTTTTTGTTTTTGTTTTTCTTGAGACAGGGTTTCACTCTTGCTGCCCAGGCTGCAGTGCAATGGTGCGATCTCACCTCACTGCAACCTCTGTCTCCCCCCAGGTTCAAGCGATTCTCCTGCCTCAGCCTCCCAAGTAGTTGGGATTACAGGTATGTGCCACCACACCAGGCAAATTTTGTATTTTTAGTAGAGATGGGGTTTCACCGTGTTGGTCAGGCTGGTCTCAAACTCCCGACCTCAGGTGATCCGCCTACCTCAGCCTCCCGAAGTGTTGGGATTACAGGCGTGAGCCACTGTGCCCAGCCTTGTTTGTTTCTTTTTGTTTCGTTTGTTTTTTGTTTTCTATCAGACAGAGTCTCTCTCCGTTGCCCAGGCTGGAGTGATGTGGTATGATCTCGGCTCACTGCAACCTCTGCCTCCTGAGTTCAAGTAATTCTCCTGCCTCAGCCTCCCAAGTAGCTGGGATTACAGGCGCCCGCCACCATGCCCGGCTAATTTTTTGTATTTTTAGTAGAGACGAGGTTTCACCATCTTCTCCAGGCTGGTCTTGAACTCCTGACCTCATGATCCACCCACCTCAGCCTCCCAAAGTGCTGGGATTAGAGGCATTAGCCACTACGCCTGGCCGCCTTGTTTGTTTTTAATGAAAGGTTTTAGTTGATTCTTAGTATGTGTTGTTTTTCTTTTTTTTTTTTTTTTTTTGTTTTTTTTGAGACAGGGCCTCGCTCTGTTGCCTAGGCTGAAGTCTAGTGGCGTGATCTTGGCTCACTGCAACCTCGGCCTCTCAGGTTCAAGCAATTCTCTCACCTCAGCCTCCCTAGTAGCTGGGACTACATGTGTGAGCCACTATGCCTGGCTAATTTTTTTTGTATTATATTATTAGTAGAGGTGGGGTTTTGCCATGTTGGCCAGGCTGGTCTTGAACTCCTGGCCTCAAGTGATCCACCCACCTCAGCCTCCCAAAGTGCTAGGATTACAGGTGTAAGCCACTGTGCCTGGCCCAGACACTATGATTTATTGAACTCTTACTATAACCTTGCAAAAGCCTCTAGGAACATGAATATTTAGAAACCTGTAAGACCCAATTCCAGCCCCAGGAATTCACAGTGTAGTGGGCAGCCACGAGTTAAGGCTAAGAATTGCTGAAGAGCCGTAAAAATAAAGCAAGTTTTCTTGTTTTTGGAGAATCATCACAGAATTCAGTTTAAGGATTCTGTGTGCTGTTGCAACTCTAGAATTTTTTGTTGTTGTTGCTGTTTGAGGCAGGGTTTCACTCTGGTGTCCAGGCTGGAATGCAGTGGCGTGATCTCGGCTCACTGCAACCTCTACTTCCTGATATCAAACAATCCTCCCACCTCAGCCTCCCAAGCAGCTGAGACTACAGGCGTGCACCATCATGCCTGCCTCAATTTTTTTTTTTTTTTTTTTGTAGAGACAGAATTTCACCATGTTACCCAGGCTGGTCTTGAACTCCTGGGCTCAAGTGATCTGCCCACCTCAGCCTCCCAAAGTGCTGGGATTACAGGCCTGAGCCACTGTGCCCGGCTCAGCATTTTTATATGGTAGAGGTTTAAATCAGGAATTTAGTTAGAAGGGATTAATCAGGAGCCTTCTTTCTGGGTTACCTTTACCTAGCAAATATCTTGTGTTTACTTAGACTAGGGTTCCTCAACCTCAGTAGTACAGACACTTTGAGCAAGACAATTCTTTGTTCTGGCGGTTGTCCCGTGCATTGTGGAATGTTTAGCAGCATCCCTGGCCTCTGCCTGCTAGATGCCAATAGCACCTCTCCCTTCAGGAATGACAACCACAAATGTCTCCAGATATTGCCAAATTTCCCCCAGGGAAGGCGGCAAAATCACTGCAGGTTGAGAACCAAGTACAACAATGTTTATGATAGAAGGGAGAGGACTGTCAGGCAGTTTTGTGTGTGTTTTTAAACAATTAAAGGGTATTGCCACTATTGTGGATTTTAGCTTCTTTGGAAGTTTGATGTGAACTGAGGCAAAAATCATTCTTGCACATCAGCTTAAGGTTTTGCCCATATCGTATTCAAACAAAACCACACGGCTGGCACATAGTGGCTCTCAATAAATATATAATAAGTTGAATGCACTATTCAGCACAGAGCGAAAGTGGCAGTGCCTCCAGGGAGGGACGTGAAACTTAAAAAAGAAAGACTGGAGCAGCTACTCAGGAGGCTGAGGCGAGAAGACTTGAGCCCAGGAGTTCGAGGCTGCAGTGTGAGCTACGATCCAGCCACGGCACTCCAGCCTGGGCAACAGTGGGAGCCCAGAGACTCAGAATCCATGACAGACTCTGGAGCGAAGGAAAAAGTTCAGGGATGTTCCACAATCACGTGATTCCCAGGACAGGAAAAGGGCAGGTGGGGGTCGCAGAGCTCGACCAAGTTTTGGGCAGACTACTCACCCGGCGGCCGGAAGAGCGCGGCGCGCACCCGGCCCGCGCGCACCGGCTCGCGCCGCACCCCCGGCTGGTGAAAGTCGCGCTTGTTCTGCGCCCTGCACAGCAGCCGCCCGGGCTCAGGGCCGTGGCCGTCCAGCACTTCCAGCTCCACGGCGAAGGGCGTCCGCACGTCGCGCTTCACCAGCCGCACCAAGGCTTTCTCGGGCTCCAACGCCCAGAGCAGCCCCATGGGCTCGAGCCCCGCGAAGCTGCCGCCCAGCGCGGGCGCGCGCTCCAGGTCCAGCTCGCCGCGGGCGTCGGCGCGGTAGCGCGCGTGGGCCCGGAAGAGCGCGCCCTTCTCGTCGTGCAGGGACGCGCGCAGCGTCACCCGCTGCTCCGGGGCCAGGCCGCGCACGGTGATGAGCACGGGCTCGTCCCAGCAGCAGCGGCCCGCGGGCTCCAGGATCAGCGTCGCTGCCATCCTGACCTGGGTAGAAGAGGGACGACTCAGCTCCCCGGCGTCAGTGGGCGGGCCTGGCGGCTTTGCCCAGTGCTTGAAAGGAGTCGAGGGCGGAACCCTTAACACTACTCCCAGTGGTTGGACTTGGGGACAGGCTCCAGGCCGCTGCGTGGAGCGCTAGAATTTGTGCAAATACACCAGTGTCCCAAATGAAGGAGTATCTGTTGAAATAAGAGTTAATGACCAATCCGGCCGGGCGCGGTGGCTCATGCCTGTAATCCTAGAATTTTGGGAGGCCCAGGTGGGCGGATCACACTGGAGGTTAGGAGTTCGAGACCAGCCTGACCAACACAATGAAACCCCATCTCTACTAAAAATACAGAATAGCCAGGTGTGGTGGCGCATGCCTGTAATCCCGGCTACTTGGGAGGCTGAGGCAGGAGAATTGCTTGAACCCAGGAGGCAAAGGTTGCACTGAGCCAAGATCGCACCATTGTACTCCAGCCTGGGCAACCAGGGCAAAACTCCGTCTGGGGAAAAAAAAAAAAAAAAAAAAAAAGAGAGCGAGTTAGTGGCTATTCCTTATTCCTGCAATCCAATGTGGTGAGTGTCGAAATAGAGGCACAAAAACCACTGAGAACTAAAGGACTGAGAGAGATACAGTTTAAGAATCTAGATTTTGAAAAAGCATCCCAGGTGATTGTTCTCAGGTGACCCCTTGGAGAAACATGTTCGTAATCCATCCTTTACCCCTCAGTCCCTTACCAAGCCTTTTTTCCAGAGCTAATGGTACCTGGAGCAAAGCTGATGTTTAGGGAGGCAGACCTAGCCGAGTTCCGGTCTGACCCTGATCCTTAGTATTAATACCTGGTGATCTTTAGCAAGAAACATAACCCTCTAAATATCAGTTTTCTTATCTGAAAAGGCTTATTGTGACCATTAAATGCGCTAATGTGTAAAAACACTACACTGACACACCTGTAGGGTTAGTACCCAGTGAAAGTTTTGTTTCTTATCTCACAAATCTAATCACTGGCAGAGTCCCTTTTGGGTTGTGTGCATACAGAGTTCTGGCAATAAGCAAGTGGCACTCTCAGCCTGTGTAACTGAGGAGAGTTTTATAAAGGTACTATCTACAAAGGCATGGGCAAGATTCAGAAACAAAAACAATGAAACAAGATTCGGTGTAGAACCCTGAATCTGAAGGTTCAAGGGAAGGGGGCAGTCTGATAGGAGATGTAGCTTTTCTAGAAGAAACCTATGGTTTGTGGCAGGAAGGAGGAGACTATAATACCCCTTGACTCTCCTCTTGTTTTTCATTATCTTGCTAATGCCTCTCTTTGGCCAAACCCAACCACACAGCTCAGCCTAGCTGGGAACATAGCAGGGTGGAGAAGGAAGAAGAGCATATAGTGATGGCCAGCTCAGTAAACATGTATACACTGAGCAAAAAGGTATTAGACTATATGAAGCAAGTTCACTGTATGCTGGTTACCAACTTGTCTGAGTCCAGTGAGAAAACACATTCATATATTTAATACAACAATTTACATGAACCGGATTTCTTACTTACAGATAGGCAGCAAAGAATGACAGAAGCCTAAGAATCATTGGAAAGCAGTCCCCCAAGACTCAGGAATGCTGCCTAGGTGATGGAGTCTCATGTGCGTGTGCCCCATTTGCACTGCAGCTGCCCTGAGTTTTGTACTCTGGGGTCATGTGACTGCTGGGCTAAAGCATTGAAAGACATCCTATTTGTAGGGAGGGGCTGAAATAGAGCCAGGGCCATTCTAGTCAGTCCGTCCCTATCTCAGGATGTTACATTCCCAGCACATTCTATGCTTGAAAACTACTAGTGAGAAAGGGGAGAACTGAGTCAGTCCAAGGCCAACCAGAGAACTGCCCGGCAGTCCATCCCCAACCCAGATACCTGCTTTAGCAAACCTAGTACATTTCATATGCCCTCCAGACCCCCAGGATCTGGAGGCAGAGGTTTGCTCATATTAATATGGCACCTTGGTTGGGCATGGTGGCTTATGCCTGTAATCCCAGCACTTTGGGAGGCCGTGGGGGGCGGATGACTGGGGGTCAGGAGTTTGAGACCAGCCTGGCCAACATGGTGAAACCCTGTCTCTACTAAAAATACAAACATTAGCTGAATGTGCCGGCATGCACCTGTAATCCCAGCTATTCAGGAGGCCGAGGCAGGAGAAATGCTTGAACCCAGGAGGTGGCAATTACAGTGAGCCGAGATCTTGCCACTGCTCTCCAGCCTGAGCGATAGAGCAAGACTCTGTCTAAAAAAAAAAAAAAAAAAAAAAAAAAAAAAAAAAAAAAAGCGACACCTTGACTGACACAATCTCAGTGCAACATTATTAAGCCATGGCCAGAATACATTGCACTAGGCCCAGGAGACTACTATAATAAGCGGGATGATCAGGCTTGTTTGGAGCTGTGGCCTACGCCCAAGTCCTAGTGATCCAGGTAAGAAGTTGTTAAAGAGGTCCAAGAAAGATTCTTTAGGTAGCCACTCTGACTGCAACCAGTAGGCCTGCTTCCAGATCTCCTCTACCTATGTCTCCACCATGCCTGAGGTGTTTATCCAGGTATGCCAGGAGATGTTGGCAGTGGCACACACTTCTCCCAGTTAGTCTAAAAAAAAAAAGGCTAGAGGAATTCTGTTGTTTAAAACAACACAGCCGGGTGCGGTGGCTCATGCCTGTAATTCCAGCACTTTGGGACGCTAAGGCGGGTGGATCACGAGGTCAGGAGTTCGAGACCAGTCTGGCCAACATGGTGAAACCCCGTCTCTACTAAAAATACAAAAAAATTAGCCTGGAGTGGTGATGCGTGCCTGTAGTCCCAGCTACTCAGGAGGCTGAGGCAGGAGAATCGCTTGAACCCGGGAGGCAGAGGTTGTGGTGAGCCGAGACCGCACCACTGTATTCCAGCCTGGGCAACAGAGTGACTCCGTCTCAAAAATAAATAAATAAATAATAAAAAATAAAAATAAATAATAAAACAACCTTCCGAAGGGAGTTGAAGGATGTCCCTGGGCTGCCAAGGCAGTGGCACTGGAAGCAGCAATATCAAGCACAGTTTTCCTATCATTTTCTTCATGAGCACTGACTCCTGTGTATGGTACCAAAAATGTCATAGAGGACCTAAACCTAGAATCAGCCATGACCTGACAGGTTCCTAATAAGCATGGCGCAAACTTTTAGGCTACTGGCCCAATAATGTGTCTTGTACACAGGGGTAATATGCAGGAGCACCCCCAGCATGCCCCATGTCCAGGATCCCATCATCTGCCAACTTTCCAGGTATGACATTGTCCATCCCATGTTTGGCTCACTCCCAGATCACCCACAGAGAAAGAGGCAGCTTTCGGATGCACGCTGAATTATTTTATTCAGCGACCCAGTCATGGCTATGGAGGATTGGCATTCACCAGCCAGTTCTCACTGATGGCATAGTGACATGAGCTCAGTCTCCCCCATACAATCAATATCGTTCACGAAACCTGTCACAGAGGGCTAGCATTACACCTGATATGACTTGGCTGTGTCCCCACCCAAATCTCATCTTGAATTATAGTTCCCATAATCCCCACATGTCCTGGGAGGGACCTGGTGGGAGGAAATTGAATCATGGGGGTGGTTAATCTCACGTTGTTCTGGTGATAGTGAGTGAGTTCTCCTGTGATCTGATGGTTTTATAAAGGCTTTCCCCCTTTTGCTCAGCACTTTTTGTTGCCACCATGTGAAGAAGGACATATTTGCTTCCCCTTCTGCCATGACTGTAAGTTTCCTGAGGCCTCCTCAGCCATGCTGAACTGTGAGTCAATTAAATCTCTTTCCTTTGTAAATTATCCCATCTCAGGTATGTCTTTATTAGCAGCGTGAGAACACACTAATACAGTGAAGTTGGTACCACAGAGAGTGGGGCACTGCTGTAAAGATACCCAAAAATGTGGAAGCGACTTTGGAACTGGGTAACAGGCAGAGGTTGGCACCGTTTGCAGGGCTCAGAAGAAGACAGGAAAGCTTGGGAAAGTCTGGAACTGCCTAGAGACTTGGAGTGCTCAGAAGTAAGAAAGATGTGAGATGGCTTTCACCAAAATGCTGATAGTGATATGAATAATGAAGTCCAGGCTGAGGTGGTCTCAGATGGAGATGGGGAACTTGCTGGGAACTGAAGTAAAGGTCACTCTTGCTATGCAAAGAGACTGGTGGCATTTTGCCCCTGCCCCAAAGATCTGTGGAACTTTTAACTTGAGAGAGATGATTTAGGGTAACTGGCAGAAGAAATATGTAAGCAGCAAAGCGTTCAAGAGGAAGCAGAGCATAAAAGTTTGGAAAATTTGCAGACTGACTATGCTGTGGAAAAGAAAAACCCTGACTGGGCACAGTGGCTCATGCCTGTAATCTCAGCACTTTGGGAGGCCAAGGCAGGTGGATCACGAGGTCAGGAGTTCAAGATCAGCCTGGCCAAGATGGTGAAACCTCGTCTCTACTAAAAATACAAAAATTAGCCAGGTGTGGTGGCGGGCGCCTGTAATCCCAGCTACTCGGGAGGCTGAGACAGGTGAATTGCTTGAACCTGGGAGGCGGAGGTTGCAGTGAGCCGATATCGCACCACTGTACTCCAGCCTGGGCAACAGAGTGAGACTCTGTCTCAAAAGAAAAAAAGAAAAAAGAAAATCTCGCCGGGCATGGTGGCTCACGCCTATAATCCCAGCACTTTGGGAGGCCGAGGCAGGTGGATCACCTGAGTTCAGGAGTTTGAGACCAGCCTGGCAGACATGGTGAAACCCCGTCTCTACTAATAATACAAAAATTAGCCAGGCATGGTGGTGCATGCCTGTAATCCTAGCCACTTGGGAGGCTGAGGCAGAATTGCTTGAACCCGGGAGGCAGAAGTTGCAGTGAGCCCAGATCGCAACATTGCACTCCAGCCTGGGTGACAAGAGCGAAACTCTGTCTCCAAAAAAAAAAAGAAAGAAAGAAAAGAAAAGAAAACCCTATTTTCTGGGGAGAAAATCAAGCTGGCTGCAGAAACTTGCATAAGTAATGAGGAGCCTAATGATAATCACCAAGACAATGGGGAAAATGTCTCCAGGGCATGTCACAGAACTTCATGGCAGCCCCTCCCATCACAGGCCTGGAGGCCTAGAAGTGAAAAATGATTTCTTGGTCTGGGTCTAGAGTTCCCCTGCTGTGTGCAGCCTTGTGACTTGGTGCCCTGTGTCCCAGTCACTCCACCTCTGGCTAAAAGGGGCCAAGGTACAGAGATTGAGCCACTGCAGTCCAGCCTGGGTTACAGAGCGAGACTCCATCTCAAAAAAAAAAAAAAAAAAGGAAACTAGCAAATGAAAAATCTTACAACTACTGGATTTTCTTCTGTCTGTGTAGTTGTATATATGTGTTATGTGTGTGACGTTTGCATAAAAGGACTCTAATTAATTGGCTTAAAGAAAAATAAGTACCTGCTGGGCACGGTGGCTCCTGCCTGTAATCCCAGCACTTTGGGAGGCCAAGGCAGGCACATCACGAGGTCAAGAGATCCAGACCATCCTGGCCAAAATGGCGAAACCCCATCTCTACTAAAAATACAAAAGTTAGCTGGATGTGCTGCTGCGGACCTGTAGTCCCAGCTACTCAGGAGACTGAGGCAGGAGAATCGCTTGAACCCAGGAGGCAGAGGTTGCAGTGAGCTGAGATCAGGCCATTGTACTCCAGCCTGGGTGACAGAGCAAGACTCCGTCTCAAACAAACAAACAAACAAACAAAAAATACGGATCGAGACTGTCTCAAAAAAAATGAAATAAGATTTTTTAAAAAGCATAATTATATTGTTATTGTAGCACAGAAATAACCAGATCTCCTTGTTAAAAGTGTTTTAACTATTACTATTTAAAGTCATTTGAATTCCATGGTCTAAGACAAATTACCTGTAAAAACCCGTTGGTTATCAGTGCTATGCACCTAAATTAGAGAAATAGCTGGTATTCAAGAGGACATAAGTCCAGTGTTAAGCATGGACTCATGGAGAACCAGGACGGCTGCCTTGTCCTTCTTGAGTCCCTAAAGATTTTGTTCTTAAAAGTCATGCTTTCTATGATTCATCATGGAAAAGACAAAATGATCCAATTTAAATATATATTGGTGTGCTGACTTATAAATTGCTAAAGTAGTTCTTTTTTGAGACAGAGTCTCACTCTGTTGCCCAGGTTGGAGTGCAGTGGCACAATCTCAGTTCATGCAACCTCCGCCTCCCAGGTTCCAGTAATTCTCCTGCTTTAGCCTCCCAAGTAGCGGGGATTACAGGCATGCACCACCATGCCCGGCTAATTTGTGTATTTTTAGTAGAGATGGGGTTTCACCATGTTGGCCAGTCTCGAACTCCTGACCTCAACTGATCTGTCCGCCTCAGCCTCCCAGAGTGCTGGGATTACAGGCCTGAGCCACTACACCTGACCTGCTAAAGTAGTTTATAACCAATGTTTGGTTTGTCACATCCATATTTTTGGGAAGACAGTCAAAGCTTTAGGTACATTTACCTGATGGGTCATTTAAACATTTACAGAAAGATTGCATTTAATTGTCATTTTCTTTTTTTTGGAGAAGAGTCTCGCTCTGTCATCCAGGCTGGAGTGCAGTGGTGCAATCTCGGCTCACTGCAATTTCCACCTCCTGGGTTCAAGCAATTCTCCTGCCTCAGCCTCCTAAGTAGCTGGGATTATAGGCACGCACCACCACACCCGGCTAATTTTTGTATTTTTAGTAGAGACGGGGTTTCGTCATGTTGGCCAGGCTGGTCTCGAACTCCTGACCTCAGGTGATCTGCCACCTTGACCTCTCAAAGTGCTGGGACTACAGGCGTGAGCCAGCACGCCTGGCTGAGAAGTTCTTAAACAGATTTCTAGAGGTGTATTTTGTCTAGTGGAGTGAAACCCACTGAGATTTTTAGAAAACTCCACAAAGTTTTTAAGAAAATTGTTCTGGCTGGCTGGGCGCAGTAGCTCATGCCTGTAATCCCAGCATTTTAGGAGGCCTAGGCAGGTAGATCACCTGAGGTCAGGAGTTCGACACCAGATTGGCCAACATGGTGAAACCCTGTCTCTACTAAAAATACAAAAATTAGCCGGGCGTGGTGGTGGGTGCCTGTAATCCCAGCTACTTGGGAGGCTGAGGCAGGAGAATCGCTTGAACCCGGAAGGCAGAGGTTGCAGTGAGCTGAGATTACATCATTGCACTCCAGCCTGGGAAACAACAGCAAAACTCAGTCTCAGAAAAAAAAAAAAAAGAAAATTGTTCTGGCTGAAGAATAACTCCAGTTCCACTGTGAGCTGGAACTTAAAAGGTAGAGAATACAAAATTAAAAGAGAAATTTGAACTCCCCTTTTCCATGTAGGAGGCAGGTTAATTTAATCGCTAATTCATTTTCTTATGAAAAATAAAGGTTTCGACTCAGGAGGCAGAACCAAATGCTACAGAGAGCAACTCACAGAGAGTAAATTGAACGCTAATGAAGGAATTGGCAGCATGTTCTCAGGTGTGTTTCAGAGTCGCTACAGGCTAGTGACAGCTGTGTGCCACATTTTCCCCATTTTTGAACAGAAGTGTCTATAGGAGTTATCTTACACTTCTCCCACCGTTATATTATGAACATGCTTCTGCGAGGATAGCTAACTTGTTTGTTTCAAAGCTGTTCAGATTAAGAAGAATGATATTCAAGGAGCTATACCCAAGGGACTGTTCTGAGCCTCATCTATACCTGGACCTGATATAAATGATGAAATCTTGGACCTTCAGCCTGAGTGTGATGCTATAATGAAATGAGGGATTTTGCAGGGAGAGGGTTTAGAAGAGAGATGGGTGTATTTTACACGTGGAGGAATGTATGGCCAGAAGGCAGACTTATTTTCCAAAGATGGTTACAATTATTTCCCATTCCACATGCTCTTCTCCAGAACCTTTCCACTCTTCTTTCAAAAGGCAGACTATGTTCTCCTTGAACTTTGGTTAGCCTTTGACTGCCTTGTTCAATAGAGCATGGCAGACTGATAGTATGTATAATAGCTTCCAAGACAAAGCTGAACAAAGGTCAATGCAAGTCTGCCTTACTTGGTGTGCTCACTCTTGGAGACTCTACTTTTATGGCAGGGAGGTTGGTGCTGGCTGTCAATTGGGAACTCAGGAAGGGATATGATTTAGGGGGTTCTTAAATTCTCTCCATCTGGGCCTTCTTGCTAATTACTTGGGCTGACTTTCAACCCCTCAGTCAAATTGCCCCAGCCCGTGCCACTTGGAACAGTGGTGATCCATTCCTACCAAGTCCTGTCCCATTTGCAGACTCCTGAGAAAAATACATGGTTAGTGTTTTAAGCTGCTGTTTTAGGGTGGTTTGCTACACAACAATAGATAACTGAAACACACCTGAAAACAGTCACATAAAACAAAAACGATCTATTTTGCTCACAAATCTGCAGTTTGGACAGGGCTTGAGAGGGACATCACTGCTCAGTGGAGGTTATGTGAAGTCTCCACTGAGATTTAAATGGCTGGGGGCTAGAATGATCTGGAGGTGTTTTTCACTCATATGTTTGGCACTTGGGCTGAGATAACTGAGATGCTGACCACAACTGAGACTGTCACAGGAGTGCCTGTGGTTGACTTATACATATATTTTAAGCTTCCTCACAGCATCACAGCATCACATCCTCAAGGTTGTCAAACTTCTTTTAGTTTTTTTTTTGAGACAGAGTCTCGCTGTGTTGCCCATGCTGGAGTGCAGTGGTGTGATCTTGACTCATTGCAACCTCTGCCTCTCAGGTTCAAGAGATTCTCCTGCCTCAGCCTCCTGAGTAGCTGAGATTACAGGTACCCGACACCACACCTGGTTAATTTTTTGTATTTTTAGTAGAGATAGGGTTTCACCATGTTGGTCAGGCTGGTGTCGAACTCTAGACCTCAGGTGATCTGCCCTCCTCGGCCTCTCAAAGTGCTGGGATTATAGGCATGAGCCACGGCGCCTGGCCCAAACTTCTTACATAGTGGCTCAAGCTCCAAAGGCAGGTGTTCCTGGCAAACAAGGTGGAATCCTCATGGCCTTATATGACCTCGCCTGCAAAGTCAGGTAGCATCACTGCCGCTCTGCTCTACTGACTGAAACAGTCACAAGTTCATCCAGATTTGAAGGGAGGGGACATAGGTCTCCCATCTCTTGATGAGGGAAATGCCAATGAATTTACAGCTATGTTTTAAAATTACCATAAACAAGCCTGGTGCAGTGGCTAACACCTGTAATCCCAGCACTTTGGGAGGCTGAGGCAGGTGGATCACTTGAGGTCAGGAGTTCAAGACCAGCCTGGCCAATATGGCGAAACCCCATCTCTACTAAAGAAATACAAGGCCAGGTGCGGTAGCTCATGCCTGTAATCCCAGCACTTTGGGAAGCTGAGGCGGATGGATCACGAGGTCAGGAATTTGAGACCAGCCTGGCCAATATGGTAAAACTCTGTCTCTACTAAAAATAGAAAAATTAGCCAGGCATGGTGGCAGGCACCTGTAGTTCCAGCTACTCGAGAGGCTAAGGCAGGAGAATTGCTTGAACCCAGGAGGTGGAGGTTGTGGTGAGCTGAGATCGCACCATTGCACTCCAGCCTGGGCTACCGAGTGAGACTTCGTCTCAAAAAAAAAAAAAAGAAAGAAAGAAAGAAAAAGAAATACAAAAATTAGCTGGGCGTGCTGGCACATGCCTATAGTCTGAGCTACTTGGGAGGCTGAGGCAGGAGGATCACTTGAACCCAGGAGACAGAGGTTGCAGTGAGCTGAGATTGTGCCACTGCACTCCAGCCTGGCCAACACAGCAGGACTCTGTCTCAAATAAATAAATAAATAACGGCTGGTCATGGTGGCTCACGCCTGTAATCCCAGCACTTTGGGATGCCCAGGCGGGCAGATCACGAGGTCAGGAGATCGAGACCATCCTGGCTAACATGGCAAAACCCTGTCTCTACTAAAAATACAAAAAATTAGCCGGGCGTGGTGGCGGGTGCCACCAGCTACTCGGGAGGCAGAGGCAGGAGAATGGCATGAACCCGGGAGGCGGAGCTTGCAGTGAGCCGAGATTGTGCCACTGCACTCCAGCCTGGGCGACAGAGCGAGACTCCGTCTCAAAAAAATAAATAAATAAATAAATAAATAATAAAATTACCATAAACAGTTTTACTGTGATAAGCATGGTTTTTCTTTGTATTTATTCTGCCCGGCATTTACAGTTCTTCTTGAATGTCTTTTATATCAGTTTTGGAAATTTCTCAGTCATTATCTTTTCAAATACACTTATATTAATAAATGCTAGGTAAGCCGGGCGAGTGGCTCATGCCTGTAATCCCAGTAATTTGGGAGACTGAGGCAGGTGGATCACTTGAGGTCAGGAGTTAGAGACCAGCCCGGCCATAGTGAAACCCCATCTCTACTAAAAATACAAAAATTAGCCAGGCATGGTGGCATATGCCTGTAGTCCCAGCTACTCAGGAGGATGAGGCAGGAGAATTGCTTGAACCCAGGAGGCAGAGGTTGCAGTGAGCTGAGATCGTGTCACTGCACTCCAGCCTGGGCAACAGAGTGATTTTGTCTCAAAAAATAATAATAATAATAATAAATGCTACGTAGTATTGATATCAAGGAGAGAAAGGAATGATTCCTCCAGGATTACCGCAGTATGATTTTCCAAGGTCTATTTTTTTGAAACAAGGTCTCACTCTGTTGCCCAGGCTAGAGTACAGAGATGCAATCACGGCTCACTGCACCAACCTTGACCTCCTGGGCTCAAGCAATCCTCCCACCTCAGTCTCTCGAGTAGCTAGGACTACAGGTGTGCACCATGTTTGGCTAATTTTTGTAGGGATTGGGTTTTGCCATGTTGCCTAGGCTGGTCACGAAATCCTGAGCTCAAGCGATCTGCCCCCTTTGACTTCCCAAAGTACTGGGATTATAGGTGTGAGCCACTGTACTCTGCCCCAAGGTCTGCTCTTAGAAAAAGGAAGTGAGAGGGAAAATAGATCGTAGTCATTCACCCTTGGAAGAGAGTATAGACTTAACTATTCTAGAGACAGGTCTCATCTCCTCCTGTCAAAGGATTCTTCTCCGACCTTTATAATGAAAAGGTCAGCTGCCTTTCCTCATATTAACACCCCTCTGTATGTTTCTGGCCAAAGAAAATTCTACCCTGCTACTGAAGGTTGAACAGCAAACATTAGGTGACCATTCTTTCACAGTGATGGAAAAAGTCACCAGCTTTAAAGCTCACCTATGACTTAAAACATTAACTAAAAAAAATCTAGAAGGAAACACAAATGTTAACTGGTGGGAATGCTTTTCACTTATATGTGTCATATGCCTCTTAATCTTCTACAACAAGCAAGTTACATTAGTAAAACTAATGACAAAGCTTATTCAACAGAGTTACGTAAAATACACCACTAATGACAAGGACATGGCTTTAATGTTATCCAGGAGACAGCTGATTCACATAGGGTTACTGAACACTAGAACCTGATCTTGAATCTCTCATGTCAACAATAGACAAATGCATTACAATTTAGGGAAAGCTGTTTTCTGGGTACCTCCCAGGTGTTTGCAGAAGAAGGCTAGAATCTGCTTCCAGGCATCTACCTGGGCCTTAGAATGAGCCGTGGGCTCCCCACCCCACATCACATGTTTGTTTACTAATTCGTGAAGGGAAGCTGGGCACAGGGGGAAGTAAGGAGGCTCGATGTAATGCCCAGTCCCAGGGTAACAGATGATCTGGGGTTTTTCCTTTCCATGGGCCTGTAACCGTTCAGAGACTTTTTGGGCATACAACTCACTCCTCCAGTTATGGTCATCCTGACCGACGATGAGCAGGATGGGCCCCTGGGCCTTCTCTACTGGAATCATGCTGGAGTTCTCATACCCTCCTACGAGATCATTCCTTATATCCACGATGTCCATGAGGCCCGAGAAAGCTACCTTGATTCTCCTCAGGTCATAGCCCAATGGTGGAATGCTACTGAGCTTATAGTTGATGGCTTTGTTCCCACTGATCCCAGATCCATTGATGGAAACCGTGGCTGAGACATTCTTCAAGAATGAGGCCATTGAGAGACAAATATCAGCTCCTAAAGAAATGCCCAAAAGCCCAATGCCTGGGCCTTTTACCTGGAAGAAAAGAAGAGAGAAGAATCGAGTCAATAACTTATCCAGACTGGGCGCGGTGGCTCACACCTGTAATCCCAACACCTTGGGAGGCGGAGGTGGGCGGATCACTTGAGGTCAGGAGTTTGAGAACAGCCTGGCCAACATGGTAGAACCCTGTCTCTATTAAAAATACAAAAAAAAAAAAAAAAAAAAAAAAATGAGCAGAGTGTGGTGGCATACACCTCTAATCCCAGTTACCCAGGAGGCTGAGGCAGGAGAATTGCTTGAGCCTGAGAGGCAGAGGTTGCAGTGAGCTGAGATCGCGCCAGTGCGCTCCAGCTCGGGTGACAGAGCGAGACTCTGTCTTTAAAAAAAAAAAAACTTATCCAATTCAAAAACATTTTCCTAAAATGCAAACAGAGATGCTGCTAGCTTTAATCTGGGAATCATCCACAAGAAAATCAACCTCAGCTGACAAGTGAGTTTCTTCTCATGTGCAGACTATCTGGCTGAACACATGGTAAACAAATCTTAAAATCACTGAAAACCTTGGAAACTGATTTATAAACATTTCAGAGAATTATCCGCTAGAGAATGCTGAGCCACGGAGCCCATCAAGTTCAGGACCACATTCAGGTAGGTCTGACTGAAGTCTTCATGTGGCAATGCATCCAATAGTGTGGAACCAAGTTCTGTTCCAAGATGTGAGTCATTTATCAAATGATTACAAAGCCAGACTTCAGAGTAAGTAATTAAGTTCATTCTTGGCTTCTGAAAGGGGTGGACAAGTTCTGACCAAAATCTGAGAACATACTCTGACATCAGGAAATTAAAATTAAAAAACAAGCATGCGGCCAGGTGCGGTGGCTCAAGTCTGTAATCCCAGCACTTTGGGAGGCCGAGATGGGCCGATCATGAGGTCAGGAGATCAAGACCATCCTGGCTAACACGGTGAAACCCCGTCTCTACTAAAAAATACAAAAAAATAGCCGGGCGAGGTGGCGGGCGCCTGTAGTCCCAGCTACTCGGGAGGCTGAGGCAGGAGAATAGCGTAAACCTGGGACGTGGAGCTTGCAGTGAGCTGAGATCCGGCTACTGCACTCCAGTCTGGGTGACAGAGCGAGACTCGATCTCAAAAACAAACAAACAAAAAAACAAGCATGCAAAGACAATGGATTAGAAATTCAATTTGCAATATACAGATAATATTTAATATTACTAAATAAAATCTCATGTGGATTTTACAATTAATTCTATACCACAAATTCATCTGACAGAAAAAGTGGAAATAGGCACCTTAAGCCAAGGAAGTCTCCAGAAGAAATCTTTGTGAAAGAGAACAGAGCAGCATTTCTGCACGTGGTACAGGTTATACTCTCTATGGAGATATTTCTAGAAAGACTGATTAAATAAAGGACATGAGGAGAACCTGGGGATGTTGAAGCATGTAGCACAGGGCTTCTTCGAAGTACTCCAGGGATATGTTGTCCATGTTCTTGGGGAGATCTTCAAAGTTATAATAAGCTAGAGCCAACATAGCAAAGCCATGGCCAGCAAGGAGGCTGGCTCGATATTCCAACAGGCCCCCTCCAATACCAAAGATGTCAATGATCCCTGGGAAGGGTCCAGGTCCTAGAGAACAAAATATTATAAATGTAAGCCATTATACAATTTACAAAATGTGCTTTCCTGGCTGGACACAGTGGTTCATGCTTGTAATCTCAGCACTTTAGGAGGCCAAGGCAGGAGGATCGCTTGAGGCCAGGATTTCAAGACCAGCCTGGACAATGTAGTGAGACCCTTTTTAAGAAAAAAAAAATTAGTCGAGTATGGTGGTGCATGCCTGTAGTCCTGCCTACTTGGGAGGCAATGGAGGGAGGATCACTTGAGTCCTGGAGGTCGAGGCTGCAGTGAGCTATGACCACACCACTGCACTCCAGCCTGGGCAACAGAGACAGACACTGTCTCAGGAAAAAAAAAAAAAGAAAAGAAAACAATTGAAACGAAATTTTATGTTCTGTTGCATCAGCCCTCTGGTTTTTAGTGTACTGATATTTCAGATGTCTATGTAGAAAGGGAGGAAAGAAAAAGAAATACCCAGAGATGGTTTTAGGTGAGAAAGGCAGTGGAGTCTGAAGTATGACCTGTGATAAAGCAGGACATGAAGAAGTGGAGAAGAGACTCAGTGTGCCTAGAACACTAAAGAAGGCGACATTGGTAATAGCCTCATTCACTGTCATCATTCTGCCTTAGACAAGTCAGGCTGATGCCTGTAGAGATCTGTAGGGTAGTGATTAATAGCAAAGTGGATAATGTACCTGACGACCTGAACCGCTTTTTCAAATGCAGAATAACAATACCAACTTCATTGGAATATTATAGAGACTAATATAATGCAAGTAAAAGCCGTAGTACCCAGCCTAACAAAAAATTCTTTTTTTTCTTTTTTCTCTTCTTTTTTTTTGTGACAGAGTCTGGCTCTGTCACCCAGGCTGGAGTGCAGTGGTGCGATCTCGGCTCACTGCAACCTCTGTCTCTCAGGTTCAAGTGATTCTCGTGCCTCAGCCTCCCCAGTGGCTGGGACTACAGGCGTGTGCCACCATGCCGTACTAATTTTTGTATTTTCAGTAGAGTCGGGGTTTCACCATGTTGGCCAGGCTGGTCTCGAACTCCTGATCTCAAGTGATCCGCCCATCTCGGCCTCCAAAGTGCTGGGATTACAGGCGTGAGACACCACGCCCAGTACCAAATCCTCTATTTTGGTAGAGTGGCCACCGACATAGTCAATGCTAGCTTCTCTGACCTTGCTCCGAAACCAAATCAGTGCTAAATCAGCCCTGGAAAGAAAGCAACGGAGACTCAGGCCACCGACGCTCACACCTCCCGCCAGCATCCCAGCTCACCTGGCGGCAGGAAGAGCGTGGCGCGCACCCGGCCCGCGCGCACCGACTCGCGCCGCACCCCCGGCGGGAGGAAGAGGCGCTCGTGCCGCGCCTGGCACAGCAGCCGTCCGGGTTCGGGGTCGTGGCCGTCCAGTACCTCCAACTCCACGACAAAGGGAATCTCTACGTCCCGCTTCAGGAAGCGCCAAAAAGGCTTCTCGGGTTCCAGGGCCCAGAGCAGCCCCATGGGCTCGAGTCCCGCGAAGCTGCCGCCCAGTGCGGGCGCGTGCTCCAGGTCCAGTTCGCCGCGGGCGTCGGCGCAGTAGCGCGCGTGGGCCCGGAAGAGCGCGCCCTTCTCGTCGCGCAGGGACGCGCGCAGCGTGACCCGCTGCTCCGGGGCCAGGCCGCGCACTGCAATGCGCACCGGCTCGTTCCAGCAGCAGCGGCCCGGGGGCTCCAGGATCAGCGTTGCTGACATCTTGGAGCCGGAGCGGGGAATCCAAAGGTCGAGGCCCGAGGCCCGTCCAAGATCGTGGCAAGCGCGCCGAATGTCCAGAGGGCGTCTGGCGTCCCCTGGTGCCGGGACCTGCCGGTGGCTGGCTGAGCAGTCCCAGAAAGCGCTTGGGACTTCAGACCGGTTAACCCGGCGCTCCAGACTCGTCTGAGGCAAAAGTAGCCAGGCTCTTCTCCAGGATCGTCTCCTCGGGCCCCGGGGCGCGCAAGGTGTGGCGCCCAACCCACCCCTTAGAAAGCCTCTCTGCCTCACAGCACCCTCGGTTGCTGGAATGAAAGTTGTTGGTTGATCGATTTGTGGTGAAACCAGAGGCGAATGAGATCAAGCCAAATTCCAGCCTTTCATGGGTTCCATGGAAGGTTTTGTTTGTTTTTAACTTTTTTTTTTTTTTGAAACGGGAGTCTCACTCTGTCGCCCAGGCTGGAGTGCAGTGGCGCTTCGGCTCACTGCAACCTCTGCCTCCCGGGTTCAGGCTATTTTCCTGCCTCAGCCTCCTGAGTAGCTGGGATTACAGGCACGCGCCACCACGCCCGGCTTATTTTTGTATTTTTGGCAGAGACGGCGTTACACCATGTTGGCCAGGCTGGTCTTGAACTCCTGACTTCAACTGATCTTCCCGCCTCAGCCTCCCAAAGTGCTAGGGATTACAGGCGTGAGCCGCTGCGCCCTGCCTGCTTTTTGTTGTTGTTGTTGTTTTTATTTGAGACAGGGTCGCTGTCATCCAGGCTGCAAAGCGGTGGCTCGATCTCGGGTCACTGCAGCCTCGACCTCCCAGGCTCAACTGATCCTCCTGTCTCAGCTTTTGGAGTATCTGTGACTACAGACAGCGCGCCACCAATGCGGCGCTAATTTTTAAATGTTTATTTTTAGAGAGGAGGTGTCACCATGATTCCCAGGCTGGTCTCAAACTCCTGAGCACAATCTATCCTCCCGCCTCTGTAATCTCAAAGTGCTAGGACTGTAGGTGTGAGCTACCTACCGTGCCTGGCCCTCCATGTCAGTTTATTTAAAAAGCTTTTTAATGAAATATAATATAGGCCGGGCACAGTGGCTCATGCCTGTAATCCCAGCAGTTTGGGAGGCTGAGGCGGGCAGATCACTTGAGGTCAGGAGATCAAGACCAGCCTGGCCAACATGGTGAAACCCTGTCTCTACTAAAAATACAAAAATGAGCGGGGCGTGATGGTGCACACCTGTGGTCTCAGCTACAGGGGAGGCTAAGGCAGGAGAATTGCTTGAACCTGGCAGGCAGAGGTTGCAGTGAGCTGAGATCACACACCACTGCACTCCAGCCTGGGTGACAGAGCGAAACTCTGTCTCAAAAAAAAAAAAAAAAGAAAGAAAGAAAAGGAAAGAGAAGAAAGGAAGGAAGGAAAAAGAAAGAAAAGAAAAGAGAAAAGAAGGAAAGAAAAAGGAAGGAAGGAGGAAGGAAAGAGAAAGAAAAGAAAGAGAAACAAAGACAGGGAGAGAAAAAAGAGGGAAGGAAGGGAAAGAAAGAGAAAGAAAGGAAAAAAGCAAGCAAGCAAGCAAAACTATTGGAGATAGTAAAAAGATAAGTAGTTGCCAGGGGTTGTGGGAAGGGAGGGATGAATAGTTGGAACACAGACAATTTTGAGGGCAGTGAAACTATTCTATATGATACTATAATGGTGGATATATGTCATTATATGTTTGTCCAAAACTATAGATGTAGAACAATCACCAAGAGTGAACCTTAAAGCAAACTAGAGATTTGGGGTGATAATGATATGTCAGTGGTGGTTAATCAGTTGTAACAGGTGGACCATTCGGTGGGGGATGTTCATAGTGGAGGTGAGGGAACTATGCATGTCTTGGGGGGCACAGGGAGTGTATGGGAAATCTCTACCTTCTGCTCAATTTTGCTATGAACCTAAAACTGCTTTAAAATATAAGATGTAAAAAAAAATAAGTAAACCACCCAGATAGCTCAGTTGGTAGAGCATCGGACTTTTATTTTTTATTTATTAATTTTTTTTGAGAAGGAGTCTCACTTTGTCGCCCAGGCTGGAGTGCGGTGGCGCGATCCCGGCTCACTGCAAGCTCCGCCTCCCGGGTTCACGCCATTCTCCTGCCTCAGCCTCCCGAGTAGCTGCTGGGACTACAGGCGCCCGCCACCGTGCCCGGCTAGTTTTTTGTATTTTTTAGTAGAGACGGGGTTTCACCATGTTAGCCAGGATGGTCTTGATATCCTGACCTCGTGATCCGCCCGCCTCGGCCTCCCAAAGTGCTGGGATTACAGGCGTGAGCCACCGCGCCTGGCCCCTGAGCATCGGACTTTTAATCTGAGGGCCCAGGGTTCATGTTCCTGTTCCTTAATTTTTTTTTTTTTTTTTTTTTTTTTTTTTTTTTTTTTTTTTGAGACGGAGTCTCGCTCTGTCACCCAGGCTGGAGTGCAGTGGCCGGATCTCAGCTCACTGCAAGCTCCGCCTCGCGGGTTTACGCCATTCTCCTGCCTCAGCCTCCCGAGTAGCTGGGACTACAGGCGCCCGCCACCTCGCCCGGCTAGTTTTTTGTATTTTTTAGTAGAGACGGGGTTTCACCGGGTTAGCCAGGATAGTCTCGATCTCCTGACCTCGTGATCCGCCCATCTCGGCCTCCCAAAGTGCTGGGATTACAGGCGTGAGCCACCGTGCCCGGCCTCCTTAATTTTTTTTTAACTTTTTAATTAAACACAAAAAAGAAAAGTAAATTTATTGGATGGAAAATCAAGAGTAGGTGTGGCTTAACATTTGATTGATCCAATGGCTAAATGATGACACCAGGAACCTCTTCTTTCTGTCTTCTCTGCCATTAATAACATCATAAGGTGGCTGTCAGCTAATTGTGGCCTCATCCTTTTTTGCTCATATTGAGTAGGAGGGAGAAGATTCAGATTTCTAAGAAAGGTCTAAGTCACATATTTTCTCCTGTCATGGAATGTTGAAATTGGCTTAAACCAAATGGAGATTGCCACCATTGCCCCTGGGATCAGAGTGGAGTTAGCATTCCCCGGAACCCACAGCTGCAGGGGGAGGGGCAATAAAATCAGCAATTCTCCTAAAAGAGAGAAGTGTAATATATGCTGAGCAGGTACCTGACAATATGAGTGTGGCGGAGGAACTTCTCATGATGGTACTGATGGCTTTTTGAAATCCAGGGCAAGAAAGGACGCTTTTAATATTTAGAGAAATAGGCTGGGCTCGGTGGCTCACGCCTGTAATCCTAGCACCTTGGGAGGCTGAAGCAGGTGGATCACTTGAGGTCAGGAGTTCGAGACCAGCCTGGCCAACATGGTGAAACCCCGTCTCTACTAAATATACAAAAATTAGCCAGCGTGGTGGTGTGCACCTGTAATCCCAGCTACTCGAGAGGCTGAGGCAGGAGAATCGCTTGAACCCAGGAGGCAGAGGTTGCAGTGAGCCAAGATCACACCATTGTACTCCAGCCTGGGCGACAAAAATGAAACTCCATCTCAAAACAAAAACAAAAACAAAAAATATTAGATAAATAAAATATGGGTCTAATAGGAGTTATGATTATTAATGGGGCAAATTAAGGAATTTGGAAGTTGGAGACTGACTTTGACAAGACGGGTGTATTTAGATTTGAACACAGAATTTGACATAAAATATATGTTGGAAAACAAGAAAATAATTAAGCACATTAGCAGTATTTTGCTGCTAGATAATTCTCCCCCAGTTTATCTTCAATCCTCAAAATCAAGTGGCAATGGGAGGTCCCATGGAAACAAGTCAGGGGAGATAAGGTAAATCCACTGGTGTTCCTAGCAGAAATTTTACTGATAATCAGAATAGTAATAAGTATTGAAATAAAGCAAAAACAAGTGGATGGGCCAGGTGTGGTGGCTCATTCCTGTAATCCTAGCACTTTGGGAGGCCAAGGCGGGCAGATCACTTGAGGCCAGGAGTTTGAGACCAACCTGGCCAATGTGGCAAAACCCCGTCTCTACTAAAAATGCAAAAAGTAACCGGGTGTGGTAGCCCACGCCTGTAGTCCCAGCAATGTCCCGGGAGGCTAAGGCAGGAAGATTGCTTGAACCCAGGAGGCAGAGGTGGCAGTGAACTAAGATGGCATCACTACACTCCAGCTAGGGTGACAGAGCAAGATTCTGTCTCAAAAAAAAAAAAAAAAAAAAAGTGGATGTTGCCAAAAGGGGAGCGGGGGGAGCAAGAAGTCTGTGTCAAAATATATCTTATTTTTGATAAATCTCCAAACAAGTGTGCAAATACTCCTGTCAGTAGGCTTAATCAACAGTCTATCTTGACACCCTGAAGCTAATGCAGAGAAAAAATGCCCAAGAATAACTGGCAGCTGATCTATTTGTTTTTTTTTACACCAGGCAGAGAATCATCTAATTTTTCTATATTAGGGAGGAAATTGAGTAAACTCAATATTCTGTGGTAATATCACCATAAAACTGAGACAAAAATTGAAACAAATAATTGAACACTCATGGACTTCAGTATGGAACTAAAAAACAAAATGTTTTGCCAGGCATGGTGGCTCACACTTGTAATCCCAGCACTTTGGGAGACCCAGGTGGGAAGACTGCTTGAGGCCAGAAGTTTGAAACCAGCCTGGGCAACAGAGCAAGATTCCAGCTCTACAAAAAATTAGGCAGGTGTAGTAGTGCATACCTGCAGTCTCAGCTACTCAGGAAGGCTGGGATGGGAAGATGGCTTAAGCCCAGAAGTTTGAGGCTGCAATTGAGCTATGATCACACCAATGCACTGCAGCTCTGGGCATCAGAACAAGATTCTGTCCCTAAAACAAATTTTTTTTTTTTTTTTTTTTTTTGAGACAGCATCTCACTGTGTCGCCCAGGTTGGAGTGCAGTGGTACAACTTGGGTCACTGCAACCTCCACCTCCTGGGTTGAAGCAATTCTCATATCTCAGCCTCCCAAGTAGCTGGGACTACAGGCGCATGCCACCTCGCCCAGCTAATTTTTTGTATTTTTAGTAGAGGCAGGGTTTTACCATGTTGGCTGGTCTGGTCTCCAACTCCCGACCTCGGATGATCCGCCTGCCTCGGCCTCCCAAAGTGCTGCGATTACAGGCATGAACCACTGAGCCTGGCCTCTAAAAAAAAATTTTTTTTCTTTTTGAGACGGAGTTTCGCTCTTATTACCCAGGCTAGAGTGCAATGGCGCGATCTCGGCTCACCGCAACCTCTGCCTCCCGGGTTCAAGTGATTCTCCTGCCTCAGCCTTCCTGAGTAGCTGGGATTACAGGCATGTGCCACCACACCCAGCTAATTTCGTATGTTTAGTACAGACAGGGCTTCTCCATGTTGGTCAGGCTGGTTTCCAACTCCCAACCTCAGATGATCCATCTGCCTCGGCCTCCCAAAGTGCTGAGATTACAGGAGTGAGCCAATGTGCCCGGCCTAAAAAAATTATTTTAAGTAAAAATAAAAACTAAATGTTTTCCTTGAGAAAAGAAGAAATCACACTGGTTTGGCAGTTTACATGTTGGTTTTTTTTTTTGAGACAGAGCCTCACTGTGTCGCCCAGGCCGGAATGCAGTGGCACAATCTTGGCTCACTGCAACTTCTGCCTCCTGAGTTCAAGCAATTCTCCTGCCTTAGCCTCCCAAGTAGCTAGGATTACAGGCACCCACCACCACACCCATCTAATTTTTGTATTTTTAGTAAAGGCGGGTTTCACCATGTTGGCCAGGCTGGTTTCAAACTCCTGACCTCAGGTGATCCACCTCTCTCGGCCTCCCAAACATTATAATAAAAGTAATCTTTTTACTATCGATAAAAAGCCTTTGGGCTGGGTGCTGTGGCTCACACCTAGAATCCCAGCACTTTGGGACTCAGAGGTGGACAGATTGCTTGAGGTCAGGAGTTTCAGACCAGCCTGGCCAACAGGATGAAATCCCATCTCTACTAAAAATATAAAACTTAGCCAGATGTGGTGGTGGGCGCCTGTGATCCCAGCTGCTTGGGAGGCTGACACAGGAGAATCGCTTGAACCCGGAAGGTGAAGGTTGCAGTGAGCCGAGATCGCGCCACAGCATTCCAGCCTGGGTCATAGAGTGAGACTCCGTCTCAAAAACAAACAAAAAACAAGGCCTATAAACTAAAGCTGACCTCTTGCCTGTGTAACGAGTTGATTATGTATTTCACTGACAGGTACTGGTCATAAACCTGTTTATCAGTGTTTTCAGATGTAGAACAGAGTGGAATGAATGATCCTCTATCAGACCCTAAAACGCCTAACCTTTGTCCCCACCTCATAGTCATCTTAGCTTAGCTACAGCCTCACTGAACAGCAATGAGAATCTTAAGAATGTAACTGCTGCTTCCCCAACTGCTTCTCCCACCTTTTGTGCCACACGTATCCCCGTTAGAAAATGGTGCCTCACTGAACCTCCTTCACGACATATTCTTGGTCTATGTGGAGTCTGTGTTCCTCAGCTTAAGTCCTGAAACTTGGCTCAGAATAAATCTAACTATGATTTCTCTAAGTTCTAATGCTGTTATTTTACTTTTCAATCAACATTATAAAAGTTGTTTGTCAGAGGCCGGGCATGGTGGCTTACACCTGTAATCCCAGCACTTTAGGAAGCTGAGGTGGGATCACTTGAGCCCAGGAGTTCAAGACTAGCCTGCGTAACATAGGGAGACCCCATATCAACAAAAAATACACACACACACACACACACACACACACATATTAGCTGGGCATGGTGGTACACGTGTAATCCCAGTTACTAGGGAGGCTGAGGTGAGAGGATCGTCTGACCCGGGTAGTTCAAGACTGCAGTGAACTGTGATGGCACCATCCACTCCAGCCTGGGCAACAGTGAGACCCTGTCTCAAAAAGAAGAAGAAAAAAAAAAAATGGCCGGGTGCAGTGGCTCACGCCTGTAATCACTTCAGGAGGCTGAGGCGGGTGGATCATGAGGTCAGGAGATCGAGAACATCCTGGCTAACACGATGAAACCCGGTCTCTACTAAAAATACAAAAATTAGCTGGATGTGGTGGCCCACTCCTGTAGTCCTAGCTACTTGGGAGGCTGAGGCAGGAGAATTGCTCCAACCTGGGAGGCGGAGGTTGCAGTGAGCCGAGATCACACCACTACACTCCAGTCTGGGCGACAGAGTGAAACTCCATCTAAAAAACAAACAAACAAACAAACAAAAATTAGCAGGGCGTGGTAGTGGGCGCCTGTAATCCCAGATACTTGGGAGGCTGAGGCAGGAGAATAGCTTGAATCTGGAAGGCAGAGGTTGCAGTGAGCCAAGACCACACCAACACTGTACCATTGCACTCCAGCCTGGACAACAGAGCCAGACTCCGTCTCAAAAAAAAAAAAAAAAGAAAAAGAAGTTGTTTGTCAGGAATTCTCATTGGTTTAGAGATATAACATCATTTAGTGATTGGCTATATACTGTTTAACTCTAGGGTGTATGGCATTTC
Source organism: Macaca fascicularis (assembly GCF_037993035.2). Taxonomy (NCBI): domain Eukaryota; kingdom Metazoa; phylum Chordata; class Mammalia; order Primates; family Cercopithecidae; genus Macaca; species Macaca fascicularis. The sequence goes on along the minus strand of NC_088381.1, from coordinate 141,526,226 downwards.
TCTCTTTTCTTGAGAAGGAGTCTCACTCTGTCACCCAGGCTGAAATGCAGTGGTGCGGTCTCAGTTCACTGCAACTTCAGCCTCCCAGGTTCAAGCGATTTTCGTGCCTCAGCCTCCCGAGTAGCTGGGACTACAGGCATGCACCACTATGCCCAGCTAATTTTTTTTCTTTTTCTCTTCAAGATGGAGTTGGGATTATAGGCATGAGCCACTGCGCCCGGCCAAAACTGCATTCTTTAGTGAGTTCCTGTGGGGTCCTTCTGACAAGCTGGCATCAGCAGTTTCGTTGGTGGCTGATGTGACACCTCAGTTCTTGTCTTCTTGATTTAAAAGAATTTAAACGAGACACACAGCGAAAGAAGTGCAGCATAGAGTAATTTATTGCAAAGGAAAAAGAGTATTTTGAAAGTTACGTGCAGAATGGACGGTATACCATGAGAGAGAGAGGATTCAAGGCAGGCTGCTCATAAGGGTGAGCCAGCAGACACTGGCAGTAGGGAGACTCCCTATATGGGAGTCTTACATGATTATTCATAAGGTGGTGGGAAGAGGTGTTGCTAGTAGGCATGTTCTGGGTGCACATGCGCAGTAGCTGTACATGCTTGTTCATATGTCACATGCCTCACTAGCATATTACATCTCCACGTAGGGCTGTCTTCTTCTATTATAATGAGCAAAATATCCGTTTGAGGACAGGTAACATCAAAATGCTCATGCTGTCTATGGGGGAAATTCCCTACTGAAGATAGCTTTGCTTGAATGAGCGCAATTACAATGCGAATGCTGAGGCTCACTGTGTTGACTGTACGGGTGCCATGGTCGCTGCATCCCGAGAACACGGTCACTTCCTTAACTACCTATCCTGCCTCAGTTTCACTGGTGCGCAGGACCTGAAAGAATATCTAGAATGGAAAAGTTAACGTTTTATAATGTTCAAGTTGTTATCTATAGAGCAGTGAAGGGGAATTATGACCTCGTGACAGGGTCTATGTGACTCTGGAGCAACAGGCAGCAAACAACTCTGAGCAAGTGGGTCAGAGAGCAGTTGACCCCATGACCAATGCTGTGTGTGAGACAAGCTGGGCTGATTTGCATGTTGCCCCCTCCCTTCTTCCCTGAGTAATTTTATAAAGTTGATAGGGAAGGTTTCAGTGGGATCTTGGCCAGTCTCATAAAGGAGGCTGTTCTGAGGGGCTGGGAAGGAGGCCTCATGAGAGGAGGAAGGGCTCCCAGGGAAGGGCTTGGGCCAGGGTGCCTGATGCTGGCGTGGAGTGGAGGGCACTACTAGCTTCAGCATGTGCAAAGAAGAAGGCTTGGGGATTCTGAGTGGTTGGGGTGGTACTGTGGGAGGGGGATCACCTGCAGAGAAGGGGCAACAGGAGGTGGGAGGCCCTGGTAAAGATTCAATTCCCCAAGTGGCCCAGATGCTCTCAAAATGGCTTGCCTCAGGCACTGTCCACCACCAAAAAAATCTCAGCACTCTCTCTTGCTATTTAATCAGATAAAGCCCCAGGATCTGAAGCCCCAGGTTCAGATCCCGCCTTGCCATTGGCTTGCAGGCTCTATGACCTTGGCAAATGGCTTTGCCCCCTGCTTCAATTTCTTTTTCTGCAGAATGTGACAGGAATGTTCACTACTTCCCGGGGATGTTTAAAACATTAAATAATAATCAGCTCTCCACGTGGTACACTTGAAATATGCCTTTAAAAACCATGCCCATTGGACTTGGGTATTGGTTACGTGATGTTTCCCTCTAAAATTATTCATGATGGTCAGGTGCAGTGGTGCATGCCTGTAATCCCAGCACTTTGGGAGAGGCCACGGTGGGAAGATTGCCTGAGCCCAGGAGTTTAAGAACAGCAGGGGCAACATAAGGAGACACCATCTCTTTTTTTCTGAGACGGAGTTTTGCCCTTTCGCCCGGGCTGTAGTGCGGTGGCATCATCTCGGCTCACCACAACCTCCACCTTACGGTTTCAAGTCATTCGCCCACCACAGCGTCCCGAGTAGCTGGGATTACAGGTGCCCGGCACTGCGCCCAGCACCACGCCTGGCTATTGTTTGTATTTTTAGTAGAAATGGGGTTTTACCATGTTGGCCAAGTTGGTCTCAAACTCCCGACCTCATGATCCGCTCGCCTGGGCCTCTCAAAGAGTTGGGATTACAGGTGTGAGCCACTGCACCCGGCCTTTTCATTTTTATTTTTTGAGATGGTGTTTCGCTCTTGTTGCCTAGGCTGGAGTGCAATGGTGTGATCTCGGCTCACTGCAACCTCCGCCTCCTGGGTTCAAGAGATTCTCCTGTCTTAGCCTCCCAAGTAGCTGGGATTACAGGCGCGTGCCACCACACCTGGATTTTTTTTTTTTTTTTTTTTTTTGAGACGGAGTATCACTCTGTCGCCCAGCCTAGAGTGCAGTGACACGATCTCGGCTTGCTGCAAGCTCCGCCTCCCAGGTTCATGCCATTCTCTTGTCTCAGTCTCCCGAGTAGCTGGGACTACAGGAGCCTGCCACCACGCCCCGCTAATTTTTTGTATTTTTAGTAGAGACGGAGTTTCATCATATTGGTCAGGCTGGTCTCCAACTCTTGACCTCAGGTGATCTGCGCGCCTTGGCCTCCCAAAGCGCCGGGATTACGGGCATAAGCGACCGCACCCGACCTCTATTTTAAAATAAATGAATCATTGTGGAGCATGTGAGTTTAATGAACTTTTCTGTATATTTTACAAAGTTCACAGTGTGCATGGGTTGAAAATGAAAAGAAAGATGCCTGTCAAATAACTAATAAAGACTAACTAGGCTGGGCCCGGTTGCTCATGCCTGTAATCCAAGCAGTTTGGTAGGCCAAGATGGGCGGATTGCTTGAGCCCAGAAGTTGAGACCAGCCTGGGCAACATGGTGAAACCCTGTCTCTGCAAAAATACAAAAATGAGCTGGACATGGTGGCATGTGTCTGCAGTCCCAGCTGCTCAGGGGGCTGAGGTGGGAAGACCACTTGAGTCTTAGAGATCGAGACTGTAGTGAGCCGCGATCATGTCACTGCCACTGCACTCTAGCCTGGGTGACAGAGTTAGATCCTGTCTCAAAAAAAAAAAAAAAAAAAGACGACGACGAAATGTCAAGAGGCTGATAGGTAATGTGAACCCCCGTGGTGCTTTTTAAAATTTTTTCATGTTATTAAAACATTTTTTTGCCAGGTACAGTGGATCACGCCTATAATTCCAGCACTTTGGAAGGCCAAGCCGGGTGGATCACCTGAGGTCAGGAGTTCAAGACCAGCCTGACCAACATGGCAAAACACCATCTCTACTAAAAACAAAAAATTTAGCTGGGTGTGGTGGTGGGCGCCTATAATCTCAGCTACTTGGGAGACTGAGACAGGAGAATCACTTGAACCTAGGAGACAGAGGATGCAGTGAGCCAAGATCAAGCCATTGTAGTGTAACCTGGGCAACACAGTGAGACTCCATCTCAAAAAAAAATTGTTTTTATAAGATGGTGTCCCACTATGTTACCCAGGCTGGTCTTGAACTGCACTCAAGCAATCCTACTGCCTCAGCCTCCCATGTAGCTGGGATTACAGGCATGTGCTTCTACACCCATCAACTCATCTGTGGTTCTGAATCTAAAATTCACGAGCCCGAATTTCTAAGAATGGGCAACAGGGTCCCTAAGGTCTCAAAAGGGCTTCAGCAGACTCAGGTTTGGGATCCAGCATCTACTAATAAACTTTTGCACTTTTCTAAGAGAGTCACATATAATTGCAAGAGAAAAGATAAAACAGTATGAACTGAAATTTTGTGTTGTGCCCTGGCATCTTGGGGTGGGACTTGGCCAGGCCAGCTATGGGCACTGTCCCAGATTGCATCATCTCTAAGAGTTCTCAGAGCCTCGGGTCGTGTGTACTCTAAATGGGGCTCCGTGCCCTGCACTGGCATTCTTGTGGAAGTTTGGACAGACGTGGCACCAGCTGCATTCGTGGGTTGCAGAGTACCACAGGAGGTAGCTTCATCTCAGGATATCAGCTCTCTACTGTAGATCTGGTTATATTCTACTGCTACAAAACCGTGAATTCCTTCAGAAAAAAGGTGCCTGAAGCTGGCAGCGGTGGCTCACACCTGTAATTTCAGCACTTTGGGAGGCTGAGGCAGGAGGATTGTTTGAGCTCAGTAATTCAAGACTAGCCTGGGTAACACTGGGAGACCCCATCTGTACAAAAAATTAAAAATTAGCCAGGCATGGTAGTGTATGCCTGTGATCTCAGCTGCTAGGGAGGCTGAGGTGGGAGGATAGCTTAAACCTACAAGGTTGAGGCTGCAGTGAGCCGTGACTGTGCCACCGCATTCCAGCCTGGGCAACAGAGTGAGACCCTGCCTCCAAAAAAAAAAAAAAAAAGGAAAGAAAAGAAAATAAAGGGTTTTTTTCCTTTAAATACAACTAAGGTTTAAGAAAACCAAGTTTATTGTGGAACTATTTATATCAAGTGTTATAAAGGTTGTCTTTTCTTTTCTTTTTTTTTTTTTTTGAGACAGTGTCTTGCTGTCGCCCGGGCTGGAGCGCAGTAGCACGATCTCGGCTCACTGCAATCTCTGACTCTCGGGTTCAAGCAGTTCTCCCATCTCAGCCTCCCAAGTAGCTGGGACTATAGGCATGCGCCACCGTGTCTGGCTATTTGTTTGTTGAGACAGGGTTTCGCCCCATGTTGCCCAGGCTTGTCTTGAACTCTTGAGCTCAAGCAATCCACCGGTCTTGGCTTCCCAAAGTGCTGGCATTACAAGTATGAGCCACCACGCCAAGCCTGAATTGTTTTCACGTGTCATTATTAAAATCACTTATGTAATTCATCTAAATAATGTTTTATCAGCTTTTGAAACAATTAAATCCTGAAGGTCTTTATGTATAAACAGGAACGTAGAATTTATTTGCACTAGGAGAATCCTTATTAATTGAAGGAGAAGATATCAAAGAACTAAATATGTATTTGTTTTGAAAATTTTTTAGTGGTTTTATATCGAACTAGTAATCAGGTTATAGGCAAGATGTTAACTTCCGTTCTTAATGGAGAAACTCAAACCTGATATACTTTTTATATTATGTGCTTTTCTTCAACAGTAGGTAATCATTAAATTAATTAATTTATTTGTGAGGCAGAGTCTTGCTCCGTTGCCCAGGCTGGAGGGTAGTAGTGCAATCTCTTCTCACTATAACCTCCACCTCCTAGGTTCAAGCAATTCTCCTGCCTCAGCCTCCCGAGTACCTAGGACTACAGGTGCGTAACACCACGCCCGGCTCATTTTTTGTATTTTAGTAGAGACAGGGTTTCACCTCATTGGCCAGGCTGGTCTCAAACTCCTGACCTCAAGTGATCCGCCCACCTCGGCCTCCCAAAGTGCTAGGATTACAGGTGTGAGCCACCATGCCTGGCTCATTTGTACACATTCAGCAAATAACTATTGAACTCCATTTATGTACCAGACACTGTTAATTGATGTTACTCACTTTTCCTTTCAGAACTAAAGCCTTATCAGTTGTGTGTTCAGATAGGGAGACTTTTTCCATTTCTTGTGTTTTCTGCAGTTACTCCCTTCCCAAACTGATCAAGTGTACAGTTTATAAAAATCTTCAAAACTCATTCTTACTGGTAAATTCATTTTAATAATGAGGGGAAGAAACTTTAAGTAGTTATTAAAAAGAAAAGAATGAATACACATACACACACTAAATGTGGCAGATGTTTCCAGGAGAGATTAGCAACAGAGAGGATCAAATAAAAATTACAGTTTTGCTGGGATTGTCCCCTCTTGGCCACCCAAGTGTTTGTGGAAGAAAGTCTGGAGTTGTTTCCAAGCATCCACCTGAGCCATGGCATGAGCCCTGGGCTCCCCTCCGAAGATAATAGCACTGCCCACCAAGGCATGCAGGGAAGCCCGGCACAGCGGGAAGTAAGGAGGCTCAATATAGTGTCCCGCCCCTGCGTAACAGATGATCTGGGGCTTTCTCCTCCCATGGGCCTGCAAGCGTTTACAGGCCTCATTAGCATAGAACTCACTCTTCCAGTTGTGGTCATCCTGACCTACCAGGAACAGGAAGGTGCTCTCTGCCCTTTCCACAGGAATGAAGCTCTTCTGGTCAGGTCCTTCCAAAGGGCTGTTCAGGACATCCACAATGTCTGCATAGCCATCTTTGGTCACCTTGATGCGATTTCTGTTGACGCCCACCGGGGGCAGGGTCTCACCCTTGTAGTGTAAGGTTCCCCCAACATTGGCCACAGAGCCATTGATGATGACAGCAGCCGTGATGCCCTTCAGGAAAGAGGCCATGGAAAGGCAGAGCTCACCCCCTTTGGAAACTCCAAGCAGCCCAACTCCTGGACCTTTTACCTGAGAAAGGGACAAGGAAAAAGAAGAAGAATGACTCCACAAACAGTGAAACACGGTGAGTTGTGCCCACCCTGGAAGTTACTTGAACCTGAGTCTGAATCTGGGTTCTACCATTTACCCAGATTTGCAGCTTTGGGAATTTACCCCCACTCTATCTCTTCCTTTCCATAATTTCTCCATCACCACTCTTGGTGATAACCATGTGGAAGATCTATCAACCACTCCGGTTTCTCAGTTCCTTAATCTCGTATCTCCCATGATCTTTTTCTCTCTCCCACCTGAGCCACCCATTCCCACTGTCATAACTAAACTGAGTCATCATCAACAAGTACATCATCTCATGGCCGGGTGTGGTGGCTCACGCCTGTAATCCCAACACTTTGGGAGGCTGAGGCGGGTGGATCACTTGAGGTCAGGAGTTTGAGACCAGCCTGGCCAACATGGTGAAACCCCGTCTCTACTACAAATACAAAAATTAGCCAGGCAGTAGTGGCATGCACCTGTAGTCCCAGCTACTCGGGAGCCTGCGGCAGGAGAATCGATTGAACCCGGGAGGTGCAGGTTGCAGTAAGCCTAGATCATGCCATTGCACTCCAGCCTAGGTGACACAGCAAGACTCCATCTCAAAAAAAAAAAAAAAAAAGAAAGAAAAAACATACTGGAATTTAAAATTGTGTAATACCAACTATGAGTATATTCATTAGCAGAAAATATAGTAACATAGAATTGCATAGAAACTGTCTTTAAGAGGCCAAGTATGGTGGCTCACACCTGTAATTCCAGCACTCTGGGAGGCCGAGGTGGGCAGATCACTTGAGGTCAGGAGTTTGAGACCAGCCTGGCCAACACGGCAAAATCCCATCTCTACTAAAAAAAAAAAAAATACAAAAATTAGGCCAGGCATAGGGGCTCATGCCTGTAATCCAGCACTTTGGGAGGCCAAGGCGGGTGGATCATTTGAAGTCAGGAGTTCAAGACCAGCCTGACCAACATTGTGAAACCCCACTTCTACTAACAACACAAAAATTAGCTGGGCATGGTGGCAGGTGCCTGTAATCCCAGCTACTCGGGAAGCTGAGGCACAAGAATCACTTGAACTTGGGATGTGGAGGCTGCAGTAAGCCAAGATCACAACACTGGACTCCAGTCTGGCAACAGAGTGTGACTCCATCTCAAAAAAAAAAAAAAAGAAAGAAACTGTAAGAAGTGACTTAAGGCCGGGCGCGGTGGCTCAAGTCTGTAATCCCAGCACTTTGGGAGGCCGAGACGGGCGGCTCACAAGGTCGGGAGATCGAGACCATCCTGGCTAACACGGTGAAACCCCGTCTCTACTAAAAAACATACAAAAAACTAGCCAGGTGAGGTGGCGGGCGCCTGTAGTCCCAGCTACTCGGGAGGCTGAGGCAGGAGAATGGCGTGAACCTGGGAGGCGGAGCTTGCAGTGAGCTGGGATCCGGCCACTGCACTACAGCCTGGGCGACAGAGCGAAACTCCATCTCAAAAAAAAAAAAAAAAAAGAAGTGACTTAAAAAGGTAGTGTGTGTTGGGGTAGGGAATGGCTGCCATGAATGGGCCAACTTCTGTGAACACGCAGACCATTCAAGAAGAGACCTGATACATCATAGCCCGTAAATCTGAGAGAAGAGCTAACCTCAGGATGACTGAGCAAGTAGTTCACAGCTTCTTCAAAGTACTCCAGATGGAGGATGTCCATGGTCTTGGGGAGGTCTTCATAGTTATAATAAGCCAGAGCCAGCACAGCAAAACCCTTCCCAGCCAGCAGACTAGCCCGATACTCCAGCAGGCCACCTCCAGTTCCGAACATGTCCACAATCCCAGGAAAGGGCCCGGGTTCTTGGAAAGAAACAAAACAAAACGCAAAGCTAAGCTATTCCTGAAACAGCTGGATGGTTTCTTATCAAGTTAAATACACACTTACCATACATGTGACCCAGCAATCCCACTCCTAGGTTATATTCCCACGAGAAATGAAAACCTGTGTTCGTCCAGAAACTTCTGGCAAGTGTTGATAGTGACTTTACTCATTATAGCCAAAGACTGGAAACAACCCATATGTCCTTTGACTGGTGAATGAATCCATTTAATGGTGCGCCACCAACAAACAGCAAGAAAGACTGCTACGTACAAAACACAAATGCCTCTCCAGTGCACTCAACAGAATGCACTTATTCAACGGAGACAGACTCAAAACGGTACTCATTCCAAATGACTCCACCCACTGAATATTTTTACCATTTACATTAAAGGGTTGTATTTCACACAAGAAAAATAAATAATGCAGGCCGGGTGCAGTGGCTCACTCCTGTAATCCCAGCCCTTTGGAAGGCTGAGACGGGTGGGTCACCTGAGATCAGGAATTCGAGACCAGCCTGGCCAACATGATGAAACCGTCTCTACTAGAAATACAAAAATTAACCGGGTGTGGTGGCGGGCACCTGTAATCCCAGCTACTCGGGAGGCTGAGGGAGGAGAATCACTTGAACCCGGGAGGCAGAGGATGCAGTGAGCTAAGATTGCACCACTGCACTCCAGCCTGGGGGAAAGAGCCAGATGCTGTCTCAAGAGAAAAAAAAAAAAAAGAATGTAAACACCTTATGGGCAACACTTCAAGAAACAGTTCAGTGCTGATACCCTCAAGCCATCAAAGTCCCACAGACCCCCTACCCCCTGTGCCCTTTCCTCACTTTCCAGTATCCTGGACTTTCTGTGTATCACTCTCTTGGTTTTTATAGTATTAACACTTAGATATGTACCTTAATATTTTATTTTGCCTATTTTTTGCATTTTATATAAATGGAATGACACTGAATGTGTTCTCCTAGGTTTTGACTGTTTCACTCAACAGTGGTTTGGAGATTCATCCATGTTCTTTTTTTCCTTTTATTTTGTATATCTTGATAGATGTTGATTCTTGTAGCTGTAGTTCCATCACTTTCACTGCTGGAAATATACCTCAGTTTATTAATCTGTTCTATTGTTGATGGACATTTGGGCTGCTTCCAGTTGGCTTTGCTCTTTTTTTAAATTAACCCAGACTGCTCATCTGCAATGGCTTTCCTCTTATAAGGAATACGCCTCCTGGTGCACATGTACCAGTAGAATAAGATACTTAACTGTGTAAGTTAAGACACATTGTTTCCCAGAGTAGATGAACATGTTCACTCCTTCTAGCAGCGTGGAGTTTCCTTTCCTCCACACACTGGTCAGCAATTGGTAATGCTGGCTTCTAAAAGTCTGCCACCTCTGAGGGTGTGAAATGTACTCTGTTGTTTTATTTTGCATTTCTTTGATTATTAATAAGGATAAGCATCATTTCATTTTTACATTGGCTGATTGCTCTTTATGTAATAAAAGTATCCAGTAACCTCAAATTTCCATTGGACAGCAAGAGGCCTTCCTATTGTAAATGCTAATTTACATAAACCTGAACATACTGTGGGAGTTGAAAGAAAAGTTGCAAAAATGAGAAACTTTTAAAAGAGCATTTGTGGGCCCCATGTCCCTAGGATCCCGAGAAACCCCAGTGCCCCAGCAGCCATGAGCACAGCCCAGGCGTGTGCTGATGGACAGGGACCGCGTGCTGGCAGCTTCCAGACGGCCTCCTGCGGGACTTCAGCCGCCCCTCCTCAGGGAGCTGCCTGTGACACTGCAGCAGCGCCGCAGCTTCCTGGTCTGGAAGCAGTACCGCACCCTGCTGCCCGACCTGGTGGATAAAGAGGCCCATGGGTGTGAAGCCCTAGGCTTTTCCCTAGACGCGGAGCCCAATCACGGAGGGCCTTGCGAGAGATGAAGCACATGCAAAACACAGAGGTCTACATACTGCACCAGCCCCTGCCCAAGTATGACCACTGTGTGCGTGAGAAGCACCGCTGGGTAGAGCAGCACCTGGAGCCCCAGCTTGTGGAGCAAATCATCCTGACAATGGACAAGACCGTGGTCTTTGGGGACTTGCTCACTGATGACAACCATACCATTCGAGGCCAAGAGGAGAGGCCACAATCAGTACCTGGTCCTACCCTGCACAAGGTGGTGGCTGCCCTCCTGGAGTGACAACAGGGGGGAGATCATAGACAGGCAGCGGGGAGCTAGGCAGCAGGAACGAACAGGCCCTGCAGGGGGCAGCATCTGCAGCTGGAGCAAGGGCGGGCAGGCAGGCACCGTAACCTCCGTGCCCTCACAGGCCCAGCCACCTGGCACCTCCTGGCTGCCATGGAAATATAGTGAGAAAACCAGTCGGAATTCTTTTTGTTTAAAAAAAAAAAAAAGTGGCTTCCTGGTCAATACATAAGAACATTAAAAAATTGAAACTACCCTTTTTTTTGGTGGTTGTGGTTGTTTTTGTTTTTTTTTAGATGGAGATTCACTCTTTGTCCCCCAGGCTGGAGTACAATGGTGTGATCTTGGTTCACTGCAACCTCTGCCTCCCGGGTTCCAGCGATTCTCCCGCCTCAGTCTCCTGACTGGCTGGGATTACAGGTGTTACACTACCACGCCTGGCTAATTTTTGTATTTTTAGTAAAGACAGGGTTTTCACCACGTTGGCCAGGCTGCTCTTGAACTCCTGACCTCAGGTGATCCGCCTGCCTCAGCCTCCCAAAGTGCTACAGGTGTTAGCCACCAGGCACGGCCTGTTTTTTGTTTGTTTGTTTTCTTGTTTGTTTTTAATATTGTAAGTGTCTTTTCCCTTTCCTTACAATTTTTTTTGTTGTTGTTTTTTGTTTGTTTTTTGAGACAGAGTCTTGCTCTGCCACCCAGGCTGGAGTACAGTGGCGCGATCTCGGCTCACTGCAAACTCTGCCTCCCGGGTTCAAGTCATTCTCCTGCCTCAGCCTCCTGAGTAGCTGGGACTACAGGCTCCCGCTACCACGCCCGGCTAATTTTTTGTATTTTCAGTAGAGACCGGGTTTCACGGTGGTAGCCAGGATGGCCTCGATCTCTTCATCTCATGACCCGCCCACCTGGGCCTCCCAAAGTGCTGGGATTACAGGCCTGAGCCACCGCGCCCCGCCCTTACAATGTCTTTTAACTGAACACTAGGTTGAGGGACCTCTCAGTTTTGGAGTGGCAGAGGCACGTCCCCAACCAGCCTTCCATTCCATTCCTGTCTCCTCACACTAACCTTCGGAATGTTGGAAGCCACATCCTTTCTCCGTGTGAAAAGCGCAGGCACGAAAAAATAAAAAATAAAAAAGTAAGTGTAACTCCCCTCAGAGGGCCGGGCGCGGTGGCTCACCCTGTAATCCCAGCTCTTAGGGAGGCAGAGGTGGGAGGATAGCTTGAGACCAAGAGTTCAAGACCCGCCTGGGCAACATAGTCCGAGGGTGTGTGGGGGAGGGGAGAGACACAAACAAAGTGAAAAGAGCGAACACACACACACACACACACACCACACACACACACACACACACACACACACACAGTGAAAAGCACAGGAACAGGGTTGGGCAGACGGGAAGTATTAGCAGAGGTGACTCACCTGGCGGTAGGAATATAGTCCGAGGGTGTGTGGGGGAGGGGAGAGACACAAACAAAGTGAAAAGAGCGAACACACACACACACACACAACACACACACACACACACACACACACACAGTGAAAAGCACAGGAACAGGGTTGGGCAGACGGGAAGTATTAGCAGAGGTGACTCACCTGGCGGTAGGAAAAGAGTCCCGCGCACCCGGCCCGCGCGCACCGGCTCGCGCCGCACCCCTGGCGGGAGGAAGTCGCGCTCCTGCCGCGCCCGGCACAGCAGCCGCCCAGGCTCGGGGTCGTGGCCCTCCAGCACCTCCAGCTCCACCGCCAAGGGCGTTCGCACGTCGCGCTTGACCAGCCGCAGCAAGGGTTTCTCGGGCTCCAAGGCCCAGAGCAGCCCCATGGGCTCAAGCCCCGCGAAGCTGCCGCCCAGCGCGGGCTCGCGCTCCAGGTCCAGCTCGCCGTGGGCGTCGGCGCGGTAGCGCGCGTGGGCCTGGAAAAGCGCGCCCTTCTCGTCTCGCAGGGACGCGCGCAGCGTGACCGGCTGCACCGGAGCTAGGCCGCGCACCGCGATTCGCACCGGCTCGTCCCAGCAGCAGCGGCCGGCGGGCTCCAGGATCAGCGTCGCCGCCATCCGAGCAGGAACCCTAATGATCCGGCCAACCTGCTTCATCTGTGGAGACCTCAGCAACTGCGCCCAACTCTTCAGGCTCCATGGGTACAGCCGGGACGCTCGAAGGACAGCAGGAGATGAGGCCATTTTGAATTTGACCTGGCAACAAGTGAACGGAAGTGGGGAGAAAGAAGCTTGTTAGAGATCATCTAAGGCTACCGTCGCAGGCTAAGCGCCCACTAGGGCAGAGGAGTCTGCTAACCTGAGCTGGGAAGGCCGGAGTCCAGCCTATCAGCCCGACCAAATACAGACACACTTGAACTTGCTTAAAGTCTGCTGTGTTGAAACCTCCACTTTATGTTGGAAAGCAACTTCCTAGTTTTGCTTTTCAGAAGCTTGCTGGCCGGCGGAATGGGCAGTCTCGAGGCGCCAAACTCCTGATGGCAAAGAGGAATGCAGGACTGAAGTTGGTTTTGATCACTTTGTTGAATAATTCACACTCATTACTAATCATAGAGCTTTTCTGTCAAAATCTGCACCATGGTGTTTTGCTTGTGTGTTCTCTGTATATGCCTATCCTCCACATCAATCCCACACCGAAGGGTGCTGGCTTCTTCCTGTGTGACCTCTGAGCTTCATTCCTTACAGGTGTAAAAATAGTCAAATGAGGTAATAGTTATTTCTCGAACTCCTGACTTTGTGATCCGCCCACCTCAGCCTCCCAAAGTGCTGGGATTTTCAGGCGTGAGCCACTGCGCTCGGCCAGTAGTTATTATCTTCTTACACTGGTTTCTCATTTTTGTTCCATTCAGTCAACTTTTTAAAAAAAAAAGAAAGGAAAAAAAAAAACCAGGGTCGGCCGGGCGCGGTGGCACACGCCTGTAATCCCAGCACTTTGGGAGGCCGAGGCAGGCGGATCACGGGGTCAGGAGATCGAGACCATCCTGGCTAACACGGTGAAACCCCATCTCTAATAAAAACACAAAAAAATTAGCCGGGCGTGGTGGCGGGCGCCTGTAGTCCCAGCTACTCGGGAGGCTGAGGCAGGAGAATGGCGTGAACCCAAGAGGCGGGGCTTGCAGTGAGCCGAGGTCGCGCCACCGCACTCCAACCTGGGCGACAGAGAGAGACTCCGTCTCAAAAAAAAAAAAAAAAAAAAAAAGACAGAGTCTCACTACTTTGCCAGCCTGGAGTACAGCGGCGGTTTACCATCACTGCACACTTACAAGCCCCAAACTCCTGGGCTCAAGCCATCTTCCTGCCTCAGCCTCTCAAATACCTCAAGGGACTACTGGCGCTCCCCATGCATCGGGCTTTTTTCTACTTTTTCATAAGCTATTGGTTCCAACCAGAGGGTTGTTTTTTTTTTTCCATCAAACTTAGGTTTAGACCCCTCCCAAGCCCTTGTACCTGATTTTATAATTTCCCATCTTTGTAATTAGAGAAACCTATAAATGCATAAGCTTCACACCCACAAAACCTGTTTGCCTCTGCTTCTAATACAGCTGTCCTCAAGTTAAGCCTTTTGTATCTCATTCCAAATGCTCATGTCCCATGTCATTAATCTTACAATTTCCTGTTTGTTCTAATTACCTTTGTATAGGTTCTGTGGCACACCAAGTATATTCGGTGCACAGAAGTCTCAGGAACTAAAGAAAGTAAATAATAGTGTGTCCGGAATTGGTTCCTTCCAGTGGGTTCCTGGTCTCGCTGACTTCAAGAATGAAGTTGCAAACCCTCGCAGTGAATGTTACAGTTCTTAAAGATGGTGTGTCCGGAGCTTGTTCCTTCCGATGTTCAGATGTGTCCCAAGTTTCTTCCTTCTAGTGGGTTGGTGATCTTGCTGACTTCAGGAGTAAAGCCACAGACCTTCACAGTGAGTGTTAAGAGCTCATAAAGGCAGGGCACTCCAGAGTTGTTTGTTCCTCCCAGTGGGTTCGTAGTCTCACTGGCTTCAGGAATGAAGCTGCAGACCTTCGCGGTGTTACAGCTTTTAAACGCAGTACGAATCCAAGAGTGAGCAAGAGCAAGATTTACCGCGTAAGAGCAAAAGGACCCCACAGCAAAGAAGAAAACCCACTCTGTTTGGCACTGCTAGCTGGGCAAACCAATGGTGGTGACAGGGCAAGCTTTTATTCCCTTATTTGGCCCTGCCCACATCCTGCTGATTGGCCCGTTTTCCAGAGCGCTGACTGGTCCGTTTTACAGAGTTCTTATTGGTCCATTTTACAGAGTGCTGATTGGTCCGTTTTTTACCAAGTGCTGATTGGTGTGTTTACAAACCTTTAGCTAGAGACAGAGTGCTGATTGGTGCATTTACAATCCTTTAGCTAGACAGCGAAGTTCTCCAAGTCCTCCTAACCCAGAGGCCCACCTTCTTCACCTGTCAATAGTAACTAATTGTTAATACTTACAAGAACCCTATTAGTAAATTAAGGCCCAGATAATGTAACTAATTTTCTGAAGATAACACAGCTAGAAAGTGGAAATTGGCCGGCACGGTAGCTCAAGCCTGTAATCCCAGCACTTTGGGAGGCCGAGACGGGCAGATCACGAGGTCAGGAGATCGAGACCATCCTGGCTAACACAGTGAAACCCCGTCTCTACTAAAACATACAAAAAACTAGCCAGGCGAGGTGGTGGGTGCCTGTAATCCCAGCTACTCGGGAGGCTGAGGCAGGAAAATGGCGTAAACCCGGGAGCGTTGCAGTGAGCTGAGATCTGGCCACTGCACTCCAGCCTGGGTGACAGAGCGAGACTCCGTCTCAAAAAAAAAAAAAAAAGAAAAAGAAAGTGGAAATTGGGCAAGGTGGCTTCTGCCTGCAATTCCAGTTTACTTGGAGGCTGAGGTGGCAGGATTGCTTAAGGCCAGGAGTTTGAGACCAACCTGGACAACACAGCAAGACCCTGTCTCTAAAGAGCAAAAGGGGCCAGGCGGGGTGGCTCACGCCTATAAACCCAGCACTTTGGGAGGCTGAGGCAGGCGGATCATGAGGTCAGGAGATCAACATCATTCTGGCTAACACGGTGAAACCCCATCTCTATTGAAAAAAAAGAAATACAAAAAATTAGCCGGGCGTGGTGGCAGGCACCTGTAGTCCCAGCTACTCGGGAGGGTGAGGCAGGAGAACGGCGTGAACCCGGGAGGCAGAGCTTGCAGTGAGCCAAGATCGCGCCAATGCACTCCAGCCTGGGCGACAGAGCGAGACTCCATCTCAAAAAAAAAAAAAAAGAAAGAAAGGATAAAGAAAAACGGAGAGGATTCATACCTTTGAAATCTGATTCTCAAGCCTGGGCTCTGAACAGCTATGCTTTGACTGTCTCTCACAGGATGTTGAAGAAGATTTGGAAAAGAAACTCATACATTGGTGGATGTATAAACTGGTATGACCTTTTCATGGCAATCTATGCAAAAATATATAAAAGATCCATTCTCTCTGACTCACAGTTCCATGTCTAGGAATTTCTTTTAAGTAAAGCTTCATGAATTGTATAAATATTTGGCTACAAGGATGCTTATCATATCATTTTAATAGAGAAAAATTAGAAACAAGTTAGCAATATGAATTTGGTTTAACCGGTTTAATTGTGATGTCATAAAGGAAAGCAGCGTAACCGTTTAAAGTTATATAGCAGAAGAATATATGATGAGCATTTTTCCATGAAACTGATGAAAAAAGGTTAGAGAACAGTATAAATATACTTTTTGCCAAGATATTAACATATTTTTAAAAAAGACTAGTCAAACACTACCCCAGTTGCTGGGTGCAGTGGTGCATGCCTGTAGTTCCAGCTGTTCGGAGGGAGGCCTAGGCAGGAGATTGCTTGAGCCCAGGAGGAGCCCAATACCAGCTTGGGCAACAGAGCAATACCTCATCTCTTAAAAAAAAAAAAAAAAAACAGAATAGATGAGACATGAAAATCAAAGAACACACACATCTAACTACTTCAAACTGTTGTTTCTTGAGCCTTGCAGTTTTATGCATAGTATTTGTTTGTTTGTTTGTTTAAGACGGGTGTCTCACTGTGTTATCCAGGCTGGAGTGCAGTGGTGCAATCATAGCTCACTACAGCCTCAACCTCCCAGGCTTAGGCAGTCCTCCCACCTCAGCCTCCCGAGTACCTGGGACCACAGGCATGCACCACCACACCTGGCTAATTTTTTAGACTGTTTGTACAGACGGGGTCTCCCTATGTTGCCTGGTCTCAAACTCCTGGCTTAAGCAATCCTCCCACCTTGGCCTCCCTGAGTATTGGGATTATAGGCGTGAGCCACCCCACACTCAGCCACCTTTCTTTTTTTAATTTTTTTTTTTCTTCAAGACAGAGTCTTGCTCTGTCGCCCAGGCTGGAGTGCAGTGGTCTGATCTCAGCTCACTGCAACCTCTGGCTCCCGGGTTCCAGCTATTCTCCTGCCTCATCCTCTTGAGTAGCTGGGATTATAGTCACGCACCACCATGGCCAGTGATTTTTGTATTTTTAGTAGAGTCAGGGTTTCACCATGGCGGCGCATCACTTGAGGTTAGGAGTTCAAGAACAGCCTGGCCAAAGTGCTGAAACCCCGTCTCTACTAAAAGTACAAAAATTAGTGGAGTGTGGTGGTGTGACCTATAATGGGAGGCTGAGACAGGAGAATTGCTTGAACCCAGGAGGCAGAGGTTGCAGTGAGCCGAGATCACACCACTGCACTCCAGCCTGGGAGACAAAGTGAGACTCTGTCTCAAAAAAAAAAAAAAAAAAGACCAAAAAATCCATGAAACCACCATAAATAAGATGCAATTTCACAAAGCTCAGTTTACAAAGAAGGAAATTTAATAAATAGTTGAAGATACCCCTGACTGAACGCACAAGTTCTCTGAGTAGACTCATGGAATTCTAAAGAGTTGGTTGCTTGGAGACTGATAGAAACAGCTTTGGAACCTAAGAAACCAAGGAAGGCTTAAGATGCAGAACCTTGCTTCTGTCTGAGGACTGCCTTGTAGGAGGCCATTTGGAAAGTAATTTTGAAACACTGCTCCTTTGCCAGTGTCTGAAAGGTGCTGGATGGTGTCCGCTGGAAGATGAGAGGCAACCTGAGGTAGCTGAAAAACCTTTGGATTAGGTGTGAAAAGAGTCAGTATTACTTCAGATACTAACCAGTATGGTGATCTTAATTTTGTCTCTTCTCTCTGGGCCCTAGTTTTGGGATTTATAAAATCAGGACATTAGGCCTGGTGCAGTGGCTCATGCCTATATTCTCAGCATTTTGGGAGGCCAAGGTGGGAGGATCGTTTGAGTCCAGGAGTTCAAGACCAGCCTGAGCAACATAGCGAGACTCTATCTCTACAAAAAAACAAAAAAAAATTTAACCGAGAGTGGTGCTGTGTGCCTATAATCTCAGCCTCTGGGAGGATCACTTGATCCCAGGAGGTCAAGGCTGCAGTGAGCCCTGATTGTGCTACTGTACTCCAGGAGAGTGAGACCCTGTCTCAAAAAAAAAAAAAAAAAAAAAAAAATCAAGGCATTAGACCAGGTCATCTTTATAGCAGAGTTTCCAGAGCAATCTCTGGAGACAGCTGTATAGCTGTGTGAGTGCGTGGTGAGAAATTAGAAAGTAGAGGGGAAAAATGAGGGGAACTTTTTGAGGGCAAAAAGGGATTAAGGGGGATTTGAAACAAGCCAGGTTAAGCAGCTGTTCCCTAATCCCACTCTCTTCACTAACCAGGCTTCCTTCATACACCCCACTGACACCCTTTGGGCTGTGCTTTCTTTAAATGTAATGTGTGTTACACCTGAGAGCTTGTGAAAATGCAGATTTCTAGGTCTCACTTGGAGCGTACTGAATCAACATTCTGGGAGCAGGACACAAGCGTCTGATACAAAAGGTTTTTTACCCATATCTATTCCAGGCGCAGTCCCAGCATTTTGGGAGGCTAAGGCAGGAAGATCGCTTGAGTCCAGGAGTTTGAAACCAGCCTGGACAACATAGTAAGATCCTGTCTCTATGAAAAAAAGTTTTAAAACATTAGCCAGGCATGGTGGTGGGCACCTGTTGTCCCAGCTACTGAGGACGCTGAGGCAGGAGGATTGCTTGACACTGGGAGGCAAGGCTACAGTGAACCATGATTGTGCCACCGCACTCCAGCTTGGGTGACAGAGTGAGGCCCTGTCTCAAAAATAAATAAATAAACAAAAAACTATATCTAACAAACACCTCCCCAGAAGCTGACTGCACATTCCTGGACTCCACCTCAGAACTTCAGAATTAAAATCTGTTGGTAGAGATGAAACTATTTTTTTAAAAAGCTTTCAGAAGATACTGATACTAAGGCTTATTTCTTTTTAGTCTTTTCTTTCAAGGCAGTTTCCTCTATTTTAATAACAAGGGAGAATGCAAGATATTACTCCTTTTAGCATACATTACTCAACCTACTTTGACCACTTGTACGGGATAAAGGTATCAGACCAGAGGGTGAGGGTAAGGGACTGATGAGCAAACAGAAAAGTAGAAAGAAATTTGGAATCTCTGAGATACTACCCATTTGAGTTGAGTTCTGCATTCATAAAATATTAGAGGCAGGAGAGGAATTTAGTCCAACTCCTCCGTTTTCCAGTTTGGGGATCTAGGAAGTTCATCAGGTTTTAACTAGAGGCATGTGGCCTAACCCTTGCAACCCCATTCCTACCCTTCTAGCCCAAGTGCCTAGAAATGCAGATAATGCTGGTGGGTTGCTCATTCCAGGGCCTGGTCTGCAGTTATGCCAGGATTGACTTATTCTATTTTTTCTGCTGTCTGTGTACAAAAGGACCCAGGACCAGGCACTCTGCTTTTGGTTCTAGAGGGCTATTTATTGGGAGTGGGGTGCTGCCTCATAATGCTGGTCACGTAATATGTAAGTTTAGATAATAAGGAGCCTCCAAACTCCATTAATAAGTCCTTTCTTCCTTCTCTAAGCACCCTCTCTTTTAATTGCTGAGTGCCCCATACCCCTAAATTCTTCCCCAAGCGTCCAGTGCATCTAACTGTGGGACCCAGAGGCTTGCCTTCTAAGGACAACAGTCCATCCTCTAAACTAATAATAACAATTCCTCACACATATAATTTAGTTTGCAAAGAACTTTCATACGTGCTTCTAATTTTGAGCTTCATATCAATCAACAGTAAATTAGAACAGGTATCAGACTCAATTTTCAGATTGGCAAACTACAGATATTAAATTATTTGCCCGAGGTAACATGACTGGGAAGTGCAGAATTTGGCCTTACACCTGTCCCGTGACTCAAAGACAGACAAAGACAAGCCAGAACAAGCCTCTTTTGATCAGACCCTCGTAACATTTTGTTCTGTCCCCATTCCTTTTCAAAATAGACCTATCATGTGTTCCCTTCCTTCTTAATAAGCCATCATATCAGATGATATAATAACTATTCCTTAAGGTTTTTTTGTTTTGTTTTGTTTTGTTTTTTTGAGATGAAGTTTTGCTCTTGTCGCTCAGGCTAGAGTGCAGGGGTGCGGTCTTGGCTCACTGCAACCTCTGCCTCCCGGGTTCAAATGATTCTGCCTCAGCCTCCTGAGTAGCTGGGATTACAGGCGCCTGCCACCACACCCAGCTAATTTTTTGTATTTTTAGTAGAGATGGGTTTCGCCATGTTGGCCATGCTGGTCTTGAACTCCTGACCTCAGGTGATCTGCCCACCTCAGCCTCCCAAAGTGTTGGGTTTACAGGCATGAGCCACCACACCCAGCCTCCTTAAGAATTTATAATAATTGATAATGGTAATATTGTATTTTTTCTGGGATGTTTGCATTGTAACTAAAGATTCTTTGTGTCACAGGCTAAAGGGCATTTATCTGGGGACATCCTAAATCACTCCTTTTTTTTTTTGAGATGGAGTTTCGCTCTTGTTACCCAGGCTGGAGTGCAGTGGCATGATCTCAGCTCACTACAACCTCTGCTTGTCAGGTTCAAGCAACTCTCCTGCCTCAGCCTCCCAAGTAGCTGGGATTACAGGCGTGTGCCACCATGCCTGGCTAATTTTGTATTTTTAGTAGAGATGGGGTTTCACCATGTTAATCAGGCTGGCTGGTCTCGAACTCCTGACCTTGGGTGATCCGCCCGCCTCAGCCTCCCAAAGTGCTGGGATTATAGGCCTGAGCCACCGCACCTAGCCAATCACTCCTTATAGGTAGTCATCTGGGGATTAAACCAGTCCTCATCCCACTTTTCAAGTGTTTAGGATCAAATTGCCCCCTGCCTTAGAAGCAAAATGTGGACACACTGATGTGTTAGGAATGTAAAATGTTTCAGAAGAATATGCAAGGCAGGAGAATATTAATGTTGTTTTCATTTGACTATTCATATTCAACCAGTGAGGAACTCCTCTTAACAAGAATCTTATAGGACAGGTCTGGTGTTGACAAAATCTCTCACTTTTTTTTTTTTAACTAAAAATATCCTTATTTCTCCTTCATGTTTGAAGGCTGTTTTTGCTGTATATAATATTCTAGATTGGAAGTTTTTTTTCCTTCAGCACTTTGTCACCCCGGTCTCTCCTGGCCTGTAAAGTTTCTGCTGAGAAGTCTGCGACCGGCCATATTGGAGCTCCTTTATGATGTTACTAACATGTCCTTCTTTTCTCTTGCTGCTTTTAGGATCCTTTTTTAGACTTGACCTTTGAGAGTTTGATTATTATATGCCTTGAGGTAGTCTTATTAAGGCTGAGTTGGCTTGGTGTTTTATGACCTTCTTATACCTGAATATTCATATCTTTCTCTAGTTTTAGAAAGTTCTCTGTTACTATTTCTTTAAATAAACTTTTTACATTGATCTCTCCCTCTACATTCTTTTAAAGACCTGTAACTTCAACTTGCCCTTCTGAGGCTATTTTCTAGTTCTTGTAGGCATGCTTTCTTTTTTATTCTTTTTTTCCTTTTACTCCTCGGACTGGGTATTTCCTTTTTTATTTTTTATTTATTTATTATTTTTTTTGAGACAGAGTTTCACTCTTGTCGCCCAGGTTGGAGTGCAGTGGCATGATCTCGGCTCACTGCAACCTCCCCCTCCTGGCTTCAAGCAGTTCTCCTGCCTCAGCCTCCTGGGTAGCTGGGACTGCAGGCGCCCGCCACCACGCCTGCCTAATTTTTTGTATTATTTAGTACAGATTGGGTTTCACCGTGTTAGCCAGGATGGTCTCCATCTCCTGACCTCGTGATCTGCCCGTCTCGGCCTCCCAAAGTGCTGGGATTACAGGCCTCAGCCACTGTACCCGGCCGGAACACACACAATTTTTAGAGCAGTGAACTATTCTATATGATACTATAATGGTGGATACATGTCATTATACATTTGTCCAAAATTATAGATGTAGAACAATCACCAAGAGGGAACTCTAAAGCAAACTAGAGATTTGGGGTGATAATGATATGTCAGTGAAGGTTAATCAGTTGTAACAGGTGGACCATTCTGGTGGGGGATGTTCATAGTGGAGGTGAGGGAACTATGCATGTCTTGGGGGGCACAGGGAGTATATGGGAAATCTCTGTACCTTCTGCTCAATTTTGCTATGAACCTGAAACTGCTTTAAAATATAAGATGTAAGAAAAAAATAAGTAAACCACCCAGATAGCTCAGTTGGTAGAGCATCGGACTTAATCTGAGGGTCCGGGGTTCATGTCCGTGTTCCTTAATCTTTTTTAAAACTTTTTAATTAAATTAAACACAAAAAAGAAAAGGAAATTTATTGGATGGAAAATCAAGAGTAGGTGTGGCTTAACATTTGATTGATCCAATGGCTAAATGATGACACCAGGAACCTCTTCTTTCTGTCTTCTCTGCCATTAATAGCATCATAAGGTGGCTGTCAGCTAATTGTGGCCTCATCCTTTTTTGCTCATATTGAGTAGGAGGGAAAAGATTCAGATTTCTAAGAAAGGTCTAAGTCACATATTTTCTCCTGTCATGGAATGTTGAAATTGGCTTAAACCAAATGGAGATTGCCACCATTGCCCCTGGGATCAGGGTGGAGTTAGCATCCCCCGGAACCCACAGCTGCAGGGGGAGGGGCAATAAAATCAGGAATTCTCCTAAAAGAGAGAAGTGTAATATATGCTGAGCAGGTACCTGACAATATGAGTATGGCGGAGGAACTTCTCATGATGGTACTGATGGCTTTTTGAAATCCAGGGCAAGAAAAGACATTTTAAAATTTAGAGAAATAGGCCAGGCTCAGTGGCTCATGCCTGTAATCCCAGCACCTTGGGAAGCTGAAGCAGGTGGATCACTTGAGGCCAGGAGTTCCAGACCAACCTGGCCAATGTGGCAAAACCCCGTCTCTACTAAAAATGCAAAAAGTAGCCGGGTGTGGTGGCCCATGCCTGTAGTCCCAGCAATGTCCCGGGAGGCTAAGGCAAGAAGATTGCTTGAACCCAGGTGGCAGAGGTGGCAGTGAACCAAGATGGTGTCACTACACTCCAGCTAGGGTGACAGAGCAAGATTCTGTCTCCAAAAAAAAAAAAAAAAAAAGTGGATGTTGCCAAAAGGGGAGGGGGGGAGCAAGAAATCTTTGTCAAAATATATCCTATTTTTGATAAATCTCCAAACAAGTGTGCAAATACTCCTGTCAGTAGGCTCAATCAACAGTCTCTCTTGACACCCTGAAGCTAATGCAGAGAAAAAATGCCCAAGAATAACTGGCAGCTGATCTATTTGTTTTTGTTTACACCAGGCAGAGAACCATCTAATTTTTCTATATTAGGGAGGAAATTGAGTAAACTCAATATGCTTGGTAATATCACCGTAAAACTAAGAAAAAAATTGAAACAAATAATTGAACACTCATGGACTTCAGTATGGAACTAAAAAACAAAATGTTTTGCCAGGCATGGTGGCTCACACTTGTAATCCCAGCACTTTGGGAGACCCAGGTGGGAAGACTGCTTGAGGCCAGAAGTTTGAAACCAGCCTGGGCAACAGAGCAAGATTCCATCTCTAAAAAAAAAATTAGGCAGGTGTAGTAGTGCATACCTGCGATCTCAGCTATTCAGGGAGGCTGGGATGGGAAGATGGCTTGAGCCCAGAAGTTTGAGGCTGCAATGGAGCTATGATCACACCAATGCACTGCAGCTCTGGGCATCAGAGCAAGACTCTGTCCCTAAAACAATTTTTTTTTTTTTTTTTTTTTTTTTTGAGACAGCATCTCACTGTGTCGCCCAGGTTGGAGTGCAGTGGTGCAACTTGGGTCACTGCAACCTCCACCTCCTGTGTTGAAGCAATTCTTGTTTCTCAGCCTCTCAAGTAGCTGGGACTACAGGTGCCCGCCACCACTCCCAGCTAATTTTTTGTATTTTTAGTATACCTGATCCGCCTGCCTCGGCCTCCCAAAGTGCTGGGATTACAGGCATGAACCACTGAGCCTGACCTCTAAAAAAATTCTTTTTTTTTTTTTTTTTTTTTTTTGAGACGGAGTCTCACGCTGTTGCCCAGGCTGGAGTGCAGTGGCGCGATCTCGGCTCACTGAAAGCTCCGCCTCCCGGGTTCCCGCCATTCTCCTGCCTCAGCCTCCTGAGTAGCTGGGACTACAGGCGCCCGCCACCGCGCCCGGCTAATTTTTTGTATTTTTAGTAGAGACAGGGTTTCACTGTGGTCTCGATCTCCTGACCTTGTGATCCGCCCGCCTCGGCCTCCCAAAGTGCTGGGATTACAGGCTTGAGCCACCGCGCCCGGCCAAAAAAAATTCTTTTTTTTTTTTCTTTTTGAGATGGAGTTTCACTCTTGTTGCCCAGGCTGGAGTGCAATGGCGCGATCTCGGCTCACCACAACTTCTGCCTCCGGGGTTCAAGTGATTCTCCTGCCTCAGCCTTCCTGAGTAGCTGGGATTACAGGCATGCACCACCATGCCCAGCTAATTTTGTATGTTTAGTAGAGACAGGGTTTCTCCATGTTGGTCAGGCTGGTCTCCAACTCCCGACCTCAGGTGATCCAACTGCCTCGGCCTCCCAAAGTGCTGGAATTACAGGTGTGAGCCACTGCGTCCAGCCTAAAAAAATTATTTTAAGTAAAAATAAAAAATAAATGTTTTCCGTGAGAAAAGAAGAAATCACACTGGTTTGGCAGTTTAAATGTTTTTTGTTTGTTTTTTTTTTTTCCTTGAGATAGTCTCATTGTATCACCCAGGCTGGAGTGCAGTTGTGCCATCTCAGCTCACTGCAACCTCCGCCTCCCAGGTTCAAGCAATTCTCCTGTCTCAGCCTCCCAAGTAGCTAGGATTACAGACACCTGCCACCACATCCGCCTAATTTTTGTATTTTTAGTAGAGGCAGGGTTTCACCACGTCAGCCAGGCTGGTTTCAAACTCCTGACCTCAAGTGATCCACCTCTCTCGGCCTCCCAAACATTATAATAAAAATAATCTTTTTACTATAGATAAAGACTTTGGGCTGGGTGCGGTGGCTCACACCTATAATCCCAGTACTTTGGGACTCAGAGGCAGGCAGATTGCTTGAGGTCAGGAGTTTCAGACCAGCCTGGCCAACGTGGTGAAATCCCATCTCTACTAAAAATACAAAAATTAGCCAGGCGTGGTGGTGGTCGCCTGTGATCCCAGCTGCCAAGACCGCCGCCTGCTCTGGGACTGGAGTAGACATCAGCCTCTGCAGGCTTGTCGAAGAAGGGAGAAAAAGAACAGCAAGAGCAATTGAACACATTGGTGAAGTATAAAATGAAATAGACAGACTTAATGAACAAGCCAGTGAGGAGATTTTGAAAGTAGAACAGAAATATAACAAACTCCACCAACCATTTTTTCAGAAGAGGTCAGAATTGATCGCCAAAATCCCAGATTTTTGGGTGACAACATTTGTCAACCATTCACAAGTGTCTGCAGTGCTTGGGGAGGAAGACAAAGAGGCACTGCATTATTTGACCAGAGTTGAAGTGACAGAATTTGAAGATATTAAATCAGGTTACAGAATAGATTTTTATTTTGATGAAAATCTTTACTTTGAAAATAAAGTTCTCTCCAAAGAATTTCATCTGAATGAGAGTGGTGGTCCATCTTCAAAGTCCACTGAAATCAAATGGAAATCTGGAAAGGATTTGACTAAACATTCAAGTCAAACACAGAATAAAGCCAGCAGGAAGAGGCAGCATGAGGAACCAGAGAGCTTCTTTACTTGGTTTACTGACCATTCTGATGCAGGTGCTGATGAGTTAGGAGAGGTCATCAAAGATGATATTTGGCCAAACCCATTACAGTACTACTTGGTTCCTGATATGGATGATGAAGAAGGAGAAGGAGAAGATGATGATGATGATGAAGAGGAGGAAGGATTAGAAGATATTGATGAGGAAGGGGATGAGGATGAAGGTGAAGAAGATGAAGATGATGAAGGAGAGGAAGGAGAGGAAGATGAAGGAGAAGATGACTAATAGAACACTGATGGATTCCAACCTTCCTTTTTTTAAATTTTCTCCAGTCCCTGGGAGCAAGTTGCAGTCTTTTTTTTTTTTTTTTTTTTTTTTTGTCTCTTGTGCTCAGTCGCCCTGTTCTTGAGGTCTCTTTTCTGTACTCTATGGTTCCCAACTTATTTGGGGGGAAATACCTTGAGCAGAATACAATGGGAAAAGAGTCTCTACCTCTTTCTGTTCGAAGTTCATTTTTATCCCTTCCTGTCTGAACAAAAACTGTATGGAATCAACACCACGAGCTCTGTGGGAAGAAGGAAAACCCTGCTCCCTTCGCTCTGCTGGAGGGTGCTGGGCCCCTGTGTAGCAGTGCGTAGAATTCTAGCTTGTTTCCTCCTTTCTCTGTATGTTGGGCTCAGAGAGTACACTGTGTCTCGATATGAATGTGGACAGTTAGCATTTACCAACATGTATGTGTCTACTTTCTCTTGTTTAAAAGAGGAAAAAAAAAAAACGTTAAAAAACGGGGTTATAGAAGGTCAGCAAAGGGTGGATTTGAGATGTTTGGGTGGGTTAAGTGGGCATTTTGACAATATGGCTTCTCCTTTGGCATGTTTAATTGTGATATTTGACAGACATCCTTGCAGTTTAAGATGATACTTTTAAAATAAATTATCTCCTAATGATGACTTGAGCCCTGCCACTCAATGAGAGAATAGCAGAACCTGTAGGATCTTATTTGAAATTGACATTCTCTATTGTAATTTTGTTCCTGTTTATTTTTGAAGTTTTTGTTTCACTGGAAAGATTATGCTCAGTTTTAAATGTTAAAAGTGTACAAGTTGGCCGGGCGTGGTGGCTCAAGCCTGTAATCCCAGCACTTTAGGAGGCCGAGACGGGCGGATCACTAGGTCAGGAGATTGAGACCATCCTGGCTAACATGGTGAAACCCCGTCTCTACTAAAAAATACAAAAAACTAGCCGGGAGTGGTGGCGGGCGCGTGCAGTCCCAGCTACTTGGGAGGCTGAGGCAGGAGAATGGTGTAAACCCGGGAGGCGGAGCTTGCAGTGAGCTGAGATCCGGCCACTGCACTCCAGCCTGGGTGACAGAACCAGACTCCGTCTCAAAAAAAAAAAAAAAAAAAAAAGTGTATAAGTTGCTTTGTTACAATAAAACTAAATATGTACACATAGGGGGAAAAAAAAAGTTGTTTGTCAGAGGCCAGTCATGGTGGCTCACACCTGTAATCCCAGCACTTTAGGAAGCTGAGGTGGGATCACTTGAGCCCAGGAGTTCAAGACTAGCCTGGGTAACATAGGGAGACCCCATATCAACAAAAAATACACACACACACACACACACACACACACACACATTAGGTGGGCATGGTGGTACATCCGTGGTCCCAGTTCCTAGGGAGGCTGAGGTGAGAGGATTGCCTGAGCCCAGGAGTTCAAGGCTGCAGTAAACCGTGATTGTGCCACTCCACTCCTGGGCAGCCTGGGCAACAGTGAGAGCCTGTCGAAAAAAACAAAAACAAAAACAAAAAACCAGCCAGCACAGTGGCTCATGCCTATAATTCCAGCACTTCGGGAAGCCAAGGCAGGGGATCATGAGGTCAGGAGATAGAGACCATCCTGGCTAACACGGTGAAACACCGTCTCTATTAAAAATACAAAAAATTAGCCAGGCATGGTGGCGGGCGCCTGTAGTCCCAGCTACTCGGGAGGCTGAGGCAGGAGAATGGCATGAATCCAGGAGGCAGAGGTTGCAGTGACCTGAGATCATGCCACTGCACTCCAGCCTGGGGAACCGAGGGGAGACTCCATCTAAAAAAAAAAAAAAAGTTGTTTGTCAGGAATGATCATTAGTTTACAGATATAACATCATTTAGTGATTGGCTATATACTGTTTAACTCTAGGGTGTATGGCATTTCTTTCTTTTCTTGAGAGGGAATCTCACTCTGTCGCCCAGGCTGAAATGCAGTGGTGCGATCTCAGCTCACTGCAACTTCAGCCTCCCAGGTTCAAGCAATTCTCATGCCTCAGCCTCCCAAGTGGCTGGGACTACAGGCATGCACTACTACGCCCAGCTAACTTTTTTTTCTTTTTTTCTTCAAGATGGAGTCTTTCTCTGTCGCCCAGGCTGGAGTGCAGTGGTGCGGTGTTGGTGTGGTCTTGGCTCACTGCAACTTCTGCCTTCCAGGTTCAAGCTATTCTCCTGCCTCAGCCTCCCAAGTGACTGGGATTACAGGTGCACGCCACCACACCCTGCTAATTTTTGTTTGTTTGTTTGTTTGTTTTTTAGATGGAGTTTTGCTCTGTCGCCCAGGCTGGAGTGCAGTGGTGTGATCTCGGCTCACTGCAACCTCCACCTCTCGCGTTCAAGCCGTTCTACTGCCTCAGCCTCCCAAGTAGCTGGGACTACAGGCGAGGGCCACTACATCTGGCTAATTTTTGTATTTTTAGTAGAGACCAGGTTTCACCACATTGGCTAGGCTGTTCTCAAACTCCTGACCTCGTGATCCACCCGCCTCAGCCTCCCAAAGTGCTGGGATTACAGGCGTGAGCCACCGCGCTTGACCTTTTTTTTTTTTTTTTTTGTATTTTTAGTAGAGATGGGGTATTACCATGTTGGCCGGGCTGGTCTCAAACTCCTGACCTCATGATCCGAACTCCTGACCTTCAGCCTCCCAAAGTGCTGGGATTACAGGCGTGAGCCACCGCACCCAGCTTAGTTTTTGTATTTTTAGTAGAGATGGGGTTTCACCATATTGCCAAACTGGTCTTGAACTCCTGACCTTGTGATCTGCCCACCTCAGCCTCCCAAAGTGCAGGATTACAGGTGTAAGCCACCATGCCCGGCCTGCGTATATGACATTTCATGCCTCTTTGGCATTGCTTAATCTAGAGCCCACATTGCAAGCGGTTTCAAGAGATAATTAGTTCAACTAGGAGTGAGATGTGACAGCTATCATATTTTAAATGCTTCTCTGGGCCTCATAATTTAAAGGGGCTTGCATTTCTCAGATAAAATGGCTTTTTTTTTTTCCTTGCTCATGACTATAGTTAATAGTGTATTGTATACTTGAAATTTCCTAAGACAGTAGATCTTAAGTATTGCTATGGTCTAAATGCTGGTGTCCCCTACCCAGCCAAAATTCAAATGTTAGAACCCATCAAAGGGCAAAATTGCAATTAATTTAGTTCAAAATCTCAATTGAAAAAAAAAATTCTTAATTGGCTTTATTGCGATTCTAAGATCAGGCAACACTTTATTCCATAAAACAGAGTAAGTTTCAGATAAGCTGAGCAGCAGTTGGCTTTTATAGACAGAGAAGAGCTGAAGACAGCAGAAGCAAAGAACAAAGAGCTTCCTGGTCATTTCAAAACTATTTTTCTTGTAAGGTGGGCATCAAGGAGACAGAACAACAGAAAAGTAACTGATTAGTTACTTCAGGCTAATTTTGTTTTACTTTTTCATTATTGTTATTTTTTATTTTTAATAGAGACAGGGTCTCACTGTATATAGCTCAGGCTGGTCTGGAACTCCTGGGCTCAACAATCGGCCTCCCAAAGTGCTAGGATTACAGGTGTGAGCCACCGCGCAGGACAAGGCCTTTTTTTTTTTTTTTTTTTTTTTTTTTGAGCTGGAGTCTCACTCTGTTGCCCAGGCTGGAGTGCAGCAGCACTATCTCAGTTCACTTCAACCACTGCTTCTCTGGTTCAAGCGGTTCTCCTGCCTCTGTCTCCTGAGTAGCTGAGATTACAGGACCCCACCACCATGCCTGGCTAATTTTTTTTTATTTTTCATAGAAACAGGGTTTCACCATATTGGGCAGGCTGGTCTCCAACTCCTGGTCTCTAGTGATCCGCCTGCCTTGGGCTCCCAAAGTGCCAGTATTACATGCGTGAGCCACCATGTCCAGCTGGCTAATTCTTTTGTGTAAGGATTAAAGCAGTGGGGAACCTCATTGTCATGACAATTGAAGATCAAAACTGGCATGTTTGGGAAATGGGCTGTTATTTCTCTCCTGATTTCTCAAAAGACCAGGTAACACTTCAGTTTAGGTTGGGTGAAACTTTAGCATGGGTGACGCCAATTTGGTTTTTAGTCTTGTCTGTTGGGGCCTAGTGCTAGAGCCTAGTCCAAAACAATGGCCTTAGGGGCGCATGCCTGTAATCCCAGCTACTGGGGAGGCTGAGGCACAGGAATTGCTTGAACCTGGGAGGCGGAGGCTGCAGTGTGCCAAGATTGCGCTGCTGCACTCCAGCCTGGGGGACAGAGCAAGACTCTATCTCAAAAAAAAAAAAAAAAAAGAGCAAAACAGCGGTCTCCTATACTTTTTTTTTTCATTCGCTTCCCAGTGTATCCTCCACAGCAATAATTTTTATTTAACAAACCTAATACCCAATGTGATAGTACTATTTTATTTTTATTTTTTTGGAGGTCTAGTCCCACCAGTTGCCCAGGCTGGAGTGCAGTGGCGCGAGCCCGGCTCACTGGACCTCGGCCTCCTGGTTTCCAAGTGATTCTCCTGCCTCAGCCTCCCCCGAAGCTGGGATTACAGGTGAGCACTACCAAGCCCGGTTAATTATCTTTTGGATTTTTAGTAGAGACAGTGTCTCACCATATTGCCCAGGCTGGTCTTGAACTCCTGAGCCCAGATAATCTGCCCACCTCAGCCTCCCAAAGTGCTGAGATGACAGGTGTGAGCCACCATGCCTAACCTCAATGTGATAGGTGGGGACTTGGCACCTGGGGGAGAACAAGGGGAGGCACAGGACCCCAGAAAGTGTCCTGAGCAGGAGGCTTGTGTCCTTGGGGGCGGGGCGCTGACCTGTCCTTGCCCTGACCTGGGCCTGTCCTGCTGGGCCAGGCAGAGGCTATGGCAAATGAGCGAGTCAAGGTGGCCAGGCCATGAGCCAGAAACAGTGGGAGTCAGGAATGCCGGAAAGTGTGTGCCCGGGTGGGGAAACCCTCGATAGGGCCCATGCGGGATGGAAGGGAGCTGGTGGGGGAGCTGCCCACGGAGACAGGCCTGGGTGGCACTCAAGAGGTATGGGGGTCAGGGCCCCAGACTCATGGCATGAGACAGGAATGGGTGTTGGGGGTCTGGTTGAGGGTGTTAACAAACTGCCAGGCTGGAGCTGGGGGTGTCTGGAGGGCCCAAGGTGTTATGGGATCAGGAAGTGGGGGACACTGGAGTGTTTATGGGGTGCTAGAACACCTGTGGGATGCACTGGTCTAAGTTGGGGGTGACAGTGGTTGGGACGTGGGAAGGTTGATTTGTATAGGCACAGGGGATTGTGGGAATGGGGGCTGGGAGGGTCTCAAAAATGGGGCCCAAGCTCAGGAGCAGGCAAATGAGGATGAGGGAGGGGATGCTGAAGGTTAGAATGAAGGCTCTGCCTCCTCTGAGCTTGGAGCTTGGGAAAGGGGCCAGGGTGGGTTTATGATGGTACAGGCAGTGCTGGGGGCTCCCAACAGGCCCCAGGCAAGGAAGAGGCTGCAGAATGCCCGCTGTGCCATTGCAGAGCAATTACACTGAGACAGCAGTGTTTGCAGCACAGAAAGGGCTTCATGATCACAGGGCACCTAGCAAGGTGATGGGAGGAGACCCTCAAATCCATCTCCTTGAAGAATTCTGGGCTGGGGTTGTTACCAGTGGAAAGCGTCTGAGTTACTGGTGGCGAATCTGTACAGGTCTGCAGCAACTTCAGTTCTTGCCTCCTCGGAGGAAAGAATTTGACTGAGGGGCATAAGGCAGAAAAAGAGATGGAGTTACGTTTCAGAGCAGGAGTGGAAGTTTATTTAAAAAGTCTTTAGAAAATGAAAGAAAGGAAAGTTTACTTGGAAGAGACCCCACTGGGCACCTGAAGGTCAAGAGCCCCGTTTAACTGTGATCCTAGGACTTTATAGGCTCGCCTCTTTCTCATGATTCTTCTCTTAGGGTGGGCTGCCCTCATGCTCTGTGCCCTCCTTACCCTTGGGAAGAGAGCATGCACAGTGTATTTAGGAAGTTGTATGCATGCCCATCTGAGGCTTTCTTCCCTTTTCCAGTGGAGTGTCCTGGAAAGGTCATACCTTGCCATTTTGTCTATTTTTTTTTTTTTTTTTTTGATGGAGTTTTGCTCTTGTTGCCCAGGCTGGAGTACAATGGCATGGTCTCAGCTCACTGCAACCTCCACCTCCTGCGTTCAAGTGATTCTCCTGCCTCAGCCTCCTGAGTAGCAGGGAATACAGGTGCGTGCCACCACACCCAGCTAATTTTTGTATTTTTCGTAGAGACGGGGTTTCACCATGTTGGTCAGGCTGTTCTCGAACTCCTGACCTCAGGTGACCCACCCACCTCAGCCTCCCAAAGTGCTGGGATTACAGACGTGAGCCGCCGCGCCCAGCCTGCCATTTTGTCTCTTAATGCACATGCCCAGGAAGTTGCTTCTCCCTGGTGCCTGCATTCAATTAACACTTTAATGTTAACAGCTGTGGATCATCAGGAGCTTGTCTCACTCTGGTGCTCTGGCATGGACTGTGAGTTTTCATTTTTAGAGAGGCAATGGGATAACTGTCAAACCATCACCTGACATTCCTAGTGGGTGAGGGAGAAAAGCCCTCTCCTTCCCTGCTCATGTCTATCTAACTACCTGTAACAGGGTTTTTAAAGGGATCATGGAGGGTGAAGGGCTAGAAAATTGGGGTCATTGATTGGTTGGGGTAAAGGGGATTAAATTTTCAGGAGGTGGAAACTGCTTTCTTTTTTTTTTTTTCCTGAGACGGAGCCTCACTGTGTCACCCAGGCTGGAGTGCAATGGTGCAATCTCAACTCACTGTAACCTCTGCCTCCCGGGTTCAAGTGATTCTCCTGCCTCAGCCTCTCAACCTCCAAGTAGCTGGGACTACAGACACATGCCACCACACTTGGTTAATTTTTTCATTTTTTAATAGAGACGCGGTTTCACTACCTTAGCCAGGCTGGTCTCGAACTCCTGACCTCGTGATTCGCCCGCCTTCATCTCCCAAAGTGCTGGGATTATAGGCATGAGCCACCGCACCCGGCCAAAACTGCATTCTTTAGTGAGTTCCTGTGGGGTCCTTCTGACAAGCTGGCATCAGCAGTTTCGTTGGTGGCTGATGTGATACCTCGGTTCTTCTTGATTTAAAAGAATTTAAACGAGACACACAGCGAAAGAAGTGCAGCATAGAGTAATTTATTGCAAAGGAAAAAGAATATTTTGAAAGTTACGTGCAGAATGGACGGTATACCATGAGAGAGAGAGGATTCAAGGCAGGCTGCTCATAAGGGTGAGCCAGCAGACACTGGCAGTAGGGAGACTCCCTATATGGGAGTCTTACATGATTATTCATAAGGTGGTGGGAAGAGGTGTTGCTAGTAGGCATGTTCTGGGTGCACATGCGCAGTAGCTGTACATGCTTGTTCATATGTCACATGCCTCACTAGCATATTACATCTCCACGTAGGGCTGTCTTCTTCTATTATAATGAGCAAAATATCCGTTTGAGGACAGGTAACATCAAAATGCTCATGCTGTCTATGGGGGAAATTCCCTACTGAAGATAGCTTTGCTTGAATGAGCGCAATTACAATGCGAATGCTGAGGCTCACTGTGTTGACTGTACGGGTGCCATGGTCGCTGCATCCCGAGAACACGGTCACTTCCTTAACTACCTATCCTGCCTCAGTTTCACTGGTGCACAGGACCTGAAAGAATATCTCGAATGGAAACGTTAACGTTTTATAATGTTCAAGTTGTTATCTATAGAGCAGTGAAGGGGAACTATGACCTTGTGACAGGGTCATAGTTCTCTATGTGACTCTGGAGCAACAGGCAGCAAACAGCTCTGAGCAAGTGGGTCAGAGAGCAGCTGACTCCATGACCAATGCTGTATGTGCGACAAGCTGGGCTGATTTGCATGTTGCCCCCTCCCTTCTTCCCTGAGTAATTTTATAAAGTTGATAGGGAAGGTTTCAGTGGGATCTTGGCCAGTCTCATAAAGGAGGCTGTTCTGAGGGGCTGGGAAGGAGGCCTCATGAGAGGAGGAAGGGCTCCCAGGGAAGGGCTTGGGCCAGGGTGCCTGATGCTGGGGTGGAGTGGAGGGCACTACTAGCTTCAGCATGTGCAAAGAAGAAGGCTTGGGGATTCTGAGTGGTTGGGGTGGTACTGTGGGAGGGGGATCACCTGCAGAGAAGGGGCAACAGGAGGTGGGAGGCCCTGGTAAAGATTCAATTCCCCAAGTGGCCCAGATGCTCTCAAAATGACTTGCCTCAGGGACTGTCCACCACCAAAAAAATCTCAGCACTCTCTCTTGCTATTTAATCAGATAAAGCCCCAGGATCTGAAGCCCCAGGTTCAGATCCTGCCTTGCCATTGGCTTGCAGGATCTATGACCTTGGCAAATGGCTTTGCCCCTTGCCTCAATTTCTTTTTCTGCAGAATGTGACAGGAATGTTCTCTACTTCCTGGTGGTGTTTAAAATATTAAATCATAATTAGCTCTAATAGCTAACACATTGAAGCCTGATGCCCAGGGCGTGATGCATGATTGTTAATTCCTCCCAACAAGATGCGATTGTTGTTATACCCATTGTATAGATGAGGAAATTGAGGCCTGGGACCCCTGAGATACACACACACACACACACACACACACACACACACATCACGAGGCGTTTGGGAAGTGACTGTCATGATGGTGGCACCCTCATTAATGGGATTGGTGCCCTTATAAAACAGGTTGAAGAGAACTGCCTCACTCCTTCCACTAGGTAGGACACAAGATGGTGCCATCTATGAGGAACAGGCCCTCACCGGACACCAGATCTGCTGGTGCCTTGATCTTGGATTTCCTAGCCTCCAAAACTGTGAGCAATACATTTGTTTTTTGTAAATTACCCAGTCTTAAGACATTTTGTTACAGCAGTTGAACAGACTAAGACAAGTGTCCTCACTACCGAAAAAAAAAAAAAAAAAAAGAGAGAGAGAGAAAGATGTGAGGTGACAGATAGGTTAATTACCTGGATTGCAGGAATCCTTTCACAGTGTGTTCATATACACATATCAAAACACCATGTTGGGTTGGCACAATGGTTCCCGCCTATAATCCCAGCACTTTGAGAGGCCAATGTGGGAGTGTAACTAAGCAGGTTAGCAGCTTAGCCTCAAATCTTAAGACTTTTTTTTCCTTTCCCCCTTTCTCCTCCCCCAACGAGTCTCAAGATATAACTCTGAGACCAGCTGCATACGTGTTTCCTTTCATCTTGAAATACAGCCTCGGAATGTGCTGAACCTCCACGCCCTTTCTTTTCCCATTCTATGCTTTCATGCTTCGTGCACATGTATTTACCTAGATGCTTGTTAAGTACACACCATTACCTGGTCATACATTTCCTTCAGCTTCAGGGGCTGGATCTGGATATGGACCAGACACCTCTAGCCACAATGATGGCACTGGCTCCTTCACCAGATGAAACAATACTTCAAGACAAGCCATTGGAGCAGGTCACGCTACCCGACAACTCCTAGTTCTGCTGCCTCTTCTGCACTCCAAACTCTCCAAAAACTCCTGGATTCCCTTCACAAATTGAAGAGTGGAAATATTTGCAAATAATTACACTCACTCCTCCCCTTGCTAGCATGGATAATAAAACTCACTCTCTTTATCACACCTCACTCTTATTATATTGGCTTCTTTTTACAAGTGGCAAGCAGTTGGACCCTTTTACTGATTACAGGAGGATCACTTGAGGCCAGGAGTTCGAGACCAGCCTGGGCAACATAATAAGACCCTGTTTCTGCAAAAAGTTAAAAATTAGCTGGGCATGGTGGCAAGTGCCTATAGTCTCAGCTACTCAGGAGGCTGAAGTGGGAGGATGGGTTGAGCCCCCAGGGGTTTGAGGCTGCAATAAGCTATGATAGTGCCACTGCACTCCAGCCTGGCCAGAGCCTGACTCTTAAAACAAAAACAACCCTCACCCCCACCCATCACTGTGTACACTTTATTTTTTGAGATAGGGTCTCACTCTGTTGTCCAGGCTACAGTGCAGTAACAACCTTGGCTCACTGCAACCTCCACTTCCCAGGTTCAAGTGATTCACCCACCTCAGCCTCCCAAGTAGCTGGGACTATAGGTGCACACCACCACGCCTGGCAAATTTTTGTATTTTTTGGTAGAGATGGAGTTTTACCATGTTGGCCAGGCTGCTCTCGAACTCCTGACTTCAAGTGATCCACCCACCTCGGCCTCCCAAAGTGATGGAATTACAGGCGTGAGCTACCGTGCCTAGTCCACGTTGTACACTTGAAATATGCTTTTAAAAACCATGCCCATTGGACTTGGGTATTGGTTACGTGGTGGTTCCCTTTAAAATTATTCATGATGGTCAAGTGCAGTGGTGCATGCCTGTAATCCCAGCACTTTGGGAGAGGCCAAGGTGGGAAGATTGCCTGAGCCCAGGAGTTTAAGACCAGCAGGGGCAACACAGGGAGACACCATCTCTTTTTTTTTTTTTTTTTTGAGACTGAGTTTCGCCCTTTCGCCCAGGCTGGAGTGCGGTGGCATGATCTCGGCTCACCACAACCTCCGCCTTCCGGTTTCAAGTCATTCGCCCACCACAGCATCCCAAGTAGCTGGGATTACAGGCGCGTGCCACCACACCTGGATAATTTTTATTTTATTTTATTTTATTTTATTTTATTTTATTTTATTTTATTGAGACGGAGTATCGCTCTGCAGCCCAGGCTAGAGTGCAGTGACACGATCTCGGCTCACTGCAAACTCCACCTCCCAGGTTCACGCCATTCTCTTGTCTCAGTCTCCCGAGTAGCTGGGACTACAGGAGTCCGCCACCACACCCCGCTAATTTTTTGTATTTTTAGTAGAGACGGGGTTTCATCATATTGGTCAGGCTGGTCTCCAACTCTTGACCTCAGGCGATTTGCCCGCCTTGGCCTCCCAAAGCGCCGGGATTACAGGCATAAGCCACCGCACCCGACCTCTATTTTAAAATAAATAAATGAATCATTGTGGAGCATGTGAGTTTAATGACCTTTTCTGTGTATTTTACAAAGTTCACAGTGTGCATGGGTTGAAAATGAAAGGAAAGATGCCTGTCAAATAACTAATAAAGACTAACTAGGCTGGGCCCGGTTGCTCATGCCTGTAATCCAAGCAGTTTGGTAGGCCAAGATGGGCGGATTGCTTGAGACCAGGAGTTTGAGACCAGCCTGGGCAACATGGTGAAACCCTGTCTCTGCAAAAATACAAAAATGAGCTGGGCATGGTGGCATGTGTCTGCAGTCCCAGCTGCTCAGGGGGCTGAGGTGGGAAGATCACTTGAGTCTTAGAGATAGAGACTGTAGTGAGCCGAGATCATGTCACTGCCACTGCACTCTAGCCTAGGTGACAGAGTTAGATCCTGTCTCAAAAAAAAAAAAAAAAAAAGAAGAAATGTCAAGAGGCTGATAGGTAATCTGAACCCCTGTGGTGCTTTTTAAAATTTTTCATGTTATTAAAACATTTTTTTGCCAGGTACAGTGGATCACGCCTATAATTCCGGCACTTTGGGAGGCCAAGCCGGGTGGATCACCTGAGGTCAGGAGTTCAAGACCAGCCTGACCAACACGGCAAAACCCCATCTCTACTAAAAATACAATATTTAGCTGGGCATGGTGGTGGGCGCCTGTAATCCCAGCTACTTGGGAGGCTGAGGCAGGAGAATCACTAGAACCCAGGAGGTGGAGGTCGCAGTGAGCCAAGATTAAGCCATTGTAGTGTAGCCTGGGCAACACAGTGAGACTCCGTCTCAAAAAAAATTGTTTTTATAAGATGGTGTCCCACTATGTTACCCAGGCTGGTCTTGAACTCCTAGGCTCAAGCAATCCTATTGCCTCAGCCTCCCATGTAGCTGGGATTACAGGCATGTGCTTCTACACCCATCAACTCATCTGTGGTGCTTCTGAATCTAATATTCACCAGCCTAAATTTCTAAGAATGGGCAATAGGGTCCCTAAGGTCTCAAAAGGGCGTCAGCAGACTCAAGTTTGGGATCCAGCATCTACTAAAACAGGTTTTAACTATTGCACTTTTCTAAGAGAGTCACATATAATTGCAAGAGAAAAGATAAAACAGTATGAACTGAAATTTTGTGTTGTGCCCTGGCATCTTGGGGTGGGACTTGGCCAGGCCAGCTATGGGCACTGTCCCAGATTGCATCATCTCTAAGAGTTCTCAGAGCCTCGGGTCGTGTGTACTCTAAATGGGGCTCCGTGCCCTGCACTGGCTTTCTTGTGGAAGTTTGGACAGACGTGGCACCAGCTGCATTGGTGGGTTGCAGAGTACCACAGGAGGTAGCTTCATCTCAGGATATCAGCTCTCTACTGTAGATCTGGTTATATTCTACTGCTACAAAACCATGAATTCCTTCAGAAAAAAGGTGCCTGAAGCTGGCAGCGGTGGCTCACACCTGTAATTTCAGCACTTTGGGAGGCTGAGGCAGGAGGATTGTTTGAGCTCAGTAATTCAAGACTAGCCTGGGTAACACTGGGAGACCCCATCAGTACAAAAAATTAAAAATTAGCCAGGCATGGTAGTGTATGCCTGTGGTCTCAGCTGCTAGGGAGGCTGAGGTGGGAGGATTGCTTAAACCTACAAGGTTGAGGCTGCAGTGAGCCGTGACTGTGCCACCGCACTCCAGCCTGGGCAACAGAGTGAGACCCTGCCTCCAAAAAAAAAAAAAACAGAAAGGAAAGAATAATAAATTAAGGCTTTTTTTCTTTTAATTACAACTAAGGTTTAAGAAAAATCAAGTTTATTGTAGAACTATTTATATCAAGTAATATAAATATTGTCTTTCTTTTTTTTTTTTTTTTTTGAGACAGTATCTTGTTGTCACCCAGGCTGGAGCACAGTAGCACGATCTCGGCTCACTGCAACCTCTGCCACCCAGGCTCAAGCAGTTCTCCCACTCAGCCTCCCAAGTAGCTGGGACTATAGGCATGCGCCACCGTGTCTGGCTATTTGTTTGTAGAGACTGGGTTTTGCCATGTTGCCCAGGCTTGTGTTGAACTCCTGAGTTCAAGCAATCCACAGGTCTTGGCCTCCCAAAGTGCTGGCGTTACAAGTGTGAGCCACCACACCAAGCCTAAATTGTTATTTAATTTCACATTTATCATTGTAAAAATCACTTATGTAATTCCTCTAACTAATGTTTTATCAGCTTTTGAAACACTTAAATCCTAAAGGTCCATATGTATAAACAGGAACGTAAAATTTATTTGCACTAGGAGAATCCTTATTAATCCAAGAAGATATCAAAGAAAAAAGTATTTGTTTTGAAAATTTTTAGTAGTTTTATATCTAACTAGTAATCAGTTTATAGGCAAGATGTTAACTTCCATTCTTAAACGAGAAACTCAAATCTGATATACTTTTTATATTATGTGCTTTTCTTCCACAGTAGGTAATCATTTAATTAATTAACTAATTAATTAATTTTTGAGGCAGAGTCTTCCTTTGTTGCCCAGGCTGGAGGACAAGAGCGCAATGTCGGCTCACTGCAACCTCTGTCTCCCGGCTTCAAGCAATTCTCCTGCCTCAGACTCCCGAGTAGCTGGGACTACAGGTGCACACCACCACACCTGGCTCATTTTTTGTATTTTTAGTAGAGATGGGGTTTCGCCCCGTTGGCCAGGCTGGTCTCAAACTCCTGATCTCAAGTGATCCGCCCACCTTGACCTCCCAAAGTGCTAGGATTACAGGTGTGAGCCACCACGCCTGGCTTATTTATACTCATTCAGTAAATAACTATTGAACTCCATTTATGTACCAGACACTGTTAATAGATGTTACTCACTTTTCCTTTCAGAACTAAAGCCTTATCAGTTGTGTGTTCAGATAGGAAGAAGAGACTTTTTCCACTTCTTCTGTTTTCTACAGTTACTCCCTTCCCAAACTGATCAAGTGTACAGTTTATAAAAATCTTCAAAACTCATTCTTACTGGTAAATTCATTTTAATAATGAGGGGGAGAAACTTTAAGTAGTTATTAAAAAGAAAAGAATGAATACACATACACACACTAAATGTGGCAGATGTTTCCAGGAGAGATTAGCAACAGAGAGGCCACATGATCAATAAAATTTACACTTTTGCTGGGATTGTCCCCTCTTGGCCACCCAAGTGTTTGTGGAAGAAAGTCTGGAGTTGTTTCCAAGCATCCACCTGAGCCATGGCATGAGCCCTGGGCTCCCCTCCGAAGATAATAGCACTGCCCACCAAGGCATGCAGGGAAGCCCGGCACAGCGGGAAGTAAGGAGGCTCAATATAGTGTCCCGCCCCTGCGTAACAGATGATCTGGGGCTTTCTCCTCCCATGGGCCTGCAAGCGTTTACAGGCCTCATTAGCATAGAACTCACTCTTCCAGTTGTGGTCATCCTGACCTACCAGGAACAGGAAGGTGCTCTCTGCCCTTTCCACAGGAATGAAGCTCTTCTGGTCAGGTCCTTCCAAAGGGCTGTTCAGGACATCCACAATGTCTGCATAGCCATCTTTGGTCACCTTGATGCGATTTCTGTTGACGCCCACCGGGGGCAGGGTCTCACCCTTGTAGTGTAAGGTTCCCCCAACATTGGCCACAGAGCCATTGATGATGACAGCAGCCGTGATGCCCTTCAGGAAAGAGGCCATGGAAAGGCAGAGCTCACCCCCTTTGGAAACTCCAAGCAGCCCAACTCCTGGACCTTTTACCTGAGAAAGGGACAAGGAAAAAGAAGAAGAATGACTCCACAAACAGTGAAACACGGTGAGTTGTGCCCACCCTGGAAGTTACTTGAACCTGAGTCTGAATCTGGGTTCTACCATTTACCCAGATTTGCAGCTTTGGGAATTTACCCCCACTCTATCTCTTCCTTTCCATAATTTCTCCATCACCACTCTTGGTGATAACCATGTGGAAGATCTATCAACCACTCCGGTTTCTCAGTTCCTTAATCTCGTATCTCCCATGATCTTTTTCTCTCTCCCACCTGAGCCACCCATTCCCACTGTCATAACTAAACTGAGTCATCATCAACAAGTACATCATCTCATGGCCGGGTGTGGTGGCTCACGCCTGTAATCCCAACACTTTGGGAGGCTGAGGCGGGTGGATCACTTGAGGTCAGGAGTTTGAGACCAGCCTGGCCAACATGGTGAAACCCCGTCTCTACTACAAATACAAAAATTAGCCAGGCAGTAGTGGCATGCACCTGTAGTCCCAGCTACTCGGGAGCCTGCGGCAGGAGAATCGATTGAACCCGGGAGGTGCAGGTTGCAGTAAGCCTAGATCATGCCATTGCACTCCAGCCTAGGTGACACAGCAAGACTCCATCTCAAAAAAAAAAAAAAAAAAGAAAGAAAAAACATACTGGAATTTAAAATTGTGTAATACCAACTATGAGTATATTCATTAGCAGAAAATATAGTAACATAGAATTGCATAGAAACTGTCTTTAAGAGGCCAAGTATGGTGGCTCACACCTGTAATTCCAGCACTCTGGGAGGCCGAGGTGGGCAGATCACTTGAGGTCAGGAGTTTGAGACCAGCCTGGCCAACACGGCAAAATCCCATCTCTACTAAAAAAAAAAAAAATACAAAAATTAGGCCAGGCATAGGGGCTCATGCCTGTAATCCAGCACTTTGGGAGGCCAAGGCGGGTGGATCATTTGAAGTCAGGAGTTCAAGACCAGCCTGACCAACATTGTGAAACCCCACTTCTACTAACAACACAAAAATTAGCTGGGCATGGTGGCAGGTGCCTGTAATCCCAGCTACTCGGGAAGCTGAGGCACAAGAATCACTTGAACTTGGGATGTGGAGGCTGCAGTAAGCCAAGATCACAACACTGGACTCCAGTCTGGCAACAGAGTGTGACTCCATCTCAAAAAAAAAAAAAAAGAAAGAAACTGTAAGAAGTGACTTAAGGCCGGGCGCGGTGGCTCAAGTCTGTAATCCCAGCACTTTGGGAGGCCGAGACGGGCGGCTCACAAGGTCGGGAGATCGAGACCATCCTGGCTAACACGGTGAAACCCCGTCTCTACTAAAAAACATACAAAAAACTAGCCAGGTGAGGTGGCGGGCGCCTGTAGTCCCAGCTACTCGGGAGGCTGAGGCAGGAGAATGGCGTGAACCTGGGAGGCGGAGCTTGCAGTGAGCTGGGATCCGGCCACTGCACTACAGCCTGGGCGACAGAGCGAAACTCCATCTCAAAAAAAAAAAAAAAAAAGAAGTGACTTAAAAAGGTAGTGTGTGTTGGGGTAGGGAATGGCTGCCATGAATGGGCCAACTTCTGTGAACACGCAGACCATTCAAGAAGAGACCTGATACATCATAGCCCGTAAATCTGAGAGAAGAGCTAACCTCAGGATGACTGAGCAAGTAGTTCACAGCTTCTTCAAAGTACTCCAGATGGAGGATGTCCATGGTCTTGGGGAGGTCTTCATAGTTATAATAAGCCAGAGCCAGCACAGCAAAACCCTTCCCAGCCAGCAGACTAGCCCGATACTCCAGCAGGCCACCTCCAGTTCCGAACATGTCCACAATCCCAGGAAAGGGCCCGGGTTCTTGGAAAGAAACAAAACAAAACGCAAAGCTAAGCTATTCCTGAAACAGCTGGATGGTTTCTTATCAAGTTAAATACACACTTACCATACATGTGACCCAGCAATCCCACTCCTAGGTTATATTCCCACGAGAAATGAAAACCTGTGTTCGTCCAGAAACTTCTGGCAAGTGTTGATAGTGACTTTACTCATTATAGCCAAAGACTGGAAACAACCCATATGTCCTTTGACTGGTGAATGAATCCATTTAATGGTGCGCCACCAACAAACAGCAAGAAAGACTGCTACGTACAAAACACAAATGCCTCTCCAGTGCACTCAACAGAATGCACTTATTCAACGGAGACAGACTCAAAACGGTACTCATTCCAAATGACTCCACCCACTGAATATTTTTACCATTTACATTAAAGGGTTGTATTTCACACAAGAAAAATAAATAATGCAGGCCGGGTGCAGTGGCTCACTCCTGTAATCCCAGCCCTTTGGAAGGCTGAGACGGGTGGGTCACCTGAGATCAGGAATTCGAGACCAGCCTGGCCAACATGATGAAACCGTCTCTACTAGAAATACAAAAATTAACCGGGTGTGGTGGCGGGCACCTGTAATCCCAGCTACTCGGGAGGCTGAGGGAGGAGAATCACTTGAACCCGGGAGGCAGAGGATGCAGTGAGCTAAGATTGCACCACTGCACTCCAGCCTGGGGGAAAGAGCCAGATGCTGTCTCAAGAGAAAAAAAAAAAAAAGAATGTAAACACCTTATGGGCAACACTTCAAGAAACAGTTCAGTGCTGATACCCTCAAGCCATCAAAGTCCCACAGACCCCCTACCCCCTGTGCCCTTTCCTCACTTTCCAGTATCCTGGACTTTCTGTGTATCACTCTCTTGGTTTTTATAGTATTAACACTTAGATATGTACCTTAATATTTTATTTTGCCTATTTTTTGCATTTTATATAAATGGAATGACACTGAATGTGTTCTCCTAGGTTTTGACTGTTTCACTCAACAGTGGTTTGGAGATTCATCCATGTTCTTTTTTTCCTTTTATTTTGTATATCTTGATAGATGTTGATTCTTGTAGCTGTAGTTCCATCACTTTCACTGCTGGAAATATACCTCAGTTTATTAATCTGTTCTATTGTTGATGGACATTTGGGCTGCTTCCAGTTGGCTTTGCTCTTTTTTTAAATTAACCCAGACTGCTCATCTGCAATGGCTTTCCTCTTATAAGGAATACGCCTCCTGGTGCACATGTACCAGTAGAATAAGATACTTAACTGTGTAAGTTAAGACACATTGTTTCCCAGAGTAGATGAACATGTTCACTCCTTCTAGCAGCGTGGAGTTTCCTTTCCTCCACACACTGGTCAGCAATTGGTAATGCTGGCTTCTAAAAGTCTGCCACCTCTGAGGGTGTGAAATGTACTCTGTTGTTTTATTTTGCATTTCTTTGATTATTAATAAGGATAAGCATCATTTCATTTTTACATTGGCTGATTGCTCTTTATGTAATAAAAGTATCCAGTAACCTCAAATTTCCATTGGACAGCAAGAGGCCTTCCTATTGTAAATGCTAATTTACATAAACCTGAACATACTGTGGGAGTTGAAAGAAAAGTTGCAAAAATGAGAAACTTTTAAAAGAGCATTTGTGGGCCCCATGTCCCTAGGATCCCGAGAAACCCCAGTGCCCCAGCAGCCATGAGCACAGCCCAGGCGTGTGCTGATGGACAGGGACCGCGTGCTGGCAGCTTCCAGACGGCCTCCTGCGGGACTTCAGCCGCCCCTCCTCAGGGAGCTGCCTGTGACACTGCAGCAGCGCCGCAGCTTCCTGGTCTGGAAGCAGTACCGCACCCTGCTGCCCGACCTGGTGGATAAAGAGGCCCATGGGTGTGAAGCCCTAGGCTTTTCCCTAGACGCGGAGCCCAATCACGGAGGGCCTTGCGAGAGATGAAGCACATGCAAAACACAGAGGTCTACATACTGCACCAGCCCCTGCCCAAGTATGACCACTGTGTGCGTGAGAAGCACCGCTGGGTAGAGCAGCACCTGGAGCCCCAGCTTGTGGAGCAAATCATCCTGACAATGGACAAGACCGTGGTCTTTGGGGACTTGCTCACTGATGACAACCATACCATTCGAGGCCAAGAGGAGAGGCCACAATCAGTACCTGGTCCTACCCTGCACAAGGTGGTGGCTGCCCTCCTGGAGTGACAACAGGGGGGAGATCATAGACAGGCAGCGGGGAGCTAGGCAGCAGGAACGAACAGGCCCTGCAGGGGGCAGCATCTGCAGCTGGAGCAAGGGCGGGCAGGCAGGCACCGTAAC
Organism: Macaca fascicularis; assembly: GCF_037993035.2. Classification (NCBI taxonomy): domain Eukaryota; kingdom Metazoa; phylum Chordata; class Mammalia; order Primates; family Cercopithecidae; genus Macaca; species Macaca fascicularis. Next base: position 141,481,407 of record NC_088381.1, on the reverse strand, counting down.
CTCCGTGCCCTCACAGGCCCAGCCACCTGGCACCTCCTGGCTGCCATGGAAATATAGTGAGAAAACCAGTCGGAATTCTTTTTGTTTAAAAAAAAAAAAAAGTGGCTTCCTGGTCAATACATAAGAACATTAAAAAATTGAAACTACCCTTTTTTTTGGTGGTTGTGGTTGTTTTTGTTTTTTTTTAGATGGAGATTCACTCTTTGTCCCCCAGGCTGGAGTACAATGGTGTGATCTTGGTTCACTGCAACCTCTGCCTCCCGGGTTCCAGCGATTCTCCCGCCTCAGTCTCCTGACTGGCTGGGATTACAGGTGTTACACTACCACGCCTGGCTAATTTTTGTATTTTTAGTAAAGACAGGGTTTTCACCACGTTGGCCAGGCTGCTCTTGAACTCCTGACCTCAGGTGATCCGCCTGCCTCAGCCTCCCAAAGTGCTACAGGTGTTAGCCACCAGGCACGGCCTGTTTTTTGTTTGTTTGTTTTCTTGTTTGTTTTTAATATTGTAAGTGTCTTTTCCCTTTCCTTACAATTTTTTTTGTTGTTGTTTTTTGTTTGTTTTTTGAGACAGAGTCTTGCTCTGCCACCCAGGCTGGAGTACAGTGGCGCGATCTCGGCTCACTGCAAACTCTGCCTCCCGGGTTCAAGTCATTCTCCTGCCTCAGCCTCCTGAGTAGCTGGGACTACAGGCTCCCGCTACCACGCCCGGCTAATTTTTTGTATTTTCAGTAGAGACCGGGTTTCACGGTGGTAGCCAGGATGGCCTCGATCTCTTCATCTCATGACCCGCCCACCTGGGCCTCCCAAAGTGCTGGGATTACAGGCCTGAGCCACCGCGCCCCGCCCTTACAATGTCTTTTAACTGAACACTAGGTTGAGGGACCTCTCAGTTTTGGAGTGGCAGAGGCACGTCCCCAACCAGCCTTCCATTCCATTCCTGTCTCCTCACACTAACCTTCGGAATGTTGGAAGCCACATCCTTTCTCCGTGTGAAAAGCGCAGGCACGAAAAAATAAAAAATAAAAAAGTAAGTGTAACTCCCCTCAGAGGGCCGGGCGCGGTGGCTCACCCTGTAATCCCAGCTCTTAGGGAGGCAGAGGTGGGAGGATAGCTTGAGACCAAGAGTTCAAGACCCGCCTGGGCAACATAGTCCGAGGGTGTGTGGGGGAGGGGAGAGACACAAACAAAGTGAAAAGAGCGAACACACACACACACACACACACCACACACACACACACACACACACACACACACAGTGAAAAGCACAGGAACAGGGTTGGGCAGACGGGAAGTATTAGCAGAGGTGACTCACCTGGCGGTAGGAATATAGTCCGAGGGTGTGTGGGGGAGGGGAGAGACACAAACAAAGTGAAAAGAGCGAACACACACACACACACACAACACACACACACACACACACACACACACAGTGAAAAGCACAGGAACAGGGTTGGGCAGACGGGAAGTATTAGCAGAGGTGACTCACCTGGCGGTAGGAAAAGAGTCCCGCGCACCCGGCCCGCGCGCACCGGCTCGCGCCGCACCCCTGGCGGGAGGAAGTCGCGCTCCTGCCGCGCCCGGCACAGCAGCCGCCCAGGCTCGGGGTCGTGGCCCTCCAGCACCTCCAGCTCCACCGCCAAGGGCGTTCGCACGTCGCGCTTGACCAGCCGCAGCAAGGGTTTCTCGGGCTCCAAGGCCCAGAGCAGCCCCATGGGCTCAAGCCCCGCGAAGCTGCCGCCCAGCGCGGGCTCGCGCTCCAGGTCCAGCTCGCCGTGGGCGTCGGCGCGGTAGCGCGCGTGGGCCTGGAAAAGCGCGCCCTTCTCGTCTCGCAGGGACGCGCGCAGCGTGACCGGCTGCACCGGAGCTAGGCCGCGCACCGCGATTCGCACCGGCTCGTCCCAGCAGCAGCGGCCGGCGGGCTCCAGGATCAGCGTCGCCGCCATCCGAGCAGGAACCCTAATGATCCGGCCAACCTGCTTCATCTGTGGAGACCTCAGCAACTGCGCCCAACTCTTCAGGCTCCATGGGTACAGCCGGGACGCTCGAAGGACAGCAGGAGATGAGGCCATTTTGAATTTGACCTGGCAACAAGTGAACGGAAGTGGGGAGAAAGAAGCTTGTTAGAGATCATCTAAGGCTACCGTCGCAGGCTAAGCGCCCACTAGGGCAGAGGAGTCTGCTAACCTGAGCTGGGAAGGCCGGAGTCCAGCCTATCAGCCCGACCAAATACAGACACACTTGAACTTGCTTAAAGTCTGCTGTGTTGAAACCTCCACTTTATGTTGGAAAGCAACTTCCTAGTTTTGCTTTTCAGAAGCTTGCTGGCCGGCGGAATGGGCAGTCTCGAGGCGCCAAACTCCTGATGGCAAAGAGGAATGCAGGACTGAAGTTGGTTTTGATCACTTTGTTGAATAATTCACACTCATTACTAATCATAGAGCTTTTCTGTCAAAATCTGCACCATGGTGTTTTGCTTGTGTGTTCTCTGTATATGCCTATCCTCCACATCAATCCCACACCGAAGGGTGCTGGCTTCTTCCTGTGTGACCTCTGAGCTTCATTCCTTACAGGTGTAAAAATAGTCAAATGAGGTAATAGTTATTTCTCGAACTCCTGACTTTGTGATCCGCCCACCTCAGCCTCCCAAAGTGCTGGGATTTTCAGGCGTGAGCCACTGCGCTCGGCCAGTAGTTATTATCTTCTTACACTGGTTTCTCATTTTTGTTCCATTCAGTCAACTTTTTAAAAAAAAAAGAAAGGAAAAAAAAAAACCAGGGTCGGCCGGGCGCGGTGGCACACGCCTGTAATCCCAGCACTTTGGGAGGCCGAGGCAGGCGGATCACGGGGTCAGGAGATCGAGACCATCCTGGCTAACACGGTGAAACCCCATCTCTAATAAAAACACAAAAAAATTAGCCGGGCGTGGTGGCGGGCGCCTGTAGTCCCAGCTACTCGGGAGGCTGAGGCAGGAGAATGGCGTGAACCCAAGAGGCGGGGCTTGCAGTGAGCCGAGGTCGCGCCACCGCACTCCAACCTGGGCGACAGAGAGAGACTCCGTCTCAAAAAAAAAAAAAAAAAAAAAAAGACAGAGTCTCACTACTTTGCCAGCCTGGAGTACAGCGGCGGTTTACCATCACTGCACACTTACAAGCCCCAAACTCCTGGGCTCAAGCCATCTTCCTGCCTCAGCCTCTCAAATACCTCAAGGGACTACTGGCGCTCCCCATGCATCGGGCTTTTTTCTACTTTTTCATAAGCTATTGGTTCCAACCAGAGGGTTGTTTTTTTTTTTCCATCAAACTTAGGTTTAGACCCCTCCCAAGCCCTTGTACCTGATTTTATAATTTCCCATCTTTGTAATTAGAGAAACCTATAAATGCATAAGCTTCACACCCACAAAACCTGTTTGCCTCTGCTTCTAATACAGCTGTCCTCAAGTTAAGCCTTTTGTATCTCATTCCAAATGCTCATGTCCCATGTCATTAATCTTACAATTTCCTGTTTGTTCTAATTACCTTTGTATAGGTTCTGTGGCACACCAAGTATATTCGGTGCACAGAAGTCTCAGGAACTAAAGAAAGTAAATAATAGTGTGTCCGGAATTGGTTCCTTCCAGTGGGTTCCTGGTCTCGCTGACTTCAAGAATGAAGTTGCAAACCCTCGCAGTGAATGTTACAGTTCTTAAAGATGGTGTGTCCGGAGCTTGTTCCTTCCGATGTTCAGATGTGTCCCAAGTTTCTTCCTTCTAGTGGGTTGGTGATCTTGCTGACTTCAGGAGTAAAGCCACAGACCTTCACAGTGAGTGTTAAGAGCTCATAAAGGCAGGGCACTCCAGAGTTGTTTGTTCCTCCCAGTGGGTTCGTAGTCTCACTGGCTTCAGGAATGAAGCTGCAGACCTTCGCGGTGTTACAGCTTTTAAACGCAGTACGAATCCAAGAGTGAGCAAGAGCAAGATTTACCGCGTAAGAGCAAAAGGACCCCACAGCAAAGAAGAAAACCCACTCTGTTTGGCACTGCTAGCTGGGCAAACCAATGGTGGTGACAGGGCAAGCTTTTATTCCCTTATTTGGCCCTGCCCACATCCTGCTGATTGGCCCGTTTTCCAGAGCGCTGACTGGTCCGTTTTACAGAGTTCTTATTGGTCCATTTTACAGAGTGCTGATTGGTCCGTTTTTTACCAAGTGCTGATTGGTGTGTTTACAAACCTTTAGCTAGAGACAGAGTGCTGATTGGTGCATTTACAATCCTTTAGCTAGACAGCGAAGTTCTCCAAGTCCTCCTAACCCAGAGGCCCACCTTCTTCACCTGTCAATAGTAACTAATTGTTAATACTTACAAGAACCCTATTAGTAAATTAAGGCCCAGATAATGTAACTAATTTTCTGAAGATAACACAGCTAGAAAGTGGAAATTGGCCGGCACGGTAGCTCAAGCCTGTAATCCCAGCACTTTGGGAGGCCGAGACGGGCAGATCACGAGGTCAGGAGATCGAGACCATCCTGGCTAACACAGTGAAACCCCGTCTCTACTAAAACATACAAAAAACTAGCCAGGCGAGGTGGTGGGTGCCTGTAATCCCAGCTACTCGGGAGGCTGAGGCAGGAAAATGGCGTAAACCCGGGAGCGTTGCAGTGAGCTGAGATCTGGCCACTGCACTCCAGCCTGGGTGACAGAGCGAGACTCCGTCTCAAAAAAAAAAAAAAAAGAAAAAGAAAGTGGAAATTGGGCAAGGTGGCTTCTGCCTGCAATTCCAGTTTACTTGGAGGCTGAGGTGGCAGGATTGCTTAAGGCCAGGAGTTTGAGACCAACCTGGACAACACAGCAAGACCCTGTCTCTAAAGAGCAAAAGGGGCCAGGCGGGGTGGCTCACGCCTATAAACCCAGCACTTTGGGAGGCTGAGGCAGGCGGATCATGAGGTCAGGAGATCAACATCATTCTGGCTAACACGGTGAAACCCCATCTCTATTGAAAAAAAAGAAATACAAAAAATTAGCCGGGCGTGGTGGCAGGCACCTGTAGTCCCAGCTACTCGGGAGGGTGAGGCAGGAGAACGGCGTGAACCCGGGAGGCAGAGCTTGCAGTGAGCCAAGATCGCGCCAATGCACTCCAGCCTGGGCGACAGAGCGAGACTCCATCTCAAAAAAAAAAAAAAAGAAAGAAAGGATAAAGAAAAACGGAGAGGATTCATACCTTTGAAATCTGATTCTCAAGCCTGGGCTCTGAACAGCTATGCTTTGACTGTCTCTCACAGGATGTTGAAGAAGATTTGGAAAAGAAACTCATACATTGGTGGATGTATAAACTGGTATGACCTTTTCATGGCAATCTATGCAAAAATATATAAAAGATCCATTCTCTCTGACTCACAGTTCCATGTCTAGGAATTTCTTTTAAGTAAAGCTTCATGAATTGTATAAATATTTGGCTACAAGGATGCTTATCATATCATTTTAATAGAGAAAAATTAGAAACAAGTTAGCAATATGAATTTGGTTTAACCGGTTTAATTGTGATGTCATAAAGGAAAGCAGCGTAACCGTTTAAAGTTATATAGCAGAAGAATATATGATGAGCATTTTTCCATGAAACTGATGAAAAAAGGTTAGAGAACAGTATAAATATACTTTTTGCCAAGATATTAACATATTTTTAAAAAAGACTAGTCAAACACTACCCCAGTTGCTGGGTGCAGTGGTGCATGCCTGTAGTTCCAGCTGTTCGGAGGGAGGCCTAGGCAGGAGATTGCTTGAGCCCAGGAGGAGCCCAATACCAGCTTGGGCAACAGAGCAATACCTCATCTCTTAAAAAAAAAAAAAAAAAACAGAATAGATGAGACATGAAAATCAAAGAACACACACATCTAACTACTTCAAACTGTTGTTTCTTGAGCCTTGCAGTTTTATGCATAGTATTTGTTTGTTTGTTTGTTTAAGACGGGTGTCTCACTGTGTTATCCAGGCTGGAGTGCAGTGGTGCAATCATAGCTCACTACAGCCTCAACCTCCCAGGCTTAGGCAGTCCTCCCACCTCAGCCTCCCGAGTACCTGGGACCACAGGCATGCACCACCACACCTGGCTAATTTTTTAGACTGTTTGTACAGACGGGGTCTCCCTATGTTGCCTGGTCTCAAACTCCTGGCTTAAGCAATCCTCCCACCTTGGCCTCCCTGAGTATTGGGATTATAGGCGTGAGCCACCCCACACTCAGCCACCTTTCTTTTTTTAATTTTTTTTTTTCTTCAAGACAGAGTCTTGCTCTGTCGCCCAGGCTGGAGTGCAGTGGTCTGATCTCAGCTCACTGCAACCTCTGGCTCCCGGGTTCCAGCTATTCTCCTGCCTCATCCTCTTGAGTAGCTGGGATTATAGTCACGCACCACCATGGCCAGTGATTTTTGTATTTTTAGTAGAGTCAGGGTTTCACCATGGCGGCGCATCACTTGAGGTTAGGAGTTCAAGAACAGCCTGGCCAAAGTGCTGAAACCCCGTCTCTACTAAAAGTACAAAAATTAGTGGAGTGTGGTGGTGTGACCTATAATGGGAGGCTGAGACAGGAGAATTGCTTGAACCCAGGAGGCAGAGGTTGCAGTGAGCCGAGATCACACCACTGCACTCCAGCCTGGGAGACAAAGTGAGACTCTGTCTCAAAAAAAAAAAAAAAAAAGACCAAAAAATCCATGAAACCACCATAAATAAGATGCAATTTCACAAAGCTCAGTTTACAAAGAAGGAAATTTAATAAATAGTTGAAGATACCCCTGACTGAACGCACAAGTTCTCTGAGTAGACTCATGGAATTCTAAAGAGTTGGTTGCTTGGAGACTGATAGAAACAGCTTTGGAACCTAAGAAACCAAGGAAGGCTTAAGATGCAGAACCTTGCTTCTGTCTGAGGACTGCCTTGTAGGAGGCCATTTGGAAAGTAATTTTGAAACACTGCTCCTTTGCCAGTGTCTGAAAGGTGCTGGATGGTGTCCGCTGGAAGATGAGAGGCAACCTGAGGTAGCTGAAAAACCTTTGGATTAGGTGTGAAAAGAGTCAGTATTACTTCAGATACTAACCAGTATGGTGATCTTAATTTTGTCTCTTCTCTCTGGGCCCTAGTTTTGGGATTTATAAAATCAGGACATTAGGCCTGGTGCAGTGGCTCATGCCTATATTCTCAGCATTTTGGGAGGCCAAGGTGGGAGGATCGTTTGAGTCCAGGAGTTCAAGACCAGCCTGAGCAACATAGCGAGACTCTATCTCTACAAAAAAACAAAAAAAAATTTAACCGAGAGTGGTGCTGTGTGCCTATAATCTCAGCCTCTGGGAGGATCACTTGATCCCAGGAGGTCAAGGCTGCAGTGAGCCCTGATTGTGCTACTGTACTCCAGGAGAGTGAGACCCTGTCTCAAAAAAAAAAAAAAAAAAAAAAAAATCAAGGCATTAGACCAGGTCATCTTTATAGCAGAGTTTCCAGAGCAATCTCTGGAGACAGCTGTATAGCTGTGTGAGTGCGTGGTGAGAAATTAGAAAGTAGAGGGGAAAAATGAGGGGAACTTTTTGAGGGCAAAAAGGGATTAAGGGGGATTTGAAACAAGCCAGGTTAAGCAGCTGTTCCCTAATCCCACTCTCTTCACTAACCAGGCTTCCTTCATACACCCCACTGACACCCTTTGGGCTGTGCTTTCTTTAAATGTAATGTGTGTTACACCTGAGAGCTTGTGAAAATGCAGATTTCTAGGTCTCACTTGGAGCGTACTGAATCAACATTCTGGGAGCAGGACACAAGCGTCTGATACAAAAGGTTTTTTACCCATATCTATTCCAGGCGCAGTCCCAGCATTTTGGGAGGCTAAGGCAGGAAGATCGCTTGAGTCCAGGAGTTTGAAACCAGCCTGGACAACATAGTAAGATCCTGTCTCTATGAAAAAAAGTTTTAAAACATTAGCCAGGCATGGTGGTGGGCACCTGTTGTCCCAGCTACTGAGGACGCTGAGGCAGGAGGATTGCTTGACACTGGGAGGCAAGGCTACAGTGAACCATGATTGTGCCACCGCACTCCAGCTTGGGTGACAGAGTGAGGCCCTGTCTCAAAAATAAATAAATAAACAAAAAACTATATCTAACAAACACCTCCCCAGAAGCTGACTGCACATTCCTGGACTCCACCTCAGAACTTCAGAATTAAAATCTGTTGGTAGAGATGAAACTATTTTTTTAAAAAGCTTTCAGAAGATACTGATACTAAGGCTTATTTCTTTTTAGTCTTTTCTTTCAAGGCAGTTTCCTCTATTTTAATAACAAGGGAGAATGCAAGATATTACTCCTTTTAGCATACATTACTCAACCTACTTTGACCACTTGTACGGGATAAAGGTATCAGACCAGAGGGTGAGGGTAAGGGACTGATGAGCAAACAGAAAAGTAGAAAGAAATTTGGAATCTCTGAGATACTACCCATTTGAGTTGAGTTCTGCATTCATAAAATATTAGAGGCAGGAGAGGAATTTAGTCCAACTCCTCCGTTTTCCAGTTTGGGGATCTAGGAAGTTCATCAGGTTTTAACTAGAGGCATGTGGCCTAACCCTTGCAACCCCATTCCTACCCTTCTAGCCCAAGTGCCTAGAAATGCAGATAATGCTGGTGGGTTGCTCATTCCAGGGCCTGGTCTGCAGTTATGCCAGGATTGACTTATTCTATTTTTTCTGCTGTCTGTGTACAAAAGGACCCAGGACCAGGCACTCTGCTTTTGGTTCTAGAGGGCTATTTATTGGGAGTGGGGTGCTGCCTCATAATGCTGGTCACGTAATATGTAAGTTTAGATAATAAGGAGCCTCCAAACTCCATTAATAAGTCCTTTCTTCCTTCTCTAAGCACCCTCTCTTTTAATTGCTGAGTGCCCCATACCCCTAAATTCTTCCCCAAGCGTCCAGTGCATCTAACTGTGGGACCCAGAGGCTTGCCTTCTAAGGACAACAGTCCATCCTCTAAACTAATAATAACAATTCCTCACACATATAATTTAGTTTGCAAAGAACTTTCATACGTGCTTCTAATTTTGAGCTTCATATCAATCAACAGTAAATTAGAACAGGTATCAGACTCAATTTTCAGATTGGCAAACTACAGATATTAAATTATTTGCCCGAGGTAACATGACTGGGAAGTGCAGAATTTGGCCTTACACCTGTCCCGTGACTCAAAGACAGACAAAGACAAGCCAGAACAAGCCTCTTTTGATCAGACCCTCGTAACATTTTGTTCTGTCCCCATTCCTTTTCAAAATAGACCTATCATGTGTTCCCTTCCTTCTTAATAAGCCATCATATCAGATGATATAATAACTATTCCTTAAGGTTTTTTTGTTTTGTTTTGTTTTGTTTTTTTGAGATGAAGTTTTGCTCTTGTCGCTCAGGCTAGAGTGCAGGGGTGCGGTCTTGGCTCACTGCAACCTCTGCCTCCCGGGTTCAAATGATTCTGCCTCAGCCTCCTGAGTAGCTGGGATTACAGGCGCCTGCCACCACACCCAGCTAATTTTTTGTATTTTTAGTAGAGATGGGTTTCGCCATGTTGGCCATGCTGGTCTTGAACTCCTGACCTCAGGTGATCTGCCCACCTCAGCCTCCCAAAGTGTTGGGTTTACAGGCATGAGCCACCACACCCAGCCTCCTTAAGAATTTATAATAATTGATAATGGTAATATTGTATTTTTTCTGGGATGTTTGCATTGTAACTAAAGATTCTTTGTGTCACAGGCTAAAGGGCATTTATCTGGGGACATCCTAAATCACTCCTTTTTTTTTTTGAGATGGAGTTTCGCTCTTGTTACCCAGGCTGGAGTGCAGTGGCATGATCTCAGCTCACTACAACCTCTGCTTGTCAGGTTCAAGCAACTCTCCTGCCTCAGCCTCCCAAGTAGCTGGGATTACAGGCGTGTGCCACCATGCCTGGCTAATTTTGTATTTTTAGTAGAGATGGGGTTTCACCATGTTAATCAGGCTGGCTGGTCTCGAACTCCTGACCTTGGGTGATCCGCCCGCCTCAGCCTCCCAAAGTGCTGGGATTATAGGCCTGAGCCACCGCACCTAGCCAATCACTCCTTATAGGTAGTCATCTGGGGATTAAACCAGTCCTCATCCCACTTTTCAAGTGTTTAGGATCAAATTGCCCCCTGCCTTAGAAGCAAAATGTGGACACACTGATGTGTTAGGAATGTAAAATGTTTCAGAAGAATATGCAAGGCAGGAGAATATTAATGTTGTTTTCATTTGACTATTCATATTCAACCAGTGAGGAACTCCTCTTAACAAGAATCTTATAGGACAGGTCTGGTGTTGACAAAATCTCTCACTTTTTTTTTTTTAACTAAAAATATCCTTATTTCTCCTTCATGTTTGAAGGCTGTTTTTGCTGTATATAATATTCTAGATTGGAAGTTTTTTTTCCTTCAGCACTTTGTCACCCCGGTCTCTCCTGGCCTGTAAAGTTTCTGCTGAGAAGTCTGCGACCGGCCATATTGGAGCTCCTTTATGATGTTACTAACATGTCCTTCTTTTCTCTTGCTGCTTTTAGGATCCTTTTTTAGACTTGACCTTTGAGAGTTTGATTATTATATGCCTTGAGGTAGTCTTATTAAGGCTGAGTTGGCTTGGTGTTTTATGACCTTCTTATACCTGAATATTCATATCTTTCTCTAGTTTTAGAAAGTTCTCTGTTACTATTTCTTTAAATAAACTTTTTACATTGATCTCTCCCTCTACATTCTTTTAAAGACCTGTAACTTCAACTTGCCCTTCTGAGGCTATTTTCTAGTTCTTGTAGGCATGCTTTCTTTTTTATTCTTTTTTTCCTTTTACTCCTCGGACTGGGTATTTCCTTTTTTATTTTTTATTTATTTATTATTTTTTTTGAGACAGAGTTTCACTCTTGTCGCCCAGGTTGGAGTGCAGTGGCATGATCTCGGCTCACTGCAACCTCCCCCTCCTGGCTTCAAGCAGTTCTCCTGCCTCAGCCTCCTGGGTAGCTGGGACTGCAGGCGCCCGCCACCACGCCTGCCTAATTTTTTGTATTATTTAGTACAGATTGGGTTTCACCGTGTTAGCCAGGATGGTCTCCATCTCCTGACCTCGTGATCTGCCCGTCTCGGCCTCCCAAAGTGCTGGGATTACAGGCCTCAGCCACTGTACCCGGCCGGAACACACACAATTTTTAGAGCAGTGAACTATTCTATATGATACTATAATGGTGGATACATGTCATTATACATTTGTCCAAAATTATAGATGTAGAACAATCACCAAGAGGGAACTCTAAAGCAAACTAGAGATTTGGGGTGATAATGATATGTCAGTGAAGGTTAATCAGTTGTAACAGGTGGACCATTCTGGTGGGGGATGTTCATAGTGGAGGTGAGGGAACTATGCATGTCTTGGGGGGCACAGGGAGTATATGGGAAATCTCTGTACCTTCTGCTCAATTTTGCTATGAACCTGAAACTGCTTTAAAATATAAGATGTAAGAAAAAAATAAGTAAACCACCCAGATAGCTCAGTTGGTAGAGCATCGGACTTAATCTGAGGGTCCGGGGTTCATGTCCGTGTTCCTTAATCTTTTTTAAAACTTTTTAATTAAATTAAACACAAAAAAGAAAAGGAAATTTATTGGATGGAAAATCAAGAGTAGGTGTGGCTTAACATTTGATTGATCCAATGGCTAAATGATGACACCAGGAACCTCTTCTTTCTGTCTTCTCTGCCATTAATAGCATCATAAGGTGGCTGTCAGCTAATTGTGGCCTCATCCTTTTTTGCTCATATTGAGTAGGAGGGAAAAGATTCAGATTTCTAAGAAAGGTCTAAGTCACATATTTTCTCCTGTCATGGAATGTTGAAATTGGCTTAAACCAAATGGAGATTGCCACCATTGCCCCTGGGATCAGGGTGGAGTTAGCATCCCCCGGAACCCACAGCTGCAGGGGGAGGGGCAATAAAATCAGGAATTCTCCTAAAAGAGAGAAGTGTAATATATGCTGAGCAGGTACCTGACAATATGAGTATGGCGGAGGAACTTCTCATGATGGTACTGATGGCTTTTTGAAATCCAGGGCAAGAAAAGACATTTTAAAATTTAGAGAAATAGGCCAGGCTCAGTGGCTCATGCCTGTAATCCCAGCACCTTGGGAAGCTGAAGCAGGTGGATCACTTGAGGCCAGGAGTTCCAGACCAACCTGGCCAATGTGGCAAAACCCCGTCTCTACTAAAAATGCAAAAAGTAGCCGGGTGTGGTGGCCCATGCCTGTAGTCCCAGCAATGTCCCGGGAGGCTAAGGCAAGAAGATTGCTTGAACCCAGGTGGCAGAGGTGGCAGTGAACCAAGATGGTGTCACTACACTCCAGCTAGGGTGACAGAGCAAGATTCTGTCTCCAAAAAAAAAAAAAAAAAAAGTGGATGTTGCCAAAAGGGGAGGGGGGGAGCAAGAAATCTTTGTCAAAATATATCCTATTTTTGATAAATCTCCAAACAAGTGTGCAAATACTCCTGTCAGTAGGCTCAATCAACAGTCTCTCTTGACACCCTGAAGCTAATGCAGAGAAAAAATGCCCAAGAATAACTGGCAGCTGATCTATTTGTTTTTGTTTACACCAGGCAGAGAACCATCTAATTTTTCTATATTAGGGAGGAAATTGAGTAAACTCAATATGCTTGGTAATATCACCGTAAAACTAAGAAAAAAATTGAAACAAATAATTGAACACTCATGGACTTCAGTATGGAACTAAAAAACAAAATGTTTTGCCAGGCATGGTGGCTCACACTTGTAATCCCAGCACTTTGGGAGACCCAGGTGGGAAGACTGCTTGAGGCCAGAAGTTTGAAACCAGCCTGGGCAACAGAGCAAGATTCCATCTCTAAAAAAAAAATTAGGCAGGTGTAGTAGTGCATACCTGCGATCTCAGCTATTCAGGGAGGCTGGGATGGGAAGATGGCTTGAGCCCAGAAGTTTGAGGCTGCAATGGAGCTATGATCACACCAATGCACTGCAGCTCTGGGCATCAGAGCAAGACTCTGTCCCTAAAACAATTTTTTTTTTTTTTTTTTTTTTTTTTGAGACAGCATCTCACTGTGTCGCCCAGGTTGGAGTGCAGTGGTGCAACTTGGGTCACTGCAACCTCCACCTCCTGTGTTGAAGCAATTCTTGTTTCTCAGCCTCTCAAGTAGCTGGGACTACAGGTGCCCGCCACCACTCCCAGCTAATTTTTTGTATTTTTAGTATACCTGATCCGCCTGCCTCGGCCTCCCAAAGTGCTGGGATTACAGGCATGAACCACTGAGCCTGACCTCTAAAAAAATTCTTTTTTTTTTTTTTTTTTTTTTTTGAGACGGAGTCTCACGCTGTTGCCCAGGCTGGAGTGCAGTGGCGCGATCTCGGCTCACTGAAAGCTCCGCCTCCCGGGTTCCCGCCATTCTCCTGCCTCAGCCTCCTGAGTAGCTGGGACTACAGGCGCCCGCCACCGCGCCCGGCTAATTTTTTGTATTTTTAGTAGAGACAGGGTTTCACTGTGGTCTCGATCTCCTGACCTTGTGATCCGCCCGCCTCGGCCTCCCAAAGTGCTGGGATTACAGGCTTGAGCCACCGCGCCCGGCCAAAAAAAATTCTTTTTTTTTTTTCTTTTTGAGATGGAGTTTCACTCTTGTTGCCCAGGCTGGAGTGCAATGGCGCGATCTCGGCTCACCACAACTTCTGCCTCCGGGGTTCAAGTGATTCTCCTGCCTCAGCCTTCCTGAGTAGCTGGGATTACAGGCATGCACCACCATGCCCAGCTAATTTTGTATGTTTAGTAGAGACAGGGTTTCTCCATGTTGGTCAGGCTGGTCTCCAACTCCCGACCTCAGGTGATCCAACTGCCTCGGCCTCCCAAAGTGCTGGAATTACAGGTGTGAGCCACTGCGTCCAGCCTAAAAAAATTATTTTAAGTAAAAATAAAAAATAAATGTTTTCCGTGAGAAAAGAAGAAATCACACTGGTTTGGCAGTTTAAATGTTTTTTGTTTGTTTTTTTTTTTTCCTTGAGATAGTCTCATTGTATCACCCAGGCTGGAGTGCAGTTGTGCCATCTCAGCTCACTGCAACCTCCGCCTCCCAGGTTCAAGCAATTCTCCTGTCTCAGCCTCCCAAGTAGCTAGGATTACAGACACCTGCCACCACATCCGCCTAATTTTTGTATTTTTAGTAGAGGCAGGGTTTCACCACGTCAGCCAGGCTGGTTTCAAACTCCTGACCTCAAGTGATCCACCTCTCTCGGCCTCCCAAACATTATAATAAAAATAATCTTTTTACTATAGATAAAGACTTTGGGCTGGGTGCGGTGGCTCACACCTATAATCCCAGTACTTTGGGACTCAGAGGCAGGCAGATTGCTTGAGGTCAGGAGTTTCAGACCAGCCTGGCCAACGTGGTGAAATCCCATCTCTACTAAAAATACAAAAATTAGCCAGGCGTGGTGGTGGTCGCCTGTGATCCCAGCTGCCAAGACCGCCGCCTGCTCTGGGACTGGAGTAGACATCAGCCTCTGCAGGCTTGTCGAAGAAGGGAGAAAAAGAACAGCAAGAGCAATTGAACACATTGGTGAAGTATAAAATGAAATAGACAGACTTAATGAACAAGCCAGTGAGGAGATTTTGAAAGTAGAACAGAAATATAACAAACTCCACCAACCATTTTTTCAGAAGAGGTCAGAATTGATCGCCAAAATCCCAGATTTTTGGGTGACAACATTTGTCAACCATTCACAAGTGTCTGCAGTGCTTGGGGAGGAAGACAAAGAGGCACTGCATTATTTGACCAGAGTTGAAGTGACAGAATTTGAAGATATTAAATCAGGTTACAGAATAGATTTTTATTTTGATGAAAATCTTTACTTTGAAAATAAAGTTCTCTCCAAAGAATTTCATCTGAATGAGAGTGGTGGTCCATCTTCAAAGTCCACTGAAATCAAATGGAAATCTGGAAAGGATTTGACTAAACATTCAAGTCAAACACAGAATAAAGCCAGCAGGAAGAGGCAGCATGAGGAACCAGAGAGCTTCTTTACTTGGTTTACTGACCATTCTGATGCAGGTGCTGATGAGTTAGGAGAGGTCATCAAAGATGATATTTGGCCAAACCCATTACAGTACTACTTGGTTCCTGATATGGATGATGAAGAAGGAGAAGGAGAAGATGATGATGATGATGAAGAGGAGGAAGGATTAGAAGATATTGATGAGGAAGGGGATGAGGATGAAGGTGAAGAAGATGAAGATGATGAAGGAGAGGAAGGAGAGGAAGATGAAGGAGAAGATGACTAATAGAACACTGATGGATTCCAACCTTCCTTTTTTTAAATTTTCTCCAGTCCCTGGGAGCAAGTTGCAGTCTTTTTTTTTTTTTTTTTTTTTTTTTGTCTCTTGTGCTCAGTCGCCCTGTTCTTGAGGTCTCTTTTCTGTACTCTATGGTTCCCAACTTATTTGGGGGGAAATACCTTGAGCAGAATACAATGGGAAAAGAGTCTCTACCTCTTTCTGTTCGAAGTTCATTTTTATCCCTTCCTGTCTGAACAAAAACTGTATGGAATCAACACCACGAGCTCTGTGGGAAGAAGGAAAACCCTGCTCCCTTCGCTCTGCTGGAGGGTGCTGGGCCCCTGTGTAGCAGTGCGTAGAATTCTAGCTTGTTTCCTCCTTTCTCTGTATGTTGGGCTCAGAGAGTACACTGTGTCTCGATATGAATGTGGACAGTTAGCATTTACCAACATGTATGTGTCTACTTTCTCTTGTTTAAAAGAGGAAAAAAAAAAAACGTTAAAAAACGGGGTTATAGAAGGTCAGCAAAGGGTGGATTTGAGATGTTTGGGTGGGTTAAGTGGGCATTTTGACAATATGGCTTCTCCTTTGGCATGTTTAATTGTGATATTTGACAGACATCCTTGCAGTTTAAGATGATACTTTTAAAATAAATTATCTCCTAATGATGACTTGAGCCCTGCCACTCAATGAGAGAATAGCAGAACCTGTAGGATCTTATTTGAAATTGACATTCTCTATTGTAATTTTGTTCCTGTTTATTTTTGAAGTTTTTGTTTCACTGGAAAGATTATGCTCAGTTTTAAATGTTAAAAGTGTACAAGTTGGCCGGGCGTGGTGGCTCAAGCCTGTAATCCCAGCACTTTAGGAGGCCGAGACGGGCGGATCACTAGGTCAGGAGATTGAGACCATCCTGGCTAACATGGTGAAACCCCGTCTCTACTAAAAAATACAAAAAACTAGCCGGGAGTGGTGGCGGGCGCGTGCAGTCCCAGCTACTTGGGAGGCTGAGGCAGGAGAATGGTGTAAACCCGGGAGGCGGAGCTTGCAGTGAGCTGAGATCCGGCCACTGCACTCCAGCCTGGGTGACAGAACCAGACTCCGTCTCAAAAAAAAAAAAAAAAAAAAAAGTGTATAAGTTGCTTTGTTACAATAAAACTAAATATGTACACATAGGGGGAAAAAAAAAGTTGTTTGTCAGAGGCCAGTCATGGTGGCTCACACCTGTAATCCCAGCACTTTAGGAAGCTGAGGTGGGATCACTTGAGCCCAGGAGTTCAAGACTAGCCTGGGTAACATAGGGAGACCCCATATCAACAAAAAATACACACACACACACACACACACACACACACACATTAGGTGGGCATGGTGGTACATCCGTGGTCCCAGTTCCTAGGGAGGCTGAGGTGAGAGGATTGCCTGAGCCCAGGAGTTCAAGGCTGCAGTAAACCGTGATTGTGCCACTCCACTCCTGGGCAGCCTGGGCAACAGTGAGAGCCTGTCGAAAAAAACAAAAACAAAAACAAAAAACCAGCCAGCACAGTGGCTCATGCCTATAATTCCAGCACTTCGGGAAGCCAAGGCAGGGGATCATGAGGTCAGGAGATAGAGACCATCCTGGCTAACACGGTGAAACACCGTCTCTATTAAAAATACAAAAAATTAGCCAGGCATGGTGGCGGGCGCCTGTAGTCCCAGCTACTCGGGAGGCTGAGGCAGGAGAATGGCATGAATCCAGGAGGCAGAGGTTGCAGTGACCTGAGATCATGCCACTGCACTCCAGCCTGGGGAACCGAGGGGAGACTCCATCTAAAAAAAAAAAAAAAGTTGTTTGTCAGGAATGATCATTAGTTTACAGATATAACATCATTTAGTGATTGGCTATATACTGTTTAACTCTAGGGTGTATGGCATTTCTTTCTTTTCTTGAGAGGGAATCTCACTCTGTCGCCCAGGCTGAAATGCAGTGGTGCGATCTCAGCTCACTGCAACTTCAGCCTCCCAGGTTCAAGCAATTCTCATGCCTCAGCCTCCCAAGTGGCTGGGACTACAGGCATGCACTACTACGCCCAGCTAACTTTTTTTTCTTTTTTTCTTCAAGATGGAGTCTTTCTCTGTCGCCCAGGCTGGAGTGCAGTGGTGCGGTGTTGGTGTGGTCTTGGCTCACTGCAACTTCTGCCTTCCAGGTTCAAGCTATTCTCCTGCCTCAGCCTCCCAAGTGACTGGGATTACAGGTGCACGCCACCACACCCTGCTAATTTTTGTTTGTTTGTTTGTTTGTTTTTTAGATGGAGTTTTGCTCTGTCGCCCAGGCTGGAGTGCAGTGGTGTGATCTCGGCTCACTGCAACCTCCACCTCTCGCGTTCAAGCCGTTCTACTGCCTCAGCCTCCCAAGTAGCTGGGACTACAGGCGAGGGCCACTACATCTGGCTAATTTTTGTATTTTTAGTAGAGACCAGGTTTCACCACATTGGCTAGGCTGTTCTCAAACTCCTGACCTCGTGATCCACCCGCCTCAGCCTCCCAAAGTGCTGGGATTACAGGCGTGAGCCACCGCGCTTGACCTTTTTTTTTTTTTTTTTTGTATTTTTAGTAGAGATGGGGTATTACCATGTTGGCCGGGCTGGTCTCAAACTCCTGACCTCATGATCCGAACTCCTGACCTTCAGCCTCCCAAAGTGCTGGGATTACAGGCGTGAGCCACCGCACCCAGCTTAGTTTTTGTATTTTTAGTAGAGATGGGGTTTCACCATATTGCCAAACTGGTCTTGAACTCCTGACCTTGTGATCTGCCCACCTCAGCCTCCCAAAGTGCAGGATTACAGGTGTAAGCCACCATGCCCGGCCTGCGTATATGACATTTCATGCCTCTTTGGCATTGCTTAATCTAGAGCCCACATTGCAAGCGGTTTCAAGAGATAATTAGTTCAACTAGGAGTGAGATGTGACAGCTATCATATTTTAAATGCTTCTCTGGGCCTCATAATTTAAAGGGGCTTGCATTTCTCAGATAAAATGGCTTTTTTTTTTTCCTTGCTCATGACTATAGTTAATAGTGTATTGTATACTTGAAATTTCCTAAGACAGTAGATCTTAAGTATTGCTATGGTCTAAATGCTGGTGTCCCCTACCCAGCCAAAATTCAAATGTTAGAACCCATCAAAGGGCAAAATTGCAATTAATTTAGTTCAAAATCTCAATTGAAAAAAAAAATTCTTAATTGGCTTTATTGCGATTCTAAGATCAGGCAACACTTTATTCCATAAAACAGAGTAAGTTTCAGATAAGCTGAGCAGCAGTTGGCTTTTATAGACAGAGAAGAGCTGAAGACAGCAGAAGCAAAGAACAAAGAGCTTCCTGGTCATTTCAAAACTATTTTTCTTGTAAGGTGGGCATCAAGGAGACAGAACAACAGAAAAGTAACTGATTAGTTACTTCAGGCTAATTTTGTTTTACTTTTTCATTATTGTTATTTTTTATTTTTAATAGAGACAGGGTCTCACTGTATATAGCTCAGGCTGGTCTGGAACTCCTGGGCTCAACAATCGGCCTCCCAAAGTGCTAGGATTACAGGTGTGAGCCACCGCGCAGGACAAGGCCTTTTTTTTTTTTTTTTTTTTTTTTTTTGAGCTGGAGTCTCACTCTGTTGCCCAGGCTGGAGTGCAGCAGCACTATCTCAGTTCACTTCAACCACTGCTTCTCTGGTTCAAGCGGTTCTCCTGCCTCTGTCTCCTGAGTAGCTGAGATTACAGGACCCCACCACCATGCCTGGCTAATTTTTTTTTATTTTTCATAGAAACAGGGTTTCACCATATTGGGCAGGCTGGTCTCCAACTCCTGGTCTCTAGTGATCCGCCTGCCTTGGGCTCCCAAAGTGCCAGTATTACATGCGTGAGCCACCATGTCCAGCTGGCTAATTCTTTTGTGTAAGGATTAAAGCAGTGGGGAACCTCATTGTCATGACAATTGAAGATCAAAACTGGCATGTTTGGGAAATGGGCTGTTATTTCTCTCCTGATTTCTCAAAAGACCAGGTAACACTTCAGTTTAGGTTGGGTGAAACTTTAGCATGGGTGACGCCAATTTGGTTTTTAGTCTTGTCTGTTGGGGCCTAGTGCTAGAGCCTAGTCCAAAACAATGGCCTTAGGGGCGCATGCCTGTAATCCCAGCTACTGGGGAGGCTGAGGCACAGGAATTGCTTGAACCTGGGAGGCGGAGGCTGCAGTGTGCCAAGATTGCGCTGCTGCACTCCAGCCTGGGGGACAGAGCAAGACTCTATCTCAAAAAAAAAAAAAAAAAAAGAGCAAAACAGCGGTCTCCTATACTTTTTTTTTTCATTCGCTTCCCAGTGTATCCTCCACAGCAATAATTTTTATTTAACAAACCTAATACCCAATGTGATAGTACTATTTTATTTTTATTTTTTTGGAGGTCTAGTCCCACCAGTTGCCCAGGCTGGAGTGCAGTGGCGCGAGCCCGGCTCACTGGACCTCGGCCTCCTGGTTTCCAAGTGATTCTCCTGCCTCAGCCTCCCCCGAAGCTGGGATTACAGGTGAGCACTACCAAGCCCGGTTAATTATCTTTTGGATTTTTAGTAGAGACAGTGTCTCACCATATTGCCCAGGCTGGTCTTGAACTCCTGAGCCCAGATAATCTGCCCACCTCAGCCTCCCAAAGTGCTGAGATGACAGGTGTGAGCCACCATGCCTAACCTCAATGTGATAGGTGGGGACTTGGCACCTGGGGGAGAACAAGGGGAGGCACAGGACCCCAGAAAGTGTCCTGAGCAGGAGGCTTGTGTCCTTGGGGGCGGGGCGCTGACCTGTCCTTGCCCTGACCTGGGCCTGTCCTGCTGGGCCAGGCAGAGGCTATGGCAAATGAGCGAGTCAAGGTGGCCAGGCCATGAGCCAGAAACAGTGGGAGTCAGGAATGCCGGAAAGTGTGTGCCCGGGTGGGGAAACCCTCGATAGGGCCCATGCGGGATGGAAGGGAGCTGGTGGGGGAGCTGCCCACGGAGACAGGCCTGGGTGGCACTCAAGAGGTATGGGGGTCAGGGCCCCAGACTCATGGCATGAGACAGGAATGGGTGTTGGGGGTCTGGTTGAGGGTGTTAACAAACTGCCAGGCTGGAGCTGGGGGTGTCTGGAGGGCCCAAGGTGTTATGGGATCAGGAAGTGGGGGACACTGGAGTGTTTATGGGGTGCTAGAACACCTGTGGGATGCACTGGTCTAAGTTGGGGGTGACAGTGGTTGGGACGTGGGAAGGTTGATTTGTATAGGCACAGGGGATTGTGGGAATGGGGGCTGGGAGGGTCTCAAAAATGGGGCCCAAGCTCAGGAGCAGGCAAATGAGGATGAGGGAGGGGATGCTGAAGGTTAGAATGAAGGCTCTGCCTCCTCTGAGCTTGGAGCTTGGGAAAGGGGCCAGGGTGGGTTTATGATGGTACAGGCAGTGCTGGGGGCTCCCAACAGGCCCCAGGCAAGGAAGAGGCTGCAGAATGCCCGCTGTGCCATTGCAGAGCAATTACACTGAGACAGCAGTGTTTGCAGCACAGAAAGGGCTTCATGATCACAGGGCACCTAGCAAGGTGATGGGAGGAGACCCTCAAATCCATCTCCTTGAAGAATTCTGGGCTGGGGTTGTTACCAGTGGAAAGCGTCTGAGTTACTGGTGGCGAATCTGTACAGGTCTGCAGCAACTTCAGTTCTTGCCTCCTCGGAGGAAAGAATTTGACTGAGGGGCATAAGGCAGAAAAAGAGATGGAGTTACGTTTCAGAGCAGGAGTGGAAGTTTATTTAAAAAGTCTTTAGAAAATGAAAGAAAGGAAAGTTTACTTGGAAGAGACCCCACTGGGCACCTGAAGGTCAAGAGCCCCGTTTAACTGTGATCCTAGGACTTTATAGGCTCGCCTCTTTCTCATGATTCTTCTCTTAGGGTGGGCTGCCCTCATGCTCTGTGCCCTCCTTACCCTTGGGAAGAGAGCATGCACAGTGTATTTAGGAAGTTGTATGCATGCCCATCTGAGGCTTTCTTCCCTTTTCCAGTGGAGTGTCCTGGAAAGGTCATACCTTGCCATTTTGTCTATTTTTTTTTTTTTTTTTTTGATGGAGTTTTGCTCTTGTTGCCCAGGCTGGAGTACAATGGCATGGTCTCAGCTCACTGCAACCTCCACCTCCTGCGTTCAAGTGATTCTCCTGCCTCAGCCTCCTGAGTAGCAGGGAATACAGGTGCGTGCCACCACACCCAGCTAATTTTTGTATTTTTCGTAGAGACGGGGTTTCACCATGTTGGTCAGGCTGTTCTCGAACTCCTGACCTCAGGTGACCCACCCACCTCAGCCTCCCAAAGTGCTGGGATTACAGACGTGAGCCGCCGCGCCCAGCCTGCCATTTTGTCTCTTAATGCACATGCCCAGGAAGTTGCTTCTCCCTGGTGCCTGCATTCAATTAACACTTTAATGTTAACAGCTGTGGATCATCAGGAGCTTGTCTCACTCTGGTGCTCTGGCATGGACTGTGAGTTTTCATTTTTAGAGAGGCAATGGGATAACTGTCAAACCATCACCTGACATTCCTAGTGGGTGAGGGAGAAAAGCCCTCTCCTTCCCTGCTCATGTCTATCTAACTACCTGTAACAGGGTTTTTAAAGGGATCATGGAGGGTGAAGGGCTAGAAAATTGGGGTCATTGATTGGTTGGGGTAAAGGGGATTAAATTTTCAGGAGGTGGAAACTGCTTTCTTTTTTTTTTTTTCCTGAGACGGAGCCTCACTGTGTCACCCAGGCTGGAGTGCAATGGTGCAATCTCAACTCACTGTAACCTCTGCCTCCCGGGTTCAAGTGATTCTCCTGCCTCAGCCTCTCAACCTCCAAGTAGCTGGGACTACAGACACATGCCACCACACTTGGTTAATTTTTTCATTTTTTAATAGAGACGCGGTTTCACTACCTTAGCCAGGCTGGTCTCGAACTCCTGACCTCGTGATTCGCCCGCCTTCATCTCCCAAAGTGCTGGGATTATAGGCATGAGCCACCGCACCCGGCCAAAACTGCATTCTTTAGTGAGTTCCTGTGGGGTCCTTCTGACAAGCTGGCATCAGCAGTTTCGTTGGTGGCTGATGTGATACCTCGGTTCTTCTTGATTTAAAAGAATTTAAACGAGACACACAGCGAAAGAAGTGCAGCATAGAGTAATTTATTGCAAAGGAAAAAGAATATTTTGAAAGTTACGTGCAGAATGGACGGTATACCATGAGAGAGAGAGGATTCAAGGCAGGCTGCTCATAAGGGTGAGCCAGCAGACACTGGCAGTAGGGAGACTCCCTATATGGGAGTCTTACATGATTATTCATAAGGTGGTGGGAAGAGGTGTTGCTAGTAGGCATGTTCTGGGTGCACATGCGCAGTAGCTGTACATGCTTGTTCATATGTCACATGCCTCACTAGCATATTACATCTCCACGTAGGGCTGTCTTCTTCTATTATAATGAGCAAAATATCCGTTTGAGGACAGGTAACATCAAAATGCTCATGCTGTCTATGGGGGAAATTCCCTACTGAAGATAGCTTTGCTTGAATGAGCGCAATTACAATGCGAATGCTGAGGCTCACTGTGTTGACTGTACGGGTGCCATGGTCGCTGCATCCCGAGAACACGGTCACTTCCTTAACTACCTATCCTGCCTCAGTTTCACTGGTGCACAGGACCTGAAAGAATATCTCGAATGGAAACGTTAACGTTTTATAATGTTCAAGTTGTTATCTATAGAGCAGTGAAGGGGAACTATGACCTTGTGACAGGGTCATAGTTCTCTATGTGACTCTGGAGCAACAGGCAGCAAACAGCTCTGAGCAAGTGGGTCAGAGAGCAGCTGACTCCATGACCAATGCTGTATGTGCGACAAGCTGGGCTGATTTGCATGTTGCCCCCTCCCTTCTTCCCTGAGTAATTTTATAAAGTTGATAGGGAAGGTTTCAGTGGGATCTTGGCCAGTCTCATAAAGGAGGCTGTTCTGAGGGGCTGGGAAGGAGGCCTCATGAGAGGAGGAAGGGCTCCCAGGGAAGGGCTTGGGCCAGGGTGCCTGATGCTGGGGTGGAGTGGAGGGCACTACTAGCTTCAGCATGTGCAAAGAAGAAGGCTTGGGGATTCTGAGTGGTTGGGGTGGTACTGTGGGAGGGGGATCACCTGCAGAGAAGGGGCAACAGGAGGTGGGAGGCCCTGGTAAAGATTCAATTCCCCAAGTGGCCCAGATGCTCTCAAAATGACTTGCCTCAGGGACTGTCCACCACCAAAAAAATCTCAGCACTCTCTCTTGCTATTTAATCAGATAAAGCCCCAGGATCTGAAGCCCCAGGTTCAGATCCTGCCTTGCCATTGGCTTGCAGGATCTATGACCTTGGCAAATGGCTTTGCCCCTTGCCTCAATTTCTTTTTCTGCAGAATGTGACAGGAATGTTCTCTACTTCCTGGTGGTGTTTAAAATATTAAATCATAATTAGCTCTAATAGCTAACACATTGAAGCCTGATGCCCAGGGCGTGATGCATGATTGTTAATTCCTCCCAACAAGATGCGATTGTTGTTATACCCATTGTATAGATGAGGAAATTGAGGCCTGGGACCCCTGAGATACACACACACACACACACACACACACACACACACATCACGAGGCGTTTGGGAAGTGACTGTCATGATGGTGGCACCCTCATTAATGGGATTGGTGCCCTTATAAAACAGGTTGAAGAGAACTGCCTCACTCCTTCCACTAGGTAGGACACAAGATGGTGCCATCTATGAGGAACAGGCCCTCACCGGACACCAGATCTGCTGGTGCCTTGATCTTGGATTTCCTAGCCTCCAAAACTGTGAGCAATACATTTGTTTTTTGTAAATTACCCAGTCTTAAGACATTTTGTTACAGCAGTTGAACAGACTAAGACAAGTGTCCTCACTACCGAAAAAAAAAAAAAAAAAAAGAGAGAGAGAGAAAGATGTGAGGTGACAGATAGGTTAATTACCTGGATTGCAGGAATCCTTTCACAGTGTGTTCATATACACATATCAAAACACCATGTTGGGTTGGCACAATGGTTCCCGCCTATAATCCCAGCACTTTGAGAGGCCAATGTGGGAGTGTAACTAAGCAGGTTAGCAGCTTAGCCTCAAATCTTAAGACTTTTTTTTCCTTTCCCCCTTTCTCCTCCCCCAACGAGTCTCAAGATATAACTCTGAGACCAGCTGCATACGTGTTTCCTTTCATCTTGAAATACAGCCTCGGAATGTGCTGAACCTCCACGCCCTTTCTTTTCCCATTCTATGCTTTCATGCTTCGTGCACATGTATTTACCTAGATGCTTGTTAAGTACACACCATTACCTGGTCATACATTTCCTTCAGCTTCAGGGGCTGGATCTGGATATGGACCAGACACCTCTAGCCACAATGATGGCACTGGCTCCTTCACCAGATGAAACAATACTTCAAGACAAGCCATTGGAGCAGGTCACGCTACCCGACAACTCCTAGTTCTGCTGCCTCTTCTGCACTCCAAACTCTCCAAAAACTCCTGGATTCCCTTCACAAATTGAAGAGTGGAAATATTTGCAAATAATTACACTCACTCCTCCCCTTGCTAGCATGGATAATAAAACTCACTCTCTTTATCACACCTCACTCTTATTATATTGGCTTCTTTTTACAAGTGGCAAGCAGTTGGACCCTTTTACTGATTACAGGAGGATCACTTGAGGCCAGGAGTTCGAGACCAGCCTGGGCAACATAATAAGACCCTGTTTCTGCAAAAAGTTAAAAATTAGCTGGGCATGGTGGCAAGTGCCTATAGTCTCAGCTACTCAGGAGGCTGAAGTGGGAGGATGGGTTGAGCCCCCAGGGGTTTGAGGCTGCAATAAGCTATGATAGTGCCACTGCACTCCAGCCTGGCCAGAGCCTGACTCTTAAAACAAAAACAACCCTCACCCCCACCCATCACTGTGTACACTTTATTTTTTGAGATAGGGTCTCACTCTGTTGTCCAGGCTACAGTGCAGTAACAACCTTGGCTCACTGCAACCTCCACTTCCCAGGTTCAAGTGATTCACCCACCTCAGCCTCCCAAGTAGCTGGGACTATAGGTGCACACCACCACGCCTGGCAAATTTTTGTATTTTTTGGTAGAGATGGAGTTTTACCATGTTGGCCAGGCTGCTCTCGAACTCCTGACTTCAAGTGATCCACCCACCTCGGCCTCCCAAAGTGATGGAATTACAGGCGTGAGCTACCGTGCCTAGTCCACGTTGTACACTTGAAATATGCTTTTAAAAACCATGCCCATTGGACTTGGGTATTGGTTACGTGGTGGTTCCCTTTAAAATTATTCATGATGGTCAAGTGCAGTGGTGCATGCCTGTAATCCCAGCACTTTGGGAGAGGCCAAGGTGGGAAGATTGCCTGAGCCCAGGAGTTTAAGACCAGCAGGGGCAACACAGGGAGACACCATCTCTTTTTTTTTTTTTTTTTTGAGACTGAGTTTCGCCCTTTCGCCCAGGCTGGAGTGCGGTGGCATGATCTCGGCTCACCACAACCTCCGCCTTCCGGTTTCAAGTCATTCGCCCACCACAGCATCCCAAGTAGCTGGGATTACAGGCGCGTGCCACCACACCTGGATAATTTTTATTTTATTTTATTTTATTTTATTTTATTTTATTTTATTTTATTGAGACGGAGTATCGCTCTGCAGCCCAGGCTAGAGTGCAGTGACACGATCTCGGCTCACTGCAAACTCCACCTCCCAGGTTCACGCCATTCTCTTGTCTCAGTCTCCCGAGTAGCTGGGACTACAGGAGTCCGCCACCACACCCCGCTAATTTTTTGTATTTTTAGTAGAGACGGGGTTTCATCATATTGGTCAGGCTGGTCTCCAACTCTTGACCTCAGGCGATTTGCCCGCCTTGGCCTCCCAAAGCGCCGGGATTACAGGCATAAGCCACCGCACCCGACCTCTATTTTAAAATAAATAAATGAATCATTGTGGAGCATGTGAGTTTAATGACCTTTTCTGTGTATTTTACAAAGTTCACAGTGTGCATGGGTTGAAAATGAAAGGAAAGATGCCTGTCAAATAACTAATAAAGACTAACTAGGCTGGGCCCGGTTGCTCATGCCTGTAATCCAAGCAGTTTGGTAGGCCAAGATGGGCGGATTGCTTGAGACCAGGAGTTTGAGACCAGCCTGGGCAACATGGTGAAACCCTGTCTCTGCAAAAATACAAAAATGAGCTGGGCATGGTGGCATGTGTCTGCAGTCCCAGCTGCTCAGGGGGCTGAGGTGGGAAGATCACTTGAGTCTTAGAGATAGAGACTGTAGTGAGCCGAGATCATGTCACTGCCACTGCACTCTAGCCTAGGTGACAGAGTTAGATCCTGTCTCAAAAAAAAAAAAAAAAAAAGAAGAAATGTCAAGAGGCTGATAGGTAATCTGAACCCCTGTGGTGCTTTTTAAAATTTTTCATGTTATTAAAACATTTTTTTGCCAGGTACAGTGGATCACGCCTATAATTCCGGCACTTTGGGAGGCCAAGCCGGGTGGATCACCTGAGGTCAGGAGTTCAAGACCAGCCTGACCAACACGGCAAAACCCCATCTCTACTAAAAATACAATATTTAGCTGGGCATGGTGGTGGGCGCCTGTAATCCCAGCTACTTGGGAGGCTGAGGCAGGAGAATCACTAGAACCCAGGAGGTGGAGGTCGCAGTGAGCCAAGATTAAGCCATTGTAGTGTAGCCTGGGCAACACAGTGAGACTCCGTCTCAAAAAAAATTGTTTTTATAAGATGGTGTCCCACTATGTTACCCAGGCTGGTCTTGAACTCCTAGGCTCAAGCAATCCTATTGCCTCAGCCTCCCATGTAGCTGGGATTACAGGCATGTGCTTCTACACCCATCAACTCATCTGTGGTGCTTCTGAATCTAATATTCACCAGCCTAAATTTCTAAGAATGGGCAATAGGGTCCCTAAGGTCTCAAAAGGGCGTCAGCAGACTCAAGTTTGGGATCCAGCATCTACTAAAACAGGTTTTAACTATTGCACTTTTCTAAGAGAGTCACATATAATTGCAAGAGAAAAGATAAAACAGTATGAACTGAAATTTTGTGTTGTGCCCTGGCATCTTGGGGTGGGACTTGGCCAGGCCAGCTATGGGCACTGTCCCAGATTGCATCATCTCTAAGAGTTCTCAGAGCCTCGGGTCGTGTGTACTCTAAATGGGGCTCCGTGCCCTGCACTGGCTTTCTTGTGGAAGTTTGGACAGACGTGGCACCAGCTGCATTGGTGGGTTGCAGAGTACCACAGGAGGTAGCTTCATCTCAGGATATCAGCTCTCTACTGTAGATCTGGTTATATTCTACTGCTACAAAACCATGAATTCCTTCAGAAAAAAGGTGCCTGAAGCTGGCAGCGGTGGCTCACACCTGTAATTTCAGCACTTTGGGAGGCTGAGGCAGGAGGATTGTTTGAGCTCAGTAATTCAAGACTAGCCTGGGTAACACTGGGAGACCCCATCAGTACAAAAAATTAAAAATTAGCCAGGCATGGTAGTGTATGCCTGTGGTCTCAGCTGCTAGGGAGGCTGAGGTGGGAGGATTGCTTAAACCTACAAGGTTGAGGCTGCAGTGAGCCGTGACTGTGCCACCGCACTCCAGCCTGGGCAACAGAGTGAGACCCTGCCTCCAAAAAAAAAAAAAACAGAAAGGAAAGAATAATAAATTAAGGCTTTTTTTCTTTTAATTACAACTAAGGTTTAAGAAAAATCAAGTTTATTGTAGAACTATTTATATCAAGTAATATAAATATTGTCTTTCTTTTTTTTTTTTTTTTTTGAGACAGTATCTTGTTGTCACCCAGGCTGGAGCACAGTAGCACGATCTCGGCTCACTGCAACCTCTGCCACCCAGGCTCAAGCAGTTCTCCCACTCAGCCTCCCAAGTAGCTGGGACTATAGGCATGCGCCACCGTGTCTGGCTATTTGTTTGTAGAGACTGGGTTTTGCCATGTTGCCCAGGCTTGTGTTGAACTCCTGAGTTCAAGCAATCCACAGGTCTTGGCCTCCCAAAGTGCTGGCGTTACAAGTGTGAGCCACCACACCAAGCCTAAATTGTTATTTAATTTCACATTTATCATTGTAAAAATCACTTATGTAATTCCTCTAACTAATGTTTTATCAGCTTTTGAAACACTTAAATCCTAAAGGTCCATATGTATAAACAGGAACGTAAAATTTATTTGCACTAGGAGAATCCTTATTAATCCAAGAAGATATCAAAGAAAAAAGTATTTGTTTTGAAAATTTTTAGTAGTTTTATATCTAACTAGTAATCAGTTTATAGGCAAGATGTTAACTTCCATTCTTAAACGAGAAACTCAAATCTGATATACTTTTTATATTATGTGCTTTTCTTCCACAGTAGGTAATCATTTAATTAATTAACTAATTAATTAATTTTTGAGGCAGAGTCTTCCTTTGTTGCCCAGGCTGGAGGACAAGAGCGCAATGTCGGCTCACTGCAACCTCTGTCTCCCGGCTTCAAGCAATTCTCCTGCCTCAGACTCCCGAGTAGCTGGGACTACAGGTGCACACCACCACACCTGGCTCATTTTTTGTATTTTTAGTAGAGATGGGGTTTCGCCCCGTTGGCCAGGCTGGTCTCAAACTCCTGATCTCAAGTGATCCGCCCACCTTGACCTCCCAAAGTGCTAGGATTACAGGTGTGAGCCACCACGCCTGGCTTATTTATACTCATTCAGTAAATAACTATTGAACTCCATTTATGTACCAGACACTGTTAATAGATGTTACTCACTTTTCCTTTCAGAACTAAAGCCTTATCAGTTGTGTGTTCAGATAGGAAGAAGAGACTTTTTCCACTTCTTCTGTTTTCTACAGTTACTCCCTTCCCAAACTGATCAAGTGTACAGTTTATAAAAATCTTCAAAACTCATTCTTACTGGTAAATTCATTTTAATAATGAGGGGGAGAAACTTTAAGTAGTTATTAAAAAGAAAAGAATGAATACACATACACACACTAAATGTGGCAGATGTTTCCAGGAGAGATTAGCAACAGAGAGGCCACATGATCAATAAAATTTACACTTTTGCTGGGATTGTCCCCTCTTGGCCACCCAAGTGTTTGTGGAAGAAAGTCTGGAGTTGTTTCCAAGCATCCACCTGAGCCATGGCATGAGCCCTGGGCTCCCCTCCGAAGATAATAGCACTGCCCACCAAGGCATGCAGGGAAGCCCGGCACAGCGGGAAGTAAGGAGGCTCAATATAGTGTCCCGCCCCTGCGTAACAGATGATCTGGGGCTTTCTCCTCCCATGGGCCTGCAAGCGTTTACAGGCCTCATTAGCATAGAACTCACTCTTCCAGTTGTGGTCATCCTGACCTACCAGGAACAGGAAGGTGCTCTCTGCCCTTTCCACAGGAATGAAGCTCTTCTGGTCAGGTCCTTCCAAAGGGCTGTTCAGGACATCCACAATGTCTGCATAGCCATCTTTGGTCACCTTGATGCGATTTCTGTTGACGCCCACCGGGGGCAGGGTCTCACCCTTGTAGTGTAAGGTTCCCCCAACATTGGCCACAGAGCCATTGATGATGACAGCAGCCGTGATGCCCTTCAGGAAAGAGGCCATGGAAAGGCAGAGCTCACCCCCTTTGGAAACTCCAAGCAGCCCAACTCCTGGACCTTTTACCTGAGAAAGGGACAAGGAAAAAGAAGAAGAATGACTCCACAAACAGTGAAACACGGTGAGTTGTGCCCACCCTGGAAGTTACTTGAACCTGAGTCTGAATCTGGGTTCTACCATTTACCCAGATTTGCAACTTTGGGAATTTACCTCCCCTCTATCTCTTCCTTTCCATAATTTCTCTATCACCACTCTTGGTGATAACCATGTGGAAGATCTATCAGCTAACTACTCTGGTTTCTCAGTTCCTGAATCTCATATCTCCCATGATCTTTTTCTCTCTCCCACCTGAGTCACCCATTCCCACTGTCATAACTAAACTGAGTCATCATCAACAAGTACATCATCTCAAGGCCGGGCGTGGTGGCTCACGCCTGTAATCCCAACACTTTGGGACGCTGAGGCGGGTGGATTACTTGAGGTCAGGAGTTTGAGACCAGCCTGGCCAACATGGTGAAACTCTGTCTCCACTAAAAAAAAAAATACAAAAATTAGGCCGGGCATAGTGGCTCATGCCTGTAATTCAGCACTTTGGGAGGCCAAGGCGGGTGGATCATTTGAGGTCAGGAGTTCAAGACCAATCTGACCAACATTGTGAAACCCCACTTCTACTAAAAATACAAAAAATTAGCCGGGCATGGTGGCAGGTGCCTGTAATCCCAGCTATTGGGAGGCTGAGGCACAAGAATCACTTGAAATTGGGAGGTGGAGGTTGCAGTGAGCCAAGATTGCACCACTGGACTCCAGCCTGGCAACAGAGTGAGACTCCATCTGAAAGAAAGGAAAGAAAAGAAAAGGAAAGGAAATAAAAGAAAAGAAACGAAAGTGAGAAAGAAAGAAGAAAGAAAGAGAGAAACTGTCTATAAGAAGTGACTTAAAAAGGTAGTGTGTGTTGGGGTAGGGAATGGCTGTCTGTGAACACGCAGACCATTCAAGAAGAGACCTGATACATCATAGCCCGTAAATCTGAGAGAAGAGCTAACCTCAGGATGACTGAGCAAGTAGTTCACGGCTTCTTCAAAGTACTCCAGATGGAGGATGTCCATGGTCTTGGGGAGGTCTTCATAGTTATAATAAGCCAGAGCCAGCACAGCAAAACCCTTCCCAGCCAGCAGACTAGCCCGATACTCCAGCAGGCCACCTCCAGTTCCGAACATGTCCACAATCCCAGGAAAGGGCCCGGGTTCTTGGAAAGAAACAAAACAAAATGCAAAGCTAAGCTATTCCTGAAACAGCTGGATGGTTTCTTATCAAGTTAAATACACACTTACCATACATGTGACCCAGCAATCCCACTCCTAGGTTATATTCCCACGAGAAATGAAAACCTGTGTTCGTCCAGAAACTTCTGGCAAGTGTTGATAGTGACTTTACTCATTATAGCCAAAGACTGGAAACAACCCATATGTCCTTTGACTGGTGAATGAATCCATTTAATGGTGCGCCACCAACAAACAGCAAGAAAGACTGCTACGTACAAGACACAAATGCCTCTCCAGTGCACTCAACAGAATGCACTTATTCAACGGAGACAGACTCAAAACGGTACTCATTCCAAATGACTCCACCCACTGAATATTTTTACCATTTACATTAAAGGTTTGTATTTCACACAAGAAAAATAAAGAATAATATGGCCAGGCCCGGTGGCTCACGCCTGTAATCCCAGCACTTTGGGAGGCTAAGGCGGGCGGATCACGAGGTCAGGAGATTGAGGCCATCCTGGCTAACACGGTGAAACCCCATCTCTACTAAAAATACAAAAAAAACTAGCCAGGCGTGGTGGCGGGCACCTGTAGTCCAAGCTACTCGGGAGGCTGATACAGGAGAATGGCATGAACACAGGAGGCAGAGCTTGCAGTGAGCTGAGATTGCGCCACTGCACTCCAGCCTGGGCGACAGAGTGAGGCTCTGTCTCAAAAAAAAAAAAAAAAAACAAAACAAAAGAATAATAACGCAGGCTGGGTGCAGTGGCTCACTCCTGTAATCCCAGCCCTTTGGGAGGCTGAGACAGGTGGATCACCTGAGATCAGGAATTCAAGACCAGCCTGGCCATCATGGTGAAACCCCGTCTCTACTAGAAATACAAAAATAGCCAGGTGTGGTGGCGGGCACCTGTAATCCCAGCTACTTGGGAGGCTGAGGGAGGAGAATCGCTCAAACCCGGGAGGCGGAGGTTGCAGTGAGCCAAGATTGCGCCACTGCACTCCAGCCTGGGGGAAAGAGCGAGATGCTGTCTCAAGAGAAAAAAAAAAAAAGAATGTAAACACCTTATGGGCAACACTTTAAGAAATAGTTCAGTGCTGATACCCTCAAACTATCAAAGTCCCACAGACCCCGTGCCCTTTCCTTACTTTCCAGTATCCTGGACTTTCTGTGTATCACTCTCTTGGTTTTCTTTATAGTATTACCACTTAGATATGTACCTTAAACAATATTTTATTTTGCCTATTTTTTGAATTGTATCTAAATGGAATGATACTAAATGTGTTCTTCTAGGGTTTGACTGTTTCACTCAACAGTGGTTTGGAGATTCATCCATGCTGATTCTTTTTTTCCTTCTTTTATTTTGTATATCTTGATAGATGTTGATTCTTGTAGCTGTAGTTCCATCACTTTGACTGCTGGAAATATACCTCAGTTTATTAATCTGTTCTATTGTTGATGGACATTTGGGCTGCTTCCAGTTGGCTTTGCTCTTTTTTTAAATTAACCCAGACTGCTCATCTGCAATGGCTTTCCTCTTATAAGGAATACGCCTCCTGGTGCACATGTACCAGTAGAATAAGATACTTAACTGTGTAAGTTAAGACACATTGTTTCCCAGAGTAGATGAACATGTTCACTCCTTCTAGCAGCGTGGAGTTTCCTTTCCTCCACACACTGGTCAGCAATTGGTAATGCTGGCTTCTAAAAGTCTGCCACCTCTGAGGGTGTGAAATGTACTCTGTTGTTTTATTTTGCATTTCTTTGATTATTAATAAGGATAAGCATCATTTCATTTTTACATTGGCTGATTGCTCTTTATGTAATAAAAGTATCCAGTAACCTCAAATTTCCATTGGACAGCAAGAGGCCTTCCTATTGTAAATGCTAATTTACATAAACCTGAACATATTGTGGGAGTTGAAAGAAAAGTTGCAAAAATGAGAAACTTAAAAGAGCATTTGTGGGCCCCATGTCCCTAGGATCCCGAGAAACCCCAGTGCCCCAGCAGCCATGAGCACAGCCCAGGCGTGTGCTGATGGACAGGGACCGTGTGCTGGCAGCTTCCAGACGGCCTCCTGCGGGGCTTCAGCCGCCCCTCCTCAGGGAGCTGCCTGTGACACTGCAGCAGCGCCGCAGCTTCCTGGTCTGGAAGCAGTACCGCACCCTGCTGCCCGACCTGGTGGATAAAGAGGCCCATGGGTGTGAAGCCCTAGGCTTTTCCCTAGACGCGGAGCCCAATCACGGAGGGCCTTGCGAGAGATGAAGCACATGCAAAACACAGAGGTCTACATACTGCACCAGCCCCTGCCCAAGTATGACCACTGTGTGCGTGAGAAGCACCGCTGGGTAGAGCAGCACCTGGAGCCCCAGCTTGTGGAGCAAATCATCCTGACAATGGACAAGACCGTGGTCTTTGGGGACTTGCTCACTGATGACAACCATACCATTCGAGGCCAAGAGGAGAGGCCACAATCAGTACCTGGTCCTACCCTGCACAAGGTGGCGGCTGCCCTCCTGGAGTGACAACAGGAGGGAGATCATAGACAGCCAGCGGGGAGCTAGGCAGCAGGAACGAACAGGCCCTGCAGGGGGCAGCATCTGCAGCTGGAGCAAGGGCGGGTAGGCAGACACCGTAACCTCCATGCCCTCACAGGCCCAGCCACCTGGCACCTCCTGGCTGCCATGGAAATACAGTGAGAAAACCAGTCGAAATTCTTTTTATTAAAAAAATGGCTTCCTGGTCAATACATAAGAACATTAAAAAATTGAAACAACTTGAAAATTTTTGTTGTTGTTGTTGTTTTACTTTGTTTTGTTTTGTTTTTTAGATGGAGTTTCACTCTTTCTTGTCCCCCAGCCTGGAGAGCAGTGGCGTGATCTCAGCTCACTGCAACCTCTGCCTCCCGGGTTCCAGCGATTCTCCTGCCCTGGAGAGCAGTGGCGTGATCTCAGCTCACTGCAACCTCTGCCTCCCGGGTTCCAGCGATTCTCCTGCCTCAGCCTCCTGAGTAGCTGGGACTACAGGCGTGCACCACCCCGCCTGGCTAATTTTTGTATTTTTAGTAGAGAGTGGGTTTCATCATGTTGGCCAGGCTGGTCTAGAACTCTTGATCCGCCTGCCTCGGCCTCCCAAAGTGCTAGGATTACAGGCATTAGCCACTGCGCCCGGCCTGTTTTTTGTTTGTTTTTAATATTATAAGTGTCTTTTCCCTTGCCTTACAATGTCTTTTCTTTTTTTCTTTCTTTTTTTTTTTCTTGAGACGGAGTCTAGCTCTGTCGCCCAGCCTGGAGTGCAGTGGCGTGATCTCCGCTCACTGCAAACTCCGCCTCCCGCGTTCAAGCCATTCTCCTGCCTCAGCCTCCCAAGTAGCTGGGACTACAGGCCCCCGCTACAACGCCGGCTAATTTTTTGTATTTTTAGTAGAGACAGGGTTTCACCGTGGTAGCCAGGATGGCCTCGATATTCTGACGTCGTGATCCGCCCGCCTTGGCCTCCCAAAGTGCTGGGATTACAGGCCTGAGTCACCGCTCCCGGCCCTTACAATGTCTTTTAACTGAACACTAGGTTGAGGGACCTCTCAGTTTTGGAGTGGCAGAGGCACGTCCCCAGCCAGCTTTCCGTTCCATTCCTGTCTCCTCACACTAACCTTCGGAATCTTGGAAGCTACATCCTTTCTCTGTGTGAAAAGCGCAGGCACGAAAAAATAAAAAATAAAAAAGTAAGTGTAACTCCCCTCAGAGGGCCGGGCGCGGTGGCTCACCCTGTAATCCCAGCTCTTAGGGAGGCAGAGGTGGGAGGATAGCTTGAGACCAGGAGTTCGAGACCCGCTTGGGCAATATAGCCCCGGGGTGGGGGGGGCGGGGAGAGACACACACATACACACACACACACACATACACGCGAAAAGCGTGGTGGGAGGGACGAGGGGAGACACACACACACACACACACACACACACACACACACACACACACACGAAGTGAAAAGCGCAGGTACAGGGTTGAGCAGACGGGAACAAGTATCAGAGGTGACTCACCTGGAGGCAGGAAAAGAGTCCCGCGCACCCGGCCCGCGCGCACCGGCTCGCGCCGCACCCCCGGAGGGAGAAAGTCACGCTCGTGCCGCGCCCGGCACAGCAGCCGCCCCGGCTCGGGGTCGTGGCCCTCCAGCACCTCCAGCTCCACCGCCAAGGGCGTTCGCACGTCGCGCTTGACCAGCCGCAGCAAGGGTTTCTCGGGCTCCAAGGCCCAGAGCAGCCCCATGGGCTCAAGCCCCGCGAAGCTGCCGCCCAGCGCGGGCTCGCGCTCCAGGTCCAGCTCGCCGCGGGCGTCGGCGCGGTAGCGCGCGTGGGCCTGGAAAAGCGCGCCCTTCTCGTCTCGCAGGGACGCGCGCAGCGTGACCGGCTGCTCCGGGGCTAGGCCGCGCACGGCGATTCGCACCGGCTCGTCCCAGCAGCAGCGGCCGGCGGGCTCCAGGATCAGCGTCGCTGCCATCGGAGCAGGACCCTAAATGACCCGGTCAACTTGCCTCATCTGTGGAGACCCCAGCAACTGCGCCCAACTCTTCCTCCAGGACTGCAGTAGCAGGCTAAGCGCCCCCTAGGGCAGAACTGTCTGTTAATGTGAGCTGGGAAGGCCAGAGTCCAACGGATCGGCCAGAGTCCTGCCGATCAGCCATACCAAATACAGACACACTTGAACTTGCTTAAAGTCTCCTGTGTTGAAACCTCCACTTTATGTTGGAAAGCAGCTTCCTAGTTTTGCGTTTCAGAAGCTTGCTGTCTCGCGGAATGAGCTGGACCAGGGCTAGTTGGTCCCAGCTACTCGGGTGGCTGAGGCAGGAGAATGGGGTGATCCCGGGGGGCGGAGCTTGCAGTGGGCCGAGATTACACCACTGCCCTACAGCCTGGGCGACAGAGTGACAGTCCGTCTCAAAAAAAAAAAAAAAAAGAAAAAAAAAAAAAAAGAACCAGGCAGCTAGCAGCCTCCAGGCGCCAAACTCCCGATGGCGAAGAGGAATGCAGGACTGAAGTTGGTTTTGATCACTTTGTTGAAGAATTCACACTCATTACTAATCATAGGGCTTTTCTGTCAAAATCTGCACCATGGTGTTTTCCTTGTGTGTTCTCTGTATATGCCTATCCTCCACATCAATCCCACACCGAAGGGTGTTGACTTCTTACTAGCTGTGTGACCTCTGAGCTTCATTCCCTACAGGTGTAAAAATAGTCAAATGAGGTAATAGTTATTAATTTCTCGAACTCCTGACTTTGTGATCTGCCCGCCTCGGTCTCCCAAAGTGCTGGGATTTACAGGCGTGAGCCACTGCGCCCGGCAAATAGTTGTTATTTTCTTACACTGGTTTCTCATTTTTGTTCCAGTCAGGCAAGTGTTAACTCTTTTTTTTTTTTTTTGAAGAGACAGTGTCTCACTATGTTGCCAGCCTGGAGTACAGCGGCGGTTTACCATCACTGCACACTTACAAGCCTCAAACTCCCTGGGCTCAAGCCATCTTCCTGCCTCAGCCTCTCAAACACCTCAAGGGACTACCGGCGCTCCCCATGCATCGGGCTTTTTTCTACTTTTTCATAAGCTATTGGTTCCAACCAGAAGTGGGTTTTGTTTGTTTTGTTTTGTTTTGTTTTGTTTTCCATCAAGCTTAAGCTTTAGACCCCTCCCAAGCCCTCATACCTGATTTTATGATTTCCTATCTTTGTAATTAGAGAAACCTACAAATGCATAAGCTTCAAACCCACAAAACCTGTGTTTGCCTCTGCTCCTAATAAGGCTGTCCTGGAGGTAAGCCTTTTTATCTCGTTCCAAATGCTCTCATGTCCCATGTCATTATCATACATTAATTCCCTGTTAGTTCTAATTACCTTCGTATAGGTTCTGTGGCATACATCAAGTATATTCTGTGCATAGAAGTCTCAGGAACTAAAGAAGGTAAATATAATAGTAGCTAATTGTTAATACTTACAAGAACCCTATTAGTAAATTAAGAGAATTTAACTGATTTTCTGAAGATTGTACAGCTAGAAAGTGGAAGTTGGGCGAGGTGGCTCACGCCTGTAATCCCAGTTTACTTGGAGGCTGAGGTGGCAGGGTTGCTTAAGGCCAGGAGTTTGAGACCAACCTGGATAAGACCCTGTCTCTAAAAAGAAAAAAGGGCCTGGTGTGGTGACTCACGCCTGTAATCCCAGCACTTTGGGAGGCCGAGGCGGGCGGATCACGAAGTCAGGAGATCAACACCATCCTAGCTAACACGGTGAAACTCCGTCTCTACTAAAACAAAACAAAACAAACGAACAAACAAAAATACAAAAAATTAGCCGGGTGTGGTGGCAGGAGCCTGTAGTTCCAGCTACTTGGGAAGCTAAGGCAGGAGAATGGTGTGAACCCAGGAGATGGAGCTTGCAGGAAGCTGAGATGGCCCCACTGCACTCCAGCCTGGGTGACAGAGTGAGACTCCATCTCAAAAAAAAAAAAAAAAAGAAAAGAAAAAGGGAGAGGACTCATACCTTTGAAATCTGATTTTCAAGCCTGGACTCTGAACAACTATGCTTTAACTGTCTCTCACAGGTTGGAAAAGAAACTCATATATTGGTGGATGTATAAACTGGTATGACCTTTTCATGGCAATCTATGCAAAAATATTTAAAAGATCCATTCTCTCTGACTCACAGTTCCACATCTAGGGATTTCTTTTTTTTTTTTTTTTTTTTTTTTTCCCCAATAGAAACCATGCTACTTTATTAAAATACTGAGTTTTATTCCACATGTATATTTTTGTCTCCTCACCATTTCCATGTCTGACCACCACTACTACTATGTCCTATCATAACATTCCATACATACTTAAAACCTAGCAAAGGGTGGAGTTCCATCTTTAAAAACTAAACAGGCATTTTGGACAACACATTCTTGGCAATGGAATCTGGACAACATTTATCAAATATGGTAGGGAAAGTTCTCAGTCTGCATTATAAAAAGGACAGCCAGATATCAACTGTTACAGAAATGAAATAAGATGGAAAATTTTTAACAAATTGTTTTAACTATTTTCTTAAAGAGACTTCCTCCACTGCCAGAGATCTTGAATAGCCTCTTGGTCAGTCATCTGGAAGCAATTCTTCACATAATTGATGAACTTGACTTCCACTTTGGGAAGAGAACCACCTTTTTCTATACTTGCTTGCATCTTTGCTTTAATGTCTTCTACAGAACTAGGTCCTTTTGGTGTTTTAGGAAGGATTTCCTGTTTTTTGAAGGATTCTTGTCGTTTTGATCTTGGTGCTGATGATGGTTTTGAGTCTTTTCCATTATGATTTGACTTTTGTGCATTTTTGGCTGGAGTATCTCACATGGATTTCTTCACTGGTGCTTTTTCTTCAGCTTCCTTATCAAAATCATCATATCATCTTCATCATCATTATCTTCATCATCATCATCATCTTCAGCAGCAGCAAGTTTTACTTTTTCTGTGGAAACTTGCTACCACCTCCAGGGTCAAACTGCTTTCCAGATATACTTAAGAGTTTCACATTCTCCTTCTCTTCATCTTCTGACTCTGCATCTTCCTCCACAGCTACTAAATGCTGTCCACTAATATGCACTGGCCCTGAACCACACTTCAACCTTAAGACCACTGGTGGTGTTATTTCAAAGCCCCCAAGGGAAACCGTTGGCTGTACAGACATTTTCAAAGTTGCCAGTGTTACTTTAATTGGACTGCCTTCATAATTCAT
The DNA here is from genome assembly GCF_037993035.2 of Macaca fascicularis. Lineage (NCBI taxonomy): Eukaryota > Metazoa > Chordata > Mammalia > Primates > Cercopithecidae > Macaca > Macaca fascicularis. The sequence continues at coordinate 141,442,385 of NC_088381.1, read as the reverse complement.
TGCCTCTGTTTCAACAATGGGCAATTCATCCTTTGCACCAGCCCCTAAACTGACCGTTCTTAAAGATAACTGGTACTCATTTTCATCATTATCCACCTTAAAGTGATAATCTTTGTCGGCCTTTAGTTCATAACTGACAAGATAGTTCTGGGTCCTCAGGGGCTCACGTCCATGTCCATCAAATGTTCCATCAGGTGGCGGCACGCACTTAGGTGGGAGAGAAGGTGGACGGAGATAAACGAACGCTGCTCCAGAGAACAGCCGCGCAGGATGGAATCATACCCTAGGAATTTCTTTTAAGTAAAGCTTCACGAATGTGTGTAAATATTTGGCTACAAGGATGGTTATCATATCATTTTAATAGAGAAAAAATTAGAAACAAGTTGGCAATATGAATTTGGTTTAACCAGTTTAATTGTGATGTCATAAATGAAAGCAGTGTAGCCATTTAAAGTTATATAGCAGAAGAATATATGATGAGCATTTTTCCATGAAACTGATGAAAAAAGCAGGTTAGAGAACAGTATAAATATACTTTTTACCAAGATATTAACATATTTTTTTAAAAGACTAGTCAAACACTACCCCAGTAGCTGGGTGCAGTGGTGCATGCCTGAAGTTCCAGCTGTTAGGAGGCCTAGGCAGGAGATTGCTTGAGCCCAGGAGTAGTTCAATACCAGCTTGGGCAACAGAGCAATACCTCATTTCTAAAAAAAAAAAAAAAAAAAAAAAAAAAAGCAGAAAAGAAAGATAAGACATGAAAATTAAAAAACACACACATCTAACTACTTCAAACTGTTATTCCTTGAGCCTTGTGGTTTTATGCATAGTATTTGTTTATTTGTTTGTTTTTTAAGACGGGTGTCTCACTGTGTTATCCGGGTTGGAATGCAGTGGTGCGATCATAGCTCACTACAGCCTTAACCTCCCAGGTCCTCCCACCTCAGCCTCCCGAGTACCTGGGACCACAGGCATGCACCACCACACCTGGCTAATTTTTTAGATTATTTGTACAGATGAGGTCTCCCTATGTTGCCTGGTCTCGAACTCCTGGGCTTAAGTAATCCTCCCACCTTGGCCTCCCTGAGTGTTGGAATTATACACATGAGCCACTACACTCGGCCGTGTTTCTTTTTTTAATTCTTTTTTTTTTCAAGGCAGAATCTTGCTTTGTCGCCCAGGCTGGAGTGCAGTGGTATGAGCTCAGCTCACTGCAACCTGTGGCCCTCAGGTTCCAGCAATACTCCTGCCTCAGCCTCTTGAGTAGCTGGGATTATAGTCACGTGCCACCACAGCCAGCTGATTTTTGTATTTTTAGTAAAGATGGGGTTTCACCATGTTGGCCAGGCTGCTCTTGAACTCCTGACCTTGTGATCTGCCCGCTTCAGCCTCCCAAAGTGCTGGAACTACAGGCATGAGCCACCGTGTCTGGCCTTAACTCTTATTTTTTTAGAGACTAGGTCTTGCTCTGTCACCCAGGCTGGAGTGCAATGGCACCATGATAGTTCATTGCAGCCTTGCACTCCTGGGTTCAAAGGATCCTCCCACCTCCTCTTCCCAAAAAAGTGACCCTCCCACCTCATCCTCCCAAAGTGCTGGAATTACAGGCATGCATGGCCTCATTTTAACTTTTTTTTTTTTTTCCAGAGACAGGGTCTTGCTACGTTGCCCAGACTGGTCTCGAACTCTGGCCTCGAGTGATCCTTCTGCCTTGGCCTCCCAGAGTGCTAGTATTACAGGCAGGAGCCGCTGGAACAAGCCCATTTTAACCATTTTTAAGTGTACAAGTCAGTGACATTAAGTACATTACATTGTTGTACAACTATCACCATTATCCATTTCCAGAACTTTTGGAGTCTCACTCTGTCCCCTAGGCTGGAGTGCAGTGGCACTCTGCAACCTCCGCCTCCCGGGTTCAAATGATTATCCTGCCTCAGCCTCCCGAGTAGCTGGGAATAGAGGCGCCCACCACCACACCCAGCTAATTTTTGTATTTTTAGTAGAGATGGGGTTTCACTGTGTTGGCCAAGCTGGACTCGAACTCCTGACCCCAAGTGATCTGCCTGCCTCGGCCTCCGAAAGTGCTGGGGTTATAGACGTGAGCCACCAGGCCTGGCTCAGAACTTTTACATCATTCCACAATGAAACTCTTTACCCATTAATCTATTGTGGGAACCCACCCCCAATATTTCAACATAGGTTCTCTTTTCCATAAGTGTCAGCCGGCTGAGAAATAAAGAGAGACAGTACAGGCCGGGCGCGGTGGCTCAAGCCTGTAATCCCAGCACTTTGGGAGGCCGAGACGGGTGGATCACGAGGTCAGGAGATCGAGACCATCCTGGCTAACACGGTGAAACCCCGTCTCTACTAAAAAAATACAAAAAAATAGCCGGGCGAGGTGGTGGGCGCCTGTAGTCCCAGCTACTCGGGAGGCTGAGGCAGGAGAATGGCGTGAACCCGGGAGGCGGAGCTTGCAGTGAGCTGAGATCCGGCCACTGCACTCCAGCCTGGGCGACAGAGTGAGACTCCGTCTCAAAAAAAAAAAAAAAAAAAAAAAGAGAGACAGTACAAAGAGAGGAATTTTACAGCTGGGCTGCCAGGGGTGACATCACATATCAGTAGGACTGTGATGCTTGCCTGAGTCTCAGACCAGCAAGCTTTTATTAAGGGTTTCAAAAGGGGAGGGGGTGTAAGAACAGGGAGTAGGTACAAAGAGCACATGCTTCAAAAGGCAAAAGCAGAACCACTAATAAGGGTCTAACAAAGATCACATGCTTCTGAGGGAACAGGACAAAGAGCAAAAGCAGAACCACTCACAGGGGCCCAACAAAGATCACAGGCAGAGGGCAAAAGCAGAACACTGATAAGGGTCCAACAAAGATCACAAGGCAAAGGGCAAAAGCAGAACCACTGGTAAGGGTCTATGTTCAGCAGTGCACGTATTGTCTTGATAAACATCTTAAACAACAGAAAACAGGATTTGAGACCAGTGAACCAGTCTGACCACAAATTTACCAGGGTGGAGTTTTCCCAACCCTAGTAAGCCTGAGGGTACAGCAGTAGACCAGGGCGTATCTCAGTCCTTATCTCAACAGCACAAGACAGACATTCCTAGAGTGGCCATTTATAGACCTCCCCCCAGGAACACATTCCTTTCCCAGGGTATTAATATTAATATTCTTTGCTAGGAAAAGAATTTAGCGATATCTCTCATACTTGCACATCTGTTTATAGGCTCTCTGCAAGAAGAAAAATATGGCTCTTTTTGCCTGACCCCGCAGGCAGTCAGACCTTATGGTTACCTTCCCTTGTTCCATAAAAATGGCTGTTATTCTGTTCTTTTTCAAGGTGCACTGATTTCATATTGTTCAAACACACGTTTTACAATCAATTGTATAGTTAACACAGTTATCACAGTGGTCTGAGGTGATGTACATTCTCAGCTTACGAAGATAACAGGATTAAGACATTAAAGACAGGTATAAGAATTTATAAAAGTATTATTTGGGAACTGATAAATGTCCATATTAAGATGAAATCTTCACAATTTATGTTCCTCTGCCACGGCTCCAGCCAGTCCTTCCATTCGGGGTCCTTGACTTCCCACAACATTAAACAATAACTCCTCATTCCCCCCTGCCACCAGCCCCTGGCAACCACTATTCCACTTCCTGTCTCTGAATTAGACTACTTTAGGTACCTCATAAAGTGTAATTATACAGTATTTGTCCCTTCGTGTCTGGCTTCTTTTGCTTAGCATACGGTCTTCAAGGTTCTTCCATATACTTACAGCATATCATAACTTCACTCTCCCCAGAAATTTTGCTCTGTCACCCAGGCTCTGGAGTGCAGTGGCAAGATCATGGTTCACTGCAGTCTCAACCTCCCAGGTGCAAGTAATCCTCCCATCTTAGTCTCCCCAGTAGCTAGGACTACAAACATGTGCCACCTCACCTGGATACTTTTTAAGTTTTTTGTAGAGATGGGGGTCTCACTTTGTTGCCCAGGCTGGTCTTGAATTTCTAGATTCAAGCAATCTTCCTACCTCAGCCTCCCAAAGTGCTGGGATCATAGCCATGCACCACCTCACCCAGCCATTTCATTCCTTTTTTTTGAGACAGAGTTTCACTCTTGTTGCCTCAGCTGGAGTGGAGTGGTACAATCTTGGCTCACTGCAACCTCCCGGGTTCAAGTGATTCTCTTGCCTCAGCCTCCCGAGTAGCTGGGACTACAGGTGTGTGTCACCACACCTGGCTAATTTTTGTATTTTTAGTAGAGACAGGGTTTCACTGTGTTGGCCAAGCTGGTCTCAAACTCCTGACCTCAAAGTGATCCTCCCGCCTCAGGCTCCCAAAGTGCTGGGATTACAGGCATTTGCCACCTTGCCTGGCCCATTTCATTGCTTTTTTTTTTTTTTTTTTTTTTTTTTTTGAGACGAAGTCTCGCTCTGTCACCCAGGCTGGACCACAATGGCATGATCTTGGCTCACTGCAACCTCCACCTCCTGGGTTCAAGAGATTCTCCTGCCTCAGCCTCCCGAGTAGCTGGGATTACAGGCGCCCACCACCATGCCTGGCTAATATTTGTATATTTGGTAGAGATGGGGTTTCCCCATGTTGACTGGGCTGGTCTTGAACTTCTGACCTCAGGTGATCCACCCTCTTGGCCTCCCAAAGTGCTGGGATTACAGGCGTGAGCCAGTGCACCCGGCCCATTTCATTCCTTTTTAAGGCTGAATAACATTCTGTTGTGTATCTTCCACATATTGTTTATCCATTCATTCATCGATGGACATTTGGATTGTTTCCACCGTTTGGCTATTGTGAGTATGCTGTTATGAACATGGGTATACAAATATCTGTTAAAGTCCCTGCTTTCAATTCTTTTGGATATATACCCAGAAGTAGAATTGCTGGATAACATAGTAATTCTATATTTAATTTTTTGAGGAACCTTCAACAAGGTTTTGATTTATTTTATTAGAGACAGGGTCTCCCTCTGTCACCTGGGCTGGGGTGCAGTAGTGCCATCATAGCTCACTGCAGCCTCAAACTCCTGGGTTCAAATGATCCTCCTGCCTCAGCAGGGTTATAATATTTTATTTTTTTTAGTCTTTACTTTTCTTTTCTTTTCTTTTTTCTTTTTTTTTTTTTTTTGAGATTGAGTATTACTCTGTTGCCTAGGCTGGAGTGCAATGGCCCGATCTCGGCTCACTGCAAGCTCCACCTCCTGGGTTCACGCCATTCTCCTGCCTCAGCCTCCCGAGTAGTTCGGACTTCAGGCGCCTGCCACCACGCCTGGCTAATTTTTTTTGTATTTTTAGTAGAGATGGGGTTTCACCGTGTTAGCCAGGATGGTTTTGATCTCCTGACCTTGTGATCCGCCTGCCTCGGCCTCCCAAAGTGCTGGGATTATAGGCGTGAGCCACTGCGCCCAGCCTAGTGTTTACTTTTCATACCAGAAAACGTACCCTCTTGCTCTTTTATGGGGGTCCAATCGTCTGAGTGCAGCTTGAGCCCAAGTGCTAAAGTCCATATTCAGGTTAGTCAGCAGCATCAGTCTTGCCTGGAACCAAGAGACGGACCACCTGAATAGCACGACCTGGGTCAACCAGACAGAGCCTTAGGCCCGGAAATCTTTCCTGCTGTCAGGATAAATTACTTTGTTCACAACGGGACTCCTGAAGATCAGAATTTCTGTATCTGTAAGATTTCTATAACTCAAAGAATTTCTGTACGTGTGAAATTATACTATTAGAAATACAAGATTGAAGAGTCTCCTTGTAAAAACTAGTGTTAATGGCTAATAATCTAGCCAGGATTTGGAGATCAGGGAAAATTGGATTGAACTGTGTGGACAAAGGAGATTAAGTAGCAGTGGAGCAGCTGAAAGGGGAATGGAAAAGTCCATGGACAACTTCTACTTTTACCATCTGTACTATCAGCCTGGTAATCTGATGCCTGCCAGAGCTATGTGGTCATGTGTTCCCTGCTTTGCTTCTTTCTCCGGATTTTTAAACCCCTGTGGTGGGAGAATATGGAGCTGCATATATCCAGAGGGTTTTTTTATTTTTATTTTTTGAGACTGCACTTCATTCTTGTTGCCCAGGCTGGAGTGCAATGGCGTGATCTTGGCTCACTGCAACCTCTGCTTCCTGGGTCCAAGCGATTCTCCTGCTCAGCCTCCTGAGTAGCTGGAATTACAGGCATGTGCCACCAGACCCAGCTGATTTTCTTTTTAAATTTTCTATTTTTAGTAGAGACGGGGTTTCACCATGTTGGTCAGACTGGTCTCTAACTCCTGACCTCAGGTGATCTGCCTGCCTCAGCCTCTCAAAGTGCTGGGATTACAGGCGTGAGTCATTGCGCCTGGCTGAGGTTTATTTTTCAAAGAATGACCAAGCGGCTGGGTGCAGTGGCTCACAGTTGTAAATCCCAGCACTTTGGCAGGCCAAAGTGGGCGCATCACTTGAGGTCAGGAGTTCAAGAACAGCCTGGCCAACATGGTGAAACCCTGTCTCTACTAAAAGTACAAAAATTAGTGGGTCATGGTGGTGTGGCCTGAAATGGGAGGCTGAGGCAGAATAATTGCTTGAACCCGGGAGGCAGAGGTTGCAGTGAGCTGAGATCGCACCACTGCACTCCAGCCTGGGCGACAAAGTGAGACTCCGTCTCAAAAAAAAAAAAAAAAAAAAAAAAACCCCAAAAAATCCATGACCGTCGTTCAATAAATAATCAATAAATAAGATGCAATTTCTCAAAGCTCAGTTTACAAAGAATGATATTTAATAAATAGTTGAAGATACCACTGACTGAACGCACAAGTTCTCTGAGTAGACTCATGGAATTCTAAAGAGTTGGTTGCTTGGAGACTGATAGAAACAGCTTTGGAACCTGAGAAACCAAGGAAGGCTTAAGATGCAGAACCTTGCTTCTGTCTGAGGACTGCCTTGTAGGAGGCCATTTGGAAAGTAATTTTGAAACACTGCTCCTTTGCCAGTGTCTGAAAGGTGCTGGATGGCGTCCGCTGGAAGATGAGAGGCAACCTGAGGTAGCTGAAAAACCTTTGGATTAGGTGTGAAAAGAGTCAGTATTGCTTCAGATACTAACCAGTATGGTGATCTTAATTTTGTCTCTTCTCTCTGGGCCCCAGTTTTGGGATTTATAAAATCAGGACATTAGGCCTGGTGCAGTGGCTCATGCCTATATTCTCAGCATTTTGGGAGGCCAAGGTGGGAGGATCGTTTGAGTCCAGGAGTTCAAGACCAGCCTAAGCAACATAGTGAGACTCTATCTCTACAAAAAAAAAACAAAAAAAAATTTAACCGAGAATGGTGCTATGTGCCTATAATCTCAGCTATGTGGGAGGATCGCTTGATCCCAGGAGGTCAAGGCTGCAGTGAGCCCTGATTGTGCCACTGTACTCCAGAAGAGTGAGACCCTGTCTCAAAAAAAAAAAAAAAAAATCAAGGCATTAGACCAAGTCATCTTTATAGCAGAGTTTCCAGAGCAATCTCTAGACACAGCCGTATAGCTGTGTGAGTGCATGGTGAGACATTAGAAAGTAGAGGGGGAAAATGAGGGGAACTTTTTGAGGGCATAAAACGGAGAAAGGGGGATTTGAAACAAGCCAGGTTATGCAGCTGTTCCCTAATCCCACTCTCTCCACTAACCAGGCTTCCTTCATACACCCCACTGACACCCTTTGGGCTGTGCTTTCTTTAAATGTAATGTGTATTAAACCTGAGAGCTTGTGAAAATGCAGATTTCTAGGTCTCACTTGGAGCGTACTGAATCAACATTCTGGGAGCAGGACACAAACGTCTGATGCAAAAGGTTCTTTACCCATATCTATTCCAGGCGCAGTCCCAGCATTTCGGGAGGCCAAGGCAGGAAGATCGCTTGAGTCCAGGAGTTTGAAACCAGCCTGGACAGCACAGTAAGACCCGTCTCTACAAAAAAAAGTTTTAAAACATTAGCCAGGCATGGTGGTGGGCACCTGTTGTCCCAGCTACTGAGGACGCTGAGGCAGGAGGATTGCTTGACACTAGGAGGCAAGGCTACAGTGAACCATGATTGTGCCACCACACTCCAGCTTGGGTGACAGATTGAGGCCCTGTCTCAAAAATAAATAAATAAACAAAAAACTATATGTAACAAACGCCACCCCAGAAGCTGACTGCACACTCTTGGACTCCACCTCAGAACTTTAGAAGCAAAATCTGTTGGTAAAGATGAGAGTATTATTATTATTATTATTTTTTTTTTTTTTTTGAGACGGAGTCTTGCTCTGTCATCCAGGCTGGAGTGCAGTGGCCGGATCTCAGCTCACTGCAAGCTCCGCCTCGCGGGTTTACGCCATTCTCCTGCCTCAGCCTCCCGAGTAGCTGGGACTACAGGCGCCCGCCACCACGCCCGGCTAGTTTTTTGTATTTTTTAGTAGAGACGGGGTTTCACCAAGTTAGTCAGGATGGTCTCGATCTCCTGACCTTGTGATCTGCCCGTCTCGGCCTCCCAAAGTGCTGGGATTACAGGCTACTCCATAGGCAGAGCAGCCTTTCTACTTGATTTTTATGATTTCAATCTCTTTTTGAAATTGACAGAATTCTGAATTCCTTCTCTGTGTTATCTCAAAGTTTGAGCTTCTTCAAGACCACAATTTTGAATTCCCTGTCTGGAAAGCTCACATATCTCTGTCACTCCTGGATTATTTAGTCCATTTCCATCCAGGAAAATAAAGTTTTCCTGGATGTTCTTGATGCTGTGGATGGTCATCAATGTCTGGACATTGAAGAGTTAGGTATTTATTCCAATCTTTACAGTCTGGACTTATTTGTACCCATCCTCCTTGAGAAGGCTTTCTATATATTCAAAGGGGATTAAGTGTTGTGACTTAAGCCTATGGTCTCTGTAGCTGATGTATACCAGGGGGTGCCCTAAGCCTATGACCCCTGCAACTGTTGCCAACTCCTAGATACTCCTGGATCCTTGGTGGCCTTGGGTAAGATAAGGGAGAATTCCCTGGTTACCCAGGCAACATTTCTCTCTTTCTTGTCTTTCCCCCAATCAGGAATCTCTCTCCCAACTGGGCTGCCTGGAGTTGGGGCAGGGGTGACATGAGCACTCCCGTGGCCACCACAGATGGTAGTGCACTGAGTCACACCTGAAGCTTTGCAGACCAGTACAGTATTGGATCCTGCCCAAGACCTGTGGCCAGAACTGTTTAGTTACCACTGATATTTACTCAAAGTCCAAGGGCACTTTAGTCAGCAGGTGGTGAATCCTGCCAGGATAAATCTAACCCATCAGAGCAGTGGATTCACTTCTGGCGCAGGGTAGGTCTGGAAACGTAGTGTAGGAGCAAAGGCCTGGAATCAGGAGCCTCAGGATTCTGCCTGGTGCTTTATTTTCCTGTGGTTGAGTTGCTACTCAGGCTGCAAGACAAAGTCTCCTGAGTTTGTACTCCTTGAGTACTCTTCCCTCTCCTTTCCCCAAGCGGAAGGACTCTCTCCCTGAGCTGCCCTGCCTGGAGTTGGGGGAGGAATGATGCAGGCACTCCCTTGGCCACCACAGCTGGTGTCACTTGGGGTCATACACACCCAAAGTCCCCTGCCTCCATGACCAGTGCAGCTCCAGGGTTTGCCTAAGGGATATAGTCTTGTGACCTGACTGTCACTCGTGTATTCAGGGCCCCAGGCCACTTTGGTCAGCTGGTGGCAGAACCAGCTGGGGACTCAGGTCTGTCCCACTCCGGCTGAGGATTCTCCTCTGGCCCAGAGCTGATCTAAATGCGTCCTCTGTGGGAGCCAGCAGAATTCTATTCAGTGTAGTGCAGTGCTGTGACAGGGCAGCAGTGAGTTCCAATGCAAAATCCCACGCTCCTCTCCCTCCCCCACATGCACAGATTCTCTCTCCAAGCTGTTGTGCCAGGGGTGAGGGAGGGGGGCATAGGCGATGCAGGACTGTCTTTCCCACCCTCTTCAGTGCCTGTTTTCTTGATACGATGTGAAAACCAGGTACTGTGATCACTCATTTTTTGTTTCTTATGAAGATGCTTTTTTTTTTTTTTTTTTTTAAATAAGGAGTCTCACTGTTGCCCGGGCTGGAGCACAGTGGCACTATTTCATCTCATTGGAACCTCTGCTTCCCAGGTTCAAGTGATTCTCCTGCCTCAGCCTCCCAAGTAGCTGGGATTATAGGCCCCTACCACCACACCCAGCTAATTTTTGTATTTTTAGTAGAGATGGGGTTTCTCCATGTTGACCAGGCCAATCTTGAACTCTTGACTTCAAGTGATTCGCCTGCCTTAGCCTCCCAAAGTTCTGGGATTATAGGCGTGAGCCACAGCATCCAGCCTGAAGGTACTTTTCTTGCAGGGACAGTTGTTCAGTTTGGTGTTCCTGCATGGAGACAATCGCTGGAGGGGTCTGTTTGGCCATCTTGCTCCAGCCTTTCCATTTTTAGCCAGTGGGAGTAGCCACTGTTTCAGGAGAAAACATCATCTTGTGACCACCCTCTTTCTCTTAACTTGCCTTCATGAAGACATTGCCTTCATGGTTGTGAAGAGATGAAGCAATTACATTTAGCCTTATGTACAAAAAGTCCTGGAGTGATAGCATATTAATCATGTGTCACTTAATTTGAGGGAGGTTATCGATTCTGGCCTAATAGCATCTAGATGAAAGTTGAGACTTCGCTGAGCACTGTAGCTCACACCTGTAATTGCAGCACTTTGAGAGGCCAAAGCAGGCAGATTGTTGACCCCAGAAGTTTGAGACCAGCTTGGGCAACATAGTGAGACCCCATCTCTATTAAAAATAAAAAACAGATAGCTGGGTGTGGTGGTGCATGCACCTGTAGTCCCAGCTACTTGGGAGGCTGAAGTAGGAGGATTACTTGAGCCCAGGACGTTGAGGCTGCAGTGAACTATGATCATGCCAGTGCTGCACTCCAGCCTGAGTGACAGAACTACAGCCTGTCTCAAAAAAACAAAACAAAACAAAAACAAAAACAAAAAAAACACACACACAAAAAAAGAACTTGCCCTTAACAGAAAGAAATACAATATGGTCACTTTTTTTTTTTTTTTTTTTTTTTGAGACGGAGTCTCGCTCTGTCGCCCAGGCTGGAGTGCAGTGGCCGGATCTCAGCTCACTGCAAGCTCCGCCTCCCGGGTTCACACCATTCTCCTGCCTCAGCCTCCCGAGTAGCTGGGACTACAGGCGCCCACCACCTCGCCCGGCTAGTTTGTATTTTTTTAGTAGAGACGGGGTTTCACCGTATTAGCCAGGATGGTCTCGATCTCCCGACCTCGTGATCCGCCCGTCTCGGCCTCCCAAAGTGCTGGGATTACAGGCTTGAGCCACCGCGCCCGGCCAATATGGTCACTTTTACACATGGAAGACAATAAGAGAAATCATGCCCTAGGGAGAGAGGCTATGTGCTGGGTGTTAAGGAGGAAAGAGAAACAAGTCAGATCTGGTCTGTGTGGGCACCTTGGATGCAGGGCAGGAGTTGACACTAGCAGGATAGAAAGACATGGAATAATGGTCTCTCCTTCATCCTTATACGTAAGGATGCCTACCTGCTCCTTGGAGAGGCAAGGCCAACAAAGTGAGTGGTAGGGAGTGGTGCTTGGGCCATGGCCAGTGTGGCATGGAGGTTAAGTGCTCCAGAGTTGTGATTTAGCAGGCTAGGTTTGAAACCTGACTCATCTGCTTACGGGCTATGTGATCTGAAGCAATTTACCTACCTCTCTGAACCTCAGCTTCTTAAAATAGGAAATGAAGATCATAATATCTTCCCTACATAAAACCCTCAGCGAGGTATTCCAAAACTATCATTATTAGGCCAAGCGAATGCTTCAAAAGGAAAACAAAACTAAACTAAACTAACATTAAATCTAAGCATTTGTTATCTACAATGTTTGCCATGCTAGCTAAAATCTGGAAAGAACCCATCCAATAATTCATGAAGAGTCAAAACCATTTACCTATTTGATAAAATACGTTACAGCTATTATATATATATATTTTTTATTTATTTATTTATTTTGAGACGGAGTTTGGCTCTTATTGCCCAGGCTGGAGTGCAATGGCGTGATCTTGGCTCACTGAATCTCCCCCGCCCTGGGTTCAAGCGATTGTCCTGCCTCAGTCTCCCAAGTAGCTGGGATTATAGGCACATGCCACCAGGCCCAGCTAATTTTTTGTATTTTTAGTAGAGACAGGATTTCACCATGTTGGCCAGGCTGGTCTCAAACTCCAGACCTCAGGTGACCCACCCGCCTCGGCCTCCCAAAGTGTTGGGATTATAGGCGTAAGCCACTGTGCCTGGCCTACAGCTATTAAATATTTTAACAATAAAAACTATGTAGCAATAGGTGTGCTGGATGACTCTGAAAGACAGAAGACATGGGAGACATGGTCACTGGGCAATGGAGTTAGAGTCTCAAATATTTAACAATGCAAGGTGTCATAGGATTAACAGTTAAAGTAAGTGGTACAGAACAGGAGTAATTTATAAACTTGGGTATGACCTGGTGGCCTGGATAGGTCAAGAAAGAGTTATGGAGCAGGACAAATTGAGCTGGGCCTGGAAATTGGATAGAATTTGTGTCAAGTATGAAAGGCCATTTCATGTGGAGGACACAGAAGGAAGCTCCATTATGTGGAGAGAGGATACTCAGAGAACAGCCAGGAGACTGGACTGGCTCAAGCAGAGGTTATACGCCAGGACAAAGTCATAAACTGAGGCCAAAGTCATGGAGAACACTGAATGCCATGCTGAATAGTCTGAACTTTATGCTATAAGCCTTTTGAACGAAAGAAAGCAACATTTGAAGACAAACTGGAAGCATGGGACACTGCTGAAAAGCAGTCATCCCTCACACGGAGGTGAGGGTCTGAGCTTTGGGAACAAGTGTAAGAACCAGAAACAAGGGTCTGATACATGAAATATTTAGGATGTTGTACCATTTTCTTCTTTTGTTCTTCTAACTCACATGGCTTTTCCTTACCCCCTTTCCATCTGTTTTTCAAGTTATTCTCTTTCTGAACTGCTATGGGCTACCAATTTTGGCTGCCCTAGAGCTCTCATCAGTTCCTCCCATTCCCTTAACAGGTGCCAGGTCTCATCTCCAGGCCTTGCCTCTAGGCCAGGCAGCGTGGAAGGAAGCATTTGCTGCAATGCAGTATGACCAGGACCCAGAAGGGAAAGATCTTTCTCCCCCATTGCTTCTATCAGTCACTGCCCCCACGGCTGGGATGGGGCATGATTTTAAACTACTCAAAACTGAAAGGCAAGCAGGAGTGTGCCTCTGTCTCCAATGTGCCTATGGTCTTCTCCAGCTCACAGTACTGTCTACACCGCAAGAGCCAATATTTGAAAATGGCTGCTGCAAACCTCAGCTTCTCTCAGGAGGTGGTGTGGCAGCGAGGACTGCCCAGCATTCCTTATAGCCAGTACAGCTTTGACCACCTCTACAACACCAATGACATCATCCATACTCCCCAGATCAGGAAGGCCCAGCCTCGGAAACCTGTTCGCCTCAAGTTCCTGAGTTCCTCAAGTCTCTTAACAGGAGACACCTCCCTGGCTGTGAAGACAGAAAGCTCTGCCAATCCTGAAAAGAAGCTGAAGAAATCAAAGCCAGCCAGCACCGTCCGGGAAGCACCCCGCCCTCTCATCCATCATCCCTGCATGCATCCAGATATGCTGGGTCGGCCACCTTCTCCAGATGTGAACCTGGAGGAAAGAGAAGCCTGGCTTCCGCCTCCTGAGAAGGAGGCCAGAGCGTGGGAGGACACTGTGCTGGAAAAGCTGAACAAGCGCACAGCCCGATGGATTCAGAATAAGCGTCCTCAAAGGCCTGGGGCATCCCCCAGCAAGTGGCAGAGCTTCCTGCGACAGCAGTACGACTGGAGTCACATCCGGGATGAACTTACCTCTGCCAGCGACCTGGAGCTCCTGAAACAGCTGGAGGCAGAAGAGGCAGCAGAGTTTGAGGATCAAAGTGTCATCCTGCCCCCACAGGAAAAGAAGAAACCAGAGCTGCTGCTTCCTGTTTACTACAGGTATACTGGCCAGGGCCTCAAGTGCACCCTTGATAATCCCTGACTCCCCTTCAGGGACTCCCAGGGGGACTCACACTCCCGATTTTAGAATGCACTCTCATCAATTTCATGTTCTCCACCACCGGCCTGCTCTCTGAGAGCTCTGCAAAGTAAGGTTTCTCAGTCTGCACTGCTGACATTCTGGGTTGGATAATTTTTGTTGTGGGAACCGCCCTGTTCATTATGGGATGCTAGCAGCATCCCTGGCTCATACCCACCAGAGCACAACCTCCTGAGACAACCAAAGATGTCTCAGACACTGCCAAATGTCTCCAAGAGGGACAAAGTCATTCCCAGCTGGGAACCACTGCTCTTAAAGGGATTGGTTCTCAACCTTCTCCAGCAGACTTTGCCATCAGACTGCTGGTGTAGTTACCAACCAAGTGCTCCCAGAAATGTATCCTTGGTGGATTGAGGAAGGCAGGAACCTCATAGCACTGAGGTTTGGTCCTGCCTCACTCTGAATAAGGAACCAGTGTGTCACTGACTCAAACACTGACTAGCTGCAGGACAGAGAACCAGACAACCTGAGAGAAGATGACGACTACATGTTTCTTAGATTGCTTCCACCTCATTTATAGCTAGAGGAAACACCGGAGCTATTACACTATCCCTGATTTCCAAGAGTGAACGAAAAATCAGTGGAAATCCATTTATGTATTCATTTATTGGACAAATATAAATTATGTTCTTGCTACTTTCCAGGTACTCTGCAAAGTGCTGGGAATACAATGTAAAAGCAATAGACACAGACATGTACCTTTAAGGAGCTTACAGCCTGTTCACCACCAGGTAGATGGACATTAAATAACCACACACAGAATAGACAGAGTGAGATGACGAAGGAGGTAGGATCCTTTCCCCAAGGCCATGCCGCCTCTAAGGGTATGAATGTTTAAAAAGGGTTATGCTGGAGCACAGCCACTCTGCCATGCTGCTTGGTGGATGCAGAAGGTGTGGATCCTTCAGGAACCAGGCAGGGCGGCTGTAGACAAGCCCTTCTGACAGCTCCACATTCAACTGGCACCATGGCGACAAGGCTAAAAGTTAAACATTGGTGTTCTGCGATGCTCACGTGTATAGGAGCGGAGCTTAAAGAGGAAAGGGAACAAGCTGTGGATTTAATGGAAAGGGGCATCCACCTCCTACTCTTTCCCCCTTTTCCCTCCTTTCTCACCCCTGCCAAGATTGCCCAGTTACTTCCAACAAGCAGAGACAGTTGAAATCATACCTGACAACAAGACCACTGAGGATATCCATGAAAAGAGGAGCCTCTCCCAGCCCCAAACCCAGAGCCACTTTCGCCAGGTGACTCCCCGAGCTGGAAAGTTTGCCTACTGCACAGATAACACCTTTGAACAGGAGATTTACTTTGGTAATAGAGCTGGGCCCCTGTGGTAGGGGTACAGGGGGACATGGGCCAGGGAGGTGGAAGATCGCGGGGGGTTGGAAACAGTTGTGGGTATGGAGAGGCCCTGGATGACCCAGATTTTCATGTCATGACCCACACCCACACCAGCACAGGAGTCGGGTCGGGGAGTGATAGCTAATAGGGAGGGCACTGCTGTCTCTCCCTGCTTTCTCTATCCCTCCATCTTACTGAAGAGGCAACGAAGGGTGGAACTGTAAAGTAGGCAAGACTGGGAACAATCCATCTCTTCTCTGTCCACCCTTCTCCCTTCTCTCACTTCGAGATATGATCCCACCAGGTGCGATGTTGGGAAAAAATCAGGGCTTTGGAGTCAGGCACATTTGAGTTTAAATCCTGGCTCAGTATTTTTTTAGTAAACTTCAGTAAATTACATAATTACTCTCAGCCACAAGTACCTTATTTGTGAAGTGATGTTAAGAAAAATGCACTTTGAGTAGAGTAGATGAGAAAGCATCCGTAATGCTTCTTGCCCAGTGTCTGTTTAAGGTGTTCAGTAAATGTTCGCCACCTTCTCCTTCGCTACTGCTGTCCCTTAGATGCCTGGGCTTCCGGGATACCCGATCTAGGTCTTTGTGTGCCTAGCTGTTTCTTCTTCCCAAGCCCCATCTTGTTCCTAAACTGCTGCAGCTGAAAGTCTTCTCAAAGTGTTTAACAAAATTACTCTAAGGTATTCATCACTGATGGGATTAATTAGGTGCCTCTTTTTTAGTATCTAGCTTTTCATAAGGGATAAGGCCTCTAAGTGGTTACATAGGTTCTTCTCTTTTCTTTTTCTTTTTTTATTTTTTGAGACAGAGTCTTGCTCTGTCGCCAGGCCGGAGTGCAGTGACACAATCTTGGCTCACTGCAACCTCTGCCTCCACCTCCCAAGTAGCTGGGATTATAAGTGCGCGTCACCACGCCCAGCTAATTTTTGTATTTTTAGTAGAGACGGATTTCACCATGTTGGCCAGAATGGTCGCAATCTCTTGACCTTGTGATCTGCCCTCCTCGGCCTCCCAAAGTGCTGGGATTACAGGCGTGAGCCACCGCTCCTGGCCGGTTCTTTTCTTATTTTTGAAATGGTTTCACTCCCACTGCCTAGGCTGGAGTGCAGTGGTGCTATCTCCACTGCAACGTCTACCTCTCAGGCTCAATTGATTCTCCTGCCTCAGCCTCCCGAGTAGCTGTACCCAGCTAATTTTTGTATTTTTGTAGAGATGGAGTCTTACAATGTTGCCTAGGCTGGTCTTGAACTCCTGACCATGTGATCCACCCACCTCGGCCTCCCAAAGTGCTGAGATTACAGGTGTGAGCCACCGCACCCAGCCACAGGTTCTGCCTTAGGAAGGAAAGCACCATCCTTGGCTCCTAGGCCTCTAATGAGGTGACTAGCTATGACATTTCTTTCTTTCTTTTTTCCCCACTGACACTACGGTGACTTATCACTGTGATATTTCCAAGCAATGGTCACCTTCAAGGGATGCCCCAGAGTATGGCAGTCATGGATCCCAGGGGCTTAGATTAGTGCAAATGGAAGTTGGGTCTGATCCTGGTGATTGGGAACCCGGGGAGAAAGGAAAGAGGGAGTTCACAGGAGACTCATTGTTTCTTTGTCTGTTCACAGATGAAGTCCAGATCATCCACCAGATTGGTGCAAAGAGAGACCAGATTGTCCTGGAAAACCTAAATCGGTACAATAAGCAGCTATCTAAGGTCTTCCCTGAAACTCCAGAAAAGTGGAGTGCCCAGGCAATTCCTGAAGCACGTAAGCAGGAAGCTAACAGGGAAGGCAGGGGTTAATAATGGGAATGGGGCTGCTTCCCATCATTACCCACTATTCATGTGCTAGAGTTCCCAGTTCATGGGCTGAAGCACCATTAGCATCTAGGCAATCCCCTTTCTACGTACTAAAAATAATCTCACGAAATTATAAAATACTAACTATAACTAGGAAGAGCCTCACAGGAACATACAATCATTTGAGATCTGATATAACTTAGGTATAACCAAGTGGTTTAGGGCCAATAGTTAGCAATAAGGCAGCTCCTATCTCAATGCTAACAGGGAAAGTGCAGCTAACGGGGAAAGTGCATCAAACTCCTGAGCCAGCATTCTGCCCTTTTCCCTGGGGCTGCCTTTACCCTCCCACTCCACACTCAGCCCACCCATACCTGAACTTTCACAAGTTCATCATTCTTCACTCTGTAAGACAAAGAGGGAAGAAGGTGGCCAAGAAATTAGCTTATGAAACAAAATGTGCACATCCTCCACAAGACTCCATTTCCCATAACTCTTTGCAGGATTACTGTTCAGATGGGCCCAGTGGTGTGCAGAAACTAACAGCAGTTGTCACCCATTCTTTTTTTTTTTTCTTTTTTTGGAGACAGAGTCTTGCTCTGTCGCCCAGGCTGGAGTGCAGTGGCATGATCTCGGCTCACTGCAACCTCCATCTTCCTGGTTCAAGCAATTCCCCTGCCTCAGCCTCCAGAGTAGCTGGAATTACAGGTGCGTGCCACCACGCCTGGCTGACAGGGCTGCCTGGCCTCCTAGCTGTGCCTTTGCACCCACTTGGCAAGAAGTCCTTCCCTGGGCCCAGTCTACCCTTGGAGGCACAGGCACATTCTGCCCCGCCAGACAGCTGTGGATAGCCACAGGATTTCCACACAAGCTGGCTTTTTTTGTTTGTTTGTTTTTGAGACAAAGTCTCACTCTGTTGCCCAGGCTGGAGTGCAGTGGCGTGATCTTGGCTCACTGCAACCTCCATCTTCCTGGTTCAAGCAATTCCCCTGGCTCAGCCTCCAGAGTAGCTGAGACTATAGGCGCGCGCCACCATGCCCAGCTAATTTTTGTATTTTTAGTAGAGACGGGGTTCACCATGTTGGTCAGGATGGTCTCGGTCTCTTGACCTCGTGATCTGTCCACCTCGGCCTTCCAAAGTGCTAGGATTACAGGCGTGAGCCACTGTGCCCAGCCTCTTTTTCTTTTCTCCTTCCTTCCTTCCTTCCTTCCTTCCTTCCTTCCTTTCTTCCTTTCCTTCCTTCCTTCCTTTCCTTCTCCCTTTCCTTCCTTTCTCTCTGTCTCCCTCTCCTCTCCTGTCCTCTCCTCCCTCCCCCTCTCCCTCTCCCTCCCCTTCCCTCTCCCTCTTCTCTTCTTTTCTTGACAGGCTGAGCGCAGTGGTACAATCATGGCTCACTGCAGCCTTTACCTGCCTGAGTTCAAGCGATCCTTCCACCTCACTCTCCTGAGTAGCTGGAACTACAGGTGCATACCACTATACCCAGCAAATTTTTGTAGAGACAAGGTCTTACTGTGTTGCCCAGGCTGGTCTCAAACTTCTGGGCTCAAGTGATGCACCCTGTTCAGACTCCCAAAGTGTTGCAACTACAGGCATGAGCCACTCTCCCAGCCAGGGGATTCCTTTTCAATAACAGCTTTATTGGGCTTGAATTTACATACTATAAAATTAATCCTGTCAAACCATACAATTTGATGAGGCAGGCAGATCACTTGAGCCTAGCAGTTTAAGACTAGCCTAGGCAACAAGGTGAGACCCCGTCTCTACGAAAAAATACAAAAATTAGTGGGGCGTGGTGGCACACACCTGGAGTCCCAGGCACTCTCGAGGCTGATGCAGGAGGATCAGGGCATAGGGTCTCACTATGTTGCCCAGGCTGGTCTCAAACTCCTGGCCACAAGGGATCCTCCCACCTCAGCCTCCCAAATAAAGATCTGGGATTATAGGCACGAGCCACTGTGCCCCGCCAAGAGTCATTACTTTGTGTGCTCCCTTTAGATCAGCAGTCCTCAACCTTTTTGGCACTAGGGACTGGTTTTGGGGAAGACAATTTCTCCACAGACCAGCGGGGTGGGGATGGTTTCAAGATGAAACGGTTCCACCTCAGATCATCAGGCATTAGATTATCATAAAGGGTGCACAACCTAGATCCCTCACATGTGCAGTTCACAATAAGCTTCATGCTCCTATGTGACTCTAAGGCCACTGCTGATCTGACAGGAGGCAGAGCTCAGCGGTAATGCTTGCCTGCCCACCGCTCACCTCCTGTTGTGGTGGCCCGGTTACTTACAGGCCATGAACTGGTATAGGCCCATGGCCTGGGAGTTAGGGACCCCGGCTTTAGATGACTGTTGATGTGGAAGGTGGCTAGTGGATGTGTTTCTATCCATCTATAACCCAAAGGACTGGAACTAAAGTAAATGTTGGCAGTTGTATTTTTTATTCCCATGGGGTTAAATATCAGAGATCTAAGACTTGCTCACCACAAATCCATTTTAACTCCTTGAGCAGAGGGATATAGGAGAAATGGGGTTAATTCAGCTATTTCTCACCTCTTCAGGAGGGATTTCAAGTCGGCTGAGAGAAGTCGGGGAGGGTCACATGGCAAAGTGTGAGCTGGCCTGTCAGAGGTGGTTCCACAGCTCCTAGTTGCACATACCCTACCTCACAAAGGAGGGAGGCCTCAGTAGAGTGGCTGAGTCCCCAGCACGTCCCAAGCTGGTGGGGACCATGTGGAGGAGATGCACTATATGGGCATCTTCGCTAAACTGCCCTGGAGTCTCACAGAAATCTTTTTTCTTTTTTCTTTTTTTTTTTTTGAGATGGAGTCTCTCTTTGTCAACCAGGTTGGAGCACAATCTCAGCTCACTGCAACCTCTGCCTTCCCAGTTCGAGTGATTCTTCTGCTTCAGCCTCCAAGTAGCTGGGATTACAGGTGCCCGTCACCACGCCTGGCAAGTTTTTGTATTTTTAGTAGAGATGGGGTTTCACCATGTTGGTCAGGCTGGTCTCTAACTCCTGACCTCAAGTGATCCACCTGCTTTAGCCTCCCAAAGTGCTGGGATTACATGCGTGAGCCACTGTACCACGCCTCACAGGACTCTTTTTACATTAGAAGAAGGAAATGTTATGCCTTCCTTGCTCAAAGGAAAGAATTGATTCAGAGCAAATCTAAACATGTTAAGAGTTGGAATGAAATCTTGGAAAAAACCAGGAATGGCTGATAGTGACTGATTAGAACATGAGACTAATAGGCAGTGTGAATAATGAATTTAGTATGTCTGGAAATGTTTTTATCATTTTCCCTTCCTCTTCTCCCTACAGCTTTTTTTCTGAGAAAGAGGCTTTCTAAATTTGACACCATGAAAAACATTAAGTTCAGAAAATGTAACTATAGCTTTTTTTTTTTTTTTTTTTTTTTTTTTTTTTTTTTTTTAAGAATGGAGTCTCGCTCTGTCATCCAGGCTGGAGTGCAGTGGCATGATCTTGGCTCACTGCAACCTCCGCCTCTCGGGTTCAAGCGATTCTCCTACCTCAGCCTCCCAAGTAGCTGGGACTATAAGCACATGCCACCACGCCCGGCTAATTTTTTGTATTTTAGTAGAGACAGGGTTTTCACTGTGTTAGCCAGGATGATCTCGATCTCCTGACCTCACGATCCACTCACCTCGGCCTCCCAAAGTGCAGGGATTACAGGCGTGAGCCACCGCGCCCGGCCAACTATAGCTTTTCTAACTATATTTAATATTTATGGTTTTTTCTGTTCTCAAATTTCTGTTGTCATGAGGAAAAACTCAGAGATGTTAAAATCTTTAAATTTTCACAGCTTATAGCACCATTACTCTCCCCAAATTAAAAACATTAAAAGGAAAACTTAATACTTTAGAAATAATGGCCAATGACACTAAATTGCAATGTATCAAATATTGAATTTTATGAGCAAATCTCATTACGTATAAACATATTTATGTTCCTAAAGATTTAGGTTCCTAAAGATAACCCTTAAACTTATAAAAAGGTTTGTAGATATCTCAATTTCCCCCCACAAATCTCTCGCCCCCATCATCATCATGGCTTACCATGTCTGTAGTCAGGACTTTCCATAATTCCCTGTGTGTTTGTACTCAGTTCCCCATATAATTATGGGGAAATTCACTCTTGAGGGTTTTGCTTTGGTATTAGTCAGGAATGAGAATAGGATGCAAGCTGGGGCCACTGTGTGGCAGGGCCTAAGGCAGTGGGGTAAGAAGACCTCACACTGCCATGTTGCACAGCTTGCAGACCTGTGCAAGGAGCCCTGCGCTGGACTGCTTTGCCCACCCCCGCCAAGGATATTCTGCAGCAGGTGGGTGAGGAGGATGTGCCTATTAAGACCAGAAGATTGAAGAAGCAGGCAAAATCACTGCAGGAGGATGTGACCTGGGAACTGGTGGTCCTGCGGAGGATGCTGAAGGAATGGAAGACTGCCTGGGCTCTGAGTGAGTGAAGGGAGGTCCTGAGATACTGTATGTTTGTGAGAAGTGGTTCTCATCTGGGACTAGGCTTTCTCAGTCTTTGAAAAATCCATCCCTCCTTTGTGAAATGTAAAAATCTGGTTCACACATTGGGTGTTAGATGAACTTCAGTTGACATATATCTGGGTGCTTTTTGCATGGGTGGGTATTACTTCAGTAATTTGTAGAAACTCATTACACTGAAGACTCTTCAGAGGCAGGGATCCTATCTTTTTTTTTTTTTTTTTTTTTGAGACAGAGTTTCACTCTTGTTGCCTCGGCTGGAGTGCAATGGTGGGATCTCAGTTTACTGAAACCTCGGCTTCCTGAGTTCAAGTGATTCTCCTGCCTCAGCCTCCTGAGTAGCTAGGATTATAGGCACCTACCACCATGCTTGCTTAACTTTTTGTATTTTTAGTAGAGATGGGGTTTCACCATGTTGGCCAGACTGGTCTCGAACTCCTGACCTCAGGTGATCTGCCTGCCTTGGCCACCGCGCCAGCCCTTTTTTTTTTTTTCCAAGATGGAATTTCACTCTGTCTCCCAGGCTGGAGTGCAATGGCACTTGATTTTGGCTCACTGCAACCTCTACCTCCCAGGTTCAAGCGATTCTCCTGCCTCAGCCTCCCGAGTAGCTGGGACTATGGGCATGTGCCACGATGTCTGGCTAATTTCTGTATTTTTAGTAGAAACAGGGTTTCACTATGTTGGCCAGGCTGGTCTCGAACTCCTGACTTCAGGTGATCTCCTGGCCTTGGCCTCCCAAAGTGCTGGGATTACAAGCGTAAGCCACTACACCCAGGCGACCCTATCTTATTGATTTCCAAACTTTATGTAAATGATGCATGAAGGGAAGAACAAAATATGCTGTCCAACCGTTGTCCATGTTGTCGTTGACTGTGGTATCAGTAACCCCTCTCCAAAATTCATTCGTAGAGTTGGGGCTATCCTATACTTACTTTGCCTTCAAAGATAGGAGAGTAGAAGTCTGAGTGCCTGGGACAAAGTAATGGCCTGGCAAGGACTGTTGAAAGCTATGGTATTTGAGAACTCAACAGCTGTTGGCTTTCAGAACATGATAGACAAGTTTAGTTAGTGCAGGAAAAAGAGAGGCGATCCATTAGGTAAACTGGATCAGATAAACAACAACAAAAAAGACTGAAGGAAGCACCTACAGATAGTAGGAGCTTTGAAATAAAAGTCTGATACCTGCCAAAAGAGTAGTTAGCAACTAAAATGAAGAAGATGTCGAAAGCCAAATGGAAGTGCCCTCAAAGACAAAGAACCTAATGAAAACCACAATAATTAACACTCATTGAACCTTCATTATCTTGTCAGGCATTTTGCTAAACACTTTGTCTAGTTAACTCATTTAACACTAAGAGTAACTCAATATGTGGATTCTAGTATTATGCCCGTATTACAAATAAGAAATCTCAGGCTCAGGGTTAAGTAACTTATCCACAGTCACATAGCTAATAACTGCGATCCCAAACCAGGTATGTCTGAAAACAAAGTACCCTTAACTACTTTGTTTTATTGTCCCTTTTATTTCCCAGATGGTTACAACAAAAACTTATTTAACGAAAGCGAGATAGATACGATGGGGTTGGGAGAAGTTTTATCTGGGAACTTACCTGAAGAGGGTACAAGGATCATCAGAGAAATAACTCCCTAAAGACCCCATCTCTGGGCCCTTTATTCTTCTGACCTAATGTTTTGCTTGAATTATTCTGGGTGAAGGGCAGACTTCTTGTCACCTGCCTGCAGCACAATATCTAATCCTAACTAGGTGGTTCTCTTTTCATTTCCCTCACTGTGGCTCAGTCATAGAGTGGCACCATGAGACAGTGGAGAACCTGCTTCGGAGCTTGGGAGACCTGCATGATGACGTTCGGATCCAAGCTATCACCACATGTGCCACAGCTGCTTTGGAACGGCCCCGGATTGCCACCAGCCAGAGGGACTCAGGTGAGAGCTAAAGCTGAACTGCTTGAGAACATAAGCAACTCATAAAGCCATGGAACATCTGGACTGGTAGGGACCCAGGGCTGATCTGAGATTATTTTACAAATGTGGAAACCAAGACTCAGAGACTGGCCTATATATACATGCTTATCAGCAATAGACATGAGATTAAAATTCCAGACTTCTAGTCCAGTAATTTTTGAACTACATTTCATCACCTTTTGTTTGCTCAGTGGCCTGCAGGGAAGTTAACATTTCCCACCTTGAAGATCCCATTCTTTCCTTTTGTTGGTAGAGACTGTGTCTTGCTATGTTGACCAGGCTAGTCTTGAACTCATGGCCTCAAGTAATCCTCCCACCTCAACCTCCCAAACTGCTGGGATTACAGGCATAAGCCACTGTGCCCAGCCAAGATCCCATGCTTTATTGATTGACTGATTGATTGATTGATTGATTTAGAGACAGAGTCTTGCTCTGTCGCCCAGGCTGGAGTGCAGTGGCGCCATCTCTGCTCACTGCAACCTCTGCCTCCCAGGTTCAAGCAATTCTCCTGCCTTAGTCTCCCGAGTAGCTGGGACTACAGGCATATGCCACCATGCCTGGCTAATTTTTTTGTATTTTTAGTAGAGACAGGGTTTCACCAGGTTGGCCAGGCTGGTCTTGAACTCCTAACCTCAAGTGACCCACACACCTCAGCCTCCCAAAGTGCTGGGATTACAGGCATGAGCCACCGCGCCTGACAAAATCTTAAAATATGATTCATGGGCTCAGCTGTGCCATTCCTTGGGCAGTTAGCTAACCTCTCTGAGCTTCAACTTCCTTATCTATAAAATGAGAGTAGTGGCAGACAAAGGGATAACAAACCTTTCCCCTTCCTACTTGAGAATTTGAACTTCAGTTAAATGCCCACCTGTTCCCCTAAAAACCTGATAAGAACACCTTTATAGGCAACATTGGTTATGATATAAACCCTGATTGATAAATTACATTGGGACTGAGAAGAGTTATAAGTGAAATATAAATACTTGATAGGGACACTATAGTTTGGGCCTCCCTGGATACTATAACTTATAACAGGCCAGCCCTTTGTGGACCCTAGAATTGTGTCTATGGAATTTTTATAAGAGATATTAGTTCCTGTAAAGCATAATTTCACCCAGTGAATAAACAATATGTTCCTGTGCTGTCCCCAAGACTCTGTGGAATGCTCAAGACAGCCTTAAGAACTCCAGCCAAGGCCAGGCGTGGTGGCTCACACTTGTAATCCCAGCACTTCGGAAAGCCGAGGCAGGTGGATCACCTGAGGTCAAGAGTTCAAGACCAGCCTGGCCAACATGGTGAAACCTCGTCTCTACTAAAAGTACAAAAATTAGCCAGGCATGGTGATAGGCGCCTGTAGTCCCAGATACTCAGGAGGCTGAGGCAGAAGCATCGCCTGAACCCAGGAAGCAGAGGTTGCAGTGAGTCAAGATTGTGCCATTGCACTCCAGCCTGGGCAACAGAGCAAAAACTCTATCTCAAAAAACAACAACAACAACAAAACAAAAAACAAAAAAACACCACCAGCCAATAGGGATGCCTGATGCTGCTGCCCTGTTGACAAACTATGCTCTGTCCCATATCCTTCTGGTGCCATGCATGGCCCATGACAGTCTTATGAACCTTAATGTTTGGTTGAACCAAAAAAGACTCCCTGGTGAGCTCTACGATACCTACCTTGCCTAATTCAACCAACATTGAAAGACAATGAGATAATCAATGTGAAAACACTATATTATAAAGCACTACCTAAATATAATTGTTCTTACAAATATAAAGGCTTGGCTGGGCGCAGGGGCTCACGCCTGTAATCCCAGCACTTTGGGAGGGCAAGGAAGGTGGATCACAAGGTCAGGAGATTGAGACCATGCTGGCTAACACCGTGAAACTCCGTCTCTACTAAACATACAAAAAATTAGCCGTGCGTGGTGGTGGGCGCCTGTAGTCCCAGCTACTTGGGAGGCTGAGGCAGGAGAATGGCGTGAACCCAGGAGGCGGAGCTTGCAGTGAGTGGAGATCACACCACTGCACTCCAGCCCAAGCGACAGAGCAAGACTCTGTCTCAAAAAATATATTAAATACATAAATAAATAAATATCTATATCTATCTGTCTATCTAAATAAAGGCTCATGGGGCAAATCGGTTGCTTTTAATCACTAAAACTAATGGTGTAGTTCACTGTAGCATAGCTGGAAACATTCTCCTTCAGCTTGAATATAGCTGTTTAGAGGCCAGATGATGAAGGACTGGGAACTGGCATACCAGCACAGAGTTGAGCTTTAACACCTTGAGCATAAAATCCTGCCCATCTCAAGGGCTCAGCTAAACTGTAATTATGTTATATAGCACTAAGCAACTGCAACCGGGACTGAGGTTGGCCACCACGTGGCTGTAGAAAGGAAGCTGTGTGTGAGAAAAGCAAAGGAGCTAGTACTCTCTTACCTGGCTCTTTTGATCACAGACCAGACCATCCAGGACTTGCCGGAGGTTCTACTGCCTGCCCTAGAGGCTGCTCTTTGTGACAAGAATGCCAATGTGCGGATGGCAGCAGCAATATGCCAATATGCCATACAGTCACATAATCCCCTTGCCCAGAACATCATGCAGACTGCCCTTCTGAAGGGTGAGTAACTCCGTTACTTCTGACTTGGAAATATGGGATAGACATCTCACTATCAGCTTTCCCAGTCCTTTCCTCTCCACTGTCATGCTCTGCAATGTCTGCTATATTGGGTTTAGATTTATGTCAGACCATTTGAAAATTAAGGCCAGACGCTGTCGCTCACACCTGTAATCCCAACACTTTGGGAGGCCAAGGTAAGAGGATCACCTGAGCATAGGAGTTCTAAACCAGCCTGAGCAATATAAGAAGACCCCATCTCTATAAAAAATTTTAAAATTAGCCAGGTGTGGTGGTGTGCTCCTGTAGACCCAGCTACCTAGGAGGCTGAGGCAGACCTATGTATACATGCTTATCAGAGTCAGCTTGAGCCCAGGGGGTTGAAGCTGCAGTAAGCCACGACGGTGCCACTGTACTCCAACCTGGGTGACAGAGCAAGACCCTGTCTCTTAAAAAAAAGGAAAAAAAGAAAATTTTTCTTTCTAGGTACTTTAACAAAACAGATATACTGCCACCAAGTGGTAGCTGGACTAAATTTTTTTTTTTTTTTTCTAGACAGAGTTTCACTCTTGTTGCCCAGGCTGGATGGAGTGCAATGGTGGGATCTCGGCTCACTGCAACCTCCACCTCCTGGGTTCAAGCAATTCTCCTGCCTCAGCCTCCCAAATAGCTGGGATTACAGGCGCGTGCCACCATGCCTGGCTGATTTTTGTATTTTTAGTAGAGACGGGGTTTCACCATGTTGGCCAGGCTGGTCTTGAACTCCTGACCTTAGGTGATCCGCCCACTTTGGCCTCCCAAAGTGTGGGGATTACAGGTGTTAGCCACCGTGCCCAGCCAATATGATTCTTCTAAATATGGTTTAAATAAGAAATGGTATTTTTAGACTGAGTGGGGTACAAGGAAGTGAGATATCAGGTGGCTAGCAGCCTTAGGTATCAATTCAAAGGCTGTTCTCTAGGGAGAAAACACATCACCATTCTGAACTCTTTTTCACCCAACTGTGGCAGGTAACAGTGTGGATAGCTGGGCTGCAGCTCAGTGCTTGGCTCTGGAAGGTACTGCCACTTACCCTGTCATTAAGAGGATCCTCCACCAGCTGTTTACAAAGAGGAATGAGGACACTGAGGAACAGTCTTATATCCTCCTGAGCCATCTGAGTGAGAAGACAGTATGTGTCCATTACTGGGTCAGAGAAAGAAACAGTTTTGGGGAGCAATTAGGTCTTTGAGGTCAGTGAATGTAAGCCATCTAACAGGCAGCTGGGGCCGGGGCAGTGGCTCATGCCTGTAATCCCAACACTTCAGGAGGCCGAGGCAGGTGGATCACTTGAGGTCAGGAGTTTGAGACCAGACTGGCCAACATGGGTGAAACCCCATATCTACTAAAAATACAAAAATTAGCCAGGTGCAATGGTACACACCTGTAGTCCCAGCTATTTAGGAGGCTGAAGCATGAGAATCGCTTGAGCCTGGGAGGTGGAGGTTGCAGTGAGCTGAGATCACGCCACTACACTCCAGCCTAGGTGATAGAGCAAGATTCTGTCTCAAACAAATAAAATACAATAAAATGCAGCTGGGCTGGGCATTGTCACTCACGCCTTTAATCCCAGCACTTTGGGAGGCTGAGGTGGGAGTATCCCTTCGGTCCAGGAGTTCAAGAGCAGCCTGGGCAATATAGTGAGACTCTGTCTCTACAAAAAAAGAAATAAAATTAGTCAGGCATGGTGGTGTGTGCCTGTAATCCTAGCTACTCAGGAGGCTGAGGTGGGAGGATCACTTGAGCCTGGCAGGTTGAGGCTGCAGCGAGCTGAGATTACACCACTGTACTCCATTCTGAGCGACAGAGCAGGACCCTGTCTCGAAAAATTAATTTTTTTTTGTTTGTTTGTTTTTTTGAGACGGAGTCTGGCTCTGTCACCCAGGCTGGAGTGCAGTGGCCGGATCTCAGCTCACTGCAAGCTTCGCCTCCCGGGTTTACGCCATTCTCCTGCCTCAGCCTCCCGAGTAGCTGGGACTACAGGCGCCCGCCACCTCGCCCGGCTAGTTTTTTGTATTTTTTAGTAGAGACGGGGTTTCACTGTTAGCCAGGATGGTCTCGATCTCCTGACCTTGTGATCCGCCCGTCTCGGCCTCCCAAAGTGCTGGGATTACAGGCTTGAGCCACCGCGCCCGGCCAAAAAATTAATTAAACAATTAGTTAATTAGATAAAATGCAGTCGGTTGGGTTGATGATCTCAAGCATAAGGTAGAATAAGCATGAGTAAACTTGGGTGTAGAGGTGTATACAAGGGGAAGTCACAACAGTTAGCTGAGAGAAAAGTCAGAATTAGGTTGCAAATGATCTCTATTTGCATATGCAAGAAGAGTTGTGACATGTAGAATTTGCTTCTGCTAGAAGTTTACCATTGAAAACTGCAGAGACCTACATTTGTGTTTAGTTACTTTCAATAGTAATGTGAAAGTCATAAGCTTGAGGTATATAAAAATCATTTTAGTAGTAAAAACAAAGTCAGGAAAGGAAGGTCCCAGTTTTCTGTTTAGGTTATTAAATTTGTATTTTGTTCCCCAATTTATGATCCCAGAGTCAGTTGGCTGAGACGGAAACATGCCCCATCTCTTGTGAGTCCACTGGTGACATTAATTATGCAGGATGCCATGTCAGAATGTACTTCAAGGTTCTAGTATCTCTAAAAGTGATTGTGAATATCCATACAAGTCTTCCATTTCCTCAGACCCTGATACACACCATGCTTGCTGTGGAGCTGAACAGCTGTCAATGGAAGAACCGGATTGTGGCCTGCCAGGTTTTCTCCCGGATCAGTGGAAAAGTCTGCTTGGTAAACCTCTTTCTTTTCCTCCAGGACAGAAAGCCTAAAAGAGGCTGAGCTACAGAGGCCTTCTACTTTTTGCTGCTATGTAGTATCCCATTCTTACCAAACAGATCTCTGTTCCCACATCACTACTTCTTACTTCTAGCCCAGAATTATCTTCAAATGCCAGCATGTCTGTCTAGAAGCCAATGCTTCTCAGTGCAGTGCTGGTCCACAAACTGCTGGTAACTGATCCACAATGAAATAGCACAAAAACTGACAGATTAGAAACGTTTATAGTAGGCTGAGTGTGGTGGCTCACATCTGTAATCCCAGCACTTGGGGAGGCCAAGGCGGGGGGATCACGAGGTCAGGAGCTTGAGACAAGCCTGACCAACATGGTGAAAACTCCATCTCTACTAAAAATACAAAAAGTAGCTGGGTGTGGTGGTGGGCGCCTATAATCCCAGCTACTCGGGAGGCTGAGGCAGGAGAAATGCTTGAACCCAGGAGGCTGAGGTTGCAGTGAGCCAAGATCTCACCACTGCACTCTAGCCTGGGTGACAGAGGGAGACTCCATCTCAAAAAAAAAAAAAAAGAAAAGAAAGAAAGAAACGTTTACAGTAATTTGATATTGCCTCAATATCAACAGACTTTATCAGTCAATGGCGTATTTTCCTCCCCCTAAAATTGGTTCTTCCTCAAAGATCATTCGAGAAGCACTGACTTAAACTACCCAAAAACCCATCTAAATGAGTGTCTGTGGTAGTTCTCTGAGTGTTTGGCACACACATATAAAACACAGTCCCGGCTGGGCGCGGTGGCTCACACCTGTAATCCCAGCACTTTGGGAGGCCAAGGCAGGTGGATCAGAGCTCAGGAGTTTGAGACCAGCCTGGCCAACATGGTGAAACCCCATCTCTACTAAAATACAAAAATTAGCTAGGTGTGGTGGCTGGCACCTGTAATCCTAGCTACTTGGGAGGCTGAGGCACAAGAATTGCTTGAACCTGGAAGGGAGAGGTTGCAGTGAACCGAGATCGTGCCACTGCACTCTAGCCAGGGCGACCGTGCGAGACTCTGTCTCAAAAACAAACAAACAAAAAACCATCATCTCAGCTTTCACAAAATTAACACTATGGTAGGAATAAGACTCATATATACAGATGATTCAAGAACAAGCAATAAATATAAGGTACTCTTTTAAAACTTTTCAGAGAGAGAGATTAGTTTGGGTTAAATTTATTGCTTAAAGTTCTGTGAAGGGGTCCGGTGCAGTGGTTCATGCCTGTAAGCCCAGCACCTTGGGAGGCTGAGGCGGGTGGATCACTTGAGACCAGGAGTTCGAAACCAGCCTGGTCATGATGGCGAAACCACGTCTCTACTAAAAATACAAAAATTAGCTGGGCATGGTGGCACACGCCTATAATCCCAGCTACTTGGGGAGGAGAATCGCTTGAACCTAGGAGATGGAGGTTTCAGTGAGCCAAGATCGCGCCACTGCACTCCAGCCTGGGCGACAGAGTAAGACTCCATCTGAAAAAAAAAAAAAAAAACCAACTGTCGGTGAAGATGGTGGGGCTCAGCTAGAACTGTAGAGGGAATTCCAGGCAACACTTTGTTTTCGCCATTATTTCCCAATCATCTTCAGGTGTCCAAATGGGCGCTTTCCCTTCTTCCTATGTGCTACTTCATCTTTTCCTTATAACTTTGGGTATCTCCAGAATAGCCTAGAACATTGGCATTTCCATTATAAGTGAACACCCTCCACTCTGTAACCTTGACATTTTGATATGGGAAGCAGAAAATCTGGCCACTCAATAGAGTAATCACCTGAAAACGTTTTGGACTTGGGTTAGTTCTGTCTCAAGTGCTATAGCACCCTGCTGCTAAAGTCCTGGACCAGCAGCACAGGCATCACCTGTGCTTATTAGAAATGCAAAAATCGGCCAGGCACGGTGGCTCACACCTACAATCTCAGCACTTTGGGAGGCTGAGAAGGGCAGATCACCTGAGGTTGAAAGTTTGAGACCAGGCTGACTAACATGGAGAAAATCCGTCTCTACTAAAAAAACAGGCCGGGCGCGGTGGCTCACGCCTGTAATCCCAGCACTTTGGGAGGCCAAGGCGGGCGGATCACAAGGTCAGGAGATCGAGACCATCCTGGCTAACACAGTGAAACCCTGTCTCTACTAAAAATACAAAAAATTAGCTGGGCGTGGTGGCAGGCGCCTGTAGTCCCAGCTACTCGGGAGGCTGAGGCAGGAGAATGGTGTGAACCCAGGAGGCGGAGGTTGCAGTGAGCTGAGATCACGCCACTGTGCCCTAGCCTGGGCAACAGAGCGAGACTCTATCTCAAAAAAAAAATTAGCCAGGCGTGGTGGCACATGCCCATAATCCCAGCTACTCAGGAGGCTGAGACAGGAGAATCACTTGAACCCTGGAGGTGGAGGTTGCAGTGAGCCAAGATCGTGCCATTGCACTTCAGCCTAAGCAACAAGAGTGAGACTCCATCTCAAAAAAACAAAAAAAAAAAAGGAAATGCAAAAATCTCATCTTAGGCCAGCTCAATCCAAAACTGCATCTTAACAATATCACTTTAACAACATCTGATTCATCTGTACCTTCACCTCCTTGGCACTTGGCACTTAGAATTGTCAACTGAAAGTAAAAAGACATGCAGAGCTAGCAGGGGCTGAGGTAAAGATGATGAGGACTTCATGGCAGACTGCTGGAGCTAAGAAAGGCAGTATGTCTATAAGTCTTTTCACTCATTCAGTAAGCATGCAGTTTCTGACCACGTCTGGCGCGCTAGGCACTATGCTACCACTGGGGTGCAGGGCTAAGTCTTCCCTTAGTAAATATTGTAAGTAGCTAGAACAGAAGCAGCTATGAGGTGTTGTGGGGATTTCCTGTGCTTACAAGGGGCAAAGAAGACTTCACTAAGGAGATGTCTTTATTTTTTAAAATTTTTAATAAAAGATCAGTGTGATAGGAAGGAGATGCTTTTGAGCTAAGTCGTAAAGGAAGAGTACAAAGACATCAAGTACCAGGTAGGAGTAGAGAAGGGAGATACTTCTAGCAGGGAGAACAGCATGGGCACATTTACGCAATCATTGTGTAGTAATCTTTGCCCATTCCTCTCTGAAAGAAGTGCACTTATAGAGTGACCAACTATTCTGGTTTGTCCAGGCAATGGGACTTTCAGTACCAAAACCAGGAGAGTCCCAGGCAAACTGCAATGAGCTGGTCACCTCATCAAGTATCATTTTCAAATTTTAAGTCTCCCAGGTACAGATTATGTTTGCACTGATACCATATAGTTTAAAGGATGAGCTTGGGAGAGAGAGCTGGGTTTGAGTCCTGGTTCCAGCACTCACCAGGTTAACCTTGGACAAGTTGATCAAAGCCTCCATTCTGTCATCTGTAAATGGTAGCAATATCTGCCCCGCTGGATTCTTTGGGAGAGTAAGGGATGGGAAAAAACACTCACGACAATCCTCATTAGTACAGTGATGGGTAAAAAAAGAAAAAACAGCACAACGCCAAGCACAAAATTAACGTTCAGTAAGTGATAGCTAACGATCATATCTACTTATAGGATATGAAACATAAGTTGATCCAGCTGATGTGGAATGACTGGAATAAGGAAGTGAGGCGAGCAGCTGCGCAGGCGCTGGGGCAAATGAGCCTTGGGAAAGAGGTGCACGACATAATCAGGTAAGACCCAGTCAACATGAGGAGACACTCTTCTAAATTCTTAGAAGTGTTTAGGAAGCAGTCCGGGCACGGTCGCTCCCAACACTTTGGGAAGCTGAGGATGGCAGACCACGAGGTCAGGAGATTGAGACCATCCTGGCTAACACAGTAAAACTCTGTCTTTACTAAAAATACAAAAAAATTAGCTGGGCATGGTGGCACACACCTGTTGTCACAGCTACTTGGGAGGCTGAGGCAGGAGAATCACTTCAACCCGGGAGGCGGAGGTTGCAGTGAGCAGAGATAGCGCCACTGCACTCCAGCCTGGTGACAGACCAAGACTCCGTCTCAAAAAAAAAAAAAAAAAAAAGAAAGAAAGGAAAAAGTGCTTAGGAGGCCTGGGATTCAGCCACCCAGCATTTGTTTAGCTCCTCTGTACAGACCCTGGACCAGGTCCCACTGTAAAAAATTAACAGTCCCTACAAACTAACAACGTGACTAGGGAAAGAATCATTGAGTGCCCAGTAGGCGTGAGGCAATGGTTTGGGTGTTGGAGGGTGTTCGAAAGTATGATGCAATTCTGATGACCACATGCAAAATATACAAACACCTAATTAAAAATACCAAATCATTAAAAACTAGAACAAATGGAGTATACCATAACTGCTGGAGCAGAAAAATGGAATACTTAGCGTGGCTAGAGGTGTAAGGCCAAGTTTCACAGAGGGATTGCACAGGAGGGCCAGCCCAGTGGCACACATCTATAATCCCAACACTTTGAGACTCCAAAGCAGGAGGCTCAATTGAGCCCAGGAATTCGAGACCAGCCTGGGCAACATAGCAAGACCTTGTCTCTACTAAAAATAAAAAAAAAAAAATTGGCCGGGCACAGTGGCTCATGCCTGTAATCCCAGCACTTTGGGAGGCCAAGGCAGGCGGATCACGAGCTCAGGAGATCGAGACCATCCTGGCTAACATGGTGAAACCCCGTCTCTACTAAAAATACAAAATGGCGTGGTGGTGGGCGCCTGTAGTCCCAGCTATTCAGGAGGCTGAGGCAGGAGAATGGCGTGAACCCAGGAGGCGGAGCTTGCAGTGAGAGGAGATCGTGCCACTGCACTCCAGCCTGGGCAACAGAGTGAGACTCCGTCTCAAAAATAATAATAAAAAATAAAAATAAAAATAAATTAGCCAGTGTGGTGGTGTATGCCTGTAGTCCCAGCTACTTGGGAGGCTGAAGCAAGAGGATTGCCAGGGTCCAGGAAGTCCAAGGCTGTCATGAGCCATCATCATGCCACTGCATTCCAGCCTGGGCAACAGAGAAAGACCCTATCTCAAAAAAAAAAAAAAAAAAGAGAGAGAAACTGCATAGGAGCCAGGCAGAGTGGGTAAGTGCCTATAATCCCAGCTACTCAGGCTGAGGCAGGAGAATCACTTGAGGTCAGGAGTTCAAGACCAGCCCGGGCAATAGCAAGACTCCATCTCTAAAAATAATTTAAGGCCGGGCATGGTGGCTCACACCTGTAATCCCAGCACTTTGGGAGGCTGAGACGGGAGGATCACAAGGTCAGGAGATTGAGACCACCCTGGCTAACACAGTGAAACCCCGTCTCTACTAAAAATACAAAAAAAATTAGCCGGGTGTGGTTGTGGGCACCTGTAGTCCCAGTTACTCGGCAGGCTGAGGCAGGAGAATGGCGTGAACCCGGGAGGCAGAGCTTGCAGTGAGCCGAGATGGCACCATTGCACTCCAGCCTGGGCGACAGAGCGAGACTCTGTCTCAAAAAAAAAAAAAAAAAAAAAAAAGAAAAAGAAAAAGAAACCCCGTCTCTACTAAAAATACAAGAAAAACAAAATTAGCCAGGCGTGGTGGTGGGTGCCTATAGTCCCAACTACTCAGGAGGCTGAGGCAGGAGAATGGCATGAACCCAGGAGGTGGAGCTTGCAGTGAGCCAAGATTGCACCACTGCACTCCAGCCTGGGAGACAGAGCAAGACTCCGTCTCCAAATAATAATAATAATAAAATAAATAAAAATAATTTAAACAAACAAAAAGACTACATAGGCATTCTAGGCTGGAAGCCAAATGCAGAAATAATCATGGCACACGTGAGGGCGATGGAGAAGAGAACTTGACTGTGAAAAGAGGTGCAAGTTGACATTTTCCTTTATTCAGTCATTCAATGTAACTGAAAGCCCTGCATTACCTAATTACCGAATAGCTATGAATTAGGGATTCAAGTAAAGAAGACAATCGAGCTCTGTACCCAGTAAAACTTACCTTATGAGCATAAGGCTAACTGGGATTGACAGCCTACAGAACTCGGATTTTATCAGGAGGGCATACATTGGGGTTGGGAGTTAGGTACTGAAAGTTTAAGGAAGCGAAAGAAAAGCAACTTGTGCCTTACAGGGTCAAGCTGGGTCAAGGAAATTCCCAGGAGCGTGTGGAAGCTCTCTCCCTGATAGGTGAGCTCAAGCTTATGACCGCCAAGCTTCTCCCAAGCTTCCTGCACTGCTTCTCTGATGACTTCACAGCAGTCCGGCGGGCAGCCTGTTTGGCAGCTGGTGCCCTGCAAATCCGCGACAAGATGGTGAGTCAGGGAAACATATTCTTATCGTACCTGATTGACCTGAAGAGGGCATTACCTTCCCTGGTTGTGCACAGTATGCTCAACATTCTGCAGGGACACAGAATGAGAGATCGGAACTGGGAAGGGGGTACATAAGCCACTTCAAACAGGACCGTTTCAGGGGCGTGCAATCTTTTGGCTTCCTGGGGCCACACTGGAAGAATTGTCTTGGGCCACACATAAAGTACACTAACACTAACAATAGTTGATGAGCTTTAAAAAAAAAAAAAAGGTCCATGCATAAATCTCATGTTTTAAGAAAGTTTACGAACTTGTGTTGGGTCACATTCAAGGTCGTTCTGGGCCACATATTGGACAAGCTTGGTTTAGCTCCCAGCCAGCCCAGACTTCAGTTCTAGAGCACACCCCTGAATCCTGTTCTCACCTCAGTTAACTAGCTTCTCATTACCTGGGTGCTGATGGGCTTTAGGATCAACTCCCATAAATGGAGTTATAATTCCGTTATTAGGGAAAAATCTATTTGAAGTGTTCAAGAGAAGCCATATGGCTACAGATCTGTAGACTGAGAAAATCAATAGCAGATAATTCAGCTAATCTACTTACTATGCATACAGGTTGGTACTTTAGGCTCCAGCTCATTTGTCACCAGAATTGATAGGTCATTTTTCAATTATAGCTCCTTTTAGAGATAAGTGGTGTCCCTGTTTCTGATTCATTATTTTGCTTTGTTTTGTTTTTTTGCTTTTTTGAGATGGAGTCTCGCTCTGTCACCTAGGCTGGAGTACAGTGGCACGATCTCAGCTTACTACAACCTCCACCTCCCGGGTTCAAGCAATTCTCCTGCCTCAGCCTCCAAGTAGCTGGGATTACAGGCATGTGACACCATGCCCGGCTAATTTTTGTATTTTTAGTAGAGACAAGGTTTCACCACATTGGCCAGGCTGGTCTCAAACTCCTGACCTCAAGTGATCCGCCCACCTTGGCATCCCAAAATGCTGGGATTACAGGTGTGCGCCACTGCACCCAGTTGCTTCTGGTTCATTCTTGCTCTGGTCCTCCCCAGTTAACACTGCCTTTTATCCATCCTAGGTGCTTGAATGCCTCCTGAACCTGATGCAGAGAGATCCTTACTGGAAAATCAAGGCCTTTGCCATTCGAGGTATTATAGAAGTAGTGTCCCAAACTCTTAAACCTTAAATACCTTTCCCTATGCAAGTATAAATGATCCCCAGAAACTCTCTAATAAAGGGGTGAAGTGCAGGAGAGGTAATGATCTTAGCTTCTCAGAAGTTCCTTGTCTGAGAAGAGAAAGATAATTTTCTTCTTCAATTTTTAGTGAAAGATCCTGAGTCTAGGTATATGTCAATCTTAAGTTAAAGACAGGGCTGACAAGACAGTCCCAGCCAACAGAATTAAGGATAAGATCCAAGTATGTATCCACTGCTGGATGCATCTTGCTTTCCTTGGATATCTCAACTATTACGCTCTATAAGGCAGATCAGTTTCAAGACTGCTACAGCCCTAAAACCCTGCCCCTTAATCAGCCTAGTTTCTTTTTAGAATCTTTGGCATTGCTTCTCTTTTTGACATAGATAAATAATTGTGCCTCCTTTCCCCATCACCCTGCTGGGACTAGGTGGATCTTCCATGTTATCTGTTCTATATTTCATCCCCGAAATAGGCAAATATCCTAATGAGCAAGGATGGGATGGAACATCCCTCTTCTAGGAATTCTTTGGAGGTAATGTCCCACTCTAACCTACCCTTAAAATTATAATGGTGATTACCATCCAAAAGGGAAAGTACTGTTTGCAAAACTCAGTTTATTTCTGGATGCTAGAATATAGTAAGCTCAGTCTTCGGGGACATGCTGCCCTCTAATCTCTGCAGCTTTGGGACAGATTGGGCAAGTAAGTCCCAAGCTGACGGATCTTCTGCTCTGGGCTATTCACTATGAAGAGTCACCAGGTGTACGGCTGGAAGCTTGCCGTAGCATCCTAGCCCTGAAACTTCAAGGGGACCGGGTCAGGGACACCTTCCTAGACGTGCTGCTCCTGGAGAACCACGATGCTGTTCTAAAGTAAGCACTAAACCTCTGGCTCCCACCATGACCTTATACGGCCAACTCTCACATCTTTGCTCATTGAATATATTCCTGACTTTCCAGGCTGCCTAATGGCAGTAAAAGCACAGTCTCACCTGCACATTCACCACTCACCCACATAGGTAACAGAAAAACTGGCCTAAATTAGATTGAAAGTCAAACTTACGTAGTTCATGCATCTTTTCTCCCCACCAGGATGGTTTTAAGTTATTCATACATTCAACTAACATTTATCAAGTGCCTATTGGAACAAGTTTTAGAGTGAAAAAGACCAGGGTTTGAATTCCAGCTCTGGCATGCAAGAGCTATGTGAGCCTGTGTAAGGTATTTAAACTCTGTGAGCCCATTTTTTTCAATCAATCAAATGCAGGTGATAGTCTACATTATAGAGTTGTGGTGACAAGTAATGAGATGACATGTTTAGCGCCTGTCATAAAGGTGTTCAGTAAATGCTACCTATTGGCACCTTCAAATATATTGTCTTGGCCAGATGCAGTGGCTCACATCTGTAATCCCAACACTTTGGGAGGCCGAGGCAGATGGATCACCTGAGGTCAGGAGTTTGAGACCAGCCTGGCCAACACTGCAAAACCCGTCTCTACTAAAAATACAAAAATTAGACGGGCATGGCAAGGTGTGGTGGCTCACACCTGTAGCCCCAACACTTTGGGAGGCCAAGATGGGTGGATCACCTGAGGTCAGGAGTTCTAGACCAGCCTGGTCAACATGGTAAAACCCCATCGCTACTAAAAATATAAAAATTAGCTGGGCATGGTGGTGCACACCTATAATCCCAGCTACTCAGGAGGCTGAGGCAGGAGAATCGCTTGAACCTGGGAGGCGGAGGTTGCACTGAGCCGAGATCACGCCATTGCACTCCAGCTCTGGGCAACGGAGCAAGACTCCATCTCGGAAAAAACAAAAAACAAACAAAAAAACCCACAAGTATATTGTCTCAAAAACTGTATAGTATTCCTATAAGCTAAGCATTACACCATTTTTGCATATAAGGCTCAGAAAACTGCACAGTTAGGATTGGAACTTGGGATTCTTAACTGATTCCAAGTCCTGTATTTTCTATCCCCATACTTCTTTAAAGGGCAGGGTAGAATAATCTAAGAAGTCCTTCTTATCTTTCAGAGAAGTGTACCAGACAATGAAGATACTCAACTTAGGAAATGAAGGAAACCAAGAAATGCTTCAGGAGATCAAGAACAGGGTAAATAAGTGCAAGCTCTGTTTTCAAGAGAAAATTCAGGGCTCTCAAGAGTTCCTCAGACCCTGTCCTCCTCAAATATGTACATACCCTTTTTCCCACCATAGAAATACTTTCAAAAACCCCAGACACAGATGCCGCATCATTTGAAAATGCAGACCGGGCGCGGTGGCTCAAGCCTGTAATCCCAGCACTTTGGGAGGCCGAGACGGGCGGATCACAAGGTCAGGAGATCGAGACCA
Organism: Macaca fascicularis; assembly: GCF_037993035.2. Classification (NCBI taxonomy): domain Eukaryota; kingdom Metazoa; phylum Chordata; class Mammalia; order Primates; family Cercopithecidae; genus Macaca; species Macaca fascicularis. The sequence goes on along the minus strand of NC_088381.1, from coordinate 141,403,275 downwards.
TCCTGGCTAACATGGTGAAACCCCGTCTCTACTAAAAATACAAAAAACTAGCCGGGCGAGGTGGCGGGCGCCTGTAGTCCCAGCTACTCCGGAGGCTGAGGCAGGAGAATGGTGTGAACCCGGGAGGCAGAGCTTGCAGTGAGCTGAGACCCGGCCACTGCACTCCAGCCTGGGCGACAGAGCGAGACTCCGTCTCAAAAAAAAAAAAAAAAAGAAAATGCAAAGCACCTGTGCACGATTGGGTTATAAGGTCCTACTAGTAAAGACAAAAACAAAACAAAAGTCCTATTAGTCCTATCAAGCAGCGCTCAAAAATCAGTTTATTGTTATTGTTTCAGAAATACTATTTCCCTCCCTTCCGGTTTTCTCCCCATCATCCCCAAACCCAAGTTGTTTATTTTTCCTTTTTTGCAAATAAGCATAGAGAAGGAATAAGGGACAGGAGCTGGCCCCCTAGATTTTCTTCTTAATTTTTCTGAATTCCTAATCTGGGTTCTCTCACCAGAGAAAATCTCTAGCTGAAAGGATTAATATAATTTTTCCTTTTTTTTTTGGAGGGGGGGACAGTCTCGCTCTGTCGCCTAGGCTGGAGTGCAGTGGTGTGATCTTGGCTCACTGCAACCTCCACCTCCTGGGTTCAAGTGATTCTCGTGGCTCAGTCACCACAGTAGCTGGGATTATAGGCATGTGCTACCACGCCCAACTAATTTTTTTGTGTTTTTAGTGGAGACAAGGTTTTGCTATGTTGGCCAGGCTGGTCTTGAACTCCTGGCCTCAAGTGATCCACCCTCCACCCGCCTCAGCCTCCCAAAGTGCTGGGATTACAGGCATGAGCCATTACGCCTGGCCTGGATTGTTTTAATTTTTCAAAACTGTTAGATGAGATGAAGGAATAGAGGAGAAAGGACTTTGAAAAGGTAATTCAAGAAACCAACTTCACACCAAGCAAACATTTCTTTCTTTCTTTTTTTTTTTTTTTTTTGAGACAGAGTCTCGCTCTGGGGCCCAGGCTGGAGTGCAGTGGCCGGATCTCAGCTCACTGCAAGCTCCGCCTCCGGGGTTTACGCCATTCTCCTGTCTCAGCCTCCCGAGTAGCTGGAACTACAGGCGCCCGCCACTGCGCCCGGCTATTTTTTTGTATTTTTTTAGTAGAGACGGGGTTTCACCATGTTAGCCAGGATGGTCTCGATCTTCTGACCTTGTGATCCGCCCGTCTCGGCCTCCCAAAGTGCTGGGATTACAGGCTTGAGCCACCGCGCCCGGCCACATTTCTTTCTTTCTTTTTTTTTTTTGAGACGGAGTCTCGCTCTGTCGCCCAGGCTGGAGTGCAGTGGCCGGATCTCAGCTCACTGCAAGCTCCGCCTCCCAGGTTTACACCATTCTCCTGCCTCAGCCTCCGGAGGAGCTGGGACTACAGGCGCTGCCACCTCGCCCGGCTAGTTTTTTGTATTTTTTAGTACAGATGGAGTTTCACTGTGTTAGCCAGAATGGTCTCGATCTCCTGACCTCGTGATCCGCCCGTCTCGGCCTCCCAAAGTGCTGGGATTACAGGCTTGAGCCACCGCGCCCAGCCCTGAAGTAAAATTTTCATGAACAGGTATAAAAAAATCTCCAACCAATATCATAAGAGAACAATGTTCTCAAGCATTTATGTACCGCCTACTACTGATAAGCATATGCAATTAGTTACTTCTTTTTTTTCTAGAGACAGGGTCTCACTTTGTTGCCCAGGCTAGAGTGCAGTGGCATGATCACAGCTCACTGTAGCCTTGAACTGTTGGGCTCAAGTGATCTTCCCTCCTCAGCCTCCCACAATTATTTTATTAATTTTTTTTGTTTTTTGATAATTTGCTGCCTAGTACAGGTGTTGTTTTGCATTATTTGTTCATTTTTTGATAATTTGCTGCCCAGTACAGGTGTTTTGTTTTGCATTATTTGTTCTAATTTAGATTAAAACACTAAGCCAAAAGGACTTGCTGATACAGAAAATACTCAAGCTGGAGATAGTCATGGGAAAAGTGAGGGAGGAAGCAAAACGTGTTTACTTGAAACCCAAAGGAGAACAAGAACCACTAACACTCCAAACTTTACTCCAAGAAACTTTTCAGGGTAGGTTTCCTAGGGGTGAGTTCTATGCCTTGATTCCTTTAATAAGCCTCTTCCAGGATCTGGATGTTTTGGGACTTAGTAGCAAGGCTTGGAGGAAGAAAGAGTCAGGAAAGGGTCCTTCCCTCTTGGCTACCATCCACTCAGTCTTTGTTATTTTTTTTTGTTCCCCAGGTTTTTATTCATATATTTTCTCCCTTAAAAAAAAAAGTTATCTCTACTTGAACTGATTTAAAGAAGGACATATCAGAAAAACACAAGTCTTTATAAAACACTACTACCACGTATGTTTGATTAAGCACCCAAAAAAGCTTTATGAGCTTAACCTTAATAGTGGTAGTGGCTGGTGGTCGGGCATGGTGGTGCACACCTGAAATCCCAGTGCTTTGGGAGGCCACGATGGGAGGATCACCCCAGGCCAGGAGTTCAAAACCAGTCTGGGCAACATAGCAAGACCCCTCCATCTCTACAAAAATAAATAAATAAATAAATAAAAATTATCTGGGTGTGGTGGCACACACCGGAAGTCCTATCTACTAAGGAGGCTGAGGTGGGAGGATTGCTTGAGCCCAGGAGGTTGAGGCTGCAGTAACCCAAGATCTCACCACTGCACCCCAGCCTGGGCAACAGAGTGGGACCCTGTCTCAAACAAACAAAAAATAGTGCTTATCTCTGGAAAGTGGGGTTGGAGGGAGAACTATCATTTTTTACTTAATGTATGTCTATGCTTTTGTAACTTTTTAAAAAAGACCTTATAAAGTTCTCAACCTTAAACAACAGAAAACTATCCATTATGGTGATAGACTCTTAAGAGTCCCAGACACAACCTAAATGATGAAGGTGCAGAAATCAAGCTGTACCAAAATATACTTACAAAATCTGTGTGTCCGAGCATAGCAGCAACCTCAGGTCACTCAGCCAGCTGCCTACCAGCTACCACCCCAAACCCAGGTCTTCTGGTTCCGAGTCCAGTGCTCTTTCTGGTACATCAGGCACTTTTCCACCAACCATGAGAATATTCACTTGTCAGATTTGGGGAAGTTTCTTCCAACTGCCAGAATAAAAATGAGAGTGGAAAGTAACTTGAACACCAGCCTTCCTTCATGGCCAGCTTGCTAAAAGTTGGTTGCCGAAGGTCCATGAAGGCACAACTAGGTGACATGCTGCCCTTATGACAGCAGTGCCAGCCATGGATGCAAGCAAACAGTGAGCAAAAACATACCATGCTCTTAAAATTGAACTAGCTAGTACGAAATAATTTTTCTATTAGAATTGGGTTGCATAATTAAATAGCATAAATTATCCCCAAAGTTAGTGAATTGGTCCCAATCAGATGAGATTTTTGAGATCGAGTCTCGCTCTGTTGCCCAGGCTGGAGTGCAGTGGCACGATCTCAGCTCACTGCAACTTCCGCCTCCCAGGTTCAAGCGATTCTCCTGCCTCAGCCCCCTAGTAGCTGGGATTACAGGCATGTGCCACCATGCCTGGCTAATTTTTGTATTTTTACTAGAGATGGGGTTCTGCCATGTTGGCCAGGCTGGTCTCAAACTGCTGACCTCAGGTGATCCACCTGCCTTGGCCTCCCAAAGTGCTGGGATTACAGGCACGAGCACCGCACCTAGCCTGAGATTCTCTTCCTTAAGAGATTAACATGCTCCTTTTACATTCTACAACCACCCCAAGTTGCTTTTCACTTCAGCCATTGTAGATTTTCCCTATCTTCCTCCTGCTCCTGCATGTCTTCAAACCATCCCACATAATAATCTAGCATTAGAAAAGGGAAACATTCTTTGGCACTTTAATAACTTTTCTAAGGTTCATACAAATTTAACAATAACAGGATACTGACCCCAACCCTCCCTCCAAACAATGAAAAAGAACTCAGATGAAAGATCCAAATTCCAAAAAAAAATCTAATGTCGGTCTCAAGCAGAATGACATGATCAGTGCCACCCAGTACACTGAAGCCTGAGGGTGATGAAGTTGGTGCTCTGAAATGATCACGGATCAAGGGTTTTTTTCCACCTCCAACTTCTCCTTTTCCTTTTGTACCTAGATGAGATGGTTCTTCCTAGAAGACCTTCTGAGGTTTGTGACATTGAAGCAGTCATAAAGGTAAATGTGAGCACACTGATGGTTATCAAGGTAAGAACATGAGTTTCAAAAAAAGAAAAAAAAAAAAAGTAGCAGTGGCAGGGGAGAATCACTACTGCCTTGTTTCCAGCAATCAGCAAGAAACTAATTTAGGGCTAGAGGCATCTTGGTGAGCAGCAGCCCCTTATCATACAACATGGTTGCCAAGGAAAGCTGGTCCTCCACACTGTCACAGGGCAGGTCCCCCACTCTCACAAACTCTGGGTAAGAACGAAGCAACAGTTCCATGGCATCAGCTTGCTGGGGGTATATTTCCAAGCATTTGGGTTCTTCCAGATGATACACACGGGAGTTTTCCACTGTGTAATAGAGAAACAAATGGCCCCCCTCACCCACCAGCCGAGCTATCCCATCCTGAAGCATGTGGACTTCTGTTTCTGTTGTCAACTGGGCCCCCACATTTACAGGTTCTCCAGCCTCCCAGCGAATTGGAAGCCCGTAAACACTTAGTGCCCTCTCCCTATCAGTCAAAACAGGGGGCAGAGAATCGTGGATGAAGTCTTTGGCTCTCTGGTCGGCCACAGCATCGACAGGAGCAAAGTGTCCCAGGCGGGCAACCAAGACCCGCACCTTCTCCATGAAAGCGGTTCTTCGCGGATCCTTAGAATCTGAATGCTGGGCCCCCATGTAATCCATGAAGTCTCGGGGCAGACCCCTCCGAAACTCCACATTTTCTTCCATTGCAGCCTGCACGGCCAGAGGCAGTATGGCCTCTAAGAAGTCACCCCAGGTATTGCGCTGGTACGTGGACAAGGTGAGGTGCAGAGAGTGGACTCCATCCTGGCATTCAGCTTGGTGAATGAAGCCCCGAGGAAAATACAGCAAATCTCCAGGTTCCAGCACGGTCTGCAGCACCGGCTCACCGAGGTCATCCTGACTGAAGTTGGGGCTGGATGTCAGAGCCAGTTCCTCGGTTGGGACTCGGGGTCGGTATACACGCCAGAGTTTCCTACCTTCCAGCTGCAGCACGAAGGCCTCGATGTCGTCATAGTGGGGGGCAAAGCCCTGCGAGTTAGGTGGCGTGAGGTAAACGTTGGAGCCTGCCATGCTTCCAAACTGCTCTTGAAGCACAGCCAAAAACTGCCACACAGTGGTAGAGAAAGCCTGCGGACAGAGGAGGCGCAGGGAGCAGCCGGCCTGGTACAGGGACCACGCGGCGGCGGGCAGCGCGCGGCCGGGTGGGTTCAGGGTCTCGCGTCGCCCGTTGATGTAGCGAGCGGCGTCCAAGTGCTGGCCGAATTGCACCTCCTCGTTGCGCAGCATCAAGTCCAGGTCGGCAGTAGAGAAAAGTCCCTGGTAGTAGGTGTGGTCCTGCCGCCGCACCAGCACTGCCTCCCGCTCCCATAGGCGCCGGTAGAAGTGATCTGGCGGCATGGGCGCGATGAGCCACTCAAAGAGGCGCGCCGCTCGCCGCCGGCTGCTGGGGATGCGGTTCAGCTCGGCCAAGACGCGCCGCAGCGGGGAGTCCCAAGCCGGCTCCCCACCCGTGTTATCCACCTGCGGCCCTGACGCCGTCGCAGAGGCCCCGGACGACTGGGCGGCCGCGAAGTGCTGCGCGGTACACAGCAGGGCCGAAGTCTCCATCACCCGGGCCGGCGCGGCGGGCACCTCCACCAGGCCTGCGGGCGGCGCGGAAGCCGGCACCAGGCGCGCCGGAGGGGTCTGCAGGGAGCGCGCGGCGGGCGAGGCCTCCAGCAGCTCTGCGGGCCCCAGGTGGCCGTATGGCTCTCGCCGGGCTGCGTCCGGGACGGCCGCCACCGCCGCCCCACCGGGTAGCGTGTCCCCCAGGTCTTCGGCCGTCGACTCCACCCTCGAGTCCTCCGAGTCCTTGCTAGGCAGCGTCTGCGCCCTCAGCACCTGCGCCATGGTGGGTACAGTACCTCTCACTTGTCTTCGTATCTTCCTGGGCCTCAAGGGCAGGGCCAGGACCGACCCGCTGTGTGGCTGAGACTTGCGCCGGCGCCTCGGCCGCCCGCGCCTCAACGGCCCTGCACTGGCCTGGAGCCCATCCATGGCGAGACCAGACTAGATCGTCTTCCCCCTCCGGCCGGGGCCGAGGCTATAGAGGTTCCTGAATGCAGCGGCTGCGGTGCACTCTGGGAAGGGGGCGCGGCCTCCAGCCACCTTGGGGTTGGCCACGCCCACTATTCTTCTATTCGGTCCCTCCCGCTCTCTTTCTTTATATGTTTGGCTTCAAACTATAGCGGCAAGAACCCTTGCCAAACAAACAAGGAATCTACACTCAGAGAGCAATTTAAAAATCAAGTTGCAGCCAAGCGCGGTGGTTCACGCCTGTAATCTTAGCACTTTCAGAGACCGAGGTGTGTGGATCACCTGAGGACAGGAGTTCGAGACCAACCTGACCAATATGGTGGAACCCCGTCTCTACTAAAATTACAAGAATTGCTCAGGCGCGGTGGCTCACGCCTGTAATCCCAGCACTTTGGGAGGCCTAGGCGGGCGGATCACGAGCTCAGGAGATCGAGACCATCCTGGCTAACAAGGTGAAACTCCGTCTCTACTAAAAAAGAAAAATACAAAAAATTAGCCGGGCGTGGTGGCGGGCGCCTGTAGTCCCAGCTACTCGGGAGGCTGAGGCAGGAGAATGGCGTGAACCCAGGAGGCAGAGCTTGCAGTGAGCCAAGATGGCACCACTGCACTCCAGCCTGGGCAACAGAGCGAGACTCCACCTCAAAAAAATTTAAAAAAAAAAAATATCCCAGCACTTTGGGAGGCCGAGACGGGCGGATCACGAGGTCAGGAGATCGAGACCATCCTGGCTGACACTGTGAAACCCCGTCTCTACTAAAAACTACAAAAAACTAGCCGGGCGAGGTGGCGGGCGCCTGTAGTCCCAGCTACTCGGGAGGCTGAGGCAGGAGAATGGCGTGAACCCGGGAGGCGGAGCTTGCAGTGAGCTGAGATCCGGCCACTGCACTCCAGCCTGGGTGGCAGAGCGAGACTCCGTCTCAAAAAAAAAATAAAAAATAAAAAATAAAAATAAAATAATAATAATAATAATTACAAAAATTAGCCAGGTGTGTTGGCTTGCACCTGTAGTCCCAGCTACTTGGGAGGCTGATACAGGAGAATTGCTTGAACCCGGGAGGTGGAGGTTGTAGTGAGCCGAGGTCGCGCCACCGCACTCCGTCTCAAAAAACAACACGAAGCACAAAATCAAGTTACTAGAGACTCCCCAGGAGAAATGGCTACTTGACTGTTCTTTCCTTCTAGTCTTTGCATATTGCAGTGTTCCTTAGATGTCCTCATTTCTGAACAGGATGTTCCACCGGCAACTTCTCACCAAAAAGTGCAGAATTCTTGTTTACAAGGAATGCCCCCAGGCAGTTTGAGTTCCCCATAAACTTCTGCTCTGCAGATGAATTCACTGACTGAAGCCCTATCTAGGAGTTCCTCCACCTAACTTCTCTCCCTCCTTTCTCCAATACAAATTCTCAAATTCATTGTCCTCTCTCCGAAAAAGAAGTTATGTTTTCCTCTACTTGCATTCTTGATATCTGCCCTTCCTGCCCCTCTAAGATTTTGTTTCTTTAGCTGCAACTTCTCTGGCTCTTAAATTCGAGTTCTTAAATCTGGGCCTCTAATTTAACAGGCAATGTGGTGGCATGAGGGTGTAATTTTTGAGAACATGGTCACTGTCTGTCATGCAACTAATTGCTTTGTACATAAAGATTCCTTGTCTTCATTTGAATCATTTAAGAAATAAAAGTGCTAGGTCAAAAAGTAAGATACTTTTTGTGATTATTAATAGGTTTTACCAAACTGCCTTCCAAGAGGGTTTACAATGTTTCAAGCAATGATAAGCATAGTAGACTACAATACATGGCCTCTAGGACCTTTCTCTGTTTGAGCTTTCAACACTCCCTCTTTCTGAGTTGCACGCCTATCCAAACACTTGCCAAGGCTTTTAGATTTTGCCCTTACCCATGTCTAACATCCACCCTTTTTTATTTCTCACATGGTCTGTTACACACACAGTTCTCAACTGAGGGTGATATTGCCTCCATAGAGACATTTGGCAATGTCATATGGGGGCGAGGGGTTGTCTAACATCTAGTAAATAGACACTAGAGACACTGCTAAACATTCTACAATACTAAGGACGACCCTCCCACAACAAATAATTATCCAATGCAAAATGTCAGTAGTGTAGTGTTGAGACAGAGAAATCCTGGTTTATTACAAATAGCCTCCCAACTAGTCTCTTTACCTTTATTTTTTATTTTATTTTATTTTTTTTGAGACAGGATCTTGCTGTGTTGCCCCAACCCCTGTGTTGCAATGACCCAATCTTGGCTCAGTGCAACCTCCGCCTCCCAAGTTCAAGTGATTCTCCTGCCTCAGCCTCCCAGGTAGCTGGGATTATAAGCACCTGCTACCACCGAAGCTAATTTTTGTATTTTTAGTAGAGATGGGGTTTCACCATGTTGGTCAGGTTGGTCTCAAACTCCCGACCTCAGGTGATCCACCCATCTTGGCCTCCCAAAGTGCTGGAATTACAGGCATGAGCTACGGCGCCCAGCCATCTCTTTACCGTTAATTGCTCCTATATTAGCCGTTCTCACATTGCTATAAAGAACTACCTGAGACTGAGTAATTTATAAAGAAAAGAGGTTTAATTGGCTCACAGTTCCTCAGGCTGTACAGGAAGCATGGTTGGGGAGGCCTAAAGAAACTTAAAATCATGGTGGAAGGTGAAGGGGAAGCAAGCTCACGCCTGAAATCCCAGCATTTCAGGAGGCCGAGGTGGGTGGATCACGAGGTCAGGAGATCAAGACCATCCTGGCTAACACGGTGAAACCCCATCTCTACTAAAAATACAAAAAATTAGCCGGGCATTATGGCACACGCCTGTAGTCCCAGCTATTCTGGAGGCTGAGGCAGGAGAATTGCATGAACCCAGGAGGTGGAGGTTGCAGTGAGTCCAGATCGCGTCACTACACTCCAGCCTGGGTGACAGAGCGAGACTCCATCTCAAACAAAAACAAAAACAACCAGATCTTGTGAGAACTCAACCACCATCATTGAAAGCAGCAAGGGAGAAATCTGCCTCCATGATCCAATCACCTCCCACCGGGTCCCTCCCACAACATTGGGGATTACAAATCCCCACATGAGATTTGGGTAGGGACCTGGAGCCAAACCATATCATCTCCCATGCCAATTTATACCACAGATAGCTGCAAGATTAATTTTCTCAAGTTGAGGCCCCAAGCTTGTCGTCACCCTACTCAAAATCTACCCATGTGCCCCATTGACTAATCCAAGTTCCTCAGCTAGGTACTGAAGTCACAGAACGTTACAGCCTATCATCCCCAACCCCTATAAACTCTACTTCTACAAGATAGACTGTTTGCTGTTGCTTACCTATATCGTCCTTCATATGTTTTCTCAGGCTGTTTCCTCTGCATGCTGTCCTCCAGTTATCTTTTGTCAAAACCCTAACTAAAGCCCATTTCACATTCCGTCTCCTCTCCAAAGGCCCTACCATCGCCTTCACCTCAAGAGAATTTTGACTCTTTCACATGAATTTAACACATTGTGCTGATAATTCGTGCTCTTGTCATATTCCTTCCTAAATTCAAGGAAAAGACTTCCTTATGCCTTTTTCTATCCTGTCTTGCATTTAGCACACTGCCCTGGGATTACAAGCATGAGCCACCATGCCCTGCTAAAAATATAGGCTTTGTTTGTTTGTTTGTTTTGAGATGGAGTCTTGCTCTGTCACCCAGACTGGAGTGCAGTGGTGCTATCTTGGCCCACTGCAACCTCTGCCTCCCAGATTCAAGCAATTTTCCTGCCTCAGCCTCCCGAGTAGCTGGGATTATAGGCACGCCCTACCACACCCAACTAATTTTTATATTTTTAGTAGAGACGGGGTTTCCCATGTTGGCCAGGCTGGTCTCAAACTCCTGACCCAGGTGATCTGCCCGCCTCAGCCTCCCAAAGAGATGGGATTACAGGCGTGAGCCACTGCGCCCAGCCAAAATACAGTATTTTTTAAACAATAAACTTTACTTTCTCTAATTCATCTCATTTTTCTTGTGCTTGCCTTACTCTTCTGTTTTTTGTTTTGAATCAACAGAATTCCCTTTAAAAAAATCAAAGGAACTTGGCATTCTGAATATAGATGTTAATCATTGTTATTCAGAGAAACTGCTACAGAAAAGAAGAGCCAACAGTATGTTTAAGTATACATAGTATGGGGGCCGGGCGCGGTGGCTCACGCCTGTAATCCCAGCACTTTGGGAGGCCGAGGCGGGCGGATCACGAGGTCGGGAGATTGAGACCATCCTGGCTAACACGGTGAAACCCCATCTCTACTAAAAATACAAAAAATTAGCTGGGCGTAGTGGTGCGCGTCTGTAGTCCCAGCTACTCGGAGGCTGAGGCAGGAGAATGGCGTGAACCCAGGAGGCGCAGCTTGCAGTGAGCCGAGATGGTGCCACTGCACTCCAGCCTGGGCGACAAAGTGAGACTCCGTCTCAAAAATAAATAAATAAATAAATAAAATAAAGTATACATAGTATGATTTAAAACCTATCAGGAAAGTACCCCAAATTATCTCTCCCATCAAAATTCATCCCATCATTAGATAGTTATTCTTGAATTAGTCATTGTCACTTTCACTTCATCTATATCTAAAATGTAAATATACTGGGAAGGGTGATATATACTAAATTATAAGTTCCTTTTTTTTTTTTTTTTTCAAGACAGAGTCTCACTCTGTCACCCAGGCTGGAGTGCAATGGCACGATCTCGGCTCACTGCAATCTCCGCCTCCTGGGTTCAAGCGATTCTCCCGTCTCCTGTCTCCACCTCCCAAGTAGCTGGGATTACAGGTGCACGCCACCACGCCTGGTTAATTTTTGTATTTTCACTAGATGGGGTTTCGCCATGTTGGTCAAGCTGGTCTTGAACTCCTGAGCTCAGGCAAGCCACCCGCCTCAGTCTCCCAAAGTACTGGGATTACAGGTGTGAGCCACCGCACCTGGCCTCATAAATTCCTTTAAGTGTCTTTTCTTAAAGAAGGAAGGATAGCATGAGTTGTTGAAAGGGAGATGGTGAGAAAGAAATAAAAGGAAAGTAAAAGAAAGCAAATGTCTGAGGCAGTGGTTCTGAACCTGGGGCTATTTTGCACCCCCAGGGATCATTTAGCAATATCTAGAGATATTTTTGGTTGTCCAACAGTGGGGATGCTACTAGCATCTAGGGATGCTGTAAAACATTCTACAATGTACAATGAAGTCCCATAACAAAGGACTATCTGGCCCCAAATGTCATAACAAAGGACTATCTGGCCCCAAATGTCAATAAAAACTTTCAGATGGCAATTCATCAATACAAAATTTTGATATCCTTGACCCAGTAGTAATTCTACATCTAGAAATCTATCCTTAAAAAATATTCACTGGCCAGATGCAGTGGCTAGCACCTATAATCCCAATGCTTTGGGAGGCTGAGGTGGGTGGATTGCTTGAGCTCAGGAGTTCCAGACCAGCCTGAACAACATGGCGAGACGCCTTCACTATGAAAAATCAGCACTTTTTTCTTTCTATCTTTCTTTTTTTGTTGTTTTTGAGACAGAGTCTTGCTTTGTCACCTAGCCTGGAATGCAGTGGCATGATCTTGGCTCACTGCAGCCTCTGCCTGCCCAGGTTCAAGTGATTCTTGTACCTCACCTGAGTAGCTTGGATTACAGTCATGTGCCACGATGCCCAACTAATTTTTGTATGTTTAGTTGAGATAGGGTTTTACCATGTTGGCCAGGCTGGTCTCGAACTCCTGGCCCTAAGTGATCCAACTGCCTTGGCCTCCCAAAGTGCTGGGATTACACGAATGAGCCACCATGCCAAGTCAAAAAATTTTAAATACAAAAATTAGCCAGGCATGGTGATGTACACCTGTGGTCCCAGCTACTAGGGAGGCTAAGGTGGGAGGATGACTTGAGCCTGGGATGCAGAGGTTGCAGTGAGCTGAGATGCTGCCACTGCACTCCAGCCTGGGCAATAGAGCCAAACCTTGTCTCAAAAAAACAAACAAAAAAAGTCACCCATGTGTACAAAGATATTTATACATAGATGCTTGTTGCTTATAATTTCAAAACTGGAAATTACTCAAATATGTACCAATTGGCAGTTATTTAAAAGAATGACAAGGAAATGTCTATAATGTGTTAAAAAATCAAATTATAGAACAATATGTTGTCCCATTTTTTGCTAAAAAATGCAGCCCATATACATTATATATCATTTCTTTTACTTTTTTTTCCTTTTCCCTCTCCTCCCCCCTCCCCTCCCCTTTCCTTCATTTTCTTCTCTTTTCCTTTTTGAGACAGTTTCCCTCTCTCACCCAGGTGGGAGTGTAGTGGTGCAATCTTGGTTCACTGCACCCTCCACCTCCCAGGTTCAAGTGATTCTCCTGCTTCAGCCTCCCTAGCAGTTGGGATTACAGGCGCCTGCCACCATGCCCAGCCAATTTTTCTATTTTTAGCAAAGACAGGGTTTCACCATATTAGCTAAGCTGGTCTCAAACTGCTGACCTCAGGTGATCCACCTGCCTCACCCTTCCAAAGTGCTGGGATTACAGGCGTGAGCCTACATTATATATAATTTCTTTAAAACCATGTATGTTTTGTGTGTGTGTGTGTGTGTGTGTTTGTCTGCCTGCACACACACACACGCAACTGTGTGTGTTATATCTGGAAAGATATAAACCAAACTGAAGACAGAATTTCCCTCTGGGTAATGGAATTATTTGTTATAGAAGAACTTTCTTGGCCGGGCGCGGTGGCTCAAGCCTGTAATCCCAGCACTTTGGGAGGCCGAGACGGGCGGATCACAAGGTCAGGAGATCGAGACCATCCTGGCTAACACGGCGAAACCCCGTCTCTACTAAAAACACAAAAAATTAGCCGGGCGAGGTGGCGGCGCCTGTGGTCCCAGCTACTTGGGAGGCTGAGGCAGGAGAATGGCGTAAACCCGGGAGGCGGAGCTTGCAGTGAGCTGAGATCTGGCCACTGCACTCCAGCCTGGGCGACAGAGCGAGACTCCATCTCAAAAAAAAAAAAAAAAAAAAAAAAAGAAGAACTTTCTTGTTTAACTTTAGGATGTTAATATAAAGCTTAGGCTGGGTGTGGTGGCTCATGCCTGTAATCCCAGCACTTTGCGAGGCAGAGGCGGCCAGATCACTTGAGACCAGGAGTTTGAGACCAGCCTGGCCAACATGGTGAAACCCTGTCTCTACTAAAAAATACAAAATTTAGCCAGGTGTGGTGGCATGTACCTGTAATCCCAGTTACTCAGGTGGCTAAGGCACGAGAATTGTTTGAACCCGGGAGACAGAGGTTGCAGTGAGACGAGATCACACCACTGCACTCCAGCCTGGGCAACAGCGCAATACTTCATCTCAATAACAAACAAACAAACAAAAAAATCACAGTTTGAATAGGCCATCTGGACCCAAAAGCCTGAAATATCTTCTATTTGGCCTTTTACAGAACAAGTTGGCTGAGTCCTGCTATATCATAAAAGATGCTATCTAGGATGTTGAATTTCCAACTTTTTTGCTTGTTCATATAACCTATAAAATAATTTTGAAAAACGATGTCACCTCTTTACCTTCTTAAATTGACATCTAAAATGAGGCCAGACACAATGGATCACGGCTGTAATCCCAGCACTTTGGGAGGCTGAGGCAGATGGATCACTTGAGGTCGGGAGTTTGAGACCAGCTTGGCTAACATGGTAAAACCTGTCTCTTCTGAAAATAGAGAAAAATTAGCCAGGTATGGTGGTGCATGCCTGTAATCCCAGACACTCGGGAGGCTGAGACAGGAAAATCACTTGAACCTGGGAGGCGGAGGTTGCAGTGAGCTGAGATCGAGCCACTGCACTACAGCCTGGGTAACAGAGACGAGACTCTGTCTTAAAAAAAAAAAAAAAAAAAAAAAAAAAAAAAAAATTGACATCTGAAATGTTTTCATTTTAAATAGAAGCAGAGTTTAATTTCAAACCTGTATTCCAGCTTTATATATTGATATTTTAAGTTCAAAACTGAATTTAAATGCATCCATTTGAATCTAAATGCCATACAGTTTGATAACTACCATCATCCATTTTAAAAATAAAATTTGTGGCCGGGCGCGGTGGCTCAAGCCTGTAATCCCAGCACTTTGGGAGGCCGAGACGGGCGGATCACGAGGTCAGGAGATCGAGACCATCCTGGCTAACATAGTGAAACCCCGTCTCTACTAAAAAAGAGAAAAAAATAGCCGGGCGAGGTGGCGGGCTCCTGTAGTCCCAGCTACTCGGGAGGCTGAGGCAGGAGAATGGCGTAAACCCAGGAGGCGGAGCTTGCAGTGAGCTGAGATCCGGCCACTGCACTCCAGCCTGGGACACAGAGCCAGACTCCATCTCAAAAAAATAAATAAATATATAAATAAAATAAAATTTGTAAGCTCTTCTTTAAAATTAAAAATATTACATCTTAAAAAAAACCGCTCACATTTCCTTTATGAAGTAACTTCCACACAGATTTTTATCCTAATAGTCAATTGTGCTTGAAAGTATTTATTTTTCAGCATCACATCTGCAACAAAAATCTGTATTTAAATTGAGGTTTGGGGCATGATGGTACATGTAGTTTTAGCTACATGTGAGGCCAGAGACAGGAGGATCACTTGAGCCCAGGAGTTTAAGGTTATAGTGAGCTATGATCGTGCCTGTGAATAGGTGCTAGCTACTGCACTCTGGCAGCTGGGGCAACATAGTAAAAAACAAAAAAACAAACAAAAAACACTTGATGTAAAAAATGAAGGTTTAAAATGTATTTTCCATGACTAGAAGACTGTCTATATTTCTTTCAGGTAATCGTTACAATTATTATTAGTATACTTCATGTTTCAATTTTCCATACATAAATCAGAAATATTAACCCACACTCCCTTGGGAAACAATTTTATTAACTAGAGTACAGTACTATGTGCAATTCCTGTTATATTTAGTCTTACAGATTCCACACATTTCCAAAGTTTTTCCCACTCCCTTCACTGAAGTTGTTCTATACATTTGTTTCTCTTGCTACATACAGTTTGTATTCCTTCCTAAATCCCCTTACTTCCTAAATTATTATTATTATTAATTTTTGCCTACATTTACTCTGGCTGGGTGGGGTGACTCATGCCTGCAATCCCAGCACTGTGGGAGGCTGAGGTGGGTGGATCACCTGAGGGTCAGGAGTTCGAGACCAGCCTGGCCAACATCTCTACTAAAATACAAAAAATACAAAAACTAGCTGGGCATGGTGGTGCGTGCCTGTAATCCCAGCTACTTGGGTTGCTGAGGCATTTAAAAGAAGCTTGAATTTGGGAGGCAGAGGTTACAGTGAGCCGAGATTGCACCATTGCACTCTAGCCTGGGTGACAAGAGTGAAACTCTGTCTCAAAAAATAAGGTTCACTCTTCGTGCTGTAAAGTTCTATGTGTTTTAACAAATGAATAATGTCATGTATCCATCAGATATTATACAGAATATTCAGAATAGTTTCACCACCTTAAAAAGTCTCCTCTGCTTCCCTTTTTTTTTTTTTTGAATGGAGTCTCTAAGTCTGCCTCTGTCGCCCAGGCTGGAGTGCAGTGGCGCAGTCTTGGCTCACTGCAGTCTCCGCTTCCTAGGTTCAAGTGATTCTCCTGCCTCAGCCTTCCAAGTAGCTGGGATTACAGGCACCTGCACCATGTCCATCTAATTTTTGTATTTTTAGTAGAGATGGGGTTTCACCATGTTGGCCAGGCTGGTCTTGAACTCCCGACCTCAAGTGATCTGCCTGCCTCAGCCTCCCAAAGTGCTAGGATTACAGGTGTGAGCCACCGTGCCCAGTCAATTATTCATTTTTTAAGTAATGAAAAACAAGATAAATAATACATTGGTTTTATTACTTAACTGGTAATGCAATATAATATATAACTGAAATTATAACTTATTAGTGAAGTAAAGAATATTATAAGAGATATTGTGTTCCTTCTACAAATGTGTGAGTGGACATATATCAAACTCTGGTGTTAGGCTTTTATTTTTATTTTTTAATGGGCAGCTTTTAAAGCCAAAGTAGGCTCAGAGAGACTCCCCTGGTGTTAGACTTTTGAGATTAATTAAAGAATAATCTCTGGGCGCGGTGGCTCATGCCTGTAATCCCAGCACTTTGGGAAGCCGAGGCAGGCAGATCACGAGGCCAGGAGTTCAAGACCAGCCTGACCAACATGGTGAAACCCTGTTTCTACTAAAAATACAAAAAAATTAGCGGGGCGTGGCCAGGCATGGTGGCTCACACCTGTAATCCCAGCACATTGGCAGGCCGAGGCCGGCGGATCACCTGAGGTCAGGAGTTCCAGACCAGTCTGGCCAACATGGAGAAACCCCATCTCTACTAAAAATACAAAATTAGCAGAGTGTGGTGGCCCATGCCTGTAATCCCAGCTACTTGGGAGGCTGAGGCAGGAGAATCCCTTGAACTTTGGGGGCAGAGGTTGAGGTGAGCTGAGATCCTGCCATTGCACTCCAGCCTGGGCAACAAGAGCGAAACTCCGACTCAAAAAAAAAAAAAAAAAAAAAAAAACAAAAGAAAACAAAAGAAAAGAAAGAAAGAAAAAAGGCCGGGCGCGATGGCTGATGCCTATAATCCCAGTACTTTGGGAGGCCGAGGTGAGTGGGTCACAAGGTCAGGAGATCCAGACCATCCTGACTAACATGGTGAAACCTCGTCTCTACTAAAAATACCAAAAAATTATCGGGGCATGGTGGTGGGCGCCTGCAGTCCCAGCTACTCGGGAGGCTGAGGCAGGAGAATGGCGTGAACCCGGGAGGGAGAGCTTGCAGTGAGCCGAGATGGCGCCTCTGCACTCCAGCCTGGGCGAGAGTGCAAGACTCTGTCTCAAAAAAAAAAAAAAAAAAAAAATTAGCTGGGCGTGGTGGCGGGCGCCTGTAATCCCAGCTGCTTCAGAGGCTGAGGCAAGAGAATCACTTGAACCCGGGAGTCGGAGGTTGCAGTGAGCCAAGATTGCACCACTGAACTCCAGCCTGGGCAACAGAGTAGGACTCTGTCTCAAAAAAAAGGAGACATACTATGGCCAAAGACGCCTTCACTTCGTCTCTGTCACTCACACGAGACACGTCTGGCATATGCACTCATGTTTGCATGTTTCTCTGCAGCCTGTGAAGCCCCGCACACCAAATCCCTGGATACAAAGTTCAGTCCCAGGCCTAACCACACGAAGCAGAGTTCGTTCATCACTTGTCAAAGATCTACGCACCTCTCGGGAGAAAAGGATTGCTGTGGGACCATTTAGATCGGACTACCCAGCTCTTTAGCTGGGTAAATTCTCAGAGAGAACTTTTTTTCCACATTTTTTTCTAGAGAACATTTTCTCTAAGCTGAACACTTCTCTTACTTCAAGATGCAGGAAGCAGTGAACCTGGTCTCGTTGGGTCTTTTTAATTGATACTGTACAATCTTGTTGTCACTATGTTTATAAAGAAAAATTGTTTAACAGTAGACCTCATGTCTTAATGCGCACTATTTACACGGAAGGTTAAAGAAAATTGACATCACATTAGACGACAAAGCATATTTTTCCACGCCCCAGAAAGGTCATGTACTAAATATGGGTCAGAATTCCAAATCTTTCTAAAGCGGAAGGATCCAGCGTCTTTTGCAAGCAGTACAAATTGCCCTCTGAAACCCAAATTAGGGCTGGGCACCATGGCTTATGCCTGTAATCCCAGCACTCTGAGAGGCCAAGCAAGGTGGGTGAATCACATGAGGCCAAGAGTTTGAAACCATCCTGGCCAGCATGATGAAACCTCGTTTCTACTAAAAATACAAAAAAATTAGCTGAGTGTGGTGGCACACACCTGTAATCCCAGCTACTAGGTAGGCTGAGGAAGGAGAATAGCTTGAACGCAGGAGGCGGTGTTTGCAGTGAGCCAAGATTGCGCCACAGCATTCCAACCTGGATGACAGAATGAGATTCTGTCTCAAAAAATAATAAAATAAAATCCAAACTAGAATCCCATTTGTCTAGGAAAGAAACAGCTTAGGTGACTTTTTAAATCTACCAGTCTAGTCTTGTTCTAGATTAGGTTCTTTAACTGCAGTCCACAGAGCAATGTGGAAGCCATGTCAGGGAACTATTGCAAAAAAACCAGACCAGCATAATCATTTCCCCCTTTGTGTGGGTGGGTGTGAATGCATCTCTACCCCTGGGAAACAACTCCACAGTTTCACAAGGCCGATTAGCAATTCTCATGAGTCTCAATGTACTTAATATTTGAAATACTCAGGCGGATCATAGAACAGCTGTAAACTGAATCTATATCATAAGATGGGATTCTGTAAGAGCACATGATACCCAAAAATTGCCATGGATGAGGAAAGACCCAGATTTCCAAATAGTGTGAATCCAGCTTCCTTTCCTAAATACTGATTGCTGTTTACACCCTAAAATGTTTGAGATATTCATTAATGAAAATAAAGAAAACGTGAACCTCTCCCCTTTTTTCTTCCCCTAATCACATCCTCTCTTCCCATGGCACTGTTACTGTGAAAAATATAAAAGGCAAGGCCGGGCATGGTGGCTCACGCCTGTAATCCCAGCACTTTGGGAGGCCGAGGCAGGTGGATCACCTGAGGTCAGGATTTCAAGACCAGCCTGGCCAACATAGTGAAACCTCGTCTCTACTAAAAATACAAAAATTAGCGGGGCATGGTGGCAGGCACCTGTAATCCCAGCTACTTGGGAGGCTGAGGCAGGAGAATAACTTGAACCTGGGAGGCGGAGGTTGCAGTGAGCCGAGATCCTGACACTGCGCTCTGGCCTGAGAGACAGAGTAAGACTCCACCGTCTCAGTATATATATATATATATATATATATATATAGAGAGAGAGAGAGAGAGAGAGAGAGAGAGAGAGAGAACGCGAGCGCAATATTTTCTCCTATAAATTCCGAACTGCTATGAAACACAGTGCAGGGAATCTTTGGGGATATGAGTTAACTTCGTAATAGAAACTCTTCCCTTTCCTTGACTCATGTAACCCATGGAATGAGTTACTTTCCCTCTAAGTGAAATACTAATCTAAAAAGCACTATCACATGGATCAAAGTTACTTCCTCATCCAACCTGAGGATTCTGGGATCTGGCTACTATGAGACATTCAAGACAATGAATAATTCTGTATGAGCACTTTCTCAGCCCCTCTATCTTTGAATTTGTCATTTCATAGTGAAAGGACTTTATTGTGCACTCTTCGCTTTGCTGGCAAGAGCAAGGGAGCCTAACTGAACCCTTCAGTCAGTCAGCCAGCAAGACCATACAGAGGGTCTGTTAGGCCATCAGCACTGTGGGAGACGGAGCAGCAGCAGAAGAAATGGCCCTTGTCCTCAAGGAATTTACAAGGGGTTTTAGAAGACAGACACACAAGAACCTTTCAAAGACAATATGCTTAATTTAGTGAGAATTGTGTGGTACACAGCAGATGTGCTGTAGGAGTTCAGGGAAGGAGGGCAGAAGTCGTCATGGAGACATGCGAATTTGCGTTGGATCTGAGAGGGCACAAGATTTAGGCAGAGAGGAGTAGGGAGGACCTTCCCGGTAAAGGGAGGGAAGGGAGAAAAGGCTGGGGGAAGGAAGGAGCTCAGCAAGAGTCCATGACAGCTCCTTTCCCCTCTCCTGTTTTCACAGTAGTTCGCAAGTTTCTTCACCACAGAGAGGCAGAGGCAGGCATCTGCTCTCTTTACCATCACGGTTTTGTTTTTTTGTGTTTTTGTTTTTGTTTTTGAGACGGGTTCTCACTCTGTTGCCCATGCTGAAGTGTGGTGGTGAGATCTCGGCTCACTACAACTCAATCTCCTGGGCTCAAGTGACCCTCCCACCTCAACCTCCTCAGTAGATGGGACCACAGGCATGCACCACAATGCCTGGCTAATTTTTATATTTTTTGTAGAGATGGGGTCTTGCTATGTTGCCTAGGTCAGTCCCAAATTCCTGGCTCAAGTGATCTGCCCTCCCAATGTGCTGGAACAACAGGCATGAGCCACTGTGCCCCGCCATGTTTCTGTTAATCTTTTTTTTTTTTTTTTTTTTTTGAGGTGGAGTCTTGCTCTGTTGTCCAGTCTGGAGTCAGGGTGGCATGATCTTAGTTCACTGCAACCTCCGCCTCCCAGGTTCAAGCGATTCTCCTGCCCCAGCCTCCCAAGTAGCTGGGATTATAGGCACATACCACCATGCCCAGATAATTTTTTGTATTTTTAGTAGAGACAGGGTTTAACCATGATAGCCAAGCTGGTTTCGAACTCCTGACCTCAAGTGAATCTTCACCTGCCTCGGCCTCCCAAAGTGCTAGGATTATAGGCATGAACTACCACGCCCAGGCTTGTTAATCTATTAACAAAATGTAATGAGAAAATACTCCAGAAGTTCCACAAATCCTTTATAAAGGGCCCTACTTGTCCTTCCTAGCTGAGGCATTTACAGGCGATTCTCACTTCTCACAAAGATAAATGTGTCAGGTGTTTCCTTTTCATTGCTCCTTTTGTCATCTTTCCTCTACCTTGCTTCTGCCACACTCATTAACTCCACTGGTTGATTAGACAAGGGACTGATCCCTATCCTGCCATAAAAGAAAGCTTCTGTTTGGGCCAGCATGTGGGAGAAACATGCCGACTTTCCCTTAGTCAGGATCTAGATAAATTTTTCATTTTTCAATCAAGATTCATGTTTCCATTGGTTTACACGTTCCATCTAAGTTACCATCCCCCGCGTGAACCACGTCAGCCAGACCAACAGCAAAGTGGGGGTTGTGGGTCAGAAGGAAAGCACCTCTGTTAGAATTTCCTCTCCCCCACCTGTCCCATGGTTTCTTTCTTTCTTTCTTTCTTTCTTTTTTAAGAGACAGAGTTTCTTGCTCTTTCATCCAGACTGGAGTACAGTGTTGCGACCTAGGCTCACTGCAACCTCTGCCTCTGGTTTTCAAGTGATTCTCGTGCCTCAGCCTCCTGAGTAGCTGGGATTACAGGTGTGAGCCACCACACCCAGCTAATATTAATTTTTTTTAGTAAAGATGGGGTTTCACTATGTTAGCCAAGCTGGTCTCAAACTCCTGGCCTCAAGTGATCCACCTGCCTCAGCCTCCCAAAGTGCTGGGATTATGGGCATGAGCCACCGCACCCGGCCTTCCCATCATTTTTTGATGGGCTATATTGTCAGCAAACATTTACCAGATACATAATTAGTAGCCACCATGGATATGCCAGCAAATATCACGTGCTTTTTCTGACTTTGGGAATTTGTTGTCCAATTGGATAAAATGGACTTTTCTTGTTGGAGGCAGCAACAGAGCCTTTCAGAGGTCAAGAGCAATCTGGTTACTCCTTTATTTATTTATTTTTTTGAGACGGAGTCTTTGTTCCCCAGGCTGGAGTGCAGTGGCGCGATCTCGGCTCACTGCAAGCTCCACCTCCCGGGTTCATGCCATTCTTCTGCCTAGCTGGGACTACAGGCGCCCACCACCACACCCGGCTAATTTTTTGTATTTTGGTAGTAGAGACAGGGTTTCACCGTGTTAACCAGGGTGGTCTCGATCTTCTGACCTCGTGATCCGCCCGCCTCAACCTCCCAAAGTGCTGGGATTATAGGCGTGAGCCACCGCGCCTGGCCTGGTTACTCTTTTTTGAGACCCTAGTTATAATTTTAAAAATGAAGTGCCAAAACTGAATTTTAAAAAGTTTTAGTAGATTTTTAATGTGTATGCTTAAGGTTTTTTTGTTTGTTTTTGAGACAGTCGTATTGTGTCGCCCAGGCTGGAGTACAGTGGCACAATCTTGGCTCACTGCAACCTCCACCTCCCAGGTTCAAGCCATTCTCCTGCCTCAGCCTCCTGAGTAGCTGGGATTACAGGCATGCGCCACCATGCCCAGGTAATTTTGTATTTTTAGTAGAGACAGGGTTTCTCCAGGTGGGCCAGGCTGGTCTCAAACTCCTGACCTCAAGTAATCCACTCACTTCAGCCTTCCAAAGTGCTGAGATTACAGGCGTGAGCCACTGCACCCAGGCAAGTTATCATTTTTTTTTTAAACACAAACAATTACAATGAGTTTCTTTTGAAATAATGTTAAAAAAATCGAAATTAGCCGGGCGCGGTGGCCCAAGCCTGTAATCCCAGCACTTTGGGAGGCTGAGATGGGCGGATCACAAGGTCAGGAGATCAAGACCATCCTGGCTAACACGGTGAAACCCCGTCTCTACTAAAAAATACAAAATATTAGCCGGGCGTGGTGGTGGGCGCCTGTAGTCCCAGCTACTCAGGAGGCTGAGGGAGGAGAATGGCGTGAACCCGGGAGTCGGAGCTTGCAGTGAGCTGAGATCTGGCCACTGCACTCCAGCCTGGGCAACAGAGCGAGACTCCGTCTCAAAAAAAAAAAAAAAATCGAAATTGACATGAATGCATGAATGTGTATAGCAACAGAGGGAGACCCCCATCTCTACAAAACATAAAAAATACCAGCCTGAGCAACATGGCAAAACCCCATCTCTACAAAAAATACAAAGATAGCTGGGCATGGTGGCATGTGCCTCTGGTCCTAGCTGAGCCCAGGAGTTCAAGGCTACAGTGAGCTATTATCATGCCATTGCATTCCAGCCTAGGCAACAAAGCAAGACCTTGTCTTAAAAAAAAGAATCTGGAGAGAGGATCAGGCAGTTAGTGCCTTCATTAGACCACACTATCCCATCAACACCAAACTGTTGTTTAGAGGGCTTCAGCTCACAGCACCATGCAATTCCCTAAAGCTTCTGAGTTTGAGACTCCCCCACGCAGAAACTAAGTGGAGCACATAAGACTTCCAAAAGCCTCTGCAAAGCAATGTGGTATTGCGGGAAAATGGTAGACGCAAGTTCAAGTTACCTACTGCTAATAATAAATGTGTGAGTTTGTGCAACTTACTTTATCCTTCTGACTTTTACTTTCATCAATTGCAAAACGAGAAGACTATCTCATGGGTCTCTTGCATGTGGCTCCCAACCAGGTTGCATGTTAAAATCGCAGTTTAAAAATGTCACAGCCTGAGTCATACCTCCTGCAACTTAAATCGGCGTCTCCAAGGGTGAGATCCAGACACGAGTAGATTTTTAAAGCTTCACATGTCATTCTAATATGCATCCAGGGTTGAAAATCACGGTGAAGCCAGGCGCGATGGCTCACGCCTGTAATCCCAGCACTTTGGGAGGCTGAGGTGGGCGGATCATCTAAGGTTGGGAGTTCGAGACCAGCCTGACCAAGGTGAAACCCCGTCTCTACTAAAAATACAAAAATTAGCCTTGCATGGTGGCCGGCACCTGTAGTCCCAGCTACATGGGAGGCTGAGGCAGGATAATTGCTTGAACCTGGGAGGCGGAGGTAGCAGTGAGCCGAGATCGCACCACTGCACTCCAGCCTGGGCGACAAAGCGAGACTCCGTCTCAAAAAAAAAAAAAAGAAAAAATAAAATCACTGGTGAGAATTAAATAATGTTACTGTACTTCTGTAAATCAGGTGCCCTGTTAGTTCCTAGTCATTCCTCAATTTAAATTTCAAACCAGCAATGGACTGTGCTTTTGGTGTGTGTTCTAAAATTTTACCACTAGATGTCACTTTGACCATACAAGTTGGTTCTTGGACGCTTCTGCTTCTCGGTTCTCAGAGTAACAACTATATAGCATCATCACAACCATTTGTTGAGCACCTGCTGAATGCCAGGCAAAGTGCCAATTTTCTTTCTTTTTCTTTTCTTTTTTTTTTTTTTTTGAGACAGGGTCTCACTCTGTCGCCCAGGCTGGAGTGCAGTGCTGCAATCATGGCTCACTGTAGGTTTGACCTTCTGGGCTGAAATGATCCTCTTGCCTCAGCCTTCCCAGTAGCTGGGACTATAGGCATGTACCACCGCACCCAGCTAGTTTTTAATTTTTTTGTGGAGATGAGGTATCCCTCTGTTTCCCAGGCTGGTCTCAAACTTGTGGGCTCAAGTGATCCTCCCATCTCAGCCTCCCAAAATGTTGGGATTACAGGCCACCATGCCCAACTGCCAATGATTCTTAGAACACATGACTTCCAGTCACATAACAACAAATAAGCAAGGTAGTTATTATCCCAGTCATGAAGAAAGAATCTGTGAAAGAAAGAAAGAAAGAAAGAAAGAAAGAAAGAAAGAAAGAAAGAAAGAAAGAAAGTTACAAAGAATCTGTGACTTGTACAAAGATACACAGTTAGTGGCAGAACTGGGATTCCAGCTTCATTCATTCATTCACTCATTCAAAAACACTGAACAGGCTGGGTGTGGTGGCTCATGCCTGCAGTTACTGCAGTTTGGGAGGCCGAGGTGGGAGGATTACTTGAGCTCAAGAGTTCGAGACCAGCCTAGGCAACATGGTGAGACCCCATCTCTACCAAAAAAAATAAATAAATAAAAAATAATTAGCCAGGCATGATGGCACGTGCCTGTAGTGCCCATATACTCAGAGCCTGAGGTGGGAGGATCACTTGAGTTCAGGAGGCAGAGGTTACAGTGAGCTGAGATGGGGCCAATGCACTCCAGCCTGGGTGACAGAGCCAGACCCTGTCTCAAAATTAATTAATTAATTAAAATTTTAAAACACTGGACCAGGCACGGTGGCTCACACCTGTAATCCTAGCACTTTGGGAGGCTGAGGCAGGTGCAGTGCCTGAGCTCAGGAGTTCGAGACCAGCCTGGGCAACACGGTGAAACCCCATCTCTGCTAAAATACAAAAAATTAGCTGCGTGTGGTGGCAGGCGCCTGTAGCCCCAGCTACTCAAGAGGCTGAGGCAGGGGAATCGCTTGAACCCGGGAGGCAGAAGTTGCAGTGAGCCGAGATTGCGCCACTGCACTCCAGCCTAGGTGACAGAGCAAGACTCTGTCTCCCCCCGCCACAAAAAAAAAAAAAAAAAAAAATGAAAACACTGAACATTTACTATGTGCAAGGTACTGTACCTGGTATCAGAAATTCAAAGATGAATATAGCATAGTTCTCATTCTCCAGATGTTCTTTTTTTTTTTTTTTTTTTGAGACGGAGTTTCGATCTTGTTGCCCAGGCTGGAGTGCAATGGTGCGATCTCGGCTCACTGCAACCTCCGCCTCCCAGGTTCAAACGATTCTCCTGCTTCAGCCTCCCGAGTAGCTGGGATTACAGGCATGTGCCACCATGCCCTGCTAATTTTGTACTTTTAGTAGAGGCGGGGTTTCTCCATGTTGCTCAGGCTGGTCTTGAACTCCCGACCTCAAGTGATCTGCCCGCCTCGGCCTCCCGAAGTGCTGGGATTAGAGGCTTGAGCCAACACGCCCAGCCAGAAGTTCATTTTTAACCTTCACTTGTAGGTACATTTGAGAAGAAAAGGTAGGCACTTTTTTTACAGTTGTTCGTGGCCCCAGGTTAGCTCTGTCTTTGAAAGAACTTAAATGTTGTGTTCCTAAGAGGGCAGGATGACCCTTAGGTAGAGTTTTCCACTGTGTCCAGCCACTATGATAAAAGAATATTTCTGAAAGCTTATTAGGTAACTAAAAGACTAGGGATCACATCTGGTCTGTTTTATCACTGCCTTATTTAATTATTTATATCCTCAGCAAACAAACTATTGGCATTGGGTATGTATCTAATTTTTAATCAATAAATGTTTACTGAATAAATGAATTCCTAGTACTGTGTTAAACATTGTGCAAAAAGAGCCATGAGAGAAATATGTAAAGAAGTCTGCATCTGCCCGGGCACGGTGGCTCATGCCTATAATTCCAGCAATTTGGGAGCCTGAGGCAGGTGGATCTCTTGAGGTCAGGAGTTCAAGACCAGCCTGGCCAATATGGGGACACTCCATCTGTACTAAAAATACAAAAATTAGCTGGGCGGGTGGTGCATGCCTGTAATCCCAGCTACTCGGGAGGCTGAGGCAGGAAAATCACTTGAACCCAGGAGGGGGAGACTGCAGTGAGCCGAGATAGTGCCATTGCACTCCAGCCTGGCGAAGAAAGAGATTCCAACTCAAAAAAAAAAAAAAGAAAGAAAGAAAGAAAAAAGAAAGAAAGAAAAAAAGAAATCCGCATCTTACTCTGATAAGCAAATCTGAATATTTCCTTCCAAAAGTAGCACCTTGTTTTAAACGCCTCCGCTGATTCATCCCTAAGGTGGGAAAGACTTAGAGATCTCAGACAGGATTCCAAATGAGCCAGGGACCAGAGGATTATTAGATTCAGGGTCTAATGACTGCGCTAGAGTCTGTTCCCATGTTGCAAGGATACCAGCTGTATCTATTTGAGTTGTCATTCATCAACCAAGCAGTTTGACAATTAGGACCGTAAGGATGACCAGGCTGGGTCAGACCTATCCAACAGGTTAAAAGTTATTCAAGTTATTCAAGCAGTGGTCCTCAAGCCTGGTTATAAATCAGAATCACTTGGGGGAGCTTTGCAAAAATATACAGACCCCACTCCAACCTACTGAATTGGAATACCAGGAACTAGGAGAGAGACCTGAGACTTTCACATAGGACTAGGGTTGAAAATGAGTAGTTCAAGAGCCATCCAGTTTTACTCATATACGGCTCTGCAATTCATAAGTGTGCCCTGATTTTTTTTCCTGTATTCTGATTGTTTTCCTTCCCTGGGTAATGAGTGCCATGCATTTACTACCTACAGTTTGGAGTAGTCTTCCTTTATGTTGGTCCTAAGCTTAACTCTCCTGGCACTTTGTAAGAGACATTGAAACCTAAGATTTGGGGATTTGAGAGATGAGTTCATGTTGATCTTACCCATGCCATTTGTAATATTATAGGTTGAGCTCTCTCACAGAGCTTGCTTAGCAGTCACAAGCCCATTCTTGAGATTTTTCTTAGTTCACAAGGAGCTCTGGCTTTATCAAGAGATCCATTCTGCACAAGCTAGACAACCTTTGTCCACTTTGTGTAATAGGAGAAAAATAATATCTGTTCCTCTGATGATTGTGACCCGGGATGATTGCAGCATAGGTCATTCAGGACAGGTAAGCACTTGTTGCCAGCTTAGATTAAAGTCCTGTTCTGAGTCTAGTCAGCCTGTCTGCTTTGGAGAGACCAGGAAGGGAAATATTCTTGCATTTAAGGGCTCAAACACAAATATATTTATTTGGAATGATAATCTAGATGGTTCATAGAACAGAGACCAGAGGAGGGAGTCAAGTGGAAGCATTTGTGGTAAAGTATACATGGAAATAAATAGAGAAGGAAAATACTAGGGTTATGTACCTATGTACCTGCCAAATAGAAAGAAAAAAGATCTGGTTTAAGCACATCACATTCCTTTAAAAAAAAAAAAAAAAAAAAAAGGCTAAGTGTTTGGAGATGAAGAGCCACAATTGGGGTGATCATTTGGGAATCTCCAAGTATTCTTTGGTGAGTTAATGTTTCTAAGTTGCCTTATGCACATGTGAAAGAGAGAAAGAGAGGAGAGAAAGGGAGGAGAAGTGTCAACAGGTCACAGCCTGTACATCATCCCCCTAGGCAAGTTAGGCCTGGCTAGAATCAGTCTGCATAGATAACTTGCTGGAGCCTAGTTGGAAATTTCTATACTCCAGTGATGAGATTTCTGGTTGTATTCCTAAGGGACCTCACAATTGACCCTGTTCTCAATTGATGTTCTTAAAAAACTGGTCTTCAGGAATTGGTCTGCCCAAGATGAAAATACCATAGCTTCTGATTCCTAGGAGCTCAAAGATGCTCTGACTGCTCTATGATCAGCCCTCAAAGTAATGATAGCTTTTTCTGGCATTTCCTTTCATCTAGAGATTTCAAAGTATCTCCCAAATATGTGCCCATCCCATAGGCAGCTGATTAAGCCACATCTCTGACATTCATCTTTCACCTGGGTCCTCTCCACAAATTGGAGACTGAGCTAGATATAGAGTGTGAACCTCTGATTCAAGGTCTCACACTGAACGCCCACTCTCTCTTTGCTACCCAGTCTTAGGCAGTTTGTGGTTCTCCCACAGGGCGTAGCTCTGTGTAGGGGCCTGTGTATCAGATCTGCCTGCTTCTTTGCTGTCATCACCTCCCACTATTTACATTTCTGGGTTCCCTGGTGTCTCTGCAACTGGGCTGTGCCTTAGCTGTCCTGTATGTGAGAATTGTTGGAGAACCTCCAAGGATTCTTCATGTCTTGTCATCCTTCATCCCAATTCATACCCCCCACCCACGTGTCCCACCTCTCCCCAGTCAGCAAAGTACAGTCCTGTGCCCTTTGGTTTCTTCTTCCTCCTCCTCTATTTCCATCCTCTACTTCCATTGGCAGAAGAAAGAGAAATCACAGACAATGAGCTTGTAAGGGAGAGAGGAGTGGGAAGGAAGAGTCTTTTCTCTTGGGTTGCCTTCTTGTTCCCAGGGAGAGGGCCAAGACCATGAACCTTGGCCTCCGTGGGAGGAGGAGATTAGCAGGATGAGTCTTTGCCTCCATCACCCATCCTCAGGGTGCTGCTGACTTATTTCTGCTGGAGGCGGGATGACTCAGCGCAGACCCTTGATGGGGAAATCTGTCTCAGAGGCTGAAAGGAAAGCAGCAGAGGGCCACCACTGGCCTTGTTCTTTAATTTAATTTTCATATCAGAAAGATTTCACTGAGTTTGGGGAAATGGAGCTTAATTCTCCCTATTCCCCAGTGTTGGCAACTCCAAACAGAATTTCCCAAAGGAATGACCCTGTCCACAGGAGTCCAAGAGAGATGGGCAGTGGGATTCCAAATTCAGAGTGCAAGGATAGCCCCCAACCTGGTGGAGACCTTTATTTAGTCATACTCCACCACTGTGCTTTTGCCTACTAATTACTATAACCACTGGTGATCATTATGTGATAATTAGCACATGCCTTTTTTATAACTCCCAGAGCACCACCCCAAAATAAGTGATTGTGTCAGGTGGTAAGGCTGCTCCTAGAGGCAATTCCTGACTCACTCATTCATTCACTAAATATTTAGTGAACTACTGTGGGCCAGGCCCTATGCTAGGCAGCTACGAGCAGGAAGGTTGTTGTCCCTGGTATTATAGTGCTGACGTGTTGCTGGATGGATAGGCACTGAGCAAGTTTACCCACGGGATATTTGTATCCAAAGTGGAAGTGCAGTGTGTATAAGAGGGGCACCCAACCCAGTGTGGCTGGAAGAGGGATATCAGGAAGCTTCCCCTGTAATAGTACCTTTGAAGATGAGATCTGTAGGATAGGAGGGAGCTAGCAAATGGAATCCAACTTAGGGTAAACCTATGCTATTTATATGAGTTCCTCAAAACTTAAAGTTAAACCCAAAGTTGCCTCTTCATATAAACCCTCCAAAGTAACTAATCGGCTATGCCAACTACAGTGCAGCCAACTCTGCTTCTGTACAACGTGATGCTACTTTGGAAAAGTGTGAAATCCTACTTAACTGGAAGGCGTAATTATTGCAGAGTATTTCAGGGAAGAAGATGGCACCAGGGAAATAGGCATGAAAATCAGGTTCTTCCATTATTTCCACAACCTGGTCTCATTCTCCATGCCCTTGGGATGGCCTGGGTCTGTGATAGGAAATATGTTTTTCTGTCTCCATTTAAGCAACAACATCCTTCTTATCAGCTGCTCCAATGAGGAAGACACTGATGTCCTTTTGCAGGAAACTAACAGGAAAAGAAAGAAAGCTTACCACTAAATACACATCCTGAGGGTAAAATGAAATGGCTGCTGCTTTGACTGCAGTGTAGGAAAGGGCTGAATAAATAAATACACCATTCCTATTGTATAGTCAGACTTCCTGGGGGCGAGTCCTCATCTCTTTACCCTATCCTTTCCCTTCTAAAATCCACTCACCTGCCAAGGGGCAGAACAAAGTTATCTCCGGCTGTTAACAGGTATGGAAACATACAAGTCTCCTCTGTCTCAGACACAGAGGAAACACAGAATGGGAAGGAGTGAAAACCAGAGTAACAGGAAGAGGAACTTGATATTGGTGTACATCTCCTCTTCATGTTTACAGAACTTTCCCAGTAACTTCTGCTTTGAGCCTTTCTGTGTACAAATCTGGTAATGTTTGAGAACGTTTCGGGAGAAGAAAGGGCCGGGGCTAGTGCAGCGCAGAAAATCATTCGAACGCTGTAAATCACAGCTGCACAGGTGACTTGATTTAGAGGCAGAGGTGTAAACTGTCATTATCTGTGAATACTGAGCTCTAATCCTGTAGCACCACAGTGGAGACAGTTGAGAGAAGATGATTTCTGATCTGAAAACAATCCCAGCCTAGAGGATCCCAAGCCATTTCCTTGTAAGGGTAGTTTTCTTCTGTGTGGAAAAGAAACGAAAGAACATGTGTAAATAAAATATGGGCGAGAGGAGAAGAAACAGAGACAGAGACAGAAAGAGAGACAGATAAGTTGCAAAGACTTAGATCTTTCTCTTTCTTTCTTTCTCTCTCTTTCCTTCCTCCCTTCCTTCCTTCTTCTTTTTTTTTTTTTTTTTTTTTTTTGAGACGGAGTCTCGCTCTGTCGCCCAGGCTGGAGTGCAGTGGCGCGATCTCAGCTCACTGCAAGCTCCGCCTCCCGGGTTCACGCCATTCTCCTGCCTCAGCCTCCCGAGTAGCTGGGACTACAGGCGCCCACAACCGCGCCCGGCTAATTTTTTGTATTTTTAGTAGAGACAGGGTTTCACCGTGGTCTCGATCTCCTGACCTTGTGATCCGCCCGCCTCGGCCTCCCAAAGTGCTGGGATTACAGGCGTGAGCCACCGCGCCCGGCGTTTTTTTTGGACATTGTTTCGCTCTTGTTGCCCAGGCTGGAGTGCAATGGTGCTATCTTGGCTCACCGCAACCTCCGCCTCCCAGGTTTAAGTGATTCTCCTGCCTCAGCCTCCCAAGTAGCTGGGATTACAGGCATGTGCAACCACGCCTGGCTAATTCTGTATTTTTAGTAGAGACGGGTTTTCTCCATGTTGGTCAGGCTGGTCTCGAACTCCCAACCTCAGGTGATCTGCCCGCCTCAGCCTCCCAAAGTGCTGGGATTACAGGCATGAGCCACCACACCCAGCCTGGATCTTTGTATTTCTACAGTGTTTTTAGTTTAAGGATCATTTACACTTTAGGAGGTTTTTGTTTTTTCTGTCTTTCTTATGTAATAATTGTGGGTGAGCCCTGAAAATGACTCAAGGCCAAAATAATGGGGTTTTCTTGATTATAGTTCCTCATTTTTCCTGGCCACAGGCCAACCCTCAATATCCTCCACCTTTATAAGGAAGACAGTTTCAACCCAGGCCTTAAGGGTGACTCCAGCCTCTTAGTGATCTTTCTTTCATGTTGCAAACTGGACTCTCTCTTCCAACTTTCTAATTGCAAAATTGCTCTTTATTTTTATCGGTTCTTACTACTTCCAACCCAGGTGTGAAAACGTCTTCTTGGACACTCTTATCCCATCTGTAGGCAATGTGTAGGTCCCTCTTTCTCTCATTCTTAGTTGAGGATTGACTCAGTAGACTGCACAATGATGACCATATTTTGAAAGAGACATAGGTCACATAGCCAAGTCTCTGGTCATTCTCCCAGGCACAATCCCTTCTCTCTGGATTCTGATTAGGGCCAGGCTCATGTGCATGTAGGAGGTGCGGCCATAATTAGCCCATTTTACTGGTTTTGGGAATACCCTTCTTGGTATAGGGCAGGCAGGAAATTAGACTGTGTTATGGCTTTGGTGGTCATATTTTATGAACCCCAAATCTGGAATTGTGCTCTGGTGAGTATAGGGTGCTAATGGAAAAACTGTACAAAATATATGGAAATAAGACCACCCTGGAAAAGTAATGAGAGTTCATAGTATTTCCTTCCAGTAGCTTGGAGAGAGTATCAAATATCACACGTTTTTTAATAATTTTTTTTTCTTTTTTTTTTTGAGACGGAGTCTCACTGTCTCCCAGGCTAGAGTGCAGTGGTGCCATCTCAGCTCACTGCAAGCTCCGCCTCCCAGGTTCACGCCATTCTCCTGCGTCAGCGTCCTGAGTAGCTGGGATTACAGGTGTCCGCCACCATGCCCAGCTAATTTTTTTGTATTTTTAGTAGAGACAGGGTTTCACCGTGTTAGCCAGGATGGTCTCGATCTCCTGACCTCGTGATCCGCCTGCCTCGGCCTCCCAAAGTGCTGGGATTACAGGCGTGAGCCACGGCGCCCGGCATTAGTTAACAATAACTAATGATTATTGAGCATTTGTTACATGTCAGGGTCCTGAATTATATATATTATTTCATTTACTCCTCATAAAAGGGTTCTTTCTAGGAGCTAGGGGAGAAAACCAGCCACTATATACTCAATAATAATATTAATGGTAATAATAGTTATTATATATAACAGTTATATATTACATAACATGCTGGCTCTGAATTGAACATATTCTCTAATTTGATTTTTGTATATTTAAAAATAAACACATATATTTCTTTCTTTTTTTTTTTTTTTTAAGAGATGGAGGAGTCTCACTATGTTGCCCAAGCTGGTCTCAAACGCCCCTGGCCTAAGTGAGCCTTCCACCTCAGCCTCCCAAGTAGCTGCCGCCATGTAATCTCAAATTTAAATTTTAAACAAACCCTAGATATTATTATAATCTTAGAGTAGGCTGCTTCTAAAATAGCTCCGACTGATCCTCTTGCTGGTCTTTACATCCTTGTGTAATCTCCTTGAGTGTGGGCTGGACGTAATGACTTACTACTAACTCACAGGATGTGGTAACAGTGATGGGATGTCACATCTGTGATTGGATTACAAAAGACTGTGCCTTCTGTTTTGCTATTACTCTCTCTGGTGAGCCCTCTCTGTTACTCTTGCTTGCTTGCACTGATGAAGTAAGCTGCCATGTTGTGAGATGCTCTACGAAGAGGTCATTGAGGCAGGGCACCAAGGAAGGCTTTTGGCCAACAGCTCCTGGGGAACCAAGGCTTTAGGAAGTGAGTCCTGCCAACAATAACCAGGTGAGTGAGGTAGGAAGCAGATCTGTTCCAGGTGAGCTTGAGATGACTGTGGTCTTATAAGAGACCCAAAGCCAGAGGGTTGACCCACAGAAACTGAGATGATAAATGTTGTTTTAAGCTACTGAGTTTTGGGTAATTTGTTATGCAAGACAAGATAGCTAATACATATCTCATTTTATAGATGAAGAAAACGAAGCTTTAGGGTGATGAATCAATGTTCTCCAAATTACACAGTCGGTAAATGGCAGAGCCAAAGCTTTTGGAACATATTACGTTCTAGGTTCTAGGTTCTGAGTTTAAGTCTGCTTTCTGATGAGGTTCCAAGTGATTGGGACACTGCAGTTCTAGAAGAATTCTATTCTCTGAAATCCTTGGAGTGTAGCCATGTTTCCAGGAAACTCTTTGTGTGCATGTAAAACAGAGATGGACAAAAGTTTAAATGGTGTTAAGTGCTTTCAGTGGGTCCACTCCCTGCTGCAGAAGAATGGTTGATCCACCCATAGATCTGGTGATAGTAACCAGGAGCTCCAGTCAATAGCACAATGGCAGAACTGAGAGCTACAGTCCATCCATTTTTACAAGCACTCAAGCCATCTTACCCACAATATGTAAAGCAGGTGGAAGGGGGCATACACTTTTCTTGAGGATGAAAATGAATGCATTTAGTAATGAAAAGGCATAGCGTGGTATTTAAAAATTACACGAGCTCTGGAATCAGATAACAAATGGTTCTGCCCGAGAGACCAGAACACCTCCTTTCACTGATTTTTTTTTCTTCCCATCCCTGAAACAGAGCCTTGAACTTTGAAACCACAGTGCCTTGTTCCAGCGTGGAAAGCAGCGCAGCACTTCCCTGTGGTGAAAGCACCCCAGCTTGAAAGGGTAAAAACACCTTCTCCCAGATAGTCTCCCTTTGTTTAGCCAGTGCTTTTTGCCAGTGGTCACCTTAAGGAAATCAAACGGAGGTATGCTCCTTGGTTGGCTGCATGAATCCGTCCTTCCTTGTCAGCTTTGCCCAGAGCAGCAGGCTTTGAGCTCTGGGAGGATTTCCAGGTGGCAGCAGAACAACGGTCCCATAGGCTGGAGCCTGGCATGCTTTCCCTTTTAACCAGTGGCAGAGTCTGCATTTTGCTGGTATAATTATGCAACCTGGTGTAAAGTCCACATGGGTGGCAGTAGGAGGTAGGCGAGGCAGGACGGTAAGCTGGCTCAGCACTCTGATTGGGCTTCTTGACTGTTTTTCTAGCTTTTCTTACCCTTTTCTCTCCTGCCCCCTCATCTCCTCCTCTTCCCTCCTTTTCCCTCCCTTTCTCTCTAATCCCTTCATCTTTGTCAGCCTCCACCCTCAGGGATCCCTAACTCAGGAAACTACGTCTTATCAAATATTTTGGCTTGCCTCCAACTGCTAGTGGCAGGCAGCTCTGGCCCTTGTCTGCTATCTGAGTGATTTTCTTCTCCACCGGTTGTTTATTTCTCTAATCTAGTTGGAATTGGAATCGTGCGTAGAATCCAAAGGAAAAAAATCCAAAAGTAAAAAATGGATCCTTTCTCTAGTGAGACTGCCCCTGTGGGCTAAAATAGAAATGGAAGGAGACTTGGATTCTTCTTCCTTGAAAAGTGACATTATGAAAGAGCAGGAGAAACAGCATTAGTATACAGGAAAGCCCAAGGCACACTATATCACTCCTCAGATATTGGACATCTCTCTGAGTCCTCTGTTTTCTGCTTAATTGGGATTTATAAACGCTATTTTTGCCCCGAGGGTACCTGCCATTTTGGTCGTGCCCAAGTGGCTCTGAACAGATACCATCTGCAGGACCTCCACAGCCAGCCATGCAACATGAAGCTGCAGACTCCCAGACTCCAGTGTTCTTGCTTTCTGAGAGGGAGCCCTGAGAATGGTGGAGAAGCACAAAACACAGGAAAGAAAAGAGAAAAGCTGGATGGAGTAATTACATGATAGGGTTACCTTGTGCACGTGAAAGCAAAATGTAGGATACAAGCAATAACCCCTCCGGTATTGCACAGTCTTTGATAACACAATAGCCTTCTGTTATTTCAAGGCATGTTCCTTAAAACCTTCCTTAAGGTTTTCCCACTTCTTACTGGGTTGTAATGTATTTATTTTATATGTCCTTTCTTAACTGATATTCACAAAGAACAGGAATGATAGATGTGTGTGTATGAGCAAAAGCGTTTATGCATGCTTTTTTTCTTTTTTCTTTTTTTTAGCGTATGAAATAGCGGCTGACTTTTGTGACAATTTTCCACCTAGTTTTGTGATAGTAATTTTGCTGCGTTCCTAAACTTAGATGGCAAGTCCACTTAACAAGGCTGGCCTAATTCTATGTTCTCTACAGCACCTAGTCACTATAGCTGTGCAAGAGCCATTATTACCCAAAGTACCATAATAAGGGTCATGCCCTGCTATGACGTTATTGTTTCCTATCTGTCAGGACATTAATTGTCTTCTAACTTGCTCTAAAATTGGTAGCACGGCACACTGCCAAGACTAGAGAGAAGCAAGCTGCTGGTGATACATTTAAAGGCTGTGTAAAAGGACATACTGGTATTTGCTTTTTCTTGGGGCATCTTCACATTTGCATTACTTCATATGTTATGGGATGTTAGCTCAGGCTTGCCTTATGTCTTGGCGTCTTTCTTATCATGGTCAATGTCTGATCTTTCCTTCAATTGAATGATTCAGACATCTCTAAGTTATTTTGGCTTTTCCACTTTCCTTTCACAGGCTTTTTGTGAGTCACTGAATTGAATGGGAGGTTATTTCTAAATTGGAAGGTGAGGAAGAGAGGAGGGGGAGGAAAGTTCCGGAAAATAGGAAAAGGCACTTTATTGTTATGTATAGTTACTGGAGGAATAATTTCTGCTTAGTTTGGTGATAGAAGTATGTACTTTATTTAAACTTGACTAAAAATATAGGCTAGAAAATAGACAATATTTTTCTGAATAATAAACCATACAGTTTTAGACTCCTTGTAACTTGCTCTGCAAAGAACAAGGAGGTTAGTAAATAGAAGAAATATGAGACATAGAGTTAGCAGAAAGAAGAAAGGGACCAAGCACAAAATTTCCAAAGTCCACATCCTTGAGGGGAATGCCTCCTTGACAGTGTCTTTTTTTTTTTTTTGAGACGAGTCTCGCTCTGTCGCCTAGGCTGGAGTGCAGTGGCCGGATCTCGGCTCACTGCAAGCTCCGCCTCCCGGGTTTATGCCGTTCTCCTGCCTCAGCCTCCCGAGTAGCTGGGACTACAGGCGCCAGCCACCTCGCCCGGCTAGTTTTCTTGTATTTTTTTTTACTAGAGACGGGGTTTCACCGTGTTAGCCAGGATGCTCTCGATCTCCTGACCTCGTGATCCGCTCACCTCAGCCTCCCAAAGTGCTGGGATTACAGGCTTGAGCCACCGCGCCCGGCCGACAGTGTCTTTTTTTTTTTTTTTTTTTTTTTTAAGACAGAGTCTCACTCTGTTGCCCAGGCTGGAGTGCAGTGGCACGATCTGTAGAGACAGGGGTTTCACCATGTTGGCCAGGATGGTCTCAAACTCCTGACCTCAGGTGATCTGCCCAGTTTGGCCTCCCAGAGTGCTGGGATTACAGGCGTGAGCCACTTCACGGCCTGACGGTGTCTTAACCTATCCCTGGGTGTTATGTTTCATGGCCCATGGGTTTATGTATCATAGTTGAAGTTGTGAGAAGGTACATTTAAATCTGATTTAGAAATTGAAAGAGTAATCAGACCAGCATTTCGTTATTTAGGAGCAGGAAAAGTGGGTGGAAAAAAAAAAAAGAAAAGCAAAAAGCTAATGATGAATATATTTCTAGGAGCACAAGAGTTTTTATAGCAACACCAGATTTCTCAAAAATGCCTACTGTGATTTGTACCCAAGTGAATAAAAAATGCAATCATTTATTCTTGTGCATTGTGCCAAGTGAGGGGAAACACATACACATACACACACACACACACACACAACCCGGCAATTCATTCAATGGCCCTAATTTAGACTGCTAGGAAGAGAGGTTTAGAAAAAAGAAAGAGAGAGAGAGAGAAGCTTTTAAAGTATCTAAAGCTAGTAGGGCTATTTAAGAACTGCTGAACAGAAAAACAAAGTGGCAGTGAGAGGTGGGGGGAAGCAGAATTCTCATTTCCAGAGCATCACAAGGGTATATATATTGTGGCCCGCTTATTAGAAAGTTGCGAACCCGGCGTGGCGGCTCACGCCTGTAATACCAGCACTTTGGGAGGCTGAGGCCGGCGGATCAACTGAGGTTGGGAGTTCGAGACCAGCCTGACCAACATGGAGAAACCCCGACTCATGCCTATAATCCCAACTACTCGGGAGGCTAAGGCAGGAGAATCGCTTGAACCTGGGAGGCGGAGGTTGCAATGAGCGAGATAGCGCCATTGCACTCCAGCCTGGGCAACAAGAAACTCCGTCTCAAAAAAAAAAAAAAAAAAAAGAAAAAGAAAAAGAAAAAGAAAGAAAGTTGCTAATGACTGGTCAATTGGCAGGGGTCAGCCAGGAGTGGATCTGGAAGCTGGAGAACTCTCAATACGCCACTTCAGTTTATTGACGACATTTACAATTGCAACCGAAGTTAACTGATTTCTGCTAAATTGAAAGTTTGCGCTTTGCCCTTTAGCATGGAGGCGCCTGGAAAGAACTTCAATGAAACTGGGTGCATTGAGACCAAAGAAAAGAAGGGGACATTTTTTATCTCTCTGATACCTTTCTCCCCAGGGCTTGGAAACACTACTTAAACACAACCTCTGCTGTTGGTGTTTTGTAAGTACTACCCCTATGAGTAAAGCTAGCAGAGATAAGCTTCTCCTTGCAGGAAGGGAGCTGGAGAAGCGGAAGAGTTTACAGAGAAATCTCTACAACAAAGAGTTAACCCTTCCCGGGTAACCACGGATGTGAGCGTCTACTCCTCCTTTGCTTCCACTGCGCAACCAAACCATGCACAAGCGTGAATCAACCTTAGCCGTCACATCTCTTGCCAGTTAGCTTAACAGACACTTTTAGCAGCCTATCATAACTTCGAATTGCCCAACCCTCAACCAATTACAACTAAAGCTTGGGCTAGGACGCTCCAGGTCCGGGCGGGGGCGAATACCGGTTTTAGGAAAAGGGGCGGTAAAGAGCGATGACGGGCGGGTAAATTAAGCCAATCAGAGAGGAGAGCTGCCGCCCCATTATCCAATGGATAGGTTAGAAGTATGAAAGAGGGTGGGCCTGTTGTCATGGGGGAGGTGGTGGCGCTCGGTGGCCACTGGCGGCCGAGGTAGAGGCAGTGGCGCTTGAGTTGGTCGGGGGCAGCGGCAGGTGAGTGTCGGTAACGCGGGTAAGAGATCTGGTGGCCGTCGCGGGGCGGAATCTCCAGCTCAGCACTTCGCAGGCGGAGGTCGGAGGAAGGGGGCCTGGACTTCGGGTCTGGGCCGGGGCCGGGGCCAGGGCGGAGGCGGCGGGGGTGGCGGCGAGTTCGCGCTGACTGGGCTACGGGGAGAATGGCTGGGCTTCTGGCTGCGGAGTTCTCCCGAGGAAGGTAGGCTAGGGCCGGACCCACGCGGGTCAGGGCAGGAGGTCCCTTGGGACGTTCAGCTGCTCCGGTCTGGGGCGCTGACCGGCGGCCAGTGTGTGGGGAGTAGGTTATCTGAGGAAACGGAAGCGGCCAGGGTCCCAGAGAAGGGGGTGACCTGTAACGACCTGCTCCGAGGGCGGGGTGTGTCGGGAATACCCAGGACGGCTTGGGTGTCAGGGAGAAGGGGAACCCGGGAAGCCCGGCCGCGGCCCGTGTGGAGGGAGCGGGTTGGGGGGTGGGCGGCAGGGGAACTGGGAGTGGCCCCAGTCCGAGGGAGGTAGGAAGGCCGAGGGTGGCTGGGGTCCCGGGTGACAGGGAGCAGACTTGCTCCAAGTAGGGGCGTCTGAGGAAATGCTCGGAGGGGGTTGGGGACCCTCGTGAGAAAAGCGGCTGTCCAAGGGAGGGGGCTCCTGGGGAGATGAGGAGCAGCGGGTCTTCGGAGAGTCGGACAAATAGAGATCTTGCACCGCCTGGGGGAGGAACCGAAGCGCCCTGCGCCCCCATAGCTGAATTGGGATGAGAGACACAACTGGCCTGGCCGCGCCTGGGTCTAAGGATCCCTAGGGGACCAGGAAAGAAGTCCTGGAGGAGTGGCTCGGGTTTGAGACCGGGGTGAGGAGCCAGCAGGAAGTGGAAGTTCCCTCGGTTGGAGAGGAGTCCTGCAAAATGGGACGGAGATGAGCGGAGGTGGGGGAGAATCCCTATAGGAGGGAGTAGTAGATAAGGTAGAGAAAGTAAGTTGCCCGAGGAGAGAGCAATGGTTTCGTGGAACTGGCTAGGACAGTAGATATATGAGAAATTAACAGTGGAGCCATATAGGTTCACAGGTCTTCAGAAATAGAAGAAACTTCAGTTTCATAATTAATACCAAGATGACATCTAGGACCAAAGAAAAACTCCTAAAAGCAAGGTTAAGTGACTTGTTTTAGAAAAGAAATTTGTTTTAGGACGATGGCAGTAATATTAGGAAATAGGTTCATTGACAGGGTGGGGAATTTGAGAGGGAAAAGGGGAGGAGTAGCTGAACTAAAGGAGTAAAAGTAGATACTTGATCAGAAAGAGGATAGGCATACTCGGCTAAATTGAAAAGGAGTTTGAGTTCTACCACTTAGCTAAGTTTCTGTGCAGTTTCCTCATCAGAATACTAACAGTAATAGTTCCTACTTTATAAGGTGTTTTTTTTTTTTTTTCTTGTCAGTACTTGTAGAGCTTTTAGGATAGTGAGTGGCACATAGTAGCGTGTACTGGATTGTTAAATAGAAGATAAAGACCTGATTTCTTCAATGGGGTGGCTCCCAGATATTAGCTTGCATCAAAATCACCTGGAGGGCTTGGTAAACTGTAGATTGCTTGGCCCCACCTGGGGGTTTCAGTAGGTCTGGGGTGGGGCCCAATAATTTATATTTATCTCAAATGATGATCACGTTGGTCAGAGGACCACATTTTAAGAACCACTTACTTTAATGAAACCGGTAATAATGGTAACAACTTTAAAATACCTGCCAATCCTGCTAAAGGGACAGGTAGAGGCAAATTGCCCAAAAGATCCTATTATAAAGGATATTCATTTTTAAGCCTGTGTTTTTCAAATTGTGGATTGTGATTTATTAGTAATTTACAAAATCAATGTGAGTTTTTACCAGCATTGAAAATAAAATGTAGAACAGAATAAACTGACATTGCATTTGGTAAGGAAAAGTATTGTTTTGGGAAACTTTTCTCCTACATGTATGTACTAAGTCACAGTGTAAAGTGTATTTCTTTTTTTGAGTTCCTGGCCAAAGGATAAAATATATTTCTCAGAGTTAAAAAAGTCTGAAAGCTGGGCGCGGTGGCTCAAGCCTGTAATCCCAGCACTTTGGGAGGCCAAGGTGAGTGGATCACTTGAGGTCAGGAGTTCAAGATCAGCCTGACCAACATGGTGAGATCCCCGTCTTTAATAAAAACACAAAATTAACCGAGCATGGTGGCGCATGCCTGTAATCCCAGCTACTTGGAAGGCTGAGGCTGGAGAATTGCTTGAACCCCAGAGGCGGAGGTTGCAGTGAGCCGAGATCACAGATTGCACTCAGTCTGGGCAACAAGAGTGAAACTCTTGTATTACATTCCATTAAATTTCTTCAGTTTCTGATTTGGTTCCTCCTGTGTTTGTCTTGTCACATATTGTGTTATGCCTCTGACTCTGGAACTTTTTTGGATATTGAGAATCTTTGGCATGAGAACTTAAGGGAATTTGAGGCAGAGAAATTGAATGGTGTGTCTCAGATGTGGTCGGCTTTTGTTTCACTTGTGCCCTGTTGTTCACCCTTTCTTTTTTTATCACTGTACTGTAAAGCATTGTTTGTAAAAACCTGAGTATACACAGACATATTGACAGTAAACAACACTGAAATGGACTGGCTTGAGAAAATGTCATGTATAGAAAATAAGCAAAAACAAAGGAAGAAACATTGCGAAAAAGAAAAATGAAAAGATATTTCCTTTTTAGAGAGTAAAAATATTAAGTATTTCTTGTCCTTACACTAATATAAAACATATACAGATATTTTTAAAGGAACTAGATATACAATTTCTAGGTCTTTGTAGAGAAAAGAAATAGTAATAATATGTCACAGCAAAATGCACCTGGGATAGAGGCTTAACTACAAAGTAAATCATTTATTAAGCGGGAGCTTTTGTTTTGATGGTTTTCTCCCTTGAGAATAAACTGGATGTGGTACATGTTGTAAACTTGTTTGAGGAACCCAAATGTAATTTGCAGTGTGTTTTTAAAAAGAATATGTATGTTTTATCTGTACTTGGTTTGATTTTTCTTCCATTGAAAGCTAGATGGTTTATATTTAGGAGTTGATTTAGATCTGTTTTTATGGCTGTTAAGAACAGAGGAAGCAGTATTGAAAACTGAAAGAGATCCTTGCAGCTTTCTTTAAAATCTTTAATCCAGGGGATTATGTAACCCCTTCATTAATGTTTTATGAAATTGTGAAGAAACTGTTGGTATAGCTTTCAATCAGGATTTTTGGATTTTTTTTTCTCTCTCAAAAATCAGTTTTATTTCAGATTATATTTCCTTAAAATTTTTATTTTCATTTGGAAGACTGCAAGGCATATAACCATTGCATGTGTGAGTTCTAAAGCAGATACA
This sequence comes from Macaca fascicularis, assembly GCF_037993035.2. NCBI lineage: Eukaryota > Metazoa > Chordata > Mammalia > Primates > Cercopithecidae > Macaca > Macaca fascicularis. Next base: position 141,361,217 of record NC_088381.1, on the reverse strand, counting down.
GTCTTTTCACAAAATAAATTTACTACTTTTTTTCTGTGACATAAGTTTCAAGAAGGAAAGCTTTTCGTTTCTTGCATTGAGTTCAGTGGATTATTCCTACCACTAGAGTTGTTGTTTAAGTCATGGTACATTTATATAGATCATTCAGTTCTACACCAAATGATGGAAGAATGAGAAATCCAAATTGAGCGTATGACAAATAGAAAAGTTCATTCTTTGTAATTGAGAACATTGGGCCGTTTGATTACCTGGTTTTAATAGGTGGACTTATTATTCATCTGATTATACTTATCTAGGAATAGCTTTAATTACGCAAATAATTTTACAGTGGGATTTGGTTATCTGTAGTTGAATAAATGGTGGGCTTTAAATCCCAAAGAAACTATGTGCTCCTAACTATGCTATTTAGTGAGATTCAGTTTCACGTATTGAAGTTTTATTTAGGTAAGTGATTTTAAAAAGTGGAAGTTCAATTAACACTAGTTAATTAAGTTTATTTTCTATTTCAGAGAAGTCTTGTCTTATTTTATAAGTCTCTGATCTACTTTTCTGCTTCCTGCTCTCCAACTCGCTGTACAATAAATTCTAATAGAAATGTGGGTAACTGAAAATCTAGTTCTGTAAAAGTATAAAACCTGTATATGTAGTTTTTTAGTTTGCTTCAAAACTTCCTAATTATCTTTAAGAAAGTATTTTATATAATAGAGTACTTGAAAAGCTACATTTTATTTTGGACTTGCCAAAACACATCTATTGTGTGTAACAGGTTTTGATTTCTAGAGAATAGATCTTGAATTCTGCAGATTTCTGAACTCTGATTTTTTCCCTTTTTTTTAAAAAAAAATCCAACTTTTAGTTTAGATCCTGAGAGTACATATGCAGGTAGGTTATATGGCTATATTGTGTGATGCTGAGGTTTGGGGTATGATTGGTCCTGTCACCCAGGTAGTAAGCATAGTACCTAATAGTTCTTCAGCCTTTCCCCCTCTCCCTTTCTCCCTCCCTCCTTTTATGTTTTCTTTTTCTTTTTCTTTTTTTTTTTTTGAGACAGAGTCTCGCTTTGTCGCCCAGGCTGGAGTGCAGTGGCCGGATCTCAGCTCACTGCAAGCTCCGCCTCCCAGGTTTACGCCATTCTCCTGCCTCAGCCTCCTGAGTAGCTGGGACTACAGGCGCCTGTCACCTCACCCGGCTAGTTTTTTGTATTTTTTTTAGTAGAGACGGGGTTTCACCGTGTTAGCCAGGATGGTCTCGATCTCCTGACCTCGTGATCCGCCCGTCTCGGCCTCCCAAAGTGCTGGGATTACAGGCTTGAGCCACCGCGCCCGGCCTCCTTTTATGTTTTCTTGATAGGGTTGGGGAGAAATAAAACAATATACCCCTTAAATTAAAAAAAATTTTGGTATCTTATTTTTAAAATCTTGACATTATAGTACATCCTTTAGTGGCAAAGAAAATTTATTTAAGGGGCTGGGTGTGGCGGCTCATGCCTTTAATTCCAGCACTTTGGGAGGCCAAGGCAGACTGATCACAAGGTCAGGAGATCGAAACCATCCTGGCTAACACAGTGAAACCCCATCTTTACTAAAAACACAAAAAATTAGCTGGGTGTGGTGGCACGCGACTGTAGTCCCAGCTACTTGGGAGGCTGAGGCAGGCGAATTGCTTGAACCTAGGAGGCGGAGGTTGCAGTGAGCCAAGATCACGCCACTGCACTCCAGCCTGGGTGACAAAGTAAGACTGTCTTGGAAAAAAAAAACAACAACAAGAAAATTTGTTTTAGTAATGTAACATATTACAGATTTTATCATAACATGTAGAAATACTATACAAGGCTTTAGGATGTATGTTCAGCTGCAACACACAGGTAATGATCAATAGGATATCATTAAATACTAGGTACAATATTGCCATATATTTTGGAGATTATAAAACATGCACTTTGAGGCTGGGCACGGTGACTCAGGCCTGTAATCCCAGCACTTTGAGAGGCTGAGGCGAGCGGATCACCTGAGGTCAGGAGTTTGAGACCAGCCTGACCAACATGGAGAAATCCTGTCTCTACTAAAAATACAAAATTAGCCGGGCGTGGTGGCGCATTCCTGTAATCCCAGCTACTCAAGAGGCTGAGGCAAGAGAATCACTTGAACCCAGGAGGTGGAGGTTGCAGTGAGCCGATATCACGCCATTGTACTCCAGCCTGGGCAACAAGAAACTCCGTCTCAAACAAAACAAAACAAAACAAAACAAAAACCATAAAAAAATGCACTTCGAAATCTTGGGGCAAAAGGAGGATTGAAATGAAGAGAGAATAAAGAGAATACTGACGTGCTTAAGGGAGGAGTCTGGAGGATCTGCAGGAAGTGTATCTAGAGGAGTGAGTGGTTCTTGGCAGTTTTCCTGGAGTGACATATGTAAAGGAGGATGATTCTATTTGCAACATCCATGGACTTATTTTTCATTCTTTGCAGTTTCTGCTGCTTGTTATTACTCTTCCTTTGTTTTCTTCCCCTCAAGAAAGCATGTCAGAAGGCAAGTAAGTAGACTGAGAAGTGGTAGTCCTGGAGGATGAAAGCCTTGGAAGGACCATGTGGATTTAGAAGAATGCTTGTCTTATCTCTGCTTCTGCAGCTCTTGGGAGGTCCCCAGCAACCTTAACTAGTCCAACCTTTCCCACTTGTCCTCTCTAGTGGAGTATGGGATTAGGAAGAGACCCCCTAGTCATCTTAAATGGATTAACCAAGGAGTTGCTATATTAGTAATTAATGTTCAGTGACTTCCCCCTCTCTACCCACGAAAACCCTGTTTCTCCCCACTTGTTTGCTGATAAATTACATTCCTTTTTTTTTTGAGACAGAGTCTTGCTCTTTTGCCTAGGCGGGAGTGTGCAGTGGCATGGTCTCAGCTCACTGTAGCCTCAACATTCTGGGCTCAGGTGATCCTCCTGCCTCAGCCTCTCCAGTCGCCGGGACTACAGGCATGCCCAGTTCATTTTTTTTTTTTTTTTTTTTGAGACAGAGTTTTGCTCTTGTTGCCCAGGCTGGAGTACAGTGGTGTGATTTTGGCTCACTGCAGCCTCCACTTCCTGGGTTCAGGCAATTCTCCTGCCTCATCCTCCTGAGTAGCTGGAATTACAGGTGTGCGCTACCACACCCTGCTAATTTTTGCATTTTTAGTAAAGACGGGGTTTTACCATTTTGGTCAGGCTGGTCTTGAACTCCTGGCCTCAGGTGATCCATCCACCCTGGCCTCCCAAAGTGCTGGGATTCTAGATGTGAGCCACCACGCCTGGCCAATTTTGTTTTTGGGTAGAGACAGGGTCTTGTTAAACTCCTAAACTCAGGCAATCCTCCCAAAGTGTTGGGATTACAGGCAGGAGCTACCGTGCTCAGGCTATCTTACATTCTTTTAACCAAGATCAAAGTCTTCAATTATCTGAGTAGGACAGCGAAATCTTAATTATGGTAACTTGATTATATTAAGGTGAATTATAGTTAATTTGGAACATTTCTAGTTTAATTAGGGAAGAAGAGGGAAAAACTGTAGAATGGTGCTTAGCTCTGAATAAAGGCAAAGCTGGGGCAACCAGGGACACAGAAATCAGCTAAATTTGTAACTTTATTTAAGATTACCCTTGGTTAACTTTGACTTTGGAAAAGTAATAGTGATACTTTTGTCTAGTCACTTGTGCATATGTACATCTCAGGTACATTTCGATGTATCATGTAGATAATTTGTGAAGATTTATTTACTTAATTTCTTTTATTTAAAGATGCCCAGGCTGGGGTGCAGTGGCACGATCTCGGCTCATTGAAATCTCCGCCTCCCGGGTTCAAGCAATTGTCCTGCATCAGGCTCCCAAGTAGCTGGGACTACAGGGGCATGCCACTATGCCTGGCTAATTTTTGTTGTGTGTTTTTTTTTTTCCAGATGGTGTCTCCCTCTATTGCCCAGGCTTGGAGTGCAGTGGCTCAATCTTGGCTCACTGCAACCTCCGTCTCATGGGTTCAAGCAATACTCCTGCTTCAGCCTTCTGAATAGCTGAGACTACAGGCACAGGCGCATGCCACCACACCTGGCTAGTTGTTTGTATTTTTAGTAGAGACGGGGTTTCACCATATTGGCCAGGCTGGTCTCGAACTCCTGACTTCGTAATCCGCCTGTCTCAGCCTCCCAAAGGGTTGGTTTTTTTTTTTTTTTTTTTTTTTTGAGACGGAGTCCTGCTTTGTCGCCTGAGATGGAGTGCAGTGGCGCAATCTTGGCTTACTGCAACCTCCATCTCCTGGGTTCAAGCGATTCTCCTGCCTCAGCCTCCCAAGTAGTTGGGATTATAGGCACCAACCACCATGCCCAGCTAAGTTTTTTGTATTTTTAGTAGAGATGGGGTTTTACCATGTTGCTCAGGCTGGTCTTGAACTCCTGGCCTCAAGTGATCCTCCTGCTTCGGCCTCCCAAAGTGCTGGAATTACAGGCGTAAGTCACTGTGTCTGGCTATTTACTTAATTTCTTATAATATAACCAACTTTGTTACAGAGATTTTAGCTCCCAGTATCTTTTTTTTTTTTTTTTTTTTTTGAGCCGAAGTCTCGCTCTGTTGCCCAGGCTGGAGTGCTATGGCACGATCTCGGCTCACTGCAACCTCTGCCTACTGGGTTCAAGCGATTCTCCTGCGTCATCTTTCCGAGTAGCTGGGATTACAAGGCGTGTGCCACCACGCCCGGCTAATTTTTGCATTTTTAGTAGAAACAGGGTTTTGCCATGTTGGCCAGGCTGGTCTCAAACTCTTGACCTCAAGTGATCCACCTGCCTTGGCCTCCCAAAGTGTTGGGATTACAGGCGTGAGCCACTGCGCCCAGCCTAGCTCCCAGTATTCTTTAATCAAGATAAAACTTTTTTTTCCTCCAAACTAGTATCTCACAGAACCATAGAATAGCCTGATGATGACAGAAATATATTTGTAACTGCCATATTATGAAATTCAAGAAGCATCATTTATGTCCGGAGGTAGCATGATAGAATGGACAAAATTCAGGTTTTATAATTGTGTGACCATGATTTTGAATCTTGACTTTATCGATAATTTACTAATTGAGCAGTTTATTAAACTTCTTTTAGATTCAGTTTTGTCATCCATAAAATGGAGCTTATGCTATCTTCTGTATCAGGCTGATGGTGAGAATTAAATGAAAAGCATTTTGTATAGTGTAAAGCATTTTGCCCATACTGGGCACTCAACAAATTGTAATTGTTAATTATTAATAATTAAAACATTAGATATAGACTTCTCTTTCTAGAATGGGCTAATATTCCAGATACTGTGATTGTATGCATTGTGGCAACTAGGAAAACCAGAGTTGACTTTAAAACATTAAATGTATTTTAATGCTGGGCGCGGTGGCTCACATCTGTAATCCCAGCACTTTGGGAGGCCAAGGTGGGCGGATCACCTGAGGTCAGGAGTTTGAGACCAGCCTGGCCAACATGGCAAAACCCTGTGTTTACTAAAAATACAAAAATTAGCTGCGAGTGGTGGTACATGCCTGTAATCCCAGCTACTCGGGAGGCTGAGGCAGGAGAATTGCTTGAACTTGGGAGGCAGAGGTTGCAGTGAGCCGAGCCACTGCACTCTAGCCTGGGCAACAGAGCGAGACTCTGTATCAAAAAACAAACAAACACCAAAACATTACATGTATTTTAAACATTTACTACTTCAGTTTGTTTTTGTGGTTGGTTTATTTTGGTGGATTAGACTGAAACATGGGGTAAATGAAGCTAATATTTTGTTGTGTGGTCACAGGCTGTGTATCATATCATAGTCAGCCTTTATCTGTGGATTCTGCATCCTTGGATTCAACCAGCTGTTGATAGAAAATATTTGGAAAGAAAACCCAATAAAAATAAAACAATAAAAATAATACGAATAAATACAGTATAAATATTTACATAGCTTTTACATTGTATTAGGTATTAATAAGTAATCTAGAGACGATTTAACGTATATGGGAGAATGTGCAGATTATATGCAAATACAGGTATCGGTGGGGGATTAATTCCAGGACCCCAATATACCAAAATCCACAGATGCACAAGTCACTTATATAAGATGGTGTAGTATTTACATATAACCTGCGCACATTCTCCTGTATACTTTGAATCATTTCTCTAGATTAATTATAATAATATTAGGTTGGTGCAAAAAGTAATTGCAGCTTTTGCCATTAAAAGTAATGGCAAAAACACAATTACTTTTTGCACCAAATAATATAATATAAACGTTATGTAAATAGTTATACTGTATTGTTAGGGTATAATGACAAGAAAGAAAAGTATGTACATGTTTATTACAACCATCCATTTTTTTTTCCAAAAATATTTGATACAAGATTGGTTGAATCCTCCTGTGTGGGACCCACAGATACAGAGGGCCGACTGTACTATGCCATTATACATAACGAACTGGGATATCTGCAGATTTTGGTATCCATGGGGTCCTGGATCGAGTCCCTCAGATACCAAGATATGTGACTGTACCTGGTCCTCTTCGAAATACATGTGAGTTTGTGACAACAGTGGAAACCATTAATCCTACTACTAGAAAAAAAAATTGAGCATTATATTATTTACTGATTTTGTTATTAAAATCATTGCTTTTATTGAATTATTTTATTTACTGATATTGTTAATGATTTTAAATTAGTTCTAAATGCCAGTTAGAACCAGTTTATTTTTCCCTAGAGTTAATACATTTATCTTCACAATTCAAGTAGAAACAGTTTTTATCTCAGAATTTAAGCCCTTTATCTTCCTTAGCTAAGGATTTGGTCAAATGAAAGAAAAATCTGTATTCGTAGAAAGGTGTTAAAATTGGCCTGGTGTGGTGGCTCATGCCTTTAATCCCTGCACTTTGGGAGCCAAGGAGGGAGAATTGCTTGAGCCTAGGGATTTGATAAAAGCCTGGGCAACATAGTAAGACCCTATCTCTATTATAAATTAAAAAAAAAAAAATAAAGCTGTTAAAAGCTATATTATTTCTTGTCTCTGATGAAAGGTGTACAATTTCCATCACATTCATGATGTAATGGACTTCAAATCTCATCAGTGAACATAATTTTGAATGATTATTTTAAAGAGTTGATTCATTCTTGTTTTTGAAAATTATTTAGTATTGGTGGTATGAAGGAAAGATATTTCCTGTAGTAGCCAAGTCTTCCTTAACTCTTGCAAGGACAGCAGTCCCAAATACTATATTGAAAATATTAGAGGCCAGATGTGGTGGCTCATGCCTGTAATCCCAGCACTTGGGAGGCCGAGGCAGGCGGATCACTTGAGCTCAGAGTTTGAGACCAGCCTGGCCAATATGGCAAAACCCAGTCTGTACTAAAAATACAAAAAAGTAGCTAGGTGTGGTGGTGCATGCCTGTTGTCCCAGCTACTGGGCCGGCTGAGGTGGGAGAATCACTTGAACCCAAGGGTTGGGGGTAGGGTGGAGGGGTTGCAGTGAGCCATGATTGTGCCACTGCACTCCAGCCTGGGTGACTGAGCCAGACTCTGTCTCAAAAAAAAAAAAAAAAAGAAAATATCGGCAAGAAAATGAACTGTAAATGTCCATTTACATGACTGGCCATTTGTAAAAATGTTAACATGTTACATCAAATGTTGTTCTTTTTTTTTTTTTTTGTAGAGATGAGGTCATTCTATGTTGCCTGGGGGTTGTTTGTTTGTTTTTTTTCCTTTTTAGTGATCCTCCTGCCTCAGTCCCCCAAAGTGCTGGGATTATAAGTGTCAGACACTGTGCTTAGCCTATTGTTCATTTCTTAATATCTTTCTGTAATACTCTAGACTAATTATATATATATATATTTATTTATTCATTTATTTTTTGAGATGGAATCTTGCACTGTCGCCTGGGCTGGAGTGCAATGGTGTGATCTTGGCTCACGGCAACCTCTGTCTCTTGGGTTCAAGTGACTCTCCTGCCTCAGCCGCCTGAGTAGCTGGGATTACAGGCGCCTGCCACCATGCCCAGCTACTTTTTGTATTTTTAGTAGAGACAGGGTTTCACTATGTTGGCCAGTCTGGTCTCGAACTCCTGACCTCATGATCTGCCCGTCTCAGCCTCCCAAAGTGCTGAGATTACAGGCACGAGCCACTGCGCCCGGCCTATTTTTTTTTTTTTTTTTTTTTTGAGATGGAGTCTTGCTCTGTTGCCAGGCTGGAGTGCAGTGGCACAATCTTGGTTCACTGCAATCTCCACCTCCTGGGTTCAAGCGATTACCTTGCCTCAGCCTCCTGAGTAGCTGGGACTACAGGCATGCACCACCATGCCCGGCTAATCTTTTGTATTTTAGTACAGATTGGGTTTCACTGTGTTGATCAGGATGGTCTTGATCTTCTGACCTCATGATCTGCCACCTCAGCCTCCCAAAGTGCTGGGATTACAAGTGTGAGCCACTGCGCCTGGCCTTATTTTTATTTTTGAAAAAGTTATTTAAAAATAGAAATGGGGTCTCACTATATTGCCCAGGCTGCTCTCCAACTCCTGGGCTCAAGTGATCCTTCTGCCTCAGCCTCCCAAAGTTAATTTTATGTTTATTTATTAATTTTTTTTTTTTTTTTTTAAAGATGTGAGGTCTTGTTATGCTGCCAAGGCTAGTCTTGAGCTCCTAGCGTCAAGTGATTCTCCTGCTTTGGCCTCCTAAAATGCTCTAGACTAATTTTAGAAACCATGAAGTTTGGCATTTTGTCATGTTAAGGATTTTTTTAAAAGTTATTTTGTAAGTCTGGTCATGGTGGCTAATGCCTGTAATCCCAGCATTCTGGAAGGCTGAGGCAGGTGGATCACTTGAGGTCAGGAGTTTGAGACCAGCCTGGCCAACATAGTGAAACTTCATCTCTACTAAAAATACAAAAATTAGCCGGGTGTGGTGGTGAGTGCTTATAGTCCCAGCTACTCGGGAGGCTGAGGTAGGAGAATCACTTGAACCTGGGAGGTGGAGGTTGCAGTGAGCTGAGATTGTGCCACTGGACTCCAGCCTGGGCGACAGAGTGGGACTCCATCTCAAAAAAAAAAAAAAAAGGAAAAGAAAAAGTTATTTTGCAATATTAAATTTCATTTCTTCATAAGTTGTTAATTTTTTGCAGTCAGGACTGTTCTCTTTTTTGTTATTCTCTGATTTACATAAACGTACTGATGAATGATGGAACCCCTCCCCCACATTGGGGGTTGAGTTTATGATGTCAACTAATAGGAGGTGGTATGGTAAAAAGAACTCCAATTGCCTGAATTCACCTTCACCTCTGCTTCCTTAGGCAAGTTAACTCTTTGCTGGTTTTCTTATCTTCAAAATAAATGGCTTTGAGGATTATATGAGATAATCCATGTAAAGTTAAACAGTTTAACGTAATGTTTAGTTCATAGTAAATGCCCAGTAAATGTTAGCTACGTTTACTGTTGCAAGGACCCAGCATTTTCACCGAAGCAGGTGGGAGGTAGAAAGCTTTCTCTGTGTTATTTTGTGGACTAAAGAGTCTTGTATATTAAATTGTACTATGAAATTTAAACTTCATTTAGACATGAAAAGGAATCTTGAATTCTTTTTGACTTTGTCACATTTTCAGTCTAGTCCATCTCTGGAAAAACTTGAATCCTTATTTTATCCAGCTATAAATCAGCTGTAAGTTTTTTTTGTTTTGTTTTGTTTTTTTGAGACAGGGTCTCACTTTGTCACTCAGGCTGGAGTGCAGTGGCACATCATAGCTAACTGCAGCCTTAAACTCCTGGGGCTCAGGCAGTCCTCTTGCCTCAGCCTCCTGAGTAGTTCGGATTACAGATGCATGCCACCATGTCCACTTAATTTTTAATTTTTTTTGTGGTGTTGGGATCTCCTGTGTTGCCTAAGCTAGTAAATTCTTAAATATCTGCACCCAGGTTAGCAGTGTTACAGCTAATCTCTAAATTCTTTTGAATTATGAAATCTAGCTAGGGAACCTGTTAGATAAATTTTCATTAGGCTTGACATCTTTTATTTAAGATAATATTTAAGTACTGTATTGAATTTCCTTGGCATTGGGTATCTTTATCAGTGGTTCTCAATTTGTTGCCTGCAAGTCTTTGGTTTGGGGAGGATGTTTTCTGCAGTTCTTAAATCCATATGTTATCAAATATTGCCTACCATTTTTTTTTGAGATGAAGTGTCACTCTGTTGCCAGGCTGGAGTGCAGTGGTGCAATCTTGGCTCACTGCAACCTCCGCCTCCCAGGTTCAAGCGATTCCCTTGCCTCAACCTCCCAAGTACCTGGGACTACAGGTGTGCGCCACCATGCCTGGCTAGTTTTTGTATTTTCAGTAGAGATGGGTTTCACCATGTTGGCCAGGAAAGTCTCGATCTCTTGACCTTGTGATCTAGAGAAAAATTATCTGTAGACTAAAGCAACATGTTCTAAACATATGTATGTATGTATACATAGTTTCATTCTTCGAATAAATATTGAGATGAGTTTTAAAAATCTTTATTTTAAAGGCTTGCCTCAATACAGGGTAGCTCTGGTTGTGTTTTGACTATTTTCTCCATCAATGGATGCTGAAAATTCAGCTATTACCATGTGAGGATCAGTTAAATATTTTGACTTTTTTTTTTTTTTTTTGAGATGGAGTCTTGCTCCGTTGCCTAGGCTGGAGTGCAGTGGCATGATCTCGGCTCACTGCAACTTCCGCCTCCCGGGTTCAAGCGATTCTCCTGCCTCAGCCTCCCGAGTAGCTGGGACCACAGGCGCCCGCCACCACACTCGGCTAATTTTTTGTATTTTTAGTAGAAACCAGGTTTCACCGTGTTAGCCAGGGTGGTCTCGATCTCCTGACGTCATGATCCACCAGCCCCCGCCTCCCAAAGTGGTGGAATTACAGGCGTGAGCCACCGTGCCTGGCCAATAATTTTGACCTTTAAAAAGGTTTGTCGTATTTAAAAGCTCTCGGCCGGGCAAGGTAGCGTGTGCCTGTAGTCCCAGCCACTCAGGAGGCTGAGGCAGGAGAATCGCTTGAACCCGGGAGGCGGAGGTTGCAGTGAGCCAAGATGGCGTCACTGCACTCCAGCCTGGGCGACAGAGCCAGACTTTGTCTCAAAAATAAATAAATAATTTGGGAGGCGGAAGTAGGCGGATTGCCTTGAGCTTAGGAGTTCGAGAGGGCAACACAGTGAAACCCCGTCTCTACTGAAATACAAAAGAAATTAGCTGGGCGTGGTGGCAGGCGTCTGTAATCCCAACCACTCGGGAGGACTGTGGCTGGAGAATTGCTTGGACCCGGTAGGCGGTGGTTGCAGTGAGCCGAGATCGTGCTACTGCACTCCAGCCTGGATGATAGATAAATTCTCCGGCTCAATCAATCAATCCTCTCAGCCTGTTTTTTCTACTTTTTTTTTTTTTTGAGGTGAAATTTTGCTTTTGTTGCCCAGGCTGGCGTGCAATGGCGTGGTCTCGGCTCACTGCAACCTCCGCCTCCCAGGTTCACGCGATTCTCCTGCCTCAGTCTCCTGAGTAGCTGGGATTACAGGCATGCGCCACCACGCCCGGCTAATTTTGTATTTTTAGTAGAGACAGGGTTTCACCATGTTGGCCAGGCTAGTCTCGAACTCCTGACCTCAAGTGATCCACCCGCCTCAGCCTCCCAAAGTGCTGGGATTACAGGCGTGAGCCACTGCACCCATCCTTTTTCTACTTTTTTCTTACCCAAACATGCTATTTTCAGAAAGGCTAGTATACTTCTCTTCCCTCACCATGGCATGTGCATTTTTAAAATAGCTTTATTTAGGTACAGTTGATGTACGGTGAAACTGCACGTATTTAAGGTAAACAGGGCTGGGTGCAGTGGCTCAAACCTGTAATCCCAGCACAGTGCTTTGGGAGGCCGAGGAGGGCAGATTGCTTGAGCTCGGGAGTTTGAGACCAGTCTGGTTAACATGGGGAAACCCCATCTCTACAAAAAATGCAAAAATTAGCCAGTCCTGGAGGCATGTGCTTGTAGTCCCAGCTACTCAGGAGGCTGAGGCAGGAGGATCGCTTGAGCCGAGGAGGTGGAGGTTGCAGTTGCAGTGAACTGAGATTGCACCACTATACTCCAGATGGGGCGACAGAGCCAGACCCTGTCTCCAAAAAAAAAAAAAAAAAAAAGTAAACAGTTTAATGAGTTTTTACATATGTATACACTACAACTAAGCTAAGGAACATACTGATCACTGCAAAAGTTTTCTAACTTTTGTAATACATCTCTCCCTTTCTGTTCCCGCAGGCAACTCTAATCTGCTGTCACTATGGATTAGTTTGCAATTTCTAGAATTTTATATAAATAGTATGTAGTATATGTATATATTTTGTCTGACTTCTTTCCCTCTGCCTAATTAATTTGAGATTTTTCCATGTTATTTGTGTATCAATATTTCATTATCTTTCATTGTTGAGTAGTATTCCATAATATGGATATATTGCAATTTTAAAAATTTCTTCTGCTGATAGACATTGGATTATTTCTAGTTTTTGGCTATTCAAATAAAGCTGATATGAACATGAACATTCATGTATGAGTTTTTGTGTGGACATGTGTTTTAATTTTTTTTTTTAATTTAAACAATTTATTTTTATTATTATTATTTTTGAGATGGGGTCTTGCTCTGTAGCCCAGTCTGGAGTGCAGTGGTACAATCATTGCTTACTGCAGTTTTAACCTCCCAGGATCAAGAGATGGTCCCACCCCAGCCTCTAATTAGCTGGGACCATAGGCATGCACCACCACTCCTGCCCGGTTTTTCTTTCCTTTTTTTTTTTTTTCTTGTAGTGACAGGGTCTCTCACTATGTTGCCCAGGCTGGTCTTGAACTCCTAGGCTCAAGCTATTCTCCTGTCTTGGCCTCCCAAAGTGCTGGGACTACAGGTGTGGGTTACTGTGCTTGGCCTCTTTTCATTGTTTTTGTGTATATGCCCATAAGTAGTGGAATTGCTAGGTTATATGGTAACTCTTTCGAGGTTTTCTAAAGCGGCTACGCCATTTTACATTCTCTCCAGCAGTGAGAATGAGAATTCCAATTTTTCTGCGTTGTCACTAATAATTGTTATTATCTCTTATTTTATATATATATTTTAATTGTTGTTGTTTTGAGACAGGGTTTTGGTCTGTCACCCAAGCTGGAGTGTAGTGGGTATGATAGCTCACTGCAGCCTCAAACTCCTGGCTCAAACTATCCTCCCACCTCAGCCTCCCTAGTAGCTAGGACTGCAGGCGTGCACCACCATGCCCAGCTAATTTTTATTTTTTAAATTTTTTGGTAGAGATGGGGTCTTGCTGTGTTACCCAGGATGGTCTGGAACTCCTGGCCTCAAGCCATTCTTTCTCCTCGCCTCCCAAAGTGTTGGGATTACAGGTGTGAGTCATAGCTCAGGCTGATCTCTGTTTTTTGAGTAGAGCTATTCTAGTGGGTATAAAGTAGAATTTTTTTTTTCTTTGAGATGGGGTCTTGCTCTGTTGCCCAGGCTGGAGTGTGTAGCGTGATCTTGGCTCACCACAACCTCTGCCTCCCAGGTTCAAGCTATTATCCTGCCTCAGCCTCTCAACTGAGGCGTGCACTACCATGCCAGGCTAATTTTTGTATTTTCAGTAGAGATGGGGTTTCACTATGTTGGCCAGACTGGACTTGAATTCCTGACCTCATGATCTGCCCGCCTTGGCCTCCCAAAGTGCTGGGATTACAGTGAGCCACTGTGCGTGGCCCAGAGTAGAAATTAATTGTGGTTTTGATTTGAGTTTCCCTCATGGCTAGTGATGTTGAGAATCTTCCCATATGCTTATTGGCCATTTGTCTATCTTCTTGGAAGAAGTGTGTTTTTATATGCTTGCCTTTTTTTTTTTTTTTTTTTTTTTTTTTTGAGACGGAACCTCGCTCTCTTGCCCAGGCTGGAGTGCAGTGGTGCGATCTCGGCTCACTGCAAGCTTCGCCTCCCGGGTTCACGCCATTCTCCTGCCTCAGCCTCCCAAGTAGCTGGGACTACAGGTGCCCGCCACCATGCCCAGCTAATTTTTTTTGTATTTTTCAGTAGAGACGGGGTTTCACCGTGTTAGCCAGGATGGTCTTGATCTCCTGACTTTGTGAGCTGCCCACCTTGGCCTCCCAAAGTGCTGGGATTACAGGCATGAGCCACCGCGCCTGGCCATGCTTGCCCATTTTTTAAAAGCTGGTTTGTCTTTTTATTATTGAGTTATAATATATGTTTTCTTTGTATATTCTGGATATAAGTTCCTTGTCAGACGTAACGATTTACAAGTATTTTCTCCCATTTTGTGGGCTATCTTTTCACTTTTTTTTTTTTTTTTTTTTTTTGAGACGGAGTCTTGCTCTGCCGCCCAGGCTGGGGTGCAGTGGCCGGATCTCGGCTCACTGCAAGCTCCGCCTCCCAGGTTTACGCCATTCTCCTGCCTCAGCCTCCCGAGTAGCTGGGACTACAGGCACCCGCCACCTCACCCGGCTAGTTTTTTGTATTTTTTAGTAGAGACAGGGTTTCACCGTGTTAGCCAGGATGGTCTCGATCTCCTGACCTCGTGATCCGCCCGTCTCGGCCTCCCAAAGTGCTGGGATTACAGGCTTGAGCCACCGCGCCCGGCCTATCTTTTCACTTTCTTGATGTCCTTTGAAGCACAAAAGTTTTTCATTTTAATAAAGTCCAGCTTTTTTTTTTTTTTTTTTTCTTTTTTAGACATAGAGATCTCCCTGTGTTGTCCAGGCTGGCCTCAAACTCCTGGCCTGTGATCCAGGAGCCACCACTCTGGCTCAAGTCCATTTTTTTTTTTTTTTTTTTTTTTTGAGACGGAGTCTCGCTCTGTCACCCAGGCTAGAGTGCAGTGGTGCAATCTCGGCTCACTGCAAGCTCCGCCTCTGGGTTCACACCATTCTCCTGCCTCAGCCTCCCAAGTAGCTGGGATTGCAGGGGCCTGCCCCCAAGTCCGGCTAATTTTTTATATTTTTAGTAGAGATGGGGTTTCACCGTGTTAGCCAGGATGGTCTTGATCTCCTGACCTTGTGATCTTCCCGCCTCAGCCTCTCAGAGTGCTGGGATTACAGGCGTGAGCCACCATGCCTGGCCGATTTGTTTTTTTTTTTTTTTTGCTTGTGCTTTTGATACAGTATCTAAGAACTATTGCCCAATCCAAGGTCGTGAATATTTGTGCCTAATGTTTTCTTGTAAGAGTTTTAGTTTGTTTTTTCTTATTTTTTTTCACACCATGTCAGTGTCTTCTAAGTTTCATAGAGTTGGCTCTTACATTTAAGTCTGTGATTCATTTTGTGGTAATTTTTGTGTACAGTATGGGGGAAGGGTCTCAACTTAATTCTTTTGTATATGGATATTTAGTTGTCCCAGCACCATTAGTTGAGACCATTACTCTTTGTTGATTTGTTACAAAGTTGAATAAAATTTTCTGCTTTGTCACTAATTTTTCCAATAGCAATTTGTTGGCCTTTTGGTCTAGAGTGGCAGTTGGGGTCATTGTAGGAGGGAAGCAGTTTAGTGTTGCAAGAATAGGTTATAAATGAATCCACTGATTTAAATATTACAGGTTGTATAATTTCATCCTTACATTGCCTTATACTCGAATGGTAAATGAAGTTCAGCTGCTATTTCTCTGCCTACTGGGCATCCTTGTGTCATTAGTTATTTGGAAGCTTCCAGTGGTAAGCCATTAAATAGAAATCAGGGTCAGGTCCTTAAACATGTGACTTAAAGGAAGAAAAGATTCATACCTGTTCCTTTCTCTTTCTCCTCTTTAATTCACCTATCCTAGCACCCTTTTTATCTTAAGAAGACTTTTCTTTTGTATTTTTACACATAGCCTTTTTCTGAAGGAAGATCACATGTAAATATTTTAGTTTTTAAATTGAAAATTCAAGGAAATGTTCTGTAGTGATGATTAAAAACATTATAGAAGTATTATAAAGATTATATTAACCTTGATAAATTTAAATCCATAATTAATATAGTTAATATGAAAGTCTCCCGTGTAATTCTAACTGAAGGTTAGAAATGGCATGATATTTTCCTTTTGATTTTCAAAATAACAAAAATATAATTATTTTACAATTTGTAAGATTTGCTTAGCATTTTAAAAGAAACTTACTGTTTTTAGAATGTTAAACTCTAAATTGGGTCTTTTTTCCCCCTGTTTTTAATAGTCATTAATTATTCACTTTTAGAGATCTTAAGAGCAAAGGGAAAAGCATACATTTTTTTACAGAGTGTTCGAGTTTTATGTGTTTCATCTCTATTTGTAGAGTTGTGCTTCTTTAGAGGCCAGTACTTTCCCAAGTAAAAACTAATTTCCTAGGAAATCAGGTTGCTGGCTTGACTTCTGGCAGTCCCTTTCCCTTCTTTTGTTGCTTTGTAAAAGAGCTGAGCTCAGTTCTGTGGAAAATCACTAAATCATCTAATTATTTTCCCTAGTTTGAATTAAACATGGTTGGTATATATTTATATTGAACTGAATCTGTAACTTTTTCTTGACTGTAGATTTGTTAAGATACCCTGAAGGACTTTGACTTCATTTGATAAGTTGGATATTCATATCTGAAATAATGCTAATGGTTTGTTCCTTTAATGAATGTTCTTATTCTTTTAGTCTTTTTGTTCTCCCCTCCACTAGACCTACTTAGGGATATCACTTGTGTTCTTATAATGAAACCCAGACACTTGTGAAATATAATCATAGTTTCTATGATGTTGGCCCCTAATTCATTTTTTAAAATTACATGAACATTTATTGTCTGTTTCTGATTTTTCTTCATGCATATTTTACTATATATATAAAATCTTGGAGCCTGCTTTTTAAACAACATATCATATAATATGTATTTTATTGTTTTTATTACAATTATTTGAAAACAGTTTTTTTTTTTTTTTTGAGGCAGAGTCTTGCTCTCTTGCCCAGGCTGGAGAGCAGTGTTGCAATCTCAGCTCACTGTAACCTCTGCCTCCTGGGTTCCCGTGCCTCGGCCTCTCATGTAGCTGGGATTACAGATGTGCGCCAGCACACCCTGCTAATTTTTGTATTTTTAGTAGAGACAGGGTTTCACCGTTTTGGCCAGGCTGGTCTCGAACTCCTAACCCCAACTGATCCACCTGCCTCGGCCTCCCAAAGTGCTGGCATTAAAGGTATGAGCCATTGCATCCAGCCAGAAAACAGTTTAAAACAGCAGAGGAATATTCCATTAATGAATATATTATTTATGGAACCAATTTCTATTGTGTTCACACTTAGAACGTTTATTAATTTCCGATTATTATAAAATAAAACACAATGAATATTGCTAAATATAGCTCTTTTTCAGTATTTCTATATTCTGAGAATAGATTATTGTAAGTTGAATTATCAAGTCAAAGTGTATTAACATTTCTAGAGCTCTCAGGAGAGCAAAACATTGCACAGTTGCTTTCTAGAAAGGCTGTACAAGTTTACATTCCCATTAACAATGTATGAAATTGAGATATATGGCCTTGCCAGCATGTTATTATTTTAAAACATTTGCAAATTTGATAGGAAATAGTAACTGGTTTCTGAAATTTGTATTTATTTGGTCACTAGTGGGACATTTAAAATATGATCATTAACCTTTAGGTATTTGCTTTAAGTGAAGTTGCTTGTTCCTATTCTTGGTCCATTTTTCTTTTGGGTGATCCCTGATTCTTATGTGGAATCTAGGGATGGATAATATTCAGAACTGTGACTTAATCTGTACAAATGATCTGTAGAAAGTTGTTGTTTCATGTCCCCGCCAAGTACTTTTGCCCTCCCTCTCCCTAACTACTTTCTGATTTTAAATCTGTTCTTGGATTTCATGTAAATGGAATCATACCATATGCATTTTTAAAATTAACATCACTACTTTTGCTTAATACTTTTGAGATTCATCCATGTTGTGTTAATCAGTAATACATTTTTTTTTATTGCTGAGTAGTAGTCCTTTTTTGTTTCATACATCTATTATTTTACTGAGGAAACCATAATCAATAGAAAATTGCAAGCTGTAAGCTACAGTTTGTTGATTACAGTATTCAATTTACCTCAGGTCCAGGTTATATCTCCCTATGGCATTGTTTCCATCACAGTAGTCATTTTAAGCCAGTCTTTTCTTACATGAGTAATTTCTGGAGAGAACACTTCAGTTAGATGAATATGGACTGAACATGATTAAGGGAAAAATAGGCCAGGCGCAGTGGCTCATGCCTGTAATCCCAGCACTTTGGGAGACTGGATTGCCTGAGCTCAAGAGTTCCAGGCCAGCCTGGGCAACATGGCGAAACCTCCTCTCTATAAAATATACAAAAATTAGCCAGGCACGGTGGTGTGTGCCTGTAGGCCCAGCTGCTCGGGAGGCTGAGGTGGGAGGATCACTAGAGCCCAGGAGGTTGAGGCTGCTGTGAGCCATGATCGTGCCAATGCACTCCAGCCTGGGCAACAGAGCGAGACCCTGTCTCAAAAAAAAAAAAAAAAAAAAAAGAGAGAGAAAATACATAGGTACCAATATATTTAAGAATTCCTTTTTTTTTTCTTTTTTCTTTTTTTGAGATGGAGTCTTGCTCTGTCACCAGGCTGGAGTGCAGTGGCACTATCTCAGTTTACTGCAACCTCCGCCTCCTGGGTTCAAGTGATTCTCCTGCCTCAGCCTCCTGAGTAGCTGGGATTACAGGCACGCACCACCACACCCAGCTAATTTTTGTATTTTTAGTAGAGAGGGGATTTCACCATGTTGGCTACGATGGTCTCTATCTCTTGACCTTGTGATCTGCCCACCTCAGCCTCCGAAAGTGCTGGGATTACAGGTGTAAGCCACCGAGCCCGGCCAAGAGTTTATATAGGAGTATCACTTAATAAAACCCTGTGACTTATTTACTTCTGAAAGGCACCAATTTAAAACTCCTTCAAAGCTGGGCACGGTGGCTCATGCTTGTAATCCCAACACTTTGGGAGCCCAAGGTGGGCAGATCATGAGATCAGGAGTTCAAGACCAGCCTGGCCAACATGGTGAAACCGTGTCTCTACTGAAAATACAAAAATTAACCAGGCGTGGTGGCGTGTGCCTGTAATCCCAGTTACTCAGGAAGCTAAGGCAGGAGAATCCCTTGAACCCAGGAGGCAGAGTTTGCAGTGAACTGAGATCACGCTACTATGCTGCAGCCTGGGTGACAGAGCGAGACTCCATCAACAAAAACAAAACAAAACAAAACAAAAATCCTTCAAAAGTTTCTATTGTGATAAGAAGACCCAAGTGAGTTACTAAACAAAAAGTAAGGTTATTTTCAGAATCAAAATGATCTTCAATTAGAGACTGTTTAAAATGCACTTTAAAATGAGACAGAATTTGAAGAAGCTAAAACTAAGGCATCCTCATTGTATATTAAATTCTACATCATTATTGTAGACAACAGATAATTTCCTAAGTGACACAGTATGTCATTTTATGAATATACCACACTTTGTTTTTCCATTCTTCCATTGATATTTGTGTCTTTTTTTTTGTTTTTGTTTTTGTTTTGAGACAGAGTCTTGCTCTGTTGCCCAGGCTAGAGTGCAGTGGTGCTATCTTGGCTCACTGCAACCTCCACCTCCTCAATTCAAATGATTCTCTCACCTCAGCCTCCCGAGTAGTTGGATTATAGGTGCGCACTACCATGCCCTGCTAATTTTTGTATTTTTAGTAGAGATGGGGTTTCACCTTGTTGGCCAGGCTAGTTTCGAACTCCTGACCTCAAGTGATCTGTCCACCTCAGCCTCCCAAAGTGCTGGGATTACAGGCGTGAGCCACTGAGCCCAGATCATTTTTAGTTTTCGGTTATTATAATGAGAAGGCTGCTATAAACATTGCTTTGCAAGTATTTTTGTGAACATTTCATTTCTCTTGGGTGAATGACTAGCAGTAGAATTGTTGTCACAGGGCACATGTATGTTTAACTTTATAAGAAATTGCCGGCCTGCCGTGGTGGCTTACACCTGTAATCCCAGCACTTTGGGAGGCTGAGGCGGGTGGATCACGAGGTCAGGAGATCGAGACCATCCTGGCGAACATGGTGAAACCCTGTCTCTACTCAAAATACAAAAAAGTTAGCTAGGCGTGGTGGTTGGGCGCCCGTAGTCCCAGCTACTCGGGAGGCTGAGGCAGGAGAATGGCATGAACCCGGGAGGCGGAACTTGCAGTGAGCTGAGATCGTGCCACTGCACTCCAGTCTGGGTGACAGAGCAAGACTCTGTCTCAAAAAAAAAAAAAAAGTAATTGCCAAATGGTTCTCCATAGAGAACCATGGATTGGTTATACCATTTTAATACTTCAGCAGCAGTTTATGAGATCAGTTGCTCCACATCCCTGCCACTACCTGAGTTGTTAGTTCCTTTGATTTTAGTCATTCCAGTGAGTATAAAGTGGCATCTTAGAGTAGTTGTAACTTGTGTTTTCCAGATGATTAAATATATTGCACACTTACTTTTTTTTTGGTGAATATCTTTGACAAAGGCAAATTTGCAGATTGATAGTAAATATCTTAACAAACGATTGTGTGTTTTATTACTACTTATGGATCCGGATTTATTCTCATTTGTAAGAGCAGAGATGGATTTATAATTAAAAGTAAAATGAAATAATTATTCCAAATAGAAGATTTCTCAGAATTTTCATGTAGTGATAATTCATGGTGATTTTTTAGAGTAAATATTTGCTATTGGTGAATATGGGTGGGAACTTTAAATTGAATGATTCAAAAGAACTTCAGGCTGTGTTTTGTAGAGAGCTATGTTTTTTTTCATTTTTTTTTTCTATTACAAAATTAAAAAATAGACATGAAGTCTCGCTATGTTGTCCAGGCTGGTCTCAAACTCCTTACCTCAAGCAATTCTCCCACCTCAGCCTCCCAGAGTGCTGGGATTACAGGTGTGAGCCACTGCACCCAGCCTAGAGGTACTTTCTGAATTTGATTCACTGATTTAGGAATGTTAAAATAGTGTGATCTGGTTAGGAAACTATTGTATATTTGGGCCACTTGTGAGAACTGATAGCCTAGTAAAGTATCAGATAATAATAATATTAATACTAGCAGCAGCCAATGTTATATTCCAAGAAAGATTCTAAGTGCTTTACATGCACTGACTAATTTAATTCTCATGATAACTCCAATGAGGGCAGCTACTATTATAATCTTTATGTTACTGGTAGGGAATTTGAGGCAGAGAAGGTAAGTGATTTGCCCAGTATCATAGAGTAAGTGGTAGAACTGGGATTCAAACCTAGTTTGGCTCCAGAGCTCATATTCTTAACTTTCAGTGCTAAACTGATTAAATTAAATGTAGTCAATTTTAAATTTGTTGTGGAGCATATCATTGTGTGGTAGTAGTGGCCCAAGTTTAAATTGGGATTTATTTTTTTGAGACAGAGTTTCCCTATGTCGCCCCAGCTGGAGTGCAGTGATGTGACCTCCACCTCCCAGGTTCTAACCGATTCTCCTGCCTCAGCCTCTGGAGTAGCTGGGATTACAGGTGTGCACCACCACACCCGGCTCATTTTGTATTTTTAGTGGAGACGGGGTTTCACCATGTTGGTTGGCTAGGATGGCCTCAAACTTCTGACCTCAGGTGATCCACTGGCCTTGGCCTCCTAAAGTGCTGGGACTGTAGGCGTTGAGCCACCGTGCCTGGCCTAAATCGGGATTTCTAAGTTTGCAAATAGGCTATCAGTTTCTTTCTCTTTACTACATATACTCCTGTCATATATTTCAGGGGTGATTTATCAAAGGAGATTTTTATCTGAATTAACAGACGGTGGACAAACTTAGTAACCTTAGATTGCTTTTCTAGAGAAGATAAGTCACTTCTCTCTGTAGCTTAACTGAGTCTTAGAATAGGAGCAAGTACTTTCTGACAGTTTTCAGCACTGTTTAACTGGTCTTTGTGAGACCCTGCAAATGTAATGTTTAAAATTAGCATTCCCTGGAAACGAACTGAGTGATGAAAATTGTTGGACCTAATAATTGGGCCTACTATAGCACTATAGTAGTATAGCTTTTTTTTTTTGAGATGGAATCTGGCTCTATCACCCAGGCTAGAGTTCAGTAGTGTGATCTTGGCTCACTTGCAACCTCTGGCTCCCGGGTTCAAGCGATTCTCATGCCTCAGCCTCCCAAGTATCTGGGACTACAGGCATGCACCACCATACCTGGCTAATTTTTGTATTTTCAGTAGAGATGGGTTTTGCCATGTTGGCCAGGCTGGTCTTGAACTCCTGACCTCAAGCGATCTGCCTGCCTTGGCCTCCCAAAGTTCTGGCTTGCTGCAATCCTGGCTTACTGCAACCTCTGCGTTCCGGTTTCAAGCATTTCTCCTGCCTCAGCCTCCCGAGTAACTGGGACTACAGGCATATGCCATCATGCCTGGCTATTTTTTTGTATTTTTAGTAGAGATGGGGTTTCACCATGTTGGCCAGGCTGGTCTCAAACTCTTGACCTCAGGTGATCCTCCCGCCTCAGCCTCCCAAAGTGCTGGGATTACAGGTGTGAGCCACCACACCTGGTCAAAAATTCTCTTCTTTCTTTCTGAGTTCCCTGCATACTGAGACCATAGAATTATTCTTATTCTTCATCATTAGTTTGGGTTTAGATAAGATTAATCTTCCAGGAGAGGGCTAGAGTTTTTGGCCAATTTCTTTGAAAGAGGGTCTAGGCATCACAGGAAATGATAGTACTGATGGGCCATGTCCTTCATCATACCTTTTGTGGCTCCTCCACTTCTGATTTGGTGTGGTTTTTCCTGTCATGGCTGACTTAAGGAGTGAAGGAGAAGTTCTTTATGTATGTATTGAATGTTAATAAACATGATACATGAGTTTAATTCTTATCCTGCCTATATGATTTGGCTAAATGTCTTCTCTGGGTCTTTCTTTCTCCTTTTTTAAAGTAATAGTATTTGACTGGATGATCTTTTTTTTTTTT
This sequence comes from Macaca fascicularis, assembly GCF_037993035.2. Taxonomy (NCBI): domain Eukaryota; kingdom Metazoa; phylum Chordata; class Mammalia; order Primates; family Cercopithecidae; genus Macaca; species Macaca fascicularis. Next base: position 141,338,220 of record NC_088381.1, on the reverse strand, counting down.
TTTTTTTTTTGAGACGGATTCTCGCTCTGTCGCCCAGGCTGGAGTGCAGTGGCCGCATCTCAGCTCACTGCAAGCTCCGCCTTCCGGGTCTACGCCATTCTCCTGCCTCAGCCTCCCGAGTAGCTGGGACTACAGGCGCCCGCCACCTCACCCGGCTAGTTTTTTGTATTTTTTAGTAGAGACGGGGTTTCACCGTGTTAGCCAGGATGGTCTCGATCTCCTGACCTTGTGATCCGCCCGTCTCGGCCTCCCAAAGTGCTGGGATTACAGGCTTGAGCCACCGCGCCCGGCCTGGATGATCTTTAAAGTTTTTTTAATGCTGAAATATTCTAAAAATTATAGTGAATAATGAATATGTTATTTTTTAAATATACAAAATAAATAGGACCAACACCATTTATTGAATAGCATTCATTCCTCACTTCAGTGAGGATCTTAAGTCATGTATCTTATTTCTATATAAACGTGAGCCTGTTTTCGTGCTATTTGCCTATCCCTATGTCGATATTACACTGTCTTATTTACCGTAGCTTTATAATATGTGTGGATATCTAGTGTGGTGAAGCCTCATCCTCTCCAAACTTTGTTACTCTGCAAAATTATCTTGATTATTCTTTCAAATCTCTCCTAACCTTTAAAATTCTATGATTTTTGTATATAGTACTATAGTACTGCTTATACTCTTTGGAGATTTGATTGGTAATCAGTACATTCTTATTGAATGAATAGAATTTAAAAAGTTATACTCTATAAGGGCTTATGAATAACAAAGTGTTACAAGTTAATTATTAGTAAAATTATGCCTGGATTTTTAAGAGTGCTGCTAAAATACCTGGATTTTTTTTTTGTTTTTGGAAAGTGTTTAAATTACTTTGGAATTTGGGCAGGGTGTAGTACTGAATATTTCGGAGTCTACCTCTCTCTGCCCCTTCCCCTTATTTCTTACTCCCTTTGGGTAAAGATTTTAGAAAGAGTAAGTATATTTAATATTTTTGTTTAGACAGGTAGCTTAAAACTGCCTTAAAAGTCATGATAAATTCCACATGAAATTGATGAAATTTTCTTTCTTTTTTTTTTTTTGAGACGGAGTCTTGCCCTGTCGCTCAGGCTGCAGTGCAGTGGTGTGATCTCAGCTCACTGCAACCTCTGCTTCCTGGGTTCAAGTAATTCTCCTGTCTCAGCCTCCCGAGTAGCTGGGATTACATGCACATGCCACCATGCCCGGCTAATTTTTGTATTTTTTTTAGTAGAGACAGGGTTTCACCATGTTGGCCAGGCTGATCTCGAACTCCTGACCTCAAGTGATCCACCTTCCTCAGCCTCCCAAAGTGCTGGGATTACAGGCATGAGCCACCACACCAACATGGCCAACGTGGCAAAACCCTGTCTCTACTAAAAATACAGAAATTAGCCAGGTGTGGTGGCATGTGCCTGTAATCCCAGCTGCTAGGGAGGCTGACGCATGAGAGTTGCTTGAACCCGGGAGGCAGAGGTTGCAGTGAGCCGAGATCGTGCCACTGCACTACAACCTGTGTGACAGAGTGAGACTCTGTCTCAAAAAACAAAACAAAACAAAACAAAAAACCCAAGTGCAGTGGCTCATACCTATAATCCCAACACTTTGGGAGGCCAAGGCAAGGCGGATTACGAGGTCAGGAGTTCGAAACCAGCCTGACCAACATGGTGAAGCCCCGTCTCTACTAAAAATACAAAAATTAGCTGGACGTGGTGGTGCGCTCCTATAATCCCAGTGATGTGGGAGGATTGCTTGAGCCTGGAGGCAGAGGTTGCAGTGAGCCAAGATTGTGCTACTGTACTCCAGCTTAGGTGACAGACTGAGACTCTGTCTCAAAAAACAAAATTCAGAAACTTTTTTTTGTTTGTTTTGAGACAGGGTCTCTCACCTTGTCACCAAGACTAGAGTGCAGTGGCATAATCATGGCTCACTGCAGCCTCAACAATCCTTGGCTCAAGCAATCCTTCCACCTCAGCCTCCTGTGTGACTGGGACTGCGGGAATGTACCACCACACTCAGCTAATTAAAAAAACCTTTTTTATAGAAAGGGCATCTCACTGTGTTACCCAGGCTGGTCTCAGAACTCCTGGGCTCAAGCCATCTTCCTGCCTCAGCCTCCCAAAGTGCTGGGATTACAGGTGTGAGCTACTGCCCCTGGCCCCAAAACCCTTATTCATTGTTGGTATAGCCTCTTTGGAAAATAGTTCGGTAGGTTGTCATATGTAATTAAATGTACACTTACCAGAATGGTCCACTGTTTCACTTCTGGGTATTTATTCAAGTAAAATGAAAACACAGTTACACAAAAACCTATATGCAAATGCAGTATAGGTTGATGCAAAAGTAATTGTGGTTTTTGCCATTTTAATGCCTTTTTTTAAAATTTTTTGAGACAGAGTCTCACTCTATGGCCCAGGCTGGAGTGCAGTGGTGCGATCTCGGCTCATTGCAACCTCTGCTTCCCGGGTTTTCAAGCAATTCTCTTGCCTCAGCCTCTTGAGTAGCTGGGATTACAGGCATGTGCCACCACACCCAGCTATTTTTGTATTTTTAGTAGAGACGAGGTTCCACCATGTTGGCCAGGCTGATCTCAAACTCCTGGCCTCAAGTGATCTGCCCACCTCAACCTCCCAAAGTGGTGGGATTACAGGTGTGAGCTACAGCGCCCAGCTTTAATGCCTTTTTTTTTTTTTTTTTTTTTGAGACGGCGTCTCGCTCTGTCGCCCAGGCTGGAGTGCAGTGGCGCGATCTCGGCTCACTGCAAGCTCCGCACCGCGGGTTTACGCCATTCTCCTGCCTCAGCCTCCGGAGTAGCTGGGACTACAGGCGCCCGCCACCACGCCCAGCTAGTTTTTTGTATTTTTTTTAAGTAGAGACGAGGTTTCACCGTGTTAGCCAGGATGGCCTTGATCTCCTGACCTTGTGATCCGCCCGTCTCGGCCTCCCAAAGTGCTGGGATTACAGGCTTGAGCCACCGCGCCCGGCCTTTAATGCCATTTTAATGGCAAAAAAACACAACTACTTTTGCACCAAACTCATAATTGCTAAAAACTGGAAATAATGCACATGCACTTCAACTGGTAAATTGATAAAGGTTGGCACATCTATATAATGGCATATGATTTGGCAGTGCATTCACTAACATTGTTCAATATCAAATGCATTATGCTAAATGAAGGAAGTCAGACTTAAAAGGCCACATACTGTGTGATTTCATTTTTAGGGTATTTTGGCAAAACTGTAGGGAAAGAAAATTGACCAGTGGTTGCGAGGGATTGGAAGAGAGTTTGACTACTGAGGGCATGAGGGACTTTCTTTGGGTGTTCTGTATATCTTTTGTATCTGTTCTATATCTTGATTGTGGTGGTGGTGACATAGTTATGTGTTTTCAAACTCAGGAGAGTATATATAAATTATACCTCTCCAATTAAAGTTCTAGCATATATTATGATATTAAAAATTATTTTGGAAATATCTCAGAAAATGTTTTGTTTTGTTTTTATTTTAATGTTACAGAGACAGGGTCTCACCTTGTCTCCCAGGCTGGAGTGCAGTGGTGTAATCATAGCTCACTGAAGCCTTGAACTCCTGAGCTCAAGTGATCTCCTGCCGCAGCCTTCTGAGTAGCTGCGACTCAGGCATGCGCCACCATACCTGGCTAATTTGTTGTTTTTTTTTTTTTTAGAGGCGGAATCTTGGTATGTTGCCCAGGCTGGTCGAACTCCTGGCTTCAAGAGATCCCCTGACTTCTGCCTTCTAAAGCGCTGGGATTATAGGCACAAGGCACTGTGCCTAGCCATGTTTTGTTTTTAGATTCTGCTTATGTGACTTTGGGAGGAGAGAAAGTGGTAGACGACACTAGTAGTTTTTTTTGAAGGTGTTGAAAACACTGTGTAAATGCTGAATATGTTTACACTTAACAAACATTCCTGTCATACATTTAATAGAATTTTGTGATGTCAGAATTAGAAGAGCCCAAAGAGACCTCATAAAGTGTTCTTTTTTTAAACAGATAAAGGACCTGAAGCCTAGGTAGGTTAGCTAAAGTCCCACAGCTAGGTAGTAGCAGACATAGATCTAGGATTTAAGTGATGGATTACTAATTTGACTCGTATTTTACTAAAACACAGTTTTTATTTCAAATTATTCTCTTGAGACTATTTTTAATTCCTTTTCAAAACTTTTCAATTGTGTCATCTTAAAACTGGAAACCACTCCCTTCCTACTGATAGGAAAGTCCTGTGTCTGGTTGATAATAGGAAGGCTAAATATGAGAGATTCCCTAGCACTTCAAGTTTGCTTAAGCCCACTCGACAAAGTTAGTTATAAAGACACTTTTCTCTAACTGGTAAATCTAGATGCTTATTTTTGTACTTTTCAAGGGCTATCAGTTAGGAATAGGTTTTTGTAACTTTATCACATTAAAAATTAGTATTTTCAGATGATCATGATTGTTGGTTTGCTGGGAAGGTAGAAAAGGTTTAAGCATGTTAGGTTCTTTCTGGTTACCTTAATTGCTGAGGGTTTATCCTATAAATACCGAGGGATGTGAGAGAGCACCAGAAGCAGTCTTAATAGATACATATTCAGGAAATGGAGATCGGAATGTTATTTAAGATATAACAGCAGCTTTAGTTGTCTTCTATTCTTGAGAACTGGCTAACTTTCACTGTCCCTCTTGTGTTTTCTCTTTCTTGTACAGTAGTTTTTGATTGCCTCTAGACCGCAGTTCTAGAACAAAGTTTAGAGTTCCTGCACCTTAGAGATACTGTTGATATTGTGGATATTGCAGATCCAGTCACAGAGCTAGCAGGTGGCTTGGTCTCTTTCTTGTTTTATTTTTTTACTTTTATTTTATTTTATTTATTCATTTATTTATTTATTTTTTTGAGACGGAGTCTCGCTCTGTCGCCCAGGCTGGAGTGCAGTGGCTGGATCTCAGCTCACTTCAAGCTCCGCCTCCCAGGTTTTATGCCATTCCCCTGCCTCAGCCTCCCGAGTAGCTGGGACTACAGGCGCCGACTACCACGCCCGGCTAGTTTTTTTTTTGTATTTTTTTTAGTAGAGACAGGGTTTCACCGTGTTAGCCAGGATAGTCTCGATTTCCTGACCTTGTGATCCGCCCGTCTTGGCCTCCCAATATTTTTTATTTTTATACAGAGTCTCACTCTGTTGCCCAGGCTGGAGTACAATGACGTGATCTCGACTCACTGCAACCTCTGCCTCCGAGGTTCAAGCAATTCTCCTGCCTCAGCCTCCTGAGTAGCAGGGATTACAGGCATGCGCGATCATGCCAGGCTAATTTTTGTATTTTTACAAAATTTCACCATGTTGGCCAGGCTGGTCTCTGACCTCAGGTGATCCATCTGCCTTGGCCTCCCAAAGTGCTGAGATTACCGGTGGCACCGCACCAGGCCTCTTTCTTGTTTTTGAAGCTGTGCCTGTGTCATGCAACTTACGAGTTATTTCCTGTAAGCAATAGCTCCAGGCAGAGTTGGCCAGTTGCTTTCAGCCTTGTTTGTAAATAAGGGAACCCTACCCCCACCCTAGCTCTGGCAGACTCTGTCTTGTTTTTTTTTTCTTTCTTTTTTTTAATGTAAGAGTCTCATTCTGTTGCCCAGACTGGACTGCGGTACAGTGGTACAGTCATGGCTCACTGCAGCTCAGACCTCCCAGACTCAAGTGATCCTCTACCTCAGCCTCCTAAGTAGCTGGGACTTATAGGCATGTACCACCATGCCTGGCTAATTTTTTTGTTGTTGTTTCGAGATGGAGTCTCGCCCTGTCTCCCAGACTGGAGGGCAGTGGCACGATCTTGGCTCACTGCAACCTCTGCCTCCCAGGTTCAAGCAATTCTCCTGTCTCAGCCTCCTGAGTAGCAGGCTGGGACTACAGCTGCCTGCCACCACTCCCGGCTAGTTTTTGTATTTTTAGTAGAGACAGGGTTTCATCATATTGGTCAGGCAGGTCTCAAACTTCTGACTTCAGGTTATCTGCCCATTGCAGCCTCCCAAAGTGCTGGGTTTACACCCTGAGCCACTGCGCCTGGCCCTGGCTAATTTTTAAATTTTTTGTAGAGATGGATCCTCTATGTATTGACCAAGCTGGTCTCAAACTCCTGGGCTCAAGTGATCCTCCTGCCTTGGCCTCCCAAATAGCTGAGATTACAAGTGTGCGCACCTGTGCCAGGCCAGGTTCTGTCTTATATGGAACATTTTTATTGCCTGTTCCCCAAGGAAGCCAAACTCCCAGCTGCCACTGCCTGCTTCTGAACCAGGAGCCCAGTAGGCCTCTGACTTCAGAGGCCTTACCACTTTGCATTTGTATTACTTATCAATGCCTGGAAGGTATTTACATTATTTTTTGCCAGCTGTGCATTATTTGTTTATATATTTGATACATTTATATATATAGTTATTTGGGTGAATGTACTGTATCATCTTGGCCTGAAGCCAAGATTTCAGATCTTGCCTTTTTTCAAAGCCATATTTTCTCATCTTTAAAATTAGAGGCTGGGCACAGTGGCTCATGCCTGTAATCCCAGCACTTTTGGAGGCTGAAGTGGGTGGATCAGCTGAGATCAAGAGTTTGAGACTAGCCTGGAGAACATGGTGAAACATTGTATCTACTAAAAATACAAAAAATTAGCTGGGCTTGGTGGCGCCCACCTGTAGTCCCACCTACTCGGGAGGCTGAGGAAGGAGAATTGCTTGAACCCGGGAGGCGGAGGTTGCAGTGAGCCAAGATTGCACCATTGCACTCCAGCTTGGGTGACAGAGTGAGACTCCATCTCAAAAAAAAAAAAAAAAAAGTAAATAAAATTAGAATTATAGCCCCTATCTCTTAGTGTTTCTTTGTACTGATGAAATGATATTATGTACACTTATACACAGTTATATGTAAATTCTTAGAACAGTGCCTTGAATATAGTAGGTGATGTATATATAGTAGTTATTATGTTTTCAAGTGAGTCCTGTAATTCCTTGTTAGTATTTAGACAGTTATATAGTAACCCCCAAGTACTTGTCAATCAGTATTCAGAATGTGTAATTCTGAATGTATCTGTAAATGTGTTTGGGAATTATAGCAGGTTTTGAGGCACTTGGGTGAGACATTTAAATTTAATTTTAGGCCAGGTCAGTGGCTCACATTTGTAATCTCAACACTTTGGGAGGCTGAGGCAGGAGGATTGCTTGAGGCCAGGAGTTCAAAACCAGCCTGGGCAACATAGCGAGACCCCTATTTCTATTAAAACAATTTAAAAAATTATATTAAATTTAATCTTAATCTATATCCCAGGTACCTTGAACTGAAGGTTTTTCATGATGAATTGCAGTTTTTTTCAATATAACATAGTGCTTTATTCTTTGTATTTACAGTTGCTTTCCAGAAATATTCATGCAATTGATATTCTTTTAAACTCTATTGCATATACTTTCTATTAGCTACGAATCAAAGAAGTCAGTTTAACCTGTGTAGATGTCATAGAGACACCATAGGAGTTGGAATGGAGTGAATTTTAAGTCAGGAAAAAGGGGTGTAACAATGTGTATGAGGGAGAAAATAAAGTGGTGCTTGGGGTAGAGATGTTGGCTTAGACAACCATAGTTCTGACTGAGGTAAAGATCCTTTAGGGGAAAGAAGAACAAAAAGGAGGGATAAAATATTATAGGACAAACTTCCAGCTTCTGAGTTTAAGTTATGACTTATATATTTGCATATTGCAACTCCTAAAGCCCTCATTCTAGTTAGTTAAACTTGAACTGTGAATTCAGAAGCATATATTATTATTTTTTCTTTAGAAATCAGAACAGTCAGTTAAATTAGTTTTTCTTCTTGGTTTTGGGGTTTGAATTAGTGGAGAGATGAGTGTTGTAGACCATTGTCTACTACTCTTTTTTAGGAAAACCTGAGTATATCATTCTGCCCTTTAGAGACGTGCTCATGAAGATTATGCTTGTTGATAAATGATCCTACTTCCTTATTTCTTCAGCTGAAATAATAAGACATGCCACTTCCTTTTTTCCTCTTACATCAAGCCCTGAGTATGCCTTTGTTTTTATTTTTGTCTTATATTGTAAACTACTGTGTACATATAGGTATTTGGAACTGTGAGGATGTTTTATCAAGAAAGAAGCATGGCACTGAGAGGATTGATAGTGACTCCATTAGAAGCACTTTAGTTAAGGCAAGATTTTATAAAGTTCTTAATGGTTATAATGGTTATACATTTGTCCCCAGATGGAAAGGTTTTTAAAAAGACTATGTTAATTCTTTGTCAGAATCAATAATGGGATTTGGAAATCTTTGATTAAGTAGAAGACATGTTAGGATTCTGACCCATAACCTTTCAGGTATTAGGAAGAAATTAAACACTGCTTGTCATAGTTGCTCCTAAAATTTTACGTCTTTCTTTTTGAATGTTTCTTCTTTTTTATTTTTCAATCTAGGACAAGACTACCAATATTTAAAAATTTCTCATATTCAGAAATAACTGAGATTCTATATATAGAGCGAGAGATAGTAACTGTGGTTTTCGCAGTTACTTCTAATGGCAAAAACTATGATTACTTTTGCATCAACCTACAGTACAAGTAATAATACAACCATCTGTCATATAGCAAAATAGATCGAGTGTGTTTTGTTTTTTTTTTTGAGACAGGGTCTCAGTCTGTCACCCATGCTGGAGTCCAGTGATGCAATCTCAGCTCACTGCAACCTCTGCCTCCCGGGTTCAAGCAATTCTCCTGCCTCAGTCTCCCAAGTAGCTGGGATTACAGGCATGCACCACCATGCCTGGCTAACTTTTTTTTTTTTTTTTTGGAGACAGACTCTTCCTCTGACGCCCAGGCTGGAGTGTGGTGGCGCCATCTCTGCTCACTGCAACCTCCATCTCCTGGGTTCAAGCCATTCTCCTGCCTTAGCCTCCCAAGTAGCTTGGATTACAGGTGTGTGCCACCATGCCTGGCTATTTTTTTTTTTTTTCTTTTTTGAGACAGAATCTTGTTCTGATGCTCAGGCTGGAGTGCAGTGGTGCGATTTTTGGCTCACTGCAACCTCCGCCTCCTGGGTTCAAGCCATTCTCCTGCTTCAGCCTCCCAAGAGCTGGGATTACAGGCGCCTGCCACCACGCCCGGCTGATTTTTGTATTTTTTAGTAGAGATGGGCTTTCGCCATGTTGGTGCCAGGCTGGTCTCGAACTCCTGACTTCAGGTGATCCACCTGCCTCGGCCTCCCAAAGTGCTGGAATTATAGGCGTGAGCCACTATGGTCAACCTGTTTTTTGTTTGTTTGTTTGTTTGTTTGTTTGTTTGTTTTTTGGTAGAGACGGGTTTTCATCATGTTGACCAGGCTGGTCTCCAATTCCTGACCTCAAGTGATCCACCCACCTTGACCTCCCAAAGTGCTGGGATTACAGGCGTGAGCCACCATGCCAGGCCAGTCAAGAGTCTTTATATTGATCTTGTGCCATGAATACTCCTTTTTATCTGTATTGCCATACTGGATATTTGTAAAGCAGTTTAGTTTGGTGGAAGGAACACAGGATTTGAAATCAGAGGGCTTGAAATCTTGTCTCTGTCACTTACTAGCTTTGTGACCGACCTTTCTGAGATTGTTCACCTTATAAGTAACATGAAAAGAATAATGACATCTCTCTTATGATATCTGTCAGCTATAAGGATTAAATTTAAACAAAAACACTTCGTGTAAACTATAACGTCCTCTGGGAGTGTAACAATTTTTTTTTTTTTTTTTTTTTTTTTGTGAGACAGGATCTGTTCCTCCTGATATGGTTTGGTTGTTTATCCCTTCCACATCTCACGTTGAAATGTGATTCCCAGTGTTGGAGGTGGGGCCAGGGAGTGATTGAATCATGGGAGCAGATCCCTCATGAATGATTTACCATTATCTCCTTGGTGATAAATGAGTCTTGCTCAGTGAGTTTACGTGAGATGTGGTTGTTTGAAAGAGTGTGGCACCTCCCCACCCGCTTTCCCCTGCTCTCACCATGTGATGTGCTTGCTCCCACTTAGCCTTCCACTATGATTGTTAGCTTCCTGAGGCCCTCACTAGAAGCCAAGCAAATGTTGGTGCCATGCTTATATATCCTGCAGAACTGTGAGCCAGTTAAACCTCTTTTCTTTTTTTTTTTTTTTTGAGATGGAGTCTCGCTCTGCCACCCAGGCTGGAGTGCAGTGGCCGGATCTCAGCTCACTGCAAGCTCCACCTCCCGGGTTTTATGTCATTCTCCTGCCTCAGCCTCCCGAGTGGCTGGGACTACAGGCGCCCGCCACGTCGCCCGGCTAGTTTTTTTGTATTTTTTAGTAGAGACGGAGTTTCACCGTGTTAGCCAGGATGGTCTCGATCTCCTGACCTCGTGATCTGCCCGTCTCAGCCTCCCAAAGTGCTGGGATTACAGGCGTGAGCCACCGCGCCTGGCCTAAACCTCTTTTCTTTATAAATTTCCTAGTTTCAGTTTCTTTTATAGTAACACAAACAAATAGACCTTCTTTACCAGAGTTAGACATTGGTTAGGCTTTTTATCCTATTCAACTCATGGTGTCATGCAAACAAGGGCAATCTGGAGACCATATTGAGATCTATCCTTGCTTGAAGGCTATGGTTCTCCACAAGGATAGTACTGCTACTATGATGTGTTTGGATCTTTGGGGATGCACTTTTGCTTGCTGCAATGATTAGAGGAGGATGAGTTCAGTTTTGACATTCAATGAACATGAGCCAGGAATGCCAGACATCCCACAAGGTATGAGACAGTTCTGCATGACTATTTCCCCAAACCTTCTTGTAAAACATGTTTATGCTTATCTCTCTTTTTTTTTTTTGGACAGTCTCGCTCTGTCGTCTAGGCTGGAGCGTAGTGGTACAATCTCGGCTCACTGCAACCTCCACCTCCCAGGTTCAAGCGATTCTCCTGCCTCAGCCTCCCGAGTAGCTGGGATTGATTACAGTCACCCGTCACCATACCCAGCTACTTTTTTTATTTTTAGTAGAGATGGGATTTCACCATGTTGGCGAGGCTGGCCCTCAAACTCCTGACCTCAAATGATCCACCCACCTCGGCCTCCCGAAGTGCTGGGATTACAGGCGTGAGCCGCTGCACCCGGCCTATACTTAGGTTATATTAATTCTGTTTTACATTTAGACACAAAGGGTTTTTTAAAACATAGTTTTTTAGACACTGAATTTTCCAGGAATGTAGTAGCTAGTGAGTATTAACCTGGGGCAAATTGTACTTTGTTTTGTTCAGAACTTTGCCAAGAGTTGTTCACTGTTTTGGAAAATCCTATTACCAATGGCATTGCCCCTTATGGCATTTGATTTCCCTATTCAACTTATTTGTCTCAATCTGGATTTGTAGCTGTCACATTCATGGTGATTCTGTGTATAGGTGCAAGTGTCTAGTTCCATAATAGTATGAATTTTAGGATGGTTGTACCTGAGCATTTGCATATTAAAATATTTTATTAAAAATTACTTTTCTAGCCAGGCACAGTGGCTCATGCTTGTAATTTCAGCAGTTTGGGAGGCTGAGGCAGGTGGATCACCTGAGATCAGGAGTTCAAGACCAGCCTGGGCAACATGGTGAAACCCCGTCACTACTAAAAGCACAAAAAATAGCTGGGCACAGTGGTGCTTGCCTGTAATTCCAGCCGCTTGGGAGGCTGAGGCAGGAGAATCGCTTGAGTCCGGGAGGTGGAGGTTGCAGTGAGCTGAGATTGCGCCATTGCACTCCAGCCTGGGTGACAGAGCGAGACCCCATCTCAAAAAAAAAGAAAACAAATTTACTTTCCTTTTTTTCTCTTATATTACTTTAGGCAGTATATTAATTTTCAAAAACTGAGAACAGATAGGTTACCTATTTACAGTTTATTGCAGATTTATGCACTGTTGTGCATTTCTCAGATATTCGTATTAATTTTATGACTCTGCAACAATTTGTCTTTTTTCCTAAAGATGGATTGTTTTACCCTATTTTGTTGTTCTTACAAAAATATTCTTGCTTGTGTCTTTAGGTTCACAAGTATTAATACAAAAGTTTCTCTACAATAATGAATTTTATTTTATTGTATTTTTTCTTGAGACAGGGTCTGGCTCTGTTGCTCGGGCTGGAGTGCATCCATATTTATGGTGATTCTGTGTATAGGTGCAAGTGTCTATTTCCATAATAATATGGTGCGATCTCAGCTCACTGCAACCTCTACCTCCCAGATTCAAGCAATTCTCGTGCCTCAGCCTCCCAAGTAGCCAGGATTACAGATGTGTGCCGTGACACCTGGCTAATTTTTATATATTTCGTAGAGACAAGGTTTTGCCATGTCAACCAAGCTGGTCTCAAACTTCTGGACTCAAGCAATCTGCCTGCGTTGGCCTCCCAAAGTGCTGGGATTACAGGTGTGAGCCACTGTGCCTGGCCTAACAATGAATTTTTAAAACATTTTTGGTGGTAATTTCCCCACCTACACACACCTATACACACATGCACACATAGACAGTTGAAAGAAAAATGTGAATCAATAGTCACCCTTATACATGTGATACACTCATCTTTTCCAATGTGTTTTTCTCGAAGTGCTGATTGTGACAAATAAATGATTTCCCAGTTCATTTTCACAGTTGAAGATAGCTGTCTTGGTTTCCTTTGGAGAGTGAGCCCGTTGACCTGGCTTTCCTTTGCTTATAGATTATGTCAGACGACAGCATGTCTTGCGGTGAGTGCCTGGCTAAGCAGGAACACTGCTCTCATACCTGGGAACATCTGGGTCTTGAATGCAATAAGGTTTCAACTACGACTGGGCACCATGGCTTACACCTGTAATGCCAGCACTTTGGGAAGCCACAGCGGGTGGATCACCTGAGGTCAAGAAGACCAGCCTGGCCAAGATGGCGAAACCCCATCTCTACTAAAAGTACAAAAATTAACTGGGCGTAGTGGCATGTGCCTATAGTCCCAGCTACTTGGGAGGCTGAGGTAGGAGAATCATTTGAACCCGGGAGGCAGAGGTTGCAGTAAGCCGAGATAGCACTACTGCACTCCATGCTGGGCGACAGAGCAAGACTGTCTTAAAAAAAAAAAAAAATTTTCAGCTAGAACTAAGTTTGGATTCATCCCTTAAGCACTCCCATTCCTTGATGGAGTGAATTCTGTACGTGTGCCCTAACTATGTATTTTGGGTTATGCCAGAGTTACACCATTCTCTGAGGATGTTAAGGGGCAGAATGGGATTAGGTGGGACTTTCTATTCTTGGGTGGGACTTTCTGTTTACTTTGATGTCAGACTTAGCTCCCTTTTTACTTATTTTGACCATAAACTGCATATTCATTAAGGCTCAAATTTCGATAGTTTATTCTTCAGTTTTCTGGGGACTTTCTAATGTGAGTATTCAGTTATATCTCTTGAGGTTTTCATTCCTCTTCCTCCTCTACTAGTTTGAAATTTTTGCCGAAGAGAAGATAATTTACATAGGAATTTATTTGACTTTGTTTTTCTTTTTTTAATAAACCTGACATTATGAACATATTTACCTTTAATCTTATGTCATTGAAAATTTAGGCAAAGAAGCTCCAAGTTTTAACTTTGATTCAGGGTTTAATTATTAGATTATGGATACAAATTGTAACTTTCATAATTATGCTTTGAACTTCAAGGGCAAATCTTTGGTCCTATTCTTGATGACTTGTATAGGGGTACTGAATAATGAGAAAGCAAAGAAAGAGGAGTCACCATAGGGACTCAAGAATAATAAACACAGTGTTCATTCTAGTCTAGAAGTTGTGATATGGTTTGCTTTGCCTTTTTTTTTTTTTTTTCTGATTGTGGTAAAATATACATAAAAGTTACTTTTTTTTTTTTTTTTTTTTTTTTTGAGACAAAGTTTTGCTCTTGTTGTGCAGGCTGGAGTGCAATGGCACGATCTTGGCTCACCGCAACCTCCGCCTCCCGGGTTCAAGCGATTCTGCTGTCTCAGTCTCCTGAATAACTGGGATTACAGGCATGTGCTACCATGCCTGGCTAATTTTGTTTTTTTAGTAGAGATGGGGTTTCTCCATGTTGGTCAGGCTGGTCTCGAACTCCCAACCTCAGGTGATCTGCCTGCTTCTACCTCCCAAAGTGCTGGGATTACAGGTGTGAGCCACCGTGCCCTGCCAAAGTTACTGTTTTATCTGTTTTTAAATGTACAGTTCAGTGGCATTCAGTATGTTTACATTATTGTGCAACCATCACCACTGTACATCCCAGAACTTTTCTGTTTTACAAACTGAAACTCTGTGCCCATTAAACAACAATTTCCTATACCCCACTCCTCTCCACAAAACCTCCATTCTCCTTTTGTCTCTATGATTTTGACTACTCTGGTTATCTCATATACATGGAATCATACAATATTTGTTTATTTTTTGTGTCTGACTTATTTCACTTAGCACAATTTTCAGGGTTCATCTTTGTGGCAGCAAGTGTCAGCATTTCATTATTTTTAAAGGCTGAATATTCTATTGTATGTATAGACTACTTTTTTTTTTTTTGAGACAGAGTCTTGCTCTGTCACCTAGGCTGGAGTGCAGTGGCACAATCTCAGCTCTCTGCAACCTCCGCCTCCTGGTTTCAAGCGATTCTCCTGCCTCAGCCTCCTGAGTAGCTGGGATTACAGGTGCCCACCACCACGCCCGGCTAATTTTTGTATTTTTAGTAGAGACAGGGTTTCACCATGTTGGTCAGGCTGGTCTCGAACTCCTGACCTCGTGATCCACCTGCCTCATCCTTCCAAAGTGCTGGGATTACAGGCGTGAGCCACTGCCCGCAGCTCAGACTACATTTTGTTTAGCCATTCATCCATCAGTGGACACTTGTTTCCATCTTTTGGCTACTGTGAATAATGTTGCCTTGAATATTGGTGTACAAATATCTGTTTGAGTCTCTGCTTTCAGTTCTTTTGGGTATATACCCAGAAATGGAATTGTTAGAATATATTGTGATTCTATGTTTAATTTGAGTCACCACCATATGCTTTACTTTTTTTTTTTTAACATTATAGATGTATTTTTAATCAATACGTACTTTTTTTTTTTTTTTTTTGAGAGAGGGTCTCACTTTATCACCCAGGCTGGAGTGCAGTGGCTCGACCTTGGCTCACTGTGAAACGGGAGAGTTTCCTGACCCCCTTGTGGGACTTGTGGTAGGTGTGTGGCTCAGCTGCCCCTCACTCAAACCCCTTATGGGAGGGGGAGCATGCAGAAGGGCAGGTGCAGGAGCCAGGGAGAGTGCTTTTGGGTTCCAGCCCCATGGTAGCATCTAGGGGTGTGTTACAGTTAATGCTTTTTTAGCAGTTGCCATCTACAGGTGGCTAAGTGTTAAACCAACTCAGTAGAGAGTCAGAGTGAAGCCTTTTAAAGTCTGCCCTCTTGTTACCTTAGTCCTTGTCTGGCATTCAGGAAGGATAAGGTCACACATGGACTTGATGGTGGTGAATGCAGGGGTTTTACTGAGTGGTGGAAGTGGCTCTCAGCAGGATGAAGGGGAGCTGGAAAGGGGGTGCAGTGGGAAGATGATCTTCACCTGGAATTCGGCCATCCCGTCCGTGACTGATCTCCTCTCCAACCATCCCCAGCCAAATTCCTCTCAATGTTCAGATGCTCCTTCTCTTCTCCTCTGCCATGCCATTCTGCTGCTCTTCTATTCTTCTGCTTGTGGAGCCTGGGGGTTGGGGTTTCTATGAGTACAGGATAAGGGGGCGTGGTGGGCCCAAAGGCAACATTTAGGCACAAAAACAGGAATGCTTGTTCCCATGTAGAACTGTGGGTTTCCAGGCTTGAGGGTGGGGCCTTTGCTGGAGAACCACCTTCTTCTACCCTGTATTTCCCTTCCTCCTTGTCCGTATCAACTACAACCTCTGCCTCCCAGGTTCAAGCGATTCTCATGCCTCAGCCCTTCAAGTAGCTGGGATTTACAGGCATGTGCCACCACACCTGGCTAATTTTTGTATTTTTAGTAGATATGGGGTTTTGCCACATTGGCCAAGCTGGTCTCATACTCCAGGCCTCATGTGATCCTCCCTCCTTGGCCTCCCAAAGTGACAGGATTGCAGTATGAGCCACTGCCCCCAGCCTATACATACATATTTGCACACTCATTTATTTTGGATAAATTTCCTAGAAGTGGAACTGTTGAGTCAAAGGATGGGCATAATTTTGAAATGTGATTATTTTCTAAGAGCTTTTATACTGATATGCCATTGTTGGATAAAGCCCTGAGAGTAGTGACTAGGAGTGCCCCCCAACAACCTGTAAACTTATTCTAACTGGCATAGTGATTCTAGTAAAAAAAAAAAAAAAGGTAAGAGTATGTACTGTGGTTTTTCCAACTAACATAGTTTTTTCCCTTAAGCATATTTTGTATGGAGAATGTGTTAAATTTTGTTGTTTTGCAGGTCTCAATAAAGCTTGTATGTTGTGCTTACGTTACTTTTCTCTGATCTGTTCCCCTAGGGGCAGATACCTGGAATGTAAACAATCTGGGTATTCATTTATCTTCATGGAATTAACAAAAGACTTTTAATCTAGGAAGTGGCATAAAATGTCACAGTGGGTATTTAACATTTATCTATAGGGGAAAATTTGGCAAACCACATCTTTGAACCAGAAGCTTTTAATTGAGTTCTATGAATTCACAGTGCCAGCATTTCCAGTTGTTTTTAGAAATCTAGATTTTTTTTTTCTTTCTTTTGTGGTACTATTTTAGAAATAATCTGTTTTCGTATTTCCTCTTTATTGTAAAACATAGCCTGCTCTAATTCTACAGTATTGCGTCATTACTACTAACATCCATTTATCATGGCTTCTTGACTAGTATCGCTGGAATATTGGTTTTCTTGAAAATAGTTACAAGAGGCCGGACATGGTGGCTCACGCCTGTAATCCCAACACCTTAGGAGGCTTAGGTGGGCAGATCACTTGAGGCTGGGAGTTCGAGACCAGCCCGGCCAACATGGTGAAACCCTGTCTCTACTAAAAATACAAAAATTAGCTGAGCATGGTGACGCATGCCTGTAATCCCAGCTGCTTGGAAGGCTGAGGCAGGAGAATTGCTTGAAGCCAGAAGGCAGAGGTTGCAGTGAGCCAAGACCATCTCAAAAAAAAAAAAGAAAGTTGCAAGACAGTAAGGAGAAATAGTTTATTGTGCTGGTATGGAGGCAGAAAGATGTGGAGTGTAATCATAGAAAAATGTGAAATGTTACTTTAGTTATTTTGACGATATCATTGTTCATTTTGGTCAAATAACATGTAAGGTGTTTTCACTAGTAACAATGTTTTTTTCATATCCAAAAAGCCTTTACAAGACCTATTGTTATTTCTCTGTGTTTTGTTGGTATTTAGCTCTCCTTTTAACACAGTTGTTAAAACTGAAAGCAGAACATGAGAAGCGCTACAGTCTGTTAAAGAATCAGGCCAGTGATGAAGTGAAACATATTGTTGGCTAAAAATAGCATTTTGCAAATTACATCTGAAATTGTTTTGTTAGAGCATCTATTGGTAATGAAATTCAGCTGTTCTTATTCTGTGTTTTGTGTGTATTTTTAAAACATCATTATCAGCCGGGCGCGGTGGCTCACACCTGTAATCCCAGCACTTTGGGAGGCCGAGGCGGGTGGATCATGAGGTCAGGAGATCGAGACCATCCTGGCTAACACGGTGAAACCCCGTATCTACTAAAAATACGAAACAATTAGCTGGGCTTGGTGGTGGGCACCTGTAGTTCCAGCTACTCGGGAGGCTGAGGCAGGAGAATGGTGTGAACCTGGGAGGCGGAGCTTGCAGTGAGCCGAGATTGCGCCACTGCACTCCAGCCTGGGCGACAGAGCGAGACTCCGTCTCAAAAAAAAAAAAAAAAAAAAAATCGTTATCTGGGGGCCAGGCACTATGGTTCATGCCTGTAATCCCAGCAAATTGGGAGGCCGAGAAGGGCAGATTGCTTTGAGCTCAGGAGTTCAAGACTAGCTTGGGCATCATGGTGAAACCCCATCTCTATGAAAAATTAGCCGGGTGTTGGTGGCTTGCACCTGTAGTCCCAGCTACTCAGGTGGCGGAGGCTGGAGAATTGCTTGAGCCAGGAAGTGGAGGTTGCAGTGAGCCATGATTACATCCCTGCATTCCAGCCAGAGCGACAGAGTGAGACCCTGCTCAAAACAAACAAACACCCCTGCAACATTATCTGAAAGTAGATGGCCATGCAAAATGAGTTTCTCTTGGTTTTTAACTAATTTTTCCTTTAAGACCATATAAACCTTTCCTATATTCTCTGAAAACTTAAGGCTGTAATACTTGGAATTAAGAGTAAATGAAGGCTGGGTGTGGTGGCTCACACCTGTAATACCAGCACTTTGGGAGGCTGAGATGGGCAATCACTTGAGGTCAGGAGTTCGAGACCAACCTAGCCAACATGGTGAAACCCTGTCGCTACTAAAAATACAAAAAAATTAGCCAAGTGTGGTGGCGTGTGCCTGTAGTCCCAGCTACTCTGGAGGCTGAGGCCTGAGAATCCCTTGAACCTGGGAGATGGAGGTTGCAGTGAGCTGAGATTGTGTGCCACTGCACTCCAGCCTGGGTGACCGAGTGAGACTCTGTATCAAAAAAAAAAAAAAGAAAAGAAAACATTGAGATAATTAAATTTAAAACAGTAAAATTCAGGTGTGACTACTTAATGTTATAATACTGCATTGGTTTGTGGGCTTTTGAAGGCAGGAACTGTATCGTATCTTCGTGTTTAGCATACATGATAAAATAACTGTTTTGTTTGTTTTTGTTTTGTTTTGACTCAGAGTCTTGCTCTGTCATCCAGACTGGAGTGTGGAGTGCAGTGGCACAGTCTGGGCAATGGCACAATCTCAGCTCACTGCAACCTCTGCCTCCTGTGTTCAAGCGATTCTTGTGCCACAGCCTCCTGAGTAGCTGGGACTACAGATGCGCACCACCAGGCCCAGCTAATTTTTGTATTTTTGGTAGAGATGAGGTCTTACCGTGTTGGCCAGGCTGGTCTCGAACTCCTGACCTCAGGTGATCCACCCATCTCGGCCTCCCAAAGTGCTGAGATTACAAGTGTGAGCCACCATGCCCGGCCTTATTTTTTAGAAAAAGAATCAAATCATTAGAAGCAAATATTCCCAGTTCTGGTAAAATCTGATTTTTAAATACAAAATTATTTAATTAAAAAATAGGCAGAGTGGCTCACGCCTGTAATCCCAGCACTTTGGGAGGCCAAGGCAGGTGGATCACGAGGGCCCGAGTTAAAGACCAGCCTGGCCAACATGGTGAAACCCTGTCTCTACTAAAAATACAAAAATTAGCTGGGTGTGGTGTTGTGTGCCTTTAGTCCCAGCTACTCGGGAGGCTGAGGCAGGAGAATTGCTTTAACCCAGGGGAGGCAGAGGTTGCAGTGAGCCGACATCACGCCACTGCACTCCAGCCTGGGTGACAGAGTGAGACTGTCTCAAAAAATGGTAATAATAAATAATAATAATAAAAAAAAAAGGCTCTGGAGTCAGACAACCTATTTTATTTTACTCCTCTTTTAAAAACCCCGTACCCACTATTTCGTATTTTTGTGATCTTGGAAGTTATTTGTGCCTTAATTTTCCTAGTTATAAAATGAGACTATTTAATAGTTGCTTTTGGCTGGGCACAGTGGCTCATGCCTGTAATGCCAAGGTGGGAAGACACTTAAGGCCTGGAGTTTGAAACCAGTGTGGGCAACGTGACGGACCCTGCTTATACAAAAAGTAAGAAGAATTGACCAGACATGGTGGCACATGTCTGTAGTCCTAGCTACTTGAAAGGCTGAGAGGCAGAAGGATCACTTGAGCTTGGGAGGTTCAGGCTGCAGTGAGCGATGATCATCATGGCTCTCGGGGCAACAGAGCAAGACCCCCCCATCTCTCTCTTTTTTTTTTTTTTTTTCTCTTGTGTGACGGAGTTTCGCTCTTGTTGCCCAGGCTGGAGTGCAATGATGCGATCTTGGCTCACCACATCCTCCACCTCCTGGGTTCAAGCAATTCTGCCTCAGCCTCCCGAGTAGCTGGGATTACAGGCATGTGCCACCATGCCCAGTTAATTTTATATTTTTAGTAGAGACAGGATTTCTCTATGTTGGTCAGGCTGGTCTCAAACTCCCGACCTCAGGTGATCCATCTGATCAGCCTCCCAAAGTGCTGGGATTACAAGCATGCGCTACTGTGCCCAGCCAGGACCCCTCATCTCTTAAAAAAATAGTCAATTTCATGAGAGTTATTCAGGATTAAATGGGATAATCCATAGGAGGTGCTTAGAAGAGCTTTTGGCAAATAATCAGTCCCCATTAAATGTTAGCTGCCCAGCTGGGTATGGTGGTGCATGCCTGTAAACAGCAGTTTGAGAGGCCAAGCGAGGAGGATTGCTTAAGCCCAGGAGTTTGAGACCAGCATGTGCGAGACTGTCTTTACAGAAAAATTTTTTAAAAATTAGCTGGGCATGGTGGCATGCACCTGTAGTCCTAGCTTCTTGGGAGGCTGAGGTGGGAGGATCACTGAGCCCAGGAGTTTGAGACTGCAGTGAGGCATGATTGTGCCTCATTTGAGTTTGAGTTTGAGACTGCAGTGAGGCGTGATTGTGCAGTGAGGCACCATTGCACTCTAGCCTGGGCAACAGGTCAAGACCCTGTCTCTAAAAAAAAAAAAAAAAGTTAACTGCTTCTTGTCTTCTTATTCAGGAACAGCACTATTGCCTTGTCTGGTGAATTTATTTTGCTTTTAAAATATGCGTGTATATTCAGATTGCAATATGACAGATGTGGGCACAAAATACACATTTAAAATTAGTTTTGGGGCCGGGTGCAGTGGCTCACGCCTGTAATCCCAGTACTTTGGGAGGCCGAGGTGAGCAGATCATCTAAGGTTGGGAGTTCAAGACCAGCATGACCAACATGGAGAAACCCCGTCTCTACTAAAAATACAAAATAATTAGCTGGGCATGGTGGCACATGCCTGTAATCCCAGCTACTCGGGAGGCTGAGGCAGGAGAATCGCTTGAACTCGGGAGGTGGAGGTTGCGGTGAGCCGAGATCGTGCCATTGCACTCCAGCCTGGGTAACAAGAGCGAAATTCCGTCTCTAAATAAATAAATAAATAAAAAAAATTAGTTTTGGATAAAAGTTCTAAGAATTTTTACTTTTAGCTACTGTAACTTTAATTTCTGTAAAAATAGATTAGCCATTTACCAATTTATTCAATCAATTTTTCTAATAAACTGTTTATTGATGCTGGCTATTTATTAGGCATTGTACTAGATGCTAGGAATATAAAGTGGTGCAAACTTGGTTATAACCTTCAGCTGCTTAGAAGCTAGTGAAGAAAAGCACCACTGAGTTTTACAGTGTTTTATTTTTTTATTTTTATTTTTATTTTGAGACGGAGTCTCGCTGTGTCTCCCAGGCTGGAGTGCAGTGGCGTGATCTTGGCTCACTGCAAGCTCCGCCTCCCGGGTTCACGCCATTCTCCCGCCTCAGCCTCCCGAGTAGCTGAGACTACAGGCGCCCGCCACCACGCCCGGCTAGTTTTTTGTATTTTTAGTAGAGACGGGGTTTCACCATGTTAGCCAGGATAGTCTCGATCTCCTGACCTCGTGATCCACCCGCCTCGGCCTCCCAAAGTGCTGGGATTACAGGCTTGAGCCACCGCGCCCGGCCTACAGTGTTTTAAACAAATACATATTTACAGTTTTGTAAATAACTCTTTTTGCACCGTGTCATTATTAAATGATTTTTTTTTTTGTCTCCTGGAAGGCGTGTGAGCTGAATGTTTTCACTTTTTGTAATGGCCTCTTATAGCATCTTATCTGTGTACCACAACTCTGTGGTATCTGTAATCATTATTGTTTTACAAATAAACTGAGGTTTAAAGAGGTTATAATTAACTCATCCTACAACTACAAAACTCACTTTAAAAGCTTATTAAGTTGTAAAATTCATTCATTCAGCCTGGGCAACATAGTGAGACCTCATCTGTACCTACCCCCACCCCCACCCTCTACCTTCCCCCCAAAATTAGCCGGTCATGGTGGCACATGCCTGTAGTCCCAGCTACTCAGGAGGCAGAGGTGAGAGGATCTCTTGAGCCTGGCAGGTTGAGGCTGCAGTGAGCCGAGATCACGCCAGTGCACTTCAGGCCGGCAGACAGAGTGAGACCCAGTCTCCAAAATATAAAACAAAATCCATTCTATCATTCTTCCTCCCATGTATTATAAGATTCATAACCTATATTAGAAGACTTAACCCATTTATATTATATTTGAGATATATGTGTCTATTTCCCTATTAAAATTGGAAGCCTTTCAGAGGAGGGACTAATCTTAGGTTTTGGGTAGCCCAGCAACAAGTAGACTACCTGTTACATATTGGATACCTAATAAATATTAGTTGAATAGTGAGTATGTAGGATGTCAGAAGTATAAGGAATTTTAGAGTTCACGTAAATCATACACTAGAATTTCTAAAAATAATTTATAGATTCCTTATACAGAATTACAGCTCTTTATTTTGACTATAGAGAACTTTAACAACTGCTACCATCTACTGCTACTGTCACATAATCTCATAAAATAAGCCATTTTAACACCAAAAATGTAGGAAGGACAGTCTCTTAGTAAGCATAATTGGTAACTTTATAAATAGTTTTTAGTCATGGCTGGCATCTGTTCAAGAGTTAGATTTGAACAACCACTATTTAATTCAACCCTCCCCTTTTAGAGATGATAAAATCGAGCCCATAGAGACGTATCAAAGTTCTTTCAGCAAGGGAGAATGATCACTGAGTTTGGAACCCAGGTCTGCTGACTCCTAGCTCAAAATTTTGATCTGGTTCCCTCAGTCTTCATCACATGATCAGACTTATGCACAGAGAATTTGTTACTTAACTGAGATCATATAGCTCTTAAGAATGTAAGGCTGGAACCTGAATGCATATTATCCACCTCAGTTTTTAAAGTTGTTATTATTTTTGCCCTGTTTCAAGAATTGCACAGGCCAACTCTATTTTTAGTGAAACCTGTGCATTCACTTCCATGTATCCTAACCAACTCCATCAGTCCTTACTCAACTATAGAAGTGAAATTTTAAGTGATTGAAAGGAGGTATGTATATTTAAGATTTTCTTTCCTTGAAAATTTCAGATTTGAGGCTTAAGCAACTTCTTCTGGGGAAAAGTGCCAGTGCAGCTGCTGTTACAGTAACACTCAAGGTCTTGATCTATATCCATAGATTGGAATATTGGTGGGCCAGCAATCCTCAGACACCTCACTTAGGACAGGTAAGTGAAAGAGATATTTAAGGATAAGCAAAGTGGATTGAAGGCTAACAGTCTTTCTTCCTGTTTGTAGTTAGATACAAACATTTTATTGCCTTTACAGATATAACCCTTTGTCCTGATAAAATCACTTGGAATATTAGGTGGGTAGGGCAAAACGTTTTCTTAATTGTAAGATGTGTGTCAAAATGTTTTATAATGGTAAAACTTAGAATAATTAAAATTGTTTTTCTTTTTGTCTGTTTTCCAGATTGTATTTATGAGCTTGTATTGCAGTTATCTATTGCTGTGTAACAAAGTACCTCAAACTTAGTGGCTTAAAACAACAGTCATTTATTTTGTTCATGTATTTGCAATTTGAGCAAGGCTTGATTGGTAGGGATACTTGTCTCTGTTAACATATAGCATGAGGTGAGATGGCTAGAAGGGTTGGAGTGGCTCAGTGGCTGGGAACCGGAATCATTTGAAGGCAGGCTTGCTCACTCACATATCTGGTGGTTAATGCTGGCTGTTGGCAAGAACACCTTCATGTGACCTCTCCTTGTGGCTGCTCGGCTTCTTCACAGCATGGTACCTGGGTTCCAAGAGAGAGAGCATCCCAAGAGAGGAAGGCAAAGGTGCATGGCATATTTGACTAGGTTTTGGAAGTCACATAGTGTTACTTTGCTCTGTCCTACCAGTTGATGTAGTTGTAAAGGTCCTCCCAGGTTTCAAGGAAGCTGTGGACATAGACCCCACCACTTGAAAGATCAACATCACATTGTAAGAAGAGCGTATGGGATGGAATCTAATGTTGTAGGCATCTTTGGAAAATATTTGCCACGATTTGTATTACTTTTAAGGTAATATAGATAACATGAAATATATTAAAAAGAGGAATATTTGCAGGATATTATGGTGTATGAGTTCAATAAGAATTTGATGTGTTCTTGTGTAGTAGAGTATGATATTGAAAATAAGATGTCTAAACAGAAAAAAAGTGAAATAGATTTGGAATTTTCTTTCTTTCTTTTCTTCCTTTTCTTTTTTTTCTTCCTTTTCTTTCTTTCTTTCTAGAAGGAGTTTTGCTCTTGTTGCCCAGGCTGGAATGCAATGGCATAATCTCGGCTCACTGCAACCTCTGCCTCCTGGGTTGAAGTGATTCTCCTGCTTCAGCCTCCCAAGTAGCTGGGATTGTAGGCATGTGCCACCACGCCTGGCTAATTTTGTGTTTTTAGTAGAGATGGGGTTTCACCATGCTGGTCAGGCTGGTCTTGGAACTCCTGACCTCAGGTGATCCACCCTCCTCGGCCTCCCAAAGTGTTGTGATTATAGGGATGAGCCACTGCATCTGGCCTGGAATTTTCTTTTGTGTCAACAAAACAGTATACTGCTACAATCAAAAGTAGAGACAAAAGTTTATAAACAAGATGGAAGATAAGATTTGTAGTTTGGAATTGGGTTGTTGTTGTTTTAAGAACATGTTAGTTCAAAGCCTACTTGGGTCTTTTTTTTTCTTGTTTGTTTGAATAATTTGAGAATTATTTGGGAAATTGATTTCCGATATAAATTTGAGGACCGAATGCCAATATAATCATTATATACCTCCACATTTGTTTTGTCTGTCTCTGTTTCTTTAAGGGAAGTCTTTTTCAGGATTGTACAGGATTGTGTACAATTTTTCCAGGATTGTGCTAAATTTCTGGTAAATATCTTAAGTTTTTCTTCTTTTTTTTGAGATGGAGTCTTGCGCTGTCGCCCAGGTTGGAGTGCAGTGGCACGGTCTCGGCTCACTGCAAGCTCCGCCTCCCAGGTTCACACCATTCTCCTACCTCAGCCTCCCGAGTCGCTGGAACTACAGGCATGTGCCACCTTGCCCAGCTAATTTTTTGTATTTTTAGTAGAGATGGGGTTTCACCATGTTGGTCAGGATGGTCTCGATCTCCTGACCTCGTGATCCACATGCCTCGGCCTCCCAAAGTGCTGGGGTTACAGGCGTGAGCCATCACGCCTGGCCAAGTTTTTTCAGTGGGATGAGAAAACTGCAAAGTTATAGAGTATTTGGTTGCCTTATTGACTGCTACCAGTTATATAAACTGCCTGTGGCAGGTTTGAATATAACTAATACTCAAATTCTGGATGTGATGGAAAATATTTTTAGAGAATTCTGTAAACATTACATGTGATTGTCGTCTGTTCACTATAGGAATGGACAATAGGCTTTAGGAAGCAGAAGACTCAGAAGATTTTCTTGCTATCTAGATACTTTCTCATTCCAAAGTGATTTACATCATAATGAGTTTAATTTAACAGAGTTGGCTCAGCACTATTTCCCTAGTATTTGCAGGTAAAGTTCTATAATGGAGAAAAACTGAACCACCTAGTGTGTCAATAGAGGCAATATCAGAAGTTTGTTAATTCTCAAATTTTTTTTTTTTTTTTTTTTTTTTTTTTTTTTTTGAGACGGAGTCTCGCTCTGTCACCCAGGCTGGAGTGCAGTGGCCGGATCTCAGCTCACTGCAAGTTCCGCCTCCCGGGTTCACGCCATTCTCCTGCCTCAGCCTCCCGAGTAGCTGGGACTACAGGCGCCTGCCACCTCGCCCGGCTAAGTTTTTGTATTTTTAGTAGAGACGGGGTTTCACTGTGTTACCCAGGATGGTCTCGATCTCCTAACCTCGTGATCCGCCCGTCTCGGCCTCCCAAAGTGCTGGGATTACAGGCTTGAGCCACCGCGCCCGGCCAATTCTCAAATGTTAATGATCAGAATTGACTGATTTTTGTGAAACAATATATTTTAGTTCAAAAGGTACAGTAATTGAGAAAGCTGTTTTTGTTTTTGTTTTGTTTTGAGATAGGGTCTTCCTCTTTTGCCCAGGGAGGAGTGCAGTTAGCACTATAGCCTCCGCCTCCCGGGCTCAAGTGCTCCTCTTATCTCAGTCTCCAGAGTGATGGGGACTACAGATACAAGCTTCCATGCCTGGCTAATTTTTGTATTTTTTGTAGAAATGGGGTTTTGCTGTATTGCCCAGGCTTGTCTTGAACTCGTAGGCTCAAGCCATCTGCTCACCTTGGCCTCCCAAAGGGCTGGGATGACAGGAGTGAGTTTTGTTTTTTTTTGCATTTGAAAACAAGATGAGGCCTGGCATAGTGGCTCACTCCTGCCATCCCAGCACCTTGGGAGGCCCAGATGAGTGGATTACTTGAGGCAGGGAGTTGGAGGCCAGCCTGGCCAAAATAGGGAAACCCCGTCTCTACTAAAACCACAAAAAATTAGCTGGGTGTGGTGGTGCGCGCCTGTAACCCCAGCTACTCTGGAGGCTAAAGTGGGAGAATCCCTTGAGCCCAGGAGGTGGAGGTTACAGTGAGCTGAGATCTGTGCCACTGCACTCCAGCCTGGGTGACAGAGACTCTGTCTCTAAAAAAACCCAAAAATAAATAAATAAAACCAAGATAAGGTATTTTACAATAGACAGATTAGGAATCATGATTATAGGTAATGTAAAATACTGTATCTTAAATAACAAATATATGCATATATGTGCAAGCATACAGAAAGCCTTTAAGCATTTAACTTGACTTTTTGTTTTAAACATTTGTTTTTAGCTCCCTTTTGCTTTTAAGAAGTCAGAGTAGGTTAATTGCTGATATCTGATACAGATCTATTGAATACATTATCTTCTGTAGGCCTGTACCTAAGGGGATGAAAATCTCTCAAATAGTGAAATACTGTTCTCTGAAACAAATAACAACAAAAGTTCCTAAACACTCTTAAGAAATTACAAATATGGTAGTGTTTATTTTGGTACTTTATGTAATCCTTGGAAGGAAGTAAATGATAAAGTTCTTGGGTAAAGATACATGACTATGTAAAGTTAATTTTATTTTTATGTATTTATTTTTTCAGCGACAGGTCTTACTATGTATTGCCAAGGCTGGAGTGCTGTGGCTATTCATAGGCGTAATCATAGCGTACTTGTATCTTTGCATAGCTGGGACTATAGGTGTGCACCACTGTGCAGGGCCTGTACAAATTATTTTAAAATGCAAAAAGGACTTTTAGTAATTCTGGAAGAAGTAAGTTATGTTGCTTAGAGATTAGTGTTCTCCTACTTACCATTTTTTTAAAATGAGATTCCTGGTTCTAAAATTACAATGATTCTTATTTGAAAAACAGCATTCAGTTCATGTTTTTACAGGTTTTTGTTAATACAGAAGTTACATGACTTTTTTATTACTCCTAACCCTCCTGTACCCTCTAGTCCTAATTATTAAAAGGTATAGTACCTTCTGTGAATGAAGTGTTTAACAAAAGTGTTTAACATTTGGAGTAGGGAAGTAATTAGCATATCGTAAAAATTTACCATTTTAACCATCTTTATTTTTTTTTATTTTTTTAATTTATTTATTTATTTTTTTTGAGACGGAGTCTCGCTGTGTCACCCAGGCTGGAGTGCAGTGGCCCAATCTCGGCTCACTGCAAGCTCCGCCTCCCGGGTTTACACCATTCTCCTGCCTCAGCCTCCGAGTAGCTGGGACTACAGGCGCCCGCCACCACGCCCGGCTAGTTTTTTGTATTTTTAGTAGAGACGGGGTTTCACCATGTTAGCCAGGATGGTCTCGATCTCCTGACTTCGTGATCCACCCGCCTCGGCCTCCCAAAGTACTGGGATTACAGGCTTGAGCCACCGTGCCCGGCCTCATTTTAACCATCTTTAAATGTTAAGTGCATTCACATTGCTCTGCAGCCAATATTCAGAACTCCTTTGATCTTGCAAAACTGAAGCTCTATACCCGTTATTATTATTTATTTATTTATTTTATTTACTTATGTATTTTTTTGAGACAGAGTCTTGCTCTGTCTCCTAGGCTGGAGGGCAGTGGTGTGATCTTGGCTCAGTGCACCTTCCACCTCCCAGGTTCAAGTGATTCTCATGTCTCAGCTTCCCAAATAGCTGAGATTATAGGCATGTGCCACCACACTTGGCTAATTTTTGTATTTTTAGTAGAGATGGGGTTTCACCATGTTGGCCAAGCTGGACTTGAACTCCTGACCTTCAGTGATCTGCCTGCCTCAGCCTCCCAAAGTGCTGGGATTACAGGTGTGATCCCCACCTCAAGTAGCTGGGATTACATGTGTGTACCACCATGCCTGGTTAATTTTGTATTTTTAGTAGAGATGGGATTTTGCTGTGTTGGCTAGGCTGGTCTGGAACTCCTGACCTCATGTGATCTGCCTGTCTCGGCCTACCAAAGTTCTGGGATTACAGGCATGAGCCACTGTTCCTGGCCAGTTTTCTTTATATTCTGTGGAGAATATTGGTATTTTTATTTTAGTCTTCGGTGGGTTGTGGTTCCATATAAATTCAGTTTTC
Source organism: Macaca fascicularis (assembly GCF_037993035.2). Lineage (NCBI taxonomy): Eukaryota > Metazoa > Chordata > Mammalia > Primates > Cercopithecidae > Macaca > Macaca fascicularis. The sequence goes on along the minus strand of NC_088381.1, from coordinate 141,309,507 downwards.
TGAGCTTTGGCAGTGTTATTCAGATCTGTCCCACAAGTGTTTCATCCAGTGGTCAGTCTGGGATCTGGGTGTAGGTCTATTCATTATCTCAGTTATCAAAGTTTTTATTATGCCAGTTGATATCAGATGCATACCTACACAGGTTGAGGATGAGCCCAGCAGTTCATAAACAACATTATGGGGTCACTTTCCTACAGACAGAAAGAGAAGGAAAAAAAACCCAAAACAATGGAGTTTGTCCTGCCCACTTGGAGGCAAGACCCCACTGGATGGAGAGAAAGGTTCCCTTCCTTCAAAAGTTTTGTTCCTGGAGGTGGCTTTCCATTCCCAGATTCTTCTGCTGTTGCTGCTGCCCCCACTGTGGATGACCTGGGGACTGACACATGAGAGTATGGAGTTTTCCCAAGCTGCTGAGCACAGTGGCTCACACCTGTAATGCTAGCACTCTGGGGGGACGAGGCGGGAGGATAACTTGAGCCCAGGAGTTTGAGGTTGTGGCGAGCTGTGATTGTGCTACTGCATTCTAGCCTGGGAAACAGAGTGAGACCCTGTCAAAAAAAAAAAAAAAAAAGAGAAAAAAATACCCAAAGGATTTCCCTCATCTTCTCTGAGCTGTAGGAGTTCCCTTTACTGGCCTTGAGCCAGAGCTAGAGGGTTCTGTTTCTCTCTCCGCCTGCACCATTGTGCTCAGTTCTGGGTTTTAGGTTGTGTTGAGTTCAGGTTGGAGGATACTAGAGGGAAAAAAAATGATAAACTCATAGCTGGTTTGGGGGTAGTTGGAATTCTGGTGATTTCCCTGGATCCACCTGTGATATTTACAGCGTCTTCAAATAGCTGTTCATGCATTCTGTCCCAGTGTTATAGTTAACTGGAAGATAAAGGGAGATGTATTTACTTCATCTTACCAAGCAAGAAATCTTCCCAACATTTTTAACTTTTTGCTTTGAAATAATTTTCTCACGTCTGTAATCCCAGCACTTTGGGAGGCGGAGGCGGGCACGTCACTAGGTCAGGAGTTCGAGACCAGCCTGGCCAACATGGTGAAACCCTGTCTCCACTAAAAATATAAAAATCAGCTGGGCGCGGTGGTGCATGCCTGTAATCCCAGCTACTCGGGAGGCTGAGACAGAAGAATTGCTTGAACCCAGGAGGCGGAGGTTGCAGTGAGCTAAGATCACAACATTGCACTCCAGCCTGGGTGACAGAGCAAGACTCCGTCTCTAGAAAAAAAAAAAAAGGAAAGAAAAAAAAAGAAAAGAAATAATTTTAGATTCACAGAAAGGTATACAAATAGGAAAATGAAGTCCTCTGTGTCCTTTACCCAGTTACATAGCTACATAGCTGTAGTACAATACCAAAACCAGAAAATTAACATCAACTTTTTATTATGCAATATTTCAAATGTGCAGAATGTTGGGTAAGACGTATGTTGAACATCTGTATATCCCCCACTGATATTTCAATATTTTTTCATATTTTCCCATACTTTATATGTGTATTCTAATATGTATGTATCCTCTTTTATATAAACCACTTGAAAGTAAGTTGCAGACATCATGATAATTTACCTCTAAATACTTGAGCATGCATCTTCTAAGAAAAAGTATATTATACTTCAGTAAACATTTATTATTAAATGCAAACTATTTTTTTCCTGTAACCCCAAGACCTGATCATACCTAAGAAAATTAACTATGAATTTTTTTGGACAAGAGTCTTAACTTTTGTTTTGAAGCATGTTATCTCTCTCTCTCTTTTTTTTTTTTTTTAACCTTTTTTTGTTTTTTGAGACATAGCCTTGCTTTGTCGCCCACACTGGAGTTCAGTGGCACAATCTCAGCTCATTGCAACCTCTGCTTCCAAGGCTTAAGTGATTCTTGTGTCTCAGCTTCCCGAGTAGGTGGGATGACAGATGTGCGCCACAATGCCTGGCTAATCTTTTTTTTTTTCGGACGGAGTCTTGCTCTGTTACCCAGGCGATCTTGACTCACTGCAACCTCCACCTCTGGGGTTCAAGTGATTCTTCTGCCTCCGTCTCCTGAGTAGCTGGGACTACAGGGCTGTGCCACCATACCTGGCTAAGTTTTGTATTTTTAGTAGAGACGGGGTTTCACCATATTGGCCAGACTGGTTTCAAACTCCTGACCTCATGATCTGCCCACCTTGGCCTCCCAAAGTCCTGGGATTACAGGCGTGAGCCACCATGCCCGGCCTCTTTATTTTTCTGTATTTTTAATAGAGACAGGGTTTCGCCATGTTGGCCAGGTTGGTCTCAAACTCCTGGCCTCAAGTGATTTGCCTGCCTTGGCCTCCCAAAGTGCTGGGGTTACAGGCATGAGCTGCCATGCCCCACCAATCTCTTGAAGGCTTATATTATTATTCAAGGATGTGTCCCTTCTGATGATATACTCTTGGTGATTATTTTGAGAGTCTGAGCTCTTAACCATGTGCGCAATTCAGAGCCCAGGGAGCTCCCTGATTCTGTATTCTTGTCTCTCATTCTTCCCTCAGCTCTATCTTCTCACAGCTCCCACTCAAAATAGTCCTCATCAGGAGATTGTAATTTTGTCAGACTAATTTAGGACTAGTACGTGACTTCGTTTTTAATTATTGGCCAGGAAGTTACTTACAGTTAAAATTGTGGTAGAGTTTCTGATATGGTGATATATAAAGGGTGAATCAACCTGTAAGTAATTGAAAACCCGACTATAAAGCTTACATAAATCTGAAGTTGGCAGTTGCTCATGTTGCTTTAATGGTTCAACATTGCTGGGGCCTATGAATTTGTGATTTGCTTGGCCTTTCATGGTCTTAAGACAGCTACTGCAGCTCCAGCCTTCCACCTACATTCAAGGAAGAAGGAAAAAGACACTGCCAAGGAAAAGCTTTCTTATTAGTGATTCCAGCAAGTCACTTCTAATGTTCCAAGGGCCAAAATTGGGTCATATGGTCACCTCTAGCTGTTTTCGTCTTTTGGCCTCTGTAATGAGAGGCAAGGAGGGAGTAGGGATTTGGGAATGACTTTTTGAGTAACCAGTTAACATCTGTCACAGTTATATGATTATATTTATTTTATATCAAAATTGTGTTCATTTGACTTCAGTGTGATGTTCAGCACATAGGTGCTTTATTATTACATAGTAACATTTAACTGGATAGTGTGGAGAACAAAAGGAATAAAAATAGTAAAGAGTTTTAAATTTAGATGTGAAAGTGAACTTTTGATAATGCAAAGTGAAACTTGGCTTGAATCTTGAGACATTGGTCAAGTTACTGGATTTATAAACCTCTATTTCCTCATCTGTAAAATGGAATTAATAATATCTAACTTTTAGGGCAGTCGTGAAGTATGAAGGAGATAATTTATGTAAAGTACCTAATACAGTGCCTAATACATTGGAGGTGCTACAATGGAAGATATTATTGTTATAATTGTTTGGTATATGGACATTGGGGTAGAATGAAAGAGCGCAGACTTTATAGTAGAAGATTATATTTGATTCCTGGTTATACTACATAGTTGTTGTGTGTTCTTAGGCAAATCAGTTAATCTCTCTGAGATAGTAATGTAGTGTGTAATCTCTGAGGATTGTTAGAAAGATTAGATATTATACGTACGGTGCAATAATTTATGGGCTCTCAGTAAAAGGCATCTGCTCCTGCTATTTTTAGTTATTATTTTTATGTTTTAGGATCCATATAGCAGATAGGGAATCAATCATTTATTCTAGAAATTTATTTGTGATCAAGGAGGTATTGTTGATTAGTAGTATTTTTCTTCATCTGTTGAAGAAAAATAGCTGCAGAAACTGGATTTGAATTATGAGGTCTGTTTCCACCATGATTAAAAAGTTTTTGGGTTGGGTACAGTGGCTCACGCCTGTAATGCTAGCACTTTGGGAGGCTGAGGCAGAAGAATCACTTGAGCTCAGGAGTTTGATTCCAGCCTGGGCAAACATAGTGAGACCTTGTCATTACAAAAAATCCTAAAAATTGAGCTGGACATGGTGGTGTGTGCACGTGGTCATAGCTACTCATGAAGGCTGAGGCAGGAAGATTACTTGAGCCCAGCAGTTTGAGGCTGCAGTGAGCTCTGATTGCACCCCACTGCTCTCCAGCCTGGGTGAGAGTGAGACCCTGTCTCAAAAACAAATTTAGGCCCAACTCAGTGGCTCACGCCTGTAATCCCAGCACTTTGGGAGGCCGAGGTGGGCGGATCACAAGGTCAGGAGATGGAGACCATCCTGGCTAGCATGGTGAAACCCTGTCTCCACTAAAAATACAAAAAATTAGCCGGGCGTGGTGGCAGGCACCTGTGGTCCCAGCTGCTCGGGAGGCTGAGACAGGAGGATGGCGTGAACCCAGGAGGCAGAGCTTGCAGTGAGCCGAGATCACGCCACTGCACTCCAGCCTGGGCGACAGAGTGAGGCTCTGTCTCAAAAAAAAAAAAAAAAAAAAAATCTAGTCTTACATATTTTGTTAGTGGTTTCCCTTGTACATATGGATGTGCTCTGGTGCCTTTTACATGAACCTTTCAGATCTGTACTTCTTTGTTTTGTTTGTTTATAGCCAGTTAATTGTTATTGTTCATGAGTACCAGACTGTTTTTTTTTTTGTTTTTTGCTTTTTTGGTTAGTTTTTGTAAGACTTAATTTTTTTAGAACAGTTTCAGGTTTATAGCAAAATTGAGCAAAAAAATAGAGAGTTTCCATATACCTGTTGCCCCCACAAACCCACAGTCTTTCTTACTGTCAGCATTCCTTACCAGAATAGTACACAGGAGATATAAGAAAAATCAAACGAATACAAACTCAATATAACACAGCATCTCTGGTTACCAAAATGTATGGGGATTTCTATCTACCAGCAACCACTCAATTCTTTGGCAGACACCAGCTGGGTATCCTACATTTTAACTCAATTCTGACATTATTTACTTGGAGATAGAATCAGATCCCACAGGTTGAGGGCTCAATCCCCTACTTCAATTGCCAGCCCCAGGTTGTGTCGTGTGCTTCTGGCTGATTAGCTATAAATCAGGGTTACCACAGCTCCCTCTTTTGGTTCAGTTAATTTGCTAGAGTGGCTCACAGAACTCAGGGAAACACTTCGTTTGCATTTATAGGGTTATTATAAAGGATATTACAAATGAGACAGATGGAAGAGATGCATAGGGCAAGGTATAAAGCGGCATGGATCTTCCATGCCTTCTTCAGGTGTGCCACCCTCCAGGAACCTCCATGTGTTCATCTGTCCAGAAGCTCTCCAAACGCTGTCCTTTCGGGTTTTTATGGAAGCCTCATTACATAGGCATGATTGATTAAGTCGTTGGCCATTTGTAATCAGCTTATCCTTCAGCTCCTCTTCCCTCTCTGGAGGTTGGGGGCTGGGGCTGGAAATCCCAACCCTCTTATGCCTTGGTCTTTCAGATGACCAGCCTTTATCCTTAAAACTATCTAGAGATCTCATTGGCATGTAAAAGATATCACTCCAGAGGTGCCAATGGTTTTATGAGGTATATGTCAAGAAAGGGGAAGAAGACTAATTATATGTTTCATAATTTGTTATAATCAATAAACCCACATTGACACATTATTTTCACCTAGAGTCCTTAGGTTATATTAGAATTTATTCTTGATGTTGTACTTTCAGTGGATTTTGGCAAATGTACTGACATGCATCCACCATTGTAGTGTCATGCAAAATAGTTTTACTATCCTAAAGATTCTGTGTGCTCTGACTGTCCATCCTTTCCTCTCACCTAACCTTTGGTAACCACTGATCCTTTTTCTGTCTCCATAGTTTTGCCTTTTCCAGAATGTCATATAGTTGGAATCATACAGTACATGTAGTCTTTTCAGATTGGCTTCTTTCGCTTAGTAATGTGCATTTAAAGTTCTTTCATGTCTTCTCTTCATGACTTGATAGCTCACTTGCTTTCTTATTCATTTATATATTTTCTCTTTTGTTTTTGTTTTTGTTTTTTGAGACAGAGGCTCACTCCGTCGCCCACGATCTCAGCTCACTGCAACCTCCATCTCCTGGGTTCAAACGATTCTCCTGCCTCAGCCTCCCGAGTAAGTGGGATTACAGACGCCACCACATCCAGCTAATTTTTGTATTTTTTGTAGAGATGAGGTTTCTCCATGTTGGCTAGGCTGGTCTCAAACTTCTGGCCTCAAGTGATCCACTGGCCTTGTCCTCCCAAAGTGTTGGGATTACAGGTGTGAGCCACCGTGCCTGACCTGTTTATTTATTTTTTAGAGACAGGCTCTTGCTGTGTTGCCCATGCTGGAGTGCAGTGGTGTAGTCATAGTTCACTGCAAGCTCAAACTCCTGGCCTCAAGCAGTCCTCCTGGTTTAGCCTCCGGAGTTGTTAGAATTACAGATGTGAGCCACTGCATATGGCTAAGCCTTTTTTTTTCTGGCATATTTTCTTTCCTTTTTCTTTTCTTTTCTTTTTTTTTTTTTTAAGACATAGTTTCGCTCTTGTTGCCCAGGCTGGAGTGCAATGGTGCAATCTCGGCTCACCACAGCCTCTGTGTCCTGGGTTCAAGCGATTCTCCTGCCTCGGCCCCCCAAGTAGGAGGGATTACAGGCATGCGCCACCATACCCGGCTAATTTTATATTTTTAGTAGAGACAGGGTTTCTCCATGTTGGTCGGGCTGGTTTCTGACTCCAGACTTCAGGTGATCCACCCGCCTCAGCCTCCCAAAGTGCTGGGATTATAGGCATGAGCCACCGTGCCCGGCTCTGGCATATTTTAAATCCACAGTTGGTTGAACCCATGGATATGGAGGGCCAACTGTATTTAATATGCTTAATGTAAGTATGTGCTTATTTTTGAAATATTTTCCTATTGTTTTATGTGTATGTGGTTTGTTTGTTTTTTTTTGGAGACCGAGTCTCGCTCTGTCATCCAGGCTGGAGTGCAGTGGAGTGATCTCAGCTCATTGCAGCCTCCGCCTTCCAGGTTCAAGCGATTCTCCTGCCTCAGCCTCCTGAGTAGCTGGGATTACAGGCGTCTGCCACCACACCTGGCTAATTTTTTGTATTTTTGCTAGAAATGGAGTTTCACCAGGTTGGCCAGGCTGGTCTCAAACTCCTGACCTCAGGTGATCCACCCACCTTGGCCTCCCAAAATGCTGGGATTACAGGTGTGAGCCACCACACCTGGCCCTATGTGTATGTGTTTTTAAGCTGTATAATGTTATTATGCTCCGAATCTTATTTATTCTTTTTTGATCAAAAGGAATTATGCAAGCACATACTGTATTTGTAAATTTAGTTGACAAAAACCGACTGTTGTATAATGTTCCGTTGTATATGTATTTCCACATTTTACTTGTATATTTCTCTAATAATTGATACGTAGGTGTGTTGAAAACTAACACAAATATTGCTGCTGTGTACATCCTTATGCATATATCCTACTGATGTGTGCAAAGATTACTCTAGTATATACCGAGAAAAGGAATTGCTGACTTGTGGCCCATACACATACTTAATTTCATTAAATATTGCCAAATGTTTTTTAGAATGGCTACCCAGTTTATGCTCCCACCAGCAGTGAATTAGGATTCCTGTTTCCTTAAATACTCACCAATATTTGGTCTTATCCATCTGTTTAGCCTTGTCAATCTGATGGGAATTAAGAAGTATATTGTTTTAATTTCTATTTCTGTGATTGAGTGTGAGGTTAGGCATCTTTTCATTTACTTGTTACCATTTGGGTTTCCCCTGCTTAGTGACTAAAAAAAAAAAAAACAAATCCAAGTAATATATATTTGTTGTAGATATTTTTGAAAATACAAATGGGCAAATGGGCAAATATAAAAAGATCATCTGTAATACCCTAATCCAAAGATAATTGCTATTAACCTTGGCTATATCTTTCTGGTCGATACACACACACACACACACACACACACACACACACACACTCGTTCTCTCTCTCTCTTTCTCTCTCTGTGTCTCTGTCTCTGATATACAAATATGTAGTTTATTAATGGGATTATATACACAGTTTTCTTACATTTTTTCCTTTCACAATAATTTATGACCATTTCCCCATGTTGTTAGACATTTTAAATATCACCATTTAATAGGTGCATATTTCATTTTATAGCTTTAAATTATTTAATCTTCTGTTGTGGGATATTTAAGCTATTTTTGATTTTTTTCTCATTAACAATTTGGTGAACTGTTAAACCTACATTTTTATGTGGCAAAGCTAGAGGGATTATGTTCCTGCTGTTTTTGTGAAACTGGGTTTTATAGCACGTACATTGCAGGCTGTCTTAGGCTATTTTCCGCTTGGATTCTAGGGCAGCTGTTAATGCTTAGTTTTGTAAACAGACACATATAGCCCTTGATGCTGCAGGGCTAGAGTTCAAAGACTTCTCAGCTGGGCCTTTACCATTCTTTCTTTTTCCACTTTGTCAAGGCCAGGTTAACACAGAAGAAGAGTGCAGTAGCAGACTTGGTCTTAATATTTAAATATCATTGTCTTCTCTAGAGGGGGTGCAAAACTTCCAACTATACAGAACTCTTAATCCAAACCTTTATAGACATATATATATGAATGAATGTGTGTGTGAATATTTAATGACCAGAAAGATATAGCCAATGCAAATAACTTCATTTTTAATTGTTAATAGATTTTTATTATAAAAGTGAGAATGCTCATAAAACAGTTAAGAAAATACAGAAAGCCATTAAGAAAATTCCCATAATTCTCTTACCCAAAGATAACTGCTTAATTACCATTTTGCCTTGTATCTTTTTAGATATTTTTCTAGTTAGTGTGCTTGGACCAGCTAGCACTAGCTCACCAGAGCCAATAATTAAGAAATTATGCAAGCCCAAATTGTTGGTAGGTTGATATTAGCAATGGTGGGATTAGCTACATCAGTGACTTTGGCAAATGCTACAAAGCAGGGCTTCTTTCTCCCTGCTGAATTTCTCCCCAAACTGGCTTATCAGTACACCACTGCATGTATATATCATATCGATGAATATAGATCTTCATTTTTAATGGTTTCATAGAAGTCCATTTGTTAGATCAATGATTCTCAGCCTGGTCCTTGGACCAGAGATACCAGCATTACTTGGGAATTTGTTAGAAGTGCATATTCTTGGCCTCCACCCAGACCTACTGAATTGGAAACCTGGTTTGGGGGCCCAGGAATCTGTGGTTGTTTTGTTTTGTTTTGTTTGAGGCGGCATATCACTCACTGTGTTGCTCAGGCTGGAGTGCAGTGGTGTGATCTCAGCTCACTACAACCTCTGCCTCCCAGGTTCAAGTGTTTCTCTGGTCTTAGCCTCCCGAGTAGCTGGGATTACAGGTGTGCACCATCATGCCTGGCTAATTTTTTGTATTTTCAGTAGAGACAGGGTTTCACCATGTTGGCCAGGCTGGTCTCAAACTCCTGACCTCAAGTGATCTGCCCTCCTCAGCCTCCCAAAATGCTGGGATTTACAGGCATGAGCCACTGCGCCCAGCCGCAATCTATGGTTTTACAGACCCTTCAGGTGATTCTGATACATGCTAAAGTTTGAGAACCATATACCGTAAATTATCTGATTGGTCTGATGATTCTGTGTGAAATATTCTTCAATATATGTTCATTTTAAGGTCTTCAGTTGCATATTGTAAAACTGTGTTCTAAAAAGACTGGTGGCTCACACCTGTGATCCCAGCACTTTGAGAGGCTGAGACAGGAGTATCAGTTGAGCTCAGGAGTTTGAGACCATCCCGGGTAACATAGCAAGGCCTTGTTTCTCCAAAACAAAACACACACACAAGAACTAGTCAGGCCTTGTGGTGTGGGCCTGTAGACCCAGCTGCTCTGGAGGCTGATGTGGGAAGATCCCTTGAGCCCGGGAGTTTAAAGTTCCATTGAGTTATGATTGTGCCACTGTACTCCAGCTTGGGCCACAGAGCAAGACCTTGTTGCTTAAACACAAACACACACACACACACACACACACACCCCCTAATAATTAAAATAGATAGATTAGATAGATGGATAGATGGGTAGATGGATGGATAGAGGGGCAGGGTGGCCAGGTATGGTAGCTCCTGCCTGTAATCTCAGCACTTTGGGAGACTGAGGCAAGAGGATCACTTGAGCCCAGGAGTTTGAGGTTACAGTGAGCTATGGTTGTGCCACTGCGCCCCAGCCAGGTGACAGAATAAGTCCCTATCTCTACAAAAAATAAAAATTAAAAATTAACCGGGCATATGGCATGTGCCTGTCTCTAAAAAATAAAAAAAAATAAAAAAGGCTGTACTAGTTTTCATTTCTACCTGAAGTTGATATCAACTCCAATTTAGACTTATTTTCTATATATAGAAGAAACAGCTATGTTAAGGATTTTATTTCTCTTTCAGCTGTGTCTGTATCCATCTAGCCATTCTAGAACTCAATTCTCTTTCATTGTCTTCAACAATAACATATTTTAAGGTTATTTTCATCTTTTCAAAGAGGACGGTTGAGACACAGGAAAAACTATGCTTTGCCTGTAGAATACCTGATGTCAATGTGTAGCTATACATATGAATACCTACTTTTAATCCCTGTGTGAATGATCAGCCTATGTTTCATTCCTCATCTCTGGCACATTAACATCATTCTGAAATAACCCCTTTTAAATTTAATTTAAATTTTAATATTTTATTATTTTACAGATAGAGTTTCGCTCTGCCACCCAGGCTGGAATGCAGTGGTATGATCACAGCTCACTGCAGCCTTGACCTCCTGGGCTCAAGCAGTCCTCCCACCTCAGGCCCCCAAGTAGCTAGGACTATAGGGACACACCACCTGCCAGGCTAATTTTTTTATTTTTTGTAGAGACGGGGTTTTGCCATGTTGCCCAGGCTGGTCTCAAACTCCTGGGCTCAACCAGTCTACCTACCTCTGCCTCCCGAAGTGTTGGGATTACAGGAATGAGCCACTACACCCAGCCCCTCACTCCTTTAAAATGTATTAGTATTCATTGCAGCATTTATTCACAATAGCCAAGATACGGAATCAACCTAGGTGTCCATCAACAGATGAATGGATAAAGAAATGTAGAGAGAGAGAGAGTGTGTGTGTGTGTGTGTGTGTGTGTGTGTGTGTATACATCATGTGTAGCCATACTTATGAATACCTATTCTAATCCCTTTGTTTTTGTTTTTGTTTTTTTTTGAGATAGAGTCTTGCTCTGTCACCCAGGCTGGAGTGCAGTGGCGCGATCTCTGCTCACTGTAAGCTCCACCTCCCGGGTTCATACCATTCTTCTGCCTCAGCCTCCCGAGTAGCTGGGACTACAGGCGCCTGCCACCATGCCCAGCTAATTTTTTGTATTTTTAGTAGAGATGGGGTTTCACCATGTTAGCCAGGATGGTCTTGATCTCCTGACCTCGTGATCCGCCCGCCTCTGCCTCCCAAAGTGCTGGGATTACAGGCGTGAGCCACCACGCCCGGCCTCTAATCCCTTTTTAATCCCTGTATTTATTATTGTGTTAGAGACAAGATTTTGCTCTGTTGCCTAGGCTGGAGATACAGCCACATGCAACACACACACACACATACACACACACACACACACACACACACACCATTCAACCTTAATTGTGGATGAACCTGGAGGCCATTATGCAACGTGAAATAAGGTAGGCATAGAAAGACAATGTGGCTTGGGCCGGGCGTGGTGGCTCAAGCCTGTAATCCCAGCACTTTGGGAGGCCGAGACGGGCGGATCACGAGGTCAGGAGATCGAGACCATCCTGGCTAACACGGTGAAACCCCGTCTCTACTAAAAAATACAAAAAACTAGCCGGGCGTGGTGGCGGCGCCTGAAGTCCCAGCTACTTGGGAGGCTGAGGCAGGAGAATGGCGTGAACCCGGGAGGCGGAGCTTGCAGTGAGCCGAGATCCGGTCACTGCACTCCAGCCTGGGCGACAGAGCAAGACTCCGTCTCAAAAAAAAAAAAAAAAAAAAAAAAAAAAGAAAGACAATGTGGCTTTATTTAAAAACTTACAAACATTGCTGGATGCTAACATTGACTTTTATTCTGAATATAAACACGAAAGAATAAAAGAATGTGAAATGTTATTTTTGGTTTCAAATGAAGAAATACGTAAGGAAAAAAAAAAAGACAAGACAGACAAACATGATCTCACTTATAAGTGGAGTCTTAAAAAGTCAAATTCAGAAACAGAGTAGAAAGATGATTTCCAGGTTCTGGGGAGGAAGAGAGGGAACAGGTCAAAGGGTACAAAGTTTCGGTTAGGATGAATAAGTTCTGGAGATCCTTTGTACAACAATGGTGACTATAGTTAATAATAATGTATTATATACTTGTAAAGGAGAGCAGAGTGTGGTGACTTGTGCCTATAGTTCTACCTACTCAGGAGGTGTAGGCTAGGGGATCACTGGGGCCCAGGAATTCAAAGCTGTGGTGAGCTATGGTCACACCACTGCACTTCAGCCTGGGCAACAGAGTGACACAATCTCTTTTTTTTTAAACTGCAAAGACAGTAAATCTTAAATGTTCTCACAAAACCAAAATAAGTATGTGAGGTGATGGATATGGTAATTAGCTCAATTTAACCATTTCACAATGTATACATCAAAACATCACATTTTATATCATAAGTATATAATTTTTATTTGTTTCCCGGGATGCAGTGGCTCACGCCTGTAATCCCAACACTTTGGGAGGCCGAGGTGGGTTGCTCACCTGAGGTCACGAGTTGGAGACCAGCCTGGCCAACATGGTGAAACTCTGTCTCTATTAAAAATATAAAATTACAGGTGCATGCCTATAATCCCAGCTACTTGGGAGGCTGAGGCAGGAGAATCGCTTGAACCCAGAGGCAGAGGCTGCAGTGAGCCAAGATCGCGCCATTGCACTCCAGCCTGGGCACACGAGTGAAACTCTGTCTCAAAAAAGAATAATAATTTTTATTTGTCAGCTATACCTTGACAAAAAATTAATTTAAAAATTAAATTTAAACATTAAGATTAAATGCAAAAAAATGTATTAAGACCTACTTGCTATGAAAGTTGCTACTAATGGTGCCAAGCTATTAGAAGAGGGGAAAAGATCCCAACAAAAACTTGTGACTCTTCTTGGCTCAGAGAGACAATAAAATGGAAGTGCTTTATTTTAAAGAATTTTATTAGATTAGGAGCCAGAATTCACAAGTATTGGTGAAAAGAATAATTTAGGCAGGTTTGCCATATTTCATTGGCACTGGGTTATTGACACCTAGTGTTTTTTGATGATGCATTGTTATTAAAGAGCAACTGCAAACACTAAAACTGGCTCTTATTCCAACCTTCTAGCCTTCAGTGACTTTTTGCTAGAATGAGTGCTTTGGACACAAACTGTTAATTTTGTGATGGCATTAGAATCTGTCAAATTGCCAATCTTCCAGATTTATAAAGCCTCAGAAATCATGTGATTTAATTAAGCATTCCATGATTTTGTTCTTATTGCTATCTCCAAAGTTTATGTTCTTGACCTAACAATTAGTTGTCAGAGTTACTGCTCTGAAAGAAATGGTGAATATTGCAATTGAAATGATAGCCCCCTTATTTTATAACTCATCTTACCTTCCACTACAGTGTGGTAGACCGGATAGCTGTCTAGCCTTAGTCAAGCCACTTAATTTCTGTGTGCTTTAGTTTTCTTACCTATAAAATTGGGCTGCTGATAAACCATTTCAGATTATTATCAGGATTAAATGCAATGTGATATATAATGTGCACAGCACGGTTCACATAGACACTTAGTAATTTATAGATTCCTTTCAACGTCTCAACTTCTCCTTTTAATATGAGTAAGTGTTCTTTACAGGTCCCTCTTGATATTTCCTCGCCTCACCATTAGTTGTTAACCTTTTTGGGTTCTTATCCTTCTTGCAGAATCTGACATAAGCAGTGACCCCTCTTCCCAGAAAAATGCACGTGTCTATTAAACTTTGCCTACAACTTTGGGACTTCATAGAACTCCCTCCACCCCCCCAAAAAAATCCCTCAATGTCATCTGTGGACCATGTTAAGGATCCTCTTACCCTTGGTAGACTTCCTCAGTTTTCCTAACTTTGGTTGTCATCTCACTATAGATGGTTCCTAAATCTGGTTTTCTTTCTTTTGAACTGCTACCTGCCAGATGTTATCATGGTATCTTAATATAATAGAGACTTAATCAGTGAATGGAAGAGTAAATTGCAACATTTAATTATTGTTATTACAGGCCAAATAAATATATGACACTGTGTGGCTAGATTTAGAGATCTGTGTTGACTGAAAACTACAGCTAATAAAGTTAAGTCAGGTTAGATATCGACTAAGGCACAACTGTCTAATTTCCTGAGGCATTGATTGAAGCTTACTTGTAAGCTTGTGAAACAGTTTCGGTCACAGTTCCAAGTGTGGTAGCCTCTTTCAGATTGCAGGCTACCAGCCAAAATGTCATCTCATCTGAAAATCTGCTATTTCTCTTTCAAATGTTATCATGGAGAGCTGGGTGTTATTAGAGCCTTTTGCATCAACTTTTTCACCCATTCACAGAAACCCATTTTAAGGGGGAAAAAGAGTTATTGGCTCAAGTAATTGAATAATCCAGTCAAATCATTTAGGGGCAAGAATGACTTTCAGGGGCTTTTACTTTGATCCTGTATTTCTCAGCTCTGTTTTTCTTTGCCTCTTGGCCTTACTTCTCCTGAGATGAGCTTTCTTCAGGTAGTCAAGGGAAGATGGTTGCAAGCACCTCTAGTTCACATTGGTTGTATAGTTGCAATCCTACAGGAATCAAGGTAATATTTCCCCATCGTGTAAAAAAAAAAAAAAAAAAATCCTGGGGACGACTTTGGACTGGCTTGGGTGATTTAGTTAATGTTCCCTGCACTTACTCCTCTTCCATATACACACAAAATGGGCAGGAGTAGTTCCCCAGTAGAATTGGTAGACAGATGTACAACAGTCTTCCAGGATTCTTTTATCATAAAATCTTTGAGTAGAACCCAATTCTGTGGACAATAGTAGTCTTTTCATCTCTTAGGACATTTAATGAGATTGCCAAAAAACTACAACTCCTCCCACCTCTACCTGTTGGTATCACTTGATTGCTGAATTACCTATATAAATAGTTCTCAAAATGTGGACCATCTAGGGGCTTGTTAGTAATGCAAATACTGGGGCCTCATCCCAGACCTACTATGATAGAAACCTTAGGGGTGAGGCCCAGCAATCTGTACATTAAGCCATCTAAGTGATTTTTATGTATTCTAACCCTTGAGAACCACTGACCAAATCATGGATGCTCACAGCTGTCTGAAATAGGAGAAGGAATCATTGTTAGAGTAATTAGTGGTTTTATTAATTATTGACAATCACTAATAAAAGTAATTAATTAAATAATTAATAGCCCCGTGACAGATGCAACTGAAAATGATTTTTTCTTTTTCTTTTTTCTTCTTTTTAGATATTTGTGTTCCATGTGATGGAAATGATTTTTTAAAATTTAAAATTTTGCAAGATTATTATTGTCGTATAATTTCAGTCATTTCAGGTCTCTTTAAGGAGATCCAGTCATCAAAAAAAAAAGAAAAAAAGAAAAAAAATCCACTGAAAAGGATTTTTTCATTGCCATTTATATACCAGTGAGACCAAATATGTTTATACACGATGGTTTAATTCCTTATACAGTCCTATGAAATAGGTCATAGTGTTGTATCCCCATTGTTGCTGAAAAGAAAACCAAGACTGAGAGAGGTTTAAAATGCTGGCCAAGGTAGTGTATCTAATATAGCAGAAAAATAGAGTTTGAATATATTCAACAATCCTTTTATTGAGGGTCTATAGTGTTTTGAAACCTGTTGTAGTATCAAGAGTATAAAAATACTTAAGACCAGCCAGTTGTGGTGGCTTATGCCTGTAATCCCAGCACTTTGGGAGGCCTAGGTGGGCAGATCACCTGAGGTCAGGAGTTCAAGACCAGCTTGACTAACATGGTGAAACCCTGTCTCTACTAAAAATACAAAAGTAGCCGGGCATAGTGGCATGTGTCTGTAATCCCAGCTACTTGGGATACGGAGGCAGGAGAATTGCTTGAACCCGGGAGGCAGATGTTGAAGTGAGCTGAGACCGCCCCACTGCACTCCAGCCTGGGCGACAGAGCAAGACTCCGTCTCAAAAAACAAAACAAAACAAAAAAACCCCAACAACTTAACACTTTGTTTTTGTCCTCAAGGAACTCAGTCTTATAAATAAGACAGTAGGGTAATGATTTCTATAACAAAGGTGTCTCAAGAGTGATCTGGGAAACAGTGGAGGGAACATCTGACTTTACTTTGGAGGATTGGGGAAGGCTTCAAAGAAGGATTGGATCTTTGATGTTTGAATAGATAACATTACAAATTCCTTTGATAAATACAAAAATCTCACTTTAATGTTTAATAAAATTTCAAAAAATAAATTAATTACTGTTTCTAAAAGCAAATCAAAGCAATGATAACTTTGGAATGTTTTTTCAAACTACATTTGCCCTCTATTCCAATATGCTAATATGTTCTTGGAGGAGGGGCTCCTCTTAGCACTTAATAATTTTAAAAGTTACATTGTATGCCGTGGTTTAGATATACCATAATCTATTCAACTAGTTCCCATTTTTTGATAATTAAGCTTATAATTTTTACTATCACAAATGTTATTACAATGAACATGCTTTTACATTCACCTTTGTGTACTTATATTATGCTCTTAGTATATATAGCTCCTAGAAATAGAGTGTTGGATCAAATATTTCTTTTTTTTTTTTTTTTTTGAGACGGAGTCTCACACTGTCGCCCAGGCTGGAGTGCAGTGGTGCAATCTCCGCTCACTGCAACCTCCACCTTCCGGGATCAAGCAATTCTCCTGCCTCAGCCTCCCGAGTATCTGGAATTAGAGTCATGCGTCACCATGCCCAGCTAATTTTTTTGTATTTTTAGTAGAGACGGGGTTTCACCATATTGGCCAGGCTGGTCTTGAACTCCTGACCTCGTGATCTGCCTGCCTCGGCCTCCCAAAGTGCTGGGATTATAGGCGTGAGCCACCATGCCCAGCACTGCATCAAATATTTCGATTATGGATTTAAATTTTTTCTTATCTGTCATTTTCCTTTATTTTTTAAAAATGCTCTTTATATGTTATGTTTTTGTAACATGGTTTATGTTATAGTGTTTTTTGGTGTATTTCATTTTTGTAATAAGTATATACAATGTAGATTAAATTTTTGGTGGTCTTCTGGCATATAAACCTATAGGATAAGGTGATGCACATAACCTGTGTGTTTCTGATAGTATGGTTTAAGGTAGTACATTGAAGACGAATGAATGCAAGTGGAAATCAGGAGGTATACATTATTAACCCATTTTAAACAGTGACTGTTGAATTATATAATTTCAAAGTCATTTTCTTCATGGGTGTATTTCCCTATCTTTGAACATGAGAATAGTATTAACTTTAAACTTTTGCCCTCCTTATAAAATGAAGAGATGGGCCGGGCACAGTCGTTCGCACCTATAATCCCAGCACTTTGGAGGTTCACGCCTGTAATCCCAGTGCTTTGGGAGGCCAAGGTGGGCAGATCATGAGGTCAGGAGATCGAGACCATCCTGGCTAACACAGTGAAACCCTGTCTCTACTAAAAACACAAAAAATTAACCAGGGGTGGTGGCACACGCCTGTAGTCCCAGCTACTCAGGAGGCTGAGACAGGAGAATCGCTTGAACCTGGGAGGTGAAGATTGCAGTGAGCTGAGATCGTGCCACTGCACTCCAACCTGGGTGACAGAGAGCTCTGTCTCAAACAAAATTGAAAAAAAAAAAAAAAAAGAGAGAAGATATGTATAAAACAGAGACCAGAGACATTAAATGATATATTCTAGGTTTTTGTTTTGTTTTTTGTTTTTTTTGAGAGACGGAGTTTCCCTCTGTCACCCAGGCTGGAGTTCAGTGGCGTGATCTTGGCTCACTGCAACCTTAGCCTGCCGGGTTCAAGCGATTCTCTTGCCTCAGCTTCCCAAGTAGCTGGGACTACAGGCGCGTGCCACCACATCCAGCTAATTTTTTTTTTTTTTTTTTTTTTTTTTTGAGACAGAGTCTCGCTCTGTCGCCCAGGCTGGAGTGCAGTGGCGCCATCTCGGCTCACTGCAAGCTCCGCCTCCCGGGCCCACGCCATTCTCCTGCCTCAGCCTCCCGAGTAGCTGGGACTATATGCTCCTGCCAGCACGCCCAGCTAATTTTGTATTTTGTTTAGTAGAGACAGGGTTTCACCAGGATGGTCTCGATCTTCTGACCTCGTGATCTGCCCACCTCGGCCTCCCAAAGTGCTGGGATACAGGCGTGAACCCCCGCGCCTGGCCCATTGTATTTTTTCTTAGAGACGGGGTTTCACTATATTTTGGCCAGGCAGTTCTCCAACTCCTGACCTCAAGTGATCTGCCCGCCTCAGCCTCCCAAAGTGCTGGGATTACAGGCGTGAGCTACCGCACCCACCCTCAAGGTTTGATAGTTTAAAGGTGGCTGGTTAAATATATACCTGTCAAGTTTCTTCTTTAATATTTGACTTACAAATGATTAAAAGTGTACAACTGAGTTGTTAGATCCACAATAAAGAAACAACGTTGATTTTTAAATTACATCAGCCATGGGCCTAGCTGAAAAAAAAGATAGCAACTTTATTCTGTATAAATAACTTATTCTAATAAACACTAGATTTACTTTCTGCTGTAATACAATCATTAAAAGTTTAAATTTATTTGACTTTTTTAAATTAAAAAATATTTCCCCACAAAGAGGTTATATCTTACAAGGAAAGATTTTCCAGAATTTTAGTTTTAGTGATAAGGTTTCTGCTATTAGAATTCTTAATGTATTAGTCCATTCTCACACTGCTAATAAAGACATACCTGAGACTGGGTAATTTATAGTGGAAAGAGCTCATGCCTGGGATTACAGGCATGAGCCACCATGACTGGACCAGAACTTTCTGAAACAAAAATGTTCAATATTTATGCTATCCAATATGGTAGCCATTAACCAGCAAGCACTTGAAATGTGGCTAGTTTGAGGAACTGAAGTTTTATTTTATTTTATTTTTTTAAAGACAGGGTCTCACTTGGTCGCACAAGCTGGAAGTGGTATGATGAGAGCTCACTGCAGCCTTGACCTCCTGGTCTCAAGTTATCCTCCTCTAGTAGCCGGGACTATAGGTGCACGCCAGCTTATTCTTTTTTTTTTTTTTTTGGAGAGACAGAGTCTCGCTTTGTTGCCCAGGCTGATCTCAAACTCCTGGGCTCAAATGATCCTCCTGCCTCCCAAAGTCCTAGAATTATAGGTGTGAGCCACTGAGCCTGGCCTGGAGATTTAATGTTATTCCATTTTAATTAATTTAAATCAAAATAGCTACATATGACTAGTGGCCTTTCTTTCTTTTCTTTCTTTTTTTTTTTTTTTTTTTTTTTTTGAGATTGGGTCTTGCTGTGTAGCCCAGGCTGGAGTGCAGTGGCATGATCTCAGCTCACTGCAACCTCGGTCTCCCAGGTTCAAGCGATTCTTGTACCTCAGTCACTGGAGGTCTCTTTAATTGACTTACAGTTTAGCATGGCTGAGGAGGCCTCAGGAAACTTATGGTTGTGCCAGAAGGGAAAGCAAACACGTCCTTCACATGGCAGCAGGAAAGAGAAGTGCCTAGCAAAAGCGGAAAAAACCCTTATAAAACCATCAGATTTTGTGAGGTTTTTTACAAAAAAAAAAAAAAAACAACTCGTACACTTCAGTATCCTTTCTTATCCTTTTCTCTACCGCTAAAGGGGATACAATACCATGACCTATTTCACAGGATTGTGTAAATAATTAAACCATCGTGTATAAACATATCATTTGCTATCATGAGAACAGGAACAGCAGCATGGGGGTAACCGCCCCCATGACTCCTTCCCATGACACATGGGAATTATGGGAATTACAATTCAAGAGGAGATCAGGGTAGGGACACAGCCAAACCATGTCACTTAATAAGACACCTGATAGATTGTCTTGTATCGACAGCCAAACCATGTCACTTAATAAGACACCTGATAGATTGTCTTGTATCATTTTTCCTTTGCCTTCTTACAATCTCAGTGACTAGAATTGGGCTGAAAACAATACATCAAATTCTCAGCAAAATCCTTGTGGGTTGCTGGATACCAAGGGCCTTTAAGATCTTTAGACTTCACTATATAGACCAAATTTTGAATGGGAATTTTCTTTATTTCTGTTGCATTTTGTTTTTCTGTCAGAATTTCCTGGTAGTTAAGGCTAAGGGATTTTCTTCTTGCAATCAGGAGCCTAAGGCAGAGTTATTCAAAGCCTTTTTTCTTTGTGGTATGTGCTTACCAGGCAGAGTAGTCACTGTATTCCAGTAAGAGAACCTATTGCCAAAACGCCCACTAGAGCAGAAAACTGACCTACTTAATGCTGACAAGTTAAAAAAAAAAAAAAAAAAAATCTGGAATTGTAGCAGCATTGGATAAACTTCTTTCTCTGGTGGTGTATGGGTGGGTAGTGGTAGAGAAAAGGATAAGAAAGGATATTGAAGTGCTGCAAGGGAGTAAGTAAAAAGTAAATATTTAATTACCTGCAGTCTATTCAATTAAAAGCTATATATTTGTTGGAATTTGAAGGTTTCTGAAATACAGCAGTTCTTTGTTTTTTGAGATGCCATCTCACTATGTTGCCCAGGCTGGAGCACAGTGACTCTTCACAGATGCCATCAGAGCATGCTACAGTCTCAAACTCCTGGCCTCAAGTGATCTCCTGCTTCAACAATAGCTGAGAATACAGGCTTGCACCACTGATCCTAGTTAATAGCAGTTCTTCTTAAATCACTTTGAACTGTTAAAAAAAAAAAAAAAAGAAAAAGGAGGCTCCTAGGACTTTCGTGGTAATATTCTAGAAAAGCCCACTAGTTAAGATTGTCAGCCAGCATTTTATTTTATCAGTGTACAATACTTCAGAATCTATAGATATTGAAATAAAAATAGTGGTTAGAGTACTTATTTGAAGTAAGTAACTGTGGGCCTTAACTATCAAACTCATTTTCTCCATTGCAACCAATTTTTCATTTACTCTGATCGTTACAACCATCTAAGTTTTAGAGCTGTGCCTTTCATTACAGAAACCACTAGTGGGCAGGCACGATGGCTCATGCTTGTAATCCTAACAGTTTGGGAGGCCGAGGCTGGTGGATCACTTGAGGCCAGGAGTTGGATACCAGCCTAGCCAACATGGCGAAACCCAGTCTTTACTAAAAATACAAAAATTAGCCAGGTGTGGTGGCACATGCCTGTAATCCCAGCTACTCGGGTGACTGAGGTACAAGAATCGCTTGAACCTGGGAGACCGAGGTTGCAGTGAGCTGAGATCGTGCCACTGCACTCCAGCCTGGGCTACATAGCAAGACCCAATCTCAAAAAAAAAAAAAAAAAAAAAAAAAGAAAGGCCACTAGTCATATGTAGCTATTTTGATTTAAATTAATTAAAATGGAATAACATTAAATCTCCAGGCCAGGCTCAGTGGCTCACACCTGTAATTCTAGGAGTTTGGGAGGCAGGAGGATCACTTGAGCCCAGGAGTTTGAGATCAGCCTGGGCAACAAAGTGAGACTCTGTCTCTAAAAAAAAAAAAAAAAAAAAAAAAAAAAGAATTAGCTGGTATGCACCTATAGCCCCAGCTACTCGGGGAGGATAACTTGAGCCTAGGAGGTCAAGGCTGCAGTGAGCTCTGATTATACCATTTCTAGCTTGGGCAACCAAGGGAGACCCCGTCTCTAAAAAAATAAAATAAAATAAAACTTTAGTTCCTCAAGCTAGCCACATTTCAAGTGCTCGCTGGTTAATGGCTACCATATTGGATAGCATAAATATTGAACATTTTTGTTTCAGAAAGTTCTGGTCCAGTCATGGTGGCTCATGCCTGTAATGCCACCTCTTTGGAAGGCCTAGACGGGTGGATCATTTGAGGTCAGGAGTTCAAGACCAGCCTGGCCAATGTGGGGAAACCCCGTCTCTACTAAAAATATAAAAATTAGCTGGGTGTGGTGGCGTGTGCCTGTAATACCAGCTACTTGGGAGGCTGAGTCATGAGAATTACTTGAACCCAGGAGGCGGAGATTGCAGTGAGCCAACATCATGCCACTGCGTTCTAGCCTGGGTGACAGAGCCAGACTCCGTCTCAAAAAGAAAAAGGAAAAAAAAAAGAAAGTCCTATTGACTAGGACTATTCTGAAGCCTGCCACTTCTGCCATGCTTTGCTTCAGGGTTTTCCTTGGTACCGTTGTCAGCTGTCATGGGTCAGATAAATTTTTGTTGAGGAGGGCTCTCCTTGTAGAATGTTAGCAGTATCCCTGGCCTCTACCCATTAGAATCCACTGAGTCTTGATAACCAAAAATGTCTCTAGACAGTGCCAATTATTCCCTGGGGAGCAAAAATGACCCCGCTTGAGAACCACTGATCTACTTACATATATTAGTTGTGTTACCAGTTAGCTTTTGCTGCATAAAAAGCTTAGTGGTTTAAAATACAGTAGTGTCGGCCAGGTGCGGTGGCTCACACCTGTAATCCCAGCCCTTTGGGAGTCCAAGGTGGGCAAATCACCTGAGGTCAGGAGTTCGAGACCAGTCTGGCCAACATGGTGAAACCCCATCTCTACTAAAAATACAAAAATTAGCCGGGCGTGGTGGCAGGTGCCTGTAATCCCTGCTACTCAGGAGGCTGAGGCAGGAGAATCGCTTGAACCCAGGAGGCGGAGGTTGCAGTGAGCCAAGACTGTACCACTGCACTCCAGCCTGGGTGACAAGAGTGACACTCTGTCTCAAAACAAAACAAAACAGTAGTGTCCCCTAATATCCTTGGTTTTGCTGTCTGTGGTTTTAGTTACCTGAAGTCAACTGTGGCCTGAAAATATTAAATAGAATATTTACAATAAACAATGCATGAGTTTTAAATTATGCATGATGAAATCTTTTGCCATTCCATTCTGTCTTGCCATGAATTGTCCCTTTGTCCAGCATATCTGTGCTGTTATTCTACCCACCAGTTAGTCACTTAGTCACTTATTGAAGTGCTTGTGTTCAAAGTCAATAGTGGCCTAATGCTACATCACAATGCATATGTCATTCACCTCACTTCATCTTACCTCGTAGGCCCTTTATCGTCTCATAACATCGCAAAAAGAAGGATGAGTACAGTAAAAAAGAAGATATTTTGAGAGAGACCACATTCATATAACTTCTATTACAGTACAGTGTTATAATTGTTCCATTTTGTTATTATTTTTTTAATCTCTTATTGTACCTAATTTATAAATTAGGTAGTATATACAGGGTTTAGTACTATCTGTAGTTTCAGGCATCCACTGGGGATCTTGGAACCTATCTCCCATGGATAAGGGAGGACTACTGTTAAGTCATTTAATAGCTTATTATTCTGTGGATTAGCAGTTTGATTTGGGCTATATTGATTTCTGTGCTTTGCTGGAGGTTTGGCTGGGACCAAATGATATAGAAGAGCCTCACTTAAATGTTTGTTGGTCGGCAGGCTTTTTGCCCAGGGTAGTGATTGGGGAGCTTTTTCTCCATGTGGCCTCTCTAGCAGGCAGATTCATTCACCTGATGATGTCAAAGTTCTAAAAGTATTAACGCTGGGTGCGGTGACCCACACCTGTAATCCCAGCACTTTTGGAGGCTGAGGCGGGCAGATCACTTGAGGTCGGGTTTTCGAGACCAGCCTGGCCAACATGGTGAAACCCCATCTCTACTGAAAATACAAAAATTAGCTGGAAATCGCTTGAACCTGGGAGACGGAGTTTGCAGTGAGCCGAGATTGTGCCACTGCACGGCAGCCTGGGCAACAGAGTGAGACTCTGTCTCAAAAAAATACATAAATAAAAGCAAGAAAGGACAAACCCCAATGTGCAAATGCTTTTCAAGTCCCTGCTGTATCACATTTTCTGATGCTCCATTGGTCAAAGCAAGTCATAATGGCCAATCCCAAATTCAAGGGGTAAAGAAATAGATTCTGTCTCTTGATAGGAAGAGTAGCAAAGTCACATTGTGAAAGAATGAGAAGAATTATTGTGGCCAGTTTTGCACACAATCTACTATTATTATTTTCTGGGAATACAAGGACCTGACAGCCCTTTCATTCAATTTATCATTTCCCTCTTTTCTTTTTGGCTTGTGTGCATTATTATTTTAAATATTACAAGGCCGGGCATGGTGGCTCACGCCTGTAATCCCAGCACTTTGGGAGGCTGAGGTGGGCGGATCACTTGAGGTCGGGAGTTTGAGACTAGACTGGCCCACCTGGAGAAACCCTGTCTCTACTAAAAATACAAAATTAGCTGGGCATGGTGGCGCATGCCTGTAATCCCAGCTACTCAGGAGGCTGAGACAGGAGAATGGCTTGAATCTGGGAGGCGGAGGTTACAGCGAGCCA
Organism: Macaca fascicularis; assembly: GCF_037993035.2. NCBI lineage: Eukaryota > Metazoa > Chordata > Mammalia > Primates > Cercopithecidae > Macaca > Macaca fascicularis. The sequence continues at coordinate 141,284,982 of NC_088381.1, read as the reverse complement.
AAATTGTGCCATTGCACTCCAGCCTGGGCAACAAGAGGGAAACTCCATCTCAAAAAAAAAAATTACAGTTATTTGGCCGGGCATGTTGGCTCACACCTGTTATCTCAGCACTTTGGGAGGCCAAGGCAGGAGGATCATTTGAGCTCCAGAGTTCCAGACCAGCCTAGGCAACATGGCAAGACCTCATCTCTAGCAAAACAAAACAAAAAAGTCAGGCGTGGTGGCATGTGCCTATAATCTCAGCTACTTGGAAGGCTGAGGTGGGAGGATGGTTTGAGCCTGGGAGGCAGAGGTTGCAGTTAGCCAAGATCACACTATTGCACTCTAGCTTAGGCGAGAGAGTCAGACCCTGTCTCAAAAAAAATTATAGTTTTTTAATTTTATGCATTTATTTCTTCTTTCTTGTAAGTATTCTTGATTCTTTTGGTACTGTGCTTCCATCTGGGATTATCTTCTTCATAGACAGCACCTTTCTTTTAGTATAAGTCTATTGGTAATGAGTGTTCTATTTTTGTCTGAAAGCATTTTTAGAACTTTTGTCTTAATTTTAAAAGGATAGTTTTATTGGGCATAGAATTCCAGATTGGCAGTTCTTTTCTTTCAGCATTTTAAATATATCATTTTATTGCCTTCTGACTTCATTGTTTCTATTTTATTTTATTTTATTTTATTTGAGACAGGGTCTCACTCTGTTGCCCAGGCTGGAGTGCAGTGGCACAATCGCGGCTCACTGCAACCTCTGCCTCCTGAGTTCAAGTGATTCCCCTGCCTTAGCCCCTCCCTAGTAGCTGGGACTACAGGCACGTCCCACCATGCCTGGCTAATTTTTGTATTTTTTGTAGATACAGGGTTTTACCATGTTGGCCAGGCTGGTCTCAAACTCCTGACCTCAGCTGATCTGCCCACCTCAGCCTCCCAGAGTGCTGGGATTATAGGTGTGAGCCACCGTGCCCAGCCCCCCATTGTTTTTATTAGAGAAGCAATGTCTTTGGTGTTTAGCAGTTTTCAGTAAGATGCTTACATGGTTTTCTTTCATGCTTTTTATGGTTTTCATCATTTAAGATGTTTCAGGTTCATAGATACTCTAGGATCTGTAGCTTGATGTCTTTTGTCAGGTTTGGAATATCTCTTCTGATATTGCTTCTGTCTTATTCTTTCAGTTCCCTCTGGGATTCTAGATAACATCTTTCTCCGCATCTCATATGTTTCTCATGCTCTTTTCTGTATTTTCTATCTTTTTTTCTTTGTGCTCCATCTAGATATTTTCTGTTGACCTTTTTTCTAGTTCGGTCTGCTATTAAAAGCATCTGCTGTATTGTTAGTTTTATATACTTTTTAATTCTCGATTTTCAATTTAATTTGTTCGTTTGTTTGTTTTCATAGATTTGGGTTCTCTGGTGAAATTCTCATCTTGTCCTCTATTTTCCTGAACATATTAATCACAATTATTTAAAGTCTGTGTGTGGTAATTAACAATGTCTGGATCCCTGGATCCCCATTTGATCTTTCTCTTTTTTATTTTTTGGAGACAAAGTTTCGATCTGTCACTGAGGCTGGAGTGCAGTGGCACAGTCTCAGCTCACTGCAACCTCTGCCTCATGGGTTCAAGCAATTCTTGTGCCTCAGTCTCCGAGTAGCTGGGATTACATATGTGTGCCACCACGCCTAGCTAATTTTTGTATTTTTAGTAGAGACAGGGTTTTGCCATGTTGGCCAGGTTGGTCTCAAACTCCTGCCCTCAAGTGATCCACCCACCTCAGCCTCCCAAAGTGCTGGGGTTACAGGCACGAGCCACTGTGCCCAGCTCATATTTGATCTTTTCCTATTGTCTTCTTTTTTCTCTTGATTTCAGTCATTTGGTTCTGTCTCCTAGCATTCCTGGTCATTTTTTAAATGATTGTCAAACATCGTATATGGGAAATAATAGAGGCTCTTTATGATGATACTGTTCTCTAGAGAGGATTTGTTTTTCTCCTCTCTAATGGTAGTTAAAAGTAGGAGTAGATGACATTGTTCCAATATGGGCTTGAGATGATCTGAGGCTTTGTTTTATGATTCTCAAGGGCTGGTTTAAATCTAGTTTCCACTTCAAGAGTATTGTATTTCAGATGTACCAGAGGTACCTAGGGTATGCATCATGGCCTCTCCTTGACAGGCCCTGGACTCTTAATTTTTCTGTGAGACTACCTAAAGTTCTGCTTACTTTTTTTTTTTTGCGTATAAAAAATAGGCACTTTAGCTGGGCGCAATGGCACTTTGGGAGCCAAGGCAGGTGGATCACCTGAGGTCAGGAGTTCAAGACCAGCCTGGCCAACATGGTAAAACTCCGTCTCTACTAAAAATACAAAAATTAGCCAGGCATGATGGCATGCGCCTGTAATCCCAGCTACTCAGGAGGCTAAGGCAGGAGAATCGCTTGAACCCAGGAGGCAGAGGTTGCAGTGAGCCAAGATTGCGCCATTGCACTCCAGCCTGGGCAACAAGAGCAAAACTCCATCTCAAATAATAATAATCATTAAAAAAAAAAGGCACTTTGCCTCCAAATGTTAGAATTCAGTAAATACCCCGAGGGCAAAAGCAATATAGCATGTCCAGGCTGTCTTTTCTGTGATTGCTTTTTTTCTGGGATTTTAGCCCCTCAAATCCTGCCTGTCTTGGTAGTTGTGAGCTCTAATTTCTGTTACTGAGGTTTCCAAAAGCTCTGGTTTGAGACTGGTTGCCCCAGCAGAAAAAAGTAGTAGAGAATGTCAGACTTAACTCTGCGTTTTATTTTTCTCTGGTATTTTGGCCTATCATATCTTAGTTGCATTATTTATTTGTTTTCATTACTTATAATTATTTATTACTACTTATTCATTTTTAAACAATATTATTAATTTATAATAAGACAATATTAAACAATTTAAGCATGTTTTAATCACTGCAGTAAGCAAAACATATGAGGATTCTGCCCTCATGCAACTTATATTCTTGTAGGGAGGAGAGTACCTTTATTTAAAATTGTGATAAGGAGATGTACAGAGTGTTATGAACTTCTTATAGTGGTAGCTGGCTTAGTTAGAGTGAGGGATGGTCAAGGACAGCTACTTTGAGGAAGTGGTATTTGAGCAGAGCTCTGAGGATGAGTAGAATTAACTTAGAGAAAAACAATGGGTTGTTAGAACTATGGATGGCGTAGAGACATTGAAGGGAAAAGAAGCATAGCAGGTTTAAAGCATCAAAGAAGCATGGTCTGATGGGCAAGGGCTAAATCGTGCCAAGCTTTATAAGCCATATTAAGGATTTTTTTTTTACCTTTTTTTTTCCTTTTTCTTCCAATTCTGTTCTGATCATTGGTCTGACTCTAATATACCTTCTCTTCAGTGTCTTCTGTCCCAAGACAGAGATATTTATTTACCTAGTTATTTATTCCATAGAAATATATTAAGTACCTTTCATAGGCAAGGTTCTAAATTAGGTACCGAGATTGGTTAAAAACAGTGTGAAATGCTGCCTTTAGATTTAGACAAACCTGAGTTTAAGTATTAGTTGTCTTATTAACTGTGTGTTTCTTTGGAGCAGTTATTTAATACCTCTGAACCTGAATTTTCTTGCTGGTTAAATACTAACAATAAAAGTGATAATAGAATAATTAAAAGAGCTAATTGAGGCTGAGTGTGGTGGCTCATGCCTGTAATCCCAGCACTTTGGGAGGCTGAGGTAGGCAGTGAGGTCAGGAGTTCGAGACCAGCCTGGTCAACATGGCAAAACCACATCTCTACTAAATACAAAAATTAGCTGGCTATGGTAGCAGGCACCTGTAATCCCAGTTACTAGGGAGGCTGAGGCAGGAGAATTTCTTGAACCTGGGAGGTGGAGGTTGCAGTGAGTGGAGATCGAACAGCAAACACTCCAGCCTGGGTGACAGAGCAAGACTCTGTCTCAAAAAAAAAAAAAAGCTAATTGATAAATGTGCCCAATCAATGGTGGTGCTTATTACTATTATCATATAACTATAAAACACAAATTCTACTTTCAGAGTACCTAGGATATATGGGATCATGGCATATACCAATAGTTATAATGTAACAAATAGTATAAGAAATGAAAAAAATTGGTGATTCAGAGGGAAGAGGTATTACATTCAGACTTGGGGATTAAGACTATTTAATGATGAAAGTGACATGTGTGCTAGAGTAGGAACTAGCTTGTCATTAAAACAATTTAATGTGACATATAACTATCTCAGTCATAAACCTTTTAGATTTTATCAAGCTAACAACCAAACTTTCAATTTGTCCCCTTCAACCTGCTCCTCCTTCTGTCTGCTACATCTCACAATAAATGGCAACTTCATTCTTCTGATTGCTCAGATCAGCAATCTTAGAGTCATCTTTCACTCTCACTCTGTATTTCCAATTCATTGAAAAAATCCTGTTAGTTCTACCCGTAAGATATGTCCAGAATCCTACCATGTGCAGAGGTCTTGGAAAATGTGGATTATTGTAAACTTACTCATTTGGCAATTTCTGTTGCAGCTAGGCTTCAGATGTGATTTCTCCTGGAGCTGAGGGCACAAACAGGAAGTGGACCATCTCCCTGACATACCCCTACTGTTGTCACTCTGGTCCAAGCCATTGTCACCTCACATCTGGATTAATTTAATAGTTTCCTAACTGGTTCCCTGTTTTATGATCTGTTTACGATACAATAGCCAAGGTGGTTCTTAAAAAACATAAATCTCATTATTCCTCCTCTCAGAACCCTTTAGTAGGCTTCATCTTATTAGGAACAGAAGCCCAAGTACTTGCAATGGCCTCTGAAACTTTCTGAAACATCCGGCTTTCTTTCCAACCTCACTTCCTCCCCTCCCTTCACTTAGTAAATTGTACTCACATCATCTCCTTGTTATTCCTCTAACACTGCAACTTCCATCTAAAGGACTTGTACACTTGCCTCAGGACCTGTACACTTGTTCCTTCCACCTAGAGTGCTCTTTTCCACCTATGTACTTGGGCTTGCCCTCTTACTTGGCTTGCCCTCTTACTACTCAACTGCCCTCTTACTTGGGCTTGCCCTCTTACTACTCAACTGCCTTTAGATCTGTTTGCTCAAATATAACCTAACAAATGAAGCCTTCTCTTAACTATTTATTTAGAAGAGCCACCTCCTTTCAACCCTGTTCCCCAGTCCCAACACTTTCTTTTCCCCAGTCCTACTTGATTTTTCTTTATATGTCTCAGCTTGTTATGTATTTGTTTCTTCATTATTTTGATAATCTCTCCAAATAAAATGCAACTACCATGAGGATAGAGGGTTTGTTTCATTCTCTGCTATATCTCTGTAGAAGAATACCTGTCTTGTAATTCGTTGTCAATACATAATTTGTTGAATGAATGAACATGTTTTCTGGTTCAAGTAAGAATTTTTTTTTACGAAGTTCATTAAAAATCATTTTAAAACTAAATTAAAAAGCAACACTTAGATGCGTTCCTGTGATGAAGGAGGAGGAAATATTAGTTTTTTTGAGAAATGATTTTTGATAAGATTTTGAATGAGTTGCTTGATAGTTCAGGTAGTTGAGTTAATTGGGTAAAATGCCATATATAAAGGGCAAATGTATATGGTTCCATTGCTTCTTGATCGTGGAGAGGTCTTTTTAGCCGCCTCTTTGAATCTGGTGGCAATTTTTAAGAAAATAGACTTTATTTATTTATTTATTTATTTATTTATTTATTTTTTGAGACGGAGTCTCGCTCTGTCACCCAGGCTGGAGTGCGGTGGCCGGATCTCAGCTCACTGCAAGCTCCGCCTCCCGGGTTCACGCCATTCTCCTGCCTCAGCCTCCCGAGTAGCTGGGACTATAGGCGCCCACCACCTCGCCCGGCTAGTTTTTTGTATTTTTTAGTAGAGACGGGGTTTCACCGTGTTAGCCAGGATGGTCTCGATCTCCTGACCTTGTGATCCGCCCGTCTCGGCCTCCCAAAGTGCTGGGATTACAGGCGTGAGCCACCGCGCCCGGCCTAGACTTTATTTTTAAGAGGAGTTTTAGGTTAACAGAAAAATTGAGCATAAAGTACCGAGAGTTCCCATATTTCTTCTGCCCCAATATAGGCACAACCTCCCCACTATCAACTTCTGTCACACATCTTTATTACCCAAAGTCCGTAGTTTACTTTCGGGATAACTCTTGGTGGTGTACATTCTCTGGATTTGGACAAATGTATAATGACATGGTCTGCCATTATAGTATAGTACAGAATAATTTCACTACCCTAAAAATCTGTGCTCTGCCTGTTTATCTTTCCCACATCCCTTACTCCTGGCAATTACAGGCCCTTTTACTGTCTCCATAGTGTTGCATTTTCCAAAATGTCATGTAATTGGGGTCATACAGTATGTAGCCTTTTCAGATTGGCTTTTTTCACTTAGTAATATGCATTTAAGGTTCCTCCATGTCTTTTCATGGCTTGAAGCCTTATTTGGTTTTTAGCACTGAATATTCCATTTTCTGAATGTATCACAGTTTATTTATTCACCTACTGAAGGACATCTTGGTTGCTTCTAAGTTTTGGCAATTATGAATAAAGCTGTTGTAAATAACTGTGTGCAGGCTTTTGTGTGGACATAAGTTTTCCACTTATTTGGATAAATACCAAGTAACATAATTGCTGGATTGTATGTGAAGAGTATGTGTAGTTTTGTAAGCAACTGCCAAACTGTTTTGTAAAGTTGGCTGTACCATTTTGCATTCCCATCAACAATGAATGAGGGGTTCCTGTTGCTGGAACTGCTTCTCAGAATTTGGTGTTGTCAGTGTTTTGGATTTTGACCGTTCTGTTGGGTGTGTAATGGTATCTGATTGTTTTAATTTGCAGTTCCCTCATGACATATGATAATTTATTTTCATATGCTTATTTACCATCTGTATTTCTTTAGTGAAATATGTTCAAGTCTTTGCCGATTTTTAAATCAGGTTGTTAGTTTTCTTACTGTTAAGTTTTAAGAATTTTTTGGTGTGTGTGTGTGTGTATATATATATATGCGTATGTATGTATATATATATCTATCTCCAGGCTGGTGGAAGTGGCACAATCTCAGCTCACTGCAACCTCTGCCTCCTGAGTTCAAGCAAATCTCCTGCCACAGCTTCCCAAGTAGCTGGGATTATAGGTACCCGCCAACACACCTGGCTAATTTTTGTATTTTTAGTAGAGACGGGATTTCGCCATGTGGGCTAGGCTGGTCTCGAACTCCTGACCTCAGGTGATCTGCCCGCCTTGACCTCCCAAAGTGCTGGGATTACAGGCGTGAGCCACCATGCCCAGCCCTATATTTTGGATAATAGTTTTTTTTGTTGTTTGTTTTTTTGAGACCGAGTCTCGCTCTGTCACCCCGGCTGGAGTGCAGTGGCATGATCTCGGCTCACTGCAACCTCCACCTCCAGGCTTCAAGTGATTCTTCTGCCTCAGTCTCCCAAGTAGTTGGAATTACAAGCATGCACTACCATGCCTGGTTAATTTTTGTATTTTTAGTAGAGATGGGGTTTCATCATCTTGGCCAGGCTGGTCTTGAACTCCTGACCTCAAGTGATCTGCCCGCCCTCCTTGGCCTCCAAAAGTGCTGGATTACAGGCATGAACTATACCTGGCCTGGATAATAGTTGTTTATCAGACATGTTTTCTGCAAATACTTTCTCCCAGTCTGTTGCCTATCTTCCCGTTCTCTTCACAGTGTCTTTAGTAGAGAAGAAAATTTTAATTTTAATGAAGTCCAGCTTATTAATTATTTCTTTAATGGGTTGTGCGTTTGGTGTGTATTTTGTTTTTTTTTTGTTTTTTTTTTTTTTTTTGAGACAGAGTCTCGCTGTGTCTCCCAGGCTGGAGTGCAGTGGCGCGATCTCGGCTCACTGCAAGCTCCGCCTCCCGGGTTCACGCCATTCTCCCGCCTCAGCCTCCCAAGTAGCTGGGACTACAGGCGCCCGCCACCAGGCCCAGCTAGTTTTTTTTTTGTATTTTTAGTAGAGACGGGGTTTCACCATGTTAGCCAGGATAGTCTCGATCTCCTGACCTCGTGATCCACCCGCCTCGGCCTCCCAAAGTGCTGGGATTACAGGCTTGAGCCACCGTGCCCGGCCTGGTGTGTATTTTAAAAGTCATTGCTTTACCCAAAGTCATCTAGATGTTCTCCCATGTTATCTTCCAGGAGCTTTATAGTTTTACATTTTACATTTAGGCCTGTGATCCATTTTGAGTTAATTTTAGTGAAGGATGTAAGGTCTACATCTAAATTCTTTTTCTTATCCTTTCTTTTTTCTTTTTCATTTGGGTGTCCAGTTACTGCAGCACCATTTGTTGAAAAAGACTATCTTTTCACCATTGTATTGGCTTTGCTTTTTTGTCAAAGATCAGTTGAAAATAACTAACTAAATACTTTTATTTATAGAGATGGAAGTCTCACCATGTTGCCCAGGCTGGAGTGCTATGGATTCACAGGCACAGTTATAGCACACTGTAACCTCAAACTCCTGGACTCAAGCAGTCCTCTCACTTCAGCCTCCTGAGTATCTGGCATTCCAGGCACACTCACCATACCCAACTCCAGTTGACTGTGTTTATGTGGGCCTATTTCTGAGTTCCATTGATCTATTTGTCTGTATTTTTGAAATACCATACTGTCTTGATTACTGTGGCTTTATAGTAAGTCAGTCTTGAAATTGAGTAGCATGTTCAGTTGGCTATTCTGGGTCTTTTGCCTCTCTTTATAAACTTTATTTTTATTTTTATTTGTTTTTGTTCCATACAAACTTTAGAATGAGTTTGTTAGTATCCATAGAATGACTTGTTGGGATTTTGATCAAGTTGGGAAGAACTGACATTTTGACAGTATTGAGTCTGCCTATTCATGAACATGGAATGTCTCTCCATTTATGTAGTTTGATTTCTTTAATCAGTTTTTTCATTTTTCTTGTGTAGATTTTGAACATATATGATTAGACTTATACCTAAATATTTCATTTTTGGAGGGTGCTAATGAAAATGGTATTATGTTTTTATTTCAAATTCAGATTATTTGTTACTGGTATATAAGAAAGTGATTGACTTTTATATATTAACCTTGTGTCCTGTAACCTTGCTATAATTGGTTATTAATTCTGGAAGTTTTTTCATTGATTCTTTCAGGTTTTCTACATGGGAAGTCTTGTCATTTGTGAACAAAAACAGTTTTCTTTCTAACTTTCCAATCTGTGTTAAGTTTTATTTCCTTTTTTTTTTTTTTTTTTTTTGGTCATATTGCATTAGGACTTGTAGTATGATGTTGAAAAGGAATGGTAGGAGGAGACATCCTTTTCTCGTTCTTGATCTTAATGGGAAGGCTTCTAGTTTCTCACCATTAAGTATGATGTTAGCTGTAGGGTTTTAAAAATGGATGTGCTTTGTCTTGTTGAGGAAGAACCTTTATGTTCCTAGTTTGTTGAAAATTTTTATCATGAATGGATGCTGGATTTTGTTAAATGCTTTTTCTGCATTTATGGAGATGATCATGTGATTTTTCTTTTTTAGCCTGTTAATATGATGGATTATATTAATTGACTTGCACATGTGAAACCAGCCTTGCATACCTGAGATAAACTGGACTTGGTCGTGGTGTATAATTCTTTTTATATGTTGCTGTTTTCAATTTGCTAATATTTCTGGTCACATTTTTTATTAACAGCTTGGTTGCATCCCTTCATGGCATGCTGATCAAATACTCAGTTACAACTTTGAAAAATGGCATATATGTTGTATGATAGAATTGAAGTCCGATTTTTATTTCTACAAGCTGGATTGGCCAAATCTAATAATATGGAATTTAATATGCATTATAAAAGATTTTTTGAGAATCAGTTTAATATGCATAGTTAATGACACACATTACCTGGGATTTTGATTCCAGCTCTGCTACTTAGAAGCTATGTTACCTTGAATAAGATTTTTTTTTTTTTTTTGAGGCGGAGTCTCGCTCTGTCGCCCAGGCTGGAGTGCAGTGACGCAATCTCGGCTCACTGCAAGCTCCGCCTCCTGGGTTCACGCCATTCTCCTGCCTCAGCCTCTTGAGTAGCTGGGACTACAGGCGCCCGCCACCGCGCCTGGCTAATTTTTTGTATTTTTTTTTCAGTAGAGACAAGGTTTCACCGTGGTCTCGATCTCCTGACCTTGTGATCCACCCGCCTCGGCTTCCCAATTGAATAAGTTATTTAATCTCTTTATGTCTCAGTTTCTTCATCCATAAAACGGGGATTGTTGTAAAATATAAAAGAAGTAATAAACTCTTAAAATAAGAGTAAGTAATAATAAGGCTCTTAAAATAATAGCTGGCACATAGTAAGGGATGATGAAATGTTATCTGTGATTATTATAAAATTCTGTACGTGGGTGCAAACAAACTCAAATTTTTAAGGCTTGACTGATATGATTTAGGACAACTAAGAAAGACTAGGTATCTTAGTCTTTTGTTGTTTATAACCTCAAGGAAATGATAGTGTGACTTGGATAGGATAAAAGTTAATGTAGGACAGGCTGACAAGTCATTTATAATCTCTTGAAGCCAGAGGCAGCACCTTAGCAAATAACTTAAAGCTTAGAAGAATAAGGTTTCTAGGCCAGGCGCGGTGGCTTATGCACTTTGGGTGTCTGAAGCAGGAGGATCACCTGAGCTCAGGAGTTTGAGACTGGCCTGGCCAACATGGTGAAACCCCGTCTCTACTAAAAATACAAAAAGTAGTTGGGCGTGGTGGTGGGTGCCTGTAATCCCAGCTATTCAGGAGGCTGAGGCAGGAGAATCACTTGAATCTGGGAGGTGGAGGTTGCAGTGAGCTGAGATCATGCCATTGAACTGCAGCCTGGGTGACAAGAGCAAGACTCTGTCTCAAAAAAGAAAAAAAAAAAGTTAATGTAACTTAAAGGGCTAAAAAGTTTCCTAAAAAAGTGTTTGGTTAACAGTTCTGATGTTGCCTATGCCAATCTCCCACTGTAATAATTAGAAGGAAAATAAACATTTAATATTTCTGAAATTGAGATGGATGGAAAACCCTTTGCCAGAATCTAGGAGAAATATTCAATTACTTATGAAATAGAAGGATCTGGAGAGAAAGACCCACCATTCCCAGATTTTGGCATAAGGTTCTCTGAAAGAAGGAAGGAAAACATTTTATGTCTTTCTTTCCTGTCGACTATCCTTGGACCTGTAGACACAGGGTTGGCACCAACTGGAAAACTGGGCAGCTATTCTTCTTTCCCAGTGACTTTCAAGCCTAAATAAAATATACAAAAGGAAGCTTTTGGCCAGGTGCTGTAGCTCACACCTGTAATCCCAGTGCTTTAAAAAGGCCAAAGTGGGAGGATTGCTTGAGGCCAGGAGTTTGAGACCAACCTGGACAACATTGTAGAGAAAAAATTGTCTATGAACATTTTTTTAAAAAATTAGCTGAACGGCTGGGCGTGGTGGCTCATGTCTGTAATCCCAGCACTTTGGGAAGCCAAGGTGGGTGGATCACCTGAGATCAGGAGTTCGAGACCAGCCTGACCAACAATGGTGAAACCCCATCTCTACTAAAAATACAAAAATTAGCCGGGTGTGGTGGCACATGCCTGTAATCCCAGCTACTAGGGAACCTGAGGCTAGAGAATCGCTTGAACCCGGGAGGTGGAGGTTGCAGTGAGCTGAGATCACACCATTGCACTCCAGCCTGGACAACAAGAGCAAAATTCCATCTCCAAAAAAAAAAAAAAAAAAAGAAAAATTAGCTAAACATGGTGGTGTGCACCTGTATTTCTAGCTACTTGGGAGGCTGAGGTGGGAAGATCTATTGAGCCCAAGGAGTTCAGGGTTACAGTGAGCTATGATCCTGCCACTGCACTGCAGCCTAGGTGACAGAGTAAGACCCTGTCTTTAAAAGAAAAAAAAAAAAGGAAGCTTTTCTTTCTCAGTGAGACTTAAACAAACATTCTGATACTGCAAATTATGTTTCTTGTCCCTGACCCTGATATTTCTAAACTCCTTTACCTTGTTCAAAATTGTTCTACAGCTTTTAGCTTTTAACTAGCTATATAATTTATTTATATTTATTGTTTATCTCCCACACAACTAGAATGTGAGTCCCGTGACGGATTTGTTCACTGAAGTATCCTAAGTACCAAGAACAGTGCCTGGCAAGCACAGACACTCAAAAAATATTTGTGAGTTGAATGAACAAAATCTGAGGCTAAAGCCTCATATATTATACTAGTAAAAGCATAGCAGCTTTAACTGAAGACAAGGCAGGGACTTACAGTTCTACCTACTGGGTCCTGCCGTTGCACCTTGTGGCATCACTACAAGGAGCACAGTTTGAAGCTACCTTACAAGTAATGATCTATGAGGTTGCTGGAATATGGTTCACCCATTTCATTTTATCCCTTCTTTCTGTATTACCCAAAGACAGTAATTCCCAGGAAACATCTGGGCCTGGGTGGGGTGGTGGTAGATGCTTGCAGTGGCTATGGAAAGGTTCATTTTTTATGGGAAATATACTTCCTAAATTGTAAAGCTCTATTCCAACGTCAGTGAGAGAGAGAATCCTGGTTACAATTTTTATGATGTCAGTTGAGAATGTCATGCTAATGTTTTATAAACAACAAAATAAGAAAAAAATCAATAAAGATAGGGATAAAACCCTAAAAGTACAAACAGAATCAGATGAACCTAACTGTATTTCGGCTCCACTTAAAGTAAGTAAAATGGTATACTCTTAAGATGAGCAGAAATATAAACAATAATGAATATATAAACTGATGAATAATGAAATATAATGAAATGAATATAACATATATTGAAGATATATAATACAATGAATATAATGAAATGAATCTTGAAATATAAATATAAATAATAGTGAGTCCTAGTTTCTAGGCTTTTCTTTTGTAGTGGTATGAATTAGCAATTTTGAAAGTGTTTTTTGTTCTAGGACTGAACAAATGAGTAAGTGTATTGAGGATAATGGGAGTCAAGTTTTTTCATTGTTGGAGAAAGGAGTTTTATATATGGAAAAGAGAAAAGGCTAGAATAAACCCTGTGATGTTAGATTTGAATGGGAAGTTATGGTTTTTAATATCTATTAATATCTATGTAATGTATTATTAATCTATATTTAAATATTTAATATCTATATAAATACAGATTAATACACATATGTATATTTTCATATAGATATACATATATAGGCACATACATGTGTGCATGCATATACACAGACATATACATTTTTATATATTTATATATATATGTATTTCAGCTTTGTTTGCTAAGAGGGCCTAGAAACAATTCCTTTGCCTCTTTTTTTTTTTTTTTTTTTTTTTTTGAGATGGAGTATTGCTCTGTCGCCCAGGCTGGAGTGCAGTGGCATGATCTTGGCTCACTGCACTGTCCACCTCCCAGGTTCAAGTGATTCTCCTGCCTCAGCTTCCCAAGTAGTTGAGATTACAGGCTCCTGCCACCACGCTTGGCTAAATTTTGTATTTTTAGTGGAAACATGGTTTTCACCATGTTGGCCAGGCTTGTCTTGAACTCCTGACCTCAAGTGATCCTCCCACCCCTGCCTCCAAAAGTACTGGGATTACAGTCGTGAGCCACTGAGCCCAGCCACTTCTCTTTCTTAACCCATTTATACTGCTGTAACAGAATACCTGAGACTGGGTAATTTATAAAAAACAGAATTTTATTTTCTCACAGTTCTGGTGGCTGGAAAGTCCAAGATCAAGGTACTGGCAGGTCCAATTGTCTGTTCTGGAGACGAGGAACACAGTGTCTTCACATGGCCAAAAAGTGGAAAAACAAGCTAGCTGAAGCTGCACGAAGCCTTAAATCCCATTTAGGAGGGAGTAGCCCTCCTGGCCTAATCACTCCTTAAGGGCTCCACCTCTTAATACTGTCACATTGGTAACACCTGAATTTTGGGGGGGACCTATTCAAGTCATAAAACCCTGTAACAATGAACACACATAACTGAGTCCTATATATTTCAATATGGACTGTAGACATATAGTAAGTTTTTTTTTTTTTGAGATGGAGTCTCGCTCTTTCTCCAGGCTGGAGTGAAGTGGCGCAGTCTCGGCTCACTGCAAGCTTCACTTCCTGGGTTTAAGCGATTCCTCTGCCTCAGCCTCCTGAGTAGCTGGGATTGCAGGCACACACCACCACGCCTGGCTAATTTTTTAAAATTTTAGTAGAGACGAGTTTCACCGTGTTGGCCAGGATAATCTCAATCTCCTGACCTCGTGATCCGTTCACTTTGGTCTCCCAAAGTGCGGAGATTACAGGCGTGAGCCACCGAGCCTGGCTGTTATATAGTAACTTTAACATTGGTACTGATTTGCTTAACTATACTGTGGTTATCTAAACAAGCATTCTTGTTCCTAGCAGAACATACAGAAATATTTAGGACTAAAATGGTATATAGTGTTTACAGCTTACTCTCATATGGTTCAGAAAAAAATGTATGAGATGGACCTGGTGTGGGCTCACTCCTGTAATCCCAGCACTTTGGGAGGCTGAGATGGGAGTCCGTCCAAGAGTTCAAGACCAGCCTGGGCAACATGGTGAGACCCCATCTCAAGGAAAAATCTCAAGGAGAAAGAGAATGATACAGCAAATCAGATGAAATATAAATAATTGATGATCTTTGCAAATGTCTTTAAAATGGAAATTACATAAAGTTAAAAATTTACCTAAACTCTTTTCATATATCTTAGTTGTAATCCAACTTGACTTAATTTATAGAACTCACAGAAATGACAAAAAATTATTTAAAGAAAGTAAAGTAGCAAAGGAAATGCTGATCATGCAGAAAAATTTCAAATTGTTGGCATACAGAGAAGAACCTGATTGTTTTATTTGTTGTTCTGTCATTGCATAGTAACCTCGAACACCTCATGTTCTATATTTATTTGCTTTAAATATTTTTAAAATAGGTAGTTCAAGGATTTCCTAAGCATTTCTTATTTAATAAGTTTTCTTAGGAAGGGGCATTTTGTAAAAATTAGATGGCCTTTGTTCTAGACAGTTGTACCCTTTTGTATTGGTGTTAATCCATTAATCTTACTCATGTGGGCAGAGCCCTCGTGGTCTAATTATCTCTTAATGGTCCCACCCCCCCCCCACTACCATTAGATTTCAACATGAGTTTTTGGAAGAGACAAACATTCAAATCATAGCAAACTGGAAGCACAAGAGTATGGATAAATTTCCTAGACATAATGTTGAGTGAAAGAAACAACAACAAAAGGGTAATATTGTATGATTTCTTTTTAGTAAAATTCAGTATAGGCAAAACACATCTATGATGTTAGTTTAGTTAATTAAGATAGTGGTATCTTTGGTAGGGGAACGGGAAGTGGCTGGAAGCAGGAACATAGAGGAGCTTCTAGGGTGCTACTAACGTTCTGTTTTTGATCTGGATTCTAATTATGTGTGTATCTTTGTGAAAAGTAATTGAGTGCTACACTTTGTATGCTTCTTTCTACCTATGTTATACCTTAATAAACTATTTTTAAAAGGATTTTTGTATCATATGTAAATCTGTTACTAAGGACACTTTTTAAGTGTATTTTTCATAAAATGCCTTTGTTAAGTTCTTCTGGACGTGGGAAGAGATGTGGACAAAAATTAGGCTTCCTTTTATTAATCAGCTCTATGTAACTCATTTCACATCCCTTTGTGTCTTACTGCCTTAATTCTTAGAGTTAATTTTTGTGTCCAGTTATAGTTTTTCACTTTATAAAGTATTAATAAGTGAATGAGTGAACAGTCTTATTTTAAGTCTGTTCTTTTTTTAAATTTTTCAAATTTCTTAATGTAAAATTCTAAGTACAGTATTTGAAGGTAAATGGCAATTGAAGATATGGCTATTATTGTCAAATTCCTTTTTGAAAATGTTCTAGGGCCAGGCGTGGTGGCTCACACCTGTAATCCCAATACTTCGGGAGGCTGAGGTGGGTGAATGACAAGGTCAGGAGTTCGAGACCAGCCTGGCCAACATGGTGAAACCCTGTGTCTACTAAAAATACAAAAAATTAGCTGGGCATGGTGGCGAGCATCTGTAATCCCAGCTACTCAGGAGACTGAGGCAGGAGAATCGCTTGAACCCAGGAGGCGAAGGTTGCAGTGAGCTGAGATGGTGCCACTACACTCCAGCTCGGGTGACAGTGTGAGACACCATCTCAAAAAAAAAGAAAAAAGAAAAGAAAATGTTCTATTAGATTTATTTAGTACATTTTTATTACCCACTTTCCATTTTAGTGACACCTGAGAGACAATATACACCTCCATACTAACAGAAGGAAAACTTTTTAGTTTAAGTTGTTTTTATATTCAGAAGTTAGGGTTGTTGGAATTCCACTTTTCAAATGCTGCAATTTCCATGAAGTCTTTTCTTGTTTCTTCTCTCCAAGTCAGTGATCTCATCCCCCTCTTAAGGCATGTTGCAATTTGTGCCTCTCTTAAAGCATTTGCAGTATTTTGTCAAACAGGCTTTTAATATTCCTTTTCTTGATTATGAGAATCAAGAGCTTAGAAATTATGTCAGTATTTTTCTGTACTCCTCTTAATACTGAATATTGTGACTGTATTAACACACAGTAGGTTCTCCATCAATAGTTTATCCCAATTGCTGTGTTTCTTTTCAATTTTTTTTTTTTTTTTTTTTGGAGACAGAGTTTTGCTCTTGTTGCCTATGCTGGAGTGCAATGGCGCGATCTCGGCTCACTGCAACCTCCGCCTCCTGGGTTTAAGTGATTCTCCTGCCTCAGCCTCCCAAGCAGCTGGAATTGATTACAGTCACCCGTCACCACACCCGGCTAATTTTTTGTATTTTTAGTAGACACAAGGTTTCGCTATGTTGGCCAGGCTGGTCTTGAACTCCTGACCTCAGGCGATCCACCTGCCTCGGCCTCCCAAAGTGCTGGCATTAACAGGCGTGAGCCACTGTGCTGGCCCAAATTGCCATGTTTCTAACCTTGAATACCATTTCATAGTTTAATTTTGCTTGTGTAATTTTCTTTGTAAATCAAATATTTAATATATAACTGAATAGATACTCTGTGACCACTTTCCACTTTTGAAAGCCAAATCCCAGTTCTATAACTGTCATTCTAAAATATTTACCCTCTTGCCAAACACATATTTTCTTTGGGGACAGAAATAAATATGCAAAACAAATTCCAAGCCAAGTTTTGTTTTGTTTGTTTTGTTTTTAAACACTTTGCAGAAACTGCTGTTTGCTACAAGAGAATGAATGGAATTTTTCGTTTAAGTTTACGTGAAAATGGAAATAAATATAGGACTGTGGGATTAAACATGGAGATTCTCTAGAGTGTTTTGAAGAAGTTTCCCTTATATTCCATTGATCTTGGTGTTCATTTTCCCTATGACTTTGCCAATATGTCTCTCTCTTTCTGTTTATTTCTTGTAAATATTCCTTCCTATCAGTGCCACATGAGTCCATTCTTTTTTTTTTTTTTTTTTTTTAAACTGGGTCTCACTCTGTTGTCCAAGCTGGAGTGCAGTGGCGTGATCACAGCTTGCTGCAGCCTTGACCTCCCAGGCTCAAGCTATTCTTCTGTCTCAGCCTCCGGAGTAACTGGGACCACAGGTGCATGTCACCATACCTGGCTGATTTTTAAAGTTTTTTGTAGAGGCGAGTTTTCCCTATGTTGCTCAGCTTGGTCTTGAACTCCTGGGCTCAAGTGATTCTCCTGCCGAGGCCTCCTGAAGTGCTGGGATTACAGGCATCAGCCACTGTGCCTGGCCCAAACTGATCCTTCTTGACACAGCTCTTCCTGTTTTGGGCCCCTTGAATACTAATTACTGGTCTTACTAGGAATATGTGTAGAATGGGATTTGTGGGAGTTGCTCTCAATAAATAACAATATTGTATTTGTCTCTCTCTCTCTCTCTCTCTCTATACACACACACACACACACACACACACACACAATATTTTATTTGAAAGATCGAGTAATTTACCTGTAGATATTTGAGTTTTATATAGGGGAATTATTTATCATGTATTAGAGAAAATTGTGGTTCTACATTAGTGTGTGGATCTTACAGTTGGAGTAACTTGGAGTGATCGTCTTCTGTATATCATTATAATAAAGTCTTATTTTATCGGGAAAATGGGACATCCTCTTTATTTTGTATCTAGGTATTTTGTTTGGAGTTACTATGTCAGTGCAATGCAGCAATAATTATGTTACTAACAACAATTTTGTGAGATGTTTATTATTCTCATTTTACAGATGAGGAAACTGAGGCTTGGTGAAGTTACGAAAGTTGTCCAAAATTACACAACTTGTAAAGGGCACAGCCAACATTCAGAGCCAGGTCTGTCCAACTTCAAAACTCTTAATCATAACCATGAATCTGAAATAGCTGTGAAGTATCAACCTGTGATAAGTTGTGTTAGTATTAATATTGCTTAACTGTTGTTTAACAATTACTGATAATATTTTTAATGCTGAGTGTTTTTGTCCTTTATAATAATTTCACATATCTTTTCAATATTGTGAAAAGCAGTATAAATGGTATTTAAGGGTCTAGTCTCTGGAGACAGACTAATTGGGTATGAATCCTTTAGCCACTTCATTTACTTGTTGTGTGACATTGGAAAAGTTGCTTAACTTTTCCATACTTCAGTTTTCCATCTGTAAAATTGTGATGGTAATATTATCCACCTGATAGGGTTATTGTAAAGATTGAACGATTTAATACATACAAAGCATTTACAACAATGCCTGGCACACAGTAAGCATTCAGTGAATGTCAGTGATTAGTATTATCATCTCCTAGCAACCATTAAAGAAAATTATCATAATATCTAATTCTGTATTAGGAAATTTGGATAAAGCAATGTTTAGGCAGCAATGTAGGACATGGCAAAACTTACATAAAACAAAATTAAACTCGAATGAGTTAGATCTAAAGAATATTATTCATTTGATCAAATTCAGGTCTATCTGTTATAAAGCAACTTGGGCAACTGCTTATAGATCTCACATGTACAAGAGCCTTACATATATAAGGCCCATACATAAGTCCACTAGAAGTACCCATTGAGCCTAACATGGTCATTGCATTATGAATGTGTTTTGTCTGCCTTCCCCTTCAGAATGCAATTTATATTTAGAATAAATGTCCACATTTTCAGGTAGTTTATGAGGAGATGGTGTTTTGGCAGCCTTGACGGAAAATTACCAAGAACTAAAACCTCATGTATTACGTAAAACGTTGGCAACATTTTATCACTTGCAGGAGTGCTTATTAGAACTTGCACTATGGTGAATGTGCACACTGAATGACTTTGAACCAGTGGGACCACTAGTTCAACTAGAACTCAGCCATGAACTGATTATGTATTCTTTTCTCATACTTGTTTATTCTAGCTGTCAGAATCCTAAAGTGCTGTATTAACTATTACTACAATTTCTTTAAAGTAAGATACCTATGATTATTTACTAATAATAAGTTTATATCTGTTGCATAAACATCCATGAATGGGAGATAATTTGAGCAAAATTATACAAAAATTCAAAAGCTATTTAAAGATTGGGACCTGCCTTGTATGAACTCCAGAGCTCTAGCTTTTTTTTTTTTTTTTTAAATTTTTTATTTTTTTCTTATAGAGACAGAGTCTTGCTATGTTGCCCAGGCTGGTCTGAAACTCTTGGGCTTGAGCAATCCTTCCACCTCAGCCTCCCAAAGTGCTGGTATTACCACCATGCCCAGCCTATAGCTTTTATTCTGCATATACATTTAACTTATTTCCTTCTTTTATGGTATTGAGACTTACTATCCTTGATCATAGAGTATCTTTTTGGTTATTTAGATATTTAAAATATTTTTCAGCAAATTATTTTTCTCTTTTTTCCATAAAGAAAAATAAGATGGCCAGGCACGATGGCTCACACCTGTAAGCCCAGCACTTTGGGAGGCCGAGATGGGCAGATCACTTGAGGCCAGGAGTTCAAGACCAGCCTAGCCACCATGGCAAAACCCCATCTCTACTAAAAAATACAAAAATTAGCCAGGTATAGTAGCACACACCTGTAATCCCAGCTACTTAGCAGGCTGAGGTATGAGAATTGCTTGAACCTGGGAGGTGGAGGTTGCAGTGAACCGAGATCACACCACTGCACTCCAGCCTGGGTGACACAGCGAGACTGTCTTAAAGAAAAAAAAAGAGACCTTATTTCTTGTTACTATTGTAAATGGTATATTTTTCCTCTTTGTTTTCTTTGCATTTTCTGTTTTGTTTCTTTCCCGTGCTTTATTTTTTTCTCTTGCCTTAACTATGCTATTTAGGACTTTCAGTACAGTATTCAATGCAAGTGTTAGTAGTAGGCATTCCTTCATTTGAGCCCAGGAGTTTGAGATCAGCCTGGGCAACATAGCAAGACCCCATCTCTAAAATAAATAAATAAAAACTAGGCAGGTGTGTAGGTACAGCATACCTGTAGTCCCAGCTACTCAGGTGGCTGAAGTGGAAGGATTGCTTAAGCCCAGGAGGTTGAGACTGCAGTAAGCCATGATCGTGCCACTGCACTGTAGCCTGGACAACAGAGCAAGACCCTGTCTTAAAAAAAAAAAAGGGCATTCTTATGTTGCACTTAATTATTTAAAGGAAGTACTTATTTTGTTTCACTATTATGGCTAAGGTTTGCTGTATATATGTATGTGTATTTATTTATTTTTATTTTTAATTTTTATTTATTTAAGACAGGGTCTCACTCTGTCACCCAGGCTGGAGTACAGTGGTACATTCTCAGCTCACTACAACCTCAGCTTCCCAGGCTCAAGTGATCTTCCCACCTCAACCTCCTGAGTAGCTGGGACTACAGGCGGGCATCACCATGCCTAGCTAATTTTTGTACTTTTAATAGAGATGGGGTTTCACCATGTTGGCCAAGCTAGTCTCGAACTCCTGACCTCAGGTTATCTGCCTTAGGTTATCCGCCCACCTTAGCACGGTGGCACAGGCTTGAGCCACCATGCCCGGCCTGCTATATATTTTTGGTAGAAACTTCTTCTAGGTTAAAGGCATTTCTCTTCCTAGTAGCCCAAGATATTTTTTATGTGAAGAATGAGTATTGAATTTTATCAAATATGTTTTCTGCATTTACAAGATGATCACATAATTTTCCTCCTTTATTCTGTTAATGTGGTGAATGACATTTATAATGTTGAATTGCTGAAATAAACCAAACGCTGTCATGATGAACTTTTTAGAAAAAAATATACAGTTGGATTTAGTTTATTAATTTGTTTTGTTTTTAAAAGATGGGATCTTGTTCTGTCACCCAGTCTGGTGCAGTGGTATGATCATAGCTCACTGTAGCCTTGAACTCCTGGACTCAAGTGTTCATTGCACGTCAGCCTTCTGAGTAGCTGGTACTACAGGGGTGCACCATCATGGCTGGCTACTTTTAAAATTTTTTGTAGAGATGAGGCCTTGCTATGTTGCCCAGGCTGGACTTGAACTCCTGGGCTTAAGCAGTCCTCCCACCTCGGCCTCCCAAAGTGTTGGGATTACAAGCATGAACCACTGCACCTGGGCTGTTTGAGATTTTTGCATTTATGTTCACTCACAGGTGAAATTGGCCCATAATTTTAATTTCTTGTCCTTATTTGGTTTTGGTATCCAGATTATGCCAGCCTCAAATAATGAGTTAGAAACTGTTTTTTTCCCCCTGAAAAGATTTATTTAAGACTAGAATGATCTTTTTATGAAAGTTTTGTTGAACTTCTGTTCAACTGTCTGGGCATGGTATTTTTAGGGGTGATGGGTTTAATATTTTCCTGGGGAGGTATGCAGTATTCTGAATGGTTTCATTTAGGATTGTGTTTCTAGTTAAGTCAGTTTTTAGAGAGTGTCTTTTTGTAGGAATTGATCCATTTTGTCTGAGCTCTTTTTTTTTCCTTTTTCTTTTTGAGACAAGGTCTCTGTTGTCCAGGCTGGAGTGCAGTGGTGTGATCTAGGCTCACTGCAACCTCCACCTCCCAGGCTCAAGTGATTCTCCTGTATCGGCCTCCTGAGTAGTTGGGACTACAGGCACACACCAATGTGCCCAACTAATTTTTTATATTTTTCGTAGAGATGGGGTTTTGCCATGTTGGCCAGGCTGGTCTCAAACTCCTGACATCAGGTGATCCACCGGCCTCAGATTCCCAAAGTGTTGGGATTACAGGTGTGAGCCACCGCGCCCAGCTTTATTTATTTTAAATTTTTCATTTTTTTAATAGAGACAGGGTCTCACTATGTTGGCCAGGCTGGTCTCAAACTCCTAGACTCAAACGATCCTCCTGCTTCAGCCTCCCAAAGTACGGGGATTATAGGCATAAGCCACTGCACCCAGCCCATGATCACCCTTTCAAGTGGCCTTTTCTCCACTTTTTGATAACAAATTTTAATGAGTAACCAATATTCTATATCATTGAGGCTTGCCGAGGTTCTTGGAAAGCTGATTTTCTGTTAATAATAGAGTGATAGGCCAGGTGCAGTAGCTCACTGTAATCCTAGCCCTTTGGGAGGCCAAGGCATGTGGGTCACTTGACCCCAGGAGTTCAAAACCAGCCTGGGTAACGTGTGGCAAAACCCCATCTCTACAAAAAATAGCTGGGCATGGTGGTGCGCACCTGTAGTCCGAGCTACTTGGGAGGCTGAAGTGGGAGGATCACCTAGTCTGGGAGGTCACAACTGAAGTGAGCCATGATCACACCACTGTACTCCAGCCTAGGTGACAATAGTGAGATGCAGTCTCAAAGAAACAAAATTAGATGATAATTTTCTTTTTCTTTCACCTTCTGTTTCTCCTCCTCCCCCTTTTCCTCGTTCTCTTTTCTCTCTTTCTCTCACACTTTAACATCTCTGGAACTGGGAATCGTCTCCCATTGGGATACTTCTTATTATTGTGATATTTCACAATAAATGAACAATTCTTAACAAACAATTTTAGCAGTTTTTTTTTTTTTTTTTTTTTTTTTTTAAAGACAAGGTCTCACTCTGTCACCTAGGCTGGAGTGCAGTGGTAAGATAATGGCTCACTGTAGCCTCTTCCTCCTTGGCTAAAGTGATCCTCCCACCCCAGCCCCCCAAGCAGCTGGGACCACAGGCACACAGCACCACGCCTGGCTAGTTTTTGTATTTTTTGTAAAGATGGGATTTTGCCATGTTGTCCAGGCTGGTCTCGAATTCCTGGGCTCAAGCAGTCCACCCACCTCAGCTTCCCAGAGTGTGGGGATTATAGGTGTGAGCCAGCACACCTGGCCTCCATGTTTTCTTTTTCAGTGGAACATAAAATAGTGGTGCATCTTATAATCAGTAGTATCTTAGTTTTGAGGAAACACATATTTTTACATACATAGCATGACTTTTCATCCTACCCCATTCCCTGTTTGAAATGCCCCTTTTCAGGCCGGGCGCAGTGGCTCACGCCTTTAATCCCAGCACTTTGGGAGGCCGAGACGGTCGGATCACGAGGTCAGGAGATCGAGACCATCCTGGCTAACACGGTGAAACCCCGTCTCTACTAAAAAATACAAAAAACTAGCCGGGCGAGGTGGCGGGCGCCTGTAGTCCCAGCTACTGGGGAGGCTGAGGCAGGAGAATGGCGTGAACCCAGGAGGCGGAGCTTGCAGTGAGCTGAGATCCGGCCACTGCACTCCAGCCTGGGTGACAGAGCGAGACTCCGTCTCAAAAAAAAAAAAAAAAAAAAAAAAAAAAAAAGAAATGCCCCTTTTCTGTTTCTTTCATTGTGTTCTTATATCATTCAAGACCTTGAGGTCTTGATAAAAGTTATTTTAAAATAAAAAATTTTTCATCCTGGCTCTTCTAGTACCTAGCACAATATTTTGTTGGATACAGAATATTGTTTAATTAACAATTGATAGGAGCTAAATGATAAGAACTTATGAACACAAAGAAGGAAACAACAGTCACAGGGGTCTACTTGAGTGGGGAGGGTAGGAGGAGGGAGAGGAGCAGAAAAGATAACTATCGGGTACTGGGCTTAATACCTGGGTGTTGAAATAATATGTGCAACAAACCCCCATGACACATGTTTACCTGTGTAACAAACCTTCACATGTACCCCCAAACTGAAAATAAAAGTAAAAAAAAAAAAAAGAAATTCTGAAACATCAAAAAAATTAAAGGAAGAATCTATGTATAATCATAGCACAGGCTTTGACATATTTATATTAGTGAACAATTATTTAGCTTTTTGGTAAAAGGAGAATACTTAATATTTACATTAGTTAAGATTATTTTGGATAGAAAGAACAGAAGCCAATGCTTTCTACCTTTAGCAAGTTAGATAACTTACTGAATGGATGCTGAAGCATCTGATGATCAAGGAAGAGCTGAAGCAATGAAACAAAGTAATTAGAAACTATAGGCCAGGTGCAGTGGTTCACACCTATAATCCCAGCACTTTTGGAAGCTGAGGTGGGCAGGTTGCTTGAGCTCAGGAGTTTAAAACCAGCCTCGGCAACATGGCAAAACCCATCTCTACAAAAAACACAACAATTAGCTGGGTGTGGTGACATGTGCCTGTAGTTCCAGCTACTCGGGAGGCTGAGATGGGAGGATTGCTTGAGCCCGAGAGGTTGAGGCTGCAGCGAGTGAGATTGTGCTGCTATACTCCAGCCTGGGTGACAGAGTGAGACCCTGTGTCCAAATAAAATAAAATAAAAGATAAGATAGACCCTGTCTCCAAATAAAATAAGATAAAATAAATTGTGAAGGAAATGAAAAGAGTAGTATAATAAGGAATCATAGAGGATGGTATTTAGAAAGTAGAAAAAGACGTCAACTTTTAGGTTGAGAGTTAAGAATGAGTGGGAGACAAATGTATTGGTGAAGGGTCTGGGAGAAGAGTATTTCAGGGAGAAGGAAACAACAGGCCTAGAGTGAGAATGAGCTTGCAGTTAACTGAAAGGATCATAAAGAGTTAGTTGGGAAGAATGCCACCTCAACGCAAGAGAGACATGCAGGGGCCATACTTTTTTTTGTTTTGTTTTGAGATGAAGTCTCACTTTGTCGCCCAGGCTGGAGTACAATGGTGCGATCTCGGCTCACTGCAACCTCTGCCTCCCAGGTTCAAGTGATTCTCCTGCCTCAGCCTCCCGAGTAGCTGGGATTACAGGTGCCTGCCCCCACACTTGGCTAATTTTTTTGTATTTTTAGTAGAAACAGGGTTTCACCCTGTTGGCCAGGCAGGTCTTGAACTCCTGACCAAGGTAATCTACATGCCTCGGCCTCCCAAATTGTTGGTATTACAGGCGTGAGCCACTGCGCCCAGCCGGGGCTATACCTTTATATGCTAACATGTACTGTGTATTTGTGATGTTCTGATACTATTGTAAGCACCACTTCTTGAGCAGTGTGAATTATTATGCCATTACTGACTCACTGAATAGTGAGAGTTTGGATTTTATTTCAAGATACATTGGAAAGCCATGGAACTATTAAGCAATGCCATGATCCATTTTACATTTTTAAAGATTACGGTGGCTAATTTGTACATAGTTGATGAGAGAGGGACGACAGAGGACATAGAAATAAATACTAGGGCTTATACTAGTCCATGTAAGAGGCAAAGTTATCTTGGACTATGGGTGATGGAGTTAAATGCAGTGGACAGTTTTGAGATGTATTTTAGAAGTCTTTTGTTGATGGCTTGGATAAGGGGAGAGTCGGGGGTGAGGGAAAAAGAGAGGAGCAAGACAAGAGAGGACTAAAGAATTGAAGAGACATGTGTAGATATTTTGCCAAGTTATTTGTCAGTAAAGGGAAGCAGAGCTGTTTTTAACAGCTTATTTCTTATTTCTGTAATTTTTTCAGTGGCATTTTTTCTGTCTCCTACCCCATTCCCTCTACCACCTCCCCATTCTTGGAATCAAATGTATTTTTATTCTAGTCTCTCTCTCCAGATTGCAGCACCTTTTTCTCATCCCACACTTGACAGATGCAGGAGGAAAGCTAGTGTAAAAAGTAGGCCAGCATCCTCAGCAATTCTGCCCTTTTTCATCAAGATGTTCCTTGCTAAATCAATCCTTGCTATATCAAAGCAAAATTATTTTGTTTTATAAGTAAAGATTTAATTCTTAAAGTAATATTATTCTAATGAAGTCAGTCTGTATATATGTGTATTGTGGAGTTTGGGGTGATGGCTATATGTATTTTTATCTCTAAAGTCTTAACGTGCTTTATTGTTATTATTATTACTATTTTGAGGCAGATTCTCACTCTGCCACCCAGGCTGGAGTGCAGTGGCACAATCTCGGCTCTCTGCCTCCTGGGTTCAAATGATTCTCATGCTTCAACTTCCTGAGTAGCTGGAATTATAGGCTAGTGATAATTATTTATTAAGAAGTATTAAGCAAGATATCATAATTATGTGTTTTTGTTTTTCCAAATTCATTTTTTAAAAAAGAAAGTAACAAGATACTTAGACCCTAAACTGGCTGACACTTTCAGTCTTTTCTCTTATTGGGCAACAGAATGGTACAACAATAAATAGCTGCCCAAAGAGCAAATAAACTTGTACTAGATCTATTTAGACAGACATTGTTGGATGTCCTCTTTTAATGGAAGTTGTCAGTGGTTCCTTTGTCAATGGGAGGTTGGACTATTACACCTTCAGTCTCTTCCAACACTGATGATTCTCTGGTCTTGTATGCTGGGACTTTTCCTACGTAGTGACATAGCCTCTACTGTGATGGGGGTCTGTTTTATCTTTCAATTCTTCAAATTTATAGTATGCTATACATGACAGGCAGTGTGTTACAATGCAAGGGTATATTTAAACAAGTAAGATACAGTCAACCATTAAGGAAATAGGAACTTACTATAAGGTTGATGCATACAATAATAGAAGTAAGAAGAAGGTGTTAATCCGAATTATATGAAGTGGAAGGACCTAACCAAGCCAAATAGGGGCTTGTCAAAAAAAAAAAAAAGAGTCTAGCTTCCCTGAAGAGGTTAACTCCTGAACTGACTCTTTAAAGATGAGTAGACTTTAACCAGACATGCACAGGTTATGGTATTTCTTTCTAGGCAGAGGGAGGAACATATACAGAGGCTCTGAAAGAGGGCATGCTTTGTTTGGAGAACAGTAAGTAGTTTAGGGTAGCTGGAGGTTAGTCTGTGAATGGGGACTGGTAAGAGAAGCCAGATGAAGAAGGACTGTGTTTGCCATGCATTTGGACTTTGTCTTGAAGGTGGTGTGAAGCAATTGAAGGGTTTTAAAAAGAGGGGATACATGGTCAGATTTGTGTTTTAGAACATGTTAGGATGGAGCTCTGTTAGAGGCAAAGAGACTAAAATACTTGAGTATCACTTATACTTGAGTATTTTGGTCTCTTTGCCTCTACAGAGCTCCATCCCAGTATGTCTCTAAATTATTTAAAGCAATAATTTAAGGAAAAATGTCTCAGGATAGTAGGACTGAAACAGTTGGGGAGAGGGATGAATTCGAGAGCTACTAAGGACGTAAAATCAGGCCAGAGAAAGGCTGAGTGCAGGGATGATTTTCAGGTGTCTGGCTTGGCCAAGTAGGTAGCTGAGTAGTTGTCTTTGCTAAGACAAAGAAATTAAGAAGAAAGGAATCATACAGGGTTTTTTGTTTGTTTTTTTTGTTTGTTTTTTTTTGTTTTTTTTTTTTTTTTGAGACGGAGTCTCGCTCTGTCGCCCAGGCTGGAGTGCAGTGGCCGGATCTCAGCTCACTGCAAGCTCCGCCTCCCGGGTTCACGCCATTCTCTGGCCTCAGCCTCCCGAGTAGCTGGGACTACAGGCGCCCACCACCTCGCCCGGCTAGTTTTTTGTATTTCTTAATAGAGACGGGGTTTCACCGTGTTAGCCAGGATGGTTTCGATCTCCTGACCTCGTGATCCGCCCGTCTCGGCCTCCCAAAGTGCTGGGATTACAGGCTTGAGCCACTGCGCCCGGCCTGTTTGGTTTTTTTGTGTGTGTGGGTTTTTTGTCTGTTTGTTTGTTTGGCTTTAAGATCATTTGGAGAGTGCCAACTTGAGTAAGGAGAGAGGTTTTTCATTTTCTTATACTTGTATTTGTGTATGTTTTTGTTTTTTATGTTTATTTATTTATTTACTTAACTTCTTTTTGAGACACAGTCTTGCTCTGTTGCCCAGGCTGGAGTGCAGTGGCATAATCTCAGCCTACTGCAACCTCTGCCTCAGAAGAATTCAAGCGATTCTTCTGCCTCAGCCTCTTGAGTAGCTGGGATTACAGGTGTGTGCCTCTACGCCCAACTAATTTTTGTATTTTTTGTAGAGACGGGGTTTCACCATGTTGGCCAGGCTGGTCTCAAATTCAAATTCCTGACCTCGTGATCCACCTGTCTCAGCCTCCCACAGTGCTGGGATTACAGGCATGAGCCACTGTGCCCAGCCAATGTATGTTTTTAAAATGTGATTTAAAAGAATATAGCAGGATGTATTTTCTTTCTTTCTTTTTTTTTTTGGACAGAGTTTCTCTCTTTCGCCTAGGCTGGAGTGAAGTGGCGCAATCTCGGCTCACTGCAACCTCTGCCCCCCAGGTTCAAGTGATTCTCCTGCCTCAGCCTCGAGTAGCTGGGATTACAGGTGCATGCCACCACGCCTGGCTAATTTTTGTATTTTTAATAGAAATGGGGTTTCACCATGTTGGCCAGGCTGGTCCCAAACTCTTGACCTCAGGTGATCCACCTGCCTTGGCCTCCCAAAGTGCTGGGATTATAGGCATGAGCCACCGTGCCTGGCAACAGGATATATTTTCAAGGAAGGTTATGGAATTCTTTTTGGAAGTCTTGTACAGTAAGGTAGGCCTTCATTTAGGTAGTTTAGGAATAAGTGATCTGCTTAAATTCATTTTTAGAAAATCCAGAGGTTTTTACATTGCCAGTCCTCTGTCAGAATTTCTACCTTTAAAGATATATGGTAAGATTGGCTTGTTTGTGCAAACTAGCTAGTTTGGTGATAGTTCTGCTGTGGCATTATGGATTTTAAAATACAAAATGACTTTCCTCAGAATGAAACTTTGATTTCCAAGTCTTTATTGGTGACTTGTGGGAATTGATGTTCAATCCATTGCTATTTAACACTCCTGACAGAAAGGACAGCTTTTTATAGCTTTGTCACATCATTTTCTTGAGTTAAGATCACTTTTAGGCTAGTTGAGGTGCTTGCATCCTTCATGGAAAGAGTGAGACATGCTTCTTATGCTTCTTAACAGAAAATTGGAGGTATTAGTTTAAGATTTTGAGATTTTACTCTGCAAGGGGGTACTTATTATGTTTGTTGTTTTTTTGAATGTTCTATAATTTCTTCTAAGTTAGGTCTCCTTTCTCTGTAGTTTTGTGATTTCTACTGTACCTTTGACAGCATTCAAGAGGTAACTCTTCCAGTAACACAATAAAGAACTGACTATAACACTTTGTTTTTTTTTTGAGACGGAGTCTTGCTCTGTCACCCAGGCTGGAGTGCAGTGGCGCAATCTCGGCTCACTGCAACCTCCGCCTTCCAGGTTCAAGCGATTCTCCTGTCAGCCTCCCAAGTAACTGGGATTACAGACGTGCACCAGCATGCCTGACTACTTTTTGTATTTTTAGTAGAGATGGGGTTTCGCCATGTTAGCCAGGCTGGTCTCCAACTCCTGACCTCAAGTGATCCACCTGCCTCGGCCTCCCAAAGTGCTGGGATTACAAGGGTGAGCCACCACACCTGGCCAACACCTTTTAGTTACAAAGTTGATAATGAAACTTGTACCTTTGTCTTTTTTTTTTTTTTTATGTTGCTATGATGATTATCGATATGGAAAGGCATTCTGACGTCATACTGCTTGCAAGAAATTCTTCTGGCCGTGTGTGGTGGCTCACGCCTGTAATTCCAGCACTTAGAGAGGCCAAGGCAGGAGGATTGCTTTCACTCAGAAGTTTCAGACCAGCCTGAGCAACATAGCGAGACCTCATCTCTACTTTAAAAAAAAAAAAGGCCAGGTGTGGTGGCACATGTCTATGTAGTCCCAGTACTTGGGAGACTGAGGTGGGAGGATTGCTTGAGCCAGAGAGATATAGGTTGCAGTGAGCTGTGATCACGCCACTACACTCTAGCCTTGGTGACAGAGTGAGACTGTCTGAAAAAAAAAAATGTTTTTTCTCTAGATTTAGTCCTAGTAGCACATTTTTTTTAAGTGTGCTTATTTATTTATTTACTTATTTTTGAGACACAGTCTCACTCTGTCACCTAGGCTGCATGATCTCGGCTCACTGCAACTTCCACCTCCTGAGTTCAAGTGATTCTCCTGCCTCAGCCTCCTGAGTACCTGGGATTACAGGTGTGCGCCACCACACCTGGCTAATTTTTGTAGTTTAGTAGAGACGGGGTTTTGCCATGTTGGCCAGGCTGGTCTTGAACTCCTGACCTCAAGTGATCTGCCCACCTCAGCCTCCCAAAGTGTTGGGATTACAGGCATGAGCCATTGCGCCTGGCTTTAAGTGTGTTTAAAGAAAACTATATTTTATTCTTCATGACATCTTTTATAAAAATGTGATTGTAATCCCTGCTTTGCTCATATGCTAATAATGAGGCCAAAAGATTCCTAAATTTTAGTGTTTCAGAATGATTTTTTTTCTTAATAAGTATACAGGTTTTTCGAAACTGTTAGCAGTCTATAATTTGGCCCACATGTACGAATTTCCATTTTCAGGTGTTGGAATGGATCTGAGAGGTAGATGGGTAGGGAGAATTTCTCATTGGTTTGTTATAACTAAAGTTCTTGAAAATTCTGAGGATAATATATCTTCAAATCCTACTAGAAGTTATTGTTGTTCTTACAAGGACCAGTATTGTAGTTGTCTTTTCAAAACGTAAAATGATTTGTTTGTTTGAACTTAGTGTTACTCTAAGAGGAATTGTTCTAATCATTCATTTTCCCTTTACACTGTGGTTACATAATAATTATATATTGCTTAGATAAAAGCCAAAACCTTTAATTTTGGAAATTAGATTTTTGGTTAATGTGGTAATCCAAAGTTTAAATATGTAAGAAGGTAATATTTCTTTTAAATATTTTTTTTCCTCTGTCTTCAGGCTGTAAAAATTAAAATGAACAAACTACGGCAAAGTTTTAGGAGAAAGAAGGATGTTTATGTTCCAGAGGCCAGTCGTCCACATCAGTGGCAGACAGATGAAGAAGGCGTTCGCACTGGAAAATGTAGCTTCCCAGTTAAGGTAAGAGCTGATGTTTCTATAAGTCTGTATGTGGAAAATAACTGACAATCTAGTGTATGTGAAATCTCATTAATAAGGACAATTAAGAGAACCCTCCAAAAATCAAATCCCTTCACAGTCTGCTTCAATGATAGAATTAAATGAGAAAGAAAGGAAAATAGGCCGGGCACAGTGGCTCAAGCCTGTAATCCCAGCACTTTGGGAGGCCGAGACAGGTGGATCACGAGGTCAGGAGATTGAGACCATCCTGGCTAACACGGTGAAACCCCGTCTCTACTAAAAAATGCAAAAAATTAGCCGGGCGAGGTGGCGGGCGCCTGTAGTCCCAGCTACTTGGGAGGCTGAGGCAGGAGAATGGCGTGAACCTGGGAAGGGGAGCTTGCAGTGAGCCGACACCCGGCCACTGCACTCCAGCCTGGGGGACAGAGCAAGACTCCGTCTCAAAAAAAAAAAAAAAGAAAAAGGAAAATAATGAGAGAGAAAACAAGATAGATTTTAATTAGGGAGTTTTCTTTTTATATTTAAATATGAATTTCTGCTATATAATGTGGAGTCAGTACAAATATTCTGATAAGAATACTAATCCTGAAATACCTAAAGATCCTAAATTATCAGGACTCAAATTTTCAGTGGAATGTGCTTACTAACTGGTGAAACTGAGGGAGTGTAAGTCAGCTGTCTTAAATACAAGTCTTGCGTATTTTAGAAATCCTTAAATGAGAAGAGTTAAATAAAAGGGAGTTTTCCCTTTAATCTTCTAACTTTTAATGGTACAGGGGTCATTTAAACTAATGCCTTCAGTTGTAAGATCAGAAAGTGGAGACTCACAGAGGTTAAGAACATAGTGAAGATACTGAGAAGGCAGTGATATACAGGTGCTTTTCTTTGTATTGCCCGAGACAGGTCATATTTTAGTGAAATGAAAGAAATGTATATGTTATTTGCTATTTAATAAAAAGAAGCAATATATTATGTAATCACAGTGTGAGATGTATTAAATGTGGGGCCAAAAAAATAGAATTAGACCAAATGTTAATATCTTAAAGGAAAAATTGTAGTTCGATATGAAATGTTAATTTTTTGTCTATTTACTAAATATTCTTCCTTTTTTTTTTTTTTTTTTTTTTTGAGACAGTCTCTCTCCATAGCACAGGCTGGAGTGCAGTGGCATGATCTCGACTCACTGCAACCTCCACCTCCTGGGTTCAAACGATTCTCCTGCCTATGCCTCCTGAGTAGCTGGGACTACAGGGGTGCTCCACCTCACCCAGCTAATTTTTGTATTTTTAGTAGAGACAGGGTTTCACCATGTTGGCCAGGCTGGCCTCGAACTCCTGACTTCAGGCGATCCTCCCACCTCGGCTACCAAAGTGCAAAGTGCTGGGATTACAGACATGAGCCACTGCACCCAGCCTATTTCCTATATATTCTTTTTTTTCTTTTTTTTTTTTTTTTTTTGAGATGGGATCTTGCCATGTCGCCCAGGCTAGAGTGCAGTGGCACCATCTCGGCTCACTGTAAGCTCCTCCTCCTGGGTTCAAGCAATTCTCCTGTCTCAGCCTCCCAAGTATCTGGGACTACAGGTATGCACCACCACGCCCAGCTAAATTTTTGTATTTTTAGTAGAGACAGGGTTTCACCACATTGACCAGGCTGGTCTTGAACTCCTGACCTCAAGTGATCTGCCTGCTTCGGCCTCCCAAAGTGCTGGGATTACAGACATGAGCCACCACACTCAGCCTATATAGTCTTATAAGTGTAAATATTCTTATGATTTTCTTCCTCCTTTTTACTGCCTCAGTACCACTGACTTAAATATGGGCTAAAGCTTCAGAAAGGAAAAAAAGAATCTTCCATATGACAGGAAAAGTGATCTTAAATATACAGGTTAGAGAAATGCATGGCTTTTTAAATACACTAATTTTTCCACCGTCTTTTAATAACTAGGAGTTTTCCTAATCACTTAACTTTGTTTACTTAACTCATTTGCTGAAATTTTTAATAGAAATAATATTTTAATTTTAAATGTTTAATATGACATTAAATTATGAGAAAAATCCTACTTACATAAAAATGAATACTTTTTTTTTTCTGTATTATCTCCCCCACCATACAGTTGGCTTACTTTGGCTATTTAAGTTGAATATTACGTATGTAGAAAGAGGCACATTGGTTGCTTGGAGTATAAATTACAGCCTCTTAGGGAGGCAATTTGGAAATATCTATTAAGATTTTATTTATTTTATTTATTTTATTTATTTTTTATTTTGAGATGGAGTCTTGCTCTGTCGCAAAGGCTGGAGTGCAGTGACAAGATCTTGGCTCACTACAGCCTCTGCCTCCTGGGTTCAAACGATTCTCCTACCTCAGCCTCCTGAGTAGCTGGGATTACAGGCATGCTCCACCATGCCTGGCTAATTTTTGTATTTTTAGTAGAGACAGGGTTTTGCCATATTGGCCAGGCTGATCTCAGACTCCTGACCTCAGGTGATCTACCCGCCTCGGCCTCCCAAAGTGCTGAGATTACAGGCCTGAGCCACCATGCCTGGCCTTTATTAAGATTTTAAATGCACTTTTCATTTCACCAGCAATTTTACATTTAAGAATTGCATTTAAGTACATTTATAGATATACTGGCATAAGTGGTCAGTCATCATAAGATTTGTAATATCAAAAATATGGAAACAACTTAAATTCCCATCATTCCAGATTTGGTTAAAGAAAGTGTGACAGGCCTGGCGCAGTGGCTCACACCTGTAATCCCAGCACTTTGGGGTGCCGAGGCGGGTGGATCACCTGAGGTCGGGAGTTTGAGACCACCCTGACCAACATGGAGAAATCCCTTCTCTACTAAAAATACAAAAAAATTAGCTGGGCATGGTAGTGCTTGCCTGTACTCCCAGCTACTAGGGAAGCTGAGGCAGGAGAATCTCTTGAACCCAGGAGGTGGAGGTCGCAGTGAGCCAAGATTGCGCCACTGCACTCCAGCCTGGGCAACAAGAAAAAAAAAAAAAAAAGAAACTGTGACATCCATTAAGTTGAATTCTTTGCAGTTATCATTTTTTTAAAGTAAGGTAGATCTATATTATGTATTTAATAAATATTTTTTGAACATCTGTCATATGCCAGGCATATGCTAGGTGGTAAGCAAAAAAGACATAGTTTTTTTTCTTGTGGAGTTCACAGTCTTCTTGTGAGGGAAACAGACTTTAATTAGATATTTGCATTACAATATATTATTACAGGGCCGGCACAGTGGCTCATGCCTGTAATCCCAGTACTTTGGGAGGCCAGGGCGGGCGGATCATGAGGTCAGGAGATCAAGACCATCCTGGCTAACACGGTGAAACCCCATCTCTACTAAAAATACAAAAAAAAAAAATTAGCCGGTCGTGGTGGTGGATGCCTGTAATCCCAGCTACTCAGGAGGCTGAGGCAGGAGAATTGTGTGAAGCAGGGAGGCGAAGTTTGCAGTGAGCCGAGATTGTGCCACTACACTCCAGCCTGGGTGACAGAGAGAGACTCTGTCTTTAAAAAAAAAAAAAAAAAAACCAAACCAGAAAAACAGTATATTATTATAACCTGAGGTAAATACTTTTAAGAAAGGAAATCTGGTTCTGTAAGAACATGTAAGGAAAAAAACTTGATCCTAGACTATAGGATCAGAGTAAGGCTTCCCTGTGAAAGTAAAGTTTGACCCGATATTTGAAGATTGAGTGGGAATTAATTAGATGAAAAGGTGAATAGAGCATTAGAAAATTACGGAAAGCATGTGTAAGTAGGCACTGGGTGACAAGAGGAAAGAATGATAAAGGAAAACTGTAACGCAGAAAATTGTATGAGATGACCCTGTAGGAAAGCAGGGCAGGGCTTTGTAGGCCATGCTAAGGATTTTGGACATGGGAAGCCATTGAATGGTGTGTTCTTTTCATTATTTATTAAGGTAAAGTACATATAACATAAAATTAATCCTTGTAAGCATTTTTATTTTATTTTATTTTATTTTATTTTTTGAGATGGAGTCTCACTCTGTTGCCCAGGCTGGAGTGCAGTGGTGCCATCTCAGCTCACTGCAAGCTCCACCTCCCAGCTTCAAGCCATTCTCCTGCCTCAGCCTCCCGAGTATCTGGGACTACAGGCGCCCGCCACCACACCCGGCTAATTTTTTGTATTTTTAGTAGAGACGGGGTTTCACCATGTTAGCCAGGATGGTCTTGATCTCCTGACCTCGTGATCCGCCTGTCTCAGCCTCCCAAAGTGCTGGGATTACAGGCATGAGCCACTGTGCCTGGCCCCCTGTAAGCATTTTTAAGTGTACAGTTCAGCGGTATTAAGTATATTCATTTTGGTGTGCAGTTATCACCACCAGTCATCTCCAGAACTTTTTCATCTTCCCAAACTCTGTAAATGGTTTTTTTAAAGCAAGAATGTGGTATCAGAAAAGCATTTTGTGTATGTGTTAAGTATCTTACTTATTTAATTTAATTAATTTATTTATTTATGAGATGGAGTTTCGCTCTGTTGCCAGGCTGGAGCACAGTGGCGTGATCTCGGCTCACTGCAACCTCTGGTCACTGAAACCTCCACCTCTAGGGTTCAAATGATGCTCCTTCCTTAGCCTCCCAAGTAGCTAGGACTATAGGCGTGTGCCCCCATGCCCAGCTAATTTTTGTATTTTTAGTAGAGACGGGGTTTCACCATGTTGGCCAGGATAGTCTTGATCTCTTGACCTTGTGATCCGCCTGCCTCAGTCTCCCAAAGTCCTGGGATTGCAGGCATGAGCCACTGCACCCGGCCATCTTATTTATTTTAAAAATGTGTGTATTTATAGATTTAGGAGGTATAAGTACAGATTCCTTACATGCATATATTGCATAGTGGTAAAGTCTGGGCTTTTAGTGTATCTGTCACCCAAATAGTGGACATTGTATTCAACTGGTAATTTTTCAATTCTCAGCCAACTCCAACCCAGAAAAGCACTTTGAAAAAATGACTTTGGCTGCAGTGTAGTTTAGAAGTAGCCCATGCTAGATACAAGGAGCCTAGCAAAATATTACCACAGTAATTCAAAGGAGAGATAATAGTAGGTTAGACTAGGGTGGTGACTGTGAAGATGAAGAGAAATGAAATAAATTGATGATAATTAAGAGGTAAAGGGAGGCTGTGCATGGCGGCTCACACCTGTAATCCCAACACTTTGGGAGGCCAAGGTGGGAAGGTTGCTTGAGCCCAAGAGTTCAAGACCAGCCTGGGCAACACGGGAGACCCCATCTCTACAAAAAAAAAAATTTAAAAAAGCTAGATGTGGTGGTACACACCTGTTGTCTGAGTTACACAGGAGGCTGAGGTGGGAAGATCACTTGAGCCCAGTGAGCCATGATTGCACCACTACACTCCAGCATAGGAAACAGCGACAGCCTGTCTCAAAAAAAAAAAAAAAAAAAAAAGGAGGTAAAGGTAATAGAAATTGGAGATGAACTGAATCTAAGGAATGAAAAAGAGTAGTATTAAAAATGACACAGGGCCGGGCGCAGTGGCTCAAGCCTGTAATCCCAGCACTTTGGGAGGCTGAGACGGGCTGATCATGAGGTCAGGAGATCGAGACCATCCTGGCTAACACAGTGAAACCCCGTCTCTACTAAAAAATACAAAAAAACTAGCTGGGCGAGGTGGCGGGCGCCTGTAGTCCCAGCTACTCGGGAGGCTGAGGCAGGAGAATGGTATGAACCCGGGAGGCGGAGCTTACAGTGAGCCGAGATCCGGCCACTGCACTCCAGCCTGGGCGACAGAGCAAGACTCCATCTTAAAAAAAAAAAAAAAAAAAAAAAAAGACACAGGCCGGGCACGGTGGCTCATGCCTGTAATCCTAGCACTTTGGGAGGCTGAGGCAGGTGGATCATTTGAGGTAAGGAGTTTGAGACCAGCCTGGGCAACACGGTGAAACCCCATCTCTACTAAAAATACAAAAATTAGCCAAGCATGGTGGTACATGCCTGTAATCCCAGCTACTCGGGAGGCTGAGGCAGGAGAATTGCTTGAACCCGGGAGGCAGAGGTTGCAGTGAGCCGAGATCACGCCACTGCACTTCAGCCTGGGTGCCAGAGCAAGACTCCATCTCAAAAAAAAAAAAACCAAACAAAAAAGACACCTAGTTTCTTATTGCCCTGAGCAGAGACAATGATCATTGACATAGGAAACACTGACTTCAGTGTGTTTATGTATGTATGTGTATGAGACAGAGTCTCACTCTGTCCCCCAGGCTGGAGTGCAGTAGTGCGACCACGCCTCACTGCTTCTGGGTTCAAGTGATTCTCATGCCTCAGCCTCTCAAGTAGCTGGGATTACAGGCACCTGCCATCATGCCTGGCTAGTTTTTTTGTTTGTTTGTTTGTTTGTTTGTTTGAGATGCAGTTTTGCTCTTGTTGGCCCTGGAATGCAATGGCACGATCTCAGCCCACTGCAACCTCTGCCTCCCAGGTTCAAGCGATTCTCCTGCCTCAGCCTCCTAAGTAGCTGGGATTACAGGCGCCTGCCACTATGCCCGGCTAATTTTGTATTTTTAGTAGAGATGGGATTTCACCATGTTGGCCAGGCTGGTCATGAACTCCTGACCTCAGGTAATCTGCCCACCTTGGCCTCCCAAAGTGCTGGGATTACAGGTATGAGCCACTACGCCCAGCCTAATTTTTGTATTTTTAGTAGAGTCGGCATTTCTCCATGTTGGCCAGGCTGGTCTTGAACTCCTGACCTAAGCCTGACCTCAGGTGATCTGCCCATCTTGGCCTCCCAAAGTGCTGGGTTATAAGCATGAGCCAGTGTGCCTGGTTTTAGTGTATTTATTATTAAGTGATAAGGGCAAGCTGCAGAACTATTTATGTAGTATGATTTTGTTCTTAGTTAAAAGAAAAATATGAATATTGCATTTAAGAAATATTAAGAAGACACAAATAACTGCAGAATGAATATGGAGGATTGGAGATATTTTACTTTTCAGTCTATGTCCGTTGGAACTAGTGACATTTCTTGTGAGCATATATCCTATTTATAATATTTTTTTAACACTTCATTCACAGATTCTGAGAGGTTTGTATACAGTGTTGAAATAATTGAAGTAAAGTTAATTGAAGCACTTCTAATCAGCTGTGAAATCTATAGCTTTTAAGTATGTTGTGTGAGATGAATAAGTTTTGATATCTTTCAGTGTAATTCTCACTTGTCATAAAATCAGCTAGATGGGATATGCTTTAGAGCAGTGGTCCCCAGCCTTTTTGGCATCAGAGACTGATTTCGTGGAAGATAATTTTTTCGTGGATTGGGGTTAGGGGGCTGGGGCAGGTGGTTTTGAGATGAAACTGTTCCACTTCAGGCATTAGATTCTTATAAGGAGCGCACAACCTCAATCCCTCACATGGGTAGTTCACAATAGAGTTTGTGCTCCTATCAGAATCTGATGCTGCCACTGATGTGATAGGAGGTGGAGCTCAGGCAGTAGTGCTTGCTCACCCTCCGCTCACCTCCTGCTGTGTGACCCAGTTCCTAACAGGTCACCGACCAGTATTGGGCTAAGGCCCCCAGTGTTGGGGACCTCTGCTTTAGAGACTCTGCAGGCAGGGCAGCTTATTTACAGTGTGTTTTGTTTCGTCCTTTCCAAATGGCTTTTTGAAATCCTTTCTATAGGACATTCAGTGTCTCTACTATGTTGTGTCATCCCTTCTCTTCGTTTCCTATGTCACTCCTTCCCTTCCCCAATTCATACATTTATATACAGCTGACTCCCAGAGTACAATAGGAGAATCAGAA
This sequence comes from Macaca fascicularis, assembly GCF_037993035.2. Lineage (NCBI taxonomy): Eukaryota > Metazoa > Chordata > Mammalia > Primates > Cercopithecidae > Macaca > Macaca fascicularis. Next base: position 141,245,901 of record NC_088381.1, on the reverse strand, counting down.
TTTGGAATGTTTTTTCCATATCCTCGAGGTAAATGCATTTCCTCAGTCAGATATAGCAGGGCAAAAGATGCTTCATTCTGCCTTGCCTTAGACACCAGTGAGCTTGGAATACAATGTTGTCCATGGAGGCAACTAGTAGGTTGTTGGGGGCACTCACTAAAGAAGAACAAATTTGAGAGTAGAGAAAATGAGTTGCTTTTGAAGTTCCTACAGGACATGCACATACAGATCCTCACTGACCAAGAAAACACCATGAATTTTTATTTGGGGGTTACAAATATATTTTAGTGAGTAGGTAAATTTATAGATGACAAATCCTTGAATGATACAGACTGACTGTACATAAAGTTGTGGGTGGGTGAGATTACCTAGGGAAAGTGAGAAGATGGCCTAGAACAAACCCTTGAGGAATGAATACCAACATAGAGGGGACAGGCAGTGAAATAGGCTTGTTCAAAGGAGAGTAAGAATGAATAGCCAAAGAGATCGAAGGGAAACCTGGAGAGTATGGTCTTAGAAACCAAGGTTTCAACATAGGAGAAAGTGGTCAAATGTTATAAAGAGATCAAGTGAGAAATGAAACCTCATTAGATTAAAAACTTGAAAGTCTTGGTGACTTTGATGATAATGACAGCACTTACAGTGCAATCCTGAGTATTGAATCCAGATTGAGGAGTGAATGGATGCAAAATAAGGAAGAAGATAACACATCTAGACAACAATGTAATTCAAGCTTGTCTGAAAACGTTTATAAGGATGGGGGAGGGGTGGAAGGGAAGAATTACGTGGGGCATAAGGAAACTTTTGGTGGTGGTGGCTATGTCTGTTTTTGATTGTGGTGATGGGTTTCTCAGGTATATACATATTTGAAAAACTCAGCAAATTGTAGGGTTTAAATATGTACAGTTTCTTATATAAATTATATTTCAGTAAAGCTGTTAAAATTTTTTGAATAAAAGTTTATCTTCAAAAGGCAGAGTAGTAGCAAAGATAATGTGAGGTTAAGGAACATGTAAGTGTGGGGGGTTAAAGCCAGATTTATTAGAGATAATTTACATACCATGAAATGTACTCATTTAAAGTGAATAAGTCTCAGCTACTTGGGAGGCTGAAGTGGGAGGATCACTTGAGCCCGGAAGGTAAAGGCTGCAGTGATCACGCCACTGCACCCCAGCCTTGATGGCAAAGCAAGACCCTGTCTCTAAAATATGAAAAGCAAAGTTAATAAATCACCTGTGATTTCCTTTTCTGTTTTGTTTTTAAGATGGGAACTACTTGAGCATAATTAAATGCTTTTTACAAAGAAGCATGTGGAGAATGGATTAGTTTTAAAATGAAGGAAGAATGCTGCTTCTATTTTAACAGGTGCAGGTAGAAAATAGGCTGGAAATTCACCTCAGTTTGTGGTATTGGTGGCTTGAGATTGATGGAATTTTATTCTGAAGACTTATTTTCTCAAGGAAATAGGAAGTGAAGACAGATATAGGAGAGTGAGTAGAGAAGTTGAGGAATTGGATTTTGAGGACAATGGAATAGCTAGAGAATAGGAGAGAGAAGCTTGAAGGAATGTGAACCATTAGTAGACAATAATAAAGTGCAACTGCAGCTGGTTTGATCTTCACTGTGTATATTTAAATATATTAGTATCTATATAAGTATAATTGGTAACAGTAATGATTAATTAAAGTAGGTTTCAGAGCTTGTCTTGCAATTCTATCTGCTGGTATAACAGAGAGAATTTTTTTTTTGGGGGGGGGGGGGACAGTTTTGTTGCCCAGGCTGGAGTGCAATGGTACAGTCTTGGCTCACTGCAACCTCTGCCTCCCGAGTTCAAGCAATTCTCCTGCCTCAGCCTCCTGAGTAGCTGGGATGACAGACATGTGTCACCACACCCAGCTAATTTTATATTTTTAGTGGAGACAGAGTTTCTCCATGTTGGTCAGGCTGGTCTCAAACTCCCAACCTCAGGTGATCCGCCCGCCTCAGCCTCCCAAAGTGCTTGGGTTACAGGTGTAAGCCACTGCACCTGGCCTACAGAGATAATTTTTTTAATGGAGGAGGAATTTTAATGTAACAAATGAAATATTACCCATAGGAAACTTAATCTAGTGCCTCTCAAAGTGAGATCCCAGGACTTTTTCTTTTTCTTTTTTTTTTTTTTGAGACGGAGTCTCACTCTGTTGCCCAGGCTGGAGTACAGTGCCTGAATCTCAGCTCATTGCAAGCTCCGCCTCCCGGGTTTACGCCATTCTCCTGCCTCAGCCTCCCGAGTAGCTGGGACTACAGGCGCCTGCCACCTTGCCCGGCTAGTTTTTTGTGTTTTTTAGTAGAGATGGGGTTTCACCGTGTTAGCCAGGATGGTCTTGATTTCCTGACCTCGTGATCTGCCTGTCTCGGCCTCCCAAAGTGCTGGGATTACAGGCTTGAGCCACCGCACCCGGCAGATCCCAGGACTTTTTCAAGAGTTGTAAGGCGAGTATTAAATCACAACATGCCAGTCTTCTCACTAAATTTCTTTGTTTTGGAAAATATCGTTATTTTTTATTAGAAATATGTTATTCAACTTACCACACAATGGAGTTAATTATTTTAAAATGAATTAAATATCTTTAAAAAAATTTTTTTTTTTGAGACGAAGTCTCACTGTTGTCCTCCAGGCTGGAGTTCACTGGTGCTGTCTCCGCTCAGTGCAACCTCCGCCTCCCGGGTTCAAGTGATTCTCTTGCCTCAGGCTCCTGAGTAGCTGGGATTACAGGCACCTGCCACCACGCCTGGATACTTTTTGTATTTTTAGGCGAGACGAGGTTTTACCATGTTGGCCAGGCTGGTCTCGAACTCCTGACCTCAGATGATCCACCCACCTCGGCCTCCCAAAGTGCTGGGATTACAGGCTTGAGCCACTGTGCCCGGCCAAATGTTCTTACTTTTAATTTCTACTACAGTAATTATTAGTAGCTATAACTGACATAAACAAAAAACTCCTTGGGATCCTCAATGTAATTAAGTCCTGAGACCAAAAATTTCAAGAACTATTGATTTTTAAAAATCTTTTTAGGTTCAGGAGTACAGGTGCAGATTTGTTACACAGGTAAATTGCATGTCACTGGGGTTTGGTGTCCAAATGCTTTCATCACCCAGGTAGTGAGCATGGTACCTGATAGGTAGTTTTTCGACCATCACCCTCCCGGCTCAAGTAGGCTCTGGAGTCTATTGTTGCCCATCTTTGTATCCACATGTATTCACTGTTTAGCTCCCGCTTATAAGTGAGAACATGCGGTATTTGGTTTTCTGTTCCTGCATTAATTCTCTAGGATAATGACCTCTAGCTGCATCCATGTTGCTGCAAAAGACATGATTTCAGATTTTTTAATGACTTCATTGTATTCCAAAGTATATACATACCGCATTTTCTTTATCCAGTCCACCACTGATGGGCATCTACGTTGATTCCGTATCTTTGCTATTGTGAATAGTGCTGTGATGAACATAAAAGCGCATGTGTATTTTTGGTAGAACAATTTGTATTCCCTCGGGTATATACCCAGTAATGGGATTGCTGGATTTAAACAGTATGCTTCATCAATTAAAGTAATATACTAAGAATCTGCCTGTAATTGTCTACTAACATATTTTTTAATGCTGGTATTATTTTTGGTTGTAAATAAATTGGCAGAATCCTAACTAATCCTTTAACTTGTAATTAAAATCTTACCAGATTAGGCAGAACATATGGCATGCTGAAGTGGATTTTCTGTTGGGTAAATTCTGGAGGTCATTTTTCAGATTTGGAGAGGTAGAGATTATGAATGTAGGTAGAGAGTATGAATGTAGAATTCATACTCATTTGTTAGGTTATTTGGTCTCATTATTTTAACTCACTGTTAAATGAGATGGAAGGGCTTTCTTATCCCTTTGGTTTAGGGATATAAAGTACTTATTCATTTGTTACTAGGAATTGTGCCAACATGTATAAATAGGATAGAACAGATGGAGAATTGAGCATATGGATGCTAGAAATGCTTGTGTTTACCGCTTAAACCATTTTGCTGTATTAAATGATTTGCCAAATGGTTTTGGAGACCATACCTTTCTGAGATAAGGACTGCCATTGTGCTAGAAGTTACAACAGATAGTATTTTTAGTATTTTAATAACAAGCATTTCTTATTTTGTGTGTGGCCATAGCACAGAAAGTAGAGCTCTTATTATTTCAGTATTTCTCAGAGACAAGTTCCTAATCCAGTGGCTGACCTACCATGTAACATGTAATAACCTGTGATTTCAGAAGATTTTGGTGCAAAGTATTATGCCAAATTAGAAGTAGCTGAATATAATTTATCAAGATAAAAGCAAAGATGCACCAAATAAAAAATAAAGTGGGAAAATAATCACAGACTGAAATTTTAAATTTTTATTATATAAATTTGAAAACATGGATAAAGTTGGTAATACTCTTAGGTTATATAAATGACAAAAACTGACTCTAAAACAAATTGAAAATATAGATAGAACAGTTCATGTAGAAGAAATATCATAAGATATTAAAGAGGTACCTTATCTTCTATTCCCAACATAGGCAACCCCCAACCCTTAACATAGGCTCTAGGCCCAGATCATTTCATTTTAAGATCATTTTAAATACTATTAAAAGCTTTACTAAAAAGACAAAATTGATGCTTTATCTGTTTCCTAAAACTTTGTAAGTTTCTTTTATAAGCCTATAAATTATTTTTACATATGTAGTATTTAAAAACTTGATAGCATCCAAAAAGGAGACTACAGTCTAAATTAATTTATAGATATCAACACAAAGCTCTTGATAAAATATTAACAAACAGAAACCAGCAACCCAATTAAAGAGTATGTACCTTCATTCATTAGTATCTAATGACAGAATAAAGGAGCAAATGTTTTTTATATTAGGATAAGGCAGCCCCTTACATACATACACACAGAGACTTCCCACTAATTCCCACTGACTAGGATTAGAATCAAATGCCCACATCATAGTTGTGAGGAAAGCTAAGGAAGCAATTACTTTGTATTTTCAACCTGTACCATAGAGGGAGGTAGGTTCTTCCAGCAGGGATGCTGGTTGAAAGAATGCCTGTCATGTAGGCAACTAACAATGTCAACCACAGTTACTGTATCATATTTATTCTTATAAATATCTGTCCTCTCTGTCCTCTTGTTCATTTTCCCACTGCCACTACTTTAGTCAGGTCCTTACCTTTTTTTCCCCCTTAGACCATTATAAGAACTCTACTATTCTTGCTTCCAATCTGTCTCTCCTCCAAACTGTTATCCCAGTGTTGTAGTAGTGATCTTCCTAATTCCAGATATGGTCTTGTCACTTACCTACCTCATGTTCTTCAGTGGTTCTGTAATAAAATCCTAGACCAGTATCTAGAACACTTTAAAAGCATACGCTTTTGTGGTCAGGCACAGAGGCTCACACTTGTAATTCCAGTACTCGGGGAGGCCAAGGCAGGAGGATCACTTGAGCCCAGGAGTTTGAAGCCTGTGCAACATAGGGAGACCCTGTCTTTACAAAAAAAACAGAAAAAATTAGCCAGACATGGTGGCATGTGACTGTGGCCTCAGCTACTCAGGAAGCTGAGGTAAGGAGGTAGAGGCCGCAGTAAGCCATGATCGCATCACTGCACTCCTGACTGGGTGAGAGAGTGAGAACTTGTCTCAAAACAAACAAAGCATATACTTTCAAGCTATACAACTTGAGTTTGAATTTGGGCTTTGCGATTATTAGCTTTGTACAAGTGTTCTGAGAATTGAGTGAGTAAATACAGTACATTAAAAACAACACTGCCTGGTACGTGGTAAGTGCACAATAAATGTTAGTTGCCGCTACTGCTCTTGTCATTGGTTAGATGCCAACTGAATACTGAAGTTTTTATCTGCATGTTTTTTTCCTTCATTGGATTTTTAATACTAGAAATTAAATGTCTTCTCTTGAATGTTGGCCTGAAGCTTTTGATAGATGTTTGGTATCTGAGTGATATGCATTGACCACACCAACCTGTTCTAGTATTAAAAATTCTATTGTTTATCCCAGATAAGACATTTTCCAGTGCTTATAATTTTATTGCCTTTATGACAATCTTCTGCACCTGCAATAATGTTTCATTTCAAAGCTGCCTCACAGTATAACTTTTTGGAAGATAACTCTGTGTGACAAGTAGTGATCCAAACTTAATGTCAGCCATGTGTAGTACCAATGAAATAAGTAAGGTTACAGTTGGTTGAGCAGATACATTGTCTTCACAGCTAAATTTGCTGGCATGCTGGCAGACATCACAATTTGCTCTTTTACCTGAAACAGTAAAAGTTTAAAGTAATGAGGCCAGGGACAGTGGCTTACACCTGTAATTCCAGCACTTTGGGAGGCCAAGGCAGGAGGATCACTTGGGCCCAGGGGTTTGAGACCAGCCTGCAATGTAGTGAGACCTTGTCTCTCTAAAACAATTTTTTTTTTTTTTTAATTTAAAGAAACGTCTTTGCATCAGAGCAGTGAGATATTTGAGAGAAGTTCAACTTCATTTGTTACTCTTAAGGACTTATTTTCTTTGTGGCCTAGTATGCAGTAAGATTTCTGTTACATGATGTTATTAGGGAATAGTTGGAATATCTATTTGATATTCCATCCTATTTGAAGGTAGGATTTGAACTCTAGTAGCTTAGCTCTAGAGGGTTCTCTCCCTTAAGTACTATAGTGTAGTTTTATAACACAAAACGATCACTCATGACAGTTTAAAAATTGTTTATTAAAACAATGTTGAATATAATTTAAACTTTAAAATATTTTTAAATCAAAGTAATATAAGCTCTTGGTTACAAAGCAACAGGCATGGTAACCTGTAGTCCCAGATACTCTGGAGGCTGAGGCGAAAGGATTGCTTGATGCCAGAGGTTCGAGGCTATAGAGGTCTGTGATCCTGCCTGTACTGCACTTCAGCCTTGGCAACACAGCAGACCTCATCAATCAATCAATCAATCAATCAATCAATCACTTTTTCTACCCCATTTCCATTCTATAGTGATGCTTTTAACCATTTTTGTTTGTGCTTTTACTATTGGTAATGTTTTAATTTTTTAAAGAATACAGTTTTACTGACTACTCTTAATTTACCCATTTTTCTACTGTTCTCTACTCTAAAAAGAAAGGATGACTTAACACACACACCCTTTTACCTTTGACCCTTTTCCACTTAGATTTTGGGAATTAAATTATTATTTTTAGTTCTACTGTTGGTATCCTACACTCACAAATTTATTGTTCCATTAACTTTAGGTAGTATATCTTGATTCCCTACCATGTAAAATAAAAATACTAAAACCCCTTACTCTCTTACCTTCAAACTTGTATCTGCTGTTTTCCTTTTATTTGTAACATGTAGGTCAGTGTATTAGTCCATTCTTACACTGCTATAAAGAAATACCTAAGATGGGTAATTTATAAAGGAAAGAGGTTTGATTGACTCACAGTTCCACATGGCTGGGGAGGCCTTGGGAAACTTACAATCATGGTGGAAGGCAAAGGGAAAGCAAGGACCATCTTCACATGGCGGCAGGAGAGAGAAGCTCAGTGAGAGCACAGGAAAAAGACTGCCACTTTTAAAACCATCAGATCTCATGAGACCCACTATCACGAGAACAGCATGGGGGAAACTGCCCCCATAATCCAATCACCTCCCATCAGGTTCTTCCCGTGACACATGGCGATTACATTCAAGATGAGATTTCGGTGGAGACACAGAGCCAAACCATACCAGTCATTTGCATTCTGTCCTACAGCCATTAATTAAATCTCCCATTCCGTGTCTTGAGTTTATTGTAAAAGTTTTCATTATTATGACTCTTAATATTGTTTAGTGTAGAGCTAAGTAATGTGCTACATTTTCTTCTCTATGAGACCAATAATTCATTGATGTATTTAGCAGATATTTATGGAGTCTGCTGTGTACCAGGCAATGTTCTAAGTACTGCAAATACAGCAAGCAACAAAACAGAGAACAGACAAAATCCTTGCACCGTGCTTACATCCTAGTGGGTATTAGACTATGAATAAGTAAATATATAAAGTATCTGGTATGTTCAAAGAGAATTAGGGTTGTGAGACAGGCACACTGGGGGAGGGGACAGCCTGAGGTATACAACTACTGGGCCAGATGGTGCAATTTGCCTGGGGTGGGGTTGGTGTTTGGGCATCAGTGGATGTCCCCGCTGCTCGTTTGTCAGGTGGGGAAGCTGAGGCCCACGGGACATGAGGTCACTGGGCTACTGTCGGCCATCCAAAGTAAGTCTCTGTCTTCGTAATCTACTGTTTTCAAGGTTGGAAATCTCGTTTACACATAGGAGGCAGCAAGGAACTGCAGAAACTGGCAGCCAGGGCCCAGCATCCTGCCAGTGAGATACCAAGTATATAGTCAGATGGCTAAACAATCACTTCTGTAACATTTGGCCTCAAATGGCCAGAGCCCAATCAGTAACTGCCAGCTTTCCTAATCTCTGTCCCTGCTTCCAACTCTGGACCAACCAGAGAAAGCCAAGTGTGTCACCCCCACTGCCCGCACCGCTGGCTAGTCACATAGGATGCTCTGCCTTGAGTTTCTGCCACCAGCTTCCCCAGGCCAGCAGCCTCCATCTAGACACTCCTAGAGCCTGCCCTGTGAAGGTTTTCCACTCTTCTGCCTGCCCTCGAGTTTCTACCAAACTAACCTCATTGCTAGCAAGCTCTGAATAAATAGCCGTTGCCAGTTCTTAAAAAAAGAAGATAGGGGTTGGGGGGAGGTTTAAGTATAAAGGAGTGTGGGGGGCAGGGGTTACAATTTAAAATAGAATGGTTAATGGCTGGGCACAGTGGCTCACGCTTGTAATCCCAACACTTTGGGAGGCTGACATAGGAGGATCACTTGAACCCAGGAGTTTGAGACCAGCTTGGGCAACATAGCAACACCCCATCTCTTATTTAAAAACAAAAAACAAAAACAAAAAAATGGGATGGTTAGGGAATCTCTCACTGAAAAAGTAACTTTTGAGCAAAGACACAAAGTGAGAAAGCAAACATTTCAGATTGCCTGAGGGAAGTAGATTGTAAACGGAGTGACAAGTACAAAGGCTCTGGGGCAGGAGAGTGCCTGGTATATTGGAGGCACAGCAAGGAGGCCAGTGTGTTTAGAGCAAAAGGATAGGGAGAGATGACATTAGATAAGTAACAGGATACCACATTGGTTTAGTGCTTTTCAATACTGTCAGCCCTATCACCTACATTTTCAGTACAAACATGTTAACAGTATTCCTTATACTATCTGAAATGAAATGCATACATAGTATAACCTACTTATGCTTACATAACTAAGTATATAAAGAAGAAATAACAGAAATTTTAGATAAAATTATATCCAGTATGTAAATGGACCTAATGATACTAGAAGACCTAAAGTAGTACACTTTTACAGAGCATTGCAGTGGGTAAGATACCTGCAAATGTAGACAGAAATGATGTGTTGGTAACTCATATACCACAGTGGATTGTAAATGGTGATGTTATTTTCTGAAGTGGTAAACAACTCTTTTTTTTTTTGTTTTTTTTTTGTTTTTTTTTTTTGAGACTGAGTCTGGCTCTGTTGCCCAGGCTGGAGTGCAGTGGCCGGATCTCAGCTCACTGCAAGCTCCGCCTCCCGGGTTTACGCCATTCTCCTGCCTCAGCCTCCGGAGTAGCTGGGACCACAGGCGCCCGCCACCTCGCCCGGCTAGTTTTTTGTATTTTTTAGTAGAGACGGGGTTTCACCATGTTAGCCAGGATGGTCTCGATCTCCTGACCTCGTGATCCGCCCGTCTCAGCCTCCCAAAGTGCTGGGATTACAGGCTTGAGCCACCGTGCCCGGCTGGTAAACAACTCTTGATAAAATTCTTATTAAAGTCTAACCTTCCTTTGATTGACACAGCAATTTGTGCAAAAAATACTGTGTGTATATATGTAAAATGGAGTTACATCTAATCTAAAATAATTATGAGTAAGCTTCTAAGTAAATGTCCAGTAGGACATTCAAATGTCAAACAGGAAGCCAGATGGCTGTCATCCATGGGTCCTTGTCCACTACCCAGGAATAATTTTCCCAGTCATTGTTACCAAAAATGCCCACATACATTTTCTCAACCCTCCCCATTGACAAACTACTGGTGTAGGGCCTTATAGACCATTGTAAGGATTTTGGCTTTTATTCAGGATGAATAAAAGGAAATAATTAGGAAGCTATTGGAGAGTTTTGAACAGAGGAGTAGGATTATACGACTTATATGTTAAAAGAATCATTCTGGCTCCTGTGCTGAGATTCAGCTATAGATGAACAAGGGTGATAACAAAGAGATCATTTAAGAGGCTTTTACAAAAGTCCAGATGGAAGATGATGTGACTTATGTTAGGGTAATGGCAGAGGAAGTGGTAAGACGGGGTCAGATTCTGGATATATTTTGCAGGTAGAGCTGATGTCATTTATTGATAGATTAGATTTGTGAAGTGTCACAAGAAAAAGAGAAGTCAACTTTTTTTTTTTTTCTTTGCTTGTTTTTTAAGAGACAGGATCATCCTCCGTTACCCAGGCTGGAATGCAATGGCACAGTCATAGCTCACTACAGCCTCAAAGTCCTGAGCTCAAGTGATCCTCTTGCCTCAGCCTCCTGACTAGTTGGGACTGCATACAGATGCCCAGCTGATTTTTAATTTTTTTTGTAGAGGTGGGGGTCTCGCTATGTTGTCCAAGCTGGTCTTAAACTCCTGGCCTCAAGCAATTCTCCCACCTCAGCTTCCCAAAGCACTGGGATAACAGGTGTGAGCCACTGCACCTGAACTGTACCAACATTTTTTATTTGAACAATTGGAAGGGTGGAGTTCCCATATATTAATTTGGGGAAGACTGTTGATAGTAGATTTGTGAATGGGGGATGAAATCAAGCATTCAGTTTTGATGCTGTTGTAAATGGTAAATTTTTAAATATAATTTTCTGCTTATTTCTGTTATAAAAATATTAACCACTTTTGTATATTGAAATTAGATCTAGCAACCTTACTAAATGCAGTTATTATAGTATTTTATTTGAATCTTCTTTTGTTTTTTTCTACTAATACAATAATACAGTCTATGAATATTATAGTTGTATTTCTTCCATTTCAATTTTTTAAATTTCTTTTTCTTGCCTCATTGCACTGGGCAGAGCTTGTGGTACAGCGCTGGGTAGAATTGGTGATAGCAAGTATTCTTGCCTCATTTGCAATCTTACCACAGTTTCTCAAGTTAAGCAAGTTCCCCTCTACTCTTGGTTAAGATATATATAGATATAGATATATTTTTTTGAGACAAGAGTTTTGCTCTGTCACCCAGGCTGGAGTGCAGTGGCATGATCTTGGCTTACTGCAACCTCCACCTCCCAGGTTCAAGCGATTCTTGTGCCTCAGCCTCCCGAGTAGCTGGGATTACAGGCATGCACCACCAACACCCAGCTAATTTTGTATTTTGAGTAGAGATGGGGTTTTGCCTTGTTAGCCAGGCTAGTCTCGAACTCCTGGCCTCAAGTGATCTGCCCACCTTGGCCTCCCAAAGTGCTGGGGTTACAGGTGTGAGCCACCATGCCTGGATGGTTAAGATATATTTTTAAAACTATGAATGAAAACTGAATTTTAGCAAAAGTTTTTCTGTACTTATTGAGATGATTATTTTTTATTTTTATTTATTTATTTTTTAAGACAGAGTGTTGCTTTTTTTGAGACAGGCAGGCGCCACCACACCTGGCTCATTTTGGTATATTTTGTAGAGATAGGGTTTCACCATGTTGGCCAGGCTGGTCTTAAACTCCTGGCCTCATGTAATCTGCCTGCCTCAGCCTCTCACAGAGCTGGGATTACAGGCATGAGCCACCATGCTCAGCTGAGATGATTATGATTTTTATCTTAATTGTTAAGTGGTTTATTCCATTGATTATGTATTTTGAATAGTCAACCAATTTTACATTCCTGAAATAAACTCAGCTTAGTACCCATCATAATCAAGTTGAATTTATTGAGTATATTAAGGGATTCTGTTTGCTAGTATTTTGTTCAGAAGCTTCACATCTATGTTTTTGAGACAGATTGACCTGTAAAGTTTCCTTTCTTGTAGTAATGCCCTTGTGAAATTTTGTATTAACAGAATTGAGGCTGGATTATAGTTTTGGCAAGGCTCTGTCTTCCTCTGATTTACTTCCATTCCTAGGACATACTTTTCCAGGTGTTCCAGATGAAAACCTGGAGTGTTCAATGTAGCCCATTCCTCTGGTAGGTCCTGAAATCTAATCCTCCTCTCCTTAGCAAGATGAGAATGCTCATTTTGTTTAACATGTTCCTTTGCTTTCTTTACTTCTTTTGAATTGGTAGTTAGTTTTAGAGGCTTGGTTATATTTAGTCCCCCCCACCCCAGAAATACTTCATTGGTGGTGTTCACTGTTAATCAGAAGGCACGCAATAGCTCATTGTCATTCTCTTGTGATGAAAATAGCAATAGTTCTTTCATGATCTTTGCCTGGGTTTATTCATTAAGGGTTGCAAAATGACTATATTCCAATTCTGTCATTTTTTCTTCGTTTTAAAGAAGAATAATGATAAGTTAATATATGTAATAACAGTAAACTGTAAACCATGACTTAAATAGGAGAGTTGCAGGTAAGCTTTAACAGAGGTTGTGTGAGGTAGCTGAAAGAAGATAGATCTAGAAATCAAAAGAGCAGAATTCTATTCCTGGCTTTGTTAATTTACTAAGTTATATGACCTTGTATAACTCACTTAACTTTTTGGACACGTAATGTCACATTTGAAAATTAAAGTTTTGGGATCTCACATTTTTTTCAGCTCTTAACTTGTATGATTAAACACATCTGCTTAGGTCATACAGTCTATTCAGATGGAATTGTAGCCCAAATTTATAGTTAAAGAATAGCCCATTTAATTTAACTACTCCTCTTTGGTTAAAGTCTCAAAACATGTTTTGCTATTATTGTATTGTGCACATCTACATACTATGTTTGCTATATAGCATAGGCTATGTATGTACATGTTAAGATACTATAAAGCTCCTTATAACTTGATGAATATTATGTCACTTTTGTTAATGTTGGGAACTGCTGACTATAGAGTCTCTCACGTCAGAGGTCTGCATTTCTTCTGATGGATAAATCACGAAAGCAGGGGGAGGGAATCTATTTTTTAAATACTTTTTTCAAGAAAGGGAAAAATGACTTAATTCATCCGAGAATGAAATTCCACATACTAGTTTTTCCAAAGTACATTTTTGCGAATTAAAGTTTCTTACTCAGAAGGAGTTTGGAAAAGGCATACAAACAAAAGAAGTCCCAATGTCAAATATTTTAGCCATTAAGCATAAATCAGCTGCAATTCTTCAGTGAGATAGTGTCTCAGAGAAGAAAAGGGATCTCTTTAATAATGTTTATTTCAGTGGGCATGGTTCTCTCATAGTCTGATAAGACACAAAGCTTATTTCTGTTTCCACATTTCTACAATAGTCCATAAGTGAAATAATTCTTTTCCCTTCTACCAAGTCTTCCTTTTTTTTTTTTTTTTTCTTTTTGGCTGGCATAAATAGCTGTATGTGACCAACTGAACTGATTAGGCTAAGTGATAGAATGATACCCATTGGAAATACTTTGAAACCTGTATCCATTCCTCAAATCCTACAGGTAACTCAGAGATCATAAAACTCTACTTTCTCATTTTATTATTAATACAAAATGAAAACATGGAGGGATTGAGTTGAAGGTAGTAGTAGAAATAAGCCTTAATATAGAAAATGAGAGAAAGCACAGGTATGTAGTACTGCAGATAAGAAAGTGGGGAGATTCAACAACAGACCCCAAAAAATTAAGATATGTGAATACTTGGAGTATATGCTAATACCTTTTTTTTTTTTTTTTTTTTTTTTTTTTTTTGAGATGGAGTTTCGCTCCTGTCGCCAGGCTGGAGTGCAGTGGCGTGATCTCAGCTCACTGCAACCTCGGCTTCCCAGATTCAAGTGATTCTCCTGCTTCAGCTTCCTGAGTAGCTGAGATTACAGGCGTCCACCACCACTCCTGGCTAATTTTTTTGTGTTTTTAGTAGAGATGGAGTTTTTGAACATGTTGGCTAGGTTGGTCTCGAACTCTTGACTTCAGGTGATCCGCCCACCTTGGCCTCCCAAAGTGCTGGGATTACAGGTGTGAGCCACCGTGCCCAGCCTATGCTAATACATTTGAAATTTTAGATTAGCTGTACATGTTCTAGGAAAATATACATTACTAGTTAACTAAAGCAGGAAAAGAAAAGTTGAATAGGCCCCAAACCTTAAAAAAATAGAGCTGTTAAAAAACAAAACCAAAAACTGTCTCTTTATCTAAAAGGAACTAATATAGATGGTTTCACAAGTCAGTTCTGTCAAGCACTCAAAGAGTAATTCCTATGCTATTTAACTATACTGGAGTATATAGGAAAATAATGGACAGTTTTCAGATTCTTTTATAGCATTAACAAAATCCTGCTACAACAACCTAATAAAGATAGTGCAAAAAAAGAAAACAATACAGTAGTTCTACTAATGAATATATGGAAAGTATCGCAGATGAGCAGTCTGGGTAAAAGAAAAGAACAAGTAGGCACAAAAATAGCAACAAATGGGAGCTAAAAGTAAATACTAAGGCGGTGGCTCACGCCTGTAATCCTAGCACTTTGGGAGGCTGAGGCAGGAGAATTGCCTGAACCCAGGAGGCAGTGAGCCGAGATTGTGCCATTACACTCCAGCCTGGGCATCAAGAATGAAACTCCATCTCAAAAGAAAACACACACACGCACAAAATCAAAACATTAGCCTGGTGTGGTGGCAGACGCCTGTGGTCCCAGCTACTTGGGAGGCTGAGGCAGGAGAATTGCTTGATCTGGGGAGGTGGAGGATGCAGTGAGCTGAGATTGTGACATTGCACTCCAGCCTGGGCAACAGAGCAAGACTCCATCTCAAAAAAAAAAAAAAAAAAAAGAGGATCAACAATCTAAAACCATACACTTCTTCAAAGGAAGCATAGGGTAGTCGTAACAAATTTGGATCTGGCAGTGGATTCTTAAATAAGACATTAAAAGCATGAACAACAAAAGAAAAAATAGATATATTGGATTTCATCAAAATTAGAAACTACTGTGCATCAAAGAATATTACCAGGAAAGTGAAAAACTATAGAATGGGAGAAAATGTTTGAAAATTATATGTCTGATAAGGATCTAGTGTCCAGAATATATAAAGAACCTTTATATCTCAACAAAAAAGACAACCTAATTTTTAAGTGGGCAAAGGACTTAAATAGAGATTTCTCCAAAGAAGGCCAGGCGCAGTGGCTCATGCCTGTAATCCCAGCACTTTTGGAGGCCGAGTCAGCAGGATCGCTTGAGCCCAGGAGTTTGAGATCAGCCTGGGCAACAAAATGAGACCTTGTCTCAAATTTTAAAAATTAAAAAAAAAAAAAAGAAATTTCTCTAAAGAAGATATACAGCTAGCCAACAAACACTTGAAAAGATATTCAACATCATTAGTCAGGGAAATGCAAATCAAAGCCACAGAGATACCACTTCACACTCACTTGGATGGCTATAATTTGGAAAAAAAAAAAAAAAGTGTTGGCAAGGATGTAGAGAAATTGGAGCTCTCATACATTGCTGGTGGGAATGTAAAGTGGTTCAGCTTCTGTGAAAAGCAGATTGGTGGTACCTCAAAAAGCTAAGCATAGAATTACCATATGACCCAGCAATTCACTGCCAGTTATGTGCCCCAAAGAACTGAAAACAGGTACTTCAAGAAAAATACATGTTTATAGCACCACTATTCACAATAGCCGAAGATGTAAACAGTCCAAATGTCCATTGATGGTAGAATGAATAAACAAAATTGTGGCACATACATACAATGGAATGTCACTCAGGTATGAAAAGCATTGAAATACATGTATGCTATGGTATGGATGAACCTGGAAAACAGTATGCTAGGTAAACTAAGCCAGATATGAAAGGCCACATATTGTATGATTCCCTTTATGTGAAATATCCAGGATAGGTAAATCCATAAAGACAGAATGCAGACTGGTAGTTGCAGGGGGCTGTGGGGAGGGGCAATGGAGACAACTGCTTAATGTGTACAAGTTTTCCTTTTGGTGCAAGAAAATGTTTTGGAACTAGATAAAGGTGGTGGTTTTACAATGTTGTGAGTATACTAACTACCACTTAATTGTTTATTGTTTATTTTTATGTTTATTTTTCTTGAGGCAATCTCACTATGTTGCCCAGGCTGGAGTGCAGTGGTGCGATCTTGGCTCACTGCAACCTCCAACTTCTGGATTCAAGCCAGTCTCATGCCTCAGCCTCCCGAGTAGCTGGGATTACAGATATGCACCACCACACCCAGCTAACTTCTGTATTTTTAGTAGAGACAGAGTTTTACCATGTTGGCCAGGCTGGTCTCGAACTCCTGACCTCAAGTGATGCTCCTGCCTCAGCCTCCCAAAATGCTGGGATTACGGGCGTGAGCCACCATGCCTGTCCTGAATTGTTTACTTTAAAATGATTATGTAGTGTGAATTACATCTCAAATTTAAAAGCCTTAAAAAGTATTTATTATTCAGTCCTTATAAATCTTAGCATAATAGGAATAGCATAATACATTCTTTAAATGATTGAAAAACTGTCCCAGAGTCATGCGTAATGGTGAAACATATGCAGTTAATTTGGGAGGAAGACAACGATGCTCTCAAACACCCCTGTTCAACACTGGGTCAGAAGTAGTGGTCTGTTGGACAAAAAAATAAATATTGGAAATACTGGAAAGCAAGAATAAAGTTTTTCATATTTGTCTCTACAGATATCTATCTGAAAAACCCAAGAGAATCAACCAAAAAATGGTTTTAAATGATAGGAAATTTTAGTATGTTGGTTACTTGTAAGATATCCTGAAATCAATAGAAAAACCAGTTGGTCTAGTTGGTTCTGGCAGACTGTGGATTAACTTAACATAGAAATACTCTGAATACAGGCCGGGCGTGTAATTCCACACCTGTAATCCCAGCACTTTGGGAGGCCGAGGCAGGTGCATCACCTGAAGTCAGGAGTTCGAGACCAGCCTGACCAACATGGAGAAACTCCGTCTCTACTAAATCCAGAATGAATGAAATTCCCCCCAAAAAGTTTAGCATCAGTAAACATGACCTTATAACTTTTTAAATGTTATAAATCATATGTAGGAATAGTTAGCAGATATAATAAAGGATTATACAATAAGAGACAACAAGAGAATTAGCACTGTAAGACCTTGAGATAACAGACCATAGAAGAGATTATAAAATATATGCGTGGAAAATCATTAGGAATCCAGGCTGTCCATCCTTTGGACTCTGGAACTTGTACCAGCAGCATACCCAGGATCTCAGGCCTTCAGCCTCAGAGTTGTATTGTCAGCTTCCTTGGTTCTAAGACTTTTGGACTTGAACTGAACCACACTATTGGTATCCTTGGGTTTCCAGTTTGCAGATAGCCTGTCATGGGACTTCTCATCCTCCATAATTGCCAATTTCTGTAGTAAGCATTCATTCATCTATCCGTCTGACCGTCCATCTGTCCATCCATCCTATTGGTTCTGTCTCTCTGGAAAACCCTAACCTAATACAGTAGACAAGGCTGAACACCTGGGATACCATACTAAATCTGTACTTAAAAAACAAAGACATATATAGTATTTGCTATGTGTGGGGCACGGTTCTAAGTACTTTGTATGTATGTATTCATTTAATCCTCAAACTGCTAGTGGTTACTGCTATATTCTCATTTTAGAAGATAAGGAAATTGAGACACAGACAAGTGATACACAGACAAGTCATACAATTTGCCCAAGACCATGAAGCCAAAAAGCTGCAAATCAGGGATTAGATCCCTAACCATTTCTATATTTTGCTTCTACTTAATTGGCAAATAATTGAGCAACAAAATTTCTGATCAGGGAAATGTGACTATGAAAAAATATATATATATGGAACTGATTGAAAGTCAAGTGAAGGAAGAGGAGACCTGGAAAATACTTTAAGGCCAGGCATGGTGACTGAAGCCTGTAATCTCAGCACTTTGGGAGGCCAAGGCAGGCAGAACACTTGAGCTCAGGAGTTTGAGACCAGCCTGGGCAACACCGCAAAACCCCAGCTCTACAAAAAAATGCAAAAATTAACTGGGTGTTGTGATGTGTGCCTGTAGTCCCAGCTCTTTGTGGGCTGAGGTGGGAGGATTGCTTGAGCCTAAGGCTGCAGTTAGCTATGTTTGGACCACTGCACTCCAGCCTGGGTGACAAAGCAAGATCCTGTCTTAAAAGAAACGAAAATACTTCGAAGTGTTTGCCCCTGCTGTTGAGACCTGAGGTATTAGTAAAAGAAATAAGCAAGTAAATACAAACATCAGAGGAACAGGAGGTACAGTTTTCAACAAGCTAAGCTCTGAAGGCCACCGAGGAAATCAGATAACAGTTAAAATAGCTTTGTTTATTGAGCCCTTACTTATTACCAGATACTGTGCTAGGTGATTTAAATATATAAACTCTTTTTAATTATTGAAACAACACTACTGAGTCACAAGATAGTTAAGTATCCTTCCCAAGGTCAAGTAACATTTGCAGTGAGCTAAGAGTCAAAACTTGGTACTGGAGTTCAAGAGAGAAATTGGAAAAATAGGATCAGTGTTTAATTTGTGTATTAAGGGTGAAAGCTATGGGAAGTTCAAAGAGAGTAGTTAGAAACTCCTAAAATCCTACTTTTGCTCAAAGTCTAAAATATACTGAGTGGTTACTGTTAGGTACATACTAAACACTTTGCATATACACTCAGCCTCCACATCCATAGATTCAACCAACTGCAAATTAATGTTTAAGGGCAGGAGAAGATGGGTGTCCCAGCTCTGAGAAAGAGAAAGAGAGAGGGAAGAGGACTGAGAAGGGAGATGCTCAAGCTGAAATTTCAGATGAATTCATTCATGCAATAAATATGTATTTAGCACTACTATATATGCCACATACTAGTGGTTACCATACCTGAATGAATATAGCACATACAAGTTTCCTACTGTTGTGGAGCTTACAAATAAATCAAAAAACCTCTGACAGCGTGAGCTGGGCAAAGATTGCTTAGATATAATATCAAAAACAGTATATTTTAAAAAATTAACCTCACGAGATGAAAACTTCTGCTTTGCTAAAGACACTGTTAAGAGAATGAAAAATTGGCCAGACGTGGTGGCTCACACCTGTAATCCCAGCACTCTGGGAGGCTGAGGCGGGCAGATCACCTGAGGTCGGAAGTTCCAGACCAGCCTGACCAACATGAAGAAAACCCGTCTCTACTAAAAATACAAAATTAGCCGGGTGTGGTGGCTCATGCCTGTAATCCCAGCTACTCAGGAGGATGAGACAAAAGAATTGCTTGAATCTGGGAGGCAGAGGTCACAGTGAGCTGAGATCGTGCCATTGCATATTCCAGCCTGGGCAACAGAGCAAGACTCCGTCTCAAAAATAAATAAATAAATAAATGAAAAGTAAAGCCAGAGATAGGAAAAAACATTTGCAAAACATGTCTACAAAAGGCTTGAACCCAGAGTGTATTAAGAACTCTCTAAACCCAACAGGAAAGAAATAACAATTTTTTTAGAATAGACAAATTTAAACAGATACTTCATCAAATAAGATGTGGATACAAATAAAAACAAAAGAAAAAACAAAAAAAGATGTGGATAAGTAGATGCCGAGAACTATTTGTCATTAGGGATGTTATGCAAATTAAAATGGCAAGAGATACCACTATGTACATATTAGAATGGCTTAAAAATAAAAAGACAATATCAATTGCTGAGCAACTGGAACTCATACATTGCAGGTGGGAAGGTAAAATGGTGAAGACATTTTGGGAAAGAGTATCTTATAAAGTCAGATATTCAATTACCATATGACAAAATTTCTTATATGAAAACCTATAAAGGAATAGTATAATGGCTTTATTATCACCAAAACCGGAAATAACCAAGATATATTTCAACTGGTGATTAGATAAACATAGTGATATATGCATATGATGAAATACTACTCGGTGGTAAAAGAGCACATACTGTATGATTCCATTTATATGACATTCTTTTTTTTTCTTTTTTTTTAGATGGAGTCTCGCTCTGTCTCCCAGGCTGGCGTGCAATGACGCCACCTTGGCTCACCGCAACCTCTGCCTCTTGGGTTCAGGCAATTATTGTACCTCAGCCTCCTGAGTAGCTGGGACTATGGGGGCCTGCCACCACGCCCAGCCAATTTTTGTATTTTTAGTAGAGACAGGGTTTCACCGTATTGGCCAAGCTGGTCTCGAACTCCTGACCTCAAGTGATCCACTTACCTCCACCTCCCAAAGTGCTGGGATTATAGGCGTGAGCCACCACGCCCAGCCAATATGATACTCTTTAAAAGGCAAAATTACAGGAATAGAAAACAGATCAGTAGTTGCAGAGGCTGGGGACTGGGTGTGGTGGGGGAGGGCAGGGGGAAGAGTTGATTACAAATGGGCATCATGAGGGAATTTTTGAGGATGATCAAACTTGATTGTGGTAGTAGTTATACAGCTGTATATATTTGTCATATCTCATAGACCTCTAAACCAAAAAGAGTGAATTTTACTGTATGTTTTTTAAAAATGAATAAACCTATGCCCTACAGGACCATGTATATGAACTAGAGTCATCTCTAAGAACCAGTCTTACTCAGAAATTACAGATACTAGATTTTTAACTGTCTTTTTAGTTTTGCTCAGTAATGATGTACTTTTACAGCACCATATTCCAAAATGTCATTAAGCCTCCTAGTCAGCCTCATATTAATAATTCTTTTCAAGTCTAGGCATGGTGGCTCACACCTGTAGTCCTAGCACTTTGGGAGGCTGAGGCAGGCAGATCACGAGGTCAAGAGATCGAGACCAGCCTGGCCAACATGGTGAAACCCCATCTCTACTAAAAATACAGAAATTAGCTGGGCGTGGTGGCACGCACCTGTAGTCCCAGCTACTCGGGAGGCTGAGACAGGAGAATCGCTTGAACCCGGGAGGCAGAGATTGCAGTAAGCTGAGATTACACCACTGCACTCCAGTCTGGCGACAGAGTGAGACTCTGTCTCAAAAAAATAATAATTCTCTTCCAAGTAGAAATTCTGTAACTTGAGAGGAAATGAGAAAGTATGAATAATGATGAACTTATTTTAGATATTTTCACTGAGTTTTCAGAGAGGCTCACTTGTAATTGATAGTTTCAGCCCTGCCAGAGGAAAAATTTGCCAGGGAAGTGACTTTTATTTTAAAAAATTATAGGAAACAATGTGGTGGAAAGAACCTGTTGTTTTTTTAAATTTCCTTATAATAAGAATGAAGAATCAGGAAAAGCTTTCTTGAATTGTGGTAAAGTCAAGTGTGAGACCTTTGGACTTTGAAATCATGAATGTAAACCATATTCTTCCCCGACTAGCTGTGTGTATGACTTTGGAAAAGTTATTCAGCACTCCTGAACCTCATTTCCTTTCCTCAGTTTTAAAATCAAGTGATCAAACATACCTTTCTGAGTAGTTATTAGGTTAGACAAAATATATAAAACATCCAGCACAGTTTCTGGCACATAGTAGGTAATCAGTAAATGTTAATTCCTTTTTAATTAACATTTCCTATACTGGTCAGTCCAGTTAGGCTACAAGTTCTTACTTTCTGCAGGATGTGGTTCCAATATCAGTTCAGTTTTCTTTTTCGAGACGGAGTTTCTCTCTTGTTGCCCAAGCTGGAGTGCAATGGGGCGATCTTGGCTCACTGCAGTCTCTGCCTGCCAGGTTCAAACGATTCTCCTGTCTCAGCCTCCTGAGGAGCTGGGATTACAGGCGCCTGCTTGGCTAATTTTTGTATTTTTAGTAGAGATGGCGTTTCACCATGTTGGCCCGGCTGGTCTCAAACTCCTGACCTCAAGTGATTCACCCACCTCGGCCTCCCTAAGTGCTGGGATTATAGGCATGAGCCACCACGCCTGGCCATCAGTTTAGTTTTCAAAGCCTCTGCAATGCTATTCTGATCTGCGGTGCTATTCTGATCTATTCTGTGTGTATGTCACCTAGGGGTCAGTTTGGGAACCAGGAGGTGGTGTATACATTAGTTCAACTGTCAAAATCCTGGGTATGCTAATTAGGATCAGATTCTTACCTGTGTAGCTGCAGGGTGAGCCTAGGAATTCACAAACAAATTCATGGTCTTTCTCAAGCTCCTCCCTTCCTGTGCCTTCTTTGGTACTTTCTGGTTCCCTGGAGTTCCCCTTTCTTGTTCTCTAGCCAGAAACCTGGGGCTCTGGTTGTTCTGCACTACCATGAAGTCCCACAATTTCACTTGTATTTGGGGTCAAATGGCAGGAGATCAGAGAGAAAGGAAAAAAGCAAAAGGGGGATTGGCCCCATCTTCCTGGAACCACCCTTCTACTAAACAGAGAGGTAGGTCCCCCTGCCTTAGAGGTGTGGCTCCTACAGGTTTCTTTCGTTGCTACCTCTGCTGCCACCACACCATCACAGGATTTCCTGGTGGCTGAGATGTGAGAGAACCAACAAAAGAAAGGGGTACTCCTGTACTGTCTCAGCTTTAGGAGTTCCATTTCCTGGTCCTCAAACCAGAGCTAGAGAGGTTTTCCCAGACATCTTTCTGTATCACAGCACTCGCTTTTGGATTTCTGGCTGTGCTAAGTTCAGGCTTGTCAACCTAAAGGAAGAAGCTGATGCAAAATTAATATAAGTAGAAGGTTTATTTGGGCCAAGGTTGAGTATTGCAACCCAGAAACATAGATTCAAGTTGCTCTGGATGTACCCTTCAATTAGCAGTTACAGGTGGATTTTTTTTTTTTTTTTTTTAAGTTTTCTTCATTTCATTTTGGTTTTTAGAGGCAGGGTCTCTCTCTGTCACCCAGACTTTTGTGTTGTGGCATGATCATAGCTCACTGCAGCCTTGGACTCATGGGCTTAAGCAATCCTCCTGCCTCAGCCTCCTGAATAGTTAGTACTACAGGTGTTTGCTAATTTTTTTTATTTTTGTAGAGACAGGGTCTCATTATGTTGCCCAGGCTGGTCTTGAACTCTGGGCCTCAAATGATCTTCTTACCTTGTCTTCCCAAAGTGCTGGGATTATAGGCTTAAGCCACCATACCCAGCAAGCAAGCGGATTTTTAAAAGCAAAAGAAGGGGACAGGGAGTGGGCTGATAAAAAGTTGTGTATCAGGAATTCTCGTTGGTTTAAAGAAATAACATTGACTAATGATTGGCTATACATTGTTAAGCAATAGGTAGGGTGTGGGTTATAGTGTCTGGTGTGACATTATTAGGTTAAATTTCTAGCTACTTGTGGCAGTAGCAGGCATTTTCAGGAGAGGGATACGTAGGTCAAAGTGAGTAGCAGAGCGTGATTGTGGTCTCATTTTAATGTCTCTTATTGACCTGATAATTAAAAGGACTTGCATTCCTCAGATAAAAGTTACTTTCTCAGTCTGGAGGTACCAAAGAGAGAAAGGGGAGGTAAATTCCTTGCCATTTCCATAGTACTTTGAATTCTGGTATTCTACTCTGATTCATCTTCTGTTTACTTTTCAGAAAGCTTAAGTACCTGTTCCATGAATTCTGTTCAGGTTTTATGGTTTCAGTCAGTGGGAGGAACAGGGTGTAGTGTGTCCACTCCCTGTTTACCTGGAACCAGACCTTGAATCATATTACTACCTTGGAAAAAAAAATTTTTTTGTTAGCTCTCCATTGTCTCTAGGGTTAAGTGCTGACTATTTTAGTACTTCAATTCTCTAGCTGCATAGATTTCATATTCAAACCAAACAAGAGTATTCGTTGATGCTGAGGAGAAGAGAACTTTCCCTCTACCCTTTGACCATTCAGTATTTGAGTATGTGAGATAAACTGACAGTAGATAAATTAGCAGGAAAAAAACACAAATTTATTACATGTTTGTACATAAGAGTCTCACAAAATATCAAACTTGAAGGCCAGATGATTGACATTTTTATGGCATCCTGAGCTACAGAAAGGAATAGGGACCTTAGGGGAGGTGGTGACAACCTATGGGAATATGAGGGAAGGAAATGCACGGTGAGCAAAGCTTGCCTTGTTGTGCAGATAAAAAGTCTCTCCTATAATACAAGTTGTCTGGAGCAGCCCTCAGAAGAATAGGTGATAGCCTGTGACAAAGTCTGGGGTGTTAAACTTCAGTCTCTTCTTCTTTGATACAGTTAATCTACCCTAGTTGATAAGACTCCCAGGGAGAGCATATATAACAATTGAGCTTCTTTTTGAAGGATCTATCTTTGGGCAGATAAGAGAACTTCAGAGAAAGCCCCTCCTACTCTTCCGGGGGAGAAGGAGGAGTTAAGAGTCAGGAGGTCAAGAGAAGGTCAGACCTTGGTTCTTTTTTAGTTCAAAGCATTGGACACCATACTTTGGGATAATGTGTTCTGAGTCCCAGCACTGATATGTAGTTATCCTATTCCACATCTATAACTTTATGTAATTCTCTCAGCCTAAAATAGTCTTTCAACCTTTCAATTTTTGCCTCTTCAAATTTTATGTATGTTTTACAGCTCAGACGTAATACATTCATAAAATTTGTTTTGGTAATCTGCCTTGCTCTTATATGCTCCCCATAAAAGGAGTGTGTGATTTCTTCAGTCTTTGAAAAACTATCATTTTTGTTTGTGCTTTTTAAAAGATATGTATATATACTTTGTCTTAGGATTACTTTTATGCGTAGAGACATAGTAACTGTGTCTAGCATAGGCTATTATGCTTCAGATCCAGGTAATTAGATTAAGATATTAGATTCAGGTAATGTTTAGTGCCTACTGTGTACTTCTTCACTTACTCACCTGTAACACCTTTTTGAAATAATTATTCTAAATCTTATTCCTATGAGAACACTGAGAATATGTAAAATTACATTATCTGAACTGTTTTTCAATAGCTGTGTATTTCTTGAGTGTAGGAATTTCAATACAGGTGGTGTGTCTCTTATCCAACAGGCTTGACACCCAGAAGTGTTTCAGATTTCAGATTTTTTCAGATCTGGAATGCTCAACCTGTATTCAATTTTCACATAATGCTTACTATATAGTAGCTACTTGGTAAACATAGCAATAGCCCTAACTTTTTATTTTTTTCTACAGTACCTTGGCCATGTAGAAGTTGATGAATCAAGAGGAATGCACATCTGTGAAGATGCTGTAAAAAGATTGAAAGCTGTATGTATTTGATGGTTGCCAGTGTTGATCTATATGCTGTCAATATTTTCTTAAAAGATTTTTCTCAGTAAATTTTAGTGACCCAGTAAAAACTGTGTTTCTGTTAAAAAGATGTGGGCTTGCTAATAAGGAGCATCTCAGCCAAGCACGGTGGCTCACTCTTATAATCCTAGCACTTTGGGAGGCTGAGGCAGGAGGATTGCATGAGGCCGGGAGTTTAAAACCAGCCTGGGCAACATTTCGAGACCCTGTCTCTATTAATTTCAAAAAATTTTTCTCAAATAATAAAATAATAATTAAAAAATTTAAAAGCATCTCATGTTGTCCATCCAGAGGTATAAATTATAAGACGAGCCATTTCAATTTAGGGCAGATATTATCCTAAAGGTACTTTTGATTTATAACCCATATGAAACAAAAGTTGTAAAATCTGATAGAAGAATAGTATTCTAAGACTAGGATAAAACTGTTACAGTTAACATCTTAACCTAACTGTGATAACTGGGCTATAAATTATGGGTTTTAAATATACTATAAAAAGTAGCTTCCTGGGGATAACTAGAGGATAGAGATATCTGTGTTGATGCCTGGTGAGGTTTCCTTTTTGGGGACTTCTCACTATTATCTTAACTCCTACTCCCCAGTTTTCTTTGCTATACACCTCTAACATAAACAGTCTGTTTCTACTGCCTTTTACATAAACTTTAGCACACTTGAAGTAGAGAGCCCTTTCCCAGGATAACTAATGTTTCCTCTGCCTGTTATGCCATAGAACACATCCCAGGCACGTGCCTGTGTATTCAGTGAAAGGAGAGAACAAGTTCAGGATTCATAAGGATTCAAAGTGTTAATTTCAGATTTTCCGTAGGTTTGAGGCATGTTCCATAGATCTGATAGTCCTCTTCACAACCCTCCTTCTAATATGTGGCCTTCCCCACTTTGCTGTGAAAGCTTTAAGCATTACTTCTGCATGCTCTGTCCCCAACAGCATTAAATACATATTGCTTTGGGTTTGCTAGTATGGTGGGCTGCCACAAGTTTGACTACTAATGTGTGCTTCTTTCCCTCAATTTGCTTCGTAATCAGAACTTTTCTGCTTCTTGGCATAATCTATATTACTTCTTATCTGTAATTCCTGAATATAAAATATATAAAATTAAGGAAGCAACCAAGTCAGAGAGGTAGATTTAATTTTGGAATAAGTACCTGAATCTGCCACAGAAGGAAAAGGAGAAAGTAACTGGCTATAATATACAAAGAACTAAAAAATTTTTTAAAAAGATAGACATATGTACACATATATACATACATATATACCTATACATACTCTTTATCTCAGATTTTGATCATTAAAATTCTTAAATGATTCAAGCCTTTGCTAGTCTTATCTATGCTCTCCAATCTGTCATTTATGTTAAGGAGACCTTGTGTTACGGTACATGAAATTATAGTTTGTAGACCTTCCATGCCAACCTAAATATATTCCCCAGTTAAACATAGTCTCAGATAATTTAATTTTCCATTTGTCAAAACCAAATTTAAAAGAGAAGTAAAAATTTAATTTTTTTAACAAATAATTCTGGGTTCATCTAGAAGAATGATATCAGTTACTCGGGAGGCTGAGGTAGGAGGATTGCTTGAGTCTAGGAGTTTGAGACCAGCCTGGGTGACACAATGAGCCCCTTGTCTCAACTAAATAAATACACAAACAAGATGATTTTAGCGAAGAACTTTTTTTTAAAGTAATGCAGTTATTTGCCCATTAAATAATATTTTATAGTAATCACTGAAAACAAATCAGTGAACAGACTAGATAGCCCTGAAACAAACTATAAATAATTATTAAAATCTTATAATTTACACAACTTATGGTGAAATGGCCACCGTGGAATGAGCCTTTAGAAAGTCTTTTGATTCAGAGTATGGCTTCATGTGCACTCTGTAAGTAAGGAAAAGCTAGAGGTGGTTTAAGTTTGCCCAGAACATATTGAGAAATAGTATTTTGTTGTTTAATGAGCAGTTAATCCTCTTAACTGTCTAGTTTTGTTTTGTTTTTTAAATACTTTTAATTAGAAATATCTCTTTATTATATAAGCAATATATGTTTATTGTATAAAATACAAATGAACCAAAAAAGTACACAAATAAAATGAAATTTCCTACAATCCCAGAGATAGTCACTATTTAACTGTCTAGTTTTAAAACTAATGTTTCAATGGATTTTTTTGTTTTTTTTTACCTTTTTTTTAAAAAAAAAAAAAAACAAGATGATAATAGGCTATAAGCGTGATTGCTTGAGGCATAGGACTATTTAGATAATAAAATGTAATGTTTTTATATTCATCAGAATTAGGAACTAAATAGCCATTTTAAAAATTATACCTATGCATGGAACAGTGGCTGGCACATAGTTGTAACTCAAAAAATATTTCTAGAATGAATATACAGAATACAATCTGATCTGCAATGTGTGGTCAACTTGAGTCTTACAATAACCATAATCAAATATTATGTCTAATGTTTTAAGTTTACCAAAACTGTTTTGCTTATTTCTAAAGATCTTTATTTTCCTATGGTTTTTAATGACTGAAAGAAAGTTTTAAGCTGAGCACAGTAGCTTGTGCCTATAATCTCAGCTACTTAGAAGTCTGAGATGGGAGGCTCCCTTAAAGCCAGGAGTTCAAGCCTGGGTAATATAGTGAGACCCTGTCCTACAAAAATAAATAATAAAAAATAAAGTTTTAGATATGTTGGTGATTGTTTTCTAAACATACTTAAACTTTTAAACTTTGAGGGGAAATTGACCATTTCTAGACTTCTTATCAAGAAGTTATTTAAAATTTTTCAGATAAATACTAGATTTGGAGCAAATGTTATATGTAGTTTTGCACTGGCATGTATTATAAAAACATGGAATTGAAGTTTTGGGTCACTGGAGTAAATTTCCTGTTTCTTATAGTCAATGAAACGTCCCCATTCTTTTTTTTTCCCCCAAGTCGGAGTCTTGCTCTGTCACCCAGGCTGGAGTGCAGTGGTGTGATCTTGGCTCACTGCAACCTCCACCTCCCAGGTTCAAGCAATTCTCTTGCCTCAGCCTCCTGAGTAGCTGGGATTACAGGCACCTGCCACCACACCCGACTAATTTTTTATATTTTTAGTAGAGACAGAGTTTCACCATGTTGGCCAGGGTGGTCTTGAACTCCTGACCTCGTGATCCCCCAGCCTCAGTCTCCCAAAGTGCTGGGATTACAGGCATGAACCACCATGCCTGGCCTCCCCCTTCTTTTAAATACTCTTTCTAGAGCTATACTGAGAATCTTGCAGAAAGTTGGAAGTCTTTGGGATACTGTTCTTCTCATATCATAGTGTGCCACATGTATTCCTCATTTTTGTCTTCCTTTCACATTTTTACTATGCAGAAATTTCCAGTTGCCTTTTGATTTCTCTGAGCAAACATTCATCTAAAAATCATCCATGAGGATCTACAACTTGACTTTGCCAGATACTTATGTTGTGCCAAATGCTATGTTTCTGGAGACTTTTTTTTTAAATAGATTATAAAGCTCCCTTTTAGCGTTTCAAATAAGTGGGAGCAAATGTCAGGATACATAAGCCTGCAGAGGATTAAAGAAGAAATAGGATATCTTTGAAATTAGTTTGAATGCCAGAGCTTAAAATTTTAAAGAATAGTTCAGATGTACCAGTTAAATAACGTTTTGTTTAAAACAAGCATTTTAAACCTACCATGTGAATGATCTTTGGAAGGCAGCTATGCTCTCCACTATACCACCAACTCATCTAGTGAATAATCTTTGAATTAAAAATTTAACATTTCTAGTGCTTTTTATTTATTTATTTATTTATTTTGGAGATGGAGTTTCGCTCTGTCACCCAGGCTGGAGTGCAATGGCACGATCTCAGGTCACTGCAACCTCCGCCTCCCGGGTTCACGTGATTCTCCTGCCCCAGCCTCCAGAGTAGCTGGGGTTACAGATGCCCACCACCACACCCAGCTAATTGTGTTTTTAGTAGAGATGGGGTTTCACCATGTTGGCCGGGCTGATCTCTAACTCCTGACCTCAGGTGATCCACCTGCCTGGGCCTCCCAAAGTGCTGGGATTACAGGCATGAGCCACCGTGCTCCGCCTTCTAGTGCTTTTTAAATTTGTGAACAATTGAGAAAAGAGATAATTTGCAAGTGTTTTTCCCCAAAATACTCTCTTACAATTTAGAATTACATTAACTTCAATGGGAATTCATCTGCATACTTGATGTGCTCAAATGAAAAACTAACTAAACAAGGTAGGGTTTTAAAAACATGCTCCTCAGAGCATAACTATGTTAATTTTTTTAACTTTCTGTGCATAAAGTTATTGACAGCTATTTTCAGCTGATTTACTTTGTCACATAACTTCACTGATTAGCTGCTTTAGTACTTAGCTTCTATAGGATAAATGACAGAAACCACTATTGCCCATTGTTACTGCCTTTATGGCATATCAGCTGCAGGATGAGGAATATTGTCATATATCAGCCAATTCCATAAAAAGTGTATAAGGCCTTTGGTTATCTTGCTTAACTCTGGTCCAAGATGCCCTTCATTTAAAAAAGGTCATTTCTTCCCATTGTTTCTTAAATGTCTCTCCCTCTGTCTTAGTTTTAGACTAGTTTCATTACACTACCAGTTTCTAATATGTTGTTTTTTTATTCACTATTTGATATATTTGTTTTAATATATGTTCTTGTTTTAGCAGGTAAAAGAATGATAACAAATGTTTTTTAAAAGAACATTATTATTCTTTAATAACTGTCTTTTTATGAATTTTGCATGCCAACTTTTTTCATTAACATGTTGGGTATTTTATAAAAAGAGGGAAAGCTCAATGTTTAACAATAGCTTTTCTAGGAGCTGAATTAAATATTAACAATCTCCTTCCTTCACCTTCCTATCCCTCAAGATTGGTGAATATCTTAACTTTGGCTGCATCCTTGAAAGCTTATGGTTATTCATAGTCTAACAAAACTAGGGTCACCAAACTTGGCAGCAGAAATAATCTTAGTCTTATTGTGATAACTACCCAATTACTTTATTATTTTTCCAGTTGCAGTTCAAAATGTTTTGTGGAAATATTTTTTGCTGTTTGTGATTTTCAAAGCTTACAGAGGAAAACAAACTTTCCAGTGTTGGAGAGCATTGAACAGTTTATGGATTGTGTAAAAGAGTCAAATTTCAGTGCAATTATCTTTTCCTAGACATTTATCCAACATTAAAAACTGACGATTATAAAAAGTAAAGGCTTAAAGTATATTTCAACCATAGCTAAGAAATGTAGAGTTAAATCTAGCTTGTGTGTGTTGAAACCCATCTAATTTGTGTAAATTCTACAGATTTTAATTGGTGGCCAGTTTTCATAAATGGTGCTTAAAAATTGGTGCTGATACCATAGATAGTTATGCCTCTGTTATTCAGATAGTTTCAGAATTGTATACTTATAAATGTCAATGCAAGTTTATTTTAAAATAACAGCTTTTAGGTTTGGTGCAGTGGCTCATGTCTGTAATTCCAGCACTTTAGGAGGCTTAGGCAGGCAGATCACTTGAGGTCAGGAGTTCGAGACCAGCCTGGCCAACATGGTGAAACCCTGTCTCTACTAAAAATACAAAAATCAGCTGGATGTGGTGGTGCATACCTGTAGTCCCAGCTACTCGGGAGGCCGAGGCATGAGAATTGCTTGAACCCAGGAGGCAGAGGTTGTGGTGACCTAAGATCATGCCACTGCACTCCATCCTGGGTGACGAGTGAGACTCTGTCTCAAAAAACAAACAAACAAAAACCAAATAATAATAAACAATAGCTTTTATAAAGAAAACAAAACGCTGTTTCTTAAATTTCAGTTGTAGCCCACAGACATCATTTGGTTCTTAAGATACGTGTTTTCTCAGCTCTTGTATGAGTATTAGCCTTGTAACCTTAATAGATAATTTATTCTGTGTCTGGAATAGAACATACATGTTATTTCCTTATGTATGTTGTGAAATTGATCAACACACATGTACATATAGATTGATACTAATGTAAGTTAATGGAAAGCCAATGGTCAAGCTCCCCTTAAGTGGTATGGAGTTTCTAAGTGACATCTTACTCACTAAGAAAAAGTATGACAAGGACCTTTGATGCACACTCATTTAATTTTATGTATTGCATTTTTAATGTGATTATGTGGTCATTTGAATGTGGACTTTTTTTAAAATTGATGACTTTCACATAGTTGACCACCAATTTTAAACTTAAAAAATGTATATGGAACCAGTTTTCTATTTTCTGTTCACTATTATAAAATTTAAAATACAAATCTCACCAAACCAGTATGCCCTATCTTTTCCTCTGCTGCCAAATTTGGAATATCTCTGTTTTAAATGTAAACAGCGATTACTAAACTAACTTGGTACTCTGCATGGATACAGGTTCTGATTTCTTCTCACTCTTTCCATGGATTCTTAGGCCATACAATGTGTTTCCCTGCATTTTCATGCGCCCTTCCTTTTTCCCTGTCACTCCTGGTATGGATAACTCTTTGAAACTCACTCCCACCCCTTCTCCCACTTTTTCCTTTCCCCAATTTCTGTATGTGCTTATTGATGTGAAACTCTGGGACATTTAGGCCATACAATAATAGCGCTCGACTTGTCCCCCTGTTCCTCCAGGAAAGGAAGTTCTTCAAAGGCTTCTTTGGAAAAGTAAGTTTGATGCCACATTCATGCTTGCTTTATAAGGAGTTACACCCCTAGTGTACCACTGACATATTTTTTAAAAGTAGCACAGCTTTGGTTTCTTTATAATACAGGAATTGGTTTGACTGTATATGGAAATTAATGAATTAGGAAGTTGCTATCCGTAATGTTATCAGTGGATCTACTGATACTAAATCTGATGATTCTAAGAAATTCCAATAAATAGGCTGGGCATGGTGGCTCATGTCTGTAATCCCAGCACTTTGGGAGGCTGAGGCAGGTGGATCACCTGAGGAGTTTGAGACCAGCCTGGCCAACATGATGAAACCCTGTCTCTACCAAAAATACAATACAGGTGATGTACACCTGTAATCCCAGCTACTCGGAAGGCTGAGGCAGGAGAATCGATTGAACCCAAGAGGTGGAGGTTGCAGTGAGCCGAGATCACGCCCCTGCACTCCAGCTTGGGTGACGGAGTAAGACGCTGTCTCAAAAAAATAAAGAAATTCCAATAAATGAATCAAGTAGGTTAAAAGAGGATTATCTCCTCAACAGTAGGTATTAAAATAAATATTATTTGGTCTTGTAAACTCTGTTTATATTAAAATATTAGCAATATTTGTAACAAGTGGATTTTACATGATGCCCAGTATTCACAGGGAAATCGGAAGAAATATTTAAGTAAAAATTAAATATACCCCAAAGTTTACATTCAGTGCAATTTTTTTTCCAATCTAAATTAAATTTCAGGAGAAGTAAGTGAAAGTGGATAAACTTGGATAAACTTATCTTTAGGGATCCTGCTATGATTTTTAACCTGCATTGCTAATCTAAGAAAAAGTATCTTAATTATTAGCCTACCAAATATCTGTCATATGTGGAATGTTGTTTATGTAGATGCTTTTCAAATAATGATTATTCAATGTTCATATCTCCCTAAATTTAAGAATATATGGGGTAGCTGTACTAATATCAGTAAATATATTTCTGAATATATTTTGTGTCCAAGTTTATCCTTGTTTAATTTTGAGTAAGTGCTAAAACTAATTCAGACTGAGACAGTATGAGAGAAAAAATACTGTCATTAGATAACAGTATAAATTACTAATGATTTATGTGATTAACAAAATCCTACAATTTTTTTCCTACTGCATGGTTTTGTCATTTTGGAAATTTGTTTTAAAGAACAAATAATTTACATTTCCTTCTCAATTAAATGTTTAAATGTAACTCATTTTTACATTTTCTTGTTCTAACTTAGGTCACCTTTATACTAATGTAAACACATTTGAAGTGTTTTGATCTAATGATTTAATTCAGTTACTCCTGTTAATCTGAAATAAAAAGTCAAATAATTCACCCACACATGTCACAGTACGTTTTTTAATAGACATTTTGGGTCTGAGTCAGGTTAATAGGTCCTTAGAATATGGGATACATATCTAGAAAGAATCTTATTATTTCCTGTGTAGCATAGCATTATAAGTAGGCATTATATTTGTTAAGGAAATTGATAATTGTTAAGGACACTTTAGGAAACTTTTTGTGGTGTATTTTTTTTTTCCCAAATAGTTTCCGAAAGCAATTACACATCTACAAGTATCATACAATTTTAACTATTGTTCAAGTGACCAGTTTTAATAAGTCTACTTTACTTAAAACAGCAGATAAGGCTATGTACAATAAGCTATATAAGATAAGGCATCATAGATAAGATGAAGGTCAGGTTATAACAAATATTGATTTGTTTATTTATTTATTTATTTTATTATTATTATTATTTTTTGAGACAGAGTCTCGCTCTGTCGCCCAGGTTGGAGTGCAGTGGCTGGATCTCAGCTCATTGCAAGCTCCGCCTCCCGGGTTTACGCCATTCTCCTGCCTCAGCCTCCGGAGTAGCTGGGGCTACAGGCGCCCGCCACCACGCCCGGCTAGTTTTTTGTATTTTTTAGTAGAGACGGGGTTTCACCATGTTAGCCAGGATGGTCTCGATCTCCTGACCTCGTGATCTACCCGTCTCGGCCTCCCAAAGTGCTGGGATTACAGGCTTGAGCCCCCGGCCCGGCCTTATTTGGTTTTTAGAAAGACAATTTTTAAAGTATGTATTTTAGCTGGATGCAGTGGTGCATGCTACTCAGGAGCCTGGAGTGGATTAAGGAACAAAGCTCTCCCCTCAAAGTCAATCCTGAGGTCACAGTATTTATTGCTACATATAATGGGGCCATGATGCACCTACACTGTAGCTGAGCTGGATCACACTGTGTTTGGTAGGCTTTTCACTGCATTTTTTTTTTGCTACATGATGAATTTGTATAGTATAAGAAAGAGAATTATGAATCATCTCACTTAATCCTTAACCCAGAAATAATAATTCTCTAGTTTTGCAGTGAGAAAACTGAGGTTTGCAGAGGTTAAATGACCTGATTGTATTCACAGATATTTATAATAAGTGGTAAAAAATGGGATTTGAACCCGAATAATCTGACTTCAGAGCCAAAAGTACTATACATTGTGCTATACAATAACTTTATTTTCATATTATTTTTAAGTGAAGATTTTATCTCAAAAGGTGCTAGTAAGTAAAGAGCTTCTTAGAAACTCACTTTTACTTTCTTTTTTATAGAGTAGTAATTTAACTTTAGATTTTATTTCTAATCAGTTACTTTTTATTAGTTAAAGCTTTAAATAATCATATTTTTTAGTAGAGACGGGGTTTCACCATGTTAGTTGGCCAGGCTGATCTTGAACTCCTGACCTCAGGTGATCTGCCCGCCTCGGCATGTGCCTGTAATCCCAGCTACTACTCAGGAGGCTGAGGCAGGAGAATTGCTTGAACCTGGGAGGTACAGGTTGCAAGGAGCCAAGATAATACCATTGCACTCCAGCCTCAGTGACAGGAGACCATCTCAAAAAAAAAAAGAAAAGAAAAAAATTCCTTTTCAGTGGTTCAAACTAACATTTTATTTATTTGGAAATATTTAAATCCTACATGTTGAGTATCTCTTATTCGAAATGTTTAGGACCTGAAGGGTTATGGATTTTGGATTTTTTTTTCAGATTTTGGAATATTTGCTTATATATAATGAGATATTTTGGGGATAAGACCCAAGTCTAAATGCAGAAGTTATTTGTGTTTTATATATGCCTTATACATATAGCCTGTAGATAATTTTATATAATATTTTAAATAATTTTTATAATTAATTTATATTACTGTATTATTTTATAATTAATAATTTAATTTTGTGCATGAAACAAAGTTCATGTACATTGAACCATCAGAAAGCAAAGGTATCACTATCTCAGCCACCCATGTGGATGGAGTCTGTGGTTGTTTGGCATTACTATCATTCCCTACTTTGAATTTATATGCTACTGATAAGCAGTCATTTTCTTGCACTTATTCACACATAAGTACTTCGCTTTAAAAAAAAAAAAAGACCTACTGACTGGGCACGGTGGCTCACGCCAGCACTTTGGGAGGCCAAGGGCGGGTGGATTGC
This sequence comes from Macaca fascicularis, assembly GCF_037993035.2. Lineage (NCBI taxonomy): Eukaryota > Metazoa > Chordata > Mammalia > Primates > Cercopithecidae > Macaca > Macaca fascicularis. The sequence continues at coordinate 141,210,286 of NC_088381.1, read as the reverse complement.
TTGAGGTCAGGAGTTCAAGACCAGCCTGACCAACAGGGTGAAATCCCATCTACTAAAAATACAAAAAAATTAGCTGGGCATGGTGGCACACAGCTGTAGTCCCAGCTACTCAGGAGGCTGAGGCAGGAGAATTGCTTGAACCCGGGAGATGGAGGTTGCAGTGAGCCTGGATCACGCCACTGCACTCCAGCCTGGGCTACAGAGCAAGACTCTGTCTCAAAAAAAAAAAAAAAGACATACCACTAGTAGAGTGAAAAAATAATATGTTCAGAGTAACTGAGCAGCACCATAGCATCACCAGAATACATATGTCAGCTGTTTAACAACAGCAACAACAAACAATGACAGGCTTTGCCTTCCCCTTCTGAGGCTGTGTTTTGATTAAAAGATTACTTACACTGTATTTTCTTTTTTCCAAGGTAAAAAGAAATATCAGAAGCAGTTGAGGGGCCAGGAAGTGGGTCTTCTAGGGATGAAGTGACATTCTGCTAGATGGCTTTTTTTTTTTTTTTTTTTGGAGACAGGGTCTCACTCTGTCACCCAGGCTGGAGTGCGGTGGCACAATCATGGCTCACTGCAGCCTCAAATTCCCAGGCTCGGGATCCTCCCAACACAACCTCTTGAGTAGCTGGGACTATAGGCGTGTGCCACCACACTCAGCTATTTTTGTATTTTTTATAGAAACAGGGTTTCGCCATGTTTCCCAGGCTGGTCTCAAACTTCTGAGGTCAAGTGATCCACCCACCTCACCCTGCCAAAGTGCTGGGATTACAAGCATGAACCACTGTGCCCAGCCTGCTGGATGGCTTGTGTGTTGTATGCCTACATTTTTTTGTTGTTGTTTTTTTGAGACAGAGTCCCCCTTCATCACCCAGGCTGGTGCGATCTCAGTCACCACAACCTCTGCTTTCCGGGTTCAAGTGATTTTTTTGTTTCAGCCTCCCGAGTAGCTGGGACCACAGGCGCTTGCCACCATACCCAGATAATTTTTGTATTTTTAGTAGAGAGGGGGTTTCACCATGTTGGCCAGGCTGATCTCGAACTCCAGACCTCAAGTGATCTGCCTGCCTTGGCCTCCCAGGGTGCTGGGATTACAGGCATGAGCCACAGCACCCAGAATTCTTTTCTTATGTTATTGGGGAAAATTTTTTTTTTAATGTCAGGGTGATTTTATACTAATATATAATTTTTTACAGTGAGTCATTTAAAGAGTTTGGAAAACAGAGAGGGGCAAGTATTGTCCCTTATCTTACCTAGAATGTGCTTTTAAATGATAATTTTTTCTTTAATTTGGAATCTTTCAAATCTTTCAAGTTGCCGTCATTTAATTCATCTCCACACTAATCTATAAGAAATAGACTGGTGAGAGAGACTTGATAATATTACTGAGTTTGCTAGGTCAATTGTGGTTTGATGAAAGCTCAAAATGAAGAATCTTACAGAACAGTGTATGTTATGGAGTTTTTATCCAGTACAGTTCCTCATAAGTTTTGATATTTTGTTGTTCTTTGAATCATGTATGATTTAATGATCCAGGATAAATAGAACAACAGTAATCAAGAAGTGTTTTTATTAAACACTTTTATGTGAAAGTAAGTAGATAGAAGAATTGTTTGCCCTGATTCTGAATTTATGACTCATAGCCAGGAAAACTTTCTCTTTTCCATAAGTTGCCTCTTGGACCTGACCTTCCCTATTGTTACATCACCACCTGATAGGAGCAGTGCCTCCAGAAACTTTAGCAGTATGGAACAGATAAATCTGGGTCTGTTACAGGCCTGTAATCCATTGTAAGCTTACAAACATTGTAAAAGAGGGGCAAAAAACACAAGGATCTGAAATAACTTTTTCCAAACTAATTAAGTTGCTCATTGCCATGGCCGGGTACGTTGGCTCACACCTGTAATCCCAGCACTTTGGGAGGCTGAGGCGGGTGAACCACAAGGTCAGGAGTTCAAGATGAGTCTGGCCAAGATGGTGAAACCCCGTCTCTACTAAAAATACAAAAATTAGCTGGGCGTGGTGGCAGGTGCCTATAATCCAAGCTACTCGGGAGACTGAGGCAGGAGAATCGCTTGAACACCGGGGGTGGGCAGAGGTTGCAGTGAACCCAGATCGTGACACTGCACTTCAGCCTGGGTGACAGAGTGAGACTATCTCAAATAAATAAATAAATAAATAAATAAATTAAATTAAATAAATAGCTCATTGCCTTAGGAAAGCCAATAATGCACTCAGCTTTTTAGGGATTATTATATGCAACTTCATTAGCATAGTTGGCTGTACTGGGCAAATACTTTATTACCAAAAATTACATGGCACTTAATGTTTGAAAAAAGGTTTTTATAATTTTAACGTATTTGAGGAACCCTATGAGCTAAGTAATCTGTATTCCCATTTTATGAAGAAGCTGACTCAACATAGAGACAGGAAATACTCTTAGGCCACCCTATTAGATCTCTTTTTGAAGCCATTTACTTGTATTTATATAGAGCTTTATAGTTTATTATGTGCTTTGACCTACTTTCTAATTTGCCATTCACAACAGTTCAGTGAATTGGACAGGGTAGTTCATGAAACTGCATTTTACAGATGAATAAACAGAAGCTCAGAGAGTTCACCCAGCTAATACTAAATGGCAGTGCCTACAGCGAAACCAAGGTTTTCTGAAACTTAGTGCAAAGTTCTTTCACCTACCCCATGTTGATGTTCTGTCATTCAAAAAGCATTCCTCTGCTTTCCTCAAGTATGCCTTAATTATAATGAATGGAGAAGTGTCTAATGCAGAGGACGCTAGACAGCCCAAGGGCCTGAATACTTCCATAAACGTGGACTTTTGGCCTGCACACAGGCTTTTATATAAAAAGTAGGATATTCATCTTAAGAATTAGCAGACCTGGCAAAACAGCGTGCTTTCTATGTGGCAACAGTGTCTTGACCTGAGTAACAGCTGTGCCCTTTGCCTATTCGCCACAATCCCTGCAACTCCCTGTTGTCCCTGCTTTACTCATTTGTTATCTGCCTTTAACTCTTGTATGCATTTGAGTTTGTGAACTCCTCTCTGGGTTATGTCACTTTGATTTATTTTTCTTTGTAGCAACCACTTCTGACTGTATAAAAATCACCAAAAATATTATAATATCTGTTCTTACAGCTGCTGTTAATATACTGCCAAATATAGTTTTTCAAGTTTTTATGTTTTTATAATTGCTAAGTGGCACCATTAGAAATGGTTAAGTTTTAGAGAATGCATGGTTGAAAAGTAATGTGTATGTAATCCCAGCACTTTGGGAGGCCGAGGCGAGTGGATCACCTGAGGTCGGGAGTTCGAGACCAGCCTGACCAACATGGAGAAACCTCGTCTCTACTAAAAATACAAAATTAGCTGGGCCTGGTGGCACATGCCTATAATCCCAGCTACTAGGGAGGCTGAGGCAGGAGAATTGCTTGAACCTGGGAGGCGGAGGTTGCGGTGAGCCGAGATCGTGCCATTGCACTCCAGCCTGGGCAACAAGAGTGAAACTCTGCCTCAAAAAAAAAAAAAAAAAGGAAAAGTAATGTGTAACTACGTTGTTTTAACCTAATTCCTGAGAGTAAAGGATTTCATGGCATTTATGACTCCACTCTTGAATTAGTGTATTCAAATCTCCATTCTATTTTATATTTCCTAAATTTTCTCCTCTATGACAACTTGTACTTAGTGCTTATCTTCATTCTGGATCCTATTCTTTTATTATTATTATTATTATTATTATTATTATACCTTAAGTTCTAGGATATATGTGCAGAACGTGCAGGTTTGTTACATAAGTATACGTGTGCCATGGTGGTTTGCTGCACCCATCAACCCATCATCTAGGTTTTAAGCCCCGCATACATTAGGTATTTGTCCTAATGCTCTCCCTCCCCTTGCCCCCAACTCCCCGACAGGCCCCAGTGTGTGATGTTCCCCTCCCTGTGTCCGCGTGTTCTCATTGTTCACCTCCCACTTATGAGTGAGAACATGTGGTATTTGGTTTTCTGTTCCTGTGTTAATTTGCTAAGAATGGTGGTTTCCAGCTTCATCCATGTCCCTACAAAGGACATGAACTCATTCTTTTTTATGGCTGCATAGTATTTCATGGTATATATGTGCCACATTTTCTTTATCCAGTCTATCATTGATGGGCATTTGGGTTGGTTCCAAGTCTTTGCTTTTGTGAATAGTGCTGCAGTAAACATACGTGTGCAAGTGTCTTTATAGTAGAATTATTTATATTCTTTTGGGTATTGGATCCTATTCTTTAAAAGTGCGTCTGTGCTCATATATTGTTTCCCTCCTGTTCAAGGGATGAACTATCTGTGCTCCTTGCAGAGGCCATCTCCTCCACCAGATTCTTCTAATTCCAACTCTTACTTATTCTGGCAATGCTACCCCCTGTCTCCTCTGTAATCAGTTTTCTTTCTCTAGTGGATCATCCATTAGCATAAAAATATACCATCTTCTTTTTAAAAAAAGTTTTTTTCTTGGTACCCTCAGCTCCTTCTTCTGTTGAACCCATTTAATCATCTCCACAACTTTTACCTCCACCACCCCACCACGGCTGCCCTTATCTTCTTTTGTATTACTATTCCAGTAGTCCTATTGCCTTACTCAGGCTATCAGCAGCAATTGACGTAGCCCATCTCTCACTCCCCCTTGAAACACTAGTTCAGGGATCATACTTTCCCAATTTTCCCCTTCGTCTGTGGACTCTTTTCAGCCTACACCTCTCCGTTAATGATCTCATCCACAATGTGATGGCTTTAAATATCATTTATGTAATATATGCTGATGGTTTTGAAATGTGTATCTCCATACATCTCCCCTGAACTCCATAATGGTATTTCCATCTTAGAAGCAATATAGCATAGGAAGCAAGGGCCCAGCCTTTGGTGCCAGATTACTTGCACTTGCTAGCTTTGCGATTAATGCCTACTTCATGTGGTTGTTGTGAAGATTAGATGAATAAACATAAGTAAAGAGCACCAAATGGCCTGTTTTGGTAGATAGGTGTCACTATCATCATTATTAAACTTTTTCACTTTGATATCTGCTAGTCACCTCACCCTTTAATATGTCACAAATCGAATTCCCCCAAGGAGAGAAGGATCTTTCTCTCCTAGTTTTTTCCAGTCTCAGTATACAGCATCTCTGTCCCTATGCACTAGCCAAACCCTGGATTTGACCTTGACTTCTCTTTTTCTTATACCCTACATCCACTCCATTAACAGTTCCTGTCTGCTTTAGCCTTCAAGAACCTAATCAGTTCTCACTATCTCCACCACTCCTACCCTGGTCCAAGCCAGCATCTCCTCTTAACTGAACCATTGCAGTAGCATTCTACTAGCATCCTACTACCCCTGCTTTCATTATTGTCCTCCTGCCATCCCCTCTTGAGAGATCGGCCTGAGTGATCTTTTTAAGACAGAGGTCTGGCCGGGCACAGTGGCTCACGCCTGTAATCCCAGCACTTTGGGAGTCCTAGGCAGGCGGATCATGACGAGATCAGGAGATCGAGACCATCCTGGCTAACATGGTGAAACCCCATCTCTACTAAAAATACAAAAAAATTAGACAGGCGTGGTGGCGGGTGCCTGTAGTCCCAGCTACTTGGGAGGCTGAGGCAGGAGAATGGTGTGAACCTGGGAGGTAGAGCTTGCAGTGAGCTGAGATCATGCCACTGTGCTCCAGCCAGGGCAACAGAGTGATACTCCGTCTCAAAAAAAAAAAGACAGAGGCCCAATTATGTTGCTTCACTGTCCGATGTCCCCCAGTAGCTTCCTGATCTACTCAGGGTAAAAGCCAAAGTCTTTTAGGCCTTGTAGCCCATTGTATATGAATCCCCTCTGTCTTTTTCCTCTTTTATCTCCTCCTAGCCTTCTTCTTGCTTCCTCTGTTCCAGCCACACTAGCCTCCTGGATATTCCTTAAACACACCAGATATGCTTTCACCTCAGGGCCTTTGTACTTGTTGTAACCTCTAGTAGAACACACATCATCCAGATATATGTGTGGCTCACTTCCTCATCTCTTTCTCTTCACTCAAAAGCCCCATTATCAGGCATTTACTGACAACTTTTAAAAAAATCCAAACACCACTCTCCACCAGACACACACACTCCCTATTCCACTTCCTAGCTTTATTTTTATCTGATAGGGCTTATCACTGTGTGTCATGCCATACATTTTACTTATTTGTTTATCTCTTCCTCACTGAATTGTAAGCTCTGTGAGGACAGTGATCTCCACCTGTTTTGTTTACTGCAAATCTTCAGTACCTAGAATAATTTGTGGTCCATGGTAGCTGCTCCAAAATATTTGAATTAATGAATAAAGGAATGAATGAGAAATGTACTGCTCAAGTTCACCCTGTTGTGGGAGGAATCAGATAGGTAAAGACATGGTTACCAAATTGTGTGACAATAACAGGTGCTCCAGGAGCAAAGAGGAAGAGTGAATGTGAAAGGTTGTAATGAAGGCTTCTAGGAGGAGATGACACCTAAGGCTGAGCCTAAAAACTATGAGTTCCAGTTAAACTAAGTTAGAAGAGAAAGATTTCAGACAGAAGGAACAGCACTATCAGGGACATTGGGATGAGAGAAAACATGTTGCACACTTATTCATTCATTCATTCATTCATTCATTCAACCTAGGGGTGTTGAGAAGGACACAGAAGATGAGACCCAGATTTCATTCATGGATGACCAAGGGGGTGGTGGAATCACTCATTGTGAGAAGGGATAATTTGGTTTTGGACAGGTTGAATTTGAGATGCCTCTAGAATTTTCATTTCAGCTACTATATACCTTTGAAAAATGAACTTAATATTGGAATAATCCCTAGGTCTCCCCTCCCCCAATTGAAGTGATTTGGCATTCTAGAAGAGCTAAATTGCCTCTCCAAACTCTCCTTTACTGTGTAGTTGATGACATGCTCCATGCTTGTTTTTTCCTAAAAGCCTTTAAGTGCCCCTCTCATTTAAGAAAGTACAGGAATAATTAACCTTAGCATCTGAGACTAAAAGTTACTGTACTCTTCCTAAGCACAGTACAATCTCAAATCCTGAAGAAAGTTGTGTTTCTATCCTTTCGCTGCTTTGTTCTTTGGGGTATATTCACTGGATTTTGGAATTACAAGACAAAATTTATTATACCATTCTGTTCAGAAATTCAAATATCAAATCATAGACTTCAAGGCTTTTCTGATTTAAAAAACGATGAAGCTGGGTTTCCTCTGAAAAAAGTCTCTTGTTTATTACAAGGCACACTATATCATGGTTTCCTGGTTTATATATCACCATTACTCTGTAATGCCTGCCTCTGTGTAGATGTGGCAGAAAGACTGACCAGTGATTCTTTACACATTGGGTACCTTTGAAGACCTCTTTAGTTTGTAGCTGAAGGAACTTTGCACAGTAGAATTGCAAATCACTGTTGTTCTGAGAGTGACTTGTTCTGCCCTAATTGGTCTGCTTGCTGCTGTTGCTTCTTAACATTTCAAAGCTATGCAAAATTAGGTTTCCATGTGTCTTTATAGCATTTCTTCACTTCAGCTTACATTAGAACATCTGCTTAACCCTTTTGCTCTTACTTAGCATATGCCCAGCAGAACTGTCTTGCCTCCAAATGTCATTTTTATTTTTGCCAATGGCATGCTCTTATCTCATTGGTGATCTTGGGAATCATAGAATTTTAGAGTTGGACAGCACCTTAAAATGGGTAGGATGTAAATACATTTGTCAGAAAAAAAAGAAAATGAATTCAGGGACACAGTTCCAACAGGTCTAATATTTCAGTATAAAGAATTATCTTTCCAAGAACATTCAATTAATTACTTTATAGAGATTATGATTATATCAGATGTCACAAACTATGGCCCACTACTGTATTTGTTTTTGTAAATAACATTTTATTGGAACAAAGTCATGCCGATTTGTGTACATATTGTTCTGGCTGCTTTTGTGCAATCATAGAGTTGAGTAGTTGCAATAGAGATTGTATGTCCTGCAAAGCCTAAAATATTTTGTTATCTGGTCCTTCACAAAAAACGTTTGCTAAATGAGTTTAAAAACTCATTTCGGCCAGGCATGGTAGCTCACACCTAAATCCCAGCATTTTTGGAGGCTGAGGCAGGCGCATCACCTGAAGTCAGGAGTTCAAGACCAGCCTGGCCAACATGGTGAAACCCCTTCTCTATTAAAAATACAAAAATTAGCCATAGCTGGGCATGGTGGCAGGCACCTGTAATCCCAGCCATTTGGGAGGCTGAGGCAGGAGAATTGCTTGAACCCAGGAGGTGGAGGTTGCAGTGAGCCAAGATTGCACCACTGCACTCCAAGCATGGGCGACAGAGCAAGACCGTCTCAAAAAATAAAACAAAACTCATTTCTCCCAAGGATAACATCAGTTATACTGATGAAATAAAAGAGCAATGTAAGAATCTTTCCACCTACCATGTATATCACCGACTTGTCATTTTCATCCTTTTTCAATTTATTTTTAAAAAGTGGTTTCAACTGGGCATAGTGGCTCACATCTGTAATCCTAATACTTTGGAAGGCTGAGGTGGGAGGATCACGTGAAGCCAGGAACTTGAGACCAGCCTGGGCAACATAAGACCCCTTCCTATAAAAATGAAAAAGTCCTATGAAAGTCCTATAAAAATATAAAAAGTCCTATAAAAATAAAAAAGCCAGGTGTGTTGGTACTTACTTGTGGTCTCCCAGCTACTCAGGAGGCTGAGGTGGGTGGATGACTTGAGCCCAAGAGTTTGAGGCTGCAGTGAGCTGTGATCACACCACTGCGCTCCAGCCTGGGTGACAAATTAAGATCCTGTCTCTAACAAAAAAACAGGAAAGAAAGAAAAAGAAAGAAACAGTAGTTTCTACTTAAAGAAACAAAAAGCAAACAAAAAAACTCTGGAGATAGGTAGATAGCAATTGGTTATTTCAGTTGCCTTTTACTGTGTGTAGCTTTTATATTTAGGAGAAAGTCATCTTACAGTGTGCTGAGCTTGTTACTATTTCTGTGCCATTTTTCCAACCATTTTGTGTTCCTTTACCAGATTTTTTTGTGTTAAGATTACCTGTGCATTTCCTTCTGGTACAAGTTTCCTGATTTAGTAATTTGTAATAGATTCACTATATGTTATTATTTTCTCCAGTGTCGGAACCTGCTTAATTGCTATATCGGTTTATATCTACCCATAACAAAAAGTTTTAAAGAATATAATAATTTTTAAATACTAAGCTGGATATTTATAGTGTAGAGTAATTAACTTGAGAAAGTTATACTTTAATTTTTCACTTTTGGTTAGCTTGATCCTTCTGCTCAGATTTCACCAATTTAAATTCTAAGTTACTGAAGTTCTGTCCATGTTAGATCGGTTTTCTTTGAAAAAAAGGATTTTTGTCATTATTGTGAAGCTTTTTCATGATACTTGTATTTGTCAGTGTGAATTCTATCTAAAACCGTGAAATTATTATTAAAGTAGAAAGTGTTAGAGCAGCAATGATAAAATAATTCTGAATGTCTGAACAGCTGTGTTGCCACTTCCACATTTTTATTAGTTCCTGAAGCATATTGTCTTTTGTTGTTGTTGAGATGGAGTCTCGCTCTGTCACCCAGACTGGAGTGCAGTAGCGCGATCTTGGCTCACTGCAACCTCTGCCTCCTAGGTTCAAGCAATTCTGATGCCACAGCCTCCAGAGTAGCTGGGACTACAGGCGCATGCCACCACGCCCTGCTGGTTTTTGTGTTTTTAGTAGAGACGGGGTTTTACCATGTTGGCCAGGATGGTCTCAAACTCCTGACCTCAGGTGATCCACTGACCTTGGCCTCCCAAAGTGCTGGGATTACAGGTGTGAGCCACCGTGCCTGGCCAGCATGTTGTCTTTTTAAAGAGGTGTTTGTGCCACTAAGATGTATGTAAATTATTTTTTTCTTTCTTTTCTTTTCTTTTTTTTTTTTTTTTTTTTTTTTGAGATAGAGTCTCACTCACTCTGTTGCCCAGGCTGGAGTGCAATGGTGCAATCTCAGCTCACTGCAACCTCCACCTCCCGGGTTCAAGTGAGTCTCCTGCCTCAGCCTTCCGAGCAGCTGGGGTTACAGGCACCTGCTACCACACCTGGCTAATTTTTGTATTTTTAGTAGAGACAGGGTTTCGCCATGTTGGTGAGTGGTCTCAAACTCCTGGCTTCAGGTGATCCACCCTCCTCAACTTCCTCCAAAAGTGCTGGGATTATAGGCATGAGCCATTGTGCCCAGCCTGTATGTAAATTCTACATTTCATACTTAATGTAGGTTGTCTTTTTTCAGTCCTTTGATTAGTTAACTGTGGCCTGATCGCCTAGGATACTGGTTTCAAGTAGACAGTTTTAGGGCAGACATTGTCCTCTTAGTCACTTTTATCTTCTTTTCTTAAAAATGCTCAGAAATCTTAGTTTATGTGGTCGGAATGAAAGACTCAAGTTAACAAATAATATGGAAGTATTGGCCAGGCGCAGTGGCTCATACCTGTAATCCCAGCACTTTGAGAGGCCAAGGTGGGCGGATCACCTGAGGTCAGGAGTTCAAGACCAGCCTGGCCAACTTGGCAAAACTCCATCTCTACCAAAAAAAAATACAAAAAATGTAGCTGGGCATGGGGCCATGCACCTGTAATCCCAGCTACTCGGGAAACTGAGGCACAAGAATCACTTGAACCCAGGACACAGAGGTTGCAGTGAGCCTAAAACTGCTCCACTGCACTCCAGCCTGGGTGACAGAGTAAGACTCGTGTCAGAAAAAAAAAAAGAAATATGGAAGAAATATGGAAGTATTGCAACTGTAGAATTTGTGAGAGGAAGCCTGGGCTTAATTTCTAATCATTAATATTTCAGTACCTGACTGAAGTAACTGTAATGTGGCAAACTATAATGATGTACAGGAACTGACACCCAAAAGTATGAACAAATGCAAGAATTCATATTATCTGTTTTCTTTCATTAGAGAGTCAGAGGTCATGAAATATGACAAATATGATTCCTTACTGATACATTAGTACAATACTATAAAATTATTAAGGCCTATCTCAAAAAGCACAATTTTATTTATTTTTTTTATTTTTGAGATGGAATCTCAGTCTGTCACCCAGGCAGGAGTGCAGTGGCGTGATCTCAGTTCACTGCAACCTCTGCCTCCTGGGTTCAAGCAATTCTCCTGCCTCAGCCTCCTGAGTAGCTGGAATTACAGGCACGTGCCACCACACCTGGCTAATTTTTTGTATTTTTAGTAGATACGGGATTTCACCATGTTGGCCAGGCTGGTTTCGAACTCCTGGCCTCAAGTGATCCACCTGCCTTGGCCTCCCAAAGTGTTGGGATTACAGACATGAGCCACCACACCTGGCCACACATGTTTTTATAACCATATAGTTGGGCTGTGTATGGTGATTTACACCTGTAATCCCAGCACTTTGGGAGGCTGAAGCAGGAGGATCGCTTGAGCCTAGGAGTTCAAGGCTGCAGTGAATTATGATTATGTCACTATGCTCCAGCCTAGGCAGCAGGGCAAGACCCCATCTCTACAAAAAAAAATGTTTAAAAATTAGCTGGGTGTGGTAGTGCACGCCTGTAGTCCCAGCTACTGGGGAGGCTGAAGTGGGAGGTTTACTGGAACCCAAGAGTTCAAGGCTGTAGTGAACTGTCCTGTGCCACTTGCATGCCAGCCTGGGCAACAAGGCAAGACCCTGTCTCCAAACAAACAAGCATATAATTGGGCGAAGAAAATGTTATATTTCCCTGAATATTGTAAGGAGACTAACTGGAGAACAGTCCCATTCTAAATTGACCTTTTATTTTTCCCTTCTTCAGTCTTCCAACCTTGAAGTAGTCCTATCTGTTGCCTTAGATACTGAACACTGCAGGCTACAATTATACAATGAGCAGATTGATTAAACTGCAAATTTAAATATCTTAGAATTGTCAGTGCCATTTGGTAATGTTGTATATTGACTGGTCAGCTACAACAGGAGACTGGTCAGCTGTCTCCTGTTTCCTACAACTGATATTTAGCATATTTTTCTTTCAACAAATATTTCTTGAACTGCTACTCTGTTCCAGGTGTTGTTCAAGTTCCAGGGATACAGCAGTGAATGATAGAAGGAAGAACCTTGCCCTCATGGAGCTTACCTTCCAGCAAAATACTAATTGTTACATGAGGGTTGGTTAAATATGAGTAGTTACTGTTGTTGGTGAATGACTGTTCTACCAATTTGCCTGGAACAGCCCTATTATAACACCCATTTATTAGTTTAATAGTCATCCCTTTCATTTTCAAAGGGTTCCCAGTTTGTAGAGTAAATTATATGACCGTCCTTGTTCTAAACCTTTCGTATACATTAATTCGTTTAATCCTCACAGTAACCCTATGAGGTATATGAGATTATTAACATCATTATACAGGTGTAGAAAGTGAAGCACAGAGAAATTAAATTAACCTGCCTTTGATGGGAGTAACTTGCAAAACCAGAATTCAAATCCAAACAACAGCTTGGTTCCTAGTCACTCTACTAGACTGCCTCCATACTACTGTTCTCAATCTTTACTGTTTTACTCTGCCTGTCATCTTTCCTCTCCCCAGCAAAGTAAAGCAGGTAAAGTAATACCACACATTCGCAGATGAATTTATGGTTCTGCAGAGTGAATTTTCTCCACTTGCTACTCCCTCCTTTACAAATCTGTCTTCCTATCTACTCGGCCTCACTTTATCCCTCCATTTCATAGGAATGGACATCTCTCCTCCTGTCTAAAACTTGTATTCTAGCCCCATCTCACCCTGCATTTTGTTGGACTTTGTCCTCTAAATTACTCTTCTCTTTTTCTTGGGCCTTCCATTTCCATTGTTCCACTAGCTTTTCCCATTCAGCACATGAAGAGGATTTTTTGTTGTCATTGTTGAAAATGTATATCACTCTTTTAAGAATTATGCTTTACTACTGGGAAAGGTTTTTAAAAGTTTATTAATAATATAATGATGATAAATGGCTGCTAATTTTTACCCTATTTAAATTCCAGGTACTGTATATAATCTCTAATCCTTTTAACAAACTACAGATATTTTACAGATGAAGAGATGGAAGCTCAATGGGCTACATAACTTTCTTAGCTTATGAATAGTAGCACTGAATTCAGTCTCGTATTTGTCTTAATCCAAAGCCCATTCTATTTCAAGTATAACATGCTAGTGTATCACAATTCTTAAGACTTCCCTTGATCCTCTGCCTGTGCCTTATTGCCCTACAGCTCTCCTTTTTATAGAAAAGCTTTGTAAAAAAAGTATTTAATACTTGTAGACTCTTCTTGCCTTTCATTTACTTATCGACCCATTCTAGTCTAACTTCTACTTCTGTATCAGGATCCTCCAAAGAAACAATCTCTAGGAGGTTTTATATATATATATGATATGATATATATATATCATATATGATATATATCACATTAATATATATTATATATTATCTATTTTAAGAATTCACTCATGTGATTGTAGGGGCTGGCAGGCTGGCAAGTCTGATACCTGTAAAGCAGGCCAACAGGCTGGAAACTCAGGCAGGGTTTCTTCTCCAGGAAACTTGTTTTTGCTCTTGAGGCCTTCAACTGATTGGATGAAGCCTATCCATATTACCAAGGCTAATCTCCTTTACCTAAATTCAATTTATTGTAATAATATTTACAGAGTAGCTTCTAATTACGCATAGAATCAAGATCAAAGTCCTTATCAGGAATAGAAGACCTCCCGTGATTAGGCCTTTCCTACTATATCTCCCATTATGCCTCTCCCATTGCCAAGTCTACTTACCAAGCCATACTAAAATATTTATAGAGCCCCAGAATTGCCATGTTGTTTGCTTCCATGTCCTGTACTGCTGTTTCTTTTGCCTGGCATGTCCAGTACTTCTGTTATTTCCCTGTCTCCCTGCCCCTACCTAGAGCATCAAGAAAAATTATTTCAGCACCCAGTTCAGTCTTCTCCTTTGTATAACCTTCCCCAATTTCACAAAGAGTTTGATTATACCTCTTTTCTGACATCACTGTACCTTGTTCTCAGCTCTACTGTAGCACTTACCTATGGTATTCTTTATTTTTTGTCTGATTGTTGCCTTTCAGTAACCGTCCAGGTATTTCCACTGGCTGGCATATTATAGGCACTCATCAAATGTATGGTGGTGGTGGAGATGATGAGGCCTAGTGGATCACAGGTTAAGTAAGGCCATGTCCCCATATCAAGTTTTCCTAGGCTTGGATCACATATAGAGGAGAGTGGTAGACAGTTCTGATAGTCTCCCTTGTCCCTTCTAGAGGCTGCTGCGCCAACCTTAGCAACAGATTCTTTTTGATCTATATTTTTTATGATAATCTGATACCTATTCTCAGCCTTCATATTGCTTTCGTTTTATTTTGCTGTATCCTTGAGGCAGTTAAAAAGAAAGGATACTGTTAAATTACTATTACATTCCATCACAGGAGGAATTATGCATCAGCTTGTTCTCATGTGATTCTCATGTGCCAAAAAGTATTTTCTGAGCCAGTAAAAAGAAAATTATTTTTTGGGGGTAGTTTTTAAATCTTCCTGTGTCCCCAAAATGTCTCCATGCATTTAATGTCAAGTTAAAACCCAAGCCAAGGCTGGGTGCAGTGGTGCACACTTGTAGTCCTGGCTACACATGAGACTGGGACGGGGGGATCACTTGAGCCCAGGAGTTCAAGGCTGTAATGCTCTATGATCATACCTGTGAATAGCCACTGCACTCCAGCGTGGGCAACATAGTGAGACCTCGTCTCTAAAATTATTAGACGCTGGGCACAGTGGCTCGCACCTGTAATCCCAGCACTTCAGGAGGCTGAGGGGGGCAGATCACTTGAGATCAGGAGTTCCAGACCAGCCTGGCCAATGTAGTAAAACTCCATCTCTACTAGAAATACAAAAATTAGCCGGGCGTGATGGCAGGAGCCTGTAATCCCAGCTATTCGGGAGGCTGAGGCAGGAGAATCGCTTGAACCCGGGAGTGGGGAGGTTGCAGTGAGCCAATATCGCATCATTGCTCTCCAGCCTGGGCGACAGAGTGAGACTCTGTCTCAAGAAAAAAAAAAATTATTAGGAAAAATGTCAGTGTTAACTCTGAGAGAACAAATAATGGCTTTTTAAAGATTGTTAATAGAGTAATGAAGACTTACTGTGTTTTTAACACGAAAATTTTAGGTGACCAAGGGTCCTGCTATAACATACTGGGGTCATAGGATAGTAGAATGGTCAACACCTCAATTTAGACATGTTACTTCTTGCTCTAAATACACTTGTAGATGCTACTTGTGGTGTAACTCCTTATGTGTTTAATATGTATCTGACTCTTGGTTTTCTTGATTTTTTAAATGGGTGAAGGATCTAGTTATGAATTCTTTGCCCTTTATGGAATTTGATATCTTGGGTTTTATTCCATCTGTTACTTCCCTTTTACTTACTTTTATCTTATTGTTTTGCATTGTGTTTGTAAAATAATGGCTTTGGCTTATTTTTTCCTGAACTTTTCTGCAGTTTGGTTTGAGTATCTGGCTTTGGGTACCACTCCTGAACTTAGACTCCATCTGTACTTGTGACTTTTGGAAGGCAGAAGTCAGTGTTTTCTGTGGAAGATGACTTTTTTTTAATATTGTATATGTGTATCTTCCCCTCCCCTTTTTCGTTTCTCTTAAAAGACTGGAAAGAAAGCGGTTAAAGCAGTTCTGTGGGTCTCAGCAGATGGACTCAGAGTTGTGGATGAAAAAACTAAGGTAAGATTCTTTATTTTGATTTTGATTTTTTTTTTTTTTTTTTTTTTGGAGATGGATTTTCACTCTTGTCGCCCAGGCTGGAGTGCAATGGCGCCATCTCAGCTCACTGCAACCTCCGTCTCTCGGGTTCAAGCAACTCTCCTGCCTCAGCCACCCGAGTAGCTGGGATTACAGGGGTGTGCTACCACGCCTGGCTAACTTTTCTATTATAAGTAGAGACGGGGTTTCACCATGTTGGCCAGACTGATCTCAAACTCCTGACCTCAGGTGATCCACCGGCAGCTTCCCAAAGTGCTGGGATTAAAAGAGTGAGCCACCGTGTCTGGCCTAAGGTAAGATTCTTATAAGCATAAATAGGACTCCTCATATGTTTTTAAAAATCTCTAATGATCAGATATAATACCCTTAAGCTGTTGAAAGGTATTATATTGTTGAAGCTTTATCCTTCCACTTAGTCCAAAGTACAATCTTCTGAGAGACTATTTAACGTTCAGGAAACCACTTTAGTTACTCATTTACTTTATGAAAAATAGTATTCTCTCAACATTTTGTTCTACATGACATAGCATGTCTAAGGTACTAAGCATTAGCATTTAGTGTTAAGATCTGAGTTCTATTTTTTTTTTTTTTTTTTTTGATATGGAGTTTCACTCTTGTTGCCCAGGCTGGAGTGCAGTGGTACAATCCCAGCTCACTGCAACCTCCACCTCTTGGGTTCAAACGATTCTCCTGCCTCAGCCTCCCAAGTAGCTGACTACACACACGGACCACCATGCCCCACTAATTTTTGTATTTTTTGGTACAGACGAGGTTTCACCTTATTGGTCAGGCTGGTCTTGAACTTCCGATCTCAAATGATCTGCCTGCCTTGGCCTCCCAAAGTGCTGGGATTACAGGCATGAGCCACTGCCCGTGGCCTATTTTTGTTCTTACATATTTTTTTAAAAGTTTTTACTCTCACAAATTTGATATAAAAGATGATAGACTATCCTTTTACCGTATTTTAAAATTAAAAACAGATGGACTCCACATCTGAAATTTCTTCTTGCTCTGAAGAAAACACTATTTTAAGAAAATGATATTTGAACTAATTAACCTGGCTTTTGACTCAAAACTCAATTTAAGTGACATCTTAAGGACTAGTAAATGGCTCTTTGGTTAACATTTACTTAGAATCCAAATAATATCTCAAATCATAGGTAGCATTTTGCATTTGAGAAACAGTGATCCTAAATGCCTAAATAAGAATAGACACACAGCTCTACCCCTAGAAAGCATAAGGTGTTATATAAGGACATTTAATTATTAATTAAAATTTCCTAGAATACCTAAAGTCAGGAAAAAATTTAACAAGAAGATAATTTTTTAAAAAATTCAAATGCCACTGAAAGGGGAGAAAGTCTGGCAGGTAAAAAGCAGTTTTGATAGGAAACTTGCCTGGTAATTTCAAGTGATTTAATATAGCTGCATTTTAGTTATTTGACCTTACATTGCGTACTTTTTTTTAAGTTCAAGAGAAGCAATAGTCTTCAATTTTAGTACATTACTGTAGGAAACAGTGATCATTTTAATTATTTTTTGGAACTTGTGTAGTTTTCATTAGTGTTTGGATGAAATTTGTTACACTTGAAAGCTATGTATTTAATTGTTTTATACAATAGTTGGAAAGTAATATTGCCCCCTTGTGGCTACTCACACCACTGGCATTCATTAGTTTAGTTTTTTCCACACTGAATAGTAGTAATTAGTAGTCTTTGGTGGCTTGTCACCATTGGGACCATCTTCCCACCTTGTATTTCGCTATAAGCAGGAACTAATACTGTGTTGGGATCAGTATTTGTGATAACACCATGCCATGATCTGCACAAATTTTTGTGGAACAGAAGCTGAAATCTGAAGCCCTTAACCTTTGAGCAAGAAGCTCTGTCAGATTGCCTTGCTATCCCATCTCCCAACTCATGTGTATCTTGATTCTGATAGTGTTCCTACCTTTTTTTTGTTTTGTTTTGTTTTGTTTTGTTTTTTTCTTTTTCTTGAGACAGTGTCTTATACTGTCACCCAGGCTGGAGTACAGTGGCACAGACATAGCTCACTGCAGCCTCAGTCTCCTAGACTCAAGGGATCCTGCAACCTCAGCCTCTCAAGTAGCTGGGACTGCAGGCACACACCACCATGGCCCAGATATTTTTTTCTTTTTTTAGAGATGGGGGTCTCACTATGTTGCCCAGGCTGGTTTCGAACCCCTGGGCTCAAGCAATCCTCCCACCTCAGCGTCCCAAAGTGCTGGGATTACAGGTGTGATCTACTGCACTCAGCCTAGTGTTCCTATTTGAGTATAGTAACTCTTAGTGTCTTAGAAAAAGAGATAAATGAATGGCCGGGTGCAGTGGCTTATGCCTGTAATCCCAGCACTTTGGGAGGCCGAGGCAGGCGGATCACGAGGTCAAGAGATCAAGACCATCCTGGCTAACACGGTGAAACCCCATCTCTACTAAAAATACAAAAAATTAGCTGGGCGTGGTGGCGGGCGCCTGTAGTCCCAGCTACTCAGGAGGCTGAGGCCGAAGAATGGCGTGAACCCGGGAGGCAGAGCTTGAAGTGAGCCAAGAACGCGCCACTGCACTCCAGCCTGGGCCACAGAACAAGACTCTGTATCAAAGAAAAAAAAAAGAAAAAGAGATAAATGAATTGCAAATGGAAATGTAATTGAACCTAGTAGATGGAAATGTGAATGGAAATGAAATTTATGTTACAAAGAAAAAAATTAGAAAAACAAGTTTCAAAATGACTGTTCAGTGTGTTTCACTTCCAGCAATAGCTAAATAGAGCTTCTGTTGGACTGACCCTCTAGCAAACAACTGTAAATTCTAAACAAAATAACCCAATTATTCAAAGACACTAGAAAATAACCCAAACAGATAGATTCTAGAGAGAAGCCGACACTTAGAAGAAGGAAATTGTATTGGGTGATTTCCCATTTCACAGCTTCTAGCTTAAGGATAGGTCCTAGTCTGTACCATATAGGGTAGCTCTAACTTCAGTAAGAAACACTTAGTCTTTTGGTCTTAAAAACCAAAAGACATAATTTTTTTGTGTGTTTGTTTGTTTTTTTTTTTGAGATGGAGTCTGGCTCTGTCGCCCAGGCTGGAGTGCAATGGTGCGATCTTGGCTCACTGCAACCTCTGCCTCCTGGGTTCAAGCAATTCTCCTGCCTCAGCCTCCTGAGTAGTTGGGATTACAGGCACCCGCCGGCACACCCAGCGAATTTTAGTATTTTTGGTAGAGACGGAGTTTCACCGTGTTGGCCAGGTTGGTCTCGAACTCCTGACCTCAAGTGATCCACCTGCCTCAGCCTCCTAAAGTGCAGAAGACAGAATTTGAGGCAACAATAGCCACTAGAAGGTAAAAAGAGAGGCTGGGCGTGGTGGCTCACACCTGTAATCCCAGCAGTTTGGGAGGCCAAGGTGGGTGGATCACTTGAGGCCAGTAGTTCAAGACCAGCCTGGCCAACATGCTAAAGCCCTGTCTCTCCTAAAAATACAAAAAATTGGCTGGGCATGGTGTTGTGTGCCTATGGTTCCAGCTACTTGGGAGGCTGAGGCACGAGAGTCACTTGAACCTGGAAGGCAGAGGTTGCAGTAAGCTGAGATTGCGCCATTGCACTCCAGCAGCTTGGGTGACAGAGCAAGACTGTCTCAAAAAAAGAAAGTAAAAAGAGAATCCTGAAAATAAGCCAAAAAGGAGTAATTCTGTCCCAAATTCTGTTCATAAATTCTGCCCTAATCTCTGCCCCTTTAGCCATGTAGATTCAAGGCAGACTCCAAATAGCCCAACTAAGGATATAAAAAGTGATACTTGATTACCTACGTATGGTGACACGCACCTGTAGTCCTACCTACTTGGGAGGCTGAGGCGGGAGGATCGCTTGAGCCCAGGAGTTGAGGTTACAGTAAGCAGTGATTGTGCCACTGCACTCCAGCCTGGATGATGGAGCGAGGCAGTCTCAAAAAAAGAACAAAAACACCCTGATGTCTGAGGTGCTGTTCAAAAGATAGAGTTTTCCATTTGAGTATAATCAAATAAGCTACCTGATAAAACCAAAAACGTAACATTTCCAAGGAATATAATGGAATCCAGACTCTCCACATACAACATTCACAATGTCTACAATGTGGTTACTCAGCATACAACAAAACAGACAAGTCTGACTTATTCTCATCAAAATAACAATCAATAAAGACCCAACTTCAAGATGACTCAGATGTTGGAATTAGCAGACAGATTTTAAGTACCCTCCTTCATTATTTGACCAAGAAATAAACATCTCTTGTCTTTGAGTCATTATATTGTTTTGTATTTATAGCATCACCACAACTAGTACAGAAAATGGCACACTGAAGTAGAGTGCTACCTTAACAGAAATGAAAATAGTGTATAGTAGGGATTATAACTATACTCAGTGACAGAAAGGAAATATGTTCATATTGAATGAAGAGATAGAAATCTTGGCAGAGAATAGAAACTATGAAAAAGAAACAAATGGCCAGGCGCGGTGGCTCACACCTGTAATCCCAGCACTTTGGGAGGCCGAGGCAGGTGGATCATGAGGTCAGGAGATTGAGACCATCCTGGCTAACACAGTGAAACCTGTCTCTACTAAAAACACAAAAAATTAGCCGGGTGTGGTGGCACATGTCTGTAGTCCCAGTTACTTGGGAGGCTGAGGCAAAAGAATTGCTTGAACCCTGGAGGCAGAGGTTACAGTGAGCCAAGATCGCGCCACTGCATTCCAGCCCAGGTGACAAAGTGAGACTGTCCAAAAAAAAAAAGAAAAAGAAAAAGAAACAAATGGAAATTCCACACCTGAAAAAATATAGTATCTGAAGTAAATTCACTGGATAGGGTATATCTAATGTAAAAAAGCAAGACGCAGAACTGTGTGTGTATGTGTGTAGTGTTCATTGTGTAACGAAGGTAGCATAAACATGACTATTATATGTATTTGCTTATATTTGGAAATAAACCCAAAGGATTAAAGATACTGATTTACATATATTGTTGAATGTGGACTCTACCATGAAAGAGATGTAAAACTAGAATCAACAAGCATATGCTTAGAACATGTAGATGAGAGAGGTATCTGGGTAAAGTGCCTCTTAGGATATCTGCTAAGTCCAATTCTCAGTATTTAAACTGCTGGACACAGATCTAGCTATTCCATAGCCTAGTTGTATCAGATGTATGGATTGTGCATCATGAAATGAACATCCTGTGTTCTGAGAAGCTCAAATAACCTCATAAGTCTTCTCTTTCTTTGTGTGTCCTATTTTCTAGGACCTCATAGTTGACCAGACGATAGAGAAAGTTTCTTTCTGTGCCCCAGATAGGAACTTTGATAGAGCCTTTTCTTACATATGTCGTGATGGCACCACTCGTCGCTGGATCTGTCACTGCTTCATGGCTGTCAAGGACACAGTGAGTCCAACAAATATGTATTTAATGATGAGTATTCTCAGTTAGCTGGGCTCTTTCTGGGTTTGCTCAGCCAAGCAGTTTCTACTACATTTTTAACAAGTTTGTGCTGCTACAGCTGCTCTTGGAAGTGCCTAAACTAGCCTACTTTCAGCTCCTTTTATTCAAATATTTTACACTCTTGGTGTAACCCCGGGAGTTGCAACTCACTGAACAAAATGATTGGCTGAAACCAAAGATCATTAAAGGAAGATAAAAATGGTCTGGTGATAGTGGTTGCTAAACTTTATTTGAAACTTTTAATTATTGGAAGTATTTTCAGGGTTCTTAAATGTATTTGTTTGCTAACACATATGGGTATGGTATTAAAAATGTATTTGCAAAGAGACTACTACAAATGAAAGAACTTGGCTGGGCCTGATGGCTCACCCCTATAATCCCAGCACTTTGGCCAGGGCAGGAGGATCACTTGAGACCACAAGTTGGAAACCAACCTGGGTTATGTGGCAAGACCTCATCTTCACAAAGTTAAATAAAAAATTAGCCAGGCATGGTGGCACATGCATGTAGTCCTAGCTACATGCCTTGGGAGGCTGAGGCGAGCAGATCACTTGAGACCACGTGTTGGAGGCTACAGTGAGTCATCGTGCCATTACACTCCAGCCTGGGTGACAGAGTGAGACCTTGTCTCCAAAAAAAAAAACTGAGTTGGAGTATACTTTCAACTATTATAAAAATAGAAATACTGGCCAGGCACGGTGGTTCACACCTGTAATCCCAGCACTTTAGGAGGCCGAGGAAGGCAGATCACAAGGTCAGGAGTTCAAGACCAGCCTGGCCAATATGGTGAAACCCCCGTCTCTACTAAAAATACAAAAAAATTAGCCAGGCATGGTGGCACATGCCTGTAGTCCCAGCTACTCGGGAGGCTGAGGCAGAAGGATTGCTTGAACCCAGGAGGTGGAGGTTGCAGTGAGCTGAGATTGCGCCACTGACTCCATCCTGGGCAACAGAGTAAGACTCCATTTAAAAAAAAGAAAAGAAATACTGGCCGGGCATGGTGGCTCACACCTGTAATCCCAGCACTTTGGGAGGCTGAGGTGGGCAGATCACCTGAGGTCAAGGGTTCAAGACCAGTCTGGCCAACATGGTAAAACCCTGTCTCTACTAAAAATGCAAAAATTAGCCAGGTGTGGTGGCGCATGCCTGTAATCCCAGCTACTTGGGAGACTGACTCAGGAGAATCGCTTGAACCGGGATGCAGAGGTTGCAGTGAGCCAAGATTGTGCCACTGAACTCCAGCCTAGATGACAGAGTAAGACGCCATCTCAAAATAAAACAAAAATAGGCCAGGCATGGTGGCTCATGCCTGTAATCCTAGCACTTTGGGAGGTCGAGGTGGGCATATCACTTGAGGTCGGGAGTTCAAGACCAGCCTGGCCAACATGATGAAACCCTGTCTCTACTAAAAATACAAAAATTAGCTGGCCATGGTGGTGGGTGCCTGTAATCCCAGTTATTCAGGAGGCCGAGGCACGAGAATCGCTTGAACCCAGGAGGCAGAGGTTACAGGTGAGTAAAGCTCTTGCCAAAGTTTAATCTGGATGATAAGTAGTGGCTATGCGCTAAAAATTGACCAAAATTGTTTAAAGATCTTTGAGACACTGGTGTAAACAAATGCTAAGAACTCAGGCTCTGAGTCAGATACGGGTTTCAGTTCTGATTCTGGTTCTTACTAGCGTGGGATTTGGGGCAAGTTACTTAACATTCTCTGTCTTGGTATATACTTCTATAAATGGAGAAAGTGGTTGTGAATACTAAATTGGATAATGAGTATAAGCACACTTAGCATAGGGTCTGGCCCACATTACTCCAAAAATTTTAGCTAGTAATGTTTAAGCTGTTCTTCCTTGGTTTGACACAGGTACTTTGAAAATGAGTTAAAGTAACTGAACTATGCTTTTGTCCTCTGTTTCTCAGACCCTAAGTAAACCACAAATTTAGTATATTTTGCTATCACTACACTTTAAAAATCTGGAGTTCAAGAGTTTCCAGATACTAATTTAAAAACCATTTTATTGTCAAATCATGGCCCGGCAGGCTGTTTGAATCTCCTAGGCCAATAGTTCTACTGTATCAAAATCACCTGGAGGACTTGCTTTAAAACATAGATTGCTGGGCCCCATCTCCAGCGTTTTTCATTCAGTGAGTTTGGGGTTGGGACTTCAGAATTTGCACTTAAAGTTCCCAGATGATGCTGTTGGTTGGGGATGAGGTCACTCTGCAACAACTTCTGCCCTAGGCCTAGGAGAAAGAATAAACTTCCTTGACCTGTAGCTTTGTCCTTATAATAGAGCTGCGTTCAAATGCAAACACATTAGAAGAATCTTTCAGTACTCCTGTTTCATGCTTTAACGTCTGGCCTAATATCGTCCTACTGGGAAGTTAGATGGAAACTCATGTGGATTCATAGAGTAATTCTGTCAGTCTTTAAGTAGTCAAAAGTTTTTTTAAAAAGTTTAAAAGTTTTAAAAGAGTAAAAAGTAGTCAAAGGTAGTAAAATCTTAGGGACATAAAGCATTTTAAACCTCTACCTGTCCTTATGATAACTAACACTGTCATGCAAAATCCAGTGAAACGACTTGTTCAGAGCTGTGTGTAGGAGCAGCTGCCTACGTGGTGTGATTTTGAGAACACCACAAAAGACTTCCTGTTCCCAAATATCTCTTCTCACTGTGAATGATGCCAACAATTATACCATCTCTAGATTTTTTATTCCACAATTAGCAAAATGGTTTAAAATACAGATAACCCTGCTAAAAATAATCCATTAAATTTATTAAATTGACTCTGGGTAATCCAGTGTATCTATATAAAGCAGTGTTTTGTTCATATACATACGTCCTCCACTCCTCCCACACACAAATCGGTTTTCTCTGCTTAATTCTTTTATAAGTAGACAGTGTGGATGAAAACATGCTTTCGCTTTTGCCTGTGTTTGGTTGGGAGGTAGAGTTGGGAATTAGAGAGAGCTAGAGGAAGATAGGAAAGGTATGGGGGAAAACCTAAAAGCACTGAGGGCCATAAATGAGGAGGGTTGCTTAGAGGGAGGTTTCAGAAAGGGGAGACAGCAAAGCGTTTGTCTCATTGTTAGTGTTTTTTGAAACAGGGTCTCACTATGTCACCTGGGCTGGAGTGCAGTGGCACAATTACAGCTTACTGTAGGTTTAAGCGATCCTCCCACCTCCCAAGTAGGACCACAGACACACACCACCACCACACTCGACTAATTTTCTTTTCTTTTTATTATTATTTTTTTTTAATTATTATTTTTTTTTGAGACAGAGTTTTGCTCCTGTTGCCCAGGCTGGAGTGCAGTGGCACGATCTTGGCTCACCGCAACCTCCACCTCCCGGGTTGAGTTCAAGTGATTCTCCTGCCTCAGCCTCCCGAGTAGCTGGGATTACAGGCATGCGCCATCATGCCTGACTAATTTTGTATTTTTAGTAGAGACAGGGTTTCTCCATGTTGATCAGGCTGGTCTCGAACTCCTGACCTCAGGTGATCTGCCCGCCTCAGCCTCCCAAAGTGCTGGGATTACAGGCTTGAGCCACTGCACCCGGCCTTTATTTTTATTTTTATTTATTTTTTGAGACAGAGTTTCGCTCTCGTTGCCCGGGCTGGAGTGCAATGGTGCCATCTAAGCTCACAGCAACTTCTACTTCCCAACTTCAAGCAATTCTCCTGTCTCAGTCTCCCAAGTAGCTGGGATTACAGGCACCCGCCACCACGCCCGGCTAATTTTTGTGTTTTTAGTAGAGATGGGGTTTTGCCGTGTTGGCCAGGCTGGTCTCGAACTCCTGACCTCATGATCCACCCACCTCGGCCTCCCAAAGTGCTGGGATTACAGGTGTGAGCCATCCCACCTGGCCTAATTTTCTTTTTTTTTTTTTTTTTTTTTGATAGAGACAGGGTCTCACTGTATTATGCAGGCTGGTCTCAAACTCCTGGACTCAAGCGATCTGCCCACATCGGCCTCCCAAAGTGCTGGGATTACAGATGTGAGCCACCATGCCCAGCCGCATTCCTTTTTAATCACTGGAATTGTATTTGTTTATCAGATGTTTTAAGTTTGCACCTTTTTTTCCTAGACATACTAACACTGCATTAAGCTCCTGAAATATGCCTTGCCTTTCCAGTAGTTTCTTAGAAATGGCTGGTAAATATTCCCTCTCCTTCCCCAAAGGGCAACTAGAAGCTTGCATGTCAAGGCTTGAAACCTTGCATAGAGTCTTCTAAGCTGTTGGCCAGGGCTGACATGACAGAGCCTAAGTGATAAAGAGTTCTCCATGGCTGCTTGCAAAAGCGCAGGTTGCTGGTTATCACTTTACTTCAAGGCTTGTAACAGTGAATTGAACCATCATAAGCACTACCTGAGAAAATTTATTCATTTAAATTAATTTGGCATATGAGAATATATTAAAACAATTTTAAGTTGGAATTTGCAACATCTTGCTTTCATAAAAACAGACTTATTTGGGCCGAGTGTGGTAGCTCACGCCTGTAATCCCAGCACTTTGGGAGGTTGAAGCAGGTAGACCACTTGAAGCCAGGAGTTGGAGACCAGCCTGCCCGACATAGCAAAACCGCATCTCTAATAAAAATACAAAAATTAGCCAGGTGTGGTGGTGCGTGATTATAGTCCCAACTACTCAGGAGGCTGAGGCACGAGAATTATTTGAGCCTGGAGGCAGAGATTGCAGTGAGCAGAGACTGCGCCACTGCACTCCAGCCTGGGTAACAGCAAGACTCTGTCTCAAAAACAAAAAAAAAGGACTTATTTCTATGTAATTGTTAGTAATGTAATTCTGAAAAGCTTTTAAAACCTGCTCTCTACAGGGTGAAAGGTTGAGCCATGCAGTAGGCTGTGCTTTTGCAGCCTGTTTAGAGCGCAAGCAGAAGCGGGAGAAGGAATGTGGAGTGACTGCTACTTTTGATGCTAGTCGAACCACTTTTACAAGAGAAGGATCATTCCGTGTCACAACAGCCACTGAACAAGCAGAAAGAGAGGAGATCATGAAACAAATGCAAGATGCCAAGAAAGGTACAATCTGTTCTACAGTGTGTATTTATGGAATGCAGTTTTTCCCAACAAGGTATTATTTTGAAGCTACCAGGGATAAGTTTTCTCATAATCAAAGAGAACCCTTAGCAATATAAAACCTTATAACAAAGCTGAAAATCTTAAAAACTGCTTCCTTTAGAGTGGCTAGTTGAATGGCTTCAAAAATATGTACTCCATTCTAGTAAGCTACCTGAGGAATCAGAGTGCGGTTGAAGAAGCTGCAGAGACATCTCTTACCCGCTTCCTTCCATCCTGAGATACCTTTTTAATTCGGATGCATCTGATCTCTATGAGAAGCAAATGAAGCAAGTACCTGCATCTTAAAGAAAGCAGCACAGGTCCCAGGGCTTAAGGCTGCAAAGCATCCACAGACTATGATGCTAGCAGAGAGATTTAACAGTAATACTGCTTATATGAGATTATTGCTGGTTTTTAGTGCTTTCTAGTCACAAAAGTCTATAGATTTTGAGAGGTAAGCCTATAACTTTTTCCCATAGCTCTGTTAATTTAATTTAGGGTGTGATTTTATAGAGTGTTTTATTTAGGTACACATGGCATCACAGCAGAAATGCCTGTACAAACATTCAAGTTAGTCGGCAGTCTATAAATGTGAGATGGGTATATTTTAGAACCAAATGATAGGGCTTGAAAATATTTTTGCATTCTTGTATATAAGTAGGGTTAAAACCAACAAGACAAGCACAAACAATTCAGGTTAACTAATAGACATTAATATAATTTTGAGGCCAGGTATAGTGGCTCACAGCTATAATCTCAGTACTTAAGGAGGCTGAGGAGGAAAGATCACTTGAGGCCAGGAGTTTGTGACCAGACTGGACAACATAGACCCTATCCCTAAAAAAAAAAAAAAAATTAATTATCCATATTTGGTGGTGCACATCCATAATCCTAGCTACTTGGGAGGCTGAGACCAGAGGATTGCTGGAGCCTGGGAGTACAAGGTTACAGTGAGCTGTGATCATGCCACTGCACTCCTCCAGCCTGGGTAACAGTAAAACCCTGTCTCTTAAAAAAACAAACAAATATATATATATGATAATTTTTTTACTATAACCTTTTAGTTCTAAACTAGTCTTTTGTTGTTGTTGTTTTGGTTTGATTTGTGTTTTTTTTTTTTCCTTTTTTTTTTGAGACAGAGTCTAGTTCTGTTGCCCAGGCTGGAATGTAATGGCGCAGTCTCCACTGACTGCAGCCTCCACCTCCTGGGTTCAAGCAATTCTCCTGCCTCAGCCTCCTGAGTAGCTGGGATTACAGGTGCATGCCACCACACCCAGCTAATGTTTGTATTTTTAGTAGAGATGGGCCAGGCTGGTCTTGAACTCCTGATCTCAGTTGATCTGCCTGCTTTGGCCTCCTAAAGTGCTGGAATTACAGGTGTGAGCCACTGCACCTGGCCTTAAACCAGCCCTTTTAGATAGCAGCATTGACTAAAATACTGACCCAAACAGCTCTAATTCTTAACCCCCCTCCAAAAAAAAAGCATACATATTTTTATTTGAAATGAAATTATTGATAGTGATTTTTTTTCATTTCTTGTGAATATTTCCACCAGGAAGCCAAAGGGGGAAAAAATCATGCTATCTATACTAGAAAATTTAACCTGTATTACTGTTATTTAATATGCTTTAGTGGTCTTCAGACTATTCACTAATTAAGCATGTTCTTTAATACCACCAAATAATATTCATTGTTATGTACAGCAACTGCAAAGAGATTGAGTCCCAAGATCTACAAAGGATTGTGAGAGTTGGTGGTTGAGATTTGTCACAATCAGAATGGGACTCGACTGGTACCCACAGTCTTATATTTAATCAAATTTAATCCAGTTCAAAATTTTATTTACTGCATGCTTTTATTCAAATGAACCACAAATGCATGATTTAAAGACTGCTTTAGGTTGGGCGTGGTGGCTCACGCTTGTAATCCCAGCACTTTGGGAGGCCGAGGCAGGTGCATCACCTGAAGTCAGGAGTTTGTGACCAGCCTGACCAACATGATGAAACCTCGTGTCTATTAAAAATAAAAAATTAGGGCCGGGCGCAGTGGCTCAAGCCTGTAATCCCAGCACTTTGGGAGGCCGAGACGGGTGGATCACGAGGTCAGGAGATCGAGACCATCCTGGCTAACATGGTGAAAACCCGTCTCTACTAAAAAATACAAAAAACTAGCCGGGCGAGGTGGCGGGCGCCTGTAGTCCCAGCTACTGGGGAGGCTGAGGCAGGAGAATGGCGGGAACCCGGGAGGCGGAGCTTGCATCTCAAAAAAAAAAAAAAAAACAAAATTAGTTGGGTGTGGTGGCATGCACCTATAATCCCAGCTACTTGGGAGGCTGAGGCAGGAGAATCACTTGAACCTGGGAGGTGGAGGTTGCAGTGAGCCGAGATCATGCCATTGCACTCCAGCCTGGGCAAAAAGAGCGAAACTCCATCTCCAACAGTAAATAAATAAAGACTGTTATGTATGACATTCTTTGACACCTAATCAAAGATACATGGTTAAACTTATGCTTATTTAGACCTTTCTAATGCTGCAGTTCCCAAAGTTCTCCTCCCCTAACACACAAGCATTGAAAATCATGAATCATTCTTTAAAAGACCATATATTAGGAATTCATAGGAACTGGGTTTTTAAGATCTTGTTCACAGTCTTAATTTATAAATCACTGAATGAGAATAAAAGATCTAACATTTCTGTCTTAGTAGACATATAGTACATTACTAAGCCTTTTATCTGTCTGGAAAATGGATCTGAACCCTACTTCTAACTTACCTTTTAAGAGACATTGGGAAGGAAATGGGTAAAAGGACCTAGAGGGCTTTCACATTTGTCAGCTCTGTAAACTCAAATTATTTGAAGACATTGCTAAGGTCTTCATTCTCTTTATTTTCTTGAGCTGAAACAGATAAGATAGTCGTTGGTTCATCAGTGGCCCCTGGCAACACTGCTCCATCCCCATCCTCTCCCACCTCTCCTACTTCTGATGCCACGACCTCTCTGGAGATGAACAATCCTCATGCCATCCCACGCCGGCATGCTCCAATTGAACAGCTTGCTCGCCAAGGCTCTTTCCGAGGATTTCCTGCTCTTAGCCAGAAGATGTCACCCTTTAAACGCCAACTATCCCTACGCATCAATGAGTTGCCTTCCACTATGCAGAGGAAGACTGATTTCCCCATTAAAAATGCAGGTAATGTAGCATCTACCTGACTCACTGGGTACTCGAGCACTGAAGCATTCTCATCACTTCCCATGAAGACACTGATCCCATTAAACTAGGCATTCCTCTTTCCCTGAGGTTGGTTGATAGTTGTTATCTTTTGTCATTTCCCATAGTGGGAAAACTAAGGTCCATGGAGGGGGATGTAAATCCATAATTTCTCTTCAACAAACAGGCATCAGAGCCATTGTGGAATTTCTAGCCCAAGCCTCAAGATTTGTGGTTTGTCTCGATGTAAGGGCATTCACTGCCTCTCAGCCAACCTGCTTCCAAACATCAAGGGTCTCAAGTTTCTATTCTTATTCTGCCATTTGGGACCCAGCAGGGAATTAATTAAAGAGGCCTTAGAAACACATAGCATTACCAGCAGAAGAAATGGATATGTGCTCATTGTCCTTCTGGCTGGTTGGCTCCATAGGGAGGAAACTCTAGACAGGTGTCTCGTGTACATCTAAGATCTGTTGTTCATCACAGACAATGGACTTGTTCACAAATATTCATTACCTTTCAGAACTGTCCCACAGGCCTTTGTGTGGCCTCTGTACAGCTATGCCAGCCCCTATAGGTCTATCCTCATCATAAAATCTGTAGCTAAAGTATTAGATCTGGTCAGTGGTTTTGTTGGGCTCTATTTTACCTCGCTCTGAGACATGTCAAGCCATTGCTATAACAGAATATGAGGAAGCTGTCTCAATAGGCCATTCCTACTGATGGTATAAAAGTACAGAGTTAAGTTCATCTGACAGATGAAACTAGGCCTAAAGAATAGTTGGACTAGATGATTACAGAGGGTCTTTTCAGCTCTCAGCTCAGGTACCTCATTTCAGCTCAGTCTCCTTCTAGGGCAGACAGGGAATAAAAACTATTATTCTCTTTACAGATGAGCAAACAGAGCTTTAGCACACATAATTAGCTTCCTTAGTGATACAAAAGTATCCTAGAGTCTGTATTAAGATTAAAGGCCCTAGCGTCCTACACCTCTGCTCACTTTTTCATGTTACATGATCATATGCTAAGTACTAGAGACTTTGGAGAAAAATGAGATTGATGATATTATCATAGTTGTTACAGAGAAAAGCACTGAGCATCCACTAGTGTCCCAGACTTTAACCCATTTTCCTGACAGAATTACTAAAGGCTCCAGAACCTAATTCAGATCACAGCCTTGAGAACACGTTGGAAGGCATACAGGTTGCATATGTCTTCTAGAAAGATCTGGCTAGCTAAACATCTTGGCACAAAAAGGACAGATTCCCAACAGTGTTATAAGAGGAGGAAATGAAGAAATAAGAGAGGAAGATGTGCCTTAGTACATTAATTGTTGACATTTTATACTTTCCCATCTGAAAAGCCAATGAAATTGTGGCCAGTAAATTTTTTGAAACTGGTTTTGTAGCCCCGCCATACAGTTAATTGAGCCTTTTTTTTCCATAAACAAGAGATACTGTATAAAATGCCAGCTTGCATCATACTGTCAAATTTCAGAATTATTCTGTTTTTGTGTCTGGAGCCATTTTCTGTTTGCCTTGCAGTGCCAGAGGTAGAAGGGGAGGCAGAGAGCATCAGCTCCCTGTGCTCACAGATCACCAATGCCTTCAGCACACCTGAGGACCCCTTCTCATCTGCTCCAATGACCAAACCAGTGACAGTGGTGGCACCACAATCTCCTACCTTCCAAGGTTGGTGCCCTCTGACCTGCTCAGCTGTTCTCTTTACAACCAGTACTTTTAGTACACTGCTCACTGACTGTAAGTTGGCATCCTGAGCTTCCCAACACCTGGTCAGACCCATTAATTTCTTATTTGATGTCTTAGATTCATTGATTTCTCTATTCAACAATGTCTTTGTGCTTTGTTCCCCTTCCTGTTTTCTAAGATGTCTGTGTTTGTCATTCTGCATGTGCCCATCTTTCACCCCATTCTATAAGAAATTTCTATAGTCCCAACCTACTACTTTATTTCCCACTTGACTGTTAAAGATCAGCATACCCAGCCAGTTTCCCAAAAGCAGTAGTCATCAGAATTGGTTCAAAGGTTATGCTTTCTTTAGTGTAGTTGTTCTCAACCAGGGGCAAAATTTGTCATTCACTGTCTGGAGACATTTTGGGGCTTTACAAGTTGGGGGTTGGGGGTGTTACTGGCATGTGGTTAGAGGCCAAGAATGCCACTAAACATCCTTCAGTGTAAAGGACAGCACCCACAACAAAGGATTATCCAGCCCAAAATGTCAGTGGTGCCAAGGTTGACAAGCCCTGGACTCACCTAGTCTCTGCCCTGTCAGAGAGGCTCATAAAGAAAAAGGCACTCCTTTGAGCTCTGTAGTTCATCTTCTATAACAAGTATCTTAAAATTTGCGTTTGTGGCATTGAAGAGTTAAAAGTTGTTTTCAGAGATACTAAATAGTGGATATTGACTTGGAGGTCAGCAAAGAATTTATGTAACTTAAATTACAGACTTGTAGAATTTCAGCGGCTATAATTGCTGTTTCTCCGTTTCTTTCGAAAGGAGCTCAGAGAAAGTTTTACTCTGGAGATAGTGCCCTGCTTCTACTGGAAGAACTGCACGCTTTTCCTCCAAGGGTCTTTTTCTTTTTCTTTTTTTTTTTTTTTTTTTGAGACGGAGTCTCGCTCTGCCGCCCAGGCTGGAGTGCAGTGGCCGGATCTCAGCTCACTGCAAGCTCCGCCTCCCGGGTTTACGCCATTCTCCTGCCTCAGCCTCCCGAATAGCTGGGACTACAGGCGCCTGCTACCTCGCCCGGCTAGTTTTTTGTATTTTTTAGTAGAGACGGGGTTTCACCACGTTAGCCAGGATGGTCTCGATCTCCTGACCTCGTGATCCGCCCGTCTCGGCCTCCCAAAGTGCTGGGATTACAGGCTTGAGCCACCGCGCCCGGCCTTCTTTTTCTTTTTAATAAACCTTCATAGTCATGTATACCAAATGACTTTTCATGTCATCTAACAAACATTTATAATACCAGTAATAATAGGCACAATTTATTGAGCACTTACACATTGCTTGCCACATTGTGGTAGGTATTCATGCATTATTTCATTTAATCCCCACAACAACCTTGTGAGTTAGGTGTTACAGATGAAAAAAAAAAAAGAGGCTCAGAGAGGATAAGTAAATTGCCCAAATCATACAGACAGGATTTAAACTCAGGTCTTCCTGAATATAGTACCCATTACAATCTGCTGATTCTGCCTGCCTACAAGGCACTAAGTGCACACAATTGAATATTTCAGTTTCCTTTCCCTGCCTTTGAAGGGCTCCCAGTTTCTAGGTGAAAAAAAATGTATTTTGTCAACGAAAAAGCAAAGGTAGTCTTTTAGACAAATCCTAGGTAAATAGTACCAACACCGGCCAGGCGCAGTGGCTCATGCCTATAATCCCAACACTTTGGGAGGCTGAGGCAGGCAGATCGCCGGAGGTCAGGAGTTTGAGACCAGCCTAGCCAACATGATGAAACCCCGTCTCTACTAAAAATACAAAAGTTAGCCGGGCATGGTGGCAGGCACCTGTAATCTCAGCTACTCGGGAGGCTGAGGCAGGAGAATCACTTGAACCTGGGAGCCAGAGGTTGCAGTGAGCCGAGATCATTGCACTCCAGCCTGGGTGACAAGAGCGAGACCCCATCTCAAATATATATACATGGTACCAACACCATAGGCATAGGCTGTCCAGTCCTAAAAAGGACATAATTATATTGTAGGTCAGGGGAAGGTGCTTGTCTACACCATACTAAATGTTATTGAGAGTTGGGCTAAGGAGTAGAAACTAATATAGATATCTGGAATAAAAGGAACAAGCGTTTGCAGATTTTAATAAGGGGAGATGAGGAAAGAATAGTAGGTACTTTGTAATATTGTAAACATCACAGGGGGGGAAAACATCTTTGTAAAAAGTTGAAATTAATTCTGTAGCAAATTACAAATTTATCAAGCAAATGAAAACATACCAACTTTGATTTCTCATCTGTAATAGGGGGATAATACCAGACTCATGGGGTTTTCGAGAGAATTAAATGAAATGATGCATGTAAAATATTAGCTTAATGACTAGCACATAATAACGAATCATGTACACATTTTAACTTTTGAAAAGGAAACAAGGAGTAATTTTTTTTTTTTTTTTTTTTTTTTGAGATGGAGTCTTACTCTGTTGCCCAGGCTGGAGTGCAGTGGTGTGATCCCAGTTCATTGCAACCTCCGCCTCCCAGGTTCAAGCGATTCTCCTGCCTCAGCCTCCCTAGTAGCTAGGATTACAAGTGCACGCCGCCACGCCCAGCTAATTTTTGTATTTTTAGTAGAGACGGGGTTTCGCCATGCTAGCCAGGCTGGTCTCGAACTCCTGACCTCAGGTGATCCACCCACCTCAGCCTCCCAAAGTGCTGGGATTACAGGCATAAGCCACCATGCCTGGCCTATTTTTAACCAGTATTATTGTTAACATAATTTGACCTTTTGGAAAAGTGAAGAAGAGGGAAATGCTGTACCTACTTCATTGTGCCAAAGGCTAAGCTATATTTAGAATAGTTAGATATTTTTTGCTACTCCTAAGACAGAGCAGCTCTGTTCACCTTAATTTGAAATTGTTGTTGTAGGTTTCATTTCCCCTCTCCCTATGAACATATTTTCCTAGGACAGTCATTTGACTTTACTATACAACCATTTAAAAATTACAACCTCTAATTCCTTCTTTGCCTAATGGTATGTACATCCAATGCAAGATATCATGGTTTTCCCAAATATCAACTCTTCTCTCTCTCCATTCCACCAGTATTGTACATTCACTTGACTGACGCAGCTCCAAGGGATCACTTGTACACCCTGCATGAATTAACTCCATTGATGTTGTCTGCTCCCATTGTAGCTAATGGCACTGACTCAGCCTTCCATGTGCTTGCTGCTAAGCCAGCCCATACTGCTCTAGCACCCGTAGCAATGCCTGTGCGTGAAACCAACCCTTGGGCCCATGCCCCTGATGCTGCTAACAAGGAAATTGCAGCCACATGTTCGGGTAAGGTGGCCACAGATGGTGTTGAGGATTTCTGGGATCAGATAAGTGACCCTGGTTCTAAAACTCAGCCAGTTAGCTGAGTGGGAACTAGGGAGGAATCCTTTCAGGAAACCTACGTTCCCTCCTGAAAATAAGCTGCTTACATAAGGATGGTGAAGGAGAACAAAAGAGAGACTAATAGTCATTAGGACTGTGGAACCAAACCATCCGTAGAGCTTTTATAAAATACAGATTCCGGCTAGGCGTGGTGACTCATGCCTGTAATCCCAGCAGTTTGGGAGGCCGAGGTGGGTGGATCACGAGGTCAGGAGAGTGAGACCATCCTGGCCAACATGGTGAAACCCTGTCTTTATTTAGCCAGACGTGGTGGCATGCACATATAGTCCAGTCCTAGCTACTTGAGGCTGAGGCAGGAGAATCGCTTGAACCCAGGAGACGGAGGTTGCAGTGAGCCAAGATTGTGCCACTGCACTCCAGCCTGAGCGCCAGAGCAATACTCTGTCTCAAAAAAAGAAAAAAAAAAAGCAGATTCCAGGGCCCCACCTCAGAAAATCCATCACTGGATTTGGTGACGTGCAGACATGCCTGTAGAAAGAGGAGGCCCTGCCTCGTACAATAGGAGGCCTACAAAAAGTGTTACAAAAAGCACTTCATTTTTGCTTTTTTGTACCTTCTAGTTTTTCTGTAAAAGACATCTATTAATTATAATAACCAAAAAAAAAATTTTTTTTTTTTTTTGAGACGGAGTATTGTTCTGTCACCCAGGCTGGAGTGCAGTGGCACAATCTTGGCTCACTGCAACCTCCATCTCTAGGGTTCAAGCAACTCTCCTGCCTCAGCCTCCCAAGTAGCTGGGACTACAGGTACATGTCACCATGCCCAACTCATTTTTGTACTTTTAGCAGAAATGGGGTTTCACCATGTTGGCCAGGCTGGTTTTGAACTGACCTCGTGATCCACCCACCTTGGCCTCCAAAAGTGCTGGGATTATAGGTGTGAGCCACCACACCTGGCCTCAAAAGGTTTTAACATAAGTAATACAGGCAGTTCACCACAAAGACAACATATTTCTGGAAGCCAGGCAGGGGCCAGCAAGATATGGCCAGATTACTGGTTATTTTCTTTTTGCTGTGTGAGAGCAGAAGATGAATTGCCTTGGGCCCTTTAGAGGATGTGCAAGCTAGGTTTTTTTTGTTTGTTCGTTTTCTGAGACAGAGTCTTGCTCTGTCACCAGGCCAGAGTATCTCGGTTCACTGCACCCTCTGCCTCTCAGGTTCAAGCAATTCTCTTGCCTTAGCCTCCTGAGTAGCTGGGACTACAGATACATATCACCACGCCCAGCTAATTTTTATATTTTTAGTAGAGACGGGGTTTCATCATGTTGGCCAGGATAGTCTCGATCTCTTGACCTTAGGTGATCCGCCCACCTCGGCGCGCCTGGGTTTTTTTTTTTTTTTTTTTTTTTTTTTTAAAGACAGAGTTCTCACTGTGTTGCCCAGGCCAGACTGCAGTGGCATAGTCATAGCTCACTGCAGCCTCGAACTCTTGGGCTCAAGTAGTCCTCCTGCCTCAACCTCACAAGTAGCCGGGATGACAGGTGCGAGCCACCACAACCAGCTAGTTTCTGTATTGTGGATGAGCCATACCAACAGGGAGGGGTTTCTGACATCAGTCAGCTGCCTTGGTTTAATGCATTTGAGCTATATCTAGACAGTGCTTCAGTGTGGCTGACACAGCAGCATGGTCTTGACAAGTTTTCTTCATCCTACCACAAAATCCCAGTTGGTAATAGACTTTCCTCCTACCTATCAAAACCACAAAATGTCCCACTGGGGTGACATGTTGTACATGTTAGGATCATTCAAATAAGGTGAGGAAAGATGCACCTAACGGATTCTTTTGTCTCTCATCTTGTTGGTTCCAGGGACCGAGTGGGGTCAATCTTCTGGTGCTGCCTCTCCAGGTCTCTTCCAGGCCGGTCATAGACGTACTCCCTCTGAGGCCGACCGATGGTTAGAAGAGGTGTCTAAGAGCATCCGGGCTCAGCAGCCCCAGGCATCAGCTGCTCCTCTGCAGCCAGTTCTCCAGCCTCCTCCACCCACTGCCATCTCCCAGCCAGCACCACCTTTCCAAGGGAATGCATTCCTCACCTCTCAGCCTGTGCCAGTGGGTGTAGTCCCAGCCCTGCAGCCAGCCTTTGTCCCTGCCCAGTCTTATCCTGTGGCCAATGGAATGCCCTATCCAGCCCCTAATGTGCCTGTGGTGGGCATCACTCCCTCCCAGATGGTGGCCAACGTATTTGGCACTGCAGGCCACCCTCAGGCTGCCCACCCCCATCAGTCACCCAGCCTGGTCAGGCAGCAGACATTCCCTCATTACGAGGCAAGCAGTGCTACCACCAGTCCCTTCTTTAAGCCTCCTGCTCAGCACCTCAACGGTTCTGCAGCTTTCAATGGTATAGATGATGGCAGGTTGGCCTCAGCAGACAAGCATACAGAGGTTCCTACAGGCACCTGCCCGGTGGATCCTTTTGAAGCCCAGTGGGCTGCATTAGAAAACAAGTCCAAGCAGCGTACTAATCCCTCCCCTACCAACCCTTTCTCCAGTGACTTACAGAAGACGTTTGAAATTGAACTTTAAGCAATCCCTATGGCTGTGTATCTTGTCCATACCAGACAGGGAGCAGGGGGTAGAGGTCAAAGGAGCAAAACAGACTTTGTCTCCTGATTAGTACTCTTTTCACTAATCCCAAAGGTCCCAAGGAACAAGTCCAGGCCCAGAGTACTGTGAGGGGTGATTTTGAAAGATGTGGGAAAAAGCATTCCTAGAGAAAAGCTGCCTTGCAATTAGACTAAAGAAGTCAAGGAAATGTTGCTTTCTGTACTCCTTCTTCCCTCACCCCCTTACAAATCTCTAGCAACAGAGAGGCAAAGTATCTGAACAAGAATCTATATTCAAAGCACATTTACTGAAATATAAAACAACAGGAAGCAAAGCAATCTCCCTTTGTTTTTCAGGCCATTCACCTGCCTCCTGTCAGTAGTGGCCTGTATTCGAAATCAAGAAAGAACAGGGTGGTTTGTGCTCAGGCTAGGGAAGAGAGAGGCAGGCTCTGCTGCCAGAATTCCCAGGAGGGCATATCAGCAACTGCCCAGCAGAGCTATATTTTGGGGGAGAAGTTGAGCTTCCATTTTGAGTAACAGAATAAATATTATATATATCAAAAGCCAAAATCTTTATTTTTATGCATTTAGAATATTTTAAATAGTTCTCAGATATTAAAAAGTTGTATGAGTTGTAAGTAATCTTGCCAAAGGTAAAGGGGTTAGTTGTAAGAAATTGTACATAAGATTGATTTATCATTGATGCCTACTGAAGTAAAAAGAGGAAAGGCTGGAAGCTGCAGACAGGATCCCTAGCTTGTTTTCTGTCCTTCATTGTAAGTAGCACATTGCAACAACAATCATGCTTATGACCAATACAGTCATTAGGTTGTAGTTTTTTTTTAAATAAAGGAAAAGCAGTATTGTCCTGGTTTTAAGCTTATGATGGAATTCTAATGTCATTATTTTAATGGAATCAATCTAAATATGCTGTATAGAGAATGTATCTTTCATATATTGCTGCAATTTCCTTATGTTAATCCTTTAACACTAAGGTAACATGACATAATCATACCATAGAAGGGAACACAGGTTACCATATTGGTTTGTAATATGGGTCTTGATGGGTTTTGTTTTATCCTTTAAATTTTGTTCCCATGAGTTTTGTGGGGATGGGGATGGGGATTCTGGTTTTATTAGCTTTGTGTGTGTCCTCTTCTCCCAAACCTCCTTTCGGTGAGAACATCCCCTTGACAGTTGCAGCCTCTTGACCTCAGATAACAATAAGAGAGCTCATCTCATTTTTACTTTTGAACGTTGGCCTTACAATCAAATGTAAGTTATATATATTTGTACTGATGAAAATTTATAATCTGCTTTAACAAAAATAAATGTTCGTGGTAGAAGCTTTTGCCCATGAAGGGCTATTCTTTCCCCTTTCCTTTATTAGTAAATGAATGTACTTTTCATTCTTTTGGTCTCTCTCTCCATTCTACTGCTGCTGCAAATCCCTAGTTTAGTGACTAGAAAAATACCCTTAAGATTCATATTTTCATTCATACTTTAAGCTTAAGTTAATCCTGAGTGTATCTCTAAAGTCAGATTCTTGCTGCTCAAAGTGTGGTCTGGAACAGCAGCATAGATGTCACCTAGGAGCTGGTTAGACATGCAGAGTCTCAGCCGCACCCCAGGACTGGGGCAGTGCCTCTCAACCTGGGCTATGCAGTAGAATCACCTGAGGATACTGTTTCAAAATCCTAACGCCTGGCCTATATTCCAGACCAATTAAATCAAAATGTTAGTGGGGCAGCGGGGCCCCCCAGGTTGTGTTTTGGATTTTTTTAAGCTTGCAATATGGTAGAAAGTTGAGAACCACTGGCCTAGAATGAGTTTTACCTCTAATCTTAGCCCACTATTCTATGACTGGTTCCATTAGAACTAGTTAGCTGCTAGTTAACCTCAAACTTACCTTCTGACGTGTTTATACCAATAGGCCAAATTCTGGTTTAATTAAACTGGGGAGTCCAAGAAAGTGGCCTTTATTTTCCAATTTCTATAGCAAAACCAGCCATAAGTGAACATGGATGCTCTTCAGTATTTTTCCAGTATTAAATGAAAAAAGACCTCTGCCCCAGCCCACATTTCCTTTGTTGAATGAGTAGTAGCAGACTGAGAAGTGTCACTCACCCATGATGCGGTTTGTCCCTTTTCCAGCCAGTGTGTTGGTAATAAAAGTCACCCTTCAGAGCTTTGGTCCCTGTAATGCCTCTCTTTCCTGTGTCCAGGAATAACCTTTGCTACTAGGCAGTCCTCTGGAAAATTTGTAGACGGTTAAAGTGGAAAGGGACTTGGAAGCTCATAGAATCCATGCTGCTTTTTTTAGCATCAAGGAATTAGAGGTCCTGAGAGATGAAGAATGTTGTCTTCCAACTCAAACCTTTTCTGAAACCATTTCCCTGTTACTGCATTGCCCACCACCCTTCCCCATTCGTATCCTCATCTTGCTAATGCTGTTTTTAATGACAGTCTGATTTTTCTCTGGCAGCAAACATTTTGCTTCACAGATTCCTACTTAAGGAAGAGAGGGGTTCCTCATTGTCACTGTACAGAGCAGGCTGGTCAGCTTTATACAGGTGCAGGTGAACCTTCACAGCCAGATTTGCATGTTGGCCTCAGGAGGGCTTCAAGGTCCAACATCTCGATGACGTAAGGAGCTTTTCTAGTTCTTTCATGCTCAGATAACAGTGCTAACTGCTGCTGTCTCATCAGAAATCCCTGTTTGAGGTCTTACATCTATTCCATTTTGCCAACAAGGTTTATGCAGTTAACCCTCTGCACCGGATTTAGAGCTGACTGAGGCACTGCCTAGAAGGGTGAGTGAGACTAGAGCAAGGAACCACGGCTGGTTGTAGCACAGAATACTTCCCTGATACAGCAAGAGTTAGCATGCCCCTTAAAAAACAGGTGTTAACTTTGAAATCATTACACATCTCCCTGTCCAGCTTTAAATTAAGTGGAGCCCTGACAGCTAACTTTAAAACACACTGATGGGCCGGGCACAGTGGCTCATGCCTGTAATCCCAGCACTGTGGGAGGCCGAGATGGGTGGATCACCCGAGGTCGGGAGTTCAAGACCAGCCTGACCAACATGGAGAAACCCCATCTCTACTAAAAATACAAAATTAGCCAGGCATAGTGGCACATGCCTGTAATCCCAGCTACTCGGGAGGCTGAGGCAGGAGAATCTCTTGAACCCAGGAAGCAGAGGTTGCGGTGAGCCAAGATCGCACCATTGTACTCCAGCCTGGGCAAGAAGAGTGAAACTCTGTCTCAAAAAAAAAAAAATTAAAAATCAAAAAATGTATTGATGGCTGGGCATGTTGGCTTATGCCTGTAATCCCAGCACTTTGGGAGGCTGAGGTGGGCAGATCATCTGAGGTCAGAAGTTCGAGACCACCCTGGCCAACATGGTGAAACCCTGTCTCTACTAAAAACACAAAAATTACCCAGGCGTGGTGGTAGGCATCTGTAATCCCAGCTACTCAGAAGGCTGACACAGGTGAATCACGAATCCAGGAGGCGGAGGTTGCAGTGAGCTGAGATTATGCCATTGCACTCCAGCCTGGGCAACGAGAGTGAAACTCAGTCTCAAAAAACAAACAAAGGCATTGAACTATTCCTGTGTAACAGAAATTATAAAGGGAAGCTGTAAAGTAAAGGTTATTCTTATCCAAACAGATTGCTCTTCTTGACAGCAGCCTGTGGTTATGTCAGAGATGTAAACACTGCTGAAGGCTACAGAGGGAAGCTGGTACTGGCTGCTGTTGTGGCTAAATACTGGGTGGGTTTTTGAAAGAGCCAATGTATTCCAGAAGATAACTCCCTTTGCCAGCCAGAGAGAGGAAGCCAAGAGTCCATCTTCCTTTCTTCCCAGCTCTATGAACTAT
Source organism: Macaca fascicularis (assembly GCF_037993035.2). Taxonomy (NCBI): domain Eukaryota; kingdom Metazoa; phylum Chordata; class Mammalia; order Primates; family Cercopithecidae; genus Macaca; species Macaca fascicularis. The sequence goes on along the minus strand of NC_088381.1, from coordinate 141,169,054 downwards.
TTTGGACTGGGGCTGGAACTAGCCTTCATCCCTACTGCCAGATGGGCTGAGCGTGAGGCTGGAAACGTGAACAGCTGGCACAGCAGAAGCTGGAGTAATACTCGTTGCCACAGAGCTGGGCCTGTAGGATCAAATCACAGTTGGCCAGCTCTGGCTGGTCGATGCACTCTCTGCCAGGGTCCCTGGGCTGGGTGGTGGGTGCTGCAGAAAAACGGGGGAAAGAGAAGGTGGTGAGGAAGCTCTGTGTATGCTGAAAATTCTCACCTGCCATTTCATTTCCTCAAAGGAACACAGCATTGTAACTGCCAGATTCAAAATGAAGTGCACTTACCCTGTAACCTTTTAACAACCATACGTACAAACTCTATGAGGGATGATGATTTCTACCTGTTTTTTGACCTCACTTCAACACGCAGTGGTCCTCCCGTTATTATTTGTGGCCTCAGCCCAGTGAACAGCTCTTCCTAGACTCCCAAATATTTATTGACTGGATGATTAAACATCTCTTGAAGTTAACTCCTTATTTTTGAGACCTGAATTACTAAATGACAACTGGTTTGGCCTCTGGATTGGGAGAGCAGGTAGGATCAGCCCCAAGTAAAATTTTGAGTTAGCAAGAGCTCTTATCTTTTCCCTTTCTCTGCTGGGTTCCTCCAACCATCAAAGTTTTGTCCCTTCAATATCACCAGCTTATCTTAGTCACCTGGGTCCTCATCATTCCAGTTTTTCACTTTCCCCAGAGGAAGCAATGCATATTAGACAAGGTAATAGGAAAACAGTCCTTTTAACGGTGGCTCTAATGCTATACTGAGAACAAAGCCCTTATTTTATCTCCCTCTGTACTTACTAGGAACATCTATATCTCATAACTCCCTATTAAGTGTTTCATTCAGCTGGGTGTGATGGCTCATGCCTGTAATCCCAGCACTTTGTGAGGCCAAGGCGGGCAGATCACAAGGTCAGGAGTTTGAGACCACCCTGGTCAATATGGTGAAACCCCGTCTCTACTAAAAATGCAAAAATTAGCCAGGCATGGTGGCGTACCCCTGTATTCCCAGCTACTCGGGAGGCTGAGGCAGAAGAATTGCTTGAACCCCAGAGGCAGAGGTTGCAGTGAGCTGAGACCACACCACTGCACTCCAGCCTGGGTGACAGAGCAAGACTGTCTCAAAAAAAAAAAAAAAAAAGTTTCATTCTACTGCTTCATCTCTCTTCTGAAAGGAGTTCTTAAAAACTCAGCTGACTTAGACCAGAGCAGTATCTTCCCTGAAGTCAGACCTCAGGCAGCCAGAGAAAGCTTATCTTTCTCCTCTCTCCCCTTGTTTCCTCACAAAATACCGCTAAAAGACTGTACCTAGCAGCAAACAACCTTACAAAGGTTTGGTATGTTGGTATAACCAGAATATTACCTACCTAAGTTTACATAGATAACAAAGCCATTAATGCATATTGTTTCTAAAAATCTAACTTTGGTATCAACTCTGTCTGAGCTGGTACAGCCCAAGACCTATCATAGAGGGAACTCAGCATAGTGATTAAACACACCAGCTCTGGACCTAGACTGCCTGGGCTCAATCTGGGCTCTGCCACTTACCAGCTGGGTAACTCTGGGCAAGTTGCTTAAGCCCTTTATGCACATTTCTTCATCTGTGAAATGGGACTAATAATAGCACCTACTTCACAGTGAGGTTGAGAAGTCCTCCCAGTAGAGCTATGTCCCTTTTACCTCAGCCTGACTACCCCAAGGCCTCCTACCCTGGTGCTAACACTGAAATTCAATGTGCCACCCAACCACGAGTAGGGCAGGGTTAGGCAGCCTCACGCCATGTGACCCAACAAAAAATGAACAGGTGAGAGCAGCCAGCAGAGGACCGGAAGACAGTGGCCAGACTGAGGCCATGTCTGTCTCATTGGGCACACATCTCAGGTCATTTCAGCTTGGTGACCAGGTATCAGGCAAGTTTCTCTTTTTTTTTTTCCATATAATCCCATCTGGAGCTCATCGCAAACATAATGTCTAGATCCTCTTAACAGTTCTCTCACTGTGAATACTTCAGCAAATCCAAATTGCCTGTAAGATGCATTATTTTTGTACCAAGAAAATAACACTGCCAATGAAATGACACAATTCTGATACCATCAATTAGGATGCAGACCAACTTCAGAGATGTGAAAAGATGTGAAATCTGCATTTTGCTTTGTCTCAGAGCCTTGATTTGGTTATTATGTAGACAAGGTCAACCTTCTGGACATGATGCAGGTGAAAAGTAGTCCCTGGAGTGTGGTGCTTCTGCCAAGGTTACTCCATCATTGTGCAGGCAGGCACTTAGTCACCAAGTATCTGAGTGTTGCCGCTCTTGTAGCCCAGCAAGCAGGAGGGAATGGAGGGAAGATCGGGCTGTAACGCTCCCGCTCACCAAGCTGCGAGCGGCGGGAACATTTGCCCCTGTAACACCCCCTTGGGGCTCCGCGGTTGCTGGCATCTCCGAGTGCGCCACCCTGTTCTCCTTGTCTATACGTCAGCACCCAGCGCGGAGCCGCCACGGGCGTGGATCCGGGCAGGTAGCGCCAGCGGAGCACAGCCTGCGGGGCCGAGTGGGCGGAGCAAGACCGTGGTCCGAGCGAGGCCCGGGACAGAGGTCCAGGCGGCGGGCTGGCGAAGCGGCAGGAAGGAACCCTGTAACCCTCCCTCCCGCTCGAGCAACAAGTGAGAAGCCGCTGGGTACCGTTTCCTGCCACAACACTAGCACCTAGTGATGCCAAGCACTGAGCTGGGCCCTGGGGAGGCAAATCCCAACTGCTGCCTAAAGAGAACATAGACAGGAAGCCAACAAGTCAGTCTCACTCACAAAGCAACATTTCAGCCACATTCAACTTCTAGTACTGGCCAGTCTCCACCCTCAGCCTGGCAGCCGGGAGGCAGCCCGGCCTGCCCCTCTTAGTGTAGCCATGCTCCTGGCATGGCGCTACAGGCCTGATTGTCAGGAATGCCCAGACGACCAGGCAGGAAGGGCCCTGGCACACTCCACCAAGGCCTGTATCAGGCCTGTGAGAACTGGCAGCTTGGCCCGAGGTACCACTCTGTCTTCAGTCCCTCAGTGAACAAAAACCAAGGACACAAGGAAGCACAGGCTGGGGGGTGAGCAAAGCCCTTTCCCCCTTTCCCTCTTGCTGATTTAAACATATCTCTTGTAAGTATGAACACTGAGCCACAGTCTGTTTCATCAGTTCTGATGTGGACTTATTTTCACATCTCTCAAGTTGGTTTGCATCCTAACTGATGGTATCAGAATTGTGTCATTTCATTGGCAGTATTTTTTTCTTGGTACAAAAGTAATGCATCTTACAGGCAATTTGGATTTGTTGAAGTATGATAGAGTAGTAGCTAGAGGAGGTAAGGCTACAATATCAAATATCAAATGATGCAAGTAAGAGGCCACTTAGGTACAAGTATAGTAATTTCGTGGGGGAAAAAAAAACATGGGGAGTCAAAAGACAGGAGCTCTAGTCCCAGGTGGGCCTCATTTGCTGTGTGACCAGTGGAAACACCACTTATGCTCTCTGCATACCTGTCTCATTTGTAAAATAGTGGTGATAATCCCTGCCTTTTCCTTTCTGGGTTATATGGTCAAATGGCCATAAAGGCACTTTTCAGTCACAGAACCACCTTTTTGCCACCCTGATTACAGTGGACAGATTTTAAGTGGTCTGCCTTAAGTTTTAAGTTTTATAATGAAATTCCAGGCAGCCATATGTCTCAAAATCGGTGAGTCTGAATGTCCTGCATGCATTAATGTCTATTAAGCTATCTCCTGGGGCCCAGCAGAACATCATTTCCTTCATCTCCATTACAACCCTCTCAGGTGGTAGAGCAGTCCCACTGTAGAGAGTAGGAAAATGAGGCTCAGGAAGGTAAGCCCCTTGCCCCAAGTCACACTACCAGCAACTGGCAGGGTGAGCCAGGATTCAAACCAGAGTCCCTCAGACTGCAGAACCAGCCCTCGAGAACCAGTAAATATACAGGGGAATGCCCTTCCCATCCCCAGATATAGACCTCTCCTACCTGGTGAGACCACCTTCACCTCGGTGCTGCGGCTGACTGCCTGACTCCCCTGGTAGACGCTGCATGTGTAGGAGCCCTCATCCCTGACCCGCAAGTTGTAGATGAGCAGTGTGCCATCTGGGGACTGGTGGACACGGTGGCCGTCAGCCTGCACAGGTAGCCCATTCCTGGAGGAGAGAGGACACTGGGAGAGCTATCAAGGGCCTCCGGAGGCCTGGGAGACAGAGGGAAGAGGTAATCAAAGGCCGTTCTAGAGTCAACCATTCCCACCCCTTGAGGGCAAAGAGGTGGAGGAGAGGGAGAAATAAAAAATGACCAAGGTTTCTAGCTTAAGCGGGTTACTGGGTGACGGTGGTGCCCCTCCAACCTTGGGCGATCCAAGGCTGGGATGAATGGTGAGGTTATTTTCTGCTATTTCAAATTTGAGGTGCCTGTGAGATAGCAGGAGGCCTCAGATTTGAAGTGTGGAGCTCCAGAGTCCAGACCCAGATAGTGTGTCAGCATCGCACTGACTCAGCAAAGTGCATGTCTATGAGGTGATCCAAGTCACACAGGAAGAAACCAAGGACAGGCCCTGAGGCACATCAGAAGACAGTGGTTCCTGGAGCCAAGGGAAGGGAGAATTTCAAGAAGGAGCATACGGCAAGCAGAACAACACTACAGGTCACGTAAAGACTGCCAGGTGTCCAGTGGAGTTAGGGAAAGAGGCAGTGACCTTGGCCAGGAGAGTGTCCTGGAGCAGGGGCTGATGTGCGGCCCCACTGCAGGCCCTGAGAAGTGAGTAGGGAGATGAACAGGCAGAGGCAATCAACATGGACAGCTGTAAAGGGGACACTGTGTCAGCGTAGGGTCTGCAGGAACATAGAGGCTCAATGGAAGGTGGTTGTGAAGAGGGGAGTTCTATGCATGTTTGCTGCTGGAAAGATCCAGGAGAGGCCAGTGTGGAGAGGCAGGCCTGACAAGCTGATCAGGGGACGGCTGGACTGAGCACACCAGTGGGGAAACCTCTAGCAGCTCCCACTGCCTTCCCTGGGCTCGAGGCCACACAAGACACAGATGCCCTCTGCAACCCCATCACCTCTCCTGGCCAGTGCATTGGGCGGTTCCCATCCTGGTGTCCTCTCTCAGTGTCCACCTTTGGCACTTGCTGCTTCCTTTACCAAGAACATCCTTTGCCATCCTTAGCTATTACAGTGCAGCCAGAGTCATTTCCTGGCCCCTCCTTCCTTGACACTCCTCTGTGCACAGAGGGCACTTACAGCAAAACACATCTGGAGCTCCTGGGATGCTGGGCCATCTGCCTGGGAGTACCCTGGGGCTCAGGTGACCCCAGGATTCCCAGAACCTAGCCTAGTCCTGACACATTACAGGGAGGGAGGGGGCAAAAAATGTCTACTAAATGAATGGACAAATATAAAACCGATTGATCTGGGGTAAAAGACCACTGAAGTCCCCAAAGCTGAGTGTAGTCCAATGGTTCACAGCCCCAGGAGAGATTTTGCCACGAGGGGACATTTGGCAGTGGGTCTGGAGACATTCTTTATTGTCATGACTTTGGGGAGGGTGCTCCTGGCGTCTAGTGGGTAGATGCCCTGGATGCTGCTAAACATCCTGCAAAGCACAGGACAGCCCTCAGCAACCAAAACTTACCAGCTCCAAACTGTCAGTGGTGTTGAGGTTAGGAAACCCTAGTGTAGCCCAACCAGCAGAGAGCCAGTGGCCCTACAGAGCTTCGCTCTGTAGGGATGAGGGTGCTGCAGCCCTGTTCCCTGGCACCAGGCCTGGAAGCCGGAATGGAAGCAATGGTGACACTGACATCCCTGGCAGAAAGGCAGACATCCACACCGGAGGTTGTGAAGTCTGGGGGTGGGGACGGCTTGGAATAGAGCCTTTACCTGGACCACCGAATGTTCACACTTTCTCCTGCTACCACACACAACAGCCTGGCGGTGTCACCTTCTGCCACTGTCACAGTAGGGGGCAGTCCTGAGATTGTCAGCTCCCCTGGGCACAAGGACAAGTCATTGTCAGCCACTATGAAGATCCTGCCCTACCCATGCCACCTGACCTCAAAGGCCACTCAGGACTGCCACTTTACCCAGAACTCTGAGCTGGACCCATCGCTGGTCTCGGTCCCGCCCATTGGAAGCGACACAGGTATAGAAGCCGCCATCTTCTACAGCCACTCGGCTGATGACCAGGGAGCCATCAGGCTGCAGCTGGTGTCTGGGAACCAAGTACAGCCAGTTGGCTCCAGCCCAAGGAGCCTCCCCTCTCCTCCAGCTCTGTCCATCGAGCATGGGGTCAGGGAGGGAACACAAGGTCTTCCAGGTCCCTGGTGAGAGGCTAAACATCCCCTAGTGTTTGGTGGGGTCTGATGAAAGGACCATTTGGCCTCAGACTTTACACCTGCAGCTGCTGGTGCTTTCAGTGGTGTGATCTCGGTTCACTGCAACCTCTGCCACCCGAGTTCAAGCAATTCTGCCTCAGCCTCCCGAGTAGCTGGGACTACAGGCATGTGCCACCACGCCTGGCTATTTTTGTATTTTTAGTAGAGATGGGGTTTCAGCATCTTGGCCAGGCTGGTCTTGAACTCCTGACCTCATGATCCACCCATCTCGGCCTCCCAAAGTACTGGGATTACAGGTGTGAGCCACTGCGCCCGGCCGAAAATGTCTGGCCTTTAAGCTTCGCAATATAAACCATTTCAAGTTTTCTGAAACAAAATTTCGATTTGGGTTTCTAGTTTTTGCTATACTCATTTAGTGGGCTCAAATGCTGGTTCTGCTGCTTATAAGCTGTGTGATGTTAAGCTTCTGTGTGTAAAATGGGGGAAAAACAGCACCTGATCAATATGGCTTTTTTGCAGGTCACGTGATAGGAACAAGCCTCACACTCAGTGCCCGCTCAGTAAAGGGTAGCGATTGTGATTACAGCTGGGAATGTGTTCTGACTCCGTTTCCTCCTTCCGCCATCACCTCTGTTAACTGGCCTCTTATTTCTGTCCACTAACCACATTCTGGAAAGGCCCAGAGACTCAAATGTTAGCCAACCCAAGGAGCCCTTTGCCCAGCTGCTCCATCTCTCGAAAGGCCCTGGAGTCCGGCTGAGAACTGGCCATGACGATGCCCAGCAGCTCCCTTCCCCGGTGGCCTCCACAGGATAAGGTGGGGCTGGAGGCAGAATAGGAGGAAGGGGAGAGGAGTCAAATAAACCTGGGAGAAGAGACAGGCTGCCCATCTCTCTGCCACTCAATGGCTGGGGGCGGGAAGCCTTCGGCACGGCAGGTCATCCGGATCCGCTGACCTGGACTGGCGTCCACCACCCGGGGCTGGTTCTGGTCCAAACGCAGCCTGCCAAACGAGCAGCCCACAGCATGAGGGGCCCTTGCCGCTGCCCCCGCCCACTCCCATGGGGACCTCTGCACAAGCCTGGTGGCCCCTTCTCCCTCTCCAGCCAGATTCAGCTTCCTAAAATTCCCTGCCTTGTTCTGGTTAGAAACTCAATAACTACCTGGGGTGAAGTCTAAAGCTGCCTCCCCACCACCACCACTCCCTGCCCGTCCACCATGGCTGGCCAGACACACCCACCAGCCAGGATCCCCATCTGTCACCCCCCACCCTGCACACTTGCCACTAGGTCTCCGAGTTGGGCACCCCTCCGGTCCTCCACATCCCCCCTGTAAACTGAACCACTCCTCAAGGCCAGCTCAAGACGCTCCCCAAAGAAGCCGGCTCAGGCCCTCTAGCTCTGTGTGCCCTTCCCTTCCTCAGTTCCTGAGTCCTGAGCCTGTGGAACTGTTCCCAGAAGCTTCCTCCTCAACAGGCCCAGCTCCAGGAACCCTGTTTTTCTAGGCCTGGCCTCCTAGAGCCCTGAGCAGGGGCCAGCAAGGCCTGGTCACAGCAGACCTTCCCCTCCTCACCCACTGAGACCCCCGGCCCTGGCCCTGGCATGGGGGAGGGCAAGATGGCATTGCTGAGTTCTTACCTGTTTGCAGGCTGTGTGTGTGAAGAGGGGATGGCCCCCAGGGCCCCAGCAGCCCCCGCTTGGCCAAAGTCCTGACCTGGGTCCCTGGGCTGAGGGATGCGGCTCAGCTCAGCCTCAGACAGCACGGCCATGTCATTTCCTGTCATGAGGCCAGGAGAAACAAGGTGTGAGCTGTGGGGAAAAGGGAGTAGAAGGGAGGGTGGGCCATGAGACCTTGTGGAGAAATGAGGGCTACAGGGTGGTCCCTGCCAGCACAAGGAATTGACTCAGGGAGACACCCTGGGTCCCTCTAGCGTGAGGCAGCCCTCGCGTAGGCACCCCATCCTGGCCTTCCCACTCGGGCCCCTGAGAATGCACTGGTGGATGGGGTGGAGACAGAGACCTATGATGCGAAGCTGGATCTTCTGGGAGTCGTGGCCTGGCCGGGTGCTGCCACAGCTGTAGGTGCCCTCGTCCTCTGCCTGCAGGGGGTGGATGATCAGGGAGCCATCGGACTGCAGCCTGTGCCTGAGTGGGGTGGTGTGGGGGTGAGCTCTGGGCTCCCAAAGTCAACAGTGAGTCTTCCCTCAGCCTCAGTGCTCCTGCCAGAGGAGATCAGAGTCCACAGGGCACCCTCCCACCCCAAGCGAGCCTGGGGGAATGCTTCAGGGGAGGCTGTCACACACACCTGTCAGAGGAGGTGGAGGGAGCTGTCACACACACCTGTCAGAGGAGGTGGAGGGAGCTGTCACACACACCTGTCAGAGGAGGTGGAGGGAGCTGTCACACACACCTGTCAGAGGAGGTGGGGGAGCTGTCACACACACCTGTCAGAGGAGGTGGAGGGAGCTGTCACATACACCTGTCAGAGGAGGTGGAGGGAGCTGTCACATACACCTGTCAGAGGAGGTGGAGGGAGCTGTCACATACACCTGTCAGGGAAGGTGGGGTGGCTGTCACACCTGTCAGAGGAGGTGGGGGAGCTGTCACACACACCTGTCAGAGGAGGTGGAGGGAGCTGTCACATACACCTGTCAGAGGAGGTGGAGGGAGCTGTCACACACACCTGTCAGAGGAGGTGGAGGGAGCTGTCACATACACCTGTCAGAGGAGGTGGAGGGAGCTGTCACATACACCTGTCAGAGGAGGTGGAGGGAGCTGTCACATACACCTGTCAGGGAAGGTGGGGTGGCTGTCACACCTGTCAGAGGAGGTGGGGGAGCTGTCACACACACCTGTCAGAGGAGGTGGGGGAGCTGTCACACACACCTGTCAGAGGAGGTGGAGGGAGCTGTCACACACACCTGTCAGAGGAGGTGGAGGGAGCTGTCACACACACCTGTCAGAGGAGGTGGAGGGAGCTGTCACACACACCTGTCAGAGGAGGTGGAGGGAGCTGTCACACACACCTGTCAGAGGAGGTCGGGGAGCTGTCACACACACCTGTCAGAGGAGGTCGGGGGGCTGTCACACACACCTGTCAGAGGAGGTCGGGGGGCTGTCACACACCAGTCAGGGAAGGTAGGGGGCTGTCACACCTGTCAGAGGAGGTGGAGGGAGCTGTCACACACACCTGTCAGAGGAGGTGGAGGGAGCTGTCACACACACCTGTCAGAGGAGGTTGGGGGGCTGTCACACACACCTGTCAGAGGAGGTGGAGGGAGCTGTCACACACACCTGTCAGAGGAGGTGGAGGGAGCTGTCACACACACCTGTCAGGGAAGGTGGGGTGGCTGTCACACCTGTCAGAGGAGGTGGGGGAGCTGTCACACACACCTGTCAGAGGAGGTCGGGGGGCTGTCACACACCAGTCAGGGAAGGTAGGGGGCTGTCACACCTGTCAGAGGAGGTGGGGGACTGTCACCCACCTGTCAGAGGAGATGGGCTGGCCATCTTTCTGCCAGGCAGCCTGGGATTCCGGGGCAGTGTCGTCTGAACAGGAGAGCCGCACCAACTGCCCCAGGACTGCCTGCACCAAGGAGGGCTCCACACCTGCCAAGCTGATCCTGGAGAGGTGGGAAGATCTGCTGACTGGCGCGAGCGCCAGGACCAGAACCCCCTAAGCAGTGTGTTCCACGCAGACAGCTTGGGGCCCATCCTATCACAGGCACTTTTGGGGTTAGAGGGTCCCTATGGGAGGCAGAGCCCCAGAAGCCCATGGATTCAGGAATCCACCCTCCCCAACTTGCCCCCGGTGCCCCCATGCATTGCTGCCTCAACTTGTTCTTATAGCGGCAACAAGGTAGGTGCAAAGCCCGGGGGTGGGGAGAGGTCGGGAGGGATGGCACACACTGGGTTCATGTGGCGGCTAAACTACACGCTCGACCCATGTGGAACACAATGTTTTTAATTTTGTTTTTAACCTTCCCAAATCCCTCATTAATATGACCCAGTCCCAAGAGTCATCTTGACCAGAGCCCACACCTGTGATGTACACAGGGCAGGAGGTAATGCCACCATTTTACAGGTCAAGAAACTGAGGCTTGGAGAAGTTGGGTGACTTGCCAAAAGTCATGAAGCCAATAAGCTTTTCCGGCCAGACAGGCCCCAGGGTATACTGGTGAGCTCTGATGGAGAACCCCGGAGCCCCCATCTGTACAGATGTCTATTAGACATCAGAGTAGCCTCAAGTCTCTGAAGCCCCAGCTTCTCCATCCATAGAATGATGGCAACAAGGCCCACCAGGCAGGGCTCTCAGGAGAAACAGAAGTTAGGGATGGGGAGGGAGGGCCGGCTGACTTCAGGTTTTAGCTCCAACTGGCGCACTCTTGGCCTGGGTGTCCTAACCCCCCGTCTACCTGGGGAAGGTGGGCCTTACCTGTAGGAGGAGCTGTGGAAGGGTGGCGCTGGTGATCCGGCATCTCCACCCAGTCCAGGGGCCCTGGGCTCAAGCTCCTGCCCCCATGGCCATTCTCCAAAGGCCTGGGTGTGGGGGGCCTCCCCTTGCCCAGGCTGTTGGTCTTGCCGCCAGAGACCACCAGAAGGCCAGGGCTTTCTCTGCACCACAGCCCCTGTCCTGTGCTGGCTGGGTTCCTGCTCGCCTGCAGGACTGCTGCTGCCACCAACCGTGTGGGTGCTCCTTCCAGAAGCCCCAGGCTGGGGACGACGGGGCCCGTGGAGAGATCCCTGGCAGCTGCTCATGCACTCTTGCTCCGAGGCAAAGTTATTGGCATTGCCATGGCAGCCGCCATACCAGAAGCGGTTACATTGGCCCACAGAAGCAATGAAGTACCAGCGGGCAGCCCAGTCTGCACAAGAGCCATGGGCACTGGGCAGCAGGCACCGCACAGGGTAGGCTGCGGGGCATGGGTGTGATGTATGTCACCGAGGTGCCCAGTACTAAGGCTGCACCCTCCATCCCCTCAGCCTCCGACTCAGGAAGCAGGCCTTTCCCCATTTATAAAGCGTGTCTACGCTGGCTGGGGGCCTGACCTGGCCCTGGGATGCAGGACACTTCCACCGGAGTCTGTCCACTGTGCAGACCTGCCCCAGGCTGGTGCCACAGCAGCCTTCACCCACAGAGCTAGAGCCTCTGGGAGGTCAGGGCCAGGGCCCCCTGGGCCAGCTCCCTTGGACTCTTGGCCTTTCCTGCCACCAGACCACCTGGAGTCACATGCAAAGTGAGCCCAGAAGGTGAACCTGCCTGCTTAGCTTGTGATAGGGACACAGGCCTGAGCCACCCAGGGCGTGTGAAGATGCCCAGGAAGGGCCTTCTCTTGTCCCCAGGATGCCGCACTGACTGGCCACTGAGCCCACCTCCAGCACCCAGCCTGCCATTCCAGCAGCCCTCGCCAGCATGGCCTGACCCACCTCTCCACATTCAGACATGACCACGGGTGCCTCCCGCGAGCCCTCACCACAGCCCTAGCCTGGCCTTTGAGGTCCTCGCAATGGTTCCCAGCAGCTCTACTCATTCATCCAGGGCTGCACCTCAAAGACCTCCCTGGCCCTACCCTCCCCCCAGCACTCAGCTCCTGCTACTCCACACACATTCCAGGCAGGGCCAGGGCACTCCTGCCCATCCCAGCACTAACTGCCCCGCACCGGCTCTGCCTCGAAGGGGCTGACTCCCAAGCATGAGACTGGCATCCCAGCCCCTTGGGATTCCCACCTCCCACCCTCCCCAGTTCCCAGAAGCAGCCAGACGGCCACAGGCTCAAACTGCTCGATGCAAGAACACCCTGGCACTGCTCTCTGGCCTGGCACCTAGCAGGTGTCAATCAACATTTGTGGAAGGAATGAATAACTGAGCCAGCAGGAAGGTCTTGGTTCTGGGTAGGGGCTGGAGGCACGGTGGGAGCAGAGTCTACCCATCGAGGAGGAGGAGAGGGGGCGTCCACTCACCATGGCTGGGCTGGCCCACACAGCCTTCCCCAAGAGGACCGGCTGCAGCGGCCACGTTGTCATAGCAACAGCCAAACTGGGAGCCCCGGCACTCACTGGGCTCATTCTGCTGGGCCTGGGGCTGGTGGGTGTTGTGGACCTGGGGAGGAAACCCATGACTGGGAAGTGGGCAATGGATCTGGCCATTGTTGGGAACTCTGGGCTGCCATGGGGAGGATGGCAGGAAGGAGAGGCCAGAATCCCAGCCCAGGGGAGACCAGAGGCCAGGAGAATGTTGGATGAAACCCCTGATCCGCCCCAGGCCCATCTTTGAAGCCCGGTGCCCTCCAGAGGATGACCCAGGCCAGCAGGTTTGCAGGGACCTCCTTTCTCCGAGGCCAAAGCGGCAAAGATCCTGGGTCACAGTGACACTGAGCAGGCTCAGGGGCTGGCCTCCTCCCCTCCCACAGGCCAGACACTTACTGTAGAAGCCACTGCCCTTGACCTGGGCCTGCTCCTGGTGCTGTCACTGCCGTACAACTTTGTGCAGCCAGCGTGATGGGGCCCCTCAGCGACAGATACCCTGTCAGGGCAGCACCCGTACCTAGGCAGACATCACACAGCCCCTCACTGCCCAGCCTGTCCCCATGCTCCCTGCATCCCAAGACCCAGGCTCTGAGGCTCCCCATGGTGGGGGCTGACAGGGTGGGGACCCGGGCGGGAGAGGATGTGTCCCTATGTGCAGGGCAGGCCATTTTGTGTGCCGCAATCTCTGCCTACATTCACCGGCTCTTAGCAGCTACCAGGGAGGGCAGTCATAACACAATAAGCGGTGGCTGTGCCCCTCATCACTGGCAGAGCGTCAATTGCACAGCCCACAAAACCAAGAAGGGGGATGTTCATCCGAGTCCGACCAAATGTCAGTTCTCAGCGGGAGTTACAAAACAGAAGCAGACGGGAGACGGGGCAGAAGAGGGGGTTCAAAGGAACCCACCATTTACTCCACACCCACCCACCAGGTGCCAGGAGGCAAGGTGAAAGGAGGGAGGGTGCCCGGCGCCCTCTCTGTGCCAGGCATACTGTGATGCACTTCACCCTCACGGGGGCTCCATCATGACTATCATCATTCCCAGTTCTCAGAAGAGGAACCAAGATCACAGAGGTTAAGTCACGTGGCCCAAGTCACCCAACACATAGCCGGCGAGTGTCTGAGCTGGGAACTGTCCCCAGGCCACTGGCCACAAAGTCTGGGTCCAGAAGCACCCAGTCTGAGACAGCACATTGGGGATGCGTTCAGGGCAGGCCATGGAAGGAGGAGAGGCAGAGGGAGGACACCTGCAGGAGTGGGATGACTCGGACCCAATCCATAAGGCAGGCGTGGCGGGGACTGTTACGAAGACTGTGAGGAGCTGGTCGGCCCTCGTCCAGCCTTTACCACAGGTTCCCTGAGCCTGGTTAGATCTGAGAGCTAGAATTGCACCTGGAGCCTTCTCGGAGTCTCCGGCTGTGTTTCCACAGGCTGACACTGCAGCAAGGTGGGGTTTGTGTCCCCACTCGGCAGAGCAGGAGGCTCAGCCACAGGAAGCCAAGTCCCCAAGATCCCATGCTCAGGGCAGCGCAGGGAGGAAACCGTGGGCATCCTGTTCCTGAGCTGTGCACACCCACCCCAGCCCTCTTCTGACCAGAGATGTTGGCTCACCCACGGGGCCTCACCTTCCCTCTTTGATGGGGCAGGGGGAAGACCTGTCTCCAGCACCCACCTGCTCTGCTGACAGGAGACCCCAGGGCAGCCTTGCCACTGTGGCCCGAGAGACGCCGTGTGGCCATCGGGGCAGCACCCATGAGGACTGTGTCTGCAGTCATGGGGCCCTGAGCCCGACTGTAGGGGTCGCTGGTGTAGGGGCTGCTGCAGAGAGGGGGCGGGGCCCAGGGCTGACAGGTGGGTGCCTCGTTCTCCCCTGTGGTCACCCCCGGCTGAGGGGTGTTCCTGGGCTGCCCACCACTGGCCTCTGGAGTCTACAAAGAAGAGGAAGCAAAAGACACACAGTGCCTCCACCTGGCTCCTCCCCTCCACCCCTGACCACGCCGGACCCACCTTCCTCCGTCCCCTGGACCATTCTCCCCTCCACCATGGCTGCACCCAACTGTGGCCTCCACACCCCCACGGACCATCCACTCAGACACAAATACTACAGGGCTGTGAGTGGGGGATAGGACCAAGCTCTCACCCGAGGCAGAGGACTCCTGAGGGCCCAATGGCATTCGGGGGTTGCTGGCAGGGGTGTGCACATCCTGCATGCTGGGGACCTCTGCAGGGAGCCAGGAGGTCCATGCGGGATGGAAAGGGAAGAAGAGAGGATGGACCTCAGCTGTGGGCAACCCTGCCCAGCACTGGCTTCTACCCCACTGCCCAGGCAGGGCCCGGGAACCTGAGACAGCCCAAGGGGAGAGCACCACCCGGGATTTCAAAAACCGCCCAGCCACTCTTCCAAAGTCTCCAGTCACACCGAAAATGCTCATCTTTTTTGAGACAGGGTCTCTGTCGCCCAGGCCGAGATGCAGTAGTGTGATCACAGCTCACTAAAGGCTCAACCTCCTGGGTTCAAGTGATCCTCCCACCTCAGCCCCTGAGTAGCTGGGACTACTATCTTTTTTTTTTTTTGGTAGCGATAGGGTCTTCCTATATTGCCCAGGCTTGTCTCAAACTCCTGGGCTCAAGTGATCCTCCTAACTCAGCCTCCCAAAATGCTGGGATTATAGGTGTGAGCCACTGCACCTGGCCAAAAATGCTAATCTTACATGTTCAGCAAAAAGTATCAGATATAAAATGTGCATGTGTTATGATCCCAGCTACATAAAACAAAAAACAGAACATACTTTAAAAGAAAAATTGGATGAAAGGCAAACAATCCAATTTTTAAAAGTGGGTAAAGAACTTACGCATTTCTCCAAAGATGATATGCAAATGGCCAACAAACACGTAAAAAGATGCTCAACATCATTAGTCATCAGGGAAATGCAAATCAAAACCACAATGAGGTCCTGCTTCCTACCTACTGGGATGTCTAACATCAGAGATTGAAATAACGCACTAAATGCCACCAACCTGTACACTTTAAAAGGGCTAACTGAATGTTATGTAAATTTCACCTCCATAAAAAAATTCCATATTTTAAAAAATCGGATGAATAGACAAAGGGATAGAAAGAGACTAGATAATGAGCCAAGCATGGGCTCACGCCTGTAATCTCAGCACTTTGGGAGGCCGAGGTGGGCAGATCACTTGAGGTCAGGAGTTCGAGACCAGCCTGGCCAACATGGTGAAACCCCGTCTCTACTGAAAATACAAAAGTTAGCTGGGTTCAGTAGCAGGCACCTATAATCCCAGCTACTCAGGAGGCTGAGGCAGGAGAATCACTTGAGCCTGGGAGGCGGATGTTGCACTGAGCCGAGATCATGCCACTATGCTCCAGCCTGGGCAACAGAGTGAGACTAAGTCTCACAAAAAAAAAAAAAAAAAAAAAGACGACAATGACAAGAGACTAGATAATGAAAACACAAGGCCGGGTACAGTGGCTCACACCTGTAATCTCAGCACTTTGGGAGGCCAAGGCGGGTGGATCATGAGGTCAGGAGATGGAGACCATCCTGGCTAACACGGTGAAACCCTGTCTCTACTAAAAATACAAAAAATTAGCTGGGCGTGGTTGTGGGCACCTGTAGTCCCAGCTACTCAGGAGGCTGAGGCAGGAGAATGGGGTGAATCCAGGAGGTGGGGTTTGCAGTGAGCCAAGATCGCGCCACTGCACTCCAGCCTCGGCAACAGAGCCAGACTCTGTCTCAAAAAAAAACAAAAAAAACAAAAAAAAAACCCACAAATATAGCAAAATATTAGTTGTGGAACTCACTGACACAGTGTGTGCGTGGCTGCTGACTATGCATTCTTTCAACTCTTTGGTATGTTTAAAGTTTTTATCATGGTGTCCAACTTGTAAATTTACAAAAAATCATTGTGCCATTAGAATGGGTGGGTTTTATGGTATATGGATTTATTTAAACAACATCCCTAAATTTTTCAAAAAGATTTTTCATGACAAAATACTGTCGGAAAATGCAAATGGATAAGTAGATAAAATTAGGACAATACGAATGTTTTTTTAATGCTACATAAGAGAAAACCTGTAGGACCATCCCCCAAAATCATGCTCATCGCGAAAGCTGCTATGAGTGCTTGGGAGGCAGGGTGCCCTTCCCTTCTATTTGTGTGCTTCAAATTTTCCAAAATAAGCAGATTACTATATAATGGAAGAAAGGTATAAAGAATAAAATAAGTGGGTCAGGCACAGTGGCTCACACCTGTAATCCCAGCACTTTGAGAGGCTAAGGTGAGAGGATTGCCTGAGCCCAGGAGATCAAGACTGGCCTGGACAACATAACAAGAGCCCATCTCAACAAAAAATCAAAAAATTAGCTGGGCGTGGTGGCCTGTACCTGTGGTCTCAGCTTCACAGGAGGCTGATGTGGGAGGATCCCTTGAGCCCAGAAGGTGGAGGCTGCAGTGAGCTATAATTGTACCATGCACTGCAGCCTGGGCAACAGAGACCCTGTCTCAAAATAATAATAAAGTAAGTGAATATTCCATTCCCACATGGACTACATCTTGCCAAAATCCCTAGAAATATTTATCTATCTATCTATCTTTTTATTTCTGAGATAGATTCTCGCTCTGTCTCCCAGGCTGGAGTACAGGGGCACGACCTCTGCTCACTGCAACTTCCACCTCCCAGGTTCAAGTGATTCTTGAGCCTCAGCCTCCTGAGTAGCTGGGACTACAGGTGCCCGCCACCACGCCCGGCTAATTTTTGTATTTTTAGTAGAAATGGGGTTTCGCCATGTTGATCAGGTTGGTCCTGAACTCCTGGGCTCAAGTGATCCACCTGCCTCGGCCTCCCAAAGTGCTGGGATTACAGGCGTGAGCAGTTGCACCCAGCCCCCAGGAATATTTAAAACAATGATAATTTGGGGTTGGAAGACTCCAATAAATATGTGGTGAAATCTATTTTTTTTTTTTTTTTGAGATGGAGTCTCACTCTTGTTGCCCAGGCTGGAGTGCAATTGTGTGATCTCAGCTCACTGCAACCTCCGCCTCCCAAGTTCAAGCAATTCTCCTGCCTCAGCTTCCTGAGTAGCTGGAATTACAGGCGCCCGCCACCACACCCAGCTAATTTTTTGTATTTTTAGTAGAGATGATGCTTCACAATGTTGGCGAGGCGGGTCTGGAACTCCTGGTTTCAAGCGATCCTCCCACCTCAGCCTCCCAGAGTGCTGGGATTACAGGCTGGGATTAAACTTCCCTGGCCTTTTCCTTCCTTTCTATGTGAGTCCTGCTAGTCGCTGCGACAGGCTTAAGATCACCTCTTTAGAAGCCAGCAAGGCCCTGGGGAACAGACTGGCTCCATGGAGATCTGAACCCCTGGGAGTCCAAGGCTCTCCTGCTGGTGAGCCCCAAGGGCCAGGCCCCAGCTGAGGCACCAGGAGCCCTCAGGATGGTCAGTGAGCCCGAGCTCCCCGCAAGGCCTCACCACCACTCCTTCCCACCCTCTGCTTAGCTAGCAAGCACCCCGTGTGGTCAGCCATTGTGCCGCATGAGCCACCACGGTCTGGAAAGTCCCTCTTTTTAACCACTGTACAGACGGGCAAACTGAGAATCAGAGAGGTGGGGCACTGGCCCGAGGCCACATAACTGGTCAGCAATGGAGTGGATCGAAACTCAAGCCTGCTGGTGATGCTGAGGCCACTGGTTCTTAGCCACACCTGTCACATGTCTCATAGAAATTCTGCCTTCCTTCACCTCAAGGTCCCTACGGCTCAGAGAGTTCCCATCACGAGTGAGTCAAGGCCAAACATGCCTCTCTGCAGTATTGGGAGGCCACCCCTCCACCCCCATCCCAGCTCAGCCACCACCCACATCCTTCCTCCATGTGGCATCCTCACGCCAAGCAAACGCCGGCCTCAGTGCCCTTTCTCCAGCAGGCCCTCCTGCCTGTGAGGCTCCCTTCACAGTGGGACGGGGATGAAGGGAAGAAGACAGAGGCAGAAGTGGCATGTGGAGACACTCCTTCCTGGACTGCTTCCCTCCCTCAGCACACAGTCAGTCACTCAGTCATTCAACAAACATTCACTGAGTACCTAACCGTGTCAGGTAAGTTCTATGGGGGTATAGAGAGGCATATGGAAGCTGGGGACCCAGTCCTCAAGAAGTTTATAGTGGGTAGGTCTGACAAGCCGTATACAACCACAGCAGCACAAGGAAACGAATCTAAGAGTCCCACAGAAATGACAGCATGCTATGGGGGCCGGAGGGGCAGGGGGCGAGCCACTGCTGAGTGGAGGAACGCAGGGCTGCCTCGTGGGCTGCACACCAGGCGGGCCTTACAGATGGCAAAGGGTTCAGCGGGGGAGACGTGGGAGAAGTGGGGTCCAGAGGGATGACAGTGCAGGCAGAGGCCCCGAGGCAGCACATGCTTGTGGGTTCACAGCCAGTGGGAGAGAGGTCGGGCCAGGCTCCTCCCTGCCCTCCTGTCCTTACCCTGGGGGAGATGACAGGGCTGCGTGTTACAAGGCTCCACATCCACAGGCTTGGAGTGCTGCAGGCTCCCGCAGTGGCTGGGCGGCCCAATGGCACAGATGACCTGTCGCCTCCGAGTGCCCGAGCTGCAGCTCTTGGAGCACTGAGGCCCAGGGGTGGGAGAGAGAGACCCTAAGGGTGAGGCTAGGGGTGGGGACCCACATGGAGACAGGCAGGGGAAGGTGCGCAGTGGCCCGTGTTAGGTCCAAGGACGGCGCTCGTGTGCAGCCACCTGCTGGAGGCCAGGCTCAGGTAGCAGGTGTGGGGTGGAGAGCGCTCACCAGACCCCAGGCGCCGACATGCCAGGCCTGGTCCCTGAGGAGGGGGCAGTCCTCATGCACGCAGGGCTCGCTGAGAGGTGGCCGGTCTTCCAAGGAGCACGCTGCAGTTTGGAGCAAAGAACCCCCATGACCCCGGCAAGTCACGCTCCGCCTCCGGACGCCAACGCCACAGCTGACAGAGCACTGCAAGGACAAGGCTGTCAGCAGGAGCTCGGCCCTGCCCTGAGGAGCCACGCCAGGTCGGACAGCTAGCAGCCCACCAGCCTGGCATGGAGGCAGATAGCACCCACTACCCACGTCCTTCCCAGGCCCAGAGAGGCTGAGTCACTCCCCTGAGGTCACACAGCCTGAACCATGGCTACTGACAACAGACTGAGGGTGTCACCCATTTATATTTTCCACCTGTTTGCAACTTAAATATACGTAGGTGCTAGAAGCAATGACTGACAGCCTAGACACTGCCAACCCCTCTCTTGCCCCCAAACAACACACCCAGCTTCTTCCTGCCCTGGGATCCTGGAGAAAAAGGAAGAGCCCTGGACCAGTCATCCAGGTACTTGCTTCTGGTCCCAGCCTTGGCCACAGCTTCCAAGATGACCTGACAGGTCACTTTACCTCCCAGGACCTCAGTTTCCATAGCAGAGGACAAGACCCCAGCCCTTCCCTGCTGCTGCCCAGGCCCAGCACCAGCCCCATCCGGGCCAGGGGCCTCACCTCTCCCCAGGGCTCCGGGCTCCAGGCTGCACAGCGCTGCAGGTTGCAGGCCTGAATGGCAGGGGGCTTCCCAGGCAGCCCGGAACACTCAGCCTCCTCCACAGCCTCCTGGACGCCGGTCCCGTCAGACGAGATGCAGTACACAGAGCGGGACTGGGAGCCTCCTCCGCAGGAGGCCGAGCAGGGCGCCCATGGCCCTGCCTTCCAGCTGGCAGGAGGGGGACTCAGGTAAGGCTGGCCCGGGAGCATGGGCAGAAACCCAGCCCTGAGAGGCACAAGCCCTCACTCACACAGGTGGCCTGAGGATGCCCACCCCTGCCCATCCTCTGAACCTCCGGCCTGAACAAAGGCCACGACCCAGGCGCTCCTTAGCATCCCCACCACCGGGCCAGGCTCTCTGAGCGCTCCCCACAACTCGGAGCCCCACGCCACCCCCTTGGCTTTCCGGTCCTCAACGCCATCCCCCTTTCTCCTTCCCACCAGGTCCCTGTCTCCCAGTCAGACTCCATTCCTCTCAGTCTGACCTTAGTCAGGGGCAGCTCCTGGAGAGGGTGCGCTTACCCACGCGTGGAGCAGCTCTGCCGGGCCCCAGGTGCAAGGACCCGGAGGACAGAGCAGCCCTGTGGCCCCATGCAAAGCCAAGCCTGCCACCATCCCAGGAGGCCCACTGCCACCAAGGCCAAGCGGTGACGGGTTGGCACCAACCCTGCGGGGAGCCTGTGACCTGCAGGTTACCTGTTCCCACATACTCGCTGGGCCCCAGCAAGGCGCCACGCTCCAGGCCGGTGCAGGTAAGAAGTCCTTTGTGCACGAACAAAGGCATGGCCGACGCCAGCAGGCCCTGTGGCCCGACCCCTGGCCCACCCCTCGGCATCTGCCAAGCCAAACCCTCTGCTGGCTCAGACAGACAGGGACCTCTAGAACCTTCTCCAACCCTCCTGCCACCAAGCCTGGGTGTTCTGAGTACTTCGTGGTCACAAGAGGGCAGAGAGACCAGACCTGGGCTCAGGCCCATTCTCTGCCTCCCCCAGGGAGAGCTGTCACCTCTCCCACACCCCAGTAACAGTGTGGGGGGCCCTGGACCCCCGCCTCTTTGTTCTACACCTAAAGCAGCTTGGAGGCCCTGTTCCCTTCCCACCCAAGTTCTTGGGCCCCATCATAGGTAGAGGGGCTGGCAAGGCCTCACCGCTTGGTCTCTGGGCAAGGGTGAAGGTTGCAGGAGCGCCGGTCGGCCGGCCGTGGCTGGCGCTGGCACATGTGGTCGGGGTAGGCCTCATGGTCGATGGTGCAGAACACCAGGCGGGACTGGTGACCTGAGCAGAGGCCCGGCCACGGCGGGCAAACACCAGTCAACATTCACTAAGCATGTTCCCCGGGCCAGGCGCCATCCTGCACTCACCCCGTAGGTCATCCCCATTCAGCCTTAGATGACCCCCCAAGGCAAGTGCCACCATCATCCCCAACTGGCAGATGAGGAAACTGAGGCTCAGAGAGTTTTTGCTGTGAGTGAGAGAACCCTGCTCTGGCACCTGATCACTGACCCCAGGCCCAGTCTCCGTTCCTAAGGGAGTCCGTCTCCTATGAGATGCCGCTGCTTCTGGGAAGCCCCCTCTGGTTCTATTCACTTAGGCTGGGGTCCTTCATGGAGTCCCCCAGATCCCTAGGTTTTCCTCAAAGCCACCCCCATAACACAGAGATTTCTCGCCTGCTCATCCATCTCCCCAGGAGGGGCTGCGACTTGCTCACCCATGGCCATGGGACCCGGCACACGGGGCCCACACCCTCCCCTGGTCCATCCACGCCCGCACCTCCGCCACACTCCACGCTGCAGTCACTCCATGAGCCGTGGCTCCAGCTGAAGCCAGGACCGGGGTGGCGCAGGGGCAGGTGGTACTCGTAGTGCACGCCGGGGTTGGGCTCCTGGCTGATGAGCTGCCATGGGAGAGTCCTTGTTGGGGTTTGCTGCTGCGGGGCACTCCCACACCCGCCACAGCCCCACAGCCCCCTGCCAGGCTCAGGCCCAGAGCCACTCAACCCCCCATGTACAGAGCTTGGCAGCCTCTTGGGGACCACGAGCCACCTACTCACCCTCTCTCCCCACACCCCCACTTACCTCAATGACCAGGGGCTCCGAGGTGGGGCCCCGGGCATGGAGCCGCTCGGGGGCCAGGTCCCCCTCAGCACCCCGCTCGTAATGCAGGATGGTGCTGGCTGCCGGCAGGGCCCGGGCCGCCTCGATGGTCCAGTGCCCATTGAGATAGTATTCCCCACGAACATTCTTCACGGCTGCGCAGAGGAGACCGCCTCAGTCAGCGGCAGGAGGCACGGCCACACCTCCTCCTGCAGCCCCAGACCTGCCAGGACCTAACCCCAGGCTCTCACCCAGAAAGTTCCTGCTGGCAGCAGCCTCCTCGATGAGGATGCTGGTGGCACCCGCGGGAACTATGAGGATCTGGTTGTAACCTGGTGGGGGCAGAGACACAGGTGCTGAGGGTGCTGGGCTATCCCTCCCCCGGCACCAAACAGCAGGAAGGAGTGGCCCCCAAGGACTCCAAGTGCCACGCAGCACAGAATGGGGGCAGGGAGGGTACGCAGGAGCCAGACCGGGCCGAGCTGCTGGGAACGGCAACCCTGGCAGAAGAGGCTGCAGTACAAAAGCCAGGGTGGCGGGAAGGCTCAGGGCACCCGGAGCACACCGGGAGCGGGAAGAGATGGGGAGAGCATCCAAGCAGTGGCAGGAGGTGGGACTGCACAAGTGGGCAAGGGTCCTAACCAAAGGCCACATGGGGCCTTTCAGACGTGACCTGATATGGTCAGAGCCTTCGGGTGCCATGGGGGCCACTTGGCCTGGAGCCTAGGCCAGAGCAAGGACAGGCAAGGAAGGGGCAGACAACAGCCCCTTGTCGGAACCACCCCCACCTCGGCTGAGGTCATTAGCGTCAAAGGTGCCTGTGACGGGGTAGCAGGTCATGCCGTCACCCCCACACTGCAGACACTTGTCCTCCTGCTTGGATGAGTCCAGCTCGTGATCACAGCCGACAACCTGTGGGCAGAGACGCGGGAGGCATGGGAGAGGGCATCATGGCCACATCAGGCCTTGGGCCCCGTCACACCCTAACCCCAGCACCCGCGCAGCCCAGGCAGAATAGGGTGGTCAGGAGTGATTCAGTCACAAGCCAGGGGACTGGCCTGTGACTAACAATCCATTTATCTGCTCAGCTCCCATCTCCCCTTCTGGTAATAACGCCCTGTTTTCCTTGAAGGGCCACCTCTCTCCCGCAGAGTTTGAATGGAGCTCCCCAAATGTGGGTCTGGGGAGGCTGGAGTGGTTCAGGGTAATTCCCAACCCCTGGTGGCTGAAACTCCTGGGAATGAGGCCCCCTTTCTCTGGGAGGGGCCAGGCTGCCACAGCAGAAGTCCGGAGCAGCTGGCGGCCACCTCCACACCTCCTGGGAAGAACAGACCCGATCCTGCTGCTGGACCCACGGAGAGGAAAGCCGAGTGGCACCTCATTCATGCACCTGCGGCTGTCCCTGTTTGTTTTTCTGAACTCGGTTTTAGCCGGATTTCTGCCACCCAGAGGGTTTCTCTTATTGTAGGGCTAGCATTCTCCAAGAATGAAGGTGAGGGGCCATAGGGCATCTGTGATGCCTGCAAGGTACCCTAGGAGCTGGGCTTGGTGTTCTGGTAACTTGAGAAGACACCAAGCTCATGGCAGCTACCTGGGCCTGTGGGTGATGGACAGGGAAACACCCGCACTGAGCCCCCAGGCAGCCCGGAGGCAGGGAGGGGCTGGGGGACCACTCACCCGGCAGCTGCCATCCACACAGACATCCCTCTTGCCAGGCTCGCAGGGCGTCCCGTCGACCACAGCCTCCCTGTGCTTGTAGTAGAAGTTCTCCCCCTTGGGAATGCAGTTCAGTTCACACTTGTTTGGGGCTGGGGTGGGCAGGAAGGCAAGACTGAGATCCTGAGGTTGGATGACGCCCCTCCCCAGGGCCCAAGGCCTACCCTAGCAACAGGAAAGCATGGGTCAGAAAGCCCTGCAGCAGCCCCCACCCAAGGAGAAGGGGCCGTCTCCCTGAATCTGTCGCACCTCTAAGGATCAAGTCGAAGAAAAGTCCCAGGATAAAGAAAAAGCAAAGTACTTAAAGAAGTCTATCTCAGCATTGTTTATCACAGCTGACCGGGATAAGGAAAAAGCAAAGCACTTAAAGAAGTCCATCTCAGCATTATTTACCACAGCTGACCAGGATAAGGAAAAAAGCAAAGCACTTAAAGAAGTCTACCTCAGCATTATTTACCACAGCTGAGGTGGTTACAACAGGCTATTTGTTTTGTTTTGTTTTGTTTTGTTTTTTTGAGATGGAGTCTCACTCTTATTGCCCAGGCTGGAGTGCAGTGGCACGATCTCGGCTCACTGTAACCTCCGCCTTCCTAGTTCAAGCGATTCTCCTGCTTCATCCCCCCCAGTAGCTGGGACTACAGGCACGTGCCACCACACCCGGCTAAGTTTCGTACTTTTAGTAGACATGGGGTGTCACCATGTTGGGCAGGCTGGTTTTGAACTCCTGACCTCAGGTGATCTGCCTGCCCCAGCCTCCCAAAGTGCTGGGATTACAGGTGTGAGCCACCGTGCCCGGCCATAACAAGCTACTCTTTAAACAAATTATCAATGGAATATTACACCTGCTGACTATGAAGTTGCAAATGATGATTGTGAAAACTATATGGTGTGGGAAGATGCTTAAAACACAGAATGCAAAACGGTGATTAATATGCAATAATTACAAATATGTAAGTGTATATGGAGAGAATGATGTGAAAGGGGCTAAGATGAAATGCTAACAGTGATCTTGTGAAAGGGGCAGGATGAGGGTAACTTTTTCCTGGTTTTAATGTTTTTCAGATGGGATCTCACTCTGTCTCCCAGGCTGGAATGCAGAGGCACGATCAAAGCTCACAGCAGCCTCCACCTCCCAGACTCAAGTGGTCCTCCAGCCTCAGTCTCTCGAATAGTTGGGACTATAGGCACATGCCACCATACCCAGCTATTTTTTTAAATTTTTTTTGTGGAGACAGGGTCTTACTACGGTGCCCAGGCTAGTTTAAAACTCCTGGGCTCAAATGATCCTCCTGCCTCAGCCTTCCAAAGAACCAGGATTACAGGCAGGAGCCACTGAAACTGGCCTGGTTTTAATTTTTTTCTTTTGGAGACAAGATCTCACTCTGTCATCCTGGCTGGAGTGCAGTGGTGTGATCTTGGCTCACTGCAGCCTCAACTTCCTGGCCTCAAGTGATCCTCCCACCTCAGCTTCTTGAACAGCTGGGACTACATGTGTGTGCCACCATGCCTAGCTAATCTTTGTATGCCTGGCTAATCTTTGTATTTTTGGTAGAGATGGGGTTTCACCACATTGCCCAGGCTTGTCTCAAATTCCTGGACTCAAGTGATCGTCCTGCCTCAGCTTCCCAAAGTGCTGGGATTACGGGCATGAGCCACTGCATCCAACCTTAATTTTTATATTTATCTAAATATATACATTTTAAAACAACCCAAAAGTACAAACAGGATTATAATCATCTCCACACCATGGAAGGTATCCCTCTACTATCTTTTTAGACTTTCCTCTGTGTTCCAATTTTTCTATCATGTGAATATACTCAAATTATTCTTGACATGTGTCCACTTCAGGATCCAGAGGGAATATTGAAAGCTAGAGTCCCACTGGGCCACGCCCGCAGCCATGATCCCCACCACACACACACACACACACAGGATATGAGACTCCCACTGGGCCACGCCCACAGCCACGATCCCCACCACACACACACACACACACACACACAGAGGATATGAGACTCCCACTGGGCCACGCCCACAGCCACGATCCCCATCTCACACACACACACACACACACACAGGATATAAGACTTCCACTGGGCCACAGCCACAATCCCCACAACACACACACACCCACCCACACACGCACAGGATACGAGTGCTCATTGATCTGGAATTCAGAGTGCCACGGGGTCTCCAGAGGTCACGCGCAGCAAGCAGGGAAAACGAACACTCAGAAGACCTGTCTTGAGGAATCTTCTGATTCATCTAAAATGCTTAATGACATACCTGTTGGTGCTTACGTGGGTGTTTTTTTCCTGAACTGTATTTATCTAAAAAGGAATGACTTATGCCCTCCTCAGAGGTACTCAGACCATCTCCTCTGGCCCCCGGATCCTTGGTAAATGAAGTCTTGGTGTACCAAGTCCCTTCCAGCCCCTCCTGCAGGATGACCGGGGGGCACCACTCCTACCGCTCCTGGGGCTCCCCACATCCGTCTCTGTGTGACAGGAGGAACGCTTCCCATAGCAGACTGAGCAAAAACAGGGCTCAAAATGGTTAGACACACCATAGCTCCGTTTGAAAATATACACACATAAGGGGAGAAAGGATGGAAAGACCTCAAAATAGCTGCCATTGTGTTGCCACGGGCATGCACTGGGGGGAGCGGAGGTGACTGGTGATTGATTCATTATGGGTTGATCGATGGGGTATTTGACAAATGCTGGCTCTGGCAGCACATATACTAAAATTGGAATGATACAGGGATTAGCACAGCCCCTGACCCCTGAGGAGGTATGGTGTGCAAATTCATGAAGCATTCCATATTATTTTTAAAAAAATTATCTGGGAGGCTGAGGTGGAAGGATTGACTGAGCTTGGGAGTTCGAGGCTGCCCAGCTGACACTGCACTGCTGCACTCAAGCCTGGGCGAGAGCCTATCTTAAAAAAAAAAAAAGAAAAGAAAGAAAGGAAAGGAAGAACAGGAGAGAAAGAGAGAATGAGAGAAAGAAAAAAAGAACAGAACAAAAAGAAAAAAAAGAAAAAGTAAGACCTCTTGTTCTGTCACGAGGGACCTCTGCAGACCCTCTCCTCCCCAAAGGTGGGTCCTGTGGTCTAGAAGATTCCCTGTACATTGCGAGCCACCCCGCCCAGTAAAAAAAAAATTGGCCGGGTACAGTGGCTCACGCCTGCAATCCCAGCACTCTGGGAGGTCGCTGCGGGCGGATCCCTTGAGCCCAGGAGTTCAAGACCAGCCTGGGCAACACAGCGAGACTGTCTCTAATATACGTGTGTGTGTATATATACATATATATGAAAACGTCTCTATAATACGGCAATAGGAACTGTGGCATCAATGTATGGATACAAGAGGCCCTCGAGAGAGGGGTCCCGGCCGCGCTCACCGCCGTAGTAGGGCAGCCACCGGTACCGCCGCCCCTGGAACTCAGCTCCGTCGAACTCCGCGCACTGCTCGGCCCGGAAGTCCCGGGCGCCATCGGGGCAGCTCTGCGGGGCAGAGGGGAAGTCGGGGTCCAGGAGGCGGAGTCCGAGGTCCGCCCACCTCCCTCCCCGCCCTGTCCCCGCCGCCCGCCCTAGCCCAGGGAGCCCAGGAATCTCCCTCGCCTGCCCCGAGCCGCTGGAGGTGGAGTCTGCCCCCCAGACCCCCGGACTCCTGTGCGCGCCCCTCCATGGTGCTCTAGGCTGTGGAAGACAAGGCCAGTCCCCGGGGGCAGGGTGAGGAACGGGCTCCCACGCAGCCCTGCTGTGGATTGGCAGGAGGACCCCAGGCTGGGCCAACCGGGCAGCCCCCGGCCAGAGGCGGGCATCCCTGTGGGGACGTCGGCCGGGAGGGGTTGGGGTAGCTGGTGCCCTCGCCCGCACCCCGTGGGCTTTACCTCAGTGCGACAAGAGCGGTGGCTCCGGGCGGGGCCCACGCAGCTGGCGCCTCCATCTCTCCTGCGGGACCAGAGCACCGGGAGGACCCGGACCGAGACCCAACGTCCCCACCCCCGTGCTGGGGCTCCCTGCAGGCCCCAACTTCTGCAGGGCTCTCCAGTGGGAGCAGCAAGGTGAGAGGGCCGACCCCTGGCGGGGCGTGAGCGACCGGTGTTGGTACTTGGGAGAAGCGGGACTCAGAGCCCTACCCGCCCTGTAATTTGAATTTAAGGCGGGACCACTCCACTGCCTCTTACGGCAGATTCCCAGAGAAGACTCTGCATGAGATGTAATACCTGCGTGAGATGTAATACCCACCCGCCTGGCACAGCCATCCTGCGATCTAAGCAGGACATCAGTATAAGGCTTTTAGGATCATTCCTGGTCGCTCATTCCTCCTCACATAGGGTTCTCAGGAACAACCCCTATACTGGGACAGAGGCACCTCACTACCCCTTCTGTACCCCACCTTCTCCACTGACCCTGCCAGAGTGCAGCACACACAGCAAGCACTTAATAAATCGCTTGAAATGGGGAACATCTATACTTGGCAAAGAAGCCACAGGAATTGGGAATTGCCGGTTGAAGATTGTTTACTGGTTCCACCAAAATTGACTGCACCTGCCATAGGGCAGGCAGGTGCAGCATCAGGAGCTGGAGACCAGGGGCAGCAGGCAGCACCTGTGCTCCAGCTCAGAGTGGAAGGCCCTGGGAAATGGTTTGATTTCCTGTGCTGAACTGATGCTGCTTCCAGAATGAATCTGCTGCTTGGTGGGTTCTGCTGATGTGGCCAGTGCTAGCCTAGGCCGTGACTGCCTAGCCTACCACCCAGAAGCTCCTGCTTTAACAAGCCGGGCCATTTTCGTCTCTCCTACCTCTGGGAGTAGCAGGGGCGCTCCCGGAAACTGACGCCCCCTCCACAGGTCCGGGTGCAGGGGCTCCACTGGCCCCAGGGTCCCCAGGTGTCACTCTGCCGCCTCACCTTGGGAGCCTGCAGAAGACGGGACCATGTATCAGCAGTGGCCGCTCAGAGCCTGAGCCCAGAGGCCCCTCCAAAGGATGCTCCGCCTAAAAACACTCCCTCACCCATCAAGGAGCCTGGGATTCTCCCTTCCAGGGCCCACCTTTAGGACTCAGCAACACCGCCGGGCACCCCAAAACATATTCCTTTTCAGAATTAGCCTGCTTTCCTCATAAGCAGCTGAAAGCCAGGCCTGGAGGGCAGGAGCAGGAGCAGCTGGGAAGGGTTTGGAGTTTCAGGGACCACTGCGGGGAGGAACCCTACAGCCAGGGGCAGTTTGAGGGTCCAGGCATTTGTGGGTTAACTGTGATGTAGGGGACGGGGCCCTAAAAGAAAATAAAGGGAAGCAGCATGGGGGGGGATCCTGCTAATCTGGCAGAGACTCCCAGGGGTACCCCAATATTCATCCCCTCTACCCATTGTGAGAGAACCCTTGAAAACTTGACTCAGCTGGGTACCTGGCTGCCCAAAATTAAAAAAAAAAAACACTTTCTAGACTTCCTGCAGCTAACTGTGGCTACATCACTTAGTTCTCATCAGTAAGATGTAAATACAAGTGTTGGGCAGCTGCTGCTAGTAATCTCCTTAAGAGAGAGGCTGCATGAGCCTTTGTGCTTTTCTCCTTCCTCCTGTACTCTTTCAGGCTGTCTGGAAAGCAGATGTGATGGCTGGAGTTGGAGCAGCCTTTTAGACTGTGAGGTAACTTGGAAATAGAGGCTTCAAACAGTGAAGCAAAGATAGAAAGACTCTAGAGCCTGGAGGATTTTGTGCAACAGAATAGCCCCAGACTTCTGACCCCTGGGTATTTATATGAGAGAGGAATCATGTCTGTCTTATTGAAGAACTGCTATTTGAGACTCTACACAGGATTATAATCCTAGCAGATACATTTTCCCACCAGAAAGACTGGACCTCTTGTAGCTGGCATCAGGAATCCACATGCCACACACACATTATCTCATTTCATCCTCACAACAACCCAACAGACGCCATTGCATGAATAAGAAAAGTGAGGCAGAGAGAGGAAGCCACAGAGGAAGAAGTGGGCACAGGAGCCGGCCAGTCTCACTACAGGCCTCTGCTCCCCTGCCGGGGCTGTGTGTGTGTGTCCCCACCCACTTGGGGGAATCAAATGAGACGCTAGATGATTCCCTGCAGGGTTGGACAGGGATTAGATGTAACTTCACAATTTTGCCAGGAGGCATACGGTGTACATGCAAACATTTGCTGGAAGGGGACTTTCTTTTAGGGTATCACCAGAAAAGGTTCTCAAGGAAATCAGAGAAAGAGCTCAGTGGTCACATAGAAAAGCGCCTGGGCGCAGTGGCTCACTCCTATGATCCCAGCACTTTGGTCTCAAAAAAAGAAAAGCAGGCTCTTCCTTTCATGGTGATCCCTAAGCAGCTTCGCTGGATCTCAGGTGAGGAAGGAGGTTTACTCATCTCTGGTGCCAAACATCTAGTTATCCTTGTCTTATAACAAAACCCAGAACCCTGAGGCAGAACCAGCCATGCACAGACCACGCTAAGCTTGCCGAACCACACACACCAGCAAGAAGGACGGGCTGGCCGGATGAAAGGTCTTAGCTTTCACTTTGTAAAATCATCTACTCCTTCAAGTCTAACTTGAACACAAATCTCTAAGCTTTCGAAACCTGTGAGCCAAAACATCAAAGTGTTCTCTCATTGAAAGTTAAACTGAAATTTACTTGGATCAAGTTTCTGTTTCACAAGGAAGATGCTGAGTGTTGAGCGTGAAGGATGACGTTCCAGAGACAGCCTGCGGCCCCAGCTGGGATTCCAGCACCCGCCCCCCACGCACAGCCTCAGCCCACATTTTAAGTATTCAGGAGACGTCTTCAGGGGTGGCTGCTTTCTTAGCTGCTGGCCTGGGCCTGGTTGTCAATTACCCTCTGACCAAGGCCTGTTTGGATGTCTGTCTTGGCTCCTTGGCACAGCAGCCAGCAAAATCCACCCTTCCCCGGAGCTGGGCTGGACATACTGGTGTGGCCAAGGCAACGAGGGGTACCCCTGCAATGGAGCCACCGCCTGGCCATGAGGATAAGGCGGGGGCAGGACTGGTCTGAACAAGGGCCCCCTAAGAGACATGCTGTTTCCAGAATGCCCTCTTGCCTCCTGTGCCCAGCCCCCGTGAGGCAGGTGTCCACTAGCCAAGAGCCCTAGTCCATCCGTCCCATTCTAGAACCGTGCTCTGTCCACGCACTCCACACTGTCTCTCCAAGGAAGGAAAGCACCTTCAGCCACAGGCAGCATGAGCACACTGTTGCTCTGTAATTACCCAAACCATGAACTGCCCGACGTGGTGTGAAGCCAGAATGAGCTGATCCAGCCAGCCTCACCTGGGGCCTGCCCTCACCTGTCTCATGCTGCTCTAGGCGCCCCGCCCATGCCTCCTTCAACTCCCACCTGGAGCCACTCAGGGGTCCCCTTTCCTGCTGCACTGTTTCCAGGGGAATCAAGTGCCCAATGTGCGTGTGTGTGTGAGAGACAGAATGCATGCACACCTGCATGCAGGTGGGAACAGAGGCTGAGGCCCAGGAGCACGCAGGCCACCGCCTTTATTCATCTGCTCATTCTGTTCAGGCTGACCGTTGGCAGCATAGGTGATCCAGAGAAGGTGTTCGGACTGAGTGGCTCCTGTCCCAGCCACGGAGGGAGGCAGTGGAGCTGTGAGCGGGGCCACACCCCTGCAGAGTCACAGACGGCAGGGAGAGAAGAATTATCCGCCCAGGCTGCACCCAGCCCCATCTGAGACTCACACTAGGAGGAGGCGGCAGCCGGATGAGGCTACTCAGCGCAGCCTTAAGGGAGAAAAGGTTTAAGAGAACCAAGGGCACTTTGGAAACCTTGATTTGTTTCATCTGCATGAAAACCTCTGGGGTGGGCATTATTACCCCCAAATTAGAGCCGTCTAAGGCTTGATTATTTGCCTACGGTCATGCAGCTGTCAAGGTGGCTCTGGGATTTAATCCTGGGGCCTAGACACTGTCCTGGTGCCCCCTCCACCTGGGCTTTGGCCTTCATGCAGCTGGGCCACCAGCACGTGCTGAACGACCTGAGAGTGGCATTTAGGAAGCAAGGTTCATGGGGTGGCAGAGGGGACCGCGGGTAGCTGGCAGGTGGTCGAGAGGACATGAAAAAGGCTAGCTCTGGCCCACCCTCCGCTCCAGCTGTGGCATATGTTGGGTTCACAGGGCTCTTGAAGTGCCCAGTCCCATCTATGGGACCCACTTCTAGTGGGAGAAGTGCCCACTGCCATCTGTCCTGCCTGCCCCACACAGCCCTGCAGAGGAGTCCTTCTTAGCCTCCACCCACAGACGCCAGACGTGGCATTTCCCCCTGAACTCCTCAAGGCAGAAAACAGTTTGGGTCCTTTCTCAGGGATCCTTCCTCTCTCACCTCCTACCTGCCTCACACACGGGTGGGCAGGGCTGTGGCTCACCCTGGGAGATTTCTCCTGGGGCAGGACAGGGCCCAGCTGACTCTGCGGCTTCTATTCTGCCAGGCACCGAGCCAGGGCAGTACCCAGCTCTGCAGACCCTCTCCTCCCCAAAGATGGGGCCTGTGGTCTAGAAGATTCCTTGTACATCCTCAAGACCCAGGGACCTTCTCTAGAGAGCCCTGGCCTTTGGGCCCCTGTTAATGAAACAGCAACTCTGACCACCAGCCAGCTTCCTGTGTCCACTGTCTTAATTAGCAGTCTAATACGGTAGTCACTAGCCGCATGTGACTGTTTAAATTAATTATGGCCAGGCGCGGTGGCACACGCCTGGAGTCCCAGCTACCTGGGAGGCTGAAGCAGAAGAATTGCTTGAACCCAGGAGGTGGAGGTTACAGTGAGCGGAAATCATGCCAGTACACTCCAGCCTAGGTGACAGAGTGAGACTCTGTCTCAAAAATAATAAGTATTTTAAAAATTTAAAAATAAATTTAATTAAAGTCAAGTAAAATTAAAACTCACTTCACCCACTTTCAAGTGTTCAATGGACTGAGGGGCTACCTATTGGACAGCAGAGAAACAGGACATTTCCGCCATCTCAGAAGGTTCCATAGGACAGCCCTGCCCTAGGTGCTACCCTAAGGGGAAAGCAAATGACTGGCACCCCAAACCTCTAGGCCCAAACACCCCAGCTTAGGGGAAACTGTGGCTCCAAGCAGAAGACAGGTGTCTGGTGGGATGGGCCACCCAGCCCTGCACCTTGACTGGTTCCAGCATTGCCCCCACCTGTCCTTCCACCTTGGAAAACCACCTGGGGGAGGGGGTTCTGCAGCACTGGCGGGGACTCCATGGAGTGCTCCCACCACCTTCTGAAGGAGGGAAGCCCTGAGAAGGTGCCATTCCTACAAACTGCGCCCTGCAGCCTGACGGGCCGTTCTGAGCACCCTGACCAGCCGGCTTCAAGGGCCCAGCCCTTTCTGAGGGAGCTCAGCGGCGCGGGCTCGCCTCATCCCAGCCCATCGTCCCTTTTCTGGGGACGCTGCCTGCGGGTCCGCGCGTCCCCGTCCCCGCCTCCCCTGCAGGGTCTTCCCGGGGACCGGGCA
The DNA here is from genome assembly GCF_037993035.2 of Macaca fascicularis. Taxonomy (NCBI): domain Eukaryota; kingdom Metazoa; phylum Chordata; class Mammalia; order Primates; family Cercopithecidae; genus Macaca; species Macaca fascicularis. The sequence continues at coordinate 141,135,713 of NC_088381.1, read as the reverse complement.
GGGCCGCACTCACCGAGGACCCGGGCGCTGGAGCCAGCAGCAGCGGCAGGAGCAGGAGCAGCCGCATCTCAGCCTGCAGGAGACGCAGCGGGTTAGAGCGGCCCGGGGCTCCAGCAGCTGTCCTGGGGGCGGGCGCGAGTGTGTGGGCGCGTCGCTCCCTGTGGCCCACAAGTGACCAGGAGACCCGCAACGGGACCGCCGGGCGCGCCTCGGTGCACCGCAGAGAACACAACGTGCGGGCGCCCCGCCGGACAGCTCAACATGTGAGCGAGAAACGAACGGCCCATCCGCAACTGGCAGAAGTTCAAGAACAACTTGTTTCAGGGTTCCAGAGGGATAAAAAAAAGAGAGCAATTAAAAATACTTCTATGTGGTTGAAAAACAAGGAGTTCAGAATCCGAGTAATTAGACTCACTATTTTAATTCAGCAAGGTTCCTTTCAAAAAAGCTATTACATCAGATGTTTAAAAACTCCTAATATAGGCTAAAAAAAAAAATCAAGTCTCTGAAGACACTTTGAAAACTCAAATGTTCTAAAAATGTTAATTGTATCCCATTTAAAACCCAGGCCAGCATTTCTCTGCACAGGGAAGATCCATAAGCAGCCTCCATAACCAGCATGTGTATGCAGTGCAGTGTGTGCGCCGTGCAGTGTGTGGTGCAGCGTGTGCGCCGTGCAGTGTGTGGTGCAGTGTGTACAGTGCAGTGTGTGGTGCAGTGTGTGCACCGTGCAGTGTGTGGTGCGTGTGCGCCATGCAGTGTGGTGCAGCGTGTGTGCAGTGCAGTGTGTGGTGCAGCGTGTGCGCCGTGCAGTGTATGGTGCAGTGTGTGTACAGTGCAGTGTGTGGTGCAGCGTGTGCGCCGAGCAGTGTGTGGTGCAGCGTGTGTACAGTGCAGTGTGTGGTGCAGCGGGTGTACAGTGCAGTGTGTGGTGCAGCGTGTGTACAGTGCAGTGTGTGGTGCAGCGTGTGTGCAGTGCAGTGTGTGGTGCAGCGTGTGTGCTGTGCAGTGTGTGGTGCAGTGTGTACAGTGCAGTGTGTGGTGCAGCGTGTGTACAGTGCAGTGTGTGGTGCAGCGTGTGTGCCGTGCAGTGTGTGGTGCAGTGTGTACAGTGTAGTGTGTGGTGCAGTGTGTGCGCCGTGCAGTGTGTGGTGCAGCGTGTGCGCCATGCAGTGTGTGGTGCAGCGTGTGTGCAGTGCAGTGTGTGGTGCAGCGTGTGTGCCGTGCAGTGTGTGGTGCAGTGTGTGTGCCGTGCAGTGTGTGGTGCAGTGTGTACAGTGCAGTGTGTGGTGCAGTGTGTGCGCCGTGCAGTGTGTGGTGCAGCGTGTGCGCCATGCAGTGTGTGGTGCAGCGTGTGTGCAGTGCAGTGTGTGGTGCAGCGTGTGTACAGTGCAGTGTGTAGTGCAGCGTGTGCGCCCTGAAGGTGCAGTGTAGTGTGCAGTACAGTGTAGTGTGTGCTCAGGGCAGTGTGCAGTGCAGTGTGTGTGGAGTGTCTGTGGTTGGATGTGTGCGTGCATGGAATGTGCATGTGCAGTGTGCAGGGCGGGTCTATGTGCAGTCTGGTGTGTACTATTTGGTGCAGGTGTCCAGTCTGTATACACACTGTGCAGTGTGTATGTGTACATACATGTCACTGTATCGCAGAATGACATAAGCAATGTGCTCCATTCAGTGCAAAACATTAAAACAAGTACCAGCGTGTAGATTTGAACTTTAAAATCTGTAATTCTACCAATGTTCTAATTTTTTAAGGTATAAAATGACTTCTGCTTACAAGGATAAAACACAGCATACAGAAGCCAAGCTCAGCAGAAATGTAACCTGGCACATTGAACAATGTACACACTCGTTAATTTGGCACAGTGAGTCATTGAGTCATTATTCTTGTGGTCAAGTTCGAGATTCCTGGGGTTGGAGGGTGAGGGAGGGGAGTTGCTGCCAGGGCCCTGCCTCTGGTCTGTCGGGGGTAGTTCCCAGAGCAGGAGCCCCCTGCTAGGGCTAGGCTAGGCCTGCTAGGGCGGGCGAGGCTGAGGAAAATACGGGGGAAAGAAGAATTTTACTTGTAATTACTCAGAACACCACTGCCTCCGCTGCAATTGCACTGAACTCCAAGCCCGTATCTGCCATTCCAAAGTCTGAAAAGTTCAGTTTTTTCGGTTCATTTGGTGGCAAACAACCCCTTCGACTCCAAGACCAGTCCGGGGTCTGGTCACGGAGCTGCTCCGAGGGCCGTGGAACCTCGACCTCTCCTGCCGCCCGAGGGCAAGGGCCAGGTGGTCCCGGGCACGCAGGGTGGGCGCCCTCAACGTGATGTTCCTGGGGAACGCGTCTGCCTTGGGCTAGGGCCGCAGGCGGCGGCCAGCACACAAGGGCGCAGAGGGCGGGAAGGCGGGTGGCCGCCGACCGAGCCTCCCCCTGCACGGTCCCCAGCCGACTCGGGGACCGCCGCAGTCCGCAGACGCCCGTCCCCGTGGTCCCCGCGCACGGCCCTCCTCTGCATCGGTCCCGCCCTGACCAGGCACCCCGCGTCCCCACTCCAGGAACTTGCCGCGCACCCCCGAGGCGGCGAGGCGCGGTTCCCACGGGAGGCCCGGGATGGCCGCGCAGGTGCCGGCAGCCGCAGGGGCTCCCGGACCCTCCAGGCCCGCGGCCCAGTGGCACCTCCCGGGAGGGGCGCGCAGTCTCCAGGGCCTCGCCTTCACCACGCACCCGGAGCGGCGTCCCCATGAAGGAAGGAAGGTCCCATCGGGCGGAGGGTGGGCGCCGGGGCCGCCCGGCACCAGCTCCCTGGCTCCCGGCATTTCCTTCCCTCCCGGCCGGAGGCGCGCGGTGCCGCGCGATGACCCTGCGCCCACCTCGGGAGAGCGAGCCGGGGCGGGGTCTCCTCTGCGGACCCCCACTTTCTCCGACACTCCAGTCGCCCGTGAGCCAGGCAAGCAAATTCCTACAGAAGCCCCGGGATGCGCCGCCCCCGCCTCTGGTCGCCCGCGGGCTTCCAGTCCCTCCGCCTCCCTACCTGTCTTCGCGGGCGCCGGGAGGCTGCACCCAGGGCCGCTCCGTCGGTGCCCGCCCAGGCCCAAGCCTGCGAGGTCGGCCGGCCGGCAAGGAACGCCCGCAGGGGTGGGACTTTCTCTCTCCGCCGCTGCCTGGCCTCATCCTCCACCCCGCCCGGTCTCCCTTACCCACCTCCAATCCCCGTGGGAGGACAGAGCCCTTGGGAGAGGCCCTCGTGGTGACTGGTGTTGCCCGGGGCCTCCACACGCTTGGGTCTGTGCCAAGGCTTGGCTAATCCTCCACTCTGGTCACCCTATCTGTCCTGTCTTGGGTCAGCGCCAGTCGCCTCTCCAATCCCATTTCCCCTTGCCCGACCCTTCTAGCTTTGCCCTATCCGCTCCTCTTCATGCCGACCCTACACACAACACACCTCTGTGTCCAGCCACTTTCCTTCTCCTCCACCCCTGGACCCTATTCTTCAGTCACAACTGAGTTTCTCCACACACACTGCTGTTACCCATCTCCCAGCACCTTTTCTCACTCAGCATGCACCCTCCCAATCCCCTCTACCTCTCAAACCCCTACTCAGCCCTCAAAACCTTGGTCAAATGTCCCTTTCCTTCCTTTCTTCTTTCTTTCCCTCCCTCACTTCCTTCCTCTTTTCTTTCTACTTTCCTCCCTCCCTTTCTTTTCTTTTTTTCTTTTCTTTTTTTTTTTTTTTTGAGACGGAGTCTCGCTCTGTCGCCCAGGCTGGAGTGCAGTGGTGCTATCTGGGCTCACTGCAAGCTCCGCCTCCCGAGTTCAGCCTCAGCCTCCTGAGCAGCTGGGACTACAGTCGCCCGCCACCATGCCTGGCGAATATTTTTGTATTTTCAGTAGAGATAGGGTTTCACTATGTTGGCCAGACTGGTCTCCAACTCCTGACTTCAGGTGATCCGCGCACCACAGCCTCCCAAAGTACTGGGATTACAGACGTCAGCCATCGCGCCCAGCCGCCTTCTTTTTTTAAATAGAAACAGGTCTCGCCATTTTGCCCAACCTGGTCTCGAACTCCTGAGCTCAAGCAGTCTTCCCACCGTGGCCTCTCAAAGTGCCACTGTGCCCAGCATGTCACCTGCTTTCGAAGCCATCTCCACACCACACCAGGCCGATGGGGTGCATGTCCTGCCCCCTTGGTTTCTGTCCCTGTTGCTGTGGTTTGCTCAGCTGTGAATCCCGGAGGTCAGGGCCTGCCACGCAGCCCGACCGCCTGTGCCAGGGCACTCATTAGCATCAAGGCAGGGGCTCAACATGTGATCAACTTAATTTGTTTTCCTGGTTGTCCTTTTTCACAACCAAGACACTCTTTGCCTGCCATTCCTTTTTTGAAACTGGAATTCACTCATCTTTAGAAACTGGTCCTGGGCAGGAGGGAGGTTGGGGGAAGTTGGGGAGAGGTTGAGGTGGGGTGGCGAAGGCTGATCCCCTTCCCCACGCTCTCCTGCCTTCAGCCCCTTGCTGGCCCTGCCGCTTCTCCCTTGGCCTCATTTGGGCAAAGAGAAGTCACCAGTGGGAAGCTCAGCCCCGCTTCAGCCCCCCGATTCCTGCAGCTCCCTGTTTGGACAAAATGCTTATTAAAACATGGCCAGTTTAAATCAGGCACATTTCTTACCTATCAATGAAGACAGGAGGAGCAGCAGCTGTAGCAGGGCCCCTGGAGGGTTGTGTGAATTCTTAAGCAAAGATAAAGCTTGGCAGAGAAAGGGGAGTGGAATCACGCAGCCTCTCTAAAAAGGAAAAGCACTTCTTCCATTCAACAAGCCCGGCTCCCTGCCCCCACCAGCTGGGACTTTTCTGAGCTTGGTCAAAGGTCCTCTGTCAAGTGGGAGGAAAATGCTTCTCCCGCTGCAGGGTGGGGGAATCTGAGGCCCAAGGAGCTCACTTTCCTGCTGTGTCCCTGCTTTTCCTATGATCCTTTCTTCTCAGACACCCAGGGCTGTGATTACTTACACCTCACCCCAGCTGCAAAGAGGACCCTGAGGTTGGGAGGCAGAACCCACACGCAGTGGTAAGGGGCTGTCTTAGACCCACCAGCCAGGCCCTACCAATTACTGGCTTGGGCGGGAATTTCTCTTTAAGCCTCATTTCTCCTCTGCCTACCTCACAGAGATGTGGTGAACAGAACTGATGCATTACAATAGGGTGGTTTAGAAAGAATAGTCCAGGAAAAAGTGTAAGACCTTCCTTCCCATTGTCAAGTCCCCTCTGCACTGGCCCTGTGCCACTCACTGGCTGCACCTGAGACCCCCTTGCCTTGGGGGTTTGGGGAAGCCTGGGGCGCAGGCAGACCTGCACTGGAAGGCTGCTCTGCTTCTCATTGTATGTGCACTTGGGCAGGTCAGGTCACCTCCTTAAGCCACAACTTGCTCACTTGAGACTCATACAGCAGGTGGTGGAGTGGGGAACTTCCTACTTCCATAAAATTCCTACTAGATGCTGAATAAAAGTTCTGATCTGGGCGCAGTGGCTCATGCCTGGAATCCTAACACTTTGAGAGGCTGAGGAGGGAGGATTGCTTAAGTCCAGGAGTTCATAACTAGCCAGGGCAACACAGTGAGACCCCCCATCTCTACAACGTTTTTTTAATTAGCCAGGTATATGGTGGCAGTTGCCTGCAGTCCAAGCTAGGGGTCACCAATCCCCAGGCCGCGGACGGGTACCTGTCCATGGCCTGTTAGGAACGGGCACACAGCAGGAGGTGAGCAAGCATTACCGCCTGAGCTCCGCCTCCTGTCAGATCAGTGGCAGCATTAGATTTTCCACAGGGGCATGAACCCTATTGTGACCTACTCATGCAAGGCTTCTAGTTTGTGTGCTCCTTATGAGAATCTAATGCCTGATGATCTGAACAGAATGAGGCTTTAGACTGTAACAGTTTCATCCTGAAACCATCCCACCCCGCCCCCAGATCTGAAAAAATTATCTACCATAAAACTGGTCCCTGGTGCCAAAAAGGTTGGGGAATGCTGGCCAAGCTACTTGGGAGGCTGAGGCAGAAGGATCAATTGAGCCTGGGATGTCGAGGCTGCAGTGAGCTATGATTGCATCACTGAACTCCAGCCTGGGCAGCAGAGGGAGACCCTGTCTCTAAAAAATTTTTTGTTAAATTTCTCTGTCCCACGCTTCCCCTATGTGTATCCTCAGTTCTCTACATTTTCATCATCTCTGCAGATTGCAGATCTAAGGATGAGGCTAAGAAAGAAGTGGCCAGATCTCTTTGTGTGGTTGGGTTGGGATGGAAGGCTGGAGAGAAGAAAGAGGGCAAAATGCCAAGAGCCTCCAGGCTCCCAGGATTCACCTCCTCCAGGAAGCCTCCCTGTACATCTGCCTCTGTGCTCCCACTGGTGCCGGGCTTTGCCCTAGCACTTTCTTTCTTTTTTTTTTTTTTTTGAGACGGAGTCTCGCTCTATCTCCCAGGCTGGAGTGCAGTGGCCGGATCTCAGCTCACTGCAAGCTCCGCCTCCCGGGTTTACGCCATTCTCCTGCCTCAGCCTCCCGAGTAGCTGGGACTACAGGCGCCCGCCACCTCGCCCGGCTAGTTTTTTTTTTTTTGTATTTTTTAGTAGAGACGGGGTTTCACCGTGTCAGCCAGGATGGTCTTGATCTCCTGACCTCGTGATCCACCCGTCTCGGCCTCCCAAAGTGCTGGGATTATAGGCTTGAGCCACTGCGCCCGGCCTGCCCTAGCACTTTCAAACTACTGCAGTGATACAGTTGTTTCTCTTTCTCTCTCATAATTGTGAACATTGCAAGGGCAGAGATCCATTTTCATGTTATACCCTGTACCAGAGGTTCGTGGCGGGCCTGAAGGTTTGCCTCAGGAGAGGGGCTATGAGAAGTGTAGCTGGTGACCAGCCTCCAGTGGCTGCACTCAGCCCCACACCACATTCTGAAGGCTCCCCCTGCACCTCCTCCTCCCCGCAGTTTAACTTCACAGACGCTCCCCTGTAGATCTCTCACACATGGAGTCCCATCTCGGCCTCGGCCTCAGAGGGCCTGAACCAACCCTCGGGGTTCTTGGTTGCACACCACACAAAAAGACTGAGTCAGCTTAATCAGGAGAGTTGCTTAGAGGAGGGGCGCTGGGAGATTGCAGATTGAAAGGAGGGCTGAAGAATCAGGCATGGGCATGGGCCGAACCCCTGACAATGTCCTAGTTGTGGTCCAGGAGCAGTTCCAGTCAGGATCTATGTTGCCCTTTGGCTGCACGCCAAACTCGTGTCACCACCACTTTTAGGCAATGCTGACACATGCCATCCCTAGAAGAAACCCTGAAGGGTCCTCGTAGACTCACCCCCCACAGGAACATGCCTGTACCCTGATGGCCAGGACCTGAGAAACAAGAATTGGCAGGGTCCCCAGGTGGAAGTTCAGATGGCAGCTGCCCCAGAAAACGCATGTCCACCAGGACAGGGTATTTGTTGAACTCCCATTGAACTGAATTTAGAGGATGTTGCTTCCCTCTTCCTTCATTTGGAGGTTGTTCATCCAAATATCTGAGTGCCTACGCCGTGCTAGAAGCTGGGAGAGACTTGTCCAGTGGTGGCAACCATTTACGCTTCAGCTCGCTGCAGGAGGCAGCACTGCTCTGCAGGTGGATTCCTTCTCACAGTGTTTGGTGTAGGTGCTCCCACCATGGCTATTTTCAAGCTACCAAGACGTGGAGTTGGGAAGAGATGCAATCACCTCTCCCAGGCGTGGGCTCCAGCATACTAGGTCTGCTCTCAGGGAATTTACAGTCTAGTGGGGACTTGCATTCTAGTGCTGTGTGTGTCAGTTTAGATTAAACTGAATTTTACAATCAGAATATTCAAACATTTTTACTATAAAAGTCATAGAACCGATGCCACAGCCCACTAGGAATCCAAAAGGAAAAAAGACAACACACTCCACATCTGAGGCTGTCTGCGTTTATTTCTCTAACTTCTCCCCGCCCCCCAATACATATATTCACTTCCCTTAATACAGTCATTCAAATGCTGGGAACAGCGGGAAGGCAAGGGTCAAAACTCCACTCCGTGCTGTGCTTCTAGATGCCACCTCAACCTTCCTTTCCCCATCACGTTGCCATATCCAAGTCAGCTCTTTGAAGCACCATGCCAGACCACCGGAGTGGGAATCCAGGGCTCAGCGTGTCTGACAAGTGGCTGTCAGGAGAGAAGCCACCTGGCCTTTGGAGGGGAGTTTTACCCTTAAAGCTGAGGCAGAAATACACAATAGCTCCTCCCACCCTTCCCGCAGACAAGAGGGCCATCCAGAGGGAAAGAACAGGAATTCCTGGGATGTTTCCTCAGTGACATCGGGCCCACGCTGACTCGGATCCTGGAAAGGGCACCGGGATGTGGGAGAGGCTGTGTGGAGGCAGGACAGCGCCTGGGGAAGGAGAGCAAAGACAGTGGGAAAGGAAGGGGCTTTCCAATGCTGATTCTGACTAGATCCCAGCCAGCAGCTCCAGCGGGCACAGCTCTCGTCCCCTCTGCCCACAGGGGAACACAAACTCTGACTACAGGGACCCCAACCACGGCCTCCTTTGGAGAAGCTGGTTGAGACATTAAGGGAGCTGCTGTGAGGAACCCACCCTCACTTCCCAAAGAGGAGAGCAGCTCCTGGCCCAGACCCCACAAAGGTCGGTGTAAGGCGTGGAGCCCGCTCAAGAGCACAGGCCTGGAGGGTGCGCCAGGCCTCGAAGCTCCAGGTGGGCACCCCAGCCTCCCAGGCAAGCCTGGTGTCCTGTGGCCGCGTGGTGGCCCCATGGATGGTTGCAGAGGGCAGCAAGTCCCTTTTCTCTTGTGACGGATCCTGTGAGCCAGGCTCCGTGGTCCCTGGTGCTGTCCCCGGGGGGCTGTCATGGAGAGGGGCCCTGGATTAGTAGCCCCAGAGGCCAGCAGTCAAAGCCGTTTAGATCCTTTCCTCTTGGTCTCGCCCTCCACCATGCTCCTGGGGGCACTTCTCATCTACCCTGTGGCTTCAGCCTCTGTACCTGAATGGTTCTCAGCCCAGACACTGAGAGACAGCCTGTGTCTCGGGCCAAAGACCTGGAAACAACCCAGAGGTCAGTGGGCCAGCACCTCGTAATCCGAAAACAAGACTTCCCTGAAGCTGAAGGGAGGGGAAATAACTTTTTTCTTTTTTTTTTTTTTTTGCAGTGCTTCTCTAGCTCTCATTTCTGTGGGGACCTGTTATCCTAGACCCCTGCTTTATAGTATAATGCCACAGAAAGATGTACAGACACAAAACTGGGTCTAAGCTCTTTATTTTTACAGCTTTCATATCACTGTAATTCTATATATCTAGGTCCCGATCCCTTATCAGAAACTCTTGGGGCCAAACGTGTTTCAGAATTGAGAATTTTCCAGGTTTTAGCAGTTACTAAACTGCATATTATATAATACTCCCAGCAGGTTGGAAGCCCTCTTTTCACGATCTTGGCTCACTGCAACTTCTGCCTCCTGGGTTCAAGCGATTCTCCCGCCTCAGCCTCCCCAGTAGCTGGGATTACAAACACACGTCACCATGCTCAGCTAATTTTTGTATTTTTAGTAGAGACAGGGTTGCACCATGTTGGCCAGGCTGGTCTCGAACTCCTGACCTCAGGTGATCTGCCCACCTTGGCCTCCCAAAGTTCTGGGATTACAGGCACGAGCCACTGTGCTTGGCCAGAAGCTCTCTCTCTTTTGTTTTGTTTTGTTTTGTTTTTTGAGATGGAGTTTTGCTCTGTTGCCCAGTCTGGAGTACAATGGTGTGATCTTGGCTCACTGCAACCTCCACCTCCTGGGTTCAAGCGATTCTCCTGCCTCAGCCTCCCGAGTAGCTGGGACTATAGGCGCATGCCACCACACCTGGCTAATTATTTTGTATTTTTAGTAGAGACGGGATTTCACCATATTAGCCAGGATGGTCTCAATCTCCTGACCTCGTGATCCACCCACCTTAGCCTCCCAAAGTGCTGGGATTACAGGCGTGAGCCACCGCGCCCAGCCACAAGCCCTCTTTAATCCAAATCAACGAGCAAAACAACCACACATACACACTCATAGCTCTGCTGCAAAACACAAATGTCCTCCTAAAGGGCATAAATCAAGACTCTAAATGGCCTCGCAGCAGTTCAGTCAGGTGTTATGGACAAATTTATAAGAAACCTTTCAGTTTTCAGAGCTTTGTAAATTTTGTACATTAAACACAATATAACGCAGAGCAGATGGGATTCAGATGAGCAGCATTTGCGTGATGTGGTGGGCGGGGTGGCCTACTGCAATCACGGCCTGGGTGCCGTGAATGTGGCCCAAGCTTGGGGGCAGGGAATAGGGAGGCATGAAGCCTGGGCAGTCTTGGGTCTGCCACTCATTGGCTGTAACGTCTCAGGCAAGCCAACCTTCCTGCATGGCAGTTTTCTCATTTTTAAAAGACAATAGATCGATGTAAATAAAACAAATACAAAAACTGAAAATTCCCAGGAATCCACCACCCCTAACTCTGAGAACAAAGTGAGGCAGCAGAAAGCTGGAGGTGGCATACTCTCCGAAGGGGAGCGGCACACACCCGTGTCCACCAGGGCCTCCAGCACAGGCCTCCAGGCAGCACCGGCACTGAAAGGCAGACTGATGGGCTGTCCTGCTTGGCCAGAGCTGGGAGCTGAGGCCTGGCTGGTCAGTGTCTCTCGCACCAGGGCTTGTGACTTTAGGATCACAGGAAGACACTGAATAAATAAGACACAGCTCCTGGGAACATCAACTTTAAGATAAGGAGTGTGTATGGTGGTGTCAAATATTTTTGGTGATGGTTTATTATTATTTCTTTTTTGAGATGGAGTCTTGCTCTTATTGCCCAGGCTGGAGTGCAGTGGCACGATCTTGGCTCACTGCAACCTCCACCTCCCAGGTTCAAGTGATTCTCCTGCCTCAGCCTCCTGAGTAGCTGGGATTACAGGTGCCCGCCACCATGCCCAGCTAATTTTTGTACTTTTAGTACAGACGGGGTTTCACCATGTTCGCTAGGCTGGTCTCGAACTCCTGACCTCAGGTGATCTGCCCGCCTTGGCCTCCCAAAGTGCTGGGATTACAAGCATGAGCCACCGTGCCCAGCCGTTTTTTTTTTTTTTTTTTTTTTTAATCTAGGCTCATTGTAAGCTCCACCTCCCGGGCTCATGCCATTCTCCTGCCTCAGCCTCCAGAGTAGCTGGGACTACAGGTGCCCACCACCACGCCTGGATAATTTTTTCTATTTATTTATTTATTTTTTTGAGACGGAGTCTCACTCTGTCACCCAGGCTGGAGTGCAGTGGCCAGATCTCAGCTCACTGTAAGCTCCGCCTCCCGGGTTTACGCCATTCTCCTGCCTCAGCCTCCCGAGTAGCTGGAACTACAGGCGCCCGCCACCTCACCCAGCTAGTTTTTTGTGTTTTTTGGTAGAGACGGGGTTTCACTGTGTTAGCCAGGATGGTCTCGATCTCCTGACCTTGTGATCCGCCCGTCTCAGCCTCCCAAAGTGCTGGGATTACAGGCTTGAGCCACCGCACCTGGCCTTATTTTTTGTATTTTTAGTGGAGATGGAGCTTCACTGTGTTAGCCAGGATGGTCTCGATCTCCTGACCTCGTGATCTGCCCGCCTTGGCCTCCCAAAGTGCTGGGATTACAGGTATGAGCCACCGCGCCCGGCCTTTTTTTTTTTTTTTAAAAAAAAAAAACACTAAAACACGTCTACAACAATACGCATGAACTTCAAGGACTTTACGCTAAGTGAAATAAGCCGGTCACAGAAGAATGAACAGAAGAAAACTTTTGGTTTTGGTAAAACTCCAGAGAACTTTCCACCTGAGGCTGCCACCTTGGACTGTGTCCACACCCCTCAGTGTTTCTGTTCTCTGTCACTTGAGCAGCTTTAGTGAGAAAGTTGAGAGAGGTTGTCAGACTGCATTCCCAAGGCCCACTGAGACGAAGATTCGGTTCCACAGAAACAGGTCCAGTGCCCCCCTGTCCTGGACAGTGCTGGGGGCGCAGCCTCTCCCACTTACCCGCGGGCAGAGATGCTGGGAGCGCTCCTCCTCCTCCTCTGTAAAATGGGGCTAACAGGCCCTACCCATAGGGTGGGGTGAGGACAGGAGACAATGCCTGTGATGGACTTGGCATAGTGTCTGTGGCATATTAAGGGACACGCTCAAGGGACATTGGTTTTATGAGGCAGTACCTTCCTCTGGGGCTTTTCTTGGTTAAATGCGGGGTATTAACAACCGCACTACTCTTTATCTCCCCTGCATCCCATGTGGTGGCATTGACCCAGGACAAACCCATACATTGTGGGGGAGGAATCCTGTTTGGATTCATCCTGACCACCATTTATAAATTCAGGTCTCCTGAGGGGATGAGGCTGGCTGACTTCGGCTCCGCACTTAATAGCACAACCTTGTAAATAGGGGCAAAAGCTGGTTAATGTTTGTTCTCACAACAATTCCCACACATCATTCTGCACGGATATCATTCTGCACGGAAATCCCCTCCGGTGGACCCCGCAGCCACCCCTACACTCCTTCATTGACTCACCATTTATTGAGCAACCGCCAGGAGTTTCAGAAATGGGACGGCGCTCAAGTTCCCTGGAGGGTTGGGCAGCGGCAAGGTGGCCCCTCGGTCTGTATTTGCCATCATTAGCTCCCGTTACCAGGCTCAGAGGCATCAGGGTGACCCAGGCATTTCCCTTTGCCTGTCCAGGGAGCCAGAGTCTGCAGACAACGGCGGGGCTCGCTCTGAAAGCAACAGAGGCAAGGGAAGGCTCGGGAATGCCAAACCACAGGGAAATGAGAGAATCGGGTCCCCAGCCCCTCCCAGCCTGGGACGGAATCCTCGGGCAAAGCAATCTGGCAAGGAAGGAGCTTGGAGTGAGGAAAATGCGCTGGAGATGGGCCCTGTCCAGGGAGTGAGGAGTGGAGGGAGGGGCTGCGGGAACATCTGGGTTGGCCAAGCTCCCAGTGGGGAGATGGGGCCAGACTTGTCTCCAGCACTGGGGCGGGCCAGGGGGCCCTCCGCGGGGTGGCGAGGCCTCACCCTCTTCCTCACCGCCATGGAGCACTGCCAGGAAGAGATAGGGTAAAGGAGCCCATCAGTTGGCTGGCAGAGCAGCGGGGCCCCAGGCAGGGTCTTGGTGGCACTCCAACTCTGTCTCAGACTTGGAATGGGCCTCCCTTCACAGGAATGTTTACCAAAGTATGTTTTGACTTAAAAACAAAAATCAATTCATGCAATAATTACCAAATACTTGGAGCATCTTGGGGAACCGTGTTATTACATATCTTTAATGAGAAAAGTTACATAATCACTTGTAACATGTCTATGCCTTTATCCATAGCGCAAGAGGGGAAAGAGGGAATTCTGGTCCTTGACAGTTGAGAAAACAGAGTCCCCAAAGGACGACCTGCCAGGTGTGGACAGGCAGAGAAGCCAGGTCCCTGTCTCCTCCCTCATGTGGGCTGCTCTGGCTCCGTCGCCATGGGCCCATCTGACACAATGGGGCACCCTGGCTCAGTGGGCAGCACCCTACATCGCCAGGGCAAACGGCCTGTGCCATCAATAGCACATTAACCCAGGCAGGCTGGCTTACTTTCAGGTCTGACAGAGGCCGAAGGATCTAAAACATCCTGGAATTAATTTCTGGATGCCCACAGAAGTTACCTGAGAGCCAGAGAAGCCACATTTACAAAACGTGAAACACTGGCCAGGCACAGTGGCTCACGCCTGTAATCCCAGCACTTTGGGAGGCCGAGGCGGGCAGATCACCTGAGGTCAGGAGTTCAAGACCAGCCTGGCCAACATGGCGAAACCTCGTCTCTACTACAAAAATTAGCTGGGTGTGCTGGCGGGCGCCTGTAATCTCAGCTACTCAGGATGCTGAGGCAGGAGAATCACTTGAGCCCAGGGGGCAGAGGTTGCAGTGAGCCGAGTTCACGCCATTGCACTCCAGCCTGGATGACAGAAGGAGACTCCATCTCGAAAAAAAAACCCCATAAAAATAAAAATAAATAAACAAACAAACAAAAATGTGAAGCACTGGCTCAGCTCTCCCAGCCCCGGCCTAGGGGGCAGATATGAAATAAACCGAAGTGACGGCAGACACCTTTGCAACCAAGCATGGCCTCAGACTGTGCTTGGCCCTGTGCAGGTTCCCCAGGATAAAAAGCCCCTCCCCTTCTGCTGGGATGTTCCAGTCCTCAAGCCTGGTGACATTTTAAACTAGATGACCTTGGAGCTGGGTGATCATAGAGAAGATCCCTGAACTGGGAGCTGGGGGAAAGGAAAGCTGGGTTAGGAGAAACCAAAACAAGGCCTCCCGAGCAGATGTCCCCTGAGGGAGGAGGAGGCATGGAAGCCATTTTTGACATTTCAGAAAATCTGAAGAACTCTCATATTCATGTATAAATTTATAAACTATACATCAATTATAAATTTATAAATCATACATCTAGCCCACGTAAATTAAAACTCAGTTATCTCACTAAACAAGTTTAATACTATTTTATGACATATGTGGGTAAATCTGATTAGTAAACAGAAAAACCAGTTGTTACCTAGTAAGTCATAGGACAACATTTTTGAAAACCTGAATGCAAGATAACGTTCCAAATTTCTCTCCTCGGTTTCTCATTGAGCATTTGAAAGACCACTATCTCTCCATCCCTGTATGGAGACCCACTAGCCCTGAAAGCACTCTCTCAAATTCAGGTATTTAAATGTGGCATCATGTTTATCTAGCTCCAAGTCTTGTTTCCCCTTTACATCATACATGTACCTCTATCCTTAAGTTTAGTCTACTATCGAGAAAACAACTCACAATCAGACTTTCGCCTACAGGTCCACCTTGAGGTATGCTATAGGTTTACTCCATAAGGATAAGAAAATCCTTTCCTCTTATGCACGAGAAATTGACCTTGGGTTATGTATAGTCTATATCAAATCCTATGCTATTAAAAAAAAAAAAAAAAAAGCAGGCCAGGCATGGTGGCTCATGCCTGTAATCCCAGCACTTTGGGAGGCCGAGGCAGGCAGATCACCTGAGGTCAGGAGTTCGAGACCAGTCTGGCCAACATGGTGAAACCCCATCTCTACTAAAAATACATAAAAAAAAAACAAAAAACAAAAAACATTAGCAGGGCGCGGTGTAATCCCAGCTACCCAGAAGGCTGAGGCAGGAGAATTGCTGGAACCCAAGAGGCAGAGGCTGCAGTGAGCCGAGATCACAGCACTCCAGCCTGAGCAACAGAGCAAGACTCCATCTCAAAAAAAAAAAAAAAAAAAGGTAGAAGAAACAGAGGCAGCAAGAGCATGTCTCCCTTTCTGCCAACAATTAGGACTTGAAACAAATCTGGTTCTTGAGGCTTTTCCTGTCTCTCCCTTTGAAGGGCGTGGCATACCAGGCAGAGGACAGTCCATGCGAGCAAGTCAACCTTCTCCAAGCATGGGACACTTTACATGTTGAAAGACCCCTGTGGTAGATTAGGTCATCATCCTCTAGGTCGCCACAAGTCATGTGCTGAAGGAGATATATTCTAAGTAAATATGAAAACAGATTTGGTTAGCTAACTGAATTTTCCTCTGAATAAATCATCACCTTTATTCAAAAACCAATTATCCATAGGTGTCTCCCAAATACTTCTGTCTTCCTGATTTTTAGTACAGTATATGTCCTTTGCCTTCTTGGCCAATTCAGGCTTTTCCCCTCTTTCCAAACTCAGTTCAAAACTTTATTTCTGGCCTGGCACAGTGGCTCACTCTTATAATCTCAGCACTTGGAGAGGCTGAGCTGAGAGGATCACTTGAGCCCAGCAGTTCAAGACCAGCCTGGACAACAAAGCAAGACCCAGTCTCTACACAAAATAAAAAATAACTAGCCAGGCATGGAGGTGTACACCTGTAGTTCCAGCTACTCAGGAGGCTGAAGTTGGGGGATCATTTGAACCCAGGAGTTCAACAATGCAGTGAGCCATGATCATGCTACTACACTCCAACCTGGGCAACAGAGCCAGACCTTTTCTCCAAAACAACAAAAAACCTTCTGAGAAATTTCTGATTTTAAACCCCTGCTTTTGTGGATCTCTCCTTTACTCTGCATTCTTACTCGAATGACAAGTCAACATTACACTCGTTGTACTCGAGTATGCTGTCATTTCACTTTTAACCAGATCCTAAGCTGTTCTCCACACCGCACACAGAAGGGTCCCCAGGGAGAAGGTGCGGCATGGCTGACGGAAAGCTGCGGAACTCATCCAGAGACACAGGAAACCTAGCCTTGTCATCCTGGCTTCTCAACCCTGCTCAAAGTCCCTCCTCATTCTCATCAAAAACACCACTGTCTGGGCCCCTAAAAATCAGAAACCTCCCCCAAGTCCTGATGCCTCTGTAGGAGTCTCCACAGACACTGCCTAAAAGACCCATGAAAACGAATGATGCCTCCAATTCTCAAAGGAGGGAATAAACATTTCCTGCTTCCTGAGGCCCTCAGCAGACGTAGCCGGGAACACATCAATCTCTTATCTGCCCCTTCTGAAGACCATGGCCAACTGTGGCTTTTCTGCCATAAACACATTTCTGATCATTTCCAACATTCTATGTTACTTACTGTTTAGAAACAAAAGGTTTTATCAAGTTTGGGGATGGAGAGGACATTCTATGCTCTACCAAGTCAATAAAAGTAATGCTGCTTTTTCTCATTAGTGTGACCTACATAATTTCTTTAAAAAATAATCCTCCCACACATATCTGCATTGTACAACATACATGTCTTGTAAGTGTATAGTTTGTTCTGACGTATTTACATGAGTGTGAAAGTTGTTAGAAAAAGTATCTTTCAGAATGTAAGGGACAGCTGCTTTGAGGTTTTTATAAACAGGTTTAATATTGCACTCTTCAGAGGTGTGGCGTGCTATCATCCATACCACTTTCTTATGAGTTAAGAATAGAAACAATGCATTTGTTTCTAATTTTTTTTTTTTTTTTTTTTTTTTTTTTGAGACAGAGTCTCGCTCTGTCGCCCAGGCTGGAGTGCAGTGGTGAGATCTCGGCTCACTGCAACCTCTGCCTCCCGGGTTCAAGCGATTCTCGTGCCTCAGTCTCTCGAGTAACTGGGACTACAGGTGCCCGCCACCATGCCCAGCTAATTTTTGTATTCTAAACTGTTTCTTGGTAAGTACTAGACAGTTCTCCGAGTTACAGTTATACATTATGATACTTTCATGTAAGAAAACTAGCACAGCTGGATTCATGCGGTCTTTATTGATCTGACAAATACAGAAAATCTGCAATCAGCTATCAAAATTATATCTTACCAAGAATTTGAAAGGTATTTATAAAAAAGGTGTATTCACAGTCTGTCTGAATTAAGTGCAAAGCAGTGTCCAGAGAAGCAGAAGCCAGACAACATGTGAGAGCAAATGATCCCGCTGAAACCCTCATCCCAGCACCTCCAAGGGCACCATGAACAAGACAATCCTGTACGTGCTACTATATGCAGTTGATTTTGAAACTGCCTCGTTTCAACAATTACGTATTTCAAAAGGAAAACTGCTTTCTGGGAAATCGTCCCTGCTACGCAGACCAGCTGGAAATGCTGCCACCACATGTCGGGGCCCAGGGTGGACCCAGCATCCACTAAGAGGCACCCTGCTGCCCAAGGCTGTGGGAGACAGCTTTGATGTTCAAGAAAGGGGTTCATTTCAGCACCAGGGTGCTTTTTTATATGCAAATCTGAGGTGTTTCCCGTTAGAGGAGAGGACTGTGGAGATGATCACATGCAGATGACTCTGAGCTCTGAGCCCAATGACAGCCTTGTTGGTACACTCTGGCCAGCAATTTCAGAAAGCACTATGAAGAGCTGAAACCTCTGGTTTTAATCTCCTGTGTTGTGGGAATTTAAAGAGGTGAGAGGATCACAAGGATCACTTCTAGGCTCAAACTAATGATTATATGATAGTTTCCATCCCAAGGGCAAAACCAAATGTACAATTTGCAGGTCTCTTTCCAAATTCAATGTTCAGAATACCCTTGGAGGTGAGGAGAAGGGCAGGTCAAACCGTTCCTTATGTCTAACAGCAAATTTAGAGAAAAATGAGTACTTTACTGAATGGATTGGCTTCTGAATCAAGTCACTTTCATAACATCAATGTATAAGCCCTCAGTAAAGGTAACTGTTAAAAGTGGTTATTGACAAATATCCAATATTTTAGAGAAGTTAAAGAAAGATGGCACATACCAGAAAACAAGAGATTATTAACTACATTCTGAGAATTTATCTGATTCATCTTTACATTCTTAGACTCCAGAACCTGGTAAACACAGAAAACACTGAACAAATCTTTTCATAGTGGTTTCTGAGCTCTTTTTCTTTCAGGGTTAGATCACAAATGATCAAATATACAAAGCCTTGGGGGTTGGGATTAAAGGCTTCCTGCCGTACTCTAACCCTGGGAGACCTTATTTGGTAGTTAAACTTACATTTCACATTCTACAAATTATATCAAGAATACCTACACTGTTTGAGGCCAAAGAAGAAGTAATAAACATCATCTGGTTGGGCATCTATTGCAAAAGGAGGGTTTTTAAAAGTAGAGAGACTA
This sequence comes from Macaca fascicularis, assembly GCF_037993035.2. Taxonomy (NCBI): domain Eukaryota; kingdom Metazoa; phylum Chordata; class Mammalia; order Primates; family Cercopithecidae; genus Macaca; species Macaca fascicularis. Next base: position 141,117,085 of record NC_088381.1, on the reverse strand, counting down.
CAATATGGGAATCCTGGAGCCAAAAAGTAAAAACATTGCCTCTTCAGTTGTTGCTTCTGTAGTAAAATCAACCAATTGCTTACTTATGACTGTTTTCTTCCAAGTTGCTTAGAAAGCTTCTATTTTTTCTGATTGAGAAATTTAGTCATTTGGAGTCAGAGCTGTGATTCTAGGAACACACACTAACCTAGTGAGAATCAAAAACAGGAAAGTGAGCCTTTCCTCTCTGAAGAAAAATCTGCAAATCTTCCAAATATGACTGGTATTCCCATAGGCATGTAATGACATTCGGTACATAAATACCCTTTATTCGGTAGCCCAGTCAGACTCAGACTCTTAGTGGCTACCTTACTGTCTTCCTTCTTTTTATTAGGCAGATTGGCTTGGCTGGTCATACTCTATTGCTGGTTTTGCCCGACTCCATAACCACCGCCTGTCCCGTGTGAGTGAAGGCACATCCTTATGGAAATTGCTACTGTTCTTTCCAGTGACAATCTATTTTTCATGGTGGAAGACTAGCATTTGGATGTTTTAGGAACGACTGAACTAATTCTAAAAAGAATGTTTGACGGAAAAGTTCTCTGCCTAAGATGAATGATTTAAAGAAATAAGATGGGCTGTAGTCTCAGCTACTCAGAAGGCTGAGGTAGATTACTTGAGCCCAGGAGTTCAAGTCTAGCCTGGGCAACACAGCAAAATCCTGTCCTTAAAAAACAACAAAAAAAAGGAAAGATAGGTTCTCTGTACACTGGCTTATCATGTGGCTGAGAAGTGGCTCAAACTTGGAGAAAGAGACAGAATAACTGCCATCTTTCTACAAAGACAATCAGTAATACACACGAATGGATTTAAATACACACACCCCACGTACCCTCTTCAGAGAAGAAACTTATCATGAAAGGTGCAACACATTTGGGATCCTTACACAAGTAAACTACTCTAGATGAGGGATCCCTCAAGAATGCTTCCAATCACAAATTGCTATTCGGGTGGCTTTGCTGTAGCTGTGCTTTCTCAACGATAATACCCATGCTGGCACATGTCTGAGAGAAGGAATGAATCTTGGAAGAAGGGGGTTTCATGGAAAAAAATGAATTGAGATGACAGAACCTACTACTTTAAATCCCCTTTTCTTTGCATAGCTCTTATTTTTCCTGTCTTTGACTGCCTAATATAAGCCAATTTTAATTTAAACTCAGATCAGTACTCGCACACTACTCTTGAAGTTAGGTTCTTATAAGAAATATCCTGGGACAGAAAACAAATATTCTAAACGCCAAAGAGAACCCCAAACCAGGTCACATCATATCATAGATTGGGAGGGAGAACAGCAGGCAAAAGAGGAAAAAGCTGGCCCCTCCTCAGCCACAGGAGGAAACTAAGTTTCTCATAAACGCTTATGGTCTGATCAGCATGGCTACGGGCCCTCTGTGGTGAAGAAGGTTTTGCCCCACAAAGCTTGGTCCAGAGGTGCCCTGGGCCCACAGGCTGATGGCTGTTTGTGTGTTTTGCCTGACTGAGCTGCCCAGAGCCTGAACTCCATGGTAAGTGCAGCAGGCACCTCCACTGCCCAGTTCACACAAAGGTACATTGAGAGGAAAGGTAACACGGGCAGAGATCACAAAGCACCCATTGTGGAGCTGATGAGAATAACCTGACACTCCCCCTTGACATCATTAGCTCACTGTATCCCCTTCGCTGCTGGAGGCCCCTTCTCTTTCCCCTCGGCAGTTGGTTCTCCTTCTGCCACCAGGTTCTCCCACAGTTCACCAAATTAAATATGGCTTTCCCCAAACTCTTGCTTTCTGTTGATACAACTAGTTCATAATTCATCAACCACCAGCTTTTGGCTATTAGTTCGAATTCTGACCTACTGTGTAGCAAAAACAAAAACAAAAAACCAGGACAGAAAGTGCTTCAACAGCCATTTTACTCTTCTTTAATTCTACTGTCTTTGGGCATACATCTCATTTGCTGTGGAAGAAGGTCTGACAGCAGGGCTGACAGCACCAATTCATAACACATTCTTTTCATCATACAAAGAGTAAAACCCTAGAATAATGGGACCATCTGCTACCACGACAGAGCTGCCTTACTGACTGTAGAAAAGGACGGCTTGTGTGGGGGTGAGAGAAGAATGAGGACAGAGGAGGCATCTGGGGCAAGTGAGCCTACAAGTATGTCTACAAATTCAGAATTTGGTGGAAAATCCAAATTTGACTTCAAGATGATAGAGAATTGATGAGAAATAGTTGTATTATTTCCAAAATTTACTGAATTTGGAACCTGAGGTTAAAAGTTTTAGGATAAAGCAACCTCACGTTCAGACTGGCCTTGGGAAGAAATGACAATCACAGATGGTAATGAGTGTCAGTGCTTGAGAAGAATTGCCAAAGTCAATCTACACATTTGACCTGACTCAAAGACGGGGGAAAACAAGTCTCATTTAAAAAGGATGAGTCTGCAGCAAAAAATCAAAGGGAAGCTGGAGCCCCTGCCCACCTCTCCATTCTGCTGCTGGTGCCTGCTCTTCCTCACAGTACCTCCTGAAAAGTTCAGAATTCAGTTAATACAGAATTATTGGGATGATTTTCAACGTGTAGTTTAAGATGAAGAGTTCCGTTTGGTTTAAACCACTTCACCTAACCTCTTGGTAACGGTAGTCCTGAGAGTCCGCAGTGTCGGCGAAATCATCCTGTAAGCTGCTGACGGGGCATAGCAACTTCCGGGCCCATCATGTCTCCTTGACCTCGTCCCTCAAATCTGGTAGTTTCTGCACCGAGGGACATAGTCCACTGCGATGAAGTATGTTCAAAATAGTTTTCTATAGGCACCTCCTTCCAAAGTCCAATAGTGCAGGTGGTCAGGAAGACTTGGAAGGAAGCTGTAGAAGTCCAGCCAGGAATCTTGACTTTGTTAGATGTGGACACAGGAAAATCACCTTTGTCCTCCCCAGATTTTGTTATAGTCAAAGGAGAAACATCCATGGGATTCTAACGGCAAATATGCTAGATATAAAATTGATGGAATGCTAATTGGTCCATAAAAGGCTGTACAAGATAATCTGTGGCAAAGTAGAAAACAAGCCCAAAGGTGATGGAGATTGGAAGAGCTGGCAATGCTTTCTTGAAAATGGCGAGGAGTAATAATGTAAGGCACAAACCCTGTGGAGAAGATGGGAAAGACACACATTCACACATAATTATGAAACCATTTTCAGGCAAAACTCAATCACAAGTCTTGGTTTTTAACATAGTTAACTGAATATTTTCCTTTGGGGTTAAATTTTAGAACAGATGTTTCATTCAATCTGGAAGAAGAGCTATGAAAAAACCTAGCTTTTGTTTGTTTCATAGGGTTCACTATGCACACATTGTTATTTTATCCCCTAATTCTAGGAAAGAAATAGAATCTGAAAATAAGTAAAACTATTTTGGAAAAAAGTTAAGGCTGGGCGTGGTGGCTCAAGCCTGTAATCCCAGCACTTTGGGAGGCGAGACGGGCGGATCACGAAGTCAGGAGATCGAGACCATCCTGGCTAACAGAGTGAAACCCTGTCTCTACTAAAAAATACAAAAAAAACCAACAAAAAACTAGCCGGGCGAGGTGGCGGGGGCCTGTAGTCCCAGCTACTCGGGAGGCTGAGGCAGAAGAATGGCGTAAACCCGGGAGGCAGAGCTTGCAGTGAGCTGAGATCCGGCCACTGCACTTCAGCCTGGGCGACAGAGTGAGACTCTGTCTCAAAAAAAAAAAAAAAAAAGTTAAAAGACACAGAAATTTCTATCTTAAATACTGTGTTGGCCTCTGTGATTTTAGTTTGGCTAGTTAAAAACGCAGAGGTGAAGAGCATTCTTTATGCTGAACGGGAGCATTCTTCCCACGCAGGCCCCTCCATGAAGCATGTCGAGGCTGCAGTGTTTAAAAAATAAAATAAACTAAAAGTTTATTTATGAGGAGTATACTGCTTTTGTGTAAACACAGAGCAGCCATGTAATAGAGTTCATTTTTTACCCTAGTTACAGAAACACTAGAAAGTCTTCACCCGGCCAAGATATCTTTAGTAAAAATCTTTAGTAAAAATAGCAGTAAGAAATATTTTATGGGTTGTTTACTTAAATCATAGTTTTTAGGTTGCACACAGTGGCTCATGCCTGCAATCCCAGCACTTTAGGCGGCTGAGGCAGGCAAATCACTTGAGGTCAGAAGTTTGAGACCAGTCTGGGCAATGTGGCAAAACCCCATCTCTACTAAAAATACAAAAATTAGGCCAGGCGTGGTGGCTCACGCCTGTAATCCCAGCACTTTGGGAGGCCGAGACTGGCGGATCACGAGGTCGGGAGATCGAGACCACCCTGGCTAACACGGTGAAACCCCGTCTCTACTAAAAATACAAAAATTAGCCAGGCGCAGTGGCGGGCACCTGTAGTCCCAGCTACTCGGGAGGCTGAGGCAGGAGAATGGCGTGAACCCGGGAGGCAGAGCTTGCAGTGAGTGGAGATCGCGCCACTGCACTCCAGCCTGGGCGACACAGCGAGACTCCGTCTCAAAAAATAAAAAAAAAAATACAAAAGTTAGCCAGGCATGGTGGTGCATTTATGTTATTCCAGCTACTTGGGAGGCTGAGACAGGAGGATTGCTTGAACCTAGGAAGCAGAGGTTGCAGTGAGCTAATGTCACCGCACTGTAGTTTGGGCGACAGAGCAAGACTCTGTCTCAAAAAAAAAAAAAAAAAAAAAAAAAAAAGGCCAGGTGCAGTGGTTCACGCCTGTAATCCCAGCACTTTGGGAGGCCGAGGCAGGCACATCACTTGAGGTCAGGAGTTCAAGACCAGCCTGGCCAACACGGTGAAACACTGTCTCTACTAAAAATACAAAAATTAGCCAGGCATGGTGGTAGCCGCCTGTAATCCCAGCTACTCGGGAGGCTGAGGCAGAGAATTAAGGCTAGGAGGCGGAGGTTGCAGTGAGTCGAGATTGCACCACTCAACTCCAGCCTGAGCAACAGAGACTCCGTCTCAAAAAAAAAAAAAAATCATAGTTTTGAAAGCTTCAGGGTTCATGCTGTAGCACTATCAGCAAGATCTATGTGGGATCATGCATGGCACTAGCTCCTCTCACTAGATGCTTGATGTCTTAAGTAACACTGTATGCTACAGGCTGTGTCATTAAATGCAAAACCACCACCAAACTCTCAGTGACTAAGTCTGGGGACTAAGGGACGATCTGTTTATCCCTGTAAGACCGACCTTACAGAGCTAATTTGCTACATATCTGTGCTGCTAGGCTTGAGGCAGCGGTTCCCAAACAGAAATACCAGAATTTCCTGGGAAACTTTTAAAAACTACACAATTAAATTAAATAAGAATATCTCAGGGCAGAGCTTACAGTTTTAAGAGCTCCCAAGTGATTCTAATATGTGACCAGGGTAGAGAACTACTAAGGTGAGGTCCAATGATCAAAAAGCTCCTCAGATAGCTGGAATATTTAACCCACCTGGGGTTAAAACAGAACTGCCTTAAAGAGACTGTGTAATCAAAGTTTTGACATTAAGAGTTCTGACACATTCTTATTAGTGTATACTTACAATTAATATGGCTACAAAACAGGCTATGGTTGTGTTCCAGTCTCCACTGGCTGTTGCTGAGGCTTTACCAACCAGAACACTGTAGAAAATGAAATCTCCCAATCCAAGTTTTACTCCCCCTAAAAAGGAAAGATTACAAGTATAAAAAAGTTGGTCACTCTTTGCTATGATTTCACAATTCAAAAATATCACTGCCCTACTCAACCCCACAATGAATGAGAGAAGTCAGTAAATGATATACAAAATTAGGCTTCAGCTGTGTCTTTCTTTTTTTGTTTTCTACAATAGGAGTTCCAGATTCTATGTGACTGACTCTGGAGTCTTAACTGTAGATGCTGCTGTTATTTATCAATAACAATAATAAGTAATAATCGTCATCTATTGAATATATAGTTTATACCCAGCACTTGTACTAAGAAGTCCTTATAAGAATTCTCAGATAGGCATCATTTTATCATCTTATTAATTAGCATATATATATATTTTGAGATGGAGTCTTGCTCTCTGGCCCAGGCTGGAGTGCAGTGGCATGATCTCGGCTCACTGCAAACTCTGCCTCCCAGGTTCAAGTGACTTTCCTGTCTTAGCCTCCTGAGTAGCTGGGATTACAGGCGCATGCCACCATGCCTGGCTAATTTTTGTATTTTTGATAGAGACGGGGTTTCACCATGTTGGTCAGGCTGGTCTCAAACTCCTGACTTCGTGATCCACCCACCTTGGCCTCCCAAAGTGCTGGGATTGCAGACGTGAGCCACCGCGCCCAGCCTATCATCTTATTTTTAAAAACAGCTTCATTAGGCTATGATTTATCTCATACAATACACACCTGGCCTATTTTACTTAATATATGTTTCTGAGGTTTAACCATGATACTGCATGTGTCTACAGTTTCTTGGAAGTTATTGGAAGCTGAATGGTTTTCCATTATATGGTTTGCTTATCCATTTACCAGTTGATGGACATCTGCATTATTTTCAATTTGGGGCTATTCTGAACAATGCTGCTATTAACATTTATGTCCATGTCTCTGTGGGGACAGATTGTTTTCATTTCCGTTGGGCAGACTCCTGGGAGTGCAATTGCTGGGCCATGTAAGTTTAGGTTTTTAGCTTTTTAATAAACTGCCAAACCACATTCCACACTGGCTGTTCCAGTCTGCATTTCCACCAACAACAATTTAGAGTTCCAGTTTCCTCACATCTTCACCAGCACTTGGTATTGTTAGCCTTTCTGATTCTAGTTACTCTGATTAATGATGCTGAGCATCTTTTCATGTGCTTATTAGCCATTATGTATCTCTTTTGGTAAAATGTCTAATCAAAGCATTTCCCGGCCAGGCGCGGTGGCTCAAGCCTGTAATCCCAGCACTTTGGGAGGCCGAGACGGGTGGATCACGAGGTCAGGAGATCGAGACCATCCTGGCTAACATGGTGAAACCCCGTCTCTACTAAAAAAAAAAAATACAAAAAAACTAGCCGGGCGATGTGGCGGACGCCTGTAGTCCCAGCTACTGGGGAGGCTGAGGCAGGAGAATGGCGTGAACCCGGGAGGCGAAGCTTGCAGTGAGCTGAGATCCAGCCACTGCACTACAGCCTGGGCGACAGAGTGAGACTCCGTCTCAAAAAAAAAAAAAAAAAAAAAAAAAAAAGCATTTCCCTATCTTAAATTTGGGCTATCGTCTTATTAAGTTGTAAGCATCTTTTATTTATCCTAAAAACAAGTCCTTTAATGGGACTTCAATATGATTTGCATATATTTTCTCTCAGCTGGTAGCTTATTTTCCTTTTTTTTTTTTTTTTTTTTTTAAGTGATCTCGGCTCACTGCAACCTCCACCTCCCGGTTTCAAGCAATTCTCCTGCCTCGGCCTCTTGAGTAGCTGGGATTACAGGCATGCACCATCACGCCCGGCTAATTTTGTATTTTTAGTAGATATGGGGTTTCACCATGTTGGCCAGGCTGGTCTCAAACTCCAAACCTCAGGTGATCCACCAACCTCGGCCTCCCAAAGTGCTGGGATTACAGGCGTGAGCCACCACACCTGGTCTTATTTTCCACTTCTTAATGGTATTTAAAAAATTTTTTTTTGGCCGGGCACAGTGGCTCACGCCTGTAATCCCAGCACTTTGGGAGGCCAAGGCGGGCAGATCACCATGTCAGGAGTTCAAGACCAGCCTGGCCAAGATGGTGAAACCCCATCTCTACTAAAAATACAAAAATTATCCGGGCATGGTGGCGCATGCCTATAGTCCCAGCTACTCGGGGAGGCTGAGGCAGGAGAATTGCTTGAACCCAGGAGGTGGAGCTTGCAGTGAGCCAAGATCGCACCACTGCACTCCAACCTGGTGACAGAGAGAGACTGTTTCCAAAAAAAAAAAAAAAAAAAAAAAGCACTATTAATGATATTTCCAAATAAAAGTTACAAGTGACACAGAATTAGACTGTAACACTCTGAATTCATTTTATTCTCAAAAAGGTTGATAATGTAGCCACCTAAAGGAATCCATGACTTTGCAACATAGAGGAATGTACATACTTTCTTCTGGATCTTCACCAGCAAGGATGCTGCTGGAAAGTTCCTGGACAGCAGCTCGTGACTCAGGTGTAGAGCGATGAGGCCCTAGATGACTGTCCCTCTGGGCTTCCCATTCCTCACTGAAGCCGCCATCATCATTCTCTGCAACCGTGTCTTGTGACTCCCTTTCTGTGCCTTCAAGAGAAAGTGAAAGTTACAGCTCTAATATTTAGAAAAATTTAATACCTTTACGAAAATTACATGGAACCAGTAACTAGCTAACTGTCATTGTAACTAGCTGGCCCTTAAACCACAAAGCATGGGCTGTAGCAGTGCCTGCTGGTAGTTTATCCAATAGCTATTTTCTCCCTTATTTCCTGAGGGCAGAATCCTGAATTGTTTGGGTTCCCATCCCTCTCCCACATGACTCTGGTGGTAAATCCTGATCAATCCAAGCCAAGCATGGTAATCCCACCAAGCCTCTTCCTAACAAAAGCTCTAAGGCTGTGGGGTTATAACTTGGTATGAACCTATGAGTGGTGAAGCAAAGTCCGCTGGGATTCCTGGGGAAATTTTTCTCACTCTTTAAGAGACTAAAGGAAAAAATAAACAGTCCCTTCTATGCCTGAATGTTGCCTTATCTAGATATGATGCCTAGAACTACAGCTGTCATGACCACCAGGAGCAGTGGGCTGAAGACCAAGCCTATACACTAGTGATGGTAGAGTAGGAAGTTGGGCTACTTGAAAACATTCCTGAGCCACCAAATTAACCAACCTTACAAATTTCAAATGCCTACACCTCAGGCCTTCCTGTCACGTGAAGAATACATTTCTTCTTTGCTTAAGGCAACTGAGTTGGGCTTTTTATCTTTGCAACTGAAAGCTTCCTAACTGTTGGCACTCATCCCTGGATTTGGTGACAAAGTTATAAAAGTGGCTTCATTCTGGAGGGTGGATTGGGAAAGGAGGGGGAGTGAATGTCTTTATGGGCCAGTCATTTCATTATAATGACTATCAATGTCATTGAAAATGGTGAGCACGACAGTCTTAAAAAAAACTTCCATACATTAAAAATAATTAAAATATTTAAGTGAAGTTCAAAGTACTTTTATTCTTCCTTCATTTTTTATAAAAGTAATACACGTTCAGAACAGAAGTAGATTTGCCATGAATAAGTACAGCTTGTGAGCTTCAGGGCCCTTCCTTGCATGGCTTCCTCTGGGAGAGCCCTCACAATTTTGTATTGGTAGTTTTGTATTCTTTTTATTATCCAGGTCTCCAAAACACCTGAGTCTTCTCTGGTTTGGTGTTGATGAAATAATGTAAGAATAAGATTGGCCGGGCGCGGTGGCTCAAGCCCAAAGTAATCCCAGCACTTTGGGAGGCCGAGACGGGCGGATCACGAGGTCAGGAGATCGAGACCATCCTGGCTAACACGGTGAAACCCCGTCTCTACTAAAAAAAATACAAAAAACTAGCCAGGCGCGGTGGCGGGCGCCTGTAGTCCCAGCCACTCGGGAGGCTGAGGCAGGAGAATGGCGTGAACCCGGGAGGTGGAGCTTGCAGTGAGCTGAGATCCGGCCACTGCACTCCAGCCTGGGCGGCAGAGCGAGACTCCATCTCAAAAAAAAAAAAAAAAAAAAAGAATAAGATTTATAGGCCGGGCGCGGTGGCTCAAGCCTGTAATCCCAGAACTTTGGGAGGCCGAGACGGGCGGATCACAAGGTCAGGAGATCGAGACCATCCTGGCTAACATGGTGAAACCCCGTCTCTACTAAAAAATGCAAAAAAACTAGCCGGGCGGGTTGGCGGGCGCCTGTAGTCCCAGCTACTCGGGAGGCTGAGGTAGGAGAATGGCGTAAACCTGGGAGGCGGAGCTTGCAGTGAGCTGAGATCCGGCCACTGCACCCCAGCCTGGGCGACAGAGCAAGACTCCGTCTCAAAAAAAAAAAAAAAAAAATAAGATTTATAAATGAAAACAGCAGTCCCTTTTCTGCCCCCTCCCTCCTCACTTCTGATACTCATTCCTACTTTAAACTCTTTTAGCCATTCCTTTTGGTATTTACCTCCATAATTAATTATAAGTAGTATGCTCATTGTGCCATAACTTGATGTTTTAATTTGGGGTACTTATTCGCCTCCTATAGAGAAGATAAAGCATTAGGTCTCATCCTCTTCTGCACGTAAATGTAACTCTTCCCGTCTTCCCAGTGCCATAACCTTATATTAAATTCAGTTTTATATTCTCACTATGCAAATAATATTCACAACTAAACTACTTTGCTACAGCCAGAATATACTATAATTACATTTGCTTTTTTGAACAAGTTTTTGTTTTCCTTGGAAAACTGCCTCATTTTTTTCCATTGATGAATTTTATATTATTATCTATGACTAATTTATCCTGAAATGCTCTGACAGAGTTCAACCACATCAGATAATCTCTCAGTTCGTTTTTTTGTTTGTTTTTTCCTTGCACAGATATCCCTCTCGGAGCCCTATGCCCTTTTGTTCCAATGTAACTTCTAGTTCCGTTAACACAGTGATTTAACTAGGGATAGCACCTCCCTTCTGGGGAGTGTTTGGAAATAACTAGGATGGAGGAGTTTTTGATTACCGCAAAGCCTCAAAGCCATTATTGGCATTTAGTGGGTGAGCGGCCAGGGATGTTAAATATCTTGCAATGTGAGGGGAAGTCCCACACAATGAAGAACTGTGCCCCCCAAAATATCAGCAGCACTCTCACTGAGGAAGCCTGCAGTTCATCCAGCCTTCCCATTTCAAAGCCCTTGCTCATGCTGTCCCTCTCCTGGAAAGCTCTTCCTCCATCCTTCAGCAAGCCATCACCTATTATCACTTCCTCAGGGAAGCAACCCTTGACTTTCCAGGATACGTAAAATTCCACTAATATAAACTTTCACAGCAACTTATACGTCTTCTTTGCAGTACCTATCACAACTGTATGAATTATTTATGTAATAATTTGTTGACCATCTATCCCCCCAAATAGACTATAAGCTCCACAAGGGCAGGGGAAATCTTGTTTAGTGCTATATCCCGAGGGCCTAGCACATAGTCAGGTGCTCAGTCAACATCTGTAAAAGGAATGAAATTCTGTTGTATCACTCACTCACTCATACATACATATATACCTACATGCTCACAACCATTAGATTTTCTTTAGCTTAACACAGGTTAACTCTGTAGATTTCCTGGCTTTATAAAACATAAACTCTCCCTTTCCTGACAAACAGCACCTCAATTAAGGCCTTTTTTCCCCTCACCAATATTTATTTTGCCTGTTGTTTTTCAGATTCCTCATAAAAGTCAGCCCTTTTTTGTTTTTCTTTCAAAAAGTAAGCTTTTTTTTTAACTGTTTATATTGTGCTATTATTCCTCAATCCTTTTTTATCTTTTTTTTTTTTTTTTTTTTTTTTTTAGTGTGTGGGAAGGTAGCCTCCATTCCAGAAAATTGAATTAAAGCTCCCCCTCAACTCCATCTAATAACAACTTCTAACTTGTGTTCTCCTTAATATGTTCTGTAGTATCCTTAAAGGACTTTTCACTCTCATCCTAAGTCATTATTATTATTCATTATTATTATTATTTTTGAGGCAAGATCTCACTAAGTTGCCCAGGGTAATCTGGAACTCCTTGGCTCAAGTGATCCTCTTGCCTTGGCCATGTAGCTGGGACTACAGGCTTACATAACAGGACCCAGCTCATCCCAAGTCATTCTTATCCTCTTCTAAAAAGTCATATCCACCTAGAATATTTGATCTTCTCAGTATAAACATTAGCACATCTCAAATCGTATTTCAGTTACTCTGGCCATGTTAGACAAGAAGTTCCTATTGTTATGTTGTTTATATTTTGCTTTTTTTTGTTTACTTATATTTCCTTTATTGTCTGTATCTTTTAGGAGGTTCTTACTTTTACATGTTTGGAGAGAGTTTTTTTTCTTTTTAAAATCATGACTTCTAAAAAACAAACAAAAAACAAAAACAAAATCATAACCTCAACCTGAACCTTTCCATGCTGGTATTCTGTATTTAATGGGAGGTGTCTTAACCTAGGGGTGCCTTGACTGTATTGTTGGGTTATGAGTATATGAACTCCTTAAATATTTATCTGTGTATTTACTGGGCATTACTATAGTTTTCAAGAGATTCTCAAAGGAGTCTATGATCAAAGAAAGATAATGAAAACATTGCTATACTGTTAGCTTATAAGATAACAGTGACCCTGAAAAACCAAGATATTATCTAATAAAAGTTACCTACTTTCTGCATTATACTTGGAATTTTTGGATACTCTCCTTTGAGCTTCCGGGTCTCCTTCTGCCATATTCACCAACCACACCATTGTTGCTGTTGAGAAAGACAAAATTCCAGGTAAACACTGGATACACAAAGTATGCACAGACAACACACAGGCCATCATTTCTCCACACAAATCGCCAATCTTCCTAATGCTACCTTAAGACTGTTCAACAATCAGAAGTAAAAATAATAAAAGGTTCTCTTTGGTTTTAGCAGATAAGAGAAAAAGTTCTGAAACTGAATGTTTACTGTAGTGCTCAAACTGCACCTGCTATCACAAAACTCTTCATCATCATTTTTAGTCCGTGAAAAGTAACCAGAAGGAAAACTGTTCAGGCCAGCAAGATTCCACTGAAACAATAGCTGGACTAGTTGAATGTTCTAAATTCCAGGACAAAAAGCCTCAGATGGTGATTATAATTCAAAAGATGCACAGAGTAAATTTCCTTCATAATATGTCTCACTTTTAGAACGTTCAATGATGCTAAACCATGTTTTAAACTTGAAGTGAGAAAAAACGTTAAAAGCAATAAACATAATAGGGATAGTCAAGTGGCCTCCTCTGTGACCCTTCTACAAAAACACATGTATATCAATATATCAATCTAGATCTAGATATACACATGTGCATCTCTACCACATATTAGCTCAGAGACAATGTGAAAACTTTAAAATGGTGCTTCTCTATTTCAGGCAGGAATGAAAAATAGTATAATCCCCATTGGTGGGAAATTTGGTAACATCTAATAAAACTACATGTCCATTAACCCTTTAACCCAGCAATATTACATTTTGGAACTTATCCTGAAGATACATCAACAATAACACTAAAGTACATATAAACAAACACATGACATATGGGGCTATGGCGGGAACCAAATGCCAGCAGCAAGCTGAGTCCAATCTGGTCACAGTAATTTTAAACAAGATACTTAGCATTTATGTCTCTCTGGCTTTTTATCACTATAATTTTATCCATGTTTCTAATACTTAGGCTTCTTGAAGAACTTATGAAAGAAATACACAAAGAAGCTGAACGACCGCCTTGTTATTTCTGAGGTCAACCGAGTTTCATTACAGGATAACACAACCAAATGATCAAAAGTTAACAGAAACCAGGCAGGCAATACACTGTTTAACTAAATCCAGATCTAAAGAAGAAAAACTGAAGGGCAACCACCAAGTATGAGGTTTATGGATTAGTTTTTATTTTCATTTTTTCTAAAAACAGGGTCTCACTGTGTTGCCCAGGCTGGACTCAAACTCCTGGGCTCAAGCAATCCTCCCGCCTCAGCCTCCCAAAGTGCTAGGATTACAGGCATGAGCCACTGCACCCAGCCTGTTTATGGATTTCTATAGCCTTTTGGAAATGAAGGCACCAGCAATTTATTAGGTTTTCATTCTTTATGTAAGTATGAAAAAATATAGCTACAAGCCCCTTTGTTTTAAGAGTTAATAGTATCATGAAAATCAATGGCCAGCTAACTTTTTCTGTAAATGGCCAGGGAGTAAACATTTCAGGTTTTGTGCATCACATATTCTTCCTTTTTCATTTTTTTTTTTAAATGTAAAAAGCATTTTTAGCTTATAAGCTGTACAGAAAACAGGCAATGGGCCACATTTGGCTTCAAGCAATAGTTTGCTAACCCCATGTTAATTATCATAAAATAGTACATTTGTTAAATAGTCCTAAAATAATATTTTTTAAAAATCACTTTTCCTTTCACCTCAACACCAACCACCTTAGATCAACAGGAAAATAAGCAGATTTCTTGTTTAAATTAAAAAAAAAAAAAAAAAAAAAAGGCCTGGCACGGTGGCTCATACTTGTAATTCCAGCACTTTGGGAGTCTGAGGTGGGTGGATCACCTGAGGTCAGGAGTTCAAGACCAGCCTGACCAACATGGAGAAACCCTGTCTTTACTAAAAATACAAAATTAGCCTGGTGTGGTGGTGCATGTCTGTAATCCCAGCAATTTGGGAGGCTGAGACAGGAGAATTGCTTGAATCCGGGAGGCGGAGGCTGTGGTGAGCCGAGATCGCGCCATTGCACTCCAGCCTGGGCAATGAGAGCAAAACACTCTGTCTCAAAAAAAAAAAAAGAAGAAAAAGAAAAGAAAAAAAAATTTTTTAATGTAGCCTAGGCTGGTCTTGAACTCCTGGGCTCAAGCAATCCTCCTGCCTCTACCTCCCAAAGTCCTGGGATTACAGTCACGCCCAGCTGGAAAATATGCAGATTTAAAAATTAACATAATATACCCTCCTCCAACTGATATGAAATCAAAAAGCTTTAGGTAAAATGATCTACCTCAAGGAATTGTTAAGTTTCCCTTCTAGTTAAGCTCTCAGAGTGAACCACTTCTACTAATGACCACTAGGTAAGAATAAATTAGCTCAAAAAGTAGGTGTATAATTTTTCTGTCAAAAGACAGAAGTAAAAAACAAAAATGCTCATACATTTCCTGTCAGTAAGAGCATTTTGCAAACTGAATACCCTAAACTGGGAGACAGTATTAAAATGCATAAAAGAATTATATTCATTGATTTTTAGAGAACAAATAGCCAGGATGACTGATTTAAAACTTTTTATATTCATGCTTATATTTACTTCAGGGAAAAAGTACTCATTGGCATTGCTGCTTTTTACAGTTAAAAAACAGAATGTAAGAAAAAAATGTAAGAAAAATTTAAGAAAAAATTCTTACATTCTGTTAAAAAAACAAAATAAAGGCCGGGTGCGGTGGCTCATGCCTGTAATCCCAGCACTTTGGGAGGCTGAGGCAGGTGGATAACCTGAGGTCCTGAGTTTGAGACCAGCCTGGTCAACATGGTGAAACCCCATCTCTACTAAAAATACAAAAAATTAGCCGGGCTTAGAGGCAGGCGTCTGTAATCCCAGATACTCAGGAGGCTGAGGCAGGAGAATCTCTTGAACCCAGGAGGCGGAGGTTGCAGTGAGCCGAGATTGCGCCATTGCACTTCAGCCTGGGCAACAAGAGCGAAACTCCATCTCAAAAACAAAAAAAACAAAACCTCTCAAACTCAATGATTTATAAAATCCTCAAATCTTCACCAGACATTTATTATTGCAAAAGAACAGATGCAATCTTCAACCTACCTGATCTACACAGGAGGTAAGGGTTTATACTCCTATTTTCCCACGTATGTTGAACTGTTTCTAAAATATTTCAGAATGTCTTACGTTCTGTGGTCATTAAATAGACTTGAGAGCTTTTTAAGAAACACATGCTAATCATCTCTGTATCATTCCAATTTTAGTATTATGTGCTGCTAAAGCGAGCACAGATGTGAGTTTTAAAAATATTATATATGATAGATATTTTAAAACACAGTAAATACTTCTGAGTATTAAATTAACATACATGTTTAATGTTACGGCAGACTGAAAGTCTGGTAATAATTCCTCACCCATCCCTGTACTCATACTCTTGACATGGACTCACTTTTAGTAGAATGTATTTTCCCTTCTCCCAACCTGTGGCTCAACTAAAAATATGGAAAAAAAAATTAGCCAGGCATAGTGGCACATGCTCGTAATCTCAACTACTCGGGAGGCTGAGGCAGGAGAATTGCCTGAACCCAGGAGACGGAGGTTACAGTGAGCCGAGACTGCGCCACTGTACTCCGGCCTGGGCGACAGAGCAAGACTCACCTCAAAAATAAAATAAAACAGGTTGGGTGCAGTGGCTCACGTCTGTAATCCCAGCACTTTGGGAGGCCGAGGCGGGTGGATCACTTGAGGTGGGGAGTTCCAGGCCAGCCCGGCCAATCTGGCGAAACCTCATCTCTACTAAAAATACAAACATTAGACGGATATGGAGGTGGGTGCTTATAACCCCAGCTACTCGGGAGGCTGAGACAGGACAATTGCTTGAACCCAGGAGGCGGGGGTTGCAGTGAGCCAAGATCACGCCACTGCACTCCAGCCCGAGCAACAGAGCAAAAGACTCTGTTTCCAAAAAACAAAAAAAAACAGGCCAGGTGCAGTGGCTCATGCCTGTAATCCCAGTACTTTGGAAGGCCGAGGAGGGTGGATCATGAGATCAGGAGATCGAGACCATCCTGACTAACACGGTGAAACCCCATCTCTACTAAAAGTACAAAAAATTAGCCGGGCACGGTGGCGGGCGCCTGTAGTCCCAGCTACATGGGAGGCTGAGGCAGGAGAATGGTGTGAACCGGGGAGGCAGAGCTTGCAGTGAGCCGAGACTGGGCCACTATACTCCAGCCTGGGCGACAGAGCGAGACTCCGTCTCAAAAAAAAAAAAAAAAAAAAAAAAATAGAATCTTCCCTCTCCTTGAAACACCTTTCCTGAAACCTGTTCTCCTATCAGGTCACCACCTGCTCTGCCTACGAGACAGGAATCTTTGATGTAGTGCATGACATTTACTATACCTCTCCTTCTTCACCACCCATTCTCTGCCCTACACTATCACTTCCACTGCCAGCACTGGCAAACCCCTGATACATGCATGCACACATATGCACCTTCCCTTTGGAGTATTGCTTCTGGTTCTATCACTCTACTGAAACTGCTCTCTTCAATGTCACTAATGACATCTTAGGGAGCAAATACTGTATGGTTTACAGTCCTCATTACCTTTGACTTCTTTATAACATTTGATATTCTCTTTTTTTTGGAGGGGGGTTGAAGCCTTGCTCTGTCACCCAGGCTGGAGTGCAGTGGCACAATCATGGCTCACTGTAACCTCCGCCTCCTGGGTTCAAGTGATCTTCCCACCTCAGCCTCCCAAGTAACTGGGATTACAAGCGTGCACCACTATACCCAGCTGATTTTTATATTTTTAGCAAAGACAGGGTTTCACCATGTTGGCCAGGCTGGTCTCGAATTCCTGATCTCAAGTGATCCGCCCACCTAGACCTCCCAAAGTGCTGGGATTACAGACGTGAGCCACCACGCCCAGCCTCTCTCCTTGAAATTGTTTTTCCAGTTACTCAACAGAAAAATTGGCAAAAAACATCTACAAGGATATACATCAAACTGATAACAGGGGTAAGTACTTGATAAGGCATTAAGATTAGAGATGACAGTTACTGTGAAATTTATTTTTATCTGTAATTTTTATCCTTTTTCAAGGACAATGTATTACTTGTATAATTAAGATTAATTTTACAGGGCTGGGAGCAGTGGCTCACGCCTGTAATCCTAATGCTTTGGGAGGCCGAGGCAGTTGGATTGCTTGAGACCAGGCTGGCCAACATGGTGAAATCCCATCTCTACTAAAAATACAAAAATTTGCCAGGCATGGTGGCGTGTGCCTGTAATTCCAGCTACTTGAGAGGCTGAGGGAGGAGAATTGCTTGAACCTGGGAGACAGGTTGCAGTGAGTTGAGATTGCACCACTGTACTCCAGCCTGGCTGACAAGGAGAGACTCTGTCTCACAGAAGAAAAAAAAAAAAAAAAAAAAAAAAAAGATTAATTTCACAAATATGAAAAAGATTATACCAAGCCCGTTACAAAATAAATTCAGATCTGTAGCTAAGAAACACATGAAAAAAAGTTCAAATAATCACCCAAGCATTAGACAAACAATAAAAAATAAAACAAGATGTTATTTTTTTGCCTGTTAGATCTCTCTCTCAGACATACATATGTGCATGTATGCACAGACACAGGCAAGGATTAACAAAGGGGTGGCCAGGCATGGTGGCTCACACCTGTAATCCTAGCATTTTGGGAGGCCTAGACGGGCGGATCACCTCAAGTCAGGAGTTTGAGACCCAGCCTGGTCAACATGGTGAAACCGTGTTTCTACTAAAAATACAAAAAATTAGCTGGGCATGGTGGCACACGCCCGTAATCCCAGCCACTCCGGAGGCTGAGGCAGGACAACTGCTTGAACCCGAGAAGCGGAGGTTGCAATGAGCCGAGATCACGCCACTGCACTCCAGCCTGCGTGACATAGCGAGACTCAGTCTCCAAAACAAAACACCAAAGGTGTAAGGAAACTGGTACTTTCGTTTACTGAAGGGAATGTAAACTGGCATAGCTTTTTTATGAGGTAATATGGCAAACTATCAAAATTTAAATACACACATCCTTTGACTTAGCAACTCTAAGAATACATCTTATAATAATATTCGTAAGTTCATTGATGCCCTCTGTAAGTGCTGCCTGTGATAGAAAATAAATTGAAATGATCTAAACGTCCATCAATGAGGATACCCACCACTGAATATCTACATAAGAGAACACTATGCAGCCATTTCATGTGCTGACATCAAAAAAGTCATGATACTGTAAAGTGAAAAATACTGGCTTGCCCAATTTTCCAATATTTTCTTCTACTTCCTGTAGTATCCTCTCGTTTCATTCTCTAAACATAGTAGTTGACAAAGTTTGACCCTTGTCTTCCTCTTCTCTTCTGCTTTTATTTGAATGGCTCGACAGTTCACAGAGCTTAACTACCACCTCTCTGCTAATGTTCTTCAAGTCTCTATCTCGAATATCAACTTTTTCCCAAGCTCTAGTACTTCATTTCTAAACTTCTGCTAGCAATGTCTACCTCAGTGACCCACAGGTACTGTCAACTAAATTAGATATGAGCCACAGAAAGATCTAAAACTAAACAGATTCCTCACACAAGAAAACATGGCCAGGCATGGTGGCTCATACTTGTAACCCAAGCACTTCGGGAGGTCAAGGCAGGAGGATCGCTTAAGCCCAGGAGTTCAAGACCAGCCTGGGCAACATGGCAAAACCCTGTCTCTACATAAAATACAAAAAAATTAGCCAGGTGTGGTAGTGTGTGCCTGTAGTCACAGCTACTTGGGAGCCTGAGGTGGGTGGATCACCTGAGCCTGGGAGGTCAAGGCTGCAGTGAGCCGTGATCATACCACTGTACTCCAGCCTGGGTGGGAGTGAGACCCTGTCTCAACAACAGCAACAAGAAAACACAGGAAAGCATTTTTTCTTCATCACCTTTCCTTCAAGCTTACAACTTCTCTCCTCAGTTGCTAGAACTATTGATTCTACCTCTGAATCCTCTCAACTCTTTCCCTTGATTGCTACTGCCACTACCATAATTCAAACCCCATTAATTTCCACCTAGATCATGGCAACATCATCTTAATTATGTCTAGTATGCTTCTCATGATCTCAGTGTCCACCCAACAATTCATCTCACACAGTGCTGCCAGCTTACAAAGGCACAGCTCTGCTCACATTACCCTTCCGCTCAACAATCTCCGTTCCCCAGTGATCACTGAATAGCAGACAGACATCTAAACCAGTCACTCAAAGGAAACCTTGAGCTTGCCCTAATCAATAACTCCTAACAGGTTTTAAAATGGGAATGCTGGTTCCCCAACATCTAAATATTTCCTTTCTTTCTATTCATATTGCAAACTCTCTTGAATCAACATCAGGTAGAAGACAATCATCTGCAAGGAAACAAAGAGATCTGCAGGAGTTTCAGGAATGCTGTGCATTTAAGATGAGAACAAGTACCATGAAAACAACCACAGTTACATGTGCTTCAGTTCCAATAAATTCTACGCTGATTACTACTTCAATATCATTCTCAAATACTTACAGGAGTAAATGAGAGCTGGAAAAAGTGTTTCATTTCTCTCCTGAGCTGTCTCAACCAGCATACGAAGTGGACCTTTCGGACACAAAACAGCCACTAAATCTAGAAAAAGAAAAACAGAAAAGACATCTGATAAAATGTATGGGCTAAACTTGTAAATCGGTGTTAGGGAGGAATTAACGAAGGGAAAAGGTTTAATGTTTTTTGTCTCTTTTTACACAAAAAGATGTTGAATGAATATGAAATAAATAGCAGGTGAACTGGTGGGGATGGGGGGACAACCTAAACAATATAAAACCATGCAGAACATCTGTAAAAATTTCATTTGGGTTTGACTGCTATTTGCTTAGTGTACAGTGTATTGTTACTGGGGTATAGGAATAAGTCTTCCCAGTTTAAAGGAAAGCTGCAGAGATGATGATGAGATAGACTATTTTAAGCAGTTGTCAACCTACAGTGATCAGAATCAGGGAGAAGTCACTTCTAAACTAATCACAGATATGAACTATAAATAAAAAGATTACTCCGAGATGAATTTAATACAGGGGATTTGACTGAACTTTTCAAAATATGAAGAGCAGAGTAGAAGAAATTCATCTCTTCTCCTTTTTAAAAGCAGTATTATGTACTACTGAGAAATACCTGAAATAAGAGGGCAGTAAATTTAAAACAAAATGATAACTCTCTGCAAGATAAAGTTTATTACTTCTTTACTCTTTGGTCACATTAAATATTCAGGTCTCAGAACATATGTGGTGCTGAAAAGTAGCTTATTTTACAAAAATAATAAATCAGAGGAAACAATATGCCTAAGTTATTCCTGTTTATACCACCATTTCTTTCCATCAACTGCAATTTTTCTTTCATTTTCTGTCATGAAAATTCAGAATATAGGCTGGGCACAGTGGCTCACGCCTGTAACCCCAACACTTTGGGAGGCCGAGGTGGGCGGATCATGAGGTCAGGAGATCGAGACCAACCTGGCTAACACAGTGAAACCCCGTCTCTACTAAAAATACAAAAAATTAGCCGGGCGTGGTGGCGGGCGCCTGTAGTCCCAGCTACTCGGGAGGCTGAGGCAGGAGAATAGTGTGAACCCAGGAGGCGGAGCTTGCAGTGAGCCAAGATCATGCCACTGCACTCCAGCCTGGGCAATACAGCAAGATTCCACCTCAAAAAAAAAAAAAAAAAAAAAAACCTCAGAATATAAAAATATAGAAATAATTTTAAACACTTAAAAATATAAAACAGGTATAGCTAAACTTTGTAAAGGAAGAATTGACAGCTTGTGTTGACATTATTGTCACTTAGATGCATTTAAATTTTAAAATTTCATGTCTTGCCGGGCACAGTGGCTTATGCTTGTAATTCCAGCACTTTGGGGAGGCTGAGGCAGCAGATTACTTGTGCTCAGGAGTTTGAGATCAGCCTGGCCAAGATGGAAAAACCCCATCTCTACCAAAAATACAAAAAAATAGCAGCTCACGGTGGCAGGTGCCTACAGTCTCAGCTACTCAGGAAGCTGAGGTGGGAGGATTGCCTGAGCCCTGGAGGTGGAGGTTGCAGTTAGCCAAGGTGGCGCCACTGCACTCCAGCCTAGGTGACAGAGTAAGACCCTGTCTCAAAAAAAAAAAAAAAATTCATGCCTCGAAGTGGTCATGTCTCTTTGTATAATAATATATATATGTACAATATAATATAGTATACAGAGGACCATAAGATAGTACAGTAATAAAACACACACACAGAAATCTCTACTCTCACCACTTCTACTTCAATTTGTTTGCATGAGAAGTCTGCCCTGCTCTAAAGTAATGAGATTTTCAACTTGTTTGACTCTGCCACATTCTGCAACTATTTCAGTTTTATTCTTTACTCTCCCTTAAAGAATTGCTAAATGATAAATCTGTTTATTTTTGTTTTGTTTTGAGACAGAGTTTCACTCTTGTTCCCCAGGCTGGAGTGCAGTGGCATGATCTCCGCTCACCGCAACCTCCACCTCCTGGGTTCAAGCGATTCTCCTGCCTCAGCCTCCCGAGTAGCTGGGATTACAGGCATGAGCCACCAAGCCCGGCTAATTTTGTATTTTTAGTAGAGACGGGGTTTCTCCATGTTGGTCAGGCTGGTCTCGAACTCCTAACCTCAGGTGATCTGCCCTCCTCGGACTCCCAAAGTGCTGGGATTACAGGCCTGAGCCACCGCGCCCGGCCAAATCTGCTTATTTTTTAGAGTAATTAAATTAAAATTGCTTTTGCTTTGAAAATTTCAGAACTTTTGTGACAAATTAAATCTTGAAACATTGTAAAAATGGAGCCGAGAATCACTACTCTAAACATTGGGTACAAAAATCTCTTTTGTTTAAAAGGAATTCAAAGCTCTGTAGAGATACTCATTTGTATGATGTGCAGACAGAATGGAGGGCTGATGGTAAAAATATTGTAATACAGTGAAAAGAATATTGGACTTGGGATTCAGATTCGAGATCAGAGTTTAAGCTTGGGCAAATAATTTACCTCTGTAAACTCCAAGTTTCTTAGCAGTAAAACAGGGATAATAACTACCTTGATATTTCATAGGATTATATAAAAATGTAACACTGGGTTGGGTACAGTGGCTCACGCCTCAGCACTTTGGGAGGCTGCTTGAGGCCAGGAGGTCAACACCAACCTGTGCCTGTAGTCTTATCTACTCAGGAGGCTGAGACAGGAGGACTGCTTGAGCCCAGGCTTCTGAAGCTACAGTGAGCTATAATCGTGCCACTTCACTCCAGCCTGGGAGACACAGTGAGATCCTGTTTCTTAAAACAGAAAAAATTTACTGATAGACACTGTTCTAAGTGTATTATTGTATTAAATAGATCATTTAATTTAATCTTCATAACTGACTTAGGAGTTGAGTAACTTGTCTAGCAAGTGATGAGTAGCCCAGGCGCAGTGGTTACATCTGTAATCCCAGCACTTTGGGAGGCTGAGGCGGGCAGATCATTTGAGGTCAGGAGTTTGAGACCAGCCTGGCCAACATGGCAAAACCCCGTCTCTACTAAAAATACAAAAATTAGCTGGGCGTGGTGGTGCACACTTGTAGTCCCAGCTACTCGGGAGGCCGAGGCAGGAGAATCACTTGACCCTGGGAGGCAGAGGTTGTAGTGAGCTGAGATCACACCACTGCACTCCAACCTGGGTGATAAGTGAGACTCCATCTCAAAAAAAAAGTGATGAACCCAGACATTCTGTCTCCAGACCCGGCATTCTTACTCACAGCTAAGCAAGAACAGATGGTTACTTTGCAAACCATCAAGTACTATACAACATTAGGTAATTATGAAAGTCAGAGAGAGTATACGACTTCTATAGTTCCACAACTGATTACTCAAATACAAGAACAGAACCAGTTCAATCCTATTTCCACAGACTTCTTCGTCAATCGAACGAGGATGATGTTTCCTACTACAGGCCACCAAACATTTTAGTAAGTATGTAAATAGTGATAAAAGTGTATGGCCAGGCCAGGCACGGTGGCTCACGCCTGTAATCCCAACACTTTGGGAGGCCGAGGCAGGTGAATCATGAGGTCAGGAGATCGAGACCCATTCTGGCTAACATAGTGAAACCCTGTCTCCACTAAAAATACAAAAAAGTTAGCCAGGCGTGGTTGCAGGCGCCTGTAGTCCCAGCTACTCGGAAGGCTGAGGCAGAAGAATGGCATGAACCTGGGAGGCAGAGCTTGCAGTGAGCCGAGTTTGCACCACTGCACTCCAGCCTGGGCGCGACAGAGCCAGACTCCGTCTCAAAAAAAAAAAAAAATGTATGGCCAGGTATGGTGGCTCATGCTTGTAATCCCAACACTTTGGAAGGCCAAGATGGGAGGATCCCTTGAGGCCAGGAGTTCCAGACAAGCCTGGGAAACACAGTAAGATCTCATCTTCGGAAAAAAAAAAATTTTTTTTTTTTTAAATTAGGCATGGTAGTGCATGCCTGTAGTTCTATCTACTTTGGAGGCTGAGGTGGGAGGATTGTTTGAGCCCAGGACAGGAGTTTGAGGCTGCAGTAAGCCATGATCATGCCACTGTACTCTAGCGTGGATAACAGAGAGGGATCCTATCTCTAGAAGAAAAAAACAAAAAGAAAAAAAAGAGTATGGCCATGGCCTTATAAGATAGAAGGGGTCACATATTAATCTCTGAAAATGCATCTCTTTTTGGCTTTCAAACAGGGCAATAGCCCCAGAGTACGTACCTGAAAGCTGCCTGGGTTAAAAGTTAGAGTATGTTCTAACTGTTCAGGACCCATGTCACACTGGTGGTAGAATGTGTATCTCACACTGTCCAAATTGGTTTTATTTTTAAAAGAATAATTCCATACATTACCTTATAAAAGTAGGTAACCTAATTTTGATTTTAAGTGAATTGAGGCCAGATGCAATGGCTCACTCCTATAATCCCAATACCTTGAGAAGCCAAAGCAGGAGGATTGCTTGAGCCCAAGAGTTCAAGACCAGCCTAGGCAATATAGTGAGACCTTCTCTCTACAAAAAATAAAAAAGTTAGTCAGGCATGGTGGTGCACACCTGTAGTCCTAGCTACTTGAGAGGCTGAAGTGGGAGGATTGCAAGAGCCCAGGAGTTCAAGGTTGCAGTGAGCTATGATTGCACCACTGCACCCCAGCCTAGGTGACACAGCAAGACTTTGTCTCAAAAAAAAAGAAAAAAGCTTATGCAGTATCATATAAAGGAAAAAAAATTTAAAAAATGAATTGAGCGTTTTGTGTGTCTACCACTCTGTGTTTTTTGGTTTGTTTTTTTTTTTTTGCTTTTTTTTTGAGACAGTCTTGCTCTGCCACCTAGGCTAGAGTGCAGTGGCACCATATCGGCTCACTGCAACCTCCTCCTCCTGGGTTCAAGCAATTCTCCTGCCTCCGCCTCTCAAGTTGCTGGGATTACAGGGGAACGCCACCACATCCAGCTAATTTTTGTATTTTTAGTAGAGACAGGGTTTCACCATATTGGCCAGCTTGTCAAAACCTCAAAATCTTTAAAAAAAACAAAAATTTTTTTGAGACAAGGTCTTGTTCTGTCACTCAGGCTAGAATGCAGCGATGCAATCATGGCTCACTGCAGCCTAGACCTCCTGGGCTCAATCGATCCTCCCACCTCAGCCTCCTAAGTAGCTGGGACTACAGGTGTGCACCACCAAGCCTGGCTAATTTTTGTATTTTCTGTAGATACGAGGTTTTGCCATGTTGCCCAGGCTGGTCTTGAACTCTGGGCTTAGGTGATCTGCCCGCCTCGGCCTCCCAAAGTACTGAGATTACAGGCGTAAGCTACCATGCCCAGCTGAAATCTTCAAATGAAAAAGTTATTATAGCGAATTAATGATTTACTGAAGAGCTATGGGATGTACATTTTACCATTTTCTCTAAATCAAGATGAAGAGACGAGGAAAGAAAACACTCCAGTGGGGCATTCCTGTGACAAACAAATTATCAGTCTTGGGCTTTACCATATACTGAAATCACAGCCAAGATGAGCCACGCAGTCCATTCAGGGAGGTACTTGATAAACACCAGGGCCATGAGGGCACTAATCATAATGAGATATGCCTGCTGGAGTCGAAGTGGACCTTTCCAGTGAATGGAAATCATTCCCACCACACCAAAATTCCAGATCAGGAGTGCAACAGTAATGTAGTCCACAGCAACGTTATAGGTTTTAAACACTTCCCTGAAAAAAAATTAAACAGATTTTAAAAGATTTACGTACAATTATTTTCATCAAAACATTATTTAGGCCGGGCGCGGTGGCTCAAGCCTATAATCCCAGCACTTTGGGAGGCCGAGACTGGCAGATCACGAGGTCAGGAGATCGAGACCAACCTGGCTAACCCGGTGAAACCCCGTCTCTACTAAAAAATACAAAAAACTAGCCGGGCGTGGTGGCGGGCGCCTGTAGTCCCAGCAACTCGGGAGGCTGAGGCAGGAGAATGGTGTGAACCCCAGAGGCGGAGCTTGCAGTGAGCTGCGATCCGGCCACTGCACTCCAGCCTGGGCGACAGAGCGAGACTCCGTCTCAAAAAAAAAAAGAAAAAAACATTATTTAGAATAATGTGATGGCTCCCAAACATTAGATATTCATATCCCACCTTTATAATTTTACCATAACCTATATCAACTGTGCTATTATTTATTTAATACTTTCCTTTAAATTAATTTACTCTTTTTTGGTTGGGTTTTTTTTTTTTTGAGCCAGGGTCTCATTTTGTTGCCCAGGCTGGAGTAAAGTGGTGCAATCACGGCTCACTGCAGTCTTGACCTCTGGAGATCAGGTGGTCCTCCCAGCTCAGCCTCCTAAGTAGCTGGGACAATAGGTGTGTGCCACCATGCCCAACTAATTTTTCTAATGTTTTTTGTAGAGATAGGGTTTCACCATGTTTGCCTAGGTTGATCTAAAACTCCTGGGTTCAAGCAATCCACCTGCCTCAGCTTCCCAAAGTGCTGGGATTACAAGCATGAGCCATGGTGCCTGGCCAATTAATTCACTTTTTTCCCTCAAGTTGAACAATTCACTTTTTTCCCCAAGCTGAACTTTTTCTTAACAGGAAGCTCTGTATCATTCATATAAATGGGAAATCAGCTGCACAGGCCATAACTATAAAAATAATTACAAAAAGGAAAAAAGATCATATAATACCTAAAATACCACACTATACTTTGGGAAATATTAGTTTAAAACATCTGAAATTAGAAAAAATTAAACATGTGCTAAAAAATTTTATAGCTAGGACATACATTTTCATACAATGAGATTTAGCAGTCATTAAAAATAGATATATGCAGGATAGGCAAAGTGGCTTACGCTCTAATCCCAGCACTTTGAGAGGCTAAGGTGGGAGGAACTTGAGGCCAAGAATTCCAGACCAGCCTGGGCAACACAGTGAGACCCTACCACTACAAAAACATTTTAAAATTAGCTAAAGGTGATGGCACATGCCTGCAGTTCCAGCTACTCAGGAGGCTGGGGCAGGAAGATAGCTTGAGCCTGGGAGTTGGAGGCCGCGTGAGCTATGATGACACTACTGCACTCCAGCCTGGGCAACAGAACAAGACTCTAACTCTAAAAAAGAAAAGAAAAAAAAAATATATATATATACATATATATATATATATGTATGTATTTTGGAATTTCAAAGTAGGAGATAAATCATCTTTCCGGATAGTATCTGAAACCCACAGTTTATGCTTAAAGGTGTGCTTTCTTTCTCCTTCAAAGCGGGAGAAGAATCATCATACACACACACAAACACACACACACTTTTATATATACACAATATAGGATCCCATTTATGATCCCATTTGTGCAAAATAGTGTGAGAGAAGAGTAGATGAGAAATTGATATATTAATTCCTGAAAGCATGACAGGACTTATCTTTAGGTGGTGGGAATCTGGTCATTTTTCTTCTTTATCATCTTACATAATGTCTTTTTAAAAAAAGTGACTATTCAGTATTTCTATAATGAACAAAACGCTATTTTAATTTTGGGGAGGAAAAATCCACCATCTAATAACAAAGAGATTGCAACTATAGAAGATGCCTGAGGTAACTGAGGAGAAAGCAAGCACGCCTTTAGGCATAAACTTTGAGTTTCAGGTACTGTCCAGAAAGATGATTCCTCTCCCACTTTGAAATTCCAAAATAGAGTAAACACTGAAATTTCTGGACAATGTAGATATTTATATTAAGCATTTCCGGTATCCTCGAACTAAAACAAAAACAAACAAAAAAACCTATTTATTACTCTTTGCCTAGGTAATACATGAATAAGATATAAAATTCACAACAGACACTAAAAAGTAGGTTTTCTCCCCATTGTGTCCCACGGTTCCCCTCTCTAGAGGAAAGCACTATTTTTTCTTGAGATGGGGTCTTGCTATGTTGCCCAGGCTGGCTATGAACTCCTAGGCTCAAGCAATCCCCGTCTCCACCTCCAAAAATGTTGAGATTACAGGTGTGAGCCACCGTGCCTGGCTGGAAAGCACTATTACTAATTTCATGTACATCCTTCCAGAAAGTCTATACATATCATACATATACTTTTCTACTTGACACAAATGATAGCATATTTTAATTTTTTTAATAGAGACAAAGTCTGTCACCCTGGATAGAGGGCACAATCATAGTTCACTGCAGCCCCAAAGTCCTTGGCTCAAGTCATCCTCCTGCCTCAGCCTCCCAAGCAGCTGGGACTATAGGCATGCACCACCACGCCTGGCTAAGTTTTGTATGTTTTGTAGAGATGGAGTTTCACCATGTTGCCCAGGCTGGTCTAGAACCCCTGGGCTCAAAGGATCCTCCCACCTCGGCCTCCCAAATAGGTGGGATTACAAGTGTGAGCCACCACACCCAGCCTTAAAATTTCTCAATAATAGATCTTGCATATTATCTTTTTTTTCACTCCTCTAAGCTGTCACTTTATTCACTTAAAATATCTATTTCTTCAGAAGCAGGAACAGGGACTGCTGGCCCTCAGTTTTATTCACTTAAAATATCTATTTCTTCAGAAGCAGGAACAGGGACTGCTGGCCCTCAGTGCCCCTGCCTTCCTCTGCACAGCCTGAGTACAATGTATGTAAGGAGGGGTAACCTGAGCTGGAGAGGGCCTGGAGCCACATCAGACCCATCCACCCAGTTGTTGGCCTACAACTGGCTGTGGATCCAAAGGAAGGTAGAGGTCAGCTCAGTCTACACATGCTACTGCTCAGTGCCTACCTGGTCACGGGAGACTAACACATGGTAAAGGTCAAGGGCTTCTTGGAAGGCAGTCAGCAGCCTGTGCAAGATGTTCTCCACACTGCTCAGCTTAAGGGGAGCTGGGGGCAGGACCTCAGCTGGCACCTCTGCTTCACCAGTGTCCAGGGCTTGCACAATTCTTGTTTACTTATAGATATTTCATCTTTTTTGCTGCTATCATAAATGGGACCTGTCCTTTTATTATGTTTTCTAACTAGTTGTTTATGTGAAGGTTATTGATTTATGTTTTCATTTTATTTTACTTTTTTGAGACGGAGTTTCGCTCTCGTTGCCCAGGATGGAGTGCAATGGTACAATCTCGGCTCACTGCAACCTCCACGCCATTCTCCTGCCTCAGCCTCCTAAGCAGCTGGGATTACAGGCACCCACCACCACGCCTGGCTAATTTTTTGTATTTTTAGTAGAGGTGGGGTTTCACTATGTTGGCCAGGCTGGTCTCCAACTCCTGACCTCAGGTAATCCACCCACCTCAGCCTCCCAAAGTGCTGGGATTACAGGCATGAGCCACGGCACACAGCCAGGGTATTTTTGTTTAATTTTGTAATCAATTGCCTTACCAAACTTACTGAGTAATTTGAATTGGTTTTCGGTTAGTTCTAAAACAAAGTAAACAATCATTTTATCTACAAATATTGGTAATTTAACCTTCTTTTCCAAATTACATAGTTCTTATTGCTTTCTCTTATTTAATTGTGTTTGATAGTCCCTCCAGAGCAATGCTAGATAATTGGTGATAAAGAAAACTTTCATTTCAGCCAGGCACAGTGGCTCACGCCTGTAATCCCAGCATTTTGGGAGGCACAGGCAGGTGGATCACCTGAGGTCAGGAGTTCAAGACAGGCCTGGCCAACATGGTGAAACCTCTGCTCCACTAAAAATACAAAAATTAGTCAGGCATGGTGGCAGGCGCCTGTAATCCCAGCTACTTGGGAGGCCTTGAGGCAGGAGAATTGCTTGAACCCGGGAGGCGGAGGTTCCTGTGAGCTGAGACCACACCATTGCACTCCAGCCTGGATGACAGAATAAGATTCTGTCTCAGAAAAAAACAAAAAAAGAAGAGAAGAGAAGAGGAGAAAAGAAAACCTCCATCTCATTCCTGACCTTAGTAGGCAAGCTTCTAGTTTCCCTATGAGGATGACATTGGCCTTTAGAATGAGATGCATACATTTTATAATGTTAGAGATTTATTTATTTACTTATTTTTAGAGACTGGAGTGCAGTGGTGCAATCATAGCTCACTACAGGCTTGAATTCCTGGGCTCAAGCCATCCTCCCACCTTAGTCTCCCATGCAGCTAGAACTACAGGCACACACCACAATTAGCTAATTTATTTTTTGTAGAGGCAACGTCTTGTTATGTTGCACATGTTGGTATCCAACTCTCAACCTCAAGCTATTTTCCTACCTTAGCCTCCCAGAGTATTGAGATTATAAGCATGAGCCACCACACCTGACCCCATCTATTTGTTTTATTAAGGAATTTGATCAAGAACACGTGTGGAATCATCCAATGCCTTTTAGCAAGTACAGAGATGGTGATCTAGTGATATGGCAACTTATAATGAAGCAGTCTTCCATTCTGCAAACCAACTCCACTTGGTCAAATGTATTATTATGGCAGGGTGCGGTGGCTCACGCCTGTAATTCCAGCACTTTGGGAGGCCAAGGTGGGCGGATCACGAGGTCAGCAGATCAAGACTATCCTTGCCAACATGGTGAAACCCTGTCCCTACTAAAAATACAAAAATTAGCTGGGTGTGGTGGTGCGCACCTGTAGTCCCAGCTACTTGGGGGATTGAGGCAGGAGAATCTCTTGAATCCAGGAGGTGGGGATGGCAGTGAGCTGAGATCATGCCACTACACTCCAACCTGGGCGACAGAGTGAGACTCAAAAAAAAGTAGTATTCTTTTTATCTATTGCTGAATTCTCTTAATATTCTGTTATTCTTGGCCGGGCGCGGTGGCTCAAGCCTGTAATCCCAGCACTTTGGGAGGCCGAGACGGGCAGATCACGAGGTCAGGAGATCGAGACCATCCTGGCTAACCCGGTGAAACCCCGTCTCTACTAAAAAGTACAAAAAACCAGCCGGGTGAGGTGGCGGACGCCTGTAGTCCCAGCTACTCGGGAGGCTGAGGCAGGAGAATGGCGTAAACCCGGGAGGCGGAGCTTGTAGTGAGCTGAGATCCGGCCACTGCACTCCAGCCTGGGCGACAGAGCGAGACTCCGTCTCAAAAAAAAAAAAAAAAAAAAAAAAAAAAAAAAAAATTCTGTTATTCTTTTGAGATCAATAAATATAACTGACCAATAGTTTTCTTTTACTTGGTAACTTGCAAGGCTTTAGTTATCAATGTTATGCTGGCTTCTTTAATTAATTAATTAATTAAAATTAATCTGGAACCTTTTTTCTTTTTATATGTTCTGGAACACCTAGTATTAGAGTTACCATTCCTTAAATAAATGTTTAACAGAATTTCCCCATGAATCCACTGGGGCCCAGTACTATTGTTATTTGTGCAGGTGGGGTGGAAACTTCTTTGTAACTTTCTGTATTTCTTCTTTGCTCTGTTTAAATTTTCTCTCTCTTCAGGGGTCAGTTTTGATAATTTTTTTTCTAGAATATCATCCATTTCACATAGATTCTAATATTTGCTTCTTTTGTCTGTAGTTATTTCCTTTAACCCTCTACCAAAGAAATAACTCTCCAATTTATTTATTAGTTTTACTGCCTCTTTGAATTTAAGAGCTAGTGCAATTGTTTACAAACTATATTCTGCCACTTGAGCTGAGAAAAAGGCCAGGCTGGCACATCTCTGAGCTTCACTATTCTCTTTGACAGACCAGATCCACTTTTTTCTGTATTATATATGAAAATTTCATATAAGATTTCGTTTGAAAGAAAAAAGAGTCACCGAAAAAAAATACAGAAGTATGAAAATCAATTACTCTGGTTTTTATACATTCTTTTTTTTTTTTTTTTTTTTGAGACGGAGTCTCGCTCTGTCGCCCAGGCTGGGGTGCAGTGGCCAGATCTCAGCTCACTGCAAGCTCCGCTTCCCGGGTTCCCGCCATTCTCCTGCCTCAGCCTCCTGAGTAGCTGGGACTACAGGCGCCCGCCACCTCGCCCGGCTAGTTTTTTGTACTTTTTAGTAGAGACGGGGTTTCACCGTGTTAGCCAGGATGGTCTTGATCTCCTGACCTCGTGATCCGCCCGTCTCGGCCTCCCAAAGTGCTGGGATTACAGGCTTGAGCCACCACGCCCGGCCTTTATACATTCTTAAAACCCTTTCTTAACATTTTGATTCAGACTTCTACTAGAAGAATATATAATCTTCAAAAAGGCTTAGAATTAACTGCAGTCTTAAGTTCTTTCAGTTCTACTTATTATAAGCAAGGAGCAACAGAAGAATGTCTCAATTAGTAATACTGACTTGTCTTTTATATACCAAGTATGACCTAAATGTGGAAACAATTAAAACTTCAGAGTAATTCTTCAACAAAGTACATGGCTTTAAGTGATGGCTACAGAGCACAAAGGTAGTTAATTCTGAAAGAAAGACCAAAAATTGCACGACTTACCCCAAGTAAATGAATGAAAAAAAGAACAGCAACAATAGAGATGATATAATAAGCCAGGCATGGATGACCTAGAAAAGAAAGCATTTCAATATAATTAATAGGTCCCACAACCCTTAAAAAGTACAAATTTTTTTTTTCTGAGACGGGGTCTCACTTTGTCGCCCAGACTGGAGTGCAGTGGCGTGATCTCAGCTCACTGCAACCTCTGCCTCCTGGGTTCAAACAATTCTTGTGCTTAAGCCTCCTGAGTAGGTGGAACCACACATGTGTGACACCATGCTAGGCTAATTTTTGTATTTTTAGTAGAGATGGGGTTTTGCCATATTGCCCAGGCTGGTCTCAAACTCCTGACCTCAAGTGATCCGCCCGCTTCAGGCTCCCAAAGTGCTGAGATTACAGATGTGCACCACCACGCCCGGCCCACATCTCTCTTTAAAACAACTTTATAAAATAGTACAACTTGGGAAAGGCCAACAGAATGGCTTTACCTAGATACTGGTACTTCGTGGACAGTTGAATATTCTTTTTTTTTTTTTTTTGAGATGGAGTTTCACTCTTGTTGCCCAGGATGGAGTGCAATGGCGTGATCTTGGCTCACCACAACCTCTGCCTCCTGGATTCAAGCAATTCTCCCACCTCAGCCTCCCAAGTAGCTGGGATTACAGACATGCACCACCATGCCTGGCTAATTTTGTATTTTTAGTAGAGACAGGGTTTCTCCATGTTGGTCAGGCTGGTCTTGAACTCCCAACCTGAGGTGATCTGCCTGCCTTGGCCTCCCAAAGTGCTGGGATTACAGGCACGAGCCACCGTGCCTGGCCAACATTTGAATATTCTAAATTAAGTTGACTATCCAATACAACAAAGTTGTTTCTGGTGTTCTTCCACAAAACTTTTCCAACGTTTTGTTACAAAAATGTTCAAACACACAGAAAAATTTAACAAATTTTACAGTATATACTCATATATCACCCAGAGTCTACCATTCATATTTTGCAGTACTTGGTTTATAAAATTTCTTTCTAGCTCCTCATCCATTAGTCTTTGTTATTATTAATACATATCAAAGTAAACTGAGAAGTCAGGCGTGGTGACACATGCCTGTAATTCCAGCACTTTGGGACGCCAAGGTGGGCAGATCATGAGGTCAGGAGTTCAAGACCAGCCTGGCCAA
Organism: Macaca fascicularis; assembly: GCF_037993035.2. Lineage (NCBI taxonomy): Eukaryota > Metazoa > Chordata > Mammalia > Primates > Cercopithecidae > Macaca > Macaca fascicularis. The sequence continues at coordinate 141,083,534 of NC_088381.1, read as the reverse complement.
TATGGTGAAACCCCGTCTCTACTAAAAATACAAAAATTAGCCGGGCGTGGTGACACACGCCTGCAGTTCCAGCTATTCAGGAGGATGAGGCAGGAGAATCACTTCAACCTGGGAGGCAGAGGTTGTAGAGAGCTGAGATCGCGCCACTGCACTCCAGCCTGAGAAATAGAGCGAGACTCCATCTCAAAAAAACAAAAAAAGTAAGCTGAGAACACTTGTATATTTCCCTCCAAATACTTCAACTTTAGCCTAAATTTTATCTCACTCTTTAAAACTTGTCTGTCTTGGCCAAGACAGACATTAACAGTGGGAGATGTACGCTGGGATTCCATATTAAGCTTTAAATTAAGGACCAGAATAAATATTAAATAATTGAAATTCTCATCTTTCTTGAGAGATGCTTTTCACCTTGGTTTTTGGCAAGGGAAGAAGGAGATGTTCTTATTTCTTTTTTTAATTTTATTTATTTATTTTTGGGAGATGAAGCCTCACTCTGTTGCCCAGGCTGGAGTGCAGTGGCATGGTCTCAGCTCACCACAACCTCCACCTCCCAGATTCAAGCAATTCTCCTGCCTTAGCCTCCCGAATAGCTGGGATTACAGGCACCCACCACCACGCCCAGCTAATTTTTGTATTTTTATTAGAGACGAGGTTTCACCATGTTGGCCAGGCTGGTCTTGAACTCTTGATCTCAAGTGATCCACCCTCCTTAGCCTCCCACAGTGCTGGGATTACAGGCGTGTGCCACCGTGCCCGGCCTAATTTTAATTTTTTTAAACTGTACCTTATATGAGCCCCCAAATTTTTATTTATTATTTTTTGAGATAGGGTCTCACTGTGTTCGCCCAGGCTGGGGTACAGTGGCATGATCATAGCTCACTGCAATCTCAAACCACTGGGCTCAAGCCATACTCTCACCTCAGACTCCCTAGTACCTAGGACTATAGGTGTGGGTACGCCACCATGCCTGGCTTTTTAAATTTTTTTTTTTTTTGTAGAGGTGGGGGGTCTCACTGTGTTGCCCAAACTGGTTTTGAACTCCTGGCTTCAAGTGATCCTCTGGTCTCAGATAGATTGGTGAAAGTCACCATGCCCAGTCTTGTTTATTTTAAAAATAACATTTTTCTGAATCAAAAGTAACATATGCTTATAACATTTAAGAAACACTAAAAGAAGAAAACTATTCTAATGGGCAGTGACAACCAAAATTAATACCAACATTTCCCTTTCAGGCCAGGCACAGTGGCTCACGCTTGTTATCCCAGCAGTGTGAGAGGCTGAAGCAGGTGGATTACTTGAGGTCAGGAGTTTGAGACCAGCCTGACCAACATGCCAAAACCCCATCTCTACTAAAAATACGAAAATTACCCAGGCGTGGCGGCGGGCTCCTGTAGCCCCAGCTACCAGGGAGGTTGAGGTGGGAGGATTGCTTGAACCCAGGAGGTGAAGGTTGCAGTGAGCCGAGATAGCACCACTACATTCCAGCCTCGGTGACAAAGTGAGACTCTGTCTCAGAAAAACAGTATGAAACAAAACAAAACCATTTCCCTTTCAGACATGTTTTCTATCTGCATGTATAGGCGTGTGTAAAGACCCTTTAACAGTGAGAATCAACTAGTGTACTGTTTACATTCTGCTTTCACAAATGTAATGTTTTATTACAAACATATTCTCATGCCACCAAATATTATTTGAAAATATGATTTTTTTTAAGAGACCGGGGTCTCACTATGTTTCCCAGGCTAGACTGGAAAACCTGGGCTCAAGCAATCATCTTGTCTCAGGGTCCCAAGTAACTGGGTCTACAGGTGCGTGCCACTGCACCTGGCTTGAAACTTTTATTTATTTATTTATTTATTTATTTATTTAGAGATGGAGTTTTGCTCTTGTTGCCCAGGCTGGAGTGCAACGGCACAATCTCACCGCAACCTCTGCCTCCCAGATTCAAGCGATTCTCCTGCCTCAGCCTCCCGAGTAGTTGGGATTACAGGCGCTTGCCACCATGCCCGGCTAATTTTTTTGTATTTTTAGTAGAGATGGGATTGCTCCATGTTGGTCAGGCTGGTCTCGAACTTCCGATCTCAGGTGATCTGCCCACCTCAGCCTCCCAAAGTACTGGGATTACAGGCATGAGCCACTGCACCCAGCTTAAACTATGATTTTTAAATGACAAAATAATAGTCTACTCACATGGATAAACCCACAATTGAACTTTTGCCTTATGCATGGAATCTGTATTGTTTTCCCTTTCTTTCCCCAATTTTAATTTATGCTAAAATGAACATCCTACTTCACAAATATTTTTCTGCATTTCCAATTCCTTCTTTAGAATATATCATAAAAGCAAGATTACTAAATCAGTGTACAAACTTTTTGTAATTACTGATTTAATTTGGCTTAGTTACTTGACAAAAAAGACTAATCTTGACAAAGGCAATATGCCAAATATGTTAATTTGTTATTTTCACATGCATTTCTTTTATTACTATGTTATACACACACGTTAAAACAGGGCTTTCTCATCTTGCAAAAATCCCTAGTTCTGCTTTCCTGTGCTAAAGGATGTGAAAGAAAACAGCCCTGCTTCAGTACACGACAGTATCTTCTCTAAACCCTAAACCGTCAAGGCCAGAAATCATCTGGCTTTACTAAGTTATAGTTCCTTTTATAACAAATTATGTATAATAATTAACTGCCTTTTCTGTTTCTAACATTTTAAGGTTTGGTCTTTTAGCTTCTAGGGCTTGCCATAGACATTGCATAACCAACCACTGATAGGAGAAATCCTCAGGGTTTATTTCCAAACAGGCTCTGGCAAGTTACTGATCTCTGACTCAAAAGCTCCTTTTACTAATATTGGGAGTCAAAGTAAACAACTTGTTTCTATATAATTGTTTGTGCGTGCTAAGACTTGAACATTAAAAAACATCACAACACAAATGAACAAGTCAATGTGGAAATCTGGCTGAATACAAACCTCTTAAACTGTCTAAAATGAAGGATAGGGCTGGGCGTGGTGGCTCAGGCCTGTTGTCCCAGCAGTTTGGGAGGCTGAGGCCAGTGGATCACCGGAGGTCAGAAGTTCGAGACCAGCCTGGGCAACATGGCAAAACCTCGTCTCTACTAAAAAGGCAAAAATTAGCCAGGCATGGTGGCGGGTACTGGTAATCCCAACAACTTGGGAGCTGAGGCAGGAGAATTGCCTGAACCCAGAAGGCGGAGGTTGCAGTGAGCCAAGATCACACCACTACACTCCAGCCTGGGCAAGAGACTGAGACTCTTGTCTCAAAAAATAAAATAAAACAAAATGAAGGATGGATAAAAGATGCACAAATGTGACAAAAAATATATTAAGAAAGATTCCAGATAAGATGGAGTAAAGCACATTCCACTCTCTCTGTCCCACTGAACACAGTTACAAAACCTGGGCAGAAAGCAGGCAGCAGCTGGTTGCAAAAGATGAAAAGTAACTAGAGGTAGGTGAGCTGGGGAATTAGAAGCACTAGCAGTGAGCCTACCATTTTTTTTTTTTCCTCCATCTGTACTCAATACAACCTGAGTGGGCATTAGCAAGACAATGGGAGCTCCACAAGACCTCTAGTTCTGGCTTGAGGATCAGGAAAGAGCTCTCCTAACACCCAGAGAGTGTAAAAATCCAGTTTTTCTTCCTTTTTTTTAGAGACAGAGTCTCGCTCTGTCACTCAGGCTGAAGCGCAGTGGCACAATCTCAGCTCACTGCAACCTCCGCCTCCCGGGTTCAAGCAATACTTCTGCCTCAGCCTCCTGAGTAGCTTGAACTACAGGTGCCCGCCACCGCGCCCGGCTAATTTTTTGCATTTTAGTGAGACAGGTTTTCACCGCGTTGCCCAGGCTGGTCATGAACTCCTGAGCTCAGGCAATCCGCCCACCTCAGCTTCCCAAAGTGCTAGGATTACAGGCATGAGCCACAGCGCTCGGCCTTCTTTTCCCCTTTTCTCCATTCTTGTATGCCCAGTCCTCACACAATCCTCTGGTGATGGTAATGTGGGTGGCAGAAGCCTAAAATTCAGAGGGAGGGAATCCTTTTTCTCTGACTGGAGGAATGGCAGTTCCAAGAGAGTGGGGCAAATAGCCCTTGCTTTATTTCTCTCTCTCCTCCCACATTTTGGCCCTGACTTCAGGAAGATAAAGCCCACTTTGAGCTGCAGGAATGGAAAAGGGAAGCCCAAGAAACCACAGGGAGATCACAGAAAGAGAGAAACTCATTAAAGCAATCTCTTAAAGCTGTTTATAAACTTGTGGGTCCATTCCCAAGGTGAGCGGGTATGGATGTGATCCTCAACAGCACACACCAACCCTGACGACCGAATTACAAATAGAACACCACTATACCAGTCCCAGACTGGTGACTGGGTGGCATATACATGGGGCAGATCTGAGCAACACTGCAAAGGCTTTGAAAAATGAACTGATAATGTAACCACAGTTCACACAAGGCTGGCTGGACCTAACCCAGTCAGATCAACTGGCCAATAAAACAAAAATATCAACATCCTCGGAGCATAAAAATGCTCCAAGAAGTAAGGGCAAACCCTCTTAAAATGAAAGGAAAGTTTTAAGTTTCAGAATAAAAAAATGTAAAGAAGGGCTAAATAGGAATTTTAGAACTAAAAATAAAATAACCAAAAACATTTCACTGAATAGGTTTAGTAACAAAATGCAAATGTCAGGAAACTTGAAGACAGATCAATAGAAATTATCTAACCAGAACAATAGTGAAAAAAATTGGAAAATAAACAGAGCCTCAGAGACCTGTGGAATAAAAAGTTATTTGTGTCGTCACCCCCAGAAGAGGGTAAAGAGCCAGGCGTGGTGGCTCACATCTGTAATCCCAGCACTTCAGGAGGCTGAGGGAGACGGATCACTTAAGGCCAGGGGTTTGAGACCAGCCTGGCCAACATGGTGAAACCCCACCTCTAATAAAAACACAAAAATTAGCTGGCCATGGTGGCACATCTTTGTAATCCCAGCTACTTGGGAGGCTGAGGCTGCAGTGAGCTGAGATCACATTATTGCACTCCAGCCTGGGTGACAAAGCAAGACTCAGCCTCAAAAAAAAAAAAAGGGGGGGGGGGGCCGGGTGTGGTGGCTCACACCTGTAACCCAGCACTTTGGGAGGCCCAGGCAGGCAGAATACTTAAGGTCAGGAGTTCAAGACCAGCCTGGTCAATGTGGTAAAACCCCGTCTCTACTAAAAATTAACAATATTAGCCAAGCATGGTAACAGGCACCCATAATGCCAGCACTCTGGGAGGCTGAGGCAGGAGAATAGCTTGAATCAGGGAGGCAGAGGTTGCAGTGAGCCAAGATTGCACCACCGCACTCCAGCCTGGCTGACAAAGCAAGACTCAGTCTCAAAATCAAAAAAAAAAGAAGAAAAAAAAAAGCCGAGTGTGGTGGCTCACACCTGTAACCCAGCACTTTGGGAGGCCCAAGCAGGCAAAATACTTAAGGCCAGGAGTTCAAGACCAGCCTGGTCAATGTGGTAAAACCCTGTCTCTACTAAAAATTAACAAAATTAGCCAGGCATGGTAACAGGCACCCATAATCCCAGCACTTTGAGAGGCTGAGGCAGGAGAATCACTTGAACCAGGGAGGCAGAGGTTGCAATGAACCAAGATCGCAACACTGCACTCCAGCCTGGGTGACAGAGTGAGACTCCAACTCAAAAAAAAAAAAAAAGAAGAGAGTAAAGAATGTGGTACAGAAAAATTTTGAAGAAATAATGGTTGAAAATTTTCCAAATTTGGTAAAGACATAAACCTAGAGATTCAAAAAGCTCAGTGAACTCCGAACAGAATGAACAAAGAAATCCTCCCACAGTTCCATAACTGCTGAAAAGAAAAAGAAAATTTTGAAAGTGACCAGAACAAAACAATGTATTACTTATAGAAGAACAGTGATTCAAATGACTGATTTTTATCAGAAACCAGGGAAGCTAAGAGAAAGTAGAATAGCATTTTTTAAATGCTGAAAAAGGGAAACATCAAGACAATTTTCTGCCCAGTAACAATATCCTTCAGTAATAAAGGTAAAATTAAAACATCCTAAGGTGAAGAAAACTTGAAACAAATTGAGGTCAGCTGACTTGCTCTAAAAGAATTACTAAAGGAAGATGTTCAGACAGAGGGCAAATAATACTAGAAGAAAACAGCTGTCCTGGCATAGCGGCTCACACCTGTAATCCTAACACTCTAGCTTAGGTGACAAAGCAAGACTTCACCTCACACACACACACACACACACACACACAACCCCAGCAAAGCAGTCCTACTGATGATAATGAAATGGTATAAAGGATAAGTCGTTCAATTTACATGCTACCAGGTATCTGAGTAGAAGAGATATGCAAAGCAGAAAACAAACCAACCACGGGCCCTTCTGGGCTAAAAATACTCCATTAAAAGTTATGTTTAAGGATGAAAATTTAAACCATGAGATTAAAATATAATTTCCCAAGAAGTAATGGGAGAGACGAAAAAGTCCATCATCTGAGAATCATGGCTGGTTAGCTTTAGGAAACTGCAAAGAGGACCAAAGTAGGAAGAAAAGCAAAAGCCAGAATCAATGTGAAGCGGGAGGCAATAAATAAGTCAAATGGCAATAAGGTCCAGAAAAATCAGGTTCAAAAACATCAGCAGATACGACCAAAGGAAAAACTGGTAACCACATGATACGCAGTTTCCATGGAGGCATGAAAAGAGAACCCACACTTCAGGGAGCTGAGGACTGAATGTGAGAGGAATCTTATGTAATAGCTGTGTGTGTCAATCCAGGCCAAACTCTGTACTCAAATATCCATTCTGACCCATTAGGTTCTGACCCACACTAGCTGTGTGACCCCTGCCTCAGTGCCTCATCCATAAAACTGGGATAATAGTAGGGGTTACCTCAAAGAGTTCGTATTTAAATTAAACAAGGCGGATATAAAGCGATACTTGTCCTGTACATGTCACTGCCCAAGACTGGGAAAACCCATACATGCTTAAAACAGAGAAAAGAAGAGGTAGTTTAGAGATGGTGCTTTCTCTTTTATGTGTGAAAATATGAAAATACAGAAAAACTAAATAATTTCCTAAGATTACTAGGAGAAAGAACTCTGAGTCCAGAGCTCCACCTATCCAATTACAAAGGTATTTTGTAAGGGAAAGGCAGGAAATCTGTATGTAAATTCTAAATTATAAGAAAGAAAAAGTAGAATTCCACCCTCCAATAAAATCTGAGAAATAAACAGAAGAACAAAAGTATAATGGGATCCTGGTAAAAGTCACAAGATCAGTCTACTAAAGCAAGGAAACCAAAGGCAAGTAAACACATGCAGACAAAATATATATGGTGAAAAAGGGATAAAGAAAGGAATTAAGAAACTAGCATTTTTAAAGTGGGGGAGGCAAATGCTTCCCAGCATGGGTTTATATCACTTGTTTTTGGCCTTCTGAGTGTTGGTAACAACCTGTCATCATCACGCATACCTGTCATCTTTAATGGTATCCATACATTACTAACAGATTATACAGACGGCTATCACTTAACACTTCCACTCACTCAAATGTTCAACAAGCAAGGTTAAACTCTGTATAACTTTAAAGTTTACAAGCATTGAAAGGTATTGATATTACTAGTAACCAACTAAATGCAAATTAAGACATTTTCTTTACCCATAAAAACCAGCACATAGTTTTAAAAAAGAAATTCAGCACTGGTGAGGTATGAGAGATACTCTCATTCACTACCGGTGTTAAGTACAAACTGATATAAGCTTTTTGAAAATGGGATTTTGTATCCCAAGAGAGTTACAAATACGTAGATAATTTGCCCCAGAAATTCTACTTCTAGGATTTTACCCGAAGGAAATAATTTGAAAAACTGAAAAAGCTCTAGGCATAAAGACAGACATTACTGTTTTTTAAAATAGTGAAACACTAGAAACAAATGTGCAACATCAGGGACATTTGAGAAGTAAATTATAAGGTACTTGAGTCAAATATCTCATAGCCATAGAAATATTTTCTAAGAATTTATAATAGAAAAAATGCTCACACCAAAGTAAAAGGACACATACTGATTATACATTTTAACCATGTTAGAAAAGTATACAGAAATAAATACTAGAAAGAAACAGAGTAGATTCCAACATTTGGAAAGGTAATTTTTTTTTTTTTTTTGGTAGAGACAGGTCTCACTATGTTGCTCAGGCTGGTCTCAAACCCCTGACCTCGGCCGGGCACAGTGGCTCACACCTATAATCCCAGCACTTGCAAGGCCGAGGCGGGTGGATCACCTGAGATCAGCGGTTCTAGACCAACCATGGCCAACATGATAAAAACCAGTCTCTACCAAAAATACAAAAATTAGTCGGGCGTGGTGGCAGGTGCCTGTAATCCCAGCTACTCAGGGGGCTGAGGCAGCAGAATGGCTTGAACCCGGGAGGCAGAACTTGCAGTGAGCCAAGATCGAACCATCGCACTCCAGCCTGTGGGACAAGAGCGAGACTTTGTCTCGGGAGGAAAACAACAACAACAAAAAAACTCCTGACCTCAAGCAATCCTCCTGCCTTGGCCTCCCAAAGTGCTGGGATTACAGGCATGAGCCACCATGTCTGGCTGAACATTTATAATTTCTATTATTTGAAAATGATCTTAAAAGGTGCATGACTTGTGATAATGTGTAACTTTTTCTAAGGTATGAGTCTGAAACGTGCTAGTTGGCTGAAACTCAGCAGTAGGCCACTTGGCAAAAGAGCGAGCTAGAGGAGGAGAGGCTGAGAAGGGTGCGTCTGTGTCTTTCCTGTACAACCTCCCAGCGCCCCACTTTCCGAGGAATGAAGTAATACGGTAGAGATGGTGAGGGGGTGCATGATGGCTACCAGTTTAGGCAAGGTGTGACCAGTCACCAGTGAGTTTAATACCAGCATCTGAACATGGCTTTATTGTTCTGTACTCTAACATGAAAATCTGATTTTAGTTATACCGTATTTTATAGGGACCATTATATCCTATAGTGTTATTTGTGAATGAGGAGATTCACAAAGGTCTTAGAGTGTATTTCTTCAGTATACTGTCAATCAAAATATTAAAACCACTTAGGGCCAGGCGCAGTGGCTCATACCTGTAATCCCAGCACTTTGGGAGACCAAGGCGGGAAGTTCACTTGAGGCCAGGAGTTTGAGACCAGCCTGGCCAACATGGTGAAACCCCGTCTCTACTAAAAATACAAAAATTGGCTGAGTGTGGTGGTGGGCGCCTGTAATTCCAGCTAATGGGGAGGCAGAGGCAGGAGAATCGCTCGAAACTGGTGGGTTGAGGCTGCAGTGAGCCGAAATCGCGCCACTGCACTTCACTCCAGGCTGGGTGACAGGGCAAAGCTCTGTTTCAACAAACAAACAAACAAAAACCCACTTAGATTGTGCTATTATATGAAAATGTTTATTTTTCAGTTATATCTTTTTTGTTTTCTGGTTTTATTGTTTGAGACAATGGCCTAAAAAGGCATTGAAATCCAAAATAATATGAATTATCACTAACTCTTGATAATTAATCACAATATATATATTTTACACTACTTTTTTCATGACATATAGATTCCATGCATATAAAATACTTCCAATATTTGTTTTTTGTTTTCTTTTACAGACAGGATCTTGCTATGTTGCCCAAGCTGATTGTGAATTCCTGGGCCCAAGCGATCCTCCTGCCTCAGCCTCTGAGCCTGGCATTACACATGCACCTGGCTTCCTTTTTGTATTTTTTGAATGTTCCACAGTGAAGAGGAACAAAACTAAAAACTAACTTAGCTCTAGAAGACAAAACATTTTTTCTTTCCTAGATCAGTTAAGTTACTGTGACAGGAATACCCAACCATAAGAACAGGGTGGAAAGCAAAGATCTGTGTCTCATGCTCACCTTATAGCACCTGTATTTATACAGAACCACCAGGAGGATAGTCATGACAACAATGACACTGATCATGATGGCCGCATTCAGAATTGAGTGCAGGGCTCTCTGGCCCACAGTCTCGGTATCTTCTGTGAATGGGGTATAGATTCTACAATAAAACAAACACAAAAGCCCTAGGTAAGTGTTAATGGAGATCCCCAACCACATTACCACCTCCAATACAGAATTTTCTTTTTCTCGATTCAATTCATATCTTATAAGTCACTCTTCCCCAACTCACCAATCTAGCTAAGAATTTTTCACCTGAGAAAAACAGCTACACTCTAAAATAATTGCTTCAAAGAAAATATCTAATATATGGAAAGGACTTACATATGAACCAGACACTGGCTCCATCTAGTGGGTGCTTTATATTGAAATAATTATAATACCTCATCAAATGTTTTTTGGCTACAGCTTATTAGGAACTTGTTATAGAACCAGATTCTGCCACAGAAACCATGTGGGCTGACAAGTGGTTGTCAGAAGAAAGGTAATATGGCTTATAATTAATGCCTCTCATCTGTAGAGTAATTGCAACTGGAGTTGTCTTAAGATAATGTCACATATCCATCTTCCCCTTGTTTCTCATTCACAGAAAAACATTTTTATTCCAGGTGCCAATATTCCCAGCCAAAAAGACTTTACTTCTGACTCCCTTGTATTTATGAATAGCTATGAGAACAAGTAATGGCAATGACTTTTAGGGAGATGTGTTGTGTATGGAACTTCTAAGAAAGGAGTGAATTCTGCTGACATGTCCTATGTTCTTTTCTCCCCTACTCCTTCCTACTGTCAGAATGAAGGCTAGCGCTCCAGCGTGGACCCTGAAGTAACCTAGAGGTTAGAAGCTAAAGAAGAAAGAAGGAGATTGAGTCCTTGATGAACGTGAAGCCACTGTACTAATCTGGACTGCCTACCTCTGCACTACTCTACGAGAGAGAAAGTATGTGCATTATTTAAACCAGTTGTTTTGATTTTCTATTAACAAAGTCAGAAACATTTCTATAAAAAGTCAGATAGTGAATATTTTAAGCTCTGTGGACCATATGGTATCCAGGGCAACCACTCAGCTGTGCTACTGTAGTGTGAAAGTAGCCACAGACAATGTATAAACCAAGGAGCATGGTCACGTTCCAAAGAAAGTTTATTCACAAGTTTGTGAATAACTTTATTACACCTTTGTGGAAAGCTAGCAGGCAGATCTGGCCTGTGGCTGTAGCTTGCCAATGTTTGTTCTATAATATGTTGCCAAACCTAACCCTAACCTATACGGATAATATTGTTCAATCCCTCTAGTTCTAACCCCTGCCCTTCATCTGCTGTCTCAGATGCTCTACCAAAAGGCTAAAAGTTTGGTTTTCAGAACACCATGTAGTTTTTCAGACACTTCACAACTTCAAATTCTAAAACTCAATTACAACTCTTCTTTGGGCCCCATGAGAGTCCTAGAGATGGAACTAGATGACATTTGAATCAAGCATTTTTCTTGGAGGCCAAGGGCTGACATCAGCAGCACTGGGGAATCCACATGACAGCTCCCCAAGAGTCTAGAGAGTGCTGGCTTGAATTAGTTATCCATCCTTCCAATTAACGATTTGTTTGGCCATTTATTATACACCTCACCCCGGAGACACAGTACCCTCACAGGCCTTGCAATAAAGAAGGAAATCAGGCATTAAATAAATAATGTAAATAAATATATATTTGCAAATTGTGACAAGTGAGAAAGAACAAGTTGCTATGAGAAAATATACCAAGAAGGACCTAATCGTGTTAGGAGAAACAGGAATGTTATCTTTGAGGATTTAACATTTAAGTCAATGTTAGATGTGAGTTCTAAATTTCAAACAATATGTATGTTCAATTATTTGCCTTCTACTTTTAAACTTAACTTCCTTGTAAAGCAACCTTTTTTGATTACCTCCTCCACCTTTATTCTGATCACCTGCTCCATCCTCATTCCAATTACCTGCTACCTGCCCTGCCCCGACTCCTGCCAAAGCACTCACCCCATCATTCTCTTTAAATTAGCCAACTGGAATTAGTTTAGCCTGTGCGGTCTAACCCTAGCCAATAGGGGAACGACATAGCAGCAGGGACCACGTGTGTCAGGGTAAGAACCCCTTCCCCTCCCTTGTCCAAATGTGCGCTTGCCATTGTTCCATCTGTAAGGGCGCACCCTTCTATAGAGAAGTAACTTGCCTTGCTGAGAAATAAAAGGAAAATTTTATATTCTAGTGCTATTTCTTTTGCGGCACCGAAACTTTATACATAACACCAAGAGAGGGATGACAGGAATTTAACCCACCAAAGTCAGAAAAGGAAAGAATACTCTAGGCAGAAAAGTAATGGGCGCCCAATGGCCCTGAGGTGGAAAAAAATTTATGTGTTCAATTCAGCCTAACTTCAGTCCTATCCAGTAATACCATACAGGAAACATACTTCTGCAGTGTTCCTTTTCTCCACTTAAAACATCAAGTAATAACCCCTTGCTCTCAACTGCTCCTGACCATCACAGAGGATGGACTCTCTAGCTAAGTCCTGCCCCTCCAATGCAGAGGCCTTCAAGGTGATGATGATATGCTGTAAAGAAAAGCCACACTGGCTTTGAGAATAATAAAACAAAACTTATACGTACAGCTGCCCATCCTTCCGGGTATAAAAGCTGACTGACTTGATGGTAGCCACGACCACCACCATGCAGAGAGTCACGGGGACAAAGAGCATGATCACATGTTTGGCGCCATATTTCAATGTCAGCTCCTCATCTTCTTCTTCATCTTGCTCCACCACCTGCCGAGAGTTACCCTGGGGTCGTCCATTAGATAATGGCTCAGGGTGGCCAAGGCTCCGCCTGTCGTTGTGCTCCTGCCGTTCTCTATTGTCATTCTATAAGTACAAGAAAAACGTTTTCAGTAAATCAGATTCTCAGCAGAATCAAGGTAACGGTTAGACCTGGGATTAACAACAGACCCGTCACTACATGAGTTCTAAAAACCTGAAGCAAGAAAAAACAATTTACAGGAAGTATGCAGTTTAAAAGTCTAGATTATCTATCACTGTTCACTGAAGGCACTCAGGTCCTCTCTTTTACCTGGGTCTTGGCTTGCTCCATTCTCTCTTTTCATCCCAACAAAATACAATTGTACTTATCCTTTGAGATGTAGCTTAAAGACTGACACCTGCATTAAACCTTGTTTATTGGCTGCAGCTCCAAGCACCTTTTTCAAATTCAGCTTTCTGTGATTCAGACCACTTACGCAAGGAACTCTCTTACCCTAATTAATAAGACTTTAAAATCCTTGTGTCAGAGGCATTTGGACCAGAGCAACTCTATCTTGAATAGGGGCTGGGTAAAATAAGGCCGAGACCTACTGGACTGCATTCGCAGGAGGTTAGGTACTCTTAGTTACGGGATGAGATTGGAAGTCAGCACAAGATACAGCCCATAAAGACCTTGCTGATAAAACAGGTTGCAATAAAGAAGCTGACCAAAACCAAGATGATGAGCAGAGTGACCTCTGGTCATCCTCACTGCTCACTATACGCTAATTATAATACATTAGCATGCTAAAAGACACTCCCTGCCGGCACCATGACAGTTTACAGATGCCATGGCAAAGTCCAGAAGTTACCTTGTATGGTCTAAAAAGGGGAGGGATCCTTAGTTCCGGGAATTGTCCACCTCTTTCCCAGAAAACTCATGAGTAATCCATCCCTTGTTTAGCATATAATCAAGAAGTAACAGGCCGGGCGCCTGAAATCCCAGCACTTTGGGAGGCCAAGGTGGGCGCATCACTTGAGGTCAGGAGTTTGACACCAGCCTGGCCAACATGGTGAAACCCCGTCTCTACTAAAAATATAAAAATTAGTCGGGCATGGTGGCACATGCCTGTAATCTCAGCTACTCATGAGGCTAAGGTAGAAGAATCACCTGAACCTGGGAGGTGGAGGCTGCAGTTAGCAGAGATTGTGCCACTACATTCCAGCCTGGGTGACAAAGCAAGGCTCACACACACAAAAAAAAGTGGTAAGGTCAAAGAAGTGACATAATCAGCTGTTTCATTTTTAGCAAACTTGACTGAGTGGCAATGAATGAGATTTCCAGCATAAGGAACTAGCATTGGTAGAGATATGGAACACAGTAAGATAAGCAGACTGGAAGACAGAAGTACTTTAGTTAGAGACGTAACCAGGCAGTCAAGTCCAATGGCAGTTACCAATAGGACTTTCAAGCTCAGAAGGGTCAGAGGAAGTCAATGGTCTCTATAGCCTCAGAAATGGATGAAATAGCTGTGGAGAGAAAAATACAGTAAAAAGATGACCAAGGAGAGAAGTGTAAATAACCCCTAAGCTTAACCAGCAGGTGATGGGAGAAAACCAGAAAATGAGATTAAGAGAATAGAGGAGAGGGAAGAAAACTCAGGAATCAATATAACACAGAAGCCAAAAGTGGAGCACAAATCAAAGAGGTGTCATCAACAGTATGGCAGGATGAGAGCTAAAAAGACCCTGAACTGGCAATGGGAAGTTCATCAAGGGTTTTACAAAAGTAAAACAGTGAAGAGGGAAGTCGGGTTGAGATGAGACGGGATAACTCCCTTGACCCCCTCATGGCTCGGAGCGTGGCTCGTTTACTTGGCCACCACACACTCAAACCCCTTGCAAGAGGAAGTGTGCAAGCGAGTGAGTGAGTGTGGGAACCAGAGCAAACGAATGCAGGAACCAGCCGGTTGCTCCTCTCTGGCAGGAGCAGGCTCTGTGCAGGCCCGCAGCAGCATCCAAGTGTGTTACAATCAATGCTCCTTCAACTCTGCCATTCAGGGATGGCCAAGGGCCAGCCAGCTCAGTGGAGGGTCAGGGTGGCAGCCCCTGCTCTCTCCTCTTGGCACCCAGGTTCTCTTCCAGTGTCCAGGAATAATCAGGTCACACGAACAGATCGAAGGGTAGTGTATGCAGAAGATTTTACTGCGCGATGGAAGTGGTTCTCAGTAGGATAGAGAGTTGAAAAGGGGATGGCATGGGAAGAAGGTGATCTTTCCTGAAGCCAGGCCATCTCTGGCTGGGCCTATTCTCCAAAGCTGCACCACCTGAAGTTAGCCACATCCATCCATAGTCTCCAACGCTCAGCTGCTTTTCTGCTCACTGCTCAGCCGCTTATATCACCAACGCTCAGTTGCTTGTATTTCTGACAATCAGTCGCTTGTATTTCCAACACTCAGCCATTTATATCCCTGACGTCAGCTGCTTGTATTGTTCTGCCAGCTGCTGAAATCTTTTTTTTTTTTTTTTTTTTTTTTGAGACAGAGTCTCGCTCTGTTGCCCAGGCTGGAGTGCATCGGCACAATCTGGGCTCACTATAAGCTCCGCTGCCTGGGTTCAAGCAATTCTCCTGCCTCATCCTCCCAAGTAGCTGGGATTATGGTGCCCAGCACCACGCCCAACTAATTTTTGTATTTTTAGTAGAGATAGGGTTTTGCCATGTTGGCCAGGCTGGTCTTCAACTCCTGACCTCAGCTGATCCACCTGCCTCAGTCTCCCAAAGTGCTGGGATTATAGGAGTGAGCCACTGTGCCCAGCCCAGCTGAAATATTTTTATGGGCACAGGATAGGGGCATGGCAGGCCAAAGAGGCAACATTTGGGTGGGGAAAAATGGGGTCAGCTGTTTTCACTTAGGGCTGCAGTTCCAGGTTTAAGGGTGGAATTTAGCCGGGAGCCCAGCCCTTCTGTATCAGTGTCCTAAATCACAATGGGCTGGAAAATGATTGAGAATTGAGAAGGTAAAAGCAATCATTCTTCGAAGCAAAAAAAAAAAAAAAAAAAAAAAGGTGGAAGAGGCTTGCAATAGAGAGTGATTTAACTTGAAAAAGTTATTTTATCCAACCCCACTGGAAAGGAAGACAAAACCAGAAAAGGTTATTTTAGAGCTCTTAGAAACTTGAGCATACTTACCACGTCAAAGCGTAGACTGAAGACTAGAGGAAGAGACAAAGTGGGTATTAAAACTAATGGAATAGGATAAGGGATAAAGGAGGGTGCTATAGTTTGAATGTTCCCCTGGAAAGTTCATGTACTGGAAACTTGGTTGCCATTGTGGTGGTATCAAGAGGTGAGGCCTTTAGGAAGTGACTGGGTCATGAGGACTCTGCCTTCATGAATGGATTACAGGTTCAGTATCCTTTATCTGAAATGTTTGGGACCAGAAGTGTTTCAGATTTTGCATTTTTGAATATTTCCATTATACTTATAGGTTTAACATACCAAATCTAAAAATCCAAAATCTAAAACGCTCCAATAAGCATTGCCTTTGAGCATCACACTGGTACTCAGAAAGGTACGGATTTGGGAGCACTTTGAATTTCAGACTTTCAAATCAGGGATACTGAACCTGTTATGTCGCTATCGCAGGAGTAGGTTAGTTATCGTGGGAGTGACTTTGTTACAAAAGCAAGCTCTCTCTTGCCCTTCTGCCTATCCACCAAGGGATAATCCTCCTCAGGTGCTGGTACCATATACTCTTGGACTTTCCAGCCTCAAGAACCATGAGTTGAATAAATTTCTTTTCTTTATAAATCACCCAGTCTCAAAAAGATAAAAAATAAATCAATAAAAGATACAAAAAAGAAGAAAACAAACAACAAATAAATAAATAAATAAATAAATCACCCAGTCTGCGGTATTCTGTTATAGCAATACAAAATGAACTAAGACAGACGGGAACAAAAAAAAGACAGAGGCTGGCGATATAAAGGCATGGTGCCCTCTCCTTCAGTCTGGAAGTCAGGATTTCTCTTCAAACAGTTATGAAGACCCAAACCCTACGAGAAATGGAAAGGAAACTATTCTAAAGCATAAAAGGTAGAAATATCTATACCACCCATCAAGAAAGATTATTTTTGCTGAACACAAGTCACCATAGTGGCTAAAGCCCAGTAGAATGGAAATGGTTATACAGAAGGTGAGGCCAAAGGGACCAGAACATAGTGTGATAGACAGCAAGAAGCAGGAGAATTGAGAATTCATACTTTTATTCTTCCACAGAAGGAGGTGACTAAGTCATCTGCCAAGAAAGTTATATCTGCAATTGATGTTCAGCAGTACAAGTCTGAACAACTTAATTGGCTGATTAATGTTCACAATAAACATACAAGTAATAATAGCTATCTCTATATAGTATTTGATATTTACAAGGCACTGTCACATTATCTTACTTATTCTTTTTGTCTGGAGAAGTTTTGGTAAATGAACACACAAGCAACTGATCCAAAATCTCACAACCAGAAAACAGCAGAGGTAGGAATCAAACTAAAGTCTCTTGCCTCAAAACTTGTTTTCTTTCTATGGCACCACAGCCATCAGTTTAGGTCATATGAACAGTTTAATTAGCTAAGTCTAGCATGAAAGGGGCAATCATATGCTCATTCACGGTCCCCAACCGGATGATCTGGTTTATAATGAACATTAGCCAACTCAACCCTGCCCTGCCCTGCCCTGCCCAAGGCTGATAATGAGATGGATACTAGAACACTGTTTAACTTAACAGTAATAAACACATTCACAAACCCTTCCTCTTTGTAGTATGTTGGACACTACTTTTTTTTTTTTTTTTTTTTTTTTTGAGACGGAGTCTTGCTCTGTCGCCCAGGCTGGGGTGCAGTGGCCAGATCTCAGCTCACTGCAAGCTCCACCTCCCGGGTTTACGCCATTCTCCTGCCTCAGCCTCCTGAGTAGCTGGGACTACAGGCGCCCGCCACCTCGCCGGGCTAGTTTTTTGTATTTTTTTTAGTAGAGATGGGGTTTCACCGTGTTAGCCAGGATGGTCTCGATCTCCTGACCTCGTGATCCACCCGTCTCGGCCTCCCAAAGTGCTGGGATTACATTTTGGAGACAGAGTCTCATTCAGTCGCCTAGTAGTGGCACAATCTTGGCTCACTGAAACCTCTGCCTCCCAGGTTCAAGCGATTCTCGTGCCTCAGCCTCCCGAGGAGCTGGGATTACAGGTGTGTGCCACAACACCCGGCTAATTTTTGTATTTTTAGTAGAGACAGAGTTTCACCATGTTGGTCAGGCTGGTCTCAAACTCCTGACCTCAAGTGATTCACCCACCTCTACCTCCTGAAGTGCTAGGATTACATGCGTGAGCCACTGTGCCTAGCCATGGACACTTTTTTTTTTTTTTTCCTTCCGAGACAGAGTCTTGCTCTGTCACCCAGGCTAGAGTGCAGTGGCACAATCTCGGTTCACTGCAACCTCTGCCTCCCAGGTTCAAGCGATTCTCCTGCCTCAGCCTCCCGAGTAGCTGGGATTACAGGCATCCGCCACTGCGCGGGCTAATTTTTGTATTTTAGTAGAGACAGGGTTTCACCATGTTGGCCAGGCTGGTCTCGAACTCCTGACCTCATGATCCACCCACCTCGGCCTCACAAAATGCTGGGATTACAGGCATGAGCCAGTGCGCCTGGTCAGATACCACCTTTTTTTTTTTTTTTTAATGGAGTTTTGCTCTTGTTGCCCAGACTGGAGTGCAATGGCGCGATCTCGGCTCACCACAACCTCTGCTTCCTGGGTTCAAGCAATTCTCCTGCCTCAGCCTCCTGAGTAGCTAGGATATACAGGCATGCACCACCACGCCTGGCTAATTTTTTGTATTTTTAGTAGAGACGGGGTCTTATCCATGTTGGTCAGGCTGGTCTTGAACTCCTGACCTCAGGTGATCTGCTCGCCTCAGCCTCCCAAAGTGCTGGGATTAAAGGTGTGAGCCACCATGCCCAGCCCAGATACTACTTTCAAAACTGATTTTGTTTTCAGGAATGGTGGCACACACCTATAGTCAAGTGCAGCCCAGGGAATGTAGTGAGACACCATCTTTAAGGAAAAAGATACTGTTTTAATTTCTTTATTTAAAAAAAGTACAATTTGGGCTGGGCGTGGTGGCTCATGCCTGTAACCCCAGCACTCTGGGAGGCTGAGGCAGGCGGATCACCTGAAGTCAGGAATTCAAGACCAGCCTGGCCAACATGGTGAAACCTTGTCTCTATTAAAAATATAAAAATTAGCCAGCGTGGTGGTGGGCACCTGTAATCCCAGCTACTTGGGAGGCTGAGGCAGGCGAATCGCTTGAACCCAGGAGGCAGAGGTTGCAGTAAGCCAAGATTGTGCCACTGCACTCCACCCTGGGTGACAGAATGAGATTCCGTCTCAAAAAAAAAAAAACAAAAAAAAGTACAATTTGGTGACAGAAGTGTTGGTTACAGACAAAAATGGCAGATTCATTGGCTGTCCAGATTTAATTTACGAATGAACATATATATATGCAAATAAAAGAAGCAAGTTCCTAAAGTATTTTATAGGGTACTCCAATTAATCAGAAGACTATGGCTGAATCACTATATTTTATGGGTGAAATCATAGTGTGTGAAATTTGGAATTTAAAAGTCTCTAACTTACGTTATCATATCTTGGGTTTACCCCAGTGACACTGTATTATATAGTGGTAATTAGCCCAAGTTCTGGGGTCAGACTACCAGGATTTGGATTTCTCTTCTATATAGTGTGATTTGGGACAAGTTATTTAACCTCTTTGAACTTCAATGTCTTCATCTGTAAAATGGTGAGAAAAAAGTATCTCCCGATAGAGTTGTAAATTCTACTGGGATAGTACTTGAAAGACATATCTCATGGTGTCTGGCACATATTAAGCATTCAGTAGTTTTACCATTTATTCTACATATAAACATTCCTATGGCTACTAGCAGGTGCCAAGGTATAACTGATCTCCTCTTAGGGTACAGTCCAGATGAAACTGCATATAAAATTCCAGACATTTTTAGTCTATCAACAGAAAATCATAGGCACTATGGAATTAGAAAAATCTGTTTCCCAAATGTTGATCTCCATCTCTGACCTCTCCCAGAACTCTATTCTAAGCTTCTCCTCTGTCTTCTCCATTTATCTCAGTAAACAGCAGTACCATTCTCCCAGTTTCTAGGAAGTCCCAAATCTACGAATTATTCTTTCTTTCTTTCCCTTCCTTAGTACCTCTGTCTAGTCAGCCCGCAAATTCTGCCAGAATACCTCCAAAACACCTCCTGGACCTATCTACTTCTTTCTATGTCCGCAATCTTTGTGGTTCAAACCACTATTACCTGTCATTTGGATTACTGTTAATAGGCTTCTAATTTGGTCTTTCTGCTTTTATGCTCCCCTAGTCCATTCTCCACACTATAGCCAGGATGATTTTTTTTTTTTTAAACAAAATGAGATCATGTCATTCCTTTAAAACTCGATTACATGGCTTCTTGTCATGCTCATAACAGAATCAAAACTTCTTAGGCTCGTGAAGTCTAAAACGGTTTGTTCCTTGCTCTGACCACAGACTGTTCCTCCTCTCTCCATTCCTTTTCTCAAACTGGCCTTCTAGTTCCCCACTCAGGGCTGGTTCATCTGGAATGTCCTTCTCCCACCTGACTGTTCCTTGTCACTCAGTTCCCTCCTGGTAGAGAGAGAATTTCCTGACTATCGAATGTAAGGAACCCTTTCTCTACATTGATCTGCTGGTTTTAATTCTCTGAATCGTACTTGTGATCATTTGATGTAGCTCCTGTTTGTTACTTGATTATTCATCTTTATCTCCTTCGAATATAAATTTTCTCCAAGGACAGCACAAGTTCTTGATCTTTGCTGGATCTCTAGTGTCTCCTGTACTCAATAAATATTTGTTGAGTTAATTAATGAATGATTCCTAAAAGACTGTTTGTGAAGCCTGGCTAATTTTTTGTAGAGACAAAGCTTCACCATGTTGCCCAAGCTGGTCTTGAACTTCTGGGCTCAAGAAATCCTCCCAAAGTGCTGGGATTACAGGCATGAGCCATCGAGTCCAGCCGTCTTGTACTTTTAGATTGGAGTTTTGGGTTTCAGAGATTTGTAGTTCACTGAAAATGAAGCACCATGTAGGTGTGCCTGGGAGGGAGTGTGCTAAGAATTCTTACTAAATAAAGTTCAATCAATCAAATGTTATTGTACTTCAAAAATTCTCCAGGGAAATAAATTGTCAGCTTCCATTTAAAGACTGTATTCTGTTTAAATGTGCTATTAAAGTAAAATGTGTCATAAGAATCTACAGATAATAATCGAAAGGAAAAACAGGGCTCTTCAAAAAAAGTACAATTTATTTGTTAAAAGCAGGTAAAGCAAAAATTAAAAATAAAATAAATAAATACACAGGTGAAACATTTACGTGGTTTCAAAGAAAGTACTAAAAGGTATAGAGTATAAAATCTCCCTCTTAATATATACCTAGTTTCCTAATCCCCCTGCTTACTACTGTTATTGTTCTCCTGTGAATCCTTTCCAAGTTTCTTTCTACATATGCAAGCAAATACAAACACACACTCTTACTCCCCCTTTTCACACAAATGGTAGTACAGTAAATGTACCATGCAGCATTTTGTTTTCTCCACTTAACTATGTATCTTAAGAGATTTTTCTACACATCAGTACATAGAGAATATCCTCATTCTTCTTATTTTTGAGATAGATTCTCTGTCACTAGGCTGGAGTGCAGTGGCATAGTCACAGCTTACCACAGTCTTGACCTCCCAAGCTCAAGCAATCCTCCCACCTCAGCCTCCTGAGCAGCTGGGACTGCAGGTATGAGAAAGAGAAAGAGAGAGAGCAAGTGAGAGAGAGAGAGAGAGAGAAAGAGAGAGAGCAAGCGAGAGAGAGAGAGAGAGAGAGAGAGTATGCCAAATTGCCCTCCCTATGGATTACACCAATTTAGAGACTCAGCAATGCAAGAGATTGCCTACTTCACCACACTGTTGCTAACACCTTATGTTAGCAAGTGCTTAGATTTTTACCAATCTGATGGGAGAAATATGGAATCTCGGCATAATTTTAATATCTATTTCTCTTATTATCAGGACAGTTGAGTGCTTTTTCATCTATGTCCTTTTTCTATTTGACTTTAACTTTTTTTTTTTTTGAGATGGAGTTTTGCTCTTGTTGCCCAGGCTGGAGTGCAGTGGTGCAATCTCGGCTCACTGCAACCTCGGCCTCCCAGGTTCAAGTGATTCTCCTGCCTCAGTCTCCCAAGTAGCTGGGATTACAGGCACGTATCACCACACCTGGTTAATTTTTGTTTTTGGTTTTTTTTGTTTTTTTTTAAGTAGAAACGGGGTTTCACCATGTTAGCCAAACTCCTGACCTCAGGTAATCCGCCCACCCCTGACCTCCCAAAGTGCTGGGATTACAGGCGTGAACCACTCTGCCCGGTCTTAATTTCTAATCACTAATTATTAATTAATTTTAAAAATAAGTGTTACAGCTCTTTTAAAATTTGTCTAGCGATTTTTCTAGTTTTCACTGGGAACTGTCCCCCCTAAAAAAGGTAAGTGCCAGCTATGTGCCAGACACTGTGCTAGGTGCAGTGCCAGGGATACAACAGGGAGCAAACAGATAAGGTTCCTGGCTCTCATGAACTGCTTTCAAGCAGAGGGAGACAGACAATAAACAGGATAATTACACAGTGGGATAGTACTATAAAAGGAATAAACAGGCTGCTCTCAGTGTACTGCCTATGGGCTAGCCCAGCTCCACAAGGAAGTTAAAAAAAAAAAAAAAAAAAAAGGAATAAACAAGGTGATGTGATTAAAAAAAACACCTGG
This sequence comes from Macaca fascicularis, assembly GCF_037993035.2. NCBI lineage: Eukaryota > Metazoa > Chordata > Mammalia > Primates > Cercopithecidae > Macaca > Macaca fascicularis. Next base: position 141,060,891 of record NC_088381.1, on the reverse strand, counting down.
TATGGGACTACTTTTAAATAATATGGCCAGAAAATACCTGGCTGAGGAAGTACCACAACATGACCTGAAACCTGAAGGATGAAAAGATGTACAAGGCCTGCTATACAGTAAAGGGAGTAACTCAGCACATCAAGGTTGTTCAAACTCTGCACAGGCCAAAAAAGGATTCTTTCCCTTCCCAGCTCCTGGAAGACAACCTCTAAACCCTTAGAATATCCGGCCTGTTAAGACTTCCTGGGTGGGTGCAGTGGCTCATCCCTGTAATTCCAGCACTTTGGGAGGCTGAGGCGAGTGGACCACTTGAGGTCAGGAGTTTAAGACCAGCCTGACCAACACGGTGAAACCCCAGCTCTACTAAAAATACAAAAATTAGCCGGGTGTGGTGGTGCATGCCTTAATTCCAGCTACTGGGGAGACTGAGGCATGAGAATCGCTTGAACCTGGGAGGCAAAGTTTGCTGTGAGCTCAGATCACACCACTCAGATCACACCACTGTGACAGAGTGAGATTCCATCTTAAAAAAAAAAATTAAATTAATTAAAAAGAAAAACAATTTCCCTTGTTTACATGAGGCACTGGGTCATGCCAACAAGTTTCTGCTAACAATGTGATCTATGGTGAGGGCCTTGAGTCACACGGTATCAGCTTGGCCTCTGAAGAAGCCAGAGAACTGAGGTCAGCCACGTGTGACCCGGACACCACGGCTCAGCGAGCTTCCCAGGTTGCCAGTATTCCACGTGTGTTGTCATACACTGTTGCTGGAAAAATTAAGCACTGTGTGCACAACTCCACTGGGAGAGGACTATTGACTGCTTGTGCCTGGTGGTGTCTCCTGGACCCTGCCCTATGTGTCTTTTTCTGTTGCTAATCTGTATCATTTCAATGTATTAAACTACAATTTGAGTATAAAACCTTTTCTGAGTTGAGTCTTTCTAGCAAATTACTGAACCTGGGGGTAGTCTTACAGATCCCCAAATATCCGGTACAATGAAATTTACAGGCCGGGCGCGGTGGCTCAAGCCTGTAATCCCAGCACTTTGGGAGGCCGAGACGGGCGGATCACGAGGTCAGGAGATCGAGACCATCCTGGCTAAAACGGTGAAACCCCGTCTCTACTAAAAAATACAAAAAACTAGCCGGGTGAGGCGGCGGGCGCCTGTAGTCCCAGCTAATCGGGAGGCTGAGGCAGGAGAATGGCCTGAACCCGAGAGGCGGAGCTTGCAGTGAGCTGAGATATGGCCACTGCACTCCAGCCTGGGCAACAGAGCAAGACTCTGTCTCAAAAAAAAAAAAAAAAAAAAAAGAAATTTACAAAATATTGTACAAAATTTACAAAATATTGCTAAGAGAAATTAAAGAACAAAAACAAAAATAGACAAATGGGTCTACACCAAGTTTTAAAACTTCTACACACCACAGGAAGCAGTCATCAGAGTGAAAAGGCAACCTACAGAACTGGAGAAAATATCTGCAAATCAGGCTGGGTGTGGTGGCTCAGGTCTACAATCCCAGCACTTCGGGAGGCTAAGGCAGGTGGATTGCTTGAGCCCGGGAGTTCAAGGCCAGTCTGGGCAACATGGTGAAACTCCGTCTCTACAAAAAATACAAAAATTAGCTGTGTGTGGTGGTGTGTGCCTATAGTCCCAGCTACTCAGGAGGCTGAGGTGGGAGTATCACTTGAGCCTCGGAGGCGGAAGTTGCAGTGAGCCCAGATTGCATCACTTTACTCCAGCCTGGGTGACAGAGTAAAACCCTGTATCAAAAAAAAAAAAAAAAAAATTGCAAATCATGTATCTGGTAAGAGATTAATATCCAGAATACATTAAAAAGTCCTACAATAGCATAAACCTGGGAGGCAGAGCTTGCAGTAAGCCAAGATCGCGCCACTGCACTCCAGCATGGGTGACAGAGCAAGACTCCATCTCAAAAAAAAAAAAAAAAAAAAGTCCTACAATTAAACAACTGGAAAAAAACAAATAATCAGATTTTTTAAATGGGCAAAGGACTTGAACAGATATTTCTTCAAAGAAGATATACAAATAGTCAAGAAGCATATGAAAAGAAGCTCTACATCTGTGTGATATGGGGGGAAAAAAAAGATGCTCAACATCACTAATCATTAGAAAAATGCAAAAAAATACTACAACTGTTAGGATGGCCACTATCAAAAAACAGAAAGTAACAAGTGGTAGTAAAGTTGTGAAGAAATTGGGACCACTATGCACTGCTGGTGGGAATGTAAAATGGTATAGCCACCATGGAAAACAATATGGAGGTTCCTCGAAAAATTAAAAACTACCATATGACCCAGCAATCCCATGTGTATATATATACCAATGAGTATACATAAAAAAGAATTGAATTACAAACCAGACCTCAAACAGGTATGTGCATAGCCACTTTCACCACAGCATTATTCAGTATAGCCAAGAAGTGGAAGTAACCCAAATGTCTACTCATAGATATGTGGTATATACATAACACAGAATATTACTCACCCCTTAAAAAGGAAATCTTGTCACATGCCACAATATAGATGAACCTTGAGGACCTTACGCTAAGCAAAATAAGCAAGTCACAAAAAGAGAAATAATGTCTGATTCCACTTATATGAACTGTCTAGCCAGCTGGGCATGATGGCTCACACCCATAATCTCAGTATTTTGGGAGGCTGAAGTGGGAGGATTACTTGAGCCCAGGAGTTTGAGATCAGCCTGGCCAATATGGTGAGAACTCGTCTACAAAAAAATTTAAAAATTAGTGACGCATGATGGTGTGCGCCTGTAGTTCCAGTTACTCAGGAGACTGAGGTAGGAAGACCGCTTGAGCCCAGGAGGTGAAGGCTACCATGAGCCAAGATCATGCCACTGTACTCTAGCCTGGGTGACAGAGCGAGATCTTGTCTTTAAAAACAAAAAAACAAAAAAACAAAAAAAAACAAAAAACAAAAAACAAAAAACAAAACCCACAAAACTCAAGTAGTCAATGTTATAGAAAAAGAAAGTATACTGCCACGGGCTGAGAGAAATGGAAAATAGGGAGTTGTTCAATGGGTATAAAGTTGTTCAATGAGTATAGTTTCAGTTTTTCAAATCCAGAAGCCTCCCCATGAGACCCATGACTGATGGAACAGATTGACACACATATGGACAACTGATTTTCGCAAAGGTACAAAGGCACTTCGGTGGAGAAAATAGTTTTTTTAAAACAAACAGTGCTGAAACAACTGAATATCCATATGCAGAAAAATGAACTTTGATCCATACCTTGGACCATGTATATAATCAACTTGAAAAGGATCACAGACCTAATGTAAAACACGAAACTATAAAGCTTCCAGAAGAAAATGTAGGAAAAAACTCCTGAGAACTTGAGGTAGGCCAAAGTTTCTTAAGATGTGACACCAAAAACGCAATCAATGAAATACAAACTGAATTAGCTGGGTGCAGTGGCACACATCTGTAGTCCCAGCTATTTGGAAGAATGAGGCAGAAGAATTCTTTGAGCTCAGGAGTTTGAGGCTGCAGTGAGCTATAATCACACCACCAAACTCAAGCCTGGGTGACAGCGCAAGACCCTGTCTCTTTAAAAAAAAAAAAAAAAAAATCTGCCCTTCAAAAACCACTGTTAATAAAAAGAAAAGCCGCAGTCTGGGAGAAAACATTTGCAAATTATATATATTACAGAGGACTTGTATCCAGACTATGTAAATAATTCTCAAAATCCAATGAGAAAGCAATTTTTAAATGGGCAAGAGATTTCAACAGACAAGTCACCAAAGAAGGTATCAGGATGACAAGTACATGAAAACATACTCAACATCATTACTCAATAGAGAAATGTAAATTAAAACCAAAATGAGATATAACTATATACCTTTTATAAGAGCTAAAAAATTTAAAAGACTGACAGTATCAAGTACTGACAGGATGTGGAGGAACTGGAACTTGAACTGCTGGTAGAAACATAAAATTATACAACCAGTTTGGAGAGTTGTTTGGTAGTACCTTAAAAAGGTTAAATATAAGGCTGGGCATAGAGGCTCATGCCTGTAATCCCAGCACTTTGGTAAGCCAAGGCAGGAGGATCACTTGAGGCCTAGAGTTCAAGACCAGCCTATGAAACATAGAGAGACTCCATCTTCTATAAAAAATATAAATAAAAACTGGCCAGGTGTGGTGGCTCACACCTGTAATTCCAGCACTTCGGGAGGCTGAGACAGGCAGATCACTTGAGATCAGAAGTTCAAGACCAGCCTGGCCAACATGGAGAAACCCAGTCTCTACTGAAAATACAAAAATTAGCTAGGCGTGGTGGCAGGCACCTGTAATCCCAGCTACTGAGGAGGCTGAGGCAGGAGAATCACCAGGAGGCAGAGGTTGCAGAGAGCCAAGACTTCGCCACTGCACTCCAGCCTGGGCGACAAGAGCGAAACTCCATCTCAAAAATAGATAAGACAGATAGACAGAAAAAAAAAGCTAAATATACACCTAACCGTACTGGATCATATTTTACTCCTAGGTATTTGCCCAAGATAAATTAAAGCATATGCCCATACAAAGACCTGTACATAAGTATCCATAGCAGCCACTATCTGTAATGCTTCAGAACTGAAAATCCAAATATCTACCAACAAATAAATACATGAAAAACTGTGGTATACGACTCAGCAATAAAAAGGAACCACATAACATTGACGAATTTCAAAATAATTACGCTGAAAGAAAGAAGCCAGACAAGAATCTGTAAGTTGTTTTTTTGTTTTTTTTCAGACAGAGACTCACTCTGTTGCTTAGGTTGGAGTGCAGTGGCACGATCTCAGGTCACTGCAACCTCTGCCTCCTGGGTTCAAGCAATCCTGTCTCAGCCTCCAGAGGAGCTGAGATTACAGGTGTACGCTACCACCCCTGGCTAATTTTTGTAGTTTTAGTAGTGAAGGGGTTTCACATTGGCCAGGCTGGTCTTGAACTCGTGGCCTCAGGTGATCACCCACCTCGACCTCCCAAAGTGCTGGGATTACAGGCGTGAGCCACCGTGCCAGGCCTGTAAGATACTATTTATATAAAATTACAGTAAATGGCTGGGCGCAGTGACAAAACATGGTTGCCTGGGGATGGGGAGGAATCGGAGGAGAAAGAGAGATTACAACAAAACATGAAGAAACTTCTGGAGGTAATGGACATGTTCATTATCTTAACTGTTGTGGTGGTTTCAAGAGTATACATATGGGGGGAGGGGGGAGGGAAAGCATTAGGAGATATACCTAATGTAAATGAGGAGTTAATGGGTGCAGCACACCAACATGGCACATGTATACATATGTAACAAACATGCACTGTTGTGCACATGTACCCTAGAACTTAAAAGTACAATAAAAAAGAAAAAGAGTATACATATATATCAAAACTTACCACACTGTATATTTTAAACATGTACATTTTACATCAATTATACCACAATAAAACTGTTTTCAAAAATGTATCTTTCTTGGGCTGGGGGTGGTGGCTCATGCCTGTAATCCCAGCATCTTGGGAGGTTGAGGCGGGCGGATCATCTGAGGTCAGGAGTTTGAGACCAGCCTGGCCAACATGGTAAAACCCCACCTCTCCAAAAAAAAAAAAAAAAAAAAATTAGCCAGGTGTGGTGGCATGTGCCTGAATCCCAGCTACTCAGGAGGCTGAGGCAGGAGAATAGCTTGAACCCAGGAGGCAGAGGTTGCAGAGAGCCAAGATCGTGCTACTGCACTCCAGCCTGGGCAACAAGAGTGAAATTCTATCCAAAAAAAAAAAAAAAAAATACATCTTTCTCAAAGGAGTGCGTAGGTGCTTTGAAAAGTGTCAAATGAGAGGAAAGTGGTACTAGAATACCAAGGGATTTCCAAAAGGAAAAATCTTGGTAGCTAAATATGAGAATGATGACTTAAGCATGGTATTATCTATAAAGCTATTTTAAAGAAAGGCCGGGCGCAGTGGCTCAGGCCTGTAATCCCAGCACTTTGGGAGGCTGAGGCGGGCAGACCACGAGGTCAGAAGATCGAGACCATCCTGGCTAACATGGTGAAACTCCATCTGTAGTAAAAATACAAAAAATGAGCCGGGCATGGTGGCGGACGCCTAAGTAGTCCCAGCTACTCAGGAGGCTGAGGCAGGAGAATGGTGTGAACCCACGAGTCGCAGCATGCAGTGAGTTGAGATCGTGCCACTGTACTCCAGCCTGGGCGACAGAGGGAGACTCCATCTCAAAAAAATAAAAATAAAAACCTTTTTATCATGGAAAAAATTCAAACAAACATTGTTAGAAATGTACAATGAAGCCCATGTGCAATTTATTCAACTTCAATAATTATGAACTCATGCTAATCTTGTTTCATCTACTCTCCCCCTCACTTTGCCACTCCAGTATTATTTTGAGGCAAATCTTAGATACATAATTTCCTTCATAAATATTTTAGTATTTCTAAAAGATGGGAACTTGAAGCCTTTTGCATTTGTGGCTTGATAGCTCATTTCTTTCAAAATATTCTTATTTTTATTTATATTATTTATTTTATTATTATTATTTTTTGAGACGGAGTCTGGCTCTGTTGTCCAGGCTGGAGTGCAGTGGCATGATCAATGCTCGCTGCAACCCCCACTTCCCAGGCTCAAGTCATCCTCCCACCTCAGCCTTCCAAGTACCTGGGACTATAGGCACATGCCACCATGCCCAGCTAATTATTATGATTATTATTATTATTTTTTTTTTCGTAAAGATGGGGTTTCACCATGTTGCCCAGGCTGGTCCCAAACTCCTGAGCTCAAGTGATCCATCCGCCTCAGCCTTCCAAAGTGGTAGGATTATAAGTATGAGCCACCATGCCATAAAATATTTTTAAATGGAGTCTTAGATCCACAGCAAAATTAAGCAGAAAGTACAGAGAGTTCCCACATACCCTCTCCAACAGGCACAGCCTCTCTCTGTCAACATCCTGCACCACTGTGGTAAACTGTTACAACAGATGAACCTACACTGACAGTCCAGTTTACCTTAGGGTTCACTTTTGGTATTATACAGTCTATGGGTTTGTATAAACAGACAATGACAGGTTTCCATGATTACAATATCATACAGAATAGTTTCACTGCCCTAAAAAATCTGTATGCTTCAGGAGGCCAAGAAGGGAGAATTGCTTGGGCCCAGGAGTTCAAGACTGGCCTTGGCAACATAGCGAGACCTCAGCTCTACAAAAAAAGGAAAACTAACAACAAAAAATATTAGCCAGGCATGGTGGCACACACCTGTACTCCCAGCTATTCACAAGGCTGAGATGGAAGAATCACTTGAGCCCAGGACTTAGAGACTGCAGTGAGCTATGATCACACCACTATACTCTAGGCTGGGTGATAGAAGGAGACCCTGTCTCAAAAAAAAAATAATAATGATAAAATATATTTGATTCTATGCTGGACATATAAATATACCTCATTCTTAAATATGGCAATTTTGATAAGAAATGTTAATATTTATTGAACAAGTATGTGCTAAGTAGTGTACTAATTCAGGTTATCTCATTTAATTTAAATAAAACTCTAAGTTAATTGCTATAAACTTCATTTAACAGATAAAGAAACTGAAGTTTAGTGAGGCCAGATAATTTGCCAAATATCATAGTGCTAAGAAGTTCTAGAACAGGCCGGGCACGGTGGCTCACGCCTGTAATCCCAGCACTTTGGGAGGCCGAGGCGGGCGGATCACAAGGTCAGGAGATCGAGACCACGGTGAAACCCCGTCTCTACTAAAAATACAAAAAATTAGCCGGGCGCGGTTGTGGGCACCTGTAGTCCCAGCTACTCGGGAGGCTGAGGCAGGAGAATGGCGTGAACCCGGGAGGCAGAGCTTGCAGTGAGCCGAGATCGCGCCACTGCACTCCAGCCTGGGCAACAGAGCGAGACTCCGTCTCAAAAAAAAAAAAAGAAGTTCTAGAACAGAGATTCAAAGTCCAACTGTTTAGTCAAGAGACCCTACTGTTAACCACTACCTTTACACTACTAACTGGGTAAACCATAAGCAATTAATAAAGATTGAGATTATTGCCACATTCTCACTGTTATAAATAAAACTTCAATAAAAATTCTTGGCAATCCTCTGGTAATATTTTTATAGGATAAACCTCTAGAAGTAAAATGCTAGGTCAGATTAGATTAGGTTAGATTTAATTGCTAAATTATTTCCAAAAGGCATGTGTATCTGTAGATTCAATTAACAGCTTGCCTCCAAATAAATACTAACTCCAAAGAACACAGCATACAAGAAAGCCTATTTCCCTACAACCTCGGTAGCAGTGTATCAATTTTAACTCACTGATAGGTAAGAAGTGAAGTTTTAATTTTTATCTCTATTAGTAAGGCTGATCAACTAGGCTTTTCATATATTTATTGCCATTTCTATTTCTTACTCCATAAATATTGCTTGTAACCTTTGCTACTGAGTTAGTTGTTCATGTTCCTTTTTAATTTCATAAGAATTCTATGTATATTGGGATATATCCGTCATGTATTTCAAGCCGTTGTCCTAGTTCGTTTTGGACTTTGTTCACGGCAGTTTTTGCCACGCATTTTTTTCTTTTTTTGAGGCAGGGTCTCACTCTGTTGCCCAGGTTGAAGTGCAGTGGCATGATTACAGCTCACTGCAGCCTCGACCTCCTAGTCTCAAACAATCCTCCTGCCTCGGCTTCCCAAGTAGGTGGGACCATAGAAGCACACTACCACACCCCACTAATTTTCACGTTTTTTTTTGTAGAGACAAGATCGTGCTATGTTACCCAGTCTAGTCTCAAACTCCTGGTCTGAAGGGATCCTCCTGCCTCAGCCTCCCAAAGTACTAGGAATACAGACATGAGACACCACACCTTGCTCTACAATTAAGTTTATAACTGTGTGTTCTTGAATATGAACTTAGGTAATTTTATAAAGAAAACAGTAACTGATTTTTATAACACCCCAAATCCTAATGTTTTTCAATATATACACACATATACAGTTATAAGTGTTTACAAATATTGTATTCTACCCTTTTCCCTTAATATTTTATGCACACATGTAAGCAGTTAACATGCCTACGTGGTTATAATGTATTCAATTATGTTGATATATTTATAGTGTGAATATTTACTTAAAATACATGTTTTCAATAATTAATATTTATAAGAAAATGTATTGGCAGGCATGGTGGCTCATGCCTGTAATCCCAACACTTTGAGAGGCCTAGGTGGGCAGATCACTTGAGGTCAGGAGTTCGAGACCAACCTGACCAACATGGTGAAACCCCATCTCTATCTAAAATGTTAAAATTAGCCAGGTGTGATGGCACACCCCTCTAATCCCAACTACTCAGGAGGCTAAGGCAGGAGAATCGCCTGAACCTAGGAGGCGGAGGCTGCAGTGAGCTGAGATTGTGCAATTGAACACCAGCCTGGGCGACAGAGGGAGCCTCAATTTCAAAAAAAAAAAAAAAAAGGAAAGAAAATGTATTAATCCTTTAAGACTTAATGGGGGGAAAAAAAAGACTTAATGGATATTGTTTGAATTTCTACAATGAGAAATGTGGGGCTCTAAGCCTGCTCTATAGGACAGAACTAGAAGAGTGTCTTAACCAAAGAACTGGCAAGTTAAGTGGAAAACTTGAAAACATTTATTAATCATAGGGAACATGTCTCCAACAACACACATAATTCCATTCAGCATCTGACCAAGCTTTGTGATTCCCTGGAGTCAGAGGTTTAACCATTCCTCTAATGCCAAGAAAGGCGTCATTTCCACAAACAGTTGACATAACCGGTTAGAAATAATACTGAACATTTATGGGGCTGTTATGTTAGGCTTAAGCCTAAAGTTTCTTAATATGTATTAAGATTTGTGCCTAAGAGATTTTACTCATGCAAAAGCCAGCATGTTTCTCTGGAGGTCACTGAGATTTTAAGTTCTTTTTTGCCTTACTCCACTTTAAGACAACTGAGAAAACAAATTCATAACTATAAACGATACAATAACACTGTCAAAGGCTAACTGGAGCTGCAGATTCTATATAAATTTAGATCACCCCTTTCATTTATTTTTTATCTCCTCAAGGTCCTTTAAAAAGCTTCTACGTTTGCTTTTTGCTTATTTTTATGTATTTATTTGAGACAGGGTCTCACTTTGTCACCTAGGCTGGAGTGCAATGGTGTGATCTCGGCTAAATGCAGCTTTGACCTCCCCAGGTGAACCCTGAAAGCGATCCTCGTGCCTCAGTCTCCCAAGCAGCTGGGATGACAAGGGCACACCACCATGCCTGGCTAATTTTTGTATTTTTAATAGAGACGAGTTTCACCATGATGGCCAGGCTGGTCTGGAACTCCTGGCCTCAAGTAATCTGCCCACCTTAGCCTCCCGAAGTGCTGGGATTATAGGTGTGAGCCACTAAGCCCAGTGAACATTTTTTTCAAATGGAGACTAAGAAACATAACTGAAGCTTTTATTGATGACAAGGGCACAATATAAACTGCAATTACCAATAAGAATATAAGAATGCTCTCAAAGATCTCATGCTAACCAGCTTTTTGGTTCTTTTTTTTTTTTTTCCAGTAGTACGATCTCAGCTCACTGCAACCTCTGAATCCTGGGTTCAAGCAATTCTCGTGCTTCAGCCTCCTGAGTAACTGGGACTACAGGTGCATGCCACCACACCCATTGACTTTTTTTTTTTTTTTTTTTTAAGTAGAAATGCGGTTTCACCATGTTGGCCAGGCTGGTCTCAAACTCCTGACCTCAAGTGATCTGCCCGCCTCGGCCTCCCAAAGTGCTGGGATTACATGTGTGAGCCACCATGCCCAGCCCTTTCTTGGTTTCTTTTGTATCAGCTGTTCTAACTGCATGACTTTAGTCAGTCATCACAGAAAACCTTGAATGCTTGATCCCTTTCCACAGATATTCCACAGGTAGCATACTATTCTTTTGTGACCTTTCTTCACATTAAAAAATATAAAAAATATTTTAGGTTGGGCACAGTGGCTCACCCCTGTAATCCCATCACTTTGGGAAGCCAAGACAGGTGGACCACTTGAGCTCATAAGTTCGGGACCAGACTGCGCAACATGGTGAAACCTTGTTTCTGCCAAAAATACAAAAAAGTAGCCGGGTGTAGTGGCATGAGCCTGTGGTCCCAGCTACCTGGGAGGCTGAGGTGGTAGGATCACTTAAGCCTGGGAGGTCAAGGTTGCGGTGAGTTGAGATAGCACCACTGCACTCCAGCTTGGGTGACAGAGTGAGATTACTTTTTCCAAAACAGCTTTTTAAATTATTAAAACATTTAATATTATATTTAGTATTATAGAACATTTAGTATTACATTTAGTATTATAGAATATTTAGAAAATGAAAGGGGGAAATCACCAAGATCACCCTTGCTTTTCTTCTCTTATTTTTCCAAGATAGGTAATACAGCCGTGAACCTGGCCTGCAATATACTCTTGATGCATAACCACTTTGGAAGAATCCTAGCAATCTCTAAAATAGTTCTGAGATCCAAATATCCAATCACAGCAACTATCTTTGAGAAACTCACACAAGTGCACACAGACTAATGAATTAGTATGTCACTGCAGTACTGTCAGTTATTGTGAAAAACTGGAACCCACCAAATGTCTGTAAACAGCACAATTTTTATATATTCACAAGAGAAAACGAATGCTAGAGCTACATGCATCTACGTATACATGAATGCCTAAAATTCTACATAGGAATGTCTCTTTTGCAACATATACTAACATATATGTGGAAATTCTCTTCAACTTTCAGACACAAACTATATAAAGTTTTTTGTGTTTTGTTTTTTGAGATGGAGTCTCACTCCGTCGCCAGGCTGGAGTGCAGTGGCGTGATCTCTGCTCATTGCAACCTCTGCCTCCCGGGTTCAAGTGATTCTCCTGCCTCAGCCTCCTGAGCAGCTGGAACTACGGGTGTGCATGCGCTACCACATCCAGCTAATTTTTGTATTTTTTAGTAGAGATGGGGTTTCACCATGTTGACCAGGATGGTCTCAGTCTCTTGACCCTGTGATCCGCCCTCCTCAGCCTCCCAAAGTGCTGGGATTACTTTGGAAGTGAGCCACTGCACCTGGCTGCCTTTTTTTTTTTTTTTTTTTTGGAGACAGAGTCTCACTCTGTCACCCAGGCTAGAGTGCAGTGGTGAGATCTTGGCTCACTACAACCTCCACCTCCCGAGTTCAAGCAATTCTCTGCCTCAGACTTTGGAGTAGCTGGGATTACAAGCGCCTGCCATCACGCCCGGCTAAATTTTGTATTGTTTTTTTAGTAGAGACAGGATTTCACCATGTTGGCCAGGCTGGTCTTGAGCTCCTGACCTCGTGATCCACCAGCTTCGGCCTCCCAAAGTGCTGGGATTACAGGTGTGAGCCACTACGCCCGGCCTAAAGTTTTAAAACATGCCAAGTGTATTCCATAATGTGATTGATTTATGTACATAAACATTACAGTAAGCCTAATACCCAATTTTATTATAGTAAACATGATAAACACCCAATTCAGGACAGTAACTATCCTGAGAAAAGAGGAAAAGGAATGGGGGAGGGGCACTTCAATTTTATCTGCAATTTTTTTGTCATATAACTAGTCTCTTTTCAAATTAAATGCAAAATCTTGTTTTGTTTAGTTAGGATTTCATTTAGCGTAGGATCAATAAGCAATAGAAGCAAAAAAAGCTTATCAAAAAACCAGCAAATAAGATGTTAAAGTTTAATAAAGTTGGGTGATAGGTACATGGGTGCCTGTTACACTATGTGCCATACTTACTGTATGTCCTTGAAACATTTCACAACAAAAACTTGAGAAATAATATTTGGGCTAAAAAAAACAAACACAACTTCAGTTCTCTGACTATTCTGTCATCAAACTTCAAATCCCTTTACTATGAATGAGATTATGCACAGCAGCCCACAAAAAGAAAACTATTTTCTAGGCTATAGCAGCTTGTCACAGTATGTGCTTAGAGTTGAAGAAATGAAGCTAAAGGCAACATTTAACCTTTGGAACAAGAAATGCTTTAGAGGTTATATTCTATTTGAACTCTAACAATATAGAACTGTAATAGTACTCGAAGTTAAACAAGAAAGTCAACTAAGTGAATAAGACTTGGTTAGTCAGATCCAAAATTGTTTCAATTTGATTACACACTTCTGGTAGATAACTTGATCCTATTGCTTGATTTGATCCTATTGCTCAGGACTGTCCCAATTTTAAAACTGAAAGTCCTGTGTTCCAAAACCTCTAGTTTTAGACAAACTGGGAAAACTGGCCATCCTAGCTTCTAGGCACATCAAAACTCTCCAGCTGGGAAAGAATTTTCAAATTATCTAGTAAATTATCTAATTTTACTGATGAGAAAAGTGAAGAATCCTAAATCTTCAGAGTGTAAAAGGAAGTTCCAGGCCATCCAGTGCTCTAGTTCAATTGCTGAATTCACAGACTAGTCCTCTACAGATTTTGCTAGAGTGGCCTTTCAGCCTTTTGTGATTGTTTGTAGTGAAAAGTACACACAAGCCTACAAGGCAGCCCAGATGTATAACTGTGGGAAAATTAAAAAAATAAAAAATACAGAGCCTCTCTATGTTGCCCATGCTGGACTCAAATGCCTAGACTCAAGCAATCCTTGTACCTCAGCCTCCTGAGTAGCTGGGACTACAGGCATCCACCACCAAGCCAGGCTATGAGAAAGTTCTTTTTATTGATCCAGACCTTACTGCCTGGTAACTTCCACCACTGTTCCTAGCTCTGCTCTCTGGTCCTAACAGAGGAAAATCTGACCCCACACCTAGTGCAACTGGATAGGTTACAGTTGGCCTTGTGTTTTCCTCTATTCTGGTTCCGCCTCTAAAAATCCTACAGATACTCCAACTGCCTCACAGAACATCCATGAAGTCTGCGCTCCTTTTCTTTCTTTCCTTTTCTTTCTTTTTCTTTCTCTATTTATTTATTTATTTTGGTTTTTTTTTTTTTTTTTTTTTTTTTTTGAGACAGAGTTTCGCTGTTGTCGCCCAGGCTGGAGTGCAATGGTGTGATCTCAGCTCACTGCAACCTCCACCTCCTGGGTTCCAGCGATTCTCCTGGCTCAGCCTCCCAAATAGCTGGGATTACAGGCACCCACCACCAAGCCCAGCTAATTTTTGTATTGTCAGTAGAGACAGGGTTTCTCCATGTTGACCAAGCTGGTCTTGAACTCCTGACCTTGGGTGATCTGCCCGCCTCGGCCTCCCAAAGTGCTGGGATTATAGGCATGAGCCACTGCGCCCCAGCCTCTGCTCTCACTTTATAATGATTAGCTAGCAGAGCTGTAGTCAGATTTGACGTCTGTGTATGTAGCTGGTGAGGAGTCTCTTTGTCCCACAGCACAGATTACATTCCTTTCCTGAATCCCTCTTTGAACTCTTAGAATTTCTACACTTATTCTTGCATTGTACAATCATAATGAATATTTACTGAGCACTAACAGGAACTGTTAGGTACTGAATACAGTAAATAAAATAAACTCAGCCACAGAAGAAGAAGAGCAAGATAGGTAAAATAATAAACAACATGAACTCTGAGGTGCTGCACACCTTGGGAAGCTGGAGAAGGCTTCACCTGAGGTGGTGATATGTGAGTTAGGTAGGAACTGTATCAACACCTGTGTGTTAAACAGCCCTGTGTCCCCCAACAATCAGCTGAAGTTCAACAAATATATTGTAAATTTGGTAAAGTAGAGAAAGCCTGCTCAGCCCCCTAAGCATTTCTTAGAGGTAAGAGAAGATGATAAGTGAATCCAGCCTGGCAAAGGCAGTTTCAGAGACTGACACTGTACCTGGCTACGTACAGTATTGCTCAAGTGGTTGTCCTCGGACATCTGTGCATTCTGGAAGTAGGACAACGGTGCAGGTAACTCTGTCATTGGAGCAACTGTATAGAAATACTGTTTCACAGAAAACAAAGCCTCTTGAGGTTCTGAAAAGGGAAAGAAAAACAGAACTTTGTACATTACAATTATACTATTTTAAAAAACACTTTCATAGATTACATTAAGCAGAAACAAACCTTTCTTTCATGTGTTCTCCTCCAGGCCAAGCTGTCTAAGGACCTCAAAGGCTGTTGTCACTTGCAGGCTCCCAGATTAGGTCTGAAATAGGATTTCACCAGGTCATCCATTGTTAGTTAAATCCTAGTAAATTCATTTAAACCAATCAAATACTTATAAGACCAATTTGTAAACCAGGAATGTATTAATTTATCACCACCTTCAACTAACTGACAAATTTACTATGAGCTCAAGGTAGACCGCTTTAGCAATAAGTAGAACCACCTGAGACACCAAACATTTTTCAACCACAAAGATACTTAATGACTTCCAATTTCTAGCCAAGGAAGCTGAGTAATCTTAAGGAATGTTCTCCTCAACATTCCTTTTTCTATGAAGACCAATTCAACCTAATCTTTATATTTTCATAAAATCGTTTGTCTAGCACTTTTAATTTTGTAAAATTCTACAATCTCATCTTATCCTTATCACAATGCCCAAGGCAGGATGAAAAGATAACATGCTTATTTTACAAAAGGAGAAGGGAATCCAGAGAAGTTCAGTGACTTGCTTAAGATGACACAACTGGGTAGACTTGGCAAGAATCGCAGACTTGGCCGGGTGCAGTGGCTCATGCCTGTAATCCCACCATTGTAGGAGGCCGAGGCGGGTGGATCATGAGGTCAGGAGTTCGAGACCGGCCTGACCAACATGGTGAAACCCCACCTCTACTAAAAATACAAGTATTAGCCAGGCGTGGTGGCATGCACCTGTAACCCCAGCTACTCAGGAGGCTGAGGCAGGAGAATCACTTGAACCCAGGAGGTGGAGGCTGCAGTGAGCTGAGATGGCGCCATCACACTCCAGTTTGGGCGACAGAGCGAGACTCCATCTCAAAAAAAAAGAATGGCAGACTCCTGACTCCCAGTCTCAGGCCTCTCCTTTGATCTTGGGACAGCCTTATTTACAGGAATGACTGTGTCTCTCAGAGTTCACCCACCCTCCTGGGGGGCCACATTTCCATTTGCCTGTCTACCTTAATTTCCATCAGCCAATTCTTTATGATTTCAACTTCTCCTTTTCACAGGTCTTCAGAAATACAGGAAAAATCCATGTACATATCTAACGCTAATTAATACATTACCATATACATATTTACATTAAAAAAATGTTCTCAATGTCCTATTTTATTTTCACTTTTAACATCAGGATACTCTTTCCTCTAAATATTCCATTTTTTTCTTCTAATGATTTTTCATAAAAAATGCATATAGTAACTTTTCCTCTAGCAAAGGTATCAAGTTCAAAATAACTCTTAACTACTTGTATTTGTATCATTCAAATCATTACACATTTTTAACCAAGGTGACGTTCTACTTTATCATACATGCTTTTATATACCATGTCCATCTTTCTCCTCCCTTCACCTTCAGCCCATTGTCAGCTAGCATGAAATCAGTGAAATGCAAATTCATATTAACTGAAAACATGGTGCAAATTTGCTTAAAAAATAAAGTGGTTAAGGCCAGGAGTTGCAGATCAGTCTCCAGCCTGGGCAACATAGCAAGACACTATCTCTAAAAAACACGAATTAGCTGGGTGCAGGCGGGATGCATATGTAGTAGTTCCAACTGCTCAGGAGGCTGAGGGGGGAGGATTGCTTGAGTCCAGGAATTAGAGGCTGCAGTGAGCCAAGATCTCGTCACTGTACTCAGCCTGGGCAACAGAGTGAGACTCTGTTTCAAAAAAAAAAAAATTTTTTTTAAATGAGATTTTTGTGGAAATTTAACCTATATTTAGAGTTACTGATACCTTTGTTCCTGTCTTTATTTTGAGACACAGTCTTGCTCTGTCACCCAGGCTGGTGTGTAGTGGCACGATCTTGCTCACTGGAACCGCTACCTCCTGGGTTCAAGCAATTCTCGTGTCTCAGCTCCCCGAATAGCTGGGATTACAGGTGTGCACCATCATGTTCAGCTAATTTTTGTACCTTTAGTAGAGACTGGGTTTCACCATGTTGGCCAGGCTGGTCTCAAACTCCTGACCACAAGTGATCCACCCACACCAGCCTCCCAAAGTGCTAGGATTACAGGTGTGAGCCACCACGACCAGCCCTGTTCCTGTCTTTTAATAAGGACAAAATTAAGATTTCACAATACAGACAGTCCCTGATGACAGTTCAATGTAAAACTGTTCAGCTTTAGTATGATGCAAAAACAGTATGTATTCAGTAGAAACTGCACTTTTTGAGTATCTATACAAGTTCACTTCAGTGAAGTAAGTAGTCAATAAATTGCATGAGGCCGGGTCGGTGGTTCATGCCTGTAAACCCAGCACTGTGGGAGGCTGAGACGGGTGGATTACTTGAGGCCAGGAGTTCATGACTAGCCTGGCCAACATGGTGAAACCCCATTTCTACTAAAAATACAAAAAAAAAACCAAACTGGTTGGGTGTGGGTGGTGGGTGCCTGTGGTTCTAGCTACTTAGGAGGCTGAGGTGGAAGGATCACTGGAGCCAAGAAAGTTGAGGCTGCAGTGAGCAGTGACTGCATCACTACACTCCAGCCTGATTGACAGAGTGAGATCCTGTCTCAAAAAAACAAATAATAAAATAATAAAAGTACACTCCATGATGGAAAAACCCATAGAAATCTCATATAATCCCTCAGAAACAAAGCAAGTAAACAAGACAATCTTAGCCAAATGAAACAAGGCAAAGAAAGGGTAATGCAAGCAAAAACAAAAGGTAAGTAGGCTGGATGCGGTGGCTCACGCCTATAATCCCAGTACTATGGGAGGCCGAGGCAGACAGATCACTTGAGGCCAGGAGTTCAAGACCAGCCTGGCCAACATGGTGAAACCCTGTCTGTACTAAAAACACAAAAATTAGCTGGGTGTGGTGGCTCGTGCCTGTAATCCCAGCTACTAAGGAGGCTGAGGCAGGAGAATCGCTTGAACCTGGGAGGCATAGGTTGCAGTGAACCAAGATTGCGCCACTGCACCCCAGCCTGGGTGACAGAGCAAGACTCCGTCTCAAAAAATAAAATAAATAAATGGTATATAAATAAACTATATTACACTTACAGGTTAAATATGAGAAGTGATTACCGTGCACTAAACAAGATTAGTATAATCTTATACCATAACTTTAGTAGAAATACTATTAACTAATAAGACTGATTATTCACTAAACAAGAAAGACACTGTCTACTTATATGTAAAACTTAAGAGACAGACACTATTAAACTAAGGCTTAATAAACTAATGTATTATATTCACTTTATCCTTTTACAGAGGAAAACAACGTGGCACACAGAAGTTAACTTGCTTAAGGTCACATCTGGCAAGCAAGGAGTTGGAATTCACAGAGTACACTATACAGCCTCTTTATAAAACTCCACGCCTGCCCCGTAGGAGTTTACAGCAATGAGGATTACGGTATTTTGAAGCGATTTTGATTACTAGTAAAACTATTACTTGGAAGTAAATGAGATCTTAAACTTCAAAAACTGCTCTAAGTATAAATTAAAAACTGAAGCACCAAAAGCATTTTTAATAATCTCAATATCCTAGTATTTATGTTTTTTTAAAAAAGGATAAGCTGGCCAAGCGCAGTGGCTCACACCTGTAATCCCAGCAATTTGGGAGGCCGAGGCAGGCAGATCACAAGGTCAGGAGTTCCAGACCAGTCTGGCCAATATGGTGAAACTCCGTCTCTACTAAAAAATACAAAAATTAGCCAGGTGTGGTGACGTGCACCTGTAGTCCCAGCTACTCAGGAGGCTGAGGCAGGAGAATCGCTTGAACCCAGGAGGCGGAGGTTGCAGTGAGCCAAGATTACGCCACTGCATTCCTGCCTGGGCGACGGAGTGAGACTTCATCTCAAAAAAAAAAAAAAGGATAAGCTATAATGCAATTTTTTTCTTTTTTTTCTTTAAGAGATAAGGTCTCACTCAGTTACCCAGGCTGGAGCACAGTGGCAATCATAGCTCACTGCAGCCTTGAACTCCTGGCCTCAGTCGATCCTCTCACCTCAGCCTCCCAAGCATGTGGGACTACATGGCTGGCTAGTTTTTTATTTAAAGAAAGGGTCTTGCTATATTGCCCAGGCTGGTCTTGAACTCCTGGCCTCAAGCAACCCTACCACCTCAGTCTCCCAAGTAGTTAGGATTATAGACCTGAGCCCCTGCAGCCACTGATCATTTTGAAAGAAGTAGTTTCCATTTTTACCCTATGCTAATAGGATCTGTTCAGTTATTACAAGAAACCATACAAGCTGGTAAAAACTGGTCATACTGCAGCTTTCTCAGACAAATTCTGTAAAAATCATCAATAATAAAGTAGTCACTTTAGCATTTTCCAATACTATCCTCAAAGTTCTTTTCACATCTATTCTTCCATTTGAGTCTTAAAGAAACCTCATGAGGGGCCGGGTGCAGTGGCTCACGCCTGTAATCCCAGCACTCTGGGAGGCCAAGGCAGGCAGATCACAAGGTCAGGAGATAGAGACCATCCTGGCTAACATGGTGAAACCCCGTCTCTACTAAAAATACAAAAAAATTAGCCGGGCATGGTGGTGGGCGCTGGTAGTGCCAGCTACTTGGGAGGCTGAGGCAGGAGAATGGCATGAACCCGGGAGGTTGAGCTTGCTGTAAGCCAAGATCACGCCACTGCACTCCAGCCCAGGCAACAGAGCAAGACTCCGCCTCAAAAAAAAAAAAAAAGAAACCTCATGAGGAAAGGAATCTGAACTGACATGTAAAAAAAACTCAGAAAAGGTAAAAGATTTTGCCTGCACAGAGTTACAGAGCGAGTGTACACCAATGCCGGTTCTAGAACCCAAGTCTTCTGATGCCCAGTCCAGGTCTTTTCCAGTTCACCCAGAGAAATCTTGTGCCTCCCTTGATGCTTCCAAAGATCACAATGCTACAAGGTGAGCCTCCCTGGGAGAGCTGCTCTTTACAGGGGCCTCAGTAGGAAGCACAGGCAGGCAACAGGGCTAGGTCTTCAGTGAGGCCTGGTGAACAAACAAGCGCTACTGGGACAAAGAAAGGGGCAGGCAAAGCTAGATTTGATTTTGGTCCAGTAACAGCTGAAAACAATTGAGGACTGCAAGGAGGTCAATGACCCCACTGTTCAGGCTGCATGGCAAAAGACACCAGGAGACTTTTTAACATTCTTAGCTGTGAACATTCTTAGCCCTGTAAACAACAACAACAACAAACAGTTACTGGGATCTGAGGCTCTTTCATGGGACCTGAATTGAGGAGTAGGTGGGAGTAGGGACAGAATCCACTTGGGTGTTTTTGCTCTCTGGTCACCTGCTGCAAACTGACAGAGCACAACACTTGAATTCACTGACATCCATTTCCTTAATCTCAAGACACTTGCTAAATCAGACAAAAGGAAAACGAAATCCTTCTCTGACGGGAAACTAGAATTTATCTGTTATATACAAAGAGATTAAAAAAGCCCCAGGAGAACTACAAATAATCTCGAAGCTCAGATGTGCTGAACACAGAAGTCTGTCTAACCAGAAAACCTTCTATCCATTAGCACTGCAGAAATTATCACAGGAGCAATGTCCAGAATCTCAAAATAAGTGTATTAAAAATCTCATTCAAGAAAGTACCAACAGAAAAGTATTAATACGTCTTTTTCTCTCACTGTATCCCAATGTAACAACAAAACCTCCAACTCCTACAGAACATAGTTACTTATTGATACATTTTCTTTTTTCACCCTCAGACATAAATATAAACAAAATCTGTACTGTGGAAAAACATCTTCAGGAGACTTTTAACCATGATCTCTAGCACAAAGGGCTTGTGGCTTGTTTTAATGTCTCTAAGCTACTAGACTAGTTTCTCTTGCACTGAGAAAACTGCTACAAGTATTTTCTGCTGCATCTGCACTGCAATGCTAAGTTTTCAAGTGTCAATGAGCTTGTGATTTATTCTTTATTTTACAAAAGTATTTAATCACCCTTAGTGTTACTTTGAAAGCTTCTCCCTGGACAGGCAGCCCAAGTTCTGATGTTATGAATGGGCTGGAAAAGCCTCTACTTGAGTTTTTAAAGGTTCACATCCAATAGTAAATGTAACCGAACTCTAAATTCCAACCTATAATTGAAACTATTACTATTATGGAGACATAGTTTCGCTCTTGTCGCCCAGGCTGGAATGCAAGGCCGAGATCATGGCTCACTGCAACCTCTACCTCCTGGGTTCAAGCGATTCTCCTGCCTCAGCCTCCTGAGTAGCTGGGATTACAGACGCCCACCACCACGCCCAGCTAATTTTTGTATTTTTAGTAGAGATGGAGGTGTCAACCATGTTGGCCTGGCTGGTCTTGAACTCCTGACCTCAGGGGATCCACCACCTTAGCTGGGATTACAGGCATGAGCCACTGTGCCCAGACTATACTTGAACAATTTTTTAAAACAATTTTTTAAAACTAATTTTAAAACTTTAGGAATACATCCTCAAAAGACTCCTCTGGTTTTCAAGAGACTAGGAGCAAATCATTTCTCCAGCCCTATAAAAGGCTTTGTGAAAGCAGTAGACGCTAAAAAGAGCAAGGGTAGTGATACATCCCATTTGGTGATTTTTTTTCCTCCTCCTCCCATCCCACGCCACCTGTTAACCATCTGTGGTAGATTAGATTATTATTCAGCCAATATTCACTCCCTCCCCCAGCCTGGCCAAGGGAGGAATACACCTCTCTCCAGTGATGTTCTAGACTCTGTAGTTTGCTTGGCTGCATGGTGACTGCAGTCTACTACCCACTCCTAAGTCTTTGGGCATGATCATATGACTTGCTTTGGTCAATGCAATCTTAGCAGATGTGGCATAAGTAGACACTTGAACTATGCTTGTGCAGTTGGGCTTGACTTCTGGTACTTCTGCTGGTACCTTGAGAAAAGCTTACCATGGATAGCCACTGCCCCTTCAGCCTGGGCCCCAGAATAAGGCATACAAATAAGAACTGCCCCCACTGATCCACAGACCTACCTACATTGAAGCAGAGCCTTGAGTGAGAATACATGCTCTGAACCACTGAGTTTGGGGGAGGTCTGTAATCCAGAGTTACTATAGCAACTTGTTTTTAAATAATGGTTATGTTGGCTCAGAAAATGCAATAAAAACGAACAAAGACTTAGAACTGCAAGTCCAGAATCCCTTATCTGTAACCCTTAGGACTAAATGTGTTTAGAATTCAGATTTTTTTGGATTTTGTAAAGGTACTATGCAAATATCAGATGTTATATAATGTCCCTACAGGGTCTTAGAAGCAGAAAAGCAAACACATTATTAAGCTATAGTGAAACAAATGAATAGTTTTGAATCACATTAAAAAAAGAAAATAGAGACTATAACTAAGCCAGATTTTGCTGTCAAATTAGTTATGAAAAACCTTGGCCAGGTGCGATGGCTCACACCTGTAATCCCAGCATTTTGGGAGGCTGAGTCAGGTGGATCACAAGGTCAGGAGTTCGAGACCAGCCTGGTCAATATGGTGACACCCCCCCCCCGTCTCTACTAAAAATACAAAAATTAGCCCAGTGTGGTGGCACACGCCTGTAGTTCCAGCTTCTTGGGAGGCTGAGACAGAAGAATTGCTTGAACCTGAGAGGCGGAGGTTACAGTGAGCTAAGATTGTGCCACGGCACTCCAGCCTGGCTGACAGAGCGACACTCCGTCTCAAAAAAAAAAAAAAGAAAGAAAAGAAAAGAAAAAAGAAAAACCTTTTAGTTTCTGGATTTCAGAACTGTGGATATGAGACTACTGTCCTACATACCTTGTATAATTATAAAGAATCTTTCCCAATAAGTTATTTAATTTCAATAACTGTAAAGGAGGTATGATTATTCAAAATCATTGTCTAAAATTCTCTGTGGAAATGGACAGAATACAACTAATTTTTAATGAAAAACTGATTATTTATGTCTAATTAATTTGTAAATCACTGGTTATATTTAGCATTGTCTGCAAACTTTCTTTTGTTTTGATCAACCTAAAACAAGAAACCATACAAGGCGTTGTGAAAAGCCAACACTAATACCTTTTTCCTCACTCTGTTACCCAAGCAGGAGTATTAATGCCTTTCAATCAACAAACACTGGGTTTCTTCTTTATAACTACACACTATGATGACGGCTGGGAATTCTAATGTATCAGGTATTACTTCTGTTTACTTAAGGAGCTTACTATCTAAAGAGCAAAACAAGTACTACTGGTTAGAAATAAAAGTATGTTAGGTATATTATGTTAAAATAAATTATTCACATTGGTTTCATCTGTTTCTTCTTACCTTTTTTTTTTTCTGATGGAGTCTCGCTCTGTAGCTCAGTCTGGAGTGCAGTGGTGCGATCTCGGCTCACTGCAACCTCCCCCTCCTGGGTTCAAGCGATTCTCCTGCCTCACCTCCCGAGTAGCTGGGACTACAGGCACCCGCCACCACGTCCGGCTAATTTTTTGTATTTTTAGTAGAGACGTGGTTTCACCGTGTTAGCCAGGATGGTCTCGATCTCCTGACCTCGTGATCCGCCAGCCTCGGCCTCCCAAAGTGCTGGGATTACAGGCGTGAGTCACCGCGCGTGGCCACCCAGCCTTTTTATTTATTTACTTTTTTTGAGATGGAGTCTCGCTTTGTCGCCCAGGCTGGAGTGTAGTGACGAGATCTGGGCCTGTAGCTGGGACTACAGGCGCCCGCCACCACGCCCGGCTTTTTTTTTTTTTTTTTTTTGTATTTTTTAGTATAGACAGGGTTTCATCGTCTTAGCCAGGATGGTCTCGATCTCCTGACCTCGTGATCTGCCCGCCTTGGGCTCCCAAAGTGCTATGATTACATGCGTGAGCCACCGCGTCCAGCCTCTTTTTACCTTTAAAAATGTGTTTATGGGCCGGGCGCGGTGGCTCACGCTTGTAATCCCTGTACTTTGGGAGGCTGAGGCGGGCGGATAACGAGTTCAGGAGATCCAGACCATCCTGGCTAACACGGTGAAACCCCGACTGTACTAAAAATACAAAAAATAATTAGCCGGGCGAGGTGGCGGGCGCCTGTAGTCCCAGCTGCTGGGCAGGCTGACGCAGGAGAATGGCGTGAACCTGGGAGGCAGAGGTTGCAGTGAGCCAAGATTGCACCACTGCACTCCAGACTGGGCGACAGAGCGAGACTCCGTCTCAAAAAAGAAAATAAAATAAATAAATAAATAATAGTACGTTTATTAGAAAATTTAAAATAGGGATAATCACCATGTGGTTCTCCCAATGTGCATGCTAATAAATTTGTATGCCTTTTCTCCAAAAGAAAAACAAAAAAGATTTTTTTTTTTTGAGACAATCTCACTCTTTTGCCCAGGCTGCAGTGCAGTGGCATAATCTTGGCTCGCTGCAACCTCCTCCTCCCGGATTCCAGCGATTCTCCTGCCTCAGCCTCGCTCGGGAGCAGCTGGGACTACAGGCGCGCGCCACCACGCCCAGCTAATTTTTTGTAGAGACGGGTGTTTCGCCATGTTGTCCCAGCTGGTCTCGAACTCCTGAGCTCAAGTATCTGTCCCGCGGCCTCCCAAAGTGTTGGGATTACAGGCGTGAGCCACCGCGCAGGGCCTCACATTGTATTTCTATTGGCTAGTGCTGCTCTAAATCTTCTGTTCCTTCTGCTACACCAGGCCTAACAAATCCCTGCCAACCTTTTCCTTCCTGAAGCCTCCCTCCCTTTCTCAGCTCTGGCGATCCTGCACTGTGGTGGTTCCCCAACCACACTCATTCTCCTCAACTGGCTCCTTGCTCTTCTTCCAGCCCCTCGTTAGAAGTGTTCCTAAGAGTTTGCCTTGGCCTCCTCTTCCCCTTTCTTAGCTTAAAGACTTCTCCACTGCTCCAACATCAACTGGAAATCTATGGAATTGACTCCTGTTTTCAGCTCTAGTCCTGTTGATAGGACATTTTCACCTGTTGGCACTCGCAAAGTGACACTTCCAAACCACTTCCTCGCCCTCCTCTCTAAACCAGTTCTTTCTTCCTATTTCTGAGAATGTCTCTGCCATGTTCTAAACTGAAAACTTCCTAGTCAACTTCACACTTTATTCCCTGGTCCTCAATTGGTTACCATGTCCCGTTCGTGTTTCTTCTAAAGCCTCTGCCACCACCGCAAATCGAACTCTAATCACATCTCACCTGAATTATGGAAAAGTCACCTCAATTCTCTCACCCATTCCAGCCTCCACTATAGATTAATGTGCCTAAAGCAGAGCTGACCACAACGGTAAGAATCTGAGAGGGAAGTAGCAGCAAACACAAGAGGCACTGGACCTGCATGCCTCGAGACAGCCCCAACCAAGAAGAAAGCATCAGACCCCGTTTTCCGCCTCGAACGAGAGGCGTGCGGACTTCGCCCAGAGTGCCCGTCGCCCCTGGACAAGGACACACCCGGGGCGTGAGGCGCGGAGTTTCACCAGTTGCTCAAGCAGACCCAGCCCAAAACGCTTCCTCTTTCTCCTGCTCCACTCCAGTCCAGACGGCTACTAATCCCGGCCCAAAGCACCTGCGCCCTGAGATATCTTTGAGCAAACAGCATTTCCGGACCAAGGCTCCGCGGAATCTCTCTCCACCCGGCCGCGCCCGAAGCCCAAGAAACGGGCCGCCCCTCCCGGTTTCCCACACGGGGTTCCCTGGCCCCAACCCGGCCACGTCCCGCCCCTCATCTTTCAGGACACCGGCTCCGCGGCCCAGGCGGCGACAAAGGGCCGGGCCCTGCCCGCGGCCGCCCTTGTCCGCGGTGCCTTACTGTCTTCCCCGCACTCCCCATCATGCACATACGCTTAGCCGCCGCCGCCGTTGCTGCCGCCGCTCGCAGTTCAGGTTCCTTCCAGACCAGCCGCTGTTTTGTTTCCGATGTGAAACCGCGGACCCCGGAGCTGCCTGTCCCAGGCCCCGCCCGAGAACCCTCACCGGTGTCGTCATTTCCGGCTCTGGCGTCGTTGGCTGCCGGCCCACGGGGGAGGGGAGGAGCCAGGAGGAAGGGGGCGGGGCCTCCGGCCTGGAGCAACGATTGCGGGAAGAACCCAGAGCTCCACCTTGGCGGTCCCCACCTGACGGAATCCGCCCAGAGTGTTGGCGTGGGTTGTCGGGGTTCTGAGGCTGCTCTTGAGCTGAGGACGAAAGCCCCTATATAAATTGGGCCCAGCGTGTGCTTCTCCCGGCATACAAGCGATGGCCATCCTAAATTTAACACCTGCCATTTCTGTAGGGTACCTATTTGCGAATCAGCTGCATCACAATCAAGAGAATGCTGTTAAAATTGAAAATATCTCTGCCCTCTCCGACCACCCAATGAATCAAAACTTCTGGTGGGTGGTGAGACCTGAGAAACTGCATTTTAAACATCCTCCGCGACTCCTGCACTCCAACTTTGACAACCAGATTCTCTAGGTGGCAAGCTGAGAGCAGAAAATATGTCTGGTTTGCTGGGTCACTTGATTTTTGCAGCTGCCAGTTCTTTGTCCAGTTTTGGTAAAGACAGTACCAACATCTAATTATTAGGCAGCATACCACATTTACACATATATCCGAAAGCTAAAACTAAAAAAGGAATACTACCTTATTTAACCAAGGTGAATGGAGAAATGTCAAACACGGGTATTAAAAAAACCAAAAATGAAATTAAACGGTACATGGTATCTGGGCAAGTTACATTCTTCTGAAGTTTCTTTTAACATCCACCCCCAAGCGGCTGGGCGCAGTGGCTCACGCCTGCAATTCCAGCACTTTGAGAGGCCGAGGCGGGCGGATCATGAGGTCAAGAATTCGAGACCAGCCTGACAAACATGGTGAAACGCCGTCTCTACTAAAAAGACAAAAAAATTAGCTGGGCGTGGTGGTGCACTCCTGTAATCCCAGATACTCGGGAGGATGCAGCAGGAGAATCACTTGAACCCATGAGCTGAGGTCGCACCACTGCACTCCAGCCTGGGCGACAGAGCAAGACTCTGTCTCAAAAAATAAAAATAAAAATAAAAAATCCACCCTAAGCTATCCCTTCACATTCCTATCACTTCAATCTCCAATCCCTCCCTCCCCACCCACTGCCAACCCTGCTTACAAACATCAGATTCTAATACTTTTTACACACAAAAGCTTCATATTTAAGAACAAAGGTAGTATTTTCCATTAGCAGAACGAAAGATAAGTTGTGGGAGAAGGTTGAACAAAAAAAGATATTTTTAAAATTCTTGGCCGGGCACGGTGGCTCACACCTGTAATACCTGCACTTTGGGAGGCCGAGGTGGGGGATCACTAGGTCAGGAGATCGAGACCATCCTGGCTAACACGGTAAAACCGGTCTCTACTAAAACTACAAAAAACAAATTAGCCAGATGTGGTGGCAGGCGCCTGTAGTCCCAGCTACTCGGGATGCTGAGGCAGGAGAATGGCGTGAACCTGGGAGGCAGAGCTTGCAGTGAGTCAAGATCGCACCACTGCCCTCCAGCCTGGGCGACAGAGCGAGACTCCGTCTCAAAAATAACATAACATAACAAAATAAAATAAAATAAAATAAAATAAAATTCTCCACCTCCCCTACTTTAACAAGAGTAGGGATTTTAGTTTGTTCATTTACAAGTGCTCGTGCTTGTCGGCAGCACATACACATTTTACAAGTGCTGAGAACAGTGCCTGATACATAACAGTGCCTGATACATACAATAGTTCAGTATCGAACAAATATAGGCTAAAACCCATCTATTTGTGAACTACTTCAATCTGATTGCAGTCTGCTAATATTAGTAGGATGTCTTAAAATGCTGATGAACTACTCTTAGAAACAATCTACAAAATTTTGTGCAAAGATATTCATGGAATATTATATAGCAAAAAATTGGGAAACTAAATATGGTACAATAGGCCGGGCGTGGTAGCTGATGCCTGTAATCCCAGCACTTTGGGAGGCCATGGTGGGCAGATCACCTGAGGTCAGGAGTTCGAGACCAGCCTAACCAACATGGAGAAACCCTGTCTCTACTAAAAATACAAAATAAATTAGCCAGGCGTGGTGGCGCATGCCTGTAATCCCAGCTACCCGGGAAGCTGAGGCAGGAGAATTGCTTGAGCCTGGGAGGCGGAGGTTGCAGTGAACCCAGATCACGCCATTGGACTCCAGCCTGGGCAACAAGAGTGAAACTCCGTCTCAAAAAATAAAAAAATAGGGAGGGATTGCATTGGGAGTTATACCTGATGTAAATGATGAGTTGATGGGTGCAGCACACCAACATGGCACAAGTATACATATGTAACAAACCTGCACGTTATGCACATGTACCCTACAACTTAAAGTACAATAATAATAAATAAATTAAAAAATAAAAATAAAAATAAAAAAAATAAAAATAAAAATAAATAAATAAGGTACAATAAATTATGGTCCACCCACCTCACAGAATGTCATGAAAATTGTTCATGAATGGCTGGGCACGGTGGCTCATGCCTATAATCCCAGCACTTTGGGAGGCCAAGGCAGGAGGATCACTTAAGGTTGGGAGTACAAGACCAGCCTGGACAACATGGCGAAACCTCATCTCTATTAAAAACACAAAAATTACCCCAGCAAGGTGGTGCAAGCCTGCAATCCCAGCTACTCGGGTGGCTGAGGCTTGAACCTGGGAAGCAAAGGTTGCAGTGAGATGAGTTGGCACCACTGCACTCCAGCCTGGGAGACACAGTGAGATTCTGTTTCAGCAAAAAAAAATCCTGCAAGAAAAAGGCATGAAGATTTTTTAAAAGAGCAAACCCTAACTTTGAATAACCAGCCTTCGGATAATTTTCTTCTCATTTTCTTTATGTCCTACTGTTAGGCCTCTGAGCCCAAGCCTGCATGTATACATCCGGCAACTGAAGAACCACAAAAGAAGTGAAAGTGGCCGGTTCCTGCCTTAACTGATGACATTACCTTGTGACATTCCTTCTCCTGGATAATAAGTCTCTGGAGCTCCCGACCAAACACCTTGTGACCCCCGCCCCTGCCAGCAAGAGCACAACCCCCTTTAACTGTAATTTTCCACTACCTACCCAAACCCTATAAAACTGCCCCACCCCTATCTCCCTTTGCTGACTCTTTTCAGACTCAACCCATTTGCACCCAAGTGAAATAAACAGCCTTGTTGCTCACACAAAGCCTGTTGGTGGACTCTCTTCACACGGATGTGCATGACATTTGGTGCTGAAGAGCCAGGACAGGAGGACTCCTTCGGGAAACCAGTCCCCTGTCCTCACCCTCACTCCATGAGGAGATCCATCTACGACCTCGTGTCCTCAGACCAACCAGCCCAAGGAACATCTCACTAATTTCAAATTGGGTAAGCAGTCTTTTCATTCTCTTCTCCAGCCTTCTCGCTACCCTTCAATCTCCCTGTCCTTCCAATTCCAGTTCTTTTTCTTTTCTAGTAGAGACAAAGGAGACACATTTTATCGGTGGACCCAAAACTCCAGCGCTGGTCATGGACTTGGGAAGAGTCTTCCCTTGGTGTCTAATCACAGCAGGGACGCATGCCTGATTATTCCCTCACATTTCAGAGGTGTCTGATCACTGCAGGGATGCCTGCTTTGATCCCTTACCTTGGTGGCAAGTACCACCACCACCCCCACAACTCCAAGTCTCTACCCTTTCCTTTCTCTGGGCTTGCCTCCTTCACTATGGGCAATCTTCCACCTTCCATTCCCCCTTCTCCCTTAGCCTGTGTTCTCAAGAACTTAAAACCTCTTCAACTTACACTTGACCTAAAACCTAAACACCTTATTTTCTTCTACAACACCACTTGGCCCCAATACAAACTCGACAATTGTTCCAAATAGCCAGAAAACGGCACTTTTGATTTCTCCATCCTACAAGATCTAGATAATTTTTGTCAAAAAATGGGCAAATGGTCTGAGGTGCCTGATATCCAGGCATTCTTTTACACATTGGTCCCTCCCTAGTCTCTGCTCCCAGTGCAATTCATCCCAAATCTTTCTTCTTTCTCTCCTGTGTGTTCCTTCAGTCTCCACCCCAAGCTCTGAGTCCTTTAAACCCTCCTTTTCTACGGACTCATCTGACCTCTCCCCTTCTCCCCAGGCTGCTCCTCACCAGGCCAAGCCAGGTCCCAATTCTTCCTCAGCCTCCGCTCCCCCACCCTATAATCCTATCACCTCCCCTCCTCACACCCAGTCTGGCTTACAGTTTCATTCCACGACTAGCCCTGCCCCACCTGCCTAACAATTTCCTCTTAAAGAGGTGGCTGGAGCTGAAGGCACAGTCAAGGTTAATGCTCCTTTTTCTTTATCTGACCTCTCCCAAATCAGTGAGCACGTTTAGGCTCTTTTTCATCAAATATAAAAACCTAGCCCAGTTCATGGCCCATTTGGCAACAACCCTTAGACGCTTTACCACCCTAGACCCAGAAGGGCCAGAAGGCTGTCTTACTCTTTTTTATTTATTTATTTTTTTTGAGATGGAGTTTCACTCTTTTTGCCCAGACTGGAGTGCAATGGCCCAATCTCGGCTCACCGCAACCTCCACCTCCCGGGTTCAAGCGATTCTCCTGCCTCAGCCTCCCGAGTAGCTAGGATTACAGGCATGCGCCTCCACGCCTGGCTAATTTTGTATTTTTAGTAGAGACAGGGTTTCTCCATGTTGGTTAGGCTGGTCTTGAACTCCCGACCTGAGGTGATCTGCCTGTCTTGGCCTCCCAAAGTGCTGGGATTACAGGTGTGAGCCACCGCGTCCAGCCCTAAGGCCGTCTTATTCTCAATATGCATTTTATCTGCTCCCAACATTAAAGAAAACCTCCAAAAATTAGATTCCAACCCTCAAACCCCACAACAGGACTTAATTAACCTCACCTTCAAGTTGTACAATAATAGAGAGGAGGCAGCCAAGTGACAACGCATCTCTGAGTTACAGCTACTTGCCTCTGCTGTAAGACAACCCACAACCACGTCTCCAACATACAAAAACTTCAGAACATCCAAGCCACAGCTCCTCGTGGACCTTGCTTCAAATGCCAAAAGCCTGGCCACTGGGCCTCGTAATGCCTGCAGCCTGGGATTGCTCCTAAGCCGTGCCCTGTCTGTGCGGGCCCCCAATGGAGGTCAGACTGTCGGACTCACATCGCCACTGCTCCTAAAGCTCCTGGAGCTCAAACCCAATGTTCCTTGGCCAACTCCTTCCCAGATCCCCTCAGCTTAGTGACTGAAGACTGATGCTGCCCCATCACCTCAGAAGCCTCCTGGACCATCACAGATGTTTTAGGTAACTCTTACAGTGGAGGTAAGTCCATCACCCTCTTAAACAATACGGAGGCTACCCACTCCACATTATTTTCTTTTCAAGGGCCTGTTTCCCTTGCCTCCATAACTGTTATGGGTATTGATGGCCTGGCTGCTAGACCCCTTAAAGCTCCCCAACTCTGATGCCAACTTGGACATTCTTTTTCGCACTCCTTTTTAGTTATCCCCACCTGCCCAGCTCCCTTATTAGGTTGAGACATTTTAACTAAATTATCTGCTTCCCTGACTATTCCTGGGCTACAGCAACACCTCATTGCCGCCCTTTTCCCCAGTTCAAAGCCTCCTTCACATCCTCCCCTTGTGTCTCCCTACCTTAATCCACAAGTATGGGATACCTCTGCTCCCTCCTCAGTGACCGGTCATGCACCCCTTACCATCCCATTAAAACCTAATCACCCTTACCCTGCTCAATGCCAGTATGCCATCCCACAGCACGCTTTAACAAAGTTAAAGCCTGTTATCACTTGCCTGTTACAACATGGCCTCTTAAAGCCTACAAACTCTCCTTACAACTCTATCTTACCTGTCCAAAAACTGGACAAGTCTTACAGGCCAGTCCAAGATCTT
The DNA here is from genome assembly GCF_037993035.2 of Macaca fascicularis. Taxonomy (NCBI): domain Eukaryota; kingdom Metazoa; phylum Chordata; class Mammalia; order Primates; family Cercopithecidae; genus Macaca; species Macaca fascicularis. The sequence goes on along the minus strand of NC_088381.1, from coordinate 141,028,925 downwards.
CACCTTATCGACCAAATTGTCTTGCCTATCTACCCAATGGTGTCAAGCCCATATACTCTCCTATGCTCAATACCTCCCTCCACAACCCGTTATTCTGTTCTGGATCTCAAACATGCTTCCTTTTCTATTCCTTTACACCCTTCATCCCAGCCTCTTCTCGCTTTCACTTGGGTTGACCTTACACCCATTAGCCTCAGCAACTTATCTAGGCTGTACTACCACAAGGCTTCAAGGACAGCCCCCATTACTTCAGTCAAGCCCTTTCTCATGATTTACTTTCTTTCCGTCCATCTGCTTCTCACCTTATTCTATCCTTTGGCGACCTTCTACTTTATAGCCCCTCCTACAAATCTTCCCCATAGGACATCCTCCTGCTCCTCCAACATCTATTCTCAAAGGGATATCGTGTGTCCCCGTCCAAAGCCCAAATTTCTTCTTCATCCATTACCTACCTCGGCTTAATTCTTCATAAAAACACACGTGCTCTCCCTGCTAATTGTGTCCGGCTAATCTCCCAAACCCCAATCCCTTCTACAAAGCAACAACTCCTTTCCTTCCTAGGCATGGTTAGGTACTTTTGCCTTTGGATACCTGGTTTTGCCATCCTGACTAAACCATTATATAAACTCACAAAAGGAAACCTAGCTGACCCCATAGATCCTAAATCCTTTCCCCACTCCTCTTTCCGTTCTTTTAAAACAGCCCTAGAAGCTGCTCCCACACTATATCTCCCTAACTCATCTCAACCCTTTTCATTACACACAGCTGAAGTACAGGGCTGTGTGGTTGGAATTCTTGCACGAGAGCCAGGACAGCGCCCTGTAGCCTTTTTTGTCCAAACAACTTGACCTCACAATTCTGGGGTGGCCCTCATGTTTGTGCACAGTGGCAGCCGCCACTTTAATACCTCTGGAAGCCCTCAAAATCACAAGCTATGCTCCACTTACCCTCAACAGTTCTTACAACCTTCAAGCATTAATATCCTCCTCACACCTTTCACACTTACTGTCTGCCCCTCGACTCCTCCAGCTCTATTCACTCTTTATTGAAACTCCAACAGTAACTATTGACCATGGGCCTGATTTCAACCCAGCTTCTCACTTAGCACCCAACACAAGTCCTGAACCACATCTTATACCCAGCCCGGTAAATAACAGTGAAAGATTGCTCATAGACACTCAGCGCTTTCTCATACACCATGAAAACCAAACCTCCCCCACTACGCATTTACACCATCAATCCCCATTACAACCTCTGATGGCTGCCACCCTAGCTGGATCCCTAGGACTCTGGGTACAAGACACCTCTTTTAGTACTCTTTCTCATCTTTTCACTTTGCATTTTCAGTTTTGCCTTGCACAAGGTCTCTTATTCCTCTGTGGCTCCTCTACCTCCATGTGTCTACCTGCTAATTGGACAGACACATGCACACTAGTTTTCCTTACTCCCAAAATTCAATTTGCAAACGGGACCAAACAGCTTCCTGTTCTCCTCATGACACCAACACTTCACTATTTTGTTTTTTCTTATTATTAATATAAAAAGACAGGAATAGGCCTCGACTTACTCATCGCTGAAAAAGGAAGACTGCATATTTCTAAATGAAGAATGTTGTTTTTACCTAAATCAATTTGGCCTGGTATGTGACAACATAAAAAAACTCAAGGATAGAGCCCAAAAACTCGCCAACCAAGCAAGTAATTACACTGAACCCCCTTGGACATTCTCTAACTGAATGTCCTAGGTCCTCTCAATTCTTAGTCCTTTAATACCTTTTTTCTCCTGCTCTTATTTGGACCTTGTGTCTTTTGTTTAGTTTCTCAGTTCGTACAAAACCGCATCCAGGTCATCACCAATCATTCTATACGACAAATGCTCCTTCTAACAACCCCACAGTATCACCCCTTACCCCAAAATCTTTCTTCAGTTTAATCTCTCCCACTCTAGGTTCCCACACCACCCCAATCCCTCTCGAACCAGCCCTGAGAAACATTGCCCATTATCTCTCCATACCACTCCCAAAAATTTTTGCTGCCCCAACACTTCACCACTATTTTGTTTTAATTTTCTTATTAATATAAGACAGGAATGTCAGGCCTCCGAGCCCAAGCCGAGCCCAAGCCTGCGTGTATACATCCAGATGGCCTGAGGCAACTGAAGAACCACAAAAGAAGTGAAAATGGCTGGTTCCTGCCTTAACTGATGACATTACCTTGTAGCATTCCTTCTCCTGGATAGTAAGTCTCTGGGGCTCCCCACCAAGCACCTTGTGACCCCTGCCCCTGCCCGCAAAAGAACAACCCCCTTTAACTATAACTTTCCACTACCTACCCAAATCCTATAAAACTGCTCCACCCCTATCTCCCTTTGTTGACTCTTTTCCAACTCAGCCCACTTGCACCCAAGTGAAATAAACAGCCTTGTTGCTCACACAAAGCCTGTTGGTGGACTCTCTTCACATGGATGCACGTGAAACCTACATCTTTAAAAATATTTTGTTACTCTTTTTAGAGACAAGATCTCACTGTCGCCCAGTCTGGAGGATGGTGGCACAATCAAAGCTCACTGCAGCAGCTTTGAGTTCCTTGCCTCCAGCGATCCTCCCACCTCAGCTTTCCAAGTAGCTAGGACTACAGGCACATGCCACCTTGCCTGGCTTTTTTTTTTTTTTTTTTGTAGACACAAGGTCCTGCTATGTTGCCCTGTTTACCTTCATCTTTTTATAAATATGAACACCCAGGGAAAAGCCAGCAAGACACTGGGAAAAACAGACTACAGGAACAAGGAGAAGTAATATCCTAGACACCAAGTAAGAGTCCCAAGAAGACAGGAAATGTACATGGTGCTAAAAGACAAACTAAGGCATTGCCTCTATGAATCCTGAAAATTAGAGACAGGTCTCAGCTAATTTAGAAAGTTTATTTTGCCAAGGTTGAGGACACCTGCCCATGACACAGCCTCAGGAAGTCCTGATATGTGCCCAAGGTGGTCGGGGCACAGCTTAGTTTTATACATTCTAGGGAGACATGAGACATCAATCAACATATGTAAGAAGTACATTGGTTCAGTCTGGAAAAGTGGGACAACTTGAAGCGAAGGCAGGAAGACTCCAAGCTGGGAGGGGGCTTCCAGGTCACAGGTAGGTGAGAGATGAATGTTGCATTCTGTTGAGTTTCTGATTAGCCTTTTGAAGGGAGGCAATCAGATATGCATCCATGTCAGTGAGCAGAGGGGTGACTCTGAATAGAATGGGAGGCAGGTTGGCCATAAGCAGTTCCCACCTAGACTTTTCCCTTTAGCTTAGTGATTTGGGGTCCCCAAGATTCAGTTTCCTTTTACACCTCTTACATGCCCAGTTTCTCACACAGGCTCTCACCAGCCATCAGAGGAATGGTGAAGTACAAACTGGAATAGGTTGAGTGAAATTCAAGAAATTTGGAGGGCATATATAAAATACTATTTCTGGAATCTTGATACTATAATGAAAGGAGATAGGATCTAAGATAAATTTTTTGTGTTGTTCCTCCATGTTACAGACCGGGGGAGAAATCAGATAAAAGAAATACCTGAGGCCGGGCGCGGTGCCTCAAGCCTGTAATCCCAGCACTTTGGGAGGCCGAGATGGGCGGATCACGAGGTCAGGAGATCGAGACCATCCTGGCTAACACGGTGAAACCCCGTCTCTACTAAAAATACAAAAAACTAGCCGGGCGAGGTGGCGGGTGCCTGTAGTCCCAGCTACTCCGGAGGCTGAGGCAGGAGAATGGCGTAAACCCGGGAGGCGGAGCTTGCAGTGAGCTGAGATCCGGCCACTGCACTCCAGCCCGGGCTACAGAGCAAGACTCCGTCTCAAAAAAAAAAAAAAAAAAAAAAAAAAAAAGAAATACCTGAGCAACACTCAAGAAATTGTAGAATGTAGTTAGAAAACAGTGCCATGGGGGAGAGGGTCTTCTAAATTGGGATGCATGGAGTAGTACATTCACTTACGAAAACAGGGGTAAGGTGGATTCTGTCATAAACTGGAGAGAAGGTGCCTAATAATTGTTTAAAAAAAAAAAAAAAAAAGAAAGAGAAAAGAAAGGATTATTTGCCGGGTGCGATGGCTCACACCTGTAATCCCAGCACTTTGGGTGGCTGAGGCGGGCAGATCACGAAGTCAGGAGTTCGAGACCAGCCTAACATGGTAAAACCCTGCCTCTACTAAAAATACAAAAATCAGCCGGGCATAGTGGCGTGTGCCTGTAATCCCAGCTACTCAGGAGGCTGAGACAGGAGAATCGTTTGAACCCAGGAAGCGGAGGGTGCAGTGAGCTGAGATCTCATCATTGCACTCCAGCCATGGTGACAGAACGAGACTGTCTCAAAAAATACATCTATATATATATAAAAAAAAAAATTAGCTGGGCATGGTGGCATGCACCTGTAATCGCAGATACTTGGGAGGCTGAGACAGAATAATCACTTGAACCCGGGAGGCGGAGGTTGCAGTGAGCTGAGATCACGCCACTGCACTCCAGCCTGGGCAACAAAAGCAAAATTCCATCTAAAAAATACATAAATAAATAAATGAAAGAAAGAAAAGGATTATTTACCAGGTGAGGGGAAAATCAAATCACTTCTGATCATTCAGTATTTTTTCAATACCTACATAGGAATGAAGGTTGAAAAGAGCAAAAGCTGCAGTGTGTGAAAAGTAAATGACCAAATAACATTAAAGGTCCTAGACTCTGCAGTGATGCATTTCCATTTGCTTCAGAAGCGTTTGTAACTTAGGAAGAGGGACAGATAAGTGAATGATGAAATAAATGGTGGTAAAACCCAATAGTAAGTGGTAAAAGATGAAGCTGAAGGGCAGGGCATGAAAGAATTACTTGGGGAAGAGGGTTGTTAGACTAGAAAAGCTAGATCAGTCACTACTAAAGTCAGGACCTAGGCAATGGGAAAACAAAAACCAGCTCTTTACACTAATGATTCCAAAGGAATCTACCTCATTAACATTTTCACTTGAAAACAGTTTGCCTTAATTTATGCACAATGTCGCTGCCATGCTTCTTACACAGGAGGACAGAGGAATTGTTATGGGATTAAATATTGCCGTCAGGGCTTGGTGCATAGCCACATTTTATCTTATTAACTCTCACGTCATTTGAATTCTTTGCAAGTATGGGTTTCCTTAGATTGGAATCTGCTTAAAATCAGGGGCTGCCATATCTTCCTCATCTTATTCTAGCCTTAAGTTCTGAATATGTGTTGGGATTCAATCAGGCTGGTGGGAAAAACATTAAAGATAGTTACAGACACAATTCTCGGAAGGCGGAGAAGTTTGCATAGCTTCCATAATAGATATGGTTGAAGGCAACCTGATCTTTCATTTGAAACAAATTAAAGTAGTAATAAAGGAAGGCAGTTTACCTAGTTTGTTTACTCATATGATCCTAAGACTAATCTTAGATGTACCTCTGGTGCTTAAGTGCTTTTCACTTGGGAAGTCCTTCTAATGGTGTTGACTCAAGCCTTTGTTAATTAGTCTTATTGAATAAATACAAGTCTCACTAGCTGACAGAGGCCTAGTTGCAACTGTTTACCCAACTCTCCAGGGAGTCTGTAAGCGGTGGGACACCCTCAGCTGGACTGGCAAAACAGAGTATCTGTGTGTCAGTGTATTTTATTCATCTGTCGTTGCAGGGTCAGGGTCTGTGGGCAGACCCCTACAGCTGGTGCCCCCTCTGAGGCACACTGCCGGAAATGTTTGTCACTGTTTTGTTAATTCTAAGTTCCTTCTTAACGAAGAACCTGGGCCTCCTAATTTAGAAACTTGCCTCAACAGTATATTGAACAAAATAAAACTTTGTTTTGGTACTTTTCTATCTACAGTAACAGTCAGATAAGTCTCTTCACCTGGGTACATTTACAAAACGGTAAATTGACAGGAAAAAAATTAACTTTCATGGTTTTGGATTCTACAATGTGAAATGCTCACTAGTTTTTCCTTTATCAAAAAAGCTTATGCCTGTAATCTCAGCAGTTTAGGAGGCTAAGGCTGAAGGATCACTTGAGGTTTGAAGTTGAGACCAGCCTAGACAACACACTTCATCTCCACACACACACACACACACAATAGGCATGGTGGCATGCACCTGTAGTCCTAGCTACTCAGGTGGCTGGGACAGGAAGACCACTGAGCCCAGGAATTTGAGGCTGCAGTGAGAGCCATGATTGTGCCCCTACACTCCAGTTTTACAGGGAATCCTTGTCTCTAAACAAAAAGTTTATTTAAAAAATGTAATTACAATGGGCAAAATAGACTACGTGACCTCTAAGGCCCCTTCCACATTACTACTTCTACTGAGAATCTTCCTATTTCCCATTTCCTCTCAGTTAGCTCATCACATTTGATAATTCATACAGTATTTTGTATTTATGTCAATTGATGTTCCTGAACTCCTTGTGTAATTTTTTTTGCCACCATGAGATGACCAGCTACCAGAAATATATATATATTTTGAGATGGAGTTTCGCTCTTGCTGCTCATGCTGGAGTGCAGTGGCGCAATCTTGGCTCTCTGCAACCTCCACCTCCTGGGTTCAAGATGCTGTCTCCAAAAAAAAAAAAAAAAAAAAAAAGTAGACAGACTCAGGAGTGTCACATTTAATTCAAACATGGCTTGAATAGAATTTTTATTTTTGTTTCTAGAAATTATTTTTCCTGGGTATTTTAGACTGCCTTTCTTTAATTTGGCCTTCATGACTCAAGTAATGAAATGCAAAGATTCTGTCAATTAAAAATGTAAGCATTCAAATGCAAATAAATTAAGATAAATATTTCAGTATTTTACTATAATCACATTATAAAAAATCTATCAGTTTCTCAAAAAGTGTGAGTTCACTTCGGTCTGTAGTATGATTGTTACATTAGTAGCTCCTGGGTTTGGTATTATCTCCGTTTTCTTCTTGACAGCTAGACTGTTTCTTTGCCTGCTTGGGATTCCTTCTCATACCCTTTAATCTCCAGTGACAGTCATAAATGAATTCACCATCTTTTGTTGAGCAAAACTATTTCTCAATTTCATACTTAACAGAAGACTGAAATACAACCCAGAGAAGTTTGTAATCAATTTGACATAAAACCTCTCCGCAGTCTTTTGGGTATAAATTGGGGCCATCATAAAACTTGTTAAAGAATTGGGAAAATAAGCCTCATCTAAACATTGTATACCTGCTTATACTTATTTGCATTAAACTGATTCCATAAAAAAGGAGAAAAAAATGATAGTGTCTAGTTCAAATTGGCTCTCAAGCTAAATGTCTATCAGGTATTCATGCCAGATTAAAACCTGAAACAGCACTCTTCACAAAATAATCATTAGCTTACACTTACATAGTTCACAGGGAAGTGCTATAATAAGATTCAGAATAAGTAACAACATAAAGTTATCTACAGGAAAAATTTTCAGGGCTGCCTAGAAAAAAAGCCTAGAATATTAGGGTTTTCTCAGGCATAATTATGGAAGATTATGTTCATGAATATAATTATGTATATTTGCCTCAAAAAATGTTTTCCTCTTTAAAATCTACCTAAAGGAAAATTCAGCTGCATTTATGTAGTCTGTTAGGATAAAATAATATTGAATAGACACCTTAAAGTGCTAATCAAAATGTGATCCTTGGATCAGCAGGCAATGACATTAGCTGGGAGCTGTCCAGGAATGCAAAGCCTACGGCGCCACCCCACCTCTGCTACTTCAGTGTCTCTATTTCTACAAGCACTCCTCAGATGATTTGGGGTCACATTAAAGTTTAAGAAAAACAACTTCAAACTTACCTTTCTTCCTTGTAAACAGATGTACATACTTTATTTTGCTTTTAGGGACAAAGAAAAGTAGTATTCTAACTGCCAGATCAAGACTGGTTCTTAACATGTTCATGCTTTGGCCAGGCAAGGTAGCTCATGCCTGTAATCCCAGCACTTTGGGAGGCTGAGGCGGGTGGATCACCTGAGGTCAGGAGTTCGAGACCAGCCTGGCCGACAAGGTGAAATCCTGTCTCTACTAAAAATACAAAAATTTAGCTGGGCGTGGTGTTGGGCACCTGTAATCCCAGCTACTCAGAAAACTGAAGCCGAGAATCTCCAGAACCTGGGAGGCGGAGGCTGCAGTGGGCCGAGCTCGTGCCATTGTACTCCATCCTGGGCGACAAAAGCACAACTCCCATATCACCAAAACAAAACAAAAAAACACACAAAAAAACCAAAAAACAAAAAAAACACCCCCCCTCCAACCAAAAAGAAAAAAACACCAAAAAAAGATTTTCATGCTCTTTATATAACAATTTGAAAGGGCAAAACGAATTCATACTGTATAAGGTTTTCAAACTAAAATTAATTCATGGGTTTATGGTAAAATTAACCCACAAAGTTCAAGCAACTTAATAGAAATTTCTGATGTGTATTTCCAGACACTAGAATATGCCTGTTTAATGGCTAATTCTTTATATATACAATTCTAAAAAACAAGCAACTCTGACAATCTAAAGACTTTTACTGAAGCTTGGTTACAAAACATGATTTAAACTGGCATTAAGCGATTAACAGTTTCTACCACATTTATTATAACAATTTTCACTCTGCTGCCGAAACTTTAATATACGAACTTGCACAAATTCATTTATTTAGTTGAGGTCCTGCCGCAAACCTCACTGGAGATGTTACGCAGTACACAGTACATCTCCCCAAAGGTTTCAGATTAAGAGATCTCCCTTGTTTTTAGAGTGGCCCTTTAAGATAAGTATAGTTGACAGAGCAGGAGAAAAAACCAAGCAAAGAAAATCAAATCTACCTGAATAAACCTTCATGTTAATAGTGGCTAAATAAAAACAACATAATATGATGCCTTAGAAACAGCAACTGTGCAGTACGTTAAGAAAAGACAGACATGGCCAGGTGTGGTGGCTCAAGCCTGTAATCCCAGCACTTTGGGAGGCCGAGACGGGCAGATCACGAGGTCAGGAGATCGAGACCATCCTGGCTAACACAGTGAAACCCCGTCTCTACTAAAAAAATACAAAAAACTAGCCGGGCAAGGTGGTGGGCGCCTGTAGTCCCAGCTACATGGGAGGCTGAGGCAGGAGAATGGCGTAAACCCGGGAGGCGGAGCTTGCAGTGAGCTGAGATCTAGCCACTGCACTCCAGCCTGGGCGACAGAGCGAGACTCCGTCTCAACAACAACAAAAAAGAAAAACAAAAAGAAAAGACAGACACAATAAACTGCTCAAACAAGGTCTTAGGCTGGGGGTGTGTCTGAGAAAAGACTGAAAAATAAACGAAAATGGCAAAGGGCATCTTTTCTGAAATTTTCCGTCGAGAAACCAGAATTTAAAATAAAAAAGAGGCATTTCCATAGATGTATAGCAGATTCATCCAAAATAATGCAAATGGCTTCCTTGACCTTTAGATACCAATAGTCATAAAAATCAAGTCCATAAAAAATTCAGCCCATATTTTTAAGTTTTCTAGTATGCACCACACAATTACAACATGATGCCATTTATTTACATGATTCTGAAAGAACATGAGTCCCCAGGATCAAATATATACATTTTTAATATTTGAAATATTTACATAATGGAACCACATCAGGGTTCGAGGGTAAGAACAGTGTTTTCAAATGTCCTCTCGAGGTGTGTTTAAAAAAAAAAAAAAAAAAAAAAATCCAGTAATCCAAAGCTCACATTATGCTTTTCTAACAGGCCAATCTTTACCTTTCTTTTAAATAAGTATTCAGACATGGGAACAGCTGCATCTAATTTGTGTGAAAAGCTGTTTAAAACTTGTTACATTTTCAGGTAATTTTACTCCCTGGTGAAATTCTGATCTACAACAAAGAAAGCCCCAGGAATTTCTCTCAGCACATCATCAGTATAGTTTTAAACACTAATGAGCCAAGGTAAAACAAGATATAAACCTTCTACAAGACAAAAATGAAAACAAATAGTGGTTGGTAACTGCCTTGAATGATTTACCTTTATCCTTAAATAAGATGTAAACTTACAAATTGCCGAGCAGAATACCTATCATGTTTGTAAAACTCTCATTGTCTGTCAATTTGCCTAATTTTACTTCATTTTTTTTTGTTTTAAAGGGGGTTTTCACTTATACTTTTGGTGTGATGAATTTTTGTTAAATAAAGGGATATAATAGATTTCAACTAAGGACCAATTAGTGCAAAAATGCATTTAATACAACTCTCCAGTATTTTAGGATATGCCTCATTTCTGAGCAATAAAATTAAAGGGAAAAATCACTATGATCCACATTCCTTTAAAAGAGAAGCTGAAGCAGCCAGCTTATTAAAAAGAAAACCCCATCCAGTTAGCAGACTATTGCTCACGATACGAGAATACCATGCTCTGGGAAACTAATAACCTAATTATAACAGACATTTTAGGCTGGAACAGTATCATTTTTCCTTTACAATTCTATTCTTTAGTTAGGAAATGTTTTAAGGACCCCACCAAAGCAAATTAGGGAAAAGAAAGACTTTTACACATACATTCACAAACACATTCATACAGAAATACAGTAGGAATGGATTGTCTGCTAATTTTTGCATTCCAATTTTAAACTCCATGCCTTCACAAGGGCTTGCCATTTCTGATCAAAAGAGAGTGGGAGTGGTTAATAGTTTATGACTGGTGTTTTCAATTAAAATTGTTCATGTTGGTTCCTATACAGTACATTTCAATATTAAGTGCAATTCTGCAAAATAATTGGGGAGTTGTTTTAATATTTACAAGAAACAAATCAGCAGAACAAGATTATTATTAGATAGGCTGTGTACAGTAGCTGCGGCTTATAAAACATACCAGTAATTTGTACCTGGAGAGTATAAAGAGAACCAAGGATTCAGATGACTTTACAACCAAGGGAGTACACAGGGCAACAACAAATTAGAGGACCAAAAAATTCACATTTTCTACAATAAAAAAAAATTACAAATCTCACAATGTCTTCAAAGACAAAGAAAAATTCAAAGTCCTTAAAAGGGTGGCGAAGAAGAAACCTGAAATGGAACTCTTAATATAAAAAGTTTTACTTCACAAGACCAATTTTCTTGGCTTCTGTTTCATATATCAATAATCTCCACATTTTGACTATAAAAACTTCTGCTTCTTCATCAAGTACCTAAAGAGGAAACAAAACAGCAACACATGTAAGAGAAGCAATCATCAACATCTGCCAACAACAGTGACCAGTATAAAGTTTTTTATCCACTGACAATAAGCACTTATTACTTAAATGCTAGTTAAGATTGGTTTAGTGGTGGGGCACGGTGGCTCACACCTGTAATCCCAGCACTTTGGGACACTGAGGCGGGCAGATAACAAGGTCAGGAGATTGAGACCATCCTGGCTAACACAGTGAAACCCCATCTCTACTAAAAATATAAAAACTTAGCCAGGCGTGGCAGCCTGTGCCTGTATTCCCAGCTGCTGGGGAGGCTGAGTCAGGAGAATGGCGTGAACCCGGGAGGTGGAGCTTGCAGTGAGCCAAGATCACGCCACTGCACTCCAGCCTAGGCGACAGAGCAAGACTCCATCTCAAAAAAAAAAAAAAAAAAAAAAGTTTTAAGGTTGTTTTGAGGGGATAAATGAGATTCTGTATTGTTATTACATAGTTGTATATTTCGTTCTTCTTAAATTACTACGTTCTTTATAACACGTATTTGTTTTCCTTAGAAAGTAGTTTTACTTTCAGTAAAATGACTTAAAGAAAATTTGTCCAGTGTGAGAAATGTATTATTAATAAATAGTAAATGGGCCGGGCACAGTGGCTCACACCTGTAATCCCAGTACTTTGGGAGGCTGAGGCAGGCGGATCACCTGAGGTCAAGAGTTCAAGACCAGCCTGGCCAACATGGCAAAACCCCATCTCTCCTAAAAATACAAAAATTAGCTGGGTATGGTGGCAGGAACCTGTAATCCCAGCTACTTGGGAGGCTGAGGTAGGAGAATCGCTTGAACCTAGAAGGCGGAGGTTGCAGTGAGCCAAGATCATGTCATTGCACTCCAGCCTGGGCAACAAGAGCGAAACTCCTCGTCTCTAAATAAATAAATAGTAAATGTAAATTACCAACAACAAAAAAAATCATTCAAAATTCCATGGCTTACTAAACACAAACAGTACAATATTTTTGTGATCCCCCTTTTATTCTTTTATTTTACCTTTACAGATACTGCATTTATACACGTCTGACAAAACTACTTCCCAAGGAAACCACATGCTTTTCATAAAGAACATAGTAATTTAAAAAGAACTAAACAAATACACAATTACATAATAACAATACAGAATTTCATTTATCCCCCAAAACACAACCTCACAAACTTTTTTTTTTTTCCCTGGAGACAGGATCTCTCTTGTCACCCAGCCTGGAGTACAGTGGCGTGATCATGGTGCACTGCAGCCTTGAGCTCCCAGCCTAAAGTGATCCTCCCACCTCAGTCTCACCAGTAGCTGGGACTAGAGGTGTGCACCACTACTCCTGGCTACATTTTTGTGCTTTTTAAATAGAGACAGGGTCTCCCTGTGTTGCCCAGGCTGGTCTCAAACTCCTGGGCTCAAGCAATCTGCCCACCGTGGTCTTCCAAAGTGCTGGGATTACAGGTTTGAGCTGCTGTGCACAGCCCAACCGTGCCATCTTAACTAGCATTTATTGTGTACTCGACACTAAAGTGAACATTAAATGAGGATATAAGTAGTACAGTGTTCAGAATACAGTAAACAGAATAAGCAAACACAATCATCATCACGGGGCACACATGACTACTAAGTAACAAGTCTTCCAGTGGTGGACAAGGAAATTGTCTTCCTCTCTACTTGTGAATTAGGGTCCTTGTGTCCCCATCACTATTCCTGCCATCATCCCATACACACATCTAGCCCTCTACATTATGGCTGCTGTGAGGTGAAATGGACTACTCTGCTCCCTTCTAAAGGGGGCAGCTATGACTGTGCTCCAGAAGTGTGGCCTAGAGTTGCCAGGTCTTCATAGAGGAGGCTTGTGGTAGGAATTTAGAGTACTCAATCTCTAGTCAGACTACATAGGTTCAAATTCTCTAGTCAGACTACATAGGTTCAAACTGCAGTGCTGCCTCTTACTCAGCGATAGGTCCTTGGTTGGGTTACTTAACCTGAGCCTCAGTTTCCTCATCTCTAAAGCGGAGGGGATGTAGCTACATACCATAGCAGTAGGTACTAAGTGGGAATTAAAAGAGATGGTATGTAGTTAAGTGCTCTGAAAAGTGTCTGGTATGTAACAAGTACTTAATAAATACCTAGGAGAAGGCTGGGCACAGTGCCTCACGCCTCTAATCCCAGCACTTTGGGAGGCCTAGGTGGGCAGATCACCTGAGGTCAGGAGTTTGAGACCAGCCGGGCCAACATGGTGAAACCCATCTCTACAAAAATTACAAAATTTAGCCAGGCGTGGCTAAATTTTAGTCTCTACAAAAATACAAAAATTAGCCAGGCGTGGAGGTGGGCACCTGTAATCCCAACTACTTGGGAGGCTGAGGCAGGAGAACTGCTTGAACCCAAGAAGTAGAGGTTACAGTGAGCCAAGATCATGCCACTGCCACTCCATACAGCCTGAAAAACAGAGCAAGACTCTGTCTCAAACAAACAAAAGAAATTAAAAAAAAAAAAAAAAGAAATTTGTCGCTTTCTCAATGATGGCAATTAATTAAAGAACTTTTGATCAGATTTCTATGAGCCAGATTTGACCTTCATTTAAGAACTCTGTTGTAACACTAATCCACATCTGAGTCACACTTCAGGGAGATGTAGGCACAAAATGCAACCAAACTTCATTTAATTTACATAAAATGAAAAAGATACAATAGAAAGAAGTCAGACTTTTGTTCAGAGTAAAACAGTACTCAGGCTAAAAATTCAGTCTCCTCATTTATTCAAGAAATATTTACAAGGCCCCTGAGCTTTTTAGCGGAGCTGTTTGACAACACTAGCTCAACTGGTTTCCTCTCATTCTAATCAACAATGAGCCACAAAATCATAAACAGTGGTCTAAATACACTCCAAATATCAATGTATTACAACAGATCAAAAAATCTAAAATTAACACTGACATGTAATCTTTACTGTGATAGGAACTCTGCTGAGGCCAAACACTGGAACACTGTTTCATTTAAAACATGTCTTCACTCAGGCCTAACTAGGACACCCTCTATTCCAAGAAAAACAGGGCTGGAAGCTTCAGGAAAGTTCAGAATCCAGCCCTAAGGACTGAAATCTATTCACATTTCTCCTTTCCTCTGAGGCAATGAAGTTTTCACAAATGTTTTATCAGGTGTTCTAAACAACAGCTGCATCAAGCTAGCTAGGCAGCAGAATAACATTCTAAAACCAGAATGTTATCTGGCTTTAGACACCGTAAAATGCCTGGCCACAAAGCAGCTTGAACTCACAATTCTTCTTTTTGACTATAAACCCCACTATGTCCCTCCCTGACATCTTTGGTGGCAGTTCCAACTGCAAGTACTGCCAGTCATCTACCATTTCATATCATGTTTGATGATCCTTACTTACTCATCTTCCCATTGCTGCCTTCTCGCTCTGCCCTTTGGACTCCTGTTCTATTTTATACTACACACCAACAACTAAATTAGGGTTTTCCTCTTAACAGAAAACCTCCTCCGTCTCCTAAAGCCCTGGCACTTCTCGGGCAGTCTCTCACTCTCAATGTCAGTCTCCACAGGAATGACTGGTGGGTCTTCGCTGTTTCTTTCTTGGCAAAAAAAATAACAACTCCATGGACGTTCATGAGCTCTCACCACCTTATCCATTGCAAGAGCAGCTATCTGGCAAGTATCTTATCTTCCCCCCACTTAAATGAGTGCTCTGGCAACTATTTCCAGTATTTCTCTCCAATCTGACTCCCAATACCCAGGAATTTCCCACAGTCATACTGTGCACCTTGCCATCGTGTGGACTGACCTACCACACAGACTTGAACTTTCTACACTCTTGACCATAACCTCTTCTTTCAGTTGTTTTATTACAATTCACCTTCCACAACTTCACTGGAACCACTAGTCCTTAATTCATTCAAACCACCAGCTCCATTCAGGTATTATTTTCTTCTTTTCCTAACTTGGAGATCATAGTTCATTCAATCTCTTGCTCAACCTTTACCATCAATTATCTTCTCCTTTCCTTGTCTCACAAAATCAGTGTTAACTACATGCTACCACTGACTGTAATCCCAAATTAAATGCAACGAGGATTTGACATTCACTGTCAGTACAACAAGTGTTTGGATACCTGTCCAAAAACCAGCATATATATACAACCTTGTGGCCAAAAAGAAGGAAATAGTGTCCTTTACAGGGTCATGGATGGAACTGGAGGCCACTATCCTTAGCAAACTAACGCAGGAACAGAAAACCAAATACAGCATGTTCTCACTTATAAGTGGGAGCTAAATGATGAGAAAACATGAACCAAGAGAGGGGAACAACACACAAGGTGGCCTATCGTAGGGTGGAGGGTGGCAGGAGGGAGAGGATCAGGAAAAATAACTAATGACTACTAGGCTTAATACCTGGGTGATGAAATAATCTGTTCAACAAACCCCCAGGCACAAGTTTACCTATATAACAAAACTGCACATGTATCCAACTTAAAAAACACACACACATACACACACAACTACATGTCTCAGTTTCTGTGGTAATCCCTGTGATGCTTAACCTAACTGCTATCAATGCCATCAGATGTTCTATCTCCTCTACCTCCATTATCGTTTCTACATATCTAATTCAAACAAGTACATCAAGGTTTCAGTATCTGTATATCTGTCTCTCTGCTACTACAGGTCATTTGTTCTACATTATGCTTCTAGCACATTGTGCTGGGCATAGGGAAAACATGAATGGAACTGGTGGAAAAGAATAAAGCCCTATTTATTTATTTAGAGATGGGGTCTCACTCTGTCACCAGGCTGGAGTGCAGTGGTGCAATCTCGGCTCACTGCAACCTCCACCTCACAGGTACAAGTGATTCTCCTGCCTCAGCCTCCCCGAGTAGCTGGGAATACAGGCGCACGCCACCATTCACAGCTAATTTTTGTATTTTTCATAGAGACAGGGTTTCACCATGTTGGTCACGATGGTCTCGATCTTTTGACCTTGTGATTCACCCGCCTCAGTATCCCAAAGTACTGGGATCACAGGCATGAGCCACTGCACTCAGCCCCTCAAGTTTTAATTCAGGCCTAAAAAAGATTCTGGAACAAAGGCAGGAAGTGAATCAAATTCAAAAGTGAGTTTATATAGATGTTAATTAAAATATTAATAATAGTGCATTTCTGGCCAGGTGTAGTGGCTCATGTCTGTAATCTCAACACTCTGCGAGGCTGAGGCAGGAGGATCACTTGAGCCTAGGAATTCAAGACTACCCTGGGCAACATAGTGAGACCCCATCTATATTTTAAGACAAAAAAAAAAATTTTTTTTTTTTTAATTAAAAGAAATAAAAATAGTGAATTTCTAACTTACCATAGCAACATCATCTAAAATGCTCTGGGGTGAACTATGTGCCATAACCTAAAAGAGAAAAATAATTGTCATATTAAAAATAAATAAAAATTAACAATATAGTCAAGAAATTTTAAGGTATGAATCCTCAAATTCAGACAGGAGTTTCTTGTGACTAAGGAACCATTCTATAAATGTTTTAATTTTCAGAATATCATTCTTCAATGAAAGAGGCACCAAAACCTGGAATCTTAATCTCTATAGCTGTCTGTAGTCTAATTTTAAGTCAAATCTGACACAAGTTTTTTTTTTTTTTTTTTTTTGAGACGGAATCCTGCTCTGTCACCCAGGCGCAGTGATGCTATCTCAGCTCACTGCAAGCTCTGCCTTCTGGGTTTATGCCATTCTCCTGCCTCAGCCTCCCAAGTAGCTGGGACTACAAGTGCCTGCCACCAAGCCCGGCTAATTTTTTGTATTTTTAGTAGAGATGGGGTTTCACCGTGTTAGCCAAGATGTTAGCCAGGATGGTCTCAATCTCCTGACCTCGTGATCCGCCCGCCTCAGCCTCCCGAAGTACTGGGATTACAGGCATGAGCCACCGCGCCCGGCCTTGACACAAGTTTTAATGCCACAATAATTACAAGTTAGAGAAGGCAGAGTAAATTTACTGTTCATATCAAAAGAGCACTGCTAGCAGAAAAATACCTTAGCTATACCTTTATAGAAATACGGTGTTTCTACTATGTTAACTGTTCTATTAAAGTTAAGACTATGTTTTCAGGAGACAATGGGAAGATATACCTTAGTGGTTAAGAGCATGGGTTTCAGAGGCTAGACTCAGTATACAACATAGCCAAGACACAACTTCTCCTTAAACCTCAATTTCTTCATGTATAAAATGGGTATAACATTCATGACAGACACATTCTAACAGTGTTATGTTAAAAGAAGTTTGTTTTTTTTTTTTTGAGACAGAGCTTTACTCTTATCGCACAGGCTGGAGTGCAATGGCGCGATCACAGCTCACTTCAACCTCCGCCTCCCGGGTTCAAGTGATTCTCCTGCCTCAGCCTCCAGAGTAGCTGGGAATACAGGGGCCCACCATCATGCCCACCCTATTTTTGACTTTTTAGTAAAGACGGGGTTTTACCATGTCGGCCGGGCTGGTCTCGAACTTGTGACCACAAGTGTTCTGCCCCGTTGGCCTCCCAAAGTGCAGGAATTACAAGGCTTGGGCCACCACTTTGCTAACATTTTATAGAACTTTATCTTCGGCTAGCGTGATGGCTCACGCCTTGTAATCCCTGCACTTTGGGAGGCCAACGCGGGCAGATCACTTGAGGTCAGGAGTTCGAGACCAGCCTGGCCAATGTGGTGAAACCCCGTCTCTACTAAAAATATAAAAAATTAGCCTGGTGTAAACCAAACACTGCATGTTCTCACTCACAAGTGGGAGCTGAACAATGAAAACACATGGACACAGGGAGGGGAACATCACACAGCTGGGCCTGTCGCGGAGTTGGGGGCTAAGGGAGGGAGAGCATTAGGAGAAATACCTAATGTAAATGATCGGTTGATGGGTGTAGCAAACCACCATGTTACACCTATGTAACAAACCTGCACATTCTGCATATGTACCCCAGAATTTAAAGTATAATTTTAAAAAAAAGAAAGAAAGAAAAAATTAGCAGGATGTGGTGGCATGTGCCTATAGTTCCGGCTTCTCAGGATCCTAAGGCAGGAGGATCACTTTAGGCTGGGCATTCAAAGCTGCAGTGAGCCATGATTGCGCCACTGCACTCCAGCGTGGGGGACAAAGCAAAACTCCGACTCAAAACAAAAAACAGCAACAACAACAAAAAACAAACAAAACACAATATCTGCCGAGAACACAGCCTGTCAGTCAATAAACACTGATCGTTACTATGATACGAAACGAACTATTTTCATCCTATCCAAAGGATGGGTGACTGACAAAGGAGTTGATAGCAAAAGCTACTGGCTATGTACATAAAATCTCAACATAATTATTCTAACCAAGACAAGAAGAAGATGGCATAGCATTCTCAGGGGCAGAAAGAGAGCACACAATTGGCAGTAACCAGCAATTCCACCCTCCTTAACCCACAGAAAGAAGAACACGTGGTGTGCAGAGTCTGAAGTTAGATGGAAGGGTTCATTAAAACAGACATAAATCTGCATCCACTGCAGTGAATAATGAAACACACCAAAAATAAAAATAACTTCTAAAAAGCAGATATAAATCACTTAATTGAACCTAAACCATCATGCAACTTGACTCTGTAAAATTTCTGCTTTTTTAAAAAGTATCTAATATTTTAATATATAAAATAAAAGCTGGCATGGAAGAGAATAGAAGACTAACCTTAGAACAAACAAAATCAACTAATGTAGCTTCCTCTTCACCTATATATTCTATGATTTTCTTATTAATCCATGGTCTAATTCGACGTTCCATCAGTATCTACAAAACAAAGCATGGTTACTGAATTAAAGAATTGTAACTTGCGATCACAGTTATTAAAGCTTCATGATTTTTCCTGAGACTAAAATATGTTAATTCACAAGTTGAACTAAGACAGATATGTATCAAGATACAATCATCTGCTTTTAATAAGTCTTCAAGTACCACCAAAAAATTTTCCATTATTACTAATTTCTTGACCATGGCATTGAGTTGGTGTCAAGATGATCATCCCTACTTATTTGACATTAATAGAATCAAACGAGGTTTTTTTTCCTTCAAATGAATTTTTATGGCATATTCCAACTGTTCCCAATAACATGATGAAATATAATTTCCTACTCACAGAATCCACAATAGACCAATCCAGGGGATAAGCGAAGAGCTCAGGTTTGGCTGTAGGGATTTTCTCAATGAGACTCTTAATGTGTTTACGCTTTTCTTCAGTGTTTACAGTGCCTTTGGCTGCATTTTTATCATCTTCACCATAATCCAAGGGAACGAGTTTCCTTTTTCGGGGTACGTCATCACTGTCTTCATCCTCAAATTTGTTAAAGACACTATCTACAGGCAGTTTCTTTCTCTTCACAGAATTAGGCTGACCAGGACTATTGGAAGCACCTACAGTAAAAACACTCTCTTAGCATGATGACTTAATTTCCAAATGTTTCATTTTACAACCCACCATCCCTCAAAAGCAATGCAAAATATACTTCCACAAATCTTAGAGAAAGATCCCAACTGTAAAAAATAACTCACTACTCACAAGTGCTAGAAAATTAAACTTTTCACTTCTTCTCAGAACTCGAGGCAGCTGCAGATATAGGAGCACTAGTAAAACTATGAAAACAATCGTGAGCTAGAAAGGCATTTTTTAGTAATCTTCTATCTACCTAACCAAGCAAAAATATATATTTTTTTCCTTAAAGCACAATACAGGTATTTGCAGGGGTGAAGGGAAGAAAATAAAGAAGGAAGGAAATGCTAACGTACCCAGTTTAAGACTTAGTCCTATTTTTGGCCTATGCTCCTCAGGTTGCTGTTGATCTGGTGAGTTTTCATGAGGAATAATAATACCACAGGGAGACTCATCTCCAGGAGTGTTAGGTGTTGCATTGCCACTGGCAGAGGAAACAGACGGAGCAGAGCTGATGGGCCTCAGAGTAGGTTTCAGACAAGGCTTTTGCTCTGGCTCCTCTTCCTCTTCCATGGGTTCTTCTCGTTTTTCTTCTTTTTCTTGCTTTTCTTCTTCCTCCTCTTCTGATTCTGGCTCTTGCTTTATTTGTGGCTGCCTGCGCCTCTCAGCCTCTTGTTCCATCTAAAACCAAAACAATAATCTGATTAACTACAACTCTACACCATTCAACTTGATTTTTGTTTTACATTATCTCTTGTAAAATGTCTTTATGAAAAGAGAAAAAGCCAGGCGTGGTGGCTCACGCCTGTAATCCCAGCACTTTGGGAGGCCGCGGCAGGCAGATCACCTGAGGTCAGGAGTTTGAGACCAGCTTGGCCAACATGGTGAAACCCTGTCTCTACTGAAAATACAAAAATTAGCCAAGTGTGGTGGTGTGAGACTGTAATCCTAGCTACTCAGGAAGCTGAGGCAGGAGAATCGCTTGAACCTGGGAGGTGGAGGTTGCAGTGAGCCTCGCAGAATTGCACTACAGCCTGGGCAACAGAGCAAGACTCCATCTCAAAAAAAAAAAAAAAGAAAAAGAAAAAGAAAAAAAAAAGGACATGGGCAGTGGCTCAAACCTGGGTAAAACAGGAAAACCCCATCTCTACAAAAAAGTATAAAGAAGTTAGGCACTCTGCTCATACTTGTAAGTGTCCCAGACACTCAGGAGGTAGAGGCCTGAGGACCACTTGAGCCCAGGAGGCAGAGGGTGCAGTGAACCAAGATTCCACCACTGCACTCTAGCCTAGGCAACAAAGCCAGACTCTGTCTCAGGAAAAAAAAAAAGGCCAGGCACGGTGGTTCACGCCTGTAATCCCAGGACTCTGGGAGGCCAAGATGGGCGGATCACTTGGGGTCAGGAGTTCAAGACTAGCCTGATCAACATGGTAAAACCCCGTTGCCACTAAAAATACAAAAATTAGTCAGGAGTGGTGGTGCATGCCTGTAATCCCAGCTACTCGGGAGGCTGAGGCAATAGAATTCCTGGAGCCTGGGAAGCGGAGTTTGCAGTGAGCCGAGATGACACCACTGTACTCCAGCCTGGGCGACAGAGCGAGACCCCGTCTCAAAAAAATAAATAAATAAAAATAAAAATACAGGCCGGGCGCAGTGGCTCAAGCCTGTAATCCCAGCACTTTGGAAGGCCGAGACGGGCAGATCACGAGGTTAGGAGATCGAGACCATCCTGGCTAACACGGTGAAACCCCGTCTCTACTAAAAGATACAAAAAATTAGCCGGGCAAGGTGGCGGGCGCCTGTAGTCCCAGCTACATGGGAGGCTGAGGCAGGAGAATGGCGTGAACCCGGGAGGTGGAGCTTGCAGTGAGCTGAGATCCGGTCACTGCACTCCAGCCTGAGCGACAGAGCGAGACTCCGTCTTAAAAAAAATAAAAATAAAAATAAAAATACAAATACAAAAATTAGCCAGGCAAGGTGGCATGCACCTGTAATCCCTAATACTAACCAGCTACTTGGGTACCTGAGGCAGAAGAATTCCTTGAACCCAGGAGTCAGGGGCTGCAGTGAGCAGAGATCACACTATTGCACTCCAGTGTGGGCAAGAGAGCGAGACTGCATCTCAAAAACAAAAAAAAACAAAACAAAAAACAAAAAAGGAAACAGCTTTATTTTAAAAACAAAATACTGGCCGGGTGCGGTGGCTCACGCCAGTAATGCCAGCAGCACTTTGGGAGGCCGAGGCGGGTGGATCACCTGAGGTCAGGAGTTCGAGACCAGCCTGGACAACATGGTGAACCCCTGTCTCTACTAAGAAAACATAAAAAATTAGACAATCCCAGCTACTCCAGAGGCTGAGGCAGGAGAATCGCTTGAACCCGGGAGGCAGAGATTGTAGTGAGCCGAGATCACGCCCATTGCACTCCAGGCTGGGTAACAAGAGTGAAACTCCATCTCAAAATAAATAAATAAAAACAAAATACTTTGAATGGCAATAGAGAAGGAATTTAAATCACAGAAAGTAAGTGTCAGAGCAAATTATAGGAAGAACAGGTTCAACTATAGAAATAACAGATTCTAGCAAAGTGGCATTAGAAGACATACAATAGGCCGGGCGCAGTGGCTCAAGCCTGTAATCCCAGCACTTTGGGAGGCCGAGGCGGGCAGATCACGAGGTCAGGAGATCGAGACCATCCTGGCTAACATGGTGAAACCCCGTCTCTACTAAAAAAATACAAAAAAACTAGCCGAGCGAGGTGGCGGGCACCTGTAGTCCCAGCTACTCGGGAGGCTGAGGCAGGAGAATGGCGTAAACTGGGGAGGTGGAGCTTGCAGTGAGCTGAGATCCAGCCACTGCACTCCAGCCTGGGCGACAGAGTGAGACTCTGTCTCAAAAAAAAAAAAAAAAAAAGACATACAATAGAATGGCCAGGTGCAGTGGCTCATGCCTGTAATCCCAGTACTTTGGGAGGCTGAGGCCAGTGATCACTTGAGGTAGACCAGCCTGGCCAACATGGTGAAACCCTGTCTCCAATTAACAATACAAAAATTAGCTGGGCGTGGTGGCGGGCACCTGTAATCCCAACTATTTGGGCAGTTGAGCCAGGAGAATAACTTGAACCCAGGAGGCAGAGATTGCTTGCAGTGAGCTGAGATCGCACCACTGCACTCCTGCCTGGGAAGACAGAGCCAGACTCCATTAAAAAAAAAAAAAAAAAAAAAAAAGACATACATAGAAAACAAATGAATAAGACATCCGCAGGATGTTTAGAATGAAGTTGTAAATCAACTAATACTGACAACTTGTGTAATTAAAGTACTAATAACGTTCCACAAAATAGCACGTTACATGGAGCATAAAATGCATTTCCCTTAACTATAAATTAAACTGCATCATAGTTGGCTTTAAGATGACATGATAACCTTAAAACAAAATCATGTGGATGGTGTATAGTATCTTACCCTCTGGAGCTCTGCATCTGGATCTGGATGCCCTTCTGCCAGAAGGCGCTGCCTGATTTCCTCAAGCTCTTCCTTCTCTCTCTTCCTATCTCGTTCATCTGCTTCCATTTCCTTTTCTCTATCACGCAATCTTTTCTGAAGAGCACTTCCTCTGTAAAAGTGAATGATAAAAGGCTTCATTTAATACTCATTAAGCAGTACACATTGAGCAGTACACATGACATCTCCAACAGCACCTCTTTTCAATACTACAACCTGCATGCTAAGAGGTTAAAGAATGTCTTAATGTTCCATATTTATAGAACACACCAGAGTGTGTTCTCTACCTGTAAATGTATAACAAATAAGCATTATCTTGTCATTTACCACTACGTTCCCTTCATCCTTAAAGTCATTCTAATAAATGTTTAAAGAAGTAAAATAGTCGCTTTCAGAAAGGCAGCTCACATTTTGTGCCTATTTCACAAGGAATACCCAACAAATAATTTTCATTTTCCTAGATACCAACCTAAAAAAATATATAAAGTAGCATTAGTAGCACTGAGAGTTCTGTATCCTCAATTTATTCACTTGTAAAAAATATCTCAGAAAGTAGTGCAGAATCAACAGAAAGCAGAGGTTCTCTCCTATCTAGCAGTTCATTACTTCTCAGAATGTTGACGTTATACATTGCCACTTTATGCTTCTAGCCTTCAATAATTTTACTGATTTCATGGCATTTTCTACAAAGCCAAATCCCTGGCACTCTTTAAATTTAAGCAACTAATTACAATGTTTTAATTATTTTGGCTATATTGTATTAAACTATATTAAATATCTTCACTATGATTGTATCATGTCAGACAAATTAGATAAAATACTACAGATAAAACAGAACTATAGATAAAATAGTATCAAGACACTGTCTATATCCCCAGGGAACTTACAGTTTGGATGGAAGGAAGAGCAAAACAAGCAATTTTGACATAATGTCATAAATACTAGAATGAGAGTAGTTTGAAAATGCCATGGGAACAAAGAATGAGAGAAGGCAGTTGTCACACTCTTACTTCACAATAATGTATCAATTTGGAGATGGGGTGACAGACAGAGGTCAAATTGCTAGGAGACCAAAATTTCTAGACAAATCCAGATAGTTACAGAGATTAGTTGTAACTCGCTATAAAAATTGGACCTAGGAGACAGGTGTGGTAGCTCACACCTATAGTCCAACCTACTCAAGAGACTGCGAAGGGAGGATTGCTTGAGCCCAAGAGTTCAAGGTTACAATGAACTATGATCATGCCACTGCATTCCAGCCAAGGTAAGACCCTGTCTCTAAAAAACATCAAGAAAAATTTTTAAAAATCAGACCTATTTACAACACACAAAGATAAAAATAGTATTATTTGATATAATACTATCATGGGCTCCCCTACTGCACAAAAGATGTATAGAAACGTTGATACTTGGCCGGGCGCGGTGGCTCAAGCCTGTAATCCCAGCACTTTGGGAGGCCGAGACGGGCGGATCACGAGGTCAGGAGATCGAGACCATCCTGGCTAACACAATGAAACCCCGTCTCTACTAAAAATACAAAAAAAAATTAGCCGGGCGAGGTGGCGGGCGCCTGTAGTCCCAGCTACTCGGGAGGCTGAGGCAGGAGAATGGCGTAAACCCGGGAGGCGGAGCTTGCAGTGAGCCGAGATAGCGCCACTGCACTCCAGCCTGGGCGACAGAGCGAGACTCCGTCTCAAAAAAAAAAAAAAAAAAAAAAAAAAGAAACGTTGATACTTTTCTGATAGGTCTTTTCTCCCAAGAAAACAGTATATTCACTATAGAAGTAATTATTACACGGAATGTGAAAGTTTCTTGTTTTCTTATTCCACTTAGTGAACCTGCATCATCAACTGTGCGTATGGGAAAATACAGCTAATAAAAAACCAAGTAGGAGTCCACAGAACAAGCCTTCTTTACCTGTAATATTTGGGGTCATCTCTATCATCATCATAGTCTTCTAAAAATTCTTTTAGTCGTTTAGCTTCTTTGGCCTTTGAGGAAATAAGGACAATGTATAAAAATAACATAAAAGCAATAAAGATTACCCTTCCCTTTTCCGTGTAAACAGATTTTTCAGACTCAGACATTAACCAAGAGTAATGGGAAGATTTATAGGAATTTCTCTTCACATAATTTTAGGAAAAACATGGCCGTTTCAATAAATGAAGTTTCTCCTGGATCCCAGAATTTAAACCATATTTATTAAGGTATAATGTATCCAGCTATTTGGTTTAAATAAACTTGTTGGGCTAGACTGGGAAATGTATTTTTACTATTTTCTATAGAGAAAATATTTTCTAATTTAAGTTGGAGCTATCTGCACAGCTCTCTCTCTACAGTTGTACATAAAATGTTTTTACTGTAAAATGAGATATGTATAAAATACCACTGTATGCCATAAGATAATAATACTTTGGTTAAAAAAAAGATTTTTCTTATCCCCTTAAATTTTATTTTTCATATACTTCATATATTAATTATAAGTCCCATTAGACATTTTAAATTTTTTGCCTCTAAGAAAAGTCCGAATGAGGACGTATCTGTAAAATGCAAACCACATATATATACTACGCTACAATAAATATGCTCTTTGAATATAATCGTCAAAATACAATACCTAAGCACACCAACAAAACTGGAGATTATCTTATTAAATGAAAAATACGGCTCACACCTGTAATCCCTGCACTTTGGGAGGCCAAGGCAGGCAGATCATTTGAGGTCAGGAGTTTGAGACCATCCTGGCCAACATGGTGAAACCCCATCTCTACTAAAAATACAAAAATTAGGTGGGTGTGGTGGCACACACCTGTAATCCCAGCTACTTGGGAGGCTGAGGCAGGAGAATCGCTTATCACTTGAACCTGCGAGGAGGAGGTTGCAGTGAGCCAAGATTGCACCCCTGCGTGGATGGCAGAGCAATACTCCGTCTCAAAAAAAAAAAAAACCTATATACATATACACGTTTACATGTATGTATGTATATGTTTTTTAATTCCATTTTTAAGGTAGATGATACTATAAGAAATAGTTTTTAAGAAACGCAGAAATTTAAATCATGTTCATCAATCAATTTAAAGGTTAATGCCTACCTAACTCTAAACTGATAGCAAACAAGCCATGAGATAAAATGAATCTCTTACTCTTAACTTATGGAATTTGAAATGCAACTATTACATCTAATAACAACAGTTCAACAATTTTAAAAATATGCAGATTCTTAAAAATAAGTTAATAACTTTTTGACTTAAATATTACTATGACAAATTTACTTTGATGGTATACAGAAAGATAACTTTGGATGCAGCAAAAATTTGAAAAGAGGAAAAAAGATTTTGGTGTACTTAAATTGGCTCAAAATGCTCAAAATACACAAAAATTAAATTATTCATGAACAGAGAAGCGTGTGCATTTCAATTATTAAGTTACTTGTAGTCAGCAGTGAAGATATAATCTGACTTTATACCTGAAAAATCACTTACTTTGGCCTAGAATCTTACCATTTCTCTTCTTCTTTCTTCTTCTCTTTCAGCTTCTTTCTCATATTCCCGGGTTTTCTTTCGTTCTCTGATTTCCCAATTCTTAAGGCGCTAAAAAAATTAAAATTTTGAAAGCTTTAAAAGTTTAGACATAGCGTTCTATAAATTTTGGTTAACCTATTAAGGGATATCAAGATAAGAATAAAAGCATTTGTTCAACTTACCTCTTGATAAGCAGCTTCTTTCTCTCGGAGTTTTCTTTCAAGTTTTCTTCGTTCATATGCATCTTCTTCATCTTCTTCTCGGTCCCGTTTTTTGTCTTTTTCTCTTTCTCGCTCCCGTTCCCTCTCTCGCTCTCTCTCTCGCTCCCGTTCTCGTTCTCGCTCTCGTTCTCTCTCTCTCTCTCTTTCCCGCTCTCGTTCCCTTTCACGATCTCTGCTTTTTTCTCTAATGTAAACAAAATATTTTACAAACCTGTCAGTCTACTTTCTGTTTTCAAGACCAAAGTAAAGGAGGACAACATACATTATGAAATAATATAAAATCTCACAGGCCAGAATCTAGCACTTGATTTCCAGAGAACTATATAACCTCTTCTACACTCACGAGAAAGACATAAATTGCAGTCACAAATCCTAAAATGCATTCTAATATCAATGTTAATGCTTAATGGTATGTCAGAAAACAAATACAATCTAAATATAAAATAGTTACAAATCATTAAAATGAATGATTAGTTAATGCCCATCATATACTGGAGTAACAGTCAATCCCCTGATGGTGTAAAACAGAAAAAAGGAAAACTGTTAATTCCCAAAAGAAATATGAAGGACTAATGAATATGTTAAGAGAGAGTAAAATAATCTTTTGTTTAAAAAAAAAAAAGAGTTTAGCTTACTAGTAATCAAGGAGTATGTGCTGGCAAACGTGGAAAACAGAGAATTTTGACATGTTGCATGGATTAAGTAAGAACTTTCATAAGTATCAGCACTGAAAGTCCTCAAATATTTAATTAGAATGATAAAATCTAATTCCAGCATTTTAAGAAGCTGAGGCAGGAGGCTTTCTTGAGGCCAAGAGGCATGGTGGCACGTGCCTGTAGTCCTGGCTACTCCAGAGGCTGATGTGGGAAGATCCTATGAAACCAGGACTTCGAGTTTACGGTGACCTATGATTACATCACCGCACTCCAATCAAGGTGACGGAGCACGCCTGTCTCCAAAAAAAAAAAAAAAAAAAAAAGGTAGTAAAACCAAACTGCAGATTATATATAGTATGGTGCCAAGGATCTAATCAAATAACTGCATGTATGTGTATTTAATATGTATATATGAAATATACTCTTCATGGATACACTTATGCCATAAATATGAGAGATGGATTTTATACATACCAACCTCTCAATGACTGTATCAGGGATGGACAGAATGAATAATTTTAATGCCTACTAAAGGTTGAGTTTCCAGTTCTAGTTCTAGCAATTAGGTGAAATGACCTAAAGTGGAACTCCCTCCAGCCATAATCAAGAAAGAAACTGCAACACAGTAATGTATATTTTAAAACTAGCTTGAAGAAAAGGAGCTTTTTCTCTCTTCCTTGCTGCTTTCTCCTCTTCCTTTGTTCATGTTTGCTATACCTCATTGCTCAACAATGAGATGACTCATCAAAATAATTCAATATAAGGCCGGCCGTGGTGGCTCACACCTGTAATCCCAGCACTTTGGGAGGCTGAGGCGGGCAGATTCCTGAGCTCAGGAGTTCGAGACCAGCTGGGCAACATAGTAAAACCTGGTCTCTAAAAAAAAAAAAAATTCAAAAATTAGTCCGGGACAGTGGTATGTGCCTGTAGTCCCAGCTACTCGGGAGGCTGAAGCAGGAGAATTGCTTAAGCCTGGGAGGCAAAGGTTGCAATGAGCCAAGACTGCACCACTGCACTCCAACTTGGGTGACAGAACAAGACCATGCCTCAAAAAAAAAAAAAAAAAAAAAAAAAATTAACCAATATAATTTAAAAAATTTAAATAAAAAATAAAACCTTCCAAAGAGCAAAATTACTAGGAGCCAGAGGTAGAGGTAGATAGTCAATTTATAGACAGAAAGATTAAGCTGTGGCAGTGCAGTGGGCTAAAAAATCAAATAAAAATGCTAGGGGCTAAAAAGATGTGGTGCTAGAGTTGATGTCTCAGTATACAGAACTTCAACGAAAATAACAACTTAAAAAATACCCACAGACCCAGGGAGACAGCAGGGAGTCATGTCTGCCCAGAACACTGAGTGGCCACTGTGTTTCTATAAAAAGTGGCTTCAGACAGAAATTAACCAGAGTTGAAAATTATTACTTTCACCCATAGTGAGTGAGAGTGTGCGTGTGTGTGTGTGTGTGTGTGAGAGAGAGAGAGAGAGAGAGTGTGCGAGAGAGACAAAGAAAGAGAGAGAGAGACAGACAAAGACCATGTTGTCTCTAAAAAAAATTCTCAGGCCGGGCGCAGTGACTCACGCCTCTAGTCCTAGCACTTTGGGAGGCTGAGGCAGGCGGATCACTTGGGGCCAGGAGTTCAAAAACCAGGCTGATTAACATGGCAAAACCCCATCTCAACCAAAAATACAAAAAATTAGCTGTGCATGGTGGTATGAACCTGTAATCCCAGCTACTTGGGAGGCTGAGGAACGAGAATCACTTGAACCCAGGAGGCGGAGATTGCAGTGAGCCATGCTCAGCCACTGCAGTCCAGCCTGAGTGACAGAGTGAGAATGTCTCACACACACACAAAAAATCCTCTCATTCCATGAATGCAAATGGTACTCTGGAGGACTACCTGGTAGTTCTATAAAAGCTATTAGGAAACAGTAACTTCTGTAAAGACTTACCTTGATCGACTCCGATCCTTATTACGATCTGAGCTCCTTTCTCTATCCCGGTCACGATCTCTCTCTCGATCCCGATCTCGGTCTCTCTCTTTCGTCCGGTCACGGTCCCTATCCCGTTCTCGTTCCCGCTCCCGTTCTTTCTCCTTTTCTCGTTCACGTTCTCTTTCCCTTTCTCGTTCCCGTTCTCGCCTTTCTCGTTCCCTTTCACGCTCCCTCTCTCTTTCTCTCCGTTCTTTCTCAATTTCCTGTCTTTCTTTTTCCTTTTTGCCTTTCTCTTCTTCCAGTTTCTAGAAACCAATAAAAGCACTTTTAGAGTTAACTCTGTAGCTCCAGTATTCAGATTTTTCCCGGCGCAATGCCCAATATTGGAAACAAAAACACCAAACCACTGATACACTAATATTAAATACTTGTGGTTTTATGTGACAAATTAAACTGAAGCAATCACAAGACTAGAAAGATTTCGTGCAAAACCATATACTCTACACAGACCAGGAATCTCCAATCTTGGATGCTGGGAGATTGTGTCAGGTGTGGCTGGCCACTCAATGACTATGTACTAACTAAAATGACCATGAAGAATGTGGTGGTTCGAAATATTTTCTATAAATACTATCATTGGTTAAAACTCAACTCTGTCCATTATGGATTTCCGTAAATCCACAAGATGATTAATACTAATTAAAACCCCAGACTGCGCATTACCTCAAGTTGAGGGTTTCAAAGGGCAAGTGGTACAGAAGAATACCTATAATGCAACTAAATAATCTCTGCCCTCTGATTTGCCCACCCTCCAAAAGAAACACAAGCTGAATTCAGCCAAGAACTGCTTTATTATCTATGGAAACATTTACTCCCACCATTACAAGATGGACAGCCCACCAAATACAAAAAGTTTGAAAATCACTCACTTCAAGCAAAATATATGTAACTGTAATAGTTTCATTTAAAATATTTAAAAGCAATACACTTATGCCCATTATGCCTGTAAGACAATGAAAATATATTTACAATGATAAATCCATCCTTGGAAGGAATGATTGTGCATTAACTTACAGATGCTGTGCTAGGACATGGATCGCCAACACTGGATTAACCTTGCCTACAAGCTATGTTTCTGGGAGGAAGAGCAAGTACATGGTTCACAAATAAACCAAATAACAAAGTCAGACCCAGTTTGTACCCTGAAAAGATTACCAGTGTACCACACGGTTTCTACACAAACTCAGAAAAAAATATCCCAAACAGGTAAAACAATACAAAACACATTTATCCCTTTTGTTTCACGTTTAGTTTCACCGAAATGAAATTTTAAACTGCCAACAATAAAATGTGCATTTTTCTTTTCTCAGTCATGTAATGCATTTAAAACAACTTTAAAAAGCAATCTTACCTGTCAGATACTCTCTTTCTCTTCCTCATGGATCAGAGAACTGATAGCAGGTTATGAAAGAAAAGCTAATGTATGAGCAACATATTCAGTTGCTGTGCCAGTCTGTATCGAAGTAGAATGCAGGCAAAGCCAAAACTGAATACATTGAAATTACAAAGGGATGAAATGAGATGACAGAAAGAGGACAGAAACTGACAGCTATTAAACGGGGAAAAAAATCTCATTTCTGAAACAGTTCTAATGAATATAAAAATTTATATTGTAAAATGAGGCTAGACTATATAAAACTTACCTCAGTGGCATACACTTATAAAGAAATTTTTTTATTTCTGAAATAGATACTTACAGAATATTTTAGCTGTTCCAATACTAATTTTCCTGTAGAATTCCTCAATTTTTAATTCTTGCTTATTTCACTGTGCTCTTTATATTCAGTAATAAAAATAACCATTTGTTTCAGAACTCATTTCAAAAGTTTGATTCTAAGTAAATGAAAAAGTGAGTGAATCTAGTCCATACTAAATGTTTCCTAAAGTTTATATATGAGAGAGAGAGATATATACACATGTATATAAGTATATGTATACATGTAAACATATACATGTATTTTTTTAAATAAAGACTGGAGAAGGGAAATGAGGCGAGTCTAAAATCACGTAAGAAAGTAATGAAGAGGAAAGGACAGATTTTTAAAAAATCATAAATCTTACCTCATTCTCTCTTCAGACTCATCCGTGCTGTAAATGGACGCCCCCTGCCACGCTGATACCCTGACAGTCTGTGGTTATTTAATAAACTCATACCAAAACATGCAAAGGTTCACTGAGCTCATTTTTTGTTACTGAAGTTTCAAACAACCCTTTTAGCCAAACCACCCAATAAAAAAAAAACTGTTTTGGTTTTTCATTTTGATCTCTTTTTATTTTGAAAAGACATTCTGAAAATTCAAAACATTCCCTCCAGTGAAATAATACTAAGGCAGTAAAATGCCTGACAGATTCCCAAACTTTAAAGCAAATATATTTTCAAATTTTTCTTAAAACATGATTTCCTCATAATTTACCAATAACATGACAGGGTTTAACAAATAAATAAAAAGAAAAAGGGGGTAAACCACACACACAACCATATACCATTTTTAAGCTTACTCGGTCCTGAATTTGAGTATTATACCTAACCAAAATTATTCATCTAAAATGATTTCCCACAGACCACCTTTTCAACTCTCAAAATTAATTTTGGGAGAATTATGTTTGTGCTCTTAGACACATTTAATTCTTGAAAAAGCACTGTGTATATGAGCAAGGGCTGGGCATCTGGATAGTAAGTGTTCAGCAGCATTGATTCATTGGCATTATTTGTGAACTACAGATTTTGAAAGCAATGGGAAAAAGTAAGAATAAAAGAGAAAACGAACATTTAACATTTCACTGAGTTAAAGATCTCTCAGTCTATCAGTAAGAACCAGCAACACCTTATTATCTCTACCATCAAAACACATGTCATGCAGTGTTTGCATTGCACCGTCCAAAAGCATCATTTTCAACACCAGCGAACATTCACAGATGCACTGTCATTGAGAGAAGCTTCAAATAGGCAAAACTCGTGAGTGGGATTTACTATGCATAAATACCCATTTCCAAGCCAGTTACCCCTTTGCATATTTTTCTGAGGGGGCATCCATAAATATAATAAAAAACAGAAGCTCATACTTACATCCTATTCCTTGTTACTTTCCAAGCTGAGAGTTTCATCTTGCATTAGTCACCATATGATCTCTATCATAATGGTGGGGGTCAATGAATAGATTAGCTTTATGGGAATTTACAGTTCTTCCATGCATCTAAAATTTGGTAAGTCTGGTAACCACTGACCTACTTTTTAAAATCTCCCCCACTCAACTTAAATCTATACAAATATAAAATGTAAATTTTAATCTCAGCTCTCTAAAGAAAGGTAATCCTAAGATCAAGTTAAATAACTGCCCCCAGAAATACACTACAGTGTATGTTATCCTGCTGCCCCCTGAATCTAAGTCTGACCTTGATGTTTATGTTGAAATCTAAAAATAAAATTAGCTTCTATTCATATTAAAGTGAGATGACTGCAGAATAGTCAGTAACTGAAAAAACTAAGCACAATATGTCAAGGACTACTTTAATATGGTATTGGTCTTCTGTTTCTTTTTTCTATCTAAATATCAATTAAACCTATAAAAAGCATTTAAAATTATATTCTAATTTAAGGTTGTTTTTTTGTCTCTTTGCTTTGGATTCTGTAAAAAGTCTAGATTGGTATCAAGTGAAAAGACAAGAATACTACCTTATGTGTGTCTCTGAATTTGCTGATCTCTCGAGATATCAGGTCTCTTTTGTCTTCTTCCATTTCTATAGCATTTATATCCTCCTAAAAGAAAACGAGCAAAGGAGCTAATGAATAAAGAACAACCTACTTCAATATAAACAGTTAAAGGTTAGATATTCTGTATAAGTCTCAAAGAGTAAATAAGTAAATAGAACATCCACAATAACAAATCTAACAATCTAAAGTTAAATAGTGAAAAATCACAAAGACAAGAATGACAAATCAACAATCAGCAGTAAACACAGGTATTGTCAAAGCCTACAATTTAAACGAACCTTAGTGATGAGCGGATAAGGGATCAGTGGGGCCACTGGAAATCTGCGGAAAATCTGCGAAAAAATCCACC
Organism: Macaca fascicularis; assembly: GCF_037993035.2. Lineage (NCBI taxonomy): Eukaryota > Metazoa > Chordata > Mammalia > Primates > Cercopithecidae > Macaca > Macaca fascicularis. The sequence goes on along the minus strand of NC_088381.1, from coordinate 140,995,302 downwards.
AAGAATCTTTTTTAAAAAAGAAAAACAGAGCTCATACTACTCTGCAAAGCAATGGCCTATACATTTACGACATGAACAATACAGTACACTTTTGTGATAATTTCTTGATTTCAAATTACTTGCGAATAAAAGTGATTTCACTCTCTTCACAATAACTGATCACACACCACCTCCTCTCTGGATACTCGAAGACCCCCAAAAAATGGAAATATAGAAGGTGATCTCATAGTAGCAGGGCTTTCTTTTTTTTTTTTTTTTTGAGACGGAGTCTCGCTCTGTCGCCCAGGCTGGAGTGCAGTGGCCGGATCTCAGCTCACTGCAAGCTCCACCTCCCGGGTTCACGCCATTCTCCTGCCTCAGCCTCCCGAGTAGCTGGGACTACAGGCGCCCACCACCTCGCCTGGCTAGTTTTTTGTATTTTTTTAGTAGAGACGGGGTTTCACCGTGTTAACCAGGATGGTCTCGATCTCCCGACCTCGTGATCCGCCCGTCTCGGCCTCCCAAAGTGCTGGGATTACAGGCTTGAGCCACCGCGCCCGGCCAGTAGCAGGGCTTTCTAATCATACCAACAATATTTATCCATAACTCCTGCCACAGAGGAAGATTTTATTATCTCCTCCCAATCCATATCAAACAAATATGTTATTTTTCTCCTTTCCCACTAATGAAGAAAGAGAAAGAATGAACTCTACAGGCCTCAATTACCCTGTACCTTACTGACCCTACCAATTACCATTCCTAATAGAATACACCTCATTAGAAAAGTTATGGGTCGGGCACGGTGGCTCACGCGGATCACGAGGTCAGATCGACAACATCCTGGCTAACACAGTGAAACCCCATCTCTATTAAAAATACAAAAAAGCAGCCAGGCATGGTGGCTGAGGCAGGAGAATTGCTTGAACCCGGGAGACAGAGCTTGCAGTGAGCCAAGATCGCAGCCACTGCACTCCAACCTGGGCAACCGAGTGAGACTCCATCTCGGTGGGGGGGGGGAGAACAAAAAAAGAAAGTTCTATGGCCAAATGAGGAAATACATACCAAATAATAAAAATGTATCTGGCCACAAAGAAAACTGAAGATGGCCTAAAAAGGCATTCAAATTTAAAATAATGTAAAATGTAACCATCCATTCATAACTAATCATAATATATATACAAGGTAGTACTTTTTTATTATATAATGGATGCATATAAAACACTGGCTATGAGTGGGTCACGCTTGTAGTCCCAGCACTTTGGAAGGCTAAGGCAGGCAGATCATTTAAGCTCAGGAGTTCAACACCAGCTTGGGCAACATGGTGAAACCCCGTCTCTACAAAAAACATAAAAATAGCTGGGTATGGTGGCACATGCCTATAGTCTCAGCTTCTCAGGAGGTTAACGCAGGAGGATCACTTTAGGATGGCTGCAGTGAGCCGTAATTGCGCCACCATCCTCCAGTCTGGGTGACAGAGCAAGATACTGTCTCAAAAACATAAATAAATAAAACAAAAGACTTCCAATATTTGTGGGATTTTTTTTCTTACTTTACAGACAGGGTCTCGCTCTGTGGCCCAGGCTAGACTCAAGGCTCATGGGCTCAAGTAAACCTCCCCTCAGCCTCCCCAGCTGCTGGGACTACATGTATCAGCCACCACTCCTGGTTTCTTCCATTATTTTTAAAAGAACATTTCCTATAATTTATCTAAGTTTATCCAAAGGAAATAAGTAAACCTTTTCTTTCAACCTGGACTGCCCACTGTTCAATTAGCTTAGGGCGACAAAGAGGTAGCAATCAATTCACTGAGGAGGAATGTTTCAAGTTGTACTGTTCTTTCAGAATCCTCCAGTTTGATTATTCAATACCACTATTGTTCAGGGAGGGGAATGCGACATAGTTTCTAAAGAAAGGCAGCTAAAAATTAAGAGTGGGTGGAAATCTTCAGTGAATCAGATCTGGTTTCCTGCTTAGAACAGAGACAGAACCACCATAGGCAAACAAAGTAAAATAAGGGTCAGGTGCAGTGGCTCACGACTGTAATCCTGGCACTTTAGGAAGCTGAGACAGGAGGATAACCTGAACCCAGGAGTTGGAGACCAGTCTAGAAAACATAATGAAACCCTGTCTCTGTAAAAAAGTTTAAAATGTATTTTTAATCCATTTTTTAAAATAATTTTTTAAAAATTTTAAGGCTGGGAGTGGTGGCTCACGCCTGTATCCCAGCACTTTGGGAGAATGAGGCAAGTGGATCCCTTGAGGGATATATGGCATATAACCCATGTGCATTCTCCCATATACTTTAAAACTTCTCTAGATTACATACAATGCCCCACAGAACCCCAGAGGCGGAGGTTATAGTGAGCTGAGACTGCGCCACTGCATTCCAGTCTAGGAGACAAAGTGAGCCTCCATCTCAAAAAAAAAAAAAAGAAAGAAAAAAGAAAACTGACATGTAATCAAAGCATAAGAGTGATATCATAAAAAACAAATGGTAGAAATTTTATGTTGTTGTCAGAACACATACGTCCTCCTTCTTTTCCTTCTTCTTCTTCCTGGGGTGAGAATCAGATTCCTGTGAGGGGGCATTTAGCTCACTGGAGTATTCACGAATTAAAACTTCAATAGCCCCTTTAATCATCTGATCTCTCCTCTTTGTTTCTTCATCCAAGGCTTCTTCATCGTCATTAGTGACAGTTTCTGGCCTTGCATTCTTAAAGAAAACAGCAAATTCAGGGGAAAGAAAAATCAAGCAAGAAAATCAAAATCACTCTACAACAATAGTTAACAAACATACATGTTTTCTCAAAAACATCTCTGTAGTCCTATTAAACACAGAGTTGGTTTTGTTCTTAACATCATAAAAGCTTCATTTTTTTAAAATTTCACTATTCCTGAGATATTAGCTCGTTTTCATTTTCTTTTTTGTAATAGCTAAAAAATTCAGGCCCCTAAATTTCAGGACTAGCACACTCTATAACACATCTACAAACCATTCACAAGTTTTCAGACTGTTTTGCTCAATAGGTACACAAATAGTAACAACTGTATGTAATAGTTCATTCTTTTAAACAGACACTAAATGGCTGAAAATTCAGTTATGCAGTAAAGGCAAAATACAATTTTAAGTTAATTGTGAAAGCTACCGCACAGAATAAACAAAATTGTATGTAGATTAAACAAACAAAAACATCAGATTGCTAAATACACCAAAATGCCAGAATCAGGAGTTTAGGGGCTGAAATGATGGCTTATTTCCTATTTGGTTTCTACGAGTTCTTACAATGCAAGAATACCACTTATAGAAACCATACACTAAGAAGGAATCAAAGTAACTATTTGTAGGTTTTTATCAGTAATTTTCTGGCCAGGCGTGGTGGGGCTCACTCCTGTAATCCAGCACTATGGGAGGCCGAGGGGGGCTGGATCATGAGGTCAGGAGTTCAATCAAGACCAGCCTGGCCAACATGCTGAAACCCCATCTCTACTAAAAATACAAAAATTAGCCAAGTGCGGTGGTGCATGCCTGTAATCCCAGCTACTCAAGAGGCTGAGGCAGGAGAATCGCTTAAAACCGGAAGGAAGTGGTTGCAGTGAGCAGAGATTATGCCACTGCAATCCAGCCTGGGCAAAAGAGCGAAACTCCATCTCAATAATAATAATAATTATTTTCTAAGAAGTCTAGATTATTCCCTCTATGTGGGGGAAACTGTTGGCTTCTAATGTGCTACAATAGTGGTACATGCCCCAAAGTTTTTAAAGACTTACTTGGTAAACATATACTGTGCACATTTTCAGATACATACAAGAACCATGCTCATGTGCATACATGCCTGGCTCTTGGTCATAATTCCTGCAACTCTATTCAAGGTGAGTTTCATGCCTTGTGGCTCCTTAACAACGTAACTTAGCACTAACTTTATAAGTTGACCACCAGCATTCTGAAAGCTTTCTCCAATGGATATATATTCAACAAACATTTTCTTTCTTCTTTTTTTTTTTTTTTTTTTTTTTTTGAGACGGAGTCTCGCTCTGTCGTTCAAGCTGGAGTGCAGTGGCTGGATCTCAGCTCACTGCAAGCTCCGCCTACTGGGTTTCCGCCATTCTTCTACCTCAGCCTCCAGTGTAGCTGGGCTGACTACAGGCGTCCTCCACCTCGCCTGGCTAGTTTTTTGTATTTTTTAGTAGAGACGGGGTTTCACTGGGTTAGCCAGGATGGTCTGGATCTCCTGACCTCATGATCCGCCCGTCTCGGCCTCCCAAAGTGCTGGGATTACAGGCTTGAGCCACCGCGCTCGGCCAACATTTTATTTCTTAATTACTCAATTCTTTTTTTTTTTTTTTTTTTTCTTGCTCTGTTGCCCAGGCTGGAGTGCAGTGGCACCATATCACCTCACTGCAAGCTCCGCCTCCCGGTTTCACGCCATTCTCCTGCCTCAGCCTCCGGAGTAGCTGGGACTACAGGTGCCCGCTACCACGCCCAGCTAATTTTTTTGTGTTTTTAGTAGAGACGGGGTTTTACTGTGTTAGGATGGTCTCGATCTCCTGACATCATGTTCCGCCCACCTCGGCCTCTGAAAGTGCTGGGATTACAGGCGTGAGCCACCGCACCCAGCAACGAATTCTTAAGATCGTACGGTGAGAAAAATGCTGCACTTAGACGGAGTAAAATTCAAATTGAAAAACGCACTCTTTTCCTCAAGCTATACCAATACACAGTAACAGATGGGTTATGACACAGATAACTTAAATATAAGGCATTACGTGTTATTATAAAACTAACCACTTGGCAGGGCACGGTGGCTCACGCCTGCAATCCCAGCACTTTGGGAGGCCAAGGCGGGCGGATCACGAGGTCAAGAGTTCCAGACCCGCCTGGCCAGCATGGTGAAACCCCATCTCTACCAAAGTTACAAAAAATTAGCTGGGCATGGTGACACATGCCTGTAATCTCAGCTATTCGGGAGGCTGAGGCAGGAGAACTGCTTGAACCCAGGAGATGGAGACTGCAGTGAGCCGAGATCACTCCGCTCCCTTCCAGGCTGGGAGACACAGCAAGACTGTCTCCCCGCCGCACACAAAAAAAAACTCGCTCCTGTAATCCCAGCATTTTGGGAGGCTGAGGTGGGCGGATCACAAGGTCAGGAGTTTGAGACCAGCCTGACCAACGTTGTGAAACTCCGTCTCTACTAAAAAAACACAAAAATTCCCCAGCCGGGTGCAGTGGCTCACAAGGTCAGGAGATGGACACCATCCTGGCTAACACAGTGAAACCCCGTCTCTACTAAAAACACAAAAAAATAGCCAGGCATGGTCCCAGCTACTTGGGAGGCTGAGGCAGGAGAATCACTTGAACCCGGGAGGCAGAGACTACAGTGAGCCAAGATCGCACCACTGCACTCCAGCCTGGGCAACACAGCGAGACTCCTTAAAAAAAAAAAAAAAATCCGTATAAACACTAAATTGAGTTTATATTGTTTCCACTGTAAACCAAAATTTAAATATCAATATGGCTATTTTACCTGAATTAGAGATAAAAGCATTTGGAATTAACTAACTCACATTTTTAGAAGAAAAGTTTATTAACCCAAAAATCTTAACTGATTGCTAATATTTAAAAAAAAAAAAAAACTGATTATGGTAGATGATCAGGTTAGAAAGACACTCCACAGACTGGCAAGTTTCATCTAAAGCTCTATCTCTGGAATATCAACCATACACAATTTTCTGATTTTCCGTTTTTTTCTTATACTTCAGAAACCAGATGGCCGGGCGCGGTGGCTCACACCTGTAATCCCAACACTTTGGGAGGCCTAGGTGGGTGGACCACCTGAGGTCAGGAGTTCAAGACTAGCCTAGCCAACATGGAGAAACCCATCTCTACTAAAAATACAAAAAATTAGCCAGGAGTGGTGGCGGGTGCCTGTACTCCCAGTTCTTCAAGAGGTTGAGGCAGGAGAATTGCCTGAATCCAGGAGGTGGAGGTTGCACTCCAGCCTGGGAGACAAGAGTGAGACTTTGGAGGGCGAAACGGGAGAAACCAGAAAGCATATTCAGTTATACTGGGAAACAAAAGGTCAAGGATTCAGCCATATAGGAAGCTGATAGATTGTCTGTAATGTTTACATGGCCCACCTAGTTGGTTCTTTTCAGAGAAATTAAAATTTCAATAGTAAAGCTAGTGGCTGTGAAGTTAAACAGCTCTGCTGGGCTCATTCTTTGACAATGAGTTCTAGAATGCAAAGTATGAACCTTCTAAAAAACTTAAGGAAATGCAGAGTTCTTTCTTTTGAGAAAATGTAGACTCAACTAGGCTAATTTCCAGACAAAGATGTTCACCGGCAGCAGCTGTCCTCTATTAACAGGTTCTTTCCAGAGAATAACTGTTTCCAGCACTTGTCAGTGTTCATTCTTGAATATATGGTTAATTAACTGTGACTTGTGACATACAAGCAGATATACTGTCTCCTATGCTATTTTTGCTGGACAGCCAGAAAGCAATAGGACATGAACTAAATTAGCATGGCCACCTCACACAGAATACTTTTACTACTAAAGGTCAGTAAGAAATGAAAGAAAAAAATTTACTCCTGTAAATTCTGCAAAATCTACATTAAACTGTTCAGTCAAGTTGTTTGACAAGATATCTTATACATGTCCAAAATTCTTCTTAAAATTCTGAATATGGCTGGGCACAGTGGCTCATGCCTGTAAACCCAGCACCTTGGAAGGCCGAGGCAGGAGAACTGCTTGAGCCCAGCCCAGGAGGTAGACACCAGCCTGGGCAACACAGCGAGACTCCATCTCATTAAAAAAAGAAAGAAAATTCTGGATCATGAAAAATATATTGCTCTCCTAGACAAACTCATGTTTCCTTTTTAATCAATGAGAAATACGGAACTGTTTTCTCTTCCGCCTCAGAGGAAAATGCCTAATAAAGCAACACAAAGGGTTCTCAATGTCTTGTTCTCCTATCCTCTACTTAAGTAACAGCCTTCTAAATTTCTCCAACTAATCAACGATCAAGAATAAAAAACAATCACCATGTCATATTTTTATGCTGAAAAATCATGGCGGCAGTGGCCATCTATCTCGCACCCACCATCTTCCCCCCTCCCCCTGCTCCCTCCCTCCAATCTTTCCTCTCCGGCTTTCCTACCTCCCTCCACCCAAAACCACCCTTAAAAAAAAAATCATGGCAAATCTCTAATCTACTCCACTATATAGTAATATTTGCTTACATTATTGAAAAAAATTTTTTACATCAGATAGAATGCTTTTTTAACCTATATATTTTTTTTTTTTTTTTTTTTTTGAGACAGAGTCTTGCTCTGTGCCCCAGGCTGGAGTGCAGTGGCGCGATCTCGGCTCACTGCAAGCTCCGCCTCCCGGGTTCACGCAATTCTCCTGCCTCAGCCTCCTGAGTAGCTGGGACTACAGGCGCCCGCCACCTCGCCCGGCTAATTTTCTTGTATTTTTAGTAGAGACGGGGTTTCACCGTGTTAGCCAGGATGGTCTCGATCTCCTGACCTCATGATCCGCCCGTCTCGGCCTCCCAAAGTGCTGGGATTACAGGTTTGAGCCACCGCGCCCGGCCTTAACCTATATTGTTGAGTAAAATTAACACTAGGAAAATATGCCATGTTTATCCTATGACTTCAAGTACCACTGGGCAAGAAGCCAAAGGGCACTCAGAAATACACATATACAGTTGGAACAATAAATCATATAACTGATGTCTGTCAACTCTTTTAATTTCATTTTATTAAAAATAATTTTTCTGTGTGATTTTATTGCATGTAACTTCGCTTTTTCATGAGACAGAGTCTCACTCTATCACCCAAGCTGGACTGCAGTGGCGCAATCACGGCTAACTGCAACCTCTGCCTCCCAGGTTTAAGTGATTTTCCTGCCTCAGCCTCCCAAGTAGCTAGGATTACAGGTGTGCGCCACCACATCCGGCTAATTTTTGTATTTCTTTCTCAGTAAAGACAGGGTTTCACCATGTTGGCCAGGCTGGTTTCAAACTCCTGACCTCAGGTGATCCTCCAACCTCGGACTCCCAAAGTGCTGGGATTACAGGTGTGAGCCACCACATCCAGACACATATTGCTTTTCCTGAAGACCAACAAACAGATCTGAAGTGTGGTTACTCTGGCTAATGTTGATTATACAAGAAATCAACATTTCTTGGGCACAGTGGCTCCTGCCTGTAATCCTAGCACTTTGGAAGGCTGAGGTAGGTGGATCACTTAAGTCCAGGAGTTCAAGGCCAGCCTGGACAACACAGTGAAACCCCATCTCAACAAAAAATATAAAACTTAGGCAGGTATGGTAGTACATACCTGTAGTCCTAGCTGAGGCAGAAGGATCACTGGAGCCTGGGAATAGGAGGTTGCAGTGAGCAGAGATCACACCACCCCACACTCGAGCCTGGGTGACAGAGCAACACTCTGTCCTCACGCCAAAAAAAGCAAGCAAGCAAGCAAGAAATGCCAAGTCACCTTTCCTAATTTATAAAAATACGTAGTATAGTGATTTATTTCATTTTCAGAGTTTTTCAGTATAACATTTACAAATGCTACAAATTAAATGACCTCACAAACCGAAGATTAAACACAAGAAAACAGTGAGTCCTAGCAAATCAGAACACTTTGAAGGTACTGAATCCATACCTTTAACTAGTTAGTATACAGTCATCACAACAAGGCAAACCTGAAAATTCTTATTTCAAACATTTCTGTTTTTTGAGGTTTTAGTGATGTGACAGGCAGTATTACTGATTTGAAATAAAATATAAATATAATTTCCTTATGAAGCAGGGTAAGGATAGTAAGACTGACAGATAAGCAACTGTTAACAAATGTTAATTCCATCCTTGCTTTAGGCAAGACACTGTCCTAGGTGCTGCTGAGGTACAAGATTAAAGAGACACAGCCCACAAACTTATCACCCTTTCTATTTGTAATCAGAGATGGGGGTTGAAAGAGGATATGGGAATGAGATGGGTAACAAAGGGCTGTGAAAGAGAGAGACATATAAACAATATTTACTAAAACAGCTACAAAGATCTGCTTTATACGGGAACAGAGGACTTAATTCTGTCTGAGAGAAACTGAGGGTAGGCTGATAAAGTCTATATTAATCAAGGGACATGTTAATTATAAGTATGGATAGAATTTCAACAGGGAGCTTGGATAGGGAACAAAGACATGAGATGCCAGCAAAGCAAAAAGGAAGATTGTGGAGGTACATGCAGTAGTATATGCAGAGGAGGAAAGAAGGAAGTTAGAAAGGTGGGCTGGAGCGAGCCTTGAATGTCATCCTAAAAATATGGGCTTTATGCCGGGCACCATGGCTCACGCCTGTAATCCCAGCACTTTGGGAGGCCAAGGCAGGTGGATCACCTGAGGTCAGGAGTTCAAGACCAGCCTGGAAAACATGGAGAAATCCCACCTCTACTAAAAATATAAAAATGAGCCAGGGGTGGTGGCGGGTGCCTATAAACTCAGCTACTCGGTAGGCCAAAGCAGGAGAATCACCTGAACCCAGGAGGTGGAGGTTGCAGTGAGCCAAGATTTTGCCACTGCACTCCAGCCTGGGCGACAGGGCAAGACGGAATCAGAAAAAAAAAAAAAGGCGGGGGGGGGGGGGGTCTTTTTTCTGTAAGAAATCTAAAATCATTAAGGATGGGTCTCATATAATAAGCAAGAGTGTGATAAAATTATACTTGTTTTAGAAATACAGGCAATGGGCCGGGCGCGGTGGCTCAAGCCTGTAATCCCAGCACTTTGGGAGGCCGAGGCGGGCGGATCACGAGGTCAGGAGATCGAGACCATCCTGGCTGACACGGTGAAACCCCGTCTCTACTAAAAAATACAAAAAAAACTAGCCGGGCGAGGTGGCGGGCGCCTGTAGTCCCAGCTACTGGGGAGGCTGAGGCAGGAGAATTGCGTGAACCCGGGAGGCAGAGCCTGCAGTGAGCTGAGATCCGGCCACTGCACTCCAGCCTGGGCGGCAGAGCAAGACTCCGTCTCAAAAAAAAAAAAAAAGAAATACAGGCAATGCTGGCTGGGCAGAGTGGCTTGCACGTAATCCCAGCACTTTAGAGAGGCCGAGGCAGGCGGATCGCCTAAGGTTCAAGACCAGCCTCACCTACATAGTGAAAACAGAAAAAGTAGCTGAGCCGAGCCTGGTGGCAGGCACCTGTAATCCCAGCTATTTGGGAGGCTGTGGAGGGAGAATCACTTGAATCTGGGAGGTGGAGGTTGCAGTGAGCTGAGGTCACGCCACTGCACTCCAGCCTGGGCAAGAGAGTGAGACTCCATCTCAAAAAAAAAACCACCAAAAAACAACCAAAAATCTACATTTGGCCAGGCATGGTGGCTCACACCTGTAATCCCAGCACTTTGGGAGGCCAAGGAGAGCAGATTACTTGAAGTCAGGAGTTCCAGACCAGCCTGGCCAACATGGTGAAACCCCATCTCTACTAAAAATACAAAAATTTGCTGAATGTGGTGGCGGATGCCTGTAACCCCAGCTACTCAGGAGGCTGAGGCAGGAGAATCACCTGAACACGGGAGGCAGAGGTTGCAGTAAGCCAAGATTACACCACTGCACTCTAGCCTGAACGACAGAGACACTCTGTGTCAAAAAAGAAAAAAACTACATTCATACACAGAAAAATGTCCAGAAGAACATACATCCAAACTATCTAGTGTTACTTATGATGATGGGATTATAGGTGGCATTTAATTGCTTATTTATACTTTGCTTCATTTTGTGGGCTTTTTGGGTTTGGTGTTTTGTTTTGTTTTGTTTTTTTTAAACAAAGGACTTGGAGGGGACATGAAAGGTATTTCTTTTTTCTTTTTTGGCAGCAGGGAGACAGAGTTTCGCTCTAGTTGCCCAGGCTGGAATACAATGGCTCGATCTCAACTCACTGCACCTCCACCTCTCCAGTTCAAGCGATTCTCCTGCCTCAGCCTCCGGGTTGCTGTGATTACAGGCAACCGCCACAATGCTAGGCTAATTTTTTGTATTTTTAGTAGAGACAGGGTTTTGCCACGTTCGCCAGGCTGGTCTCGAACTCCTGACCTCAGGTGATCCGCCTGCCTCTGCCTCCCAAAGTGCTGGGATTACAGGCATGAGCCACCACGTCCAGCAGAAAGTGACTTCTTTCTTTCTCTTTTTTTTTTTTTTTGAGACAGTCTCGCTCTGTCACCCAGGCTGGAGTGCAGTGACCCAGGCTGGAGCGCAGTGGCGTGATCTTGGCTCACTGCGAGCTCCGCCTCCCGGGTACACGCCATTCTCTTGCCTCAGCCTCCCAAGTAGCTGGGACTACAGGCGCCCGCCACCATGCCCGGCTCATTTTTTCTATTTTTAGTAGAGACCGGCTTTCACTATGTTAGCCAGGATGGTCTTGATCTCCTGATCTCGTGATCCGCCGGTGTCGGCCTCCCAAAATGCTGGGACTACAGGCATGAGCCACCGCGCCAGGCCCAGAAAGCAATTTCTATTTTGAAAGATAATAAAAATTTGATGACAGCGAAAGACACCTCTGGTTTTGTGTTGGGAGAAGGCAATAATAAATCTATTTTGCATTTGTTCAGCATGAGATGCCAAAAAGGAACTAAGAAGATAAATGAAGGAAATATATACTCAAGTTTTAGCTATGTTTCACTTTGTTGAGGGAGTAATAATATATACATTACAATACAATATACAACCATGTCCTTTATTTTAGCTTCACTTAGCATAGCTTGAATAAATCCCCCAAGCTAAGGCAAGTAATCAGAGTTTCATTCATTTTAGAGTTGGTGTACTTCTAAAAGAGAGGGAAACTAAGAAAAATTGTGTAGGTTGAAATATATTTTGTACTTACTTACAAAGCTGCCTTAATGAATTAGCTCTGTTTGGAATAGTCTGTACCAGTGTTTTCTCTGGCAAGTTAACCTTGTCCAGCCTCCCTTACTACTTTCATCCCAACCTGGAACAAGCAAACCAACAGTCATCCACCCACTATGGGTAGATAAGACTTAAAATAACTACAAACTATCAAATACCCTCCGACATTTAAGCCACAAGCACATACATGATGATCTTTTGAAGCCCCATATTAGATTCATTTATAATGAGAAGCATTACACTGAAATAGCACAGCCTGGCCTAGAAAAGATACCCCGACAGAAAACATACCCCATTAGAAGCTTTCTTCTTCGCTTTCCATTCATCCAGCTGCGCCTTTGTCTTTGCATCAACTTTAACGAGTAGCTTTTTCTCTCCAATTTGCAGGTCATGTAATAATCTGAGTGCACGGAGAGTAGATTCTGGCTCCTTGTACTCACAGAATCCAAAGGCTAGCAATGGATGAAAACAATTAGTCAAATATCAATCCACTTACAAAAGAAAAAAAAATTATGGAAAAGTAGAATTACTAGAGTCCAAATGTTTTAATACAAAGACCACTCAATTCATAATTCCACCCCTGTCCACAAATTCCTTTTGATAACCATTTCACTTTTAGTACCCTCAAACAACCAAAGGGGGAAAAAAGGGAAAAACAGAGGAGAGGAAGAAAAATTCAAATCAGACAAACTGATACTCATTAGAAGCTCTGATAAAATACTTAGCAGAGTCAATGAAATTCATGATTAAAGGAAGTCGATTATTTCATAAATTCACCCTATCTAGACTTCCAAACAGCCACAAATAAGAACAGACTACAGGAACATAAACAATGCACTTTTCAATTCTGAGATGTTAAATTACAGAATTAGTGATCTTGTATCCTAGTTAACAGTCTATTTTGCTTATATCTATTTCCTTTTATAACTAGTCAATCTCGCTATTAAGATGACTTTAACAGAGATATTAAAACAAAATTAAATCTAAGGGCAACCAACAAATTGAAAATAAAATCAAATAAATCTAAACATGTATATAATGACATGAAACAGAAAAAAACTACTGATATTAAAATAGTAAATTTGACTATAACATTTTCAGCATGCTATACCATAAAGACAAACAGATATGCCCCTCAAAAAAGTACCTTCAGGCCGGGCACAGTGGCTCACACCTGTAATCCCAGCACTCTGGGAGACAGAGGCAGGTGGATTACCTCAGATCAGGAGTTCCAGACCAGCCTGGCCAACATGGTGAAACCCTGTCTCTACTAAAAATACAAAAACTAGCTGGGTGTGGTGGCGCATGCCTGTAGTCCCAGCTACTAGGGAGGTTGAGGCAGGAGAACTGCTTGAACCCAGGAGGCAGAAGTTGCAGTAAGCTGAGATTGCCCCCACTGCACTCCAGCCTGGGCAATAGAGAGAGATCCTGTCTCAAAAAAAGGAAAAGTAATTTAAAATGATCATATTGCTGGTGATAGTGCCAATGGTTAAGTCTTAAACTGTTCTATGTGCAATGTGAGATAAAGCAACTCAGTAATTAATATTCTATCATCCCCAATGGCCTTGAAACTCAGGGAACTCAGTGTGGGGAAAAAGGAGATACAGATATATGACAGAACAGGTTAAATAAAAACCTTTTAGTCCTTAATCTGAATTAGTATACACTGGAAAAATCTAAAAGCAAACACCAAATCACTGCTTTTTAATTTTTTTTAGACGGAGTCTCATTCTGTCACCAGGCTGGAGTGTAGTGGTGCGATCTCAGCTCACTGCAAACTCTGCCTCCTGGGTTGAAGCAATTCTCCTGCGTCAGCTTCCTGAGTAGCTCAGACTACAGGCGCGCGCCACCACATCCAGATAATTTCTGTATTTTTAGTAGAGATGTTGGCCAGGATGGTCTTGATCTCTTGACTCGCCTGCCTCAGTCTCCCAAAGTGCTGGGATTACAAGCATGAGCCACCATGCCCATCCCAAACCACTGTTAATACGAGTGCACCTCGTGCCCAGATCGTGATCTTCAAAACAATTTCCCCTGGAGAAATGGCTGATTCTAAGTCTGGGGCCAAAACACTATTATACTAGATGACCTTGGAACAAATTGTCATACCAGATAACAAAGCAGCTGTCAAAGGCGTTCAGGGTCATGTCAAAACCACTGGAGATGTATAAAGTGCAGAGACAATTTAAGTTAGGTTTTTTTTTTTTTTTTTTTTGGAGACGGAGTCTGGCTCTGTCGCCCGGGCTGGAGTGCAGTGGCCGGATCTCAGCTCACTGCAAGCTCCACCTCCCGGGTTTACGCCATTCTCCTGCCTCAGCCTCCCGAGTAGCTGGGACTACAGGCGCCGCCACCTCGCCCAGCTAGTTTTTTGTATTTTTAGTAGAGACAGGGTTTCACCGTGTTAGCCAGGATGGTCTCGATCTCCTGACCTCGTGATCCGCCCATCTCGGCCTCCCAAAGTGCTGGGATTACAGGCTTGAGCCACCGCGCCCGGCCGCAATTTAAGTTAAGTTTTAATGGTGATAATAACTACAAAGAATCCACATTAAATACAGTAACACTAAATATGCTTCAATTTGTAAGTTCACAATAATTTAAAAGAAAAAAGAAAATCAGTTACTGCTAGAGAATGCTGAGGATACCAACTCATTGTTTTAAGAAAGAAAGCTAGGGCATTTATCCTGCTTTTTCTGTATTAAATATGCCTCTATGCCAGGCATGGTGGCTCAAGCTTGTAATCCCAGCACTTTGGGAGACTGAGGTGGATGGATCACCTGAAGTCACGTGTTCAAGACTTCCCTGGCAAACATGGCAAAATCCCGCCTCTACCAAAAAAAACAAAAAATTAACCAGGCGTGGTGGTGGGCGCCTGTAACCCCGGCTACTCAGGAGGCTGAGGCAAGAGAATCGCTTGAACCCAGGAGGCGGAGGTTGCAGTGAGCTGAGATGGTGCCATTGCACTCCAGCCTGGGCAACAAGAGCAAAAAACTCCATCTCAAGAACAACAAAAATGCCTCTAAGTTACCAAATAGTAGATGCAGGGGCAACTTTCTCCATAGAGAAGCATTCTACTAATACATGAAAAAGATTTGTTCCTCAATGAAAGAATGACAGAATTCTTCAAAACATACTACTGATGAGGCCGGGAGCAGTGGCTCACACCTGTAATTCCAGCACTTTGGGAGGCCAAGGCGGGCAGATCATGAGGTCAGATCAAGACCATCCTAGCCAACATGGTAAAACCCCATCTCTATTAAAAATACAAAAATTAGCTGGGTGTGGTGGCATGTGCTTGTAATCCTAGCTTCTCAGGAGGCTGAGGCAGGAGAATTGTTTGAACCAGGGAGTCTGAGGTTGCAGTGAGCCAAGATCGCGCCACTGCACTCCAGCCTGGCAACAGAAGACTCTGTCTCAAAAACAAAAAAAAAAGACTACTGATGAATTACTTCCTAATGAATTAATCAATCTAGGAACTGGCAACACTGATGCTATTACATACACAAAAAAGACAATCTCATATGTGTTCCCTGATGGAAGAATACTACCTTTATAGTATTCTGGCTATAAGGTGCTAGAATAAAAGCACAAAAAAATAAATAAAAATAGCAGCCGGGAGCAGTGGCTCATGCCTGTAATCTCAGTACTTTGGGAGGCTGAGATGGGCGGATCATGAGGTCAGCAGCTCAAGACCAGCCTGACCAATATGGTGAAACCCCGTCTCTACTAAAAATACAAAAATTAGCCGGGCACGGTGGCGGGTGCCTGTAATCCCAGCTACGCAGGAGGCTGAGGCAGGAGAATCGCTTAAACCTGGGAGGCGGAGGTTGTGTGTAGTGAGCCAAGATCGCGCCACTGCACTCCAGCCTGGGCAACAGAGCAAGACTGCGTTTCAAATAACATAGTAGCAGGAAGCGGTGGCTCGTGCCTCTAATCTCAGCACTTTGGGAGGCTGAGGCAGGCAGATGACCTGAGGTTGGGAGTTCAAGACCAGCCTGACCAATAAGGAGACATCCCATCTCTACTAAAAATAAAAAATTAGCCGAGCATGGTGGCACATGCCTATAATCCCAGCTCCTCGGGAGGCTGAGGCAGGAGAACTGCTTAAAACCAGGAGGTGGAAGTTGCAGTGAGCCGAGATTGTACCATTGCACTCTAGCCTGGGCAAGAAGAGCAAAACTCTGTCTCTAAAAAAAAAAAAAAAAAAAAAAAAAAACCAAAACACCACACAACACACATCAAGTACAACTAGTGACCACTTTACAGAAAATACAGAGGATAGATTAATGGCAAATTATAGTACTGGAGCTGCATTCAGCAAAACTCGACTTAAAAAATACTATTGCACAAATGACCCAGTTTCTTCAACAAATAAACTGCAAGGAAATTAGAAATAGAATAATTTAAAATATTAAAAGTATGGTCAGTTAGCTCAGTTGGTTAGAGGATGGTGCTAATAATAAAATATTAGGAGACTTAAATTGCCAACTAGTTGCAATGTGTGGACTTCATATAGATCCTGAATCAAATGAACTATTTAAAAAATTGACATTTGAGGCCAGGTGTGGTGGCTCCTGCCTGTAATCCCAGCATTTTAGAAGGTCAAGTTGGGTGGATCATCTGAGGTCAGGAGTTTGAGACCAGCCTGGCCAACATGGTGAAACTCCGTCTCTACTAAAAATACAAAAATTAGCCAGGCATGGTGGCGCACACCTGTATTCCCAGCTACTCAGGAGGCTGAAGCAGGTGAACTGCTCCAACCCAGAAGGCAGAGGATGCAGTGAGCCAAGGTCACACCACTGTACTCCAGCCTGGGTGCAGAGTGAGAGTAGGTCTCAAAAGAAAAAAAAAAAAAAAGTTAACAAACCATGATTGTCTCTTCTTCTTCTCCCTTACTAACACTAACTTCTAATTGTTCCATCTTGATCATGCAGTCATTGCTTGAGACAAGAAACTTTGGAAAGCACAAGAAACCAGTTAAATTGAGCAATTTTAATTTTTTCCTTTCCTGTTACCTTTTTCCTCCTTCAGATCTCAATTCTCAGCCAATATTTTCCCAAACTGCCTTTTAACCCTATTTCAATAAAAAAGAGCACAAAGAGTGCTAATAAAATAAGTCTCACCAATAAAGACAATGAGAGTAAGTCATTCAAAGTGATGTAAGCACAGAGTTTGTTAAAGTGATTTCAGCAAATAAGGAAAAAAATGACATACCTTGAAGCTTTCCGGAAGCACCTTGTACTCTCTTCCAGCTCAAAACCAAACCACATTTCTTAAAAAGAAAACAAAACAAAAAGGTTGCTACCATTTAACAAAATAATTTTTAATGTAACTAAAAGCAAAATTATATTTCTACTAGGGGTAAAAAGCATAAAATAAAAAACCAGCAACTACATTTGTGAAAATGTTTGCAATTCCCGCAAACCTATCACATGAAAGAAATCAACAACAAATCATTTAAAGAAAAATGTAAATTCTTACTGATGCTTCATTTGCAGAACATTGTTTACCTTTTATTAAATTAAAAGTTTTGCATCACTACTTATCCTAACAGACACGTAAACCTAAATGCCTAAAAGTAGAATGGTTAAAACAAACTCTAATAAATTTAAGTAAATATTATGAACCTAGAAAGAAACGTTTTGAAACAAAATGTATGTATTTATAAAGGATTTTTTTTTCTTTTGAGGTGGAGTCTCGCTCTGTTACCCAGGCTGGAGTGCAGTGGCACGATCTCGGCTCACTGCAACCTCCACCTCCCAGGTTCAAGCGATTCTTCTGCCTCAGCCTCCTGAGTAGCTGGGACTACAGGCATGCACCACCACACTTGGCTATTTTTTTTTTTAAGTAGAGATGGGGTTTCACCATATTAGCCAGGCTGGTCTCGAACTCCTGACCTCGTGATCCACCCGCCTAAGCCTCCCAAAGTGCTGGCATTACAGGCGTGAGCCACTGCGCCCAGTCATCAAAGATTTTTAACATGGGAAAACGCTTGATACAGTATGCAAAAATAACTTGGGAAAAGAAAATGCAAATACACAAGACTTTATAAACAAAAACAACTTTCTGTAAAATAAAGAGAAATATTCCAAAATGTGAAGGAGGGCAGGTTATCTGAAGGTGGGACACTATTATACTTTAAAAATAAAAGCAGGCCGGGCGCGGTGGCTCACGCCTGTAATCCCAGCACTTTGGGAGGCCGAGACGGGCGGATCACAAGGTCAGGAGATCGAGACCATCCTGGCTAACACGGTGAAACCCCGTCTCTACTAAAAAATACAAAAAACTAGCCGGGCGAGGTGGCGGGCGTCTATAGTCCCAGGTACTCGGGAGGCTGAGGCAGGAGAATGGCGTGAACCCGGGAGGCGGAGCTTGCAATGAGCTGAGATCCGGCCACCGCACTCCAGCCTGGGTGACAGAGCGAGACTCCGTCTCAAAAAAAATAAATAAATAAATAAAAAATAAAAGCAGCCAGGTGTGGCTCATGTCTATAATGCCAACACTCTGGGAGGCTGATGTGGAAGGATTGCTTGAGCACAGGAGTTCAAGACCAGCCTGGGCAACATAGGGAGACACCGTCTCTACAAAAATAAAAAAATTAGGAAGGCGTGGTGGCACACACCAGTGGTCCCAGCTACTCAGGAGGATGAGGCAGATAGATGGCTTGAGCCCAGGAAATCGAGGCTGCAGTGAGCTGTAATCATGCCAATTGCACTCCAGCCTGAGCAACAGAACCAGACTGTCTTAAAAAAGAAAAATAAAATAAGGTTCTACCCGGTTAAAAAAAGACAGAGGGAGAGTGTAGGTGAGAAATCTTCAGAGAACAAGAGAAGACCAATGGAAACTTGAAACACAGCATTAAAAATAAATACTTCAATGGAAATCTGGAAGGTAAAGTTAAGGACAAATCCCAAGAACCCGTACAAAAGAGTAGGAGATGGAAAACAGGAAATCAAAAACACATAGGTCAAACCTGGAAGTTCAACATCCAGAGTTCCTGAAGAAAGACAGTAAAAACAATTCTCAAATAGCCCAAAAATTTCTCCTGAAAAAAATCTCCAGAACGAAATGGCCCACCAAGTAAGTGACCAACACAATGATATAAGAAAAGTAAGAAAATCAAATAAACATTCGAAGAATTTCACACAATTAGGAAAACCTGCAATCAGTCAAATCCACACTAGTAGAGGCATTCCAGGGAAAAACAGGTCACATACAAAGAACATTCAGAATGATACGGGACTTCTGAAAACCATCATTAGATGCTGTAACACCTTAAGGCAACACCTTCAATGTGAGGAAAATAAGCTTCAACATAGAATTCTATATCCAGGTAAACTACTGACCACATGAATAATCAAAATAAAAAGCACTTCAGATTTAGATTCAGAAAAGTTACCAACCACACACCTATAAATACCATGTACATCGTATATAAAGGATGTATCATCCCAGTATAACAGGAGCTACTATGTGTCGGCACAAGCAAGATATAGGATCCAAACCATCCAACTCAGGAGAGCAATAAGGGGAATACTAGAAAAGACAGAAAAACTCCAAGGATAAAAGTAGACTTAGAGGAACCAGAACACATGAGACAAACAAAGGGACCTGACAGGAGGGGCTCTAGAAAAGAAGGGAAAAGGGCCGGGCGCGGTGGCTCAAGCCTGTAATCCCAGCACTTTGGGAGGCCGAGATGGGCGGATCACGAGGTCGGGAGATCGAGACCATCCTGGCTAACACGGTGAAACCCCGTCTCTACTAAAAAAAAATACAAAAAACTAGCCGGGCGAGGTGGTGGGCGCCTGTAGTCCCAGCTACTCGGGAGGCTGAGGCAGGAGAATGGCGTGAACCCGAGAGGCGGAGTTTGCAGTGAGCTGAGATCCGGCCACTGCACTGCAGCCTGGGCGACAGAGCGAGACTCCGTCTCAAAAAAAAAAAAAGAAGGGAAAAGAATCCCAACACTTTGGGAAGCCCAGGTGGGTAGATCACTTGAGGTCAAAAGCTTGAGACCAGTCTGGCCAACATGGTGAAACCCCGTCTCTACTAAAAATACAAAAATTAGCCGGACGTGGTAGCAGGTGCCTGTAATCCCAGCTACTCAGGAGGCTGAGGCAGAAGAATCACTGACCCAGGAGGTGGAGGTTGCAGTGAGCAGAGATTGCACCACTGCACTCCAGTCTGGGCAACAGACCTAGACTCTGTTTCAAAAATAAAATATGAAAATAAACAAAAAATGGACTAGGCACAGTGGCTCATGCATGTAATCCCAGCACTTTGGGAGGCTGAGGCAGGCAGATCACTGGAGGTCAACAGTTCCAGACCAGCCTGGCAAATATGGTGAAACCCCGTCTCTACCGAAAATACAAAAATTAGCTAGGTATGGTAGCAGGGGTCCATAATCCCAGCTACTTGGGAGGCTGAGGCAGGAGAATTGCTTGAACCCTGGATGGCAAGGTTGCAGTGAGCTGAGATCATGCCACTGCACTCCAGCCTGGATAACAGAGTGAGACTCCATCTCAAAAAAAAGAAAAGAAAAGAAAGAAAATGCAATGAGAGCACATGACCTAGTTCTGCTAAAACTATTTACATAATAACACTTATTAACATAACAAGTTCACCATCTTGTAACACCTGTAAGGAAGCTGGGGAAGGGAGATTGAGGCCTTTAACAGTTTAGGCCTCAAGCTACTATGTCAACAGATAATACCAAAATTATGTAGAAAGAACAATAAAAAAGGCATATTTAAATAGGAATAAGGTACTTCACAACACAATGTAAAAGTCTAAATAAACCCCCACTGTTAAAAAAGATGTATAAGAATAGAAACTTGGACATAACACTGCTGCAGTAAGTATAAATAAATTGGTGTGGAATTATCTTGTAAAGCTGCAGATAAGCATGCCCTAAGACTCAGAAACTGCACTTCTATGAGAATATGTGATGAGAATCTTTACACATACACCTAGGGAGAAAACATTAGCGGTAATAACATTGCAAAACAGAGACTTCCAGAAGCAGACAGGAGCAAACACATTTCTATACTCCAGTACCTTCTGACTTTCCTGAATTCCATCAGAGCAGAGTTAGTGCTAGTTCTCTGCAGACCCCAGATTAGGCCTTACGGCTGCAGTGAAAAGAACCCCAGGAGAAAACTCAGGAATGAAAACGAAGTCGGGCTTCAGACTGAAATTACCAAAATCCCATGGAAGTAGAGGAAGAAATGAAACTGAGAAACCCGAAACATCCTCAGACCAGTTAATTAAAACTGAGAGAGTGCCCAGGAGATCCAGTTTCCTAAAAGAACAGGAATTTCTTAAATATGAAGAGCTGAAGCAAGAATCATGAATGGTATAAAATAATTGCCCAGCATCTCAGAGGGGCATAAGGAGAGAAGGCAACAATATTTCCAGAGGATGACAAGACTGCAGGACTCATACTGAACTACTCAAGAGCTGAACCACAGGTTGATAACCCTGGTCCTGTCCTTACAGAGAACCTACACAGGACTCTGGGATATAGATGAAGAATGACGTATTTGCAAGTCCTCTCAGTGCAGAATATAGTCATTCTTCCAAACTCCTTTTTTTGTGCGTAAGACAAAGTCTAACTTTGTCGCCCAGGCTGGAGTGCAGTGGCGCCATCTCAGCTCACTGCAACCTCCGCCTCCCAGGTTCAAATGATTCCCCTGCCTCAGCCTCCCTAGTAGTTGGGATTGCAGGCACCCACAACACGCCCGGCTAATTTTTGTATTTTTAGTAGAGATGGTGTTTCACCATGTTGGTCAGGCTGGTCTCAAACTCCTGACCTCAAGTGATCCGCTCGCCTTGGCCCCCCCAAATCAAAGTGCTGAGATTACAGGTGTAAGCCACCACACCCTGGCCTTATTTTATTATACAATCATTCAGCATTATTTCACTTAACAATGTACATTTATCATCAAGATAAAATCTTTTTTTTGAGACGGAGTCTCGCTCTGTCGCCCAGGCTGGAGTGCAGTGGCGTGATTCGCTCGCTGCAAGCTCTGCCGCCTCCCGGGTTCACGCCATTCTCCTGCCTCAGCCTCCCGAGAAGCTGGGACTACAGGCACCCGCCACCACATCGGGCTAATTTTTTTTTTTTTTTTTTGTATTTTTAGTAGAGACAGGGTTTCACCGTGTTTGCCAGGATGGTCTCGATCTCCTGACCTCGTAATCTACCCGCCTCGGCCTTCCAAAGTGCTGGGATTACAGGCATGAGCCACTGTGCCCGGCCATCAAGATAAAATCTTAAAAACTAAGGTTAAAAAAGTGAATCAACAAGTTTATCAAATTTAAACAACTTATTAGTATTCAAGCTCAGAATAAAACTTTAAAAGGAATCAGTCATTGGATAAGTAATCAGTCAATCATCATTGGATAAGCTAAAATCATTGTTTAAGGTCGCTGGGGAAAACGACTCACAAAGTCTCAAAATATTAACCCACGCCAGGTGTGGTGGCCCACGCATGTAATCTCAACACTTTGGGAAGTCAAAGCAGGCGATTTGATTGAGGCCAGGAGTTCAAGACAAGTCTGGGCAACATGGCAAAACCTTGTCTATACAAAAAACACAAAAATGAGCCAGGTGTCAAGGCACATGACTGTAATCTCAGCTACTCGGGAGGCCGAGGCATGAGAATCGCTTAAATACAGGAGGCAGAGTTTGCAGTGAGCCGAGATCTCACTGCATTCAGCCTGTGTGACAGAGCAAATCTGTCTCAAAAGTACATAAAAATCTTTCATTGGATCATGGATGAAAAATAAAACAACTATTAATATTATGGTCATTACTGGGAAAATTAAATATGAACTACATGTGTATTAGTTAATAATACTATATCAATTTTGTATTTTTTTTTGTTTTAGAGACTCTCTTACTCAGACTGGAGTGCAATTACAAGATCATAGCTTACTGCAGCCTTGAACTCCTAGACTCAAGCAATCCTCCCACCTCAGATTCTGAACAGCTAGGACTACAGGCGTGCATCACTATACCTGGCTTTTTATTTTTATTTTTTAATTATTATCATTATTTTTTTGAGATGGAGTCTCACTCTGTTGCCCAAGGTGGAGTGCAGTGGCACGACCTCAGCTCACTGCAGCCTCCATCTCACGGGTTCAAGGGATTCTCCTGCTTCAGCCACCCAAGTAGCTGGGATTACAGGCACACGCCACCACACCTGGCTAATTTTTGTATTTTTTGTAAAGATGGGGTCTCACCATGTTGGTCAGGCTGGTCTCGAACTCCTGACCACAAATGATCCACCCACTTCAGCCTCCTGAAGTGCTGGGATTACAGGCATGAGCCACTGCATCTGGCGCTATTATATTTTAATTTTTTGTAAAGATGTGTCTCGGTATGCTGCCCAGGCTGGTCTCGAACTCCTAGCTTCAAGAGATCCTCCTGCCTCAGCCTCGCAAAGGACTGGGATTACAACTACAGGCAAAAGCCACTGCACCGGGCCAAATTTCATATGTGATAGTGGCATTGTGATTATGTCGCAGAATGTCCTTGCTCTTAGGAGATAAATGAAGGATTCACAGGTAAAATGTCATGTCACAATTTACTTTCAAATTATCCAAGAAAAAAGTGTGTGTGGTACACATGTGTACATAAAGTATCTAAACATGTTCACTGATGAATCTAGGAAAAGAATACAAATGTGTTCACTGTACTACTTTCACCTTTGCTGCAGGACTGAATTTTTTATAATAAAAAGCAATCACTGAAAGTCCTCTTTCTGCTTAAGTTTGAAATGTAGAATAATAAAAAAATTTTTAATGAAAAATAAACAGTTTAACTTACAGCTAAGAGTTGTCTTATAAGCATGTCTGAGGCTTTCTCGGAAATGTTGCCAACAAAAACAGTAGTAGTAGGACCACAATTTTCATCATTTTCTTTAGCCTTTAAGCCTGGATGATCCTTTCTTGCGCCCAAATGCTTTCCAACCATAGACACAGTGGGTACTAAAACCTAAGGTGAAGAAACGAAATAAAAATTGATTCAGCAATTAAATTTCCTACCCCAATTAACATTAGGCTAAAAACATCAGGATTAAATAAATATATATAGCACATTATTTAAGCTCTGCATGCTTGTATACTTCTTTTTTTTTTTTTTTTTTTTGAGACGGAGTCTCACGCTGTTGCCCAGGCTGGAGTGCAGTGGCGCGATCTCGGCTCACTGCAAGCTCCGCCTCCCGGGTTCCCGCCATTCTCCTGCCTCAGCCTCCTGAGTAGCTGGGACTACAGGCTCCCGCCACCGCGCCCGGCTAATTTTTTGTATTTTTAGTAGAGACGGGGTTTCACTGTGGTCTCGATCTCCTGACCTTGTGATCCGCCCGCCTCGGCCTCCCAAAGTGCTGGGATTACAGGCTTGAGCCACCGCGCCCGGCCGCTTGTATACTTCTAAAACTCCTACAGTGCATAGCACATTTCATTAATGCAAACTTATTTGTGACAAATAAACCTCTACTACTAGATTACCTTTCTTCTTTTTTTTTTTTTTTTTTTTTTTTTTTTTGAGACGGAGTCTCGCTCTGTCGCCCAGGCTGGAGTGCAGTGGCGCGATCTCGGCTCACTGCAAGCTCCGCCTCCCAAGTTCACGCCATTCTCCTGCCTCAGCCTCCCGAGTAGCTGGGACTACAGGCGCCCGCAACCGCGCCCAGCTAATTTTTTGCATTTTTAGTAGAGACGGGGTTTCACCATGTTAGCCAGGATGGTCTCGATCTCCTGACCTTGTGATCCGCCCGCCTCGGCCTCCCAAAGTGCTGGGATTACAGGCGTGAGCCACTGTGCCCGGCCAGATTACCTTTCTTCTTAAAAAATAAACAAAAATAACCAAGAAAACTTTGTTATGTTTAAGACATAATTTTTATTTTTATTTTCTGAAACGGAATCTCGCTCTGTCGCCCAGGTTGGAGTGCAGTGGCATAATAGCTCATTGCAACCTCCGCCTCCTGGGTTCAAGGGACTCTCCTGCCTCGGCCTCCCAAGTAGCTGGGATTACAGATGTGCACCACCACGCCTAGATAATTTTTTGTATTTTTAGTAGAGACAGGGTTTCACCATGTTGGCGAGGATGGTCTTGAACTCCTGGTCTCAGGCGATCCTGGCCTATGTCTTAAACATTTAAAATTTATGCCTTAGGCCAAGTGTGGTGGCTCATGTGTGTAATCCCAGAACTTTGGGAGGTCAAGGCAGACGGATCACCTGAGGCCAGTCTGACCAACAAAGTGAAACCTCGTCTCTATTAAAAATATAAAAAATTGGCCGGGCGTGGTGGCGCACACCTGTAAGCTCAGCTACTCGGGAGGCTGAGGCAGGAGAATCGCTGAACCCAGGAGGCAGAGGATGTAGTGAGCCATGCCACCATTGCACTCCAGCCTAGGCAACAAGAGAGAAACTCCGCCCCACTGCCCCACCGCCCCCCAACCCAACAAAAAAATACATAAAACATTTAAAATTATCAAATATATCCAGAAGTTTTTTTCATAATTTTACTCTCAGTACTAATATAAAAGCAACTTTCAATTATCCATGCTAATCCTCTAGCAGAATATTCAAATACTCCACAGCACTCTCCCCCATATTTTGCCTTTTATCAGTTATTTATGCTATCTTATTTTCCCTTCATGACGTTCAACTTTCCCGGGGAAGAAACACATCTTTGTACTTGACACTGAATTCAGCAAGCACCCTCAGGAGGCACCGAATAAACAGTGGTGAAATGGGAGAGCTGCTCCGCTCCTAAATTCTAGCTTTCTCTAGCCTGAAATACAAGGAGGAAGAGTACATGCCTGAGGCTTTCAAACATGGCCCAACTCTTGGTGTCCAAGGCAAGAAAAGCTGAACTCCCCTTTGGCTGCAGAACCACATCTTCTTAGTGGTCGGCCTCACAGCAGGTTCTCATTTGCCCACGTAATTCCTCTCTCCCTTTTACCAAGAATAACAGTCCTCATCCCTTTTCAAAACCCAGATATTAAAAGACACTGAAAATAAAGAGACCTACCCTCCCTCGTAGAATTCCAAATAAAAGTTAAGAGAGTTATTATCTATTCATGTGCTACAGTACAGCAGCATTCTTAACAAAGGTGCTTGTAATGCTCAGAAGATTTGATGAATGTGGAGAATTAAGGTTCTCCACATTCAATTAAGGTTCAAAAAGAAAATAATGAATGAGAGCATTTCAGCAGAAGAAAGGTTTTAGTAAAGTCTTACAAAGCTTGAACGTACCACACTAGAAGACAGAGAAAACTAAGATAAAAATCGCTTGGAAAGGGTGAAAAATTAGGAAGCTAGGAGGAAACGTGTAAAAGGTACTCCACACAAATTTCATTTCAAAATTTTAATTTTTACAAGGATCATTCCTATGTTCTTTTAAGAGATCAGACATGTCACATCCTTCTCCCATCTCCCAGGACCAAGATGAGAAAGCAATGAAGAGCCAAAGCCCTAAATCTGTAATAACAAGTATATGAAGAGTCTAGAGAATAACAGGAAAATCACAGAATTATCTACTTAGGGAGCACATTGCGGGTGCAACTGCATATATGCACACCTAAGTGAAAATGATACTTATTCAAATAAATGATATGCTAGGGGTGCTCTCATTCTGTCCTTGTTATTCTTTTAAATACTCATAATGTATTTAAGTTTATCACACTGTTTAGCTTAAAAGCACTAGCACTACCATAACTCATGACTCTTCCTTTAAGTTATACTTACAGTTGGAGCAGGAGCCATAATGCTCATTGGTACAGGAATCATTGGGGTCCCTAAGAAGAGAAACACCACACTGATTTTATATGACTGCATTCTCTATCAACAACATGCCACACAATTAAGTATCCTTACTCATAATTAACATAAGTGGAAATATAGGACAAATGAAAATGAAATACTGATAAATACTACCTTATTTTCAAAAGGAATGTGCTATCAGGTTGGTCCATATAAACTTACAAAAAAAGACTATTCTGAAAATAAACTGGCCACCTCAATATGCTTTTGACTTAAAGAGCATAAAATTCTGGACAGTTATCCATTCGGGTTCATATGGTTCAGTGATCCTCAAAACCAACGCCTTTCACCAATACAGACTGACTTATAGGTGAACAATGATATTAAAGAATCCTTTAGGGCCGGGCGCGGTGGCTCAAGCCTGTAATCCCAGCACTTTGGGAGGCCGAGACGGGCGGATCACAAGGTCAGGAGATCGAGACCATCCTGGCTAACATGGTGAAACCCCGTCTCTACTAAAAAAATACAAAAAACTAGCCGGGCGAGGTGGCGGACGCCTGTAGTCCCAGCTACTCGGGAGGCTGAGGCAGGAGAATGGCGTGAACCCGGGAGGTGGAGCTTGCAGTGAGCTGAGATCCGGCCACTGCACTCCAGCTTGGGTGACAGAGCGAGACTCCATCTCAAAAAAAAAAAAAAAAAAAAAAAAAGAATCCTTTAAAAGTAAAAACAGCCAGCACGGTGGCTCACGCTTGTAATTCCAACTCTTAGGAAGGCACAGGTGGGGGGATAGATTAAGCTCAGGAGATCGAGACCTGCCTGGGCAATATAGTGAGACCCCATTTTCCACAAAAAAAGGAAAAAAAAAAAAGTAAGACACATGGTACAACATGGTGATACCGTCAGTAATGGTGTACTATATTCTTGAAAATGACCAAAAGAAAATCTACATTTAAAATCTAGAGTGTTCTCACAACAGCAAAAAAATAAGTATGTAAAGTAATACACCACGTGTTAATTGGCTCAATTTAGTCATTCTACAACATATACGTTATTTCAAGACACTGTGCACGATAAACATAAATTTTTCTCAAATAAATAAAGTAAAAACAAATCCTTTGAAAGTTATTTTAAGGCCGGGCGCGGTGGCTCAAGCCTGTAATCCCAGCACTTTGGGAGGCCGAGACGGGCGGATCACGAGGTCAGGAGATCAAGACCATCCTGGCTAACACAGTGAAACCCCGTCTCTACTAAAAATACAAAAAACTAGCCGGGCGAGGTAGCGGGCGCCTGTAGTCCCAGCTACTCGGGAGGCTGAGGCAGGAGAATGGCGTGAACCCGGGAGGCGGAGCTTGCAGTGAGCTGAGATCCGGCCACTGCACTCCAGCCTGGGCCACAGAGCAAGACTCCGCCAAAAAAAAAAAAAAAAAAAGAAAGTTATTTTAAGCATCAAATGAAAAATTTATGTGGAAATCTAAGGAGAATCCTGGTTCTTTCACAGAAAACAAAAATCATGGGCTGGGCGCAGTGGCTCACGCCTGTAACCCCAGCACTTTGGGAGGCAAAGATGAGCAAATTACCTGAGGTCAGGCGTTTAAGACCAGCCTGACCAACATAGTGAAGCCCCATTTCTACTAAAAATACAAAAATTAGCCAGGCATACTGGTGCGTGCCTGTAATCCCAGCTACTTGCGAGGCTGAGGCAGGAGAATTGCTTGAACCTGGGAGGCAGAGGTTGCAGTGAGCCAAGATCATGCCATTGCACTCCAGCCTGGGGAACAAGTGCAAGACTCTGTCCCAAAAATAATAATAATAAATAAAATCTTGCTTGTAGTTATAGCTACTCTGGAAATTGAGGGACAAGGATCCCTGAGCCCAGGAGTTCAAGGCTGCAGTGTGCTATCATCGTGCCTGTGTAAAACCACTGCACTCCAGCCTAGGAAACATAGCAAAACTCTAATTCTTTATTTAAAAAAAAAAAAAGGCGGAGAGTAGGGCGACACGGTAGCTCACACCCATAATCCAAACACTTTGGGAGGCCAAGACAGGCAGATCACTTGAGCCAACATGGCAAAACCCCATCTCTACAGAAAATACAAACATTAGCCGAGCATGGTGGCACACACTCATAACCCCAGTTACTAGGGAGATTGAGTCAGGAGAATCACTTGAACCCAGGAGGTGGAGGCTGCAGTGAGCTGTAATGGCGCCACTGTACTCCAGCGACAGAGTAAGACTCTCTCAAAAAAAGCCAAAAAAAAAAAATTCAAAAATTTAAAATCTTTTCTATAAACCCAATCTACTGGTAAGGAAATTAAAGCACAAATTCTCCATAACCATCCTTTTTGATTCTAAACAAGTGATTAAGCTTCCTGCCACCCCCACCCCCAACCTCCCCACAAGACAGGGTCTTTCTTCCCTATGTTGTCCAGGTTGATCTTGAACTTCTGGGTTCAAGAGATCCTCCTGCCTCAGCCTCCCAAAGTGATGGGATTACAGGTACGAGCCACCATGCCCAGCCTGTAACTTCTAGAACACTTGGGCTTTGCATCATGGTTATAGTAAGGCCCATTGAAAAACGGATCTGAGTCAGGCATGGTGGCACACATCTATAGTCTCAGCTACTCAGGAAGCTGAGGCAGGAGGATCAGCTGAGCCCAGGAGATAGAGGCCGCATTAAGTTATGGTTGTGCCACTGTACTCCCAGCCTGGGAGACAAAGAGAGATCCTGTCTCAAAAAAATTAATAAACTAAAAATTAAAATCCAGATCTGCACTATGAGCCTATAAATGTATGAAGAAAATCAGGATATATGGACCAAAGAGAAAACTGATGCCCAAATGAAAGTTGTTCAAAACACTTTCCTTCTATAACTATTAATCTGTTTGATGGCTGATAACTAACTTTATTCAGTTTTCTGCAACATTCTCTCAATTTTCTCAACAGAATTTCCTTTCAGCAAAATTTATTTCTTTTAAGGAAAAAATTTTGTCCAAAGGGCCAGCCACAGCCTTCCAGTAGAATTTCATCTATTTATGGTCCATTATAAAACAACTAAGTTACTTCTTAAAATCAGTAATTGTCACACGGAGTAAAGTAGTAGTGTAAACTTTCACATTACTCCTCTGGCAGCAGATGATAATAAATACATATCCATGATTATCTAGAAGCACAGCTTAAAGCAGCTCCACTACAAGCATGTCTAAAATAACTTATGAAAGTACTGCATTCTGTTCCATAATACACATGCATAAACAGTTGTTCTGATTTTTTCCCCTTTGAGACAAAGTGTCACTCTTGTTGCCCAGGATGGAGTGCAGTGGCATGATCTCGGCTCACTGCAACCTCGGCTTCCCAGGTTCAAGCGATTCTCCTGCCTCAGCCTCCTGAGTAGCTGGGATTACAGGCCTGAGCCACTGCGCCTGGCTAATTTTTTGTATTTTTAGCATTTCCCCAAGTTGGCCAGACTGGTCTCGAACTCCTGACCTCAGGTGATCCATCCACCTTGGCCTCCTAAAGTGCTGAGGTTACAGGCATGAGCCACTGTGCCAGGCCTGATTTTTTTTTTAATTATGATTTTCCCCCAATTCTTGAAGTGCTAAATAATATTCCACAGAAATTCTCATATTTATCTTGTGGCTTTTCAGACCCAAGGGTAGAAGGCTACCAAAGCTGAGCCTATGGTAGTAAATTCAAAATTTTACAATGAGTAGTTAAATCCAAAATAAAGACAAGGTCAGGTGCAGTGGCTCACATCTGTAATCCCAGAACTTTGGAAGGCTGAGGTGGGAGTATACCTTGAGCCCAGAAGTTCAAGACCAGCCTGGAGAAGATGGTGAGACCCCCATCTTTATAAAAAATTTTTTTTTAATTTTTAATTAACAGTATATAGTGACACAAGCCTGTGGTCCCAGCTACTCAGGAGGGCTGAGATGGGAGCCCAGGAGGTCAAGGCTGCAGTGAGCCATGATCACGCCACTGTACTCCAGTCTGGCAACAAAGTGAGTACCCAAAACACACATACACACACGTGCACACACACAAAATAAAGACAAATGTGCTGTTTATTACAACCCCCGTAACATACATGCTATGAATTAACAACCCATTATGAGCCAGCCAACTGCAATGTTCTTAAGTCAAAAGAAAAATTTCTTATAAGCAAAGATAATCATTTTTTCAAAGATGAGGTCTCACTCTTTGGACCTGAACTCCTGGGCTCAGGCCATCCTCCCACCTCAGTCTCCTGAGTAGCCAGGACAACAGACACACACAATCACACCCAGCATAAGCAATGTTAACTATGTACTTCAGGATAATAGTTCTCAAATGTGGATTCTCCATGCTTAAATGAGTGCCAAAAATTACCTGTGAACATGTTAAAAATTAAGATTCCTGAGCCCCAATTTCTGAGGATCTGATTCAGGGGGTTGGAGCAGGGTCTGAACATTTTTTTTTTTAACTCCATAAATCTTTACTTATATTGACTTATAATATACACTTTAAAGTATCTGGAAAAATAAAGAAAAAACTAATAACCTTATTGCTTCCCTTTTTAGTAAGGGGATAGCAACAGCAGTTATGGGGGTATATGAGGAAAATTTTTCACTGTATTACTTTCTGTATTTTTTGTTTGTTTTTGAACAATGTGTATGTATTACCCATTTTTTTAAATATAGAATTTTTAGGCCGGACATAGTAGCTCACACCTGTAATTCCAACACTTTGGGAGGCAGAGGCAGGCGGATCATTTGAGGCCAGGAGTTCGAGACCAGCCTGGCCAACATAGCGAAACCCTGTCTCTACCAAAAATACAAAACTTAGCCAGGCATGATGGCAGGCATGTGTAACCCCAGCTACTCAGGAGGTTGAGGCAGAGAATTGCTTGAGCCTAGGAGGTGGAGGTTGCAGTGAGCTGAGATCATGCCACTGCACTCCAGCCAGGGTGACAGAGCAAGACTCTATCTCAAAAAATAAAAAAAAAAAAGATTTTAAAAAAACTTTCCAGATGAGGAAAAAAAAAAACTTTGTAGATGGGTTTGATCCTCAGTCAGATATAAAAGCTACTGCTATAGGAAAAAGAGACATCCACATTTTCCAAACGATGCTGAGACGCATCTTCACTAACAGTCACATATCTAACATTTTCCTGAAGTTAATATCACAAAGACAAAAGTACAAGTTTAACGACAAAAAACAGTATCAACAAACTTACCTGGAGGTACAGGTGGAGGAAATCCTGGAAACTGCGGGGGTGGGATCCCTGGTGGGAGTGCTGGGATTCCCATGGGAGGGCGATTCAAATGAGGGGGAAAAGACATTCTTACTGCAGCAGTCTAAAGAAAAAAGGACATGACAAATCATTTTATTTGAAAACTTCAAATTTTATTATGCCTTCTTTGCTGACTTTCATTTTTAGAGTATCTGCAAAATTCTGAACTTTTCTTACCCAAAGAAGTTGGCAAAGACCCTGTTTTCTGTCTGTTCATTGAGAATTCTTACAACTTAAATTTTTTCTAAAATAAGTTTCCAAAATGTACATGATCCAAGTTCAGGATAGACTCCTACAATCATGTAGGAATACATACAAAGGAAGAAAAAAATTTTCAGGTTCAGTTAATATCCAAAAATTAAATACCAAACGAACGAATCTTTTTAGACCAAACTGAGAATCCAGATGGGTATCTAATAGTTTTTTAAGTGTTCTGATACATTCTTGTTTTGTTTTGTTTTGTTTTTTTGAGACGGACTCTCACTCTGTGGACAGGTTAGAGTGCAGTGGCGCCATTTCCGCTCATTGCAACCTCTGCCTCCCAGGTTCAAGCAATTTTCCTGCCTGAGCCTCCCGAGTAGCTGGGACTACAAGACTGTACCACCACGCCCAGCTAATTTTTGTATTTTCAGTAGAGATGGGGTTTCACCATGTTCGCCAGGATGGTCTCCATCTCTTGACCTCAAGGGATCCGCCCTCCTCGGCCTCCCAAAGTGCTGGGATTACAGGCGTGAGCCACCATGCCTGGCCTTTTTTTTTTTCTTTGAGACGGAGTCTTGCTCTGTCGCCAGGCTGGAGTGCAATGGCGCAATCTGCGCTCACTGCAACCTCCGCCTCCTGGGTTCAAGCAATTCTCCTGCCTCACCTTCCTGAGTAGCTGGGATTACAAGCGTGCACCACCACGCCCGGCTAATTTTTGTATTTTTAGTAGAGACGGGGTTTCACCATGTTGGCCAAGATGGTCTCGATCTCCTGACCTTGTGATCCGCCTGCCTCAGCCTCCCAAAATGCTGGGATTACAGGCCTGAGCCACCGCACGCAGCCCATTTTTCTTGTATCTATCAGAATCCTAAAAACTAAAGGTACCAAGTTACATGGTATTTGTTGCTTCAATGCTGGCCACTTCCTAAGAGGCAAATGTGCTCATAAACTATACATCTCAGTAGGGGGAAATAAACTTCTGACTTCCAGTCATATAGTAACCATTCAAATACAAAGAGAACATACAACTTTTGACAAGAGGAAAAAAAAGGTCAATAGTTTTTTTAAAAAACTTAAAAGTAAACCTTGTAACCATTCTTGGATCAAAACTGAAGAATCAGAAGCTGGCATTTTATTTTTTAAAGTTTAAGAACAGCCTGGTTGCAGTGGCTCACGCCTGTAATCCCAGCACTTGGTGAGGTCAAAGCGCATGCATCACCTGAGGTCAGGAGTTCAAGACCAGCCTTGCCAACATGGTGAAACCCTATCTCTACTAAAAATACAAAAAATAAACAAATAAACAAGCAGGGCATGGTGGTGTGCGCCTATAATCCCAGCTACTCGGGAGACTGAGGCAAGAGAATCACTTGTAATCCACTGCACTCCAGCCTGGGTGACAGAGCAAGACTCTGTCTCGGGGTGGGAAGAAAAAGAAAAAGAAAAAAGAAGAACATATTTAACTGTTTCACTTAGTTTGTCATGTTAAAGAAAACTGTCATTTTGTTAAATATTGGCATTTAATGTTAATATTTAAATATTAGCATTTTTAGTATTAAAAAAAATTTCCAAATCAGCCAAGCATGGTAGTGCGTACCTATGGTCCCAACTACTTGGGAGGCTGATGCAGGAGGATGGCTTGAGAGACAGAGCAAGACCCTGTCTCAAAAAAAAAAAAAAATTTTTTTTTTCATCTCCAACTTTATTTTCAGCAACACACTTTTGTTTTTTTTTTGGTTTTTTTTTTTTTTTGAGACGGAGTCTCACTCTGTCGCCCGGGCTGGAGTACAGTGGCCGGATCTCAGCTCACTGCAACCTCCGCCTCCCGGGTTTACGTCATTCTCCTGCCTCAGCCTCCCGAGTAGCTGGGACTATAGGCGCCCGCCACCTCGCCCGGCTAGTTTTTTGTATTTTTTTAGTAGAGACGGGGTTTCACTGTGTTAGCCAGGATGGTCTCGATCTCCTGGCCTCGTGATCCGCCCGTCTCGGCCTCCCAAAGTGCTGGGATTACAGGCTTGAGCCACCGCGCCCGGCCTTTTTTTTTTTTTTTTTTTTTTAAGAAACAGGGTTGGGGAGGCGCGGTGGCTCACACCTGTAATCCCAACACTTTGAGAGGCCGACGCAGACAGATCACCTGAGGTTGGGAGTTTAGAACCAGCCTACCCAACGTGGAGAAACCCCATCTCCACTAAAAATACAAAATTAGCCAGGCATGGTGGCGCATGCCTCTAATCCCAGCTACACATGAGGCTTAGGCAGGAAAATCGCTGGAACCAGGGAGGTGGACGTTGCAGCGAGCCAAGATCACGCCATTGCACTCCAGCCTGGGCAACAAGAGCGAATCTCCATCTCAAAAAAACAAAAAACCAAATACTTCTCTCTACTATTTTGTCTTTTATGTTTTACAGAAACATAAAAAGAGAAAACACAAAAAGTGTAAGTCTCCCACTTCCTTGTCCCCAATCCCAACAGTTTGGTATCTACTGCTGTGCTCTTCTTAATACCTTTCTACAAACTAATAATTTTTATTTTTCTACAACCAATCACATTACGAGAATTTCTCCCTCATTATAAATGCCATCTCTTCATGTCAGTTCACAAAAGTTTTATTCCAAGCTGGGGACGGTGGCTCACGTCTGCAATCTCAACACTTCAGGAGGCCAAAGCAGGTGGATCACTTGAGGTCAGGAGTTCTACACCAGCCTGGCCAACATGGTGAAACCCCATCTCTACTAAAAATACAAAAATTAGCCAAGTGTGGTGGCACATGCCTGTAATCCCAGCTACTCAGGAGGCTGAGGCAAGAGAATCACTTGAACCCGGGGTGCGGAGTTTGCAGTGAGCTGAGATCGTGTCACTACACTCCAGCCTGGGCGACAGAGACTCTGTCTAAAAAATAAAAAAATAAAAATAAAGTCTTATTCCACTCTTTATAATGCAGTAAATTGGCCGGGCGCGGTGGCTCACGCCTATAATCCCAGCACTCTGGGAGGCCGAGGTAGGCGGATCACAAGGTCAAGAGATTGAGACTATCCTGGCCAACATGGCGAAACCCCGTCTCTACTAAAAATACAAAAATTAGGAGAGAGGGTGGCTGCAGTAGTGAGAGGCTGGTGCTGCAGCTCTTTCCCTGCAGTCCAGCCAAGTAAGCGTGCAAGCCTGGCGCTTCCTTCTCTTCAGGCAGAGAGCCTGGGATGTGGTAATGCCAGCCAGACTTTTCAGAGCTATGGTCAGATCTACTGTACATTGTCAAAACCACATCAGTGCCAAAGAACTGGTCATCTAATGTTGAAACCACTTAAGGAATTTGAAAATACAACATGCAGCACACTGACAATATGTCAAAACTTGGATTTGTTCCTTCCTGATAATACAGCTGGTGGTTTGAATAAGTCTCAGATTCTGTAAATGAACCAAAAAAAAAAAAAAAATCAAATACAAGCATGGTCTCTCCATTAAATGCTGCTCATTGCCAAGACGAAAAGGCGCACCTTCCAACCATGAAATCCTTTGGTACTCAGAAGAGAGTGACTCACAAACCAAATCTATTGGGTTCTAAATGGTTTATAAAAATATTAAAGAGGCATTTCTCATCTGTATCAATGGAAACATTTGTTCCAAAACAAGGCTTTCCACAATCAAGAGACCACTAAAGCATCCAGGACCAAGCAGCCATCCAGGACCAACCTTCCAGTTCTGCCTGTGAATGAGGTAAAGCTGGGGTGGCTGTGGCTCATATGCTTAGTGATCACTGCTCACACTAAACCAGTGTGCGCTGCACCCCAGCCTTACACCCAGCTTAAGAAACTGGCAGTCAACTAAGACTTCTCCATCAAGATCTTTGAAGCCTAATAAATAGCCAATGACATTCAAAAGCTTAATTTTTAAGAATTAATGATACATAGAAAAACAAAACATAGGCAATAAAAGATGAAAAAAATACAAAAATTAGCCAGGCGTATTGGCGCATGCCTGTAGTCCCAGCTACTTGGGAGGCTAAGGCAGGAGAATCAATTGAACCCAGGAGGCAGAGGCTGCAGTGAGCTGAGATCAAGCCACTGCACTCCAGCCTGGCAACAGAGGAAGACTGTCTCAAAAATAATAACATAATAACAATGCAGTAAATTATTATAATACGGACATATTTATTCAACCAACATTAACAGCTGGCTTGGCTCCACTTTCAGTTCTCACAAATAATGCTGAACGTTCCTGGAGATAACAGACATATAACTGTATGCATCTGTACAGGTAATTCTCTAATACAGGTCAGAACTATATGTATCTGATTAGCTGGGTGTGGTGGCAGGTGCCTGTAGTCCCAGCTACTTGGGAGGCTGAGGCAGGAGAATCGCTTGAATCTGGGAGGCGGAGGCTGCAGTGAGCCGAGATGGCACCATTGCACTCCAACCTGCGAAACAGAGCAAGACTCCATCTCAAAAAAAAAAAACTATTATGTATTCAAATTTTACCTCCAAAAGCATCCCTGAAAACTAGCATACAAATGTATACTCCCACACCAGAATATGTGTATGCCCTTTCCTCAAATCCTCATCAATGTTAGAATAGATCAGTGTCAAAATTATCATAATTTTATAAGTAAAATACACTCTTATTGCAATTTACATTTCCTTCATGACTAATGAAGTTCAGTATCTGTTTACCTATTTACTAGACATTTCTTTAAAAATAGAAAAGCATGACCTACATGCTCACCGCTCTACTTCCTCAGAATTCCTTTCACTTAAATTGGGATATCATATTCAATAAAACTAAACTTCAACTTCAGAAAACACAACATACTTAAAATATTTAGAAAACTTTATAGGTAAAAGAATCCCTAGGATGAATTTTTTTCTTAGATGGAGTCTTGCTCTGTCGCCCAGGCTGGAGTGCAGAGGCACCATCTGGGCTCACTGAAACCTCCGCCTGTCGGGTTCAAGCGATTCTCCTGCCTCAGCCTAGCTGGGATTACATGTGCACACCACCAGGTGCATGCTACCAAGCTCAGTTAATTTTTGTATTTTTAGTAGAGATGGGGTTTCACCATGTTTGGCCAGGCTGGTCTCAAACTCCTGGCCTCAAGTGATTGGCCTCGGCCTTCCAAAGTGCTCGGATTACAGGCATAAGCCACCGCGCCCAGCCCCTAGGAGGATTTAATATACTTGGCAAATGAGGTACTAGAAACTTTTTAAACAGTAGGTAGGTTATAAGTACATATTAACAAAGGAAAAACACAAGATTGCAAGACTGTAAATGTGTTGAGTTTTAAAATAAACTTTCTATAAAACTCTTTGACCAAAACCAAACTGGGGGTTGTACCTCTTTTTAAAACAGAAAGGACTACTGTCCTACTTACAGAAGCTCTTCTATGAACATTATAATAGCCTATTTCAGCGCTTTCTTAGGGTAGTTGGTTTTCATACCTGTTGAATAAACTGATTAATGAATAAAGCAGTAAACAAAACTCTGAGGACTTCAATAAACAAATTTATTATACTATCTCATGCCGCATACTATATCCTAGCAATGGCCCAGTGCCTAGCCTCACAATGGTTACAAGACTGGGCCATGAATTCATCTTTAGAACCGCTTTCCCTCCACTAGTATTAGATATAAATAATGCTTAATAAGCAAAACTCTCGGCCAGGGGCAGTGGCTCACACCTGGAATCCCAGCACTTTGGGAGGCCGAGGTGGGCAAATCACTGGAGGTCAGGAGTTGGAGACCAGCCTGGCCAACATGGTGAAACCCCATCTCCACGGAAAATACAAAAATTGGGCTGGGTGAGGTGGCTCACGCCTGTAATCCCAGCACTTTGGGAGGCCGAGGCGAGCAGATCACAAGGTCAGGAGTTCGAGGCCAGCCTGGCCAACACGGTGAAACCCTGTCTCTGTTAAAAATACAAAAATCAGGCCGGGCGCGGTGGCTCAAGCCTGTAATCCCAGCACTTTGGGAGGCCGAGGCGGGCAGATCACGAGGTCAGGAGATCGAGACCATCCTGGCTAACAGGGTGAAACCCCGTCTCTACTAAAAAATACAAAAAGCTAGCCGGGCGAGGTGGCGGGTGCCTGTAGTCTCAGCTACTCGGGAGGCTGAGGCAGGAGAATGGCGTGAACCCGGGAGGTGGAGCTTGCAGTGAGCTGAGATCCGGCCACTGCACTCCAGCCTGGGCGACAGAGCGAGACTCCGTCTCAAAAAAAAAACAAAAACAAAAATCAGCCAGGCGTGGTGGCAGGCGCCTGTAGTCCTAGCTACTCAGGAGGCTGAGGCAGGAGAATTGCTTAAACCTGGGAGGCGGAGGTTGCGGTGAGCTGAGACCACACCACTGCACTCCAGCCTGGGCGACAAAGCGAGACTCCATTCCAAAAAAAAAAAAATGGTCTCATGGAAATTCAGAAAACATTTCTCATCTTTGGTAAATACTAATCTCCACTTTAAGCAGCCTAAAAGGAGATTACCAACTACTTATTTCAACACAGGTTTATATGTTTTGCCATGTGAAACTCATTGAGAACTAATTTTTTTTTTTTTTTTTTTTTTTTGAGACGGAGTCTCGCTCTGTCACCCAGGCTGGAGTGTAGTGGCCGGATCTCAGCTCACTGCAAGCTCCGCCTCCCAGGTTCACGCCATTCTCCTGCCTCAGCCTCCTGAGTAGCTGGGACTACAGGCGCCCGCCACCTCGCCCGGCTAGTTTTTTTTGTATTTCTTAATAGAGACAAGGTTTCACCGTGTTAGCCAGGATGGTCTCGATCTCCTGACCTCGTGATCCGCCCGTCTCAGCCTCCCAAAGTGCTGGGATTACAGGCTTGAGCCACCGCGCCCGGCCTGAGAACTAATTTTTATAATCATAAGCAAAGCTTATCTGTTGTTACCTATACATGTTAAACAAAATAAATCATAATACATTGAAAGTTGGTATGTACTTTGCAGAAAAATAAATTAGGGAAGAGAGCTACAGAGTAGTTTATTTTAAATACAGTGATTAGGCTTCACCAAGAAGGTGAAGATTAGAACAAAGATTTAAAAGAGGCAGAGGCAGGAAGCCCTATTCATATCTGGGGGAAAGAGACTTCCAAGCAAAGGAAAAGACAAATACAAAGAGGCTGAAGCAGGAATGGTGTGTTTGAGGGAGGAACAGCAAGGCCAACAGTATGACTGGAGCAGAATAAATGAAGAAAATCAGAAATAAATACTGAGTGTTACGTGTAGTGTGTAGGGCACACTGTAAACATTTTAGTTTTAACTCTGAATGAGATGAAAATCATTTGAAGAGGTTTTTTTTTTTTTTGAGATGGAGTCTTGCTCTGTCGCTCAGGCTGGAGTGCAGTGGCCGGATCTCGGCTCACTGCAAGCTCCGCCTCCCGGGTTTCCGCCATTCTCCTGCCTCAGCCTTCTGAGTAGTTGGCGCCTGTACTGAAGAGTACAGGCGCCCGCCACCTCGCCCGGCTATTTTTTTGTATTTTTTAGTAGAGACGGGGTTTCACTGTGTTAGCCAGGATGGTCTGGATCTCCCGACCTCATGATCCACCCGTCTCGGCCTCCCAAAATGCTGGGATTACAGGCTTGAGTCACCGCGACCGGCCTTGAAGAGTTTTTGACTTGTCACATTTTAACATTATCACTGGCCACTGTGTTAAGTCTGGAAGGGAACAGGATAGAAGAAAGAGACTGGCACAATAATCCATATAAGAGACAGTAGCCTGGAGAGATGGTGGCCTGGAACAGGTGGTAGTGGTAAAAGCGTTATCAAGTTGTTGGATCCTGGATATATTTTGAAGGCAGCCAACAGGATTTGCTGAGGGATTATATAATATGTGGGATTTAAGAGAGAGAAATGCAGTTATCTTATGGCACTGAAATCATTTCTATAGTATTTTTTAAAATATTGAAAGTATCTCACTTTTAGAAGGTTCAAAGCACTTTTTCCTGCTAAGTATGAAACTTTATAGCTCATGATAATAACAACAGGAACCTGGGCCAGGTGCAGTGGCTCATGCCTGTAATCCCGGCACTTTGGGAAGCCAAGGCAGGCGGATCACTTGAGCTCAGGAGTTCAAGACCAGCCTGGGCAACATGGTGAAACCCCATCTCTACCAAAAATACAAAAAATTAGCCAGGTGTGGTAGCACGCACTATGGTCCCAGATACTCAGGAGGCTGAGATGGGAGAATCGCTTGAGCCCAGGAGGTGGAGGTTGCAATGAGCCGAGATCACACCACTGCACTCCAGCCTGGGCGACAGAGCAAGGCCTCCCAAAAATTAAATAAAATAACAGAAACCTATGATGGAAGTGTTTCCTATCTCTAGTGTGGCGGTGGTCACACAGGTATATGCATCTGTTGAAACTCACTGAAATTAAAACAGATGCATTTTATTGTGTGCAAATTTTATCTCAAGAAATTCGGTCCAAAAAGAAACCCTGAAGACTTATCTCTATTACTCAACATATGCATGCACTCAGTTTTTCTTTTTTTCACTTTTTTCTCTTTAAATCTTTCAGACTATTCTTTTTTCTGCACTCTTAAGAATACTGCAAGTATCCAAAATATAGTAAAATACTGCTAATAAGCATTCCCCTATTGTAGACTTACCCAGATAGAAACAAAATTATTTCTCCCAGGATAGATTATTTTAGACTAGCTCCATCAGTACACTATGTGCCAAATTTCTGAAATGCTAAGAATGAACTGAGATTCCTCTCAGCGAATATTCACATACAACTCACTCATTCATTCAATATCTACTTCCAGTTATGTGTCAGGTCTGCAGGAATTATTCCTAGGGAAAAAAAAAAAGTGTTTTATGCCCAAAGAAGAATGGGAAATGCTTAACAGAAAAACTACTTTTACAGCAAAGCTTTTCAGAAGTATGAAAATACTCAATTGTTTTGAAATCTCCAAAAAAGTTGAT
Organism: Macaca fascicularis; assembly: GCF_037993035.2. Classification (NCBI taxonomy): domain Eukaryota; kingdom Metazoa; phylum Chordata; class Mammalia; order Primates; family Cercopithecidae; genus Macaca; species Macaca fascicularis. The sequence continues at coordinate 140,954,276 of NC_088381.1, read as the reverse complement.
CTTTTTCTGACATTGCCACTTTGTTGTTTTACAATTTCAATGATTAAAGAGCAACACTCCTGTGCATGCTTATAGTTACAGCTACGCAGGAGGACCGCCTGAGCCCTGGAGTTCTGGGCTGCAGCACACTACCGATGAGGTGTTCATGCTAAGTTCATTCAGCAATAACATGGTGACCTCCTGGGATGAGAGAGAACCACCAGGTTGCCAACAGAGAAGGGCAAAACTCCCAAACTGATCAGTAGTGGGATTACGCCTGTGAATAGCCACTGCACTCCAGCCTAAGCAATACATGAAGAATCCATCTTTTTAAAAACAAAAGCAAGGCTGGGTGCAGTGGCTCATACCTGTAATCCTAGCACTTTGGGAGGACAAGGCAGGTGGATCCTTTGAGCCTGAGTTCCAGACCAGCCTGGGCAACGTGGTGAAATCCCATCTCTGCCAAAAATACAAAACACTAGCCAGGCATGGTGGCATGCACCTGTGGTCCCAGCTACTCAGGAGGCTAGGGTGGAAGGATTGCTTAAGCCTGAAATGCAGAAGTTGCAGTGAGCCGAGATCGTAGCACTGCACTCCAACCTGGGTGAGAGAGACCCCATCTCAAAAACCAAACCAAACAAAAAAGTAGCACTATCTACTACTATCTACAGAGAAAAATGAGTGCTTGTCTGAAACTGGGGTGGAACAGGGTGACTTGAAAACAGAAGAAGGAATCCTTTTGGGGTAATGGATGCATAACTTTGTATATTTACCAAAAATCACTGAATTGTGCATTTACAGGTGAATTTTCTGTCAATATAGGTCACATAGTTGCCTTTTTTTTTTTTTTTTTTTTTTGGGGGGGGGACGGAGTCTCGCTCTGCTACCCAGGCTGGAGTGCAGTGGCCGTATCGCAGCTCACTGCAAGCTCCGCCTCCCGGGTTTACGCCATTCTCCTGCCTCAGCCTCCTGAGTAGCTGGGACTACAGGCGCCCGCCACGTCGCCCAGCTAGTTTTTTTTGTATTTTTTTTAGTAGAGACGGGGGTTTCACCGTGTTAGCCAGGATGGTCTCGATTTCCTGACCTCGTGATCCGCCCGTCTCAGCCTCCCAAAGTGCTGGGATTACAGGCTTGAGCCACCGCGCCCGGCCCATAGTTGCCATTTTAAAAAAAGTATATTGGCCGAGTGCGATGCGCTCACACTTGTAATCCCAAAAATTTGGGAGGCCAAGGCACACAGATCACATGAGGTCAGAAGTTCCAAGACCAGCCTGGACAACATGGTCAAACTCCGTCGCTACTAAATATACAAAAATTAGCCAGGCATGGTGGCGGGTGCCTATAATTCCAGCTTCTATGGAGGATGAGGCAAAAGAATTGCTTGAACCCAGGAGGCAGAGGTTACAGTGAGGTGAGATCGCGCCACTACACTCCAGCCTGGGCGACAGAGCGAGACTCTCCACCTCCAAAAAAAAAAAAAAAAAAAAAAAAGTGGCCAGGCGCGGTGGCTCACGCCTGTAATCCCAGCACTTTGGGAGGCCGAGACGGGCAGATCATGAGGTCAAGAGATCGAGACCATCCTGGCTAACACGGTGAAACCCCGTCTCTACTAAAAATACAAAAATTAGCCGGGCACGGTGGCGGGCGCCTGTAGTCCCAGCTACACGGGAGGCTGAGGCAGGAGAATGGCGTGAACCTGGGAGGCGGAGCTTGCAGTGAGAGTGGAGATGGCGCCACTGCGCTCCAGCCTGGGCAACAGAGCAAGACTTCGTCTCAAGAAAAAAAAAAAAAAAAAAGTATACCAACTCAGAAAAATCGGCAAAATCTAAGAACTGTAGATTAGGTATTTTATCAATGTTAGTTTCCTTATTTTGATTGTTGTACTGTTGTTACATAAGACTAGTCCTAATTTTTAGGAAATACACTTAAGTATTTATGGGTTAGGGGGCATCACATCTGCAACTTACTAGCAAAACATTTCAGAAGAAACCTATGAAGAGAAGAGAAGGATAAAGCAAATTGGCAAAATGTTAACATTTGAGGAATCTGGTGAAAGATATCTGAGATTTCTTTTGTACTATTCTTGCAACTTTTTTTTGTAAATTTGAAATTATGTCTATATAAAAAGTTAAAAGCCAATACCAATAATTCTGGGTAGTGGAATTTTGTTCTTCCTTTAGTTTCAACAACTTTCAAATTTCAAAAAAAGGTAGAAAAGCTATTTAAGAAGAATCAAAAATCCCTTTTGTGAACGGCAGTGGTAGTGTTTGAAAAGTCAATCAAGAAATCTCTAAAGCAAGATGTTAAGATGCATATATGAGGCCGGGCGCGGTGGCTCACGCCTGTAATCCCAGCACTTTGGGAGGCCGAGGCGGGCGGATCACAAGGTCAGGAGATCGAGACCACGGTGAAACCCCGTCTCTACTAAAAATACAAAAAATTAGCCGGGCGCGGTGGCGGGCGCCTGTAGTCCCAGCTACTCAGGAGGCTGAGGCAGGAGAATGGCGTAAACCCAGGAGGCGGAGCTTGCAGTGAGCCGAGATCGCGCCACTGCACTCCAGCCTGGGCGACACAGCGAGACTCCGTCTCAAAAAAAAAAAAAAAAAAAAAAAAAAAAAAGATTCATATATGATTCCTTTGCTTCCAAAGCTATAAAATAATTTAATTTTTCACTAAATCATGTGTAAATAAGAAAACTAAACTGTTAATTTGTCTGTGGACAAAAACATAACTTGAAAATTCCAAATTCCTGTTAGGTCTGAAATAGTTAGCCAATGTTAACATGGACTAGTTTTACTTTAAAAATACATTCAGAAGGCCAAGCACGGTGGTTCGCGCCTGTAATCCCAGCACTTTGGAAGGCCAAGGCGGGCGGATCACGAGGTCAGGAAATCGAGACCATCCTGGCCAACATAGTGAAACCTCAGTCTCTATTAAAAATACAAAAATTAGCCAGGCGTCGGGGCGCGCGCCTGTAGTCCCAGTTACTCAGGAGGCTGAGGCAGGAGAATCGCTTGAACCCGCGAGGCGGAGGTTGCAGTGAGCCGAGATCGCGCCACTGCACTCCAGCCTGGGCAACATAGCAAGACTCTGTCTCAAAAAACAAACAAACAAACAAACAAACAAAAATTCAAGAATCAGGGTTGGACTCTTACATTTTATTGAAAATTCTTAAATAAAAAATTATGTCAATATAGATTTAAATGCTTACTATGTGTTACCTGGATATCGCACGAAGGATTTTACATAACGTTTTTCTCAATCTCCAACCCCAATAACGTATAGATATTACTATCAATTCATTTTACAGAGGAACAAAAACCAAAGCTTAAAAAGAAAAAAAAGAAAAACCAAGGCTTTAAGTTAAATGAATTAGAATAGTGTAAGATTCACGTGAATCATGAATAACTTACGACCAATTTAATCCCTTTAAAGTCCTCTGAACGTTTTTGGAAACGGCCTTTAAAAAAATTAAAAGCTCCAAAGACAATACAAAAATTGTTTATACATTACTGCCCACGGCCTAATACACAATACTTCACACTAATACAGCAGTAGGGTGCAACAGAGGTCCAATCTCTTCCCTTCTCTTGGCTCCACTCTGCCCAGTATCAAAATGGCATTTCCATGGCAATACAAATCCATATTACATAACTTCCGAAAAATCTTCACAGTCCTACGTCTATTCCGGAAAACTGTATTTAAAAGCATGATTGACGACCAAAGAAAAATGAGAAAGTAACATTTTAACGTGGAGCTTAGTAATCGCCTAGAATGAATGGCGATATACAGTTTACTGCACCCTCCAATGCTCAAAGGAGGCAGGATGGCAAAATTCATGACCATCTTAAGCAAGCCAGGAGTGCTAAAAAGGTAGGTATTAGCTCAATTCCAAGGGGGTGGGGCCCAGTTCGCTTGGTGGCGGGCTCTAGATGGCCAAAGAGGAAGGGAAAGATATCCGTTGGTGGCCAGCACCTCGCTAAAAAGGGTGGGTGGAGGCTAACATCAAGGCAACTGCTGGGGCCAGTGCCCCAGGCCCGAAAACCTACTGTGGGGCTCCCGTAAGCAAGGGGGCTCAGGGAAGGGCTCCCCAGGGGCAGACCGATCGTTTTGGGTCTAACGTGGAGCCCAGGAGGGGCAGAGACGATTCACTGCGCGGCGGAACGTGGAAGGGAAAGGGAAAGCGGGCGACAATGCAAGACGGAAAGCTCAAGTCATAGGTCTGGCCTCCACGGGCTCCAGCTGGGCCCACAGGTCTTCCAGGCCTTACAGAAGAGGAGAAACCAAGCCTCGTGCCGACCCCTCCCCCACCCCCGCCTCCGCGCCCCCCCCCTTATCTCTACCCCACCCTGGCGCTTTCGCAGCCACCCCGGCTTTTCCTCCTCCACCAGCTGAGGCACCCGGTCTCCCGGTTTCCACACGCGTTCAGGGACACAAACTCACCCGCCGCTGAAAAAACGGTACTGCCTTCGCGGCCTTCTAGAATCCAGGTGACCAGTGCGCTCCACTTGTTCAAGATTTCTGCCCGCCGCTCGCCAGGGAGACACGGGTCCGAAGCGCCTACTCTCACAGGCCGCAAATACAGCCGCGCTGCGCGGGGAGCTGCTGGAGGTCTTCCTCTTGCCCGGCGTGCACTGCGCCGGGGGCGTGGAGCGCGGAACCATAGAGAAGAACGTATATAGATCGTCTCCCCTGTTGACTCTGACTCACCAAGCCGAGACGAATAACCATAGAGAAGCAGCGTCTAGCAGCTACTAGAAAGGCCCGAACTGTAAATTATGACCCACACTGCCATGTTTGATTGGAGCCGACTGAATCTTACGACTACGGGACGCCATCTTGAGGTCATGATTCCGGCTGGGCACGGCGCGAGGAGTGTTAGAGGATTTCTCACTTTTCGTAGTTTTTCGGGGTGTAGAACCTTGCTTTGTGATTACTGGAGGTTCGAGGAACTGATAACTGGGCCCTATACGCAACCTCAGTGTTAAACCCCAAGTGTTGTTATAACAACTACTCGAGATCTAGAAGTAATTGGCAAAGGCTGTGGAGGTTTTTTGAAAAGCAAAAGCTTATGGGTAGTTGTAGGGCCGGAGGTGGCTAGAAGATGTTTGGAAAAACGTGAAAAGTCCTGTAATACTAGTTAACACAGCTTTCGTTCTGTAATCTAAACGTGCTGAAAGAACTTAGCTTAAGTTAATGAAAATGAATAAAATCAATCATAAATGATTACGTTATTCCAATTGTGGACCTTATAGGCAATATCTAGTTATACGCCTTTCTCAACTGCTTGCTTCTAGGAAGGTATAAAACGTATTCAGTATAAAGTTATTGCCTCCCTGAGTTCCTGGTGCTGTGCTAAGTGCTGGAAGTATGAAGGCAAATGGAAGTGACATTTGTTCCTGTCCTGCAGGAACTGTGAACCAGGTGAAATAGATGACAAACTCTGCCCATCCTAATATAAAATTGAAACATACCTACACACTTCCTGCCTGCCTCTCCTACTTAATTTTACTCTAAAGTACTCATAACCATCTATCATAACATACATTTTTCTAACTGATTTTATGGTCCGTCACTACCCCCACTAGAATGTGAATGTAAGCAATGCGTGGATTGCCGGTTTTGTGCAATAACAGGTCCCGGTACATAGCAAGCGCTCAATAAATATTCGTAGAGTGAAGGAAATGATTACCGGCCAGGCGCGGTGGCTCACGCCTGTAATCCCAGCACTTTGGGAGGCTGAGGCGGGTGGATCACCTGAGGTTAGGTGTTCGAGGCCAGCCTGGCCAACATGGCGAAACCCTGTCTCTACTGAAAATACAAATATAAGCAGGTGGTGGCAGGCCCCTGTAATCCCAGCTACTTGGGAAGCTGAGGCAGGAGAATCGCTTGAACCCGGGAGGCGGAAGTTGCAGTTAGCCGAGATGGCATCCTGCACTCCAGCCTGGGCAACAGCAAGACTCTGCCTCAAAAAAAAAAAAGAGAAAAGAAAAGAAAAGAAATGATTAACGGCCTGGCGCAGTGGCTCACGCCTGTAATCCCAGCACTTTGGGAGGCCGAGGCAGGCAGATCATGAGATCAGGAGTTCGAGACCAGACTGACCAACGTGGTGAAACCTGTCTCTACTAGGCCGAGACAGGTGGATCACGAGGTCAGGACATCGAGACCATCCTGACTAACACGGTGAAACCCCGTCTCTACTACAAAATACAAAAAACTAGCCGGGCGTGGTGGCGGGCGCCTGTAGTCCCAGCTACTCGGAGGCTGAGGCAGGAGAATGGCGTGAACCTGGGAGGCGGAGCTTGCAGTGAGCTGAGATCCGGCCACTGCACTCCAGCCTGGGCGACAGAGCGAGACTCCGTCTCAAAAAAAAAAAAAAAAAAAAAAAAGAAACCCGTCTCTACTAAAAATAGAAAAATTAGCTCGGCCTGGTGGCACGCTCCTGTAATCCCAGATACTCAGGAGGCTGAGGCAGGAGAATCCTTGAACCTGGGAGGCGGAGGTTGCAGTGAGCTGAGATCGTGCACTCCAGCCTGGGCAAGACAGCAAGACTCCGTCTCAAAATAAAAGAAATTATTAACATATGATGAGTACCAATAGAACACAAAATTTAGTGGGAATACAAATGAGAAAGTAGCACCACTACCATCTGCAAAATTTACATCCGTCTATATTTCTGCTTGCTAGGTTTCCTTTCCATTAACTAAGGTTAATAATACCTTTGGCCGGGCGTGATGACGAATAACTATAGTCCCAGTTACTTGGGAGACGAAATTAACTTATGTGTGTTTGTACTTTGTTCAGTAAAGTGCTATTCAAATGTATAGTTTTTTTTTTTTTTTGAGACGGAGTCTCGCTCTGCTGCCCAGGCTGGAATGCGGTGGCCGGATCTCAGCTCACTGCAAGCTCCGCCTCCCGGGTTCACGCCATTCTCCTGCCTCAGCCTCCCGAGTAGCTGGGACTACAGGCGCCGCCACCTCGCCCGGCTAGTTTTTTGTAGTTTTAAAATAGAGACGGGGTTTCACCGTGTCAGCCAGGATGGTCTCTATCTCCTGACCTCGTGATCCGCCCGTCTCGGCCTCCCAAAGTGCTGGGATTACAGGCGTGAGCCACCGCGCCCGGCCTCAAATGTATAGTTTTTATAGTGCTACTCTATAATGCTATTTATAGTTTGTAAATAAAAGGAGTTTGTGTCTTTTTTTTTTTTTTTTTTTTTTGTGAGGAGGTGTCTCTGTTTCCCAGGCTGGAGTGCAGTGACGTGATCTTGGCTCACTGCAATCTCTGCCTCCCGGGTTCAAGTGAGTCTTGTGCCTCAGCCTCCCCAGTAGCTGGGATTACAGGCATGTGTCACCGCACCTGGCAACTTTTGTATTTTTAGTAGAGACGGGGTTTCACTATGTTGGCCAGGTTGATCTCCAACTCCTGACCTCAGGTGATCTGCCTACCTGGACCTCCCAAAGCGCTGGGATCAAAGGTGTGAGCCACCATGCCCACCCAAGAGTTTGTGCCTATTTACAACAAAAGGCATAGACAGAAATCTTCTCAGATTACTCTGTGTCCCTTTTTATTATTAGAAACATTGTACATGAATTTGTGTTTACTGTGTAATAAAGGGAGCTCTCAGGCAACAATTTGCTAACTTTCCTACCTTAGACAATTTGTTGCTTATGTTCATGCAGCATCCATTCCCCTTGCCTTTAGTCATGACCCTCCACGTTTTTTAAAAGAAACCATCTTGGCCAGGGGTGGTGGCTCACGCCTGTAATCCCAGCACTTTGGGAGGCCGAGGCAGACGGATCATGAGGTCAAGAGATCAAGACCAGCCTGACCTGACCAACATGGTGAAATGCTGTCTCTACTAAAAATACAAAAATTAGCTGGGCGTGGTGATGTGCGCCTGTAGTCCCAGCTACTTGGGAGGCTGAGAATCGCTTCAACCTGGGAGGCAGAGGGTGCAGTGAGTGGAGATTGTGCCACTGCACTCCAGCCTGGGCAACAGAGCAAGACTCCGTCTAAAAAAAAAGAGGCCAGGCACGGTGGCTCACACCTGTAATCCCAACACTTCAAGAGGCTGAAGCAGGTGGATCACCTGAGGTCAGAAGTTCAAGACCAGCCTGGCCAACGTGGCGAAACCCTGTCTCTACTAAAAATAATAAAAATTAGCTGGGCGTGGTGGCAGGCACCTGTAATCCCAGCAGCTCAGGAGGCTGAGGCAGGAAAATCGCTTGAACCCAGCAGGCAGAGGTTGCAGTGAGTGGAGATTGCGCCATTGCACTCCACCTGGACAACGAGCAAAACTCGATCTAAAAAAAAAAAAAAAAAAGCCGGGCGCGGTGGCTCAAGCCTGTAATCCCAGCACTTTGGGAGGCCGAGACGGGCGGATCACGAGGTCGGGAGATCGAGACCATCCTGGTTAACACGGTGAAACCCCGTCTCTACTAAAAAATACAAAAAACTAGCCAGGCGAGGTGGCGGGCGCCTGTAGTCCCAGCTACTCGGGAGGCTGAGGCAGGAGAATGGCGTGAACCCGGGAGGCGGAGCTTGCAGTGAGCTGAGATCCGGCCACTGCACTCCAGCCTGGGCGACAGAGCGAGACTCCGTCTCAAAAAAAAAAAAAAAAAAAAAAAAAAAAAAAAAAAAAGAAACCATCCTTCCACTACTCCAGATCCATGTAGTTTGGATAGGAAGTCCCAACTCTAACCAGACCCTCTTAGGACACTGGAGTAAACTTATAGCCTAATCAAAACCTGATAATTTAGTCCCCCCTCCTTTTTTTTTTTTTTTTTTTGTACTAGCCGCTATTTAAAGCATCTTGCAAATATCAACTCCTTTAATCCTCATAACAACCCCCTGAAGTAAGAACTGTTGTGATACAAATGAAGAAACCAAGGTTTGCAAAAGTTAACCTATCAAAGGCTACAAAAATAGTAAGCAAGCCAGTCTGGTTCCTGAGTTCATGCTCTTGAACATTACACTGCTTCATCCTTTCAGGAATAATCCTAAAAAGAAGGGGAGGGGTCTCTGTATTTTTCATTTAAGTTGATTTTTTTTTTTTTCAATTTAAGCTTAGGAGGATTTAAGCTTGGAATAGAAGGGATGAAAATGAAGTCACAGAAGAAAGCAGAAGTAAGACAGAGTGAGAGATTTTTGACAATATCAGTTGAGAAAATGGTTCATTCATTCATTTTGTTTGTTTTTGGTTTGTTGTTGCTGTTATTATTTGAGATAGGGTCTCCCTTTGTTGTCCTGCCTGGAGTGCAGTGGCATAATCACGGCTCCCTGCAACCTCGACTTCCCAGGCTCCAGCAATTCTCCCACCTCAGCCTCCCAAAAGCCAGGATTACAGGCATGAGCCACTGTGCACGACTGCTTCAGCTACTCCTAAAGCCAGCTGTTCTAGGCTTCTCAGTATGTAACCCAACACATTACTTTTCCTAAATCAGTCTGAGTTGAGTTTTCTATTCCTTACACAGAAAGAACTCTAAATGATACACTTATATACCACTTGTAGAGAACAAGCCAAGCCATTCATTTGCAATGCCAATTATCCCCCTTCTATTTTTTTCTTACAAATCCTTACTGAGGAAACTGTAGATAATTAATTTGGGTATTACATTCTGTGTGCATTTGGACCCTATTCTTTTTCTTTTTCTTTTTTTTTTTGAGACAGTTTTGTTCTCATTGCCTAGGCTGGAATGCAATGGCATCCTCTCAGCTCACTGCAACCTCCGCCTCCTGGGAGGCGGAGTTCTCCTGCCTCCTGGCAGTTCTCCTGCCTCAGCCTCCCAAGTAGCGGGGATTACAAGCACACGCCACCATGCCCAGCTAATTTTGTATTTTTAGTAGAGGTGGGGTTTCTCCATGTTAGCCAGGCTGGTCTCCAACTCCCAGCCTCAGGTGATCCACCCGCCTCAGCCTCCCAAAATGCTGGGATTACAAGCATGAGTCACCACACCCGGCCTGGACCCTATTCTCATTGGCCACATCTGACCCAACTAAACAGCAGCATACCAGGAAAAAATGTTGTTTAGCTGGAGCTGAGCAGATCTTCTCAAAGATTGAAACTGGAGCCCAGCACAGTAGCACGCACCTGTAGCCTCAATCATGAGGAGGGAGGATTGCTTGTGTGTGTGTGTGTGTGTGTGTGTGTGTGTGTGTATGCATGCCCATCATTTATATATATATGCGTGTATATATATAATGCCATTATGTACTATATAAATAATGGCATAAAACATATAAATATAATACATATAATGCTATTATATATATAAGATATGTGAACATATATAATATGTATGTGTATATAGAGAGAAGAAGATTGAGAGAGAGAGGAAGCACATTAACACAGAATCTAGAGATCAAGGCTGGACTCCCCAGCAAGGTGGAGTAACTGAAGTTTACCAAGTTAAGTCAGGACTCTGAAAGGATGTTAAAGTGCTCCCTTGTTAATAGTCCTAGGCTCTTGACAGAAGCAAACATAGTCCCTATGGAGAAAGGAACCCCTAATTTAGGCTTCAGGATTCTGATATCAAATGTGAGCTTAAAATTTAAAAATGCAGGCCAGGCATGATGGCTTATGCCTGTAATCCCAGCGCTCTGGGAGGCTGAGGCAGGTGGACCACCTGAGGTCAGGAGTTTGAAACCAGCCTGACCAACATGGAGAAACCCCATCTCTACTAAAAATACAAAAATTAGCCAGGCGTGGTGGCACTCACCTGTAGTCCCAGCTATTTGGGAGGCTGAGGCAGAAGAATTGCCTGAACCCAGGAGGCAGAGGTTGCAGTGAGCCAAGATCACACCACTGCACTCCACCCTGGGTGATAGAGTGAGACTTAGTCAAAACAAACAAACAAACAAAAAAATTGACTGGGTGATGTGGCTCACACCTGTAATCCCAGCACTTTGGGAGGCTGAGGCGGACAGATCACCAGAGGTCAGAGTTTGAGACCAGGCTGACCAACATGGAGAAACCCCGATTCTACTAAAAATACAAAAAAATTAGCCGAGCATGGTGGTGCAACCGTAATCCCAGCTACTCAGGAGGCTGAGGCAGGAGAATTGCTTGAACCTGGAAGGTGGAGGTTGCAGTGAGCCAAGATCACAGCATTGCACTTCAGCCTAGGTAAAAAGAGCGAAACTCCGTCCAAAAAAAAAAAAAAAGCCAAGGGCTAGGCATGGCAATGGCAGCTCACACCTCTAATCCCAGCACTTTGGGAGGCCGAGGAGGTGGATTGCTTTGAGATCAGGAGTTCGAGACCAGCCTGGCCCACATGGTGAAACCCCATCTCCATTAAAAATACAAAATTTAGCTGTGCGTGGTGGCACACACCTGTAATCCCACCTACTCGGGAGGCTGAGGCAGGAGAATCACGTGAACTTGGGAGGTGGAGATTGCAGTGAGCTGAGATTCCTCCACTACACTCCAGCCTGGGCAACAACAGAGTGAGACTGTCTAAAAAAAATTAAAGTGCCAAGAATATTAGGAACAAACTACCATAAATGCAGCATCACACACACATACACACATGTGCACACACAAAACCAACAGACTTAAATTCCCAATTCAGATATTGAAATATTAGATACGGAATATAAAATTACTACATATGAAATCTTTAAAGGGATTTTTCTTAGACTCAGGACAGTGGCTAATGCCTGTAATCCCAGTGCATTGCCAGGCCAAGACAGGATGATCACCTGAGTCCCGGAGTTTGAGACCAGCCTGGGCAACATAGGGAGACCCTGTCTCTAAAAAATTTTTTTTTGTAATTAGCCAGGCATGGTGGGGCACAGATCAAGGCTGTATGAACCATGATCACACCATTGTACTTCAGCCTGGGTGACAGAGTGAGACCCTGTCCCACTCTGTAAGATAAACAAGTAAATAAATAAAATAAATTAGTCATCAATAGTTGTTGAATTGTATGGAATTCTTTTTTAGCAATTATTGAAATGATCATATTAATAATCAATGATAAAACAAAATTTTATTTGAGAACATCTTATGAATTCATGATAGGGAAAGATTTATTTTTATTTTTATTTTTTTTGAGATGGAGTTTTACTTTGTCACCCAGGCTGGAGTGCAGTGGCGTGATCTTGGCTCACTATAACCTCCACCTCCCAGGTTCAAGGAATTCTCCTGCCTCAGCCTCCCGAGTAGCTGGGATTACAGGTGCCCACCACTACACTCAACTAATTTTTGTATTTTTAGTAGAGATGGGGCTTCACCTTGGTGGCCACGCTGGTCTCGAACTCCTGACCTCAAGTGATCCACCCACCTCGGCCTCCCAAAGTGCTGGGATTACAGGCATGAGCCACTGTGCCCCGACAGGAAGGATTTCTTAAGGAAGATACTATAAGTGTAATCTAAACAGAAAAGATTGATAAATCCGACTATATTAAGAACTTTTTTTTCTTTTTTTTTGAGACAGAGTCTCGCTCTGTCGCCCAGGCTGGAGTACAGTGGCCCAGTCTCGGCTCACTGCAAGCTCTGACTCCCGGGTTCACACCATTCTCCTGCCTCAGCCTCTCAACTAGCTGAGACTACAGGCATCTGCCACCACGCCCAGCTAATATTTTGTATTTTTAGTAGAGATGGGGTTTCACCGTGTTAGCCAGGATGGTCTCGATCTCCTGACCTCATGATCTGCCCGCCTCAGCCTCCCAAAGTGCTGGGATTACAGGCATGAGCCACTGTGCCCGGCCAAGAACTTTTGATATATTGAAAGTCACCATTTAAAAAAAAAAAAAAAAAGTGGGCCAGGCGCGGTGGCTCATGCCTGTAATCCCAGCACTTTGGGAGGCCGAGGCGGGCAGATCACGAGGTCAGGAAATCAAGACCATCCTGGCTAACACGGTGAAACCCCGTCTCTACTAAACAAAATACAAAACATTAGCCAGGCATGGTGGCAGGCGCCTCTAGTCCCAGCTACTGGGGAGGCTGAGGCAGGAGAATGGCTTGAACCCAGGAGGCGGAGGTTGCAGTGAGCCAAGATCACACCACTGCACTCCAGCCTGGGTGACAGAGTGAGACTCTGTCTCAAAAAATAATAATAATAATAATTTAAATAGATAATAAAAAGATAATCCAATGGAAAACTGGAGAAAGGCAGTTCTAGCTTTTTTTTCTTCTTCTTCTTTTTTGAGACAGAGTCTTGCTCTGTTGTCCAGGCTGGAGCGCAGTGGCATGATCTTGGCTTACTGCAACCTCCACTTTCTGGGTACAAGATTCTCATGCCTCATCCTCTCGAGCATCTGGGATTACAGGCATGCACCACCATACTCAGCTAATTTTTGTATCTTTAGTAGAGATGAGGTTTCACTGTGTTGACCAGGCTGGTCTGAAACTCCTGTCCTTGAGTGATCTGCCCGCCTCGGCCTCCCAAAGTGCTGGGATTATAGGCGTGAGCCACCATGCCCAGCCAGTTCTAACATTTTGAAAAAGAAACACAATTGATGAATCAAACACGAAAATCTTAGTAATCAAAGAAATGTGAATACCATAGGGAGATATCAGAGTTTCTGTTTTGTTTTGTTTTGAGATAGGGGGTCTTGCTTTGTTGCCCAGGCTGGTCTTGAATTCCTGGGCTCAAATAATCCTCCTGGCTGGGTGCAGTGGCTCATGCCTGTAATCCCAGCACTTTGGGAGGCCGAGGCGGGTGGATCATGAGGTCAGGAGATCGAGACCATCCTGGCTAACATGGTGAAACCCCGTCTCTACTAAAAATACAAAAACTTAGCCAGGCGTGGTGGTGGGCGCCTGTACTCCCAGCTACTCAGGAGGCTGAGGCAGGAGAATGGCGTGAACCCAGGAGGTGGAGCTTGCAGTGAGCCGAGATCTCACCACTGCACCCCAGCCTGGGTGACAGAGCGAGACTCAGTCTCAAAAAAAAAAAAAAATTTCCTCCCACCATGGCCTCCCGAAGTGGTAGGATTACAGCCATGAGCCACCATGCCCAGCCAAGATATCACTTTAAAGCCATTGCTTGGTAGAAACTAAAAAGTCTGGCTGGGCACTGTGGTTCATGCCTGTAATCTCAGCACTTTGGGAGACTGAGGAGGGCGGATCACTTGAGGTCAGGAGTTCGAGACCAGCCTGGCCAACATGGGGAAATCCCGTCTCTACTAAATATACAAAAATTATAGCCAGGCATGATGGTGCATGCCTGCAATCCCAGCTACTCGGGAGACTGAGGCAGGAGAATCACTTGAACCTGGGAGGCAGAGGTTGCGGTGAGCCGAGATCACGCGATTGCACTCCAGCCTGGGCAGCAAGAGGGAAACTCTCTCTCTCAGAAAAAAACAAAAAACAAAAACAAAAAAAACTAAGAAGTCTGATGATATGAGGATGTAGAATAAGAGGAACACTTAGACATTGCTGGTGGAAGTATACACTGGTACAACTATTTTGATAACTTAAAAAAAATAAGGATGGCTGGGCATGGTGGCTCACACCTGTAATCCCAGCACTTTGGGAGGCCACGGTGGGCAGATCACTTGAGGTCAGGAGTTCAAGACCACCCTGGCCAGCACGGTTCAACCCCGCCACTACTAAAAATACAAAAATTAGCAGAGCATGGTGGTGTGCACCTGTAGTCCTAGCTATTTGGGAGGCTGAGGCAGGAGAATTGCTTGAACCTGGGAGGTGCAGGTTGCAGTGAACCGAGATCATGCCACTGCACTCAAGCCTGGGGTATAGAACAAGACTCTGTCTCGGGAAAAAAAAAAAAAAAAAAAAAAGCATGTGCTTTGCCTATGACTGTCTTGTTTATGTAGAGAAACCTTTGTGTGTATACCCCAGGACACATGTTCAAGGACATTCATAGCAACATGATTCATAAAGGAAACAAAAATACCAAAAATTACTCAAACATCTGACAAAAGAATAGAGAACAGGTCAAGGTATTTCCCAAAATTTACATAACATAATAAGCATTTTATATGCATTTAAGGTTGCCTAGAAAACGAAAAGTGGTTTTTTTTTTTTTTTTTTTTTGAGACAGAGTCTCACTCCGTAGCACCAGCTGGAGTGCAGGGGCATGATCTTGGCTCACTGCAACCTCCACCTCCTTGGTTCAAGCAATTACCCTGCCTCAGCCTCCCAAGTAGCTAGGATTACAGGCACACACCACCACGCCCGCCTAATTTATTTCTATTTTTAATAGAGACAGGGTTTCACCATGTTGGTCGGACTGGTCTCAAACTCCAGACTTCAGGCAATCTGCCCGCTTCAACCTCCCAAAGTGCTGGGATTATAGGCGTGAGCCACCACAACTGGCCAACAAAATTTTTAAAAAGCATTATACAGAAATAGGATGAATAAACTCCAGTGTCATGTATATGACATTCAGTGAAAAAAGCAAATCAGGCTGGGCGCAGTGGCTCATGCCTGTAATCCCTGCACTTTGGGAGGCTGAGGCGGGTGGATCACCTGAGGTCAGGTGTTCAAGACCAGCCTGGTGAACATGATGAAACCGCATCTCTACTAAAATACAAAAAATGAGCTGAGTGTGGTGGCGCGTGCCTGTAATCCCAGCTACTCAGAAGGCTGAGACGGGAGAATCGCTTGAACCTGGGAGGCAGAGGTTGCAGTGAGCTGAGATCACACCACTGCACTCCGGCCTGGGCATCAAGAGCAAAACTCTGTGTCAAAAAAAATATATTTAAAAAAATAATAAATTAATAAAAGAAAAGAAAAGAGCAAATCAGAGATTTGTATATTGAATGTGTCTGCAGCACTTGGGGTTCCTGTGTCTTTCTTCAAAGTTGGAGCCGGGCCTACACGCCAGCAACCATGTGTAAGGGACCTACACATTAGTATTGATCTTGGCACCACCTACTGTTGTGTTGGTGTTTTCCACCATGGAAAAGTAGAGATAATTGCCATTGATCAGGAAAACCAAACCACTGCAAGCTATGTCACTTTTATGGACACTGAATGATTCATTGGCGACGCTACAAAGAGTCAAGTTGAAGTGGCTGGGCGCGGTGGTTCACACCTGTAATCCCAGCACTTTAGGAGGCCAAGACGGGCAGATCACGAGGTCAGGAGTTCAAGACCAGCCTGGCCAACATAGTGAAACCCCATCTCTACTAAAAATACAAAAAATTAGCTAGGTGTAGTGGTGGGAGCCTGTAAGCCCAGCTACTCGGGAGGCTGAGGCAGGAGAATCACTTGGACCCAGGAGGCGGAGGTTGAAGTGAGTGGAGATGTCACCACTGCACTCCAGCCTGGGCAACAGTGCAAGACTCCATCTCAAAAAAAAAAAAAGAAAGAATCAAGTTGAAGTGAACCCCATTAGCACAGTTTTTTATGCCAAATTTCTGACTGGACACAGATTTGATGATGCTGTTGTCCAGTCTGATATGAAGCATTGGCCCTACATGGTGGTGAATGGTACTGGCCGGCCCAAGACTCAGGTGAAATACAACGGAGAGACAGAAAACTTCTATCCAGAGGAAGTGTCCTCTATGTTCTGACAAAGATGAAGGAAATTGCAGAAACCTACCTTGGGAAGACTATTACCAATGCTGTTGTCACAGTATCAACTTATTTTAACGACTCTGAGAGCATCAAGCTACCAAAGATTTTGGAACTATTGCTGGTCTCAATATACTTAGAATTATCAATGAGCCAGCTGCTGCTGCTATTGCTTATGGCTTAGACAAAAAGGTTGGAGCTGAAAGAAATATGCTCATCTTTGACCTGGGAGGTACCATCTCTTGTTTTTGTTGAGACAAGGGTCTCACTCTTTGGCCCAGGCTGGAGTGCAGTAGCGCTATCTTGGCTCACTGCAACTTCCATCTCCCAGGCTCAGGTGATTCTTCTATCTCAGCCTCCTGGGACTACAGGCGCATGCCACCATGCCTGGCTAATTTTTGTATTTTTAGTAGAGACAGGGTTTTGCCATGTTGCCCAGGCTGGTCTAGAACTCCTAGACTCCAGCAGTCCACCTGCCTCAGCCTCCAAAGTGCTGGGATTACAAGCATGAGCCACCACACCCGGCCAAGGTATCACTTTTGATGTGTCAATCTTCACTATTGAAAATTGAATCTTAGGCGGGGAGCAGTGGCTCATGCCTGTAATCCCAGCACTTTGGGAGGCCGAGGTGGGTGAATCACTTAAGGCCAGAAGTTCGAGACCAGCCTGGCGAACATGGTGAAACTCCATCTCTACTGAAAATACAAAAATTAGCCTGGCATGCTGGTGAGCACCTGTAATGCCAGTTATTCGGGAGGCTGAGGCAGGAGAATTGCTTGAACCCTGGAGGCAGAGATTGCAGTGAGCCGAGATCGATCATGTCACTGCACTTCAGGCTGGGCGACAGAGCAAGACTCTGTCTCAAAAAAGGAAGAAAATTGAATCTTTAAAGTCAATTCTACAGCCAGAAACACCAACACCAACTTAGTTGGAGAAAACCTTGACAACTGAATGGCCAACCACTTTATTACTGAATTCAGTCTTAAGCATATGAAGGACATCAGTGAGAACAAGCGAGCTGTCCAACACCTCTGTACTGCTTGTGAACGTGCTAAGTATACTCTCTTCCAGCACCCAGGCCAGTATTGAGATCGATTTTCTCTATGAAGAAATTGACTTCTGGCTGGGCGCAGTGGCTCAAGCCTGTAATCCCAGCACTTTGGGAGGCCAAGATGGGCAGATCACGAGGTCAGGAGATCGAGACCATCCTGGCTAACCTGGTGAAACGCCGTCTCTACTAAAAAAATACAAAAAACTAGCTGAGCGAGGTGGCGGGCGCCTGTAGTCCCAGCTACTTGGGAGGCTGAGGCAGGAGAATGGCCTAAACCCGGGAGGTGGAGCTTGCAGTGAGCTGAGATCCGGCCACTGCACTCCAGCCTGAGCAACAGAACGAGACTCCGTCTCAAAAAAAAAAAAAAAAAAAAAAAGAAAAGAAATTGACTTCTATACCTCCATTACCCATGCCTAAGTTGAAGAATTGAATGCTTACCTATTCTGTGACTCCCTGACCCCAATAGAGAAAGCCCTTCAAGACACAAAATTAGACAAGCCACAGATTCATAATATTGTCCTGGTTCGTGGTTCTGCTCATATCCCCAAGATTCAGAAGCTTCTCCAAGGTTTCTTCAATGGAAAAGGACTGAATAAGAGTATCAACCATGAAGAAGCTGTTGCTTATGGTGCAGCTGTCCAGGAAGCCCTCCTGTTTGGAGACAAATCTGAAAATGTTCAAGATTTGCTGCTCTTGGATGTCACTTCTCTTTCACTTGGTATTGAAACTACTGGCAGATTCATGACTGTCTTCATTAAGTGCAATACTACCATTCCTACCAAGCAGACACAGACCTTCACTCCCGACTCTGACAACCAGCCTGGTGTGCTTATTCAAGTTTATGAAGGGAAGCGTGCCATGACCAACAATAACAACCTGCTTGCCAAGTTTGAACTCCCAGGCATACCTTCTGCACTCCTGCTGTTCCTAAGATTGCAGTCACTTTTGACATTGATGCCAATGGTATCCTCAGTGTTCCTGCTGTGATGAAGAGTAACGGGAGAGTACTATCACTAATGACAGGGGGCATTTGTGCAAGGAAAACATTGAGCATATGCTCTGTGAAGCTGGGAATTACAAAGCTGAAGATGAGAAGGAGAGCATCAAGGTGTCATCCAAGAATTCACTTGAATCCTATGCATTCGACATGGAAACAACTGTTGAAGACTGGAAACTTCAACACAAGATTAACAATGAGGACAAACGGAAGATTTTTGACAAGTGTAATGGAATTTTTTTATTTTATTTTTTGAGACAGAGTCTTGCTCTGTTGCCCAAGATGGAGTGCAGTGGGTGCGATCTCTGCTCACTGCAACCTCCGCCTTGTGGTTTCAAGCAATTCTCCAGCCTCAACCTCCCGAGTAGCTGGGACTACAGGAGTGTACCACCAAGTCTGGCTAATTTTTTTTTTTTTTTTTAAGAGATGGGATTTCACCATGTTGGCCAGGCTGGTCTCAAACTCCTGGCCTCAAGTAATCCACCCACCCAGGCCCCCTAAAGTGCTGGGATTACAGGCGTGAACCACCGAGCCCAGCCAACAAGTGCAATGAAATTAACTAGCTGCTGGGTGTGGTGGCTTATGTCTGTAATCCCAGCACTTTGGGAGGCTGAGGCAGGTGGATCACCTGAGGTCAGGAGTTCCAGACCAGCCTGGCCAACGTAGTGAAACCCTGCCTCTACTAAAAATACAAAAATTAGCTGGGCGTTGAGGTGGACGCTTGTAATCCCAGCTTCTATGGAGGCTGAGGTAGGGGAATCGCTTGAACCCAGGAGGCAGAGGTTACAGTGAGCTGAGAATGCGCCACTGCACTCCAACCTGGGCAATAGAGCAAGACTCTGTCTCAAAACAAAACATTGAAGGACCCAAATTTGCAACAAATTCTGTAGCAGTTCTTTTTTTTTTTTTAGATAGAGTCTCGCTTTGTTGCCCAGGCTGGAATGAAATGACCTGATCTTAGCTCACTGCAACTTCTGCCTCCTGAGTTCAAGTGATTCTCCTGCCTCAGCCTCCTGAGTAGCTGGGATTACAGATATCCTGATTAATTTTTGTATCTTTAGTGTGGACAGGGTTTCACCATGTTTGTCAGAATGATCTCGAACTCCTGACCTCATGATCACCCACCCCAGCCTCCCAAAGTGCTGGGATTACAGGCGTGAGCCACCGCACCCAGCCTTCTTCAGCATTTTTTTTTTTTTTTTTGAGACAGAGTTTCACTCTTTCACCTAGGCTGGAGTGCAGTGGCTTGATCTCAGCTCACTGCAAACTCTGCCTTCCAGTTTCAAACGATTCTCCTTCCTCAGCCTCCCAAGTAGCTGGAATTCAGGCGCCTGCCACCACGTCCGGCTAATTTTTGTATTTTTAGTAGACACGGGGTTTCACCATGTTGGCCAGGCTGGTCTGAAATTCCTGACCTTGTGATCCTCCCGCCTCAGCCTCCCAAACTGCTGGGATTACAGGCGCGAGTCACTGCCCAGCCTCTTCTTCAGCAGTTTTGAAGTTCAGCTGCTATAGTACATTATTGGGCATTCTCATACTTGAACATGGAACATGAGCACAGGGGAAGGAAATAACATTGCACTTAGAAGCACTGCATTGTAAGTGGAAAATACAATGTCTTAAATAAAACTGTATTTAATATTGGCAAAAGAGACCAGGCACAGTGGCTGATGTCTGTAATTCCAGCACTTTGGGAGGCCAAGGCCGGTGGATTACTTGAGATCAGGAGTTCGAGACCAGCCTGGTCAACATCGTGAAATTCTGTCTCTTCAAAAATACAAAAATCAGTCGGGCATGGTAGCATGTGCCTGTAATTCCAGCTGCTTGGGAGGCCGAGACAGAAGAATCGCTTGAACCTGAGAGGCGAAGGTTGCAGTGAGCGAGATTGCGCCCCTGTACTCCAGCCTGGGCAACAGAGCGAGACTCCATCAAGATGAAATGAAATGAAATGAAGTAACATGACATGAAATGAAATGCAAAAAAAGAAATCTGTATAGGCCGGGCGCGGTGGCTCAAGCCTGTAATCCCAGCACTTTGGGAGGCCGAGGCGGGCGGATCACAAGGTCAGGAGATCGAGACCACAGTGAAACCCCGTCTCTACTAAAAATACAAAAAATTAGCCGGGCGCGGTGGCGGGCGCCTGTAGTCCCAGCTACTCAGGAGGCTGAGGCAGGAGAATGGCGGGAACCCGGGAGGCGGAGCTTGCAGTGAGCCGAGATCGCGCCACTGCACTCCAGCCTGGGCAACAACAGCGTGAGACTCCGTCTCAAAAAAAAAAAAAAAAAAAAAGAAATCTGTATATAACATGCCATTAGTACAAAGCTCAAACCTTGGCATAACTAATAATCTATTGTGTAGAAAAACATATACACGCGATAAAACTATGTATTTTTTAAAAACCAAAGAAATAGCTAATAGAAAATTCAACATAGGCCAGGCACAGTGGCTCACGCCTGTAATCCCAGCACTTCGGGAGGCCGAGGCAGGTGGATCATGAGGTCAGGAGTTCGAGACTAGCCTGACTAACATGGTGAAACCCTGTCTCTACTAAAAATACAAAAAGTAGCTGTACATGGTGGCGGGTGCCTGTAATCCCAGCTACTCAGGAGGCTGAGGCAGGAGAATTGCTTGAACCCGGGAGGCGGAGGTTGCAGTGAGCCGGCATCGTGCCACTGCACTCCAACTTGGGCAAGAGAGACAGATTCCGTCTCAAAAAAAAAAAAAAAAATGCAAGATAGTGTTTCCTTCTTGGAGGGAGAAAAAGTACGTAATGAGACTGAAAAAGCACTCATGGGTAGCCAATATGATTTCTGTAATGTTCTAGTTCGTAAGTTTAGTGATGGATTGACTGATTTTATTGTTATCTTCATAATTTACATTAAATTTTTTAATGTACCAAATATTACACAGTTTTTCTTTTCTTTATTTCTTTCTGCTTTTTTTTTTTTGTTATTTTTGTTTGTTTTTGTTTTTTTTTTGAGACAGGGTCTTGCTCTGTCACCCAGGCTGGAGTGCAATGGCACAAACTCAGCTCACTGCAACCTCCACCTCCTGGGTTCAAGCAATACTCCTGACTCAGCCTCCTGAGTAGCTGGGATTACAGGCTCCTGTAACCATGCTTGGCTAATTTTTGTATTTTAGGTAGAGACAGGGTTTCACCTTGTTGGCTAGGCTGGTCGCTGGTCTCGAACTCCTGACCCCAAGTGATCCACCCACCATCTCAGCCTCCCAAAATGCTGGATGCCAGGCATAAGCCACCGTGCCTGGCCTTTTTTTTTTTTTAATTTTAAATCTTTAATTTCCGTTTTCACGTATTTTATTGCTCCCAAAAGGAACGGAGTGTGTAGCTCTGTCTCCGGTACATCATCCATGGCCCCTGGGTTGGGGCAGGGTATTTTTATTTTTATTTGTTTTGAAACAGGGTCTTGCTTTGTCATCCATGCTGGAATGCAGTGTTGTAATCACAGCTCACTGCAACCTCGACCTCCTGAGCTCCAGAGATCCTCCTTCCTCAGGTTCCAAAACAGCTGGGACTACAGGCACGTGTCACCACACCCAGCTAGTTTTTTGCAGTTTTTATAGAGACAGTGTCTCCTTATGCTGTCCAGGCTGGTCTCAAACTCTTGGGCTCAAGCGATCCACCCACCTCAGTCTCTCAAAGTCCTAGGATTACTGAGGATTACTGGTGTGAGCCACTGCACCTAGCCTTTGCTTTTTATTTTTATTTTTTTTGAGAGGGAGTCTTGCTGTATCCCCTAGGCTGGAACGCAGTGAGTCACTCGGCTCACTGCACCCTCTGCCTCCCAGGTTCAAGTTATTCTCCTAACTCAGCCTCCCAAGTTCCTGGGATTACAGGCACACGTCACTATGCCCAGCTAATTTTTGTATTATTTATTTATTTTGTAGTGGAGATCCGGTTTTCACTACGTTGGCCAGGCTGGTCTTGAACCCCTGACCTCAAGTGATCTGCCTGCTCCAACCTCCCAAAGTGCTGGGATTATAGGCATGAGCCACCATGCCTGGCCTGCTTTTTTAAAATTTTGCCAGTATATAGAACTCTACTTCATTTTAAAAACTGATATTATTTTTAAAACTCCTACATTGAATTCCTAATATAGTTGTGTCATAGTGTATCATCTAGGCGGCTTTCAGAAGCAAGTACCAGACAATCCAACTCAAACTGGCTTAAACAATAAAGAAATGGGCTGGGCATGGTGGGTCACACCTGTAATCCCAGCACTTTGGGAGGCCAAGGTGGGCAGATAACCTGAGGTCAGGAGTTCAAGACTAGCCTGGCCAACATGGAGAAACCCCATCTCTACTAAAAATACAAAAATTAGCCTGGCGTGGTGGCTGGTGCCTGTAATCCTAGCTACTTGGGAGGCTGAGACAGGAGAATGGCTTGAACCCAGGCGGCAGAGGTTGCAGTGAGTGGAGACTGTGTCATTGCACTCCAGCCTAGGCAAGAAGAGCGAAACTCCATCTCAAGAAAACAAACAAACAAACAAACAAAACCAATAAGGAAATGTATTGGCTTGTCCAGCAGAAAGACTAGATAGGCTGCTCTTCAGGGTTGGGTCATCCATAGGCTGAATCATTTCAAGAATGAGGTTCTTCCTGTCTCTCTGTTTTCCTATCTCTGCTCTACCATCTACAGTGTGGGCCTCGTTCTGAGTCTGGCTTCTCT
This sequence comes from Macaca fascicularis, assembly GCF_037993035.2. Classification (NCBI taxonomy): domain Eukaryota; kingdom Metazoa; phylum Chordata; class Mammalia; order Primates; family Cercopithecidae; genus Macaca; species Macaca fascicularis. The sequence continues at coordinate 140,931,076 of NC_088381.1, read as the reverse complement.
AATGCTCAGAAGATGGCTATGTTGAGCACACAAACATTTGAATTCAGAAACCAGATTGAGTTGATTTCAGAAGCTCTCCCAGAAGATCAAGGAAGAACTTTCCACAATCCCCAGGAACCTGAATTGAGTCACACGCTAAAGTGAGTTTCATGCTCTTTTGCAAAACATCATTGGCAAGATAGATGTAAGTACACTTAGACAATTAGACCTATCCTTTGAGCCGCTGGTGAGGTCAGCTTTCTCTGGAATTTTGGACCTCAGAGGAAAGGTGGATATTTGCATAAAATTATAATTTTTTTAGAAAAGAGGAAGAAGGAAATGGATACTAGGAAGGCAACTATCATCCACTATACAATTTAATCATTCCCTTAATTATGGACATTTGTTTCCAATTTGTACACATGTAAACAATCCTGCAATTACCATCTTTGTACATGCTTTCTTCTAAATTTGTGCCTGTAATTCTCTACCGCTGATGCCTACAAGTGGAAACCCAAGGTGGAAGGCTACGCTAATTTTGAAATTTAAATATATATTACCAAATAGCTCTGCCAAAGAGGTATACCAATTATATTTCTTTTTTTTTATTTCTTTTTCTTTTATTTTTCTGAGACAGGGTCTTGATCTGTCACTTAGGCTGGAGTGCAATGGCATAATCACAGCTCACTGCAGCCTCAACCTCCCTGGCTCAAGTGATCCTCCCAAGTAGCTGGGACCTTAACATTTTTTTTTTTTTTTTTTTTTTTGAGACGGAGTCTTGCTCTGTCACCCAGGCTGGAGTGCAGTGGCCGGATCTCAGCTCACTGCAAGCTCCGCCTCCCGGGTTTACGCCGTTCTCCTGCCTCAGCCTCCCGAGTAGCTGGGACTACAGGCGCCCGCCACCTCGCCCGGCTAGTTTTTTGTATTTTTTAGTAGAGACGGGGTTTCACCGTGTTAGCCGGGATCGTCTCTCGATCTCCTGGCCTCGTGATCCGCCCATCTCGGCCTCCCAAAGTGCTGGGATTACAGGCTTGAGCCACCGCGCCCGGCCTTAACATTTTTTTTGTAGAGACAAGGCCTCACTATGTCGACCTGGCTGGTCTCAAACTCCAGTGCTCAAGGGATCTTTCCTGCTTGGCCTCTCAAAGTTCTGGGATTACAAGTGTAAGCCACCACATTTGGTCCCCAGTCATATTTATTTTTATTTATTTATTTGAGATAGGGTCTTGCACTGCCACTCAGGACATTTTCTCTCCCCTAAATAGAAACCTCACAAATATGAAGCAGTCAATCCTTATTACCTACTCCCACAGTCCTGAGCAACCACAAACCCACTTTCCATCTCAATGAATCTGCCTATTCTGGGTATCATAGAATATGTGGCCTTTTGTATCTGGCTTCTTTTACTTAGCATAATACTGTTAAGATTCATCCACGGTGTAGCATCTATCACTACCTCATTCCTTTTTTTTTGAGACAGAGTTTTGCTATCATTGTCCAGGTTGGAGTGCAATGGCACAATCTAGGTTCACCTCAACCTCTGCCTCCCGGGTTCAAGCAATTCTCCTGCTTCAGCCTCCCAGGTAGCTGGGATTACAAGCATGAGTCACTACGGCCGGCTAACTTTGTATTTTTAGTAGAGACAGGGTTTCTCCATGTTGGTCAGGCTGGTCTCTAACTCCGTACCTCAGGTGATTCACCTACCTCTGGCCACCGTGCCCGGACGACTTCATCTTAAAACAAACAAACAAACAAATGGCCAGGTGCAGTGGCTCACACCTGTAATCCCAGCACTTTGGGAAGCTGAGGTGGATGGATCACAAGGTCAGGAGTTCGAGACCATCCTGGCCAACATGGTGAAACCCCATCTCTACTAAAAACGCAAAAATTAGCCGAGTGTGGTGACAGGTGCCTGTAATCCCAGCTACCCTGGAGGCTGAGACAGGAGAATCTCTTGAACCCAGGAGGCGGAGGTTGCAGTCAGCTGAGATTGCACCACTGCACTCCAGCCTGGGTGACAAGAGTGAAACTGCATCTCAAAAAAAAAAAAAAAAAAAAAAAAAAAAGGAGAAGAAGAGAAAGAAAGAAAGAAAAGCAGAAGAGAGAGAGAAAAAAAATAAATGCTGGTGGGGGGAGTCTTGCTAGATTACCCAAGCTGGTCTCAACTTCTGGGCTCCAGTGATCCCTCCTCAGCCTCCTAAATACATGGAATTACAGGCACAAGCCACCATGCCCAGCTCCAAAGCTTTTGGCTTTTGATGTTGGAGGTTGATAAAATCCAATTTATCTTTTTTTTTTTTTTTTTTTTTGAGACAAAGTCTGACTCTTGCCCCTAGGCTGGAGTGCAATGGTGCGATCTTGGCTCATTGTAACCTCCACCTCCCGGGTTCAAGTGATTCTCCTGCCTCAGCCTTCCAAGTAGCTGGGATTACAGGCACACGCCACCATGCCCAGCTAATTTCTGTATTTTTAGTAGAGATGGGGTTTCACCATGTTGGCCAGGCTGGTCTCGAACTCCTGACCTCAGGTGATCTGCCCACCTCGGCCTCCCAAAGTGCTGGAATTATAGATATGAGCCACCACGCCCAGCCCAATTTATCTATTTTTTTTTTTTTTTTTTTTTTTTTTTTGAGACGGAGTCTCGCGCTGTGTCACCCAGGCTGGAGTGCAGTGGCGCGATCTCGGCTCACTGCAAGCTCCGCCTCCCAGGTTCACGCCATTCTCCTGCCTCAGCCTCCGAGTAGCTGGGACTACAGGCGCCCGCCACCACGCCCGGCTAGTTTTTTGTATTTTTAGTAGAGACGGGGTTTGACCATGTTAGCCAGGATGGTCTCGATCTCCTGACCTCGTGATCCACCCGCCTCGGCCTCCCAAAGTGCTGGGATTACAGGCTTGAGCCACCGCGCCCGGCTTATCTATTTTTTAAATTGCTTGTACTTTTGGTATCATATTTAAGAAACTGTTGTCTAATCCAAAGTCACAAGGATTTGAATGTTTTATAACACTATTATACTTTTAGCTCTTACATTAGGTAACGGGTACATTTGAATTAATTTTTGTGTATGTGTAAACAGGGGTCCAAATTCATTCTGTGCATGTAAATATCAAATTATCGCAGCATCATTTGTTGAAAAGACTGTTCTTTCCTCATTGAAAGGCTGTGGCACCTTTATAAAAAATCAATTATCCAGGTGCAGTGGCTCACGCCTATAATCCCAGCACTTTGGGAGGCCAAGGTGGGCAGGTCACCTGAGGTCAGGAGTTTGAGACTAGTCTGGCCAACATGGCGAAACCCTGTCTCTACTGAAAATATAAACCTTAGCTGGCTGTGGTGGCACACATCTGTAATCCTAGCTACTCAGGAGGCTGAGGCAGGAAAATTGCTTGAACCCAGGAGGTAGAGGTTGCAGTGAGCCGAGACGGCGCTGCTGCACTCCAGACTGGGTGACAGAGTGGGACTCCATCTCAAAAAAAAAAAAAAAAAAAAAAAAATCACTAACTCTATAATCCCAGCACTGTGGGAAGCCAAGACCGGAGGATTTTTTGGGCCCAGGAGTTTGAGACCAGTCTGGGCAAGATGGCAAGACTGCATCAAGAGGGCAATACCTCATCTTTACAAAAAAAAAATTAGCTGGGAATGATGGCACGTGCCTGTGATCCCAACTAATTGGGTGCCTCCTTCCCTCAGGAGGCTGAGGTGGAGGGTCCTTTAAGCCCAGGCATTTGAGGCCGCAGTGAGCTGTGATCAAATCACTGCACTGCAGCCTGGGCAACAGAGAAAGATCTTGGGTTTTTGTTGCTGTTGTTGTTGTTTGTTTTTTTAGACAGAGTCTTGCTCTGTCGCCCAGGCTGGAGTGCAGTGGCACGATCTCGGCTCACTGCAACCTCTGCCTTCTGGGTTCAAGTGATTCTCCTGCCTCAGCCTGCTGAGTAGCTGGGATTACAGGCATGTACCATCATGCCTGGCTAATTTTTGTATTGTTAGTGGAGACGGGGGGTTCACCGTGTTGGCCAGGCTGGTCTTCAACTCCTGACCTCAAGTGATGCATCGGCTGCAGCCTCCCAAAGTGCTGGGATTACAGTTGTAAGCCATCACACTGGGCATAATTTTTTTGTTTGTTTTTTGAGTGTTTTCCTCTGTTGCCCAGGCTGGAGTGCAATGACTCAATCTTGGCTCATTGCAACCACTGCCTTCTGGGCTAAAGCGATCCTCGTACCTCAGCCTACTGAGTAGCTGGGGTTACAGGAATGCACCACCATGCCCAGTTAATTTTTGTATTTTTAGTAGAGGCAGGATTTTACCATGTTGGCCAGGCTGGTTTTGAACTCCTGGCTTCAAGTGATCTGTCCACTTTGGGCTCCCAAGGTGCTGGGATTACAGACGTGAGCCACTGTGCCTGGCCTGTACCCAGTTAATTTTAAAATTTTTTGTAGAGATGGGGTCTCACACTGTTGCCCAGGCTGACCTTGAACTCCTGGGCTCATGCAATCCTTCTCCCTAGATCTCCTACATTGCTGTGCTTACAGGTGTGAGCCGCTAGGCCTGGCTTTTTTTTTTTTTTTTTTAAGATGGAGTTTCGCTCTTGTTGCCCAGACTGGAATGCAGTGGCATGATCTCAGCTCACTTCAACCTCTGCCTCCTGGGTTCAAGTGATTCTCCTGTCTCAGCTTCCTGAGTAGCTAGAATTACAGGCGCCCGCCACCAGGCCTGGCTATTTTTTTGTATTTTTAGTAGAGATGGGGTTTCACCATGTTGGCCAGGCTGGTCTCGAAATCCTGACCTCAGGTGATCCACCCGCCTCGGCCTCCCAAAGTGCTAGGATTACAGGCCAAGACTGCCACTGCACTCCAGCCTGGGCAACAGAGTGAGACTCCATCTTAAAAAAAAAAAAAAAAAATTAGGTGCCTTTCTCCAAGCTGAGAAATGGAGAAGGAAGCAAAGTGTTGAGAGTATCATTTGAGTTCCAGATTGAGCTTTCGCTAAAACTCATCTCCCAGATTGTTCAGTTATGTAAGCCAATACATTTCTTTTATTGATTAAGGCAGTTTGATTTGTAATTTGTCTTAATTAATGGAAGAAAGATGTTGCTCATAGTTCAGCAGGACTTAAATGTAATTTGATGAAATATGTTATCATATTTATTTATTTATTGAAATGGGGTCTTGCTCTGTTGCCCAGGCTGGAGTGCAGGGCACGATCTCAACTTACTGCAACCTCTGCCTTCTGGGTTGAAGCGATTCTCCTACCTCAGCCTCCCAAGTAGCTGGGACAATAGGCATACGCCACTACCCCAGGCTAATTTTTTGTATTTTTAGTAGAGACGGGGGATTCACCATATTGGCCAGGCTGGTCTCGAACTCCTGACATCAAGTGATCCTCCTGCCTCACCCTCCCAAAGTGCAAGGATTACAGGTGTGAGCCACCTTGCAGCCTATATTATCACATTGAAAGAGAAACAAGTCAACCAGAAGTAGAGTCGGTCAGCCATTTAAGTCTAGAAAAAGGAAAGTTATTTTAGCAGCATATAGGATTGCTCCCGGCTTCAAGTGATCCTACCACCCCAGCTCCCAAATTGCTGGGATTACAGGTGTGAGCCACCATGACTGTAAACTGTGTGAACAAATGTGAATCTGAAAGAGCCAATCATTAAAGATGGATCCTGGGTGGCTAATTGTGCCTAAATTTAAAATAGAGCCAAACAGCCATTTGTTGACGACTAGACGTCACACACACACACTGGGTTCTCTCTCTCTCTTTTTTTTTTTGAGACAGAGTTTCGCTCTTGTTGCCTAGGCTGGAGTGCAATGGCGCGATCTCACAGCAACCTTCGCCTCCCAGGTTCAAGCGATTCTCCTGCCTCAGCCTCCCCAGTAGCTGGGATTACAGACATGTGCCACTACACCCGGCTAATTTTGTATTTTAGTAGAGACGGGGTTTTTCATGTTGGTCAGGCTGGTCTTGAACTCCTGACCTCAGGTGATCTGCCCACCATGGCCTCCCAAAGTGCTGGGATTACAGGCGTGAGTCACCACACCCAGCCCACACTCTGAGTCATCTAAAAACCAATGTCTGTTTGTTTATTTATTTATTTATATTTTTGAGATGGAGTTTCGCTCTGTCACCCAGGCTGGAGTGCAGTGGCGTGATCTCTGCTCACTGCAGTCTCCACCTCCCAGGTTCAAGTGATTCTCCTATCTCAGCCACTGGAGTAGCTGGGATTACGGGTACCTGCCACCAAGTCTGGCTAATTTTTGTATTTTCAGTAGAGACCGGGTTTCACCCTGTTGGCCAGGCTGGTCTTGAACTCCTGAGCTTCAATAATCTGCCCGTCGCGGCCTCCCTAAGTGCTGGGATTACAGTTGTGAGCCACCGCACCCAGCCCAAAACCAGCATTTTTAAAACTTTGGTACTTTCAGAACTCACTTGAACTGGCCACTGGGTGTGGTGGGGCACGTGTGTAAACCCAGCATGTTGGAAGGCCTAGGTGGGCAGATCACTTAAGGTCAGGAGTTCAAGACTGGCCTGGCCAACAGGGTGAAACCCTGCCTCTACTGAAAGTACAAAAATGAGCTGGGCATGGTGGCACATGTCCGTAATTTCAGCTACTTGGGAGGCTGAGGGAGAAGAATCACTTGAATCTGGGAGGTGGAGGTTGCTGTGAGGGGAGATTGCACCACTGAACTCCAGCCTGTGCTACAGAGTGAGAGATATCTTGTCAAAAACAAAAACAAAAAACAAAAAACAAAAACAAAACAAACAAACAAAAAACCCCACTCACCTGAACCAACCAATCAGAGCTCAATCTGGGCTGAAGAGACCAATCAGAACCGAGCTATACTGACCAATCAGAACTAAGCTAGTTTGACACCTTCATTTGCATAAATGGACCTGATTGGAACTTGGGCAGGAACTTGTGCTATAAAACCCGAACTGTCCAGCCGGGGGCAATGGCTCATGTCTGTAATCCCAGCACTTTGGGAGGCTGAGGCGGGCAGATCATCTGAGGTCAGGAGTTTGAGACCAGCCTGACCAACATCGTGAAACCCGTCTCTACTAAAAATACTAAAATTAGCCGGGTGTGGTGATGTGCACCTGAATTCCCAGCTACTGGGGAGGCTGAGGCAAGACAACTGCTTGAACTGGGAGGTGGAGGTTGCAGTGGGCCAAGATCCTGCCACTGCACTCCAGCCTTGCTGACAGAGCAACACTCCATCTCAAAAAATAAAATAAAATAATAAAACACTGAACTGTCTCTTTAGTTTCTGGAGCTCAACTTCGTTTTACATGGAAGGCTGCGTTTCTAAAAGTAGCTAGGATTACAGGCGTGTGCTGCCACACCCAGCTAATTTTTGTATTTTTTAGTAGAGACAGGATTTCACCATGTTGGCCAGGCTGGTCTCGAACTCCTGACCTCAGGTGATCTGTCTGCCTCGGCCTCCCAAAGTGGTAGGATTACAGGCGTGGGCCACTGTGCCCAGCTTTTTTTGTTTGTTTGTTTTTTTAGTAGAGATGGGGTTTTACCTTGTTGGCCAGGCTGGTCTTGAACTCCTGACCCCAAGTGATCTGCCTGCCTTGGCCTCTCAAAGTGCTGGGATTACAGGTGTGAGCCACCACACCTGGACTGTTTTCTTTTTCTTTTAAGGGACAGGGTCTTACTATATTGCCCAGTCTGGTCTTGAACTCCTGGCTTCAAGAAATCCTCCTACCTTGGCCTCCTAAAGTGCTGGGATTACAGACATGAGCCACTGCACCCAGCCCTTTGGTTCTTTCTTTTCTTTCTTTTCTTTCTTTCTTTCTTTCTTTTTGAGATGGAGTCTTGCTCTGTCGCCCAGGCTGAAGTGCAGTGATGCAATTTCAGCTCACTGCAACCTCTGCCTCCTGAGTTCAAGTGATTCTCCTGCCTTAGCCTCCCCAGTAGCTTGGACTACAGGTGTGTGCCACCACGCCTGGCTAATTTTTGTATTTATTTTTGTTGTTGTTGAGATGGAGTCTCGCTCTGTTGATTACAGGCATGAACCACCATGCCTGGCCTACTTTTATTCTTTTACCAGATCATTGGAATTAGCAGATCTGTTTCTCAAGTCAGTTTTCTTTACTCATTCTCATTCTTTGCATGCTAAGTTATTTTTTTACCATGAGCCACATTTTCCTTGGAAAATATTTGTGGGAATTCTTCAAGGCCTAGGATAAAGGTTTATTCCTCCAGAGAGGATTTGCTTTTGCTTCTGCAAAGAAGGGCACTTGAAACAATTCACCGTTTGAGGTTTGTATTTTTGACCACCAGGAGATGTCTATTTGGGCTACATATCCCTGGGAGGGCTGGCTTATGGGTCTAGTGCCACCCCCACACACCTCCACAAACTCGATCTCTTCCAAGACATATTTCTTTTCACTCCGTTAGGGAAAGATATAATTACTTCCCAATTACCCTCACTGAAACTGTAGACTGAGTTCCCAGATTTAGATTTCCCACTTTCCCCAGGTCCTGGGCTTTGTCTTCTGTCCCACTTGCCTCAAGATGTCTAGAAAAATCAAGCTTTGGTCAGGGGCAGTGGCTCATGCCGGTAATCCCACCACTTTGGGAGGCCAAGGCAGGTGGAGCAATTGAGGGCAGGAGTTCGAGACCAGCTGGGCCAACATAGTGAAACCCTGTTTCTACTAAAAATACAAAAATTAGCCAGGCTTTGTGGCTAATTACACACACCTGTAATCCCAGCTACTCCGGAGGCTGAGGCAAGAGAATCGCTTGAATCCGGGAGGCAGAGGTTGCAGTCAGCCGAGATCACACACTCCAGCCTGGGCAACAGAACAAGAGTCTGTCTCTGAAAAAAAAAAAAAAAAAAATCTGAAAAGGAATTTGGAGGAAAAAGGCTTTTTCTCCAAAAGGAGGCTGAGGCAGGAGAATCACTTGAACCTGGAAGACAAAGGTTGCAGTGAGCCAAGATCGCACCAATGCACTCCAGCCTGGGTGACAGAGCAAGACTCCGTCTCAACAACAACAAAAAATTAGCCAGGCATGGTGGCATACGCCTACAATCCCAGCTACTTGGGAAGCTGAGGCAGGAGAATCGCTTGAACCTGAGAGTAGGTTGCAGTAAATTGAGATCGCACCATTGCATTCCAGCCTGGCCGACAGAGGGAGACTCCATCTCAAAAATAAAGATAAAAATAACAATCAGGTCGGGCTCAGTGGCTCACACCTGTATCCCCAGCACTTTGGGAGGCCGAGGCGGGTGGATCACGAGGTCAAGAGAACCAGACCATCCTGGCCAACATGGTGAAACCCCGTCTCTACTAAAAATACAAAACTTAGCTGGGCATGGTAGTGCGCACCTGTAGTCCCAGCTACTCGGGACACAGGCAGGAGAGTCGCTTGAACCGGGGAGGTGGAGGTTGCAGGGAGCTGAGATCGTGCCAGTGCACTCCAGCCTGGCAACTGAGAGAGACTCCATCTCAAAAAAGAAAAAAAAAAAAAAAAAAAAAAAACCCAATCAATCAGTAAAAATCAGCTGGCTGGGTGTGGTGGCTCACGCCTATAATCCCAGCACTTTCAGAGCTCGAGGTAAGTGGATCACTTGAGGTCAGGAGCTCGAGACCAGCCTGGCCAACATGGCGAAATCTCGTCTCTACTCAAAATACAAAAATTAGCCGGGCATGGTGGCACACGCCTGTAGTCCAAGTTACTAGGGAGGCTCAGGCAGGATAATAGCTTGAACCTAGGAGGCAGAGGTTGCAGTTAGCCGAGATTTCACCCTGACTCTAGTCTGGGTGACAGAGCAAGACTCTGTCTCAAAAAAAAAAGAAAAAAGAAAAAAAAAATCAGCCAGTCATGGTGGTCTGTGACTGTAGTACCAGCTACTCAGGAGGCTGAGACAGGAGAATCACTTGAACTTGGGAAGCAGAGGTTGCAGTCAGCTGAGATGGAGGCACTGCATTCCAGCCCAGGTGACAGAGGGAGACTCTGTCTCTAAACAAATAAGTTAATTAATAGAAAAAAAAGAAAATAATTTCATTTACGGTAGCATCGAATATGTATATATACTTAGGAATAAGTTTTTTTTTTTTGAGACGTTGTCTCGCTCTGTTGCCAGGCTGGAATGCAATGGTATGATCTCTGCTCACTGCAACTTCCGCCTCCTGGTTCAAGTGATACTCCTGCCTCAGTCTCCTGAGTAGCTGGGATTACAGACATGCACAACCACGCCCAGCTAATTTTTTATATTTTTATTAGAGATGGGGTTTCACCATTTTGGTCAAGCTGGTCTCGAACTCCTGACCTTGTGATCTGCCCACCTTGGCCTCCCAAAGTGCTGTGATTACAGGCGTGACCACCGTGCCTGGCCTAGGAATAAATTTATACAAGGAAATGTAAGACTTATGCACTGAAAACTACAAAACATTATTGAAAAAAAAATAAAGAAGATCTACATAAATAGGAAAACATTGTCTCAACGTCTTTCAGGCTGGAGTGCAGTGGAAAGATCTTGGCTCACCGCAACCTCTGCCTCCTGAGTTCAAACGATTTTCATGCCTCAGCCTCCCAAGTAGCTGGGATTACAGGTGCGTGCCCCCACACCTAGCAAATTTTTTCTATTTTTAGTAGAGATAGGGCTTCACTGTGTTAGCCAGGCTGGTCTCAAACTCCTGGCCTCCAGTGATCCACCCAGCTGGGCCTTCCAAAGTGCTGGTATTACAGGTGTGAGCCACCTTTCCAGGCCAGCAGTTAGAATGTGGGTAAGAATTTCACTGAATGTGAAGATCAATCTGAGAAGTACTGCCATCATAACAATATTAAGTCTTTCAATCAATGAACAAATGTCTCAAAAAAAAAAAGAAAGAAAGAAAAATTAACTAGGTGCACTGGCATGCGCCTGTAGTCCCAGCTACTCAGGAAGCAGAGATGGGAGGATCATTTGAGTTTACGAATCAAGACTACAGTAAGCCAAGATTGGGCCACCGCACTCCAGCCTGGGCATCAGATTGAGACCTTATCTCTAAAAATAAATAAATACATAAATAAGTTTTTAAAATTTAAACAGTAAAACTTCTAAAAGAAAACATGAGAAAATGTTCTGGACCTACCATAGAAAAAGTGTTCTTAAACATGACATCAAAAGCACAATTAATAAAAGGTAAAAGGTTAAGATGAAATTGGACCTCATCAAATTAATTTTTCGTTGGCTCACGCCTGTAATCCCAACACTTTGGGAGGCTGAGGCAGGCAGATCACCTGAGGTCGGGAGTTCGAGATCAGCCTGACCAACATGGAGAAACCCCGTCTCTACTAAAAATTCAAAAGATATTAGCCGGGCATGGTGTCACATGTCTGTAATCCCAGCTACTCAGGAGGCTGAGGCAGAAGAATCGGTTGAACGTGGGAGGCGGAGGTTACGGTGAGCTGTGATTGCACCATTGCTCTCCAGCCTGGGCAGCAAGAGCGAAACTCTGTCTCACAAAAAAAAAGAAGGGAAGGGGAGGGGAGGGGGAGAAGGAAGACTTCACTAGGTAGAAAAGGTAACGGATCACGAGGTCAGGAGATCGAGACCATCCTGGCTAACACAGTGAAACCCCGTCTCTACTAAAAAATACAAAAAACTAGCCGGGCGAGGTGGCGGGCGCCTGTAGTCCCAGCTACTCGGGAAGGCTGAGGCAGGAGAATGGCGTGAGCCCGGGAGACGGAGCTTGCAGTGAGCCGAGATCCGGCCACTGCACTCCAGCCTGGGCGACAGAGCGAGACTCCGTCTCCAGAAAAAAAAAAAAAAAGAAAAGAAAAGGTAAAATGGATTTCTTCTCAGTGAATAATTATTTTCTCTTTCTCTGGAAACTTTCACAGCAGTCCTAAAGGTAAGCCCTGATCAATTACTTTGTTTTTTTTCCAAGACGGAGTCTCACTCTGTCACCCAGGCTGGAGTGCAGTGGCATGATCTTAGCTCACTGCAACTTCTGCCTCCCAGGTTCAAGCAATTCTCATGCCTCAGCCTCCCGAGTAGCTGAGATTACAGATGCCTACCACCACACCCAGCTAATTTTGGTATTTTTAGTAGAGACAGGGTTTCACCATGTTGGTCATGGCTGGTTTCAAGTCCTGACCTCAGGTGATCCACCCATCTTAACATCTGAAAATGATTACAGGCGTGAGCCACTGCACCTGGCCCTAATCAATCACATTTATATTACAGCAGCCTGATCTCTAGCTGTTCCAGTCATATTCTCTACCCAAGGAATTTGGAATTCACATCCAAAACCAGTAAGCAGAGTGGACATTTGCTACTGTGAGTGTCTAATCTTCTTCCTATATTTTGAGAAATGTCCACTGTGTGAGTGTCGATGGGACATTTGCCCAATCAATGGGCTGACCAAGGACCATGAGTCCAGAGTAACGCCAAAACAGGATGAGTTTGGATTTTAGAATGGGACCTCCATTTCCAAGAACATGCATGACTTAATATTCTAAAAAGTCTTATGCAGCAGAATATTCAGATATTGGATAAACCCCAACAAATATACATTTAAATGTGTCACTAAACAAACAAGAAAATAAGAGGAATTCCCAAGTGTTAAAAAAAAAGTTAAAAGGGAGTAAGGAGTTAATCTCAGAATGCTAAATTCCTGGGGAACCCCTGGAGGCTTATCCTAGAGTCTGGATGATGAATAACTATGTATGAGAGTTGGAGACTAAGCTTTGGGTAATAAAAGGCAGCCCTTAATAAAGAGACCTTGTATTCTCAACAGGCTGAGTCAAAGGTAGGCTAGAAAAAAATGTTTCTGGCCGGGCGCTGTGGCTCACGCCTATAATCTCAGCACTTTGGGAGGCTGAGGTGAGCCTATCACCTGAGGTCAGGAGTTCAAGACCAGCCTGGCCAACATGGTGAGACCCCTGCCTCTACAAAAATACAAAAACTAGTGGGGCATGATCGAGGATGCCTGTAATCCCAGCTACTCAATAGGCTGAGGTGGGAGAATCACTTGGACCCAGGAGGCAGAGGTTGTGGTAAGCTGAGATCATGCCACTGCACTTCAGCCTGGGTGACAGAGTGAGACTCTGTCTCAAAAAAAAAAAAAAAAAAAAAAGAAAGAAAAAGAAAAAGAAAGAAAAAAAAATTGTCCTATCAGCAAAGAGGATAAAATTGAACCTGTCTTTGTGCATGTGACTCCAGGTTGACTATGCTGTAAAATTATAATAATACGAGTATCCTTCAGTACTGAGCTTGTTCTAAAGAAAAAAAAAGGCTGGGTGCAGTGGCTCATGTCTGTAATCCCAGCACTTTGGGAGGCCGAGGCGGGTGGATGACCTGAAGTGGGGAGTTCGAGACCAGCCTGACCAACATGGAGAAACCCCATGTCTACTAAAATACAAAATTAGCCAGGTGTGGTGGCGCATGCCTGTAATCCCAGCTACATGGGAGGCTGAGGCAGAAGAATCACTTGAACCTGGGAGGTGGAGGTTGAAGTGAGCCAAGATTGTACCACTGCACTCCAGCCTAGGTGACAAGAGTGAGACTCCATCTCAAAAAAAAAGCATTATTTAAGCAGAAAGAAAGTGATATCAGAGGGCAATTAGATTCACACAAAAGAATGAAGAATGTCAGAAAATACCTGCTATAGTTTGAATGTTTGTGTCCCCTTGAAAATTCATGTTGAAACTTAGTAGACTGTAGTAATGCAATCATGGCTCACAGCAGCCTTGACCTCCTGGACCCAAGCAATCCACCTGCCTCAGCCTCTCAAGTAGCTGAGACTACAGGCGTGTGCCACTATACCCAGCTAACTTTTACAATTTTTTGTGGAGATGGGGGTCTTGCTAGGTTGCCCAAACTCCTGGGCTCAAGCAATCCAAAATAAGCAAAGAGAAGAAAATAAAGATGGCTGGGCACGATGGCTCATGCCTGTAATCCCAGCACTTTGGGAGGCCAAGGCAGGCAAATCACTTCAGGTCAGGAGATCCAGACCAACTTGGTCAATATGGCAAAAATCCATCTCTACTAAAAATACAAAAATTAGCTGGGTGTAGTGCGCATGCCTGTAATCCCAGCTACTCGGGAGGCTGAGGCAGGAGAATTGCTTGAACCCTGGATTCTTGAACCTATCTCAGCCTCCTGACTAGCTGGGATTACAGGCACCTGCCACCATGCCCAGCTAATTTTTGTATTTTTAGTAGAGACAGGGTTTTACCATGTTGGCCAGGTTGGTCTCGAACTCCTGACCAGCAGATGATCCACCTGCCTTGGCCTCCCAAAGTGCTGGGATTACAGGCATGAGCCACCTCACCCGGCCTACTATTTTCACTTCTATTGGCATAGATTAATTTGTGTAGAACATTAATCATGTTTAACAGATCACCATAAGAATCAAACAATGAGGCCGGGCATGGGGGCTCACGTCTGTAATCCCAGCACTTTGGGAGGCCTAGGCGGGCGGATCACCTGACGTCGGGAGTTCACGACCAGCTTGACCAACATGGAGAAATCCCATCTCTACTAAAAATACAAAATTAGCCAGGTGTGGTGGCGCATGCCTGTAATCCCAGCTACTCTCGGGAGGCAGAGGCAGGAGAATCACTTGAACCTGGGAGGCAGAGGTTATGATGAGCCGAGATGGTGCCATTGCACTCCAGCCTGGACAACAAGAGTGAAACTCTGTCTCAAAAAAAAAAAAAAATAAAAAAATAAACAATGAGAAAACACAGGACCACTGATCTCCAACTCACTTATATATTCATAATGCCTATGATAGTATCTCTTACAGTAATGGCTTCATAGCATCCAAATGAGAATTATCTGGGGCCACTTAAAAATATGGATTCCTAAACCCCACTCAGATCTACTGAATTATAATCTCTAGGGGTGGAGTGAGGAAAATCTCCCTGTTTAACAAGTACCACAGTGACTATTATGCACACCAAAATTTGTAAATACAACTGGAGCCTCTAAGTAATTGAAAAACACATTGGTATTCAACCCTGATTCCACTTTAAAATCATCTGAAGGTTTTTGGGTTTTTTTTTTTTTTTTTTTTTTTTTTTTTTTGAGACGGAGTCTCACTCTGTCGCCCAGGCTGGAGTGCAGTGGCCGGATCTCAGCTCACTGCAAGCTCCGCCTCCCGGGTTCACGCCATTCTTCTGCCTCAGCCTCCCGAGTAGCTGGGACTACAGGCACCCGCCACCTCGCCCGGCTATTTTTTGTATTTCTTAGTAGAGACGGGGTTTCACCGTGTTAGCCAGGATGGTCTCCATCTCCTGACCTCGTGATCCGCCCATCTCGGCCTCCCAAAGTGCTGGGATTACAGGCTTGAGCCACCGCGCCCGGCCGGTTTTTGGGTTTTTAAAACAATATTGATGTCCAGTCTCTGCTCCTAGAGAATCTGATTTATTAGGCCTGGCATAAGTATTCTGTTTTGCTTTTGTTTTTCCCCAAAAGTTCCCAGATGATTCTAATGTGCAGCCAACAGTGGAAAAGCCTAGAACCAGAGACGTGACAGATGAGCTGAAGAGCCTCAAAGAGTCTTTCCCTTGGCATGAAAAAACTGACCTCAAAATGAATCCCTTAAAGGGATATCAGGGACAAATTCTCCAGGAGCTCTGCTAAAATGCATGCAAAAAGGATTAATTTATTATATTACTATATTTACCTCTTACCTGGAAAAAACAGAAAACAGCCCCTAGGGAAAGGCTGTAGGATAAATATGTTTGGGTAGATTTCGGGGAGAGGCTGATTTACATATACTAATTATGGCATTTTGGAACAGGAAGGAGCTGCAGAGATTATTTTATCTACGTGAGGGATGGCCAAACTACACGCCACCTGTTTTTGTATGGCCCACAAGGTAATAATGATTTTAGGCCAGGCACGGTGGCTCACGCCTGTAATCCCAGCACTTTGGGAGGCCGAGGCAGGCGGATCACTTGAGGCCAGGAGTTCAAGACCAGCCTGGCTAACACAGTGAAACCTCGTCTCTACTAAAAATACAAAAATGCGTCAGGTGTGGTGGCGCATGCCTGTAGTCCCAGCAACTCAGGAGGCTGAGGCACGAGAATCATTTGAATTCGGGAGATGGAGGTTGCAGTGAACCAAGATTGTACCACTGCACTCCAGCCAGGGCCACAGAGCAGACTCTATTTCAAAAAGGAAAAAAAATGGTTTTTACATTATTTACTAATTTTAAGAGACAGGTCTCACTATGTTGCCCAGGCTGTAGTGCAGTGGCTATTCACAGGTGCGATCCCACTACTGAGCAACACTGGAGTTTTCACCTGCTCTGTTTCTGACGGGCTGGTTCACCCCTGCTTAGGCAACCTGGTGGCTCCCTGCTCCTGGGAGGTTGCCATATTGATGCCGAACTTAGGGCAGACACACAATTGGCATCATGTGCTGCAGCCCAGAACTCCTGGACTCAAGCACTCCTCCTGCCTCAGCCTCCCAAGTAGCTGGGACTACAAGTACATGCCACCGTGCCCAGTGGTTTTTACATTTTTAAATGGTTGGGGCCAGGCATGGTGGCTCACGCTTGTAATTCCAGAACTTTGGGAGGCTGGGGTGGGCAGATTACATGAGGCCAAGAGTTCGAGACTAGCCTGGAACATGGCAAAACCCCGTCTCTACTAAAAATACAAAAATTAGCCAGGTGCAGTAGCACATGCCTGTTATCCCGGCTACTCAGGAGGCTGAGTCAGGAGAATTGCTTGAACCCAGGAGGCGAAGGTTGCAGTGAACTGAGGCTGTGTTCCAGCCTGGGCAACAGAGTGAAATTCTGTCTCCAAAAAAAAAGTTGGGCGATGGCTCACTCCTGTAATCCCAGCACTTTGAGAGGCTGGGGTAGGTGGATCACTTGAGGTCAGGAGTTCAAGACCAGCCTGGGAAACATGGTGAAACCCCATCTCTACTAAAAATATAAAAAGTTAGCCATGTGTGGTTACAAAAAATTAGCCGAGGCTCTGTCTTGGAAAAAAAAAAAAAAAAGGTTTGTCAACCCCTAAATCTATACCAGAGTAGTGAAAGAAAGCTTCCAGAGGAACATGATTCTAAGCTATGACTTAGAGGATAAATTAGGTTATCCACAGCAGGTAGAATAGAGGAGAATGTTCCAAGCAGGTGGGAATAACATAACTGAAAGCCTGAGGTAAAAGAGCAAGGACATTCTGGGAATGGAAAATAGTTCCCTATGGGGTATAGAGTATGTGGCAGAGGTTGGTTGGGAAATTGGGCAGGAGTGGATGTCAGGATATAAGTCTGAGAGGCAAGTAGTGAACAGATTATGATGGACCTTCTTCTTTATTTATTTTTTATTTTTTGAGACAGGGTCTTGCTCTGTCACCTAGGCTGGAGTGGCAAGATCACAGCCTCTATGTCCTGGGCTGAAGGAATCCTGTTACCTCCCGAGTAGTTGGGTCCACAGGTTTGTACCACTACAGCCAGGTAGTTTGTTTCTTTTTTGAGACGGAGTCTCACTCTGTGGCCCAGGCTGGAGTGCAGGGGCGCGATCTCCGTTCACTGCAAGCTCCGCCTCCCAGGTTGACGCCATTCTCCTACTTCAGCCTCTGGAGTAGCTGGGACTACAGGCGCCTGCCACCACGCCTGGCTAATTTTTTGTGTTTTTTAGTAGAGACAGGATTTCATTGTGTTAGTCAGGATGGTCTCGATCTCCTGACCTCATGATCCGCCTGCCTCAGCCTCCCAAAGTGCTGGGATTGCAGGCTTGAGCCACCGCGCCCAGCCCAGTCAGGTAGTTTTTACATTGTTTGGGAAAGAAAGGGTTTCCCAGCCAGGCATGGTGGCTCATGCCTGTAATCCCAGCACTTTGGGAGGCCAAGGCGGGTGGATCACCAGGTCAGGAGTTCGAGACCAGCCTGGCCAATATGGTGAAACCCTGTCTCTACCAAAAATACAAAAAGTACCTGGGCACTGTGGTGGGCGTCTGTAGTCCCAGCTACCCAGGAGGCTGAGGCAGGAGAATTGCTTGAACCAGGGAGGAAGAGGTTGCAGTGGGCCGAGATCACACCACTGCACTCCAGCCTGGGCGACAGGGAAATACTCTGTCAAGAAAGAGAGAGAGAGAGGAAGGGAGGGAGGGAGGGAGGGAGGGAGGGAGGAAGGAAGGAAGGAAAGAAAGAAAGGGTCTCCTTATGTTGCCCAGGCTGGTCTTGAACTCCTGGGCTTCAGTGATCCTCCTGCCTTGGCATCCCAAAGATTAAGATTACAAATTTGAGCCCCTGCACCTGGCCTGTGATGGACCTTATAAATTAGATTGTGAAGTTTGCATTTTATACTGAGGACAATAGGCAGGCATGTAAGGGTTTGTAGAAGAGAGAGAAAATAAGGAATAATGCCCAGGATAATGCCTCAGGAATTGGATAGGATAAAGACCTTATTGGGATGGGAAACACAGGCGAAGTTAGTGAAAATGGTGGCGTAAGGAACACCTGGTCTGTCCCTCTACAAGGACCATGAATAAATTGGCAGAAACTCACAGAATGATCATTCTCAGAACTCTAGCTACTCATCGAAAGCTTGCCACAACCGAGGAAATGCTTACTTAAAAAAAAAAAAAACAACTGAATCTTCATGGAAGAACTTTGTGACATTGTAACTTATGCTGGACATTCCCCTGTTCCTCAGCACAAAAGAGACCTTGAAGATGGACTGTGTTCATAGTAAGAGTGCCCAGTACCAGAGGGAGCAGAACAGACGTTATACTCAAAGAATTTCAGTGTTTGTTTTGATCTGTCTGGTGGGATCACTTGAGCCTAGGAGTTCTAGACCAGCCTTGGCAACATAGACAGACCCTGTCTCAAAACAAAACAAAACAAAACGAAACAAAAAAGGAGACCAGGTGTGGTGGCTCACACTTGTAATCCCAGCACTTTGGGAGGCCAGGCGGTGGATCACTTGAGGTCAGGAGTTCCAGATCAGCCTGGCTAACATGGTGAAACCCTGTCCCCACTAAAAATACAAAAAATTAGGCAGGTGTGGTGGCATGCGCCTGAAGTCCCAGCTACTCCAGAGGCTGAGGCAAGAGAACCACGTGAACCTGGAAGGTGGAGGTCACAGCGAACTGAGATCCCATCAGTGCATTGCAGCCTGGGCACTGAGTGAGACTCTGTCTAAAAAAAAAAAGAAAAAAAAAAATAAGGCTGGGCACAGTGGCTCACTGCTGTAATCCCAGCACTTTGGGAGGCCAAGGCAGGTGAATCACTAGGTCAGGAGTTCGAGAGCAGCTTGGCCAACATGCTGAAATCCTGTCTCTACAAAAAATACAAAAATTAGCTGAGTATGGTGGCACATGCCTGTAATCCCAGCTACTCGGGAGGCTGAGGCAGGAGAATCGCTTGAACCCGGGAGGCAGAGGTTGTAGTGAGCTGAGATCGCGCAACTACACTCCAGCCTGTGCAACAGAGCGAGACTCTGTCTCAAAAAAGTAAATAAAAAATAAATAAAGGCCGGGCATAGTGGCTTACAACTATAATCCCAGCACTTTGGGAGACCAAGGTGGGAGGACCGTGAAGTCAAGAGATCGAGACCATCCTGGCCAACATGGTGAAACCCCATCTCTACTAAAAATATAAAAATTAGCTGGATGTGGTGGCATGTGACTCTAGTCCCAGCTACTCAGGAGGCTGAGGCAGGAGAATTGCTTGAACCCTAGAGGCAGAGGTTGCAGTGAGCCAAGATCCCACCACTGCACTCCAGCCTGGCAACAGCGTGAGTCTCTGTCTCAAAAAATAAAATAAGGCCGGGCGCGGTGGCTCAAGCCTGTAATCCCAGCACTTTGGGAGGCCGAGGCGGGTGGGTCACGAGGTCAGGAGATCGAGACTATCCTGGCTAACATGGTGAAACCCCGTCTCTACTAAAAATACAAAAAACTAGCCGGGCGTGGTGGCGGGCGCCTGTAGTCTCAGCTACTTGGGAGGCTGAGGCGGGAGAATGGCGTGAACCCGGGAGGCGGAGCTTGCAGTGAGCCGAGATCACGCCACTGCACTCCAGCCTGGGAGACACAGCGAGACTCCGTCTCAAAAAAAAAAAAAATAAATAAAAATAAAATAAAATAAAATACAAATAAAATAAATAAAAAGTTTATTAAACGCCAGTTTGTTTCCAGGAGAGAGAGAGAGATATATATATATATATACTTTTTTTTTGAGACAGAGTTT
Source organism: Macaca fascicularis (assembly GCF_037993035.2). Lineage (NCBI taxonomy): Eukaryota > Metazoa > Chordata > Mammalia > Primates > Cercopithecidae > Macaca > Macaca fascicularis. Next base: position 140,910,953 of record NC_088381.1, on the reverse strand, counting down.
CACTCTTGTTGCCCAGGCTGGAGTGCAATGGCACAATATCGGCTCACTGCAATCTCCGTGTCCCAGGTTCAAGCGATTCTCCTGCCTCAGCCTCCCAAGTAGCTGAGATTACTGGTGGCTGCCGCCACGCCTGGCTAATTTTTTTGTATTTTTAGTAGAGATGGGGTTTCACCATGTTGGTCAGGCTGGTCTCGAACTCCTGACCTCAGGCGATCCACCCACCTTGGCCTCCCAAAGTGCTGGGATTACAGGCATGAGCCACTGTACCTGGCTGCAAGTGAGGTTTTTATTTTTATTTTTTTTAGATAGGGGTCTATCTTGCCCAGGTTGGTCTTGAACTCCTGGGCTCAAGTGATCCTCCCACATCAGCCTCCCCAGTAGCTGGGCTTATAGGCACCTGCCACCACACCAGACCCAAAGGTTCTACACAAACACCACATGTCCCCATGGTCATGTGTTGCACATTCCAAACAGATTTACATCCCAGATGTAGTGGCGCATGCCTGTAGTCCCAGTTACTCACGAGGCTGAGGCAGGAGCATCGCTTGAACCTGGGAGGCAGAGGTTGCAGTGAGCCAAGATCGTGCCACTGCACTCCAGCCTGAGTGACAGAGTGAGACTCTGTCTCAAAAAAAAAAAAGTTTACATCCAGAAAACAGGGTTGTGTTTGCTGTTTTTCCCATCATTTTATTTTCTTTATTTTTGGGAAGAGGGAAAAGAGTTATGGGGTAGGGTTCTCACTATGTTCCCATGCTCTTCTGGAACTCCTGGGCTCAAAGGATCCTGAGGTCTCAGTCTCTTGAGTGGCTGGGATTACAGATATGCACTATCACCGTGCCTGGCTAAAGGGAACTTTTTTTTTTTTTAGACAGAGTTTCCCTCTGTCACCCAGGCTGGAGTGCAATGGCGCAATCTTGGCTTACTGCAACTTCCGCCTCCCGGACTTAAATGATTCTTGTATCTCACCCTCCCGAGTGACTGGCATTATAACCAAGTGCCACCACGCCCGGCCAATTTTTGTATTTTTAGTAGAGACTGGATTTTGCCATGTTGGCCATGCTGGTCTCGAACTCCTGACCTCAAGTTATTTGACCACCTTGGCCTCCCAAATTGCTGGGATTACTGGTGTGAGCCACCATGCCTGGCCAAGGAAACTATTATGGCTCCAAGTTATTATAGGGGTAGTCCTAGCTGAAGTCCAATGGCACCATCTCAGCTCACTGCAACCTCTGCCTCCTGGGTTCAAGCAACTTTCCTGCCTCACCCTCCTGAGTAGCTGGGATTACAGGCGTATGCCAACACACCAGGCTAATTTTTTGTATTTTTAGTAGAGATGTGGTTTCACCATATTGACCAGGCTGGTTTTAAACTCCTGACCTCGTGATCTGCCCGCCTCGGCCTCCCAAAGTTCTGGGATTACAGGCATAAGCCACTGTGCCTGGCCCAGAAATTTTTAAATTTTTTTTTCTTTTTTTTTGAGATGGAGTCTCACTCTGTCACCCAGGCTGTAGGGCAGTGGCACGATCTTGGCTCACTGCAACCTCTGCCTCCCGGGTTTAAGCAATTCCCTGCTTCAGCCTCCTGATTAGCTGGGATTACAAGCGCCCACCACCAGGCACGGCTAATTTTTGTATTTTTAGTACAGCCTGGGTTTCACCATGTTGGCCAGGCTGGTCTTGAACTCCTGAACTCGTGATCCACCCACCTCAGCCTGCCAAAGTGCTTGGATTACAGGCATGAGCCACTGTGCCCGGCCCTAGAAGTAGTTTTTAGAAAACAATTTCTCAGCCATGTTTCATAATCCAACCATTGGCTCTCTGCCTAGTATTGAAAATATAATTTTCAGCAATTTAATCCTCATATATGGGTCATTATTATGCAGATTTGATTTTACTGGTGGTTTACTTATGTCCCTGGAATCATAAGGTAAAAAAGTATTGGACTTCAAGTCAGCAGATACAGTCTTGTCCCAGATTTGTCAATAATTTGTTGTGTAACCCTGGCAAGTCACTTAATCTTAGTTTTCTCTCCTGGGTTAACAATTATCAAGATAGAATCATAGTACGTTGGAATTGGCAGGGACTTCATTAATTACAATTTCTATTTTGTGGAAAGGTTGAGTGACTTACCCAACCACCTGTAGAGTCAGGAGGTTTTCTCTCCTCCCTCCCTCCCTCCCTCCCTCCGCCCCTCCCTCCCTTCCTTCCTTCCTTCCTTGTTTCTTTCTTCCTTTATTTTGATGGAGTCTATCACTCTGTCACCCAGGCTGGAGAGCAATGGTGCGATCTCGGCTCACTGCAACCTCCACCCCCGGGGTTCAAGCGATTCTCCTGTCTCAGTCTCTCTAGTAGCTGGGATTACAGGTGCGGCTAATTTTTTTTTTTTTTGTATTTTTTTTTTTTTTTTGAGACGGCGTCTGGCTCTGTCGCCCAGGCTGGAGTGCAGTGGCCAGATCTCCGCTCACTGCAAGCTCCGCCTCCCGGGTTCGGGTTCGCGCAATTCTCCTGCCTCAGCCTCCCGAGCAGCTGGGACTACAGGCGCCCGCCACCTCGCCCGGCTTATTTTTTTTTGTATTTTTAGTAGAGACGGGGTTTCACCGTGTTAGCCAGGATGGTCTCGATTTCCTGACCTCGTGATCCGCCCGTCTCGGCCTCCCAAAGTGCTGGGATTACAGGCTTGAGCCACCGCGCCCGGCCTTTTTTTTGTATTTTAGTAGAGATGGATTTTTACCGTGTTGCCCAGGCTGGTCTCGAACTCCTGGGCTCAGGTAATCCACCCACCTCAGCCTCCCAAAGTGCTAGGATTACAGGTGTGAACCGCCGCCACGCCCCGCCTCTGTTTTTTTTGTTTTTTTTTTTTTTTTGAGACGGAGTCTCGCTGTGTCTCCCAGGCTGGAGTGCAGTGGCGTGATCTCGGCTCACTGCAAGCTCCGCCTCCCGGGTTCACGCCATTCTCCCGCCTCAGCCTCCCAAGTAGCTGAGACTACAGGCGCCCGCCACCACGCCCGGCTAGTTTTTTTTTTGTATTTTTAGTAGAGACGGGGTTTCACCATGTTAGCCAGGATAGTCTCGATCTCCTGACCTCGTGATCCACCCGCCTCGGCCTCCCAAAGTGCTGGGATTACAGGCTTGAGCCACCGCGCCCGGCCTTTTTTTTTTTTTTTTTTGAGATGGAGTTTTGCTCCATTGCCCAGGCTGGAGTGCAATGGCACAATCTAGGCTCAGTATAACCTCTGCCTCTGGAGTTCAAGCGATTTTCCTGCCTCAGCCTCCAGAGTAGCTGGGATTACAGGCACGTGCCACCATTTCCAGCTAATTTTTTGTATTTTTAGTATAGTCATGGTTTCACTATATTGGCCATGACCTCAAGTGCTCTGCTCACCTTGGCCTCCCAAAGTGCTGAGATTACAGACATGAACCACCACGCCAGGCCTTCAGGAGCTTTTCTAGAGCAAGCAGTCAATCTTTGGCAACACAGACCCAGGCTTTCTTTCAATGTTGTTTCAAGAAACAAACAAAAAGTGAAAGCACTAAACAAATATAAGGCCATGAAAAAAGAAAAAAAAAAAGCCTGATAAATGTTAACCATTAGCCTGCACTGTAGACTAAAAGCTTATCTGAAAATTTACCCCACCTAATGCAAAAATAATTTCTCTTTTTTTTTTCTTTTTTGAGATGGAGTCTCGCGCTGTTGCCCAGGCTAGAGTGCAATGGTGCAATCTCGGCTGACTGCAACCTCTGCCTCCCAGGTTCATGTGATTCTCCTGTCTCAGCCTCCCAAATAGCTGGGATTACAGCTGCCCGCCACCACACCCAGCTAATGTTTTGTATTTTTAGTAGAGATGAGGTTTCACTATGTTGGCCATGCTGGTCTCAAACTCCTGACCTTGTGATCCGCCCACCTTGGCCTCCCAAAGTGCTGGGATTACAGGCGTGAGCCCCTGTGCCTGGCCCTCAAAGATAATTTCAAATTGAGAAGTTCTGAAACTATAATAGCTTTTTTTTTTTTTTTTTTTTTTTTTGAGACAGAGTTTCCCTCTTGTTGCCCAGGTTAGAGTGCAATGGCGCGATCTCGGCTCACCATAACCTCCACCTCCGGGGTTCAAGCAATTCTCCTACCTCAGCCTCCCGAGTAGCTGGGATTACAGGTACCCACCACCATGCCCAGCTAATTTTTGTATATTTAGTGTAGATGGGGTTTTGCCATGTTGGTCAGGCTGGTCTCGAACTCCCAACCTTAGGTTATCAGCCCACTTCGACCTCCCAAAGTGCTGGGATTACAGGCGTGAGCCACCGCGCCCAGCCTGAGATGTTCTGAAACTATAGAAGGAAAGATCAGAAAACTACTAGGTAGGAAAAAAAATTCATGGTTGATTTGGAGAATACCCTTGAAGGGTGTTAAGTAAAAATGATAGGAGGCCTTTGTTTTGGACTAAACTCCTGCACCAGGCCCCAAGAGACCTGGCTAAAATAAAAATGGAATCACCCATGCTAAAGTTTCACCTCACCAAATCCAAACTAAGCTGTTACCAAACTCAAACTAAGTTGTTATCTGACCTTCAGAGAAATCAGGAAAGAGGGATAAGGACAGCCAATTTCCCAAACAGGCTTGTGTTAATGTTGCATGATAATGAAGCTCCCTTTGTTGTAATCCTTACACAAAAGAAGTAGCCTGAAGTAAACTGATGTCAACTAATCAGTTATTTTTCTATTGTTCTGTCTCTCTGTCCCCACCTTCCAAGGAAAGTAGCTTAGAAATGACCAATATGTCAAGGTCCCATGAGAAGACTGAAAAAAGAGAGAAGAAAGAGGAAAGAAAAGGATGACAAGAAAGAGAAAGAAAGAAAGAAACCAATATGCTCTTTGTTCTTTGCTTTTGCTTCTTCAAGCTTTTCTCTGTCTACAAAGCCAACCTCTCCTGCTCATCAGAACATTCACTCCACTTTCTGGAATGAAGTGTTGCCTGATCCTAGAGTCGCAATAAAGCCAATTGAGATCTTAAAACTAAATTCGTTGTAATTTTGTCCTTTGCCAAGGGGGGAAAACCAACAAAAACTTCCCAAGAGTACCTATATCCTCTTATCACTTCTTTCTGGTCTTTTCCTTAGTTTTTGAGAAGCGAAATTGGGAAAGTGGAGACTGCCTGTGCTCACACGTTTCTGAGGGAATGGTGTGCAATAGGATTACTTGAATTCAAATTAATTGACTCGCCATTTCCCACTTATACTAGACATTATTACATCAGTTCTCTAACGTAGCACCATGCCTTTCCCAGTTGCAACCCAAAAGAACGTGCTGAAACCTGCGGATACCACACTCAATGAAAAAACTCCAAGTCCCGAAATCCTCCGTAGCCGGTCCCCACCGCCTCCTAGCAAGAGAAGCCTCTTTAGTACTGGGAGTTGTAGTCATTCAGAGTCTTCCCTTCCGGGATGTGGGGCGAAAGTGCGCCGCGAGGAGCTACATCTCCCAGGAGGCAGTGCGCACTCCGCCCTCGCTGGCGCCGGGCTCCTCCCTCTCTCGCTCCTCCCTTTCTGGGCTGCACCGCTCACGCCTTCCTGTTAGTCCAAGCTGGGAGAAGTTCACTCCGATCAGCTGATCCCAACTGACAACAGGAGAGGAGGAAGCCCGGGAGGCAACGAAGGAGGAGGGTGGCGGAGATGGAGATGAGGATGGATCTGCCGGTGTCCTGAGGAACAGCCTCTGTCCCCACCGGCGCCCTGCGGCCCCCCGACGCCGCCTTGCTGCGGCCGAGCTGCTCCGTGGTGGGATCCCCGGGCCGCGGCGGGCAGGGCAGGGCGGGGAGGGCACGGCCCAGCGCGGGGCGAGTGATCGTCCTGGGGCTCCGGCTGCCCTCGGGAGGAAGGAGGGGCGGGTGCGGCGGGGGTGGGGGTGGGGTGGTATAAACAATGGATTCGGCTCCGGGCTTTGCTGGCGTGGGGGAGATTTTGGGGGACCTTCTTTGTTCTTAGGCTCCGCTCCTGCCCCTCGGGTTGTGGCGGTGGTGTCCGGGTGGAAGGAAGGGTGAGGAACCCCCGGCTGGGGAGGGGTGTCGAGGTGGGGGCCCGAGTGGGCAAAATGTTTGCTTGACATGGCCGGGGGTAAGGTGTACTTTTGAAGGTTGATTTTATATTTTTCTCAATTGTGACAAGTTTGATTTTTGTTTCTGTTTTGGGAGTTGGCTGGGCATGTCTGAGGTTAGAGTGTAAATAAGATCCCCTAGTCACTCCCTTCGCCTTCCTTGTTTATCTAAAAATAAGATTGATAGATTGATTACTGTAGGGGAGGAGTGACTATCAGAAAGGCAGGCTTTACACCTTGTTGGGGCCTTGGAATGGGGGTCAAGGCTAGGGGGAATTAGGAATATAATTGTCAAAGTGACAAAAGTCCCTTTCTTGGCCCAGTTATCTTTTTTCCTATTTTGAAGTTATTTTTAAGTTAGTTTTTAAGTGACAAAGAGAAAAATTACTTGTTTTGATTCACTGCAGGCCTGGCTTTGCCATGGGTTATAGTAGAGGAATTGTCTCCTGTTGCTCCTTTTTTTTTTTTTTTTTTTTTTGGCAGTTAGTGAAAGAAGGGACAGAAGAATTACAAAGTAAAAAAATTGTTTTTAAACATGAAATTATTACTATTGTTTCTAAGTTTAGAGTCCTTAGTATATGTCTAACTGGAGTTGAAACAATCCAGTTACAAGGCTAACGGGGTCGGCCCAGGTATTTGATAGATCTAAAGTTTATTATTACATTTTCATTAGCTTTATACAAGCCTCTCCACTCCTCCCAATTGTGGGATGCATGTGGGGGTGCAGAGGGCTGTCCTTCCAAGGACTACTCACTTAGTGATTTAGATTCTGGATTTAATAACTGAATGAACAGAAAATTCCAGTCTGGGAAATAGAGCAGCAAAGTCTCTTAAATGCCTTGGGCCTAGAGGTGGCGTTTGTTGTCAAGAGGAGGAACTTTAGCTATAATTTTGAAAATATTTATTATTATTATTATTTTTTTTTTTTGAGGGAGTCTTACTCTGTCTTCCAGGCTGGAGTGCAGTGGCAAGATCTCGGCTCACTGCAACCTCTACCTCCCGGGTTCAAGCAATTCTCCTGCCTCAGCCTGCCTAGTAGCTGGGATTACAGGCGCCCGCCACCATGCCCAGTGAATGTTTGTATTTTTAGTAGAGATGGGATTTCACCATGTTGGGCAGAGTGGTCTTGAACTCCTGACCTCAAGTGATCTGCCCACCTCGGCCTCCCAAAGTGATGGAATTACAGGTATGAGCCACTGCACCTGGTTATATAATAAGCCAGTGTAAGTGTTAAGATAAAAAATGAGATTTCTGAACAGGTGTGGTGGCTCACGCCTGTAATCCCAGCAGTTTGGGAGGCCAAGGCGGGCGGATCACCTTAGGTCAAGAGTTCAAGACCAGCCTGGCCAACATGGTGAAACCCCGTCTCTACTAAAAATACAAAAATTAGCTGGGCGCTGTGGTGGGCGCCTGTAATCCCAACTCCTTGGGAGGCTGAGGCAGGAGAACCGCTTGAACTTGGGAGGCGGAGGTTGCGGTGAGCCGAGACTGTCCCATTGCACTCCAGCCTGGGCAACAAGAGCAAAACTCTGTCTCAGAAAAAAAGAAAAAAGAAAAAGTAATGAGATTTGTCTCAGCAGTTTCGGGCTAGTATTTAATTTAGTCACAATCTTTTTTTTTTTTTTTTTTTTTTTAAGGTGCACTTCCGTTTTTTAGATGATTGAAATCCTTTTCCTTCCCCTATTCTAGGTATCCCCTGAAATACTGACTTCAGGTCAAATTATATTGAAAAGCTCCTGGCCAGTTTCTTTGGTTACCAAAACTTTGTAGTTGATGTCCAACTGGTGAACCCACCGCCGTGAATCCATCAGACCTCTCTCAGCCATAAAAGACCCTTCCAAGTCAATTTTGACCACATCTTTGCTTACACTTTATGGAGGATGAAACCATTAAACCAAATCAACGTTGCTGCTGATACAAGAGTCTTGGAGGCAGCAAATTAAAAATTTGAACATTTGTTTGTCCTGAGCTATAACAGGAGGACATGAAAGGTGTTCTTTTTTAAAGTGTTCAGAACCCTGGGGAGGTTTCGTGCAGTCTTCAGACTCAAATCTTTGTCTTCACTCCCCGGGCAAGCTCAGTGACTGTTATATGGTGGGTGTGTTTCCTTACCAGTGTGAGTATGAGTGCCCAGACTTCCCCAGCAGAGAAGGGCCTGAATCCGGGGCTGATGTGCCAGGAAAGTTACGCCTGCAGCGGGACTGATGAAGCTATCTTTGAGTGTGATGAGTGCTGCAGTCTGCAGTGTCTCCGCTGCGAGGAGGAGCTCCACCGGCAGGAGCGCCTGAGAAACCATGAGCGGATAAGACTCAAACCTGGCCATGTCCCTTACTGTGACCTCTGCAAGGGTCTCAGTGGGCATTTACCAGGTGTGAGGCAGAGGGCAATAGTGAGGTGCCAGACCTGCAAAATCAACTTGTGCCTGGAGTGCCAGAAGAGGACTCATTCTGGGGGTAACAAAAGGAGACACCCTGTTACTGTGTACAATGTCAGTAATCTCCAGGGGTCACTGGAGGCAGAAGAGATGGATGAGGAGACCAAGAGGAAGAAGATGACTGAGAAGGTTGTGAGTTTCCTCCTAGTAGACGAAAATGAAGAAGTTCAGGTAAGCACATGGGTATCATGGGATTCATGTGTAGTGGAGCAGATCCGTTGTCGGAAGGCAGCTCTCCAAAACCAATGTCCGAGAGGAGATCACATTTTAATCATTAAAAGGCAAGACCTCTGGAGGCTTTAGCTGCATGGAGTCAGATTTAGTTACCAGCTGCATGACCTCTGGTCGAATTACTTTACTTCTCTGAGCCTTAGCTTTTTCATCTATAAAATGGGGGACAGCCTACTTCATTGAGTTGTGAGGTTGAAATGAGACAGTGTTTGTAGAGCCTGTTGTGTAGTAAATGGTCAGTGTATATGGTAGCTGTTGTTAGTATTAATTGTAGCATTATTGGAACAAACTGATTTAAAACACTTCAGAATGAGAGCACCCTGGCAAGCTGTGAGTAAATGATAGTGATGCAGGACTGTATCTTTCCAGGGAAATACACACTCAACATTGGGTTCCATGGGAGTGCTAGGTAATAAGGCATAAACCTGCTATCTCGATTTAGACAGGCAGGTCTTTAAAAAGTGGCTTTTAATAAGGACAATATTCTTTCCAGATGGTCTCTTCATATACATACATATACATACATATATATACACATATATATATATACGTGTGTATATATGTGTGTGTGTGTGTGTGTGTGTATATTTTTTTTTTTTGAGGTGGACTCTTGCTCTGTCACACAGGCTGGAGTGCAGTGGTGCCATCTCGGCTCACTGCAACCTCTGCCTCCTGGATTCAAGCTATTTTCCTGCCTCAGCCTCCCAAATAGCTAAGATTGCAGACGCGTGCCATCATGCCTGGCTAATTTTGAATTTTTAGTAGAGATGGGGTTTCACCATGTTGGCCAGGTTGGTCTCGAACTCCTGACCTCAAGTGATCCACCCGCCTTGGCCTCCCAAAGTGTTGGGATTACAGGAATGATCGGCTGGTCTCTTCATATTTTCTTGTATAGGTTTCTGATCAGTAAAAGCCAGCGAGGGCATCTGGGAGTACAGAATGACTAGGGGATATTTGGCTTGAGTCTGAGTTGGGGAGATGGTAGTGTTGTGACAGCTAGGCGAGATTGGGGAAGGGGTAGTATAATGTTTATACTTTGGAATGAAGGTAGTGTAGTGTCTATACTTTTCTTTTGAGTGGGCTTTCAAGTGAAGTTTGCTCGAATTCACATCCTTGTTTACCAATCACTGCATAGCCAAGGGTAAGTGATAAAAATCCTTTCCATTCCTAATCTTTTTGAGTTCTATCAACAATCCTGTAAAGTAGAAGTGAAACTGACGCACAGCTTAAATGATTTTTATCACAGTCTGGCACATGGTATCCAGTACCAGTTTGTTGTCGTCAGTATCACTGTGGAGTATCTGTGGTTCACTGACTCAGTACTTTTGATGGTGATGACTCCTTCAGTTTCCAGTTTGGAGGGGAGTACCTATGTAAGTTACCATTTGAGAGGCTCCCTAATTACCCACCTAATATTTTTCTTCTGTACGTTTTTCCTCCTTGGATAAGTTGATGGAAATGAATTACATCATGATTCCTATGTACTTCCATTGTCAGCTAAATACTTTGCTAACACAGACTTTTCTTTATTGGTTTGAGAGGAACAAATAGTTATGGAAGAGTGACCCAGATCCCATTCTGCGTCCCTTGTTAGCAATAATGTCTTCATTATGGATTATGCTCTAATTGGGCGACATTGTGGACTAAATCTTTTATAAATGGAACACTTGGATTTTGGATGGTTCTTGGTGGTTTTGCTATCAGTTCTCTGTAATGTCAGCTTTTGGAAAGTCATAGTTTGGTTGTTGCCACTTTTGTCAAATGAGGGGAAGCTTTGGGATGAACTAGTAACCCTCATGGATTGCATTGGCACCTTTAAAAAGAAGGTGTTTTTGGGGAGGAGGATGTGTATATTTTTTTCTTTTTTGTAGCATTGTTATGTGTTCCTTAGTTGAGAATTAAGAGCATTTAAAGAAGTGTAATGAAGAAGATAAATCTAACTACCCAGAGATGATATTGGTCCTTCATCTTTATTTCTTGTATGTAATATGTATATAATTGGATTGTTTGTAAAGATTCTTCCCACATTTCCTCCCTTTCATAAACATTAACCACTTCCCAGGATATAACAGTTTGTTAATTGCAAGCAGCATTCTTGAGACTGATGGTTTAGACATAGAATTCATTGATTTTAGGTGATTTGTTCTCATAGAGTCATAAATGGAGAAATACTTAAAATAGTTCAGTTTTCTAATAGTGAATGTTCAAAACAATTAGATGATTGACATAAATCTAGGTTATAAATTAAGCTAGATTGTGAACTTCTGGAGAGCAGGACCATGTTTCATGGCCTATACCATGTACAATGGTAAACACATTGTCAGTGCATGAATACTTACTGATCGGTGTTGTCACATCTAAACTTCAGTTGTTTTTTTTTTTTTTTGGAGACAGAGTCTCACTCTGTCCCCCAGGCTGGAGTGCCGTGGCATGATCTTGCCTCACTGCAACCTCCGTCTCCCAGGTTCAAGCGATTCTCCTGCCTCAGCCTCCTGAGTAGCTGGAACTACAGGCATGCACCACTTGCCTGGCTGATTTTTGTGTTTGTTTTAGTAGAGACAGGGTTTCTCTACATTGGCCAGGCTAGTCTCGAACTCCTGACCTCAAATTATCCACCTGCATCAGCCTCCCAAGGTGCTGGGATTACAGGAGTGAGCTACCATGCCCAGCCAACTTCAGTTTTTAAAAAATGGATATCAAGGCCAGGCATGGTGGCTCATGCCTGTAATCCCAGCACTTTGGGAGGCCCAGGCAGGTGGATCACCGGAGGTCAGGAGTTCGAGAGCAGCTGGACCAACATGGTCAAACACCGTTTCTACTGAAAATAAAAAAAATTAGCTAGGCATGGTGGCTCACACCTGTAATCCCAGTACTTTGGGAGACCGAGGCGGGTGGATCACAATGTCAGCAGTTTGAGACCAGCCTGACCAACATGGTGAAACCCCATCTCTACTGAAAATACAGACTGAGTGCGGTGGCTCACACCTGTAATTCCAGCACTTTGGGAGGCCAAAGCAGGTGATCATGAGGTCAGGAGTTTGAGACCAGCCTGACTTGGGCTCCCAAAGTGCATGGATTACAAGTGTGAGCCGCTGTGCCCAGCCTCCTTTCCTTTCTTTTTTTCTCTCTTTTTTTTTTTGAGATGGAGTTTCACTCTGTTGCCCAGGCTGGAGTGCAATGGCACGATGTCAGCTCACTGCAACTTCTGCATCCCGGGTTCAAGCGATTCTCCTGCCTCAGCCTCCCAAGTAGCTGGGATTACAGGCACCTACCACCACGCCCTGCTAATTTTTGTGTTTTTAGTAGGGACCGGGTTTTGCATATTGGCTAGGATGGTCTCCAACTCCTGACCTCAATTGATTCTCCTACCCTGGCCTCCCAAAGTGCTGGGATTACAGGCATGAGCCACCATGCCTGGCTCCTGCTTTTTTTTTTCTTAAAGTAGTCATCATTAACGATGAACTGTGGCCAGGCGTGGTGGCTCACACCTGTAATCCCAACACTTTGTGAGGCCGAGGCTGGCGGATCACGAGGTCAGGAGCTCGAGACCAGTCTAGCCAACATAGTGAAACCCCGTCTCTACTAAAAATACAGAAAATTAGCCTGGTGTGGTGGTGTGTTCCTGTAATCCCAGCTACTTGGGAGGCTGAGATTGCACCATTGCACTCCAGTCCAGGTGACAGTGCGAGAGTCTGTCTGAAAAAAAAAACAAAAAACAGTGAACTGCATGCCTTTCTAGAATTTTTTTGTGTATACTTATCCTTTGCTTTCCTTTCCTTTGTTTTTTTTTTGAGATGGAGTCTCACTCTGTTGCCCAGGTGCTGGAGTGTGGTGGCACAATCTTGGCTCACTGCAACCTCCGCCTTCTGGGTTCGAGCAATTCTTCTGCCTCAGCTTCCCAAGTAGCTGGGATTACAGGTGTGTGCCACCATGTCCAGCAAATTTTTGTATTTTTTGTAGAGACGGGGTTTCACCATGTTGGCCAGGATGGTCTTGATCTCTTGACCTTATGACCCGCCCGCCCTGGCCTCCCAGAGTGCTAGGATTACAGGTGTGAGCCACTGCGCCTGACATAAATTTTTTTTTTTTTTTTTTCTGAGACAGAGTCTTGCTCTGTTGCCCAGGCTGCAGTGCTGTGGTGCGATCTCGGCTCACTGCAACCTCCATCTTCTGGGTTCAAGTGATTCTCCTGTGTCAACCTCCCAAGTAGCTGTGATTGTAGGCACCACCACCATGCCTGGCTAATTTTTGTATTTTTAGTAGAAGCGGGGTTTCACCATGTTGGTCAGGCTGGTCTCAAACTCCTGACCTTGTGATCCACCTGCCTCGGCCTCCCAAAGTGCTGAGATTACAGGCGTGAGCCACCGTGCCCCGCTCTGGCCTAAACTTTCTAATTAAACTTGATTGTGGCCAAAAGCACCAGCTCACCAATTCTTTATGGCTTCTGTGAGAATCTGATGAACCATAGCTCTGCATAAATGTATTATTATTTATCATTATCAAAATATTATTGATGATCTTCCTCATAGCAGTAAAGAGTCTATCAGTTAGGTTCCAATTTTGTTTTTCTTCTCATGTTTCTAGGCATTTGTGGGTTTTGAGCATTTTGAGCCTTTTCAATTTAGTACATAGGGATTTTTTTTTTTTTTAGATGGGGTCTTTTTTTTTTTTTTTTTTTTTTTTTTTTTTTGAGACGGAGTCTCGCTCTGTCACCCAGGCTGGAGTGCAGTGGCCGGATCTCAGCTCACTGCAAGCTCCGCCTCCCGGGTTCAGGCCATTCTCCTGGCTCAGCCTCCCGAGTAGCTGGGACTACAGGCGCCCGCCACCTCGCCCGGCTAAGTTTTTGTATTTTTAGTAGAGACGGGGTTTCACTGTGTTACCCAGGATGGTCTCGATCTCCTGACCTCGTGATCCGCCCGTCTCGGCCTCCCAAAGTGCTGGGATTACAGGCTTGAGCCACCGCGCCCGGCAGATGGGGTCTTGCCCCATTTTTTTTAGATGGGGTGTTGCCCGGGCTGGCCTTGAATTCCTGGGCTCAAGCAATCCTTCCACTTCAGCTGCCCCAGTAGCTGGGACTACAGGTGGGCACCACTGTGCCCGGCCCATAGATAGAGGTTATTTTAGCACCTTATAGGCTGTAACCCTTGTGTGTGGTCTCCTCAAATTCTATGGCCTAGAGTCTCCTAAGATTTTTGTGTATGATTTGAGTACTATTCAGTTTCTTTTAGAAAATGTAAAAGCACAAAAAGCTTCCTTTGAGGGTGAACATTTTATCATTACCTTGTCATGTGAGTGTGTACTATAGTGGTAAATTTGAGGAGAGGCTGACTTTTGGTCTCAGAAGTAGAAAGTCACCTGTGGCTCCTAAATGGACACATTTGACCTGCTGGCCAAAGACATCCATTAATTCATCACAATTTTTGCGCATATATTATGTGCCAGGAACTTTTTTTTTTTTTGAGATGGAGTCTCTATCACCTAGGCTGGAGCACAGTGGCACGATCTTGGCTCACTGCAACCTCCGCCTCCGGGGTTCAAGCAGTTCTTCTGCCTCAGCCTCCTGAGTAGCTGGGATTACAGGTGCACGCCACCACGCCTGGCTAATTTTTTTGTATTTTTAGAAGAGATGGAGTTTCACCATGTTGGTCAGACTAGTCTTGAACTCGTGACCTCATGATCTGCCTGCCTTGGCCTCCCAAAGTGATGGGATTACAGTCATGAGCCACTGCGCCCAGCTGTGCCAGGCATTTCTTATGTTCTGGGGATACATGGTTAATAAGACATGGTCCATTGGACATGGTCCAATAAGACATGGTCCACTTCATAAAGCTTACCATTCAAGTGGGGAAAGCAGATTTCACACATGTAAACACCTGAGAGAGTGATTTGGAAGCCTCTTTGGCAGGATGGTCAGAGGAGGTCTTATTGTAGAGGTGACTTTTTTTTTTTTTTTTTTTTTTTTTTTGAGACCGAGTCTTGCTCTGTCACCTAGGCTGGAGTGCAGTGGTGCAATCTCACCTCACTGCAACCTCTGCCTCCCGGATTCAAGTGATTTTTCTTCCTTAGCCTCCCGAGTAGGTGGGATTACAGGCACCCACCACCACACCTGACTAATCTTTGTATTTTTAGAAGAGATGGGGTTTTGCCATGTTGGCCAGGCTAGTCTTGGACTCCAGACCTCAGGTGATCCGCCCACCTCAGCCTCCCAAAGTGCTGGGATTACAGGCATGAGCCACTGCTAATGTGGTATGTAGACCTCCAGATAGAGGGAATGAGAAGAAAATGAAGGTTGGATGGCATGTTTGAGGCTAGAAAGAATGCCAGTGTGGCTGGAGTGAACTGGCAGAGAATAGTAAGGAAAGAGGTGCAGAGGGAAGCAGATTCCAGAGCATAGGAGGCCATGCAGGCTGTAGAAGTAAGCGGATTTTATTTTAAGGGTGACGGGAGACACCAGACTGCTTTATGCTAAGAAGTCACAGGACCCGATAGAAGCTGTAGTGACCTGATAAGAGACTGATGTATAGACTAGATGGTAGTGACTGTAGAGGGACAGGAAGGAAGGCAGGGAGACCGCTTAGGAGGCTGTTGCAGAGGGTGAGGAAAGAAGTGGTGTAGATTTGATGTTACTGAGATGGGGAAATGGAGAGACTGATGAGTTTTGGACAAAGTTCATAGGTAAAATAGTCAGGAGTGCCGATATGTTGGATGGAGGAGTGAGGGAGTAAGGGAACTCAGTGGTGACTTGTAGGCATTTGGTTTGTACAAATAACACTTGCTTATTTAAGACACCAGGTTTTATTGTGTGAAATTGATAAAACTAAGTCTTTAAGAACCTGATTGATACAAAAAAGACAGATAAATTAGTCTCATTTGTATTATCTAACACAGTGGTTGTCAATCAGGAGCGATTTTGTTCCCTCAAGGGACATTTAGCAATGATTGGAGACATCTTTGGTTGTCACAACAGAGCTTTGGGGGGAATATGCTACTGAATAGTGCATAGAGGCCAGGGTGCTACTTAAAACCACAGGCAGGACATAGGGCAGCCCCCGACAGAAGGAGTTTATCTGGCGGTATAAAAGGTCAGTAGTGCTGAGATTGAGAAAGTGAGGGATCTGACAGATGAAGGTTTAGTCTAACAGGACATCTGGACACTAGTGAAGTGGAAAATATATAAGGGACAAAAAAATTGAACCAAACATCAGTTTTTCCTTCATCTTTTTCTTTTTTCTTTTGAGACAGGGCCTTACTCTGTTGCCCAGGCTGGTTTCTACCTCCTGGGCTCATATGATCCTCCTGCGGCCTCCCAAACTGCTGGGATTACTGTACCTCGTCTTTTTCTTCCCTCTTTTAGTTCTGTCTGCTCCTCAAGTAATTTAGCTGGTGAAGTCAGCATTCTCTTTTGATATATTTTGTAACCTCTCTAGTGAAATGGTAAGACTTTCTGAGTTGTATTCATTGATCTTTTTTTTTTTTTTTTTTTTTTCTTTTTTGGGGACTGGAGTTTTGCTCTTGTTGCTCAGGCTGGAGTGCAGTGGCACAATCTTGGTTCACTGCAACCCCTGACTCCTGAGTTCAAGTGAGTCTCCTGCCTCAGCCTCCTGAGTAACTGGGATTACAGGTACCCACCACCACACCCGGCTAATTTTTAGTAGAGACGGGGTTTCACCATTTTGGCCAGGCTGATCTTGAACTCCTGACCTCAGGTGATCCACCAGCCTTGGCCTCCCAAAGTGCTGAGATTACAGGCATGAGCCACTGCGTCCAGCCATATTCATTGATTTTTCTAGCCTCAGTGGAACTGTGCTAGGAAAACCAAAGGACTTACAGATCCTTTATTTATTTATTTATTTATTTATGAGACGGAGTCTCGCACTGTTGCCCAGGCTGGAGTGCAGTGGCACGATCTTGGCTCACTGCAAGCTCCGCCTCCCGGATTCAGGCCGTTCTCCTGCCTCAGCCTCCTGAGTAGCTGGGACTACAGGCGCCCGCCACCATGCCCTACACTTAGAGCATGAGAGGCCTCTTAGAGCATGCCCTTTTTTGTCCTTTTAGTAGAGACAGGGTTTCACCGTGTTAGCTAGGATGGTCTCCATCTCCTGACCTCGTGATCCACCCGCCTTGGCCTCCCAAAGTGCTGGGATTACAGGTGTGAGCCACCACGCCCGGCCCAGATCCATTATTTAGAGCTAAATAAATGATTCATGCTGACGAGCCATCTGTAATCTCTTGAAGCCAGAGGCAACACCTTAGCACATAAGTTAAAGATCAGAAGAATAGGATTTCTGGTAGGTAGAGTTCGTAGTGGAGGAAGAGGATAGAATTTTCCCATCTCTTGGGTCTTGTGTGGGAGTCAGACATCGCATTTTATTAGAATGTTAACCTGTCAGGAGAAGAAAGGTGAAACGGTAAAAGGCATTTGTTTTTCTTTGTTCTTGTGTTTTTATTATTTATTTATTTATTTTTGAGATGGAGTCTCGCTCTGTTGCCAGGCTGGAGTACAGTGGCACTATCTCAGCTCACTGCAGTCTCCACCTCTCAGGTTCAAGCGATTCTCCTGCCTCAGCCTCCCGAGTAGCTGGGACCACAGGCGCCCGCCACCACACCTGGCTAATTTTTGTTTTTTTAGTAGAGACGGGGTTTCACCGTATTGGCCAGGCTTATCTTGAAATCTTGACCTCAGGTGATCCGCCCGCCTTGGCCTCCAAAGTGCTGGAATTACAGGCATGAGCCACCGAACCTGGCGATTCTTGTGTTTTTAAAAAGACACCGTACAACCATCCCATTCTCCTCTGTCTCATTTCTACCAAACTTACCTGCGAGTATCCTCTTTCTGAGAGAGCAGAGCAGCAAACTGACAAGAGCCTCCACCTGTTCCACCTGCATGCTGATTGTTTCTGACTGGAACATTAGGAGAGCCAAGGGCCTTTTTATGCCCAAAGACTCTTGAAGCTGAGGCCTCTCATGCTCTAGGTGTAGGTTGGTAAAGAAGCTCAGTGACCTAGGAGTGGTCAGTAAGAGGCTAAGGGAATGTTCACTTGGGGCCGACCCTCTGTAAAATGGGAGCCAGAGATGAGACTCTTCGTTCTTCCCTTCAGCGAAGTCATTGGTGGACATCCTCTCATTGGGACCACTCCTTTTTTTTTTTTTTTTTTTGGAGACAGAGTTTCACTCTTGTCGCCTAGGCTGGAGTGCAATGGCGTGATCTTGGCTCACTGGAACCTCTGCCTCCTGGGTTCAAGCGATTCTCCTGCTTCAGCCTCCTGAGTAGCTGGGATTACAGGTGACTGCCCCCACACCTGGCTAATTTTTGTATTTTTAGTAGAGATAGGGTTTCACCATGTTGGCCAGGCTGGTCTCAAACTCCTGACCTCAGGGGATCTACCTGCCTTGGGCCTCCCAAAGTGGTGGGATTACAGGCGTGAGCCACCGCGCCCGGTGAGATTGCTTCTTTTTTTTTTTTTTTTGAGACGGAGTCTGGCACTCTTGCCCATACTGGAGTGCAGTGGCCCGATCTCGGCTCACTGCAAGCTCCGCCTCCTGGGTTCACGCCATTCTCCTGCCTCAGCCTCCCGAGTAGCTGGGACTACAGGCGCCCGCCACTTCGCCTGGCTAGTTTTTTTGTATTTTTTATTAGAGATGGGGTTTCACCGTGTTAGCCAGGATGGTCTTGATCTCCTGACCTCGTGATCCGCCCGTCTCGGCCTCCCAAAGTGCTGGGATTACAGGCGTGAGCCACTGCGCCCGGCCTGAGATTGCTTCTTTAAGAAGACTCATCTTGTAGCTTGGCGGCTTCACTTGTTTACAGTCCCAGAATAGTGCAGCTCAGAATACTGGGACTTGACTAAAAGATACATTATTCTAGTGGAGTTCAGGAATGGAAAATAGCAGGCTGGGCACGGTGGCTTATGCCTGTAATACCAGCACTTTGGGAGGCTGAGGCAGGTGGATCACTTGAGGTCAGGAATTCGAGACCAGCCTGGCTAACATGGCAAAACCCCATGTCTACTAAAAATACAGAAGTCAGCTAGGCGTGGTGGCAGGCACCTGTAGTCCTAACTACTCAGGAGGCTGAGGCAGGAGAATCACATGAACCCAGGAGGCGGAGGTTTCCTCTGCTATTTCCTGTCTCCCTTCCTTTCTTTCTTCCTTCCTTCCTTCATTTCCTTCCTTCCCTTTCCTTCCCCTTCCTTCCCCTGTCCCTCCCTCCCTCCCTCCCTCCCTCCCTCCCTCCCTTCCTTCCTTCCTTCCTTCCTTCCTTCCTTCCTTCCTTCCTTCCTTCCTTCCTTCCTTCCTTCTTTCAGATGGAGTCTCACTCTGTCACCCAGCTGGAGTGCAGTGGCACCTTCTTGGCTCACTGCAACCTCTGCCTCTCGGATTCATGCAATTCTCCTGCCTCGGCCTCCTGAATAGCTGGGACTACAGGCTCTTACCACCATGCCCAGCTGATTTTTGTATTTTTAGTGGAGATGGGGCTTTGCCATGTTGGCCAGGCTGATGTCGAACTCCTGACCTCAAGTGATCTGCCTGCCTCGGCCTCCCAAAGTGCTGGGATTACAGGCATGAGCCACTGCACCCAGCCCTGTATGGGAATTCTTTACCACAAACTGGCTGTGCTAGTCTGCCACATGTCCATGCCACTTCTATCTTAGGCTTGTCTGCCATTCACTTTCTTGGCCCTGTTCTTGGCTTTCTGGTCTAGGGTAGCTTCCTGGGGCTTGTTCTTTTCAGCTCCTCTGAGATTGGCTGGTAGATAACATAACAGGAGGAAATCCTTCAGGACTTCATTCTGGTCAGTAGATTGTGGCCAGAGGGATCATCATCTTTCAAATTGTTGAATTTTCCCATTTTTCTCTTCCAATGGCCAGAGTATTATAATGTAAGGACTAATTTTGGTGCAATGGCTGGTTAGCCCTTTGGCAAGTTCTGGTCAGAACATGAATATATCTATTATTGGCTTCTTAGGTGTCATATAAATATAACAATAAAAAAAAAGATCTTAGGAGCTGTCAAAATTATAACCAATAGTTGGGTTAGTAGCAGGGCCTCGTCCTCCGTTGTTGCCTTTAAGGCAAAGAAACTCAAGTAGAAGCCCCTTTTGTTTAGTGATAGTGGTAGAGGGGAAGGCATTATATGGCATTTACTGGGAAACATAGGGTTGAGGATGACTCAGACCAAAAGAAAGATGAAAGAAACTCTATTATGTGCCTTCAGTTTCTGCTCAGTGTCTTGTGAGCTTTTTCAGCCTGGGGATCATTCAGTTACAACAGACTCTTGGCATTTAACTTGATAGGCTATTTTGTTTTAGTACAAGGATGTTTAAAATTTGACCCATGTAAGCCATTGAAACCACCGTGAGTCAGCTTTTCAGAGAACCTGTCTTTAACTACTTTAAGTTACCTCCAGTTTGCATGATTCTGTTTTTTTTTTTTTTTCCCCTGGCCTGTCAATTCCTTGAAGTGATTGATTTTTCTAGAATCGAGCAGGCATTTGGCTTTTTGAGCCAGGATTAACATAATAGACATATTTCTTATTAATTTGACCTTCAGTGTTTTCCTGTGGGTGCATCTACTGGCCGAGCCACCCTTGAGTTTATCCGGGAGATTATATAGGGCAGACACACTTTGGATGGC
This sequence comes from Macaca fascicularis, assembly GCF_037993035.2. Classification (NCBI taxonomy): domain Eukaryota; kingdom Metazoa; phylum Chordata; class Mammalia; order Primates; family Cercopithecidae; genus Macaca; species Macaca fascicularis. The sequence continues at coordinate 140,890,575 of NC_088381.1, read as the reverse complement.
TGGTCAGACTTTTCCGGGGAGTCTTCCCTGCTTTGGGAGGAGCTCTCTCATGAGATCATTTCTATGTGAGGTTAGAACTGCTAAATGTATTGAACACATTTGCTTGATGGGAAATCGGAGGAAAGATGTGGGGAGACTGTGAAGAAGGGAAGAAAAACAAGGGTAAAGAAGTTTCAGGCAAGAGGAGTTGGAAAGACCTATGGAAAGAGACACAGGAGGAGCTTTTGAAGGGGGGGAAGGTTGGATGCTTCCCTGGAGAATGTTTTGTTCATTTTCCCCTTCTTTTTTTTTTTTTTTGAGATGGAGGTTCGCTCTTGTTGCCCAGGCTGGAGTGCAATGGTGCAATCTTGGCTCACTGCAACCTGGGTTCAAGTGGTTCTCCTGCCTCAGCCTCCCAAGTAGCTGGGATTACAGGCACCTGCCACCATGCCTGGCTAATTTTTACATTTTTAGTAGAGACGGGGTTTCACCATGTTGGCCAGGCTGGTCTTGGAGTCCTGATCTCAGGTGATCTACCCACCTTGGCCTCCCAAAGTGCTGGGATTACAGGCATGAGCCACTGCACCTGGCCTATTTTGCCCCTCTTTTCACTGGCTTTTGGCTAGCATTGAAGAGGCTCTGTTGACTGGTTTATATGGTCAGCTTGGTCATAGTTGGAGTTCTTGGGGCAAAGATGTTTTCCAGACATACATAAGTAGCTGATCTCTGGCATGACTTCACTGGAGGATAATTGGACTTCCAGGTAGCTTCTAGAATTTTTGGTCCCTTCCTGATTTTCTTCTTAATGAGACTAGGTTATTGCTCTCTTTCCTAGGAAATTTGACTCTAGATGTTAGAATACTTGAAAGAACTGCCAGAGCCTGGTTCTGGCATGAGGTCACAGGCCCTCAGGTTCAAGTGAAGGGGCAGCGTGATACTGCGCAATCCAGCATTCAGAGTATTCTAGAAGTTCCTCTACTTTCCAGCTCAATCCCTTCTGTCTCATGAATATGTTATCTACATAGCTAAACTCATCTCTCATAACTTTTTATTTCAAAGCGCTCAATACAGTTTATGTGTATCATTCTACAGCAGTCATAAATACTTACTGAATTGTCAATTGCGTGCTTTGTGAGTTTCAGTAGTATCTCTGAACAAATGATTTAAAGTGAAAACTCAGATTAAATGAGACTAGGGAGGGATGGCAGAGGCATTCATTCCCTGGAATGAAGCTCTCTTTTTTGTTTTTTTTTTTGTGTGTTTTTTTGTTTTTTTTTTTTTTTGAGACAGAGTCTCGCTATGTCGCCCAGGCTGGAGTGCAGTGGCCGGATCTCAGTTCACTGCAAGCTCGGCCTCCCGGGTTTACGCCATTCTCCTGCCTCAGCCTCCCGAGTAGCTGGGACTACAGGCGCCCACCACCTCGCCCGGCTAGTTTTTTGTATTTTTTAGTAGAGACGGGGTTTCACCAGGTTAGCCAGGATGGTCTCGATCTGCTGACCTCGTGATCCGCCCGTCTCGGCCTCCCAAAGTGCTGGGATTACAGGCTTGAGCCACCGCGCCCGGCCTGAAGCTCTCTTTTTTGTTTATCTCTGAGTAAAGGCTTTTTGGGGATTCCACCGTTCTTTTTTTTTTTTTTGAGACGAAATCTCCCTCTGTTGCCAGGCTGGAATGCAGTGGCACTATCTCGGCTCACTGCAACCTCCGCCTCCCGGGTTCAAGCAATTCTCCTGTCTCAGCCTCCCAAGTAGCTGGGACTATAGGCACACACCACCACATCCAGCTAATTTTTTTATTTTTAGTAAAGATGGGGTTTCATCACATTGGTCAGGCTGGTCTCGAACCCCTGACCTCAGGTGATCCACCCGCCTCAGCCTCCCAAAGTGCTGGGGTTACAAGCATGAGGCACCGTACCTGGCTCCATGGTTCTTTTTGCATCCCCATTCTGGCCTACTGACTCATGGGTTTAGTTTGTAATTGGTAGGTCATTTGGTGCTCTATAATTTTTTTCCCTATGTCTCAGTTAACTGTTACCTAGATCTGTGATATTTACAGACAACCTACCTACCTCTTCCCCTTTTCCTTTCTTTCTCTCCCTACTTTCCCTTTGCTTCTCCCCAACCCTCCACTCGTTTCATGAATTAAGAAATTAAATTAGTGGGATTCAGGCATGAACCACAGTGCCCAGCTATTTTTTAATTTTTAATAGAGACGGGGTCTTGCTATGTTGCCCAGACTGGTCACAAAGTCCTGGCCTCACATGATCCTTATGCCTCAGCCTCCCAAAGTGCTGGGATGACAGACGTGAGCCACCACACTGGGCCATATCATTCTTTTGAAGAAGATTGAATGTTTTCTTATGTATTATATATATATGTGTGTGTGTGTGTGTGTGTGTGTGTGTGTGTGTGTGTATATATATATATTTATGCAATCTTATTATAGGTTTCTTTTTTTTTCTCTGAAAACGATCTTTTAGGCCAGACACGGTGGCTCATGGCTATAATCCCAGCACTTTGGGAGGCAGAGGCGGCTGGATTACCTGAAGTTAGGAGTTCGAGACTAGCCTGGCCAACATGGTGAAATCCTGTTTCTACTAAAATTAGCCTGGCATGGCGATAGGTGCCTGTAATCCCAGCTACGTGGGAGGCTTAAACCCGGGAGGTGGAAGTTGCAGTAAGCCGAGATCATGCCACTGCACTCCAGCCTGGGCGACAGAGCAAGACTCTGTCTCAAAAATAAAATTAAAATAAAATAAAATAAAATAGTGAAGTAAAATAAAGTAAAATAAAATAAAATAAAATAAAAATCTTTTGAGAAGGTGTCTCACACTGTTGCCCAGGCTGGAGTGCAGTGGTGTGATCTCAGCTCCCTGCCACCTCTGCCTCCCTGGCTGAAGCCATCCTTCCACCTCAGCCTCCTGAGTAGCTGAGACTAACAGGCATGTGCCACCATGCCCAGCTAATTTTTTGTATTGTTAGTAGAGATGGGGTTTTGCCATGGTGCCCATTCTGGTCTCAAACTCCTGGCCTCAAGCAATCTACTCGCCTAGGCCTCCCAAAGTGCTGGGATTACAGGTGTGAGCCACCTGCCCAGCCGTATAGATTCCTTCCTTCCTTCCTTTCTCTTTCTTTCTCTCTCTTTCTTTCTTTCTTTCTTTCTTTCTTTCTTTCTTTCTTTCTTTCTTTCTTTCTTTCTTTCTTTCTTTCTTTCTTTTTCTTTCTTTCACTTTATTAAAATACTGAGTTTTATTTCACATGTGTATTTTTGTCTCCCCACCATTTCCATGTCTGACCACCGATACTACTATGTCCTATCATAACATTCCATACATACTTAAAACCAAGCAAAGGGTGGAGTTCCATCTTTAAAAACTAAACAGGCATTTTGGACAACACATTCTTGGCAATGGAACCTGGACAACATTTATCAAACACGGTAGAGAAAGTTCTCAGTCTGCATTATAAAAAGGACAGCCAGATATCAACTGTTACAGAAATGAAATAAGACGGGAAATTTTTAACAAACTGTTTTAACTATTTTCTTAAAGAGACTTCCTCCACTGCCAGAGATCTTGAATAGCCTCTTGGTCAGTCATCCAGAAGCAATTCTTCACATAATTGATGAACTTGACTTCCACTTTGGGAAGAGAACTACCTTTTTTATACTTGCTTGCATTTTTGCTTTAATGTCTTCTACAGAACTAGGTCCTTTTGGTGTTTTAGGAGTTTTTTCCTGTTTTTTGAAGGATTCTTGTCCTTTTGATCTTAGTGTTGATGATGGTTTTGAGTCTTTTCCATTCTGATTTGACTTTTGTGCATTTTTGGCTGGAGTATCTTGTATAGATTTCTTCACTGGTGCTTTTTCTTCAGCTTCCTCATCATCAAAGCCATCATCATCATCATCTTCGTCATCATCATCTTCATCATCATCATCATCATCATCATCTTCATCAGCAGCAAGTTTTACTTTTTTCTGTGGAACCTTGCTACCATATCCAGGGGCAGACCGCTTTCCAGATATACTTAAGAGTTTCACGTCCTCCTCCTCTTCATCTTCTGACTCTGCATCTTCCTCCACAGCTACTAAGTGCTGTCCACTAATATGCACTGGCCCTGAACCACACTTCAACCTTAAGACCACTGGTAGTGTTATTTCAAAGCCCCCAAGGGAAACCGTTGGCTGTACAGACATTTTCAAAGTTGCCAGTGTTACTTTAATTGGACTGCCTTCGTAATTCATTGCCTCTGCTTCAACAATGGGCAATTCATCCTTTGCACCAGCCCCTAAACTGACCGTTCTTAAAGATAACTGGTACTCATTTTCATCATTATCCACCTTAAAGTGATAATCTTTGTCGGCCTTTAGTTCACAACTGAAAAGATAGTTCTGGGACCTCAGGGGGCTCATCTCCATGTCCATCGAATCTTCCATCAGGTGGTGGCACACACTTAGGTGGGAGAGAAGGTGGACGGAGATAAACGAACGCTGCTCCAGAGAACAGCCGCGCGGGACGGAATCACACCAGGGCCTTTTTGTTGTTGTTGTTACAGAGACTCGCTCTGTCACCCAGGCTGGAGTGCAGTGGCACAATCTGGGCTCACTGCAACCTCCACCTCCCCGGCTCAAGCGATTCTCCTGCCTCAGCCTCCTGAGTAGCTGGGATCACAAGCACATGCCACCACGCCTGGCTAATTTTTTGCATTTTTTTTTTTTTTTTTTGAGACGGAGTTTCGCTCTTGTTGCCCAGGCTGGAGTGCAATGGCGTGATCTCGGCTCACCGTGACCTTTGCCTCCTGGATTCAAGCGATTCTCCTGCCTCAGCCTCCCGAATAGCTGGGATTACAAGCATGCACCACCATACCGAGCTAATTTTGTATTTTTAGTAGAGAAGGGGTTTCTCCATGTTGGTCAGGCTGGTCTCGAACTCCCGACCTCAGGTGATCTGCCTGCCTCGGCCTCCCAAAGTGCTGGGATTACAGGCTGTGAGCCACTGCGCCTGGCCAATTTTTTGTATTTTTAGTAGAGACAGAGTTTCACCATGGTGGCCAGCCTAGTCTCAAACTCCTGACCTCAGGTGATCCTCCCACCTCTGGCCTCCCAAAGTTCTGGGATTACAGGCATGAGCCACCGTAGTGGCCTAGGTTTCTTTTTTAATTCAAAAGATATATCCTTTTGAGGGAGGGAGTAGTAAGTATTGAATAAGGATCCTCCTTGTTCAATTCTCCCTATTTTTTTTTCTCTCTCTCTTTTTTTTTTTTTTTTTTTTTTGGAGACATGGTCTTCCTCTATTGCCTAGGCTGGAGTGCAGTGGCACCATCATAACTCAAGCAATCCTCCCACATCAGCCTCCCAAGTAGCTGGGACTACAGGCACGCGCCACCACACCCAGCTAATTTTTGTATTTTTAGTGGAGACAGGGTTTCACCGTGTTGGTCAGGCTGGTCTCGAACTCCTGACCTCTTGATCCACCCACCTCAGCCTCCCAAAGTGCTAGGATTGCAGGCGTGAGCCACCGCACCCAGCTTCCCTAAGGAGAGCTTTTACTTGGGATAATGAAATTTCCAGGCTGGGCATGGTGGCTCATACCTGTAATCCCAGCACTTTGGGAGGCCGAAGTGGGTGGATCATGAGGTCAGGAGATTAAGACCATCCTGGCTAACCCCGTACTATTAAAAATACAAAAAATTAGCCGGGCAAGGTGGCGGGCACCTATAGTCCCAGCTGCTCGGGAGGCTGAGGCAGGAGAATGGTGTGAACCCAGGAGGCAGAGTTTGCAGTGAGCCAAGATCATGTCACTGCACTCCAGCCTGGGCGATAGAGTGAGACTCCATCTCAAAAAAAGAAATAATAATACTTCATTAATTAAAAAATTTCCAGCTGATGGTGATGACTCTGGCTTGGGGCAAACCAGCAATGATGTCAGTCAGCATGCCTCTAGCAGTTACTGCAAGTTACTCTGGGCCTCCACTGTGCTAAGTGCTTGATGTACATCATCTTATTTAATTTTTGCAGAAATCCTATGAAGTAGATTGTGTTGTTATCTTCATTTTAGAGGTGAATAACAGAGCCCCAGAGGGGTTAAATAACTTCTTGTTTTTTTTTTTTTTTTTTTTTTTTGAGACCGAGTCTGGCTCTGTGGCCCAGGCTGGAGTGTAGTGGCGCGATCTCAGCTCACTGCATGCTCCAGCTCCCGGGTTCACGCCATTCTCCTGCCTCAGCCTCCCGAGTAGCTGGGACTACAGGCGCCTGCCACCACGCCCGGCTAATTTTTTGTATTTTTAGTAGAGATAGGGTTTCACCTTGTTAGCCAGGATGGTCTCGTAAATAACTTCTTTAAAGTTATCCTAAAGTCAGTGGATGATAGAGCGAGGTTGGTTGAACCCTTAATGGTGATACTATACCATCCCCCCACCCAGAGGATATAGCATCTAGACATTTTGTGCTGTGTTCATTCATTTATTGATCAATTATGTCTTGATTTCCTATTTTGTGTCAGGCACTGTGCTAGGGTTACGGTGGTGAACAACACAGACCATATCTCTGCCAGCCTGGAGTACATTCTAGTTGGGGTGTTCAGAGCTGGAAGAATGGGAAAACATTAACAGAGGTGGTGGGTGGGAATGGAGGCTTTGAGCAAGAGAAGGGTTGAGTCAGTTGCCCAGGGTGTGATTTAAACCTAGCTCTCTTTTCTAGCCTGGTTTGTGTAGCTTAGCTTTTACTGTTAAGTCCCTTCTTAGCCCTCAAAATCATTCCAGAATCAAAGACCATTCTGCTCACTGCCAGGCCTTTACTAGAGCTTACATCTGTTTTCACAGCTGGCCAAATATGGATATGCTATGCCACTTAAAAAGGCAGCTGCATCTCCCATCCAGAAGCTCCTCAGAAAGTTCCCTTGAGGATGAGGTGGGGCTTGGGGATGACTGGGTATTTCCAGTGTGTCCTCAGAATTCATCTTTGCCTTGGAAAGCTTTTTATTCAGATATAAATGGATTGCTGAACTGGGTGTGTTGGGTGTCGTCAAAGAAACTGATCAGGGAGCTAAAAATGACTTTTTTTAGAAAAAGAATTTCTTTGTGGATCATCTCTGCATGCAAACACTCTTTTTTTTTTTGAGACGGAGTCTTGCTCTGTCGCCCAGGCTGGAGTGCAGTGGCGCGATCTCAGCTCACTGCAAGCTCCACCTCTTGGGTTCACGCCATTCTCTCGCCTCAGCCTCCCGAGCAGCTGGGATTACAGGCGCCCACCACACGCCCGGCTAGTTTTTGTATTTTTAGTAGAGACGGGGTTTCACTGTGTTAGCCAGGATGGTCTCGATCTCCTGACCTCATGATCCGCCCATCTCGGCCTCCCAAAGTGCTGGGATTACAGGCGTGAGCCACCGCGCCTGGCCACAAACACTTTTATTAGGTCAGGCATGGTGGCTCAGGCCTGTAATCCCAGCACTTTGGGAGGCCGAGGCGGGCAGATCACCTGAGGTCAGGAGTTCGAGACCAGCCTGACCAACATGGAGAAACCCCGTCTCTACTAAAAATACAAAATTAGCTGGGTGTGGTGGCGCATGCCTGTAATCCCAGCTAATCAGGAGGCTGAGGCAGGAGAATCACTGGCACCTGGGAGGCAGAGGTTGCAGTGAATGGAGATCGCGCCATTGCACTCCAGCCTGGGCAACAAGAGTGGAACTCTGTCTCACACACACAAAAATAAATAAGAAACGCTTTTGGCCGGGCGCGGTGGCTCAAGCCTGTAATCCCAGCACTTTGGGAGGCCGAGATGGGCGGATCACGAGGTCAGGAGATCGAGACCATCCTGGCTAACATGGTGAAACCCCGTCTCTACTAAAAAATACAAAAAAAAAAAAACTAGCCGGGCGCGGTGGCGGGCGCCTGTAGTCCCAGCTACTCAGGAGGCTGAGGCAGGAGAATGGCGTGAACCCGGGAGGCGGAGCTTGCAGTGAGCTGAGATCCGGCCACTGCACTCCAGCCTGGGCGGCAGATCGAGACTCCGTCTCAAAAAAAAAAAAAAAAGAAATGCTTTTATTTCTGCTGGAATAGGAGAGGAGCCGCAGGCAGTCTCTGTGAAGCAAAGTGTCAGAAGCACCACTGGTAGTTACAAGACATGGTGAGGAATTCCTGACCTCTCAAGTAATGGAACACTTTGGGGACACTGGAGTGGAAGAAAGTGAGCTTTGCCCCTGCCAAATGTGCTCAGTGTGTTTGTGAGACCAACCCCGTGACCTCAGTGTCTTCAGAAAACATTTGATTGAGAAATGATTGTGTTTTTATGTGAAACTCCAGCAACATGTACATGGATAAACGTGAAGTATACACGCCCTTTAGGATAGAATGAACAGAACATTTCTAAACTTGCTGTGTTGAGGAAACAGGTTTAATAGAACTTAAACCTTGCTATTGGAAGGAAATCTCCTTATCATTTGGACTTTAAAATAGACTGGCTACTGATCTGTTTGACATAGTTTAGGTAAAATCCTGTTTGAAAATTAGGCCATGGGGTTGGACGCAGTGGCTCACACCAAGTGCTTTGGGAGGCCAAGGAAGGAGGACTGCTTGAGGCTGGGAGTTCAAGACCAGCCTGGGCAACATAGACCCTATCGATATCTACAAAAAATAAACAGTTTAGCCAGCTATGATGGTGCATGCTGGTAGTCCTAGCTACCCGGGAGGCTGAGGCAGGAGACTGATCGAGCCTGAGAGGTTGAGGCTGCAGTGACCCACTGTATTCCATCCTAGGCAATAGAGCGAGACCTGTCTCCAGAAAAAAAAAAAATTGGAGGAATGTGTGATTGTAGTCGGTGCAGATTAAGTCCTTTTTTCCCAGGGACCAGCACTGAAAAGATCTTGGTGCCGAACTACTTAAGAGTGTTTTCCAGGTTCATTGGGGTTTAACTTCTAGAGTCTCTGACTGTGCTGCGTTGAACTTCCTTCCTTCCAAGGCTCTTTAGTTCCTTCCTTACCTCTTGGTTTCCCTTTTCAGGCCTCCTTGGAACAAAGCTGGTGCATGGTCTTTCATTCTAGAATGATTCTGTGAGGGCTTAGAAGGAATCTCTCGAGGGAGACCGTCATTATTCCCTTGGCCTGCTTTGGTCGGAGGTTGACTGCTGGACACTTTTCACTACCATGAACTATTCTGAATTCTAAACTGGGGCTGGGCGCAGGGGCTCATTCCTGTAATCCCAGCACTTTGGGAGGCCAACGCAGGCAGATCAACTAAGGTCAGGGAGTTCGAGAGCAGCCTGGACAACATGGTGAAACCCTGTCTCTACTAAAAATACAAAAAAATTACCTGGGTGTGGTGGTGCGCTCCTGTAGTCCCAGCTACTCAGGAGGCTGAGGAAGGAGAATTGCTTGAACCCGGGAAGCAGAGGTTGCAGCGAGCCGAGATTGGGCACTGCACTCCAGCCTGGGCGACAGAGTTAGACTGTCTCAAAAAAGAAGGAACTGTGGTGGGGGATCATTGAGTACGGTTATATTTCATTTTACAGACTCTTCTCAGAAGTCTATACAAAGTAAAAAGCTTTGGGTGAATTGGAGGGAGACAGAGAGGTGCTGCTGGGTTTTGTAAAGATTTTTAGACCAAGTCTTACTCTGTCAGCCAGGCAGGAGTGCAGTGGTGCAATCTCGGCTCACTGTAACCTCCACCTCCTGGGTTCAAGTGATTCTCCTGCCTTAGCCTCCCAAGTAGGTGGGATTACAGGCATGTGCCACCACACCCAGATAATTTTTATATTTTTAGTAGAGATGGGGTTTCACCACGTTGGCCAGGCTGGTCTCGAACTCCCGGCCTCAAGTGATCAATCTTCCTAGGCCTCCCAAAGTGCTGGGATTACAGGCGTGAGCCACCACGCCTGCCTTGTAAAGATTAATACAATATTAGATGGTTACTAAGAGCCAGCTATAAAGCCAATATGAATAATAATGTGTTTTGGCCAGGTGCGGATCACGAGGTCAGGAGATCAAGACCATCCTGGCTAACACGGTGAAGCTTCGTCTCCCTAAAAATACAAAAAATTGGCCAGGCGCGGTGGCTCAAGCCTGTAATCCCAGCACTTTGGGAGGCCGAGACGGGCGGATCACGAGGTCAGGAGATCGAGACCATCCTGGCTAACACGGTGAAACCCCGTCCCTACTAAAAAATACAAAAACTAGCCGGGCGAGGTGGCGGGCGCCTGTAGTCCCAGCTACTCCGGAGGCTGAGGCAGGAGAATGGCGGGAACCCGGGAGGCAGAGCTTGCAGTGAGCTGAGATCCGGCCACAGCACTCCAGCCTGGGCGACAGAGCAAGACTCTGCCTCAAAAAAAAAAAAAAAAAAAAAAAAATACAAAAAATTCTCCGGGCATGGTGGCGGGTGCCTGTAGTCCCAGCTACTTGGGATGCTGAGGCAGGAGAATGGCGTGAACCCAGGAGGTGGAGCTTGCAGCGAGCAGAGATCGCACCACTGCACTCCAGCCTGGGCGACAGAGCGAGACTCTGTCTCCAAAAAAATAAAAAATAAAAAATAATAATGATGTGTTTTGATTAGCAGAAGGTTATCTGATGTGAGCAGTGAGATCTTTTGTTTTAGGTAGAATTCATTTCGATCTTACCACATTGCTGAATCAGCCCCCAAATGAGCAATTCATTAGGTGTAAGCCCAGCTGCTGCTGCTGTGCACCTGGGTGTTTTCCCAGTGGGCTGGTCTTTAATAATGGTTCACATATCGAGTGCTTACTCCATGCCAGGCACCGTGCTATGCCTTTTGCATACTTTGCCTCTTAGTCTGCTGAGTGTCGCTAGGAGCTGGACATGTTATTATCTCATTTCCCTGAGGCATTGAGTAGTTAAGTAACTTTCCCAAGGCCACACCATGGCAAAGCCTGTAGTGGCATTCAGGTGTTTTGGAGTCGCCTGAGGCCTAGCAAGCTCAGGGAAGATGGAAGGCAAAAGTTAGGGAGGGATGGCTTTGGTGTCCCTCCTGTGTTTGCTGTTGGTAAGGGCCAGTGACCATTTCAAACATGTTGTCGACTTGGATGGGGTGGCCAGTTGGCCGAGCTCAGGGCCAGGTAACCTGTTTCACTCCAGGAATGGAGCAGCATGGGGTCACTGAGTGTAGACAGGCCGAACAAGTAGAGCTGGAGCCTCGTTCCTTCCTCGCCCCTTCCTTTATCAAAGGGAATCTTCTTATTTTTCTCTACCTTTGCCTCCCTGACTGAAAACCAGTCTTGCTACCACCTAGGCTAGGCTGTTCTCTCCTTTCTGGCTTAGAGGAAAATCCTCCTGTGTTAAGGATGAATTTAGTAGTATATCAAGAAGCAAAGTAACATGAAAGGCAGACAAGGAAGAAGTGAAGCATGGTTTCAGTGTGCCAGCATTTTCCCGCATTATTTGTTTATTTGATTAATTAGCACCTGCAAAGATGGTTATAGCCTCCTTTTTTTGTTTTTTGTTTTTTTCTTTTTTCCTTTTTTTTTGAGACGGGGTCTCACTGTCACCCAGGCTGGAGTGCAGTGGCTTGATCTCAGCTCACTGCAAACTCTGCCCAGGCTCAAGCAATTCTCCCACCTCAGCCTCCTGAGTAGTTGAGACTAAAGGCACGTGCCACAACGCCTGGCCAATTTTTGGTATTTTTAGTAGAGATGGGGTTTTGCTGTGTTGCCAAGGCTGGTCTGAAACCCCTGGGCTCAAGTGATCCATCTGCTTTGGCCTCCCACAGTGCTGGGATTACAGGTGTGAGCCACCATACCTGGCCTAGCCTCCTTTTACATGAAGAAAATGCAGTCGGTGCATGTTAAGGGATTGTTCACTGCTTGTCAGTAGAAACAAACAGCCTGGGCCTTTGAGTTCCTCCTCCCAGGAGGATTATTTACATTGGACTCATCTATAGGCCCAACACATGGACATCTGCACTTGACACACCCCCGGACACCAAAAGCCTAAATGGTATCACCACATGCAGGCAAGGAGTGTTTTCTTTCCATCCCATGTGAGTTATTTGTGTGTGTGTGTGTGTGTGTGTGTGTATATATATATCATTTGGTGGACACTTAATATGAATCTCGAGACATTTCATTCTTTCCCTAAATGTTCCCGTGTCCCCACTTTCAGGTGCCTGCTCTTAGATAATCTGGATAGCAATGGCTGTTTTGTTTGTGAAGAGTCACGACAGAGTAGATTTCCGTGGGGAGAAAATCCCCAGGCCTGGTCTTCCATACCAGGCCTGGTCGAGCAGGTGGATGGCTCTTCCAGCAGCCACCCTGACCTCACCTGACTCCATGCTGGTAGAGCTTCACAGAGCTTTCGTTTTGTTTCTTCTTGCTGACCAACTTAGCAGCTTGGGACCAGGCTGGCTGAGTGACACGGGTCCAAAATGGGCTGTTCTGTGTAACTTCTTGTTTCTCTCTGTTGTCTGCTAGATCACTTAACCCATCACCAAGTTTATGAAATGCTGCTGTGTGTTCAGCCCCGTGGAAGATGTATGGTGGGAAAAGTGTTTAAGGTACCTGGGTACCTAGCAAGGTGCCTGGTGTTTATTCACTCACTCATTCAGTCCGCAGCTGCACACTGAGCTCCTCTTGTGTGCCAGGCGGTGTCCTGAGCGCTCTGCATGTAAAGATAAGGTAGACACGGCCCTGCTGTCATGGTTCTAGTGAAGGGCACTGTCACTGTAGCCGGCATTCAGTGAACTGTTAGTATTATCAGCAATATTCAGGCTCTTAATAATGAAACAATAGTGATGTCATTAATAGAATAATGAGTGGTTTACTTTTTTTTTTTTTTTCAGTTAGAGTCTTGCTCTGTCACCCAGGCTGGAGTGCAGTGGCACGATCTCAGCCCACTGCAGCCTCCACCTCTTGGGCTCAAGTGATTCTCGTGTCCCAGCCTCCTGAGTAGCTAGGACTATAGGTGTGAATGACTACACCCAGCTAATTTTTTGATTTTGTAGAGTTGGGGTCTTGCTATGTTGCTTAAGGTAGTCTTGAATTCCAGGGCTCAAGCGATCCTCCTGTCTTGGCCTCCCAAAGCACGGGGATTTGGTTTACTATCTTGAGATTATAGGAAACAAAGGTTTATCATATTTTCACACTGAGTGGTCTGTATATTTCTCTGTTATCAAACAAGCAGACTCAAGAATCAGAAGGTGTTCACCTCTATAATCCTAGTATTTTGGGAGGCGGAGGGGCAGATCACCTGAGGTCAGGAATTTGAGACCAGCCCGGCAAACATGGCAAAATCCCATCTCTACTAAAAGTACAAAAAAAGTTAGCTGGGTGTGGTGACACGTGCCTGTAATACCAGCTACTCTGGAGGCTGAGGCAGGAGAATGGCTTGAATCCAGAAGGTGGAGGTTGCAGTGAGCCGAGATTGTGCCCCAGACTCCAGCCTGGGTGACAGAGCGAAATCCTGTTTCAAAAAAAAAAAAAAAAGAGAGAAAGGGCCAGGCACAGTGGCTCACGCCTGTAATCCCAGCACTTTGGGAGGCCGAGGCAGGCGAATCACGAGGTCAGAAGATCGAGACCATCCTGGCTAACACAGTGAAACTTTGTCTCTACTAAAAAATAAAAAAATTGACCGGGCATGGTGGCGGGCGCCTGTAGTCTCAGCTACTCGGGAGGCTGAGGCAGGAGACCGGTGTGAACCTGGGAGGCGGAGTTTGCAGTGAGCTGAGATCACGCCACTGCACTCCAGGCTGGGCGACAGAGTGAGACTCCGTCTAAAAACAAAAACAAAACCACACCAAAAAAACAAAAACAGAAAAAAAAAGAAAAAATCAGCAATGTGTCTTATTCTCTGTTGGCTGGAAGATACTTGATGTGAAGCTTCCTCGGAAACTCCTTTCACCTGAGTAGCCATAAGCTCTTTGAGTTAGGAGCTTTGACCCTGGGGTTCTGTATTCTGAGAATAGGAGTTCTGAGCATCTTTCAGGAGCTCCAGTCTGGGATTTCACCGGCCCTAGGTATCGTTCTTCATGGCCTGGCTTTTTATAAGGACTGCAGTGTTCTTTAAACTGTTAGGAGGAGAATTATGGTAGATGAGGTTTGACCAATACATTAACTTGGCTAAGTGCTGTGGCTCACACCTGTAATCCCAGCACTTTGGGAGGCCAAGGCAGGTGGATCACCTGAGGTCAGGAGTTTGAGACCAGCCTGGCCAACAGAGTGAAACCCAGTCTCTACTAAAAATACAAAAATTAGCTGGGCGTGACAGCGCGTGCCTGTAATCCTAGCTACTCGGGAGTTTGAGGTGGGAGAATCACTTAAACCCAGGAGGTGGAGGTTGTAGTGAGTCAAGATCACGCCACTGCACTCCAGCCTGGGCAACAGAACAAAAACTCCGTCTCAAAAAACCAAAACCAAAACCAAAAACTGTATTGAGATGTCATTCACATACCATAAAATTCACCAGTTTAAAGTATATAATTCAGTATTTAGTATGTTCATAAAGTTGTACAATCCTTACCACTATCTAATTTTGGAATATTTTCATCTTTCCAAATAGAAACCCAGCTTTAGCAGTCTCTCCCTCTTCCCTCTAGCCTCTAGCAACCACTAATCTACTTGCTGTCTGTGAATCTGCCTGCTCTGGACGTTTCATATAAATGGAATCGTACACTATGTGGTCTTTTGTGTGTGGCTCCTTTCACTTACCATGTTTTCAAGGTTCATCTGTGTTGTAGCGTGTATCAGCACTTCATTCTTTTTTGTTGTGGTTACCCCAGCAATGTCAAGCAAATATTGTTTGATAGCCAGCTGCGTTCATTTCACAAAAACGTTTTCCTAACATTTCTACCTAAATGTTATTAGGTAACAGTGAAATTTGTATTCTTTCTTTTTTTTTTTCTAGACGGAATCTTGCTTTGTTGCCCAGGCTGGAGTGCAGTGGTGCGATGTCAGCTCACCGCAACCTCTGCCTCCTGGGTTCAAGCGATTCTCCTGCCTCAGCCTCCTGAGTAGCTGGGATTACAGGCATGTGCCACCATGCCTGGCTAATTTTGTATTTTTAGTAGAGACGGGGTTTCTCCATGTTGGTCAGGCTGGTCTCAAACTCCCAACCTCAGATGATCTGCCCATCTCAGCCTCCCAAAGTGCTGGGATTACAGGCATAAGCCACCGCGCCTAAATGAAATTTGTATTGTTTCTATAGGGAAAATATTTACACTTTAGCCTCTCCATATGATAATTGGGGGTGGGACGTAGGTACAGAACTCTCACTTGTCCATGTTATAAGCACATTTGGAGGGCTGAATTATTAATAAATACTTTGGAAATATACAGTATATTACAAATTCCATAATTATAATTGTGAAAAGCATTTTAATGTCTTTAGACGAGATTGGGCGTGTTGAGGGTGGTATGGCCGTAGACAGTGTCTTTAGAATAAGAGAAATGTGACTGTATTTTGCATACTTTTCTCATTGTTTCAGTCTAAGGTTAGGTAAGTGAAAAATAAAAGACCACTGTGGATTTTAGGAATATCTGCTATCATAATAGTTTTTCTCCACTAAAAAGCTGATTGAAATGATTCAGGATACATTTTCCAATAGAATCTTTCAGATGTATGATTCCCTTCCAATTTGCTAGTCTTATCTATTTTCTGACCAATCCTAACAAGTCAATAGGGAAATAGTATAGTGAAAAGAAAAAAAACAACCAATACTAGGTCAGTAGATATTACTTCAATACAATGAACATCATTTCGCAACAGCAGGAATATGCAGCCTTGCTGTAGCATTCAGAGCCCCCTCTGAAGTTTAAGAAAGATTTAGGAAGACTGTGAAAGGAGGAAGTGGCACAGGCATGACAGAAGACAGTCAAGGCATAGATAGGAATTTCTGCCGAGTCAGGTCAAAGAAAGAACATAAGAAATGTCCCAAAGGTGAGAATAACCGACGCATACTGAAGTAAGGGGAGGAAGTGGCTCATTCCTTTTTATGACTGCATAGTAACTCAGTGTATGGATATACCACATTTTGTCAGTTGATGGGTATTTGGGCTGTTTTCACTTCTTTGGCTGTTGTGAATAATGCTGCTGTGAACATTGACGTACTTAGAAGATTTGTGTGGACATGTGTTTTCAGTTCTCTTGGGTATATAGCTAGGAGTGGACAAGCTGTTTTCCGGACTGGCTATGTGATTTTACATTCCCACCAGAAGTGCATGAACGTTGTGATTTCTGTACATCCTTGCCAATGCTTGTTGTCTTTTTTTGTTTGTTTTTTTTGTTTTTTAGAGACAGGGCTTCTGTCGTCGGTCACCTAGCCTGGAGTGCAGTGGTGCAATCATGGTTCACTGCAGCTTCGAACTCCTGAGCTCAAACGATCCTCTTGCTTCAGCCTCCTAAGTAGCTAGGACTGCAGGCGCATACCACCATGCCCAGCTAATTTTAAATTTTTTTTGTAGAGACAGAGGTCTCTCCATGTTGCCCAGGCTGGTCTCAAACTCCTGTCCTCAAGCTGTCTTCTCTTTTTTGCCTCCCAAAGTACTGGGATTATAGACGTGAGCCACCGTGCCCAGCTGTTTGTTGTCTTTTGGTCGTAGTCGTTCTGGTGGATATGCAGTGATAGCTCACTGTAGTTTTGATTTGCATTTCTCAGTGACTCAGGACTTGGAGCATCTTTTCAGATGCTTACTAGTTGCTTGCATATCTTTTGTGGAGAAATGTCTATTCAGATTCTTTGCCTACTTTTTAATTGGGTTGCTTATCTTCATTGTTGAGTTGTAAGATTTCTTTGTATGTTTGGAATACTAGTCTTATTAGATTTATTTTATGTTATGTTATGT
This sequence comes from Macaca fascicularis, assembly GCF_037993035.2. Taxonomy (NCBI): domain Eukaryota; kingdom Metazoa; phylum Chordata; class Mammalia; order Primates; family Cercopithecidae; genus Macaca; species Macaca fascicularis. The sequence goes on along the minus strand of NC_088381.1, from coordinate 140,873,825 downwards.
TATTTTATGTTATGTTATTTTGTTATTTTATTTTATTTTATTTGTTTGAGACAGGTTCTTGTTCTGTCACCCAGGCTGGAGTGCAGTGGCACAATCTCGGCTCACTGCAGTCTGCCTCCTGGGTTCAAGCAATTCTCCCGCCTCAGCCTCCTGAGTAGCTGGGATTTCAGGCACGTGCCACCACACCCGGCTAATTTTTGTATTTTTAGTAGAGACTTTTATTTAGTTTCACCACGTTGACCAGGCTGGTATGGAACTCGTGATCTCAAGTGATCTGCCCGCCTGGGCATCCCAAAGTGCTGAGATTACAGGCCTGAGCCACCTCACTTGGCCCCACCCCCCTTTCTTTTATTTTTTTTTTGAGGCAGGGTCTCATTCTGTTACCCATGCTGGAGTGCAGTAGTGCCATCACAGCTCACTGCAGCCTCAAACTTCTGGGCTCGAGGGATCCTCCCTCCTCAGCCTCCCATAAGTGCCACTGTTACATGGTGAACCACCACACCTGGCCTTATCTGTTTTTTCTTTTGTTACTTGTGCTTGTGTTGTCCTATCTAAGAAGCTATAGCCTAATCCAAAGTCACAAAGGTTAATTACTTTGTTTTCCTCTAAGAGTTTCATGGTTTTACCTCTTTTTTTTTGGTTTTGTTTTGTTTCTTTTCTTTTTTTCTTTTTTCTTTTTATAGTTTTAGCTCTTTTCATGGCCACTAAGTTATTTCCCTGACTAAAGCTTCAGAGGTTCCTTTGAGCTGTTTGCTAACGGTGGAGGTGGGAGCTATTATCCTGCAACTTCCTTTTCTTGACAATTCAATCAAGTTCCTTGTCCCTGCGAAGCATTTATTCTTGTAGATGTTTCTAGTGCTTTTACAGTTTCTCTACTTCATAGTCTTTTTTTTTTTTTTTTTTTTTTTGCAGGTAACAAATGAAGAGGACTTCATTAGAAAATTGGACTGCAAACCTGATCAGCATCTGAAAGTGGTTTCCATTTTTGGAAATACTGGTGATGGAAAGTCTCATACTCTCAACCACACTTTCTTTTATGGTCGTGAAGTCTTCAAGACCTCCCCTACCCAGGAGTCCTGCACTGTGGGAGTGTGGGCAGCCTATGACCCAGTTCACAAAGTAGCAGTGATCGATACGGAAGGGCTCCTGGGGGCCACCGTGAATCTAAGCCAGAGAACACGGCTGCTGCTTAAGGTCCTGGCCATCTCAGACCTCGTCATCTATCGAACTCATGCAGACCGGCTGCATAACGACCTCTTCAAATTCCTTGGGGATGCCTCAGAAGCTTATCTGAAGCACTTCACCAAGGAGCTCAAGGCCACCACTGCTCGCTGTGGCTTGGATGTCCCTTTATCCACCCTGGGCCCTGCAGTTATCATCTTCCATGAGACTGTGCACACCCAACTACTGGGCTCTGGTGAGTGGATGGGGTACAGTGTCACAGCTCGACCTTTATGGGTACAAGGAGGCAGCTATTTGGGCTGCAATAGCAACTTATTGGTAGTGGATTGCCCAGAAGATTTCTGTCCAAAGAAGACACGGAAAGTGTTGGAAGGAGGATGGAGTGATCAAACATGTCAAGCTGCTCATAGGTCAACTAGAATAAAGATTAAGAATTGCCAATTGGCTTTGACAATATATAAGTCCTTAGTGATCTGGGCAAGACCTGTTCCCTGAGATGGTGGGGGGTAAAAGCTTGATCAGAGTGGGATCAAGAGAAAATAGGAGGAGGCCAGGTACAGTGGCAAGTGCCTGTAATTATAGCTACCTGGGAGGCTCATGTGGGAGAACCCCTTGAGCCCAAGAGTTAGAGGTCAGCCTGGGCAACATAGTGAGGCCGTGTCTCTAAAAAAATAATAAGATTAGGAGCAGAAATTCTGTGGTGAGTTTATTGGGCTCTTTGACAGAGCCATACAGCTCTTTTCTATAAAGCAAAGAAGAACAATGAAATTGTAGCTGGAGGCTGATGTGGGATTTCAAGGGATTTTTCTTTTTTAAAATGTAAGATGTGAGGTATTGCAGATATTTATGTACGATGAGAGTGATTCATTAGAGAGGGAAGAATGTAGATGTAAGAGAGCAGGAACAGTTGGAGCGATGCATGAGTGGAAGGGTTCGCCTTAGGACCATGGACAGTTCATCCATAACACTGGGAAAGAAAGTAGAAGATATGGACATGGTCGCAGATAAGTAGATGATGTGGACATGAGAAGTGTGTGTGTGAGTTCTTATTTGTTTTCTTAGAGAAATAGGAAGCAAGATCGTCACCTGAGTGGTAGGAGGATGAGGGAAAGGTGCAATAACAGATTAGATTGGAGGGGAGCAGTAATTTTGGCCCCTGAAACAATTGCAGTCTTCACTTGTTCATTCAGTCATCAAAGTTTATTGAGTGCATATGTCATGTGCTGAGCACTGAGGCACAGAGCAGAAAAAACACTTCTTGTCTTTGAAGAGCTCACAGTCTAGTTGGGGCGACCACACAGTGTTCTGTTCTGTAGTAGATGTAGGTACGGAGCTGTGGGAGTCTGGAGCAGGGACGCTATACGTTATGGAATCTAGGAAAGAAGAGGCGACATTTGAGCTCTGAGAGACTTGGCTAGATGGAGGAGGGGAAGAAGATGCTCTAGGAAGAGCAAACTCCTAGTAGCGTCAAGGAACAAGTTGTGTTCAGAGAACTGCAGGTAGGGCTGGGTGTGGTGGCTCACATCTGTAATCTCAGCACTTTGGGAGGCTAAGGCAGGAGGATCCCTTGAGCCTGAGAGGTTGAGGCTGCAGTGAGCTTTGATCGTGTTATTGCACTCCAGCCTGGGCAATAGTGAGACCCTGTCTCAAAAAAAAGAAGGAAAGAAAAAAGAGACAAGGGAAGTAGTTCTGCAGTGTGCTTCCAAAATTCCGTTCTAACTCCCTTTGATGCATTCTCCATGTAGCATCTAGAGTGATCTTTTCAAAAGCTTAATTTACACTTCAGGTCATGTAATACTCCTGCTTGCAACCTGTCAGTGGCTTCTGACTACATCAAAATAAAATCCAAACTCCTAAATGTAGTGCCATCACTAACTCCTGCCTTTGTCTCTGACCTCCTCTAGTTACCCCTCTTCATTCTCCCCCTGCCCACTGAATGCAGCTCCTCCTCTGCCACCCCCACTGCCTTGTCTGAAGCATGGCTTGTGTGGGAGGGAATGATGGAGAGACTCAGGGATCAGATCATGGGTGGCCTTGACTCAGTTCTCAAGTATGGCAGGAGTCCATGAAGGATCTTAAGCAGAGAGTGAGATGATCAGATGTATATTTTCAAAAGATTCCCTGGCAGCCTATTGCAGCATGACTGAGGCGGGGGGACCGGTCAGCAGGATGTCAAGTCAGTCAAGTGAGAAGTGGTTGGGATTCAGCCAGGGCGGTGGCAGTAGGAGGGAACTGGACAGAGCAGGCCATAAAAGAGGTTAAATCTGAAGGACTGCACCAGTTGATTCTGGTGGTACCAATGACACATGCCCTATAGAAGACAAGACATGTAAACGTTCCCCAGTGAAGGAGCAGATTAATTAGCAGGTGCCTCGAGGAAAAGGAGAGGAGGTGAGAAATGCTGACTTTCAGCTGCCTCCTGTGATCAATACTTTTATGCCACTTTGGATCTTTACAGTGTTGGTGAGGGGAGCGTTTAATTGTCAGTTCAGGATTTTGAAATAACCAGCCCCTTAAAAGGTATTGTATTTTAGGCTGAGCGTGATGACTTATGCCTGTAATCCCAGCACTTTGGGACATTGAGGCGGGAGGATCACTTGAGCCCAGGAGTTAGAGACTAGCCTGGGCAAAATAGCGAGACTCTGACTCTACAAAAAATTTAAAAGTTAGCCAGATGCAGTAGTACATACCTGTGGTCCCAGCTCTTTGGGAGGCCGAGGCAGGCGGCTCACCTGAGGATCAGAGTTTGAGACCAGCCTGGCCAACATGGTGAAACCCTGTCTCTACTAAAAATACAAAAATTAGCCAAGCGTATGGTGGTGGGCACCTGTAATCCCAGCTACTCAGGAGGCTGAGGCAGGAGAACCGTTTGAACCCTGGAGGTGGAGGTTGCAGTGAGCGGAGATTGCACCACTGCACTCCATCTAGCCTGGGCAACAGAGTGAGACTTTGTCTCAAAAAGTAAGTAAGTAAGTAAATAAATAAATAAATAAAAAGGAAATTAAAAAGTCCTTTCAACCTTTATCATCAAAACATTTATTGAATCCATCTGCACTATGGCTGCCCAAGTTTCTGGACACATGGTGAGAGTGTGGACAAACAAATACCCTTATACATGGGTCGTTTGCCCAGAGCTTCCTCACAAAAGATCAGCATTTCCAAAGTACAGAGAATTGTAAAAGTTCCTCAGTAAGGTGGTTAGTTAAGTATATCCATAGGATCAAAGACTGTATTGCTGCTTTTCAGTGTATTGTGACAAGGACGGGTACTTACAGTATGTTATTAAGTGAGAAAAGAGCAAGTCGCATATATATGTTGCTAAGTCTATAGGAAAAATGTCTGAAAGGGCCAACATTGAGCTGTGGTTACTTTCAGGAAGTAGGTAAGAGCAGAGGGCATAATTTCTTTCCTTTTATGCTTTGGCACATCTAGATTTTTCCCACAATGAATGGGTTTTTGGGAAAAAAGACTCCTCCTTGAAGTATAATGTGCGTATAGAACAGTGCACATCATATCAAGAGTATCATGTGATGAGTTTTCACTGCCTGAATGCCCCTGCGCACTCAATGCTAGACCTTGGGACACCAGCCCTCATAGAAGCCCTCCTCATGCCCTTTACCAGGAAAGGGTAACCTGAGTTCTGACAGCATAGATTAGTTCTGCCTGCTTATGTACTTTGTATTTATTGAGTCAGAGTATGTTCCTTTTTTTTTTTTTTTTGGGACGCAGTCTCGCTCTATCACCCAAGCTGGAGTGCAGTGTTGCTATCCCAGCTCACTGTAACCTCTGCCTCCCTGGTTCAAGCAATTCTTCTGTCTCAGCCTCCTGAGTAGCTGGGATTACAGGTGTGCCCCACCAGGCCTGACTAATTTTTGTATTTTTAGTAGAAACGGGGTTTTACCACGTTGGCCAAGCTAGTTTCAAACTCCCGACCTCAGGTGATCCACCCACTTCAGCTTCCCAAAGTGCTGGGATTACAGGTGTGAACCAGTGCACCCACCCGTATCTTACTTTTTTTTTTTTGAGACGGAGTCTCCCTTTGTCGCCAGGCTGGAGTGCAGTGACATGATCTTGGCTCACTGCAACCTCCACCTCCCAGGTTCAAGCAATTCTCCTGCCTCAGCCTCCCGAATAGCTGGGATTACAGGGGCCTGCCACCGCTCGGCTAACTTTTGTATTTTTTAGTAGAGATGGGGTTTCACCATGTTGTCCAGGATGGTCTCCATCTCTTGACCACGTAATCCACCCGCCTCGGCCTCCCAAAGTGTTGGGATTATAGGCGTGAGCCACCGCGCCCAGCCTTGTATCTTACTTTTATAATGAAAGATTTTTTTGTTGTTGTTTGAGACAGAGTTTCACTCTTGTCTCCCAGGCTGGAGTGCAGTGGTACGATTTCGGCTCACTGCAACCTCCGCCTCCTGGAGGAGAATCACTTTTCAAGTGATTCTCCTGCCTCAGCCTCCGGACTAGCTGGGATTACAGGCATGCAGCACCACGCCTGGCTAATTTTTTTGTATTAGTAGAGACAGGGTTTCACCGTGTTGGCCAGGCTGAACTCCTGACCTCGGGTGATCTGCCCACCTTGACCTCCCAAAGTGCTGGGGTTACAGGCGTGGGTCACTGTGCCTGGCCTACTTTTCTTTTCTTTCTTTTTTTTTTTTAAATGTCTCTCACTACCCATGTGCCTGTGTTTCTGCTTGTATAGATCACCCCTCAGAGGTGCCAGAGAAGCTCATCCAGGACCGGTTCCGGAAGCTGGGCCGCTTCCCTGAAGCCTTTAGTTCCATTCACTACAAGGGAACCAGGACTTACAACCCTCCCACGGACTTTTCTGGGCTTCGGCGTGCTTTGGAGCAGCTACTAGAGAATAACACCACCCGCTCTCCCCGGCACCCGGGAGTCATCTTCAAAGCCCTGAAGGTCAGTTGGCTTGTGCCCCAAGGGCTTCTCATTGGGGTGCCAGTGGGTGGCGAGAACACTCAGTTTGCCAGCTTTTGTGGTGCTAGTGATTGGAAATCTGGGTGGAAAAAGGTTGTAAGAAGCGGAAGCACATGAATGGAGTCTGCACCTGTCAGATGCTTTCATCTTGCCAGGAGTGCAAATATAGGGAAGTCATGAGTGATAGTAAAAAAAAAGTGCCTGGTCCTCAGCTAGGAGAAAAACCAGGCTCTTAGAGAATAGGAAGAAGCACTCATTTCTGGCTGGTGTGGCTCAGCCCTGGCGAGTTGGTGTCATGTTGAGTCTCACTTAATCTGGGCAGCCTTTATGCTTTTCTTAATGTTGACTCACTGTTTTTTTCATATCTAAATTAATTTATTCATAGAGGAAACTTTTTGTTATCATTAAAAGTGGAAAACTAGTATCACAGGTAGAATGTTTTTTGTTGTTCCGGGGGCGTTTAGGAGCAGAGGTTTAATAGGCAAAAGATAGAGAAAGAACAGCAGCTCTCTCTCTCGTGAGAGAGACGGCACCTGAATGGGACTTCCCCCCAGAAGTAGAAAATTACCAAAACAAAACAGAAAAATAGATACACAGTAACACTACTATTTATTATATACCAGAGTTCAGAGTACTCTATATGGATTAGTTCCCTGCATCCTTACACCAACTCCTTAGTACTGTTAACATCCTCATTTGCAGATGAGGAAGCGGAGGCACCAAGAGATGAAGTAATTGGTTATACACAGTTACTGAGTGACAGCAGGCCTAAACCCTGGCCAGTTTATGCTAGAGCTCCTTCTCATAACCATGAAGGCTGTACTGCCTCTCAGCAAATAAAATTGCATGTTATTTCTTCGCTAGAGACTTACGCATGGAAGGTTCGAGACTGGGGCCTGTTTTTTATTTCTTTAAGAGGGAGATTTACGGCCAGGCGCGGTGGCTCATGCCTGTAATTCCAGCACTTTGGGAGGCCGAGGCGGGTGGGTCACTTGAGGTCAGGAGTTTGAGATCAGCCTGGCCAACATGGTGAAACCCCCTTTCTACTAAAAATACAAAAAAATTAGCCGGGCATAGTGGTACACTCCTGTAATCCTAGCTACTAGGGAGGCTGAGGCAGGAGAATTGCTTGAACCCGGGAGGCGGAGGTTGCAGTGAGCTGAGATCACCCTACTGCACTCCAGCCTGGGAGACAGAGCGAGATGCTGTCTCAAAAAAAAAAAAAAAAAAAAAAAGAGGGAGATCTGGCCTCTTAAAGAGAGGTGGAAATTAAATGGAAGCATACTTAAGAAACAAAGTACTTGTTATATAGTAAAAATGTTCAGTGAATGTTAATTGTGAGTAATATTAAGGAAAAACTATGGAAAATGATTACTTTTGAATAATTCATGAAATACATACATTTCCAATTAGAATTTGAAGTTCAAGTGCACTTAGTTGTATTGGCTAATAATGTCCTTGTAGTGGCTCAAAGGCAGTCAAAGTGGAAGATTACACTTACGTAATGCAAACATTCTGAAAAGACGCTGAATCAGGCAAAGGGCTGTAAATCTGATCACTGTGCATTAAAAGGCAAATAGGCCAGAGGCTGGATTATAGCAGCTCCTTTGCTCTTCTGGAAGCTAACCCAGATTAATGTTTAAATAAGACCATCAGGGACACTGAGCGCTGTAAACTGTAATTAGTGCTCAGATATTTTTTTCCCCTCAGGAGTCTTGGATGTCCTACCTCAGGCCAATTTATTACCGGCTTTGAGAAAAATAGTTACACTGTATTCTTCCAAGATGGTAAGATTCACCAAGCTTTCTGTGATTAAAATGAACCTGGTCTGTCTGGTGAGGTGGCTCATGCCTGTCATCATTCCCAGCACTTAGAGAGGCGAAGGCAGGCAGATCACATGAGGCTAGGAGTTCGAGGCCAGCCTGGCTAACATGGTGAAACTTGTCTCTACTAAAAATACAAAAATTAGCCGGGCGTGGTGGCGGATGCTTGTAATCCTAGCTACTAGGTAGGCTGAGGCAGGAGAATCCCTTGAACCTGGGAGGTGGAGGTTGCAGTGAGCTGAGATGGCGCCACTGTACTCTAGCCCAGGCATCAGACCAAGACTCCGTCTCAAAAAAAAAAAAGAGAAAAAACGCTGGGCGTCGTGGCTCATGCTTGTAATCTCAGCACCTTGGCGGGCGGATGGATCACTTGAGGTCGGGAGTTCGAGACCAGCCTGACCAACACGGAGCAACCATGTCTCTACTGAAAATACAAAATTAGCTGGGCTTGGTGGCGCATGCCTGTAATCCTAGCTGCTCGGGAGGCTGAGGCAGGAGAATCGCTTGAACTTGAGAGGCGGAGGTTGCGGTGAACCGAGATCTCACCATTACACTCCAGCCTGGGCAACAAGAGTGAAACTCCATCTCAAAACAAAAAAAGAACCTGGTCAGCTGGAATTCTGATGATTCCTGGTAACTGGCATCCCCCAAATTTTACCGAGATCTGACGTTTTCTATTCTCTGAGTTGTAGGGGCTATGCTGTACTGAGCTGTGGGACTGACTGCTTTTGTCTATGGGAAGGAGTCATTTGTTTAAGCTTGCGATTTGGGTTCACCCCAGAGAATTGTGCCGTTGTTGCAGTTTACCTAAATCTTTGAAAAAATTGGTTTTGTACTTTTTTGTTTTTAACATCCTTTAAATTAAAAACGCTTAATTCTCTGGTTATCACTCTAATAGCCACCTTTAAGGTCTGCCTTAGGCAAATTGACCAAGTAGAGTTTTATTGTTGTTAAAATAGACTCTAAAGTTTTCATAGTTCACAGCAGTGTATAATATAAATGGCTGTGTTTTCTTCTCCACTTATTTTTATTTTGTTTTACGCTGTTGTATTAATTTTTTTATTAGTAGCTTTGAGTCCTTTTGAGATAGAAGAGTTGGGGTGGGTATAAACAGATAAATGATACATGCCAGAATAATTTGTTTGGCTTCTTGAATCTACCATTTTTTTTTCTTTTTTCTTTCTTTTTTTTTTGAGACAGGGTCTCGCTCTGTCACCCAGGCTGGAGTGCAGTGGTGCGATCACAGCTCACTGCACTCCAGCCTTTCACAGCCACTGCACCAGGCCCCAAGAGCTTTTAACTCCATGCTATATTCCTTCCCAATAGTTATTTCACTTCTAAAGAGGTCAGAGGATGTGACCATTTTAAAAGGTTCCTGATACATACTGTCAGTTATCTTTGAGTATATGGTTATTTTAATTAAAAAAGAGACATCATTTAAAAATTATAAAAGCAATGCATGTTCATGATAAACAATTCAAGTACTGCAGAATGTATGAGACTTAAGTCCCCTTTCCTTCCCCTACCTCCCCCATCCTCAGTCTGTAGAGGTAACTCTTAATACTTTCTCACATAAGTGTCTAGAAATTTTCATTGCTATGTAACCACATGCATACGTATTTGTTTATAATGTATGTTTTTCTTCCTGAATAAATGGGATCATAGTGAAGTTAAATCCTTTTCCCCTGCCCAGTATCCTTTTCTAACTCTGCAGATAACCATGATTAGTAGTTTATTATATATGCTTATAGAAATTGCAAATGCTGGCTGGGTGCTGAGGCTCACACCTGTAATCCCAGCACTTTGGGAGGCTGAGACAGGCAGATCACGAGGTCAGGAGTTCAAGAGCAGCCTGGCCAACATAGTGAAACCCCGTCTCTACTAAAAATACGAAAATTAGCCGGGTGTGGTTGCGGGTGCCTGTAGTCCCAGCTACTTGGGATGCTGAGACAGGAGAATGGCTTGAACCCCTGGAGGTAGAGGTTGTGGTTTGCCAAGATTGCGCCACTGCACTCCATCCTGGGCGACCAGCAAGATTCTGTCTCAAAAAAAAAAAAAGAAGAAATTGCAAATGCTGTAAAAGTGCATGTGTGTGTATGTGTATATATTTATCCTTCATAAATGAGATCATACCATTTATACTATTCTATAATTTGGTTTATTTTCACTTCTTTTTTTTTTTTTGAGACAGTCTTGCTCTGTCTCCCGGGCTGGAGTACAGCGGCACGAACTTGGCTCACTGAAAATTCTGCCTCCCAGGTTTAAGTGATTCTCTTGCCTCAGCCTCCCAAGTAGCCTGGATTATGGGCACACGCCACCATGCCCCGCTAATTTTTGTATTTTTAGTAGAGACGGGGTTTCATCATGTTGGCTAGGCTGGTCTGGAACTCCTGACTTCAGGTGACCCACCCACCTCCTCCTCCCAAAATGTTGGCATTACAGGTGTGAGCCACCATGCCAGGCCCAAAATGCCTGATTATTTTAAATTTTAAATGCCATTAGTATACTTAAAAAAAAAAAAAGTTATTAGGCCAGGTGCAGTGGCTCATGCCTGTAATCCCAGGACTTTGGGAGGCTGAGGCGGGCAGATCACCTGAGGTCAGGAGTCCAACACCAGCCTGACCAACATGGCGAAACCCCGTCTATGAAAAATACAAAAATTAGCCAGGCGTGGTGGTGTGTGCCTGTAGTCCCAGCTACCCGGGAGGCTGAGTCGGGAGAATCCCTTGAACCCCAGAGGCGGAGGTTGCAATGAGCCCAGATCACGCCACTACACTCTAGCCTGGGTGACAGAGCAAGACTGTCTCAAAAAAAAAGAAAAAAGTTGTTAGCTATATCTTATTTATGAAGTTCTACCTGATTGATGCAGTACTCTATTGGATTCAAAGGGAGTTGAAGTACTACTTTTGTGTTTATTATTGACCAGGAAATGTGGATTTGGAAATGTGATGAATGAGAAGGAACAGTGTTTGGTGCGCACACACGCATGCACGTGTGTGTGTGTATGTGTGAGAGAGAGAGACAGAGAGAGCTGTGCAGCTATTTTCTGCCCTAGTGGCTTGCTCATACATACCTGGGAGTGGTTTCCCTATTCCTCCTGCTGAAGGATCAGTTTTGATGTCATTCAGCCACACTGTTGTGCAGGCCCAGGCCCCTTTTTTTCTAGCTGGCTTATGTCCCATTTCTTGACTCCTTTGCTCAGGGTCCACGGTAGCAACAGCCCAGATGCCTACAAGCAGTGCATACCTGCACTGAGCAGATAAACCTGTTTACAGGAAACAAATGCTCAGGTTTCTGTCAAATAGAGGAATTAATATTCAATACTGGAATTGAATATTGAGTTAACTATGGTTGTCTGTACTTACAGTTCTGAATAATTGGGAGAACCATTTCATAGTTGAATTTGTATAGGTTTTATGTAATTTTGTCTTAATTTTTTTTTTTTAAGACAGGGTCTGGCTCTCTCCCCCAGGCTGGAGTGCAATGGCATCATCTAGACTCATTGCAACCTCTGCCTCCTGGGCTTAAGCCATCCTCCCACCTCAGCTCAAGTAGCTAGGACTAATAGGCACATGCCACCATGCCTGGCTAATTTTTGTATTTTTTGTAGAGACAGGGTTTTTGCATGTTGCCCAGGCTGGACTCAAACTCCTGAGCTCAAGGTATCTGTCTGCCTTGGCCTCCCAAAGTGCTGGGATTACCAGGAGTGAGCCACTGTGCCCAGCCTTTATGTAATACCTTCTATATGTAGAAACTCTTGACGTTCCAATTCTGTCACATCGGGAAGCATTTATAAAGTATTTACAAAGTTATATTTTGTTGGAGTGTGATGTCATTGATTACAGAAGTGTGTCTATTTTGAGTCAGGAAATTCACTGCTAGCCCTTGATGACTGGGGCCAGCCCTACAGATACAATAGAAAGAGCCACACTGTTGTCAAGGCAACTAAAGTTCAAGATCATCTGGTCTCCAGGCAACCTTTTTCAGACTTGCTTCAGATGCTTTCCCAAGCTTTCTCGGGGTAGGTGGGCCCTTCCCTGTCTTTTCTTCCAGCTTTGGGATCTCAGGAGGAGGAGAGCCCAAGAAACTGTGGAATGATGTGAGGTTTGGAATTTTTGAACCTGCTAATAAGTATATGGATCAGGTGGTATGTAAAGAAAAATCAGGGCTGGGCGCAGTTGCTCACGCCTGTAATCCCAACATTTTTGCAGGCTAAGGCAGGTGGATCACTTGAGGTCAGGGGTTTGAGACCAGCCTGGCCAACATGGTGAAACCCTGTCTCTACTAAAAATACAAAAAATCAGCCGGGCATGGTGGCATGTGCCTGGAGTCCCACCTACTCGGGAGGCGGAGATTGCAGTGAGCCACGATCAGGCGACAAAGTGAGACTCTGTCTCAAAAAAAAAAAAAAAAAAAGAAGGAAAAGTTAATTAGATTCTAAAGGAAGACAGTTTCTCTCTACCCTCCTATCTAAAACATGCTGATGTTGGATTTTTTTTTTTTTTTTTTTAAACAGTTACTGTTACTTTCCCACACTCTTGATTCTTGTAAAGCCTCCTAAAACTTGTCAAGGTCTGATTCATTAGTCAGGCTGTGACTTGTGAACGAGTGAGATGCTTGTTCTCTTACCTCGTATGCAAGAGTGTGGGTGGCCAGCATCTGAAGGCTGGCTTGCCTGGAGTTCTTCTCTTTCTTATGTCATAAGAGGTTGCCTGTTACCTTGGATAACATAAGCCAACCGTTCATTTGTCTGGGGCAGGGAACGATGGCATATGTACTGTGGCAAATCAGGCTGCAGATTGTTTCACACCTTGCCTTGAGATACTTACAAATGCCCCCATTTCTCTGAAGAACTTTCAGAGAAGTGAACCAGGTCACTTGGGTTGAAACAGTAAGAACCTTATGCTGAATTGGATCCTAATTTCCCATTTACTGGGGGTTGGCATCCTCTGTGAATTCAGCCCAGCTGTTGCACTCATGCCAAATTTGATATTATTTGTCCTTAGGAAAACCAACACTTAGGCTTGCCTTTCAGTTACCTGTTTAAAAGGAAAACTCTGAGGCTAAAAATTGCTATTCTTGGCTGGGCGCAATGGCTCACGCCTATAATCCCAGCAGTTTGGAAGGCTGAGGCAGGAGAATGGCTTGAGTCCAGGAGACCAGCCCAGGCAACATAGTGAGACCCTGTCTCATTTAAAAAAATGAAAAAAAAAATTTTTTTTTCCTATTCTTTCTTTTTTTTAAAATAATAATTGATATTTTTTGGTGTTCCCTATACCTTCTATAGTGGCTTCTATATTCCTTAGCTGTCTCCTCTTTTTTTTCTTTCTGTATCATCTCATTAGATACTTCAGTGTCTTGGCCAGGCACGGTGGCTCACGCCTGTAACCCCAGCACTTTGGGAGGCTGAGTTGGGTGGATTACTTGAGGTCAGGAGTTCGAGACCAGCCTGGCCAACATGGTGAAACCCTGTCTCTACTAAAAAAAAAAAAAAAAAAAAAAATTATCCAGACATGGTGGTGGGGGCCTGTAATCCCAGCTACTTGGGAGGCTGACGCAGGAGAATCGCTTGAACCAGGAGGCAGAGGTTGCAGTGAGCCGAGATCAAGCCACTGCACTCCAGCCTGGGTGATGGAGTGAGACTCTGTCTCAATAACAAAACAAAAACAAACAAAAAGTATTGGGGCTTGGTGGCATGTGCCTGTGGTCCAGCTACTTAGGAGGCTGAGGGAGGAGGATTGCTTGGGCTTAGGAGGGTGATGCTGCAGGGAGCTGTGAACCTGCCACTGCACTCCAGCCTGGGTCACAGAGTGAGACTCTGTCTCAATAAAAAACCTCCCTTTTCCCATCAGGCTGAGGCAGGAGAATCGTTTGAACCTGGGAGGCGGAGGTTGCAGTGAGCCAAGATCATGCCATTGCACTCCAGCCTGGGTGACAGGGCGAGTTCTGTACATATCTGTTTGAGAAACAACCTGGAAAGTTATTGGTAATTTGGCCAGTTAGGGAGTAGTTAGCCTTAAATTTGAGAGGACCTTTGGGGATGGGATGAAAGAAGCCTAGGGCAAAGGCAGGGCCAAGAGAGGAGGAGGGCAAAGGTTGGTTTGTGAAGGGGAGTTGGTATGGTGCACTTATTCCGGCAGTTCTAGCTGAGTACCTGTTAGTACCTTTGCTAGGATTTGCAGGAGGATGCAAAGGTAGGAAGCTGCTTTCACAGTATATATGATCTAGTCCTGGAGATAAATACAGCAGGCCCATAGCTTCGCATCATTGCCTAATTACTTAATACCGAGTTACAGTATTGAGTACAATGGGCCTTCAGAAAAGGCAGAGTGATGTGGTTGAAGAGGCTTCACTGGAAGAGGTGAGACCACAAACATCCCTGAAGAGTGGGTCTCGTGCAGAAGCAGGACAGAGAATGCTGTATAGGCCGAGATGTATAGGCCGACGTGTAATTCCACTTGCCTTGCTTCTCATTTATTCTCAGCATTTCTATGTATTCATTAATACCCTCTTTCAAGATCTTCATGTTTTCACTTTTTTTTTTGAGACGGAGTCTCACCCTGTCACCTAGGCTGGAGTGCAATGGCATGATTTTGGCTCACTGCAACCTCTGCCTCTCGGGTTCAAACGATTCTCCTGCCTCAGCCTCCTGAGTAGCTGAGATTATAGGCGCCCGCCACTACGCCCAGCTAATTTTTGTATTTTTAGTACAGATGGGGTTTCACCATGTTGGCCAGGCTGGTCTCGAACTCCTGACCTCGTGATCCGCCCACCTCGGCCTCCCAAAGTGCTGGAATTACAGGCATGAGCCACCGTGCCCAGCCCCATGTTTTGACTCTTTACCAAAGTACCCCCAAGAAGTATAGGACTTATGCATTATTTGTCAGACCATTTTTTCGTTGTTCAAAGTGCAGGGTTGCCGCTTGGTCAGCCATCACTGACAGACGGTGTTCTATGGCCTCTGCAGTAGCCCTGCAGGACCTGAATGAGAGTGTCCTCAGGTGAGTTGTGTACCTTCAGTATGACCCACTCGTTGCCACTGTTCTGGTCCTACACCTGACCTGACTCAACATTGATATTATGTGCCTTTGTAGGGACTTGAGTTTGCAACTCCTGGTGTTAAGACTGCATTGGAAACAAGAAAAGGAACCTTGCATAAGAAGTTCTAATTGTTCAGCTGGGCACAGTGGCTTATACCTGTAATCCCAGCACTTTGGGAAGCCGAGGCGGGTGGATCACCTGAGGCCTAGAGTTCAAGACCAGCCTGGCCAACATGGTGAAACCCCATTCCTACTAAAAATACAAAAAATTAGCTGGGTGTGGTGGTGGGCACCTGTAATCCCAGCTACTTGGGAGGCTGAGGCAGGAGAATCTCTTGAACCCAGGGGGCAGAGGTTGCGGTGAGCCGAGATCACACCACTGCACTCCAGCCTGGGCAATAAGAGCAAAACTCTGTCTCAAAAAAAAAAAAAATGAAGTTCTGATTGTTCTTAGTTTAAAACCTAACCTGCCCTTTTCCCAGATCTCATTTAAAATTCTCTTCTGCCCTTTTACTGAAGGAAGTAACATCTTGTCCTTTTGTTTAGGCTCCTTTCCCTTATTTTCCCTTGAATAATGCCTGGCTGCCTCACACTGGGGCTGGGCTGAAAGTTAGAAGCTTGGAGCAGCATGTACTTAATGATTCCTAAAGCGTGGAAAGCGCCTGTCTGTAATTAGCCTGAGGAATACTTTCAATATCCAGTGATAAGTGAAGATAGGGTTAGGAATGGAAGCTACATTTCAACCTGAAATTTTCAGTTTGCTTTGTGGATATGTTATCTTCTTGGCATTTATTTTGGCCATTTGCTGTCCTTTGGGTAATGTCTGTTTTGGGGGTTGGTAGAGTTGATAAATGACTGGCAAACACTATAATCATTCTTCTTGTTTTTTTTTTTTTTTTTTCTGCTGACATTTTTCCTACTTTGAGTTTGTCTATGGCCTAGTAAACTCCAAGTGAGTGCCTGTGGTTATAACTGGGATAGAAGCCCAGGAAACTCACAGATCACATCTGGGCTCTGCCTGTGGCCTAAGGAGGAGCCGTCCTCATGAGTCTGGGTTTCTTGGTCCCAGCCTCACATAGATGAAATGGGCATCAGTCATTATTTGTGGTGGTCTTGAATAAAAGACTGAGTGGTGTGAGGTGTTTATCACCTGCGAGGCATTTAGGGGAGAACAGTAACTTTGCTTATCTTGACCCCTTGGGGAATGGGCTGATTCTTTGCAAGGATTCCCATGGTAAGGACTGATGTGAGTTGGTAAGGTCAAGGGTAATGAGCAGAAGTTACTGGATTTCCTTTGTGCCTGTGTTGCTTGTACGGTGTCTGCAGAAGGGGGCCAAAGTGCGGAGCTCTCTGCCGAGTGCCATCACATGTCACCTTCCCTCCTTGGCAGGCACTGAGCGACCGCTTCAGCGGTGAGATCCCCGATGACCAGATGGCGCACAGCTCCTTTTTTCCAGATGAGTACTTCACCTGCTCCTCCTTGTGCCTCAGCTGTGGGTAAGTAAGGCTGCTCCCGACCCCATACCTTGAGAATAGAGCCTTTGAGTGGTGCTTCCTAGACTTCGGTGTGTATGCACATCCCCTGGGGTCTTGCTAAATTACAGGTTGTGATTTAAATTATCCAAAACGGTACACTCCCATGTTCCCACGAGATCCTGGTGGTCTAGGAACCACACTTCTGAGGTAGCAGGAGCTTGAAGGACACGTGGCTGTGAAGAATCTCCTGGAAACTCCAACTGGCATAGACGTGAAATTGGCCAGCTTCTGGTCTGGGAGGCTGTTAGGGCAGAAAACTCTGGGTTGCCTGCTTTTCTGTGTTTCTTCTACCAGAGCTTCCAGTCACTTACTCCTAGTATTCCAATTATTCAAGTGATATTTGAGTGCCCCCCTGTGCAAAGTACTATGGGTAGGATTCCTTTCATTATGAGAGCCAGTGTTTAGAGCACATTAGAATTTCTGGGGCGCTTTCAAAATTACCGAGGCCAGGGCACTACCTTCCGGGATTCTAACTGAGCGGGTTGTGTGTAGGACCTCTGCACTGGTAGGTTAAGATGCTCCTCAGGATTCTGAACTGCAGCCTGAGCTGAGGACATTGAGTTGGGACAGTACTTCTGAAACTTCATTGCATATGCATCACCTGGAGATTCTGTTAAGACGCAGATTCTGAATCGGGTCTGGGTGAAGCCTGAGATTCGGTGTTCCTGTCAAGCTCCCGGGCGATGGCTGTGCTGCTGGCCTGTGGACCGCACTTTGTTGTAGTTAGAACAGTGATCCACACATTTTAGCATGCATCAGAAAAACCTGAAGGGCAGGATCCCTGGGCACCCCTCCACAGTTTCTCATTCAGTAGGTCTGAGGTAGGGCCTGGGAGTTTGCATTTTAATAAATGTAGTAAACTCTCAGGTGATGCTGATGTTGTTCCTGGGGACCAGCCTTTGAGGATCACTGGGTTACTTTGAACTGTTGATGGCTGTTAAATCAGTGTAGTGACTTCACTGATGGGCCCCAGGGGATTTAAATGCATTATGTCGAGGTCAGATGGCAGTCTCCATGTCCTGGTAGACAGTCCCTCCCACTCTCTTCACTACCAAATTGTCTTCACTCCTACCAGAACCAGTGCCCCTGTCCTGCACACTTGCCGTTTTACAGGAGTAGACCTGACCTACATCTGTTATGAATGGTCATTTCACTTTGAGCCCTGTAGGCCACCTGCTGCATGCAGAACCACCTCTGGCCTTGGTGAAAAAAAGACCTGGCTCCTGGATTATACAGCCTGGGCAAGGGAGGGCTAAGGATTGTCCTGGAGAGTTCAGCGTGGAAAGGGGCGAGGGATGTTAGTTGCCAGTGTGACTTGCCTTCCTTTTTGCATGCCCCATGAGCCTAGAGGCTTAAGCACTGTTGGATCATTGCTTTCCCAGTGTGAGCCTCCTCAGGATTTCTGGAACTTTCCCATTGGAATCATAGTGAAATTCTAAAGTCCTGATCTCTGTTTTTGCATCGTCAGGATGGCAGAGCTCACTGTTCATTTGGAAGGCTTGTTCAGCCTAAGCCTCCCCTTAAAGCATTGCCAAATTTTGGGGTTGGTTTTCGTTTTGCATCTTGGCAGCCTGTTCTGGGTAAATGTTCCGTTTCTTCTTGTTTGGATTGTTTATGAGTCTTCTGAGAGCCATTCAGGTTTCCTCTCTGGTCAGGTTGGTATCTTCTGGCTCCTCCATTTCTGCTGAGGAGACAGGTAGTTTTTCCAAGAAGAGATTTCTGGGGTTTTTTGTCTGTTTGTTTTTGATATGGAGTCTCGCTCTGTTGCCCAGGCTGGAGTATAGCAACGTGATCTCTGCTCACCGCAACCTCTGCCTCCCGGGTTCAAGCGATTCTCCTGCCTCAGCCTCCTGAGTAGCTGGGATTACAGGCATGCGCCACTATGCCTGGCTAATTGTTTTGGTTTTTTTAGTAGAGATGGGGTTTCTCCATGTTGGTCAGGCTGGTCTCGAACTCAGTGCAACCCCCACCTCCTGGGTTCTAACGATTCTCCTGCCTCAGCCTCCGGAGTACCTGGGACTACGGGTGCCCGCCACCATGCCCAGCTAATTTTTGTATTTTTATTAGAGACGGCATTTCACCATGTTGGCCAGGCTGGTCTTGAACTTCTGACCTCAAGTGATCTGACCCCCTCGGCCTCCCAAAGTACTGGGATTACAGACATGAGCCACCGTGCCAGGCTGAGATTTCTTTTTCCCCCGTCTCCTCATACAAGGATAGTAGTCGCTGTACCTGTGTAGTGCTGTTGATTGCAAGTGTAACGCAGAGGCATGTGGGTTTCCGGCTACCCTTTCTGTGCTCAGCATCTGAGGCCCAGTTAGTAATCAAGGCCTGGTCTTAGCCTTGTGCCTGGCTCAGGGTCAGACTGTTCTGTATAAGTGGCACTGGCTCCTATCTTAGCCATCTCATTGTCAGTCTTTGGACTTCATTCAGGGTTGGATGTAAGAACAGCATGAATCATGGGAAGGAAGGAGTGCCTCATGAAGCCAAGAGCCGCTGCAGATACTCCCACCAGTATGACAACCGAGTGTATACCTGCAAGGTGAGTCCTCCGAGCTCCTCCCTGTGCCAGCAGCGGGCTTGCTGACCACCCTCTCTTTGGCAAGACTATCTTGGGGTCATTTTTTGCTGCATGCCGAAGTATTTGATATTCAAATGGGATATTTCTGGAACTTCTCTCCAGTTCTAATAAAAAGCACTCACATATCTTCGTTGGTGACAGTCCCTTTGTTTACTGTTTTAAGCTTATTTTCTCCTCATTCTGTTGAGCTTGTATGTAAGGGTCATTTACATCGAACATTCATTCTTTTTTTTTTTTTGAGACAGAGTCTTACTCTGCCAGCCAGGCTGGAGTGCAGTGGCACAATCTCGGCTCACTGCAACCTCCATTTCCCAGGCTGAAGCAGTTCTCCTGCCTGAGCCTCCTGAGTAGCTGGGATTACAGACATGTGCCAACATGCCCAGCTAATTTTTGTATTTTTAGTTGAGAAGAGGTTTCACCATGTTGGCCAGGCTGGTCTCGAACTCCTGACCTCAGATAATCCGCCCGCCTAGGCCTCCCAAAGTGCTGGGATTACAGGTGTGAGCCACCGCACCTGACCTTCTGAGACAGAGTCTCACTCTGTTGCCAGGCTAGAGTGCAGTGGCGCGATCTTGGCTCACTGCAACCTCCACCTCCCGGGTTCAAGTGATTCTCCTGCCTCAGCCTCCTGAGTAGCTGGGACTACAGGCACTCCCCACTATGCCCGGCTAATTTGCATATTTCTTTTTTAAATAGAGATGGGGTTTCACCATCTTGACCAGGATGGTCTTGATCTCTTGACCTCTTGATCTGCCTGCCTCAGCCTCCCAAAGTGCTGGGATTACAGACATGAGCCACCGCGCCCTGCCGAACATTCATTCTTAAGAGCAGAAGTGCTATTCAGGACACTAGGACACTAGTTTTGTATTGTCCTCTTGTCTGTGACAGGTATATAATTTAAACCCGGTTTCTGGGCCCGGGATGGACACACACTCAGTTCATTACCACTCTGGGCAATGACTTCTTGAGAGGAATGAACCTTCTTCTGAGGCACTAACTCCAGAGTCTGAACGTCTCTCAGCTGGTTTGGTTTGTGGAGAGTTGGGATGGATGTGGGGGGTGTGGTGTACATAGGAAAAGCTAGCAGAAGGCTGGGCATGGCGGATCACACCTGTAATCCCAGAAGGGGAGCCTTGGGAGGCTGAGGCGGGCGGATCGCTTGAGCCCAGGAGTTCACGACCAGCCTGGGCTGGTAAAACTCTGTGTCTATTAAAACAAACAAACAAAAGACAAACAATAAGCTAGCAGAGTGTTTCCTGTTTCAGGCCTGCTATGAGAGAGGCGAGGAAGTCAGTGTAGTTCCCAAAACATCTGCTTCCACTGACTCCCCCTGGATGGGTCTCGCAAAATATGCCTGGTCTGGGTGAGTTTAAACAACATGGCTAAAGGTTTTCTGGTGTGTTTGTCTCCCCAGGCACCTGGCTGGGTAACCGTATTGATTTGCCTTTCTTGTAGGTATGTGATCGAATGTCCTAACTGTGGCGTGGTCTATCGTAGTCGGCAGTACTGGTTTGGAAACCAAGATCCTGTGGATACGGTGGTGCGGACAGAGATTGTGCACGTGTGGCCTGGAGTAAGAACTGTTGGATTTCTCTGTTTTTCTTTATCTCGTGTCATTCAGTTTTTCATGTGTGGAGCCTGCTTAAAATTAAGCCATGAATTTCAGAATGTTGGTGGTTTAGAATGGCATGATCTGGAGAGCTTTTTTGTTCTCTAGACCTTTAATTGTTTTTATTTCTTCTTGCATATATATTAGAAGTACAACTTTAAATGAAATAAACCAAAAATCTATAGTTTTACTCCTTTGGCAAATAAAACATTTTCCATGTTCTACTTGTTCATTTTCTTTATGTGTATGTTTTTCTAGATGCAAATATAATTTACATGCCTTTTTCCTGCTTTTTTTTCTCATAACGCGATTTTATTTAGTTTTATTTGCACCTTTTTAAAAAAATCATTAAAATGCTAGTGACCATTTTTGTGTAAAAAAGCCATGTTTTTTGTTTTAGGAAATTTTCTTGAAGTATATTCTAAGAAGTGGGATTCCTATAGACCCTTAATCTTTTTTTTTTTTCTTTTTTTGAGACGGAGTTTCGCTCTTGTTCCCCAGGCTGGAGTACAGTGGTGAGATCTTGGCTCACTGCAATCTCCACCTCCCGAGTTCAAGTGATTCTCCTGCCTCAGCTTCCCAAGTCGCTGGGATTACAGGCATGACCACTGCACCCAGCTAATTTTGTATTTTCAGTGGATATGGGGTTTCTCCATGTTGGTCAGGCTGGTTTCAAACTCCCAACCTCAGGTGATCCGCCCACCTCGGCCTCCCAAAGTGCTGGGATTACAGGCATGAGCCACGGTGCCCGGCCTAATGATTATTTTTTAATTTGATTTTTGAATTCCAGATGTCAGAAATATAAATCTGTTTATGAGGCAGTGATATCATGCTTTCATTCTGCATTAAATCACTGTTCACACTTAGCATTGTCCATAAATCACAACAAATCCAAAACCTTTTCCTTTCATGCGAAAAAGACAAGTGATTTTCCCTGAGGGACTTATTTGACTCTGCGACATTGTCCTCGCTGGGTGATTCCTGAAGCCACCGTTCAGCCTAGTCCTACCTGCAGGTCCCCTCCTGAGCTTTCCTGGATCCTATAGGTACCATAAAACTGAAGATTTCCTTATTTTTCTCCTCCTTTTTCTGATTTTCAGGCCCACTGAAATCTGTTATTGTATAGTAGTCTCATTATTGGAGCCCACCTCCTTGGCGTAATGGTTTATGCCATTCTGTCCCAAGGATTTAACATGGCCTTATAGTGCGAAAGTAAAGGTGGTAAGATAGTTTATATTCCAGGAAAACAGGACTGCAGTAATTTACTGTCAGGTCACATTCCTCACAGTCCTTGAAGTTAGGAGGATACAGATGTCTTCCCTGCTGTTTGTTTGCTGGTTCATTCCTTCCTTCATTTATTCATTATTTCAGCATACATTGTTGTGTACCTTATGCCCAGCATTGAGCTACTATGCAAAATACAAAAATGAAAAAGAGTTATTGTCAGGGAGTTCAGAGTTTAACAGGGAGTCAGATACATAAATGGATATTGTACTTAGACACACAGAAATAGGATTCCTAGAGATGTCCAAGTATTAGAAGAACTGAGAGGAAAGATTCTTAACTAAGCCTGTGGTGGGGGGCCTCCTGGAGGAGGTGTCATCTCCTGTATTATATGGGCTTAGTAAGTCCTGAATTGAACAGCTACACATCAAATCTTTTTTTTTTTTTTTTTTTTTGAGATGGAGTCTCGTTCTGTTGCCCAGGCTGGAGTGCAGTGGCGCGATCTCAGCTCACTGCAAGCTCCACCCCCCGGGTTCACGCCATTCTCCTCCCTCAGTCTCCCATGTAGCTGGGACTACAGGTGCCTGCCACCATGCTTGGCTAATTTTTTTTTTTTGTATTTTTAGTAGAGACGGGGGTTTCACCGTGTTAGCCAGGATGGTCTCGATCTCCTGACCTCGTGACCCGCCTGTCTCGGCCTCCCATACACATAGATCTTATGGTCGCTTTGGAGAGAATAAAGCCAGAGGGATTCCTGGTGTGTCTCCGTTCTTCCCTGCCAGGGAGTTAATGGTTCTGAGTTGGCCACGGTGAGAGTGCAACTCACCAAACATCCCTCTTCCTCCTTCCTTTCACTCCCTTCTCAGAGCATGATGGAAGCCTGCTTTTCATTTCAGACTGATGGGTTTCTGAAGGACAACAACAATGCTGCCCAGCGCCTGTTGGACGGGATGAACTTCATGGCTCAGTCAGTGTCTGAGCTTAGCCTTGGACCCACCAAGGCTGTGACTTCCTGGCTGACAGACCAGATCGCCCCTGCCTACTGGAGGCCCAACTCCCAGATTCTGGTATGGTGTGGCAGGATGCCCCTCCACCCCTGGCACAGCCCATCCTGCCTAATGCCGCTTTGCCCTGTGCTAAGCTTATTGTGTGAGGGAGATGCAAACATTTTCTGCCAGTGCCGTGAGCTCTGTGAGTACTGGGAAGGGGAGGAGTCGTTGAGGCAGCCAGTTTTCTCTTTGTCCATTGATTTCCCTTCGTGTTTTCCTGCAAGTATTTTCTGTTTGGTGAGTTTTAGTTTCCTTGTGTGTGATGACCAGTGAATATTGCTTAGATATGTGAGAATCTGGAGGAAAAGGGGTCTTTAGGGGTTATTTAGGGTCATCCTCAGCTTGACCCATTAATGCTACAGCATCCATAGCAAGAGAGCACCCGGCTTCAACCCAGACACTTAGTGAAAGGAAACTCACTGCCCAGCAGGCTTCCTTTTCGCTCTCAGATAACGCGTTACTAGAAAGCTTTTGTCCTTGCTGAGCTAACACCACCTGCCTTAGTTTCTGCTTGCTCCAGGGTCTGGTTGACTTTCTCAGCTGAGCAGACATGGACCATACCTCCCTGCCTCTGTGTTTTGTTTTGGGCTTGGAACAGAGCTGCAACAAGTGTGCGACATCCTTTAAAGATAACGACACTAAGCATCACTGCCGAGCCTGTGGGGAGGGCTTCTGTGACGGCTGCTCATCAAAGACCCGGCCAGTGCCTGAGCGGGGCTGGGGCCCTGCGCCGGTGCGGGTGTGTGACAACTGCTACGAAGCCAGGAATGTCCAGTTAGGTAACGTGGGGCCTGGGAGCTGCAGGGGTGGAGGGGAGAACCTCCCGCCTCGGCCCTGGGTGCTAAGAACTGGATATCCAGACACCCTAATCCCGCTCCTACCCACATCTCCCTTGTGAGAGCACTTCTGGTGTCGGCCAGTCAGCCTCTACACTCCTTGTTAACAGCGTCCTGTGTGTGCTGTTCCTCAGGGGCTCGAACCTGTCCTGTGTTCTCAGCTGCAGAGGTGCTTCTGGGAGAAGGGAATGCACACATAGCGACTGAGTTCTGAAAAGGCTGCAGTGTTTACTAGAGATGGCTTAGACCAGTCTTCTCCTTTGAGAAGGTTCTAGTTTTTGCTCCTAGAACCTTTCTGCCTTAATTTAAAAGAAGGGTGATAAAGGAGCCCCGGAAGGTTGCAGATAAAGGACTAACAGATGTCATCTAATTTCAGGGTCTGGGCCGACCTGACCCACAGTGCAGACCCTTCCCATAGTTGCAGGACAGCACAGTGGTGTCTGGGATCAGAAGCCAGAAGCGTTCTGCTGTTGGTCCCTGAGTTTTCCATTTGGGAGAGGACTTCGAGGTGACAGCTTTTCCTTTATTATTGTCTACAGCTATTACCGAGGCACAGGTGGACGATGAAGGTGGGACACTCATTGCGCGGAAGGTGGGCGAAGCCGTGCAGAACACTCTGGGAGCTGTGGTGACGGCCATTGACATACCACTAGGTGGGCCCGCCAGTGCTTCTCTGGGGTGTAGCGGATGTGGGTTGCGGGGTTTCGGGTGCCCTGGGCACTCACTTTGTAGAGGCTTGCCAACCTATATTGAGATGGGCGGTAAGGAATCAATTACACAACGCCACACATTTGCTTACTTCTGCTGAATGCCTTAGTAGTTTCCTGTTTATTCCTGGAGGCCATATTCTCTTACAGCATCTAGTGCTGTGTAACAAGCTACCTTAAAATGTAAAGGCTTAAAACAACCATTTTTGATGTCGTTGTAGGTCTAGAAGTCAGGAAGGGTAATTACTCAGCTTCAGGTGGCATTGCCTCTAGTTACTACCTGATATTCCAGGGTGGCAGCTGGAGTGGTCTGGTCTCAAGGGTCCAAGCTGACCTCACTTACAAGCTGGGTGCTTTGGCAGGGACAGTTAGGTTGTGTGTAGCAGAGCCTCACCCGCTCTGTGTATCCTCCAGGCCTCTTCAGTGGTTCTTTTGGCACTTCTTAAGTGATGTCAGGGTTCCAGGAGCTAATGTTTCAAGAGACAGAAAGTGGAAGCTGCCCATCTCTCTCTCTGTTTTTTTTTTTTCGAGATGGAGTCTCCCTCTGTCACCCAGGCTTGAGTGTAGTGGTGCGATCTTGGCTCACTGCAACCTTCGCCTTCTGGGTTCAAGCGATTCTCCTACCTCAGCCCCCTGAGCAGCTGGGATTACAGGCACGTGCCACCATGCCCAGCTAATTTTTGTATTTTTAGCAGAGACGGGGCTTCACCATGTTGACCACACTGGTCCCAAACTCCAAACTCAAGTCATCCACTCACCTCTGCCTCCCAAAGTGCTGGGATTACAGGCGTGAGACACTGCGCCCGGCTGAAGCTGCACATCTCTTAAGGCCTAGGACTGCAGACGGGCACTTCTGCTGTCATCTCCTGGAGTCTGCTGCGGTCACAGGGCTTGCCTAGATTCAAGGGAAGGGGCAGGAGTGTCAAAGATGGAAAGTGGGTCAAAGATTCTATGGCTGTCTTTAATCTGTCACACCAGCCAGACTGTTAGTAGTTTAAGATTTAAAATAGCTGGCTGGGCGTTATGGCTCAGGCCTGTAATCCCAGCACTTTGGGAGGCCGAGGCAGGCGGATCATGAGGTCAGGAGATCCAGACCATCCTGGATAACACGGTGAAACCCCGTCTCTAAAATACAAAAAAATTAGCTGGGTGTGGTGGCGGGCACCTGTAGTCCCAGCTACTCGGGAGGCTGAGGCAGGAGAATGGCGTGAACCTGGGAGGCAGAGCTTGCAGTGAGCTGAGATGGCGCCACTGCACTCCAGCCTGGACAACAGAGCGAGACTCCATCTCAAAAAAAAAAAAAAAGATAGCTCCCCAGCCCTGGATGTGAGAGGGGTCTTTGTATTCAGGATGGCGAGGTGGAGAGGGAGGGAAATCAACCAGTGCATGGCGGGCTTAGGCAAGGCTGGTCAGGCCTGGGACAGCGTGGCACATCGTAGGGGAGCAAGCAAAAGTGGGTAGTGATGAAAATGGCCTGGAGCAGATTTCCTCGTTGCGGCTCACAAAGTGAGTAGATGACGTAGGAACTGCTGGATGTGCCCAAGCTTAAATCTCAGGTTGCGTCTGTCCTCAGGGGTACCTGGGAGAGGCAAGGACTGTCCTTGGCACAGAAGGCACAGCATAGCCTGCTGGCTGTCCTTACCAAGTGCTCCCATCCTGAGCGCCCACAGGGTGTTGAGTACCAGGCCAGTATGTCAGGCATGTTCTTTCTTCTCATCCTCATCACAGCTCTTGAAGGTGGGTTGTTAAAGATGAGTAAGCCCCTGAGAGTTTAGCTAACCTTTCTTTCTTTCTTTCTTTTTTTTTTGAGACTGACTCTCGTTCTTTTGTCCAGGTTGGAGTGCAGTGACGTGATCTTGGCTCACTGCAACCTCCACCTCCCAGGTTTAAGCCATTCTCATGCCTCAGACTCCCAAGTAGCTGGGGTTACACCACCATGCCTGGCTAATTTTTGTGTTTTTAGTAGAGACAGAGTTTCACCATGTTGGCCAGACTGGTCTCGAACTGCTGACCTCGAGTGGTCCGCCCACCTCTGCCTCCCAAAGTGCTGGGATTATAGTTGTGAGCCACCATGCCCAGCGTTAGCTAACCTTTCTTAATCCAGCAGCTGCTGATTAACCTGATCTCAATAGAACTGGAATTTGAGTGTCTGACTCTAGAGCCCAGGCTTCCTTATAGTTCTTCCAGGGGTTCTTAGCATGGCTGCCCCTCCAGTTTACAAAGAGGGCTTCAAAGATATATAAGTATCAAGGAGCTGGGTATGGGAGTGCATGCCTATAATCCCAGCTACTTGGGAGGCTCAGGCAGGAGGGTCCCTTGAGTCCCAGGAATTTGAGACCAGCCCTGTCACACAAGAGAAAGAAAGGGCACGGTGGCTCATGCCTATAATCTTAGGCCTACAATCCCAGCACTTTGGGAAGCTGAGATGGTCAGATCACTTGAGGCCAGGAGTTCGAGACCAGCCTGGACAACATGGTGAAACCCTGTCTCTACAAAAATCAGCCAGGTGTGGTGGTGCACGCCTACAGTCCCAGCTACTTGGGAGGCTGAGGTGCGAGGATTGTTTGAACCCAGGAGGTAGAGGTTGTGAGCCGAAATCGTGCTACTGCACTCCAACCTGGGCGACAGAATGAGACTCTGATTCCAAAAAACTTTTAAAAATGAGAAAAAAGAAAAAGGAAAAGGGAAAATCAGTGCCTGTGCTACAGCCCCAAAGACTCTGATCTGGATATGAGTGGCAGAGCCTGGGCATCTGCATTTTTAAAAAGCTCTGGCAGCGGTTCTGCGTACAGTTGGGATTATAAGCCAGTAAGCATCTGAGGATGCCCTCTTCCTAGTTGGGCCTTGGGGTATTGGGCTTTGGGTGTCCTGACCATTGTTCCCTGCTACAGGTCTGGTCAAGGACGCGGCCAGGCCTGCGTACTGGGTGCCTGACCACGAAATCCTGCACTGCCACAACTGCCGGAAGGAGTTCAGCATCAAGCTCTCCAAGCACCACTGCCGGGCCTGCGGACAGGGCTTCTGTGACGAGTGCTCCCACGACCGCCGGGCTGTCCCTTCTCGTGGCTGGGACCATCCCGTCCGAGTCTGCTTCAACTGCAATAAAAAGCCCGGTGACCTTTAACCCCAGCCCCCTCTCCAAGTCCTTCACAATTCCTTAGGTTCTCAGGGTTAGAAACAGTCTCGCGAGGTAGGCCCTCCTCCCGGTCACCTGCTGTGGTGTGTGTCCTCTCCTCTCCGCATCCCAGGGCCACTTTCCCTTAATGGAGGTGAGCCTGGCGGCAGGCCCGAAGGCATGAACCCCTCAGGGCAGGGGACTGAGCAACTCAACACAAAGGGGAATGAACCTGAATCTGTTGCATTTATTTCAGTTAAAAATAATGAATATATATGTGTATATATCTCTCTCATATATACATATGAAAGGCACTCGGGGCATATCGAGGCTGCTGCTGGCTGCGAAGACGTCACACAGTGGCCCCCGCACAGGGTGAGGTGGCAGTGGCAGCACGTCTTCCTCACGAGCCGAGCCAGGTCCACGGCCACCGCGTGGCTGGCCCCTTCCTCTGCTGCTGTTGGAGCCTTGGAAGCCTCTGCTGTCCTTGGCTCTTCCCTCCATGCCTGTCAGCTGCCTGGGGAGTGAGCCTCCCAGGTCCTTCCTGCCTGAAACGGCCTGAAGGGAATGCTCCCTGGGTCTCCTGGGAGTCGAATCCCAATTCTTGGCTTAAGCCTGTTTTAGTCAGAGACCACCCAACTTAGTGTGCAGGTCACCAGAGTGGGTGGAGGGTCAGAGGTCGGGTCTTCAGCCCTGAGAAGTGGAAATGCAGGGGCTGTGCTGTCACTGGTCCCCCAGGGGATGGCAAGGAAGGAACTGAGCCTTCCCCAGCAGGGCTTCCTGCCCCGACGCTTCTTTCTCCACTTGGCTTTTCCCAAGAGGCGGCACCCAGCTCCTCAATCGAAGCACCCGCCTCCCCCACCTCAGCCCCCTCGAGCCCACCGTCTGCTTCTGAGTGTCGCACTAGGATTTTCATTGCTTATTTTAAAGTGTCTTAATCCTTTGTTCCCCGACACATAACCCCTCTAGCTCTCGGAGGGGCGATCATGAGAAACCTTCCAGGGAAACAGAGCACAGGATGGACTGTTAGTTGTTTTTAAAAGTCTATATATAATTTCAACAGATCATAAAGAAAAAATTTATCTCTTTGGTCCTTGCAAGAGAAGTCAAAGGAACTTTTGTTTCTCCTCAAGAGCCTGGACATCTCTGTCTGTCGTGACTGGAAAGAGCCCGTTGTGCTGAAATCTGTCATCATGGTGGGTTTGATCTTCAGTGGCCAAACATGAAGAATTAAAGTGTAATTCTTGACTGAACTGGTGGATGGGTTGAGCTTTAGGGAAGCGTATGGCGGTCATTCCTGGCGCGCGTATCGGTGTGACATGAGCCCTGGAGTGTGTCGTCCCTCTCAGCCCTGCTCCTTCTGCCTCCTGGGGCCCAGTGACTGGGGCCCTGCTCTAGAACTGTGTACCATCCAATTCGCCATCATAAAGGAATCTTCCTGCATCTCGACTGTGCTGGCTCTTTCCTCTCATTCCATCAGTGCCTTCTGGCCACCGTCTCTCTCCAGCTGATGGTGGCTTTCGAAGCAGAGGCCAAGGAAGTGGCGTGTTTCTAGGGGGGTAATATTTTACCTGCAAATACTGCAGTCTATTACTCTGACAAGTAAAACGTTTTCAAAACCGTAGCCAGCCAGGCGTGGTGGCTCATGCCTGTCATCTCAGCACTTTGGGAAGCCGAGGTGGGGGGAATCACTTTAGGTCAGGAGTTCGAGACCAGCCTGAGCAACATGTAGAAACCCCGTCTCTACTAAAAATACGAAAAATTAGTTGAGTGTGGTGACGCATGCCTGTAGTCCCAGCTACTCGGGAGGTTGAGGCAGGGGAATTGCTTGAACCCAGGAGGCGGAGGTTGTGCTGAGCTGAGATTGCACCATTGCACTCTAGCCTGGGCAACAAGAGTGAAACTCTGTTAAAACAAAACAAAACAAACAAACACCATAGCCAAGTACCCCTAAACCATGATCCTGTGGAGTGGATGTCAGTCTCATGACCACAGCCTGTTGTCCCCAGCCCTTTGCTAGATAGCATGCCCCACCCGGACCAGAGCTTTGAGCTTGTCATGAATCTTCCTTTATGTAGGGAAGGCAATAGCTTACGGTCATGGAATTCTCTGTAGTGACCAGAGGGCCCCCACATTCTCACTCATTACTTATCCTGTACTTAGAGCTGTTCCTCAGGCCTTTCTGCAACCGGGGTCACCCGGCAGACCCCCTTTCTACAGCCGTGGCATTGGCTGAGCAAGGCTCAGCGGTAGCGGTTTCACAGCTTGGGTTCTCCGGGTTACAATCTGGCAGCTGTCGTGTCAGGGTCTGTTGAGGAATCCTCTTGCACAGTAGAAGAGATGGGGTATTAGTCCTGATTTTCTCTCCCTCGGTTTAAAATACATAGTCCTGGCTAGGCGCGGTCACTCATGCCTGTAATCCCCACATTTTGGGAGGCCAAAGTGGGCGGATCACTTAAACCCAGGAGTTCGAGACCAGCCTGGGCGACGTGGTGAGTGAACCCTGTCCCTACCAAGAAAACCAACCCCTCCCCGCAAAAAAGCTGGGTGTGGCAGCGCACGCCTGTAATTCCAGCTACTCGGGAGGCTGAGGTAGGAGGATTGCTTGAGCCTCAGCGATGCCCCAGTACTCCAGCCCGGGTGACAGAGTGAGACCCTGTCTCAACACGATTGAACTATTATACATCTATAATTCAGCTTGATTTTCTCAAACAATGCTGCATAACCAATCAGCACCCAGATTAAGAAACAGAACCTGGCTGTCCTCCAAGAACTCCTGGCCCCTCCGCCACCAGGAGTAACCACTGTCCTGACATGTAGTAACAGTTTCGTCCCCCTCCTTTTCAGGGGAGCCACGTAAAGGCTTTTAATCACTTTCTGGTTTAAAAGACTTGCTTATAGGTAGAGACAGTTGTTGAACATATCCCCGAGGGCTGTGACTGGAGATTGCAACTTGTGGCTGATGATGACGCAGTCTCCTGGTCAGTGAGACCGAGTGGGATCCTTACACATCCCTTGGGTTTAACTGCTGATTTATTTGGGAACCGGAAGAGCAAAGGGAACCAGCCTTTAGGTGCCTGTTACGTGCCTTGCACTATGCTAGGAGCTTTACATGGTTAATTCTCACAACCACACTGGAGGTCCGCAGTAGGGTTCTTGTCTTACAGCCGAAGACACTGGCTCCTGAGGATCAGAACCCAGTGTTGCCGGGCACACTCCAAGCTGGCCTGAGTCCAGGCAGCCCCAGACCCCTTCTATCATCGTCGCACTGTAGAGCTTCTCCCCGTTTTCCTTCCCCTTCATGGCTTGTGAGTTCTTTCGCATTTCCAGGTAAAGTCAGTATCTTCTCCTTAGGAGGAAAGGTAAGAATCAAGGTACCTGCTAGTGTGGTCAGCAAGCTTAGCGTTGATCATTTCCATTGGCCTTGGATATTCTCGTGGCCGAGGGCAGTAACACTTTTTCACTAAAAGCAACTTTATCTTTCACTAAAAAGACTCACTGGCTGAGAGATTAAGCAACTTGATCTAGCCTGTAACACGAGCTAAGCTTCCAATTTTTTTTTTTTTTTTTTTTTTTTTAGTTTTACAGGGATAGGGTTTTGCCATGTTGCCCAGGCTGGTCTTGAACTCCTGGCTCAAGCAATCTGCTGCCTTGGCCTCCCAAAGTGCAGGGGATACAGGCATGAGCCACTGCTTCTGGCCAGCTTCCAATTGTTTAAAAAAAAAAATCTGATTTAATGTTAATTTTGCAGCTATATTTGCATTTTCCATTTCAGACCCACCACCATTAGGGAGAGACAATGGAACCCACAATCATAGTCTTGTAATTATTCTCATCATGAAAAATATGTTTTAGTTACTGTACAAAATCTGAGCATATTCTAACTCCTGACTCTTAAATTGCACCTGGTATAATTTTTTTTTTTTAATGTACTTTGGAAATCATCACATACTCATGAACACTAAAGCCTATAGGGTATGGGGTTTTATGGGATTAGATAATCTGTAATTTAGTGATAGGCTCATCTGACCAGAGCCATCTTTGACACTACCATTTGTAGACAGCGGGACCTGGAGTCCTCAAGTACATGATGCTGTACTGAGGGACTTATCCACTGCCACTTTTTTTTTTTTTTTTTTGAGACGGAGTCTCGCTCTGTCGCCCAGGCTGGAGTGCAGTGGCGCGATCTCGGCTCACTGCAAGCTCCGCCTCCCGGGTTCACGCCATTCTCCTGCCTCAGCCTCCCCGAGTAGCTGGGACTACAGGCGCCCACAACCGCGCCCGGCTAATTTTTTGTATTTTTAGTAGAGACGGGGTTTCACCGTGGTCTTGATCTCCTGACCTTGTGATCCGCCCGCCTCGGCCTCCCAAAGTGCTGGGATTACAGGCGTGAGCCACCGCGCCCGGCCGAACTGCCACTTTTTCAATGGCCATCTTAAACTGGCCATACCCTTAACTCTAGCCAGAATCTGACACTCTGGCATTATCCTTAGATAACTCCATTTCATGTCCAAAGGTACTGGAACTCGGCTGGGCACGGTGGCTCATGCCTATAATCCCAGCACTTTGGGAGGCTGAGGTGGGAGGTTCACTTGAGGCCAGGAGCTTGAGACCAGCCTGGGCAACATAGCAAGTCCCTGTCTCTATGAAAACAAACACAAGGCCGGGCGCGGTGGCTCAAGCCTGTAATCCCAGCACTTTGGGAGGCCGAGGCGGGTGGATCACGAGGTCAGGAAATCAAGACCATCCTGGCTAACATGGTGAAACCCCGTCTCTACTAAAAATACAAAAAACTAGCCGGGCGTGGTGGCGGGCGCCTGTAGTCCCAGCCACTCGGAGGCTGAGGCAGGAGAATGGCGTGAACCTGGGAGGCGGAGCTTGCAGTGAGCCGAGATCGCACCACTGCACTCCAGCCTGGGTGACACAGCGTGAGACTCCGTCTCAAAAAAAAAAAAAAGAAAAAAAAGAAAACAAACACAAAAATATTGCAACACAAGCAGAGCCTGAATGGATTTCCCATCCACCACGGCAACTCAGTTCTGACTGCCCTGGACTACCAGGAGCATTTGTGTCTGCGCACCTTTGCTCAGATTATGGCATCTACAGAGAATACCCTTTTCGGTATTGCAACAGCTGCTTTTGTTCACGTGAAGCCAAGAGTGCAAGCAGGCAGGCAGGTAGTAGGAGCAAGCAGGGAGACGTGAGCAAACATATGATAGCCAGGCCCAGGTCAGAAGGTACCGTGGGAGGCAGAGGCAGTGAGTCTTAAGGAAAGAGGGAGAGGCCGGGTGCGGTGGCTCAAGCCTGTAATCCCAGCACTTTGGGAGGCCGAGACGGGCGGATCACAAGGTCAAGAGATCGAGACCATCCTGGCTAACACGGCGAAACCCCGTCTCTACTAAAAAAAAAACACAAAAAATTAGCCGGGCGAGGTGGCGGCGCCTGTGGTCCCAGCTACTCGGGAGGCTGAGGCAGGAGAATGGCGGGAACCCGGGAGGCGGAGCTTGCAGTGAGCTGAGATCTGGCCACTGCACTCCAGCCTGGGCGACAGAGCGAGACTCTGTCTCAAAAAAAAAAAAAGAAAAAAAAAAAAAAAAAAAGGAAAGAGGGAGAAAAGGGGAAACTGTTGAACTGAACCCAAAAAGATCTTAAATGTCCAGAGGAACAGTAAGAAGCCCATTCTCCCCAACACAAGGGGCCTAATAGAGTCTTCAACGTCAGGAGGAGCCCCAGCTGGCTCTGCTGCATGTATCAGCAGACGACTTTGGGCAAATCACTCTCTTGAGATTCAGTCTTTTCTTCCGTAAAGTGTGGAAATTTACTTCCTAGGGTTGTAGAAATGAAAACAAAATCATGCTGGCAAAACACAAAATGGTTCATCTATCTTAACAAGTGTCTACTTGTGTCAAGTGCTGGGGAAACGGAACTTCCCCGAGGGGTCTTTTATGCTAAGCCTTAAAAGTGGGATTTTTCTGGACGAAAAGGAGTTGGGTGGCTCGAGTAGAGGCCCGGGCGTGTGGGGGACAGGCTTGAAACGTGGTGTCCCGAGAGCACCAGGTGTGAGGCAGAGATGGCGCAAGAGGATGGAGAGGCATATGAAGTCAGATCACAAAAGGCCACGCTATCTGAGGCACAGGAAGCCATCGAAAGCAAAGATCTAGAAAGATCATTCCTGTGACAGTACAGTGGATGGACTGGAGAGGACAGACTTAGAGTGGGACCAGAGCCTTTTAGCAACATGTACAAATGGAGAAATCAAGAAGAAATGGAGTTTAGCCTGAAATTGTTTGTGGGGATGGTTAGGTGGAAGATTTAGACCAGGACAGATCTAGGGTTGACAGGTAATAGGGAGGGGCTGACTTGGTCTTAGATGAAGGATGCTGCTGTGTGAGGAACCTTGTTGGGGACACCTAGGAGGCTGGCAGTACCCTCCAAACCATGTTGGGCCAGTTGGAGTGTAGGGTGTCCACAGCAACATGGGACAGGAGGCAGTATTTATTTGTGGGCTTTTTTTTTTTTTTTGGAGATGGAGTTCTCACTCTGTTGCCCAGGCTGGAGTGCAGTGGTGTGATCTCGGCTCACTGCAACCTCCGCCTCCAGGGCTCAAGGGATTCTCCTGCCTCAGCCCCCTGAGTAGCTGAGATTACAGGCGTGGACCACTACGCCTGGTTAATTTTTGTATTTTCAGTAGACACGGGGTTTCACCACGTTGGTCAGGTTGGTCTTGAACTCCTGACCTCAAGTGATCTGCCCGCCTTGGCCTCCCAAAGTGTTGGGATTACAGGCGTGAGCCACCGCACCCAGCCAGTATTTGTGGGCATTTTTGATAACCAGTGTGAGCCATTCATTGTTGTCACTAGAAGGCTGTAAGTAAGCAAACACTGAGCTAGTTAGCAAGGGGTCTGTCACAGCTCCGTGCTGCCGTCACAATCACCTGCTCATTTGCTACCTTTCATTGTCACCTGGGGAGGAGGGCAAAATGGAAAATCCTTCAAGGTCAGGCACGATGGCTCACCCTGTAATCCCAGTGCTTTGGGACGCCAAAGTGAGTGGATGGTGTGAGGCCAGGAGTTCTAGACCAGCCTGAGCAACATGGCAAAATCCTGTCTCTACAAAAATACCCCCAAATCTCAAAAATCAGCTCGGTGTGGTGGCACACGCCTGTAATCCCAGCTACTCAGGAGACTGAGGTGGGAGAATTGCTTGAGCCTGGGAGGTCAAGGCTGCAGTGAGCCAAGATCACGCCGGCTGTACTCTAGCCTGGGCGACAGAGTGAGACCTTGTCAAAAAAAAAAAAAAAGAAAAATGCTCAGAGACTGTAACATATTAATCTTTATGACATCAATGGTATCAAGCAAACTGGCCAAAATGCTTATTCAATGTCTTGGCCAAGTTTAACCCCTTTTCATGCAACCTAGACCACATTTTAGGTGCAGTGAGTGTTAACCAAGAACCAACTGCTGCTCTTTACCCGCCGCCACTGAGTCGCGGAGGCAGAGGCTCAGGTGTGTTCAAGAATCAGCTTCCTCCCTAACCCACCGCCATGGCCCAGGAAGGCATCACTGCTGGAGGTGTCATGGACCTTAACACTGCTTTACAAGAGGCCCTGAAAGCCGCCCTCATCCACGATGGCCTAGCACGTGGAATTCGAGAAGCTGCCAAAGCCTTAGAAAAGTGCTGGGCCCATCCTCGTGTGCTGTCCCCATCCTCGTGAGCTGTCCCCAACTGTGATGAGCCTGCCTATGTGGCTGGTGAAGGCCCTTGGTGCTGAACACCAGATCACCCAAATTAAGGGTGATGACAAGAAACCAGGGGAAGGGGTGGGCCACTGTAAAACTGACAGGGAAAACCCATAAAGTGGCTGGTTGCAGTTGTGTAGTGTTAAGGACCATGGCAAAGGATGTCATCAAAGAGTTGTTTGAGATGGAGTCTCTCTGTCACCCAGGCTGGAGTGCAGTGGCATGATCTCGGCTCACTGTAGCCTCTGCCTCCTGGTTGCAAGCAATTCTCCTGCCTCAGCCTCCCAAGTAGCTGGGATTATAGACGCGCACCACCATGCCTGGCTAATTTGTGTATTTTTAGTAGAGACGGGGAGGGGGGCGGGTTTCGCCATGTGGCTCAGCTGGTCTTGAATTCTTGAATTCAAGTGATCCACCCAAT
Organism: Macaca fascicularis; assembly: GCF_037993035.2. Classification (NCBI taxonomy): domain Eukaryota; kingdom Metazoa; phylum Chordata; class Mammalia; order Primates; family Cercopithecidae; genus Macaca; species Macaca fascicularis. The sequence goes on along the minus strand of NC_088381.1, from coordinate 140,838,025 downwards.
TCGGCCTCCCAAAGTGCTGGGATTATAGGCGTGAGCCACCGTGCCTGGCCCTTCTTTCATGTTTTAATTCAAGGGAACTTTGCATGTACTAAGTTTTCAAAAATATATGTTGAAGGAACATTTATATATATACTTCGACACACACCCGATGGCCAAATTGTGTTCACAGCTCTCAGACTTACTCACAGATTTAGAATCTCCCCAGGGACTTGGTCTTAATGGAATACAAAGGAGGTCCTAAAGGGGCTTTTTGTTCTAGTGGTCAGCTGGAATGTGGGAGGAACAATTTCAACACAACAGCAAGCTGAAAGTTCCTTTATCTTCTGGTAACACTGTGGCTGACAGTATTTACTTTTAAATGGAAGTGAGAAAACATCCGGGAAGGGGGCACCCGGATTTGAACCGGGGACCTCTTGATCTGCAGTCAAATGCTCTACCCCTGAGCTATACCCCCTTCACCTGCTAAGCACTCCTTCCTTGTCCACTTATGGTGACTCAATACAATCAAGTTCCACCCACACTAGAGTTCTGGCAAGCTTTGTGTTCTAAAGCCCCACCTTCTTAATTATCCATCATCTGCTTTGGCTTTTCCCTTGGCCACCAATAAACTGAAAGGGAATACTTGAAAAATGACATCCTGGGCTGGGCACGGTGGCTCACGCCCATAATCCCAGCACTTTGGGAGGCTGAGGTGAGGTCAGGAGTTTGAGACCAGCCTGACCAGCATAGCGAATCCCCATCGCCACTAAAAATACAAAAAAATTAGGTGGGCGTGGTGGCAGGCGCCTGTAATCCCAGCTACTGGGGAGGCTGAGGCAGGAGAATTGCTTGAACTCTGGGAGGCGGAGGTTGCAGTGAGCTGAAATCACACCACTGTACTCCAGGCTGGGCTAAAAGTGAGTCTCTCTATCTATATATAAAGTGTGTGTGCATGTGTGTGTATGCGTGTGTGTGTGTGTTTTGTAAAGATAGGGTTTCTGCATGTTGCCCAGGCTGATTTCAAGGGATCCACCTGCCTGAGCTCAAGCAATCCTCCCGTCTCGGCCTCACTTCAGCCTCCCAAAGTACTGGGATTACAGGCATTAACCATGAAGCGTAGCTTTTGCTCTGTTCTTGATGGAACAATAGCCAGCTCTGACCTGGGGCTCTGCTCTTAGCTGGGCAAGTGCTTTATTGAGGTTGAGTAGTATGGCTCCTCCTTATCCCACTGGCAGGGGAGAACTGAAGCCCCTCCTTTCAAACCTGGCACTCGTTGGTATGGAGTGCAAGGGCATAGGCCCGAGAAGCCCTTTCTCCCCTCATCACCTTTCCAGTGGGAAGAGAAGCCAAGAATAGAGCTGGCTCCTTCCTCCAATCTCAGGGAAGAAACAGCACACTTGGAGACACAAATTTTTTTCATGTAAAGTAACATTGAGAGTTCATCTAAACATCTGTCTTAGAAATTCAGGTTGAGGGCTATGAAGGGAAGAGATGCTGGTAGAACAGAGGGAGGTGGGCGGCCTCTCCAAAGACGGATGTGCTCTGGCAGAGAGCTGGGGTGTTCCCGCAGCAGTCAAACCTCCCACTGAACCCACTGACCGGTTTCAGACCAGCACTGCAGTGGTCATGCCCAGTCCCCTGCTGGAGAGGATGCCCTCGGGGGTGAGGAGAGAGGCTTGAGCCTGCATTCAGTCCACCTCTTGGCTTCCCCATTCCCCTGGGTGTGGTATGGGATGCCAACCAGGCGTAGTCACTGCATTCCCCATGCCCACAGCCGAACATGCAATCCTCAAATGTCCCGAGCCTCTGGGTTGAAAAGCCAAGGGCTGGTAAGGTTGAGGGACAGGCTTCCTAGAAATAAAACCCCGCAACAGGAATAATAGCGGGGAGACTGTGAACGGTTTGTGCTGGGACAGGAGGGGTCAGAAATTCTGGGCTTGGCAGAGCTGGGCTTTCTCCCACGAGAAATGAGAAAAATGTCACCCTTGTCTCTGACCCATGTGGAAAAAATGGATGGGCTCAAAATCAATTGGACCAAATGTACAAAGGATCATGCGACTGGAGGAGTGGCCCAGGATGGTGGAGCTGGGCTGGGAGGAGGGTTTACTCTATTAGAAAAATCTCTCCCAACTCTTTCCCGTTGTTGTTCATCTGGGCCCGGAAAAGGAGCAGGACACAGCAGTGAGGGAAACGGGGGCTTCAGAATTGGGAAGAGTGGAATCTTAATCCCAGCTCAGCCCTTCTCGCCAAACCACTTTAACTCAAGAAACCTGTTTCCCAAACTGTGCTGTGGGGTTAGTGTGAGGGTGAGAAGCGCCTTACAAATGGCTCATGTCTGTGATGCCAGCACTTTGGGAGGCTGAGGCCAGAGGAGCACTGGAGCCTAGGAGTTCAAGACCAGCCTGGGCAACATAGGGAGACTCCATCTCTACAAAAAACAAAAAATTAACTGAATGTGGTGGTACACCCTGTGGGCCCAACTGCTCAGAAGGCTGAGGTGGGAGGATTGCCCAAGCCCAGGAGGTCAAGACTGCAGTGAGTCGTAACTGTGCTACTGCAATTCATGCAGTCCAGCTTGGGCGACAGAGTGAGACCATGTCTCAAAAAATACAGGGCGGGGGGGCTGACATACAGTGGGTGCTTATTAGCTAATATCAGGCAGCACTGTGGCACCATCTGCTTGTGTATGTGAAGAAAAGCTGGAAGGATGCAGTCCCTGGGCCTCTTCCCCTCAACCAGGCTTCGCTATGGCCTAGGAACCATGATGAGGCTGGAAATGGAGGCAGCACGTGCCTGTCCCTACCCAACTTCTCCTGTTGAGGTATCTCTGTCCTTTCCCGAAGATGTGGATGTAATCTACTATCCAGCCATCCCTTCCTGTACCACCATGATCCTGAAAGTGGGGAAGAGAATACAGAAGACTGTCAGCCACCCACAGTGCTGAGAGGGCACAGTACAAACTGCCCTGGGGTTTGCTGGTGGGAGAGGGAAGAGGTCACAGCCTTAGGTAACTCAGGCGGACAGATTAAATATATTTAAGAACCGAGCCGGGTGCGGTGGCTCAGGCCTGCAATCCCAGCACTTTGGGAGGCTGAGGCAGGCGGATCACCTGAGGTCAGGAGTTTGAGACCAGAGTGACCAACATGGAGAAACCCTGTCTCTACTAAAAATACAAAAAAAGTAGCTGGGCATGATGGTACGTGCCTGTAATCCCAGCTACTCAGGAAGGCTGAGGCAGGAGAATCGCTTGAACCCGGGAGGCAGAGGGTGCAGTGAGCTGAGATGGCGCCATTGCACTTCAGCCTGGGCAACGAGAGCGAAACTCCGTCTCAAAACAAAAAAACAAAAAACAAACAAAGCAGGCTGGGCACAGTGGCTCACACCTATAATCCCAGCACTTTAGGAGGCTGAGGCAAGAGGGCCACTTGAACCCAGAAGTTTCACACTAGCCTAGGTAACATGGCCAGACCCATCTCTACAAAAAAATCAAAAAACCGCCAGGCGTGGTGGCACACACCTGTAGTCCCAGTTACTCAGGAGGCTGAGACTGCAGGATCGCTTGAGCCCAGCAGTTTGAGGCTGCAGTGAGCTGTGATCATGCCACTGCACTTCCAGCCTGGGTGACAGAGAGTGGGACTCTTGTCTCAAAAAAGAAAATTAAAAAGCTTTTTCAAAATGTGTACACCACATTATTTTCAAGCCTTTAAACACTTAGGTTCTTCCTTTTTCCCTCCCCAGACTATGGTTCCTTCTGTCGTAAAATTACATGAGTTGGTGTCGGGTGTGATGGCTTATGCCTGTAGTCCCAGCACTTTGGGAGGCTGAGACGGGCAGATTACTTGAGCTCAAGAGTTCAAGACCAGCCTGGGCAACACTGTGAAACCCTGTCTCTGTAGTCCCCGCTACTCAAGAGGCTGAAGTGGGAGGATCCCTTGATATAGAAGGTGGAGGTTGCAGTAAGCCAAAACCTGCCACTGTGTTCCAGCCAGGGTGACAGAATAAGACCCTGTCTCTAAAAAAATTTTTTTTGGTTCTCTATAGAATACGTTGTATTAGTCAGGGTACTGGCAGGAAACGGATGGAACATTCAAGTGGCTGAGAGTCTACCTAGTGAGGCATCCTGGGCCAGTAACAGTAAGGTGTGATGACCAGCTGTAGGTCTGAAGGGACAAATGGAGAGCTGTTGGAACCCGGCTCTCTCTGAGCACTTTCCAATAGAAGTGGTGGGTTTTAGTTACAGCCACCCATAGCCCAGCCAGAAGGGAGCCGGGGAACCAGCGATCCCACCTCCCTCTTCTCTTGCCCTCCGTGTTCTGCTGCTGCTTCCCACGGGCTGAACCTACCTGGCTGCTGCGAGCCAGGGAACCCTGACCTAGTCCAGAGGTGAGTCTCTCGGGCATGCACAGAGCAGGGTGGAGATGGAGAGATGATGAGGGCAGAGTGGGTCTGGAGGGGCCCAGGGAAGCTCTCCAGGAAGGCTATGAAAGCTGGTCCCAGCAGCCCAAGCTTCATGATCTCCTGAGTCATTCACAGAAGCGCACGTCACACCATGATTCTTTTCTTGGTTTATTGTTTGGTAGAAAAACAGGCTCTTTAACACTGAATAAACATCTCACAAACCGTCGCTCCTAGACTGCAAAAAGTCAAAACCGATTCACTTTGACGCCAGGCCCTTGAATCTGACATTCAAGTCACTGTAATAGAAACCAGAGCTGCTGTACCTTAGAGGTGCTTCAACAAAGGTATGTTAAGGACTGTTTAAAACTCCTCGCATGTAAGAAGATCCATCTTTCCTTCCAATGCCTTTGGATAATAACAGGAGAATCCCGGAGATCTGCTGTTGAGTTTGAGAAGGCCAAGTTTAAGGATTCCAAACTCCAGCCTTCAATATTTCTGCAGGGACTTAGAGAAGTAACCTCCCCATCCTCTCCCGCTGGCTTCCCCAAGTACAGATGCAGGTCGTCCTGGGACCCAGGCACCGAGGGCTCAAACCATCTCACCGTCTCATCGCTGGGCTTCTCCAATGGGCTCTTGGTGGAAGAAGCTTTTAGTTTTTGCCAATCTTCAGTCCTTAGAAAAGTCTTTTTTTGTTAAGAAAAGGTAGGGAGGGTTAACTAAGTTCTAAGAATTCAATAAGAAAAGGAAATAGGTACCTTTTATGAAAAGGACTTCCAAGCTCTCTGAGCCAGCAATTTAACTCAAATAACTTTCCTGAGTGTCTCCACACGGAACGTTCAGCACTTCTCTCCTAGCAGCCAGAGGATGGGATCTGTGTACACTGTCACTTAAAACGCCCTCATCAGATGCAGTAAAAAGTTACGCTTTCCTCCCGTAAGTCAAATCCACATAGCTCTGGGCTGTACCCTGCAGAATTAGCTGTAGGAGTAACAGTAAAGGTCCTGCCCGACAGCCATGAGCAGCCCCGGCGCGCCCCGGGAGCCCCCCAGCCGCGACGAGAAGGCCACACTAGGAATGTCGGCCTTGGAGGCAGGGTACGGGGAGGGTATGGTTCTGAGTAGGTGGGCATCGTGGAGGCTCCAGATTCTCGTGTAGCAGTCCTGCCCCACTAGGAAAGAGGAAAGACACATGGCAGGCTAGTGAGAGAATGCAAAGGAAAACTCACCTACATGTGGACATGGCTTCTCAAGATTCCTCAGGGCTGTGATTTCATGCGAGCCAAAACACAAACTCATTAACAGACAGCATTTCTACAGATAACGCAAGTCTCCCTGTTGTGCTAGAACAATGACAAGATGCCCTGGTTGGCTGTGTGATGCCACGAGTGGCTTGGAGGTATCCTGGCTAATGTCTGGGGATTCTGCTGCTCTTGACGTCACGGAATGTTCAAGTGTGAGCGCAGGCCACCTGGTCTAGATGACATGCAACTGATTTCTCCCATTTTTTAGGGACAAAGTCTTGCTCTGTCGCCCAGGCTGGGGTGCAGTGGTGCAATCAGGGCTCACTGCAGCCTTGAACTCCTGAGTTACCTCAGCCTCCTGAGTTAACTGGGACTACAAGTGTGTGCCACCATACCTAATTTTTTTTTTTTTTTTGAGATAGGGTCTTGTTATGTTGCCCCGGCTGGTCCTAAACTCCCAGACTCAAGCTTCCTAAGTGCTAGAATTATAGCTACCACGTCTGGCCTGATCTTTTCATGATATAGTAAAAGATCTGTCAAAGTCATTACATCCTGGGGATGGACTAGGTTGACAACTCTCCCCACAGCTCTTTCTGGTTTAACGCTTCAGTTCCTAAGACCAGTTTCAGTCTTCAGGGCTCCAGTTCTGAGGACTGTGACACACAACAGCATGGGTTACAGCAGCCCAGAAACATGATTATACTACTGGAGAACTTCAGCAGAAGAGGACAGGCCTTGGGCAGTCATGGGTTTCACATTTGTGATTCCGATCACTTGTGTGACTCTAAGACCAGAAGTGCTACCTTGGCTGAAGCTGACTCCCGGCTGCAGCTTATTACTGCCGCTGACGACTACCTGCACCTGCCTTTCAGCAAGGCTGAGCTCTCTCTATCATCCAGCTCACAGGAGCTCTTCTGCGATAAAAATAGGTGAAAAATCGATTTAAAAAGGAAGCGAAGTCCTGGTGTTGATGAGAATAGTAAATAAGTCTAAGAACGTTCTAACAAAGTGATGCTTCCTAGCCACAAAAATGTTCCATGGGGAATAAACCCTTTCTATAGGAATACCAGTAGAAGTGGTTCATGAAGACTGAGAACACATTCTGTAGTGTCAGGGGCCACTATTTCAGTGTGAAAGCACTGAGCCTGCACATTGTCTGATTACGCTATAGCCACTATCATCTGTAATCAACTGGTAACTCCCTTCCCAGGGGCTTAGTGGCTAGCCAGCCGCTCCTAATCTGCAGATCGTGGAGCCACAGGGATGGCAGTAAAGGGGCCATGAATCTTTTTTATTTATTTATTTATTTATTTATTTTGAGATGGAGTTTCACTCTGTCAATCTTGGCTCACTGTAACCTCCGACTTCCTGGTCCAAGCAATTCTCCTGCTTCAGACTCCTAAGTAGCTGGGATTACAGGCAGGTGCCACCATGCCCAGTTAGTTTTTGTATTTTAGTAGTAATGGGGTTTCACCATGCTGGCCAGGATGGTCTCAATCTCGTGGCCTGGTGATCCGCCCTCCTTGGCCTCCCACAGTGTTGGGATTACGCGCGTGAGCCACCGCGCCGGGCCGGGGCCAAGAATCTTTACAATGACCGTAACTTCTTTTCTCAGCATCCTCTGGTGGAAATGCAAGTAGAGACAACAGGGAGCCCACGTTTTTGGGTAAGATAGCTGCGTGGTGGGATACTGCTGGCCTGATGAAATCCACGCAAACTCCAAACCCAGGCTCCCCAGCACCCCCCACCTGCCTGTTTCTGAAGTGATGTTTGCCCACTGACATGGGACGAGGCTGTCCACCTGGTGGACATTTATTTACACTGCGGATTACTAATATATCCAATTCTACTTCCCTCCTAGTCTCCCCACCCAAATGTCCACACTCCCCTCGATTCAGTTCTGTTTTGGGGTAACTTTTCCCTATGCTGCTGAAGTTGCTGGGATCGCCCCTGAGAGACAGTATTTGATGGGGTGGAATTTCCCCTTCCTTCCTCAAGTACCTGCCACCAGGATTCCTTCTTCCTCGTGCACATGCAGGGGCAGGTAGGCATACTCATTCACGTGGCCTTCGTACTGCCTTATGCACTTAGTGGTCCTCAGGTCCCACAGCTTGATCTGTGGAAAGAAGCACCAGGAGCCATCAGAGAGGGGCCAGGAGGTACAACGGTGGTCCCCAAGTGCGAAGCCAGGAAGGCAAGGTGGTCTCCAGTGGCCTGTGCAGGTCATGAAGATCTCCATCTCGAATTCCTGAGCCTTGGAGTCCATCAAAAGCATGTAACCAGGTCGGGCGTGGTGGCTCAAGTCTGTAATCCCAGCACTTTGGGAGGCCAAGGTGGGCAGATCATGAGGTCAGGAGTTTGAGATCAGCCTGACCAACATGGTGAAACCCCGTCTCTACTAAAAATACAAAAATTATCCGGGTGCCTGCAATCTCAGCTACTCAGGAGGCTGAGGCAGGAGAATCGCTTGAACCTGAGAGATGGAGGTTGCAGTGAGCCGAGATTGCACCATTGCACTCCGGCCTGGGCAACACAGCAAGACTTCGTTGCAAAAAAAAAAAAAAAAAAAAAAAAAAAAAGGTACACAACCAAAGAATCCTTTTCACTTTTGTTCACATCAGATTAGGCTCATATGGGCAACAAAGCAGTCCCCAGGCAGGGCCAACAAATCACTTGGTCTTCAGTGAACTTCCCCTGCCTGGGGTCTCGGTATGAGGACCTCTTCAGCAGAACCCTTTCACCTGGCAGGTCTCTGGGCCACGAGACCCTGTGGCCTGAGAAAGTTCATGATCCCCTACCTTTCCAGCCATGTCTGATGCCATCAGGTATTGCTCATCTTGGAGGATCCGCACAGAGGTCACTGCTGAGTCATGAAACAGGCGGGTGGCCTTCCATCCCTTGCCTTGATTTCCACAACGCAGATCAATGGCAAAGATTTCCCCAGAGCGGCAGCCATTAAACAGCAGAGGAACCTGTGGAAAGAGGGCCTGCTCGGTCCTGGCTACCATGACCTCCCTCTGAGGCTGGGCGGGGCAGGTCCTCCTGCTATAACCCCTCTTCCAGCCTCTGGGTTGGATGGTGTGATCAGACACGTGCTGGTCAGGGTTTGGGTCTCAATGGAGTTGGAAGGGAGGATGATTCCTTGTTAGTGGCTAGAAGAACCAGACCCCACGTGTCCTCCTCATGGGCAGCATAGAGGTCCTAGGAGCTGCCTGCTCCCCGCCCCCCCACGCACTGCCGCCTTTGGCCTTTCTCTCTGAAGTCCCAGAGATAGCACCCCATCTCTACCAAAGGCGGGTCAGCAGGTTCATTCACTTTTAAGGAAAGATGGTATTTTCTAGAGAAAAGTCCTTAAAATATAGTTATGACCACTTTTTTTTGAGACAGAGCCTTGCCCTGTCGCCCAGGCTAGAGTGCAGTGGTGCCATCTCGGCTCACTGCAACCTCCGCCTCCCGGGTTCAGGTGATTCTCCTGCCTCAGCCTCCTGAGCAGCTGGGATTACAGGCGCCTGGCACCACACCCAGCTAATTTTTGTATTTTTAGTAGAGAAGAGGTTTCACTATCTTGGCTAGGCTGGTTTCAAACTCCTGACCTCGTGATCTACCCATCTCGGCCTCCCAAAGTGCTGGGATTACAGCCATGAGCCACTGCACCTGGCCTGATTTTTTTTTTTTTTTAAACTGACTTGAATTTATCAAGCTTAAATTCTTTTTTTTTTTTGAGATGGAGTCTCACTCTGTTGCCCAGGCTGGAGTGCAGTGGTGCGATATCGGCTCACTGCAAGCTCTGCCTCCCAGGTTCACGCCATTCTCCTGTCTCAGCCTGCCGTGTAGGTGGGACTACAGGCGCCCGCCACCACACCTGGCTAATTTTTGTATTTTTAGTAGAGATGGAGTTTCACTGTGTTAGCCAGGATGGTCTCGATCTCCTGACCTCGTGATCCATCCGTCTCGGCCTCCCAAAGTGCTGGGATTACAGGCGTGAGCCACCGTGCCCGGCCCTGATTTTTTAAATATATAAAACATATAACCTGAGAGCTGTGAAGAATTGGTGTTTAGCTTATACATTTTAAAGATGGTTTGTCCTGCTGGGTAACTCCAAGTACCCAAGAACTGCTCACAATTCCTTTCCATGAGAGGTTGTTTAGAGCAACTCAGGCAAGCCTTTCTGGATCAACCAACTTTCACTCAGTTCAGACACGCTTACAAAGGAACCCACTGAGCCTTTCTGATGCTCTTTCTCCCCTGTCAAAGACGACTAGATGGCACACAGAGGAGTCCAATTTCAATCTGGCCAAATTTCTGCACGGGGCAAACTTTATATTCTGCCTGTCCCAATCCAACTAACCATGAGAGCAAACTGCTGGGCCAAGACATCACTGTTGGTCCCAAAGGACTGCCGGTGTCCCGTCACCACGTTGGTCAACAGGACCCGCCGAGACAAGCCTGGCGGAGACAGAGATAGGCTGGTGAGATTATGTCACATGTAGTCTGGGGAGAGGGACAGCTACAGGGGTTTTAAGGTCTGTTAAGGCCTCTTCTCTGGGCACCTGGGGAGCCAGGCTCACCTGTACTGAAGCAGTTATTTGCTTGGATATTCAGGGACCAGGCACAGGACCAGGCACCAGGGATCCGGAAACTGCAGAGCATGCCAGGCCGGTCTATTCCTGCTAAGGGGATAGGAGAATGTAAATTGTGGCTGCCCTCTAGCCAGGCCAGGGACCACTGGGTTCAGAAAACATCTAAATATGCCCATAGCTGCTCAGAGGGTCTATACCTTTGGCCCCATTCTGGGTTTTGTGGTTGCAAGAGAGAGGCTCAGCTGGGATGCCTGGCTCACAAGTGGTTATTCTGAAAATGCATGTATGTTAACATTCCCAGTAGTCACGTTTATAGTACTGATATCAAGGAGGTAGTGTACTGTCAGAGGTAAGGTGGCTCCGATCCTCGATCACCTACCAGCTATGTGATCTCAGGCAAGTGTGTGTGTATATACATACGCACACACAGACACACACACACACACATAAAGATATATATAGATATACGTATTTTTAAGACAGGGTCTTGTTCTTTTGCCCAGTCTGGAGTGCAGTGGCATGATCATGGCTCAATGCATCCTCAACTTCCCAGGCTCAAGAAATCCTCCCATCTCAGCCTCCCAAGTAGCTGGGACCACAGGTGTGAGTCACCACACATGGCTTATTATTTATTTTTTGTAGAGATTGGAGTCTTGCTATGTTGCTCAGGCTGGTCTCGAACTCCTGGGCTCAAATGATTATCCTGCCTTGGCCTCCCAAAGTGTTGGGATTACAGGCATGAGTCACCATGCTTTGATAAAATATTTTTTAAAATAAACTTTTGCATTGATAGAACGTACACATTGGAAGGATACAGTTCAGGGAGTTATTACAAACTAAATATAGCCACGTACCCGCCAATCAGGTTGAGAAACAGAACAATCCAGGCCGGGCGCGGTGGCTCACGCCTGTAATCCCAGCACTTTGGCAGGCCAAGGCGGGTGGATCACCTGAGGTCAGGAGTTCGAGACCAGCCTCACCAACATGGAGAAATCCCATCTCTACTAAAAGTACAAAAATAGCCAGGTGTGGTAGAACATGCCTGTAATCCCATCTACTCGGGAGGCTGAGGCAGGAGAATCGCTTGAATCCCAGAGACGAAGGTTGCGGTGACCTGAGATCACGTCACTGTACTCCAGCCTGGGCAACAAAACTCCGTCTCAAAAACAAACAAACAAACAAAGAAAAAAGAAAAGACATAAAACAATCCAGTACCCCAGAGGCCTCCCTCACATCCCTTTCCCAATTACTACCTCTCCAAAGGGTACTGTGAGCCTGACCTCCAACACTAAAAATTACTTTTGTAAGGCAAATTCTGAAACTCTCTGCCTCAGTTTCCTTAACCGTAAAATGGTGGTAAGACACACTCCTGCCTCATAAGCTTGCTGTGCGATGAAATACCAGGCACTGAGCTAAATGTGCGTGATCTCATCTAATTCTCCATGGATGTGCACTGGGAAGGCCTTGTCCACTTTAGGGAGGTTCAATATTCCATTCAAGTTGGCAAGGGGCAGAGCTGGGATTCGTGCCAGGTTTGCCTGAAGCCCACACTCTTAAGAGGCCTCTCACTCTTGTCTTATTGATCCTAATTTTCTGATAGACTGAAAATGTAGTATCTAGAATGCTGTCAGGAAGGAGGAGTCAAGTTGCCTTAACCTAGGCAGAATGTTAAGTACCCCTGATAGCACCTGAGGTGCTCTGGACCTTCGGAGGTGTCTTCTGAATGATGTGCACAGGCATCCAAATCAGTGTTCTAATCTCACGTTGGTTTACATACGTGTTAAGTCTGCTCTGGCTGCTGAAATGACTGAAATGGCCCAAGATGGGTAAAAAGGGGCAGATGCTGTAAAAAAAAAAAAAAAAAAAAAGCACATGCTTCTGGTACTAACCCTGGGACAGGCTTAGGGAATCCTCCCACAGTGCCTCTGCAGTGGCCCCACACTCCTCTCTAAGCCACTCCCACACAGCTCTTGGGAGATATAGGACAGATTTCTTCAAAGGAAGAGAACCCTGTACCTGGGTGACTATTGACGAACAGTGACGCTGGGAGCAGGGTCGCGCAGCCTGGAGTCTCCGCGAGTCCCATGAGGCACAGCCTGGAAAAAGCTGTTAAGGACAGTTAGGCACAAGGCTCCCCTCTGGGAGGAGGCATGGGCGTTCACCCTTCAGAAGGTCATACGGCACACAACCTAGGACAGAGTAACCCCGCCGTCCAGATTCAACATATGTTTACACTGTCCACATTTAGCTTCGCGTGTTTTTTTTGGTTTGTTTGTTTGTTTTTGAGACGGAGTTTCGCTCTTGTTGCCCAGGCTGGGGTGCAATGGCGTGATCTTGGCTCACTGCAACCTCTGCCTCCTGGGTTCAAGCGATTCTCCTGCCTCAGCCTCCTGAGTAGCTGGGATTACAGGCATGTGCCACCATGCCTGTCTAATTTTGTATTTTTAGTAGACATGGGGTTTCTCCATCTTGGTCAGGCTGGTCTTGAACACCCGACCTCAGGTGATCTGCCCGCCCTGGCCTCCCAAAGTGCCGGGATTATAGGGGTGAGCCATCGTGCCCGGCCAGCTTCAGATTTTTTTTAAAGGGAAAAACAAATCAGATATCAGATATAGTTAAAAGCTGGGTGTGGTGGCTCCTGCCTATGTAATCCCAGCACTTTGGGAAGCTGAGGCAGGAGGATCACTCAAGCCCAGGAGTTCGAGACCAGCCTGGAAAACATGGCAAAACCTTTTCTCTACAAAAAATACAAAAACTAGCTGGGCGTGGTGGTGTGTGCCTGTAGTACCAGCTCCTCGGGAGGCTGAGGTGGGAGGATTGCTTGAGCCTTGAAAGTCGAGGCTGTGGTGAGCTGTGATCATGTGACTGCATTCCAGCCTGAAGTAAGATCATGTCTCAAAAATAAAATACTATAAAAAAGCCCCAAAAGCCCCCCTCTCTGATCCCTCCCTAGTCCAATTCTCCCTTCTCCCCCACCCAGAAAGAACTGCTCTTCTCAAACTGGTGTAAGTTCTTCTAAGCCATGCTGTATTTCCACTACATGTATTTGTCAATAAATAAAACAAAGCGACTTTTGTTTTAAAAAATACATATAGAAATGGCACTGCACAGAATATCTCACTACCAGCTGTTAAAATTTCTGCTTATCTGAATGGGTACAGGTGACACCTCACTATTATTTCAATGGCCATTTCCCTGACTACATGTGGGTGTCTGTTCACATGAGCGTAGTCACTGGGCAGTCTCTCTGACCTGCCCCTTTATACCCTTGCCTATGTGTGTGTCTTCTGACTGATGCGGTTCCTCTCCTTTTCCCCTCATAGCCAAACTTCACTCCAGAGGAGCCTGTATTTATTCTCACTCCCTTGCCTTTCCTCCACTGAAATCCAGGCCTGACCCTCGGCTTCCCAGAGAAGTGTTCTCACCACAGCCTTCAATGAGCTTCTGATTTCTTTTTTTTTTTTGTTTTTGTTTTTGTTTTGTTTTTTTTTGAGACGGAGTCTCGCTCTGTCGCCCAGGCTGGAGTGCTGTGGCCGGATCTCAGCTCACTGCAAGCTCCGCCTCCCGGGTTCCCGCCATTCTCCTGCCTCAGCCTCCCGAGTAGCTGGGACTACAGGCGCCCACCACCTCGCCCGGCTAGTTTTGTATTTTTTAGTAGAGACGGGGTTTCACCGTGTTAGCCAGGATGGTCTCGATCTCCTGACCTCGTGATCCACCCGTCTCGGCCTCCCAAAGTGCTGGGATTACAGGCTTGAGCCACCGTGCCCGGCCTGAGCTCCTGATTTCTAAATCTGACGGAAATGTTCCAGTTCTGCCCTATGGCCATGTAGCCCAATTTCTACTGCACACTCCTTGGCCTCAACCCACCACTCTCCGGGAAGTCTATCCTGGGCCTTCTCCTATCACACGATGCCCGGGCTAGGACCTGCGCCTGCCCCTTGGTGCCCTTCCCTCCACTCCTGCTGCCTCATTTCACGCCCTCACTGCCGCTCTCCGTCTTGCAGCAGCTTCTGTCTGAGGACTTGCTCTCACCTGTCTATCCCCCAACAATGCCACCAAAGGAATCATTTTCAAAAATCACTCCACAATCACAAACCCCTGGGACCTCCCACATCCCTAAGCGAGCATTCAGTCTTGAAAGGTCCTACTCCCTAGCCAGAAACATCATGAATATCAAACTGCTGCCAAACATACCAAGCTTTCTCCCAACTCCTCCTTCTATTAGGAGTCCCTGGCCTCTTCCTGCCCTCATGGGTCTCCCTTCAGGAAGGTGGCTGCAATCCCTCCTGCATGCAGCTTTCCTCCTACACTGAAGACTGGTGGAGCTGCCTGTCTCCATCTCCTTGCAACTGCATATACTCGATAGGTGTTGTCTGAATGACCACACATATTCCTCACTGGAAAACTAACTATCTGAAAAGTAATCATGTAACCTTTTAAAAACCTTTTTAAACATTTTATTTATATATATATATTTTTAGATGGAGTCTTGCTCTGTCGCCCAGACTGGAGTGCAGTGGTACAATCTTGGCTCACTGCAACCTCTGTCTCCTGGGTTTTCAAGCAATTCTCCCGCCTCAACTTCCCAAGTAGCTGGGATTACAGGTGCATGCCACCACACCTGACTAATTTTTGTATTTTTAGTGGAGACAGGGTTTCACCATGGTGGCAAGGCTGGTCTTGAATTCCTGACCTCAAGTGATCCACCTGCCTCGGCCTCCCAAAGTGCTGGGATTATGGGAATGAGCCACTGCACCCAGTCACTTTTTTCTTTTTTTTTTTTTTTAATTTAAGAGACAGGGTCTCTCTCTTTCACCCAGGCTGGAGTGCTGTAGTGTGATCATAGCTCACTGTAGCTTTGAAGTCTGGGGCTCAAGTGATCCTCCTGGCTCAGCTTCCTGAGTACCTGGAACTACAGGCATGCACCATGATGCTCAGCTAATTTTTTTTTTTTTTTTTTTTTTTTGTAGAGAGCAGGTCTTGCTATATTGCCCAGGCTGGTCTCAAACTCCTGGCCTCAAGCAATCCCCCGACTTTGGCCTCCCCAAGTGCTGAGATTACAGGTGTGAGCCACCGTGCCTGGCCAGGTAACATTCTTGACCATCTGAGTATGTGATGTGTATGTGACGTACCACTCTGGGTGGTAAGCTCCAAGTTAAGTATCTCCAGGATAGAGAGGGTGCTAAAACTGTAAATGGGAACAGCATCACCAAATAAACTTATTTTGCTTCTGGGTTTGGAGGGCACGGAAGTGAAGAAAGTGCGATGTGCATGTTAGTTACTGTTGCTGAATCTCAGCTTATTTATATTCAAACTTTGAGTACTTATGGGGCCACGCTAAGACTTAATCCTTTGACAGGCCACAGGTTAACTAAGGGCCCAATAAGTGTAGAACGAATTCCATCTAACCCCCACCACTCTTGCAGGGAAAATGCAGAGTGCAGGTCTGAACAAAGTACCATTTTTCGAAAGGGAAAAAGTTACCTGAACTTCTGAAGCAGCACAAAAAATCTGTAGCACAAAGGTCCGAAGATGACCAGAAACTGCCACCAGAGGGCAAGCCACCGATGAGGCTACGACAGACCATCCATCCCTTAAAGCTCAATTACGTGGAGTTTTTTTCCCTCTCCTTAGCCCACAGAAACATGAGAAACCATGCTGTTTTAAAAGACTGGAAATGAGAGCGAGGTTCGTTTTTGCTCTCTGCAGAGCTTGGCCTCTTTAGCCCTCTGGTTAGATCATCATAGGAACACGTGGTCAGTCCCATTAGCCTACAGAACCCCATCAAATGAAAGCCACATACAATTTTCAATTTGGAGAACACACATAGTTTGGTGCCTTATATAAATTTGTAATCAGGTCGCTAATGTATTTAGGCTTTACAAGCCTTTGAAATGTAAGCTGGGTGTGGTGGTGCATAGCTACAGTCCCAGCGACTTGGGAGGCTAAGGCAGGAGAATCACTTGAGCCCAGGAGTTCTAGGCTGGAGTGAGCTATGATTGCACCACTGCACTCAAGCCTGGATGACGAGCAAGACCCCTTTCTCTGAAAAAAATTAAATAAAAACCAAAAAACTCCTTTGAAAGACAGTGCTGTGAAACAAATAAAATTTTAAAAAAAGACTCTGATTCAGTTATCACTTGTTGAAGACCAATGATGTACCAGGAACTGGTAGGTGCATTCACAGGAGTTAACTAATGCTAATCTCACGACAACACAAGAAGTAGGTGTTAAGTACAACGAGCAGTCATGTTGTTTCCAGAACACATTTAATATGAGAATGAACCAAGGACAAGAGTCATTAACATGTGGCTTTCAGTGAATCAAGTCTTGTGCCATATCAAGAGCCCCCAAGGGTACCAGAGGCCAGGGACCACAACACTGTACTACTGTGCTCTCAGCAAAGTGGCTCCGCTCACTCAGGAAGGCAAAGACTAGTGTGATGAGTGCTCTAAAAAGCTGTTGCCAGCAGGGACCTGAGGCCCAGAACCCACGGACCCAAGTCCACTGCCAAAGAAACCCCCTCTCTGACCCTGCCCTCAGCTTCCCCTGGGAGGACCCTGCCCTCCTGACCACCGTTTTCCTCCCTGGCCTCAGGAGGAGCTGGGCTTCCTCCCCAAGGCTGTGCTGCTCCTTTCCGCTTTGTTCCTCTGCTACCGCACCAGCTCTCCGGCAGGAATACTGGGTCTGTGTCGTGAACCCAGAGCCTCCTGTCACACGCCACAGTGGCAGAGTGGGCCGGCCTTGGAGCCAGACTGCCCGAGTTCCTATCCTGTCTCCACCACATGCATGTGAAGGCCCAGAGAGTGTCTGCCACACAGTGACATCAATGTCATCTTAAGAAACAGCCATGATGGGACCTCAGCTACTTCTCTGTGCTCCACGGGCATCCTTGTGTTCTACCCAGGTACGCTTTTTTCTAAAGCATGAGATTTAAGTGCACAAGGGCCCAGCCCTCTGGTCACTAAGATGCCATGCCATGAAGCTCACAGATACCCAGGTCCACGTCAGGGTGTGGCCTGCCCACCAAACCTCTTCCTCTGCCAAAGGATACAGAATGTGGGAATCCAAGTGATTGAGCGAGGCCCAGCACACCGAATTCACCTGGTGAGGAAGCACACAGCAAGACGGAAAGTTATTCCACAGTAATATGCTTTCCTGTGGAATAACTTGTGGGGACACAGACATGTGACTTCTTTCTTCAGGTCTTGTTCCTCTTCAAATGGGCTGGAACAAACATTCTGAGGGCAGGGCTTGAGCAGGACAGGAAGTAACCTCAAGTCTGAGTCCTCCAACAGAGCCACAGGGAGACATCTGGTATATCTGGCATACCCTCTGGGCAGGGCTGAATGGCAGGAGATAAGCCTAACTCTGAAGGTGTATCTTACTTCACCCAGAAGCCATTTTCAACCTGTAACCATCTTGCGGCTTATGTCCCAACTGAATAGCAAGTCACAGCTTCTCATGGATGCCGCCATCACCCCACTGCAACTTAAAGGTTGCTCCCTAGACAGGAAGCTCCTCTTATTTGTTTAAGCCTCAGTGCTGGCTGCGGCCTGGCTGGATGACGTATCACTCCAACACACAGGGCAGGACCCCTCCTATCCAGGCCACAGTCACTGTCACCCATGTCCAAGGAACTCTCTGCCCTGGTGTGGGCCCTTTCAGATCAACTCCTGGACCCCTGGAGGGACAGTCCCGAGGACCAGTTAAAGAAGCGCTGTTTCAACCTACCCCAATCATCTCATTTCACTTTCTTTTCCAAGACAAGAAACTCCTGGGACCCTTTTCTTTCCCTATGGGTTCTGAGCAACTATAAATCCATTTTTTGAGATAGGGTCTCACTCTGTTACCAAGGTTGGAGTGCAGTGGCACGATCATGGCTCACTGCAGCCTCGATCTCCCGGCCTCAGGTGATCTTCCCACCTCACCTCCCCCCGAATCCCCAAGTAGCTGGGACTACAGGTGCACACCACCACACTCAGATAATTATTATTATTTTTTTTTGTAGAGACGAGTTTTCACCATGCATGTTCCGCTGCCCAGGTTGGTCTGAAACTCCTAGGCTGAAGTAAAAATCAAGTCCTATGGAAAAATGAGGTAACCATGCTCTGCCCTCTTCCCCAATTGCTCTCCTCTATCCTGAATTTGGCCAACTACCCCCACGGCCAAGTGTGCAGCAAGACTACAGGGATGGGCAATGTACCTTCCGGTTGGTGAAGTAGAGGTTTTCGTGCATGAACACCTTAAGCGTAGGGGTCTTCAGACTTTGCAGGTTGATGATGCCATACTTGGAGCCTCCGACTTTGACATCGTTCACTGTGAAGAGCCGGTCACTGTTGGTATCTGCCTGGAGAAGAGAAAGGGGCAGTGGGTGACATCCCAGCCTGCGCCTGGTGGGTTACGTAAGAGGGACCTGCTCGTCTCTCCTGGCCCCCATGCTCTGTGCATTTTCACTGGGTGAGAGCTCCTCTCCATGAGTGTGGAGATGACCTCACTTCCCCTAATTCAGTGCAGCCATCTCTGGGCAAAGTCAGTACATGTCAGATCTAACAATTCAAGAGGAAGGATGAGAATGGCAGTGAGGGGACATGGCCAGAAAGTCTGAGATCTGCATGAGGACCTCACTCAGAAGTGGGTTTGGGAGAGTCCCAGCATGCACACAGAGGAATGTGCCACGTGCCATCACGAAGCCTGTGCAGCAATAGGAGAAATGCTAGTTCCTATTACATAGGCACTAATTTTTTTTACCACCATGAAAACAAACAAAAAACCCACTGAATAAAACGTGCAACAGAAAAAGACTGCATTCAAATATAGGCTTTTTTGGCCGGGCGCGGTGGCTCAAGCCTGTAATCCCAGCACTTTGGGAGGCCGAGGCGGGTGGATCACGAGGTCAGGCGATCGAGACCATCCTGGCTAACACGGTGAAACCCCGTCTGTACTAAAAAATACAAAAAACTAGCTGGGTGCGGTGGCGGGCATCTATAGTCCCAGCTACTTGGGAGGCTGAGGCAGGAGAATGGCATAAACCCGGGAGGCGGAGCTTGCAGTGAGCTGAGATCCGGCCACTGCACTCCAGCCTGGGCGACAGAGCGCGATTCTGTCTCAAAACAAACAAACAAACAAACAAAAAACAAATACAGGCTTAGCCCAGGCTGGAGTGCAGTGGCGCGATCTCGGCTCACTGCAAGCTCCGCCTCCCAGGTTCACGCCATTCTCCTGCCTTAGCCTCCCGAGTAGCTGGGACTACAGGCGCCTGCCACCTAGTTTTTTTGTATTTTTAGGAGAGAGGGGGTTTCACCGTATTAGCCAGGATGGTCTTGATCTCCTGACCTCGTGAGCTGCCCGCCTCGGCCTCCCAAAGTGCTGGGATTACAGGCTTGAGCAAAGGTAGGCTATTTTTTTTTTTTTTTTTAAAGAGGTGGGGTCTCACTGTTGTCACCCAGGCTGGAGTACAGTGGCATGATCATGGCTCATGATAACCCTGAACTCCTGGGCTCAAGTGATCTTCTCTCCTCAGCCTCCTGAGCAGCTAGGACTACAGGCATGAACCACTGTGCCTGGCCACTTTTATATTTTTTTTGTAGCGATAGTGTCTCACTATGTTGTCCAGGCTGGTCTTGAACTTCTGGCCTCAAGTGATCCTCCTGCCTCAGCCACCCAAAGAGCTGGGATTACAGGTGTGAGGCACCATGCCTGGCTCAGGATGTGGGCTAATTTTTTTTTTTTAGAGGGAGTCTCACTCTGTCGCCCAGGCTGAAGTGCAGTGGCACGATCTCAGCTTGCTGAAGCCTCCACCTCCCAGGTTCAAGC
Organism: Macaca fascicularis; assembly: GCF_037993035.2. NCBI lineage: Eukaryota > Metazoa > Chordata > Mammalia > Primates > Cercopithecidae > Macaca > Macaca fascicularis. The sequence continues at coordinate 140,818,012 of NC_088381.1, read as the reverse complement.
TATTCTCTCACCTCAGCCTCCTGAGTAGCTAGGACTACAGGTGTGAACCACCACACCCAGCTAATTTTGGTATTTTTAGTATAGACGGGGTTTCACAATGTTGGTCAGGCCAGTCTCGAACTCCTAACCTCAAGTGATCCTCCCACCTCGGTCTCCCAAAGTGCTGGGACTACAGGTGTGAGCCACTGCACTTGGCCCTATTTTTGTTTTTTCTTCTGAGACAGAGTCTTGATCTGGTTGCTCAGGCTGGAGTGCAGTGGCACAATCATGACTCACTGCAGCCTTGACTTCCTGGGATCAAGTGATCCTCCCACCTCAGCCTCCCGAGTAGCTGCGACTACATGCACATATCACCATGCCCAGCTAATTTATATTTTTTGTAGAGACAGGGTTTACCCATATTGCTTAGGCTGGTCTCGAACTTTTGGGCTCAAGTGAACTGCCTGCCAAAGCCTCCCAAAATGCTGAGATGACAGGCATGAACCACTGTGCCAGATGTGGGCTATTTTAAGCTTTTCTTTTCTCATTTTAAAACATGATGTGGTTAGTTGCTATTTCAAAGCAAAAACTCTACATAGTTATGTGTTTTGTATATATTAATAAATACAGACCCACACACAGATTTGGACGCTGGTTTTGGTGAAACTGTATCAACTTTGTTAAGTTTACCCAGGAAGAAGTCATGTTCCCAGAGAATCATTAAGACCAGACTCAGATCTGAAAAACTGTGCTCCAGGTGGCAAGCCAGTCTCCGGCCCTGCGGTCCCACCGGCCAGCCAGAGTCACTGTGACTTTGGGTGATGGAGACGACCTACCACATGTAAAGCCTGGGTCAGGAGAGATGAAGCACGAGGGTCGGGGTGTCCAGGCTTGTGAAGAGTGGCCTGTGTATCACCAGACCCCACATGCCAATGACCCCCACTGTTCCCATGCGCTGTACCCCAGGGAAGGGACTACTGAGGGGAACCCACCGCAACAGAAGATTCTACTCATTCAGTCAAACCATATCCCCAAGCACACACGGAGAGAAAAGCCACACGGGAGAATGTGGGCCCGGCCCCCAACACCCCTCACACAGAAGGACCCCGCTGTGGTGGTCTCCTGGGGCAGAAGGATGCAGTGTTGACCTCCAGGGTCAATCTCTAGCATCGGCCTCCAGTCCGGCCAGCAGATGACCGAGTCCAGATGCTCCTGCCTCTGTATCCTCGTCTCACTCTCCCTCGCTTTCCCTCAGCCTCCAGGAAGGACAGGGCTTGCCGGGCACACCCTGCTCTTACGTGGTCCATTGAGAGGTCAGGGACCTTTGTTTGCAGTGGACCCTCTAGCTCTCTGCCAACATTTCCTTGGCCTCTGGGTTTAAGCGACTGACCTTGGCCTCCAGCTTGGGTCCATCCCAAACCAGAGAAGGCCTTTCTCCCCCTGCAAATGATGTGATGGAGGTGTGTTGATGGGAGGTGCCCCTGAGGCCAGGGCGGCAAGCAAGGAGTCCTACCCTCTAGTGACCAAAGGCATACTGGGCTGCAGGTTTAGCCACCAAGTCCTGTCCCACTTCAGGAAGAATTAGATGTCCCCTGGTCCACTGTGAACCTTTTTAAATGAATATATAACACAGCCAAGGAGAAGTTACTGTGTCAGGTTTCTTAGTCAAGGTGTGGCTGGGTCCAGACTCTGATGTCAAACAATGGAACTGATGTGGGGGTGATGATGGTCACCACACAGCCTGCCTGCCAGCTCAGCATCTCCCAGCCGGGAGCCAGCAGGCAGGTTAAAATCATACAACCAAGAAGATGCCACCTGCTTTCATTGCAGTTGGCTTCTCCAGAGCCAGGCTTGATGACTGGCAACGCTAAGCCACAAAGTGTCCAGAGGGTGGTACTCACATCCTAGGTATCCACAGCTGTCCCCCTCCCACTCACCAGTATGAGGTTAAATCGGTCGCTTGCCAAGGCGGAGGGATCCAAGCTCCGAATCTGGACCTTTTTCCTCTCCATGCAACTGAGACGCAGCTCGTGGGCTAAACTGCAGAAACAGAGGGTAGGGGCATGGATGCTGTAGCTGACATGCATGAAGAAGATTCGGGGGTCTCTGGCCTTCCCTCCCCGCTGAGGCCCATCTCTCCTCGTCAGCCTGCTCCATAGTACTTCTCAGCAATGGAGCTGAGCAAGATCCCAGATTATGTGAATTTGAGTTTCCCCACAGAACACTCAGGAAGATGAAAATGAAGAAGTGAGTGGCCCATTTACAGAGTCAAAGAGTGGGAGTTAGAGGGACTTGTGCCTGCATCATCCAGTACACCTCCTTCTCCTGAGATGACCAAAGTGCTGGAGATGAAACAATGGTCTGGAGGGCACTCCACTGCTGGGAAGAGCCCCAGGATATGCTGCCTCTTGTTTCGCAGGATGAGGAACAGATCTAACTAGAGTTTTAACTCTTTCTGTCTCAGAAGGAGGAAAACAGAGGAGGGGCCTACCCTGCCTGATACCCACGGTGTTTCTGGCCTTCCCTGAAGGGGTCCTGCTCCAAGGTGCGAGGGCTGTGCCCCAGGAAGCTGCCTTAAATGCAGGGTTCTTCACTTACACATGTACAGTGGGGGCAGGAGACGCAGGGTTGGGCGCTCAGGTGTTGGAGTCAGACAGTTCCCCACTTCTAGCTTTACCTTGAGCAAATCACTCCACTCTGAGCCCCAGTCTCTTCCTCAGGAAATGGGGAAAAGTATCGGCCTATCTCACAGGGTTTTAGTTAGAATTGTATCAGACATCATAAGTACTTGGATAAAGTTTAGTACACACACATCCATTTAATGCCCCATTTTTGGTGACAACTCATTAGAAGGGAAAGAAGCATGCAGAAATGTCATGGGAATGAAGTTGTAGGATCTTCTACTAGAATGACTTATGAGTACCAGAGAATAGACATCTCTGCCTATGTCCCCATCCTCTCTCCCTAGCCTCCTGCAAGAGTCCCTCTCCTTCAGTCTAGAGAGAACAGCTTTCTCAGGGTGGGTTTAAGCAGCAGAAGGCAGGCTCTGAACTGGAGCCCCTCAACTATGCAGGTGCCTCACGGGGTAGCCACATGGTCTGTCCAGATTGGATTCTTGTACCATGAAAATAAGAAACAGGAAAAGAACATTCATGAAGAAACATAACAAAGAGGCATTGTCTTACTGGCAATAACTGGTGACGTTGAGAAAACCCAGTTGGCTTTTTCGGAGCATGGAAGATGCATTAAATCCCATCCTGGCAATCTAGATTTATTACAAAAAAGAGAACAATTCAATGAAGATTTATTTGTTATGGGATAATGGAGAATGTTTTTCGTTCCACAGGACGCAATAAAGGAAATAGGCACTAAATTGGCAGAAACTTTATGCATAAAAATCCAATGGTATCCTTTCCAAGTCTCCTGTCCTTGGCAAGAGGAAAGGCCCAGCACAAGAAAGTGTGGGCGAAGGCCGGGCGCGGTGGCTCACGCCTGTAATCCCAGCACTTTGGGAGGCCGAGGCGGGTGGATCACAAGGTCAGGAGATCGAGACCATCCTGGCTAACATGGTGAAACCCCGTCTCTACTAAAAATACAAAAAGAAATTAGCTGGGTGTGGTGGCACGCAACTGTAGTCCCAGCTACTTGGGAGGCTGAGGCAGGAGAATGGCTTGAACCCGGGAGGCGGAGCTTGCAGTGAGCCGAGATCACACCACTGCACTCCAGCCTGGGCAATAGAGCGAGACTCCGTCTCAAAAAAAAAAAAAAAAAAAAAAATGTGAGCAGGAAAGTCTGCTCCTCAACCCTGCCATGTTCTCCATCCACATACACCCAGAGGGATGAAGTCACCAGGTGCAAGAGTGCAGCAATGGGACTGCAAACAGGCCTGCATCACTTTCCATTCCACCTGTGGTGACTCAAGGCTGGAACTATATGTTCCATTGCCTACCTTGACAACAATATATGCTAGCATCTAGACCTGTGTCAAGATGGCCTATATTCCAAACCATGCATCCTGGTCTTCTATTTAAAATAGAAAGCTGGGTCGGGCATGGTGGCCCACACCTCTAATCCCAAACTTTGGGAGGCCAAGGTGGGCGGATTACTTGAGGCCAGGAGTTCAAGATCAGCCTGGCCAACATGGTGAAACTCCATCTCTACAAAAAAAATACAAAAATTAGCTGGGCATGGTGGCAGGCACCTGTAATCCCAGCTACTTGGGAGGCTGAGGCAGGAGGCTCACTTGAACCTGGGAGGTGGAGGCTGCAGTGAGCCGAGATCACACCACTGCACTCCAACCTGGGCGACAGAGTGAGACCCTGTCTCAAAAAAAAAACCCAAAAACCAAAAAACAGTTACTAAAATAGTATCACACTGCCTCCCAAGATTCCTTCAGGAATGACAAAACAGAACTGCTGAAGAAGGCTGGGCGCAGTGGCTCGCACATATAATCCCAGCACTTTGGGAGGCCGAGGCGGGCAGATCACTTGAAGTCAGGAGTTCAAGACCAACCTGGACAACATGGTGAAACCCTGTCTCTACTAAAAATAAAAAAATTAGCTGGGCATGGTGGGACGTGCCTGTAGTCCCAGCTACTCAGTATGCTGAGGCAGGAAACTGCTTGAACCCGGGAGGCAGAGGTTGCGCTGAGCCGAGATCATGCCACTGCACTCCAGCCTGGGTAACAAAGTGAGACTCCATCTCGAAAAGATAAATAAATAAATAAATAACTGCTGAAAAAATTTAGCAAACAAGAAAATGGGGATGGAAGGAGGGGCTCTTGGCTGTTCTTATTCTTGTCTTCTTTCTGTCAGGGAAAAGCTGGGGCCACACCCCCTGAAGTGCCTCTGCTAACTGTTGCAGGGGCATCTAACTGGCACCCTTTTCAACAGTGGATGGACAGGTGCTGGCAGGAGCAGAGGACAGGGGGGCGAAGGGGTGAGGAGCCCACCTTTTTCTGCTTGTCCTCTTCCTCAAGCAGCCGCAGTCTCTTGCTCTCCATCTCCTTCTGCCGGATGCTCTCTTTCGTCAGGGGGTTGCAGTTGTTATGTCCAGGGAGCAAGCGGAAGTAGCGTTTCTTTTCAGGGTCAAAGTAAAACCCAGGTAGCTCTTTACATAAAAAAATTAAATGCATCAATTTCAACCACTGTGAACTGACCACCTGAGTTGGGTGCCCAGTGGCCTCTCCCCCCACCTCATGGCTGCCTGTCTTTTCTGAGAGCGGGGATGAGCTGCCTTGTCAAGCAACATCCTGGACTGTGCTCAGTCCTGGAGGAGGCAGTTTGCCTCAGGACCACCATTCCTGATGCACCCAGCTCCCTCCCTGAGTGTTTCAATTTGCTCCTGCAACTCCTTCTGAGCCAGGAATGGGTCTCAGCCTTCCCTGTGCGCAGGGGCCAGGAGTCTCACCCAGCAAGTGGCCTTACCTGGCACAGAGGAGGCCCCAGCTGTGCCAGACGAGGTCGACGGAGACTCATCATCACCGTGGCTGGAATCCTGAGCCGACTGCGCTGCCTGGGAGTCGGACCTGTTGACACACAGCTGTGTTAACTTGGAGCCCAGGGCTTGAGTTCCAGGCATTCTGACTGGGGGTCCATTCGGGCAGTCCTGCAACCTTCACCTCTGATCTCTGACCTTTCTGATTACTTGAGAAGCACTGATCTCCTCTTGCAAATACAACAAAATAGGGCAAGGTTTTGGTTTTTCACTCTTTTTTCTTTCGTTAAAAGAGAACAGATGTCAGTGATTCCCTCTTCTTATTTTGTCACTCAAGCATTTTGTGAGGTCTTGTGGAATTTTCCAGATTAAAAGAAAAAATAGAAATCTCTGCCAATAAGAATTTTACCAGCTGGGCTCATTTGTCAGCACAACGGCAGTTACAAGGCTAGGTGAATTTCATTCTTTATTGGATTCAGTAGCATGAAGAGTTTAACTTTTACTTGACTACACAATCTTACAGACAGAAAAATTGGGCTTTGGGGGACAGAGTTGATTAGTTCAGTAACACTGGGATAGAGCCGTGGCTAAAACACTTGATGTGTAAATCCACAAGTAGCTTCTGTGGGAATTATAGGCTGAAGGATGTAGTAGAGGCGTGTGCCACGCCACCCAGATAATTTTTGTATTTTTAGTAGAGAGGGGGTTTCGCCATGTTGGCCAGACTGGTCTCAAACTCCTGACCTCAAGTGATCCACCTGCCTTGGCCTCCCAAAGTGTTGGGATTACAGGCGTCAGCCACCATGCCCGGCCCAGCCAACTTTATTTTAAAAATACATTTAATGTTGCCTTGGCCTGGCGTGGTGGTTCACGTCTATAATCCTAGCACTTTGGGGGGCTGAGGCAGAAGGATCACTTGAGCTCAGGACTTTGAGACCAGCCTGAGCAACAGAGTGAGACTTCATCTCTTAAGGAAATAAATAAATGTAATGTAGCCTGGTGTACAGTGTTTTAAAGTCTATACTAGTATAATGTCCTAAGCCTTTGTGTTCACTCATCACTCTCACTGACTTCTAGTCCTGCAAGCTCTATTCACAGGAAGTGTCATATATAGGTATACCATTTAAAAAAAAATCCTATATACCCTATCTTTACTGTATCTTTTCTATGTTGAGATCCACAAATACCACTGTGTCCTGCCTGCCTCTCGAATTCAGTAGTCACATGCTGCACAGGTTTGCAGCCTAGGAGCAATGGGCTACACCCATATAGCTTAGGTGTGTGGCTGGCTGTACCATGTAGGTTTGTGTTAAGTATGTGCTATGATGTTTGCGTGACACGACAGCCTAATAACACATTCCTCAGAATGCATTCCCCCTCGTTAAGTGAAGCATGAGTGTATATCCTTGTCCAAGACTTAGGCTGAATAAAATTTGGTTTCCACAAAGGTATTTTCATAAAAAGTCTACAAAATGAGAAACGGTTTTCCAGCTGTATCAGATAACGTCTACCTCCAGCCTTAGGACGAATGCCCTGGCCAGAGGTCGTGGTCGCGTAGGAAAGAACAGAGAGTGGTCCACTCCCCTCATTACTCAGTGTGGTGGGCTGGCCCACCACAGCCACATGCCCTGGGAGCACGTTAGGAAGGCAGGCTCTCCTCAAGACCTCTCAGACCCACGGAATCAGAACTTGCATTGGGACGAGTCCCCTGGTGATCTCCATGCCTGTGAGCGTGTGACATGCCATGCGTACAATGCCAGCAGCACACTGGGCAAAAGTGGCTCCCCAGAGTGGCACACTTGCCTGTCTTCAGGATCACGGAGTCTGAACCAAGGGTTCTGCTGGTGGCTTCTTCTCCCATGTCTTCTTCTACTCTGCCAGCTACTTTTATTCATTTCTGTTCCTAAAAGAGAAAAACAAAAATTCCATGGATCTCCATGTGGAAAAGGTGTGGGCTTTTCTGTTTGCTTCTTGACAGCTGCTTCATGTTCAGCACCAGCAAAAGGCTGGCCCACCCTGGGTTATCATCAGATTTGCCACACCAAGCCTTACCCAGGAAGGGCTGCCTCCAGCACTCTCCCAACATCCTTCCCACTTCCTTCCTGTCACCCCTAGTTGACCACATAGCTCCCTACTCCACAGAAATAGGGATGGCTGGGCACGGTGGCTTATGCCTGTAATTCCAGCACTTTGGGAGGCTGAGGCGGGCGGATCATGAGATCAGTTCGAGATCAGCCTAACCAACATAGTGACACCCCGTCTTTACTAAAAATACAAAACTTAGCCAGGAGTAGCGTGCACCTGTAATCCCAGCTACTCAGGAGGCTGAGGCAGGAGAATAGTTTGAACCTGGGAGGCGGAGTTTACAGTGAGCCGAGATCGCGCCACTGCACTCCAGCCTGGGCGACAGAGTGAGACTCCATCTCAGAAAAGAAAAGAAAAGAAAAGAAAAGAAAAGAAAAGAAAAGAAAAGAAACGTTGCTAGGCATGAATCCCCTAACTTCACTCCCTTCTGCTCCACAAATACCTGCCTTTACTAATTGTCTTCTTCCTTGTCTTGGACAACAGGTATCACTGCTCCTTTTCAAAAAGCAGACCCATCCCACCTGGCTATCGATCTCATTCCTCCCCAGGAACTGCAGACATCTGTTTCTACATATGTTAATGTCTCCTTCTCCTTATCTCAGCTTAAAAACATGCCCAGGTTTTTCATTTGTTAGTGTTCCATTTCTAATCCAAAAAGAATGGGCATATTCTGAAAGAATGGTCTATATCCACGAACTCTGTGTCTTCATCTCCCAATATTCCTCAACCCACTGCAGCCAAGCTTCCTCTGTCCTCGCCTTTCTGCTAAAATGCTCTTGCTCGTGATCACCTACTTGCCAAAGTGAGTGGTCTCTTTTTAGCCCTTATTCCTGCAACATGCGGCAGGCACCAGGAGGCTACATTCTTCCTTTGGCTTCTGTAATATCTTTCTCTTGGTTTTCTTCTTGCTAAATGAATCCTTTGCTCATTTCTCCTGGGTCACACACCCTGTGTGTGCTTCCCATTGTTCTGTCCTAGATCCTCTTCTTTTCAGACTTAACACCATCTCATCTACCAATGCAGATGCAGCTCCAACCCTAATATCCCTACTGAGCATCAGATTCCTATATGCTGCTTCCTGTCTATTTCCGCAGATCCAACAGGTTCAAAAGTGAGTTCATGATTTCTCCCTAACCCCCGGATCTGCTCTTTTGCTTGTCTAAATTTCTCTTTTCTGAAAGTAATATCCCTGCTCCTGCAGCCCAAATGTGTGTGCTTGGTTTTGTTTGTTTGTTTTGAGATGGAGTCTCGCTCTGTTGCCCAGGCTGGAATGTAGTGGCGCCATCTCAGCTCACTGCAACCTCTGCCTCTCGGGTTCAAGCAATTCTCCTGCCTTAGCCTCCAAAGTAGGTGGTACTACAGGCACCCGCCACCACACCTGGCTAATTTTTGTATTTTTAGTGAAGACGGGGTTTCACCATGTTGGCCAGGCTGTTCAAGAACTCCTGGCCTCAAGTAATCTACCTGCCTCGTCCTCCCAAAGTGCTGGGATTACAGGTATGGGCCACCAAGCCTGGCCCCCAAATTTTTATCTTATTAATCGTCCTAAACAATGGCTCCTGAACACCATGTGTGGGTTTCCCTATGGATCAGTTATCTTATACCCCAGCTAAAGAATACAGTTGTGGCCGGGCGCGGTGGCTCAAGCCTGTAATCCCAGCACTTTGGGAGGCCGAGACGTGTGGATCATGAGGTGAGGAGATCAAGACCATCCTGGCTAACACGGTGAAACCCCGTCTCTACTAAAAAAATACAAAAAACTAGCCGGGCGAGGTGGCGGGCGCCTGTAGTCCCAGCTACTCGGGAGGCTGAGGCAGGAGAATGGTGTAAACCCGGGAGGCGGAGCTTGCAGTGAGCTGAGATCCGGCCACTGCACTCCAGCCTGGGCGACACAGCGAGACGCCGTCTCAAAAAAAAAAAAAAAAAAAAAAAAAGGATTCCGTTGTATTTATTAATAGTTAAGTTACAAGCTGAAAGGCACTGTGCACAGGAAGGGAAGCACGTGTGGCCACTGTTAAGACTGGTAGGAAAATGGCTGCATGCGGTAGCTCATGCCTATAATTCCAGCACTTTTGGGAGGCTGAAGTGGGAGGATTGCTTGAGCCCAGAGTTTGAGACCAGCCTGGGCAACACAGTGAGACCTCATCTCAAAAAAAGAAAAAGACTGATAGGAGAAATAAGCCCTACTGACATAAAGCTTATTATTATTACCAACTCTAGAAAAAGGTCAAAATTCCTTTAGAGTGTATGTTCTGTATATGAAATGATTCTAATTTGTTTAATTATGTAACAATGTATGAATACAGCAAGGAACACACGAATTGGTGAGTCAGACTTCAGATCACCCACAGGAGGCAGGACCGTGTCCCACTCACACCATTATCCTCAACAGGCGGCTGCACAATCAGCAGGACACAGCTGATGAGAAAAGCACTGACAAGTGCCAATTTGGGCCAGGGAGAGCATGTGTTCACCCCTAACTCATATAGGCCCCAGGTACAGGCACTTCAATCCGGTAAGGGGGCCTGCCAACATCAAGTAATATAGTTGTTGAGGTTGGGCAAAAATCCTTTTAAAGGCCAGGTGTGGTGGCTCATGCTTGTAATCCCAGCACTTTGGGAGGCCGATGCGGGTGGATTACCTGAGGTCAGGAGTTCGAGATCAGCCTGGCCAACGTGGTGAAACCCCGTCTCTACTAAAAGTACAACAATTCACCGGGCGTGGTGGCGGGTGCCTGTAATCCCAGTTACTTGGGAGGCTGAGGCAGGAGAATCGCTTGAACCTGGGAGGCGGAGGCTACAGTAAGCCACGACTGCACCATCGCACTCCAGCCTGGGCAATAGAGCGAGACTCCGTCTCAAAAAAAAAAAAGAAAAAAAAAGAAAAAGAAAAAAATCATTTAAAAAGTCACACTAATAAAGCCTTCCAAATACAGAAAGAGTTTAAAGGCTAGTACGAACACAGTACCTTTCTAGTACTTTTAAGAAGCCTGTTCAGGGGTGGGGAGTGTGTCTTCCCCAAACACAAACATAGTTCATTCTCTACGGCCGCTTTACAGTCCATGCTTGCACTCATCACTCTGCATGACTCTTTGTTCATACTCCCATCTTATACTGGATGTGAGGTGAATTCTATAAGGCAAACATCTTACTTTGTTCTTTTTTCTATTCCTAGCATCCATGACCTAGTTGGTGCTTAGCAAATTTCTGCTGAACTGAAGCAAAGCAAAACGAAACCTGTGGCTACTTTAAGTCCCAAGTAGCTTCTTTCTGCTCTGGGTTATTTCCATTTACTACTCCGCACACATTTACAGAGCGCCCACTCCATGTGAGGCGCTAGGGAGTGGGCAGAGATAATAAGCTGTGCTCCCTGGTCTCGAGGCACTGATTGTTTAATATGGGAGACAGATGCACAGACCAACCCCTGTAGCGCAGAATAAGGGTACAGACCCAGGTCTCTCCAGGTGTGGTGGGAGAGAAGGGAGTGACTGCTCCACGTGCCTGGGCTGGAGGTGGGGGAGGGAGGTAAGTGCCGTCTGAAGAATGAAAATGTCAGGGAAGCCTGGAGTGGTGGCTCACGCCTGTAATCTCAGCACTTTGGGAGGCCAAGGTAGGCAATCACCTGAGGTCAGGAGTTTGAGACCAGCCTGACCAACATGGCGAAACCCCATCTCTACTAAAAATACAAAAATTAGGCCAGGTGCGGTGGCTCACGCCTATAATCCCAGCACTTTGGCAGGCTGAGGCAGGCGGATCACCTGAGGTCAGGAGTTCGAGACCAGCCTGACCAACATGATGAAACCCCGTCTCTACTAAAAATACAAAAATTAGCCAGGCATGGTGGTGGGTGCCTGCAATCCCCACTACTTGGGAGGCTGAAGCAGGAGAATCGCTTGAACCCGGGAGGTGGAGGTTGCTGTGAGCTGAGATAGTGCCACTGCACTCCAGCCTGGGTGACAGAGCAAGACTCTGTCACCAAAAAAAAAAAAAAAAAAAAAAGGCAGCGGGGGCGGCGGGCCTGTAGGCCATCTGGTATGGCCAGAGCCTGAAGTTCAAGAAATTGGGGGGATGAACCTGCAGAGGCAGACAGGGCATGGTCACGAGGACTCTGGGTGGGCGAGGAGTGACATGATTAGGGCTGCTAAGAAAGGGCACCTGAAAGGCAGCGGCATGGGGAAGAAGGTGACAGTAAGAACTGCAGCAGCAACCCAGGTGAGATGAACTCACTTACACATTATGGACATGGTATGTGGGATAGCAGAGCCTAGATTTTGATTTAGGCAGCGAATTTCATGGGAGAGGTGGAGAGAGGAGTTGAGAAAGGTTAAGTGAATAACTGGTAAAGTCATGAGCAGGGAGACTAAGAATAAAGGAAGAACACTTTGGGGAGAGGAGAGTAAGTCTGATTTTGAATAAATCAATCTCAAGATGCAGGCAATGGGAAATACGGGTCTGATAATACAGAGAGAAACTGAGCCTAAAGAGACATATTTGAAAGTAACAAGGATATGGTGACACAATCTCGGCTCACTGCTACCTCTGCCTCCTGGGCTCAAGTGATTCTTCTGTCTCAGCCTCGCGAGTAGCTGGGGCTACAGGCGTGCGCCACTATGCCTGGCTAATTTTTGTATTTTTAGTAGAGACGGGTTTTGCCATATTGGCCAGGCTAGTCTCGAACTGCTGACCTAGTGATCTGCCCACCTCGGCCTCCCAAAGTGCTGGGATTACAGGCGTGAGCCACCGTGCCCGGCCATTAGAGACAATTTTATCTAGTAATAATATAAAACCCAGTATGCATCACAGTTTGTAGATCAGTGCTTCTTAAGGACTATTTTACCCACCAGGGGACATGTGGCAACGTCTGTAGACATTTTTGTTTGTCACAACTTGGGAGAAGGAGGGGTAGGCTGCCACTAGCACCTAGTGGGTAAAAGCCAGGGATGCTGCCAACCACCCTACAATGCACAGGGCAGCTTCCATACATTCTTCAGTAAGAATTATCCAGGGCTGGGTGCAGTGGCTGATGACTGTAATCCCAGCTGCTCGGGAAGTCGAGGCAGGAGGACTGCTTGAGCCTAGGAGTTCAAGACCAGCCTGCGCAACACAGCAAGATCCTGTCTCAAACAAACATTAAAAAAAAAAAAAAAAAAAAGAGACAGAAAAAAGAAAAAATTATTCAGCTGGTTGTGATGGCTCATACCTACAGTTCCAACTACTTGGGAGGCTGAGGTGGGATGTCTTGAGTCCAGAGTTTGAGACCAGTGTGGGCACCATTGCAAGACTCCATCTCAAAAACAACAAGAGTTACCTGGCCAAAAATAGTGCTAAAGCTGAAAAACCCTGTCCTATGTAGGAAGCACTCAAAAACAATTTGCTGGTAACATGATGCATCTAGTACCTTTGGAGCTGCTCTAGATGTTAAAATCAGGTGTGTTTCAGAAGGTTGGGCTTGTCTTTGTCTTTCAGAGAAACTTTTAAGTACCTCAAGGCATAAAGAATTATAATTTCTAAGAGACTACTATTCTGCCAAGACAATGTTAATCTCAAACAATAAATAAACACAATTTGGTTTTTTGGAAAATGATTGGACAATATTTATCAAGTAACTTATAAATGTACGTGCCTTCCTTCTGGGAACTGATCCTCCAAAAATAATTCCAAGATATTTACTACATTTTTCCGAATCATTTTATAAGGCCAGTATTACCATGTTACCAAAACCAGACAAAGATATAGGAAAAAAAATACAGGTCAAGGCTGGGTGCAATGGCTCATGCCTGTAAGCTCAGTACTTTGGGAGGCCGAGGCAGGCAGATCGCCTGAGGTCAGGAGTTCAAGACCAGCCCGGCCAACATAGAGTGAAACCTCGTCTCTACTAAAATACAAAAAATTAGTTAGGTATGGTGGTACACACTTATAGTCTCAGCTACTTGGGAAGCTGAGGCAGAAGACTTGCTTGAACCCGGGAGGCAGAGGTTGCAGTGAGCCGAGATCATGCCACTGCACTCCAGCCTGGGCAATAGAGCAAGACTCTGTCTCTCAAAAAAAAAAAAAAAAAAGAAAAGAAAAATATAGGTCAATATGTGTTATGAATATAGAGACGCAAAAATCCTCAACAAAACGCTAGCAAGTGAAATCCGGGAGCATATAAAAAGGATTATATACCATGACCAAGTGGGATTTATCTCAGAAATATAAGGTTGGTTCAACATAAGAAAATCAATCAATATAATACACCGTATTAATTGATGGGGAAAACCTCACATGATTTTCTCAGTTGATACACAGAAAAAGCACTGGACAAAATGCAACATCCTTTCATGATTAAAAAAACACTCAAACTAGAAACAGAAGGTAGTTTCTTCAACCTGATAAGGGGCAGCTACAAAACACCCACACCTAACATCATACTTACTGGCCAAAGACAAAGTTTTCCCTCTATGGTCAGGAACAAGACAAAGATGTTGGTTCTCACTACATCTATTCAACATTGTAGTGGAAGTTTTAGATAGGCAATTAGGCAAGACAAAGAAATAAAAGGTGACCAAACATGATCTTATATACAGAAAATCCTAAAGAATCCATCAAAAAGCTACCGGACCTAATAAATGAGTTCAGCAAGGTTGCAGGATACAAGATCAATATAGAAAAACCAGTTGTATTTCCGTACACTAGCAATGAACAGCCTGAATATTAAAGAAAAGTTACATTTACAATGGCATCAAAAAGAATAAAGTACTCCTCTGGTCCTGCTCAGGCTCAGTTACAAAAAAAAAAAAAAGAGAGAGAGAGAAAAAGTACTTAGGAATATATTTAACAAAATTAATGTATGGCATGTACACAGAAAACTATAAAACACTGTTGACAGAAATTACAGATTTAATGCAATCCATATCAAAATTCCAAATGCCTTTTTTTAAGCAAGGGATAAGCAGATCCTAAATTCATATTATGCAAGGGACCCAGAATACTCAAAATAATTTTGAAAAAGAACAAAGTTGGGAGGACTCACACCTCCCAATTTCAAAATTCACTACAAAGCTACAGTAATCAAGACACCATGTTACTGGCATATGGATAGAAATACAGATCAATGGAGTAGAATTGAGACCAGAAATAAACCCATATGCCTATCTATGGTCAATTGGTTTTCATCGAGGTGCCAAGACCATTCAACTAAAGAAAGAAGTGTCTTTTCAACTGCTGGGACATTTGAATATCAAAATGCAAAAGAATGTATTTGGATCCCTACTTCATACCATATGGGACAAAAACGAACCCAAATGGATCTAGATCTAAAACTATAAAACTTTTTGAAGGAAACAAAGGTATAAAATTAGGCGCGCGCGCACACACACACACACACACACACACACACACACACACACACACACACATATATTGGGCTTCATCAAAATTGAAAACTTCCGTGCATCAAAAGACACTAGTTAGGGCCAGACACAGTGGCTCACGCCTGTAATCCCAGCACTTTGGGAGGCTGGGATGGGTGGATCACTCGAGGACAGGAGTTCGAGACCAGCCTGACCAATATGGTGAAATTGCATGTTTCAAAATACAAAATACAAAAATTAGCTCGGTTTGGTGGCGGGAGCCTGTGGTCCCAGCTATTTGGGAGGCTGAGCCAGAAGAATCGCTTGAACCCGGGAGGTGGAGGCTGCAGTAAGCCGAGATGGTGCCACTGCATTGCAGCCTGGACGACAAGAGCGAAACTCCGTCTAAAAAAAAAAAGCAGCTACACAAATAGCCAACTGGCACATGAAAGGATACCCAACATCATTATCCTTAGGTAGATGCAAATCAAAACCACAGTGAGACACCACTTTATTTAATTTTATTTACTTATTCCCTCCTACTCTCCTTTTGGCTGAAGTGCAGTGGCGTGATCTCCGCTCACAGCAACCTCCATCTGCCCGGCTCAAGCCGTCCTCCTGCCTCACCTCGGAGTAGACGGAATTACAGGCGAGTGCCACCACACCAGGCTAATTTAAAAAACATTTTTGGCCTTCCGCCACGGCGCCATTGGAGAGTAGCAGCCATGGCTCTGCGCTACCCTATGGCCGTGGGCCTCAACAAGGGCCACAAGGTGACCAAGAACGTGAGCAAGCCCAGGCACAGCCGCCGCCGCGGGCGTCAGAGCAAACACACCAAGTTTGTGCGGGACATGATCCGGGAGGTGTGTGGCTTCACCCCGTACGAGCTGCGCGCCATGGGGCTACTGAAGGTCTCCAAGGAGAAACGGGCCCTCAAGTTCATCAAGAAAAGCGTGGGGACGCACATCCGTGCCAAGAGAAAGCAGGAGGAGCTCAGCAAGGTACTGGCCGCCATGAGGAAAGCCGCCGCCAAAAAAGACTGGGCCCCCTCCCCTGCCCTCTCCTTGAAATAAAAAACAGCTTGACAGAAAAATAAAATAAAATAAAAATAAAAAATATTTTTGTAGAGACGGGGTCTCGCTTTGTAGCCGCCCAGGCTGGTCTCGAATTTCTGACCTCCAGCGATCCTCCCGCCTCGGCGCAGTGTTGGGATGCCAGGCGTGAGCCACCACGCGCGGCAGCAATTCTGAGATTTAACACAGCGAGCCAGTATGTGCCCAGCGTATGCGTATGTAGTGTACAGAATATGTGAACCACCTTCTATAAAGGTTCATGCACGAGAAGGTCGGCTCTCTCTCACAGTCTTGCAGTTTTCCACACACAAGCGGCAAATATTTTTGCACCGGTCTCCAAAATGGTGTCTGGTTTGGGAGCCCGCAGCTTCCGGAATTACAGGCTCTTACCTGCTTCCAGGGCACCATTCCAGGCCTGGCCTCAACAGGCCCAAGGCGCAGGCCCAGAGTAGGCGAGGGGCGGCGGGTGCGCTACACCCAGTAGGGGGCAGCCCCGGGCTTCCACGCCACCCGCAGCCGTGGGCCCCCGCCCCCCAACACTGGCCAGCTCGGGAGCCAAGTGTGGGGGATGGCAGCCCGCACACTTCGGGACTGGCCTCGCCTCCCCGGGAGGTAGGCTTGACAGCACAGGGGGTAGGTCCAGCCTTAGCACAAGGCCAAAGCTCAGAATGGGGGAGGGGCTCCATCTCCCCATGGGACTCTTGGGTTTGGAGGCCTCGGGGCTGTTCTGATTTCTAGGCAGGGCCTCACCATCTTGTTTAGCACATGGTTAGGGGCCCTGGACTAGAGCCCAACAACCGCGGCTCAGAGACTGGGGTATCCTGGGGCTGCGGGGTTGATTCTTGGGCGGATGAGAATGTTCTGGAATTAGGCAGCGGTGATGGTTGCACAATCTTGCCAATTAAAAAAAAAAAAGCCACCGGATTGAACACTTTTTAAAAAGTGAATTTTAGGGTATGTGAAATATCACAGCATGGTGTAGTATACATCATATATATATATTTATATATAAACTACACATATATATGATGTTTACTACACCATGCTGTGATAGTTAAAGTGAGAAACATCCTAATTATCCAAAAACAGGAGAATTTTGTTAAGAGTCTGTAGACTGGCTGGGCGTGATGTTCATGCCTGTAATCCCAGCACTTTGGGAGGCGGGCGGATCACAAGGTCAAGAGATAGATGAGACCATCCTGGCCAACATGGTGAAAACCTGTCTCTACTAAAATACAAAAAATTAGCCAGGCTTGGTGGCGCGCGCCTGTAGTCCCAGCTACTCGGGAGGCTGAAGTAGGAGAATCGCTTGAACCCGGGAGGCGGAGGTTGCGGTGAGCCGAGACCGCGCCATTGCACTCCAGCCTGGGTAACAAGGGCGAAGCTCCGTATCAAAAAGGAAAAAAAAAAAAAAAAAAGTCTGCACACCAGCGGGCTGTAGTGTGCAAAACGCTAACTCCACTGGTTTGTAAAGCTGAATACAAAGTAGCTTCTACAGGCCAGGGCGGTGGCTCATGCTTCTAAAGTCTCAGCACTTTGAGAGGCCGAGGTGGGAGGATTGCTTGAGCCCCGGAGTTCAAGACCAGCCTGGGCAACATAGTGAGACACCACTCCCTCCCCTGGCCCCGTCTCTACAAATAATGTAAAAATTAGCTGGGTCTGGTGGTGCGTGCCTGTAGTCCCAGCATTTAAGAGTTGTTCATTGTAAAACAACATTTTGGACGGCTGACTTAAAAAACAACAAAGTTTTCTGTTAACATTTATTTAAGAAATAATTCAGGCAGCAGGCTTTGTACTAACGCCCCACCCTGAGTTGGTATTTTCAATCCTATTTTACAAATGAGGAAACAGGCTTAGAGGGCTAGGTACCATACCCAGCGTAAGCTAAATGGTGGAACAGGGATTCCACCTCTGTTGGTAGGACCCCCAGGCCTGGTTACCCACAAAACATCACCTCAACTCTAATTTCTATCGTAATTTAAAATCAGAGTTTGGGACTTTGGAACTGTTTCCTCTAGGAAGCTGTCCCCTCAGTTTCCTTTGCTTCTGGCTGCGCCGCTGGAGTCACAAGACAATGCCTGTAGAACACCGTGGTGAAAGGTGTCTTGGTTTCTGAAGCCCCCGGGGAACCCACGAGGCGTGGAAGAGCTGGCTTTCTCGTTAACACACAACTCAGAGTGAAGGCAAGGGCCAAACCTAGGCCCCAGCACTTGCTAGTTCGTTCGCTACCCCTCACGGACAACCAAACTGCACCCCTTTCTGCGTCTAACAAGCACATCATAGCGCTGGTGCTGGGAAAACGTAGTGCCTGTGAAGCAGCCAGCATAGTGCCGGCCACTTCGTAAGCGTCAGCCACGCCTTACCTGTTATGCTGACCTGAACATTCACGGGGACACAGCCCCAAGGCCCGCAGCCCAGCCCCCGCCAGGTGTCTGGTGGGGCCTTCAGCAGCAGGGCTTAGAGAAGCGCTTAGAGAAACGCCCTCAGCGGCGACACTCGGGGTGCCCTCCCTGCGTGTTTACGGTTGTAGCGCTGTTCCGGCCGGAGGGGCCCACGCGTCCCCGAACGGGCTAAGCGCCCTGCCCCAGCTGCCACCTAGGCCCGGTGGCACCGGCGTTCCACGTGCTCGCTCCTCCCCGCCCCTCCCCGCCCCTTTCCCTGGCCTTCCTCGCCGCACCCGTCTCCCACTCTGAGCTCTGCAGCGGGCGCGCGGCAGCCCTCGAACCGACGCCAGTAGGCACCCCAGGCAGCACAGACTTACCAGTTCAGCAGGTCCCTTCCGGATTCCCCTCGGGCTCAGTTGTGCAGAAGTTGGGCCGAAGCGTGCAAGGACCCGGAAAGACCAAGGTGTAGCGTCAGCCAGTTAGGTGGATACGTTTTGGTGTTGTAGCAGCCGATAGGGCTATAGCGGCCGTCCTTTCCTTCTCACTGGACGCGGCTTCTGTCTGTCGACGTCAATAGGGGCGATCCTACGCAGAAGGCGGGGAGTGGGGCTTCGGCTCCTCCCAGGCTTGGCCTGTCTGGGCCGGATGCACGTGGAGGCTGGTCCCGGAGCGCTTGGGGGTGGGGCCAGGCGCACGTGGGGGTGGGGCCGGGGGCGCTTCTCCCGGAGCAGCGGAACTGTCTGGAGCCGCTTTCCTGAGAGGCCGTGTCCTCCACCCTCCGCAGGCTGATCCGGCCCTGGAGAAGTCCTCTCCCTGTAGTGGAAAGAGAGAAGGAGTCTGTGAGGCGAGGGACAGAAGTAACGTGATGTTATGACAGGCGGCGATACCTTGGGCAGTGGCCTCAGGCGGCCGAGGCCGCTGCCCTGGGTCTGCGTTCAGGGTGTAGCGTAGCGAGCCCTGACCGTGGAACCGGGGGGCCTCCGTGCTGGGTCCAGTACTGCTGCTTGCTGTGGGACCTAGGGCGAGTCTCTTCCCTTCTCTAAGCCTTGATTTCTTCTGTTGAGAGAAAGGATCGGATCTATCATTCTCGTGTGGTCTCCAGCTTGGAGTTTGCTCACACCACCAATATTTCTAGAATGACCTATGTGTGCTGTGCCTGTCCCGGGTATCAGCTGACGGTTTTGAGATCTAATGAAAGGAAAACGGAAGCGTCTAATGTGCTTGTGGCCCGAAGAGACAGTTTGTGAGGACAGCTGGGTTCACATAGGCCAGGCTTGTTGGGGTCCAGCAGCAGGCCTGGTGCGTCATGTGGCTGCATAACCCAGGCCCCTGCCCGCGGCTGTACCCATTAGAAAGCAGGCGGTGGGGTTCATCCATTGCACCCCGTGCGAAGGCATTTTAGCCCTTAAAGAGGAAGCTAGGATTTCAGGCTAAACTCCTGGCTGTCAGGAGTTTATAGATAAGTGCAGGGTGTGGAGCGGGGCTGGGTGAGGAGGGAAATGAGAGAAGTGGGCATAGTCAGAATAAAGAACCGCTTCATGAAGCTTGAGCGGCCTTGAAGAGAAGGCAAAGAAAAATTCTGCCTGAACAAACAACGTGGCTCGAGGCCGCTTCAAGTCGGCTGGATGGGAGAGGAGTCTGGAAGCAAAACTCGGCAGGGTGGGTTGGGGCTTGGTGACGCAGGAATTACCGGGGAAAGAGTAGTCAGGCTGGGCGCAGTGGCTCACGCCTGAAATCCCAGCACTTTGGGAGGTTGAGGCAGGTGGATCACTTGAGGCCAGGAGTTCCATACCAGCCTGGCCAACATGGCGAAACCCCCGTCTCTACTAAAAATACAAAAAATTAGCCGGGCTTGGTGGTGGGCGCCTGTAATCCCAGCTACTGGGGAGGCTGAGGCAGGAGAATTGCTTGAACCCAGGAGGCGGGGTTGCACTCCAGCCTGGGCGACAGAGTGAGACCCTGTGTCAAAAAAAAAAAAAAAAAAAAAGGTAGACAATGGGAGGCTCTGAGGGTTCTAGAGTTGGGAAGTGACAGGACTAGAACTGTACTTCTGAGAAATCACCGTGTTGGGGGTTGGGGAGAAAAGATTGTGGAAGGCAGCTGGGAGACCTCTAAGGAACTTATTGCAGCAACAGTCCTTGTGAAAGGCAGTGAGGGCCAAACCAGGGTGGGGATAGCCAGGATGGAATGGCAGGGTGCAGATGGGAGGCAGGATTCAGAGGGAGAACAGGCCAGACTTAACTTTCGGGGAGGAGTCGAGCTGGATTTTCCACTGAAGAGCTGGGGGACACTGGAGGAAGGTGGCAGGAGAAGTTGGCTTGGGCTTGCTGAGTGAATGAGTGGCTGGCAGCCGGCCAGCAGGCTCTGCTGAATGTCCACGGAGGGGACAGTGAGGTGGGCATGAGATATACTTTGGGGACCTGCAACACACACAGAGAAAAGATTAAAGAATGTTTGCAAATCAGTGAACAAATGAAGCTTGCTGGGCCTTGGGCAAGTCATGAGGCATTCCGACCTCAGTTTCTTCACAGGTTAGAATGAGGATAAGACACCTACTGAGAAAGGTTGTAAGGAGTAAGCTCTGATGATGGAGTACCTCACCCAGGACTTGGTGCACAGCGCCCATTGGTTAAGCATCCTAAATTGTGAAGGTAGCTTGGTATCTAGATGATGTATATTACCTTCAAAAGTAAAAGTTGTTTTTTCATTTCATCTCCAGAATTTGAAGCCAAGGCAAATGTTGTAATGAAAAGGAATGAATCTATAGAAAGAGGTTGGAAAATATATTGCACATGACAAAGGCTAAAAAGAAGTGTGTTTTTTTGTTTGTCTGTTTGTTTTGAGACGGAGTCTCGCTCTGTTACCAGGCTGGAGTGCAGTGGTGTGATCTCGGCTCACTGCAACCTCCGCCTCCCAGGTTCAAGCTATTCTCCTGCCTCAGCCTCCCAAGTAGCTGAGATTACAGGTGCCTGCCACCATGCCTGGCTAATTTTTTGTAATTTTAGTAGAGATGGGCTTTTGTCATGTTGGCCAGGCTGGTGTCGAACTCCTGACCTCAGGTGATCTGCCCACCTTGGCCCCCCAAAGTTCTGGGATTACAGGTGTGAACCGCTGCACCCAGCCTTCAAATACTAGATCTTATTCATTCTTTCAAACTATGTTTTTGTACCCATTAGCCATCCCTACATCCCCCCATCTCCCAAAATATAAAATTTAAATATTAATTTAAACAAATCAACATTTGTTTAAATCAACTGCAGGAGTTGTCCTTTTTTAAAAAGAAAAAAAACAAAACAGGCCAGGCACAGTGACTCACGCCTGTAATCCCAGCACTTCGGGAGGCCCAGGTGGGCGGATCACCAGGTCAGGAGATTGAAACCATCCTGGCTAACATGGTGAAACCACATCTCTACTAAAAATACAAAAAATTAGCCGGGCGTGGTGGTGGGCGCCTGTAATCCCAGCTGCTCGGGAGACTGAGGCAGGAGAATGGCGTGAACCCGGGAGGCAGAGCTTGCAGTGAGAGATCGTGCCACTGTACTCCAGCCTGGGCGACTGAGCAAGACTCCATCTCAAAAAAAAAAAAAAAAAAAAAAAATATATATATAAATTTAAAAAACCCTTTTTTTCTTATCGAGATAGGGTCTTGCTATATTGCCCACACTGGTCTCAAACTCCTGGGCTCAAGTGATCCACCTGCCTCAGCCTCCTGAAGTGTTGAGATTACAGGTGTGAACCACTGCACCCAGCAGGAGTTGGCCATTTTAAAAGGTGATGTGTATGTAAGTTGCCACAGGAACTAGGATGCCTGTCAAATCCCATCATGGAGATTAATCCAAAATAAAATCAATGCAAGAGAAATGTAATTAAATTAACATGCCCATTGCGAGGTAACAGTCCATCCGGGGCCTAGAAAAAGGATCATTTTCATCAGAATTTCTCAGTGTTTTTTCAGTAGTATCCAAGTGAGTGTCTTGGTCACTGAAAATCTTAATTTTTTTTTTTTTTTTTTTTTTTTGAGACGGAGTCTCGCTGTGTCTCCCAGGCTGGAGTGCAGTGGCGCGATCTCGGCTCACTGCAAGCTCCGCCTCCCGGGTTCACGCCATTCTCCTGCCTCAGCCTCCGAGTAGCTGGGACTACAGGCGCCCGCCACCACGCCCGGCTAATTTTTTGTATTTTTAGTAGAGACGAGGTTTCACCGTGTTAGCCAGGATGGTCTTGATCTCCTGACCTCGTGATCCGCCCGTCTCGGCCTCCCAAAGTGCTGGGATTACAGGCTTGAGCCACCGCGCCCAGCCTTTTTTTTTTTTTTTAGATGGAGTTTTGCTCTTGTTGTCCAAGCTGGAGTGCAATGGCATGATCTTGGCTCACTGCAACCTTTACCTCCTGAGTTCAAGTGATTCTCCTGCCTCAGCCTCCCAAGTAACTGGGACTACAGGCATGTGCCACCACACCCAGCTAATTTTGTGTTTTTAGTAGAGATGGAGTTTCTCCATGTTGGTCAGGTTGGTCTTGGACTCCCAACCTCAGGTCATCTGCCCGCCTTGGCCTCCCAAAATGTTAGACAGGCGTGAGCCACCTCATCTGGCCGGTCCCTGAAAATCTTGATCTAGAACAAATCCTTAGTTCCTTTCTGTTTTTGTTTTTTTTTTTTTTTGAGACAGAGTCTTGCTCTGTTGTCCAGGCTGGAGTGCAATGGCACCATCTCGGCTCACTGCAACCTCTGCCTGCTGGGTTCAAGCAATTCTCCTACCTCAGCCTCCCGAGTAGCTGGGATTATAGGTGCCTGTCACCATGCCCAGCTAATTTTGTATTTTTAGTAGAGATGAGGTTTCACCATGTTAGTCAGTCTGGTCTTGAACTCCTGACCTCAGGTGATCCACCCGCCTTAGCCTCCCAAAGTGCTGGAATTACAGGACCCGGCCTCTAGTTCCTTTGCTAACCTAATGAAATACCCAACAAAATTCTCTACACCTATTTGTATGATTACATGTTCACCAAACTGCTGATGACTGACTCCATTATCGTGATTTTGGAAAAGAGGGAGCCCTGGGTAATGGGCAAGAATATTCTAGACATCAGGAAGTTACATGTCTCAATAATTAACTGATCATATTCGTATTCTGTGTACTTGGGTAGATAAGTAATTTCCAAGGATCTGGTCCCAATAACTTAATACATAAAATGTTGGAACCCATAAACTCGCTGACAAGATTTTGCCTCTAAAATATTAGTCTTAGCTGGTTAGCAGCCTGACCAATATAACAGTTAATAATGCATAATAATCTAAGAAAACTTGAGGAGCAGAAAAGCACAAAGTGAAAAAAATACCCAAATTACCTGTGATAAATCCATCCGGCCAAAAAAACCACTGTTAATATTTGGATGTGTTTTTTCTTTTCTTTTTTTTTTTTTTTTTTGAGACGGAGTCTCACTCTGTTGCCCAGGCTGGAGAGCAGTGGCCGGATCTCAGCTCACTGCAAGCTCCGCCTCCCGGGTTTATGCCATTCTCCTGCCTCAGCCTCCCGAGTAGCTGGGACTACAGACGCCCGCCACCTCCCCCGGCTAGTTTTTTGTATTTTTTAGTAGAGACGGGGTTTCACCGTGTTAGCCAGGATGGTCTCGATCTCCTGACCTCGTAATCTGCCCGTCTCGGCCTCCCAAAGTGCTGGGATTACAGGCTTGAGCCACTGCGCCCGGCCCAGGATGTGTTTTTTTCTAAGCATGTGTTTGTTGTAACTGTTTTTATCCTTCAGTTATTAATTCAACAAATATTTACTGAGCACTTGGAATGTCAGGTCTGTTCTAGGTGCTGGGGATGTAAGTGCTTTTTTTAAATAAAATTGTTTTTGAAAACAATCACAAACTGATAGAAAACTTCCAACTACAGAATTTTTGTTTTTCTTTTTCTGAGGGCAACCACTGACTTGATGCGTCATCAATCTGGAATACTTTTAGTTTGTATTTCTTACAGACGTGGGCCTTCTATGTATCCAAAGCATAACCATCAAAATTGAAAAATTGACATTGATACACCACTGTCACCTAATCTTCCATTCAATTTAATTCAATTGACTTTAATCTCCATTTCATGGAAATTGGTATTTAGAAACCAAGACCTGAGTGCTAAGTATGCTTATTGCTATTAGGATATCCCTGTTCCAAGGCCCTCTCCATGGTTACGGTTGGGAACACATACCCACACACTCCCCCACACACAGTTACATCTATATTTATTTGTACATCTATCAATCTACCCACCTATCTTGAAAACCATGAGTTTGCACCAATATCTCCAATTCCAATCCATCACTATAGGGCTGATTCTAATTTTCTCCCTTTCTTTATTTGTAGCTTCCTTCTCCAGCAGTGACATTCTCATTATTTTTATTTACTTGTTTGATCAATCCCCTTGTACGTAACCATCTCCTCTCTCTGCCCCCACCCCCTACCCAATACAGATGTCCTCCTTCCCCACTCAGGTTCTGCAAACCTGTGCTGGGAAACCCTGTACCCTTCACACATGAGGAAGCCTTCCTCAGTCTTCCTGGGCTCCAACATTCCATGTGTGGACACAATTTTGAATAAGACAGACAAATTCTTTCCTTTCAAAGAGCTTACATTCCAATGAGGAGGGGGACAGATAAATAAAAACAAAAAGGCAGGGCATGGTGGCTCACATCTGTAATCCCAGCACTTTGGGAGGCCGAGGTGGGTGGATCACCTGAGGTCGGGAGTTTGAGACCAGCCTGACCAACATGGAGAAACCTCATCTCTACTAAAAACACAAAATTAGCCAGGTGTGGTGGCACATGCCTGTAATCCCAGCTATTTGGGAGGCTGAGGCAGGAGAATCACTTGAACCCGGGAGGTGGAGGTTGCAGTGAGCCGAGATCACTCCAGCCTGGGCAACAAGAGTGAAACTCTGTCTCAAAAAAAAAACAAAAACAAAAAAAGAAAAAGAAAATAAAGTAAAAATAATGGTAAGTGCAATGACAAGACATGTCATTGCATGTGATAAGAAGTTGATGTGATAAGATGTGATAAGAAGTGACTGGGGTGCTATTTTGGGTCAGGTGACTATTCTCTTTTTGCTCCCCTGTCCGCCATCTACTCTTCATCGTTCTTTGGGCTGCTCTGTGCATATTTACAAAACACATTACCAGGACTCCTTTGCTGCCAGCCTTCCAGTTGAGTTCAACCAGTGAGAGACACCAGTAGTAGACAGGTGGCTGGGTGGAGAGAGAAGTGAAGATTTTGCTTGCTCCTTCCTTGCTTGGGAATGTTTTCCGGCTCCTCGTCCAGGCGCCAGAAAATTTCATTTCCTCTGCTTGCTCCTTTGAACCTCTTGGTGGTCATAGCTTCCCACTCTTACTAGCCCCTGGGTGTCCCAGTGATCTTATTTCTCTTCATCTTGCCTAAACTGTTAATAGTTATTTTGAATCATCTCAGTCAGATTCTGTTTCAGAAAAGGGCTCTTTAAGGTAATACTTTTTTTGTGTTGTTGAAACAGTATATTGTCAATAATGTGTTTTTGAGGTCAATAAATATGCTTATACAATGTGATTTTCAAAAGTGCAGTCTCATTAGTCAAGACAGATCACTATCTAGCCAGGCTTATCTTTCTGGATCTGAGTACAGAATGGATTACCTTTTCATCCTGTCTTGGCCTCATGGCTAAGTATCTTAAATTGTGCATTAAAGAGACAGCATGGGGCCAGGCATGGCGGCTCACGCCTGTAACTCCAGCACTTTGTGAGGCCGAGGTGGGCAGATCACTTGAGACCAGGAGTTTGAGACCAGCCTGGCCAACATGGTGAAACCCTATCTCTACTAAAAATATAAAAAATTAAGTGGGCATGGTGGCACACACCTGTAGTCCCAGCTACTTGGGAGGCTGAGGCAGGAAAATTGCTTGAACCCGGGAGGCGGAGGTTTCAGTGAGCTGAGATCGTACCACAGCACTCCAGCCTGGGCAACAGAGCGAGACTCCGTCTCAAAAAAAAAAAAAAAAAAAGAGAGAGCGCGCATGTTGTGGTGACTACCCAGGCATCTAGATTACCCAAGTAATACAGTTTGTGGCTTATGTATGGTACAGAACTGTATTTCCTTCAGCAGGATTCATCCTTAGCTGTTAATTTCCATTCCTTGCCATAGAGAGGGGGTCTCGGTCTTAGAAATCAGTGAAGCCTTTTCTTGGACATACAGAGAAGCCATTGCAGGAGGTGGCGCCAAGAATGGTGCTTTCATTTGGAGGATTCCTAAAATAATTTTTATAGCTTTTCCCCCCGCTCTGTTAAACATTTGCAAATTCGGGGGTCTTCTTCCAAGGAAAGTCTAGACTAGAGAATGAGGAGGGGCTCACAGGAAGAGTGCCTCGCTAGAGCTTCCGTGAGCATCATTCATGACCTCAGCGAGATAAAAGAACATAAAAGAATGTGTATTGTTTATGGTGTCAACAGCTTTATAGACATGGAAAGCTATAGATTGAGAGAAGGGGGAAAATCCAGCAGAAAGACAGCAGGAAAAAAAAAAAAAATCTTGAGGCAAGCAATTGTTGGAAATCTTACTGCCTCCCTGGTTTCTTCTGCATTTGAATTTCTGTTGAACACTGATAGGAGGATTGCCTTTAGGGGACACGAGGAAGGGAGTTGGGAAGTATTCAGTTTCCGTTTAGCCCTAGGAAACTACAGGAGGACTTGAAGCCAAACTGAATTAATTAAGAAACGGTATGGGTATGTGCGTGTGCCTTGGGAGACTTTTTGAAAATCGGATGAGAATGTTGTTCTTAGCCCCAGGAGAGGGGCATAGGGACTTTGAGGGCATGAATCTTTCTGTTGTGTTTTCTGGGGTCACATCTGTACAAAATCAGGTAGGCCAAGAAGGCTAACGTAAGCAACCTCTTCAGCCCCAATTGTGTCCCCGCTCCATCTCTCAGGTGAGTTAACACACTTGGGGCCACGTGCTTTCATAAATTAATTTATTCCTTGTTCTGTCCCAAATTGGATGACATAGTCCCCTGTTATGCATTAAAGGAGATAATTTGAAGCACTGTGACCTCATCCTTCCAGATTAGAAAAGTGTTGTACCATGGGTAAATAAGACAACCTCTTTGGTAGTGTTTTGCATATTGGAAGGAAGACACTTTATACAACTGTAATTATTGTTAACCATTACCCAAAATACAGCCTGGGGGTCCAGACTGCGCTGTGGAGGCACTTGGCCTGTGTTTGAATTCCTGTTCCTTTGCAGTTTAACTGTGTGATGTTGGGCATGTTACTTGACCTCTCTGGATCTGAATGCAGAATGGATTTCCTTCTTATCCTGTCCTGGGTTTCTCCAGGACAGCCTCAGTTTTCCCATCTGAAAAGTGAGGAACCCACCTCCGTGTGAGGATTAAATGTGCTGGGATTATACAAAGATGTAGAACAATGCCTGGCCCACAGTGAGCACTTGAGGACACAGTAAATTGGAACCCAGAAGGATGCATGAAAACCTTCTTCCACAGACATAGCGAGAATCCCAGCAGCTTGGCTGTAAAAGCTGGGAAAGTAAAGGAGAATGCAGAGGGGGGTTTTCCAGGCATCTGTTTCCCCATTCTCAGGCATGGGTATGATTTCTCTGCTCCCCTGAGGAAGCAACTCTTTGAGACAAGGGTAAGATTCAGCCACGGTGTATTGCTGTTGCAGAAGCTTTAACCACCTCAGCTTACAGCAGAGGTGTCAGCAAAATAAGCTTCTCTTTCTGCAAATGGCTTCTTCTCACCGCACCTCTGTGGACAGTGTTTGATGGTGGGATTGGCTCATTTTCTGGAACCAAATAAACATTTGTTCCCACTAGCCCCATAGTGCTAGCATCACTATTAATGAGCGGCAGTGTTGTCCATTGCAGCAGGAGTCATTAGGGAAGCCCTGGTAGAGCTCTGTTTATTACCAGGGGAGGTGTCAGAGGCAGAGAAAGCGCAGCTGGGACTTCCAGGCCCCAGCAGATCACGCAGCACAGGCAGCCAGAGCAATCATTCTTAGACTTGTGAAGTCGGGACATAAATTCCAAGAGGAATAAGAATGGGTGAGATAAAGGAGTTGGGGTCCATGATTCAGAGTCATTTTTCAGATTTCTGAAATTTCGAATAAGTTAAGGTTAGATGGTGGTGCAATTTAAAGCACACTTCCTAAGGAGGTCGCAATTTGAGCAATGCCTTATTAAGGAACAAGCTAAGCTCTGAGCTGGTTTCTTTGTCAGTGATTGTACTGTCTGGTGCTCAGTAAATATGCATTGTAGGTGCTGTGGATTGGCCGGGCCATCAGGGAGATCTTCAGAATGAATAGGGTCCATCAGAGTGCAACATGCACAGAATATATATTGTGGCAAAATCCACTGGCCCCTTAACTCTGAGACTAAACCAGTCCCTGCAGACACACTGAGATTGTGTACAGCTAGTTGCTTGGCAGAGAATACTGAATTTACTTATTTATTTTAATTTTTTCTTTTTTGGGACAGAGTCTTGCTCTGTCACCCAGGCTGGAGTGCAGTGAAGTGCAATCATGGTTCATTGCAGCCTCAACCTTGCAGGCTCCCGCGATCCTCCCACCTCAGCCTTTTGAGTAGCTGAGACTCCAGGTATGTGCCACCATGCCCAGCTATTTTTTTTTTACTTTTCAGAGAGATGAGGGTCTCACTATAAGTTGCCTAGGCTGGTTTTGAACTCCTGGGCCCAAGTGATCCTTCTGCCTCAGCCTCCCAAAGCACTGGGATTACAGATGTGAGCCACTGTGTCGGGCTGAATTTATACAGATAACGAGATTGCTACAGAAAGAGGTGCTTCTCAGAACTTGCTTAACGCAGGCTGATGATCACAAAATATTTGTTGATGCTGGTTTTAGATGAGGTTGCTTTTGGCTGGATGGGTCGGTATTAGTTTGAAAGGACTGCCATAATAAAACACCACAGACTGGGTGGCTTTACGCAATAGAAATTTACTTTCTCAGAGTCTGGGAAGCTAGAAGTCCAAGATCTAGGCGTTGGCAGGTTTGGTGTCTTCTGAGGCCTCTCATCTTGGCTTGTAGATGGCCTTTCCTCTGTGTGTGAGCATCCCTGGTATTTCTCTGTGCCCACATTTCCTCTTCCTTATAAGGACACCAGTCAAATTGGATTAGTGCCCTAATGCCCTCCTTTAAACTGAATCACATCTTTATTTATTTACTTTTTGAGACAGAGTCTCTCTCTGTTGTCCAGGCTGGAGTGCAGTGGCATGATCTCGGTTCGTTGAAGCTGCCCCAGTTCAAGCAATTCTCATGCCTCAGCCTCCTGAGTATCTGGGACTACAGAGGTGTGCCACCATGCCCAGCTAATTTTTATATTTTTACTAGAGACAGAGTTTTGCATGTAGGCCAGGCTGGTCTTGAACTCCTGGCCTCAAGTGATCTGCCTGCCTCGGCCTCCCAAAGTGCTCGGATTACAGGTGTGAACAACCACGCCCGGCCCGAATCACCCCTTTAAAGGCCCTATCTCCAAACACATTCATATTCTGAGATAGTGGGGATTAGGGCTTCCCTGAATTTTGGAGGGGGTCATGATTCAGCCCATAACATACATGATCCAGTGTAAATGTTTTGAGAACAATGGGAGATGGGATTCTCACTATTGGAGAAGAGAGCTATAAATGTGGAAAGATTGAAAACCAGATTGGGATTGAAGTACTACAGTGCAATTATGGACATACATGCATACACACACACACACACACACACACACAAATATGTACATGTATATATGCATATGTTCCTTGCCTCTGGCTACCAAGAGGGCTCAGGAGCAGCAACACCCTGACAGCAATAAGTACAACCAGTGTTCAAATGTTGGTTCCTAAAAATTATTTTTTACTAACCAGGTTTGTTGTTGTTTGAGAAATGGCTGTTTCCAGGGATAGAGCAGCGAAGGTCTAAAATGAGACCAGGCTATTTAATTTGAAGGGGCGCCTACTGGCCAAATCTGGCACTATTTAAATGAATGATGATAGTAATCAATTATAACCCACTGAATTAGTAGGAATCATTGAATCCACACTGATATAATTAACTAAATGAATAAATAGGTCTGGCAAGGTGGCTCATGCCTGTAATCCCAGCACTTTGGAGGCTAAGGCGGGTGGATCACTTGAGGTCAGGAGTTTGAGACTAGCCTGGCCAACATGGTGAAGCCCCATCTCTACTAAATATATAAAAAATTAGCCGGGCGTGGTGGCATGTGCCTGTAATCCCAGCTACTTGGGAGGCTGAGGCAGGAGAATTGCTTGAACCTGGGAGGTGGAGGTTGCGGTTGCAGTGGGCCGAGATTGCACCACTGCACTCCAGCCTGGGCAACAGAGCAAGAATCTGTCTAAAAAAAAAAAAAAGAATAAATGAGGAGAGGAGAAAACATTTTCTTGCAGTAGAGTGTCAATGAATAAATGGAGAAGGAACGATGGAGTCAGAAAATCACTATTTAGGCTGGGCGCAGTAGCTCACACCTGTAATCTCACCACTTTGGAGGCTGAGGTGGGAGGATTGCTTGAGGGAGATCAAGACCAGCTTGGGCAACATAGTGAGGCCCCATTTCTCAAAAATAAATAAATAAATAAATAAATAATCCAAGTGTGGCACATGCCTGTAGTCCCAGCTACTTGGGAGGCTGAAGTGGGAGGATTGCTTGAGTCTGGGAGGTCAAGGCTGCAGTGAGCCCTGATTGTACCAGTGCACTCCAACCTGAGTGACTGAGTAAGACCCTGTCTCGAAAATAAATAAATAAATAAATAAATAAATAAAATCATGATTTGGCAATCCTTAATAATTAATTCAGAAAAGAAACATCAATGGACGCTGAGGCTAGAGAGCAAAAGTTTGACGAGGTAAGGTTATCTACATAATTTCAAAATATCTCCTAAAAATACTTCTTAATTACAAAAGGGAAAAGAGTAACATACAGTGGAGAAAGCTGGCAGATACCACCTTGATCAGGTGATCAAAGTTAATATCAGCGGTAATGACACAAATCTAGATTGCATACCATCTGATGGGAGGCAGTGAGAAGAACACAGCGTCACTTTTTGTGGTATTTCTGCCAAAAGCACATATCCTGAATCTAACCACGAGGAAACATCAGACACACACAAAAAACTGTCCTGTAATCTTCAAAAATGTGAAGGTCACGGAGACAAAGGAAGTAAAGAACTATTCCAGATTGAAGGAGACAAAAGAGATGTGACAATGCAACAGTTCATCTGAACTGGTTTATTTTGTTCTCTAGAGGATATTATTGGAACAATTTGCAAAACTTGATTGAGTCTCTAGATTAGATGGTCATAATGCATAGTGTTAATTTCCTGATTTTGATGTTTTTATTTTGGTTATGTAGGAGGATGTCCTTGTTTAAAAGAATTATAGACTAAAGTGTTTAAGTATGATGGGGCATCATGGTGGCAATTTTTTTCCAAATTGTTCAGGAAATCAAGGGGTTCTTTGCTCTAGTCTTGAAAATTAATGTTTAAAATTATTTCAAATTTATAAAATTATCTAGACAAAAAGAAGGTAAAATAAAGGTATTTTACAAAACAAAATGGACAAACAAAAACTGAGTGTTCGTTACCAGCAAACCCACTGAAGGAAATTCTAAGGCACATTTTTTTTTTTTTTTCCAGGCAGAATGAAAATAATCTCAGATGGAAGGTTGGAGAGAAATGAAGGAACAAATAAACAAACAAATGGAGACCAAAGAAAAGGGTAAATGAATGGGTAATGTACAAGAACATCAACTGTGGAGTTTTAAAATACATGACAAAATAAGTTGGGAAGGAGATATGTAAAGTTACATATTCTTTTTTATTTTTGAGATGGAGTCTTGCTCTGTTGCCCAGGCTGGAGTATAATGGTGTGATCTCCACTTACTGCAACCTCTATCTCCAGGGTTCAAGCAATTTTTCTTCCTCAGCCTCCTGAGTAGCTGGGATTATAGGCACCCACCACCACGCCTGGCTAATTTTTGTATTTTTTGTAGTGATGGGGTTTCACCATGTTGGCCAGTCTAGTCTCGAATTCCTGACCTCATGTAATCCGCCCGCCTTGGTCTCCCAAAGTGCTGGAATTACAGCCGTGAGCCACCACACCCGGCCTAAAGTTAAATACTCTAAAAATTGTTTGCATTTTCTGGGAGGAAGGTAGATGTACTGATTACATTATACTTTGATAAGCCAAAAATGTATATTATAATGGAGTTTTGCTCTTGTTGCTCAGGCTAGAGTGCATGGTAGGATCTGAGCTCACTCCATCTCAAAAAAAAAAAAAAAGAAAATACAGGTAGTCTCCTAAATTATCTTATTAAATATATATGTACATACACACACACACACACACACACACACACACATTTTTTTGTTTTGAGACAGAGTCTCGCTCTGTCCCCCAGGCTAGAGTGAAGTGGCACAATCTCGGCTCGCTGCAACCTTCACCTCCTGGGTTCAGGCGATTGTCATTTCTCAGCCTCCTGAGTAGCTGGGACTACAGGTGCCTGCCACCATGCCCAGCTAATTTTTGTATTTTTAGTAGAGATGGGGTTTCACCATGTTGGCTGGGCTGGTCTCAAACTCCTGACCTCAGGCAGTCTACCCACCTCAGCCTCCCAAAGTGCTGGGATTACAAGGGTGAGCCATTACGCCCAGCCTGCATTTTCTAGAGATCAAGGAGGTAGTTTTAACCAAGACTGGATGCCAAAAGTTATAAAAGAAAAGATAAACATATTTGACTAAAACATTAAAAATATTTTGTAAGTGATACCATAAAAAAGTTATTGGGCAAATTGTACTAACTGTAATGCAGATGGTAGTCAGATTTAATTTCTGTAAAGTTAATCTTGAAAATTTCAGCTCCTGTAAATTGACAAGATTAATATTAAATGATACAAGTAGATATTTTCTATTGCTTCCCAACAGAAAAATGGGCAACAGATATGGAGAGAAAATTCACAGAAGTCCAAATATATCCAACAGCCATACAAAAAGGTGTTCAAATTTCTTGGTGGTCATGATGGGGCCACTGGCATTACCTTCATATAAACAAGAAAAGGTTGGGGCCCCTTCCTCTGGGGCCATCAGGATGCCTGTTTTTGCAAACCATTTATGGGCCAGATTTCCGCTCCATCATCCATCGTAAGCACAAACTGCACAGTGTATGCAGCGGCCCAGATTCAGAGAAATGCAAATGCACAATGGAATATTCCTTTTTATCCATTAAACTGGCAAAAAATTAAGAAGAGTCGTGATACCTGTTGCCAGCAGGACTGTGGGGTGACATCCATTGCTAGTGGTGGTGTAGAGCATTCTGGCCTTTTTTTTTTTTTTTTGGAAGGCAGTCTGGCAATATCTATTAAAATTAAAAATACATATTTCCCTTGACCCTAGAATCCTACTCCTAGGAATCTATTCCATAAAATAAAAGTGCTAATTTGTACGAACATGTGTGCAAGAATGTTTATTGCGGCCTTGTTTGTAGCTGCCAAGAACCAGAAACCTAGTGAATGGCCATTAATCAGGGAATGGCTGAAAAATTAAAATATATTACTCCATAGAATATTATATGACCATTCAATGGGATGAATGATAGCCTTACCAGATGTCTGAGAGAGATTTCCAAGAGATACCTGTGAGTGAGAAAAGTAAGATGCAGAATGAGTGTAATATGATTCCATCATTGTGGAAAAAGAACAGAAAACCTCCCTATATGTGTTGGTGTATATGAAAATGTATACTGGTGTGTGTGTATGGTTATGAAGGAAAATATATACGGACACACCCTATTGTTGGAGGAGGAGAGAAAAAGAGAACAGTTGTTCCTAATAAAAACAGCAAATATGATATGATCCCACCCATGTAAAACTGTGGCGTGTGTGTGTACATAAATGCACTGCAAGAAGTCTACCTCATTTTTACTGGTTAGGATGGTGCAATTTTAAGAGACTTTCATTTTTCATGATTGTATCTTTATGTATTTTTCCAATTTTTTTTTTTTTTTTTTTTGATACAGAGTCTCACTCTGTCACCCAGGCTGGAGTGCAGTGGCGCTATTTTGGCTCACCACAACCTCCGCCTCCTGGGTTCAAGCAATTCTCATGCCTCAGACTCCCAAGTAGCTGGGACTACAGGCGCATGGCACCCCACCCGGCTAATTTTTTATATTTTTAGTAGAGATGGGGTTTTGCCACGTTGGCCAGGCTGGTCTCGAACTCCTGGTCTCAAGTGATCTGCCCACCTCGGCCTCCCAAAGTGCTGGGATTACAGGTGTGAGCCACCGTGCCTGGCCATATTGTTCCAATTCTTTTTTTTTTGTTTTTTGTTTTTGAGATGGAGTCTCGCTCTGTTGCCCAGGCTGGAGTGAGTGAAGTGGCATGATCTCCGCTTACTGCAAGCTCCGGCCCCCGGGTTCATGCCATTCTCCTGCCTCAGCCTCCCGAGTAGCTGGGACTACAGGTGCCTGCCACCACGCCTGGCTAGTATTTTTTTTTTTTTTGCATTTTTAGTAGAGATGGGGTTTCACAGTGTTCGCCAGGATAGTCTCGATCTCCTGACCTCGTGATCTGCCCGCCTCCGCCTCCCAAAGTGCTGGGATTACAGGCGTGAGCCACTGCGCCCGGCCATGTTGTTCCAATTCTTCATAATAGATGTGCATTGTTTTTATGTCCAAGAAAAAGATGAAATTATTTTCACATTGAAAATAACAAAAACCAAATAAACCTCAAACTCCTAATACCAATAGGCCTCAGTAATGTGTACATTCTTATTTATCTTTGGCTTGAGGAGGCTCAACTGGAGAAAGGGATGAGAAAGAATGAACAAAGGCAACACCTATTGCTCTGAAGTATTACCTCCATTGCAGATGATGGGGCAGTTGGGAAAAGGTTTAAAGTCATGCATATATTTGCCACTGCCCATCTCTTTGATGGCTTTACTGTGTCAGCATAATCATTTGCTGCTTGAGGTAAACTTATTTTTTTGTTTGTTTTTTGAGACAGAGTCTCGCTCTGTCACCTAGGCTGGAGTGCAGTGGTGCGGTCTTGTCTCACTGCAACCTCCGCCTCCCAGGCTCAAGCAATTCTCCTGCCTCAGCCTCCCTAGTAGCTGGGATTACAAGCGTGCGCCACCACGCCAGGCTAATTTTTTATTTTTAGTAGAGATGGGGTTTCTCCATGTTGGTCAGGTTGGTCTCGAACTCCTGACCTCAAGTGATCCACCCACCTCGGCCTCCCAAAGTGCTGGGATTACAGGCGTGAGCCATTGTGCCTGGCCTTAGGTAAACTTTTAAAAACTTTTAGTGGAAGTTTGATATTTTGGTATTTGTTTTTTTCCTTGAGAGGTATACACCATGGCAAACTGGTTTTGAAATTCCCCACCTTCCCCAGAGGGGAATGTCAAGGTGACAGAAAGGCCAAGAGAGGAAAAAGAACAGTATAAAGGAAAAGGAGGAGCCGGGAGGGGTGGCTCACACCTGTAATACCAGCAAGTTTGGAGGCTGAGGTGGGAGGATCCCTTGAGTCCAGGAGTTTGAGACCAGCCTGGGCAATAGTGAGACCTTGTCTCTACAAAAAATGAACAAAATTAGCCAGGTGTGGTGGCGTGTGCCCATAGTTCCAGCTATGGCAGATCACTTGAGCCTGGGAGAATGAGGCAGCCTGGGTGACAGAGTGAGACCCTCTGTCTCAAAAAAAAAAAAAAAAAAAAAAAAAATCAAATAAAAGGAGTAGAGGCTTCTCCAACAGTAGGGGCACTGACGGTTTGTTGCCTGCTGCTTCAAAGGTGTGTGTGGTTTTATTCGTCGGAAAAAAAGGTTTCTTCCCTGCTTTTCAGATAGCTAATGAAAATAGCATTGTGTGATATGACAAACCTGGTGTTGCAAATTTTAGATTTGAGAGTAAAATTCATTTTTGTGTTTTGAACTTGAAAGAAGAGCTATTTGAATCCTTTTGTAGTTCATAAGCGTGATGATTGGGTTTTCATGCGCATGTGTGAGCTGTGCCTCCCTCAAATCTTGTTATGATGTTGGCATATTACCCGTCTGACGTGAACAAAAAAGTTATTTGGACTGGAGTTTAGAGATTGGCAAACTTGTTGACCTAGTTTTAAGTGGAGACTGCTAGTTACTCAAAGTTTGCTTCTACAGTCATTCTTTTATTTCCTGCCAGTAAAATGAGGATCCTGAGACTATGTCTAAGGAGCTGCTGAGAGGCTTACACGGGCTTGTTCGGATAAAGCGATTTAGAACAGTGCCTGCACTTGGAAAGCACTATTCAGTGTGACTCTTATTATGATGATGAATCCTTTCTCATTGGTTGGGCTCAGCTGTCTGCTTGAACAGGAAGCACTTTACAAAAAGTTTTTTGGAAATGGTTTATAATGTAATACAGGGTATTGATACCACTTAAGATTCTGAGATATTGTCTGAATTACTTTGTGTATAATACTTCAGCCAATGCTGTGAACTTGAGGGCACTAAATTCTATTTGATGGCAAAATTCAGTCAATGGTTACTTATAGTCAACTTATAATGAGATTTAGGGATTTAATAGGATGTGGAAAAAACTTTTGATTTCTTTAAAGAAATGTGTTTTACAATAAAACCAGGCACTATGGATTTTCTATTTGGGATAGGACAAGTAGAAAGTTTAGCTCCATGGATGTCTAGCAGGTTCCATCAGGAATGTCTTTTTCTTTTTCATTTCTTTCTCTTTTTTTGAGATGAGGTCTCACTGTGTTGCCCAGGCTGGAGTGCATGTCATGATCATGGCTCACTGCAGCTTTGACCTCCTGGGCTCAAGTGATCCTCTCACCTCAGCCCACTGAGTAATTGGGATTACAGGGGCACACCACCACACCTGGCTAATTTTTATATTTTTTATAGAGACACAGTTTTGCCATGTTATCCAGGATGGTCTCAAACTTCTGAGTTCAAGTGGTTATCCTGCCTCGGCCTCCCAAAGTGCTGGGATTACAGATGTGTGCCACCATTCCTGGCCAAGAATGCCTTTTTCTAAGAGTTAATAAAAGGGCCTTTTATGATATCATGTTATGAGGATGAATTAAGAGGTTTTGCTATTGGATTTGATGTATTGTTTCATGTTACGATGTCCCACCACCACCTATTTAACTTTTTCAGTTCTGCCATCAGAATGTTGGAGTGCCATTACCAACTCTCTGCACCTCCTCCTGTCTTCCTCCTGGAGTTCTGGGTAAGCTATTTTGTCCCACCCACTGGGAGAGCACTCTGGGTGTTGGAAGGTTAGGAGCCCTGAAAAGAAGGCAGGAGAAGAGAAGCCCTCATTCTTCTACATTAGCTGTGAGCCTGCAAAGGAAACCCCCTGCAGGGCTCCCAGATTTTAAAAGCACCCTGGTGAGTAATGACCTGGTGAGTAACGCTCCTGCAGAGCACATGCGGGACTCTGCCCTGTCTCCCACCTCTTTCCTTGTAGTCCTTACTTAAAATAGAAACCAGTTAAATATGGTAGCCAGCTGGGAGCCTGACTTTCTACTCCTAATGCTCGCCTACCTGCCTCACATTTAGAATTTTTTTTTTTTAGCAAAGTGAAAGCAAGTTTATTAAGGAAGTAAAAGAATAAAAGAATGGCTACTCCTTAGACAGAGCAGCCCTGAGGGCCGCTGGTTGCCCGTTTTTATGGTTATTTCTTGATGATATGCTAAACAAGTGGTGGGTTATTCATGCTTCCCCTTTTTAGACTATATAGGGTAACTTGCTGATGTTGCCATGGCATTTGTACACTGTCATGGGGCTGGTGGGAGTGTAGCAGTGAGGACGACCAGAGGTCATTCTTAATCGCCATTTTGGTTTTGGCCGACTCCTTGACTGCATCCTGTTTTATCAGCAAGGTCTTTATGACCTGTATTTTACGCTGACCTCCTGTCTCATCCTGTGACTTAGAATACCTTAGCTTACTAGGAATGCAGCCCAGTAGGTTTCAGCCTCATTTTACCCAGCTCCTATTTAAGATGGAGTTGCTCTAGTTCACACGCCTCTGACAGCAGGAGTTCAAGACCAGCCTGGGCAACAGAGCGAGACCCTGTCTCTCTTGGGAGACCAGATCCTGCTCTAGTGACTGTTCCGCATGCAAAAGCGCCCCCAGGCTCGGCCCAGCCCTTCGGGATTCACCCTACTTTTAGAAATGTTGAGTAAGTTGCAGAGTGCTTGGACATCCTCTCCTAAAGGGCTTTGTGTGGGGGACAGATTTATACCCCTTTTCCAGCAGTACCATGTGCCCTCGATACATTTAAGGCATCTGCTCTCCATTTATTCTCCTGATCCCAGAAAGAAGATTGGGAATAATTATTTGAGGTTTCAGTCTGTGCTCTGGGTACCTCTTTTTTTTTTTTTTTTGAGACGGAGTCTCGCTCTGTCACCCAGGCTGGAGTGCAGTGGTGCGATCTCGGCTCACTGCAAGCTCCACCTCCCAAGAGTGTCTGAGGCATAAATCTGTCTGTGACTTCCGGGACAAATGAATAGTCATTTGAAACATCCGCCATGGCTAGGTGTGGCCTCTGGGGCTTTTCCACAAGGCAGGGCAGGGCTAGTCTGTAAAATAACATTTGAGGCCATTCTGCTGGATGTTCAAGTTCAGGTACCTGACCATTCAGGGGACATAGATATAGGCTACAGGTACAATATGGCATTCACAAAGGAAGAAGCAGAAGGTATTGTAGGTTTCATGAGCAAAGAAAGTAGTGTGGTTTGCAGTTTTGTTACAGGTGTAAGCAACAAAAAGAAAAAAAAGATAAAAGAAAAAATAAACAAAACGAAAGTGGCATGGTGCATGTCTTATGTTTGCACAGGGGTTGCACGGGGCCTGTCTCTCCAAGTTCTTGCGGCCGGGAGAAGGCAGATTCCAAAGCACTGCTGGCTACCCCAGCCATTGGGGCACTGTGAGCAAAGTGGACCACTGCATGCTAAGTCTGCTAAGGCAGTTTTTTTTTTTTTTTAAATTTCTTTCTTCTCAAGCCTTGCTGTCCTTCCAGGCAAAACTGGAATGGCTCGGGGAATTCCTATTTCATGTACTGTTGGGTCCACTGAATCTAAGTTTCTGGCAACAAAAGAACTAGACGGGCAAACAATTTGAGGTAAGTGTGTGAGGTTAATTTTTTCTTCGGCTCTCAATGAATAAGAGATCTGATGCAAAAACAGCTCTGGCTATGGAAGTGGGCCATGTTGGCCAGGCTGGTCTCGAACTCCTGACCTCAGGTGATGTGCCTGCCTTGGCCTCCTAAAGTGCCAGGATTATAGACATGAGCCACTGCACCTGGCCAACAGGATTTACTTTTGTTACAGCATGTATATTTTGGTTGATCCAGTGGAGTAATTTCTTTAATTTCAGCTAGGTGATCTAGCCGTGGTTCTTAACTATATCACTCAGAAAGTATCCTAAGATCTGGCTGGGCATGGTGGCTCATGCCTGTAATCCCAGCAGTTTGGGAGGCTGAGGCGGCAGATCACGTGAGGCCAGGAGTTGGAGAGCAGTCTGGGCAAATGGTAAAACCCTGTCTCTACTAAAAATAAGAAAATTAGCTGGGCGTGGTGGCCCCCCTGTAGTCCCAGCTACTCGGGAGGCTGAGACAGGAGAATCACTTGAACCCGGGAGGCGGAGGTTGCAGTGAGCTGAGATCGCACCACTACACTCCAACCTGGGTGACTGAGTGAGATTCTGTCTCAGAAAAAAAAAATGTATCCTAAGATCTGAGCAGTCAAGTTTTTCATTGCTGCATCGGTTTGACAGGTGGTGTATTCTTTTTTTTTTTTTTTTTTTTTTTTTTTTTTTTGAGACGGAGTCTCGCTCTGTCACCCAGGCTGGAGTGCAGTGGTGCGATCTCGGCTCACTGCAAGCTCCGCCTCCCGGGTTCACGCCATTCTCCTGCCTCAGCCTCCCGAGTAGCTGGGACTACAGGCGCCTGCCACCTCGCCCAGCTAACTTTTTGTATTTTTAGTAGAGACGGGGTTTCACTGTGTTAGCCAGGATGGTCTCGATCTCCTGACCTCGTGATCCGCCCGTCTCGGCCTCCCAAAGTGCTGGGATTACAGGCTTGAGCCACCGCGCCCGGCCAACAGGTGGTGTATTCTTTACATGTCAATATCGTAATGGGGCGTTAATGCAGGACTGTCTGCCATGGACCTAATTGCCATTCACTTTCAACAAACATCTCACGAATTCTTACTATGTTCCAGAACTTCTCAATAGAAGGACTCGTTTGTGTCATAGTGGTGCTCCTTCAACCTTTTCCTGCCTTCCAGGTATCCATGTAAATATTGCTGTTTGGCAGTTTCTTCTAGAGCTGGAACCCAACAGGGTTTC
The DNA here is from genome assembly GCF_037993035.2 of Macaca fascicularis. Lineage (NCBI taxonomy): Eukaryota > Metazoa > Chordata > Mammalia > Primates > Cercopithecidae > Macaca > Macaca fascicularis. The sequence goes on along the minus strand of NC_088381.1, from coordinate 140,777,354 downwards.
CCAACTTTACGACTTTCAAAGGGTGGTATCCCTGCCAACTGACACTAGAGGGCGCCCAACTGCCAGTAACAAATTTGGGCGCTGGGATTTAGGGCACTGTTTGAAAACTGGTTTTACTCTTTTCAGTAAAAAACAGTTGCACAACTCCATCCTCCTCCCAAGGGGGCATCAAAGGAGGAGACAGTCTAATGTGGAGTAGACGTTGGTTTGTTTCCATTAAGGCTTACTTTCTTAAAACCCAGGCTTTCGGAATATCCCTGAGAACAGCGAGTAACTTATTAGTAACTGCATATCCTGGTTGTTACATTTAATCCCATCCTGCTCTCATCCACCACATCCCTATCTAATTCCATAATATCTCAGCATGAAGCTCTCAAAAGGACTGGCTCCTTTCTAAACCTCAAAGGGCTTACAGACAGACCACTCCTGCTCTCATTTTGCTCTCTGTTTTGTCTAATGCCCCTTTTCCTTGAACACAGGCAAGCCTTATCTCCCGTTTTGGTCCAGGACTATCTGGCTACAGTGAATTTGTTTGGTCTCATTCTGTTAATTCAGACTCCCTCTAACTCCACCATTCCTTGTTGTCTGTTCTTTCCCTTCTTTGTTCCTGTTCAGTATCGAGTTCTTACTCTTGCATTTTCTATCCAGGAAGAAGGGTGAAGTATTTCTCAAGTGTTGACTATGTGTCAGTTACTTTTCTTTATGTCACTTACACCATCGCATGCAGAAGCTGGTATGAATAGCCCCATTTTACGGATGAGTACACTGAGGTTCAGGGTCAAGTCACCTGCCAGAGGTTGTGTACCTTGGAAGTAGTCAAGCTGGGATTCAGTTCTAGGGTTTTTGGATTTCCCTTTTTCTGCTACCACCCTCCTTCCTTAGATTTTTTTTTTTTTTTTGAGATGGAGTCTTGCTCAGACGCCCAGGCTGGAGTGCGGTGGCGTGATCTTGGCTCACTGCAAGCTCCGCCTTCCGGGTTCATGCCATTCTCCTGCCTCATTGGGACTACAAGTGCCCACCACTACGCCCGGCTAATTTTTTTGTATTTTTAGTAGAGATGGGGTTTCACCATGTTAGCCAGGATGGTCTTGATCTCCTGACCTTGTGATCCGCCCGTCTCGGCCTCCCAAAGTGCTGGGACCTTAGATTTTTATACTGTTTAATATTGTCATCAGTGCTTCCAGTCATATTCCTTGCTTTTTTTCCTTGGTTTTGTCACATGAAAGTTTATCCAAAATTCATAATTCATGATCAAAACTAGCTAAAGACATTATAAAACTGAAAAAGGACCTCAATTCGGATAGAATTGTCCCTCCTACCCTCATTATATCTCAGAACTTAAAAGAAACCCAAATTTGAGATAGGAGTAGCTTTAGTCATTAAGTAAAACCGGTTCTCAGTTCAGCCCGCATTATGAGACTTCACTTGAGGAGTCACTCCAGAGTAGCTAATATACAAGATTTTTTTTTTTTTTTTCCTGTCTTGCTATGTAGCTCAGGCTGGAGTACAGTGGTGTAATCACGGTTCACTGGAGCCTTGACCTCTGGACTTAAGCAATCCTCCCACCTCAGCCTTCAGGCTTCATATAAATGTAGAAGCACCAAACTGAAAATTGAATCTCTTCTAATAGTCTTCATTTTCTACTTGTCTAATGCAGTTCTAAAGGAGAAAATAGCCATAGAAATTTCTGATATTTATTATGAGTAGATAATTTTTAAAAACAGCTTAATTGGGATATAATTCATATACCATACAATTTACCCAATAGTGTACAAAGCTGGGCATTATAGTGTACAAAGCTGGTTCCGTGGCTTCCATCCATCTCTCTTGCTGTGGTCACTTGAGGTGGGAGTATCCTTTAGCCCAGGAGTCCAGCCTGGGCAACATAGTGAGATACTGTCTCTAAAAACAAACAAACAAACAAACAAAATACACAGTTCAATAGTGTTTAGTATATCCAGAGATATGTGCAGCCCTCGCCACATTAAAATTGAGAACATTTTCATCACCTCAAGAAGAAACCCTGTATCATTCAGCTGTCCCCCTCCTATTCCCATACACTTGCCCTCTCCAGCCCTGAGTAACCACTAATCTCCTTCCTGGCCCTGTGGATTTCCATATTCTGGAATTTCATGAGAATGGAATCATAGAGTGTGCGGTCTTTTGTGACTAGCTTCTTTCACTTAGCACAATGTTTTCATGATTCATCCATGTTGTAGCATGTAACAGGACTTTAATTCTTTTTTTTGTGGTGGAGTAATGTTCTCTTGTATGGATACACCACGTTTGGTTTATCTGTTTGTCTGTTGATGGATATTTAGATTGTTTCCACCTTTTGGATATTGTGAATAATGCTGTCATAAATATTCATGTCCTGTTTCTTTGTGGGCATATGTTTTCACTTCTCTTGGAGATATACCTAGGAGTGGAATAGCTGGGTCACATGGTGACTCTATGTTTAATCATTTGTGGAACTGCTGGACTGCTTCCCAAAACAGCTGGACCATTTTACAATTACACCATCAGCATATAAGGGTTCTGATTTCTCCATTTTTCTGTTCTTAATAACAATTGTTATTTTTGACTTTTTGATTTTAGCCACCTAGTAGGTATGGAGTAGACTTTTTTTTTTTTTGGAAATAGAGACAGAGTCTCACTATGTTGCTTAGGCTGGTTTTGAACTCCTGGCCTGAAGCTATCCTCTCTGTCTTGGTCTCCCAAACTATTGGGATTATAGGTGTGAGCCACCTGGCCGGGCCTTGCTTTTTTTTTTTTTTTTAATATTTTTATTTATTTTTTATTAAATGGGGAGGGATTTATATCACTAGATTTAGTGATTTGTGCATTTACTTATTCTTTCAACTACCAGTTATTAACCATCTGCTAGGCCTTGGGCCAGACTCTGGAGATTTAAGGTGTCCTATCTGGTCTCTACACCTCGTGGGGTAGGAAAACAGAAAATGAGATGTACTCAAATGCAAGTATTTTAATAGAGCTATTCATAAAACTGTGCAAAAACCCAAAGCAGCAAGTGCCTAACATGAGATCCATTTAATCCAAATAGGTTTAGATTTAAGCTGCTGAATGGCTACGATTAAAATGTTTACCATCAGCTTTATCAAAAGTCTTTCTAGAAACATGGTGGCTTTCAGAGTCACTGTTAATGAGCCCACTTGTGTCTAGGAAATAGCCCTCACTTTCAGAATTGTCACTGAGTTCCCACTGTTACAATATGGCAACTATGCAAATGTGTGTCTGTTGTACATGGACACAATAAGTCGTGTTATCCTTTGATTGGTGAGAACAAAGAGCATCTGATGACTTTGGGATTTCAGGTACAGAAAATAAATTTCCTTTGCTGCTTAGGTCTTTAATAGTCCCATTTTATTGGATTTTTTTGCCTTTCCCCTTACCAGAACCAATTACTTCCATTTTTTCCTTTCTCTCAGCAGTCCCACCTCACTGATTTTCCCTGCTCCATTTCTTCTATCTTTATTTTCTTCGGGGTTCTCTGGGCTGTGCCTCTGTCCCAGAACCCATTGCTGCCTTGGAGAAGTTGTCCTCAGCCTGGCTGCCCTGTTGGCTTAGATGCATTTAAAATGCGCGGGGCCCTCTGTGGGCTTTAGGAATATTTGCTTAGCTTCTTCTCTTTTCCTCTGGAGTAGCATAAACATGGAGTTGAGGTCCTTTTGCAACTATACAGGCCAGAGTTCATTGCCCGAGGCTGTCAGAGAACAGAAAACACCTGCTTTAATTTAGCAGGCCTCTGTCTCCCTCTTTGCCAGAGTGGGGGACATTTTAGGTTCCATGGCTTCCATCCATCTCTCCTGCTGCGGGCACCTATTTTTATATGGTGGTGTAAATATCTGCAGGACAACAAGACTTAATATGCCCTCCTGTGCTTGGCTTGTAGACTTCTGGATGATTCCTGACTAATGACAGAGTAGAAGCCTGAGGTCATGTAAATGTTGTGAGTGAGGGAAACAGGTGCCTGGGAGTGTCACCACACTTAAAGCAACACCCTGTAGAAAGCCCTCTTTGGGGGCCTTTGAGGCATCCACCTTTGCAGATGAAAAAATGCTTCTCTATCCAGGAAATGGCCAAGGGGGTGAATTTTCTTTCTTCACGTGTATGTATAGTTTTAGGGGAATTTTGTTCATGCATGTCTTGGTCACTCCCTATGGTGGTGATATGGGACAGTTTTTTTCTCCTGTCCCATTCTGTCCCTGTCTGCAGGAGGCCTTGCCAGTTGCTTTGACTTAGGACAGAAGAACTACCAGAATTTCAGATACGGTGTCCCCGGCGGTGGGCTGAGGGAGGACTTGGAAAATGTGGACTTGGCAGGTAGAGGAGGGTGGAAGAGAGAAAGGAGAGTTAGCCATCTTAGAAAAATAGACCCCGTGAAAGCTCTGCAACCAGTGGCTTTATCGGGAAGAAGACCCAAGGCCCACTTGAGATGGTCTGACGTTAGTGAGGGAGAAGGGGGCTGAGGCTGGTCTTGAGAGTAGACTGGGATTACTGTGTGATTTGAGTGGAGAAAGCTCCTGTGTAAAAATATCCCATCTGCTGGCTTTCCTGGTGTCTGAGGTTCTAATCAAGTTACTGCTTACGCACGTGTTTGTGTGTGTGTGTGTGAGAGAGTGTGTGTGCTGTGTATGTTATGAAGTCTTAATCCCTTCCTTGTGTAGGTTTTGAGGTGTCCTAGAATTCCCTCTTAAAATGCAACCACCCAGGAGGGAAACTCCTTTAAACCAATTCAGAGCATGTCCTAAGGGAAAGAATGGGGATGAGAAGAAGGGAATTTGGAAGAGGCTCCCCCTGAAGGTGGAGTCCATAGAGAAAGGAAAGCTGGCACTGTTGCTTGGAGGGGGATATTCAAGAGAATCTCAGCCTCTCACAGCCTCTCAGCCTAGGTTACCCACCATTGCCCCAGGGGATAGATTGATCCCAACATTAGGGAAGGGTTGGGGATGGAGGATTAAGGTCTTCTAGTAAGGCAAACCCCTGCCCCACGACAGAAAGTCTCAGTGCTTCATTGGCCTCCAGCCCTCAGGCCTTGCCCTTGACTGTGTGTTTCTCCAGTCAAGACCAAGCTGACCGATGGCCATTCCCAGTGCATCATCCTGGGCCCCTCCTGTGTCCCTCAAACTCACGCATGCCAGTCACCCTTCCTTAGAAGCCACTGATTCTGCCCTGTATACCTCATCCTGGGCTGCCACAGCCCCTTAACAGGTTCCCAGACCTGCAGCTCAGTTTCTTTCAATCCATGGTCATGCTGCTGCTGAAATGAGCTTCTAAAAAAAGGCAGATCTCTTCATTTTCATTCCTAGCTTAAAATCTTTCGGTGTTGCCTGACGGCCTCCCAGATGAAACACATTTTTTAGCAATAGCACCCGCTCCTTGCTTCTGCTTCTTATCCCTCTGCATAAACTACCTTCCTACCAGAGGGATCACTTGAAATCACAGTGCCGTCTCCGACTTCCCTGAATGTGCTGCCATCTCTGTAGGGACACCCTTTCCTCCTCCAGGTCATTTGGGACTTAGCTCAGGCATCAGCTCTTCTAGGAAGATGATCCTGACCTGGTTCTGGCAGGTGCTCCTCATCCAGCCCCACAGTGCCCTGAACTCCATGGCTTCCTGTTTCTGCCTTGTAATTGCCTTCTCTTCCCACCCCATCTCTCACATATGATCCCTTTAAAGTGGGGGTACAGGGGTTTTCTTAGGTCTTTCTGTACTCCAAGGCCCAGCAGTAGATAATCTACAAATATTTGCTATATGAATTAGATGTTGCTATGTTGTGGTTTTGGTGTGGAAGGCCTTTCACCCCTTGGCTTATTTCTAAGGGTTTCCCCAAGCAAGGCCCAATTTAAATATGACCTTCTCCTTGAAGCCTTTCCCTCACCCAGCGTCAGAAACACTCAAGAACTACTCCCTCCCTCCACTGACCTTCTTTGACATGTATCACTTCTCCTTCTTCTCCTTTGTTTTATACAAATCTGTGAACATCTCAATACCTTGAAACCTTGAAAACCCAAAGGAGTGAATGCATTTAACAAACACTCAAGGATGAACCCTTTGGATTATGGGCACCAGGCCAGGAAAAGAAGACCGGCTGGGCAGGCTGCTTCTTCCTTTTAAGTCACATTAAGTAATTGCTCTGCCTGCTCATAGGGTTGGGCCTACTGTCTTTATTCTCTCTCCAGATGGATGGAAATTGCTTTTTGAGAATTGTTTCCATGTCTGGTTTATTTTTATTTTGCCACCTGTGCCTAGCACAATGCCTCCCTTAGAGAAAGCCTCCAGTGAATGAATGAATGAATGAATGAATGAATGAATGAAGTTAGTGGGCAGCAGTAAACACTGATTTTATTTGACTCTGCCCTGAATTATGAGGTTTCAAAGGACTACCCCAGGAGCATCTCCCATCCTGAGAAATTGATTGTGTGTGTGTGTTTGTATGCACTGAGATACTGTGAAGGGTCTAAAAACTCCTCTCCCCACATTCCCCCAGGAAGAGAGAAAATTAGATTGCAGTTTTGATGCTCCCTTTTCTTCCAAAGGACTCCTATTCCTCTTCAGCTCAGTGCCTGGATAACATATCAGAGCTGGTTCTGTATCTCAGGGAACCAGTACAGCCAACCAGTTGCTGAGGCCATGGCTGGTTGCTCTGTGGATGAATGGAGGGATTGAGGATGAGCTTGTTCTTGTTTTTAATCCCCATGAGCCTTAAAACTCCTTCAGCTCTTGAAGCCCATTAGGAACTGCATTTGTTTTGGATGGCTTTTGTGGCACACTTCCTCTTTCAAATGAACTCTTTGGCTGTTTGGAAGGCCTGTGTCTCCTTCCCATACTTCTCTCTCACGTTTACATGTGCCTTTAAAAAGTCAGCTGGAAAGATTGGCACTTGCTACAGAAATGCCATTCTTTCATGCTTCTGGATGGGTTTCTTATAGCATTGTGTTGTCTGCTGAAATAGCCCTCAAACATTTTAGGAGTAAAGAGAGATGGCGGCCGGGTGTGGTGGCTCATGCCTGTAATCCCAGCACTGTGGGAGGCCGAGGTGAGTGGATCACCTGAGGTCAGGAGTTCGACACCAGCCTGTCCAACATGGTGAAACCCTGTCTCTACTAAAAATACAAAAATTAGCCAGATGTGGTGGCAGGCTCCTGTAATCCCAGCTGCTCGGGAGGCTGAGACAGGAGAATTGCTTGAACCCGGGAGGCAAAGGTTGTGGTGAGCCGAGATCACATCACTATACTCCAGCCTCAAAAAATAAAATAAATAATAATAAAAAAGAGAGATGGGTGTCCTTTGGGCTTAGGTTCTTGGGTCCTTGGTTGTGCCCAATATTCCTTCAAATGGATGACATTCGGCAAACACAGGAGCTGGGCCAGGGAGTTTCGCTCACTGACATCAAGGGTGAATTAACATGGTTGAGAATGGTCCCCACACTTCTTTCCCTGGTGGCACACACTTCAGGTATGTTTTCATTGTACAGTGCAAAAAGGCAGATCTCTTCATTTTGTTGTACAGTGCAACACTGTACAATAAAAATACAATGCCAGCCACATGTGCAATTTAAAATTTCCTAGTGGCCACATTAAAAAAAAGTAAAAAGAAATAGGTGAAATTAGTCTTCATAACATATTTTCTTTAATCCAGTAAATCCAAAATATCATTTCAACATACGATCACTATAAAAATTATAATGAGTTATTTTACCTTCTATTTCTCCTAAGTCTTTGAAATCAGGTGCATTATTTTACACTTACAGCGCATCTCAATTGGGAGTAACCACTTTTCAAGTGCTCAGTAGTCACCTGTGGCCCGTGGCGCCTATATTGGACAGTGAAGCTCAACATTCTCCAGGTGAGGTGAGGAGGTGATTATTCTGGGGCCACTCTGCTCTCCAAATTAAGCTGCATAACTAGCTAAATCAAGATCAAAGGGATGGAGTACAATGAAGTATATTCAAATATATGAATAGCTCTAGAGCTTTAGAAATGGGATTTTAGGCTGTGGGTGCGGTAGCTCAGGCCTGTAATCCCAGAACTTTTGGAGGCTGAGGAATTGAGGAGTTTGTAGACCAACCTGGCCAGCCTGGCCAACATGGTGAAACTCCATCTCTACTAAAAATACAAAAAATTAGCTGGGCGTGGTGGTGGGCGCCTGTAATCGGTTACTTGGGAGGCTGAGGCAGGAGAATTGCTTGAACCTGGGAGGTGGAGGTTGCAGTGAGCCGAGATTGCATCAGTGCACTCCAGCCTGGGCAACAAGAGTGAAATTCCATCTCAGGAAGAAAAAAAAAAAAAAAAAGAATTTAAAAGGTGTTTTGGTATCACAATCAGCAAGAGGCCTTTTTCAGGGTTATGTAGTTATGTGACCCCTCATTGAAACATCATTCCTATTTATTATTTTATTCTCATCCAAGTTGTCCATTTGATCATTTTTCTTGGATTAATGGGTTTAGAAAACTAAATGTGATAGCTAATTTCACTTTCTGTTGTGCCTTGTTTTTTGGATTCCCTACATTCCATATACCATAAGGAAAGAACTGGTTCTCTCTGTAAGAAATAATAACATGAATTGAAAGCTTGCTGTGTGTCAGACACTTGACATGTATTACCTCATTTAATCCTGGCAAGTAAATATGACCAAGGTAACCCAGCTGGTAAATAGTGGACTCAGGCTGGCAGATTCCAGAGTTCACACTTCTGCCATGTACAGCACTATGAAATTGCCCCAGAACTGCTAAACTTCTCCAAAACTCTGTTTAAGGATACTGTCTTCTTTAAACATGCCTGCTCTATGCCCCTTTGCTTTTGAACCTTCTGGTAAAAAACAACAACAACAACAACAAAAAACTTTATATTTTGATCTATAATATAAACACTAAAGTTAAAATAATTCTTTTATGTTAAATATAACTGTTTCTTTAAAAGTCATAACTGTATTGATAGAGTTAAAATGACATTCCATTGGATTACAAAAAACAAGTCTATCCTTTTTTTTTTTTTTAAAGTACTGTCTTTAATTCACTATTTTCCAATCCAATCGATAAATCTGATTTGACATTTTCAAGTTTGTTAGGTAGGTAGAGATTATGCTGGTTTCTGCTTGCAGGCTTTAACACAATAAATGATATGTACATGCTTAGAGTATGTGTTTTAATATGTAATATAAATTCATTTCTTCTCTCTTCCCCCATTAAATTGTAAATCTTGTTTAGGGGAGGCTCTACATTTCCTACTTTATCAGGCTGTGTGTAAGAAAATGCGTTGTTGTTTACCAATCTGAATTGTTGTGTCTTTGATACCTCAAAGAGGTTAGTGGAACTTCTGACTGATACTTCAAACTCATACTTCTTGGGTGAAAATATAGGGCTTGCTTTTCAGTGATGTCAAGTATAGACTTTTGAACCAATCCCTTGTCAAATTAGTAAAGAAGGGATTTTTCAAACTTTAATTTTGGAAAAGGAGATAACTCTTTTTTTTTTTTTTTTTTGAGACGGAGTCTTGCTCTGTTGCCCAGGCTGGAGTGCAGTGGCTGGATCTCAGCTCACTGCAAGCTCCGCCTCCTGGGTTTATGCCATTCTCCTGACTCAGCCTCCCGAGTAGCTGGGACTACAGGCACCCGCCACCTCGCGCGGCTAGTTTTTTGTATTTTTTAGTAGAGATGGGGTTTCACTAGGTTAGGCAGGATGGTCTCGATCTCCTGACCTCGTGATCCAGCCGTCTCGGAGATAACTTTTTCAAACTGTAATCGCTGCCAAGATGCTATGCAAAGAATTTACAAAGGAATCTGTAGAACTTGATTCTGCTTATTAAATAGGCAGAGAGGAGTTAAAGATTTCAAATCTATTACAAACAGTTATTCAGTCACTTTCTGTTTATCTGTAAATCTAATAGCGTATGTAGTTGAACTCTTGAAATTCTGGAATGTTTATTTTATTTTATTCATTGTCTTGAGAGGAGCAAAAGGAAGCGAGAGGGCATAGCTTTGAACTGGCAATTTGGCAACTTCTCTCCCCTTGCCACCCCTCCCCCACTATCTTAGCTATTTGACCTGATTAAACAGCTTTGGAATGGTAGCCAGACTTCTGTATGCTAACGAGGCCCCTACCCTATTCTCGATTTAATGCGGTTTCATCCACGCAGAGCTTCCCGGTGCCCAGTGGAAGCCTGACTTCGCAGAAGTCTCCCAATTTTGTCAGGGGCTCGCCAGTGAAGAGTTCACACTGACTTGAAGCAGACACAGACTCTTTGGACGCCTCGGGTCACATCGGATTATTCACTAGCAAATTCTTTCCACCTTCTAAGTAGTGAAAGGTGACGTCAGAATCGCGTGTGCCACTCCTCTAAAGGGACTCTGACAACACCCAGTCCAGGCTCTACGACTTCTGCCTAGGCACTTGCTTCCTAGTAGTAGAAAGTTTCCAAAGGTTGCCTCAAGTCCTCCCTACCTCTAAGCCTAAAGGTCAGAGCTCCAGGTCGCACCACCGAGCAGGAATCTGAGCATTTTGGAAGTTTCTGGTGTAGGGAGCAGAACAGAAGGGGTGGTAGCGGCGGACCGCGCAGAGTAACCCCCCTGCACTACGTAAAGAAAGCCCTGGCTGCAGGAGGGAGTGAGCCTGACATTGAGGCATTCCAGGGGGAGGGTGAGTTGCTGTCCTGGAGTCGCCAGGAACAGCAGCGGCAGTTCCAAGAAGCGAGAGAGGAAGGTGGCGGAGATAAAGAGAACACTTCGGGAATAAGAATATTAAAAAGCAGCAGGACCCAGAGCATTAGCAAACGGCAAAGCACACGAAGTAATTTGTTACACGAAGCGGCAGCCTTCCAACTTTTGTACTGAAACACGGGGATTTACCCTTTGGGGGATTAAAAATGTTGATATGCAAAGCCAAAAGCTAATGAATAGGATTCAGTGGCTTGCTGGCAATATTGAAATATTTCTGTCCAGGAGCGCAAACTCTGCAGTTATTTAGAAAAGTAGGGAGTTGAACCAAACTATAATATTCTCCCGTGCGTCTCCACTTTCCCCAGCCCGAAAAGGAGCTGCCAACGCGGTACTTCCCCTTTAAGACCTGCTGGCTCTCGGGCTCTACAAAAGGGAGTGACCTCTGGGCTTTGACAGCTCCCCTAATAACTACCACCGAGCAGGCCCCGCCCACCTGGCGACCAGCCGCGCCGATTGGCCGGCGGGCCGGTATCCCGCGCTCTGATTGGCCTGTCGCTTCCCCTGAGCGAACCTTTAGAACTCTGAGACAGACAATATTCTGTTACATTGTAGCAAAATGGCGACTGTCATTCACAACCCCCTGAAAGCGTAAGTAAGACTAAAAAATGTACATATTCCGCGTGGTTTCAATATGAAAAAAAAGGCGCCTTCTGCGTGGCGAGCGCTGCCAGTGCTTGCGCTTGCAGGCGCCTCCAGCCGCGGCGGGGCTTCTCTCTTCTTTCAGCTCTTACTTCTTTTTTTTCCCCCAACGCGCAGAAATGTCAGGAGATGCAATTAACAAGAAGAAAATTGTTACATTTGTGTTCTGCTAAATTGCAGAGAGAGCGAGAGATAGGGGTTGCCGGCGGAGGAGCCCGGCGCTCGAGCGCTCTACAGCAGGGGGGTCGCGGGAGCTCGGGGACAGCGCGGTCCCTGGAGTCCCCCGCCTCGCGGGCAGGGAGCGAGGCTCCGGGGGCGGCCGGGCGGGGGGCGAGCGTCGGGCCGGGACTGCCTCGGTGCACTTGGCCGAGCCCTGCACCCCCAAGCCCGCGGCCCCCGCCCCGCCGCTGGGTCTGCTGGGTCCGGCGGACGCACCGCGGAGGCTCCGGAGTTTGCAGGGCGCTCTTCGCCTTCCGATCGCTCGCGGGGAGTTTGTGCAAACCTTCCGGAGTTGGGAGCACCGCGGGGGAAGCAGCGGGTCCCGGGCGCGCTGGGTCCCAGGTGGTCGCCCCGGGCTTTCCCCGGCAGCCCCCGGATCTCGGAGGCGCTCCGGGCGACCGCGCGTGTGTCTGCTCGTGTGTTTGCGAGCAACCTGGCTGTAGTGGATTAACGACTCGGGTTAACTTGGGGTGGATTTGGAGGCAGGGAAGCCGCAGGTCTTATGAATGGTGTTCTCGCCACCTCTGGGTGAGGCGCCGAGGCAGGCGGAGAGGCGGTTTTGGGGCTCCTGGCCCGAGGGGGCAGCGTCTGCTCCCGGCCGGGCGAGGGGCAGGTGCCTCTGGCCGCCCCGGGGAGACTTTGAGCGCTTGTCCAGATCCTGGACAGAGTGGGGCGGGCCGGACGAGCACTCGCGGGGGCCAGCCCCGGGTCCAACAGCCAATTTCTGCCTGCCTGCCTGCCTTCCTCCTCCTTTTCATCCTGGCTTCCTTCCTTCCTTCCTTCCAGTCGGTGGAACTGTTAAGCCGCCAAGTCCGCTCGCGATCGCGGAGCCAAGGGTGGCCTCGGAAAACTAGTGTCGCTCTGAAAGGGGTGCTATTGGGTGATGTCGGCAGAGGGTGGCTCCCTCCGTATTCGAGGTGGGCTGGGGGTCCGCACCCCTTCGACCGGGACTTCCCCGCCCGGACGAAGCCGCAGGCAAAGAGGGGGAGAGGGAGGTGCGGGCCGGGTAGGGGGCGGTTCGTGCCGAATTCTCCCTGGTGCGTGGCCACTGTCGACCCTGCTTCTTTTAATTCAGCGCATTCTCGTCTTCACCCCTCGCCACTCCTGGAGTTGAAAACCAGGTTCGCTCCCGGAGACGGTAGGGGGGTTCCTAACGCAAAGGAATGCACAGGGAGAATCAGACGTGTTTGCACCAGCTCGTCGCCCACCAGAAATAGGGAAACGGGTAGGAATGCCCCAGGTTTCAAAGATATTTATATGAAAGCTGCCGTTAAGAGGACGTTGGAAGCTGAGGCTGAGCAGATAGGAGCTCCCGGCTTCAGTTCTGCCTCGGAAGCTCGGATACACTGCACTTGAACGCCACAGCGTTTCATCCAAGAAAGAAAATGTTTTATGGCAGAATAAATGGGCGTAACTTCGCCGCATCCTCGCTGCCGGTTGCTTTCGCTGCAACACCGCTGATGCTGTCTCTACCGAACCCACAACTGATTTGCAGTTTCCCCATATCCAGCCGAAATCACATAACCAGGCTGATGCCACCTGGTAAACTCAAGTTAGAGAATCTATTTCACATGTGCACCAGGTTTGTTTCCTACTGGGAAAGCCGTACCCTAGTTACCCGGGAGCCCGCTTTCGCGCGGGCGGGCGCAGTATCTCTAAGCTTCAGTGTTCCCCTGCTCGCTCCAGGGTTTTTTTGGATCACAGTAGGGTGCGCGTTTGGGGAGGGAGTCTGTGTAGGGTGGGGTTAAGGGTGGGGGAAGGGACAGACGGGGGGGAAAGAAGGTGGCGGAATCCCGGCTGGTTAGGGGAATTAGTTCTGAATTGTACTTTGTATAATTAGAAACAGTTGCAATGTGATGTATTTGTAATTGTGCCGCCACACGCATGCACACACTAGCATACACACAACGCCCCTGCTTGCTTTTTCTAGGTGGGAGTTGAGTGGTCATTTATAATTAGCCATTCCTTTCTGCTTCCCAGACCCTTTCCCTGGGGGTAAAGGGGTGTAAACAATACCCCTGACCAGCCCAGCCTCTCACACCCTGGACAGTTTTTAACTCCTAATGCAGGAGCACACACGTTGTTATTGGGAGACGGACACCATCTGCCTTTTTTTTTTTTTTTAAACAACTTGTTTAATAAAACATCTTATATATTTCATTTGTTTTTAAAAGTTGCTGATCAGGAAACAATACAAACGTGAATAAATTATGCATGGGATAAATTAGAACAAAGTGCAGAGACACATCCAGCCGAAGGGATGGTGGTGGTGCAGGGAGGAGGGGTAGCGGAGAGAATGGTTTGGAGAGCTATGTTTTTATCCTCATGTGTCCCTCCTGACAATGAAACAGAGCTGAATGACATTAGCATTTTCTCTGTGTGCGTTCTGAGTCTCTCTCTTCCCTCCAAAAAAAAAAAAAAAAAAAAAAAAAAAAAAAAAAAAGCCAACACCACGGACGCCCCCTACAGAAAATGGTCACACAAAGGTTTCCTCAGGATGGGGGATAAAGTGGTGGTAGTTAATGTGTTGGGAAGAAACAAGCTCAGGTTTCCAGCAGCACCTATGCAGGGCTCTGCCTACACTGAGTATGGGCTATTTTTCACTGTACTAGCTTTTTCCATGTGGGACATTCAATAATTCAATTAGCTGGGGTGATGGGATGGCACAATTTTGAATCTCATTGCTTTGGGGTTTTCCTTAGGGTCCCAAGCTCCTGAAGCCACATCTCCTCTCTTAGCAATTTGGCTTTCTTCCTGCCTGTCTTTGATCTCCCCTCAACTCCCTTTCTTTTTCTTCCTTGTTGTACCCTTCACCCCCTTCCTCTCTGAAGCTGACAGCCCGGCTTCTCTCTCTGTTGTTGCCTTTAACATCTTATTACTGCCCAACAGGGTGTTAGAGGCAGAAATAGGAGCCGCCTGCACTGATCAGATCACAAAGGGGACACGGCGGGTGGCCCCCACAACCAAGCAGTCACATCTGGACAAATAGAATTCAAAAGCGCTGGTGGACATGTATGATATGTAAATGTGTATTACAAGTTATTTAATTTAGCAGCTACATTGTCTGAGCAAAGATGTATGAGAGTTACCCTCATTTCTTACATAAACAAGCAAGATAAGGTCCAGGTAGTGAAGTAAACACATGCAGGTAACATAAATAAGGATTTAATAAAGGCCTGCATGTAGGTTAGTCACATTCTGGTTGATTTCTGCATACCTGGGAAACATAATGCTTTTATTATTATTATTATTTTTTGAGACAGGGTGTTGCTCTGTTGCCCAGGCTGGAGTGCAGTGGCAGGATCTTGGCTCACTGCAACCTCTGCCTCCTGGGTTCAAGTGATTCTTGTGCCTTAGCCTCCAGAATCCAGCTGGGCTTATAGGCGCGCACCACTATACCTGGCTAATTTTTGTGTTTTTTAGTGGAGACAGGGTTTCTCCATCTTGGCCAGCTGGTCTCAAACTCCTGGCTTCAAGTGATCTGCCTGTCTTGGCCTCCCAAAGTGCTGGGATTATAGGCATGAGCCACTGCACTGGCCACATAATGCTTTTAATATAAATTTGAATCTTAATATTCTAGTTTAGATAAAAGACCTTTCCCCAAATCTGCAATCAGTACTTTAAACAACTTACTCTTGTATTATCAAAATCCTGGTTGGTGTGCATTTAACTGAGAATGTCTGCCACCTTCTGCCAGACTTGATTATATACGTATATATCTATTATTATAACTGCCTACTTAGAAAAAAATTATTATTATTAAATTCCATATAAACCAACAGGGCTTTACCTTAAGTAATTATTTATAAACAGACCAATAAACTATTTTGTCATGCTGATAACTGTGAACACACACATATTCGTGATTGTATTGAAACTTTCTTTTGTAAGGAGTTAACCTTGCTTGGAGGTATATGTTGATGTCCCTGTTTTGTTATTAAGAACACTACTCTGGGAGAAGAAAATAAACTTACTTAGCCAAGTCAAACAGCAGGTCATGTGTGTAGATGAACCGCAAATCTAGATCTCGTTGTGCATTCTATGACCTGTATTAGTGTATTCTAATCTAAAGTGGTTTTGTGCATGTGAAAGTTAGAAGCCAGACCTCACTCTTGCTGTGGCACTCAGTTTAGATATCAGAGGGGAAGGGGTGGGGGTCACATTCCTGGTTCTAATCTCCTCTTAGCTCTTTCTGTTGGGGTTGGGGGATGTGGGTAGGTACTAAGTAGATGGCATTGAGGCCAGGACTTTGTGAACTTGCTGCCTTTTATGGACATTGTTTTAGCTTCTTATGAAAAAGGACCCTCAGACGTTGTAAGCCCACAGATTCCCAAGAACCTGTTCTCCATCTGCTTCTGGTTGCCACTATAAAAAAGCCCTAAATTCTCCAAACTTCATTAGCACACATTATTTTTCAGTGGGTATATGTCTGCTTTTGATGAGACACCTATGATGGAGATTAATGTCTGCGGGAACCCAAGTGGAGGCATTGTCACAGGGTAAACCTCTGAAAATAGCCTGGCCTGCAGGCCTCCTGGGAGACATTGGAGACTGCCAGTTGAATGGGAGCTGCTCAGTCACATAAGGTGGGCTTGAATTCAGAGACAGCTGAGTTGGAGACCTCTCATCCTCCTTTTTTTGGAATCATGCAGGTAGCTGGAATTTGGATACATCTGAGAAAGATGATAATGTCTAAAGCTGTTTCAGAGCCATCTGTTCAGATCAATGCAAAAAACAAAATGCCATGGTCAGCATGTTTTGTGTTGAGCATGCACCAGAAAAAGAATGGAAACTGAGGCTGATGTTTTAGGTTTCTAAGGCAGCTATGCTGACAGTAGTGGTGATGGGTGATGGGTTATAAAAAGGCACCAGAATCCAGGCCTGTTTATTATCCCAACCTCTGCAAAGTAACTTTTGTGGTTTTTGAGTGTTTTGAAAGTCACTAGAAAACAGAAATGTAGCCAAATGTGGCAAACCTCTGGCCAAAAAAATCCCACAACCACTGAAATATTTTTTGCCCAGCTACGGCCCAACAGGGGTGTTTTGTAAGCATGGTCTTAATTTTAAATAGTCTTTAAATATAAAGGTATTTAACAAGGAAAGATAGAGAGTGGCCTTGGGTAGGGGGAGGATGGAGGAGTGGGTAAAACCACTATGTGGTCTGGAACTCTGCAAAGATTATTGTTGAACTGCAAGAGAGACTGATATTATGATCTGTTGCAAATTCCAAAGTTTTCTAATTGTTTGAGTGACTGAGGAGAGATGAGGTGTTGTAGTGTTTTTGTAATTTGTTTTTCTTATTGGTCCGGTTACTGGTGTTTCACAGTCTGTCAACCCATATGGATGAATGGAGCTAGCATCGTAAAACTGTCACTGAGGGAAGGTTTTTGAAGCCTGTGATTTGCATTAGAGTTTTAAAAGCAGTGGTTAGAAGGTGTTGGTGGAGCAAAGGGAAGAGGAACAGACTGGAGAATTTCTAGGGTGTGTGTTTGTGAATATTAGGGTGGCAGGCAGTGGCAAGGGAAGGGAGATAATCCCTGAGGAGGCTACAATTTAGGGGCAATGTGTAGAAGCAGGGAGGGGTGAGAGGATTAGGCTCAGAGCTCCTAATAATGGGGTTCAAATAGCCCACATTGAGTCCTCACCAGCCAGGCCTCAGTTCTGAGCTTGTGGAACAATGCTGGCACATGTCTAATCCTCCCTTTGCACCCTCTCCTCCCTCTCTGAATCCGGGGACTGTGATCATCTCAGGTTGCTGAGAAAAGGTTTTTTTTTTAGGTGTTGTTATTCACCTTGAAAATCTGCTGTTTGAATGATCTGCAATTGGAAGCTCCATCAGAAAGTTTTCCCATCCTCACACTTTCACCTGCTATTGATGAAACCTGTCTCAACCTCTTATCCTCTTCCTTGTTCATTTCTCACCAGTGGCTGATTTTTTGTAGCCGTAGTGACTTCATAGTAATGGAGGAGAAAAAGCCCGGGGAGAGGAATCCTAAGCCTTGAGCTCTGCTTCCAGAGCTACAGGCAACTAACTTGTGAAGGGGACACAGAACTTCTTTGAGCCGCATATTCCTTGTCTTTATGATGGTGATGCACTTTGATTCCCCAAATTCCTTTTAAGCCAACAACTTTCTGGCTGTTATTATGGTGGATTAGGACAGAGGCGACAGTTAGGGGCCAGAGTTCTGATTTTTTCTTATTTTTAAAGTATGGCTCTAAAGAGAACATTTAAGATTGGAGACTTCCACAGTTTCTTATTCTCTGGTTCAGTCTTGCTACATGGTGCTCCCTTCTTGGAGTTCTAACCTGGGTGGAACTTCTTGTCCCTTCTCAAGGTCTGAGGCTGAGGACCAGGTGGTGGGCCATTTAGAATGTGGGCTTTTCCTCTGGCTCTTCCTTTTCAGTGCTTTTCTTCTCACTAGCATCCCATCCAGAAGTTGATGAGAATGAGGAACCTGAAGACCAACTGGCCTATTTTGATGTGGATAAGCACTCAGTTTTTGGTTGTTAAAAGACTGCAATCACTGAGAACATCTGTATTTTGCTGCTGCTTCTTTTTTTTTTTTTTTAAGTGTTTGGAGGCAGAAGGGTAACCAATTTTCCAGCCAGTCCTCTGGTCTGGATTTTATTTGTCCATGATCTCTCTGGCCTTTTCCTCTACCATGGCACCCATCCCAATTAATCTGGAAATAAAGTGCTTATTTTATTTTAATTTGGGCAGCAGCCACAGGTACCTGGATGTTTAGTGAGCTGACGTAAGTGGACCTGTACTGATGTCTCACTGAGCTTCCTCTAGTGTACCTGTGTGACCACTGAAGAAATGGAGGTGCCCAGCGGTTGTGTGGAAGTAACCCCTACCCGAGTGGGTATTAGCCAAGACTAGACTGGACTTCATGCCTCCCCTTCAGTGACATGTCTCCAGAACATCTCAGATTTCAGTGGGGACATTATTATCGGGCTTTTCTTTGGTGGAAAGCTTCCATGGCAGTTTTTTTGCAAGCGTAAAGAGGAGGGGGAAGAGGTTGCAGAACTCTTCAGAGTCTACACAGGAGCTGGTGTGTAAATTCTGAGACTTTAAAGGGAAAACAAAATGGTCACCCTGACCTCCAGCAGAGAGAGGCATTCCTTCAATTTTTCTTTATTGTGGCTAAAATACACGTAACATACAGTGTACCATTCTAGCCATTTTAAAGTGTGCAATTCAGTGGCTTTAAGTACATTTATTTTTAATCTTTAGTAGAGATGGAAGTCTTGCTATGTTGCTCAGGCTGGTCTTGAAATCCTGGCCCCAGGTGATCCTCCCACCTCGTGCAACCATCACCACCATCAGTTTCCAGATTTCCTTCTCTTCCTTTCCTTCCTTCCTTCCTTCCTTCCTTCCTTCCTTCCTTCCTTCCTTCCTTCCTTCCTTCTTTCCTTCCTTCCTTTTTCTTTAAATGGAGTCTCATTCTGTCACCCAGGCTGGAGTGCAGTGACGCAATCTTGGCTCACTGCAACCTCCGCCTCCCAGGTTCAAATGATTCTCTTGTCTCAGTCTCCTGAGTAGCGGGGACTACAGGCATGCGCCATCACAACTGGCTAATTTTTGTATTTTTAGTAGACACAGGGTTTCACCACGTTGGCCAGGCTGGTCTTGAACTCCTGACCTCAGGTGATCCACCCACCTCAGCTTCCCAAAGTACTGGGATTATAGGCATGAGCCACTGCACCCAGCTGCCCAGACCCTTTTCATCATCCCAGAGAGAAACTTTGTATCCATTAAACAATATTTTTCCATCCCCTGCTTCCTACCATCCCTGGGAACCACCGTTCTGCATTCTTGGCACCCCATATAAGGGGAAAAATACAATATTTGTTCTTCTGTGTCTGGCTTATTTCTCTTAGCATAATGTCTTCAGTGTTTGTTCATCCGTGTTGTAGCATAGTCAGAACTTTCTTCCTTTCTATGGCCGTTGTATGGATAGACCACATTTTGTTTACCCATTTAACTGTGGATGGGCATTTGGGTTGTTTCACTTTTTGGCTGTTTGAATAATGCTGCCATGAACATTGGCATACAAGTATCTGTTTTAGTCCCCATTTTCATTTCTTTTGGGTTTTCACTATGCCTAGGTCTCCTTCATTTTTGGACTGTAAAATCTAGGGACTAGGCCAGGCTCACGCCTGTAATCCCAGCACTTTGGGAGGCTGAGGTGGGAGGATCCCTTGAGCTCAGGCATTCAAGACCAGCCTGGGCATATCGTGAGACCCAGTTGCTACAAAAAATTAAAAAAATAGCCAGATGTGGTGGTGTACACCTGTGGTCCCAGCTACTCAGGAGGCTGAGGCAGGAAGATGGCTTGAGCCCAGGAGGTTGAGGCTGCAGTGAGATATGATCGCAATACTGCACTCCAGCCTGGGTGACAGAGCAAGACCTTATCTAAAAAAAAAAAAAAAAAAAAAAAAAAAAAATTAGGGGCTACATTTCTAGATAATACAGGCATTCTCCACCTTATAAACTAAACAAACAAAAAAAACCCAAACCTAGTAGTATCACAGAATTCAACCTCTCTGCCTCTCCCTCCATTGGCAGTCCATTGCTTTTCGCGATAAACACACTGGGAACTAAGAACCTAGAGACTCACTTCTCCCATCCCCAGCCACAGGGATTGCCTTTCCCTCATATCTCCCTTCCTTTGAGGGCAGGGACTCCTAGTGGGGGTTCAGGGTTTGGGTTTGGGGCAGTTCCAGGGGCTGTAGCACTAGCAGTTACCTGGTGAGGCTTGGAGTGAAGGCTCCCTAGGTGGATGGAGATGTGATGTCTGACAATAGGAGGTGGGGGGAAGCACAGTGATGACAGGATAGCTTGGGGGGCAAGAGTTAGCAAGTCAGGCCTGTCGTTCCAAACAGCCAGGAGAGCTTGTGTCTCCCTTCTCCTCCCTTCCCCTTCCCCGAGCCTGGCTTCCCCTCAGCGGCCCACATGAAATAATGGATATGGAAACATTTCAGAAGGTGGAAAGTGCAAATGTGAGGTGTTACTATGAGAACTAAAAAGTGTCCTATAGCTGACCATGGCCTCCTCAGAGAGTCAATAATACTTACTATATTAAACATTATTTTAAATATTAAAACAAAAATAAATGTTTCTGGCATTACCCATCACATCTAAACATCGTTTCTCGGGAAATGCATGGCCTAGTCATCCAGGCGTGTGTAAATAGCTCTGGGATTGCAGTGGGATTTTCCTATTGTCTGGGTTTGAAATAAGTGAGAATGTGAGCTCAGGGGAAACCCTCATTTCATTTCTGGTCATCAGTCCTGATCTGAGTTCACCCACCAAACCAGAGGAAGCAGAATCACGGTGGGTAGAGTGGGGTACTCTTCTGGGAACTTGGGCCTTTGGGTCCTTGCCTGGTCTCTGGCTCCTCCTTCAACTGAGATGACTGAGGGAGAGAGAAGAAGTGGAGGCGGGGCAGGGGCTTAGATCCGCTTGTGAATAAGGAGGGTGAGCTGCTGGCATTGGAGGTCAGTGGCAAGAATGGATTCTTTTTCTTTTCTTTCCTTTTTTTTTTTTCTTGAGACAGAGTCTTGCTCTGTTGCCTAGGCTGGAGTGCAGTGGTGTGATCTTGGCTCACTGCAACCTCCGCCTCCCAGGTTTCAAGTGATTCTTGTACTTCAGCCACAGGAGTAGCTGAGATTAAAGGCACATGCCACCACACCCAGCTAATTTTTGTATTTTCAGTAGAGATTGGGTTTTACCATGTTGGCCAGACTGGTCTCGATCTCCTGACCTCAAGTGATCTGCCCACCTGGGCCTCCCAACGTGCTAGGATTACAGGTGTGAGCCACTGCACCCGGCCAGATTCTTTATAGAAAAGTAGACCGGAGAGCATTGCAGTGAGGCCAGATCTCAGAGTTACACACATGTCTTGGTTGCCAGCCTTGGAAATGGTTCAGATTCAATCTTGCTGCAAAGCTACAACTTTCTTTATTTTCTTTTCTCTTATATATTTTTTGGAGATAGGGTCTCACTCTGTCACCCAGGCTGGAGTGCAGTGGTGCAATCACTCTGTCACCCAGGCTGGAGTGCAGTGGTGCAATTACAGCTCACTGTGGCCTCAAACTCCTTGACTCAAGTGATCTCCCACCTCAGCTTCCCAAGTAGCTGGGACTACAGGTGTGTACTGCCACACCTAATTTTTAAATTGTTTTTATAGAGATGGGGGTCTCGCTGCGCTACCCAGACTGGTCTTGAACTTCTGGCCCCAAGTGATCCTCTTACCTCAGCCTCCCAAAATGCTGGGTTTGCAGGTGAAAACCATTGCACTTGGCCCTGCAACTTTCCTTTACAAGAGCAAAAAACATCATCCCTACTCCTGCTGTCCTCAACCAGCAACTCTAGATACCTCTTTGGCTGCCAGTTGAGCACAATGAGAACTGTCTCATCCTCTTTGGAGTTCCTTCATCCCGCAGTCAACACGGATTGCCTGCCTGCCCCTGAGAACTAATCAGCACAGTCACCTGCCTCCCTCCCTACATTGAGGAGCTTCCACTCCAGTAGAGATCTCTGATCTGTCTGTTTCTTCTCCTAGACCCTTGTTTTTTGGCAGGGCAAAATAAGTGCTAGCAAACCAGGAGACTGACTGCTGCCCTCGGCTTCTCCTAGGAAAACCACTATAGGTGAGGGGGGTGGGGAGAGGGGAGGCAACGTGGTGCTGGTGATTGGGGGAGGGCAGGGTGGATGGGGCAGTGGGAGTGGAGAGAATATATTCTCTCCTGCTAATTATTTTCCCTGAGGACTTAGCCAATGCAGAACCATCTATTATCGTGGGAGCGCTCTATGGTGGTTCTGCCTGTGATGAATGCTAAGTGGAAACAAGCAAGAAAAATTAACAGGCGGCTGCCTCTGTCCACCTAATTAAAATGCATATCCAAATGCATAATTCCTTATGTTTCCCCATGCACACACTCCCCTTCCAATCCCAGTTCTATGGAGGAGAAAAAAACACTTTCCCCCAATCATTTCTCTTGATTATATTTTCATCAAGGAAGAACTGGAGGGTTTCCCCTTAGAATAGAGAAGGGCCTGTTCTTCCAACACTTCTGAAATAGCTGGCTTTTGACTTAGACTGAGCCCCAAAATTCAGAGCTCTTTTTCATTTTAAACACAAAAACTAGCTGCAGAAAAAAGGGAGAAGGAAAGAAGTAAAGAAAAAAAAGAGTTCCCACCATTTCTGCTGACCTTTTAGTTTTGTGTCAAAAGTCTGGCTTTGATCAGCAGTGACAATTTTGAAGATCTTTTCTGTCTTCTTTTCCTCTTCATTACTTTCCCTGACTCTGCACTGCCTTCCCTGGTCCCCCAGATAAACATAACCCAAGTTTTGTAGAGAGATTTTAGAAGACGAAGACACAGCTACCTTTGCAGATCAAGTAGAAAGAAAAAAAAAACCCCAAAGCTTTGGCCTTTGGGAGCAATATCAGAGGTGCCAGCGTTACAGTCCTAAGTATGTTTTGAATCGAACAATACCTCTTCATCCTTATCTTCCCCCGCCTTCACTTACCCAGCCCATCATTTTCTCCTTCTCCAAAGAATAACTTTATTCAGTGGTCATACAATATTTAATAAAACATGAAACTTAAGTCACTGTGTTCAATTTGCCATCACAGCTGTCTCAGTGGCAAACCCCCTTCCCCCGGCTGGCCCACCCCCTCCTGAAGCCCCTTGCCTGCCCTCCACAGCAGCCCCAGCTGTTGATTTATCAGGGCTGGCCGGCTCAGCAGTGCATGGAGATTGCTTTTAATTAACTCTCTTCATTTTCCCAATCTTCAGGGAGCAGCAGCCCTTTAATGATTTTAATATTTTATTTGGATTTATATCTGCCTTATTTGTTGTTTGACTTCCGCATTTGTTCTTCCTGAGTCGCCTCCTCAGACTGATATATTTATTTGCCCCTTTTCCTCCTACCCCCAAGACCTTTCAAGAGAAGGGATGGTAGATTCCAGAGAAGGCCATCTTCCCAGGCTTTCCACTATCTACACAGGGAGAATACCCAGTGTTGGCCTTATGTGATGGTTTGGATAGGAAATTTTGTCTTGGGAAACCCAGTCTCACATGACTCTTAGCTTAAGGAGTTTCTGAGCTTTGTGTTAACAACAACAACAACAACAACAACAACAACAACAACCACCACCACCACCACCACCACCACCAGCTCTGAATTTTAGAGAATGAGGTCTCTTTGCATCTTTCATGCCTCTGTAAGGGAGTGAGTTTCCTTGGAAAGTTGGTTAAAAACTGCTTCCCCAGTTTCACTGTTAGTAGTAGTTTGAGATCTGTCATCCTGCTCACCCCAGCCTTCCATAGTCCTGTGGGGTTTTTGGAGCTGTAGGAGGATGATGGCTTTAGGGAAGGACTGGATGTAGGTTCAGACAAGTCTTCCTGTTGCTTTACGCGTCTTTAGGTGTGGGTGGCATGTGTTAAGCAACTGCTTGGAAGAGTAACCATAGGTACCATCTGAAAGAGGAAGTGAAGAGGCACCAATTGCTTTCTCTACTGGAGGCTGCCTTCTCTACTGGAGGCTGCCTTCTCCTTTAACCCTCAGTTCCCTTTCTCATGCCTACTCCCCAGGGGTGGGAAAACATACAACCAGCAGAACACCTTCCAGCCAGGCACAGTGGCTTATGCTTGTAATCCCAGCACTTTGGGAGGCCTAGGTGGGCAGGTTGCTTGAGTCCAGGAGTTTGAGCCAGCCTGGGCAACATGGTAAAATCCCATAGAAAAACTAGTTGGGTGTGGTGGCACGCAACTTTAGTCCCAGTTACTTGGGAGGCTGAGGTGGGAGGATCACCCGAGCCCAAGAGGTTGAGGCTGCAGTGAGCCGTGATGTGCCACTGCACTCCAGCCTGGGCAACAGAGTGAGACCCTGTCTGAAAAAACAAAAAACAACGCCTTTCTATCTTTCTCCTCTCAGCCTACCTTTGGCTGCAAAGTCTACTCCTTACCCCAAGAGCCCCAGAGAGGCCTGACAGACTTATTAGGGGGTAGTTTCAGAACTATCTTGTCCACAAAATGCCCTTTTTGGCATCTCGGTTTGGTGATGTGTCTTCAGGGTTACTTGTTGCTAGGCAACTGCCAACTAAAGTTTGAGCCTGATCTGGGGATTGCAGTGAATTGCCCTGGGTGACTTGAATCCACATTTAGGGACTCCAACTTGCAATATTGGCTCCAGGAACGGGAGGCTGAGAAGACACTCTTCCATGTGGCTTTATGGAAAGAGATACTGGTTTTTAAGTCTAGCCCAGAGCCTGGCACACAGTCAGTACACACGGGTATTTGTTTTGGTGATGCCAGTGGTGATTTCTTTCCATCTCCTTATACTGGAATGCTCTTCTCATCCCTTTAGTTCTGCCAGTTCTGAAACCTTATGTCTGTTACTGAGCCATATGCAGGAGACAGACAGGGAGAAACTGGCTTCCACACCACAGTCGTGTGCAGGCTACTCAGTCTTGATGGCTGTTTCTTTTTCACCTTTCTTTGGCAATCATAGGCCCTTTCAAGAATGCTATGGAAGTTGTGGATCATCTCCCCAGAAAAAAACCCATATAGATGTGAACATCTTCCTATGGTTTTATGGGGTTCACAGACCTGGAAGAGCCCATCTCTGGATGCCCTGGAGGCCCATGGGCTCTAGGGTAAGAACCTCAGCGTGAGGGACATGTACGAACTTGTTAGTCTGAGGGGACGCTCTGCGCTCTGTGTTCCTGTCCAGAGAGACAGCTCCTGTCATACGTTCCCCTGGTGTCTCAGCAAACTGCTGTGGCTCCTCTGAGCAGGCGGTTTGATTGCCCGCCACCTTCACCCTGTCCCTGGGTGCACTTGATGTGCATCTGTCTACTCATCTTCCAGATGATTTAAGTGACCCCTCTCCCTGGTGGAGCCCTTGCTGAGCCTCAGGTAGAATTGGTCACACCTGCCCTGGGCCACGCAGTCCTGAGTGTGCTCTTCTCTCTCAGTCACTGAAACAGTTGACACAAGTTAGTTAGCAGTAAGGACGTGGAAGGCAGGGACAGTAGCCACATGTGCCTTTCTTTCTTCTTTTTTTTTTTTTTGGAGATGGAATCTCCCTCCGTCTCACCCAGGCTGGAGTGCAGTGGTGTGGCTCACTGCAACCTCCACCTCCTGGGTTCAAGCGATTCTCCTATCTCAGCCTCTCGAGTAGCTGGGACAACAGGTGCACACCACCAGACCCAGCTAATTTTGTATTTTTAGTAGAGGTGGGGTTTCACCATGTTGGCCAGGCTGGTGTCGAACTCCTGACCTCCAGTGGTCCACTCACCTTGGCCTCCCAAAGTGCTGGGATTACAGGTGTGAGACACCACGCCTGGCCACATGTGCCTTTCCATCCCAAGGACCTAGCCTAGCAGGCATGCAGGAAACATATGGGGAATAGTTGAGTGAGCGAAGCCTGCAGGCAGACACCTGCTCTGCTGCCTATGTTTGCTTCGAGCACTCTAGAAAGTTGATATGTTTCTCATTCTCTCCCTTCATGGCAGGAGTCTGAAAAAGGCAGAATTCCTCCCCAAAGAGGCTTCAGTTTCAGGAGTTGGGAAACAGATGCAGGTTTGGCTTTGCTTGCATGTAGGATGTGCATTTATGACATGTGGCAGCCTTGCTCATTTTAGCCTCTTGTTTCTTGGTCACTTTATCTAAAAAGCTTGGCTTTCTCCCTTTGGTCTCGAGAAGTAAAGACAAACCTTTTAGCTTTGCTAAAGTAAGAAACCTCTGGCTTATGGATAGCCACTGATAGATAAATCAACTTCATTTTTATTCAATGCCTCCTCTATGTTTAGTTGTGTGTGGGATTTCCTTTAGCTTTATTTATACTGGAGGACTCTTTTTCCTTTTGAGTTTTTAAGATAGAGAAGACCAGAAGATGCAAAGCACTGTAATGGTTTAAACCCAAGGCTGGGATCTGGTGAACATCTGCTGGAGCTTTAGCCCAGTCACTGTTTTTGGGTACATTTTCTTTGAGAGAATGACTTTTGTATACTTTCACAGTATCAGTGCCTAGAGAGAGAATGATTTTCGCCATGACT
This sequence comes from Macaca fascicularis, assembly GCF_037993035.2. Classification (NCBI taxonomy): domain Eukaryota; kingdom Metazoa; phylum Chordata; class Mammalia; order Primates; family Cercopithecidae; genus Macaca; species Macaca fascicularis. The sequence goes on along the minus strand of NC_088381.1, from coordinate 140,750,684 downwards.
CAATGTCCCAACTAAGTATAGCAGATCACTTCATTCAAAAAGGATGAACTTCATTCATCCTTCAAAAAGGATGGCCTAGGGCTCACACGAGGGCCCTTCTCTCCTGTACTGAGAGAGGAAGTGTATCATTGTAACTTTTGTACGTCCTCTTATGGATTTTCCACCCTCCAAATAATTCTGTGTTGGGGGCTTTTTGGAAGAGGGTACCACCATGGAGAGACCTGAAGGAGGAAGAGGAAGTCCCAAGGTGGACTCCCAGGGTCAAGTTTCAGTTCAGATCCTGGTCGGAAAGACACCTTCCACATGGAAAGCCGGAGAAAATGCTGATGGTGTGCCAAATATGGGCTGCAGGAGCCGAACTGTAGAAAAATATTCGTTAACTCAGAGAGGTCATGTTGCACTAGTAACCTACTCACAAAGGTAAGTCTCCCTCAATCCCAGTTCAGGACAGAGGGTGACACAGGGCTCTCCGGTTCCTCGCACTCATTTTCTTTCTGGGCAGCCATCCGAGTATAACAGATACTTATACATATTCTGTCCTCATTTTATCTAATTACACATGTCTCTGGGGGATGGGAAACAGGTTCGGACCATGCAATTTTAGGTCACTTATGCACAGGGCAGCAGGGATGAACACTAATCTATAGAGTTTTAGGAGATTTAGGAAGTTCTCATAGTTCCTCGGTCCAGAGCACATCGGGGGGACATTGTTTGTCGTCTCAGGGGCTGAAGATCCCAGCGAGTGTTGGAGGAGAGAGGGAGGCTGCCTGGTTTGGGAGTCTGAATTCTGAAACCTTTTTGAGACCTTGCTAGCTCTTGCTATCCTTAGAGCAATAGGATGCTCGTTTTATTATTTTATAATCTGCTGACTGAAGAGGACCCAATACTATCGGTCCCCATCCTGCTGGTCATTTGTTCTCATCCCTTACCTGCTTGGAATGTGTTCTGTTTCCTGAGACATATAGAACAAAAGGCGCTCCCGCTCCCAACTGATGGACCAATCTTTAGTGCCCTGGGTGTGCACCTCCTTTGCTGCCCAGAGGAACTGGTCTGGACAGTATAAAAACTCCACAGCATCTCCACTTCTCTCCAAAACCCAGAGCCAGCAGCCCTGGGCAGCCCACTCTCCTCCAGGCTCTACTGTAGCTTTTCAAATCCTTGGGAAGAAAAAGCCCGCTGGAAAGCCTTTCCTTTTTCTTTTGCTTTCTGCTACTTATTTCATTTCTTGACTCAGAGCTAAGCTGCCCCAAGGCCCTCAGAGCCCTGGGTTTGCACCTCCAGCCTAGGTTTCCTTCTGATCCCGTGTCCCCTCCTTCATTCACTATTTACATCTTTCTCCTTTCTCCATGAATTGCACCTTGATCAAAAAGCACTGAGGGGGCACAAAGGAAGGAAAGAGTATTCTGACTTTGTCCCCGAGGAGGGCCCACTCAATCTCATGAATATGGGAGTAGGGCGAGGGAAGAAGGAAAAGGACAAAGCTTACAGGCAGCAGAACATGCATTCCTGAGAGAAGCTGCCTCACGTGAGGTTCCAGGTGGCGAATAGCTGAGCTAAACGATCAGCCCAGGCCACCAGGGGTCCTTGAAATTGGAAGAGAGACAGCAGTTCCTGTGGTTGGGATGTCAGAGGATCCTTCAGAGAGGAGCTGAGTTCAGAAGGACAGTGGGGTCTGCTTAGGCTCGGGAGGGTGAGGCTGGGGAGCTTTAGGCACGAAAGGGAAGTGAACAAAGACATGAGGCTATGGAGCGATTCCTTCGGGGACACCCTTCCTTTCTGAGGGAAGGAAGGCCAGATGGGAAGGACTGCGTGGAGGGGAGCACACAGATCTGTTTGGCTGGTTGGGAGTAGGTTGGGGGTGTCAGTGAACAGAAGGGAAAAATGGGAAATAAGCCTGGGCCAGGTTGGTCTGAGCAGAGTCCTGGTTTGGCAGTCAACGTTTGGGGAGACTCATACTCCTCAAGGGCCGAAAGAGAGGCTTCGGGGGGAGAGTGGGGTGGTCACCCTGTGTCCTCCAGCAAGGGGGATTGTCTCTCTCCAGGCCTCCCCTTCACTAAGGGGTTGAACTAGACCCTGTCCTTGGTTTCCTTTGTTACGCATTTTGGATACTTTCCAGGGGACCTCCCAGAGGGGGTGGGGTGAGGGAGACACCCTGTGGGGCCCACACTGGTGTGAGCCATCAATCCTGTCAGTTATAGGCCAGCTCTGTCTAACTGCAAGGGCCGATTTGCCACGCTGGGCAGACTCGTGGGTGGAGCCCACCTGAGCAGTGGACCCAAATGTCTTCTTCCCTTTCTGTACTTTAATCCTCCTCCTCCTCCTCTTCTTCTTCTTCAACAACCACCAATACATGGTGTAAATAAAATATATAAATCCAATTCAAGGAGGAAAATGTGAATGCCAACCTGTGTAGCTTAAAGAGTGGTGCCCTGAGGATTAATTTCATGACTCAAATCATGGACAGTGAGGCCGCAGGTCTCTAAGACAGTGGGTTTCCTCCTGGGGGGATCAGGGTGGTTTATTCTGATGGTAGTGCTGCCCGATTCCCACCCAGACACCCCTGCCACTGGTGCAGCTGTCTACCTGCGTGCTGGCCACTTCCTTCCAGAAAGGCCCTGGACCTAGTAAGCTAGCTTTCACGGGGAGGCTGGGGGTTACACAAGTCCTTAGGGTTCGTTTCTTTCATGCTTTTTAAGCCTTGCACACTTTGTAAGCTCAGACATTCCATGTTGGGGAGCAGGAGGCTGGGAGCAGTTGCTGTGTGACCCATGGCTTGGGTGCAGGCTCTGGAGCCAGAGAGTTTGGGTTCAAGTCCAAGCCCTATGACCTTGAGTAGGATTCCTAACCTCGATACCTTAGTTTCCTCATCTGTAAAGCAGGACTAATAGTTTTTGTCTTTATAGGGTTGTTGGAAGAATTAAGCAAGTTAATGTATGTAAAGTGCTTAGTAGAGTCGGCACACAATATCCTTTTTTTTTTTTGAGACAATGTCTTTCTCTGTTGCCCAGGCTGGAATGCAGTGGTACAATCATGGCTTACTGCAGCCTTGACCTCCCAGGCTCAAGCAATCCTCCCACCTCGGCTTCCCAAGTGGCTGGGACCACAGGTGTGCACCACCACACCTGGTTAATTTTTGTATTTTTAGTAGTGATATGGTTTGGCTGTGTCCTCACCCAAATCTCAACTTGAATTGTATCTCCCAGAATTCTCATGTGTTGTGGGAGAGACTCAGGGGGAGGCAATTGAATCACGGAGGCCAGTCTTTCCCATGCTATTCTCATGATAGTGAATAAGTCTTACAAGATCTGGTGGGTTTATCAGGGGTTTCAGCTTTTGCTTCTTCCTCATTTTCTCTTGCTGCTGCCATGTAAGAAGTGCCTTTCACTTCCTGCCATGATTCTGAGGCCGCCCCAGTCACGTGGAACTGTAAGTCCAATTAAACCTCTTTTTCTTTCCAGTCTCAGGTATGTCTTTATCAGCTGTGTGGAAATGGACTAATACAGTAATTGGTACCAATAGAGTGGTGCATTGCTGAGAAGATACCCAAAAATGTGGAAGTGACTTTGGAACTGGGCAACAGGCAGAGATTGGAACAGTTTGAAAGGCTCAGAAGAAGACAGGAAAATGTGGGAAAGTTTGGAACTTCCTAGATACTTGTTGAATGGCTTTGCCCAAAATGCTAATAGTGATATGGATAATAAAATCCAGGCTGAGATGCTCTCAGATGGAGATGAGGAACTTGTAGAGAACTGGAGCGAAGGTGACTCTTGTTATGTTTTAGCAAAGAGACTGGTGGCATTTTGCCCCTGCCCTAGAGATGATTTGAGAGAGATGATTTAGGTTATCTGGTGGAAGAAATTTTCTTTTCTTTTCTTTTCTTTTCTTTTCTTTTCTTTTCTTTCTTTTCTTTCTGATGGACTCTCGCTCTGTTGCCCAGGCTGGAGTGCAGTGGCATGATCTCGGCTCACCACAACCTCTGCCTCCCGGGTTCAAGTGATTCTCCTGCTACTTTCGAGTAGCTGGGACTACAGGTGTGCACCACTATGCCTGGCTAATTTTTTTGTATTTTTAGTAGAGACGGGGTTTCACTATGTTGGCCAGGCTGGCCTTGAACTCCTGATCTCGTGATCCGCCCACCTTGGCCTCCCAAAGTGCTGAGATTACAGGTGTCAGCCACCACACCTGGACTATTGGAAGAAATTCCTAAGCAGCAAAGCATTCAAGATGTGACTTGGGTGGTGTTAAAGGCATTCAGTTTTATAAGGGAAGCAGAGCATAAGAGTTTGGAAAATTTGCAGCCTGGCTATGTGATAGAAAAGAAAAACCCAGCCGGGCGCGGTGGCTCAAGCCTGTAATCCCAGCACTTTGGGAGGCCGAGACGGGTGGATCACGAGGTCAGGAGATCGAGACCATCCTGGCTAACACGGTGAAACCCCGTCTCTACTAAAAATACAAAAAAAAAAACTAGCCAGGCGAGGTGGCGGGCGCCTGTAGTCCCAGCTACTCGGGAGGCTGAGCCAGGAGAATGGCGTGAACCCGGGAGGCGGAGCTTGCAGTGAGCTGAGATCCGGCCACTGCACTCCAGCCTGGGCGACAGAGCGAGACTCCGTCTCAAAAAAGAAAAGAAAAACCTATTTCTGGGGAGAAGTTCAAGCTGCAGAAATTTGCATAAGTAGCAGCAAGGATCCTAATGTTAATCCTCAAGACCCTGGGGAAAATGTCTCCAGGCCATGTCAGAGACCTTCACAGCAGCCCCTCCCATCACAGGCCTGGAGGCCTAGGAGGAAAAAGAAGTTTTATGGGCCGTGCCCAGGGTCTCCATGCTGTGTGCAGCCTAGGGACTTGGTGCTCTGTGTCCCAGATACTCTAGCTGTGGCTGAAAGGGGCCAACATACAGCTCGGGCTGTGACTTCAGAGGGTGGAAGCCCCAAGCCTTGGCAGCTTCTCTGTGGTGTTGAGCCTGCAGGTGCACACATGTCAAGAACTGAGGTTTGGGAACTTCCTCCTAGATTTCAGAAGATGTATGGAAACGCCTGGATGCCCTGGCAAAAGTTTGCTGCAGGGGTGGGGCCCTCATGGAGAACCTCTGCTAAGGCAGTGCAGAAGGGAAATGTGGGATTGGAGCATCCATACAGAGTCCCTACTGGGGCACTGCCTAGTGGAGCTTTGAGAAGAGGGCCACCATCCTCCAGCCCCCAGAATGGTAGATCCACCAACAACTTGCACCGTGCGCTTGGAAAAGCCACAGACACAATGCCAGCCTGTGAAAGTAGGCAGGAGAGAGGTTGTACCCTGCAAAGTGGAGGTAGGGGCCATTCACCTGCCTCAGTCTCCCACAGTGCTGGGATTACGGGCATGAGCCACTGTGCCCAGCCTCATTACCCTTTTAATGGGTGTTTGCAGGGGTGGAGCTGCCCAAGACCATGGGGACCCAGCACTTGCATCAGCGTGACCTGGATGTGAGACCTGGAGTCAAAGGAGATCATCTTGAAGCTTTAAAATTTGACTGCCCTGCTGGATTTCAGACTTACCTGGGCCCTGTAAACCCTTTGTTGTGGCCAGATTTCTTCTATTTGGAACCACATACCTAGGAAGTAACTAGCTTGCTTTTGATTTTATAGAATATAGGCAGAAGGGACTTGCCTTGTCTCAGATGAGACTTTGGACTATGGACTTTTGTGTTAATGCTTAAATGAGTTAAGACTTTGGGGGATTTTTGGGAAGGCATGATTTTTTTTTTTTGAGACGGAATCTCACTCTGTCACCCAGGCTGGAGTGCAGTGGCGCCATCTTGGCTCACTGCAACCTCTGTATCCTGGGTTCACGCCTTTCTCCTGCTTCAGCCTCCCGAGTAGCTGGGACTACAGGCACCCGCCACCACGCCCAGCTAATTTTTTGTATTTTTGGTAGAGATGGGGTTTCACTGTGTTAGCCAGGATGGTCTTGATTTCCTGACCTCATGATCCACCTGCCTCGACCTCCCAAAGTGCTGGGATTACAGGCGTGAGCCACCGCACCTGGCCGGCATGATTGGTTTTGAAATGTGAGGACATGATATTTGGAAGGGCCATGGGCAGAATGATATGGTTTGGCTGTGTCCCCACGTAAATCTCAGCTTGAATTGTGTCTCCCAGAATTCCCAAATGTTGTGGGAGGTACCCCAGGGGGAGGTAATTGAATCATGGGGGCCAGTCTTTCCTGGATTATTCTCGTGATAGTGAATAAGTCTCACAAGATCTGGTGGGTTTATCAGGGGTTTCTGCTTCTGTTTCTTCCTCATTTTCTCTTGCTGCCACCAGGTAAGAAGTGCCTTTCACCTCCTGCCATGATTCTGAGGCCTCCCCAGCCATGTGGGAAATTTAAGTCCAATTAAACTTCTTTTTCTTCCCAGTCTTGGGTATGTCTTTATCAGCAGTGTGAAAATGGACTAATACAAATAGAGACAGGGTTTCGCCATGTTGCCCAGGCTGGTCCTGGACTCCTGGCCTGAAGCCATCCACCTGCCTCAGCCTCCCAAAGTGCTGGGATTACAGGCATGAGCCACTGTGCCCAGCCTCATTACCCTTTTAATGGGTGTTTGCAGTGAACTTGTTTTTCCATCTGTCAAATGAGGAGACATACTAGCTGATATTTTCCTCACACTGGCATCTTTAAGAAAATGAAATGGTAAGTAGGAGAAGCACTGGTTTTCCTAGAAGAAAGAAGTTCTAGAAATCTATGGCATTATTATTTTTATCAATTTTTTTTTACTCTTAGAACAAATGTGTAAAAGAGTCTTCAAGGAAGATTTATCTACGGCATGCTTTGTCCAGGACCCCAGCTTATTTCATGCTATTTAATTGGTGCTGATTTTGGGTCCTTCTGAGAAATAACAAGAAGTTCACAGATGTGGAAACGCGGCACACAGAGGTGAAGTGTCCTGTAAGGTGACTGGACTCAGCTCACGATTTCATTCATGGCTGCCTCCTCTAAGGGGAAGGAGACTACTTCTTGCCTGGATGAGCTCTGCCCTTTCCATGGCTAGAAGAGGGCTTGGAAGTCCTTTAGACCAAAGCGGCTGAGGACTGCGAGTTTGTCCTCCAAGTTTGTCCTCCAAGTTGGTCAGGGTGGTAGGTAACAGCCACCTTGCTCATCTGTGACCCTCTTGTGCTGGTTGGAGTGTCTGTGAGTTCCCAGCACATGCTTTTTGGTAGGCAGGGATCTGTGCTTGACAAGCTGGCATTCCAAACTCCAGATCTTCCAAACACCAGGCCCCTATGTTATTTTTAACTGTCCAAAGTTTTTTCCACGTGGTGTAATTGATGGGACTCAATAGCCGAGTGAGAGAATCTAAACTTCAGCCTGCTTTGCATCCCTTGAATGGGCATGGGTCTGATAACCAGGCAGAAAAACACCCTGTTTTCCGAATTGACTGCTCTGAATCTTCCTGCTCACCCTACCCCCCCACTCATCTCTAGGGAAAAAAAAAGCAAGCTCAAAGATAACCTGGGTATGCCTGTTTCTGTGGCTCCAGATAGGAGGGAGGAAGATCATTTCTGTCTGTGACCTTCTCTTCCCCACCTCTCTCTCTTGAGTCCTGATAGTGAGGGACTAAGCTACATTTTCAGGAGATAACAAGAAGGGGATTGAGGAGGTTGGCACTCTCTCTCTCCCAGCCCTCTTTTTCAGTTCTCACATTCCCCAGGAGGTAAGCCACCTTCTCCTTGTCCTCTGGGGACAGTCCCAGAGAGATGCTCTTATTTGGGAAAGCCTGAGATCTTGCGGCATCCAGTGACCGCCATCCGTGTGACAGTCGAGATTTTCAGTGGCTGTGACCAGGAGAAGTGCACTGTCTCACACTGGCCTGTCATTTGCATTGTGAATTTTTCAAGCATGTGTCTCACTTTTCTTCTTCATCCATGTGTCCCCAGACGGCAGTGAACTGGGCATTTATGCTGTATTAGTTGAACACACACAATGTACTAGCTACTGTGGCCCTGGGTACATGGTGGTGAGTCAAACCAACACAGACCCTATCTTTATGAAGCTTATGGTCCACTTGGGAAGACAGAGGTTAATCATATAATCACACAAAATATAAGTAATTGTGGGATCTGTGTTAGGTTGAAAAGTTCAGGCAGATAGAAGAGTGTAGTAGGGGGACCTGTTCTGGTCTAGGACATCAAGGGAAAATTTCCTTGAAGAGGAAACATTTGATCCTAGCAGAGGGAATAGCATGTGCATGTTGGGGGACCCGTGGAAGGCCAGTGTGGCTGCAGCACTAGAGAGGGATGAGATGGTAAGAGAGGTCAGGAGAGGCCTGACCATGCAGGGCCTTGATGGAGAAGTTTGAGGGCAGTGTACTTTATCCTAAGGGCAGTGAGCAGCCATGGAAGGATTGAAGTTAGGAAAGTGACTTGATCCAACACACTTTCTAAAAATTCCCCTGACCATGGGGAGATTTAGTGATGGAGCCCGGGAAGGTCAGATGAATGGGTTTTGGGGAGGTCTGGGTAAAATTTAGAAAATAAAAATGAGATGGGCGCATATGCAGGAAGGACAAGGCATTAGCTGGAGAAGGCTTTGATGATGGTGCTTTCCCTTTAACTGCCTCTCTCCTTCCTGTCATTCTGATGGACACTCCCTGCCCGCTCCTTGGAGGTTTTCCATGCTGTAGGTAGATTGTTTTTCTCCCAAGTAGCATTGAGCAGTTTGCCTCCCTCTGCTTTTCCTTTGGGTTTCTCAAAGTGTCCTCTGAGGACTACCTACAGGAGGGACACCTGTGTGACTGATGGAACTGTAGATTCCTGGTCCTCCCCACTTGGAGCCACTGAATCAAAATCCCTCAGGGTGAGGTCATGCAATCGGATTCTCATGCCCTGGAAAGTTTGAGCACCATTGTTCTTTCCAGCCCTGCATATGCAACAACAAATGTAATGATGCTTTAAATGTGTGTGGGAGTGGTTATAACGGAACGAGTGCTTTTGAGGCAAGCTGGTCTCCTGTAGGCCCACAAAATGCAATTGAGGAGACTAGGGGTCTGGGAACTTGGGCATCCTAGTTTAGATCATTACAAAGTGATGGAGGAGAGAGATGTCTGACTCCCAGGTACTCTTGGCCCTTCTTCCTTCATACCTCGTTCTCCAATGTGCGAGGTTAAAAAGGCATTGAATCTTACGATGTTCAGATGTAGTTCCTTTGAAAAAAAGATCAGTACCTTTTTGAGGGCTCAAAAGATCCTTATCCAGTTAGTACATGAAAGGGTGGAATCAGGTGGGTTTATTGTTGTTATTATCACTTCTTATGGCCAGGTGGGGTGGCTCACACCTGTAATCCCAGCACTTTGGAAGGACGAGGTGGGCACGTTGCTTGAGTCCAGGAGTTCAAGATCAGCCTGGGCAACATGGTGAAACCCCGTCTCCAGAAAAAAATACAAAAAAATAGCCAGGCATGGTGGCCCACACCTGTGGTCCCCGCTACACAGGAGGCCGAGGTGGGAGGATCACTTGAGCCCAGGAGGTGGAGGTTGCAGTGAGCCAAGATTGTGCCACTGCGCTCCAGCCTGGGTAACAGAGTGAGAATCTGTCTCAAAAACACAAACAACAACAACAAAAAACTTATTATGGAAGATATCAAGCTTATACAACAGTAGAGAGAATACTACAAAGAACCCCGAAGTATCCATCCCCCAACTTCAAAAGTCACAGGGGGCGGGGCATCTCTTCATTTGTTCAGACTTTGCAGCGTGATGCTCTTCTTTTTGTGTCCATTGAATGAAACACCTGAGAGGAGAATAGGCAGAGGGAACAGGGAAGCTTTCAGAGTACCCCAACCATCTATCGGCCAGAGAGGGAGAAGGTTCTTTTGACCCCTCTGCCCCTCAACAGTACAGTTCATAGGAGAGCTAGTGCTTGGAATAACAGATCTTGGAACCACCTTAGAGACCACGGAGGGGAGTTCTTCCCCACTATCTAGATGTGACACCAGAGGCATGGATGGCCTGGGAGAGTCCTCAGGCCTCACAGTTAAAAGGTGGGGCCAGGCCTGGGATCAGGTTCTTCATGCAGTGCAACTCATCTCCCGTACTCATCATAGATGGGCTCGACATTTTTTGCTCGTGTTTTCCAGGGAAGCTGGAGGAGGCAGAACTCCTATAAAAAGCTGTTACACCTGTAATCCCAGCACTTTGGGAGACTAAGGTGAGAGGATTGTTGGAGCCCAGGAGTTTGAGAACAACCCGGGCAACAGAGTGAGACCCCATCTCTATAAAAATTATTTTATTAAAAATAAAAGCTGCCCTGTTGAAATAGCAGTATTTGGGCACCTAGGCCTTTGCTTCCTCCTTGTAAGACCCTTGAGGTAGCCTGGAGATTTCATGGTCTGGTTAGAAAAGAATACACTTACAAAATGAATACCAGCGGGCTAGGCATGATGGATCACTTCTGTAATCCCAGCACTTTGGGAGGCCGAGTTGGGTGGATCACAAGGTTGGGAGTTCGAGACCAGCCTGACCAACATGGTGAAACCCTGTCTCTACTAAATATAAAAAAAAAAAAATTAGCCGATTGTGGTGGTGCATGCCTGTAATCTCAGCTACTCAGGAGGCTGAGGCAGGAGAATCACTTGAACCAGGGAGGCGGAGGTTGCAGTGAGCCAAGATCATGCCATAGCACTCCAGCCTGGGTGACAGAGCAAGACTCTGTCTCAAAAAAAGAAAATGAGTACCAGTGGAAGCAAGATGGGCCACATGCCCAATCTCCCTCAGCTTAGCCTGCCCTAAAAGTCTGGAGACTCTAAGGCAGCCTATGACACAATCCTGGTTTAGACAACGAGTGACATGAAATTTCAGAGAAAGAAGAAATCAATTTCACTGGCCAGCTGTTTGATGGAGGCAGGGCTTAAGGGGATCTTGACTGTGGGCAGAAGTTAGAAAGCTAATGAGAGGGAATCCTTACCTCCGGGAGAGGGAAACTAATCTCTCAGCACAGCACACCAACTAGAAATTGTTTAGCACCTCCTAACGTGGAAGGCTCTGTACTTCACACTGTGGGGGATATTAAGAAGCTGAGGCTACAATTTCTATTATCGAGGAACTTTCTGTCTTGTTGAGGGACAAGACATATGTTGAATGCTAACAGAAGTTGAAGACTATATGACTTTAAGATGGAAGTTGACTTTTTTTTTTTTTTTTTTTTTGAGATGGAGTCTCGCTTTGTCACCAGGCTGGAATACAGTGGTGCAATCTCGGCTCACTGCAACCTCCACTTCCCGGGTTCAAGCCTCCCGAGTAGCTGGGATTACAGGTGCGTGCCACCACACCCAGCTAATTTTTGTATTTTAGTAAAGACTGGGTTTCACCATGTTGGTCAGGCTGGTCTCGATCTTGTGACCTTGCGATCCGCCCTCCTCAGCCTCCCAAAGTGCTGGGATTACAGGTGTGAGTCACCGCACCCGGCCCGAAGTTGACTTTTAAGATAAACCCCAGGAGGAGTGCAATGGGAACCAAGAGACGAATCACAAAGCGGAACATAGGGACAATATTAATGGCTTCGTGTCCAGTGTGTTGTGTATACGTGGCCACATGCTGGATGCTGCAGCAACTACATCATTACACAGCAGCCCTTTAAAGTGATGATCGTACTCGTTCCAGCTACTGTCACGTGAGCACTGATACTTCGCTCAGCAATCCTGTGCCATATGCTTTACATACATGAACTCATTTAATCATCCTAACACCCCTACGAGGCAGGTAGTATTAACTTTTTTTTTTTTTTGAGATGTAGTTTCACTCTTGTTGCCCAGGCTGGAGTGCAATGGTGCAAACTTGGCTCACTGCAACATCCGCTTCCTGGGTTCAAGCGATTATCCTGCCTCAGCCTCCCGAGTAGCTGGGATTACAGGCATGCGCCACCATGCCCGGCTAATTTTGTATTTTTAGTAGAGAGGGGGTTTCTCCATGTTGGTCAAGCTGGTCTCAAACTCCCAGCCTTAGGTGATCCGCCTGCCTCAGCCTCCCAAAGTGCTGGAATTACAGGTGTGAGCCACCGCACCCAGCCATATTAACGTTTTTATCGATGAGAAAACTCCAAGGAGTTTAAGCAACTTGTCCAAGACTCCATGGCTGGTAGCGATGGAGCAGAGGCGGGGACCTGAGCGTGTGCATTCGAATAGGCTTGGGTTCAGAAAGGAGCAGTGAGAACTGCAGCCAGGTCATTGGGAGAGAGAAGCTGGACAGGTCACGAAAGACCTGGTTATAAATACCTGGGCGAAAAGTTTGGCGCCGATCCTGCAGGTGCTGGGGAGTTACCTAAGGTTTGGCAGGATGAATGTTGAGGGTGATTGATTTGCACGATGGCTGTGTGTGGAGGCTGTGGCAGGAACACAGACTGAGGTCACCTCAGTCTATGGAAGGGGTGGTAGTGTGAATGTGCCTGGTGAAACTAAGTAGTGAAAACCCTCACAGCCCATCAAACTAAATTAACATCAAATCAACAAGCCGGCAAGTCCATCTCACACAAAGTGGAGATAGAGCTTCCACATTGCTACCAGGGCATTAGTGCTGCTTTCTTTTTCTTTTTTTTCCTGAGACTGAATCTTGCTCTGTCACCCAGGCTGGAGTGCAGTGGAGTGATCTTGGCTCACTGCAACCTCCACCTTCTGGGCTTAAGTGATTCTCCTGCCTCAGCCTCCCAAGTAGCTGGGATTACAGGTGCACACCACCACACCCAGCTAATTTTTGTGTTTTTAGTAGAGACGTGGTTTCATCATGTTGGCCAGGCTGGTCTCAAACTCCTGACCTCAAGTGATCTGCCTGCCTCTGCCTCCCAAAGGGCTGGGATTACAGGCGTGAGCCGACGCACCCGGCCTAGTGCTGGTGTCAATCCAGTGGCAGGGACATAAAGCTTCATCAATATATGAGACCTGTGAAACATGCACACACCCTGCTTTGATGGGCTCCTTACCCCTCTGTGGTTTCAGCCCTCGGCGAGGTCCTCGGTGCTCCATCATATAATCTCTTCTCATCCTTTCCATTTCTTCCTATGGCAGAGAATAGTCCATTGTTTTTCCATTTACCTGAAAACCCTTTCCATTTCCCTGCTCTCAGCCGATGATTTCACCCCAGATTCGTTCAAGAAATCGAAGTTGGGAAGCAGAACTTCGTTGTCATCCCCATTCTCTGCCTCACTGTGGCAAAAGCCACCTCTTCAGAAGGCCCTTCCTGGCCCAACCCATCTAATACTGTCCCCGCATCGTGCTCCCATGGCCTGGTTTTATTTTCTCCACAGTGCATACAATATCAGAGATTATCTCTATGGATCTGTTTGCCCACTTTTCCTTCGTCTGCTTTTCCTCTTGGGACGTAAGTTCCGTGAGAGCACAGACCTTGCCTGTCTTGGGCACTGCAGCATCCGTAGTCTCCAGCAGAGTAAATGCCTGGGACCTGGCACGGGCTCCAAAAGATAAATGAATGAGTGGATTCCCATGGCTCCAGCCAGCACCCATGACTCAATCTCCCTTTCTCCTCCTGACCATTCTACTGCCTGGATGTCCTCCCTCACGCTTCCATCCTGAATGAATTGAACTTCCCTTAAAGCTGCTTATTCTCCTTGGAGTTCACTGTCACCTAAGCAAAAATCTGAGCGTCATCTTTGGCTCCTCCTTCCCCTCGTCCCGACTTACGTCCCAAGTCATATTGGCTTAACCTTGCGTGTGTCTCTGGACTCTGTCCCCTCCTCTGTTCACATCCCATTCAGGCCACATTGTGGCTTGTGGGGACACTGGCAGGAGCTTTCTCATTGGCCTCCCAGCCTGCAGTGCTTCTCTCCTATCAGGCCACTTTTCCCCACAGGAAAGGCATTGCACAGTTCAGTTTCTTTATACTTTTGTTGGCTCCTACTGATTATAGAATGCATCCATCCATCCATCCATCCATCCATCCATCCATCCATCCATCCATCCATCAGCTAATTACTGAGTGCCAACCTGGGTAGCACCATGCACAGTGCCGGGGTAGAGAGCTGAAAGTTCAAGCTTTGCTTTCATATCCATTTTCAATCTTGTAGGAGGGGAAGAAATAAACAACCCAAGTCACTCAAGTGTTATGGGCATTTTTTATTCATTTGTCAAATATTTATTGAGCTCTCACTCAGTGCCAGGCAGTGTAGGTGCTGGGGATATGGCAGTCAATAAAACAAGGTCCCCGCCTTCATGGAGCCCACAGTCCAGTGGAGGAGGCCGACACTGACCAAACACACAAGTGTAAATGCTGTGGCAGAAAGTAAAGTGAGGTAGGGACACGTATGTGCGGGCTTGTCCCCTTGTGGGGGTGCTAGAAGTGGTTTCACTGAGAAGGTGGTGACTGAGCAGAGACCTGCTGGATGGGAGGGAGTGGCATTTGTCCGAGGGAGAAGCAGTCCATGAAGAGGGAGCCGCTGATGCCCTGTGCCCAGGCTCTGGGCTGGGTGTGAACCCTGGGGAGTATATACAGGGGTGGGTGGGATGCAAAGGAGGGGAGGGATCAATTCTCTCTGGAGGGACCAGGGGGCACTTACCAGAGGAGGACGCCAGACTCCCTAGACCAACATCCACATTTCAGCCTCCCATTCCACCACCTCTCGGCAGACTCTGAGCTTGAATCACGCCTCACCATGGACTTCCCACCTCCAGGCCTTTGCTTCTGTGACCTTCTCTGCCAGGACTTCTTCCCTGACCCCCAGGTCTCTACTTGACGAGCTCTTCCAGTGTCTATGCACACTTCAAGGCCCAAGCCTTCTTTCTAGGCAGAACCAGCTACCCCTAGTGCTTAATTCCTGCCAGCAGAACATTTGCACCGTGGCTCAGTGACTTCTGGTGGGCTGTGTCTATGCTAGCCACTCTCACCTGCTGGAGCTCCTTGAGTAAAGGAATTGAGCCTTAGCAATCTCTGGTCTGCTGGGCACGCAGTATGGTGGCTCAATGCACATTCAAAACAAATGCACTGGAAAACAGCCTGTTTTCTTACCAGAGCACTCTGTGTAGGCATGTGGGCAGACACACCTGCCCTTTTCTACACATCAGTTCCTTTTTGGTTTTTTTTTTTTTTTAATCCTATGTTTCCCAATGAAAGCAACAGGGTCATGAAATTAATTTGTCACTCTGGTGCCAGCTTTAGTCAGCTGACTCATGACCTCAGAATGAGTGTTTAAACATGTGTTTCTCATCTATGTGCTAATTTCTCTTCCCTTTCTCAGTAATCTTCTCTTCCCCTGAAACTTGTGGGTGGTAATTGCCTTTAGGTCAGTGGTACCTGCAACTCCTCCTGAGTCTGCTGAGCACACAGCTTCCAGCTTTGGGCCAGGGAGGAGAGGAGGTGGTCCCTGACTTAGGAAGGGTGAGAGAAAGTTAAAATGAAATGAGATATCTTTCTCTTTTGAAATTCAGTAGAGCTTATTTGCTTGCTTGAGAAAGGCCTGGGGGGATATATATGTGTATGTATATATATATATATGTGTGTGTGTGTGTGTGTGTGTGTGTATATATATATATGGAATCATGTATCTTGAAGGAGATTCTGTAATTTTTCCTCCCTAATGGGGATATAAAAATATTTCCAGGTGTCCTGGGATTAATGTAATTCAACAAATACTTATTGTGAAATTAATCACACTATTCTGGGTGCTAGACACAGAGCAGTGAACAAATTGGGCAAAATCCTTACCTTCACGGAGCTTGCATTCTAGTGGGGCACCCAGATGATAATGTAACTAAGTAAAGAAGTGAGATGGTGAGAAGTTTATGGAGGTAACTAAGGTGGGGAGTTGGGACCAGGAATGTTGGGGGAAGAGCTCCCTGAGAAGCAACATTTGAGGGTAATCCAGGAGAATAGGATTCAAGTCAGAATCCTCTTTGCACCTTTGCAGGTGCAAAGGTCTAGAGGTGGAGGCATGGCTGATGTTTTGAAGAACGGCAAGGGAAGCCATGGGGCTGGTGCAGAGTGAGAGGGAGGGGGAGGAATAGGACCACTTTGGCTTATCCTTGGAGCTGGGACCTACCAGAGGGTTTTACAGCATCACTCTGACTGCTAAGTTGAGAGTAGATGGAGGAGGCAGTGACTTGGACCAGGTGGTAACAGCAAAGGTGGTGAGAGGTGGCTGGATTCTGAGTACATTTTGAAGGTAGAGATGATGGGATTAAGAAGGAATTGAAAGTAGGATGTGACAACAAGAGAGGCATCCATTTGGCCTGAGCAAGTGGAAGATGAGACGGTGGATTGCTGCGATGGTGAGGACTGTGAGGGCAGCAGGTGTATGTGGGCTCCACTTCGCCTAGAAGGCTTGAGATGCCAATTAGACTTCCAGGTGGAAATGGCCAAGAGCAGGTGCATTGTTGATAGCACGCAGGGGGTTTAGGGAACTGCCCAGTGGGCCTCACTGAGACCTGGATGCAAATTCGTTGCTATAAAGGCACAAGGAACTAACTCAGGTCGTGTGCCACTGAGCTCCCATTCTTAAAGCACATCGGGATTCAATTCTAGAAATGTTTATTAGCCCTCATTACATGTGAGGCATTGTGCTAGGTGACAAGGATATTTCAGAAGAGTAGGGCTGAAGCAGTTTGCCTTCTTAGAGCTTACAGTCTGTGGGTGAAAGCATATAATACATACATTTTTGTTAGAACAATGGTAAATCCACAAGTAATATAGAACATGCTATATTCTGATGACTGCATTAAAACCTTACGACACCATTTCCATTATTGTGATAAAGTAAGAAAAATTGAAAGTGTTGTTTTTCCAAATTCTTTCTCTTTCTTCCTTCCTTCTTTCCTTCCTTCCTTTTTTCTTTTCTTTCCTTTCTTTTTTCTTTTCTTTTCTTCTCTTCTCTCTCTCTCTCAGCAAAATAAGAAAGGTGATTTGAAAGTTCTTGTGCACCAAATGTAGCCTTTATTAGGATTAGCCAAACATGGCTAAACGTTTTCCATGATCAAGCACTCACATAGGAGGTCACTGGTTATATTAGCAAGGTGTATAAGTTATCTCTGGTAGGGAAGTTTTGTTTTTTAAAACTGCTACAATCATGTTTGCTAGCAAAACGACCAAATTCATCCTCACAAGTGGGTGAGAAACATACTCAACATATTGAGAGAGAATATTCACAACTTAAGGAGAGCTAGGGGTTTGAATTAGCGGTGAGTACATATAATACTAAGCAAATAAATTAAATAAGACAATTATTAATTCCAGGAATACAAGTTATCCAGTGGAGGAAATGTAACTAGAGAATACTACATGTCACAGTTCTGAATAGAGTTTACCTAACCATAGTAATAAAAACAGTGATCATTGAGAAATAAAAATAGATATTCACCAGTACACACATACACAGAGTAAGTGAGAGAGGAAGGGAGGAAGGAGACAGACAGATAGATGATAGATAGTAAGCAGGCCGGCAGACAGATGGAGCACAGGGGGATGGAGGGAAAGGAAGTGTGTGTGTGTGTGTGTGTGTGTGTGTGTGTGTGTGTGTGTATAGTGAGAACAGGTAAGAAAGCACAGGCTACAAAAAGGGTAAATCTACTCTTTCCTACTTGGGGAAGCCTAAAACTGAAAAATCAAGAAACAACAGTTAAAAACATGTTATTTAGAGATGGGTAGGTAAATATCATAATCTTCAATTAAAATAATTAAGCTGCCGGGCACGGTGGCTCATGCCTGTAATCCCAGCACTTTGGGAGCCTAGGCGGGTGGATTACCTGAGGCTAGGATTTCGAGACCAGCCTGGCCAACATGGTGAAACCCCGTCTCTACTAAAAATACAAAAATTAGCTGTGCATGGTGGTGCGCACCTGTAATTTCAGCTACTAGGGAGGCTGAAGCAGGAGAATTGCTTGAATCCGGAGGTGGAGGTTGTGGTGAGCCAAGATTGTGCCAGTGCACTCCAACCTTGGCGACAGAGTGAGACTCCATCTCAGAAAAAAAGAAAAAGAATTAAGCTGCAGTGGACCACTATTTTGTATAACAAGCCTTATAACAGGAAATTTAAGATGTTAATAAAGGGCCGGGTGTGGTGGCTCATGCCTATAATCCCAGCACTTTGGGAGGCTGGGAGGATGGCTTGAGCACAGGAGTTCAAGACCAGCCTTGGCAACATAGTGAGACACTGTCTCTACAAAAAATGAAACAAAATTAGCTAGGCATGGTGGCTTGTGCCTGTAGTCCTAGCTACTTGGGAGGCTGAGGTGGGAGGATCACTTGAGCCTGGGAGGTGGACGTTGTAGTGAGCTATGACTGTGCCACTGCACTCTAGCCTGGGTAACAGGGTGAGACCCTGTCTCAAAAGCAAAACAAAATGAAAGATCTTAATAAAAATAAAAGTGGGGCCGGGCGCGGTGGCTCAAGCCTGTAATCCCAGCACTTTGGGAGGCCGAGACGGGCGGATCACGAGGTCAGGAGATCGAGACCATTCTGGCTAATATGGTGAAACCCCGTCTCCACTAAAAAATACAAAAAATTAGCCGGGTGCGGTGGCGGGCGCCTGTAGTCCCAGCTACTAGGGAGGCTGAGCCAGGAGAATGGCGGGAACCTGGGAGGCGGAGCTTGCAGTGAGCTGAGATCCGGCCACTGTACTCCAGCCTGGGCGACAGAGCGAGACTCCGTCTCAAAAAAAAAAAAAAAAAAAAAAAAAAAAATAAATAAATAAATAAAAATTAAAGTGAAATTCAAGCAAATGAAAAAAAGTGGGGAGAACTTTGGTCAACAGCGCAGCAAAGCTTGTAAAAATTCTGAATTTGGTCCCAGGTGGGCCTGTCACAGTGAAGTCTGGGTACCCTCTCCTCCGCCACTGTTTACTTATGTTTACTTACATGGTGGGCTTATACCATTTCTGTTTTTTGTATTTTGTCAATGAAATGGGGAACTGGATTGCGGTGGGTAGTTGGGTGGTATTCTAGCTCTTGGCACTAGATCATGTCTTTCAGGTTTAAATTATCTGGGACAAGATCCCAGGTGATTCAGGGATGTGTTGGAGAATATACCCCGGGCCCTAAATCTGGGAGGGCTGGGACATAACATTTACAGTTGGCTCCTTCTCTAGCATGAAAACTCTGTGAAGGAGGCAATTTGGTCTTGTTCACTGCTGAGTCCCCAGCATCTGGCTCCGTATTTGCTGGAGGAATGAGTGAACTGTGACCCTCGCCCACAGTAGTCAAGCTGTTCTACCTCTACAGCAAACAGCTGACTTTCAGCGGAGGTGTGTGGGAGCATTGCTCAGGCCCACCCCCTCTGTGCCCTGGGCCAGGGTAAGGTCGAAGAGGGATGGCCTGGGGCACTGGAATGTACAAATAGATGTGACACGTGAGTCCAGAACATTGGGGGGAATGGTGCGGGGGTGGGAGGAAGCTGCAGAGAACAAATGAAGTTAAACTATGATAGTCAAAGAGGAGAGGAAGCCAAGGGTGGTGGAAACCCCAGGTAGAAAGGCTGCCAGCTGGGTGCTTAGCTTAGCTTTGGGGAAATGTTGCTTCCCTGTTGGCCTTGAAAGGAGTTCCTTTTTTTTTACTGTATACTACGGAAAACGTCAAACCTATGTAGTATCATGAACCCTCTTATACCCATCACCTAGCACCCAAATTGCTTCCACAATTTGCAACTCAGAGCCAGCTTGGTCTCACTTACAGCCCCCTCTTACCCTCTCACACTAGAGATTACTTTGAAATAAATCTCAGACATCATTTTGCCTATAAATATTTCTGCGTGTATCTGCAAAAAATAAAGATTCTTTCCAGAAATCTAGTCACAATCTTATCTGAGTTAACAATAATCCCACAGTATTATTAAATATCCAGTTATTGCTGAAATATATCTATGTATGTAGGTATGTGTGTGCATATATACATATATATACACACCTATATATAGTGCTATTTAGCAGTATTTTAAAAATGCCTTTGTTTTTATAGAAATGATATGTATTTGTTACTAAAAATTCAAGCAAAACATAAAAGTAAAAAGGTGAGAGTAAAAATATCACCCCAAATCCACTGGACGAACATAATTTCACATACCTCTCCATGCATATGTCCACACAGGACAAACAGAAGATGAATATATATGCTGTCAGAAATACTTTGCATGTTCAAAAGGAATCTCTGAGTAGTATTTAGACCTGAAGGGGCACCTAAGGCTCTTTGGCTTTTGCATAAGGCAGGGCTTGACTGTAAACTCCTGGAGGGAAGGACCATGCCTTAGTTTTGTTTATACATTCCCCCACCCCCTACCTTAGTGCCTGGCACTCAGGCAGTCCACCAATAACTGTGGTTTGAATTGAAGGGGTCCTTAAGACATCATTCAATCATCTGATGGAATAGGATAGCCCACGAGTTGAAATCACTTGCCAAGATCCCACAGCTAGTCAGGGTGCCGGTGGGGCTGGAGGCAGTTCTCCTGAGTCCTGTTTCCCTGCTGTCTCTGTAGCCCATGGAATTTAGCCATGTTGCAGAGTGGGTAAGTGCATAAGCTTGGAGTCAGACACACCTGGGTTTTTTGTTTTTTGTTTTGAGATAGAGTCTTACTCTGTCACCCAGGCTAGATCACCCAGGCTGATCTTGGCTCACTGCAACCTCCGCCTCCTGGGCTCAAGCAATCCTCCCACCTCAGCCTCCTGAGTAGCTGGGACCACAGATGTGTGCTGCCACACCTGGATAATTTGTTTTGTATTTTTGGTAGAGATGGGGTTTCGCCACGTTGCCCAGGCTAGTCTTGAACTCCTGGCCTCAAGTAATCCACCCGCCTGGGCCTCCCAAAGTGCTGGGATTACAGGCATGACCCGCTGCACCCGGCCTACACCTGGGTTTGATTTTGCTCTGAGCCTTTTCTATGACTTAGCAGCTATGTGACTTCTCACCCACACAGTTTCCCTCCCTCAAAGAGATGTTGCCAGGAGTAAATGAGATCATGCATAAAGAACTCATTGCAGGCGGGGCGCGGTGGCTCACGCCTGTAATCCCAGCACTTTGGGAGGCCGAGGTGGGCAGATCACAAGGTCAAGAGATTGAGACCATCCTGACCAACATAGTGAAACCCCGTCTCTCTAAAATACAAAAATTAGCAGGCATGGTGGCCCGCGCCTGTAGTCCCAGCTACTTGAGAGGTTGAGGCAGGAGAATTGCTTGAACCCAGGAGGTGGAGGTTACAGTGAGCCGAGATCGTGCCACTGCACTCCAGCCTGGTGACAGAGTGAGACTCTGTCTCAAAAAACAAACAAACAAACAAACAAAAAACTCATTGCCTACTTCCTAGCATGTACTAGGTGCCAAATAAATGTTAACTGTAGTTATTATTATTTGTAATAATAGCAGCAACAGTAGTAATAGTATCACTATTTTCTTAATCTTCGGGGATTATCAATTGAAATTCAAAGGAAGTTCAAACCCTTCCTCCCCCACCAGTTCCTAGTTGCAGATGGAACCATATTTAAACTTTTGCTTTTTAAGTGTTTGTAACTTTTTAATAAGCTTTTTAATAAGTTTATAACTTTTGCTTTTTTCCTGCTATTGGGAAGAAAAGATTATTTCATGTGGGAATTCTTTTCCCCCATAAAATCATTTTTCCTCAGTCAGAAGCTGACCGTTTGGTGGTCAAGGTTTGTGTGTATTTGCTCCATACATGGTTTACAGGTGCTGCCTTAACAACAGCTTAGCAAATAGTTATTCTAAGCTCTTCAAATAGAAACTCTGAGCAAAGGGCTGGGTGCAAGATGTCTAGCCTTCCTGGTCGCCCCTTCAGTCTGCTGATTCAGCAGCTCTTCCAGGGACCTCCTCCAGACCCTTGGTCTGTCAGGTCACTAATGGAATCTGCTGGAAGCAAATTAACTCATGAAAAAAGGGCTAACAAATCACTCCAGCTCTTTTTTTTTTTTTTTTTTTTTGAGACAGAGTCTCGCTCTGTCGCCCGGGCTGGAGTGCAGTGGCCGGATCTCAGCTCACTGCAAGCTCCGCCTCCCGGGTTCACGCCATTCTCCTGCCTCAGCCTCCCGAGTAGCTGGGACTACAGGCGCCCACCACCGCGCCCGGCTAATTTTTTGTATTTTTTAGTAGAGACGGGGTTTCACCGTGTTAACCAGGATGGTCTCGATCTCCTGACCTCGTGATCCGCCCGTCTCGGCCTCCCAAAGTGCTGGGATTACAGGCTTGAGCCACCGCGCCCGGCCCACTCCAGCTCTTGGTGTCTGCCCCAGGATGGCTGGCACTTCCCGGTGAACTCCTAAGTCCTCGCCCCACATTTCATACCACTCCTGGGGAGGCCCACTTCCTCTTTCATGGTTACTGAGGGGCACAGGGGCTACACTGGAATCTCAGCCCCCCCGCACAGAGCTATGGCCTGCGCAGGTGAAAAGGCCGTCTGCCTGTCCTCCTGTGCTTCGTGCATTATTCATACTTCTGGATTTGGGATGGCTTAACCACTTGCTGTAGTCGGGGCTGGGAAAAGCGGGGCAGATGGAGGAAACAGCTATGCTCTTAAGCTGGGGCATGGGCTCTTCTTCCCTGGTTAAATGTGTGCTCTTTTCAAAATATTATCTCCTGTGGGTGGGATCCATGCTCCAGCGGGTCCATCTAGCCCCTACGCATTCCCAGAATGCAGTTTCCCTCCCTAGATCTGTGTAGGGTTTGAGGGACCTTCACAGAGCAGGCTGGGAAATGGCTTGTTTCCAGAATTACCAGCACCCCACTTCCTCTTCCTTTTTTCACCCAACCCCTCTCACCTTCCCAAAGATGCCTCATGGATCACTGAGTAAATTGACAATGTTCTGGCTGGGAGTCCTGCTGGCTGCAGTATGGATGATCAGAAAGGAAGGAAAGATGTTCTTCTTCTGTTTTAGAGGAGAAAGAATCAGGGGGAAGGATTTTGTGGGACTGGGGAACCCGCCGCAGCATCCTGTGATACCCTCAGAACAGAACTGGAGTAGTGGAATTAAGGTGGGGCTGTGACTGATACTGTGTCTGGGGTGGAAAGACCCATAAACATCCTCCTCCTCCTTCTGTAGTTGGAGTAAGTCCAAAGAAGTGCCCTGCCCAAAGCTATTGCATGAAACAGCTCTGGGAAAGCCCAAAGCACAGGCCAGGCCACAGCAATGTTTAATGAGGCCACAGTCATTCAACACTTGTTTCTTTCTTTCTTTACAATTCACCCAGCTCCTTGGTAAGCAGTTGTTGATCTAGATTCTACAACCTAAGTTTCCTGACATTCGTTGCCCACTAATACAATTTATATCCCAGTACAGGGATTGTGATGTGGGGCTCTGCTGATCGCTCAGGCCTCAAGCCATTAAAAGCCTGAAAGGTATGAGTTCCCAGCTAATACCTTTCTCCTGTCCTGGTGAGCCAGGGTTGGAAGTGTTGCTTTGGATGGGACTTACATGTGGGTTACATACTGCCCCAGTAGAACCCTTTGCCTCCCCCACCGTCCCCTTGGCCAGTGGGACTCTGAGGTTGGCTTGAAAGAGTCCAAACTATGGTTAAAAGGCTCCCTATAAAACTAAGCTGCATAGAAGCAGGCTGAGGCCATGGAGAGAACTCCAGGCTGGAATGGAGAAGGCATGGCAAGGCGTTCTATGTCTCCCACCAGGTGCTTGAACCTTCTCGACACATTCCAGGAAGGTCTTTACAGACCAATATCTCTGGAATACATTTCAATGACTAAACAGACCAAGGCTGCTTCTACAGACCATGCTGCCCTGGGCAGATTACCACTCTGTGCCGTAGTTACTTTTTCTGTAAATTGGAACCACTCATAATGGGCTACTATCTCCCCAGGAATACAGATGGCACATGTGAAAGCTCTTTTGAAAAGAAGGTATAGCATGGGCTCAATTCCTAATTCCCTCATTCCTACTGATTTTTAAAAATTGTCATGGCAAATAAACCATTGGAGGTTTCATTTCGTTCATCTCACAGATAAAAATGTAGACAGGTAAGCATAGGTCATCCCTGCTTAGTAAATAGGCGTGATCGTCACCTGGCCAGTCAGTGACAGAGCTGCAGAAACTGGCCCTAGGCCTCTCAGTTTGGTCTCTCCACCCCTCTTGCCTGTTACTTTTTCATATTCCATATCAAAGTCTCATTCTTTCTTTCAAGTCCTGTGTAGTCTGGGCTCTGATCATCCGGGGACTGCACAAGTCTTATTAATATTAAAGGTGAGGGTTTTCTTAGCCTACTTCCCTTCATTTCTAAATTAGTCTTGGAAAGGAGAGGGCAAAAGTAGAATCAGAAGGACAACTATGCCCCAAAAGGAATGCATTCTGGTTTGTCGCAAATTTGGGCTCCCTCTGGTGACTTGAAGAATTGTGCTGAGTGAAGTGTGGGCAGTAAGCAACTGATTAGCTGCAGAACTTCTGTGACTTTTAGAGTGTTGTGATTTTAGGGCCAGGCTGAAATTGACCATTTGATCCTGCTGCCTAGCTCTGGCAAACACTAGGAGTTCAAGAGACCCAGAATGTACATTTCCACTCCTTTCAGATTCCAAGTCACTGATTTGCTGATGACAACTATAGCTATATTCATGAGAAAAACAGCTGTAAGTGAACAATTTTGGAAACAAATTGGATTTTCTTATCAGCTTATCACTTCAACCTGTTTTTGTTTTATTTCTAATTACTTTATGACTGGAAAGGGCCCTTTGAGGTCAGGTCTCCATTTCCTGAGTTTCTAACTGAAATACTCTCTAAACAAATACTTAAATGACTGAAGAAGTTGATGGCCCATGAAAAGTTCATTCTTTAAGAGAAGAAAATATGAAAAAATTTTTTTCTTTTCTTTTCTTTTTGACACAGGGTTTCACTCTATGACCCAGGCTGGAGTAGAGTACAGTGGTGTGATCTCAGCTCACTGCAACCTCCACCTCCCGGGTTCAAGCAATTCTCCTGCCTCAGCCTCCAGAGTAGCTGGGACTATAGCATGCGCTGCCTTGCCTGGCTAAGTTTTGTATTTTTAGTAGACATAGGGTTTCACCATGTTGGCCAGGCCGGTCTCGAACTCCTGACCCCAAGTGATCCACCCATCGTGGCCTCCCAAAGTGCTGGGATTACAGGCATGAGGCACTGCGTCTGGCCAAAAAGATGATTTTAATAACAGGAGGGATTCCCGTCTATTGGCTGGTTTTGTGAGTTTGTGTGTTCTGGACTTTCTGGTGTTTCTCAAGTCATCCTTAAGGAAGTCAAGTCAAGGAGCCTGAGCTGTTTCCCAGATCTTGGAGGTTTGTATGTCAGTATCCTGCCAAATACAGCTTCAACCTTTTCTTCTGGTAAATGGGTTTGAAGACATTGTCCTTTCTTGGCATGGTGCATTGTAGAAGGTGACCTGAGGGTTGGCAGTACTGCAGTGAAAGTTTGCAATTATTTTGTGTTTGTAAAAAAGGCAGCAGGCCGGGCACGGTGGCTCACACCTGTAATCCCAGCACTTTGGGAGCCTAAGCAGGTGGATCACGAGGTTAGGAGTTTGAGACCAGCTTGGCCAACATAGTGAAACCCTGTCTCTACTAAAAATACAAAAATTAGCCAGGCATGGTGGCCCGCGCCTGTAGTCCCAGCTACTCAGGAGGCTGAGGCAGGAGAATCACTTGAATCTGGGAGGCAGAGGTTGTGATGAGCCGAGATCATGCCACTGCACTGCAGCCTGGTTAACAGAGCGAGACTCCATCTCAAAAAAAAAAGGCAACAAGCTATTTCTAAAATCTGCTGGCTTACTTTACACAGGAATGGGGACAAAATACCACACCTGGGGAAAAATAGATGATCTTAGAGTAACTTTTCCATGTCGTGATTTGAAGCATTTAAAAAGCAACATGCTGGCTGGTCTGAAGGTAGTGAGTTATCTCAGTTGATTGTTCACAGTCAGTTACAGATCGAACTCCTTGTTCTTTCCTTCCCCTTTTTCACTGCTGCTCTTGACTAGTCTTAAAAAAAAAAAAAAAAAAGCAACATGCTGATTGTAAACAATGCACAGTAAAGAACATAAAACAAGAAAAAAAGAGGTTTTCTCCCTGTCTGCCTATTCTGTTCCCCAAAGGTAAGGAGTTTTTGTAAATCCTTCCATATATTTTCTATGCCTCAGCAAGCATGCACACACACACACACACACACACACACACACACACACACACACACACACACACACAGCTATGGCAGAATAGTTATTGGTAGTTTAATTAAAAAAAAATCAGCTGTAGGGTAATTTTCCTTATTTCTTTGACTGTTGGTAAATTGAGAGAACTCCCATTCAGATTCTTAGAAAAGTCCTTTGTATACATTTTAAATGTCTCCAATAAGCCTATAACATTGCATGTGGCACAGGGTCTGTTTAGTGATGCAAACAATATGTAGTGTGTGGCAAAGAAAGTTATTCTAAGTGTTAAAATGCAGGCTAAAAACATTCTATGTAGAAATCGATGTGTAAGGCAGTCAACATGGACCATGTGAGTGGGGAAAAAATAGTGGGCTGTTTTTATAATGCTTGACCAATGACATACAAGTTTTCCAGGAATCTCAGAGCAAAATATTAAAGGTCGAATAAATGTGTAACGTGAGAATGTGAGACGTTTATTGCCAATCATGGTGACAGGCTGTGATCACAGAGTGTGAGCCGTAGAAAGTTCTGGATTGGTTCTCCTAAGATGGAAAGAGCAGCCAGGCAGGGCAGTGCCTCTGTTTACACACACTGAACCCACCCCCTCCCCATTTAAGGAAAGGGGGTGTGAGTGTGTTGGGGGGGCGGTTACCAAAACAGATTCAGTGTGGCAAATTGCATCCAGACTTCAATTTTTCCTCCTCCCACAGAATCCTACAGGTCGTTGTGCTAAAGAAGGGTTTTTGAACACAAGTCCAGTTGTCTTAACTCTCTGGTGCCCAGCTTGGTGCACAGGGCGGTACTCAGGCCTCCAACCTTGTTTCACTCCGTAGCGTCCTGGGGGATGGGGCAGTGGGAAGCCTTGAGGGGTGCACCCAACAGTGGCTTCTCCGCCACCTCTCCCTGCCTGGCATCTGCAGGTTCATTCTTCTCCTGCAACTTGACCCTCTCCGGAGAACCAGAACTGGGGCTGAAAGCCAGGTGCTCCACTTTCTCCTCTCCTCTTCAACTTCCTGCTTTCCCTTCAACGACCTGCGGCACCAAAAGGGGTAATGTTCTTCTTGAAAGCGTCTTTTGAGGATTAATCGATGTTTGCTCCATGCTTTGAAGAGAGGGAGAATCTTATCAAGTGGGTCTGCTGTCCTCAAACTCGCCCTGGTTCCAGCTGGTGGCGGGCCTGGCCAATTGGGAGGCTGGGCGAGCTGTCCTCCCATTGGCCGCCTTTCTGGGCATATCGGTTGCCTGCTCATTGCCCGTGGTAGAAGGGCGATTACCCCATGGGGAGGAACAGATCCTCAGGTGGACATTTTGTACATTGTACATTTTTGACTTGGAGGAGTATCTGCATCAAAATACTCATCCCTGGGGAAGTTAGTTTGTGGCCATCTGTGACATTTTCTCATTTGGAAATTGTTCTTTTCTGTCTTAAAAAAAAAAAAAGCTTTATCCGTATAGGAGCAAGAGTAGTTATAATCTGCCACCTCTCAAAGAAGTCCCTTTGCCAGGCCATTTATATGTTAATTGCTTGTGGTTTGGGGAGGAAAAGGATGTTACCTGCTTCATGATAAGCATTTTCATCTCAATGAATTCTTTGTTAGAGTCGTTTAATCAAAGAAATGGAAACGGCAACCTACTTACTGGAAAGATCCAGATAGTGCTCTATGGAGAAGATGGATAAGAAAAAGAAAAAGAAAAGGCTTGTTTTGAGGACAGAGCAAACAGGGATTAAGAAAAATATCAGTCAAAGACATTCTTAGGCTGGAAGGCAAAGCCAGCCAAGCACACTGGGGTCCTCTTCAGAGTCCTGGGATAGGCTGATGAGGGATTGAGGACATAATTCTGACCTCACCAATGGGACGTTCAAAGGGGAACCTTCACTTCCTGGCATTCTCTAGCACCTGATCCTCGGAAAGTCGCTCAAGCACTTAGGAACTTGTTTCTCAGCACAGGTCTGTAGAGACCTTTGCTCCCCTCTTCTCAGTTATATTCCTGGCTTCTTGAAAAGTTGAAAGATCTGGCAACCCTGAATCTTCATTCCACCAAGGCAACCATCAGCAGCTGCTGCCCCTTTAGATGGGGCAGTGCGACTCATGCTTTCTGGTTCTCTAACTGGGGCAAATGTTGACTTCTCACCTGTCTGGGAAGTTAATGAGAAGAAAGAGTGTTAATCTAGAAGCACATGCGTGAGTGAGTTCACATGTGTACACACACGTGCACACGCACACACGTGCACACACACCCCATCAGTATTTAGGTCCAGGGGAGATTAGCCTTATTGAGAGGTCACCCCTCAGCAGCTTCAGGGTGTATAATCTGAACCACAGATTTGAGAAGAGTTAATCTTGGGGTGACATGAGGAGAATCAGATTGTCATGGCACACAATAAAAGAGATGTTTGTGACCAGTGTGTTGAAAGAGTGAGGTGTCTCTCTGGCATGCCAAAGGCATTGGGGCAGCCACATGGATGAGTGCAGTGACTGAACAGAGCAGGGGCGGGGACATCTGGGAGCTGGATAAATATTGTCTAATGATTGCCAGCCCTGGATTTGCTAATGAATTCACTTGGAGATCTGGGGGACTAATTTCTCTTTGCCTTTTCTCAGTTTGCTCATCAGCAAAATGGAGGCACTGCAGTGGGCGTGGCAAACTCAAATGCCTCCGGGCGCTAGTCAGGCCCTGTAAACCAGTAGGAGACGAAGAATACAGAGTTGGTGGGAGGTGGGGGTTGGGGACTGTACTGTGGTCAACTGGGAAGTTTATGCCCTTCCAGGGAGGATGTTCACATTCAACCCAAGCCATTTGCCACATGGGGAGGTGAGCCCAGTGTTGTCCTGGCTCCTGATTTCCTGAGATAAGTTTGAAATTTGCGTTTTTATATGAACTCTAATGATTTTAAACCTAGCTAACTTTTCTTTTAGATGGAGTTTCTCTCTGTCACCCAGGCTGGAGTGCAGTGGCATGATCTCAGCTCACTGCAACCTCTGCCTCCTGGGTTCAAGTGATTCTTCAGCTTCAGCCTCCCAAGTAGCTGGGATTACAGGCATGTGCCACCACGCCTGGCTAATTTTGTATTTTTTAAGTAGAGACGTGGTTTCACCATGTTGGTCAGGCTGGTCTTGAACTCCTGACCTCAGGTGATTCACCCGGGTTGACCTCCCAAAGTGCTGAGATTATAGGCGTGAGCCACCGTGCTCAGCCTAAACCTAGCTAATTCAGTTTTTAAAAAGCATAGTGCACACCCAGAAAGCAATCCCAGGGGCCGTATTTGGCTCATAGCCCTAGATTTATGAGCCCTAGGTTTATCCCAGCCTCTGGGATAAAGGCCACCCTACCTAGCTCCTGACTGCTTTGCTGAGTCTAGGGAACATGGAGGAAGGAGTCGTTGTGGATAAAGAAGGGCCATGAGGATGAAGTTAGGGTGAAGGTGGGAGGTGAAATGTGGACCACACCATTACCGGGCCAGATGGGCAGGTCTGGACCTTGCCGGCTTTAGCTAGAACTGCTGGGCCTGGCAGGAATTGTACACAAAGACAGGCAGGAAGGCAGCCCGGGGGTGGGGGATGCTGTCCAAGATGTGGGCGGCCGCAGCGTGGGCAGAAGAGTGCAGAGGTCAGGAGGCAGCCGGGGCAGCCCAGGGAGCAGGAGAGGGCAAAAGAGAGCTGGGTGGACCCTGGGTCTGAGACTGTTTGCCCTCTGCCGTCATGTCTCCTGGTGGGTGTGTGCACCCCCTCACCAATCATGCACAGAGAAGAAGTGTCACAGCCACCAGTGGAAGCTCCGTGCCTGAGGCATCTATTGAGATAAGCACAAAACGTGGTTCAGCCCTTGAAACTTGTAATCATAGTTAGGAATATTGGCTTGTCACACAGGAAGAGTAGCAGAGTGGCAGATTGGTTATGAAGAGAATAAGTTTAGGCTCAAACAACTTGGGTTTGAATTTTACTTTTGTCGCTAATGAGCCACGCAGCTAGGGCAAGTTATTTAACTTTTTGGGGGGCCTGGTTTGTTCATCTGGGGATATTAATATTTTCTACCTAGTAGGGATATTGTGAGAATTGAATGAAAATGAATGCCATAATGTATGTGAAGCGCTTAGTACAGAACCTGGCACATAGTAAGTGCTCAAATGGAGCCCATTATTATTATCAGACAAGCAGTAACCTCAGCTAACTTGCGATTAAGCACAAAATCCATTGTCTCAGCAGAGAGCCAACAACAGATGCAGTGAAAGCTTACCCCTTGCCTATTGCAAACGCTTTCCTAAACATACTCTCTCTGTCCTGAACTCCTGTTTTCCAGGAAAGCAGGAGACATTGTAGTCACCTGGATAAGGGACACCTGCACAGCTTGAGTAAATCAGTTTGTTTAGCCCTGGTACTACCTGCTTTACATAATGGTGTTTTCATTCAACTAACAAATACTTACTGAGCAACCACTATGTTCCAAGCACTAAGAAAGGGTTCTGGAGATGTTGAGTAGAATAAGACAAGCTGTGGGACTTTAGGTCCTGAATCCAGCATACAGACTAAGCTGCTATAACAAAGAGGTCCCCAAATAGAATGGCTACATAAGGCTGGGTACAGTGGCGCATGCCTGTAACCTCAGCACTTTGGGAGACTGAGGTGGGCGGATCACGTGAGGCCAGGAATTTGAGGCCAGTCTGGGCAACATGATGAAACCCTGTCTCTACTTAAAAATACAAAAATTAGCCGAGCATGGTGGTGCATGCCTGTAATCCCAGCTACTTGGGAAGCTGAGGCAGGAGAATCGCTTGAACCCAGGAGGCGGATGTTGCAGTGAACCGAGATCGCGCCATTGCACTTGCACTCCAGCCTGGGTGACAGAGCGAGACTCTGTGTCCAAAAAAAAAGGCTAAATAAGACAGAACTTTGTCAAATAAGTCCTTTGTTGAGCACACCAGGCAGGTAAGGTAGGTCCAGAAAGTCATCATTCATGGATCCAGGTTTTATTCTTTTTTGTATCTCTTAAGTCTGTATTTCAGGATGTGAGAAGCAGGAGGTGAAATCCAAGGCAAGTAGCTTGTCATTAAGGAGCTTCCACTTGTATCCCATTGGCTCGAGCTTAGGCCCATGGCCACACCTGGCCACAAGGGATGCTGGGAAATGTAGTTTGGAATAGATGGGCCATAGGCTTTGGTGAAACTCAAGGTAGGGGCTATCATAAAAAG
Organism: Macaca fascicularis; assembly: GCF_037993035.2. Taxonomy (NCBI): domain Eukaryota; kingdom Metazoa; phylum Chordata; class Mammalia; order Primates; family Cercopithecidae; genus Macaca; species Macaca fascicularis. Next base: position 140,719,423 of record NC_088381.1, on the reverse strand, counting down.
AAACAAAGGAGAATGAGGCTGGGCACGGTGGCTCATGCCTTTAATCCGAGCACTTTGGGAGGCTGAGGCGGGTGGATCACCTGAGGTCAGGAGTTTAAGACTAGCCTGGCCAACATGGTGAAACCCTGTCTCTACTAAAAATACAAAAATTAGCTGGGTGTGGTGGTGCATGCCTGTAATCCCAGCTACTTGGGAGGCTGAGGTTGTAGTGAGCCCAGATTGAGCCACTGCATTCCAGCCTGGGTGACAGAGCAAGATTCTGTCTCCTCCTACTAAAAAAAAAAAGAAAAAGAAAGGAGAATGAAAACTGAGGCACAGTTAGCAGATTATAGCTGATTATGCTTCAGGGAGATAGAAAAGTAGATCAAGACTTATAATACAGTGAGATACGTGCTCCTGTCAAGAGCACCAGTGGAATCAGTAAGTAGAGAAACATGTTGTAGCCCTCATGGTAAGTTGGGCTTTGGAATCAGACTTCTGGATTAAAATCCCAGCCCCATCACTTACATCTAGTACCTACCCCATAGGATTGGTGTGAGGATTGAATGACCACACATGTGAAGATCTTAGGACACGGTCTGGTCCAGAGTGAATGCTCAGTAAGTGTAAGGTAAGGGTAGGTGTAAAGTAGGGGAAAGACGTGTTCAAGAAAGTCAACTGGGCCGGGCGCGGTGGCTCAAGCCTGTAATCCCAGCACTTTGGGAGGCCGAGACGGGCGGATCACAAGGTCAGGAGATCGAGACCATCCTGGCTAACACGGTGAAATCCCGTCTCCACTGAAAAATACAAAAAAAAAAAAAAAAAAACCCAAAAAACTAGCCAGGTGAGGTGGCGGGCACCTGTAGTCCCAGCTACTTGGGAGGCTGAGGCAGGAGAATGGCGTAAACCCGGGAGGCGGAGCTTGCAGTGAGCCGAGATAGCACCACTGCACTCCAGCCTGGGCGACAGAGCGAGACTCCGTCTCAAAAAAAAAAAAAAAAAAGAAAGTCTGCCGACTCACGAGTATCTGGGGAATCCCTCCTGGATTCACCACCTCTTCAGTTTTACAGCTTCTCACAGGCCTTGTCTGCATGGATGCAAAGTGGGATGTTGAACCCTGGGCCCTTCTTATCACTGAGAAATATATTAATGAAGATAAACATGTTAATAAAGATAACATGTTAATGAAGATAAACCAGGCCATTTGAAGGGGCTGGTGTTTTGAAAAAATAGAATCAATTTGTGTTTACCCGGATTGGAACTAGGGGAGGAATTTAGAGAGGATGTTCCAAGGTCCTCCTCAGCTTTCTATAGCTTGAGTAGGAGCCAGTGAACTTAGTTTATGGTCTACAGGCCTCTGTGGGAAGAATAAGAGCCCGTCTTCTTGGGTGTGTCTCCAGCAAAGGGCTCTGAAAGTTATTTAAAAACTCTGCTACTGGCTGGGTGCGGTGGCTCATAATGCCAGCACTTTGGGAGGCTGAGGCAGGCAGATTACTTGAGGCCAGGAGTTCAAGACCAGCCTGGCCAACATGGTGAAACCCCATCTCTACTAAAAATATAAAAATTAGCTGGGTGTGGTGGCATGTGCCTGTAATCCCAGCCACTCAGGAGGCTGAGACATGAGAATTGCTCGAGCATGGGAGATAGAGGTTGCAGTGAGCCGAGATCACACCATTGTATTCCAGCCTGGGTGACAGAAGGAGACTGTCTCAAAAACAGCAATAACAACAACAAAAACCCAGTAAAATAAAAACTCTGCTACTTAGCTAAATAAAGGGGATGGAGGAGAAAAATGGAAAAATCGCCCTGCTGGGTGCTGCACTGGCGAGGGTTGGGGTATCCTCTTACAGGGAGCCTGTGTCCTCTGATCTGCAGGGGGTATCACGTTTCCCATCTTCTGCAGGTATCATGTGAAAAGAGAACCCTTCTCGCTTCAGAACACGAATCTTAACTTTCCTTGGCAATTCACACAGTGGATAGGTTTTAACAGAAAAAGAAACAGATGTTGGAGATAGTTTTCCAACAGCTTTCTGCCCTGTCTCTTCTGGGGCCCCAGGAGCTTTAATACCTTTTATCCCCCAGGTCTTGGAATTGGACGTCACACTACTCTGGAAAGTGGCACTGGGTGCCATGTTGCAATGGGCACCATGATTGACTCCTAGGAAATGGGACGGACGTGGGAGAAGGCAGCACACGTTAGAAGATCCCTGGTGTTTAGGGCCTCACCTGTGCCTGTGGAGATGTGAGGCCTGGGGAGGACTAGCTTGTGGACAAGTAGGCAGCTGATTGAGTTCCTGCCTGCCTTTCGTAACCTCAGCTGACCTCTTGGACTTGACCTCTAGGTGTCACAGAGGTCTACACGTGGCTAGCCTGGGTCTGTTGGTGGCCATGGTCTAGGGTTTTCATCCATGTTTTCTCCCTCTCTGTGTACCTCATTTCTTCTCTATCATGGTTTCCCAACTGGGGCTTTCACTGTTCTTTCCTTACTACTGGGCTCAATATTTTGTTCTTTTTCCCTTAAGGAAGGCGTAGGAAGGGGGTTAGGGTGGAGTGGGAGCTGATTTAACTTGGGCTTCCCATTCATGGAGGTTTCTTTTTAGAGACAAGGTCTTCCTCTGTCACCCAGGCTGGAGTGCAGTGGCACGATTACAGCTCACTGCAGCCTCCAATTCCTGGGCTCAAGTGATCCTCAAGTAGCCGAAACTATAGATGGGTGCCATCACACCTGGCTAATTTTTAAATTTGTTGTAGAAGCAGGGACTCACTATGTTGCCCAGGCTGGTCTTGAACTCCTGGTTGTGATCTTCTGGCCTTGACCTCCCAGACTACTGGGATTTACAGGTATGAGCCACTACACCTGGTTCCATGGAGGATTTTAATGAGAATTTGACACTCTCTGTGCGCCGGATTATATGTGTAGTCACCAAGATGTTCCTCACAAAGTGTCAAATGCAGAGTCTGTGCCTTGACCATGCCATTCCCAGGGCATGCTGAATCAATATTTAAAAATGTAGAGCCTATCATTCTCTTGTGATCATAATTATTTCACATTATTTCACTTTGTGTGTGCGTTTGTGTGTGTGTGTGTGTGTGTGAAAATGTAAATTTGTTGTGTGAGGATCTATAATGTACCAAAAATGTTGTGATCCTGCTTTGCATTTCTTCATCTTGTAATAGCCTGAATGCCTGGGCTTCTTGTACCCTCGGAGAGACCCTGCATTCAAGGGCCTGCTGGATCAGTGGTGAGCAATCTTTGTCACATAAGAGGGTGATTCAGGAAAAAGAAGCAAATATATTTACAGGGAATTTTTCCCTCTCCAATCAAAATGAAGAGAGCTTTATTGAGTTTCATGACCCAGGGATGGGTGGGGTGTCAAGAAATGCTTAGTCTGACAGCTGACTCTATTGAGTAGAATAATATCAATGAGAAGATGGGCACTGCATTTTAGTCTTAATGTCCAGGTGTTTGGAGGCAGTTTTCTAACGTTTCGTTCTGAAATTAGACCTCAGGATGCCTGTATGATTCTCATCATTACATGGACTAGAACCTGTCATATGTGTACCCGTGTTTTATACATCTCAATGCTCCTTTTGCCCAGCATGGTGCCCAGCACATAGTATGGGCATAAGAAATGCTTACTAGGAAACAATATGGTATATAACGGTTAAGAGCACAGACTCTAGCCAAACTGCCTAGCTTTATCACTTATTAGCTGTGTGACTTTGGGCAAGTTACTTACCCTCTCTGGGTGTAAAGTGGGGATTATATCAATCCCAACCTCATAGATAGAGATGGAATGAGTTAATATATATAAGCTCATAGAGCAATGCCTAGCATATGTAAACCTGTGTAAGTATTAGCAGCTATTGGCCGGGCGTGGTGGCTCATACCTATAATCCCAGCACTTTGGGAGGCTGAGGCAGGCAGATCACCTGAGGTTGGGAGTGCAAGACCAGCTTGACCAACATGGAGGAACCCCGTCTCTACTAAAAATACAAAATTAGCCAGGCATGGTGGCGCATGCCTGTCATCCCAGCTACTTGGGAGACTGAGGCCGGAGAATTGCTTGAACCTGGGAGGCTGAGGTTGTAGTGAGCCAAGATCACGCCATTGCACTCCAGCCTGGGCAACAAGAGTGAAACTCCATCTCAAAAAATAACAAAAAAAAAAAACCTGTTAGCAGCTATTATAAATATTATTATTGAACTGAATGGAAGCCCAAGTTGGCCTTCGGTGCCAGAGCCTCACAGTGAATCTTTTCCATCTCTGGCTTCCATTTTGCTACCATTGATCAGATCTCTTTAACAGATTTCTGTATAAAAATTAACTACGCCTTTTCCCCTCTTTCAAAACAAGTTTTTTTTTTAAGGGAAGCAAAACCCAAAAAACCCCAGATGCTTTTGAAGCAAACCTGGACTCAGCTGTAATGGATAGTGTGTTGGACTAATTACCTGGGGTAGAGGCTGCACATCTAGGTTTTGGAAACAACTCTTTTCCAAAGAAAGTGCCAGTTTCTCTGTTCCCTTTCATCTGTTCTCACAGAATGCCTTTTCTGCATACTCGACTAGTTAGTCTTGGCATTGACAGGGGAGAGCTCCCTGGAATGATACATGCCAAATAAAATATGGCTCCAAGAGCCCTGTCCACTGGATTGCTTTATCCTTAATTGTGTTTGTTTATTTATTTATTTTTTTGAGATGGAATCTCACACTGTCCCCTGGGTTGGAGTGCAGTGGTGTGATGTTGGCTCACTGCAACCTCTGCCTCCCAGGTTCAAGTAATTTTCCTGCCTCAGCCTCCTGAGTAGCTGGGATAACAAGCGTCCGCCACCACGCCCGGCTAATTTTTTGTATTTTTAGTAGAGACAGGGTTTTACCATGTTGGCCAGGGTGGTCTTAAACTCCAGACCTCGTGATCCGCCTGCCTTGGCCTCCCAAAGTTCTGGGATTACTGGCGTGAGCCACTGTGTCCAGCTTACGACCATGTTTATTTTTGTTCATTGGCTAATTTCTTAAGTTTTAAAAACTGAAGTATATATATACCAAAAAGTGCATATATGTTCACCCCCAAAATTCACAAACTGAACATGCTTGTGTCACCAACCCCCAGAAGAAGAAACATTACAGAAGCCTAGCTGTGCCCCTTCCAGGCACCCCAGTGCTCCCTACCCCATCCCACCAAGGGTGACTATTCAAACGGAATCTTCTAGCATGTCCACTTTAGTAGCTGGATTTCCCCCTCAACATTAGGTTTGTGAGATTCACCCAACATTGGCTGTGGTTGTAGATCATTCATTCTCATTGCTGTATAGTGCTCTGTTACGTAAATTCACCATGATTTATTTTCCCATTTTACTTTTGATGAGTATGTGGTAGTTTTTGGTCTGGGACTTCCGTGGGTAGTGGTGCTGGGAACATGCTGGTACTTGTCTTTTGGAGACCTTAAGTATATACACCTCGCAGGGGAGTTACTGGGTCATGGGGCAGGCGTGTGTTCAGTAGAGGCTGCCGAATGCTTTTCCAAAGGGGCGTCAATTATCTGCTTGATTCGATTTTGATGAAGAAAATTATTCTATGGTCAGATTTTGAGTTCTTTTTTTTTTTTTTTCTTCTTAGAGACAGGGTCTTACTCTATCACCCAGGCTGGAGTACAGTGGTATAATCATAGCTCCATGCAGCCTTAACCTCCTGGGCTCAAGCAATCCTCCTGCCTTAGCCTACCGAATAGCTGGGATTACAGGTGTACCACCACATCCAGCTAATTAAAAAATATTTCTTTTGTAGAGAGAGGAGTCTCATGATGTTTTCCAGGCTGGTCTCGGACTCCTAGCCTCAAATCCTCCTACCTTGGCCTCCCAAAGTGCTGGGATTATAGGCATAAGCCATGCACCTGGCCTTGATTTGGGTTTTAAAGCAGAATAGCATGACACGAACTCTGTTGATTTTACCGTGTCTTCTCCCCCACTCTCATGCATGTGAGCCATATGATAACTAGGAAAATTCATTCAAGTTGCTGTAACTGCTTCTTTTCAGAGAGGCTCTTGAAAGTCTTTTAGAACTGCTACTCGAAGTGGAAGTTTTAAGATTGTTTTCCTAAAATTTCTCCTTTTTCTTTTTCAAGAATAGAACAAATAATCACTATACCCCCTGCAAAAGAAGTCCTCCATCTCTCCCCTAACCCCAACTTTTTACTGAATGAAATGTAGAGCTTAGGGAAATTTTGAGTGAAAATCAAACACCAGTGAGACTACAGATTTTCCAAAATTTGCTGATTGGACCGTTTTTCTTATAATTTCAATTACAGTTGCCCGTCTTTGGAATCTGACAAAACTGGGCAAGTAGAGAGTCCAAAGCTTCCCCGTCCAATTCCTAAGTTTTTCTTGTAAACAACCACAGTACCTGGTGTTTCAGAAATGCAGAGATAGAAGCACCTTCCCATCCAGCCCCAGGTACCTTATAAATAGGGGCCTTGAGTCTCAGAAGGAACTTAATTGAATCTGTTAGTTCTGGCTTGCCCTCCCTTCCCTGACCCCCAAACAACAAGCTAGAAACAACATCCCACAGAATTACAGCAAAAATATTATTTCACACACTGCTCCCTCATAAAAATCTCTTGCTAAAGCACTCTCAAATCCTGCAGCCTGAGGCAGTTAAATGATTTTATTTTACAGATGGGAAAATGAAGACCTGCAGAATTGACTTGACACAGTAAGAACCGGAAGAGCTAGAGTTTGGAAGCCAGACCTATGCCTGGGAATTTGTATTTCTAGGAGCAGAGGGTCTCTTTTCTAAGGAGAAGTTTAGGGATGATGTGGCGGAATCAGGAGTTCATCATGAGGTCCTTTTCATGGGTGACCTTCACATCCTGGGACCTGGCCTTTTGTCTGGTTGGAAAATGGTCTTTGGTTAGGACATACTGTCAAGGAATGTATTGCTTTTTTGTTGGTAGTGGCCAAGAGTTGAAACTGAGTGAATACTCATCAGTAGGGGAATGGCCGAATAGCTTTGACACCTTTATGTTGTGAATCATAACAGAACCATTAGAAGGATTTTGGCAAATTATGGTAGAACAAAAAAAGGGTGAGACTGTGTATGATGTATAATTCCATTTTGTTAAACAGTAATGCCCCCACACTGTCCAAAACGTCACTATTCAGTTTCTATGTGTATAAAATTACATGAGTATGGGGAGAATTGTGGCAGGACACAAACTAAGATGTTAACATGGGCCACCTGGAAAGGCAGGGCTGTGGGTAGCCATGTGGGAGGGTAGGGCATAGGAGAATAGTATCAGTGATATGATGCTATTTGAATAGATTATACATATGCATATGTATGTATACATATGCATAAAGGAATGCACACAATTATGTGTATAAATAAATAAAAAAAATCAAACAAACTAGAGTAGTTCTAATAAGAACAAGGCTCTGAGCCCCACATGGGTCAGTTACCTTGACGAGCGCTCGGTTCCACGGCTGCAGGCTTTACCCTCCAGATCAGCTGTGTTGCCAAGTGAAGGACATTGGTCAGAAGTGGGCGGCTGAGTCCAGACACTGCTGCGTTTGGCAAATCAATAATTCTAGCTCCTGTGTCAGCTGTATGTATGTACTGTGCTGGCATTTGCATGATTTTTCAAGGTCAGGTATTTTTATCCCCATTTTATGGATGAGGAAAAACAAGGGCAAGTCACTCAAGACCACATAGTGACTGAGTGGTGCTGAAATTCAAGCCCAGGTCTGTGAGTCCAGAACTCCAGCTTCTCAGGTCACTTCCTGATCGCATCTGGAGCTGGGCTTTGCTGCCCTCAGTGGAGGGAGCACCCACCTGCTTTGATCCAAGCTCAGATTGCTGCGGGGCCCTCTCTCACAGGTGTGGGTCCTACAGTGCAGGTTTTGCTACTTCCACAAAATCAGCCACCACTGACTGCGCATTCCCTGTGTGTCTTCACTGGCCCCTTTCTTGGTTTTGGGTGGCAAAGCTTCTCATCTGTGTGTAGGGAGAGCAGCCTATTTGGGCTACAGTCCCCAAGAGAGTGGGCTGCACAGCAAAGTAGGGCCTCCGGTTGTCCTACCTCAGGACAGGTGAAAGGCAGACGGGCTTGTGAAAAAGGAAGACACTTTGGCCAAATCGGACATCTATTTGGCCCCTGTGTCCTTTCACCAGTCCCTCGGGGAGTCAATGCTTAGGTCTTTCACGTGGATCTCACTTCCACGCCTGCCTGCCACATCCCCAGCCCTGCTGACCACAGAAGAACTCATAGTTGTGGCTTATTTGGTGACTTCCACACAAATTGCCGAGTACCTTTGCTGTCACCAAAGGTCCCTCAAAGCCAGTATTTAAGATAAAAATCACAGGTCTGCAAGTTGATATTACTTGGGAGTCCCTCTGTTAGCCTTGGTTTTCTCATTCAGAAAACAGGAATACGATTTTGCTCCCACTTGTCATTAAAAGAATATATATGGCTAGGTGCGGTGGCTCACACCTGTAATCCCAGCATTTTGGGAGGTGGAGGCAGGTGGATCACTTGAGGCCAGGAGTTTGAGATCAGCCTGGCCAACATGGCGAAGCCCCGTCTCTACTAAAAATACAAAAATTAGCTGGGTGTGGTGGCGGGCGCCTGTAATCCCAGCTACTTGGGGGGCTGAGGTGCAAAAATTGCTTGAGCCTGGGAGGCAGAGGTTGCAGTGAGCCGAGATCATGCCACTGCACTCCAGCCTGGGCAACAGAGCGAGATTCTGTCTCCAAAAAAAAAAAAAAAAAAAGGAATACATATGATAGATAATTTGTTAAAAAATAGCAAGAGAGATACCATATACTGGAAAGATAAGGCTAGTTCTGTGTCTTAAGTTTTGGCTGAAAACAACCATGCTACTGATGCCAACAGTAATTGCCATTTTGTTTTTTTTTTTGAGATGGAGTCTCATTCTGTCGTCCAGGGTGGAGTGCAGTGGCGTGATCTCAGCTCACTGCAACCTTCACCTCTTGGGTTCAAGCAATTCTCCTGCCTCAGCCTCCCCAGTAGCTGGGATTACACCGCCGCCTTGGCCTCCCAAAGTGCGGGGATTACAGGCGTGAGTTACTGCGCCTGGCTAGTAATTGCCATTTTTATGTAATAAGTCTGGACATTTCCAGTGTGAAAGGACTGCTGTCTTCTCCAGGGTGCTGTTTTTTGAGACAGGGTCTCACTCTGTCGCCCAGGCAGGAGTGCAGTGGCTCAATCTCGACTCATGGCAAACTCTGCCTCCTGGGTTTAAGTGATTCTCCTGCCTCAGCCTTCCGAACAGCTGGGATTACAGGTGTGCACCACCACGCCCAGCTAAGTTTTGTATTTTTAGTACAGACGAAGTTTCACCATGTTGGCCAGGCTGGTCTTGAACTCCTGACCTCAAGTGATCTGCCCATCTCGGCTTCCCAAAGTGCTGGGATTACAGCTGTGAGCCACCGTGCCTGGCCTGGTGCTGTGTTTCAACAATGGCCTCAATGACTTCCAGGAGCAGGCCCGTTTTGTGAAAGTCGACTTGACTGGAGGGGTTAGCTGGCTGCAGGGACAGTGTCCCTGGCCCTCATGCCCTCTCTGTGTCGGGTGGCCCCATTCCCCTGGTGGGGTTGCTGCAGCTGGCACTGGAGCCACTGTTGCTGCCTTCTTTCACCGCCTGTGGAAGCCGCCACAGATTCCAGGAGGGGAGGACGGAATGAAGAAAAAGCTTGCAGCAGGCTGCGGTCTTCACTCAAGGATCTGGAGCAAAACCTGTCCATGGTCCAGCTCCTTTCCTCTCTGCCTCCTTTCACTTCATGAAGGCCGTAGACAAACTGTCTGGTCTCTCAGCTTATCTTTCTAGAGAAGAGATTCTTTTGAAGGAGGCTGTGTAAATGTTGTGATTGTCAACAGTGATCTTTTTTTTTTTCTTTTTTCTCTCTTTTTTTTTTTTTGGTGGAGTCTTGCTGCGTCTCCCAGGCTGGAGTGCAATGGCGCAATCTCTGCTTACTGCAACCTCTGCCTCCCAGGTTCAAGCGATTCTCTTGCCTCCGCTTCCCAAGTAACTGGGATTACAGGTGCCTGCCACTGTGCCTAGCTAAGTTTTGTATTTTTAGTAGCGATGGGGTTTCGCCATGTTGGCCAGGCTGGTCTCCAACTCCTGACCTACAGTGATCCACCCGCCTTGGACTCCCAAAGTGCTGGGATTACAGGCGTGAGCCACCACACCTGGCCGTGATCTTATTATTAGTTCCTTAAGGGCTGGGACTAAGTCTCCAGTACCTGCCACAGTGCCTGATGCATAGTAGGACCCCAAAGAAATGTTTTTCATTGGCATGAAACTCCCTATAGATCCATGGCTGGACAGCATGACAAGTGATCATTTAGGAAGGGTTTTCTTTCCTCCTTTGCCTTCCTCTGTGCATGACAAAGTGTGGGATCAGTAAACCTTTCCCCCACCCTTATTCTTCTTTGCACTGTTTTACTTAAAAAGTGATTTCTGGCCAGGTGTGGTGGTTCATGCCTGTAATCCCAGCACTTTGGGAGGCTGAGATGGGTGGATCACTTGAGGTCAGGAATTCGAGACCAGCCTGGCCAATACGGTGAAACCCCGTCTCTAATAAAAACACAAAAATTAGCCAGGCATGGTGGTGTGCACCTATAGTCTCAGCTACTCAGGAGTCTGAGGCAGGAGAATTGCTTGAACCTGGGAGGCGGAGGTTGCAGTGAGCCTGAGATTGCACCAGTACACTCCAGTCAGGACCACAGAAGGAAACTCTGTCTTAAAAAAAAAAAAAATGTGATTTTCTTCTGACCAATTAAGTAAAGGTGATTGGACCTTTCCACACACTCCTCTCCTGTTTGCATTCTGAGAGGGGATGTTGAAATAGGTTCTGTTTGGTTCTGCTTCAATCTAGGAGTAGATTGACCAGCTTGAGAGAGATTTTCTTCATCCCGAGAGCTACTCCTGTTAGGAATGTGGAGTCTTCTGAGGTCCCAGATCCAGATAAGACAAGGGCGGGAGCTCCCAGTGGGCTCCTAAGCACTGGGTAGGAGGTTGTCCTTCAGCGAAAAGGGAAAAAAAATTCATCCAGATAGACTGATAAAAGGAGTGACATCACAGTAGGCATGGCAACCACAGGGCAATCATAATCTCCCCACGAGGTGGTCAGAACCCCAAGGGAAGACCTAGTTTCACTGCGCTCCTTCTCCCTTCAGGGCAGGCAGGAGCAGGGAGGCATGGAGGAGGGTGCACTTATCCAGTGGCTGGAGTAGGCCAGGGGTTTTGCTTCTCACCCCAGCACTGCCCCCCTGCTGTGACAGTTTCTCTGGAGTGCTGGTGTGCCACCTGGAAGCATTCATATTCGGTCGCTTTATTATCCAGGGTTGCCCTGGGAGTTTGGTGGGAGAGAGGGAGCAAAATGGGAGAGTGAGGGAAACATATCACTGGAGAGGGAAGTAGAGATGTGATATGATCCGCAGAACGCCATGCTCTGTCCTCAGTGACCCCACCCCAGAGGCTCTAACCCCTTCTGAGAACACAATGGTCAGCCTCCTGTTCCTCACTGGCTTCTTCTTTGGGCCTGGATTTCCACAGCACACCTGGAAGCCATGTAAGTTGTACTCATTTCAAAGCCACTTGTGTCTCCAGCATCTCCCTGAGGCACCCGTGTGGTGACTGCTGGGCCTCGGGGTGTCTGGGAGTGTTGTCTCCAGCAGGTGTATCTTGAACACAAAGCACAGGTTTTAGGGTCGAAGAGTCAAATAAGGGGGATGAATCAAGAGGTTGGTTTTTGGTGGCTTCTGGGTGTCCTGGGCCTGGAAATCATTTCTCCTTTCCTGTCCTTGTGGGGTAACTATGCCCAGGTCAGACCTAGTTGCTGTCTTGCTGCGGGTCAAGACATAGTTGCATGTATGTCTTGCTGCCCCCCTGGCATATGGGGTTTTACAAGTGGGCGAGGCAGTCCGCCCACAGAGTGAGCAGCCAGAGAAGGCCAATGCTCCATCTTCTCCTCTTCGTCAGCGCCCCCTCCCCCAGCTGTGGATGCGTGAAGACATCATTTAAGGGTCTCCCGGGAAGCAGGCTGTTTGGCTTCTTGACTCAGAATATCTGGAGCTCCTGCTGCAAGCTGGAGAAACTGCTTCCCCAGCGCCTTGTGGCTCTGGGTCACTTTTTAAAGGATGATTGAATTTTTCTATTGAGAGAAAATTCACACAACATAAAATTCACCATTCTAACCACTTGAAAGTGCATAATTCAGTGGTGGTTCGTACATCCACCATCAGCCACAGCTGACGACAGAGCATTTTCATCACCCTAAAAAGAAATCCTGGCCTGGCGTGGTGGCTCATGCCTGTAATCCCAGCACTTTGGGAGGCCGAGGAGGGAGGATCACGAGGTCAGGGGTTTGAGACCAGCCTGGCCAACATGGTGAAACCCTGTCTCTACTAAGAATACAAAAATTAGCCAGGTGTGGTGGTGCGCGCCTGTAATCCCAGTTACTCAGGAGGCTGAGGCAGGAGGATTGCTTGAACCCAGGAGGCAGTGGTTGCAGTGAGCCGAGATCGCGCCACTGCACTCCAGCCTGGGCGACAGAAAAAGAAAAAAAAAGAAATCCTGCACTCAGGAAACAGACACTTCCCACTCCCCTGTCCCCTCTGCCCCTGATAACCACTAATCTGCTTTTTGTCTCCTTGGATTTCCCTATTCTAGATATTCCATAGAAATGAAATCGTATAGGCCGGGTGCGGTGGCTCAAGCCTGTAATCCCAGCACTTTGGGAGGCCGAGACGGGCGGATCACAAGGTCAGGAGATTGAGACCATCCTGGCTAACACGGTGAAACCCCGTCTCTACTAAAAAATACAAAAACCTAGCCGGGCGAGGTGGCAGGCGCCTGTAGTCCCAGCTACTCGGCAGGCTGAGGCAGGAGAATGGCGTGAACCTGGGAGGCGGAGCTTGCAGTGAGCTGAGATCGCGCCACTGCACTCCAGTCTGGGCGACAAAGCGAGACTCTGTCTCAAGAAAAAAAATAAAAAGAAATGAAATCATATAACACATGTGGCCTTTGCATCTGGCTTCTGTCACTCAGCATAATGTTTTCAGTGTTCAGCCGTGTTGTTTCATGTTTCAGTACTCCCTTTTTATGGCTGAGTAATAGTCCCTTGTATGAATATACCACATTTGATTTACCTATTCATCTGTTGATGGACATTTGGGTTATCTCTGCTTTTTGGCTGTTATGAAGAATGCTAATATAAACCTTTATGTACAAGTCTTGGTGTGGACATAGGTTTTCAATTCTTTTGGGGTATATACCTAGGGGAGGAGTTTCTGGGTCACATGGTAACTCTGCGTTTGAAGTTTTGAAGAACTGCCAAGCTGTTTTCCACAGTGACTGCAGCATTTTGTGTTCCCATCAGTGATGTATGGGGGGTCTAGTTTCTCTACCTCTTTGCTGATGTTTGTGATTTTAGCCATCTCACCAGGTGTGAAGTGGTATCTCATTCATTGGTTTTTTTTTTTTTGAGACAGTCTCACTCTCTCACCCAGGCTGGAGTGCAGTGGCACGATCTCAGCTCACTGCAACCTCCGCCTCCCCAGTTCAAGTAATTCTCCTGCCTCAGCTTCCTGAGTAGCTGGGATTACACCTGCCACCATGCCCAGCTAATTTTTGTATTTTTAGTAGAGATAGGATTTCACCATATTGGTCAGGCTGGTCTCAAACTCCTGATCTCAAGTGATCTACCTGCCTTGGCCTCCCTAAGTGTTGACATTACAGGCATCAGACTCTACACCTGGCCTCATTGTGGGTTGTTTGTTTGTTTGTTCTGTTTTGAGACAGAGTCTCACTCTGTCACCCGGGCTGGAGTGCAGTGGCACAATCTCGGCTCACTGCAACCCTCTCCTCCCGGGTTCAATTCTTGTGCCTCAGCCTCTTGAGTAGCTGGGATTACAGGTGTGCGCCACCACACCTGGCTAATTTCTATATTTTTAGTACAGAAGGAGTTTCACCATGTTAGTCAGGCTGGTCTCGAACTCCTGGCCTCAAATGATCCGCCTGCCTCGACCTCCCAAAGTGCTGGGATTACAGGTGTGAGCCTCCATGCCCAGCCTCACTGTAGTTTTGATTTGCATTTCCCTAATGATCGAATGATGCTTCCTATCTTTTCATGTGTCTATTGGTCATTTGTATGTTTTCTGTGGAGAAATATCTATTTGTTATTTGCCCATCTTAAAATTGGGCTGTTTGTCTTTTCATTGAGAAATGAGTTTATTTTAACACATGATTGTTCCTTCCCCAACCCCAGCACGGTGTGACCAGCCTGTGGAGATGGAGGAGTTTAGTGGGTCACTTAAAAGCAGGCCTAGGTCTTTGCCTCTTTGGTTACTCCTCAACGTTTTTTGGGGTCTCCTCTTCCATGGCTGCCCTTAAATGTTTTTTTTCCCCCAGAGTTTCTGTCCTTGACTCAGTTCTTGTTTTGCCCCCAGTTCTCTGGCTGACCTCCTCCGCACCCTTGGCATCCATCTCCATACATAATGTTGGTTACTCCCAATGCACATATTCATCCTGGGCTTCTCTCTGGAGCTTCGTATTTGCATATCCAACTGGGACCTCAACATGTTCAAAACTCACCACGCTCCTCTGCCAAGCCTTCGCCTCCTCCCGGATTCCCCGTCAGGATGAGTGTTATCATCATCTACCTAGTTGGCCATGCTAGACGTCATCTAGGATCCCTCCTCTCTCTCAGGCACATCTGCCCTCTTCCCAACCAGTTTTGTACATTTACTTTGGTCAATAGCTCTTCCTAATGTGTTATCAGTTCATCACTCCCGCTCAGACTGCCTTAGTTCAGGACTTTGTCATTCCGATAGACTTCCTAGCTTTGAGTTACTTTCATCCATCTGTACTCTGCCAGAATGATCCAATTATATCACTGCCTATTTAAAACCCTTCAGTGACTCCTTGTTTTCTGAAGGATAAACTTCCAACCCCTTTGTTGGGTGTATGAGCCCTCCTGGATTTAACCTCTACCTTCTCTCCAAGTCATATTCCCCTGCTCATGGTTTCCTCAGACCTTACTTCAGCCATAAGGAATTCCTTGAGGTTTCTTGGATAGGTTGTGTTCCCTCAAATCATCATGCCTTGAGTGCCCTGCTATTGGTATGAGTTATATATGTGGCCCAGGACACATTTTCAGGACTGGATTATGGACCCAGTATGGCCCAAACCAACTACTAATATGGATAGAGAACATGGTGAGTGTGGGTTGGATGTGGATTTTGATTCAATGATTTAGTTATGTGAAAGAATTTGCAAACTGAATAGAAATTAAACTGTATCGTATTGCATTTATAAACCACCTGTATTGCAAAAGCAATAAAGTCCCCTAGAAAAGTTCTGACATCTGCCCTATCTATAGTTCATAGTTACTTTACTTTTTGCACCAAAAACAACAGAGGATACATGGTGTGACCAGCATATATGTATAGGAGCCGATGGGACAAAATATTCTGAAATTTTATTTGGATTCCAAGATTGCCATAGCTACGGACTGCTATGAATACCGGCAATCTCTTACTTGTTTGGAGTCCCACCCCTTTAACCTCTGGATTTCTTATAACTTTTCCTAAGGATGTTAGTCCCTAGCTGGGGAAACTGAATGAAATTAAAGGAGGGATTCCTACTCTTTTCCAAATTATTTTTTTAAAAAAAATTTTTGTTTATCTTAGATTGCTAGTTAGAACTTTATCTTTCTCCCTCAAAATTTGTTTTTTTAATTTTAATTTTTTTTAAAAGAAACATGGTCTTACTCTGTTGTCCAGGCTAGAGTGCAGTGGTGCAATCATAGCTCATTGCAGCCTTGAACTCCTGGGCTCAAGCGATCCTCCTGCTTCAGCCTCCTGAGTAGCTGGGACTACAGCTACTATAGTCCCAGCCTGGCACCACGTCAGGCAATTTTTAATTTTTTTGTTGAGATGGGGTCTTGTTATGTTGCCCAGGCTGGTCTCAAATTCCTGATCTCAAGCGATCCTCCCACCTTGGCCTCCCAAAGTGCTGGGATTACAGGCATGAGCCACCATACCTAGCCCTTCCTCAAATTTTTCCTTGGAAAAATGGCAAGCCTTCTGAAAAGTTGTGAAAATAGTGCAATGAACACCAATATCCCCTTCACTTAGATTCACCATTTACCAGCCTTTTGCTACATTTGTTTCCTCTTTCCCTACCTTTTATGCGCATGTGTGCCTGTGTGAGCACACATCTATATTTTCAGGAAAAGTGAGATTTAGTTCATAGTATACCTTGCTCTTCTTGGTATGTTTTCAAGCCTCTGGCAAAACCCAGTGCCAAAACTGAAGCCTTGAGTTCTTGGCTCAGTGCTGTCACTGACGGGAGCATACTTGGATGATCCTGAACACATGCCTTCCCCCTTTCTGAGCCTCAGTTTCCCCATCAATGAAATGAGGGCTTGGATCCCCTGTTCTTGAAGCCCTGTCCTTGTACTCAATATTCTACAGCCCTGTGATAGCCAGAAAAACCCAGCCCTTTGGGAAATTGTCAGAAGATACTTAATGTACTTGTGAGATGAACCCCAGAAATTTATTGTTAGCTGGGCTTTGGCCAGGACTGTGTCTGGTTTATAACAAGGAGTGTTTTTTTTTTTTTTTTTTTTTCCCTTGAGAGAGCTACCAGTGCTTTGCCTGCCGAGGCGGGGAGGTGGGCTTGGTGGGGTTTCTACTAGAAGGAAGTGGCAGGAACTCTGACCTGCTTGCTGTCAAGTTAGGAGACAGAGAGGCTCAGAACCCGCCCCCCCCGCCACGTTTCCTTGAGGTGCCTGCTTGTTTAATCTGCCGTTTGCCTTGCTTCCCCCAACGCCCTTTTATAGCTCCTTTTGTTCAAGGATCTTGCCACCTCCTTTCTCTGTCCTGGCCCACCTCCAGGTTAAATATCCAAGAAGGACAGCGGTAGCCTGAAGATGCTGATGACATGGGGGACGTTCATGACTGGCCCCGAAGAAAGGCTCTCACAGGTGGGGGTGATCCACAGTGCTCCCACCCACAGAGCCCAGGGCAGAGGCTCGAGGTGTGCCAGGCTTATTTTACGGCTTTAATTCCCATGGGTAGGATTGGAGAAAGGTTTAGTAAAGGAGAAAAGGACTCAGATATGTCGGGGTTGAGGGAAGGAACTAGTGAGATTAGGGTGACGAGGGGTTCATTTATCCATTCGGTAAGTGTTTATTGAAAGTCTACTATATTATGTGTAAGGTCCTTTTGACCCAGAAATCTGAAATTTGGGTAGCAGTCATTAATTTGTATTAGATACCATATATGTTAGAGAAGTGGTAGAAATAATGTTAAAATTGTCATACTTCCTTTCCCGATGATCACATGCTAAGTGTGTCACATCTATTCCACTGAATCCTCCCAACAACCGGGATGAGGTGGTGTCGTCCTCACTGCGCAGGGGAGGAAAGGGAGGCTTGGAACAGTGTCTTGCTCAAGGTCAGGGAATGAGGAGAGGTGGAATTGGGATCTGAGTTCAAGTCTGATTTCAAATTCCACACTCTTCACCTCTGAGTCTCTTGTTTCTAAAAGCTGTTTAGGGACTGGCATCAGTCTGTGATAGTTTTCACTCATCCAAAATATAAGGACCGTGTAACTGGATTTCTAATAAAGCTTACTTTAAAAAATTCAGTGGTTCCGAACCGGGGGGGGGGGGGGGGGGCGGTTCCCACAGCTCCCCCTTCTCCTTCCCCTCCACTGCCATAGCAAAGAATTCTTCAGTCCAGTGTTAATTGATCTGAGGTTGAAGAACTCTGATTTAATTTGGAAAATTCATCTTACAATTATATTATCCTGACTTTGGGGATATGTATTCAATGTCCTTTCTTTTAAGAAACAATGGTGTTAAAAAAAAGTTGGCAAGGCCATGTTGAACGCTCCAATTTTGTTGTTGTTGTTAGAAATATCTTGGATTGTGGCCAGGCACGGTGGCTTACGCCTATAATCCTAACACTTTGGGAGGCCGGGGTAGGCGGATCACTTGAGATCAGGAGTTTGAAACCAGCCTGGCCAACGTGGTGAAACCCCGTCTCTACCAAAAAGTACAAAAAAGTTATCTGGGTGTCGTGGTGGGTGCCTATAATCCCAGCTACTTGGAAGGCTGAGGCAGGAGAATCACTTGAACCTGGGAGGTGAGATTGCAGTGAGCAGAGATCACGCCATTGCACTCCAGCCTGGGTGACAGAGCGAGACTCTGTCTCAAAAAAAAATTATCTTGGATTGTGAAATTCAAACATCTAGGAATTACTTGATCTAGGAATTACATAAAAAATACTGTTGGCTGGGTGCAGTGGCTCACTCCTGTAATCCCAGCACTTTGGGAGGCCAAGGTGGGTGGATCACAAGGTCAGGAGTTCGAGACCAGCTTGGCCAACATGGTGAAACCCTGTCTCTACTAAAAATACAAAAAATTAGCCAGGCGTGGTGGCATGCACTTGTAATCCCAGTTACTCGGGAGGCTGAGGCAGGAGAATTGCTTGAACCTGGGAGGCGGAGGTTACAGTGAGCTGAGACTGCGCCACTGCACTCCAGCCTGGGCAACAGAGCAAGACTCCGTCTCAAAAAATCAGAAAACAAAAAACAAAAAACTGTTTATTAGGGATTAAAGAAGGCAAATATCTCATGTTATAAGTAAGGCAATGTCTGGTGATGGGTTCTTGGGGCTCCTGGAGTTTGATTTAATAACAAATATTTATTGACCACATATTGTCTTATACTGTGAGAGGCCTTATGGGAGGTCAAAAGGAATTTTGCCCTAATGATCTGAATAATCTCCATAGGACAAAAAGTGAACATGTATAAAGTGGAAAACAAGGAAAGCCTGGAAGATGATGGTTAAATTTATTGCTGATCGATGTTAACGAGGCAGACTAAGAGGTTTCTACCAGAAGGAACTTGAGGTGCTTGATTCGAGTCAGCCATCAAGTAACTTAGGTGACCTTGGGCAAGGCTTTCTTACTGGTGTCTTATCTTGGATGAGGGCCCCTCGAGCCCAAGTGAGAAAGCTGTTTCTATTATCTCCGTTTCCTCCCATCTCCAGTGGGACACCCAGTCCTGCAAATTCTATTTTGGGAATGTTTCTAGAGTCTGCCCAGTCTCTTCCTAGTCCAGTGCTTTCTCCATCCCGCGCCCGGGGTAATCTTGCTAAAACATAAATCTGATCACGTCACCCACCTCTGCTTAAAACCTTCAGTGATTTCCTCATTACCCCAAGGATAAAGTCCAAACTTCTTGGCAAGGCACTCTTGGCTCCGTTGTTCAGGCCCAGCCTCCCTCTTCAGTCTTTCTCAGCCTTTGCCCTCCATTGCTTCTCACCCCATGGTCTGGATGCCCCAGACGGCTCAGTCTTCTCTGTGCACAGATTGCTGACCCACTCTCTGGAATCCCCTTTCCTCTCTTTTCTACCTGGTGAAATCATGCTAATTTTTTTTTTTTTTTTTTTTTAAAGACAGGGTCTCACTGTGTTGCCCAGGCTGGAGTGCAGTGGCACCATCACGGCTCCCTGCAGCCTCAACCTCCTAGGCTCAAGCAATCCTCTCGCCTTGGCCTCCCAAAGTGTTGAGATTATACATGTGAGCATCACACCTGGCCCATGCTAATCTTTTAATCTTCTCCTCTGGAAGATGCCCCAGACCCTGGAGACGGGGACCACGTCCTCACTTCTCCTCCCCATGGGTCTGTGAACCTGTTGAAGGCAGGATCTGCTGTTTTTTCTGCTATGTTGTTGTGACCCTGTAGCCAGCATGGTGCTTAGCACATGGCAAGTACTCAACCACTGTTTGTTGAGTAGAAAACAAATGGATAAAGGAGGGAAAATTTAAAGTAGAGATAATAATGTTTAACCTTTGTTACCACTCAAGGTTGCTTGTGGCATGAACATGAGATAACATTTTTTGAAGAACTCTGAAAAAAAGTGAGGCTGCACAAATGCAAAGCAAGGTATTCATTATTGTTTTCAAAAGTAGAGATTATTAACCTTTGAATTATTATATCACCATTACACATTGTATTTTTGTGTTTTTAAGAGTCAGGATCTCGCTCTGTTGCCCAGGCTAGAATGCAGTGGTGTGACCTTGTCTTACTACAGCCTAAAAGCTCTTGGGCTCAAGTGATCCTCCTGCCTTACTCTCCTTAGCTGCTGGGAGTACAGGCATAAGCCACTACAGCTGGCACACACTGTGTTTAAGAGTAAAGGGGGGCCAGGCACAGTGACTCACGCCCGTAATCCCCCACTTTGGGAGGCCGAGGCGGGCAGATCACTTGAGGTCAGGTGTTTGAGACCAGCCTGGCCAACATGGAGAAGCCCTGTCTCTACTAAAAGTAAAAAAGAAATTAGCTGGGCATGGCAGCGGGCACCTGTAGTCCCAGCTACTTGGGAAGCTGAGGCAGGAGAACCACTTGAACCTGAGAGACGGAGGTTGTAGTGAGCCGAGATTGTGCCACTGCACTCCAGCCTGGGTGACAGAGTGAGACTCTGTCTCAAAATAAAAAAAAAGAGTAAAGGGAATGGTTGTTGAGTACTGGGAGTTGGTATACCAAGTAGAAAAACCCAAGTGGCTAGAATATTGCACAATTCAGCAAAGATATGCCTTGTTGGTGTAGGAAGCAAACATGGCTTGAATTGTGACTCAGTGGCATGGACCTGCCTGGAGGCCTCTAGTGACAATACACCCTTTTCTTTTCCAGAACCAGGGCTGAAGACAGAGAAGGCCATGGCAGGAGGGAGGAGGGCCTTGATTTTCTTTCTCTTGTGTGTTCCACTTTCTTCTCTTTCTAATTCTTCCATTTTCTGAATATTGTCTGTTGTAACCACCCCAAGTGGAACATGGCGCATGAAAGAAGAAATGAAATGGAAAAAGAGGACTGGACTTGTGCAGTGGTTTGCAGAGGCTCTTGTACTAACTTTTATGATTGATATCTGTGAATGTGTCTTATTCTCAGTACCACCCCCGTCCCCCATGGCTTTAATTCCATCTTGGGCAGGTATTTTCTTTGCATACTTTTGCACCCTCTGCAGATGCCTTGCACATAGTAGGTGTTCATGAATATTTGCTGAATGAATGAATGAGCTCCTGAATAAGAATGAAATTTATCTCTTGTGCCAATTCCTTGATGCATGATCTCTCCTCTCTCTCCTTTTCCCTGATCCTTTTAGCCAGATCAGGATAGAGGCAATTTTCTTTAGCACTTCCTCTGGACAACTCTTATTGTCACCTACAGGTTTGAGTCTAGGGGCCGGATCCCTTGCTTTTCAGATCCCTGAAGGTTGCCCCATCACAGAAAGGAGGAGGGAGGAGTAGGCAGAGTGCAGTGAGAAGCCTAAAGGATTAATTGGTTAAACTTTATTACAAAGGCTGGTCCTATTGTTTACAGGCCATTAAAAACCATTATCATCTTCCCAGGCCAGGCAGACAGCAGCCAGCTGCTTTGATGCATGTCTTAGAGAGATAAGGAAAATTTATCCCTTGTTTTGACTTCACAATTTCTTCTTGGTTTATTATCTGACATGCTATTCAACTTTCTCTCCGCATGTCCCTGATCTCAAGACAACTTTTTCAAGTTGTTGGCAGGGAAGGTTCAGGTTAGAATCCTACAGTTTTAGACTTGGAAGAGGCCGCCGAGATCAATGACTGTCCCTAACTTGCCCCCTCCCTTTCCCGCCCCCGCCCCCATCTGTATTTTTCCTCCATGGCAGAGCAGTTCCTGGACTCTCAAGTAATTTACACTTATTGATCTCTGAGAAGGGCAGACTTTTCTCATGACCTTCAGTTAATCCTCCCACCTCCATGGCCACGTCTACTCTGCAGAGAGGACTTCCTAGAGCTCCCCTGCCTCATTCCAAATGACCAGCTCCTTACTTAGTATCCACAGGGTACTGCGTACGTAGGCAGAGTTACCTTAACTGCCATCTCCTGTGATAGGCGTATCTAGGGTTCCCCTGCGTGGGCTGGGCTGGGCTGGGCAGAGCCTGTGGGGGCCTCATCCACATCCCGGACAATGTGTCTTCCCCAGGGGCCTTCTTGAGGGTGTGACTTTCCATCCGGACGGAAACAGGCAATGGAATGTAGGCTGCACCCCCCGTGCGGTGTTCAGGTGGTCCTGTGACATTTTCTGTGTTCTAGACCTGGAAAGAAGCCCTGAATTGATACTGAACTTACTTTTAGCTGGTTGATGAAACAGTTCGAGTGTGCTCTGTGAGAGAGAGCGAGCCAGGTTGGCAGATACTAGGCACTCACATGGCTGTTGAGCAAATGAATGAATGGATGTAGGAATCAAAAATGTCAGCCAGTACCAGGTTGCTCCTTGTGGGTCTGTGTATTCAACTGAATAAGTATTTACTGAGTGTCTGCTCTGGGGAAGAGCTGGTGCTGGGGGATGGGGTCAGAAAGATGTATAAGATCTAGTTCTTGACATCTGAGAGTTTACATTTAGAAGAGAGGGAGACTAATAATAAGACAAGGCATAGGCTGGGTACCGTGTCCTACACCTATAATCCCAGAACTTTGGGAGGCTGAGGCAGGCGGATCATCTAAAGTCAGGAGTTGGAGACCAGCCTGGTCAACATGGTGAAACCCTGTCTCTACTAAAAATACAAAAATTAGTTGGGCATGGTGGCATGCGCCTGTAGTCTCAGCTACTTGGGAGGCTGAGGCAGGAGAATCACTTGAATCTGGGAGATGGAGGTTGTAGTGAGCCAAGACTGAGCCACTGCACTCCAGCCTGGGCAACAGAGTGGGACTCTGTCTCAAAAAAAGAAAAAGAAAAAAAAAAAGACAAGGCATAAAAAAAGAGCATATAGGAAAGTGTAGGCCAGTCATGGTGGCTCACGCCTATAATCCCAGCACTTTGGGAGGCTGAGGTGGGCGTATCAGTTGAGCTTGGGAGTTCGAGACCAGCCTGGCCGACATGATGAAACCCCTCTCTACTAAAAATACAAAACTAGCTGGGTGTGGTGGCAGGTGCCTGTAATCCCAGCTACTTGGGAGACTGAGGAGGAAGATGGCTTGAACCTGGGAGGTGGAGGCTGCAGTGAGCTGAGATGGGCTATTGCACTCCAGCCTGGGCGACGGAGTGAGACTCTGTCTCAAGAAAACATAAATGGAAAAAGAGATATTGTTGAATGAACATAAAGGGTGGTGGGTTAATTCTGAATGAGTGCATCGGGAGAACTTCCCAGAGGAGATGATTTTTAAGGATTTCCATGAACAGGGAGGAGAGCGGGGAAAGGAGATACTGGTGAACAGCAAGTACAAAAATGTGGACACTCAGAAAGTGTCCTTAGCTTGCCCCAGACCAGTCCTGGCAGCTCCAGTCCAAACCCACATCCCTCTTCGAGTCAGGGTGGCTCCAGATCCATCTCACACAGCACCAAATAATCCCAGGAATTTTTCCCGGCATCTGGCCCTGGGGCTGGGCTCAGGGCAGACATTCCTTTCCTCCACTTTCCTCCACCACTTTGCAGGTGCCCCTTGTTTCTGAATTTTGCTCTCCTTGGAGGATACCTTGGAGTTGGAGAAGGTAGATAAGCTTCCAGTGCCTGAGCCCTCAGCTTCTAGAAAATATTTATTTGCCTCTCCTCATACTTCCTTCTTGCTAGGACAAGAACTACCCCATCTTCAGGCTTTGCTCATGAGGTCCCCTCTCCTAGAAAGCCTTCCATCCATTCCTGTTTGTCCAAATGCATCCACTCTTCCCCAGTGGCTCAGCTTCCCTGCAGCTGGAAGGAAGCATAGCATTTTCTGAGCTCCCTAAGCATAGCTTGGCCTCTTCATATTTCTCACAAGGATTGCCACCGGGTGCCTGTCCCACAGATGAAGGTAAGAATGGAGTTTCCTACTCTCTGTTTTATTGCAAACAAGTATCCAGGGTAAATGTGATTTTTAACACATTAAAACACTCATACACCTCCCTAGTCCCCAATTTTTCCTTGTTCTCAAGGTAACTGCTTAGTTACATTCCAGGGAGTGGGAGGAAGCCAAGAAAGAATTCTTAGTCTTGGGAGCAGGATCGAGTGCAGAAATGTCTTGGAAATGGAAGATTCCCCTGACTCCACGCCACAGCAGTGCTGCAGCCCATATATAACAGTGGGCGAACTCCCCCTCGCCGCCTTGCTTATCTCTGCTTCACATTCACAGACTCACCAGCCTGGAGTCTCTCTGGATGTTGGCCAAGCCAGTTGGGAATGCATAATAGCTGAGATATGGGATGGGGCGCGTCCGCCATGTCCTTGCATGCTGCAGTGAAGGTCTCCTTCTCCCCCTTGTTCCTCCCTCTTAGCCATTTCTCTGGCATTGGGAAGTAATCTTTCTGGTCTCACATCTCTAATGTTTGAAAGAAGGGAGACCCAGATACCACGTTGGCAGGTGACTGTGCTAGTAATTAGGGACATCCCTTGGAGAACTGGAGGGAGGTTTGGGTGAGCAGATGTAGACCAAATGGCGTCCAGCTAGCTGCCATTTTGAAACCTCAGCTGTAGGGCCTGGTGAGCTTAAAACCTTCCCTGCAACCACTGCCCTCCCTCGCCAGCCCACTTGGTTTTGGTGACTAAAACTTTGGTTTTGCTTTAGTGTCTTTCTGTTTTGCTTTTTGTACTGGTAGCAACAGGGATGAGAAAAAGAAAGGCCTCTGAAAGGAAGATTCTAGTCCGATGGGAGTGAGGGCTTCTGGGAAATTGGGTGAGATCTTCACGGGTCATGTTGGTGCTCAAAAAGTTTTGGATTTTGGAGCATTTTGCATATCAGATTTGTGAATTTGGGGTGTTCAACTTGTAGGGGAGTTAGGACTTCAACGTATAAAGGGGATATAATTCAACTTATAACACTCCCCTTCCTTCTAAAAAACAACTCATAATACTCTCCTTCCTTCTAAGAAACTCAATCCATAACACTCCCCTTCCTTCTAAAAAAAATTGGTGGTTTTTGTTTTTGGTGGTGTTTTTTGAAAAAGAAAAACCTGTATATGGTAACAAATTTAAACACTACGGAAAGTAATTGAGAGCAAAAAGTAAATCTAAGTCTCTCTCACCCCTGTTCTCACATCCTCAGACTCTAGTCTTTCAATATAGACTTACCTGTTTTATTTTTCTTCTATATCTTTCTGGTGACGTTATACGAATGTAAATATGTATCTGTCCTTTTATTTTTTTCTCCCTTCAGATAGTAGCATTCCAAGTTCCCTATTCTGCACCTTTAAAAAAATTTAACAATCTAGGACATAGATTATTTTATTTTATTTTGTTTGAGATGGAGTTTTATTCTTGTCGCCCAGACTGGAGTGCAGTGGAGCAATCTTGGCTCACCACAACCTCCGCCTTCCAGGTTCAAGTGATCCTCCCACCTCAGCCTCCCGAGTAGCTGGGATTACAGGCGTGCACCGCCACACGCAGCTAATTTTTTTGTATTTTTGGTAGAGATGGGGTTTCGCCATATTGGCCAGGCTGATCTTGAACTCCTGATCTCAGGTGATCCATCCACCTGGGCCTCCCAAAGTACTGGGATTACAAGCCACTGCGCCGAGCCTAGGACGTAGATTAGATCTGGCTTGTTTTTAACAGATGCATAGCATTTCATTGTGTGGACATACCATGATTTATTTAATTTCACCTCTTTTTTTTCAGTACAAGATCTTGCTCTGTCACCCAGGCTGGAGTGCAGTGGTGTGATCATAGCCTTAAACTCCTGGGCTCAAGCGATCCTCTGACTTTAGCCTCCTGAGTAGCTATGACTACAGGTGCACACGACAGTGCCTGGCTAATTAAACAATTTTTTTTAGTGGAGATGAGCTCTTGCCATGTTATTCAGTCTAGTCTTGAACTCCTGGCTTCAAGCAGTCCTCTTGCCTTGGCCTCCCAAAGCTCTGGGATTACAGGCATGAGCAAGTGCACTTGGCCGACTTTCACCTCTCTTGTTGAACATTTAGATGATTTCCAATCTTTGCTGCAATGAAACAATTTGTTTATGCATTTCTCTACTCATGAGTGTAAGTCATCTACACATCTCATTCCTTTCTAAGGTTCTTATATAGTGTATGCATTGAGTATGTTTGAGAAATATTTATTAAGTTTGTACCATGGACAATATTTGATATTTCATCATATTGATGCCAGCGTTTACTCAACCTAGTGGCTTATCGTAGATTGTTTCTTGCTAGAAACAAGTCAGTAATAAAAATTCTTGTTTGTCCCTTTTTTTGGTGGAGAATGGGGTCTTGCTATGTTGCCCAGGGAGGTCTTGGACTCCTGGGCTCAAGCTATCCTCCTGCCTCTACCTTGTTAAGTGCTGGGTTTATAGGACTGAGCCACCAGGGCCAGACTTATTTTTTCTTGTTTGGAGACAGAGTCCCACTCTGTCACCCAAGCTGGAGTGCAGTAGTGTGACCTCAGCTCACTGCAGTCTCTGCCTCCCAGGCTCTGCCTCTCACATCTCACCTCAACCTCCCAAGTAGTGTGCATGCCACCATGCCTGGCTAATTTTCTTTCTTTCTTTCTTTTTTTTTTTTTTTGAGACAGAGTTTCACTCTGTTGCGCAGGCTGGAGTACAGTGGCATGATCACAGCTCACTGCAACCTCTGCCTCCCAGGTTCAAGTGATTCTCATGCCTCAGCCTCCCAAGTACCTGGGATTACAAACATATGTGCCACCACATTTGGCTAATTTTTGTATTTTTAGTAGAGATGGGGTTTCATCATGTTGTCCAGGCTGGTCTTGAACTTCTGGTCTCAGGTTGTCCGCCTGCCTCGGCCTCCCAAAGTGCTGGGATTACAGGAGTGAGCCACCGTGCCTAGCCTAATTTTAAAAATTTTTTGTAGAGATGGGGTTTTTGTCATGTTGCCCAGGCTGGTCTTGAACTCCTGACCTCAAGTGATCCTCCCAACTTGACCTCCCAAAGTGCTGGGATTATAGGTGTGAACCACAGTGCCTGGCTGAAAACTCTTGCCTGTAAATCTCTAATTTTGATCATTCATCTTTGTTTATTCCTTAGCACAGGTTTCTAGAAGTGGGTCAAATGATCTGAAAATTGTTAAGGTTTTGGGTCTTAACTTTAACCTTCCTGCTAAAACTTATATAATAGTATTCCAAATTGTATTCTAGAAATGTATCAATTTATATTTTTACCAGCAGAGTGCTCATCTTGTCCTACAATACTAGCATTATCATTAAAGTAAAAACAAAACAAAAATTATCAAAGCAAAAAACAAAAAAAAAAAACTCATTTGGTTTGTTAAATTTCCTCGTTTGGTTTGTGAAATGCAGCATTTCATTGTTTTAATTTTAACCTGTTTATTAGATATTCTTATTTCCTCTTTTGTGACTTTTATGTGTCCTTTGACCTATTGAGGTCTTGATGCTTTTTATATCAACTTGCATGACATTTTGTATATTAAGAATATTAATTTGTCATACATGTGGCAAATATTTTCACCAGTTTGCATCTTGACTTTTAAAAAGTTCTTTTAAAACTATGATATAATTTACATTCAGTGAAATGTACTCATTCAAAGTATATATAGCTCTATGAGTTTTAACAAATGTGTATACCCATGTAACCACAACAGAATATTATTATTATCCCCAAAAGCTCCTCAGTGCCTCTTTGTAGTCACCCCCTCTCTGTCACTATAGATTAATTTTGCTGGTTCTATGAGTTCATATAAACACAATCATACACTATTTACTTTTTTTTTTTTTTTTTTTAAGACAAATTCTCACTTTGTCGCCCAGGTTGGAGCATAGTGGTGCGATCTCAGCTCACTGCAACCTTTGCCTCCTGGACTCAAGTGATCCTCCCACCTCAGTCTCCCTAGTAGCTGGGACCACAGATACATGTCACCACACTTGGCTAATTTTTTGTATTTTTAGTAGAGATGGGGCCATGTTGCCCAGGCTGGTCTTGAACTCCTGGGCTCAAGCAATCTACTCGCCCCAGTCTTTCAAAGTACTGGGATTATAGATGTGAACCACCATGCCTGACTACTATCTACTCTTTTGAATCTAGCTTATTTCACTTGGACTTTAAAAAAAAATTCTTACCCATATTGTTGTGTATATTAGCAGCTAATTTTTATTTTTATTTTTTTCAGTCCTGATACCAGTGCAGTAATGTCTTCTTTTTTTGGCTGAGTTTTCCATCATATGAATTTCCCAAAATATTGTAATCATTCACCAGTTGATGGACATTTGGGTTGTTTCCAGTTTTTGGCTATTATGAATAAAGTTGCCACGAGCATCTGTGTATGTCTCCTTTTTGTCATACCTTTTCCCCACATTTCTTTTGGATAAATACTTAGCAGTGAAACTTCTCAGTCATATGGTAAATGCATGTTTTTAGAATAAGCAGCTACTATACTGTTTTCCAAAGTGGTTGCACCATTGCACATTCCCATCAGCAGTGGCTGTGCTTTTGGTTGCTATACATTCTCACCAGCAGTTGACATTATCAGTCTTTTGAATTTAAGCCATTTTAGTGGGTGTGAACGGTAGTTCGCTGTAGTTTTAGTGTGCATTTCCCTAATGACTAACGATGCTGAGCATATTTTCATGTGCTTATTGGCTATCTTTTGTGCAGGGTCTGTTCAAATCTTTTGTTGTGTTGTTTGCCTTATGACTAACTTGCTAGAGTGCTTTATATATTCTGGATAGAGAGCCTTTGTCATATATGTATGTACATGTATGTGATATATATGTACTGTGTATACACGTATCTATATACTATATGACTGTACTATGTACATGTATGTACTATGAATCATTTCTCCTAATCTGTGGCTTGTCTATTCATCCTCTTAACAGCATCTTTTAAAAAAATTATAGTAAAATATATGTAACATAAAAGATGCCATTTGAATCATGTCGAGTATTTAGTGGTATGAATTATACTCCCATTGCTGTGCAACCATATCCCCTGTCTTGAACAATGTATTTTTAATTTTTAAATTTTTATCTTTTTAGAGACAAGGTCTTTGTTGCCCACACTGGAGTGCAATGGCATGATCAAAGCTCACTGTAACCTCGAACTCGTGGGCTCAAGCAATCCTCTCGCCTCAGCCTGCGACATAGCTGGGACTGCAGGCATGAGGCATCACACCTGGTTAATAAACTTTTTTGAAGAGATAGGGTCTGTCTGTGTTTCCCAGGCTGGTCTGGAATTCCTGGTCTCAAGTGATCCTCCCGCCTTGGTCTCCTAGTGTGCTGGGATTACAGGTGTGAGCCACCACACCCAGCAAAACAATGTCTTTGGAAGAGCAGAATGTTTTAATTTTGAAGTCCAAGTTATTTTTTTCCTTTTGTGATTCTTGTTTTCTGTGTCCTAAGAATCTTTGCCAATACCAGGGTTATGAAGATTTTCCCCATGTTTTCTTCTGGAATTTTTTTTTTTTTTTTTGAGGTAGAGTCTTGCTCTGTTGCCCAGGCTGGAGTGCAGTGGCTTGATGTCTGCTCACTGAAACCTCTGCCTCCCGGGTTCAAGGGATTCTTGTGCCTCAGCCATTTGAGTAGCTGGAATTACAGGTGTGTACCGCCATGCCTGGCTAATTTTTGTATTTTTAATAGGGGTTTCACCATGTTGGCCAGGCTGGTTTCAAACTCTTGGCCTCAAGTGATCTGCCTGCCTCGGCCTCCCAAAGTGCTGGGATTACAGGCCACCATGCTCGGCCTTCTTCTGGAATTTTTATAATTTTAGCATTTCTTTCATTTATGATCCATTTTGTTATTTTTTGTGTACAACATGAGGTAAAGGGTGTGTTTATTTACTTTTAAAATATGGATATCCAGTCTAAAGAAGTGAAAATAGGTACATGTTAACTATTATTCATTTTATTCTCCTCTGATTTATTCCATTGCTATGTAGCTTAGAAATTCCAACCCCATTCAGCTATCAGATAGATATTCATCTGTATAGTCTGGATTGTTTTTTAACCTCAATTCTGTGTGTGTGTGTGTGTGTGTGTGTGTGTGTGTGTGTGTGTGTTTTGAGGTGGTGTCTTGCTCTGTTGCCGAGGCTGAAGCGCAATGGTGCAATCTTGGCTCACTGAAACCTCCATCTGCTGGGTGGGTTCAAGCAATTCTCCTGCCTTGGCCTTCCAAGTAGCTGGGACTACCGGCTTGCACCACCATGCCTGGCTAATTTTTGTATTTTTATTATTATTATTATTTTTTTTAGCAGAGATGGGGTTTCGCCATGTTACCCAGGCTGGTCTCGAACTCCTGACCTCAGATGATCCACTCACCTTGGTCTCCCAAAGTGCTGGGATTACAGATGTGAGCCACTGCGCCCAGCCATTAACCACAATTCACTTGGAATATATTTAGGTTGATCTAAGAGTTGGGGGTCTAGTTCGATTCCTCTTACCCCCATAGCTAATTAAATAGTGGGAAAGGGAGTTCCAGATATAGTGGGGACATAAAAATGGGAAGAGTTGAGTTTTGGGAAACGGGGCCACTTAGGCTTACCTGGGTCGGTGAGTCACGGGAGACAAGCTGGAGAGCTTCACTGGGGCAGCCTGTGGGGGACCCCTGGACGCTGTCCCCCCGGGGCTGTGAGCCTCTGAGAGAGGGGATTGGAGGGGTGCTTTGGCATCATATAGGTTGGCTCTGACTGAGGAGAGACCAGGGGGATGAGGAATGAAAATGGTTGCTGGCGATTTCTAGCTTTAAAGCAGGGCAGATGGCAAGAGAAACTGAGGATGGGATGACGGGTGGAGTAGAGAATTGCCTGTTCTTGATTTCAGACAGGGTGAAGCTGGAAGGAGGAATTAAAGATTGATCTTGAGATTCCAGTTGGAATGTTGGGTAGAACGTCTCTGCTTTAATGAGAAATAAAGATGACAGGAGGAGAAACTGGCTTTTCAAGGGGATGAAGTTGAAAAGTAATGACAATTATTCACTTTTGGAGAAAATTTGTGACATTTCTTGAGAGTGTAATCAGAACAGTTTCTTACAATTTGCGTAGCATTTTAACATTTCCAAAGTGCTTTTACATACTACTTCCTTTTTTTTTTTTCCATTTATGCCTAATGTATCAGGATAGGCAGGGCAGGTATTACCCTGTTTTCCATCCTACAGATGAGGAAAGGGAAGCTCAGCTAGGTGGGGGGTTTGTCTGAGTTCTGTTCTGAGTCAATAGGCTCTTGTGGTGTCAGGGGGGTGGGTTGGGGTAAGGTTCTGAACTTGGCTTCTACCCACTTGCTGTGTAAGAAAGTACCTCAGCTTTCTGAGGGTTAGAGAATATGGGGTGGAGAATATCTGCACCATTAGATGTAGACATTCTCATATGATGGAGAAGGCCAGATAAAATAACCTAAGTGTAAGAATGCTGATGAACATAAAACAGGATGCAAATGTCAATCTGATTAAGGTTAGAATGTTATCCTGCTGGAGCTGGGAATCCGCTGGTCCCAGGGTGGGGAGATGGGGAGGCCCAGGGTTCTGCCCGGCTCCACGGGCTTAGCTGCTGGCACAGTGTACTGGGGTGGGCGTGCAGGGCTCTGAGACACGGTGGAGATGAGCATCCAAGGTCAAGGCAGGGAAGTCTGAGGGCTCACATGGACTCTGGATTTGGATTCAGAGGCCTTAGGGTTGCACATGATTTTCACTATGTTCTGGACCTTGGGTAAGATACTCGATCTCTCTGAATCTCAGTTTCCTTATCTTTGAAATGTTACATTACACACCCTGGAAATATGGAACTACTTATACATTTCCCAAACTTGCTATGGCTCTGTGCCTTGATAAAGTCCTGTTCCCTTAAGCAGTTAGACAGATTGGAAGATGCAACACAAATGGCTTTGGAGGAAGGGGACACAGGTCAAGGAATGCAGGTGGCTTCCAGGAGCTGAAAAAGATAAGGAAACTGACCTTGATGTTGGCCCAGTGAGACTGATTTTGGAGGTTCTAACCTCCAGAACTGTAAGGCAGCAAATTTGTATTGTTTCAAGCTACTGAGTTTGTGGTAATTTGTTAGAGTAGCAATAGGAACTGATACCATGCGTTTAAGACTTACCCATGTTGCTGCATGTATGGGTGCGTTCCACTGTGTGGCTGCATCGCAACTTGCTTATTCATTTACCAACTGATGAGCACTTGGGTTGCTCCCAAGTTTTGGCCATTATGCAGAAAACTGCTATAAATATTCCTATTTATAGGTCTTTGTGTAGACATATGTTTTTATTTCTTTTGGGCAAATCTCTGGGAGAAATGAAAATATAATTGTATATTTAACTTTAAAAGAAATTGCCAAACTGCTTTCTAAAGTGGCTGTACCAGTTAGCATTCCCACCCGCGGTGTATAAGAGTCGCAGTTATTCTATATCCTTGCCAGAGCTTGGCATTGTCAAATTTTAGCCATTATAATAGATGTTTAACGGTATCTCGTTGTGATTTTAATTGCATTTCCCTGCTGACTAATAATGTCGAACCTTTTTTTTTCATGTGGTTTTTGGCCATCTGTATCTTTTCTTTTGTGAAATGTCTGTTCAGTTCTTTTGCCCTTTTAAAAAAATGGAGTCATTTGTCTTCTTATTGAGTTTTAAGAGTTCTTTATATATTCTGACTAAACATCCTTTATCAGATATATGTTTTGCAAATATTTTCTCTCAGTCTGTAGCTTGTGTTTTCATTTTCATATTAGTGCCTTTCAAAGAGTAGACATTTCAAATGTTGGTGTAGTCCAATGTATCAGTTTTTTTCCTTTATGACTCATGCATTTTATGTCCTATTTAAGAAAATTTTTGCTTAACCCAAGGTTAGAAAAATTTTCTTCCAAGTTTTCTTTCTGAAGTTTGAAAGTTTTAGTCTTCTATTTAGCTCTATGATCCATTTTGAGTAATTTTTTTTTTTTTTGGAGACGGAGTATCGCTCTGTCGCCTAGGCTGGAGTGCAGTGGCACGATCTAGGCTCACTGCAACATCTGCCTTCCGGGTTCAAGCAATTCTCCTGAGCCTCCCTAGTAGCTGGGATTACAGGCGCCTGCCATCATGCCCAGCTAATTTTTATATTTTTAGTAGAGACGGGGTTTCACCTTGTTGGCCAGGCTGGTCTCAAACTCCTGGTCTCAAGTGATCCATCTGCTTCAGCCTCCCAAAGTGCTGGGATTACAGGTGTGAGCAGCCACACCTGGCTCAAGTTAATTTTTATCTAGGGTATGAGGTAAGGGTTAAGAATTAAAAAATTGAAAAAGTTCTTTTTGGTAATGTCTTTAACTGGTGTTGGTATCAGGGTAATTCTGGCCTCATAAAATGCATTAGCGTTGTGCCAGGCACTGTAGAGAATGTAAAAGTAAGATCCAATCCCTGCTGGAATCTCTCACTCTCACACACATCCCCCAAGTATGATGAAGGCAGAGTTTGGTGAGCATAGAAGAGAAGTACACATGAACTGCTATGGGCTTTCAAAGAAGGGTGAAGGCCTGGGAAGCCTCAGAATCATCTTCATGAAGGAGGGACACTCAGGAAGGGCTTTAGGACGGCTGCACCGTTGCCTCACTCTGGGAGCAGCATTCAAATGACAGTCAGTTGAGTGATCCAGGGCCACGTCGACTGAAACATGGAGGGTTCCCGTCTGGAGTTTTAAAACAAAGTGGCCCTGCTCAACAAGGAAAGGTCTACTAGCTGAGAGACTATCAGCTGGTAGAGATGGGGAAAGGTGGGTGGGGTGGGCAGGAAACCATGTGCTGGGTGAGAGAATTCTATTAAAGTATGCCTTTGCCTCCCCAACCTCTGAATTAAACTCCCATTGTTCTGCGTCCTTCCCACACTGATTATGGTGCCTGGGGGCCCTGGAGAGGAAGGTGGGAAGAAGGGGTACCAGCCCTCATAGAGCCCCTCGTCTCTGTGCTCTAGCCCCAGCATCCATCATCTCATTTAGCCCTCTCACCAACTCTACGAGGGCAGCTTCATTATTTGCATTTTTGCAGATTAAAAAATGAGATTCATAAAGGTTAAGTGCCCTGCCTGGGGTCAGCCGCTAGTGAGCAGAGGAGCCTGGTTGCAGTCCAGCCCCCTGGCTGCCTTTGGCCCCTGCAACACTCTCTCCCACTGCTCTGACAAAATGTCATTTCTGAGGAAGGCAGGCACACAGACCCAAAAGGAATGGGTGCCGGGGGGAGGCCAGGATGAGATATGTGTGAGTGGGTTTGTTCTGATGTAGCAAAAACTCTCTCATTGCTGTGGGCTGGGAAGTGGCTGACTGGCTGCGTGGTCAGGGTTTGCAAAGCTTTCGCAGATCCTTTTGCTAGAGGGGCTTTAAAAGCTGCAAGCGCTCAGCAGTTCCTATCAGCTGGGATTTTTTTCCTCCAGATTGAATCCTGTCAGGGTTTTACTGGCTCATCTGTTCCCAGAATGACACCGTGTCCCCTTACCTGAGCAGCACAGCCTTGCCACCCACGGTACTCCCTGCTACCACATGGCTCCCGGAAGGAACTCTTCACCAGCCCTATTTTTTGTTCCCTGAACCCCTCTCCTGACTTTCTCAAAACCCTCTGGTTTCTCCCAGAATTTGGAGCCGAGCCCCTCAGGGACAAAGGAATGCTGGGACCTTGTTTGGATCTCAGATTTGGTGGTTTGCTCCCCTTCCTGGTCTCATGGTTTGAAGCATTTTCGAAGGAGCCCCTGAAAAGCAAGGACAGTGTGGAGAGGCTGGTGCCCAGAGGAGGCGTGTCTGGGAAACCAGAGGGGACCCTGCCTGCAAGTTCCCATCGCCCCCGACCCCATTCCTATCCTTACGAGCCCCTGGCCCTTCCTTGCCAGTGCTGGTATCCTCAGAGCGCTCTCAGGGAGCCTCATCCGCCAGCCTCTGGGCATTTGGCTTCCCATCTTTTGTTTGGTCACCATGGGCCCTGCCGCTGCCAACTCAGGCAAACAGAGCTTGGGCCAGCCCCGGGCTGCCCGGGCTCCTGGACGCATTGCACACTGCTCTGCGTCAGCAGAAAAAGTGTGCATGACAAGTGGCATTCTAGAGCGCCCTCTCCCCCCGGCCCAGCCGCGAAGCCTCCATGCCCTGCCGAGCCCTGCCCGCCGGGCCCAGCGTACTCTCCGCCTGCCAGCAGCGCTTCAGAAAGCTTGAGGTGCAGCTCAGGTGGCTCTCGGTGACGTCATGGGAAGTGTTCTGGGTCGGTTCTCTTTGCCTCCCTGCCTCCACCTCCTTCCCAGACTTGCCAAGGATGTTGCCTCCAAGCCCCTCCCAGCTCCCAAAATACCAGCCCTGCCTCCTGGCCCTGCCAGAAAATGCTTAGCACATTAGCGGGTTTAGCTGCCACAGTGGCAGTCAGTTGGGAGGCTGCAGAGGCACATAGATTTCATTCTGGAACTCTTTCCAGCTCCTCGCTATTTTGACAACACTGGGCAATGCTGTTACCAGGAACCTGCCCTGCCTGTGGGGTGGGAGAGGCTGGGGGCCGGGGATGGGGAGCAGCCTCAGGGTAAGGGACTGTGAGAGAAGGGGGATTGCACCAGTATCTCATGGTGCTGCAGCCGCCTTGGTCTTTAGCTTGGTCTTTAACATGGCTGGCCTCCCTCCATGCCTCCTGGAGCTCACTTGGGGCAGATCTTAGACACAAGAGACCAACGTGAAGGCGCTTCTGTTTGAAGGAGGCAAGAGGTTCCAAGATGGCCAGAGAGGCAGCAAGACAGGCTGAAAGAAACAGCCACACTAATGTTGTCTTGGACTCAAGACTTTACTGCAGCTCCCGCTCTGCCACTCCAGGGCTGGGTGCCCTGGAGCAAGCCACCAACTCTCCAAAACTCAGTGTTCTTGTCTGCAGAATGGGAATAACCTACAGCCTGCCCTTCCCATCTCAGTGTGAGATGGGGGGATCTACAAGAGACAATGTATGTGAAAGTGTGTTGCAGAGTGTAAAGTGACTACCATTTGTATGCCTAGGAGCTCTGGCGGGCAGGGCCTATGTCTTGTTAATGTTTGAATTCCCCTATCGCTTCTGGTTTATTGGGTAGAAAAGTAAATGTGGAGACTTTTTGGAAATTTCTGACTTGCCTCATTGGTGATCAGTGTGGTGAAGGATAGTAAGGTTCTGGGTGTATTAGTTTGGTAGGGCGGCTGTAAGTGCCACAGACTGGGTAACTTAACAGAAATTTATTTTCTCATAGTCTGGAGGCTAAAGGTCCAAGATCAAGGTGTTGGCAAGGTCGGTTCCTTCTGAGGGCTGCGAAGGAGAATCTGTTCCAGGCCTCTCTGCTAGCTTCTGGGGCTTGGCTGGCAGTCTTGTGTTTGACATTCCTTGCTTTATAGATACATCACCCCAATCTCTTCCTTCATGGGGCAAACTTCCCTTTTTTATAAGGACACTAATTGATATGGTTTGAATGTTTGTCCCCTGCAAAGCTCATGTTGAAATGTGATTCCCAATGTTGGAGGTGAGGCCTGGTGGGAGATGATTAGATCGTGAGGGTGGATCTCTCACGAATGGCTTAGCACCATCCCCTTGGTGATGAGTGAGTTCTCACCCGGTTAGTTCACACAAGATCTGGTTGTTTGAAAGTCTGGGACTTCCCACTCTTGATCTCTTGGTCTTGCTCTCACCACGTGACATGCCTGCTTTCCTTTTCACCTTCTGCCATGACTGTAGCTTCCTGAGGCCTCACCAGAGCAGATGCCAGCACCATGGTTCCTGTACGCCTGCAGAACTGTGAAATCTACCTCTTTTCTTTACAAATTACCAAGTCTCAGGTATTCTTTTATAGTAATGCAAATGGACTAACTCACTAGTCCTGTTAGATTAGGGCTCACTCTACTCCAGTATGACTTCATCTTAACTAACTCTATCTGTAATGATTCTGTTTCCAGCAATGACGATCAGGGGTCTTCTGAGCCCAGGGCCCAGCTCTGTGATGGGGAAGGTCAAGGCAGTGTGCCAGGCCTGGCTGAGCAGAAGAGAGGGTTCTTCTGATGAAACATGATGCGGGTGCTTGCTGGGTGAGGGACCCTGTTTTCTACTGCCATTCTTGGATTTGGGGGCAGATCTTTGTTTCTTAGAGTTAGTTTTCCTTTTCCCTTTCTGAGTAGCGCCTGCGAAGTAGAGTCATGCCATGGTGTGTGTGAGACCCAGCTGCTGCACCAGTTCCAACTCTTCACCTCCTTCTTTTTCATGCCCCTCTTTCCCTTCAACTCACTAACCCCACACACGCCCACCTTCCTCTGCAGCCCAGAAGCTTGGTACACAGTTGCTGACATATTAGAACACACCCTGGCATGAATGTAATTTACATTCTCCTTCCCTCTCCTCCTTCCGCTTTGTCCTGGACCACAGGCCCTTGCAGTGCATATCTCTGACAGGGGAACCCCCACTATTGGTGTGCTCCCATTTAGCCTGGATTCAGGCACGTCAACGAGCATGTTCTGAGTTAGAGGGATGGGGCGGGTGTGTTGCTGGACCACAGCGCTGGGATGTCGTGGGAGGGCACGGGATGTAGTGGGAGGGCATGGAGGTATCTCAGCACTCCGCTGCCCTCTGTATCTGAGGCTTCATCGCCGTCATTCCCATCTTCCCCGTGAAATGCTCCAGTTTAGTAAGGGATTGCTATGGAAGAAGGCATTTGTACAAGTCACCCCTGAATAATAAGAGGGGATCTTCTCTTACAGATTCTCAACATGTACAGGCACAGTGCTAAGTGCTTTCCATCCCTTTTCTCATGTATTTCTCTAAATAATCCCAAGAGGCAGACACTTTCATTATCCCGGTTTCTCAGATGGGCAGTTGAGGGTTTGAAAGGAATTGTAAACTGCCCAGAGTCATTCAGCTAGTGAGAGGATTCAAGCACTTGCTTCTAGAACCTCTAGTTCCACTCTCTCATCCACAGGGTGCTCAAAGGGTGGTCAGTGGCCATTTGCATTGGTATTCCCTGGAGAGTTAAGTGAAAAGTTGGGTTCCTGGTCTCCTCCTGATCTGTGGAATCATAAGAGGTTGGGGTGGGACCCAGGAACCAGCTCCCAGTGACAGGCAGGGTTGAGAATCACTGCCTGTGGAGCCCAGTGACCAGGGGACCTTCTCCTCCCCAGTGCCACCTTCCCTTTCTCTTCCACCAGGCTGCCGAGGACCTGCCATCAGCCACATGCAGGGTTCTGAAAGGAAGGGAAGGTGTGACCAGACCTCCTCACGCCCTTCTTTCCTCCCTGGTGTAGTGGCCCCGGGAGTGCTGGTGGAGGGGAGCCATGATGCCTGCACATGGGTTGGGAGAGGGTGGCTTTTGTGGCTGTGCTGACCTGCCGACTTCTTACTCTTTCCAGTAATCTCCATGCCCTTCCCCGTTGCCATGTTCCCCAAGGTCCTAGATGATGGAGGGATCAGGCCTGGTGTTGGCAGGCAGTGGCCAGGGCCAGGCAGCCCGAGCCCTGTGTGATGATGATGTGGGAGTGTCTGTCTGTGTTGCTGTAATGGAATACCAGGAACTGGGTCATTTATAAAGAAAAGAGGTTTATAAGCTTATGGTTCTGCAGGCTGAGAAGTTCAAGGGCACGGCCCTGGCCTCTGGCGAGGGCTTTCCTTCTGTATCACAACATGACGGGGAAGGTCAAAGGGAAAGTGGACACGTGTGAAGATGGGGAAACCCAAGGGGTCCCTGGTGCTTTAACAACCAACTCTCCAGGGAACTAATTCGTTCCTGTGAGAACAAATCCAGTCTTATGAGAGTATGAATGTTAGAGCTACAAGGCAGTGCCAAGTTAATCTTGTCTAGAAGGACCAGATGAGCAAACGGGGGCTCAGAGAGGTAAAATCACTTGCCTGGGTTTGCACAGCAGGTAGGTAGTATGGTTGGGGCTAGAACCCAAATTAATAGGACCGCTCCTAGATTCCTAAGAATGCCAAAATCCAAACTGTAGCTTCTGAAAACAGATGTCCTTACATGCCCGGAGACCTTTGGCTGGTTTCCTGGTAGAAGAAGCTGTTCAGACCCTTCTCTCTTTCCGGTTCCCTGCTGCTTCATGCTACTGGAGGGAAGCAACAAGCTGGTTTTTCCCCTCCCAGAATAGGAGGCATCCCTGAAAATGTTGGCTTGGATTTCCGGGCTGACTTTCTAAACACTACCGCATCCTAAGAGTAAATGGCTATTTTCACACACTATTAAAATTTTAATTTGGAAAACTTCTGTCCTTAGAATGCAAAGTTCACCAGTCATTTTACATCCTGCATGCTGAGCTAGTTACTAGAACCTTCTTGCAGGTCCTGCTTGTAAGTCCCGCTTGTAGTATTGCACCAAAGACCGGTGGGATTTGGACAGCATAGTGACTCTTACTATTTGAGTTCAAAATGTCCTGCTTGTTTTAAAATGTTCACTCCGTTAAGGTTTCTTCCTCCCTCTCCCCACTCCCACTCCTTCAGAGGGAAGGATGTTTGGATGCTGTAGTGGGAGCTGGTGGTGA
This sequence comes from Macaca fascicularis, assembly GCF_037993035.2. Taxonomy (NCBI): domain Eukaryota; kingdom Metazoa; phylum Chordata; class Mammalia; order Primates; family Cercopithecidae; genus Macaca; species Macaca fascicularis. Next base: position 140,680,037 of record NC_088381.1, on the reverse strand, counting down.
AAAATTTAAGTTATTAATGTGACCATCCATCAGATGGTCCTAAATTTCACCTCAGTTCTGCTGGTCTCCAGCCCTGACCCTTACTCCATTTCTGTCTTCCTGCTTCTAGACCTCCAGTCCACCTTTGATCCTTCCCTTTCCTAGTTCTCAGTCCATCCCTGACCTCTACCCCATTCCTAACTCCTACCTCATCCTTACCCCATCTCTGAGCTTATCTTTTCCCATCCATCAGGTCAGGGTGGGGGTGACCCTTAGGGAGGGAGGGAGGGAGGGAGGGAAGGAGGGCATTTGTTTCTCACATTACTTCTTGTTGTTGTTGTTTTGAGACATGTTCTCGCTCTGTCGCCCAGGCTGGAATGCAGTGGCGTGATCATAACTCGCTGCAGCCTCCAGCTCCAGGGCTCAAGTGATCTTCCTGCCTCAGTCTCCTGAGTAACTGGGACTACAAGTGTGTGCCACCATGCCTGGCTAATTTTTAAATTTGTTGTAGACATGGAGTCTCACTATGTTGACCAGGCTGGTCTTGGTCAACAAAGCAAAACCCTATCTCTTGGCGGTGCCTTGAAGCTCTAATATTCATACTCTTGTAAGACTGGATTTGTTCTGGCAGGAATGGATTAGTTCCCTGGAGAGTTGATTGTTAAAAATTGGCCTCAAGAGATCCTCCTGTCATACTCTGGCCTCGGCCTCCCCAAGTTCTGAGATTACAGGTGTGAGCCAACCGTACCCAGCTTACCTGGTATTTTTTTAAAAACTGAAAGTTTAGTGGTTTGTTTTTTAGGTGTTGTCAAAGGGCCCTCTGTCAAAACTGGCCAAGTCAAAGGTGGAGTATCAGAGTTATTCCGGAGTCAGTGTCATCGCAGGCCTTTCACCTGTCAATAGTAGTAATAATAATAATGTATTTACGGAGCCTCTGCCACATATTAAACAGTGCTAGGCACATTTCCTAGTTTTAATTCATCAGATCCTCACAATAATCCTAAGAAATAGGTGTTTCAATTCTCATTTTGTTGATGGGAAAACAGAAATAAATATTTTAAGGGGTTTGCCCAAGGGCATAAGTAAGTAAGACAATTAAGAATTACTAAGCGACACAAGCACACTTAATTTGTGTCCTGAATAGGTGAAATGTTTGCTTCAAGGTCCCTAGATATCTACCCTGTGGGCTTGCTTTGAGATTTCAGGGTGGTCTGGTGGTGGGCTCTGCAGTGCCCAAGGTCAGAGAACACTCACTTCCCTGACCCAGCGGGGTAGGGCAGCCCTCCCCAGGGCTGTGCTAGAAATAAACCTAGGAACAGTTTTCAAATGGGCAGACTCTCCTGAGGAATGGAGAGGGGCAGAGATGAGGTTTCCAGGATCAGGTAAACAATTGGTGCTGAATTACTCCCTGATCTTGCTGCATTTCAACAAATATTTAAGCACTGGATAATATGGAGTCTACAAAGAGATCAGTCCATTGGAAGCCCTCCAGGAGCCCACCACTTAGAAGAGACCGACAAATGAACTCTGCTGTAAGGTAGGCAAGCAAAGTGCGAAGGCAGAGTGGGCAGGGAGGGGAGAACTGGGGGTGGGAAGGACACAAAAAAGCACGTCCAGGAGCACTTGGTTGCACTTCCATTAGAGGTTTTCCACATTTTCAGAATTGTGTTGGTTGCATGAGTAGATTCTTTCACCCAGTGTAAATAAAAAAAGGATTACGATATAAAGTGTTTTTGCAAAGTTTGCAGAATTGAATTTTGTTATTACAAGAGGTAATGAGCGTGGAGGTGCTTTGAGTCTTTGAAAGCCCTTTGCTGACGTAAGGTGAGAGTTGGAGCCATAACAGCGGGGTGTGGAGAGATAAGCAGAGGTCTAAGGACTGGGTCTTATTTATTGCCAAATCCCCACTGACTAGCAGGGGCTCAGGGAACTTTTGGGGAGGAACTAAATGAGTGAGTAGAATCAAAGCTCTGAGTGTTTCAAGGAGCACATGGCTAATACTGTCATATGTTGGTTGAGCAGCAGGACCACCCACGGGTGGCCACTGGATTTGGCAAGAAGGAAGAAATTAGTCCCTATGAAAAAGTAGCATCTGAGGAAGGATGGCTAAGAGCTGAGGGGAATGGGCAGAGGGGAGGATCATGTATCTGAGAAGCTTTTCAGTAAACATTAAGGAATGGGATTAGATCATTGCTAGATAGGCCCTTTGGCAATTTAAAGGAATTGTCTTGAAGACCCTCTGTTATGTTTCACCAGGTAGATGAAGGGAAAGGAGGCTGAGGAGTATCAAGGCTGAAGGTGCCTGAGCATGAAGGAAGGAACCCTGACTGGGTCCCAGAAGAGGTGGAACCCATGGGACCACAATTCAAGAGGAGGGTCCCCATTAGAGAGAGCCCTCAGAAACTAGAGATGTGCTAGGAAGCACCAATTCTATTTTTCACACCTTTGCTTCTATTTTTTTGGGACAGAGTCTTGCTCTGTCGCCCAGGCTGGAGAGCAGTGGCAAGATCTCAACTCACTGCAACCTCTGCCTCCCAGGTTCAAGCGATTCTCCTATCTCAGCCTCCCAAGTAGCTGGGATTACAGGCGCCCACCACAATGTCCAACTAATTTTTGTATTTTTAGTAGAGATGGGTTTCATTGTATTGGCCAGGCTGGTCTCGAACTCCTGACCTCAAGTGATCTCTCCACCTCGGCCTCCCAAAGTGCTGGGATTACAGGTGTGAGCCACGATGCCTGGCCATATTATTGCTCTGACCCTGTGTGTGCATGGCATGCTGTGACTGTTCCATTTGCCCTGGGGGTTTGGGCTTCCATGCAGTTTTGTTTGTTTGTTTGTTTTTTTGGAGATAGAATTTCGCTCTTGTTGCCCAGGCTGGAGTGCAATGGCATGGCCTCGGCTCACCGGAACCTCTGCCTCCCGGGTTCAAGTGATTCTCCTGCCTCATCCTCCTGAGTAGCCAGGATTACAGGTGCCTGCCACCATGCCTGACTAATTTTGTATTTTTAGTAGAGACAGGGTTTCTCCATGTTGGTCAGGCTGGTCTCGAACTCTTGACCTCAGGTGATCCACCCACCTCACCCTCCCAAAGTGCTGGCATTATAGGTGTGATAGGTGTGAGCCACTGTGCCCAGCCTTCCATACAGTTTTAGAAGCCGCAGATTTCCCCCTTCTTCAGTCATGGCCTGTATAGGCAGGTCCCATGGGAGGCTGGGGCTGCACCTTGTATTTAGAAGTGTGTGTGTGTGTGTGTGTCCAGGGCTGTGGGACTCCCTCATTTTATACCGGGGGAAGCTGAAACTCCAAGAGGAAAGTGACTACTGCTTTGTTTTTTCCTTCTGTTGCTAGCTTGATGCCTAGCATGTGGCAGATAGGGAACACATACCTCTTGAATAAATCAAGGAAACAGCTAGTTAGTGGCTGTGATATAAGAATCCAGATATTCTGATTTCTTGTCTCTGTCTTCCATGACACGTCCCAGGATTCTGCCTATTTTATACCAACATCCCTGGAAAGTAATACTGGAGTAGTGAGAAGGAATCTCTATTAATGGAATTATATCACTCAGTAGCATCGGATTCAACTACCTTTGAGGGCTTCCCTATGTGTCATACCCTTTCTCATGCCCACGACCTCCTCTACTTTCTGCCTCCTTATTGGGAAAAACAAAAACAAAAGCCAAAACAAACCCAACCTCTCAGCCCCTTCCCCCAATACTCTATCAATTCCATGAAAGAAGGCCTTGTGCTTAAATAATCATGTGAAAAGAAAAAAATCCCACCCTCATATGAATGCGAAAGGGCACTGGCTCAGGCAGCTTTCGGTCTTTATCTACATTAGCGATTTTGTGGATCGTTGCTGTTTTTGTTGTTGTTTGCTCCTGGTGGGGTGGTATCCAGTATTCCAGTGTTCATATAATGCCTTGACTTTGCTATCGCTTCTCCTAGGATAATTATAGGTTGGCATAATGTACCTATTGTTCTATTCCACAAAGAAGCACTGTCACAGGATGATGGGATGGGGCTGGCGGGAGGCACGCAGTGTGGATCTGGAAGGGGGGAATCTTTGTCTGCGTGTGTGTGCATGTGTATGTCCTGGACAGCGATGCTGGATCTTGAATTATTTTTTCCTGTTCCGTTCTTTGGATTCCTACCCACTCATCCCCTATTTTCCCAGTCGTTTGTTCCTCATTGTCCTCTTCAAGTTCTTGTTTCTTGTCGTCTCTGCACCCTTCCTTTCTGGGGTTATTACCATGACTGGGCCCGGTGGCTTTAACCATAGATGTTGAGCTAGGGTGTTGGAGGTAGTGTTTAAAATTCTTTCAGTGAAGTTATTTGCCTATGTATGATAGGTTCAAGGGCTCACCACATTGCCAATGACCTCACAGGCCATCCAGGCCCAGCCCTTTCACTGGACATGTTTGTGTTTCTTATTTGAATTGTTCAGAGCCTTTTGTGATACAAAACTCTTGACACTTTCTGGGACATATTGGAGAATGTAGGCATTCATTCATTCATTCACTCATTCATTCACTCTTTGTAAGATCATCGGATGCTCACTCTGAGACTAGGTCTGGACTAGATGGACTAGTCCATAGAGATGAGGAAAACAAAAGACAGCATTCCTACCCTTGGAGATCTTCCACTCCAGTTGCCCATGTAGGCAGGTCAAATGTCTTCAGGTACTGTTTGGTCCACGGGACCTCTATGGGATCCAGGCTGGGTGACACGCTGGGCTTATCTCTTGTATCTAAAAATCAGAACTAGGTTTTCGTGGCGCAATGCCAGCCATCACCAAGCAACAACCTCTTTTTTAGTAGTGAGATTTCCCTTGGAGTGTTTTGTGGTAATATCTGTTTCTCATTTCTCCCTCTCCCCAGACCCATCTGCATTGGGGCTGGTAGTCATGCTTAGACTTGTTTTTGACTCCAGCCATAAGCAGCTTTTTTGACTAAGAACCATTGGCGTCTGAATGCGATGACTACTTACATGCCTATTGGTCTTGGAAGCCAGGGTCTTCACACTCACCCTGAGAGAGAGGCAGTGGCAGATTTCATTTGAAGCCGGGGGACAGAAAGCCCACTGGGATGAGATTCTATGGGCACAAACTTAGGAAGAGAGGAGGACTTTTCTATCCTTGGAAGGGGCCTGCTTCAGTTGTGCTGCCTAGGAAGGCACATGTTATACTAAAATATTATTTGTTCTCCATCTGACTCTTGCATTTAACTGGGAGTCCTGTATTTTATCTGTCAATGTGACAAGGGTTGGGCAGGTGGAGAGGTGGGCACAGGTGGAGAGGTAGGCAGTGGGGCAGGGGTCCTGGACCTCCATGGGGGTGATGATGGCAGGATGTGGTCATTGAAGTGCTGAGGTCCTGAAGGGTGGTGTGATAACTGCCCATGTCCAGGCTATCACATCGAGACAGGCGGGAAGGGAGATCAAAGATCTCTGCCATCTGTGGTCTTTGGAGAATTCACTGTGAGGAGTAGCACTCACATGAGCTAAGGGAAAAGAACAGTCTTTAGCCTTGCTTCCCATCCAGTTTGTATCTGAAAATATACAAATGTATTCCCTTTGTATATATTTTAAAAAGAATCCAAATTCTTTTCTCCTGGTAAGTTAAAACAAACATTTCCAGGGCTGGAAATCCATGTACTCGGGAACTATCAGAAATGTGTCAGTTTTGGGCTGTTGGGGGCATGTGCCTTGAGGTATGTGCTCACAGGAGGGGCTGGGGGCTCAGAAGCTTTGCTCCCACTCCCAAGAGCTAATTTTGAGCTTTGATATCTACGTGACTCTCAAGAGCATGCGTGTGGGACCTGGCAGGCCCTTGGAGATTAGCCAGTCTGAGAGACGGGGACTCACAGAACTTAGGAGCTGTGTGAAGGGTTCTCTCTCGACAGATGAGCAAACTGGAGCCCAGAACACTTAGTGATGGGCTTCAGGGCCCCCAAGGCAACAGAACAGGGCGAGAACATGGGTCTTCTGACTCCAGGTTGTGTACAGTTCACCATGACTCTGCACTCACTGGTCCTGTGGCCTCTCAAATACAAGCATGTTGAGGGCAGAAGCTAGAAGTCCCATTTGTCTCGTGGTGTTCAGGTGGTGGGGGTAGGGGTAGCTGTGATGGCCCTGCACACCCCGCTGTCCCTGTGAGAGCATTTGCTTGCTCTCCTCACTCACATGGTGCCACTTGTTGGTGCCACTCTCTTTGCTACTCAGCAGGAATTTGTTTTCCATGGCTCATGCCATGCCTTTGTTTTCTTGACTCTGAGTCACCCCAAAGGTGGATGCCTGGCAGGGGCGATATCAATCCCTAAGGATAAGTCCCTAAGAATCTAGTTCTTCCTACCTCTTGGCAGCTACCCTTCTTTGATGTCCTTGGGGTGTTGTGTGCGAAACTCTATTTTCTCGTACTGTCCTACACCTTCAGTCCCTGGCTGTGAGAGACGTGAGATGAGAGGTCCTCCTGTGTTGTGTCTTGTGCCTTGTGTTCAGGGCGGCATATCCAAGTGTGTATGGGCGTTGTCCAGGCACCATTTAGTATGAGGCTATTTTCCTGATCTGTCCCCACTGGATACCCATATCCTGAGTAAAGTGAGAGCTGAACCCACCCGGCTACAGTGTCACTCCGTGGCAGTCCCTGGAAGAACTGTTCCACTCAGAAATTTGTGATGACTTCACAAAGAAAACAAAAGGAGGAATGTGATTCATAGGGGCGTGAAAGATATGTAGTTTTCTAAGCAATTGCCTGAACTGTGAGCATATAAACCATGGTGAAGGGTTCACAGTGTGGTTCTGTATGAATCATCAGTTACCTCCTTGAGGTCATGGTGATGCCTTCAGCCAGGTGGCTGAGGGACAGTCCTTGTCCTGATTCGGACTCTGGTCTCTATTGCTGCTATGTTTTTATTTTTTTCTCAGTTCTTTGAGCCACGTAGTGTCCCTCACCAGCCATCCTGGGGTCCTCACATCCTTGTTTCAAGACCAGAGCCTCATGGATACATTTGTGGATGTTGGCCTGCAATTCTTCCCTGTCCAGACACCAAAACCCAGTGCCTGCATCCTCTGTAGCTTCTTCTGTTTCTGTGGCTGCCTGCCCAGATCCAAGTAGATGCTGGGGATTGAGTGAGACTGCCTTTTAGGGCCAGCTTTTCACAGCTACCTGTGAATGCCAAGACTAGCTTCTCTTTGTGCTGCACTATTGGTAAGGTCATGGCAACCACTGTGTCTTGAGAGGGAGGAGAGCAACTATGGGGTGAGTGCTACCCAGAGAGTCATCTCCCATTATTCCAGACACCCAAAACCATACAGAAGTAAGTCTATAGTTATCTCCTTTCCTATATTATCAAATGGCCCCCTGACTGCAGTGGCCTGCAATTTTAATTCTTTAGTTGTATCATGCCTATTTGTGTGTAGGTTCAACTTGCAACTACATAACTGCTTGCTTGTCTGCCTATCCATCCATGCATCCATCCACCCACCCATGCATCCATCCATGCCTCCACCCATGCGTCTACCCATGTGTCCACCCATGCATCCATCCATGCATCTACCCATGCAACTATCCATCCATCAATCCATTCATCCATCCATCCTTGCATCCATCCATCCACCCATGCATCCATCCATCCACCCATGCATCCACCCATGCTTCTACCCATGCGTCCATCCATTCATCTGTCCATCCATGCATCCATCCATGCATCCATGCATCCATCCGTGCATCCATGCATCCATCCATGCATTCATTCATGCATGCCTCATCCATTCATGCATCCATCCATCCATTCATGCATGCATGCATGCATCCATACATCCATCCATGTATCCATCCATCCATGCAACCATCCATCCATCCATCTGTCCATGCATGCATGCATCCATTCATCCATGTGTGCATGTACCCATCTGTGCATGCATCTATGCATCCATCCATGCATGCATGCATGCATCCATCCATCCATGCATCCATTCATCCATCCATCCATCCATCCATCCATCCATCCATCCATCCATCCATTTATCCATTTATCCATCCAATAAAGGATGGTAAACTTATGTATTTAAAGGGACCAGGCAGGTAAAGTAAATGAGGAAATGGGCTCGGTAAAGACAATAGGGAGTGGTGGGGACCGTGGTGAGCTGCAGAGAGCAGCTCACTGAACTGCCATCTGTAGCATTCCCTGGCTAGAATTTCCTCTCAGGTTTGATGTGTGGCATCTGACAGCCACAGTGAACCATTCTTATTTCAAAAGCATTTGAGTTCAAGCAGCCTAGAGGTATTTGGATGGGGCCCCTGGGCTCTTCCTCTGCCTGATTAGAGTCTGTTGGTAACATCAAATGGTGGGATGTGCATCAGGCAGGGCTTTTTAAAGTTGCAAATGGCAAGAAACTCCACTCATAATGCTTAAGCACACAGAGGAATGTGTGGGCTCATGTAACTAACAGCTCGTGAGTGTATCTGCTTCACTCGTGACTCGGTCTAGGGGCTCAGGAAGGTCCTCTTGACTCCCTCCTTCTCTCCTTCATCTCTCAACTCCACTTTTCCTTACATTGGCATCCTTTGTAGACAGGCCTGCTTGATGGGTGGCTCCCAGCAGCTTTAGGTATATATTGTTATCTGCCTTTCCATACTAAGAGAAAGAAAGTGCCTCTTTCCCCTAGAAGTTCCAGGATTGACTCTAATTTGCCTGCCTCAGACCACATGTTCACCCTTGAACTGACCACTCTTGAACTGATCACTAAGGGATGTGGGTCTGTCTCTCTGTCTGTCATATATCTGTCTGTCTATCTATCTATCTATCTGTCTATCTATCTATCTATCTATCTATCTATCTATCTATCTATCTATCTATCTTGCTCTGTTGCCCAGGTTGGAATGCAGTGGTACGATCATGGCTCACTGCAGCCTTGACCTCCTGGGCTCAAGCGATCCTCTTACCTCAGCCTCTAGAGTAGCTGGGACTACAGGTGTGCATCACCATGCCTGGCATATTTTTGTAGAGACAAGATCTCACTATGTTGCCCAGGCTGGTCTTGAACTCCTGGCCTCAAATGATCCTCCTTCCTCAGTCTCCCAAGGTGCTGGGATTACAGGTGTGAGTCACCATGACCGGCTGGAACGTGGCGGTTTTCTTATTGGCCAGGCCTAGTCACAAGTCTGTCTCTGAAGTTGGAGGGTGGAGTGCAGTTGATTTTACACAACTGATAGTGAGAGAGAGGTAGAAAATGGAGGTATTGTTACTAGAAGGAGGTAGAATGGTATCTGGGCAGGCAGACAACCTATGTCCACCACAGGGAGGATGTGTTGATGGAAGGATGGAGCTATTACAATTGCGCTGTCAAGGAAGACCCAGAGCCTTGAGCACAGCCAGTGTTGCCCATCCATTCAGCCCTACCTGCTCGGTGGTTTGAGTTGCTTTCCCTGATATCTTCTGTCCAGCCCCATCATCCGCGGGATGGGGAGAGCGCACTGCCTCGGGACACAGGCTACCTTCTGCTGCTTCCTGCACACTCCTGAGATGCTTGGGTATGAGGACACCTGATGTGTACTCTAGAACCATGACTTCAAAAGGTTTCCAGAGTTTTAGGAGAGGGCAGTAACCCAAGCAGGCCCTGATATGCCTGGAGCACCCAGTGAGCTTCCAACCTGGTTCTGCCGTTGTGGAAGGAGTTGCCAAGACAAAGGATTTTCCATTTAGCAGTACCAGACCTGGGCTCGGAGCTCAGCTACAGTGATCTCAAGACTTGGCCCAAGGCAGGAACTGAGGTTGTAGAAGAGTCATACTTGGAGTGTGGAGCTTCTGACTTCCCACATTGGGCAGAAGTCTCTGGAAAGGGAAAGGGATCCGGCTGCATCCTCAGCAGCTGGCAGCCCCTGCTGCAGCCACCTAGGGACCCAGAGTTCTCCATGGGAACTCTGGAGCTAGAGGATAAATCTTGCAGGTATCAGGTCTGACCTTGGTCACATGTAATCCTCAGTGCCAGAAATACCAGCTCTCTTTGGATTGAGCAATAGTTTTCTCCACTATCAAGGATAATTTTAACCATTTCCTACCTTGGTTTCATACATGTATGTATGTATGTAGAAAATATGGCTACTGGGATACAGAATATTAAAAGGAAGACAGCAAAAGGATAAATGGGGCTCTTAAGAGGATATATTATAAAAACACTAGAAACCATCAAAAAGTAAAGCTCTGCTTATAGAGGAAGTAGAATCTTTTTTTTTTTTTTTTTGAGACAAAGGCTAGCTCTGTCTTCCCAGGTTGGAGTGCCGTGGTGCGATCCTGGCTCACTGCAACCTCTACCTCCCGGGTTCAAGCAATTCTCCTGCCTCAGCCTCCCGAGTAGCTGGGGATTACAGGTGCCTGCCACCACACCCAACTAATTTTGTATTTTTGGTAGAGACAGGGTTTCACCATTTTAGTCAGGCTGGTCTTGAACTCCTGACCTCAGGTGATCTGCCCACCTCAGCCTCCCAAAGTGCTGGGATTATAGGCATAAGCCATTGAGCCTGGCTGGAAGCAGAATCATTGATGGTAAAAAGTGCTCAGAGCCTTCCCATGCTATCTTATTTGCTACAACAATCCTGTGAGGTTGTCAGGGAAGGGTAATTTTTTAATATCTATTTTATAGATGTAGAAATGGTAATTAAGAGAATTAGCAAGATCTCCCAGTTATTGTGAATCTAGAACCCAGATCTCTAAGCAACCAGTCTAGTTTTCAATCACTGCATCCTACATTATATGTTCATGTAAAACTTTCTTTTCTATTTGACTAAACTTGGTGAAAAAGAGTGTTGGCTAGGAAGAAAAAAGAAAATGGATTTTAAAATTAGGTAACCCCCTTTAAAAATATTCTTTAAGCTGAAGTATTTCAATAGAATTATGCGATCTTACATGATTTCAGTTTTCCAGCATATGACATTTATTTATTCACAGTTTTATTGATTTATCGGTTCAATACTTTATTCATGAAGCATTTACTGTGTAACTGTTATATGCCAGGACTTTTATTGGCTGTTGAAGATATAAAGATGAAAGAGACATTCACTCCTGCCTCTGTTAGTTTTGCAGCTTACCAAAACACTGTAAAGCTTAATGGCTTCAAATAGCAACCATTTATTTTGCTTACTATTCCGTGGGTTGGCAATTCGATTTGGGCTCAGCTAGCTGGTTCTTCTGATTTGGGCTTGGTTAACCTATGTGTCTGCGGTCCGCTTGTCCTAGATGAATAGCTTCATCTAGGATAGCTTGTTTCTGTCCTGTGTCTGCTCATTCCCCAGCAGGCTAGCCCAAGTGTATTCATATGCTAAGCAACTAGGCAGGGTTCCCGGAGAGCAGAAAGGAAGTTTACAAGGTCTCTTGAGGCCTGAGCTTGGTACTGGTGTAATCTAACTTCCACTGTATTCTGTTGGCCAAAGCAAGTCAATGAGTGTATCCTCGTAGACGCAGGAAGGTAGTTTTACTTAGTCTTCTATCCAGGTGTGATGCTTCGTCCTGTCTTCTTACGGGCTTGACTTTTCTTGTCACTTCCTCATGCCTCACCTTACCCCATTGGGAAGACCTGCCCACTCTCCTTCCTCCTTTTCTCTAAACCTCCCTCCTTTTCTCTAAACCTCCCTACCTCTTGGGGTCCATCTTTATAAAATCTTCTGTGGTGATTCCAGACTTAACTGACCTCTCAATTCTTTGTATCGGCAATGATAGTTGTAGCTTGCATTTACCACTCACGGGGTATTTGAGTTGGGAGTTGAAGATGAAAAAACTATCCCTGGCTCCAAGAGGTCTACTTTCTAGGAAAATAGGAATAAGAAACAGCAACTCATAGAGCTGTTATTAGGATTAAATGAATTAATGCACATGCAATGTTTATTGTAGTGTCTGAGACGTAGTACATGCTCTAGAAATCCAACATGCCAAAGGTTTACATGATATTTAACCTATGCTGTAGTCTTAAGAGGCAGATTTTCCTGTCTCCATTTATTTGTTTATTTATTTATAAATAAATCTCACTCTGTCACCCAGGCTGGAGTGCAGTGGCATGATCTTGGCTCACTGTAACCTCCACCTCCTGGGCTCAAGCTATCCTCCCAACTCAGCCTCCTAAGTAGCTAGCTGGGACCACAGGCCCCTGCCGCCATGCCTGCCTAATTTTTTGTGTTTTTGGTAGAGGTGGGGTTCTGCCATGTTGCCCAGGCTGGTCTCAAACACCTGAGCTCAAGTGATCTGCCTGCCTCAACCTCCTGGGATTACAGGTGTGAGTCACTGCACCTGGCCTCTGTCTCCTTTTGTAGATGGGGAAAGGGATGCTCAGATAAGTTACATACTTTCCTAAAGTCACCCAGCTAATTAGCAGATCACATTCAAGTCTAATATATTCTAATGTAGACCCAGTGTGTATATATTTTAACTTCACCTGAGATATTTCAATAATGGAATCAAATGATTCATGTAAGATAAAATCCTCGTTCCTTTGGTCCTTGCCTCAGTGTGCACATACACAGAATTGGAAGGCAGAAAGATTTGTGATAGAAATTGTTGACTGCAAGCTGTAGCTCAAATTGATCACAACACAATTAAAAATAAAGTGCAATTGTTTATAAGGGAAAGACTTACAAGGGAATGGAGCCTGAGTTTGTGGAAAACAGGAGTGTGTGGGCCTCATCTTTTCTTTTTCTTTCTGCGGAAAGTAAACTGAGATCCATGATTCTGGAACACATCCTGACAGGGAAATTTTGATCATATCTCTAGATCTTTGGGTGTCTCTGCTGGGGCTCCCTGACCTCAGCATGAAAGGGTCAGTCTGCACTGGCCAAACAGCCCCTCTGATTCCTGGGACTTGACAGGGCCTGGTAGTATTTGCTGATAGCCAAGTACTTCACGTCAAGCCGGTTTATTTAGTGACTGGATCTGATAGAACCAAAGTAATAGAATAACAGTACCGAGCAATTTCTTAGTTGCCATTTACTAATCATTCACCGTGTGCCAGACATGGCGTGAAAGATTCTGTGTGCATTTATTCTTTATTCCTTAGGATACATGAACCCTACAATGTTAGTGCGTCTAGTTGGGAAAATGGAAGTTCACACAGATGAGCTTCTGGTCTTGAATAGCTTCAGCTGGGACTGGTGGTGAAACTTAGATTTGAACCCAGAGCTATGTGGCTCCAAATCCTATGCTCTTAAGCACCATATGTTTTATACTTTTTTTTTTTTTTTTGGTCAAAAAGAGAACTGCTTCAATATTCCTGGGCTTGGGACATAACTGTGTTTCTTTCAGTTCCTCACCATTGCTTTGACAGTATTCAAGTGTACCTTGCAGCAGCAGCAGAGCCACCTTTGGTAGACAGAAGCGTGACCCAACCTCCAAAGATGTCCACATCCTAATCCTTGGAACCTGTGAATATGTTACCTTAGATGGTATGAGGGATTTTGCAGGTGTGATTAAGTTAAGGACTTTGAGATGAGGAGATTGTCCTGGCTTATGTGGGCGAGTCCAGTGTAATCACAAGGGTCCTTGTAAGAGGGAGACAGGAGGGTCAGAGTCAGAGCCAGAGATGTGACGATGGAAGTGGAGGTAGAAGTGACATACGGGAGGAAGGGGCCACACCATGAAGTGTAAGCAGCTGCTGGAAACTGGAAAAGCCAAGGAAGAAGCTGCTCCCTTAGAGCTTCCAAAAGGAATATAGCCCTGCTGATGCCTGGATTTTTAGCCTTAGGACTCATTTTGGATTTCTGACCTCTAGAGCCGTAAAATCATACATTTGTGTTTTCATCAACTATGAAGTTTATAGTAATTTGTCTCAGTAGCAATAGAAAACCAACACGGCACTTTTCTACCTGTCCTATGGAATATCCCAAAGTTCCAGGCTGCTAAGACTCCTCCTCCTTTGTGACCTGGTGCCCTTTAAACAAAGGCAATGTATGCCCTCGACCCACTTCTGGGAGGATGTGTGCTGTGAGCTAGGCTTCTGCTGCTGGGGATGGTTTTTCACGGAATCATCCCCACACTCTTGGCTGTGCTTCTGACTACTGACCCCACTAGCTAGAAGCGACTGGTGAGATGGTGGTGGTGAGGCAATCTGTAGCAATGGCATTGAGCTATTTTATTTTTTAATGCTTTCTGCTTCGGCTCATCTGCGTGGACAGAGAGTCCTCTGGAGTGGATAATACTGCCTGGGAGTTAACTCATGAGCTGGCTTTTTCTGCCACTGGTGGTGGCAGCGAGTGGAGGGTAGGACCCCACATTGTGGTAATATTCGCTAATATTTACTGATCACCCACAGTGAGGTCATCTCATTTGTTCTTGTCAGTGAGTCCATGAGAAGGGTCCTATTATCATACTCATTTTGCAGATGAGGATAGTGAAACTCACAGAGTTCAACAGCTCAGACAGCAAGTAAGCAAGGAGCTGGGCCTTAAACCTGGTGTCCTAATGCCAGTGCCCCAGCCTTTCACTGAAATGCTTTGCTGCCACCCACATGGGGCAGCATGGCATGGAATAGGCACTCTGTGGATGTTGCCTGACTAGATGAATGTTAATGTTTACTGGCCATTTGGATAGGCCAGGAGCAGCTTCACGAACCCCTATCCCGAGGCAGCAAGGTGGGCTGGATGGTGGCCAGAGAACCCAGCTGGCCAGCAAGGCATTTTCTCTTGCAGGTGCATGGATCATATGGAGCTGGCGGTGTTATTTGTTATTAGGCTCCCACATCTGGACTGCTGGGCAGGTCCAGCGAAATTCTCGTTGAATTTGCCAGCATCCTCTATGCAAGGGAGCTGCAGGCAAGTGAGAGGTGGGGACGGTGATCTGTCAATGTCTCTCTCTCCCCTGGGGCTTCCCCACCCCATCTTTGGATGCTTTACATGGCCCAGCTGGTGATTCAGGATGGATGTTGGATGCTGGCTTGTTAATTTCCTTTCTTCCTTCCTGGATATGGAAGAGAGATGGAGGTAGAGCGTGAGGATGGAGATAAACTTAGTGTGAAGCTGCAGGGGGAGCCCATGTGGCCTTGGCCTGCCTGGAGATTACCAGTGGCCTTAATAAACTGGCAGCTTGTGTGGATGTTTTTTTGCCTTTTACTTTCTTTTATGTCTTGCTTTTGTGAGAAAGAGGAGAATTTACCACCAATGAGCCTCATGCTGTACGATGAAGAGAAAGCAAGTGACCTCAGCCGTCTCTCCCCTCCCTCTGTCCCCAGGAGCGTCTTGTCAGCTTGAGTGGTCTTCTTCACCCGGCCAGTCCACATGGGGCAATGCTGCCTTATTAAATGGCCTCACGGCTGTGGTGTGACACTTTTGGTTTCCTTTCTCTCCAGATCTCCCTCAAATTATTACTTCATTTGCAGTAGTGATCAGAACAAGGCAGTTCTATTGATTTCTCTCCTTTCATTCTGAGTTTCTCCATAAATTAATTGGACCTAATCACGTTTGCAATCCCATCTTTAGGGGAATTGAACTTTCAGTGTTTAAAGGGAGGGACGGAGAAGGATTTTGATTGGAGTGAGAGCATTCAAATTCTATTTGTGCAGAGATTTTATGATAACACCCAGTTCTGTGTTTCAGCAGTGGTTTTGTTTTTTTTTAATTATTATTTTGCAGAACAGTCTCAGTTCTGGATATTTTCCTTGCAGTCTATAAAATGTTGTGGGAGCCATTCCCCTGGAGAAGCAGCATCAGCAATCTAAGATTTGGAGGAGTTGAGGGAGAGAGGTTCAGGTCAGCTCTGGAGATTTGGGCCACACTGGGTCATTGGAAGTGGCCTCTGCTGACTGGACCTGGTTCTGTCGGGACACCGGAGACAGGACTTCACCGGGAGGGGTGGAGTTGTTTGTAGGAGCAGGCGCTGCTGCTGCGGGTCCTTGGAGTGCTTTGTTACCCTGGGGACCGAGAGCTGGCCAGCAGTCATGTGGACCAAGGTCGGGAGGCTGTGCTGAGCCGGGTTCTCCAGGAGTCCATGGTGTGGACTATTTTGGGCTGTGTGGGGGCAGCGCTGTGGGGTGTGTGTGTGCGAGAGAGTATGTTTGCCTCCAAGAATCGCTCCCAGCACTAGAAATGTGGATTTCTTTTTCTTTTTTTTTTTTTCTTTGCCATTGCTTCCTAAAAAATAAAAAGCCAAAGCCTTTGGATTGTGAGTGGTGTTCACAGGGAATGTGCCTTTTGGCTGCAGAAAGGACTTAGGGAAGTACAGTCGGCTCCAGGTCCAGCAGCAGGAGGCCTTCCCCCTCTTTGTGTCACCCTGTCCCTCCCCTTCAGAGTTTCCTCGTGACAGTCCTGGGCCTGACTCGGAGGGGTCTGTGCTTGCAGGCCTGTTTTGTTGAAATGCTGGTGTGTGCCCAGGGACGAGTGATGGCTCCTGGCTGGCTCTGCAGGAAGGAGCAGTGGGTCAGGGTTGGGGGGCTGGGGGGGGCATGTTCCACCCCCCTGGCTGCTCAGCACTCACCATGGCCAAACCGTGCCATGCCCCTTGGACAAAGTGACTCTAGGCAGCACGGAGCCCTCTGTGTTCTTTATCCTAACTCTCATCCTGCTCCACCTGATCTCCTCGCAGCCATGGGTGGCTGGCATCTCTGAGCTGCCTGCTTGGACTAGGTTCGAGTCTGTGGCTCCGCCTGTCATTCGAAGGGATCGGTTATGAGGCAGCATGTACTGGTGGGGAATTAAGGTCTTATAGATTTGGGCTGACCTGGGCTCTCATTCCAGTTCTGCCACTTAGTAGTTTTAAGGTTTTGGTTACATTCCTTAACCTCTGTGAACCTGTTTTTCTCATCTTTTAACATGAGAGTGAATGGATGCAAATGGCAACCCAGAACCTGCCACATGGTAGTTGCTCAACAAATGATATTGTGATTTGGAAGCTGTGATAGCGGCTTTGTTTGAGGCACAGGACATCATCTGAGGGGTCCCCTAACACCCTGCACAGGAGGAACCTCCCACCACAGGGGACTCCTGCACTGGACCCGATGCTCTCTGCTTTCTCCTAGTCTTGGGAGGACAGCTTGCTGTGGGCTTGCTGGGCTCCCTGGGGCACTGCTCTCCCTGGTGGCGCTGCCAGGGCAAACCTTCAAGCCAGCAAATCCACATTTATTTATAGGTCTTGGAGAGAGAGAGCAAACCCCGGCAGCAAAGAAGGGCCTGGGGAGGCAGCTGCAGTGACCAGGGGGCAGCGGCAGTGGTGGAGGACCTGGGGGAGGGACAGAAGCCATGTGGCACCCATATGTCCAAGAGTCAGGGTTCCAGCAATGCAGCAGCTTCACACGAAGTAAACTGAGGAGTGTTTAATAACATGTCTAGGTTCAAAACTGTGGGCAGGGATTCACATCGTGGGGGGCTAGTGCAGCAGCCTAGGGCTAGGTAAGGGGAGTGGGGAAGGTCGCTGGATTGCAGAGGTAGCTGTATGAAGAGGGCTGGCCCACAGGAGCTGTGACCTTCAGTGGGCAGATGCAGACACTCCACAGTGACCCGGCAGGAAAGGGCTGGGAGAGGAAATCCCCTGTCTCTCTTCCCTCTCTTGGCACCTGCCATTGACCCAGACCACCAGAAGCAGAGGGAAGCGGGCAAGAGGCTGACCACACAGGACAGACTCCCGCAGCACCCAGCAGGGAAAAGAGTGGCAGAGAGAGAATCTGGAGGGACTGATGGAGGAGAGCCAGTACACAGAGGCCAGAGGAAGAGGCGATGGGGTTCTCAGAGGCGAGGGGAGAAGTAAGGCTGGGGGCATTTTAGAGGTTCGGGAGTAAAGAGAGTCATGTTACTGAGGGGACTCAGCCAGAGGCAATAAGGCAGAATGCTTAATATCATGGACTCAGGGGGACTGACAGAATGGGGGTGAAGTTTTACCCTGTTTCTGTATGGTCTTGGGCAAGTTGTGTAACCTCTGAGTCTCAGTTTCCTCATCTGTAACATGGGAATGATAAAGACAATATTCTCTACCTCATATCGGGGTACAATGAAATCCTAACCTACTCAGCAAGGTGCCTGGTACACTGTAAAGTTTGAATAAATAAAGAACAGATAGATGAGTTTGCATAAAATAAAGTGTCCAATTAAGTAGCCATCATGTATTATGGAAGGCTCAGTGGGGACATCAGACAATTCATTCATCCAACTAATTAAATTTATAGAGTGCCTACTATATGCCAGGTACCAGCTTTAGGCAGTGGTGATAGAGGGGTGAACAACCTCGACCGGTCTTTCTCCCAGGAAGCTTTTATATCTAGTGAGAAAAGCAGGCAGTAAATAAACATATACATTAATTAATTATATTTTTATTTATTTATTTTTTAAGAGATGGGATCTCGCTTTGTTGACCAGGCTGGTCTCGAGTTCCTGGTCTCAAGCAGTCCTCCCATCTAGGCCTCCCAAAGTGCTAGGATTACAGATATGAGCCTTCGTGCCTGGCCAATTCATTAATTTTAAATAGAGATGAGGTCTTGCTATGTTGCCCAGGCTGGTCTTGAACTCCTGGGCTCAAGCAGTCCGCCCGCCTTGGCCTCCCAAAGCATTGGGATTACAGGCATGAGCCACCCGCAGCTAGCCTATAAAATAATTTTTGATAGTTGGCATTGTGTCAGAGTGATGGAAAAAGAATGAGTGCTGGATCTAAGGAGTTTGGGGGAGGCCCCCTGAGGAGGGAGCAGTGAGTGGAGTCCTAAGGAGCAGGAGCACCAGCCCAGGTGCAACCAGGCTCATGCTTATAATCCCAGCACTTTGGGAAGTCGAGGCAGGTGGATCACTTGAGTCCAGGAGTTTGAGACCAGCCTGGGCAACAAAGTGAGACACGATCTCTCCTAAAAAAAGAAAAAAAAATTAGCTGTGAGTGGTGGCACGTGCCTGTAGTCCCAGCTACTGCGGTAGCTAAGGTAGATGAATTGCTTGAGCCCTGAAGATCAAGGCTGCAGTGAGCCGTGCCACTGCACTCCTGAGTGACAGAGTGAGACCATGTCTCGAAAAAAATATTATTTTAGAAAAGGATGATGTAAATAAGCAGATAGATACAACACAGAATGTCCGAATCCATCAGCAAACCTTTCTTGTAGAGGCAGCGTGGTGTGGAGTGGTTAAGAGCCCAGACTCTGAAACAAGACCACCTGGTTCAAATCCTGACTTGGCCACTGGCCAAGTGACCGTGGGCCTGTGGCTGAAGCTTCCTGAGCTCCCAGGTCCTCAGCTGTATAATGAGGGGCAGTAGTAGCATCTCTCTCATAGGGTTGTTGTGGAGATGAAATGCGATTCCTATTTCTAAGCAGGGAGGGCAGCCCTCCCACCGTCAGGGCCGCCTGGGTGTTGTTACTGTTGCTCAGGTAGTCCTGATCCAGTACGGATGCAGTGCCCGTGTTCCCCAGGAGCTCACAACCCAGACTGCAACATGTGTTTAAAGAAATCACAGCAACCCGAAGCAACATGTGATGGTTTTCAAATAAGGAGCCACGCCATTATTGGAGGGAGACCTCATTGGAGGGCTGGAGTGGGGATAGGAAGGCTTTGAGGAGGGATGTGAAGACTTGAAGATAAAATTAATCCTAACCAGATCTGATGGCATTAGGTGAAGACAAAAATAATCATGTCAGTCTGCCCCAAAGCATTGCTTGGCCCTTCACACACCGTCTTTGGCAACAGCCTATACTGGCCTCAATTTTGGGATGTTGACTCTCATATCTACTGATAAGGAACAACCAACCAACCCCTTTGTCGGCCTTTACATCTGTTAAAAGTTGTTGTGACGGTTCCACTGTCAACCTCCCCCTAGGCTGGAGAGGCAAAGAAAGGTTAGAATTCAGAGGTCAGAAGTCAGGAGCCAGGGAGCTGGGGAGCAGGGCAGAGAGGGAGGGCAGTGTGGATGGAATTGACTAGAACCCTGTGTGTCTGGCAACTGGCAGATTCTTCTGGTAAGATAAGTGGAACCCTCTGCAAGGTAATTATTAGAGAGCATAAATTCCCCAGATAACCTGTCCTCCGAAGAGATATTGATGGCTGTGGGGCATGTGCCAGTGGCACTCTTCCTCCACCCGCACTTACTCCGCGGTCCCCCTCCTCCTCCTCTTCCCCTTCCTTCTTTGTTGCTTCTTCCTCTGATCAGCTGCCCTGCCCGGCCCGCCTCCCCACAGACCACAACCTCTGCTTGCATGAACTCTTCTGGATCTTTCTCAGTGCTCACCTCCTGCTCTTGTAGTGACGAGGTCCGGGGCACAGTGTGGTCCTCCTGCATCCTGTGGTCCAGCAGGATCGGTCGTCGAGATGCAGCTGCCGTGGGGAGGAGGAATTTTCCAAGAACAGAAGGAGGGCTTGAGCTTCACTGGGGCCAGGTGCCCGGAATGAACACTTACCAAGCGCATTCCCATCAGGGTTAGGCACTGTGAAGGACTGGGATCATACCTTGTCCCAGGGCCCAGGCGCTTAGCATGGCTAGGCAGTTAGTAGGCACCTGTTGGCAGGTTTCTTTCCCCTTACAGTGCTCTCCAAAGTCCTCTCTTCTCTCCGGAGCCTGTGGGCCACCTGGGGAGCTCACGCTTTGGTGAATATTCTCTAAATATTTGACAAATAAAAGAAGAGGCAAAGGCCGTGTGCATGGCGAATGGAGAAGCTGGGCCACCAGAGGCAGCCTCTCCTCTCTTGTCCTGAGCAACTCAGTTCTGACCCCGGACCTGTACCCCACCTCTTGACCCAACTGAGCCTGTCTTCCTTAGAAGCCCATGTATTGCCATCACTGTCCATGCCTTGGGTCACGCGTCTCACTCACCACATTCCCACCACAAACAGCTTATTAGTAGGGTGACTTTATCATTTATCAGCCAAGCAAGGGCACTTTTGAGAGGGAAAAGTGTAACAATCATCGCAGTGGGACCTTGATGCAAACCGGACTATTCCATGAAAGCATCCTATTTCTCAAAGCTCTCTGCCTGAGTGACACTAGTTCTCTGCCTGAGTGACACTACGTTCCTGGTAATGACTTAGTGTGATTAGAGACTGGAGCCTGGGTGCCGCGTGGTTGGCCTGCCCCACCCCTTAATTTGTTTCTGCCCGTGTTCCATCATTTGGAATATGTGAAGACAATCTCTCCATTTGACACATGGGAGGCCTGGGCCCAGAGGGCTTGAGGGATTTGCCAAAGACCCAAAGTGACTAAGTTCCAACTTCAATCTGGAATCCAGGTCTCTTGATTCCCGCATCAGCCTAATAGGGGCAGACCCGCTTTTCCCTATTCCATGGGATGACAGAATGATAGCATAGCTGTGGGCTGGGCTCCTGTGGGCCGTGTGCATATCTTGGTCACTTTCTGGGGAGGAAAGGGGCATAAGCAGGGCATGGAGGCACAGCAGGGAGAGGAAGCCACAAAGAGAGTCTCTCCCATGCCTGGCTGTTCCTGAGGGTTCTATTTGGAGTGAGGGGCACAAGGAGGGTTTTGGCACCATCACCTTTGAGTCCACTCTGGAGAGAGGGCAATGCTCTCAAGTCTTCAGCTGCCTCAGTGGCAGCCTTTAACCCAACAGGAGGAAATTAGGACTGTGCGCCTCTAAGAAGCATCCTTTCATCCACTGGCCAACAGCATTTCCTAGATGAAACAGGGCTTTCCAGGGAGGCTAGAAAAAACAAAAACAAACAAATTTTCAGCTATGAGTTTTGCTTACTGTAGTTAACAATAATTATTAAATAGGTAGGGTGAGCTAGTACTTGTTTTCCTTACTATTAACTGTATTTATGGGTTTTTATTAGGTCTTACCAAGCTGAGATAGTTGTAAAACTATCTGCTTAAGCTGTGTAACTCTTAGGTTTCCTATTCTATTATTTTGTATTCTGAGGGTGGAGGCTTTTCATTATTCAAGGCTTATGTTAAAAACCAGGAGTCGGCAAACTTTTTCTGTAAAGGTCCAGATGGTAAATATTTTAGGCTTTGCAGGCCACATGGTTTTTGTTGCAACCACTCAACTCTGTCATTGTAGCACAAAAGCAGCCACAGACAATATGTAAACGGATGGGCATGACTGGCCTCCAATAAAACTTTATTTGCAAAAATTAGTCCTGGGCTAAGTTTGGCCCAGGGGCTGTCGTTTGTTGACCCTTGCCATAAACGATGGAGGAATCCCTGTACTAGGAGTCTGGACTGAGGATCTGATCCCAGCTCTGCCTCGGTATGTCCCGTGGACATCGCCTCACCTCTGTGGTTATTGATTTCTGTTTCTTTGTCTTTTTCTTTTTCTTTTCTTTTCTTTTTTTTAGATGGAGTCTCACTCTGTTGCCCAGGTTGGAGTGCAATGGCACAATCTCGGCTCACTGCAGCCTCTGCTCCCTGGGTTCAAGCAATTCTCCTGCCTCAGCCTCCGGAGTAGCTGGGACCACAGGCATGCGCCACCACGCCTGGTTAATTTTTTGTATTTTCAGTAGAAATGGAGTTTCACCAAGTTGGCCAGGCTAGTCTCGAACTCCTGACCTCAGGTGATCCACCCGCCTCGGCCTCCCAAAGTGTTGGGATTACAGGCGTGAGCCACTGCACCTGGTCTGATTATTGATTTCCTTTGCAATAAAACCAGGCACCAGACTAGACAGTGTCTTACATTTTGGGATTCTTTAATCTGACCCTTTAGTTTATGACTTTCTGGCGTTTCTCTTTTTCTGCCTTAGACGATGTTCAGAACCACAGGGCCTCTTCAAGTCCATTACCCCTTGCTCACATTTGGGATGGATTTGGTTTCTAAACTGCATAATGACATTCTGTATTTCTCTGATGGTATCTTTTCAGGAAGCCCCATATTAACTCTTTTTGAGTTACTGAGAGGTGGCTCTGTGATGAAAAGGTTTAATTTTGGGCTATTTGGCAGTTTGGGAAACTGAGGCACAAAGAAATAGCTAAGATTAGCTAGCAAGTTGGCGATGCTCATAGAAACCTAGTGCCTCCAAGAAAGGAAGGGTTCAGGTTATTCTAGTTCTGGAGGCAAAACTCATTGTGAGGGGGCAATGGCGCCCTTGTAAGAGGCCGACAGTGCAGTGGCCAAGAGTAAGGTTCTGGCAAGGCTGTTATGTATTAACAAGGCCACATAGATCCCTAGCAAATCACTCAAGACTTTCTGTGCCTCAGTTTGCCAATCTGCAAAGTGGGGTGTGTGTGGGGGTATAAAATCATGGAGCTGTATGGAAATAATACAATTACAAGTTGTATGGGGATAATACCTGTAAAGTGCTTAGAACAGTGCCTGGCACACATAGTAAATGCTCAATAAATATTAGCTATGCCACTATTGCTACTATGACCAGCATCCTGTTACCCTTCTATAAATATGTTGAAGGTGTCTCTTCATTAAAACTTTTTATTATTATTATTATTTTTTTGTAGAGACAGGGATCTCACCATGTTGCCCAGGCTGGTATTCAACTCTGGGCCTCAAGTGATCCTTCTGCCTTGGCCTCCCAAAGTGCTGGGATTACAGGCATGAGCTGCTGTGCCTGGCCTTTTCTTTATTTTTATACCACATTCATTTTCGACTTTTTTTTTTCTTTTTCTTTTTTTTGAGACAGTGTTTTGCTCTTGTTGCCCAGGCTGGAGTAGAATGGTGCGATCTCAGCTCACTGCGACCTCTGCCTCCGAGGTTCAAGCCATTCTTCTGCCTCAGCCTCCTAAGTAGCTGGAACTACAGGCACCTGCTACCATGCCCAGCTAATTTTTGTAGTTTTAGTAGAGATGGTTTTTCACCAAGTTGGCCAGGCTGGTCTTGAACTCCTGGTCTCCAGCAATCCTCCCACCTTGGCCTCCCAGAGTGTTAGGATTACAGGCGTGAGCCCCTGCGCCTGGCCCATTTTCAACTTCTGAATTGGAGACTTAGGCTGACCACTTTGCTCCTGGCCTGTGTAAGTGACTCTTGATGAGGTGCGAATTGGGAAAGAAGATGGTAAAGGAGAAAGGCCTGGGAAGGAAGGGAGAAGGGGAACCTGGGAAAATAAGTATAGTGGGGAAGGAAGATCAGATTCTAGATTGAGCCAAGCTCCCTGATAGTTTTTGGGATGAGAAGCAAATGAGATTTCCCTCCCGGCAGGACAGAGGTTTTGGTATCCTTTGTGGTTATCCTGGGAGGTAGAGGTGAGGAGGGCACATTTAGGCATTTCTAGGGTGCACTCGAGATTTCAGTTTCAGTCGTTTTGGTTCCCAGTGTATTTTTACTTCCTCCACCAGACAACTTAAGTTTGGGGACGTAACCAGCCTCTCGGTCAGTCTGCCTTTGTTCTGTTTACAAGTATGTGCCTCCAAAAGTGGCAGGTCTGAGACAATTTTCCTAGGAGGCTGCCAAGAGAGATTGGGGTGACTCTCAACCTTGCAGCGGGTGAAATGAGACTCAGTGCTTCTTTGTTTGGCTGGATGTCCCTTAGAAGGGCTGCCTGGAGATCATTTGGTGTGCAGGGCATTTGCTTCTGCAGGCTGATTTTAACCAACTCTGACAGGAGGGCAGAGGCCCCCAAGCGAGGTCAGGACCACAAATCCCATGCCAGCAGGTGCATGATGGGGAGACTGCGCCCTCCGGATGACCTTCAGTTCCCATTGATTTCCTGTCAAGCGGCCTCCCCACCCCCATCCTGCCACTGCCCCTGGCACCACCCATGGGCCCGGGGCTCTGCAGGAGGACACGGATCAGCTCTCCGGGAAGGACCATGCAGAAGAGGTGACTCCAGAGAGAGGCCCTTTCAAGGACACAGGATGGATATGTTGGAGACCATCTTCTGTCACTGCTAGTTTCTGGTGCCAGTATCAGGCCTGGAATGTCCCTTTTGGGCATAGAAAGCAGTGTCTGATGTCTTGAATGGCATTGTTTATGTACCTGGCTCCAGTCTCTCTCCAGGTTTGGGGTATATGGGTGGCCATGAGCAAGATTTGAGTGTGGACTGTGGACTGTGCCACTGACCTGCTGTTATTTATGATGTGTTGGGCAGGGAGGGCCAGGAATGAGGCGGTGGCGGCTGTGCGATTCTTATTTCCTGTGCTGGGGGCCTCCTGCCAGCACTGACTTCCAGCCCTCTACAAGGCCAGGCTCCCGTATTATCCAAGCTGTCAGTTGCAGGTGGGCCTAGAGCTTTCATTTATCTGTTCAGTGATATCTGTCGAGCATTTCCTATGCCAAGTTTTGCCTTGGGGGCCGGGGATCTGGTGAGACAAGGACCCTGCTCTCATGGCACTTACAATTCAGTTGTATAGAGATGATCAGTAGGCAAAGAGAAAAACCTTGATATGGTGTTATGAAAAAAAGTATATGAGATAGCAAAGGGTAGGGCAGGGTTGGGGTGGGGTGGGTTACTTCCAGATAGGGTGAACCCAGGAAGACTTCTCAGAGGAGCAGCCAGCCACAAGAAGATCTGGGAGAAGCATGGCATGCCAGGTAGAGGAGACGGCATATGCAAAGGTCCTGAGGTGAGATACCCTCAGTATAGAAGAGGAACAGAAAGGAGTGCAGTGAGGATGGAGCCTAGCAGGGAAGGAGGCAGGGGACAGGATGAAGCAGGAAAGGTGAGCCCAGCCAACCTGGGGACCTGTAGCCATGGGAAGGAGGTTGGATTTTGTTCTGAGTATAGTGAGAAGACATTGGAGGTGTTTGTAGGAGAGAATGTTGTGGTCTGATTTACATTTTTTTTTTTTTTTTTTGAGACGGAGTCTCGCTCTGTCGCCCAGGCTAGCGTGCAATGCTGCAGTCTCGGCTCACTGCAACCTCTGTCTTCTGGGTTCAAGTGATTCTCCTGCCTCAGCCTCCCAAGTAGCTGGGACTACAGGTGTCCGCCACCACGCCTGGTTAATTTTTGTATTTTTAGTAGAGACAGGATTTCACTAAGTTGGCCAGGCTGGTCTTGAACTCCTGACCTCGTGATCTGCTCACCTCAGCCTCCCAAATTGCTGGGATTACAGGCGTGAGCCACTGCGCCCAGATCACTGGGGCTGGGTGTAGTGGATCACACCCGTAATCCCAGCTCTTTGGGAGACTGAAACAGGCTGACTGCTTGAGCCCTGGAGTTCCAGACCAGGCTGGGCAACATGACAAAACCCCATCTCTATAAAAAAATACAAAAATTTGCCGAGTGTGGTGGCGTGTGTCTGTAGTCCCAGCTACTCTGGAGGCTGAGGTGGGAGGATTGCTAGAGCCTGGGAGGTGGAGGCTGCAGTGAGCTGTGACTGCACCACTGCAATCCAGCCTGGGCAACAGAGCAAAACCTTGTCTCAAAAGAAAAAAAAAAAAAAAAATTCACCTGGGCTGCTGTATCGAGAATTGACTATAGAACATGTTCTTCGTGGCCATGTTAAATACCAGACCGATATTCCCTTTACTGGGGAGGGCAGCACCCGTTGCATTCCAGTGGCAAAGATGAGGGCTGGGGATGTGTTTGTCTAAGAATTGTCTCTAATCAATAGTCTGCTTCTATAGGCGATCACACCCAGGAGGCATCATCCAAGTGCCCTGCTCATAGTGAGAGTTTCAGGAAGGATCCAGTCTGTGGACCAGGAAACTAAAAATACCTTCTCAATCAATGAAATTTCTGTGATGGATGCATGTTTTCTTTCTAGGTATGATTCACCCTAATAAAGCAGGCTTCCCCACCACCTCACTTTTGTTGCATTCTACACATTCTTTAGCCTCCGGAGGAGAGATTTATTTGGTCATGTCTGGATGCCATTTGAAAGGCAAACCTAGGGTGCAAGAAAAGCTACAGTCCTCTTCCTCCCTGGAGCATCCCCGTCCCTCCTCCCCTGCCATCCCACCATTATTTACTGGAAGGAATCACACTGCTTTTATCCTGCCTCCAGTCTCTTGTCCTTGGCAGCCCCTTGACTTCAACCCCGAGATGCGTATGTCATCAGAACACCCAGTGGCAGCTCAGAAATCATGGCCAGTTCAATATAAATTCTGTCTTGCTTAGGCAGCTTTGCATAATAAGTCCCTGAAAAGTCTTCACCAGGGTAGATGCTGGAAAAGGGATTTATTGGGTCTACTGGGCCTGAGCATCAGACTGAGCCACATCGAAGTCATGATGGACATTCAAGCTGTTTGTCAGACGTGACTTTCCGAAGGGATACCTTTGTCCCCAATGTGCCTTTCCTGGGATGTTTTGAAGATCAGAGCTACCCACAGAATGACTAAGGATGTCAGATCTTCATATGTTTGCCTTGACCAGGGCTTCTGGCAATTTTGTTAGGAATGAGGACTTCTGTGGGATTAGTCTGCTCCAGGTTAGTGCTGCCAGGGTAATCCATGCCAGCTGCCTGAAAGAAGTTTTCCCACAGAAACAAAACCAGCTGAGTGAAACAAAGTCGGCTAACTGGGCCGTCCAGCTCTGCCATTCAAACATGGCGGCTGAGGAGCAACACAAGGCCCCTCTCGTTCATGCCCTTGTTTTAGAGGTTGGGGAGCTATCTTTAGATCAGCTAGTCTCATATTTCTCAGGATCACTGGGGAGCTGATGTCTGGATCACATCCCAAGCCTCTAGAATCAGAATTGCACAGCTTCCTACCCCTTACCGATTCTTTCACAATCCCAAGTTTGAGAGCCTTTCTTTTGGAGAATGTGGTGATGGCATTCTCACTAAGCACAAGAAAGGCATTTCTACCCACGCAGAGAAGGAGCTGGTTCTCCTGGCATAGGTCTGATGTCAGCATCATTGAGAATTCAGTGAGCTTCTTGTAAAGTTCAGAGAAGGAGAATGTCGGTTCTGTGGCACCTTGCAGGGTGGCATGAATTTGCATATGGAGAAATGAAAATCTCAGGAGCTGAAGTGACCTTTTTAAGGACATGGGAAAAATCTCAATAGGATTTGAACTTGGAGGATATCTATTTTCAGATGCCTAATCCTGGGCTCTGGAGAAGTAGCCAGATAACTTCAGGCTCAACTCATGTTCCCATGGAGAAAGGTAGAACGTCCCAAGCACCTCTCAACTGTGAAGCTTTCATTAGTTTGCTGAGGATGACATGATAGTTCAGTCAAGCAATCTATCTATCACATGCTTCTACATTCCCAGCACTGTGCATGGTTGGGTAGCATGCACGCACATAGCTCTCAGTTCCTGTCTTTAAGATACTTCCAATCTAATTAAGTGAGCAGAGATAAGAAAGATAGCAGAGACCAGCGAAGATAAAGTAAGACAGGTAAGGTAGCTCAGAGAAGCCAGAGAGCAAACCCTACTGGTAGAGATAACCTATGAACCTTCCTGGAAGAAGCAAGTTTTCAGGCAGCCCTTGGCTAGGGTAAGATCGGCCAGGACAAGGACAGAATACAGAAATTCCAGCTGGAAGGAAGGATATAAGTAGAGTATTTTGTTGAGGTTCAGGGGTAGGGCTGTCTGTTTCATATATGCAGGGGGATCAGAGGAAGATTCACTCACTCACTCACTCACTCACTCACTCATTCATTCATCATTTACCCAGTGTGGCAGGCATGACCCAGCATGTACTAGGCTTTGGGAGAGCACAGTAAACAAGCCAGATGTGGTCTGTGTGCTTAGGGCAGTCCTTGGGTGGATTGCTGGGGTCACCATGCATCAGCTGCCCTGCTCTCCTGGATGCCTGAGGCTCAGCCTTCGTGACCCAGAGGCCTTCTGTCCTGCAACAGAAGTTTGAGTGGGTCCCTGACAGCCTCAAAGACACCACGATAATAAGTGTTGCATCACATGGCAGGGATCAGCCTGCTCAGGCAGAGGGTCATGCCACAAAGTGGCAGCAAGTACTGTACTTTGGGGAAGGAGAAAGGAATGGCTATTGATTGCAGACATTTATGTCTGTGAGCCAGAGGTTCTAGCTTATTAAATTTTCTCACAGGTCTGAAGTAGGGATCATGTTACCCATATTGTGAGTGGTAGAATTGGGGCCCAGGGAGGGTAACTTGCTGAGGGTTGTGTAGCTATTAAGAGGTGGAGCTGGACTCAGACATGACCAATTCAAAGTCTTCTTTCCACTTTACCCCAATACATAGTTTTTCTGGGAGCCTCCCCAGCCTGGCAGAGGAACCTGGGCACCATTGGGTGCCATCTTGGGTTCTACACTGAGGAGTGAAAGAATAAAAATTGAGTTTCAGGGAGAATTCCTTTTGCCAAGATGGGTAAGAGTAGGGCTATAGCGCTTGCAATTAGGCCACTCAGTGCTGCAATGTCCCAGGTGCTGGGTGATGAGGACTACAGGAGAGTGAATGCAGACATCCTCTCAATGTTTTTCTGAAGCTGCAAGTGGACAGCCATCCAGTGTAAATCGCCAGTCACAGACTCTGCAGACTGTGCATACCCATGCCACATTCACCTTCCTTCTCTAATTTAAATGCCTGCCCTAGGTGAGTGGAATGTTAGTTGTCAAATGCTATTCAATGGAGACTTACTGGGCACCTGTTATGTGCCGGGCTGTGTGCTGAACACTGTGGGTAAATCAGCAAGAAGGCCAGGCAGGTATGCAGAGGTGCTGGGCTCCACCATTCCAGGGGGTGGCCTTCACATTGATGCTGATGTGAATGGTACTTGCTGGAGTTGTTCAGCCTGAGTGGCTGTGTGCAGTGGCTCTGCAGATGTGGCCCCTGCTCTCATGGAGTTTATAGTCTAGTAGAGAAGACAAATACTAAACATTGAATTGAGTTGAAATTGATATTATAGTGTTATTGTTGTTGTCTTTGTTAGAAGAAGAAAAAATGAGGAAGGAAAGGGGATTGGAATCTCTCTCGCCCATCCTCCTTAGCCCTTTTTTGGGAAACATCCAGAAACACTTCCTCAGTCATGTCCAGCTGCTGTATTAAAACGTCATAGACTGGGTAGCTTAAACTGGTAGTCCCCAACCTTTCTGGCACCAGGGACTGGTTTCATGGAAGACCATTTTTCCACAGACTGGGGTGAGGGAGGGGATGGTTTTGGGATGATTCAGTGCATTACATTTATTGTGCACCTTATTTCTGTTATTATTACATTGTAATATGTAATGAAATAATTATACAACTCACTATAATGTAGAATCAGTGGGAGCTCTGAGCTTGTTTTCCTGTAACTAGACAGTCTCATCTGTGGGTGATGGGAGACAGTGACAGATCATCAAACATTAGATTCTCATAAGGAGTGGGCAACCTAGAACCTCACATGTGCAGTTCACAGTAGGGTTTGCGCTCCTATGAGAATCTAATGCTGCCATTGATCTGACAGGAGGCAGAGCTCAGGCAGCAATGCTCACTTGTACCCCACAGCTCACCTCCTGCTGTGCCACCCAGTTCCTAACAGGCCATGGACTGGTACTGCTCTGTGGCCCAGGGGTTTGGGACCCCTGGCTTAAACAATAATTATCTGTCAGAGTTCTGGAGGCTGGGAAGTTCAAGATGAGGGTGCTAGCAGGGTCGGATTCCTGGTGAGGGTCCTCCTTATGGCTTGCATACAGCTGCCTTCTTGTGTCCTCTCACGACAGAGATTGAGAGAGTGAGAGAGCTCGCTCATGTCTCTTCCTTATATGGGCCCTAATCCCATCATGAGGGCTCTGTCCTCATGACCTAATTACCTCCTGGATTGGGCCATTCTTGTATTGCTATAAAGAAATACCTGAGATGGGGTAATTTATAAAGAACAGAGGTTTAATTGGTTCATCGTTCTGCAGGCTGTACAGGAAGCACAGTGCTGGCATCAGCTTGGCTTCTGGGGAGCCCTCAGGAAACTTACAATCATGGCAGAAGGCAAAGGGGGAGGAGGCAAGTCACATGACAAAAACAGGAGCAAGAGAGAGTGTCGGCGGGGAGACGCCACACACTTTTAAATGACCAGATCTTGCAAGAACTCACTCGCTATCACAAAGACAGCACCAAGCCATGAGGGATCTGCCCCATGATCTAAACACCTCCCACCAGGCCCCACCCCCAGCATTCGGGATTACAGTTCAACATGAGATTTGGGCAGGGGTAAATATTAAATGATACCACCTCCCAAAGGCTCCATCTCCAAACACCATCACATTGAGGGTTAGGGCTTCAACATGTGGATTTTTTTCTGGTGAGGAGGAACGACACAATTCAGTCTGTAACAAACACTAAACTTGGTCTTCTTTCAAGAGATGCATTAGGAACAGGACCACTTCAAGGAAAATAAAAACTTTCCCCCACCTTGCCAGATATTGCCCCCTGTGTGCCAGTTATTCTAAAAGACTAAATGGGAGACAGAGCTTTCCATGAACAGTTTGAGTTAAACATGTTTAAATGCGAATAGCAGGAAGTTAGCATATTGGTGTAGATGAGCTTTCATGTGTGTTTGTGGGTGGCTCTGGCAGTGTGAGCAGCTGAGTGAGACAGCAGGAAAACTTGGTGCCCACAGTGAGGAAGAGGCGCCGCTGGGGGAAGGAGAGCCCCCAAATCCTGCCACAGGCTAGGGCTTCTCTTCAGCTCTGCTTATCTCTGCTTCTGTGCACAGATAGTAGTGATGGGCCAAGGTCCTGTTTACACAGCAAAGAGGACTTGGGGCCACACAGGGGGAGTGGAGAGAAAGGACAACTTCCTGATAAATGAAAGAACTCAGTTCCAGATGGGTTGAAGGCAAGGGAAGAGTCAAGGCCAAGTTGCTAGGGAGAGGGGGGGCAGCATAGCCTTGGCCCCCACCCCGGAGGAGGATTGAGACTTGGGTGGGCGGAAGCAGGCTTCTGGCAGAAGATGAGAAACTTGCTGTTGGACACACATATCTGGTATGGCAGGACACCTGTCCTCGGGTCAGAACACAGAACAAGAGAGAGAGTGAAAGGGAGGAGCCTAGGTGTCTGGCTGGACCTGAGAGTGATCTGAGAAATCGGAGCAAGCAGGTGTGGTCTTGAGAGCAGGAGGTTGGAGGAAGAGGAGCAGAGGGTCTTAGAGGGGGTGTGATTGATAGGCTCTGAAAAATCACATTTGGAGGCTGGTTGGCAGTCACTTTGGAGAAGTCTCATGTTTCCCATTCTGAGTCTTCTTTGGCTCTCTGGAATCCATCTCCACAGATAGGCTAAAGGAGGGTTGCTGGAAATCTCATGTAAAAACTCTCAGCTCTCAGAGCTGGGATGGCTTCTCACTTCAGATGCGATCACAGAGGGACCTCCATCCCTCATAAAGACCCCTAGAACTAGGCAACCAGCACTGCTGCAACCAGAATGCTGTCTGGGGGGCCTGGGGAGCCCAGCAATTTGCTCCCCTTGCTTTTCCTATTTCTGATTGCAGCCTTGAGGAGCCTGAAGTCAGTTGTTGATAAGAACATCATTCTACCCTGCCTTGTGCCAGCTTCCTCCAGCTGAAGACATCGATCATCCCTTGGGGATCCAGCCCCCCTCCATTTGGTGCATGCAGGTGATGGCGGGGACTGTCCCATGTGTGATCCAACCTAGGGTACACTGGTCATCACTCCACAGATGAGTCATTTGCTACCAGCCTTTCCTTGCTCCATCTGACCCCTTCAACTTTAATGTAAATGTCACTCCTGGGATCCTATCATTGTGGGATTTTTTTTTGGTAGAAATACCATGTTGGAAAGGACATTTGTCCTCTACTGTTTAAATTGCTTTCTACGGGTTAGGGAGAACTAGCCATTGATTTTCTTCTAGAGAGCATAGCAAGCCCTGTGAAGATTTTGGCTAGTTAACTTTTGGAGAAGTGCTTCTTGAATTTATCAGGGAGGCTGAAGTGTCTTTTCTCCTCTTATATCTTGAAAAAGGCTTTAAATTTTGGTTCCGAATCTCTGCCAACACCTGGTCTGTTTGAAAGGACTTCCCTGGAGATGATGGTAGAGGGGCTGTTGAATGTCATGTTTTTGCAGCTTCGATCTTTAATACAGTTGTCCCAGTCCACAGAAAGTCTTTCCTGTTTACGTAAGAGAAGTATCATTCACACAAAGATTACATTTAGAAATATACATTTTCCCCCAGCATGCTTGTTACTAATAACATTGCATGTTATGAAAGTGGAAAGTATTTAAGATGAAATTAATTTTCGCCCAGCGTGCCACTTTGTTTGACATTCTCGATCCAGTTGGTGTGGAGCACCAATGTTGGCCTACCTCACTTTGCATTTTTAGCAAGTTCAATTTATTGTTCTTCTTGTCTGGATTGACGCTGTTGGAAGTGAGTTACTAGCATATTAGGACAAGTCCAATTTGGAATCCTACTGTGTAGATTTCTTTTGTATTGGTTTCCAGAAGTTTATTTTGAAAATGATCATCTCCAGTAGATGAGTTTTGCTATACAATTTTTCATTTTCATTTTTTGGGGGGCCTGATTTTATGGGTTCTCTTTTCAGCAGAACTTCTGGGGTTGGGATAATTAACATTTTTTTTTTTTGGCAGTCTGTCAGAAGGTCCTGGGAAAACAGATTGCTGCTCTCACCTTGGACACCTCTCCGTCAAATGTTCTTGTCAGTTCTCATCGATGTGGTGTGGCTGCTTGCTGTTTCATGGGTGGGGGCTGGAGCATCCAGGACACCCTGAGCAACCTGGGTCATCTTGTCTGGGCCAAGCTGCCTGTGAAAGTTCTGTTCCACTGAGCTACATCGCCATAGCAGAAGGAAGCATTTAAGCTGGTGTGACACAAATACTTTGTAAAAAGTGGTTCTTTATTTTTGATCAATCTTGTGATCCTTGTTACCAGCTTTGATTACATCAGCTTATGTGCCATTCAGTTTTATAGCATTTTAATGGGCTTTCATATCCCCTCCCCAATTCATTTCCAGCCGAATGACTATTACAATTCGATTGCAGTTTGGTTTTGCAACTGCCAGGACGCTTTCTGAGCATATGATGCCTTCCTTGTGAATGTGAAGATGTTCAGAGGTGAAAAAGGAGCAAAGGGTTTTTTGTTTTGTTGTTTGTTTTTTTTGGATGCTTGTCAACAAGTAATTTCCAAATGATGCCTCAGAAGCTTCCAGGGTTGTGTTTTCCCAAGTAAGGTATTTGTTTTAAGCTCTTTGTTAGAGCTTAACCAATGACTGACCTGTTGGCTTTTTAAAGAGTATAGAAAAGTACATTTAAAACTTTGCTTTCTAACAAATGGTGATGAGAATGTGGGGTAGTTGGGACCCTTGTACACTGTTGGTAGAAATGTAAAATGGTATAGCTACCATGAAAAACAGTATGGTGGTTCCTCAAAAAATGAAAAGTAGAACTACCATAGGACTCAGCAATTCTACTTCTACTCCTGGGTATATACGTAAAAGAATTGAAAGCAGTTTTTTTTTTTTTTTTTAAGACAGTCTCACCCATTGCCCAGGCTGGAGTGCAGTGGCACAATCCCAACTCACTGCAACCTCTTCTGAGTTCAAGAGATTCTCCTGCCTCAGCCTCTTGAGTAGCTGGGATTATAGGCATCCGCCACCACGCCCGGCTAATTTTTGTATTTTTATTTATTTATTTATTTTTTTTGAGACAGAGTCTCGCTCTGTAGCCCAGGCTGGAGTGCAGTGGCCGGATCTCAGCTCACTGCAAGCTCCGCCTCCCGGGTTTACGCCATTCTCCTGCCTCAGCCTCCCGAGTAGCTAGGACTACAGGCACCCGCCACCTCGCCCGGCTAGTTTTTTTTTTTTTTTGTATTTCTTAGTAGAGACGGGGTTTCACCGTGTTAGCCAGGATGGTCTCGATCTCCTGACCTCATGATCCGCCCGTCTCGGCCTCCCAAAGTGCTGGGATTACAGGCTTGAGCCACCGCGCCCGGCCAAATTTTTGTATTTTTAGTAGAGACGGAGCGTCGCCATATTGGCCAGGCTGGTCTCGAACTCCTGACCTCAGGCGGCGATCCACCTGCCTGGCATCCCAAAGTGCTGGGATTACAGGCATGAGCCACCGTGCCCAGCCTGAAATCAGGGTTTTGAAAAGATATTTGTACACTCATGTTCATAGAAGCAATATTCATAATAGCTAAAATGTGGAAGCACCCAGATGTCTATTGACAGATGAATGGATAAGCAAAATGTGGTATATGCATACAGTGGAATATTATTCTGACTTAAAAAGGAAGGAAATTCTGACGTATGCTGTAACATAAGTTAACCTTGAGGATATTATGCTAAGTCAAAGAAGCCAGTCACAAAAAGACAAATACTGTATGACTCCACTTTTCTGAAGTACTTGGAGTAGTCAGAATCATAGAGATAGAAAGCAGAACGGTAGTTTCTGGAGGTGGGGGCAGAGGGGGAATGGGGAGTTATTGTTTAATGGGTACAGAGTTTCAGTTTTGCAAGATGAAAAGAGTTCTGGGAATGGCTGGTAGTGGTGGTCGTACAACAGTATGCGTGTGCTTAGTGCCACTGAACTGTACACTAAAACTGTACACTTAAGATGCGAAATTTTACGTTATGTGTATTTTACCACAATTAAGAAATTGAGGCCAGGCGTGGTGGCTCACTCCTGTAATCCCAGCACTTTGGGAGGCTGAGACGGGTGGATTTCCTGAGGTCAGGTGTTTGAGACCAGCCTGGCCAACATAGTGAAACCCTGTCTCTACTAAAAATACAAAAAGTTAGCCGGGCGTGGTGGCGGGCGCCTATAATCCCAGCTACTCAGGAGGCTGAGGCAGGAAAATCGCTTGAACCCAGGAGGCGGAGATTGCAGTGAGCTGAGATCGCACCATTGCACTCCAGCCTAGGCGACGGAGTGAGACTGCATCTCAAAACAACCAACCAACCAACCAAAACCACCCCCCCCCCACAAAACCAAAAAAAAAAAAAAAAAAAAATCCCCAATTTTGCTTTCTTTATTCCTCTAAATACTTTGGTTAAGAAATATTATTTTTAGAGACTTTCCCTCTAATTTTGACTTTCTGAAATCCACATAGAACCAAAACAAAAAGACATCATAATGTTGCTTCAGAATAAACTCTTGATTCTTCCTTTTGCCCCTGTGACCTCTGTGGCTCCTTCCCTTCCTATTTCTTCTTCCCATACTCCACTCCTTTGCGCCCACTGCCCCCGACCCCAGTAAGAGGCTTGAATTTACCCGGCATAGGTTATGTTATTACATTTGTATTTCTTTGAGACATTTATTAGCCTGTGCCTATGTTTTATTTGGTAAGTATTTGATCTCATTGATTATTTTAGTGCTTTGCATTTGATCAATTATATCAATGCTCTATTTTTGGTCTTTGAAAAGGACACTATCTTAAAATTAGTAGCATCACCACATGTCCAAAAATACCAAAGAGTCAGGAACGTAAAACCTACTGTGCTTAATCAGATTCTCAGTCCAGCAAACCAGAAAGGTCTTTCTATTTGTTTTTTAAACTCCTTGAGTTGAATTATTTTGAATTCAAAATTGTTGAATTCTGTTTGCTTTCTATCAGAAAGTTATTTTTCTTTAAGTAATACGGTTTTAAAAGATTGGTGCCTGTTCCTCTACACCTCCTTCTTCCTGCAATATCCCTACTTTTATAGAATGTTTTTTTCTGTCCTAGTTTTTGTTTATATGGAGTGTGTCTCTTCTGTTGTAATGGAAAACTGGGTATCTTTGCTGGTGATTTGGGTTCACCTAGAGTGCCTTTGCTGGTGACTTCTGAGAATAAAATGTAGCTAATATGAGTGAGGAGGTTCTAGAAGTGTGATGGCCTCTAGATTCCATGCAGAGGTTGTTCCAGAGCTACCTCCCTTCTGGAGTGGGACCTCATGCTTTCTAGAACATGGACAGCTCTCTCTTACTGGTGACTCATCCTTGGAAGCCCATGCTCTTTGTTAGAGGAGTTTCTAAGTTGCCTGGTGGATTTGGGATAGAAAATAAAATCTGGTCAAGACCTGACACTGAGTTGCATTCTGCTCGTTGGCAAGGCTCTTGGTGCTCTTTGTGTTGGTCTTCATAATTGGGAGGTCTTCAGTCTTCCCAGGGAGGTGTGTTTGTTTCCCTCTGGGTGTGTTTCAGTCTTTCCTGGCCTCACCCTTTCACTCTCTGACTCTGGCAGGCTCGGGGACCAGTTCTACAAGGAAGCCATTGAGCACTGCCGGAGTTACAACTCACGGCTGTGTGCAGAGCGCAGCGTGCGTCTTCCCTTCCTGGACTCACAGACTGGGGTGGCCCAGAACAACTGCTACATCTGGATGGAGAAGAGGCACCGAGGCCCAGGTGAGCCACGCCACTCCTGGGACATGCGCACGTGCAGGCTCCCAGTCTGGAGGGAGGAGGACCAGAGCTTGTCTGGGAATCCAGGCAGCCTGGGTGGGATCGGAGTGGGGCAAGCTG
Organism: Macaca fascicularis; assembly: GCF_037993035.2. Taxonomy (NCBI): domain Eukaryota; kingdom Metazoa; phylum Chordata; class Mammalia; order Primates; family Cercopithecidae; genus Macaca; species Macaca fascicularis. The sequence goes on along the minus strand of NC_088381.1, from coordinate 140,642,918 downwards.
CACATGGGCCTCTGAGATCCCTTAAAGCAACTCAGTTACTTTATGGCTCCTGGCAGGTGTTCTGAGGAGTGTGACAATGATGATGTGGGGCATTGAAGCCATGTGGCAGGGGTGGGGTGGAGTGGGGAGTGAAAGAGCTAAAGGTGTTTCTCCCAAAGAAGGCAAGACTGAGGACATGACAGCAATCTTCATCTTTTACCTTTACGTGTTGGTTACAAGCCAGAAATCTGCCATTCGATCTTGGTGTGAGGCTTAGCTTTGTCACCAAACTTCTGTCCTTCAGGTTCCTCATCTGTAAAATGTGAATAATAATAGTACTTACCACATAAGATTTTGTCTGAATTAAATGAGACTATTCATAAAAACTCATAGTATGAGTTTAGCACATAGTAAGTATGTACTTCCAAAATGCTGGGTGCTATTATTATTATTGTTATTATTTTTTTGAGATGGAGTCTCGCTGTGTTGCCCAGGCTGGAGTGCTGTGGTGCGATCTCGGCTCACTGCAACCTCCGCCTCCCGGGTTCAAGTGATTCTTATGCCTCAGCCTCCTGAGTAGCTGGGATTACAGGCCCATGCCCTCACACCTGGCTAATTTTTGTATTTTTAGTAGAGATGGGGTTTCACCATGTTGGTCAGGCTGGTCTTAAACTTCTGATCTCACGTTCTGCCCACCTGGGCCTCCCAAAGTGCTGGGATTACAGGTGTGAGCCACCGCACCTGGCCTATTATTATTGATGTTACTGTTATTACTACAGCTGCAATGACACTAGTCTTCTAGGCTGCAAAGAACAGAATAAAGACCTTTTTATTAGGGAGACAGCTATAGGAATGTGATTTTTCTGGCTCTGTCTGGATATATTTTTAAAAATGTTTCATTTGGAAAAATTTCACCTTCATATAAAATTGAAGACAATAGTAAAACACATCCCCATGTAGCCCTGCTTCAACAATGGTCAACTCATGGTCAGTCGCGTTTCATCTGTACGCACTCCTTACTTTCCTCCCTGACCTCAGATTATTTTGAAGCAAATACGTAAAAGCACGTGATTTCATCTGTAAATATTTTGTTATATATCTCTAAATGGTAAAGAACTTAAACAAACAAACTCACAATCACTATCAGAGCTCAAAGAATTAGCAATAAGACTTTAATATCATCAAATATTTGGCCAACATTCATTTTTTCCCCCTGTAGTTTAAATCAGGATGCAAATGGGAGCCCTACATTGCAATTGACTGATGTGTCTTTTAACATCTCTGGGTTTCTCTCTGTCTCTGTCTCTGACTCTGTCTTTCCTCCTTGCATGTTACTTGTTGAAGACACTGGGTTGCTTACACTGTAGGATTTCCCAGAAGGATTTGGTGCTTGCGTTCCCATGGTGTTATTCCTGTGAATTGGTAGTTAGGTCTAGAGATTTATTCAGGTTCCATTTTTTTTTGGTAAGAACAACTCCTAAGTGGTAGTGTGTACTTTCATCAGGAGGCTCATACAGTCTGGTTACCTCCTTTACTGACGTTAGCAGCCCTTCATGATAATTGCCTAGATTCTTTATCCCATTAAGGGTTGCAAAAAGTTAATATTCAATCCAGGACTATCATTATATCTTCATTTGTTAGCTCTACAACTTCTATAAAGAAAAACATTCCCTCATTAAAATTTTAGTTATTGTGAGATACCGTTCACATATGAAAGGCAGGATAAATGACTTTTTCCCCCTCTATTTACCAGTTTTCAAAATAATGAGTTGGTTCCCTAGCATTCTCCAAAGACAATCAATATAATAATAATTATTTTTTTGAGTACCACCAGGAACTCACAGATTTAAACATATTTGATGTATTTTAATCCAGTGTAGTTATTATTCTTATGAGGCTTATATTGCCTCATCTTTGGCCAGTCTGGTCAGTGCTGGTGTTTTTTTTTTTTTTTTTTTGAGATGGAGTCTTGCTTGGTAGGCAGGCTGCGGTGGCATGATCTTGGCTCACAGCAACCTCTGCCTTCCGGGTTCAAACAATTCTCCTGCCTCAGCCTCCTGAGTAGCTGGGATTACAGGCGCGCACCACCATGCCCAGCTAATTTTTGTATTTTTAGTAGAGATGGGGTTTCACCATGTTGGCCAGGATGGTCTCGATCTCTTGACCTTGTGATCCACCTGCCTCGGCCTCCCAAAGTGCTGGGATTACAGGCATGAGCCACTGTGCCCGGCCCAGTGCTGGTATTTTGAAACAACCCCAGTAGTTTCCGATAGCCTTCTTGCCACCCGAATAGTAGGATGAAATATTTCAGGCTCATCCTTTACACTTCCTGCTCTCCAGGCCTGAAATCAGCTACCTCTTGAAGAAATCCTGGCTCCTTTCTGTAGGAAATGTTACTTAGAGACCGCAGTCTAGTGCTGTTCATTGCTCCTGGCTTGGTCATTGTTTCTAGGCCTTATCAGTGACTAGTACTAAGAAATATGATTTTTTTTTTCTTTTTAAGAGAAAATACATTGTGAAATTGTGTTGATACATCCCATTCAATTCAGTTTTAAACAGTTTTTAAGTATCTTAATTCTGTATCTACTTTCTCTACCAAAAAAATCCTAGAAATGATATTGATGTAACTTATTTGCTTTATTTTACACACACACACACACACACACACACACAGACACACACACACAGTATCAGAATAACAATATGACTATTAACAATAAGATTACTGAAAAAGGTTTAAGATATTTTCTTTTTTTTTGCAATTCTTTTTGTCCTTAGGGTATATTCCATTAAATATGTGCAGCCAAATTACTCTCCTTTAAGGTCACTTGAAATAGTTCCTCTGTGTGGTTGTGCCACTAACTCAATACACAGTTGGATTTATTTGTTTCATTTTGCTTTCACTTATCAGGGATTGCTTTTTGAGTGGGGAAGGGGATTCATATAATTTCTTCTTTATTAAATCAACTTTTCATCTTGAAATAATTAATAATTGTAATTGTGACTATATTTGCAATTTGCAGTTGCAAATATAATACAGAGAGATCTCCTATCTTCTTCACCCAATTTCCTCCAAGATAAATACATCTTACAATATCAAACCCAAAAAACTGACATTGTGTAGCTCTCTGCCATTTTATCACACATGTAGATTTGTGTAATCACCTCTACAATCAAGATACAAAACTATTCTATTACAACCCAACACTCTCATTACTTAAATCCTTTTACCCTCCTCAGTTTATAATATAGTTGTCTTAAATATTTCCTTTACATACATTGAAAACCATACCAGTGTTATAAATTTTGCTTCAACCATCAAACATAATTTAGAAAACATAAGAGAAGCATTTATTGTATTTACTCATATTTTTACTCCTTCATTGTTTTTCTTCCTTACTGACATTCCAAGATTCCTTCTTTTAGCATTTCCTTTCTGATGTAGTACTTTTTTAGGCCATTCTTTTAGAGTAAATCTGATGGTGATAACTTCTTAGTTTTCCTTCACTGGAGAATGTCTTGATTTTGCCATCATTCCTGGAGGATATTTTTGCTGGATATAAAATTCTGAGTTGACAGTCCTTTTATTTTAGCAGTTGAAAAAGGTTTTGCCACTTCTTTCTGATGGTTAGTGATGAGAAATCTGCTGTCATTTAAATTAAAAATTTTTTTTCCCTTATAAGTAAGGTGTCATTTCTCATTGTTTTCAAGTTTTTTCTTTGTTTTTAGTTTCAGAAATGTGATTTTGATGCGTTTTGGCATAGATTTCTTTCGGTTTATTCTGTTTGAGTTTACTCAGCTTCTTGAACCTGTGGGTCTCTGGTTTTTTTTGTGCCAAATTTGGGAATTTTTCAGCCATTATTTCTTTGAATACCTCTTCAGTTCCACCGTCTTTCCTCTCTCCTTCTTGGACTTCAACAACACAGATGTTAGATCTTTTGTTATAGTCCCAGAAGTCCCTGAGGTTGTGTTTATTTATTTTTAAAATTCTTCTCTCTGTTGCTTAGCTTGGGTGATTTCTGTAGTTTTCTCTTCAGGTTCACTGCTTCTTTATTCTGTCCTCTGCCTTCTGCTGTTAAGACAATCCATTGAGAGCTTTTTAATTTTTTGTTACAAAGTTTTTTGGTTTTCAAATTTCTACTTGATTCTTCATATTTTCTATTTCTTTGCTGAATGTGTTTTATGTGTTCAAAATTGCTTGTTGAAACACTTTTAATAATGGCTGTTTTAAGATCCTTGCCAGATAATTCTAACATTTTTGTTATTTTGTTGTTGGTATCTGTGTCTTTTCTTTTTTGAAATTTTCCTGGTTCTTCATAAGATAAGTGGCTTTGACTGAATCTTGGACATTTTGGTCGTTATGTTATGAGACTCTGGATATTATTTAAATCTTCTATATTAGCAGGTCTCCTTTCAAGCTATGCTAGTAGGGGAGGCAAGGCTCCCCTAATTACTATCAGATGGGTGTGGAAATCCAGCTTCTCTACTTGGCTTCTGTTGACAACCTAGTATGACATCCTCTTTAACAAGGTGAATAATACCTTTTTGTTGCTGGGTGGAGGTGGGAGTTCAGGCTCCCCACTAGGCCTCCACTGGTATTATCCTATTTGGGAGGAGGAGGGCCTCTACTCATACTACAAGTCTCCAGCTCTTTCCTTAGCCTTCTCTGACACCAACCCAGCAAAGCTATTGGGATGCCTGCTTATGTTGCTAGGCTGCTCCTTTCCTGGTTCTCTGGCTAGAGAGAGCAGGATTTTCTTGAGGCTTTTATTGGTCTTCATTTGTTGGTGTTTCTGGGTTATCAGCTTTTCCAGAATCCAGTCCAGGATATATGAGGCATAAAGGATACCCAAGATTGGGCCAGACACAATGGCTCATGCCTGTAATTCCAGCACTTTGGGAGGCCAAAAGAGGAGGATTGCTTGAGCCCAGGAGTTTGAAACTAGCCTGAGCAACATAGTGAGACCATGTCTCTATAAAAATTTAAAACTTATCCAGGTATGGTGGTGTGTGCCTGTAGTCCCAACTACTTGGGAGGCTGAGGTGGGAGGATTGCTTGAGCCCAGGAGTTTGAGGGTGCAGTGAGCCAGGATTGCGCCATTGCACTCCAACCCAGGCTACAGAGTGAGACTTTGTCTCAATAAATAGCTAGCTAGCTAGCTAGTTAGACAGCTAGATAGATAGGTGGATAGATAAAAGAATACCCAGGGAGCTCACCACCCACCCTGTTGTTTCTCAGGTCCCAAAGTCCCAAGCTGGTCTGACTGGTTCTCTTCATCTTTCAGTTATTTCTTATGTCTGTCCTATGAATAATGTCCAGGATATTTAGTTGTACTTAGTGGGAGGAATATAAAAAAGTCTATCTATTTCATCTTTCCAGAAGCAGAAGTCCCCGAGATTGCCTTGTTATTAAAAAAGTTTAACAGCTTTATTGAAGTATAATTACATACAATAAATTGCACATACTTAATGTGTCCAGCTTGATAAGTTTTGACATGTATTCACCTGTGGAACCATTACCACAATCAAGATAATGAACATGGATATCCAAGAGCGTATGAGTCATGGATTTCTCTGTGTCTAGAAATCTATCCTTCCTGTGCTTCTCTGTGCCTCTACCCTTCTTTACTCCCTCCCCAGAGGAAGCCACTGATTTGCTTTCTATACTGGAACCACACACTGTGTACTCCCTTTTTTAGGGACAAGGGCGTGTCTGGCTTCTTTCACTTAGCATAATTACTAATTAATACTATATCAATAATTCCTTTTTATGCTGAGTAGTAGTTCATTGCATGGCTGTATCACAGTTAATTTATCCATTAATCTGTTGATGGACATTTGGATTTGTTTGCAGTATTTGACTACTATAAATAAAGCCACTATGAACATTTGTGTACAAGTCTTTGAACGGACATATGTTTTCCTTTCTCCTCATGAGGTTAGCTACCTAGGAGTAGAACAACTAGATCATAAGAGAGATACATGTTTAACTTTTAAAGAAACTGCCAAGCTGTTTTCCAAAGTGGTTGTACCATTTTACATTCACTCCAGCAATATATGAGAGTTCCAATTCCTTCATATCCTTGCCAACACTTGGTGTGGTCAGTCTGAAAAATTTTTTAGCCATTCTAATAGATATATAGTAATATTTCATTGCAGTTTTAACTTGCATTCCCCTCGTTAATAATGATTTTGAGCATCTTTACATGTGCTTACTTGCCATCTGTAAGGGAAAATAGACTGTTTTCTTCTCTATACTTTTACTCAGTATTTCTGTGAGCAGATGTGTGGATGTCTTTTCCCCTACGCCAAGCAATTCTCCAATTCCCTGCAGACACCAACTAGGTGTTCCATAATTTAAGTCAACTTTGACACTATCTACTGTGAGATATCGTCAGATTCCACAGACTAAGGGCTCAGCCCTCAGCACTGACTCAACTTCATATGCCAGTTTCAAGTTCAGGTTGTCAGCTGTGCTTCTGACCAATGGGCTATAAATGGAGGTTTCCATGACTGCCCCTCATGTTTGATCATTTGCTAGAACTCAGGGAAACAGTTTACATACTAGACTGCCAATTTATTACAAAGGACATGTATCTGAAACAGCCAAGTGGAAGAGGTACACAGGGCAAGGTAAGGGGAAAGGGACATGAAGCTTCCATGCCTTCTCCAGGTGAGCCACCCTCCCAGCACCCCCACATGTTCACCAACCCAAAGCTCTCTGATTCTAGTCCATTTGGATTTTCATGGAAGCTTCATTATGTAGGAATGGTTGATTAAATCATTGGCCATTAGTGATTAGCTCAACACTAGTGCCTCTTTTCTTCCTGGAGGTCAGTGGTGGGAAGTTAGAGTTGGGGCTAAAAGGTACAGCCTGCTAATCTTGTGGTTGGCTCCTCTGTTAATAATCCCCTATCCTGAGGCTATCCAGCAGGTCCCAGCCAGGGTCATCTCATTAGCATATAAAAAGACACATCACTTGGAGATGCCAGGGATTTTAGGAACTGTATGCCAGGAAGTGGGGATTAAGACCAAAATATATATTTCTCATTATATCACAATATTACACCATCCATGTATGTTCTTTGGTAAAGTTCAAATCTTTTGTCCATTTTAAAATTGAGCTATTTGCTTATTACTGAATTTTGATTGTTCTTTATGTATTCTAGATACAATAAGTTTATCAGACATATGCTTTGCAAATTTTTTTTACAATCCGTGTTTTGTATTTTCATTAACTTAGCAATCTCATTCAAAGAGCAGAAGTTTTCAATTTTGGTGAAATCCAATTTATCAATTTATTCTTTCATGAATTGTGCTTTTGATGTTATATCTAAGAAATTACTACCTAATGCAAGGTTGGGGTTTCTCTTATTTTTTTTCCTAAAATTTTATAATTTTAGGTTTCCCTTTTAGGTCTATTCATTTTGAGTTAATTTTGTATATGGTACAAAGTTTATTTTGTTGCAGATGGATATTCAATTGTTTCGACATAGTTTGTTGAAAAGACTAGTCTTTCTCCACTTAATTGCCTTGTCAAAAATTAGATGTTCACATATATGTGTGTCTATTACTGGACTCTCAGTTCTGTTTTATTGACCTATTTGTCTGTCTTTACACTCTTACCACACTGTCTTGATTATTATAGTTTTATAATGCTTGAAATCAGGTGGTGTTAGCCCTCTAAATCTGTTCTTGTTTTTCTTAGTTATTTTGATTATTCTAGGTCCTTTACACTTCTATATGGATTTTATAATCAGTCTGTCAATTTCTACAAAAAACTGGCTAGGAGTTTGGTTGGGATTGTGTTGCATCTATAGATCCACTTGGGGAAAATTGACAATTTTCAGTATTGAATCTTACAACCCATGAATGTGGCATATCTCTCAATTTATTAATATCTTCTTTAATTTTTCTCATCAGTGATTTTTAATTTTCAGTGTATAGATCTTTCACATTTTTGTCAGATTTATCTCTAAGTACTTAATTTTTTTGATACTATTGTAAATACATTTTTATAAATTTTAATTTCTGATGTTTGCTAATATACAGAAATACAACTGATTTCGTATATTCTTCCTATATCCTTCAACCTTGCTAAACTCATTAGTTCTAATAGCTTTCTAGAGATTCTGTAGAATTTTCTATATAGTTGATTATCTGTTAGTTTGCTAATAGATAATCTGAATAGTAAATAAAGAAAACTTACTTCTTTCTTTTAATATGGATAACTTTTGCTTATTTTATTTGTCTCTTGCACTGGTTAGACTCTCCAATATAATGTTAGGTAAAAGTGGTGAGATTGGACACCCTTATGTTGTTCCTGATCTTAAGGAGAAAGCATTTATTTAATTTTTTGTTACTAAGTATGACATTAGGTGTAGATTTTTTTGTAGCTATTCTTTATCAGATTGAGGATGCTCCCTTCTATTTGTAGTTTGAGAGTTTTTTTTAAGTCACAAATGGATGTTTGATTTTGTCATCTGATTTTCTGTGTCTATTGAGATGATCATGTGGTTTTTCTTTTGTTCATGGAAGCTTCATTATGTAGGAATGGTTGATTAAATTTAATATCTTAAATTTACATTTAACATAATGAGTTACATTGATTGATTTCTGAATGTTAAACCAACATTACATTCCTAGGATAAACCCCACTTTGTTATACTATTTTATCTTTTGAATGTATTGTTAGATTCATGTCGCTCAAGTTTTATTAGAGTTTTTGCATCTATGTTTATGAGAGATATTGGTCTATAGTTTTCTTGTAATGTCTGTCTGGTTTGGGTGTCAGGGTGATGCTGGTCTCATATAATGAGTTGGGAAGTATTTCTTCCTTTTTAGTTTTCTGAAACTTTATATAGAATTGGTATTATTTCTTCCATAAATATTTTATAGCATTTACCAGTGAATCCATTTGGATCTGGCAATTTCCTTGCAGTAATGTTTTTAATTGTAAATTTAATTTCTTTTATAGATATAGGGCTATTTAGGTTATCTATTTCATCTTAAGTAAGCTTTGTTAGTGTGTGATTTTGTTTATTTTATCTACTTTCTCCTAATTGGTTGCACAAAGTTGTTCAAATATTGCTGCATTACCCTTTTAATATATGTAGAATCTGTGGTGACATATTATTTTACTCATTATATTGGTATTTGAATGTTATTTTTTACCTCATCATTCTGACTAGGGGTTTATCAATCTTATTGATCTTTTCAAATAAATAGCTCTTGGTAGAATTGATTTTCTCAATTGTTTTTTCTGCTCTAAATATTATATTTCCTTCTATTTACTTTGGATTTAATTTGCTCTTCTGTTTCTTCTTCTAATTTTTTAATATTTGTGGGTATAGAGTAGGTGTATCTGTTTCTTAAGGTGTAAAAAGGTCATTGATTTGAAATATTTCTTCTTTTCTACTACATCATTTTCTGATATAATTTCCCCATAAATACTATGTTAGCCTCATTTAAAAAATTTTGATTTTGGGTTTTTATTTTCATTCAGTTCAAAATATTTTCCTGTTTGGTTTCTTCTTTTACTCATGGATTATTTAGAACTGTATTGTTTAGTTTCCAAACACTTGGGACATTTCCAAAGATGTGCCCATTACTTATTTCCAAGTTAATTCCAAATGGTCAGAGAATGATTTTTATGGTTTGAATTCCTTTAAATTTATTGCAACTTGTTTTATGGCACCAAATATGGTCTACCTTGGTGAATATTCTGTTTGCTCAGGAAAAGAATTGTGTTTTGCTGTTGTTGTTTGGAATGTTCTATAAATATCGATTAGGTTAAATTGGTTGGTAGTGTTGTTTAAATCTTCTACGTCCTTACTTGTTTTCTATTTATTCTATGAATTATTGAGAGTGGGGTATTGAAACTTATGATGATAATTGTGGGTTTGCTTATTTCTCCTTACAATTCTATTACATTTTGTTTCATGTATGTTGAAGCTTTGTTATTAGGTACATAAACATTTAGTATTGTTATGTCCTCTTAATAAATTGATTCCTTTATCACTATAAAATAATCCTGTTAATCTCTATTAATATTATTTTCTCTGAAATCTCCTTTGTCTAATTCAAATGTAGCCACTCCAGCTCTCTTTTGATTAATATTAACATGAAATATCTTTTTCCATTATTTTACTTCTTGCCTATTTGCATCTTTATATTAAAAGTAGTTTTTTAATAGGCAGCATATAGTTGTGTTATGCTTTTTACATGTAATCTGACAATATTTTTAAATTAGGGGTATTTAGAAAATTTACATTTAATGTGATTATGTTTTCTCTCTTTTTTGTTGGTTTATTAACTATAACTTGTTAATTTAATGATTGCTTAGTGTTTATAGTGTACATCTTTAATTATAGTTAACCTTCAAATTATATTATTCTACTTCATGAATAGTATAAGGAGTCTACCATAGTACTGTGATAAACAGAATAAGGCCCTTGCCCCACCCCAGACATCCACATTTTAATTACTGAAATCTGTGCCTATGTTACCTTACGTGGCAAAAGGGACTTTGAAGACAGGATTAAGAATTTTGAGATGGTAAGATAATCTTGGATTATCCAGGTGGGCCTAATGTAATCACAAGGGTTCTTATAAAAAGAAAACAGAGTTCAGGAGGAGTTCAGAGTCAGACTGGATGTGATGATGGAAGCAGAAGTCAAAGTGACACAATAGAGGAACAGGCCATGCACCAAAGAATGTAGGTGGCCTCTAGAAGCTATTATAGAAAAGGCCAGGTAACAGATTGTCTCCTAGAGTCTCTAGAAGGAATGTAATTCTGCTGACACCTTGGTTTTAGTCCACTGAGACTGATTTTGGCTTTCTGACCTCCAGAATTGTAAGATAACAAATTTGTGGTGCTTCAAAGCTCTAAGTTTGGGGTAATTTGTTACAGCAATAGGAAATTACTACAAGTATACTTTTTTTTTTTTTTTTTTTTTTTTTTAAACAGAGTCTTGCTCTGTCGCCCAGGCTGGAGTGCAGTGGTGTGATCTTGGCTCACTGCAAACTCCACCTCCCGGGTTCATGCCATTCTCCTCCCTCAGCCTCCCAAGTAGCTTTGTGCAATTGTTGTTATACATTTTATTTTTTATGTATAGTATAAACCACATACTACATTTTCAGTGTGTATTTATTTATTTATTTATTTTTAGACTGAGTTTCACTCTTGTTGCCCAGGCTGGAATGCAATGGTGCCATCTCGGCTCACTGCAACCTCTGCCTCCTGGGTTCAAGCGATTCTCCTGCCTCAGCCTCCCAAGTAGCTGGGATTATAGGCATGTGCCACCATGCATAGCTAATTTTGGTAATTTTAGTAGAGATGGGGTTTCTCCATGTTAGTCAGGCTGTCCTCGAACTCCCAACCTCAGGTGATCTGCCCACCTTGGCCTCCCAAAGTGCTGGGATTACAGGTGTGAGTCACCGCGCCTGGCTGTCATTGTATTTTTTAAAATAGTCAATCATCTTTTAATGAGTTTAAAATAGTAAGAAAAACATCTTGTATAATTATTCATGTACTAAACCATTTCTGATGCTGTTCATTCTTTTGTGTAGATCCACATTTAGGTCTGGTATTACTTTCCTTCTGCCTGAAGGACTTCTTTTTAACATTTCTTAGAGTATGGGTTTGTTGATGAATTATTTCAGCTTTTGTATATCTGAAACTATCTTTAGTTTGCCTTAGTTCTTGAAAGATATTTTAGCTGGATATAGAACTCTAGTTTGACAAGTTTTTTTTTTTTTTTTTCTTTCAGTATTGTAGGGATGTTGAACCACCCTTTTCTTGCTTGCATTGCAAAGATAAGGATGTTCCTGTATATGTAACATGTCTCCTTTCTCTGGTTGCTTTTAATATTTTCTCTTTATCACTATTTTTGAGCAGTTTTGATTATGATATGCTTTGCTATAGTTTTCTTAATGTTTCTTATACCTAGTTTTATTGAGCTTCTTAGATCTATGGGTTTGCAGTTTTCATCAAACTACAGAAATTTCCAGCCCTTATTTCTTTTTTAATTCTTCCTTCCTTCCTTCCGTTTCTCCAATCTCTCTCTCTCTCTCTCTCTCTCTCTTTCTCTCTCTCTCTCTCTCTCTCTCTCTCTCGGAGACAGGATCTTACTATGTTGCCCAGCCTACTCTCAAACTCCCGGGCTTAGGCCATCCTCCCACCTTGGCCTCCCAAAGTGTTGGGATTAAAGGCATGAGCCACTGCACCCGGCCTCTAGCCATTATTTCTACAAGTATTTTTTCTTCACTGTCTTCAATTACACATATATTAGGCTGTTTGAAGTTGCCCCATACCTCATTTATGCCATTATTCTTTTTTTGTTTTCTCTTTTTTCCTGTGGGTTTCATTTTGGAATAGTTTCTATTGCTGTGTTTTTAAGTTTACCAGTCTTTTCTTCTGCAATGTCTAATCTGACATGAACTCCATCTGATAATTTTTTTGTCTTGCACATTATAGTTTTCATTTCTAGAAGTTAAATTTGAGTCTTAAAAATACATATATCTCCCAAATTTTTACTAAACTTGAACACATAGCATACAAATAATAACTGTTCTAATGTTCTCGCTACTAATTCTAATATCAGTTTCAGTTCTGGGTTGGTTTCAATTGATTGATTTTTCTCCTTATTATAAGTCATATTTTCCAGCTTCTTTACATGCCTTGTAATTTTGGGTTGGGTGCCTCACATTGTGAATTTTACCTTGCTGAATGCTGTAGATATATTTTATTCCTAGAAATGTTCTTGAACATTGTTTTGGGACATATTTAAGTTATTTGGAAACAGTTTGATGTTTTCTTGTCTTGCTTTTAAGATTTGTTAGGTGGAGGTGGAGCAGTACTTAGTCTAGAGCTGCAAAGTATTGCCTATTAGTAGGCAAGGTCTTTCTACTGTACTCTACCCAGTACCCCATGAGTCATATGGTTTTCCATATTGGCTGGTGGAAACAGACTATTTTCGCCCCCTTGTGCACACCAAGCGCTGTTACCTCTAATCTTTTTGGGTAGTTCTTTCTGCAGTCCTGCCTAGTTTCCTCACAAGCATACATGGATCAATGCTAACCTGAATACTTGAAGGGGACCCTCTGTGGATCTCCACGTTCTTTGTGCAACTCTCTTTTGTCGACCCTTCTGTTGCTTGGGTTCTAGTCACTGTGGTCTCCTCAGACTCTTGGTATTTTCTCTTCAACTCAAGCGTGGGGACTCTGTAGGGCTCCACCTGTATTCCTCCTCCTTATGTTCCAGTCTGGAGACTCTCTTAAGGCTGTAAGCTTGGGCAATCACAGGGCTTATCTTGCTTGTTTTCAGTGTCTCAGGAATCGCTGTCCTTCAATGCCTGATGTTCATTGTCTTCAAAACTGTTGTTGATTTCTTTCTTCCTCTCTTTTGGTTTTAGGTGGGAGCTAAATCTGGTCTTTATACTCCATCTTAGTCAGAAATAGATATGCTTTTTATTTTAATTTAATTTTACTTTATAATTGTGTAAAATATTTGCATGGTTCTAATGGTATATTATGAGAAAGTCTAGCGTATCTTCACTTTTACCCTGTTTCTTCTTCCTATAGGCAATTCCTCTTCTTCCTTCTCTTTTTCTTCTTGCTATTATTATTTTATTTTTGTTCTCTCTAGGTAATTTTTTTTTTTTTAGCTTTTCTCTTATACTCCCTTAAAAAAACATACAAACACACCACACATATATATTTGTCTGAATATGTGTGTATCCTCATTTGTTAAATAAATGATAGTGTGTTATATACATAACAGCCATCCTTTATTATCCACTGGGAATTGGTTCTAGGACCCCAGAAGGTACCAAAATCTGTGGGTGCTCAAGTCCCTTATATAAAATGGCATAGGCATATTTGCATATAACCTACACACATTCTCCCATATTCCTTAAATCATTTTTAGATTACTTATAATACCTAATACAATGTAAATGCTATGTAAATAGTTGTTATACTGTATTTTTTAAAAAATGTATTTTAAATTGTTGTATTGTCATTTTCTATTTGGAAACTTTGATCCTGTTACCTGGTTCTGAGCAGGGGTAGTCACTACCTCTTTCCTACAACTCTTGTTCCTCTTTAGTTCCTCGTCTTCTTGGTTAGCTCCCCTTCAAACCCAAGCAGATATATGGGATGCAGGATTGGGATGTAGCTGTTTGCTGTTGGAACAGAGGGTGGACAAATTGGTATAACTTACAGGAAGATAGATTTTGATTCAAAATAAGGTCATGGTGAATCTCTTTATCACAGTAAGAGTTGGCCGACAGTGGGACACTCTGTCCCGTGACGTAATAAATTCTTCATTGAAGGGAAGTTTCAGGGGCAGCTGCGGGTCCACCTCTCTGAGATCCTGCAGGGAGAGGGCCTTTCCCTGGGAGGGCTTGAACTGCAGTTCAGCTCTGGATGGGGAAAGATGAAACTACTTCAGTTTTTTTCTTCCCCATTTCAATTGCTGTTCCTATCCCATATCATCCTCCCTCTTTCCCTCCCTCCCTCCCTCCTTCCCTCCCTCCCTCCCTCCCTTCTTTCCTTCCTTCCTTCCTTCCTTCCGTCCGTCCGTCCGTCCTTCCTTCCTTCCTTCTTTCTTTCTTTCTCTCTTTCTCTCTTTCTCTCTTTCTCTCTTTCTTTCTTCTTGACAGAATCTTGCTCTGTCATGTAGGCTGGAGTGCAGTGGGTTCAACCCTCCTGGGTTCAAGCAGTTCTCCTGCCTCAGCCTCCCAAGTAGCTGAGATTACAGGCATGCACCACCACACCGGCTAATTTTTGTATTTTTGGTAGAGGTGAGGTTTCACCATGTTGGCCAGACTGGTCTTGAACTCCTGGGCATAAGTGATCTGCCAGCCTTGGCTTCCCAAAAGTGCTGGGATTACAGACATCAGCCACTGTACCCGGCCACTCTTCCCTCTCTTTTCTCTCCCATTTCATCTTCTAAATTTTGCATAGCTCATGCTTTGTCTGTGAGAGATGCCCAGAACCCTCAGGATCCACCTGCTGAACTTGTGCAGTGTACGTTACCAGCTATATTCATCTGCTGACCATAAAGGCATCAAGCCTTTCATTGCCAGATGTTTCCATGGAGCCAGTTCTCTCAGCAAGTGTGTGAGTTTCTGATTGTGTGTGTGTCTGTGTGCATCACGTTTGTGCTTACACATGGGCATGAGTGTTGTAGCTGGAGTTGCAGCTCAAAATAACAGAAAAGGAGTTTGCTCAGTGGGGTATGTGAAGTGATGGGTAGCAGTGGCCTTGGTTACCAGGGAAGACTGGTTTCCCCTCTTGTCTTCGGCCACTTGTTTCCCCTCCTTCATATCCCCTCCCCAGCCCTGGGCTCACTCCCCAAGGTTAATTTTCCTCACAGCAGCTGTGACTCCATCCTCCTTCCCCACCTCCATCTGCCACACATGCACACACACGAACACATATGCACACACACACACACGCTTTGAGTTATGTGCCTCCTGTTCTAATGAGATAAACAACATAAGTCTCATGGGGCCCTGCTCTTCCCTCTGTAAGTGGAACTCCAGCACTGAACGTGTTGTTCCTATAAAGGAACCCTGGTGTCTGTCAGCCTGGTGAGGAGGGCAAGGAAGGGGCCAAGGAGCCCCAGGGGAGCTCTTGGGACCATTTGCTTGTTGTGATGAGGTGGATTCAAAGCAGACATGAAACAGAAGGCTGTTTCTACCCTCATGGCTAAAGAATCAAGTGGCAGCTTGGTGGATGGGGCGGGGGTCCGTCCTGTTGCATGGGTGTGGAGTCCAAGACTAGGTCAGCTAACTTGTGACAGTTAAAAACTGACATCTGTCATCTTTATGGATATAGAGAGCTTTCTCTTGAATATAAGTGAATCCCCATGACAGCCCCTAGGAGGTAGGTATTAATGTTATTAATGCCCTTGTCGTACAGCTGAGGCAATAGGCTCAGAAAGGTGTTAGGATGTTTCCCAGGACTCACGTGCTTTTCCTTTGCACTGCAGAGCGTCTCCGATCCAGCAGAGAAAGAATGAAACAAAAACAGCCCCTTCTTCTGGAGATTCGAACTAGCTGCTAAAATGAATTCTCCCAGAAGAATGGGCCTAAAGCTCCAAGCAGAGTGGCCTGGGGCTTCTCTGGTACCGCTGACCGTCAAGCACAGTGACTGCTGTCTCAGGGAGGGTGTAGGACCTGGTCAAGTGTGGACACTTTTGCACTCTTGCCATGTAGACCTTTAGGGGGCTGCTGGTGGGGCCAGCTCGCTCTTACTTACCTGTGTTTGATTGGGTTGGAAGCACCATGAAGCGGCCTCTGGGCTACGAAGGAAACCTAAGGCCCAGAGACGGCCGTGGGAGGAGAGGGGGTGCAGGGAGCTCTGACCTCAGGCCTGAGCCTTCACTTCTGGAGTCCCTCTTGGGTGGTTTGGATCTGGGTGGATGAGTCCCCTGGAGCCAGGAACAGCAGGGCCAATGGTCATTCGATTCTGACATTTCTGAGTGCAGGTCAGCTCTGGATTCTAAGAACCAAGGGCTGGGGAGCTCAGAATCTCCAGCTTGCTTGCAATCTTGCAACCTGTGGAGCAGCTGTGTGATTACACATAAAGAGACCTGAATATTTTCGTTCCTTTAATGCTGGGATAATTGACTCTGTCTTAGACCCATCCCGATAAATGGGTAGAGTTGACTGGTAAAAATGAAAATGAATGAATGAGTATATAGCAATGAAAGTTACATAGATTTTCTCTGCAAAGGTGAAGAATGAAGCCAGTTTCCCTTCTTAACTTTTAAGGGCCCTGAAATGGAAGACAGCAGATGGAAATCAGGTGCTGATGTTTCCTGAGCCCATGGTCCTAGGTGTGTGCAGTGACACTTTTGTGGTAGGCCGCCTGCATCCAGCAGCTGTCATGTGCCACATTTACCTGCAGAAGACAGAGTTGTGACTTTAAAGGGAAGCTGCAACATATTCGTTCATTAATTCAATGAGTATTTAGTTTGGTTCCGCTCTGTGTCGGGCACAGTTCTGATTCTGGGATTTCTGACAAGAACAAGACAGAAAAGTCCTTGTCCTCATTAGGCTTTTCTTCCTATTGGGGGTTGGTTGGCTTGCTGGTTTATTATGGGGATTATTAGACACTCTCTTCAAGACTGCGAATCACCTAGCCAGTCTGAAAATTACCTAGCCAGTCTCAAATACCTGCCTTTTCACCCCTCAGCCTCCTCCCCACCCCATTTCCCTGGGAATAGTCTGTGGCCTAGCATGGAGAAGCCCCTGTTCCTCCAAGGCCTGTGGCTGCCACCGGAGCCACAGAGTTGTTGTCTGGTGAGCAGGAAGGCTCCTCATGGTGCTTGGCATGCAGCATGGTGTCAAAGGCCACACACACACACGGTGTGGCATGTGAGCCCAGCCCCTGGCCTCCTGCCTGTTTTTTTTTTTTGTAAGGCCAGGCACATAGGCTGGGATATAGAGGTATGCGGGCTCTGCAGGTCATGTGGCCTGGTCACCACAGTGGGCTTATGTTCTCATGGGGGCTACACAAGGCTCCATTTGCCTGCAGTGAGCTGCCAGCAGCCGGAGGTGGGAGATGCCTCTGAGTAGATCTAGTGTTTTTGGTTCTGTCTCTTTGCGATGCTTCTCAATCCAGGCTGTCCATACGGTAGGCCAACTGACTACTGCTCCATTTTGAAGGAAACCTGCTTAACCTGGATCCGGATGGAGGGGCGGTGGATAGAGATCCACTGCTTTGGAGACACTGCAAAGGTCCCTCTTGTCTGAAGGTCCAGTTGGTGATCTCTCCAGGCAGGAGAGCAGAATTGGTTTTGGTGAAGGCAATGGCTCTTGTTGGCATGTGCTTGCTGAACAGCATGGTGGAGCTGACAGAGCCAGGGTCCTGGGGTCAGATGACCTAGATTCAGCCTTGCCACTGCCAGCAGTCAGCTTTGTGATGTTGACAAGTCACTTCTCTCTGGGCTTCAGCTCCCTCTCCTTGTGAATGACAGGGTTAGTTAGGGTCGTTTCCAAGGCCCCTTCCAGCCTGGAGCCTTTAATCTTTACATTGTCTCTGTCCACAGGCCTTGCCCCGGGCCAACTGTATACATACCCTGCCCGCTGCTGGCGCAAGAAGAGACGATTGCACCCACCTGAAGATCCAAAGCTGCGGCTGCTGGAGATAAAACCTGGTCAGTGCGCTCTGGAGCTTGGTTGGGTCCGTGATGGGAAAGGTGGGAGGACTGGGCTGGGCCCAGGACAAGGTTGGTTTACTCCTTTGTCCATAGAGCTAAGTTTTCCGGGAGAGGGAACACGCCCACATTGTGCTCAAGGGTGCACCTCTGTGCCTGCTGAGTAGAAACATGACCACGCGTACACCCGAGCTTTTCTCCCCTCTGGGTGTCTCGTGCCTTCCCTTTGCCACCCCAGGGGAGGAAAGCAAGCAAGCAGGAGCAGCATGGGACCAGTTCCAGGATGACTTTCCCGACAGAACTGAAGGCTGTGCAGCTCTTTCGGGTCATGTGATACCTTTCTTGTGGCCTCAAGTAAAGAAATCTTGGCTCAGTTTGTATATTTCTGAGGAGAAGAGAGTACACTGTGGACCCTCTACCCCTTACCCTGTATGAGCTTTGGAGCATCTTACACAAAAAGGGGTCAGTTCACTAAAAATTGCACTTACCTTGGATGCGGATGGAAGAGTTTCAGTTTAAAATTTACCCGAGTGACGCAGATTGCTCTGTGGCCACACAGAAGGAATTGGTGGGGTTATGTTTATACTGATCTAATATATATACATTATTGAGACGGAGTCTAGCTTTGTTGCCCAGGCTGGAGTGCAGTTGTGCGATCTCCGCTCACTGCAACCTCCGCCTCCCGAGTTCAAGTGATTCTCCTGCCTCAGCCTCCCAAGTAGCTGGGATTACAAGTGTGCACCACCACTCCCAGCTAATTTTTGTGTTTTTAGTAGAGACAGTGTTTCACCATGTTGGCCAGGCCGGTCTTGAACTCTTGGCCTCACGCGATCCACCTACCTTGGCCTCCCAAATTGTTGGGATTATAGGCATGAGCCACCGTGCCTGGCCTATGCTAATCTAATATCACACTTCTGACTATGTGGCTGTCTTCAGACCTGTGTCTGTGTTGCAGCAAGTCAAGTGATTACCCTAGGCCCTTAGCTTTAAAGCCATCTTTGTTTTTGAGGGTGCCAGGCTGGGATATGACTCAGGGTGGTAGGGACAGTGCTGTTCAGTGGTGCAAATAGAGTTGACATACTTCCTCCCACTGTCACCAAAGCATTGCAGACTGTCAAGGCTGGCTGCCTGGCAATGGTACCTCACTCCTTCCTTTCAACACTGGTCCCTTAAGCTGACTTTGCTCTGCAAAAGCTCTACCTACAGTTCCAGGGTTACGACTGCTTTGATTGTTCACTTCAATTCACTTGAGTAGAAGTTTTATTTGTTTATTTTATTTGTTAGGGGTGAGTGGGCTCCAGATTCTTCAATATGCTCTCTCCCAGGTCTCTAGGGTCCTTATACCAATTTACAGACCCTTGCAAATACTCCAGGGTGATGACCGAGTTTGTCCCAACCCCCGCCTTGTTGCAGGTTGTAGGAGATCATCAGGGTCTCCTAGACCAGCACGATGCAATAGAAATATAATGCAAGCCACATGTGTCGTTTTACTTTGTCTACTAGTTACATTAAAAAAAGGAAAAAGAAACAGGGAAATGAATTTCAATCATATATTCCATTTAACTCAACATATCAAAAACATCATTTCAGCATGTCATCAATATAAAAATTATGAGATCGTTTATGATCTTTTTTGGTACTCTTTTTGAATTCCGTTGTGTATTTTACACATCCCCACATCTCTTTTTGGACTAGCCACAGTTCAAGCACTCAGTAGACACATGTGACTAGTGGTGACCGTATTGATCGGTGTGGTTCTAGACCTACATTCAAAGTGCGGTTCTGACCAGCAGTGGCAGCATCACCTGGGGCTTGTCAGACGTGCAGAAGCATGGTCCTCGCTCCCGACCTGCTGCATTTTATCATGATCTCCTGGAGTGCATCCCCAGAATGCATGATGAAGTGTGAGAAATGCTGGTCTCGAAGACTTATAGGTAGCTAGACTACAAGTCACCCTGGCATGACCATAAGCACGAAAAAAGTCTTACGTAATTTTTAAATTAAAAACTTTTAAAATTTATTTGACTTTGAGTAGGTAATACAGTTACATGTACAGTTTTTATTTTATTTTATGTTTTTATTTTTGTTTAGAGGATAGGGTCACACTCTGTTGCCCAGTCTGGTGTGCAGTGGCTCCAAAGAGCTCACTATAGCCTCCAACTCCTGAGCTCAAGCGCTCCTTCCACCTTAGCCTCCTCAGTATGTGGGGACTACAAGTGCATGCCACCATGTCTGGCTAATTTTGTCTTTTCTGTAGAGACAAGGTCTCACTCTGCTACTCAGGCTAGTCTTAAACTCCTGGCTTCAGATAATCCTCCTGCCTCGGTCTCCCAGAATGCTAAGATTACAGGCAGGAGCTACTGTGCCTGGCAGTTACATATTTTGACATTCAAAAGATAAAAGGATATACTGTATCATGAAAAATAAGACCCAGTCTCTCCAAAGGTAATCAATAGTAGCAGTGTTTTTTTTTTTAGATTCCTTCAAGAGATAATTCATGCATGCACCGGGAATTAAATCTATCTAGCTTTCCCTCCTCTTTTTACACAGCACAACCACTTTGGGTTTTGCACTTTTCAATTAAAAATGTGTCTTAGATATTGTCCACAGCAAAATGTAAAGAGTTTCTTCATTTCTTTTCTGTAATTACATAATATTCCATTGTATGAATGTACCACAATTTGTTTAACTGGCTGTTCTCAATTTTTGTTTCTAAATTTTCCAATTTAACCAGTGATGCAATGAATATTTTGCGTGTATATGAGGATGTCTCACATGTAAGTTGTCAATTTAAAGGGTTTTATTATAAGTGCTTGACACGTTTTAAATTATTAGTCTTTATTCTTAACATTTCTGTAAAAGTCTTGGTTAAGAACAATTTTTATCAGACTAATTAGGTCTCCTTTTATAGAAGCAAAGACGTTTAGTACTACACAATACCTTAGATATCACTAACTCCGATTCCTTATTTTATTAGAGTCTAGACAGTTTAATAAACTTGTTCAAAGTCACACAGCAATTTGTGTGGGTCCAGCAGAAAATCTAGGTTGCCTGATTTCACTGTTCAATGCTTTTTCTGCTTCCTCATACTATTGATAGGTATACTAACTTAAACTTTAGCAAGGCTTCTTCTCTTAAAAACTTTATTTTATGATTATAAAACTAATATATAAATTATTAAAATAACCAAGAGATAGTTGAAATTCCTTTAGTCATAAACATTGGAAGTTCAAGTCAAGCAATTTTAAGCAGAAAAAGGGAAGTTGGCTCATGTACCAGTAAATCCCCAGGTTTGTCTTGCTTCAGGCATAGCTGCATCCAGGTGCTCAAACATAGTGAGAGTAGTGAGGGCTACATGTCTCTTTCTTTCTTTCTTTCTTTCTTTCTTTCTTTCTTTCTTTCTTTCTTTCTTTCTTTCTTTCTTTCTTTCTTTCTTTCTTTCTTTCTTTCTTTCTTTCTTTTTCTTTTCTTTCTTTTCTTTCCCTTCCTTCCTTCCTTCCTTCCTTCCTTCCTTCCTTCCTTCCCTCCCTCCCTCCCTTTCTTTCTTTCTCTTTCTTTCTTTCTTTCTTTCTTTCTTTCTTTCTTTCTTTCTTTCTTTCCTCTTTCTTTCTTTCTTTCTTTCTTTCTTTCTTTCTTTCTTTCTTTCTTTCTTTCTTTCTTTCTTCTTTCTTTCTTTCTTTCTTTCTTTCTCTCTCTCTCTCTCTCTCTCTCTCTCTTTCTTTCTTTCTTTCTTTCTTTCTTTCTTTCTTTCTTTCTTTCTTTCTTTCTTTCTTTCTTTCTTTCTTTCTTTCCTTCCTTCCTTCCTTCCTTCCTTCCTTCCTTGCTTCTTTCTTTCTTTCTTTCCTTCTTTCCTTCTTTCTCTCTTCCTTCCTTCCTCCCTCCCTCCTTCCCTTCCCTTCCCTTCCTTGCTTCTTTCTTGCTTTCTTTCTTTTTCTTTCTTGCTTTCAACAGGATCTCACTCTGTCACCCCAGCTGCAGTGGCACAATCACAGCTCACTGCAGCCTCAACTTCCCCAGATGGCAGCAGGCAAAGAGAGAGCTTGTGCAGAGAAACTCTTGTTTTTAAAACCATCAGATCTCGTGAGACCCATTCACTAGAATGAGAACAGCATGGGAAAGACCCACCTCCATGATTCAGTTATCTCCCACTGGGTTCTTCCCACATTGTGGGAGTTAGGGGAGCTACGAGATGAGATATGCATGGGGACACAGAGCCAAGCCATATCATTCCACCCTGGACCCTCCCAAATCTCATATCTTCACATTTCAAAACCAATCATGCCTTCCTAACAGTCTCCCAAAGTCTGAACTCATTTCAGCATTAACTCAGAAGTCCACAGTCCAAAGTCTCATCTGAGACAAGGCAAGTCCTTCCATCTATGAACCTGTAAAATCAGAAGCAAGTTAGTTACTTCCTAGATACAATGGGGGTACAGGCACTAGATAAATACAGCCATTCCAAGTGGGAGAAATTGGCCAAAACAAAGGGGCTACAGGTCCCATTCAAGTTTGAAATCCAGCATGACAGTCAAATCTTAAAACTCCAAAATGATCTCCTTTTACTCCATATCTCACATCCAGGTCATGCTGGTGCAAGAGTTGAGTTCCCATGATCTTGGACAACTCTGCCCCTGTGGCTTTGCAGGGTGTAGCCTTTCTCCTGGCTGCTTTCATGGGCTGGCGTTGAGTGTCTGCGACTTTTCCAGGTGCAAGGTGCAAGCTGTCAGTGGATCTACCATTCTGGGATCTGGAGGATGGTGGCCCTCTTCTCACAGCTCCACTCAGTGATGCCCCAGTAGGGACTCTGTGTGGGGGCTCCCACCCGACATTTCCCTTTCACACTGCCCTAGAAGAGGTTCTCCATGAGGACCCCACCCCTACAGAAAACTTCTGCCTGGGCATCCAGGCATTTCCATACATCTTCTGAAATCTAGGCAGAGGTTTCCAAACTTCAGTTCTTGACTTCTGTGTACTCACAGGCTCAACACCACATGGAAGCTGTCAAGGCTTGAGGCTTGCACCCTCTGAAGCCACAGCCTGAGCTCTGCATTGGCCCCTTTCAGCCACAGCCAGAGCAGCGGGGACACAGGGCACCAAGTCCCTAGGCTGCACATAGCAGAAGGACCCTGAGTCCAGCCCACAAAACCATTTCTTCCTCCTAAAGCTCCGGGCCTGTGATGGGAGAGGCTGCTGTGAAGACCTCTGACATGCCCTGGAGACATTTTCCTCATTGTCTTGGGGATTAATATTGGGCTTCTTGTTACTTATGCAATTTCTGTAGCCAGCTTGAATTTCTCCTCAGAAGATGGATTTTTTTTTTTTTTTGCATTGTTAGGCTGCAAATTTTCCATACTTTTATGCTCTGCTTCCCTTATAAAACTGAATGCCTTTAATAGCACCCAAGTCACCTCTTGAATGCTTTGCTGCTTAGAAATTTTTTCCACCAGATACCCTAATCATCTCTCTCAAATTCAACATTCCACGAATCTCTAGGGCAGGGGCAAAATGCCCCCAGTCTCTTTGGTAACACACAACAAGAGTCACCCTTGCTCTAATTCCCGACAAGTTTCTCATCTCCATCTGAGACCACCTTAACCTGGACTTTATTGTCCATATGACTATCAGCATTTGGGGCAAAGCCATTCAACAAGTCTCTAGGAAGTTCCAAACTTTCCCACATTTTCCTGTCTTCTTCTGAGTCCTCCAAACTTTTCCAACCTCTGCCTGTTACCCAGTTGCAAAGTTACTTCCATATTTTCGGGTATCTTTTCAGCAATGCCCCACTCTACTGGTATCAATTTACTGCATTAGTCTGTTTTCACGCGGCTGATAAACACATACCTGAGACTGGGTAATTTACAAAAGAAAGGGGTTTATTGGTCTTACAGTTCCATGTGGCTGGGAAGGCCTCACAATCATGGTGGAAGGCAAAGAGGAGCAATCCACATCTTACATGGATGGCAGCAGGCAAAGAGAGAGCTTGCACAGAGAAATTCTTGTGTTTAAAACCATCAGACCTCATGAGACCCATTCACTATCATGAGAACAGCACGGGAAAGACCCGCCCCCATGATGTGAGCATCTCCCACTGGGTCCCTCCCACAACACGTGGTAATTATGGAAGCTGCAAGATGAGATTTGGGTGGGGACACAGAACCAAACCATATCACCCAGCTAAATTTTTTTTTTTTATAGAGATGGGTGTCTCACTATGTTGCCCAGCCTGGTTGCAAACTCCTGGCCTCAAGTGATCCTCCTGCCTTGGGCCTCCCAAAGTGCTGGGATTACAGGGATCAGCCACCACACCCAGCCAGTCTCTGTGTACCTCTAACACTCTCTTCTCCTCATAGGGCAAGTGAGGGGGCTGCCAGCAGCTCCAGTCTCAGCACATACCATACCCAAAAGAAAGGCAGTCCCCCTCAATAACTGTGGCAGAGGAGGCCTAGGAAGGACAGATTAGCTGGCTGGGGTTATTTCCCCCCAACACCAGTCGCTGCCACCCAGGAGATGGGACACTCTGGTTAATCATCATCATCATAACCAGAGTCTGAAGAGCATGCTGTAGTTCATACAGCATTTTCTTTCATGTCAGCTCCTTGGTCCCTACCATAGCCCTGGGAGGTAGAGAGGGAAGGAAGAGGTAAGAGGGTTGTGAGCCCATTTTAGAGGTGAGGGAAATCAGGCTGTGGACAGAGCCAAGGAGAATTTTCTGTGCTGCTCATGTATCTGAGAAGCCCATGTTGGTGGGACTGAGGCAGGCAGCTATTTCTCGAGTATTTGTGCCTTCTGCCTAAAGACATTTACTTTGGGCACACTGGCCTGCCAGTGTTTATGCCCGGCCTGTGGACGAATGTGGAGCAGCTGAGTTCACAGCTGGCTTTGGCCATGCCCCGTTATCGGGCCTGCCGTGACATGCGAGGGGAAGGGAAAGGAAGAACCTAGGACTAGCAGTTTGCTGTAGCCAAGTCCCCACCTGCACATGGTGTCTTGTATCTGTGATCATTTGAGAGGCTTCTTCAGCCTCTGCCCAAGCATGAGGCAGAAGTGGCTAGACCAGATTTCCAGTGGTGAAAGTTCACCCCAGGGATGGGCAGGGTCCTGGGGAAGGGCCCCATCTGCAGAGACAGGTGCCAGCCTTTGTGATGATCGGCCCTCAGGGGAAAAGTTGGGTTCCCCCAAGGCAGGCTTACTCCTCCACACCAGTCCCCAGATGCTGAGAAGCAATGAACAGCCGGGGCTGGAATGAGTCACATGGCAGAGCACCTTCTCAGAGGAACTTGTTCCCCTCTTTGGGTAAACAGACCTACTACTAGGCCTACTAAAAACACAAAAACAACCCCCACAAACCCTAGGCCAGATGCTTGTCATTTCCAAATCCTATTCTGAGTCTGAACAGCCGGGGCTGCGCCTGGCTCCCAGAATGTACCACCACGCCAGCCTGCAGCTGTGGGTGGTGAATGAAGAGGATGTCGGAGTGCCCTGGAGTCAGTGGTTACGAGCCTCAGCCTGGTACCTCCAAGCAGCCAGGGCCCATCTAGAGAATGAGAAACAGAGCAGTCAAAGAAATGTACCCACTGTCTTCCCAGAGGTGACGCAAGTTTGCATTTCAATTTTTTGCGGAGGCCAAAATTTCAGAAGAGTGACTTCATCCAGGGCCTCGGCTAGCCCATATGGTTTGTTTGTGTAAAAGTGGAGGGTGGTGCCCCCTGGGGGGTGGATGTTTACAAAATGTATGATGCCCTTTCTGGTGGGTTAGTAGAGCACGAGCTAGATCTCAGCCTCTCTTCTGTGCCCCTGCTGGGGGTCCCTTTGAGGGTACCACCTGCCCAACTTCCAGAGGCTCTGCCCTCATCATTCATAAAACGCAGTTTCCACTTGAGAGGACTCCTCCCTTTTTGGGGGTAGGTCCTCCCTCAGGAGGGCTAACAGGGCTAACTTGGGCAGTATTTTATAATGACTATCTCTTATTTTTATTCCACTTGATTTGGGCTCAAGGAGAGCTCAGTTTTTTGGCTGATACTTTGTGTGTGACTCAGGATAGAGTCACTGGCCAGAGTCTCTTGAGAATTTGCTGCAAATTCCTAGGAGGTGAGGACCATTTGCTGGGTGGACTGAGGCTGACCTTCCCAAGGAGAGGGGAGCAGGTGAAGGGAACAGAGGTGGAGATGGAGGGAGAGGCTCTCTTTTACACATTGCAAAGGAATTGGTATGACCTTTTGAAGTACAATGAATAGTACCTACCGGTATTTAAAACACACATGCTCTTTGACCCAGACATTCTATTGCTAGGAACTTATTCTATAAATAAATATATGCATATAATATATATTGGATATATATTTTTTATTGTGGCATGGTTTGTAATAACAACAAAGAATGAAAACTTCCAGAAGATTCATTGATAGGGGGTTAGTTAAATATATAGTACTTGTATATTCTATGAATAGAATATTATTTTGTCCTTTAAAATAATGAGTAGAAAAAAATGGAAAGATGTTAAAGATATATTGCTAAGTGGCATAAAAACAAAATACACAACAAAAAGCAAATGGTACAACATTGTATATAATCCTCTGGGCAAAACTTGCTGAAGAGTGATAATTTGCCCATTCTGAGCTGCATCTCTTTAAATTTATGGAAACTGGAAGGCTGAGGTTATGTTGTAAGAAACCAAACCCCAAACCAACCCACCCCCCCACCCTTGGTGCCCTTCCACCACCCAGCCCCTAAGGATGCCTGTCCTTTCCTCTTCTTCCCTCCCAGCCTCCTGTGTGAGCTCCCTGAGCTCCTTTTGATAGAAGATGCTCCAGGAATCTAGTTATGCCTAGGACTCTTGAAGCCCGCCCGGGTTCCACCATCAGTATACCCTGACATGTCCTCATCTCCTCGGGGAAGAGGGAGAACAGTCTGCCTGCTCTTTGAGAGACTGAGGGGCCACTGGCCTGGAGCAGAATTGTCTCAAGGCATGAATTTCCTTCCACATCAGAGTCCTATGGACAGTGAGGAGATGTCACAAAAAATTTATGCCAACACTCAGTTTGTCCCTCCTGTATTCCTTTCTGTCCCTGCCTGAGTCCAGCAGTGATGGGCAGGTTTCAGCAACAAAGTCCAGGGGTAACGAGGGTCAGAGTTGTCGTTGACCTCAGGTCTGCGGAGCTCTGTCAGGAAACCAGGTCAGGGCAAAGAGAGGGGGGTGCATGTTCAAGAATCTTGAGGGCTGTTGGAGAAGATCTGAGGACAGGGCCACAGAACCATCCTTTTCTGATTCAGTCCCCTGAAGCACTTTGCTCATGTGGAATGAGTGGACATTCCAGGCTGGAAAGTGCGGAGTTGGGCCTGGGTGACATGCCAAGACCCCATCTCTACAAAAAATAGAAAAATCAGCCAGGTGTAGTGGGCACTGGTAGGGTGGCACTACTAGGGAGACTGAGGTAGGAGGATCAATGAAGTCCACGAGGTTGAGATTGCAGTGAGCTGTGATTGCACCACTGCTCTCCAGCCTGGGTGACAGAGGGAGACCCTGTCTCAAAAAAAGTGGGGAGCTGGGTCTTGGCTGACATCGAGTCATTTGTTCCTGGGTGAAGTTATTCCCTCCTGGAGTGACTCCCCTGTCCTGCTGTCCTCACCCCTCCAGTGTGGTAAATGCACCATCCCACTTCTGTTTCTTTTGTTGTTGTTGTGTTTTTTTTTTTTGTTTTGTTTTTTTGTTTTGTTTTTTGTTTTTTTTTTTGAGATGAGTCTCACTCTGTCACCCAAGCCGGAGGGCAGTGGCATGATCTCGGCTCATTGCAAGCTCTGCCTCCTGAGTTCATGCCATTCTCCTGCCTCAGCCTCCCGAGAAGCTGGGACTACAGGTGCCCGCCACCATGCCCAGCTAATTTTTTGTATTTTTAGAAGAGACAGAGTTTCACCGTAGTCTCGATCTCCTGACCTCATGATCCACCCGCCTCAGCCTCCCAAAGTGCTGGGATTACAGGCATCAGCCACCGTGCCCGGCCCTGTTTCTTTACTATTTGCTGAAAATAAAAATCTGTCTGCATGGGGTAGGAAGGGCCTGAGACCTGGGAAGAGCTCTTTGGAATTTGAAAGTGTTCTCGGTGTCCCTGGACCTATGTGTTTCTCACGGCAAACGTCGCCCCTCCAGTCAGTCTTAAATAAACATCTTGCAACCTCCTACTTGCCTGGGCGTCTGAAGGACAACACACACAACATTATTTCTCCCCACTGACTGACAATTGAGTTCAGTGTTCTCTGCAGCTTTCACTTGGCCACAGAGGCAAACGCAAGGTGTTTCATGATGTAGACATCACAATTCTACAACACGAAGACTTGGGCAGGGGCCTGGTGCCACCAAGGGGCCTCCCCCGGACCATCTCCCCAAGAAAAGGGCTCTGTCCTTGTGAAGGGGGAGTGGAGCTGGCAGAAGAGAAAGGTGGAGAGTAAATATCCACCAGAAGGCCTGGGAGCACAGCAGATGTTGGGCAAAAGCCAGCTGATTAAAAAAGAGGCCTTTAACTTCACTTTCTTTCTTTTTCTTTTTTTTTTGAATGAAGAAAAGACAAAGGCTGAGAACAAACTTTTACTTGTGTCCCCTTGGAGTAAATGCCCAGATAGTCTGCTTACATCAATTTAGCATCTTTCAACCCCAGACCTTCGGTCCCCATGGTCTAGGACAGATATTATCTTCATTTAGAGGTTGGGAAACTGCGGCACAGAATTAGGAAGCTAATTTCCCAGGGGATCGTGGTGATGCCAAGGACAGAGCCCTACGGGGAGCCTGCTGGAGCTGGTGCCATGTTGCTTCAAGGCCCGACACACTCGCTTATCCTGGACCCGCAGATGAAAAGGGCTTTAGAGTTGCCGCTCCTCCCGCACCTGGAATGCACCTGAGGCCTTGTCGATCCCTTCTGCTCCAGGACACTCGGGGAGCAGCCTGGCTCTTTGCCACCCTTACCGAATTCTGAGGGTGATGGGAAGGAGGGCAGCCAGGGATAGGGTTCTTTCTCTTGTGTTTTTTCTGTTTTTGGCAGTCCTTCAATGACTGGGGATGAATGACCAGGATGATCGCCCCATCACATGTTGTTGGGGGAAACTCAAACAAGAGGGCAGGCTCCCTGAAGACGGCAGTGGCTTTAGGTGACCCAAAGCAGAGAGGGACATAGACTGGCCAACAAGCAAGGCATAGGGGCCTGCAGAGGAGTATCCCCCAAAGGGGTTATCCAGATGGAGGGTTTGAGTCTCGCCTGCTCGAGCAGGGGTGGTGAGGCCTGCTTCACCCGCCCAGGGTGCTGTCCCTGCTGCGCCGAACTGCCAGAACTCTACAGATGGGAGCAGGCTGCGGCCAACTTCCCCAGCTTTTGAAAATCCTGCATCTTAATTAGTTCCCTACTGCTTTTGTACATGGCCCACATTTTAATAGTCTCCAGGCTTCTCCACCATTTGCTCTCTGATGTTCAGTGCGATTTCTCTTCTCCTCAAGACAGTGCCCCTGGCTCCTCCGACACCCTCCCAGTCCCGGAACAACTTAAGGAACGCCGAGGTGCCAAGCATGTAACCTGAGATTGATGAGCCTGTCAGCGGCTCCTTCTGCCCCCAGCCTTCCCCCTCTGCCGTGTGCTCTTCAGATGGATGAGCCAGGCGGGGGTGGGCAAGAGGGGGGAGATGGAGGAAGGGACCCGTGGAGCCTCGAGCCAGGTGTGAGCCAATGGACAATGCGACCTTCTCCCGGCCTGCAGAGGAGTCTGGCTGTGTCCTTCCGAAGGGGAAGGACGCCCCGGCTCCCACCCCCATCTGTCAGTGCTTATCTGTCTCTGGGCAGGGGGGGTTGCCTGAGCTTGGTACGGCTGGGAGAATGGATGCCTTCAAGTGCATCAGGGGGAAATGACCAGTCATTTATCTCTTTCCTGCAGTGTCAGAGCCTGCAGCCATCCATCTGGAGGCCTGCACCGGCAGCTTCGTCAGCTCTGGTTGGCCTCATGAGAAGGGGAGCTGGAGCGAGGAGGGCAGGGCATGCAGCCCCCACTCAGGCTGTGTCTATTATGTGCTGGAAGTGATCTGCTTCTTTTGCCTTCCTGTCAGTCTCAGGAAAGGAGCAGGGACTGGGGGACGAAGTCTGGATGTCCTTGGCTCTGCCCATGTTCCCCAGCTCTGCTGGTATTCTGCGGGGCTCTGGGAGCTTGGGCTGGCCAAGGAGGTGGGCCGGCAGCAGGCAGTGGGCAGGGCAGTGGCACGGCTGCTGCCAAGTGTCCATGGTCATATTTTGCTGTGGGACCTGCCAGAGCTACGTGTAGAGCATGGGTTGTGAGTTGGAGGGATCACCCAGTTATGCCATCGCCTGCTCACCTGTACCTCTGCCCACTGGGAGGTGGGCACCTCACCTGTACCTCTGCCCACTGGGAGGTGGGCACCTCACCTGTACCTCTGCCCGCTGGGAGGTGGACACCTGGATGACGAGGGCCTATCGTTTTTTCATCTGTATCCCTAGCCCCTGGCATGAGGCTTGGCACATGGTCCACGGGCAGTAAAGATTTCTAAAGGGATGAGGGGAAGAGACATATCTGGTGTTTGATCTCAACCTTGGAGAACATGACCTAGCTCTCATCATCTCCGCTGCACAGGTGAGGGAGGCTCTGCCGGGGAGGAGAGGGCTGGGGCCGCTGACCTTGGCTTCCCTTGCGGTTCCCAGCCTGGCCGGGGGACCCAAGTGTTGCCATCTTGCCTCTTTGGTTCTGGGTTGTAGGGGTCATCCCTGTCCAAATATACTTGTTCTGCTGGAGGAGAGGCACCAAACAGGGATCACAAGGCCTAGGTTCATCCCTCCACCCACTGGCTTTGTGATGTTGGACAATTTCCTAACCACTCCTACCCCAGTCCTTCATCTGTGAGATGTAGGTCACGGTGGTTTTGCAGGGTTATTCTGAGAGGGTGTGGGATGGAGGGTGGAGGACTTGGCAAGTGTGAGGAGGCACTGTGATGCCACCTCCACACTGCACTGCCGGGTGGGTCTCTGCAACACAGTGCCCGTCCCCAGCACCGACAATGAATGTGCTGCAGATAGCTCGCTGCCTCGCTGGAAAAGTGTGTGCCATCTGGCCCAGAATGGCAACTCATTCTGCCTTAGAGTCTATTCATTTTATTTTATTTATTTATTTTTAGAGACGAGCCTTGCTGTGTTCCTCAGGCTATATTTGAACTCCTGGGTTCAAGTGATCCTCCTCCTGCCCCCGCCTCCTGAGTAGCTGGGAATTCAGGCATGTGCCACCATGCCCAGCTCTGTCTTAAAGCCTTTTAAAAGCTCCCTGTCTATAGATGACCTAGAACTTGGCTGTGGGACCTCACTCCTATGTCCCAGAACTCAGCCCTGAGGCACCCATGGCCCAGGGCACAGAGATGAACTCGGAAGGCCTCCTCTCTGCATTTACTACACCTGTTAAACCGTGGTATGCCAGGCCAGGCCCATGTGGCTGGATGTTTTTCCCTGCCCTTGGGCTAGGCTGGTCCACTTTCTTCTTGAAGAACCATTCCTCCATGGGCTCACCCTGGTATGGCTTCACACCTTTGCCCCCTTTGCACTGACACCAGCCTCCCTACTTGGCCTCCATCCTGGTTCACTGGTGGGGAAGCCCCCTGCTCAGGGGACTGCTCCCCAGTGCCTACTGCCCCCAGGACACATCTGAGAACCACAGTGTAAGTACCATGAGGACAGAGCTCTGTCCATATTGTGCATAGCTCCCTCCTCAAGCACCAGACTCATTAAGAGGCTCCAAACATTTTGCAGTAACTCCTCACTGGTCACCCCACATCTGCTCCGACACCCTTCACTTATTCTCAGAGTGATTCTGTTAACATGTAGGCATCATTATATCATGCTTTGCTCAACACCTCCAGCGCCTTGCCATTCCACTTGGGTGGACACCAACATTCTTGCAGGTGCCTACATGGCCTTCAGTGTCCCTGTAGCTCCCCAAGCTGGTCTCCTATCATCCCCCTGGCTCACCCTGCTCCAGGCAGATGGGCCGGCTTCAGAGCTTTTGCACTGAAGGCTCCTTCGCCTGGAACGTCTTTGCCTGGATGTCAGCGAAGCCCCCTCCCTCTCTTCCTTCAGGCTTGCACTTTCCTGGCCACATTTAAAAGTGCAACCCCCTCCCATCACCCTGACACTCCAACTTCTCCTCCTTGGCTCTGTTTTTCCTCCAAAGCACTGATTACCATCTGTCACACTGAAGGTTTCACTTGTTTGCTTCATGCATTGTTTCTCTCCTGCTAGAATATAAATTCTATGAGGGCTGGGATTTTTGTCTCTTTTCTTCAGAGTCATTGTCCCAGCACCTAGAACAGAGTCGATACATAGTAGGTGCTTGATAATTACTTGTCAAATGAAGGGATAAAGTAGATTATCTTCCATTGTGGCTCTGCCATTATTTTTTTCCCCCGAAGCTGCGGGAGCAATGGCCACCCTGGACTTGGAGCAGCACCAGTGTCTCTGCTTTCCAGCTGCGTCTCATTCTCAGCCTCTTCCATCCTCTTACCTGCCTCAGATTCCATCTGTTTCCATCCCCGCTGGGTTCATGCCCGTGGAGGGGTTAGCTGTGCCTCACTCACCATGTCTGGTGGTCTTAGAGTGTCAGAAAGGTGAGGGGTTTTTGCTGAAAAGCACAAGGAGAGGGAAACTGTAGGAGGTGGAAAGAAGGGAGCTGACACTTATTGAGCATTCTACCTGTGCCAGACACTTCACATGTGCTATCTTCTTTGCCCCCATAACACTAGTGGGAAGTGGGTTTTGTTCTCCCAGTTTTACAGATAGGAGATCAAGGCCAAGTGTGTGCTTTAGGGTAATGGAGCTGAGAGTTCACCCCAGAGCAGCTTTTTGCACTTTCCAGTTGTCTGTATTCCTTTAAACTATGCATTTTTTTTTTTTTTTTTTTTTTTTTTTTGAGGCAGTGTCTCACTCTGTCACCTAGGCTGGAGTGCAGTGGCATGATCTTGGCTCACTGCAACCTCCCCCTTCCAGGTTCAAGTGATTCTCCCACCTCAGCCCCTCGAGTCGCTAGGACTACAGGTGTGTACGATCACGCGTGGCTAATTTTTGTGTTTTTTGGTAGAGATGGGGTTTCACCACGTAGGCCAGCTGGTCTCAAAGTCCTGACCTCAAGTAATCTACCTGCCTTGCCTCCCAAAATGTTAGGATTAAAGGCATGAACCACTGCGCCCAGCCTGAATTTTTATTTATTATTATTTTTTTTCCCTCCAAACTTTATTAAGGCATAATTGACAAATAAAAATTATATATATTTATGGCATACAATGTGATGTTTAAATATATGTATACATTGTGAAATGACTAAATGAAGCTAGTTAATGTATCTGTCACTCCACATTCTTGTCATTTTTTTGTGTGTGGGTGAGAACATTTAAGATCGACTCTCTTAGCAATTTTCATTGCTAATAACTGGAGTCACCATGCTGTACAACAGATCTCCAGAACATATTCATCCTGTCTAACTGATACTCTGTACCATCTGACCAGCCTCTCCTGATTCCCTGACCTTGCCTTTGGAAATGCT
Organism: Macaca fascicularis; assembly: GCF_037993035.2. Classification (NCBI taxonomy): domain Eukaryota; kingdom Metazoa; phylum Chordata; class Mammalia; order Primates; family Cercopithecidae; genus Macaca; species Macaca fascicularis. Next base: position 140,609,204 of record NC_088381.1, on the reverse strand, counting down.
GCCCGCACTCGGTCCACTCCCACCACCCTCCCCGTCCTCACCCTCCTGGTAGCTGCATTTACCTGGTCTGCCGGCAGCTCAGTGGTGAGCTTCCTTGGGCAGTGTGGGTGTTTTTCTGTGTCTCGGGGTGGGAGAAAGCTTATCTGTGGTCCTGATATCTGGATGCTGGCACCCATCCTGGCATGTCTACTTAGGGGTGAGAGGGTAGGCACAGCCGAGGCCATATGGGGGAGGGATGAGTCCTCCTGTTGTATGGATATCCTGAGATTCTAAAGCAAGTGGTAACAGGGCCTGCGGGGTGCAGCCTGGGTGATGGGTCCTCAATGTGAACCTCATCTATTTTGAGCTTTATGAGTCACAAAACAGGGAGTCAAAGGCAGCCAAGAAAGTGGCACCCCTAGGGAATGAGCAGATGGATCCTTAGGCCTGCCACCATCTTAGGAAATCAGGTCTCTGACCCCCCTCCCCAGTCTCTTCCCCTGTGAGGTGAGAGATAACAATGCCTCCCTCCCTTCTCCCTCCTCACGAGTCTGACAGTCTGATGGGGATAAATGAAATAATGATTCTTAAGCTCCTTTCTCCTTTGTGTAAGTTGATGTATAAATCCAAGGAAATATGATGGGCTTAACTCCTCAAAATAATAAGCACCCAGACGAGAAAACTGCACGTTTGTATTTTTAAAGGAAAACTAGAGGCAGCTAAAAAAAATTGAGCACTCATGATCTAGCAGGAAGATTCTTTGCCATTGTCTGTGGGATTTCTCCCTCCCTTTTGCACCATAACTCTATCTCCAGGCCCCTGCGTCAGAGGGAGCCCATGATGGATGGACGGATGGATGTGGCTTGTCGGGGTGCTTCACCACAATTTCCCTTGGGGCAGTCTGTCTGTTGGCAGAGCACACTGCCTCCCGAAAGATGGTATCTCTTGCAAACTCGACAGCTAACAGACAGCTCCTCTCCTTGTATATTTCCCCAAAGAAGAACTGTCTTAATCTGTTTTCTATACGGCATATTTTATTATAATCCATATACGACTCTCAGGTTTCCAATCCTCCATCCTGAGCCAAATAACGAAGGAGAAGGAGGCAGAGGCTTGGGGAGCTCATGACATTCGTGGCGTTTGCATTTTTAAATGACCTGGGATTTAATTACTCACTGTGCTCCCATGTTGCACTTTCAGACTCATCTCGCCTGCATCCTGTTAATGAGCTCGGTGGCTCCAACAACCCAGTGGAAGCTTTGCTTTCAGTGCGTTGGGTGGCAGGCTTGGGGCACCTGTGTCAAAAGCTTGTGGCTTTGATCTGCACCCAAGAGGATGGCTGCCCTGTCTGTAGCCCTGAAGAGAAGAAGCCATTGCTCTTGGCTGGACCTTTTTTTTTTTTTTTTTTTTGCTTTTATTTGTGCTTTTTTTTGGTTGTTTTTTTTTAAAAAGACTTTCTATGCTTCAATCCTTGTTTGTCTAGGAGGTTTTTTCTTATTTAGAAACCGATTTGCTTCGGTTTGCACAGAAGCTGTCTCTGGTGTGATGGATCGTGCTGGAAGTCACCCAAGGAGTATCTCTGTTCCCAATTAGAAGTAGAGGCAGAGCTGCTTACGGGGGCCCAGGGAGGCGGCTGGCTTGGGTGACAGCTGCTGCCGCTGTGGAGAGAGTAACGATCCATGGGTTTATATCCATGTGTATAAAATCAGGCTAATTTAAAGATGAATTATGTGTGTGTTTTGGACCATTTTCTTTTAATGTTAAAGATTCAATGGCTCCTGTCGGGTTATGTGGGCCCCAAATTTGTGTGAGGTTCAAAATGAGTACACTTTAAAAAAATATTAAATCCTATATCCAGATGGGCCATAATCAAATAAAATTGAATAAATGAAATCCCTAAGGGCTCAGTAGAAGTGTGTCTGGGACATACATTGTGCAAGGGCTTGAACCTGTTACCTTTCTTTCCCCTTCACTCTGGGACCTCCTGTGGTCAGGAGGCAGAGTGCACCCTGTGTGTGTTTGTAGGGAGGGATGGCTACCCTTTCACTCTGACCTTGCAGGCCTTACCCATCATGCTTTGCAACCAGGGTTTGCAGTGGTCCGCTAGAACTCTCTTGGAATGGTACTCAGCAGGTATTACGTACGCAACATTAAGAACCACAGTAAAATTCTTTCAATTTTTTGGAAGCAAAGTCATAGTCGATGTTACTTTTAATGCTGCAAACCTGCACTGTCCATTGTGGTAGCTGGTAGCCACGTGTAGCTATGGAGCACTTGAAATGTGGCTAGTCTGAATTGAGATACGCTCTAAGTGGAAAATACCCACCAGACTTTGGAGACAATGCAGATAAAAGAATGTAAAATTTGGCATCCATATTTTTATATTGATTTCATGTTGAATGGCAATGTTTTAGAAATACCAGATGAGATAAAATATCTTATTAAAATTAATGACACTTGACTTTCTTCCTTTTTGTGCATGTGACTACTAGTAAGTTAAAAATTACATAAGTGGCCCGTATTACATTTCTGTTGGACAGTGCAGCTGTAACACTGAAATAAAAACTATTCAAACTTCGGGAATTACATCTAGCATTTTTAGGATACTTACAATGCTGTGGATTCTTTACATATATGATCTAATTTTGAATCTAAGTTTTGAATAGAATAAAACAAAAATTAATAAGCCTCATCTTCTACCCTATTTAACACACTAGTTTTTTTGTGTGGATTATTTTAGAGTTTCTTTATGCCGTGCATTACCATGTTTGATTTGCCAACACTGTGAAATAGATACTATGACCACACCCATTTAACACATCTGGAAATGGAGGCTTAGGTTACATAGCTAGCCCATGATCCCTTTACTAATACATGGCAAGGCTAGGGTTTGATTTCAGGGCTGTCTGAAGGCAGAATCTATAGGAGCCAATCAAATATTGTGGTAATTAGGGAAGCATGATGCCACTAAATGTCTCTGTGACCCTGGGAGAATCTCTATATCTTTCTGTGCTTCACTTTCCTGTTTAAGGGATTGGACTCTCGATGCTATTGGAGATCCCTTCTTGCTTTTTCTATTTCACTTTTCCCATTTGGTTCTGTTTTCCCTCTCGATTCTTCTACTGTGCCTATCTGGTAAAGTTTGGTTAAAGAGGACCAAGAGAGTAGATTCAATTATGGGAAAGCAGGATGGAGGCATATGTAGCAGAGGAGGAAGGAGGAGCAGGAGAAGGAAGAGGGGGAAGTTCACTATTGATGGAACATTCTATAGTGGGTAAATACTGTTGCAGAATGGGGAACATTGCATGGGGATGGTCATATAGAGCAGAACCCAAAACCATGACACGAAACTGCCCTCATCCTCAGCTAAAGATCTGCCTTTTATCCTGAAATATGGAAACTATGGAGTGAGTCTCAGAATGCAATGAAAATGCATAAAGGTTTGGACAAAGATTTTTCAAGGAAGGACCACAGAGAGACAGGGTGGAGTCCATGCAGCCTAATTAGGTGACTGGGTCTGGAGGCAGATTGAGTTCAAGGCTGGGCTTTGCCTCTTACCAACTGTGTGATATCAAGCAAGTTCGCAACCTCTACAAGCAACACTGCTCTCATCTGTAAAATGGGTTAATAACTGTGCTCTTGGGTGTAGTGGGGATTGATATGTAGCAGTAACAGCTGCTAAGTTTTGAATGTTTGCTGCTTTCCAAGCCCTCTGCATGTACACGGATGTACCAAAGCCCAGTCAGGCTCAGTCTGAGCCTGTCAACCACTAATAAGAATACAATGAGTGGGGGCCCTTGTCATGATTTCAGTGACATCTCGGAAAGATCATTCAGCTGCATTCTCATCCTGCTGTGTGGCTTTTGGTGATTACTTAACTTCTCTGGGTCTCGGGTGACTCATCTACCAAATGAGATGATTGAATTAGATGATCTGTAAGGTCTTTTCTAGCTCTAAAATGCTGTACAATTCTGGGAAATAACACTAATAAATAGGATTTATTTAGTGCTGCGAAGGCTAAGGGGGATACTAAAATATAAACTTCAACTTATATGATTATTATAAGTTTGAGGGATCGTGGCCAGCTGTTCTCTTTTGACTGAGGACAGGACATGAGGCAACACACGCTAATTGCTTTAAATTAGACATTTGGAAGACTTTTCTGACTTGGGAGAAAGAGTAATATGTCATCAGAGCAGGCTGTGGAGCTGCACACCCTGAACTCATTAAAGCAGACAGTTGGCTGTTTTTCTGACACTTACCTTAAATGTAACTTCATCACACAGGCCTTCCCTGACTCCCTGATCTAAGGTAGACCCCTCTACGTTTATTCTTTCACATTTCATTCTGTCGTTTTCCTCCATAGCACTTAAGACAATTCGTAATTGCATTTTGATTTTGTATTTAGCATTTAGTACCTGTCTCTTTGGATTGGAAGCCTCCTAAAGGCAGGGCCCGTCTTTATTTGGTTCGCCTCCTGTATCCCTAGTCCCAGCACAGTGGTGGTCACATGGCAGGTACTCAGTAAATATTTGTTGAATGAGTAGATGGATCCAGAGGTGGTTGATTTTGTGGTAGCGCTCCTTGATGGGAAGTGGATCCTTTGCTCTGCTTTTTAGGTAAGAAAAATCCCAAAGACTTTGTCTCTCAAGAGATTTTAGATGCTGTTTCTCCTTCCCACCTTCTTTTTCTGGGGGCTGGTCACCCACGGGTGTGCATTTGTTCAGTTTTAATAGATGCCCGCGTGCCCCTTCCTCGTAGATTGGTCAGACTCTCTCTGTTTCTGGTGGAGGAAATGGAAAGTGTAGGTAGGGTTCTGCTGGAGTCGGGATAGAGCCCAGTGGAGCAGGCTCGATGGTGCTGCTCCTTCCATTTGCCCCTGCAGATCCGTGCTTTTCCGTCTTCACCCTGCTTGGACCTCAGTAGGCTGTGTGAAGGGGCCTCGCTTCCCTTCTTGCTTCCATTTAAGGTTGGTGTGTGAGAGAGGATGCAGCAGGCTGATGCAGGATGGATGGAGAGAGTGGTTGGGCTGTTCCTTCCCTTGGTTCCTGGCCTCTGCAAGCCACAGCTCCTGTCCCGGGGCTCTGCTAATGGTGCTGTCTTTAGGTTCTTGCAAGCACTCTCCCTCTGTCCCTCCAAAAATAGCAGCAGTGGTCATGGCTCCTCCCCACCCTCACCCCTGCCCCAAACCCACCTGGGGTGCTTTACCTTGTTGGATGCCTTAATCTCCTCCCCCCATCTCTGTAAATAGTCCCTACACTAAACTCTCAATACCCCCACAAGGGCGGGCCATTCATCTCTCCTGTTTTCTAGGGCACCACTGCATCATAGTTCCTGCTCCCAGCTTACCTGGCACAATGGTAGGGACCACATATCAAATTGTGGCAGTGTGGGGGTATGAGGTGCAGGATCAGAGGAGAGGTTGAAGAAATATTTTGTAGTAAATCAGAATGATCACCTGTACCTTAGGTTGGTATGTTTAATTGAAAAAACAGCAGGGGATGGTGGCTCCTGCTTGTAAGCCCAGTGCTTTGGGAGGCTGAGGCAGACGGATTGCTTGAGGCCAGAAGTTTGAGGCTGCAGTGAGCTATGATAGTGCCACTGTACTCCAGCCTGGGTGACAAAGTAAGACCCTGTCTGTAAAAGAGAAAGAAAGGAAGAAAGAAAAGAAAGGAAGGAAGGAAAGAGGGAGGGAGGAAGGGAGAAAGGAAAGAAAGGAAAATAGAAAGAAAGGAAAGAAAGAAAGAAGGGAAGGAGGGAGGGAGAGAAAGGAAAGAAAGGAAGGAAGCAAAGAAAGAAAAGAAAGAAACACACCAGTTTCTGTGAGGTCAGGAGCTTGGGACACCTGGAGGAAGGGGTTCAGCTTCTCTACGGTCTCTCTTCTGGGCAGGGCTGGCTCGGGTTGCCACTTCTCTGCTGGCTTGGTGACCTCAAGCCCCAGGTAGCTGATCAAACTCCTGATACCTTCAGAAAAAAAGGTCGTGGTGTGCGGCCGTGCAGTGGCCACTCTGCTCATCCGGGGCCTGTGAGGCATTTGCCCTTGCTCCTTCTCTTCCCGTGGCTTTTGAGGCTCTCGTTTCCCCCTGGGTTGATGAGAATAGCCTCTCTGAGGCTGAACTAACTTTTCATGGAGGAAGCCAGAGCTGGGCAGCCAGCATGGCCATGAGGAGGTCATGGGGTTGCCAGACAAGAGCTGGGATAGGAGGGAATGAGCATACTTGGTTGCCAACATCGTGCATTGCTTGAGTTTTCAAAATACTTTAACGCAATTGAACACATTTCTCCTTACAAAACCACCTGTGGGGTTGGGCATTGTTATCCTCGCTTTGCGGATGTAGTGAGGGCTCCAGGCTCCCGACGCCTGCCTTGCCCGATGTCCTGGCTGGAGAGGCAGAAGCATGGCCATGTGAGCCCACATCCACCCCACACCCTTTCTGCTCTGGCTCAGCTTCCTCTGGGGGTGTGGGCGTGATCGGAATCTATCTCTGGATTATGAAATGGAGATGGAAAAGCTGGACGGGGCCCCAGTGTTCCTCTCCCTCCAGGAGTCCTCCTCAGGAGCCCTGGGCCCTGCGTGTCCTCCAGGACTGTCCCTCCTGCCCCGCCTGCTTCTAGTGGCCTGACCTGCCTTTCTATCTTTGTTTTTCAGAAGTGGAGCTTCCCCTGAAGAAGGATGGGTTCACCTCAGAAAGCACCACGCTGGAAGCCTTGCTCCGCGGCGAGGGGGTTGAGAAGAAGGTGGATGCCAGGGAGGAGGAAAGCATCCAGGAAATACAGGTATTCCCGCACTTGCTGGGGACCCCACAGAGGGTTCCTGTCTCCATACAGCTTCCAGAACTCCAGCACTGGCTTGGCTCCGGATCCTGCCCTCAAGGGCCGGGGCTGAGTCTCAGACTGCCTCGTTTCTATAGTGGCCAGGAAGCTCCCAAATTCTTTTCTGACTTAACCTATCTTCTGAAGGAGTCATTCATTGCCTTCACCTCGGTTCCCCTCCCTCTCTTCTGTCTATCTATCCAAAGTGAATTTGTTGAGCCTAGTGAACACAGGGACTGTGTGGGGTCCCAGAGACACAGGGTGGACAAAACAGTCTGAGTCCTTGTCCCCATGGAACCAAGAGTCCTTCATCTAGGCTTGAAATGTGGGAGTGTCTGCTCCAGCTAGGGCCATGTGACTCCGGCTCGCCTGCCCCCCACCCTCACACCCAGCCTCGCTGGTCCCCACGACTGCACACTCCCTTTCCCAGCGGCGCCCAGCCATTCCTCAAGCCCATGCAGTCTTCACCCTTCAGGCGGATGGCTGCTCTGTCCTCATGGGTCCCACCCTCTACCCATGCCACTTCTAAAACTCTCACTGAATGGGATTATAATGGTGCACACCTACCACCTCTTTTTCTTTTTTTTTTTTAAGACAGAGTCTTGCTCTGTCGCCCAGGCTAGAGTGCAGTGGCACGATCTCCATCTTGGCTCACTGCAACCTCTGCCTCCCAGGTTCAAGCGATTCTTGTGTCTCAGCCTCCCGAGTAGCTGGGATTACAGGCATGTGCCACCATCTGGCTGCTTTTTGTATTTTCAGTAGAGATGGGGTTTCACCATATTGGCCAGGCTGGCCTCGAACTCCTGACCTCAAGCGATCGCCTGCCTCAGCCTCCCAAAGTGCTGGGATTACAGGCATCAGTCACTGCACCCGACTTCACACCTACCATTTCTTATTTGTTATTTGTCCGGAATTCTCATTGTCTAATACAATGTTTGCCATGGAGTATTGTAATATGAATTAATCCTATTATGCAATAACAGCATTGGTAGTTAAATATTAAATTATTAAAATTAAATTGTATTTCTATTTAATTTATATTCCATATTAAATGTTTATATTTTATGCTATACCTATTGTGTATATTTAATATTCAATAAATTTATTAATTTATATACTAATTTATTGAAATATGATTAAATGCATAATAATGGAATAATACATTGCTAGTTGGCTTGGTAAGTTCCATCAAGCCAGGGGCGATGCTGTCATGCTCACCACTGTGTCCCCAGGGCCTTTCCCAAGCTGGATAGAGTTGAGTCTTGATAAAGGCATTGAATGAATCACAGAATTTGGCCTTCTCTGCCATTCCTGTGTTAAGATGAATTGTCAAGTCTTTTCCATTGAGTTGCCACAACATGGCTTATGTTTGTTCCTTCCTTTCCTTTCCATGAGCTGCAGCTGAAGATCCTCATTAACTGTCACCTTTATTTGTCTAAGGGACCTTGGAGTCATCTTTGACTCCTGCTTGTCTCTCACACCTGACATCCTGCTCATCAGGAGCCCTGGTGACTGTGCCTTCAACATAAGCCCAGTTCTCCCACATCCCCTCTCCCCACACCTACCATTGCTACCCTGGCCCAAGCTGCTGTCATCTTTTGTGTGGACTGCTGTGGTTGCCTTCTCAGTGATCTCCCTGCTAATGCTTGAGAGGCAGTCTTTAAAAAAATATTTTTTAATAGCAATTTTAGGTTCACAGCAAAATGAAGAGGAAGGTACAGAGATTTCCCATATACCCCTGGTATAGCCTCCCCCATAATCAACATCCTGCACTAGAGTGGCACATTTGCTATAATAGGTGAGCTGCACTGACTCATCGTATCACCCAGCATCCAAAGTCTGCATGACGGTTCACTCTTGGCGTTGTGCATTCTATGGGTTTGAACAAATGTGTAATGGCATCTGTCCACTCTTATGGTATCATACAGAAGTTTCACTGCCCTAAAAATCCTCTGAGCTCCACCTGTTCATCCCTCCCTTCATCCTAATGCCTGGCAACCACTGGCCATTTCCCCATCTCCATAGTTTTGCCTCTTCCAGGATGTCATATGCTTGGACTCACAGTATGTCGCCTTTTCAGACTGGCTTCTCTAACTTACTAACATTCATTTAAGGTTCCTTCATGTCTTTTCATGGCCAGATAGCTCATTTCTTTTTAATGCTGAATAGTGTTCTGTTGTCTAGATACATCACAGGAGAGGGAGCTTTTTAGAATTTAAGTCTATTCCTATCGTTCCTGTGCTCAGAACCCGCTACCGCCCCTGCTGTCAGAGAGTGAAATTCAGGGCCTTCTCCCCACTCTCTGACTCCATTCTTCCTCTTTTCCTCACCCGCTCCACTCCAGGCACAAGGATCTCCTTCTGCTCCTCCCAGAACACGCCAGGTTACCCCAGCCCTTGGGCCTTTGCCCTGGCCGTTTCCCCAGACGTCCACTTGCCTCTCACCCTCACCTTCTTCATTTTTTAGGTTTTATATTTTATTATTTACTTGTTGATTGATTTTTTTGAGACAGAGTCTTGCTCTGTTGCCCAGGCTGGAGTGAAGTGGCGCAATCTCGGCTCACTGCAACCTCTGCTTCTTGGGTTCAAACGATTCTCCTGCCTCAGCCTCCTGAGTAGCTAGGATTACAGGCGCCCGCCACCACCTCTGACTGATTTTTGTATTTTAGTAGAGATGGGGATTCACCGTGTTGGCCAGGCTGGTCCCAAACTCCTGACTGCAGGTGATCCACACACTTTGGCTTCCCAAAGTGCTGGGACTACAGGCGTGAGCCACAGTGCCTGGCCTTCCTCTTTTCTCAGAGATGTCCCTGACCGCGCTGCACTTCATCCCACACCCTCGCCCTGCCTGCCCCTGCCTCCCGTTTCCACTCTGCTTTTCTTGTTCTTTTCCATCACTCTTACCATCATCTAATGTGCTTTCTAATTTACATCATCTACTTACTTATTATGTTATTGTTTATGTCTGTTTACTTCCAGTAGAATGTAAACTCCTCGAGGGCAGGACCTGTTGCCAGTTTTGCTCCCTAATATCTCACAAGCACCCAAACAGTGCTTGGTGCTTGCCAGGTGCACCGTAAATATCTGTTGAATGGATGCATGAGGGAACAGATTCCAGGAATCGCCCTGTCCCCGGTTCTTCCTCTCTCTGACATGTCCTACTTTGTTAGCTGACCTTTTGTTCTAGAGTGAAACTCTGCTAAAAAACTGTTGTTTCCCACTAAATAAATCGAAAACGATGAGCGTGACCTTCCCAGGCCTGTCCTCTCCATTCCTAACCTAGTTTTCAGGCTTATTTTCCACTACTCCTTTCCCCCCTTGTTCTTCTGCCTTCTTCCCTCCATGCCATTGGTCCCGCTGTGCCCTTTATCTGGCATGCCTTTTCTTCCGTCTCCATCTGTACAAATCCCAGTCATCTTTTAGGCTCAGCCCCAGTGCCACCTTCCCCATCAAGCCTTTCTTGATCTCCCCCCCAGCCACAGGGATCTCTTCTTGCCTTTGGTGTTTAAGCCACCTACTGCTTTCTTCCTCGTGTGTGTGTATGTGACTTTCAGATTTTGAAGTCAAGGTCTGTCATCTGTGTGTTACTTGCTAGAGTATTTTTTTGCTCAGTTCATGTAATTTGACAGAATCAGTGAATGGGGCAGAGCCATTGCCCAGAGCCTTGATGCTCTGGGGACACGGGTCCCTTTCCCTTTAAAGCTGGTGGTGGGCTTGAGTTCTTCTCATGCAGCACTGGGCTGGTGCTGTATTGTCTTCATCACGCCACCATCATCTCAGATGTAAACTGAAGGTCTGCTGCGTGTACCGCATGGGTCTGCTGTGCTAGAAGACAAAGCCAGGACCAGAAGTCAAATGAGTTTAGTGTTTTTATTGACTTTGCATTATTAAAATACCCACGTAGAGAATGGATTATGCTTTTTCATTCATTCATTCATTCATTTGACCAAAGTTTCGTGACGGATTCCTCTGTGCAGGCACCGTGCTGGGTGCTGGGGACATAGAGACCGAGAGTGACCTGTCCACTCCACTCATATTCTAATGTGACACACAGGCAGGAAGCAAGGAATACAAGTAAAATAATTGCATTTTAGGATAAAATCCATGAGAACAAACAGTATGAAGATTCAGTATCAGAGTAGAGTTCCTGAGGAAGATGAAGATTTTTTTTTTTTTTTGAGACAGAGTCTCGCCCTGTCACCCAGGCTGGAGAGCAATGGCGTGATCTCAGCTGACTGCAGCCTCCACCTCTCAGGTTCAAACGATTCTCTGGCCTCAGACTCCTGAGTAGCTGGGATTACAGGTGCCCACCACCACGCCCAACTATTTTTTGTGTTTTTAGTAGAGACAGGGTTTCACCATATTGGCCAGGCTGGTCTCGAACTCCTGACCTTCTGATCCGCCCGCCTCGGCCTCCCAAAGTTCTGGGATTACAGGTGTGAGCCACCATGCCTGGTTGAGTTGAGGGGTTTAACCTCAACCCTATGGGATGAGAAGAGTCAGGAAAGTGATGGTCCTGGGGAAGAGCTTTCTGGGCAGAGAAGCAGTGGGTGTGATGGCCCCAAGACAGGCCAGAGCTGGTTTTGTTGAAAGAACAGAAGACCTGTGTGGCCGGAGTATTGTGCCAGGGAGAAAAGAGCCCAGGACTTCGACAGGTGAGCCGAGACCAGACCACCCAGTTCCCACAGGACAGGGAAGTGGCTTTTGGTTCCATGTGATATAAAGAAGGAAGCCATTTGGAAGATTTTGATCAGGGCTGTGAATTTATATTTCATAAAGATCCTGTTGCCTGCTGCGTGGAGAAGAGATTGGATGCAGGGCCAGCAATGGAAGGGGGGAAATCAGGAGATTTTTGCAGTATTCCAGGCCAGAGATAATGTAGTCTTTAAAAAGGATTTTTTTTTTTTTTTTTTTTAAACACAACCACAAACCACTGTTATCACCATAAAGACTGTTTAGAGTAACAGGGAGAAAAGTTATTTTAAAATGTGTTTATTTTCCAGATAATGTCCTTGGACAAGGAATGCATGTCTGTTACTGGGGGGGTCAGCTGACTTTGTAGTTGGACACCCCGCCCCCGTCCCCGACTCCTGATACAGGACTGCCCCTCCACTTCCTGAGCTCTGAAACAAGCTTTGTTTGTTAGAAACGCCTGGCTCCTCCTGAATTATGTCGAGAGGCTTCTGGTGACAGGGCCGCATCGCAGGAAATGCAGACACATTGGGTCTGCCGCCATCACATCCGAGGCCTGCGGCGTAGACACAGACTTTAGAGTCACAGGGAAGCTGATGGCAGAGGGAGGATGGAGCCTCAGGGAAAAGAGAAGTCAGTTTACTCCCAGACATGGAGGCCGTGTGGCACTCTGGGGACTAGCTCAGCTGCCCCCACCAGTCTTTCACCTTCCAACCCAGAGTCCATATTGCGGGTAATAAATACCCTTATAATGAAAAATGAGAGTCGGAGTTGTACCGAGATGCCAGAGGCAATGACCTTTAAATTTGAGGCACTTGGAACTTACCATGATTAAGTGACTTCAAGACCTGGAAAGTTTGCAAGATGGTTCTACGAACAGCAACAACGGTCATAACCAGACCTTATATTTATACTGTGTCTTTGCCCCAAAGGCTGCAGAGCATTTGACCTGTCACTCTCTCGGTCGGCTTTTGTTAGTGTTCCTGCCTTCAGGTCAGGAACTCAAGAGACTTATACTGTGAATGGGGGCTGATATTTCCTAGTTGTGGGCCAGAGGTCATGTCCGGCAGACAATGCTCTTTCTCTGTTAGATGGTTAAGGCTGGCCCAGAGACCAGTTAAATGCTGTCAGCTGGTGGCTTCCCAAATAAACTTAGTAGAGAAGTCAAAAAAGAATTTACTAGACCTGTTTTGAGTTATTTGGATGGATTGGCTGACTAGAAGTGTCCTGATTCCAGTGATTTAGAGCAGAACATTCTAGCCAGGGGAGAGTGGTAGAAGATCGCTGCCTGGTGGCTCACCCCGGGCTCCCTGCTTTGAGGACAGGCCAGAGGTGTCATCCAGCAGGCGGCTTAAACAGCGATGGTTATGACGACGGTGTAGTGCGTGCCGCTCTCTCAGCCTTCTCACCATGTTTGTGATCTTTGACATCACCACAAGGAAGAGGAGATGGGGTTACCCTGTGTAATATGGTAGCTGTTCCCCTTACTAGCTCCATCTTATGCCATCTCTCCTTGAGCCACTGAGCACTGGTCACACTGGCCTTTCTGCTCCCTGGACAAGCCACACTCCTCTGCCTGCCTCAGGGGGTTTGCTTATGCTGTTTCCTCTGCCTAGACCCTTTTCCCTGCCTCCCCTCTGTCCTCATTCACAAGGCCAGCCTTTGCTCATCCTCCACATCTCAACTCCCTCAGCTCACATCCTCATGTAGGCCTCCCCTGGCCCACAGATTAGGGAAAACTCCCTCCTAACACCGTCTCATAGTACTTTGAACTTGCCTACCACTGTTTTGAGAAGAGTTGTAATTATATGATAATATATGCACATTATTTAAATCTGTCTTCCCTTCCCTAGACTGGAAAGTCCATTTGGGGCTGGGACTGTAGCCATTTTGTAGCTTACCTAGCATGGAGCCTGCCGTGTAGTCAGCACTAGATAAATGCTTTAGATAGAATGAATGAATTCCTATTGTATAATTGGGGAAACTGAGGCATGAAGAGATGATGACTTGCCCTAGATCACACAGTGAGCCCATAAAGAATCCCCCAGGTGGCCAGGTGTGGTAGCTCACCTGCATGGTATGCCTGTGATCCTAGCACTTTGGGAGGCTGGAGTGGGAGGATCACTTGACCCCAGGTGTTCGAGATCAGCCTGGGCAACATAGTGAGACCCCCATCTCTACAAAAAAAGCCAGGCATGGTGGCATGTGCCTGCAGTCCCAGCTACTTGGGAGGCCAAGGTGGGAGGATTGCTTGGGCCTGGGAGGTTGAGGCTGCATTGAGCCATGATTGTGCCACTGCACTCCAGCCGGGCCAATAGAGTGAGTCCCTGTCTCAAAACAAAAACAAACAAACAAAAAAAACGAAAAAAAACCCAAAAAACTCTCTGGGCCCCCTGACACGGAGCCCAGTGAGCTCCATGCCCTTTCCTTCTTTTCCTACTCCCACTGTGGGGCTGGGTCCTCTGCCACAGTCTTTTATCCCTCCCTTAAACCCAGAGGAACACATCCTACCTCCTCCCCTCCTCTGAAGGGAGGGATGTGCTTAGGCCCCTACATGGAGAGTATGCCAGATTACATCTTGGAATTGTCAGCCACCGTACTGAGAAATGAATGGGAAACGCTGAGCCGATGAACCTGACCTTGCTTTGGTCATGGCTTCACTGGATAATCTGGAGCACTCAAAACTGTTTTCGGCCTCAGCGTATTCACCTGCAAAATGGAAACTGGATTCTATGTTGCAGTGTGGCTGGCAGGCTGCTGGAGAGAGATAATTTCAAATTCATGATCTTTAAGCTCCATGACAAGTCGGGTACTAAATAAAAGTCTATTTTTCTAGAAAAAAAAAGCAGTGGTTTATTATGAACAGCACATTGGTGTTCAATCTGGTCAGATGAACAGGAAGTTACTTGTTTTCATCAGACAGGGCAGGGTTCCAGAATGGCAGGGAAAGGAGAAACATTTTCATATTTCTGAGGTGGCCCTTTGGGAACAAAAAGAAACATTACATTTACAAAAGTAAGTTTTGATAAAACATTTTGGCCCCACAGAGAAAAGGACCCCTACCAGCATAGTCTCTTGTTCGAAAGCTCTTCTTGGGCAAAAAGAATGGAAAAAGGTCCGTGTTCTGGGAGGACTTGTCTGGAAGGGGCCCAAGGGCTTAGGAGAGCCTTGGTAGTGCCAAGAGTTCAAACTCCAAGCAGCATTTTGGAGGCCCAACTGCCCAAGCAAAGGCAGTGTCTTCACTTTGTTAAAAAATAATAACAAACCGGAACACTCTGAAAATTACCCTCTGATGGTTTTTCCCTTTGCATTCTGCTTCTCACCTTTTCCATTTTTTTTTTTTTCCATTTCAGAGGGTTTTGGAAAATGATGAAAATGTAGAAGAAGGGAATGAAGAAGAGGATTTGGAAGAGGATATTCCCAAGCGAAAGAACAGGACTAGAGGACGGGTAAGTTGGGGATGACACGAGCGAGGAAAGAGGTGAGGGAGGCTGGGGTGCCCGGCCAAATACTGATCTCCACTGCAGCTGGATGGAGATCATAGCCATGGTCTGACATGGAGAACGCTCAAAGAAGAAAACTCCACAACAGCTCTGATCCCAAGAGGGAGGAGAGGAGGCAGATGGGGTGCCCTGAGTGGGTGCTGAGGTCTGGGGAGGGCTGAAGGGTGGGATCAGGGTGAGGGTGGAAGATGAGGAGAATGTGCCTGTTGTCACCACTGCTCGGTTACTAAAGAAGGCTGGACATTTCCTGCCTTGTCCCTGGCTACCCCAGAATGATAGAGTCAGGATACCTGCTTTCGGGTTATGCTTCACTAGGCAGAGTAGAAGTTTCCTGGGGTAGCAGGGGACTGCAGCTGGTGGCTCCCACTGGGTTTGGCATGAGCTCTGGAGACTTGAGACCATCCCAGGGGTCCTGGGATGGGACAAGAAAAAAGCCAGAGCCTGCGGAAGGGCAGAGGGGAAACCGAGGTGGAAGTAATAAAAACAAGAGAGTGGTCAGGCACTTCCAGGCATTCAGGTTGAATCTAGAGTTCACGCCCGAAGGGGCTTTCTGTGGTGGCTGTCAGGGGTCTGCAAGGGCATGTGACAATAAGCAGGTGGAGGGGGACCTCCAGAAGTAAACTGCTGCTGTCCACCTGGAGAATTAACTCTCAGGCTTGAGGATCTCACCCCTTCAGGCTCTTGGCAGGACTCTTAGCCCTCCCATGGATAAGCACTTAGTCCTGGGCGTTCGGTGGGTTTGCGGCCAATCATCATCATGGCAGGGCTCTCCACTCTCATAGTTCTCATGCCTCAGCAGACATTAGTGTCACCGAGAGAGCTTACTGAATGCAGATTCCCAGGACCCCACTCAGAAATTCTGCTTTAGGAGCTCTGGGGCAGGGCTTTATACTGTATTAGAAGCAAGTTCCCAGGCGGCCGCTGCACGTGGGCCAGTGCTGCGCACACTGAGCTGAGATGCCCAGCCTGTCGCCGTGTGGGGCTGTGCAGCCTGTGCAGGGGCTGGGCGGGCAGCTCTCTGATGGTGCACCTCTGGTACAGCTGGGACCAGCCTCGTCACTTAGCAAGATTTCGGCTATCTTGGCTTGTCTCTTCTTTTCTCCTACTTTTCGTTGATTTATGTTTGTTTGATTTTTTTTCCTGGAGTATTTGAAAACAAGTTCTAGACATCTTATCATTTAACTGGCACATATCTCAGTGTGTATCTCTAACAGATATCATTATCATACTCAATAAAATAATAGTTATAATTCCTACTATCTAGTCCCTTATCATTTCCCCCTTTGTCAAAAAATGCCATTTTATAGTTGGTTTGTTTGAAACTTAAGTCTCTCGGATTCCACAGCATACCTCTTCTGTATTCTCTTCCGTATTGCACCCCACCACACACATTTTTTTTTCTCCATGCCATTAATTTGTTGAAGAATTTGGGTTGTTCGTCTTGTGGAACTTCTCACATTCTAGAAGTGGTGGGAGGGTGGTGTTTAATGTCTTCTCCATCCTCTGCGTTTCCCGAAAACTGGTAGTTTGATCAGAAACTTGCTTAGATTCAAGGTGTGTGTGTGTTTGTGTGTGTGTGTTTATGTGTGTGTATGTGTGTGTGTTTGTGTGTATTTGTGCATGTGTGTGTTTGTGTATGTGTGTGTGTGTATGTGTGTATGTGTGTGCTTGTGTATGTCTGTGTGTTTGTGTTTGTGTGTTTGTGTGTGTGTGTTTATGTGTGTGTATGTGTTTGTGTATGTGTATTTGTGCGTGTGTGTGTTTGTATGTGTTTGTGTGTGTATGTGTGTGTATATTTGTGTATGTGTTTGTGTGTATGTGTGTGTATGTATTTGTGTATGTCTGTGTGTTTGTGTTTGTGTGTTTGTGTGTGTGTGTATGTGTGTGTATGTGTTTGTGTATGTGTATTTGTGCGTGTGTGTTTGTATGTGTTTGTGTGTGTGTATATATATGTGTGTGTTTGTGTATGTCTGTGTGTGTTTGTGTGTGTGTTTGTGTGTGTATGTGTGTGTGTTTGTGTGTGTGTTTGTGTATGACTGTGTGTGTTTGTGTTTGTGTGTGTGTTTGTATGTGTTTGTGTGTGTATATATATTTGTGTGTGTGTTTGTGTGTGTATGTGTTTGTGTGTGTATGTGTGTGTTTGTGTGTGTGTTTGTGTATGTCTGTGTGTGTTTGTGTTTGTGTGTGTATGTGTGTGTATGTGTTTGTGTGTGTGTTTGTGTATGTGTGTGTGTTTGTGTGTGTGTGTTCGTGTGTGTGTTTGTGTGTGTATGTGTGTGTGTGTTTGTGTTTGTGTGTGTGTTTGTGTGTGTTTGTGTGTGTGTTTGTGTATGTCTGTGTTTGTGTTTGTGTGTGTGTGTATGTGTTTGTGTGTGTGTTTGTGTATGAGTGTGTGTTTGTGTGTGTGTTCGTGTGTGTGTTTGTGTGTGTGTTTGTGTGTGTATGTGTGTGTGTGTTTGTGTTTGTGTGTGTGTTTGTGTGTGTTTGTGTGTGTGTTCGTGTGTGTGTGTTCGTGTGTATGTGTGTGTATGTGTGTGTGTGTTTGTGTTTGTGTGTGTGTTTGTGTGTGTTTGTGTGTGTGTTGTGTATGTGTGTGTGTGTTTGTGTGTGTGTGTTCGTGTGTTTGTGTGTGTGTGTTTGTGTGTGTGTGTTTGTGTTTGTGTGTGTGTTTGTGTGTGTCTGTGTGTGTTTGTGTGTGTGTTTGTGTATGTCTGTGTGTGTTTGTGTGTGTGTGTGTATGTGTTTGTGTGTGTGTTTGTGTATGTGTGTGTGTTTGTGTGTGTTCGTGTGTGTGTTTGTGTGTGTGTGTTTGTGTGTGTATGTGTGTGTGTTTGTGTTTGTGTGTGTGTTTGTGTGTGTTTGTGTGTGTGTTTGTGTGTGTGTTCGTGTGTGTGTTTGTGTGTGTATGTGTGTGTGTGTTTGTGTTTGTGTGTGTGTTTGTGTTTGTGTGTGTGTTGTGTATGTGTGTGTGTGTTTGTGTGTGTGTGTGTTCGTGTGTGTGTTTGTGTGTGTGTGTTTGTGTGTGTGTGTGTTTGTGTTTGTGTGTTTGTGTGTGTTTGTGTGTGTGTTTGTGTATGTGTGTGTGTGTTTGTGTGTGTGTGTTCATGTGTGTGTGTTTGTGTATGTGTGTACAGATATTTCTTGCGGGGAGGCAAAAATCCTTCCTAGGCGGTGATGGGTTCTTCTCGTATCACATCAGGGGCATATCCTGTCCAGTTCTGCTTTGAGTGGTGTTTCAGTTGATGAGTAGATTTGAGTGTTGTCAGCCTGATCTCTCCCTTATACAGTTCCTCATCAAGTTTTTACTTAATGATTTTTGCAGCCATTGCTAAACTGGCCTAGACCCATTCATGGAGGGGAGGGTATTAAAAAGAAAATCGAAATCCATTATTAAAGGAGACTTTTGAGCTTGGACTTCCTGGGCCTTTTGTGAACTCCCAAAGAGCTGTGCATGTCTAGACCCACTTCTTTCCTTCTCTCACCCCAACTAAACTGACTCGAGTGTGGGAAATGGTCCTCTTCACACCTTCTCCCCACTCTACATTTGGAAGATTGAGCTTGCAGTCAGTGGATATGAATTGGTGTCTGTGAAAACATCAGCAGTCGCTGCAACCATGTATATTTACTGTGCACTTCCTGTAAACCAGGCAATGTGATGGGCTCTGTACATCAAGAGCTACCACAAACACAGTGATGCCTTTGTGCCAGGTGCTTTAGATTACCTTCTCTATTTCTGCACTGTGCATTATGGCAGCTGCTGGCCACATGTGGCTACTGAGTCCTCAAAACGTGACTAGTCCTAATGGAGATGTGCTGTAAATGTAAAATACACATGAAATTTTGAAGACTTAGTATGAAAAAGGAATGCAGAACATCTCATTATTAATTTTTATATTGATTAAATTATAAAACTATCACGTTTTGGATATATTGTTAAATAGAATATATTATTAAAATTATTTGCACCTATCTCTTTTTTAAAAAAATGTGCTGCTGGAAATTTTAAAATGATGAGTGTGGCTCACATTGTATTTCTATTGGTCAGAACTTCTTTCATTTCCACAAGTCGGTCTATTACTCCCAGGGGGTTAAGCAATTTGTTCAAGGTCACTCAGCTTAGTAAGGAAGAGGCTAAGATTTGAACACAGGTCTGTGCTTTCTCCTCTGAGTTCATGCCTGGCCCAGGGCCCAGCGTATAGCCAATGATTAGCTTGTTGAATGAATGACTGAATGATGGATTCAGTTTTCCGTTGTAGGGGAGATGAGAGAGACCCGGACACGTGAGGGAGCTGGATGGAACCTAGACTGGCTCTGGGCCCACCAGATACTGGCCAAGCAGCAGCTGAATGGCTCCATGTTGTACAGTGACATTGTGGACATGTTACCCATGGGGGGAGCCATGGAAGGACCCAGAAGGCTGTGGGCAAGGCTCCTGTGCTGCAGTGTGTGAAGCTGCTGCACTCACGCCTCAGTTCAGCTGTTTTGCCCACTCTTTATTTTTATAATTATTATGTTTTAGAGATGGGGGTCTCACTCTGTTGCTCAGGCTGATCTGGAACTCCCGGCCTCAAGCGATCCTCTTGTCCACGTCTCCCAAAGTGCTGGGATTACAGGCATGAGCCACCGTGCCCAGCTCATTGTCCACCCTTTAAAGTAGTATATTCCAGCTACTGCTGGCACTGGAGAACAACTGTGTCCATTTCTCTTGTCAGAACCTAGAGGCAGTCTAAGTCTTGCCACCTCTGTGTGTGGTCTCTGGATAGCAGCATTCATATCGTCTGGGAGCTTGTTAGGAATGCAGGAGCCCGGACTCCACACTAGACTAATTAGAATTAGAGTCTGCACTTTGGCAAGTCCCCAGGTGCTTTGTGTGCTCACTGAGGAGGCCAGGGCTAAGGTAGCTACAGAATAGGCTCCGCTTTATTTGAACTTAGACCCTGCAAGTTCAAATCCCAGCTCCACCACTTACTACCCTCTGGGTGAATTAGGTAACCTCTGTGATGGCGGCCAAATTATATAAGTACCCGGGGCCTCAGTTTCTTCATCAGTAAGTTTTGAGTGCTTCATACTGCCTAGATATTATCAGGAGGATGCAAGCAAAGGGCATAACTCTCGAAACTTTGATAATGGGTATTCTCTGAGCGGTGAGGGAAGCCCAACAATTAATGATTGTGTCTATGGTAACTTCAGCCCGAGAAGTCAAAGCTCTTTAAAATTCATGAGATTCTTGTGAGTCATCCATGTGAGTATTAGCAATAAATCAATTATCAGTCAATCATGAAGTATTTATGTACTATGGTGTTCAGGTGCCTCTCAAACTTTATGTGCCTATGGAGCACCTGAGGATCTTGTTAAAATACAAATTCTGATGCAGTATGTCCATAGGGTGGGGGCTAAACTCCTGCCTTGTTAATAAGCTCCCAAGTAATGCTGGAGCTGCTGGTGTCAGGACCACACTTTATATAGCACGGGTGCAGGCCGGGTGCGGTGGCTCACACCTGTAATCCCAGCACTTTGGGAGACCAAGGCGGGTGAATCACGAGGTCAGGAGATTGAGACCATCCTGGCTAACACGGTAAAACCCCGTCCCTACTAAAAATACAAAAAATTAGCCAGGTGAGCTGGCACGCACCTGTAATCCCAGCCACTTAAGAGGCTGAGGTAGGAGAATCGCTTGAACCCAGGAGACAGAGGTTGCAGTGACCCGAGATTGAGCCACTGCACTCCAGCCTGCATGACAGAGCAAGACTCTGTCTCAAAAAAAAAAAAAAAAAAAAAAAAAAAAGAAAGAAAGCAAGCAAGCAAGGGCGTAGAGCAGTGGTTCTCAATTTTTTTGATCTCAGGAATTCCTTATACTGAGAGCCCCCAAAGGCTGTTATTCAGGTTATAACCAGTAATATTCATATCACGAATGATATTTGCCATTTTAGAAATTAAAAAGGGAGTCTCTCTACACCTATTGTGATTTAAAAGGTGGCCCAATAAAAAAGATTTAAAAGAAAAACAAAACACATTTTAAACTAGAGAATACACACATAGTGACAGCATCATCACATGTCACGTCGCCTCTGGAAGACTCCATTGGACGCCTATGACAGCGTGAGAGTGAAAAAGGCAAATCATCTTTTAGGACTCTTATGAAAATAGTCCAGACACTGCAGAGTCCCTGAAAGGACAGTCAGGGATCCCCTAGGATTCCTGGGCCACACTGTTTGAGAACAACTGGTATAGAAGATCTAGCTCTCCGCTTAGGACCAAGTCTGTCCTAGTCAAGGGTCTTTCAGCTTTAATAAAAATGGGAAGCATTTGAAAAGCTGCCAGGGCACTGCCCCGAATTTGAGCAACCTTTGAAGATCCAAACCACAGGAAGAGCAGGAACGTGGCAGGGACTTAGCGTTGGGAAACAGTAAGGAACCCAGGTAGTTTGTGGCCTCTACTTCTCCCTCCTTCATTCTTCCTGCTTTCATGTGTCCATGGCCCCATAAGGCTCCTGAATGTATGGGCCCTCAGTTCAAGTGGCCTACACTAACTAGGGTCACTGTTTTCTAATTCCAAACTCCTTGGAGGTAGAATCTGATTGGCCCAGCTTGGATCAGATGACTACTCTTGAGCCAGCCAATCAACTGTGGCCAGTGGGACAGGGCCATGTGGCACACTCATGGCTGCCATGGCCCAGCAGTGTGGGGATAAGGGTAGGGAGGAGGGGAGTAGGGTGGGCAGTTCTGGGGGAAGGAGGATTGGCTTCCTTTGGCTGGTCAGCTTCAAAGCTTTCTATAACAGAGCCTGGAGACCTAGGTCCTGCTCCTTCTGCTGGCCCTGGGATTGTGGACAGGTCAGAACCTGCTTCATCAAGGGCCAGATAGGAATCATAACACTACTTGGTCTAACTCATAGGGGTATTGTAGGAATTAACTGAGCTACTATATGCAAAAGAGCTTTGCATGCTATGTGCTAAGTGTTAGGGGGTCATAATAAAGTATAGCATGCCATTTTGCCCCCAAGGACCTTTGAATCAAACTAGGAAGAAGATGCTAATACCCATGATACCATTAGAAACAGCAGGTACATGACTGTGCACTAACCAAAGGCAACAGGAGTTCAGAGGAGAGAGATCAACCTAGGCAAGGAGGGGGGAAATAGTGTGTTGAGTGCTTCCTGTGGACTTAGTGCTGTCCCCTGTGGTTTCACACACTCTCAGCTCAAACTCTCTCAACAGCTCTGCTATATAGGTGTTGGTGTGCTCATTTTACAGTTGAGAAAACTAAAGCTTAGAGAAGTAACTTGCCCAAGACATGTAGCTGGTATTTCAACCTGTGTCTTATCTGACTTTAAGCGGATGCTCTTTTCACTCCTTACTGTGGCAGGAGGAAGATTCTTGGAGGAGTGGAGGTTAGCAAGGGCAAAGCCTGGATCAGGTGTGCATGGGCAGAGGAGAGCATGATCATGGATCAGGTGTGCATGGGCAGAGGAGAGCGTGATCATGGGCTGAACCCGAGGGGATCAGCACTAGGTTGCCACTGGCTGTGTAAGTGGATTGTAGATGGCAATGATTGAATGAACGTGTGAATGCATGAACCTATAACCATGGGCTCCTGTCTTTCATCCTTTTGTCTAATGGTCTGAAAGTCCTGTGGGATGGACTGGGGGGCAGTGTGGAGGTAGATCCCCTGTTAGGGTGGACTAGGGGGCAATGTGGAGGTAGATCCCCTTGAGTGGGTTCTTTGAACCCACTCAGGGGTCAGTTGATGAGCTCCTGGATTAGGGTGTGCAATGGAAAGGAAATGCAAAGCCTAGATGGCCTTTGAAGGAAGAAACAATAGCATTTGGATACAGAAAATGAAGAAGAACCAGAAGTGACTGACTCGCTGCCTGCCTGATTGACTCATTTATTTGGCAAATGTTTATTGAGTGCTTCTTATGTGGCTGGCCCTGTGCCAGGTTCTGAGAATAGTGGTGGCCCCAATAAACATGGTCTTCACCATGTTTGTCTCTCCATGTAGGGGAGACAAAATCAACTTGTAAACCAACACAGCTATAATCTAATGTCAGCACTCAGTGCCATGATGAAACGGGAGGGGAAAGAAAATGATAGAGAGGGTGTGAGTGGATGTAAGTTGGTCAGGGAGGGCTTCTCTGAGGAGGTGACATTTGAGCAGGACAAGTGGGATTCTGAGTTTCCAAACCTGAGATCTTCTGAGAGACCCTACTGCTTCAGAAAGAGTCCCTTGCATGTTCCCTGAAGTGCCCTATAGACACGATCCCCATTTTGCCATTGAGGAAACTGAGGCAAAGGGAGTGTGGCACACAGAGTCACTCTGCTGGTCAGCCCTGCTGCAGGAGATGAAAACCTGGCTCCCACAGCACCCTCCCTTTCCTGCTGGCAGCTCCCCCAGAAGCCCTCATGCTTCCAGTTCTGCTCGACTCCTCCCCTTCCCCCGGAGGTATTTTTAGTCTCCCAGAGCCCCTTCCCCAGTCTGCTGTTGCCTCGTCATTCTGCTTGACTTGCTTTCACCTGCTCAGAGGCGGCTGTGACAGGGCTGCGGGCTGCATGTCAACTGTCCCTGGCTTCCCAGAGGGGTGTGGAGGGGGAGGGCAGCTGAGGGTGACCACCCTCGGCAGTGCGGGCAGGCAGGAGGCCTGTCAGTGCCCGGGGTGACTGCCAGCGCCTACAGATCCCTCTTGGGGTCAACTCTGAGTAATGAGGGCGAGGGGAGGAGGGCTGCTGGCTGTCAGCGCTGCAGGGGTGGGGTGGGGAGGGAAACCAGTGGGAGGGAGGGAGGAAGTGGAATTTGTTTTGGAGAGAGACAAGCTGAGGAGGTGACAGAGGTGGTAGCTTGGCAGGTGGTGTTGATTGGGAAGTGGGTGTGTTTTCTGAGTGTGTGTTGCAGGCCTAGGGTACAGGCCTTTCCACTGTGAAGTCCCCAGTGAGTGTGTGCATGGCGTGTGTGTGCACAGAGTGTGAGCGTGTGTGTGAGAGTCTCCCAGGCCTTTCAACCACCAAGTCCGCATGGCCACTTTTCCAAGCCAGGCCCCAGGGGCTGCCCCATTTCCCCTGGACCCCAGGCTGCTGCCAGGTCTCATTCCTCACCTGCTGCCCCTTCCTCTCTGTCCCCAAAGACCCCCACAGGCCCTTTCCTTGGTTGGGAGTTGACTGCTACTCATTACCAAAGAATGACACACGTGACCAGTGTGGGACTTACAAAGGTTTAAAAATAAACCTCGCCGTGTTCTTGTCACCACCGCCCTGGTGCTGCAGAGCTGCCAGCAACCTCTCTGACTGGGCTCTTTGATTCTTGAAGGTAGAGCTCATTCCACCGCCACCCCGGGTCATGCCGACCCTGTCTGGGAGATTCACACAGGGTGGTGGTATCAGAAGTCCAGCCCAGGAGACCGTGAGGGTCAAGGTCTTCATCACTGGCTGGAGGCCCAAGGCAGACCACACAGGGAGGCCAAAGCCCATCCCTACTGAGTAGGCCAAGCCTGGGGTGGTGGCAGGAGCTCCCCTGTATCTACACTAGTGCATTGGGCCTCCCCTGCATCTACACTAGTGCATCAGGACTGTCTGGCTCTTGGGACACAGGGGGGATGGACACAGGAACCTAGGGAGACAACTACAATTATGCCTCCTTGCCCCCGTCAGGCCTTGCTCCTGATACACGCAGCAGCTGGTCAGCCGAGGGGCCTGAGGTTGTCATCCTCAGTGGTGTCAGTGAGGCTAGGAGGCTAAGGAGCTGGAGGAAGCGGCCTCGGTGGCACTGTAGTGTGTGGGAATTTGGTAGAGGAGGGCTTTGCAGTACGGCTGCCCTGAGTAGCCGAATGACCTTGGGCAAGCTACTTAACCTCTCTATCACTTCAGTCCTTTGATCTGTAAAATGTTCACCCTAGTAGAAACCACCTCTTGGAGTTGTGAAGATTTAATGAGATGATACAGGTGAGCAACTGAGTGATTTCGGGCACGCGTCACCTGACCTCTCTGGGCCTCAGTTTCCTCCCCTGTAAGATGGGACTGGTGTTGGCACAAAAGTTGGGATGAAGATGGTGTAAGGAGCTTGCAGAGCGCATGCTCCAGAGCCGTAGTGATGACCGTGGTAACGAGCATCCCATACCCCGATGTCTCCCCAGGCTCGTGGCTCTGCGGGGGGCAGGAGGAGGCACGACGCCGCCTCTCAGGAAGACCACGACAAACCTTACGTCTGTGACAGTAAGTATGGGCCGGTCCCACCTTCCTTCTTCTGCCCCTGACCCCAGGGCCCCCCTTCCCTGTGCTTCCTTGGCCGTCCGCCTGCCAGCCTCAGCGTGTGCTCGCCTCTTCCTCTCTGTCCGCACCCCAGCTTACCCACCTGTCACCTCCGCCGCAGTCACCACTTCCTTGGGCTGCTGCTGCCCCGGGAGGGGGTTTCTGCAGAGGGGAAGCCAGCCGGGGAGGCCCCCACCCTCAGTTCTGTGCCCCCACCTCCTGCCATGCCTCCTGCGTGGCTCTCCTCTGGCTCTCTCTCTCACGCTCTCTGTCTCCTTTAAGATTCATCCTCTATTTCTTTCTGTATTTCAGAGAGTTACAAACAAAAGCATAACTCAAAACCCTCCGACAAAGGTACTTGGCTCGTCGTGGCTTTTCATTTGTTTCCCTTTAATTTCCTTTCCCTCTTTCTCTCCTGTCCTAGGTAGGGCAAGTTATGAATCTTTCTATGACGATGACTTACTTTAATAAATGGCCCTCGATCCATCTCTAGTCTTTCCTGCTTGCTTCAGAAACATCTTTTGGACAAGCGACTCCCTGGCTGACTCCTGAGTTTAGGGTCTGCAGACAGAGCTAGGGAGCCCACGGGAGGCGAGTTGCAGGGAGCCAGGGCAGTGGGGGGACCTCTGGAAACCTGCAGCTTGAGGAGGGATGTGGTCAGCTCCAGACAGCAGAGCACTGAGTGGCGGATTGAAAACCTGTGCCCTAGTCATCTTCTCATGGTACTGGGTACCATTTGCTCATTCCATGGGAGGGCAGCCCTCACCACCACACTCCTAATGGTCTTCCCTTGCCATCTTCTCCTCTCTGAGGATGCAGAGCTTCACCATAGGAGGGAAGGGGCTGCAGTGAGGATGGCAGTGAAACAGTCGAGGCTGGACCCTGGCATGGGGCTCCCTCTGGGTGTCCCACCCATCTCGCCGGGGTCTGCAGTCTCCCTGAAGGCAGGGAGAGAGCCAGGCGGGGGGGCGCCCAGGGAGCGGGCTGGGGGTGGTGTCTTTTGTCTCCCCCTTCAGTGGCCTCTTTTGATTTCAAAAAGTTGTTCTGTGTCCGATGGGGTGACAGCTGATTGGAGAACATTTTGCTAGAAGAACTCAAACTCCATGACCCCCATTTGGCTGCTTAATACTCCGTGCAGATGCCATTCTCGAGACAACTCCTGCAGGTAACGTCTCCACCCCAAAGCAATTCCAATCCAGGATGAGGAGGGAGCAGCGCACGGGGTCTGGTGCCTTTTGGCAGCACCAGGAAGTGCCTACCTTGGCCTGGGTCTTGCTTCCTACATGGCGTTCAGTTTCACTCTGATATGTAGAAGCCCAAGCCTGCTGACCCTTGAGAGACTGGCTCTAGGCCATGGGCTGGGAAGGGCCCTCAGACCCCCTTGGGCTTTCCAGCTATGTTTGGCTTGACCAGTACATCTATCAAGAATGCGGTGGCTATGGCCAGGCATGCGGTGGCTATGGCCGGGCGTGGTGGCTCACGCCTGTAATCCCAGCACTTTGGGAGGCCGAGACGGGCGGATCACGAGGTCAGGAGATCGAGACCATCCTGGCTAACACGGTGAAACCCTGTCTCTACTAAAAAATACAAAAAACTAGCCGGGCGAGGTGGCGGGCGCCTGTAGTCCCAGATACTTGGGAGGCTGAGGCAGGAGAATGGCGTGAACCCAGGAGGTGGAGCTTGCAGTGAGCTGAGATCCGGCCACTGCACTCCAGCCTGAGCGACAGAGCGAGACTCCGTCTCAAAAAAAAAAAAAAAAAAGACATTGACTTCTATACCTCCACTACCCATGCCTAAGTTGAAGAATTGAATGCTTACCTCTTCTGTGACTCCCTGACCCCAATAGAGAAAGCCCTTCAAGACACAAAATTAGACAAGCGACAGAGCAAGACTCCGTCTCCAAAAAAAAAAAAAAAACAAAAAACAAAGAATGCCAACAACTGCTTTGAAACTGGGGCATTGCTACTGTATTCTTCTTTTATTTATTTGTTTTAGAGAGGCTCTCGCTTTGTCACCCAGGCTGGAGTATAGGGGTGCAGTCATAGGATTATAGCTCACTACAGCCTTGACCTCCTGGACTCAAGCCATCCTCCTGCCTCAGCATACCCAGCAGCTAGGACTACAGGCCAGTGCCGCTATGCTTGGTTAAGTTTTAAAAATTTTCTGTAGAGACGGGGTCTTGCCTAGGCTGGTCTTGAACTCCTGGTTTCAAGTGATCCCCCTGCCTCGGCCTCCCAAAGTGCTGGGATTACAGGTGTGAGCCACTACGCCTAGCCCTTTGTTCCTCTTTTAAAATGCTTTATCTTCATATGTGATTGTCTGCTACCATAGACAGTGGGATCCCTTTTTGCTCTATCTCTACAGCTTTCACTGGATTCCCAGCCAATCATAATCCCGTGGACTCCCAGACACACACACCTGTGTGCCGTTTTCTCCGACTTCACCCCCTCCCAGTTCCTCTCCTCCCACCTTTGCCTCTGACTTCTGCCTCCTTGTGGATCATCTCCATGAAGTGCCCTTTGGGGGCGTCCCTCTCTTACCGGGCACCCCTCTTCTGCAAAGTGCTTGCATCACGCGCTCTCTCTTGAGCCCCCGTGGCTTCGTTTCAGGGCTCTCAGTGCCCTTGGCTTCTCCCGATGCCCTCCCCGCGGGCTCTCTCCCGCCTTCTGTGTGCCCTGTAGTGCCTGGGAGGCCTGATGGCAGGCTTTCTGGAAGTCTCAGTGGCTGCTTTCTTGGCTCTGTCCGCATGCGTGCTGCCTCCTCTCCCTCTCTCGGTGGAGCAGGGGCCACTGTCGATTACCCTTCTCTGTTCTGGCTCTCTTAGGAAATTGTGTGGCAGCTCGGTGATTAATAGACTTTATTTTTATCTGGTGCCCTTCAGACATGTGATCCTTTGGGATAGAAATGACCTTTGGAGAGGTCACGAGGCCCACCCCCCCACCCCCAAACTGGGCAAGGAGTGCTTTTAATAATCTCTAATGCATCCTAAGTAGAGAGGTGTCTGGCCGCCTCCTCGAGGGGTCCCCAGGGATGGTGTTACCATAAGCTGCCCTTTCTTCCAAGATGCCAGCTGTGCTTCGAATGAGTGTTTTTCCTTAATAGGAGCTGAAAATTTTCTCTCCTACAGGTCCCCTTGTCGTTTGCGCATCTTTCCCTAACGAATAGGCACATTAGGGCTTTGTCCATTTGGGAGACCTTCTGAACATCCCGTACGTTCTTGGTTGACTTAGGACCCCAACCCATAGTCTCTGTGGCACCCTGCTCGGAATTCCCTTCCAGGTCTACACTTAAGCATGACACTCCTAGGAAGCAGCGTCAAGTCCAGGTGGCTCAAAGAGCAACAGACGTATTTCCTTATTTATGCCCTGTCCACCCTCTCATCAACTTACCAGTCGGAGCCTGTCCCAGCCCTGGTGTCGATACCTCTCCAGGTGCATGCTCTTTTCTACTTATGCATTTGATTATTCCTTCTTCCATAAATCACCTGCATTTGGTCCCATTGAGTCTCAATAAACAGATCCAATAATATGTGACTTCAATATACAAGATTCAATAAAGGCAAATTTAAAGACATTGCCCAGTAGTTAAATTTCATTCTCCACAGATTTGCCATCCCTGCCATTTTTGTATCATCTATGGTGTGATTTGCATAATTCCCACTCCATCTTTCGAGTTATTTATGAAAATATTAGATCACCTTGGACCCCAACTCCTTTCTGGGTTTATGTGGAGTGGTAATAAGCTATATTCTGATGTGATTTATTTAACCCTTCCTGGAATGCATTCCTGAAGATAGTGGTCCTATATGTGCTTCCTCCAAGCTTCCTTTTCAAAATGGGTGGCTGGAATATTATTGTAGCTGCTAACGCCAGGTGATAGAGAGTTTGCCTGATGCCTTTCACTCAGTCATTGAATTTCTTCCATCTCAGAGAAATATTAAATCACCTGAACGTGATTGATGTTTTACCCAATCCATGGTGTATGGATGTATGAATACTTTGTTTTCCAGCAAGTAACCAGTCTTTCTTAATTACCTTGAAAGTTTATCAAGCTTAAGGATTAAAGTTCTGTTTCTTCCCTTTTAATCTCTTGCCTAAGGAGAAGTGTTCTTATGCACAAAGACAGCAACTGATAGGATATTGTGGAAAAGGCTGTTGGTGTTTGTGAAAGTGTAGACCTGGACCAGCTGCACAGCAATGCCTAGATGCTTCTTAGAATTCAGACTCCTGGGCCCCACATCAGGCCTCCTGTATCAGAATCACTGAAGGGAAGGCCAAGGGGCCTGCATTTTCTGAGAGCTCTTCAGGGGATTCTTGTGTATACTGGTTTTTGACAGTGATAAGTCTACTTCATTTAAACATGAAGGCTTCTGGCTCCTGACTGCTCAGCTCTTGTTATTCCCTGCTTTTTGCATCTGGACATTCTGGAGTCTCCAGGAATTCTCCAGGCAGGTTGCCACTGGCTTGCACCAGTGTTTTAGTTGGTCTCCTTAGAATCTATTCTTTCCATTTATTTCGCATTGATATACAACTCAGCAATCCATTGCTTGATTTTTCATTCACTTAGTCGCTTTAAATCCTAGCAGTATCCTTAGCCCCGTTTTATAGGCGGGATGGTAATTGGGGACAGGTGTGTGGAAGGAATCCTTGGATTTGGGCTACTAGAAAGTTTTAAAAGTCATTTCAAGAGTTTGCCTCTTCTCTTCCTAATTGCTCCCAAGCCTGAATTTTTCTGTTAGCGTCATTGGAGCCAACTCCTGATGAGAGACCCACTTTTCCATTTTCTTTGTTCAAGAAACATCATAGAAAAGAAGTTGGTGATGACGATGTGTTGTTCAGGGAGAACATTTTGTCTCTAAGCATTAGCCATGCGGGGAGGAGCAAAGCAGGCATATGCCCTTTTGCTAGACACAAGGGAAGCAGTGTGGGAAGTTTTCTTTTCTCCTCAAAGTGTTTTCTGAATCATGGTCTTAATGCCTGTGAGTGGGTGCTTAGGGTGTGTAGAGCACTAGGCTAAGTATTTCACATGGATTATCTCTGTAAACCCCCCACCAACCCGGAGAGGCAGGGACGGTTGACCTCACTTTACTCTGAAGAAACTGAGGCGCAGAGAGGTGTAGGGCCTTGTCCATGGTCACACAACTGGGATCTAGGATGCGAACACTGGGATACGATCCCAGCGTCCTCAACTCTAGAACCGCCATACCCTAGGACATCTTCCACACTAACTGCCCCTTAAGTATGCTCTCCTACCCTGGAGTTTGGTTCTCTTGAGGCTGCAGAAGAAACGTTTTCAAAGTTAATTAATGAGCACGCACACCTTACTTATGAGGTGAAGCCCTGGCCGCTGTCGACGGGCAGTTTCTAGGCATCGGGCTGGCAGGCTGGAGTCAGGTAGTAATTACAGTTGAGTGGAATGGAATGAATTATATGATTTCCAGCCTTTTAAATTTAAATCTATTAAAATCACTGCCCCCCAACTAGGGCATTAGGCTAGATTAGTGACAAAAGGCAAATAGACGTGGCTAAAGCCCTCCTAGAAGCATGACTCACCCCTGAGTCCCGTCCGGTGTCACACACCAGGAGTGGGTCCTCTCAAGGCAGCCTCTGTCTCGGCAAAGTCTTTGTTCTCTACCACCTCCACCCCACAGATGTGCATCTTCAGTTGTGTGGCCACTTCACGCTGTTGCCTCCCTTCTAGAAACCCAGTCGGGGAGTGTGTTGCCAAACCAGTGAGGGTAGTATCAGAATAGGGTCTAGGGTCTCTTCCGGTTCTAAAGTCTCTTGTTCCTTGGCGGTGGTAGACTTCAGAGAGAAGGGTATCAGGCTGATGGGAGGAACAGGCTGGATGTCTAGTCCTGGTTCCACACCTCAATCACTATGGCACTGGTTTCCTCCTTTGTCCATGAGGGGATGGCTCCTCCCTTGGGCCTCTGGACTGCCCTCATCAGCACTCCTTCCCCGCACAGTGGCGCCTTTCTTCCCAGGCAGCAGCTTAACAATGATGCTCTTTACTAGGGAGGCAAGATGTCTGGAGGACATGAAGGGAGCAGCGGATTGGGGAATGCCACGGGAAACTGTACCACAGGCCAAGAGGTGCGATGGGATGGGTGGATCTGCGGATTGGACAGACAAAAGCTTGAACCCAAGGCAGTCCCAGAAAATCTGCTTGACATCAACCTCTTTCAAACTACCCTGGTTTTACCCCTAACCAAGTGCAGCAGGGGGAGTTAGATGACTCTTGCAGTTTTGCCAAAAACAATTTTTTTTTGAGGGCATTAAGGCCCATATTCTTTAAGGCTCACGTGCTTTTCGCTTCAAGCTGCAGTGGAAAAGCCAATAACGCGGCCTTCAGGCTCACTGCCTTTGCCGCTGAAGGGAAACCGGGCTCATCACTCAGTTGTCTTGCAGGTCCTTGGATGGGGGTGCGATGGGGGAGGGTAGGAAAGGCTCGGTGCCCCCAGAAACTTGATTTGTGGAGCGAGGCTTGTGGCCTGGGATTGATCCCTGGAGACTGAGTGCATTGTTCCAGCAAAGCTGGGTCTGTTTAAATATTTAAATGCCATTGTGTCATGGACACAGGTTGCAGGTGTTCCGGCAGGACTGGCCAGAGGCAGGGCTGGGGAGAAGGAGGAGTTTCTCTTTGCTTTCCCTAGACCCTTCTATCTCCACCTCCTCTCCTCCAGGGCTCTCATCTTGGCATTTGACCTTCTAACCTACACCTGTCTTCTCTGGGCTGTGACTCACACCCTCTGGAGTTATTTTCTATTTGGTCACAACCTTGTTCTCCACTGTTTCTTGATGCAAACCTCGTGACAATTCGTATTTCTGTGAAGATGGCCCATAACAGGGTAGATATTAACAATTGTAGAGGTGCTTTTTATTATTTTTAAAATAACTTTTTCTATGGAAATAGTATTTGTTCATTGCAGAATAATCAGGAATTACAGATATGCAAAGCAGAGGTTGCAGTGAGCCGAGATCACGCCATTGCTCTCCAGCCCGGGTGACAGAGCAAAACTCCATCTCAAAAAAAAAAAAAAGTGGAAAAAATAAAAGTCACCCATAATCTCACTCCTCAGAGATAACTTACATTTTGTTTTGCTGTATTCCATTCTAGGATTAATTCTATCTCTGTCTATACACACACACACACACACACACACACACACACACGACGACGAATAAATGATACGTACCATTTTAATGCCCCCTGCCCCACTCAGTGATACATCAGGATCATCTTTCTGTGTCAATAAACAGATTTTATGACATAGTTTTTGGGACTGTATAGTATTCTATTATACAGATGTGCCACAGCTTACGGACATGTCTCATAATTTGCTTAATGTTCTACCGTTAGATGTTTAGACAGTCTAATATCCGTTTACTATTAAAAGCACTGTTCCAGCTATACGTTTGCATAATGCTTTATCGTTTCCTAGAAGTACAACTGTGAGGCTGCAGGGCCTGGTGCATGGCCTTTGATCTCTCTTATTTTGAGTCATGGTGGGGAGTATAGGAAAGCAAGGAGCCTGATGGGTCTGCCAGGTTGCAGAGAGCTGGGTGAAGCAGGATGTGCCCTGACTTTGGAGTGGCTCTGCTGCTTGTTATCTGTGACATCGAGAAAGTCGTTTTGCTGCTGGGAGTCTCCATGTCCTCCGGTGTGCGTGGGGATGGGGCACGGTGGGAAAGCTGACTGTGATGATGTATGTAAAAAGCTTTGCACGTGGCATGTGTTTGACAAAGGTTTCCCCCACCTTGGCCTTCTTATTTTCTTTCTCCAATATACCTGGAAGGAGAAAGGCTGATATTGCACAGGAGAGAGCACCCTGCTGGACGGTATTTAAGTGAGGGGACAGTGAGCACTGAAGGAACAGGGCAGGGAATGGTCACACGATGAGGGGTTGCTATGTCACAGGGTGCAGCCCCAGGATGCCAAGAAGGCCCTTAGGGCACATGGATGGAATTGATGTTGGCCCCCAGGGGTGGATGGGTGTGCCCAGGGGTAGGGGGAAGAGACAATAATGATAATGCTGAAGTTTGTTGACTTATATGATAGACCTGGAATATTCTGTTGGCTTCATCTATATTAACTCTTTAACCCCCACAAAAGTGCTGTGAGATGGATGCTTTGGTCATCTCTATCCTACAGATAAGGAAACTGGGGAGAGGAAGGGTTAATTAACTTTCCTGAGGTCATACAGTGAATAAATGGCAGAGCCAGGATTTGATCCCAGTCATTCATCTCTCTCTCTTTTTTTTCCTCGCTCTCATTCTCCTTCTCTCCCCCACCACACGTACTATCACTCCCCCTTTCTGGAAGCTGCTGGTACCTTGTGCATACCTCCTGGTAGGCTGTCTCCCACATTATGTGATGACAATTTGTTTCTCTGCTCCCTCAGGCTGGACTTTGAGCCTTCTGAGGGCAGGGTCCAGGCCAGAATCAACTTGCAGCCCAGCCGCAGCAGTGGTGCTTCCAAACTGTTGATGAATATCTGGAGAAGGGAATGTGGGATGTGCATACCAGGAAAGAAGAAGGATCAGCTCGACTAACCCAGAGCATGTGGGTAGGGAGATTGGGGGCACAGAGTTAGACCAGGGCTGCTGAGAACATCAGGCTGAGGTGCTTAGAGCCACAGTACCCAAGCTTTTTGGCACCAGGGACTGGTTTCATGGAAGAAAATTTTTCACGGACCAGGGGTGGGGGGCAGGTTTTGGGATGATTTGAGCACATTACACTTATTGTGCACTTTATTTGTATGATTATTACATTGTAATATATAATGAAATAATTATACAGCTCACCATAATGTAGAATCAGTGGGAGCCCTGAGCTTGTTTTCCCTCAACAAGATGGTCCCATCTGGGGGTGATGAGAGACAGTGACAGATCGTCAGGCATTAGATTCTCATAAGGAGCACACAACCTAGATCCCTTGCATGTGCAGTTCACAGTAGGGTTCGTGCTTCTGTGAGAATCTAATGTGAGATCTAATCTGATCAGACAGAAGGTGGAGCTCAGGCGGTAATGTGAGTGATGGAGAGCGGCTGTAAATACAGATGAAGTTTCGCTTGCCTGCCCGCCACTCACCTCCTGCTATGCAGCCCAGGTGTCAGTCTGTAGCCCGGGGGGTTGGGGACCCCTGGCTTACAGGTTGGCCTGCATGGTCAGTGGTAATTCATGACAATCCTGGGGACATCTCTAGGAAGGTTGATCTGTAGGATTCGGTGTTCAGGGAGGAAAGTCTGAAGCCTGATGACTGAGAAGAGTCTTTTCTAGTCAGCTAGGAGAAGACGTGAAATCTGGATGGTGGTGATAGCAGGAGTTAAATGGACGGAGCAGACAAGGAAGACTTAATGAAAGAGAAATTCACAGAACCCGGCAGATGATGGACAGGGTGTGGAGAGCAGGAGAGAGGAGAGAGGGAGGTGGCAATGATGACTCTTGACATCTTGCACTTGGGTCGTTGAGACACAAGGGGAGGCTTAACTGGAATATCCTGAAGGGGGGAAGTAATTTTGGGAGCGTGATGAAGCTGACATATGAGTTGGTAGAAATGGCAGGAATCCAGGCAGAAACGTCTAACAGATGCTAATGGACATTTGTTGTTTCCTCAAAGGAACTGAGGAGCTTACACTGACATTGTAGGTGGAAGAAGGCCTACCTCAGGCAGGGGGCAGGGAATCACACTGGATAGCCTGGAACTCACAAATAAAGCCTGCTCAGCATTTGAGGCTGCACTGATGTCCTGGCATGGGAGGTGTACAGAGATCTTCAGAGAGAGGATGCTAGCAGGATTCCCAGATGCCTGGGGGCTGCCTCAGCTTAGTGTAATCAGGTCTGATTTTTGACCTTTCTCTTTTTACCTTCCCCAGAAATGTTGACAATGACATTTATTATTTAAATTATTTTTATTGTAAAATTGAAAAGAGAATTCGGTTTCACTCTTAATTTAAGCTAATTAAGGACATGCTAATGCAGGACTCTCTAGAATCAGGAATCAAAGACACTGCCCTGCAAGAGATGCCAGTTGGAAGGAGGTGGCTCTGGAGTCAGAAAGCCAGGATTTGAATCTTTACCAGGTCACTTCCTAGCCGTGACCTCAGGCAAATCACAAAACCTCTTTGAGCCTTGGTTTTTTGGTCTGTTAGGTGAGGACAATAATATTAACCTTAGCGGGTTTCCAAGAGGGTTCAATGAGACAATGTGTAAAAACAATTAGCTCACTGCTTGGTTCATAGATATTCTCAATAAATATTTATTTTCTTTATACCGAATCGAGAAACTAACCTAAGCCGGGGCCCCAGTTGTGTTCTGTGCCCTAGCTGCTGGAGTTGTCAGGATCTAGGGAAGTCATCGGATCAAGTTAAATGAATGATCAAAAATAGCTGATGTTTGTTGGACATGTGCTGTGTGCCAGGCACTGGGCTGAGCATTGTAAGATGAACTCCTGCAGTTCTCACACGCCTCCGCGAGCTACAAACTGTATTGCCCTCATTTTACAGACGAGGAAACTGAGGCTGAGAGAGATTAAGTCACTTGCCCAAGGTCACATTGCGAATTAGCTGACCCAAGAAGGCAGACTCCCGACTTCACCAGCCTTCTGTTACTCGGCTTCTCAGCAGGGCAGGAAGCGTTCCCATAATACATGGAGTGCTTTGGTTTTAGGGGTTTCTGCATTTCCCTGCTGAGGATCCAGAAATCAGGTGATAGAATATTTTGAAATGAGAGTCTGGTTGCTTCTCTCTGTTCTTCCTCACATCTAGTAAATTCCTAAAATCAGCAGGACACTGCCCCTTGATGAAGACACAGGACTTTTGGGTCACTGGAGTTTGGTAGATCCTGGGTCCCCGCCAGGCCCCAAGGAATATGGCTGTGAAAAATCAGGGTGTTTTACTCCACCCCTACCCCCAGTCCCCTGTGTCTCCATCCAAAGGAATTCAGCTTAAAATAAGCATCAAGGGTAGCCTGAAAGAAGGTATGAAGCCACAGGAGGGCAGGGTGGGGTGGGGGGAGGTGGGTGTAGCCAGCCCCTGGGAACCTCATCATTTTCCTATCACAGTTGAGGAGATAATAGCTTCAGGACCTACAGAGAGTTGTGAAGTGCTAGAATGCAAAGGACTTAGAGATCATCTGATCCAACCCCCATATTCTGCAGATAAGAAAATCAAGACCCAGAAAGGTATGAATTTGTCCAAGGGTGCATAGCGGGTTAGTATCAGACCCAGGACCAGACCCCCAGTCTCTAGAAGGCCACCGAGTTTGCTGGCCTCTGAGCTTCAAGGGCAGGGGAGGGAGGAGAAGCCCAGCTGGGGGCTGAGTCCACCACTGGCTTTTGAGAAAATCTTGGCCAGTTGCAGTGACTGTGGGATGAACAACTGTACCCTGGGTAGCCAGTCTGAGCAGGCGGCTTTTGGAAGTATCTCCTGGGCTTTATCCCGATCTGAGCTTGTATCTGGGAGTCACACAGGGCTTTTCTCAGCTGGGGCTTCTCCCTGCTCGGGGGAATTTGTTGTGGGAATTCCTGCATTCCCCAGATGGTTCTGCAGAGAGAAGACGGAGGGCTGTTGGGAGGTGTTGGTGGCCCCAAACTTCCATGGACCAGTCTGGTAGGGTGTGAATATGTGCCAAAATGGTATCTGGCAGGACGTGAGATTCCACTCAGAAGGGCTGGATGGAAGGGAATTGGAAGCCAGAGTGATTATGAAGGTGTGGGCAAGATAAAGGTGCTGACAGGGAGAGCGGGAGGCCCTCCCTATCCCCAGCTCCAAGGAGCAGGGGAGACACGGGGTTCCCAGAGCCAGGCAAGACTGTCGTCTTGGAGGTGGGCCCCTGTACAGCACAGTGCCCAAGCAGGGCAGGGCCCAGGTCCCCACGTGTTTTTCTTCCCACCCTCTGTTCTCCTGCTGCTGCCTCCTTCTTGCCGAGAGCAAGGGAGCATGGGTGAAGCAGGCCATGCCAGTCAGCCCCAGGCTGTTGGGGTGGGTGGGGAGGGAGGCAGTGCCAGAGACTCACTAGCGTACCTTTTAGTCACATGCTTCAAGGGCAGAGAGACCAGGGCTCAGACTCTGGCTGTGCCATCCAGAGAATTGCTTAAACTCCCCCAGACTCATTTTTGTCGTCTGTGGAATGGGAATCCTTGCCTCCTGAGCTGTGAGATTCTGCATGGGAATGGGTGCTGCCTGATGGTAGGTCTGATGCCTTGGAGGCATCGGCAGATGACAGGCACAGTGGGGTCTGGGTGACAGATGAGGAAGTCCAGCTGCAGAGAGAAGGCAGCGGTGTCCTCAGGGTTGTATGTCAGTGCCACGGGGCAGAGCTGGGAATGAGATGCGGCTGGTGACTGGCTGGTGACTCCCAGGGCCCAGGCTTTGTCTCTGGGACGCTCATCCTGTAATTGCCTTCAGTCACTGCTTTCAGTCTCTCGGAAACCACTGGCTCAGATACCCACTGTGTGCTCCAAGTTGGGCTGATGAAAATGTGCCAGAGTCATTAAGTTATCAGTGGGGAAGGCGGCCGCTTCTCCCCGGCAGGAAGGATTCTGCTGTCTGCTGCAGTGGCTTTGTTCACACAAGCTGCCCCGATTCCTCCTCCTCCCGACTCCCCCCGACCCCCGCCCAGACTAGGAGCGAGTCGGGTAGGATTGAAGGGGGCAGGGGTGTGCAATAAATATTTGGGAGCAGCACTGAAGGCATCCGTAACTCCAGACGGGAGGTCCTGCATGCAGAATCCAGTTCTGGATTGGGAAGTGGGCAAACACTCCTTCTGCAGCTTGACAGATGGATCCGCCCCAGGGGGAAGGAGAGAGAGAAGGCAAGCTGGACCTCCCTTATTGTCACAGCCACTGCTCTCCATGTGCACCGTGCCAGGAACACAAACTCCAGGTGCACGCTTGCCAAGGTGAAAAGAAGGACCTTAGGTCGTACACAGGCAGGGCCGACTGGTCCCAGGGGTGGTGGCTTCAGAGGTGCATGATGCAAAAGCGCTTGCCTCCGGGGAAGGAGACTGGAGTGGGAAGACGGGGCATAGCCCTCTCTGCTGCTTCAGCGCCCCTGGGAGCTCAGGCTGATTCTGCACGACAGATATTTCCAGAGTGAGAATGCCGACATGATAAAAGGAGAGCAGATGGTTCCAGTACTTTATTTTCAAAATGTTTCTTTTCCCACCCTCTTTTCCTTGCTATTCCACTCCAGACTTCAGAGGAGAAATAACTCCCCACTTTGGGGTTCATCCTCTTTGTTGGGCCACTTTGACAGCAGTGGTGATGAGAGCAGCTGAGAACAGCCGCGACTCCCTATGAGCTGGGCTTTGTTTTAAATGCCTTCTCTCATATGGGTCTCACTGCGGGGAGCAGGTGTGCTGTCATGATCCACCTTGTTTTACGGAGAGGATGCTGAGGCACAGAGAGGATTAGTAACTTGCCCAAGATCACACAGTCAAACAGCAGACCTGGGACTTGAACCCAGGCAGTTCAGATCCAGCCTGCCCACTTACCTGCTGCAGATTCTGCCTCTCTGAGGGCAGAGCCTGAAGCCAGGCCTGGGTGGTTGATGGCACTGAGATGATGACTACTGAGTGGCTAACCACTCTGGCCAGACTTTCAAGGTTATCTCAGAAGGGAATTTTATGCCTGACTCAGTGCTGGTTGGGACCCAGATTCACCTTGGCAGCTCTCAGACTATCAGGTCAGCTATTTGGAGTAACTTAGTCCCAGATCTCCACTCTGAACCCAACAGGCTTCTAGAACCGGCTACGTGATTTGTAGGGTCAGCTGCTAAATGAAAATGTGGGGGCCCCTTTTCAACAAATATTAAGAATTTCAAGATGGCAACAGCAGGGCATTAAACCAAGTGTGGGGCCTTTCCGAACTTGGGCCCTGTCTGGACACACAGGTCACAGGCTCACGAAGCTGGCCCATGGTGCTTGCAGTGACAGGAAGACATGATTAAACACTGAAGGAGAAACAGTGCTGGCTTTTCTAAGCCAGTCAAAGCAGGATTTCAAGACGTTTCTTTCCATTGTAATGAAGCAGTTTGATCCTGATGCAATCCAACCAAAACAAATCTTGGAAGTCTTCACTCTTCCTCTTGCCCCTACGATGAAATCATTCCAAGGACTAAGACTTGGGAGTCAGAATAGCCTAGTAAAACACAGGCTCCACCCCAGTCTCCCCTGATCCTAAGCTCCCCTCCACCCACCAACCTCCGTCTTTCCTCCTCCCACAGCTGGCCCCATCAGCACTTCCTCATTTCTCGGAGCACCCTGCAGTTGTGCTCCTCGACTTTGCGGATTCTCTTCTTGTTAAGGCAACTTCCCAATTTCCAAATCCAGTGGTCTCTTCTTAGTCTCCAACCTTCTTGACCCTTCTCAGGCATCTAATTTATGACTGTGGCTCTGCCTCGGTGCAGAATCTCCTCATCCTTCTTTAAAATGGGGATGCAGGTTGCTGTGAGTCAATTTACTTGAAGCACTTGGAGTGGGCCTGGTCCATGGTAAACACTCAGCTGGCAGGAGCTGTGACGGGTGGTGTCATTGTTACTGTCGTCTTGAAACCCTCCTATTCCTTTGGCTTATGTTTCTTAACAATTATTAAATTTTTTTTATTTTTTTATTTGAGACAGAATCTCTGTCACCCAGGCTGGAGTGCAGTGGCACAATCATGGCTCACTGCAGCCTCAACCTCCTGGGCTCAAGTGATCCTCCCACCTCAGCCTCCTAAGTAGCTGGGACTACAGGAGCATGCCACCATACCTGGCTAATTTTGAATTATTTTTTGCAAAGATGGGGCCTTTCTATGTTGCCCAGGTGGGTGTTGAACTTCTGTCCTCAAGTGATCCTCCTGCCTCAGACTCCCAAAGTGCTGGGATTATAAGAGTGAGCCACCACACTCAATCCTTTCTAAACAAATAATAATAATAAAAAAAATCAGTTTCTCTTTCTTCACCAGTCTCTTACGATCCTGGTGTTTTCTGAGTTCTATCCTGTGTAGGTGCCTCTCTTTTCTCTCTCCACAATCTCTTCTTGACACTTTTTCCCATACTTATAACATCCATTGCCACCCTACCAGCTCCAAAATCTACATCTCTTTCCCAAGCTTCAGGTAAATTCAACTCATTCTCTTCCTTCTTTAAATCTGTTTTCCTCCTTCATCCTTCTACCCAGTTGCCCACGTCAGAAACATGGGCATCTTCTTTGCTTTCCGTAGCTGACATTGGTCACCTGCCTCAAGTGAGGCCCTGTGCTGGTTATCAGGACACAGCGCCTGTGGACACACAGGACCTGCCATGCTTGCTGCCAGTGAGAGAGACGCCTACAGGTGCTCGTCCACTTACAGTGGGGCTATGTCCTGGCAAACCTATCATGAGTTGAAAATATTCTAAGTCGAAAATGCATGTCATACACCTAATCTACCAAACCTACTAAACCATAGCGTAGCCTAGCCTACATCTTTATTTTATTTTTTTGAGACAGGGTCTTGCTCTGTCACCCAGGCTAGAGTGCTGTGGTGTGATCTCAGCTCGCTGCAACCTCTGCTTCCTGGGCTCAAGTGATCTTCCCACCACAGCCTCCTGAGTAGCTGGGACTACAGGTGTGCACCACCAAACGTGGCTAATTTTTGTATTTTTTGTAGAGACGGGGTTTCACCATGTTGGCTAGGCTGGTCTTCAACTCCTGGGCTCAAGGGATCCTCCCTGCCCCCAGCCCTAGCCTACTTTGAACATGTACATTATCCTACAGTTGGCCAACATCATCTAACACAAAGCCTATTTTATAATAAAGCATTGAATATCTCATGTAATTTATTGAATACTGTACTGAAAAACAGAACAGTTGTATAGATCCTTAAGGTATGGTTTCTACCGAATGTGTATTGCTTTCACACCATTATAAAGCTGAAAAATCAAAAGTCAAACCATTGTAAATTGTGGATTGTCTGTACTGACACGTGATTAGTCCTAGGAAGGCAAAAAACTAAGGTTGTAATTTTGATTGGAAAGACTTCCCTGGGGGAGGACTTTTGAGCTGAGATCAGAGGGATGATTAGACCTTAATCAGGCAAATTGGGGATGGGGACAGTCTAGGCAGAGGAAAGAGCTTGTGCGAAGACTCTGTGGTGGGAAGAGAAATCTATAATAAGTGAAAAGGCCAACAAGCAGGAGGGCCGCACAGGAGGCAGAATATGGTGTCAGAAGAGGCTGGAGAGGTGGATGGGGCTGGGTGGGGCATGGCCAGGAAGGCCATGTTAGTCTTTCTGGGTTCCTCTTTGCTTTCTTACTCACTCCCTCTTCCACCAGGTTCTCTCGTTAAGCCTTCTCCCACCCCATTTTGCCTCTCCATGCACAAGTCCTCATTGTTTCACAGATAAACAATTGAAATAGCCCCTCGCCACCTTCAAATCCGTATTCTGCCCTACAATCTTAAGCAGTATTTCTAACATGTCAATCTGCTTAAGTTGGTCCTCAGGATAGAATCCTCCCCTGGCTGCCCCATCGTCGGGATAAAGCCCTGCTCAGCTTCCTCTCCTGTTAGTCTTCCTCACATCCACCCCCACCGCTCCACCTCTTCAACTTGGTTAGACTTCTCGCAGCTTGCAGAGGTGATGACTGCATGTGCTTTGGGCCCCCTTTGTCTGCTGAAGTCCTGCTCATGTCAGGGGCTCCTACTCTGGGAAGCCGTACCCCACTCGCTCAAGCCAGTTTCCTGGCCCCTCTTTGATGTCCCTCTTTGCCTGGCACGGACTCACTGTATTCAACCCACCTCCCTCTGGCTTGTTTATATGCAGATCGCTGCTAGACTGCGACCTCCTCCATGGAGGGGTCTGGGGCTTGTTCATTTTTGTCCTTCTTGTGGCAGAGGGTGGGGCACATATTAGGTGACTAATAAATATTTCTTGAATTGAAGACCTGGTGATGGAAGAATGACATGGTACAAATACGTGGTTAAAAATGGAGCTCCAACCAGAGGGTTCTTCGTGAAGAAGTCTGGCTTCTGGGACCTCCATGTACTGTTGGGTCCTGATTCTGTTAATAACTGAACGAAGGTCTCAAGGCTGCCTGTCCTGCCCCTGCCTGCCATGGTCATCCATCAAGAAGGGCATGGGGACGTAGGGTGGGTGGAGTCAAGCCTAAATAGACCCAGCCTTCTAGCCCAGTGTTCTCAAACTTTAGTGTGCATCAGAATCACCTAGAGGGCTTTTAAAAATCTAGATCACTGGGCCCCACCCCCAGAGTTTCTGATTCAGTCGGTCTGGGGTGGAGCCCAAGAGTTTGCATCTCTAACAGGTTGCCAGGAGGTGTAGATGGTGCTGGTCTGGGGACCACTGTCTGAGAATCTCTGTTCTAGCAAAAGGATTTGCTCTAAACATTATTACTTTCTACCATGTTGGGGAAGGATATTTTTGCTTAGGTTTGGTTTTGTAGATTTTTAAGAACAATTAGTCTGAGCTTAATGTGGGTAGAAGTATTAGATTCTACAAGCTTGCCTCTTCCCCCATCTCCTGGCCTTCCCACAAAGTGGTTCTGTATTCATTCATGAGCCACTCAACAAATATGTTTTAATGTGTAGTATGTATATGTCAACATATGAGGTGGAGTTGTTGATATCAAGATGAAATTGATATGAAATTGTCCTTAAGAGAGGTCCTTCAGTGCAGACATAGCCGTAATTCAGGGAGTCTAAAGGAGAAACGCCTGCTCTGAATGGTAGTGAGTTCCCTATCAATGGAGTTGTCCAGAACAGGCCTTCTAGAGTTGGTGGGAATAAAACACTTCTCTAGATAGATCGAATGACCATTAAGATCCTGAAATTGTGTGATTAAGCAACAGTGATGATTGACATAACAAAATGGCACAAGTGAAATGCTGTGAGTTTATACTGGGGATCTGCAGAGGCGGCTGAGGCCTCTTTGTGTAAATACTGATATCATTATCATTACTTTTAGTAAACATTTATTCCTTACTAACAGTATGCTTGGCGACTAAATGGATTTATATGCAATGACCCCATAATTTGCTGTGTATTAACTTCAGATTATCCAAAAAGCTAAATAGAAAAAGCCACGAGCAGATCCACAGTGCACCTCAGGGGCCTCTTTGGGTCCGGCTTCCTGAGTCACATGGAATTGAGATGCATAGTACTCTTTTATTTTATTTTAATTTTGTTTTTTTTACAATATTTATGAGAGAGTGGAAGAGAGAATATATGAATGTAAGTAGCCAATGATAGGCCTATTTATTTTAATTTTTTATTTTTTTAGATTCAGGTTTGTTACATGCATATATTACATAATGCTAAGGTTTGGGCTTCTATTAAACCTGTCACCCAAATTCTGAACATAGTACCCAACCGGTAGTTTTTCCAGCCTTGTCCCCTTCCTTCCCTTCCCTTCCCTCTTTTGGAGCCCCCAGTGTCTGTCATTTCCATCTTCATGTCTGTGTGTACCCAGTGTTTAG
The DNA here is from genome assembly GCF_037993035.2 of Macaca fascicularis. Lineage (NCBI taxonomy): Eukaryota > Metazoa > Chordata > Mammalia > Primates > Cercopithecidae > Macaca > Macaca fascicularis. The sequence continues at coordinate 140,565,527 of NC_088381.1, read as the reverse complement.
TATATTCCATGGAATATTACACAGCCATAAAAAAGAACAAAATCATGTCCTTTGCAATATGGATGCAGCTGGAGACCATTATCCTAAGTGAATTAATGCAGAAATAGAAAATCAAATACCGTATGTTCTCACTTATAAGTGGGAGCTAAACATTGGGCCTTGAATTTATAGTCACTAGGTCACCAACTTGAATTTCAGACTCTCCTCTTGTCTTATCAAAGAAGTCCAACCAATTGCCAGACTTTATAATATGAGGCAAGGGTCAAAGTCCCTCTTTTCAGGAAGGTCCAGTACTTAAGATGCAGCAAAAAATGCTGACAGCCCTTGCCCCTCATTTACCATTTACTGAGCATCTATTATGCTGGGTATTGAGAGAACTGCTTTACAAATGCTATTTATAATCCCTTTACCCATCCTTCAAGGTAAGTACTGTTATCCTCATTTTCAGATAAAAGAAAAGGCACAGAGCTACAGCTTGTCCAAATCATGCAGCAAAACTCAATTCATTTTTAGAAATCAACATGACCATAAAATTGAAACCTAATAAAAGATAGTCCCAAAATTATAGATCGAGCTCAAGTCTTAGCACAGATTCAAGATGCAATATTAGAAAACAGAATGCAGCAGTATATCAAATAAACAATATACTCTGACCAAATGGAGTGCATTCTAGGAATTCAAGAATGGTTCAATAATAAGAAATATTAGGAAATCAACGTAATTTACCTTATCAACAAACTAAAGGAGAGTCATATTATAGTAGATGCTGAAAGGGTAGTTGCTAGAATTCTCCTATAATAAAACTCTATAACAGGAATAAGAGGAACTACTTAAATGTGGTAAAGACTAAAAATTAGCCAGATACATCATTCTAAACAGTGAAACACTAGATCTGCCTTCGTTAACATTGGAAATGCTTGCTTTTGCCATTTAAAAATATTGTTTTGGTGGTTCTTACAAATGATCTAAGCTATGATCAAACAGTTTCTGTAAATATGGGGAAGAAGAGATGACATTATCTTGGCCAATGTTTGTCTACTGAAAAACTCCAAGAGAATCTGGTAGGAAGAGAAACTCTATCAGAAGTAATAAGTAATATCGGAAGTAACTCTATCAGAAGTAATAATTATCAGAATAATATCATTGGAGAAGATGACTGGATAACAGCATTTCTCTATACTCTCAGGACCACACAGCCAGTGAACCTCAGCAGCTGGAACTGGGATTTGAACCCAGGCCTGCGGCTGAAGTTGTGCTCTTCCCACCTTGTGAAGCATTTATGCTTCCTTGTATGACTTGGTCATGTCAGCCCAAGGGAATTTGTAACTTTTAGAATTTGTAACTTTCAAGCACTCCAGCAGAGCAGTTTGGTTGGCTGTGATGGGGACCCAGGCTGGGGGGCAAGCATAGAAGGTTGGCATGGACGTTTCACTGGGAAGACTCTTCGAGGTTTCTGCTACCAGCAATGCCATCCCCCTGGGGGCTGAGATAATCAACTGTACGTGGGGAGGCTGAGGGTGGTAGTGTGACCTTGAGCCATTTAGCCAGATTTCTGCTTCCCAGGAACTGAGCATCTAACCAACAGAACTGCTGCCCTTTCTTCTTGGCTCCAAGAAGGCACATTTTGATTGCTCGCTGCCCTTGGCTCAAATTGCCCCATTTGAGAGGTAGTACTTGTGAGAGCACCTTTTACAGATTTGGCTGCCCTAGGGCATCAGGAGCACCAGCTCTTGGTGACTACACTCACTAAGGATGCTTTAACTTCATGGCGTTCATGGTGGAAGTGGAGCATGTGTTTCTGGCACAAAATCACTGGGTGAGACATCAGAAGTATTATCCAGATAAAACTTTTCTATTTCTTGCAGAGGCCAACCATGGGGTGGTGGAAGGGACAGTGCACAGGAACCCAGGAGACATGGATTCTGGTGGCTCTGCCACACTAGCTGTGTGTTCCTGGGCAAGTCACTTGGCGTTGCTGGGTCTCACTTGCCTCATCTGTGTCATGGGATGTTGGATTGGGTAGATTCCCAGTGTCCTTTGAATTCAACGTTATAACAATTACCCTTACAACATGCCTGACACTGTTTTAAGTACTTTGCATAGAGATAAACTTATCACAATAACCCTGTGAGGTAAGTACTGTTAGTATTCCCATTTTATCTCTGAAGAAACTGAGGCACAGGGAGGTCAAGTGACTTGCCCTGGATCTCACGGCTAGAAACAGTGGAGTGCTCACGCAGCTCTTAACCTCGTTTTACTTTTACAGTTTTTCTTTCCATGAGCTGAGTTGTTATAAGGGTGTTGGTTCTGTTGGGTGGGGGAAAGGGGTGTTAGGATGGGAGACAGTTTTAAGGGAAGCCTGGCTCTGGGGTGGATGGATGGGGTCACTGTCTGGGAGAATGATAGCGGTGGCTGCACAGGTTGCTAATATTTGCCTTTCTCCCTTTTTTCCTCTTTTCCTCTCTAGTCTGTGGCAAGCGCTACAAGAACCGACCGGGGCTCAGCTACCACTATGCTCACACTCACCTGGCCAGCGAGGAGGGGGATGAAGCTCAAGACCAGGAGACTCGGTCCCCACCCAACCACAGAAATGAGAACCACAGGCGTGAGTGCCTACTTGTTAGGTTGGGGCAGTGAAGAAGTGGGTTAGGCAGGCTGGGGAGCGTTCCTTGTTCCTTTTTCTCACTGCTGCGCTGGCATCTTCTGGTAGCAAACTTTGAGTGGTCTCAATGTGCTGTAGTGCATTGGCCCTTTCAGCCAGCCAGTCAGCTGCCCCTGCAGCTCAGCCCAACAATAGCAGGGCTGGGCTCACACACCCTGCTCTGCTCCCAGAGGAAGGAAGGTGTTAAGCAGAAGAGAAAGTCCTTACCTGGCCACTGTCAGATGCCAGACCTACAACTCTTTTCCCTCAGCTCCTCAAGAGCCACTCAGACTGGGTTGGGCATAGGTCATGGGTGTATCAGTTCAGACAGACATTCGAAATGCCTGCTTGGCCACTAAGAGCCTTAGAGTATTCTTATCTATTGGTGTGGTTTTGTTGTAGAGGGGAGGGGATCACATTTTGGTACAGGGCTCTCCTACCTTAGAAACGCTGCCTGGAGACCCCATGTTCTTTGCTTCAGCATTCAAATGGCAAATGTGATCTGGGTGGATTTGTTGTTTGGGATGTTGGGCTCTCCAGACCCAAAGTGATCCTGAAGATTTGTGTTTCCATTTCTGTGCTTTCCTACCTCAATTTCCAATTATGAATTAGGGAATCCAAAAGGGCTTAGCATTTTCCACTTGACTTTCCTCTACAATATCCCGTGTGGTCTCTGGGCCTGCAGAAATCTCAACATAGAAATGGGATAATGGAATCTTTAGAGCCTGCTCGAAGATACAGGCCACACTGAGCTCTCTCAGTGAAGAATATTCATGGACAGGCCATGTGTATTTAATTTTGTTCAGAAGATTTGGTGGTAGGGATTCTGAAAGTGAACAACTCAATGCAAGGAAAGGGATCAGACCTTTAAAAGTACTCAGAATCTAAGATTAGAGGATGCGTGTTAGCCATCGACTTAGTCAACTGACGTCCACTGGCCACTTCCACCAAACATTTGAAATAATGAACACACCTGTGGCCAAGGTCATTCTTCGGATTAGTGTGGGGTCTCCCTTAACCTCTACCCCACTTTCCCCTTGTAACATTGCCTTCTTTATGGATTTGCTAGGGTTCTTATAAGAAAACCCCAGAGACGGAGTGACTTAAACCACAGAAATTAATTTTCTCACGGTTCTGGAGGCTGGAGGTCTAAGGTCACGGTGCTGGCAGGGTTGTTTTCCTCTCCTTGGCTTGCAGATGCTGCCTTCTCCTGTCCCCTCACACAGTTGTCCCTCTGTGCATGTGTGCTCTGGCGTCTGCTTTTATGTCCACGTTTCCTCATCTTTTTTTTTTTTTTTTTGAGATGGAGTCTTTCTCTGTTACCAGGCTGGAGTGCAGTGGTGTGATCTTGGCCCACTGCAACCTCTGCCTTCCAGGTTCAAGCAATTCTCCTGCCTCAGCCTCTCGAGTAGTTGGGACGATAGGCACGCACCATTACCCCTAGCTAATTTTTGTATTTTTAATACAGACAGGGTTTCACCATGTTGGCCAGGATGGTCTCAATCTCTTGACCTCGTGATCCACCCGCCTCAGCCTCCCAAAGGGTTGGGATTATAGGCGTGAGCCGCCGTGCCTGACCCACGTCAGATTGGATATTAGGGTCTATCCTAACAAGCCCATTTTAACTTTATCTCTTTAAATGCCTCTTTAAGGACCCTATCTCCAAACCAAGTCACAGTCTGAGGTACCATGGGTTACGCTTTCAACATAGGAATTTGGGAGTGGGGAGGGGATGCAATTCAGCCTTCAGCACCTTCTTGAATTTTTGCTCACTTCCAAGGTGCAAACCTTTAGTGCGACAGACCCTTGCTTTCTCACCTGCTGTGGTCACCTGGACAGAACCTGAACAGCAGAGCAGGAGGCGCCCCCCCCGAGCCTTGACCGCCTCTCCTTGCCAGGGACTGAGGAGCTCCAACACTAAGACCTTCTCTCTGGGAAGAGTTTTCCTTGGTCCAGTCACCCTTGTCTTTCAAAAAGGAAAAGATACTGACCTGTACTGAGGCAGCCGATACTTGCATTTCCCTGTCTCTCCTCTTTTCCCTGGTCTAAGTGACCAAGAGGTCACACGGAACTGTTGTCTCCTACCGCGAGGAGGCTGAGAAGAATCTTCTTTGATTTTGGTTGCTCCCTGAAAAGCGTTTCTTCGACATTGTTGCGCTCTCTCAAGTGTTTATTTGCTTGGTGGCCTTATTTCTCACTCTCCTGTGCTAGCTTATCTCCTTATATCTCTTCTCAAATGTCAGGCCATTTTGTTCCTTTATTCATGCCCTGGGGTTTGGAATGCTTCTTGTCTGTGTCTCATTTTCCTTGGTTCTCCTGTAGCCTCATTATGAGTGCAGTGTGTGTGTGTCTATGCATGTGTGTGCGTGTGTGTGTGTGTGTACGTGTGTGCGCATGTGTGCGCGTGTTACGTGTGTGCGTGCTGTTTGCTTGTGTATGTGCATGTGTGTGCACGTGTTGTTTGTGCACATGTGTGCTTGTGTGTGCACATTTGTGTGTACGTGTGCACGTGTGGGCATGTGTGCGTGTGTACGTGTGTGCACGCGTGCGTATGCATGTGTGTTGTGTGTGCGCGTGCACGTGTGCGTATATGTGCGTGTGTGTCCATGTTGTGTGTGTGTGTGTGCTTACGTGTGCGTGTGTGTTGTGTGCGTGTGCGTGCCGTTTGCTTGTGTGTGTGCGTGTGTGTGCACGTGTTGTTTGTGCACGTGTGTGCTTGTGGATGTGCGCGTTTGTGCATATGTGTGCGTGCATTTGTGCGTGTTGCGTGTGTGCATGCGTGTGTGTGCGTGTGCATGTGTGTGTGTGCGTGTGCATATGTGTGTGTGTGTGTGCATGTGTCCACGGGCCTGGTGTTTGTGGCTGCACGGGGAGGTGTGCTGCAGACTCTAAGTAGAAGGAGTCAGTCTCCCCAGCGATCCCTGTGATCCCCTCAGAGTTGGCTGACTTCTGAGACCAGCACTCGGCTGGGGATCTCCTCACGCTCCTTCGTGGGCTGGGGTGTTTGGCCTTCTTGTGTCCTCCCCTTGAGGCCACACAGCCTTGCTTGGGAAGGAAGCTGTGCGTGTCTCCCTCGCCCTATGTGGAGATGTCTGCCTGCGAAATCTCATGGTGGCTTGTTCTCACCTCTGTGGGCTTGTCAGTGCGCGGCACGCACTCCAACTCCCCCTCACCCTTTTCTCTTTCTCACCCTGCTGATGAGAAAGTGGGTTCTTCAAAAAGGATCATTTGGCTGGCCAAGGGTTTAAAATCTCCTAGAAAATAATAGGTGTTCCCAGGCGGATCTGGGGCCTCCCCACATGAAGAGGTTTCCAGAACCCTCACAAATACCTTTTTAATGACATCTCACAGCGCCCTCCTCGAAAACTCAGTGATTAACCCAGTTTTGCTAGTGGGGAGGGTACAGCAGAAAGGCCTTTAGTGCCTGCAGAAACCGTCCTTTCCCCCGTCCCTAATTTCTCTGGACAAACCGATGAGGCAGCTGCTCATCCCAGGTTCTCTGCACCACACAGGCCGCCGACTTGCTTGCCGCCCCGAATGTATGCTCTGCTCCCTCCCACATTCCCCTGGTGAGCAGCCCCCGACTATTTTCTTGTGAGCACTAATTGCCGGCATCATTAATACCCAGTCATTAGCTGCTGCCACTGTTTGGGGGTAGAGGGTGGCTTCCATCCATCCTGCCCCTAAATGCCACTGGGGCTGTGTGCTGAATTGGATGTGACAGCTCGGCAGCATCCTAAGGTCTCAGCTTCGTGATCCTCCCTTGGTGAGGCTTTTGGAGGGGAGGGGCAGGTAGGAGAGCTTAATCCAAGAGGCTAATCTGTGGCTCCCCCAGGAGAAGGTCTGGACACCAGTGAAGTGAAATGCTGACTTTTTCCCCCTTTAGCAGAGCTGCAGGGTGACCCAAGCTGCATGTGAGCAGAGGCGTAATGGAAAAACAGCCTTACAGACACAGGGGTTTGCAGGGCCAAGGGCAGCTGGGCTCGCACCACCTGCAGCAGTAGCGACCTTTTGACTTTGGTCCTCCTGCTGTCGCTTGCTCTATCGCCCCCCAACTGTGTCTTCAGCAGAGCCCATGGCTCATCCCGCGCCTGCTGCTGCTGCTGAAAGAGCAGAGTGGCCTGCTGGAGCTGGCCCTGACCTTCCCTGCCCCAGCCCTTGCTGCCAGGGCTGCAAGCTCAGCAATCCACTGCCGCTCCTGATCGCCTGGCCCCCAAGCTGATGCTCTCGCGCCTTTGTTTCTCCCTTAGTCTCTCATTTTCTCCTGAGTATACATTTCTTGTGTTTCCTGTACATTCGTCCCCTTTCCTGTGTGCCCTTGCCTCTCTGCCTCAACTACAGGAAGCCAGGGTGGCTTGGAGCTCAAGCACTCCCCTTTGGGAAATAGTGCTTTTCTGATGGTGTTCTCTGCATGTGGGCTGCATCCCACCCTCTCCCTCCATGCGGCTGGATGCCTCTTCTCCCTCCATTTGTTTTACCAACTTCATCTACTTTTGCAAATGAAATAAATGACTGTGTGTGTGCACATGCGTATGTACACACACACACACACACCCCTACACACAGATGTACACATACATGAATAAAAGGAGCGCAGCCGGGGAGGATAGGACTCTGAAAGATGCACTCAGAAGCATACCATTGTGACTCCTTCAATGCAGCCTTGGTAGGGAGCCCCAGCGGGGTAGAGTAGCAGAAAGAACTCTGGACTAGAATTCAAAACCCCCTTAACATAGGCTCGTGATGTTAACTTCTGAACTTTTTGCCTTCTCTGCACAGTGGGAAATGATTATCGATGATGTTTTCAAGTTAATTTTTGGAGGGAGGATAGACATTTATGAAGTCCTGGGCCTGGATGAAAAGCTGTATAAATAAATTCAGTCTAATCCATCCATGCATCCATCCATCCGTGCATATGTCATCCATCCATCCACCCATCCATCCACCCATCCATCCCATCCGTCCATCCATCCATCCATCCACCCATCCATGTAATAACCACGTATTGAATATTGTCTATATGCTGGGACTAGGGAGGACAGGCATAAAGAGGACTCAGCCCTGTCTTTGAGCTCACAGTCTTTTTTTTTTTTTTTTTTTTTTTTTTTGAGACGGAGTCTCACTCTGTCACCCAGGCTGGAGTGCAGTGGCGCAATCTCAGCTCACTGCAAGCTCTGCCTCCCGGGTTCACGCCATTCTCCTGCCTCAGCCTCCCGAGTACCTGGGACTACAGGCGCCCGCCACCTCGCCCGGCTAGTTTTTTGTATTTTTTAGTAGAGACAGGGTTTCACCGTGTTAGCCAGGATGGTCTCGATCTTCTGACCTCGTGATCCACCCGTCTCGGCCTCCCAAAGTGCTGGGATTACAGGCTTGAGCCACCGCGCCCGGCCGAGCTCACAGTCTTGAGTGGGAGTGTGCAATGGGGTGTGTACAGAACTGTGACGGAGTTCAGGACTCAAGGGCACAGGGTACTTTCTATGCCTTAGGGCAGTGGTGTTCCAAGTGTGGCATTAGCATCACTTGGGACCCGGTTGAAAATGTAGATTCTCAGGTTCTACTGGATGTCCTGAAACAGACTCCAAGGATGGAGGCCAGCAGTCTGGGTTTTACAAAGCTCTCCAGGGCATTCTGGTGCACACTAAAGCTTTAGGACCACTGCATTGGGGGTTTGCAAAGGCTTCACTGAAGAGGTGACGTTCAAGTTAGCTCTTGGAGAGTGAGAAAGAATTTCTTAGGAGGGAGAGGGCTTCCCAGGTAGAGAGAACTGTACATGAAGGCAGGCAGGTATGAAATAGCATGGCACGTTCGGACAATTGGAAGTCATTGGGTCTGATAGTAATGTTGGATTGAGGGGATGCGGAGGAAAGAGGGAAATGTAGTCAGGGGCCACGATGGGAAGCGTCTTCTATGCCCCTCTGTGTAGTCTTTATCCTATAGACAGTGGGAAGCCAGTGTAGCAATTACTAGAAGGCAAGGACAAATAACTTGTAAAAACATCTGTTTGGAGTCTTATTGTTATATGTTGTGTCTCTTTTATTTAAAAGCATAAGTAAATATAACATACTCTCTATAGCATACTCAGAGCTCCTAAGAGGGAAATTAAAAAAAAAAAGAGTCCATAAAATTTATTTCAAGCTTATTTTTCAAGTCTGTGGAATTGAAGTTGGGTCGTCCTAGGTTCCTGGAGATCTCAGCCTTTTGAGCAAGGATGGTGTGCCTGGTGCAAAGTTAGGCTTTTCATCTCTGTTGAGAGAAAAAAAAGCCCCAGCTCTAGCATGCCTTTGGAGGGCATATTGTACTCTGCAGAGCCGAAAGGGGAGAACCATGTTGATTAAGGGTAATGTCTGCTGATTAGATAATCTGAAAATTAGTCTGATAATGTGCAAATTATCTAAAAGAAGCATATGATGTCATTGCCACACTGTTGGGAAAGATCTAACAGATGTTAGTCTTCTGACATCTCGTGTCCTCTAACATATGGCCTGGGGGCAGCCAAAAGCTTTAAGAGGCAGAGTGAAAATTACTTTTGAAACAAGCTTAGAAATTTTAGATTACTCTGAAAGGTGACTGAAAAGCCGTAAAGCCCACACAGCCAACTACGTACCTCAACTTGACACTGGAAATCCAGCCTTTGTTATCAGGGGAGACAGGAAAGTTTAGATCCAGAGCTCTTTCTGGGAAATTGGGCTGCTTCTTCCTTCTCAGAGAGCAAATTGGGAAACTAGCAACAGGTGTTCTTTAGAGAAATTATTATTTAACTAGACAGTTTTTAGATTATATAGCAAAGAATCCATTGAGTTGCTCTGGTCGTTGCAGGGATACTTGGGGCTCATTTTCTAGCCTCAAAGTTCATCTACATCCTTGACCCTATGGCTAAGGGAATGGCTGTGGAGTTGGTCAGTCCAGGGTGTGAATGGTGACCCTGGCACTCTGCCATCTTCCAGTGGTGCAAATGTGGGTCACTTACCTACACTTCTGCTTCTTAGTTGCCTCATCTATAAAACGGGGGTAATAATCCTCCTGACTTCATGGGGTTGCTGTGAGTCTTAAATGAGATAATGTGAGTGTTTGGCACCATGCCTGTGAGCACTAATGTCCCGTCTCTGTCCCATTTGGGCCCACAGGCATATCTGTGACCACAGATGGTTCATCTGAGTCATGGCTCTGTCTGAGTCCATGTGATGGGACTTTGCCACCACTGTGAAGCTAACTGCCTGTGGGGTGTCATTGGCATCAGCAGTAACTATCAGAGCCTGACCTGGCCCTGGCATATCCTTGGCTAAATCTTAGATATGAGACACAGATCCTTCTAAACAGGCTCAATACAAATATTTATTAAGCACTTACTGTACATGCACCCAGTTGTTGGGAGAAGTGGAACTGGGCCTCCAGAAAGGGATAATGTGGTCTCAGCCCTGGGAGAACTTCTAGTGCAATTGTGGAAATGAGACAGAGGCATAAAACCCGGCCAGAGAAAGCTGTGGAGGGCAATCTAGACAAGTGTGGCACCCTTTTATTTGCCATGCCATTGCCCTAGGATTGGGCCTCCACGTGTCTCCTGGCTGTCTCTGAACCTCTTTTATTTCTCTTGCATTTTGGGCCTAATTACCTAGAAATGTGCAGGATTGAAGAGACCCACATACTGAACAGCAACAGTGGCAATGGTACTTGCTTGCATTCCCTGAGTGTGTCAGACATGGTGCTAAGCATGCCACATGTATCTCATTCATGCCTCACAATAACCCTACAAGGCAGGTGCTATATTCTCCAGAGGACAGCAAGGCACACAAAGACCAAGTCATGTATCCATGGTCAGAGACGATGAATGTGAATTCACGAGTCATGTACCACTTACTGGGAGAGTTCACTTATTTAAGTCTTTGATTTTTTCCTGCCTTGTTAGAAATAAAATTATCTTGCATGTAGAAGAGGAAAGAGGGAAAGAGATGATGGAACAACTGCTAGGTGTCAGGCATTTTACAAACATCACCTCATGTTATGATCACAAGTCCATTAGGGACATGTTACTATTCTCATTTTACAGACAAGGAAACTGAGGCTCAGAGAGGTTGAGTAACAGGCAGCAAGGTGGGAAGCTGAGATGTGAATGGGCTTGAGTTGGATACCATTCACTTATGTCAAGACTTTGGAACCCTGAGTGATGGGCCCCAGTCCCAAGGCTTGGATCTTTGTCATGGTCCTACCGATGCCCCTTAATTTTTGCCTCAAGACCAGTTGTCTAATGCATCATGTTGCATGGTGGCTTTTCAAAAGAGATGAACATGTTAACAGGCACTGTCTTAACAAAATTCCATCGACTGGGTGACTTAAACAACAGGAATGTATTTCTCACAGTTCTGGAGACTGGAAGTCCAAGATCAAGGTTCTGGTACGGTCAGAGTATGGTGAGGGCTCTCTCCTTGGATTGCAGATAGCTGCCTTCTCATTGTGTCCTCACATGGCCTTTCTTTGGTGTATACAGGTGGAGACAGAGAGAGAGACAAGCTCTTTGGTGTCTAATAAGGGCACTAATCTCATTACAAGGACCCCACCCTCATGACCCCACTAAACCTAATTACCTCCCAAAGACCCTTTTCCAAATATCATCCCTTTGGGGGTTAGGGCTCTGACATATGAATTTTGGGGATGAGGGACACACCTCAGTCCATAGCAGGCACATTTACTCTTCAAAACTCTTTATTAACTTTGGCTGTTTGGGATGTTTTATAGACCCTACCCCTGCATTACAAATCCTAGGTCATACTTTAATTGGTAAATGAGTTTTTTTTCTACAGAAAAAAAAAAAAAATCACAGATCATCCTATTCAATAATTTTCCTGAGTCTTTCTCTCTTGTTCTATGTCTCACTGTCTTTCCTGGCTCTCATTTTTTTTCCTCTAAACTTGCTCTTTAAAAAAAACTTGAGTCTGAAGTGAAACGTTAGGATTCATCCTTGCCTCTTGGTTTTCCTTCAGTCTTCCAAAATAGACCCTACATTGTCTCCCACTCTCTATCTTCTGGCCACCCGTGGCTTCTGCCTGGGTTGTTACAACTTTTTTTTTTATCGGTCTCTCAGCCTCTAAAGCAGGCTGTGGCTCATACCTATAATCCCAGCAGTTTGGGATGCTGAGGTGAGCAGATCACTTGAGGTCAGGAGTTCGAGACCAGCCTGGCCAACATGGTGAAACCCCATCTCTACTAAAAATACAAAACTTAGCCGGGTGTGGTGGTACATGCCTGTAATCCCGGCTGCTCAGGAGGCTGAGGTGAGAGGGTTGCTTGAAGCCAGGAGGTTGAGGCTGCAGTGAGCCGTGATTGTGCCACTGCACTCCAGCCTGGGAGACAGAGTGAAATCTTGTTTCTAAAAAAAAATATGTGTGTGTGTGTGTGTGTGTGTATATATATATATATATATATATATATATATATATATTAAAAACAGCACTGAAAGCCCCATGCCCTATAACCCTCTGTCTCAGTCAAACCTGAATGCATGGCCACCCTACTGGGGGGACTTTTAAGACATGTAGAATCTCTTAAAAGGCCGTACCCTGGATCTATGAATTCCAACCTGAATGTTAATGACATCCCCAAATGATTTGCACAGCAAAATCTGGGAAGCCCTAGCCTGTGAGGCCCTGCGTGCCTACGTCTCCAACTCACCTCCCCTCAGGTGTGTGGTTGCTTGGGTTCAGAGCCACGTGAGCCACTGACTAACATGTGACCTTAGCTGAGCTGCATAGCCTCCATATGCCTCATGGATCACTATGTAAAATCAGATCATTAATGGCATCTATCTCGTAGGTTATGATGAAGATTAAGTAAATGACTTCCAGGTGACATGACTGTCACGCCGCATTAGAGCCATGTTTCTCAAGCTTGAGGCTGCATCAGAATCACCTGGAGCATTTGTTAAACCACAGCCCACTGCATCCTACCCCCAGAGTTTCTGATTCAGCAATTCAGGCCCTAGAATTGGCTTTTTTTTTTTTTTTTTTTGAGATGGAGTCTTGCTTTGTCACCCAGGCTGGAGTGCAGTGGTATGACCTCAGCTCACTGCAACCTCCACCTCCTGGGTTCAAGTGATTCTCTTGCCTCAGCCTCCCAAGTAGCTGGGATTACAGGTGTTCACCACCACGCCCAGCTAATTTTTGTATTTTTAGTAGAGGCGGGGTTTTGCCATGTTAGCCAGGCTGGTCTTGAACTCCTGACCTCAAGTGATCCACCTGCCTTGGCCTCCCAAAATTCTGGGATTACAGGCATGAGCCACCGTGCCTGACCAGGAATTTGCATTTTTGACAAGTTCCCAGGTAAACCATTACCTTACAGAAATCTAACTTTCCAAGACTGATGTTCAGTCAGTCAACTTCCTTTTAATTCCTTTTTTCTTTTGGATGCACTGAGCCGGGTAACCGGCCAGGAGTCAGGCTGTACTGTCACATTGAAGGGGTAGCCTTGGTTTTTGCTCTTTTCCTAATGCTCCATCTCATGTAGGGCAGGCGTCTCTGACTCTCAGCACTGACTTCCCGGCCTGCCTTTGGGGTGTGCCCCGGTCTGTGCCTCCATCCTCAGGCTGTGCTGCCCCAAGGCTCTGTGGTCTCTTGATTCCCTCCAAATCCTCAGGTCTAAAGCAGAAGGCTCATGCTTTTCCTTTTCTTAAATATGGCTTTCGGTCTGAAGAACAAAGAAAATGCTGGTCCACTTGCAGATGGAGTTCAGTGGTGCTAGTGAAGAGGGTTGAGAGGGCAGGGCTGGGCAAAGCAAAACAAGGGGCTTGTTGGATCCTAATTATGTCAATAATAATATCCTGACAACTTAAACAGACAAAACTCATCCAGCTCTAACACACCAAGATGTCCTGGAATTCATTAAGGGGAGTGACATCACTTTGTTCAGAGTCTGATTGATATAGATGCTCTCAAATTCATGTTTTCTCCTTCAGTAAACTCATTTGGTAGCAATCACAAGTTGCCACACCAGGCCATGAACTGACCCATATCACCAAACACTGGAAAACTGAAATATCTCATTATGTGTCATGTAATAAGATATTCATCTCAGTGTCATCAACATCAACACTAACATTCCTAAGCTTTTTCTTTTTTTTGAGACAGAGTCTTGCTCTTGTTGCCCAGGCTGGAGTGCAATGGCACAATCTCGGCTCACTGCAACCTCCATCTCCTGGGTTCAAGCAATTCTCCTGCCTCACCCTCCCGAGTAGCTGGGATTACAGGCGCCCGCCACCACACCTGGCTGATTTTTGTATTTTTAGTAGAGATGAGGTTTCGCCATGTTGGCCAGGCTGGTCTCGAACTCCTGACCTCATGATCCACCTGCCTCGGCCTCCCAAAGTGCTGGGATTACAGGTGTGAGCCACCATACCCGACCCATTCTGAAGCTTTACTTGTTTTCTTACTATTCTGAAGCATTAATGGCAGACCCAGGGTTGTCCACCTAAAACTGGAGCACAAAGGACATTCCTCGGGGGCCGTGTGACCATCTAGACCCAGAGCTGGTGACATGGTGCACACACTCCTGGCAAATTGTTGCAGCCTTTTGGCAAACCGCAAATTACAACTCTCACCAAATACATCCATCAAGATGGAGACATCAGTGTGAGTGGGTGTGTGTTCTGCTTCTATGGCACAGTTTTTAGGAGTAAATATTCACCAGGTTTGTATCTAAAGGTGTAAGCGTTGGATAAAGATGGAGAAAAAGAGGCAGGCATAGGAAGGGTGGAGGGTTGACTCCACATTTTGAAATATTTATACTATTTCTACAGTCACCAAAACAGACAGCAAGACGGGGCCTCTGTTCTCACTGGCTGCTGCTGAGTCCCTGGTGAGAGACAGAATGAGACTCAAGACTCTGGGGCCAGCTGAGCCTGGGGATTCTTCATGCCTTCCATTCTGGTTGACTAAGAAATGCCTAAGAAAGAGGATTCCTGGGGGAGGCACATGCAATGGCTCTCCACACCACAGCTTTCTTCTCTCCGGGGCCTCCAATATTTCTCCTTCCCACTTCTTCTGTGCCCCGATGTGAGAGGGACTTATGATGGTCACTCTGTGCTCAGGGGACTCTCCGTCCACTCAGTTCCTAATCATTAACTTCCCTTTGCCTGACAGATTTTCTTTTTCTCAAAAAGTCTCTGTGATGATTTGTCCATCCTTTCACTCAACATTGATTGTCGGCTTTGTGTCACTCACTGCGGGCCAGGGATACAGAGGGGAAGGACACGGCTCCTGCCCTCAGGTAGCATATGGCTAATAGGAAAAGAGGCATTTACATGAGTACAAAGCAGCGATGAAAGGCTGGGTTCCTCTGGGTGTGGAAAACTTGGCTTTTCTGTCTCTTCTTTCATCTGATTATAATGCTCGAATAATAGGCCTGAAAGGGACCTCAGGACATCACCTAGCGTGTTCTCTTGCTTCTAGATCAGCAATGCAGTCAAAGGGCCTAGGGGCCCTTCCCTGTGCGCAGAGGCCTCTCCAGAGAAGCCCGCCCTCTGGCCATGGCTTTAGTTGTTAGCCACCTGCTTTCCCAGCTCTTCTGTGGCACGTGCTGCCATTCCAGCTCATCTTGTCTCACCTTGTCCTTCACGGTGCAAAGTGTGACAGTTTATCAGCCCCGTCCATAAATGTGAGTACTTATGACAGCGGCCCGGGGCCTCAGCGCCTTCTGCATCCACTCCCACTCCTGCACGGCCCCCTTTACTTTCCCAGATATTCACGGTGTCCTCAGGGCTGCTGGCAAGATGGCCTTTGGGGAGAGCGAGTTCTCTGTCGTCAAGGGCTCTGACGGTTGGGAGGGTCCTGTGGGGAGTGGGCCCTGCTGTCTGCTTTCCCGCCAGGCTTCCAGGCCCCCTGCTGCTCCACATTTGGGAGGAAGGCTTCCTTTGTCTTCCTCCTGGAGCCCTGGGACAGGGCCTGAGTTGCTATTAGCTGGCCAAGGAGAACCAGCCTGAATGAAAGCCCCACACTTTTTATTCCTGGGATCTGTGGGATTTATTTTTTCATCAGTTCTAGGGAAGCAATGAAAAAAGGTGTCAGGCCTGGGGGATAATTTATATGAGTAAACACGACCAGCGAGCGGGAGCATGAGAATTAAGGCCATTTATCCCGGCTTTGATGCTCCCTTTGCCCTCTGGTCCAGCCTTCCTCACAGTCTCTATCACGCCACTTTTAACCCTCTCCTGACTCTGCTCCACGCTGGGCCTGCCGGAGCTCCTTGCAGCCGCCTTCTCTCCCCAACCCACCTCCCCCTCCTCCCGCAGCCCTCATTAAAGGCTGGACAGAGGTAGCAGGCTGTGGCAGTGGCCTCCAGCTGAGGCCTGCTCCTGATTCTGCAAGGAAGGCACGTCGGGATCCACCCTTGCTCCCCACCCTCCCGTTTCTGGCCCCCAAGCTTCCTCCTCTGGACTGGCCTGGCCAGCGCGTCCTGCCTGGCCAGCCTGGGCTGCTTCTCTGCTTTCCTCCTTTCCTCTCCCCTTTCCTTCCCTCCGTCGTCCTCTGAAGATGCGCTCTGCACAGCCAAGTGGCACGGGGCTAGCATGCTTTACACTTGAGAGATGAAGTCATAACAGGTGGCAAGAGCGGAGGCTGCCGGAGCCCAGGATTCCAGTTGCCATGGAAACATGTCAGACCTGTAGAGGGACATGGGAACTGTCAGCCTGTGGAGGGTGGCGGGGGGAACAGATGAGAGGGGCTAGAAGAGGCGCCTCTCTTCCCAGAGGGCTCTGCTCACTGCCCCCGAATTCCCCAAGGGCTGTGCACCCCAACCTTCCAGGCTAGCAGGCTCCAGAAATAGAGCTGCTCAGCTAGGGCTGGGGCTGGGGCTGGGGCTGGGGCTGGGTGGTGGGTGGTACGCACTGAGCGTGGCCACGCGTTTGTGCACACCAGGCCCTGGCAGGCGGTCAGAGCGTCTGCTCAGGATGTGAGGCCATGCTTTTGTGCACGTGCCAAGGAGGAGCCTGAACTTCTGGCCTGCTTCCTATTCCCTAGGATGCTTGGGACGCAGCTCTGGTCTCAGCAGAACCCAGACGAGTGGCTGTTGCCGATGGCCGGTTTGTCCCCGCCACTCATTCTTTCTGTGAGTGGCAGGCACATCACAGCGGAGATCCGACTGGGAGGGGGAGAGCCGGCGCTGCCTGGGTGGTAGTTTTATGGAAGATCTGGGGCCTTGTTTGCCATAGACGTAAAACCTGATTTAACTCAAAAATCCTGGAGCGTGCACTAATACCTTTCCAGAATGCCTGCTCTCCCTTCCCTGAGCGTGGTGGTGGGACTGTGTGAAGCTTTGCTTTTCCTTTTTCTTGCTTTGATTTATCTGAATGCTCTTCCCTGCCTTCTGTTATTTTTTTTTTTCTACTTTCTTCATGAACTTTGTTCCTGATTTCCATTTTTTTTTCCTTTGGGCTTTTTAGAGTTATCTCCCTCAGGTAGATTTCTAAACTCTCAAGGCTCACTTTATTTTCTCAGCAACTTACTTGTATCTCTGATATGATCTCAGTCCGTGAACATTAATCAACAGAAAACCACATCCATCATCGCAGACACTGCCATAGAGATACCACTCAGGTCTTTGCCCTGCCCGTCATCTTATTCTGCAAAGCGGGACTCAATTTCCCATAAGCAGAAGCAAAATCTCTATTTAAATCCCACTTGCAAGGTCTGGGCGAGCTTCCTATTTATAGTAAAATCCTTTTTATAATGATCTCATATACGGTACCAGGAAATTGCTCATGGCTGGGTCAGGCCATAGGCCAACCTAGCCATGATGTGAGATTTACTTAAAAAAATTCCTTCATGAGCCTCTGGAATTCTCCAGAGAAGTGTTTTCATAGAGTAGATGACAATAAACAGGATCACCCAGGATGGATTACTGTGGTAGGGACATTAAATTTAAGTTCAAAGGGAATTTCCACTTTTATCAGGCCAGTCTCAATAATTTTTATCGCTTTGGGCTTCGTAAATATCATATTGGGTGAATCAGGTTGACTCTAAAGAGATTTATGAAATATTTTATATGCAAGGTGTGGCTGGAAAATATTTACCTCTGGACTTCCCAGGAGGCAGAGAAGTGTGATTAGAGGCACAATCTCTGGGGACACAGACAAACTGGGGGTGAATCCTGCCTTTGAAGAGCCCAACCGAGGCTTGGAGCCAGTGCTTTAATCTCTTTGGATTTCAGTTACTGTATCTGTCAAAAAAAATCCCTATTGCACAAAGTTTTTGCAAGAATCAATGAAATAACATATATAAAGCATCCAGCAAAAGATTTGCCACAGTTTTGTGGTGTGATAAATGTCTGCTTCCTTTTCTTCTCAATATGCAGTTGAACAAAAGGGAGGCTGAGTGGATAGGCATGACCTGGTGTCCTCTTCTCAAGAGACAATGAATCATTGTCTTCTATGTTCTTGTGTGTTTGGTGCAGAATGATGTCTCACCTCCCACAGGATGGGTACAGTGTTATTCTTCCAGTGATGCAGGGCCATTGGCTACCGACTTCTGTGTACTCTGGGAGCTGGCCATGAGACCAAGTGACAGACCATTTCATGCACACAGGGACCAGGTCTCCTCTGGCAGGGAAATAAACCAGGGGCAGTGAATGATATCCGGTGGTCCCAGGGCATCACTGTGCCACCCACTAACATCCCTGCCATCCCTCTCTAAGTCACTCATCCTACAGATTGTAGGGGTTCCAACAACGAGTTAGACCTGGTCTCCAACCTGAAGGAGTAGATCTATTTAATATAGAGAGATGACAATGTAAAACAGGGAGAGGAGGCACACAGACATGTGTATAAACAAGGGTCATAATGGTGATATCAACAGTGCCCTCCCTAGGGCATGACCGATATGTTTTAGCTGAAGTTTGGGAGAGCTCCATGGGAGAACGCTTGCTTTGAAACTAATCTCAAGTACCAAAAAGTAGAAGAAAATCAGGTGCATAAGCAATTAGTCCATTCCACACCATCTGACCACAATGGAAGGACGCTTTGAGCTCACTGTTGTAAGAAGAGAGTAGAAACTGAAGTGAAAATGATTTCTCTGAAAATAAAACAGAGCTGTGCATGATCACCTTATATACTGGTCCATTGCCAGACTAAAAATGTACTTCTGCACCCCAGCTGGCCTGGCATGTCACTCCTGCACACACCAGGGCCTATACATGGGATTTTAGAACCTCCCTCACCCCTTGGACAGGAACTCTGTATGGCCAACAGGATGCTGCTCTGACTCCCATATCCTCAGAAGCTTCCCTTCTTCAGATGAATTCAATTCTTTTCCTTTGGTCTTTTTAGAAAGGCTCAATTCCTCCATCACTGCCTGCTTAGCTCTACTAGATCGTTTCTGAATTTTTTATTTCTTGTAGTATTAGAGTTCCTGATTCAATAGGGTGTTCTACCAATGGTCTGTTGGTAGTGAATGCTGTGTAGAATTGTATTAGTCCATTTTCATACTGCTAGGAAGAAACACCCGAGATTGGGTAATTTATAAAGAGAAAGAGGTTTAGTGGACTCACAGTTCCACCATTTTCATACTGCTAGAAAGAAACACCCAAGATTGGGTAATTTATAAAGAGAAAGAGGTTCAATGGACTCACAGTTCCACCTGGCTGGGGAGGCCTCACAATCATGGCAGAAGGCAGAGGAAGAGCAAAGGCACGACTTACATGGTGGCAGGCAAGAAAGCGTGTGTAGGGGAACTGCCCTTTTTAAAACTATCAGATCTCAGGAGACTTATTCACTATCACAAGAGCAGCTAGGGAAAAACCTGGCCCCATGATTCAATTATATCCCACTGGGTCTCTCCTATAACATGTGGGGATTATGGGAGCTGCAATTCAAGATGAGATTTGGGTGGGGACACAGCCAAACCATATCAAGAATTAATCTGAAAGCTTTTATACTCCATATTTTACTTCCTCATGCCTCATACAAGGGATACAGTGTGTTGGAGAAAATCAGATTCTTTAGTTGGTTAAAGATCTTGTGAATGGGGAGGAAATTGAAAATTATAGGAAGTCCCTAAGAATATAGGAGAGAGATAGCTGAGGAGACTAGGACCCCTGCAAGTTTTTATGGAATGATATATGTGGGATTCTCGGATTGCCTTCCATGCAGGAAGCTACCTAAGTAACAACTGGCATCTCCACATATTATATCTAGCTCATATCAATCATGACACTTAACTTTGGTTTACCCTCAGCCCCTAAATTTAGTATACCCTATCTCTTCTTTCTGTTCATCATTTGATAGTTTTCCATCCATCTCTTGTTGAGGAAGCCCTGAGTTTATTTGCTTCATAGAGATGCTTGGATTTTCTTAGGAGAGTTCTAAAAATGACGAAGATGGCAATTGAGGGAGAAGGGAGAAAGGGACTCTGGTACTTCTGGATTTGTGCAATGAAAATTTTATAGGCAGAGTAAAATTTTTGTGGATGTACTGCTTTTTGGAGATTATTCGCAAAACCATTCTGTATGCCATGCAGATGTGTTTGAGATCCAGGGACTGATGAAGAAAAGCCCACACTCAACAGATCCCAGAATGTGACCAGCTCCTCTGTCTCCTGCAAACAGCTAACACTTCTTGCAGAGAATTGTCTGCCTCCCTGAAGATGGAAATCAATGACTTAGAAACCAATTAAACAATTCAAATAGCAACTGATAAATGGATTAACCCTCTATAATGAAATTCTTCTAGCTTTTGTCTTCTGCCTTCCCCAGGTAAGTTTTCTATTCCTGGAGGCAAAGCAGAGGCATGGAGGAAGTGGAGGCCAGAGGGAATCACATTAAAGTGGGTGAATCCGTTTATCACTTACTGTCTGGATGGTATTTCTGCTCACAACTCTGCTTCCTTTTTCAGATTTGTACACTGTGGGACCCTGATTAATGTTAGCCAGTGAATAATGAAAGGCAGCAGCAGACACTGGGTCTGGTGAGGAGGAAGACACTCAGATAATTAAGGCTGATCCCATAAACAGAAAGACTTTTCTTCTTAGTTGCAAACAGGGAGTATGAATATGACAAAGAAATGCCCACAATAGGGAGGGAGAAACAGAGAGAAAGGGAGGCATTTCTCTTCATGCAAATAACCTGTTCAAGGCTTCTCAAGCAGCCCCTGGAAATGGAATGATTTTGGTGCTTGAGGACAGGTGCTATTCTCCTCATAGGCTTTGTTTTCAAGGTCATGTCCCAAGATTTCTCTTTGCCTTTGTTTAAGGACCTCTATCAGGAGTGGGTTTTGAAGTTAGTGTGTTCAGTTTCTTGTGACGGTCTTAAGGCTAAAGACATGCTCAGTAACTCACCATTTAATCCATCTCTAGCATGTGGCTGAACCAAGTGCCTAGAAACCTGGGTCTAGAAACTTTAAGGCACTTGGGGTCTTGGGTACTTTCCATGATCAATGGGTCTGGAATTCAGGGAGATGAGACTCCCCTTCAGGGAGACTGATACCCTACCAGGATGTTTGTCCAAGTCCCCAAGAGCATCTTTGGTGTTCTTCCTGGAAATGACCACCCATCAGCGCTTCTTTGTTTTCCTTTTCAGGGACAGGAAGAATATCTCCTAAACAAAAGCACCCCTCCCAATGGCACGGTCCAGGCACTGGCTCTTTCTTCTCCCTCTCCTCACATTACAATGTGTGGTTTCCATCTGATGCCTGGGGCCTGGGCCCACAGGGCTGATTGTTTAGGGCTGAGAGTAGTTCACTTGACCAGTACCCCTTCTGGATGGTTTGATCATCTAAGGATGCAATCAGAGGAGCAGGGGGATTTCCACAACAACACAGAGCTGGGAAATACTCTAAAAATTAATCTCTGGGTGACTTGCAAGACATTATTAGTACCATTAAGCCAGAAAGGGTCCAAAAGAAAGCCTAGCCCAATTTGCCAACTTGGTTATAATAAATCCTTCTGGAGCAGATTCTACCACACTGTAGGAGGAGAAGGGGCAGTTGAAACTCATATAAGCCTGAAATCGAATGTTTTAAATGTTCCCACAGCCCAGAAAGGACCGGATGGAACAGTCATTCCCAATAACTACTGTGACTTCTGTTTGGGGGGCTCCAACATGAACAAGAAGAGTGGGCGGCCTGAAGAGCTGGTGTCCTGCGCAGATTGTGGACGCTCTGGTGAGTGCGGCCCCTTCCCACACCAGGTGCCCGTAGACCAGGAATGCTCCTCTTGCATTCCTCTTCCATCCTGTTGGTGGTGGAGACTGGAGAGGGAAGCGATGGTGGCGATGCTTTCGAGTGGAGAGGGGTTTTCAGCTCATTCCGTATTTTTCTTCTTTGGGTCTCAAGAACCAAAAGTTATGCCCTAGGATCCAGGGGAAAGGGCAAAGAGAAGTTTTGGATTTGTGTCTGGCCTTTCTATGAGGTGCATATTTCTTTGTGCATGTTTTTATGGACCACAGCAAGGTAGGGTGGAAAAACCTGGAGAGAAGGCAACGTGCTTTCTCGTAGTGGACGATGCACATGTAACAGAAAGATGTGTTTGTTCTGTGGAAGTGCCTAGGGCAAACCCAAAGAGTGTGGTGTGGAAACATGAGTATGGGGAAAGCAACCACATCTTGAATTGTGGGAGTCAGAGATTCCCGGGCTCCTGGCTAGCTGCATAAACACCACCTCATTGGCCACTCATCTCATTTTCTAAAACGGAACAGAAGATACCCTGGTAGGTCAATGAGGCAAAAGGACGGGCATTCCTAGGGCTAATCTGTAGTTGATTTGGTGTATATGTTTCTATTTTAACCTGTTCAAAGGCTAAAATAACAGAAAGAGACTTTTGGTCTTCTTCCTTCATGCTTAAAATGAATTCAGGTCTTCAGGTTATGTTCAAGAGGTTGTTTTGTTTTTTAGTTCTGACCAAACCATTATTTTCGGCTGGCCATGGTTGGTTGGTACTACCTACTTTTCATATTGTATTATGTCATCACTAGACCACAGTGCGAGGCCGGGAGGAGGGAATTTCAACCCCAGTTTTAGTCTCATCAGCCCCTGATATGAGTAGGTGAAACAGTTTGGTTGGATGCTTGGTTCCAGCAGTGAGGAGTCATTTTTCCTTTCTACCTTTCTATCCAGTGTCTTTTTCACTCCCAGTCCCCAGAGAAGAACTGAGATGACCCCATCATGGTTGACTGTAGCG
The DNA here is from genome assembly GCF_037993035.2 of Macaca fascicularis. NCBI lineage: Eukaryota > Metazoa > Chordata > Mammalia > Primates > Cercopithecidae > Macaca > Macaca fascicularis. Next base: position 140,542,739 of record NC_088381.1, on the reverse strand, counting down.
ACTCAGCTCTTTCCTTGCTCTGTCTGCAAAGCTTAGCTTTAACGCTTTTATATTTTGATGGGAGGGCTGTTTAGGGCTTAAGGCTGGCTTGAGTAGCAAATCAGTAATTTTAAAAGGACTGTGGTTTCTGCTGCACACAACCCTCAACTGTAACTCTCAAGGACCCTGATAGGGCGGTCCATTTGTGCAATTCTGTCAGTTCATTTACTGTCCAAACATGGTACCTAACATTGAATTTTTTGCTCTATGGATGCTAGCATAGAAGACAGGGCTCTTGTGATAGCAGAGTCTGTTTTTTAAGTTACTTTAAAAAAAAAGATGAAATTCAATGCGGTGATTTTTAAAAGCAAGCAATCAGATGAAATCTCTACTTCCAGAAGCAAGGTCACTTGGAGTGATGTTCTAAGCAACACGTTATGGACTGCTATAGGTTTGGATGGGTTAGAGGGGGCAGCTTCAGAATTCTCATTGCAAACTGCTGTAATTTCTCCCCTTCATTTCTTACAAAAGACAGGGTGCTAGAATCCAAGCCATGGAATGTCAGGAGTGGGAAGTTGTTTTTTCTATGCAAAGCCTCTTTCCACAACCTTCTCTCAGCTTTCCCCCCAACCTTCTGTCTGCTATGTGGCTCAGGGAGTCATTTTCTACCAACCTAGGTATTCTCATTGCATTTGCCAAGGATTGGTTTTGGTGGATCATTTAGTCAAGGTCTGCCTCTGATGTTCCTGAAATAGTTGATACCATGGGAAGAAACAGGTGTCATTGGCCCATGAGATGAGATGTGCTTGTTAAGGCAGGTGGGCAAATACTTCTCTGGAGCCTCCCTACGGTCCTTCCAGAGAAGAGTATGGAGCTTGGAAGAGCTTCCTTCCCCCTCCCATCTACCCTACCCCTGCTGTTTCCTGGGAGGAAGTGAGAGTCCTGAAATTGGCACCATGAGGGATGTATCATTCACTTATACAAGAGCAGTCTTGGGGCTCATTTAGAATGCAAAAAAGTTTAAACCTGAGTTTTATAGATTTCAGGATGCTCTGATTTATTAGGACTTTTCGACTCCTATTTCTCACCTTCGTAGTGCCCTGAGTGAGATTTGACAACTGAACTTTCTGGAGTAACCAATATCTGGGCATGGTTGGTGACTGGAGAGTGTGTATGTGTGTGTGTGTGTGTGTGTGTGGGGTACACTTGCATGCACATGTATGTGGATGCAGATCACAGAAATTTCCTCCGGTAGTTAAAGAAAATAAACTCTTTTATCACCTACCACTTATCAGACTTTCCAACTTCCTTTTGCTTTCAGTGCAAATGAACCACATGGCGTAGGGGGAGAATTGAAAGGGTTCTGAAAGAATGGGATTAGAAGCGAGTAAAAATAAAAATGAAATGGATGGAGGCTTAACCACCTTGAATGGGTTATCTGACAGTAATACCTTTGTAGAGCTGACTGTCAAAGTGAAGAACAAATATTGTTCAAAGAAACACCAACAGAAAACACCAAAGGAATCCCAACCAGGTTTAAAAACCACCAAGGAAAATCATTGTCTGGGGCAGGGTTGAGTGAGCGTGCAAGCGCCTGTGTGTATGCACAACAGAAGAAAGATCATGGTTGAAGCTTTTGCTGTCGGAAGCTGTGGACATATGTACTATGGTAGAGGTGATGCCTTTTCCGGGAGTGGGGGAAGCCTCTTCCCTGGAAATGTTTGCTTTGTCCCAAATCCCTGTCACCAGGTGATGCACCGGGTTAATCCCTTTGGTGTGCAAGCGGTTTAATATCTTGCTATTAAGAATAGCATTGTAATAATGTAATGAGAATATTAATAATGCTGTCTGTTGCTTAACCCATGTGCTGATATATTCATCATACATGTCAGCTCATTTGGGAGGAGAAGGCAGGAAGGAGAAGGAGGCAGCGGCCGCAGCACGTACCACGGAGGACTTATTCGGTTCCACGTCAGAAAGTGACACGTCAACTTTCCACGGCTTTGATGAGGACGATTTGGAAGAGCCTCGCTCCTGTCGAGGACGCCGCAGTGGCCGGGGTTCGCCCACAGCAGATAAAAAGGGCAGTTGCTAAACCCACGGAACAGACTCTCTGGGCAATTAGCCATCCCCCTCTGACTTTGGTCATTGTGCTGGTTCTGATATATTTTTTTTTTAATGAAAGACAACTTTAGATTTTCTCTCTATCCTTGCTTTTTTCCCCCTCACCTCCCATGTGTCCCTCCATCCCTCCCCCCACCCCTCTGTTTTGGGTGTGTACAATAGAAGCACAAACTACTGAAACAAAACAAAAGAGCAGAATGAGCGTTCTTCTGAGAGATGGCATCGTGATGTGCTATTTATTTTCTATAGAAATAGGAAGTTAGGCGGATTGTCTCTTTTCTGAGGGGAGGGGGTCTTTTTGACAGGAGCAGAGTTGATGTCCTCAATTTTCATATTTATTGGCAAAAGGAAGAGAAGAGGAACTTTGGGTTTGGAAACAGAGAACCAATAACATTAAAACATTATTATTTATATATTCTAGCTATTATTAGAATCAGACTTTTTTTGAGAGAGGGAGAGAGAAGGGAAATCAAAGAAATCGAAGCAATATCCTGTTTAGAGGCAAGCCACTGGGGGGAGAATTTCCTCAATGGGAGACGGTGGCACTTTCTGTGCCCCATGGAGTTTGCGGCTCCCGGTGGCAGACCCCTCCCTCGTTCTCCTCCCTGACCTTTCCATCTTCCTCTCTGCTTGCGAGAAAATGTCAGTAGTTCCAGAGAAGTTGGGGTGCCTATGCCTGGCCTCCCTCCACACCTGGGCCCTGACCAGCCGCCTCCTGGGCTCCTCCTCCTCCGTCAGTAGAGCTGCTGTTTTGTTATTGCTGGTTTTTCCTCACTTTCCTCCTGGCAAAGAACGACTTCCAAATGCGGGGATGGAATATAAGCAGAACGTCACGGGCTCAGCAGTGACTCCACCACCGAGGCCGAGGCCGTGCTCCTGGAAGACAGAAGGAGACGCCACCATGTGTTTCCCCTCCCCTTGCCCCTGTTAAGAAACATATCAATACCCGTTGGATGATCAAGGCTACTGTATTTCTTCAATTTTTTTTTTTATAGTGCCCGCCAGGCGCTTTGTTTTATGTTTCCAATAGCACTTCCTGAAATAAACCAAAGCAACACTGCTCAAGGCCCCTGGGGCGATGGAGAAGGCCACCCACCTCACTGACAGTCCCAAGAACGACCAGCTGCGAGGTCCTAGTCAAAAGGTATGTCTTGGCTAACCTGTCTTACAATATGGGCAAAACCATCATATCTATTTTTTAGTTTTCTTTTTCTTTTTCCTTTTTCCCCCAGCTTGCTTTTTTGTTTTCCTGGGTTTGGACCCCCTTCTTAGTGTAAGAGTGGCTACTGGAGTATCTCCCCCTGGCCCTCTGTGGCCCGCGTGTGCATGTGAACTCATGTGGGCCCCAGCATAGGTGTGGAATCTGAGTCTTGCTTGGACTATGGGAGGGGCTCAGTGTGGAGAATGGTGGGCTTCTGGCTTCAAATACAAGAGAAAATGGCTAGGGAAGTGCTTGGCTAACTCTGCCTCCCTTGGCTAAACCTGGAAGTGGAGTCCAGGGAACTGAGATTGAAGTTGGCTGCTGGATTTGGTTAGAAATAAGGAGGTGTGGCCACAGAACACTGCATGTCTAGGTAGTATTTCTTACTCACTCTGGGTACCAATTTCACAACCAAGGGGATGAGTCCAAATTAAAGAAGATCCCTGATTAGGCACAAAACTCAACTTGGCTGTTTGGAAGATTCCGCACTCCCTTTAAGGTTGGCCAGGGTCTCTGGCCTCCAGGAGTGCACGGTTCCAGAAACACAAGCAGAACCATTTGACATGGGTTGAGGGACCCAAGTAGCTGCCTGGTTAACAGACTGCTTATCAGTGTCTCTGGGAAGATCTACTTTGACAGTCCAGCCCCTGCAGATCCTCGTGAATTAGACCACTCATTAAAATAACAAACCAACCTAAAACACAAGGACAAGCAAAGAAACCCAGAAATGAACCCTTTGTGTTTTCCTGGTAGCCTGAGACAGAAAGAGCTTCCACTTTTCTCATGCTTGAGATGTGTATGTGATCACTTGCGTGTTTATTCTCAGTTTTGAGGGCATGAAAGTAACAATCCCACCCACTTTTGGGATGTTCTGTCTAATCTATATGTGGCCTGTTCCTAGGAAATATGGAATAAACCTCCAACGTTGTCATATTCTGCAGGCTCACACGTGTCAATCAGACAATAGAGTTTGTTCCAGTAGCTTTCTGCTAAGGGGGTACAACCTACACTTGCTATCATTTTCCACCTCTTTACTCTGTACCTTTGACTCAGATATTGGATTCATGGGATTACAACTTGCTTTCATTGATAAAATGTGAGCTTCTATGTTAATAAATATATGTTCAACCAATATACACTCATTTGAATTCTGTCTAGTTGCTCATAGATCCAGAATTCTCAGTGACAATTTGCCTTTACACTTGAGGTGTTTTTTTTTTTTTTTAAATCCATATATTTAAAGCAAATTATAAAAGGCTACCTAATTTCAGAGTCTAGCTTGGAGTCTAACAGAGAAACTAACTGTTTAGAACTAACAAGGCAAACCCCCAGGAGAATGTTTATTTGAGAATGGGTATTGCTTGTCTATTTTATATTTAATAGTATAGCTTGATCTTTGATCTTCAGTTTCTCTTCTTGGAGGTAGTAGATATCCTCACCTTTCTTACTTGCGGTGATAGAAGCATAGTAAGGTTTCTTAGCATTGCTGGAGCATCTTGTCTCACCTTGCTTATAGTGTCTTTGAACAGACTCAGGATTTCTACCCTTAAAAACTGGAAGGGACTTCTAAAATGATCAAGTTCAAATCTTTCACTTTTCAGTTGAGAAAAGTTGACCCAGAGAGGTTAAGTGAGTTAAGTTTGAGGGAGTGGAATGGGCATCGTGTTGGAGGGAAATGTTTTAAGGCAAAGGAAGGAAGCTCTGAGAGAGAAGGTGTTGGAGGAGGAAGCTGGCTGTCCTGGGCTTCCAACCACTTTAGTGGTGGATGTGATATCTTTATCTCCCTTTCTCTAGATAGCAGTCATCAACATTTATGTGTGAGGCATTGTTCTGGGTGCTTTCCTTGGAATATTTCACTTAATCCTCATGACTACTTCCATGAGATAGGTGTTTATATTAATCCCCAGTTTGCAGAAACTGAGGTTAGTAATAAGGTTAAGAAATGTACAGCTAGGAAGGAGCCAGGTTTTGATCCCTGGCAACCTGATTGTAGAGCCTATACTCTATCATTGCCTGCACTGCCCCTTGCATAGTCTATAATTAAGGAATATATATGCAGGCATATATACATACTTTGCTGTTTCTCAATTCCAGTGGAAGAAAAGGTTATTTGTAATGAATATAGCTTTTAAAAGGTAATGCCATTAAAAGAAATTTCAACAACTGAAGAGTAAGCAATTAGATCCTGTAAAAGAGAATTCTGATTCAGATTCTCTGCGGAATCTTGTAGATAACTTAACTTCTTAATCATTTCTAGACAATGTACAAAGAGATCACCTTTTTTTGTGATCTCAGGAACTGTAGGAGCTGTGTGAACAGTCAACACACCTTTCTGTTGTTGCTTTTGTTAAATAAGTATCACTACTCAAAATTTAAAATACACAAGAAATTAGAGTCTTCAAGATGAAAACGATCTGACCAGCTTCCTTAGCCCTCAGCTCAGTAAAGTACCACCCCGAGTTTTCTGAGTCCCAGGTCAAAGAGAGGGGAACCAAAGATATAGAACTTTCTAAATTCGTTACAACATTTTAATCCCCTGGGGAGGAGGACTATTGATGTAAAGGTGACAATTGTTATGGTCTAGCTGATTTTTTTCCCTACCTAGAACAATCGAATCCTTTATTTCTGTTACCGAGAGGCTATGTAAAGATCAGACACTATAATCACTATAATCCTGGGAATTAGAAATATGCATTTAATTTTTTAAAGGTACTGTAAAGACAGTAATCCAATTTGCTACTGGTATTTTAGAGAGAAGAATTTATTTAAAAAATGTGATGTTCACATCAACAGCATCCCTTTAAGGGTTCCTGCTTACTCTGCATCTCTCTGTGCACCTGATGGGCTGCAGACTGATACTGCTTTCTACAGCACTGGAGGGAATGCAAGATCATTACTCAGGGAGAGAACTAAAGGGTGTTTGGGGGTTCTCACTTCATGGTGGAATAAAATTAATTAATTTTATCCCAATATGCTTCCTGTTACATCTGATGAATATGATCCTGAACATGTACTTAAAATTGGAGCAGACTCATCTGTTAGGAATTTTTTCCTCTGGGGATTTTGCTCAGCCTTTGGAGGAGAAGTGACTTGTGTTGTGTATTTTCAGGGTGAGGTGTCTTTGATCTGGTGTGTGGAAGCCTAGAGTGGGGATGACAAGTTCTGGGCTCTGGGCTCAGCTCCCTGTGTGAATTTGTTGACAGGGATCTCTGCCTCCGTTTCTTAGAGAGGAAATGGACATTTCTTTCCCTATTAAAATATGTAGCTCATATTATTTCATGATGATGCTTAACTCTATGAGGTAGGGTAGATGTTATTTATTCCTCTTTTACTGATGAGGAAACTGAGTGTTGATCCTGTTTGATGACTTGTCTAAAGTTCCAGGCTCAGTCAATGATGTAGGGATCTTCTAATAATCTTTCCTCAGTCTATACTGACTTCCCCAAAGATCATCTTTGGAAGATTTCTTGAGTGAAATCAATAAAGTGCATATAGGTCTTTTATTCAAGAACTTATTGGATGATAAGGAGGTATTTGATGCTGTAAAAGGAAAAGACCGAAACAACACAGACCCTAAATGAAATGATGACACATTAGAATCTTTCTGAGAGGTAGCAATATCTAAGTCCTCATGAACTTTGCGGGAGAACCAAAGTTGAGCTTCCTAAATGGCCACTGTTTTTGTGATGCCAGCGGTAGCAGGGGTGATGGTGGCAGGGGGTGAACATTTTGGGCCCCGGTCACAAACCCAATTGCTTCTAACACAAAAACATTGAATTACATAATATCGTGGTGTTTAATAAAAGTGATTTCTGATCATCTATTCAAGATAACAATATAGGAAAAGCCATTCTGCATGATTGGTTTACAAAATAAATGAGAGTGATGTAAGATTCCTGTCAGAACTGAATTATTAGATAAAAAACATTGGCAATTAGGTTTTCAAAGTATCTAACTACTGGAACTCAACCTATAACTATGGCTTTTTAAAAAATTTACTTCTGAAATAATTTTACACTTACAAAAAACTTACAAAGATTATACCAAGAATTCCCATATGTCCTTCACCCAGATTCTTCTAATAACCACAGAACAATGACCACAATCAGGACATTAACATCGATGCAATACTGCAACCTACAGACTTTATTCAAATTCTGCCAGTTGTCTCACTTGTGTCCTTTTTCTGGTCCAGGATCCAGTCTGGGATCAAAGGTTGCCATGTCTTCTTACAAGTCCTTTAATCTGGACTAGTTAGTACCACAATCTTGTTTTTCACAACTTCGATACTGGCTAGTCATTTTGCAGAAAGCCATTCAGTTCAGGCTTGGATGCTGTTTTTCTAATGACTAAACTGAAGTTGTGCATTTTGGCTAGAATACTGTAGAAATGATGTTGTATCCTTCTCAGTGTGTTACATCAGGAGGTATGCGATTGATTTACCCCGTTACTGGTGACTCAGACATTTGGCCTTTCAGCTGAGATTTCAGGCTAGTCTGTTTACAGACCTTGGACGATAACATTTTCATTCAGATATACCTTGGTTCATTTGGTAACTAGGGACTGAGTAATAGCAGTATGTATGTGACTGATCAGCACTGCGAAGGATAGGATACAATTAAACATGGGGCAATGAATTTATTGGCCATCGGATTTATTTTGTGACCTAGTGGATCAGACTAGAAATTCACAAATAGTTAAAATCCTGTAAGAGCTGTCATGGGGTAGTATGTGATTATTTTTGCCATGGATCTCAGTAGACAAGAAGATTTTCTTGGAGGAAGCCATCTAGATCAACAAAGAACGCCAGACTTACTATTGCTGTTGAATCTGTAGGCAAGAATGTCTATTGTGAGAAAATGGAGATAATATTCAAACAAAAAGCAAAGCTGGGAATCACAACCTAACCCATGTAAAATGGCAAAAATCACCATTTGAAAACCCGCCTAAGTACCATTCCGTAGTATTTTGTTCCTGCTGCTCCTGTGCTTATCACAACACATCATGTTTGCTTGCAGTCCTTCTCAAACAGATGGCGTGTTCCTTGAGGGCAAAGGTGATATCACTCATGTCCTCCAGACAGTGCCTGACACCAATGTGCCATAATTATTTGTTGAAATAAATTAAGAACTGAGCAGTTTCTGAGCTAATTAGTGGAAGTCTTACCAAATCTCACTCTATACCTAGTGGATGCTTAATAAGTATTGTTGACAGAAAGATTGGAGAAGTCTCTGGACACAGCATCCGGTGGTTAAGTCAGAGGGGGTAGGTGGGAGGTGGTGAGGTGGTGGTGGTCATCTATTCAAGGGGGATGTCAGGATAGGGGTGGGGAGGGGTTGACCATGTGTGGAGGGATGGAAAACTATGCCTTCTTGCAGGGGATTGAGAGCAGGAGACTAACACAGCTGCACATTGTTCCATTTTTATGGCCTATGGTTGACCTAACCAGAGGAAACAAAAGAGAAAATGGAAGTTAGGAGTGCCAAGTTGGGAACTCACCCATGATTTTCTAGGTGGCTTAAGTGGGGCAAAGAAAAATACATGCATGTGTGTGTTGGGAGGTCAGGGGTAGAAACCTGAGGAAACTGAAAGGGCGTGGGGTAAGCTTATGAGATAGACTCACTACAGAGTGGCAGGTAACATCTGACCAGAGGGGTCAGGGCAATGGGAGAGGGACAGAAAGACTCCTGGCAGGGAGTGAAATGATGACAGATGCCCACAGAGAGAACAATCGGCAGGCGTTTTGTGGGAGGTCCCAGGGAAGGTCACCTGGCTTTCATCACTTAAGGGAAGGAGCTGGAGGCAGGTGGTAACAGCAAAGAGCATGAGGGAAATGGGGGTGGGGTGCACCAGCAAAGCAGATCAGAAAGGGAGACAGTGGGGTGGGATGCGGTAGATGCAGAGAACAGGAACAGGTGTGGAGGGAGGACTTGGTCAAGGAGGAAAGTTGGATGGAGGGAGTCTCAGCTTTGGAAGAGCATCTAATCCCGGCCTGTGCACCTGGCCATTGAGTGATACCTTGGGTACCAAGAGAGATGGGACAGGGGAGAGACCTTTCAACTTGGAAGAGGCTGAGCTGCTTATTTGCTTTTGAACTTTCTTCCCTGCTGGCTTGGGCATTTTCCATTTAGGCCCATTCTCCCTCTCCACCCTCCCTCATGGCTCAGCTTAATGTGATCTGGTCACTGTTGGGATACCCATCTCTGCCTTCAGAAACTGCTTCCGGGGTGAAATGTGATAGTACTTGGTTTTATTGCTCACTCCTTTGTGTCAACTACTCCGTTCCAAAGACCAAAATGACAGATTTCATTTCAGCTAGAAGCAAAAGCTATGCGTGGCTATGCAGGCAAAAGGGCCCACCCTGTGTGAACCACCACCAGGTTCCAAGGCTGACAAAGAGATCACTGGGCTAGTGGAGGACTGGAACAGGTCTCTTGGTTGGGGTCTCTCTCCGAGTAATTCTGACACACTTGAATCACTTGGGGCAGGGTTGGAGCTGAGCGTGTGTGCTTGTGAAGGAAGCAGTGTCCTTTTGGGCTTAGGCCAAATGAGGCATCTGATGGGGTTTTCTGTGGCTGCATTGGTTCTATACCATAGAACTATTCATTTCTACTTGGATAACAGGGAGAGAGATGATATCATAAAGGTCCTTTCTGGGGTGTTTTAACTGTGAAAAGATTCAGTTTGTTTGGTTTCCAAGTGGAAGGGAATTTTTTTTTTTTTCTAATACCCAGTTCTGCCTGCTACACCACCTGGGAATGGAAAATCCAGCTGTGTTCTCTCTGCCTCTTGCCCAGTAGCAACTGACCTGCCTCATTCCTGGCTGATCTTGTGCTGCTGAAGTTCAAGGCGCTGGACACACTACCCCGATTTTTGTTGCACCTGGCCTAGCCTCATTAACTTGGCAATTAGTTGGTGGTTTTCTTTCTTTCTTCTTCTGTTTTTTTTTTTTTAAATTCATTTCATTTCTGTCACCCCTTAATTTTAATCTTTCTGTTTTAGGTAGTTGTTCCATGCTGTTGTTTTTGTTTTATCTTTCATTGCCTTTCCCTCTGCAGTCAACACTATGACCTGGGGACTCCAACATCCTTCAAGCAAGCCATTTCCGAAGAAGGTGAAAAGAAGCCAGGATGATTGGCACCTCCTCCTCCTCCTCCTCTTCTTCCTCTTCCCTTACCCAGCCCCCTCCTGTGCGTGTGTTTCAGACAACACAGGAGCCAGCACAGGAGTGGAAAATCCTGCAGCGCAACTCAGCTCAGCCCACAGAAGCCTCGGGAATGGCCTCAGTTTGTGCAATAAGAAGATTTTTTTTTTCTTTTTAAAATTCTTCATTATATTTTCTTTGATTGTCTGTGAGAAAGTACCCAGGTCAGCCTGGAATTGCTCTACAGTAGAAATAACTGAACACAAACAAACTGATGGAAAAAAAGAGTTAACTATTTTATTTATTTCAATATTTAAAAGGAAAAAAGTGCTGACATTGCACAGTATTTTTGTTTAAAGTACCTCCTACTTCAAAAGTTAAACGCAATTTTGTGAAGACGTGAAATCATGAGTACTTAATGTAAAATAAAAGACTGCATATTAACTCTAAAGAAAAACACCCCACATTTTTAATAAGAAAATAAAGATCAACTCTGCTCTCTCAGGCTTTTAAAAAAGCCATTCATGTATGTGCTTTAGGTATTTTTATTTCTGCGAGTTGGATGTGGTAAGTGAGGAGTGATCAGTGTTTTTTTTTTTTTTTCCTCCTTCAAAAGTCTATTGAAAGTGTTGGTGATGTTACATGATTGTGTGTTAAGACTTGACTGAAATAACTTAGCCACAAATCAGCAGTTTTCCCTACCCTCACTGCCCCCTCACCCCAGGCAAGCCCCTTTTATCTGAATGTCAGAAGCAGCCTGCCTCCTGGTTATCATGTCTGATGAGGTCTAGCTCGGAAAGGACTTCCATCTAGTGATGGAATATATCCCCTCAAGTTCAAAAGATTCGAACACAGAGAGCTTTGTTTAAAATAATGCAGCAAAAAAAAAAAAAAAAAAAAAAGCAAAAATAAAAGCATCAGCTGAGATGATATTAGTTCAGTCACCTAACAACTCCTAGAAGAGATGAGCAAAGGGAACCATTTGCTGAGCTGGCTTCTGGGGCCTGAGCTTCCAGAGCTGTCCCTAAGGGCTAGGAAGGTCGACCTGAAGGATGAGAACCTCAATTCTGTTGCTGGTTGGGGCCAAGGAAGAAGGCGAGTGTTCTGACATGGCCCTTTCTGGCCGAGCTAGCGGAAGTGGGCATTTTGGCCGGTGGGATGTATCTCGGCGTTGTGTCTGGGGCCCAGCAAAGGTGCAGGGCTGACTGGCTGAACCACTGGGTTCTACCTGCAGGCTCCCCACTGCACTGGGCTTTCACACAGCCATGCTCTTGGATCTCCCTCCCTTGTAAGTAGAGTCACAATAACACACGAACAGTCTAAGGCTGAGTATTCTGGTCAGCAGAGGTCCTTGAGTCACAGTGTTACTGAAATGGTTCTGAGCCTGAGAATCTCTTCGGCCTCTGAAAGGGCAGGGCAGGTGGGCACGGACTTCCTGCCAGTTCTTTCAGGTTTCCCGTTCAAAGCCAGTCCTGTTGGTGGAGGGGATCACCGAGAGTGTCTGTATCATTTTGTGGCCCTTTTCTGTGACGTTTTCTGGTAGAAAATGTCCCTTGTCAAAATGCTAATAATTATCATAATAATCTGCTTTCCAACCAACTCCCACAAGTGACAACTTGTGTAGAATTGTGATAAAGGTTTGCATAATGTAGGGTTTGTACCAAGTGTGTGTAAGTTTCTGTTAAATAAAATCTGTTTCCAATGCTTCTATAGCATCTCTGTAAAATTTGCTTGACCAACCAAGCTCATCCTGCGTGAGTTCACTTTCACACCGTCATGCGGCAGGGACTCCTGAGATAATTCTTCCTACTTGCATGCCAAGTTTTGTTGAACCTTGTTGTTTTATTTACACGCATGGTCTAGAACAGCAGTTGCCACTGGCTTGGCTGACAGATGGTGGCCTGGAAAGCGAACAATGCCCAGGGTTGGTGCCAGTGTTCGTTCTCTGAGCCCAGGGTTGCTGTCACCCACTCCCCCATCACCATCATCACCCTCTCCATAGCCAAAATGGATTGATTGAAAGCCTGATTATGTGAACCGACTTAGTATACCTATCTAAGGTTGCTGTCACACCTGTGCCAAGAATAGAAGTTTTGCACAAAAATGCAAGATTTAGTGTGTGCTTAGAATAGGTGGGAGGTTAAGGTTTTCATCGCCTGAAAGGTGCTGTTTGTGTAGCCTCCCAAGCTGCCGGTTGGTGCAGCTGTAAGCTGGAACCCCTGGGGTAGGCTTTCCTTGTGTGTGAAGATGGGCCCTCTTATCTGATGGGTCCTCTAAGTCAGACAGAACCAGGTGAGCATGTCAGGCCAGGTCTTGACCTTTGAGCATTGCTGGCCCCCAGTGGGGCCAAGTGGAGATGAACACGACACTGTAATGCTGCTGCTAGTGTACTCCATCTTTCTTTAGACTGAGTATCACGTTATGACTCGCATTATGGACTTTGTAAGTTTTCCTAGCAGTAAAAAGAAAGCCCCACATCAATATGGTGCCCTCCTTAGGGTTTTTTTTTCCTTTTTATTGTGATGAAATATGCATTACATAAAATTTGCCTTTCTAACCACTTTTAAGATACAGTTCTGTGGCATTAAGTACGTTTACATTGTTGTGCAACCATCACCACCATCCATCTCTAGGATTTTTTCATCTTCTCTAACAGAAACTCTGTACCCTTTAAACACATACTCCCCATTCCCTCCTCTGCAGCTCCTGACACCCACCATTCTACTTTCTGTCCCTCTGAAGTTGACTCCTCTAAGTACCTCGTGTAAATGGAATCATACAGCATTTGTCCTTTTGTCACGGACTTATTTCATTTAGTGTAATATCTTCAAGGATCATTTACGTAGATATGTCAAACGTTCCTTACTTTTGAAGGCTAAATAGTATTTCATTGTATGTATAAACCACATTTAGCTTATCCATGTATCTTTTGATGAACATGAAGTAAAAATGAAGTTTCACATATTTATTACACACCACCCACTTCCTATAAGTGACTCAAAATTTGAGACATTAGGTTCAATTCAGAAGTCACCTAAGGGATCAAATATCTTCTTTCATGGCAAGCGATTGCACCCTCTAATTTACTCCCTAGAAAAGAGGACCTTGATTGAGGGGCCAGTGCTTCCTACCTAGAGTGTGTCTTTCCTCATGACTCAGACTTTTTTGCAGATAATATCTTTGGGCTGCTTACAGGGATGAGAGGTCTGGCATGAAGTTGTACTCTCAATGTAAATAACTAAGGATAGAGGAGATCCAGGATGATCAAATGTCCATAATGGTGGGCCATGAGGACAGGGACTGACTTTTTCAAGTGTCTGATAATGGGTTGTTGGCCAAAAATGATGTGCTTTCTGTCTATAGATGGTCACTGACCAAGAGGGAGGGCAAAAGTACACACATGGACCAGAGAATGAAAAAGAGAGAAAGAAATCATGTTCCTCATCCACTTGGAAACATGTAGTTACCACAGATGGTTAGCTCTGGGGTTGAAAATCAGATGCCGACAGAGCAGGTATCTTTGGTGAGCAAAGCAGGGTAGGTGTGACAAAAATGACAATGCCAGAGAGATGTGGAACAGCCCTTGAGGCTCAGTCTCAGGTCACAGGGAGACAACAGGAGTGGTAGGGAGTGTCTCGAGCCGGGAAACACCTGTGCTTCCAATGGGGCAGCTGCGACTCAACTCAGGGGATGCAGCCTGCAGGAGGTGGGCCCAGGGTTCCCAGCTCTTCTGGTTTTTCAAGGGAGGTCACAATTGAAACATTTTGAGGAGATCTCCCCATTTTTCAGTGTTGGTGATAAATGAAAACTGAAGATCAGCTTTGAGTGCCCTAACTGAACATGACCATGTGCCTACCAGGCACACTTAGATGGCTTTGGGGCAGCTTTTCCCAAGGGCTTCCAGTCTGGGTAAGGTGGAAGTTGAGGTTGGAATACCTTGTCCAGATTCTGATAACAGTGGATCTTTGTCTGAATCTATGGCTGCCTCTAGCAGTATCCTGACTTAGGATTGTTATGTGGTGGGAATGGGTCGGTCCCTGGATGGAGTTAGGTCATTATTCAGGTTCCTCGGTCGGTCTCTGGATGGAGTTAGGTCATTATTCAGCACATGTTAGGGGTGATTTAGGGTATGGTTCCACCAGAAAACATTCCCCCATCCGTTTCCTTTTCCTCTGCATGTCCATGGAAGACCTTCTCTTTAGAACTCTGGATAGAGTTGTACAGTTTAGAGATTTTTTAAAAATTCAGTTTATTCTTATTGATGACCACTTGTCTATTACATCACTTTCCTTTTACCCTTCTTTTCTAAGAAACTCAAATCACTCCAGGTAACTAGAACCATATTTGAGTTTTATTATATCCCTAAATCAGCAATTTCAGAACTTCCTTTCATTAAAAAAAAATCCTTCCAGAATTTTAATTTAAATTAATTTTGAAGTATTTTATATATAGATTTTTTACAAATTTTTTAATTAAAATTTTTGTGGGTACATAGTTAATGTAGATATTTACGGGGTACATGAGATGTTTCAATACAGTCATGCGATGTGAACATAAGCACTCATGGAGGATGGGGTATCCAGCCCCTCAAGCATTTATCCCTTAAGTTATGAACAATCTGATTACACTCTTTACGTTATTTTAAAATATACAATTAAGCTACCACTGACTACAGTCACCCTAGTGTGCCATCAAATAGTATTTTATGTTTTATATGCATCTTATTTCAGAGTATACTTTGTAAGAGTTAGGCTGGCTTTTCAGTATGCAAACACTACTCGCTGGGGTCACGGTTGTTTTCTGGTTTTGTTTTCTTTTGTTGGGTTGGAGAGGAGGTTATTGTGAATAAGCAGTTTATTTGCCTTGTCATTTATAATGGGGATCAGCAAATTTCTCCTGTAACACACCAGATAGTAAGTATTTAAGGCTTTGTAAGGCAGACATCTGTCACAACTACTCAGCTCTGGGTGAAGCATGAAAACAGCTGTAGAGGATACGTACAGGAATGGGTGTGGCTGCATTCCAATAAAACTTTATTTACAAAAATAAGCAGTTGGTCAGATTTGGCCCACGAGACATAGCTTGCTGATCCCTAATTTAGAAATAGAGAGTATTGCACTGCTCAGTTGGGGGTGGTGGGGGTAAGGGGGCATTTTCTAGGCTTCAGGACTAAGGAAAGAGAATTTCACATTACCAGGTGAAAGGCTACGGATGCATTTCATGATTAGTACTGTAAGCTGTTTCATGGCCAAATGCAAAAAATGTTTCACAGCCAGAAAAATCTCACCACAGATTTGGAAAGCTCTCTACTAGTTTTTCTAGTTTTGGTACAGAGTCCAAACTGCAGTAGTGCAATGTTTACCAGAAGTGTCTATGAATAATCCAGCCGTGCATAACAGTGACTCTCTGTTATGGACATCATGACTAAGATCATTCATCTCTAGCAACTTGGGTCTTATGAGTTAAGTGAACATAGACGATAGAGTTTCATCTGTAGGAGACAAATGATAGGGGACATTGAGCGGGGACCAAGTTGGGGGATGTGGAGTTGTTGCCGTTAGAGCAATGGTCTCTTTGTGGTGAGCACAGATTTTTTAATGGCTGTGGCTCCTTAAAGTGGTTAATTATGGGATGTTGAGGATGTCGCTGAGATATATTTCTTCCTAAGTACTCAGATTCTTCATATTCAGAATCACATTTTCCCAACTTCTTACTTCACCTTCCAAAACAGCCAATAAGATAACATGTTCTTCGTTGGATGGTGAAGATTACTGATATCAGACCTCCTACTGAATTGAAACCTTCTTACTAGTTGCACATGGAATGGTCCTTAAGGGTGGTCGATGAGCTAGTCACGATAGGTGGTAGTAGTCAAGCTAAGTTTATGGAAGAGATGCTCTTTAGCCATTCTTAGTGGATACTCCACTGTGCTGAGAGGGCCAGTGACTTTCAGACCTCAGGATAGCTTTCAGTGGGGTTTATTGCTAAGTTCCGCCAGTTACCTCTAAGTTTCCTGAAAACGGGCAGTGTTTGGGATAAGCATGTTAAATATCTGCTTCATTTTCTCCAGGCTGTACTCTGTGATCACATATGAAGTCACCCAGAAGTCAGTTTTCAGGCGTAGACCAGGAGGAGAAAGAGTCTTCAGACTAAAAGTTAGAAAATGCTATGCTTTGTATATTACTAAACATGGTGTGAACAACACACATCTTTTGGTTACCTGATCTTTCTTTGCACCAGACGAGGAACTACTGTTTTGAGAGGTGATAACAGTGGTCATGAATGGTTTAGCATTAAACTGCTTGACCGGATTATGTTGATTTTATTGTTGGCCATCACCTGGCAAGGCACAATTATAGCTGAGATAGATCTAGAAGTCGTAGTGGAACACAAGCTGGAGGAGTATTGTGTTGTTTATTTTTAATAAAGCACGATAACCAGGCTGTGTTAAACTGGGGATGATGTGGAAGGTCTGGTAAGCAATGCTCCAGCTCTGTTTAACATTTGACACCACTGTGTTTGAATTAGCTGAAAAAGACTGTGGAAAATCCAAAACGTGCAGAAAAGCGTATTAACAATATGAATTTAACAGGATGAATAATAAGCCCTTTAAGGAAAGGTTTGTGGATTTGGGGTTGTTTAACTTGGGGAAAAGAATTAGGGGTCACTTAATAGCTGTTATTATGTGTATCACTGAGATACAGGCACTGACCAGTTACATTTGGTCTCCAGGGGGCACAGGAGAAACGCCCTGGTGCCTAAAACAAATAGACAAGCAGTTCTTTTGACACGAAGCATTTTAGACTGTTGAGGCTGATAGGGAACTCACTGAGAGCCAAGCGTCTCTCTTGCATAGAGTTGGGGGCATGGGCTAGATGGCCTCTTGGGGTCCCCATCTAGCTCTGCAATGTTTTGCATTATAGCTGGATGACCTGGAAGAGTTGGTGCCTAACTCACCACCAGGGAGTGGGGAGACGTGGAGAAGCTTAGTTTCACAGATATGTGTTATGGTCACTAACTAAAATTACATTTCTAGGCTTGTTTCTATTCATACTGAAGCAATGTCTCAAGCCTTTTGTTGACTTCCATTGTTTTGGTGGCATGAGCCACCAGCTGAAAAGTGAATGCAGTGGCAAGAGACATTTTCCTGCGGAGAAATGCCAAGTATATGAAAAAGAAACAGCGAGAAGACACTGTAAGGACAGTAAGGCCAAAAGGCCACCAGGTGAAAATGGTTCTGCTGAAACTCCATTTGAATTCCACTCCAGTTTTCATCTCATTGGACACCACCACATCCAACATCATCCTTGGTGCATGGATTTCATAATTGCTCATAGGACTTGAATATTATTCTCAGCATGATTTTGGTTGAATGACCTCACTAATATTTATGGTTGTCTACTATGTTCTCTCCAATCTGGGCAGGAAAGGTCTTATTAGAAGATGAATTTACTTATATATACAATTATATTTATATACGTTACATATATAGATAAATGACAAAAATTCTGCTTGGGAAAAGAAGGGATCGGCATTCTTTCTAAATAATTTTGAAAAGAACTCCTTCAGAAAAATTTTGCTCTGTGTTTGATTTAAAGAAGTAGCAAGGATTGTACCACATTTAGCATGTGAAGTGAACTTTCTGCGGACCATAAATATAACGGAGTTTGGGGATGGACATAACTTGTGTAAGAAAGAATGAAGTATGAATTGCCAGCATGAACATTTGTGCTGAAACTTCTGCTTGGCTGAGTGATGGGCACAGAGAGAATGGCGGTTTGTAATCCTGAAAACTTCTTTAGTTACAATAGATTGTTTTACTCTCCATAGATCTCAACTTTTTGTCCATAATTGAAAAATAGATCAATGTGTTTTGACCGCGTGCTGCTACTTTGTATAATGACCCTCCAGTTACTGGTTTGCTTTATACTACTGATAAATGAATCATTGACCAAATGTCTTATGTTGCAATAATGCACTAGGTTCTGCAAGACATAAAAGACAAGCAAAGGGGAACTAGAATAACCTTTTGGGGGATACTTTCTATGCATTAGTTACTGAGTCTAGGCTTTTTATAGATATTAACTTGTTAAAGCCATATAACAGCTCTTTATTAAGATTACAATTCCTATTTTACAGAGATGGAAACTGAGGCTCAGGGAGGTTGAGTTGACAAAGGCAGCAGTGATCGCTGGTGAAGTCTGATTTTTCTGGTCAAGGATTTTTCTGGCTCTAAAGCCTTCCCCACTGTGTAAGATACCTTTCCTGTTCTGGAGGAAGTGAAACAGGTGGTTAGCATGTTATTCAAGACAAGACCATTTATAATTAAGTGCCAACTTGGTACAAAATGAGAGTGCCAGGTAGGCTCAGGAAAGGGACCAGTGCAGGTTCGGGTAGTGGGGGAAGTATAGAAAGAGGCACAGAGTTGGGGTAGACAAAGAGAAGGCAGACCACTGACAGCAAGAGTGGGAAATACCTGAGCAAAAGCTTAGAGGTGTGAATGGGCCCAGGAGGCTTGGAGCCCGAGCAGAGATGAGTGTGAATGGAGTGGAAGAAGGATCCTGGCTTGTCGGGGGGAGTCAAAGGCATGTTACTAACATCCACACTGTGGTGGGGCTTGATTCACTAGGGCATTAGGGCACAGTAGGAAGGAGGAGGCCGGCCACGAGCTCTTGAGCAGGACGCATGTGATGTGTAGGATGACTACGTGAAGACAGCTGAAATGGGCATGCTAAGGAGTTTGGGTTTGTTACCTTTCCCCACCAGTTACTTCTGATCCTGTCGTGGTTGTAGGATCCTAGACCTCGTGGGGGAAAAGAAGTGATCAGCACTCCTTCTAGATGTAGATGTAGATGTCGTAACATAACCCCAGTTTCTCCCGTCTTCTGGGTGATACTTACCCAACTGTTAAAATCTTCAAAGCGCTGAGTGTCAATTCCATGGGCATTTCCCACCAGTGATCATTCTGAAACCAGAGAGACTGTGATGACACTACCTGCTGAGTGGTGATGCATTTGGGAGGAGTGTGGGATATCCTGAGAGGCTGACTGGCTCCAGAAAGCTTTGTGTCTGAGAGGCCAATTTAACTTTGGGATCAAAATCTATGATTGTTCTCCTAGACAAGTTGGAAAAGGGTTTATCTGAAAAAGCACTCTCTGTCTAGACTGATAGGTCACCGAATGTGATGCAAGGAAAAGACAGGAAACCAGGCTGAGATGCTGGCCATGAAGCTCCTTGGGGTCTAACCCTCGGCTGATTTACTTCTTGGAGGACCTGAGAAGAGCTGAGCTTGCAGCCCTGAGTGCTGGCTTCCATTTCCATCACCGATTCTCTTCGCTCTTCACCTCACCTTGTCAGTAGGCTCCTCGCTGGCCCCTGAGGCCGAAAGAGGTGCAGCCATGTGTGAGGAGTGTGCACTGTGAGTCAGGGAATCTGAGCCATCTACTCCATGAAGGCCCAGAGTGGCAGGCCCTCCCTGACATGCTGAATAATCACCAGGGCACTCTCAATGTAATCTTCCTAGCAGCCTTGTCAGAAGTTATTGTCCCACTTAGCAGATGAGTAGACCAACTCGGAAGGGTTAAGTGACTCGGGCCAAAGCTATGCAGAAGCGATAGAGCCAGACTAGACTCCGGGTGTTCCTTCTGATGTTCACATTAGTGCATGTGCCATTGCATGTTACTCCCAATAATGTTCAGTGACAATTGTCTTGCTTAGGCCCGGCTGAAAGTGGCAGAGCACTGGACTAAAGAGGTTGTTTGACAGCATGGAATTGAAACCCACAACAGAAAAATATGCATCCTCCTCCCGAGGAAAGGAAAAACAATTGGACGTGAGCCTCCACATTGACCTCTCTTCCCACCCTACCCACCCCTGCATCATGTATACAGCACCTGGGCCTTGTACAGCGTGGTCTCACCCAACCCTTGCAAACTCCCTCTGTTCATCTGCCTTCAGATTGTAATGCTTATGTCGGTCTGGTGCAGCCTGCATTCTGGGGCTCACTGTGCATTCAGTGCAGTGGGGCAATGTTCTGTTTTATGCAGCCACCCATGTTACCTACATACTGGTTTGAAATTTCATGGTGTGCTCTGCAATAAATACCCCAGGCCTGCCTCTGAGGGCCATAGTAGGGCTATTGCAGGCAGTCCTCTGAGTTGATTTTGCCCAGCAGAGGTTGAGAAGTTGGGCTCTAAAGGAAGTCTCTGTCTGCTAAATGGCCCAGGGAGCGAGACCTTGCCTCCCTGCTTTGCCTGCCTTAATTTCAGGAAACTCTCTGCAGCTTCCGCCGCCTCCCCCCCTGCAACTCCCCTCTGCCGGCACCATCCTTCTGGTCTCTGCTGTGCTCATCACAGCTCATTCTGGCTGCAAGCCTCATTTGGGGAAAGAGTGCTCCAGGACTCCCAAAATGGGAGGAGGGAAATGAAGGACATTTGGCCAAATGAGTCAGCCCACCACCACCAGTGAGTCATGGGGACCACCCCTCTCCAAGCCCGGGGAGCTTTGTGGGGAAGGGCCCTCTGTCTTGTTCAGGGCTCACTGTGAAAGACTTTCCCCGTGGGCTTTACCTTTGGAGCAGGTGGTGCTGGCTTTTATTCTGAAAGAAAGGGAACCAGGCTCACTGAGTGTCAATTCCAGGTTACCCCAGGTTCTCTAGCCTCATTGTCCCATATGTGACAATCCTGTGCAGTAGGGGGTGTTCCCATTTTATAGCTGGAGAACTGAGGTTGAGAAAGTTTAAGTAACTTGCCCAGGATCAGGAAAATGCGCATGTGTGTAACAGAGTCGTGCCAGCCCCAGGGAGAACCCATCCTGGCTGTGAGTCCTGTTGCCGTTGGCTGGTCAGTGACGTGGGGTTATGCCAGTGTGCAAACGAGCCTGGGCTTCCCAGCAAGGGCAAGCTGGGTGGTTGCAAAGAGCCAGCTGCTCTGGCCAGCCTGCCTCACGCTGGGCAGCTGTGTGGGACCCTACCACGTGGCTGGCTGTGAGACTGTAAGGAGGGGAGCAAAAAACCCCTCAGCCCCAGGCAGGACGCTTTTCCTCTCCCCAGATTTCTTTGCCTCTTGTTACCCCATTTTAAGGCCACAGACATCGTTTGGTTGTACTGCTTCAAAGGAAATTCTGTCTCCATCTTTGTAAATAACGAATGCAACCTGGTGTTAGTCAGATGGTCTTGAAAGTTCCCAGATGCCATTTTGGTGAGAATGTGACATTTAAAAAATTACTTTCTTCTTCCATCCCCCCTGTCTTCCTGCCTTACCTTCATTGCCCAAACACAGGTGCACTTCTTAGAGAGGCTCCCTTTCTGTGAAAGCCTTTGGAGCTGTCCCTTTTGGAAACTTCTCCCTCCTAAGAGGCTGGGAAAAAGAGAGCTGGGTGCAGTGCAGACAGTGCCCAGGAATATTTTGGCCCTGGCTTCTGATGTGCATTCATCCTTCCGGAAGGCAGGGTCAGGGAGGGGTCAGTCGCTGGCTGAGGCCCCAGGGGCTCTTGTTTGCTGTGGTGGCTGAACAGGAAGAAGGAGCAGCCCCGGAGCACGACGCCAAGATTCCAGACCCCCTGCCCGCCCCCATCCTGGGCCACCTCCCTCAGGGGCCAGGGCCATGCTGCAGAAAGACTTAGGAGACCTGGTTACAGTTCCAGCTCTGCCGCCACGTCTTCCTGTACCCTGAACAAGTCACTTTAGCTCTTAGAGGCTTGGTTTCCTTCTGTGTCTAAAGAAGGGGTTGGCCTTGGTGGTCTCCAAGATTCACTCTGGTTCTGACAGTGTCTGACTTGATCAAGCGAGGAACCTGCGATAGTGCTATCCTCTTTAAGAAAGTTGTTGGCATTTTAACTGGGGATTTTTGGAAGGGTGATTTTTAAGCCACTGGAGCAACATCAGTTGTGGAAGTTTCAGGCACTATTCCCGGGTGTCTGTGGAGGAGAGATGGCATTTTGTATACCTCCCACCCACACACGCTGATCCTGTCTTGGAGGGAGATGCCTCCCTTGTCCTCTTAGCTCACCCATACCTGTGATTCCCTCTGATCCCCTAGCTCCATCCACCTTTTACTTTGAAGAGGCAGATGGAGAGGCAGCATGGTTAGAATTAGAGCGGGCATCTGTGTGGATCCAGGGCACCTATGGGGTGTGCACCTACAGAGAGCCACTGATCATAGCATTAGCTGGACCCACTCCAGATGAGGCTGTGTTGGCCACAGGTGGTGCCCTATCCTCAGTTGTTGGGTGCAGAGAAGAGACCTTAGAGCTTGTCTGACAGAGGAGGAAACAGACAGCAGAGAGCCATCGCCAAGATCTCCTGGCCCCAGGGCTGTGCTGGCCCGAGTCTCTGGACTCCTAGCTGAGTGGCGTGTTCTCTCCCTAGCGGGGCTCCCTTCTTCAGCTGATCCCTTTATCCAGTCTCTGTTTCTCCCCTTTCATTTCAGGGAGCTGATTAACTTCTTTGTCTTTCCAGCCTTTCCAGATCCTTGCCTTTAACTCTGTTGGGGCGGGGTTTGGAAGTGGCCTTGACCTGGTTTTGCCCTGAGGTCATTCAGGGAGTGCCTTTAATCCCAGATCTTAGATTAGCTACCACAGCTGGGATGAGCAGTCCCCCCTCATCCCCAGGCCACGCTCTGGGTCCTCATGTTTCCATCAAGGGCAGCCTGGAGCATGGATGGGGCGGGAGAGTTGTGGAGAGGAAAGCAGGTGGGCAGGTGTCTATTGCCACAGCCCTCTGGCATGGGAGGCCACCAGATGGTCAGAGCCTAGTGCTCTCTGGAGTCTGCTCATCAGCCCCTCGGCCTCCCGTGTCTGGGGGAGGGTCTTTCCCAGTGTTTGTTTCCTGTGGTCGAGCGGTGTAGTGGTTACTTGCATGGATGTTGGTTGGAATAAGATACGGGTTTTCATCCCGTCTCTGCCAGCAGTTGGCTTGGTTGTCTTGTGTAAATTACTTAGCTGTTCTGAGCTTCAGCTTCTTTGTCTATAAAATGGAGACAATAATACCTGAGTTACAGATTGTTTTAAGAGGTAAATAAGAAAGTGTGTTCAAAGTGCCTAGCACACAGGAAGCGCCTCATTAAGTTGAAGCAATAGTAATAATAAATTAATAGCCCCCCAGGGATGAGTCAGACAATTGAGTTTCTGCATCTTTTAAACAATTTGGCCAGAATTCTGGTCGAACTCCTTAATGAGCAAGAACCAAAATCTCTTTTCTGAGTTCTTATTCTTTTACCCATTCCTTCCAGCTCCCTTCTTTGTCTCCTGTCTTCCTTGTCTCCTTCCTTCCTCTTCTCACTTTGTTGCTTCTCTCTGTCCTCACTTTTCTGGAACCTGTGATGACCTCTTTTCTTTGCTTATTCATGATCCAAAGTGCATCCTGGCAGTCCCTAAAACTGGTGCCATGCAACTAATTTTCTGCTTGCTATGAGTTCCACCTCCTGCCTCCATGAAGACTCTACAGCCCCCCAGCTGAAGGCTCCCCTCCTGGCTGGCAGGGTACTCATCACCCTTTGGGATGAGGATTTTTCCACAAAATCCTTTCCCAACTTAGGTCTTTTTAACTTTCTATTCTTTGGGTTCCCAACCACCATGACAAGTAGATATATGAGTCTGGAGTTCAGAGAGAGGTTCCTGCTGGACATATAAATTGGGAATAACAAGCATATAGAAGACATTGAGGGGAAGCGAGTCCACATAAAAGGAAGAACTGGGAGAAAGGGAGAAGAGGAGGATTCAGCAAAGACGACCAAGAAGGGGCAGCCAGTGAGATGGGAGGAGAGTCAAGCGAGTGTGTGGAGAGGGGAGAGTGTGGAAAGGAGGGGCATGGAGAGAATTGGTCCTTTCCAGTTGTGCTAAGAGAAGAAGGAGCAGAGAAACTGGACACTCAACAGAGCACCTGATCGGGAAGGATCTCTTTGGAAGACAGGAGCTTTTATGGCTTGTTTCTATGCTGGCTGAAGGGTCTGCTAGAGACAGAGAGACATTGACAATGCAAGAGGGAATAACAGCAGGAGCAAAATTCTCAGGGTGAGAGGTAGGGATCCTGGCACAAGTGGGAGACTGGCTTTGGGTTAGGAGCTGAGACCGTTCATTCCTGGTAATAGGAGGGAGACAAGCGCAGGGATACAGAGGCAGGGAGCTGGGTGGGTGTGGCATGGAGAAGATGCGATAGTTTTATTCTTTTTTTTATTCTTTTTTTTTTTTGAGACAGAGTCTCTGTCACCCAGGCTGGAGTGTGCAGTGGCGTGATCTCGGCTCACTGCAACCTCTGCCTCCCGGGTTCAAGCAATCCTCTCACCTCAGCCTCCCGAGTAGCTGGGATTACAGGCATGCACAACCACACCTGGCGAATTTTGTATTTTTAGTGGAGACAGGGTTTCACCATGTTGGACAAGCTGGTCTTGAACTCCTGACCTCAAGTGATCTGCCTGCCTTGACCTCTCAAAATGCTGGGATTACAGGCATGAGCCTCCGCAGCACAAGAGTTTTATTCTGATTGCTTATGTGTTTTTCAACTAAATAAGGAGAGTGTGAGGATGGGGTGTAAGATATGGGAGATTTGCCAGGATAGAGAGAGATGGGAGAATAATTTGACTAGGGAAATATGGGGACAATGCCAAGATCTGTGGTCACCATTGGAACCACGACTGCTCAGCACACTGGTGTGTTTTCCTGTGCTTGGTATAGGCCAAAAGTAGGTGAAGAGCTGGTCTTAACCGGAAGTTGAGTAAGTAGGAAAAAGGGGTAGAGGGGTAAGCAGACACGTGCAAGGCTGGATGTGGAGTCTAAGATGGGTGCATGAGCAGTGACGATGTGAGAGGAGATATGGTGAAAAGTGGTACTGTCCATGGACTGGAGCTCCTGGCGAGATTAAAGAATTGATAGTGTCTGCCTCACTGCCCTCAATAAGTTAAGACCAATCTTGCTACTGCTAGCCATCTCCTCGTGACTTTTGGCTCAGGTATATTCCTCTTAAAATAGTTGAATAGACACTAAACTAGAAAATGGTCAAAAGTAATGCTTGTTCTAGGACTGTTGAATCCATTCATCATTTAACAAGTGCAATCTAATTAGGTTGCAAAGATACTCAAATCTTCATAGTGAAACAATGGAAACCGTGTCTTAAATCTATCCTAAATCTTTCCTACTACTCCAGTTGAATCAGTCCTACTGATTATACTGGAATGGGCATTTGTGTTTGTTTTTAACCCTACAAAGGAAATAGTCTAAATGCTTTGTCTTCTAAAAGGTCTTATCTTGGGGAGAGAGTGTTTGGTGCCTGTCTGAAGTTGCTGAGAGAAGCTAAGACCTCCTGTTTATGCAGGAGACCCACAGGTCTCTGGCAAGCAGAATTGCTATCGGGAAGACAGCTTGTGCCTGGATACTGGCCAGTATGGATTGATGTCCTTTGCATGCAACAATCACAGGCCTGTCTGAAACACTTATGGGTATGTTGACAGTGGGCTATGAGGGTGAAAGAAATACAGAATTTCTGGGAATGGGCATAGAGGTTTAGTGGTGCCAAAACAAAGCAGAAGAATGGTAAACTTTGGCCTTTTGTTCTTTTAAAGTTTTCCAGCCTAACAAAGCAGTACTACATAGCCCATGGTCTTGATCCTCATAATAGAAGAAGGATGAGGTGGGCAGGAAAGGCTTTCAAGCCCTCATTGAGCAAGGCTGACTCAGGATGAGAGTGGTGGGAAGACTTGGCCATGGTTCCACACGCTGCATTATAGAGCAGCTTGTTGATGTGCAAGAGCTCCCAGGAGACGCTGGCAGCACAGGGTCTCCAAGTGTGTCCAGGGCCATCTGCATCTGAGCCCCCTCAGGGCACTAGCTAAACAGGCAGATTCCTGCCCACTCCAGGGCAGGGGAATTAGAGGCTTGGGGGCCTGAGAATGTGCATGTTTAAAACATCTTTCCTGGTAATTCTTCTGAACTCTGAAGTTTGAGAGCAGCTGGTTGACCAAAATGGCATTACTGTGGCTTGGAGAAATGAGAAGACCAGTGATGGACATTTTCACTCTGAGGTCCTCGTTCTCCAAAAGAAAAATTCCCATCGAGGCAAGGAGGACAAAAGAGATGGATGCCTGGGATATGTGTTTGAAGGAAGGGGGCGGAGAAAGGTCTTCAGGGAGATTGAGAGGCCTGGGTAAGCAGTAGGCATTAGGGGCTAAGAATTTAAACAAGGGAATCTGATTTATGAGCAGCCTCCATGGGGCCTCATCCACCAGCAAAATCAGACTTGTTTTACTGGTTCCAGCCTTGGAGTCCTGCCCCTGACAGTGGCCAAAGGGCTTCTACCTAAGGTTGTGGGCGTCCTTCCGGATGCACTTTGTAAAGGCAGTGCACTGGCGATGCTGAGGGCACTCACTGGGCTTGGAGTAAGGTGGACTCCACTTAGTGGCTGCAGAGCTGTAAGCAGGTTCCCCATCCTCCCAGGACTTTGGTTTTCTTATCTGCATTAGAGGGTAGAGAAGGCATCACAGAAATGAGGTATTTTGGACAAGACTTGGAGGATGAATAGAAGTTCCTAGGACAGGTAAAAGGTGGAAGTAGTAGTTTATTATTCTTTTATCCATATCTGCGTGGATACATTCACTCCTTTGATGAGAATTTTTTTGTTGGAAAGGAGAGGAGGGAAGTCAGTGTGGAGAGAGTGAAGATTGAGTTGGTGTCCCAGAAAGGGACTGAATTTAGAGAAGTGCATCTCAAAACACTCTGTGCATCCGAATCACCGGGGATCTTGTTAAAACTGCAGTCCCTAGGTCAGATCTGGGGTGAGTATTTCTAACAAGCTCCCAGGGGATGCTCATGCAAGTGGTCCGTGGGCCCACTTTTGTGTAGCCAGAGTGTAGACAACCTGTTTGACAGGTTTGGTCATGAATGGGAGTTGAGAGATAGTGAGAGACCTTTGTGTACAAAAGTGCAAGTGCAAAAAGAACAGTGGTTTTTTTTTTGGCAGGGGTCGGGGGGTGGGAGGCGGTGGGGGATGGGGGGTGAGTAGCCTGGGGGGTTGGGGGGGTTGGATGTGGCAAATACTTTTCTGTGGTGTGGTGGAGTTGGGGTCCATGGTGGGAAAAGAAGAGGAATCTAAAAGAGGCAGCTGTGGCCAGACAGCAAAGAGGCTTGCAATGATAAGAAGCTTACTTCATGCTGCAGGCAATGAAAGACAGAGGAATTACTCAAGGAGGAATAGGTTGACACTTTCTAGCTGGTGGAGTAGAAAAAATATTCACCATCATTTAAAAAATCCCTTCTTACCGGCCTGGGCAGCATAGACCCCATCTTTATATAAAATTTAAAAATTAGCCAGGCAAGGTGGCATGTGCCTGTAGTCCCAGCTACTGGGGGAGGCAGATGGAGGGGCATGGATGCTGAGGAGGGAGGATTGCTTGAGCCAAGGAGGTGGCGGATGCAGTGAACCAAGGTTGCACCACTGCACTCTAGTCTAGCCTGGGTGACAGAGTGAGACCCTATCTCTGAAAAAAAAAAAAAGTCCCTTCTTAACATCTCTATTCTCTTTGAAGACAGAAGTATGTGACTGTAGCAATGCTGTGAGTCCAATCACAAAACATGGCCACCATTTGGTTTGAGTCAAGCAGGACCAGAAAAGATAGAGTTTCTACCTCATGGAAAGGAAAACAGAAGTTATATATTTGACCTGTGACCTGTTTAAGATGTGAGTCCTTAATTCTCACATGAAACTTTTAACCTATTCAGCTTAATAGCTCCTAACTCAGGGATAGCAAGTCGGTTTCTTCTTGTGTGCAAACTCTAGACTGGTGACAGCCACTTGGAGTGCTGTGCTGAAAGGATCATAAGGTCTTTTCCGTGCAGATTGGAAGACAATGTTGAATTGATTAGTAATGTCTGCCATGAGTATGGGATAGAATAGTGGTATATGTGTCACATATTTAGCTATCCCTGACAGGAGGTCAGATTTCTGGTGATGTATGCCTAATTCTCTCACATCCAATGCTCAGGTGAACCAGAGCCATTTTAGAGATGGTTGATGCTTTCATTTCTCTGATTATGGAATGGAGTTTGTCACTGCTTATCCAGAAGGGCCTCATGAATCTTTGAACACTTGTGAGGCTCTTGTCTACCCTTACAAAGTACCAGGAAAGGCCCTCCTGCTGCACTACTTTAATATTGATAGGTGTTTTTGTACTGAATAGACCAAATAGACTATATGTCTTAGGGCATCATTTCTATTAAACCTGAAGACAGATGCTGGTAACTGGAAATAGACATTGATTTGCTTTCTCTTGTACTATTCCAACTTTCTAATTTCTCCAGAGGAAAAAAAGAAAGCCCATGTAAAAATTATCCCCTCTAGCTTTCTAAGTAAGCAGTGAGATCAATTCTCATTCAGGAATTTGTTGGATAAATATTTGTTTGATTGTCAGGAAAAGTGGATTAATCTTAGATGAAAATTTGGCTGATGGAAACGGATCTATCAGTTGGGTTTAGTGATCACAGATACAGGAGTGCAGACCTGGTGCTGCCTGGATGTTGGGGCTTGGAAGCAAATGCAGAGGTAATACGACGCCAGATGGTGCCGGGTTTTGATGTACTCCCATGGAGCTCCAAGGATGTTTCTCCCGTATGCAGTGTTGGCTCAGCGCGATTGCTGTTTCTTCTTTTTGAGAGTGTTGAAGGACATCAGGTGCCTCCAGGGCTCAAGAAACCTGGGTGAGAGACTTCAGGGAAAGCTGGTTGTCACCATCATCATCGTCATTTTGCATTCTCCTGCCACTGCAGTTTGGAAAGTGAATTCATGACTTGGGGAAATCGGGAGGTGGAGAATGAAAGGGGGAAAAGGATTAAAAGGAGCCAGTGAGCCTTCGTTGGGGTCTCCAGTGGGGGTGGGGCTGTGGGTGTCTCGATTGTAGTACAGTCTGGTAATGGCAAAAAGGGGATCCTTCCTGTGTGCTCTTTTGTTCCTTTCCTAGACAAGGTGAGTGGGGAACACTCCTGTCTTTTCTTGACTGACAGTGTAATGGAGGTGTGGCGTGAAATTGGCTTTGGATGCCAGCTGTCTTTTGTACTCCTCTCAGAGGCTTCACAGGGAAAGCTGCTGACAGGCGGTCACTCGGGGGAGCCCTAGGGAGGACTTGGACACCCGGCTCCAAGTGGGAATAGCTGGCATGGCAAGTCTGAGTGGGACTGTGAGGTGGCGGGGGGCATGACCCCTCCTCACTCCAGCCACGGGCTGAGGAGCTGTGACCAATGAAGTCGAGCACCTCTGTTGAGACTCTCAGGAGCTGAAGCCCAGTAATGCCACCATAGGCTGCTGACCTACTTCCTGCAGCCTCCAGGCCCTTTTGTGTGGGCTGGACTGGCTCACTCCTGAGCAATTCTTCCCCAGGGTTTTCCAGGATTAGTCACTGCCAGATGGTGAGGACTCAGTGCCCTGCCTCATATAAGCAACTCTGGCGTCTTGAGGGATTTCGCTAGAGGCATGGAGCGTTGAGGCCCAAAGGGGCCTGAGGGGACAGCTAGTTCACCCTTATGTGGTGCAAACTGAGGAAACTGAGGCATGGAGAGAGTCAGTGGCACATTTCATCATGCCTTGGCAAACTTCTTCTGCATGCAAGGAGAAAATGTTGCTATATTTCGCAGCTTAAACAATGAACTGAAATGCCATTGGGTTGCCACTTTTGGGTAGGCCATTCTAGGACGTGGTGTAGTGAGAGACCAAAGGATTAGAATGTGAAGACATGGATGTTCCACTTGCCCTGGCTCCACTACTTGCTGGCTGCCTGAGCCATTCTGAGCCTCAACTTCTTCATTTGTAAATCAGGAATGTTCCTATCTGTCCTGCCCACCATTGTAAATCAGGAATGTTCCTATCTGTCCTGCCCACCTCACAGGATCCCCGTGGGGAATCAAAACAAAATAAGTGAATAGAAAGGTGCTTCCTTGGAAATGTTGTAAGGATCATTAAAGTATCCAAACATAGCTTTCTTTAGGTCAAAATACTGGTTGCAGGTTCTTCCTCTGCTCATGTCAGTTTGGCCATATTTCTAGGAAGCCTCTGACTTTCTAACACTGGGGTTGTGTTCTGGGGAACCTAAAGGGGAGGCTTGCTGAAGGTGAGAGAGGCTCAGGCAGGTGGAAGGAAGGCAAAGCAGGGTGAGGGTGAGACGGGGGCATGGAGGGCAAGGCCTGAAGGGGAAGACGGCAGGCTCTTTGGTGCAGCGAGTCTCCTCGGGCCACGCCGTGGAAACAAGTTGGACCCAGGAAACCGAAGGCGGATGCACTCACCTTGCTGTAATTGCAGAGGGGCCACACCTGTTCACATTGCCACTGAAATTATCTTTGTTCCTACTATTAGCTCTTTTAAAGGAGACTCATTGAAAAAAAATAACAGCATGGAAGAGATAAATGATCTAAAATCCCAAACCTTGCTGCTCTCCTTCATTGTCCAGACCAGTGCTGGGCCTCACCGTGGCTGGGAGTACAACGCAGACACTGCCTAAGCGGGAGTTCTGTCAAATGTCTGGTGTTCAGCCAAACCCCTTACTGTTCCTCCTTTGCCATTGTATTAGTTAGCTATTGCTGTGTAACAAATTATCCCCCAACTTGGCAGCTTAAAACTGCAAACATTTGTTATCTCATAGCTTCTGAGGGTTGGGAACCTGGGAATGGCTTGGGTGGGTGGTGTGTCACAGGGTGTCCTGTGAGGCTGCAGTCCAGATGTTGGCCAAGGCTGCAGGCATCTCAAGGCTCCACCAGGGCTGAAAGAGTCACTTCCAAGCTCACTGTCATGTTGCCAGTAGGCCTCAGGTCCTCATGAGCTGCTGTGCTGACAGCCTCAGTTCTTTGCTGGCTGAACAGAGGCTTCCCTCAGCTCCTTGCCATGTGGGCCTTTCCATGAGGCAGCTCACAACACAATAGCTGGCTTCCTCCAGAGTGAGTGATCGGAGACAGACAGACAGACAGAGACATAGAGACAGAGCACACAATCAAAACAGAAATCACAGTGCCTTTTATAACTTAGTCTCCAAAACTGCATTTTGCATAACTGCCAAAACTCCAAAACCTCCTCTTTACTGTGTTTGTTAAAAGCAAGTCATTGAATCCAGTCTACATTCAAGAAGAGGGAAATAGCCTCCACCTCTTGAAAAGAGGAGGACCAAAGACTTTGTAGGCATTTTTACAAAGCACCACAACCACCATTGCTGCCTGCCACCATTTCTGTCCTCGCCTCACCATTCTGTCTGGCTCCCAGTGCTGCTCCTCCTACCTTTGGCCCCAACTTCCCTCCTGGAGAATTTTCATGACTGCCACTTGACCAGACTCCGGGGCTGTGGGAGAAGCCTCCATCAGGACCTGACCCAGCCTTGTGGGCAAAGCTCAGTCACCTAGGACTGAAGAGCTTCAATCCAAGGTCAGCAAGAAAGGCACGGCTTCCAGTGGGATTTGATTCATCTCCGGGGGAAGCACAGAAACTGAGGCTGGCAGGGCCTAGCTTTGGCCCCAGAATCTACATCAGAAAATGATTCCTGCTATGAATGAATGGAGTTAGATAAAGACAGCATTCCTGAGATCATTGCGTACGGTGCTTCCAAGCTTGAGAGTGCTGGACAAAGCCTGCGGCAGAAGAAGCATTTTGTGAGGTCATCTGTGTGTAAGTTCTTGCCTCTGCACTGTTGAAGCCATCAGTGATTTGGAGAGGCGTGAGGGACCACTACTACTAATGACTGTGTTAGTTCTCATCACCACTGGCTCACCCAGGGCAACACGTTCTCTTCGGTTCTTATCTTCATCTGTCGCTTGATGGTGGTACCACCCTTCCTCTTTCTTGGATGTCATGAAGTGCCTCTCTCTAGATCCTTCTCCCTTTCTGACCACATTGTCTCCAGCTTTCACAGGGAACTCTCTTCTTGGTGCTCTTTAATGCTTTCAATTCCAGTGGTTACTCTTCCCTCTACCCCTAACTAGGTCCTTTTTATGTTGTGCTCTGTGGTCTCTTCCTGAATGTCTCACCAATTTCCAAGGCTTCATCCACTACCCAAACCTGATGATTTCTAAATTTATATCTCTAGCCTGGTCCTGTCTCCTGAACATAGACACACATTTTCACACTGATTCCTGGGCATCTTCATCTGCACAATTAATGGAATGTGGCCAGTTTGAATCCATTGTTATATTCTGCAAGTCGCATCTCTGCTAACAGTTTTATCATCTACTCTGTGGCCCAACCTAGGGATCTTTGTGCCATTTTTTACTTCTCCCTCTTCCTCACACATATATTCCAGCAGGTATCATGTCCTGTTGACCAATTCTACCTCTCAAATGTTTCCTACTTTCATCCCCACAATTATTAGATCTGCCCCGGACTAATGCCCCTCATTACAGTGTAAGCTCGAGAAGGGTAGAATTTTGTCTGTTTTGCATTGGTCAGCACCTATCACAGCACCTGGCACATTGCAAGTACTCAATACGAACTCATTGAATAGATGGATTTAGCGACTGGTCCCCCTTCCCCAGGCATCTCCGACACATCTTACTTCTGCCCTATCACCAGACTCATCTCTCTAAAGTATAGGTACAAGCACATCAGATTTTTGCTTAAAAACCTCCGAGGAGTCCCCACTGTTTACAGAATTAAATTCTGATCCTTATGCCTACATGAGAGGCTCTTCATAATCTTTCCTCATACCTTTCTAGCATCATCTCCTGCAATTCCTCTTTTCCCTGCTCTCCTTGAGCTACTCTGCTTTGTCTGAGTGGACCACACACCTTACATTTTCTGCTGTTCCCTTTCCCTGTAATGCTGTTTCCTTTTTTTTTTTTTTTAACTTAGAAAACTCCTATTTATCCTTTAAGGCCCAGCTTGAAAGCTACCTTCTCTCAGTGGCTTTCCCCGAGCCTCTCCAGCATTATTTATTGCTTTCTTATCTCTAAGAACTTCATTCATTCTCCTATTATGGCTCTTATCACATTGTATTACAGTCATTTAAAAGAGTCTCTCTCTCTATATATAATAGTTATCTACGTAACAAATTACTCCAAAACTCAGCAGGTTAAAACAACAAACACTTATTATCCCATGGTTTTTGTGGGTCAGGAATCTATGTGTGGTTTATCTGGGTGCCTCTAGCCCAAGGCCTCCCATGAGGTTGCAGTCAAGTTGTCAGCTGGGGCTGTGGTCTCATCTGAAGGCTCACTTGGGAGAGAATTCAATTCCAAGCCCACACATGTGGGTTCTGGCAGGATTCAGTTCCTCTTGGGCTGCTGCACTGAGGTCTTCCTTCATATGTTGCCACATGGACCTGTCTGTAGTGCATCTCACAATATAGCAGCTGGCTTCCCTTAGACCAAGTAAGTGAGAAAGCATAAGAGAGGATGCAGAAGATGAAAGTTGCAGTCTTTTTATAACCTAATATTATAAGTTACATCCCATCACTTCTGCCATATTCTACTAGTTCGAGGCAAGTCATTTACTGCAGCCCGCACTCAAGGGGGGAGAATGACACAAGGGTATGGTGTCTTTCATTGGTGGCCATGCCAGAGACTGCCTAGCACACCTACCAAACTGAGCTCCTCAAGGCAGGAGTTGTGTCTCATTCTTCTTTGAAACTTCAGCACCTTGTACAGTTCCTGGCAATGAACTGGTGCTCAGTGAATTTGGCCAAATTAAGTGGAATTATTTTTCTACAAGAATCTGATCACAATTGGGTAGATTGCAAAGTCCACGAGAACCCTCAAAATTAGACTAAAATGATTTAGAAACATAAAACAAAGTGTCTAAGTGTCATGAGTATGTCAGTCCTCTACTTCTAGGTACTTCTATGATTGCTTCCCAGGCTCACATAGAAAAGGATAGGAAAGCAGGAAAATATATTTTTTCCTTTTGATTTAACACAACTCTGTGGAATATTTTTAGGGAGAAAAAATGAGAATGCTGCTTCAAAGGTCCTCAGGCAATTAAAGAACTTAGACCACTCATTAATTCATCTTCTAATTCATGGATGATCAGCAGTTGGAGGATCATGGGGAATCAAGTGTTGACTAATCACTGCTGTTTTCCACCAGCTATCCATCAATTACAGACATAATGAAATTCTCCTGGATGTACTCAGGACAGTAGGAAGTACAGGGATTACAGGGTCTCCAATCTAAGCAATGGTTTCTTTTTCAGGCTCATTTTCCTAAAGAAAACACAGAGCCTTTAGCCAGGGCCCATGGTTGGATGCTCCTGAGGTCCAGAGAGGTCTGGAATGCACAGCCAACGTCAGGGCTTTGCATCTAAAATCGATGTCGGGCTCTGAACAATGATTCAGCCTGGCCTTCACACACTGTTATGGGGCAAGAATCACTTTGGGCAGCTGGTTGCCTGCAATCTACAATTCCAGAGAAGCATTTAAAAGGAAAGTCATCCTGAATTGCTCATACTGATGACCCTTTTCTCTTAGTCACTTCCTGCCTGGCAATATCTGCTGCTGTCACACAGCAGCTCAACCTAGCTCAACCCAGATCTCATATTCCTCATCAATGGAACCTTACCCAAGGCCTCTGTCTACCTTCCGTTTATGACAGCTCATCTGTATAGGCCCAATTTATTGCATGGGGGTGGGTGGTATGGTTGATGAAAAGTCCTTTAGATTTCTAGATTTCTTTTGCTTTCTGTCTTGGCCATCTTTTGTTGTGTTGACATTGGACTCGGACTGGGCTGGTCAATATGGGAAAGTTGACATGAATTCTAGAAGGACTTACCGGCTATTTTAATTTCTTTCTTAGTTTTTTTTTTTTTTTTTTTTTCTTTTTTAACTTCGAGTTTTAGCTGGCAAACTTTAGAAGGCTTGTTTATCCTCCTAAGCAGATGGGCAATTGGGGATCAGTAGTATCTCTAAAAATACCATTTGTGGGTGGCATAGACAAAGCCACAGCTACATGGATAGCAGATTCTAATGCTTTAACTTAATATATTGAAAAACGAATGCCCAGAGAAGTCAAGTGACTTGTCCAAAGGACTCAGGTGCTGTAATATATCTCAAAGTGCAGCAGTTGTAACTTGAGGGCAGGGGTGAATTTTCTCACTGCTATATCCCCAGTACCTAGAAGAGTGCCTGCCATATTTATATATTCAACAAATACTGTCAAAGGAATGAATAAATGAATAAATTATTTTTTATCCTCAGCTGCAGTGACTAATTAGGGGCTTTGGGGTCATTACTATGACTCTCAACATATTCCTAGTGCTGTGCATTGGCCCCAAGTCGAGTCGAGTAAGTTGTATAAATCCAGGTCAAGGATTCCTTATCCCATTATTTCACTTTAAGAAGACCAACCATGATGCATGCCCTCAGGCTTATAGACAGGTGTAGATCTACTTCCTGGGGACTCTACCTTGGACCACACTTGACCATGAAAACTTGGGGAATTTCTGGGACCATTTGAGAATGGCACCATGAGCCCTTGGCTGTTTAGCCCATTAAAGTGCCCGTAATGCTCTTGCATGAATGTGCTTTGTATGGTTATTTATAAGAATGACTGGTGCAGTAGCCCCTGGGGCTTGCATCCCATGTGTTTCCTGGGTGCCACAGACCTTGGCAGCTGGAGGAGAGGATAAACAAACCTCTAAGAGGAGTGGAACTGGATGCACAGGAAGGTGTTTTGCCCAAGAAAGGGCAGCCACAGCTCACACTATCATTTATTTTTAATGCATTTTTGTTTGTTTGGTATTTGTCCTTTCCATTCTCTTTCTTTTCTTTGTCGTCTTTGAAGTGAAATAAAAATGGTGAGAGAAAAAGGGCGCCTTTCACATGCCTCTGGAGTGCCATTGTGATCATTGATTTGCAGGTGTCTTCAGCGTTAGAAGTAACATCTGGGGGCAGATAGAGATGAACCTTCAGACCTTTGCAGAAGGTTTACAAAGCAGGGCTTGAGAAATAATTTTGTGAAGCAGCAGTGCCCAGTTATCCTACTTGCCATAGTATGTACATAAAGAAGTTGAACTCTTGATTGTTCAGAATTGGTCCATCCCTTTCCCCTTTACAGATTCAATAAATGACTGAGCCTCCTTCCCTCCACCTGCCAAGCTGAGTCTCAAAGTGGAGGAGCATGAAGAGAGGGGGAGGGAATGGGGCAGAGAGAGAGACAGAAGAGAGAAAGGAAAGAGAGAAGAGAGGAGAGAGAGAATGAAAATGAATGGATCTGATTGAATGAGATAGCTTCCCAAAGAGAACTAGTAATAATTTTTCTTCTCAAATTACCCTGTAGCATGATGATTCAGATATGACTATACTTTGCATGAATGCTTTAGCTAAACTTCACATATACATTTGCAATTTGTAAATACCAGGAATTTTATATGTGTTTGAGAATAAAGAGAAATATTCGAAATTTGAGCCAAATTATTTTCTAATGAATGCCCATGGAGACTTGTTCTTGGTGCTGTTTTGGGTTGGAATTGATTCTATGTATTTTATATAATACAATTTCTATAAACCAAGCATCAGAACCAGAACAAGGAGCACAATTTGAGTTTTGCATTTACTTGCCTGAGAACCATGGATATTTAAGTTCTCTTTGCCTGAGAAATTAGCTTTTAAGAGATCAACATTGATAAATAAGGTAATAAAGTATAATTAGATGTTTATAATTTCACATTGAATAAATAATAGACCATGCTGATTTCAAAGTTATTTGTATTTATTTTATTTATGTTTTCAACGCATACCTAGGAAGATAATTTTTTTTCCTGGAGCTCTAATTCAATCAGCAATGTGGCTTAGCCTAGTCCAAATTAAATACCAGCGATAATACAATAAAAACTCTTTTAATAAGGATCATAATGTAAGAGACACATGTCATAGCAGTTTGTGTACTTCTTTTGCCCAGGGTTTGTTGAAAATGAACTGTGTTTCTCTCAATGTACTGAATATCTGTAGAGGAGGTTGACTGGTAGGTGACTCAGGTTAACTTTTAAGTTGCAATCATAATATGAGCTTAATCCACAAGGTATATTTAGATATTTTCTCCCCTAAAAGGCTGGAAATACCCTTGTGTTGGGGCAGTTGTGTATTAACATGCATAGAAATTGGCAGCTGTGAATATGAAACTAACACTGGTTTTGCCTGGATATTTATCTGTGTGCTTTCTCACTCAAATACCACAAAATCTCATTTGCTGTCCTTTGAACATTTTCAGCATCTGTGCCCATGTTTCTATAAAGACATGAGATGTGTCCTTCCAGTGCCAAGGCTGCTGTCACTGCTTTCAGATGCCTGCCTTTCCTTTTTTACTGAGCTCAGTAGGCTGTAGTGTCAGAAACACCGGGTACTCCCAGCCTCATGGATTATCATCTGTCTGAGAAGTTTCCCATACCCCATTGGTTTCCCTTTGCCTCCATCTGCTGAAATAGCACCCTGAAGCCAAATGCTGATCTCCCAAAAGCCCACTCCAGCAGTTAGATCTCCCATACATAGTGGCCATGGGTGACTTACCCAGTGTCAACCTCTAGGGAGGATCGAGCTCAGTTCTGGAAGGGTTAGGGCTGAATCAGGAATGGCTCTTCACACCAAGTTCACCACTGACCCAGCTAAACAAGCTAGCAGGAGATTTACTGAATGCTCCTGATAGAATAAATTTAGAGGAACACCCGGGAAGGACTTGGTTTTTAATGATCCGGCTGGGCTGAATCATGCACACTGCACCATTTTCTAAATTCATTTTGGTAATTGGAATCTTAGAAATGCTCTGTTGAATCATGGCACCCGGGGGGCCTAGGAAGGGTTGTCGTCCCTCCATGACACTGGGCTATTTAAACAGCAATGTGGGTATTTCTTGCTTTAAAGAAAACTGGGGATATGAAAAATCTACATTTCCAAGCAAGTATTAAAAGTAATTGCTGTTGTTTCCATTAAAAACAACTGCAATTACTTTTGCACCAGCCTAATACCCTAGAGAATGAGGGTTAACTTTACATAAGAGATTAAGATAGGAATCCTCAAGTATCGAGTGACCGTAAGTATTATAAATTATAGTCATGTGCCTTATAGCCATGTGCCGCTTTTTTTCTTTCACCTTTGAATTGGAAAGACTGTATTTGTTATTCTTTTACTTTCAAGGTGTTTAGGAATTAGTTCTGGGCAAAAGTAAGGAGTTCTATCAGTGAACCTTAGAAACGAGCTGTTATTACTTTCCTTAGACACTTCCTTTTGTCTAACAGTGTGTATTGTTGAAGTAATTTTTGTAGCAGGTAAGAAGTCTCATTCTTGCAGTTTTATCTGGCAAATGATTTCTGCAGTTTTTGGAGAAAGGCCCGGGAGCAAATCTGTTATTGTGGTCCAGACAGGAGCATTTGGTTCTGGGCACAGTTTTTGCACCTGCTGATGACTTAACTTTTTGTGTCTCACCCTCTCTGGCTGAGAAATTACAATAGTATTTCCCTCCCCTACTTTCCTCTTGCGCTGGAGTGATGTCCTGAGTGTGGAGGGAAGGAGTTCTGCAGCCGCCGCTGAGGCCCGTCTTAGTCCTGGAGTTCTGCAGCCACCGCTGAGGCCCGTCTTAGTCCTGCATTTTATCGGGGGCTTGAGGCTGTGTGAGCTTAGCTCCCTTCCTTCGGGTTTGAAGATCTTCAGGAGGCTGATGACTTTCTCAAGATGGGAACACAGAGAACACCATGAGATTGTTTCAGAAACTTCCAACAGGCATTTCCCAAACCCACTTGCTACCATCCATTGTCCAAAGCTATCCCAG
Source organism: Macaca fascicularis (assembly GCF_037993035.2). NCBI lineage: Eukaryota > Metazoa > Chordata > Mammalia > Primates > Cercopithecidae > Macaca > Macaca fascicularis. The sequence continues at coordinate 140,503,590 of NC_088381.1, read as the reverse complement.
AAAATGTCTTCATAGCTCAGCACAGGAGTCTTAGAGAACTTAGACACAGAGCTGGCTCTCAGTAAATATTGGTGGAATGTCGCTAAATGCTTGCAGCACACACCACCTCCGGCCCCTCCTCACAGAGACAGCTCAGATGCACAGTTGGCTGCTGAGTTCTGTCATGCTCTGGAATGTGCTGACTTTCCTTCCTCGGGGAGATGGCATGACTGAAGGGTGTTATTGTTAGTAGGGTAGCTTTTGCCCTGATCTGTCAACATTTCCTCACTCGGGCTCTTTATTGAGCAACGACAAACTAGAGAACCTGTGGCAATAAACACAGCTGACCGCCTTCTCCTTCTTGAAACCTCTTCTTTTGGTTACTGTGACCCCATACTCACCCAATTTGCTTCTTACCTCTTGCCATGCTTCTCTCTTTCCTTTGCTGGTTCTTTCTTTTGATCTCGGAGGACTTGAGCTCCTCCAAGCTCAGTCGTAGACCCTTTTCTCTATTCTCCTTTCTTCTCTCCTCTTCGTTTCTTCCCCTAGATACTTGCTCATTCCCTTTTCCCTAGATAATTTCATTAATTCTCATGGTTTCACTTATCACCTATTTAGCAGAAACTTCTGAATTTCAACCTATACATTCAACTATCCACTCAACATTTCCACCAGAAGTCTCATAGTCTCAGTTTTAGCATGCTCAACACAGAAGGAATCCTCTTCTCCTATGTGGTCCCTGCAATCCTTCTACAGTCTTCCTCATCTAAGTTTCACTGTATTCTACAATCTACCTAGTTTCTTGGGTCAGAAACTTGGGAATATTTCTCATCACTTTCCCATATTCCCAACATTCAAACAATAGTCAAGTCCTGTCAAGTATTTCTTTAACATTTCTCAAATTTCCACCTTAGTTGAATCATTCTTGTATCTCTCCTGGTAGCTGCATTAGCCTCCTAACTAGTTTCCTGGCAACAATTCTTACATTCCTGTACCCTCCCACCCCTCAACAATTCTTTCCTTAGAGAGCAGCACCTTCATCCTTCCTTCCTCCCTTCCTCTCCCCTCCCCTTCCCCTCCCCTTCCCCCTTCCCTTTCCCATTCCTTCTCCCCTCCCCTTGCCCTCCCCTCCCCTTCCTCTCTCCTTCCCATCCCCTTCCCCTCTCCTCCCCTTCCCCTCCCTCCCTCCTTCCCGCCTTCCCTCCTTCCCTTCCTTCCCTTCTTTCCTTTCCTTCCCTTCTGTGCCTTCCGTCCCTTTCATCCCTTCCATCCATTCCCTTCCCCTTCCCTTCCTTTCCTTTCCCTTCCCTTTCCTTCCTTCCCTCTTTCTTTCCTTCCTTCCTTCCTTCTTTCCTTTTCTTCCCTCCTTCCTTCCTTCCTTCCTTCTTTCCTTTTCTTCCTTCCTTCCCTCCTTCCTCTCTCTCCTTTTTTCCCCTGTCTTCCACCTTCCTTTATTTTTGATAATTTAAATTTTTATTTGTTTTCCTTATTTTCAAGTATTTATTTTAACATAATTATAGCTTCATAGGAAGTTACAAAATATATTACAGAATGGTCCTTGAGCTCTTCATTCAGTGTTCTCCAAGGGCAACATCTTATGTAATTATAGCACAATATCAAAACCAGGCAATTGACATTAATGTAATCATAGACTTTATTCAGATGTGATTGGTTTTACATGCACACATACATATGTGTATGTGTATGTATAGTTCTATGCAATCTTATCACATATGTAACCATCACTACAATCAAGATATAGAACCACTTCATCCCAACAGCCCTCACACTAAAGAATGCTCCTTTAAAAACAAAATGTGATCCACTCACGCCTTGCTTAACAGCCTTTAATGACTTAAAAGCCCCAGATTCTTAAATAAGGGCTGCAGATACCTGTAATCTGCCTCCAGCTACCTCTGCAGCCACCTCTTACCCCTTTCCTTTTGCTCACCAAGCCTCTGCTCACTGGCCTTTCTCTTCCTTGTAATTTGCTAAGCTGCTTCACTGCTCAAAGCCTCCACCCATGCTGTTCCCCTTACTGGGAATCATCCTCTTCCCACCTAGCTAACTTCTCATCCAACACATATCAGCTTAAAGATCTTTCTCAGGGAAGGTTTCCTTGACATCTCAGTCCAGGTTAGGTTTTTCTATTGTTTGTTTTTACGGCCAATTATGATTTTCCTTCATGGCATTAATTATACAATTGTAGTTGATAGTTACGTGTGTAGCTGATTCGTCTGAGGCCTCTTTGGCTAGGCTGGAAGGGCTCGAGATGTCTTGCTCATCCCCACTGTGTCTTTTCTGTCCAGTGCAATGGCTGGCCTTGTAGGTGCTCAATAAATACTTGGTAAGTTAATGAATAGTTATCCTAAGCTGGCTGGGTGTGGCTGGGGTGTGGCACAGAACTGGGCAAAGTCAACTTGTCTATATGAGCATCAGCTCCATGACCTCAATGTTCATGCTCTCAGTGGTGCCCTGTCAGAGAAACTGGGCATCTGTGGTCATACCACATGGAGTCCCAAACAGGTATTTCCTGCCCTGTACCCATTCCAGTGTTCTCTCTGAGAGATTGGAATAGGAAGTAACCCTGGCTAATGTTCCTCTTAGACAAATTTTTGAGATGCTTTCAAGAATATCAGCTGGCTGTTCACTGAGGCTTTTAATGTAAGTCTTCTTTCTCTTTGGGGCCACTGTCATGGTGCCATCTTGATAGGGTTATTAGTTCAGAGCTGTGGGAGTCTCTAAGTTAGATGGTACCTGATAAGTCCTTGAAAAGCTTTTAGATCAGGCCTCTCCTTGCTGCTTCTGCCAGTATTCACTAAGTGTCCCCTCCCTACCACCAACAAGTCATGTCCACACCCCTTGCACTCTCCAAGATAACTCAGCGTGGTTTCTATTTGTGGAGCTCAAAATGTGAAGGATTCTTATGTTGGCCGAATAGACGGTATTTCATCCAAAGGGCCATGATATGAACAGTTCTCTGAAGATTTGAAAGGGAGGAATTGGGGGCTTCTGCTAAGATGTGGCTTTGCCAAGGGGCGGTGGTGCCATGAGGGATCCTGTCTGTGGAAGACACTAGGTTGGCAGCGCTAACCATGATTGGTGTCCCCTGTCTCTAGCATCCTTCTTTAAAGCATATAATCCTTCAAATGAAAGAGGCAACACAAGGCACTATATAATGGGTTTGGCAGAATTGGAAGCTCTGGAGAACGATGAATGCTTGGCAATGGGCAAAGCGTCAATTTTTTTTTTTTTTTTTTGTGACAGAGTCAGTAGTGGGCTTTGCCCTGGGTGCTCTGGGCAGATTCTGATCTGGTTCACAGATCTGGGAGACCTGGGAATGTTATCCAAGTTTTCCTTCCATGCCAGATAGAAGGCCAAGGGTCTTTGCATTCTACAGTTCATGGCCATCCTCTCCCTGCAAGCATCTCTCTTTTAGGTGACCTAGGTCTGAGGACTGAGTCCAGTTCTGCAGGCCAAGTCTTGGACATGGCTCACTGGGGCTGTGCTCGAAGGTCACAGCTTATTGTCCCTCCTTTCGTCTTGTGATTGGGTTGGCTTCCATGAAACTTGGGATGGAGAAAAGAGTTAGAACCGGCGACCAGTCCTTTTAGGATAGACCTGGCCATTTGCTCTGATGCTACATTTCTTTGCCGTCCCTGCCAGGCCACTTCCTTCTGTAGTCCCTGGTACTGTTCAGGGTGCGGACTTGTGCTAGTCTCATGGGTGTGGGCATGGCATGGGTACTTTAGGTAACAGTGCAATGCCTCATCCTACTCCTGAGCACTGACCCTGGGAACCTCATACAATCCTTCTGATATCCTCCCTTGCACCCCAAGGCAGTGTAAATAACTGGTTGGATCAGAAGGCCCAGTTCCAAACAGTTCTTACCTGTTGTGCTGCCACAGCTGACGCTGGGGCTTGGAGGGTCCCACAGGTGTCCCTCATAGTGCTACCCCAGGCTGCGTGCTCTGGAGTTTCTTCTCTCGTTCTCTCTGGTAACGGCTTTCTGTCCTCATCAACTGGTTACACCTACTGGGGAACATGATCTTAGTGCAAGCAGAATTGGATATGCTTATATCTCTGTTTTGCCCTTGATCTGAATAACGGGGTGGTGAAGAATGTGGGTAAGGCCCTGTCTGGGCCCCCATTTTTTTCCCTATGCCATGCTACCCTGCCCTGCTTGCACACTGGGCATCGATGTGTTTCCAGTTAGTGGTGTTGAGGGGTGGCAGTTCAGACTTTGGCCCTAACTCTGCTGTTTCTGGCTTCCTCCAGGTCACCCAACCTGCCTGCAGTTCACCCTGAACATGACTGAGGCTGTCAAGACCTACAAGTGGCAGTGCATAGAGTGCAAATCCTGTATCCTCTGTGGGACCTCAGAGAATGATGTGAGTTTGGGGCTTTCCCTGTGGGAGGGAGAAATCCACAGAGCTGGGGTCCTTTGAGGGGTGAAGAGGAAGGAAGGACTCTTGTCCTGGGGCCTGTTACCCTGGCACTTGGGAGCAACCTGGCCATTAGCAATTGAGGGCTCAGAGACTGGCAGTGGGGAACACTGCTTATGGCAGGGATGTATTTGACTGTTTCCACCACATTCCACAGTATATGATCTCATTTGGTCTAAATGTTAAATATAATAAGTGCAAACTTTTCAAGAACACTTTTTATTATGGGCAATTTCAAACATATACAAAAGCAGAGAGATTAATGGAATTGATGTACGCCTATCACCAGCTTTGACAAAGATCAGTACACATCCAAACTTGTTTCATAAATACCATGACCTCCCTCTCCACAATCTCGGTCATAATATCGTTTTACCTGTAACTATTTCATATGTATCTCAAAAGGGTAAGGACTTACTTTTATACCTAAATAACCAAAATATTAACATAGCTAAAAAATCAATAATTCCTTAGCATAATCAAACATCCAGTCAACAGTTCTATTTCCTCAATCATCTCATAAATGTTTCTATTACAGCCTGTTTATTTGAATTGGGATTCAAATAAAGCCCATACATTGCAATTAGTTGATATGTCTCTGAAGTTTATTTAAATATTTGTAGGTGCATATAAACATATATATAACTTCTTTAAATAACACATAGACTTTTCCCTCCATCTTATTCTCTTTATTCCTCCCTTAAATTCTTTGTTGAAGAAATCAGATCATTTGTTCAAGTTCTCATGACTGTATTTGACTGAGTGTATCCCTGTGCTGTTTGACATTTTCCTCTGTCTCTTGAATTTCTTGTCAATTGTTAGTTAGGGTTAGAGGCTTGATTCAGGTTGCATTTCTGCCTCTCTTTCTGTGTCTGTCTTTATCTCTCTCTCTGTCCTCTCATCAACTGTGTCTCCATCTATCTGTCTCTCTCTCTTTTGGCAAGACTACTTCAGAGATGGTGGTGTATACTTTCATCAGGAGGTATCTAATGCCTGATGTTTCTCTTTTTGTAAAGGTAGCATCTATTGATGACCCTTGACTAGATTAACTATTCTGTTAGGGGTTGCAAAATAGTGATATTCTTATTGGATAATTTCTTTTTTGGTTAATGGTTGGAGTAATTCCAGGAAGAGAAACTTTCCTAGTCTTTCATTTGGTTACCTTCAGGTGTAGATCATATAGAAATGGCAGGAAAAATGCTTGGTTCTTTCCCTTTGTCAGTTTTAAAAAAACAGTGTGGTTAAAATATCTATTTATGATTAAAAAAATTAAAAAATAGTAATTGTGGGATATCTTCTTAAGATGATAAAGTATTTGTACCTTAGAACTAAAACCAGTATCTTATTTAATGAGGAAAACACTAGGCACAATTCCACTAAGATTAGGAACCAGGGTAGGGTGCTCACTATCTCTATAACTAGGATTCGATACTATTCTGGAGACATTAGCTAATGCAATTGGACAGGAGAATTTAATTAGAGATGTAGGAATGGATAACAAAGTAATAAAACTCTATTTTTATATTACATGATAGTATATCTGGAAAACCTTAGAGAATCAATGATAAGCTAACTCAAACATAAAAGGTAACAGATTATAAAACTAACACACAATAATTAATAACCTTCTCACATACAAACAATAACCAGTTAGAGAACATAATTCCATTTCTAATGGCAGCAAAGAAGAAATATTAAGGGATATATTTAACAACAGATGTGCAAAACCTATATAGAGAAAACTTTTAAACACTTTTGAAAAGACACAAAGAACAAATGGAAGGGCATCTTATGATCTTGGGTAGAATGACTTGACATTATAAAGATGTCAGTTTTCCTGAGTTAATTTATAAATTTATTTGAAGTCCAATAAAAATATCAATGAACTTTTTTATAGAGTTAGACAAATCGATACTTAAGTTCATATGAAGAAACAAACATGCAAAAATAGCCAAGAAAATACTGATAAACAAACTATGATGGAAACTAGCCCTACCAGATATTAAAACATACTGTAAAGCCTCTATAGATAAAACAGTGTGGTACTGATGCATGAAGAGACAAATAGACCAGTTGGGATAGAATAGAAAGCCCATAAATAGATCCAACAACATATGGAAATACAGTATAGGGTAAAAATCACATCTAAAATTACTGGGTCAGAGATAGACTTTTAAATGAATGGTGCTGGAACAACGGGGTAGCCATTTGAGAAAACACAAAATTAGATTTATATCTTATGCCATACATAAAAACAATCACCAGATACATTGGGGATCTATATGTACAAAGTAAAACCACGTGAGTACTAGAAGAAAGCACAAATAAATTCCTCTTTAATCTAAATACAGGAAAAGGTTTTCAGACTGTGACTCAAAATCCAGAAGCAATTAAATAAAATGTTGGTACATTTGCCTACATAAAAATTTTGCATAGTCAAAAACATGATAAAGTCAAAAGACAACTGACAAACTGGGAGGCAATTTTGGCAGCATGTACCACAGTTTAAGGGCTAATTCCCTATATAAAAAGAAGTGTTAAAAATTGAAGACAAAGGACCAGAAACCTGATAGGAAATGAGAAAAATGCATGAAAGACAATCCACAAAAGATATAAAAATGACCCTTAAAGATGCAAAAAAAAAGTTCAAATGCACTCACAAAGAAACTCAAGGCTGAGATATCATTTCTTACCTATCAGATGGGCAAAAGTTTAAAAGTATGACAATATATTCTGTTGATGAAGCTATGGGAAAAATGGTGCCTTCATACATTGTTGGTGGGAATATGAATTAGTATAACCCTGTGGAAGGAAATTTGACAATACCTAACAGAGCTAACATGCACTTAACTTTTGACTAAGCATTCTCACCTATAGGAATCTACCTTGAAGATATACCCCCAACATGATGGAAATACATATGCATAAAGTTATTTGTGGTAGCATTGTTCATTATTACAGAATATTGGAAACAACCTAAATATCCATATATAGAAGAGTAGTTGTTGAATAAACAATGGCACAGCCATACAGTGGAGTACTATGTAGCTGTAAAATAGAATAAGGCAGATGTCTATGAATTGATGCGGAGTCATTTCCAGGATATATTGTTAAGTAATAAAGCAAAGTAAAATAGAATATCTATAGTATGCTGACCTTATTGTAAGAAAAAAGACACATAAGAAAACCTACATGCATTTGCTCACTTGTGTAAAACAAATATAGGAAGAATAAACAGGATGCTAATGAGATTGGTTATCTACACAGGTCTGGAAGAATGGGGTAGGGAAAAATGGGAATATGAAAATGGGGGCAGTAGGGATAAGGGAGGAACAACACTTCTTAGAGAATACTTTCTTGTGTAGCTTTGACTCTTACAACCATCGTAAGGTTTCACATACCTCCCAAATAGATAAATACTTAAAATCAACCAAGATGTAGGGAAAAACTAAAATGGAATAAAAACCGTAACAAATAAACCTAACTCTAACATAAATAGATAATGTAACCATAGAGTTATGAAGAGTGAGGAAGAAAAGAATAACCTAAGTAACTTTGGAAAACAGTATTTTGACTGTGTGTTGTAAAGCTAAGGGCAGAAATAATTGTACCACAAATACTGTACTCTAGTTAATTTATTTTCATAGGTATATGAATTAGTAATTCTGAAACTACATATGCTAGATTTGAACTAATAACTGTGTATTGTGACTAATGAGAGTCTAGTTTCTCAAAGTCAGAAAAAGAATAACTAAATAAAGGGGGGAAGGCTAGATTGAAGGCATTGGTTTGGAATAGTGAGTATTGCTATGAACTCATGATTTTATATACAGTGTATTATATATAGTTTATACATATTATATCTATATCTAGCCATATGTGTACACACATATTAATAGACAGAAATAAGTAGAGATGTATGCATGTGTACCTACACATACATTTATTTCCTACCTGTGTTGGCTGGGAGGGCCTAGAAGCAATGACAACACAGAAGCAATGAAGACATATGGCATCAAGAAGTTGGTTTCTAAACACCATTCTCTCATAAAAAGAACCATGGATCCTTAGAGAAATGGCTGATTCCAGGGCTGGGATGTAAAATATGCCAGATGAGCCTGGAATATTATGTGGTGTCAGAAAATAAGGAAGTGTTTAAAAAATGAAAGGGTATTTTCATGTGTCTAGAGGACACAGGAAGCAACTTGAAGGAACCCTTAATGGCCAAATCTAGGAAAACTTTAGCTTAAAAAAATGATATTATTAGGTTATAACCTAAAGAAAAAAATAAATATCTATACTAATGTAAAAATTGAATAAATAAGTAAACAGAGGAGAGGGTAAGCTCTTCCTTAGAGCAGAATTCCAGTGAATAAATGTAGTGGGAATGGGGAAATAATCATTGGGAACACTTCACAGTTATGTGAGAACTGTCAATTGATGCTAAAATTAGTGGGCAAAAGTATGATGAGAAATAGGATATTTGCATAATCTCAAATATCCTATTTCTCTTGTTGAGGAGATAATCTCCAAGTATCTCTCCAACAAGATTACTTATTAGTATATTACAAAGGGAAAAACAGTAACTTTACAGTGGAAAATAAACAGCAGACACTACCTTAACTATATAATCACAGATAACATTACAAGTAATAAGACATACTGGCCTCAATTACCCCCGATACGATGCGCCGAGAAGGGTGCAACATTACGTTAGTGGTATTCTTGCTAAAAAATGCATGCATATGTGGATCTTCTCATGAGAAAAGATCCAACTGAAATTGAGTGACATTTACAAAATCACTGGCTTGGACTTTTTGAAAGTGTCAAGCTCATGAAAGACAAAGAAACTGAGGAACTGTCACAGATTGAAGGATACTAAGAAAACACAACAATTAAATGCAGTGAGGGATCTTGGATTGGATCCTGGGGAAAGAGACATAGGTGGGGGGCTGGGCATGGTGGCTCATGTCTGTAATCCCAGCACTTTGGGAGGCTGAGGTGGGTGGATTACCTGAGGTCAGGAGTTTGAGAACAGCCTGGCCAACATGGGGAAACCCTGTCTCTACTAAAAAAACAAAAATTAGCCAGGCATGGTGGCACATGTCTGTAATCCCAGCTACTTGGGAGGCTGAGGAAGGAGAATTGCTTGAGCCTGGAAGACGGAGGCTGCAGTGAGCAGAGATCACGCTACTGTACTCCAGCTTGGGCAACAGAGTGAGACTGTCTCAAAACAAACAAACAAACAAAAAGAGACATAGGTGGGAAAACTGGAGAAATTCAAATAAAGTCTATAGATTAGTTAATAGTATTACACCAATGATAATTTTCTGATTTTCATAATTCTGCTATAGTAATATAAGATGCTAATATTAGGGTACACTGAGTACAATTCTCAGCACAATTTCTGTACTTTTGTCTAAGTTTAAAATTATTTCAAATAAATAAATAAAAATACAGTGTGATGTTTCTCTAGCATCTTCTGAAGGTGACTAAGGTTTTAAAAAATATGTTTATGAACTGAAGATTTTAAACATATTTTATTTGTTGTAATCCATTATAGGTAAAATTGTCCCATCTTTGACCAGTGGTAGCATATTCAGGTAGGATCCTGAGTCCTTTTGACATACTTCTAATAGTATTTGATAGCTTTCTTACTTTGTAATATCTAAATATATTTATACATTTTATGCTCCAGACCTGGAATCACCTATTTCTCCCGGGACTCCTAGTTCCTTTTAGTGGGCAGTGGTCTTTGGAGAACATAATGTGGGTGCTAGAGGTGCTAATTTTGCTGTTAGTCATTGTTTTGGCGCACTTTGTGTGGACAGAGGTAGAAAATATTTTTTGCTTGTTTTAAAGATAAACTACACCATGAATTTATACTGATGCATCCAGTTCATACTTAGAACCAACTATTGAGTTTTGACTTCATTGGCCTACATTTCTGTTTTCTTTCAACCATGTTACAAAATCTTGCTTTTCAATGATACCAACATAATTACTCATTTGACGCACATAAAGCGGTCTCAGAATATTGATTCCGATATTTACACCAATAATATAATTGCTGAACATTACACACACACCCATATGTATGCATATTAGCATTTATTTATGACTTTAAGTTATGTCCTACTAAGGATGTATTGTCAGATTAATTGTTTTATAGTCATTTGGAATAGTTTCTCTCTGTGTGGTTATGCCACCAATTGGTTCCTGGATAGTTGGTAGTGAGAGGTACTAAAATTGTGTTTGTCATGAGAGTTAGCATGAACTGGGGGTTCTTGGTGGTGGAAGAGAAGAGAATATGGTGCTAGACAATGGTCAACCCATGCAAAATGCACTTAAACTCTCAGGTGCCCAGTTTTCCTTTGGGAAACTGTAATCCAGGATATTCTACCTATTTGTATTTCCTATGTAACTGCTATAGTAGGGGTTATTGCTGTTTTTAAGGCATTAATAACACTGTTTCTGACAAGTCCTGTCTGTTTTCTGTCCCCATCCTAACTTGTTTCTCCTTGTATTATCCTATTATCCCTAAATCAAATTGTCCTGTAGCTTATTCTGGTTCTACAATAATGATGTAACTTTTTTGGCGTAAACTACAGTGTGCTCGTCTTCATCCTACCTTTCTGACTGTTCCTTCTCAGTCTTTTTTTCTCTGCCTACCCTGTAAAGTTGGAGTACCCCAAGTGTCTATTCTTGACCTTCTTCTCAGTAAATTCTTTTGGGTCCTTGATCTTTCAGATAATTCAATGAAAGCTATGAATTTACTCTTTCCATAGAAACATGTACTTTCTACCTATGTACAAAATTGTATGTATCATTTCAAGGGGTTCGTGGACACTCCTCCATGAAGACAAGTTCAAAGACATTTGCTTTCACACATTCCAGGCTTCCTCTCCTAGGACCTTCATTTGCCATCTAGTTACAATGACTCCCAAATCCATATCTCACACCCAGACTTCTCTCCTGCTCTCTTCAACAGCCTCCAGGTCATCCCTATCTGTAGAACATGTCTATAGCTGAGGTTGCCCTCTCCCTCCCATGAGTCTGCTCTTCCTCCCATGTCCCAATGGGTGACTGTATCATCAGGCTTGCTGACCAAGCCACAACCCAGAGGGCATCCTTGGCTTCTTCCCTATCACTCTCCCCATCTAATCAATGATGCTTAAATGGGAGCAAGACCCATTTCTTTCTCCATGCCACAGTCGTAATTCAGGCCACAATCATCACGCATCTGGATAGCTATAGCAGCTTCCTAACTGGTCCCCTGGCCTCTTGAATGAACCTCTCTCCCACTGGGTATCTACTCTTACATAGCAGCTAGTAAGATCTTTCTAAACTGCAATCTGATCATATCACTGCCCAGTTGATAACTCTTCAAAAGCTCTCCTGTTGCCCCACTGATGGATTTTAGCATGACAAAAAAAGCCCTCCTTGCTGGCTCCCTGGGGATTCCGACTGCTATATCTAATTTTATCCAGGATTTCTGCACTGGTGGGAGCCAAGGTGAGATTTGATACAAAACTTTATGTTGAAAAAGTCTTATAAGCCATCCAAACACTTTCAAAAATCACCAAATAGAACAGGGCTGAAACTAGGGGGTGGGGCCAGATCACAAACAGTTTCTGAGTAGCTCCTGTATGCAAGGAAGTCACTACAGTGGATGCAGTGATGAAGAAAACAAGATTTTCCCCCAAGGGCCTTATAGTCCATAAAGAGGATAAAGGGTGGAAAAAAGAGGCATGTTCCAAATTAATTAGTCAAGAAAACAAACATGTAGATGTCTTTTTTTTTTTTTTTTTTTTTTTTGAGACAGAGTCTCACTCAGTTGCCTAGGCTGGAGTGCAGTGGTGCAGTCTTGGCTCACTGCAACTTCTACCTCCTGGGTTCAAGAGATTCTCCTGCCTCAGCCTCCTGAGTAGCTGGGATTACAGATGCACGCCACCATGCCCAGCTGATTTTTGTATTTTTAGTAGAGATGGGGTTTCACCATGTTGGCCAGGCTGGTCTTGAACTTCTGACCTCAAGTGAACCACCCACCTTGGCCTCCCTAAGTGCTGGGATTACAGGCATGAGCCACAGTGCCCGACCAAGAAAACAAGCGTGATTAGATGTCTACCACATGCCAGGCATGTAACATAAAGGAAAATGCATTTAAATGTCACAGAAAGGGAAAGTACCACCGGGCTCTGCAGGAGGGAAGAGAGAACTTCCAGTTGAGGTAGATTAGCAAAGTCTTTGTGGAAAAGAAGTGCTTGAAGAAGATGTACTTGAAGGGCAGGCAGGGAATGGACATGCAGAGAAAGGGTCAGGGGTCTGGGAGAGCCTCTAGGCAGAAGTAGCCATTGGTGCAAAGATATGGCCTGTGTCCTTTGAAGTTAACCACAATCCTGGGGGGACCTGTTCTCACCTGGGCTCCAGCCTCCAGACAGTGAGGAAGCTTCTGGAAGCCAAGGGATGGCACTACTTGCATTTTTCTACATTCTCATGAAACCCTGAAGAGGGTCTGAGGTTCATCCCAGTACAGCTGTTGCCCATTTCACAGATGGAGGGAGTGGAATCCAGAAGAATTCAATTAAGATCTTCAAATATATAAAGTCATGGACAATAGAGACATTTTCTGCCCTTTGGAAGCAGAGCTATTGGCTCTGGAAGTTCAGAAGAATAAGGAATCCTTTTAAATTTGGATGTGAGGTGGTAGTCACAGAAGGCTTCTTGGAGGAGGTATGAGTTAAGCAGAACCCTAAAATAGGTGTAGGATTTATATAGGCTGGGAGGTAGAGGGGGAAACTCTAGGTGTGGGAAAAGCACAGGCATGTTCACGGAACAGTGAGGACTCCATGTGGGACCTGGAAAGGGGATCCAGTGAGGCCGATGTGGAAATAAGGCTGATGGGTAAGTAGGGGCCACACATTGGCCCCAAATAACGGAATCTCTCCTCCTCTGTGCTTGCTCTGTGTTCCACCAGGACCAGCTACTCTTCTGCGATGACTGTGACCGTGGCTATCACATGTACTGTTTAAATCCCCCGGTGGCTGAGCCCCCAGAAGGTAATGATGATGAGGTCAACAGTAACAACAGCAGCAGATACTACTACTACTAGCACTTACTGAGCTCTCACCATAGTACAGGCCTGTGCTAAGGGCTTTACATGTCCATGTCTTGTCTCATTTAATCGTCACAACCCCACAATGTAGGTACGACGACTGCCATTTTACAGATGAGGAAACTGAGGCACAGTCCAAGCAGCTTAAATTTCAACTTGAGGGCCAAGGAGGTTTTTCCCAGACATGCAGTGGAGATGCTGGGGAGGTGTGAGCTTCCAGGGGAACTAGCGCAGGGCCCGGCGACACTAGTTTGGAGGCATGACCAGGGAGTGAGGGTCTTGATAAGAGTTGAGCCCATCTCCTCTGAGCACCTGCTTTCTGCTGAGCCACAGACTCCGGCACGTTTTCAGGCCTGGGACTTGGTTTCTGCATTGCCGAAGTTCAAAGGAAACAGGGTTTACAAGAAGTTAGGGGCACTGGGGTGGGGCTCCAGAGTTAGCAGAGGGGCTGCTACTAAAGCCATCTCATTTCTTGCAGGAAGCTGGAGCTGCCACTTATGCTGGGAACTGCTCAAAGAGAAAGCCTCAGCCTTCGGCTGCCAGGCCTAGGGCCCTAGGTCACAGAATGTGACTTGCTGCTGGAGAGGCTAAAGCAGAGCCCAGCTCAAACCAGAACGCGCCCTCTTCCTACATATCCAGACAGACCAACTGTAAGGAAAAGAAATAGTCCCAGAGGGGCACGGACACATGGAACCAAGAGGGCGAGGCATCTCCTGACCGCCCCCGATATGTGCGGAACTTCAGCCAGCACCTCCTTGTTTCTACCGGAAGGAAGTTGCACTTCGGAAGAACACTGCCGGCCCTAGCCCTGTGGAACCCCTTTCACTTTTGCCCTAGCACCGAGGCCCTCTCATTGGTTCCCATTTTAAGGGAAGCCATTTCCTGACCACTCACCCATCATTGTGTGTAGTGTGGTGTTTTTTATCTATTGTGTTCCAAGAAATCTTCGCACAGCCCCCGCCCCCTCCAGCTTAGGCTCTTCATCCTGAAATTCTCACCCGAGGAATAAAGGGCTGTGGAGAAGTTGTTGTTTATGGCAAGCCTCACTGGAAACTTCTAGACTTGGGGTCTTGCAACCCCTTCTTGTTCCTTGGTGTCTGTGGAGACAAAGAGTTGCCTTCTAGAACCTCAGCAGTGGCATCCACAGCCAGCCTGGTCTTGATCCACTGCCTCAAGTTACTAGATGGGGGCGGGGAGGGAGGGAGAGGCGCTGAGCCATGGGAGGAAGCATTGCGGAAATGGTGCCAAGGCCCCGCCACAGCCAGTCAGTACTTGTTATCCATCGGGAGAGACTTTGCAAGGGGCCAGGCTGGTTCCTTGACCTTAGAGCTGGGACATCCTTTAGGTGAGACCAGCCACAGCCTATGGACAGAGGAAGACGGTCAAGCCTCTGCCTCTCAGCCCACCTGGGTCTGGAGAACTGGTTCAGCTTCCCCTGGTGGGACTCAAGAACCAGGAAGGGGAGTGAAGGCTGCTCAATCATGTGTCTGAATGCTGGATACAGGGGGCTGCAGCTTTGAGAAACCTTCAGTATTGATGCCACGCTCTGAATTCCTTTTCCTAAGTAATTTCTTCTTTCCACGTAGTGTATGTTCGCTATTGTCTACTGAGACCTGACTGGGAATTTTAAGATTCCCAGGGGAAGGAGAAGATTGTTATCTAAACAAATAATTAGGGTGAGGTGGTCATCATTCACGACCAGGGTGGCCACATTTTAGAACTCTTAGTGCGGGGGTTACTCTTGTCTCCTAAGCTCCCCAAACGTGCAGGACTCTTGTTTTAAAAAAAAATGTGTCTAGAAGAAAGAGGTGGGGAGGCTGAGCTTCCGAGAACTCTGTGTGTTGGAAGATAGCCCCGAGGGCTGGAGCGGATTGGGCTGACTTTGAATCACAGCAGCAGCACAATAACTGACATATTTCTGGAAAAATCATTTGCCCGAAGGGCAGGTCTCGGTGAGCGGAACCCTCGCGCATGCTTGGCTTCTCTGAAATCAGCTCCATCTCTGTGGTCCGGCTGCTCACAACAAAGGCCCAGGTTATTTTTAGTTCTTAAGCTCCTGAGGAAGCTCCCGGAGACTCGGGCTAGTTGGGCCACTTCTGCCCGGCTGCAGTATTTGTGCTGTCCCTCAGCAGGAGTGCTCCTCTCCAGGCTAATTGCTCTTGGTCAGTGGACCCAGGGCAGCTTGGCATGAAACCAAGCAGTGTGGGTCTCCCCCACGCTTCTGCAGAGTGACCTGTGGCAAGCGATGGGGGTCACTCTCCTGCAGGGGCCTGTGGCCTCAGAGTGAATCACACACATACATAATGGTCTCATTTAAAGGGCCCCTGGTCCGGATGGAATTTTCGTCTTCCTCATAAGTAATTTCCTTCCGCCTGCTGGTCGGTGAGCTCGTCTGAATCCTGAAGGCCCAGGGAGGGATAGGGAGGGTGACATTCCATCAGAGGGGCACATTTTCTCTCCTGACTACTCTAGCTCTCTTTCTTCCCACAAAACTCAAAGCAGGCTGTCTCCAAAGGCTAATAATTGGTTTTGAGAGTCATTTTAATTTAAATTTAGAGAAAAAAATTCCCCAAATGTTCCCAAATGCCACAATAGCTTAAAAACTTAAAAAGCAAGTCTGAAACCCCAAATTGTGGCTCTACAACTTGACACGTCCTCTTCGGAGTATGTGTAAATTTGTTTTCCACAGAAGTGCAGGCGATAGGGCACCCCTGTTCTATCTCAGCCCCACGTCTGCTTTGCCCACACAAGCTGAGCCTGAGCTGGGTCTCCCAGGCCAAGGCAGGGCACTGGAACTTGCCTGCAGTGGTGAGGGTCAGGGCTCTGGAGTGACATTAGGATGGCCCTGGAATTCCCCTCTCTGCTTCATTACTCCCTGCAGAATGGGGCCAACCCATTCTTCATCTTTGGAGGCCTCAGTTTCCCCATCTGGAAAGCAGGGATAGCAAGCCAACTTGTGGGCTGGCACTGTCAGGGTACTGCAAGCAGACAAAAGCCTCTATGGTCACATTTATCACCTCTGTGTTGAAAAGAGGACAGGGTTGTTAAACGTTAAATTGGTTTCTTTTTTTTTCTTTTGAACCCCAGAGAATGAGCTAGAATCATTCTCTGAGCTCGAATCACAAGATGCCTGTGAAGGATCATGGTTTCTGTGTTGCCTCTGCCATGGAGTAGCTGTGTGACACTGGGCTAGTCACCTAACCTCCCTGAACCTCAATTTGCCCACCTGGAAAATGGAGATAGTAACACTTGCCCTGACTATTCCAGAGCGAGATTGAGAGTTTTGCTACATAAACAAGCACTGCAGAGCCATGCTTGTCTGGGAAGAACTCCAGGTATTTTCCATGTCCACCTTCTTGTGTGCATTAGCCAATGTTAGATGTCTTCTTCATATCTCCCTTGTGACCAAAGGGAGTTTATATTGCCAGGGCCGGGCTGCCCATGGTCAGGGTCCTGGCAAAAGCTGTGACCAAGGAAATCATGACTTGCATGGGCTGTGGGGTGGAGGTGAGGGATATACATGGGGTTGGGGACTTTAAAATGAAGGTGCTCAGGATACTCCCTTCTATAAGATGAACGCAGTTGAGAATGGAAAGGTGACTTTTAGAGAGGGCTATGATTCGTTTCAGTTCATGGGTAACGCTCACTTTTTGACGAACACTGCCACTTTCTAGCTGACTGACCTTGAGCCAATGACTTCACCTCTCTGAGCCAAATTTCACACGTCTGTAAGGTGGGGAAACATGGCCTCTCCAGCATGGTCTTTGCAGTTATTCGAGGTGACGTTGGTAAAGATCCTGGCACGGGTCTGGCACGATGATGATCCCCACTCCATGGTAGCTATTGTCATTTTCTGCAGAGGTCACCAAATGGGGACAATGATGGGGTTGTCTCCCGGCTCAAATGCTGGGAACAGCCAGGAGACCTTTGCTGGGCTTCACCGGGAGGCCTCTGTATTGTGGCTCCAGCAAACCAGAGAGGTGAGGCTGCCGGATTCAACCCGGAAGTGGAAATCCTGTTCCCTGCAGGCATTTTTGAAACCCTGCTTTTGGGACCTGTAGCAAATCCAGCGCAGGCAACATTATGTGGAAATAGAAACAGGGCTCCTGCTAGGAGATTGACATTCTGGCTTTCCTTCGGAACCCCTCACTGACTTATTGCCCCTGAAGCAGGAGCCAGCAGGTCCCAAAGCTCCCCTGCTCCTGTCCCTGCCCCAGGGCAAGGTAGGAAGCCCAGGCAGGCTGAGCCCAGCCAACTGGAACCAGGGAAGAGCTCGTGGGTGGGTGGAAGGGAGGGAAGGAGGCCAGATTCCTCCAGAGCTGGGGAAGATAACAGGTTTTGAAGTTGGGGGAGGGTTTGGGTTTCACAGTGATGGTTTCATGATACCCTGGAGGGTTACACACTCATGGTGCATTTTTGTCTTCGTGCTTTGAATACAGCCCGCTTCCTTTCAACACTCCGCTTAAAAGTTTTGGTGTTTTAAGGAAGAAAAATGAGATGATTGTTATTACTTTTCCTTTGGGAGCAAGTGGAGGAGACCTGCGCTCTTTTGTGCCGCTGAAGAAAGGTTGCTGGCAACCTCAGGCCTCAGGGCTCAAAAAGAGGGGCTTATAGTCTCCTCTTTGGGTCTGCGTGTGAGGAGGTGGGGGGCGTTGTGCTGCCCCATGGCCCAGGGCAGGCCCTGAGGACCACATCCCTGGTCCCCAGGCTGGTTTTTAGCCTGTCGTGGAAGTGGTGGGACAGGAGCAGCCCCTTCTTTTCTCACTCCCCGGCTGCCCCTCCTGGCCCCTCTTCAGGGGGTCCCAATGGAGAAGTTGGCCCTGGCCAGAGCCACGCTCACACTCCCATGGAAGATGCCACAAGTCCCAGGCCTGGCTCCTTGTAGCAGTGGTGACTTGGTGTCCCTTTTAGCAGGCTCCCATTCCTGGGGAGGAAGAGAGACAGGGGTGCCTCGGGAAGGGAGGGTGGGAGGGCATTTGGGAGGGGCAAAGATCTCTGGCGGAACAAGGCAGAGAGCTGGATGTCCTCAGGCAGAAATCCTGGAGCTAAGGAGCTGGAGGGCAGCAGGTGGGAGTGAACAGTGATTGAAACTCTGTTTTTTTTCCTGAGTCTTGTGATCCTGGGCAGCAGATTACTATTATTATTATTTTTTAAAAAGGCCAAACCTCTGCCCAGTTCTGAACTCTAATTCAGCTCCCTCTTTCTTGAGGCCCCTTGTTGATTGTGTGGGGTTTCAGGGATGCTTCTGAGGGCAAAGCAGGCCCCTCACCCAGCTGGAGAGAGAAGGCAGTGAGGGAGGGCTGGATCATGCCTGTGGCCTTGGGGAGTGAAGCATTTCTAGGCACTGCTACCAGACGGGTCAGGCCTCCAGGCTCCTGTCCCCCAAGCCCAGGACACCAGTAGCTGGGAAGGGAAGCGGGGGCCTGGCCAGTCCTGCTCCTCTGCCCCCTGCAAAGTGGACAGAGCTCCTCCTCTCCCCGCGGTGTGTTACCCTTTTTGCAATCTTACTCCCATCCCCAAAGCATGCTTTTTGATTCCAGGTGAAGGGGAAGGATAGTGGTGGTGGGGAACAGATGTTTTAATTTGCCTCAGGCCTACGAGTCTCCCTACCTGAGCCCCAGCTTGCTGTAGAGTCTAACTGGTCTGTGGCCAGAAGGTGGGCTCCATAGCTGTCTGGGGGTTGGGGCTCCCGCACCCATTTCTGAGCATTCCTAGGGTTTAGGAGTCTGCTTATGATTCTCTGCCAGAGGCCACGGCCACCAGCCCTGAGTGTGGAACAAAGGGACACAGGGGTTAGTTCAGGGCCTTTGGGCAGCTGGTGGAGGGTCTTGGAGAGCTGGGAACCCCTTTCTAGGGAGGCTGGAGACCCTCTGGTCTGTGAGTGGACAGCTGAGAGGGGGGCAGGGGGAAGGAGGGGAGAGGAAGATGTGGGTGCTGCCTGCTGGGCACCCGGGATGTGGGAGGACAGACAGCCTCCCAGGCAGAGTGAGTGGGAGCTGCCTTGGAGCCTCTCAGCAGCTGTCCCCGGGGAGGCCTGGCTGTGCGGCGGGCGCCCCCTCTGTGTGAGCAGCCCAGGCAGCTTGAGGAGAGGCCCAAAGGAAGTGCTGTCAGGAAACTCTGAAGAGGAGGGGTCTG
Source organism: Macaca fascicularis (assembly GCF_037993035.2). Lineage (NCBI taxonomy): Eukaryota > Metazoa > Chordata > Mammalia > Primates > Cercopithecidae > Macaca > Macaca fascicularis. Next base: position 140,483,916 of record NC_088381.1, on the reverse strand, counting down.
GGCTTGCCAGTTCCCTACCAGGGGGTTTTCCAGAAGGAACAGGGAACTCCCTGCATGAGGGGAAAGATTTGGAAGTGAGTGGGTTCCTGGAACAGGCTCTCTGAGCTCTGAGTGAGCCCTGCCTGGAAGGGGGTCCTGAGATGACTCCAGCTTCTGTCCCCACTCCTTCCCTTTCTCTGCTCCAGTGCCAGCTTCAGGTCGCAGGGCAGGTGGCCTTGAGAGAGGGACCTTTCACAGTTTCCCCCTCTTTGGCTCCCCCAGGAGAAGGGAGTATTTTGCTGATGGCGACATTTCCCAGGGCAGGCCAGAGGAAGGCAGGAACCAGGACTGGCAGGCAGCCAGAACCCTCTTGGACAGAGATATAATTACTCATCATGACCTCTAGCCCAGGCAGCAAGCAAAATGGCCCTGTAGGCTGGCACCAACCCTGTCTAGCAAATAAACACGGCCGTGGTGGGGACGGGAGGGCAGGTAAGTGGGCCTTGTAGGAAATGGGAGAGGCCCGCGAGCCCCTGGGGCCTGTATATCCCCTCAGCAACACAACCCTACAGACCCCCAGGTTATATTTTCACTCACTGCATCCCATTTGCTCATTTGCTCGCCTCTCTGTATCTCTGTTATTCATTTCAATGTTATGAATATTGATGATGAGAACAGGAATGCCCATGCGTGCGTGCGCGCGCACACACACACACACACACGCACACACACACACACCCTGCTTAATGAACTAAAGGGAAACTTTGATGTTGCTCCAGGACAAGAGGGAGAGCCAGGGGCTGCTAGGCAAGGTGTGTCTTTCTGAAATCTTCTCCAGTCCCGCTCCTCTGGCTCTCAGCTCCTGCACAGCCACAGGGGTTGCAAAGGGAGCCTTGTGCTTGGAAAGCCACTGGCTCCATGACCTCTTTCCTTCTCTTCTCTTCGTTCACCTGTGCTTCTTTTCAGGAGAGACATTTGGTAATAGTTGGGGACTTGAAAAGTCTCAATTCTGCTATCAAAGGGATGCAAAGCTTTTATGGCTAGAATGGGGGTTGTGGTTTTTGTGGACTTGGTTTGCCCTTCCATGTCTACTCCCCACTGAGACCTCGATTCTCATCCTGCCCTCTCCCTTCCCTACACTGTTTCCTCCCTTCCCTCTGCCATGCTAGATGCTAAGGAGTGGGGTGGAGGTGGGAAGTGGGAAGCAACAGTGGTGTAAAGGAAAAAGAAAATATACCCCGTGCACATTTTCAACATGTAGTTGAAGAGGCCTAAATTAGGTACTAGAAAAAAATAAAGGACAGAAACACTGCCTGATACGTGAGCGAGAGCATGAAAATATAGAACGATTATCTCAGAGCAGAGGAGGTGGGGAGCAGGTGGCTGGAGAGAGGCGGGGTAGGTAGGCAGGGCGTCCCTGGCTCACCAGTGCATCTGGTCCACATGGCGTTTGGGAAGCAGATGGGTCCTGCTTTTGCGATGAATGGTCAGATGCTTAGGGGGCACTTGTGCTCCTCTGGCTGGGAAAGGGAACATAGTCCATCCGAGCTGCCCCCCACTCATCTGCCATGGTTGTCCACTCTGGGGGTTTTTCCTCTGAAGGAAAATGAACCCATCTTTTGCCTGCCATGAATCATTGCAAGGCAGGCTGTTACTGGCTAAATTAAAACCCTTGGCAGGGCATCGACTATGTGCAAGGCAATGCTCTAGGTCCTGTAGAGGCTGGAAAACAAACCACATCCTGGCCCAGCCTTCAAGTTGCTTTTCAGCTACAAAATTAAGTTCTGCCAAGGAATCGTGACTATAGGTCAAGCATCGCGCCACCACGGAAGGTAGATGTATATGTAGGTTTCTCTGCTGAGGATGCGTGTTCCTCAGTAGAAGACAAGTAGGTGGAGGCATCCAATGATTTCCATCCTGTGGAGGTTGAGGGGTCAGGGGAAGAAAACAGATGACCTCAGCCTAGTTGCTTTAATCTGCTTTTCCAAGCACTAGATGCCCTTGGATGACAGCATCCTCAGCATTAAAACTGGTGAGCTGATGAAGGCACCTGGGCTGGAGTGTGTTGGGCAGCCAGTGCCCCCAGTGCTGCTTGCAGGTTCTTGGGGTGGAAGACAGGGAGGTGCAATTGGTAGGGCCTGATCAGAGGCAGAAAATGACCCCCACAGTGGTCTTGTCCCTGCTAGAGAAAGCAGAGAGGGGGACTACTGGGGTGGGGGGAGCTTCATGCACAGATTGGGCACACTCCACCAGACCCCAGCAAGGTCAGCTGCCCCATGCCCGTGTCTGGCACTGCTGGTGTGTGCAGGGATGAAACCCAGCATCAGAGAGCTTTTCAGCAAACCTTCCATGCTCACCTTTGGCCAGGTGCTTGTCAGATCCTAGCTTCATGCTGGCTTAGACTGTCAGTTGTTTGTGTTGACAGCATTAGGAATAAACCATTTGTTTCATCTTTCCTTTTCTCCACACATGTCACAGCCAGATTTCAGCTTTGAGTTATTCCCTGAAGAAGCCACACCAAGCTCGCTTTCAAGCAAAATGCCTGGGCTTGGGGGAAGGCATGTATCTGTCCATGTGTGGATGTCGGCTCAGAGCTGTAGCTTCTCTGTGGGGCTGGCCCGAGGGAAGGCTCCTCTGGGGCCCTAGACAGCACATGGCTCCCAGTGAGGGGAATTCTGGTGATCTCTGTGGAGGTAGCCAGGGACGCAAGGCTTGGCTGTGAGTCTGGTTTTAAAGTGCGTGAGAGCCTGAAAAGCATGAAGGGGTTTGGTCCACTCACCTACTTGAAAGCCTGTGGGCAAGGTTCTCTTGAGCCAAGGCTCCTCTGAATGGCCCTGCTGGTGGAAGGGGTGAGGCAAAGGCCTCTGACTTGGACCCTTTCCACACCAGACTGGCAGCACTGCCCCCAGGCAGCCAGTGGTGGACCCTGAGCCTTCAGGCCCCCAGCTCCTTGAGGGATGAGCCTGGGAGCTCGAGAGCCAGCGGCTGAGCTCTGAGAATTCTCCATCTCCTGCCTGCCCTTGAGTGCGCTCTCAGTCTGAGAACACAGTCTGATCAGGCGCCCTCCCGCCTTGATGCTGTGCTGTGTGTGTCACACGGTCGATTCACAAAAGCCAGAACTAGACCTCAACCAGGTCTGCTCCCCCTCGCCAAGTGGGTTCAGGGTGAGGGCAATTTTTAAGCCCAGTTTCTCTCTTTGATAGCCAAGACATGGAACATCTCTGCTAAGAAGCCGAAAGAAATTGGTTTTCTTCTCGTTGCTGAAATCCCTCTGTGTCTCTTCTCACGGACAGGCTGGTCCAGTGGCTTTGGTGAGGGCACCTCCATTTATGAACACTGGGATTCCTCCGGGTGGGCTTTGACAGGTGGCTTCTGCGGTAGGAAGGACGACGAGGTCCCTGGGAAGGAGCTGCCTACCCGCTGCTCCACGAGGAAGCTCAGGCCCGCACAGGTTCCACCAGGCCTTGGATGCCCTCTGGTTGAGTCAGAGAGCGTGTGGACTTGCAGAAGGGGTGTGTTTAGTCTTCATTGCCCTTTCTCAGCTGGTGAATAGAGACCCTGGGCATCTCACAGCCTTAGGAATGTACTGCCCCTCCATTGCTCTAGACTGCCTTGGGAAAGGGGACCCTGGAAATGCACTGAGGTCTCCAATTACTGCCTCCATTGATGTCTCTAGACCTGCAGATACGACGCAAACCTGGGATCACTTCTTCCAGGTGTGGGCACCAGAGAGGGAAGCCACTGCAACATTTTATCCCCATCATTCCAACATGCTTGCTTGTCTCTTTTACCCCACACCCACAACTCCTTCTGAGACTCTTAGTCATAAAAGAATGACCAAGAGAGTTGGGCTCCAGCGAGAGAAATGCCTATGAAAGAGGGTTTCCCTTTTTGCTCCTTTGAAGGCCCTCCCCACTGATCCTTGGAACCCAATACCGCATTGCCTCTTGTGGATGAGTTTTTGCCTTGGTCTGCTTGGGTACTTCAGACCAGGACTGAGTCTGACACAGCTTTCATGAAGTTACAGAAAAGGGCTACAGATTTGGGAAGTTGTGTGTAATGGTCTTGAGACAGTATCTCCATTTGGCTCACCCTGGTTTCTCTAAAAAGCAACGACAGCAACAGACAAACAAAAAGCTCCCGCCTCCCACCCCGTTAGCTGTCCTCCTCCTTACTGTGATGTGGTTGCGGTCTCTGTCTGTAGGTGTGTGTGCCGCCTTGGCCCTCTGTCCTCTGGGGATGTGCCCTTCCCACGGTCAGGTTCTCACTCTTTCATGACTCCTAACGTGAAGTGCTGTGATGTTTCTGCCCTAAGGGACGTATCAAGCTCTCTGTGTTTCAGTGTTGGAGATTGAGGCTGTGCCACATCTCCTGCCATCCTAAGGGGACATGCCGGTTCTGTTGCTTCCCAGAGAGCTGCCAGATTGTGACAGTCTCCAGGAGAACCTACAGATTGGAAGCAGACCCGGGACTCGCTCTTCATTCAGAAGACTGGTGGCCCACGTGCCAGGACCGCCCCACCTCTCTTGCTGCCTTTTCTCCTGTCCTGACAGGGTTCTGGGAGGGAGACCTGTCGCTGATGGGATGAAGAATGACATGGGGATCGAGCAGCCTTTGTCTTTGGGACCCCTCGATATCCCATGGAACCCTCGCACGTTCTCAAAGACTGAGTCACAAGCCCCTACCCCTTCCTTGCTGTGGTTAGTATCTTGTTCTGTGATTGGTTAGCAATGTTGACTACCCACGTAGTGAATCTTTTGTCTGCAATTTAGAGAATGTGTAAACAAATAAAAGTCTTTAAAACTCTTGGAAACTCTTATTTTCCCTACCAATAGTTAGGACCTCACTTGCAAATGTAGAGATCCTGTGGGGGTAGAGCCTTTCATGTTGGGGTGTGCAGTAGGACTGCATTGTGTGAGAGAGAGAGAAACACACATGCATGTGCATCAGGCTCCAGAGAAACACTAGTGCTTTCATGGTTGCAAGGAGACTCCTGGAGCAACAAATTCCAGGTCTCACTTGCTGCCTGATGATGGGCTTCCCGCCACGTCATACATGGCACCAGGGAAGCCACAGTCACAGTGACAGCTTTCATGGGCACAGTGGGCAGCATAGCTTCAGGCCTTAACTGAGAGCTTCAGCTGCAGGAGTAGAGGAGCTCATTTTCTGGAGACCCCTCAGAGAAGATCCTCGGGCATCCTGAAGGGAGCCCCCTAGATTTTCTGGGGGAAGGGAGGTTGATGACTCAGAGATGACTCACAGCAGAGGTGGGGGAATACGGTTGGGGGGAGAGAGAGACCTCTGGTGCAGGACCCATCTAGAAGCCAACTGAGTCATTGCTCCTTCCTTCTCAGCTGCCTTCCATAAAGGCAGTGAGTTGGCTGCCCTGGGCAAGGAGCAAGAGGCATCACAGAGGACGTATCTGCCCCTAGAGTCTCCAGAGTCTGCTTAGCAACAGCCTTCAAGGAACAGCTTCTGGGTATAGGACTCCTGGTCCATGCGGGAATTGGTTTCCTGAGGCTGCAAGTTAAGAGTCAGTCTTCCAAAAATAAATTTTAGATCGATAAATAAAGGCTTCTACTCTATGCTAGGTAGTGGGGCTACAGCAGAGAAGACAAAGCTCCACCTCTCATGAGGCTCACAGTCTTGCCAAGGAGGCAGGCACCAGACAGCTAATAATACAACATGTGATGAACGGGGTCAAGGGGGGAAATCGATGGAACTAGAATACGAGCTCCCTGGTCTCAATCAGTCAACATAGTTTTAGTTGGAATCTACTGTGAATTTTGGTAAGACACAGGTGGGCATGGCAGTGGGAAGACACCATGTCACTTCTTATTCCTCCCCTAAGTGAGTGCTGCACTGTTCTTTAATGAGTCATCCGTGTGCCTTCAGCCTTTGCTTTTCTAAGCATAATGTGGGGCCGTTATTTCAGCAGAGGAGCCATTGATGGTTGCTGCAGGCATGGGCCATTGAGCAGGTTGTTGAGCGATCTCTGCAGTGGGAGAGATGTCTGCATTCAGGGACCAGAGGGGAAAGGCCAGGCCTTCACCCAAAGCAGTTTCAAGCGACAGCTGGACCTGCAGTGCTGAATTGCTAATTTCAGCAATCGGGGGGACTTAGGCTCATGTAACAAAGTCCAGGCAGCAGCAGATTACACAGACACCCACATCATTCAGGCCTTTCATCTGCATGGAGAGCTGTGCATGTTTCTGCTTTAACCCCAGGGAACCCGGCATTGCATCCTGGTCTGCTATGCTATGAATGTTATGTCCCCCAAAATCCGTATGTTGAAATCTCCACCCTCAGGGTGACGGTATTAGAAGCAGGGACTTTGGGAGGTGATTATGTCATGGGGGGCAGAGTCCACATGAATGGCATTAGTGCCCTTATAAAGGAAGCCCAGGACAGACCCCTTACCCCTTCACCATGTGAAGCTGGAGAAGGTGGTTGTCCATCAGGAGGCAGGCCCTTGCTGGACACCGAATCTGCTGGCACCTTGATCTTGGACTTTCCAGTCTCCAGAATTGTGAGAAATAAATTTGGCTGATTGTTGATAAGCCACCCAGTCTATGGCACTTTGCTACAGGAGCCCAAACAGACAAAAACAGTTTTATCTCACCAATTTCTGAGAAGGCTTTTGAGAAGGCAGTAAACGTGCCATGTTCTGGTGGGCCTGAGAAAGTTAACTATTATAACGCAGACCAGAAACTGACATTGCCGAGTCAGAGGGATGGAGGAGGGAAGGGGTATTAGTCCATTTTACATTTACTAAAGGATATACCTGAGGCTGGGTAATTGGTAAAGAAAAGAGGTTTATTTGGCTCAAGGTTCTGCAGGCTATACAAGAAGCATGGCACCAACACCAGCTTCTTGTGAGGACCTCAGGAAGCTTTCAATTGAGGAGCAGGTGTGCCACATGGCGAGGGAAGGAGTGAGACAGAGGGAGGTCCTAGGCTCTTTTTAACAATCAGTTCTAGTGTGAACCAACAGAACAAGAACTCAGTCATTACCTACCACTGGGAGGGCACAAAGCTATTCATGAGGGATCCCCCCACTCCATGACCCAAACACCTCCCATTAGGCCTCACCTACAACACTGGGGATCACATTTCAACACGGAATTTGGCGGGAACACACATCCAAACTATCAGCGGGGAAAACTGGAGGGATCCAAGTTACATTCAATCAAACACAGAGCAGAACGGCCTTCCTCTGCTTTTTCCCTGGGGGAGAGGCAAAGGCTTGGAATGGTGGCAGAGCGAGGTGGTGAGGCCTAGGAAGAAGGGACCGTGGGATAAGATGTTGATGAGTGGCTCAACACCCGGCAGTAGTGGGAGTCTGAGGGGTGGGGTTGCGATAGAGATATAATATGGTTTCCCCTCCCTGGCTTGGCAGAAAGGCTACTGAGAGAGGAATCCGAAGTTCTAGATCTTGTCTTATCTGACTAGGTGACATTTGACTTTATAGATACAGGCGTGAGTTTCTAGAGTTTCTATAAAATCAGCCCTAACTTGGCAGTTTTGGGGAAGGGGCCATGTAGATCGAGGTGTACACACACCAGATGCTCACGCCTGTCTTCCAGCCCCCAGAGTTGGCCTGAGTCAGGAGCCCTCTGGGGTGTCTGGTAAAGTGTGTTTCCATGCAGTGCCTTGGAATGGCATGGTTTAATCCCAGACACGATGAGGCCAGAGGTTTATGTTGTTCTAGAACAGTGGTTTTCCAAGCAGATTCTGCAGAGGCCTAGGATTCTGCGAGTGATTTGGGGATGCCCAGAGGTCTCGAGGGACAGGGGTTTCGGAAGGAAGTCCTAGAGCCTTGAGCTCCAGCTTTCAACTGAAACCAGTGACCAGCACAGCTCCAATTTGATCTGCGTCTTCTATTGGTGATTCTGCTGCTTCAAAAAACATGCAACAGTTTGAAACCATCTTTGGGGCTAGATGGTGGGAAGGGCACAGGGGTGTCTTCTGAGGTTGTGCAGAGTGATGATGGGAGGTCACCTCAGTCCCGTGACCCTCTGCCATGCACAAATGGACGTAGCCCATTCCCGGCTTTTGCCAAGGGAGTCTGATCTCCACTTGGGGCTTCTCCCTTGGGTTACTCTTAAGAAGAGCAGAGGGACATTGGTATCATGACCAGGAGGTTACACTCTGTCCATTCCTGGGCATCCCTGAAGCCTGCAGCACACACTACCCTACCTGCCCCCACCCAGGCCTGCCTTGGTGTTCTGCTGTCACATCTGCGTCATAAGCCTCAGTCCATGTTTTGAACCATCAGCGCTTTTAGCAGGGCCAGAACAACAGTGTGTCCCCAAGGTGGGTGGGTTAGGAATGTTCGGGCTAAACTTCAGGTAATTAGCATTGTTAACGCTTGTTCTGTGATATTACAGCTGTGAGCCTCATTAAAGTGTTCTCCGGGGGAAGCAAGCTGAGATCCAGGTGTCAGTTCTGCTCTGCGCGCAAGCGCCCGCCTGCCATCTCCCAGCCTCTGTGCTGAAGCCTGGCTCATTCCCATCCCCTCCTCCTGCTCCTGCTCCCTCTTTGCTGGCATCTGGGCTGGGCCTGCTTCCCTTTGCTGGGATTTGCTCCTTCCCATCCCCTTCTCCAGCATGGAAAGCTCTGTCTCCCCTTTACCCAAAGAGAAACGTGCCCATAGCACAGAGTGGAATGGCTGCCGCTGGTCCTTGCTCACTCCAACTCAGCTTTGAAAGAAAGATTATTCTGCTCCAGGCAGGGAGCCCAAACCTGCCCTCTACAGTGCCACGGCATTTTATCCATGGCTGTACCCTCCCTTGCCTACCAGAAAACTCAAGACCTGGTGCCCCCCACCCCTTGGCTATTTCCTGGGTCCAACTGGCATCTGCTGCAGCGGCCTCGCCTCAGAAAGAAACCTGAGTCCCTCCGGCTTTAATTTCTGGGATTCCTGATTCCTGGGAGGGGAGGCAGGGGACTAACTATTTGCCAAACAGAGAAATATGAAACGCTGTCCAACCCCCTTGAAACCTTGAGGAAAATAATGCCATCCCCGCCAGGGACTAAACACAGACTCAACCCAAAACAGAGAGGGAAAACACAATTCCAGAGAGCCTCCCTCGGGGCTGGGAGGAGCTAAGGAGGGTCATACAGGGGCCCACACCCTCCGTTGTCTCCCCTTTCTGCTTTCCTCAAACCCTTGGCCCCTCTGTGTCCACCGAGGTGCATGTTCAGAGTGGTCATCCAAGCCATTTTGATGGACACAGCTCACTGTCTCATGTGGCTACAGACTTGGAGGATAAAACTTGACAGCAACTTTAGAACTTCCCAGTGGAAGCAACTGGCCAACTGAGGGGAATAGCATGTATACTGTTGCCTTTAACTCAGGATGGAACCACAGATAGGCGGTCCCACAGGCACACAGGAAGGGAGACCATCTGTAGAAGGGCTTCATGAGGAGGTGCATTGGAGCAGAACCTTGAAGGATGTATAAGACTTTGACAGCAGTGATTTGGGATTGGGGATGGGCTTTCCAAGTGGAGAGGGCAATTTGAGCAAACCCGCCTCCGTTTATTTTAGGGATGCTGGGCTGAGGTTGTCTGGGACCTGTGTCTTAGACACTGCGACCCAGGCTGCACCCCAGATCTAGGGCAAACTCTCCCATGGAGCCCTAGTTGCCACATGACACACAGAGGGCCATTTTCTGAAGCTAAGAGCCAATGTCAGGGGCTCGGAGTCTTTAACCTGTGAGAAAGAGCCTGAGATCTTCTAGCAACTAGTCTTGCACTTTGTTTGATGTGTAGGCTTGGATCCCATTAAACTATACTCTCTTGGATCCTGTTAAACCATACTATTACGCTTCCATCTTCTATGCAGTCTCCAGAAAGATAACTCCTTAAACTTCTGTCTGATTCCTTTTTATGTGTTTTCTTACAATCCTCGTTTCCCACAAGGCACTCCCTCATTTCCCACAATGAACCACTTTAACCTTATCTTTTTACTTTTGTCAATGTGGTTGAATGGAGATCTCCTATCTGGAATCTCCAGAATGCCACCCCAACCACCCAAGCAGGAGCTGTCTTGCATATACACTCGCTCTCCACCTACAAACATTTCTGAGTCTCCAACCTCCATGTTTTACCTATCCCTCTCATACAGCACCTGATGCCCCCTGCTCGTTGTCAGCTTTCTTGACAGCCTCCCTGATCAGACTAGCTCTTTGAGGGCACGCACTGTGTCTTGTTCACTGTTGAATACCAACTGCCTGGATCATGTTCAGCAAGGGAATGGGTGGATGGATACAGGGATCCTTGAACGAATGATTGAGTGTGTGAATGGGTGAATGAGTGGATAAGAGAAAATCCAGTGGGGTGGGGAGTGGAGCACAGTTTGCCACATAGGCACAGATCTTTCTCCTTCTGGGGCATGGCGCCGGCAGCATCAGAAGCAGATCTCCTTCCCTGGTGCTCGTGGGAGGAAGGCAGTTCTGTTGGCTGGGAAGGGACTGGGCTGCTAGGCTTTTACCCATCTCTGTTGTTGGGTTACTACAGCCCACTTAAAACCCAAATCCTTCAAGTCTTGCTGCATTATTAATCATGATCTATTCTAGGTGGGCCACCCTGTGTTCCTCTTAAAGGAAATTCACTATGCACTTAAAGAAATCATAAATTATGAAAATGATCTCCACGTTTCTCTGGGGCAAAATGACAAACTTTCTTCTTAAAGAGCTCAAAAAGCACTCTGAAAAAAATACATTATTAGATTTAATCCCTAAACAGGCATTCACAGATTAAAGCTATTTATAAACAACACCTAAAAGCCCAGGGCTTAAAACTGGTGGTTTATAACTATCCTTTGATTTTATTTAGTTTCTTTCTTGATTGTTTTTCTCTTTTTTCTTTATCTTCCTCAGTGATCCTTATTCTGATATCCTTTGATTTTAAGGGACCAGAATCGAGGACTGCCTTTCTCAACCTGGATCTAGCTTTGGAGGGGAATGGAACACAGCTTCTGGGGGGATCTTTCAGTTGTGCCATAAAAAATCATTAGCTTTCCTCTAGTTATGCCATTTAAAAATATACATTGCACTCCTGTATGCTTTTAATTATGTCTTGAGGCCAAAATTATTGCCCTTGGGAATACATTTCCAATTACATAATGGAAGTCAGAAAGAAAATACTTTCAATTACAAAAATCACTGGGCTCTAACTTCGGTGATCCATTTGCCAACTGGAGAGAGGCCCCAGGCGAGCTCACCCCTGCCTTGGTGTGCACTGTGAGTCTGCCAACGGAGGGTGGCTTTGGGGCCCGAGAACCCTTGAGAGAAGGCTGGCAATGCCACTCACAGGCTGGATGACCGGTGGCAGGCATATTACATAACCTTCATGAGCCTTAGTTTCCTTGTCTGAGAAATGGGGAGAATGACACCTATTTTGTAGGGTTGCTGTGAGGATTAAACACAATCACATGTGTATAGTGCATGGCACATATGGTTCTTCCTCTCTCATCCTTCTACCATCCTCTCCTCAACCATGTAATCACCAATATGGCAATAAAAACTTGGTCCTAGAATAAAAGGTGAACACGTTCCTACCCTTAAGACGTAAGTTTCCTCAAGAAACTTAGGTGGCAGAACAGGGCATAGGAAAGTACCCTGGCTTGGGAGTCATAGAAATGTGGCTTGCCTGTTTTTCCTTTCCTCTCAATGGAGGGAATTATAGCCACCTTCTAGCTTGCATTTGTGGGAAGATTCAATGAGGCAACGCGGGTAAAGCCCTTGGCCCTGTATCTGGCACACAACAGGCTCCCAGTAATAGCAGTATCATCTCAGATTCTGAAGTTTACCTGTGGAAATTGAGGAGAATGTGGTAAAGGCCACAAGCACCCCCAGACACCGTGCTATGAGAGTTCAGAGGCGAGGGTGCTTCCAACCTGAGAGAAAGCTAGGAAGGTTTCAGAGAGGCGGTGGCATTTGAGCTAATTTGAACCTTAGGTGGTTTCGGTGGAGGAAGAAAGAGATTATGTCAGGCACCTATGTGGAGACAAGAAAATGTGGCTAGTAGTCCAGGCTGGTCAGTATGGAGGAGAGTTTTATTTTATTTTTAATTGGTACACAATAATTGCACACATTTACGGGATACAGTGTGATGTTTTGATACCTGTATGTGTTGTGTAATGACTGAATTAGGGTAATGAGCAAATGCATCACCTCACACATTTATCATTTCTTTGTGTTAAGAACGTTCAAAATCTTCTCCTCTAGCTCTTTGGAAATACACAATACATTATTGTTAACCATAGTCACCCTCCTGTGCAATAGAGCAGCAGAACTTATTTCCTCAGGAAAGTTTTAGAAGATAAGGCAGGAGTGCCTGGGGCTGAGGTCCAGCCTGGAGCACCTTGAATGGGGGAAACAGCAGCTTCTCCTGGAAGTGACAGGGGCACCACGAAGGGTCCTGAGCAGGGGAGGGTTGGGAGCTGTTCTGAGTGGGTTAGATTCGGGGGTGGGGGTGGTGAAGGAGGTCCCTGGCTCTCAGAGCAGGCTCTGTCGCTTAGAGCCTGCTGCTGGCTATGATGGTGGGAGGCTGGCCAGGTTGGGCCAAGGTTGATGCTAAGGGTGTGTGAGTGGGTGCTCTGTAGACCACACCTCCTAGGACAGGCTGAGCCCCCTTTCGGGTTAGGACGAAGGGCTAGAGGCTACAGCTCCTTTGGTCTGTACCTTGCCTACTGAGGGACCTATTCCCTTTCCTTCCCTCTTCCTCCTCCTCCTCTCCCTCTTCCTCTTCCCTCTCCTCCCCCTCCTCCTCCTCCTCCTCCTTTCCTTCCCCCACTTCATCTTTGCCTCTTTCTTGCAGCTGCAGCAGTCAGGGGAGGGCTACAGTCAAGTGGGAGGTTGGGGGAGCTGTGCAGGGAGCAGGGACCCTCTGCTGGTGGTGGGGAGGCAGCAGGGGAGAGGCTGGGAAGCTGGGATGGCCAGTGAGGGTGGCTGCTTGGCCTGGCTGGTCCTCCTGTGACTCCTTTGGTGACTCCGGCCCAGGGAATGAGGAGGTGCAGCTGGTATGGTGTGGAGGAGCCCGGCCAGGGGCCAGACTCAGAACATGAACATGGACAAGATCCCTGGGTAGCCTTTCTCTAGACCATGGCTGGGCTTCAGGGCTCCTTGAATTTGTCTGTAAAATTGTGCATGTGTGTGTGTCTGCCTGGCTTCCATCAGATTTTCAAAGGGATCTGTGACACCCCCAAAGCTTAAACACCCCTTGTCAGTGCAACCCTTCATTTTCCAGAAGAGAGGAAACTGAGGCCTAGAGGGGGGTGCGACTTCCTGTGTCTGAGGCTAGTTCGCTGCCATCCTGGGCAAATGGAAGGAGAAGGATGTTCGTCAGGGAAGTAGGGGTGCTGGGAGCTGGCCTAGGGCTGGGGACAGAGAGGAGAGGGAGGGAGGGAGGAGGGCAAGAAAGGAAAGCCCAGAATAGCCTGGGGAGCAGCCATCTGTGTGTTTTGTAGAGGCCAGTGCCCGGCCCGGATACCTGATCCCCTTCCTCAGGTATTGTTCGTGTACTTTCCCAGGGTCCACGGGACTGGGCTGGGCACAGGGGGAGAGAGTGAAGGCAGTAACAAGTTGACTCTGTGTGTGTGTGTGTGTGTGTGTGTGTGTGTGTGGCAGGGAGAGAAAGGAGAAGAAGGAGGGAGAAGGGGAAGGAGAGGAAAGGAGAAGCACACAATGACACAATGACAATGACAGGCAGAGAGGGAGGCCCAGGGCCCACTGGAGGGGCAGGCCCTCCCTCCCTGCCCTCAGAGGGGAGGTTTCCTGGCTCTAGAAGTCCCCCTGAGGCCTTGGGGCCAGGACAGGTGTGGATGGAAGCTAAGGCTTCTGCCAGAATTTTCCTGAGAGCAGTTCCAGGAACATGAACCCGAGGGCTGTGTTAGCCCACAGGACTCGGGGGCTGGTCTCAGGGCTTGCCACTAAAATCTTATCAGTCCCTCCTCAGGCCCACTGTTTTCCCGCTCCCCGCTCTCATCAGGGACTGTGACTGGTTTCGAAATTGCAGACTCTGGCCGGGCACGGTGGCTCATGCCTGTAATCCCAGCACTTTGGGAGGCCGAGGCGGGCAGACCATGAGGTCAGGAGATCGAGACCATCCTGGCTAACATGGTAAAACCCCTTCTCTACTAAAAAAATACAAAAATTAGCCAGGCTTGGTGGTGGGCGCCTGTAGTCCCAGCTACTCAGGAGGCTAAGGCAGGAGAATGGTGTGAACCCGGGAGGCGGAGCTTGCATAGAGCTGAGATTGCACCACTGCACTCCAGCCTGGGCGATAGAGCGAGACTCTGTCTCAAAAAAAAAAAAAAAGAAGAAATTGCAGACTCTGGCAGCAGGAAGGAATCTTAGGAGTCAGTAAACTCAGTGGTTTTCAAAATGTGCTCTGACGAGCCTCGGGGCACCATGGGATGAACGGGATGGGGCAAGGGGCTGATGACACCCACCCAGTGCTGTTCCCACCAGAGCAGCATGACTTTTACTGAGTAGTGTTCCATCTAAAATTTTGTTGGGGAAAGAGTTTCTTGGCTAAAAGTATGAATTCTAGCCCTCCTGCCCCCTCCCCTGAATTTTATGGGAGAGGACAACTGAGGTGGAGGCTTGCTTAGGGTAATAGAGAATCCCGTGGCTGCGCTGGGTCTCCCAGTGCCCAGACCAATTGCCTGGTCTCTTCCGTCTCCCCAGAATGGGCTCAGTCTGAGGGTAGAGGAGACCAAAGTCCTAGCAGGGGAGAAGGAATGGGCCAGGGACAGGAAGATATAGAAAGCCCCCTAGAAGGGTGGTGGCTCTCCTGCTGGCATAGCACAGAGAAGTCCTCCCAAAGAGAACCCTGGACCACGGGTCTGGCTGCCTGCTCCTGCCAGGGCTTTGGGGAGGTGTAAGCTCTTTGCTCCTCCAGCCCTTGGCTGTCAGGATGACTCTTGTGCCCTTGTCAGCTTGGGGGGAAGCTGTGGCAAGCCTGTCTCTCTGTCTTCCGAGGCTGAGCAGACAGATGAAAGAAGTCCCCAGCCGCCGAGTGGGGCGCTTTGAGCAGAGGTGGCTTCTGGACAGCTGTGGAAGGCCTTGTTTGCATATATGCAAATAGATGCCTGTCTTCTCTCTCCCTGCATCATTCAGGCAGATCCAGGTGCTGCTGGAAGAGCTCCAGGTCTTGCATCAAAATTAGCCTCTTGAATGGGCTTTTTGGTCTACTCAATGAGAAAATTCCTTTGAAATCTTTCCAAGACCCTGGGACCCTTCCTAGTCCCCAATTCCACTCCCCCTTTCAGTCATGTCAACCTCTCAAACTCTTGGAAATAGAGCTGAAGAAACAGATTTAGAGACAGCCAGGGGTGGAGGGCAGAGCTCAACTCCAGCAGCCAGGAGGTTCTAGGTGCTGGCCCTGGCCCTGTCATGGTTCAGTGTTACCTGGAAGAGCTCCCTAACTTCTCCCCACAATGCCTCTGAGGGGCAAAAGAAGAGAGGGGTTGCAGGTTTCCTTCCAGCTCCCTTGGTCTGCAAATGTTTGTGAACACCTGTGCACTGGGGCTCTTTTGTTGTAAATAACAGACACCCACTCAAGGCCACGAAATTGAAAGAGGGCCATTTTAGGAGGCCACAGGTGTCTCAACACCCTTGAGTAGGAATGGGGTGGGTTCAGGAGGGGAGGAAAGGAGGTTGTGGAGAGCTGCTGGCTCCCTCCGTCTCTCTTCTCAGCTCCTTTCTGGGCAACCGCCTCCATCCTCTCTCTCTGGGGGCTGATTTTTCTCTGCTTCTCAGTGCACATAGTGAAAAATGAATGTCCCACAGCACCCAAGTCCAGGAAAAATAACACACAAACCCTGAGTCCAACGTCCGGCGGGGCCCAGCACAAAGAAATGATAAATGTTTGAGATGATGGATGACCCTGATCTAATCACTGTGCATCGTACATATCAAAGCTTCACTATGTACCCCCAAAATATGGACAATTATGTGTCAATTTGAAAATGTCTGTCAGGAGCCTGATTCCAAATTACATGGACAAAACAGCTCTTAATTCAGCTTGAATGAAAAGATTCACTTCTGGTCCAACCAGTCATGGCTGAGAGGTCAGAGACACATAGGAGAAACGTGGCTGTCTGAGGCCCACAGCCCTGGCTCCTGGGGGTTTCCAGGTGCTGGGCAAATGCCCAAGGAGTTCATTACACCCTACTAGGCTGAATTACAGTGAGAGCTACTGAGCCTTTACAATGAGCCAGATGCCATGCTAAACATATTTCATATAATATTCAATAAACAAATGCATTCTATGCTATTATTATCACATTTAATTCTCACAATTATCTCTCTCTCTCTCTCTCTCTCTTTTTTGAGATGGAGTCTCACTCTGTCACTCAGGCTGAAGTGCAGTGGCATGATCTTGGCTCACTGCAACCTCCACCTCCTGGGTTCAAGTGCTTCTCTTGACTCAGCTACCTGAGTACCTGGGATTACATGTGTACGCCACCACATCCAGCTAATTTTTGTATGTTTAGTAGAGACGGGGTTTCACCATGTTGGTCAGGCTGGTCTCAAACTCCTGACCTCCAGTGATCCACCTACTTCGGCATTCCAAAGTGTTGGGATTACAGGCGTGAGCCACTGCACCCGGCCTCTATCTCTCTCTCTTTTTTTTGAGACGGAGTCTTGCTCTGTCGCCCAGGCTGAGTGCAGTGGCGCAATCTCAGCTCACTACAAGCTCTGCCTCCCGGGTTCACGCCATTCTCCTGCCTCAGCCTCCTGAGTAGCTGGGACTACAGGCACCCGCCACCTCGCCCGGCTACTTTTTTGTATTTTTAGTAGAGATGGGGCCTTTGTCTCTTGAGATGGGTTTCATTATTCTACCCATTTTACAGATAAGGAACCTGAGGACTGGTGAGGTTAAGTAACTTGTCTAAGTTTACACAGTGAATACCAGGCAGAGGGCAGCTCACCTGAGCCTCTCTGAGCACCATGTTTATCCTGTCTAAAATAATAACTGCTGTTTAACAGGACTCTCATGGAGCTGGAGATGTAAGATAGGATGAGTGCTTATCAGAGTGTTTGGCATGTAGTAACCACTTAGTTATGATGAAGTGGCTCTTTTCCTGAAACCCTCTAAGAATTAGGGATTGGGTATCTTCAAAGGCAGTCAATTCTTCCTCTGGGCAGCTCCATTAACAAGTTCTTCATTTCCTGAACTTTTTTTGCTGGACTGAAATTGGACTTTCAGTAACTCCTGTCTACTGGCCCTAACTCTACTAGTTAGGGGCTGCAGTCATGGCCCTGCAAAAATGTTCATGTTCTAATCCTCAGAACATGTAATGTTTCATGATGAGGGGAAATTAAGGTTGCAGGTGGAACTAAGGTTGCTAAATCAGCTGACCTTAAGGTAGGAAGAGTAGCCTGGATTATACAGGTGGGTCCAACATAATCACAAGGGCTCCTAAATGATGGAAGAAGGAGGCAGAAGAGTCAGTATCGGGGTAATGGGATGTGAGAAAGACCTGACTTTGGAGATGGAAGGGAGTGAGAAGCCAAGAAATGTGGGGAGCCTCTAGAAAATGCAAAAGGCAAGAAAGTGGCTTTTCCCTAGAGCCCGAAAGGAATGCAGCCCTCCCGACGCCTTGACTTTAGGGGCTTTGGAGCCTCAGAACTGAAAGATAATAAATTTGTGTTGTTTTAAGCCACTACATTTGTTACAGCAGCAATAGAAAAATGACTACAGGGTCATTCTAAGCAAATCAGAACACTGGTATTCTGTTCCCCTGAGTGTCTTCTTAGGCTGTACAACACTGGTTCCTTCAAGTGCTCCTCACATGAATGTTTTAAAGAGCTCAAGCCCTATCAGAATCAAGATGAGATCATTAAGTTTGGCGATGAGTGGGGGTCACCTGTGGCTTTCCGTAGAGGTAAGTGATTTAAGCAGCACAAATGGGCGGAGTCTAGACTGTAGGGGTTTGCAACCGTATGATGGTGGTGGTGTGGAAAAGGGTAAATGTAAGTATAATTTATCACTTCTCAGGCTCTCTCAACACCATGCTAAATACCAGAGTAACCTTTAAAGAAGGCAGAGGCCATCAATTAAATAAACAGATCCTTGGTGGAGAGTATAAGTGTAAACACAGGCACCATCTCATGATTTACTTATGGTAAATCAGCCTTATTCACTTGGTGGGCTGTTCTCTGTTCATCCTAAAGTAAAAGGAGGAAATCCATCACAACAGCATGAGGACCTTTATAAAACCTGCTAAGCACCGACATAGATTACAGAAAAAGGTTTGGCATTGTATTCCTGGAGTTAAGGTGTTTCTTTCTTTCTTTTTTTTTTTTTTTAACCAAGAGGTTGCAGGAATTTGCTGGAAATGATTTAGTCAGTGCCTTTGGAGAGGCAGGGTGTGGATTAGATGATCTTTGGACAGTTCATCTTACGTTTGAGTTCCAGGATACAAAGGTTCATGCTCATGATTAAACTATACATACAGGTTGCTTAATATAGATAGAAAAATACACTGAATCAGTGTATTTAGTTCCAGTGACCTGAGGATGCGTATGACACATTCAGCAAAATCGGGCCAGGGATTAATATTGCTAAGGTCAGGGTGGTCATTTTGGGCACACAGCGGGTAATCTTTCATAAGAGTTTACCACTCGTCCGTATCTTAGTTCATCTATAATGAACTGGCAGACAGAGATGGTTATTAGGAAATAGAATGCACTTAGAGTCCCCCATGAATCATTTATGGGAGACACCATGCTTAGCAAAGACTATGAAAATATGGCTGTTAAGGGCAACTCAGGCACTCTTTCTGGATGACTTTCAAGCATGACCACTAGCTACAGGACTGGGCCTGGACACATTAGAATAATTTAGGCCTTCAGGATGAAAAGGAAAATGTGTGGGCAGAGACTGAGTCCAGGGGAGTGGCCTTCAGAAGTCACCCTGTGGTGGTGTCCGTACTGCGAGGCGTCCTCACCCGAGACGGCAGCTTTTTCTGCACAGGATGACTCTGGTTACATTTGCTTGTTCCCGCCATGAATGAGAGGAAGAGAGGTCAGCTGAAGAGGCAATTAATTCAACACAACTGAGGTTTGGCAACTAACTTTTAAATATGCAAGCCGTTGAGGAGAGCGAGGAAGTGGTTTTCTCTTTGCACAGCCAGTGAAAGATGGTGTAATGGTATCAAGGCTTTTGGGTAACCAGCAAAAAGTTTTAAAATTCCCACTCTGCCCACAGTCAGAATATGATGGTGATAGTCTAATGATAGAGGTGCTGGAGCCCAAAGAAGGAGAGAATTGGCGCTTTCTGAGTCAACTATAAATATAATTTGTTAAGATCTTTCTAGAAGGCTGGGGAAGCAATCAGCTAGCTAAAGATTTGTGCAGGAGTTTGCCCCAGGGAACACTTTAACCTAGACTTTTTATTTCTTTTGCAGTCTATAACTAAAGGAAAGTGGACGAGCTTCCCCACAGGTGAGTTTGAGTTCCATGAAGCCGCCTGCTGGGAACTGGGAGAGGTCCTGTGGTGGAGGAGGCAGTGGATGCGGAGTGTGGGGCAGGAGGGCTCTGCTTTGAATCTTAGCTCCACTATGTTTGAGTTGTTGGACCCTGGAGAAGCCATTTTACCTGCTCTGGGCTCCTCTGTAAAGTAAGGGTCAAAATACTTACCTCATAGAAGACTTGCCTTTTATGAAGATTAAAGGATGTTTCATAAGCCCACACTACCTTTTGGGGCTTGTGGGGAGATAGAAATGACTGTCCTGGGAGTTAAGAGATCTTGGTTCTTGTCCCGCTCCCACCACCAACCCATTGTGAGGCTTTAGGAAAATCACCCACCCCCCTACCCCTCTGGTGAACCCTCAGTTTCCTCTCACAGGATGAGGGGGTGCACAAAATGAACTACACTTTGCTGTTGAAAAGTATCACATGGGGGGTTCAGCTTCCTGAACATGTCAGCTTCTGGACATTCTAAGAAGAGGTGGGGTGGCCCCCAATTTTTTTTTTTTTAAAGAAATCACTGGAGATGTTTGGGAAACACTAGATTGGATTCTTGTCTTCTAGGTACAGCAGATCATAAGGGTTATACAGTGGATATAAAAACACAGACTTTTGTCGGGCGTGGTGGCTCATGCCTATAATCCCAGCATTTTGGGAGGCTGAGGCGGACAGATCACTTGAGGTCAGGAGTTTAAGACCAGCCTGGCCAATATGGTGAAACCCCATCTCTACCAAAAATACAAAAAAATTAGCTGGGCATGGTGGCATATGCCTGTAATCTCAGCTACTCAGGAGGCTGAGGCAGGAGAATAGCTTGAACCTGGGAGGCAGAGGTTGCAGTGAGCCGAGAGTGTACCACTGTACTCCAGCCTGGGCAACAGAGCAAGACTCCATCTCAAAAAACAGAACAAAAAACAAAAAAACATAGACTTCCAGGATCTTTAGCAAGGAGACATAGAAAGCTGCATTTCTTGCAACTCGTATGATCAGTTTTGTTTGGCAAACATGAGTCTCATTAATCTTAGAGTCAAAGTTTATGAATAGTTCTGCTCAGAGCGGATGTTCAGCTAAGATGCACAGATCTGAAGCCTTACTTGACTGGCAGCATGGAAAGATGGCCTCTGGGCAACTGATGTTCTTTCTTAGGTATGACTGTGGGTCCTTAGGAGTCCTTCCTTCTGCCCTCTACTGCAGCTTCCTTACCCAGGGTAGCCACCCCTCCAGCATGCTCACAACTCATAGGTATTGGAAATCATCTCAGCTTTTCTTTGCTGAGGATTGCTCAGCCCTTGAAGTGGCCCCTCTTGGACAGGGCCCATTGTGACCACATCTGCCCTCCCTTGTACCATTGGCTTACAACTGGTCCAAGGGACACTCTCAGGTATCCCTGCCCAGCCACATTCTGAGAGTTTGTAGGTCAGTCCTAAGGCTGCAGAAACATCTCCTTTCTTCCACAGTGGGAGAAGCCAGGCAACTTATCTCTCCCTGACAGTCTACTGTGTCCACCCATCACAGCAGACATGTACCAAGCTTTCTGAGTGGTCTCCCTGAAGCCCCTTTCACAAGATTTGAGAAGAGTGACAGGTACCTCTCACTCTCCTTCTTGGAAAGGGTGAGGCCCACAGCACATCAATAATTTTTTTGCAGATGAATTTTCTTCACAAATCTTCTCCCTTAATCTTGAAAAGCCAGACCACTTTATACCCTCAATGTAGGTGTGGGTGATAAGCTTGAGTTCTGTAATAAGTTTTTAGCTCTTTCCTTGAAAATGTGCATCATCTGGCACATTGGAATGTCATGTCTATTGTATCATGGTTTCTCAGGCAAACCTTCAGCTTAACACCTTGTTACACTTCCTTTGGTCTTAATGGAATTGCAGGTGGAGATAGGAACAGCCATGGAATGTTCTAACGCTTGAAATACGGATCATACTATGCACCCATGTGCATTCCATGTATTTCTTGTTGAGAGTTTCTTGGGAACTGGTGAATTTGGCTGGACCATCAGAAAATTTTGTGACTTCTCCCTCTGCCTGTTGTCCAATGGTGGAGAGATGGACCCTTGTGGCCAGAGAACACACTGGTGATTTCTCAGAGTTCCCGTAGAGAGCATTTCCAGAGAGATCTCAGGATGCTCTTTCCCTTTCTCCTCCTTATTGGCTTCTTTGTTCCCATGGAATGACTGATGAAGCCCAGCCCTCCTGGAGTTGAGTGTGGTCAAATGGTAAAGAATCCCAGGTGTTTGTTGCTATTCATCTTTGTCTTGGACATTTTGGAGGACTCTCCCCTCCTGGGACTGGAGAGGAACTGAACTGACTTTCCAGGGCCTCTGTTGGTTTTAGCGTCACAGAAGGGGTAGTGGCTACTGAGATGGGAGAAGAGGGAGTAGAGAGAAGAGGCTGCCGTCTTGGTTCCACCAAGGATGTCCACGGTGGGGCTGGCCGGGACAGGATACCCAACCCTTCAGGCTAGATGTATCCATTTGTTGTCTCTGGGCATGTTTTCCAACTGTTTTTATGTGTGGTTGTTTATTCTCTTCTGCGAACTGGTCTGCCACACAACAAGGTCAGAGTACCTGCATCCTCTGCTTCCAACACCCACACAGTCTCTTGTGCAGGTCACTGGACACAGTAGGCACCAAGCAAATGCTGTGATTGAGTGACTGAAGCTGAACGGGCTCAATTAGAAGCAGTCACCAGTAAACCTCATTTACAGTCAGTTCCCTTAATGCCACAAGTGTTCGTGGAGGGCTTTCTAGGTGCCTGGTACCACGCGAAGACATTACATTATTATTTTGGTCTGAAGCCAATAGAGAGATCAAATTTAGTTCTCCAGCCAATCCTGATTTAATAATAGTTATTATGGAAAAAAAAAATTAGAAAAAAGGAAAGATAAGATGAAAAAAATCAGCCATAATTCCACCTCCAAGATAATTATCGTTAATATTTTCTTAAATGTCTCTAGTTTCATGTATGTTGTTTTACATAATTGAATTTACTTTTATGTTCAATTTTGTTTCCTTCACTTCATTTCCAATATCATTTAAAATGTATTTCTTAACATAATTTTGCTTCTTTATATAATGGTTTTTCCTGTTTATAAAAATAATGCGTGCCCATTGCAGGAAATTTGGAAAAAAGGATGAGTATAAAGAAGGGGCAAAATAGCATCATAAAACTTTCACCCAGACAATGACTGTATTTCCTTCAAGTATTTTTTTGTATGAATTTATTTGTATATGTTTTACAGTATTGGTACCCATACACCATGCACAGTTGTTTTAAATGTATTTTTTAATGTTTGGTAAAATAATAAGTGCACATAGTAAATGAAAATGGTATAGTTAATAAAAATGACAGGGGGGTTAGGATGAAAAGCAATCCTGTTGCCTCCTGTCTCCCTTCCCCAGTCCTGATCCTCAGAGACAGCTGGTCTTCTAGCCCTTCTGGTCTTTTCTTCTAGTGGTTATGTCTTTCTGTATTTTCCACCTGACATGGGTTTACCACCATTTCCTGCTTATCAGTGTTGGACCTTATCCGCTAGACTTCCTGCTCTCATTATAGGCTCCTCTATCCCCACCTCCCAAATGGTTATAATTCCTTTATTGGTTACTTTTTGCTGCAAGCAACAAACGTTTATCTTTTTAATCTTGTTCTATCAACTCTACAGTTATTTTGACCCTTGCCTCTCCTTCTTCACCTACCCCCAGGTGACTACTATTTTTGTCTGTTCCAGAATTTTATATAAAGGGAACTTATGATGGATACGTCTTTATGGCTTTTTTTTTCCCTCAGTGTAATGTTTTTGAGATTCTTCTAGGTTGTTGTATTGTTCCTGTTATTGCTGAGTAACATCCTATTGTATGAATGAGCCACAATTTGTTTATTCATTCACCTGTTGGTGAACATTTGGGTTGTTGCAAGTTTGAGGCTATTATGAATAAAGCTGTGATGCCTATTCATATTCAAGCATTTTTTGTGAACATATATTTTTATTTTTTGTTTGAATATCTAGGACAGGATTGCTGGGTTACGTGGTAAGAGGTTGTTTCACTTTATGAGAACTTACCAAACTCTTCTCCAAAGTCATTGATTACTTTAACCTCCCACCAGCAATTAATGAGAGTTCTAGTTGCTCCACATCTTTCAATGCTTGGTATTGTTGGCCTTTTTAATTTTAGACATTCTAGTGGATGTGCAGTGGGATCTCATCGGTTTTTTTTTTTTTTTTTTTTTTTTTGAGACGGAGTCTCGCTCTGTCACCCAGGCTGGAGTGCAGTGGCCGGATCTCAGCTCACTGCAAGCTCCGCCTCCCGGGTTCACGCCATTCTCCTGCCTCAGCCTCCCGAGTAGCTGGGACTACAGGCGCCCGCCACCTCGCCCGGCTAGTTTTTTGTATTTTTTAGTAGAGACGGGGTTTCACCGTGTTAACCAGGATGGTCTCGATCTCCCGACCTCGTGATCCGCCCGTCTCGGCCTCCCAAAGTGCTGGGATTACAGGCTTGAGCCACCGCGCCCGGCCGATCTCATCGGTTTAATTTACATTTCTCTGATGACTACTAATGTTGAGCCTCTTTTCATGTGCTTACTGGCCATTTGCATATCTTCTTTTGCGAGGTGCCTGTTCAAATCTTTTGCCACTTTTTAATTAGGTTATCCTCTTATTTACTCGTGAGATTGTTTTATATTTTGGAGTTGAGTCTTTAGTCAGATAGTCCCTTTGTGTGTTTTTGAACCCTGTGTTTCCCCCACTTAATACTGTATGGTAAGCAATTCTTTGTATAGTGACTTGGTTTGGGAAATGTGATATTTAGAGTTTGTTAACATTATAGCGTATAGATGTATTATTATTTTAATAGTTTCATCTTTTTTGGACATTAATGTTTCCATTTTTGTGACTGCTCTAATAATGCATCTCCTCTCATAGAAATCTGGTTTGTTCCTTAGCATAGAATAACAGAGAAGCAGAATAACAAGGTCAAAGGGCAGAACATTTTAAGGGCTTTTGATATATATATAGTGACATATTGCTTCCCAAGAAGTTTACATCAATTTTTTTTTCTTTTGAGGCAGTGTCTCATTCCGTCATCCAGGTTGGAGTGCAGTGGTGCTATCTCAGCTCACTACAACCTCCGCCTCCTGGGTTCAAGTGATTCTCCTGCCTCAGCCTCCTGAGTAGCTGGGATTACAGGTGTGTGCCACCATGCCCAGCTAATATTTGTATTTTTTGTAGAGACGAGGTTTCACCTGTTGCCCAGGCTGTACTCGAACTCCTGGGCTCAAGTGATATACCTTCCTCGGGCTCCCAAAGTGTTGGGATTACAGGCGTGAGCCATGGTGCCCAGCTGAAGTTTGCAGCAATTTTAAGTGCCCCCAGCAGCAGGTGAGAACCTCACTTTCCACTCCAACTGCTAGCTCTGGATATCTTTATTTTATTTTTTTAAATACTGATTTAATGGGTGGAAATGGCAGTTGGTTTTAAACTGTATTTGTTAAATTATTAGTGTAGTTGGACATCCTTCCAAGTGTTCAGCATTTATTTTCCCTCTTCTATGAATGGTTTATTCATGTCTTTTGTTCTCAAATGGATTTCTGAGGCACGCTTCCCAACTCTTCGAAGGAGCTGCAGCAGGTAGAAGTGTTTGGTGTTGGAACAGAGGTAGGGGGGTGCTGGCAGCTGATCAGAGAAAGGGGGTTCTGGCTTGACGGGGCACCTGGGACACCCAGGGGCCCTGCACATGACCATCCATCTCCCCTGCACACTCCTTTCTTCACCCAAGCCAACCAGTTTGTGGAAGTTCCCATTTCTTTCTGTAAATAACAAGGGGACAACAAAGAGGGGGTGCCCCAAAGAAAGAACAGAAACTTGCCTTCTGAGAGTTCAACTGTAACTTTGTTACCTAATGGAGCATAACAGTGACATGCGAGGTCACCAGACAGGGTCAAAATGGCTCCAGGCCAGCAAGTTTTGATAGCAACCTCAACAAAAGAATTGCCAGACCTAAATAATACTCATAACTCAGAAGGGGGAAGGGGTGAGGCTCTCAGTCATTAAGACAAGTGTATAAATGCCCCAGGCCCATGGGCAAAAGAAGGTCACAAGAATTATAATCCTCAAATTTCACTAGAATTTGCCTCAAATTGATCATGCAGAACATCTAATTCCTGCAAAGGCCCCCCCACCCCAGTATTTTAAGCTCATACTCTCACACCGAGTCCTTGCATACGGAGGTGGGAGTCCTCAGAGGCGTCTCTCATGAGCTCAGGAGTGACAGTTTCTCCTAAGTCTTTCTGGGAATCTCTAGGGCATGTCTCAGATATGCTCACAAATGAAAGACCCTTTTACAATATTTATGATAGTCCCCAAGGAGTCCCACAGGTGAGCTCACAAACAAGTCTTCTCAAGTATTTCTGGGAACCCTCGGGGGCTATCTCACAAAGGCTTCCAGATAAGAGCTCATCCCAATATTATAGGGGTCCCTAGGTAATGTCTTATATCTGTACCCTAACATGTTTCTGTGCCCATGTGTTCCTGGGAGTCCCCAGGGAGAGTTGTACCCAAGTTCCCTGGAAGGGCCGCCTCTTTCTGCTGCAGCCGCTGCTCTAGCTAGAGGCTCCCCAGGTTCTGGAGCCTCCCCCAGACATCTGGTCAAGCACTGCCATCTCTTACTGGCTGATGATGTCTCCCTGTTGTTGGAAGCTTTCGGGATGTCAAAGCTGCAGGATTTGTGAGGCAAGGTGGAGTAGAATCCATCTTTCTCTGTGGCCAAGCAGGGTCTCAGGGTGGCCAAGCAGGGCTGGTGGTGCCCCAAGGTTTTACGAAGTGTTAATAGACAGTTCTTTGTACTTTACTGACAGTTCTCCTGTTCTGAATGAGATTTGGATAGGACTCACATGGGCTGGGTCAGGGGTTGAATCTGAGGGGCAGAATTTTCCTGCTGATCATGGAGGCTTTGCTGCTGGCTTAAGTTGATCACATCTGACTCCTACTACCCCTGAGGTTGGACCTTTTCCAAGGAGACTCTTCAGGCCTCCTTGTAAGTGGGTATATTAATTATTTGCTAGTTTAAGGATAAAGGAATTTATTATAAGTTATCGGGTGGATTTTACCTGCATCAGGAAATGGGACAGGAGAAATGCCCAATGACTATTGGAGCAGAAACCCACTGCTGTGACCCCCTGGACCCACCTCATTGTCTCTGAGATGAGGGGTGAGGTGATAGAACCATCACAGCTTCCCCCAATAACTAAACACCTCAGTTACCAGTTCTGTTCTCCCCTTATATGGCTGCCATCTCACACTACTCAGTCCCATTTTCCAATTCTCCCATGGATGTGGAGAGTAGTCATGTAGGGGCTGGAAATGGATGTGGTTTTCAGTTCTCAGTCTCTAAGTCCAGGAAGGCATGCTAGAGGGGCTTGGCACGAGTTAGATAAGCCATCATGGGGCATTCATGAACATGTCCCATGAGCTACCAGAAGCACACATACATGGCTGACCCTCAGCATAGGTGAAAACCATGCTTGGAGACAAAAGGCTATTACGGCTGGGCACAGTCCTACACTCTCCGGGGGCTGTTACCCTGGTATGATGATTCAGTCTGTCCATTCTTTGTGGGGATTATATTCCTATTCAGTAGATGAGTTCATGCGAGTATCTTGTTTTAGTATTAAATATTCAGATAATATTACTAATGCCTCTTATTCTCATTGGTTGACTGATTGACTTATTCATCAAATATTTACTGAGCAGCTATTATGCACCAGGCACTGCAAAGTAGTAGTTGGGAATATTAAAAAGAATAAGATACTGTCTCTCTTCTCAAAAATCTTACGGTGTCATGGGTAAGGTAGACAAAGCATCGGGCCATTTGAGATGCTGGAGACCAAGATGTTTCGGGATGGAGTAGGGATGGGTTGTGTTGTGTATATTGTTTCAGGATAGAATAAGCTCTGCATGAAAGGTCAGAAAGGGTGGAGATTAAAGAGGCCTTTCTGACCAAAGTGCCCTGTGTCGAAAGGATCAGTATCTTAGTCCATTCGTGTTGCTATAAAGAAATCCCTGAAACTGGATAATTTATAAAGAAAAGAGGTTTATTTGGCCCACGGTTCTGTGGGCTGTACAAGAAGCATGACACCAGCATCTGCTTCTGGCAAGAACTTGAGGCTGCCTCCACTCACGGTGGAAGGGGAAGGAGAGGAAGCAAGAGAGAGAGGAGGAGGTGCCAGGCATTTTTCAGTAACCAGTTTTCTCAGGAACTAAGAGTGAGGGCTCACTCAAACCTGTGGGAATGGTAACAAGCCATTGCTGAGGTCTTCCCTCCTACAACCCAAATGCCTGCCACCATGCTGCACCTCCACCAACACTGGGGATCAAATTTCAACATGAGACTTGGTGAGGCCAAACAGACCATATCCAAGTCATAGCAATCAGGGAACACAAAGCTGTGCAAAAAGGCTGAGTGCAGAGATAGGAGTGGGGATAGATCAGGACAGAGGAATTAGCAGGGGCCAGGCCATGAAGGATCTGTAATTCTGTGATCTGAAATTCAGATTTTATCTAGAGGGGAATTCAGATTTTATTCTGAAGACAGCCAAGGAAGAGTTTTAAACAGTAGAATACTGTGTTCAGATTGTGTCTTTGAAAGATAATTCCGACAGTCATATGGAGTATAGACTGGAGAGGACTAGAGAGAGCAGATTGAAGACTCTGTCCAGGTGAGAAGTTTTGAGACCTGAACCAGTGGCAATTTTGGAAGGAGAGAACAGGATGGATAGGAGAAGTATATAGAAGGTAGCCCCTCAGGACTCATACCTCATGGGATAATGAGGATGAGACAACGGGAAAAGAAGTTAAGGTTGATTGAGTGGAGGCTTTGATGTGCTATTCAGAACTCCTCAAGACCAAAGGACTTATTCCTCTAGCTCCTGGGAGAACTGCCCTTGGCTGAAGACAGCATCTTGTCCAAGATCACACTGCCCTCCTGGATAGCCCACATCCAAGGTCTGGTTAACATTTGGGTGTAAAATCTATATTCCAGACTCCTCAACCCAACTCAAGACAACTTTGAAGAGCCATCCCTGCTTCAGAGCTCCCAGAGGGGTTGGATGAGGCCTTGGTTGAGACTTTGTTGCAGCTCAACTTCCTCTTCTTTCCAACCTACTTTTTTCCCTTCCCTTCTACAGGTGGGATCGGAAGAGCTCTTTCTAATACACCTCATTATGCTCACATCCATCTTGGAGTCTGCTTCTCAGGAAACTCATGCCTGCAATGTCTATCCTCCTTGCTTGAGAAGAGTGTAGATGGTGGTGTCATTCACTGATTTGCAGAACAGAGAAAGAGGAGGTAATTTGGAGTGAATGGGAGGGAGATTGTGAGTTCAACTTTAGAAAAGTTGAGTTTGAACTTCCTGAGACTTTCAGAGAGTTGAGACTAAAGTTCAAGAGAAATGTGTAGACTGAAAGTATAGATTTGGGAGTCATTAGTGTTCTGGGGTTGGTTGTCTTAAATTGGCCCTTATTCCAATCAGAAGCATGTATCAAATTTTTTGGAAATGAAGACAACATAATGCTTGGGTCTCTTGGTCTTTGTCTTTGCATCTGGCTCCTGACTGCATCTTGGGTTCCTGGTCCATTGGGTTATTATGGCCACTAGCCCTGCTCACCCTGGGCTTGGTTCAATGCAATCCTCCAGACATAGCTCAGCTCCAGCCTCTCTTATATTTGCCTACTTCATTTTTTAACCTTGACTCAACCTCCCAGCTTCCAAAAACCTGGCTTTCCTATCTGACTCCATGATGCAATATTAAGCACAGTCTTGGTGTGAATCCCTCTGATAATTCTAAGTATCCTGATGGTAAATATTGTTGAGCTAGTCACCATCAATCCCTGCTTTCCCCAGTCTCTCTCAGCTGCACGTGGTGATGACTTCATCCCATGGCAGAGGCTGGCGCTTTACTCTCTGTAGGATCACCCACTGTCAGGTTGCTGCTATCCCCAACTGCCTTTGAGCATCAACCTGACTCGCCTTGGGCCTTTTCACTGGCTCTTCTCCCAACCCCTGCATGGTTAGCTGGTCCCTCCTTGTCATTCAGATTGTCATTAGCTTCAAATGTCAGCTTTGTAGAGAGGACTTCCTTGACCATCCAATCTAAAGTAGCCATCCAGTCCCTATTGCATCACCCATTTTTACTTTTCTGCATAGTACTTATTACTACCTGACATTTTTGTATGTGTTTATCTCTCTGTCTTCCCCTGTCTGAAATATAAATCTGTAAAAAGGGAGATCTTGTGAAAATTGTTCACCATTCTATCTGTCCCCAGCTCCCAGAGTGATGCCTGGGACATGGGTGTTCAATATACATTGAATGACTGGCTAAGTGAATCTGTTATTTGGCTATTGTGGGTCTTTATTAGATTAAATTTATTAGATTGAATACCCCAGACAGTGTACCCACTGGAATGAAATCTGAAGCCCACATTTCCTGTCTCCGAGTTTCTGGCTTGCTCTAAAGCAAAACCTGTCTGAAATATGACCATTTATGTTATGGAAATCCAGATGCACCCCCTGCTTCCTTGGCCACCAGTTCATTTCACCTCTTGGATGATGATTCTTTCTCATTTTGTTTTCTCCTGCACCACTGGCTTGATTGGTGGTGATTAGCAGAGGGTGGTTCATTTATGTGAAACACCTGCTTCCCACCTGTGTCCCCATGAGCAGACAGCTCTGGACCCAGTGCAGGAAGTCGGCGGGTGTCCTTCATGACTGAGTGGGCTTCCAGAATTTTTTCCAGGAGTCAGATCCAAACTGGCACCATATGGGCGGCCACCTGTATGACATTTTGCCAGCATTGCATTGAACACATCTGCCAGCTTATAAAAGAGACCTGGTGAGGCCTGGGGCATCAAGAAGGATTGGCAGAAAAGCTGACCCAAGAAGAAGGCTGAGCCAGAGGGAAGCAGTTTCCACTTTGTGACTTGGTTGTGATTTAATCGGCCTTCCTTCACTTTTTCATGGAACCAGCAAACACCAGCTCAGAAGACTGTGTTCTTGCATCACTCCCATTGATCCACTCTGAGATCAACACTCTGGGAGAGTGGAAAAATGTGTCAAAGATTATTTTACTCTAGCCCAAAGCACATCTTGACACAGCAATGTTCCTATGTGTGCTAGTCAAGATTCTCCAGAGAAACAGAACCAATAGGATCTGTTATCCATCTATCATCTATCTATCTATCTATCTAGCCAGCCAACTATCATTGATCTAGATCGAGATATAGATATATGAGAGAGGATTTATTAGGGGAATTGGCTCATACCATTATGGAGGCCAAGGAGTTCCCATGACAGGTTTCTGAGAGCGGGAGAACCAGGGAACCTAGTAGCATGGCTGTATTCAAGTCCAAAGGTCTGAGAAGCAGGAGAGCTGGTGGTGTCACTCTCAGTTTGAGGCTGAAGGCCTGAGACCCCGGCGGACTGCTGGTGCAAGTCTCAGAGTCTGAATGCTGGAGATCCTGGAGTTCTAACGTCCAAAAGAGGAGAAGAGTGTCCCAGTTCCAGAAGGGAATGAATTTGCCCTTCCTCTGCCCCTTTTTTGTACCTGGGCCCTCAGCTGATTAGACAGTATCTTCCCACAAAAAGTAAGGGCTATTTTTTTTTTTTTTACTCAGTCCACTGATTCAAATGCCAATCTCTTTAGAAACCACCCCCACAGACATACTCAGAAATAATGCTTTACTAGCTCTCTGGGTTTCCCTTAATCCAGTCAAGTTGACACCTAAAATCACCACACCATGATGAACCAGACAGGGTGGAGGGTGTGATTATTCCCCTAGTCATTGCATCATAGCCATGTCATTCATCCAATACCTAGTCAGGCTACACTACATGCTAATGAACAGATGTTGTTCTTTGGGTCGGTGATAAGACTCACAGAACCAAGAGTCAACACATTTGATTGTATGGGTCTGGGTGGAACACACCAGCCAAAACTGTAAGGGAAACCCTGAGCTACAGGTACTCCATTTGAAAACATATCTCAGTTTTGCATATTTGGTTTTCATATGTGATTTTGCCATCTATTTTGCATGTGTGATTCTGCCATCCTAACCTTCAGTTATGCTCACCTCAAGCTATTGCCCCATTGGGCAATTTACAGCCTTTTCCATTTTTTTCCATGAATTTAATCATATAATACCTTTGAAATGGTTATTGCTACATGCTGTAATAGATACAGGGGATATAAAGTTGAGTACAACAGCATTCTTGCCCTGTAAGAGCCCACAGGCAGGCGGGGGAGATAAGTATTACAGATTAATACACTGTAATAGCTATGGAGGGGACCCTGCTGTGCTTTGCTATGGTTTGTTTCCACCAAAACTCATGTTGAAATTTGATCCCCAATATGGTGGCATTGGGAGGTAGGGCCTATGGTAGGTGTTTAGGTCTTGGGGGCAGATCCTTCATGAATGGCTCGGCACTTTCTCCTGGTAGTGAGTTCTCCCTCTGGCAAGACTGGATTGCTTTCCCTGGGAAACAAATTAGTTCCCATGAAAGTAGGTCGATATAAAGCCAGGATACCTCTGGGTTTTGTGTCTTCGCATGTGTCCATTTCCCTTTGATTTGCCATGTTGTGATCAGCAGGAAAGCTCTCACCAGAAACCAGGGCTATGCCCTTGAACTTCCCAGCCTGCAGAACCATGAGCTAAATAAAACTCTTATTGGTTAATTATGCAGCCCCACATATTCTGTTATAGCAACACAAAACAGACTAAGACAGACCCTTATTCCAAGTTTGGAGGGAAGAGGAATCAGAGAAGGTTTCCAGAGAGAGAAGGCTCTTGGGGTCAAGTTCTGGAGGAAGAATGGGATTTGGTTTTGTAGGGGGAGAAGGGAAAGTGTGCCAGGCAAAGGTGGCAGCATGTGCATAGGCTGCTAGTGAGAGTAGAAGAACCCCTGGGACACCACAGGTAGTTTCAGTGTGGCAGCAGCTAGGTTCAAGCATGTGCAAGGGATCAGAGAGGCATTTGGACACACATCCTAAGGGCAACAAGAGCTACTGAAGGATTGATCAGAGGCATTACAGGATCAGACCTGAAATTTCTGATGATTCTGGCTGCAGTATGGAAAATGGATTGAAAAGGGCTGGATTGCATGCAGAAGGCCCTGCTGAGCTGTCGTGATGGGAGCCGGAATCAACCTGAGTGGCAGTCAGGAAGGAGGAATGTAGTCGGTCTGAAAGATATAAAAATAGAATTTGCGACTGATTGGATATGGAGGCAGATGAGGGAAAAGATAAGAGCCAAACCTTAGCCCTGGAGGTATGGATAGATGGGGTGCCATGAACTAAGACAAGGAACCCCAAGCAGCAGCAGGTACAAACATACTTTCCTCTTCCTGTAGCCTCTGAAGAAGAAGGCCTGGATCCACTAAGTGGCCCAGAAGGAGCTGGGCAGGGGGCTTCATCTACTGGGAACTCTGAGGATCCCTCTCTCCTCAAGAGGCTGCCCCTAGACATGAGACTGCTACTGATTCCCCTTTAACAGCCTGAAGGGGATGGGATGGTCATGCGTGGCATTGGGCACTGGACACTGCCAACCCTGGAGTGTAGAATGAGGCTACTTGCCTGTGAACTAAAGAGAAGTGTTCCCGAGCCAACCACCCTTGCAGGGACTCTGGACCCTGACTGAATATGAGAAGGTGGCTCGTGGCTTGCACTTGCTCTCATAAGGCAGGCAGACCACGTTGAAGGCAGGGCTTTTCCTGGCAGATCCTGCTCACTCCTGAGGCCCAGGGAAGTGAATACCTCTGACTGTGGTTAGCTGGAGACCTGAGTCCTATCTTGGCCCTGTAGGAAGCTGAAGAGCTGCTTGAAAGAGATCATGTGCATAGTACACCAACACAGACTCTGCTTTCTCTGAAAAGCAATTTCAAAGCCACTTCATTCTCCATCTGCATTTGGCTAATAGCCTGATTACAACCACACTAATAACCTTCAAACATTCTTGGGAGTAGCCTTGGCTCTGAAAGGTGTCGCCTCCCTTTCTCCTTGCCCGATCTCATGCTTCTCTGTGACTGCAATGAAAACAGCTGTGCATTCCTCCCAGGGCCTGAATTGCTTGGAGGAAAGGCAGATGGCTGTGGGCTAATTCCTAAAGTGTACTTCTGGGGACCATCAGCCTCAGTTCCCAATCAGGGCTACAGGTCAGAGCAAGAACAATTCTCCATGAATATGGATGCCAAGGATGGGAACTGATTGCTTCTCTCCTGCAGGGCAAAGCTATCGCCCTGGGTGGGGAGTACATTTTTGCTGAGATACAGGGTCTAGGGAAGTGTTGTCCTCTGAGTCACAAGGCAGGACATTTTAAGATTTAGGATGCTGGTCACTGGGATAAAGGTGTCACTACCAGGAGAGGCAGCACAGAGAGGAATTTGTGTCTGTCATACAGTCCCTCCATTAATTATTGCCTCTTACTCTTACAGCACTGAATTAAGAAGTTGGATGGTCAAGGTGCTGAGAAGGATTTTTGCAGTAGCTAAGAATTTGGATGGATGAACATCAAGGTGTCTCCCAATTTAAGAGGCTAGGTGTCCTCATTTGTGCCTTAGCTGATATTATTCCCCTTGGGTTGCACTTTGTCCCTCTTTCCTATTGTCCAAATCTCACCCAATCTCTATGGTTCAATTCATGCCCCATCCACTTATTCTTTGAATCCCTCCCTGATGGCCCCAGTCCACACTAACATGACTTTTACTGTCTGAAGATCTTAGTTACTGCAATGGCCTCCAGATGGGCACCTTATTATATGCTGCCATGTTTACTTGTTGCTATTCCTGGGCCTTATCTACCCGGCGAGATTATGAATTACCTTGTGATCAGGGCCGACACCCTTTGCTGTCCATTCCTAGTTTCCTATGCCAAATTAGTGAGTGTTGAGCAGCCAGCGTTCTAAGGGATAAGTCTCCAGGATGCTCAGAGAGCCTGGGCATTGTCACTAGATGTCATCCCTGGGCTGTGGAATGCCTCACCCCAAGAGAGATGCCCCTGATTTCAGGTCCACAGGCTTCCCTTTAGTGTCTCAGGAAAACAGGACTGGACATTTCTTCCCCTTTCTGCTCTTCCATAGCCCCTTGATAGAGCCATGGAAGAGGGATGCATTCTGATTGGCTTTATTATTTGGCTGACTATTTTTTTGTCTGGTGCAGCAGCCAAGACAGAGTGCTGTGCTCTGGCCTGATTTAGATGGCCTTTTACTAAAGATGGTGCATGTGGCACATGACAGTGATGACCAGGGACAATTATTACCTATTTAGAGACCCTGAACCATTCAGGGGCTTCCAGGTGGTGATCATGGAGGACCTGCGCTTGTTCCCTCTGAGTTCTTGTGGGGGTCACACTGGGGTCATCCCTTCTCCTTAGGGTAGGCCATTGATCAAGTACCCAGTCAGTTAGATCTGAGGCATGGGGAAGAGAGAGGGGGAGAGAGAGAGAGAGAGAGAGAGAGAGACAAACGGACAGAGACAGACTGACTGACTTTGGGACTGCAGTAGAGTGGAAGAAGTAGCTAGAGGTGAGACAAGAACATAGGCTGATGCAGGTGGTTGATACACAGGCTGGTGCTTTTTCCTAAGGATTGCAGACTTGATCTCATCTTGGGTCCCATTCTCTAGGCTCTCACAGCACCCCACTTGCTTATTCCCCAAATGCCGTAGATGACCATAATTCTACAGCTTCGCCCAAGCCATTTCCTTTCCCTGAAAGACCCCTCAGCATCCCTTTCATCAGTGTCCATTTGACAAATGCCTACTCACCCATTAAGCCTTCGCTCAACTATCTCCCGTATTCTGTAGTATTCTTGGCCCCCAGAATTCCAAAATGTTTTTACAGTTCTCTTTTACTTTGGCACTTTTCCTAGGAAGCCATACCCCGCTGTGTGCCTGTCTCACTGTGAACTCTTGAAGGACTCAGACTATGCCTCATTCGCCTTTGCATCCCAACACTACCCAATGCCTGACGCATCATCGGTGCTCAATTCATGTTAGTGAAATTGCACTGAGTGAATTTCAATGGGAATAGGGAGCCATTTAGATGTTTTTAAGCAGGAAACAGATATATTTTTCTAGTGCTGGAGATTTTGACTGGGGACGGGGATGTTATTGCAAATAGTGAAGGTCAAGTTCTGGACCTCAGCTAAGAGGATGTAGGAAGGGATGGAGTAAACACAGATTTCACAGGATTTGATGGCAGGTGGGGCAGAGAGGCTGAAGGAGAAGGAGGGTTAGCGGTTGCCTCCTAGGCTATTACGTGAGGAGGTGGGACCCAGGGGGTGCCATTAAGGGAGGCATGTCCTATGGGAGGAGGAGGATGGGAACATGTCCCAGAAAATAATGAAGTTTCTCCAAAGCCAAAGAAAAAGTTTAAGAGCATTCCTTTCCTAAAACTAGTAAAAGAAGTATCTTTCACATGAGGAAATCTAAGATCTAATGGTCAGAGCAGGTAGATTGGGCTGTTTGCATTCTTGGTTAAAGAGAGAGAATCCAGGCATAAGGGAAGGTCAGTTCATTTCAGCCACTTACTCTAAGGGCTGGAGCCTTTAGAGGTCAAGGAGGGAGAGGAAAAGCTTTTTATCCTGTACCAATTCCCCAGCCACTCATGCAGCCTCTGCACTCTGCCTCAAGGTAGCTCATGCTGGGAGTCTTACCTCTGACTTCTTTTTGTGTTTAAAGAGAGATGTATTCTGGGTTTTGAAAGCAACAAGCCCATCTGTTACTGGGGCCAACGGCTCAGGTTAGATCACCACTAATCTTGCTCTTCCTGTGTCCCTCAGATGTGGAAATAGCAGCTCAGTGGCATAAAGAAGTGGCTTTCTCCTGTGAGGGCTGTGCTGGACTCCTTCCAAGGACATATGACACTGAAGTCACCATGCAGTCTTGAGTTGCCCGATAGGTAGGCAGTGCTTCCAGCATCATGTGTACCTGGAGCACTACGGGCATTTTCATTATGTGCATGGACAAAACTTAACCCAGCTTTCTTTAAATTATATGTGTCTTGATGTTTCCCTGGTGACATTTGAGCTATTCCCCGGGCAGGATGGTAAGAACTGGAACTGGACTCAGGATGGTGTTTTTCAGAGGGGGGGTAAAAAGGACCCAATACAGAGGTAGAAAAGGCAGGAGAGAAAGAGTAAATGGTCAGCACTAAGCTGGTGAATGCTGCAGGAATGTGGAACCCTGGCCATGTTTAAATGAGAGAATGCCCTGTTTCTTCTTTGATGTCCAGAATTCAGCCATAGTGGACCACCCTTAGTAGATCACATTTCAAACTTTCAACT
The DNA here is from genome assembly GCF_037993035.2 of Macaca fascicularis. Lineage (NCBI taxonomy): Eukaryota > Metazoa > Chordata > Mammalia > Primates > Cercopithecidae > Macaca > Macaca fascicularis. Next base: position 140,447,120 of record NC_088381.1, on the reverse strand, counting down.
TAGTTTCTCAGAAAATTTTCATATAGATATAAATTACACATGGCTATGAATAGAGAATTCTGGGTAAAGAGAAATGATTGGTAACATTGTATCACTCAGGAGTTACTGATTATAATGAAGGCAGTTCAGGCATCATTGTTATTGTCAAATAATATACCTGCCTGTTACAGCCCCCTGTTGGGAACTTCAGTGTAGATATGCATGAAGATGACTTTAGCAGATAAAATGGGGTGCAGCCTCAGGTGCCTGGGGCCCTCTTCCCGCAGCCTCACCATACAGATTGCACTGATGTTCCAGAAATAAAAGGAAGTAGTTCTCTGAACAGAGGCAAATGCTTCCACAAAGCCCATGTGTTTACTTCACCTGAAAGGCACAGGACGTCTCAGAGCATTAGACTCTCAAACTGGAGCCCAGATTCAGAATTTGTTGTAAATTAATATTACTAATATTTTGGATCTTCTCTGAAAATCATCAGTTCTTGCCAAGGTATAGTGGGCAGCAAGTTAGAAGCACTGAGGGACTGGAAAGGGGCAGTTGGATCCATCATGCTGAGAAGCCCTGATTGACAGTGAGGAAGAAGAGAGTCAGATTTTAGCTCCCCAAATCTGTCTGCATCGTGGGACCACAGCATGGCTCAAAGAACAAGTATCACATGTCTGTTATCACAAAACGATATTGTAACGGATACTCATTTTGATGATGTTTTTGCAAATAATTCTGTTCCACACAGCTAAAATGAACAGAGAAAAGGGTTTATGTTTCAAGGTGTTGAAAGTATTCTATGAGATTACAGATGTGTTGCAATCTGTCTGCTGCCAACAGTATATGAAAGGAATGACATCATTGTGTTGGAAACCTGGATCCCTTTGCTACATATTATCACCATTTATTTTATTTCTACTACAGATAGGATAATGTTATTCAATGAAGACTCTGTATGTACTTTTTGGGAGGAGAAAAATACAATCTTGTTTTGTTGTTGGGAACTCCATATGTGTGTGTAATATACGCCCCCTTACGTGGCCAAATAGAGACATGTCTAAACTGGTTTTATAGGAACTGGAGAAAATATCCTATATAGAAAAACTGGGAGAATAAAATTTGTACTTTCAAGGAAAGGAAAGTAAAATGTCACAAGAGAGCTTTCCTCAATTGTATTCAAGGAGACTTGAATTTGGTGTGAGGCAGTTCACCTAGAATCTATGGAAGGTCGAATGACTGAAAAACCAAAGTGCTGTCGGCCTCAGACTGCCTTGCTTGTGAGGCAGTTCTACAAGATGGCCCGTGAAGACAGGAACGGGAGCCTCTGGCTCTGGCCGTCTGAGGAGACATTCCCAGAGCAGTTCAGGAAGGACGGGTGGGATGCCTGGCCAGAACGAGGGCAGGGAGCCCAAAGCAAGCCAATCTGGGGCTCAGATAGGCTGGCTTGAAAATGGAACTGCTTTTAAATATATTTATTTTATTTTAAATTGACACATAATAATTGCACATATTTATGGTGTACATTATGGATATTTTGACACCTGTGTACATTGTGTAATGATCAAATCAGAGTAATCTGAACATTCATCACCTCAAACATTTATCATTTCTTTGTGGTAGGAGTATTCGAAACCTTCTCTTTTAGCTATTTTGAAATATATAATACGTTATTTGCAGAACTGATGGGGGTGGTGGAGAAAGGTTTGTTCCAGATGTCCTTCTGCAGGCAATCTGGCTGGAGCTGGAAGCATGCCCATCCCTTTCCTGTCCTTGCTGCCTTCAGGCCACCAACCTATGAAGTCTGTCCAAGAGCCCATCTCCTTTTGAAGGAACACGGGTTGTTTATTCTATCCTCTCCTCACCCTCAATGCCCTCACCTATGAACCTCCAGGTCACATTTCCATATTCCCCCAGGACAAGGGCACCAGTCCCCAGCTTCCAGGCTCTTCCTCCATTTCACCTCCTGCTGTCATTCTGAGTAACTCCAGTGTCCCCTGATGACCTACACAATCCTCATCTTCTCCATCATGACCCTTGTATGCCTCTCCAGTCCAGCTACCCCATGGAACACCGTGGTTACTTCACAATTGCTCTACCTCTGAAACAATAAACTCTGAATGCTACCTCCTACCATTTACCTACCTTACAGCCTATATTTCCAGATAACTCACTCCTAGGCTGCCAGCTCTATCCTCACCCACTTTGGAACCAGCTCTGGTATCTACTGGCTCCATACAGTTTCTCCACCCTGATTTGAATCCTCTGAAATCCTCAACGCCCACCTCTCCCTTTCTAACCCCATATTCAATGAGTCACCAGAGGCTTTACATCCTACTGCAGCATCTTATCAATCTTTCCCTCTCTGCACCCTTACTGCTAGGCCCTAACCTGTTGGAGCCATCATGACCTGTCATTGGTATCTAGGTCTGACCTTTTTCAGCCTTTGTGCCCACTCCAGTGGCCCACACTGCACACTCTGCTCATGGAGTCCACCCACTGCACCCTCAACAGGTGGGGGCTTTTCACGCTACCTCCTTCTCCACTTCCTCCTAGGGCAAATGAGTTGCCCCTGGCCATGTGCATTCTATTTGTACCTATGCCCCTCTTACTCACATCACAGTAGGTTGGTTACATATCTGTAACTTCTACCAGAAGATGTGGTCTTTGAGGACAAGAACCACTTTCTCTCAACTCTCTGAGCTTAGTAGGTGGTATAACACCTGCCACATGGCCACTCTCAATAAGCACTCCTCGACTTAAATGTCCTCAGATATACCTTCCATCAGATCTTCCCCCTGGGTCATTATCAGGGCAGCCACCAAGCCCGGCTTCACTCCTATATTTTTTCTGGGAGGAGACACACTCCTGCCTTCCTCTTTGCAATGCCAGTTGCTGGGGTGGTCACTCCTGTTCTGCCATAACATGAGGCTGGGCCGTGGAGGGGGTGGGAGGAGGCAGCAGGGACTGGGGAAAGTCACAGAACACTGTGTGAGTGAACTGGCAGAACTTCTGTGGGCTCACCAGCTGGCACCCTGGGAGAGAGCCAAAGAGAAAGTTCGTTTTTTCCTGCCCAAAGCTCAGAATCCTGAGAGCAGCCATGAGTCTGAGTGCTAAAGGCTTAGGAGTGAGAAGTGTCAAGGTCACCTCTGCTTTGTGCCTGACCAGGGAGGGGCATCGTGGATGTTGTATGTGTGTGTGGGTGTTGCAAACCACTGGGCATGTCTGGATAGCTAATAGCATGCTTCCGTGGCCGACAGAGAGGAAGATCCACTAATCCAATTTGTAATTTATCTTTTGGTTTGCTCCCAATGTTTTCCCTTTGTTTCTGGCTTGATGCATTTATCTGAGGGCTCAGTGAATTCACCTTGGCAAAGTCTTGCATGAATAGGAGCATTTAACTCAATAGATCAGCTCACAGTCGTGTGTGTGTGTGTGTGTGTGTGTGTGTGTGTGTGTGTGTGTGTGCAGCTTCCTTAACCCCTAAGTGAGGGCCTCCCTCCCAGGAAGGGAACCCAGGATTGGTTGCTGCAGAACAGCTTTGTAAGGGTGGCAAGCAGAGAGCCAGCAGAAGAGGATGGAGCTGGCTTAGAGAAATTCTGAGCGCAGCCAGGCCACAACTCACAGACTAGGGTAGATAGAGGTGGGCATCTTTGGTTGGAGAAGAGGTGAATAGGAGCTATTTATGTATTCTGGACTTCTCTCTCCTTTCCTCCCGCTCTTTTTCTTTCTCTCCTCCCTCTCTCCTTTCCTGTTTCCCTCCCTCTCTCCCTCCTTCTTACCTTCTCTCTCTTTGTTTGTTGTTGTTTTTTTTTAACAGCTTTACTGAAATGTAATTCACATACCATACAATTTATTTGTTTAAAGTGTATAAGTCAATGCTTTTAATTATATCCACAGAATTTTGCACAATCTGTGCACATCACTACAATAAATTTTAGAACATTTTCATCACTCCTCAAAGAAACTCTATACCTATCAGTAGTGATTTTTCATTTCCATCCTGCCAATCTCCTAGAGAGTTGTTGTCTCTAGACAACAACTAGTCTACTTTCTGTCTCTATCAATTTGCCTATTGGACATTCTTTGTAAATGGAATCATACAATCTATAGTCTTTTGTGACTGGCTTCTTTCACTTAGCATAATGTTTTCAGGTTTCATCCATGTTGTGATGTGTATCCATACTTCATTCCTTTTTATTGCCAAATAATATTCCATAGTATGAATATGTCACATTTTGTTTAACCCATTTACCGGTTGACAGACATTTGAGTTGTTTCCATTTTTTGGTTATTATGAATAATGCTGCTAAGGACATTTGTGTTCAAATTTTTGTATGGCTGTATGTTTTTATTTCTCCTGGGTGTATACCTATGAATGGAATTGCTGCATCATAGAGTAACTCTATTTTTATGATTTTGAGGAAATTTCAGACTGTTTTCCAAAGTGGCTGCAGCATTTTACATTACCACCATTTTATATTCCAGAACTCTTTACATTCTCACTGACACTTGTTAAAATCTGCCTTTTTTATTATAGCCATCCCAGTGGTTGTGAAGTGGTATCTCATCATGGAATTTATTTACATTTCTCTAGTGGCTAATGATGTTCAGCATCCTTTCCTGTGCTTGTTGGCTATTTGTGTATCTTCTTTAGAGAAATATCTGTACAGATCCTTCACCCATCAATTCATTGCATTATTTATTCATCTTATTACTGAATTTTAAAAGTTCTGTGTATATTCTAAATATAAATACCTTGATAGCCAGATATTTTCTCCTAATCTGGGATATCTTTTCACTTTATTGATGGTGTTCTTTGAGCCACAACAGTTTAAAATTTTGTTAAAGTTCAATTTATCTATTTTTTATTTTGTTGTTTTTATTTTTAGTGTTTTATCTAAGAAACCATTGCCCAATCCAAGATCAGGAAGATTTACTTCTATGTTTTCTTCTAACAGTGTGATAGTATTAGCTCTTCTATCCATTTTCAGTTAACTTTTGTATATGGTGTGAGGTAGGGAATCAAATTTCATTTTTCTACTTCTGTTTCATTTAGTTATCCCAGCACCATTTGTTGAAAAGATGATTCTTTCCCCTAATGAATTGTTTTGGCACTCTTGTTAAAAATCAGTTGGCTATAAATGCATGGGTTTATTTCTAGACTCTCAATTCGATTCCATGTATCTATATGTCTCTCCTCTTACCAGTATTACACTGTCCTGTCTTGATTACTGTAGCCTTGTCATGAGTTTTGAAATCAGGATATTTCTACTTTTTGTGTCCACCTTTCAGCACACAGAGCAAGGCTGGGTGTAGGTTCAGTGGAAGATCTGACTTGATGGGCTGAGGACATATAAGGAGAGGAAAGGCCATGGTAAGCATGAGACCGGGAGTCAGGGACCCTAGTCTTTAATCCTTGCCCTGCCATAAGCCTGTATAACCTTATGTAAGTCACTTGATGTTTCTGGGCCTCTGTTTCCTGTTATGTAGAATGAAGGCTCTGAGTTGGTTGACTGTTAAAGGAATTTTCAATTCTAATAATCTGGAGGCGTGGGGGATTCAGTTTACGTAAGAAAAGTCCATCACAGGACCCTCTAATTTTATAGCTAAGCATTCATAGACTTTCACTTACTTGAAACTTAGGTATGGGAGAGGAACTGTACAAGACAGATCTGGATTATGCTCTCATACCAGATAGCAATGAAATTCCCAAACATTATCAAGGTCATGTCTAAAGACTCAGGTTCTCACTGGCCAAAGATGGGACACTTTGGATATCAAAAAACACAATAAATGCAATGGATCAAAATATATTAAATATATTTAAATTCATGAGTTCATAATGTTGCTTAGCAAAACTCCAATTATTTGGAATTTGTGAATTTTTAGATCTCTCACTGAGGGGACCCCTGGGTCATCTCCTCCAGTTGACCTGGTTTTCATGGCTGTCTCACTCTACCCTGGATCCCCATGTCCCTGGGTTCTGTTCCAGCACTGTGTTTACAGTTAGCTTTTATCACTTTGCTAAATCTGTGTTAATCTATTTGGAGAAGGCATGGGAGAACTCCAGAGTTATTGGTAGGAGCCGGTCAAGCACTGCCTGCTAACTTAATAGATGATGCTTCACTCTGATATTCACTATTGCTTATACTATGCTGTAACCACCACCAAAAATCAAGATGGAGAATAATTCCATTACCCCTTTGTGCCCCTTTATAATTCCATTTCACACTCTGATAAGTACCATTACTTCCCTTTGTTTCCAGGTACAGTTGTCCCTCAATATTCATTGGGGGGTTAGTTCCAGGACTGCCCCCTCTTCCCATGGATACCAAAATCCAAGGATGCTCAAGTCCCTTTTATACAATGGTGTAGTATTTGTCTGTAACCAAAGCACATCCTCCTATATACTTTACATTCTCTCTAGATTACTTATAATACTTAATATAATGTAAATGCTGTGTAAATCATTTTAATGCTATATTGTTTTTTAATTTGTATTTTTACTGTTGTATTGTTATTTTTTAATTTTTAAAAATATTTTTCATCCATGGTTGTTGAATCTATGGAAACTGGATACAGAGGACTGACTTTAAGTAGCTTCTGTTAGAAGAAAGCGTGCGTTCTCTTCAATGTGTAGGTTATGTGATCATATGCTTTCTCAAACAGGGGCTCACATATTTTGAGGGGTTAAAAAGGTGACTTTTTAGTGAAGAAGTATGGCCCACCAACCTGAGGGGCTGGGTGGTAGTCATGACCTAGACGCTAAGCCCTGCTCCTCCAACTCTCTCTGCTCTTCCCACTGAGGGCCTCAGTTTCTTTATGGATAAAACAAAAGGCTGAGGAACGTGCTACCTAGATGTGCAACTGAGCTAAGTGAGGGAAGACAAGCTAAGGTCACATAGTGTATAACTCCTTGTTCATTCATTCCCTCCCTCCCTCCCTCCCTCCCTCCCTCCCTCCCTTTTTGACAGTCTCACTCTGTTGCCTGCCAGCAATTGTGTGATCTCGGCTCACTGCAACCTCCACCTCCTGGGTTCAAGTGATTCTTGTGCCTCAGCCTCCCGGGTAGCTGGGATTACAGGTGCTTGCCATCATGCCCAGCTAATTTTTGTATTTTTAGTAGAGATGGGGTTTCACCATGTTGGCCAGGCTGGTCTCAAACTCCTGGCCTCAGGTGACCCAGCCACCTCAGCCTCTCAAAATGCGGTGATTACAGGTGTCAGCCTGGCCTGTATGTGGCTTTCTAAGAAAGGCAGAACTACAGGGTGAGAAAACAAACCAGCAGCTTCTGGGAACAGAGGGGTAGGTGGATGGAATTAACTATAAAGGGGCACGGGAACATTTTGGGGTATGAAATTATTCCCTATTTTGATTTTCAGTGGTGGTTATATCATTGTATATGTTTGTCAAAACTGATAACAGTGTTGTAATATAAAAGTGAATTTTAATGTAGGTAAATTATAGCTTAATAAACTAACAGACAGACACACACACACACACACACACACACACACACCCCCCAGAGAACCAGAGAATCTCACAGGTTCCTCCCTGTGTTAATATTCACTGTTCTCTACTGAGGGTGCGATCACAGGCAAGGCCACAGGAAGAGATATCCAGGGACTTGTCTCATGTTTTAAATGTCCCCTCCCTGATCCCTCCTGCCCCTTCCCAACCCAAAGCCATCCTGTGATGTAATGGGAGAAAGAGAAGAACCAGGCTTTATTTTCTTGGTTGGAAACTGTAGGGACGAGGCTGCTCCTCCCGTGGAGGTCCATGTGTTCCCTTGGACGCCAGGTGTTCTCAGAGAATGGAGGCAGGTCCTTGTCCTAGGTCAGAAGGCAGAGTCACTGGCCTGTAATGGAGTATTTTGGAACAAGAGCTCAGAGTCCAAATCTCATGGAAGTAGCCATGAGGCCCATCGGACAAACGGGAATCTAGATGGGCAGTGGGAATCTGTACTGTTTCCATTTTCCATGCGGGGTCTGGGGAGGAGGCCCCTGGCCTGCCACTCGGCTGTTTCTCAGGCATAATGCAGGGCTATTGATTGAGGCCACCCAAGTGACACACAGGGAACCAGGCCCTCGCTGGGAAGAAGGGAGTCAGGGGCTTGTGAGAGGCAGAGAGAGGCCGCTGCCTACACAGGCAAACAAAGCCCACAGCCTCGAGGCTGGCGGGAAGGGCGGCTCTCAGGGGCTAGGCTGCTGGGGAGGTTATCTATCTGGCAGGGATTTGCAGACATACCCGGCCTTCACTGCCTTTCAATGCCTGTCTCAGACATGGCTCCAGCTAACACCAGCACCCATTCTGTGAACATTTACCATGTGACAGGCCTCGGCTAAGCCCTCTGGATTAATTCACAGCCACCCAAAGATTTTGAAACTCTCATTCTTGTTTCACAAATGAGGACACTAAGGCTCAGAATGAGGGTGGCTCTGGGGCTCTGCACTCACAGGCTGTTTCTTTATTTTGTCTGCTGAGATAAGCCAGACTTGGCCAGGACACCTCCGGGCTCTGAGGAGAACTGAGCCCACACTGTAAGTGAGCAAGAGCGTACCAGAGAGCTCTGTGACAGATGGAGCTCACGTGGCTACACCCCACAACCCAGGCCCCTTTAAAATTAGCCAGATCCCGCAGCCTCTTTTTGGACAGGGGGCCATACCCCTCTGTGTACGGGGTCTGGTGCAGATCCAGTAACCCCCACTGTGGGTGCTGAAGGACTGGGTACAGAGAAAGGGGCCCAGCTACTGGTATCAGAAGTCCCACAGGGGGGGCCAGGGGTTCCTATGGGTGTTTCTGCAAAGGAAGGGTGGCGGAGGGAGAGCCTGCTGGGCACAGCTCTGTGGGCCCAGGAGGGGATACGCGTCTCAGAGAACTACTTGGCTTTGGAGGCTGCCACATCTCAGGAAAGGTTTTAGGACCAGAGACACTCATCAGAGGCCCCGGTGGTTCCTCGGAGGCTGGGATCAATGGACAATTGGAGGCTAGCAGCAAAGGAAATGACAGCTTCATGCCTGCTATGCCACAAGTCCCCAGAAGGGTATAGGGAGAGAGGCAGCTGTCAGGATGGATCTCATTCTTGGGTGGGCGCAGCTTTTTGTGTTATAGTTGGTAGCCCCAAATCTCCACCTTGATTCTGGACCTGAAAGCAGAGCTCTGCTCTTGGCGGTCAGTAAGGTAGTGTACATGCACAGCAACAGCCTGATAAGCAAAGATTCTGGAACTAAGCCAGATGGTCCAGCTGAGAAGGCAGGCGCAGCTCTGGGTTCCCTGGAGGTGGTGGCCATGGTCAAAGAGGACAGGAAAGCATGGCTCTTTTGGGGGTGGACCAGGACGTGAGGTGGGACATGTTATGGACCTGAGGCAGATGTGACCTTGATCTTGACTCTGTGGGGCAGAAAATCCTACACAAGCAGGTGGCCCAGGGGTTGAGAGACGAGTTGGTTCCCTTGTAGCTGTGACTGGGATCCCATTCTCATGCCTCTGAACTCATTTCTACCTTTAGGAGCAAAATTTCTGCCACTGAAGTATGCAGCTAGGTGTTGGCCTTATCATTCATAGAGGGATTGCAGTACACTAGCACCGCCTTTTTACCTTGCGCTCGTGCTCCTCTTGTCAGCCTGATGCTCTGGCTCTCAGAGTCCGGCTGCTTTGGTGTTAGTGGGAAATGCAACTGTCTGTCACTCAGGAAACAGACTCTGTGTAAGAAGCACCGTCTGTATGCAGCAGACTTCGACCCTGGGATCTTATTCAAGAGGGTGTCAGAGCAGCCATAGGGTTTTATACCTGAGTACAGACAGTGGGGCCTGGAGAACCCCCCAGTCAAGGAGACCCTGGCAGAGTCAGGGACTTTGGCCTTCTGGTGACACCACTGTCCCTACCTAACAGAATGAGTCCAATGCCCCAGAGCTCTGGCTTTTCTGTGCTGCTTGGCAGCCTGGTTGGGAGTGAGAAGGAAACAGACGTGTGTGTGTGTGTGTGTGTGTGTGTGTGTGTGCGTGTGTGTGTATGTGTGAGATAATGGGGAAGGATGGGGTGTGCGGAGGGGTGTTCGATTTTTCTAGAGGCACATTCTGCGCAACAAACCCCCAAACCAAGGAGCCACACAGAGTTAGCTGGATTGAAGTGGGTTCAAGTCATTTATTTTTAGACCGTACCAGCATGTTTGGTTCTGGGGTCCAATCCCCAAATTCCAGAAAAATAAACTAATGAGAACCACATGCACTAAGAGGAGGCCATTCCGACGTGTCCGTGATCATGCGGTGAGTGGGCTTAGAGTATAGAACAGGGGTCCCCGGTGTGGAGCAGGGCCTTCCCTCCCCAGACAGCTGACAGCAGCTGGCTCTGAGCCCTCATCGGGGCTGGGGAGAGGGCCGAGCCCTGGTCATTTGGACCCTGTCGCCACATAGACCCGGGCCCCTTATTGCTACATTTGCTACTTTGCTACTTTATGGCCCCTGGGTCTAGCCCAGGGGATGCCTTATCACTGGGTGGTACTAATGAGTAGGTTGCTGGCATCTGCTGTTGCTATGGTTACACGAGCACAGGCCTCTCTTCAGAGGGTCCCATGGTGAGTTATTAGTGATTCATTTGGCCACTATTCAACTTATCCCATGGTCTTTGCTACATATTCAACTTGGGCAGCTCCTTTTCGAGGCTGGTGGTGCATTATCTCCCCCCGAGCCCAGAGCTTCCCAGCTCCTGGACCTTGCAGCAACACCTCCCTCCAATACATTTTGCAGAGCCCAAAGGAAGAGAGCCCTCAATCCTTTCCCTCTTCTGGGAAGGCTTTCCTGGTGGCGGTTTTTGAAGCTCATGTATTTGGAGCAGAACAGGAGGGATGCATTTTAGGAAAAACATCACCTTCCGTAATCACCAAGGGAGCCAGTAGGGTGGCAGGCTCCCGGCTCAGCGTCCTGTTGGTGAGGTAGTTAGAACATCCCAGGAATCCTGCCAGGGAAGAAGCCCCTGGAGCACGTCCCCATGTGTTCAGCTAGTCCAAGCTGCAACTCAGAGTCGCAAGAGGTCCCTCCCAGGGTGCTGGCCGGGGCCCCCTCACGGCCACTCAGCGGCGGTGAGCCTGGAGCGCAGGTCCGGCTGACTGCACTGGCAGTTGGGCCTTGCTTTGTTCCTGGGGTATAGCAACACCTTCCCAGGAGAACAAAGCTGACACATCACTTTCTGGAAGGGCAGGAGGCTCCTCCCAAGAGAGTTCCTGCTGCTTAGGTCAGGCCATCTGGTTGTGGCTGGACATTTATATGTGCCAACCTACAAGCTTTCTTCTTCCCATGTAGGGAAAGGTTATTTTAGTCAGATGCCAGTGCCTGGTGCCTTGTGTATCTAACCCGATGGGTGGCTGGTCACTTGCTGCAGCTGCCCTGATGCTGTGGCTGTGGGGCTGCTAAGATGTGGCTGGAGAGCGCTTTTCCTCTTAGGGAGGAGTCCTAGGCCCAGAGACCACACCCATTCAGGGAGGCTAAGGCAGCTTCTAGCGGGCAGGACAGGGTAGGGGAACCTGCTTTGCTACAGAATTGCCTGCAAACATCTAATCTAGTCTGAATTTTTGGCTGTGTAGACCAGGCCAATCGGGAACGGGCCAAGAACAGATCTTCCAAATGTACTTACATGACCAAGGTCTGTGTGGTAGATGGACTTTGGATAGGCAGCCTCATTCCACTCCCTTCTTGCAAGCCTCTGGCTTGATCTACTGGGGAACACGGGTGCCTTAGCTGCGGGGTGGTGTGAGAGGGTTATTGCTCTGGGTTTGAGTCCATCTGAAGTCTCCTTAGCTCCGTTGTGCTTACTGCCCCTCCCCTCTGGATGTCCCCAGAAGTGCTTGTAAGCCTGCAGCCAGCTCTATCTCAGGGCCAGAGACCACCCGGCTCTGGGCAGATCCTCTGGGGATCTCCAGGGAGACACCAGTCAGAAGAAGGGGGCGCAGAAGGAATGGCCAAGAAGCCAACCCTGCCCTGTCTGCAGCCTAGCTTAGAATGCCCCTGCACCACGGGGAGAAGCAGGGGGCAGCCAAGCCCCTTGCCCAGGATAACTGAGGGCACTGAGGTGCCTGCTGTTTGGGAACACCCTTTGCCCTATTCCTGGGGGTCAGCACAGCCTGGGGATCCTTGGGCAAGGCTGCAAATGAACTTAGACTACAATTTTGTTCTGAAACAGGAGGTTTATACAAAGAGAAAGGGGATGAAAGGGGCCTGTCAAAAGACCCCATAATGGGGCTTCATGTCATTCATGCACTCATCAAGTGGTTACTGCCTCCAGAGTACCAGCCTCTGTGCTGAGCATGTGGTGTCCAGCAAGAATTGCCACGTCTGGAGACACTGAGGACTCCACATCTGTCATCTCTCCAGTTTCCACTGTGCCTCCGAGAGAGGGAAACTGGGGCATGGCCATCAAGAACTCACAAGGATACAACATAAGGAAGACTCCTAATGCCTGTGGCGGCACTGCTGTGAGGGACAGAAGGCTGGTGCCCTGGCGACAGGGCTGTGTGGAAGCAGACATAGACAGGACTCGGAGGTGGTGGGGTGGAAGGATGGGTCATCGGGGAGCACCCAGGAGGCCGGGTCTGCAAATAAGCAAGCATCTGAGCCTTCGGTCACCGGCTGGTGAATTTGGCTACATGAGAAAAGAAATACCAGTGATCGCTTTATTGCTTCTATGTTTTTTGTTTATATGCTCCCACGAGAGATTTTTTTACCTATGGCCAAAAATAGATCAAAGGAATGGATAGTCATAGCAAGTGGGGGAGTGAATGTCTGGATTCAAAAACAGGTTACTTAGTACAGCTCTGTCTGTGGGCTCATGGGTGTCACAATAATAATGACAATGATGATAGTATTAGTTTGCTAAGCACCTACTACGTATCAGGCACCTGACTCGGTGCTTTACATACATTACCTCACAGCCAGGTTGGCAAACGGTCATTTTGACACACACACAGAGGGAATACAGGTGGATCTTTTGCAGATTTTTGCATTTCCCCTAGGCGACCGGTTTAGAGGGGTGCTTTGGCTGGCCCTTCAGATAAAGACTGGGAGGAGAACCCTGCGGCCTGGCCTGGTCCCTTCGCAGCATACTCTGCTCCAGCTTCACACACACAGGAGACTTGACCCAGCAAAGGTCTCACCATGCCTGTCAGGACACTACCACGTGGGGGCTGCCAGCCCTGTAGTCCAGCCACCTCCTGGGCTGGGGACCCTCCCAGCTCCCACCTGGGGCTGCCAGAGGGGAGAATCCCAATGGCCCCTGAGTTCATGGCCATGTTTTATTTTGAGTAAAACATGAGGGAATAAATCAAGGAGCAAGGGGGCAAACCAGAATAAATTATGAAATAATTTTCTAAAAGATGGTCAGCCGAATTCCCGCAGCTGTGAAACAAGCTCTGTCATCTACACCAGTGCTTCCGTGGACGCTGGACCCTTGAGACATGTGATGGGACCTGAGGGCAGCCACCAGGCTGGCGGGGACCTCTCCGAACGCTGATCTCAAAGAGGGTGGAAAGAACTTGAGGTGGGGCAATCCATGAGGTTGCTTTCTCGCTGAAGACGTGATTTGGACATTTTACGTGAAAGCGGTGCCTGGTGCTGGCGGTGACACTCGGGTGGCCACAGAGATGTGAGGGATGACAGGCGGCGATGGGGATGTAGTGGCTGTAACTATGGGAGGTGCCAGGGAGGTGATGAAAATACTGGATGTGCTCTTGGTCCACTCATTCCTCTTGAATTTGCCGGAAGGTGTGACCCCACAGATAGCAGGGGAGTGAGGATAATAATAGAATCTTAAGTGGTAGTCGTGACAGGAACCCCACGACGTGTTCTCCCCTGAATGAGCTGGGATCAGGGCCTCTTAGCGAGTGGAGTGTTGGAATACAACTGTACAGAGAACAGAGGGCTGTGAACAGGAGCCTCCGCTGGGCCCAGCCCAGGCTCTGTGGACTCTTTCTTTCTGGTCTCCCCGTTCACCCACCGAGTCTCCCCACCATCGCCCTTCGTTGCCCTCACTCTTTCTCCTTCACAGTGACCAAGTCTCCCCGTAAGGAAACTCTGTCTGCAGATGTGGAGCGCCGCCGCCTGCCCGTGGGGTCCGCGGGCCCGGGCCCTGGACTTGCGGTGGGAACGGTCAGGAGGACTGCATCAGGCCCGTGAGGCGCTTGCCCGCCAGCGACTTTCCCTGCAGAGAGACAGCGACAGAGAGGCACGCACAGGCGCGCGCGCACACACACACAGGGACAGAGACACAGAGCCAGACAGGTGAATTAATTGTTGCATGAGCCATGGAGGCCAAACGACCAACCAACCCGACTGACTACCTTGATATTTGATCTCTAGGTATACGGGAGCCTTAACTTGGGACAGCTGGAGAAACCAGGGCTCCAGGGAAGGTTCAGGGAGTCCTGGAGGGTCCCCTCATGAGGGTGTGTTGCTGGGACTCTTTTTGGGGTGTGGGAAGTTTACTTACCAAACACCAGGTATTTAAACCTTCAGGTAGAGCAATTTTTAATGCTGGTGGGCTGCCCTGAACTTGATTTTGTTCACGTGGGGAGGAAAAGGTGGACTGGGGCATACTGAGGTCAGGGACGGGGGCTTGATTCAAATAGAGGGTGGCTAACGATCTGGCTGACTAGAAGCTAATGAATTCACTAGTCTTAAGAAGGCACAGTCCTGTTTGGAATGCAGGGTAGACACAAAGACCTTGAGTCCTCTTGATGACCAGTTCTGGGACTGTGAAAGTGGGGGGCATTTACTGGGGCTCAGAGCCACTGTAGGTCCCAGGGCAGTGCACTCCTGCTGTCTCCTATGTTCTTGGCTTCCCGTCTGTGGCACCTAGGGGCAGAGTTTGATGACCCCATACCAGGAAAGCCTACAAGCCCTCCAGCTATATCCATGTGGCAGTTCTTCTCAAAAACTAAAATAATGAACTGGATCATGAGGCCTGGTGCATCAGCCATAGAGGTGCCAGGAGAGTCCCATTGTCCATGTGCCCTGAGAGGTGGCGGAGAAGCCCCTGATCTAGGAGGGGAGTTGTGACTGGCCACCAGGAGGAAGGTGAGGGGGATGAGTGAGGGTCCGTCGCTTTGCTTATTGCCCTTACATAGTGTGTGCCCGTTCTTCAGGTCACCCTCTTTAGAAATCCATGTCATTGCACAGGGTTTTAGAGGAGAGTGTGGCTGGACCTAGGCAGATTGATCACTGTGTCTGGGAAAGCACTCCAAACCCATCCTATTATTGACAGCGGGTCAGCGACACCACTGCCATCTGTGAAGGGCAGCACGTGAGAGCTCGTCAGCATGGGCTGCAGTGTTTGGCCGTGAGATTGCAGGGGCCAGCGATTCCTCGTGTTCATTTCCAAGTGGGGTGTGAGGGCTCATCTTGTTTACTGGGCTTGGCTGCGTATAAGCTAGATGTAATTAAAAAAAATTGATCAGGTTTGTGAACCCTGGTAGGGTCCTCAATAAACCTGCTGATTGATGAATTGATGGATAACGGGTTTATCTAATAAACGAACACCACGGGCTGTGGATTTGCTGGATACAGGACAATGTGGCATCTGGCTTAGATCTCCATGAAGGGGCATGGCCAGCCTGACTTTGAGAATTCTGGTGCTACAGATGGGAGTTTGTCCAGAAATGAAATTGCCCTCAGGAGCTGTCAGAAAGTCTGCCTTTCCCTACCTTTCCTTGACCTTTTTTCTCCCCATTTCTTTCACTCCCCATTTTCACTAGTGAGACAAAACTTTTCATTTTTTTCTCCCCATCTTAAAATACACATACACACACACACACACACACACACATGTCTACAAAAATTTCCCCATCAGCAACCTTATCTGAATCTTCAAATACACTCAACTTAGCCTGCAGCAGGATACATTTATACTCGGCTAAGGAGTTTTTAATCAGATTTTGTAAAAATCCGAGAGCGTTATGGTGTCAGACTTTGAAAAATCACTAAGACAGAATGGCTACTCCTTTGTCTAGACCAGGTTAGGTATAACAATAGCTCTTAGAAGGCAGAGGGTGACCTTCAAGGGCTCCCCCAGCCCCGGGTTCTGTGGCACACACCCAGCTGTGACTCTCGAGTGCCCTTTCTTACATAGAGTGTGAGGCATTTGTCACTTGGGAGTGTGTCTTCCCAGTGCAGGCCCGAAGGCAGGAAGGATGGGGGCGTGGGGCATCCTCTCTGGGGAAACATGGGGCTGCTGAGTCTAGGGGACTCCTTGTGTGAGCTCTTACAAACCTCCCCTACCCCCTGTTACCCATGTCCATCCCTACCCTATGAAAGGCACAAAGGAAGTTTGTTTTCCTCTTAGGTGCTGCTTATTGCTGTGATAACGACCACACACCAGTATCGGCTCCTCCTCCTCCTCCCATCCCTCCTCCACCAGGGCCACAAATCACACAATGTGTACCCAAAAATATATGTTCTGAGTTTGCTATCCACAGCGTTTGGGGCTCTCATTTAGCTGGTGAATGGGGGAAAAAAATCACTCAAGCTTCTGAATAAGAGTCTGTTGCCAATGTGTACATTCAAAGCCCAGAGACAAAGGAGGTGAGGTTTACCAGTTGCCCAAACCTACACTGCAGCTTCATTCTTATTAGCAAGGTTATTTTGGCTGGAGAGGGGACTGTGGGTTGAGGGAGGTTGGAGATTCTATTTCTGGAGGATTATGTGTCTATTTGTTTTAGGTGAATTTGGCCCTGAGGCTTCCTCACCCTCAACCCTTCACCGTTCTACAGAATGGGCTGGGCTGGGCTTGAAGGCGCTAATTAATCTTTTCCTGCCTAAATCCTGGAGCGCAGCCTCACAGCTCTGACTCCAAGGACCTGTGGCCAGTCTGTCACTGCCCACTCCTTCGCTTCCCCCAACTGCTTTTATTTCCCAGGATTTCAGGGTAGGATGGTGCAGCTGACCAGCTTAGGGGCCACCCTTGGGATTGTTCCCAACCTCTCAGCAACCCAGGCGGTGCTGCTTGGCATTTTTGTCTCCCTCTCCCCACTCCTGCTTTCGCGCATTTACCAAATGCCAGCTCTGCTGCTAAAGATGGAGGTCATGAGGGTTCAGGTCGGCTGGAGAAGCAGCTCAGCCCAGCTGCAATCTACCCGCTGCCCAGCGCCCTCCCGGGTGAGTGAGGGCAGGCTCAGGCTGGAAGGCGGTTAATCATGCAGGATGCAGGCATGGCTAGATGCCTGGCCCTGGGCTTTGGGGAAGAAATACTGCAATCACACTTGCTCTGCAGCTGCTTCCCTTCTGAAGAGCTGAGGCTCCTGTAGTTTTCAGTGATCAAAGTAAAATCTGATAGTAGAGGCTACCTGTGTTCAGAGATGAGCTGCCCCAAAGTGCATGCCCCTCTAGGCTTGCAGGACGCTCCTGAGGAGCCCGCTCTGCCCAGAGAGAGGGGAGCTCCTGCCTGTGCCCTCCAGGGCACTACGCCCCTCTCTTTATGCTCATCCCTGCCTCCAGTTTGGATGATCCTGAAGGAACCACTTCGGAAGGGGAATGGTAATTCTGCCTGCCCGTGTCTGGCATTTGCATAGTTACAGAGGAAGCAGTTTTTTTTCAGGGTGTGAATGTGTAATGTTCCTCAGTGCTGGTCAGTTGGGAATGGATCATGGTGCCAGGAAACTGCAGCCAGCTCAGCCCGAGGCCTTGGCGTAGCTGAGCGAAGCAGCTGAGGATGGTTGAAAATGCTATTAGCACGCAGCCTTTGTCCAAGTGAAAAAATATACAGTGATTAAGAACTGAGCTGCAGAAGGTACATTCCAGAGACATCAAAGCTTTGCATACCGACAAAGTGCTTTTCACCTTTGAGACATTTGGCAAAGTGTAATCCAATAGATTTTGGGATCCTTCAATTTCATGGACCATGGGCTCAGTGCTGGGTTCACTAACACCCACGCATTCAATTCCCACCCTCCACTCTGATTAATCATTTCAGCTCTGTGGCCATCCTGGTGGCTAGGAGCCTGGAAGAAGGTGGTCATGAAATCCTTTGTTTCTGAAAGGAAACACACAAAAGGAATGGCCCCCTTTTGTGCAGTGAGAAAAATCAACATGCTGCTTGACATGCTGTGGCTCTGTGCATTGCACTTCCACATATTAATCAACAAAGCATGCACTATCTGGGTTACCAAGAGCTTTTGCCACTTACTTACCTGGGAGACTGATGCTAAACTCTTTCTTTGGCTGGGAGGAGGGCTGTGGCTCAGAGAGTAGCCCTGGGGGTCAGATTGGAGCATACTGGGGGACAGCAGAGCCAAGCACTAGCGGCTCAGGGAGGACCTTTTTCAATGCTAAGAGAGTAAAGACATCTGAGCTTCTGATGAGATTTTTTTGCTCATCTGCTCAGATGAACTAAGACCAAAGTTACAGATCTCAAGTCTGCCAAATCAAAATCCAGGCTATTATGGGGGAAAGAAATCAACCACAGTTGCCCGTGGGGGAGAAGGATGAAATTGATTGGAAAGGGACATGCAGGAGCCTTCTAGGGTGAGGGGGTATGCGTTACACGGGTGCATACACTTGTCAAATTCATTGAGCCATACACTTCAGATCTGTTCATTTTACCATATATAATTATATCTCAAAAGAAAAAAAATTAGGAAAAAAAAAGTCCCAGCTATGACGTCTACTCCTTACTCTTCTTCAGTTGCTGGGCCCATCCCTGGGTTTGGAGAAATTCAATGCTTCCCCTCTCCAGTATGGGAGGAACCTGGATTCCTCTGTTAGGGGAATTCGAACTTCCAACAGAACTAAAGTGGAGCACTATTTCTAGCCTCCATTGATGCAAACGGATCCCTTTGGTGTGACATACAGGCATTTTTCATCCCTACTCATGAAAAATGGTGTTTTGTTGAATACAGCTCACCAAGCAACCTTAGCAGGCAAGAAGTGGAGGCCCCAGGGATGAGTCATGCTCTCAAGGAGCCTGAAGGTCACCTTTGAATAGACGGTGCTCAAGTTCATAAAGGATGTATATGTGTGGAATTAGAGGCCTGGGGTGGGGTTGGGGGAGACTTGCTGAGGACAAGGGTCAGGAACCCAAGAGACAGGTGGAAAGGTAAGGGATCCTGGCTTGGGTTCAGCAGGATGGGAGAAACCAAAGGCCTGCCTGACTTCATCGGGTGACTCCTGGAAGGTTGTTGCCCTGGTGCTCCTTCTCCACTGAGCAAAGCAAAAGAAATGATTTTAAAAGGGAATGCAAAGAATTCTGTGGCATCTTCTTCCTCAATGATGTCTAAAACTGGGGAGAGAGAGTGCGAGCAGTCTGGGATGTCTGAGAAACGCTTACAGGGAATGGTGGGAAAATCCACACTTAACATAGAATAACTTCAAAACACTTTTAAAATTCTCTGTTTCTTATCACCCTCTATTCAACTCTGTGGAACAAGGTGGGGCAGATGAAATGGAAAAACCAGGCTATGGAACCTGTTATGATTCCTCCACAACAGAGGTAGGTCAGAGCAGCATGGGAAGGAAGAGGCCATTCCTCTCTTTCTCACCCTTCTGCAGTGAGGAGGGGCAGGAGCCTGTGGCTGACCCATTCCCGGGGTCTGTGTTACTTGTAGGGCCTTGGTAAGCTTCCTGATCTCTCTCAGGGGCTGAAGGGCATTTTATATGGTTTTAAAATATTCTTTTTATTTGACCCTTTTAAAATAGGAAGCTATATCACAAACATAAAACAATACCCCAATTTTTTAAAAAAGTCAAGGGATAGATGAAAAGTGAATTAATCAAAAAAGAGAGGTTCACTGGTTGAAGAATTAATAAATGGTACATTCATGAATACTTAAAACTGAACCTGTTTAAAAAATAAGAAAATTTGATCGAAATAAACATAACGGATTTTTTTCTTGCAACAGCCCCCTATCTTATGTACAGTGGTATAAACACTCAGGCTCTGCCTGGTAAACAGTGGGGATAGGGGATGTACCCAGCAGTCATGTCACCTGAAATAAATTCCCACAGAATGTCACCAGAACCACTAGTAGGCTCAGACACCTTACTCTATCTATTGGTGATATGGTTTGGCTCTGGGTCTGCACCCAAATCTCACCTTGAATTGTAATCCCTATAATCCCCATATGTTAAGGGCAGAAACCCGTGGGAGGTGATTGGATCCTGTGGGTGGTTTTCCCCATGCTGTTCTTGTGATAGGGAGTGAGTTTTCATGAGATCCGATGGTTTTGTAAGTGTTCATACACACTCGCTCTCTCTTGTCTGCTGCCATGTAAGACTTGTCTGCTTCCCTTTCCACCGTGATTGTAAGTTTCCTGAGGCTTCCCCAGCCATGTGGAACTGTGAGTCAATTGAACTTCTTTTCATTAGAAATTACCCAGTCTCAGGTGTTTCTTTACAGTAATGTGAAAATAGACTAATATAATTGGCAACTACCAGTGCTTTAGAAAAATTTTAAAGTTTTTGAATTTACAAAAGAAGAGTTGCCAGTTCTCCTATCTGGATTAAATGTAAAAGGACCCACCTATCCCCTGCTCTCCCATGGGCCTGTCTGATGGAATGGCATGGGTAGCTCATGTACCCTCCCTCCTCAAGTGCCTTGCTCTTCAAATCACCCAGGCCTTGACAGTGGCATGGTGGGAATGGTCCCCCACTAGAAACACAGGTAGCTGTGAGGACAGTTACTAACAGTCACCTACTGGTGGACCATTGAGCAACTATTGTGTGTCAAGCATGCGAGGCATTTTACAAATACCCGCACGTATGTCCACAACATGCTTGCAAGTTAGGCATTCCTATAAACTCCACTAAATGAATGAGGAAACAGACTCAAACAGAGCTTGAGTAACTTGCCTGGGAGTGCACGGCTAGTCAGTGGCAGAGCTGAGTTGGTGGGCCTTCACGACCCATGCCCCTCTTACTTTGCACGTGCCTGTCACTCTCAAGGAAGGAGGCAGATGGAAATACTCAGGGATGAAGGAGTCCCCTGCGCCCATCCGCACTGGGCAACCTCTCTGGGCAATGCAGGGTGATTTTCTTAACTTCCCTGAGAAAAGAACTTAAGCTCTTGAGCATGCTTGAACCCATCTCAGGCAGGTTCTACCCTGCGAAGGGGCTTCCCCTCATTCCATTTGGGAATCCTGAGAAAGGAGGTGCCATCTGCTGGCGGACAAGCCTGGCAAAAGGGGCTTTTGGTTACTGCAGAGCCAGGGCGCAGGTCACCATGGCTTGGTGCATGTAGATTTCAGGCGGTGGCTGCTGGACAGGCCAGGTGAAGCCACCATTCTGTGTGTGGCCCTGTGTTACTGATGCTGATGCCTCTAGGAACACACATGGCAAATGCCCCAGGGAGGACAGAAGCAGGTGTGATGTTTCCCGTTCTAAGGTGGGACAGGCAGGGTGCCTTACTCTAATGAGAACCAACCCCACTTAAAATCATTCTAGGCCATTCTAATTCGGGGTGCCCAGCCAGGTGGGGGAAGCCCTCTCTGCTGGTGGTCCTGGCACCTCTGACCCTGGCCCCACCATGCTCATCACTTACTTCTGCCTGTCAGTTTTGCTGAGTGATGGGGGACCTTTCTCCATGGTCCCCCAGCTGTGCAGAGACAAATCCGGAGCTGGGCAGGGACGGTGGGAGAGAAAAGGACTCAGCAGCTGAGCCCTACATGAGTGGCAGAATGCCAGGCCCGGACTCCCCGGTGTTGCGTCCAAGTTGTGCATTTCCATTTTTCCTGCTTGTCTGCATCCCTGTGTGGTGGAAATGCCCCCTTTTCATACTAGCTCTCTCTTCTCTCCCTCCTCTCCCTCCTCTCATCTGACTGAGCAACCTGCTGCTCTTTCTACTCTCAGCTTGCAGGAAATTCTTGGTGGCTTCAGGAGTGGAATAGGGGGCCATTCTGCCTATAAGGCCTCTCGGTGGCATGCCTTCCTGTGACCCACTTAATGCCCGCCTGTTCCTCTTCTCCTCCTCCTTCCCAAATGGACTCTGGCATCTAAGCTCTGCTTCACTCCAAATTAGGCAAAGACCAAAAGGCTCTAGGAAACAGGGACATGGCTGTGTTGCTATTGGCAACAAGTTGATGCTACTTTTTTCCAACTAGGAAATTCAAATAACTCTTGACTATGACTGTGGGAGACAGTGAAGCTGGAGCTTAGTTACTTGATATTGTGGACAAAGAGGCAAGAGAAAGTTATTTGCTTGGCAGTATGTGATTCTCCTGAGGATCTATGAAGACTCTGACTCTATCTTCCTAAGGACACTTATCATCTCTTGCAAATGTGTTCACCCAAAACATGTACTTGTGTTGGGGTCCTTGGTTTAGCCAGCTGAAAAGGCAGAGCCTAGAATTGCTGACCTCTTATCCCCCCACAAAAGCAAAACACTTCGTTGAATGTCCATGTCCATTTGGATGCATATGCAAAGAGGGCCGACTCATTTCTCTTTCTTCTCCACTATCAGGAATGCAGTTCAGCAGGCACTTATCAGACATGCATTCCTAACCCGAAAAAGTACAGCAGGGAACAGACTAAGCAGCGTTTCCAGGAGATACCTGGACAGAAACTTAGGTCATTGGAATTCTTAGCTACAGAGAACCTTATTTCCCCACAGGCTCTTTTCATGTATTGCTGAGATGCTTTTGGTCCCCATGGGACAGGGGATGGGCGGTTTCCCAGCTTTCTTCTCCCCTGATGGTGTAGTGTGTAGAAATGTGAGATTGCTATATTTCCTGCAGGCTTTGGCCCCGGGCCCATAGAGGAAGAGTTATGGAAGCTTTCACCAGGAAATGAAACCTAAGGATGCTGCTATTTGATTGAGAAGCATCTTCAAAGGTAGTGGATATTCCCTGTTCTGCTAGGGAATGGGACCAGGAGAAGAGAGTTACTGGGTCAGTACCTAAGGATGTTATCTGCACATGGCCTCTGGGACAAGGGACTCATCTCATCATCATTTCTGGACCCCTCAGCTCCTTGTTTCTTAGGAGAGAAAAACTATGGGTACAAAAAATGGGCAGAAAAAACAGAGACACCAAGAAATGGGTGCTGCCAACTGTCCCTGGAACCGGGGCATGAGAACAGGAGTGGCGGGCAGAGACGAGGTCATGGACAAACAGATCATCTCTTTTGGATTTTGGACCACCTTCTGTGCAGAAGGATCCCACAGGTTAGAGAGCGTGCGAACGCCGGGATCACTCACCCACTGCTGGAAGGAAGCCACCTCGGGGGTGAAACGCAGCGGCCATTCTGACTCTGCGCCAGCAGCACTAGGCAATTGTGTTTTTAGGAAGGGAAGTGAAGAATAACTTATCCAGCTGAAACTGTGAAGACCTGTGGC
Organism: Macaca fascicularis; assembly: GCF_037993035.2. Lineage (NCBI taxonomy): Eukaryota > Metazoa > Chordata > Mammalia > Primates > Cercopithecidae > Macaca > Macaca fascicularis. The sequence goes on along the minus strand of NC_088381.1, from coordinate 140,423,834 downwards.
TTTAGAGGAGCCCCTGCCCAGACACACACACAGCTGCAGAGGGCATGCAATCCATGCGACAGACACACTTGCAGGTTTGCAGCTTATGGTTATATGCATACCATACACTGAACACGGAGGCGAACATCAGGCAGGCAGCACATGCACCTGTGTCTACACCTGTGCACATGTGCATACACCTGTGCATGCGTTCATGTGCATGTTTAGACCACAGGCACTTACAGAAGCATCTCATGCAAGGTGCAGAGGCAATCGCTTGTTTGGCTGTGGAGTTTTATATCAGCTCCTAAGATGCCACTCTGACAAATACTGCAAACTTAAAGCATTCACCTTAAAATACGTGTATAGAAACGGAGTTCTCCCCCATGAAAAAACCATTTATTGACCTCAGTGGAAATAACTTCTCCACTTCTGTTTCTGTTGGTACTATAGGCAGTAGGAGTGCCCACCCCAGGGGTCCAGTTTATCAAGGAATTTCAAAGCATCCCCTGCCACGTGCTTCTGACTCCTCCACTACCTAGCTTTGGAATAAGTGATTAAAAATAGAAACTGTTTCTCGGACTGATGGAGCAACTGGACTTGTTGAGGTTGCATTGCTCAGGGTGGCTCCAGGCAAGCAGACAGCTGAGAGGTGAGTGTTTCTGTCACGTGGAGGGCTACATTTGGAGGAGTGGATTTCATCTTCTTATCATGGGTAGACCCATTCCTCATCCTGTCTGGTAGCGGGAGGCATCTTTGGGTCCTGCACCTCAGCAGGGGGCCAAATGCCAGATCCCCACAACACGTGCACCATTTGCCTGGTGGCCCTCCCCACTTCCCAGCACCTCACAGGCTGACAAGCCCCCCAGCTCCCACAGCTTCCTGGGAAGTGCTTAGGGGCCCCAGGAAATCAACCACAGAACAGAAGCTGGCCTTCTGGGCACCACAGTCCCTTCATTTCCAGGAAATGCAGAAAAACTAACTCTCTGAGTTGACTTTAAAAATAAGCCAACAATAATAGCTGCCATTTATTGAGTGGTTACCATGAGCTGATCTCTGTAATAAATGCACTTTGTACAGACTGTCATATAGGAGATACCCATGTACCCACCCTCAACCACGAAATACATATAATGATGTCTATCTTGCAGAATATTGTTGGAAATTAAATAGGTGCAGAGCTAAATATGAACTGCAAATAATATCATAATGATGAAACTAATTCTAAGAACTATACCTGTTAAGCACACGCACTGCACACAGTGTGCTAAGGACGTTATGCATTTTACTCTTAATTATTTACTCTTATCTCCGTTTTATGGATGAGGAAACTGAGGCTTAGAGAAGCTGTGCAATTCAAACAGCTAAGTGATGGAGCTGAAGTAGAACCAAAGTCCACCCCAGGCAAAGCCAGCATGACACAGTACAACACTGTGAGTGTGAGCTCCTAATAAATGGCAGCTCTTGCTATCACATCCTCACTGAATGCTAACATCTACCCTGTGCAGTGGGCTTTGTTGTACCCATCGGACACGCAAGTAACTTGCGTTGTATAATGTCGTATAATGTATAATGACAGGGTCGTATAAAGTCAGGTGGAGAAAAAGGGATTCAGCTGGAGTTGCCTGTCTCGAACTTAGCTTGCTTCTCTGCATTTTGGTGGGTACTAAAGGGACATTGTTCTCAAGGGGTCACACAAGCAGGTCACCTTCAGTAGTGGATGGGAATGCAGTTGGGGGAAATGTCCCTGCCAGGTTTTTGACATGTAACTCCAGGTGGCTGGTGCTGCTCAGTCACAGTCCAGCTCCTTGCTCTTTTGAGACACAGGTAGTGAGGTAACTGGCTACCTGCGGGGTAAAAGGCAGTCTGGCTGGTGCGGGCCTGTCAGCCACGAGCAGCCAATCGGGGGCCTCTCAGAAACACAGTCCTGCTGGAGCAAGATGCACTTCACTATGTGGTCATCTGTGCAGTCCCCAGGGAATATAGAAATGAGGGGAACCTGGATGAATCTGCTGAAGGGTGGGTCACGGGGCTCACACACACAACCCACACTCCTTGATAGTCCTTCTCATGAAGTCCTACAGCTCTGATAACTATTCAAGAAAGCTACAAGCTGGGCACGGTGGCTCACACCTGTAACTCCACACTTTGGAAGGCCGAGGTGGGCAGATCACTTGAGGCCAGGAGTTCGAGACTAGCCTGGCCAACATGGTGAAACTCCGTCTCTACTAGGAGTACAAAAATTAGCTGAATGTGATGGTGCAGGCCTGTAATTCCAGCTACTCAGGAGGCTGAGGCAGGAGAATCGCTTAAACCTGGGAGGTGGAGGTTGCAGTGAGCTGAGATCGCGCCACCGCACTCAGCCTGGGCAACAAAGTGAGGCTCTGTCTCAAAAACAAACAAACAAACAAAAAAAACCCCACCAAAAACCAAACCAAATCAAAACAACAACAAAAAGAAAGCAAGCAAGCCATGATTAAAGGCTAGCCAAGAATGAGATGTGAAGCTGAATCATTACCAAGGAAACCTCCACCAGGTGTAAGATCACCAGATCATGATGACTCACGAAGGCTAGTGATTGTCTCCGTTAATTATTTAGCATTATGGATGCCTCAGAACCTTCCAGTATTAACCAGGACAGAGCATGTATCAGAATTCCCCCACTACTTTTGCTGCAGATTACAAGGTTGGGTTGAGTGTTGTCTTGGATGCTCCATCTCCATTTCCCAGTGTAATGTGCTATGATGTTAAGGCCAGGCTTTCGGTCCTTGCTTGACAGTCTGCCTTTTCCTATTAGGCATGGGGGCTCAGATGCACTTGGTGCTTGGTGCAAACGAAAAAGGCCAGGGGCATGGTGTGGAATGGTTCTCCAGCCCTGTCACTAAGTACAGGTCCGCTCTGCCTCCCTGCCCTCCTTCTCCCCCACCTCTTATACCCAGGCACCAACTGCGCCTGATAGAGTTTTAATGGAGTATCTGAGAGAACATAGTAGCAATCAACCCTGACTGGGCTTTCTTTAGCTGTAAAAAGTGTCTTATTAAAACTTTGCTGACTTTACCAGGATCGCCATGTTTAATGAGAGGCCTCAAAGAATTTGAAAGCAAAAGATGAACAGAGGAAAAAAGTCACAAGCTGTAATCACCATAATTACACAATCCCACGATGAGTTGAAAGCAGCCCTGGTGAAGCCCAAGAGAGGAGGGAGAGTCCTTGGCAATCGGGGTGGTTCTTAGGACAGCTGGAAAGAATGTGACATGGGAACCCTTCCCTTTCCCTGAGCTAGGCTGAGGACAAGTCCCCTCGGCAGCGCCCCAGAGGAGGGAAGCCAGGGTGGGGGCACAGTTTCTCCTCAGTCTGAGACCTCTGGGGGTATGCCCTGCTTTTGGCCAGGCTGAGGTGGATTTTTGTTTTTTTGCGGGGGGGATGGAGTTTTGCTCTGTCGCCCAGGCTGGAGTGAGGTGGTACAAGCTTGACTTACTGCAACCTCCACCTCCCTGGTTCTAGTGATTCTCCTGCCTCAGCCTCCTGAGTAGCTGGGACTACAGGCATGCACCACCATACCCGGCTCGTTTTTGTAGTTTTAGTAGACACGGGGTTTCACCATGCTGGCCAGGCTGGTCTTGAACTCTTGACCTCAGGTGATCTGCCTGTCTCAGCCTCCCAAAGTGCTGGGATTACAGATGTGAGCCACCATGCCCGGCCAGCTGAGGTGTTTTTGATGTCAGCTCATTTTCCTGGAATCTGGAACTGGCATTGGGTAAAAGGCAAGTGACTTTATGATCCTTTTTGCTTTCAACACAACACCCTTTCCGGATGGGAACTATGACAGGACGAGCTTTCTTCAACCTCAGGCCAGGACATCCCACGCACATGGCCACCCTGGCTGTGCTGGGGCTCACTGCACGATGGCCGCCAGTGCCCTGTGCCAGCGAGTGCCTATGTCCTCCACTTGCTGACCTCCTTTCAGACATTCAGGGGAAGAGAGCCCTGTTGCCCAGAGCCCAGCTGCTGTGGCAGCAAATGACGAAAAAAAAAAAAAAAAAAAAAAGGCAAGGATGACATGTGAAGGGCAGTAATTCACCTTCCTGACAGTTTCTCTTGCTTTGAGTGTGTCATCCTGTGGCTTTTTCTCCCTCAAGGTAGAATCTAGTCTGAGTCTTTTGGATCCCTCTCCTCCGAGCTCAGCAAACTCCCTCCCTATAATTCATTCTCCTTTTCCACGACTTATTTATAAACCACAGAATGAAATGCAGTCAGGTCCATTTAACAAGTATTTGGGGTAGCATAGAATTCCGGTTGCAAAAGATCATGGGATCCGCTGTAGAAACCTACTCTGCACTGTCCTTGGCCATTCAGCTTCTAAACGCCTAGGCAGGGAGCTCGTTGCCCTTGGAGGGGACATAGTCTATTGTTGGAATATTTTGTTATTGTTAGAATGTTTTTAATATCTTCTTTCTATCTTCTAGCCATTTGTTCTAGCCTTGCTCTCTGGAGCAATCCAGAAATGTCCACTCTTGAAGACAAATGCAAAGAGAGCTCAGGTGGCCGTCAAGTGTGCTGGAAGGCTAGACATTTTTACTCCAGCCTCTTCCGACATGGCTTCCAGGGTCACCTTCTCTCTCTAGGTTCTTCTCTCTGAATTGTCTCTAGATGTTAAAGTTGCTGATAATGTGGGGGCTTAGAACCAAGACTTCATATTGCTTAGAGCAACAAAAAGCAATGGAACACTTTTCCTTTCTCTGACCATCCCACTTTTGTTACAGAGCCTAAAGCTGCCTTTGGAAAGCAGCTGCCTTCTGTACTTGCTTACACGAGGCTTGGAGTCAATTACAACCCAAGAACTTTTTTTTTTTTTTCCCACTTGATTTTTAGGAAAGGCTACAAATGCCATCCTATAGTTGGGAAACCAAATTAAAAAAAAAAACACACACACACAAATATGATCTGGTAAAATGCTATCTGTTTTTGACCCATCATCCTGCAGGAAATGCTTTCCAAATATAATTCCGTTATCTACCAGATGAGCCACACTTTGCAGGTCTGGATCTTTGAGTGTGGTTGGAATGTTTGTCTCTTCATCCAAGTCATCAAAAAGGATATTGGATGGGCCATGCCTGAACCCTTGTGGCCCCCTCAAAGACTGCCTTTCCAGAGGACGTAGACGGATTAATACACCCTCTCACCTGCCATGAAGGTGCTGAATATACTCACTTCACCTACCTAGGGGCAAACAGGGAAGTGGAGGTGAGCAGGGGGAGGGAGGAAGGAATGGACTTTGCTTTCAACCTTATTGTGCTGCTAACAGGCCACATATGAGTATTTTCTGAGTGGGGAATGTATTTTTTAAGGTTACCCTTCTACGGTAAGCCAGACTGCCATGGAGGGGGGGGTGTGTGGAGAGAATCTGCCAAATATTACACCAACGAAGCCCATTCCCATTTGTGGCCATGGTGCTGTTGCTCAGGCTGAGAGGATGTGGCCATGATTGGGGGCATGGAAGAACCGCTGGTGGCTCCATGCTTCCAACCCCGTCTCACCTTCCCACGCATTGGGAAGCCACTAAGCAAACACCCAAGGGTCTTTCTCTCATCCACCTTTGAGCAAACATGACGAAACTAAACGTCCCACTGCTCTCAGTCCTTCTAAGCACCCCTCCCCGCCCGCTACAGTGTCCCATTTAGCCACACTGCGGGAGGACATTTTGTTTTTGTTTTTTTTTTGAGACAGAGTCTCGCTCTGTCGCCCAGGCTGGAGTGCAGTGGCGCAATCTCGGCTCACTGCAAGCTCTGCCTCTGGGGTTCACACCAATCTCCTGCCTTAGCCTCCTGAGTAGCTGGGACTACAGGCACCTGCCACCACGCCAGGTTAATTTTTCGTACTTTTAGTAGAGATGGGGTTTCACTGTATTAGCCAGGATGGTCTTGATCTCCTGACCTCGTGATCTGCCCGCCTCAGCCTCCCAAAGTGCTGGGAATACAGGCGTGAGCCACCGCACCTGGCCGGGAGGGCAACATCTTACAGGTTATTCCTACCTATGGACAGGTATCCTGGCCTCCTTCCAAAATGCCACGCTTTCCTAATAACTCAAACCAGGGACACTCATTCACTATTTTATAAAGGCGAAGCATCCCCAGTTGCTTCCACCAGGAGCTCGTTTTGGGGGGACTTCCATGGTGGCGGGTTGTGGGGGGTTCTTACTTCTTAGCCTGTGAGGTTCTCAGATTTGAAGCTCTCTGACTTCTCTTTGAACTTTCCAGTCTGGACCACAGGCAGAGTTGGGTCTCCTCTCCTTGACCTTGACATTGGCAGTGCTGTCCCCTTGTCAGACACCTGCCATTGGATGCTCTCTCTCTGGGCCCTTCTGCTGCAGTGCCGCTGCTCCCTGGACAGGACTGAGGCAGACTCTGTCCTAGGCAGAGGCAGGCATCCTGTCTTCTAAGTGGTCGGCCTTCCCGCTGTTTATCCTGTGGGGGGCCCTGCACTCCACTCTCTGCCTTCTCACCAGGCAGGTGGGAGCCCACACAGTTCCCATGTGGCTGCGCGAGGATGGCACTGGGGTCTGACTGCACAAGTGACAAGCAGCATGCCAAAACCCCACAACCCCATCAGCCGCTCGTAAAGCGAGAACGCCTTTCCTGAGAGGGGGTGGGAGGAAGGCACCGCCATGGAGAACGCCTGCAGGTCACCTCCCAAAATAGATCCCTGCTTGGCATCCACACACTTTGCCCCCAGCCTGCCTTGCTAGAGACTGGCAGGGTACGCGATTTGGATCTGAATCAGTGGCTGTAAACACACAGCTGTGTCTTTCTGCCTCAGAGGATTTGATTTTCACTTGACTGCTTGGCACATTGGGGTCTGGGGAAGGCAGGAGAGGGCCTGGGCGGGGGGCGAGGGAGGGCCGGCCAGGGAGAGCCAGGAGCAGCTGCCCCCACCGGGCCCTGATTGCCCCACATGTCCATAAGGTGAGTCACCAGTGGGGTTTTTCTCCAAGCGGGCACTCCGTGGGGAGGGCATTTTGGCTGCTTTTGGCGGACAGGTTGGACCATCAGCGGGAACAGCTGGGGGTTCCTCCTTCCAAGGGAAATGTCGGGGTCTAGCGCCCAGTGTCTCAAAACTGACAACCAACTTGTGGCCCTTTTTGATAAAAGTCTCAAGACTCCTTCCTGTCAACCCCATGAGGAGCCACTTTGTCACTGTCTTCTCTGCACCCACCAGCCATGCTGAGCCTGTTGTTTTACATTTTATAGTTTATAAAAAATACTTTTATATTTTCATTTTCCAGCTACAAAACTATAACAGTAAATACGCTTTTCCTAATTTCACACAGAGCCAAGATAAAAAGCGAAGCATAGAGGAGTTGTAACCTGGTCTTAACCACAGACTTCACCACTGATTGTAAACAGGATAACACTGTCTCTCATACTCTTATTTCCCATCTCTAAAAGAGGACAGTGACAAGCTGACCCGGGGTTCCCCAGGGAACCGGAAAGCCTGGTAGCAGGTGAGCAGCAGAGTGTGCTGAGATTCCCAAGTGCTCACATTTCATCCCTTTCTATACCCATCGGGCCCCTGAGACCCCACAGTGCATGCAGTGATGTGGCAACACCGACCCTGGTATCCACCTTTCTGTCCAGCTGACCCCACCTGACACACACACAGCTGGGCATCCAGACCAGAAGGGCGGGGACTGCAGAACTAGCAAGCCTGAAGGGTGTAGGGCACTCACCCTGTTCTCTGTGAGTCCTCCCTGACCCTCCAGCGACTCACCATGGATGAGTGAACCCTGAATAACTGAGCAGGGCCTATGGTGTAGGTGTGGGGAGCTCAGGGCACTCAGTTCTCCTGCCAGTGCATGTCCAGGCTTTGTAAATACACCCAACTCAACGCTATCCACGGTTTATTTCCCAGCTTCACAGGCTGGCAGGCACTTCTGAATCAGGTAACTAACTGGGCAGGAAGGCAGCTCCTCTCCCATTCTAAGGAATGAGTCACATAACTCAGAAATCTCAGGACAGAGGGAAGCACAGACCCGGAGAACACCCCTAGCTGGAAGGGACCATTGAGATGACCTAGTCCAGGTCACTTCAGAGGAGAAAACCAGGGCTCAGAGAGGGCTAGTGATTTGCTTGAGGTCACATAGCTAGCAAGCTGAGGCTGGAAGCAGGAGCCAATCTGCAGGGGGGCTGCTGAGGTGTCTCAGAGTCCCAGGACATGCACTTGCTGCTCGAGAGAGGCAGGTTTCCGTGCTTTCCTTCCCAAACACTTCGATGGAAGTCTCCCTCCAGCTCTAGCCGGGGCCAGGGTTTCACTGCAGCTGGATCTCAGCGCTCTGAGATGGGAGAGGCTGGCACTAACGTTTGTGACCCAGTGGTCCCAAAGGAGTCCAAGGACTGTTTGCAATAAAAACTAACCCTTTGGAAAGATTTTTAGCCAACTGGCCTTTGCCAGAGGCATGGAAAGATTTCAACTGAGGTCAAAGCCCTCTGGGGACTCTGCTGAGTCTAGGTATTTGGGAACTCATTCCACCAGGGTGCAAGGCTGTTCCCCATGAAACCTGGAGGAGGAGGGGGAAACAGCATTGTCCTTCCGGGGGCAGGAGCTGCTCCTGCTGCTTGGCTGACTGCCCTGGTTGTCTGCCTTCTCCCTCCCCTGCCAAGAGCCTCAGCCCTCCACTTCCGGTCAGCACCTGGGCCTGGAGCTGGGGGTTTCTCTCTGCAGAGCTGCCTGGAGCGGGGTGGTTGAGTTGTTGACTTCTTGGCTCTCATTAGCTCTCCTTGGCTTTTGGCAGGGGAAGGAAGAGGGGGAGGGAAGGAGGGGGCGAGGGAGGCTGAGTGGCAGCTGGCTCCCAGAGCTTCCCGCTCCCCATCTGACTTGCCTGCTGCATTCCTTGGCAGGCAGGACAGGAAAGCCTGTCGCAGAGATGCCACCCATCACGTGCCAAGCCTTCTGCAGCTTCCGGCCCTTCCTGCTGCAATTCCAAGGAGCACCTTGGCAAAGCTAAACTTCGATGCTCTCTTAGGAGGTGGATGAACGCCTGGTCCTCCTCTCCCCTCTCCTCCGTAGCCTCCAGTGCTTGCTCTGGCACCAGCAACCCCATTTTCTATCTTTGGAGCCCAAGGCTGGAGCTGATGAAGCTCTTAAGAGGGCAGGTGAGGTTTCAACTGAGTGCCCAAAGGTACCCAGGGCGGCCGACACCAGCCTCACTTGGGGTTGCCATTTTCTCCTAACTTCAGTGCTATCACCCTCTGTGGCTTTTTCTGTGGAACTAGACATGAGGAGCAAAGGACTTTCTCCAGCTTCTCCTCTCCAGGTTGGAGTTCTCACCAGATGGCGTCAGCCAGTATCTCAAAAAAGGAGCTGCTCCTGTGGCTTAGCTAAGTGCCCCATTTCCTCTCTCCCCCTCTCCCTGCCACGCATGCTCCTGGTCCTCTGTGTCAGAGCCAGGCCCTCTGTGGTGAGGCCCCCACCCCACTGTGGTAGACTCTGTGGAAGCTGAAGGAACAAGCACACTTAAGAGACAGCAGGGGGTCGGGCGTGGTGGTTCACGCCTGTAATCCTAGCACTTTGGGAGGCCGAGGCAGGTGGATCACTTGAGGTCAGGAGTTTGAGACCAGCCTGACCAATATGGTGAAATCCCGTCTCTACTAAAAGTACAAAAATTCGCTGGGCGTGGTGGCGCGTGCCTGTAATCCCAGCTACTCAGGAGGCTGAGGCAGGAGAATTGCTTTAACCCAGGAGGCGGAGGTTGCAGTGAGCCAACATTGCGCCACTGCACTCCAACCTGGGAGAGACTCTGTCTCAAGAAGCAATGGGAGGGTGAACGTTTTAGCTCTGGCCACCTTCATGCTCCCATTGTCCTCTGTCAACTGCAAAACCAGGAAGACAGCAGAGAGTGGCAGGCTGGTCATCACCAAGCAACAGGAAAGAGCCTTCAGTGAGAGAAGGCACCTCCTCTCCTTGGTCAGTAACGATTGAGACTTCCCATCAAAGAATCTGAAGAAGAGCTGGAAGGTGAAGCAAAGGCAACCCACAGTGACTAGCCAGAGTTCTCCTACTGTGGTTTTCATATGTGACAGCCACTGTGAGAGGAAGCTTCCCTGTGAGCAGGATTAGGCAGAGACAGGCTCCAAATCATATGACCTGAGGCCATGTATGGGGTGCCCTGGAGAAGCTGCTATGTGTTATAGCTCTTTCTGAAACTGAGGCTCCTTGGACAAGGGCGGTCATGTACAGTGGTGTGGGTTATTCACTGCACAAGGGCAGGTGAGGATCAACAGGGGCTGAAACCCAGCCTGTGTTTTGCCTGGCCAGCTGGGCGTCTGTGGGGCTGGGCCTACCAGAGGGAGTCTTGTTTTCCATTTTGGATGAACGTGCATTGTAGGCTAGTTGCATCCTGCTGTGGACTTTAGTCATGTTTAGTTCAGAACCTGGGCCTACCTTATCAAATAAGCAGGGTTTGTGGTCTCAGTCTGCAAAATGACAGAATGCTTAGTACAGCATCCCCAGACATTTGCTTTGTATATCCAAGTCCTGAGTGACATGGAATGAAGCTTGCATTGGAAACAGAAGCTCACACAGCACTTTCTCTATTGACTGGGGAGTGCCAGGCCCCTTCGGCACCCAGACTAACATGGCCCTAAAAGCTTCCATGAACCATATTAAATGTCTCCTTAGGATCTCATGGAAAAGGGGGCATGTGTGGTCCTAACAGATAATCCCTCTATGTCATGGCATGACATAAGACTTGGAAAGAACAATTTGTTTTTTCCAAGTGCTTCTCTTCTACCAAGAAAAGAAAGGACATTGGCATGTTCTGGGGAGAAATTCTGAATTCAGATTCAGTCTTGACAAGCCTCCAGCTGAATGAGCTATCCAATCACCTGGATCAACTTTTTTTTTTTTTTTTTTTTTTTTTTTTTTTGCCATCAATTAATCCTAAATGGCAATTGGCCTCATGTCTTTGGTCCTTGGTCCGTGAGCTGCCCCGCTTCACTCCCCAATTTCCATTATTAGCCCCATGACGTGGGTCATGTTCCACACGTCTTTTCCAGCAACACGGGAATGCTATTGAACTAGCCCTCCATTTAGTTTTATAGTTTGCAGTATACAGCAGATAAAACATTCACGTAGATCTTCTCTTAGAGAAATCAAGTACTTAATGCATATGGTATTCAGAGAATGGCTATCAAATTGCAAGGCATAGTGGTTGGTCAGTTAGTTCTGTTTGATGAGACCACTGGGCTGTTGAGACCAGATTCCTGGGTTCCAGCCTTAAGTAATCTGAGAGCCAACACATGGGTCATATCCCCAAACTTCTATAGCCATGGGCCATATCCCCAAACTTAGCCACATCTTGTGGGGGTATAGTGTCACCCCAAGAGCACGAGGAACATGGATGGATGGCAATACATCTCCACCACTGGAACCCCAAATTCTGAATGCATCACCTATTACAGTCTCTTGTTCATAACAGAACAGCAAAGAATTTAGGAACTCAGGTTTTTTTTTTTTTTTTTTTCCTTCCAGTTTGGGCCTTTTATCCATACCCTCAGGAGCTTCGGATACTTTTCTCCTTCAGCTCGCCCTGAAACTCTCTCTGGAAGCTCTCCCATGTGTGCACTTCAGACACTTAGGGGTGTCGTGGTGGTTTCTTGTTCCAAATGCTTTGCTGACAGACCTTGGAGAACCCCCAAGCCAACACCACTTCTGGGATGAAGGGAAATCAATAAACGCTCCTCACAGAGCTTCGGCGAGACCATTCTTGCCTTTCCTGATACTCACTTCTCTGGAAAAACAGCCTGCAGATGTCTGGACCTTTTGTCCAAGTACCAGGCTTCCTCTCTCGCACCCGCGGCCTGCACGGTCACCCTGAAGAGCTTCCGGGGGGCTGTCAAGGCTCTGCTTACAGTTTGTACCTGAGAGCCACAAGCACTCTTGGCTTGTCAGCAAAATCCCTAAACATCCTCTACCCGCATAGTAACCAGGCCTCAAAAGAGACAGAGAGAGATGGGATCCCACTACCTTCTCTCAGGCCCTCGTGGAGCAAAGGAAGTCCCAGAGGCCTTGCCTCTGACAGCCCTTGACAGCTTCTTGGTGTGCGGAGCCACATGGCCATGGCAAACCAGCCATGAAGACAGACGAGGCACCCACGGGCCTTGTGTTCTGCACGTTCTGATTTCTCATGAGGAAAGGCCACAGAGAGGGAAGACTGAGGAACGGAAGGGATGAATACCGATGTTTAATTGCCACCTACTAGAGTTATTTGATGTTTACATGTAGCAAATTCAAGATAATGTTTAAATGCACTTAAAATGCATCTAGCTATGACAGGTAAATGACTAGGTTGCTTTCAACCCAGGATCCTTAGACTTTTCCTTGAAAGGATGAAATATGTATACCAGTCACACAGTAGTCAGGTTTTACAAGGATTTTCCTCTTCAATAGAGGTGGAACAAAGGCAAGTCAGTATCAATGGGCTGCCACCCTTTGGGAAGGGAATGTGGCCTGTTTCCTGCGTGGGACCCCTGCTCCCTGGTTGCTATCTTGGTTCCCTCTGGTTTGATGTTCATGTGATAGGACGGCCCCACGATTCAGTGGGATTGAGTATTTCCTGTGCACTGAGCTCGACATTCAAATCTTGGGCTGACCAGCATCGAAAGAGGGGATTGGCCTGTGTTGTTCTACAAACCATGGTCGAGAGTCTCAGCCATGCACCCCAGGGAAGAGCCACGGACTCCCCACTCCCGCCTGTTGCCACGGCTGTCTTTATGTGCCACTGTGGGGAGCTCTACCACTCTCTAAGATGGGGCATACCATGAACCTGTAGGAATCTGAAGCCCATCTTTACCCAGCCTGTCAGAATCAAGGCCTGAGGAGGCCGGTAGGACCTTGCCCCACTCCCCACCCCGCCCAGGGGAGTACCCAGGACGCCGCAGGGATTCAGCTACTTCCCTCCTCTCCCTGTCACACTCTGCACATGAGGCTGATGGGGGCTGGAAGGGATTCATGCAGAGGCAACTAACACACACGCCAGCTAGGCCACATCACCAGGACCCATGCAGCACGGCCGCTTTCTGCACACAGCAAAAGCCACCTACACAGCAACATTAGCTCACGACCTACACCGGCGTGACTGCCAGGGTTCACAGAGGGAAATTTGGCTTTTTTTTTTTTTTTTTTCGATGAGCTACGGTTCTGAGCCAATTTATTTCACGGTATAGTTCGATGGCTTCTCCCTGGGCTGCTGCAGAAGATGCACAAACCGCACAGCCCCGAGGGCAGCAGAGTCCCTCCTCCTCAAAGCCCTAAACAGAAGATCAAATGCCCAGGCCTGAGGCTGGGCAATCAAGTGTGCACCTTCTGCAGAGGGAGCCGCTTGCTCTTTTTGCATTTTCATCCCTAGAAGAGAAGCTGCAGACACTCGCAAAAGAAAAGAAAAGGGCTGAGTCAAGGGAGAAAGCACTGGACTCCCTCCCACCCCAAAGGAAACAACAACCAAAGGGGGAAAAAAAGAAAGAAGAAAGAAAAAACCAAAACCAAAATCAAAAGAAAAGTTGAGGGAAGAAAACCGACTGAACTTACCACACTGCGAGTGAACTTTTCTAGGGAAGTTCTACGACCTTGCTCACTTTCTGGCTTTAGGAAAAACAAAAACAAAAACAAAAACAAAAGGTAGGGAGAAAAATACAGAAAAAAAAAATCTTCAGCTTACACGTGGTTTCCAAACAGCAGCAGCCGCAGCTAAAGAATAACAAAAACCAAAGCAAAATGGGGTGAAAAGTGGGAAAAGAGAAGCAGCCAGAGCTGTTGGAAGAGTCAGTGGGAGAGACAGAAGACAGAAGCCCACGGGAAATGGTGCCACCTCCTTGGAGCAGCGAGCAGAGACGGGGCTTTGCTTCTCCAGGGGCCGTGAATTGTGCTTGCGGGGCTTGGATCAGAACCATCACGACTTTGCACAGGACCACAGTCGGTGGGTTTGAGCAGCTTGCTTGCTGCTTTCAACCTGCTGTGCCCACAGGCAGGAGTCCTGGGGGTGGGGGCCCCAAGTCCTGACACAGAACAGACTAGCTCTGAGGGCCAGCGGGGTGTGGGAGGGACGTCAGGAAGTGGCTGCTGGGGAAGTGAAGTCATCTACTCATCCATGAATCTGCCTTAGGACTGTTTTCTCTCTCGAGATTCCCCTGCCCAGAGGCGGCCAGAAAGATTGCTAACTTCAGTGGCTTCCTAGTGACCGTCGTTCTGTGTCCTTAGAGCAAGGAGGGTCTACTCATAGCCTTTGCCATGGACTAGGGTCTCAGAAGACAATAACATGGGGATTGTTCTGAGAAACAGAAAATGTTTTCTCAGTATCCAAAAGGTGACCTAACACCTGCCAAGATGTACATACAACAGGCTAGAGGAAGCTCAGAAACCATCGTGGGGAACTCTTAGCTGGGGTGCCCAGAACAGGGGTGAGGAGAGGCAAAGCCCTCGAATGTCCTTCCAGGCCTAGCCTCCTTCTACTACAGGAGGAAGAGAGGTATGGGGTGCTCCTGACCTTCCCTTCACCCCACATTTCCTACCTGCAGGGGTTCCGGGAGAGTAGAATGACCGCCCAAATACCTGCTAGTATATCCTGGAGCCCATTCCAGGGTCCTGAGCCCGAGGCTGAGAAGTTCAGAGAGTGCACACACTCACATAGACACACACATACACCCAGCAAATAACTGAAATGAGGGAGCTGAAGAGGCAGCCTGGTGTCTGTGGGTGTGCGGACTGTGCTGAAAGCAGAGGGGACAGACCAAAGGCAGCCGCCTGTGTGGATGAAGTCGGGGGGCTTCCTTGGCAGCTGGGCCCCTTGTCAGCTCAGCTGGCTGCCGGAAGACAGACAGGAGGTTGCAGAAGGAAAATAAACACAAATGACACGCCACCACAGAGTTGGGCTGGGCTTTCTTCTTGCACTAGGAATGGATGGACTCATGCTTGGCCCCGGGTACCAAGTCTATTCTGGGGATGGCAGGACTCAGCTTGAACCCTGTGGCCAGCCTGGGTGGCATACACTCGGCTCAAGTCAGGCCAGTCCTGGGCCCTGCAGCTGTCATTCTCGGCCTATCATTCTTGTCCTCTGGCTCACAGAGGGTGGCCACTGGTCTGGCTCACTTGGGCTCCTCTGCCTTGCACTGGCCATTGAGCTGCCTGGAAAACCATCATCATTGGTACTGAAGTTTCCTAGAGTAGCCCTCAGGACTCAGCTCACCTACGCCCTGAGAACCTGGTTCTTCGGTGTGACTACCATTTATTTTGAAAATATTAGAAAAGAGGCTGAATTAGGGATAAAGGATCAGAAGGCTGTGCCTCAAGACTCCGTCCAGGTCAGTTCTCAGCAGAAAAGTGAGAACTTTCCGATTCATATTCCCTCTCTCCACTGGAGGCTGTGAATCTCACATACCTTTTACGACCTGGATACGGTGAACCCGTCCCTGAAATTGGAAGAATACTCTAGGCCTACCTGAAAGTGCCGAGTTACAAATCAGATCCACACGTGGAGACTCTCAGGAAGAAATAGAAGGAGGAAGCACATTTTGTCACTGTTTTGGGAAACAACTCGGTGTTGAGATGTTGTTGGTATCTGCAAGGGCTTTCTGTCTCAAGAACATCCCTTACTCCGGGAGCTGGGAGGATAATTCTAAGGAACTTTTCCCAGACAGGTTGCCAGTTCCTTCCTCACTCGAATGACCTCCTCTGAGAGGCTTTCTTCTTGGAAGGGAGGATCTGCAACCACAGGGTCTGCACACAGATCTGCAGGGTTTGGGGTGCATTTTTCCTTTGTGTTCAAACCCACAAGGAGAATGAATGGCCTCTAGCTTCTCTTCTTCAAGCTGTGTAGACAGGCCCAGATTGGTCAAACTGACAGAGCCTTAGAAAGTCACCAAATTGTGATCAGGTCAGGTGTCTTGAGCCACAGAAAATAAGAAAAACTTACTTTGACCTTCACCCATGAGATCTGGGCTGGAGTTATCAAAAGTTCCTGTAACTTTTCTTTCCTCTAGTTCTTAGAAAAAATGGGCATTAGAGCCATGTGTGAGGGCGTCAGCCGCCTCCAAAGGAGCCCCTCCACTGACATCCTCCATCAGGGGAGTCGACAGGAGGCCAGGCTCCACACTGCCCATCACAGTAGCCACACCTGAGGGGAGGGATGCAGGAAACCCAGAGAGCTGGGCTGCTGACAATCGGGATGCCCCAGAAGTCCTCTTCCCTTTCTCAGACTCTAAGCCCTCTTCCCAGGGCTACACAAGGGCAGGAGAGCAGGGTATAAACGCTCTCCAGGACTCTGGAGTTGTGTGGTCCCAACCAGATACGCAGACAGGATCCTGGCACATGAGGGTGACAGCACACAGAGAGAAGGCTTGCGTGGCTGAGAGGCAGCCCAACGGAGAGCGTGTGATGGGCAACCACGTGCTTAGGACCTGGGGCCGGGAGGCCAGGAGGGAGAAGAAAGGGTTGCATGTGCTCCTAAGTGCCATGGCACAGAAGTCATGGGGTGTGGTGCAAGTTGAGCCACACTTAACCACACATGGGCCTCAGATCAGAACTGAAAAGCACAAAGGGTGGGCAGGTGTACTGAAACCAGGAGCCCTCTCTCTTGCCCTCCATTCCCTTCCTGGACCCTATTCTCCTGCCTGCTCTTCCTCCACTCTTCCCAGGACTCTAGCTGAGTTCATCCCTGCTTGTCACCCCTCACCTGCATGCTGAGGGCCCCTGCGCCCCAAATCCGTGACTCTATGGGCTGCAAGGAACCATGGCCGAGTTCTAAGGAGAAGGAGGAAGGAGCTGGGTGCAGTTACTTCTTGGTTAAGAGAGAAAGGCAACACCGTGGGGCAGGTGAGGGAGAGGAAAGGGGTGTCAAGGAGGGAGAAACCCCAGGATGACTTCAGGTACTTGATCGTGCTCTTGAAACCAACAAGGCTTTCTGTCCAGTGAGGGAACTGCCCCAACACTGGCCTCATACTCCTCTCTGGGCTGGTCAGGGAGAGAAGTCTGAGGTGAGGGGGCTGGACTTTGCAGTGAGGGGCTCTCTCCGGTGTCCTAAGGGTTTTACACGTGTTACTGCCAGCCCTGCCCTCCTATGCTGAGCCACTGTGGCCTTGCCGTTTTGTCACCCTATGTACCCACCCCCTACCCCACCATGGGCAGGACATGCAGCGAGAGGTAATAGGGATGAGGCAGGATGCCCCATCCTGGACCTTGCAGTGGGGCTGGGGTGGTGACAATTCTAACTGTTTTCCATTAGAATGGGAGCAGATAGAGAAGGGAAAGAAGAAAAAAGGAAATAAATAAAACCCAAGGGATGATATTCTCATTTCAAACCAGCAGCAAGCAGCAGGCAAGAGTCAACAGTGCTAAGAAGAGCAAGCTTGCCCTTCCCAAAGATACCTTCTTCTTGGCCAGCAGCAAGTCCTGATAAGCATTTGACCGGAGGAAGCGGGCATAGCTGTCACTCTTCATCAGCTTGTAGATGTGCTCCTGGGGAGAAAGGTGACAAGGAGACACAAGGAAGGGCTGTCAACCAGTGCTAAAGAATATTACAATCCAATTGATCACTGTTTTGGGGAAAGAGACGAAGGAACCTAGGTATGTTTGCGTGTACCTGGAAGAACTTGCAACATGTCCCACCCCCTCCCCCACCAAAATCAGAAGCACCAAACAAAACATATGGGCTCTATTAGAATAAAAGATCCCTGAGGATCATGTCCCAAAGGATTTGTAACTGGGCTTGAGTGCCATGTTGGTGTGCTTAATGATTAAAACCAGACACGGCAATGAGGAGGAACAAACTGTTCTTCCACCTAACAACTTGGATGAATCTCAGGGGAATTAGGATGAGTGAAAAAGCCAAGCTCCAGATTATAAACCACATTATTTCATTTATGTAACAGTCTTGAAATGACAAATTATAGAGACAAAGAACAGATTAGTAGTTGCTGGGCTTAAAGATGGAGGAGAGGGAACGAGGGAGGTGTGGTAATAAAAGGCAACAGGAAGGATCTTCATGGTGACAGAATGGTTCCGTATTTTGACACATCTTAACACATGTGATAAAGTTGTATAGAACTAAATGCACACATACATACATGGGGCACAAGTAAAATTGGGAAATATGAATAAAATCAGGGGATTGTAGCCATGTCAATATCACAGCTGTGATATTGCACTATAGTTTTGCAAGATATTCCCTTTGGGGCAAACTGGGTAAACAGCACATTATTTCCTACAACTGCATCAGAATTGATGCGTATCTCAAAATAAAAAGTTTAATTTAAAAAAACAGGCAATAATGCAATTGGGTCAGTTTGTGCATTTCAGGGCCACAACCTCGTCCTGGAAGGAGTTCTTGGCAACCACATCACAGGATATGTAACTAACACCCAGGAGGCGTAGGTACTGCAGCAAGGTGCCACCTCTTCTCCTCGGCTCCCAGGGGCATCTGTTACACATTCTGGCCTTGGCCAATAATTTCACCCCTGATTTCCAGCTAATTCCCAGAAACTTGCGGTCCCTTCCAAACAGATCTGTCCCCATCAAGGGTAGGAAAATCCTGGTCCATTAGAAAAGAGGACTTGTCAGTGGACAAAATATTATTTATCCATTGAAGTGGAATTCAGCTCAGCTGCATAGGAAAGCTTGGCTGTTCCAAGACAGAATGTGTTAGGAGGGAGGTTGGCCTTCACTGGGGATGGTGGGCTCGTTAGTTAGTGGCTGTCCTGATGGAAGAAGCACCTTCTCCCATGTATGCTCATTGTTCTTCCCACGAAGCCAGACAAAGGCCCTAGTGGTGAGGGGAATGGAGAGCTGGTCAGGGAGGAGGAGAGTGCTCAGCTGAGAGGCAGGACTGGTCATTAAGGACCTCTTCCTTGGTGCTCTTTCCAGGGAAGGGACGGAAGGAGGAGGCAGAGACCTCCCATCAGCTGGGGGACACATTTTAGAGATGTCTGGCCAGAAAAACCAGGAGCAATGACAAGGATTCACCAAGACTCACTCCTTACCCAGCACAAAAGAAAGGGAGAGCACAGTAGCCAAGATATGGAGTCAACCTATGCTTCCATCAATGAATAGATAAATGGGTAAAGGAAATGCAGTATATGGGCATAATGGAATACTATTCGGCATTAGCAAAGAAGGAAATCCTATCATTTGTGACAACATGAACAAACCTGGAGAACATTATGTTAAGTGAAATAAGCCAGGTACAGAAAGACAAAATACCACGTGTCTTCACTTAAGTAGGGAGAACTTGGGGATATTGTGGGTTTGGTTCTAGACCACCACAATAAAGCAAGTCATAAGAAATATTTGGTTTCCCAGTACACATAAAAATTATGTTTACACTATATGGAGTCAATGATGTGTGCAATAACATTATGTCTAAAAAAACAAGGTACATACCTTAATTAAAAATTACTTTATTGTTAAAATACTAAGGATCATCTGAGCCTTCAGTGAGTCCTAATCTTTTTGCTGGAGGAGGGTCTTCTCTTGATATTGTTGGATGCTGACTGGTTAGGGTGGTGATTGTTGAAGACTGGGGTGACTATGGCAATTTCTTAAAAATAAGACAATGAAGTTTGTTACATCCATTGACTCTTCCTTTCGCAAAGGATTTCTCTGTAGGGTGTGATGCTGTTTGATGGCATTTTACCCACAGTTGAACTTCTTTCAAAATTACAGTCAATCCTGTCAAATTCTGCTGCTGCTTTATCAACTATGTTGATGTAATATTCTAAATTCTTTGCTGTCATCTCGACAGTGTTCACAGCATCTTCATTAGGAGTAGATTCCATTCTCAAGAAACCACTTTCTTTACTCTTCCATAGGAAGCAACTCCTCATTCACTAAAGTTTTATCATAAGGTTGTAGCAATTCAGTCACATGTTCAGGCTCTATTTCTAAATCTAGTTCTCTTGCTATTTCCACCACATCTGCAGTTACTTTCTACACTGGGATCTTGAACTTCTCAAAGTCATCCATGAGGGCTGGAATCAACTTCTTCCAAACTCCCATTAATGTTGATATGTTTACTTCTTTCCATGAAACACGAATGTTCTTAATGGCAACCAGAAGGGTGAATCCTTTCTAGAAGGGTTTTGATTTACTTTGCCCAAATCCATCAGAGGAATCACTCTCTGTGACAGGTATAGCTTTAGGAAATGTATTTCTTAAATGATAAGACCTGAAAAGTTGAAATTACTTCTTGATCCATAGGCTACAGCATGGATGTTGTGTTAGCAGTCATGAAAACAACATTAATCTCCTTGTACATCTCCATCAGAGCTCTTGGATGGCTTGGTGCATTGTCAATGAACAGTAATATTTGGAAAGAAATATTTTTTTTTTCCTCCGCAGTAGGTCTCAACAGTGGCCTTAAAGTATTCAGTAAATCATGCTGCAAACAGATGTGCTGCCATCCAGACTTTGTTGTTCCATTTATAGAACACAGGCAGAATAGATTTAGCATCATTCTTAAAGGCCTTAGGATTTTCAGAATAGTAAATGAGCATTGGTGTCAACTTATAGTCACCAGCTGCATTACCCCTAGCAAGAGAGTCAGCCTGTCCTTTGAAGCTTTGAAGCCAGGCATTGACTTCTCTTCTCTAGCTATGAAAACCCTAGATTTATCTTCTTCCAATATAAGGGTGTTTACACTGAAAATCTGTTGTTTAGTGCAGCTGCCTTCATCAATGATCTTAGCTAGATCTTCTGGATAACGTGCTGCAGCTTCTATATCAGTACTTGCTATTTCCCTTTGCACTTCTATGTTATGGACTTGAACCAACCTCTGCTAGCTTCAAACTTTTCTACTGCAGCTTCCTCACCTCTTTCAGCCTTCACAGACTTGAAGCAAGGTAGGTCCTTGCTCTGGATTAGGCTTTGGCTTAAGGGAATGTTGTGTCTGATTGGATCTTCTATTCAGACCACCGAAATTGTCTCCACATCAGCAATAAGGTTGTTTTGCTTTCTTATCATTTGTGTGTTCTCTGGAGTAGCATGTTTAATCTTCAATAACCTTTACTTTGTATTCACACCTTGGCTGTTTGGCACAAGCGGCATAGCTTTCAGTGTACCTTGGCTTTCAACATGCCTTCCTCACTAAGCTTAATCATTTCTAGTTTTTGATTTAAAGTTAGAGACATGTGACTGTTACTTTTGCTTGAACACTTAGAGACCACTGCAGAGTTATTAACTAGCCCAATTTCAATATAGCTGTCATTTCAGGGAATAGAGAGGCCCAAGGAGAGGGAAAGAGATGGGGGGAATGGCTGGTTGGTAAAGCAGTCAGAAAACAAACACACACAACATGTATTGATTAAGTTCATTGTCTCATACGGGTGCAGTTGGGCACCCCCAGAGCAATTACAACAGTAACATTGAAGATCACCAACCACAGAACACCATGAAAATATAATCATAATAAAAAAGCTTAATGTTGCAAGAATTACCAAATTGTGACACAGACACAAAGTGAGCACACGTTATTGGAAAAATGGTGCTGATAGACTCACTTGATGCGAGGTTGCCGCGAACCTTCAATTTGTAAAAAACACAGTATCTATAAGGCATAGTAAAGGGAAGTGCAATAAAACGAGGTGTGCCTGTATATGGAATGGAAGACAATCACACTCACAGAAGCAGAGAGCAGAATGGCAGTTCTACCAGGGGCTGGTGGGGAGTGGGAAGGACTGGGGAGACATTGGTCAAAGGACACCACATTTTAATTAGAGAGAGAGAATAAGTTCAAGAGTTCTCTTAAACATCATGGTGACTAGAGAATGAAGTTAGAATCAATATATTACATACTTGAAAATTGCTAAGAGAGTAGATTTTAAGTGTTCTCACTATAAACAATAAGTGTGTGAGGCCATGCATATGTTAAATGGCTTGATTTAAACATTCCACAATGTATACATATATCAAAATTTCCTGCTGTATACCATAACTACATACAACTTTTACATCTCAATTTAAAAAATAAACAAAAAGAAAGTGAAAGTAGAAAGCAGAAAATGTCTTGCATGTGAGGACCTCTTGGTTTCATCTTTGGTTGGAACCCAAGGAATCTTGTTTTGGGACTTATTCTTCCTGAGATACCCTCATATTTACAAAAGCAGGGGAGTTACCCAACTAATGGGAATAAACCCACTGGAAGGACTCAAATGAAATTAAACAGTGGCTTGGTTCTTTTTTTTTTTTTTTTTGAGACAAAGTCTCGCTCTGTCACTCAGGCAGTGGTGCGATCTCAGTTCACTGCAACTTCTGCCTCCCGGGTTCAAGTGATTCTCGTGCCTCAGCCTCCTGAATAGCTGGGACTACAGTTGCACACCACCACACCCAGCTAATTTTTGTATTTTTAGTAGAGATGGGGTTTCACCATGTTGGCCAGGCTGGTCTCAAACTCCTGGCCTTAAGTGATCTGCCCATCTGAGCCTCCCAAAGTGCTGGGATTACAGGTGTGAGCCACTACGCCCGGCCTCAAATAGTGGCCTGGTTCTGATACTACTTGGATAGTTCAGACGTATTCTGATTTAACAAACTTAGTGTGAACATACTTCACTCAGTGTTTTTCTGAAAATTTTAGTCAAAAATCCAGCTCACTCTTAA
The DNA here is from genome assembly GCF_037993035.2 of Macaca fascicularis. Lineage (NCBI taxonomy): Eukaryota > Metazoa > Chordata > Mammalia > Primates > Cercopithecidae > Macaca > Macaca fascicularis. Next base: position 140,401,223 of record NC_088381.1, on the reverse strand, counting down.
GTGCCTTGAGGAACAGTATGTGTTTATCTTTTACAGATGCATAGTGTCTAGCACAGGGTCAGATGTTAGTCGAATATACATGTTCACTGAAATGTCTGTTGGAATTTAATGTTCAGCGAGTTTACTGGCTCCATACTTGTTTGGGTTTATGACTGCATCAAATTCCTGCTCTCTGCACAGGAGAATGAGGATTACACTCAGCTCAGAGGAGCATGAGTATCTTGGCTCAGCCATCCCTAATGGTCTCAGAGCCCAGGCTGAGGGGTATCATTGGTCTTTGCTTTCATTTATCATCTCTTCAAATTGTTCTGTTTTTTTTTTTTTTTTTTGAGATGGAGTCTTTGCTCTGTTGCCCAGGCTGGAGTGCAGTGGTGTGATCTTGACTCATGGCAACCTTCACCTCACGGGTTCAAGCAATTCTCCTGCCTAAGCCTCCCAAGTAGCTGGGATTACAAGCATGAACCACCATGCCTGGCTAATTTTAATATATTTTTTAGTAGAGACAGTGTTTCACCACGTTGGCCAGGCTGGTCTCAAGCCTCTGGCCTCAAGTGATTCACCTGCCTCGGCCTCCCAAAGTGCTGGGATTACAGCCATGAGCCACCACACCCGGCCAAATTATTCTAACATTTAAAGCTTAGGTACAAATGTTAGTCCAGAGTAAAAATGACACATTGCCTCCTTGTATCAGGCATCGCTTCTTTCTGGCTGACAGAGCCAGGTGGCTCCTGAGTCATCTGGAAAAGCCTATCATAGTGCCTGGACCCTCTCCAGACCCTTCTCCAAAACAACAATTCCCTGCTTCTTGTTCTGACTTCTCAAAGGAATTGAAATCCCCAATCAATATCTCACAATACCCCTCTGCTGCCCCATGAGCAGTGAGGAAGCCTCTCCTAGCCAGCTCTTCTGGCTCAGCAACAAATTTCCCCTCTGATCCAGCTAATTCCTATAGACTCACTGTAGGAAGGAAAAGCCTGGTTCATGAAGAGAAAGAACTTGCCAATCAAAATAGAGCAGGATAAAGCAGATGCCTAAACATTGAATCAAAATAATATTCAGCAAATAGTTATTGAGCATTTACTAGGTGCCAGGACACTGTGTCAGACACTGAGATAACAGCCTGAATAAGACAAATAGGTCCCCAATGTCATAAAGCATAGATCCAACTAGGCAAGATAGACTTTGCACAGAGATGCATTTAGCCAATTCTGCTAAGGGCTGCAGAGATGAAGTACAGGCACAGGGTATGAATGGGTGTACCCGGGGATGACATATCCTGCTACAAGTGGGGAATGGTGGTCTACCAACCAGAAAGATTCTCATCAAAGTGGAAAGATCTGAGTAGACAGACAGAATTATGTCTCCTAATTCTGTGGGAATTGCCGGGAGGGAGGGTCTGGTCTTGCAGCTTCACAGTCTGATCTATCAGAGGAGAAAGACAATCAAGGGGCAAGGAGGAAAGGGCAGCAGAGAGAGGTGGTCCATTCTCAGGAGGCCCATGTGGTCAGAGGAGCAGTTTAGGCACCACTCCCATCTTCTCCATGGCATATGGCCAACTCCAAAGCCAGATACCAAGGTGAGGATGTGGGGGGAAACATGAGAGGATAAGAACACAACCTATTGGAGGATGAATCCTGTGAGGTGGTCTTACCGTGCCAAACCCATTGCTAGCCCTTGCCCACCATTATAACAGCCTCAACCACCCTTCAAGGGAGCAACCAACCACAGCAATAATAGCAGCTCCAAGGTGCCGGTCTGAGAAAAACAGAATCTGAGAACCTCTGCGGATCTCTCACACCCTGTACAGACCTCATAGCTTCAGCCTCCCTCTGGCCTGGGCCTCTCTTTTCCACAGCCTAGGGATCTGTGACTCTTTCCTGCCCTGCAACTCCTCCCCCAAGCAACAAAATGCAGCCTTTGATGATCCAGTTATGGAACTGTGTTCTTTCCTCCTTGCCAGCTTTGTCTAGGAAACACAAAGACAGTAAACAGGGAGTGGGTGAACAGAGAACTGAGATTTTTCTGGGAATGAGAATTAAGATTGGACTCAGGGTCTTTGGCCATTTCCCAAATGCAATGAGTTTATCTCTGCCAGGGACAGCAAGTGTACAAAGCTCTTGGCAGTGACCTCTGCTGATTTATGGGGGTGCTGATTTGTTTCCCCTATTCTGCAGACAACCAGTCTTAAGGGAAATGTATATTCAGAATCTGCAAAGTGCAAGGGAGTCACTGGCAAAACCAGCCAAGCCAAGCCCCTGCTGAGAGTAAATTCCTAAGGGGATGGAGAAAAAGCGCGCTCACTTGCTCGCGTGCTCTCTCTCTTTCTTGCTTTGTCTTGTCTTGTTTTATTTTGTCTTGCCTTATCTTCTTCCTTCCCTTCCCACTTCCTTCATCTCTCCCTCCCTCTTAGTCTCTTTCTTGCCCTCTCTCTCTCTCTCTTTATGCAACAGAGATGACCGAGTTGACTATGAATAAGCAGAACTACCAGAGGTCACTCCCATCTTGGGATGCAGTGGAGAGGCACCTCCTCCAAAGAGGATGAGGGTGGTTCTCTATATGATGATAAACCAATGCTTCAGGGCTCTAAATCACACTGGTGTCTTAGCTAGAGTCCTCAGCAGTGGGAGGCATCATATCCCTGGAGTGGTTGACGGCTGTAGTGCAGCGATGTTACCCCGATGAGCCACTCCACCTTCATTTTCTCTTCTTGGGCCAGGGGACCTCTGCTTGCCTGGGATGCTAAAGCAGGATCAAAACCAACTAGAATCAATAGAGTCCGAGGCACAGTGAGAGCTGGAGAGAGCATGCAGTACAAACTGTCTCAAAACCACACCTGCTGAAAATCAATATTTTGCTATGAGAGTCCTCATTTGGAAATCTCCTTTCTTTTTGACAAAACACAGTGACTCTCTCAAGAGGTGGGGAAGGTAATCAGACAAATGACTGGGGCCCTGGGCTGCAAGCACGCAGCTGAACTCCTCAAGAAGACCCTTATGTCCTCTCCTTTGCTGTGGGCTCCTAAGACAGCACAGATCTCATTTCCCAGCTTCAGAACGTCCTCCTGGAGTGGAGAACCACTCGGCTGGAGCATTGCACAGCGGCCAAGAGCTCTTCTTGTGATTTTCAAGTATCCTATTTTTCTTTTCACAGGTGTGTGTGCCTCATTTCTGCCCTCCATACCTAAGCTGCCTAGAATCACATCCAGACTTTGGGAGCTTTTGGGTCCCATGTAGTCTCTTGAAGGAAAATGAGGCTGTGTGGACAGAATGTGGTGTTGCTGTGTGGGGTGATGGAGAAGGAACTGGACTGGTAGCCAAAGGCTCACCTTTCTAGTCCTGTCAATCACACAATTAAATGTGGAAGTAGAAGTGGAAGCACTACAAAAATGATTATACATGTCAAGTGGCAATAATAATTTCATGCTGTGACTGTCCTTGCAAGGGATGATTTGTGAGATGAGAGAGATTCTGGAGAAAGAAGCAAAGAGGATTTGGGAGCAGAGTCTAGCTGTACTATTTTAGTTGTTGGTGATGTTTGCTCTGAAGCAGTGTTTAGGTTTAAACACCCCCATTTTACAAATGAAGATACTGAAACTCTAACAGGTCAGGTGGCTTACCCAAGGTAAGTATGGAGCCAGAATTTGAACCCAGAGCTGTGTGACCCCCAAGCTCATGCTCTTCTCACATTGATGTGCTGCTTTTCATTGTCCTTCACTTGGATCCAAAGGGGAGTCACTACTGGTTGGCTGAGACAAAGTCCCTCCATGTGTGGGTGCAGGAAAGTTAGGAGCCTCCTCTTGAGTCCTAAATCTGAGTCATCCTAGTAGGTATGACCACTGCTTACGATTCCCTTTCGGGTACCATTCACTATCACTGCTGTGAGCAATGGTAATGGCCAAGACACAAGGGATGGCCCAGGCTCTGGTTTCTCACTTAACAGGCAGTCCATGCACAACTTGCCATCTATACTTGAAGGGAGCTGTGAACATCTTTGGAAGCAAGGTGCCAACCTGGTAAAGTGTTGAGGGCTGATGGGCCCTTTGGAAGTCATAAGTCTGTATCCTCGAGCCTCACCTTTCAAGATATTTGAATATGTTTGACCAAATGTCCTCAGACCTTAGGCATGGTTAGCTGAAGCCTAGGGAAAATGAGCTTTTCTTCAGCATGGTTCTTGCAGGACAGCATGGCGGTGAGGACTTGAAGTGGATCACAAATCCGTATCTGCTTAACAAACATAGAAGAGGCAACAGAAAAGATACTGCAATACGGACATCCACATAAGTGAAAGATAGGAAGCTGTTGCTCCTTCTGGATGCATCTTTGGATGAACAACCTGGGACCATGTGGATCTAAAATGAGAAGCACCCCCTTTGGATTTCCTTAGCCTCCTAAGTAGGACATGGGAGCCCCTTGTTTCCACATAAGGCATCATTCCAGGTCATAAGAGGATGTGAGAGTAAATGATCATTTGCTTTTACTCTGCAAAGCATCTATAAAAACAGATTTAATTTAACTAGCCAAAGGGCACAGTATTTTCATGCTGTTCAATCCCTATTCTTAGATAAGGGTAGCTTCAAAGACAGCTTTGCATATTGTCTTTCACCTACCCAAATGCCAGGGATATTAACTTAGAAAACTGTTTTCCTTTTCCTCCTCAAGGAGGTCATGGGGTTTGGTGTAAGGAACCTAGGCTCAGAAGTAGCAACCAAGAAATTTTGGAATTGAACTCTTTGATGTCTTCTCTCAGTAGCTGTCAGGAACTACTAGTCTGTGTGGTAATAAACAGAACTGATCACAAACGACTGATTTATTCTTTGCAAAATGCATCCCTCCCTCTGCTGTTCATCTCCCAAAAATAAAACCACCCACAGGATAAAATGAGCAACTCTTGGAGCAAGCAGTGTCACAGAATTCCTTATTAAAATATGTCTGGCATGAGAGTCTAACAGGAAATGGCCTCCAATAGAGGATTAATACCAGGAAACTTGGTGTGGTCTTGTGATACTGGCACGCAATGCCACCACCTCCACCACTGGAGCAAAGATGAACAGCTGGGAAGACTTCTCCTTCTGAGTAATCTGGGCAAACCTGAAATCATACTCCACTGGGCTTTGGCTTTTAAATAAAGCAAATGGTAGAAACCTTGCATTCCTTAATCAAGTTGCATTTAAACGTCTACACTTAGGTAATAATATAAACTCTTTGCTAGAGACTTCTTGTCTGCTCATGGTGGGTGTGGACTTGACAGTATCTTTCTCAGGTCTTTTATCACCCAGACCTCATTCTGGCCTTGAGCATGCTCTTTGATCCTTTTGTGAGTTCATCATGGCCAAGTAGAGCTGTGGTAAGTCAGACCAAGGGCCACTTAAGGAAAGGAACCCACCTATGCATTTGTATATTCACAGCGCCTAGAACATCTGACACTTAGTGGGTTTTCTAAGTTTTGCTGAATTGGCACATTGTAGGAATTTAATTTAACCTGCCTTTCTTGACTACCTACTCGGTGTACTCCCCAAGGTTGTCTCTCCAAAGTTGAAAGCTAAGAGACAAATTGTCCCCCGCTTCATTGATGATAGGCACAGCTGAAAACGTTGTAATTCTGGAATGAATTGTCAGCATTTAGCTGACATTCAGCATTCAGCATTACCTTTGTGATGTAGGAACTTATAAAAGGTAAAGAAGATCGAATTTCTGCTCCCATGAAAGAACTTTCAAATCCAGAGGTCTGGAAGACCCAGACACTCCAGGTACAGGGCAGGGTGGGGTATCTCAGCAGGTACCACAGGTCAGAAAAGCAGTGGGGTTGGGACAAATAGGAAGGTGAGGTGGGGAACTGCAAGGACCAAAGCCAATGGGGCTGGGCTGGCTCATCCTACTCCACTATCAGTCCACTTAAAGGACAGATTTCCAATCCAATCCTATCTCAATGAAGTGCTTTCTTAGGTCTGGTTGGTTTTGTTTGTAATGAATGATGTGCTTTTAGATAAGCTCTGCCTGATGGTGAAAAAAGCCATCTGGGCCTCCTATTTCCCACGTTATTTCCCTCTGCACAGAACATCAGGCCGCACAGGTCAGGGTCTCCCAACTTGAATGGGAGAATGGATGTTCACGACATGGGTGGATGGGCAGATGGATACATGATTGAATGGATCCAGGGACATCGTCCTTGGAACATCCTTGGTACTCTGAGACTTGTTAAAGGGAAACCAAGCAGCCACTGTGCTGGCAGCTGATTCCTACCTCTTCTAGAGCCTGTGAAGGCTTTGGAAAGAGGCAAATGCCCTACAAGGCAGCTGAAGGTTCTCAATACTTCCTGTGGTTTAATTCTCTCCACCAACAACTGCCAGCAGAGCTTTAAATGACATGCCCCAGGATTCGGATCTCTCTCCTGGCTCCAGCCTACACTGCCCATCACCATGGGATTCACCCTCTTCCAGGTAAGAGCCTTCAATGCCTTGCTACTGTCTTCAGGATGAGAAGCTCAGATTCCTTAGGATGCACTCCAGGACCTGAAAATTCCGTTTTTATATCCTTTTCTGGCGTTTTTTCCCATCTAAGGGCAGATATTTTGAGAGAATTTCTTTTGGATCCATCTTGGAATTATGAGACCCAGACAGTACTAAAGTCATTAATTTTTGTGAGTTCACACTTACAAATATACAGCACTTTTTACTTTTTCAAAGATTTTTCAGGGCTATTACCTCATCTGATTTCTCTAAAATCCTTAGCGGGCTGTAGAGAAGACATCACCCCCATCACCCAGATGAGGAAACTAAGGCACAAAAGGTCAAGGCCCTTGCCTCAGACCACATAGCAAGTAGGTGACAATGTAAGTCCTTTGAGGCCCCATGGTTGGGAACAGATAATTCAATCCATAGCATAAAGAACCGAGTCCTTTAAAAAAAAAAATCATGGTCCATATTTTTTTCTCCTCTCACAAGGCTAAATCTATGAAATTGGAACAACACAGCAAACAGCTGAGGGCTATGGTCACAGCCCACAGACCTTTATGAAAGATTTGGTCTTGGCCCAAATTTTCAGAAAAGCTAAATGGATCAGCAAAACACAAGTGCAAATGCTGGGCCCAGGCTGACAGGGTGTCTTGTGAAATATTTCCACAGGAAGCAAATACAGGCAATTAACTTGGCTCTAACAATGCGTGTGGTCAAATAAGAAACAAAACCCTTGGCGAGAGGCTGCACCCCACTCCCTGCTTCGGGTGCATCCATAAATCTGGCTGTACTTTCACTCAGGCTACTGAGCGCTAACGTTAAAGCATATGACCACCGCAGGGGGTTTATGAGAACCATCATGACCAGCTGAGGAAGCTGCCCAGAGACCCTGAGCCCCATGGGTTGAGGTGTTAACATCCCCATTTAACAGAGGGGCAAACTGAGAAGAGAAAGTTTTAATAATTTAAATGTATAATTCTAGAAGGAACTGCTAGACTCTTGGCCTTTCTCTAGGGACTAGAACTTCTCCAGGTCTCAGTGCAACCACCAAGCCCTCAGCACTAACAATCCAGAGACAGTGTGGTCTGAGCAGAACCTTGGCCAGCAAGTGAGGACATCTATCTGAGTGCAAGTCCTGGCTGGTCATGGGCTGCTAAGGATTTTAACCTCCTTTTTATACCTGGGAACTTCTCAACTGCGGCTACTTTGCTGGGGCAGGCAGCCTGCACTGGCCAGGAAGGTAAGGCAGTGTTGAGTGATGTCTAGGGACAAACCATGGGATTAGACAACAGAAGACGGTGGGGACAGATGCCTAAATGACTTGATTTTCCAGAAAGTTAAATGAGAGAAATTTAAAATTTCTCTCTGGTATTCTCTTTAGTCAGATTTTTGAAAAGTAGATTAATTATAAAAAAGTCACATGGTGACTCACGCCTGTAATCCCAATAGTTTAGGAGGCACCTGCTGACCTTTGCGCCACAACACTCAATCCTGATATAGAAACATTCACAATTCAGATTGCTGTGTTGCCATGGCTGCACCAAAGCAAAGTCTCCTCTAACTTACTCTCTCCCCGAAACTGAAGATCCATCATGCCCAATCCTCTATCCTGTAGCTTTCTGGATTTCTTGAAGCATTTCAATAATTTTCATTACAGGTGCTAAATTATTTTGTTTAGCACAGGGTCAGAAACTACAGCCTGGGATTCCAATCTGCAGATACAGACCTGTGATCTAGATCTTTACATCCCATGAGTGAAGAACAGTATTTATGTTTTTGAGTGGCTGAAAAAAAAACTAAAAGAAGAATTGTATTTTGTGAAAAATTATATGAAATTGGATTTCACGGTTCATAAATAAACACGGCCATAGGTCCTCGTGTCGTTTACATTGCTGTGGTGTTGCACTGTAGCTGCTTCTGTATGGCAGAATCGAATAGTTGTGACATAGACCACATGACTCACACAGCCTGCAATGTCTACTATCTGGCTCTGTTTAGGAAAAATTTAGTTTTTTAACTGACCCCTGTTTTAGGTAAAGGGCAGGTTACAGGATCACATTATTTGCAAAATCACCCTGTTGTGGAATGAATGTTGTGTCTTCCTAAATTTCATATTGTTGAAGCCCTGATCCCAGTGTGGTGGTACTGGGAGGTGGCTCTTTTGGGAGGTAATTAGGTTTAGATGAGGTCATGAGAGAGGCCCTTATGATGGGATTAGTGTTCTTGTAAGAAGAGGAAGAGAGACTAGAGTGCACATCCTGCTGCAAGGACACAGCAAGAAGGGGCCACCTGCAAGCCAGGAAGAGAGCCCTCACCAGCAGCCAAATCTGCTGACACCTTAATTTTGGATTTCTCAGTCTTGAGAACTGTGATAAACACATTTCTGTAGTTTAAGCCACCCAGTCTGTGCTACTTTGTTGTAGCAGCCTGAGCAGAACTTACACATAGCTACACACACAAATCAAGGAAGAAAATACACCAAAATAGGGGTTATCTCTGGGCATTAAGGTTACACAAAATTATTTTAAAATTTTCACCAAATACATTAAACATAAAAGCTTAAAAAGAGAATATTAGTGACATTAGAAAAATAAGATGGTAGTATTTACTCTGTCTTACTGTAGGCCAGACACTGTTAGTGGTTGACATGCTTCCTTTCACCTGGTCCCCATTCCACCCCTATGCACAGGCTCCACTGCAACCCTGTTCTACAGATGAAGAAAGGAAGACTCAGGGAATTTAAGTAACTTGTCCAGGTCACTCTGCTAGAAAGGAACACTTTGTATATTTATGGTGGAAATACACTTCAGAAGTGATAGGAAATTGGGCTAAAAATAGGGATTGGCTTTGGAAGAGTTTTATTTGAATTCATGGGAGACTAATCCTAGCAGATAATGAAGATGATGGGATGCTTAAGATATCCTCATGTCTAATCTACCTCACCAGATTGCTGTGGAAATGAGATAGAGTGCATTTAGAAGTACCTGGAAAATGGTAGAGCACTGTACTAATGGAGGTTGGATGTTGAGAAACTTGTCAATATCTCACCTTCATTAGGCTGACTTCCCCACTTCTTCCATCAAACCTTTCTTGAAGTAGAAACAACATAAATGTCCAAGAAGAGAGGACTGGTTGACTAAACTATGGTGCCTCCACACAACGGAATAGTATGCAACAATTAAAGAACCAGGCGATAATCACCCTTTTGCTGTATTTTTAGCGTTGTGGTTTAGAGGCTGTTCTGTGTAGTATAAAGCAAATGAGTAATTATGCTATCATCCACAGTGCCCTTGAAAGTCAGGATTCTCAGGGTAGAGAAAAGAGGCACAGATGTAAGAAACGAGTGGTTAAATAAAATCCCCTGTAGGTCAGAATTTGAATTAAAAGTATCAGTATGAACTCATGATGTATTTTTATTATAAACAAAAACACATTTCCTAGCTCTGTCAACTGAAAAGGGCTAGACATGATAAACTATCTAGGAACAATGAAACACTCTTAAGTGCCTAGATTTTAGTCTCTAAATACCATTTGCCACTAAGAGGAATCAGGGGTCCTTGGAGAAATGGCTTATTCTGGGTAAGGGCAAAGACTGGAATATCTTAGCTTCCTTGCTATTTGGATGACATCAAAGATCACTAGGGCTGTGCCAGAAAGAGCCAACTGGCCAGAGATGGCAAAATCCAAGCATCAATAAAAATAATAAGCAAACAGATTAAAACCTAGCACATATGTTGAAACCCATGAGTTCACAAAGATAGTAAAATCAAAACAGTAGACCCTAATGTTTACCATAGGAAGATAACAGTAAACCACTCATTTTGAAAACTGGAAAACGAAGGGAGAGAATCAAACATTTATCCTGCTTTTCTTATGTGAATTGTACTGCTAGTTAATCCCATAGTGGTGGAGGGAAGTTTCTCTTTATGAAAGTATTCCAGCTAATAAGTGAAGAAAGAATAAAATTAGTATGTCATCATTTTGTAACCTCTAATTAACTAATGGATATAAGTGATGGACATCAATATCTGTAAAAAAGGGCAAAAAGAGAGGTGGCTAGACATGTGCCTTCTGATAGGAGAGCACCACACAATCTATGAAGTAGTTTTGTCCATAAAAATCAAGACTAAATCTGATTAAATATCTAAAAAAACTAATTTATAGGAAAGAGAGATGATAGAAGAACATTCTAAATAGTACCACAGAGCTGCAATCAGAAAAATCCAGAGCTTGGAACTCTTTATAGGACAAAGGATCTAATTCCTTCATCAAATACATTGCAAGGGGATGTGAGAAGGGGAGGGAGATAAAGGATATTGTGGCAATGTTAAAACAAAAGGATCCTTTTTGTAAAAGATACATATCTAAGTTTACAGATGAAATGCTGCAATATCTTGGATTTGTTTTAAAGTAACTTGGTGGCAGGTGAAAAAGTAGGTGGGGTTAGAGATAAAGCAAGATCAGACGTGTACTGATGATTTTTACGGCTGGATGAGGGTCTATAAAGGTTTGCTGTTTTGCTGTTTCCACTTTTCCAAGTGTTTAAAAGTTTTCATAATAGAAAATTAAAATAAATCCCTCCTATGTCATGCTTGGAGTGGTAACACTGTGCTAGATGCATCAAGGTTCTCACCAGTATCACTCCTCTTGTGTTTCATAAATATTGGAGCTTTGAGCTTCAGCTCGTTCATGCAGGAAACCCCCATGGAACTTCCCTGTCACTCTCCTCTCTGACCATGTCAATATGGTGCTTCAAAGTATACGTACATACACATAAGCAAAAATATCTCAGCAAAGCGCTCTCATGACTCAAACATTCTGCTTTCAAGCTGCAAGGGGTATATGAAGGAGTCATGATTTCATGATTGGCACAGGCATTCGATGGAGCTCGTGACCAGGGGAGAGAAGAAGATAGTTATGGTGTTGAGGCTGGTAGGTGTTTTCATCTTGAAGTTCTGAGCAAATGACAAGGCAAATCCGGATGATAAGCGACACTGTGTTCTCACCCCATTATTTGCATTGGTGCAGCTACACTGAGTTTCCTAAATCAGACAATAATGTCTGCAAGAGAGCAAACTACCCAAATTCTTTACCGGGGGCCCTAGACGTGAGAGACGTAAGTGGGGTCAAGGAGATAAGCAAAATCTTAAGCCCTGTCACTGGGTGTGGGATGGTGACAGGAAATAGAAATTAGGGGCCAGGAAGTAAGAAACCAACCCAATGCTTATTTTTAGAAATGGCACCTTCCAGCCGTCAAAATTTAGTCTGCTGGTTAGGGTGGTTCCTGTTTCTTTAGCCAGCATCATCAGCATCTGTGAGCATCCTAATTGTGTCCTACAGGGTTGGGAGTCCCTCCTGCAGGCTTGCTTTAACCCAGGGTTCACCCATTCGGGGCACTTTTCGCACTGTTGAAGTTGCCCATTTACTTGTCTGTCTCCCACACTTGCTGGTAACCTCGCTGAGAACGGGCTTTTGCCTGTTCTTTGTGGTGTCTTATCACATAGTGCAGAGCCTGGAATATAGATGTGCGTAAAAACTATTCACTGCAGAGCTGGAGATCACTGCGGAAGCAGTGTAGAGAGGTGGTTATCAGTGTGGGCTTCAGAGGTAGACAGATGTGGGTTTGACTCATGGCCCTGCCAACTCACTACACCCACTTCTCCAATGCTGTGTTCTGGTTTCCAGATTCTACCACTGACTTATTACAAGGCTTCAGATTTTGTAAAACACTTTGAGGCTTTCCTGGAACAACTAAAGCATATAACTGCACATTTTGGTTTCTAGGTAATATCGTAACTCCTCTGGGAAAATGATCCTGGGATTTTGCTGTGCACCTATCTGAAATGATTTCCACTGATGAACTTAAAAATAACCAAATACGAAATTTTAACTACCCACAATGCCTTGAACTTATGTTAATAGGTCAGGCAATGAAGTGGACAAATGAACACCTTATGACAACCACTTGAGTAGATAAGCAAACCTGGGCGTCTTCAAATGTATATCTCCCTCCATCTTTGACATTTTGACTGGTAATCTCATAGCTGTGAGAATCCAGGTTGATTGCACTTGGAGCCCCTGGAGCCAGAAACTCTTGCCAGATTTCTTCTACCCTCTTGGCCACATCCTGTAGGGGTTGTTTCTTAAGATCTTGGACAGCCAGCCAGAACCTGAAGTGGGAGCAGAAACACAGTCAGTTCCAGAGGGCTCAGCATCGGGATGTTGCTGGAGATGGCCCCAGAGCTGATGTCCCATGAAATCCATTCTGCTGCATCTCTCAGCCTCCCCTGATGCCACTGTGTGGGGCTGCAAAGACCATGGAGATTGCTGAAAATATCAAAGGTGTTCCTATTGTGCAGAACAGAAAAGAATTGCATATTAAAAGATCAATGTGCTTCTCGTTATCAAAACGAGATTTCTCTCCCTCTACGTGAAGATTTCTCAACCTCAGCACTATTGCCACTTCAGGCTGGATAATTCTTTGTTGTTGAGGCTATTCTGTGTAATGTACGATGTTTAGCAGCAACCTTGGCCTCTACCCACTAGATGCCAATAGCAACCCCCCTTCCCAAGTTTTGACAACTAAAAATGTTTCAAAACATTGCCCCATGTCCCCTGGGAGATGAACTCACTCCTGGTTGAGAATACCTGTGCTACATACATGCCACCATGCAGACAGTGTGAGTCCCTTTGTCAAATCTAGTTGGGATCAACTGATGACATCAACATGGAGGAAAGATCACAGAAGAGGCAGGATCCTGGAATCATAAAGACTATCTGTGTAAGAATAAACCAGCCATTCCTATTATAGATGGAGAAACTGAGCCAGTGCACATCAGTGCTCAGCATGGTGCTTGGCAAATAGTAGGCGCTCAATACGTGGGTTTCAGAGTGAAGATGGGCGCATCTGGAACAATGCTGAAGAGGCATACCATGAAAATTTCTCTGCAGAATGGTTCTCCTTCTGCAGAGGGAAAGAGAGAAAAATCTGCTCACTTCCATATTTGCGTCTGTTTAATCCCTCAGCATCCACATGGGAGCAGGGAGCGCTTTTCTGCTGAGAGCAGCAGCAGCCAGAGCCAAAGCTTGGACAACAGCTACTGGGTCTTGAGGATGGTTCCCAAGGCAGCCTTGCAGCAGGATCCAGGTCTGGTTGTCATATCCTTTGCCCTGTGAACAGACAGGCCAGCTCCCCGATCAGTGAGTAAGAGAGTAGGTCCTGTGCTGGTTCCTACAGCAGTGGGAATCACAGGTAGTCTAGTCAACAGAAAGGGAGGGACAAGCAAAGTTGAACCATGACATGGTGGAAAGTGCGGACAGTGCATTCAATCTGTCATCAAATTTCATCCAAAGTAAGATGTACTTGGGTTTTGTGTGTGTGTGTGTATGTGTGTGTGTGTGTGTGCATGCGCGCGAGGGGGGTGGCGGGGGCGGTGGTTAAACATGTTTTTCAGTTGCTGTTCAGAGAAATGTCTTTGGAGCCAAGTGCATGGCCCAAAGGTGCCACTCAGTGGCAGACTGGAGTAATGCAACCCCATTTCTGCAAGGCGAGCAGACTGTGTGTGTGTGTATGTGTGTGTGAGTGTATGTGTGTCTGTGTGTGTGTCCCCAAATGCTGGGCTCCAACTCTTCCCCTGATTTGCCATTTTTTGCCATTTAGGATTCTGATGATATCCTTACAGCGACCCCTCAGTGACCCTGTAGAGCCAAGCGTAAGGCAGAGAAGGCTTCACGGCTTCCATCAGATCAGGAAGCAGGCTCTGCCCTCGTCCTGTCTATGCCGTATTTTGCCTTGGTGTGCCTTTCCGGGTGCCTCTCACTTCATCTCTGAAATGGGCACCGAGTGGATGGAGGGATATGTGGCACGGCTCTGGAAAACCTGCTATCCAGACTTAACTCAGAAATGCTTTCAGGTCCTGTGAGGGGGAGCTGAGGAAGGGTCAGTGTGGCGGCCACAGGCTCAGTGCTGGCCCAACGTGATCCCTCGGATTCCAGCCCTCTCTCTGCAGGTGGCCTGGGCAGATACTACTGCCCAGCTCTTGCTGCTGCCATCTGGCGTCCCCTGCCCTTCTGCAGCTCTCTGACAGCCGCAAGTCCTGGGTGCTCAGGTCCTTCTGGATTCTGGGTGAGAGGAAAGTAGTCGTGTTCCTTTATCCCGAGTCCAGAGATGGTGGGGAAGGAAGGGCTTGAAAGGAGCTGTTCCCCTGCCTCATTGTTCAGGTGGGCCCTTGACTCTCGAGCTGGGGCACTGGTCTCCTCCATCTCCCTTGCCTCCATCTCCCTTGCCTGCCCTAGGTTCCGTAGGGCCCTCTGTCCACTCTCTCAGGCCTGCCGTGAAAAGAAGGAAGTGGCTGGGAGGCTTGCAGGTGAAAACGGCCATCTGCTGACAAGAGCACCTACAAGGCTTTCTCTGCCTGGAAGGCCACGTCTGACCAGTAGGTGAACGATGCGGGAACCTGGCTCTAAAGGAAGAAGCCAGTGCTGGTTTTTCCAAGGACCAGAAGGGGTCAAGTGTCCAGAGACGAAGTCAGTGAGTGCTCCTCAGCCGCATGCTGGGCAGACAGGGGAACCAGGTTCACACAGGGAGGCCGCCTGGGCTGAATCCCCGGCTGGAAGTAACCTTCTGGGTCAGCGTCTTCCCATGCCCCCGGCCCCTGCAACTCCTCACACAAATGGATGACACCTGGGTGACTTCCTGCCCCCTCAATCAACGCCACATGGGAGGTCACCTTCTGTCATCTCTGTCAGCACTGAGGAGGAGCTGTGAGCCCCTCTGGGAAGGCCCTGAGGACCCCGGGAGCTCTGCACACTCTCGGCGGTTCCTGAGGACTCAGGGTCCTTTTTGCAGGATGGTTTGGGGGCCACATGAAAATGCACATCACTCAGCTGGATACAGAGAGGTCCCGGAGCTGATGGAAATACAAATTTCAGCATCATTTTTTTTGGTGGGGAGACAGGATCTTACTTTGCCGCCCAAACTGGAGTGCAGTGGCTCCATCTTGGCTCACTGCAACCTCCGCCTCTCAGGTTCAAGCAATTCTCCTGTCTCAGCCTCCTGAGTAGCTGGGATTACAGGGGCATGTCACCATGCTCAGCTAATTTTTGCATTTTTAACGGAGACGGGGTTTCACCATGTTGGCTGGTCTGGTCTTGAACTCCCGGCCTCAAGTAATCTGCCTGCCTCAGCCTCCCAAAATGCTGGGATGATAGGCGTGAGCCATTGCACCAGGTCCCAGAATCAAATTTAATAAACTTTTATGTAAAAATAAAACGGTTTTCTTTGTCACATAAAACCAAGAATTTTTTTAAGTACAAGTGAAAACAACAGGCATGCTGGAGGAAGACGAAGGGGGAGGGTATGGGGTAACATTTCTTAGACAGCAGTTTTCTCCCCTGCACACACTGTGGACTCTCCCCTGCCTTCTGTCTGCTTTGGAGTTGACCTGCCTTGTGTCTCTCAGGCAACAGCAAAACTGCTGTCACAACAGCATGCTGACGTCCCGTATGTGTTTACCATCGCTGGTTTCAAGGAACCTTTGTGTCAATTTGAAATTCAGAACAGGCTTTGGTTAGTGTTGGCCATCTTCGAGCCCCACAGGCCTGAGCCGGGAAATCGGAACCCAGGCTGCCCAGGCCACACTTCCCCCTGCAGAGAGCCATAGCAGCTCCTCTCTGCACATCTGCTGTCCATGGGAGGCCCACTGAGGCTTTGGAAGCTTCTGCTCTTATCAAAAACCTGCAGGTACCGCTCCTCCTCGAGGGCAGTGGCAGGGAGTGAAATGCCAGTAGCCGCATGAAATCCACCCATCCTGTACTAAGCCTCCACGGCTTGCAGCAGAAGGGCCGTTGTGACTGGCAGGACACAAGGACTGGTATCTGGGAGACCACCTGTCCTGCCTCGTCCCTGGTCCCTGCCAATTGTCATAGCAGCAGTGGGGAGGCAGCCCCTGTGCAGGCATTTGATCTGTGTTCATGACTTAGAAATGCTGGCGGGGAAACTAGCTTTTGGAGTGAGACAGCCTGGGCTCAGATACCACTGGGGCAAAGCCGTGGAGAACAGGACTGGAGGACCATCTAGGGGCTGCCCCAGTGAGAGCCTCCTTTCTCCTTGGAGGCTTTCAAAGAAGAGGATTTTCTCAAGGCTGGCTGGGTAAGACAAACCATTTGGCCCTTGATCATTCTCCATCCTACCAGGAGGTCTGGGCAGTCCCTTAGTCACCAGTTAACTTTTCATAAACTAGAATTTTCATGGGTTAGAAAATACAGCTTTTGGTTCGTTCCCAGAGAAAAAGCAAACTCCAGGAGAGAAGAAAGTGTTTCTGTGCCCTCTGCTGGTCAACCGGAGATGTAGGAAGCAGGGCTTAAACTTGGTTTAGTTCCTGGCAGGGCTGAAATTCCCGGGTGCCTACATAAGTAAGTAACCACCCCCAGCACCACTGAAGCTGAGTTCTGTTCACTCGGCAGTGGCTGAAACACTGCAGATGGTTGTGGTGTCGTGGAAGTCACCTCTGTTCCTATTAATCATGGGTTTGGTAAGTGGTGGATCCTGCTGGGCCTAGTGAACCTTCTGAGGTCTTCCTAGGACTCAGGGCAACTGCCAGAGACGAGAGCTCTCTAGACGAACCTGGCACCCCACTGTGTTCTCTTTTAATTGCTTCTCCCTTCAGCCGACACTGTGTGGAACTCGGATCATCAATCTGCAGGTTAGAAGAACAACTACCTTCTCTCAGGAGATGTTACAGCTCATAAAAAATGTACGGGGGACACTCTTTGCTGTGGGTTTTGATTTTTAACTCATTCTGTGCCATGCAGCAGAGGGTGTCAAGCCAGGGAGGACAAAGATTTGTGTAGGAGAGATGTGAGAGAGGGTGAAAAGATGGCAAGGAGAGACTGTCATTATTCTGGGAAAATGCACAAAGCAGGCAGAAGGATGAGGCCAAGAAACGGAGTGGAGCTCCCTGCATCAGAGCTGTGAGGCCCCTGCCTTGTGGACAGAAGCCATGTGCATTCCCAAGGCGCTCAGCAAACAGCTGTCTGTGGGTCCAAAGGGAGCCTGCACCTAGCTCAGGGTGGGTCAGAAAAGGAGGAAAAGAGGTAGACCCTGCCACAGAGAGCTCACAGCTTCAGCAAAATGCACTGCTGGTCATACCCCACCCAGTCCACAGAGATGACGCCCCCATCCTCATCTCACAGACCCAACCAGAAGAAATTGATCAAAGGGGACGCCAACTTCTATTACATCATCATAGAAATCATTCCTTAAAGGATCCAGGGTGACACTTCGGGGCTCCTCCATTCCACATTCTGAAGCTCTGATACCAATTCAGCTGCTTGGCTACTTAACTGGCACCCCATGGGTTGTGCAAAAATGTTATGATCTAAGCAGCCCTTTCACTGGAGAGATGAGAGGGAGCACAGGAGGACAGAGGAAGTGGAGAAGCACTTTGTAATCTACCCAGGTGAGTTCTGGTCAGGCTTTTTCCTGCCATGCTCCAATGCCAGTGGCCTGGGCCCCTCACCAATCTTGCAGAGAAGGAACGACTCCAGCACGGCCAACATGGCAGGTTGGCAGGATCCTCAAGTTGTGCCATATTGCACAACTCCCAGGGGCCTCCATGGCATGGGCCACAGTGGAGGTGCATCTGTACGGCCGTGCCTGGCTGCCCTGATATTTATTCAGTCAGCTCTGAATCCGCAGGCCCTGTGCCACGGTTGGTGCCAAGCTGATATCTGCAGCTGAAGGAATGAACACAAAGGAAAAGGGAAGAGGCTGCCCCATGACGGGTGACAGAAGAGTCCTACAGTTATGTGATTTACAGCTGAGCTTCTCTCCCACCCATCATGTATCCAGTTATGCTGAATATCATAAAAATGGAATTTGGGCATCCAGAGAGGATTTTAGAGGCTCTTGGCTATCCTCTTCCTCCCTGCTATTCTATTTTTCTTACTCCCTTTCCTGTCATGGAGCAGGGGTGACCCTCTGAAGTCTGGATTTCTGCATGCTGGGGGTGTGGCTTAGGCTCTGGTACATGAACACATGCTCACACGCATGCTTTCACCCAAGATTAAATGTAGCCCTCCTGGCACGGGGAAAGGAGCTGGCAGAGGCGCAGGAGGTGATGGCAGGAAGAAGCACTGAACACCTGCCAGGGACACACTCCTTGGTGCACTCTGGGTTTTAAGTGTGATGCATAATTTGTGAAACGAGTCTGAACTGATATGTGGTTCTGGCTACATGCAGGGCTTTCCGGAATGAATGCTCTGACCAGGCAAGGTGGCAGCTGAGCCAGTGGATGCTCCTGGGACCCTCACAATGACCAAACTCTGGTTCATTCTTCAAGTTCTCTGCAATAGTGCATGCAGCAGAGGGTGCTGAGGCTACTTGTGGGCTTAGAGGTAGTTAGGTAAAGGGAGCCTCTATACCACTCCATCTTGCAGACCCAAGGGGAACAGGTAAGAAAGGGAGATGAGAAGGACTCCCAGGGGTGGCTCATAGGGATCATGGAGGGGGTGGAAACTGGGACTGAGCTGGCTACACAGAGGCCACCTGGGTCCATCAAGCTGGCCACAGAGAGCTTTCCTTCCTATACCCGGGAGGCTAGTCTGAGCACCACCCTAGTGAAGAGTATTGGAAATCAAACCTTATGTTACAAATACTTCATTAGGCATTGAAGTGAAGCTCTGAGATGTGTTTGGAATCATGCCTCAGCATAAGGAAAGGCTCTTGTATAATAACCCAAAACAAGATACTTAGCCTTATCTGGTTTATAAGAGACACGTGGATGCCTAGAACAGCACGCTCTGTACAGCTAGTCGGCATCTACCTGTCCTCCCAGGACCTTATGGAGTGGGAGAGGCCCATCGGCCACCCCTTTCCTCATTTGGTCCTCCAGCTTGGAATATTCTCTCTCCTTCTTCTTTGTCTACTATTATCCTGTGCATTCTTCAAAGTCCAGCTTATGATTTAACCACTTCAGATTTGATTCTTCTCCTTTAAATGCTTTCAAAATGGTTCTTAGAGTTTACACTCATTTATAGACATTCAATGATTCAATAATTTCTTGTGTTTTTTCCTCAAGGACCTACAAGGTCGTTGCAGGCAAAGATCACACATCTTGACTTGTGTCTCTCAGCAGACTCTCACAGGGCTTGATACAGCACAGGTGTAGCATAAATATCACTTGATTGACATATGGGACCGAGATGGTCTCACTTGAAATAAGTGCATGGATATTGCACATTAACTTTGGAGGGGTAGTCCTTTGCCTGCAGTACATGCTTTGAGTTTTTTTTTGGTTTTTTTTTTTTAGATGGAGTCTTGCTCTATTGCCCAGGCTGTAGTGCAGTGGCTGGATCTTGGCTCACTGCAAGCTCCGCCTCCCGGGTTTACGCCATTCTCCTGCCTCAGCCTCCCGAGTAGCTGGGACTACAGGCGCGTACCACTTCACCCAGCTAGGTTTTTGTATTTTTTAGTAGAGACGGTGAGTTTTTAAAGTAATACAATATTTAAACATTATTAAGACATCGTTAAAGAAAACAGCACTGGAAGACGGGTGTTGCCCTGCTCTATAAACCAGAACCTGGTACAAAGAATAAAGAAAGAGAGAGATTCCATCTTACCCATTAAGAAGTCACCAGTTTGCTAAGATCACTAGGTAAGTCTCAGATAAGTCACATTTTCTGCAGATTTCTGATTCTTCATCTAGTACCATAAAAGTCTAAATAAACAAGTTCCCAAATTTTTCATGATCAAGGAGACTTTTCCTTTTAATTTACCCCCTTTTCTTCCTCTCATATAGGACCTGAGGTTTTGAATATCTTATTTTTTTCTCCTATTAAACAGTAATTATTAATACATTTCCCTCATCAGGTATTATAGACCAATAGGAACAATCAGGTGTTCTCACTGGCATCAGATGATCAGAGTAACCACTATTTGGAGTTGACAGAAGTCATTCTCAAAGAAAAAAACATGTTTTTATTAGCTGCTACAGTTACATCTCCAGTTATCGAGTGATATTTACTTTGCTCTTTGAAATTCTGAAATGAGCCCACTGACTCCTCCCTCTGCTGTTTAGCTTCTCAGATATTCAGGACCCCAAGACTGGGGAGTTTTGAGGAGAGAGCCTCTGAGGTGCCTCTGTACTCTGAAGCTCCCTGGTTCTATGGCTGTACTTAACGAATGATGTTGTCAAATCCGTTCAACTATTTAATTATTATTGAAGACTTATTTCCAATTAGTTGAACAAAGGTCACATAGACTTGAACTGAAGTATGCTGGTGTTAGTAGGTGCTATTATGGTGGTGACAGAGTTGCATATTTTAATTTGTTCTTCTCTATTTCAACCTCAGCCAGATTAGCTGGCATTTGAATTTGAACCCTGATAATGTTTCATTGAGAAAGAGAGATGGAGAGACGGATTATGCAAATTTCTTCACACACGTTCCGCACACAGTTCAAACTTAGAGAGATTTACCTGAGGTTTTCTGAACTGAATTCGGACTCCAGGAATCGTAGAAACTGGTCCCGCCCCACCTGGTCCTTCAATATCTCATCGAAAGAGAAGCCCCATCTTTTTACTCGCTGTTGGCTGGGCTCTTTGCTTTGGGTGAAGGAAGAAGGTTTAAAAAAGATCAATACCAGAGAAAAGCTTGTGTCATATTCTCTTCAGTGACTCAAATCTGTTTTGCAGTCACTCACCAAAAGGAAACATCTCATATGTAAGGGGCAGATTCTACAAAAGCTGCACAAATTTCAAATGCAGACCTTGGTACACCAACAGTAACCAATGGTGAACAGTTTCTTTAAGGAGGCATGTTAAGTGATGATCACCGGCATTACCTTCAAACGGCTGCTGTCTACCATGCCATTGATTAAGCTCCCTGGACTGTTCCTAGCAATTATGGACCCACCTTTTGACTCTGTAATTTTTTCACTAGTACTATAACCAGGATGCTTCATGGACCCAATCTTTCATCAGAACACATTATCCTCCACCTCCCATCCCTTCCTCAATCCTCAGGGGAGAAATTAGGGTCCTGTTTCGAGCCAAGTGATGTACAACTGGTCAGAAATGTATTGACACATCCAGAATAAAGCATATTCTCTTGTCAGAAGCAGAATGTTACATGCATTTATTACCAACCATGTACGGTGCTTACTGTGTGCTAGACACTGTCTCAAGCATTTGAAATCTGTTAACTCACTGAGTCCTCACAACTACTCTGTGAAAAATGTACTAGTATTATTCCCATTTTCCAGATAGGGAAAGTAAGGCCTCACGATAGTCTGCCTAAGGACACACAGCCAGGAAGTCATGAAGTCCAGAATCAAATCTAGACAGCAAGGCTCCAGAGGGCATCCAGTTTTGTTTTGTTTTTTTTTCTTTTTCTTTTTTGAGATGGAGTCTCACTCTGTCGCCCAGGCTGGAGTGCAGTGGCGTAATCGCGGCTCGCTGCAACCTCCATCCCCTGGGTTCGAGCAATTCTCCTGCCTCAGCCTCCCGAGTGGCTGGGACTACAGGCGCATACCACCACGTCTGGCTAATTTTTTTGCATTTTTAGTAGAGACAGGGTTTCACTGTGTTAGCCAGGATGGTCTTGATCTCCTGACCTCGTGACCACCCGTCTCAGCCTCCCAAAGTGCTGGGATTACAGGTGTGAGCCACTGCACCCAGCCCCAGTTCTTAATTCTGCTATGCTGCATAGCTCATCTTTGCTATGCTGTCTCACATTCAGACTAAAGTATGGGCATTGGTCTAATTCTTCTGGTGTTGGGCAATAAGAATATTTCCTTCAGCTTCTGTCTTTCCATTTAAAGCCCACTTGCTGTATTTATTTTGTTGGCCCTTGAAACAGCAGTAAGGTCCTAACTCACAAGTCACACGCTGCAACTCTTCCCTATTCAAGCTGTGGTCTGTGAACCAGAAGAAGAACCATAGGCCCCACCTGCACCTGCTAAATCATAACCTACAGTTCAACAAGAGCCCAGGTGATTTACATCCACATTACAACTTGGGAAACATTGGTCTGGCAATACTCATTTTTCCTCTTTTAAAAAATAGATGCATATATTTTATTATTTCTAACAGACAGTAAGAGATTAAATCATGTTTCCTCCTATTATGGAGCTGACATATTCTCAATACTTAGAAAACTGCACTTAGTAAATAAAAGAGAGAGAGCTGTGTGTGGGAAAGCTTGGAAAAGCAAATAACTGTAGACTGGCACTGTCCAGTATAATTTCCTGTGATGATGAAAATATTTCATAATTGTGTTCTCCAGTATGGCAGCCACTAGCCCCATGTGGCTATTGGGCAGTTGAAAAGTGGCTAGTGTGACTGATGAACTGAATTTCAAATTGCATTTAATTTTAAATAATTCAAATTTAAATTTAAATAGCTACATGTGGCTACTGGCTACTATATTGGTATGCAGCTCTAGATATACCCCATCCAAACCCAACTACTTCTGCACCAACACACATAATCAGCAACAGCAGTATCTTCTAATTACAACGATGACGACCAATAGATCATGAACTTGGGGGTCAGGGAGCCTCTGGCTTGCAACTCTGCATTTCCAGACATAGTCCAATAGGGTCATGGTGGTAGACTAACCCTATCAGGTCAAACAATGGGAGATTCCATGCAAGATCTCTTCCAAAGCACCAGGCTAGGCATGAAGACAAATCCTGGATTCTCTCAAACGCAAGTCACAGACCTAATCAAACTCAATAACTTTCAAGGGAACCAAAAATACTGTTTATGGAAGAATTCCCCTGGGGTTGAGGCTAGCAGCAAATTTAAGCAAATGTCCAGAGATTGCAGGACATTGTCTCTTTCTGCCAAGGTCATGCTGTAAAGGATGGACCTAACCATTTACTCTTTACCAGTCTTCTCCAGGGTTGGTACTAGTGGCAGCTGTACCTGGACTGAGGGCTGTGCCCATAGTAGCAGCTGTAGAAATTTACTCAGACTTTGTAGTGACTGCCTCATGGATGCACACTCACCACCAGTGTCACCCCTTTCTGGTACCCAGGTGGTGAGTCCACATTCATTCCACTAGATTCCTTGGTGGTGGCAAGAGTGGGAGAAAGGCAATTTTTGGAGTGGGCCAGAAATCTTGGGGTGTCACTGTAGATGTAGAATCAGAGGGAGGCTTAGGACAGAAGTTGGGGGTATCTGGAAAATTGCAAGGTCACAATTCAGCAGAAATAAGTGGGTCTAGAGAGCCAGGGTATCCTGATGTATTAGTTTCTTAGGATTGCCATAACAAAGGACTAACAAACTGGGTGGCTTAAAAGAGCAGAAATTCATTCTGTCACAGTTCTGGAGGCCAGACGTCCAAAATCAAGGTGTTGACAGGGCCATGCTCTCTTGGAAGGCTTTAGGGGAGAACCAGCTTCATGACTTTTCCTTAGCCTCTGATGTCGGCATTCTTCAGCTTGCAGATGCCTCACTGCACTCTCTCCTCCTGTGTTTCTGTGTCTCCACATGGTGTTTGCTCTGTATGTGTCTGTGTCTCTGCTTTCTCTTCTTACAAAGTCATAAGTCATATTGGATTAGAGGCCCACCCTATTCAAGTATGACCTCATCTTAACTACCTGCATCTGCAACAACTCAATTTCCAAATAAGTCAGATTCTGAGGTTCTGGGAAAGACATGAATTTTTAGATGATACAATGTAACCACGTATCCTTGGCTTCCCTCAACTATCCATTATTCACAATCGTATTTCTACAACGGATGATCCACATTTCTTCCTTGTTTTCCTAGTACGATTTCACCATTGGGAGTCTGTTCTATTAAAAGCTTCCTGGATACAACTTCCCTATACATATCTCTTCTGTATCACTTGAGCATTCCCAGTATCATCCACTTTAAGGTTTAAGAAAAGACTTGAACTTGTTGCTACCACTGAATGGTCTCTTGTGGTTATAACATAATTCTGCAAATTAAAATATCTTTCAACATCCAACTCCAGGTGAGTGGTACAATACTGTCTCTTAGCCAAATTCAAGCCAACAATCCACAGAAGCACAGCCTCTTTACAACCATTATGCAGAGATATGTCCTTGGGACAAATTCTCTAGTAGAGTTTTATGTCAGCATTTGGGTTTTCAAGAGTTTGCACTGTCTTTCCAGCTATCTTCTTAGCTCTTTGAGGTCAGGGACCATATCTCATGTGTCTTTGTACTGAGCATAGGACTTTTCACATGGCAAGTGTTCAGCCCTAAAATGAAATCAATTTAGAAAGGTGTATAGTGATGTGGGTGAAGTGTCCTTATCCTGACAGTGTTTTCTAATCGCTAGCTGGATGCCTTTTTCTAACTCTTACTTGTCCTCTGTGTCTCGTCATTCTCACCAAGTTCCTGCCTCCCACTGGACAACCCAAACCAACACATAGCAAAGACAGGTGGCTCTCCAAGAGTATCTGTCTTTCATTCCTGCTGATCCGCCAGCTAGAGATGGAGGAAAGCTGCCAAACTGAGGACAAGAAAGACAGATTCAAAGGGAGCAACAGTCTATATCAATGCTCATTTCTGCAGGAGCTTCATAGTGCTAGGCATGGTGTAAGGAGCTTTCCTTACAGTGCCCCATTTAAATCTTAATATAAGGCAGGGAGACTGACAATGATATTTAAACATCCAGAGTTCAAAAGAGGTCAGATTGTCCAAGGCTACACAGCTGGTAGGTGGCAGTCTGGAAGTGGATCCCAGGACTGCCTGTCTCCAAAGCCTATTCTTTGTTTCTACTCTGTTACCTTGCCTTCTACTGCATTTGCCTCATTCAACATCTAAACAAAGACTTGGGGAAGATATGAGCTATCTTCAAAACAGTTGAGAATTATGTTAAGGACTAAATGTTTGTGTCCCTCTCCAAATTAATATGTTGAAATCTTGATCCACAATGCAATGGTATTAGGAGGCAGGATATTTGGGAGGCAATCTGGTCATGACTGGGATTAGTACTCTATAAGAGAACCAGAGAGAGCTCTCTTTCCCTTCTGTCATGTGAAGACACAGCAGGAAGACAGCCATCTATGAACTAGAAAGCAGATCCTTACCAGATATTGAATTTGCCAGCACCCTGATCTTGGATTTTCTAGCTCCAGAACTGTGAGAAATAAATTTATGTTGTTTATAAGCCACACAGTCTGTAGTATTTTTGTAATAGCAGCCCTAACAGACTAAGACAGAAATTCGTACTGCGAGTGGGATGCTGCTGTAATGAACAACCAAAAATGTGAACGTGGCTTACAGGGTAATGAATAGAAGCTGGAAGGTTTTGAGATATATGTTAGAAAAAGCCTAAATTGGCTGGGTGTGGTGGCTCACATCTGTAATCCCAGCACTTTGTGAGGCTGGGGCACTTTGTGAGGATCACAAGCTCAGGAGTTTACGACCAGCCTGGCCAACATGGCAAAACACCATCTTTACTAAAAATACAAATATATATATATATATATATATATATTTATATATATTTATATATATTTATATATTTATATATTAGCTGGGCGTGGTGGCGGGCACCTATAATCCCAGCTACTCGGGAGGCTAAGGCAGGATAATTACTTGAACCTGGGAGGCGGAGGTTGCAGTGAGCCGAGATCATGCCACTGCACTCCAGCTTGGATGACAGAGTGAGACTCCATCTTGAAAGGAAAGGAAGGAAAAGAAAGGAAAGGAGAGGGGAGGGGAGGGAAGGGGAGCCTAAACTGCTGTAACCAGGCCTTTAAAGGATATTCTGGTGAGGGCTTAGAAAGAAAAGAGGAGAGCTGTAAAGAAAGCCTCAATCTTCCTAGATAATACCTAAATAATCCTGAACAGAATATTGGTAGAAATATAGATGGTAAAGGCCATTCTGATGAGTTTTAGACATAAATGAGACATATATCACTGGAAACTGGAGAAAAGTTGATCCTTGTTATAAAGTGGCAAATAATTTGGCTGAGTTTTGTTTGGTTCTAGTATTTTGTGAAAGGTAAAAATTGCAAGCAATGAAATTAAATATTTAGCTGAGGAAATTTCTGAGCAACGTGTTGAAGGTGCAGGTTGGCCCTTCCTGACTACTTATAGTAAAACGTGACTTAAAGACAGAATTGTTAAGCACACAAAGAAACCAGAACCTGAAGATTTAGAAAATTCTTTGTCTATCCATATTGCAAAAAGTGAGACCACTAATAGTGTGGCCAAGTGACTGTTTGATAAGGATATTAGTATGGATGAGTCATCTCAACAGAATCTAGGAACTATATTCTTCAAGACAATGGAAGAATTACTCAAAAGCAATTCAGAGTTCATCAGGGCTGCCACTTGCACCATAGGCCCAGAGTGCAAGGGACATGTGGTGGGAGAGCAGAACAGTTTTAAAGGATCAATTCATCTCTTCAATTTAGGTAGGCCAGGATGCTCCTGCCCAGTGCCTTGGGATGGGGTCCCCACAGACAGCAATATGGGCTGCACCCAGCAGAGCCATGGTGGACTGGGCTGCCCAGAAGAGCTGCATGCAAGGAACCCCAGCCTGGAAAAGCCACAGGGACCCCAGGAGAAAGCTTCTGTGGGACCATCCCACCAAGCTGTGGGGATGATGCTGCCACCCAAATGGGCCTGGAAGACAGAGCATCAGTCCAGGAAAGCCATGGGTGTATGACTCCAGCCCAGGAGAGCTATGGAGGTAGGGTTGCTGCCCCAGTGGGTCTAAAAAACAGAGCATCAAGCCAAAGAGGATTATTCTAGAGCCTTAAGGTTTAATGTTTTTTGCCCTGTTATATTTTGGACTTACTTGGAACCCATTACCCCTTTCTTCTTTCCTATTTTTCTCTCTTTTTTTTTTTTATTTGAACGAAAATGTCTATCCTATACCTGTCCCACCATTGCAGTTTGGAAGCACATAACTTGTTTGGCTTCACAGGTTCACAGCTGGAGAGGAATTTGCTCAGGATGAATGATATCTTTAATCCCATTCATATCTGATTTAGATGATATGTAGATAAGACTTGGGACTTTAGAATTGATGCTAGAACAAGTTAAGACTTTGAGGACTATTGAGATGGAATGAAAGTATTTTGCACGCAAGAGGACAAAAATTCTGGGGATCTTGAGGTAGAATGTTGTGGACTGAATGTCTGTGTTCCCCTTCAAATTTACATGTTGAAATCCTGACCCCCAATGTGATGGTTTTGGGAGGTGAAGCCTTTGGGAGATAATTAGGTCATGTGGAATGGAATTAGTGTCCCTATAAAAGGATACCCCAGAGCTCTCTTGCCTTTCTGCCATGTGAGAAGCCAGCCATGTATGAACCAGGAAGGAGGCCCTCACCAGACACCCAACCTGTGGCATCTCGACCTTGAACTTCCCAGCCTCCAGTACTGCGGAAAAAAAAATTCTATTGCTTTTAAGCCACATAGTATATGGCATTTTTGCTTTAGCAGCCTGAACAGAGTAAGACAAGTTATTAGAAAAATTATGAAATAATAAGGCAGTTCCTTAAAAAGAAAATAATTCAATGTCCCCATCTCAGAGCCAAGGTTACTAAAGAAACAACCATAATTTTATTTAATACCTCAAGAACAACCTGAGGGTCCTGAATACTCCAGCGAAGAGTGGTCCAGTTATTTCTTTTTCTTTTCTGTTTTCTTTTTTTGAGATGGAGTCACACCCTGTCGCCCAGGCTAGAGTGCAATGGCACGATCTCAGCTCACTGCAACTTCCGCCTCCCAGGTTCAAACTATTCTCCTGCCTCAGCCTCCCGAGTAGCTGGGATTACAACTGCCCGCCACCATGCCCAGCTAATTTTCGTATTTTTAGTAGAGACAGGGTTTGACCATGTTTGCCAGGCTGGTCTCAAACTCCTGACCTTGTGATCCACTCTCCTCAGCCTCCCAAAGTGCTGGGATTACAGGTGTAAGCCACTGCGCCTGGCCCAGTTATTTACGCTGTATAACAAACCATCCTAAAATCCAGGTGCTTAAAAAAGCAATTTATTAGTCTCTCTCACTCTCCTGTGGGTTGACTAGGCTCCACTGGGTGGTTCTCACTTGGGGCTCACATGGTTATAGCTGGAGGTGGGGTCATTTGGAGGTTTGACTGGGCTGTGCATCCAAGAGGGCTCATCACCTAACAGCTGATGCTAGTTGCTGACCAGGAGCTCAGCTGAGGCTGTTGACCAGACTGTCTGCACATGGCCTCTCCAATGGCTTGGGCTTCTCCAAGCATCGCAGATGGATTCCAAGAAGGAATGTCTCAAGAGCAAATATTTCAAAATACCAAGGTGGAAGCCACCACAGGGGTTCTGGATTACTGGTACTCAAACAGTTCCAGAGAGGGAAAACGGTGTTCCCTCTCTTTTCATCTGGCCTTGGTCTTGGTGTCCTACTTGATGTAAAGAGGGAAGGCACCAATGGGGCCATATTTGGAGATCCACCACCATAGGAAAGGAACTTGACTAATATCCTGGATTAATAGTTCTGTCAAACTCACTGTGCCTGGGCAGCTCAGGGATGATCTCTGCCTCTCAGCAGGTCAGGTTGGCTGGGAGTGAATGCCTACGGCCAAGCTGGACAAGCCAGGTTCCTTGTAGCTCTTTGCTCACGTGCCTGATAGCCAGCAGAGAGGGAGAGCTAAACCAAAGTCATGTGGAGAGAGCAAATCACAAACCACATTCTGCTGACAACACCAGGTTTCATTAGACCCCAGCATCTGGTTAGTGGCACCACCAGAAATACTTTCCATATGCATCCCTGGGACACTCTCCTGGTGGTTTTCAGATGACATAAAGAACTATGTCATCTGGTAACCTTTGGCTGACTTCTCCTCAATGAGAGGCCCTGGCAATCACTATTTTCTTTAATTAAACTTTACTTCTCAGAATTTACTCTTTTTCTTTAGGGATCTTGTTCTGTCACCCAGGCGGGAGTGGAGTGGTGCAATTACAGCTCACTATGTTGCATAAACTTGAGGTGTAGTTTGACCATCCTTTAAAACAGTTGCCTTTTTTTCCCCTCTGAATATAACTTTCTTATCCTTGGACTTGCAGATCGAATAGCTTGTCTGAGAAGGAGAAAGAATTAAAGCACAGTTTTCTGCTATTTATGGTATATCTTATGTCATTTTGTCCATGATTCTGTTCAACTGCTATGGCCATCCTCCATTTGGCTGTCTGTAACCTTCCCACGGCAGACACAGTATATTCTCCACCTTGCAGAATTTAGACAGTGTCTGTGACATCCTGGGCCCTGGAAATCATAATGAGCCCGCCTGGACCCCTTCACCGAGCCCAGTAAAGTCCAAAGTCCACCTGAGATTGACATGAATTCCTAAGGGAGCCCTTCATTCTCACTGTCTCTCCTTTCCCACAAACCTTCACCCACACTCAGCAAACTCCTCCTCTCATGAAGTGTTCGGGAGGGTGGGGGCCTTACTGGAATTTGAGGGTCTTGAAAAGGGGGTACATATTGCACCTCCTGGCAGTCTACTATTTAAAAAATCACACACTAGGCATTCCTGCTTTTGAAAAGTCCCTGGTCACCTCAATGCTAGGCATTTCCTTGGCCTTGCACAGAGACCTAGCTTTTGTTGGCCTCTGGCTTCTCTCCCTCCCCTGGCTTTCCCCTCCCCTTAGCTCTCCCCTCTCAGGAACAGAGAATACATTTGTCTCATTTTCTCAGCAGGACAGCACAACCCTCTCCCTTTGTTGTTTGAGTCTCTGCCAACCCCTCTGCCCTTAGGGCCTTACTTTCTGCCCCAAGTGGCTTAATGTCCTTTGCCAAGCAAGGAGGAGTTCTGGTGCCAGATGGTAAGATAGCGTGTTTTATTTACCTTGCTACATTTGTATCTTGAGAGCCCTTCTTGTTCAGAACACAGCACATAGTCGGCTTCTATACATATATATTGAATTAAACTGAAACTGAGAGAAAGTGACTCAATTATTTTATTGGTCATCTTCAGCCTTCGTTTTGTGGACAGAAACCATCCCTTGGCTGAAGTGTGATGTTGGCACTGATTCCACACTCTGTTTTTTCCTAACATCACTGCCAGCAACTAAGTGGGTAGGAGTAGTCTGTCGGGAGAAGAAACAGGGTTTCGTTTTCACTTGTATCTGAACACTTAATTCTGCCTGTAAGTGGACAGAACACTGTAGCTGTCTTAGGTTAGGCATGAAGTTTGGAGTCGAAGCTAGAACAATAGGAGTAGAACCAGGGCATGAGTAGTAGGGGGCAGGTAGCACTTCCTTGGGGAAAAAGTGCTGAATAGGTTGGAATAAACCAACAGGCCAGGCGACCCCGTTTTCCTAAATGATTACATACTTCTTTGCTGACTTTCAAGAACAAAAGAGGAAGTTCATTTTATCTTTGTGAATTCAGTTCACACACTTGCCTCTCCTCCTTTCCCAAATACCAATGAAACAATCAAATAAAGAATGACTTATTCCTCCATCCTCCCTCCAGCCCACACGGTGCCCACTGTGCGCCAGATAGGCCTAGGCGCTGAAATCATTCTAAGTTCTATTTGGAAAGGGAACCAGGAGGAGGATGTGACATAGAACAGCTGGAGGGATGAGGTGGCCACTCTAGATTGGTGGTCACAGAAAGCCTTTCTGAGGAAGGGACACCAATGCTGAGTGAGACTTGAATGAGAAGTGAAGCCAGCCATGTGAGGATATGGGGGACAAGTGACCGAGGAGGAGGGAACAGGCAAGAGCCCAGTGCTCAGTTAAGTAAATAAAAAAACCCAAAACAAAAAAACTAAACATAGTATATAGAGGCAAAGAAATTTCCTATCAGCAGATGAGAGCTTTGAGAAATTTCAGAAAGGCACGAAGCAGATAGACTGAACTTGTGGCATAACGGATTGACAGCAGCCTACGATTCCACTGGAGGCATCAGAGAAGAAATAGCTGAGTGTCCCCAACAGAATCCTTGGAAAACACCAAGCTCTGAGCAGCAGGATTGGAAGTGGAGGCAGGGGGTGGGCATCAGACAATGGAAGCAACTCAGGAGCACGGAATAGGCTCCACATGGCAGAAAGCGTTTACTAAGTTAAGGGAGATGTTTCCCGGCCAGCTTCTCATACGGACAGTAAGGTCAGAGGATTGTGCTCCTGTCAGCAAAGCACACACACAGAGAAAAAACATCCTGGGAACCAGGGAGACTTTAAAGACCCGCTAACTTTCTTCCCACCTCTCACTGGCTTTCGCGGCTCCAAGTGGATTCCCCTAAGGCCCAGCAGAGGAGGGAGAAGAGTAGACTTGTTGGGGAGTATCGTGGTGAGGAAACAGAAAGACATCAGAAACTCCACCAGGGCTTGACCCACAGAGCAGAACACTTGGCTGCAGGGATGTCACACTAGGGAGGATGGGGGTCTACCTCCCCAAGATTCCCATTGCTGCCCGTCTCACTGGAAGAGAGGGTTTTTAATCTTTCAATCTGTTCTTGGGCCACATACCCAGGACCCAGAGGGGAACCTTGGCGATTGACCTATGCCCATCCATTCACATGTTCAGCTGCAGCCCTGCTCCTGTGTGAACTGCTCAGGGGAAAGCCTGCCAGGGCAACTCCAGGAACCAAACCAGGACTTCCTAAACTCTGGTGTGCCTCAGAATGCCTTGGGTGCTTGCTCAAGATGCAGACGCCCAGAGCCACCCCAGTACGTGCGTATTTTTCAAGAGGAGCCCAGGTGATTCCGATGCACAGCATGGCTTAGAACTGTTGGCCCACACCATCACTGAGGGCACCCTCACCAGCTACTGATGGAGTCCTAGGCCACGGCCACACATTCGACTTTTTAAATCTCCCTGAGTGTGGGGAGATTAAAAAAAAAAGCCCAATTACCAGAAATTCTGAATTAATTGGCCGTGTGTGAGGACCAGGCATTCGTATTTTTTAGAAACTTCCATGTGGTTCTAATGTATGGCAGGATTGAAAGTTAATACCTTCATTTATAAAAATGAGCAGTCTTCCAAATAGCTGGGCATACGAAAAGAATGATCTGCTCTGAGCAGTGACCAGAGGAATGAAACAATGACCAGAAATGATGATTCTCTAATAAACAACCCGGAATAAAACTAAGTGGCAGAAATAGAGAGGAGATATGAAAATGTGGAAAAAATATAAACTATGAAAAAAATCTATATCACATCTCCAGGGGGATTAAGATGATAAACACCAATAGAACAGAGCAGGCTACTAGGAAAACAACAGTCCAGGAAGTATTAAGAAGTCTTAGAAATGAAAAGCGTGATTATCAACTACCCTCCCAACACTCAGTGGGAAAAGAAAAAATCATTAAAATATAAAACCACAGAATGGACACCACTGAAAAATCAAAGCAGTGATTCTGAAGAGCAATTCAGGAAATTGCATCCTTTGAATACAGAATAAAAAGACTAAAGATGGAAATTATAACAGAGAAAATATAAGAGATGTAGCAACTCCATCCCAGAGGCCCAGAATTCTTAAAAAAGGATTTCCTGGCCGGGCGCAGTGGCTCAAGCCTGTAATCCCAGCGCTTTGGGAGGCCGAGGCGGGCGGATCACGAGGTCAGGAGATCGAGACCATCCTGGCTAACACGGTGAAACCCCGTCTCTACTAAAAATACAAAAAAAAAAAAAACTAGCCGGGCGCGGTGGCGGGCGCCTGTAGTCCCAGCTACTCGGGAGGCTGAGGCAGGAGAATGGCGTAAACCCGGGAGGCGGAGCTTGCAGTGAGCTGAGATCCGTCCACTGCACACCCCAGCCTGGGTGACAGAGCAAGACTCCGTCTCAAAAAAAAAAAAAAAAAAAAAAAAAGGATTTCCTGAAAAGTGAGGATAGAATGGAAAAAAAAGCAGCAATGATTTTTTAAAAAGAGAAAAAAAATCCTGAGTGAAAGAAAGAGTTAAGTTCTTGACTTAGAACAGAAGGAACTACCTAGGGCTCATCAGAAATATTAGAAAGAAGATACATACTATATACTAGTTGTTTTTTAAATGTTCATAGAAATACAAGTTCAAAAATGTTGGTTTAAAATATATCAAGTTAACATACCTCTGGGAAGAATGGGATTTAAAGGAGGCAAAGGCAACTTCACTATTTTATATGCTTCACTCTTGTTTGTTTAAATCGATGTTTTTAATTAAAACATTTAAAAGTAAATACAACTAGAATAGAAACTAGGGTTTTTACAAAGTTAATATAAAATTTGATTAATAAAGTAAAAGTCAGGGAAGAGAAAAAGAAGAACATAGAACGAGATTCAGAAATATATCAGGAAAAAGACAAAATATATGATTCAAGTAAATGTGACTGTTTTATATCCCAATATCCAAAGCAAAACATATTGCTAGAATCTGTCTAATAACCATGTGAAAAGATTCTCAAGTATATTAACAAAGAAACAAAAGAGTAAAACGAGAATTATTTTAACCTTTTGGACTTGCAAAGATAAAAAGATTGATGATGCTTGGGATGGTAAGAATGTGGGAAAATGAGCACTTTTAGCTAAGGGAATGACAAAGATGTGTTACAGTTTTGTTCAAGAGGAATCTGGACATATGAACTAAAATTAAAATATGAATACCATTTCTAGGAATTCTATGCCTAGAAAATTTATACTAAGGAAATAATTGAACTTGTGTAGAAAGATGTTCCTGGAATCATTGTTTATGGTGGCAAAAAAGGAGGACATAAACTAAATATTTATGATCCAGGGATTGGTAAAATAAATTTTACTTCACCCATGCCAGGGGATACCATGTAGCTATTAAAAAGAGTAAGGTGGGCCGGGCACAGTGGCTTACGCCTGTAATCCCGGCACTTTGGGAGGTCGAGGCGGGTGGGTCACGAGGTCAGGAGATCGAGACCATCCTGGCTAACACGGTGAAACCCCATCTCTACTAAAAATACAAAAAATTAGCTGGGTGTGGTGGCGGGCATCTGTAGTCCCAGCTACTCAGCAGGCTGAGGCAGGAGAATGGCGAGAACCTGGGAGGCGGAGCTTGCAGTGAGCCCAGATTGCTCCACTGCACTCCAGTCTGGGCGACAGAGAGAGACTCTGTCTCAAAAAAAAAAAAAAGAGTAAGATGGATCTATATGTGTTTACATGGAAACACTGCCACAACATATTGTTAATTTAAAAATTATTGGACTATATACATATATGTATATATTTGGGTATATATATTGAACTCAATTATACAAAAGGATAGAATGTTATATATGCATACAAATCCAAAGTAATAGACGCTAAATCAGATGTTGCCAAACTTGCTGAGCTCATGGTACCCTTAGTGTCTCAGTAAGTTTTTCACAGTGCCCCTGGGCCAAAAGAAATACTTAACAGTGTCATTTATTATGGCTAGGACCAATCAACTTAATATGTATTTGTATCCTAACACTTAGTAGCTGTTTGAAAGATACATAAATTGAAAAATTTTTTTTCATTCTTAAATAACTACAATATGCACCTATTGGGCACTACACATTTTCTTAAATTTTGAAATTAGATTGAACCTTACCATCCCTATTTCCTATTCCATGTTAATTTTTGCACAGTTCTTGCTTTTTATCACAGTGACTGCTCCGAAAAACCAGATTTGCAAAGATGCGTATCCTCATAAGAGATGTAATGTGCTCTAATGTTGAAACTGAACCATCTTAAGCTAGTAGTTAGTGCAGTATCTGGCATGTGTCAACTATCACTGTTTCCCTAAAAAAATTTGGACTATCCTGTGGTAACTCTGTGAGTTCCCCACAGTGCCCAGGGTGCTCTGATCCATTCTGGGAACCACAGCATTAGACTATAAACAAAGGTTCTTTTTGGAAGGTGAAATCAGGTTGAAGGAAGAGAGTATTTTCTTCTTTATGCACATCTGGATAATTGGAACGTTTTAGAATGAGCATCTGTGACTTATATTACTTTTCATAAGATTTTTCCCATTTCAAGAAAAGAAGCCAGAAAAGGAGCAAAAGTGAAAGACAATGGAGAGTGATAGAGACGTGAAAACGGAAATAAAAATTCATCCAGCCGTGGTACGGGGGTGCGAAAGCACACCACACTAGCTTTGTCTGTGTGTTTCCTTCTGTAATTCTGAAAGTGGTCCAAGTCCCTCTGGGCTTTGGTTCCTCCCCTCTTAAGTAAACACACTGGCTTCCCTCATAGGGAAGGAGAAACTGGCTGGAATCGCTGCTGGCAGTTACTCCAGAAGAAAAGAGTGATGAAATCATGGTTCTGGAGCCCTCTGCCTGAGTTCTAGTTCTAACCCTGCCCCACTAGCACTATGACCTTGGGCAAGTTCATTAACTCCTCTGTGCCTCAGTTTCCATACCTGCTCAATGGTGAGAACAGTAATGTGTACCCGTTGAGGGGATTCAGTGAGAGACATTTACTGCAGGATGTGGCCAGTGCAGAATACATGCCAGCTATTATCATTGTGGTCACTATCTAACAGGAAAAAACTTTGGAGCAACAGATTCTTTTCTTCCAGCTATCAGAATTAGGGAATGGTGGGGGACTGTCCCAGTTATCATGATATCCAAAGAGTCAGAGGGAAGCCACAAGGGATCCATGCACAAATCGAAGTTGTAGGGAGGTAGAAACTGTAAGTAGAACTCAGCTGGGAGGCTAATTGAGGGGTTTCTGTTCTAGCGAAAAAAAAACCGTCAAATTAAGATAGAATATAAGGTAATCTCATGATCTCATGGATTTTTGTCTACATTCATCCCACTCCCAAACCTTAAAACATTTTTTACCTCATCTCTATGTCCCACAAAGCGACGTCGTCGCTGATCCAAGGGTTGGATGGCTCAGCTGGTGTTATCAAAGGGTCATATTCCATATATTGTTCCGTGTAGGCAATTAAGCTGCAGGAGGGAGGCAGAGCAAAGAATGTCACTGATTTCCTTAAAAAAAAAATCTTTATTCTATTTTATGCAAACATTATAGCAGTCTACACATAATTCTAAATTAAAGGAAAAAATGTATTTCCGCTTCCACTTCTGACACATCAAACTGTTTCCATTTGTCCTTATTTCCTTCTCATTATGAACACACCATTTTTGTGTTGTTGCAGTCATGATATACACATGCATTTTATATATCTTTCCCCCGCTTGACTCTTTACCTGAACCTTGGTGCATCTCTCCCTGGTTATGCTAGCCTTACTGATATTAACACACTGGTCAAACATGTTTGTGTTCCACTCTCCCACAAAGACTGATTCTCAAGGCATCTGGAACACACAAAAGACACTACAGCTCCCCCAGACTGCCAGCTCAGCATTCCCAGTGGAAGGTAAAGACTTTTAAATACCAGCAGACCACAAGGAGTTAACATAAGCATTTTTTCCCAAAAAAGCAACTTAGTTTTTCTAGTTATAATTACGATCTAATAGATATGTTGATCTTATAGATGGACATATTTTAGACTTTTATTTTTATCAAAATGTATGTGAACAGTTAGAATAATAAAATAGTACCAAATTATTATATATATAAAAAAGCAAAAGCAATTATTTTTTCCTCCCATCCCTTCTCAGAGAGGCATCTACTTTCCACCTTCTGTTTTTTCTAAAAGTTACCTATATACTTCTAAATTATATGCTTTTATATCTATTCCTGTTTTTATTTTAGACAAGAATTTATCTTTCTATTCACCAGTCCTCAACTCCCACTCCCATCTTTTCTTACATGATCCTCCAAATAGACTTGTATAACAATTTTTGTTAAATCAATGGTCAGTGTAACATTATTAAACTAGATAAAAATTATTTGCTATTCAGCGAAATATCATACTACTTTTTCCGAGCAAGTGTTTTAACAAATCTGTAAAATATCTAGCAATCCTTTTTTTACATCTTAAACACATCAAATAATTGAGCAGTTCTGTCCTCTTGTTTCCCAGAGATCCTCTCTCCTGAAGTCTTTAGTCTTCTTGCTCGAAACCGGATCATTTGCTCTATAGACTTGATGGAAAATGATCATTTTAGGACTTCCTTTGCTTCTGTGTTGAAAATCCCATGTTTCCTGGATTCCATGTCTATCTCTTGTTTTTACTCCCTGATTGTGTTGAAGCATATCCTTTAGTAGTTTCTTAATAAAGGATGCATGAAAATCCTTGCAAGTATAAAAATGCTCTTATCTCCATCCTTGACTGATAGTGCTAGACATAGAACACTAGGTGAAAAATCTCTTTCCTTCAGAATTTTGAAGGCATCACTCCATGTTTTTTTTTTTTTTTTCCTGGCATGCAGTGTTACTATTGAGAAGCCTGAATCCATTTTGATTCTCATTATTTGGTTCTGTTTCTTTTCTCTCTGTCAACTTAGAATCATCTCTTTATTGCTAGAGTGTTCTGAAATTTCATAACGGCCCTTGCTGGTTGTTGTTATTTACTATGCGGGGCACAGTGTGCAATAGATGAGAAAATATTTATCAGGAATTTTATAGTATTCATCACTAATTTTATACCCTTTGTTTCCTTTGTTTGCTTGTCCTATATTTTTTTCCAGTTCAATATTGGACATCCTGAATTGTTAATCTATCTTCCCTCCCATTTTTCATTTCCTTGTCTTTTTGTTAAACTCTCTTTCAACTTCCTATTGATTTTTAAAAAAAATTTGAACCATTACTTTCTTAAATTTCCAGAGTTCACTTTTGGTTATCACAGTGTCTAGTTCTTGTTTTATGGATGAAATATCTTCTCATTTCTCCGATAATATGAACTCCATACTTTCATTGTAAGTTTCTTCTACTTGTTGAATTATTTTGGTTCTTCCAAGTTCCTTTTTTCTGTCTGTTTATTTTGATTATACTCTTTCACGCTGAGGCTTGAGTGTCTGGAAAATCTTTGCACATCCATTTGCGCTTAAGAGTGAGGTACTGAAGCCTGCTCGGCAGCTCGGTGGGCGTGTGGATGGGGCTTGTCACTGATGGGCTTTATTGTCATAGGGAAGGTTACCAGTATTTTCATGGGAGCTCCAAATGAGGGATCTGGAGTCTTTCCTCTGGGACATCTATTTTTCTCTAGAGCGGGCATTGGCAAGTTTTTTCTGTGCGGCCTAGATAGTAAATATTTTAGGCTTTGTGGGCCAGATGGTGTCTGTTGCCACTACTTAGCTCTACTGCTGTGGCATAAAAGCAGCCATAGGCAACTTACAAATGAATGCGTGTGATTGTGTTCTAATAAAACTTTATTTGCAAAAACAGAATGACATGGAGTATGGTTTGGAGTATGGGTTGTAGTTTGTCAGTCTCTTGCCTATGGGTATATATGTCTGGCTCCTGGAGGCCTGAGAGCAGGGTCGGGATGGGGCTGAGTGTCTGTTGGGGCTCAGAACAT
This sequence comes from Macaca fascicularis, assembly GCF_037993035.2. Taxonomy (NCBI): domain Eukaryota; kingdom Metazoa; phylum Chordata; class Mammalia; order Primates; family Cercopithecidae; genus Macaca; species Macaca fascicularis. Next base: position 140,362,453 of record NC_088381.1, on the reverse strand, counting down.
GATACTCCAAAGTATAGCATGTTGGCATGCTGAGTACTTTGAACTAAAGGAGATTGGAAGGGCCTCAGAAGCCAAGGCTTTCACCTTCTCTCCTGCCCCTGCCTTCCATCCCTTTTTCTCTCCTGACGTAAGTCACAGAAACAAGAATTCTTTTTCCCCAGGGTGGGTCATAGAAACTAGAATGTCTCTCCCTTAAAGCAAGCCACAAAACCTAGAAAGGTCACTCCCTTCTCCCTTGAAAACCCTCATTCCAGAGAGGTCCTACCCGGGAGGTAGGAATGCTACTCAGAGAGACTAAAAAGAATCTAAACAGACAGGCCTTGCTGGGTTTCCTCCCCTCAGTCTGTTACCAGTAGATCACACCCTTTTGTCCAATCACATTTCTATAAGGCTGCCCATTCTTCATGGAACCTAAGTACAAATACAGACAGTTTTCCCTGTGTCTTTGAGTCTTCATTTCTGAAGGCTTCGGTGTCACATAAAACTGATGAAATAAATGCATTTATGCTTTTCTCTTGTTAACCTCTTTTGTTATAGCAGTGTTGGCCATAATCCTTATTATAGATGAGGAAAGGTATCACAATTTCCATCCCTACAGGCCCCACAGTTCAGTGTGTAGAGTTTCCATTAATTCTCTTGTTTTCAGTTGGCCTCTTCTGATATCTGATGTGTCTGAGTTCTGAGTGTATGTGGCTCAATTTCTCTCAAGAAAAAACTGCCCATATCCTTCAGTCGTGGTAGTTGGGAAGGATTGTTTCCTAGTGGGGCAGGAGATCTAGGGGTACAAGGTCTCCTGGGACAGACTTGACCATTCCGCTGCTGTTAGCCCCATGCCTCATTCCTGCCTTCCGTGGTCCCTGGTGCCTTCAAGAGCCAAGGCCAGGCTTTGTTGCAAAAACTGGCTCACTTTGTCACATTACTTCTGTCCCCAACATGTAATTTAGAATGTTCTTCACTCTATCCCTGTGCACTTTCTTTTTTATTGAATTTTGAAATATTTCAGGCATGCAGAAAGGTATAAAAATTGTAAGAAATCACCCTTGTACTCACTGACCAATCAAAAAAATAAAACATTACAAATAGAGACATGGGGGCCTGTGGTTATGTTCCCCAATTACAAAGACTTTGTATCTTGGACAAATGTGTTGAAATTATTAATAGTTTGTTAATCTTGTGAATTCATGCCATTTTTGTTCCTTTAGTGACATGTTGTATTTGAGGAAAGGGAGAAGATGAACATATGTCTACAATATTGTCTTGGTTGCATTGAGTTACTTTATTACAATTTACTTAATCATTTCCTTTATATTAGACACAGACTTTAAATATTTCTTTTTAAATATATGTAGTGCTGTGGTAGAACACCATTGTTCACACAGATTTTTTTTTTCATCTTCTGGGTTATTTCTTTAGAATTCACATCCATAAGCAGAATTATTTAACCAAAAGGTTTGAATATTTTTGTGGTTATTGATCCACAATAAAACATTTCCTTAAGCATTGCCAGCTTGTGTGTCAGCAACTTCTCCCACAACAGCAAAGTCGGAGCCACACAATTCCTACTACTGAATTGCAAAGGGCAATAATGGCCAATTAGCTTAATGCTGACCACGCAGAGAAATTAGTCAGAGGCTCCATCTCATGCTACTGGAAGTGTGATCCATGAACCAGCAGCAGCACTGGCATCACCTGGGAGCCTGTTAGCAATGCAGGATCTCATATCCCAGCCCAGGCCTCCTGATTCAGCATCTGCATTTTAATAGGCTCCCCCAGGTGATTCATATGCACATTCAAGTTTGAGAAGAACCACATCTCATTCCTCAATTTTCCAAAGGGTTCAGGACACAAGATGTTTTATTCATCAAATCAAAATGAAGGAGTCCCTGGTAATTTTGGTTTTGAAGACGGATGTAAATTTTCTGAAACCTCAGAGCCTCCTCGCTGTCCCAGGTGTTTACCATGACCCAGTGGGGTAGAAGAAGCAGTGGTCCCAGTTGAAAAGCCTTGGTTTGAGTTCTTGGTTGAGTCATTTAACTGATCTTGTCAAGTTCATCATGTTATGTAACAGCCTTGTTGAGCACTCAGGACCATTGTGATAGAAAATGGGAAAGCATCTCTAAAGAATCTTGACAATCCTCCACAAATATAAAATAGACAAGCAAAACCATGTGGCAGACTAGAGGCACATCCTCTGTCCTATAAATTTCCTGCAAGGTATGCATCTTCCCTGGGGCCAGCCTTCACCAATAAGAGCTGTATTAGTTTGTTTTCATGCTGGTGATAAAGACATACCTGAGACTGGGCAATTTACAAGAGAAAGATGTTTAATGGACATACAGTTCCATGTGGCTGGGGAGGCCTCACAATCATGCTGGGAGGCAAGGAGGAGCAAGTCATGTCTTACATGGATGGCGGCAGGCAAAGGAAGAGAGCTTGTGCAGGGAAACTCCCATTTTTAAAGTCATCAGATCTCATGAGACTTATTCACTATCATAGGAACAGCACAGGAAATCCCACCCCCATGATTCAATTACCTCTCACTTGGTCCCTCCCACAACACATGGGAATTCAAGATGAGATCTGGGTGGGAACACAAACAAACCATATCAAGAGCTTTATGACATCTCAGGCAGAATGAACGTGGGCAAGGGAGCTCTAAGAAAGCACTGTGGCAGGAAGGATCAGGCTACAAGTTGGTTCTGCACTTGGGAGCCACTCGTTAGCTACTTGGGCTGACTGAATTCTTTATAAAAGAAATGACATTGCATGTTGAGGAATATGTTGGTTTTCTAGGACTGCTATAACAAATGACCACAAATGGTTAAAACAACAGAAGTTTATACTCAGTTTTGGAGGCCAGAAGTCTGAAATCAAGGTGTTGGCAGGGCCGTGCTCCCTCCGAAGGCTCTAGGGGAGAATCTCACCTTGCCCTGCCTCACCTCTCCTTTCTTTTCCTTCCAGTTTCTGGTGGCTTCAGGCACACCTTGGCTTGTGGCTGCATCACTTTCATCTCTGTCTTTGTCTTCACATGGCCTTCTTCTGTGCCTGTGTCATCTGCTCTCTTTTTTAGCTTATAAGGGCACTTGTTATTGGATTTGGAGTCTTTCTGGATAATCCATGATGATTTATCTAGATATCCTTAACTGAGTTACATCTGCAAAGACTCTTTTCCCAAAGGAGGTCACATTCACAGGTTTCATGGGTAAGGCCTAGGACCTATCTTTTGGGGCTCCACTATTCAACCCACTACAGGGATTGTGAGACAGCAAGCTGGATGTGGGGATATAGAGAGGACACTGGGTCACCTGTCTCCTTTGCTCAGATCAGCACAAAGACAAGCCAGCAGCAGGAAACTGAAATCCTGTTCAGGGGGTGATGAGTTGTGCTGAGGTTCCCCAGAGGATGAGTCATGATGACATATTGGGGGGTTCTCCCGATTATGAGGCATTTGAGCATCCATGGCATTCTCAAAATCTGAGATGAGCACACAGCCCGGGGCCCCCCCTTTGTCCTCTCAGGACATCTACCCTGGCCATTCCAATAATCTCCGCCTTAGTTAGCTTTGAATCTCAAATAAAAGACATCCACTTGGCAGCCCAAGGCAAAAGGTAGGGCCTCTTTTAATTAGTTAATTATGTTATTGGGGAATTTTTTTAAAGAATGGAAATAGATTTCCCTGAAGTAGAACATAGGGATTGAAAAATGAAATTTCCTCCCCTCCTCCCTCTCGCTTCCTTAGATTTCAATGAGACAGGCTGGGGTTTTTATCAGACCCCTCCCGAATGTGTTGTAGTAGATCCTCGATGTGGTCACATCTCCAACCTGGGAAGGAGGGGTCCAACCAGCCAGGTCAGGTCCTGTGGACAAGTCCCCACATGGAGCCCTGAGTGAGTGCTGGAGTGAGGGGACAACAGGGAAGGCTCAGGAGGGGCCGCGGTGAGAATTCAGCCAGCACCTGGTCCCTAGAGGAGCCTGCAGGCTCCGGCTGCCTATTACTGTATGCATGGCAATGAAGGCAGCTGTCCGCTGACCAGCCTAAGGCAGTAGAATCTTAAAAGTCCAGAGAGCAACTAAGAAAATGGGAAATAATATGATTATTTAAGTTGTAATAAAATACAGACTCATAGCCAGATCTCTTTAAGAAAAATCCTGGAATATCATTAGAGAAGTGGGTGGATGAGAGGTGGTGAGAGCTAATGGTGATGTTGGTTTAGGAGAATGTGGTTGAGAGTCCAGGGTGAAATTTTTGTGATCACCCAACATAAGAGCACAAGATATGACTTTGTAACAGGCATTAAGCATGAACGAAATTGTTCCTGTGAGCTTGTGCCATGTCGCGCCTTCTCCAAAAAAGGTCTAGGCAAGCGGCATCAGGACATGCTGTAGAGGAACACGTGGAGAAGGAACACAAAAAGTCCTGACGATCTGAACCAGGCAACAAAGCCAGTCATTATGAACAACTCATCTGTTGGCCAGTGTCAGTGATGAGTGGTATTGGTCGGAAGGGAAATGTATTAGAAGAGGGAAATCTAGGCTGGGCGTGGTGGCTCATGCCCCTAATCCCAGCACTTTGGGAGGCCAAGGTGGGTGGATCATGAGGTCAGGAGATCGAGACCATTCTAGCTAACACGGTGAAACCCTGTCTCTAATGAAAATATAAAAAATTAGCCACGCATGGTGGCAGGTGTCTGTAGTCCCAGATGCTTGGGAGGCTGAGGCAGGGGAATGGCGTGAACCCGGGAGGCGGAGCTTGCAGTGAGCCGAGATCGTGCCACTGCACTCCAGCCTGGGCAGCCAAGCGAGACATTGTCTCAAAAAAAAAAAAAAAAAAAAAAAAAAAGAAGAAGAAGAGGGAAATCTAGTTTGTTAAGTTACATAAATAAAGTCAGAGGCTTTGTAAAGGAAACAGTAAAATTATATGGGCATATGTATTTTGAGTGTTGTATTTTATTGATAGAAAAAGGAAGTATTGAATAATCAGAATTAGATATACACGTATTGGGGCTATAAGAGGACCCTAGTCAGCAGGGTGCTTGGAGATGCTGGTATATTAAAGACAAAGAGGATGAACAATTTGGTCTTCAGATTCTAAGAGAAGGGGAGAGATTGGGGTTTTATATTTGTTTCTAAGGGCTGCTGGAACAGATCATCTCATATTTAGTAGCTGAAAACAATACAAATGGATTGTCTTATAATTCTAAGAGTCAGAAATCTGAAATGGGTCTCACTGAGCTAAAATCAAGGTGTCAGCAGGGTGATGTTCCTTCTGGAGGCTCTAGGGAAGAATTCATTTGCTTGCCTTTTTCCAGCTTCTAGAGGCTCTCCTCATTCCTTGGCTCATGGACCCCTCTTCCATCTGCAAAGCCAGCTATGGTTTTCTCATGCTGCATCACTCTGACACCGACTCTTCTGCCTCTCTCTGCCACATTTCAGGGCACCTGTGATTATGCTGGGCCCATCTGGGCAATCCAGGATAATCTCTGTATTTTAAGGTCAACTGATTAGCAACTTTAAGTCCACCTGCAACCTGAATTCTCCTTGTCATGTAACATAACCTATTCACAGGTTCTGGGGATTAGAACATGGACATCTTTGAGAGATCATTATTCTGCCTACCACAGTTGTAGTTTGAGAGCGATTTATGTGAAAAAAATGTATTATTTCTTTCTACATTTACTTATGTAGAAAATAAAGTCACCTGGAGGAGTGTGGCAGTAGATAAAAGGTGCATAATGGCACTACCATGTTTTATTTCACTGCCACTATCACAATCCTTGCAAATAAACCCAGTATTCATGAATCTATGCACCCTCATTTGTCCTATTTGCCATCATCATTGCATGGAAAATACAGGAGACAGCAAAGTGCATTTTGCAGGTTCCCACGGTTGACTTGGACATTTAGCAGTCTGCTGCCTCAACCGCTCTCCTAGCTTCTTGTGGGCAGGGGAGGGTGATCCTTTCCAGAGAGAGTTGCAGAGAGGGTTAACACAGTTGGGGTAGCCAAAGACTGAGAGGAGGTGAAAGAACACCCCAAGCTGGGCAGAGAGGGAAGGTGGTCTCCTCTTCCCTTATGTTTCTCAACATCATCGGACTGTGCAGAAACAGTACAAGAAATGAAAGCAAGGACTCCTTGCCTTTTCCTTGCTCTCCTGTCTCTTTAATCTAGGCTGGAGATGCTTTATGCCTGGTAGCTAGAGCTTCTAAGGTGGGACACAGGAAAGAAATGAAGGTTGGCCCCATAGGATAACATCTAAGCTTAATGCAGAGAGTTAAAAGGCTTTTAGGTTTGTGCCTAGGCTGTCCAGTGCCATTTCTTAGCCATGAAAGGAGATCCAAATGGAGAGAGAAGTGCTGCCTAGGAATACAGTGAGTGCACTTGGTTGTGTTAACCCTTATGCTGGGTCTCTTGGGAATCTGAGTGAAGCAGATAGGGATTCTGCATGGTGAGTCCTCCAAAATGGGTGAGCAGGCATAGAGGGCCTCTCTGGGTTTCTGCTCAGTTCTGCTTGTCTCCTGAGAATTGTAGTCTGACACGTACACAAAGCTACTTCAGAAGCTGCCATGTATTTATTTATAAACCCTGCTCCTGGCCATGGCTGATTTGTCCAGGAACAGATACCTGACGCAAGTGAGGTTCATATCTTCTTTCCCCAGCTTCAGCAGTAGAAGCTTGTATTAGTCCATTCTCCCGCTGCTATGAAGAAATACCCAAGACTGGGTAATTTATAAAGGAAAGAGGTTTAATTGACTCATGGTTCAGCATGGCTGGGGAGGCCTAGGAAACTTACAGTCATGGGGGAAGGGGAAGCAAACATGTCCTTCTTCACATGGTGACAGGAAGGAGAATGAGAACTGAATGAAGGGGGAAGCCCCTTATAAAGCCATCAGGTCTCATGAGAACTTACTATCACGAGCATAGCATGGGGGAAAACACCCCCATGATTCAATTACCTCCCACTGGGTCCCTCCCACCACATGTGGGGATTATGGGAACTACAAGATGAGATCTGAGTGGGGACACAGCCAAACCATACCAAAGTTGTATAGTCACAAAGTTCAAGGGCTGGTGGTATCATGTTTCCTAACACATGTCTGTCATGAAAGAGAATAAGGCCAGTGTGGAAAGTGGGCAGGACCAGAGAGGAAAAACGGGTCTCGGAGGCACTGATGGCCCTGGCTCCAGCTCTTCCTGAGCTTGGTGGCATTGCTGCCTTTCCCAGGGTTCAATTCCACAGCCCCTCCTTGTATTCTGGGAGCCAACGTATGCTCCTATTTTGCAGAACCAGGTTCAAGCTGGGGTTTTATTGCTTGGAATCAAACCAATACAGTTGAAAAGGGAATGAAGGTGATGGGAGTGTGAAGGCAAGTTCATCAAGGCAGCCCTTTGTAGAATGAGCCAGAGAGGTTGTCTCTTTCAGAACATATGCTTCCTGGTAGTGTACAGATGACAAGATGAACAGAGTCTGCTTGGGACACACAAGACAACGAGAAGGCCAGGCAAGCAATGAAGGAGGCAGCAATGGCCAACACACAGTACCATTTCTGTCCAAAGTCAATACCAATGGCCACAGAAAGACTAGAGGGAGGACAGGAAAAGCAAAAAGAGAGAAGAAAATAGAGGTATGTAAAGAGCTTTGTACCATGTCCAGCATATAACAGTACACAGCAGCAATGGTCTCCCAACTGCTGGGTGTGAGTGGCAGAAAAGCAGAATTGGGATGAGATGGAAGAAAGAAAATAAATATAGGAAATTCAGAAATCCATTAGGAATAATATTTCTCATTGAGCAATTTTAGCATTCTTGTCCCTTTGTCACTGACTCCTGATTGTTATATGTTTTTGTTATTTTCAAATGACACATTCTCACATCACTAGAAGATGCTGATCTGTCAACCTTTAGCAAATGTACTACCCACCATCGTTGTGGGCTTTGAACTGGGTCTTGGGTGGAAATGTGGAACTGGCTGATTTGTTCACATACTCCTGCCCCATGACCCTTTAGTAAGTGGCAAAAATCTACCAGATGGCTACCAGGGGTACACTCTGTGGTCAGTCATTTAGTAGACATTATTCAGTGCCTACTATGCCATTAAATAGCAAACAGCTCTCTGGATCTCAGAGAGCTGTTAGAGCTGAGCTAACAGCAAAGTCACAGCTTCTAATAATAGTAACCAATCCTGGTAGAAGGACAGTTATTAATGCAGAACCTTCCCAATTTAGATTGCTAATTATGGTCTACCTTTGATAAACTTGGAGGGGAAGGAAATAAAGAGAATTTAGTAAGCATACAGTCCAACCACTTGAGAAAATATGAAAAAAATAAAAGTTTTAGATTTTATCCTTTCCCTCTTAACAAAAAAAGACTTACAATTTTGCTACAAACTGTATAAATGTGACCAAAAAAAAAAAAAAAAAAAAAAAAACCATAAAACTATGACGAGTTGGAGGAAGAAGAAATGCTGTCCATCCTGAGTTAAGCAATGCCTAGGAGGAATCCCTAGAGCTAAGGACACATATATAGAGCAGGTGGGAGAAGATGAAGAGATATTGAAATGGCTAGGCTCCAGGAAAAAGGGACAGTGAAGTATGGCATGCAGCCATGGGAAACTATTATTCAGGAAAACAAACAAACAAAAAACAAAAACGAGGTCTGGAATCTAAAGCATTATGGGATATGACCATTAGTCCTACTTTAGAAATATAATACAAACGTACTAAAGCATTCATTATGAAATCAGAGCCTCCACATGAGAAGACCTGAAAACGGAATGTGAAAGGGGGTGAAGAGGAGTGCATGCTGGCATGCCTCGCTTTGCTACACGCAGTTTCTGAACTGTGATGCACAACAGGGAACCAGGACAGGAAGGATCTGATTAGAAAGGAAAATGAGAAGCAGAGCAGCACTGTGGAGAGGAAAGAAGTAAGTTGATTCCTAGCAATTAATTAATTAATCTAGCTTTTTTTTTCACTTGGAGAAGGTGGGAAGTAGAGAGAATATTAAAAAAGAAATCCTTAATTGCAGGTGACCCAGAGAAAACACATTCAATAGAGAAACTTCAGATGAGTGAAGGAGCAGGAAGGCGAATTTAGCCCTGCAGCAAGAAGAGCTTACACCAGGCCAGGTATGGAGGCCCCTTCTTTCCTACATGCCACAGATTCCAGATCTTGGTCTGGATATGGTCACTCTGGCTATAATGATACCTCTGGTCTTTTTTTCCTGTCACCTAGAACAGGCTAGGAGAAAGGCGGAGCAAAGACCTCATGGTTTCTGGAATCCCATAAAAGCAAAGTTGTAATGACTTCTGTGACCCTCGTTTTTCCTCCCCTGAAACTATCATTAGACATTAAGTTGACAAACCTCTATCACCCTAGCAGGTTTTAAACAGACCCTTATGGTATCCAGTCCCTTGCTGTCTTATCTCATTTCATTAATTACATTTCATGATTACTGAGGGTCAGGAGGTGGAGGAAGAACCAGCATCCAATTTCAGGGAGCAGCGGCAATCTCAGATACGGGCAAGCAAGATGATGCTAAAAAAAATCAATTCAGCAGTCAGCTGTGACACACAAATGGCTCCCAGTAATAGGGTGAGGATGAGCCAAATACAGATGCAGGTACGGAATGAAACATTTTGATCCCTCCATGTGCAGCAGTGCATTGGGATAGCTGCAGTGATTGCGGTGTAGCTTGCTATGGGTGGGGAGAAGTCTCTGGGGAATCGCAGCCAAACATGGAGACTCTAGATAGTTTGGGACTAAAATGCATGGACTGTTGCTTCTCAAAGTTGGTTTGTCAAGTGCTATAAGGCTTAGGTGAAGTAAAAAAAGGGACTCCCTTGGGGATGCTTGCGAAGAAGAGTAAGACCTCATTTATCTGGCAGCTTCAATTGTCCAGAGAACACAAATGAGAAAAGTGAGCATAAGAGCCTCTGAACATGATGAAATAAACACCATGCCTCAAGGTTCATTGTTATTGGGAACAACATACCTCACAAAAAAGACTTTTCACACTTGCTTTAGGATCAAAGCTAATCAATTTTGTTATTTGATTTCCTGGTGTGGTAGTTCAGTTTCAAAAAAGGAGTCTATTTCGTCAACCCTTGAATCTAGTCCAGCTTAGTGACTTGTTTTAGCCAATAAAAGGCAACAGAAGTGACAGAATGCCAGTTCTAATCTGCAAGAGTTTTGCATGCTTCTGTTCTCTCTCTTGGAATCCCACTATCCCCATGTGGAAAAGGTCAAACTAGCCTGCTGGAGGGTGAGAGACCATGTTAAGGAGCGCTCAACTGTCCCAGCTGAGGCCATCCTAAACCAGCAGAAGCCAAACATGTGAGAGAGCCCAGCCAAGAGCAGCAGAGCTGCCTAGCCAACCCATAGCCACATAGAGAAACATGGCTGAGACCAGTGGAGCCAGGTGGCACATAGACATGTGAGCAATAGTGAAAGCCTATTTTTTAAGCCACTGAGTTTTGGGGTGTTTTGTTACTCAGCAACAGCTAACTGATACACATGGTCTGCTGCAGATTGGAAAGCAGGGGTTCGGTAGAGAGGGGGAAGGGCCAGTAGAGACAAGCAGACAAACAGAAAACTAAAAGGCAGAAACAGGAATTCAAAGAATATTATCATCTGGGGCCATTTAGGGATGGAGAAGCAGTTTGTGGCACCTTATAAGATCCTGACCACCGACAGTTTTAAAGCATAATAGAAGACTACTGACTCTGAGTCATCTAGAAAAATTAACTGAAATGTAGTGTCCTTTTGTTAGGAAGGCAGGTGGATGAACCATATTTAAGAAAGACTGTCATTAAAAAATAGTTAAAATAAAAAGCTCAGGGTGTTAAGTGTCATTTATCTGAGACACTCATGTGTGTGTGCAGGGACAATACATTCTGCAACAAAAATTGGGTAACAGCTCAGAAAGCCTTTGTGTTGCTTCCAGGTGCAAAAGGCAGCCTAGGAAATGTAGTTTGGTTGCCATGATGCTGGCATTTTGGGGACACTTAAGCACCCAGGAAGATAATGGACAGAATACTTGGAATTGGGACGATCTGAGAAATTCTGTGCAGAAGAGCACGTCTTTTCTCCTCCAAAGCCCCAGATTAGTGACGGCGTGTGAGGCAGTGGAAGGAGACATGCAACGTAAGGTCAGCCTTAGGCAGACTGCAGAGATCTCTGTGTGGGAGACTGAGGGGAGACAGAGGGTGCAGAAAAGAATTGCATTAGCATCCTCCCTCCTTGGCCTGCCCTTTTTTGCTCCTTTAAGTACCATATATCCAGTTCATTCCGTCTCACACACTTGAATTCTGCTCTCTTCCAAAGCACAGTTAAGTGTCATGCTGGAAAATAATAATTATTCACATTCCTAGTACAGACTGAGTCCCAAGGACTGGACCCTGCTTTTGCCATGCATGAACTCATTAACCCTATAATTTAAATACAACTACTATCTCCCCTCTAAAGAGGTGAAAACAGGCACTGAGAGAAGAAGCCACTGGTTTCATCAGTTAGAAAATAGGAAATGGCAGGGGCAGGATTCAAACCTCGATGGTGGGTTCCAGACCCATCCCCTAAACTATCTGTTCTGCCCCTTTAGTTTGCAAAGTTCCCTTTTTCCCTCCCTGATGGTCTGGATGCACCCTTTAGTCCAACCCTGACTGTAGACATCCCAGAGCCCAGACTCGCTGACCCCAACTCTCCTGCCTCTCCCCACTATTAGTTCTCACAGAACTGAGTGAAAAACAATGAAGTCCTTTCCTGGGGGATGTGGTTCTGATGAATTGCCACTTATCACCTGGAGCAGACCCAGGGAAGCCAGATCGGGATGGGGATGTATGTGTCCACCTGAGAGAGCTCAGCCTGATCTCTGGCAGCTTCTCACTAGCTGCCAGCACCTCCTCCCTGGCCCCATCCTCACAGAGCCACTGACAGGCCCGGCTCCCAGCTGCTTTATCTCCAGCTAACATGCATCTCCTTTCCCTCCTCCTCCTTATCTGGGGGTTTCCTTGCGGCTCTAATGAAAAACCCTCGTGTCACATTGAAAAGTTGCCAGTTATTGCTGCTGGGAATAAAATCCAGCCTCTGCCGGGCAGAGACTCATGAAAGCTTCTAGCTGGGCACCGAGGAGTAGCCAGTTGGAATAATCCTTCAATTTGAGCAGCCTCTCAAGCGTAATTAGGTGGTACCAGGTGGGGCCCCTCCCTGACAGCAAGGAAACAAACAAACAATAGGATGGGCCAGGTTCCCTGCCGCCACCTTGGTTTCCTCCATTCCTTGGTCTCCCGGCACACCTGCCCTGGAGTCTGCCTACCTCATGCTGATGGGTTCAGGCTCTTTCTCTGCATCCCAAAGATACAACAAATTGTATGTGAGCTCTCAGGTCAGCCTGAGTAGCAGGCAATGGCTTCACTGGATCCTGAAAGACCAGATCAGTCCACTTAATGATTATCCAAAATGTGAATTTCTTGGCTCTACCCTGGAACCACTGAATCTGAATCCCTAGGGCTGAGGCTTGAGAATTTCCATTTTTTAACCCCCTCCCTCACCTGGATTATGGTACTTAGAACCACTGGACCTGAGCAAATAGATCCAAAGGAAGATGCTTCCATATATATGCTCTTCTAAACTGCAAACCCTAAAGAGCCCTTCCACCTTTCAAAGCCAGATATGAGCATTGCTAGCACACCGACCCTCAAAGTATCCTAGGACAGCCATTTCTGTCCCTAGTTCACAGAGAAAAAAGCTCGTGGTTCCTCACAGGCCATGGATGACACCAAGAGAGTTGAGACCATGCTGCTGTTTCACTCACAGCCACCTTTCTGGGGCAAAGGAACCACAGTGAGACCTAAAAAGCATTTTCAAAGCCTGGTACTCTGGCCAGAAGCCACACATGATGAGAGAGGAGGTATGAGGTGATTCTGCAGCATACACAGCTAGCTGAAACGGCAACTCCAGAGTGATCACTACCTGACTGTAAGCTGAGCTCCAGCCACGGCAACTTTCCAGAACATTTGCCTAGAAAAAGCAGGAATATCAGTGATTCTCAATGGGTGTGACTTTCACCCCACCGGGGGACATTTGGCAATGTCTGGAGACATTTTTGATTCTCACAATTGTGGTAGGGGGACTACTGGCCTCTAATGGGGAGAGGTCAGGAATGCTGCTAAATATCCTATAATTCATAGGACATTAAGAACACAACAAAGAATTATCTGGCTCAGAATGTCACTAGCACCATGATTGAGAAACCCTGGAATAAAGATGTGAGCCCAAGTCCAGGGGTGTCCTTAGCCCCTGAAGGTAGGGTATTCAATCAGACTCTTTGTTTGGGGTTGGAGTTTTTATACCTTCCATTTGTTGTAATTTATCTAGAAAAAAAGATGTGAATCAACCCAGGGGCCAGCAGAGAAAGGCTTATAGGCTTACAGGGAGCTCACACTGCCAGCCCCCTGTAGGAGCTGGGCTTAAAAGACTCAGTTTATCTGACATCCCATAAATACCAAGACCCAACTTAAGCTCTTGATTCCTTCAGCAATTGGTCATTGCTTTAATGGCAGCATATGGACGAATAAATGTTCACTACTGAGCTGCCTGGTTAGATTTATTCCATATAGATTCCCCATGTGGTCTCCCGTCTTCACGGAAGAGTTAAAAAAACAGACCATTTAGTTGATAAAATTGAGTCTATTGAGTCTCCCACGAGTTAACAGAGTGAAACCAGCTACTGGTGCAGACTGAAGCACACACATCGCTGTGGAAGCCAGGCTGGAGGGGCCAAATATTTTCTTTACAGTTGATTCGATGCAGTTCAGTGGTTGATGGCGTGTGGAGGCGGAACTCTTCCCGATGATGCAGTCCCCTCCTGTCTATGTGGCCAGCGCCTCAAAGGACACGCACAATTTCTTTTCCCCTATAAAGTGAATCTGGGCATTTTATAGCTGAAAAGGGAGCAATTTCCATTTGCATTAATCAAGAGGCTGAAGGCAAAGGTGCATTATGTAGCTTTAAAGGACATTCTTCCTTGATTGACAAGGTCCCGTGGCCACCCCCTGTAAAGCCTTAGCAATGGAACATTTCTTGACATCACTCAAGGGAGGTCTGTTATCTTAGTTATACTCACATGGAGCCTGTGGGTTTTTTTGCACCCCAGTCTAAGGAATAACTGCAGTCTCACCCTTGGCGTTGAACACATTTGTTAACCATAACCCTGTAACATTTCTTCCCTGTTAAATTAGAAGAAAGCAGTAATATTATTGAAGGAAAACATACCTTTCAGCCACTTTGGACATTTTCAAACAATGTCTGTCGATCTGTGTGTTCAAAAATGTTATCTGGGAAAATAGAGAACACGGACATTAAGACCAAACTACAATTATTTTTTCCCCTTGCTCCACAAACCCAAATCCTGCATTTCCACCAAGATCCAAATAGCTCCTCTGGCCAGACATCTCCAACTCCCTCAGCTCTGCCCTCCAGCAACTTACTTGTGCCTCTGGACATCCCTATCATACAAGATTCACATTCTACAATTTAGCCTGTGTCTCCTCTCCTCCTCTACTGTGGTGTGATTTAAGTCTTGCTTTCCAAAACTTAAAGGCAATATATATTCTACAAAACTTAACAATGGCACGGACAGGTGAAATGTGCACCATAAATACCTGTTTTGAATAATCCCCAGTGACCCCTCCTCTGCCCACCTTTCACATGCACGTCACGCCCGTGTCCTTGGCATGCTTGACTGGAATCATCAAAGAGCTTTTTTTCTGTTTTTTTTGTTTTTGTCTTTTTTTTTTTTTTTTTTTTTTTTTTTTTTGAGATAGTCTCATTCTGTTGCCCAGGCTGGAGTGCAGTGGCATGATCTCGGCTCACTGCAACCTCTGCCTCCCAGGTTCAAGCGATTCTCCTGTCTTGGCCTCCTGAGTAGCTGGGACTACAGTCACAAGCCACCACACCTGGCTAACTTTTTTGTATTTTTAGTAGAGATGGGGTTTCATCATATTGGTCAGCCTGGTCTCGAACTCCTTACCTCGGATGATCCACCTGCCTTGGACTCACAAAGTGCTGGGATTACAGGCATGAGCCACTGAGCCTGGCCAAATAGCTTTTTTTCATAAATCCATTACCTCTTATCCTCAGATAATACATTTGTCAAGGGCAAGCACCTAAAAGTTTTCTCCTTTGGGTTTTGCCCTCTAGAAACCAGCAAGACATAATACAAACAGTAGGTTGCTTTGTTACCAGTAAATATCAGAAGGAAGTAATATAATTAGCCATTGTCTGTTGACCTGGGCTCCTCAGCATGAAAGAAAATAACATTCAACCAAGTAATGCTGAAAAGGCATTGGGAGTAGGGCTTTATTTATTCTTAAGCTTTCCTTTCAAATCACAGCAATAAAGTACATCATCCTGAGCTGGTTTAGTCTGGAAGTGCATTCCAATTATAAGGACTGTGTGACATGAGCCCCCTCCTTCCTCCAGCTCCCACAGCGGACTGTGGGAAACCCCACTACAGCAGTTACCCCAAGGCACGGGATGACTCATTTACACCCTTTTCTAATAACTGCTGGAGGAACTGGGTAGACAATTCTCTCTCAAGCTTCCGTGGCTCATTCACACACAGCACTTAAAGGTTCAATCACCCACAGCTGGGTTCCACTGTGGTTTCCAGGAACTCAAAGCTTGCTCAATCTTCAGAGGTGAACATTTGGAAGGGTTTTTAAACTGGCCCCGTCTCCTCCTGGGAATGCGAGCCGTCAATTCATTCACCTGTTTCCGGATGTCCTCTTTTGTTGTTTTCCTGATTGGTTGGCTGAGTACATGCACTGGGCTCTGTGCCTGGGACTCTTCAGTCACGCCATACACGGACTAGGAGAAGAAGCAAGCACAGAGTGTCATCCACCTGCAGAGTCGGAGGGTGGCTTAGGGGTCAGCTAGTTCAATGACTCATCCAATTTCCTGAATCCCCTCATGACAATACGAGATTGGTCTCTACTTTTATTTCTTCAATGATGAGAATGCTGCCTCTTAAGGCATGCCATCTCATCTTTGGGGTACCACTATGACCCAAATCCTGCCTTTTACTGGGCTGAAAATAGCCTCCTTGTATCTCAGTGTTTCTCCAGATATGATTAATAGACCATCTACAAAGAATCACCTGGGTGTGCTTGGAAAAGACATGTTGCTGAGTATCCCCTCACCCCCTGGACTTACTGCATCAGAATCTTTCTGGGTGGGTTTGGAAATCTGCATTTTTATCAAATGCCCCAAAAGATTCTGAATAAAGAAAGTTCAAGAACCACTGCCGAAGAGTATGCACAAAAGATCCCCTCTACATTTCTGTTGGTCAGCAGATGCCCATCTGGTACAAAACTGGGATGGCAGCCTTTCAGGGTTTCCCGTTCAAGTTAAACACTTTTCTGGCCTCTGTTTCTCCACATGTCTGTAGCTATAGCTACGTTTAAAGCTGTTCCTGGTATTATGGACAGACTAAACACAATCTTCACAATGGGAAAGAAACGAAACCCTGAAGGGCAAGCAATGTGTAGTCAATATCATCAAAATGAAAAAGGGCTCAGATAAGGTGGATGAGACTCCATGAACTTCTGTAATGTTAGAATTATGGGGCTCTTGAAGATGAAATGAGGACATTTTAGGAATAACATTTTAAAATATAATACAGTGGGTATTATTATCTCAGTGAAGAACAAAATATGTAAGTAGATTAAAGAAGTTTATATACATATGCCATGTCTAGTGTGTGTGTGTGTGTGTGTGTGTGTTTTGATACATACATGAAAGAGAGCTAATTGATCATCACAAGAAATATAAATGCGTGGGGATGCATCTCCATTCTTTGGATATTTTTTTTGTTTTTTGAGACGGAGTCTCGCTCTTGTCACCCAGGCTGGAGTGCAATGGCACGACCTTGGCTCACCGCAACCTCTGCCTCCCGGGTTCAAGTGATTCTTCTGCCTCAGCCTCCCAAGAAGCTGGAATTACAGGTATGCACCACTGTGCCCAGCTAATTTTGTATTTTTAGTAGAGACGGGGTTTCTCTATTCTTTCTTGGTCAAGCTGGTCTTGAACTCCCAACCTCAGGTGATCCACCCGCCTCAGCCTCCCAAAGTGTTGGGATAACAGGTGTGAGCCAATGCACCCGGCCCACTCTTTGGAAATTAATATTATGGAGTCTGGTCATGCTCTCCTGCAATATTGTCCCTGGTGCTGTAGAGAGGGTGGCATGTACAAATTGTGGAGGAGTCTGACCATGGTACCCTCAGATATGCTGTGGCCACTACTCCTTTCAGTAAAGTGAAACACAAGACACCACTGGGTCATTCACTGTTGGGCAAGATGGTGGTTTGAGTTTGGGTGATCCAGCTCTATCAAAAAATAAAATAAAATAAAATAAAACATAAAAGAGACTTTCATTTGCTTCTAAGTACAAAGCTTGCTTTCACCTGTGAGCTTTGCCACTTCTTGTTCCTTTTGTTTCCTGCCTTCCCTGCCACCTCCCCAGAGACAACTAGAACTTAACCCTTTAGAACAGCTGACCCTCTTTCAGGAAGTCCTTGGGAAGCCCCTTACCCCCGTCCCCTCCAGGTCTGGCTTAGCTGCCCCTCCTGGGCTCCTCAACTGTCTCGTACATCTCCTAACACAGCATTCATGGCCCTGTTGCCTGTTGGCTTGTTTTACTCCCTGCCATGCTTTGGGCTCCGTGAGGACCTGCCACTGTATCCTAGCACCAGCACAGTGCCAAGCATGCATCAGCTGCTCAATCAATATTTGTGAAATGGTTACAGTTTCAAAAGACAAAAGGTGGCGGAATTACAAGTAGCAAATTACTATTTGAATAGTACTAGAACTGGAAGGGCTATTTACATCAGGAATTTTTAACTCAGCTAAACTAGCGAACCTTTTTAACCTTTTGTGGATTCTTCAAACGTCGACATTTTCGGATGTCCATTTCTGTTGTGTTCACACAGCCTGGCTGAGAAAAAAAAAACACACACATCACATAAATTACTATGTGAAAATTACACTTCCAATTTAGCCCATGTCACACCAACAGGATCAATCTTTATCTTTTTCCATTACAGACAATGCATGATTTTTTTCCATTTTGCCATAATATGTGTTCCTCTGTGGAGTTCTCATATGATCTAGAAAAGCTTACCTCATAATCTAAGGATGATATGTAGAGGGTATAGTGCACAGTTTTTAAGAGCAAATTAGCTATTCAAGTGGCAAGATTGCATCAGGTACAGCCCTTTAAAAATTTTTTTTTTAACATACTTAACCATTTGAAAAAGACTCCATGATATCAGGATGAGTAGCTATTTATTTATTTTTGCTTTTAATTAAATTTTAAGAAGACCAACAGTTTATTCTTTTTAGTTCCATTTCCATAAGGAAAATGCAAGATTTGTTTTAATAACATGAAATCAGAAATACAGTCAAACCTCATTATTTACACATTTTTGCATTTGTGAATTTGCCTACTTCCTCAATTTCTTTTATAACCACCTCATCAGTAGTTGCACCTTGAGTAGACTGATGTGCGTGTTTCCCACTGAAATTGAACAAGGTGATGTCCCGCCTTTTTGTTTCAGGCCCGTCTATTTAGGGCTAATTTAGTGGCAACTTTTCTGCATTTTTGTGCTTTTTGTTGGTGATTTTGCTGTTTAAGATGGCCCCAAGGACAGTGCTGAAGTGCTGTCCACCGTTCCCAAGCAAGAGTCTAATGTGCCTTAGGAGGAAATAAACGTGTTAGCGAAGCTTTGTGCAGGCATGAACAATAGTGCTGTTGTCCATGAGTTTAATGTTAATGCATCAATGATATATATTACGTAAGGTGTCTTTACACAGAAACACATTTAAAAGGTTATGTATTGATCAGCCGATAAAAATGTTGTGGCCACAGGCTCACAGGGACCTAGCTTGGTAGTTCCCATGGGAGTGATGCTTCAATGTGCGCTAGTTCAGTGTTTGCAAAGACTTTATAGAACATAGCTGCCATGGATAACAAGAATTAACTGTATTCGACAGAGAATAGTTTAAGATTTAGAGTTGAATAGCAGTGGAAATGGAAATTGTTAATTTGGGGAATGTAAACCTTTGGGACCCAAAGGTCTTTTGGTGGAATTCCCATAGCTTCTCTTTTTGCAATTCCATATTTTCATGAATGAATAATTTTTTAAAAGGTGGAACTTACATATATTCCAGGAAATTTACTGAGATTATATAAATGAATGGCAAAACCAGTTCCACAAAGCTCGGCGATTTTCTTAAGAATGAGACACCTGGTGGCTAAAGAGGGTCTTTTCCCTATAGAGATAAAAATGAAAAATTAAGAAAAAAGATCTAGAGAACTGAGTAGAGCTTTCTCACCACAGGCCTGTGGACATCCCAAAAGGCTCGTTCTTGACTATCCAAAATTTTCCTTTCTGTCTTGTCCTTTTTCCGGTCAATCCTGAAAGAGTAAAGAGAGGAAGGAAATAAGAGGCTCTGTATTCTGTTTTCCCTGCTGACACTTGCTCCAGCATTTGCTCCTGTTTCTAGGAGCTAAGTGAACACAAGACCATTGGTACCCGCATGGTGCCTGCTCTCTGCAGAGCTGTGAAATAGGGGTGTATAATTCCCCTCCCTGAAAACCCCTGAAATTCCACACATGGTAAGACAACTTGTTTTAGGCTAGATTACAGATTGCCATATATGTGTAATGAACATGGTGGCCTAAGGGAAGAATAAGAATGCAGCTGTTCATCTGAAGTATTAAGATTTGGATTATTAAAAACTGAATTATCCATTGATATGCCCCCTCATCAAAAAGAATACTGCATATACAAATTATAAGATGGAATATAACCACTGTCTCACCAGTGTTCCATGTTCAAATTTGAAAGTTTGCTTTAGATTTAGAATCAGTAGAAAGAAATGTCTTTAAAATGCTGCAATTAAGTGTTTTATAAGTCACTTACACCATCTGGCTTTCTAAAGGCAGAATAATGGCCCTCGCATGAGACAAGATCCAGGAGGCAAATATCCCTGCCTCAGCTGGGGGAGGCACAAATTGCAAGAGGGAAATTGCAGGTGACAAAGACTTATTGTTCTGATCTGCAGCATAGATAAGAGGTTTTTTCTTTTTCTTTCTTCTTCTTTTTTTTTTTTTTTAAAGCATGTATTACTTCATTTTATTTCTTCAAGTAAAAAGCAACTCAGATTAATTGCCGTGTAACTCCTGGTTCTCGGCTCTCTTGGGAACCCTTTAGTTTACCGGACTGAAATAAACCCATAATCACCCTGTGATTTTTGTGATAATTACTGTGTACTTAGGTGGCCCACAATTATAATGTAATCACAGAGTTAATCAAAAAAGTTAATCGAGAAATAGCATATATTTATGAAGTAACAATTTCCCCTCTGTTTATAACTTGTGATGCTGTTTGATTCTGGAAGAATTAGCATTCCTCTTTGCTTTCCAGTGGCTTCTGAGTACACAGGCGCAATTCCGCCTTAGTCCAGTTGAATCTCAGCCTCCATCTTACCTACTCTCCCACCTTCACCTCTTCGGGGGCACCCAATGCCTGGTACCCACCTACCCCGGGGGCTGCTGGGTGGTCAGGAGGTGGCTGGCATCATGGACAGGAGAAAGGCAGAGACTGTCGGGGTAGGGTCACAACAATGGCAGTGTACAGGCCACTACACCAGATGGCCTCAGGTCACTTCCAACTGTGACCATAGCTGTGATGAGTCTACACCCACACAGCCTGAGACCCGGCTCCAGGCCATGGGCTGCAACACCACTCAGGAATGTGAGAGGGTTGCTCTGAAGACTCAGCGGCTGCTCACATACAAGTGGTACCCAGAGGAAACATAGTCCTAGTCTCCCAGCTCAGCATCCCTTTCCTGCTCCTGTCCTACTTCTCCTGTTAACCATCCTGGCTAACCTAGACATCACCCCTGGGAAGGACAGGGGAGATCCAGATCCAATCATTCTGTTTCCCAGCATTAAATGGATCTGGTTGACAACCATGTTTGTGGGGTAGGGAACGCAGAGTACCCATTCCTCATGTTTCCTTAGAGAGGAAGAAATGTCCACTATGTATCCAGGAGAAAAAATTCTGGGAAAAACCCTTCCAACTATTTTCTTCCTTTCATCTCTTGTCCTTTGGGGAGGAAAAATGACTTAACTAATTGGTAGACTTGAAAGAAGAAATTGAGAAAGTTCAGACTCTCCCTCTCTCGGCCCCCATCTGGGTCAGCCTGTGCTCAGAATAGCTGCTCTCTGCGTGCAGAAGACTTACAGGGGTCACCTCTGCCCTGGTGGGGTGGGGTGGAGACGCTGGGGAGAGGAGGCCTATAGATACACACCTTTGTCCAGGAAGGGCAGGTTTAATTTGCACTTGTGGCCACATATCCAATGTCATGCCTTATAATCTTGTTTTTTTGTTTTTGTTTTGTTTTGTTTTGAGATGGAGTTTTGCTTTTATTGCCCAGGCTGGAATGCAATGGCATAATCTCAACTCACTGCAACCTCCACCTCCCTGGTTCAAGCAATTCTCCTGTCTCAGCCTCCTGAGTAGCTGGGATTACAGGGATGTATCACCATGCCTAGCTAATTCTGTATTTTTAGTAGAGACGGGGTTTCACCATGTTGGTCAGGCTGGTCTCCATCTCCTGACCTCAGGTGATTCGCCTGCCTCAGCTTCCCAAAGTGCTGGGATTGCAGGCATTAGCCACTGTGCCCAGCCTTACTCTTGCTTTTAATTAATGTAATAATCTGATATTTTGGACTCCAACTGTCTGACTTCTGTGCCTTATTTTTCTATCGGTTCTAACTCCTCTCCTGTCAGGGAGAAGAAGACACGGGCTACTTCTTGTTCTTCCTGAAACTCCAACTTGTTTTCCTATGAAGACAAAATCTCCAGTCCAACAGGTAAAACGGGCTTTCAGCCTTTGAGCACAGAAAATAACTGGAAATCTCTCGGGGAAACAGATACACCTTCTTATAACCAGAGTTCTACCTTTGGGAGGATCTCCCTTGTCGGCGGAAACACACATTTCTGAAATTGTTTTACAGTAATGTTGGTTATGAAAGTGAAACTTATCCATCCTGACCTTAATTTCTACTCAGTTGCCCTCATGCCAGATTAGAAATACTAACGCCATCTGGAAACTTCACTTTGACAATCCCACCTTCACACCATTTCCAAATTCCAGAGTCTGTTCCTCTCTGAAATGGTCTCTATTAAGTTCACCTACTTTACTTGTGCTTCTGCTTGCATAAAGATGAATTCCCACTTCCTTGCAAAGGCCCTCTGGAGTCTTGCTAAGTTTTCCTAATGAGAAATGAAAATCAACAAGAAGGCATTAATCATCGTAAATTAGCACATCGACACCTATGCTTATTATAAGGCAGCCATCCATTCTGGTCACTTCCAACAGAATAGCAAGACCTGCTTTAAATCCCCTGGACATGTATCCAATTTGATTTTGCACCAGACCCTGATGTACAGAGCTGAACTATTAATATTCATTTACACACCCATTAAGTCTGAAGTCTCTGTGGTTCACCTGATTCCTCTCTTCTTATGTGTTTTACAAGAATGCAACTCACATAGCACTTGTTTCAAAGGTTGCTGAAAATAGGGAAAATTGTCTGTGGCTATTGGGGAATTAACAACGAGTCTTTGCCACCTGTTGGTATCTCTAGGCACAAAACCAAGGCTGGATTTCTCAGGACTCGTCTTCCAGTGGGGAGCTGGGAAGGTCACAGGAAAGGAGAACCAAGAGGACCCGACTTTCATGCTTTTTCTAATGTCAGGATTCAAAAGTGGCTGAGGCTGGGTGCGGTGGCTCACACCTGTAATCCCAGCACTTTGGAAGGCCGAAGCAGGTGGATCACCTGAGGTCAGGAGTTCGAGAACAGCCTGGTCAACGTTGAAGGTGAAACCCCGTCTCTACTAAAATTACAAAAATTAGTTCAGCGTAGTGGCAGGTGCCTGTAATCCCAGCTACTTGGGAGACTGAGAGAGGAGAATCAGTTGAACCCGGGAGGTGGGGAGGTTGCAGTGAGCCGAGATCCGGCCACTGCACTGCAGCCTGGGCAACAAGAGTGAAACTCCGTCTAAAAAAAAAAAAGTGGCGCAAAGAGAGTGTCTATGTTTGTGATGTTCATGAAAGAAAAAGCCAAAAACAGAAAGAAAAGTCATTGAGGGTTGGCATTAGAGAAAAATAAAAGTATTTTCTCTAAGTCTGTAGAGTTACCTAATAGAACAAGAGGATGGGCGGTGAGGAGGGGAGTTTGACAGGCACTCTAATGATCCTCCTAATTCTGATGAATGCAAGGCTGGAGCCCATATTATGCTATGTATTTTCATAGAGCTCATGCCAACACTAATTGATTACCCTCATTAATGGATTATTAATATAAAAGGAGCTTCAGTTGGAGAGTACCACACATGAGCTCACAGTTATTACCTAGGCTTGGCGCACAAGTAGTTCTAAAAAACTGTCTTTTTGACTCTTCCACTGCTCACAGGAAGCAAAATTGGTAGTGCCTCAATGTCAATCAACTGTGACACAGTCGTAGTATAGAATTCTAGGCAGCCATTAAACACAGTAATGTAGATTATAGTTACTGACATGGTAAGGACCCTGAGATACCTACAGTATAATGACTGGGGAAAGAGAAGCAGCTGCCACAATAATGTTTATGGTATGATTCTAATATAGTTTTGTAAAGAAAAAAATGTATGCATAGAAAAAACTTAGGTGGGGGGAAGTCACGGGTTATATTCTCTCCTTTCTTTGCTGTTTGAATTTTTGTTTTTATAAAAAGAATATGTAATCAGAAAATTTATAAAAAATTATTGCATTCTGGGAGCAAAATGTTTTGGTTTTGAATCATTTTTGTGCAGAACTTCAACCTGAGAGCACATCTCAATGCCATATTCCTTGTTTTTTTTTTTTTTGAGACGGAGTCTTGCTCTGTTGCCCAGGCTGCAGTGCAGTGGCGTGATCTTGGCTCACAACCTCCGCCTCCCAGGTTCAAGGGATTCTCCTGCCTCAGCCTCCTGAGTAGCTGGGATTACAGGCGTGTGCCGCCACACCTGGCTAATTTTTTGTATTTTTAGTAGAGATGGGTTTCAGCATGTTAGCCAGGATGGTCTCGATCTCCTGACCTCGTGATCTGCCCACCTTGGGGATTATAGGCATGAGCCACCACACCTGGCCTCAATGCCATATTCTTTACAAATACCACAGCAGAACATTAAGGGACAAGATAAGAGAAATTGAATCAAATACAGCAGGAGTTGATGCTGTCTGATTTCTGTATGGGACCTGTCTCTAAAACATTGAAAATATGGGGAAGAGACACATGGGAGGGAGGGGCCCCAGGCTTCTACAGTCTGGGCCTTTCCTCGAGGTTGTGTTAAGGAAGTAACGTCATCATGTCAAAGCTACTTGCACTGGGTGCACAAAGAGTACAACAGCAGTCTTTTGAAGGAGGGTGATGTGACTGCTGGACATTGGGGCAGACAGGGGCACAACCAGGCTCCCAGCGTGTCCAGAGCCACAGAACAAACAGGCCAAGGTTTATCTGGGGAGATTATAATGTTCCAGCATATGATCATCTGATAATGCAAACTCTATCCAGGTCCTGAGGCTCTGGACAAACTGCTGCACTGCTTCTTCCTCTTCTGCCCCCTGCACCCCATTCACAGGTCCACAATGCCAGTGGGATCAAAGAGGTGAAGGGCCACGCACAGGTCCTGCTCCCCAATGGCATGTACATTCATACTTGGGCTGCAGAGAGGGGAGCGATGGCCCAGCTGGCTTGGTAGGCTTGGGAACATGAACCAAGGAGAGGTAAGGCCTGGCAGAGTGGGGCCTCACACTCATTTTGAAAGACTGAGGCAGTGAAAGCAGGAGGGGTTTTGGAGGTGGGTGGGTCTGAAGATGCTGTTAATGCTAGACTATGCAGGGAAGGATTCTCTGCTGCCCTTAATGTTGCCCCTCCTCCCACAGCTGCTGTCCCTTTAGTCATTCATGGCTCAGCAGCACATCCTTCGGAAGACGTACAGGGAGAGGGAAGTAGAAGGTACAAGAAAGTTCAGGCAATTTCTCCCATTCTCTGTGACCTACATAAAGTTCAGTTTTGGGGGAAAATTTTGCAACCAAAAGTTTAAAAAAAATGTAAATGATCTATGAGTTTTCAAGTGCTTTGGTTTCTGGGCTCTGTCAAATGGGAATGGACCCAAGTTTGATGGTGGGGCCTCTAATTTTTGCAAGAAGTCCCATCTTATGAAGGATGATAGAGGGGGAAGGTAAGAAAGCTGGGAAGTAGATACCTCATGTGACATATATCTTGTCTTACTTTCTCAATTGAATTTTACCCTTAGATTCTGCCTCTGTTACTAAGGAGAGGGGAGTGGGTATAAAGATGCAATTTAAAATTTTGATTTAAAATATTATTATGTAGTAAATTTGACTTTTTTCCTTCTGTACAATTATCTAAACTTTAACACATGTATAGATTCATACAACCACCACCACAATCAGGATACAGAACAGTTCCATCACCTTCCAAAAATCCCCTACCCCATCCATAAGCCCTAGCAATCGTTGATCTGCTTTTCATCATGATAGTTTTATCTTTTCAAGAATGTCCAACAAATGGAATGGCTGGCTTGAGATTGGTTTCTTTCACCCAACATAATGTTCTTGGTACTCATTCAACTGGTTGTGTGTATCAATAGTTCATTCTTTTTTACTGCAGAGTAGTATTCTATTGTATGGATGTACCACAGTTAGCTTAACCATTCAATTGTTAAAGTGCATTTGGGTTGTTTTCAGTTTTTGGTTATCATAGATTAAGCTTGTGTGAACATTAGTTTATAGGTGTTTGTGTGAACATGAGTTCTGATTTCTCTAGGGTATGTATATAGAAGTGGGATTACTTGGTTATATGGTAAGTGTTGTTCAACTTTATAAGAAGCTGCCAAACAATTTTCTAGAGTGGTTGTACCATTGCTATCTCCTTAGCAATGCAGGAGAGTTACAGTTGTTCAACATCCTCACCATCACTTGGTATCATCAGTATTTTTTATTTTGGCCATTCTAATAGGTATATAATGGTATCTCACCATGGATTTAATCTGCATTTCCTAAATGGCTAATAATATTGAACATCTTTTAATGGGCTTATTTATCATCCTTGTGTCCTCTTCGGTAAAATATCTGTTAAGTCATTTGCCTTTTTTTTTTTTTTTTTTTTTTTTTGAGACGGAGTCTCGCTCTGTCGCCCAGGCTGGAGTGCAGTGGCCGGATCTCAGCTCACTGCAAGCTCCGCCTCCCGGGTTCGGGCCATTCTCCTGTCTCAGCCTCCTGAGTAGCTGGGACTACAGGCGCCCGCCACCTCGCCCGGCTAGTTTTTTTTTGTATTTTTTAGTAGAGACGGGGTTTCACCGTGTTAGCCAGGATGGTCTCGATCTCCTGACCTAGTGATCCGCCCGTCTCGGCCTCCCAAAGTGCTGGGATTACAGGCTTGAGCCACCGTGCCCGGCCGTCATTTGCCTATTTTTAAGTTGAGCTGCTTATTTTTTTATTGTTGAATTTTAAGAGTTATTTATGTAAAAATACAATCTTATTGTGATGGTCAGAGGAGGTGAGAACAAAGGAGGAGAAATAGATCCTTCCTTTCCACTGTCTGAAAGGGATGAAAGCGGGACAGAAGAAAAAAAATAAGCTTAGATGGAGCTACAGATATGATTTTACTCTCTTCTCATATCCTGGAAAATAATCATACTTACTGCTTCGTAATCTGCCAGTTCCAGCCTCGCTTTATTCTGCATTGTCCTCTTACAGAGATAGATGGCTAAGGGAAGAAAAGAAATGACAACATGTACAAAACCAGCGGCACAATGGAATTATAAGCGCATCCATCCATCTGTCCATCCATTCACCCATTCATCCATCCATCCAGCCAGCCATCCCTCCCGCCCACCCTTGCTGTGTGCCCAGCACTGTCCTGGGAAAAATATGTTTTCTAAGTGGACATCATGACCCCTGACCTCTAGAAATCTTTTTGTAGTCATGATCAGATGAAGACTCCTCCATATTCCAATCCTGACAACTCCCCTTCTTCCTCCTTACTCTGCTTCACCCTGAACATCCTTCACTTGGAGTGATATTTCACAAACATGACCACATTACTCCTGTGCCTATAAGCTTTGCCTTGAATCCTCAATGGCCTCAGAAATAAGGCTGGGTTCATTAGGGTGGCAAATATGGTTCTTTATGATCCGCTCACTGCTTATCTCGTCAACTTCTTCTCCCTCATGCAGGCACTGGGAGGCCACCAAACTCTTTTAGATTCATTCCTTTGTATATGCGTCCTTTTTGTGGAAGGTCTTTCTCTCTTCTCTCCTTCCCTCTGTCTATCTGGCAACCTCCTACTAATCTTTGAAGACCCAGGTTGGTGTTTCAGATAGCATCTACACATCCTCGACCATGGAACTAAATTCCATTGCACTGAAATCCTGTATTTACTAGACTGTCCCCTGCTCTAGGCTGAAGTCTCTTTAAAGGCAGAGGCTATGTCCTGCTCAGCTTTCATCCCTGTCCCTAGCACCAGAGCCTGTCTTGCCAGGTACAGTAAAAAGGCTATGGAAAGGGAAGACAATTTAGGTCTCTCAACCCAGGCTAAGGAAAGGTTTTTGGCCCGTGGTTTCCCTGTTTCGTCCTCAAACGTGGCCTTCATCATCACTTCTCCCTACCTTTCCTTCTTCAATGTCTTCCTCCTTCTCCAGAGCCAAGTGGAACAATCCAGGGAAACCAGTAGATGAATGGCATAAATAAATGAACAACAGAATGATCAAGAGGGAGTGCCAGAGAGAACCTGTGATCATTTTGTTGTTGGACAACAAGATCTCTTTACTAAGAGATCTCTAGTCAACTCTTTGCTGGATCAATCTACTTCTTTCATTTGTTCTGAAAAATTTACTGATACCTATGACATTTTGGAGCCTGGAAGCTGGCAGCCTACCCTCTGGCATGCCCACACTTCTGGCAAATTGTATGCTCATAAGAGTCAGTTGTGGTTGTTCCCAAATCTGCTTATGTCAGGCACATCTGTTATTTTAATCACACAAGTTCACTAAATATTACATGTGTCAATGAAACTAATGTGCAAAGAGAGAGAGTGTTGCTTCTATGAAAACTCAGTTGAATGATCTGGAACAATTTAATGAAGGAGAGTCAGCTAAGACAGTCGCTGGTGAATTTGATACAGGTGAGATAACTGGAAAAAGGAAGAAAAATAATAAAAATCTAGGAGGGGCCAATGTACAAAAGACTACAAAAATGTCTTTACATTCTTGATGCACTTTAAAGACACCAAAACAGTGTAGTTTATTTTGAGTGTGGTTGATTTAAGAAACTAAAATCATTCAGCTCATAATCAAAGAGGACACTGTGGTCCTACCTCACAAGGCTGTCAGATGAGTGTTCCTTTGTATATCTTACCCTTCCATGAGGTGCTTTAAGGTGTACATATGTCATTTTAAAAATTATTTTCTACTTACCAACTTTTCCAATGAACGAAGCAGCTATAGTGCTTCACTGGGTCTGATAAAGGGGTGTCTGATCTATCACAAAGTACCTCCTTCAGTCTCTTGGAGTCCTGGCAGAATTAGGGACAACCTCAGGCAGGAAGCTTGACATGTCACCAGCCCCACTGGGCCAGGTCTTGATTACCTTTGAGCAGTGCAGGTCACTGGAGGTGGCAGCTGCTTTGACAATGCTGCCCTGGACAGTATTTTGCATTTGCCGAATGTAAAACTCAGAAAAGGCTAACCCGGATTTGACTATGGGTTTTATGCAGGCAGAGTCATCCCAAGAAATGTCCAAAGGGGACAGCTGGGTCAAAATGGGGCAGGGGGGTTGTGAAGTGAGGTATTATACATGGAATGCAGAGCTGGGGTCACTCCTGATGGCCATGAGTCACAGGGTCACACGCTACTAGCTAATGTCCCTGTGCCTAAAGTCACACAAGAAATCTTTTCACCACAACAAGGAAGGTGGGATGTGGCTGTTCTTGGCACAGAACTCCCTGGGGCTTGTCTGCATCCCAGAGTGCCTTCACCAGGGCTTGCTCTAACTTCCAACCAACTCTAGTGACTACTGGTGACAACAGTCAGCCCTACAAGAGGGCATCTGGAGGAACTGTCTTAAGCTCAGATACTGGTTTCTCTTGGATATTTAATTTCTTACCAAAAAATTTATATTTCCTTGTCCTTACATCTGGCATTGCACCCTTACCTATATCTCATATCTCACTTAGACAAATCCACTGCCATCTCAAGTTCACCATGTGTCACCAAACAAAAGTGGAACATATTTAAAAATTGTATAAAGGGAACAGATTCATGCATTATATGTGCTATTGAATTTCTTTAAAAAAATTGAGCTTATCGAATTTCAATGTACTGAAGAAACTGACCCCTTTCTGTACTTTCTGCCTTTACTAGCAACATCATTATGTACCTCAATCTCCTAAACTAGGGAACCTATAACTCACTTATTTCTCTATTTTCTTCATACTCTCTGATGACTTTTTAGAATTACAGCATTTTAGCACTGGAGGTAACCTTGGCAATCATGAAGTACAGGCCCCTTATTTACAGATGGGGAAACTAGAGGCCCAGAGAAGTGAAGTGATGGACTCAAGGGCTAGTTAGTGATGGAGATGGAATTAGAATTGAGGCCCAGTGCAGAGTTTTCTCTATGATATTCACCAATCCATTTACTCAGTCACTCATTCAAAAATGTACTGAGTGTCTCCTATGGGCCAAGTATTGTTTTAGGTGCTGGAAAAATCACCATTGTAGCAGCTACTGCTTCCATTGAGCCCATTGAATATCAGGGACTATTTGACTAAGTCACAGCCCTTACTTCATCCTCCACAGTCTACTTGCTTGATCCCCCACAGTCCCCTTGCTTGATCCCCCACAGTACAATGGTGATTTTTCAATCTTCGACATAGAATTTGACAGAGTGGGGACCAGTAAATGGTTGTCGATTGAATGAAAGTGTCCGGTACTTCATCAGTCTAAATCATACTATATTGAATTCTTAGCTTCAGTTTCACATGCTTCCTGGTGAGAGGGTCACCATTGTAGCAGCTTGATCCCCCACAGTCCCCTTGCTTGATCCCCCACACTCCACTCACTTGATCCCCCACAGTCCACTCGCTTGATCCCCCACAGTCCACTCGCTTGATCCCCCACAGTCCCCTTGCTTGATCCCCCACAGTCTACTCGCTTGATCCCCACAGTCCACTCGCTTGATCCCCCACAGTCCGCTTGCTTGATCCCCCACAGTCCGCTTGCTTGATCCCCCACAGTCCGCTTGCTTGATCCCCCACAGTCCGCTTGCTTGATCGCCCACAGTCCGCTTACTTAATCCTCATAACAAATCTACGAGGTGGGTTCTGTTATTACCCCCATCTTATAGATGAACCAATTTCTTCCCAAGTTGGGAAAAAACTTGGGAAAGTGTGTTCATTGTTGGGGACCCACAATAGCTTCCCCAAACTGCTGACTCCATTCTAAACGTCTCTCCTTGACCGCCAGGGCCTTTTTATAAACCCACCCCTCCCAAGCTATTCAGGCTTCTCAATCATTCATCACATAAAACCTCTGAATACTCAAGCCAGATCCTCACCATGCCTTTCTTCCCTGCATCATGCTGCCTCTCCCAGCCTGGGATGCTTGCAGGGAAAGGCTGTGGCTTATTCAAATCTCCGACATAGAATTTGACAGAGTGGGGACCAGTAAATA
Organism: Macaca fascicularis; assembly: GCF_037993035.2. NCBI lineage: Eukaryota > Metazoa > Chordata > Mammalia > Primates > Cercopithecidae > Macaca > Macaca fascicularis. Next base: position 140,331,609 of record NC_088381.1, on the reverse strand, counting down.
TTTGTCGATTGAATGAAAGTGTCCGGTACTTCATCAGTCTGAATCATACTATATTGAATTCTTAGCTTCAGTTTCACATGCTTCCTGGTGAGAGGTTCACCTCAGTCATAATAACATCAACCAGCATCCCAGTGGCAATAATACTAACCTCACCCCAGTAGTGATACCAACCACCACCCCGTATTAACTCAGAGAACCTTACATGTGTTTCATTTAATCCTAACAAAACAACACTAGGAGACAAGTGCTGTTACTACTTTAATCTTAACATGAGGTCTCTGAGGCACAGAGAGGTTAAGTCATTTGCCAAGATCACCCAGCTAGTGGAACTGGTTGATCCTGGGGGCTCACTGTGCTGGATTCTCTCTTGGTAAATACATCCTGATTTTGTAACTAAACTGCTTTGGAAACCCTGGGGAGTACTGGTTTTTCTTTGTTTTGGAGACAGGGTCTTCCTCTGTCACCCAGGCTGGAGTGCAGTGGCACAATCATGGCTCACTGCAGCCTTGAATTCCTGGGTTCAAGTGATCCTCCCATCTCAGCCTCCCGAGTCCCTGGGATTACAGGTATGTACCACCATGCCTGGCCCCTGGTGAACACTTCTGCATCCTGAACCTTGATTTCTCCCTCTGATTTGCCATAATTGAGGCACAGGAATTTAAAATAATTTTTCTTTAGTGAGAGCCTGAAACAAACTGTCATTTCTCTCCCTGTTCATGATGCACAATTAAAATTATGAAATGAAGAACACCTGTAGACACAGGGCGCTGATGCCCTTTAGTACTCAGCATAAGATGGCCTAAGCTTTGTGGAAGAAAATATTTTAATCTTACTTGGGTCCAGGTATCTGGTCTGACCATCCTCCCACCCTCTCCACTGCCTGGAAAAATAGTGGTTTTCACATTTACAAGGGCACACGTTGCTGCATGGAACTGAGCTATAATTACTCAAATTCCAAGTTGGGCTTTCATGAGCAGTCTTTTCAGCCTCAGAAGCACTAGTTTCATGAGCAGTCAAATGCAGCTCTCGCTTGCAGCCGGAAGCCTTCCTGGATCCACTTATCACATTGGTCAGGGTGCAGCACAGTGTCAGAGGGCCCACGGTGGCCTGTGGATAGCCAAGCAGACAGCCCCAGGGCCTGCCCTTCTGCATGACTGATGTCCTCCACACTTGGCCATGGAACAACTCCAGCCTTAGTAGGTAACAGCTCACTGGTATTTCATCCTCAGGTTGGCTCCCTGTTGTCAGTTTCCTCTTGCTTGAACATGTGACTCCAAGGTTGTATCTTAACCCAGTGGTCTCCCAGACAGGCTCCCCTGATCACCACCTAGCTGCACATCTCCCTCCCGCTCATCACAGCTGCATCTGCCTTCCTGTCTTAAACAATTCTGCAAAGAAGCTGCAGGACTCATTGAGTGTCCCAGTCCCCAGGAGAGCCACAGACCAGACTGCCACAGCAGCTGAGTCAGCAGCAATGATGCATGCAAAGGGGCAGTGCTGCTGCTACAACCTTCAGGCATGTCACGTACAGGACCGTGAAAGAAGCATGGGTTTTGGAGCCACTCAGATCTGAGTTTGAGTTCTGCTCCCTCTAGTGAGTGTCTGTTGATCACCTTCAATAAAGAACCAGAACTGTCAGTGGATATTTACTGAGCACTAACTCTGCCTCAGACATGGGCTATGCACTGGAGATATGAGAATGCACAAGCTGGACCAGCCTCTGCCCTTGAGGCTTACAATCAAGGGAGCATTCAGACAATGTGGTAGTGTGAGGGGGTGGCCTCTCTGGGCCTCAGGTTCTTTCTCTTAAGCACAGTGATAATATAACTTCTGCAGAGAACTGGCATATAGGAATATTAAATAATCTCCATTGAGAGTATGTGGCAGAAGAAGTCTTGTAGATCCCCGTCTGGAGAGAGAGAACTCCCAGCTTCACTCACTCTTTATTTTCCTAGTCCAGGATGACTTCTGTATACCTGTCTCTGGTCTCTCTCCTTTTTCTACATTGCAACTATCAAGAACACCAAAAGGTTCTTAGTAAGTTTTGACAAGTCTGTGAGAACAGAAAGGGCCAGGAAGAGGTAGCCCCTTGATCCAGCCCTCCCTGAAGCCCTATCCCTGGAAAGAACAATTAAAAGTCACCATCCCATAGTGTTGCTGTGGATCCTGGTTCTCCATGGCCCCAAGATGAACATACTGACCACCCTTGATAAGATTTTTCTTCCCTCTCCTGCTTCCCCTCCAAGGACTACACCTTTCAGTGAGCTGGGCCTTCCTCTGTTATGTGGAATAGAAAATTTGTTATAAAGCAACAATATGAGAAAGCACTAAGCAGAAAGGACCCTCCTGCCCATGTACCACAGTTGCCCACACCAAGCATTTGTCTTCTGCACACCCAGAAGTGACACACAGTGTGGGCTGTGGCTTCAGTTCTCACCATAGTCAGTGTTTTCAGGTTCCCAGCAGTTCGAAGGCCAGAAGTACGGAGCCTGCAAAGGAGCATGGGTGTCAGGGCTCATAGGTGTGCCATGCCTGCACTTCCCTCCCACATCCAGGGAGGACCCTCCCTGATGGCAGGCTCTCCCCCAACTCCTTCTTGCTGATGCTTCCCCACAATGCTCTCCTCTTCTCTAATGCAGCTGAAGTGAGTCAACATTTTAATCTAGGCATTGACAAATAAAATGTAAGGTAAGCAAAACAAATGCAAAAATGAGAAGTTTTGTTTACAGGGAAATATATTCTTATCCTGAGACAATAGAGGTCTAAGTACAAAAGTCAGGCTGGCACTACTTACTGGGCACCTAAGCCCATGTTCCTTTTCTCCCTTTAACCTAGTCTGAAGAACTCTTCTCCCAAACCCTTTGGTTAGACCTTCACTCAACCCCGTATCCTCTGCCCTCATTACCTCTAGGGAAGGATCTGGGAGAAGGAATGTAAAATGGGTGGGGAGGGTGATTAGGTAGCAAATAGAAACTTCACTCCGGAGAAGGCAGCATGAGACAGTAGAAAGATCAAGGTCTGTGCTATCAGGCTCACTTAGGTTCAAATTAAGGGTGCTCCTGGATTTACTAAATGACACTTTAATTCTGTGAGCACTTCAGTTTTCTTATCTGTAAAATGGGTGATATTTACCCCCTAAAGTGTGCTTTTCAGAATAAATGAGGAAATCTGTACAAAGTGTCTACGATGGTCTGAATGTCTGCATCCCCCTCAAATTCACATGTCGAAATCCTAATCCCCAAGGTGATGGTACTGGGAGGTGGGGCCTTTGAAGCCCTCACAGATGAGATTAGTGCCCTTATAAAAGAGGCCTGATATAAGCTCCAGGTCCTGTCTGCCCTGTGGGGATGCAGCTAGAAGGTACCTTCTATGAGCCAGACAGCAGGCCCTCACCAGACACCAAATCTGCCGGCACCTTGGTCTTGGACTTGCCAACCTCCAGAACCATGAGTAGTAAAATATTTTTGTTTATAAGATACCCAGTTTATGGTATTTTGTTGTAGCAGCCCAAAGGGACTAAGGCCCAGGGCATGGTAGGCTCTCAATGACAGCCTTTTACTATTCTCTAAGTGGGTCACCCAATGGTCCAGACGAAAGTTCTCTTGGCTTTCCCAGTGCTGATGAGGAGTGAGGGTTACTCCCTCAAATATCTCTAGGTTTCTTTGTAGTTCTAAGCTGAGATCAGATGATGTTGAGAAGAAAAGGTTCTTCAGGAGGAGGAGCTAGCAGGCTTACCTGGAAACGATAAAAGGTACCATCATCCTTCATGGTGAGAACATGGTCCGAGATTGGAAAGATGTAGCCCTGGGCAGCGATAAGGCTTCCCAAGTGTATTGCTTCAACTGTAAGAACAGTGCATGTAGAGAGAAGGAATTAGGAAGCAGGTTATTTGGCTGAAAATTAAGCTGGGAGATCAGAAGTCAACTGTCATCACCCCCAGATGACTGTGTTGATGACATGATTACCCTTGCTCAGTGTGGGGGTGAGGAGGGGAGATGCCAATGGCTGGAAAGGGCCACTGTGTGTCTGGGACTTGTGTGAATCCCACCTCCGAGAGTCTGACATTGCTTCACCTCTCTCCACCCTGACCTTCAGAAGAAAGTCTGGCTTCAGGGTCAAGGGCATAAATTCTGGCATAGATGAACCTGTATTTAACCAAGTGAGATATTTCACTTGAAGTTATTAGCAGTGTCTGGTACAGGTCAAATACTCCATAAGTGCTGGCAGCTCTGATTCATATCAGTTTCATCATCCCCAGCAGTAAGAATGCAGCCTCACTACCCATAGAGACATAGGACTCCCACAGTCCCATCAGGGATGAGAGGGGTGTTACCCTTCTCTTATGGACAGAGAGGAAAACCTCACTTCCTTTGAAAATTAGAGGAGGGACACTGTGTGGGCAGTGACAGAGAGAGGCCAACCTGATAGAAATACTTATATTTTTGCCACAATCAATCTGTTCCTTTGTTCCTTTAGCACCAGCCATAAATAGATGCACATAGAAAGTTGAGAATATAGGTTGGGCATGGTAGCTCAGGCCTGTAATCCCAGCACTCTGGGAAGCCGAGGTAGGCGGATTGCTTGAGCTCAGGAGTTTGAGAACAGCCTGAGCAACATAGCAAGACCCTGTCTCAATTAAGAAATTTTTTAAAAAAAGGTTAAGAATTTAGATTTATCCTGAGCAGAGCTAAGAAAAAATAACAAACCTCAATGCTTCTACCACAAAAAGTAATCTTTCACAAATCCAAAAGTAGTGTTACAGGTTAAGACTAATTTTTGGACATGGAAATTGTTAATGTGCTCAGGGAGTCTCTAGCAATTATTAATTTCATGAGCTCTGACTTTTTAAAGTAGTTTGTTTTGGCTTTACTTGCAAATTTTTCAAGAAGTTGAATACAATGCAATGTTTTGCTTATTAAGAACCACCTATTCTCCTTTGAAAGAAACATACATGTAACTGGTGGAATTAGAATGAATGGAGTTTTATTTTACTTACTTAGTGATGACAAATTTGCTATTATTATTATTTTTTTTTTCAGAGACAGGTCTCACTCTGTCACCAAGGCTGGAGTGCAGTGGCACGATCACAGCTCATCGCAGCCTTGAACTCCTGGGTTCAAGTGATACTTCTGCCCCAGCCTCCCAGGTAGCTGGAACCACAGGCACATGCCACCACATCTGTCTAATGTCTTTTATTTTTACATTTTTTTGTAGAGGTAGGGTCTTGCCATCTTTCTCAGGCTGGTCTTGAACTCCTGGGCTCAAGGAATCCTCCCAGCTCAGCCTCCCAAAGAGCTGGGATTACAGGCATGAGCTACCATGTCTGGCCAGTTTGCTTTTTAAAGTCTATAAGCTTCAAGAACCATGAGTCCAGCTAGAACAGAAGTTTCATCATCAGCAGCTGCTCCTTCCCCATAGGAGAAAGAACAAAATCCTGTAGGAAGGTGACTTTCATGCCACCAGTCTTGGAGCTAAGACTCTACCTTCATTCTCTGAGCAAAAATGTTTTTGCTTAGACATTGGCAATGGGGCCAGGTGCGGTGTCTCACACCTGTAATCCAAGCACTTTGGGAGGCCAAAGCAGAAGAATTGTTTGAGGTCAGGAGTTCAAGACCAGCCTGGATAACACAGTGAGATCCCCATCTCTACAAAAAATAAAACAAAAAATTAGCCGGGTGTGATGGTACGAGCCTGTAGTCCCAGCTACTCGGGAGACTGAGCTGGAAGATAGCCAGGGAGGTCAAGGCTGCAGTGAGCTATGCTCATGCCACTGCACTCTAGCCTGGGTGACAGAGTGAGACCCTGCCTCAAAAAACAAAAAATAACCACAGGAAACTGGCTGATGGGAAGAAGAAATGAGAGAGGGGCAGACGCTGGATCTGGCTGTTTCCCAAGGCCTTGGTTTGCCTCATCTCCCCGCTTCTATTCCCAGTTGACAAATTGTTCTTAGCTCTGCTCCTCCTCAGCCACTTCTCAGAAGCCCAAACAGGCCCCAATACCATAGTGTCTTCCCAAGGGCATCAGAGTATAACAGATTTTCATAGAAATAACTCTCATCATTCAGGATCCTTCACAGAAGCTTCTCACGCCAGGGCTGGAGGATTCCTGAAGCTCATTCTCACATACTGCTAGCCAATTTAGGATTCTCATTATAGTAATAATAAAATATATGTCAGGAACACAATGATTATTTTAGGAGGCAAAGAAGCCAGTGCTCTTGGAAGAGAAAAGGCGGCCATGAGGAAATACATTCCTTAGTTTAGCATTATAATCACAGGAAATACTGACTTTAAATACATGTAACTAAACAGGTAGATGCTGATCCAGTCCAGGCTTTCCAGAGGACTCAGAGGTCCAGGCTGCATCAGGGACAACATATAGGGAGTTGCTTTGGGTTCTATCCCTTACATAGGGTTAGCATTTATAGTTTTTCCCCCGTGAATCAAGAACTTGACTACAGTTAAGAATTTTCGCTAGTTGTGAGCGTAGCCACTAATGAAGCGGGTGAAAAGACTCAGGTCACTTCTATGAATGATCTGCTTTTCTGGCACTTAGAGTTCTAACAACTGTATATAATTAAACTGCATAGAAACTGTATTGTTTTGCAGTCAACAGTAGATTAGACATGTTGGGTTAAAACACAGGAGTGCCAAGCTGACACACTGATTCCCGCAGGAAATCACAGCTGAAGGTCACAGATCCAGAATGGGTACTTGAAAAAAATCTTCAAAAAGCATTGTGGTTCGGGGCCATTTAATTTGGGGCAGATAAGTTTAATCACACCAATGTCCATTAAGAACATCAGAGTGTATTAGTGGATCTTTATAAATGTGACCTTCAGGCATCAAGAATACTCACTTAATCAGGGCGAAGGAGTATGTAATAAATTCAGAAAAGTATTAACTAATAGCACAGGGGAATAAGCTTTACTTATCTTGAATTTTAATTTTTCTGGAACACCCCCCCCCCATTTCCTAATTACGCTGTGAAAATAAATTTTACTGCCTATTTTCTGGTGGGAGGACAGATTTGGAAATTGTTTTATTGGCCAGGGTTTTGTTGTCGTTTTCCTGGTAAGGACTTCCTAATTGAAATGCACAATTAAAGTTGAAAAAAACATCATTCCTTCACTTCTTGCAGAAGCAGAAAACAGAGGGAGTCTTAGCAAATAATTAAACATCTTAATTGTGGATCAGGCAATCTAATTTTAAGAGCTGGCTCTAGAAGGCTGTTCAGTGACAGTGCTACAACTTATCTTTAATTGCTGCAGCTAACGAGAATTCAACTCATTTCACACACATTATTGTACTGGGCTCTTTGGCATTCTAAATAGTTGCTCATTTCCTCAAGGCGTGATTTAAATTTACAGACAAATATTCAGGAGAAAATAAATTAATTTTATTTGTAAATAGAGCGATTCCACATCTTGGAACTCACATTTACAAGACCAGCTCTCAGGAGGGTGGGAGAATCTAGTCTGGAACTTGGTTATGGGATGTTTACTGATACCAGGGGAGAGAAGGGCAGGGTCAAAGGTCAAGTACCTGGGTCCTCAATGGAAAGGTTCTTCATGAGCCACTGCACAACGTCAGTACCTGCAACGACAAAGCAGTTTCAGCTGAAGACCTCCTGGGTGTTTAACACGGTGGCAGAAGAAACATGTTTACCTAAGAGAATCCTAATTCCAATCAGTCCACACTGTAGAGCAGGATAATATGGACACTTTTTGTTGTCCTAAACCAACCCTTTCCATTCTTCAGTACACTTCCATAGTTACAATTCCATTCTCGTCCAAAAAACACTCACTTCTGATGATGCAGGATGAGCTTATATTCACATTTCTAGGCAGTGTCTATAGAGGACTTCCCGAGACATGCTAGGTGAAGCTTTATCATGCCTGGCCCCCAGACCATTTCTGGAAGAAGGCGGCCTCTTCAGCTCCCTGCCGTCAATTACAAGGGCTGACCGACACAGGTGACCTCATAGGTTCTTGCAAAACTCTCATCTCTTTTGGCACAGGCCTATCCTGAATGAATGTGCCCCTGCATTTGTGGCAGAAACGTCTGTGTATTCACCAAGACCTCTTTCCTCTCCTCACTGTGCCATAGCTAGATTACATTTCCAGACTTCCCCGCACTTAGATATGGACTGAGTTCTACCCATAGAATGTGGGTAGAAACGGCATATGCCACTTCCAGACCTGGACCATAAAAACTCCTACGTGGCTCTCCATAGCTCTGGCCCTTTCAATCCCATCTGCTGGCTGGATGTGAAGACCTGGGGGAACGCAGAGCCACAGTAGGGAGGGAGCAATGGTTCCAGCCATGGACATTATGCCCATGTGGGGCTCTGACTTGATGAGGAATAAACTTTGTTGTGTTCAGCCCCTGAAATGTGGGACTTAGCTATTTTGGTAACTAGTATTACCTTAATGAATATAAATCTTAACAGTCTGAAGTAACTTTTAAAGCTTGTCTACTCCAACCCTAGCCAATACACAAGTCCCATTCACAACACCCTGGACAAGAGATGCTGTAACCTGTGTTTAGAATGCCTAGTACCTGGGAAATCACAAACTTCCCCCTACCCAGCCTGACCCAGTTAAATCAGCCTTGATTTATCTGAAAAGAAACTTGCCCCTCTCTGACTTCCTCCCTTTGGCCTCAGTTTTGCCCTTTGATGATAGAAACACAAACCCCAACCTAACCACTCTGTGCGACAGCCCTTCAGCTATTCGGACAGTCCTGCAGCATACCAGCGACGTCCTCCCTCCAAGTGCAACAGGCCCGGTCCCTCAGCTGCTTCCTTGCATGGCCTGGACTGGAGTTCCTCACCATATGTTCCCAATCCTCTGAATATGTTCTCTTCTGTCTGCCTCTCTTTGAAAATATGACCCACAAACGATGTTCTGAGAGCAGCACTGCGTACATGGGAGTAGAGGAGTCCAGTTTTCTGGAAGGTTCTGAATTTCTGGTCAACCTACCTTTGCCACCCAAAGATCTCATTTTAAACCAGTGCAGACCATTGAAGGTGTGACGTTGTCACCTCTGAATTGTTTGATGGAACACAGCCTGCAAGGGAAGACATTTCTAGACATCAGAGTCCTACCGTGGGTCTGAGGCTTTGGTGCGAGGGAGGGGATGTGCCAAGGACTCTCCTGGGCTGGATTCCTGGCTGAAGGCCTGGGGATCCAGCCGAGGGGCTTCATGAGGATTGCCCTCTTCCCAGAAAGCAGATTTCTTAGATGTGTGACTGGTGGCCAGAAGTGGGACTGGAACGGGACAGGGAGCCTAGACATTTTGTTTCTCTCTGGGTCCATGGCAGGTGAAGTAACCCTGCACAGTGGGACCCCCAGGGCCATCCTGGTCCTCCTGTGTGCCCCAGTTCCACCGACACAGCCTTGCAATTTTGCAGTTTCCCTGCATCAACCTCAAAGGCAGCACTTCTAGGCTTCTCCTCACTCTTACTGCTCCTGGACGGCATCTGTGAGTTAAACTTTAGATCAAAAACATTCCTATTCATTTGTATTTAGAGAGAATGAATAGGCATGTGTACATGTGCCTGTGTGTCCCTTTCCTCCAAATTCTACAAGTTCAACATTTGTCCCAGGAAATGAAGAACAAAGCAGAAATCAAATAAGAACTGTAGCCCCAAGCTGGGGGTAGGAGAGAGATTCTAACCTGTTTTTTCCTCAAAAGAAAAATAGTTCTGGCTGGGTGCAGTGGCTCATGCCTGTAATCCCAGCACTTTGGGAGACCGAGGCAGGCAGATCACAGGGTCAGGAGTTCGAGACCATCCTGGCCAATATGGTGAAACCCCGTCTCTACTAAAATACAGAAAATTAGCCAGGCGTAGTGCCATGTGCCTGTAGTCCCAGCTTCTTGGGAGGCTCAGGCAGGGGAATTGCTTGTACAGGGGAGGAGGAGGTTGCAGTGAGACGAGATCATGCCTCTGCACTCCAGCCTGGCCACAGAGTGAGACTCCGTCTCAAAAAAGAAAAAAAAAAGTTCTTTTTAGTGGGTTGCCTAGAAACTGCGAGGTTTCCTGCATTAGCCGAGCTCTCCCCCAGGCCTGCGGATTATCTTTCTGCTGAGCTTGCCGAACCATTATTTATCACCTGCCAAGATTGATTACTCACCCTGGGACAATGACAGCCCTTCCTTTCCCCTGTTAATTACTGTCATCATTAATATCCATGTCACTAATTAGTATTCATTCACATTGAAACTCCTTCCTTGCTATCATATCCGCTCCCCCCACCACCCCAATCCCCGGCTCAGCACCATTGTCTGGGTTTCTACCCCCTTTTGGCTTCCTGTGCTCAGTCTTTGGCCTAATTGTTCTCCCCGGTCCACCAGGCCCTGGTTTGCATTGACAGAGCTAAAGGATCACATTTAAGCACTTTTGTTTCTAAAGAAGGGAAAATCACAAAAACCCATTTCCTTTTTCCCTAGCTCCGTGGAGACCACCGAGTGGAGTTTCTTTTCCCTGGTTCAGCCACCAGGACAGCTGCTATCTCATCTGGGGGCTGATGCAACAGTCCTCAGGCCCAGGCAAGGGCTGAGAGGCTGTCCCGGCTGCCTGGGACACTGCACTCCATCTGCAGTGGCATCCACTCTGCCACATGGCAGTGCTTGCTAGGCTTCATCTCAGCACAAGTGGCAACACCTAGAGACGGGGGACACGCTCACTCTCAAGGGCGTTGGATATTTCAGGCTTCCTTGGACCAACCCAGGAGCGGCCAAGCCTCCAGCCTGTGGCAGGGAGTAAACCATTGTGTGTTCACCCCCAGGAACAAGTGAGAAAGGGAAATCTGTCATAATGTTGCATCCTTTAAAACATTTAGTGATTACGCTGTAGCATCTGACAAGAGTAGTCCAAACATCCAAATCCCCAGCACGAGAAAGCATTTCCATTCTTCGTTTTTCACTTTCCTTTCTTGCCTCTTTCCTTCCTTCCCACTAACCCACAATCACCCTTTCCTTCCTGTTCTAAAGAGAATCTGAAGCAGATTCCTTTTCTGTTCTGTCTAAAATTAATTGTTGCCTTGTTACCATGATCGGTTTCTGGATCTTATCTTAGTCAAGCCGCTTTGCCAAGGACGTAAAGTCAATAAAACAACATAACAAATGCTATGTTGAAACAACATAACAAATGCAGGACGGCCACCCTTTATTCCTACAGATCCTAAAACACGGTCTGGAAGCTTTCTTTCTGAGGCTGATTTATCAATATATATTCCAGGGATATCCACGAAATACACCAGAGGGCACCCAAAACACCTCTCCATTGCATGCATATTTTATTAGTATATTTAAGGATGTATTTATGATATGCAGTTATGGGTTATGTTTCTATATGTGTTATATGTATTTCAATTATGTCTTCTATATTTAAAATCATGTTTATTAGATGACTGGGACCAAACCAAAAGGCCTCTAATAGGCGATTGAATAAATACATTATGGCTCATTCATGCAATAAATATTTATTAAACAACTACAGTGGAAAAGCATCTTGAGAACAGGGTGTACTATAAAATATTTATGTTGTATTAATTATATATGTGTAGATATCTATAAATAGGGAGAAGAAAAATTCTGGATATAGATTTAAATTGTTAACTTTAGGTTACTTTGGGGAGGGGGAGGCATCAAATAATGGGAAATTTCTATTCTTTACATGTCTGTATTATCTGTAGTTCATAGAACATTCATATAATACTTTTACACTAGAAAAATAATTTTATTTTAAAGAGCATAGAGAGAAGAAAGAGGTGGCCTCTGAGGCCAAAGTGGAGATGCTGTGGGTAACTCTGGACGGCCTCTGGCTATCCTCAAGCCCTGGTCATTTCCTGCTCTCTGGGGAAAGGGTCAGGAGACTCAAAGCTGTCTTTTTCCTGAGGGGTTAACAGTGGCTCAATCCTGAGGCTCAATAGTGTGCCTCCAATTGGCCACTCTCTGGCCATCTGCCACTCCTGGAGCCTCAGAGTGACCTTTATAGACTCTGACAGGGCTGTCCACCCAGAGTCTTGGCCTAAGGGTGACAACCTGCATCTCTCCTCTGTGTTTGTTAGCTTATTTACTCGGGGGACAGTAAGACATAGTGATCTTTTCCTGGTGCCTTTCCATGCTGAATTAACTCTATTGAGTAAGCTGGTAAGGGGTTTCTGTTTCTGGTTTCAGGCAGACACTCGTAAAATTCAAGGCTTTGTCTTCAGGTGTTTTAAGCTCCTCAAAAACTGTAGCATTTGACAGAGATACTTTCCTCCCATTAATGCATCAGAACCCCGGGAGATCCCAGTATGAAACACTCCTCCAATTCTTCCCAAAGCATTCTATCAATCCGAACCCAGATCAGATTATGCAAAGTTGATAAAAAGACTGGTTCCCATCACCTGCAAATTTCCAGTAACTTGAAACCTGGTGGATTATACAGTACATCATAGTACTGATAAATGAAGCAATTCATAAACTAATTATCAATCTTGACTGTTGGGGAAAGACACTTTCTTTTGAGTAAAACGTTTCTGGAGCCATATGAATGATCAGATGGTTCCTGCCATGAGTGAACTAGCCATACTCCTCAGTCAAGGTTATGACTCGGTCCATTGGATTTTCACATTCTTGCCAGGCCTCTGCTGGGCCTCTGGGTGGGGAGGGCAGCTTCAGGCCACCTTATCACACAGATGTCACACGCAGGCCAATGCTTATGAAGGGGGAGTGACATTTCCCGAGTGCCCATGGTGTACCAGGCCAGAACTGGGCACTTGACCCTGTTACCACATGCCATCTTGATAATAATTGTGTCCGATACAATAATTATTATATCCATTTTAAAGATTAGGCCCAGAGAGGCTCAAGACCACAGGCTACTATAGATTTAGAGCCAAGGTTGGAATCCAGGCAATTTCATGCCAAGTATTATTTCCACTATACCATTCTGTGTCTCTTAACTCTGAATAACTTTCCAAGTATTGTAAAGAAAAAACAATTAGAAAACTGATAATCTGTATGTATTCAGTTTTTTCCTGAAACAGAGGCATTTAGTGATAATAATAATTGGTATTATTAGCTATTGAACTAATAATTTATTGAGCACTTTCTATATTCCAGGCTTTGGAATAATCCTACTATACTAATCCTATGTTGTAAATAGCTTATTATTATCTCCATTTTGCAAATGAATGGAAGGATATTCTAAGTAGGGCAATCCTTACAGTCTTAGATCTTCTTTTTTTTCTTTTATGCCTTAGTTGAAAAAAAAATGCAACAATCAACTGGCAGAGAAAGCTTAACTAAGAGGAAATGTTACATTGGGTTTGGAAGGTGAGCACAATGAGTAGCTGGCAGTAAGACAGAAGGGAACACAGGTGGGAGAAACACAGTCATGAAAAGTTCAGTGTCATTTTCAAGTAGTATTATTTGGTCAATGGGCTTGAGTTTTTCCAAGGAAAAGTGTGGCAAATTTCACACTCACTTGCTTACCAAGCATAGGAAACAATAAGGTGTGGCATTTATAAAGTCAGACACACTTGAGAACAAATCATGGGGTATCACTTACAAACTGTGGGAACCTGGGCAGGTCCCTTACCCACCACCTGCCCTGATCTCCATTTCTTCATATGTCAGCTAGGGAGAAGTGCTGTCTAGTTAAGAATAAGACCAGGTGGCCAGGTGTGGTGGTTCATGCCTGTAATCCCAGCACTTTGGGAGGCTGAGGCGGGCGGATCATGAGGTCAGGAGATCGAGACCATCCTGGCTAACATGGTGAAACCCCGTCTCTACTAAATATACAAAAAATTAGCCAGGCGTGGTGGCGGGCGCCTGTAGTCCCAGCTACTCGGGAGGCTGAGACAGGAGAATGGCATGAATCTGGGAGGCGGAGTTTGCAGTGAGCTGAGATCACGCCACTGCACTCCAGACCGGGCGGGCAACAGAGCGAGACTCCGCCTCAAAAAAAAAAAAAAAAAAAAAAAAAGAATAAGGCCAGGTATACGAAACTCTCTTTACAATGCCTGTTTCATGGTTTTGCTGAAACAAGCTGGTTGTTAGCAAGTCATCTGCTGGCCCTGTGTGTTTATTCCCTCATGTGAAAAGAAGACAGTACGCTTTGGGAGGCCGAGGTGGGTGGATCACCTGAGGTCATGATTTTGAGACCAGCCTGGCTAACATGGTGAAACCCTAAATCTACTAAAAATACAAAAATTAGCTTGGTGTGGTGGCGGGCACGTGTAATCCCAGCTACTTGGGAGGCTGAGGCAGGGAGAATTGCTTCAACCCGGGAGGTGGAGGTTGCAGTGAGCCGAGATTGCGCTCCAGCCTGGGAAACAAGAGCGAAACTCCGTCTCAAAAATAAAGAAAAGAGGACAGTAATAATGGGACCCATCACCTTGACTGTGAGGGATAATGAACCCGTGCAGAGTGCCTGGCATGTCATAAGCATTAATATTAATACACATTGACTACTCATAGAGTCCATGTTCAGGGACCTCATACCAGCCAAGTGTCTAACCCAGTCATCTGCATGGTTGGGAGAGACAGCAGTAACTTGGAATCCTTGTGTTACTTACCAGCTTTTAAATTTTAGGCCTTAGAGAATCTCAAAATGTCTTCTGGTGCTTTTAGGCTGGGATCTTCCGATAGACAGCTAGCTGGACAGAAGGGGAAACGAGGAGGGCATTGTGGCTGGACAACTCTACTAGCCTGGTGAGGCCTCACTGAGAGACTGGGACCCCCGCCTGGCCGCTTTTCTGACCCTGATCCAGGATGCACATTTCCTGGAAGTGAGGGCAGAAAGCAAAACAGGTGCCCTCACCACACTGTAATTCAGTTGAAGGTAACGGAGTCAACATCTTTCTGGTTTGGGGCGCTCTGGTTGCATCCATCCCAACACCCTCTTCTTCTTCCCCCACCTCTCCTGCCTTGGGACCACCTTTCCCTTCCCAGAATGCAACAGTCTCCATCGCACCACAGGGCCTTTGCATCTGCTACTCCCTGGGCCTGTCATGCCTTCCCTTTCTCCTCCTATCTCTTCCTCTAGCTCAGGGGTCCTCAGCCTCCCAAAAGGCAATGGTCCCTGGCCTGTTAGGAACCAGGCCTCACAGCAGGAGGTGATGGCGGGTGAGCAAGTGAAGCTTCACCTGTATTTACAGCCCCTCCCCGTCACTCGCATTACTGCCCGAGCTCCACCTCCTGTCAGATCAGCAGTGACATTAGATTCTCACAGGAGCGTGCACCCTATTGTGAACTGTGCATGCAAGGTAGGTTGTGTGCTTCTTATGAGAATCTAATGCCTGATGATCCATTCCTGTCTCCTGTCACCCCCACATGGGACCGTCTAGTTACAGGAAAACAAGCTCAGGTCTTCCACTAATTCTGCATTGTGGCGAGTTGTATAATTATTTCCTTATATGTTATAATGCAATAATAATAGAAATAAAGTGCACAATAAATGTTATGCACTTGAATTATCCCAAAACCATTCCCCCCGACCCTAGTCCATGGAAAAATTGTCTTCCGTGAAACTGGTCCCTGGTGCCAAAAAGGCTGGGGAACACAGCTTTAGCTGCTTCTGACACATCCTTCAGCCCTAACTCCCTCGGGAAGGCCTTCATTGCCCTCCAGACTGGCTCAAGGTCCTTTGGCTCTCAACCTCAAGAGGACAAGGTTCTTTCTCTTTGGGGCATTTGTCTCAGTTTGGAATTAGCCACAGTGTAATTATGTGATCAATGTCTATTTCTTCTTCTATGTTAGTATGCTATGACTTCCACGACAAGGTATCACAAACTGGGTGGCTTAGACAACAGAAATTTATTGTCTATGGTTCTGGAGGCCAGACAGCTAAGATCCAGGTGTCAAACGGGTTGGTTCTTTCTGAGGGCCGTGAGGGAGAATCTGTCCCAGGCCTCTCCTGATCCTCCCACTTCAGCCTCCCAAGTGGCTGGGACCACAGGCATGTACCACCATGCTGGCTAATTTTTTAAGTTTTTGTAGAGACAGGGTCTCCTTATGTTACTCAGGCCAGTCTCTAACTTCTGGACTGAAGCGATCCTCCTGCCTCGGCTTCCCAAAGTGCTGCTATTACAGACGTGAACCATGATGCCTGGCCCAAATTTCCCCTCCCCATCCCCCCCTTTTTTTTTTTTTTTTGAGACGGTGTCTTGCTCTGCTGCCCAGGCTGGAGTGCAGTGGCGCGATCTTGGCTCACTGCAAGCTCTGCCTCCCGGGTTCACGCCATTCTCCTGCCTCAGCCTCCCGAGTAGCTGGGACTACAGGCGCCTGCCACCACGCCCGGCTACTTTTTTGTATTTTTAGTCGAGACGGGGTTTCACCGTGTTAGCCAGGCTGGTCTCGATCTCCTGACCTCGTGATCGGCCCGTCTCGGCCTCCCAAAGTGCTGGGATTACAGGTGTGAGCCACCGTGCCTGGCCCCCAAATTTCCCCTTTTAATAAGACTACCAGCCATGCTGGATTAGGGCCCACCCTGATTACCTCACCTTAACTCATTACAACTGCAATGACTCTGTTTCCAAATAAGGTCACGTTTTGGAGTTTTAGTGTTTAGAACTTCAATATATGAATTTTTGAGAGGACATAATTAAACCCATAATGCCCACTAAAGTATAGCTCCAAGGGATTGGGGACCCTG
Organism: Macaca fascicularis; assembly: GCF_037993035.2. NCBI lineage: Eukaryota > Metazoa > Chordata > Mammalia > Primates > Cercopithecidae > Macaca > Macaca fascicularis. Next base: position 140,314,959 of record NC_088381.1, on the reverse strand, counting down.
TTAGTTCTATCCTTGGCATGGAGTAAACATCTGGTACGGAGTTGGGGTCTGATGAATGCTTATTCATTGATAGTTGTATTCAAATATACATCATAATACATAAACACCCACAAATGTATATTCAATACGTTTTAAATTTTTCCTCAATTTTTTTGTGGCCCTTGAAAACACCATACAATCTAGTACCAGACATCATACAGGCAGTTTGCAAACACTGCTTTAGAGGAAAGGTTCAGGGCCTTTGATTCATTGATACTATTTTAAAAAAGAAATCATATCTTTTTGCCTATAATCCCAGCACTTTGGGAGGCCAAGGCGGGTGGATCCCCTGAGGTCAGGAGTTCCAGACTAGCCTGACCAGCATGGTGAAACCCCGTCTCTACTAAAAATACAAAAATTAGCTGGGCGTGGTGGCGGGTGCCTGTGGTCCCAGCTACTTGGGTGACTAAGGCAGGAGAATTACTTGAACCTGGGAGGCGGAGGTTGTAGTAAGCCGATCGTGCCACTACACCCCAGCCTGGGCGACAGAGCGAGACTCTGTCTCAAAACAACAACAACAACAACAACAACAACAACAACAAAAAACTCAACAAATTACTACTTAAACAATTACTACTTAGGTAGCAATTCAAAGCCTCCTCCTTTTCCTTATCAACACTGGCTGTCACTGGGAAGAGGACAGGAGGCAGAAGGAAAGGTAAAGTCTTGAGCTCTTTACCTCTGGATAAAGAGACACTTGCTGCTCCCCTCCCACCTCTTTGGCCTGTCCTCGCTGCTCAGCTGGCTTCCAGACTGCAGGGTGAGCCCACTTTTTGACTGGCTTTTGTCCAGTGGGTGATTTTCCCTTCTTAACAGGCAGGCCTCTGAGTCATTCTGACATGGTCTTGAACAGGTGGGAGGCATTACATCCAGACACAGCAAATACGATTTTGGGCCCAGTGATCCCTCAAGCATCCTGCCATATGCAGTCCTAAACCAGGGGTCACCAGGGCCACCTCCCTGGGGTCTTCTCCCAGGTTGGCCAAATCAGCTTGCTGGCCTCCATGGGTATATGACAACGGCACCCCGTGGTGACCCACAGAAGGAAAGCGAGGGGCTTAGCTGTAGCTGGGATGGAGGAGGAGGAATCTCAGGCTTCTCCTGATATTTTGCCTCAAGAACTGGAAACTGACCTGGGAGTAGATCCCACGCTGAGGGAGAAGCCCCTAGACTAAGAAAGGATGGGTTCATCTATTTGAATGAAACAGAGAAGCTTGAAAGAGCCAAGGCAGAGCAATTCCTGAGCTGTCCAGGACTAGAAAACCTGCAGCGAAGGCCTGGGGAGATGGGGCAGGAGAGACAATCAGCTGCGTGGAAGCCCTTGGCCACTGTTCTCCCCCAAGCCCCATCCCCCGCCCACCTCCCTCCCACTCAGACTGTGCACTTCCCCATTCTCTGATATTTAAAGCTTCCCTGTGCATTATGAAAAATAATAGGGGCCAGGAGACCCAGCGAGGTTATTACCAACTCATAAATCAACCAGGAGGCTCTGAGGGCTGTGGCGAGGTATCTGAGATGGGTTCCCCTGGTTTGTTATCTCACCTGAGCCCCCACGATTGATTCACAACCTCATAACCCTCCCGCATCCGAATCCCAAGCCTTGTATCTAATTGTCAGCAGCCGAGTACATGATTTGCAAGAGGATGCGGGCAGCAGCAGACGTGGGGGTGGAGGAGAGATTAGTTTTGTCAATCAAAAGCATCCGGGGCAAGGGGAGAGCGTGCGGGATTTAGCTCAACAATCAGCTTATTAAACGGAGGCTGGGTATGGGCAACATTGATTAGGCCTCAGTGCAGGAAGACGGAGGATCATTGCCACTGTGGACCTCGTTTCTGTTCCCCGAGGGTGGCTGTCACTGATGACTGCCTTTCACTCAATCCAAAGGCAGAAATGAAAATCAAATAAGCAGAGCTGCAGCTTTGGGAGAGAAGTGATCTAATGTCAGGTGCCCAGTAGCACCCACCAGAGAGCATGACGGATGTTTCGAGGGCAGCTGAGCATATTTCTGGGAGGGCTGGCAGGCTTGGGGGCTTTATTACCTTCCAGTGGTGTCTAACGGTCGCTTCATTTGTGCAAATTTGAATCTGAAAAGTAGTTTATGAACATTTTATATTGAAAATAATCTAGGGGGCTAAGACTTTCTTGAGGAGAGGAGAGGCAAGGGGTCATCTTTCAGATGCCAGGGCTGCAGGCCATAGTTACTCACCAGGAATGTGATCAGCCTAACCACAGGGTTAGTGCAGTAACACTGCTAGCACTTCCACAGCATGCGCTGAGATTGAAAGTTTGCAAAGCGCACTGAAGTCTGCCACCACCTTGGAACAGAAGAGGTCTGCACAGCAGGGTGTGTGAGTAAACCAGGTTTCAAGTGTGGTCTGGGACACACAAGTTATTGAGCAAAGATCTTATGGGTATAGTGCTCTGAACCTCAGTTTACCCATCTGCAAAATGGGGCCAGCCCTAGAATCTACCTCAGACTTTGTTATATGAGGGTTTGAAATGAGGACATGCAGGCAAAGACATTTAGCACAGTCTCTGGCACTTACCCCCCCTCCTTTTCCATCAAGTATCCCTTCCATCTGCCGAAACCGGAAGCTGTCTGGGAGCTGATCTCCTAGTGGAGATTCCTAATTTACAATCTAGCCTTTCTGCCCCTGCTACCCAGGCCTTCGCTGCAGGTTTTCTAGTCCTGGACAGCTCAGGAATTGCTCTGCCTTGGCTCTTTCAAGCTTCTCTGTTTCATTCAAATGGATGAGCCCATCCTTTCTCGGTCTAGGGGCTTCTCCCTCAGTGTGGGATCTACTCCCAGGTCAGTTTCCAGTTCTTGAGGCAAAATCTTGAGGCAAAATATCAGAAGAAGCCTGAGATTCCTCCATCTCCATCCCAGCTACAGCTAAGCCCTTTGCTTTCCTTCTCCCATAGGAGTGGCCAGGAGGCACATGGCTTGGGTATGAGTCCAGGCTTCCCTCCCACCAGCTCTGTCACCTTCTATCCTTCAGTTTCTGTAGAATATGATAGTCGTGCAGTCTGAGAGAGTGGACATGAGGATAACACCTGTAAGATGTTCAGTCCTATGTCCTGTGGCACATAGCCAATGGTAAGTGTTGAGTTTATTGTTGTTATTGCCATTATTACGACTTGAACATTTTTATTCATTTACCTGCAATGATGAATAAGACAGGGCTCTGTCCTTAAACAAACTGGTGTACCAGAATGTTACAAGGGCTATGATTGAAGTATTTGTGGGGTGCGATGGGGACGCAGACAGGGAGTCATTCTGGCTGACCCAGTGTCAGGAAAAAGGTCATGGAGGACACACTTGGGATCAACGGGAAACAGTGAAAAGAGATTGATTGAGCAGTGGGTATTGGATGTAGGCTCAAGGAGGACTCACGCAGAACAGCCTGCAGCTCACCATGCTAACGGGACTCTGTGACATCTAACATTTATATCCAGGTCAAATGGGGTTTCACAGCAAGTCCCTATGAAATGGAAAAGAGTCCTAGAAAGGTGAAGTCACCAGCATGCTCGGGCATGACCTATAGGCAAAGCACTTTGCCAGACATCAGACTCTGCCAGACACCAGAGAGTCAAACATCAAGCAGAAAGAGAACCAAGCTTAAGAACTAGAGGGAAATCATCTCAGTGTTGGTGAGGACTGATTTCCTGTTTCCCAGCATCAGGATGCAAACATTTCCCTCCATTCCAGTTCTCAACCTCATGGCTGGGCCTCATGGCATTCCAGCATTGCTATGAGTAAACCTTTCCCGCAGGCTGCCTCGGGTAGCCGGTGCACTGCTAGGCCAGTCTATGTGACCAGGAGCTGGGCCTCTGGGCCATGCCAGTTGGGCAGCCCCCATCCCTCCACTGCCGGGGACCTCTCATCCAGAAGGGCTTGGTATGCAGAACGATGGATCGTTAGTCCCCACTCGCCAAAGAGCTAGCTGCTTTGGGTGCTGCAAAAGACCCCCAACTCACTCCTCTCCGGGGCCCTCTGCTCTGATGTCTTCACAGGACATCCTCGAGTGCTGGGCGGTCTGAGGACACGGAAGGAGTGATGACCACAACACAGGAATGGCAGCAGCAGTGACAGCAGGAGGTCAAAGGCTTGTGTGTCCTGGCCCTGCTGAGGGCTGGCAAGGGCCCTGGGATGGTGCTCAGTGCCTGGTCAGTTGCAAGAGGCCAGCCCTCTGCCCATGAGAGGAGCTGGCAGTGACCAAGTTGCACTGCCCTGGAGTGCATTTCCTGCCCCACTCTTTCCTTCTAAAATCCCTAATTCCAGTTTGTTCTTTGGACACTTAGATAAGGCCTGGCTTTGGAGGACTGGTGAGAAAACTGAAGCCAGCTATGTGACACTGAGGGGAGATTTCAGAGACTGCAATTCAGACCTCCACACCTGCCTTTTCTGGTTCCTGCAGGGAGAGGAAGCGGCACTGAGGGGAGGAAGACTAGGTCCCCGAGGCCTACAGGGGCCTGCCTTCCTCTTCTGTACTCCTTCAGCCTCTCATTCCAGCCCTCCTTCACCTCCAAAATAGACAAGGTGCCCTCTAATCCCTACCCCTCAATATCAGTGTGCAGTGATTGCCTGTCTCTTATTAACACAGATGCTGTACCTGCACACACTCACATAGTCATACATACCTGGACGCATGCACAGATGCAACGGATGGCCAACTCACATGCAGGCAACACTCACACTAACTCATACCCACCTGCACACATGCACAGATGCAACACACATACAACTCATGCATACATGCAATGCTCACACACATTCACACTCACTCATACACACCTGCGCACGTGCATGGCTCAAGACACACAGCACTCATGTATGCCCGCAACTTATACTCATACACCTAATAGCTTCTGTAATATGTTCCCACCCCCTAAAACCCTGAAAAGTGACAAAAACAGCTCAGGTGAAGAACAAAGTTTTAGGAAATAACAATATGTTATCTGCTAGAAATCTAAGTAATAAGCATAGCTCGCCAGGCACGGTGGTGGTTCACACTTATAATCCCAGCACTTTGGGAGGCTGAGGCAGGCAGATCACCTGAAGTCAGGAGTTTGAGACCAGCCTGGCCAACATGGTGAAATCCTGTCTGCACCAAAAATACAAAAATTAGCCGGGCGTGGTGGCATGTGCCTGTAATCCCAGCTACGTGGGAGGCTGAGGCAGGAGAATCGTTTGAACCTGGGAGGTGGAGGTTGCAGTGAGCCGAGATCATGCCACTGTACTCCAACCTGGGTGAAAGAGTGACTCTATCTCAAAAAAAAAAAAAAAAAAAAAAGGAAAGAAAAGAAAAGAAAGAAGTATAGGTTAAATTTCGACATCACTCACAAGCTCAGCTTCTCTGAGTCCATTTGCTAGAAATAATCTTAACTGCCTGCCTGCAGTAGTTGGAGAGAAGCAAAGAGGGTCTGAGTGCAGAGCCCAGGGGAGGGAGATACAAATCCCCTGAGCACACGGCATTATTTTCAAGATGTCAAATACATTTTCTCCCTCAAGCTCCTAGGTGATTTTGGTCCTCTATAGTTATGGAGTGATCTTCCCGTAGCTGAGGGGCAGAAGGCTGGGATATCAGGTAGGAAAAGAAAGAGAAGAAAGTAAAGCACAAGTGCTGTCATCACAAACAGACACACCGGTAGAAAGCAGCATCGCATGGATACTAGCAGGGCCCCGAGATGCCACAGCTGGGGAGGGTGTAATGAAGGTGCTTTAGACAAAGGTTTGGGTGGGTTAGGGATCGTGGAGCAGCCTGCAGCTAGAGCAACAACTACAGGAAGTTTCCAACCTTAGGTTGAATGGGGTAGCAAGAAGGAACAGTTATAGGAACCTACTGGATGTGGTCTTTCTAGAAGGTGGACAGACAGGAGCCACAGCCTTCAGCAGAACACAGCTACTCTCTGATGAAGGTCTGCCAGGGAGTAAGTCACGTGGTCTCCCTCTCCTGCCCTCTGATTTCCTGTTAGTGTCACCCATCAGTTGAAGCCATTGTACTCAGAGGGCAAGGGAGCTTACTGAGGCAGCTCTAGTGACAGCCCGTGAGGCACAGAGGCAGGTAAGAAGGGCAGAGAGTGGCTCTGGAGGGACAAGTGGACAATTTCCAGCTCAGACGTGGAGGAGAGAAAGTATTTATTGTACAGTCTTAGCGATAGCGTTGTAGAGGCGAGCTTTGTTATTTGGCACACTTTGCTTCCGCAGAGCAGGGTTTTGCTCTGATGTCCTGGTTACTGCAATCTACACTGATAAGGAGATCTAGAGCTCACAAAGGTCTCACGTGCATCGCCTCTCACTTCACCCTCACAATACACCTGAGCCTTTGCACCCATGTGCCCATTTTACAGTTGAAGAAACTGAGGCTTGGGTCACCTCCTGGTTTCTTACTTTGTTTATGCATTTACTAAAGCATTTATCAAGTTCCTACTGTGCCCCATATCGTTCTCTGTGCTGAAGCGGGGAATGAGACAGAAACAGATGTGGTCCCTGTGCTCTCTAAGCTTACTCTGTAAAGCAGAAGTCAATGAACAAGGAAACTGCATGAAACCAAGGAAAAACAGCTCAATAATGAAGCTAGAATAGGAGTTGGGAGAGAGGGTCACTGGGGACTACTGAGATTGGGGAGGGGGGTGTAATAAACTTCATTCACTGAGAATAAAGAGCTCAGGGACAAGAAGGAGATGGTCGCGTGACTCTTTGGAGGAAGAGCCTCCCCATCAGAGGAACAGCCAAGGCCAAACCTCCAAGACAGGATGCAAGCTTGATCCATCCAGAGGCCAAGAGGCAGGCTCGTATGCCTGGAGGTTGGCCACACAGAACACAGCGGAGAGGAGACCAGGAAGGCAGGGGCTGTGTTGGGTTTTAAAAGAAACAGGAAGTCCTGGAAGGCTTCAAGTGGGAAGGGGTCCAGTTTATGTTTTTAAAAGATGTTGGCTGCTGAGTGCAGAATGGATTGTCAAGGGACAGGAGTAGAAGCAAGGAGATCAGTTTGGAGCTGTGTCCACTGGGTTAGAGAAATGGAAGGCTGGTTGGGCACAGGTGATATGGTGAAATCAAGGGAAGCAAATGGATTTGGAGGCAGGTCTCCTGGTCCTCTCTGATGGATGGGGCTTGCCCATGAGAAAAAGATGAGTCTCGAGTGACCCCAGGTTTCTAGCTTAACTAGTTGGGTGCACGGAGGCGCTTACATCAACTGAGATGAGAAAACAGGGTGGGGAGGATACCTGGGCTTGCGTGCTAGCCTTGTTTTGCCTGAGGTCTGTAGGATCCATCTGGGTAGGGATGTCGAGTGGCCGTTGGACCTATGAATCCGGATTTGTGGGGAGAGGGCTGGCTGGAGATAGTATTTGAGAGTCATTGGTGTGTAGGAATGCACTTCAGGCAGTAAGGCTGGATGAGGTCACCCAAGGAGAAAACACAGAGAGAAAAGAGGGTCTTGGAGCCAAGGCCTCGGCTTGTGAGCAGATGGCAACAGGGACCCCTGGCCTGTCTGTTCTCAATTTGGAATGCCTCCTGTCACTCTTCTGTGACTTAACCTGTGACCATGGCAGTCCATTCCCCTCTCGAGAGAGAAAGCAAGAAAAATGAGCTCTAACAGCTGAACCCTCCACCAGGCCCTCCCGGCACATGTCTGTTATTTCCATCCCCCTTTTTCCTGCTCTTGTCTTGATTCACAAAAAAATCTACACTGAACACCACTGATGGCATCTGATGGCTCTGCCCTATGACCAAGTCAGACAGACAGCTAAAAATGTCTGTGTTCTCTTCTGATTAATAACAAGTTTGAACTTGTTTTCTGACTTGTCTATCACTAAATCACAGCAGACTCCCTGAAGTATCTTGTGCAACTTAGGAGCTGTGGATGCTGCTTGCAAGTGGACACAGTCACACAGCCAGACAAGTGACTTCAAGCCCCAGATTCCAGTGTGCTGGAAGACTGTGGGGTGGAATGTCACCAGAGCCAGGCGTCTTTCTAATGTGCCATCTTCCTCTCACATTGATCAACTCCAGACCAAGAGAGACGGTCTTCTGTTCAGAGAACACACTAAGAATGTTCTCAAATGGGAAAACCCTGTAAATGGGAAAAGGATGGTGTAAATATAAAACTCATCGTGAATTTATTCCTTTTAGTCCTGTTTTCTCATCAGTACCCATGCCCCCAGGTGCTGGTTACTTGCAAAATGGATTAGATTTGAAGCAGCAAATGAATATGAAAAGCAGCACATGAATACACTAAGGAGTGTTGCTAAATCAATGACTTGCATCTCGGTGTCAGTAATGACGCTGCTTTTCCTTACAGACATTGGTTTTGATGTGTTTGGTTACTTTTTAGGTCCACCTCTGACTCTCGATATTAATAGTAAGACAGGTCAGTGGAAAGTTACCTTGCTATTTGCTATTTCAGGTTGTTAAATACATTTATGTTAAAGAAGAGGAAATGACCACATTTTGAGCTAATCAGGAATATAAATTGACAGGTCAGTAGCCTATTCCTGCCCACCGGATTCTCCGGGCAATGTGATGTAGACCACGATCAAAGCTCTGAAAGAATGTTAACAGCCCAGATTAATACTGAAGTTGTATGGCTCAGTGCATAGGCAGAGCTAGAGGCTGAACTGATCAATAAATGATAAACACAGTGTCTGTTTTTGGAACACATTTTCTGAGCAATGGTCATATCCATGCTGACTACCTGTCTATTCCTCAGGCAGGGTAGCAGGCGGAGAGAACCAGCCTTGCACTTTATTAAGAAGAGAGTCATGTATAGTTTTAAGGGATTGAGATTAGGTCCAGCTGTATGCTCCAGAAAAACAAAACACAAATAAGATAACAGTAGCTTAAACAAGATAGAAATGTATTTGGTAAAAGGTGGCTCCATGGCGTCATCAGGAATTCATGTCTTAATGTTTTTTTTCCACCATCCTAGTGCTTGACTTCCATCCCCAAGGCCACCTCATGGTTCACAATGGCTGCTAAAGCATCAGCCATCACATCCCAGCTTTAGAAAGGAAAGGAGGAAAGGCAGAAGGGTCTAAGAGGGTCCTTCCCAGTTGAGACACCTCCCTTTCGGCACATTTCTGAAAATCCCATACTCTACTTACTTACTCTACTTGCACATGATGATAGAATAATGCCCCCTGGCGATGTCCACATCCTCATCCCCAGAACTGTGAATATGATACCTTACATGGCAAAAGGGACTTTGAAGATGTGATTAAGGACCTCAAGATAGAGAGATTATCCATGTGAGTTCTATCTAATCACAAGGGTCCTTATGAAAGAGAGGTAGAAGGATCAGAGAGAGGAGACATGATAACAGTGATAACACAGCAGAGGAGGGGGAGAGAGAGAATGACAATGAGAGCACGAACATGCCAGAGAGCTGCTGACTTTGAAGACAGAGGAAAGGGTCATGAGACAAGAAATTCAGGTGACCTCGAGAAGCTAGAGAAAGCAATAACTTCCAGGAGGAATACAGCTCTGTTGCCAATACCTGGATTTTAGCCTCTAAGATCCATTTCAGACTTCTGGCCTCCAGAACTATAAGATAAATATGTGTTAAATCACTAAGTTTGTAGTAATTTGCAGCAGCATAGAAAACTCATACACACATCTTTGGTCAGATCTTAGTAACCTGACCACACCTGTCAGGAAAGCTGGTAAAACCATGTTTAATTCTGGGCAACAAGGTGCTCAGCCAAAAACGGGGCTTTATGACTAAGGAGGGAGGGAGAAATGGATGCTGGGGCTGGTAATAGCAGATTGCTTTGCATGGTTATTACATGAACTGGAGGGTCTCTACACTTAGGACAACAGAAATGTATTCTTCTCAAAAGAGAACTGGCCACATCTTGAATCCATCTTGGGGAAATATAACTAAGAAGTTAGCCTAAAAAACTTTACAAGTACTGTGGCAACTGATTCAAAAAGGATTCCAACTGTGTTTAGGGCAGAACATTTTCTGGAATGCCTATGTTAGCTGAAAGTTACTGATCACAAATGCGGTGGCCTGGAGGATTTGCGAGCACAGCTGTGAAGTTTAGAGGCCCAAACAGGACTTTGAGTTTGAAAGAAAGAACTCACTCAGCTATCAGTCAGAGTTTTGGTCTCTAAAATTTTTCTTGTTAAAGTCAGGCCACGAGCAGAGTTACCCAGAATCTACGTTCTCTTTGTCCTAGTTAAATGTGAGGACTGACACAGAGATTACAGATAGATCATCAGAGAGAAGCTGCTGGTAAAATAGCACTTGGTTTACATCACAGAGGCTCAACAGATGTTTTTTGAACAAAGGAAGAGAATGAGTGAGTAAATAATCATACGAATTTAATGGATTTCAGTAGGGTTTCTCTATTCATTCAACATGAGGGCCTTCTATATTCTAGGACTATGTTGACTGCTGGATACAACACCAAGTGAGATGTGGTCCCTACACTGTAGGGGCTTGAAACCAGGGAGAAGACAGACGAGTAAACCGATGACTGCACCTCAGTGCACTGAGTGCTACAGAAGATACATTTTCAGGAAGCACGGACAAGGTCCTACATTGGACCTGGGTGCCCAGAACACTTTGCTGCAGGAGGTACGGCTTAAGATACATTAAAACTTTTTTAAATTAAAAATTTAAAATTTTTAGAGACAGGAACTCGCTGTGTCACCCAGGCTGGAGTGCAGAGGTGAGAGCAGAGCTCACCGTAGCCTCAAATTCCTGGGGTCAAGTGATCCTCCTGCCTCAGCCTTTGGAGTAGCTGAGACTATAGGTGCATGCCACCACCATCTCTGGCTAATTTTTAAATTTTTTTTTGTGGAGATGAGAGCTTTCTATCTTGCCCATGCTGATCTCAAACTCCTGGGCTCAAGAGATCCTCCTGCCTCAGGTTCCCAAAGTTTGGGGATGATAGATGTCAGTCACTGTGTCCAACCTTGAGCTGAATCTTAATGGACATGTTGGAATTTGCTAGGTAAGGTAGGGTGGCATTGCAGGATGAGAGAGTAGCATCTTCAAAGCCACAGAATCATGGAACACAACACCAGCAAACATTTACATAGGGCTTACTATTAGCTAGGCACTATTCTCAGCAGTTTACACATATTCGCCCATTTGTATGCACAGCAACCTGATGAAATGGGTGGTCATCCCCCCTCTTTTCAGATCAAGAAAGTGAGGCAGAGAGAGGTTAGGTGACTTGCCCAAGGTCACATGGTCTGTAGTAAGTGGCAAAGGGCTGGGATGCAAACCCAGAGTTTGGCTCTGGACTCAGTACTTAGGGTGAGTCATCTTGTACACTCCGGAGGAGGGTTGGGGAGTTGAGTCATGGAGGCAAGAGAAGGTAGAACTTGAAAGCTACAGAAGACCATTAACAGGTTTTAAGCAGGGGAGCTTCCTCTAGATCCTACTTACGATGCCCTCTTGCCTAAAAATACTTTTTTTAGGTAGGCTCTTCTTGACTTTCTAGACTATTCTTTCTTCTTTCTTTTTAATTTTTATTTTCATTTTAAGTTCTGGGGTATGCGTGCAGGATGTGCAGGTTTGTTACATAGGGAAATGTGTGCCATGGTGGTTTGCTGCACCTATCAACCCATCACCTAGGGATTAAGCCCAGCATGCATTAGCTATTTTTCCTAATGCTTTTCTTCCCCATACCCCATCCCCCGACAGGCCCCAGTGTGTGTTGCTCCCCTCCCTGTGTCTGGACCATTCTTACTAAACTAAGAAAGAGGGTGGCCAGTCTCCAAGCTGCCTAGGAGAGGGAAGTTATTTCTAGCTCAACCTATGATTTGTTTTCAGGCAATTTCTGGGGACAGGTGATCCAGAAAACAGGCGGAGTATGGGAAATTCTTTGCATCATAGGAAACCACCAATCACATCTGACCATGTCTCAACCTTCTAAACACCTCTTGCCAGTCAAGTCGTGTGTGGTCATTTGGACGGTTCAGAGCTAAGGAAATGAATAAGAAATAATCACTTATACCCGTAAGTTCCACTCCCTAGATGGTGCTACAACAGGGACCTATAAATGATTCTTCATCATCCTTAATCCCCGCATTGGAATGGTGCGTGACACTCCCTTTCCGCAGTGTCTGCTGGCTGCCGTTAGACTGTGTTTGATTGTGATTGCAGAATTTGGCTAAATATTTCCTTCTGCTTCAAGTGGCTCCTCTTAGAAGCGTGGTCTGGGGTCATAGAGTTTTGTTAAAATAAACAACAACCAAAGGGGTAGCATGTGGCTTATTTCCCAGGTTTATGGCTCCCACTCGTCCATGCTTTCTGGGAACAAAGATGCTTTAGCTGGGGTGAGACGAAGACCCTTCTTCTGTTCTACTGCCTGAAGGAGGTGGGGTGGACAGGGGCGAGGACTGACTGGGCTCCTCAGGAATGCATTATGAAGTTACCGTACTAAGAAAGATACAGTGCTTTCAGATTAAGGACTAAAACTTATAAATAGATCTGGTTAAGCAAATATTCTGGGTCTGTCTTCCATGATCCTTCCTCTTGCGTGTCTTATCTTCCCCACTGTCTCTTCTCTTGTGCATGGAGCCGCCCATTACTTGGGACATGTCTTTACTCCTGGAAGGTGAGACGTCAAGGTAGAGGCTGTCTCCTTCTCTCTTTAAATGACATCCCTCACTTTCTTGGATGATGTACAATTGTTAGCTGCCAGAACAAAGCCTGCCATTGATGAGAACTAGAAAACTGACTTGGTACAAGGCAACTGGGCCACGCCCACCAACATGGCCCAGGACTGGTTCTGAGGAGGAAATTACTCTTGCCAGAGGACAAAGGATTCCTATCCCTTACATTCCTGCTCCTGAGTCAATGTCTAACAGGGACACATCTGATCAGCAGAGCCTGAATCACGTTCAATGTCCTGGCTGCACCCAGAGATGGGCAAGGTAGTATCTAATATTTCTAGCTTCTATCATTGGGAGTGGTCTTTGCCCCTAACAACATTCATTAGTTGGGGGTTTCCTAATCCAAAGCAAGACATTCACATTTGGACTCAGAAGACAAGTGACCAATATCCCCTAAATTCCCCTCCTCACCCGCAGATTCAAAATGAGAAAATCCTAAATGCCAAGACCAGGAAAGTCTTAAGGGAAAAAAGGCAAAAAGATATCCTGGATTATCACTGGAATAAGAGGAGAAAAGGCAATCCAAGCTGAATGGCCACTGGGAGATCCAGCAAGCATTTGGCCAGAAGGCTCTCCCTGTACATATCCCTTGGGGACCTGGTGATGGCTGCAGAGACCTTGGAAAGCAGGAGGATGAGATTCTAAGAGCTAACATCTGGTTAGGAGAAAGATAAGTACAAAGCACTCTACAGTACCATACAGTATCTGTCCCTGAGGTGGGTACTTCACTTGAGGCCAAGAGAAGAGACCCCAGGAAACATGGTGAAACCCTGTGTCTACCAAAAAACAAAAAAAGAAATCAGCTAAGTGTGGTGGTGCATGCCTGCAATCCCAGCTACTTGGGAGGCTGACCAGCCTGGACAACAGAATGAGACTCTGTCTCAAAAATAAAAAAAAGAGCAAAAACAACTGGGTGCTTGTTAAAATAGCGGATTTCAGGGTCCTATCCCATCAAGTATAGGAAGAGCCTTGAAGTCTGCATTTTTTTCCATAATTCCCCAGGGCGATTTTGGAGCAGGTGGTCTACGGTCCATATTGAAGACTTCTGCTGCTACACAGAGCAGGCATCTGGTCCACCTAAAGAATCCTCACACCCAGATTCCTTGTTGTTTCCAACTGGACTGTCAGATCCTAGTATATATGAACTTTTGTAGCCCTGTATAGTGTGCATGCTTAATAAATGTTTGCTGCATGCATGATGTAACACTTGCATACCCATTATTCAGGCTGTCTCCGGGGCTTCTGAACTTCACCCCTTCAGCTGGATGGAAATGGATAGCCAGCAGGGGAAGGAAAAGACCCAGGAGAGGTCTGAATGAAGCAGAGCAGAACAAAGGAATGTTTTCTGGATTAAATAATATTGTCTGGGCCCTGCAGACCACAGACAGCAGCTGTTGTGGGTTTTAAAGCCATGGCTGCAGCCCTCAAGAAGCATGCCCATGGGTGATCAGCATTTGGGAGGCAAGATAAAACAGATGATGCCAAAGATCACAAAGAAAGTGCCTGCATAGGATCTGCCTACTCACATCCTGGTGAGGAAACACAACAACAACAACAACAACAAGAAGACACACAAAAAATTCCAAAACCAAAACCCAAAAGCCTGCAGGTGCCAGACACACACTGGGGCTCTAGGAGAGAAGGGTTTCATAACTCAGAAAAGGTGGCAATTTTGCTGAGTACAACTGAGGGCATCTCAGCTGGAGACCTTGGGCTGGGTGCACATCCAAACAAAGGTGAACGTGTACATGCTTATTTCCTGTCTTTCCCCCTCCTCCGTCTGCAGAAGAGAATTCTGGCCTGACCCCTGCAGTTTCTTCCCACCCTCAAAGGAGAGTCCTTGATCAGCCATAACATTCTTGGGCTTTTGTGAATGCGAATTGGGGAGAAACTGGAAGCGGGGTGAAGAAAGAGGCAAGTTTAACTAATGACTGGAGGGTTTTGTTTAGTTTTGGGTGGAGACGTTAGAGATGAGATATACAGACTAGCTATCATGTGTGAGTGAAGTGGATGGGAGAATGGAAAGGTTATTTTAAAGAATGGCTGTCTACATATATAGATCCCCTTCCTGAAGTTTGAGCGCTATATGTACTTGGCATTTTCTCCAGGTTGCATGGAGGGTGTTGTATTAGTCTCCATACTACTGTAAAGAACTTCCAGAGACTGGGTAATTTAAAAAATTTATAAAGGAAAGAGGTTTAATTGACTCACACTTCAGCATGACTTCAGAGGCCTCAGGAAACTTACAATCATGGCAGAAGGTGAAAGAGAAGCAAGGTACTTTCTTCACAAGGCGGCAGGAAGGAGAAGTGCTGAGCAAAGTGGGGGAAGAGCCCTTTGTAAAACTATCAGATCTCATGAGAACTCACTTTCATGAGAACAGCATGGAAGAAACCGCTCCCATGATTCAGTTACCTCCTGGTCTCTCCCTTGTCACAATGGGATTACAGGGATTATAAGTCAAGATGAGATTTGGGTGGGGACAAAAAGCCCAACCATATCAGTGGTCTTTTAACACTGCTGCAAGCCTTCCTATTTATGGAGCCCATCTATGACAAGGCTCACCTGGGCTACTTCTATCCTATGTCACCTGCGCACATCTGGAGGCCACGTGAGTACGTTATAATATCTTCTCTAAAAATGTAGATTTAAGTTCTGATGAATGATATAAGATGTTTTTCCTCAAATTCCCCTTCCCTCATGCCCAGTCTCTTTTTCAGGCTGGCTTCATTTTGTTGTCCTCAACCTCTCCTGTACTCTCCTTCACAGACTTCTCCAAATGCCTCAGGTGGCAAAAATCCTGGCCTTCATAAGCCAGACAACAGCCTCAGCAGGAGACTAGAATGGATTAACTGATCACTGACTTCCTTTTGTTTTTCAAGAATATACCTGGGGCCCTCAACATCCACTCACCCTGCCACATATGAAGTTAAGAATGCCTAATTTAAACCTAACAATGCAGGATGGAAGTGATTCCCAAAGTGTGGTCCTAGAGCAGGAGCAGTATCAGTATACCTGGGAATTTATTAGAAATGTATTTTCCTTTCTTTTTTTTTTTGAGACAGAGTCTTGCTCTGCCACCCAGGCTAGAGTGCAGTGGCATGATCTTGGCTCACTACAACCTCTGCCTCCTGGGTTCAAGCAATTCTTGTGCCTCAGCCTCCCGAGTAGCTGGGACTATAGATGTGTGCCACTACACCTGGATAATTTTTTGTATTTTAGTAGAGACAGGGTTTCACCATGTTGCCCAGGCTGGTCTTGAACTCCTGAGCTCAGGCAATCCACCTACCTTGGCCTCCCAAAGTGCTAGGATTACAGGTGAGAAATGCACATTCTCAAGCTTGCTCAGTCCTGCAGAATCACACCTTCTAGAGGAGGGGTCCAGCCACTTGTGCTTGAACAAGACCTCATCCTGTTGACAACCACTGACTTAGGAAAAAGTTTGGAAAGGGTGGGTTCCTTTTTACCAACAGCATCACTACCTATATTTCTACAGGACTTAAAGTGCTACAGGTTGTGTCTACTGGGCTTTCTATTCTTAAGTTAGACTTCAGAGGCCTCAGGAAGTCTATCTGTTGCAGCAAGGCTGCTCTTCAGTTGTTACATGGAGTTGAACCAGTGGCTACGGGAGCCATCACAAGCAGGTAACAGAAGTTATTTGACCATTGATGAAGAGAACTCTGCACTGAATGCCTGTACACCCCAGTAACAGATCAATCCAGAGAGGGCTGAGCCTCCTCTGTGCCACCCACTGCTTTGAACATTCAGAGAGAACCTAGGAGATAACAAATGCTGCTCGGGCTCTCTCAGAAACACCATCACTCCTGAGCGAGCTGAATCTCCCACAGAGACATCCTCACATCTATCCATTCACTTATCCATCTGTTCATCGGCCGCCATCTACCGTCCACCCACCCACTCACCCATCCATCCATCCACACACACATATGTATTAGGTTACCTGTAACTTTGCCGTTAGAAATGTTGAGACCAACTAATTTCCCCTCATCCTTGGTGAATAAAATCCAAGTGCCTCTGGAACCCTGTTATTTCTCTGTCTCATCTCTATATTGCTTTGAGCTTCCTCTTTCCTTAATCAGTCCCCTTCCCACTTTCCACACACACATCTGGAACATCTGTTCTCTGGCTCCACTGGTGAGATAAGTCCCCATCTAGCCTTCACCTAAGCACAGAAGGATCCCTTTACTGCTTGGTCTTCACTGACTTCCATGCAGTCTTTTCCAATGCCCTTTGTTCTTTTCACCTTCTCCCACCTCTGCCACCTAAACTGGGGTTGGAAGGGAAAATGAGCATGTTTCTTGCTTTTTGATGCCCTTCACGACATTCCTCCTTTCTCTCATGTAAAAATTCCTGATTGTGTGGGCTTGTATATTCCACTAGGTTCCTCTCTACTCCTCCAAGCAATTTTCAAACAGAAAGAGTAAGATAGTTTGAATTTGAAGGACATTGGGGTAGAGGACAGGGAACTGAGAAGCTAACATATCAAATGGGTCCCCTTCATGGATAATGGTGTCACCAAGGATAACGGCAGGTTTGGGGTGGAGAATAAGGTTGTGATCCAGGTGCCAAAGTCTGCCCTAAATGAGGAGGAGTTAACAAAAATAGAGAGATTCAGGCAAGACTCCCCCATCCCTGCCACCTAATTTGGGGTTAGGAGGGAAAATGAGTATAACAAACTACCCCCAACAGAATAATCACTTATCTTACACAGAAATCTGTAATTTGGGCAGAGGTTGGTGGGCTCACCTCACTTTGCTCAATGCAACATCAGTTAGGGTAGGCTAATTAGGAATAGGAGGATCTACAGTAGTCCCCGTTTATCCACAAGAGATATGTTCCAAGACCCCCAGTGGATACCTGCAACAGCAGATAGTACTGAATCCTACATATACTATGTTTTTTTTCTATATATACATACCTATGATAAAGTTTTATTTATAAATTAGTCATAAGAGATTAACAACAACTAATAATAGAACAATCACAGCAATATACTATAATAAAAGTTATGTAAATATAGTCTCTCTCTCAAAATATCTTATTGTGCTATATTCACCTATTTTTGAGCCACAGTTGACCATGGGTAACTAAAACCTTAGAAAGTGAAACCTTGAACCTACAGTACTTTCAAGATGACTCACATGGCCGGCAAATTAGGCAGACGGCCAGGAGCTCAACCAGGGATGTGAGCTGGGCGCTTCTGTTCCTTTCCATGTGGTCCTTTCCACAGAGTTGCTAGGGCTTCCTCACAGCATGGCAGCTGGATTCTAAGCACACACATCCCAAGAGAGCAAGGCAGAAGTGCATGGAATGTTTACAATTTAGCTTTGGCAGTTTCATAGTGTTGCTTCTGTTCTACCTTTTGGGACGGAGAGGTGATAGTTCTACAACAGTATGTGGGACACAAGATATTATTCCAGACATCTTTGGAAATACAATCTGTCACACAAGATCAGCCCTCAAAGTCTTGTTAACCCATGCCACCCATGTGGAAAAGGAGCTTAAGAGAGACTTCACCAAATCACAAACCTTTAGGAATATAATGAGACAAACTGTTAATGAAGTTAAGAATTTATTATGCCAAACTGAAGTAGACAGAACAAGGGATTCAGACTAAAAGTGTTTAAATCCTAACTTTACCACTTACTGTGTAAAACCTTGGCCATGTCACTTAACCTCTCTTAGCCTCAGCTTCTCCATCTATGAAATGGGAATAACAAATGTATCTTTCCTACTTGACACAACCAATCAGATGGAGTAATGCCAAGGTAAGTGCTCTCAATACCATAAAATAGTTTGCTCTACACCTTTGCAGGCCAACAACCGTCTAATGGTCATTCAGATTTTGTTTTGAAGCAAGAGATGACAGAGGAAGAAGCATTCAGCTGTGGGTGTGGTACCCTGGACTTTATGGCCAGTCTTACTCTTTATTAACTATGTGATATTGAATAAGTCATTTAACTTTTCTGAGTCTCAGTGTGGTCATGGAAGAACAACGTCATTTGCTCTGCTTAACTCTGAGAATTATGGTAAGGGCTTAATATACATTAACTCAGAGGCTTATGAAAAGAACTTAGTAATATAGGTTAGATCACTTGGTAAGTCCAACATAAACATACGTTCGCAACAAAAATTAACATAAATATTAGAATTATATTATCATCTAAGCAGCTATGACTTTTTAGAATTTTTTTGTTAAAAGTAAGAGTTTATTTTAACAAAAGCTTTAGAAAATATAGCTAAGCAAAAAGAAGAAAATAAAGGTCAATTTTCCTCCTTCGATTCTCTTTCTCTTCTCCCCACCCTCTTTATTTTTAATATTCTAGTACTATAGCGTATCACTGCCTTTAGCTGAAGAAGTAGTTTGCCATTTTCTTTTTGCAATGGTAAGCCACACAGTAACAAGTAGGTGCAAATTTTTATGCCTCCTATGATTTCCTTAAGATAGATCTCTAGAAGGGAAATTTCTGGGTCATTTTCAAGGTTTCGAAACATACTGTACAACCAGCTTTCAAAACATGTTGAACCAAATTATCCTCCCTTTGAAAGTACATATGTGCTAGGCTGGATTTGTATTCTTTATTTTTGCCAATCTGATTGGGAAAAAATGGTACCCATTTAGGAAAATCACTATGTTTTTATAAGTGAGATTCAGATGTTTCAAATACACTTATCGGCCATTTGTATTTCTTCTATTTGGGTACTCATATTTGTATACTGAGTAATAGGAATTCGCTAAGTATTAAGGATATAATGGTTTATCTGAAATTCATGTTACAAGATTTTCCCCTTCTGGCCAGGTGCGGTGGCTCACGCCTGTAATCCCAGCACTTTGGGAGGCTGAGGCGGACAGATCACTTGAGGTCAGGAGTTTGAGACCAGCCTGGGCAACATGGTGAAACCCTGCCTCTACTAAAATTACAAAAATTAGCTGGGTGTGGCAATGTGTACCTGTAGTCCCAGCTACTTGGGAGGCTGAGGCATGAGAATTGCCTGAACTCAGGAGGTGGAGGTTGCAGTGAGCCAAGATTGTACCACTGCACTCTAGCCTGGGTGACAGAGTGAGACTCTGTCTCAAAAAAAAAAAAAAAAAAAGATTTTCCCCTTCCAATCCATCAATTCTTTCTTTTATGGTTTCTGCCTTTGCTCGCAATACTGTCGAGACTTTCTAAGGGATGTGCTTTCATTAATTGTTGTTGAATTCATTTATTCATTCATTAAGCAAACACTTACTGAATGTCTCCTGCATGCCA
The DNA here is from genome assembly GCF_037993035.2 of Macaca fascicularis. Classification (NCBI taxonomy): domain Eukaryota; kingdom Metazoa; phylum Chordata; class Mammalia; order Primates; family Cercopithecidae; genus Macaca; species Macaca fascicularis. Next base: position 140,295,012 of record NC_088381.1, on the reverse strand, counting down.
GGTCCCGCTCTCAGCACTGTTGCATCTTCTGAAGCATGGAGCCGAACTCAGGATGAAAACAACCATCACTGCAGGGTTTGTAAACCAAAATACGCAGGAACCCTACGCAGGAACCCCACACACATTCCACTCTATTGAAACACCATCTGTACAGGGAAAGTTTTGGTTCTGGGCAGGGATTATAGCATTGCCACCCCCCAGAACTCAGATTTCTAGATCTGATGGCATTTTACAATGAATAAAATCCATATAAACAAGACGATGTCCAGAAAATACTAATGCAAATATCCATGAATGCAAAGGATTAAAATCACACTAAAAAGTATTAATAGCATTTTTTCCCCCATATCAGCCAAGGAGGAGTAATCAGCAATGATATAATTTTTCATTTCATTAGGAAGTTAACACAGATATGATTTATCCTCTGGGAATCTTTTTTACAATCTCTCTGAAGCAAAGACTCCAAGCAAGGGAAGAATTATACCTCCTTTAAGAGTTTTCACCAAGAAAGGCCTGAAAGCAACAGAATGGCATCTCAGAATTACTGACCCTTGCCTGGACGCACATCAGTTCCAGCAGAGCTGCAACGCCCTCAGTTTGCTGAGCCCTGAACTGAACGAGCCTCTATTTATTTGTTACAGTTTACTTCTTTGAATCCAGCATTTTTCTTTTTAAGTGAAACATTTCAAGTTTCCAGAAAACTTACCCCCAAACTAAGTGCCATGCAAAAATTGCCAAGGACTCAAGCCCACAGCACTTGACACATTCCAGCAAAGACGAATAGGACAGAATACTTGGCCTCCCCTTGCGACTCCAGGAGAGGGGATGTGGGCTTCTCTAGGCAGAGCTCCAGGCCCTACCAGGAATAGCCCCAAGCAGGTTGGCAACCTAAGGAGACTGTCCCACCTCCATTTACTGGAACCACCTCACGCCTGCTACGCTAGCCGGATGGCTTCATCCTCTGAGGAAATGCCGCCACGCGACTGGAAGCTACATGTGGAGAGGGATGGGCTTGCTTTTGCTTATCACAACCGCAGCCAGGCACTGAATGAATGACTGGATGAGAATGAAGCTTTCAACATGTCTATAATCCCTAGTGTCAGAGCAGGGATCCTGACTTACGATTTGTATGTAGTAAATGATTTTGGAATGAATATATTTTTTTCAACTTTTATTTTAGGCTCAGGGGGTACATGTGCAGGTTTGTTTTATGTGTAAATTGTGTGTTGCTGAGGTTTGATAGACATACGATCCCGTCACTCAAGTAGTGAGCAAAGGACCGGCTATGTAGTTTTTCACCCCTCGTCCCCCTCCCACTCTACCCCCTCTAATAGTCTTCAGTGTCAGTTACTATCATCTTTGTGTCCCTGAGGACCCAATGTTTAGCTCCCACTTATAAGGGAGAACATATAGCATTGAGTTTTCTGCCCCTGCTTTAATTTGCCTAGGATAATGGCCTCCAGCTCCATTCATGTTGCTGCAAAGAACATGATTTTATCCTTTTCATGGCTGTGTAGTATTCCGTGGTGTATGTGTACCATGTTTTTTTCCCCAATCCATTGTTGAATGAATACATTGTTAACAATTACTTCCATCTCATCTTGTATCTTATAATTAGAGACCAGACATCAGCTTTTGAGAGGAAAAAAGCAGCCCAGGGCCATCAGCGTGAGCCTGAGGGCCAGGTAAACATGACATGGGGTGGGGGGACATATGAGTGGAAAACCACAATCTCCATAAATGGGACAAATTTCTGTCTATTTCACAACTTTGTCTGTGGCTATGTCTGGCACCCATGCTCTCTAAGGATTCTTTTCCATCTCATATTCCTCACTATATTCAACACACTGCTAGGGGATGGCCCTCTTCACAAATCCTTTTCTAAACTAACTCCCACGTGACTTAACTCTCTGACTCGCCTGCCATGTGGCCACCTGTCAGGCCCTTCTACTCTTCATAGTCTTTTTCTTCTTTTGTGGGTTAAAACAATGGAAATTTATTCTCTCCCAGTTCTGAAGGCCAGAAGTTCAAAATCAAAGTGTCAGCAGAGTTGGTTCTTTCTAGAGGCTCTGCGGGCAGGTCCGCTCCATGCCCTCTCCTGGTTCTGCTGCTGAGCATCCTCGGTGCTCCTTGGCTTGCAAATGGGCCCCAGGTCTCTGCCTCCATCCTCATTTGGCCTTCCTCTCCCAGTCCTCTTCCTGGGATTATTAAGCGAGTCCACTTGTGTTTGACTTCCTCTGCCCTCAGAATGGCAAATCCCCCCACATCTGTCACCAGTGTGCTTGGCCCTTTGATGCTCCTCATGACACCACCCACTCTCATGGGGACACACACACAAGCTGTGGGCACCCACTCCCCAATCTCAGACAAGGACGAAGGGTGAGGCTGCTCTCCTGAGTACACAGGGCTCTCCCAGTCTCCTGGGCTGGCCTGCTGAACTGGACCTGAGCTTTCCTGGAAAACAAAAAAGCGAGACTTCTTTCTCTCACCCACTTGACTCTGCAGCTCCGGTTTGGACTACTTATTTCTCTAGATTTGTTTTCCCCAAGACTGTAGACACTAACAAGAAATTACTTGTTATATATAACTCTGTTATTATAACTTACAATAAATATACTAGATACTTTATATTATTATACATGTTGATTGATATTATAGCATAACTCAGATGTAAAGCTCATATTGCAGTTCTAAGGATATAGGAATTTTATGTTTACATCCCATCTGTATTAGTCCATTTTCATGCTGCTGATAAAGATATACCTAAGACTGGGTAATTTACAAAAGAAAGAGGTTTAATGGACCTACAGTTCCACATGACTGGGGAGGCCTCACAATCACAGCAGAAGGCAAGGAGGTGCAAGTGATGTCTTACATGGATGGTAGCAGGCAAAGAGAGAGTTGTGCAGGGGAACTCCTCCTTATAACATCGCCAGATCTCAGGAGGCTTGTTTGGTATCATGAGAACAGCATGGGAAAGACCTGCCCCCATGATTCAATTACCACCCACCAGGTCCCTCCCACAACCTGTGGATTTGAGTGGGAACACAGACAAGCCATATCGCCATTTAATCCATGGAATGATTCTGTGAGGTCAGCAGGGAGCATGATCCCTGCTTTTCAGAAGAGGAAACGGGAGCCAAGTCTTTCTTGCAGCCCACAGCAAGTTACATAGTACAGTGGCCTCCAAGGGAGGAGGCATGGGGAGCTGCACACAGGGTGCAGGCAATAAGGGGTGTAACTGCCCAGAAACAATGTAAGTATCACAAAATACATCAGTGACGAATACTTTCCCTGCTTGGTGCTCCACTGATGCTGGGACTAGAGCCCAGCCATGGGGCTTCTAAGCTGGTGTTGTCTCCCCTCTACCATGGCCCCTCAAGGTCAAGGCAGAGGTGATTTTAGAGGCTCCTGGAGGGGCACAACCCACATATTCAATTCACAGGAGAAACTAAGTCCTCTTTTCTCAAAGGGGTGTGTTAGGTCAGCCTGGGGTGGGGAGGCAGTCCCCAAAGGCATCACGTTAGAGCTGGGAATTCTGAGCTTTGGTGATAGTACTTCTCTGTTCTGGGTGTAAGACATTTCAATACAGTCTTTGGTTTCGTTTAAAATATAAATAATCAAATTTCTCGTAGTTTTGATGACCAGGAAAATCCTACCCCACCCTCACTCTACTCCCTGCCTCTCAGCCCGTGGTGCCGCACCTCATCTCCATATGGCTCATCACCCCATCCCGCCACTTCTTTGGCTCCAGTCCCATCCCTTCCTCTCACCCCATATTTCTGATGAAAATTATTCCAACCAATCCATGCTGCTTGCTGTCATTTTCCTGACTTCACAGGGGAAAAAGAGATTCTCTACAAGTTTTAAGACAGATCACAGGTACAAAAAAAAAAAAAATCTAACTGCGTCCATCTTTTGGCAGAAACAGTCTGCTGGCTGAAAGCAGAAGTGATCTGGGCATGAACAGGTGTCCTTGCTTGAGGCCAGCATTCCTTTCTGCCCTATTTTCAATCACGCCTGGGGTGCAGTTCACACTATCACCACGCAGGGGCGCTGTTGCTCTGGAAAGTCACGGCTTCTGCAGGCAGCTGCCTTCAGTTAAGAAAAACTGCCAGGTTCCAGGGGGGTGATATTGATTTTTTATTTCTTTTAAATTAATAATCATTGGCGTTCTGCATACTGCTTAATTTCTTAGTTGTAGAGGTACAGAGTTGAAGCCTGTTAGATGTCGTTTATGGCATTTTCCAGAGGCAAATAATGAGGGCTCAGGGATACCTTGGTCGCAGCTAAATTACTGGTGAAGGTTTTTCACGAGTTTAAAAGTGTTCCTGGACCTTCAGGTAATACGAGTTAAATAATTACCATGTTAATTGCAGAGGTCCAAAGGATAAAAGGGAAGAAAATGAATTCACAGGAAAGAAAACTTTTAGGTTTATTAAAGGATAGAGGTGGGGGCAGGGTTAGCTGAACTATACCAGACCTCACAAATGATGCAGCAATGATGACTGGTTATTAAAAAGTGTAATGAAGCCAGCAGTTCCAGAATTTATGAGATTGTGGATTAGAGGCCTAGATTCCTCAAAGTGTCTGCAGCAAATCCTGATTCCCAAATCTCTAGCTTCTCCCAGTGTAAAGTGCGTGCTTATTCTTGTCTGCAGACAGTTAGCATTTGGCTAATATTAACTTCAAATATGTAATTTTGGAGACCCTCAAATAGAACAGGTTATAAAAACACAATACCCTCCTGACATCGTGAGACCTTGTTACCCACACGTTTGTGCCAGGAGAGCAACGCGAAGAAAATTGGGGGCAAGCCTGGGGTTTGAGACTGACTTCTGCCACGAACTTGGTACACTGAGTGAGTCACATATCCAAATTCTTCCTTCTTTCATCTGTAGATTGAAGCTTTTAATTGAGCTTCCCTCTGAGTCCATTCTGGTTCTGACAAACACCTCCCCTCCCCGTGTTCGGCCCACATGGTGACAGCCTTCCTGGCCTTCCAGTCCATTTCTCTCACGCCCTTAGGGGGGCAGATTGGACCACTTTGCTCTACTTCTCTCCACCTAGAATGTCCTTCTTCCCATTTCACTGCATTTCTATGTTTTTAAATTCCTACTTCAGGTCTCAGGGCAAAAGTCACCTGCTCTGAGAAGCATTCGCTGATGCCACAGAGGCAGAGAGTCTCCCCTCCTTTATGATTTTGCTGCTCTTTACCTATACTTCTCTTTAGCACCTACCCTTTTCTCTTTTGGGTTATGATGATTTCAGGAGCCTCTTTGCAACAGCCAGGTCTCCAGGGGCATGACTGACGTTGATTTATCCATCCCACAGGGTCCGGCTCAGTGGCCAGCACACAGCAGGAACCAAGAAAATGGCTGATTGAGTTAACAGTCACATGCTCACAGACACATTGTATTTTGTGCAGAGCATCTGGGCTCAACTTAAACACTGATATTCAGCCGACAGGATTTTGTCCCTGGTATACCCGCACTGTCTCTCTCCTACAATTCAGGCAGGCTTCCCCAGTGGTTAGCATTCTTGGACTCTGAATCAGACTGCCTGAGTTCAAAGCCTGGCTCTGCCACTTCCCAGCTATGAGCGCTTGGACAAGCTGCTGAACTTCTCTGTGCCTCCATTGCTCACCTATGCGGTGAAGTTAATGACAGTATTCTCTTTATACAGCTGCCGTGCAGATAAAATGAGCTAATACTTGTAATACACTTGAAAAAGCACCCAATGCAAAGCAAGCTCTCAGTAAATGCTGCTAGCTTTAAATAGTATTTTTACTACTACTAATCAAAAGATAACCACCTTGGGACTTCTTGCCAGTTAGCAGTATCTTTCTCTCATGGTAAGAACAAAATGTCCCCTTGCGTTTATCCCGGTGCCTATTCATGTCTCTAGTGAGTTTTACTGGCATCCACTGTAGAAGGCTGAGAAATGCATCCAAGTCAGCCCGCTCCCTGGGTGGGCTTCAGTTCTGGGTCTTCACAGTGAATCTTAGTTTGGCAAAAGCCTTGAGTGCATGGAAAACAGATTAACTCGCTATCATTTCAGCCTGCCACCAGCCATTTGCTAAATTGCACAATTTGATATGATGTGTGTCCTCCTGGCCCCTCTCAGACCTGCCCAGGCGCCAGCCTTGCCTCTTATCTATATGGTGCTATGGCTGTAATTCATCTGACCACTTGTGCCATGCATCCTCTCAGCAGATTTGTCCTTTTATTTGCTGCGATTCAAGGACAGAAGAAAGAAAAAGGAATGAAGAGAGGTGAGAATAAACAACAGGAGAAAAAATACGTTTCAAGGCACCTTCCATGCAAGGAGTTTCGAGACATTCTCTCTCCAGGTTGGAGCTCAGCAGTGGATGCGCCTCTCTATCCATCACTGGGCCTGCTCAGCCTGTATCTGGCTGCAGTATTACTTCAGAGAAAACTCCTTTTTCTATCTTTCTGATCCTACTCTAATTTCCTTCTGCCTCCTCTTAATCCTATTTCCTGGTAAAGAAGTTTATTTTGAAGTAGGCTGGGCACGGTGGCTCATGCCTGTAATCCCAGCACTTTGGGAGGCCAAGGTGGGTGGATTGCCTGAGGTCGGGAGTTCGAGACCAGCCTGGCTAGCATGGTGAAACCCCATCTCTACTAAAAATACAAAAATTAGCCAGCTGTAGAGGCAGGTGCCTGTAATCCCAGCTACTTGGGAAGCTGAGGCAGGAGAATTGCTTGAACCCGGGAGGTGGAGGTTGCAGTGTGCTGAGATTGCACCATTGTATTCCAGCCTGGGCAACAGAGCGAGACTCAGTCTCAAAAAAAAAAAAAAAAAAAAAAAAAAAGAAGTTTATTTTGAAGTGAGACACTGGCAGTACAGATGCTGTCTGTCTGCCTCATGGTCTTTTCCCATAGTACCTAGATCTAGAAAAATGGGCCGTGGCTTTTCGCATGTATATCCAGGTAGGGACAGGCAGATGGAGGAAAGGTGGGAGAATGATGGAAACAGGAATAGCCTAACTTGTTTTTCTCCCTCCAAGTGTTCAGATCGCCCCCAAGCTATGCTATAAATCACAGCCACATTAAGCTTAAAGTACAGCCTGAGCTCTGTTGATCAAAAACTTGGGTGTAAAAGGATGTGAAATTATGTGGTCCAGTTGCTTCTTGTTACAATTTGTCATTTGACAAATTGTATTGTTACATTGTCATTTGACAATGACCTCACCAACATTTCAATCAACCTTTCTCATTCTTTCAGAGCCTAGTGCTTCTCACACAGCTCAGTTGGCAGGGAGCACTGCGGAAACCAGAATGCCGGCTGCACAATTTCATGTCTGCCCTTCATGCAGGTGGCACGCTCAGGGAGTGACGCTGATAAATGCCTGAAGGCTGAAGTTCCACTGCCCTGCTGTGGTGGCAGCAGCAACAGTGGCAGGGGCAGTAGTCACAGTGGCAGTCGTGATGCAGTGCTAACATCTACTAAGGCGTACCCTGTGCCAGGCCCTGTTCCACGTGTTTTATACACACCAATCAACCTGTCTAATCCTCATGCCGTGGTTATAGGGGTATATACGCTATTATTAGACTCATGTTATTGAGACATTGAGAGATTAATAAACTGGCCCAAAGTCACATAACTGACATCAGAGGTGGTATCTGAACACAGGCTGTCTGCTGTCAATGCTCACAATCTTAACCACACTCTTCAGAGAGCTCAAAGAGAGAGGTTCTTGTTCCTTCCTGAGTTTGACTTCAGGTGATCATTTCCTTGTTTGCAATGGGCAGCTACTGACACAGATTATATTAGCACTACAGCCTAAGGTCAGGTGTTGACTGCTACTTCCTGAGAAGAGTTGTGGACTTTAACCCAAAGGCCTGAAGCTCTAAACAGAGGACTTCAGCTGAATGTTTTTTTTTTTTTTTTTGGTAGGGGAGGAGTCACTTTACAGTTTTAGTTTCAGGTTAATGTAATTAACTGAGAACACTTTGAGAAATTCAGGTTAAGACAGTCAACTTACAAATCTGATACTCTATAAGTTTTAGGCTTAATATAAAATATTGGCATATTTGCAAAACTTTTCTCATTCAGAGCTGAGAACAGGGGACAAGGATCTGACAGGAATATTCAGATCAATGTTTCTCGAAATTGTGTAATGCATATAGAGCTCTGTTAAAGAAGAAATTCTTACAGTGCTCTGGTATTCATTCACATTCTTTTAATTTCAATGCTACAAATGTAAAACTAGGAATAAACTTTTTTTTTTTTTTTTTTTTTGGAGACAGAGTCTTACTCTGTCACCCAGGCTGGAGTGCAATGGCCCGATCTCAGCTCACTGCAACCTCTGCCTCCTGTGTTCAAGCGTTTCTCCTGTCTTAGCCTCCTGAGTAGTTGGGATTACAGGCACGTGCCACCACACCGGGCTAATTTTTGTACTTTTAGTAGAGCCAGGGTTTCACCATGCTGGTCAGGCTGGTCTCGAACTCCTGACCTCGTGATCCACTCGCCTTAGCCTCCCAAAGTGCTGGGATTACAGGCATGAGTCACTGCACCCGGCATAGGAATAAACTTTTTAGGCTTTTAATTCTTATACAAGTGTACAACCAAATGAATGCACGTAAACACAGAGACACAGATGAGTAAAATTCAAATCAAGAAGCATTAATTCTTGTGATGGATGTTGCTTTGGTAACACTAATCGCCAGTGTTGTGCCTATCAGGTCAAACCGTAGGCAGTTGCCACTTTTGTAGATCATAAATAAAAGAGATGTTAAAACAATTTTAATTGGGAGGTCATTAAGCTGAAGTAATTCTAGCATTTTAAGTTCCTATGCAAGCAAACCAAAGCCCAATGTGAACAGTAAAATGAAACTAGAGAAGTTACCAATCAGAAACCCCCAACTAACCTCTAACTAGGGACTTTCTACTCTAACAAATCAAATATGTTTACTTTGTCTTACTTCCATGTTCAGCCTATTAAAGGCACTACCCACACTGCTGGGTAGAGCTCTCTGAACCTCTTCTGGTTCTAAGTGCTGCCCGATTCATGAATCCTTTAATGCTCACATAAACTCTGTTACATGTATTGTATCCACAGTTTTTCTTTTAACAGTGGCAAAAAGACTAACTTACATGTTCCATTTTTGTTGACTTGAATCTTTTGACTCTGAACAACAGGGACCCCTTACTGGAGTCTCTGTTTTTGTTATGATTTTAAAATAATGTGCTAGTTTTTACAGAAGTAATCCAAGTGTACTCCAACATACATGACTTAAAAACTTTGACTCATCAAAATAAGAGTCATTTTGCATTTTACACTCTACTTTCTGCTACAGAATTATTCCAAGCTGTTATGTACTAAGATGAAACCCAGAGAAGACACTGTCCAGTAAGGTGTCCCAGGGGTCCATGCTATAGGGCAGGCACTCTATGATGACTCAACCCTCCCATCATTTTTATCCTTCCAAATAGCTATAAAACTGGTTCATTAAGCTTGCTGTGACTTTAACAGAAATGCACCAATTATCTAATATGCTCTTTTCTGTTCTTTATTAGATTGTGACACTTATCATAGTATGTACCTCTAATGTACTATGCCATTTCCATGATGCCAAACTGATTCAATATCTAAGAAACTAAACTCATGGTCTATAAAAATGTCATTCAACTGTGAACTATCACAGCAAAGGAGTTTTGCTTTTGTACCTGATGATAAAGCCCCACACAGTACAAAATGAGGACAAGACAGATTTTATCAACCCAATGACAGCCAGATATGCCTTGCAAACATTTAAAGTCAAGTGATGTGATTTTAGATGATGTCTTGGTTACCTACAGGACTGGGAACAAAGGCACTGAAATCTCATGACAGCGCTGAGTTATAAGGTGGTCATCTAGGGTATATCTACACATTATTATACTAAACATTGAAAAGATTAGCATAAATTTTTTTAAGTTATCATCAAAAAACACACAATTTGAAAAACTGGTAGAATTTGCAAGTCATCTGAGAACCACCGGGGTCTGTGGATCTTAGTATAAATAGACTCGAGTCGATCTAAAACTGCTGAGTGCAAGTCAGTCTTCAGAAGATATGGCTTTGCCAACTACCCTGTCAACAACAGAAAAGGACTCTTTATCATTTCCTTTAAATAGTAAGTGTTCTAAGTGGGTTAACAAGCATGAGTCAGTTTGTTAAAACTTGATTTAAATACAACTTTTTGGGGAGCATATCCCTCACATAAAGCGAGAGCTAATGACTCTAGCTCTCTCCAGTGGAGCACAGGGGAAGGCTGCCTGTAATGAGAAAGCAAAGTAAGCCTGGAGGTTTCATAGTTGGCTATACAGTTTCCAATATAGGGCTCCTTCTCATAGTTGGGGCTACCTCCCTATTTAACACAGACTGCAACAAATGGTACAATAAGAGTAAAGCACAAGTTAAGAAAGCAGCAGTAGTAACGGTGCTCTTGATCTGTTGAGAGCCCATGAGAAGATCCAGCCATAATAGCAATGAGCTATTTCCCTTACACTTCAACTACTGGCGAAGGCTTTTAATGTCATTGCACTAGCATCTGTGTTTCACACAAGGTCAGATTCTAAAGAAAAGTAACATTTCCTGACAAAGGGGGCTTGAGAAGCTCTCCCAGCTTTCTGTCTAGAATAACACAGACCTTGAGGGGATTACATGGCAGTTAAAAAATACAGCGCTCACAATAATGTTGGATCAAATATCTGAGTACCTAATGGCAAATGCAGATCTTGGGGCTTCTCAGCCTCCATAATCACATGAGCTAATTCTTTACATAAATCTCTTTATACGCACATACAGACATGCAGCACTCATTAGAAAGACAGTAGGAACAGCAATACCACAGGACATCCAGAGGGAAGCAGAGCTTTCCATTGACATCAACCAATAAAGACTGCATACTACAAGGCGGTTCGCCAAACAACAAGCATATAAGCAAAGACTAAGACGTAGCTACAAATGTCATGTAGTAAAATAAAGTGAGCAGCTCAGCATAGGCAGTGTGGGGCAATGCTGCATGGACACACAGAGAGAACACAGATCCTCCCAGAACTATCATTCTTTTACCACAGGAGTTAAAGGTGGTCACCAGCTTTTAAGAGAGGAACACCTAGGGTCTTGGTATTAGAACCTACAATACAATAGGACATGATACATTACAAACCAATATCATTAATTATGAACAGTATGTAACAACATCAATGTAACTAAAGAAAATTGTACATACAGTTTTCATTACCCCATGTGGCTTCGGTGATTCTCACTGGTTATTTTCATAAAGTCTTAATGTTACTTGGAGATATCTGGACAATGTGGACCAACCTGACTATTGAGATCTTGGCTGGATATTCACACAGTGGCACAACCAAAGCTGCAGCCATGCCTACCCTTCATTCTTCTTACTTACTGAATACGGCTTTAAGGAGGCCGACATCCGTCTGAGTCCAAAGGTGTCTATTGGTACCTGTAACCACCTTTGTGTGGTGGCTGGTTTGGGAGTTTTGTCCCCAAAATACTCAGATGAACATACCCATATTGTTGCATATCTATTGCAAGGCAATAACAGACATTGCCAACACAAAGAAAACACAAAATTGCACTCTGTCTCTATAAAGGGAGTTTTCCCATCTTTAGGAGAAATCTGGTAGCTAGTGGCAGAAATTAACACCCACCCCCTGACCTCCAGCCTCTACTCCCTTCATAAACAATCGACGAGCTTTGGGAGCCTCTACAACTCTGTGCAGCTCCAGTTCCTGGTCACTAGAACCTACACTGTGAACTTTTGCCTCAGTTTTCACAGTAGTGCTCAGACATAAGCAGCAAACTGCTTATTTGATGTTTTGCTAAATAGCAGTTTCTTATTTCCTCTTTCTCTCTCTCTCTCTTTTTTTTTTTTTTTTTTTTTTTTTTTGAGATGGAGTCTTGCTCTGTCACCAGGCTGGAGTGCAGTGGCGTGATCTCGTCTCACTGCAACCTCCTCCTCCTGGGTTCAAGCAATTCTCCTGCCTCAGCCTTCCAAGTAGCTGGGACTACAGGTGTGCACCACTGCGCCCGGCTGATTGTTGTATTTTTAGTAGAGATGGGTTTCACCATGTTGGCCAGGATGGTCTCGATCTCCTGACCTCGTGGTCTGCCCGCCTCAGCCTCCCAAAGTGCTGGGATTACAGGCATGATGAGCCACCGCTTCTGGCCCTTATTTCCTTGTTTGTAGTAAAGAGCTTTTCCTCCAGGTGACTGGATAATTTTCTCTAAACATCCTCCTTCCCCCACCCTCTCCCATTTATTGTCTACAGTAACATTAACATTTGGACGCAAACAGCCCCAGCAATCCCTGACCATAGCAGCCCTGAGAAACCATAGCAGCCCTGAGACCATAGCAGCCCCGAGACCACAGCAGCCCTGAGAAACCAACATAGCATTCCAATCTTTAAAAGAAGGTACAAGGGGGTGACCACCATTGATACTGAAAGCTTATTACATTTCAGGAAATAGAAAATTCAATACCATCACCAAAGCAGGCCCCTGCCAGGGATTCTTCCAGCAGAGGGGCGGGCAAGGAGACCTAGTGCTAATGTGGAGGTTTGTACTTCCCCAAAAGTCTGGTTGTTGGGAGCTGCAGTGAATTCATGTGTGATGACACAAGGCCACATGGGTTAGAGGCAGCCATCATTTCTCCATAAACATATACTTGTATATATACATATATAAAGATTGTATATGTCATCATGTCTAAGCTCTCAACAATCCACCTGGGTAGATGGAAGTGCTTTACAAAGAAGGATGTTAAGGCATATGTGACTGCCCAAGGTGATGCTGTTATTGGTGGGGTTACACTTTGAACCCCCCACTTTTGAAAGCAAGTCATTTACTCTTTACTTTGCTGTGTTGATGTCCTTTCAGAAGTTTAAATGATTAAGGAAATGTAGGGGATAATTATTATAACTTAGTGGCTAGTTTGCTTCCCTGCTGAGAGTAGACCGCCTAGTCAATTGTTAGGGGAAAAGAAGGAAATACTGCTGTGAGGTCCTCTCCTCTCTCTTTTCCATGCTACCCTCCAGGCTCACTCACAAGTTACAGGATCACAAAGGAGTGGATTTGGAAGGCAGCGAAGACCCTGCAGGGATACACTCCTGCTGCTTTGCCTGTGCCACCCAGCTCTCCCCTTTACATTCTTACTACAGCCACCCAATCTCAAGAAGCTGCTGATTCTGTTTTGAAACATCACTGATTGTCAAGGATGTTTTTCCCTTACACTGATCTTAAAAAGTCTGTTTCTCTGCAACCTGGTCTCATTCAGCTCTAACCCTCCTCAACTTCTTGTGAATCCCTTTAAGTTCTTCTCTTCTCCAGGGTCCCCCCCTTCCTCTCACTACTCTTCATCCTGACAGATCTTCCTGGCTTATCACCCTGCTGGACACTCTCCCAGGGAGAAACTGAGATTTGTCATCGTTCTCTTACAGTGGGTGCCTCCATGTAAGCCAGCACTTCCGAGGTGCCCTAGATCTGTAGGGATGCAGGAGGACCCCCACTTCCCTCAATTCAGGCATTCGAATTCCACCCGTGGCAGTAACCACGGTGGCAGCTCTGCCACTCTTTCAGCCTTCATTCTGGCCAATGCTTAGACGAACTAGCTCTGCAAACCGGAAAATTCCAATACCTAACATGTCCTTCAATTTGGTTCATCAGTTGAAATCTTTTGAAATTCTGTCATTTGACTTCTTTGTTGTGCTTGCCTGATGGGGCCACACAGAGAGTCTTGAAGCATGCAGGGCTGCTGGCAGGGACTTGCATCCTGGGGACAGCTCACATTGCATCATGGTTGGCAGCAGAGGAGCTGGCATCAAGGGTTTCCCTGGGGGAAAGGGTGGCTCTCAGGATCTGGAATCAGAAGCAGTGCTGGAACAAGGCAGACGGGACGTCGGGTTCTGGTTTCATACAGAGCACATCAGACAAACTTCAGCAAACCACTTCCCTCAAGCTTCAGGAAATATTCTCGCATCCACCCAGAATTTCCAGCTTTCCCACAGCTTCATAGCCTGAGGCATCTTAAGGGAGCTTCTCAGATCCACAGAACGGACTTCCCTTTCTAACTCAGAATCAGTCATAATCATGACTTTGACCTACACCTCCTGTCTTCATTCAAGATCTTCATAGAAACTTGAATAGGAGTGGGTCAAAAAGAAGGGTCCTGTGCCCTTTCTTCCTCACACCATACGAGCATCACTAATAAACACTTGTGCATGACTGTCCATCCCAGGTCAGTGCAATCTTCTTGTACAGCCAATGTTTCTCCAGCATATTCATTACCAACCAAATTTTGACAGGTTCCATCACATAGCTTCCTGAAATCAAGAAACCTGAGATCTTTAACATTCCTTTTAATTTCAGTAACTTTATTATAGGTTCAATATCGTACTATTTTGGCCCTTTCTGGAAATTAAACATAATTTTCTTTCAGCACTCTCCGGTAAGATTTATTTAGGTCTGCAGACGGGCTTAAAGGAGTTAAGTATTGGCTTATCGTTTTGACCATTTTGGGCTTTTTTCTTTTTCTTTCCATATTGTTTATTCCTTATGTTATTTTTATTTGAATATAATAATTGTACATCTTTATAGGGTACAGAGTGGTATTTCGATAGATACAATGTGTAACGATAAATCATGGTAATTAACATATCCATCACCTCAAAGAGTTTTCATTTCTCTATGTTGGGAACATTCAAAATCTTCTATTCTAGCTATTTGAAAATATACAAAAATTATTGTTAACTGTAGTCACCCGACAGTGCTATAGAACACTAGAACATATTCCTCTGATTTGGCTATAATTTTGTATCCTTGAACCAACCTCTCCATCTCCTCCCCTCCTACCCTTTTCAGTTTCCAATAACTACAATTGTACTCTCTACTTCTATGAGATCACTGTTTTTCAGACTCTGTATGTGAACGAGATCATATGGTATTTGTCTTTCTGTGCCTGGGTTATTTCACTTAACATAATGTCCTCCAGGCTCATCTATGTGGCTGAATAGTATTCCACTGTGTAAATATACCACACTTTATTTATCCATTCATCTGTTGATGGACACTTAGGTTGACTCCATATTAGTGATTGTGAATAGTGCTGTGATAAACATGGGGTGCAGGTATCCCTCTGATATACAGGTTTCCTTTGGTTAAATGCCTAGTAATGGGGGCTGGGCATGGTAGCTCACGCCTGTAATCCCAGCACTTTGGGTGGCCAAGGTGGGCAGATGACTTGAGATCAGGAGTTCAAGGCCAGCCTGGCTAACATGGAGAAACCCTGTTTCAACTAAAAATACAAGGGTTAGCTGGGCATGGTGGCACGCACCTGTAATCCCAGCTACTGGGGAGGCTGAGGCAGGAGAATCACTTGAACCCATGAGGTGGAGGTTGCAGTGAGCCAAGATCATGCCAGTGCACTCTAGTCTGGGCAACAGAGCAAGACTCCATCTCAAAAAACAAAACAAAACAAAAAAACCCAAAAACAAAAAACATAAAACAAAACAGAAACCTAGTAGTGGGATTGCTGGGTTGTATGGTAGTTCTATTTTTAGTTTTTTTGGAGGAACCTCCATACTATTCTCCATAGTGGCTGTACTAATTTACATTCCTACCAACACTGTATAAGTGTTTTTTGCATCCTTGTTAGCATTTGTTATTTTTTGTCTTTTTGATCATAGCCATTCTAACTGGGGTGAGATAATATCTCACTGTGGTTTTTATTTGCATTTCCCTGATGATGGTGATGTTGAACTTTTTATTCATATACGTGTTGGCCATTTGTATGTCTTCTTTTGAGAAATGTCTGTTCAGCTGATTTGCCCAGTTTTCAATCGCAACCCTGTTTATTGTTTTCTTTCCAGTTAGACCATTGTCTTTGATAGGAAAGATAAATGTGAAGTTGCTTTTACTTCATCTGCCTTCTCAACATCAACTACCATAGCCACTCAACCCCTTGAAGCAGGAAGTACTTCTGTGCCTCCTTGCCCTTACTGCTGGATATCTTCTATTTGTTCTTCCAGAAACACTACCTTTCTGTATGCTGCTCTGAGCCCTGAGAGGGATCTTGGATGAACTGGATCAATGGATCTCTCTTTGCCTTCTGGCTGGGTTCAGCCAAGGGGAGGCAGCACCGGGAGGTGGTGGAGCAGACAGTGGGTCAGTTCCCTTCCTGCCCAGTCCCACGGGTTGGCTGGCTCCACCACTGAGAGCCACTGCTTCTGCTATGGGTCCCTTCCCTCCAGACTACTTCCATCAGCTTCCAACTTGCTCCATCTCTTGTCACTTTCCCTGTATCCTACCCACACCTTTTAAAATCTTCTTTTTATTAAAATATCCTCAAATATCTTCAGTGAGCCATCTGCTTCCTCTGAGATCACATCATCTTTCTTGTCACTCCAAATCAAATGGTCTTTTTGCTGTGGTGGCGGCTGACCTCAGGATGTTTTGCAGGAGTCCAATCTTTTCTGAGTGTTATTCTTTCAGTTTTGGATGCTTTATGTTTCTTTCTCCTTATCTTTCTTGCTTCATTTTGTACATCTTTTTAAAATTTCAGCTCTTCAGAAAGAGCTATGTAGCTTTCTAATTTAATTGCACATGTTTCCGTTTTTTGTTTTTTCCCTCAGTAGAAACATTTGGAAATCCCAAACTTGCTAGAGAAACTCAAGTTTGAAAGGGACCTGGGGTCACATAAGAGTTACCCAGTCCAGCTCTTCTCATTCTATGCCCTTTCCCTCGGGCAACATCTCACATATATAAAATCATGTTTGGCTTTTGTCTCTGTATTTCTAGTAACAAAGTGGTTGTGATGCCCTCACAAATGATGGAGTATGTCACAACAGTGAGGCTTGTGAACCACTCACCCAGCTAATTGACAAAGATTCTCCTCTCTGCTTTGAAGCTTTTCAGGAAAGCAAGCCAGGCCTGGAAGAGCTTAAAAGAGGCTCA
The DNA here is from genome assembly GCF_037993035.2 of Macaca fascicularis. Taxonomy (NCBI): domain Eukaryota; kingdom Metazoa; phylum Chordata; class Mammalia; order Primates; family Cercopithecidae; genus Macaca; species Macaca fascicularis. The sequence goes on along the minus strand of NC_088381.1, from coordinate 140,278,025 downwards.
GTCAAAATTATTCCTTAAGAATTGATCCAACATGAAGCATGCAAAAAAAAATTTTAGTTAACATATTTGTCCGCCCCTACTCCAGGAAACACATTATGGCTTGATTTCACATCAGGGATTAGTGCTCATAAAAGTATTTTAAGGAGTTAGACTTGGGGTAAAGATAAGATAGAAAAGACTGATCATAAGATTTACCTAACTTAGCAATGCCTAAAAAAAATGAAGAATTATAGCATCAAAATAGTGAAACCAGCCAAAATTTTTATCAGCAGCCACCAACCAAGGAAAGGGGCATAAACTAATGTCACACATTTCCAAAACCGGCAGCTAAGGAAATTCTGCAGAGAAGCAGGGGAGAGAGGCTTGGCCTGGCCTGGCCTGGCCCTACCACCTGGCCTCTCCTCACTCCTCATGCTTGCTAACCTTTCCCTGTGAATCTGGAAAAGACGGAGATTCTCCTTCTAACGAGGGAAACCTGGAGAGGGCTGCTGGAGAGGATGGGAGATAAGAAGGTAGGTGGAGGATGGGCTGTCAGTGACGGAAGTGAATTTATAGTATCATCCCATTTTTATAAAAGTGAGTCTGGCTATCTCTCTAGTCTGCCAGACTTCTACTTATGTATATGCATAGAAAGAATTCAAATATAGAAACAATACTGAACAATTATGAGGCTTACGGTTAGTGAACAGAATCAGTGCAATGTCAAAATAGTGATTTATTTTTTCTTTCTATTAAAATGCAAGTCCCATTTTGCGTGAGAATCTTGTCTGTTCCATTGATAGCTTATAGCTCTAGACCCAGCACCTTGAAGGTGCCTTGCACAAAGTATTCTCTAAATAAACACTGGTTGAATGAATGAATGAGAATGAACTATAAAAATCAGGAGGTGGATGACAGAAAAATGAAGAAGCATTAAAATAATCTTCTTTCATTGCTGGAAGTTGACTGATACTATATAAAAGTGAACCATGAATTAATAAAAGTATTACAACTCCAATAGCTTTTATAATCTTTTTTGACAAAGCATCTGTAAAAAATCAGTATGTTGGATAGTAAAAAAAATTTATATGAGGGTCAGAATTCCTCCCATGTTACTTTAGTTTCATTTACTTCTGTACATAAGTACAGCGGATCTGAATATGTATTTTTTAAATTAAAAATGGCATTAGAGTATGATTCCATTTTTATAGTGTGTCTCTCTAGCCAGCCAGCTTCTCTAAGGATGTATATATGTATATACACACACATATATATGCCTACATAATCTTTGAAAGAGTATGAAATGATGTCCACTTAATGCTCAACATCGTTATTTTTGGAAAGTGAGATTTAGAAAATGATTTTACTTTTTTCTTTTTTTCTGCAACTCTTGAGTTCTTTAAAATGAGCACTCGTGGTCTTCACAGAAACATGCTGCCATTTTTCTTTAAATTTATTTTAATAAAGGTGATAATGAAAGTAGATGCTGGTGTATCATGTTACTGCCACAGATTGAAATGTCTAATAATTTGATTTTCTTTTAAAATAAATGATTAATGATAGCTCTGAGGACAGACCGTAGGTTGAATAAGACTTTGCTTATTTACAAAGCTTTTCTTAGCTCACACATGCTCCCTCTCTCACTCTTTCTAAAGCATACTGTCACAGAGATTCCTGGCTCAAGTCTATCTTGGACTGACAATGTCAGCATATACTAGAAGGCAACTCCATTTTTAAGACACCTAATTATTGGTGATTAAAGCTTCCCTGTAATTTATAGGATCATTCCAAAATGTGTTCCACTGAACAGTGCATTCTGAGACTCTTCTGTTTTCCTTCTCTGTCTCACACTACGGACAAGGTAAACTGAAAGAATCAGACTTCCAGGAAGTGTTAAGGCTGTAGGTGAATGACCAGGCATCCGTCTCACTACCTATATTCTACAAATAGCGTGCATTGCAAAGTCATCCTATTCTCGGGACACGGTAGAGAATGCAGTCTTAATGTGTGTTTCTCACTCTTCTCAACAGCAGATATGGCAGGGCATATAGCGGAAGGTGATAAGTTTAAGAGTTGGGAGACTTGGGTTCTATTCTTTGCATTTACTACTGGCCGACACACCTAACTTCTCTATGACTTAGCTTCATTATCTGAAAAAGGATTAGACTAGATTCCTGGTTCTAGACTCTGGTTGTACCTTGGAATCACCTGGGATGCTTTACTAACTGGTGATGCGTTGGGTGCACCCTTAAAATCTCTGGGGAGCTTGGACATCAGAAAGGCCGTAAAGCTTTGCGTGTGATTCCCATGTTACAGTCAAGGTTAAGGACCATTGAGCTTCTTGATCACCAAAATACCTTTATTCTAAATTCCACCTTACATCACAGAATATTTCACTGCTGGCCCAGTCCTGGTTCCCCAACACTCTGACAAAAGTGGGGACAAAAATGTCAGATCTTCATGTGTAGGGGTGGCTTGGAAATCCTTAGGTAGGACTAGGCAGAAAAACATCCCCTCTATCTAAGCAGATAAGCCACAGATAAAATGACATCAGGCCCTTTGTTTCATTAATATGGCATGTAGGGTTCAGCATTATCTTCAGAAGCCTGTCGCTTTTTATTTGATTTGGCCATTAAAAGAGTCTCTTTTACCTCCACTTGCTCTAATTGTAATGGTGAAGGTTTGCACTGCTGCCAAATGGCCTTGTAATGTTATTAGCTGTTGCTTCTCAATCTCTGCCTGCTGGAAATTCCAGTTATTCCCGGTACAACTGGTGTGTGGGGTGGAGAGGCTGCATCCCCAGAAAGTGCACACTTGACCCTGGAGACCAGGGTGAGGATTGGCAGGAAGGAATGTGGAAGGCTTTGCAACCATTCTCCACATTGCAGCCTGTGTGGCTTGTAAAGTGTCAGCTTGGAGAGGCTCCCCCTCACCCAGATCTTCTTTCCCGAATGTTTCTGGTTAGAGTGGGCCACAACAGATGCTTACATGTGAGATTCAGAGGAGGAAGGGAAGCGGCAGCCATTCTGTAGCTCACACCTGTTTTATCTGTGGCTCATGTTGCTGGGTGGAGCAGCAGCCAAGTCATAACTGCTCTACCTTCCCTGAATTTTCCTTCAGCTTCTGTGACTCTTGGGCCAGGTGCATGTGTAACTCTGTGATGATGGGAGCCAGCATATCCTGCAGGACAACTACAGGATCCAGGGAGGCAGTGATAACTGACCTGAGTTCCAGTGGGTCTTCATGGGTTCTGTGTGTGTGCCTGGGGGTCCCAGCCCACCCCTGCTCTCCTGACTTCATATCCATCTTCCTCTGCTGACTGCCTGCCTCTTGGACTTCAAGCTCCAACATCTCATGGTCGGATGTAAAGACAACAGCCTTACAGAAGCTGCTTAATCAGCAAACATAATTGTACAAGTTCAAATCCTTGTGATGAATATATACACACACACACACACACACGTATATTGTATATATACACACACATGCACACACACTTATAATGGCATTCACATATATGAATATATGCACACATACACATAATGCTATATCCTAGTGGTTCTGCTTTTCTGATTGAGCCCTGAGTGTTAGTGGCCTTTTCAAAATTCATATCTGACATGTCATCCCCATTTAAAACCTTCAGTGGTTTCCCATGGTTCCCCAAACCAAAGTCCTCTCCACCCCTCCAGCCTCACACCACACCATGTTACTCTGCCTTCTTTCTTGCCTCAGTCACCACGATCATCTTTTAATCCCTGCTCTTGCCATCATCTCTTCCACACTAGGGTTTTGCAGATGCTGTTCCCTCTGCCTGGATCTTTCTTTCCAGCCACCTTCAGCTGCTTAACACCAATTCAGCCTTCCTATCTCAGTTCCTAGGTCAGCTGAGTCAAAGTCTCCTCTGGTGATCTCTTCTGTCACTGCGTGCCTCTCCTCTGAATCCAAGCACAGGCTTGACTGCAAACTTCCTTGTGTGATTTCTTGCCTAATGTTTCTTTCTTCTACTGGACTGTAAGCTCCAGGAGGGCAGGGAGGGCTGGCTATTCTTATTCTTCATTGTGTTTTTTCTACCTCTAGGACCTTCCTTGGTAGGCAATTAACTTTCTTCTTGGCATAAGAAATGTGAGTTGAGTGAGTGAATAAATAAAATATGTAGCCTGGCCAACATGGTAAAACCCCATCTCTACAAAAAATATAAAAATCAGCCTGAACATGGTGGCACATGCATGTAACCCCAGCCACTGGAGAGGCCGAGGCACGAGAATCACTGGAACCTGGGAGACAAAGGCTACAGTGAGCCAAGATCGCACCACTGCACTCCAGTCTGGATGACAGAGACCCTGTCTCAAAAAGTAAAAGATAAAAATAAATAAAAGATGTTAAATGTCAATAATAGACCGGATAAAGAAAATGTGGCACATATACACCATGGAATACTATGCAGCCATAAAAAAGGATGAGTTCATGTCCTTTGCAGGGACATGGATGAAGCTGGAAACCATCATTCTCAGCAAACTATCTCAAGGACTGAAAACCAAACACCGCATGTTCTCACTCATAAGTGGGAGTTGAACAATGAGAACACATGGACACAGGGAGGGGAACATCACACACCAGGGCCTGTTGGGGGGGTGGGGACCTGGGGGAGGGATAGCATTAAGAGAAATAACTAACGTAAATGACGAGTTGACGGGTGCAACAAACCAACATGGCACATGTAAACCTATGTAACAAACCTGCATGTTGTGCACATGTGCCCTAGAACTTAAAGTATATATATAAAAGATGTTAAATGGATGAAGGAGATGGAGGAAGAGTGACAGAAATGGCCCGGGGGTGAGATGTAAAGGAATTTAAGGCTGGGAGCCCAGCCAGGCCTGGTGATCTATCCGGATCTGCCACTGTGGGGAAAGCCCATCCCAACGGCACACAGCTGCCTTGAGAGGTGAGACATTACTAACTCACATATGATGATGGATGCTTGTCGTGAACTAGACAGACTTCCCTTTTCCATGGCCAGTTTTTGCTAATGATTTTTTTCAGTCGTGACAGCCGAAATTCTTAACTACTGAAGCAATCACAAGATGGTGTTTAATTTTTTTTCTTGAAGTTAAAATTTCTTTAAAGTAGAAGTAGAATTTGGAAATGAAGCATTCCCTTCAGAATAAATTAGTGAGTGTCTGTAGAAGAGAAAAACAATTAACACATTCATGCATTATGGCTTAGTTTTCACCTTTCTTTCCAAGGGCAATTTATCTAAGAAGAGCTGTTTGTCCTGATTTTGGTTGATTTATTCATGTGCTTGCATTTGCCTGAGTATATTTGAATTTCACAGTCTCTGCTTCCAGCCCAGGACAACACCCTTGTAAGCTCTGGACACAACCCTGGCGCATAAAGTCTGAGTGAAAAGTTCTAGACTGGTGCTTATCTGTGCCTCCAAAAGGAAGAAGCCAGCAACCTGTGAAAGTCAGGTCACTACATCTCAGCCCTGGAATAAAAGCCAGGAAACTTGGCATTAGCTTCTGATTTCACCATTATTTAGCCATGAGTCCTTGCAGGGCTCACCTAACTAATCTCTCTGAGCCTCCATTTCTTTGCTTGTAAAATGAGTGTTGAACCAGAAGCTCACAAAGGATCATTAAACTCTGCAATATTATGATTCTAAAGTTTACCCTTTCTGGCAGCAATCATAGTAAGTAGTTTTTTCCCCTCTAAACATTTTACCTCTGAACATTTCCCATATAAATATTTTAATCTGAAGATAACATTTGTGTGTGTATGTGTCTGTGTGTGTGAAAGTATAACTTTTATTTCACATGAGAATTAAAATTTATACTTAAAACTTCTCATAACTGTCTCAATGTTCTCTTTCTTCTTCCCACTAAATCTTTTTGTCCCATCTATAATGAGGACTTTTCCAGACACTGCACTAGCTGATGCGAAAAGCTTTGCTTTCCACTAAGAACTATGGCTCCCGGCTGGGTGCAGTGGCTCATACCTGTAATCCCAGCACTTTGGGAGGCCAAGGTGGGCAGATCTGAGGTCAGGAGTTCGAGTCCAGCCTGGCCAGCATGGTGAAACCCCGTCTCTACTGAAAATACAAAAATTAGCTGGGCATGGTGGTGTGCAACCGTAATCCCAGCTACTCAGGAGGCTGAGGCAGGAGAATCGCTTGAACCCGGGAAGCAGAGGTTGCACTCCATCCTGGGTGACAACATGAGACTCTGTCTCAGAAAAAAAAAAAAAAACAAACTACGGCTCTTTATACTTTTCTGTTTTATTTGGTATTCATTTATTTTACAGACCCATTTATTTTTTAAGGATTTTTCCCACTTTCCTACACTTTACTGTTCCCACCATCTGTTTTGAGTCTTTAATGATGCAAGTTGGACTTTTGTTGTTAATTTAAGAATATGCAATTGAATCAGAAGAATTTATGAAAACTAATTCAATAGACTCATTAATTAACATAACTCTAAGATTTTTTATACACATGGGATATACTTCAACTTTATTAATTTACACAATGCATTCAAACTCGAAAATAAGCTAGCCACAGTTTTTTATTGTGGAGTCCCCTCCTCATTCTTGTAAAACAGTTTTTTGTGGGTGTCTAAATGACTAGAAAACAAATAGCCAACCACAATTATTGGGGGATCTTAGGAGGTAAACAATGGTACCGCTTAGGATGCTACCACTCATGACGATTAGTTTCCAAATACTCCCTGGACCATGTGTCAGGCCTGGGAGATCGGGTAATGGAACATGGGAAACAGAACCTCGCTCTCTGATGCTGGCAGTGCCTTTGTAAGGTTTCCCTAGTGTCACTGGGGAATAATGTATTTTGATAAATTAACTCAGATAATTTTCCTCCATCACACTGCTCATCCAGTGCATGTCCTGGCCTTCCCCCAGGGAGCAGCCAAGTGAGGAGTGACCCAGCAGAACCAACAGACCAAGAGTCAGTCCTGGCATTTGACTCTCAGAAGGTCATTTATTATCCTAGGGCATCCTGGGCAAAGCAGTCTCCTGAGGAGTAGCTGCTAAGTAAAGAAGGAAAGAAAGCTGGGGTGGGGGTTGGGCAGACACCCCTGAGGGGTTGGTATGGGACCACACAGTTGATAGAACATCCGGGACGGAGACAATTAGCACCGCTCCACTTCGCAAGGGAAATACAAGAAGCCAGCAAAGTCATACACCTCCCTGCTTCCCAGCCCTACAATCTGTATTCCCAGCATGATGCAGGAGCAGAAATATGGGTCTAGCACATGGGCCTGAGAAGACCCAGGAGAATTTCTCTCTCACAGCTAAGAGAGGCAAATGGAGTACCTTATGTGCTCCCCAAAATAAAACACCAATGAGGCAAGTGACATCACAGTAACAATACTACTACTAATACTAATAATGGGAATCACTCACAGTATACAGCTTTTACTATGGCGCAGACACGATTTTAAATGTTTTTACATACTAACTCATTTAATCCTCCCAAGAGCCACATGAAGTAGATACTGTTATGAATAGCTCTAATTTATAGATGAGGTAATCAAAGCACAAAGAAGTGAAGTGAAGTGGCCAAGGTACAGAGCCCGTAATGAGCAGAGCTGGGATTCAAACCCAGAGAGTGCGGCGCCAGAGTCAAACTTAAGAGGCCTGGGGGTCAGGACAGAGGGTGCAGCAATGACACATGTGAGTGGCCAGGTAGGAATGAGGCTGTCTAAGGGAGACCATTCTGGAGAAATGACCACGTACTCTGGCCAGGTCCAGAAGAGCTACCTGCCTTCCCGGGCTGAGATCACAGACACCCCCAGCCCCACGAACGGAGATGCGACTCTGAGAAAAGGGGGACTCGAAACAGAAGTTCAGTCACGGAAGAATACAATAACTCTCGCACAGCTGTGTATGATGACTGTATTAGTTATTGCACCGATGCGGAAGGTCATAGATACAAGTTGCAAGGGATATGTTATGGGACCAGTAAGTAGCACAGTCCATCGATCTCATCAGCACATATTTGGGTCACAGATGATCTCTGCCTTGCTTGAAATATACACACACATATGTGTGTATATACATGTATGCATATGTGTATATATATGTGTGTGTGTGTTTTCCCATATGTATTATTTAAATTATAAAATACCTGCTCCTGGTACAAAACCACAAACAGAACCAAGGTGAGGAAATTAGTAAAAACCTCAAATGCTATTTTCCATCTTTTATGGGAGGAATTGTGTTCCCTCCAAAAATTCATATATGGAGTCCTAATCCCACCTACCTCAGAATGTGACTGGATTTAGAGACAGGGTCCTCAAAGAGGAAACTAAGTTAAAATGAGGTCGGCTGGGCGCGGTGGCTCACGCCCATAATCCCAGCACTTTGGGAGGCCAAGGCGGGCGGATCACCAGGTCAGGAGATGGAGACCAACCGCCTGGCTAACACAGCGAAACCCCGTCTCTTCTAAAAATACAAAAAATTAGCCCGGGCGAGGTGGCAGGCGCCTGCAGTCCCAGCTACTCGGGAGGCTGAGGCAGGAGAATGGCGTGAACCCGGGAGGCGGAGCTTGCAGTGAGCTGAGATCGCACCACTGCACTCCAGCCCGGGTGACAGAGCGAGACTCCGTCTCATAAAAAAAAAAAAAAAAAAAAAAAAAAAAAAAAAAAAAAAAAAAAAAAAAATTAGGCCATCAGGGTATGCCTGAATGCAGCAGGACTGGTGTCCCCACAAGAAGAGGAAGTTTGGATGCAGACACACACAGAAGGAAGGGGATGTGCAGACTCAGTGAGAAGGCGGCCATCTACAAGCCAAGGAGAGCAGTCTCAGAAGAAACCAATCCTGCTCCCATCGTGATCTCGGATTCTGAGCCTCCAGAACTGTGAAATAATAAATTCCCTTTGTTTAAACCATCCGGTCTGTGGGACTTTGTTACGGCAGTGTTGGCAAACTAATACACCGCCTCTGACCATTCCTACTCCCAAGCTTTCAACTGTGCAGACTTTCCTCATACTCACATTTGTGAAAGACAGAATAGAAAGGGATGTCATACATATATATGTACACATATATATGTGTTTTTTTTTCTTTGCAAAATGTATAATATATACCTCTGTGTCTGTGCATCTCAAATATCCCTCTCCTTTTTTTTTTTTTTTTTTTTTTTTTGAGACGGAGTCTCGTTCTGTCACCCAGGCTGGAGTGCAGTGGCGCGATCTCAGCTCACTGCAAGCTCCGCCTCCTGGGTTCACGCCATTCTCCTGCCTAAGCCTCCCAAGTAGCTGGGTCTACAGTAGCCTGCCACCACACCCAGGCTAATTTTTTGTATTTTTAGAAGAGACGGGGTTTCGCTGTGTTAGCCAGGCGGTTGGTCTCCATCTCCTGACCTGGTGATCCGCCCGCCTTGGCCTCCCAAAGTGCTGGGATTACGGGCGTGAGCCCCCGTGCTCGGCCCCCTCTCCCTGTTTTATAAGGAAACTAGCCACTGGATTTAGGGTGGGCCTAATTATATACATCTGCAAAAACCCTATTTCCAAATAAGGTATTATTTATTAATATAATATATATCTTATGTATATTAATATGTATATTACAAAATACATATTTTTTCTTTTTCTCCCTATTTTCTTTAAATTATAAAAAGATAATATGCATAAAGGTATTGCATAGTGTTTTAAGCGCACAGTTTGATGAGCGTTGGTAACTGTGTATAGCTGTGTAACCACCCTCACCATCAGGATACGGCAGTTCTCTCACCCAAAAACGTTTCCAAGTGCCCGTTCACAGCTAATTCTCTTCCTACCCAACACTACCCCCAGAATCCCAGGAAACCATTGATCTGTTTTCTGTCAACACAGTTTTGCCCTTTTTGAGAATTTCAAGTGAATGGAATGTTTGCTGTATTTCTGAGATTACTTTTAGGCACAAAAGCAATACTGCACTTCAAGTTATTCAATTGCACTTTTTATTTATAGGAATGTAAAAATAAAACGCAAAATAGGATAATAGGATGGTGCAGTGGAGAGCGCATGGGATAGGGATCATGGGGCTCTGGATCTGAGCCCTATCAACACAGCCTGCATCTGAGCTCCTGCCCCTTGCCTTGGCCCTTTGCTCACAGACTCATTTGTGTACAAATGCTTCCCAAATGCTCTGGGAAAATCCCCCAAATATTATTATTATTATTTTGAGATGGAGTCTCGCTCTGTCACCCAGGCTGGAGTGCAGTGGCACAATCTCGGCTCACTGCAACCTCCACCTTCAGGGTTCAAGTGATTCTCCTGCCTCAGCCTCCTGAGTAGCTGGGACTACAAGCATGCACCACCATGTCTGGCTAATTTTTTGTATTTTAGTAGAAAGGGGGTTTCACTGTGTTGCCCAGGCTGGTCTCGAACTCCTGAGCTCTGGCAGTCTGTCCGCCTCAGCCTCCCAAAGTGCTAGGATTACAGATGTGAGCCACCATGCCCGGCCCCCCAAATAGTATTTACTATTTTGACATCAGACATGATTTTGTAAATATTTTCAGATGGGAGAAAGTAAGATAAAATGATGAGGAATGGGCTCCAAGTGAGTGTTAGGACTGGACACAGAAGACAGGCAACCCTTGCTGCCCACGACATTGGGTTTCTTCCTTCAATCCACATCCTGCCCATGCCTAAGAAAGCCCCAGGGACAAGTCTGTGATGAGGGGAAAAGCTCATCAGGAGCATGACATTTTTAAGGTTTATCCAGCCCCCAGCAAGAACGTGTTCTCCTTCAGAACATTCAAGGAGAGCTTCTTGGTGGCAAAATGAAAGGTCAACATGTGACATTAGCTTTCTCCCACCCTTGTTCATGACTAAAAGTGTACCAGATTGAAACTAGATTTGGGCTCTATTTACAAATTAAAGAGCAGTTCAGGTAAAGTTTTGCCTTTCCAACTTGTCCCATAGCAACTCTTTGTCTGGCATGACATTGAAGGTGAAAGCCAGGGCTAACCACAGGAGAAAAGAGATGGGAGACAGTGTCCCCCATGGGGGCTTCAGAGCCAGACACACTAACTAATGTCCTGGCTCTGTTGCTAGCCAGCCTTGTGTCCCTGGGCAGGGCAGGTCAGCTTCCTTAGTCTCACCCTCACCGTCATCAAAAGGCCCCCACATACCTGGGCTTCACATCATTGTCTGGAGTTTTAAAGAAGAAAACAGGCATTCAGAAGTGATTCACCAGCCCCATTCCCTACTATATGTTTTAGGAATATACCCCAATTGCCTGACATTTCTTTCTCAAGAATTCTTTCACAACACCAAGGAGACTTGGCTACCAACAATCCCTCCAAGTGTGCACACTGTCTGATGACATTATTTTACAGCAGCAGTCTTGAAAAACTTTTCTTCCTTGTGTGATCCCTGAGAGAAATTGAAAAAATGACGCCCACTCTTAACATATTTTTAGCATAACGTCTAAACATTTTAAAGTACGTTGAGATAACCGCAAAGGATGTAATTTCAGGTGTAATGTCTATTACACCCAAGCTCTGAATATATTTTTTGACAAAATCTTTGAGATTCAAATAATTCCATTCGTGGAAAATTATCCTATAAACTACATGGTAAGCAAGGTGTGTTCTCAAGCAGACTAAGTTTAGGAAAGATGATGTGCAGAAGCTAAAGACACCGTTACAAATGTGCAAACCGGCCGGGTGTGGTGGCTCATGCCTGTAATCCCAGCACTTTGGGAGGCCGAGATGGGTGGATCATGAGGTCAGGAGTTCGAGACCAGCCTGGCCAAGATAGTGAAACCCAGTCTCTACTAAAAAATACAAAAATGAGCTGGGCGCGGTGGCGGGGGCCTGTTATCCCAGCTACTCGGGAGGCTGAGGCAGGAGAATCGCTTGAACCTAGGAGGCGGAGGCTGCAGTGAGTTGAGATTGCACCATTGCACTCCAGCCTGGGTGACAGAGTGAGACTCCATCTCAAAAAAAAAAAAAAAAAAAAAAAAGCAAACCATGTTTCCTCAGTTAAAAGTCCATTAGTTATATCTCCTCCTGTGCTTGGTCCTTAGCTGTTTAGATTTCCTACTGACACCCGGGGAGCTGATCGGAAAAGAGGATCACAGAGTACACCTATGGATTTGACACTCAGAACACATCATTTTTAACATCCCCTCTTTACTGACAACAGCCAATAAGTGATCTTTAATACAACTGAAATGTCTGCAAACAGTACAGTTTAGGCAACCACTAAATTATACTAGTAAGTAACATTAGGTATCATTTTCTGAAATTTCTTTTTTTTTCACTTTTAAAACCAAAAGATAGGAAAAAGTATACATTTCATTTTAAAAGATACTTCTAACATTCAATAACTGTTCTCATGTGTGGACTGAAATGTATAATTATCAAACAAAAAGAGTGTGTCTTGCACTTGTCACTTTCACTTTAACAATTTTCAAATGCAATAGTAAAATGCAAATATAAACTCCAAGTGGCCACACAGAGTGACAACATTGAAACAACTTACATTCTGTTTTTTCATCTTTTTCATCACCATGCCCCAGTGTTTAACTTATTTTTTTAAAAGTACCATACAGGTCTGAGACATGCCCTGTGCCCAGTTCCACCCCGTTAGGCACTTATTATATGATCAAAATGTACGTGTGTCACTGAGTGTGCTGGCAGTCTCTGTGCAACTCTTGGTTCTCTGAGTTAACGTCCATGTAGAATATAATTAAAATATGCTAATTTGAAGCTTACATATATATTATTATAACGCAAAAGTAACCATAGCAATTCAGAACTCTTAGATCAACAAAATAATTTCTAGGGGAGGAATATTTTCATGCTAACATTGTTTAGAATTGCATAGTGATAACATATAGCAGATCGAATTTTGTTCAGTTTTATTATTATGTTTAAATTCTCTATCGCCCCCTCCCCCCCGCCCTTTGAAAGCCTGCATTTGCCGTAGGTGGGTCCTACAACTCTGGCTTCTCTTCACCAGTAGAGGATAAATACCCATTCTTGGGAAATAGTAAAACAGAAGGAATTAAGTGAGAGAAATTAGTACTGAAGATGAAGTTCTCTGCTTTTTTCCCTCACAATCCTACTTCAGAATTGGACCGGTGACCCATAAGGGAGGGTATCCGCTCCATGCAGAAATACTGTCTGTTTATGGCTGTTAATAGGCAGAATGGATATTAATTGGATAATAACTAGAGCGCAGCCAGATGGATCATGTTGCAGGTTTACAGAATCTTGACAGTGTGGGTGGGATACCCAACACCCAAAATAATACAGTCTGTTTGAAAATACCTAAGATGGAATAGTGTTCAATTGTCTCCTGTCTACTAAAAGCCCAGTTAGATTTATGAGTCGGCACAGTCCAAAAAACACAGTACAGTCAAATACGTCTTCTACAAGTAAATGTGTTCATTTAGTCCTACCTCATGATACACCTTTATTTTATATTCCTTTACAATCAATCTTTCTTTCTGCCTCACCCATCCACACACATACTAGTGTATATATACATACAATTTTTTCATGGCTGTAAATAGAGTATATATATTTATATAACTGTAACCTCTTGAAAACATTTTCATTGTGAAATGCATCATAAGCATACATGTAAAAGTATAAAGATGTATTCTAAAATGATAATAAAAGTACCCACCACCCAGTAAAAAGAAGAAAACATCGTGAGTATCCTTTGAGATTGATACCGAGTACCTCCACGCCTAAACATCTCTTGTTCTCTACTATCCCCACAAAAGTTAGTCCTTCTCTTCAAGGTTATATTTTTATCATTTAACCAAATATGCGTGAATCACCGAATAATACAATGCTTACTTTTGCCTGATTTTAAACTTTATATAATTGGGATCATGAGATATCCTGTGCTTATTTTCATGAATATTGTTTTTGAATTGTATCCTCGTTAAAGCCTTTTACTGATTCATTTGTATAATTCTACCATATGACTATAACGTGCTTTCTCTTTCCATTCTAGAGCCAAATGCCATGCCTGGATTATTCCAGAATTTTGCTAATATGAACAATGCTGCTAAGATGAGTGTCCTTGATCACTTGCACAGTTGCTTCTCTGGTCTATAATATATTCGCTGGAGTAGAGATGCCAAGTCATAAATATGTAAGAGTTCAACTTCAATAGACATCACCACAACATTTTCCAATGTGGTTTGCGAATGCACACTTCCACCAGCATTAGATTAGCATTCCCTGTGTTCCACACACTTGTGCATACTTGGCATGGTCAGAGTCTTTGATTTTTTTCCAGTTTGGTTAATTAAAATGATATCTCACTGTAGTTCTAATTAATTTGCATTTTCATGATTATTAATGACATCGAGGAACTGTTATATGCTTATTGGTCATGTATATTTTCTCTTCTATGAAATGTTTGTTCATGGTTTTGCTCATTTTTCTATGACATTGTTTGTTTTCTCAATTTTTAGAAGTCTTTTATATATTCATGATTCTAATGCTTTGTTGGTGGGTGCTGCAAATATCTTCTTCCAGTTGGTGGCTACTTTTTACTTTAATAGTATCTTTTGATGAGCAGAAGTTTTAAATTTTATTAATGCAGGTGATCTAAATTTTAATATTTTACATGACTTTAATTAATTTCAACTTAAAAAGCCATGCAGAAGAATGGTTGCTTAATGGCTTTTTAAGAAGCCATTCTTCTGCATATGGATATCCAGTTTTCCTAGCAGCATTTATTTTAAGACACTGTTTTTTGGCCCCAATGAGTGTTCTTATCAGTCTAAAACCTACTAAGTAACTTTACCATTTTTTCAAATAATAGAGGACCTTTATGCCCTTTCTCAATTTGCATGCTCTTATTTTCCAGTAGTTAAAAGTCATTTGGGTTTTTATTAACTCCTCATAGTGGACATTATTGCTTTTGCTTTATATAGTCCATGATTGTTTAGATTAAGCCACACTTACCCACTTACCACATTCATTATTTATCAATCCTTTTGATATCTCAAACTTTCATCCTGAGATAATTTTTCTTCTTCCTAAAATATATTTTGTAGACATTTCTTTGGTAAAGATAGGGTAGTGATACATTCCTTTCACTTTTTTGCATGATAATTTTGCTCTTGTTGAAAGATAGTTTCATTACATGTAGAATTCTAATTGTTATTTTATCAGAGCACATGAAACATTGTCTTCTACAGCCTTGTAGCTTCCATTTTTACATAGAAGTTATCTGTCAGTCATTTTTTGATAGGCAATCTGTCTTTTATTTCTAGTTATTGTATTCAAAAAGTTGACATATAAAAATTGTACATATTTATGGGGTACATAGTGATGTTTTGATACATACAATGTATAGTGATCAGAACAGAGTAATTAGCATAGTCTATCATCTCAAACATTTATCTTTTTTTGTGTTGAAAACATTCAATATTCTTCTAGCTATTTGAAACTATATATTATTGTTAATTAGAGTTATTCTACAGTGCTATAGAACACTAGAACTTACTCCTATCTGTAATTTTGTATCCTTTAATAACTCTCTCCCCACTCTGCCCTTCTCAATCTTTAGTGTCCACTGCTCTACTTTCTACTTCTATGAGATCAATATTTTTTAGCTTTCACATATGAGTGACAACATGTGGTATCTGCCTTATTTCACTTAGCATAATATTCTCCAGTTCCATCCATGTTGCCACAAATGACAGGATTTTATTCTTTTCCTTAGCCTAATAGTATTCCATCACATATATCTACATATTAATATCACATTTTCTTTGTTCATTCATCTATTGTTGGACACCTAGGTTGATTCCATATCTTGGCTATATAAATAGTGCTGCAATAAGCATGGGGGGTGCAGATGTCTCTTTGAAATATTGATTTCCTGCCCTTTGCATAAATGCCCAGTAGTGGGATTGCTGGATGCTATTAGTAGTTCTATTTTTAGTTTTTTGAGGAACTTCCATACTGTTCTCCACAGCAGCTGTACTAGTTTACATCCTCATCAACAGTGCGTAAGTTCCCTTTTCTCTGCATTCCTGCCAGCATTTGTTATTTTTGTCTTTATGATAATAGCCATCCTGACTGGGGTGAAATGATACCTCACTGTGGTTTTGATTGGCATTTCCCTGATGATTCATGATGCTGAACACTTGTTTAATGTATTTTTTGGTCATTTGTATGTCTTCTTTTGAGAAATGTCTGTTTAGATCATTTGTCCATTTAATTTTCTTTCTTTTTTTTTTTTTTGCTATTGAGATATTTGAGTTCCTTGTACATTCTGGATATTAATCTCCTGTCAGATGAAAAGTCTGAATATATTTTCTTCCATTCTGTAAGTTGTCTTCCCACTCTTGATTGTTTCCTTTACTGTACAGAAGCTTTTTAGTTTGATATAATCCCCTTTGTTTATTTTTGCTTTTGTAGTCTGTGCCGTTGGGGTCTTATTCACAAAATCTTTTCCCAGACCAATGTCCTGCAGCATTTCTCCTATGTTTTCTTGTACTAGTTTTATGTTTTCAGATTTTACATTTAGGTCTTTGATCCATTTTGAGTTGGCTTTTGTATAGGATGAGAGATGAGAGTCTAGTTTCATTCTTCTGTATGCGGATATCCGATTTTTTCAGGACCATTTATTTAAGACACTGTTTTGTTTTGCCCCAGTGAGTGTTCTTCACACCTCTGTCAAAAATCAGTTGGCTATAGATATGTGGATTAATTTCTGGGTTCTCTCTTCTGCTCTATTGGTCTCTGTATCTGTTCTTATAACAGTACCATGCTGTTTTGGTTACTACAGCTTTGTAGCATATTTTGAAGTCTAGTAGTGTGATACCTCTAGCTATGTTCTTTTTGCTGAGGATTGCGTTGGCTATTCTTGGTCTTTTGTGGTTCCATATACATTTTTATGATTCTTTCTATTTCTGTGAAGAATATCATTATTATTTTGATAGAGATTGCATTGAATCCATAGTTTGCTTTGGGTAGTATGGTCATTTTAACAATGTTAGTTCTTCTTATCCATGAGCATGAGATGTGTTTCCATTTGTATCCTCTTCAACTTCTTTCATCAGTGTTTTGTAGTTTTCCTTACAAAGGTCTTTCATCTCTGTGGTTAAGTTTATTCCTAGGTTTTTAAAAATGTAGCTATTGTAAGTAGGATTGCCTTTTTTATTTCTTTTTCATTAGTTCATTGTTCGGGTACAGAAACACTACTGATTTTTGCATGTTGATTTTGTAACCTGCAACTTTACTGAATTCACTTATCAGTTCTAAGAGTTTTTTGATATAGCCTTTAGGTTTTTATATATATAAGTTAATGTGTCTGCAAACTGGGACAATTTGATTTCCTCCTTTCCAATTTGGATGTCCTTTATTTGCCAATTGCTCTGGCTAGGGCTTCCATTACTATGTTGAATACGAATGGTGAGTGGACATCCTTGTCTTTTTCCAGTTTTTAGTGAAAAAGCTTTCAAGATTTCCCCATTCAGTATGATGTTAGCTGTGGGTTTATCATATGTGGCCTTTATTATGCTGAGGTACTTTCCTTCTGTAACATCTTAATTGAGAGTTTTTATCGTGATGGGATATTGAATTGTAAAAAATGCTTTTTCTACATCTTTGGAGACAATCATACAATTTTTTTGTTTCATTCTATTGATGTGATGTATTATATTTATTGATTTGCATATGTTGAATCATCCTTGCATTCATGAGATAAATCATACTTGATCATGGTGTATTATCTTTTTGATGTGTTGTTGGATTTGGTTAGTATTTCATTGAGGATTTTTGTGTCTATGTTCATTAAGGATATTAGACTGTATAGCCTTTCTCATTTTTTGATTGTGTCCTTATCTAGTTAGTTACACTGGCCTCATAGAATGAGTTAGGAAAAATTTCTTCTACTTCAATTTTTTGGAATAGTTTAAGAAGAATTAGCATAATTATCTTCAAGGGTTTGGTAGATTTCAGCAGTGAAACCATCCAATCCTGGGCTTTTCTTTTTTGGGAAATTTTTATTACTGATTTAATCTTATTAATTGTTATTGATCTATTTGGGTTTTCTATTTCTTTTTGGTTCAATCTTGAGAGGTTGTATGTGTTCAGGAATTTATCTACTTCCTCTAGGTTTTTAAATTTACTGGCATATAGATGTTCATTATAGTCTCTAATGATCCTTTGTATTTCTGTGGTATTCGTTGTGATGTTTCCTTTTTCATTTCTGATTTATTTGGGTCTTCTCTCTTTTTTTCATGGTGTAGCTAAACGTTTTTAAAATTTTGTTTATCTTTTCAAAAATCGACTTTTTATTTCATTAATCTTTTGTATTTTTTTCTTTAGTCTCAATATTATTCATTTCTGCTCTGATCTTTATCATTTCTTTCCTACTAACTTTGGATGTGGTTTGTTCTCACTTTTCAAGTTTCTGGAGATGCATCTCAAGTTGATGATTTGAAATCTTTCTAGTTTTTCAACCTAGGAATTTATTGCTATAAACTTGCCTCTAATATAGCTTTCGCTGTGTCTCATATGTTTTGGTATGTTGTGTTTCTGTTTACATTTGTTTCAAGGAATTTTTAAATTTCACTTTAAATTTTTTCCTTCACTCATTGGTCACTCAGGAGCAGGTTAATTTTTGTGTATTTGTATAGTTTCAAATATTCCTCTTGTTATTGATATCCAGCTTTATTCCATTGTGGTCAGATTAAATACTTGATATAATTTCATTTTTTTAAATTTTTTTATTTTGAAACAGAGTCTCACTCTATTGCCCAGGCTGGAGTGCAGAGGCATGACCATGGCTCACTGCATCCTTACTACAATCCTCTTGGGCTCAAGAAATCCTCCCACCTCAGTCTCCTGAGTAGCTGGGACCACAGGTGTGTAGCACCACAGGTGGCTAATTTTTTAATTTTTTGTAGAGACAAAGGCTCTCTCTGTTGTCCAGGCTGGGCTCAAACAATCCTCCTGCATTGTCTTCCCAAAGTGCTGGGATTACACCATGCCTGGCCATAATTTTGATTTTGAAAAGCTTTTTGAGATTTGTTTTGTGTCCTAATATATGGTCAAGCCTGGAGAATGTTCCATGTGCTGATGAAAAAAATGCATATTCTGCAGCTATTGGGTGAAATATTCTGTAAATGTCATTAGGTTTGTTTCATTTGGTCTATAGTGCAGTTTAAATCTGATGTTTCTTTTTTGACTTTCTGTGTAGATGATCTGTCCAAGGCTGAGAGTGGGGTGTTAAAGTCCCAACTATTATTGTATTGTAATCTATCTCTCCCTTTAGATTTAATAATATTTGCTTTATATATCTAGGTGTCCTAATGTTAGGTGCATACATTTACAATTGTTATATTATCTTGCTGAATTAATCTCTTCGTCATCATATAATGCCATTGTCTCTTTTTGTAGCTTTTGTCTTGAAGTCTGTTTTGTCTGATATAAGTACAGCTACTTTGCTTGCTTTTGGTTTCTGTTTGCATGGAGTATCTTTTTCCATGACTTCACTTTCAGTCTATGTGTGTCTTTATAGGTGAGGTGAGTTTCTTGTGGGCTGTATGTTGTATCTTGTATTTTTAATCCATTCAGTCAGTCTGTATCTAAATGGAGATTTTAATCCACTTACATTCAAGGTTATTATTGATAGGTGAGGACTTTTATCATCCTATTAATTGTTTTTTTTTACTTGTTTTGTATATCCTTTGTTCCTTACTTCCTCTCTTATTTTTGCAGTTGGGTGTTTTTCTGTAGTGATTCCTTTTTCTTTCTCCTTTGTGTATTAGCTCCACCAATAAGTTTTATAGTTCTGCATGTTTTCATGACAGTGGTTATTGTCTTTTCACTTCTAGATGTAAGACTCTCTTGAGTGATTCTTGTAAGGTTGGTCTAATGGTGATGAACTTTCTTAATTTTTGCTTGTCTGTGAAAAATTTTATTTCTCCTTCATTTCTAAAGAATAGCTTTGCTGGGTATAATATTGAATGGCAGGTTTTATTTTTTTTCTTTCACTACTTTGACTTTATCATTCTATTCTTTCCTGGCCTACATGGTTTCTGATGAGAAATCTGCTGTTAATCTGACGGAGATTACCTTTTATGTGACTTGAAGCTTTTCTTTTGCTGTTTGTCTTTAACTTTTGACAATTTGACTAAAATGTGCCTCAGAGAGGACCTGTGGGGGTTATATCTATTTGGGGTTCTTTGAGCTTCCTGGATCTTTCTCCCAAGACTTGGAAAATTTTCACATTAAATATGTTTTCTGCACCTTTTCCCTTCTCTTCTTCCAGAATGTCCACAATGCAAATATTTGTTCACTTATTGATATCCCATAAATTCTTTGACTTAATTCCTTTTTATTATTTATTTAATTTCATCTGTTTTTTTGCCTGCATTATTTCAAAATACAGAAGAAAGAAATTCTTTCTTCTGCTTGGTCTGTTCTGGTGTTGAAGTTCTCAATTGTATTTTTTATTTCATTCACTGGGTTCTTCAGCTGTAGAATTTGGTTCATTTTAATTTTAAATGGTATCTATCTCTGTTGAATTTCTCAAATAATGAATTATTGTTTTCATGATTTCATTGAATTGAATATATTTTCTTATATTTCACTGAATTTCTTTAGAATTATTATTTTGAATTCTTTTTCTGTCATTTCATGATTGGGGTTTATTACTAGAGAATTATTGTGTTCCTTTAGAGGTCTGTTTCCTTGCTTTTTCATGTTTATTGTGTCTCATTGATTTCTATACATCTGATGAAACAGTCACCTCTTCCAATTTTATGGAGTAGGTTTAATAGGAAAAGACTTACTCATTTATGTGGGTCTTGGGGTATGGGTTCAATGCAGTGCATTGGTTTTGGTTCTGGGTAGTCACTGTAGTATAGTCTCCAGTAGTTTCTTAAGCTGTAATCCATACTAGCGACATTTATGAATGTCTCAGTGGCCTAGGCTTAGACAGTTTGTGGTGGTAGCGGTGCAGCTTTCCCAGAGGTGGGCTTGCTGAGCTGTTCCTCAGATTGGTGGCATATGCCTGCACACAGTGGGTCAGCCTACTTGGAGTCTGGCTCACTGGGGTTGGGACCACAGGGCTGTTTCTCTGTCTAGGGGCAAATGGTTTCTCAGCTGGCCTGGGGGCATACCTGCCAGGGGCAGTCTGTGTGGCTATTTCTCAGGCCCAGGACATGGGTTCACAGCTGCTCAGCCAGCCTAGGGATGTGTCTGCCAGGGGTGGCCCATGGTGCTGTTTCTTAGGCCGCTGACCCTCTCTAGTCATTTTGAAGATTCTTTTTGTGTTTAGTGTTCTGAAATTTGACATCAGTGTAGCTAGATATAGATTTGTTTTCATTTTATCCTGCTGGGAATTTTGTTTGGCTTTTGGAACCTGATACTTTTAATCAACTCTGAAAAACTGTCAACTATTAGATCTTTAAATTTGGAAGGAAATAATAAAGACAACGGGGAAGAATTACTCTTCCCATTTTCTCTGTTACTTACTTCTCAAAATTTGATTAGATGTTAGAATTTATCACTCTTTTCTTCAAGTCTTTTAACCTTTCTTTTATATTATTTATGTTTCTGCCTTTCCATGATACATTCTGCGTACTTTTATGTGCTTTATCTTCTAGTTTATCAACTGTTTGTTTAACTGTGTCAAATCTGCTGTTTAATATTTCTATTAAGTCTCTAATTTCAATTATATTTTTCATTTGCAGAGATTCCATTTGGCTACTTATCAAAGCTTCTAGTCCTTTTTGAGAATCCTTCATCCTCTTTTCTTCAACATACTCTCTTATTTCTTAAAAAACATTATGTTAAGCATATGAAACTGCAGATCGTTACCAGATTTGACCTATAAAAATGGCAATTTCATATGATCTAATAATTATTCTATAATCTGAATATAATCACAATGTCTGCAATCTTTATGTGTTGGATTCTGCCATTTGTGCTCTTTGCTGATTTATCCTCATGTTGTTTTGTTTTCTTATGTTTCCAGTGACTTTTGTTTGTATCTGGAAATGTTTGTAGTCTGTATTTAATGTGTGTTTCTCCAGAGAGGAGATGTGTTTGCTTCTTCCTGGTAGCTGGGGGCAGTACTGAAATAGAGAAAGTTTAAATTGTTTGCTTGGATTTTTGGGCCACATGGGGTTTAGTGAGACACACCAGCAAGAGTAGACTTAGAATTTGGAATTAGGAATTTTCTAGGAAGACTTTTTCTCTTTTCTTTCACTCTCTTAATAGCCAAAGACAAAATGATTATTTCCATCATCTCCTTCTCCAACGCCTTTTCCCCCTACTCATCTAATAATGGAATTGCTCTTCAGGAGTCTCTGAACTGACTGCCACGCTACTCAATTTTTTACTTGATACTCATATACATAGGCTTTTAAAATTCATGCCCGAGGCTACCCAAGATGGACAGATGTCCTCTGAGAAAAGACTAATCTAAAACTAGTCTACTTTCTTGAATTCTTATTTCCTATTTTAAGGGCTCTAAAAATTTCCCTTACTTTCTTACCAGTTTAGTGTTCTGCCCCAAAGGGTATTGTTCTGGTTGTACGACCAGAGCAATATTTGGCTATATGACAAGAACAAAACAGAAGTCCTAGTCTCTTTGTCACTAGGTATTATATCCAGTTTCTTGAACAATATGAACTCAATGAGGTACTAATGAGAAATAATTTTACTTTTCCCTTGTGACATCTTGGGCAAACCCTTTAGCTTTCTGGTCACTTGCAATTCAGTCCAGTTTAAAATTTAAATCCCATTTATCTTTTTTTTCCCTTCTACCAGCGTTGTCTAGAGGACCTAGACAGGAACAGGGTGGGCTCGGCTTCCTCCTTTCCTCTCTCTTCTTCTTCTTCAGTCTCCACAATGATGCTCCCTTTACCCTCCAAGGGTCACAGGGATCCTGGGGGTGGTGAGGTCACTGCTCCATGTATTTCTCCTTAAGCATCACACTATAATATGGGCCCTATTTGCCTTTTGGTGTGGGCTGCCCTATGCAGCCTCTTAGCCTCAAGAAGCAGACACCAGTCTCAGTTCATATACATCCACGAACTCTAAGAGGGACCTGCAAATGGCCCATGAACTTTTCCATATTTTCCTCTCTGGCAGCAGAAGCAAGGATGAGCTATGGGTTCAACAGCTCAGCAAGAATCCAGTCAGGGAGAAGGTTAACACCCTGCTTCTTGTGGGACCCCCATTCATCACCAGTGATTCCCCTGGAGCCCTCCTCATTTGGCTTAGTGGGAGGAAAAAGTTAGATTTAGAAAGTGTTCTTTAGGAATACCTGTAAACTGTGACTCTATAGAGTGTCCTCTTTAGACTCCCAACCCACCCTCCACCCAACCTAGAAGTTTACTTTTATACCTGGATAAACGTGGAGGTTTTAGACAATTTTGATAGTCAACAAATGTCATCAATGATCAGCTCAACCAATGTTTCTGTTATTATTAATTCTCACAAAAAATAATATTCTAGGGGCATATTATCTGAGGAATATATAGGATAGATCGCTGTAGAAAATCCTGAGCCAATGATATTGTTCTTGGATCTAGAAAAATGATGTCGTAGAACTTGAATTAAGTGTTGGAATTCAAATTTTATATAAAAATGACTTCAAATTTCCTGTGGCCGCAACCGATGGTAGAATTAGAATTTGTTTGTAAAAAACATGCCTTATTAAAGTCAATGTGTTTAAGGAGAACAAAGCCTATATAAATGACACAACAATAACTTCTAAATTTAGCTTTTAAATTTGTGTATATATAATATGTGGCATAATTATTTTAACATGCCAGTAACAACAATGTTTTGTGTTTAAAGCTTTTATCTGGCACCACTGTCTTCAGTAGAACAGAGTAACAAAATCAACTGCACAAGGAGCTAAGCTGAAAACTAATGTTCTCCATCCTCACAATGTGTACAGACTTTCTGTCAGAAATATGATTTTGTTAGGCTCTTCCCACCAGCACTTCCTCCAGCCATTTTAGTGTATAGAATTCAGTGCTGCAACCGATGATGCAGTGAAATCCATAGTCATTGTTGCTCCAGAGCGTGATGTCCACTGCAGTTTCCCAATTCTTTCTCCAAAAAAGAGTCAATGATCCCGGGTGAGCTACACTAAATCTGGATTTCATTCTCTTCTCAAATTTTATCTTACCAGAAACATGACTTTTTATTTAATTAATTTTTTTTGAGATGGAGTTTTGCTCCTGTTGCCCAGGCTGGAGTGCAATGGCGTGATCTCGGCTCACCGCAACCTCCGCCTCTGGGGTTCAAGCAATTCACCTGCCTCAGCATCCTGAGAAGCTGGGATTACAGACATGCGCCACCATGCCTGGCTAATTTTGTATCTTTAGTAGAGACGGGGTTTCTCCATGTCAGTCAGGCTGGTCTCCAATTCCCAACCTCAGGTGATCCACCCGCCTTGGCCTCCCAAAGTGCTGGGATTACAGGTGTGAGCCACCGTGCCTGGCCCAGGTTTTTTTTTTTTTTTAATAGAAACATTTAAAAAGAAATTTTAGAGTACAATGAGGGGTTTGTATGGTGTATTTTGACTTTTAATAACTGCCTGTCTTTTCCTTCCTTCATTCCACTTAGCATTTCTTCTTCCAGGAGAAAAAAATCAAACAAGGAAAAATATTGAAAAGATGAACTGGCCGGGCGTGGTGGCTCAAGCCTGTAATCCCAGCACTTTGGGAGGCCGAGACGGGCGGATCACGAGGTCAGAAGATCGAGACCATCCTGGCTAACACGGTGAAACCCCGTCTCTACTAAAAAATACAAAAAACTAGCCGGGCGAGGTGGCGGGCGCCTGGAGTCCCAGCTACTCGGGAGGCTGAGGCAGGAGAATGGCGTAAACCCGGGAGGCGGAGCTTGCAGTGAGCTGAGATCCGGCCACTGCACTCCAGCCTGGGCGACAGAGCGAGACTCCGTCTCAAAAAAAAAAAAAAAAAAAAAAAAGAAAAGATGAATTAATGTGACATTTAGAGTAAGATTTTAATGACACAAAGGCCAGGAATATCAGAGATATGCCTTTGCTTTCACAGTTATAAGTTGACAGGATTTCAAGAGGTTGTTACTAAGATGATTCTTGTAAGGAGAAAAATTCATATATTTAAATAAAACATGCTACAGTGAAGTTATATTTAAGGCAACCACAGCATAATCAATATTTAATTAAGCATTGTCATTTTCAGAGTTGGCCCTACAAAAGCCACACCCTTCTTTCCATCAGTATTGGCTGTGCTACAAACGTTTTTGGAAATCCTCTTTGGAAATAAACTTATGAAACAGCTTTTAAGGACAACAAGAAAACTGACTTTATTTACCCAGAGTCACACCTTATTTAAACCACAATTGGCATTTCCCTGTTTCATTGCAGACTTTATTCACCAAACTGACTTCCAATTACTTTTTATAAAACAAAAGGAAAAAGGAAAAGGAAAGCTATTTTTATTGTGAAATATTATACAAACAGAAAAGTGCTAAGAAGAAATACTGTGGGAACAGTTTACATTATTTTTTAAAAATCATGCTACCATGACTGATGTTAAACAAATTTTTTTTCAGCACTCTGGTAGTCTCTTGCAGGTACTGTCCCAATTACAACATACTCCCTGCCCCTTAGAGGTAAACAGTAGCCACTGCCCATCACAAATTTTTTTAATATAGTTGTTACATTGGCATCCATTTTTAGGCCTAACACAAGTTAACCCAGGTGTACCTCATCACCTTTGGCCTGTTTAAAACTTCCCCTCCCCATGCGGTTGAGATGTAGCCTCCTTGTTCCTCATCTCCCTGACCCAAACCTGACACAGTCCACAGCTGCTGACCATGGTAGAACCTAATGGTCAACACGAAAGTCAGGTAAATAAGCTCTCATCTTTGCATGTGTTTTATTTAAACTAGCAAATCCATAACCCCCATGGCATAGGGGATAACGTCCATGGGCCTTAATAAAGGCATCGTCTGACAGGTGCTCTCTTGGATTGCCAAATGTCCCCAGGGCAAAAATAAGCACCCAAAGCCACCATCATATCTATGGATGTTTATGTTAGCATGAATCTTGGCCCAGTAACTCTTTAGTCTCTTGTTAACTCTCCAGTGACATCAAGTGAATTTTTTTTTTTACCAGATTTTATAATTGCTCTCATTCAGACAATTGGTCTGAGTAGGCTAGTCTACTATTCTCCAAAGCAGAATCTCCAAATCAATTTTGATTATATAAATGTATATACAGTTATGAATTCATGGCTTTGCTTTTGTTGAGGATATTTAAACAAGTTCTAAAAGCTCTTACTGGAGAAAAAAATCTGAAAAATCAAAGCAATGGAAGCATTATTGAAATAAATATACCACTTCTCAAAGTGAATATTTGAAGAGATTATTTTATATAGGTATAAATTCTGGCATGTTAATTAAGAATACATTTTATTTTATAACTAATTGATTTAATTCCATCACAAATGTGGAAATAATATGATTAGTTATGATATCCGAAATATATTTTAAACTAAATTAGACCTGGACAAATACAATTTATAACTTTATTAAGCAATTTAAGCTGAATGCTTATTAAATAATTCTACTACATAAGTTCATGTTAGTATAATTTGCTTTCAAAATTAATATTATTTATATTTTTTCCAATAAAACTTCAGAAGAAAACTAAACTTTTGTTTCTTTTTTCAGTTAATAAATCTCAATGTTTCTTAAAAAAAAAAAAAACACTGTGTCATTTACTTTAAACTATACTGCGTTTAGTGTAATTTTGGCACTGTATTAGTTTTCTATGGCTGCTGCAACAAATCACCACAAACTTTGTGGCTTAAAACAAGAGAAATTTATTATCTCACAGTTCTGGAGGCCAGAAGTCCACAATTGGTTTCACTGGGCCACAATCAATGTGTTGGCAGGGCCATACTTTCTCTGGAGGCGCTAAGGAAGCTTCTGGTGGCTGCCAGCATCCTTGGCTTCTGGCCACATCACTCTAATCTCTGCCTCTGAGGCCATACAGCCTTCTCCTCTTCTATACTAAATTTTCCTCAGACTCTCATTTACAAGGATACATGTCATTGCATTTAGGGCACACCCAGATAATCTAGGACAAGCTTGTCCAACCCGTGGCCCATGGGTCACATGTGGCTCAGGATGGCTTTGAATATAGCCTAACACAAATTCGTAAATTTTCTCAAAACATTATGAGATTTGTGTGTGTGTCTGTGTGATTTTTTTTTCTAGCTCATCAGCTATCATTAGTGTCAGTGCATTTTATGTGTGGCCCAAGACAATTCTTCTTCCAGTGTGGCCCAGGGAAGTCAAAAGATTAGACACCCCGATCTAGAATAACCTACCCATATCAAGATACTTAATGTAACCACACCTGCAAAGACCCTTTATCAACAAATGTTTACATACGTAAAGAACTGGAAGCTGATATTTTGGGGGGCCATTATTTCGCCCACTACATGCATCCAACAAATTACCTCTATTTTGAGGCATTTTAAAAGTTTTTCCTTCCAATGATACAGAAGCAGAAGAAGAGTAACAAAGACTAAGAATGCTGATTAACTTTGGGCAATTATCAGGGAATTACTAATTTGGGCAATCTATTTCTCTGTTTGTGAGAAAGAGATAGAATTGGGATGAACGAACTGAAGCAAGAGGGAGACAGGGAAGTTTCTTATAATAAAAGAAGTTTCTAAAAGTCAAAGTTGCCCAAAGATGGAATGAGTGATGATGCCATCCATCATTGCAAGTTACTAAAACAGGCTATTTCTTGTTCTTTGGTTTTCTAATCTGGAAGTACCACACTGCAATGATTTGGATGTCCCCTCCAAAACTCATCCTGAAATTTAATTACCACAGTAACAACATTAACAGATGGGATCATTAATGAGTGACTAGATCATGAGAGTTCCATGAGGTAGATTCAGTTAGAACATCTTGAGAAAAAGTGAAAAGCATTAACTTCAGAATGAATTAATGCAACTATCCTAGGAGTGGGTTAGCTATCCAAGGAGTGGGTTCCTGATAAAAAGGCTGAGTTCACGCCCCCCATCCCCAGTTCACACACATGCTTCCACCTTCCACTTTCCGCCTTCCGCCATGGGATATCCCTCATTAGATGCTGGCACTATGCTCTTGGACTTCCCAGACCCTAGAACTGTGAGAAATACATGTCTATTCTTTTCCCAGTCTGTGGCATTCTGTTATAGCAGCAGAAAACAGACTGAGACACACATCTTAAAACAAAACCGGTGGCCTGGATTAACTCAGAGGTAGATTTGGTAAGAACATCTTGAGAAAAAGTGGAAAGCATTAACTTCAGACAGGCCTTTATACATATCCTGTGAAGAATCACAGATCAGAGCCAGAATGGACTACAAATATCATTTAATCCAAACCTATCAATTAACAGATGAGAAAACTGAGGCCCAAAGAGGTTGGCGACTAGCTCAAGGTCACACAGTGACCAACTGAGGTCACATAGGCTGTTTGAAGCCCTAGATTCAAAAATGTATTGCCAAAAAACGGTAAGAAAAATACTTTTAAATGTTTAGGTCAACATAAAGCTATTAAAAGTAAATTTGGGGATAATGAAAAGACAGAAACGTATTCATGAAAAAATGTGTTAAGTAAAGTAAAAATGCATATATATACCTCGGATATTTTCTGAAAATTATTTGTGCAAGAAAATTTCATAAGGAAGAGCTAGGTGGGCATAATTTTAATCAAATCCATTCCTCCATTCTTTTTGAGACAGAGGTAGAATTGGGACTAATGCAGTGAAGCAAGAGGTAGGCTGGTAGGTTCATTACAAAAAAAAAAAAAAAAAAAAAAAAGTTTCTCAAAGTCAAAGTGGTCCGAAGATGGAATGAGAGATGACATCCATCATTGCAGATTGTTAAAACAGAGGCTAGAGAGCACTCTGTAGGGGTCTTACACATCCCCAAATTCATACAGGTTGTAGGAGATAAACATGAGAAGCTGCTGAAAATAGAGGATCCTGAGTCCAGACCCATGGGGATGTCCTGGGAATCTATTTTTAACAAGTTATGCAAGTGATTCTCATGTTCAGGGAGAATGCATCAAACACCTTTAAGAAACTGTTGCAATCCAAGAGTCTATAATTTTGTGCATGAGGTCATGGAAACAGTTTGCAATGGTAATGAGAAATCCAGATTCCAGTCTTGGTTCTGTCCCTAACAAGCTGTGTGATTTTGAGCACATTACATCATGTCTCTGGGACTCAATTTTCCTGACTGCAAGAATAAGTGAGACTAGATGTATCTTATGGCTCTTACATGCTAGGAATTTGTGTTTCTGAGGGTGGTCTGGAAGAAATAAATCTCCAAAGTCCCTGTAAAATTCTTCATGACATTCAGGTGATGGAGAATTATCCTGGAACGACTGTCTATGACAGCTGGGCAAAGCTGCACAATCTGGCTGCTTTCCTGGGCCTGGCAGGCATTCTGCCCAGGATATGTCTATCACCTGCAGGGCAGGTGGGGCATGGATAGAGCTGGCATGCTGAAGTTGGAAACTCCGAAGCCTCACCATCTTGGCTCCGGTGATCATCTTTGTTACCTACTTACTATTCAAAGAGAGTCTGAGGAGGTTGGTCTGTGATCCTGAAAAGGGATTGGCAGGGTGGCTCTGAAGTACCCTTTCTATGGACACCTTGCTCAGAAATCTTAAGCTTCTGGAAGATAAGATAGTTTGTATGTGACTTCACCTGCAAAACCCAATGAGCCTTGGACTTTGATCTAATGTTGGGTTCTTCTTTCTTCCGTATTTCCTTCTCTCTCCAATTCTCTATTTTTGCTCAGGGAATATTTATTTGCTAAACCTCACCCCTTATAGCTCTTAATTTTTCACTTTCCAAGAGAGGGATTGTATTCTAATGGCTATCTCTTGTGTTTGGCCTTGTCCCAAACATATCCATACCCTATCTCAGGGCATTTACTCTCTGGGCCAGCCTTCCCAATCCCAACATTTCTAACCCACAGGTGAACCAATGGGCATTCCTTCTCCCTCTTCATCCCAGCAATACCTGTGAATTCACCTATGAGTCTGTCCTGATCTGAGCAGGGAAGATAATTTCCCTTACATATTGGCGGGGAAATTTCAAATTCAAAATCATAGAAGATGTGGGGTAGGTGAGCATGTTATCTCAAGGCTTGGTAGTAGATAGACTGATACATGGCTTATAGAAGAAGATGTGAAAATTGTAGTTCCCAGTCATGGCCCTAGAGTCCCCTGTCACTCAGGCTCTGATGACTCCCAAATCCATACATATCTCTTACATAAAATGTTCTCCAGGACTTTGACTCCTCACTTCCAAGCTTCTCCTAAACAGTGCTATCCGAATTCCCCCTCAAAACCTCAAGCTTAGCATAATCAAGACTGATCTTGTGTCTTCTCTCCCAAACCCAGAACTTCCTCAAGTCCTTATATTGGGTACAGGAACCTCCTTTACCCAAAACAGGTTAGATCAATATGGGCTATTTTTAATTCAATGTATTTATTTAAATTTATTAACATTTTTATTAGATATTTATTATTAATAAAGATGTAACCAATGAAGTTAGATCAGACATATGAAAGCCAGAAAGACAAAGAAGAGAAACGTTTGATGAGAAAAGGTTTTACTTTCAGCACAGATGATCCAAACAGGTGCTTTCAGTCCAGGCTCTGTATGGGTCCTGCAGGAATTCACCAGACAAATTTAATTTGTGAGATGGAAGGTCAAGAAATGCCTACCACCTCTTGTGTCACTGTTCCAACTGGTAGACATCAACACGTTAGGAAGGTTGTAAACAAACACACCACAAAGCCTGCTTTCAAGGGACTCATGTGGACGAAATCACATCCCTTCAACTCTGATCTTTTTTGTGTCACTTGGTACAATGGTTCCCTTCTTTTTTTTTTTTTTTTTTTGAGACGGAGTCTCGCTCTGTCGCCCAGGCTGGAGTGCAGTGGCCGGATCTCAGCTCACTGCAAGCTCCGCCTCCCTGGTTTACGCCATTCTCCTGCCTCAGCCTCCCGAGTAGCTGGGACCACAGGCACCGCCACCTCGCCTGGCTAATTTTTTGTGTTTTTAGTAGAGACGGGGTTTCGCCGTGTTAGCCAGGATGGTCTCGATCTCATGACCTTGTGATCCACCCGTCTCGGCCTCCCAAAGTGCTGGGATTACAGGCTTGAGCCACCGCGCCCGGCCACAATGGCTCCCTTCTATGTGACCTGTGAATTCTGGAAAACTGTATATCAATTTTCTGCTCTGCTTATAACTATACCTCTCTCCTTATCTCTATCCTCATTACCCATAAATTCTTTTTCCAAATTCATATTCCCCAGGTCTACATTTTTTCCTTTATTTCAGTTTTGACCTTTTTGGCAAGTACATTCTTTTTCTAGAATGTTCTCTTTATGCTCTAAAACTTTCCATTTAGAGTTTCTTGTCCAGGCTCATTTGATCCACCATAAAGGTACACATCTGCATATTTCTATGTGTTTGTTGATTTATTGGTGTAGGATATTAACCGTTGCTTCTCTTTTTGCCTTTGGGATGATCTGGATACGTTGGTGAAGTTGTTTTTTTTTCTTTTATTTTTTTTAATTTTTTTTCTTTTTTTCTTTTTTTTTTAAATTATTATACTTTAAGTTCTAGGGTACATGTGCATAACATGCAGGTTTGTTACATATGTATACTTGTGCCATGTTGGTGTGCTGCATCCATCAACTCGTCATTTACATCAGGTATAACTCCCAGTGCAATCCCTCTCCCCTCCCCCCTCCCCATAATAGGCCCCGGTGTGTGATGTTCCCCTTCCCGAGTCCAAGTGATCTCATTGTTCAGTTCCCACCCATGAGTGAGAACATGCGGTGTTTGGTTTTCTGTTCTTGCGATAGTTTGCTGAGAATGATGGTTTCCAGCTGCATCCATGTCCCTACAAAGGATACAAACTCATACCTTTTTATGGCTGCATAGTATTCCATAGTGTATATGTGCCATATTTTCTTAATCCAGTCTGTCACTGATGGACATTTGGGTTGATTCCAAGTCTTTGCTATTGTGAATAATGCCACAATGAACATACGTGTGCATGTGTCTTTATAGCAGCATGATTTATAATCCTTTGGGTATATACCCAGTAATGGGATGGCTGGGTCATATGGTACTTCTAGTTCTAGATCCTTGAGGAATCGCCATACTGTTTTCCATAATGGTTGAACTAGTTTACAATCCCACTAACAGTGTAAAAGTGTTCCTATTTCTCCACATCCTCTCCAGCACCTGTTGTTTCCTGACTTTTTAATGATTGCCATTCTAACTGGTGTGAGATGGTATCTCCTTGTGGTTTTGATTTGCATTTCTCTGATGGCCAGTGATGACGAGCATTTTTTCATGTGTCTGTCGGCTATATGCATGTCTTCTTTTGAGAAATGTCTGTTCATATCCTTTGCCCACTTTTTGATGGGGTTGTTTGTTTTTTTCTTGTAAATTTGTTTGAGTTCTTTGTAGGTTCTGGATATTAGCCCTTTGTCAGATGAGTAGATTGCAAAATTTTTCTCCCATTCTGTAGGTTGTCTGCTCACTCTGATGGTAGTTTCTTTTGCTGTGCAGAACCTCTTTAATTTGATTAGATCCCATTTGTCAATTTTGGCTTTTGTTGCCATTGCTTTTGGTGTTTTAGACATGAAGTCCTTGCCCATGCCTATGTCCTGAATAGTATTACCTAGGTTTTCTTCTAGGGTTTTTATGGTATTAGGTCTAACATTTAAGTCTCTAATCCATCTTGAATTAATTTTCATACAAGGAGTAAGGAAAGGATCCAGTTTCAGCTTTCTACTTATGGCTAGCCAATTTTCCCAGCACCATTTATTAAACAGGGAATGCTTTCCCCATTTCTTGTTTTTCTCAGGTTTGTCAAAGATCAGATGACTGTAGATGTGTGGTATTATTTCTGAGGACTCTGTTCTGTTCCATTGGTCTATATCTCTGTTTTGGTACCAGTACCATGCTGTTTTGGTTACTGTAGCCTTGTAGTATAGTTTGAAGTCAGGTAGCGTGATGCCTCCAGCTTTGTTCTTTTGACTTAAGATTGTCTTGGCAATGTAGGCTCTTTTTTGGTTCCATATGAACTTTAAAGCAGTTTTTTCCAATTCTGTGAAGAAATTCATTGGTAGCTTGATGGGGATGGCATTGAATCTATAAATTACCTTGGGCAGTGTGACCATTTTCATGATATTGATTCTTCCTATCCATGAGCATGGAATGTTCTTCCATTTGTTTGTGTCCTCTTTTATTTCACTGAGCAGTGGTTTGTAGTTCTCCTTGAAAAGGTCCTTTACATCCCTTGTAAGTTGGATTCCTAGATATTTTATTCTCTTTGAAGCAATTGTGAATGGGAGTTCATTCATGATTTGGCTCTCTGTTTGTCTGTTACTGGTGTATAAGAATGCTTTGATTTTTGCACAGTAATTTTGTATCCTGAGACTTTGCTGAAGTTGCTTATCAGCTTAAGGAGATTTTGGGCTGAGATGATGGGGTTTTCTAAATATGCAATCATGTCATCTGCAAACAGGGACAATTTGACTTCTTCTTTTCCTAACTGAATACCCTTTATTTCGTTCTCTTGCCTGATTGCCCTAGCCAGAACTTCCAACACTATGTTGAATAGGAGTGGTGAGAGAGGGCATTCCTGTCTTGTGCCAGTTTTCAAAGGGAATGCTTCCAGTTTTTGCCCATTCAGTATGATATTGGCTGTGGGTTTGTCATAAATAGCTCTTATTATTTTGAGATACGTTCCATTAGTACCGAATTTATTGAGAGTTTTTAGCATGAAGGGCTGTTGAATTTTGTCAAAGGCCTTTTCTGCATCTATTGAGATAATCATGTGGTTTTTGTCTTTGGTTCTGTTTATATGCTGGATTATGTTTATTGATTTGCGTATGTTGAACCAGTCTTGCATCCCAGGGATGAAGCCCACTTGATCATGGTGGATAAGCTTTTTGATGTGCTGCTGGATTCGGTTTGCCAGTATTTTATTGAGGATTTCTGCATCGATGTTCATCAGGGATATTGGTCTAAAATTCTCTTTTTTTGTTGTGTCTCTGCCAGGTTTTGGTATCAGGATGATGTTGGCCTCACAAAATGAGTTAGGGAGGATTCCCTCTTTTTCTATTGATTGGAATAGTTTCAGAAGGAATGGTACCAGCTCCTTCTTGTACCTCTGGCAGAATTCAGCTGTGAATCCATCTGGTCCTGGAATTTTTTTGGTTGGTAGGCTATTAATTATTGCCTCAATTTCAGAGCCTGTTATTGGTCTATTCAGGGATTCAACTTCTTCCTGGTTTAGTCTTGGGAGAGTGTGAGTGTCCAGGAAGTTATCCATTTCTTCTAGATTTTCTAGTTTATTTGTGTAGAGGTGTTTATAGTATTCTCTGATGGTAGTTTGTATTTCTATGGGGTCGGTGGTGATATCCCCTTTATCATTTTTTATTGCGTCTATTTGATTCTTCTCTCCCTTCTTTATGAGTCTTGCTAGTGGTCTATCAATTTTGTTGATCTTTTCAAAAAACCAACTCCTGGATTCATTGATTTTTTGGAGGGTTTTTTGTGTCTCTATCTCCTTCAGTTCTGCTCTGATCTTAGTTATTTCTTGCCTTCTGCTAGCTTTTGAATGTGTTTGCTCTTGCTTCTCTCGTTCTTTTAATTGTGATGTTAGCGTGTCAATTTTAGATCTTTCCAGCTTTCTCTTGTGGGCATTTAGTGCTATAAATTTCCCTCTACACACTGCTTTAAATGTCTCCCAGAGATTCTGGTATGTTGTATCTTTGTTCTCATTGGTTTCAAAGAACATGTTTATTTCTGCCTTCATTTCGTTATGTACCCAGTAGTCATTCAGGAGCAGGTTGTTCAGTTTCCATGTAGTTGAGCAGTTTTGATTGAGTTTCTTAGTCCTGAGTTCTAGTTTGATTGCACTGTGGTCTGAGAGACAGTTTGTTATAATTTCTGTTCTTGTACATTTGCTGAGGAGTGCTTTACTTCCAATTATGTGGTCAATTTTGGAATAAGTGTGATGTGGCGCTGAGAAGAATGTATATTCTGTTGATTTGGGGTAGAGAGTTCTGTAGATGTCTATTAGGTCCACTTGGTGCAGAGATGAGTTCAATTCCTGGATATCCTTGTTAACTTTCTGTCTCATTGATCTGTCTAATGTTGACAGTGGGGTGTTGAAGTCTCCCATTATTATTGTATGGGAGTCTAAGTCTCTTTGTAAGTCTCTAAGGACTTGATTTATGAATCTGGGTGCTCCTGTATTGGGTGCATATATATTTAGGATAGTTAGCTCTTCCTGTCGAATTGATCCCTTTACCATTATGTAATGGCCTTCTTTGTCTCTTTTGATCTTTGATGGTTTAAAGTCTGTTTTATTGGAGACTAGGATTGCAACCCCTGCTTTTTTGGTTCTTCATTTGCTTGGTAGATCTTCCTCCATCCCTTTATTTTGAGCCTATGTGTGTCTCTGCATGTGAGATGGGTCTCCTGAATACAGCAAACTGATGGGTCTTGACTCTTTATCCAGTTTGCCAGTCTGTGTCTTTTAATTGGAGCATTTAGTCCATTTACATTTAAAGTTAATATTGTTATGTATGAACTTGATCCTGTCATTATGATATTAACTGGTTATTTTGCTCGTTAGTTGATGCAGTTTCTTCCTAGCATCAATGGTCTTTACATTTTGGCATGTTTTTGCAATGGCTAGTACCAGTTGTTCCTTTCCATGTTTAGTGCTTCCTTCAGGATCTCTTGTAAGGCAGGCCTGGTGGTGACAAAATCTCTAAGCATTTGCTTATCTGTAAAGGATTTTATTTCTCCTTCACTTATGAAACTTAGTTTGGCTGAATATGAAATTCTGGGTTGAAAATTCTTTTCTTTAAGAATGTTGAATATTGGCCCCCACTCTCTTCTGGCTTGTAGAGTTTCTGCTGAGAGAGCTGTTGTTAGTCTGATGGGCTTCCCTTTGTGGGTAACCCGACCTTTCTCTCTGGCTGCCCTTAACAGTTTTTCCTTCATTTCAACTTTGGTGAATCTGACAATTATGTGTCTTGGAGTTGCTCTTCTCGAGGAGTATCTTTGTGGTGTTCTCTGTATTTCCTGAATTTGATTGTTGTCCTGCCTTACTAGGTTGGGGAAGTTCTCCTGGATGATATCCTGAAGAGTGTTTTCCAACTTGGTTCCATTTTCCCCCTCACTTTTAGGCACCGTAATCAGACGTAGATTTGGTCTTTTCACATAATCCCATACTTCTTGAAGGCTTTGTTCATTTCTTTTTCCTCTTTTTTCTTTAGACTTCTCTTCTCGCTTCATTTCATTCATTTGATCCTCAATCGCTGATACTCTTTCTTCCAGTTGATCGAGTCGGTTACTGAAGCTTGTGCATTTGTCACGTATTTCTCGTGTCATGTTTTTTATCTCTGTCAGTTCGTTTATGGCCTTCTCTGCATTGATTATTCTAGTTATCCATTCTCCCATTCTTTTTTCAAGATTTTTAGTTTCTTTGTGCTGGGTACATAATTCCTCCTTTAGCTTTGAGAACTTTGATGGACTGAAGCCTTCTTCTCTCAACTCGTCAAAGTCATTCTCCGTCCAGCTTTGATCCATTGCTGGCAATGAGTTGCGTTCCTTTGGAAGGGGAGATGTGCTCTTATTTTTTGAATTTCCAGCTTTTCTGCCCTGCTTTTTCCCCATCTTTGTGGTTTTATCTGCCTTTGGTCTTTGATGATGATGACGTACTGATGGGGTTTTGGTGTGGGTGTCCTTCCTGTTTGTTATTTTTCCTTCTAACAGTCAGGACCCTCAGCTGTAGGTCTGTTGGAGATTGCTTGAGGTCCACTCCAGACACCGTTTGCCTGGGTATCAGCAGTAGAGGCTGCAGAAGATAGAATATTGCTGAACAGTGAGTGTACCTGTCTGATTCTTGCTTTGGAAGCTTTGTCTCTGGGGTGTACTCTGCTGTGTGAGGTGTGGGGTGTCGGTCTGCCCCTAGTGGGGGATGTCTCCCAGTTAGGCTACTCAGGGGTCAGGGACCCACTTGAGCAGGCAGTCTGTCCATTCTCAGATCTCAACCTCTGTGTTGGGAGATCCACTGCTCTCTTCAAAGCTGTCACACAGGGTCGTTTGCATCTGCAGAGGTTTCTGCTGCTTTTTTTTTTGTTTAGCTGAGCCCTGTCCCCAGAGGTGGAGTCTACAGAGACAGGCAGGCCTCCTTGAGCTGCTGTGGGCTCTACCCAGTTCGAGCTTCCCAGAGGCTTTACCTACTTAAGCCTCAGCAATGGTGGGCGCCCCTCCCCCAGCCTCGCTGCTGCCTTGCTGTTAGATCGCAGACTGCTGTGCTAGCAATGAGGGAGGCTCCGCGGGTGTGGGACCCTCCCAGCCAGGAGTGGGATATAATCTCCTGGTG
Source organism: Macaca fascicularis (assembly GCF_037993035.2). Taxonomy (NCBI): domain Eukaryota; kingdom Metazoa; phylum Chordata; class Mammalia; order Primates; family Cercopithecidae; genus Macaca; species Macaca fascicularis. The sequence continues at coordinate 140,240,585 of NC_088381.1, read as the reverse complement.
CTGTTTGCTAAGACCCTTGGTAAAGCACAGTATTTGGGTGGGAGTTACCCGATTTTCCAGGTGTTGTGTGTCTCAGTTCCCCTGGCTGGGAAAAGGGATTCCCTTCCCCCTTGTGCTTCCCAGGTGAGGCGATGCCTCACCCTGCTTCAGCTCTCGCTGGTCGGGCTGCAGCAGCTGACCAGCACCGATTGTCCAGCACTCCCTAGTGAGATGAACCTGGTACCTCAGTTGAAAATGCAGAAATCACCTGTCTTCTGTGTCGCTCGTGCTGGGAGCTGGAGACTGGAGCTGTTCCTATTCGGCCATCTTCGAAATTTTCAACTCAGTGTAGGAACTTGACAGCATAGAGATGGGCCTTCCAGCAAGATACTACTTTTTATCAACATTATTCTCTGACTTTCACCATGTTGCTGAGAAAGTGGTGACAAGCAGCTTCCCAGAGCTTCTGAGAGTAACAGAGTCTTGGATGCAGTGGGACATCCTCATCATCTTTGGAAAGAAGCTTTCACCAGCAGACTGTCATCATCATGCCATTGGTCTCCATCTTCTTGCCTTCTTCCATTGAAATTACTTGCTGTTTATTCAGCAAAGCCACATGTAGGTATGGACAGTGTGTTATGTAGCAGTGCAAGAAATAAAGACACTGCTGATTAACCAGCCTTATAATGTCCATTATTCTTTCACCTTTACTTTCAATTTTTATTAAAGAACTGGGGTCTAATACAGAAGAGAAAAAGTTATTCCCCCAGCAGTTGCTCTTGAAATGGAAGCTCTGGTGTTGGAGTATCTGCTGGTATCTGCTGGTTTGTGATGGGAAGCTGGCTATTTCTCAAATGGCTAGAAAGTCTGATGGAGGTTGCTGAGCTGGTGGAAAGGCTGAAGTGTGGGCTGATTACTGTCCCATGTAGATACAGCCTCTCTTGCCACAGTAACAGGGTGGCCATATATTAATGTGTTTCCACTTTAGGTTTGGTACCCATGGGTCTCGGTGACCTGGATTTTTTCTCTATGTAGTTCTCTACTCCAGTGCCAGCAACTAGAGATAAGCATGAGATTTGTCTTCTGTCCTGGGGCTTGACTGGTCTTAGGAACCACCTCAACACCAGTCTGAGCTGTGCTGGCCAATTGTAGGACCTGATATTGCTAAACAATAGACACTGAGCTAGTGATTGGTCTGCACAGTAGTTAAGTAGGTGAGAGTGTTGGCAAAACACATTCTAACTAGATAGAAAAGTCTGCTGATGCTACCAGTTTCTGAGCCCATTGAGAACTCCATCATATAAATAGAGGGTTTTGTTGTTGTTGTTGTTGTTTTAGCTTTGTCCACTGACAAGTGATGGTTAGGTTATTTCAGGGCTATTGTCAGTTACCACTCATCCATTTGTTTTTAAGATTCTTGAGTTTTGTTGCTATTGTCTCCTGTGTTGGGAGACTGTTCTCCATGAGTCTTTCACACATCTGCTTGTCTTGAGAGTGAGGCACTAACTGCCATTTGTACTGGACTCATCTTTTCAAGATTTTTAAGGATGTTTATTTCCTATGGTAGATCACTGTAATAGAGGCCTCCAACTTTTAGATTATGCTTTTAAAATAAAAGTCTTTTACTATAATTTTTGTGGAGTTTCAGAAGAGAAAAAGTTAAATGAATGTATTCAATCCATGGTATTAAGGTGTATCCATTTTGGATGAGTTACCTTGTGCTCTATTTCGAGTCAGCAGGTTATGCCAATCATACCTTCTACTTTTTCCTCTGATGTCTTGAACCCTACTGCTACCGTCCTTACACAGGTGGCCCAGAGAAACAGATCCTGCTATTTACTAGCTGTGTGGCCTTGGAAAAGTTACTCTTGAATTAGCAGTTTCCTCCATTACATAGTAGAGATAATAACAGTTTCTATCTCATGGGGTTTTTATAAGGATTTAATGATGCGTGGCTGTATAGCCATGGTTTCAGTTGATACTGTGGTTGTTGTTAATATGGCCTTCCTTATTTCACACATACATTCCCTTATCTAGACTCCATAACTAGTCTCCATACTCCTCATTTCTTCCTGCTTAAACTTCCATCCACTTCATGGATGTGATTTCTCTCATATTTAAAACTGCTGATGGCAGTCCATCTGAACAGGGTAGATGGGTTACCTTTGAGATAAAAGTAGCCCCACCTTTGAGACAAAGTCTACAAGTCAGCGTTCCTTTATAATCTGTTATTAGGTGTAATTCTTGTATCTTTTTCACTCCTGTGGCTGTTCTGGCAACATGCTCCTCTTCTCAAACACATACACACATAAATATGTTTTAAACTCCAACCACCCAAGCAAGCTTATGTTTACTGAAACCTGGCATATTTTTCATGTATTCGGGCCTATGAAAATTCTATTTTCTCTACATGGAATGACTTCCCATGGGTTTATACTTATGTTTAAAGCCCAGTTCTAAATTACTGTCTATGGTGGATTGTTATGGTAATGCCCTCCAATGAATCATGTCTCCCAATGTCAACATGATGTTGCCACTCCTACACCAGGAGGTGGACTTGGTTTCTCCATCCTCTTCAATCCAGACTTTGCCTTGTGATTTGCCTTGAAGAACAAGACATGGTGGACTTGACATTGTATGAGTTCTGGAGCCTAGGCCCTATGAGGTCTAGAAGTTGTTATCTTCTCCTGCTTGGAACCCTAACACCAAGAGGCTGTGAAGAAGCCCAATCTAACCTATTGGCAGATATAAGGTGACATGGAGAAGAACTGAGACCCCAGTTAAGGTTAGCACCAAAGCCAAACAAATGAGTGAGGCCACTGTAGACCCTCCAGCCTCAATTAAGCCATCAGATGACTATGGCCTCATGGCTGAGACCAGCAGAACTGCCCAGATTGCCAGTTCATGGAATCATAATCATAAGAAACCAAAAATCACTGTAGTTGTAAGCAATTATAGTTTGTGGTGGTTATGCAGCAATAGATAACTGATATACCTTCTCAGAGAAATATTCTAGACATATCCAATAAAAATTCATGATTCTCTCTCCTGGACTCAAACGGCAGTTTGTCCATTCTTCTATTATGGCACACAGCTCACATAATCATTGGTCTGCCTGCGTCTATTTCTCTGACTAGATTAATAGCTTTTTAAGAGCAGGGTTCAAGTCTTTGTTCATCTTTATATTGTCTTTGACTACTCTAGAGCCTGGCACACAGAAACAGCAGGTATTTATTACTCAAGTCATAAACTCACCATCTCCTCCTGCAACCCTTTCACTTGCCTTCTTGGACTTATGATGAATCATAAGTAAAATCAGTTAACATTCCTTTCATCTTCTATTTCTTCCCCAATGGCCCTGCTTCCTTGCAGCCCTCTTAGGTGGTGGCTATTTTCCCTCCCACACTTTATATACCATGGGGTTTACAGGTAGAGAAGTGACTGTCATGCTTCTAATGGCTACTTTCAGACTACCTTCATCCCCTCCCTCTTCCCTAAAACACACTCAGCTTTCACTTCCATACCATCTGATTAAACCACCTGTACCTCTTATTGTGAAAGTCATCTACTGATCCCTGGTCCTTTGCTTCTCATTCTATAAAGATTTTAACTCATAACCACCTTCTCTAACACTCCCCCAGTAGTGATTTCAATATTCACACAGTTCAGTCTTCCAGTATCATGGCCTCTCAGTTTCTTAACCTCCTCTCCTCCAATAATCTTACCCTCTATCTCATTTTAATCCCTTGTTCCTACGGTTATACTTTACATTTTTGTCCCTGCCAATAATCACAATCTTTCCAGAATCTCAATTTCAAACATGCCACTATCCATCACCACCCCCAAATTTTCAACTCTCTTACTCTTGCCTCTAAAAACTCCAAAATTTCTTTGCCACTTGACTTACAATTTATTGCAATAACTACTCTTCATGGTTCCTCATCCATCTCATGTTGTTTTCATCCTTATTCAATTAAATGTAATGGCCAATCATTTTAGTCACTCTTCCTCTATCTTTATCTATTATACCCTCAAACTTGCTATAACATCAACCAAGTCCACTTTCTACCTGAGGCATGCCCAAATCCACAGAGCTAAATGTGGATGGGGAAATAATTGTCTGTCTTTAAATTAAAAAATATTAATCATCCTAAGAAGGTCACTGTATTAGTACATTCTCACACTGCTATAAAGAACTGCCCAAGACTGGGTAATTTATTAAAAAAAAGAGATTTGATTGACTCACAGTTCCACATGGCTGGGGAGACCTCAGGAAACTTACAATCGTGGCGAAAAGGGAAGCAGGTATGTTTTACATGGCAGCAGGCAAAGAGAGTGTGTGAAGAAGGAACTGTCAAACACTTACAAAAACCACCAGATCTCGTGAGAGCTTGCACACTATCATGAGAGCAGCATGGAGGAAACAACCACCATGATCCAATCACCTCTCACCAAGTGTCTCCCTCAACATATGGGGATTATGGGGATTACAATCTGAGATGAGATCTGAGTGAGGCGACAGAGCTGAACCATATCAATCACAATCAAAGTTCTATTTCCCTAGTCCAGTCAATCTCTACTCTCCTAGTTGACTAATTTATAATTTATGATCTCTCCTCAAACTTTCAAAGTCTCTGCCACTTCTGCTTTCCAGATTACTAGGAACATAGAGACAATGAGAAGTTCTATAAGCTTCCACCACCTCCCATCACATCTGCCCACTTATTTATACCTCTGTGCATCTATTGTGCCTTTCTTCTTTCTGTGAATAAATTGCATGCGTTTCTAGCTGCAACTACTCACCTATATGCATGTTAGATTCAATCCTCTCTTATCTATTCATTGATATCACTCCTTGAAGTTTTTCCATTCTCCTGCATCATTTCCCCCTCTCTACTAAGTCATTTCTATAATACAAACATATTACCTTTTTATTAAATTAAAAATCTATCTGTTCTGACCTAATGTACCCCTCTAGATATGACTGCATTTCTTCATTTTACAAGGGAAACTCCTTCCAAGATTAACTGTCTTAGCATCTTGAATCACTCTCCTCATACTCAGATTGGAACACACTCCCATAAGGACTTTTGCTCCCAATGTTTCACAGAATGTGCACTTACCGAGGTCAGCAATGAATTCAGTGTTGCTAAATGTAATGATAAACTCTCAGCCCTTAGCTTATCAGCATAGATATAGTAGGTCACTCCATTCTTCCTTAAAACACTTTCTAGAAGAGTTGGTGTCTAAGAAATTATATCGTCTTGATTTTTCCCCCTTGTCTCCAGCCACTTGTTCTCAATTTTTTTGCTGTTTTCTTCTCTCCCTCACATCTATATATTGGAGTACCCCATGTTTTAGGAATTGGACTGTGTGTTCTATCTACACTCACTCCCTTGATGACCTCATTATTCCCATGACTCTAAATACTGTCTACATGCTGATGGCTTATGAACCCAGCTCAGACACTCCCTTAAAATGCAAATCCACATACTCAAATACCTACTTGTCATCTCCAACTGAATGTCTAATAGGTCGCTATAACTTGACCTGTCTAAAATTTATCTTTTGATTTCTTACCCTTCAGCTAACAACTCCCCCCACCCTGACCCCTGGTACCCCTATCATAGTATTCCCAATTGAAATTAATAGCAACTCCTTTTTTTCCAGTTGCTGAAGCCAAAAAGTGTGGATTATGGCTAATTCCTATTTTTCCTCTCACATTCTGTATCTGATCTATCCCTTAATACTGTCTATTCTACTGTATTAGTCTGTTCTCACACTGCTAATAAAGACATACTCGAGACTGGTAAATAAATAAAAGAGGTTTAATTGACTGACATTTCAGCGTGGCTAGGAAGGCCTCAGGAAACTTCATGGCAGAAAGGAAAGCAAACACGTCCTTCTTCACATGGCAGTAGCAAGAAGATGTGAGGAGTAAGGTGGGGGGGAAAAACCCCTTATAAAGCTATCAGATCTCATGAGAACTCACTCTCTATCATGAGAACAGCATGGAGGTAACCAACCCATGATTCAATTACCTCCCACTGGGTTCCTCTCAAGACACATGGGGACTATGGGAATCATAATTCAAGACGAGATTTGGGTGGGGACATGTCCAAACCATATCATTCCATCTCTGGCCCCTCCCAAATCTCAGTCCTCACATTTCAAAACACAATCATGCCTTCCCAACAGTCCCCCAAAGTCTTAACTCATTCCAACATTAACCCAAAAGTCCAAGTCCAAAATCTCATCTGAGACAAAGCAAGTCCATTCCGCCTATGAGCCTGTAAAATCAAAAGCAAGCTAGTTACTTCCTACATGCAATGTGAGTACAGGCATTGGGTAAATATACCTGTTCCAGATGGGAGAAATTGGCCAAAACAAAGGGGCTACAGGCCCCCATGAAAGTCTGAAATCCAATAGGTCACTAATTAAATCTTAAAGTTACGAAATAATCTCCTTTTACTTCATGTCTCACATCCATGTTATGCTGATGCAAGACGTGGGATCCCACTACCTTAGGCAGCTCTGCCCCCGTAGTTTTGCAGGGTACAGCCCCATTCCTGGCTGCTTTCACAGCTGGTGCTGAGTGTCTGCAGTTTTTCCTGTTGCACAGTGCAAGCTGTGGGTGGACCTACCATTCTGGGATCTGGAAGACAGTGACCCTCTTCTTATAGCTCCTCTAGGCAGTTCCCCAATAGGGACTCTGTGTGGGGGCTCCAACCCCACATTTCCCTTCTGCACTGCCTTAGCAGAGGTTCTCCATGAGGGCTCCACCCCTGCAGCACACCTCTGTCTGGACACCCAGGTGTTTCTATACATCCTCTAAAATCTAGGTAGAGGTTCCCAAACCTCAGTTCTTGTCTTCTGCACACCCACAAGACAAACACCATATGGAAGCTGCCAAGGCTGGAGGCTTGCACCCTCTGAAGCCATGGCCTGAGCTGTACCTTGGCCCCTTTTAACTACAGCTGGAGCAGCTGGGACACAGAGCACTAAGTCCCTAGGCTGCACACAGAGTGGGGCCCTGGACCTAAGAGGAAAAAAATCATTTTTTCCTCTTAAGCCTCTGGGTCTGTGATGGGAGGGGCTGCCTTGAAGGTCTGGGACATGCCCTGTAGACATTTTCCCCACTGTCTTGGCATTTAACATTTGGTTCCTCCTTACTTATGCAAATTTCTGCAGCCAGATTGAATTTCTCCCCAGAAAATGGGTTTTTCTTTTCTACTGGTTCGTCAGGCTGCAAATTTTCCAAACTTTTACGCTCTCTTGTGTCCAGAGGTGTCAAATGTCACCTCTTGAACACTTTGCACTTAGAAATTTTTTTCTGCCAGATACTCTAAATCATCTCTCTCAAGTTCAAAGTTTCACAAATCTCTAGGGCCGGACCAAAATGCCACCAGACTCTTTGCTACAGCATAACGAGAATTACCTTTGCTCCAGTTCCTAACAAGTTTCTCATCTCCATCTGAGACTACCTCAGCCTGGAGTTTATTGTCCATATCACTATCAGTATTTTGATCAAAGCCATTCAACAAGTCTCTAGAAAGTTCTAAACTTTCCCACATCTTCCTGTCTTCTGGGCCCTACAAGTCTCTAGGAAGTTCCAAACTTTCCCACATTTTCTTCTCTTCTTCTGAGCCCTTCAAACTGTTCCTACCTCTGCCTGCCACCCAGTGCCAAAGTCGCTTTCACAGTTTCTTTCTTTTCTTTTTTTTCTGAGACAGGGTCTCACAGACTAGAACGCAGTGGTGCAATCTCAGCTCACCACAACCTCTGCTGCCTGGGCTCAAGTGATTCTCCTGCCTCAGCCTCTCAAGTAGCTGGGATTACAGGTGTGTGCCACTACCACCCAGCTAATTTTTGCATTTTTAGTAGAGATGGGGTTTCACCATGTTGACCAGACTGGTCTTGAACTCCTGACCTCAAATGATCCACCTGCCATGGCCTCCCAAAGTGCTGAGATTACAGACATGAGCCACTGCACCTGGCCACTTCCACATTTTCAAGTATCTTAACAGCAGTGCCCCACTACCTGGTACCAACGTACTGTATGAGTCCATTCTCATGCTGCTAATAAAGACATACACAAGACTGGGTAATTTATAAAGGACAGATGTTTAATTGACTCACTGTTCAGCATGGCTAGGGAGGCCTCAGGAAACTTACAATCACGGCGGAAAGTAAAGCAAATACATCTTCTTCGCATGGAAGCAGCAAGGAGAAGTGCAGAGCAAAGACGGGAAAGCCCCTTATGATATCACCAGATCTCATTAGAACTCACTCACTATCATGAGAACAGCATAGAGGTAATTGCCCCCATGATTCAATTACCTCCCACTAGGTCCCTTCCAGGATATGTGGGGATTCTAGGAACTGTTATACAATTCAAGAAGAGATTTAGGTGGGGACTCAGCCAAACCATATCATCTACCTTCAGACTTGAATCCGAATCTGACTACTTCACACATCTACAGTGCCGATAGCTTAGTGTATTAGGCCATTTTCACATTGTCATAAAGAACTTTCTGAGACTGGGTAATTTATAAAGGAAAGAAACTTAATTGACTCACAGTCAATTACATGGCTGGCAAGGCCTCAGGAAACTTACAATCCTGGCAGAAGGTAAAGGGGAAACAAAGCATGTCTTACATGGCGGCAGGACAGAAAGAGAGCAAGGAGAAGTGCCACACTTTTAAATCATCAGATCTTGTGAGAACTCATTCACTATCATGAGAACAGCTGGCGGGGGGAGGGGAACCTCCTCCATGATCTAATCACCTACCACCAGGTCCCTCCCTTGCCATGTGGGGATTATAATTTGAGATGCGATTTGGGTAGGGACCCAGAGCGAAACTATATCATCTAGTCCGAGTCACCATTTTAATAATAGCCTCCTATCTGGCACCTAAATCGTCAATCCCCCAGGGGTTTCTGAACATAATAGAGTGATCTCATTGAAAGGTAAGTCAGAGCAGGTCAGGCCATGTGCAAAATCCTGCAGTGGTAAGAGGCTAAGTGATCTAGCTCACCATTCTCATGTGGCTTCATCCCCACTCTCCTTATTTTTTTGACTCTACTTTAGCTGCCCTGGCTCCTCCTCACAGATCCTCAATGCTCCATGAACCTGCCTTGGGCACTGAGCTCTGGCTGTTTGGAATGCTCATTCCCTCAATATACATATGATTCAATCCCTCATCTCCTTTCCATATTTACTCAAATGTCATCTTCTCAAAGAGCTCTTTCTTGAGCACCTATTCCAAAATTGCAACACTCTAACACTTCCCATCCTTTTGTGTATTTTATTTTTCTTCTTGGCCTTTATCACTACCTAAAATTCTGTAAGTTTTCCTTACTTATTTCTTCCTCTACTAGAATATAAATTCCATGAGGGTAGAACTTTTTATCTGTTTAATTTACTTCTGAATCTCAAGTCCTTAACAATGCTTAGAAAACAGTGTACACTCAATAAATATCTAAATGAATAAATAAAAAAATGAAAGACCAAGCATATTGTAAAAAGAACTAGAGCACTTTGGGAGGCCGAGGCAAGCAGATCACCTGAGGTCAGGAGTTCAAGACCAGCCTGGGCAACATGGTGAAACCCCATCTCTACTAAAAATACAAAAAATTAGCCGGGTGTCGTGGCAGGCACTCATAATCCCAGCTGCTCAGGAGACTGAGGCAGGAGAATCACTTGAACCAAGGAGGTGGAGGTTGCAGTGAGATCACGCCATTGCACTCCAGCCTGGGTGACAAGAGTGAGATTCTGTCTAAAAAGAAAAAAGAAAAAAAAAAAGAACCAGAGGAAATTTTAGAAATAAAAAATAATTGAAATTACGTACTTAAAAACCTGGATTAAAGGGACAATTATTTTTCAAAGAAAAGCAGAATATCAATAAAAAAGAGATACTTCAAGGCTCATTTATGAGGCTAGCATAAACTTGATACCCAAACCAGCAACAATGGTAAGAAAAACAACAGATCAATGTGGCCCGTGAAATAGATAGAAAAGTCTTAAACAACATTATTGAACAAAATCCAGGAATGTGAAAAATCATATAGTAAAATCACCTGTAGTCTATATTATACTATATATTATACATGAATAATATATATAGTGAAATTCTATTTATATAATTTTTAAAATTAGAAAACACTAACAATACAAGTATCCTTCATTACCCAAATCTATTTGAGCTCTATTTTGGACTGAATGTGTATCCTCCAAATTCATACGTTGAAATCTAATCCCCAAAGTGATGGCATTAGGGGGTCTTTGGGGAGTTTATGAAGGAGGGCCTCTCACGAATGGAATTATTACCCTTTACAGAGAGGCCAGAGAGCTATTTAGCTTACTTTTTTTTTGAGACGGAGTCTCACTCTGTCACTCATGTTGGAGTGCAGTGGCGTGACCTCTGCTCACTGCAACCTCCGCAGTTCAAGTGATTCTCCTGCTTCAGCCTCCCGAGTAGCTGGGACTACAGGCACATGCCACCACACCCAGCTACTTTCTTTTTGTATTTTTAGTAGAGATGGGGTTTCGCCATGTGGGCCAGGCTGCTCTCAAATGCCTGACCTCAGGTGATCCACCCGCCTCAGCCCCACAAAGTGCTGGGATTACATGCGTGAGTCATAGTGCCCGGCCCCCTATCTAGCTTTCTCTCCACCAAATGAGGATACAACAAGAAGTCAGCAGTCTACAACCTGGAATGGGCTCTTACCAGAACCCATGATGGTATCCGATCTCACACTTCCAGACTCCAGAACTGTGAGACACAAATTTCTGTTCTTTATAAGCCACCCAATGTAGGGTGCTTTGTTCTAGCAGCCTGAGCTGAGTAAGACAGTGCCTGAGTTCAAACAGTAACAATCTCGACAATGAGTTGGGATACTTACTTCAACTGGGTCTATTTATTTTTTAAGCTAATATTCAGTAATATTGACTCTGTGTGTGTGTGTGTGTGTGTGTGTGTGTGTGTGTGTGTGTACGTGCTGTTCCATGAATTTTGTTGCTGTTGTTGTTGTTGAGACAGAGTCTTGCTCTTGTCGCCCAGGCTGGAGTGCAGTGGCGTGATCTCGGCTCACTGTAACCTCTACCTCCCAGGTTCAAGTGCTTCTCCTGCCTCAGCCTCCCAAGTAGCTGGGACTACAGGTGCGCACCACTACGCCTGGCTAATTTTTGTATTTTTTAGTAAAGATGGGGTTTTGCCACGTTGGTCAAGGTGGTCTCAATCTCCTGACCTCAGGTGATCTCCCTGCCTCAGCCTCCTAAAGTGCTGGGATTACAGGCATGAGCCATCATACCGGGCCTGTTCCATGAATTTTGGCCTACATATAGAGTCGTGTTACCATCACGACAATCAGTATACAGAACTGTTCATCTGTTCATCATCATCATCTCATAAAACTCTCTCCTGCTGTCCTTTGTAGTCACACTTGCCCTGCAACTGCCAGTTGCTGGAAATCACTGATTTAATCTCTATCACTATGGTTTTGTGATGTACAGAATATTGTATACATGAAACCACAAAGCATGTAACCTTTGAGACTGGCTTCTTTCACCCAGAAAAATGACCTAGAGATTAAAACAAGTTGCTGCCAGTATCAATAGTTCCCTGGTTTTTGTTGCTCAGTATGGAGAGACTACAGTTTGTTTATCCATTTACCCATTCATTGAAGGACATTTGGGTTGCTTCCCGTCTTTGGAGATTATGAATAAAGTTGCTATATTCTTCAGTATACTTCAAAAAAAGTTGCTATAAATACTTACATACAAGTTTTTGTACAAACACAAGTTTTCATTTTCTTGGGTGAATACCCAGGAGTGGTATTGCTGGCTCATATGGTAAGCATTGTTTAACTGTGTAAGAAACTGCCGAACTAGTTCCCAAAGTAGCTGCACAAGTTTCCATTCCTATCACCAATACGTGAGAGTTCCAGTTGCTTTACATCCTCACCACCACTTGGTACTGTCAATATTTTTATTTTTAGCCATTCTAAAAGGTATATAGTGAAAATTAAGTCCTTTGGTTCCTGAATTTTGAAAAGCATATAGGCAGATTAAGAGAATCATTTAAAATGTTATCTTAATTTATTTGGTTACTTGTTTGGATAGCAAAAAATACATACCTAGGTAGTGAAACTACAAAGAAAAACAATGAATTGATTAGTATATGAGCAGATAGTGTTGAAGGAAGTGGATGCAGTACAGTAGGTACCCAAGGGGGCTCTAAGATTTGATAATATGTTCTTTATAAGGCAGGATGGTAGGTACATGTAATGTGTTTTATTATTTTTGAACTACCCATGTGTTTTAATATATTTCACAATAAAGCATTGCAAAAGAAAGATGAGCACACAAAACACAATACTAGGAATGAAGAAAAATATTTTAAAACCTCTCTTTCAGGAGTTCAAGTACAGTGAGTTAAAAAACACAAGCATTTTGTAGAATTTGAATATAACACTGTCTTAAAAACCTGTTTAAACTTAATTTCTTTAATATTCCTGTGCTTGTGTATATCCCACAGGCAAAGTTGCTGATGGGCCACTTTATTAATGGGTTTATTTATTCCCAGAGGCCTCAATCTACATGCACTTGAACGGCTGGTCATGGTAAGGTCATTCTTAATGATAGGCAACAAGTAGCTTCTTCCTAGAAACTCAGACTAGGATGGGACCCGAGTCAAGAAACACACTGAATGTTTCATTTTTACTATTCACAGATTTTCAGACACCCCTCAGGCCACCATCTAGACTTATGACTCTTTGGTAGTTCTGATTGTTACCAACACCTTGCAAGGAGGGTGTTACCTGTGACGACACTGGGGATTTTGGAGAGAAAGCTCTTGACTGTTCTGATGGGCACGCCCCCTGTCTTGTCATCTTGCATCTTTGTAATGATGTCTTCAATCTGAAAGAGGTTAAAGAAGTGTTATTTTCTCCCATAATGTAGTCATAAATGGTACCTTTTTAAACAGCCCAAATGTGTAAACATGGGTGTCAACAATAGATATCAGAAAAAGTTCCCATCTAGTCGGTCAATAAATCCAGCATCTGTATCTGCTGTCTACCAACTGCTGGGTAGAGGGAGGTCCAAAGGTTATACATAGAGCATAAGTCATATTCTGGAACAAGCTCCCAGTTCAACAAGGTATGGAAGAAGAAATACATTAGGATTCTTGATGGGATCCAACATGTAATTTAATAGGTATGTGATCACAATCTCCTTCTTTTCCAAATTTGGTTTACATATAGATTGAAACATATGAAATTTCTATATTCAACCCCCACCCCTTCCACAAAGGCAATTTCTTATGGTTCAATCTAATATGTTAACATAGATTAACATGCTGCTATTGGGAATTGCAGGGAGGGCTACCTTTGGGACTAGAGAAGGATACATCTAAAGTCACATGAGAGAAAAATAAGACATGGAAAGCTCTGGTCTGAAGAAGCTGGAAAACAGGTCTCAGTGGTCACGAGTGGTGGTGTGTGGATAGCTATTTGAACCTGGACTAAGGTGGTCAAGGACACGATCTTCTTCTTTTGGTAAGACCATGCTATCAGGAGAAAAGATCATAGTGGGCTGTGACATCTTACTGGTGAAAACTGAACAGAGAATGGGGATGGATTGATGAGGGTATAGGTGCCTAAATTGGGAAACCAATTTGTAGCTAATAATTTATGAGCTGGAATAATTTCCCGAGCAGAAATCTTAAGAATAGGATACAGAAAAAATTCTGTAATGAGGATACATCTTTTTGTTTGGAGAAGGGAGAGCAACTGAAGGATAGAAAATAATGTTTAGTATTATCATGTTTTATTTTCCTAACCAATAGAAATATCTTTGAAACACCAGGATGGAGTCTCTGAGTGAGTTCTTAATAGAGGCTCATATCATAAGGCTAGAAGTCTTACAGCTCATTTATTCTAACATACTACTATTGCAACTTGATTATAAGTGATTTTCTTGAAGACACATGACTAATAACTTGCTTGATAGATAACTTGTTAGAGGCAAAGTTAGGGCATGGCATAACAACATCATCATCATCATAAACAGCCACAATATATTAAAATTTATTATGTGCTAGGTAGTATTCTAAGTATTATACACACATTATCCTGTTTAGTTCTCATAATTACTTGATGAAATAGATTCTACTATTATCATCATTTTTTGACATAAAGAAACAAAGATTTAGTGAGGTGCATCAATCAGGGTAGGGTAGATTAACTTATGGCAGCAAATAACCCCCCAAATGTCAGTGGCATAGCACAAAGGTTATTTCTTTCTCATGCTACATGTCTAGTGCAGGTCAACAGGGGAACTCTGCTCACAGGAGTTACGTCACCTTGCCTGTTGCTGGTCAATGTGCCAGGCGGACAAAAGAGAATTCTGGAGAGTCTCTCACTGAGTATTAAATAGTATAATCCAGAAGTTAAATAGAACATGTTTGCTCAAAATCCTTGGCCAGAACTGGTCACGTAGCACCACCCAGTCACAAAGGAGCCAGGGACTCAATCCTCTGGATGCCAGGAGGATAGGGGAACTGAAGATCTATGGTCAACATCAGTGAAAACTGCAGAAGTTAAGCAACCTTTGCAAACTTCGCAGGGTCACACAGCTACCCAGGTGTGCAGCCAAGTTTGAATCCAGCCATAGATCCCAGAATGGTATCTAACCCCTGAGCCATTCTGCCTCCCAATAAGATTCCCAGAAAATCAGTCAAACAAGGAAATCATTCTCACTGGATTCTTCTGGGTTTCTCTAAGAAGTACTGAGAGTGAGAAAGAATCCTAAGCTCCCAGCCCTTCAGGAGGTAGATGAGTGTTAACCTAGAAAAGAGAGTCATTCTCTGAAGACCTGCATTCTGTTAGATGAAAACTGAAGAGGGAGTTTTATTCTAATTCATGTTAATAATCTCACTTACTGCTGGCCTTTGTCTCCTAAACTCAACCCAACAATTTAGAGCAATTTGAGTATTACTTATTGATAGCCAAGGAGAGCTAGAAAAATGGTCACATTTTCAAGGTAATTTATGCTTTTGATCTAGCATATTATTTGAAACCAGAAGTATCAGTTACATTGATGGTTTCTATGAAAATGGCCAGAAAATCATTGAGAATTGGAAGGAAACCAACAACTCAATTCGGGTAGACCCCTGAGTGGACATTAGATAGTAATGACTTATGCCTCTGCTGCTGCAGGCTGCATTTGAAGGACTGGCTCTGTGACTTCTTTTTCCTCCATTCAGTTTAGTTATTTCACCACAGGACTGAATCTTAGAAGGCTCATTTACTAAGGAGGTCCTATCTCCTTATGTTGGCCCACAATGTACTAAGACGTATATCACTCATCAGGGGTTACAGCTAGATCAAAAAAAACAGTCCCCTCAACTAACAGAAAGGAGACTACACTCCAGCAATAGTCTGCAACATCACAGGTGTGGAAGAAGGAATTATTGCCCCCCAATTCCTGGCTCCCCCGTGGTATTAATATACAACTGAATCCTTGCCTTGGCCTCATGGTGAGCAGTGTCTACCTTTTCCCTTTCGGGTTTGGCCACATGATTTGCCTGGCTACTGGGGTGTTATTCAGTGTAATATGAACAGGGACTTGCCATGTACCTGCATGGCTGCGGTTACTTTCTTCTCTTGCCCTCTTACCACGAGAAGAACACACCTCAGATAGTTGTTATTCCAAGGAAGATGAGAGACATCTGGAGCAAATGGTACTGAACTCATTGCTAGATCAGCCAAACCTCAGCTGGCCCTTAGACTCATGAGCAAGAAATAAATGTTTATTTTTGTATATCACTAAGTTTGAAGTGGTTTGCCTTACAGAAAAATTATGATACAACAAGGCTCTGAAAAAATGCATTTAGTAGAAATTTCTGAAGCCACAAAAAATACCTGACAATCAGAGTTAGTGAATCTTAGAATTGGGGTATCTCTGAATCACCCTAAGAACGCAGACATTCAATTTATCTATTGATTTATCTATCTACCATCTATTTAAAAACTCCTAGAGACTATATATACTATTTCTGGTAGTCCGTTCCTTTGTTGTGTCAGACAAATTTTTGACATTGTTGTATTTGATTCTTGTGCACAGTCCACTACAATATCAGATAATACTCTCTGAAATTCCTTGTCATGGTTTCTGGAGAATTCCCAAGAGTACAGACCCAGTGAAAATTACAAGTGGGCTCTCAGGAACTGATAAAAATAATTACAAGTATTTTTGGAACATCTATTTTATGATCAATACTGCCCTAAGTATTTTAAATAAATTATTTAATTGATTCCCCAGTCATAAAAGTTATTTAATAAAGACACTGAAATTGAGGCTCAGAAAGGTTAAGCAATTTATCCAAGGTCAAACAGCTAGTAAGTGGCAAGGCCAGGATTCCTACTCACCTCTTCCTGACTCCAATGTACAGCCATTTATCAAATCTAAAATTCATCTTCTATTTCTCAGACATTTAGAAAAACTTGGTTACAACCCTTCTCTGAGTAGAGTGAGTATTAGGTTCAGCAATGGGACAGCTCCTGGAAGGTAATGTTCAGAGGCACGAACCCAGTGAGTGGCCCAGAGCCTGGCTGATCCTAGGAAACTTACTTCTGGCAGTGCCATATGCCAAAGTTAGTGCTTTGTTTGCTGTGGATCCCAGGGTGAGTTCCAGCGGAGCCTGGAGTTGGTCCCTTACACTATATAACCCATTAAATCTTGAGCTAAACATGGCAAAGAAAGTTTTTAGTCTCAGTGCCACCTGGTAGACTCCAAACTCTTAACTTTTCTGCCTCTAGTATTTTCAATTCATTACTTCCTTGCTCAACAATGAGTGTAATTTATTTTACCTAACAAAAGGGGCCACTCTTTGTTCTCTATGGCCTCAGTAGTTGATTAAAAATACAGAACAGAGGCATATATACACAGCCTCTCATCTCCCTTAGATTCAAAACGTTTTGCAGGCAGAGACTACTCCTAGGTTTTCATTTTCATTTTCTTAGTTAACATGAGTTGAGTATTCACTTTGGGTCACTCACTGCTCTAAGAGCTTTATCTTATAAACTCATTGAATTCTCACAGGAGGTAGATTATTATATCCCCATTTTATAGACAAGGGAACGAAGATTCATCTTTGTGTTCTCAACCAAAGCCTGCCAACAACCTTTTCAGACACAAGGCACTTAATACCATTTGCATCGAAGGGAAAGTTTAGTGCAGGCCTAAAAGGGCAGAGGAGGATGCAGAGAAATTGATCCAGATAATCAGATTCTCAACCATCTCATGATTTATTTCTGCCCAATGACTGCTGCTGTCTTGCTGTGCAGGGCTCTCTCCCTTTGTCCCACGGGATTGGTTAGATTTATCTTCCACTGGCAGATCATGGCTTCTGGGTCAGGGATGGGGTGAGGGGAAGGTATCGAGACTTATGTTTTCCTGAATGTTCAGTTCCTTCTAACTTCTGACACCTTTTGTTCTTAAGGAAGAGCAAAATCAATTCCCTGACATCCTTTAATATGAAGTTCTGTGTCATTAGGGAGGATGTTTGGACTTAAGCATCACTGTGCAAATCAATAAGCAGGTGGCCCTTATCTGACAGCCAAACGATGCAGAGAAACCACTTGGCCAGCTAGGCTGGTTCTGCCTGGATGGGCCACAGCCACGGGAATGTCCTTCTCCAAGGAGCTCAAAGCTCAGCACTGACAGGCAGGTAAAACATTCTTCCAAACAGCAGGACACTGGAAACCATTATGCCATGGAGTGGGTTTTCTTTTAAGTGAGAAATATTAAAAGGCAGACACAATTCACTGAAATAGCCCCAAGAGTGTGCAAGAGGAGTGAGGAGAAGCAATCCTCTCCTTACAAACTGAAGCCGCAGAGGGGCAGTAGGAAGAACGTGGAGGAGAACCCAGGAGATTGGCTGGCCTCAGCTTCTATGATGTGCTTTGTTGACCTGGGACAAGTTGATTCGCCTATCTGGACTTCACTTTTCTCATCCCTACAGAGATAGGCCTGGTTGCTAAACTGAGGTTTCTCATTCAGAAACTGGAGACTTGACAATGTAAAACTCTGTCTGAGAGGGAAGGGCAGGACAGGAAGCCAGGTCTCTGAGCTCTTCTCTCCATGTTGCCTGTTTTACCAGGTGGATTCACACAGAATATGTCCCTGCACTAAGAGGTACAAGTTGGGGGAAGCATGTTGGGCAGAACTTGGGAGTTTCTGATGTTTTCAGAAACTGTGTTGAGCAGATAGCATCAGAAGCCAGACAGAGATATGACCCGGAGAGGCCCTCACACTGCTCCTTCTCCATCAGCCCATGCCTCTTGTCTCTGCTTTGACCCGTGACACTCCTAACAGAAACGACAAAGGGCAATATTAGTTTTGTTTCTATAAATTCATGATGCAATGAGCTAATTTACTTAGCTCCTTCAATTTTTCCCCAGTGGGGATTTTAAAAACTTAAAGTATAGCAAACTGTATTATTAAAGTTAAACTTAAAGTATAGCAAACTGTATTATTATTAAAAAAAAAATCCATCACAACTTCGACAAAGAAGCAAAGAGCATGCCTCAAGCATGAAGGTTCTTTTTACTGAAGCATTTCATCTTGACTTTGCAATCAGTTGTCTGTTTCTAGCTACTAATGACTGTCATGTCAGAGTCTACGTTTTAGCAAAGACCCCTTCTGTTTGGGTATCTGTGAAGGAGTGAAAATGACTCCTCAGACACCATCTTATCAACCCAGAGGCAGAAATGAGAGCTGACAAATGATAATCATATTTCTTAATCCAAAATGTGCATGCTTCATTGAGTAGGCTCTGCCCCATATGTGTTCCAAAAGATCAGGCCATTTCTCTTTTTTATTTTTAAAGACACAATGCGTTGCTATTCTCAACTTCTGCATGTATTCATGTGTATGTACTGGCTTAGCGGACATGCACTGAGCACCTACCAAGTGCCACACACTGTGTTCATTTCTACAGTTATGAAAACAGATAGAAGACAGAATTCGTTCTCCTTACTCATGGATTAATACATTTCAGAGTGACTCAGGGATCTAGGCTTACAGTAACTGTGTTGGAGGCCGAAGAGCTAAGCATGGGTTCCAAGGAGGCTGGAAGTGAAACACTGAGGAATGCCACCATAGGCCCATGGAAGAAAATCATCGCGGCTCCCTTCTTCTTTCCCTCCCTCTTTTATCATCCCATTCAAAGGCTGCAATTTCAATGGCACATGGGGAATTTGGGGATTCCACCTGCTAACGATGACAATGATCAAAATGCCTACTAATTTGTTTTCAGCTAAGCCTATGTTTGAATCACTGTATGTGTTTAGAACGCTTTTCGTGGAAAGTAACAATGGCAAAAAATCCAACCTCCAAAGATGGGGGCTGATATTTTCCACATAATAAGCAGTCCATATGTGGGTGGTACTGACATTGCTGCAAAGGCTCTCTTCTATGAACGCCACCATCTTGGTCTTTCCCTTGCGGTTGCCTGATGGCTGCCCAGCTCTAGCCATCCCTTCTCTGTGAAAGGTGGGAAGGAGGGGGTGGGGGAACAGCTGCACTCATTCCTTTTATCAGGAAAAGCATATTCCTTCCCAGAAGACCTCAACAGATCGTTGCTCAAGTCTCAGGCCAGAGCAGGGTCACATGACTACATTGAGCTGCACAGGAGGTGGGGAAGAAGGTATTTAACTTTTCTAGCCTCTATACCACATGGAAGCAGGGCAAGAGGAGAATGGAAATGGGGTTAACCATGTAACACTGTCTGCCACGAGACCTTGTGTTAAAGAACACTTGTAAAGGATGGTTGGGCAGGCCCTGAAGCATCTCTGATCTCTTTCCCACATCGTAGCCTATACGATACTCTTAAAAGGGAACATTTGATCATTTAACTCCCCTACCAAAAATCTGTCCATGGTGTCCCAGTGCTTATCCTGTTATAAGCTCTTATTAAACCCTCTATCTTTTCTCCATATCAACAATCGCTCTAATTTGCATTTGTATCACCCGTTAGAGTGGTTTGCTCACCACTGAATCCTAATAATAGGTACTCAGTAAATATTTCTTGAATGACTATATCAAGGAATGAATGAATAAATGAATGACATGAGCGCTATATTCTTAAAGAACTTTATCTTGGATTCCAGCATTCAGTGGGACTCAATATATTAAAAGAGTCTTAGGGATAGTGATGTCTATAATTTACAGTAAATTTAATATTTACACTTAAGATCATTTTGCTTTGGGAATGGGTTCCATAAACAAAAATCTCAAGATTTCATGAACCTTAGCAACAACATTCAAGGAAAAGCTCCAAAGGCATCCAAGTAGCAGTTGAGTGGCGAGCCAGTTCCCCAACGTACTGTGCCTGACATTATCCAGGGGCAGTACCAGGGCAGAAGGATGATACAGCATTATTTGTTTTGTCCCCTGGAGGCTTACTTTTACAGTTTTAATATTGCCATATGGAGTGATTCATAAATTACTTTTATGGAAAACATTTCATTTTCTTTCATTTAATTGCAGAGAAAAGCAGACAAGAATGACCTTCTAAGTCTGAGATCAAGTGGCTTGTTGATACTTTAGGGAAAATATCTTTCCCCTGAGCGTGGCTGGAATAGCCAAACCTTAGAAGGCATCATCTTTCTTAAGAATCTGTTGTTTGCTTTGCAAAGTAAGTGGAGCAAGTCCGTTTGGTCAGGCCCCAGACTGAGGAATCTCTGACTGCAGACGGCCAGCAACAATGCAGATGAGGACAATAGATACTGGCCAATGAAATATTCTAGCAACTGCAGAAGACCTAAAATCCTTTTATTCTAGTCTCCTCAAATTACGTGAATTCGAGTGTGTCAACCTCTTCTTGTTGGGAACCATCCCTCCTTTACAGAAAAACATGCTGATATTTGGGAAGAGTAAATTGTTCAAGGCCAAGTGAGACTGTTGGATAAATGAGATTATTGGCATGAACCAGAGCTGGCTCTCTGGATCACTGCACCAGCTGGCCAGGGCAGCTGCCAGGGAGGCCTCGGCTCACCTAAGGCTTTAGCTGAGTAGAAAAAGATGCAGAAAACAGGGCCATGCCATAAGCATCAAAGTTTAATACACACTATAGAAGGCAGAAAAATGTTCCCCCAAAAGAGATCCATGTCCTAATACCTGGAATCTGTGAATATGTGACCTCATATGGCAAAAGGGACTTTGTAGATGTGATTAAGGCTAAGGATCTTAAGATGGGAGATGACCCTGGTTATCTAGCTATGCTCAGTGAGTCACATGAGTTCTTGAAAGCAGAAGACCTTTCCCAGCTATAGTCAGTTAGAGACAGATGTGATGATGGAAAAGGGTCAGACAGATGGGACTTCACTGATTTTGAAGATAGAGGAAGGGGCCACAAGCCAAGGAATGCAGGCAGCTCCTGGAAGCTGGAAAAGGCAAGAAAACAGATTCTCTCCTAGAGCCTCCAGAAAGAAACGCAGTCCTGCTAGCACCTTGATTTTAGCCCAGTGAGATCTTTTCAGATTCCTGACCTTCAGAACTGTAAGATAATGGATTCATGTTGTTCTAAACCATTAAGCATATGGTAATTTGTTATAGTAGCAACAGAAAACGAATACACACAGTGATCCCCACCCACCAGCAAATCTTTGACTAATCAGTGTTCTGCATTGTTTCCAAAACAGATTAGTATGCATCTTCTCCTTCTGGGCAGATAGGAGGTGGATTTCCCCAAACTCTGCAGCTCTCTGTCCCTCTGAACAGCTTCATGGCCAAACCAATCATCACCCAGGACCTGTGGCAGCACACTTGGGGAAGATGTCAGGGATGACGACAGGGAAGATGCTTGTCTATAGACCCTAAGTCATTGCCTGGATGCCATTTTCAATGCTGCATTTGTTTGGTCTATCTGGGACCAATTAGATGGTGGCTTAGAGGTTATTTCCAGGAACTTTTTTTTTTTTTTTTTTTTAAGACAGAGTCTCTGTTGCCCAGGCTAGAGTGCAGTGGCGTGACCTTGGCTCACTGCAACTTTCACCTTCCAAGTACAAGTGATTCTCCCACCTCAGCACCCCAAGTAGCTGGGATTACAGGCATCCACCACCATGCCTGGATAATTTGTTTTTTTTTTAGGACAGAGTCTCAGTCTCACTTTGTCACCCAGGCTGGAGTGCAATGGCCTGATCTTGGCTCACTGCAACCTCCCGGGTTCAAGCGATTCTCCTGCCTCAGCTTTCCAAGTAGCTGGGGTTACAGGTGTGTGTCACCATGCCCGACTAAGTTTTGTATTTTGGGGAGATACGGAGTTTCTCCATGTTGGCCAGGCTGGTCTCGAACTCCTGACCTCAAGTGATCTGCCTGCCTCGGCCTCCCAAAGTGCTGGGATTACACGCACAAGCCACCATAACTGGTCTCTGGGAGCTTCTTAATTGGGTCACAGTAGCCTATTTAAGCATCATAAGCATGAAAAAACAAAGATCCTTTTTTATTTCTCATCTCACATTTTACCTAGCCACATTTTTAAACCCAGCCCACCAAGGAGAATTGTACATGGAACACCATGTGGCAACCTAGCCCAAATAATTCAACCAGCACTGTGAAATGCTGCACATTTGAACATAAGGCCTTTAATATTAAGTTTCTACAAAAATATTCAAGTTCTAACATATATATCATTTTTCCCTCACTGCTGCAGAGAGGTCAATAACCTTGTTTCCAAAGAAAAACAGGTCCATCCAGTGTCCTGGAATATTACTACAATTTCTTCCTCCTGGAAAAGAGCAAGGGATGCAAGGCCTTGTCCTCCCTCTGATCCCAAGGACACCCTGGACTCTAGGATCACTCATCCTTTCTGGTTCACTTCCTTTCCGACCCTTCTTCGAACCAAGCAACTGAACTAGCAACTGGAGCGAATCTGAGGGCTTGGAATAATTGATGTAAATTATCTGTTCAGTGAAAAACTGCTATGGCTTCCTACAGCTACAAAATAAATGCCAAGTTCCCTGCTATGGAATTCAAGGTCCTCCATCATTTGGCATCCACCACCTTTCCAGCACCACCACTCCTCCCAGCCCATTTTGCTTCTGGACACACTTATCTGCAAAACCCTCCTGCATCTGCCCTTGCTGGTCATGAACTTCATTCACCCACAACACACACATCCAAATCCTTGTCATGCTTCTAGGCTCTGCTCAAAACCTGCTTCCTCCAGGAAACTCCCCCTTGACATTCCAGTACCTGCATCCGTATGTATTATACATGTTATTATGGTTTGGCCCTGTGTCCCCACCCAAATCTCATGTTGAATTGTAATCCCCAGTGTTGGAGGAGGGGCTTGGTGGGAGGTAAGTGAATCATGAAGGCAGACCTCCCCTTTTCTGTTCTCATGAAAGCGAGTGAGTTCCCATGAAATCTGGTTGTATAAAAGTGTGTAGCACTTCCGTCTTTGTGCTCTTTTCCTCCTTCTGAAGACATATAATACATGACTTCATCCTCTTCGCCTTCCACTGTGAGTGTAAGTTTCCTGAGGCCTCCCCAGCCATGCTTCCTATACAGCCTGTGGAACTGCAAGTCAGTTAAACCTCTTTTCTTTATAAATTACCCATTCTCAGGTATGTGTTTATAGTAGTGCAATAACAAACTAATACTCATGTCTATATTTTGTATTACCTTTTCCCATTCCTAAGCTGCGAGGCAAGAACCTGAATCAAGTGTTTCTCCCTCTGCTCCAATCACAAGGGCCACATACCCCTACTTAGGACCAATTTCAAATTCTCTGTTACTGAAGTTCTGCTTCTTTCCCTCTGGAACATAACTTTCTGCAGGAAAGAGACAGTTCTCATCTCTGAAGTGCCCCTAGTCCTCTATATCTGGTCTGCATGAAATAGAAGTAGAGAATAGAAAAGATCATACTCATTCCTTAAAAAAAATATTTCAAGGCAATGAGAGAGCCGTTCAGTCTCCCTGAGCTCTGGAGAGAAGTGCATTTCCAGATGGAACAAGAAGGGTGAGAACGAAGTTTCCTCAGCAGCTGCAAAAACTGGAAAGCCTTGAGAAGGCTTAAAGAGTCCGCATCTGAGGCTGTCATCACCAGCCCCTCCCCTCTCCCTTCACGTTGTCTACAGGTCAAAGTGGTGCCCCCAGATGGCCCACCTCATTCTCTGGAGATCTTCCCAGCCTGCCTGCACCCTAGGGCCCTTGCCTGCCTTGCATGATGACCACTACCCTTCCTCCTGAGGGCTGCTTCTGCTGCCCCTCCTGAGCACCCGGCTGTGATTCTATGCATTTGGGGCTTCCTCTGGTCCCTTGGAACTTACCCTAAGAAGCCTCCTTCTTTTTACCATTTCCTTAGATGGTAGCCTCCCTGCTCCAGATAGTGCCATTCTCTTCCCTGGGCATTTGCTTCCTTCACTATGTCATTCTTCATGTTTGATGTCCCAAGCTGCTCCAGTGAGCACATGAGAGCCACCCCTTGGGGAGGGATACTGAGATAAATTATGGTGTAGAGAACCCTCCCTGCAATTGATAAGCAAAATCAGGTAGAAATGAGCATGAAGGTCAGTCCTGAAGGGGAAGCAGAGGAGAATCATCACTTATTCCAAATATAAATGTGAGCGCTATTTGAGCACTCACTGCATGCTAGGTGCTGGGAAACTAGACAGGTAGGGCCCTTCCCTTGGTGCTTACTTATAGCAGAGGGGCCCCTTGAGGATTTTAAATGAGTCTAAAAAAGAAGTAGAACAGTCCCGAAAAGGGCCACATAGAAGGAGGTGCAACCACAAGGCTGACTTCGGA
Source organism: Macaca fascicularis (assembly GCF_037993035.2). Taxonomy (NCBI): domain Eukaryota; kingdom Metazoa; phylum Chordata; class Mammalia; order Primates; family Cercopithecidae; genus Macaca; species Macaca fascicularis. Next base: position 140,215,786 of record NC_088381.1, on the reverse strand, counting down.
AATTCCTGCCTTATCCCAACAGTACCTGAGGTCCTAGAATCTCACAGGGGGTCCCAGGACAACCCCCTTCCTTGTGCTGCCTGAGACCCAGCAGCAAAAATCCCCTTTTTGGTTTCATGTTTCATGCCTTTCCTGTTGATTTTTAATGGTGCCTCCGAACACACCAGCTCAGGCTCTGCTGCTTTCAGGAGTGCCTTTCCAAGTGACACCAGAGGGCTCTTCCTGCTCTGTAACTGACTGCCCAGAGACCATCATCTCATCTAAAGACTTGGGGTCCTTCCCCTCCTGGTGTTCCTGCACCATAAAATGTCCTCTGCATTGCCCCACTTCCCACTCTCTTACGTAGAAGGAAGCATGACCAGGTACCCCCTTGTCTTTCTAAATTGGCTGGTCTCTCCACTGCCCAGTTCCTCAATCCAGTCACCAAAGGATTCAATGGAATGGGCTAAGGTACAATGGCATTTTAGTTCTTTAGTTCTTTTGGACTACTACAGAAAAATATCTTTGCCTGGGTAACCTATGAACAATAGAAATTTATTACTCACAGCTCTGGAGGCTGGGAAGTCCAAGATCAAGTCACCAACAGATTTGGTGTCTGGTGAGGGCTTGTTCTGCTTTCACAAATGGCACTTTCCATGTGTCCTGATGTGCCGAAGAGCCAAACAAACTGCCTCAAACCTAATCTCATTCATGGAGATAGAACACTAATGACCTAATCACCTCCAAGGGCCCCATCCCTTAATATTATCACCTTGGGGGCTGGGTTTCAACATATGAATTTTGGTGGGACACAACAGTCTGATCATAGCAAATGGGTACTTTTTATTCTCTTCTTTATGCTTTACAGTGATATTTACCAAAATATCTCTAATATACATGAACTACTTTTTAATCAATTCTAAAGGATAATAGTTTATTTCTCAAATTTATTTTTTATTTTTTTAAAGCTAGTCCTATTTCTAAAACTTAAGTGAGCATGTAGGCAAAATCTCTCAGGGCAGTGCCTGCCACACAGTTACTCCTCAATAATGTTCATTTCCCTTTTCTTCACAATTGATTTTAATTTCTTCTTGTATCTGTAGCAAATGAATAACCACAGAAGCTTCTATGGCTCCCTTCAGAAGCATGTGATTGGACCTTCTTTTGTGCAGCTCCCTGACAAAGCCCCAGAGGACAGCAGCTGGGATTGGAGACCCATGCTTTCCAAGCAGGTATCACCAAAGTCACTTCTCACATAACAAGCCCCAGTTTGGATAGGTTTCCAACTATGTAGAAAATGATTATTCTTTTAACCAACTCCGTACTAACTCTGTGCTTCTGATATGGTTTGGCTGTATCCGCACCCAAATCTCATCTTGAATTATATCTCCCTCATTTCCCACATGTTATGGGAGGACCCAGTGGAGAGAGAATTGAATCATGGGGACAGTTTCCCCCATACTGTTTTCGTGGTAGTGAATAAGTCTCACGAGATCTGATAATTTTAAAGGAGTTTCCCTTTTGCTTGGCTCTCACTTTCCTGGCTCTCATTCTCTCTTGCTTGCCACCATGTAAGATGTGCCTTTCACCTTCTGCCATGATTGTGAGGCCTCCCCAGCCACGTGGAACTGTGAGTCCATTAAACCTCTTTTTCTTTATAAATTAGCTAGTCTTGGGTATGTCTTTATCAGCATTGTGAAAACTGATCAATACAGCTTCTCAGAGGAGCCTTATCTTTATCCACCTTATGTCCCAAGTTCCATTACCTGGCAGGACAAGCAGCAGGACTTTCCTGCCTACAGGTAGCACCTTGTCAAGGGGAGGCCCACATCTGCCTGGATAAAAAATATGCTATGCAGGCTAAGGTGTTTTCAAACTTCCAAATTCTTTGCTTCCTGTTCCTGAAATCACAGACTGAAAGAGAAACTTATTTTTCATCCCCAGGAAAATGAGATTTGATAAAGCATGTATCTATCTGATTTAATTCTGATTTTAATCTAAGAAGGAACCCCGGGTGACTCTGGGAAGCATTTGATGGACTGTAGGCTGCACATTGAAATTCAGTGGGATAAATACCAGCATCTGAAAAGAAACCCCTCATTCCCCTTGGGAGAGCAGCAGGGTCATTTGCCAATTACTTCTGTTAATCATACAGACTAAAAGGTTTTTTGTAGCTTGTCTCCCTGTAGCTCTTCTACAACAGGAGGGTGAGCAAGTGTGAGGCGGAGCCTGCAGCATAGTCAGGCAGGCCCTAGGAAAACCCCTGGGCCCAGCCCCATTTAGGAGGGAGATGGCCTGAGGCTACGCTGCCTACTACTCATCGAGCTGGTCAGGTCACCTCACCGCTCGTGTTTAGATGGGGATGTTGCTGTCTGCCCTACCCGGTCATCAGGAGAAATGAGAGAGGGTCAGGTTGTAAGCAGAGAGAGCACCCAGCACCTCTGCTCTAAACAATAGGGTCCTTCTCTTCTCCTTTCTCTACTTGTGGGTGAAGGAGTTGCAGGGAACCAGGAGGTGAAGAGAAGGGATGCAGATCTGAGAAACCTCTGCATTGGAAACATGGATCATAATAATGTGGAAAGTTTATCCCTGACCTAAGAAGAAAGGCTTTTGCAGGGAAGGGGGTGTTGGTTAGGCGGTGGGGGTTAAAGAGGTTGAAATGGGTGACGGGGGTGCGAGTCAGTTCCAGAGCTGAGCCATATCAGAAGCACCACGGTCTCATGGGCAACTTTCCTAATGGTGGCTCTGCCTGCTTCCAGGAGCTTTGCCTGATGAGCGATATTCCTATGACAACTCTTTGGGAATCCCCTTGTTATGGAGTGAATTGTGCCCCACTCCAAATCTAGACATTGAAGTCCTAACTTCCAGCACCTCAGAACGTGATCTCATTTGGAAATAGGGCCTTTACAGAGGTAATCGAATTAAAATGAGGTTGTTAGTGTGGACCCTAATCCAGAATGACTGATGTCCTTATAAAAAGGGGAAATTTAGACACAGACAGGCACACACAGAGGGAAGATACTGTGAAGAAACACAGGGGACAAAGTCATCTACAAGCCGGGGAGACAGGCCGGGAGCAGATCCCTTCCTCGCAGCCCTGGGAAGGAACCAACCCTGTCTTGATCTTAGACTTCTGGTCTCCTGAACTGTAGTTAATAAGTGTCATTTAGCCCACCTGCTTTGTGATACTTAATTATGGCAGCACCAGCAAGCTAATATACTCCTGAAATGACTGTGCAGATCATAGAAATTATTTTCTTCCAACTTTCTGCCTAACATGTAATGAAAACTATTTCCTCTCATCCTCCCTTTCTGTCCTCTCTCTCTTCCCCTTCCCCACTGCCTCTCCCTACACACACACACACACTCTCTCTCTCTCTCTCTCTCTCTCTCTCTCAGGAGATGCTACCTAATTATTTCCTAATTAGACAGCTTTCTGTGAGCCAAACTGACTAATTTGACTTCTTGCATATTGTCTGATCCCCAGTAAGCCACACAGCATATAGTACTTCAAAGCTTAGATTTCTGAAAGCCAATACTCTGTCTAATGTTAGGGGATAGGAATGAATGCCAGATTCATAGACCAGATTTAAGACTAGGATGGTCAAGAAAGACAGTGTTTTCTAGAATCAGGATTGAGAAGTGTCACAATTAGAGTGGTCTTTCATTTGTTTTAAGATGATATAAAGTAAGGAATAAATGTAAACCCTTACACTTATGGCATAGATATATAGTTAGAACAACACACAATTTGAGAGATAAGTGATTTAGTAGTCCAAATAGAAGATACTTTGCAATCGAGTCAACTGAAACATTAGAATATAATATGGGAGCAAAAGAAAAAGGTGAATTTGATCTCAGGATGCATTAACAAAAACACAGTGACTTGAGTGAGAAGTAGAGTTCCTTCATCTGCTTTGAGTTCACACTGAGGAATACCGAGTTCCCTTCTGGCACTAGACTTAGGAGGACATCCACAAGCTGTGATGATTATCAAAGCCAGTGACCTAGATCCTGTGAAAGCATTTTAGCAGCAGGGTAGAGGTTGGCAGGACAGTGATTAGATCTTCTTCCCGAATATCTTATCAATTTAAACCGAGCTTGTCTAGCCAGTGGCCCACAGGCCACATGTAACCCAATACAAATCTGTAAACATTCTTAAAACATTAAGCTCATCAGCTGTCGTTAGTGTTAGTGTATTTTATGTGTGGCCTGAGACAATTCTTCTTCTTCCAGTGTGGCCCAGGGAATACAAAAGATTTGACACTCCTGATTTAAACAAAACCATAAACCATGTTAAAAAGAGTGTGCTTGTTCTACAAACACAGCTCCAAGCAAAGACTGCAGCCCTTGGCCCTTTCTATGTAGAGACAGGTTCTGTCATGGCCAAACTGTAGAAGCACCTGTTGAGCCAATGCCCTGGTCCCTGGGAGTCACTTTTCCATCTTAAAATGCAAGTCAGTTTGGAAGGGGGACTTGGTGGCCTATTAATCTAGTCCTCCCTAGGATGAATTAGTCCCTCAGAGGAGCTAACTCTCATCAGGGATCCCAGAAAACAGGAGCACCCTGAACAAACCGGGATGGGGGCAGTCAGTAGCGGAGGAGGAAGGAAGGGTGCTCTGCAACATGAACTCTAAGGAGGGAAAGCCTAGGTGAGGGGCTGTATTAGTCTGTTCTCACGCTGCTAAGAAAGATATACCTGAGACTGGATAATTTACAAAAGAAAGAGGTTTAATTGACTCACAGTTCCGCATGGCTGGGGAGGCCTCACAACTATGGCGGAAGGCGAATGAGGAGCAAAGTCACATGGCGGCAGGTAAGAGAGAGCTTGTGTAGAAGAACTCCCCTTTATAAAACCATCAGACCTCCTAAGACTTATTCACTATCACGAGAACAGTACAGGAAAGACCCACCCTCCGTGATTCACTTATCTCCTGCCAGGTCCCTCTCATGACACAAGGGAATTATGGGAGCTACAATTCAAGATGAGATTTGGGTGTGGACACAGCCAAACCATATCAGAGGCTGTAGGTAGAAAGGGTGTGGGGAGCAGGTAGAAGCATGTGGGCAGCAGTTGGGTGGAAGGGCATCTTTTAGAGCCAAGGGAAGCCTGAGGCAGCCAGACCCTGTGGGGAGATTCTGGGAGGAGGGGAGTCCCTCCAGTGTTAGTGGGAGTAGCAGGAGAGTCTTATCCAGAAAGCCTTCCTAGTGACTTCTCTGCAAGTGGTTCTGATCCTTGCTAGGTTCAAGGACATCACTTTCCCCTGAGGTCTCAGTCCTCTCATGAATGAACTAGATGAGTTCCGTCATGGAACACATTACTGCAAAAAAAGTGTTTCAGATGGACATCCTGCATCTCCCTGAATTCTGAGTGCCTCTGTGGGTACAATTTGGGTTTCTCAGTGTTTTCAAGTCAATTCAGCCAAGCACCCCTTCCTCCTGCCATCAAGGTGATTGATGGTTTCCTGGGGGAGGGGTGAAGACGTGAGGGGGAAGGAGGGAGCAGAGCCCTATGGCTTGTCCACCCTGTGGACTTAACCTCCCCACTGCCTGCCTTGCCAGCTTCCCCAGGTTTTTGTAGGCATCAAACAAGACATATAGGAAGGCTCTTTCAGGAGCTGGGAGGGGCTGTGCTTGGCCCAGCTCCCAGGGCCACTTGCCCTCCAAAGAAGTGGGGTTTGGCATGAGCCTTGGGGGTGGGGTCCTGGCTTTGCAGCATTGGCCTTATAGGGAAGGATGGCCCCATTAAACCCCATTAAAGGGGTGAGCACACACAAAATCCTTTCCATCCCCACTGGTCCTCTTTCTGGACAGCAATTACATGCTGGCTTCAGACATTCTCCTGGGGCATTGAAGACTCAGGGGTGTTGGAGGTGGAGGTTTAAGGGGAGGTTGTGGATGAGATGGAGAAAGGCCTGCACAACCTGCATTTGTGGTAACACACAATGCAGCAAAGAGAGAGAGACAACTTCCATTTGATAACTTCTGACAGATAAAAAGCCTTTGCCAACAGGTAGGTCATTTGGGGATACAGAGATTTAATGGGAATGGGAATCTGGTGTGTGTATGTACCTGTTACCTTGCAGTGCTGGAAATAAACCTCAGCTGGTGGGCATCTAGATTGTGCTAGCTCCTCTGCCAGGGAGGGGATGGGGGGTTTGGGGAAGTATGACAACAAAGGTGCTGGCCTCCACAAGGTCATGGGCATGATGGCGAGGGCCCTTCTCTGCTTTCTCTAGCACACAATATGGGTGCCGTAGTGGGGCCCAGACCAAAGCATGTCAGGGCTCGAGCCCCAAACACCAGCTGAAGAAAAGACAGTGCACAGATTCTGCGACACAGTGAGTGGCTGGGCGAAATGTGATTCCGACAGTGGAAAGTGCCATCTGAGTAAATACAGCAGTGGGAGCTGCGTGGAGAGGACAGGAAGAAGAGGCCAGAGGGCTGCCTGGAGTTCTGAGCATTCGCAGAAGCAGGCCTGACAAGGATCTCCATCGAATGGGGAGGCCACAGCATCCTCCCAGTGACGTGCCAATGCAGGTCTCCCACTGCCCTCGTCTCTCTCTGGCTGGCTGTCCTGCCCAATGACTCAGGCAGGAGCTGACTGCCTTCCCAACTGTCTCTCAGAGTCTAAAAAGCTCAAGAAGAAAGCCTCAACAAAACAGCTTTATTTGACTTAATTTCATATTTACATTTTCCCCCGGAAATAATCATTTGCCATGAATAGCTGTTCGATTACTGCTCATCCTCTAAGCATCTCACATTCCCAAGGAGGGATAGATGAGGTAGGAGTGGGAACCTGCCCTGAGGCCCACAGTGGGGTGGAGTCCCGTAGACCAAGAGTCAGCCTGGCGCCCCGTGATGAGATTATGCGTGTGAAATGCCCACTGCTGTGTTCATACCATGAGAGGCAGGCTTTACCCTGCAAAGTGCCACACAAATTCAGCCTTGCCCCTGACTAGCTGTACAACCATGAGGGCATCCCTCCACCCCTGTGCCTCTGTTTCCTTCTGTAAAATGAGAGGATTCCAATGATTTCTAAAATCCTCTCCAGCTCTTGCAATCGCTATGACTTCTTCCTCCAAATATATGCAGGTCCCATCTCCCTGGGAGATATATGGAATGCTGTTTTCCCCAAGGAGGGCTTTTCCCCAGATGCCTCCATCTCTTGCCACAGCCTCCACCCTCTCCTTGGTAGGAGAGAAAAGAAAGCTCACCTGAAAAGTGAGATGAGACAAGGAGAGGCGGAGGAATTGGCCCTGGCTTCTTCCTGTGAGGAGCTGGGTGCTTGCAGGTGTGGCTCCTTTCCGTTCCCTGCCCCAGGGCACAGGGACCCAGGATCCTGCCTCCTGGGATGAGGCAGATGGGTTTCCAGCACTGGGTGTGGAAGTGTGTCTCTACTCTGGGGTTCCTAATTGGGACATCCAGTGTCACTGTCCCCCTGTTCTCTGAGAGGTCAGTCGGTAACAAAGGTGATGTTTTGATCTCCATCTACCTCACTGCTTTCCCTTTTTCTCTCATTGGTTCCAAATTCAGATGGGAACTGGGGGTGTTATTAAATGAACTCTCTAAAACCCCAACAGTAATCCTGGCATTCACAGCATGCAGGCAAACCTATCGCCTGGACTGGAAGATTGCCAACTCTCTTTTTCGGCAAAGCGTTCAGGACTCTGCAAAACTCCTCTCTAGTTTGTGAGCCATCTGGAGCCAGGAGGAGCTTAGTTCAAGTTGTTCTCAAGGAGACCTGGTTCTGGCAGCAGCCCACCGTGTCTGTTAGACGGTTTCCCCAGCCAAGAGGAAGCTCTGGGGCCACAGGCTGCACCTCCAAAGGAACTCGGGCTCAACAGTGTCTAGCCAGACACCGAGCCAAGAGTCCCTTTGGTTAAATAATTCACAGGCCACCTCTGGGTGTGTAAATACAGCCCTGTCTAATGCGGGCTGACAGGTGATTTTACGCATCATTTAACTCTTTGCAGGGCTGAGGAATGCAACAGAGATGAGATAATTGGAATAATTTCACATTTGTAAACAGCTTTTTTCTCTAAGGGACAAAGTATCACAAACATGAACTGTAAAAGAAGCATGCATCTGCGTATCCCATGGAGAAAAACAAAATTGGGTGTTGGTTACGATAATGAATTGGCCACTCTTTCCCGTCCTCTCCTCCGTGCAGGGTGAGTGGCCTCGAAGAAGGGTGCCCAAGGCCAGTGGGAGGCACCACCCAAGCCCTGTGCTGAAGGAAGTGCCTGGAGGCAGTCAGAGAAAAAGAGGGGGGGGAAGTGAATGAGTGGAATGGAGAGAGAGAGAGGGAGAGAGAATGATGACGACACAAGGACAGTACCCACAGGCTGTGGAACTGAGGTCTCAAAGGGACCCTGGAGCCCCAGGTGAGGCAGCTCCTGACCGACACCAAGTGGAGATGCAGCTGTAGCTTTCTGGGCTGCACTCCCAGGGCAATTGTCACCACTAAATACTGCACCATATTCAACCCTGTATAATAAAAATGTCGTTGGGCATTCCCATACTGTAAAGCAGGGGACACTAACCCTGCAAGAATACAGTCTGTTGGCTTATGTTTATTCCAAGATTATAAACGAAATCCTAATGCCTGCTTACCTCTCTAACAAACTGCTATGCTCTGTAAGGAAAGTGTTCAAACACCAAATAGCTCTCTTTTTTTTCTGAACGACAAGGTGGTTTTAAGCTCAGTGATGATGATATACGACAGCAGGCCAGGGCAGGTGCTATGGGAAAGCGAAACAGGTAGACCCAGAATCTTGAGTCTTCCTGACTTCCACTTTTGGCCAGGTGACCTTGTGTCCTCTGTGTCTAACAGAATCCTGGGGGAATCTGCTGCCTTAATCACATCCCTCTACAGACTGACCCTCCAGAGGGACTTGGCCGAAAGCCCTCTCTGGCCTGGGCCAGATGCCCTGTCTATGTTGTCAATGATTAACTGATTAACTGGATCAGAGGAGGCCTCTCAAAGGTACCCTGCAAACCACTGGGCTTTGGAAAGAGCACAGAGTGACAGAAACTTGCAGCTTGTCTGGGAAGATGGGGCACACCAAAAACTTAAAATGTCATCTCAGAAAAAAAAAAAAAATCTGCAGGTGTCAGTTGGAAGCTGGGACAGAACCCTAGTCACCCCCCTCTGGCCAGGAGTCTCTAGATCCCATACAGGGCCTGCTGTGAGAGGGTTTGGAATTCATTCTGACAAGCATGCAATATTAACTTTAGATGTGGGCCCTGTGGATCTGAAATGAAATACCCTGTCACTAACACAGATTTTAAATCCCGCTCTGCAGAGGTAATATGAGAAGTTAATGCCCTTTTGGAGGAATCAAACTCAGACACATGGCAAAACCCTGATTTTTCAACCTCCCTATGACCTCCCTGGCACAAGGAAGGTGGGTATACAGTAAGAGGGTATTGGGCCTCCTTGGGTCCCCGATTTTTCCTGTTAATGAGTGTTCAGGGTGCTGATGGTTCTTGAGAACTTCCTTTCCATTTATAGTCACTGCTAACAGCTGAAGGGTGCAGCAAGGTCCACCCAAATGACAAATGCTCAGGAAAGATGAGTAGGGCTTGGAATACCTGCTCCTTTGCAGAAGTGTTGCTTCCTGTCTGGTGCCGCTCTGACATCACCGGCTTGTGTGTTACACACACTCAGGGGGCATTTCACACATGCATTTACAGCGTTCATTGTCAAGGACAAAGACGGACAAGTGGGGCAGAACTGGACTGGAAGGGTTCAAACGGTCGTCCTGGGTTGGGATTCCAGTGGTAGATCCTAGTAAGGCAAGGTCCCCGATGCTGAGAGATATTTGCATCTACGATCTCAGTCCCTCACTAACGTTGACTGTGAACCTGCTGCGGGGTGCTGTGGAGAACACAAAAAGTGGACATGATGCCATCCAAGTGTATAGTTCACCACGGAGGAGGTTTCACTCCACTTGAAAGTGTGGCACAGTGGCCTCTGACCTCAGAATTCACTGTGTACAGAAGGGCAGTAGGTTGTGAAGCCAGAGGTGGGGAGAAGGGTTGCCCTGTGATGTCTCCCAGCAGTTCTCAGGACCACATCTAGGGGACAGTTCCACATGCCCTTTCCTCCTCAGGTGGGCAGCCCCTCCCTCTTTGTTCTCCAGGTGCTCATTGCCCTTAGGCTGCCTCCAGGATCTGCCACATAGCTGCTCCGCCTGGCCCACCCTCTGCAAAGAGTGCTTCCACACTATGGGTTTCGCCAACTTCATCTTGACACTTAAATGAACATTTACCAGGCCCCATAATTCCAGGGTTCTTCTCTTTTCCTAAAATGAAAACACTTGCATGTTGCTCATTAGATGACACTTGCCTTCCTTAGAAAAGAAAGGACTTACTGGACAGACAATGCCAGTTTAAGCCTACTCAGGACAGTGCCCACCTGGGAGGATGTGATGTGGACCTTGGCCACCAGGCCGCCTGCCTCTGTGTTTTCCACAACCACTCCCTCTGAGTAGGTGATACTGTGTCCGCTGGCATGCTGCCTTGCCCACCTGAGTGTGAGGGGCTCAAGAGACTTGGCACCAGGGAGGGGTTGGAGATTTTATCTGGTTTATTGCTCCTCAATAAGATTTTACTCAATAAGGATTATATGATAAGAAGTGCCATGAAGCATGTGTGTGTTCATGCATATGCATATGCGTGTGTGTGTGTGCATGTAAATGAGAGTGGACAAGAGAATTTTCATGAAAACTTCCCAACATCTAAAATAACAAATAGTGTTGCTCAGGCGCAGTGGCTCACACCTGTAATCCCAGCACTTTGGGAGGCTGAGGTTGGTGGATCACCTGAGGTAAAGAGTTTGAGACCAGCCTGGTGAAACCCCATCTCTACTAAAAATACAAAAAAATTAGCCAGGTGTGGTGGCGGGTGCCTGTAATCCCAGCAACTCGGGAAGCTGAGGCAGGAAAATCGCTTGAACCGGGGTGGCGGAGATTGCAGTGAGCCGAGATCGTGCCATTGCACTATAGCCTGGGCAACAACAGTGAAACTCTGTCTCAAGAAAACAAATAAGTAAGAAATAGTATATGCATGTGAGTATTGTATATATTTCACATTTTTCTCAGTGAGATTTTTAATGTGTATCGGGAGAAGAGCTTAAAATGTCTACCTTTTGTGACTTCTTGGATCTCACACCCATTTCATCTTGTTCCTAACAGCTCTCAGGCCTTCCTGAGGACTCTGTTGGTTTGGGATGTATAGGATTGGCCTCACAACGATGTTTGTTCTCCTTGGTATCCTGTCTCCAGTTAGTCAGCGTGACCACTGGTTCACTGGCGGGGCCTTAGAGAGGGAAAGGAAATTACTCTATGAGTCATGCCTGCCCCCTTCACTTCAGTTTCTCCCCTAAATGGCTTGGTGCTCTAGTGATTTGGGCCATTGCTTCATCTCCCTGTTAATTTGTGTAGACCGTGAAGGTAGGAACTATGTCTTGCTCCTTGCACAGAGTGTTTGATACTTTTCCAAAAATATTTGCTGAGTGCTTATTATGTACTGGGTGCTTTTCCAGACAGACTTTATGCATTCTAGACAGCATCTGTGATGGTTAATTTTATGTGTCAACTTGACTGGGTTATGGGGTGCCCAGATAGTTGGTAAAACATTATTTCTGGGTATGACTGTGAGTGTGTTTCTGAAAGAGAATAGTGTTTGAATCAGTAGACTGAGTAAAGATGACCCTCACTGGTGTGGGCAAGCATCATGCAATCCATTGAGGATTCAGATGGAGGAGGGGTAAATTCCCTCCTCCCCTTGACCTGGGACATCCAGCTTCTCCTGCCTTGGGACATCAGAGCTGCTGGTTCTTGGGCCTGTGGACTCATACTGAATTTTACCACTGGCTTTCCTGCTTCTCCAGCTTGGAGACGGCATATGTGGCACTTCTAAGCCTCTACAATCACATGAACAAATTCCCACAATAAATCCATATATCTATATATCTATATCTATATAGGCTATATCCTATTGTTATCTATAATGTAAATCCTATTCTGTTCCTCTGGAGAAGCTAATATAGCACTTCTCTGAGGTATTAAATAGTTATTCCCATTTCACAAGTGATGCTACGGAAGTCTGCAGAAGTTATCAAACATCTCCAGTGACAAACAGCTGCTAAGTTACAGTCAGGAGGGACAGAACCCAGGCATCTCAAGTCCACAGCCAACACACAACTGTGCTCTAGCAGCTTTGGTCCGTTAAATCTTCTTCTAGTCATGCCAGGGACTGGTGAATATCTAGACTTGGCTCTGAATAAAAAGTATCACTTTTACCACAGCAAAAGAAGTACGCCTGACTGGTGATGTACGCTGCTCTGTCTTTTACTTAATTATGCCAACGGAAGCCAGATGTTTAAACCATCCAGGTATGACAAGAAAATTAAAAACACAGCAAAGCACAATCATGCACCTTATTAAGTTGTAATAGTTAAATGCAGCTTACTTTAATCCTGGGGGGAAAGAAGCGGAGGGCATTTACTAAGCAATTACGTGTAATTGCCAGGTACTTTTCCATGATTATCTCATGTAGCTCTGATCACACCCTGGGATGGGAGATTCTGACAGTCCCTGCTCCACAGAGAAGGCAGCTGGCCTGCAGTTTGCTCTAGGTCACAAAGCTGGAGGTAGCAGATGTGGAGTTTGAATTGGGATCTAAGTTAATTGAAAATTAACTTTTTGAATAGGTAGTATATATGCACATACAAAAACTGACAGATAAAAAAGGGGATACATTAAAAAATACTTTTTATCATCAACCCTGGCCACTGAAGTCCCCTCCCAAGAAACATCTATTGTAATCAGGTTCTAATGTATATGTTAGGCCATTCTTTCATTGCTATAAGGAAATACCTGGCTAGGCACGGTGGCTCACGCCTGTAATCCTAGCACTTTGGGAGTCCGAGGTGGGCGGATCATGAGGTCAGGAGATCGAGACCATCCTGGCTAATACAGTGAAACCCTGTTTCTACTAAAAATACAGAAAAATTAGCCGGGTGTGGTAGTGGGCACCTGTAGTCCCAGCTACTGGGGAGGCTGAGGCAGGAGAATGGTGTGAACCCGGGAGGTGGAGCTTGTAGTGAGCTGAGCTGAGATCGCGTCACTGCACTCTAGCCTGGGTGACAGAGCGAGACTCCGTTTCAAAAAACAAACAAACAAAAAAACCTGAGACTGGGTGATTTATAAGAAAAGAGGTTTAACTGGCTCATGGTTCTCCAGGCTGTATAGGAAGCACAGTGCTGGCATCTGCTTTTGGGGAGGCCTCAGGAAGCTTACAATCATGGCAGAAGGCAAAGGGGTAGCAGGCATGTCATGTGGTAGGAGCAGAAGCAGGGAGGGGTACCACACACTTAACAACCAGACCTTGTGAGTACTCACTCACCATTGCAAGGACAGCACCAAGATATAAGAGGTCTGCCCCCATGACCCAAATACCTCCCAGCAGATCCCACCTCCAACACTGGGGATTACATTTCAACATGTGATTTGGGGAGGGACAAATGTCCAAACTCTATCAGTATGCTTTTAGGGCATTTTATTCATACACAAGCATACATTTATATAATAATTATTACTATTGCCATTTTACAATAATGGTAACATACCCTATGATGCTGTCAGCAGTTTGTTTTCTTAGAGATTATATCCTTTGTGAACATAGGATTTCTTTCTCTAAATTGACCAGACCTTTGTGGTAATGAGTGTATATTGGCCAGCATTTGGTGGTTTGTAATCTTTGGTTCTCACAAACAATATGACAAAGCATATTCATGTACCTCCATCATTCACACAAGTTCAAGTACACACAATTGCACAAGTGTAATGTAGGATGAATTCCTAGAAGTGAAATTTCTGAATCACAAGATACATGCAAGTTGCATGATAAATACTGGCAATTTGTTCCTAATCAACATTGTACCAATTCATGGTTCCACCAAAGATGTATGAGGGTACCTTATTTCCCTGCAGTGTTGCCAACAATGTGTAATTAAACTTTTACACTTTTTGATCCTTGTCAATGTGAAATCTGGCAGGCTTTTTTTTTTTTTTTTAATCAGCATCTCTCAGTAGTCTTAATATACATTTTTTGTGAGTGAGAATGGGCATTTTTTCAATGGTTTGCACCATGTTTATTTCTTTTTGGGAAGTAACTATGTATATTATTTGCCCTTTTTATTCCATTGGGCTGTTTTTAAATTTTATTCAAGAGATTTTTCTAACATGCTAAGAAGAATAGTCCTTTGTAAATGATTTTTCTCAGTATATCATTTTCTGATTTTGTTTATGGTGTTTCTGCTTGTTAATTTTTTTTCAAAGAGGTATTCAGTTCTTTCTTTCTTTTTTTTTTTTTTTTGAGACGGAGTCTCGCTCTGTCGCCCAGGCTGGAGTGCAGTGGCCGGATCTCAGCTCACTGCAAGCTCCGCCTCCCGGGTTTACGCCATTCTCCTGCCTCAGCCTCCGGAGTAGCTGGGACTACAGGCGCCCGCCACCTCGCCCGGCTAGTTTTTCGTAATTTTTAGTAGAGACGGGGTTTCACTGTGTTAGCCAGGATGGTCTCGATCTCCTGACCTCGTGATCTGCCCGTCTCGGCCTCCCAAAGTGCTGGGATTACAGGCTTGAGCCACCGCGCCCGGCTCAGTTCTTTCAATAGCATTTTGGAACAGACTGATATTTTTCATTGATATATAAATAATAAATTTGTCATATGTAGTTTGGTCTATTTCTAGACACTTACATAGAGCTTCCTGGTTGTTAGGATATAGAGATACAAATGAATAAGATCTAGTATTTGACAGCACAACAGGGTGACTACAGTCAGCAATAATTTGTAATACATTTTAGAATAATGAGCGTACAGTTGGAATGTTTGTAATACGAAGAGGTAATGAGTGCTTGAAGTGATGGATACCCTATTTACCCTAATGTGATGATTACACATTGTATGTCTGTATCAAAATATCTCAAGTACCCCACAAATATATACACCTACTATGTGGCCATAAAAATTAAAAATAAAGATATGGAGACATATATATATTTTAAAGAGGTTCTGTAGTGTTTTTTTTTTCCTTTTGAGATGGAGTCTCACTCTGTCATGCAGGCTGGAGTGCGATGGCGTCAACTTGGCTCACTGCAACCTCCGCCTCCCAGGTTCAAGCAATTCTCCTGCCTCAGCCTCCCAAGTAGCTGGGATTACAGGTGCCCACCACCACGCCCAGCTAATTTTTGTATTTTTAGTACAGATAGGGTTTCACCATATTGGCCAGGCAGGTCTTGAACTCCTGACCTCAGGTACCTGGACTATAATACATTTTAATATTTGATAGGGCTAATCCCCCTTTCTTAATTTTGCCTGAAACTTTTGAGTTGGGCTTACTTGTTCTTGAACTTTAGAATCTACCCCTGTACTTCTAAGAAGACCTATTTTTTTTTTATTGCGTTGCATTACATGTATAACTTGATTTAGATAAGACATCTTTATGTTAAATGGAGTAGGCCTTTCCATTTGTTTAAATCATTTTTCATGTTTCTCAGTAGCATTTAAACATTTTATTTGTGTAATTCAGGCACAATTTCTTGTTAAATTTATTCTTATTGTAAATAGGAGCTCTTCAGTTATATTTTCTAACCAGTTGCTGTTTGTGGAAAGGTTACCAGGAGTAGTATTTTTGTACTCAATCACCTACGTGTATTTCCTTATTGTTTATACTATTTTTTCCATGTGATTCTTTGTGTTTTACAGTATATAATTATACATCTGCATATATGATAATTTTAACTCCTGGTTAAAATTACTCTGCTTATTTTTTTCTTTGGTTTACTTACGCTAGCTAGACTCTCTGGAGCCATAATGTTAATTAATGCTATTGATTAAGGTATCTTTTCTTGCAGCAAACATTAATGACACTTTCTTCAGCGGTTATGCCAGTAGCTTTGGGGACACGTTACTAAGTATGTGTTGGTATGTGCATGTGTGGATGTCTCTGTCTGTATAATAAAATAATATTTTGAGTTTTTCATCAAGATTAGAGAATTTTATCAAATGCCTGTTCAATTATTTATGGAGATGATAAAATGATTCTTAATTTTGACAATATTTCATGAATTAAATTAATACAGTTGTGAATTTTGAAATAGTCTTACATTTTTTGAGACTAAATCCCATTTGATGATAGTAAATTCTTGTCTTTGTGAGCGCTTAGATTTGTTTTCTAATATTTTAATTAGGGTTTTTTACACTAATATTCATAAGCAATATTGATCCTTAGTTTGCTTTTTTGTGTGCTCTATTTATCAGAACATGCATGATGCATGTTAGCTTCAGAAAAATAACCTGAAGCTTTCACTTGGTTTAAATAATATTGGGCCTATCTTTTCCTTATAGGTTTAGTAGAAGTAATCTGTGAAACATTCTGGGACTGGTGTTTTCTTTCAAGAGGTTTGCTTTGTCTCCACATTCTGTATTTCTTCTATACTAATTCATTTCCTTAGATTGTTGTTTTCTCTCCATCTGGGGTCATGCCTGGTAATTTTATATTTTCCTGGAATATAGTTTATTGGCATCCATTTTGGTTTGTTTACTAATGATTTATTGATTTTTCATAAAGAGCTAACTTAAAGATTATTTATTCTTTCTTCCTGCTTTCTGCTTTTATTATCATGACTATCTTACATTTTCCCGAGGTTAACTTTATTTTTCTTATATTTAATTTCATGAGCAGAAGACATATGCACTGATTTCCCTTATTTTTTGTTCATTAATTTAAGTACTTATATATACAGATTTTCTTTTGAGCAAATGCTTTAGTTGAGCCCATAGGATATGTAATGTGGTTAGAGTCATTATCATTAATTTTAAATATTCCATGTATTCACATGGATTCACTTTTGACTCAGAGTGATTAGAGGACAATATCTGTGTGATTTCTGATTGGGGGAGTTTATTTAGGTTTTCTGTGTGGTCTAAAGGATAGTCAGTTCTTGAAAATGTTTTATGGACATCTAAAAGGATGACATATTTTTAGTTTTCAGGGATAGAGTTTGATATATGTAACTTTGCTACTTATATTATTTAGGCCATCTACGTCATCTTTTGGGTCTATTTTATCTGTTAAGCCTCCTATAATTAAAGTCTTTCTATTTTTCCTTATCTGTTTGGTAGTTTTTGCTTAACTTTTCGGGCTACATTGATACAGAAACACTGATAACTGTTTGATCTTCCTTGTGAATGATACACCTTATCACACAATTGTCTTTATTTTTCTTGTTTAATGCTTTTTTCCTAAATTCAGCCTTGTTTTATTCTAAGATAACTGGCCTCTACTTTCCTTTTTGTTGGCATTTGACAATATTCCTTTGCTCATCCTTCTATTTTCAAGTTTCTGAGACACTTTGCTTTAGGTATATATGGGGTACAGCATATGGTTAAGTTTTACTTTATTACTCGATTTGAGAATCTTTTACTTTTAATATGTGAGTTTAGCTCACTTTTATTTGTTGATATGAGAAACAGGTTTGGTCTTACTTTATAGTATTTTGATCACTATAGTGATATAGTGGCTAGAATCATTAGGTAAAGTTGTGAAGGCCTCTGACAATGGAAATAGAGAGTCGAGGCAAACATGCACATTTTCACCGTTCACAAGCCCCTAAGGAAGCTTCTCTAGGCAGCAAAATCATTGACCTTTTAATTCTGGAAGGACACTGGTGTGAGATTAAAAAGGGACCATGAAAGATGAATCTAGACAGAGAAAATTAGAACACTTTAACCTCCGTTGTTATATATTTCGTCAAATTCCCTCAATCTGTAAGTCTTAAATAATTCTATTATTATTATTATTATTGGCAACAATATCACTGAGTGCTTACTTTGTGCCTGATCCTGTGCCAAATGCCCCTCAAATCTCTATGAGATAAAACTACTCTTATCCTCAATCAAACATGAGGAAATATATGCAAGGCTAACTAACGAGCTGAAGGTCACATAACCAACCAGTGCTATGGCCAGCATTAGAATCCAGTTCTGCCTGACTTTTGTATCTTTTGCTCTAATTGCTGTAAATGATCAGTTACCACATTGACACTATTATCTTAATAGAATTGCATTCTCCATTTTCAAAGGAACGTTGACCTGAGTGATATGTGAAATACACACACACATGCACTTCACCTGCTTTCAATTCTTTATACCTACGGAACAGTTTATAAGTTTGTAGCTAGCAGATGGCCACTTTGAGAAGTTCAAGTTTACTGATTTGGCCATGTATTTGGCTATGCAGCAAAAAAAGAAATGCCCATCAATGATTGGAATACAATAAAAGATTAATTATTCTTGTGTAATAAGGAATGTAATGGCAGGCAGCCTAGGGCTAGGGCATCTATTTGAGAATATCATCACGCTTGTGGAACTAACCCAAATGTCCATCAATGATAGACTGGATTAAGAAAATGTGGCACGTATACACCATGGAATACTATGCAGCCATAAAAAAGGATGAGTTCATGTCCTTTGTAGGGACATGGATGAAGCTGGAAACCATCATTCTGAGCAAACTATTGCAAGGACAGAAAACTAAACACTGCATGTTCTCACTCATAGGTGGGAACTGAACAATGAGAACACTTGGACACAGGGTGGGGAACATCACACACTGGGGCCTGTCGTGGGGTGGGGGTGGGGGGAGGGATAGCATTAGGAGATATACCTAATGTAAATGACGAGTTAATGGGTGCAGCACACCAACATGGCACATGTATACATATGTACCAAACCTGCACATTGTGCACATGTACCCTAGAACTTAAAGTATAATTTAAAAAATAATAAAAAAAAAAAGACAAAAGAGAATATCATCGAGCAACTAGACTTCTTTTACTTCTTGTTTCAACAACCTTAACCATGTATTTCCTTCTGATTGTTAGAAGTGGCTGCTGCATGTCTCAAAAGTGAATCTTCTTCTCATGAAGGAAGAGGAGGAACAACAAAGGTTAAAGGGCAAAGAAGCTTTACCTATTTGGGGAGAGAGAAATGTTCCCCAGGGAATTCTGCCTATGTATGGTTGGGCAGAACTGTGCCTTTGGACTACCCTAAGCCAAGCCACAGGAGGCTGGGGATTTGTCGTTTCTGGTCTCTGTGGTAGAAGTAGACAAGGCAGAGCGGGGGTGGAACAAGAGTTAAGTGGGCCAGTCTGTTGACTCTGCCACACTGCCCGGGAAGAACTTACTTGTGTGAATAAGTGGTGGAAGGTCTTCCTTTCCTCCTCGCCCATGTGGTTCTGGACTAGTTACAGCCTCTCAGGGTCTTGGCTATTCATCTGGAAAAGCAGAGCTAGGAATCCAACAGGGCTGGGCGAGAATGTAATGATCTATGCTTATAAAATTACCTAACCTGGCGCCTGGCACATAAACATTAGCTCTTAAACAACACTGGTAGGTCCAATAACATTCCACTCTGTTAAAACTATTAATTAACTTAGGAGTATCAAAACACTCTTGCTAAAAATAAAAGATTCCCCAGAAAAATGCAGGGGGATTTATTTTGTCAACACTGAATTACAGTTCTCTCCAGGGCAGCTATTATTCAGTTCACCTACAGATTTCATGATTTATTCAATGTTTCGACTACTGACTAAACATTTAGCAGGTGCTATATACTTCCAATGTACTGCCCGGAGCATTTAAAGAAAACACAACAAAAAAGTCTTGCGCAATATCCCATAGCTAAAAAGGAAGAAGACAGTGTAAACGTTATTTCAAGTATCTCTAACAGAAACATATTTACATTTCCAGACTCTGTTATTTCTCTACCTTGGACTGAATTATCCAGCACAGCTTCCCTGCTGTGGTAACTGCATGTGGTAATTGCAGTGGAGAAATTCCTTCCTGGCTTTTGTTTCTAATCTCTCAGGCTGGTATTTACTTAAGTTTTAAACTCTGGTCTTGCTTCAGGAAAGTGAGTTTAATAAATTACCAAAGGCATCTAAATATGATCTTCATATGTAAATAGTTTCTACCAAAAAATACACTGGCTATAGTTTGAACAGCAGCAGTGGGGGGAAGGATAGCTTACGGCCAGACGGGCACCATCCATCCCAAAGCAATGTTTCACACAATTTCTGGTCGTGTGTTTCTAAATGCGCTACAATGAGTTCTATGAAACTACACATGCACAGAATTTATCAGGTGAGGAATAAATTTTCTATAAGCCACCTTATCTCTGTTTTACATAACTTGGAGAAAGTTCTCTCTCAGGAACCTTCAGGGAAGGCATAGTAAATATATTTCCTGTTTTCAATTTCCATAATGTGGAGTGATACCTGTTGGCTTGTCTCAGCAGGAAGTAGACAAGCTGGATGCTGCTGAATGTATTTTTAAAAGAAGAGCAATATGGCAGAAGGGCAAAATCTCTAACCTCAAGATTAGAGGACCTGGATTCAGGCTCTGTCTTTGCCCCTTGCTACCTCTGTCACTATAAAGTATACACTGTTGTGTGCTTCATCCTAGAGCTGCCTCCCCCCACCAGTAAAAAGGTGGGAAAAGCTAAACACTCACCTTCTCAGCCATGCCTATAGCTAGAAACTCCCACCGTTCTGGCCAATGAGACATAAGTAGAAGTCTGTAAGCCAGTGGACACCTGAGAAAGTGTAACTTTCCCAAGAAAAGAAAACAATATGGCGGATACGGTTTCTTCCCACATTTCTTCTTCTCTTGACCATGTTGTGATGCCTGGACCCACAGCAGCCATCTTGTGATTATGAGGGAAAAGCCAAGACAGCAGCAAACAGGAGCCATGATGTCAGTGGGCTGTCTAACCCCTAAGGCGGTGGTCTGCCTCCAAGCATCTCGTTAGGAGGAACCTCTCCCCAGCTTCCAACCCCCAACACAGACACTGTAAGCTGGGCTTTCTGATACTTGGAGACAAAACATTTCCAACTAACACAGTAACTATTTATGTTACTCTATCATCTTCTCCTCTACAAAATGAAGAAAGAAGTAGCATACCCAAACCCACAGATACTGTGAATCCTGAATAAAATAATGCATAACAAATATTTTGTTGATGAAGTTCAGAGACAAGGGACGTAAGTGCACAGAAAAGGTTTGTTTGTTTTACATAGTGAAAGTGGCTGAAAAAAGCTGGGAAAAGTACATGAGGTGATGTTACAACTAATCTGCCTCAATTGTGCTCAGATACATGGCAGCAAAATAATATCCTCTGTGAAGTGCAAGCTTTTATCTTCTAATACCTTCGTTTTCCTTTGTTCTTTCTTCTTTGCCTCAAATACCTTCTCTATCCTTACTCCCCAGCCTGCCACACATATACCATAGTCCCTTTGTATGCATCATGATGCTGTTAGTTATTTTATTGGGTTATCTTTTAAAGAACTTGGGAAGTACAGACATAGAGATGGGAGGGTTGTGTAGATAAGCTATCTTCTCTTAATCACTTGGCTCCCTGATTTCAGGGGCAAAAGAGAAGTGGCAATTTAACCAGCAGAAGGAACCATCATAAGGGGAGAAACTGTGGCAGGAAGTTTAAGAGTAAATGCAAGTCCCCCCAGGGATTTAAGGCTATCAAGGGAAGAAAGAGGAAGAAAAGCAAGCGGTCTTTACTGAGTACCCACTAGGTGGCAGGCTGCCACTATGGGAACTGAGGCCAGGGCGGGCTTCAAGGGCATGTGACCTATGCAGTTACACAAGACCCTGAGCTCAGAAGGCCTAGGGCTTGGTTTCATGTTCTGCTGTTGCCATCTTGAAGTGCTTCATATGCTTGAACAAAGGGCCCTGAATTTTCATTTTGCACTGGACCCAGAAAATTAGGTAGCATCTCCTGACTGTAGCATCAGTGTCATTTCAACTCGTTAACTCCTCTATGAGGGAGATGATATGACGATACCCCCAACTGAAAATGTTGAGACACAAGGTATTGACAGTTGCCTGGAATCAACCGCACCCAGCTAGTAAGGGGCAGAGCTAGAATTTAAACTCAAGTTGCTACAGCTCCAAGGTCATTCCCACTGCAAGGTCATTCTGAGTTAATGCCAGAGAAATCCTTAGAAAACACAGCTGAATTCTGCAACTGTCCGGAAAGTAGGAATGAGGGGCTCCAAAAAAGCAAAGTCTCCAAAGCCAAATAATATGAGTAGCATTGAAGTGAGCACTGGGGCTATTTAGACTCTTTTGTTTTATATGGGAGAGGGGTTATGGAAAGGATTTGGTGGTAACACCCTTGTTGCTTGGTCTTCCAGCTACCATCCCCTGAATGCTACTTATGTGTCACACTCTCTCCTAAGCCCTTTGACATTGGATCTTCACAGTCACCTTTTGCAGTAGGTGTATAATTCATTACTCCTGTCGACACATGAGGAAATGCTACCTAAGGATCTTAGAATTTTGCAAACTTCACATCTGTGATTTTATTCCTATGCATAACTATGTTACAGGTTGGCCGGGCCAGGTATTATTAACTCTTTTTGACAAATAAAGAAATTAATTCCCAAAAAGATCTGGACACTTGCATAAACACATGAAATTAGTGGCACAGCTAAAACCAGAGCCTGGCCTTTTCATCTTGGATTCTTCTCCTACTAAAACATAAAACGATGAAAAGGAAAAACAAACACACAAACAAAAAACACAACTTATTTAGCCACTTTATAGCTCTCTTTACTAACGTTCCTTGGCAAAATGATGAGCAGTAATAGAACTGCATGAGAATTTATTCCGGAGTTTTTGATGGGTACATTCATCTCAAAGTTACAGAACAATATTTTCCAGGGAAAATTAGGGTTGAGTACCAAAAAAAAAAAAAAAAAAATTTCTCAGTCAATGTAAGCAACTCTATAAATTCATGTGGAGGCTTTAATACTGAACTCTGTGTGCAGAGTACACATTCCCCTGCAGAAACTCTGAGGGGAGCAATCCTTGTGCAGAATGAGCAAAGGTGAACTTGGTAACCTCAGGCTGTCCCCAAGAGCTGATGCCCTTTTATGGGCACCACATGTTACCCAAGAACACTTGCTTCTTTTTTCGATTACTAGAAATCCTGGGGCTGGAGTTTTCTGCTGGGGCCTCTTCAGATTGCTGCCTAAAGAAAATGAAGAAATCAATCTTGACCCTTGCAATCTTTTGATTTAGCAAGAGAACTGGGAGCAGAACTCTTTGCAATTGCCTATTGCGTCACTGAAGGCCATTCTTCCTTTGCCCATCAGAAGTGATACTCCGGGTGCCATGGCTCCAAAACCAAACCACAATTTTGTATGTAAATTATCCATGTATATCAATGATGGCAATAAAACCCAACAGTGGTCTTTTCTAGTGACAATGAATGGAGCACTTTGAGAATGTGGCCTACTGCAGAGATGCTGTTCATCATCATCATTAGAAACAAAGAGGAAGAGGAAAGAGACAAACCACAGGAACAATACAAGGGAAATTGCCAGATCGCCAGGAAATGTCTAGCCTGGACTTGGCTATAACAAGTTTATGCTGAATTCATTTGACTGAGTAAAATGGAAAAGCTACAATAATGTTTTCTTCCTTATTTATTTATTTATTTATTTAGAAAAGGCTCACTTGACCTTCAGCAGTAGGATTATCCCACTTTGATGAGAGTGCATTAAACATTAACAATCTTACTATGTTACTCTCCCAGGCCAAATCTTATTAGCATTTAGTTCTGACACTGGTTCTTGCTGGTGAATTATTTTAAAAGTGTAAGAATCTGAGATTGTGTGATAAAAATCACATAGTCACATAATGGAGGTTATTAAAGGCCTTTGAAGATTTGAAACAGGCAGAACCAGCAGTACGTGAGGCTCTTAGTCACTGTTTTGCTTTCATTAAAATATTTTGTGAAGCAAAGGGCCTTTCCTTTTGTGAGATGATTCCGAGCAAGGCTTGAAAACCTTAGGTGCATTGTCCCTTGTAGGAAATCAGGACTAAAAAAAGGTCTTCGCTTCTCTCTTCATTTCTTTAGCTAGAGTGATCACACACATTGCTTCCCTCCCTTTCTGTATTCTAAGAACAAGGTTGCCAGGTGGCTGGAACACAGCAGGACCCGCTTTCTTATTCTGACAAGATGAATACCTGTTTTAATTTCAGGGAACTGGGAAGTAGGGGCCTGATTATCTTTCTCCAATATTATCCTTGTACTTGTGAATTCTGAACTCTCAATTATGATTTCTGACTATTGTGGGAGAAGCTGGAGTCACATGGGTCCCTGGAGGGGTCTGGATTGTTAACGTTCCTTAAAGCAACAGCCTGTGTCTTATGAAAGCTCAGGGGAGGCTGGTGGGGGAAGGAGCTCCACATGTATAAGTGATGTATGCAAATGTGAAAGGGACAGTCATTTCCAAGGTGTGACTCCAGCCTTCACTGCAGAATCCACAAGCAGAGCCTCTGCCTTCAGAAAGGGCACTCCATGCAAGTTAGCCACCAAATTGTATCTTGCCAAGACTTGGTTAAGTAACAATAAGATAAATGGAGAGAATCAATTTCTTCTCTTCCATTGCTTTTCCCCAATAATTAAGCTAACAGCACACACTAGCCTCATTCCTTCTGACTCAATAGAAAGCAAAGAAAACCACTCTAGGGGATGGGCAGCGGATGTGTTGGAGTAAAGGTCAAGGGGCCTAGGAATCAGCTCACTCCAGAAAGACAAAGCTCAGTATTTTATACCCAGCGGGGGCTCTTAAAATGAACAGTTTAACCTTTTGCTTCCTAGAAGACAGAGGAGAGAAACAAACCCTCCTCAAGAACAGCTGCTGACATCGCTGCTGCTGTATCTCTAGTCCCAGGCATCCTCTCTGACAGCCAGGAAGGGAAAGAGTCCTGGTGGCTTTGGAGCAGCAGTCCTGGACCCCGACTAGATCCTGTACCTGGCTCTGCTCAGCGGTGCACAGGGCTGTGGGAACACCACGGTGGAGAAGGTGCTGGAGGGTCATCAATAATGAATGACCAACCTGCCGAGAAGAGCTGGCAGAGAGGAAAGGATTGGGAGGCAGAAGGAGGAGAGAGGCTGCTCTCTGAAAGAGCTGACACGGGCAGCTGGCACCCTGAAAACTCAGTTGATATCAATGTCAGGGCAAAGAAAAAGAGAAAGAGATGAGGATAGTGCCTTAAAATAAAGATTGGGACAAACTAACAGCCACACTACCCAGAATACGTCTCTAGTTACAAAGACATTCTTCGAGTTTAATACTGATCATAGAAGGCAATCCCTATGGCCTGCGATTGTGGGTTCTCTCCTCCTTGGGCTATGGCCAGAGATTTGAGGGACCAGTCTGTCGCCATCATCTCCACTGATTTTTTTTCCTGAGCATGACAGAAAGACCCTCTTTAAAAGAACACACAGTTTAAAAGGATTTGCTGCTGCTTTCAATGCATGTGTTCGTTCAAATGCATGAATTAATAATAAAACTCTATTTATCAAGTAAGCAGCCCAAAGTTCACAGTATTGCCTGAGAATTAGGTTAAGGAAAGTTTTCCAAACCAAGTGCAAATATACAAACTACCAACATCGATCCCACTGAAAAACTTAGAAAAGCCCATAGTGAATGTCAGTTCATGGGCCGCCTCCCGATAAGACACATGTATATCCACTCATGCACTTATCCACTTAGTCATTCATGCACTGAATGGACATGTAAGAGCCAAGCATGTGCCAAATGGTGTGCAAGGCTTTGTCTCCATCTCCATCTCCGTCTCCGTCTCTCCACCTCCCGCTCACCAAGGCTGCTCCCCTCACCAACTCCCCTACCTCCTGGCTTCTCCCTATCTCTGACTCAACAGGGACTGAGTGCCGCAGAGGCCCTTGGGGAGGTCTGGGCTTTCTACTGCCTTCTGGTTACAGCCTCTCCTTCCCTGTATCTGTCCTTCATCCTGGCCTAATGAGTCCACATTTTATTTAGGGAGAGGGCAGAGTGACAACCCTGGGTGGGGGGGGGGGGGGACAATCTGCAGTGCCCTGCATGACTGAGTGTATCTGGTTGTCTGTAGACCAGGTTTAGAATCCCCATACAAAGTTAGGATTAGTAGGAGTAACTAGGGGAATTAGAGTGAACCATAATAATGATGACAAAGAGATACAGACAGAGACAGAGAGAGGCAGAGACGGACAGAGACAGAGATGAAGAGATAGAGATGGAGAAAGACAGAGATGGGGAGAGACAGAGATGGAGAGAGACAGAGAGAGAGACAGGTGGAGAGAGACAAAGACAGAGATGGGGAGAGACAGAGATGAAGAGAGACAGTGAGACAGAGATGGAGAGAGACAGAGATAGAGACAGAGATGAGGAGAGACAGAGATGAAGAGAGACAGAGAGATAGATGAAGAGATACAGAGATGAACAGAGACAGAGATGAAGAGAGACAGAGTGAGACAGAGATTCCTTTTTGCTACTCTACGCCAAACTCTTCATGGTGTAATTGCACATAAGCTCCCAGCAGGACCCAGACGGCCCCTGTTGGAGGCTACTTTTGGTGTAACCAAACTCTATCTAAAACTCTTAACCATACCTCCATCACCCAGTCCCTTTGCATTCCGGTATCTTTAGTGCCTAGCTTAACCCTATATAGTGAAGGAGAATTGTCTGAACTAGCTTCCCAGCTCAGCTCCAGCAATAACATCCAAAAGTGGGCTGTTTTTCTTCCCTTAATTATCGGGGTTTCCCTAGCTTCAACAATTTAACGCCCCCTTAACCCCCGGACCACCGGTATGGCTACTGCCTGTAGTACAGCAGATGCTTCCATTCCTAATTCCCATACTAATCCTCTGCCTTATGTTATGTCTTGCTCCCATTCTAATAAAATTTCTCCGAGCCAAGGTCCAAGAGATCACCCGAGTCACCTTCAACCAAATGCTCCTGCATCCCTACACCCAACTGCCAACCTCAGACCCTAACTACGCCCCTTAACAGCAGGAAGCAGCCAGACAGACCACGGCGCCCTAAATTCTTATAATCAATAAGAGGTTGGACTGTTTGGGTGAAGGAAAAGGGACAAGATGGAGGAAGGTGAACAAGATGGAGCAGTCCCTGTTGTTTCCGGGTTCATCACAGATTTTCCCGCGCCCGGGAAAAGAACCAAATCAACTGAGCATGCGCAGAATGACGTCAAGCCGGGGACACCGAAATTCAAGAAGCCACTCCTACACAAACGCCCCAAACTCCTCCCCTTCCAGCTCCCAGGCATAAAAGTCCGCTGCCGGCAGGAGCTGGGGTGACTTCTTCGGCCCCCCACATTCGAGGACCAGAGAACATCACCCGAGAGCGCCGGCGCGACTTCCCTGGCCCCCCACACCTGAGGACCATAGAACCTCGTGCGAGAGTGTATGCATATTTGCAATAAAAGACTGCCACTTTCTTACGTACTTTGGCCTCATGTTTAATTACTTAGCTCTCCTAGATTAAGTTACATTAAATTAAATTAAAACAAAATCATCATATTTAAAGATGATAACACTGTACACCTGGGCAACTAGTATAAATAATAAAACATTTAATTAGATGGTTGGGGAAGCTCATATCTAGAAATCAACAGCCTTAATATTTGTAAGTTACCACCAGTTAGAAAGTCTCAAAGGAAGAAAAGACTACTATTTAAATACCTAGGAATAAATGTAATGAGACATGTGGAAGAGCTGTATAAACTAAACTCTAAAACACTATCAGGGCATGAAGACCGTTAAAGAAATAACATGCACATCACAGTCTTTGAATGGAAAATTTGGCATCTTAAAGATTCAATTCTTCTTACTTTAGTATATGAATTTTCAATAATCCAAAAACAGCAATAGAATTTTTTCAGAGAGTCATAGGCAAGATGATTTTAAAGTTCATTTGGAAAACAAAATAAACAAGAATAAGGAAAAGATATATACATAATAATGAATATTAAAATATTTTAAATATATAATAATTAAAACATTCTTGGTTTTATGAATGAAGGCAGAGATCCAGAAACAGTCTCTCAATATTTGATAAATATGACACTGTATGTTAATGGAAAAAAGAATTATTGTCAAATAATCAACTGTAAAAACAAAGTTATAGATCTTTATCTCATACCTTATATCAGCATAGATTCCAGATGAATCAAATATTTTAATGTAAAAGTGAAGCCATTAAAATCTTGACAATAACATCAGGAGAATTTTTTTTAATGTAACTATAGGCATACCTCAGAAATATTGTGCATTCAGTTTCAGACTGCCAAAATAAAGCAAGTCACATGATTTTTTTGGTTTCCCAGTGCATATAAAAGTTATGTTTATATTGTAGTTGATTGAGTGTGCAATGGCATTATGTCTAAAAAACAATGTATGTACCTTAATTTTAAAATACTTTATGGCTAAAAAACGCTAAGGATCATCGGAGCCTTCAGCAAGTTGTAATCTTTTTGCTGGTGGGAGGTTTTGCCTTGATGTTGATGGCTGCTGACTGATGAGGATAATGGTTGCTGAAGGTTGGGGTGGCTGTGACAATTTCTTAAAATAAGACCACAATGACATTTGCTACATCAATTGATTCTTCCTTTCACGAAATAAGCCTCTGTAGCATGCAATGCTGTTTGATAGCATTTTACGCACCCCCAACACATAAAAATTCTTTCAAAATTGGAGTCAATCTCTCAAACCCTGCTGCTACTTTATCAACTAACTTTATGTAATATTCTAAATACTTTGTTGTCATTTCAACAACATTCACAGCATTTTCACCAGGAGCAGATTCCATCTCAAGAAACCACTTTCTTTACTCATCCATGAGAAACAACTTTTCATTTGTTTAAGGTTTATCATGAGATTGCTGCAGTTCAGTCACATCTTCAGGCTCCACTTCTAATTCTAGTTATCTTGCTATTTCCACCACATTTGCAGTGACTTCTTCCACTGAAGTTTTGAACCCCTCAAAGTCATCCATGAAGGTTGGAATCAACTGCTTCTAAACTACAGTTAATGTTGAAATTTTAGCCTCCTCCCAGAAATCAAAACTGTTCTTAATGGCATCTAGAATTGTGAATCCTTTCCAGGAGTGTTGCAATTTACTTTGCTCAGATCCAAGAGGAATCCCTATCTATGGGAGCTATAGCCTCACAAAGTATATTTCTTAAATAATAAGACTTGGAAATCAAAGTTACTCTTTGTTCCAGGGCTATAGAATGGATGTTGTGTTCGCAGGCATGAAAACAACATGCCTTGTATATTACACATTCTTGTACATCTTCATAAGGCTCTTGTGTGACGAGGAGCATTGTCAATGAGCATCAATATTTTGAGAGCAATCTTTGTTTTTGAGCAGTAGGTCTCAACAGTGGTCTTAAAATATTCAATAAATCCTGCTGTAAACAGATCTGGGCTTCGTTGTTCCATTTTTAGGGCACAGGCAGAGTAGATTTAGCATCATTCTTAGAGGCTCTATGATTTCTGGAATGGTAAATGAGTATTGGCTTCACCAGCTGCACTATCCCCTAACAAGAGAGTCAGCCTGTCTTTTGAAGCCAGGCATTGACTTTATAAAATGTTCTCCATATCAGCAATAAGGCTGTTTTGCTTTCTTATCATTCCTGTTTTCACTGGAGGAGCACTTTTAATTTTCTTCAATAACTTTTCATTTTCATTCACAACTTGTCTAATTATTTTGCCCAAGACGTCTAGCTTTTGGCCTATCTTGGCTTTTGACATGCTTTCCTCACCAAGCTTAGTCATTTCTAGTTTTGCTTTTTTTGTTGTTGTTGTTGTTTTTGTTTTTGTTTGAGATGGAGTCTCGTTCTATCACCCAGGCTGGAGTACAGTGGCGCAATCTTGGCTCACTGCAAGCTCCGCCTCCCAGGTTCACACCATTCTCCTGCCTCAGCCTCCCTCCCGAGTAGCTGGGACTACAGGCGCCCGCCACCACCCCTGGCTAATTTTTTGTATTTTTAGTAGAGATGGCATTTCACCGTGTTAGCCAGGATGGTCTCGATCCCCTGACCTCGTGATCCGCCCAAAGTGCTGGGATTACAGGCGTGAGCCACCGCGCACGGCCTCAAGCTTTTAATTTAAAGTGAGAGATGTATGACTCTTCCTCTCACTTGAACACTTAGAAGCCATTGTAGGGTTATGAATTGGTCCAATTTCAATATTGTTGTGTCTCAGAGAATAAAGAAGCCTGAAGAGAGGGAGAGAGATGTGGAACGGCCAGTTGGTGGAGCACTCAGCACACACACAGCATTTATTAAGTTTTCCATCCTTTATAGGTGTGGTTCGTGGTGACCCAAAGCAATTATAATAGCAACATAAACAACACTGATCACAGATCACCATAAAAGAAAAAATGATAATGAAAAAGTTTGAAATATTTTGAGAATTACCAAAATGTGACACAAAGACGTGGAGTAAGGGCATGCTTTTGGGAAAATGGCGCTGATAGACTTGCTTAATGGAGAGCTGCCATAAACCTTCAATTTGTAAAAAAGTAATATCTGTGAATCACAACAAAGCAATGACAATAAAATGAGGTTCTCCTACACAGAGTGGAGAAGATGCGTCTGTATGTAACCCAAACACAAGAATCCACAAAATAAGGTAAATTTGACAACACAAAATACAAATCTAGGCAGCAAAACCTACTATAAACAAAGACAAACGATAAACGACATTTCAACTTCATATCGCAGAAAAAGGGGTAATTTATTCAATAAAGAAAAGGCTTCCTCGAGTCAATAAGAAAAAGGCCAGAAACACAAATGACTCGTAACCATATGAAAAGACAGTTGCCCTCACTTCTCATAAAAATGTAAACTAAAACCACAAGGACTTGACATTTTTCACCTCTCTTCTTGGCCAAGATCAGAAAGTTTGGTAATGTCCTGGGTTGACGAGGATGTGGGGAATAGACTATTGAGCTGCCTGTGGGGGTCTAAATTGGTACACATTCTATGAACAGCAATTGGCAATGTTTATTAATTTTTTTTTTTTTGAGACAGAGTCTCGCTCTGTTGCCCAGCCTGGAGTGCAATGGCACGTTCTCAGCTCACTGCAACCTCTACCTCCTGGGTTCAAGCAATTCTCTTGTCTCAACCTCCGGAGTAGCTGGGACTACAGGCACATGCCACCAGGCCCAACTAACTTTTGTATTTTCAGTAGAGATGGGGTTTTACCATATTGGTCAGGCTGGTCTCGAACTCCTGACCCTCAGGTGATCCACCCCTGCCTCAGCCTCCCGAAGTGCTGGAATTACAGGTGTGAGCCAATGTGCCTGACCAATGTTTATTAAAATGTAATGTGCATAGCCTTTGACGCATACTTTAATTGTAACAATTTACTCCTTCAGATGCAAGATGACTTCAGATGCAAAATGTGGAACAGAAAATTCACTACAGCATTGCTGTGGAACCAAAGAGTAAAAACCCAGTGTCTACCAACAGGGAACAAGATAAGTAAATTGGTTCGTATTCATACTATAGAGTTCTGTGCAGCTACAAGGAAGAGCAAGGGATTGCTGTATGCAGTAATGTGGACTGGCTCTAATCACCTCCTATTCACCCACTTGGTAAAGGTGGATCCTCTGCTCTAAATAATATGAGACGGTCAGACACACAACACCCCACACCAGACAAGAGACCGATGGTAGTTTATTAGTCACATACACTTGCAGCCTGGGGGAGGAGGACACTGCTCACCATGTAGGGCCACACAGGGGCTACAGTCCAGATCCAGAGCAGAGCAAACTACAGGGGCTGTGGGAGGCCGGCTATGTAGTAACAAGGAGGAGAGGTGACTTCAGGTTCCTACAGGAGGATGTGACCAATGTCATGGGCTGGCTGGGAGGTGAAACCTGTTAGGTTG
The DNA here is from genome assembly GCF_037993035.2 of Macaca fascicularis. Taxonomy (NCBI): domain Eukaryota; kingdom Metazoa; phylum Chordata; class Mammalia; order Primates; family Cercopithecidae; genus Macaca; species Macaca fascicularis. The sequence goes on along the minus strand of NC_088381.1, from coordinate 140,183,947 downwards.
AAAAATGGGTGGGGCCCAGCAGGCCTACATGATAGAGGAACCGTGTAGGTAGGGAGCCTCTCTCTTTGGGAAGGTTGGGGGGAATATCTGGTAGAAGTAGGGAAACTCAGGACTTTTGGGATCAAAGGCAGCACATTAAATTTTAAGTCTTACAATACAGAAATGATATCTTAATAGGTGAAGGAAGAGCTTTACAATGCTGTGGAGAGTATGCTACTTTTTAGATGAAAGTCGCATATGGATGCTAATATGCTTGCGTCACGCATAGAGTATCTCTGGCTGAAACACACAACACAAAACAAATAATAATAGATTTTTATAGGGAAGGAAATTAGTTGATTGAGGATGGGGTGAGAAGGAGTCCATTTTTGCTGCAAAATGTTTTGTATCATGTGCATATACCCATGAATAAATATGATTTCTTAAAAATGCCTTTATTGAATTAGCTAGTGGAGTCAGAAACTCATGGGGAAATATAAGGGAAGCCGGTTTTTTGTTTGTTTGTTTTTTGTTTTGCTTTGAGACAGAGTCTCACTGTATTTCCCAGGCTGGAGTGCAATAGCACAATCTTGGCTTACTGCAACCTCCACCTCCTGGGTTCAAGCAATTCTCCTGTCTCAGCCTCCTGAGTAGCTGGGATTATAGGCACATGCCACCATGCCTGGCTAATTTCTGCATTTTTAGTAGAGGTGAGATTTCACCATGTTGGCCAGGCTGGTCTTGAACTCCTGACCTCAGGTGATCCACCCACATCCACCTCCCAAAGGGCTGGGATTACAGGTGTGAGCCACCACACCTGGTCTGGAAGTTGGTATTTTTAGTTACATCAATGATGTGGTGCATGACAAAAAGCAAGGGTAAATAACAAAAAAAGAATGTAGGTAAAGGAAAGGTATCTTGGGCTTTAATGGCTTGTATTAGTCTGTTCTCATGCTGCCAATAAAGATATAAAAAGAGGTTTAATGGACTCACCGTTCCACATAGCTGGGGAGGCCTCACAATCATGGCAGAAGGCCAAGGAGGAGCAAGGGCATGTCTTACATGGAGGCAGGGAAGAGAGCATGTACAGGGGAACAGCCCTTTATAAAACTATCAGATCTTGTGAGACTTATTCACTATCACAAGAACAGCATGGGAAAAATCTGTCCCCACGATTCAGTTACCTCCCACTGGGTCCCTCCCACCACATGTGGGAATTATGGGAGCTATAATTCAAGATGAGATCTGGGTGGGGATAGCCAAGCCATATCATGGCTGTACCATAGAAACTGAGGGCAGGAAGGACTGAGTAAACACAGTGTGTGTGTATGTGTGCATGTGTCTGTGCGTGTATGTGTTGGGGGCCTCCGAGGCCGTTTGGAAAGGTAGATTTTAAAATTATGATTGCTTGGATTTACTTCAGTAATGATGCAGGTTCTGAAATTTCAAAAACATTAGAGGAGATATGGGTTTTGTATGGGTTTCCAATAAGTATTCTAAAAGGGAGGAAAGTTTGATAAACATTGGGGCAGAGAAAAAAGAATTAGAAGTGGGAAGGACAAGACTTTGCCCTGAGTTCTTTTAGTGACAACGAACTTTTGCATTGTGTCTTGCACTTTACACAGAATTTATATAGTGATGCTCTCCCGGTTCCCTGGTTGAAAGAGGTGGCACTGTAGCCATTCTTCTTGGGTTTGAATTTTGGCTCTGCCACTTTATTGGCTATGGGCAAATTATTTCACTTCTCTGTGCCACTGTTTCCTACCCTGTAAAATGTGTCTACTCTTGTTATAGTACCTACTGTTATTACCACTCAATAAATGGCAGCAGCTATTGTTATAATTGACTATGACTCTATAACATAGGAGAGCAAGTATCACCTCTTCCACTTTGCAGATGAAGAAGCTGAGGTTGGGATAATGAAGTAATTTATTCCAGGTCACACAGATGCTTAGAACCAACTGAAGTTAAACTAGACTTCCAAATCTGTTCCTCTTAGAGGTTCCTTATTAATAAATATATATAATTTATTTTCCACCTATAAGCAGTATTATAAGTTTTATCATGTCCCCCAAAATTCATATGTTGAAGTCCCCATCCGCAGTGCTTCAGAATGTGACCTTATTTGAAGTAGGGCTTCTGCAAATGTAATTAACTAAGGTTGTCTTGGGGTAGGATGGGTCCCTAATCCAGTGTGAGTGGTGCCCTTATATAAAGGGAAAACCTGGAGACATACAGGGAGAACATCATGTGAAGATGAGGGCAGAAGTGGGAGAGATGCTTCTACAAGCCAAGGAACACCAAAGCTTCTCAGCCAACAACATAAACTAAGGAAGAGGTGTGGCACAGATTCTTCTTGGCAGCACTCAGTAGGAGCCAACACTGCCAACATCCCAATATTGGACTTCTGGCCTCCAGAACTGAGACCACAAATTTCTGTTTAAGTCACTCAGTTTGTGATACTTCGTTGTGACAGCCCTAGCAAACTGATATAACCAGGGAGTAGCTTCTGACCGGCATAGTTTCCTATGCGGTAAGAGAGAAAATGAGAAACAGGATCACAGTTTTAGCTTCTCCACACTGAGAAACTAAGACATGACTCTATGAATTTAAAAAAAAAATCCTTCAAGGGCTAATGATAAATACTTCACTGATGATACGTTGATTTGAAATGTCAGTCTGGAGTAGTCTAGAATGATACACAAAACACTCTCTCCTGAATCAGGGATGCACACACATTTACTTCACTATGAAACCCATCAATCTGAGTACGTGACAAATAAATCAAAAGTTCCCATTTATTTACATTGGTCAAGGATGGCATCTTTTATTTCTTTTATATCTTCTCCAAATTGTTTCCCCTGCTTGGTACATGTTGACACTCTTCTTTCTGAATCTGAAAACTTGGAGAATATTGGATGGTATCACAAATCCTACCTTCATTTTACACAAGCTGAGCTATCGCTGCTGCTTTGAATATAATGCTGTGTTCCACCAGTATATCAAATCAGGAGATTCCACAAGTAATACATAAATCATATTTTCCCCCTCTAAAGTTCTGTGAACTATAACATTTATTTTATTCTTGCATATTTCTGTCATGGCCACACTGCCTCATTTAACACCCATTTAGTAATGATCAAGATCTCTTTCAGTGTACAGGACACATCGCAGTCTCATCTGTGTTGCATTTTTTCACTCAGATGAACCTGATGCTTGACTCACAGAAAAGGTCAAAGAAACGGTATACACATCAACTCCATTTGACAAACATTTACTGACCACTGCCAAGATGCCAGGCACATGGACATTCCGCATGCCTGCCTTCAAGGAGACGCCAGACTCAGATAAGTGGATATGAAGGAATCATCTGTCTATGCCACTCCCTTCACTGACAATTGAAATGTCATTTCGAGACGTCTCACAACTCAGTCATATTAGTCAACAAATACTTGCTTAGTCAACAACTAAAGTTAGACCATAAAAATCCAGGTGTTTAACAAATAAACCAAAAACTTATGATATTCCCCCAAATATATCTTATCAAAGTGTGACAAGCTGAGATGGAATGCTTTTGTTATACTGGAATAATCAGGTCTGCAGGTACATTGTACTGTCACCTTCCCATTGGTTTCCTGTCTGCATATTCTTCCAACTCAAGCAATGGAGTCTACCTAACTTTCATTTCTAGGTGAGTTTCAGACCAGCAATCTATTTCACCTTCTGAGCCTCACATTTCATTTTTTAATTTATAAATTGGGTGTAGTATAACCTATTCAAGTTTTATGGGTATAGAATACGGAAATCTACGTTAAAGTAGTTTTTCTAAACAATTGATAGTATCAGAAAGAAAAATAAAGATAGAGAAAATGTGAAAGCCACTATCAATACTTTGATCTCTTCAAGTTCACATGGTATGTTGACTAGGATAGATCATACGCTAGAAAAAGCTAGTTTCTTAAGGCGGAAATTTAGATAATTGATTTAAATAATCTGAGGAGCAAATTAAACTCAGGGTAAGTAAAAGAACGAAGTAGTAAAGAGGAGAAATGAAATAGAAAATTTATAAACAATAGAGAAAAATGACTAAAACCAAAAGTTGGCACTTTAAAAAACCAACGAAATTTATAAACTCTTGTTTAGACTCATTAAGAAAAAAATGAGAGAAATGAAGATTACTGATATCAGGAAAGTGAGAAGGGACTCACTACAGATTCTACAATCATTAAAGGATAACAAGGCTGAATGGATATTTCCCCAAGGAAGATACATACACATGGCCATCAAGCACATGGGAAGATGCTCAACATCATTAGCCATTAGGGAAATGCAAATCCAAAGCACAATGAGTTTCTACTTTACACCCACTAGGATGGCTGTAATAAAAAAGACAGATAATAACAAGTGTTAGCAAGGATGTAGAGAAACTGCCGGTGAAAGTCTAAAATGGTGCAGTCATTTTGGAAAACAGTCCATCAGTTCCTCAGAAGTTTAAATATAGAGTTACCTTATGATCCAGAAATTCTTCCCCTAGGTGTATTCCCAAGAGAAATAAAAATGTATGTTCACACAAACATTTGTACATGAATGTTCATAGCAGCATAAACCTTAAAAACATTATTCTAAGTGAAAGAAGCCAGTCGCAAAAGACCACATATTACATTATCTCATTTATATAAAAAGTCTAGAATAGGCAAATCTACAGAGACAGAAAAGAGAGGAGTGGTAGCCTAAGGCTGGGTAAATAGGCTGGGGAGGACTGGTATGGGAACACGGTTTCTTGCTAGGGTGATAAACAACGTTCCAAAATTAGCTGTATAGCTAAATGTCTCTAAAAACATTGAATTGTATACATTAAATGGTAAATTGTGTTATATGTGAGTTATACCTCTATAAAGATGCTACCATAAAAACCTACAAAAACATAATAAAAGGTAATATGGAAATTGTATGAACAAATTTATGCCAATAAATTTAACAACTTACAGGAAATGAACAAATTCCTTCAAAGGCTGAAATGAACAAAATTACCCAAGAAGAAAGAGAAAAATTGAATAGCCCTGTGTCAATTAAAGAAACTTCACTCATAAATACAAGCTTCCCACAAAGAACCCTCCCAGCCTGGATAGGTTTCCTGGCAAATTCTACTAAATGTTTGAGGAAGAAAATAATAAAATCCTCCACAGATTCTTTGAGAAGCAGAGGAGAGAACATTTCGAATTATTTAAAAGGCCAGTGTTGCCCAGACACTAAAACAAGTTATAAGAACATTAGGACTGGGCGCGGTGGCTCACACCTGTAATCCCAGCACTTTGGGAGGCCAAGGCGGGCACAACACGAGGTCAGGAGCTCGAGACTATCCTGGCTAACATGGTGAAACCCAGTCTCTACTAAAAATACAAAAAATTAGTCAGGCGTGGTGGTGGGCACCTGTAGTCCCAGCTACTTGGGAGGCTGAGGCAGGAGAATGGTGTGAACCTGGGAGGCGGAGCTTGCAGTGAACTGAGATTGTGACACTGCACTCCAGACTGGGTGACAGAGTGAGACTCTGTCTCAGAAAAAAAAAAAAGAACATTAATGACAATATCTCTCATAAACACAAACACAAAAATCATTAGCGAAACATTAAAAACTTAAATGTATCAATACATAAACAATAATAATAATATATCATGGCCAAGTGAAGTTTAACCCTGGAATGAAAGTCTGGTTAACATCCTAAAATTAGTCAATATAATTCAACACATTAATAGATTAAAAGGAGAAAAATCAAATGGCCATCTAAATAGATGCAGAAAAAGCATTTTAAAAAGCATTCATGATAAAAACTCTCTATAAGAAAGAAAAAACTTCTCTCACTATAATACTCTAGTAAATTAAAATTTTATCCCACCATAATGTAATTCTTGACGATGTCAGCTATAAATCGTCTGCAAGACAGAGCAGGAAATGATCAGTATATAATACTAAGTAATATTTTACAAGGCTATAATTAATCAAAGATATAAACAAACCAAAACAAATTAGCAAACATGGTAGATAAATAAAATTCTATAATCTTCAAAAAAAACCTTCTACATAAAGAATTAATCAATGTAATATGTTAAAATACTATTTATAATAGCATCCCCAACCAGAAAGTAATTAGGAATAACTTTAATGAAAGGTATGTGACACATATATGGAAAACATCAAAATACTGTTGAGGGAAGTTAAAGAAGATCTAAATAAGTAAGATATACCATGTTTAAGGATTAGAAAACTCAATATTCTTAAGATGTTGGTTCTTTTCAAATTTATCTAATGACTTAATAGATCTCAATTAAAATTTCTGAAGATGTTTTGTAGAAATCGATAAACTGATTCTAAAATTTATACAGAAATGCAAAGGACCTAGAATATCCCAAACATTCTTGAAATAGAAGAACAAAGTTGAAGGACTTACTCTATCTAATTTCATGATTAACTATAAACATACAAATCAAGAGTGTGGTTTTGGTGAAAGAAAATAGAAAAAGAACAATGAAATAAAATTGAAAGCCCAAAAGTAGCCCCACATATATATGGCCAAATCCATTTCAACAAAGATACCAAAGCAATTCAATTGAAAAAGAAACATATTTTCAAGAAATTGAGCTGGAATGACTAGATAGCCATGTGGAAAAAGAAAAGAACTTTGAATCTTACCTCATATCATATGTAAAAATTAACTCAAGATGAATCACAGACATAAATGTATAACTTAAAAGTATAAATATTCTAGAAGAAAATATAAGAGAAATCTTTATGACTTTGAGGAAGGCAAGATTTCTTCAAACACAGAAAGCAATAACCATAAGAGAAAAATATCCCTAAATTTAACTTCAAAATTTAAAACTGATTATCAAAAGACAATCTCAAGAAAATAAGCAAACTACAGATTGGGAGAAAATATTTCCCAGACCTATATCTTACAAAGAACTCCTACAATTTAACAATAAAAAGACAACACAATTTTTTAAAGGGCAAACATCTGAATAGATGTTTGACAAAAGATAGGTGAATAGCCAGTAAGTACTAGAAAAGGCAATCAACATTATTACAGAGAAATGCAAATTAAAACTACATGAGAAACACACCCAATAGAATAGCTAAAATTTTAAAGGCTGATAATATTAAGTGTTGGCAAGGATGTGGAACAACCAGAAATGTATCCATACATTGCATGGATATGTAAAACGGAAAATTGTTGTGAAAACTCTGATAGTTGTTTTCTTAAAAGATATACATCACTCTTATCACTCAGCAATTCTACTCCTAGGCATTTATCCTAGAGAAATGAAAATATATGTCCACAAAAAACCTTGAACAAGGCTTTTCATGGCAGCTTTTAGACATTCCAAGTGTCCATCAACAGGAGAATGGATAAACTGGCATATTCATTCACACAATGGAACACTACTCAGGCATAAAAAGGAACAAGGTATGGCCATATGCTGCAACATGGATAAATCTAAAAAATATTATGCTAAGTCAAAGAAAGTAGACACAAAAGAGTACATATGGTATGATGCCATTTATACAAAGTTCTAGAATAGAACCAAGTGTGGTGATAGACATCACATCTGTGATTGCTTCTGGATGGGAAAGATTTATTGGGAAGGGGAATAAGAGAACTTTCCGGCATGATGGAAATGTTGTAGATTTTGGTAGAGCTGTGGGTTACATAAGTATAGTCAATACAGATCAAACTGTGCACTTAAAAGCTATGTATTTTACTGTATGTAAATATACCTCCATACAAACAAATAACTGAAACAAACTTCTATCGAGATCTTTAAATGCACAGTTGATGTGCTATTTCATTCACATGGTAACAAATGCTAATAGCAGTTTCCTTTTTGTATTTATTTTTATTTACTCTCTTCCCACTGGCTGCTTAAATCCAATAGAATGTCAAATACTAATATTATATTAAGCCATACAATTCTATATTACCCTACATAAAAACATCCTAAATATATATAAGCAACCAAAGACTTTAAAGTAGGGGAACTGAAAAGGAAAGGGTGTTTTATACCAACAAAACCTGGTAAAAAATGTTGTCACCTAAAATTATTTTATTTCTTTGTGCCTCCATTGTTTCACTTTCAGTGATGAAATTAGTGACTCTCCAAACTGGGTCCTGGGGGAGTCTCAGCAGCTCTCTCTGGGCCAGCCGGATCTGGGGAGGCATTAGTGGGACACTCCTTGTTTTTCCTCTCCAGCTGCGCCAGAGCACTCTCCCTTTTTCACAGTTGCGTATACTGGAGTTCTAGATAAGATTTTATTTGAACAAAGGGTTCTGATGTTAAAATGTATGTAAAAGTATGCCAAGTTTCCTCCTAATTTTATTATCCTACCATTCTAAGATGGAGATTGGTGGCCGATATGGTTTGGATCAGTGTCCCCACCCAAATCTCATGTTCAGTTATAAACCCCCATGTTGGAGGTAGGACCTGGTGAGAGGTGATTGGATCGTAGGGGTGGATCCTTCATGAATGGTTTAGCACCACCCCTTTGGTGCTGTTCTCGTGACAGAGTTCTCATGAGATCTGGTTCTTTAACAGTGTGTGATATCTCCCCCCCACCTCCTGCCCTGGCCATGTGAAGTGCTGCTCCCCCTTTCACCTTCAGCCACAATTCTAAGTTTTCCTGAGGCCTCCTCAGAAGCCAAGAAGATGCCACCATGCTTCCTGCACAGCCTCCAGCAACATGAGCCAATAAAACCTTGTTTCTTTATAAATTATACAGTATCAGGTATTTCTTTACAGCAATGTGAGAATGGACTCATCACAATTTTGGACAGAACAAACTTCGTAAATGGACTATGGCTTTGGTAATAATACCCAACAAGCCCCCTGACCAATAAACTCACCTTCTCTGGGGTTCCTCTTACCTGGGGCACTTTCCCAGTCTACATCTCTGTTGGAATTGCTCCCACCACCCACCCCCAGTCTGTAGATGTGGGCTAAGGCAGCTATGTTTGAACCATGTGGCTCTACTCATTTCAATAACATCCAATTGGATCAAAGGTTAACCCTTATCCTAATACAGGAAAATCAGGTCCCTCTTCCTCCCACTTACCTAGACCATGTTAAGTACCCTAATCCATTAGGAAAGGTGCTTATTCTGGTTGGAGACAGCCTGTGAACAAATGGTACCTCTGTCTGAATTACAAAAAGGACCTCTTGTGGCGGAAGGCAGGAGAAGCAGAGCATGGGCTGTATTTCAGGTCCCACTTGCCCCCTTGGCTAGGCACTGTCACACAGGACACAGCCTGCGTATTCATCAGCAGTACCTCTCCAATAGCTTAGCCCAGGGACTGGCAAACGAGGGTCTGTGGGCCAAATCCAGCCTGTCCCGTTTCCACACATAAGTTTACTGGAACAGAGCCATGCCCATTTGTTTACTATTATTTGTGGCTACTTTAGTGCTATAAGAGCAGAGCTGAGTAGTTGCTACAGAGACTATATGGTTTGCAAAATCTAAAATATTTATTATCTGGCCTTGGCTTAGCCCATGTCTGATATTTATTTTCTTCAGGTCCATACTCCAAAATAATGAAATGAGTCTACTGCTGAGTACCGAATATACCACCAACTATTGGAGCTGAAAGGGTGCTACTAACTACTTGGTCGGCATTTGCTTTTAAATAAAATGCAATGCTGGATCCTATGGATTCTAAGAATATATGGATCCTATGGATTCTAAGAATATATAGAATTTTGTTTCTATTTAAGGGAAATGGATGGGGAAGAAGGAAGGAGGAGAGAGGAAGTGGGAAAGAGGGAAAGGGAGGGGGGAAAAGAGGGAGAGGGAGAGAGAAAACAAACACTAGCCCTTCGGAAGAAATTTTCAAAACCTCACTCCAATCACAATTTGAAGAACATCGTGCACCTCAAATTGTTCTACGTTTTTTGCAAACAGACCTCATCTGTTGCTTTACTATTTTTCTGTGCTGTCTCAGCGATCTTCAACATGCAGAGAGACTACGAATAATAATTGGAGATGAAACACAATTATCTCGAACTTGTTACATGATAATGGCAAAGAATGAACCAAAATAGATGGATGGGAGGTTCTGATGGGAATACCCAGTAGGACACCCCCTTGGATATAACTGGAAGCAGATTTGTGTTTAGAGTTTCTCTAAGAGGGGTCAAAGAAACTAACTAGCACAGAGTGATGTTTTGGCTTTTTTTGGTTTCTGTTTTGGCAGAGGAGCAGTTAGAAAGGGATGAAATTCTTAGATATGCAGAATAATCATAATACAAATATATCCAGGGAAAAGTCAGTAGCTTTCAGGGATGAGAAAGAGCCTCGCATGTGAGACCAAGGGTTGCTGGAAGAGTGATGCATTCAGAAAATGCAAAATTGTTCTTAATCCATCAGCCCATGTCAAGGTCCCTGTGTCATCTATGCCAGGACAGCTCTGGGCCAGTTCAGGAGGTGGTAAGATTTCAACTCCTCATGTACCTTTATAAAGAAATCTCTCAAGAGGGCAGAGTCCCTCCTTCCAGTGGATGGACTGGTCCACTTTTTATGCTCTTAAGAAACTAAGAAAACTTTGGGTTCAGTTCATCTTGCAGAAAGAATTGCTGAAGGAGAACAAGAGCAGGTCAGGCCTGCAGAACCCTGTAGTTTTGAAAACACCCAGTAGAGGGCACTGTTAAAACAGTCTGATGGGAAAATAGAAGTTAACTGAACAGACAAGAGAAAAGAAAGGATTGTTTTATCATCAGGACCAACTCATTTCCCCCTAGTCTGCAGCTATGAGTAATTCTAAGTCTATGGGATTTCTCAGCTGTTTTTAATTCCATCGTTCACTTGCCTTGGCTCCACCTGAATTTCTCCTGTCCAGCCAGTCTCCTCTGTTCTTGGCAGTGGGAGAAGCGACTGTCACTTCTGGCTGTGTGTGATCAGGGAAATGGAGTGTTGTGGTACACTAGATACAGGTTCCAGCCACTGTGCTGGAAGAGAGAGGAGGAGAATAAACGACAGCTGGAGTTGACCATACAGGGGTGTCAAGTCTACGCTTGTGACTCGAACATGCAGCTTACTAAATAAAATGTTTGATGTCCTGGGAAAACCAGTATACTGGGGAAGGCAGGCTCTGCAGCTGTCAGTGTGAGAATTCTCCACCCTGGGTCTCTTCTCCTTAGGGCAGTCTGGATCACACGGCTCCCTACCAGTGAGTTACTGTGTTCATGTCTCTTAGACTTGGCTTCCACTGGAGTGTGCTACGTGACGCCAGATTTTTCAACACACTGGCATGCATGTATCTGTCTGGACGTTTATGTCTCACTATTTCAAGGTTAATCATGGGATGCACTTTGAGGCCTTAATCGTGAAAAGGGATCAGCTCTAAAGTAGAAAAAGCACCTGTTCTTTGCTTTAGTAACTTTCTATTGCGCTCAGTACTTTGCCCAGTACACAAGAATACTCAGTAACTACACTGACGTGCTCAGCCCTCACTTACTTTAAAAAAATATATTATGTTTATATAATATTCATATGATAAATATTTTATAATATAAAATATTTAATATATTTATATAAACAATATTTTTAATAATATAAAATATTTAATATATAAATTTATATATAAATATATATTTACATATAAATAAGATACATAAATATATAAATAAGATACATAAATATATATTTATATATAAATAAAATATATAAATATAATATAAAATATATAGATTATATAAAATATATAAATATATATTTATATATAAATAAATTATATAAATATAATATAAAATAAATATAATTTTTATAATATAAAATATTTAATATATAAATTATATATTATAATATATAATTATTAATAATATAAATAATATATATTATTAAATATATAAATATATAATAAATATTTAAGCTTTACAAACCATATAGTCTCTGTAGATTTAAAATAGATTAAAACAAATCTGCTCTTGTGATGTGATGAGGACCCTAAAAGAAAACCTTTCTTTGAGCATGATTTTAGCCAGCCTTGTCCTTTCCATCTTTAGAAATGCTACTCTGCTCTGTCTTTCTAGGTATATCTTTCTAGCCCATCAGAAAGGCTGGCTTGCTGTTCTCAATTCAACAAACACTTTTCAACACTGGCTTTGTACAAAGAACTTGATTAGGTATTGTGAGGTTACAGAGATAAATAAGACACAGACCAAGCCCTTGAAGAGTTTAAATTCAGCAGGGAGTAAAGCCATGTGGACTACTGTAATAAAGAGCAGAACAAAATATGTGCAGCAGTGCTGTAGAGGACAAGCACTTCAGGAGCGTTAGGAAAAGAATAACGTAGTCTTCCCGGAGACTGAAGGAGGCAGATTTGAACCCAGCCATGAAGAACTAATAGAATTTCCTTAGACGGGAAGAAAAGAAGCGCAGTCTGGTTGAAATGATGGCATGGGGATGCAGGGTGTTTGAGGGACAAAGAACTATGAAGAGTGGCTTCCCTATGAAGCTCACGGAAGCAGATGGGGATGGAGATGGACACAGAGAAGTAACCGAGGAGCTCAAATGCCATCTAAGGGCTTGAAGTTAATAGTCTAGGGAATGATGAGTTGACAAATTGGAGCCTGGGAGATCAAGAAGAAGGATCTAGGTATAGCCTGGCCCCGGGGATGTGGAGAGTGTGAGCTGGAGCACAGGCAGGGAAAAGAGTGTGGAGTTGAGAGGTATGGTGATCATCTGGTGGGAGCAGAAGCCAGAGGGATACTCACTCCACATGCTCTTCCAGAGCCTTGCCCCTTGAGAGTCGGGCTCCCTAGATTCTGCACAGTGAGGGAAAGAACCTTCTGCATTTCAAAGAGCTGAGATTCAAACCTTGCTCCCCTTGGCACATAGTTGACAGTTGCAAACAATTCAACCCAGCCATGAAAGGTGTCGCTGGTGAGAGTAGCAGCTTTGAATTAATCTGTGTGAGGCTCTGCTAACATAGGTGCAAATTGAGCACTTCCTTTAAGAATCCCTAATGAGGACCAATTTCTAATTAAGCGCATTTTCTTCCACTATATGCCCAGTTTCTTCCTTGCTTCTGCAGCACCAGAAGCCACACTGATTTATCAGCAACAGATGATTCTTCAAATCAATCCCCAAAGGTGTCAACTAGAAGAGGGGGGTCCCAGGAAGCCAAGAACTTCTTAAAGTCTGAGACTCAATAAAGGGGTTTACTCACCAAGGACCCATTTCAAGGGACTTCCAGAATACCTTAAATGGAAGCTGAGGAGAGGAAGGAAGCTGAGGAAGGAAGAGGGCTGGCAGAAGGTCAGAAGGAAAACAGCCACCTGCTAGGTGTGAAGCTATCGAGAGCATGCCAGGAAGGCTTTTGAGAGTAGGGAGAGCAGAACACGCATTGCCTGAAAAGCTTGGGACCTGGCAAAAGGTGGACCAGGGAGGGGATATGAAAATGGGAAGGATGTCAATCTCTTGACAATGAGCCTAAACACTGAATAGGGTTTATGTGGCATAGCGGGTGTCATGCTTGAACTCGGAGATCAGTCCAGTCCTAAGGGCCTTTGTGTGCTGCAGAATTCTTTGCAATAAAATCTCTATTTCTTCATTTTATGAGAGATTGATCTTCCTAGGATTTCTCTATTCCGTTTTTCTTATTTATGATTCACCATGCCAAAATGAACTTTTCATTCTCTTTTGAATGGAAAGTTCTATCTGTCTTGACAGTGAAGAATAAACACATTTTAAATGCCAATTTTCTTCATGCTTAATTTTTTCTAATCCAATCTGAGGAGTGACAGGGAAAACAACAGTTCTGACAAGCAGCGACCAAGAACTTTCAGCAAATCCATTAATTAGGGTCATGTTTACACTTCTTGTCATTGACTAAACATCTGCCTAAATAGTTTTCTTAGTTTATAAAGTCATAACCACGTGTCCACATATGATAATGTACTCTATTTAAGTTTTATAAGTATGTGAGAACTGTGGGCTTCTGTCTCCTGTGGGAAGAGAGATTTAGCTGTATAAAGAATGCTGGATGTAGAGTCAGAAGACCTGGGCTGAATGTCACCTTTGACATTTGATAGCAAAGAGGTATTGGGCAGGTAACCTGTGTTTCAGCATTTGAAAAAGGTAGTAATAATTACCTCCCAGCGTGAACATGAGGTTCTGTAATAGGCATTGAGAATTCAACAATAACGTCCTGAGGAACTTTTGCTAAGAGTAGAGGTCGGGAATGCCACTGAGCTGTGTTGCTCAGGAAGCAGCGTGGCATTCATGATTCTGTGAAATGGGTAATTCATTGACATAGATTGGGTTCCAAGCAATAAAGGTCTCATCCTGACAACAAGCTTTCAATTCCACAGGAAAAGCGGGGAGAGAGAGAGGGAGGGAGGCGGGGGGTGGGGGGGGGGGCGGGGAGAGAGAGAGAGAGAGAGAGAGAGAGAGAGAGAGGGAGAGCATGCAGGTTAAGAGATATGGCCTCAGCTACCACTTTTCAGAAACTAACCAGACAGTAAAGGAAATACAAAGATGAGGATCTACCCTGGACTATTCCCTGAGCTGCTGATTAAGGTTTAATACCAAGTCTTAGGTAGGGAAAGTTTAAAGACTGTTATCAGAAACTATATAATCCTTTCTAGTTGATTGTAGACATATTGTATATACACTGTTTGTAATTCTCATTTCTAAATTTGGGTTTCTTGGCTCTGCAGAGCCCTTTACCATCTTCCATGCCATTTCAAGGACTCCCCTTGGTACTGGCATTTACAAACATCCAGGTCAAGTGAACCTTATCTAAGTCTTAGAATCAAGGTTCAGGTACTGAGGGTGAGCAGGAAAATGGTTGCCCTTTAAAAATTCTACATAAGATGTTTCTGACAGGGTGAGAAATTCATGACAAGATCATGCCAATGCACCCCCTTCAAGGGGACAGCTCTCTGGGGGACCATCTTCCTCATGTTTCTTAGACCTCTGAGCCTTCTAATGTGCCCGGCCTTCTTTCCCCTAAGCCTCACTCCTCACTTCATTCTCTAAATCTCATTGGCCTGCAACGTTCACTGTCACCCACCATTTCACACTAGGCTTGCCCCTACTGGTCAACATACATCTAGTTTCCCCAGACTGTGACTTTGACCTCCCTCCAGCCTGTGCTGTCATCTTTCCTCTTTAACCTGGCGAACTCTGACAGACTACTTAGCTTATTCTTCTTCCATCCCAATCAAACCAATGCAGCCTTCTTCCCTGCTACCTGTGGGGGCAGCCCCCTAGCCAAACTGTCCTAGTATCAAGGGCTGCAGCTGGTCAAATGTAAAGTTTCCAGCAGTGGATCCCTTCCATTCAATAGTACTATGGAGTAAATTTCAGTATTATGGTGATACTCCAGAAACCATTCCACCAGGATAATTAGAAGAGTCTTAAAAGTAAGAACTGAGTTTTCTATTACCTTTTGAGGGACAATTCTTGACTTACTACATTACATATATATAATATTTCCATTACGGCTTCACTGGCAAATTCTACCAAATATTTTTTTAAAACGCCAATTCTTCCCAAAGTCTTAAAAAAAAAACTGAAGAAGAGAAAGCACTTCCAAACTCATTTTACAAGACCGTATTACCCTGATACCAAAGCCAAACAAGAAAAGAAAACTATAGGCCAATATCCCTGATGAACATAGATGTAAAAATTCTCAGCTATCTAGAAAACAGAATTCTACAGCACATTAAAAGAACCATACACCATGACCAAGTGGGATTTATTTCTGGGATGTGATGATAGTCTGACATAAGCAAATCAATTGATGTAATACACCACATTAACAGAACGAAGGACAAAAATCACACAATCATCTCAATAGATGCAGAGAAAGCATTTGACCTTTCATGATAAAACTCTCAACAAACTAGGTATAGAAGGAATTTACCTCAATATAAAAAAGTTGGCTGGGTGAGGTGGCTCATGCCTGTAATCCCAACACTTTGGCCGAGGTGGGCAGATCGCCTAAGGTCAGGAGTTCAAAACCAGCCTGGCCAACATGGTGAAACCCTGTCTCTACTAAAAATACAAAAAATTAGCCAGGTGTAGGTGGCACATGCCTGTAGTCCCAGCTACTCGGGAGGCTGAGGCAGGGGAATCACTTGAACTGGGGAGGCGGAGGCTGCAGTGAGTCTAGATCATGCCACTGCACTCCAGCCTGGGTGACAGAGTGAGACTCTGTCTCAAAAAAATAAATAAAAATAAAAAAGGTCACATATGACAATCCTGCAGTTAACATCATACTAATGAAAAATAGAAGCTTTTCTTCTAAGATCAAGAATAAGATAAGGATGCCCACTGTCACCACTTCTTTTCAACATACTATTGAAAGTCCTAACCAGAGCAATTAAGAAAGAAAAAGAAATCCAAACAGGAAAGAAGTAAAAATATCTCTGTTTGCAGATGACATGATATTATATGCAGTAAACCCTAAAGACTCAACACAAAAACTGTCAGAACTAATAAATTCAGTGAAGTATCAGGAAACAAAATCAACATACAAAAATTAGTTGCATTTCCCTGTACTAAGAATGAACTATCTGAAAAAGAAATTAAGAAAACAATCCTGGCCAGGTGCGGTGGCTCGCATCTATAATCTCGGCAGTTTGGGAGGCCAAGGTGGGTCACCTGAGGTCAGGAGTTTGAGACCAGCCTGGTCAACATGGTGAAACCTCATCTCTACTAAAAACACAAAAATTAGGCGGGTGTGGTGGCGCATGCCTATAATCCCAGCTACATGGGAGGCTGAGGCAGGATAGTCACTTGGACCCAGAAGGTGGAGGTTGCAGTGAGCCAAGATCATGTCACTGCACTCCAGCCTGGGCAACAGAAGGGAAGGGAAGGGAAGGAGAAGGGGGAAGGGAAGGGGAAGGGGGAAGGGAAGGGGAAGGGGGAAGGGAAGGGGAAGGGGGAAGGGAAGGGGGAAGGGAAGGGGAAGGGGGAAGGGAAGGGGAAGGGGGAAGGGAAGGGGAAGGGGGAAGGGAAGGGGAAGGGGGAAGGGAAGGGGAAGGGGGAAGGGAAGGGGAAGGGGGAAGGGAAGGGGAAGGGAAGGGGAAGGGGGAAGGGAAGGGGAAGGGGGAAGGGAAGGGGAAGGGAAGGGAAGGGGAAGGGGAAGGGGAAGGGGGAAGGGAAGGGGAAGGGGGAAGGGAAGGGGAAGGGGAAGGGGAAGGGGAAGGGGGAAGGGAAGGGGAAGGGGGAAGGGAAGGGGAAGGGGAAGGGGAAGGGGAAGGGGAAAGGGAGGGGCAAGGGGAAGGGGAAAGGGAGGGGCAAGGGGAAGGGGAAAGGGAGGGGGAAGGGGAAGGAGAAGGGGAAAAGGAAGGGGAAGGGAGGGGAAGGGAGGGGAGGGGAGGAAAATAATTCTATTTCCAATAGCAGCAGAAAGAATAAAATACCTAGGATAAACTTAACCAAGAAGGCTTAAGATTATTCACTGAAACTGAGGAAATATCAATGAAATAAAGAAAACACAAAAAATTGAAAGATATCCTGTGTTTGTGGACTAGAAGACAATATTGCTAAAATGTCTATACTACCCAAAGTCATCTACAGGCTCAATGCTTTCCCCATCAAAATCCCAAGGGGATTTTTTACAGAAATAGAAAAAAAATCTTAAAATTCACATGGAACCACAAAAGACCCCAAAAAAGCCAAAGCAATCTTGAGAAAGAACAAAAGCAGAAGCATCACACTTCCTGATTTCAAAATATATAACGAACCTAGAGTAATCAAAATAGTATGTTACTGGCATAAAGACAGACATATAGATCAATGGAACAGAAGAGACAGTGGATAAATAAATTCATGCATATCCAGTCAACTGATCTTCAACAAGGGTGCCAAGAATATACAATGGAGAAAGGTTAGCCCCTTGATAAATTATGCTGGGAAAAATGAATACTTATATGCAAAAGAATGAAATTGAATGCTTACTTTATACCATATAAAAATCAACTCAAAGTAACTTAAAGACTTAAATGTAAGACCTGAAACTATAAAATTTCTAGAATAAAACATGGGGCAAAGCTTTATGATATTGGTCTCTGCAATGATTTCTTGGATGTGACACCAAAAACATAGGCAACAAAAGCAAAAATAGGCAAGTGGGACTACATCAAATTAAAGAGCTCTGTACAGCAAAGGAAACAATCAGCAGAGTGAAAAGACAGCCTATGAAATGGGATAAAATATTCACAAACCACATATCTGACAAGGGTTTAGTATCTAAGAGATATAAGGAACTCCTGCAACTCAATGGCAAGAAAATAAACAAATTTAAAAATGGGCAAATGACTTGAATAGGCATTTCTCAAAAAAGGACATAAAAATGACCAATAGGTATATGAAAAGTTGGTCAACATTGCCAATCATGACAGAAATGCACATCGAAACCACAATGAGATATCACCTCACACCTGTTAGGATGGCTATTATCAAAAAGAGAAGTGCTGGCAAGGATGTGAAGAAATTGGAATCCTCATACACTGTTAGTGGAAATGTAAAATGTAAAATGTTGTAGCTGCTATGGAAAGTAGTATGGAGATTAGATTAGTCCGTTTTCATGCTGCTGATAAAGACATACCCAAGACTGGGTAATTTATAAGGAAAAAGAGGTTTAATGGATTCACAGTTCCATGTGATAATGGTGGAAGGCAAAAAGCACATCTTACATGGTGGCAGACAAGAGCAAATGAGAGCCAAGTGAAAGAGAAAACCTTGTATAAAACCGTCAGATCTCATGAGACTTATTCACTACCATGAGAACAGTATGGGGGAACTACCCAAATGATTCAATTATCTCCCACCGGGTCCTTCCCACAACGTGTGGGAACTATGGGAGCTACAATTCAAGATGAGATTTGGGTGGGGACACAGCCAAACTGTATCATTCTGCCCTGACCCCTCCCAAATCTCATGTCCTTACATTTCAAAGCCAATCATGCCTTTGCAATAGTCTCCCAAAGTCTTAACTCATTTCAGGATTAACTCAAAAGTCCACAGTACAAAGTCTCATCTGAGACAAGGCAAGTCCCTTCTGCCTATGAGCCTGTAAAATCAAAAGCAAGTTAGTTACTTCCTAGATACAATGGGGATACAGGCATTGGATAAATACACCCATCCCAAATGGGAGAAATTGGCCAAAACAAGGGGGCAAAAGGCCCCATGCAAATCCAAAATCCAGCAGGGAAGTGAAATCTTAAAGCTTGAAAATGATCTCCTTTGACTCTGTATCTCACATTTAGGTCATGCTGATGCAAGAGGTGAGTTCCTATGGGCAGCCCCACCCTTGTGGCTTTGGAGGGTACAGCCTCCTTCCCAGCTCCTTTCAGGGCTGGCTTTGAGTGTTTGTGGCTTTTCCAGGCACACAGTAAAAACTGTTAGTGGATCTACCATTCTGGGGCCTGGAAGACGTTGGCCCTCTTCTCACAACTTCCCTAGGCAGTGCCCCAGTGGAGACTCTGTGTGGGGGCTTCAATCCCACATTTTCCTTCTGCACTGCCCTAACAGAGGGTTCTCCATGAGGGCCCCACCCCTACAGAAAGCTTCTGCCTGGACATCCAGGAGTTTCCATATATCCTCTGAAATGTAGGCAGAGGTTCCCAAAACTCAATTCTTGACTTCTGTGTGCCCTGTGGAAGCTGCCAAGGCTTGGGGTTACACCCTCTGAAGCCATGGTCCCAGCTATACCTTGGCCCCTTTTAGCCATGGCTAAATTGGCTAGGATGCAGGGCACCAATTCCCTAAGCTGCACATAGCACGGGGCCCTAGGCCATTTTTTCCTTCTAGGCCTCTGGGTCTGTAATGGGAGGGGCTACAGCAAAGTTCTCTGACATGCCCTGGAGACATTTTCCCCATAGTCTTGATGATTAACAATTGGCTCCTTGTTACTTTTGCAAATTTCTGTAGCCGGCTTGAATTTCTCCTCAGAAAA
Source organism: Macaca fascicularis (assembly GCF_037993035.2). NCBI lineage: Eukaryota > Metazoa > Chordata > Mammalia > Primates > Cercopithecidae > Macaca > Macaca fascicularis. The sequence goes on along the minus strand of NC_088381.1, from coordinate 140,164,011 downwards.
TGGGTTTTTCTACTGTGTTATCAGGTTGCAAATTTTTCTAACTTTTATGCTCTGTTTCCCTTTCAAAACTGAATGCTTTTAACAGCACCAAACTCACATCTTGAATGGTTTGCTGCTTAGCAATTTCTTCTGCCAGTTACCCTAAATCATCTCCCTCAAGTTCAAAATTCCACAAATCTCTAGGGCAGGGACAAAATGCCACCAGTTTCTTTGCTAAAACATAGCAAGAGTCACCTTTACTCCAGTTCCAAACAAGTACCTCATCTCCATCTGAGAACACCTAAATCTGGGCTTCATTGTTCATATCACTATCAGCATTTTGGCCAAAGCCATTCAACAAGACTCTAGGAAGTTCCAAACTCTCCCACATTTTCCTGTCTTCTTCTGAGCCCTCCAAACTCTTCCAAACTCTCCCTGTTACTCGGTTCCAAAATTGCTTTTACATTTTCAGGTATCTTTACAATAGCTCCCTACCCTAGCAGTGCCAGTTTACTGTATTAGTCCATTCTCATCCTGCTGATAAAGACATATCTGAGACTGGGTAATTTATAAAGAAAAAGAGGTTTAATGGACTCACAGTTCCACATGGCTTGGAGGGGCCTCACAATCATGGTGAAAGGCAAAAGGCATGTCTTACATGGTGGCAGACAAGGGAGAATGAGAGCCAAAGGAAAGGGAAAACCTCTTATAAAACCATCAGATCTTATGAAATTTATTCACTACCATGAGAACAGTATGGGGAAACCACCCTCGTGATTCAATTATCTCCCACTGGTTCCCTCCCACAATTTGTAGGAATTGTGGGAGCTACAATTCAAGATGAGGTTTGGGTGGGGACACAGTCAAACCATATCAGAGATTCTTAAAAACATATCTATCAAGCTATCATATGATCCAGTGATCCCACTTCTGGGTACATAGCCAAAAGAACTGAAACCGAGATCTTGAAGAGATATTTGCACTCCCAAGTTCATTGCTGCATTCTTCACAATAGTCAAGATATAGAAACAACCCAAGTGTCCATCGATGGATGAAAGAATAAAGAAAACGTAGTCTATACACACAGTGGAATATTATTCAGCCTTAAAAAAGGAAATTCTGAAATATGTGACAATATAGATAAGCCTGGAGGACACTATGCTAAGTGAAATAAGCCAGTCACAGATGGACAAATACTACATGGTCACACTTATACGAGGATTCTAAAACAGTCAAAATCATAGAAGCAGAGAGTAGAATGGTGGTTGCCAGGGGCCGGGGGGAGGGAGAGATAGGGAGTTATTACTGAACAGGTAGAAAGTTTCAGTTATGAAAGGTGAATGAGTTCTACAGATCTGTTGTACAACAGTCCCTATAATTAACAATACTGTATTGTGCCCTTAAAAAATGTGTTAAGAAGGTGGATATCATGTTAAGTGTTCTACCACACAAACAAACAAAAACCACAAAGGGGCACAAGGAAACTTTTGGAGGTGACAGGCATGTGTATTCCCTGGATTGTGATGATAGTTTCACAGGTATTTGCATATGCCCAAACTCATCAAAATGTACACATGAAATACGTGTCCTTTTTTATATCAATGATGCCTCAAAAAGCTATTAAAACTTTTTCTGTTACCCTACCAGCTAAAGAGAAATTGGGCTCATGTCTTAAACCAGGAGTAGCACAGGCATGGGTGAACAGATGGCCACTGCTACCTTTGTGGCTCTATCTTGTCTTCCAGCCCGTCTGTTAGTGGGATGCTACAGACTTGGAAACTGCATCTCTGTTACAGTCAGATACTAAGGGATTTCTTATAATTTGGGCATTTCAAATGGTTCAAGGAAATCTGTTACCTGAAAAGGGTAGCACACTGATGATCTGTCACAGTGACCCCAAAATTAATTAATGCTTATCACTTGGTACTTGGTCACAAAGAGGTGGAAAGGGTCACATGAAGGTCAAGTGTATTTGCTAGACAGAAGTGGCTAACAAGATCACACAGCCATCATGTCCATCTCTCGTGGCTGCCATAGCTCAAGGGTCTACACTGTAGCCAGGATCCTAGCAGCTTCTTTATTTTTACTGATGTTCAGAAGTTCCCCATTATTCCCCATCTTGTTCATTTCAAGTCTGGAATCCATGAATGATCCAATGCGCAATAATCTTTAAAAAGAGCAAAAAGCCTACAGTTGCTCCATAAGTGATGGTTTTATAGGAGTCACAGTGATTTTTAAAAAAAAATACCAATGGCCTGCCACTCTTGCTTAAAATCTTCCAACGACTTTGTGTCTTCCAATAACTCGTGCCTTATTTATTAACAAAATTCAGATTCCTTACTGTGGGTTACAAGGACCTGCAGGATCTAGCTCCTTTCTATTTTTCCGGATGCATGAATTAATCATGTCCCATTTGCTCAGCAATCTCCAGCCACTCTGGTCTTCATTTTGTTCCCCAAGGACACCAAGCTCATTCTTGCCTTAGGGCCTTTGCACGTGTGTTCCTTCTAGAAAGGGCTTCTTCCAGGTTTTCAGAGATCTGCCTCCTTCCCATTCCTCAGGCGTATCTCAATAGTCTCCTTACAGAGGCCTTCCCTCACCAACCAGTCTAAAGAGATCGCCTCCCCCATCACCACCTTTTATTTCCTCTATTGCATGTATCGCTCTAGTAGTAGAAACTTGGTATCATTTGAAGTCATGAAATACAGGTGGCTAGTTCCCAGTGGTTTCTCTTGCCTTAAGAAACTTGTTTCAGGCCAGGTGCGGTCCTCACGCCTGTAATCCCAGCACTGTGGGAGGCTGAGGTGGGCGGATCACCTGAGGTCAGGAGTTCAACACCAGCCTGGCCAACATGGAGAAACCCCAGCTCTACTAAAAATACAAAAATTAGCTGGGCATGGTGGTGGGTGCCTGTAATCCCAGCTACTCAGGAGGCTGAGGCAGGAGAATCACTTGAACCTGGGAGGTGGAGGCTACAGCCAGCTGAGATCGCAACATTGCACTCCAGCCTGGGCGACAGAATGAGACTCTGTCTCAAAAAAAAAAAAAAAAAAGAATCTTGTTTCACTTCTCACTTTTTAGCTTGCTACATATGCCTTATTTGTCCGTAAACACAGCATAACTACCTCTGTATTAATAGCAACCAATAACTTGCAGAACACGCATTCATTAGGGTCATGTTTATGCTTCTTTTCATCAACTAAACATCTGCCTACATAGGATTTCCTAGTTTGTAAAGTCATAACCATCTGTCCACATGAGATAATGTATTCTATTTAAGTTTTATAGTATATGAGGACTACGGGCTTCTATTTTCTGTGGGATGAGGCATTTGGCTGTTTGAAGAGTGCTGGGCATATGGAGTCAGAAGACCTGGACTCAGTCTCACCTTTGACACTTGATAGCAAGAGGTCTCAGACAAGTAACCTCTGTTTCAGCATTTGAAAAAGGTAATAATAACTACTACTCTGGATGAATGTAAAAGTATGATTTCTATGATATTAGAGAGTCAGAGATTAAATAATAAATGATTTCCTCATTTGCTTTTGTATGTCTCTTCTCGCTACATTGCAAGTTCCATGAGAACGAGGACATTGTTTCTCTCTTCATTTCTGGGTCCCCAGTGCCTGGCATAAGGTTAGTGCACACTACATTTGTTGAGTAACTACATTAGCAGTTGTTTTTCACAATTGTTTTGTGATGTAAATATGTCATCACCACATGTGACAAGACTGAGGCTAGACCAGATTGACCAGTATGGCACAGCTGAGACATACATTTTCTGTACAATGACTTGGAGGGAATCAGGTGCTATAAATTATACATGTGATTTCAAGGGTCATTCAGGCTACATCTTTTACTTTGTAGAGTTTTAATTCTAAAATGAGCCTTGTTGATTACTTTCTATCTCTATTCCCTATTATTTAAGAAACCTATTCATTTTTTCTGATGCTTATTGTAATACTTCAACTGTCTGGTTCCAAATTTATCCACTGCCCTCAGCTCCCATAAAAAAATAAGACCTGTTCCTTTTTCAAAAGAAAACCCAGGTAAATACCTTTAGAGTTTGTCTTGGGATGGGGGCATGGCAGTGGGGACCACATTGACTTCACAACCCCTGCCTCCAATAATGTTGGGCAGGAATCACATGTTAATAATTTTTATGGGCATCAAACACAGTACCTTGTAGTAGTAGAAACTCAGTATCATTGAGTCCATGAAATAAATGTGGCTATTGCTCTAAGAATCTTTTCTGACCTCTCACTTTTTAGCTGGCTCCACATGCCTAATGCTCTGCATTAATACATTCTAGCTATTCAGTTCTTTTGCTTTTCTTTGCCTTCTCTATTCTACACTTCTCTACCCTATACTTAATAAAGGCATCTCAGTTGCCTCCCTCACCCTTTCTTTGTCATTCTCATGTTTTTAATTCTGAACCAACACCCTATCACCAAACCACTCTTCCCTTATTTATACCACTGTCTTTTTTCATCAACGGAGATCCCTTTCTAGATCAGTTTCTGGGCCATTAACTGTTCATCCAAGTACAGCTAATGGCTCCCATCTCCCCCAACCCTGGACATAATTTCTCCTTAGAGACTGTGGTGGCTTTGTAGCATGTCAACGTGGCTGGACTCAGCTAGATTTCCCAGAATCTCCTGCCTTGTATGTTTCTGAGCAGAGCAGGCCAAAGAGACCTTCATATGGAGGATCTGGAGGGCAGAGGTGCCACAGTGGATCGGGTGCGTGAGCTCACATACCTCGTCACTTATCTGCTGTTCACCTCTTTGGCGGGCAACAGCAGCTGGGCCCACACTGCCCCACCTTCCTCTAGACTCTCTTCCAGCTTCTTCCACTTCTGGGCCTGTCCTGCAATTAGCTCCATGATGAGAGATGCCAGCATCTCCTCCAGGACACACACATCAAGGTCAGAGGCAGCAAGATCTGATCTGGGTTTCAGTCCAACCTCACAGGTTCCCAATTCTGCTTGTAGGTTCCAGCTTTTTCCTGTTTCTCAAGTTTACATCTATCATGGACTGCAATTCATGTCCCTGCAAAATTCATATGTTAAAGCCCTAACCCCAATATAACTGTCCTTGGAGATAGCACTCTTTACAGAAGTAATTAAGGTTAAGCGAGGATAAGGTAGGGTTTCAATCAGATAGGATGAGTGTCCTTTATAAGAGAAGACACCAGAGGTCCTATTCTCTCCACATGTGCGCAAAGAAGAGGTCATGTGAGCACACAACAAGAGGCATTGCCCACAGCCAGGAAGCGGGGAATCACCAGAAACCGAACCCTGCGAGACACTGATTTTGGACTTCCAGTCTCTAGAAGTGTGAGAGAATAAACGTGTGTTGTTTAAGCCACTCAGTCTATAGTACTGTGTGGGTGCCAACTGAGACAACATCTGATTTCCTGTTCTACAGGCTTCAAACTCCAGCATCTGTCCCAGACAACGGCTTCATGGAGATGGTGGGACCAACTCCCACAATTGTGTAAGGCCACGTTCCTGTAACAAATTCTGTATTTATTTGTAAGTATATAGAACATATATAAATGCATATATATGTATGTGGCTATATAAACCCACACACACACTTCCTAGTGAAGTTCCTTGAAAACAGGCATCAAATCATGCAATATATTGTTGGCATGTGCCGTGTGCCTTAACTGCCATGTGTCTTCTAAGCAATACATATTCCCAGTGTGGTGGGCAAAAACAACTCTGTAAACATCTGTAGGAAAGCAAGCCCAAGGCAAAGTGAAGCCAGCTAAGTCTGCTCTTGACATCCTTTCTAGGTTCTCTTCTCATCTGCCTCCCCAAACCCCTTACCATGAGCCTGTAAATCAGTATTTTTATTTTGCTTCTTTTTCTATTAAAACCAAATTGTTTCTGGACAAGGTGTTTCATTTGGACACAACTGTTTTGAAAATTTAGGAATTGTTAAACGATGCTCAGAGATTCCTAATACATGTTTGTATGTTAAAGGTAACACCAACTGACTTTCAAACACCCAAATAATCTGTAAAGCCCCTCCCTCTGTAATCTGTAAAGCCCCTCCCTCTGTAATCTGTAAAGCCCCTCCCTCTGTAATCTGTAAAGCCCCTCCCTCTGGCCGCCACTTGCACCTCCAGACACTACTGTTTTCTTTTCCCATTCTTCCCCACCCTCCTATCAAAGGACACTGTCCACTGTCCCTTACTTTCATGAACTGGGCTAAAGAAATACTTGGGCCACATAGTTAGGATATCAGGGGTGGGGGAAGTAGACAGTAGAGGATTTTATTTTATTTAATTATCTTGAGACAGAGTCTTGTTGTCATGCAGGTTGGAGTGTAGTGGCACGATCTCGACTCACTGTAACTTCTACTTTCTGGGTTCAAGAGATTCTCCTGCCTCAGCCTCCCAAATAGCCAGGAGTACAGGCGCACACCACCAAGCCCGGCTAATTTTTTAATTTTTGGTACAGACAGGGTTTCACCATGTCAACCAGGCTGGTCTCAAACTCCTGAACTCAAGCAATCTGCCTGCCTCGGCCTCCCAAAGTGCTAGGATTATAGGCATGAACCACTGCACCTTCCCTGGACAGTAGAGATTTTTAAATTTTTAAATTTTTAAATTTTATTTTTTAGATGGAGTCTCTGTCACCATGCTGGAATGCAATGGTGCTATCTCAGCTCACTGCAACTTCCAGTGCCTTGGTTCAAGCAATTCTCCTGCCTCAGCCTCCTGAGTAGCTGGCATTACAGGCACGTGCCACCACTCCCAGCTAATTTTTGTATTTTTAGTAGAGACGAGTTTTCACCATGTTGGCCAGGATGGTCTCGATCTCGTGACCTCGTGATCTGCCCATCTCGGCCTCCCAAAGTGCTGGGATTACAGGTGTGAGCCACCGCACCTGGCCAGTAGAGATATTTAAAAGGCAAACAATGGATGCTTGAGTCTGCAAGGGGCTCATAGTCAAGATCAAAGTGCATAGTACCAGGAATAAGGAGGCCTCCTCTGATGCACCTGCTATCTTAAACTACTGTGCATGCACCTGGAAGAGCCCAGCTCCAGCACTGCTCACAAACCTTCCAATTTGCCAGCTGCGGTGTTGAGAGAAAGTGGACTCTGGGACACTGAGGGAAATTGTTCATTCATGCATTCGATTCAATGTGTATGGATTGAATACCTCCTACATCCCAGGCATCATTCTGGGCACTTAGGAGAAATCAGTGAACAAAACAGACAAATATCCCTACCTTCATGGAACTTTCATTCTACTAGGAATGGACAGTCAAAAAAATAGTAGATGTTGGATATTGAAATTTTACTATAGATCAGTGTTTCTCAACTTTTTTTTTTCAATATTGTATTAGTTTCTTCTCTTGTTGCTAATAAAGACATACCTGAGACTGGGTAATTTATTAAAGAAAAAAGAGTTTTAATTGACTTGCAGTTCCACATGGCTGGAGAGGCCTCAAAATCATGGTGGAAGGGCAAGGAATGTCTTACATGGCAATAGGCAAGAAGGAAAATGAGAAGTGAAAGCAGAAATCCCTTATAAAACCATCAGATCTCATGAGACTTATTCACTATCACGAGAACAGTATGGGGGAAACCACCCCCGTGATTCAATTATCTCCCACCAGGTCCTTCCCACAACACATGGGAATTATGGAAACTACAGTTTGAGATGGGATTTGGGTGGGGACATAGCCAAACCATATCAAATATCACCCTAAGGAGGCTTTTTAGACACTTTTTCCCAACTGCCTCCATATGAAATTTTAATATCACAGATATATATCAATCTATGTGTTGTATGTATATTCTGCGATTTATTTTTCTTAAAGACTTTTTTTTTACCACTCCCAACCCAGAACCAATTTTGGCTCCCTTGGGGGCTACATTGCCCCCATTGAGAATGCATGCTATAGACCCTCTCCTTCCATTAATTTTTAAAAGTTGGCTGCTTGGATAGTTTCAGATGAGGAAAGATATGTTCAATGTACAGGAGTAAGATACAATTTTTTAAAAAAAATATTCATAATGTCTCAACTTTTGTGCAAAAAGTGATAAGGTAGCATGAGCTTTTCTATATAAAAATGCAAGTGTCAACCAACAGTCCATGTTTATTTATGGGCAGACATGTACCCAGCAGCACACCATCACTAATGGTTAGAATATTGAAATAAAATCTATATATTAGATAGCAGCTGCCCAAAGCTCTTAAGTGCCTCATTCCCCCAATTCTGCCCTACTACCCGGTCCCAGTCTCCGAAGTCTCATGGGACAGAGAGGTCTAGACCTTGGAGACAGGGTTTCCCCTTGTGCTGATGCTGGCTTCCTAATGGAAAGATGCCCATTACCCATCTGTCCACCTACTGCCAGTTAACCCTCTCCTGTGAGGTGCCCTCCATAGCTGCTCATGGGAAGTAGAGACTCTGTAATATATACTACACTTCAGTTATAATTTTCTAATATGTTCCTTACATATACACAAGGAATTAACTCAGAAGCTCAAATAACCCACACATGAACATTAGAGTGAGGGAGAAATAAGCGAGAGACACTGGTAGTGTGTGGAAGGACAGAAAGAGAAATGGGATGCTTGTACCCAGTATGGCCACTAAGAATGTTTTATGCCAATAGATGCTATAGATTATGTAGGAATCCCGCCTACAGAAATAGAATAATTGAGGCTTTAGCCTCTATGTAATTGACACTATAGACATTGATTCCCTATGCTACATAAATTGCCAGGTTGTAAGCTTTTGAATCCGTAGCCTGGATTTCAGTTCCCCGACTGTGAAACCAATGGCCCATGAAGCTTTGTTGTAGAGTTGTCTTTTGATCCCCGTACCCAATCTTCCAGTGTATACTTAGTCCCTTCAGCTGTCTAAAATGCCTCATGAACCAGCCTCACTTGGCTTTGGGGACTATCCACTGAGATAGCATGTGGCCTGAATTTGTTAGTATTATGGTTATTAAGTGACTAAAACTGCCATCTCCTTTTAAAATTTCTAATTATTGTGTCATTTAATCACAAAATTAATATGTGTTCATTAAAGATTATTTTTAGAAAATCAGAAAAGTGAAATAGTAATGCTACCTTCCATATATAACTATCATATAAGACAAATGAGCACTTTGTAAATTGCAATATAAAAGAAAAATACCATAGCAGACACTGACCTACCCAAAGATGATCATACAGTGGTTTGTGGCATTTGTTGGAACCAGGGTGACAAACTTCCACTCTGGTGGGTGAAGGTAAGTGTTTCGTTTAAGGAAGTGGATGTACTATTGTTCATTAACCCCAAAGTAGTTAATCATGAGTAAAGGAATAAGATAAACTGTATTAGTTTCCATCTGCTGTTGTAACAAATTATCACAAACTCGGTGACTTAAAGCAGCACAGATGTATTATTTTATACTTTTGGAGGTCAGAAGTCCGGGAATGAGTTGGCAGGGGTGAGGTCCTTCTGAAGTCTCTGGGAGAGAATACGCTTCCTTGCTTGTTCCCGTCTCTAGAGGCTGTCCACACTGTTTGGTTCATGGCTTCCTGATCATTACAACTTCTCTGACTCTGACCCTCCTGTCACCCTCTTATTGATTACATTAAGTCCACCTAGATAACCCAGGCCAATCTCCATATCATAATTCACTCCAATTTTCAAAGTCTCTTTTGCCACGTAAGGTAACATATGCACAGGTTCTGGGCATGTGAACGTGGGCATCTTTGGGAGGCCATTATTTGGAGGCCCAGCCTTGGGCCTAAAGGTGCGAACTGGCCCTGTGGTCTTTGGGTTCATGCTAGGAGCCCATGGGAGGAAGGGAGTGATGCCAGAGGTGCGGGTTGAACTGCCCTAGTCGTGTCACTGATGACCTGATGGCACAAAGCAGAACCCCAAGCTCTGGATGCAGCACCAGTGGTTGGAGAGCCCAGGGGTGTGCACCTGAGTTCCAATCCCACTGGACTAATAGACTAATAGACTAATAGCAGAGGATGAGCCTACCTTTGAGCTCAGAGGGGAAAGCCATTTCTGGAGCCAATGATGAATAGTGCTAGAACTTCTAGTACATGGTCCTGGTCACTGCAGGTTTGCCAGAGGAAAAGACTATCTAGTGTACCCCTTACTGGCTGTGGCATGGGAAGAAATGACTCCCTCAGATTTCCAGGAATGATCTGGGCATAGCCACCAACTCCGTGGACTGTTCTAGCCTGGAATTAGTACTGTTTACTGGTGAGGAAATACTGCTGTTGAGTAGAAACAAATGGCTCTAAATCAGTCTACACACCTGAGCAGGGAATGCCTCTTCTTTTGCAGCTAGGCACATTCACATGCACATTCCAGAGGAAATCCTATTTCTATCTGCACATACCGGGGTCAAGGGCATCCTTTCTATACCTTTCTTTATTGATAGCTTTGCAAATGGATGCAGCTCCAGGTACCTGCCATACCTAATATGTTCAGATCTGCTCGCAGCCACCCAAAGATCTTTTTTGAGGAACTACAAAGATGACAATTCCTAGGTGTTCTTTAGGTCTGCTCTGGGGGAAAAAGGTTACCACAAGAGCTTATACTCCAGGCACTAGAAGCCCTTAAGTGAAAGTAATGCCTTCATAAGGCAAGAATGTTTATCAGCTGCTGGCAACCATATTTCCTCCCATCTTTTATTACTTTAAATCTTAATAGGGCCCTTGCACTATTCAACAGCTTATCAATGCCAGCGGCACAGTGTCATTTATTTCCCGTGTATCTACCACCGATTGCCCCTGCTGTCCACACTTATGCTGTGTTAGCTGTTGACCCAATTTAATGCCTAGCTGGAAACTTTCTTCACAGCTGTGATTAAAGAGGGAAAAAAATGAAAGAAGATGGTGATTCAGTTACTTGCATATGTATAATTCTTTGATTAAAGAAAAAAAAGGTGGTGAAGGAGGAGATTGTCTAATGACCCACATACATATGAGTTCTTTTTAGGCTCAAGTTTCTTACCCATAACGCAAGCTTTGAAAGCCGGAATCAACTTTCTCAAGTCACTGTGGAATGCGCACTTTCAATTATATGTGACCCCATACATCTCAAAGTCGATTTTCTTTTCTTTTCTTTTTTTTTTTTTTTTTTGTGATGGAGTTTTGCCTTTGTTGCCCAGGCTGGATTGCAATGGTGTGATCTTGGCTCACTGCAACCTCCACTCACTGCAACCTCTGCCTCCCAGGTCCAAGAGATTCTCCTGCCTCAGCCTCCTGAGTAGCTGGGATTACAGGCACCCGCCACCATGCCCGGGTAATTTTTTGTATTTTTAGTAGAGATGGGGTTTTGCCATGTTGGCCAGGCTGGTCTCAAACTCCTGACCTCAGGTGATCCACCCGCCTTGGCCTCCCTAAGTGCTGGGATTACAGGAGTGAGCCGTTGCACCCAGTCTCCAAGTCAATTCTCTTAAAGCTGATATTTCAACTGTAGAGCCGTAATTTTATCTCTAATTCACCTGATTCATTTACCTAATTCATGCATTACTCTTTTGGCATAATTTCCAATGTAGGGGGAAAGAAGACTGGTAGTGAATACTGCATTACGATGATCAAGGACAGGATGATGGGGCTGGGCCCAAGAGAGAAATAAAAGGGCACAGACACTGAGTTGTATATTATGCAACATTCTGTATATTATTCCAGGATTTTGATGCTGAAATAATGGCACTGCATTTCCACAGGCCAGCCTTTCTCCATTTCCCGAACATTTCCTGTAGAAATTGAGAGCGAAAGAGGATTTGAGAACATCTAACCACAACCTTGATTTTTTACAGAGGCCCAGAGCAGTTCAACGACTTGCCTACTGACACTCAGTAGTCTGTTTGAAAGAGAGAAGCTAAAATCGAAGTCTCCTGATTACCAGGCAAGTGCTATTTCCATATAACATGCTGTCTATCTTTTCCCCTTGACTGAGTCACCTCAATTGCATTGAGTATGGTGATATGAAGTCACTCTTGGCAAAGGCCAGGTAACTCTCCTCATTCCTGAGCCCAGAGTACATATCCCCAGTACTTTTCTGATTTATCAAAAACTCAGTGGCTTTAGAGATGGATAAGAGTTGGTGGTAGGAGGAATAATTCTCCCTCTGCAATACATCCACATCCTAATCCCCAGAACCTGGATATGTTCAGCTACATGGCAAAAGGGAATTAAGATTGCTTAGAATTAAGGTTGCCAATCAGCTGTTCTCAAAATAGGAAGATTATCCTCGATTATCCCGGGGCCCCATTGCCATCACAGAGTCCTTAAAAGTGGAAGAAGAAGGCAAAAAAAAAAAAAGGTGATGCTGTGTAAGGAGGACTCAACTATTGCTTCTGGCTTTGAAGAGGGGAAGGGGCAAAGAGCCAAGGAATGCCAGCAGCCTCTAGAAGCTGGAAAAGGCAAGGAAAGGCAAAGAAACAGATTCTCCCCTACAGCCTCGGGAAAGGAATGCAGCCTGTCACCCCTTGCTTTTAGTCTATCTATTTCAGATTTCTGACTTCAGAACTGTGGGATAATATATTTACATGGTTTTAAGCCATTAAGCTTGTGGTAATTTGTTACAGCAACTGTAGAAAACTAATACAGAGTTGAAATGACTGCTCACAAATCCATCACAGGTTAAAATGCTGTGCTGTTACAGGGAAGATGTGGCACCATTCTCTCACAGGCTCATCTGACTACTGGCCAGGTCTGAACCTGGTCTTGTCTACAGTGGTTGACATGGTTTGGCTGCGTGCCCACCAAATCTCATCTTGAATGGTAGCTCCCATAATTCCCATGCGTCATGGAGGGACTCAGTGGGAGGTAAGTTAATCATGGGGATGGTTTTCCCCATACTGTTCTCATGGTAGTAAATAAGTCTCACAAGATCTGACGGTTTTATAAATGGGAGTTTCCCTGCACAAGGTCTCTTGCTGCCGCCATGTAAGACAGCCCTTTGCTTTTCCCTCAACTTCTGCCATGATTGTGAGGCCTCCTTAGCCATGTGGAACTGTGAGTCCATTAAGCCTCTTTCCTTTTAAATTACCCAATCTTGGGTATGTCTTTATTAGCAGCATGAGGACAGATTAATATAGTAGTGAAATGAGAGGAAGAATATTAACGAGGTACACTATTTCCTCTCTCTCTCCTTCCTCTAGCCTCCCAAACACATGGCTGATGCTGCTTCTCTTGTACTGTAATAATCTGAACAAAAGGCACGGGTTTTAAGACCACAATTTGTGCATCTTTTTAACCCCATAGACTAACATAATGCTTGGCATACAGTAGGTGGTCAGTAAATCTTTATGGAGCTGAAATGCATGACAAAAGGGAATGGCCTGTGCCTTCTGCACTTCCCCTAGAGATATGTGCACAGAACAGAAATTTTTAAAAGGACTTCTACCTAACTTTTGGTGCATTCAAAAGTTTTTTGTGGCAGAATGAGGACTTAGGAAAAGGTGTAACTGCATGAAAGGTAGAAAATCATGGCCTTTGATGTATTATAAAATTCTTTAATGACTCATCTTCCCAGCTGCCCAACAACAAATGAAGATGTATTTTCAGTCCTGGTTGACAGGCAGCGTTGGAAGTCCAAACTATTGTTGCCACAGTGGAACAGCTTGTCACAGCAGCATAATTTATTCTCTTTCTCTGAAAGCCTGGCACAAGATTTGCAACTGAAACTGCTTTTGTTTAAGACTCAACTAATGCCGCCAACCAAGCCAAAATGTGTAGTCACTGTGTGTGTCTGGCTGCATGTTAATTGTAGCAATGTCCTCAGGTGACACCTGAAAGGCTGGACACCACGTCAGAGTCTTTGCCAGTTGTCCTTTCTCCCATCCTTTCCTACTGGCAGTTTCTGGGATTATGCTGTTTCATTTCTTCTTTCTTTCTCTTCTCCCTACCCTAGAGGATTCCATTTGTTCTGATTGCCATCCAGTCTCTTGCTTTTCTGCAGACCAATACTGTGGGCATGAACCTCGTTTTAGTCCATGGCTGAGTGCCAGAAGAGTTGTAAATGGCTGAAATCTTGCAAACAAGAGCATTTTGAATGCAAAAAGGAGCACGTGGCATAGGGGAATTTGGTCTAGATCCGTCCCCATTTGTCAAGGTCTCCTCTACTAGCATCTCCTCCCGGAAGCCTCTCTAGAATTTCTGCCAAATGGTTCTCTGTGCACAGGGCTTGAGTTGCAAGTTTTATTGGCATGTGTTGTATGCTGCTACAAATTATAGCTTTCTGTTGTATCCCCCTTCAAAATGTAAACTTCCTGAGGGCAGGACATATATGCTATTTTATCTTTTTATCCTCTAATTTCCCGGGAGAATAGTTTGCATAAGGAACTAAGCCCATGTTTGATGCATTAAAGCTATACAAAGGCTGGGTGCAGTGGCTCACACCTGTAATCCCAGCACTTTGGGAGGCCAAGGTGGTCAGATCACTGGAGGTCAGGAGTTCAAGACCAGCCTGGCCAGCATGGTAAAACCCTGTGTCTACTAAAAATACAAAAATTAGCCAGGCATGGTGGTGGGTGCCTGTAGTCCCAACTATTTGGGAGGCTGAGGCAAGAGAATCCCTTAAGCCCCGGAGGCAGAGGTTGCATTGAGCTGAGATTGTGCCACTGTGCTCCAGAGAGAGACTCTGTCTCAAAACGAAAACAAAAACAAAAACAAAAAAACAAACAAACTGTGAGGTAGGTTTCACTGCAAAAACATTTCAGTAAAGACATGAAGGAGGTAAGGGTGTCAATCATGCAGTCTCCTGGGATAAGAGTGTTTCAAGCAGAGTGAGTAGCAAGGGCAAAGGCCCTGACTATTCAAGAGACAGCAGGGAAGCCAATGTGACCGGAGTGGAGGGAGAAAGTGAGAGGGGAAGGCCAGAGATAACGTGGGCTAGGAGGAAACTGCAGTACTGTAAGGACTTCCGCTTTGATTTGGAATGCAATGGGATTGCCCAAAGCATGGGAAAACAGTCACAAGTCTGATCTGGTTTATCTGCCTGTGTGTTGGGCATCAGCTTTAGGGAAGTCAGGGCAGGGGCAGGATGACCAAGAAGAAGGGTATCACAGTGCTCCAGGAGACAGATGATGGAGGCTTGGGGCAAGGTGGGGAGGGTGGCGGAGGTGATAGATTCTGGGTATACCTTATAAGTAAAGCCAGCAGGGATTTATTGCTGGATTCAAAGTAGGACACGAGAGAAATAGAAAAGAAATCAAATCACACCAACACATTTGACAGGAGCAGGTGGAAAGATGGCACTGCCACTGACTGAAATGGAAAAGGTGGAAGAAGGGCAGGGAGGTCAGGTCGAATTACCAGCGGTGTGTTATCCGGGCAAGTCACTTAACCTCTCTGAACCTGAAATTCCCCCTCTGTATTTGGTAATGTCTATTTACAGATTTGTCATAACATTCAACCAGGATAATGCGTCAGGTGGAATATTTCTTGGCATAAAGTGATTAACACTGAATATTATTATTGTCTTATAGGGCAGGATGGTGCCACAGCTGTTCTGCCTATTATTGTCTTATAGGGCAGGATGGTGCCACAGCTGTTCTGTTCTACCTAGACAGGTGAGAACCATTCTTTCTCACTTAAAGTCTCTTTCTCTCTCCCAGCACAGGGTGGATGAATCACTGCTGCAAAGTCCATTAGAAGGCACGAGTAGCTTACAGTAACTGGTGAATGAAATCCTATTTCGGGTGAAAATGACTGAAAAGTCACATGCTGCAGAGATGGTGCTAACCACATCCATGCAGGCTCTTTAACATTGATTTGTAAAGGAGAGAGGGAGGAAGTGAGGAAAATCCTCTGTGGGGTGCTGTTCCATTTCCCTCAGGCTGAGACACCTCCCAAGGGAGGAAGTTTCATTGCCTGTCAAACCCTGTGGGGAGGTTTTCATTCAAAAGTTGCTATGAAATTAAAGAAAGAAAGAAAAAAAAAAACAGTACAAAACAGGAAAACAGGAGACAGAAAACTCCCAATACTATACCTTTAACGACTCACATTCAGACTGCAGCTTGTTCTTCGGTTACGAAAGAGGGCCTCATGAGGGACCCGCCATGCTTCAGAAAGATGAGCTCCCCCGGAAGCACAGTGGGGTATTTCAAATGAATGTTTCCTACAAGGTGCTGGATGCCAGAATAATTGTCTAGACAAGTCAAAATGTCAGGAAAATTTCAACAAATACAATAGAAATATCTTAAAAGCCACTTGTAGAATAATTGGGAGGACATGATGGCACCTGAAAGTAAAGTCAGATCCTTCCAGTACATCTTCTAGGGAACTGCATGCACCCACACGAGTGTGTGAGTGAGTGTGCGAGTGTGTTAATAGGTACATGTCATTCCCTGTATCATCAATGACTCTGGAAACTAAAATAATGACAGAAATAATCATATTCTATGCTTCGGGGCAGAAATTAATTGGCTGTGAGGCCAAAAATACATTTTTTTTTCTTTTATTAGGAATCACTAAAATACAGTAGACTGAAAGAAAGAATTCAGCTGTGAGGAATATTCTAACAATGAGTCTTTCATTCTTCTCCCGGTTTAGGTAATTAGTTTCTCTGCTGGTTTTTAGGAAGTCATTTGTTCCATGGAGGAATGGCAAAAAATATATTTGTTGCTAACGCTCTTAATGGTTTTCATCTCTCCCCCTTGTCCCGTCAGCACCCAATCATGAGCTATACTTTCTGTTCTCCTTGCTGTAACTCTGAGCCTGGAATCCAGCTTTGAAAAATGCGTTTGGTCTTAGGCAAGAACAGCAAAAAAGTTACTTGTCTGTAAAGAGCAAGATAGCAAATAGTTTTGGCTTTGCAGGTCATCTAATAATCGCTGTCACAACTACCAGACCCAGCTCTCACAGTGTGAAAGCAGCCACAGCTACCACGTACGTGAATGAGCACGACTGTGTTCCAAAGAAACTTTATTTGTGGACACTGAAATTTGAATGTCATTATAATTTTTATGTATCATGAAATATTATTCTTTTTAAAATCTATTTCTCAATCATCTAAACATATAAAAATCGGCTGGGGCCGGGCGCAGTGGCTCACGCCTGTAATCCCAGCACTTTGGGAGGCCAAGGCGGGCAGATTATGAGGTCAGGAGATCGAGACCATCCTGGCTAACACGGTGAAACTCTGTCTCTACTAAAAGTACAAAAAATTAGCCGGGTGTGGTGGCAGGCGCCTGTAGTCCTAGCTACTCAGGAGGCTGAGGCAGGAGAATGGCGTGAACCTAAGAGGCAGAGCTTGCAGTGAGCCAAGATCGCACCACTGCACTCCAGCCTGGGTGACAGAGTGAGACTCCATCTCAAAAAAAAAAAAAAAAAAATCAGCTGGGTGTAGTCGCTCAGGCCTATACTCCTAGCACTTTGGGAGACCGAGATGGGTGGATCACTTGAGGTCAGGAGTTCGAGACCAACCTGGCCAACATAGTGAAACCCCATCTCTACTAAAATTACAAAAAATTACCCAGAAATCATTTGAACTAGTGAGGTGGAGGTTGCAGTGAGCCGAGATCGTGCCACTGCGTTCCAGCCTGTGCAACAGTGCGAGACTCTATCTCACAAACAAACAAACAATATAGCAATCGTGCTTAGCTCATAGGTGGCATAAACACAGGTGGTGGCGGCTGCTCACAGGTGGTGGACTGGGGTCAGCCTGCAGGCCGCCAGTGGCTAGACCCTGGTCTGAGGTTCTGCACAGCAGGATAAACTCGCCCTCACCCGGCCTGGCTGTGGGAACCACTCCTGGGCTTAGCTTTGACACAGCTGAGCCCTGGGGAGAAAGGGCAGTCCCTCAGTGCTTTCAACCCGATACCCCTAGGAAGAAATCTAGAAAAGGCCATGAGTTTAGTGCAGAGCCCTAAGCTATGAGATCAGAAGAGGTATCCCCAAATTGCTGCAAAAACCCTGATGCCCTTCTGAGAAAGTGGTTAGAGATGGAAACTTTCTTTCCTCCAATACTTTTCATTTCAATTTACATTTCTTGAAACTTGTCTTAAGCACCCAAAACTTATGAGACAGTTTAGGTTTGGAGAAAGCAATACAATCTTCAAGAACATTCGAGAACAGAGGAGGCACGTGTGGAAGATTAACAGTGGCAGCAGACTTTGTTATAACACACAGAGAGAGGTGGGGTCTAGGTGAAAACTAGGAGGACTGCATAACTGTGCAACCACAGAATACAGCAGAGAGGATCTTGGGCCCAGGCTTAGGAGGCTTGGCCACTTACACTTCCTTTCTCTTGAAATGCTCACTCTTGTGGAAGCTAGCTACCTGAGAGAGGTCTGACTACTTTGAGACCACCATGTGTGGGAGCCCCAGTGGACATAGCCAGCTGAACATGCCTTCCAGTCATCCCACCAAGGCACCAGGCATGCGAAGCCATCTTAATCACCTCCAGTGTCACCCATCTGCCAAGTGAAAGTATCCAGCAATCCCCTTCAATACGGCAAGGAGCAAAAGAATTTCCCAGCTGAGCCCAGCCAGAATTCCCGATCCACAAAAACATGAGCGATGATAGGGAAACGCTTTACTGCGTTAAGCCATTAAATTTGGGGATGGTTTACTATAGACCATAGATAAACAGAACAGCAAGTATGAGGAGCTATACACCTCCCACCTGCCTCCTCCATCCCCCCCAAAAAGTGGTAGGACTGATATTTAGAGAAGGAAAAGGTTAATAACGGCTGAAGTTGTTGGTGAAAGGTATGGAAAAAGGAAGATACTGGAGGCTGAGGGAGCAGAAAAAGGATGCTTTGTACAGGCAGCTTGGGGACGGCCAGGAGAGTAGACGGGAGCAGGGCTCTAGCTCAGGTAGGGGTGTACATGTATGTGTGAAGAGTGGGGTGTGGGAAGGAGGGAAATAGTTAAGAGACTTTTAACAAGGAGAGCTACTATAATGATGCAGGCAAACCACTTTGGCTCTCAGTGAATATCATGTGCCTTGTGGCCACTCGGTAGCCTTCAGTAGTTAGTGGCAGGTGATGATGGGAGAGTTAACGGGAAGGGAGTGGCTGCAAGCTCTACCTCTGGCAACATCACTACTAATGGGATGAGATCAAGTAGCCTGTCACTTAAAAACAGACAAACACGACAACCCTAGAGCCTGTTGGTGGTTCCCAAGAGATCTTCTCCACCCTTGAAGGCATTGACCAGTAGCTGGCAGCACATGCTCCACTTAACCCCCAGACCTGTATCTGAGCCAGGTGGCAGGATTTCCCATGAAGCAAGGAGAGAGACACAGGGTCAAGGGGCTTGGACCCAAAATGCTGCATTGGCCACACAGTTGCCTGGATTGCCAGTTTTCTGATCCCTCATATATGCGAGGATGCCCAGTCCCATGTCACCATGCCCACCACGCCCCACTAATTGAACACCACTAATTCAATCAATTCCAAAGTGTTTTTCAAATTAGTACATTTCACATGCACTTAGCCAACCTGAAAATCTTCATACTGAGTATTTCCACCATTCTGAATTTTCACAATTCTAATGAGATGACTCTCCCCTAATTCCGTTCTCCCACATTGACAGCAGCTTATATATGATCGTTTGGATTTACCAGAAAATGCTTTAAGCCCCTCCTCCAACTGCCTCCTGGCAGGCGTCAGGGAGAGGTGCATCCAATTCATCCTCGACAGTTGCCAAGCATCAGAACATAGTACTGAGAAGTTCCTGAAAGCATGGTATGTTGAAATACATCAAAGACTCTTAGAGCTGACAGATGGGATAACTGAGATATCGTGATGGTAAATGGTGACACAAGTTAGCAGGCCTATTTGCAAAACTGGAATTGATTCTGCCCTCTCAGTCTCTCTGGGAGAGACCCAGGATTGCAAACTTGAAAATTCTCTTGAACTCCATGATTCTAAGGGGTAAAAACTTATTTTTGGGTACTTGCACTGCACATACTCCTGGTAAGAGTGTTCTCCAATTTACATTCTTGAAGACAAAAGACATGGAAAATCCTTTTCTGAAAACCCCACAAAGGTTGTTACAAATAGAGGGTTGCCAACAAGTTTCATGTTGACCTAATTTCTCTCTGTAAAAATCTTCTTTGGTGAGAGTACTTTCCTCTCCCCTGGATAGTAAGTTGTACTTTAAAGAAATGAACAAACAATAATGTTTAATTTTATATATAGTGGCTTTCTAATTCATTGCCCCCCAGTAACCACTCGAAGTGAAGATATTGGCTAAAAGTTTGTTCTGTATAGTTATCTATTCACATAGATTTAGTTACATACTTTAAACATTGGAAAGTGCTGCTTCAAGTACTTTAAGTTAAAATGTTTCTTAAGTTTTAAATTTTTTGGATACCAGTCCCAGCTGCTGAGAGTCCAACAAAGGTAGTCATGAGCACTTAATACATAACAAGAAAATGTAAATTCAGGATTCCTTGTTTATAATTCTGAAACTATGAAAAGCCCTGAAAACAAATCTTTCTCCTAATGTGTTTGGTGAAAAAACCTGACCTGAACTGATATAAGGCTACTATTGATTTTCTTTATCCTACGTAGTGTAAATGTTCATATGTTTCTCTGCAGAAATGTTAATGAGATGGATTTCTGGGTGCAGTCCCAGACTCTGCTAAGGGTGTCAGTAAACAGTGTGTACATAATGTGCCCTTTCTGAAATTAGAAACTGAGTTCCAGAACACACTTGACCCCAAGAATTTCAGGCAAGAGATTGAGCACCTACATTCACAGGAGATGGGTGACATTAGCTGTATTAGTCCATTTGGGCTGCTATAACAAAATACCACCAACTGGGTGGCTGATAAACAACAGACATGCATTTCTCACAGTTTTGGAGACTGGAAAGTCCAAGATCAAGATGCTGGCAGATTCAGGGTCTGGTGAGGGCTCACTTCTTGGTTCACAGATGGATGGTATCTTCTGTGTCCCTCACATGGGAAAAGGGGTGAGAGGTCTCTCTCAAGCCTCTTCGATAAGGGCACTAATCCCAGTCATGAGGGCTCTGCCTCTATGACCTAATCAGCTCCCAAAAGACCCACTTTCTAATACTATCACCTTGGGGGTTATGACTTCAACATATGAACTTGGGGGGACACAAACATTTAGACCACAACAATAGGTACGCATAAGAGGATAGAGAAGGGGCAGGTTGGAAGAGGTGTGCAGAGACCACAGCCATCATTTCAACAGCCTGTGGTTAGCCAGGTTGGAGTCAAATCTCCAGGTGGTGACAAGGCTGGGTCGTCTGGAGAGTCTGCAGAGCAACAACTGCAAAGGCCAATATGACATCAGTTGACTTTCAAAAAGGTTCTAATGACCTTCAGATAGAATCTCTTACACATATAAAGATGAACTAATTTATACCTTCTCTGGACTATCAATTTTACAATTATACAAGTCACAAAGTACAAATAAGTTGTTTTAGCTCAGAAACCTAGAAGGAGAAGACTGTGGACATGCCTTACAATTTGATCTGCCTGGAGTCTTTCATTTGGTCCTCTCCCAGCTGTTGGGACTGCCAGCCCATAACCACCCAGGTAGGCCCTGGGTCCAGGCTGCTAACACATATCCCTAACCCAGGCAGGGGCAGTCAGAGTTGACTCTTGGGAGGCAGTTTCTCTCCATTTAAAGCTGCAAATTCTAAGGGCCAGGTCAGTGTGGAGCTGCCCCAGGTCATCAATGCCACCACGGGAAGAGGACCCTCCTGAGGAGGAGCCAACATTGGGGGGGACACAGAGCTCAAGGGGAGGACAGAGACCTGATGACACGGACCCTGGATCCAGCTGTGGCTGACATATCTGACCCTTGGTCATCTGCTATGTGAGCTAAAAAATATCCACTTTTGCTTCAGCTAGTTTGAGTTGAGTTTTGGTCATTTGGGAAAGAAAATTTCACAGGCAAGTGGTTCTAAATGTCTCTTAAATTCGGAGAATAAACATATTTTTCAGAAATGTCAACTTGCAGAAGAGAACACTTTTTAAGCATCTCTTTCTTCCTCTCTGTTATGGACTGAACTGTGTTCTCCCCATGCCCCCAAATTTATATGTTGAAACCTTAATCCCCAATGTGACTATACGTAGAGATAGGCCCTTTAGGGAGGTTAAATGTGGTCATAAGAGATGGGTCCTAATAGGTAGCACTGGTGTCTTTAGAAGAAGAGGAAGAGACGCCAGACAGCTGTCTCTCTCCCTCCCTTAAGTGCACAGAACAGAGGCCACGTGAGGACACAGTGAAAAGGTGGGATTCTACAAGTCAGGAAGAGAGGCCTTCACCTTGATCTTGGACTTTCCAGCCTCCAGAACTGTGAGAAAATAAACTTCTGCTGTTTAAGCCACCCAGTCTGTGGTATTTGTTTATGACAGCCAAAGCTGACTAATACATTCCCCATAAGGTTTCTGAGGGAGCCAGCTTGACAATTTGTCATGCCGTGAGGGTCACCTTCAATCCTGTATTCTCCACCACTCTCCAAAAGGAACAGCTATGATGAGGCTGAATAGGAAACTAGAGGCTGCCTTCCAAAAACTGGAACTGCTAAAAGATACTAGTGACTAATACAATTAAAAAAAAAAAGCAATCCAAGATGCTGCAGGTTAATGTCTTCATATTTTATATAAATCATGCGTTACAGTGATTTAATAACCTCATTTGAAATCACCATGACTAAAGATAAAAATCAAAATATAATTTTAAAGTATTAAGTATCATGACTCAGAAATTATCTCTATAACAGAGTCACCTTTGACATTAATTAACCAAGTAATTTGCTTTAATTCAACTGTAAAAGGAAATATTTTTCAAGTGAATTTTAGGAGAATATGATTTTGACTTTTGGCTACAAGACTTCAATTTTGAACAAGAAGCACCAAACCCTCCAAAAAATGGTTATAATATACAGAAGACGGCAAGAGAAGGTGCCTCCTTCTGTGGAAAGATTCATATTAGAATCTCAATGTCTCTGTATTGTATGGGTTTGGTAACTCGTTCATTGAATGGTGGGAATTTAAGAAGCAATTTTTTTTTCTTATTATTATCTTTGACATGTTCCGGTGGATCTCCATTCCCTGCAGCTGGACATCTCAGGAAGACCCCGTCATTTTCCATCACTTTCACTTATTTATGGAAACTAAGACTCACTCATTTACTAAAAGTCTAGTGATTTCATATCAAAACTTCAATCTCATATCCAAATCAAAGTTTTCCCTCCTCCTTTTGTATGACCTGTAGTGGGGAGGGGACTGTAGCCTTTCCTTTTACCCTCCTCTTCCTCTTTCCTTCTCTGCTCCATCACTCTGCTGCTGTAGCTCTTCTCAGGTCAACACAGGGAAGTGACATCAGTGGTGAGGAAGCTGAACACCTTTTACATCAGGTCCTGCTGTTTTCAATTCTCTTGGCTACCAAAGTCATCTGTGCAAGGCAGGCAGTCACATCCTGGGATCTTCACAGGGTGCATTTGTATTCTTCAGAGGCCCACATGGATCCTCCATACCAAGTTCCCTAGCATGGTTGGAGAACCATTTGACCAGCCTTTTGTGAGCCCCTCCCCCAAAACACACATCTTCTATCTCAACATACATGTCAGGGTTCTCACAGTCTGGGTTGCCTCAACCCAAAGGCCACCTCTGGACAAGGAACCAGCAACAACTGCTCAAACTCTTCCTTTCCTGATGTTGCTTGGCCCCAAAAAAATGTACACATCTTTCTCTGCCAAACGGTGAAAGTTGAGCTTGCCAACCACTGAACATCTTTTTCTTTGCCTCACTTTCACAGGCTGCTCTAGCAGCTTTGCATCTACCAAATACTGTATGTTGGAAGCATCCGTATATATGCGTGCAGATCCCTAAAATCATGTCTGTGCTCCATTCTGATGAGCCTACAGGGAGCTCCGCAGGCATCCAACTGGGAAGTGAGATGTCAATTTCCCACAGTTGCCATAATGCCAATCTCCCATGGTTGCTATAACCCCAATCTCTAGATCAGAGCCCTTCTCTCTTGGCTTGGGGTAAGGGTAAGACCTCTCTTCTCTTCTCCATGGCAGTGGGAGGCAAAACACCCCAATACTCTTTATGAGGCTCTTCACTGAGCTAACCCTCCACAATCTCCTCCTAAATCACCAGGCATCTCTAATATTGGCTAGAGCTGTGATGGGGCTGGTGGTCACAAGCCAACTTTGACATTATCACTCATTTTCAACTTTGGAGAATTCCTCTGATAATTGGGAAAGACCCATCCAACATCTTCATTGCAAATTACATTTCTGGAAAATTAGCAACTCAGTACTCAAAACATCTTACCAAACTCAACAAGTCTAGAAGCCAAAGTGGACCTTGACAAAAATATCAGTTTTACAAGGTTTCACCTCTAACAGTAATGACTCTTGTCACCAAATCATACAGTCTAACCATCATACTTTATACATTTAAAAGCATACTTAAAACATGTCTTTCCTGTGATACTGTTTTCTGATGAAAATATATAGCTATGTAAATATTTAAATAAAATATTCTGAAATTTTTGTTTGATTAAAGAGCAATTGGAATGGATACTCTGGTAAACTACTTGCTAGGAGATTAGTTTGGAAGATTCACTACTTTTCTGAGGTTGTTTTAATTAGCTATTTGAGACTCTTGTTCATTAAGCATTTTTTAACCCTCAGTCATGATTTCAAAGTTCTAACAGTAACTTCAATATTCTAATTCTACACTTTCATTGTAGAACAATGTTGTACACAGTACCAGCATTTTCCAATATCAATCAATCCTCTCAGGGATTCTCAGCCTTATGAAAGGTATTGCTGAGCCTACTACAAGGATGTTGTAGAATAGGAGTCACTAAATCAGATGCCTAAATGCCAAGTAGGAAATAAAATGTAGTAAGTAAGGCAGTAGGGAATGGTGGAGACTGTGGCAAACCTGAAATCATTGCTACATTAAAAAAAAGCTGCTATGCAGTGTCAATTAATTTTGATATATAGTTATAATATTAACTGATCATCTGATTTTAAAAGAAAACTTAAAGATATAACTTTTGCAAAATCTGATTCTTTTAAATGTTGTATCAAACTTTTTAGACATCAAGCCAAAACAAAACAAAAATCCCAACAAATGGTAACATTGGTGGACTGCCAGTTTGCACCCTCTCTGTGTAGCAGACACTATAGGCTGTACCATGCAATGTCCTCTTTTGCAGACCCCTGAGGGCAGTCTCTCTCTGTGAAGCTACTAGGAAAAGGAATATTTTTCCTGACTTCCTACTGTGTTCCTGATCTCGTAGACACCATGATTAAAGAAAATAAGGTTTCCATTTTCTCCTTGGCTGCTAGAGGGCACAGAAGCAAATTTGTGGCTCATTCCTAGCAAGCATATAGATCTGCACAAAAGGTACAACTTACTGACCCCATTTTAGACCCTTTACCCCCTTTTATCCCTCATCTACTTTTAATTTATGTTATCTTGCTGTATTTCATACAAACCCATAGGTCCACTTCAAACCTCTATAACAAAGCAGAGTATAAATAATCTTCACAACAAGCCCTGTGAAATAGACATTATTTGTCCCATTTGACGAATGCATTAACTGGTTTGATAATTAATCAAGAAGTGTGAAGACCCACGCTTTCTCTTCTGGCTCCAAGTCAAGTGCTCCATTGACTTTAAAAACAAACAATACAGTCTCATAGCAGAGATTTCAAATTCAGATGCAATCCAGACTTGGGTACTATAGAAGCGAGAGAGTGTCACCCAAAGTCATGGCATTATAAAGGGGCACAATTCCCTAAAACACAGGGTGATCACAATAGGAATGAGGCCCCTCGCAGTTGTGCAGTACAGCATGCTCCTTCTGAAGGCATTAAAGTCTACTGTATTCATAATGGCAACAAATTAATGGGCTAGATGTGGAACTGACACCCCAGTTGGAGTATCAGGCTACAGAATCTGGCCAAATCTAACATGTGGACACACTACATAAAGAATGTGACTCAAATGAGCCTTCTAAAGATTAAGTGGTGTATAGTGGTGTATACCATTGCATGTCCTGGAGGGGCCCTCACTGTAATGTCATCTCCAAAATCTAGGCCATCGTGCAGTTTTATGGGTAAGACAGCCCAGATAAATCCTCTGGATTTTTCTGTAACCAAATCCCCAGAGAGTGCTCCAAACTGAATCTGCTATATACAAAACTCTGCTCTTGACCTAGAATTCAATTATGGTGTGGTTCCAATGTATGTGGATTAAATTATAACTGTATAAGAACACAGAATGTTCCCAGGTCTTAAGGAATTAGCTGTTTGAATTCAGTATTGTCCTTATTCTTAGTTTCTTTTCTTATAAACAATCCTAGAGCAGTGGTTTGGAACTTGTTTAAGCAGTAGAACTCTTCTTTTCCACTGACTTCATGGCAGTCCAGTGCTCTGTGGCCTGGTGATACAGAGAGGAAGGTTTGTGGACTTGCCCTGGACAGGTCGCCCTTCTTTGATCAGGATTGTTGTAAATCAGCTTGGCTCTTCCTCTCTCTCCTAGAAGGTGACCAATCCTCGGGGCTCCTCAGCTATTGTCTTACTAATGAGCCTATTTTTTGCTATGTTTTTGTTATTTTATATTAGATTCAGGAGGTATGTGTGCAGGTTGGTTACATGGGTATATTGCATAATGGTAAAGTTTGGGCTTCTAGTGAACACATCACATAAACAGTGAACACTGTATCCAATAGGGAATTTTTTAACCCTCACTTCTCTCCTACCTTCCTCACTTTTGGGGTCCCCAGTGACATGATCTTATACTTAGAAAACCCAAAAGCTTCCTCCAAAGTCTCCTAGACCTGATGAACCACTTCAGGGAAGCTTCAGGATACAAAATTAACATAAAAAATCAAGTGCATTTCTATATACTAACAACACTAAAGCTGAGAACCAAGTGAAGAACTCAACCTCATTTACATGGACATGAAAATGGAAATAATGAGCCTGCTTTAATGTGACCCAAATGTTCATGGGAACCTCTAAAGCAATTTTGAAGAATCTTAGTGATCCAAAGAATATGGCTCAAAAGCTACTCTTCTTCGGGACATATTGCCAACCAGTAATTGCCTGAGTGATTAACTATGAGGGATGTTACACCCCTAGACAAATTGAAAACATAGTGGCCCCTTATCCTGGTTTTCACAGCAACTTCTAACACCACTGGCAAAAGTCTCATTGAAGTAGAAAGCATCTTCATGTAAAAATGTTTTAAAAGCACCCCTCTTGCAGGTGCCTACCCATGTCAATGACATGTTTTTGGGGTGCACATATATATTTCAGAGGATTACCGCATGCCTCGCCCCAATCTCAACATCACTAAGTTGACAGCTGTCTGTAGTTATTTGTTAAATTCAAATGAAATTATAAAACTGAATAAAGCATAGCATATTATTCTTTACAAAGGTGAGACTACCTTTCCAAAAATTATGACAGTGAGAGAAAGCTAGTCAGCAAAAGTAGCTCACTCCATTCTGCTTCTAACCTCCCAAGCTAACTCTTCTGGGTATAGGCCAACCTAACTATGGGAGGAATTTAGTTTATAGTTTAATATTAAACAAGGATGATAATGGCCCTTTCCCAAAACTAACCCCCTCCTTGTTTAGGGACTGAAAACCACCCTTGTAAAACTAATGAAAAGCTATAAGGTTAGAATTATGGGAGGGGCCTGAATTGTGCTAAAAGGTAGCAGTAACTAAATGATAACCAGCCATTGTCCCCTGGCTTGCCTTTCTATAATTTCTTACTGCTCAGGAGTCATGTAGCCAGAGGTCACATGATTGGTAACGCCCCCATATTGTTCCTATAGATAACATCACTATTGTAAAACCTAAGATTGGTCTTTGAGATATTTTTCAGACTTTTGCATTCTGACCACTGCTGACTGACTCTACCTGGACCCATGACTCACACCAAGGAACTGACTCAACTGGTCCTGTGCCCCCTACCCAGAAACTGACTCAGTGCATGAAGACCTCCATGATTTCATCTTTAACCAATCAGCAGCACCTATTCCCTAGCCCCCTGCATGCCATATTATCCTTAAAAACCCTAGCCTCTGAGCTCTTGGGGCAGTGGATTTGAGAAACGTCTCCCATTCTGTCACTTGACTGCCTAGCAATAATTACATCTTTTCTGCTGCAACACTACTGTCACAGTGCATTGGCTTTGTCTGTGCAGCAGGCAAGAAGAACCACTGGGCTGTAACAAAAGCAAGTGGTTCATTTCATTATTTAAATTTAAAAACATTTAATATGTGTTCAAAGAAGTTGCACGTTCCCAAAATCACAAAAGAAATCATAAAGAAAAGCTAGAAAAAGGGGAAACACTTTACTAACCTAAAAAGCAAAAAACGAGTATTTGAACAATACTTTCTTTGTAAGTTATCACTTAGTTCAATCCCTAGAGAATGTGAGAAACTTCTTCTATTTAGTAAGAAGTGATAAAAAATGTGAAATGCATATAAAAGTTTTCCAAATTAGCAAATGCTCTTTCATATATAAAGTAAATGGTATTTTCTATGAACATAGAGAGGTATGCAATTTTTAGCAATAGAAAATCAGCCTCTTTGAAGCCCTCATGAAAAAGTATCAACTGAATAAAGAGAATTTGTGCCACATTTTAAGCCTGCCTGAGGTATCCACAGGTCTCAGTCCATCTCTGGGAACCAATGAGAAAACAAATTCAGAGTCTGCCTAAACAGAGACTTCAGTCTAGAACTCCATTCATTTCACTCTTACTAGACAAAATGAAACATCAGTGTAAGGAATAATTGTGGTAGGTACAAACCCCCAGTATGTTGGCATCTGTCCCAGTTGTAATGCATCTTTTATTCTACGCTGTCTTCACCCTGTTTTGAGGCCCTAGCTAGAGGCCAGTCAGTCCCCCTTCCTGAGCAGTCAATCAAGTTTAAACTCCCACCACTTCCCTTAAGTGGCTCTTGCACCCTGGGCCACTGTGCACCTACCCTCATTGCCCTGGGGCCAGGTACAAGACACCCAGGGACAGCCTTTATGCCCCAGAGCCCTAAGAACATTTTCAGATTAGCCAATCCTAAACCTGCATACCCTGCCTTTCCCTTTCCTTTCCCTGGAAACCACAATAAATCTGCTTCCCTACCATCCCCCATCTCCCTCTGCCTCATGCCTCACTCTGTGCTTCCACTGAGTGGTCCGGCACAGGCTGCTGTGTCTCCCCAGGGAACTGTGAGCCTCAAAACTATAAAATCCATCCCTGTTTCTCTCTCTTGATCTGCATCTGGCCTCACCATACCTCAGTCAAAGTAATATGATTAAAACACTGGTCTGTAATCTTTCATGATAAAGGAAAACTTCAGGACTAGGTGTTGGTAGAGAAAAATGTATGGAAAGTATGAACCACTCTTTTGGTGCTAATGAGCCTGGGCCCCTGAGACGCAGACTTGTACAGGGACTGGATGTTCTCTGGCAACAAAGGGATCCTGCCTTTTGTTTTGTAGCTCCACCTAGGATTGATAGTTTGACACATGGAGGGATTGCTGCTTCTGTGATTTATTCTCCCTTGAGCATAAAGAAGGGAGAAAAGAGTCCCCTGTGGATAGGAACTTTATAGAAATATCAGTGAAAATCAGAGTAGCTGCAGAGGGGTTCCTGGTAGGCTAAAATTGGACAATAATTTAAGGCTGCTGTTCAACATGTTACACAGAGAAGCAATTAACCAGACCTAGGAGAACAGGGACTGTGGAAAGGCAACTCTCAGGCATGCACTGTCAAGCAGCAGATGAGGCTTCACACGTGAAAGGGGATAAGGCAAAGGAAGCTGCGGGTCTGAGCCAACCATTGCGTGGCCCCAACCGTGCTGCAGACAGGCTGGTGATATAAAGTGATGACTTCAATGAACTTGCACTGTCACCATCAAGCAAGAGTCCAATAACTAACCCTTACACACCAGGGAGAACATGGCTCGTGCAGCATTAGGCAATTTTTACTTTTTCAAAGGCCAGGCTTGTGAATCAAACTATTAACAGATTTTAGCCACTAAAAAAATAAACTAAAAAATTATTTCAGGTGATTTCATACCTTTGAAAATATTCAAGAGCTCACGAAGTTCATTGATCTATTTGTAAAATATTTGCAGTCACGCTGTTTCACTAGAACAATCCTCCCCCACACTTATATGATAATCAAAACACCATCTTTAAGTAAATTCTGTTATCGTGGTCTACAATGCAAACATTATAAAGAAGTCAATAACACAGAATACCATGAGGTGCCCTGGGATGGCAGTGAGCAGAGGTAGTGCCCTAAAACGTAATGCCAGATAGACCTGTATCAGTAGAGGTAGGCTCAGTTATATATGCTGCGATAACAAACACCCCATACATCTTAGTGGTTTTAAACAATAAGGTTTATTTCTTAGTTACGTTGCATGTCCAGCATAGGTTGGCCGATGCTCAGCTCTCTAATGGTATCTCTCAAGACTCAGACTAACAGAGTAGCCACTACTTACACCAGTTCTTTAAATGGCTTGCATTCCACTAGGCAAAGCAAGTGCCACACCCAACTTCACTGGCCACATCCAAATTCAAGGAGGTGAGGAAGCAAAATCCTATGTCAGGGGTGGGCAAACAGCCCACAAGCCAAAGACCTGTGTTTGTAAATAAAGTTTTATTGGCACATAGCCATACCTATTTGTTTATATATCGTCTATAGCTGCTTTTGCCATAGGATTGAGTAGTTATGACACAGACTGTATATGGCCCACAAGCCTATAATATTTACCATCTGGTCTTTAAGAAAAAGTTGGCAGGTCTCTCTGGCCTACTGTCTAAGTTGTCTTTCACTAAGTTATGCAGCAATAACAAATAACCTTCCAATCACAGAGGTGTACACAATAAAGAAAGGTTTATTTCCTATTCACATTACATGCCAGTGGCAGGTGGGCCATGGCTCTGCTTTGGTCTATCTCCACAGGCTGAAGGACTATTTCCTATGGTAATATGCCATTCTCATGGCAGAGAGAAGAGCATGGCTGAGTCACATGATGGCTCTTATAGCTAAGCATGGATGTGGATAGTCATATCACATCTGCTCACATTTTATTGACCAAAGAAAGTCACATGGCCAAGCCTGGCACCATTTGATAGAGAAGAGAACTCCTCCACAAGGAAGCACTGTAAGTCACTGACTTTGTGCAAATGGTGACACAATTGACCATGCTTATTACAATTCCTGAGCAGTTTGGGTGGACAACACTAATGGCTGCCACAAGACCTTGAGAAGTAACCCTCCTGGGCAGGTGTGCGGGAGCAGAGGGAGTCCCCAGTATATTTGAGTCAGTTCAGTCCTTTGAGAAACCTAGGATCAAGAGTTAATAGACCATGAATCTAGAACATGTCATTGTATCTCTCTCAAAATTTTATAGAGTCCTCCTCTATAAAGAGGTAATTGGACTGCATCATTGTTTTCAACCTTTTCATGTTAATGCATTTTCACTATCATCCCTCCCCCCATCATGACTATTGCCCTACTTTGAGTAGACATAGAGTGAGAATACGTTTTGGCTAAAACCATCATATCCATCAGTTGCAAGCCACTGTTTACTATTTCTAGAGGTAATTTTGAGAAAATTGTGAATGACAGCACTTCTCTCCTGGGATTACTAATTAACACTTGAGCAGATTTGTACAGGCTAACAGGGAGATGGGAGCAGACATGCTGGCTTTAAAGCAGTATTTCTAGAATTACAGACACCTAAATTTATACTGCAGATAGATATAATGGGATCAGTACTAAATTCACTAGGTGGTAATCATCTGTTAATCTGTATGATTCTCTGATTTGGGGCTGTCAGATTCACTATTGTATCCCAGGGTACATGTAATTGATACATAGTCGATGGTCATTAATAATTTCTAAACTAATAAAAGGAATCATTGTTCAGTGGTGCTTCTAAATGATTTTTAAAAATCTTTTCTGTCAATCAAGCCCACACATACATTTGACAAAGAATGGTGGGCATATGCGTGAATCATATTACATGTTTGGCTTACAGATAATGCAGATTTGCATTCCTTAACCTTCCAGGGATCTTCTATAGGTCTGAATTCCTGTACCTAAAAAGCACAAGTACATCCATCTTATCTATGGTACAAAAACTAGTCTAACACATTCTTTTTAATTCAGTTCAGAGTCTTCACTCCAATGGCATTGCTCATCTAGGGAATAAATGAGGAATTGAACTTAGTTCTCTACACTTTCAAGTTTCCCACTGGGCTAATAGTCATTAGAAAATGTATAAGGCCATAAGATTCCTGTGTTAAACAGGATTTATTTTTCTTTTCAACTTTTATCTTAGGTTCAAGGGGTTCATGTGCAGATTTGTTACATGGGTATATTGTGTGATGCTAAGGTTTGGGGTAATAAATAATCCCATTGCCCAGGTAGTGAGCATAGCAACCAATAGGTAGTGTTTCAACCCTTGCTCCCCCTTCCATGCTCCCTCTAGTAGTCCCTGGTGTCAGTTGTTCCCATATTTATGTCCACATATTCTCAATATTTAGCTCTCACTCATAAGAAGATGTGGCATTTGTTGTTCTATTCCTGTGTTAATTTGCTTAATTCAAACCTCTGGACAGGCCTGTTGTGGCTCAGAAAAATGATACTCCAAAGTACAGTGCTTTGGCATACTGACCACTTTTGAATTAAAAGAAATTGGAATACCTTAGAAGTTGCTTCAGAACCAAGGACTTTCTAACCTTCTGTTTTCCTTGCTTTGAAGTGCAGGGAGGACCTCTCTCTGGAATTTCCCTATCTGATTAAGAAAACTTTTTCTAAAAGAAATGCAATAGTCTTAAACCCCCTCCCTAGGAATTTCATTAAATTAACAAGAAAGATTAACCACTAGAGAAGAAAAGCAAGTAAAATTCTGACCATATCCAGACAAACTTTTCATCTACCCCTCTGAGGACCCCTTCAGGAAATTGCCTAAGAAACTTTATCTGCATAAAAAGACAACCTTTGTTTGCTTTGTAGTTCTGCCCCTTACCCTCCCATAAATTCAGCTTCCAAAAAGAATAATTTACAAACTATTGTTTGCTCTTTGGGTCCATTAAGCTCTCTTAAAAATCATTTACAAACCCTCAATTTCAGGCATCCACCATCTCTGGCTCCTCTATAAAGACAGTGCTTTTTAAGCTTCAGCTATCTGGCCTTTCTGTGAGCCTCCTTTATTGTATGGCTTCCTTGCTTATGCACATTAATAAATGTGTATGCCTTTGCCCTGTTAATTTCTCTCATCAGTTCATTTCAGCAGACTTGAACCTTCAGAGGGGGAAGGGAAAATTCTCTTTGCCCCTACAGGATCTAACCCTGGATAAAGAAAAATGAATAAATGATTGAATCCACACACTTAAAGACTATGGTCTTTGTGTCCCATCTGCTCATGTATTTGACTGTGCCATATGTTCTTAATTCTCATTGTGTTTCACAATTGCCTTGTCAAAATTTTAAAGGTAAGTACCTATCAAATTCTGAGTCAATCTCTCAGACAAGGGTTTTTTCTTTTCTCTTTTTCTTTTTTTTTTTTTTTTTTGATTTTATAGGTGATCCTCTGTTTATTCAAGATTGAAACCCACTGGTCTATATCAGTGACTATTATTTTCCAAGGCTAAATAAATGAGACAGTTTAATTTTGACAACTGAATATTTTCCCCTTCTTTCTCAGATCCTATGATTTCTTTTACCTCATAGTTATACCAGACTAAATGAACTTCTTTTTTTTTCTTTCTTTTTTTGAGAAACTTCTCAATGTTTTTACATCTCTTGGGATTTTTTTTTCCCAGTGGTTTTACATGTAAAAGCCAAGAGGTCAACCCACTGAAAGGTCACTTTCTTACAAATTCAAGGTAGAAGGCTTCTAGGAAAATTTCCTTAAAGAGAATTTGTAGGAGAGTGCAACAATCATTAAACAGAAGGAAACACAGGTACTTTTTTTTTTTTCCACAGTTTCTCACCCCTCTTACTCCTCACTTGAATCAACGTATCAGCTTCACCCCTTCTCTACGGCACAAATTCAAAAGGCCATAAAAAATACAATTGTAAATTGATTCTTCACTGCATTCACATTGTAGGATGAATATAAATGTCAGACAAGTCAGTCCTTTATCAGATTTAATTAGGAAGTGACGGCGTTCAGGACATGTCACCCCAACATACAACTGTAGGAAACCAGAATATGCCCATCCAAATAGGCCTCTTTGGCATGGGATTATTTTGAACAGGTTATTTTGAGAAACTGCACATACAGAAGCAGCATTGAAAAGTTACCCTTCTGTAACATAAATTTACATCTATACAGGACATCTCCATTAGTAACAATGTCTCCTTCTCTGCACCAGGAAGAGGAAAATGTCTAACTCAGTACAGACTCTTATCAATGCAGAAGACATTACTTAAATCTGCATAACAAACCTTGGTTTTGTTTATGATGCTTTTCCTGGCCACCTCTTCTTAACCAGGCCTTTCCTTATAACTTTCTTCTGTTTCAGCAAAGGATGGTATTTAAGCCTGAAGACTAAGACAACTTTTTTAGATCTACTCTAGAGGTTTACTAATTTCTCTGCATTATCTCCCATGTGTACAGGAAGTATACATGTTATTGAGCTTCTGTTTCCTTTCTCTTGTTAATCCATCTTTTGTTACAGGGAGTCCCAGCTAAAAATTCATGAAGAGTGAAGGAGAAAATTATTTTTTTTGCCCTACAGAAATAAGTTTTATCAGGATAAACTGCAGTTATAGCTTCAAGCCTTATTAGGAGAGAATCAAAGGAAGAGGGAGTTAATTAACATGGTCAGTAAAGTTGGAAAAAGATCCCAGCCAGATTCAGAAAGGCAAAGTTGAGCAGTGCTCATTAACTCTCAACCTGTAGGTTAAAATTACCCAGTGATCTTATTAAAATGCAGACTCTGATTCAGTAGGTCTGGGTCAGGGTCCAAGAGTTTAAATTTCTAACAGATGTCAATGGCCCAAAGATCAGGATTTTCATAGCAAGCCCAAATAATTAACATAGAGCTAATTAATTTTTCCACTGGATTCAGTTGCAGCACATTGATTTGATTTGGAGGTAAGTAATCAAAGAAAGAATTGTAAGAATATGTTTCTAAAAATCTCTGCCTTGGCCTAAGATAGACGTTCTCAAACTTTTTTGGTCTTTATACTCTTATTGAGGGCCTCAAGGACCTTTTGTTTATGTGGGTTACATAGAGTGTATTTGCTGTATACAAAATCAAAACTGAAAAATTTAAAAATATGTGTTTATGAATTTATTTAAAATTGGCAATAAACTCATATGTTAACATAAATAGGAAATTTTTATGAATTATTACTCTATTTTCCCAAACAAAAAACTCTGTGAGAAGACATTCTTTTTACATTCTTTGCAAATCTCTTTACTCTCTGGCTTAATGGACCACAGCTGGCTTCTCATATCTGCTTCCACACTCAATCTATAACGATATTACATGCCACATAGTATCTGGAAAATGCCTTGATACACTTAGGAGAGAGAAAAAGGCGAATAATGTCTGGGTCATGTTACAAAAATAATTTGACCTTACAGATGCCCTGGAAAGGTCTCTAGGACTCCTGGGAGTCTCTGGATAATATTTTGAGAACTGTTGGCCTAAGATAGGGAACACAATAGAGATGGCTTTCATTGACACAACTGAGAGAATGCTTAATAGCTCTTCAGTGAGTACCTCTTTAGGGTTGTAGAGTCACTGTTTTAGTCTGTTTTGTGTTGCCATAACAGAATACCGCAGACTGGATAATTAATTAAGAACAGAGATTTATTTCTCACAGTTCTGGAGACTGGGAAGTCCAAGGTTGAGGGGCTGGCATCTGGTGAGGGCCTTTGTGTTGTGTTATCCCACAACGAAAGGCAGAAGAGTAAAACAGTGCACAAGAGAGTGAGAGGAAATGGACCAAACTCATCCTTTTCATTAGCAACCCACTCTCTGGATAACTAACCCACTCCCAAGATAATGGCATTAACCCATTTATAAGGACAGATCCCTCTTGACTGAATTACTCTTTAAAGACCCCACCTCCCAACACTGTTGCACTGATATTACATTTTCAACACATCAACTTCGAGGGACACATTCAAACCACAGAAATCAGTATTTTATGGTGAAACCAGAAATTAACTGCTCGTGTTGATTTCACCTATCTCTCCTTGTGTGCCTTTGGAGTGAATGCCTAGAGCAAACACTATTTCCTTGAAGAAAAGCAATTGCATTTGGTCACTCAGACCAAAGTTCTAGAAAAACCTGATTTCAAATGAGCACATAAAGTTATGAAAGGATAATGAAGTCTGTAGGAGTAGAGGAGATGTTTTTGAAGGATTTGAGCTGGTTACTACAGAGTATACATCTTAATGGGATACTTCCATTAGTTGTGTTTGGGAAGACACAAAAGAAGAAATATAAGGCATAACCCCAACTTTCAGGGAGCTTACATTCTATCTTGGGGAAAACAAATATTAGAAAAAGTCTAAGCTGGCATACCATCATGTGCTACATTGTATGGAAAACTATAATGTGTTAGAAGAATTCAGAGAAGAAAGAAAGGAGGTGGAATTATCATAGCAAGTCTTCACAGAAGTTATTTCAGGCTTTTAGAATAACTTTTGAAAACATTCTAGGTGCAGGAATGAGGGAGGAAGGAGAGGAAAGAGCCTGGGCAGGTGTGCAGGAACAGAGGGAGTCCCCAGTATATCTGTCAGCCAGAGAGGATCATTTAAGCTCTGCACAACAAAATTGTCTTCAATAATTTTTTTTTTTTTTTTTTGAGATGGAGTCTTGCTTTGTTGCCTAGGCTAGAGTGCAGTGGCATGATCTTGGCTCGCTGCAATTTCTGCCTCTCAGGTTCAAGCGATTCTCTTTTCTCAGCCTTCCAAGTAGCTGGGACTACAGATGCCAGCATGCTCAGCTAAGTTTCGTATTTTTAGTAGAGATGGGGTTTTGCCAGGTTGGCCAGGCTGGTCTCGAACTCCTGACCTCAGGTGATGTGCCTGCCTTGGCCTCCCAAAGTGTTGGGATTACAGGCGTGAGCCACTGCACCCAGCCTTCAACAATATTCTTAAAATAATAGTAATAAAAGCCAAAAAATAATGGCAAACATAAAACATAGTCTTTTATTAAATTTTGTATATACATTCAAGTCAGTTGGAAAATTATTACAGTACAAAAAAGGTAACAAAGTAATGGATTAATAATTTTTAATTACATTAAAGTATTTCTCTTAAGGGAGAAGAAGAACATAAAAAAAACACTTCCAAAGGATTAAATGCCACAAGGTTAGAGAAAGATCTGCACACAAAACTGCAATAAGGCAAGCTCTGCCACTTTATCCTCAGAATTGTTGTATTACCATTGTTTATTTTGAACCCACTCTTTAAACATAGGACTAGGTAGTATCACAGGGCTTAGAGACACAAACTGTGCTGGCAGCAAACTCAAATGATTCCAACCCTTATGAACTGACACTCAGCTGAGTATAGCTGAGTTGCCTGTAGGAAGCCAATGGGTCAACAATCATTATAGCGATTGTTTATAACTTACCACCAAAAGGATTTTCTGGGGAGGAATATTGTATCACTGATGATAACGTAGCAGGACGAGCCGCAGACAAAACTCCTCAGACACCGAGTTAAAGAAGGAAGGGGTTTATTCGACCAGGGGCATCGGCAAGACTCCTGTCTCAAGAGCCGAGCCCCCTGAGTGAGCAATTCCTGTCCCTTTTAAGGGCTCACAACTCTAAGGGGGTGCGTGTGAGAGGGTCATGATTGATTGAGCAAGCAGTGGGTACGTGACTGGGGGCTGCATGCACTGGTAATTAGATCGGAACAAAACAGGATAGGGATTTTCACAGTGCATTTCTATACAATGTCTGTAATCTATAGATAACATAACTGATTAGGTCAGGGGTCGATCTTTAACTACCAGGCCCAGGGTGTGGCGCCGGGCTGTCTGCCTGTGGATTTCATGTCTGCCTTTTACTTTTTATTTCTTTCTTTGGAGGCAGAAATTGGGCATAAGACGATATGAGGGGTGGTCTCCTCCCTTAATAAGGTTCAAGACATACTACCTCAAAATATGGTGACTTGGAATATTGAATATTTTAAGTTGAAGGCATTTGGAAAACAGCATGTATAGCAAAGATTGTCTGATCTTTCCCTGAAGCAGATCGCGTGAAAGGTGCCCTCGCTATGCCTGGAGGAAAACAACATCTTTCTCTCCAAACACAAAGGGATGGCAAGAGGAATGCGAACATACAGACCTTGTTGTTTCTCCCAGTTGACGATCTTCGGCTCATACTTTTTCTGTCCCAATGCATTTCTCCATGACTCTCCACTCTTCACCAAAGCTAGCATAAAACCTCCCAGTTTACCTGCTTCTTCAGGTCTTCATTTCCCTGTGAAGATTCCCATGCCACATAAAACTGGCATTCAACAAACATCTGTGATTTTCTCTTGTTACTCTGTCTTTTGTTACAGGGGCCCCAGCCAATGAACTTAAGATGGGTAGAAAGAGGAGATGTTTTTCCTCCCCAGCGCTGACATCATTTAGAATTGTTGGAACACGGTGATAATAAAAACAAGACTAGCCTGGCCAACATGGTGAAACCCCGTCTCTACTAAAAATACAAAAATTAGTGGGCAGTGGTGGTGGGTGCCTGTAATCCCAGCTACTCAGGAGGCTGAGGCAGGAGAATCACTTGAACCCGGGAGGTGCATACTGCAGTGAGCTGAGATCATGACACTGCACTTCAGCTTAAGCAATAGAGTGAGACTCTGTCTCAAAAAAAAAAAAAAAAAAGACCAATTTTTAGTTGATTTTAATATTGTTTTAAGACTTTTGCAGACAATGCACCTCTTATTGCCTGTATCGAGGGCCAATGGCATACATGGTCTTAGCTTGGTCCCCACCAAAGACTTGGGAATGGAAGAGAAGGCAAGCTTTTGTTATAAATGTCGGGTGCATGGATAGGGGAGCTTGCTCTAGGCTCAGCAATAGGTCTCTCTCTTTTTTCTCTTCATTTACCCTGTGAATAAGTGGCTCCTGGCATGAGGGAAGGAGCTAGCAGCTATGGTAGGGGGAACAACTGTCCTTGGAATAACTTCACAGTCTCCACTGGGAGGCAGAAAGGATGACACTAAGATCAGGTGCAGCCACATCCATTCTCCCTGGGAGACAGGGAAATGTTGGAAGCCCAGGCTAAGGTATAGATAGCATCATAAAGTAGTGGGCTATGATATCATCCCCGTGGTAGCCATTTTTTTTGGTGAAGTAGAAAGTATGGGCTGTTTGTTCAGAGAGAGGTAGACGGGGTTGACATTTGAGAAAAGCAACAAAAGTCTGAAATGGAAAATCTCCACACACAAAAAAAGTTAGACAAATAAAAAACAAAAGCATGGGGCAGGGGCTGGGACTTCTCCCAGAGGCCTGACTGATAACTTTCCTTGCCTCCCACTCTAGCTTTACTCTGTTCCCTGCGTTATCACTCTTTGGTCATCATTCTCTCTCAGGGAGTAAACAGAGCCTTCGGGATCTCAGGTTAACTCTGTATGTCTAGCTGTTCTGAGGGTAGACTGCAGGGACTTTTCCAGCTTGCTAAATATAACTGCTGTTTCTATCTTCTGTATATAATTAGAGTCACTGATCCCGGCCAACAAAAATATTGAGGAATAAAATTCAAAGTAAAGCTCTAGCAAACCTTTGGAGAGTAACATTTCTGGTCCCTGATTTCCCAGGCTGTTATTTCTCTAACAGAGTGAACTGTATTCCCTTTATAGCTTCCTTATAGCTCTAGAACTTAAAAGTCGCTTTGTCCCAGACCGAATAGCTGAATCAGTGACAAGAGATACAGGGTTATGAAGGCAGAGAGAGAAAAAAAGGATGCTTTTCCTAGAGAACGTAGGAAATGTTTCAGTGCCCCCATCCCCATTAAATAAAAGGAAACAAGGCTGTTCACTGAGAGCAGTGCATTTCACCTTCATATTAAATCTAAATAAAAAGGAAAGAGTTTATCTGGTTGAAATAGAAATATCCTTTTACCAAATGATTTATGCCTTTAAGACTAGCAAAAGACTGTGGGAAGAGTTGGAAGGCAATAAATATCTGTAGCAAATATGCAATGGAGAGACCCAAATAAATTGCTTTGTTATGTATAATGAGCCTTTGTTTTGAGGTATGTAACCCATTTTCTCACTTGTCATGCTTTTCAATTATGTCTCTCACACTGTATTATCCACAAAGCTGCCAAGGGATGTTTAAATCAAGGGTGGCTACAAAAGTAAAGATTCAAGGAACTGAGATTCAAGGAACTGAAATTTGTCTGAATAATATCTGTAGAAAACTATTTCCAAGGTGAATATCAAAATATGGAGGAATTAATCTAATTTTCCATTCCTGATATTTATGACTATTTATCCCAAATAGTGTAACTCAGAAGTTTTAAACATGTTCCATGACTGTGGCTTGAAAGAAGTGAAGTTGGAAGGCCGGGTGCAGTGGCTCACGCCTGTAATCCCAGCACTTTGGGAGGCCGAGATGGGTGGATCATCAAGTCAGGAGTTCAAGACCAGCCTGACCCACATGGTGAAACCCTGTCTCTATTAAAAATACACAGAAAAATAGCCAGGTATGGAGGCGCACGCCTGTAATCCCAGCTACTCAGGAGGCTGAGGCAGGAGAATTGCTTGGACCCGGGAGGCAGAGGTTACAGTGAGTTGAGATTGCACCACTGTACTCCAGCCTGGATGACAGAGCGAGACCCCGTCTCAAAAAAAAAAAAAAAAAAAAAAAAAGAAATGAAGCTGGAAAAATACTGTATCAAGAGATATGTTTAAATAATTTTTGAAAACCACTACTGTTCACCCTTGCCCATACAGTAGTGACCACTTCTGCCTAATTTGTCTTCTAAAAATAGTTGTCAGTTCCAAACAAATATATTCATATCTGTAATAAAAATTATCCTTGTGACAGTTCTTTATCTTCTCCTTTTCTCCTCCTGTATCATCCCTTACTGGTAATTTATCTGTCAAAAATGGCAGAAAACACCGTTATTACTAATATTCAATACATTTCATGATGAAAAATGTATCTATTATTGAGCACATTTATTTGTGACGTTAAGATAAATAGAAAGTATGGGGATGCACTTGGACCCTCAGAGTCTTTAGAAAGGTTATTTTAAAGTGAAAACATTTGAGCTGCAGAAGACGCAGAAAGAAATCTTATCTGAACTTCCCTTATCTGACTATAGCAGAGCCTCCCAAAAATACAGCTGCCATTAACTCCCCTCAAAGGCAGTTTCCTCCTAATTTAGCCGCCATGAAGACATATTTCCTATTCCCATTATCACTGAAAAGCCCAAGAGCATCCTCATGCCTTCCCCCTGAATCCCTAATTGCCCCCTTCACCTTTGTTAAGTTGGTATATAAACCCTAATCTCTGGCTAGTTGGTGGGTTACTCATTACTGAGCAGCTCTCCCATGCATGGGTAAATAAATGTTGTCTTTTCTCTTGGTAATATGGCTACTGTCAGTCAATGTGTAGCCCCTCAACTACTGAATCCAAGT
Organism: Macaca fascicularis; assembly: GCF_037993035.2. Taxonomy (NCBI): domain Eukaryota; kingdom Metazoa; phylum Chordata; class Mammalia; order Primates; family Cercopithecidae; genus Macaca; species Macaca fascicularis. Next base: position 140,122,424 of record NC_088381.1, on the reverse strand, counting down.
TGAAAAAGAACTCTTTCAGCTCCAAAGAGCAAAATGAAGTGTTGAGATAAAATAAGTCACTATTTGATGTTCCAGCATTATCTCATTCAAGTTTCCGAATTCAAAAACTATAAAGTTAGCAAGTTAATATTATTATAATCGTATTAGATATAGTAAATGGCATGGCTGCAGTAAGAGAGACACTCTGGAATGTTTCTAGTGGACTGGAAATTGGCATCATTTCCTGGAAAGCAATTTTTCAGTATATATCAATAATTTGAACAATGTTCATGCCTTTAGGCATAAAATTTACATTGCTAGGCATTAAATAGGTAATTAGAGATGCTCTCAAATATTTATTGAAAGAGCTATCTAGCATACCAATATCTATTATTTGCAAGGACAAAAATTATAAATAACTTAAATGTCCAATAATAATCATTTTATAAAATGTTAAGGGGCAAAATCAAACTATAAAACTGTGTGATCTAAACTATGTTTGATATATGCTTGGAAAGGCATCTGAAAGGAACTACATCAAAATGCCAATAGATGTTTTCTATAACCTGGAGAATTATGGGCAATTTTTGTTCCATCTCAGAATAAGAGAAAAAAAAAAGGAATTAAAAAAAGAGTGAGAAAGAAAGACCAAACTGTAGGTAAAAGAACCAAAATGCACCATAATTACCTATGAAACCATTTAGCAACTATTGTCTGGAGAGTTGGATCAGAAGACAGAAAAGGATTTAAAGTATTTTCAGAAATAAAACACATGGTGGAAGGGGTTGTTAATATGCACATGGACTTGTTTACACCTATATTTGACCAACATTATTTGAGTTTCCATTTTTTATACACAAAATGCCAGGTTTTTTCTTTTCCTTCTCTGTCTGCTTGCTCTCATAAAAGGCATAAGTTTTTTTTTTTTTTTTTTTTTTTTTTTTGAGAGAGTCTCACTCTGTCACCCAGGCTGGAATGCAGTGGTATGATCTCAGCTCACTGCAGCCTCCGACTCCCTGGTTCAAGCAATTCTCCTGCCTCAGTCTCCCGAGTATTGGGATTACAGGTGCACGCCACCATGCTCAGCTAATTTTTGTATCTTTAGTAGAGACGGGGTTTCACCATGTTGGCCAGGATGGTCTCGATCTCCTGACCTCGTGATCTGCCTGCCTCAGCGCCTGGCCAAAGGCATAAGTTTAATTGTAGGAATTAGTCACAAGTTATCAGTGAATGGGTTAAATATTTAAATACTAAACCACATTGTTAAATATGTTATAGAAATTTCTGCTGCAAACCACGTAGAAAATGTCTCAGTAAGGAGAGAAAATAACCATCAGATACTTTTCAAATGTACCTAGTACTGGAAATAAAAACCCCAAACTCTTCGTATATTGTGAAGGAAGCTTAAATGTTTATTTATCTCTAATTTTAATATACAATTTGAAAAATTCCCTGAGGTACTGCCTACTCCTATAAATTTATAGAAGCATAATTACTAACAATAGTAGAGCCAAGAATTAATAATGAGGCTATAAACTTAATTAACAGCAACAGTTACCAAATGAGTGGCACTTTAATAGCTCTAAGAGTCACTTGAAAGCTTTACACTGCGGCTCAGCTTCTGTGCTGTGTGCCCTGAGTAACATGACTCTCCATCCAAATGAAAGTCACTGCTGATAGCCAAGAGGCATAATCAGAGCTGCATTTAAACATCAGACTTGCATTTAAAAATCCCCCCACCCGATTAACTCACAGTTGACTTGCCTACTCACTGGTTTACTATCAATGAGGATGAGAGATCAGGGAGATTAGGATCAAGGCTGGAGCTCTAACCACATAAGTGTGGAGGCAGCAAATCATATTTATTCAAAGGATTCCCTCAAACTGAAAACTCAAGAGTCCGGTGGAAATGCCATCGTTACAGGGTGGGGGTTAGGGGAAGGACACATGGACTCTTGTACCTCTCTAATGTGATCTGGGTTTTATGTTGAAACCTTCACCATCCATAGTGAGCTTTATGTGTGTGTGTGTAGATTCATGTTAGGACACCCTCAACAGTTACTAGTTAATATATGAAGCACCCTAAGCAGGAAGTACCAACACGGTGGTGTTAGTGAGCATTTGAAAGATCCCAAATGGTATTTATATTCCCAGAGGTGGCCTTACAAAAGCTTCTAACTCTCCTACCTGAATCTGCAACAGAGTTCATTAATTAGTGTAAAGGGATATTAGAAATTATTTTCAATGGTCAAATGAAAGCTATGAGAGATGTGTGGGTTGGCTAGAAACCTCAAAGTTTCCATGAAAAGGGTGCTGGGCTTAGCCAGCCTAACAAACACTTTCAGAGAAGGGTGGAGGCCCAGAACTTCATTTACACCATTGTCCCACCGCTTCCGAAAAGACTCTGTCCTCAAGAAGCAGCTTCCTGATCCTGCTGTCAGATCACTGTGTCAGGAGAGGTGCTCATTATGTTACAGGTCCTTAGGCATGAGCGGGGCAGGAGAGGGCTCTTCTCCCCCACCCACTAGGAATGTCAGGTGATGGTCTGACAATTATCACACTGCCTCTCTAAAAATGATAATTCAGCAGCCAGTGCAAGGGTGCCAGGGAGAGACAAGCTCCTGATGATGCACATCTGTTAACATTAAAGTGTTAATTGAATGCAGGTGCCAGGGAGAAGCAACTTCCTGGGCAGGTGCATTGAGAGACAAAATGGCAAAGTATGACCTCCAGGGGCACACCACCAGAAAAGGGAAGAAAGCCGCAGATGGGCACGCATACAACTTCCTAAACACACTGTGTGTGCACAATTCCCAAAGGTAAGGAGGGCACTGTGCATGCAGGCAGCTCACCCTGCGGGAGGAATCACGGGAATCCTAGAAAGTCCTAGCATCACCGTTAATCGGGGCTCTTGACCTTCAGATGCTCACTTGGGTCTCTTCCAAGTGAATTTTCCTTTCTTGACTGTTCTAAAGCCTTTTAAAATACACTTCCACTCCTGCTCTGAAACTTACTTCAGTCTCTTTTTCTTGTTATGCCCCTCCATTGAATTCTTTCTTCTGAGGAGGCAAGAACTGAAGTTGCTGCAGATCCACATGGATTTGCTGCCAGTAACTCGGACACCTTCCACTGGTAACAATTGGACTGCCTAAACCACGGATGCCAACAACCGGACTGCCTAAACCACGGATGCCAACAACCGGACTGCCTAAACCACGGATGCCAACAACCGGACTGCCTAAACCACGGATGCCAACAAATGGACTGCCTAAACCACGGATGCGGGACTACTTGAGTTTACAGAACAGGTTGTATGAGTGTTTTGGGCATGGTGTATGAATATCCTTGTTAATGAAAGTTTCTATGTGTTGCAGAATCAGGCTGGAGGTCGGTTTTCATGATCCCAGAGCAGTTTGGAGTGACAGTAGAGAAAGAGAGACTCAGGAACCTCATGGCTGACTTCTCTGATTGGAAGTAACTGAGAGCCACCAATCAAAACTATGAGATTGGCTTAGGTCACTTTTCAATAACTCCCTCTACAAGCCCTCCCTGGTGCCACTCCCCTCACCCCAATATATACACACTGAGGAAACAAGATATAAAAGGGGAAAATATACATAAATTCTGGTGATCAGGAGCTTAAATAGAGCTAAAGTACAAACCCGAGACTCTCAAAGACTGTAACTGTGGCACAGAGCAATGCTTGAGGGAGGGGAGGATGTACAGTACATATACCTTCAGTTTGGCCCTGAGATAGTGATACAGACAGGAGACAGGGAAATACTGGGTAGAAGAGGGCAGTTTCCTGGCAAAGGCCCCACCCTCAAGCCTGGAAACCACGGCCCTAAATTAGAACAGTTACCCCTGTTTTCCCACCCAAATGTTACTTTTTTGGTCCACCCGGCTCCCCCTCTCCTGTGCCCATATAAACCTCAGACCTTAGCTGGCAGAGAGACAAGCAGCTGAACATCAAAATGAGAAGAAGCAACTGAGTGTCAGAAACTACAAACAAATGTGGCTTAACTTCAGACAAAACAACTTTGGAGAACGCCAAGCTTCAGACAGATCACCTTCTTCCTGCACCATTCCCTTTCCAGCTCCCTTTCCAAGGAGAGCCACTTCCACTGCTTAATAAAATCTCCATATTCACCATCCTTCAAGTCTATGTGACCTGATTCTTCCTGGATACCAGACAGAAACCCAGGTACCCAGAGGGCAAGGTGTAAAGGCCTGTCACCCTGACTCTCCACTGAGCTGGTTAACACTTAGCTATCTGCAGACAGTAACTGCAAAGAGCGTTGTTTGTAACACATGCCCTTGACGGCTCCAGAGGTCGCAGACAACCCTGGATGCTGCCGTTGACCGGTATGGGGTTCATTCCAGCCACACTCGCCCCAGCTCCTGTACCTGCTCACCTGCATGCTCCCCCTCAGGCAGGGGGTTTGAGCATGGTGGCCATCAATAAGTGAGCCACGCCCCTTTTGTGAGTCCTGCAAAGGGGTCAAGGGAACTCTCCTGTCTCAATAGCAAGCAGTCAGACAGCACAGGACTAGGAGTTAGGAAATCTGGGTTCTAGTTTAGCTCCAACAATTAACAAGTACCTAACGTCTCAGCTTCCATTGTGTGGATTGCCTCTGCCTCTTCATCAGGTCGTTACAAAGCTCATCTGAGAACAGATGAGGAAGAAAACGTCAGGTGTACTGTAAAACCCAATATGTCATGCGGGTTTTGTGCCAGGGCAATATATATATTCATTGAGTACCTACTATATGTAGACTCTATGCTAAGGCTACATATTCCAGGAGTTTCAAAAGTAAGCAGAAAGCTTATGCCTACAAAAAGACTTGCATAAGAACGTACACAGCAATTTTCTTCATAATAGCTGCAAACAGCCCAGGTAACCATCAATAAGTAGATTAAAAAATTGTGGGATATTCACACAATGAAATATGACTCAGCACTAAAATGGGTACAGATTACTGACATATGCAAACAAAAATAGATGAACTTCAAAAATATGCTGCGTGAAAGAAGGCTCATGCAAAGCAGTATGTATTGTATGCACTTATCCCAAATAGTACATACTATATGATTCTAGAACTGGATGCAGTTTTAGGGAAGACTAAAGTAATCCACGCTGAGAAAAAAACGAGAACATGGGTTCCCTCTGTGTGCAGGTAGGGTGGAAACTGACTGGAAAGAGGCACTAGCATCATCATACTGGGTGATCTGGGTGATAAGCATGCCGCCGCCCCGTCTGGGAAGCGAGGAGGGCCTCTGCCGGCCGCTGCCAGTCTGGGATGTGAGGAGCGCCTCTGTGCAGCTGCCGCCCCGTCTGGGAAGTTAGGAGCACCTCTGCCTGGGATGTGAGGAGCACCTCTGCGAAGCTGCCACCCCATCTGGGAAGTTAGGAGCACCTCTGCCCAGCACCCTGCAACCATCTGGGATGTGAGGAGCACCTCTGCGAAGCTGCCACCTCATCTGGGATGTGAGGAGCGCCTCTGTCCGGCCCCGCCATCTTGTGGGAAGTGATGAGCGCCTCTGCTGGGCCCCTCCACCATCTGGGAAGTGAGGAGCGCCTCTGCCTGGCCGCTGTGCAACCTTCCAAGTGTGAAGTGACAGCCTTGTGTGTGATCTTTCTTCCCCAAGAAAACCTTCCCCAAGTTTTCATTTTCGACATTAAAGTTTACTTTTTAATTAAAAGTTTTTAATTAGGAGGAAAAAAAAGAATGCCTGTACCTTAGCTTGGGATTGGCATTACACCAGTGTATACATTTGTCAAAACTCATTGAATGGAAAGTTTAAAATGTGTTTATGTTGCTGTGTGTAAATTTTACCTGAAATATATATAAACATTGAACTCAATAATACGCATGCTGAACTGTTCAGTGGTGAAGTGTACTGATTTCTGCAATTTAATTTAAAATACACCAAAAATAAGATGAAGAGAGGGATGAATATATGGATAGCCAGTGATGAAGCAAACAAAGCAAAACATTAATTGTGAAAAGTAGGTGATGGGTGCAGAGGACCCACTGAACAATTACTTCAGATTTTCTGTTTGTGTGAAAATGATCCTAAGAGAAAGTTGGGAATATCCCTGACCACCCTCTTCCCTTTCATTTTGCCAAGCAATTTTAAGATATCAAGAAAATGAAAGTGTGTGATGAACACAGCTACTGTAAGAACACATTTTTCAACGCATCATGAAAATTGCATTGTCTACAAATCTTGCTTGCTTTCTTTAATTATTGAAGAAGGTACAAAAGTCTTTAGTAGTAAGTAGCTCCATTTGATTTGGAACAAGATATGTTAATGGCCCTTAAAAAGATGTAAAGAAAGCAATTTCACTTTCTAATACAATAAGTGCAAGATAATTTCTAGAATTTATGTATTTCTATGTCAAAGCCTTATTTGATAAGCAATACTGGACACTTGAGTTAGAATGTTGTGGGTTATTCACCAAACAAAATATGCAGAATACATATATGTCCATATACAAGCTGTTAACAACTAGCACGTTGTTGGACTCTATCAGAACCATATAGTCAAGGCCTAGGTTTGGTGTTACAAAAAAGCAACCATTGAGCCACTTATTTTCTCTTAGATATCAATGCCTAAAATTCAGGTGACTGCTACCAAGTAAATGGTGTTCCCTTTGGCTGAGATATTACAGATGGATATAATTGAAACAAAAATGATAAAGGAAGTAGATTATTCACGATTCGTCCAGCTCCAGATATTATTTATAAAGATATTTAAAACAGGACAAATTGTTCATCAAAGTTTATTTCAATTATGCCAGAGAAAGGCCTTCCATATCCTTGTGTCCCTGTGTGTCACCAGCTCCAGTCCCCACTGTCCCAGGCTGGTTCTTTAAGACAACGTAGGGACACAAGGACCCCCAGAACATGCCCTGAGTTTTCACCTGATTTTCATTTTGGCTGAGATCTTCTCATATTTTTCTCCCTTCCATCACCTCGCCAAACTGAAGGTGGGGTGTGGGAGAAACTGGGATTGAGGGCCTGCCTCATCCTTCTTCCATCCACGCATACTCCTACCTGCCCATACCTACCTCGGGTCACTTATGTTCCAGGTGCAGGGAATACAGCAAAGAACTGCTCTTCTCAAGTTTACATTCTAACAGGAGAAATAGACCATAAACAAACAACTAAATGCCACGTCAGATGGCAATGGGAGCTAGGAAAAAAAGCCATGCCACCTAATTGACTCAACTGTAAAATGAGGACAATAATACCTTCTCTGAGGTGGGAAATCAGGCTGACAATACAGTGCCTCTCCTCTTTTCTTCCCCTTTCCCACAAATTTGGAAATGGAACAATACAACTTCTCTGTAGAGCGTATAGCCACACAACAAAAATAACAAACTGAAGTGATGAGATGCAAAGATACCACAATGAGAAAACTTGCTCTCAAAGGAAGACGACAACTTACTGAGGGTCCAATAGGAAAATGTCTAAAGAAAGGATGAATCAGCCCAGTGGGCTGATGATCGGTGTTAGAGGCACTGCAAGTAGAGACTGAGTGGCCGGGACTGGCGGTGGCGTCCCTGTTACTGTGAGGCGACCTTACCATCCAGCTCTGCAGTGGACAGGGCGGCACTGGAGCCGAGATGATCACCGCTCTGTAGCCCTGTCAGTAAGATGCCCTATCCTCACTCAGCCTACGCTGTTTCATGCTGATAAGCAACCTTCCGGTCTTAATTTATGTTCTCATATAAATTTGCCTTCATATTGAATGCACTGATGAGAGAACATATGTATCTGGTTCACAGGATTTTTTTTTTTTTCTTCTCACAAAATAAGCAGCGGGCATCATTTCTGTTTTTATACATTAGTCTCTTATAAGTCAAGATAGTATGTGTCAGTTTCCTAGGTCTCCATTCACCTCTGGTTAAGCAAATCAGAGTTTTGACCCTAACACAGTTGAGACCCAGCTCTCAGAAAATGGTTACCCCTCTGAGGTACAGTCACTATGTGGGGTCATGTCGAGGGATGAGCCTGTCTTAACTGCTTGCCTTCCTCAACGAGCAAAATGGAATGATTGGAAAAATCAAAGGCAGTGTATGCAAAGTGCTTATCAGACATAGAACACAGATGCTTAATAAAAGATATAAGCCACACAACACTATAAGAATTTGACTCTCCCCACCTCCAGGAAGTGAGCATACTCACAAGCATACTCATAGCACAACTATGCCTGTTCATTCCCTTAACCATCCCTAAGCACAGCCGCCACCTGTAAATGATGTGACTGGAATCTCCCTGCAACACAGACACTCAGAAAGAACTCCAAGTATTCGGTCCTTCATCCCATCACCACAAACAGCCAGGGTCCTAAAACCATGGCTTGCTCTCCAAAGAGTCCATCTGCCATGATGTCCACATCATGGGCAGAGAGGTTCATGCGACTGCCCCACCTGCTGAATACAGCCTCTAGTGTCTGGTCCGGCCCAGTGAGCCTGCAACCCTCTCTCTTCCAGCTAATTGTGAAACCATGGCAGGAGACATCATGCTGCTCCTCTGCTCACTGTGAACGTTTATATAGAACCAGCCCTGCCTGCCAAACACACACTAAAAAACAGCTACCTGAAAATGGTGTCCTAAGCATTGCACTTCTAGCAAGTATACAAAGAATCAAACCAGAACCTTTGATGTGGGTTTAAATTTAAGTGACATTTCATATGCAGAGGCTGTGGAAGGTGCTGATCTCAACTTATTTTTAATACGGTTTCCACATTGATAAGCCATTTATAAGTCCCACAAGGTTTGCATTCCATGAACAATTTACCCACCCATGCCATGCCTGCACTCTGTCCCAACGGAGGTAAGTACCAGGCAGTATTTGACAAGGACTCACAGATGCTCCAGGCCAAGTGGAAAATAAAGGTCATCGAGTCCAGCCCCCAAGAAATACCCAAGCCTCCATCCTGCACACTCCTTCTAAGTGGCTGTCCACTTCATTGCTTAGACACCTCCAACGATAGGGAACTCACTTCTCTACAAATAAAAGGCCAAGGAGGCTGGCATTGGAATCAGAGCACTTTGGGCCCTGAAGTGGGACAGGATGAAGGACCTGACGAGGATGAACAAGGACCTTATGGGGCCTGCTCCCTCTCTGCCAGTCACACCTGGTTTGCATTCAGGTCTACAAGCCATTCCAGGCTACAGCTCATTCAGGAGTTAAGCATCCTGAGAGCTCTGTAGATGGGTAGCGCCTGGTCATTCCTCACCTCCCCTCAGACAATGCTCCCTTACGTCTCCTGTGGCCACCCATGCTCTGCTTGGTGCCCCAGGAAGTGTACAGGCTGCACACACGCCAGCCTCAGGCTTGCCAGGTCCTCCCAAGGCAGTCGATCCCACCTTCTGGCATCCTTAGCTCCCATCCCAGCACCTCTTCCCTCTGGTCCTCTCATTACTTCATCCCCATTGATTCTACCCTCCTTTCCTGACTTCCCTTCAGACACTCCCCACAGTGCCTGTTGAAAACCCTAGCCCATGGTCAATAAGGTCCCCAGCATTCTTACCCCTTTCACAGGAGAGTCCCGTCACCTCCCAGCCTCAAGCCAGACCCGCCTCTCGCTTGAGGACACCACTTCCATGTAGAACTTCCAGGCAGTGGCTGCTCATGCCACCCCATGCCAGGTGACATAAGGATGGAGGCAAGAGAATGTTCTCTTCATTCTTACATGAACTATTTCCTGACAGCAGTCTTCCTATCTATTTAAATAAAGACCTGGGGTGGGAAGGAAGAGACTGACTCACGTGGATATTAGGAAGAGAACATTCCAGTAAAGAAAGCACTGCATGCAAAGACCCTGAGGCAGGAGCCTCAAGCATCTGCCTGCATGCAGCTAATGCTCCTCTTTCTACCCCTTTGCTGCTTTCCTCCACCATCCTCTCTCTCCTGGAGGACTTTAGAATCTGGGTCAGAGTTCTTCTCCCCACCCCTACCCATCCTGTCTCCATCTTGAAGAAGTTCCATGTCAACACAGCAGAACCCCCCATACATGCCGCTCTAGGGTCCTGGGCCATCTTGGTCTTTGCTGGCAGATTGCTTCAGTAATGCATCCCCATGGCCATGTCCCGGCCATGCTAATATCTAGCATGACTTTCAGACCACAAATTCTTCTTGCCTGGATTACTGTAACAGTTTCCCACTGGTCTCCTTCTTCTGCCCTTGTCCTCCCAGTATCCCGTCCTCACACAGCCTCCAAAGTGGCCCTCAGAGAAGAATCTTGTCACTTCTGTGTTCAAAACTCTCCATTGTCTTGACACCTCACTCAGCACCAACTCCAGAGAACTTATAATGACCCAGCACACCCAACATGGCCCCTTGCCACCTATTCCGGTTCATCCCCCACCCCTCTCCTCCTCACTTACAGGGAGAAGTAGGCTCTAGCCTCTCAGCACCTTTGCACACACCGTGTTCTTTCCCTCGAACACGCTCTTCCCCATATATTCATAGCCCATGCTCTCCCTTCATGCCTTCAGGGTCCTGTTTCAATGTCACTTTATCAGAAAGGGTTTCTCTTATAAGTCTAGCATCCTACCCCAACCCTGTCTGGCCCCATCACTCTCTATTGCCTAACTTGGCTTTACTATTCTTCATAACACGCTTACCACTGGACCTGTGGCTAGTTTTGCCTGCTGAAGTTGTCTGCTTATTAGCAGATACCTCCTCCCACCAACAGAATGTAAGCCCCACGAGGGCAGAGACTTTGTCTGTTCTGTTTACCACTGTATCTCTAGCACCTAAAACAGTTCCTGGCTCATAACCAATGCTTATTAAATAACTGGTGGTTGAGTAAATAAATAAACTCCAATATACCACACTGAGCTCATCCTCTTACTCCCACTAAATCCACTCTTTGACTTTATGTAAAGTGTCAGTTCCTTGACAGTTAAATGAAATCATAACGACGATAATAATTTAATGTGGTACTTAGTTCCGTGCCCAACGTAAGTATTTTTCATGCATTATTCATTTTAACTGGTGGGGTTGGTACTCTTGTCACCACTTTACACTTGGGGAACTAACTTCTCAGTCCAGCCACAACCCCGAGGGACTTCGTCCACCATTCTCTCAATAGCAACATCAAGATCTCCCCTTGAGACTCCAGTGTCCCCATCCTGAAGATTCCAACAATCATCAATCAGTTTAACAATTCATTCTCTTGGCTTCTATTTGCTAGGGATTTCTCTCTGTGGAACTGAAGAGGAAAAATAGGTCATCCAACGTTATGCAGACTGGCTCTTAGAGTTTAGAACTCTGTGACACTCCGTTGTATGTGTTAACTTGGCAAGGCTATGGTACCCAGTTATCCCATCAAACACTAATTTAGGTATTGATGCAGAAATATTTGGTTGATGTGGTTAGCAGCTACAATCAGCTGACTGACAGTAAGGAGAGAACCCCTGATCATGCAGGTGAGCCTCATCTCTTCAGCTGGAAGGCCTTTAAAGCAAAACTGAGGTTTCCCTGAGGAAGAAGAAATCCTGCCTTGAGACTGCAGCATCAGCTCCTGCCTGAAAGTTTCCAGCCTGCAGTCCTGTCCTGGAGATTTCAGACGTGCAACCCCCACAGTTGCATAAGCCAATTCCTTGAAATAAATTCCTGTGTGTGTGTACATATGCATATATCCATCCTACTGGGTCTCTGGAGAATCCTGAGTGCTACAGTTTCCCATCTTAGTTGGATCCTCAATATCTCTTAGCAGTCCTCTACATTGTCTTTGGGATCTCTCATTCTTCAAACCCTCAACTAGCTTTTTAAGCTCCCCTACCCTGCCCTCCTGTCTTTTCGCAAGTGCCTTTGTTTTCAATTTCACAAAGACAATTAAGGCTATTAGTTTTGAACACCTTTAAATTCCAACTTCACACATATGAACATCTTGGTGCTTACAGCCATCCTTGCCTTCTTCTGTCAACACTGACCATAACTCCCAAGGGACAACCATAGATGCCATGTGACATTCCTCCTCTCTCCTCACCACAGAAGTTGTCAGATCCAAGCAGAACTAAAATGGACATTAGTTGTTCTGCCCAGCCCAGCCTGTCAATATCTCTTCCTTTGAAAAACTCTTTCTTCCCTTTCCATCTGGTTCTACTAAGCCAGACAACTTGATACCCCAATTCCAAGTCTATCAGATGATAAGGAGCTCAGACTGAGTCATTGGTTGATTCATCCAAAATATACTACAATCCCCCACACAAGTGATTGGCCTATGAGATTGGCACAGGATATAAATGAGGCCAAACAGAGCCCTTTTCCAGTAGGGTTTTGCACTGATGGTGGAGAAGCGAGTCTTATTCCTCATGTGCCGCTCTGAGCTATAAGGATGTATCTCCAGACCTGCCAATGGCCATATAAACCACACCAGGAAGAGCATGAGGTCAACAAATCAGCAAAAGTGCAAGGGAGAGAGAATCTTGATCATACCGTTTGAGTCCCAGAATCTCTGAAGGGAGCTTTATCCCTGGACTTCCCAGCTCAGTAAGCCAGTATATTTATGTTTCTTAAGTTAATTTGATCTGTGCATCTGTCACTAGCATACCAACGTCCTAACTATTATAGAAACAAATTTCCCAGAAATGTGGGACAAAGGCCCTAAATGACTCTCTCAGTTATCTGGGGAGAGCTGTGGCCAGAATCAACCCCCAACCTGCCATATATTTAACAATATGGTAAAGAGCACTACTGAAGCTGGGGTCCCTACAAGTGAACATGGAGGGTACATGTAGGGGTTACCAGCCCACAATGGGACATCCTAGCTTTAGAGGGTCAGGATGGACACCAGGCCTCCAATGACCACCAGAGACGTGATTTTCCCCACAAGGGTCAAGATTTGCTTAATCAGGGGAGCATGGGCACAGGGCCTGGTAATGGTGAGCCATTAGGTATGTGTGTGGGAGGGTGGTAGGGGCCACGGGGTGAGGGGAAGGGCAGGAGGTCAGAGAAATGACTAGTTAGAAATCAGCATGAAAGTATACTGATATTTTAACTTAAAATTGCTCATAAATCACACAATTTTTAGAAGGGTTTATTTTATTATAGATTTGCAAGACGTTGCCATTGGGGGACAGTGGAATCTCTTTGTGTTATTTTCCACAAATGAATCTACAATGATTTCACAAGGAAGGGAAGACAGAAACAAGGAGTTTCACTCTTGTTGCCCAGGCTAGAGTACAGTGGCACGATCTCGGCTCACTGCAACCTCCGCTTCCCAGGTTCAAGCGATTCTCCTACCTCAGCCTCCTGAGTAGCTGGGATTACAGGTGCCCGCCGCCACGCCTGGCTAATTTTTTATATTTTTAGTAGAGATGGAGTTTTACCATCTTGGCCGGCTGGCCAGGCTGGTCTTGAACTCCTGACCTCAGGTGATCTGCCCGCCTCGGCCTCCCAAAGTGCAGGGATTATAGGCATGAGCCACCGTGCCCACCTCCTAACTAGAATCTTCAAAGTGTTTCTTGTCTTTCTACTCTCCCCACGCTACCTCTTTGCTCAGTCCCTAACCAGGCTGCTCAGTCCCACACTACTATTGTTACATTCAATGTTCGATTCAAGTTCTTCTATCACTCAGATGGTTGCAGCGGCTTCCTAGTTGATCTCCCTGCCTCTGACCTCACCTTGCTCTATTTCTACTGAACCACCAGAATTATATTTCTCAAATACAAATCTAATGGCATTCCTTGATTAAAACCCTCCAGTGGGTCCCTACCTCCAGTGGGTCCCTACTAACAAGATGATGAACGTATTTGTTAACATGGTAACCTACTTCTGCATTTTTATATATATATTTTTATTATTATTTTTTGAGACAGTCTCACTGTGTTGCCCAGGCTGGAGGGCAGTGGTGCAATCTCGGCTCACTGCAATCTCCACCTCGTGGGTTTGAGCAATTCTCCTGCCTCGGCCTCCCAAGTAGCTGGGACTACAGGCGCCTGCCACCGTGCATGGCTAATTTTTTTGTATTTTTAGTGGATATGGGGTTTCGCCATGTTGGCTAGGCTGAGCTCGAACTCCTGGCCTCAAGTGATCTACCCATCTCGGCCTCCCAAAGTGCTGGGATTACAGGTGTGAGACACCGTGCCTGGCCCATTTTTGTATTTTTGTATTCATTCTTCTAGTTACCTGAGGTGCTGGTTCCTCCTGGTTCCCCTTAGGGAATCCTACTTATTCATCAAGATTCAGTTTAAATGTTCTTCCACTGTTAAGATCTCCTGGTACCCTCATACTGAACAGGCTCTCTAATCCCAGGACACTCATGTGTTTGTAATTATAATTACTGACACATAAATTGCTCTTCCCCTCTCCCCAGTCAAGTGGCTGGCTTGCTCTGGAACCCCCAAACATAACCAAGCCACAGCTAACAGAAGTTTCTCTTTTCTCCCAGAGGTCCCTCTGTACAGACACATCCAGTTAGATGCCACAGTTTAGCTAAACAGAAGAAATCACATTCTTTATCTCATATACTTTAAATGACACCTAGATTCTAAAACTTTAGCATCTGATAAAATATGCTAAACAAGGACATACCAATTAAAATGCTCCCTTCTTTAAAAATACTGTATTTGAAGGTCAAATTACAACTTATGATTTTGCTTGTGCTTATGAACAATTTGTAGAATGACTGGCATTGGGAAGGGGCTTCAAAGCCTTAAAATCATTATTGCCCAAAACACTAGGGGTTTGGTGAACACCTTTATTCAATTTTTTTCATCATTTTAATATTGCAGTCTTTTTTTTTTTTTTTTTTTTTTTTTTGAGATGGAGTCTCGCTTTGTCGCCCAGGCTGGAGTGCAGTGGCCAGACCTCAGCTCACTGCAAGCTCTGCCTCCCGGGTTTACGTCATTCTCCTGCCTCAGCCTCCAGAGTAGCTGGGACTACAGGCACCCGCCACCTCGCCCGGCTAGTTTTTTGTATTTTTAGTAGAGACGGGGTTTCATCATGTTAGCCAGGATGGTCTCGATCTCCTGACCTTGTGATCCACCCATCTCGGCCTCCCAAAGTGCTGGGATTACAGGCTTGAGCCACCGCGCCCGGCCTGCAGTCTTAATTTAGATGTCTCCAGATTAAGAAAATGTTCCAAGCCCAGAGAAGTGGTGCTTGCCTGTAGTCCCAGCTACTCAGGAGGTTGAGGGGAAAGGATTGCTGGAGCCCATTAGTTCAAGTCCAGCCTGGGCAACACAGTGAGATCTTGTGTCTAAAACAAATTTTTAAAAACTGCACAATATGCAATATTAAAATGAAAAGAAAGAATGAAGGTCCTCACCAAACTTCCTATTATCAAAATAAAGTGAAAAGTTTCACTATATGTAACTCTTTATGTCAAATTGATTGAACACAGGCATTCCTATATTAAGACACATACAACATCTTCATATTTTATTTAAATCACTTTACATACACCTGCAAGAATCAGGTTCTTTGAAAGAAATGTTGCATATCTAGTGGGGAGAAGTACATGGATGTTGTGTATATATCTGGTTGGTCTGATTTGTTTGGTGTCCTTAACAGCATGCATGGGCGCAGTGGCTCACGCCTGTAATCCCTGCACTTTGGGAGGTCAAGGTGGGCAGATTACTTGAAGCCAGGAGCTCAAGACCAGCCTGGCCAACATGGCAAAACACCATCTCTACTAAAAATACAAAAAAAAATTAGCCAGGCATGGTGGAACGCACCTGGAGTCTGAGGCAGGAGAATCGCTTGAACCCAGGAGGTGGAGGTTGCAGTGAGCCAAGATTGCGCCACTGCACTCAAGCCTGGGTGACAGAGTATGATTCTGTCTCAATCAATCAATCAAATCAATCAATAAGTAAAGTGTATAAGAATCACCTGGGGATCTTGTTAAAATGAAGATTCTGATCCAGGATGTGTGGGCTGGGATTCATGGTTCTAATTATCTGACAAATTCCCGGTTGATATTGATGCCACCGGTCCGTGGACCACACTTTGAGTAGTAGATGCTACACAGTGTATGCATGATATAAAATTGGCAGCTCTGGGCCCCCCAAAACATATCAAGCCATAGCTAATAGAAAAGATTTTCTTTTCTCCCAGAGATCCATCCATAGAGACACATCCAGTTATGTGCCACAGTTTAGCTAGACAGAAGAAATCATATTCTTCATCTCATATACTTTGATATGACATCTAGATTTTAAAATTTTAATGTCTGAGAAAATATGCTAAGCAAGAACATACCAATTAAAATGCTCCCTCTTTAAAAATACTGCTTTTGAAGACCAAATTATAACTTGCTTTAGGAACTGCTAAATGTCTAATTAAAAATGATTTCAGTGGTATTTTCAGTTTTTGCCTTTGAAATTTCAGAGACTGAGGTTGATTACTTTAAAAGGAGGGGGTGGACATGAGCTATAGATTTGGATTTTTATTTATTCTTAGTTTTTCAGAACAAAGTGAAAAGAGAAAATTACATCTAAACACCCTTAAACTCTGAGGAATTTCCTTTTAAGCAAGAAAACTGGATACTACAAAGCACCTGTTTCTTCAGACTCCAAAATTAACCATAACAGCAGCAAAAATCCCAAATGTTAATGGCGATAAGCATAGAAAGATGTTAGAAAAATCTCATTTATGGAATGAGCCTAAGCATCCATTAATTGACACTTAAATAAAGTATACATAAATAATACAGAATATTAGCAGCCAGTGAACATGATAAATGGAACTTATTGAAATATATATTAAAATATAAGTGAAGGAGTCAGATTTCATTACACTTAGTATGATCCTATTTTTGCAAAAAGCATAGAATTTTTGCTAGAGGAACACATGCTATATTATTAACATTAGGTGTCTTTGGTGGTAGCATTATAGGAAGTTTGATTTTTCTTTTTTCCAAAGCGAATGGTTTTTGGCTGGGCGTGGTGGCTCATGCCTGTAATCCTAACAATTTGGGAGTTCGAGGCAGGCAGATTACTTGAGCCCAGGAGCTCAAGACCAGCCTGGGCAACATGATGAAAACCCATTTCTACAAAAATAATACCAAAAAAATTAGCCAGGCATGGTGACGTATGCCTGCAGCCCCAGCTACCCAGGAGGCTGAGGTGGGAGGATCACCTGAGCCCAGGGAGGTTGAGTCTGCAGAGAGCTGTGAGCACATCACTGCACTCACCTGGGCGACAGCATGAGGCCCCTTCTCAAAAAATAAAATAAAATAAAATAAAATAAAATAAAAATAAACACAGGCAATGTTTTTTAAAAAATCTAATTTATAATGGGCCCAAACCAAGCCAAGGGCCACTTCAAGACTAACTCTGAGGTTGCAAAACCCGTATGCCCGAGAATATCATCTTCATTTGCAGTGATAAAACATAAAGGCTAAGCCTGACCCAGGAGCCTAATGTTATTAGTAAGACATAATCCTATTAAATTCATCAAACGCATCTTCAGTTACGGCTCTTTTGCTAAGTATGGCACCAGGCCTTGATGAGTGAACGGGGGCATCTAGGACGGGTAAACCTTTAATATTCTTGTAGGAAAACAAATATTTTTGTGGCATTTCTGACAGATTTAAAGGTGTGAATCAAGGCTTTAAGGACTGCTGAATTCCTCAGTTTTGCTTTCATCCATTTTTCCCACTCATACCATGCCCTTTCCCTTCCTTCTATGGCTGAGTCATAGGTGGAGCCACTTGACTTTGTGAAGCAGCAGACCGTGTGGTTTAGGCTCAGGTCAGAGGCTCTTGATGTAGTCCAGAGAGAGCACAGATCTATAAATCCCCAGAGATTAAATGTAATGCTTCATATACTGATGCACATGCATTTGTGGGAATCAAGTTCCACGCCTTTCATCAGATTCACAAAGTGTACACTGTCCTAAAAAAATTACAAGTTATTGGCACACAACTTTTCAGGCATAGGAGACATAAATTTGAGCATATCCGTGATTCTTGTATATATAAGCACTAAAATTATTTTATGCACCAAACTCAAATATAAATAACTAAATAAGACCACGCAGAGCAAGAAAAAAACCTGGAAGCCTCTGAAGTACAACCCCCCCACCCCCACCTCACACACACACCCAAAACATTTCTTTTTCTTATTTTTTTTTGAGATAGGGTCTGGCTGTGTCACCCAGGCTGGAGTACAGTGGCACAATCTTGGCCCACTAGAACCTTTCTCTCCAGGGCTCAAGCCATCCTCCCACCTCAACCTCTTGAGTAGCTGAGACTAGGTGCATGCCACCACACCTGGCTAATTTTTGCACTTTTTTGTAGAGATGGGGTTTCACCATGTTGCCCAGGCTGGTTTTGAACTCCTGAGCTCAAGCGATCTGCCCACCTTAGCCTCCCAACGTGCTGGGATTACAGGAGCGAGCCACTTTGCCAAGCCCCATTTCTTACTGCATGTTGCAAATTTGAAATTTTCTTCCTCTTAAATATTGTATTTCAGCTGTTGACGGCAAAAATCCCAATAATAAATACAAGTTGAATGTTTTCTCAATACTTTACTACAAAATGTTTTGATGTCTTTGCTATACCTAATTTGTTTCTGTGTCTCTTCTCTCAGGTGTCTCCTGCGGTGGTTCTCAATTTTAGCAAGCCTAGGTGTAATTTGGGGTGCTCACTAACCACACAGATTCCTGGGCCCTAGCCCCAGAGGTCTGGAGTGTAGCCCAAGAGCTTACCTTTTTAATAACCTTCTCAGATGATTCTGATTCAGGTGCTTTTCTCCCCATTTGTAGAGTAACACTGACCTAATGGAACCTTTCTTTCCATGCAAAAACCCCCTTCTGGATCATTTGAAGCAATCCCACTGCATCTCTGGGTAAACCACTTCTCTTCCTGACTATGGAATAAGACTCATCTGACCTTCTAAGTGGCCCTTGTCTATTACTAGACTAGGTGGCATCACTTTGCTTTAACCATTCCAGGCAAACTTTCCAGATTTATCTACATGAATAGTTTCTAAATGGGTCACACCCTTTCCATCCACAACCAATAAGTGTTCTAAGCATAAACACAAATTATCACACAAATTAGAAGTTGAACACCAACAGATATCTTCACAACTTCATCACTGGCAGGGACTAATGACTATAATGAATGGAAATTTTAATACACCCTATTAGAGGTGACAATCAGAGGTGTGATCAAGACCCAACTAAGGAATCTGCTGATTGAACCTCAATCATACATTGCCATTTGGTTTTAAATCACTACAAGAATATCTTTAAGACAGTGAGTTAACCTGCAAGATAACCTTAAGGCCAGGTTTGTGAGGCTATTCCATTGCTGCCTTCCATAATAAAAACTGGGAAGAAAATCTTAGAGTTTTTCTTTTTTTAGGGCTGATAGACTGATCATTTGTTTTCCACACTCATTGTGAAGTCTAACGAGAAAATTTCATCAACAAATTTGAACTCTTGAAAGTCTTTACAGAATTCTAAGGAGTTTTAATTAGCATGCAGTTAAAACTCATTAATTTGGCTTCCACAAACACAAAATTTGTTATTATTTGCTCAGAAACCACAATCAAGTTGGAGTTTGTGATATGAAGAAAGGCCTTTTAAAGTAAATTAATGAGATAAACAAAACTGCCCAGGAAATATTTAACTGTTGTGAGAAGAATACTCAGTTTTGGAGGTGAAAAACTTGAAGGCCATTCAATTGAAGTGATTTATTTGCTCATGGATGCATCCATAGTAAAGAAAATTAGCACTTAGCACTGTAGCTTCTGTCTTCCCATCCAGAACTCTCTTTATCCTATTGATTATTACTGATAACATCTCCATTAGTCAGATGTATAACTTATTGTACTCAATAAATATTGTCAAGTTAACTACCCCAGATGTTTTGCATGACACTTGGTAGCCTATGGGTTACAGAATCAACGACTTTTTGTTTTGCAAGCTCACCCTACATTTCTGCAATTGGTATCATTCTAGTTACATCTGTCACAGCACCCTTAAATGGAATCAAAGTGATAACTATCTATAGTGGTGAAGGCTCTGGGATCATGTTGACTCCAGGAAGATGGGAACTGGCTCTGTCCCACCCTGCACGGCATCTTTGGTACACTTAGAGACAGGGCACATGTTACTGCTGAAATCTTACACAAAGAAAAATAACACTCATGACATCTACAACGGTTTCAAGGGTTCAAGGAGATGCTAAAAGGTACAGCAAAGGGAGTTTCCCAGGTGGTGAGTGGGCAGGATGCCCTTACTTGGACAATTCCCTGCTCTGGGATTTGGCCCTGAGCATCCTTACAGACTCAAGACCTGGCTTGTCATCACAGGCACGGCAGATCTCTTGGAGGTGGGAGTGTACTTATGTTAACTAAACTGAGACAGAGATGCTGATTCATGAAATCTTCTATGTAAGTGTATTAACTAAACTGGCAATCAGATCACAATGCTAATATTAGTGGATTAGTTCCTATCCCTATTATAAATTACACGAGAAGTCAAATCCAACAAGCAGACTGTTCAGTGACCATGAAAGTGGAATAAGAGTAATAAATTTTAATGACATATTCACAGTAGGGATGAAGTGGACATGTTACTCACCTATTTCACATCCAATCGTCTCCTTTTTCCTTCTTAGCACTTCTCCCCAGGGAGTTGCAAACAAGTGCGTTTAATGGGATTGACCCCAGTTCCCAGGGAGGGCCCTATTGGCCTAAGCCAACTAGCAAACAGTGACTCTCCAGCCAAACTAATTGAATCAAGTGTCGGTATGGGATCTAAATTAGTAAAATCAGTGAAGCTCAAGAATTTTCACTTTTTCAAGGGGAAAATAGATGCTTTCTATGTCTTTGCTACATTTTTGCATCATCACTGCTGATGATTGTGTTTGACTGAATGTATCAATTACGTTTGTTTCCCCTCCATTAATTACAAAAACAAAACAAAAAAAGAGTAAAAGTGATTGTCGTCACTTGTTCAGGAGCTTACAAATGTCAGATTGGAAGTTCTAGCAATTCTCCTGGCCTTTCCCTCATGACCTCTATAGTTCCAGAGATTATGACCAAGCCCATGCAGTAAGGAGGAACATACAAGAAGGAAGAGCAGTTCTTAGAATGCCAAAACTTTTTTAGGAATAATCAGTACAATTAAACTTATGTCTCATTGACTAGGTCCTATGGCCACCCCTAGATATTAGGAAGTTTGGGAAATGTAGTATTCTAGTACAGTCATTGCAAAAACAGATGTTCTTTTTAGTTAGGAAGAAAATTAGGATGGGTAATGGATAACTTTATGCAAATTTTGTAGACATAAATTGCAAAATCTTGTGATTTTTTGGTATGTAAAAAATTGTAACAGCAGTGGCAGTAGTAGGGGAAATATATTTCTCCCAAGGTATGACTTTATGATTAAATCTCTGAGACACACTGGGATCTGACTTCAAATAGATAAGTAAAGGTAGTAAGATAGGAGTAAGTGATGAGGAACTGGAATCCTCTTAGAAGCTAGGCAAGGTCTTTGTGAGGTCCTCAGACAGGTTTGTGTCCTTCAGAGGATAAGGGTTGCTCCTGCTGATAAGGAGGATTTAGCGAGGTTGGGAGTGTGAGTCATCTGAATCCTCTCAAATGTCTCCACTCCAATTCTCAGGGTCCCATTCTTTTCTTCCCAATGTCCTAAATTTCACTTAAGAAACACAGCCAGTCTTTAAATTAGCCTATAATTCAGTAAGTCACAGAATCAGAGCATATGTTTGATGTTCAACTTCATCAACCCTGTTGCTATAAGAGACTATAATATTTTAGGCCAGTCAAAAATTTTCTTGTTTTCTGAGACTACATTGAGGCAATAATTTAAAACCTTGAGTCTGTTTTATTTTTCTTTAAGATTTTTAGCACAATTCCATGTAGCCAGTACAGCCACATTTCTTAAAATATTATAGGGAAGCAGCCACTTGAGTTTCCAAAATGCTGTCTTCAGTAGGCACTTCACTCCCATTAACCATAGCCAATATTTAAGGAAATGTTTCACTCCACATGCCTTCAAACTCAACTATGTTAAATAGCTAATCCCAGATTCCCATTTACTTGACAGTCCATTATAATGGTACAAATATTTCCAGCACCAGTTACTACTCTTAGTTGCAAAATCATAATCTACTTTATCTGGGCTAAGTAGAAAAGGATCAATAAAGGATATAAGTAGTTCACAGAATCTCTGGGAGGCCCTGGAAACCAGGCATGGATAATGTAGATCGGAACAACTCAGATGGGAAAAAAAAAATTCATGTGGAATGTTTTTCAGTTTGTTTTTGTCATCTCTGACTTCTTTTAGCAGTGTTTTATAATTCTTATTGCAAAGGTCTTTCACCTCCTTGGTTAGCTGTATTCTTATTTTATTCTTTTGTAGTGATTATGAATGGGATTGCATTCTTGATTTTGCTCTTAGCTTGAATGTTATCGTTATATAGGAATGTTACTGATTTTTGTTCACTAATTTTGTGTCCTGAAACTTTGCTGAAGTTGTGTATCAGATAAGGGAGCTTTTGGGCAGAGACAATGGGATTTTCTAGGTAGAGGATCATACTGTCTGCAAACAGGGAGAGTTTGATTTCCTCTCTTCCTATTTGGAACAACTGAGGAATGTTCGTCTGGAAGAAAAAAACGAACATAGACCCCTGCCTAACACCAGATACAAAAACATTCTGGATAGAGTCAAGATTTAAATGTAAAATATGTAACAATAAAAATATTGGGATAAAAATTTAAAACTTGATGTAGTCTTGGAGATACAATAAGACAGGAGACCTTAAATCACAAAAGGAAGGCAGATATATTTGAGTATTAAAACATATAGCAAAGATACCCAAAACAAAAATAAGACAAGCAATAGAATAAAAAAGTATTTACATAACATATAACAAAGGATTGATATCCCTAATATACAGTTTCTAAGAACTGATGAGAAAAAAAATTAAGTCACTTGGTTGCAAAAAGGGCAAAGTATATGAACAGGTAAGTGATCAATAATAGAATTTAAATGTGCAATAAATTAAGAAAATAGACTTAACCTCACCAGTTAGTTGGCAACAAGGAAACAGTTTTCCCCTAAAATTTCACAAATATTAAAAAAAGAGAAACAGTGAAGATGATAATGAACGTGACAAACACATTGCTGGTGGGAATATACAGTCAATCCTTATTATTTGTGGATTCTGTATTCGCAAATTTGCCTACACTCTCAAATGTATTTGTAACCCCAAAGCCAGTACTTGTGGCACTCTGGAGATCATTTGTGGTCATTCATGGTCACGTGCAGTGTGGTCACCCAGCATACACGTTCCCAGTCCAGGTAGAACAAAGTGACATTCTCCTTCCTTGTTTCACCCTCATAATGTAAACTAGTATCCTTTTGGTGGTGAATTTAATGCCACATTTTCTGCACAGGGCTGAATGTTTATCTAACACACGGACTTTCCCCATAATGCACTTTACAGACTTTAGTAAAGGCACTTTAGTCTGTAAAGTGCCTTGTAGAGAAAGTCCATGTGTTAGATAAGCATTGTTCAGGCATGAGACATATTGCTGGCCATGAGTTCAATGCTAGGTTATCGATAATAGATAATAAATAAGCTGGCCGGCCGCAGTGGCTCATGCCTGTAATCCCAGCACTTTGGGAGGCTGAGGTGGGTGGATCGTGAGGTCAAGAAATCAAAGTTATCCTGAACAACATAGTGAAACACCATCTCTACTAAAAATACAAAAATGAGCTGGGCATGGTGGTGGGCACCTGTAGTCCCAGCTACTTGGGAGGCTGACACAGAAGAATCACTTGAATCTGGGAGGTGGAGGCTGCAGTGAGCTGAGATTGTGCCACTGCACTACAGCCTGGTGACAGAGAGAGACTCCATCTCAAAATAATAAATAAATAAATAAATAAATAAATAAATAAATCAGCTGTATTTAAACAGAAACACATGTAAAACAAGGTTATGTATTGATGGGTTGACAAAAGCGTGACCAGGAGCTTGCAGAAACCTAACTCTGTATTTCCTCCAGAGTTAATCATTAATATTAATATATTGATACAACATATTAATACATTAATACAGTGAGTCAGTGTCTGCTATTTCAGTGCTCAAGGTGATTTTAGAGGATATAACTAAGTGGAATCATGATCATCGACTGTAATTTACCTCAAGCTTTGAGAAAGTCATTATAATACTAATAGAATTTAAAATGAACATAGCCTTTGACTAAGAAATCCCATTTCTGTTCATCTATCATCCCCAAAATAAAGGCATTTGTAATGGCAATGAAGTAAAACACATGCAGCAACAATAGAAAACAACCTGAATGTTCATCTATGGGACATGCTTGAATATCTTAATAATCCATACCATAGAAAACTATAGAACTTAAAAGAATGTCATTCTTCAAAGTTGTTTTCAACTTTTCCTTATTATACTGGACTATTGTGCCAGTATTTAGCCCTAAATGGAATTTAGCATCCATTTTAAGCTGCATTTTCAAGCAACCCGACACACATATGTATGTGTTTGTATGTATATGTGTAAATGTGTGTGAATGCGTATATAGATGTACATACTTTTTTTAAAAAACCTAGAGTGTTTGGCATTATGACTTGAGAAAAGTAAATCTCAAAATATTATTTACAATATGACCTAGTTTATAAAAACAAACAAGAGAAGCAAAAAATAAAACCTCTTAAAAATGTATATATGTTTGTAAGTGCGAAAAATGGGATGGAAGGATGCTCATGCTCACCAGTACTGTTACTAGTAACAATTGCTACTAGGATTGTTACCACAGGGTAAGAGAGAAAGAGGGATCAACTGAGATTTACTTTTCCTTTCCTCATATTTGCATTCGTGGTTACAATGAGCCCATATTGTGTTAATTTTTTTTTTTTAATTAGAGAAAAACTTTAAAAAAGAAAATTCAGTTGAATGTAAACAAAATGCAGATTCTTTGAGCCCACTCCAAATATTTTTGGTCTCTGTGCAGTAAAGCCCTAGGATGTGCATTTTCACAGGGACCTCAGGAGATGCTTAGGCTAGAGGTCTTCTTACCACACTGTGAGAATCCCAGCTCTGTGATGACATTGTCTCAATATCCAGGCAGTCTTCCTGTGGGAATGCAACTGATGAGGTTGTAACAGCTAAATGCAACCATCCTCCCATTCTACCTTCATGAGATTGCTCCCATGTGACCCTGATTAAGGTTTCGGGTGTTCTCAAACTCTTTAACCACGCATCGATTGACAATCTGTTCCTTTCCCACCACAGATGGCTAATGCCATCCACTGCATGTGGGTTTTCCCTCATTTAACTCTTGGGGGACACTTTGATTTACCTTATCTTTGAGCTGTTAGGGGAAGGGGTTTACTGCTAGCCCCCTGAACCAACAACTTTGTCCTTTTCCTTACAAAGGTTTTTATTAGGAGGAGCTATCACTATAAAAGGAAACTCACACCCACGAATGTGCCTGTTTTTCTTTTTTTTTTTTTTGAGATGGAGTCTCGCTCTGTCGCCCAGGCTGGAGTGCAGTGGCCGGATCTCAGCTCACTGCAAGCTCCGCCTCCCAGGTTTATGCCATTCTCCTGCCTCAGCCTCCCGAGTAGCTGGGACTACAGGCGCCCGCCACCTCGCCCGGCTAGTTTTTTGTATTTTTTAGTAGAGACGGGGTTTCACCGTGCTAGCCAGGATGGTCTCGATCTCCTGACCTCGTGATCCGCCCGTCTCGGCCTCCCAAAGTGCTGGGATTACAGGCTTGAGCCACCGCGCCCGGCCGTGCCTATTTTTCTGTTGCTGAGGAAGTACTTGGTTATCTTTACCAGAAGGTCAAAGTTATTTCTTTATATACATTTGTAAAGTAAATGTTTTTTTCCTCCAAAACCAAACATATTCTCATCTATGTAATTATCAAAGAGAACCGGGACCTTATCGCCCCACATAAAAATTATGTGTCTCATCAAAGACGTAGAGGAAAGCAAAGAGACAAGCATGAGATGAACAGCAACCAGAGAGAGAGAAACACCTCAGCACCGTTCAAGGCTGATTAGCTCTTCAATTTTATTTCTACAGGTTCATTATTTCACTAGAACTGTTCCCAGACAGCAAGTGTCATTTTGAGCTTATGTTAATTATTGTTTCCTTAGAACCAAAATTGTAAGACCTGCAATTTGATGTGCACATGTTTGTATTTTCCTTTACATGTTAGTGAAACGATCTTTAAATTACCTTATTACATTTCACATTTAAAGGACCTAAAAAGAAATTTACCCTATTTGGTAGGGATTCCTCTGTCCTCTTAGTAACAAGATTGATAATTCCTTGTGTTGATGTGATGCCTTACATTTGTTTTGCTGTCCCTGTGGTAACTAATTGGAGTTAGGATAAATGGCAAAGCCTGCATGAATACACCTGAGGTCCCATGACATCTTTACATTTATAGAAAGCATAATCCAACAGCTAAAATACTTTATAACATCCAGCAAGGTTGGCTAGACCAAAGGCTATACCCTGCTCTGGGCGAGGCCTGAGCCTTACCAAGTGAGGCATGGAGCATGTCAATGAAACAAATTAGCTCTGAAGTCCACATAATTCTCAACAGAGAATTTGGACCTACAGAATAAGGTAAAACAGATACTTCCATATACTGTGTGTCATGAGATCTTTAGATGATAGAGTGGACAATTAATTGGTAGCATATAATACTATATAAGTATTTAGGATACTTTCTGTTTTCCAGAAACTCAGGAAGACCTTCAGATGATATAGCAAGGTGAGGGAGCATAGAATATAAAGTAGAGGTTCCTCTTCAAAGACTTCCCTCCCCATCTAATTAGGAATAAATAGTAACTTCTCTTAGAAGCAAAATTTATTCCAACATTATTCAATGTGCCAATATTCTTAAATATCTGCTAGCTGTAATAAAGAAATCAATGTACTTTATGTTCTTAGCTCCCACAATTTAGCCTAAATATTTGCCCTGGCAAGCTTATACTGGTGCAAGCAAGCATGAGGTCTTAACCTGTTCCTCTTCCTTATTTGAAGGCATTTTTACCTTTCTCAGCATGCCACAAGTTACTTCCTCTTTCCTTTGTTCTCCTCTGCCTTTGCCTCTTTTAAAAAGTTCTAAGTTGCTAGCCAATCAGGACAAATACAGAATGTGATGTCCCGTTCCAGCCAATGGAAACCGGACACAGCAGTAGGGTGGATGCATCAGGTTATAAATGACCCTGTCTCCTTTGTTCGGTGTACTCTCATGGCAAAACTGCTGACATGTGTACCCTTTCTGCAGAAAGTAAAAAAATGGCCTTGCTGAGGAAATTAAATTTATGTTCAAGTGCTATTTCTTTATGGCACCGGGGAACAAGCATTTCTAACAGGGCGAAACAGAGAAACAGTTCTTTTCTTTCTATCTCTATCCCTATCAGCAAAGCAGCAGCCCCCAAGTACTCAGAAATAGACACAGCCTCAAAAAGATGATGGTCTGCATGAAGGTCATGTCTCTGGCTGATTGGCTGGAAGTCAAGAATGAGTTGTTACACATTTGAATAGTAAGGCTTCCTAGAAAAGGAGGGAGAGAGGAGCGGACAGCAGTCCCTGGTGTTGAAATCAGTAATGGAAGCAACAAGTTGTAGAGTCTGACAGTGACATGAACAACAAGGAATACAGTTAGAACTGTTTTCTGGTCTGTATTACCTGAAACTCACTAAAGGAAAGGCTTCACAGTGTCCTGATGACAGTCATAGACCAGAAAATAGAATGGAGTTCTAACCCTGGTTCTGGCACTTACAAGTCAGGTAAATTTATGCAAATCACAAATTTTCAAATCTAATTGTTCTCACTTGTATTAATAAATGAGAATAATTTCTATATCATATTGCTCTGTGAGGCCTCATGGCTGGATGCTTTTTTTCTATCCTTACCTGGTTCTTTCCTTATCCTACTCCCCCTGTTTTTTTAAGAGACAGGCCGAGGCGGGCAGATCACAAGGTCAGGAGATCGAGACCATCCTGGCTAACATGGTGAAACCTCGTCTCTACAAAAAATACAAAAAATTAGACGGGTGTGGTGGTGGGTACCTGTAGTCCCAACTACTTGGGAGGGTGAGGCAGGAGAATGGCATGAACCTGGGAGGTGGAGCTTGCAGTGAGCCAAGATTGTGCCACTGCACTCCAGCCTGGGTGACAGAGCGAGACTCCGTCTCAAAAACAAAACAAACAAAAACAAAAACAAAAACAAAAACAAAACAAAAGACAGTATCTCACTATGTTGCTCAGGCTGGACTCAAACTCCTGGGCTCAAGCAATTCTCCTACCTCAGCCTCCCAAGTAGCTGAGACCACAAGTGTGTGACGCTGCATCCAACTTTCCTGACCTCTTTTTTGATAAAGGGCTGTATATACATATTCTTCCACATATTAGACATACAGTTAAGCAACTTTACTATCAATTGCAATTTTAAAGATTCTTTTTCTTCTAACATTTGCATGTCTTGGGGGCTAAAAATAAGATAGTCAGATGCCTGCATTGTAGCTCAATCACTTTTTGGAAAATTAGCTTACATTATTTGATTCTTGTTAATTTCTAAACATAAGAGATTGTAATTTATACATACACATGCTAGATGGAAAGTTGTGAATTCTAGAATTATTTTTAAAACAGTGTCAGTATGGTGAAACCCCATCTCCATCAAAAATACAAAAAATCAGCTGGGCATGGTGGCACATGCCTGTGGTCCCAGCTACTCAAGGGGCTGAGGTGGGAGGATCACTTGAGCCCAGGAGGTGGAGGCTGCAGTGAGCTGAGATTGCACACACTGCACTCCAGCCTGGGTGACAGAGTGAGATCCCGTCTCAATAAAAAAAAAAAAAATCAAAAAATAAGAAAATAAACAATGTAGTTTTTTTTTTCCAGTGAAAGATCACCATTATACTCTATCCAAATGAGTTTAATGTAACTCAGAAATGCATAAAACAAAAGTAGCTGCTCTATCCCAGAAATAAGTTGGCTCCAGCATTAGTGCCAGGTCAGCCAATATCCCACCCAGAACTGGCCTCACTGACAACTACCTCTTCAGCACAATGTGATAATAGTCTTAAAGATGAAGGTAGGTCATCAAGAAAAGATCATGTTCAGCGTACACAGTATTAAATACCAAAATATAGAGAGTAGTGTCAAATAAAAACAAACCCAGACTAAATTAAGAAGAGACTTTACTTTTAAAGAATATGCCAAAAGGGGAGGATGATTCTTGCAATAGGGAAAAGGCTCTGACCATAAGGTCTATAAACATCCAGATGATCAGGCTGAAAGGGCTTCTTTTTTAATGAATAGGAGTAAACAAGGCTAGAAGGAACCAGGCCTGGGGGATGCACACATGGGATGATGTGACAGCTGAACAGGAAAGATTTGTCTGCAGCTGATGGAGGATCTCAGGAAGGGCCATTGAGGAGGGGTTGTTCCCAGTTCCAACACTTGCTTAGTCTCAGGAATAAGTCAAAGTTTACAGGCGGTGGGGGGATGAGAGAAGCTTCATTAAAGTGGTCAAATCAAATTAGTAAGTATTTTGTCCAGACTGATCACAGGGGGCAAACGTTCAGCTAATCATTTATGAGACAGAGATAGGGAGTTTGGAGGGCCTGTGACTGGCCTCGTCATAGGTAAACAAGAGGATCCTCTGTGAATCTTACATACGTCGTCATGTGGGGATGGTGATTCTTTGCAGTGAGCTGTTTCCCAGAACAAAAGTACGGACGTATTTCTTAATTGTTGCTGTTTTCCAGGAGCATAGAGCTCAGCTGAGGTTCAACACTGTCTGTAGTTAAGAAAGATTCCCACCAAAACCAAAAACTGCTGATCTTTAGGAATAAACCTGCATCTACCTGGAATGGTTTGCTATCTAACTTTAGACAACTGTAGCCGCCAATCTGTCATGGCCTTGATGATAATCTAAATGTCTGCCCCTCACACACTGTCTCTCAAGATGTTGTTCATGAGAATGTGATGATGAGGTAAATGTCTTTGGGAAGAGGGACGTCTCTCCCCGTCAAATAGTGCTGTTACCTGGGTGCTCCATAGGACCTTCTGCTTGAGTGGATGGCATTGGGTAGACTGCAATTTGACACGGGAAAGAAAAGGGTGCGTGACATAGCCTAGTATACAGTGTGGCCTTGAGGCCTCTTTCCTGGCCTTTCAGAAGCTCCCAGGAGTAACATCAAAAAAGCTTTCATAGAAAGTCTTGAGAGGCAAACCTGTCTACGTCATAGCTCCCAGTGGGGAAGATATAGGAGTAGTGTTAATAATTAGGAAAACAGCCCGAAGATGCTGGTAAGATTATCTTTCCCCAAGGAGAAAACTCCTTAACACAAGCCTCATAGCCATGCTTCTAGGATTAATAAGAGAAACTATAAAATAACCCAGGGGAATGCTGGTCTCACTAGCTTGGGACTACCCTCCACCCCTTCCCACTAGACTCCTTTACCCAGGCAATGCAATACAACTGGTGTGGAGACATGACAGGTGGGACTTTCAAAAGGGATAGGTGGTCAGGTATCTGTGCATGGTCCTGCTTTGAAACATTCCCTTTCCTTTCAGAAAGTGATGTAAAAGAGTCAGGAGGTTGCCCTGTTCCTCTCTGGATGCACAGGATACCCAGTGACATCCTTGGAACTGGGCCTACTCCACCACTAAGGAAGCTGAATTCCTTTCCTCTTGCATGAGCCTACAAAGGGGGTTATGTTGTGGGTTTCTGTCCAATTACAAGACTAGAGAATCACTCCTAGAGGGCATTTACTGATTTGGGGATTTCCTTGTATCTCCCAAAATTAATAATAGTGACAAACACATACTGGGAAACAAACAATGATTAAGCACAAAGGGGAGAGATGTCACAGAAAGCAAGAATACAAAACTGTAATAATTTATTGAATCTCTGATGTGTCACTGGAGAACCTCCAAAGTAACATGCCTGCCAATTTTTGAAAAATCTCAACCGTATTCAGCTACCCATAGCATCTATTCACAGCTCCCATGGACAAAAACACTGCCTTCATGGCCCCACATAAATCATAACACTATCTGCCTCCACTTTGACCATTACTCTCCTCTCTGTTGACACTGTTGGCGGCTAACACAGGCAATTCAGCAAGGTCAGCTTAGCTCAAGTGAATCTTTGATTAGGTTATCAATATCAATATAAGACTAGACAACATGAGTATTTAGCATAATTGCATTGTCGCAACCCCAAAGCATTGCCCAGTGCTTCATGCCTTAGAAGTCTTGGTGCTGAGTCCTCAAAATGGACACAAAGGGAGCTGTGTGCAATTGAGGAGTCTGGAGGGTACAGCTGGTCACAGCTATTCTAATTTTATTTTTAAAATTCTGACCTTTCTCAGGCACACCAACATCTATGGCTCCAGGTACTCTCCCCCAGGTAATGTACTGGTTCCACGTTAGCTTCTTTGGTGATGGCTTTCAATATTTAGAAATCCGACCTGAGATAACACCTAACTACCTGACTACATCACCTCTCTCAGGTGATGGCAAAGCTAGATTAACTGGTAATCAATTTACTGGCTATGTGTAGTTTCTAATTTTAATTGCACATATCTTCATGGCCTGCCCCTTCCCTTATTTTCCAAGGCTTGATGTAATATCCAACATAACACTACATTCCTTAGAATCAAACATGGAGAAAATAGTAACTCAGTCCTCTTCTTTTTTCCTCCAGGCTGGACATTGTTTCTTAAATTCAGAGGCTGTCTAAAAATAGGGTCTTTTGCAGTTGAACTTTGTATCCCAAGTCTATTCTAAGATGATTCTTGGGTTTGACAGTCATTGTGGATCTTGGGAACTTAACATCATCTATTCTGTTTTCTCTCTTGTTACTGGACCTCTGTCTTCAGCTGAATCCTTCCCATAAGCTTTGAACCTATTCAAATGTCTCCCATTTAAAATAAATTATTTCCTAGTCCTCAGTCCCCACTCCTACAGCCACTGTTCTATTACTCTCTCTACAGCTAATTTGAAGGAAGCGTCCATACCCACAGCTCAACTGCCTTAGTTAGCCTCCACTCATTCCTCAACCTACCAGTTTCACTTCTAGCTCCATAACTCCCCAAAAACAATGCTTGTTAAGGTCACTAATAACCCTCAAGTCTCTAAACTCAAGATATATTTTTCAGTCCTCCTTATACTAAATATTTTAGCTGCACCTGACACTGTTGGCCTCTTCTTCCTTTTTAAAACACTTTCCTCAGCTTCTGAGATACCTCTGTATCCAGGTTTTCCTCTTATTTTTCTAATTCTTCAAAACCTCCAATATTTGTCTCTGGACATCTTTTCTGAATAACTCTAGGTTTTGGCCAAGATTAGTGTCAGTGAACTGTTCTGTTCACATATATTTGTCTGAACTTCTTTGATATGCTTAGTATTTTCTTAGGAATTTATGTACCCCAGATTTAAAAGTAAATGGTAAAATAGAGGGTTCTGATTTTGACAGAAGATGAAAAATGTGACACTGGCCATTTTTTATTGATATTTTGTTGTTAAGTATTTTGATTGGTAGTATGGATACGTACAGACAAAAGTTTGTTGTTTATTGCTCAATTATAGAGCACTATTTGGAAGCTGTCTCTTTATATGATGGTTAAAAAAAGAAACTGGTAGGGAAAAAAGAGGGGAAAGAGTAGTTAGCAGTTTTGAAAGAGTTTTAAGATGGCATTTCTGGGAATTCAAGACAAAGCAGAGTGGAGAAAGGAAAAAGCAGAAGACCAGGCAGATCAATTCTAAAAGGATTTGCACCGTTAAGGTGTAGTCTCTCGTTTTCTAGATGATTAGATGCAATGGGAACTGCTATCTCCCATCCCCGCAAACATTCTCACTGAGACAAGTTTAAACAAGAGTTTAACAAAGGTCAGGACAAAGACCTGAAGTGACTCAAAAATAAAACACTCTTCTTTCTTTCAAAAGACAAAATTTAGTTTCCTCAAAGACTTCCCACCTAAATATACTCATATGTGATAACATGTCCTTCCTTGATTGGACACACACAGGTGTTAAACTTTGGACAAATCTGAAGATGAAAGGAAGGCTTGTGGAGACCAAATATAAGTGAAAAAAATATAAGCAAGTTGAACTAGGAGCCCCTGGAAGCTCACCTCTCTAGCAGCAAAAAGGCACTAGGGGGAGTTTGCCATCTCTCATCCTTCTCTGAATAACTTGCTTCTACTGAGCTAAGAATAGTGTGCTCAATCTGCCTGTGGCTCTCACTAACGAATTAATCCTCAACCCACACACGGGCCAACCAAGTTTTTGAACACCTTATTAGATGATTTTCTCCATCTGTCAAAATTCCAACTCTAAAGGAAAAAAGTGATTCCAGGATAACGCAACTCAATTTTCAGCTCCTTCAAGACAAGAGATCCACTTCCTGGGTATCTTTGTATTCTGCAAAGAGTTTGGTCCATAAAAGGGTGCTCTCTAAATATTTACTGAATATAGCAATAATTAGTCTTGATAAGACCATTATACAGATAAAACTAAATGACTAATAACCACATTTAACTGGTCAGTCTACTTATGTAGATTGTTTTATCAAGAGTGCTTTCATAAGAAAGAGCCGGGCCATACTACAGTCTTCATTCTTATGCTCTGAGAAACTAACCTACAACAATACCAATTGTTTATAGACGGAGGACAAGGATCACGATTTAGGTGTTCTCACTACTGCATGCTCCCTGAACAAAAGGAGAAGTCAGGGAGTCAAGCACAAAAAATCCTTCTGGAGTGAAGGCTGCTTAGTGCTTTTCTCCTGGCCATCTAGTCCTAAATCTGAATGTTACCATTTAGCATGGGACAATAAGTTGGCACCATGGGGAGGTGAGAGGGCTTCCAGTGACCTCGAAATTGTCCTGCATATACACAACTGTGTCACTTCCCCCAGCTAATTAAGTGGCTGGGTACAAGCACATCACTCACTTAAGGTGACTTTGAATTTAAATGTTTTACTACCAAAATGGCATATTTTAATAAAATCACTCACTTGAATGCTAAGAAGAAATAGAAGAAAAATTTATAAAATATAGCATTTTGAACTCAAAAGATTCAAATGATTATTGCCTTTTAAAGAATAGAATATGTATACTTTTTATCTGCCTTTCATTTTTCTCGTAAAATACTAAAGGTATACATATTTTCATATATATATATATATATTTTTTTTTTTTTTTTGAGATAGGGTTTCACTCTGTCACCCAGGCTGGAGTACAGTGGCACAATCACAGCTCACTGCAGCCTCGACCTTTTAGGCTCAAGTAATCTTCCCACCTCAGCCTCTCAAGTATCTGGGACCACAGTTGTGTGCCACCATAGCCTGCTAATTTTTGCAGAAATAGGGTTTCACCTTTGTCCAGGCTGGTCTTAAACTCCTGAGCTCAAGCAATCCACCTGCCTTAGCCTCCCAAAGTTCTGGGATTACAGGTGTGTGCCACCACAGCTGACCTTTGTTCTTATTTCACTGATATTTTTATTTCATTGTTCTTATTTTACTGACTTGGAAGTACAGTAATAGACCTATCATGAGAGAGCAGGAAGGGAGAAAGAGCAATTATGCTTTCTGATTAAATGACATAATGTAAAGTATTATATACATTACCTAGTTACTGACAGGCATTCAGTAATATTAATTCTTTTTCCATCCTATTATGCCTTGCTGATAGGATTAGCAGAATTTTAGGCCTGGATAAACCAGCAGCATTGAACAAGTTATGCTGAAATAGTCAAGGTAGTCTCTGAGACATTTTTTCATTCAACAAATACTTAGCATCTAATATAGTCAAGCACTATGTTGGAAGCTGGAGATACAAAGGGAAATAGGACCCAGACCTGTCCTCACAGACCTTAAGGTCTCATGCAGCAGAGAGACCAATAGAAAGACCATTATAACAAGGTATAATGTTGGCAAGACATGGTATATATTTCTGGAAACTCTGGGTTGTAAGTGACAGAAAACCTAAACCTTAGTGGTTTAAGCAACAATTTGGCTCAAATGACTGAGGAGTTGGAGGAAGAGCTTGGTCAGGCATCACTTCACAAAAGGCTCGACCCAGTATCACCAGGACAGGACTTCTCTCTCTTTGCTAAGCCTTTTTGCCTCTGTGTGGTTTCCACAGGTTCCATGCTCTGACGGGCTCCCATCTGCAATCTCTCAGCTGCAACAGCAGTAAGCCTAGCATGCATTATGCACATGCCTAGAGATAAAGAGTTTCTCTCCCTCAGAAAGTAAAGTCTTCATAGTGACTCTCGTTGGCTCAAATCGGGTTTTGTGTTCTCTTCTGAACCCATCACAGGATCTAGAAGGATTAGATTTACTGATTACCTCAGCAACCCCTAGAGCAGAGGGTAGAACCAATTTCAACCAAACTAGGTGGACTGAGTAAAAGAGAGATGATCCCAATTACAGCAACTGCAGCCTCAAACACATAGAGCCTGTATCATGTCACAGGCACTTCTAATCCACTGAGAGATATTCATTCACTTCCTCCAAGTAACAATCTCAGGAGGTCGGTACTATTATTATCCCATTAATAGATGATAAACCATGATAAGCCTGAAGCGTGGAGAGCTTAATAACCTTGCCTGAAGTCTCTCACACACAATGAACTATTTTGTCACGAAAAGGGAGAATACCTATTGGGTGGCAAAAACAAGAGATGGACGAAGAGGAAGATGCTCTGAGAAAGACAGAAGTAACTGAATCAGAAATGGAGTCACTGGAGCTGAAATCTGAAGGTGGAGTAAGAATAAGCCTGGGTGAGGTGAGCCATTGATGGGAGTTGAAGATAAAGGTGTTAGCCAAAGATGTGCCAGAGGAAACGTGAGCTGGAAAGTGAGGGGCCTTGCAATCCATCTAAGGAAACTAGAAATTTATCTTGAGGGCAATGGGCAGCCATGGAAAACTTTATTCAAGACACTGACAGAGATTAGGCATAAAGGGTGGACCATCTAGATATACGGATGAACAAGATGAAAGCAAGAAGCCAGGTAATAGGATATCGCACTACGAATTTACCTCCCCCATTTCAAATGCCTAGTTTCCAGTAATCTCATGTACCTAAAAACCATAACATTGAAATCATCAGAAATATAATTGAATCTCTACTGGCACATAAATGTGTTTATTATCCGACTCTTCAGGGAATAATCACATTTATCCCATATTGTGAAATAAAAGCAGCAGCTTACAAAATGGTCTAAATGGAATAATTACATTTGTAAAAACAAACAATACATCTATAGAAAAAGGTATGGCCCCGCTTTGCAGACGCTGCCGCCGAGGAAAGTCCTGTACTACTAGCCATGGTCAACCCTACCGTGTTCTTCGACACTGCCATTGACGGCGAGCCCTTGGGCCGCGTCTCCTTCGAGCTGTTTGCAGACAAGCTTCCAAAGACAGCAGAAAATTTTCATGCTCTGAGCACTGGAGAGAAAGGATTTGGTTATAAGGGTTCCTGCTTTCACAGAATTATTCCAGGGTTTATGTGTCAGGGTGGTGACTTCACACGCCACAATGGCACTGGTGGCAAGTCCATCTATGGGGAGAAATTTGAAGATGAGAACTTCATCCCAAAGCATACAGGTCCTGGCATCTTGTCCATGGCAAATGCTGGACCCAACACAAATGGTTCCCAGTTTTTCATCTGCACTGCCAAGACTGAGTGGTTGGATGGCAAGCATGTGGTCTTTGGCAAAGTGAAAGAAGGCATGAATATTGTGGAGGCCATGGAGCGCTTTGGGTCCAGGAATGGCAAGACCAGCAAGAAGATCACCATTGCTGATTGTGGACAACTCGAATAAGTTTGACTTGTGTTTTATCTTAACTACCAGACCATTCCTTCTGTAGCTCAGGAGAGCACCCCTCCACCCCATTTGCTCGCAGTATCCTAGAATCTTTGTGCTCTCGCTGCAGTTCCCTTTGGGTTCCATGTTTTCCTTGTTCTCTCCCATGTCTAGCTGGATTGCAGAGTTAAGTTTATGATTATGAAATAAAAACTAAGTAACAATTGTCAAAAAAAAAAGAAAAAGGTATGGAAGATTAATAGTAATTATATTTGGGCAGAGAGATAGGGTTTTTTTCTTAATTTGCTTAAAAATAAATAGGTTATTTCTATAAGTTTAAGAGGTAATGTTTAAGTTGCTTCAATTTAATAATTTAATAATAAATTACAGAGGCAATGTATACTAATTATAAAAAATTCAAACAATATGCAAGTATACACAGTAAAGCAGGAAGCAACCCTCCTACCCTCTAGCAAATTCGATTTCTTTCTCAAGAGGAAGAATAACCACTATTAACAGTTTGGTGTGTATCCTTCCAAACAAATCTATGTGACTGTACATGTATTACATACACACATACATGATATGGTTTGGCTGTGCCCCCACTCAAATCTCATCTTGAATTGTAACTCCCACAATTCCCACGTGTCATGGGAGGAACCCGGACCTGGTGGGAGGTGATTGAATTATGGGATGGGTCTTTCCTGCACTGTTCTCATGATAGTGAATGAGTCTCATGAGATCTGATGGTTTTAAAAATGGGCATTTCCCCTGAACAACCTGCTCCTGAATGACTACTGGGTACATAACGAAATGAAGGCAGAAATAAAGATGTTCTCTGAAACCAGTGAGAACAAAGATACAACATACCAGAATCGCTGGGACACATTTAAAGCAGTCTGTAGAGGGAAATTTATAGCACTAAATGCCCACAAGAGAAAGCAGGAAAGATCTAAAATTGACACCCTAACATCACAATTAAAAGAACTAGAGAAGCAAGAGCAAATACATTCAAAAGCTAGCAGAAGGCAAGAAATAACTAAGGTCAGAGCAGAACTGAAGGAGACAGAGACACAAAAAACCCCTCAAAAAAATCAATGAATCCAGGAGCTGGTTTTTTGAAAAGATCAACAAAATTGATAGACCGCTAGCAAGACTAATAAAGAAGAAAAGAGAGAAGAATTAAATAGATACAATAAAAAATGATAAAGGGGATATCACCACCGATCCCACAGATATACAAACTGCCATCAGAGAATACTATAAACACCTCTACATAAATAAACTAGAAAATCTAGAAGAAATGGATAAATTCCTGGACACATACACCCTCCCAAGACTAACCCAGGAAGAAGCTGAATCCCTGAAGACACCAATAACAGGCTCTGAAATTGAGGCAATAATTAATAGCCTAACAAGCAAAAAAGGTCCAGGACCAGATGGATTCACAGCCGAATTCTACCCGAGGTACAAAGAGGAGCTAGTACCATTCCTTCCGAAACTATTCCAATCAATAGAAAAAGAGGGAATCCTCCCTATCTCATTTTATGAGGCCAGCATCATCCTGATACCAAAGTCTGGCAGAGATACAACAAAAAAAGAGCATTTTAGACCTATATCCCTGATGAACATCGATGCAAAAATCCTCAATAAAAAACTGGCAAACCAAATCCAGCAGCACATCACAAAGCTTATCCACCATGATCAAGTGGGCTTCATCCCTGGGATGCAAGGCTGGTTCAACATACACAAATCAATAAACATAATCCATCATATAAACAGAACCAAAGACAAAAACCACATGATTATCTCAATAGATGCAGAAAAGGCCTTTGACAAAATTCAACAGCCCTTCATGTTACAAACTCTCAATAAATTAGGTATTGATGGGATGTATCTCAAAATAATCAGAGCTATTTATGACACACCCACAGCCAATATCATACTGAATGGGCAAAAACTGGAAGCATTCCCTTTGAAAACTGGCATAAGACAGGGATACCCTCTCTCACCACTCCTATTCAACACAGTGTTGGAACTTCTGGCCAGAGCAATCGGGCAGGAGAAAGAAATAAAGGGTATTCAATTAGGAAAAGAGGAAGTCAAATTGTCCCTGTTTGCAGACGACATGATTGTATATTTAGAAAACCCCATCATCTCAGCCCAAAACCTCCTTAAGCTGATAAGCAACTTCAGCAA
Organism: Macaca fascicularis; assembly: GCF_037993035.2. Lineage (NCBI taxonomy): Eukaryota > Metazoa > Chordata > Mammalia > Primates > Cercopithecidae > Macaca > Macaca fascicularis. The sequence continues at coordinate 140,083,421 of NC_088381.1, read as the reverse complement.
AGTCTCAGGACACAAAATCAATGTGCAAAAATCACAAGCATTCCTATACACCAATAACAAACAAACAGAGAGCCAAATCATGAGTGAACTCCCATTCACAACTGCCTCAAAGAGAATAAAATACCTTGGAATCCAACTTACAAGGGATGTGAATGACCTCTTCAAGGAGAACTACAAACCACTGCTCAATGAAATAAAAGAGGACACAAACAAATGGAAGAACATTCCATGCCCATGGTTAGGAAGAATCAATATTGTGAAAATGGCCATACTGCCCAAGGTAATTTATAGATTCAATGCCATCCCCATCAAGTTACCAACGACTTTCTTCACAGAATTGGAAAAAACTACTTTAAAGTTCATATGGAACCAAAAAAGAGCCTGCATTGCCAAGACAATCCTAAGACAGAAGAACAAAGCTGGAGGCATCACAGTACCTGACTTCAAACTATACTACGAGGCTACAGTAACCACAACAGCATGGTACTGGTACCAAAACAGAGATATAGACCAATGGAACAGAACAGAGGCCTCAGAAATAATACCACACATCTACAACCATCTGATCTTTGAAAAACCTGACAGAAACAAGAAATGGGGAAAGGATTCCCTATTTAATAAATGGTGCTGGGAAAACTGGCTAGCCATACGTAGAAAGCTGAAACTGGATCCCTTCCTTACACCTTATACAAAAATTAATTCGAGATGGATTAAAGACTTAAGTGTCAGACCTAAAACCATAAAAACCCTAGAAGAAAACCTAGGCAATACCATTCAGGACATAGACATGGCCAAGGACTTCATGTCTAAAACACCAAAAGCAATGGCAACAAAAGCCAAAATTGAGAAATGGGATCTAATTAAACTAAAGAGCTTCTGCACAGCAAAAGAAACTACCATCAGAGTGAACAGGCAACCTACAGAATGGGAGAAAATTTTTGTAATCTACCCATCTGACAAAGGGCTAATATACAGAATCTACAAAGAACTTAAACAAATTTACAAGAAAAAATCAAACAACCCCATCAAAAAGTGGGTGAAGGATATGAACAGACACTTCTCTAAAGAAGACATTTATGCAGCTAACAGACACATGAAAAAAATGTTCGTCATCACTGGTCATCAGAGAAATGCAAATCAAAACCATAATGAGATACCATCTCATACCAGGTAGAATGGCGATCATTAAAAAGTCAGGAAACAACAGGTGCTGGAGGGGATATGGAGAAATAGGAACACTTTTACACTGTTTGTGGGACTGTAAACTAGTTCAACCATTGTGGAAGACAGTGTGGCGATTCCTCAAGGATCTAGAACTAGAAATACCATTTGACCCAGCCATCCCATCACTGGGTATATACCCAAAGGATTATAAATCATGCTGCTATAAAGACACATACACACGTATGTTTATTACGGCACTGTTCACAATAGCAAAGACTTGGAACCAACCCAAATGTCCATCAATGATAGACTGGATTAAGAAAATGTGGGACACGGGCGTGGTGGTGGGCGTCTGTAGTCCCAGCTACTTGGGAGGCTGAGGCGGGAGAATGGCGTGAACCGGGGAGGCGGAGCTTGCAGTGAGCCGAGATTGCGCCACTGCACTCCAGCCTGGGAGACACAGCAAGACTCCGTCTCAAAAAAAAAAAAGGAAGAAAGAAAAAAAGAAAATGTGGGACATATACACCATGGAATACTATGCAGCCATAAAAAAGATGAGTTCATGTCCTTTGTAAGGACATGGATGAAGCTGGAAACCACCATTCTGAGCAAACCATTGAAGGACAGAAAACCAAACGCCACACGTTCTCACTCATAGGTGGGAACTGAACAATGAGAACACTTGGACAAAGGGTGGGGAACATCACACAGTGGAGCCTGTTGTCGGGTGTGGGGAGGAGGGAGGGATAGCATTAGGAGATATACCTAACGTAAATGATGAGTTAATGGGTGCAGCACACCAACATGACACATGTATACACATGTAACAAACCTGCACATTGTGCACATGCACCCTAGAACTTAAAGTATAATTAAAAAAAATAAATAAATAGAAAAAAATACGGGCGTTCCCCTGCACAAACTCTCTTTTTTTGCCTGCTGCCATCCATGTAAGATGTGACTTGCTCCTCCTTTCCTTCCGCCATGATTGTGAGGCCTCCCCAGCGATATGGAACTGTGAGTTCAATTAAACCTCTTTCTTTTGTAAATTGCCCAGTCTCAGGTATGTCTTTATCAGCAGCATGAAAACAAACTAATACACACACACACACACACGCAATATTGTGCATATACATAGAAATTATATATATAATACCATATATATACATGTTTTCCTACAGAAGTAATTATACTAAAATATTGCTCTAGGACTTGCTTCTTCCAGGTAACGAAATACTATGTCCATCTTTCCATGTGAATACATACAGGTTGGCTGTTTATTTTTTTTAGAGATGGGTGTCTCACTATATTGACCAGGTTGGTCTTGAACTCCTGGCCTCAAAAGATCCTCCTATCTTGGCCTCCCAAAGTTCTGGGATGACAGGCATAAGCCACTGTACCAAGCCTGCTCATTATTTTAACTGTTGTACAATATTCAAGAGTAGAGGCACATTGTAATTGATTTACCTGGTCTATTATAGACATACATTTAAGTTGTTTCCAACGTTTTCTTACTATAAACAGTACTGCAATAAAGCCCCTTGGATATATGTGCAAGAATGATGTAAGATTAACTTCTAGAAGTAGAATTGCTAGTCAAAGGGCATATACATTTTAAATTCTGATAAATACTACAAAATTGGTTGCCTAGAGGCATGTCCAATTTATACTCCCAGCAGAAAACAGTCCATGACTGTTTTACCACATTCTTATCAACCCTGGAGATTACCAATGTAATTTTGGTCAGTGGGCAAACAGCATTTCAGTCTGCAAAACACACTTTAGAAAACACTGATCAGTAATTATTTTTGTTTTTTTCTGAGCATTAGCCAGGAAACTATTTTTATTTCAAATGTTTTTAATAGTCTTTCCAAAATACTCATCACCAGAAACCTTTGTACACAATATGAATTTATTTCTTTGGCTTAAATGTGCAATCATCTGAATTAATTTTCAGCTAATTAAGGATCTGGATTGGTACTATTCCACAGGACCACAGAAGTATAAAGATATGGCTGGAATATATGATGGCTCAGAACACATCCGTGAGCTGGTGTTTGGAATGAGACCCTGACTTGTTTAGGGCTGACCTGTGAGAGGGGACAAGGATGGAAAGCGATATTACCATTTTGAAAATTTTTAAATACCAGTTTTAAAAGCAGCCTGCTTGCACATTGCATAATCATATGCAAGCCCTCCAGAGGAAGTAACTGTTTCTTATTCACTGCACAGGACAGCTCACCAGGAAAGACGGAGGACACATTAAAGTGATACTGGGAATGTGCATGGAAGAAAGAGAATAAACCATGATGGGTGCAAGGATAGTATCTTAGTGGTGAATGTGAGCAACTGAGGGAGGGATGGATCCATTCCCAGAGGAGGTACGATGAGGACATGGGAGCTCAACACTGTCCAGGGCAGGCTTCTCCTTCCTTACAGGAAGCTCTGCTCCCCATAAAGATTGTACTGGGAAGAAGATGTAGGAATCATATTCTGTATTGCCGCAGTTCTGCCTCTGCTCTGCTCTCTATCTGCTCATGCTGTCAGAGATCTAAAGACGTGATCTCTGCTGAAGCACCACAGAGATCTGAGAAGCCGTGCAGGAAAACACTGCCTGGAGTCCAAGGTGGCCAAACATCATGGTTCAGCACCATCCATTTCATCTCATACTGAAGAGTAGACACTTGGGAGTGCTCCCCCTGGATATAGGTACAGCACTATGAGGTCGGCAAAATCATCTGCTAAGTCTGAATGTTTGTGTCCCTCCAAAATTCACATGTTGAAATCCTAACCCCAAGGTGATGGTATGAGGAGGTGGGGCTTTTGGGAGGTGATGAGATCACGGGAACAGAGCCCTCATGAATGAAATAAGTGCCCTTAAAAAGATGCCTGAGAGAGACCCCTTGCCCCTTTCATCATGTGAAGACACAGCAAGAAGGTGCCACCTGTGAAGAAGCAGGCCCTCACCAGACAGACTCTGCCTTGCGTTTGGCCTTTCACCCTCTAGAACTGTGAGAAATAAAAATCCTGTTGTCTATAAGCCACCCAGTTTATGGTATTTTGTTATAGCGGCCTGAACAGACCAAGATATCATCCTTGTTTTACAGAGGCTGAAACTGAGGCTTTGCGAGGTGAAGTAACCTGCCTAAGGTCACATAGCTTGTATGGTAGGCAGCTTCTGGGATTGCCTTCTAGGATGTCTTCCTCCTGGGTCTTCTTGCCCTTCAGGATCCCCTCCCCGTGGAAGTGTGAGTTATACTTGGTGACTTGATTCCAAGAAACAGAATATCACAGAATGGTGGTATGTTGCTTCTGAGATGAAGTTACAAAAACACTGTAGCTTCAAGTTTCTGTTTGGAGTGATGAAAAGTTTTAGAAAGAGTGGTGATGGTTGTAAAACATAGTGAATATACTTAATGCCACTGAATTGCACACCTAAAAATGGTTACAATAGGCCAGGTGTGGTGGCTGACACCTGTAACCCCAGCACTTTGGGAGGCCAAGGTGGGCAGATCACTGGAGGTCAGGACTTTGAGACCAGCCTGGCCAACATGGCAAAACTCCATCTACTAAAAATACAAAAAATTAGCCAGGCGTGGTGGCACACACTTATAGTCCCAGCTACTTGGGAGGCTGAGGCAGGAGAATCTCTTGAAATCAAGAGACGGAGGTTGCAGTGAGCCAAGATCCTACCACTGCACTCCAGCCTGGGTGACACAGCAAGACTCTGTCTCAAAAAAAAAAAAGAAAGGTTACAATAACAAATAATGTTGTATATATTTTATCACTCACACAAAAATCATTTTCAATGCCTCCCCCACATTCCCAGGGAAAACAAAAACACTGTAGCTTCCATCTTGGATCTTTCTCTCAGATTCCCCTCTCTGGGGGAAGCAGCCGCCAAGTTGTGAGCAGCCCTTTGACGAGGTGGCAAGGAACTGATGTCTCTAGCCAACAACCATGACGGATTTGAGGCCGGCCAACCACCACATGCGTGAGCTTGAAAGCAGGTCCTTCCCCACCTGGCCAAGCTACGCGATGACTGCAGCCTTGGTACCCAGCAAAGCCAAACCCAGATCCTTTACCCACAGTGCTGTGAGATAATAACTTAAGCCACTAAATTTGGGATAATTTGTTATACAGCGATAGATAACTAACAGCTATTAACTAGCAAAGATGGAATTTAAACTCAATTTTGCTTGTCGCCAGAGTCTGAGGTCTTAATTCATCTATTAATTTATGAATTCACTCCAGTATGCATTTGTGCCTACATACATGATAGATGCTATCTTAGAGATAACACATAAAGTGACGGATTAACAATGCACTTTCTCTAAAAAACAGGATCCATCCTACAGAATCCCTGACTGTCATAGCATGGGACAGACTTGCTGTTCAAGCAGAAGTGGACAATTGCAGCCATATTTGCTTTCATCCACTGCCCTTTTTAACACGTGCCTGCCCTCCCCAGACCCCTCCCCTCCAAGGGTTTGCATCTCCAGTCCTTGTAGAGAAACAGCCTTTCCAGCCTGCAGCCAAGTTGAAAGCAAAGACACTTTGTGGGACATCTGGGCAGTAAGTTTGCTTACTCTCCTGGGAGAGGAAGCGGCCCTGATGATTCTGAGTTTGGCTACGGAATCAGGAGAGCCAGATATTTTGAAATGTTATATTAAACTGAGGGCATCGATTGGTTGTGCAAGTTCTTCCTGAAGCCCCCTATACACAGGGATGGGTAATGGGTAAGAACGGGAGCTGCTCAAATGCAGAAATGCCCCTTTACAGAATGGACTCAGAGTAGGTCCACAGGGAAATCTGGAGGGCAGGAGAAACTTCCCTGAAATGCACTATATATGCTCTTGTTCTCTGTGGCCACTCCTCTTCCTAAGACATTTTGTATCCTCGGGTAATTAGTGTGGCCCTTCTTCTAACTGTGCAGTGGGGTTGATGCATGGTCTCAGCAATTTGGGGAATATTTCTATCCATTAGTGAAGATGACTTACTTCATAAACGTATTTTGTATTCCCTCATTTGTGTACACAAACACCAAAACACATATTTTAAGTATGTGAGAGTCAAATGTTTCTTAGCTAGCTAATCACATTAATACTTCATCATGAAGAAGAAGATATTGGATTTCAATTTAAATCCAAATGTGTCTAGATTTTTAACCACTATTAAAATGTAGCAGTGTGCTGGTTCTTAAGTCATTTTGCCAGTCAGAGGTGGTGAATAAAGTTGATTTTACTTTTTATGGGTGTTCAGTTTACTCTAGACCAAGGGTTGGCAATTTTTTTTTTCCTGTGATACAAGAAATAAATATTTCAGGCTTTGCTGGCCGCACACTGTCTCTGTCCCAGCTGCTCACCTCTGCCTTGTAGCTTGAAAGCAGCCACAGACAATAGACATTATGTAAATGAGCGGGCATTTCTGTGTTTCAGCAGAACTATTTATAGAAACAGGTGGCAGGTGGAATTTGACCTTGGGGCTGCTGTTTGCCATCCTCTAGTCTGGGCCCTTTTATCCTACCTCAGTCAGTTTATTTGGGAAGTGGGATTAGTGAGGGGGATGCATAGTAGAGAAACTGCTTTTCAGCTGAGTTATAATTTGAACATATCCAAATTCACTTCTTTAATTAAGATTCTTGTAGATTAACTTAGAGTACTCTTATTTAACAATCTGAACAGCTCAGGCTTTAGATAATCACTGTTGAATTTAAAAAGTCAAATTTAGACCAGGCACAGTGGCTCACACCCATAATCCCAGCACTTTGGGAGGCCGAGATGGGCGGATCACGAGGTCAGGAGATGGAGAGCATCCTGGCTAACAGGGTGAAACCCCATCTCTACTAAAAATACAAAAAAATTAGCTGTGCATGGTGGCAGGCACCTGTAGTCCCAGCTACTCGGGAGGCTGAGGCAGAACAGCGTGAACCCGGAAGGCGGAGCTTGCAGTGAGCTGAGATCGCGCCACTGCCCTCCAGCCTGGGCGACAGAGCGAGACTCCGTCTCAAAAAAAAAAAAAAAAAGTCAAATTTCGTGTGGAGTGAATGAGGGGGATACAATTCTAAGGGAGAATTTCCCAGTTTTTCCAGCCTAGACTGCAATTATTCATGAGTTGTCATTCTTATCAGACTTGAACTCTTTAAAGACAGGGAAAACTTTACCTGCCGTTGTGCAGATTCTATTGACACACAGCAGGTGTCCAATAAATGTTCGCTGACAGAACACATAAGAAACAGGAGGCGAATCATTAGTTGCCATAATAAGCAATTAACATATAATGATCCTGATATATGTGAACATAAAGAGAGTGCTGGACTTTTTTCTCCACATATTAAAAAAGCAGGACCATATAAGTCCCACGGCGGCCATCTGCTACTGCTTTCCAATGTGGGCTCCCCAAGGCACCACTTCCTTGAGTAAGCTCACTGTGGCTGACCTAATCCTCAGAGGGTGAGCAATGCCAACTCAGGCTGGCTAAGAAGGCTCAGTATTGTGGTTACTTCTTTTCTTTTCTCTTCTCTTCTCCTTCTCCTTTCCTCTTCTTCTTCTTCTTGTTCTTCTTCTTCTTCATCTTTCTTCCTCTTCCTCTTCCTCTTCTTCTTCTCCTCCTCCTCCTCTTCCTCCTCCTCCTCCTCCTCCTCCTCCTCTTCTTCCTCTTCTTCTTCTTCTTCTTCTTCTTCTTCTTCTTCTTCTTCTTCTTCTTCTTCTTCTTCTTCTTTCTTCCTTCTTCTTCCTTCTTCTTCTTTTTTAAGCAGAGGACATTCAGGAGTAAGTATCTCCTTCTAGGAACTGTCCCTACATCATACAACTCCTCCCCTCTGACCCTTTGACGATTTTCCTAGGCAAGTCTATGTAGAAAGCCCTCTCCAGCCAAGTGCCCCAAAGAGCATTTGACTCCTGTGCTTCTTGCGTTAGTCTTTTTGTGTTTGTTCCCTAAATAAGTAAACCACATTGAGAGATTATTTGTTAAGTGCCTGGAATCCCCCAGACATTTAACAAACACCGTGGGGCTTTTGAGGTGAGGTAGACTCTGATCTGTATAGCAACTCAGGAATGAGGTGCAATGAGCCGTGCACTGAGGAGGACTGTGTGTTTCCAGGGACAGCCCTGTCCCTACCACCTCCTTCCTTGTGCTGCCCCCTGATCCCTTCTCCCTCCACTCCTCTGAGTTGGTCAAACCTTTCAGGGAAGGCAAAGCTTCCTATACATAGAGGGGGCAAAAAACCTCAAGTGCAAACACCCTTGGAAGGAGCAAGAAGTGGACAAATGAAGTGAATTTAAATGGAGGTAAAAGTGAGATATCAGAGCCTTCACTGACGTGACTGAGAGGCAGGACAGAGTGAAAAGGCAGTGACACAAAGACATGATGAAGGACGGGGGTTCCGAAAAGCAGGGCGGATGGGTGGAAACACAAGCGGCTCATTCACAGTGCGGCCTGAGGCCAGCTCCGGCAGGTGGGGCTCCTGAATCAAACAGCATCTTGCTGGCCTCCAGCATCCTGTTTTAAGAAAGTAGGAATCCATGTTGCGAATAGACTAGATTCCCTCATTAGAGAAATCTAGGAATCTTCCACAAAGCAACAACCATCTAGAATTCCCTAATTATCCCAACAGGACAGATTAATTAGGTCACTTTAGAGAATCAAACAAATAAAATATACAGAAGCTGAAAGCACAGTGCAGAAATGGTTATATTTAGGCCATGGGTCCTAGGGCACTGCCAGATAATAAAGATTTTGGACTCTGCGAGCCATAGGGTCTCTATCGCAATGATCAGATAGGGCATTATAGTATGAAAGCAGCCACAGACAGTCTATATATAAATGAGTGTGTCTAAATTCCAATACAATTTTATAACAAAAAGACTGTGGGCTGTGTTTGGTCCATAGGCCATAGTTTGCTGAACTCTGGCTTACGTCACATTAAAGGGAAGACACATCCTTCCACCACTTAGACCCTGTACCTCATAACATCTTACAAAGGATCTGGTTCTAAAGTCAACAAAACAATAGTCAGAATTATCTTAGAATCTAGAATTGCCTGTGGGAACAGCCACCTACTGAGGGGAGAGTATATCACATCTCCCACACCAAGTTCCTCCCAAGTAATTCATGCAGTGACAGCAGATGAGCTCATGCCACTTAAATTATCTCTCATGCCAATAACTTCTCATAACTTAAATGCAAGTGCTATAGGAAGTCAGCGTTCACAACACGTTTGAATAACACATACACTCTTTCTAGAAGAAAGATAAAATCTCTTGGACTGTTGGCATTGTTTTAGATTACTTTCATTGCAATGTTGCTTCAATGTATACAAAACTAACACAACTAGATGCAAAGTGCTTTTGCTTACAACTCTTCTATAATTCTGACACTAGCATAAGTGTAAAAGCTAAATATGAAGCCAGTAACAATTGACTGCATTAAAATGACACAGTGGATAATGGCATTTCACTCCAATTACATCATTGTTTATAATGTAAAAACAAAATGTCACTAATTACCACAGCCCCAAACTACTGCAAAACATCACCATTCCATCACTGGGCCTTCACTTAGTGTACACACATCATTTACAAATCAATTCCCTTCTCCCCTTCAGTGACCAGGAAAGTGTCATACTCACTCACAGAAATGATGAAAAACCCTGAAATTGTACATTTGCTGTTTTGAAAGGGAACTCAAAGTCCCCTGAGAATGCATTTGGGCACCCCAGTCGGAGAACCATTACTGATAAACACTGGATTGCTTAAACCTTGTTACGTTTCTGAAGTAATTTCTGTCCTATAAACCTCTACATTATTTACTGTTTTTGCCACTAAGGTGACATCTGTCAGCTAGTACCACTTTCCACTCTCTGCCTCTCTCTTTTCTTTTATAGGCTTTGAATATACTTTGTTCTTATCTACCACACTTCAGACTAGAGACCAAAGCAGGTGGACTCTGCCCTGGAGGCAAATGTTCTAACCTGGGTTACAACTATATGACTCGAAGGATCCACTTATCTTCTCTGAGCCTGTTTTTCCACCTGCAAATTAGGAAGCTGAACTTTAAGGTCTTTTCCATCTCTTCTCTTCTCTAGTTCTGTGAACCAAAAAAGAGGGAGCTACCCCAAAGCGTTCTTACTCAGGTATGTGCAGAGACAAATACAGTGTCTTGCTCTAATAGAAACCCCATGAATCTGATGAATCTGTTTCTTTAAAAACAAACATCAAAGCAACAGAATAGTACAACTAAAATCGACCCCAGGTATTATTTAGTCTATTGTCCTTATTTAGTAAATTAATTTATTTCAATGTCTGCTTATGGCCTGGGCCTTAAGCAAGATGTTGGAGATTTGTTAATTTTTTATATTTAGACAAGGTTTTGCTTTGTCGCCCAGGCTGGAGTGCAGTGGCGTAATTTTGGCTCACTGCAGCTTCCACTTCTGAGGCTCAAGTGAGCCTCCCACCTCAGCCTCCTGAGTAGCTGGGAGTACAGGTACACAGCATCACACTCAGCTAATTTTCTGTGGAGATGAGGTTTCGCCATGTTGCCCAGGCTGGTCTCAAACTCCTGAGCTCAAGGGATCCACCCACCTCAGCCTCTCAAAATCCTGGGATTACAGGTGTGAGCCACTGAGCCCAGCCAAGATGTTGGAGATTAATAACAAACACAACAAGTACTTATTCTTTTGGAGACTAAATTACACTGAAGAGGATTGAGATAAGTCAGGAAGTGATTAAAATATAATAACAAAAAGTATATAATAACGAAAAATATAAAATATTATATATATTAGCAAAAGTTGCTATAGCTACTTTAAGAGCATTGGTTAGCATCTAACCTGGACCTGGAGGATCAAGAAAGTCTTCTAGGAGAACATCATTCCCCAGTGATTCCCTGAAGGGCCTCAGAGCTATCAAGACAGCAGAGGATTCTTGTGGGTGTGACCCACAGGGGACCACATGCCTTGAGTTTAGGGAGACACCAGCTGACCTCCAGCTGAAAACTGCCAAATAGAAATTTGGGCCCCGAGATGCTATGTCTTCTGATTTTTCAAGAGAAGCAGAATATTTGGATTTTTAAATAATTACTGATTCCTAAATTTTGTCACAATTTTAATTTTTAAAAATACTATTAAATAAAGTCCTCATTCAACCCATACATTGTCCCCTGGGTCTCTGGTACTCCCTACCCACTGTAGCCCTAGACCTTCCCTTCTTCGTTTGCCAAGTGTTCTTGTGTGTCCCTTGCAGGACGGTGGAAACATGAACCCAGGACTTCTGTTCGAGGCAGACATTTATAATTAAGTGTGAGCTAGGCACTCTGGCATGGGTATTTGATCTTAACTAGAAAACATATGGCCGGGTGTGGTGGCTCATGCCTGTAATTCCAGCACTTTGAGAGGCTGAGGCAGGCAGATCACTTTATGTCAGGAATTTGAGGCCAGCCTGGCCAACATAGTAAAACCCCGTCTCTACTAAAAATACAAAAAGCAGCCAGGCATGGTGGCGGGCACCTGTAATCGCAGCTACTCAGGAGACTGAGGCAGGAGAATGGCTTGAACCCAGGAGGCAGAGGTAGAAGTGAGCCAAGATTGCGCCACTGCACTCCAGCCTGGGCAACAGAGCAAGACTCCGTCTCAAAAGAAACAAAAAGAAAAAGAAAAGAAAATATTTGGATTTTGGGGGCTAAGGGGCATTCTGAACATTTCTTCTACTTAAACAATCTTTTCTTTCATTCTCATTGGTCCAACAAGAGGTCAGAATGTCCCTTAAGAATTAAAGCTCTCTGGGGAAATTACAGATCTCAAAAATATTTGCCCAACTCAGCTTTGGGTTTCCCATCAACACTTAGCAAGAAGCGGCTACATCAGCCTTGGGAAATGCTCATTTCATAGTAGAACAGGCAGTTTTCAGGAGAACAGAAGCCCAGATGGGAGAAGCAGAATACAAATCGTAATTCCAAAGTGGAAAATTCAACTTTGATGTGCACTTGACAGATGCAAGAGAAACGAATCCCAAGTATTTGAAGAGGAAAGTTGCCATGGCATTTTTGCAAAACACCACTAGAGAGAAGGAAAATTCTGTGGTACACATACTTTCCCTTTTCTCTGCTTTTTCTTCATTAGGCAAGAACTTCAGAAGAGCTCTGGCAGAGAAAATCAGATGTTAAAGAGACCCCTTCAGAGTCGGGCTCCCAGCAGCCACAGGGGGCATGTCACGTGATGGCCGTGATTCTAGGTCCCGCTCTATGCACCACAGCAACTGTGGGGAGGCTCAGCTCCGCTCCTCCCACCCGATGGGGGACAGGCAGTAGCGTTCTCAGCCTCTGCCTAATTACCAGCTAAGTAATTAGTGAGAAGGGGTGCTCCCAGGTTCCTGCTGTTTCTTAATAATTAATCCATAAACTGGTTAATCTGACAGCCTCTCCTCTCCATCTCCCAACACTAACCCACAGTGGGCTCTATCCCCCAGTCACACAAGACAGAACCCACAAAAGCGGTCTTCAATCTTCCTCTCAACCTACCTTCCCACAATCACGTACCAGAGGCTGGCTGTCCACCTTCTCCGTGTCTCTCGCATCTCTCCTTTCGAATTCTTGCTGCTTCTCCTTTGGTTCAGTCCCCACCTCCCCCATTTCATGGCTCAACTACTAAAATGGCCTCCCTATCACCTCTCTTTCCTCCAACTCATCTTCCCTTCTGTTCTCCAAACTATTTACATGGAACAGGTTACATATGTCACTCTCCTGCTGAAAAACTTTACCTAAATCCCCATTGCCTATAAATTTAAGTTCAAAATCTTGTGCATGGTACTGACTCTTCTGCGATCTGTACCCACTGCCCGGCCTTGGAGAATAATATTAATTTTTTTTTTTTTTTTTTTTTTTTTGAGACGGAGTCTCTCTTTGTCACCCAGGCTGGAGTGCAGTGGCGCGACCTCAGCTCACTGCAAGCTCCGCCTCCCAGGTTTACGCCATTCTCCTGCCTCAGCCTCCCGAGTAGCTGGGACTACAGGCGCCCACCACCTCGCCCGGCTAGTTTTTTGTATTTTTTTTAGTAGAGACGGGGTTTCACCGTGTTAGCCAGGATGGTCTCGATCTCCTGACCTCGTGATCCGCCCGTCTCGGCCTCCCAAAGTGCTGGGATTACAGGCTTGAGCCACCGCGCCCAGCCTAATATTAATTCTTAAGCAAACACATGAACACTGGCAAACACAAAGGGCTCAGCCCTGGTATTTCCGTGGGCACACAGGGAGAGGCCACCTTTCTGGAACTCTACACAGCACTGTCAAATAGCTAACAACAGGGTAACCTGATCGCTTACTGCTCAGCAAGTTGCTTATAAAAAGTTCTCCTAGTGACTTCCCCAACCCACTCACCATCTCACCTGCTGCTTTGAGCGCTGTGACTTGCTTTCTACCTCTTCAACTCTTCATTCAAATGACTTATTTTTCTCCCACCTTCCTGGCTATTCCTTCCACATCTCCTCTGCTAATTCCTCTTTTCTTCTCTCCACTCTGAGGACCCAGCAGCCTCTGGCCCTGGGCCCTCTTTTTTCTCTCTCCACTCTCATCCTTGGAGACCTCATCTGGTCTTATGGCTTTAAAGACCTTCTAGACTCTGATACTTTGAAATGTATATAAACAGCCCTGGCCTCTGCCTAAGCCCCGGATTTGAATATCCAACTATTTACTTGGTATTATCACTAAGAGGCAGCTCAAACTCAATACTCAAGGACTCAAGTATGACAACAGCTTGTTTACCCCACCCTAACCTCCAGCCAGCTCCTCTTCCCACTTTGATTTATTTATTCTTTTTTTGAGAAGGAGTTTCACTCTGTCGCCCAGGTTGGAGTGCAGTGGTGCGATCTCGGCTCACTGCAACTTCTGCCTTCTGGGCTCAAGTGATTCTCCTGCCTCAGCCTCCTGAGTAACTGTGATTACAGTGTGTGCCACCACACCTAGCTAATTTTTGTATTTTTAGCAGAGACAGGGTTTTACTATGTTGGCCAGGCTGGTCTTGAACTCCTGACCTCAAGCAATCCACCCGCCTCAGCCTCCCAAAGTGCTGAGATTTACAGGTGTGAGCCACTGTACCCAGCCTATTTATGTATTCTTTATAGACCTCTCATTAAATAGTAGTATGAGCATCCATCTAACTACTAAGGGCCCAAAACCTGGTGACTTTTTAAGGAGACCCACCTTGGTTGCCCTAGTTAAAATTTCAGCTGCTCCCCTGCCCCACGGTCCCTCTTCTGCTCTATTTTTTTCTTTTTACCATAACAAATATCCTCTTATGAACATGTACAATAATTCACTTACTGTTTTTTTACCTTTATTTTCTGTTTCTTTTTCTAAAATGTAAACTAGGCAGGGCACAGTAGCTCACGCCTGTAATACCACACTTTGGGAGGCCAAGGTGGGAGGATCACTTGAGGCCAGGAGATCAAGATCAGCCTGGGCAACACAGTGAGATCCTGTGTCTACAAAAACTAGCCAGGTGTGGTGGCGTCACCTGTAGTTCCAGCTACTTGGGAGGCTGGAACCAGAGGATCACTTGAGCCCAGGAGTTTGAGACTGCAGTGAGGTACTATTGCACTACCGCACTCCAGCCTGGGCAACAGAGCAAGGCCTCCTTTCAACAACATAAATAAAAATAAAATAATAAAATAAAGTATAAGTTCCACAAGGGCAGGAAGCTTTGACTATTCTGTTTACCTGTATAGCCATCACCCAGAACAAGAGCAGGTTCATAATAGGTATTCAACAAGTATTTATAATGAATGAGTGATGCTTGACCCACATTGCTTTCTTTCCTAGCCCACAACTGGTACAGCAACAACGGTGAATGAGCTCTGCCTTCAAAACATATGAGGATCTGACTGCTCCTCAAAACCTCTACTGCCAACACCCCAATCCGGTCACCTCCATCTTTTACTTGGATTATTCCAGGAGCATCTCTCCTTATCTCTCTGCCCCACTCCTGACTAGCCCCACTTATCTCCATTCATTGCACATGATGGTCAGAATGTTCTATTTAAAGCGTAAGTCAGTTCATGTTCCTCTTCCCACACATTTCTCCAGTGTCTTTCCACAACAGATATGAGCAGCAGGAACTCCCTCCTGTTTCAGCCCTTGCGTGCATCCCTGGTCCCACTTCCTGCCATGCTTCCCAGCCATGGTGACCTCTGGCTGATTGTGGACAGTCACTTTTGCCTTGGACCCAGAGCTTTCTGCCAGCCATATACCTTGCCTGGTAAACTTTTCTCCCAGAGCTTCATGTCATGTCTCTGTTCAAATGTCACCTCGTTTGCAAAGCTTTCCTTGGCTACCCTGTCTGCCACCTTCCACCATCACCAAACATTATCTGTGTTCTCCTTCATTTATTTTTCTCCATACCACATATTACTGGAAGTAAAACTTGTTTGACTACTCATTCACTGACCGTTTCTCTCATGAGAATGTAAACTCCAGGACAGGGATCTGTGAGCTGTTCACCTCATATCCCAAGGGTCCAGAAGTACCTGGCACATACTGGGGCTCGGTAAATATGGGTTGAATGAATGAATGGAAGCCCATTCCTGAGGTAGTGCTAAAGCTTCTGTGATGCCCGCACTGAATATGGGGAAGGGATGTGCCCTCCCCTTAGAAGGAGCAGTTGCTACTAATGGGACATTTCCAAGGCCTGTCCTTTTACCCCAGTGGGTTTCAGGCAGAAGTAAAAACGGCAGGGCCAGGCATGGTGGCTCATGCCTGAAATCCCAGAACTTTGGGAGGCCAACGCAGGTGGAACTCCTGAGGTCAGGAGTTCGAGAACAGCCTGGCCAATATGGCGAATTCCCATGTCTACTAAAAATACAAAAATTAGCCAGGTGTGGTGGCGTGTGTCTGCAGTCCCAGCTACTTGGGAGGCTGAGGCAGGAGAATCACTTGAACCCAGGAGGTGGAGGTTGTAATGAGCTGAGATTGTGCCACTGCACTCCAGCCTGGGTGAAGAGTGAGACTCCGTCTCAAAACAAACAAACAAAAAACCAACCCAGCAGCTAAGGGCATCTGCCATGGCTGGGTGAAGCCATTTAGATGGTGTTTTGGGTCCTTAGACTGATGAAACTTCTGTGAAGGTCTGTCAAGTGACCAGGTCTACCAGGAGACAATGCCTCCATGGAAGCCTGTTGAACCCGAAGGCTAATAAGAGAGCCAGTTCCAATTGAGTCCCTCACGGTGAAAAGATAAAATAACTCTGAGACAGTGAACAAAAGAAAGAAAATTATATCCTACTAGGAGATATCTTTTATTGCCTTTATTTATTTTATTGCCTTTTATTTATTGTGGTGCTTAAACCCAATAGCCTCTAATAGCAGAGACGTGCAAATAGGATGTCTTAAGGGAGGAGCAGGAGAGGAGGTCTAGAAATTGGCAAAGTGTTAATGTTAAGAAAAGATTCCTAATTCCCTTTGTCCTTTTTCTGGAAAGTGAGAGGGGAATCTCCTCCAGGACCTTCTCCTGAGAGAGTGAGGCTGGGGCCTAGGACTGGATGAGTTTCAGAGTTGTAAAACCCACGTCTGAGTTCTTGCTGTGTGACAGCCTTCCTGGGCAAGTCATTAGCTTCCTTGAGATTCACTTTCCTCCTCTGGCTTCATTTTTCTTTGGACCATCTTCCTCCCTCTTCTAAAGGATTTGTTTGAGACAGCTACAAACGGAGATAATGATACAACCGAATCTACCTGCCAGAAGACGGGAAAGAACTCTGCAAACGGTGAACAAGGTGGTGGTGTCACGCTCCCCACCAGGAAAACAATGACTTCACGTCTCCAGATCCGATAGCACGAAATTATACCAGAAGCATATCAGATCAAATGTCCATTAACTGTTCAGTGATGACTGACATGTGAGCCCCACCGTGCGATAAGAATGATAAATTCAGCCCTGCCCTTGTGGAGCTTATAATCAACTGGAGGAGTTTGGTATTAATAAACAAAATGACCCACGTGCATGTCTGCTTGCCAAGTGTTCTAAGGACAAACACTCACTGCCCCCATCCACTGCTCCAAGGACGCTTAGCAGAGGAGCCTGATCCCACCTCAGGGCTCAGGGCGGCCAACGAGAGGGAAGGGGCACTTGATGGAGTTCTGAAGGATGAGCAAGGGTCGGCTCAGCAGAGGTGTGAAGAAAGGGGACAACCCATATAAAGGCCTGGGATGGACATGACCACCAAAGTCAGCATGGATGGAGGTTAACATGTTTGGTTACATGACATGGTTTGACTTGTGTCCCCACCCAAATCTCATTTTGAATTGTAGTTCCCATAATTCCCATGTGCTGTGGGAGGCACCCAGTGGGAAGTAATTTAATCATGGAGGCAGGTCTTGCCCATGCTGTTCTCATGGTAGTGACTAAGTCTCATGAGATCTGATGGTTTCATAAAGAGCAGTTCCCCCGCACATGCCTGCTGCCATGTAAATGTCCCTTTGCTCTTCCTTCATCTTCCACCATGATTGTGAGGCCTCCCCAGCCATGTGGAACTGTGAGTCCATTAAACGCTTTTCCTTTATAAATTACCCAGTCTGGGGTATGTCTTTATTAGCAGCATGAGAACGGACTAATACAACATAGAAGGTCAAGGGAGTTGCGTTAAGGCCAGAGAGTGTGCTGAGGTCTGGCTGTGCTGCAGTGGCCTCTCAGTCATATGCATGGTGTGAGCTGAAACCTCATTTACAAATGCAGATATGGGCCACAGTTTGCCAAGAAAAATTTTTAAATGGTGCATTAAATATTATTTATCGTGCCTACTGACTTTTTTGACATTCCCTTAAATTTTGCATGCTAGTACCAGCCCTATTAATTCTAACACTCTTGGGAAGCTGTAAAGGGTTTTAAGCAAGAGGATCACGTTATTAGTTTTCCCTTTTAAAATATACTGAGAAATTCACTTGGAATAGTACTGACGAGATAGTTTTTAAAATACAGGAGGGATGAAGACCTTCCATGGAAAATGAGCAAAGGAGAGCAAACCATTGAGAAAAGAAACATATTGCTAGTAATAAGAGGGAAATCTATTTCTACCTGATACCCAGTAGTGGTTTGACAAATTTACTAGATGGGACAGCCAACATCTCCAATCACAAGAATTTACAGGGGTTTTAAAAGGACTCCTGTAGGATTGAACAGCTGGAAAAGAGGTACAATCAGGAATTTCTGCAGATTAACACTGTAATCCATGCTTTGGTGGGCTGCACAACTTGTTGCAAGGCTAGGACCACACCAACAGTAATAAGTGTATATCCCAAATTCTCAGCCCTTGCACTGCATCTCCTAGATTCTCCTCAATTTACTTGTAGAAGTCTCTGTGCTTCTCCCTTATTTGTTCATGAACACATCTCATCCCTGAAAGCCCCATAAGGGTGCCCTGTCCCTGTCCAGGTGTAGCCTGTGGAGGGTGAGGGTCTGGGAGCATTACCCCAGTGACTTTCCACTGCCCATGACGGGCTTGGTGTTGCTGAGTAGCCACCAATGAGCCTCTTCCTGTCCCACAGTCACTTCAGAAAATCCTGGAGTAGACATGATACCAGCCCAAGCAAAAGCTGTCTCCAAAAACACACACACACATTCCACAATGTTGTCTCTTTCCTTAATCCCCAGTGGAGTCATAGACCCAAATGATGGAAAAATAGTCCTTTTCCTTCAAGAAATAAGCATGACTAGATGCTGAAATTGTCTGCAGAGTGTAATGAGGCAAAGCATTTTATTTAGGGTGTGAACAGAACTGCCCACTCCAGTGAGTTCCTTGTGCTTCCCTCCCTAGGGAGAGAGGCTCAGGGAGGAACCATGAGGCTGCAAGACCCGGGTAGCCCAGACAGGCCCAGGGTGATGATCAGGCAGGAGGGGAAAGTCCTCAGTGCACCTCCAGAAGAAAAGAGGTACACAGGTTGGCTGAGAAAGGGGGATAAAGAAAGTCCTTGGGGATAGGTTGTCTGGGAAAATTTGGTGAAGAAGTTGAGGGTTTGAAGAGGAAGAATATTTGCAGGGGATGAGAGAACTAAAGAGGAACAGGCAAGGGCATATTAAGAAGTGCAGGTATGCATTTTTATGAATGAGACCCTATATCCCATGTAGCCTTTAGATATGTGGATCCTGGCTTATGTTTAAGTTACCAGAAAGATGCTCAAGACTAAGGATGGACCTGAATCTTATGCCTGTCTCAACCATATGATATTCATTTCTCCCAAAAAGACCAATAAGACCACAAAAAAAAAATACAAAGGGAGTGATGACACTCATAAATCCAGCCCCAAGGATTTATGACACTCATAAATCCCCAAATGTGGGGATTCTCTCTTGCTCCTGGTTGAATGCCAAACTGACCACTGAAAACCTATTCTTCAGAGCTGGCATCTATTTACAGCTAAGTATGTAAAGACTAAGTTCTTGTTAATAAAAATCACTTGCTGCACAATGATCAAGGCCCTCTTATTTCAATGAGTGTCTGGCGGCCACCCCAAAGTGCAGCCCCTTCCCTAAACTTCGTGCCTGAATCTCTGACATGGTCCTATTTCCGACTGTTCTCTTCCTTTGCAGTATTTTTCAACACGTGCAATTATATATGCAATTATACAATTATTTTATTAAGATCCCCCTCTCCCCCTTCAGACTATAAACTTCATGAGGCATAGAAAAATGTTTTGCTACTCTTGCTGATGTTTCTGCCAACCAGGACAAGGCCGAACATACTAGAAGTTTTGTGCAAGAATAAAGTAACAAACCACCCACTTTCGTGTTCGGATATATTCTGTTTGGAATTCTGCCTTATTTGTAAATAAGGTTTTATAGGAACACAGCCACACTCAATTGTTTAGTAATATCCACAGTTTTGGCTATAATGGCAGAGTTGAGTGGCTGCAATGGAGATCATACGGCCCACAAGGTCTAACACATTTACTATCTGAGCCTGTACAGAAGATGTTTGCTAACACCTGTATTAGACCATCACTCTCACAAAGATTAGAGTTACTCTTCTTTTGTAATCCCTCGAGCACCTTGTTCTATTGAATGGTGACCCAAACCCTCTGACTTAAAACACACCATTTTCCTCTGGAGAGAAGGAGATCACATAATAAATTTCTCTGCTCTGTAAGAGTTTTCTCTCTACTGTTCAGAGAAAGTTCTTTTTTTTTTACAATTAATCACAGAATTTTAAGGCACATTGGTGTCATGAGCAATGAAGTCATCCTTATGCTTGAAGAGAGCTGCTCTTAACCTCAGCCCAGGAAGTTTTTACCGCTTTCTGTCAAGAAGACCACAGAGATGGAGGCTGTGTTGCAACACAGGATGATGCACGTGACAGAATGGTAGCGAAGAAATATTCAAAATTTTATATATTTTAATGCAGTTATTTAAAAATGTGAATGCAATGAAACAATGACTGAAGGGAATATCCAAAATGAAGAGAGTTGTTGAGATACAATAGTGGGAATATGGGTAATTTTTTCTTCTCCCATATTTTAATTGATGATGATGATGACGATGATGATGACAGCTGCTACAGTTAGCACCTACGGGGCACACTGTAAGACACCATGCATTTTATGGGCATTAGCTCATGAGATCCTCAGTCAACTCCACGGGGTACGTATAGCCTGTTCTCGTTACTTGTGGTGGTTCTGTGGTGGTTCTTAGCAAATACTGAAACATTGCTCCAGGGAGAGATACAGGGCTAGGTGTCTGTGAGCCTCTGGCCACATTTTCATCAACTGATAAATGCGTAACTTTGTTTAACATGTGTTTCTGCTTAAAGACAGCTTATTTAGTATATATTGTTGATTCACTAACATTAGACTCACAGCAACAGCACTACAACTCAGGCCTGGATGAAGCTTATCTAACACTCACATTTCCTCCCAAGGCACATCACAGCCTTCTTGCACTTAGGAACACTGGACAGGAGGCTGGCACTATCCTTGGACCATTGCAAATAGTAAAATCACCAAAAACAAAAACAACAAAAAAAACCAAAACAACAACGACAACAAAAACAAAAAAGCAGAACAATGTTTTAAAATGTGGCACCAAGCTGACCACAAAAAAGACATCTGTTTACAGTATGAGGGCTGAAACAAAAAGGGCTGTCACCTGGTTTAACTTCAACTAGAAACATGCATGGGGAACAACTCCAATTTTTCACTGACCTGCACATGTCTGCAAATAAACGCAAAAGCATAGTGAGCATAGATTTTGCCGTTATGAATACATTTCAGCAAGTAGTGAATTCACAAATACGGAATCTGTGAATAATGAAGATTGACTGTTTTATTATTTCCCCCATTTCACATATCCCGAAGAAAGGAAAAGAAAAGAATTGGGGGCTGAGGGAAGGGAGGGGAGGGGAAGAGGGAAGAGCTGGAGCCAGAGATTTGTTAGGCTTTTTTTTTTTCCAAGGAAATATTAGTGGGTGTTTAAAATCAGGGTGTCCTCCTCCATGCTGGATTGATATTTGACTGAAATTTCAAGCCTGTCCCCTCCTTCTCTGCCTACTGTCAAAATGGAAATAAAAGACTGAAAATCTCTGCATCTATGTAGACACTCAAGTCCACTGCCAACTCTGAAGGCATCTAACCTAAGGAACCATGCCATCTTCTTATGGCAGAGCTAACAACCAACTACTACTAATAGACCACCTGTGACCCCTGAGCTTTGTAGGGGAATAGAGTCAGCACAATCTACTTGTAGCCACATGATAGAGACATTTTTGAAAAACCAGTCATCTTTGTGCCAATAGCCTTTTACATGAGTGGTTATACACAGCCGAGTGCTTTCTCAACTTATTCACAACATATGCAGCAATATTCCATAAGGCAGTGCTCATTTACTGAGGCTCAAGTTTCTTGATGTCAACCGTAGATTAAAAAAAAAAAAAAAAAATCAATGCGTCTATTTGAATCAGCAAGATATTTGAATAACCAACAATAATGGCTTTACATTTTCTAAGCCCTTCCAAGCTTTTGAGGGTTTTCCTGTTCATTCTCTCTTTCTTGAGGCGTTTGCTCTAGTTACAAAGCAGAAAGTCTAAACGGCCATTTTCTGACACTTCCCATTCAGGGAGAAACTGACCCTTTCAGGTGAAGGTGTGTGATCATTACATCAACCTTTCTGCAACTGAACATGGTCCTCTCAAGGGCTCAAAAGAAGTTCTGTTGCCCCAGAGACAGACATTATTCCCATGCGTTTATGCAATCAGATCCCACAACTGCTTCCACTGACTCATTAAAGCTGGGACACATGTATTCGGCATCTATTTAAATAGCACTTATTGCCATAGTAGCTAGGCACTTGGACAAGCCTGCTATTTTTGCAAGAAAATGAAGAAACAATGTAGATGAAGTAAAAAGAGGTCGGTATTAAGGCCTGTAGTAATCATCTTCCTTGGCAGGCGGAGCAGGAGGGTTAGAATCAGGTCAAATTGTCCCCAGTAAAAGGCGTCAGTCATCCGGGATGTTTTCATTACCCCAGACAGAAATAGGTCACCTTGGCACTTGGCCAATTAGACGGAAGTTCTTGTGCAGTAAGAAATAAAGGAAGTAGATGCTTAGCAGAAGACCTCTCCCCTCCCAAAGGAGGCAAAACAAAATTCCTGGAGAAGATAAACACATCAAAGCCTCGGATGCTAAAAGTTACCTCCTTCAAGGGCAATTTGCAGGTGTTAAGGTGCTTGGTGATGTACTATACAGAACTTACGCAAACTCGGCTGTATTCCATCTGCATTAATGCCCAGCAAAACACACTTAGAAATAACACAGGTCAGGATAGCAGATAGATTTTGTCTACACTGAGAAGGATTCGTGGACTCTATCTGGTTTAGTGAGAGAGAAATGGGATCAATTGATAAAATTTGCTTTGGTAAGGGCAGTTTTCCCTTGGCAGGCATCTCCAGTCATAGGCTTTGGGGTCAAAGGCACTGGCCTCAAATCTTCAACACCCTCCACTCTAGCTGCCTAAATGTGGGAACACCAATCACCCATTAGATACTCAGTTCCTCCCTTTACATAGAAGAGAATAATATTCACAGGATTATTTTGAGGATCAATGACTTGTTAGGAAAGTGGTTGATGTATGAAAAAAACTATGTACGAATTATAATTCTTTTTTTGAGACAGTGTCTTTATCACCCAGGCTGAAGTACAGTGGCCTGAGCTCACCGCAGCCTTGACTTCCTTGGGCTCAAGCAATCCTCCAACTTCAACCTGCTGAGCAGCTAGGACTACATACAAAGTGCATGCTGCCACATCTGGCTTTTAAAATTTTTTGTAGAGATGGGGTCTCCCCATGTTGCCCAGGCTGGTTTTGAACTCCTGGGCTCAGTAATCCACTCACCTCAGCCTCCTAAAATGTTGGGATTACAGGTATAAGCCACAGCACTTGGCTGGTAATTTTTTATTATCTACAATTACTGCAAATTCATCCATGGGTATCAGTTACATCTACTTCACAATCCAGTCCAAATAATTCATACTCTACGCTAGTTAACCACATTCTATCCTTCATTTGTCATACTGTTATTTTGTGATATTAAATATTGATTGAAATAAATTTGTTATTGAGAGGACTTGGATATAATCATTACTCTCATCAAGAGTTTTCTATGAGGGCATTTTGGTAGGATTTGACTTGTCAAAAACTAAAGCATGTCATTTACAGAAACATTCAGAAATATACATGTGATGGTTAATACTGAGTGTCACCTTGATTAGATTGAAGAATGCAAAGTATTGTTACTGGGTGTGTCTGTGAGGCTGTTGCCAAAGGAGATTAACATTTGAGTCAGTGGACTGGGAGAGGCAGACCCACCCTCAGTCTGGGTAGGCACCATCTAATCAGCTGCCAGAGCAGCTAGAATAAAGCAGGCAGAAGAACGTGGAAGGACTAGACTTGCCGAGTCTTCTAGTCTTCATTTTTCTCCCATGCTGGATGCTTCCTGCCCTTGAACATTGGACTCTAAGTTCTTCGCTTTTGGACTCTTGGACTTACACCAGTGGTTTGCCAGGGACTCTCAGGCCTTTGGCCACAGACTGAAGGCTGCACTGTTGGCTTCCCTACTTTTGAGGTTTGGGGACTTGGACTGGCTTCCTTGCTCCTCAGCTTGCAGATGGCCTATTGTGGGACTTCACCTTGTGATCATGTGAGTCAACACTCCTTAATAAACTCCCTTTCATATGTACATCTATCCTATTAGTCCTGTCCCTCTAGAGAACCCTAAGACAATACATATAAATACATTTAACTGAATTTTACATTTGTGCAAACAATACTTTTTGCCAGTAGGATAAAAACATTTATCTTCTTGTGCTTAAGCAAATAATAAACTTTGCCAAGTAACAGAAAGGCAAATTAGACTTCTCTGCATCTATTCCATAAGAGACACAAGAATAACTATACAGGAATATGCCCAAGTCCCCCCTGCTGCCTTTCGTTTCAAACAGAGCATTTTAAGATCTGGAATATCTGTGATAGGTGTAAAAACAGTCATAGTTTACTTGTACATAATGAGTATAATATGTATTCCAGGGAAAGCATAAATTAACTATAAATTCAGCAACTTTCAACAAAGATACCATTTTCATGGTTTCCCTTAAGTGGTTTGTTGGGTTGGGCTTCTCTCTTTCTCTCCCTCTGTGTGTGTGTGTGTGTGTGTGTGTGTGTGTGTGTGCGCGCGCGTGTGTGTATGTGTGTGTGAAAGTAAAATACTTCTGTTCTATGAACAAGAAATCACTGTGTGCCAGTACTTTTACTGTTTTACTAACAGCTTAAAGTAGGTATTTGTAAGCCTCACAGACTGTATAAGTTATGTCATTTATTTATTCAATAAATATTTGTGAGAGCACTGTAAAAGATAAAAAGATGTTTGAGGTCATTTCTGCCTGTAAGAAGCTTCATGAAGGAGAAATAACATCTAGGAAAAAGCCTCACAGGGTGTGTGAGATTGGGCTGAGTAGAGGCAAGGTGTAGGGCCAATAAATTTGCTTTCAATTAGGAAAGTCCAATCAAAAGCAAAACTTTGAATTCAATATTACAGAAACTACAGAAAGTTCAAACCCACGAGAAAAACTTTGAACATGGAGACTACTGGTAAACAATCTCCTACATGGCATACTATTAGGATTTCATACATCAATCATCTAGAATATTTACCCTGAGTTGAGCCAAAACAAGCAACCACATCCTGCAAGATGAAGAATCGTCATTCCCAAAGCTTACTATACTCCTTCCCTCTCAAGGCACACATGGCCACACAGAGGCAGCTCTGAGGCACAGAAGGAAAAAGAATTCCTTGCACCTAATTTAAGATGTCAGCATGCTTGCTTTGGTATTTATTTTATTTTCTTCTTCTCTGTTTTTAAAATTTCTGCAATATCTCTCTTCCCACTTACTGTATGTCCCCTTCCTAGCTTCCAGGTTTAACATATTATTCATGTTCTTTCAATGACAATGTCCCCCTGCCGTATTGTAAATGTATGTACTATTTATGTACCAATTGGAACTGTGTGTCCTGCCTTGGAGTTGAAGATTAATAATTGTTCTCTGTGAGTGAATGATCAAACCACTGCAGAACCAGACAGATATAAAACTCTACCTGCAATTATACCTATGTTGTTATGATAATACATAGACCTACAATATAAGTACTAGGCTGGACCCAGAGTCTATTAATCCTACAAATTATACAAGAGGCTACACTGGGTCTTGGATCTACATGCAGGAGAGATATAAGACTGTGAATGTAAAAGACAGAAGAGACGTTTGCAGGGACAGAAGCAATTCAGCCAGGTTTGAGTATTACAATGCAATTACCTAAACCAGATGGTCTTTTTCCCAGCAGAAATGGAGAGCAGCCACTGAATGCTTTATATCTTGCAGTGCTTGGCTTGACCTCATTTTAAGGTGACATAAAGTAAGCCTACCTTATCAGATCAAACAAAAAGGGGCCTTTAAACCTCTAATTAATAGCACATCTGAAAGCCAGGAAGAATATATTTCAAAAATCACATCTGCATAAGCATCTACTTTCGTGTGGTCTCTATCAAATGTTTCTGGGACCTTACCATGTGGCTGAAGGAGGTGCTAGCCCAGGGTGGGTCATGGAAGTAACTGAAACGATATCATCCTTTCTTTCAATCACATAAAACCTGAACAACAGACAGTATGAAAAAAAATCATCAATGACAACAACACTAAATGTTTTTCCAAAGTGCTTCAAGACACAGTTTGTAAAGTTCTGCTAAATCGTGACCATTCAAACCTTTAACCAAAAACAGTCATTGGCACATTTCCCCACAATGAATTTTTCCCTCTTATGTACTAGAAACTTGCTGCTGAGCTCACCTAAAATAGTGTGAGCACTTCTCTGACTTTTTCCCAGCTTCTTTAAAGACATCATATTTTCATTTGCTCTCATGTGAACCAAGTTTTCACTTGACTTTTGGTATGGACAGATATTACTGTCAGCAGTTTCCCGGAACACCCTGTCCACCATCTCTTGCTTCTCAGGGAATTAAAAAGCCATGGTGCCACTGGGTTGCACTAAGGAATGTAAGGAGTGCAACCAAGCATTTTAAAATTTGTTTGGTTGGAGTTCATAGAAAATATAAGCTATACCTCCTTTTTTTTTTTTTTTTTTTTTTTGAGAGGGAGTCTTGCTCTGTTGCCCAGGTTGGAGTGCAGTGGCACGATCTCGACTCACAGCAACCTCCGCCTCCCGGGTTCAAGCAATTCTCCTGCCTCAGCCTCCTGAGTAGCTGGGACTACAGGCATGTACCACCAAGTAGCTGGGACTTTAGGCATGTGCCACCAGTCCCGGCTAATGTTGTATTTTTAGCAGAGATGGGGTTTCACCGTGTTAGCCACGATGGTCTCAATCTCCTGACCTCGTGATTCGCTGCCTTGGCCTCCCAAAGTGCTGGGATTACAGGCTTGAGCCACCATGCCTGGCCTAAGCTATACATTTTCTAAAGAAAAGAATGAGAAAAAAATCTCACACCTGATTTCATTATGGAAAGAACAGTTTTCATGTCTGAATTGTGGTGAAAATCCAAACTGAACCATAATGCAAAACAATGAGCAGACAGCAACAAATCTAGGTAATGTTCCTTTCCTTTTCTGTGGTAAATCAGTCTCTTAGTAATCTGCAAGTACATATGCATTTATTACTGATAATCATTCTGTTGTCATTGCATATTTGTATAAGAATGACAAATTTTTGGTAACTCTAGTTAATTTTAATGTGAGTTACTCTCACTCTATTAGGCACATAGAAGGTACTCAAATGCTGGTTAAAAAAAAACAAAAACAAAAAACCCTCATGTTATTAGGAAGGCAAAGAACCAGCTTACTAGTATTCAAGACTGTAGAGAACCTGATTATTTTACCATATCATCAAGGTATAGGCATTTTAAAGAAAATATCAATCTTTCAAATGTGGTTGAAGAGGTTTTACTCCATGCAATGTAAATCAGTATAAAGCATATTATGCAGAAGGAATGAGTTTAGTCCTGTTAAGTCATATTCCATGGTAAACATAGGTTCTCCAAGTCCCTACATGTGGAGGTTCAAATACCAGCAGTGTCAATTCAGATTTTTATTCTTCAAAGGTAACACATTTAAGTAACAAGCAATTTGCTCTCTTGCAGAGCTCTGAACGATGGCAAAAAATGAAAGTCCTCTCCGCACCTTACAGTCAGGAAGACTATGGCTTTGAACACTGTCTGCACAGCAATTATGAGAGCTTGAATCAAACTATCAGGTCTTAAATATTACTTGTCCCTGAGGCATAATAATCACCCAGCAAAGAAAATTATTTTATCTTCTCCTTACTGAGTCATGAAGGTCAAGGGATGGAAAATCCCATTTCCCACACTGAACTAACCAAAAAATTTTAACAATAGCTTTCTCTGATGTGAATTATAATTAAATGGGGACAAATAAAGCAAAGTACTTTAATTAAAGCAATTTGTAGAGACACTGAAGGGATGTCTTATAATAAATTCCCATTCCCAGCCGCTGCCCAAACTTTCCAGAATTAAGAGAAAACTTGAATACAAATAGGAGAGTTATAATAGAGGAGCTTTCTTACACTGTCTTAGTTTGTGCTGCTATAATAGAATGCTTAGTAATTTATACAGAAAAGATACTTATTTCTCACACTTCTGGAGGCTGGGAAGTCCAAGAGCATGGCATGGGCATCTGGAGAGGACTGTCCCATGGTGGAAGGGGGAAGGTGGAGGCAAGCACATGAAACAAGAGAAAATGGCAGCCAAATGTATCCTTTTATCAGGACCCCACTCCCAAGACAGCAAACCCATTCCCATGATAACAGCATCAACTCAATCACCTCCCAAGGGCCCCACCTCTCAACATTACTGCAATGGCAACCAAGCTCCCAACACAAGAACTCTTGGGGACACATTCAAACCACAACATACACTCTGGCTACCTTGGTTATTAAAATACATGAGGCGACTTTTCCATTTTTGAAATTGATAATGAACCAAAATAAACCTCAATTAAATAGATGTGGAGCATCACTGAGACAGAATTTCCTATGATAGCCAATTGAGTCTATGATTACCTGAGACCAAGATTTTCTCAAGGAAAGTACAAAAAGCTATGTATCATAAAGGTTAAGATCGAAGTTGCCTTCATCTATCTTGTATAAAGTTTGGAGTGAGCCATTCATTTCCCATTCTATTCAATTACACAAACATTGATTGAGCATCTCTTATATTCAATTTCAACAACAGCTGCTATCTGGAGAGGTGCCTTTGTTTAGTCCAACTCAAGATTTCTGGTGGCTGAGATTTCATTTTCTTGGGGATACATCTGTTACTGAAGCACTACACCCAAAATGCCAGCTCAGATATAAGTAGAGATGTGACACACTGATGTTTCAATGGATCACAGTAGTTCTTGGCAGTTTTAGCCACCATACAAATAATGGAAGAGAAATAAACTTGGCTTGTGATTCTCCCAGCAGTAAAGGCTCAGACTTCCTTCTTAAACCCCATTAGTTTTGCACCTCTAATCCTGAAAATGCAACTATCACTAGAGATGCTCTGCAGGAGAGCCAACACAGAAAGCACCTGACCCATCAGAATAAAGAGTTGTTCTTCTGACAGTGCTGTTGAATTTGTTGTGATCCTTAAACAACGGTGGTTTTCAAACTTCAATGTGCATTAGAATCATCTGGTAGGCTCATTATAACACTGATCACTGGACACACTTCCAGGATTTTTGATTCAGTAGGTCTGGGGTGGGACCCAATAATCTGCATTTCTAAAAAGTTCCCAGGTGATGCCCATCGCACTGGTTTGGGGACTACATTTTGAGAATCACTGTTCCATGAGCTGACTCAATTCACAAATAACCTAAAAGTATAACCCCCTTCAAATATGAAGTTAACAGTGCAGGCGGTAGGGGGTGGGGAAGGGAACATACAAGTCACAAAATATTGGTGTTGGCAGGAATCAGTGCAAATATTTGGCTGAGTATTCTCTGCTTCTTTTGGGATTGGAGTCATACTTTGCACATAGTAGGGACTCACAAAAGGCTCCCCTTTCCTGTCCCTGCCGTGGGGCTATGTTACTGCTAATTAGTAGCACTGCTGCCCACACCTGTTGGGAATATCTATTAGTTTAATAAACACTGGACCTACCATGTGCCAGGCACTATTATAAACTGAGCAGTGCTTGCCAGCTCAGGGTGACTGGCTAGAAATTGTTGAGACATGAAATCTAGACTGATAGCCCTCTTCAAGCAAGCCAGCTGAATTTTAGGAATCCCAGCATGCTCTGTCACACCTGGGGCTGGCACTCATATGCAGATTAGGCATGCATTTCAGCCACAAAAAGGGGCAAAGGTGATTAACTTGCATAATAGAGAAAAAGACCTTTGCTCACAATTTTCGGAATAATCTGTTCCAATGCTGGGGCTCATTTGTTCTATTTTCACTTTTCAAAGCAGCTTCTTACTTTTCCAGAGAAAGTCTTGGGCCAGATTTCTGTTTTATGATTTTCTGGTTACTTTTATAATTGAGATATTCTTAGTTTTTGCCAGGTCAGAAGTATGTTCTGGATCCCACATGACAAAACGTGGTGCATAAATGTCTAGAAACCGTCAGTACAGATATTAACAAACCCAAGGTGGGGACTTTCCCCAAGATCAGATAACATCAGTTCTTTCTGGATCTATGAGGGCATTGCCACAAGTGCAGGACTATTCTAAGTCTGAAAGTTTGAACTATTTATCGAAATTAGGAAGACCTTTCCCCTTTAAAAAGTTCTGTGGTATTACCTGAGATGTTCACTACTAACACTGTTTTGTTACAGTCCGTGACCCTGCAATTTAGGTAGCCTATCCCTAGGTGGCAGTAATGTATCAGCACCTCCCAGCCTTGAGTAGTGCTTTTGGCAAAATCTTTCTCTCTCTTCAACTACGAAGAATTTTCATGAAACATTTTGTATATACCAGATAACAAGCTAAGAACCAAGAATAGAAAGACAAACCGACCTGGCCCTGACTTCGTCACAAGTATAATTCTTTATCAAAATAGTTACACTTCAGCATATAATAAACACAAGTTGTAAAGATGTTTTGGTGCAGCTCTTGAATGAGCTAACTGGAACTCAAGGAGGCCTAGAACGTCTCAGGATAGAAGGAGGTCAGGAAAGACTGGCCTCTGGTAATATGTCAGGACCAGGACTGTCTGAGGGGGAAAGGGATGTCCCTCCTGCAGGAGGCTGGGTTCTTTGGTTGGAGGAAGCACTCTGAGATACCACAAGTGTGGGCTCCACCTAGTAGGGCAGGGGCTGGGTGGCCACAGCTTTAGCCAATGTCAGGAAGAGTATCAGAGATAGCTTAGTGTATGTGATGCTGGCTAGTGACTGCAACTGGAGTTAATCTGTAAGTGAGTGAGCGAGTGAATGAATGAATGAAAATGGTCCACCAACCTATGTCCATCCTGAGATCTGGTTCTCAGTAAGTGAGAAAGAACAGCCAGCAGACCAGCAGGTGCTTTGGCTGCAGGAGTGTGAGTCAGGGAGGAAACAGACTAGCACCTATGGGAAAAGGTTGTCTGGTAGGCAGCAAAAAGTGGGGGAGGAAGAAAACAGGCTCAGCCACTGCCCTTGAAGAACCAGTGGCACATGGCTAGGCTGGTCGGATAATGAAAAGCCTAAGAACACATTTTCATATTCTCTCAACATGTAGTTGTGGATGTTAAGATAACAGCATGAAGTAAACTGGGCATTTCTTAGTAATTTCCATGTGATTTTCTCCTATTACTAGAATTGGTCATTCACAACTAAGCCATTATTGATGCAATTATGAGATGATGAAATCTCAAAGGCCATTTAGGAATTACCCTGTACAAGCCCTTATATTTTATAAATGAGACAATAAGATCTAAGGGATCCTGTAATATACCCACAGCTAATTATTTTGTATTGTGCTAGAGGACAAAACTAGAAAGCAGACCAAAAACCTTTCCGTTACTTAAATCTACCTCCGTGCCCCTTTACTTGAGTCCTTTTGATCATTATTCCCATGTCAGCTTTCCCTGGACCTATATGTAGTAAAAAGTTATTCTTAATGAGTCTTCCCTAGTCTCTAATTGGAATGGCACAATGCTTCCCCTGGGATTTCTCCAGCATCCTTCCTTTCTGCCCCAGCACAAGCCATCTACTTACCCTGCTCACAAGAGAGCATTTTCAGCCTCCCTGCTGTCAGACACCCTGTTTACTACCTTTGTCATGGGCAGAAGAATAGAACAAATCAAGTAAAAAGATACAAATAGGCCTACCTATATGTGGCCTCTGGAACCTGTAATTCGAATCTTATCCATCTGAGAGACATGGGTGCCTATGTCCACCAAAAGACATGCACAAGATGTTCACAGCGGTTTCATTTAAAAAAAAAATTAGAAATAACTCAAATTTCTATCAACAGGTGAATGGATAAACAAATTGTGGTTTATTCATGCTGTGGAATTATACACAGCATTAAAAAATAACTGATACATGCAAAATCTTAGATAAATTTCATAAATGTTACATTGAGGAGAAGAAAGTCAGACACAAAAAGGTACATATATCATTTCATTTATGTGAAGTTAAAGAATAGGCAAAATTGATTGATGGTGATGGAAGCCAGAATAATGGTTATCTTGGGGAGAAACTGGAAAAGGGCACAAGAGATCCTTCTGGGGTGGTGGGTTGGTCTGTATCTTGACCTAAGTGAACGTTACATGGGCGAGTGTGTGTGTGCACATGTGCGTATGTGTAAAAGTTCATGGAGACAGATAAGAGCAGTGGACTTTATATTTTCAGCCTCTTCCAGTTTAAAATAAATCTTTCCTGGTTTAAAATAATCTTTCTATTCAGGCAGATTCAAATATTTTCATGAACTCATCACTGTTCACAGACCTAAGTTCACTCTTTCCCAGCTTCCTCCCTCACTTCCAAGCAGCCTGGACTCCCAGAAGGCTTCAGGCTTGCTCTTGGCTCTTTGAAAGGGGAGTGTCTCTATCATATGTGGGCAAAGGGATGTCAGGAGGAAACGGCACAGCACAGCGGTGCATGGCCATACCCTCAGCCGGCTCTGCGTGCCATCTGAAATCCTCATACCTTTTGGTGGTATCTATTTCTGTGGTCTTTCCCCCTTGCTCCCAAGGCACCAGAACAGGTCTGCAGGTCCCACCCTTAGCAAACTCAAGGAGCAAAATCCCATTCTCCCCTTCCTGTAGAGACTCCCTAAAGCACACGGGGAAGTGTGCCCCATGTCATCTCTCCCTATAAGGGGTGGGAGGAGGGACGATGTATCACTTCCTTGGGTTCCATAAATGTAGTTCTCCAAAACTCACGCTTTCCCCCCCTCTCTCAAAAACTGCTTCCAAGCAATGGACTTATCTCACTGTTTTGAGACCCCAAAACAAATTTTGCCTTACTCCAACTAAGGCGTGGACTGGAAGGATCTCCACAGGGACTCAGGGCCACCTATGAGATTTGCCACTTGGAATGTATTGTCTTTGTTTTCAATGGAGAACTTCTTCCAGAGGATTCCATGTCCTTCCAATAAGCTCTGAGATGGAGAGGAGCCTGGTGGTGAACTGGGGGAGCAAGGAAGGGTATCTCTTGGTGATAGTTCATAGCATCAAGAGACAGGCTCATTCTCCCAAGCCACACGGGCCGAGAGTAGGGGGTGAGCACTGCCCATATTCTGGGTCAGTTTCCTCAATCCCTTCCCCCTCTCCCTCCCTTCCCCGCTCCCTCCCCAGTCGGTAGTGCTGCCCTAGCATTTCAGCTGATACTTAGAAAGCACATACAAGCCGCTGGGCGCTGTGCTGACCCTAGGAGTCTCGTGACACTCAACACAGCCCCCACCCTTGAGGAATCTCTAATGGAGTCTCACTAACTAGAGTGCTCATTTGTGCACTTCTTTGTTTCATCCTAAACCACTGTGTTCCAGGATAGTTTACTTTCTCCTAAGCCAATGAATGGTCTTCTCCATTCCACACAAACTTACTTGAGAGGAGGAATGCATCTCATTTCATCTTGGAATTTCCCAGAGGGTCAGCCCAGCCCCACGCCTAGAACATAACATGCACTCAACTAAGGTTTATTGAATGCATGCATGAAGGAAGTGAGTCAGTATAGATAGGTCACAACCATGCTACTTTGTCTTCAGTGGAAAGAAAAGTTGATTATTGGCACAGGCTATGAAACATTAGTATCACTAACTGAAAATTCTAAAAATCACAGTGTGCTGAGGCGCATCCTCTGTTGCTTTCTTTTGCTTCCTCTCTCCTACGCTAGAATACTTAACCAGAACATAAGAGTTCCAGGTACATGGTATGCAAATGGCAAACAAAAGGAGAGAATTATTCAGGGTTCTGTGAGGATGGAGAGAATAATTTTTGGAGGAAAGACTCTAGGTCAAAACAGAAAAATTGCCAGGAAAACTTTTAATAATTGCAGAAACAAAGAAGTTCTGCAAGATGACTGGCCATTGCATGACATTCGGCACCATCCCTCTACCGCAATGTGGAGCAGCTCCAAGACAGGTAAATCGATCCCTTAATGTATGCCATGGAGAACAGAGCTGTCTGGGACCTGGAGGCTCAGGCAACCACCCTGACTGCTTTCCTTCCTGTGTAGCAATTGAATGTTTGCATCCCTTTCCATTTCATAGCCAGTAGGGAAAACGCTTGATAGGTTCATTCTGCATAAGGGCATCTGTGAGGGCTGCCAGCTGCCAAAACTGCCACCTCCTGACATCACTGAGACCTCAGACTGACAGCCATGCTGTTCAATGGTTGACTAGCTCTGATAGGTGGGTGGGTCACCAGAAGCCATATCCTGGCACCAAATCCCTTCCAATCTGTGGGTAGTTGGGAGGCTCCTGGCTTGCAGGAGGTGAAAAAAACCAAGACATAAGCCTTGTATCACAGTTCATGCACTCTGACTGGTTCCACTTCAGGACTGGCTAGATACTGGGATGGCAAGTGGTCTTTCTAAGACCACTTAAGAGGTGAATTACATGATATATTCTGGGGAGATTCAAAGAAAAACAATCTTTTCTGATACCCTCTTGTCAAGCTTACTCCTAAAACATCCTTGAGCTCCCCTCCCTTGTGGCTGGGGGGCTCAGAGCCACCTCCCAAGAACTGCATTTGGTTCAGCATCAGATGTCTTAAAATCCCATGTGGTCACCGGGCGTGGTGGCTCATGACTGTAATCCCAGCACTTTGGGAGGCCGAGGCAGGTGGATCACCTGAGGTCGGGAGTTCAAGACCAGCCTGACCAACGTGGAGAAATGCTGTCTCTACTAAAAATACAAAATTAGCCAGGCGTGGTGGCATATACCTGTAATCCCACCTACTCAGGAGGCTGAGGCAGGAGAATTGCTTGAACCCAGGAGGCAGAGGTTGCGGTGAGCTGAGATCATGCCATTGCACTCGAGCCTGGGCAACAAAAGCGAAACTCCATCTCAAAAAAAAAAAAAAAAAAAAAAAAATCCCATGTGTTCTCACCCCATAAAGCACAGGAGTGCAGGAGCATAAGGGGCTGAAGCTGCTTCTGCAGGGAGAAGCCACCATGCTGCTCCTTGCCCCCTCACCCCATACTCAGAGCAGAAACGGGGTCTGCCAGTGTGCTCCAGGCACAGCATAAGAGGCTGTGGCCCTACAAATCTAAGAGGGTATTCTCCTCTTTACAGGTGGCCTGGGCATCCTCTCGAATCACTCTGAATGGGAAATCCTGGCAAGCTGAGGATCAATTATCAAGAGGATACAAAATAAAGAAATATAAAATACTTTTGAAAAAGAAATAAAGCTTTCATCTTCTGTTGGCACCATAGCCCTAAGGAGAGGAGAGGACAGGAAGGTTCCGGTATGTTATTTTGATCCAAAGATCTCAGGGACATTGAGTGTTTTTAAATAAAATTCACGAGACAGTCCCAAAGCCCAGATAGACAGCTCTTGTGGAAATGTCCCTCACCCATTCAAGAGACGAAGTTATAGGAGAGGGATGGAAGAAATGTGTGTCATGGGAAAAACGTGTCGTGTCATGACAGCTGTCTCCCTGAATGCGCATTTTATTGGTGAATGTTCTTGGCAAGTCAAAGCATGAAGATGGCATCTGATCCTGCCGTGATCATGGATGTCCTGCAGAAAACCATTCTGTCACCACGACTGGCCACAGCACAGGCTCTCCTGGGTTAGAAAAAGGGGCCATGCAGAAAGGGAGTTGAGTTTACTTTTCCATGCTCACCCAGGGGCATGTGGTTCTAGAGGTTTCTCCACTTTGGCACTACTGACATTCTGAGCCAGATCATTCTGTTGTGGGCAGCTGCCCTGTATATTGTAGGATGTTAGCAGCACTCCCAGTCTCACACACGAGATGCTAGCAGCACCCTTCCCCGAAGCATGACCACCAAAAATGTCCCCAGATTTTGCAAAATCCCCAGCAGGAAACATGTCTGCCAGTATGTTCCAGGCACAGCATAAGAGGCTGTGGTCCCACAAATCTAAGACAGTATTTTCCTCTTTACAGGTAGCCCGAGCATCCTCTCAAATCACTCTGAATGGGAAATCCTGGCAGCAGCCCTGTCCCAGGTAGGGCAGAAAAAATATCTCCAGTTACTGCAAACTCACCCCTGGTTCAGAACTACTGCTTTAGAGCCAGAAAAGCCTGGGAGAGCTCATGCAGTTCTCTGCTGAAATGTCACCATAGCTCAGCCGACATTATTTGTCATCGGAAGCGCTTACCTCCACCTGACAGAGGATATATTTGTTTTCTCTCTGGCTCCTTGACTAGACATTCAGGTCCTCAAGTGGAGTGACTTTGTTTCAGTCACTGTTGTAATGCCAGTGCCTGGCACACAGTTGGCACTCAATAAAAATCCACTAAGCACGTGAAAGGGACTTGAGGACACAGTGCTAGATCTAATGCCAAATTGCTCACTTCTCACATATTCTAAAAGTTTAACATTTTAAAGTGCAATAACCATCACAATTAGTGGTAATTGCAAAATATTAGGAGGGAGTCAACAAAATACCACCTGAATTACACCCATCAATGCTGGGGGGAGGATGTCTATGTGTATACAATAATATACATAACACATGTTTACAAATATGCATATAAGTATATGTGTGTGTGTACCACTTCTCATTGCTATAAAAATAAACATTAAAAAACACAACCTAATTTTTGTAATCTCCCAAACAGTAACTCATACCACTTACTAAGCCTCAAGGGTGTTGTGAGGATAACATTTGTAAAATACACTGGCTTCCTCCTCTAAAAGGCATTACTAGATTACACAAAAGAAATATGACATCATCTCAAAAGGACTGCTGAGTGAGGTTGTATGGAAATCTAAAAGAGTTCAGATGCATCTTAAATCATCACAGTTTTTGATTTTTGCAAACTAGCGCAGCCCATTAGGAAGGGAATGAAATTGATTTCCTTGGAAGCCCCACCCTGCCAACGAGCCATTTTTGTATCCCTGAGCAGCCTGAATCTTTGTGAAACTTCCATATTTAAATGAGTTAGCCAGATCCCGAATCACAAAATGCCACACCTTAGGGAATGACCATGAGGCACGGCAAGCTCATCGACCCTGCAGGAGAGCAGTGTGGTTAAGAGTTTAGCTTCTGGAGCCAGATGGCCTAGGTGAGAATCCCCAGAAATGCCAGGCAAGTTACTTAATTTCTGTGTCTCGGTTATCTCCTCAGCAAAGCGGTATAATCTCACTACCTATCTCATGGGTTGTTGTAAGGGTTGAATGATAAAATGCATATAAAACACTTACTAATAATTCAGATTTCAATATGAAAGGTCAGGCTAATTGAACTCACACTTTGCAGATTACTGTTTCCTCTCCTCTACCACTAAAGATAACAAAGCTGAAGTCAAGATGTGCTCTTGGGCTATGAAGTTTCATGATAGAAGTCAGAGAGGACAAATTGTTCCTTCTCCTTTTACTTCAGAAGGTGAATATTCCCCCCACCCTTAAAACAAATCTGAGCACAGATCACCCTCAAGATATTTTAGGTTAGAAGTGAAGGAAAGTTAACATTTAGTAAAACCTCTATCACAGTGGTACTTCATCTTTTCAGTGCCTTGAGGGCACCCTCAAGTTGGGAAACGCTGGACTGTTGCTAGTATAGACTGAGTAAAAAGAGCTCCAAAGAATCCTCTTTTCTCTACCACTAGGCTGGCAGTTCTCGTACAGGACATTCTTCCACTTGAATTTTTGCAGCAAGTGAAAGTTGCCACTCCTCTCTACAATGACTGGCTGAAAAAAAGAAGTTGATGGGATCTGTGTGTTCATGCACAGGTCCACACATATGTATATGTGCATCGTGTGTGTGTGTGTGTGCATATGTACACATGCATGCACAGACAAAATCCCTTCAGCTTTTCTTTTTTCCTCTTCAGCATGTGGGCATGTATGTGTGAGAATGCATGGATATGTGTGTAATTAAAGAAAAGGGTGAGGCTTAGACATACTGGTTATTTAATAATTTAGTTCTATGCACAATTTAAACCAATAAGCAAAAATTACCTAGATTTCTTAACTTTAAATGTCTCAATATAGGACATTCTGGTGAAGCTTTTAAGATACTGGATCTGCCCAATCCAACACAGACAGCAATTATTGGAGATGGCATGTACCCTGAGACATACAAATGCACACCCAATAACCTGTCCATCTTATTAGTACCCTATATCTCCAGATCCATAGGGAAAAACATAAATCAGTAAATCTCTCCTGTTAACACCTTAGAGGCTGATCTTTAAGGGCTTTTCTGTACCTATCACAGGTACTACAGATTGCTCCTGATTGGACTGTTCTGTATACTACGAATGAATGGATGAATAGGTAAATATGTAAATCATTGTACTCCTTGTGATAACAAAAAGACATTTTTATCATTCTAGCTATCTAAATAAGCCATAGAAATCAATGTTGACCTAAATAAATCATAGCCAAATGACAATAAGATAATGGAGTTAAGAGAGATGAAACTTACATGCTTATCTCTGTATCTTCTTTTAACTGGGCTCTCATAGGGATTGTGCAAATCAGTCACCTCACCTATTCACTGGAGCAATGGCAGTTTTCACCTCTTAATCTTGCTGCTACTGAAAAGTGAAGGAGGCCATTGAAGAAGGAAAAGATAAAAAAGTGAGGGAGCTAGACCAGGAAGGGACACCAACTCAGGGTCTGTCACCTGCCCCACTAGCTCAAAGCAGAATGCCAGGACTGGGAACTCAGGGAGAGGAGCAGTCAGGGCCATTACTATCTTTTCCTTTAGACCACTAGACCTAATAACTAAATAAGCATTCCCCCTTAAAGAAAAAATACCTGGTATTTAAAAAATGACTTATTTGAAATTTACAACTGGGCTAATAAGGGATTGAAATAGGTTCAATTACTGAACCTAAAACAGTGCCCAATATTTAAAACAGCGCCTGGCAAAAACACACACGAAATGATTCGGTGAACAAGTGAGAGAATGAGAATTAAATTAGTCCAGCTACCAGTCTTCGAAAATTGCCATGAAAAATTAGGTAGTGAAAACATTCACAATATATGAGTACATTTGACAAAGAAGAAAATAGAATGGTGGTAGTCTAGAGATTGATCATTACCCTCCACCAGCTATGTTATATCTTCTGCGATCAATAGGTCTATAAAAAAGTACATTTTGTTCCTTAGAGCATTTTCAAATTGTGAGATGGAACCACTCCTTCCAATTATTCTTTGACCTCAAACAAGAAGGTCTGCTATGCTTCCTTAGATTTCTCAAACCTGCCTCCATTCTTCGTCTATTTCTAAAGTCTAACACAGACAGACCTCAGCAGTACACTTGGCTAGCTAGTGTCACCATATAATGAGATCTTCCCCATCTAGAAAACTCCTGAATTTGGAAGCTCCTGAGTATGTGAAACAACATAATTCCCTATTTTCTTTGCCATATAAATGTTCTAGTCTGTATTCAGCATTCATTTTGCTTTGTCATAGAAATTTTCTTTGTCATATAAATTTACTAGTCTGTATTCAGGATTAATTTTGGAAAATAATTACATAAAGGAATTCACAAATATAACAAAAAATGATAGCTCTTCAATTTCTATTTACCTATATATTTTTAAAAATAAGAAATATAGTAAAACAAAACTGCAACTAAAGTGGAGATTTTGAAGGCAGGAAGATAATGGAAGTAGCAGAGACGAAGGAATTCTACGACCATCAGTAAAAACCAGTAAGGAATAACAAAGTCAGTCTGCGTGTGTGTGTGTGTGTCTCCAAAATGGGACTAGAAGGGAGGGTTTGAAGGGATGTGCATAGGAAAGATAATATCTATCTGGATCTTCTAAAATTTATCAATTAACTCTAAGATATCTTAGAATCTGTTACCTATGCTGTTTTGGTAAATTCAGTAATATGAGTACTTTATAAAAAGGTATTTTCTAGAATGTGTGACAGAATTTTATCAGTGCATTATCACATTCAACATAGCAGGAATTGCCTGAAAGGGTTTTAACTTGCAAGATAAACACATGTCAACAGAGAACAGAACCATTTCGGATTACAGAGTTCTGGAGAAACAGGCACAATAAAGAATGATTCTGAGCAAAAACATTGACAGGAAGAGGCAATCTTAGTGTTTGGTTGCCTGGTCTCTTCAAACACATGGCACATCACAACACATTTGTTCTTTTCAGCAATATTTTCAGAAAACGATGTGCTGGCATTTGTAAACATGTTGCTTGGGTGGAAAGATGTCCAAGCACAAAGCAAACTGTAAAAATCCATGCAGCGTATTTTGCCAGAACAAACCACTAGACCACAACGAATAAACGCAAAGCCCCCAAGGAATCCCAGCAATGCACTTTTGAATTGTGAGCTAGGAGAAAGATATTGGCTGTACAGTATAACTACTCGCAGCTAAGGTGGTAGGAGAACACACTGCTCATTACAGGTGACGTCACTTAGGAAACTCACACTGCACATCATCCTTCCTCATAATGATGCAACTACTGCACTGCTTTGTTTCTCCTTTACAGACTCTGTTCCCCACAAGCAAATCCACCTGTTGGGTAGATGTTCTCCAGAGATTCTTCCTTGCATCCCTGGCTGGTATAAAGACGCTGCATGGGCATCTCATAATCACTGCACATACACATTATGCTGACTTTTCTGTGTCTGTGCCTGACTCATGTTCTAGACATGGTGAGCAATTCAAAGTGAGAGCCCTGGATTCTTTGCTTCTCTATTCCTAGCAGGGTTCCTGGCTCCTTGTTGGAATTCCCAAAGTATCAGCTGAGCTACCACTGAAGAAAGTGCCCCTTAGACAGAAGAGGAGGGCCTTCAAGAGCTCCAACCTTCCTGGTCTCACCTCCATCCTGACTGGTTGCTGAAGCCATGTCTGCTTTAGAAGTTTGCAAATTTACCCTGATTTTATAAATACAAAAAAAAAAAAATGACGGCAGGCACAGTCAGGCATCACCTTTGTCAAGTCTGCTGAAAAATAACTCTAAATGTTTTACCATTTGTTAAAACTCTAGAATAAAATTATGATTATAAATTTAAGTCAGTTGCTGTTTATTCAAAATGTACCTCCACTAGTTAAGCATTATCACCATTCAACTCAAGATAGCCAACAAAAAGGAAGAGAGGGAAGGGGAGGGGAGTGGAGGGGAGGGCAAAGTCATGACATTTTCCACTTCTGAAAATAACACTGGTTTTGAGTCACTTAACTGCACCCTGACACTTCATAGTTGTGAGCTTCTTGCTCTGTTATTCTAAGGTTTCAGTTCCTCATTATAAAATGGAAAATAATTCCCGTATCAATGGGTTGTGCTGAAGATCCAATGAGGTGATTTCCTTAAGATGTTTGACACAGAGATCTCCCACAACAAACTCCAGGTCCCTTTCTCTCCCTCCTCACTTGTCCTTGCTTCCTTTCTCCGCCCGACCTCATGGCTGGTCAGGCAGGGCTGCCGTGAACATCTAAAGAGTGGCCGGATGAAATATTCCATCTGAGCTCCACTTGATAGGGTGAGTGAAACAAACAACCTGCAGATCAAAGACTTTGTTGTTGTTTTACCACTGTAGAGCAGTACAGTTCTGAAACTTTGTGCCTGGAAAGCAGAGATTCCTTCCCTCTGCTGGGCTCTCCTTGACTCTCATAAGAAAATCTCTTTGCATAAAAGAAAACAAAATACTACAACTAATAGGACAGCTGTAGACAAGGGAGTGAGGCACAGCAGACTGGTAGAGGGCAGGTTAAACAATCCCCTTGCTGGCTAAAACACATCATTTCCCCCACAAAACCTTCTTAGGTGACTAACCAGCAAAAAGTTGAACCTTTTCATTTTATTCACAATTACCTTTGCATGCCTTCCTCTTGCCACCTCACGCAACAAAGATTCATACTCGAACAGAAACGTTCTCTTTCCATAACCTCACAGCAGGGATTTCAAAGCTTCCACAACTGCTTTTTTTTTTTTTTTTTTTTTTTTGAGATGGAGTCTTGCTCTGTTGCCCAGGTTGGAGTGCAGTGGCACAATCTTGGCTCACTGCAACCACCACCTCCCAGATTCAAGGGATTCTCCTACCTCAGCCTCCTGAGTAGCTGGGATTACAGGTGAGTGCCACCACACCTGGCTAATTTTTGTATTTTTAGTAGAGATGGGGTTTCACCATGTTGGCCAGGCTGGTCTCAAACACCTCACCTCGTGATCCACCCACCTAGGCCTCCCAAAGTGTTGGGATTACAGACATGAGCCACCACACCCGGCCTCATAACTGCATATTTTACTGACAAATCCCGAGTGTCTCTTGTCTGGGTTTTCCCCCATGTTTTCCGGCCTGCTAAGTGTTGCTATTTATGCATTTATTTTCAGGGGCTCAAGCCAAAGCCTTACCAATCTCACATACTCTTGAGAGTCCAGTACCTGCCTCAAAATTTCTGTGAATTCCTAATAGGTTTACATTCTCCAACATTGGTTGACTGTGACTTGGTGAACCCACTGAATTATCAACCTCACTGGCATTTCATCTCCTGTAGTAATTCTCTTTTACCAACCACCTCATAAGCTAATGTGGAAACAATTAGATTTTTAATTTCCCAAAAAGAAGGCTCTAATAGGTGCAGTAGCCTTATAAAGATTTTATTTTATTTTCATTATTTTTTAATTTTTTATTTCCATAGGTTTTTGGGAAACAGGTGGTATTTGGTTACATGAG
The DNA here is from genome assembly GCF_037993035.2 of Macaca fascicularis. Classification (NCBI taxonomy): domain Eukaryota; kingdom Metazoa; phylum Chordata; class Mammalia; order Primates; family Cercopithecidae; genus Macaca; species Macaca fascicularis. The sequence continues at coordinate 140,040,465 of NC_088381.1, read as the reverse complement.
TAAGTATTTTAGTGGTGATCTGTGAGATCGTGGTGCACCCATCCCCCGAGCAGTATACACCGAACCCAGTTTGTGGTCTTTTATTCCTCACCCTCCTCCCATTCTTTCTCCCAAGTCCCTGAAGTCCATTGTATTATTCTTACACTTTGGATCCTCATAGCTTAGCTCCCATATATGATGTTTGGGTTTCCATTCCTGAGTTACTTCACTTAGAATAATGGTCTCCAGTTCCATCCAGGTTACTGCAAATGCCATTATTCATTCCTTTTTATGGCTATATAGTGTTCCATCATATATACATATACATGTGTATATGTGTATATGTGTGTGTGTGTGTATGTGTGTGTGTGTGTATCACAGTGTCTTTATCCACTCATTGATTAATGGGCATTTGGACTGGTTCCATATTTTTGCATTTGCGAACTGTGCTGCCATAAATATGCACATGCAAGTATCTTTTTCGTATAAAGACTTCTTTTCCTCTGGGTAGATATCCAGTAGTTATGTGAAGGTTTTAGAAAGTGTGGCAGACAGAGGTTATGAAATAGCAAAGCTCAATAACAGGAGACATCACTGTCTTACAGTTGCCTGGCCCCACTCCTGTCCTACCTCAGGGACCATCTCCTGGGCTGGCCTCCTTAGCCCCTACTCCAGACATCACATGCCCAAGCCCATCATCCTTGTCAGAGCTTACCCTACCTTTTTCTACTCCCCAGAACTCATGAAATTCCTCTGGTTTCATTTTGCAGATGGTTTAGCCTTATCTTTGCTGTAAAACATCCTTCCAGATAGCCCAGCAGGGAATAAAGGTGGGTCAGGGTCCACACTTTTCACACTCCAAGAAGCCCAGCAAAGGTATTTTTCTAAACTAAGGGTAGAAATAAATCCAACCTTTCCCTCCAGTTAGTAAAAGAGCAATCATTTCTTTTTTTCCTCATATAGTTTTTTTTCCTGCTGTACTAATTAGGTATTTTATGCTAGTTAGGTGAACAATGTCAAATACATACAAGTGCAAATTATTGGCTACGTCATAGTCTAGGTTTTCATTCTTGGAATTTTGAGAAAGAATTCACATCACTCAAATTTCGTAGAATTCTGCTCTGCTATTAATCTTGCCCTTGAGTATATTACAAAAACACAGAGGACTAGATGAGAGGAAGAACAGAAGAGATGAAATGATTTGAAGTCAAATACCCTGGATAGACTCCCTCTTCCCGTGGGTTTCCCACAGAACTTAAGAACAAGAAGGAAACAAAGAAAATAGAAGCACCATTACACAATACAAAAAACAACTCAAACTTAGTTTTTTCTCATCTGTTATCCGGCACTGTAGTTGATGGATGTGTTCAGTTTAATGCAAGCAAGTCTGGCTGTAAACAGAATTGACATGAAAGGCACTGTTACTCAGCACTCCTGTAGTTCAGCAACTTGCTAAGGTTGTAGAAAGAGGGCCCAGAAATACATTCAGAAACTTCAGAATATTTCAGTAATAACCTCGCCACAGTGTCTGTTTTGAGCCCCCTAGCTCATGGCACCTGTGTGGAAAATTCCACCCCGCCTCATCCAAGACTGGCTCTGGGGTCATCCTTGAGGAATGAGGAACTGGTACCATGAGAGGTCAGAAGGAGATTCACACAGATTCTTTCATACCCCGTTGTGAAACTTAGAATACTTCCTCAATGCAAGCAAAAGTCTGTACCTATTGCCATTGCCTCCCCTTTATTACCTTTCTTTATTATTATACTTTAAAGTTCTGGGATACATGTGCAGAACATGCAGGTTTGTTGCATAGGTATACACATGCCATGGTGGTTTGGTGCACCCATCAACCCGTCATCTACGTTAGGTATTTCTTCTAATGCTATCCCTCCACTAGACCCCCAGTCCCCGACAGGCCCCGGTGTGTGATGTTCCCCTCCCTGCGTCCATGTGTTCTCATTGTTCCACTCCAACTTATGAGTGAGAACATGCGGTGTTTGGTTTTCTGTTCTTGTGTTAGTTTACTGAGAATGATGATTTACCAGCTTCATCCAAGTCCCTGCAAAAGACATGAACTCATCCTTTTTTATGGCCGCACAGTATTCCATGGTGTATATGTGCCACATTTTCTTTATCCAGTCTGTCATTGATGGGCATTTGGTTTGGTTCCAAGTCTCTGCTATTGTGAATAGTGCCACAATAAACATATCTTTTTATAATCTTACGTGCTTGGATTCTACAAATTCTAAAAAGTAGGTGGTTGTATTAGTTTGGTAGGGCTATCATAATAAAATACCACAGACAGTGTGACTTAACCAACAGAAATTTATTTTCTCACAGTCCTGGAGGGCTGGAAGTTCAAAGTCAAGGTGTCAGCACGCTTGGTCTCTGAAAGGGCTCTTTTTACGGCTTGTAAGTGTCCTCACAAGTTCCTTCCTCCATGCATGTGTTTCCTTTGTGTCTCTCCGTGTGGCCAAATTTTTTCTTCTTGTAAGGACAACAGCCATATGCGATTAGGACCCATCCCAAGGGCCTCATTTTCACTTTAACTTAATCATCCTTTAAAAGACTGTATCTCCAAATACAGTCACATTCTGAGACACTGAAGGTTAGGACTTCAACACAGGACTTTTAGGGGAACACAGTTCAGCCCATCACAGTGGTCAAGGTAAATAACTCACCAATGGGACTGAATTTCTCTCCACCTAATACTACTTCATTCATTCTTGCCACATGCAATTAAACGACAAGGATCATGTGTGAATCAAAACAGTAGTCCTCTCCTATGGTATTCGATGACTCTTTTACATATTTATTGGCTTCCAATTTCACAGGTTGATTTGACTATGAGGGGAAAAAATAGTTATAGTTCTGCCTTCAAAAAGCACACTGGATTTGTTAAAATCATTTTTATTCTCCCACCTGAATTCAATGCATTTTAAGACATAACATGGGCATTTCCAGTTGCCCAGGGAAGAGGTTTAGATTATATCTACGTTTATGATTTGATTGAACAACAGTTACTATTTATTGGGCACCTACTAGTTTCCAGGCAATATTGAGCCGTTTAGTACAAAGTTAAGTAAATACTGGTGCTCACCCATAAAGTGGCTCTTGGCCTCATTGGTAAAAGACACATGCATAAAGAACTGTAATTCAATATGATAAAAATAATTTTGTAAAGCATCTTAAGTTGAAATTAAAATCTTGAAATTATCAAGACCGGTCAACCTTACAGAAATTTGCAAAGTTTCAAGTTGGCAAGACCTAGTCACGTTAATAATATCTTCCTCCAAGAGCGCCTCATCACTGAGAGAATAGAGATTTCTCCCCATTTGTTTTTGGTCTCCATGCTTGAGGATACAATAAGGATCCCCACTTTGGAGAATAGGGAGAACTTGTATTCAGTACAGAGTTCTCAGTGTTTCATTAGGAGCCCTATGGGGGAAAAAAAAATCACAGGCCGTATGTGGAGCACTGGAAACACATCACAAAACCCACACACGGAGATCACTTGGCAGAGCAGGCACATGACTGGGAAATCTGAGGCAACTAAATTCCACCAGTCCGATCTAGGAAACCATCACATTCAAAGATTGCCTTTAGCATCAAATAGCCAAGGAGGGTTCAAAGTTCAGCCACCTGAATAAGATCACAACCTGGATGCACTGACTGAGAGACAGAGAGGCAGAGGTCTGCTTTGAGGTCCTTCTCATCCAGAGTTTGCCTCCTTCATTGCTTCTCTTCTCCGGATGCCTTACTCTTTGGAGCGCCTACCCTCGCTCTGTGCTGAGGCCATCCCACGGTAGCCCACACTCTGGCCCTCCTTCCTGGGAAAAATCCTATATATTTTTGGAGTTCTTGTTCTTTACCGATAGATGTTCTGAATAACACTGCCATATGCCCTGAGATGGTTCACATAATGTCTTAGAGCCTCCGTCTCTTCTTCTGTAAAATGTAACTAACTCCTTCTACTCCATAGGGCTGTTATAAGGGCAGAGAAGAAAGCAGATAGGAATGTGCTTTGTAGCTTGTTAAAGTTTAACAACAACAATAGCAATTAACGTTTATAGAAAGCCAACCACAGGGAAGACACTATTCTAAGCACTATATTAGGTATTAGCTCATTCACCTTCTAAAGAACCATAAGGTAAATGCTATTGTTATGCTGCTTGTTCAGATGAAGGAAGAATCACAGGTGGGTTAAGTAACTTGCCAAAGGCTACGCAGAAAGAAAGGGGTGGAGCTGAGATTTGAACCCAGGCCGAAAACTCTAGAGCCCTTGCTATTCCCCCTCAATGTTAGACCGAATATTCTAAATAGGCTGCTCCGTGTCCCAAATCTTAGGTTCCCTAAGTAGCTGTCATATATTAGTACTTTTATGTAGTTTGGTAAATTAATTCATCTAGTAGTTCACTGGCTCTATTATAACCCCTCTTACATAAAAAGAGTGCATGTTTACGGAAATTATCTTAAAACATTACTTGATTCAACCAGGTGATTCTAGTGATGATATAACAGGTACCAGGAGATGACGAACATAATTTGGGGCAGATGGTGGGTAGAGGAGGGGGTTGCTGGGTCTTGAAATACCCCTTAAAATATCCTGTAATTACCTAAGTGTAAAGCCCCCAAAAGAGAAAGTCTTCAAAAAGACTGGCTGTTATGGACAGAATTGCATTCCCTCAAAAAATTACATGTGGAAGTCCCAACCCCAGTATCTCATATATGACCATCTTTGGAGACAGGATCTTTTCAGAGGTAATTAAGTTAAAATGCAGTCATTAGGGTGGGCCCTAATCCAATATGACTGGTGTCCTCACGAGAAGAAGAAATTTGGACACAAAGAGAGAAGATGACATGAAGAGACAGGGAAGAGGGTGACCATCTACAAGCCAAGGAGGAAGGCCTGGAACAGACCCCTGCCCTCACAGCCCTGAGGAGGAACCAGCACCCCAATGCCTTTCATTCTAAGGCTTCCCGCCTACAGAACTATGAGAAAATCTATTTCTGTTGTTGAAGCCACTCAGTCTGTGCTATCTTGTTATGGCAACTCTCATAAACTGATACACTGGTCAGGAGAAGATGGTATCCTTGGGGCACCAGGTCTCAGAGAAACTAAAAGAATGGACAAAGTGGGGGGCTAGCGGAGGGATAGCATTAGGAGAAATACCTAATTTAGATAGAGGGTTGATGGGTGCAGCAAACCAAATGGCATGTGTATACCTATGTAACAAACCTGCACGTTCTGCACATATATCCCAGAACGTAAAGTATAAAAAAAGAAAAAACAAAGAATGAACAAAGGAATGGTGGTCCCGCATCTTTACATTCACTTCCATCATTCCCCTTACTCTTCCCAACAAGCCAGTGGCTAAGTATTAATATTATTAACCTCACCCACACATGACTGCCAAGTGCATTTTCCAAATACCTCTTTCAGCATGTGGCCTGCCTGTCCAAAAACCTCCAGCAGCTCCCCCACTGCCTCCAGGAAAATGTTCCAATTTCTCCCAAGTGGTCCTGAAAATATCTTGTAATTTATAAGCCAGAGAACAAACATCTTATCACAGCAGTACACACCCACAGAATTGTGGACAAAGAAACCTGGGAAATCATCTCACAAGGAGGAAAATTCTTCAGCGACACATAGCACCTCTGCTGCTATTGGTAGTCGAGGGACATGCAGCAGGTTTTCTACCCAAGAGACTTTCCCTAGTTTCAAGTGAGTAACAGACATGTCCACTGAGGAACTCAAAGGTTCTGAACTTCTGGGGCTAGAAAACCTGAACTACATCCTCATTTCCATTGGCCAGACATGTAACCCTCTCCATGGAATCATTTGCTTCTTGTTCCTAGGAGTCCACATTGAGGTGAGCCCTGAATGCCTCGGTGCAGGACTTAAATTGCATTTTCTTTCCTGCTGATGCACAATGTTCAAATGGTATTCTTCTCTAAGGAACCCAGAGAGTTCTTTAGAGACATTACCTAATTCAACACTTCCTATATTAGACCTGAAGGGTACGATCAACCTGGGGTGGGGAGACTGAATCACTTTCACAAGAAGTGAAGGTGAAGAACAGTTTCAATTTTCCAGGTGGTCCTAATGACTCACCTGATAATGACAACAGATTCAGAACCAGTCTCCCCATCCAGACCTCCTGGTTCCAAACCTGCCAGTCTCTGATTGTCTCAGGCTTGGTCGGCATGAAAATTCCAGTTGGTTTTCCTGCAGAGTCAGACTTAAGCCAGGAGAAGCCAACCAGAAGGCAGTCAGCCTGGCGGTCCCTGACAGTGGTCAGCCCAGTGTGGGCACACTAATCAGGCTGCAGCCTTTGCCTTTAACTGCAGCTTGCGGATGTGGCCCATACCACCGTTTTTTTGTTCAACTTCCTTACTTGACTGTTTCCTGCTGAAATAGCAGATTTCATCTTATTTGCTACAGAACTATCAATCTGCCCAATCTTTGCCATCAATCTAACCCTTAGCAGCCACATCTTGTCCCTGGATACTCATCAACCTGATCAGTAAACATTCCCCCGAAACTCCTGCTACCACCAACTCAGACCTCAAAGGTGAATGTATGAACATGTACCACATCCCTGTTTTATAAACACCCCTAGGCCACCACTATTTTTTTTTTTTTTTTTGAGACGGAGTCTTACCCTATCACCCAGGCTGGAGTGCAGTGGTAGCCAAGTGGGATTCTGGCTCACTGCAACCTCTGCCTCCTGGGCTCAAGTGATTCTCCTGCCTCAGCCTCCCGAGTAGCTGGGATTACAGGCATGTGCCACCACGCCTGGCTAATTTTTTGTATCTTTAGTAGAGACGAGGTTTCACCATGTTGACCAGGCTGGTCTTGAACTCCTGACCTCATGATCCTCCCGCCTCAGCCTCCCAAAGTGCTGGGATTACAGGCATGAGCCACTGCACCTGGCCGGACACCACTATTTTGCCCATCCTCCTTGTTGACCAGCCCCTTCAGACACCAGTATGCAAGGCCACCCACCTGCTCATTGGAATTACTCAGGGAGACTGTAAAATTCCAGATACCCAGGCTGCATCCCAGATCAATTAGAATTTCCAAGAGTAGAACCCAAGTGCCAGTATATTTTAAAGGTCTGCAGGTGATTTTAATATGCAGACAAGCCTGAGAACAACTGCTCCAGGCCCTTTTCCCAGTTCAACCACATTTTCTCACTGGCATAGAGCCGAGGTCCCAGCCTAGTACAGGTATGCACCTAGGTCAGTAATGACAATACCAGAAAAGAATACTGAAGCCAGAGAATGAAGATAAAGTGGTCCCCAGCCACCACAGTAGATGTGATTATTCAAACGGCTGATATTAGAAGGGGAAATTGCCAATTGTTGGGCATTTGCCACTGTGTTGTTAAAAGTGGGTCAGAGCTTCATGTGATATTTTTAAAAACTACAGAATCATAATTGGTAATCAGAAAATCCATCATAAATGTAAGGAATCCAAACCACTAATAATTAAGGTCAGAAATCCAAGTAAACCTCCATCACAGCCCAGCTCATTAACGTGGGTTTCATGACACCGTGGGAATAGGTCATTTCTCCTGAAATGACACAATTGCATTGAGTAACCACATATGATATTACCAATCTGCAATGTGAGTGGTTAGTTCTGGAAGTCATATCCCGGGTGGGAGGTTGAATAAGCTGGCCTTTAAGGTCATCTTTAGTTCTGACAAGTCTTTGATTCCAGGTAACAAGCCCTCAGGGTTCTCAAGAATGGTGGAGGAAATCATCTGATGTTAGCCTCGGCCACTGTTCCACTGTTCTGCTCCGCAGAGCTCAGCCAAACCAGGGAACAGGATGCCCTGCTGTTCAGACAATGTCACAGTTTGAATTTGGCATGGCTGTGAGACCTGAGCTAACTAGAGACAAGAATCCCGGTTCCAGAAAGCCCAGCTGTGACTCAAAGTGACAGGCAGTAGTCCTGTGTGGGTGACAGGGGCCCCTGCACTCTGGAGGGAATGATACATTTTTCTGCCTTGTTTACTGACTTTCCAGAAAGCCAGCAATGAGGCCTGTAGGGTGAACCACCTAATGGTGAAATTGTTTACTTCACTCTGGATCACCTTCATACAGAGGACCAAATTCTCTCAGGGATTCATTACCGCCCACTCCTAAATGGTGCCTGCAGGGCCCCACCGGGGATTGTTTTTCTTAGCATGCTGCTTGGGAACATGCTCATGCTGTTGTAACTCATCAAGGTCCCCTTGAGGGAACCACCCTCATTAGGGAATACTGATGGGGAAAAGATGTGGGGTTTTCCCACTGACTGGGGAAAACAGCAGCCACAGCAAACAACAGAACCATTGGGGACAGCTATTTACAAAAAAAATAAGGAAGGCTAAAGGAACACTGAGTATCATTTATCTATTTAGAAAGAGACGATTTGGAAACTTGCTTTCATGTCAGTTGGCTGGAGCCTGGAGCCTGATACCGTGGCCAAAGTCAGACGTCAGATCCCCATGCAGCCTGGTTAGCACCATGCAGGGAGATCAAACTATGAACACAAACTACTGCCCTTACCCTGATTAAGTGGTCCCCAGCTGTTGTCGGAAGTCAGGGACCCTGAACAGAGGGACAGGCTGGAGCCGCAACAGTGGAATACAAATTGTGAAGATTTCATTTTAATATAGACATTTATCAGTTCCCAAATTAATGCTTTTATAATTTCTTATACCTGTCTTTACTTTCATCTCTTAATCCTGTTATCTTTGTAAGCTGAGGAGGTACATCACCTCAGGACCACTGTAATAATTGTGTTAACTGCACAAATTGATTGCAAAACGTGTGTTTGAACAATATGCAATCAGTGTACCTTGAAAAAGAGCAGAATAACAGCGACTTTTAGGGAACAAGGGAAGACAATCATAAGGTCTGACTGCCTGTGGAGTCGGCCAAAAGGAGTCGTATTTTTCTTCTTGCAGAGAGCATATAAACAGATGTGCAAGTAAGAGAGATATCACTAAATTCTTTTCTTAGCAAGGAATATTAATATTAATACTCTGAGAAAGAATGCATTCTTGGGGTGAGGTCTACAAGTGGCCTCTCTGGGAATATCTGTCCTGGTGCAGTTGAGATAAGGACTGAGATACGCCCTGGTCTCCTGCAGTACCCTCAGGCTTACTAGGATTGGGAAACTTCACCCTGGGAAATTTGTGGTCAGACCGGTTCTCTGCTCTCGAACCCTGTTTTCTGTTGTTTAAGATGTTTATCAAGACAATATGTGTACCACTGCACATAGACGTTTATCAGGAGTTCTGCCTTTTGCCCTTTGTCCTGTTTCCTCAGAAGCATGTGATCTTTGTTCTACCTTTTGCCCTTTGAAGCATGTGATCCTTGTATCTACTCCCTGTTCATAGACCCCCTCCCCCTTTTGAAATCCTTAATAAAAACTTGCTGGTTTCAAGGCTCAAGCAGGCATCACAGTCCTACTGATATGTGATGTCACCCCCGGCGGCCCAGCTGTAAAATTCCTCTCTTTGTACTGTCTCTCTTTATTTCTCAGCCAGCCAACACTTATGGAAAATAGAAACAACCTATGTTGAAATATTGGGGGTGGGTTCCCCCAATACCCAGCTATCTCATTGATAAGAAGAATGAGGGATCTCGATAAGTTAACTGTGTCACTCATACTGGACCAGCATCCATCCAAATATGGTCCCCAGTGGAAAGGAGGCAAAGAGCCTTCATCTCCCACCACTCTTCACACTCTGCTTTGTGCAACCGGCCCAGTCTACCTTCTTCCCATATGTTCTGCTTTAAACTCTGTGGTCACCAGATAATGCGAGGCTGTCAGGCTGAGCAGCCCTGTAACCCAACCCATCCAATACCAGGTTTCCAAAGGGCTCTAAAAAGGACCCTCAAAGGCTGGTTCAGGGAGACCATCTGGGCTTCAGTGAAGTACAGGGATTCTCAACAGAGAGCAACTGACATTTGAAGTGGGATAATTTCCCACTCCTGTCCCATTCATAATGAGACAGCCAAATATAAAGGGGTCACCAGAGAACCTCCAAGTGGCCTGCACACTCGGGGAGGGGTTTTGGGAAGTTCATGCCATTTGCAGTGGGGAGGAGCCTGGCCTTTCCTCTTCCTGGGTGGTACCTGGGATTCAGTCCGTGAGGCAGGAAGCACACTAGCAGGAATCTGGCTTTGCAGGGCATCCCTGTTTCCCTTTTTGCCTTTTTACCCAATAAATTCCATTATTCTCACCCTTCAAAGTGTCTGTGAGCCAAATATTTCATGGCCATGTGACAAGGACCCAGATGTTAGCTAAACTAAGGAAAAAGCCCTAGAACAATCACAGGACATTTTATAGCTCTAGTCCCCTCCCCTGAAGTGCCAGAGGAACTTCTCAGTCATTAATAACTTCTAAATACACCCACCCCTTTTCTGAAAGGCCTGGGATGAAGATCACACTAATGTCCCCGGTAAAGAACACCTGAAACAGCGTACCTGACCTGACATGTCTTACTTGTAAATGCTTTCTGCTAAAACCTTCTTCAAATAAGTGTTGTCAGTTTACAAAACAACTGTATGTCAGCCACTGCCCCACAGGAAGCCAGGAACCCTATACAGAGCTGAACCAAGTGGTCTCATTCAGTTGCTGCCCCAGAGCCCTGTACATCTTCAAAATATGGCAGCTGCTTTAATTGCTCCAGTGATTTGGAACGTACTACCCTCTGGAGCAAGCTGATGACATCCCTGGACCATTCACCAGACAGTTTCACTTTCTGATGCATTGAAATTTATCTCCCTATAACTTCTACCTGCTGGACTTGAGTCTGACCTCTAGAGGCTGCACACACACTCTCTCTCTCTCTCTCTCTCTCTCTCTCTCTCTCTCTCTTTCCATGCAGCTGCCCTTGAAATATCTGAAGAACACTACCTTATCCCTCCCCAATTTAGCAAGCAGCCTGATCCAACTCTTCTTCTACAGTTTTATCATTTTTAGACCACTTAACTGTGTGTGTCAGTCACTTTATCTGTGTTATCTTTTATTTTCACAAAACCCCATCAAATAAGCAGATTATTCCCATTTGATGGAGGAAACTAAGCAGTCAACCCAAATCTCCTTGGGAAGTAAAGGATGTAGCCCATATTTACTCATTTTCAAGTTCATGTTTCTTCCATTAAAAACCTGTAGTTCCCACACCTGACTCCCGGAATGAGTAGGACAGGTTTATTTTTAAAATAGAAATACTGTGCACAGGTCCTAAAGCAGATTAAATGAATCAGAACCAGATGGTTCTGATAGAACTTACCCAGAAATTGGCATTTTAAAACTGCTGCCTCATGGGATATGTAATCTCCTTAATCTCTTTTTTTCCTTTTTAGGAGAATAAAAATCAAGACACTTCCTACAATGTGTATGCCAAGTGTGGCCTGACAGGCACACTCCAGAACAGATCCACTCTCCTCCCCTACACGTGGAACCTGAGATGCCATCCCGCCACCTGTGAGAGTGGGGAAAACAGCACTCAAACACATGGCTAGGGATTCAGTGTGGCCATTCCCCTCAGACTTTGTGTCTCTATCTTTTTCCCCCCATACTCGTCTTCACATGAAGTGCATCTCTCGAAGGCAATTAAAATTACACAGTGCCCTGATTTCAATCCTCCTGTAACCATGCTGAATATTTTCCACTTAAAAAAATTAAGTTTTAATTAAGTTTTTTCATCAAAACACAAGTCCTGCTGATAATGTCAGGAAGGTCTGAGAAAGTAATTACATGCGCAATCTGTTTTTGACATACTTCATTCTCCTTTGGGACATTTCTTCTGTCTCCTTTACTTCATTAAAAATCCCCTATTGCCATAGGAAGGCTTGATTTCTTCTCTATTTACCACAACAGACACTGAGACCCAGGTTTCCTTCTTCAGTACACAGCAGCAACACCTCGTACACTGAATGGACTTTGTTAGGCATTTGGGTTACATATGTGGGTCTTCGTTCTAAGTGTCCCTTTGTTCTGATCACTTACCAGTGTAGTTATATGAAGGCACTTTGGTGGAGTGCCTTCCTTAGTCACTCTCCTTAGCTCCTGTCTCAGGCTAATATGTGTCTCACCATTCCATGAAGAAAATATGCTCTACTCTCTGATTTCCTTAAGGTAGACCTGATAAAGATGATACACAATTATCAACAGATCAAATGTTGTTTCTGTTTGGCATCTGGCAAACCAACACCCATATTTTCCACGTGATATGGTTTGCATTTGCGTCCCTACCCAAATCTCATGTCAAATTGTAATCCCCAAGGTTGTAAGAGGGGCCTGGTAGGAGGTGATTGGATCAATGCAGAGGAGGGCCCTGGTGGGAGGTGACTGAGTGGTAGGGGTGGATTTCCCCCTTGCTGTTCTCGTAATAGTGAGTGAGTTCTCATGAGATCTGGTTGTTTAAAAGTGTGTAGCACCTCGCAACTGTTTCTCTTCCTTCTGCTTGGGCCATGTAAGACGTGCCTGCTTCCCCTTCACCTTCTGCCATGATTGTAAGTTTCCTGAGGTCTCCCCAGGCATGCTTTCTATAGAGCCTGAGGAACCTCTTTTCTTTACAAATTACCCAGTCTCAGGTAGTTTCTTATAGCAGTGTGAGAATGGACTCATACATCATGCCTGGCTCTAACTTCGTGTATAATTTCCTAGGACTGCCATAAGAAGTTGCCACAAACTAGGTGGCTTAAAACAACAGAAATTTATTCTCTCAGAGTTTTAGAGGCCAGAAGTATGGAATCAAGGCATTGACAGGGTCACGCTCCCTCTGAAGGCTCTAGGGAAGAATCCTTTCTTGCCTCTTCCAGCTTCCGGTGGCTCCTGGCATTCCTTGGTTTTAGACGTATAACTCCAAGGTCAGCATCTGCATCTCCCCATAGGCTTCTTTGCTTTGTCTCTGTGCCTTCTCATTTTCTTAATGACAACAATAATTGGATTCAGGGCCCACCCTAAATCCAGAATGATTTCATCTCAAGAACCTTAACTAATTACATCTACGAAGTTCCTATTTCCATATAAAGTAACATTCTGAGGTTCCAGGTAGACATGAATTTGGGAGGAACACTATTCAACTCACCAGTCTCCTCTGATGCAGTCCTTTTGGGGTAGCCCATAGTAAGATGGGAAAAATTTGAAGCCACAGCCAGGATCAGAAAGACCAAGATTCTTATCTTAATCTACTAAGGGATAAAGGAGAGATACCTCCGAAGGGAACCATCCAGGCATGATTTTTTTTGACTCACGTTTTTGACTGGCATAAGGTGCAAAGCCCAACTAAAGACATTTGAACATGTCTACGGTTTAAGTTTGGAGATATATGACCCCAAATCTGTAGACTAGACCCCCCAAAATTGGCATGAATTATTTTATCAGCAAGTAGAATTATTCCTATCCCATGCCAGTCACTGTTTGCTTCTACTTTTTATCTTTATTTAATAAATCTGATTTGTATTCCTCTCTGACAATTTGTTTCCAGATTAAAAATAATGGATTTCAGGAAATTTGGGCTCTGCCGTAATTTGGTCCCAAACATTCCTTTAATCTATATTTCCCACTGTTCATAATCCTTCATACATCTTCCAGGCCAGCCAACAGCAACCACTCCACTTCTATTGAGTTTAATTTCTACCTTCCTGTTTCAACCTGTTCCTTCCAACTGGAATGATAATTGATTTCTTCTCTCCCCGGCCATGTGGTGGTTTTAAAACATGTTCTCAAATTCTTCAACACTCCTCCCATTGAAGGGTGAACTCTAATTCCTCTTCCCCTGAATATGACTGGGCCTAATGACTCATGTCTAATGAACAAAATGCCATGGAAGTAATGCTGGATGACTTCTGAGGTTAGGTCATGAAAGGTGATAGAGTCTCTGTCTGGTTCTCACTTTATTCTTGTGACACTCACCTTGAAACCCAGCAGACCAAGCTCTGAAGAAGCTAAGCAGCCACATGTAAAGGACACGAGTAGGTGCTCCAGCCACAACCCCTGCTCAAGTTCGGCCAACAGCCAGCATCAACTGCCACATATTTGAGTGAGCAAGCTGTCTCATGATTCCAACCCCAGCCTCGGGCTCCCCCAGCTGACACCAAGTGGTGCAGAAATAAGCTATCCACCAAGCCTTGCCAAAATTCAGATTAATGAGCACAGTAAATGTTGTTTTAAGTAATAACTGTTGGGAGTTTATTATGCAATGTTAGATAACTGGAATGCTCACAGAGACTTCTGCCCATCTTGACCTTTTAAAAACCCGCTCATTTTTAGGCTATGTAACAGCAGTCTACTTTATGACACCATACTATACTTTGAATTCAGCCTGTCCAAAGTAAAGTCAACTTTCCTCCTAAACTTTGTTTTATCTCAGCTTTCTATCTCAGTGAATGGTGAGACCATTCATCTACTCAGCAAGCTAGAAATCTAGGGGCCATGCTAATAACCCTGCCCCAACACCATATTCAATCAATACCAAGTTCTATTGATTCTGCCTCTTCCATATCTCTAGAACTCATCCATGTCTCTCTTTCTTCATGAGGTCCACCTGAATTACTGCATCTTTCACTTGGGAGCAATAGCACCCTGGATGATCTTACTACCACTCCTCTCCAATGGCACTAGAGCAATCTTTGCAAACCACAAATGTGTTCCCTTCATGTTTACTGCCTAAAACCCATCAATGATTTTCCACTGTTCTTTGAATAAAACCCTCATTTTTTAAAAGACAGGGTCTCGCTCTGTTGCCCAGGCTGGAGTGCAGTGGCACAATACTAGCTTACTGCAGCCTCAAACTCATGGACACAAGTGATTCTCCCACCCTTAGCCTCCTGAGTAGCTGAGACTACAGGTGTGCATCACATCACCATATCCAAATATTATTTTTTCTATTTTTTTGTAGAGATGGATTATTGCTATGTTACCCAGGCTGGTCTTGAACTCCTGGCCCTCAAGTGATCCTCCCATCTCTCAATTTTTTTTTTTTTAGATGGAGTCTTGCTCTGTCGCCCAGGCTGGAGTGCAGTGGTCCGATCTCAGCTCACTGCAAGCTCTGCCTCCCAGATTCATGCCATTGTCCTGCCTCTCAGCCTCCTGAATAGCTGGGACTACAGGCACCTGCCACCATGCCCAGCTAATTTTTTGTATTTTTAGTAGAGATGGGGTTTCACCATGTTAGCCAGGATGGTCTCGGTCTCCTGACTTCGTGATCTGCCCACCTCGGCCTCCCAAAGTGCTGGGATTTCAGGTGTGAGCCACCTCAGCTCACACCTGTAACATTAAAACATGTTCTCAAACTCTTCAACACTCCTCCTATTGAAGGATGAACTCTAATTCTTCTTCCCCTGAATATGGCTGAGCCAACGCACCTGGCCCTCTCAAATTTTTAAAGTGGTTATAAGGTCCTGCATAGCCTGGTGGTGGTCTCCACCTCCCACTTTGGATTCATCTCACCTGTGCTCTTCCTTGCTCTCTGGGTGCCAGTGCCCTTACCTTTGTTCATTCCTTCAATTGCCCTGTGCTCTCTCTCACCACACAGCATTGGCATGAGCTGCTGCCTCTATCTGCAATACAATTCTGTACTTCATGTGCTATTATTTGAATGTGTTCTCCAAAGTTTATGTGCTGGAAACCTAAACCCCATGCAACAGTGTTGGGAAGTGGGACCTTTAACAGGTAATTGGGTCATGAGGGCTCATGAATAGATTAATGTCGTTATTGCAAGAGTGGTTATAAAAGTGAGTTCGGCCCTCTTTTGTTCTCTCTTATGCACGTGTTCTCTTGCCCTTTTGCCTTCTGCCACAGGATCATGCAGCAAGAAGGTTCTTGCCAGATGCTAACCCCTAGATCTTGGACTTTACAGCCTCCATAACTGTAAGAAATAAATTTCTTTTCTTTATAAATTACCCAGTCTCTGGTATTCTGTTATAAACAGCACAAAATAAACGAAGACAGAAAATTGGTATCAAGAAGAGGGCTTATTACTATAACAAATACCTGAAAACATGGGAGAAACTTTGGAATTTAGTAATAGGTAGAGGCTGGAAGAATTTGGAGGAGCAGGATTTTAAGAAGCATAGATTGTCATGAATGGGGCATTAAGGATGATTCTGGTGAGAACCAGAAGAAGAAAAGAACTGCAGGGAAACTGGGATCTCCTAGAGGTTACTTAAGAGGTCATGATCAGTATGTTGGTAGAAACATGGACAGTAATGGCCATCCTGATGAAGTCTCAGATGAATCTGAGGAACAATGTAGTGGAAACTACAGTAAAGGCCATCCTTGTGATACAGTTACAAACTTGGTGGAATTGTGTCTATGTCCTAGGACTTTATGGAAGATAGAACTTAAGAGTGATGAACTAGGCTAAGTAGCAAATGCCTAAGTAGCAAAGTGTTGAAGGTGCTGCATGGCTTCTTTTAGCCACTTACAGTAAAATATGAGAAGAAGGAAATGATTTAAAGACAAATTTGTAATTAAAAGGGAAGAAGAAAGTAAAAGTTTTGAAAACTTTTAGCCAGGCCATGTAAAGAATGAAAACAGCATGTTTGGGAGACAATATTAAGGGTGTGGAGATCATTCTCCAGATTTATGACTTTATGTTATTTTTCCTATTGGGTTTTGAACTTACTTGGGACTAGTTACTCTTTTCTTCTTGCCTATTTCTCCATTTTGGAATAAGAATGGCTATCCTACGCCTGTCTCACCATTGTATCGAAAATAGATAAATTGTTTAATTTCACAGGCTCACAGCTGGAGGAGAATTTGCCTCAGGGTGAATCATGCCTTGAGCCTCACACATATCTGATTTAGATGAGACTATGGACTTTGGACTTTTGAGCTGATGTTGGAATGAGTTAAGATTTTCAGAGCAATTGGTATGAAATAAATATATTTCACATGTGAGAAGAATGTGAATTTTGAATACCAGAGGCAGAATGCTATGACTTGAATGTGTCCTCTGAAGTTCATGAGTTGGAAACTTAATCCCCAATGCAAGAGTGTTGAGAGGTAGAACTTAGAAGTGGTTAGGTCATGAGGGCTCTGCCCTCATGAATGGATTGATGTCATTATTGTGAGAATAGGTTTGTTATCACAAGACTGGGCTTGTTATAAAAGTGAGTTTGGCCCTCTGTTGCTCACTCTCTGTGGCACATTGCTCTCTGGCTTTTCTGCCTTCCACCATGAGACGATAGAGCAAGAAGGTTCTTGCCAAATGACAGCCCCTTAACTTTGGA
Organism: Macaca fascicularis; assembly: GCF_037993035.2. Lineage (NCBI taxonomy): Eukaryota > Metazoa > Chordata > Mammalia > Primates > Cercopithecidae > Macaca > Macaca fascicularis. The sequence goes on along the minus strand of NC_088381.1, from coordinate 140,023,236 downwards.
CTTTCTAGCCTCTGGAACTGTAAAAAATAAATTTCTGAGCTTTTAAAATAAATTACCTAGTCTCGAGTAACAGAAAACAGACTAAGACACCATCCCTCCCCAAATTAGTTGCTCTTAATCCTTTATTCTTCCCTTAAATATCACTTCTACTGGGGAGCCCTTTATCCCTAGACAGATGAGATTCTTCTATTATACATCTCATGTCATTCACTACACTTATAATTTTACATTTACTTGAGTAATCAAAAGATTCATGGCTGAGCGTGGTGGCTCACATCTGTAATCCCAGCATTTTGGGAGGCCAAGGCAGGTGGATCACTTGAGGTCAGAAGTTTGAGATCAGCCTGGCCAACATGGTGAAACCCCATCTCTACTAAAAATCCACAAAAAATTAGCCCAGTGTGGTGGCAGATGCCTGTAATCCTACCTACTTGGGAGGCTGAGACACAAGAATCACTTGAACCCAGGAGGTGGAGGTTGCAGTAAGCTGAGATGGAACCATTACGCTCCAACCTGGGCAACAGAGTAAGGCTCCATTGAAACCACCTTTACAAAATTTTAACTGAGGAAATTATGATGGTGAAAGAAATCAGACCTAACCCACTCCATCTTATTTCTATCCTTTAAGCTGTCCTTGTTCATTCCTGGGCATAGGCTGAACTAACTTTGGGAAGGAATTCTGTTCATGGTTTGACTCTGAAGCAAAATTGGTAACAGCCCTTTCCCAAGTAGACCCCCTCTTGCCTGGGAACCAGTCTGCCTTTGCAGGACTAATTAGCTCCAAGATTAAAAATTACAGTTTAGGGGTCATGCAGCCTCTGGCTCCAAGAGTCTGAACCTCCCCAAATTGCTCCTGGGGATAACATCACTACTGTAAAACCTAACAACAGTTCTTGAGATACTTTGCAGACTCTGCACTCCATGGATCAGCTGATACCACCCAGACCAGTAATCTGGCTCAACCAGTTCTGCCATCCCACCCAGGAACAGAGACAGCAAGAAAACCTTGCTTTAAACCCCCTATGATTCCATCTCCAACCTGACCAATCATCACTCCTCGCTTCCTGAGCCCCTACCTGCCAAATTATCTTTAAAAACTCTGATCCCCAAACGCTTGGGGAGACTAATTTCAGTAATAATAAAACTCTCATCTCCTGCACAGCTGGCTCTGTGTGAATTACTCTTTCTCCATTGCAATTCCCCTCTCTCGATAAATTGGCTCTGTGAAGGCAGTGGGCAATGTGAACCCATTGGGTGGTTACACCGCTTAAAAAAAAAAAAACGAATCATGAATGTCTCCTCTACCAGACTCAACTGTAGAAGGGCAGGAATGGTGTCTTCTTTTGCTCTCCACTCTGTTCCCAGCTTGTAGCTACATAGTGTGTGCACAATAAATATTAGCTGAGTGGATGAACCATTTCTTCTCCGTCTTTAAACGTAACACCTTGCTCCAAATAGATTTTCAATACATACGAATAAATGGAGAATGCCATTTTAAATCACTCAAAAGGGCTCTTGCAGAATAAAAGACTTAGAAGAGAAAAAGTTGAACCTCAAGGCTCAAAAATACAATCATCTTTCCACTGTTGATCTATGAACTCATGAAAGAGAAGGTTCTCTTAGAGACATGGTAATGTTCATCGGGGGCAAGGGATGTCAAAACATTAAATACAAGTTTGCAAACTTTTCCTTTAGGGCCTGAGAATTTTAGCTTCTTGCCAGTTATGATTCCCAAACTTTGTTAAGTGGTCACTATGTGAAAACAACATTAAATAGGAAGAAATGGAAAGAGAGTGGTCTTACAAATCCATGCAATTCAGGCCAATTTATTACGGTTGTCATTTCCTTTAATTTTTGAGAGTCAGGGTTTTCCAGTGTAAATATACCAGGAAGCATGATGGCTCTCCAGACACATAATGGTCAAATGATCTGCTCTTAGGGCATCATTCTTTCAAGATTCAGAAATAATTTTCCCAGTCTTGCCAATGTCTCAATGATGAGTTTGAAATTCTTCAAAGATGATTCCAGTTGTTTCTTCAATTTCTCTGGTGGTCTTTACTTACCTCACATCCCTAAAAGTCCTGTGACTGAGATATCTCTTACTAATTTGATGTTAACTTGGTTCTAATCTGACGGTAATAAATGTTATTAACATTAAACAAAGATTTTATTAAATGCTATCTTCCCTGCATTGTGTTTTATTATAGACATTGCTGAGAGAAAATTTCTCTAATCAGACCATCAATTATACCCTAAAGGTAGAAATTTAGACTAAAATGTTGAAAAATATTAGACATTGAACCTTAATGACATGTTCTGACAGAAGAAAGGTCTAGGAATGGCTAAGTGAATATCCCCTTAGCTCAGAACCATATTCCAGTTTGCTGAAGTGTCCATTAATTTTGCCTTGACATAAACTGCTCCCCAAAAGCCATTAATCGCGTTTAGCAAACGAGCCATTTTAGAACAATGGCCCACAATCCCTACAACTTTAAATTTCTAGCTCAAACAGCAAAAGGCCAGGCCAGTAGTCTCTTATGTACAATCCTACAACAAAAATTAATGTTATTTAATCAACAACAAATAAAAGGCAAATGGAGGGTAGTGTGAAAGAAATAGGGCTAGAAAAAGTTTGTTTTTTTTGTTTTTGTTGTTGTTGTTGTTGTTTGAGATGGAGTCTCTGTCACCCAGGCTGGAGTGCAGTGGCACAATCTTGGCTCACTGCAACCTCTGCCTCCGGGTTCAAGCAATTCTCCTATGTCAGCCTCCCGAGTAGCTGGGATTACAGGCGCCCACAACCATGCCTGACTAATTTTCATATTTTTAGTAGAGATGGGGTTTCACCATGTTGGCCAGGCTGGTCTCAAACGCCTGACATCAAGTGATCCACCTGCCTCAGCCTCCCAAAGTGCTGGGATTACAGATGTGAGCCATGGAGCCCAGCCAGTTGTCTTCTTTATCCAGGATTCTCCATCTTTTTCCTCATGTACTTCCATTTGGTCTTTGAGAGTGACTTCCCTGCTACGCTTCTTGCACAATGGCCACTGATATCAGTAAGAGCTCTGCTATACGTCCGAGAAATGGGAAGGAAGGATTCCTAACAATAATACCAATTTATATCCATCTGAGATGATGTTTGCCTCTTATTTAGAATGGATTTTCTTGGATTCTTCAGTTTATGGACCTCTCTTGCAGCATTAAGAACTCCTTAAACCATCTGCCCTTCATTTGCTACTACTAAATAAAGCCTCACCTGTGTAAACAAAGAAAGGAATGGAACCATTCTTGAACATTACATGTTGCAAATTGGTTCTTGAGGGAACAAAACATGGACTAGGTTATATTATAAGGCCATTACTATAAAGGCTAGTTGTTCCAAGGAGCCCTAACTGACCATCAGCTGATGGCTCCTCTGGATAAAAGCCCCCTTCCCAAACCAGCTGGGAGGCCACTGCCCTTGATGTACTCTGATTTACATCAGAGAAACACATGGAACAGATGCAAATGATCTCAGGGCTCCGTGGGATTTCCTCTGAGTGATTTTCATGCAGGCCTGGTGAAGCAATGACGCAGGGAAGGGGACTGCATTGGTATATTTATTTTAATCACTGAAAAGTTTTCATTTATAATTCATAGGTACTTAGACTGCTTGGGATGCCTTATTAAAAAGGATGTCATCTCTCTCCCTCTCTTTTTTTAAATCATTTTATGACCACAGGAAAGAGAAACCTCTTAAATGCAATATAAGAATAAATTGTTACCAAAATAGAAGCTGGTGACCATTACAGTGCTATCCAACCACTATTTATAAAACCATCATCATCACTCTATGAAGAGAGGAACATATACTCTTTCAAGCTAGTACAATTAAAAGGTTTTTTAAAACTCAGCACCATTAACAGTAACTATCTGGTGACTACTAAATATACCACTTTTCTCTCTCAGAAGATCCTGGCTGGGTAGCTCCCCAAAGTCAGGACGTGAACAGTAAGTATCAAGAGAGGGGTCACCGGAGTAGAATAAGTTACTTCAATATGTATTTAATGGATGCAAGCATTTATCAAGAATCCAGCACGGTTCTAGGTACTTTGGGTTTTGTTTTGTTTTTTAATGTAAAATGTGTAATCTATGAATGTAATCTAAGGGACCATAAGGAACATGGCTACCCGAGTTTATCTCTGGCACTAAATTTAACATGAATCTGATGGTCCTAAGAGGGAATATACAGAGATGTGTTCAGAGTTGATGCCATATCCTGGAGGAACTCTACTGGGGACACAGCCAGTAAGAAGTGATGGGCTATTAAAGAGTGCACCCGGGAAAGGCATCTTTGGAGAGGACAAGAAATCACTGTGAGTCCAGGAGTCTGGATGGCCTTGTGTCTGCCTGAGAAATCTGAAGGACTCTCACTATCAATGTTAAAGATTTAAGTGTTCCGGGTTCTAATACTTTATTCAACATTTTCATCTTCTTTGATGCTTTATTTTCTCCTTGCCATGGATTTCCCTAGTTCCTAGGCAGAACTAGGCAGAAAATATAAATGGCAAAATATATAAATAAACCTTTGGTGCTTAGTTGAAACTCTATCTATAAACAACTATACTTCCTTATATTTTAATGCTCAGTGCAACAGTATTTTTTTTTTCTTCTTTGCTTTCTGCTTATTAAACTCAGAAACCAAAATAATTATGCTTTCCCACATGGAGCAAGTTTTTACTATGAAAGTTAAATAACAGTGATTCATATGGCCCTTGGCTGTCTCCAAGCCACCTGAGCAGAAGGTGAGTTGTCCCCAGTAACTGAACAAAGCTACAAAACATTAAGTGACTGAATTAGACAGTCACTGATTGCAAGCAACAGTTCTGTCTGGCTACCTAAAGCAGAAAAGGCCTATACTGGAGAACTATTCAAGAATGGAGAATTGACAGAAGTGTTAGAAAAACAGGCAGAAACCAAGGGTGGCTAGGGCAGCAGGTCTTACCACAGGAACTATCTGCTCAAGACATGGCAGCCAGCACCAGCACACTAAACTCAAGCTAGCTTTCAAAGCTTTCTCAAGTGTTGCTTGGTCTCTGCAAGACTTCTCCCACATCCAAAATCCAGAATGAAAGCATTCGATTGGTCAAGCCTAAGTGAAGTACCCTTGCTCTACCTGCTAGGGCAACAGTCCCCAACTTTTTGGCACCAGGGACTGGTTTCATGGAAGACAATTTTTCCATGGACTGGGTCGGTTGGTGGGGGTGACTTTGGGATGATTCAAGTACATGACATTTACTGTACACTTTATTATTATTACATACTCACCATAGTTTAGAATCAGCGGCAGCCCTGAGCTTGTTTTTCTGCAACTAGACAGTCCCTTCTGGGGGTGATGGGAGACAGTGACAGATCTTTAGGCATTAGATGCTCATAAGGAGCACACAACCTAGATTCCTCACATATGCAGTTCACAATACGGCTTGTGCTCCAATGAGAATCTAATGCTGCTGCTGATCTGATAGGAGGCGGAACTCAGGTGGAAATATGAGTGATGGGGAGTCGCTGTAAATACAGATGAAGCTTTGCTTACTCGCCCACTGCTCACCTCCTGCTGTGTGGTCCGGTTCCTAAAAGGCCACAGACCAGTTGGAGACCCCTGGTCTCCCGTGCTAGGGCACAGGAATAGAGAGTCTCCAGCTATTTCTTCTATCTTCTGAGATAGAATAACTCTCCCTCCAAGAAAGTAAAAAAAAAAAAAAAACCAAATTAAAAAAAAAACAGGTAAAGGTGCAGTGAAGTATCAAGTTTCCACCAGGAAGGATGCAAATATAATTCTACCAGAGGAAGAGTGATGAAGACATTAACCCTTCCCCTCCGTGTGCTCTCTGCAGGTTCCCTGATCAAGTTTACACTTGCATTCTGGTTTTCAATAACAGATGAGGTAGCTTATATTGTCATTCACAGTATCCAGCAGGCCCTTGGCATTTGAAGATTCCATATTTGTACCTTTTATTCTTGGAGTGTAAACTTTATATGTAGTGCTTTATAATAGGTGTGATATTGTGATTTATAATAAGATATATTTGGTCTTCATTCCTGGCACACAACTCCTAAAACCCTTGGAATCTCCAAAATGGTAAGTGTCCTTTTGTATAGTATTAGGGTAACTGGTGGCTGGGGGCTCCTGGATAGCCTCAGAATGGGGGCTGGTTTCCAGGGGAACCAACCATATGATTAGAGGGCTGGGACTTTCAGTCCCACCCTTAACATCTGAGAGGGGAGAGTTGATCAATCATATCTATGTAAATGATTTAAACAATGGTGCCTACGTGATGAAGCCTCCATAAGAACCCAAAAGGACTGGGTTCAGAGAGTTTTCCAGCTGGTGAACAAAAACACATGCATGTCATCCATGTGCCCAGAGGGTACTGTTCCCTGGGGAACAGAAGCTCCCATGGGGAGCTTCCCATGGGGACAAAAGCTCCTGCACTCAGGATGCTTCCAAACCACGTTCTATGCATCTATCTCTTCTTCTAGCTGTTCATTTGTATCTTTAAAAAATCCTTTGTAATAAATGGGTAGTAGCAAGTAAAGCATTTCCTTGACTTCTGTGAGCCAGTCTAGCAAATTAATCAAACCCGATAAAGAGCCTGTGGGAACCCCCAATTTATGGCCAGTTGCTCAGAAGTACAGGCCGCAATCTGGGACTTGCGATTGTCATTTTAAGTCAAGGGCAGTCTTGCGGGACTAAGCCCTTTACCTGTGAGATCTGAGGCTATCTCCAGGTAGACAGTGTTAGAACCAGACCAAACTATAGGACATCCAGTGGGATTTCACTGGATAACTGTGTAGAATGGCGGGTGAGAATAGAAAAAGCAGTTTGGTTTCTCCTATCTCTTAAATATTCTGCTACCTACCATGAAGGGCTACAGAAAGGGTTTTTACAAAATAATATATGTAAGGCTCACAGCACAAATGTGAATGTGGAAAACTGGAGTCATTAAACCAGTGAGGAAACCTTGCTTGACACCCAGTGGCTGCATCTCAGTTTATGTTTGAGAATTTGGGGATCCTCTACGTTTCCTCATGTTTCTCACCAATGTCCAAGAGCTACTGTGATCTGAGTGGCTTTCCTTTGTTTAAAAATGTATGGGATTGGGATTATAGAGAGGGGCACTGAGGAAGATTAGAATGAAAAACATGAGAAGTAACAGTCTAAGGCATCCTCTCTCCATTTCTCTTGGTAATTACATGGGATAATATATCTCTAGGGAGTAGGTTCTCAAGTTAGCATACAAGAAAATAGTCATATTAATGTAACTGAGTGTTTGCACCATGATTCATTGAACTAACAATTTGATGGATAGGATCCTCCAGTGGGCACAGCAAAACAGGTTCAAATACTGCTTCCCTAAAAAAGCTCAATAAGTTTTTCTATTTCCCGATATTTCAATTATTTTAGATTAAGTTTTGATATGGTTTGGCTGTGTCCCTACCCAAATCTCATCTTGAATTGTAGCTCTCATAATTCCCATATCTTGTGGGAGGGACCTGGTGGGAGGTAACTGAGTCAGGGGGAGTGATTTCCCCAATACTGTTCTCATGGAAATGAATAAGTCTCATGAAATCTTATGGTTTTATAGGAGTTTCCCCTTTTGCTTGGCTCTCATTCTCTCTTGCCTGCCACCATATAAGATGTGACTTTTGCCTTCTGCCGTGATTGTGAGGCCTCCCCTGCCATGTAGAACTGTGAGTACATTAAACTTCTTTCCTTTATAAATTACCCAGTCTTGGATATGTCTTTTATTAGCAGCATGAGAACAGACTAATGTAAGTTTTTTTTAAAGTTTGTTGAACACCTACCATAAACCACATATTCACTCTATGCTGAAGATAAGACATGCTTGGACCACAGTCTCAGTTCCTTCTTTCTAGTTATCGATACAGAGAGTGTCTCTTCTTTGGATGATAGTGGGAGTGTCAATTAGACCTACCCAGAGAACAGTGTAATTCCTTAAGAGAAAGGCGGTGTCAGTCCACTGCATTGATGACTTAAGCAAGTGAGGTTATTCATGCAAGGGAAGAGGTAACTCCAGCAAAGCAAGATTCAGAAAAACTTTTTGTCAAGGAAAATGATAACTGTCAGGCAAATGGTGCAACAAATTTCCTTGCATTCAATCTGAAGTACAAACCACTGTCCAAATTAAAAACCTTGGAACAAGAAGAAAATTGAGATCATGCAAAAATGTTCTAAGGGTTTCCTTGACTTTTCTTCCCCTTCCTCCTCCTTCCCCTCCTCCTCTCCTCCTCCTCTTCCTCCTCTTTCTTTTTCTATTTCAACAGTAGATTTAAGCCTAAACACTTAAGACATCCTACTATTCAGGAAAATAGATTTGTTCTTTTAATAACACTCCTAAAATGGCACCATATAACCATCTGTTGTTAACCTTGCAATTCTGCATTTTTCACTCCTCTCTGAATATCAATATCACTACAACCACCCACCAGTCAACCCACCCCCACAAAAATGTTGGGAGAAGGTGAGGAAAAAGAAGTTTGGCAGGAAAAAAAATAATATTAGGCTACTCAGAATACAATTTTGTTAACTATTCCTCACCTCCCTCTCATGCTATAACTTAAACATTGAGACACATTTATAATATTAAATATTTTAAAAATGCCAGAAAGTGGAGGATACAGAGCAGCAAAAAACAAGACTGAGAGAAGTTTAGAGCTGGGAGGGAACACGGTGATGAATTCCATCCTCACACTTCACAGATGAGGAAACTGAGTTCCTTTGTCTTAAGGGGAGCCCCACAATGGCAGCCAGTTAGATCCAGCACAAGGACTACAGCCGAGTGAATCCGTATCTCACAGTCCAGGGAGTTCTTCAAGACACCAAAATACCTTGAACTTTATCATTATAAAGTTCTTAAGGCCAAGGTTTTTGTGACCATGTGTAAATGTCATTCAGAGAACCCCAAGACACTGCCCCTACCCAAGTGGTTGGCAAACTCAAGTGATAAGATATTAACCACTACCCATGTACAAGAGTTACAGACAAAAAATTAAGCTATTTTAAAAACATATGTGAAGCATATTGTGATAGTTAATTTTATGTGTCAGTTGGACTGGGTTAAGGGATACCCAAACATCTATTAAAACTTTATTTCTGGATGAGTCTGTCAGGGTGTATTCAGAAGAGACTGACACTTGAATCGGTAGACTGAGTCAAGTACATCTGCCCTCACCAATGTGGATGGGCACCACCCAATCTGTTAAGGGCCTGCCTGAATACAATGAAAAGGTGAATACAACAAAAAGATGGGGAAAGGAGGAATTCACTCTCTCTCTTCTTCAGTAAGGACATCCACCTCATCCTCCCTGGGATATCGGAGCTCCTGGTTCTTGGGAGTTAGTTACACCGTCAACTCCCCTGGTTCTCAGGCCTTCAGACTGAGTTACACCATGAGCTATTCTGGTTCTCCAGCTTGCAGACTGCAGATTATGGAGTTTCTCAGCCTTCATCATCACATGAGCCAATTCCCATAACAAGTCTCCTCTTACCTATCTATCTCTTTCTCTCTCCTACTAGCTCTGTTTCTCTGGAGAACCCTAACACACATGTTAAATGGCACATTCCTGCCTCCATTTTTGTGCCCAAGGACCTAATTAATAACTGTATTTCTGTACATAAAACAAAGGAAAATGGAAATGTTTCTGTAGAATTTACCAGGAGCCTCAACATTGTTGAAGTGTGACACTATCATGACAGACAACTCCAGGAAGACTATGTGCAGACTTTAGAAGAAAGAATGGTCATCATCATTTCTAATGAATGGAGCATTGGCTACCACATATGAAAGAGAGTTACGGACTAGCTACAGAGAAACCCTCAGTGAATGTGGGGTGTGTATATAGGAATACCTCTTCTTCAAGAGATGGGCAACACATTCAGAGGTAATTGGGTGCAGCAGAAAAATCACCAGAGATGTTCAAGCAATAAGTTTTCCAATCAAAACTGACAATGGTTAAACTCGAGGGGGTTGATGCAAGTGATTAGAAATAAATGAAGAGGAATGATCTAGGCAAGGGAAAACTGGCTGCTAGGGATGCCAAGTAGGCTTCATTTTGAATGACAACTCCAATCAACGAAAGCAGTTGCCTAGAGTTCTGTGTTGAGAGAGATGCGACATCTGTGTTGGGAAACAGCATTATGATCTTCCATGGAAGAACCATGTCAATGAAGTCTAGACCATAACCTTATGGGTAAGGGTGAAAGACTGGATATGAAAGATGCCTTCTAGAAGGCAGAAATTTGATTTGGCCACCCATCACGTAGATGTGTGTCCCTTGCTTGAAGAGACGAGTGGATTGCTTACGGTGACAGAAAAGCTTGGCTCATGGCAGAAGGCAGTCGGAAAAAGCAGAGGAGCCAGGCACATTCAGAGACTTACCTGACAGTGGAGAAAGAGGCAGTCTCAATTACATCCATCCAATCAGATCCTGGGATTCTCTGACATAGTATCTTCCCATCCTCCAAAAATGGCAGGAGTACTTGGAAAAGGCATACGTATAAAGCATAGAGTTTTGAGGAGCCAGGGGTTATTGCAAGCCAGGGGACAGTAGCCAAGTCTGGGGAAAGGGAAGCCTGGCTTATGCTCTGAAGGAGAAAACCAGTAAGTAACAGTAGACTTAATTGTTCAGCATGGTCCACATTGACTGATTTTCCTGCATAAACTCTCAGTGTGCTCCTCTTAATGTCCCCTTTCCCGTGTATAGCAAAGGGAACTTAGGGGGAAACTCTGAAGTCTCAATTCTAAGGTAAAAGCTGAGTAACTAGAGTATATCTTGACAAACATAAAATAGCAGATTAGAGAGGACAAAAAAATTGAAGGAATTGGGAATGTGGAAGAGCAAGGCAAGGTAGGTAAAGGGTATGGAAAATAAATACCACCAGAGATCTTGAAACTTGGGGATGAGAGAAAGACAGCCATGTATGCGTTGAAAAGGAATCTGCAAAATGATACAGGAACAAATAAATGAATGATGTCTCTACCCCATGAGAGATGGACATGTTTCTGCTTTTGCCACACCTTCTCGGCCCCCAGGGTTCCTTCTTCTTAGAGGAAGTCATCCCAGTGCATTTAAATTCAATCACGTACTAAAGAAACACCACAAAACTATGGCTTTGAAAATAAACCGCCGCAATTGAAAAGTCAAATGGAGCACATTTCCTTTAGTCTGATGCCAAACATCCTTTTACTGAATCTTCCCTATGAGCAAAACATTGCCAAAGATACTAAGATCGATGAAGCCAAGTCTCTGGCCTCAAAGAGTTTTTCAGAAGCTTATGATGCGGGCCATGTCAGACAGAGAAAAAACAACAAACGAAACATGTCTGGCTTCCAAACTTTTGACCAGGTGTGTTCACAGAGCTTACAGAACACTTAACCATAATCAGAGTCAAGTAACTTCAAAATAGCCGAATTTCCTAATTATCCATTTTAAAAAAAGAGAGTGTGAAGTGGAAATGCAACTTCAAAATGATTGACAAACATACAGAATGCAACAAACATACAGAATGTATACAAAATGGGGTCAGGCGCAGTGGCTCACGTCTGTAATCCCAGCACTTTGGGAGGCCAAGGCGGGTGGATCACTTGAGGTCAGGAGTTTGAAACCAGCCTGGCCAACATGGCGAAACCCTGTCTCCACTAAAAATACAAAAACTAGCCGGGCATGGTGGCGCATGCCTGTAGTCCCAGCTACATGGGAGGCTGAGTTCAAGGAGAATTGCTTGAACCCGGGAGGTGGAGGTTGCAGTGAGCTGAGATCACATCACTGCACTCCAGCCTGGGCAACAGAGTGAGACTCTATCTTAAAAAAAAAAAAAAAAAAAAAAAAAAAGAATACATACAAAATGAGGATTGTCTTCTTCCTTTGGAACACTAGAACCAAATACAATGCCTGGTACTTGTCAGATACTTAATTTAAATGACTGGATAAGGAAATGAAGCCAACAGCCTCCCACCTCTAAATTGATCAGGTCCAATAGGTAAGACAGGTTGAGAAACAAATAATTACAAGACAATATCTGAAGCATTGTAATGTAGCTATGTAAAAAGCTCTGTGGTATTCGGATAAGAAAATGACTAATCTTAAAGGAGAACTGAGTTTAGATTTCTAGGATGGTGGTCTCTGGAGTGGTTCATGAAGATTGCCTAGGATTTTGCTGTACATTTTTTAAAAACAACTTACTGTATAACCACAATTCAAACTTCATGCAGCCTAGCCCCATGGTGGGCTTCTAGTAAGCACTCTAAATTAATAGATGATCTCAAATCTATTGAACAGGTTTGGTTTTCTTTAACGTATATTGAGAAAATAGAAGTAAGAACTGAAATAATAGGGAGGGAATGCTTCAACCTTTAACACTCAAAAATCTCTTCCCAATTTAATTCACCAAAACTGCCCCTTAAATTATTCATTCTATCCTAATTAACTCCCCAGAGAGTCATCTTCAAGGCACAGTTAGTTGGTTGTTGCCTAAGGCCAAACTCCAAGCTAGCTCTGGATGTGGGAAGGATACAAAAGTTTCTTTGCACTTGAGAATTTCAGTTACATGGTAACCTTGGGTGAGACAGGGAGACCAAACTAGCTCATAAAGGTTACTGTTGAACCCAAAGGGACATATAGAATTTCATATCATACATTGTCATTGGTAGCTTATCAGAAAATGTCCCTTACAAAATAAAACTCCAGATAAGGGAGCATTGCCATTTCAAATATTTGATTTGAGATAATAAGATTCTTTCTAAGACAAGGTGATAATTTTCCTTATGTTTCCGACGTAGACTGGGAAATCCTAAAAAGAAGACTCCAGCAGGAAATCCCAGAGGAACCTCCAAGCTAGGCCTGTTGAGATAACGATGCCAAAAATCCACAGTCAGGCACTAAAATAGCTTTTTAGCAAGACTGGGTTGAAAGAACATTGGAGAAGCCAGAATAAGATGATTGAGTTAGGGGACTAGGAATCTGGCTCAAGAGAATAGTCTGTGAGCAAAAGATGAAAACTAGCAGATCTGAGTCAGGTTTGGGTGAACAGAACACAAGGTGGGCAAGGCAATGATGGAGACAGTCGGTCAAGTGTAGGGAAACAGAAGAGTTGAGCTCTCCCCAAGGCAGAGCCTAGCAGGCACAAGAGGGGATCAAGGCAGTAGCTGCAAAAGGAGTCACAATGGGAAACAGCGTCCAACTCTAAGGCTATTCCAGGAGGCTCTCCCATCACCCTCCTGTCCCCCCAACACACATACCAACGCACCAAACTTTTTCTTATTCATCCATTTACGTATACATAAGACACAACATTAGCTTTCCAGAGACCTGCTCTAGGGGAAAGTGGGATAAACATGTAGGGTCATCTTCTAAGCAAATGATAGGAAAACAGTCCTTTGTAAAATTTCGTCTATTTTGCTTGAGTCTGCAGAGGACCAGTGTCGTAGATTAAAGATGGCCACACATTCTTTGTCATCAACCCTGTGATACAATAGCAAAATCTATTTTGTCTTTGTCCCTAGTTCCCCAGGCACAGAGCTTCAAAAACCACTGGAAATACCTGAGCGACAGTAACATCTTTTGTTGTTCATAATGAACCCCTTTGAGCTATATCTTCATGTTATCAAGGTGACTCAAGGTGTACCCCTAGATAGTTTCCAGGAAAGTGCCAGCCACGTGGGTACATAATTAGAGGAACTTTCAACCTTGTCCCTGACCTCTGGGGAAATGGCAGGGACTAGAGATTGAGTTAACCACCAATGGCCAATGATTTTCTCAATCATGCCTATGCAATGAAGCCTGCATTGTTCACTCTTGAACAGTGGGGTTCAAGAACTTTCTGGTTGGTGAATATATGATGTACCAGAACAGTGATATGTCCCATTCATGGGGACAGATGTTCCTGCACTCAAGACCCTTCTGGCCCTCACCCTACATACATTCTCAGCTGGTTGTTCATGTATATCATTTATAATAAACTGTAAGTATAGCACTTTCCTTAGTTCTGTGAGTCGCTCTAGTGAATTGCCAAACCTGGGGGTTCTCCCAACCCCTAAATTTTTAGTCAGCCAGGAAGAAGTGTGGGTAACTTGGGCATATTCCACTTTCAGCTGGCATCTGAAGTGGGAGCAGTCTAAGGGAATTGAGCCCTTAACCTGTAGGGTCTGTACTATCTCTGGATGGTGAGTGTCAGAATTAAATTGAGCTGTAGGATGCTGGGTTGATAAAAGTAATTGCTGGGAAAACAGTGGCGCCTCATCATGAGGTGGGGTTTCTTTTTCTTCCCTTTGAATCTGGTCTGGCCCCCATGTCTGCTTAAATAAAAGAGGGAGCAACACAGTGACAGTTCCAGGCCTCAGCCTTTGGGAGGCCTGGAAGCTTCTCCCTTTGTGCTTTTTTGGAAGCCCTGAGCCACAGTACGTTAGAAGTTCAACCGCTGTGCTGGAAAAGCCACACAAAGAGCAGAGGCCCTGAGGAGGAGACAGCCCAACATCCCCGTAGTCAAGCGGAGCCTCCGGAAACCTCAGTCCCGGCTGCCTTCTGACTGTAGAACGAACGTCGAGGAGAACCAGGAGAATTGTCCAGTGGAAGCCAGTGAACCTCCATTTGCTGTTATAAGCCACTAAGTGTTGGAGTAGTTTGTTGTGCAGCCATATAAACTTGGCACCAACAGCACAGCCAGTCTGAGGTGTGTGGAACAGTCTGAGAAAGGAATATTTCATAACAAATATCAACACTCATTTCAGTTTGTTCATCCATTTGTTTATGCATTAAACAAATATTTATTGAACCTTACTTTGGGCTGTGCTCCAACTAGGGACTGAGGGCACAGATGAAAAAGAATTCTTGCTTTCTGGGAGCTCCCAGCCACATTATCTCATTCACTTGTTTCCTTCTTTCATAAAGCTGTCAACTTTTATCTTCCAGCAGCATTTCCTTCTTTTGTGTCCCTACTGTCTGGGGTAGGCAAGATTTAACCCAAGTTCCCCTTCTCCATGCAGTTTTCTCAGCCCAGCCTGGTCTCTAAATTTCAATTTCTCCAACCCTAAAATAAAGCCCAAAGCAAGCTAATAAGATTTCTAAAAGATCGATAAGAGGTTAAAGCAGAAATTGTTAAGAGGCTTTATACCTTTAAAAAAAAAAAAAAACTGCTGAAGAGGTGACATTTTACTGTCAGTTCTAAAATGTGACTGACTACAGAAATTCTGTGAATCATATTAAAAGCATTCACAAATGACCAGTACTGAGAACATCTGCCAGGCAACAAACAGGCTGGTCATTGTGTGTCTCTATGCATACCAGGGCTAATATGGAGCCTGAGAAGATGCACGCACATACGTTGTGGGATCCGAGGGACTCCAGACAGGCTTTTTCTACTTCCTACCAATATGACCACATGTTTCCGGGCATCCTTCAACTGATTTCCTACCATCCATCAATAACCTATAAACTTCACCCACTATGCCTGTGCTGGCTCTGCTGTTTATAAGCGAGTGTTTATTTAATGAATTTGCTTCATCAGAGATACCATGGGCATAAGGGTATGTAATGTTTTAAAAACATCTAACAATTGGGCTTGGCAGCTAAAAAAAATCAACACAATCAAATGCTATCACATTGCGAGGTTCAACAAACACAGTGAGATGTGAGAGCAGTGCTTAATAAAAGTGAATATAGTGTAGTATATTGAGCAGTCATTCAGGTTAAGAGCAGAAATGAAAACATGAACACAATGTAACTATTTACAAATTCTATTGTGGACATTGGCCAATAATTTACTTAGGTTTGATTATTTAATCAAAAGAGAATACATTTATGAAATCAAGCTACTTTGATTTATAGCATTTATGAAATACCATAAAGAGAATATATTTATGAAATCAAGCTACTTTGAGCTAGATTGTCATAGTTTATAACATTTGTTTTAATCCCAAGTGACTTTAAGTCTTTAATCTTATTCTCCTCATAAATATTCTGTAATAAGACACAGCCATAAGCATTTCTGTAAGTGTGCTTTTTAAAGTCCTGCTTGCTTTTTTATAATAAGCAAAAATTTGGAAACAGCACAGATGTCATTCAAATGTTTAACTGTGGTCCATCCATATGACAGAACATGCTACTCAGTAATAAAAAGAAACAAGCTCTTGATACATGCAACAACTTGGATGAATCTTGGGCAATTATGCTGAGGGAAAAAAATCTCGAAGGTTACATACTATATGATCCCATTTATGTGGCATTCTTGAAGTGATAAGTTATAGAAACAGAGAACAAATTAGTAGTTACCAGGGGTCTGGGATGGGAATGAGGGGGTGTAGTTATAAAGGGGTAACAGAGGATCTTTGTGTTAATGGAACTGTCCTGTATCTTGACTATAAAATGTCAATATTCTGGTTGGGATATTGTACTATAGCTTTACAAGATGGTACCATTGGGGGAACGGGGTAAATGGTAACACTAGAACTCTGTGATATTTCTTGCAACTGCATGTGAATCTACAATTGCCTCAAAATCAAATGGTACTTTTTTAAGCCCTGGTTAATTGTGTTCTGTGCTAAAACTCTGCTGAAACTTTATGTGAATACTATTTTTTATTACTTTACATTTTAAAACCAGTAATGTTTTCTCCTAGAAAACACAGTTTTCAAAGCAGTGAAACCCAGCTTAAGAATTATCTTGTTTTCAAACCATAGTTTGAGAAAAAAACAATTAAATATTAAAATGTATTCAGGCTATACTTAGGCAATATAAACCTTATATTTAAAAATTGGAGACAAAGATTTGGTGCAGCAAACAAACTGCTCCTTTACATACTAATTTCAGAGTAAACGTAACAATTCATACTTTTTCAGTAATATTACTTCTTTTGCCTACCATGTGCAAGGTGGTTTCACAGGTCAGTGACTTTATATCTAAATATTTTTTCCTATTTTTATAACTTTCCCTATCACTTTGATGGTTAATCGTAATCTCATCTCCTCACTTGGGAAGCCCCTAGAGTTTATGTCAGTCTCTTTAAATGGGAAAATGCAATGGTACCAGACATTTTGATAAGACAATTTTAACACTGCTCTTTTAACTTGGGGGCTTTGTAACAAAACCTAAAAACAATTTTTTTTCTCCCAAGTAATATATGATACACACGCAAACCTCCAACCTCACGCTTCCCCAGTTCCCCTCCATGGGATCGGCTAAAGCTGAGAGATGAGATGAGAGATAATAGGATGTGGAGTCGGGGATGGGGTTTAAAGGAAGTAATGGTGGTGAGGGATCCATTTTGTGCATTACTTACCCATTTAAAAGGTAAGCAAGCTAACATAAGCTGTGTTTTCCTTATTGACTCAGCTATATAAGCCCAGTCAGGTAACAATGTCCTCCTGGTTAAAACAGCCTCATGAAATTGGCTACATCCAGTTGGCCACTTCCAAGGCCTTGATGTAAAGATAGCCACTTGTAAAACAGAGAGCTCGAGTATTTTCTATTTTCTTAGTAAGAATTGCTTAAATATTTAGCACCCTTCCAAAAGGGCTTAAGGAATTCAGTGGTACTGGAGACAAAAATGCTCACAATGTCCAAGGACTAGCCAGCAGGGCATGGAAAATGAGCACCACCACTTAACCAAAGGCTGTATGTGAGCAGAGGGAACCATTTAGAAAGTGTAAGACATCTATGCTGGAAACAGCCAATCTAAGTCTACAATTTACTGTACTCTGGAGGTGGTGGCTAGAGATATAGGAGAGGTTCCTGCAGAGCTGCAGTCTACACAGCCACATGGCTTTCTCATTCACCTAACAGAGCTGCCCAGATAGCATGGGCCACTCACAGCAGAGGTCCCTGCCAGCTGGTTGGCCAATCCCCAAAGACAACCTATCTCTGGCAAACTTCCCACAGATCTCTACTAATGGCAAACAAGTTAGCAAGTGAAGTGAATGAGGACTTTCCTCTATGAAGGGGAAAGCTAAGAAGAAGAAAGAGCCCAACCCCAAACTTCTAAAAGTATCTAAGTAGTAGCTGGATCTATCTGTTTACCGTACTTGGGCAGATGACTCTGAAAGTGAGGGCTAATCTGATTAGGCCTGCCAAACTTAACCTGCCTCGTTTGCTTTTAGTTGCTTACTTCTAGTTAATCTAAAACCTATATACCTAAAAGTATCTAAACTCTCACTAGCTTCCTCATAGGTAACATCTCTAATATATAGGTCATCATGGTAACAGTTGCTTACATTGTTTTACAGGAATTTGAGGTCAGTTCTTATCCAGTTCAAACTGGCTGAGACCACCAACTCATCAACTAGGCCTGTATGAATGTCCGATGGGTGACTTCTGACATCAGAGGACCAAGAACTCCACCCTCAGATCATGCTAACAATGCCATTTCATGAACATACATCCTATGAGGAGCTATGAATTTTGACTATGTCTGTGCAGATCACCAATTACCTCCCTTTTCCTTACCTCCAATCACCTTTCCCCTACCTCCAATCACCTTTCCCCCCACATTAGACCATGCTGCTTCTTTATTCCATAAATATTCCTAAACCCCATCTTTGAGGAGGCAGATTTGAGATCTATTCTCCTGTCTCCTTGCTTGGCTGCCTGGTGAATAAAATCTTTTCTCTACAGCAAAGCTTGTTGTCTCAGTGATTAGCATGCTATGTGATGGGCATAAGGGGCCTGGTTGGGTTATTGCTTCCCTATTCTACTTGAAAGGGGGTATGAAGAAGGAGGCATGGGGGTGCTGAGAAAGGCAGGGAGCCAACCCACCAGTACACACACAGCACAGCAGTCTTGCAGTCCTGAAAACTCAAACCTGATACCTCAAACTGGCAGTGCAGCATTCTTACAGCATTACCGAGGAAGCACAGTTTTCACCCAGCCAGGGCACCTGGATAGGTGGTAAAATCTCCTAGGATGCCCATCCTTGAAGCCACACAACACATGCTTTCCTGAGGTGCTTGGAGTGAATCAGGCTTGGGGTGCCAACAAAGAGTTCCCCCTCAGGACACCTGGAAAGAAAGGTTGGAGGGCCGTCTAATTCTATTACAAGCATCTATAGTCTGATGGAAGTTGGCATCCTTTATATTTGTTAACTAGTAAAAGAGAACCTTTGCAAAAGATTATAATTGAAAATCTTTGGAAAATGTCAACTGGTGTCCTTCTATTATATGAAACAGCCTCATCCTCATCTGTCGTGCTGCCACCATCTCTTATGTTTATCTGACTTTTGGCCTTTATACTGCTTAGTATTGGAGAAGGGCATGGGAGTTACAGAGGGAGCTTCAGTCTCAAGTCAGTCCTTAATTTCAACACTGTTGTCACTGAACTGTTCCAGATACTTTTATGTAAATCGAGCAAGAAAGAGAGCTCTTTCTATAGTGAAAGTTATTAAGGAGAGATAAACAATATATAATTCAAAATTTATACAAAAAATACCTTTTATTTCTATGCTATAATAATGGCCAGTTACTGCAAATGCTTTTCTATTTTTATTTTAAAGAATCCAGATTTTGTTCGCCAGCAATGAATGGCTTAAAACCTAGGGTAAACTGTTAATAGATTAAATTATATTTCAAATGCCTAAGACACACTTGCCGTCTAAAGACATCCTGCGGTGATTTGTCTTGTGCAGTTAAGAATCCTAGCAAAAAGCCCCTAATTTAAATATAGATTTTCATGTAATAAGTCTTTACCTGGAATCAAAGGCTCATTCGTTGCCCTGCTTTCCTGTGTATTGTGTTCATTATTAAGAAAAAACCTTGATTAAGCCTATCTTTGCCTGTAGTGGTTTCCTGTGAACCGTGCAAGGCAGATTAAATTGATGAGATCTCTGGGAGTTTATGAAATGAAAAATGCAGCTGCAGACACAGTGACATTTTTATAACTAATATCTAAAGCTCACACAAAATAAACAACATAATAAAGCCAAGGAGACTGTATCAGCAAACAGATTAAATGGCTGTTATTATTATTATTAAACAGTAAGTGAAAGAACTGCATTCCGTGCCTCTGCTGCAGGACACAAAGCATCTGTCACCTACCTTCCATTTCAGATCTTAATTAGTGCTTCAGCCAGCAGCTTAAGGGGAAATTCTAAGCGAATGCTATAGACTGCGACTTTGAATACTCTGTCACCTACTGAAATTTTAAGGTCATTTAGGTCATTACTGAAAGTCATCATGCTCTGACCAGTCTGGGGTGTACTCAGTCCTTGAGCAAATGAGGGACAGAGAACAGCTGTGATACAGTCAAGCGGAGGGTATTTCCATTTACATATTTTTAATCTGAAGCTTCAGAATGTGTCTCAAAGTTTGGAGAAATCCTTATTTCTTTGTAAAGATATTCCACTCTTGCTTTCCATAATGTGCTTATACAAGGTTTTGGGCAGGTCAGACTTTGGAAAATAATATCACCTAAACTTCAAAATTCAGTCTCTTATTTTAAGGAACTCTCTTATTAATTTTTCAGCATTACACATAATTTTCAACAGAAAAACTCAGGTGATTCCTAATTGACCTGATTCTAAGTTTGATTTCTGCCACACCAGGTTTCCAATGTGCTAGTCACACTTTCATTACGGTCACAAGTCATGACCATACTCTATGTTTGGTCCCCGCATTAAAATTTGGGGAAACTGAGACAGAGATTGTCTGAGAAGCTAAACACTCTTGGAGAAATAAGAAACAGCTTCCCAATCCACACCCGAGCAAAGTTTATAAAACTGTGCTTCTTGATTTCTACCAACTTCATCAAACTTTGCCTTTCCTGCTTTAGGACGATTCTTTCTTAATTCCTGCCTCCTAAGTTGTTGGATACTGGAGGTATAAACCAAGAAAAAATGGACATGTTAAAATAAAAAGGAACTATCCTGGCTGGACGCTATGACTCACACCTGTAATCCCAGCACTTTGGGAGGGAGATGCAGGAGGAATTCGAGACCAGCCTGGCTAACATGGCAAAACCCCATCTCTACTAAAAAATACAAAATTAGCCAGGTGTGGTGGCGCATACCTATAATTCCAGCTACCTGGGAGGCTGAGGCATGAGAATCGCTCAAACCCGGGAGGCAGAGGTTGAAGTGAGCTGAGATTGTGACACTGCACTCCAGCCTGGGTGGCAGAGTGAGACTCGGTCTCAAACAAAACCAAACAAAATAAAACAACAAAAAACTTATCCCTATGATTGTAAATTTTAAGATCTAGAAGGTAATCTTACCTTAATGATGACAGATTTATAAGCAGCTTATCACTAGTAACACAGTTAATTAGTGATATAACTAGGAAATGTCTGGCTTTTCATTTCAATCTAGTTTACCCCCCAACCCCCACATTTAAACTTGTACCTTAAGCATAGGAAAGATTCTTAGGGAGTATATAGAATGAAAAATAAAAAGAGAGATAAATTAGAACCCGGAGTGCTGGCCTCATTCTGATTCAGAACAGAGGAGGTGAAATGAAGTGTATAACAAACATGGTGATGTCCTTGCACTTATTTAAGAATCTAAGCCCTGGACCAAAATTCCTAGAGAACCTCCTGATAAGGGAAATCAGTTTTACTGGGGAGAGATGGGAACATTAAAGGAAATGCAAGAAAGCTAAGAGGAAAATATATAGTGATAAATGATGACTTTTGGAGCCTTCAGACAACCTGGGTTTGAATCTGGCTCCAAAACATACTGGCTGTGTGACTTTGCACAAGTAAAGCTAATATAACCTCATTTTCTACCCCACAAACCCCTCCTAAGCAGTCGTCAGCGGTTCGTGCTAAGGGCTATTACTATGGCTACTGATGATCAGACGAGGTATCTGAGCTTGAGTCAAGGCAACACTGACTTGGGTTCAAACTCTGCAGAAAGGCTTATTCCAGTTTGCTCAGTGGTAACCTGACTAAGTCAGATATTCCTCATGTCAGAGTTTGAATATGATGCTTAGAGAATCAAGAGTGGAAATAACAGAAACTGAGACACCCATCCTAACACAAAGCATGGGTCCTAGCCTTGAGGATGTGGTTGATCTATCATCGTCCATACGACAAAGTATAATCTAGAGAAGGGCTTTTCAACCTTGGCACTACTGACATTTGGGGCGGTGTAATTTTTTGTTATGGGGAACTGTCTTCTACACTGTAGGAAGATAAGATATCCCTGGCCTCTATCCACCAGATGTCAGTAGCACCCTGTCCCCGGTTTTGACAATCCAAAACATCTCCAGACATTTTTGATGATGGTCCTGGCAAAACAGTTCCCAATTAAGATGCACTTTTCTAGACTAAGGCACCGTTGCAGACATCGGGAACACAAAGGTGGTGAAGATGCAGTTCCAGTCCTTGAAACGTCCTCAGGAGGCTGCAAGAGTCTGACATGAAAACATGGGATACTGGGGATGGGGAGTATAACCCAGGACTCTCCAGTCAGGAGACCTAGTACAGAAGAGGTTAAAGGAACAAGATATTCTACGGAGCAGTCAGCAATTCACTAGGGCTGCTCTGCTATCCAATGCTTCCATGAGAAAGAAGGCAGCAATAAACTCTCACCACCTCCCCCATTCTCTTAGAGCGACACTTTTAATATATATGTCAAAGAGCACAGCACAGTATGTGGTACTCTGTGATCCTGAATGGAGTTAAACTGCGCATCTGTGCAGGTGAGCCTCCAGGCCATCTAAAAAGTGTGCCTAGGCAGTTGGCATTCCTTCAGTGTAGACAGGCCTAAATGGCAGCCACTGGTGTCTTCTCCCCTGTCCCATTCCCATGGAGCTATAAATGGTTAAGCTATTAAGATCCTCAAGGCTATGGGATAGAGCCATTTATCAGCAGGTTGACAATACAGGTAAAGCATGGTACAGGAAAAATGTGGTTGTGTTTGCCAGTTCTGGTTTCACTGGAGGAAAGTTTAAAAACTGAGTCCGAAACAGCACAGTGCCATCAAGTTAATGCTTCACAGCCACTTTGGGGTTTCAGCAGGGAAGGGGATGTCCAGGGAGGGAGGAGCCAGCCTTGATGCTGTGTTGGTGAAGAGGAAAATGATTCTGAGGGAGAGGGATGTGGTAAAAACAGCTGGACCAGGAATCCTGGAAACCTATGCTCTACCCGCTGGTCATTCTCACAACTGTCTATGGGAACTGAGCAAATCCCCCTCTAAGAATCTTCAAACTCAATCTTTATTAATTAAGATATAATTAACATACAATAAAATACACACCTTAGGTGTTCCATATGATGAGTTTTGACAATGGAATACACAAATGTAACCATCCTGCAAAATAAGATAGAGAAGATTTCCAACGCCCCAGAAAGTTCTCTTTTGCTCCCTTTGAATCAGTTCTCCTCCCTGTCACCCAGGCCATCACTTCCTAATTTCTTTCCCCCTAGATTCGTTTTACATATTCCTGTGTACCATACAAACCAAATCCAAGGGTCATGCTTCTTTTACCTAATGTTTCTGAGATTCATGTACACTGTTGCATGAATCTGTAAGTTGTTCTTTGCACGTCTGAGAACTATTCCCTTGCATGAACACAAGGCAGTTTATCTGTTCTCCTGTTGATGAACATTTGGGTGGCATCCTGCTTTTCAGTTATTATGAATAAGGCTGCTGGTGATGTTATGGTAGGTGTGGTTTCACAAGCATATGTTTTCTTTCTTTTTTTTTTTTTTAGTTACTTCGTCTTTAAAATGGCAGGTTGTTCCATGATTTTGTGCTTTCTACAGAGGTACCTCGGGGATTGCTATAGGAATGAAGAAACAGAAAGCAGCAAATGCAAGACTCTTTCCATCATGCTTCCACCAGAACTGCTCTTCTGTTTTATAGCTGAGGCATTTGTGTAAGATGTCATTTGAAAGAAGGTTTCCACTGTGTTAAAACAATATTTGGAAACCACCTCAATAGATAATCTCTAGTGTTCCTTTTAGCTCAAAGAATCTATGATTCCTTAATAGTGTCAAGGAAAATATTCCATGGTTTAAATCTGAATTATATCCTCTAAATATTCCATGACAATCTCCTACTCAAATCCCTCTAGTGAATCTTGCATTGCATGGAAAAATACAGTACAATCTATCAGCAAAACCTTCACAATTGCTCTCTGAGTCAGTCTGGATACTTTCAAGGACAATCTCCAATACATCTACTTCCTCCGCAGTTCCAGTTATAGGAATCTATTGTCCTCACAAAACAAAATTGGCAACACCCCACTCCTCACTTTTGTCCAGGTTCATTCTGCTACCAGAGTGTCCTTGCTGACTTCATCTGCCAAAGTTTCAGGCTTTTCTTTTAAACCAGATTGGAATCCATATCCTTCTAGAAACCTTCCTAAGCCCATTAGGATATTTGTGCATTTCCATTAGGACATACGTGATATCCATGTTTCACATCAGAGCTCCTTGTGCATGTACCTATAGTCTCACTTCTAAATTACAAGAACCAAGGCAGTCCATCACATCTTCCTTCTCTCTCTCTCTTGTTTGTTTCATGTCTAACACCAAGAATAGCCTTTGCTCATAGATGGCTAAAATCAGTACTTGAATTTGATCTGTGAGTATATGTGACTGTTATTTTCCTAATTCTCAAACCAAATGAAAATCCAAGCTGTTCACAGAAACAATAAAACTTGTAGGACATCCATGGAAAATTCATCCTCAAACTTACCTTCAGCATTGACCTTTCAAACACATGGTCATTTTTGTAAATCCTGCCCCCAACAAAACTACCACTAGCACAAAAGGCCCATGGAAAACTATTGGTGACTGTCTCTTATGACCACTGGGGTATGGTTTCCTATGAAACCCAACAGTAGCTTAAAAACATGCTTCCTAAATCCTTGCATTACCAGTTTTGCCCATGATCTAAGTCAACAGCTATCTTCAAATGGGTTAAAAAGCTCTATCCGACTCCTATCTCGTCATGCTCCAGCCCAAACATTTCCTTCCTTAGCTTCAGATGCTATTCCTTCCCTTTCTTTCTACATCTATTTAGGTAAACTGAATTTGTATTCCTTAAACCACCTCCTCCAAATCAATCTCATTACTCTACAGAATTACTTTACTCCAACCATATATCCTCCAACTTTTGCGTATCCTGGAAACCTTACAACATTATGCAAAAATAGATAATATCTATCCAAAAAAACATGCACTGAAGCAAAAGAATGGACTAATGTCTTCTGGAAGATTCCACTGAAATTATGCCAAATAATAAAATTTTGGGAAAAAGGAAACTTTAGAAAGCATTCTAGATAATTCATAGTTCTCTCAGATAAATAACTCTTTCAATACCAAAATCACTTTTTTTTAAGCATTTTATAATTAAGTATAACTAAAAAGTGTAACATTGTCCTGCATTATCAAATAGACTCTTCTAGGAAGAAATTAGCTTTTTATCTCAATGTTTCATTATTTTCATTAGGAAATGCATTGCCACGGCATGCTGGCCTGTCACACAAAGAATGCCGCAGGATGACTTAGGGATGGTGCTGTCCAGGGCTATGACCCTGTAATGACCTCAGAAGGACATTTTGGAATCCTGGGTCTATTGTTCTGCTCCCAGGCTGTAGCAGGATTCTTCTTTCCATCTACTTCTCTGCTTCTACTCAGACAACCAGGTATATTCAAATGGTATCCAATATGAAAATAAACCATTTTTCCAGAAAGGACAGGGTGCCCTTCTATGAGTAAAGAGCATGAATGATCATGTTTGTATAATTCAAATATAAATGGGCATCATGCCAGTAAAGAGTAAAACCTTATGAAGGCATGAGGTAGAGGTGTAGGGTACAGATGGAAGGAAATAACCCACAGAGGAAAGGCTTTCTGACCAAAGGGAAAGGAATATTATAGGTAGTAACTGGACAGGAAGGTATTTTAGCCAAACTCAAAATCCATGAAGGTGCCTCCCACTGTAGCCTTATGGAGAAGCTGATGTTCACCAGAGGCTGTGGACACCTGTTTTTTTAAAAATGGCAGTGAGGGTGGGGCCCAGCACTCATAGCAAGGATGTTCATATACACACACGAGGACCAGAAACAAGTGACCAGTGCTCAAGAAATGCTGATGAAAATGGTGCCATACTTTCAAGCCCAAATGTAATCATTTGTAGGCACAGAGACTACTATGGGTTGACAACTTTGGATAGATGGAAAGAGCCAGCTGCAGGTGGGTGTCATGGGTACCTGTGGGTCACAAGGCAAAGGAGGTAGAAGGGGAAGAGCTGTTTGTGCATCCA
The DNA here is from genome assembly GCF_037993035.2 of Macaca fascicularis. Lineage (NCBI taxonomy): Eukaryota > Metazoa > Chordata > Mammalia > Primates > Cercopithecidae > Macaca > Macaca fascicularis. The sequence goes on along the minus strand of NC_088381.1, from coordinate 139,996,985 downwards.
CCACACAGTAGCCAGCGTGGTCCTTCTAAGGCATAAATCAGATGGCATCACTCCCCGACCACATCTCTCCCATGACTGCCCTGAGTAACCACAGTTAAATGTAGATCCTACACCACGACCCATGCACAAGGTCCCCCATGTTGTGGCTGTCCTTCCTCCTTCCCTGCACCATGCTGTTCTCTCTTCCCTTCCTCACCTGCTGTGTTAGTCCTTTTGCAGTGCTATAAAGGAATTCCTGAGACTGGGTCGTTTATAAAGAAAAGAGGCTTATTTGGATCACAGTTCTGCAGGCTGTACATGAAGCATGGTGCCAATATCTGCTTCTGGTGAGGCCTCAGGAAGCTATAATCACAGTGAAAGGTGAAGAGGGGCCAAAATATCACATGGGAGAGCAGAGACAAGAAAGATAATGGGAGGTCCCAGCCCTTTTAGACAACCAGATCCTGTGTGAACTCATGACCTCAGGGAGGGCACCAAGAAACATTCATGAGGGATCTCCCCTCATGATCCAAACACCTCCCACCCACCTCCAATGTTGGGAATCACATTTCAACATGAGATTTGGAGGGGACAAATATCCAAACCATATCATCCATGGTCCAAGTCTCCCAGCACTTTTGCTATTTCAACATGCCACATTTGTTCCCCCTCTAGGACCTGGGCACTGGCTCTTCATTTTGCTGGATGCATTTTGTCCCCAGATCTCTGACTGGTTGCCTGCATGTTAAATCAAAGGCCCTTCTTTGGCAAGAGCTTCCTCAACCACCTTGGTAGTCATGTAACCATATCATCCTACTTTACACTCTTTTTTTTTTTTTTTTTTTGAGATGGAGTCTCGCTCTGTCACACAGGCTAGAGTGTAGTGGCATGATTTCGGCTCACTGCAACCTCCACCTCCCAGGTTCAAGTGATTCTCTTGCCTCAGCCTCCCGAGTAGCTGGGATGACAGGTGCCCATCATGACACCTGGCTAATTTTTGTATTTTTAGTAGAGACGGGGTTTCACCATGATGGCCAGGCTGGTTTCGAACTCCTGACCTCAAGTGATCTCAGCCTCCCAAAGTGCTAGGATTACAGGTGTGAGCCACTGCACCCAGCCTACTTTACATTCTTTAGAGCACCTATTAGCACCTGAAAGTATCTCCGTGGTATTTTTCTGCCTCTTCTGAAACACTGGTTCTCAACTGAGGATGATTTTGTCCCCATGTGACACTTGGCAATGATTAATGACATTTTTTATTATCTGAACTGCAGTGGGGATGGGGATGAAGAGAGGGAGGAATACCGGCATCTAGTAGGCAAAGGCCAGCAACACTGTTAAACATCCTAAAATGCCCAGGACAGATCCGTACAACAGAGAATTACCCAAGTGAAAATGCCAATGATGCCACGGTTGGGAAAACCTGGAAAACAATGTAAGATCCTCAGGGCCGACACTGTACCATTAACTGCCATATCCCCTGCACCTCTAGAAGCTACCTGCCACATAGCAGATGCTCATCAACATGTGTTAACTGGCTGGCTAAGCCTCTCTTCTTCTAGGGTTTCTCCAATGCACTGATGAGGACTGTCTGGTATCAACACTAGATCATCCTACATCAATATTTGTATATTATTTTCATCACATATGTATGTACAATATCCATATCCATTCATGTTTAGGTATCTCTACATCATACAGGACTATAAGTCCAGCTTGCCACACACTATTACTGGTTAGTCTCAAATAATGCTTTTGAATGTGTCATTAGAAATTCAGGAGTTTAAAGATTCCTATTAAGGAAGCAGATCCTTAACAGGGAATACAGAACTGATGTCTGTATCAGTGCTCTAGGTGGACAAACAGGTAAAGGTTGGCCCTTATAAAATAGCGAAGCAACAAAGATTATTCCAGACTGAGTGGGCCACACATGACAAATGGGCTTAGTGAGACCAGGTGTGGTTGATTTAGAGCAAGTCAACCTCGCTAAGCTGGAACTGTGTTTCCCAGATTTCTCTCTCCTGCACGGTCCTGGGTTAGCATAGACCCCCAAGAGGCATTTCATGTGACATCTGGAAGAAGGAACTGAAGCAGTAGCTGTAGTCTTTTGCACTGGTGTCTTTGAAAGTTGATGTGCGGCCAGGGGCTATTGCGGCTTTTGTGGGTTATCTGCTGGCTCACCAGCAGATTGAGGGGGCAGGAAGCAGATGGGCCTGTCCAGCCCTTTCCAGATCTCCTTCCTCACCTCCTCTGACTCCTGGGCAGATGCAGGCTGAGTTCCATGGTGAAGGGCAGTCGGCTTCTCCTGGAAGTCGCCTCCATCATGGAAGTTCCTTGAAAGGCAGCAAGAGACCAATGTGGGTTTCAGTCCATCTTGATGGATTCCAGCTTATCCCCACGGGTTCTAATTTGTCTTTGCTTCCCCAGCGTCACGTCCATTTTCCCTTCCGAACTGCCTACCCTGCTGGCCTCAGGTCCCAGAATCAGAGAGAGACACAGCAACTTCCCACTGTCTGCTTAATGAGAGCCCACAACTGCATAAGTCAAATCCAGAGAAGAAATCCTGTAAAATAATCATGTGATTCTGTTTCTCTAATCGAACCCTGAGTGAGACACTAGGGTTGAAGATTTGGTGCCTTCTCATGCCCTTCCATATTCTGAGACATGTTCCATGTCAAGATTGCCACATAACTGAGATCCAAGTGGATGAAATCTTATTAGAAGGAAATAGATTTCAGCATGTAAATAAACTTGACTTTGACTCCAGATAGTTAGTAAATGATCTGTTAGATAAAGTCGTCATACTTATATAGTGCCTCTGACTGTGATTATTCCCACAAAACAGGCTGGATGTGCCATTTTCCTTGTTTTTCTTTATCATAATTACTTGTTTGATTGTTTCCCTTTATCATACTTGCTTGTTCTATAAGATAATCACTTTCTCAGACATTTGGTGAAAAGCCCTTCGATCACTTGGGATACGTGACTTGCAATGTTTAATGATTGTCATCCAAGTAATTAAGCTTACTGGAAAAAAACAGCCTTAAGTCAGTTCTGTCTCCTTAATTCTCTAGAATTAAATCTTATTTTGCAACTCTGATTCTGTGCATTAAATATTTTGCATTTGTATTTATGAACTCCGCATAGAGTACACCTCACTAAATATTCTACTGGGTAACTCCTGCACCATTTTTTAATTGTTGAGATAGAGCAATGCTGGCATACTGTGTTCTAGGGAGAATTCTCCTTGTTTGGTCTCTTATCCATTTTGCTTGAACCACACTACAAAGATGACAGCATTCAATGACCTTAGCAGAATCTGACAGTTTATAAAGGCAAATTAGCCAGCCCAGGGTCAGAAATTATAAACTACCATAGATTTTAATGATTGTCCTAGGAATGGCTTTTAGAAGGTAAAGACTTAGAGCTCAGAGGTGCAGTGACACCAGGGCAACAAACAAGAAGAGAGTGGCAGGGGAGAGACTGGATCTATAGACCAGCCTGCAGTAAATGCTGGGGGACAGCACTGACAGAGAGAGAAAATAAAGCACAGACTAAACAATGATGGAAGTTGACAAGGCTGATAGAGGCGTGCTTCTATTTTGCACCTCTCTCTGTGTCTGACACACACACTTATACACCCACCCTACCTGAGTAAAGCTGATGAAAAGATGAGAACACTGACCACAACCCAAACTGGCAGCCATTCAGAAGCAACAGTCCTCAGGCCTGATTATCTCTGGGTAGAAGTCCTTTGTCTTTTACAATACAACAGCCACTTCCTCTTGATTTTATGGATACATAAGGCTTGAAGGACTTTAATAGCCTAACTTAAACAGAGCAGCGATAATACAATTTGTTCATGGACTTGTAGATTGCATTATTGTCCCCAATTCTTCACCGCTCTCTGCGTCCATTCCCTTGCCATAGCCTCATTATGAGCAACGTACTTCCCTACCCCTTGACTTTGGGCATGGCCATGCGACTTGCTTTAGAAGCGACAGTACACCAATTCCAAGACAGCCTGAAAGATGTGCAGAGCATGCCCCATCTATCCCCCTGTCCAAGGAGAGTGACCCCGAGGAACAGAGCCATCCCAGCTGCGTCCCAGCCAGCACCTGCAGTAGAGCAGTCTGACAGAGCCCCTCCAAACCACACAGGCATGGGCAATAATAATTAACTAACTTTTGGTAGTGGTTTGTTACATAGCAATAGCAAACTGTTAAAACATCAGACCCGTCTACAAAATAAAACCACATGCAGAACCCTCTATACCAGTCAGATAAAAACAGAGCTGGTCCAGCGGAAGCAGGATTTAGGTCTTTAAGTCCCCTGGTCCTCGCTCATTATGATGGCTTCTGGGGCACCTCAACCCACCAGTTTGAAAGCTATTACTCTAGCAGAAAGTGCACTCCATCAGGAAACAGGAGTCTTGAGTCTGAATCTGCTCCATCTCAATTACTCTGACACTCAGTTTCTTCCTACATGAGGAAAAAGGGACTGATAGTACTCGGTCACCTACCTTGAGGTGATCAAATAAATATGTGTAAACATATAAGGTACACTAATATAAGGCACTGTTCCCACCATCACCACCACCATGGTCATCCACATGTTGGGGGGCTTGCCCCAGCTACTCCCTTTATCACTGTCTAAGCATGAAGTGGGGTGTGTGTGTGTGTGTGTGTGTGTGTGTGCATGTGTGTGTAAGTGTAGGAAGCCTGGCAGGGGAAAGAGCTGGTCATTTTCAACAGCCCTTCCCGTGGTCCCCACTAAGTTCAAATGAAAAGTGGGACACCCCATAAGAGAATTGTTTTCTGCATTTGATTCAGGGGAATGAACTTTATATTTCCAGAGTCTGTTTGTCCCCCTGTGTGTTTCTTATGTTCAAGGTAACAACAAATGACCTCCAGGGTCTGAGCCTAGATAAAGCAAGGCACCCATAGATGGGGGGCGGGTCTCAGTCAGATGACAAGACCAGGATTTTGGAATCACACCAATCTGGGTTAGACTTGGAGTTACTTACTAGCTGGGTGACCTGGTTGGCAAGTCATTTAGCGTCTATGACACTCAATTTTCTCATCTGAAAATGGTGATGACATTCCTCATGCATAGGACTATTAGAAGGACTAACTGAAATGATGCCTGTAAAATGATTAGTTCAGTTTCTAGGAAACCAATAAATGATTCTTACTGTAATTATCATTGGACAATCCACGATTTCACACCCATTATTTCACCCTAAGAGGACCATTGTGATTTCTATGATACGACAGGCCTTCTAATTAAAAGCCTGAACTCTGAAGACTGATGAATGAGGCTTAGAATCCTACTCTGCTGCCACTCAGCACCTTTGTGACCTTGAGCATAGTGTTGTATCTCTTAATTCCCGGAGAAGCCAGGTCCCTGCCCCTAAAACTCTGGCAGCCTGGTAAGGGGAGCACACATCAAAACAGATTCCTATAACCACCACCAATGAACTGCATGAAAGAAATGCAAACGTAAGTGGTATAGGAACAAAGAGAGAGAAGAACTAACTACATGGTTTGTGTTGGAGAGGGTGAGGTGCTGCTGCTGGGACAGCCTCCCAGGCCATCTGCGGCTGAGAGCACAAGGACTCCTCTCCTATCAACATGGTAAATGCCACCATCTGCTAATGTGACAGGGACCATCAGCATAAACCTCGTATATTTTAGAGCCATATTGCTCTAAGACCAAGAGCTCTGCATGCCAGTGGATTCTGGCTTCTCAAGGGGATTAAACCAAAGAGCCAAATAGCTCTGTAGCCAAGGAGGAAAGTTAAACTGATAAATTGGCAGTAGAGAGCAACCTATCTGGCTCCTTTAACATGTTTAGTTAAGAAACATCCTGGACCCAGATTAACTACCAGATCTCTAGTTGAGGCTGCAGATCTGCCCCTCTTAATGAGCATACAATGATTTAAGCAAATGGTCTGAATGCTCCTCTGAGGATCCCTTTTGAGTGCACACTGAAGGGCCATTTGAAGTGTCCTTGAAGTACGTACCCTGGTGAATGCTGCTGGCCACATATATAGAAATGTGGTCTTCTTGTGGAAGTGGTAACCTCTGCTGGGAAAATGCATTTTGTCAAAACCCTGTTTGGAGTGGAGTGACTAACAGATCCTGGCAATCAGGATTGTCAAGTGTTCTAGAAGTTTCCTAGGCCTTTTAATATGTATATGTGGCTTTGTTGTTCAAAGTGTATTTTGAAGACATAAATGTGGATTGGGCATGTGACTCATCCTTGTCTTCTAAGATTCTATTAGATGGGTAATGTGTAAGTGGAAATTATATAGACATACCCTGAATCCTACTGAGAGATGCACGAGGTTGATCTAGCGCACTAGGCTACCACTTCCCTTCCATGTGGAATGGCCATTCACCAGTTAAATTTGTTTCTGATTGTCCTGGAAGGAAAACAGCAAGAATATCCATCCATTCCTGAGATGGTATCTGTCAGCACTTTAGTGCCTTTTTTCCATGTAAGGAGAGTTGGATGTCATTTACTTTAGCTAAAAAGAATCGATTTCTTTTTACAGTAACTGTGGAAAAGAAAATGTTACTCCACGAACTGGCAGAGCCAGGAAAGGTGGAAGGAAAGGATCACAGATTATTATCAATCTAAGCCCTCTTCTCAAAGAGCTGTTAGCCAAGGTGATCAGGAAAAAAAGAGCAGAAGGAGAGTCTTGCAGGCAGACGTGTTCAGATTTGATTTGGGGAACAAAGAGAAAAAGCCAACAGGTTTAAGACTGGAAAGTAACCTCACAAAAGAAGAGTTTCAGGGCCTGAGTTGGTTGGTGTGTGCAATGGATTCTAGAGGGATCAGAGTGAGGCAAGGAGCAAGGTCAGAGGCTGCTGGGTGTGACTAGACAAAAGATGTAGGCCTGGTTCAGTTTCTTCATCAGCAGAGCGTGGGCAATGTCACAGGCTCCCCAGTCTCACATGGTCCTTGTGACACTTGTCTGGGTCAATGAATATAAAAGATCAGACAAAAAGTTCTTTTCCCCCAAACATTTCTGGTTTTCATTATTGGTCACTCTACGGCCTTATATACCAAAGAAACAGGTTATAGACTTCATGTAGAAATTTTACACACAAAGTGGCATATGAATGTCCATGTTGGCACAAGAAAGAGAAACTGCATTTACACTCTGATGCTCAGTGAACTAATTTAGTAGCGAGGGGAATGGAAAGAAAGAAGGCAGGGAGACAGATGTCGCTGCCTCCCTCTTACAAGACCATTAGACATGGTAGACTTTCTGCCAGGAGAGTCAATCATTGACTCTTCTCTCTTCTCCTCTTCTTCTCTCTTCTCCTCTCTTTCGTGTATATGTGTTGGGAGGGGCTAAAGAGGCCAATGAGGCACCCAGACCATGGTGCCCATAGTGATGAGAAGAGTCTATTACTTGCTGCCCAGAACGCTTTACATATAAAAGAAGAAAGTCGTGGTTTCCATAGAACCACCAGTCTATTAGCAGGGTAATTTTGGACAACATACTCTGAGTTAAAATAAGTCTCTTCATGTGTAAACCAGAGATGAGGACAATGCTTTGCCAGGTGGTGAGGGTTAAATAAGAATATGTATACAAAGCAGCCAAGGATGTCTGGAATACAGCAAGTCACCTGGTAAATAGTGATAGCTGTGTAAGCCTGAACAAAAGAACTCTACAGTGAAAGCTGCATTACTGACTTTTTAAGAACAGATAATTCACAACATTCTTCAAAAAATAGCACACACTCAATGTCAGAATGTTTTCTTTTGAGGTGGTAACAAATCTTGATACTTAGCAATGAGACTGAATATTGGGATGGAAGGAATCTTGGATTGGGAGTTACAGATATCCAGGCTTGTGGTGTAATTCTCAAAGTACTGTGAGGTATTGGGAAAGTCACTTCCCTCTCACTTTACTTTGCCATATCTCAGGTCTTCTGTGTGTAATTTTGTTACACACAGCATTGCAAGGTAGGCCAGACAGGCAAGGGTCAACATATTTTTTAAGCACTTAATATGGTATCTGTCCATTGTAAGGCACAATATAAATTTCTTCACTTAATGAAGAAATAAAGTGTATATACTGTCTAATAAGCCTAAAGCATGCAGATTAACCTACTTCTACTCCAGACCATGTTTATTTCTGTATTGTCATCTATTTTGCTCTGTAATTGGGCAAGAATACATTTACGCATCTCTGCATTGCATTTTAGAAGCCAATTCTTTTCATTACTTCCCATAATTAAATTAAAAACTTTTTTGTCCCAGCTCCAAAAATGCTCTCTCTCTCAAATTATAGAGCTTAAAATCTCAAAAACCATCATTTTAAAAACTGAGGAATTCCTGAGGAGATGGCAGTGGTAGCAGTGACACAGTTTTGGATCTCCCAGAACCCCTACATGTAAAGAGACAGAGCAATGAAATCGAAAAACCAAAAATTAATGGACATTTACAACAAAACTAAGAGACAAGGTATCCTCACAAACATCAAGATACAAAAATAAGTAAGGATAAATCACAAATAGCTACACAACTAGCCAGCACCTGCTCTCAGAACAAGGTCCCACACTGGAGAGAAACTGCTGGGGAAAAAAAATTAAAGTTGAGCAAAACAGAAAGAAAGAAAAAGAGAGAAGATTCAGGTAACAATGGAAAAGGAAAAAAACACCAAAAAAATTTACAAAGCAAGTTTTTTTTAAACACTACATAAAAAAACAATAGAAGACAGAGCTCTGTGAAGTTAGAAAAATCTACCTGAACAAAGTCTCTTTCTAAAACGTGAGGAAATGAGCAAGAGAAAGGCGCGGAGGCAAAATTCCACACAATATTGCTATAAGGATAAAAGAGAAAAAAGAATAAAACAACATCCCCACAGATATTGAAAGCACACCAAGAAAGCTGGCTCCAAAATCAGATCACAATTCTAAAATACAATTTCCAAATTTGCCAAAAGACACTAAGAAAACATGCTAGACATGAAGGAGCGATATAAATTGGAACTAGAAAAAGTTCAGAAATAAGGTGACAGAGCTTAGAAAAGAATTAGACATTTTCTTAAGAAGGTTTAACTAGAAGAAACTTAAGAGGGAATAATAAAATCAAATAACTCTTCAGAAGTTGAAGGAGGAAATGAATTTTTTTTAAAAAGTCAAAAGAACTGAAGAAAGGTAAGAAGGCTTCAAGAATGTGATAAATTTTGAAGACAGACAAGTAAGATGCAACAGAAGGACAATGGGAGTCTCTAAAGAAGGCAGAAACAGTAAAACAAGAAAACGTAACAAATTTTAAAACTATAATTCAAGAAAAACTTTCCTAAGATACAAAAAAAGAAACTACTTATGTGAGAATAACAACCCATAACTATCAACATCAAGACATATGCTAGTAAAATGACAAGACTTTAAAGAAAAAAAAAAATCTCTATGGGCTTCTTGGCAAAAAGAGAATGTGACTTGTAAGAAAAAATGAAAACTGGATTATCACTAGAATTTGACAGTGTTTTATGCCAGGATATGATCTAATGCATTTAGGGCACTCAATGAAATAAAATATAAGCCAAGGCTTTTATATCCAAGCAAAAATGAACATTAAGTAGAGAAAACATTCTTTTCAACATGCAAGAACTCAAGGTATACTGTTCCCATAACTTCTTCTTAAGGCAACTACTACAGAATGAGCTTTGGACAACCAAATGTCATATCATTGACGTGAAGATGGTGATGATCATCAAATATATGAAACTAAGAACTAACATTAAATGGGGGTTAAATGGAAGAGAGTATAGTATTAATAACTATTATCTGATAAAATAGATTAGGTATAACTATAAAATAATAGAGGAAAATGAGAATAGCATATGCACAAAAATGTTTTAACTCTTTTTAGTAATCATAATTGGTGCTGGTAGTATTAATATTGTGTGTGTAATGTGGAAGCATGCAAATGAGTAATTACGAGATATTCTAATCTAGCATACTCTATGTCCTTGAGAACCAAGATTGTTTGGGCAGGAAAAAGAAGATAAAAACCCTGTAGTCCTGAATTGGAAATATCAGTATAAACTCATGAGGTATTTTGCCTTTAAATATATTTAAATACATATAACATCTATGTATAGGTATAGAAAAAGCTATATAGATATAGATGTGGATATTTCCCAGCTTTGTCCATTGAAAAGACTCAGTAAAACAGAATCAAGTCAGTAGTCATGAGTATCTGGTTTGTGGTTTTGACATTTTTTTCCTATCAAAAAGAACTAGGGGAGCAGGGTGCATTCTCAGAGAAATGGCTGACTCTTGGTCTGGGGCAGGAAATACACAAGGTGAGCCTGTAATAAAAAAGGAAGGAAGCAAATAGTGCTAGAGCTGTATCAAAAGGAATCCAGAGCCAAGTTGAAGAGGCTTCCACTGGCCAAAAATGGGACAATTTGAGCTTCAATAGGGATAAGATTTGCTACAGTTTGATACTCTTCCAGGACGTTTAAACCTAGTAGTTCATGTTGTTGTTGTTTTCTTTAATTGGTCACCTTCTGAACATGACAGGGAAGCAATTCTGTATCTTGAAAACTAGGTAAATAAAAGGAAAAATGAGCATTCAACTGGCTTTTCATACGTGAAATCTATCACAAGGTAGCCACACAGTAATTTAAATTTATTCCATCTAAGATTTTCCAGCTAATAAGTGAAAATGAAATGACAGAATATCACCATTATGCTTCTCTCAATCGATCTAAGTATTGAGTACCTATGGCCTGTTCACATCAAAATACAGTGAGAACTAGATGTCCTGTGCCTCCTGATGGAAAAAAAAAACTCATTCCCATCTATAGTCTCAGCAAAAGGATAGGACTTGCGCTTGACGAAACCCCTGTATCCATCTGCTGATATTCAGGAAGTTCAGAGGAACATGTTACACCGCACCATGAGTACACAACCAGCAAAGTCCACCCTGGGAACCCCCAACAGGTCTAACAGTCCAAGTTCTTCATCAGACACATTGTATGGAAAAGGAGGGGACAATGGGGGAATGTATAGACTGAAAGATAAGTTAATATCCATGGAAAAGACTAAATGATTGTGGCTAGGGATATGCAATTCAGTGACAAAACTATAAACAGGCAAGGGAATAATTACTGGAAAACTCAAGAGAGTGGGTAATTTGGAAGGAGAAAGGAACTGTGGCTGGGAAGGGACACATGGAGGGGCTTCTGAAGAGACTGGTCGATCTATTTCTTTAGCTAGGTGGTGGGTTCGAAGTGTCCACCTCATACTAGTTCATGCTAAGTCATTGATTCTCAAACTCAAGCATGCATGGTAAGCTTCAGAAGGGCCTGTTAAAATAAACACCCCACCTCCATAGTTTCTGATTTAGTAAATCTCCACTGGAGTGCAAACATTTGCTTCTTTCACAACTTCTAAGGCAATGCTGATCTGGAGATCATATTTTGGGAATCTTTGCGTTAAACTATACTTATTTTGTGTAGTTTGAGTCTGCTTTTAATTTTTCAATAAAATGTTAAATGAAAGATTGAATGGGTGGAAAGATAGATCACTAGAACTTGGAAAAAATTCTTATCAGTATCATGAGAATATTGCCTTACTATGCATATATATCTGGTCTCTGTTCTCTGATGTGCTATACAGCTGATTCACATGTTTGTTAAATATCTCATTGTGACCTCTGGATCTTTTTCTCCCAACCACTATCTGAGAGTTTCTCAGTCCAAGAGAAGAGTTGGAATGTCCTAGGGACCTACACTGAAGATACCTTATAATGGTTTATTGATAAGGTCAGGCACTGTTTTCCTTTTTCTCATAAGAAAAATATTTTATGCATAAAACCCACACCTGGGTATCTCTCTACAAACTTGCATTTCTTTTTTAAAGAACAACTCACTCTACTGCTTCTTCTACCAGAACTTCTCTCTAGAAGATTGCTACGGAACTATTTAGAAAAGATAAATTCTGGTCACACAGATTATCAACTAAATAAGTGTTTCTAATCTTCTCAACATTTATTCTCAGATGAAAATTAAAAGCAAAGCGCACCTGAGAGCCAAGAGCAATAAAAATGTGGTGTATGTTCAAATATCAGAGACTAAGCTAGTCATTTAAATCTTAGGAATCTTTCCTAGAAGGAAAAAAAAGCACTAGTAGTAAATAAAAAAACGAGTCTGAAATATAACAGAAAGAGCAAAATTCCTGGAATTTTCAGAAAACCTTGGTTATGCAAATAGCAGAGGGCACTCTCAAGATTTATCTAGCTAATACATTCAATTCCACAAATGTTTGTATGCCTGCTGTATGAAAAGTACAAAAATGAATAGAACATGATCCTTGCCCTCAGAATATTAACATCGGAAAAGAAAGCTGTACCACATTTTAAACTGTAAGACCAGGCAAAATGTGAGTGGTGATATAAGGAAAGTACAAATAATATGTTACTTGGGTAAAAATGGAGAGATTTTATTTATTAGAGGCAAAACCACATTAGGCCTGTCCCACTGCTCGAGGAGTCATCATCTGTGAGTTGCATCTGGAGTGTCCAGGGAGGTCTTCATATAATCGTTATTCCCTCCCTATACTACTGGCTGATGCCTGATACTCAATACATGCAACTTCACACTTGGTGTCTGGATCTGATTCCCATAGGGCCAGTATAATGCTCTAATAGCCTAACTGCTTGTATGTTTTAGTGCAGTGAATCTTACACTAGAGACCAAGGACCTAACCATAAACATGTTAATTTTCTACTGATTCTTAAATATTTGTGTGTTTAAGTAACAATCTAAACAAATGATAGAACCATAGTCAGATCCTTGTACTCAAAGTGTCATTCCCAGATCAACCAACAGGCATAACCTGAGAGCTTATTTAAAACACAGAATTCTGTACCCTACCCCTGCCCCTCTGTACCAAAGTGAGCAATTTAACAAGACCCCTGGTGAGTTATCTGCACATTAAAATTTGAGAGGCACTAAGCTAAACAGCCATCTTACAACAAAGCACTGTCGGGTAACTTCAGTTCTCATATTCGTGTTCATAATCAACTCGATAATAATTTCACAGTGCACTGTATTCAAAGAGCTTGCAGGAGTCCAAACAGAGAAGGTATGGGGGAACTGAGGCATCAAAGGCCACGGTGGCTTTGTGTCTGGATGTAGTTTTAGTAAAAATATCATCTGTCATGTTAGGTTAATGCTGCTATTTTGAAATTCTAAAGTTTTAATTTTTAAATCTGTTCTGTTCAAGTTTCATTTCTTTTATTTTATAAATGCATAAAAGCTATGAGCAAGCATAATTAGTTTATACATAGCTTTATGTTTGTACATATTTAAGTAACATAATAAAAATATAAATCAACAACTAAATTCACAAGACTGCTTTTCTTTAAGAGGGAAATATATCACTCAAAGTTGGTAAACACTGCAGTGGTAAGAATCAAGAGTGAGAATTCGTTTTGACAGAGAGGGAAGGAAAAGCACGACAACATGGGACAGCTGGGGATCCCTGACGGCGCCACCTAGATGGGGAGAGAGCAAAAGCGGGAGCACCCATGGGAGCCAAAGAAACATCTCTAAGATACCAGCCCATATGTAGCATTTCCAGGGCCTGAAAAGTCACCGTTGTTCCTCCTGCATCATTTTAAAAAACAAAACAAAAGATTAAAGAACGTTCAATAAGCTCCTGGGGCAAAAGCCTAGAGAGAATAATGCAATAATAATAATAAATAGCAAAACAACAATTGTCATGCACTTAGGCATTCTGAGAACTTTACCTACATTAACTCCTTTAAATTAATTAATATCCTGGACCAAGTCACTCCTTTGGTAAATTGTAAAAATGGTCAAAATCCTTCTGTCATAGGCAACCTCTGTTTCCTCCACCCTTTGAATCTGGGCTGGCCTGAATGGCTTTCTTTGACCAATGGAACATGGCGGAAGTGATGATGTGTCATTTCTGAGTCTAGGCTGCAAGTGGCCTTGCATGCTTCCAGCATACTTCCAGGGGCCCTATCTCCACCATGGGACCAAGCCCAGGCCTATTTATTTCAATCTGGGTAAGAAACCTTTCGCAATTTGATTTTCATTCCTTAATTAGCACATTAATGATTTTCTGTAATTTTTCTTAATTAGGGGAAAAGTTTTTTTTTTTCTGTCCTTATGTTTTCCCCTAAATTGTTACATATACAAAAATACATTAAGTTCAAGAGAACAAGAAGGTGGTGAATGTTGGTTTGATGATTGGTGCTATTCAGAGCAAAAGAGATAATGAAAGTTGTTATATTCCTCCTGTGTTTTCAAGAAGTTGGCTAAAATTGCACAAAGGGTATTAAGTTGCACAGATAAAATGGGACTTTTCCACCAAAACATTACTTTAAAAACCATTTCAAGGGGCTGAGGGTTTTGCTTTTCTTCCTAAGTGATACTTAAATACAGTGCATACCACATTTGACACTCAGATGTCCACATGTTGACTCTTGAAGACATTTTAAAAGGTAGTGCAAGCTTAGATTCCTAATGGGAAAGGAAGGCACCAGAATTGCTGTAATGCAAAGTGAAGGGGCTCCACAGGCCAGCTATGATCACTGCAAGGAAGGCCTAGCTTCCTGAGAGACAGGTACCGTTATATGAGAGATAAGAAAAGGCTATTTCCTAAGTCTGAAGTAATGGAGCTCTCAAATTCCTCCTAAGGTATTTTGTACACAGTGTTTAACTCTGAGCAGCAAGCCAAATCTTTGTTTCTTCTTTGGGGCCTTAAGACAGTCTCGTAAATCTGGCTTTTCTGGAACATTCCAAACTTTAAATATTCTGTTCTGTTCCACTGTTAAATCACGGACCCTGAGTCTGAACTTGTGATTTCATGAACGAGTAGGCTTTTAAGAAAATATATATATATATTTATTTATATATATTAAATATATATTTTTTATATATATAGTATTTTATATATATATAAAAAAATGATTAGGGGACTGACGTTAGATTGTCAACCTTTAGCCAATATAGGTATTTTAAAATAATGAACAAGTTTCTTAAAGTTAATTGTATTTTGCTTTATCAAAAATCTTCTACACTGTCTTCATTTTCTTGCTTCATTGTGTACGTGTGAAAACTTTCATTAGAAACTGTCGCTGGCCTTTAGACCAAGGAAAGGTGCTTTACAGTCAGGCACGCTAAATTAAAATCTTGACTCTACCATGTAGCAGCTACATGCCCTTGAGTTTCAGAGCCTAAATGATCTAATCTATAAAATGGAGACAATACTTATCTTGTAAAGTTCTGTGATTAAAAGAAAGTATCCAAAACCTGGCACACGGTAGAACTACAATAAATATGTACAAAAACACCCTCCAGCTTGGTCAACCTTGAGGTTTTGGAATTCTTTTCCAATTCTTAAGTTTTTATTTTCATTTCTTCTAAGGTTTTAAATATGTATTTCTTTATTCATATTTTCTGTACACAGACTAATATTGTTTATGTAAATGTATTTTGGTAAAGCAGAAGATAAACAAAAGTGAGGAAAAAAATACATAGGAAAATAGCAGAAGCTACTGTGTTAGGAATTAGAATCTTTTTCAGCTTCCAAAGGGAACCTTCTAGAGAAGCAGTACGTCACTGGTGAGTACGTATGGAATACAGTCAGAGAGATGTCTTGAATATACCCAGAGATTAACAGACAGACTTGCTGTTCCTTGGCCGGAACCATTTTCTATGCGGGACTACCTTTTCAAAACCCCGATGGAAGGAAATACTAAAGCACCAGACACTGACAACCACTCCCTACAAAAGCCCCTTGTCGGCTGCTCTTGTCTTCAACCTGAGTATTGTAAGGTTTGTCAACACCAAGAAGCCAACTCCAGCAATGCAGGTAGAAGGCAGGTAATAAAGAAGAGGATGGAAAGGTTATACATTTCCAAGGGATCAGAGAATGTACTAGTCTTTTAAAAGCAGTAATTCCTCCATAAGGACCTTACCCTTGTGGTCCCATCTAAGCCTGATTATCTTCCAAAAGCCCCATTTCCAAATAACATCACACTGGGGGTAGAGATTCAACATGCAAGTTTTGGAGATATACAATTCAGTCCATAGCAGAGAATGTACTTGTGAACAGAGATGCACGACACATCCAAGTGTTCACTTAGCAAAGTCCGACTTCACGCTCCAAAGCGTACACCTTTCCCAGACAGCAACCCCTCTGCCTTGAAGAAACGAGAGGCTATTAGCACAACAGTCCAGACACAGAGGCCTCAGAAGCCTCCTGCTGCAGCTACAGACACTCAGAAGCCTCCTGCTGCAGCTACAGACACTGATGGTGGTACGTTACCAGAGCACAGTGTTCTCTAAGTGCTCGGAATCATAAAACATTCATTTATTCTACAACTATTTACTGAGCAACTATTCTGTGCCAGGCACTGTTCTGACACTAGGAACACAGAGGTGAACACATCAATATTTACTTTTAAGTTTCATGGAGCTCAAAACAGTGGCAGACACTCAAAAACGAAATTGATGGATGAGTAAAAGAACATCTCCATAGACCTGTTTCATCTGTTGTTTCATTAAAACTGAAGCAGTGGCTGTCAGATCTGGCCACAAATTAGAATATCTGTGGACATAAAGGTTTTTGTATGTTTTTGAGACAGGGTCTCACTCTGTTGCCCAGGTTAGAGTGCAGTAGCGCAATCATGGCTCACTGTAGCCTCAACCTCCTGGGCTCAGATTATCCTCTGGGGCTCAGGTGATCCTCCCACCTCAGCCTCCCAGGTAGCTGGGATTACAGATGCACACAACTAAGCCCAGCTAATGTTTGTATTTTTGCTAGAGACAGGGTTTTGTCATGTTGCCCAGGCTGGTCTCGAACTCCCGGACTCAAACAATCCACCTGCCTTGGCCTCCCAAAGTATTGGAATTACAGGCATGAGTTACTGTGCCTGGCCGAACATACATTTTTGAATGTCAATGCCTAGCTCCCATCTCCCAGAGACTTTGATTTAAGTGGTTGGAGATAAAATTCAAACACTAAGATAAATGGTAGGAGAGGATATTGCTTGAGTTGCTTACAGATAGATTCATTTAGAAAACAAATATTTACTGAGTAACTATGGAAATCATGAATTCATTTAGGGAACAAATATTTACTGAGTAAGCTGGGAAAACTACGTGAAGACACTGGGAGCTCCTTGTAGTAATCTTGTGACATCTCCAACTGAAAGTCACAGAGTACATTAAACTGACATTCAAAACTGAATTTGTGACTCTTCACTCCCTTGTCCCCACGATGCCTTCTTAGCCTTCTTATATTCTTTCTTTCTACTTTTTTTGGTTTTGTTTTTGAGAGTCTCGCTCTATTGCCCAGACTGGAGTACAGTCATGCGATCTCGGCTCACTGTAACCTCCACCTCCCGGGTTCAAGTGATTCTCCTGCCTCAGCCTCCCAAGCAGCTGGGATTACAGGTGTGCGCCACCACACCTGGCTAATTTAGTAAAGATGAGGTTTTGCCATGTTGGCCAGGCTGGTCTCAAACTCCTAACCTCAAGTGATCCGGCCACCCAAGCCTCCCAGTGTGCTGGGATTACAGACCTGAGCCACCGCACCCAGCCCCTTATATTCTTTCTTATCCATGCTGCTGTCCAAACTAAAACTGGAAATCATTCCCGTCTTTTACCAGGCCTTGCCATTACTACCTTCTAAGTCTCTCTCAAACCTACCCCTCTCTTCACCATCCCTTTAGTTCAAGCCCCAAGCAACTCTCCCCTGTACACAACAGTGTCAACCAATTTTCCTGACTCTTACCACTGTGCTGGTGACCCACTCTCTGCTTGGCTTTCGGAACCAAATCCATGAAACTCCAACCTGATTACCACATTCCCATGTTTAGGTTCCTTCAAGAAGTCCCCATCACTCACAGGGTAATACTCAGTTTCCCAAGTGGAAATAGGGAGAGTAATATAGTTTGAAAGGGCTTACTACATTTGGCACTGTAAGTGCTCAACAAAAGTAACCATGACTACTAACTACTATGACTATCACTACTGTCACTTTCACAAAAACGTGCAAGTCTAAAGACAAATAATCCCCGCCAAAGCGACGAGGAAGAGTGGCGGAGAGCTCCTCACATGGTCAATGGCAGAGCTGTCTGAATGCAACTGCCCCAAGCTTTCTCTAGGGCAAGGGAGCTCCCTGGAAATGCGTGTTTCTATCTGAGAGCTCATTTAAGTGCCCCCAAAACAGGCATTTAAAGAAAATGATATTGTCCTGGGAATAAATCTTAAAGATGTGTGACTCCCTCCACCTGTGCCTCAGTTCAAACATTAGCTAGTCTACTTCCTGTGTGACCTGCTATTAAAGCTGCTTCTCGGCCGGGCGCGGCGGCTCACGCCTGTAATCCCAGCACTTTGGGAGGCCGAGACGGGCGGATCACGAGGTCAGGAGATCGAGACCATCCTGGCTAACACGGTGAAACCCCGTCTCTACTAAAAATACAAAAAACTAGCCGGGAGAGGTGGTGGGCGCCTGTAGTCCCAGCTACTGGGGAGGCTGAGGCAGGAGAATGGTGTGAACCTGAGAGGCGGAGCTTGCAGTGAGCTGAGATCCGGCCACTGCACTCCAGCCTGGGCGACAGAGCGAGACTCCGTCTCAAAAAAAAAAAAAAAAAAAAAAAAAAGCTGGTAATATATAGTAAATATTCAATAAAAACAGACTATTTGATCCTTTTTGAATAAATCAAATCATGAAAAAGCCGGCCGGGTGCAGTGGCTCATGCCTGTAATCCCAGCACTTTGGGAGTCCGTGGTGGGCGGATCACGAGGTCAGGAGATCAAGACCATCCTGGCTAACATGGTGAAATCCCGTCTCTACTAAAAAAAAAATACAAAAAATTAGCCAGGCACAGTGGCGGGGCGCCTGTAGTCCAGCTACTTGGAGGGCTGAAGCAGGAGAATGACGTGAACCCAGGAGGCGGAGCTTGTAGTGAGCCGAGCGGAGATCACGCCACTGCACTCCAGCCTGGGCAACAGAGCGAGACTCCATCTAAAAAAAAAAAAAAAAAAAAAAAAAAAAAGGCCATACAATTCTAAGGATGCATGGAGACTGATGCCTCTTAAAATGTGCACAATAAGAAAGAAATCCGCACATAAGTTCTTTTTATCCCAGGTTTGTTTCTGTGTGCCCTGTGGGTACTAGGGCTCTACACACTTAGCAGTACAGCGGCACATGTGATAGACATTTCCTACAACAATTTATCCACAAATGAGGCAGGTAACACAAATGAAAGAGGAGAACATGCAGTACAATTTTACAGGGAATGAGGGAAAGGAGGCTCATTCTGTGTGAAGGGAATAGTTACTGCTTGGTTAGAAGCAATTTTTGGTAATTGGGGCCCAATTTTGCCAAAACTTCCAAACATTTGAGAGAAACTGGAACTCTGTATTTTTACATACAGTCTCCTGATAAATGTTGGCAACTCTTTCAATTATCTCCAAAAATCCTGTGCATGTCAATCAAAATATATCTGCAAGAAAAATTTGATCCAAACTCTGACAGTTTGTGCTCATTAAGCTAAAGAAGAACAATGCCACTAAACTCTGCCCCTGTCCACACCGTCAAAAGAACAAATGCCCCTGCCTGATGGCGTGAAGGCATGGGGAGTGCTAGTGTTCAGCAGATAACCAATAGTGGCGCCTGCCACGTGTCCACATGACTTCACCCCTGTCAGGGATAGAGAAAAAGCAAGGACAGGAGTTTATTTATCTTAGCCAAGAGGCCAGGCAAATGAAATGACGGCAAATGCTGTGACATCGAAGTACCAGAGGCCTCCGGGGGAAGGGTCCAGAGGGTTCAAAGAGGACCTCCAGGAGGACAGGGGTCCCAGACCAGACCCTGAGGATGGAGGAGGTTTTGGAAACCATGGAGGGGGTTGCTCTAGGTGACAGAGGTGAAATAAACAACAGCACAGCTATATCAGGATATTATAACATCTCCCCCACCCCGGGCTTTTGGAAAAGTTTGTATGGTCCAGTTTGTTATTTTTAGAATTTGCTTTGTGTGGGTCCAGGAGAGGTATAAGCCACCTAACACAGTTGCTACCAGACATCAGAAAAATGACCCAGACATCAATGTAGTTGACTATATATTCCCGCTTTCAAAGTTTTGCCAAACCTCTGCATGCTACACGTTGCTTGGCTGATGGTATCAGGCTAAGAGCTGGTCCCTGCCCCTAAGGAGCTATAATCTGAGGAAGAAATACAGAGACAAACTGATAGGCAAAGGAATTGTGGGTGTGGGGGACAAGAAGGCACCCTGTCCGGAGAGAAGAGGTGGGCTGCATGCAGAAGCCTGCAGCTGGGCTGCATCTGGGGTAAGCGGCAGTCTTTCAGGCAGAGGAGGGGGAGGAAGGGTGTTCCAGGTAGCAGCAGCAACACAGATGAAGGCACAGAATGGTGAAAACTAGTAGTTTACAGCAACAGAGACACCCACCCTCTTTTCCACCTCTTCATTCTTGGTCTCTGCTAATTGCGGCCTTCCTATTTCTTAGCAAGACGGGAATCTCTGGAGATCTCTACAGATTTTAAAAACTTGTTCTATTGCCATTCATTCAGATTAAAAGCAACAAATATAAAAACCCACCAAAGACCAAAGTAAAGAGAATGATTTAACCTGCCGATGGTACATTCAGATGTGCTTACCATATCCCTGTGTTCTTGGCACAAAGAAAGATGCTGTTAATAAAATAAATTCTGATTCTATTTGTTTTGGAGCGGAGCATTCTCTGCTCAGCCACTAACATAAGAGGAGATAGCCACACACAGAGAATAGAAATTGTACCTCAAAGCTCAGTATTGGTTTTGATTTGAGCTTGGAATTGTTGCATGTTTTTTCATTTGTAACTATTAATATCAAAAGCATTTTTTAAGTTAATCTTTACTTCTTTTTGCTCTGAAAAGGACAATACAAATGTAGAAAGCTGAAGATTTCAACTCACTCCCAATTACTACTGTCGAGTTTCCAATGGCATGAAAAGGACACTCAAGGGGTACTAGGATGGCAACTCTTCACATTCTGGGTTTATTCCCTATTACATACGTGCTGCAGCAGCAGTATCCTCACCCTTTGCTTCTCTTTCTGACCAGCTTTTGATAACCCTTTCAATCCCCAAGGGAAGAGAAGGAAGGAGACTGTGGTTGTTTGTCTCCAAAGATGGTCCCTAATGAACCATGCCTCTAGGCATCCATGCCCTTGGGAACTTGCCCCTTCATCTGGGCTGTCCAGCACAACCAACAGAAGGTGGATGCTTCATGACTTGCAAGTTCAGGTTAAAAGCTTTGCAGCATCCCCCCTGGTCTCTCGGAAACTTCAGCCTCCGAACCCAGCCACCAGACTGTGACAAGCCTAAGCCATATGGAGATGCCATGTGTAGGAGCCCCAGCTGCCATTTGAGAGCCAGGGCATAAGAGACCCTAGTGAGACTCACCCAGCTGAGCTCAGTCAACCCACAGAACCTACATCTTGAGTACACAGCAAGACACAATCAGAAGAGGGATGCCAAGGAAATAAAAGGAAAACCTGAAATCAAAGAAGAGTCTTTTCTACCTGTGTACATGATATTGAAATTTGTAGCCCAATTGAGGTTTTTTTAGGACAGTTGCTAATTATCTTTGAGCTCCTGTTCCTCGTGATCACCTAAAGATAATCAAGGCATAAAAGTATGCATTTTCTGTGAATATATATAGAATTAATAAGCTCTATTTCATATGTCTGTTTTTCCTTTTTTCTTTTTCTTTTCTTTTTTTTTTTTTTTTTGAGACAGAGTCTTACTCTGTCACCCAGACTGGAGTGCAGAGTGCAGTGGTGCCATCTCAGCTCACTGCAGCCTCCACCTCCCAGGTTCAAGCAATTCTTCCTCCCTCAGCCTCCCAAGTAGCTAGGATTACCGGTGCGTGCCACCGCATCTGGCTAATTTTTTTGTATTTTTTAGTAGAGATGGGGTTTCACCATATTGGCCAGGCTGTTCTTGAATTCCTAATCTCAAGTGATCCACCTGCCTCGGCCTCCCAAAGTGCTGGGATTACAGGTGTGAGCCACTGCACCCAGCCCTCCTCATTATTTTTCAGCTTCCCTTTTTAGCTGGGAAAAACAAAAGCAAAATCTTCTGAAACAAAACAAAACTATCTCGTCCCCACTGATACCTTTTATGCAATAAAATCAACAACCGAATACATTGATGTAGACAACGCACCAGCATTTCCTATCTTTTCATTTCAATTATGGCATTTGCATGACACTGAAATATGGTTTTCCACTTTCACAGTGATGACATTCATTTTTATATTTGCTGCTGCACAGCAAAACTCTATGTATGTGTACAGTACATAATAGGCTGATGACTGGCAGTTACTCGCCCCATCCACACACATTCTCTCTGTTCCTTGTGAATGCCCTCGCCTTTGTTTGAAATCTTAATGTGTCTGTGAAACATCCAACTTTCCGAACTTTCTTTGAAAGAGGTGCAGCCAACATGACACTGTTACAGCCATTTCGAATTAAGAGAGCAAGTCCACTGGGGAGTTCTGATGAAACTTTTGCTGTCCTGACAAAGAAGGAAAGCTGTGGCCAGCACCACCACTTTGCACCTCCCACCTAGAAAATCTGCAGTAAGACTAGTCATTTTGTAACCCTGAGACAATAAGCCCAAGAATAAAGGCTGAAAGACTCCAAAAAGCAGAGCAGAAAACACAAAAGAAACTGGGTTTCTGACAGTATTGCCAATCTGTGTCACGTGAGAAAAAGAAAACCTACTTGTTAAAACCACCAATGATTGAGTTTTCTATTACCTGCAGCCAAATGCACTTCTGCTTGATAGGGCTAAATTATTTGTTAAAACTCAATAAGCTTTTGCAAGATTGAGCTCAATCATAGCTGCTCAAACATAATTTTCTTCAGACCATACCGTGGTCCACATGGCTGATGCACAGGTACATTTTCAACCACTCATTTAGATAGCTGACACATTCACACTGAGAAAGGACCTGTCATTTAAATAGCATTGTACCAAGGAAGAGCCAACTACTCAGGCTGACAGTCAAAAAAACATCAGAAGAAAGAGCATTAGGCTTTCAAAAGCACAGTGGTTAAGAAAAATATCAGAGTGATTTGTGGGAGGTGTTTCTCCCCCCTTGCTTGTTGTGTAATTGCAACAATATTCTTGCCTTTGGAATATACTGGCAGAAACAACTGTTGTGCTTATCAAAGATCTCAGCTTTGCTTTAGCAATTAATCACCCACAAAACCCCATTTATTGTTTCTCCTACTCCTCCATGGTTATCAGAATCCCATAATTAAGGTATAATGAAAGTAAACAATGTCACAGAAAACTAAATGTCTGTAAAAAAAGAGAGGAGTTAAAGCAAGATAAATGTTCCTAAAGATAGCAGTACAGCCAAATGGAATTGCCAAGGAGTTCTGTTTGTGTATGTGTTGGTGGTGATTAAAAAAAGTAATAATCATCTAAGTGGAATATTTAGAGAACAAATTGACTCTTGATGGATAATAAATTTCATAAATTTATATTGAAATTAAGCAAGCATGCAAATACAGTAAGATCCCTACATAAACACATCAAAACCAAGTAAAAGCAAGGTCATTTGTCTCTGAAAAGAAAAGTGGGGGTCACCAACCACTTATCAACAATATCTTGTCCTCTCTCCGAGATCTATACCTCATTACATTCAAAATGATTCAGCATGCAAAACAAGACACAGAACAATGTGAAAACCATTTATTTAAAAAGCCAAAAGATAAACATACTACATGTAGCTGGGGTGTTCCAGGAACTGCAGCTGGGCACAGTATTTACATGAGACACTCCCAGTAGCTAAGGCAAAAAAAGAAACACTTTGCTTTACATTGCTTCCATTGTTAGATAAAGAAAGCACATAAATTCAGTAGGAGAGTAGTATTTTCCTGTCCGGAAATTCTTTAGGTAATTTATGATACAAGAAACATTAAGAAACATCCTTTAATAAGCCTTATCTTTTTCTCACAGCACACAATATATTGTTCTTTATTTTTATGATACAGCTGTATAGTACATACATATCTTTAATTACTTCTTTAATGTTCATTTTCCCAATTAGATTGTAAACTCATGATGAGTGAAGGATTATTTCTATTCTGTTTACCTCTAGAACCTGGCTCAGTTTTTACATGGTCAATCAATATTTATTGAATGAATGAATACACTGCTTTCTTACGGATAAAATTTGAAACCCCAAAATCCCTCTCCCCAAGCCCCAAGGTAGAAATGCTTGCTCACGTGCATAAGGTGACTTGTAAAGGGTGTCTGTTCAGCACTCTTTGCAATGGCCATGACAGTAATAGAAAGGAAAACAGCTAGATAACCATCAACAAGAGAGGGGATTCACACAATAGAGTCTGACTTAGAAACTAGATACATGACAGTAATGCAGATTAAAACACGTTATGTGGAGGGAAAAAAAAGCAAAACTGTAGAGCAATGCTTGTAATACTTATATTGCTTTAATAGATGCAAAGCAGGCTGAGGGCAGTGGCTCACTGCTATAGTCCCAGCCCTTCAGGAGGCCAAGGAGGGAGGATCGCTTGAACCCAAGAGTTCAAGACCACCCTGGTCAACATGTGAAACCTCATATCTATAAAATTTTTTTCCAAAATTAGGTGGGCGTGGTGGCACGCACCTTTAGTCCCAGCTACTCAAGAGGCTGAGGTTGAAGGATCTCCTGAGCCCAGGGAGGTAGAGTGAGCCACGATCACACCACTGCATTCCAGCCTGGGTGACAGTGAGATCCTGTCTCGATAAAATAAAATATGCAAAGCAACACTACGTATAGTTGTTTCAAAACACGCCTGGGACAAAAGCACCAAATTTAAGATATTGGTTGTCCTTGAAGAGAGGAGAAAGAGATCAAGAGGGATATACATGAGGCTTCAATCATGTTGGTCATGTTCTGCTTCCAGGGCTGAATCCTGGTTATACTGGTATTCTTTATACACATACACACACACACTTTTGGTATGTCTAAAGTGTTTCATAATGGAAACAAGGAAAGTCTGAGAAATTGCTGTGGAGGATCCAGAGACCCAACAACTATAAGTAATATGGTATGAGATCTTGGAATAGGAAAAGGACACTAGGTAAAAACTAAGGAAAAATGAAAAACATATGGACTTTAGTTGATACACTTTATCAACATCGATTTGTTCATTGTAACAAAGTACTATTCTATTTTAAGGTGCCAATAATAGGGGAAACTGGATGCGGAGAATACGGGAACTCCTTGAACTATCTTTGCGACTGCTCTATAAATCAAACTGTTATAAGATAGGAAGTCTATCTTTAAAAAGTAAAGGGAGCTAAGGCCCGGCGCAATGGCTCACGCCTGTAATCCCAGCACTTTGGGAGGCTGAGGCAGGTGAATTACCTGAGGTCAGGAGTTTGATACCAGCCTGGCCAACCTGGTGAAACCCCATTTCTACTAAAAAATACAAAAATTAGCTGGGCATGGTGGCAGGCACAGGTAATTCCAGCTACTTGGGAGGCTGAGGCATAAGAATCGCTTGAACCCAGGAGGCGGAGGTTGCAGTAAGCTGAGATTGCACCACTGCACTCCAGCCTGGGCGACAGAGCGAGAGACCAGCCTAGGCAATATAGCAAGACCTCCCCATCTTAATTAATCAGTAAGTTAATAAATGACACAAAAACATCCTTCAAGTGTACCTTTCCCATAGCCATCCTTCAAAAAGACATAAGCTCACTTTGGGAGGCCGAAGTGGGTGGATCACTTGAGGTCAGGAGTTTGAGACCAACCTTGCCAACATGGTGAAACCCCGTATCTACTAAAAATACAAAAATTAGCTGGGTGTGGTGGCATGCACCTGTAATGCCAGCTACTTGGGAGGCTGAGGCAGGAGAATTGACTGAATTCAGGAGGCGGAGGTTGCAGTGAGCCAAGATTGCACCTTCGCACTCCAGCCTGGGCAACAGAGAAAGACTCTTGGCTCAAAAAAAAAAAAAAAAAAAAAAAAAAAAAAAAAAAAGAAAGAAAGAAAGAAAGAAAGAAAGAAAGAAAAAGAAAAAAGAAAAAAAAGGCTGAAGCTATAGCCAATTACTAAACCTAGTGAAAGTCTTTCTGTAGGAAGCTAATACAGTCCAAGTATGTCATTTGTCAATGATCTGACTTATTCTAGAAAATTAGAGAATAGAGTATTAATACATCTTCTGGGTTGCTGTATTCCTCTGGAGTATCAGATGGCTCAAGTTATCCTGTTTTAAGAGCTGAAGAGCAGTCAAACGTAATTTGGTTCCCATGAAGTGAGTATATCTGAGGACAGGAGCCTGCAGCAAATGACTTAGAACCGGCTTGGCCCCTTCCACTCTCCACCTCTGCTCTCCTGGCAGCTTCTCCGTCCTGCTTACTTAGGCCATTTTAATAGTGATGTGCAGCCAAACCATTTACATTCTCTTTAAAGTAAAATGGAGTAAGATTCCACGGTAGATAGGGTCATACTACATGGATTCCAACATATTTAAAAGGGATTGCCTTCTCAAAGTCAACCTCAGATGAGTCAAAAGTCACAGGAACATGGAGCCAGAGAGAAGTGGAGCTCAGCTCATCCAGCCTCTTTACTGAAAGATGAGTTCAGCAGACTCTAGGGAAGTTGGGCAATCTGGTCCTGGTCCCCTGTCTCCAGGCTCCAAAGCTCCACTCCCTCCAAAGCTAAGGGCACCTAACGCCCTCCTCATGTGAGGAAAGGAAAATGCATCCTCAGTGGTGTCCGGGACTCCTCTTAGGGAAGTCTAAGCCTAGCTGCTTACAGTAGACAGCAAAGGCTGGGGCCAATACCACACAGAGAATGGCCCAAGGGCTCCATGTGCCAGCAGGCAGCAGGGAGGGGGAGAAGGCCAGGAGCTGGAGCTATGGCAAGGGTGCTGTAGATCCGCGGAGAGACAGCTAGTGTGAAGTCCCCTCCCTGGAGGAAGGCAGCTGGAGGGCACGATGAAACTGGTACTGATTTTCTCACCCCAGTGCACAGTAAACATTCATGCCACTCCCTTTACCCCTAAATGCTTAAAAGAGGGGTTTATTTAGTAGAAAACACTGAAGGTCATAGGGCAACAGAGATAGCCCACCAGGAGAAGGACTTCAGTGCCCAGATGGCCACAGAAAATAAGGGCCTTGGAAATGAGAGCTACTGGGGAGGAGGGAGGACCTTCACTGAGTGCTGCAACAGGAGCCAGCCTGCACCAATCCCATGTTGACTTCAAGGATGCCACTGAAGACATCAGCAAGGCCAGGGTCGGCCCTGGTAACACTCCCTGGCTGGGCACTCTCCAAAAAGGGAGTTTGTGGCAACTGTCCTACTTTCCCTTTAACCTTCTCTAGGAAGACCTACCTTTTCACTGTCCATATGTGAACATGATCATTAAAAGCAGCAGCCCCCAGCCTTTTTGGCACCAGGGACCGGATTTATGGAATACAATTTGTCCATGGATAATGGGGAGTGGGGGGAGATCATTTTGGGATGAATAATTCAAGTGTGTTACATTTATTGCAATCATAGAAACTTTATTTCTATGATTATTATATTGTAATATATAATTAAATAATTCTACAACTCACCATAATGTAGAATGAGTGGGAGCCCTGAGCTTGTTTTCCTGCAACTAGACAGTCCCAACTAGGGGTGATGGGAGACAGGGATAGACCATCAGGCATTGGATTCTCATAAGGAGCGGGCAACCTAGATCCCTCGCATGTGCAGTTCACAGTAGGGTTCGTGCTCCTGTGAGAATCCAGTGCTGCTGCTGGTCTGACAGGAGGCGGATGGAGCTCAGGCAGTAATGCTCGCTCAACTGCTGCTCACCTGCTGCTGTGCCACTCGGTTCCTCACAGGCCAGGAACCAGTACTGGTCCATGGCCTGGGGGTTAGGAACCCCTAATGTAAAGGGTATAAAAAACAAATAATGAACTTTGTCCAACAAGGACCCATATTACAAAAGAACTACAAAGGCACTTTAAGAAATCTAAAGGGATTCTGGTTTTGTGTTTAGCCACTGTTGAAGGCTTTTTTTTTTTTTTTTTTTGAGATGGAGTCGCACTCTGTTGCCAGGCTGGAGTGCAGGGGCATGATCTCGGCTCTGTTGAAGGCTTTTAAAGAATTTTTATAATTAATAAAATCTGATGTGCTATATTTACCTGATGTCTTACAATGTGTCTTATAACAGTACCAATCTACTATAAAGCTGTTTCCAATCTCACTTCCTGTCAGCCTACTTGGGAGTTGGCACCCCGGTGTGGGGATGGCAACTGGGGGAGGGAGAAGGAAGGACTGTCCTTTGGAAACCTGAGGAGCTCCCAGCCAAGCTAAGCTGTGAGGTGGTGGTATATAGGAAGTGCTAAATCTGGCCAGGGGAGGAGGCTGGGAGAAGAAATTTGAATCATCCTTTCCATTCTGCTTTATGCCATGCGGCTCTCCCTCAAAGGAACTCAAACGTATTAGCATATGCAAAATACATAAAATGTTCTAATTATCTGACTCTAGTAAATATTTTTTTTTCCATAAACCATTTCCATCAAAAGACCAGGAAAGGAGGCCCGGGCAAGCCGCTTTTAAAATTCAACAGTGATTTCTCAGCTAAGAAAACACAAATTGGATAGAGCAGATAATCTTCATGTCTAACAGGAAAGATACATTGTAGACTAATCCAGTTTTGATCATCAGGAAACTAATACACAATGTACAGGAAAGTTAACTCAGATCACCTGATTTGGCCTACTTCCTTTGGCAATATTCATTGAAATGTACACTACTGGGTCACAGTGTTTATTAAATGCCATCCAGGCAATGTGCACTTATTTTCCATCCTTCGTAATATTATTCCAGAAAAATGGGAAGATTTTCCCCATGTGTATTGGCAGTAATTTAATTTGGTTCTATATGTGGCAGGCATGCAGTGAGTGTGTTTTAATTTTCCATTGTACTTTTATTTCCTGAATGCTTTCCATGTGCCAGTCACTGTTGTGGGCATAAGGAATTGAAGGATAAACCAGTCAAGATTATTGTTCTCTTTATGAAAATTAATTCTAATCAGGACAGCCATAAACACACAAGTGAACAGAATAATTTCAGAGAGAGGTAAATGCACTGAAGATAATAAAAGGTGCCATGAGACAGTGTCCTTTGAAGTGGGGCTGGACTACTTTACATTGGGTGGCCAGGGAAGACCGTTCGGTGAACAATGAGAACACGTAAGTTTTGCGAAGACCTAGAGCAGGAACGTTCTTGGCAGGGGAAATGGCATATGCCAAGGTCATACAGAGGGAATGAGCTTGGAGTGACTGAGGAGCAGAAAGAAGGCCAGGGTGACTAGAATATAGTGAACAAGGGGCAAAAGGTCAAGATGAGAAGGAGGGGAAAACAGGCAGGGGCTACAGCATGGAGAGCTCCCTACTGCGGGATAAAAAGTGTGGATGTTGTTCTGAGAGCAATGGGAAATGACTGGGGGATTTTTAAGCAGGAGAATGATCTGGTCTGATTTAAGCCTTCACAAGATCACTCTGGCAGAGGACAGAAAGGGGCTGGGAAGGGGTGGGGCAGGGGCATAAAGGGAGCAGAAAAATCTCAGTTGTCTGGACAAGAGATGATGGTAGCTTGATGTCAATAACCATGAGTGAGATGGTTCCCTTCCCCTCTCCCCAGCCCATCATTTCAAATGAAACCCCACTTCCGTTTTGCCAAGAAGAGCAGAAGTCTTAATAGAAATATAGACATACACGGTGAATGCTGAGCTGAGACCTCTCAGCCAGCAATCGGCGCAGGCAAGAGAGCCTGCGAAATCCAGGAGCCAGTCACACAGAAACACATTTGTGTAATAATGGGAAGGAGGAGTACCTCACAGATGGCACTTGCAGCTCTGATTCAGATGAGTGATACATTTATTTCTTATGAACAAAACGTGCCCTGAAGGTTACTCACAAGCAAAGCGTGCCATTTAATCAAAACCCTACCACCAAAGGTAGCTCAGGTGACTGGCAACACAGGAGACTGTGGCTGTTTGTATTTTAAAAGACTAAGTTTCATCTCAAATGCAGAAGGAGATCGTGCCAAAAGATTCTGGTCTCTTTGCTCAGCCCAAAGCACAAACTCCTCCTCACTGGTCTCCCATTCTCATCTGACCTTTATTTCTGTCATGAGGAGGGAGAGACCTGTTGCCCTCTAAGGATCATAGCTATGAATCCAAAGAACTGGGAAGAGCAGAAACTTTAAAGACCCCAGATTTGGAATGAATGAGCTCATCCATGCAATTTATTTCCAAGGATCCTGGATGATCAGAATTGATGGCTATCAATTCTGGAGATACTATCATCACTGGCCCATTTGTGGGTCTTTTAAAACTTAGTTTTAATAATATAATGAAGAATTGTGAACCCATGACTTAGTCCAAAAATTACAACATTACCAGTATTTACTTATGTGCTGTGCTCACCTCACCCCAACCATAACCACTATTCTGAATTTTGTCTGTTTTCTTCCTTAAAAAAAAAAAAAAAGTATATTGTTGAAGTTTGCATGTTTCCAAATTTTATAAACAGGCTATCATACGTGTATTTCTCTGGAACTTCCTTTTTCACTCACAGTCATTAGTAAGATTCACTCACATTGTATGTATCTATAGTTTACTCATGTTTTACTACTTCATAATATTCCATTAAAAAAAATAATATATATTATATGCATTTCAGCCAGGTGCAGTGACTCATACCTGTAATTCCAGCACTTTGGGAGGCCAAGGCAAGGCAGATCACTTGAGGTTAGGAGTTCAAGACCAGCGTGGCCAACAGGGCAAAACCCTGTCTCTACTAAAAATACAAAAATTAGCCGGGCATGACAGCATGTGCCTGTAGTCCTAGCTACTTGGGAGGCTGAGGCAAGAGAATCGCTTGAACCCAGGAGGCAGAGGTTGCATTGAGCCAAGATCATGGCACTGCACTCCAGCCTGGGCAACAGAACAAGACTCTGTCTCAAAATAATAATCATAATAATGTAAAAATAAAATAAATATATACTTCGTCTTATCTGATAACAGAGGCAACAATACTCAGAGAAAAACATTCTGTGTCTTCCTAACTCAACATTTTATAATTATGGTCCTAAGAACACATAGTAATAAATACTTCAGTGAAAATATATGGATTTAAGTATTTAGTAGTCAGGACAATTAACTCTTTGAGAGATGTTGCTCATTAGCTACAACTATTCAGAGACCATTTAGCTGACTGATTAGAAACTAATCAAGAGGAAAACTTGTTTTTAACCTCCAGTTTGAAATCTTACATTTATTATCCCATGCTTCTAGAATCCAGTTCACACGACCTTTAGGTTTCCAGCCACTTACTTGCAAAGGAACTAGTTGACTTCGGATAGTTCAGGGCATATCTTCAA
The DNA here is from genome assembly GCF_037993035.2 of Macaca fascicularis. Taxonomy (NCBI): domain Eukaryota; kingdom Metazoa; phylum Chordata; class Mammalia; order Primates; family Cercopithecidae; genus Macaca; species Macaca fascicularis. The sequence continues at coordinate 139,965,516 of NC_088381.1, read as the reverse complement.
ACAAATACCATAAATCTCCTGCTCAGCATTTTGGATATAGATTATTGGAGGGGGGTGGTTCACAGTGGCAACCAGGAGACGGGAAGGTCCAGAGAGCAGATACTCCATCAAAAACATGGCTCAAATCAGTTACAAAATTCCTCTGCAGAGGGCTCCGGGAAGACTGAAATATGTTGATATAGTGTCATAAGAGGGAAAGAGAGATGCAAGAGCAAAGAAGAACAATAGAAGGCCTTATAAAAAAGCAAAATGTCACTGCGATTATTTTCAAGGTTGCATAGTATTATAGAAATGCCCAGCTTAAAGTAAAATGTATGTACCAGTTCTTTTGGAGGTCAAGAGTCAGGTATGAATGCAGAGAAAAACACCAACAACCAGGGTGTCATAAATTCAAAATCACAAAGCCAAATATTGTGGGAGAAAAACTCTAATGCCTTTAGACCAATGGAGGGCACAGGTGTCGAGCAAATGTCTCTGGACCCAGAACACTTTTGAAAAACAGCTTCATCTCCCATCACGTTATCAGTAGGGCAAGGGAGGCAGGAACGGGTCAGCACAGTTGCATTTCTGGATGCACACAGCTTAAGTGGAGTCTTTTCTAAGACAGTCATCATTTAGTGTATTTTATTCCTGACGTTTTTTTAAATGACTTTAGCATGTCTATAAGGGAAGAGAGCAGAAATAAATATCACAGCCTTGGCATCCTAAGCAAGAAGAGGAGAGGAAAATAAGATGAATAGGAGGAAGTCCAGGGAAGGCAACTTTTTCTCATTTATGATAATGAGGAAACAAAGGTAACCTGTTATGAGTCAGAAAATGTCTCCCTCATCAGCATCACTGTGGCTCCTCTGATGCTTCTTTTTTTTTTTTTTTTTTTTTTTTTGAGATAGGGTCTCACTGTGTCTCCTAGGCTGGAGTACAGTGGGGCAATCTGAGCTCACTACAACCTCCGCCTCCCAGCTTCAAGCAATTCTCCTGCCTCAGCCTCCCAAGTAGCTGGAATTACAGGTGTGCACCACTACTCCCGGCTAATTTTTGTATTTTCAGTAGAGACAAGGGTTCACCGTGTTGGCCAGGCTGGTCTTTGAACTCCTGACCTCAAGTGATCTGATCACCTTGGCCTCCCAACGTGCTGGGATTACAGGCGTGAGCCACCACACCTGGCCCTTCTGATGCTTATTATCTTGCTATTAAGCACAGCCCCAATTTCTACACTCTTGGAAGTAAGCTGTGTTTGCTGAAGGAATGATAGACCAACAAGCCTCTGGGCTGGGACTCTGTCTCATACCTGGGCCCAGGTACTCGGTGCTTTCAGACTGAAACCAAACCTCATAGAGTGTCCTAGGTTGATACCTCTGCTTTATCACTTAATACTGAGGGACACTGAGCAAGTGACTTAACCTCACTGGACCACAATTTCCTCACACATAAGTTAAGGTAACACTGCAATAATCACCTAATATAATAAAATATGTCATTTATTGACCGCCTTCTGCTGTGACACAAAAAGTGGTCGATAAGTGTTAACATCTTTCCCTTCTGCTTTATTGATTTCTTACCCTCCTGCCTTACTGTTGCAAAGATAATTACTCTCAGTAATTCTACACATATGGAGTACCCACCACTCTGTGAGGAAGAAAGTTATTCCAAGTCAGGCTCATAACAGGTCATTACCACATGTGCATGCTGATGATAAAGATAATGTTGCCCAAAGTGGTTGGCTTCTTACGTAGCAGATTTCCCCTGCAAATACATCCAAGGTGTGGCCAGGCGATTGAAGCTTAAGCACCAAATGCACAAATATACTGTCCTCCCAGAAAGGCTTCCCACCTGGTCAAATATTTTAAAGATTATACAGCTTAGTTTATTATTTGAGAACAACTCAGCCTGCAGGAACATGAGCAGCCACAATACTATACCCTGAGCTGGTGAAAATTAAATTTGGTTTCTTCGTTTTTTATATATGTGCAAGTTTCAGCAGGAAAAAAAAAATCAATGAATGAGCTTTGGCCAGATAGATGCAGGCCTGAGAGATTTCACCTGATGCACTTCCCATTGATTGCTAAAAACAATAAAAGCATGAGCAAATGCTAACTAGAGCTGCCACCAAAATCATGAGTTCTCCTGAAACGAAAAAGGGATCTATTGTTTTATCTGAGGTAAGGGGAATTGCAGGACCTGTAAGTGCCTGTAATTCAATTTCTTTATTTTACAGATAAGATACCCAAAGCTGAAAACAGTCCAACAACTTTCCAAAGTTGAGCAATTGAGCTAGGATTTGCAGAGATCCTTAACTGCTTAATCTAAGGGGTCCCGAACCTCCAGGTCATGTACTGCTACCAGTCTGTGGCCTGTTAGGAACTGGGCTGCATAGCAAGAGGTGAGCGGTGGGTGAGCGAGCATTACCACTTGCGTCTCACCTCCCGTCAGATCAGCGGGGGCACTGGATTCTCATAGAAACGCAAACCGTATTGTGAACTGCACATGCGAGGGATCTAGGTTGCACGTTCCTTATGAGACTCTAATGCCTGATGATCTGAGGGGAACAGTTTCATCCTGAAACCATCTTCCCCTCCCCTCAAGGTCCATGGAAAAAATTGCCTTCCACAAAACTGGTCCCTAGTGCCAAAAAAGCTGAGGACCACTGTTCTAGGATATTATTAATTCCAAAACCACTGTGTTTTTAGGAGGAAAGAAATGCAAACACGTATACAACATGGAATTTCATTACATGACTATTTCTGGCAATTCTCAACTCCCAGTGCTTGAAGTTATAAGTACTAGTGAACCTCTCTGTGAAGCTTGAATGACCTCCCTACCTGTATTCTAGACTACCCCGGACCCCAAGTACAAGACTGATGGGCAATCATGTTTAATTCTTGCCATTTTCCCCATGCAACACTTCTGTTGGCTGCCAGTCAAGCAACACACAGGCTCACAGATATTCTTTCTTAAATACCTTCTCTAATTCATTAGAATTATCTTTAGCAGAAAGCTTAACAAGCAAGAAGACTAGGAATGAATTAGAAAAACATGAAATTCAATGTGGTTGGTTAATTTTTAGTAGCCTAAAACCCATAAATTTGAGCTTCTCTTTCTGAGCAGCTCAGAAGACCAGCTCCATCCAAGGGACGTCATGGCAGTGGGCACTCCCAGTGGGCTACACAGCATCCACATAGCCCCTCCTTAGCCCTGTGCTTCAGTGAAAAACAGCCCTTTCCATGGCCCTGAAGGGTGAGATCCTAACTGGTCTATGTTAAGGTTTCTCAGCCTTGACACTATTCACATCTGAATTAGATCATTCTTTATTGTGGGGAGCATCCCAAGCACTGTGTAAGGCTTAGCAGTGTCTGTGGCCTCTACCCACTAGATACCAGTAGTAGGGGTCCCCAGCAAGCACAAAGATGTTTCTAGACTTGGCAAAATGTCCTCTAGAGGTAAAACTCCACCTGGTTGGGAACCATTGATCTATGTCAGATTAATCTATGTCAGATTCATTAGAATTCCTATGAATTCTATTCTTTCTTTCCACCAATTGGTACAAGAATGAGCATATATGAGTGAACTGTGACTACTGAGACCCTATAGGGAAGTTTTCTAGGGAGATCCTGGAAAAGATTTTCTCATTTCTAAATAAGAAACACAAAAGGCAAATGGCATTTCTCATTCTTGAGGACACTGATACATCTAGAGGTGCGTACACAGGTGTAAGTACACCTCGAATTTCTGTATCCACCATATGACTACATGATGGCTTGGACTGAGGCAAAGCTGAGTAGCCTTTTGTGTGAGATGAGGAAATGCCTTCACTCTTTAAGCCAATGTGAGTTGGGGTTTTTTGTAACTTGCAGCCAAAAGCATCCTGATACAGTATCCCTATTGCATTGTACATTACAAATATTTATGAAACAATATTGACATTCAGGATTCAATTTCCATAATACTGTGAAATACGCTTATTTCCCCCAAGAACTTCTGGGTTTTTTTCCATCATTTGTGAATTTCAATTATTACTTTAATTTTGAAAAGCAATGTAGTATATAATTTTTTATCTATAATTGACACATAATAACTATATATATGTATGGGGTACAATATGATGATTCAATACTTATATAAATTGTGTAATTATCAAATCAGGGTAATTAGTATTATCTGCCACCTTAAATATTTATCATTAAATTATTACCTAATAGTGTAATAAACAAATTCAGTAAAGTCGCAGGAGACAAAATCAACATACAAAACTCAGAGGTGTTTCTATACACCAGTAGCAAATTACCTGAAAAAGAAATCAAGAAAGTAATCTTTTTTCAATAGCTACAAATAAAAAAATACCTAAGAATAAATTTAACCAAAGAGGTGAAAGAACTCTACAATGAAAACTGTAAAACATGGATGAAATAAATTGAAGAAGATACAGGAAATGAAAAGATATCCCATATTCACAAATTAGAAAAATATTGTCAAAATGTCCATACTACCCAAAGTGATCTAAATTAATCTCTATCACAATACCAATGACATGCTTCACAGAAATTTTTTTTTAAATCCTAAAATTCATATGGAAACACAAAAGACCCCAAATAGCCCCTAGAACTTCGTTCTGCTGCTCTGGCATATCTCATATTTCATTATCCTCCAATTCACGAACAACTCTCTAAGTACTACTAAGAAACAACGGAATGACTTTAACTCCAGTCTTCTAGATACTTCAAAATATAACCATACTGTTAAAAAAAGATCTAAAACAAATATGACAAAAGATTATCTTTTAAACTCTCTGCTTGGGCTAAATGAGAACTTTCTGCATTATTTTCTGTACTTCCTGTATTTTTTAGAAAAAAAAGTAAAAAATTACAAGAAGAAAAAGCAGGTGTGGTAATAACATTTAAAAGCAGAAGAAAGCTTCACTGGTTTTAAAACTTCAGTTTTCAATTTGAAGTTTATGCTAAGTTGAAGATAGACTTTCATTTTTAGCATAAAAAGGCTCAGACATTCTAGTCAGGCTAAATAAAAAAGACATCTGGACATATTCTAGAGAAATTTCTTCAAGAACAAAGAGAAAAATTCTACAGCCTTCCATCCAGACAAGAGAAGTAAGTTAAAAAGGAAAAATAATTAGTCTACCATCAGACTTCTCGTCTGCAATGATAACAATAGAACAGTGACCAATTGAACAATAGAACAGTCAACAATTGACCACAGATAACAACAGTGTTCACACACATCTGAATAAAGAGACTGCAATCCAAGACCGCACAACAGAAATACATAGTTGAAGAGGAAAAGATAATTTAGAAACAAACTCAAGAAAGTATACCAATACTGGTATCTAAGAAAGCATCTCACTCAAATAAATAAAAATTGAACAGAAAAGATCTCAAGGGGAAGGTAAAACATGTAAGAATTAGTGCTGGTGCAGCATTTCCATCAGAAGGAACTATCTGAAAAAGAAATTAATAAAACAATCCCATTCAAAATAGCAAAAAAATAAATAAATAAAGTACTTAGGGGTAAATTTAACCAGGAGTTGAAAGATCCGTACACTGAAAACTATATGACATTGATGAATGAACTTGAAGACACACATGTATGGAAAGATATCCTGTACTCATGGATTAGAATGATTAACATTGGTAAAATGTCCATACTACCTAAAGCAATCTATAGATTCAAAGTAACCCCTATCAAAATTCCAATGACATTTTCACAGAAATAGAAAAAGCAATCCTAAAGTTCATATGGAACCACAAAAGACCCCAAAGAGCCAAAGCAATCTTGAGCAAAAAAAAAACAAAGGTGGAGGCATCACACTACCTGATTTCAAAATCTACTACAAAGCTACAGTAATCAAAGTGCATGGTACTGCCATAAAAACAGACACATAGGCCAACGGAACAAGGTAGAAAGCCCAGAAATAAATCCACGTGGTCTATGGTCAATAGATTTTTTTTTTACAAAGGTGCCAAGAACACACATGGGGAAAAGACTGTCTCTTAAATAAATGGTGTTGGGAAAACTGGATATCCACATACAGAAAAATGAATTGGACCCTCATCTCATACCATATACAAGAACCAACTCAAAGTGTATTAAAGACTTAAATCTAAGATTCGAAACTGTAAAATTACTAGAAGAAAACATAGGAGAAAAGCTCCAAGACACTGGTCTGGGCAATAATTTTTTTGATCAGATTCTAAAAGCACAGGCAACAAAAGCAAAATATAGATAAGTGGGATTACATCAAACTAAAAAGCTTCTGCCCAGCAAAAGAAATAACAAAGTAGACAATCTACAGAATGGGAGAATGTATTTGCAAATCATAATCTGATGGGGATTAATACCCAAAATATATAAGGAATGCAAACAACTTAATAGCCAGAAAATAAATAACAATTGTTTAAATAGGCAAAGGACCTCAATAGACATTTCTCAAAAGAAGATATATGAATGGCCAACAAGTATATGGAAAAAAAATAACAACACTAACCAGGAAAATGCAAATTAAGACCACGATGAGATATCACCTCACACCTGTTTGAATGGCTGTTATCGAAAAGACGAAAGATCATGTGTGGCTAGGATGTAGAGAAAAGGGAATCTTTGTACATTGCTGGTGTAAATGCACATTAGTACAGCTATTATGGAAATGGTCTGAAGGTCCTTCAAAAAATGAGAAACAGAATCACCCTATGATCCAGCAATCCAATCCCTGAGTATATCCAAAGGAATTGAAATCAGTGTGCTGAAGAGTTATCTGCACTCCCGTGTTCATTGTAGCATTAGTCACAGTAATCAAAGTATAGAACCCACCTAAGTCTTCAAAAGCAAACCAATGGATAAAGGAAATGTGGTATGTGTATACAACAGAATATTACTCAGCCTTAAAAAAGAAGGATATCTGTCATTTATGACAACATGGTCAACCTGGAGGACATTAATGTTAAGTGAAAAACGAACCAGGCACAGAAAGATAAATATCACATGATTTCACTCATGTAGAATCAAAAAAGTTGAACTCACAGAAACAGAGTTCAAAGAGTGGTTGCCAGAGTCTAGAGGAGGTAAGGGGATTGAAGAGATGTTGTTGAGCAAAGGACAAAAAATGTCAGTAAGGTAGGAAGAATGAGTTAAGAGATCTGTTATACACCATGGTGACTACAGTTAATAACAACGTACTTGAAAGTTGCTGGGTGGGTGAATTCTAGGTGTTCTCACTAGGTGTTCTCACAAAAAAATGATAATCCTGTGAGGTAATGCATATGTTAATTAGCTTGACTTAGCCATTGCACAATGCCTACATATATCAAAGCATCATGTGGTATACACAAATATGTACAATTTTTATTTGTCAGTTAAGATAAATAAAACTGTAAAAGAAGAGCTAGTGCTGAACAATATTTTTATAAAAATAAATATATGATAATATAGCTAAGTCTACATATATATGTGACTAGTGATACATTTAAAAAGCTTTGATTCTTTAAACAGAGGCATGCTGTAAAAAAAATTTAATAATATCTTAAAAGTAAAATTCTAAATTATTTCAAAAAGCTCCAGAATTTTCAAGGAAGAAATAGGGAGAAAAAACAAAGGCACAAAAGCCTTCTAAATATCCTGCCTCAATTAGGGAGAATTCATGGGTTTGGACGCAGTAGTATATGCTTTAGTTGGGGGAGGGCATCTAGGTGTCCTTTAATTTTGGTACATCAGTTGAGAAATACAGTTTTATATATGATTGTTAAAAAACAGGAAGATGAGCATTGGAAAAATAGACATATTTAATTGAATTAACAAATTACTAGGGTTAAAGGAGATTTACAAATTCTGATAAATCTAGTACAAGTACAGAAGGAGAAAACAGAAACAAAATATTAAAATAATAAATGTGAGGGAAGATAGAAGAAATAAAATCAAAATAGAGGAGAAAAGCATGATGGATAGATAAAGTTGGAGACTTGGATTCAGAAGAATAATGAAGAGGATCCTAAGTGTAACATCAGGTAGGTGTATTAGGCCATTCTCACACTGCTATAAAGAAATACCTGGCCGGGCGTGGTAGCTCACACCTGTAATCCCAGCACTTGCGGAGGCGGAGGCAGGTGGATCACGTGAGGTCAGGAATTCAAGACCAGCCTGGCTAACATCTAGTGAAACCCTGTCTCTACTGAAAAAATACAAAAATTAGCTGGGTGTGGTGAGGGGCACCTGTAATCCCAGCTACTTGGGAAGCAGAGGCAGGAGAATCACTTGAACCTGGGAGGCGGAGGTTGCAGTGAGCTGAGATGCCACTGCACTCTAGCCTGGACTACAGAGCAAGACTCCATTTCTAAAAAAAAAAAAAAGAGAGAGAGAGAAAAGAAAAGAAATACCTGAGACTGGGTAATTCACAAAGAAAGACTTAATTGACTAATGGTTCTGCAGGCTGTATAGGAAGGATGGTGGCTTCTGCTTCTGGGGAGGCCTCGGGAAACTTAGAATTATGGCAGAAGACAAAGGGGAAGCATCCCCATCTCACATGTCCGGTGCAAGAGCAAGAGGTTTAGGGAGGTGCCTCAGACTGTTTAACAACCAGATCCCATGAGAACTCGCTATCATGAGAACAGCACAAAGCGGGTGGTGCTAAGCCATTCGTAAGAAAATGCCCTATGATCTAATCACCTCCCATCAGTCCCTACCACCAACAGTGGGGACCACAACCGAACATGAGATTTGGTGGGGACACAGATCCAAACTATGCCACTAAGATATTTTGGGTTGGAGAGCCATCAGTGGGAGAGAAATACTGGTAAAGGGAATTTGAGAATTTTGGTACTATTCTTGAGAATTTGAATGTACTTAGAGGGATAAAGATAGACAATTTCTGTACTCTAACTTAAATTGGAAGATATAATACCTCAAATTCTCCCATGAATTAGCTAAAAATTTAATGCACTCTAAATACGAATACCCCTAGGGGTTTTCTTGAAACTTTACATGATGTTTAACATTGATTTGAAAAAATAATCATTGAAAAAGAGGCTGAAAATTTGTTTAGCAAAAGGGCAGAACAGGTGTGCTTATTCTTTAGATGTAAGTATATAGCCTGCAGTAGTCAAGACAGTAAGGAACAGGCACAAGAAAAGACAAGCAGATTAAAGGAACAGAATTAAAGGACTTCAAAATAGAACAAATTATGCAAGAGTGTTTAGTAAATATTAAAAGTGACATTTCAACATCGTTTTCCAATGAGTTGATAACTCTGGGGTGGAAAAGGGCTTTCAATGCATGCCATCAAAGCCAGAAATAATACAGAAAAAGACTGAAAGATATGATGACATAAAATTTAGCATTTATGAAGGAAGGAAAAAAAACCCAAAGGTTAAAAGACTAATGGAAAACATGAGAAAATATCTGTACTATTACTGTAACAATATGCAAAAATTAACATCCTTTCTACATATAGAGCCATTACAAATCAGTAGGAAACCCCTCAATGGAAAAGTCAGCAAAACTATTAAGATGGAATTCATATCAATAAAGATATGGAAAGATGTTCAATTATGCCAATAAACAATTACAAATCAATGTAAGTTTTCATCTACCTTACAATACACACAACTTTCATACAAAGTTTGAAAGGATTATAAATAACCAGTGTTAGCAAGGCTCTGGGAAAACGGAATTCTAATGCCCTGTTATAAGAATGTAAATTGGTACATTTACATTATTTCCTGTAGGATAATGTGACTATATATACAGCTTTATATAATTTGGCTATATATATATAACCTTTTTATATATATATATATATAAAATTTGGCTGTATATGTATAATTTGGCTATCGATAGTCAAATTTACAGGTATATTTGTATATATGTATATAAAATAATTTGACTATAGATAGCCAAATTTTATAGACAGTATAGCCAAATTATGCATACATAGGCCAGGCCCAGTGGTTCACACCTATAATCCCAATACTTTGGGAGGCTGAGGTGGGAGCATTACTTGAGCCCAAGGAGTTTGAAACTAGCCTGGGCAACATAGTAAGACCATGTCTCTACAAAACAAAATTTTAAACTCAGCTGGCATGATAGCACATGTCTATAGTCGCAGCTAGTAGGGAGGTTTAGGTGGGAGGATTGCTTGAGCCCAGGAGGTACAGGCTGCAGTGAACAATGATCATGCCACTGCATTTCAGTCTGGGTGACAGAGTGAGACCTTGTCTCAAAAAAACAAAGTGTGTATAGATATGTATATAAATGTTAAATGTTCATATATTTTTAGCCAGCGACCTTCCTTCTGGAAATAAATCCCAAACAAAAGAATATTCACTTGAGTGTTCATTAGATTTTGAAAAACAGAAAATAAATACCAAACAGTTATTAAATAAGTGAAGGGACATCCATATAATGCAATGTTATCTATTAAAAACTATACTGAACAGGAGAAATGAAAATAACTGAGATTCAGAAATGGTAAAATAAAACTTGTAAGGTCAGCAAGAGTGAAAAAGCCATGAACAGAAAAGGAACAGCTACAGAATATTTTCTCCTTTTTCAATCATGGTAGAGTGAAGAACAAGCTAAGGTGCCTGTGGAGGGCGCATGCTGCTCTGGATGACCCATCATGCCTCTAGTAATGGCATGACAAAAAAGAGCAAAATGTAAATGCTGTAAAGATAGTTAGAAGTCAAGTCACATGTGGTCTCCCAGGACTGCTTAGAGAGAAGGTCTAGGCAGGGGTTTGGGAGGGTTTCATTGTCTGGAAAACAAAAGGTTTCAGCATTGGAAGGAAGAATTTGAGGAATGCATCAGGGCTAGCCAGAGCCTTGTGTCAGAAGAGCTCCAGGATATCACCAGCATCTTGCTCTTCCCATGGACTTTGGTCAGACGAATAGAGACAACTGATCAGGTTTTAGCATATTCCCAGCAGCCTGCCATTTCCAACACTGACACTGCCGTCTGGAGGTCAACTAAGGTACCAGGACAGAAAGAGGGAGGCATTCATCCTGGACCGCCAGAGGCTGGGGTGGGACTTGAACAACTGCAGCTTTGTATGAGTATATAGAGAGAACATCTGCAAGGAAAAATGTCAGCCTATGCCCACAGAAATACAAACTACCATCAGAGAATTCTCTAAACACCTCTATGCAAATAAACTAGAAAATCTAGAAGAAATGGATAAATTCCTGGACACATACACCCTCCCAAGACTAAACCAGGAAGAAGTTGAACCCCTGAAGAGACCAATAACAGGCTCTGAAATTGAGGCAATAATTAGTAGCCTAACAACCAAAAAAAGTCCAGGATCAAATGGATTCACAGCTGAATTCTATCAGAGGTACAAGGAGGAGCTAGTACCATTTCTTCCTAAACTATTCCAATCAATAGAAAAAGAGGGAATCCTCCCTAACTCATTTTATGAGGCCAGCATCATCCTGATACCAAAGTCTGGCAGAGACACAACAAAAAAAAGAGCATTTTAGACCAATATCCCTGATGAACATCAATGCAAAAATCCTCAATAAAATACTGGCAAACTGAATCCAGCAGCACATCAAAAATTTATCCACCATGATCAAGTGGGCTTCATCCCTGCGATGCAAGGCTGGTTCAACATACACAAATCAATAAATGTAATCCAGCATATAAACATAATCAAAGACAAAAACCACATGATTATCTCAATAGATGCAGAAAAGTCCTTCAACAAAATTCAACAGCCCTTCATGCTAAAAACTCTCAATAAATTAGGTATTGATGGGACATATCTCAAAATAATCAGAGCTATTTATGACAAACCCACAGCGAATATCATACTGAATGGGCAAAAACTGGAAGCATTCCCTTTGAAAACTGGCACAAGACAGGGATGTCCTCTCTCACCACTCCTATGCAACATAGTGTTGGAAGTTCTGGCCAGGGCAATCAGGCAGGAGAAATAAATAGAGGGTATTTAAATATGAAGAGAGGAAGTCAAATTGTCCCTGTTTGCAGATGACATGATTGTATATTTAGAAAACCCCATCGTCTCAGCCCAAAATCTCCTTAAGCAGATAAGCAACTTAAGCAAAGTCTCAGAATACAAAATCAATGTGCAAAAATCACAAGCATTCCTATACACCAGTTACAGACAAACAGAGAGCCAAATCATAAGTGAACTCCCATTCACAATTGCTTCAAAGAAAATAAAATACCTAGGAATCCAACTTACAAGGGATGTGAATGACCTCTTCAAAGAGAACTACAAACCACTGCTCAACGAAATAAAAGAGGACACAAACAAATGGAAGAACATTCCATGCTCATGGATAGCAAGAATCAATATCATGAAAATGTCCATACTGCCCAAGGTAATTTATAGATTCAACGCCATCCTCATCAAGCTACCAATGACTTTCTTCACAGAATTGGAAAAAACTACTTTAAAGTTCATATGGAACCAAAAAAGAGCACGCATTGCCAAGACAATACTAAGACAAAAGAACAAAGCTGGAGGCATCACAGTACCTGACTTCAAACTATACCACAAGGCTACAGTAACCAAAACAGCATGGTACTGGTACCAAAGCAGAGATGTAGACCAATGGAACAGAACAGAGGCCTCAGAAATAACACCACACAACTACAAACATCTGATCTTTGACAAACCTGACAGAAACAAGACATGGGGAAAGGCTTCCCTATTTAATAAATGGTGCTGGGAAAACTGGCTAGCCATATGTAGAAAGCTAAAACTGGATCCCTTCCTTACACATTATGCAAAAATTATTCAAATGGATTAAATGGACTTAATGTTAGAGCTAAAACCATAAAAACCCTGAACAAAACCTAGGCAATACCATTCAGGACATAGGCATGGGCAAGAACTTCATGTCTAAAACACCAAAAACAATGGCAACAAAAGTCAAAATTGACAAATGGGATCTAATTAAACTAAAGAGTTTCTGCACAGCAAAAGAAACTACCATCAGAGTGAACAGGCAACCTACAGAATGGGAGAAAATTTTTGCAATCTACTCATCTGACAAAGGGCTAACACCCAAAATCTACAAAGAACTCAAATTTACAAGAAAAAAGACAAACAACCCCATCAAAAAGTGGGCAAAGGATATGAATAGACACTTCCCAAAAGAAGACATTTATGCAGCCAACAGACACATGAAAAAATGCTCATCATCACTGACCATCAGAGAAATGCAAATCAAAACCACAATGAGATACCATCTCACACCACTTAGAATGGCGATCATTAAAAAGTCAGGAAACAACAGGTGCTGGAGAGGATGTGGAGAAACAGGAACACTTTTACACTGTTGGTGGGACTGTAAACTAGTTCAACCATTGTGGAAGACAGTGTGGCGATTCTTCAAGGATCTAGAACTAGAAACACCATTTGACCCAGCCATCCCATCACTGGGTATATACCCAAAGGATTATAAATCATGCTGCTATAAAGACACATGCACATGTATGTTTACTGTGGCACTGTTCACGGTAGCAAAGACTTGGAACCAACCCAGATGCCCATCAATGATAGACTGGATTAAGAAAATGTGGGACATATACACCATGGAATACTATGCAGCCATAGAAAAGGATGAGTTCATGTCCTTTGTAGGGACATGGATGAAGCTGAAAACCATCATTCTCAGCAAACTGTCGCAAGGACAAAAAACCACACACTGCATGTTCTCACTCATAGGTGGGAATTGAACAATGAGAACACTTGGACACAGGAAGGGGAACATCACACACCGGGGCCTGTCGTGGGGTGGGGGTACGGAGAAGGGATAGCATTAGGAGATATACCTAATGTAAATGACGAGTTGATGGGTGCAGCACACCAACATGGCACATGTATACATATGTAACAAACCTGCATGTTGTGCACATGTACCCTAGGACTTAAAGTATTAAAAAAAGAGTAAATAACAAAATGTTAACAATAGTGACTGCTTCTAGGTGGTGGGATCACAGGTCATTTTCTCTGTTCCTTTATTGCCTCTCTTTTATAGTGAATATGTCATACATTGATAATAAAAAGTATCCCATTCTATTTTGTGGGAAAGAAAAGACAGACTAGATTATGGGAAAGACAAAATGTATAAGAGCTTGATTTAGATCCCATCTTCATCTGAAGTCTAGTCATAGTTCAGACATGATAAATACATACACACCATAAAATTGTCAAATGCAAGGCTGTATCATATTTACTTATCTTGTTGAGTATACCAATAATGAATAAATAAATGAATACAGGAAACAATGAAACGGAGTCTTTACAATGGAAACAAAGTAATCAAATTATATTTCATAAATGCTGAGTAGCATGGTGCCACAAGTCCTGGTTTACTTTTAAACATCATGGGAAAATTGGCGAGTTTTCTAATGATAATATGTCTAATTGAAGAAACCAGACTCCGAAAAATAATCAGAAACTATATTTGCACATGCCTTTCAACACAATAAAAAAGGCAAAGCCACATGCAGTATGGAGGCAAAGGCTTAGGAGAACATGCCAGATTTCTCAAGAAAATCCTGAACAAAACATTATTTGCATTACAAAAAGATCCTTCACTTTACTAAAATATTTCTTTTAAAAGGCAGTTCATTTAAAAGTATGTTTCCACATCAGTAGGAATGGAAGCTAAATAAAGGACCTGGAGTCAGGGATATTGACAGCTGAAGACAAATCACAACTGAGAACAAAGTTTCTCTGAAACGATCAAATAGTTTAAAGAAAAAACAGAATATGATCTCCAAATGCAACCTCTGTTGATGACTGTCTTACTTGCTCACTTGAGAGAGAAATAAAAATGTAAAAGCAAGGCACAGAAACATTTACACCCTCTTGCATATGAGATAGGATAGAAACAAGTGAGGGGATGCTGGAAAACTGAAAAAAGAGCATTGAGCATGTAGATGCTGGGAAGAACAGGCTCTACACTGGTACAAACTCAAAAGGTTATACAACTTAGGTTAATAGAGATTTCCTCGGAAAATCTATTTTCAACAATAATGGTATGTGTGAAATTATTATAAAGGTGCTATTCCAGTTTAAAGAAATGCTCAACTGACCAGGCATGTTGACTCATGCCTGTAATCCCAATATTTTGGGAGGTCAAGGCAAGAGAATTGGTTGAGGCCAGGAGTTCAAGACCAGCCTGAGCAACAGAGCAAGACCCTGTCTCTAGCCACCCCTATCGAGAGAACCTGCTCCCAATGGTTAACGTGAGTTCTTTTCTATTTCTTATGCATCTTGGCTGGTTTGAGAAATAAAGGGAAAGAGTACAAGAGAGAGAAATTTAAAGCTGGGTGTCCGGGGAAGACATCACATGTTGGCAGGATCCGTGATGTTCCCTGAGCCGTAAAACCAGCAAGTTTTTATTAGCAATTTTCAAAAGGGGAGGGAGTGCACGAATAGGGTGTGGGTCACAGAGATCACCTACTTCACAAGGTAATAAAAGATTACAAAGCAAATGGAGGCAGGGCGAGATCACACGACCACCAGATGAGGCGAAATTAAAATTACTAATGAAGTTTTGGGCACATACTGTCATTGATAACATCTTATCAGGAAACAGGGTTTGAGAATAGACAACCTGTCTGACCAAAATGTATTAGGCGGGAATTTCCTCGTCCTAATAAGCCTGGGAGCGCTACAGGAGACGGGGGTTATTTCATGTCTTCGGCTTCGACCATAAAAGACGGCACACCATAAGGGGGCCGTCTATAAACCTACCCTCAGGGCACATTCTCTTTCTCAGGGATGTTCCTTGCTGAGAAAAAGAATTCAGTGATATTTCTCCTATTTGCTTTTGAAAGAGGAGAAATATGGCTCTGTTCCATCTGGCTTACCAGCGGCTAGTGCAAGGTTACCTCCCTTGTTGCCTGAACATCGTTGTTATCCTGTTCTTTTTTTTAAGATGCCCAGATTTCATATTGCTCAAACACACATGCTCTACAAACAATTTGTGCAGTTAACGAAGTCATCACAGGGTCCTGAGGCAATGTATATCCTCCTCAGTTTACGAAGAAGATGATGGGATTAAGAGATTAACGTAAAGACAGGCATAGGAAATCCCAAGGGTATTGACTGGGGAAGTGATAAGTGTGCATGAAATCTTCACAATTTATGTTCAGAGATTGCAGTAAAGACAAGTGTAAGAAATTATAAAAGTATTAATTTGGGAAACTATAAAAGTCCATGAAATCTTCACAATTTATGTTCTTTTGCCATGGCTTCAGCTGGTCCCTCTGTTTGGGGTCCCTCACTTCCCGCAACACACCCCCACAAAAAATCAGCTAGGTATGGTGGCAAGCACCTATAGTCCCAGTTACTCAGGAAGCTGAGGCAGGAGATCCCTTGAGTCTAGAAGTTTGAGGCTGTAGTGCGCTATGATCACACCACTGCATTCCAGTCTGAGCGGCAGAGTGAGACCCTGCTTCTTAAAAAAGTAAATAAGAAATGCTGACTTTTGTACTACCATTTTTTTCTGTCTGTTATGGTAGGAAGCGCTTTCTCCAGTCTACCTGCAAGCTGTCAGTCATTCGTCTGCAAATATCTTGATTTAATTTCTGCAGTCTCTTGGAAACAAACATCTTAAATGATTCCAATAGATATCTGCTAAGTTGACAGGGTGATTAGAAATAACTTTCAAATAAAACCATGGGGAAGAAAATTGAACAAAGCCAAGAAAACACCAAAGTGGGGTTAGTACTATGCAAAATTTGATTTAAAATCTTAGCTCCCATGATGCTTTTGAGAGAATATCTAATAATAGTAATTTTTTTTCTTAATATACTTAAAATAGCTCAGAGTAAAGGATTATTTTGTGTCAGTCACTATTCAAAGCATTTTATTAATATGTACATATTATACAGCAGGTCCTACAGTAACATTGCTTCATTATAAAATTGGTGAGAAAAAAAAAATTATTCCAGCCAAGGCCATTGTCTGTGTGGAGGCTGCATGTTCTCACCACATCTGCATGAATTTTCTCCACATCCTCCACTTCCCAAAGCTGTGCCCATTAGGTGAATCAGCATGCCTACATGGTCTCAGTGTAAGTGTGGATGAGCGTGAGTATGCGCTGTGATGGGATGGTGTCCTGTCCTTGGCTGGTCCCATCTTGCACCTTGAGCTGCCAGGACAGGCTTGGACCACCCACTATTCTGGAGTCAAATAATTTGGTAAATGATTGAATTGATCTTTCTTAAATGTATGTATAACTTACATTTCTCTCAATGTTTAATATTAGAAACGTTTTGGTCTTTTTGTAGAAGTTTGATGATACTTGTAGGACCAAAAATATGCTGTAGGCACTTAACTCTCATTTATATCAGTTAACCTATGGTAATACTGGTTTCGTTATACATTGTTTCACTTAAAGTTTCAGTTTCCAATAACCTATAGATGACATTAAGGATTTACTGTACCCCTTTAATCCTCATAACAATGCTCTGAGATGTAGACACTATTTTTATCATTCATCCCCATTTTACAGATGAAGACATAAAGAAACATTAACAAAACTTGCCTAAGGCCACACATCTAGTGAGTGACAGAAGCAGGATTTGAACCCCACCAATCTGAATGTGGCATCCATATTCAGTCACATAATGAGTAGCGAGTAATCTTCAAGCTTGGCTACACACTAGATCTCCTGGAGAGATTTTAAAACTCCTGGTGCCCCAGACCAGATAAATGAGAACTTATGGGAGTGATACCCAGGCAGCAGTATTTTTTAAAGCTCCTCAGGTTGTCCAATGTGCAGCCAAATTGGAGAACGACAGCACGACACCATATTGCTCTCATAATCACAAGACTATCTTTGACTTTAATGTGATGCTGCTTAATATATTTTGACATAAAAATTAATATTGATTTAAAATTAACTTAATCTGTAAGACATACATTAAGTTGCCAATTAAGTAGAGGACTGGTGATTACCTAAAAGGCCTGTGAACTAATAAGCAAACCACTGCCTCCTCTGACCAGAGCTTCTGCTTCCCCTAAGTGCTCTCTGCCTCCTAATATAAAACACAAACGGCCGGGCGTGGTGGCTCACACCTGTAATCCCAGCACTTTGGGAGGCCAAGGCGGGGATCACCTGAGGTCAGGAGATCGAGATCATCCTGACTAACATGGCGATATCCCAACTCTACTAAAAACAGAAAAAATTAGCCAGGTGTGGTGGCGGGCGCCTGTAGTCCCAGCTACTCGGGAGGCTGAGGCAGGAGAATGGTGTGAACCTGGGAGGCAGAGCTTGCAGTGAGCCGAGATCATGCCACTGCACTTCTGCCTGGCGACAGAGCGAGATTCCCTCTCAAACACACACACACACACACACACACACACACAAGCTTCCCAGACCTACATCCACTTCTTTTTTTTTTTTTTGAGACGGAGTCTCACTCTGTCACCCGGGCTGGAGTACAGTGGCCGGATCTCAGCTCACTGCAAGCTCCGCCTCCCGGGTTTACGTCATTCTCCTGCCTCAGCCTCCCGAGTAGCTGGGACTATAGGCGCCCGCCACCTCGCCCGGCTAGTTTTTTGTATTTTTTAAAATAAAATGGGGGTTTTAGATTAGAGAAGGAGAAGGTCCATTGAGAATAAGATTGTGGGACCTTGATCAAGACCCTTAACCTCTCCACATTTTAATTCACTCCTCCATGAAAGGGGGTTAACAAAGGCACCTGCCTCAAGGATGGTGGAGAGAATTAAATGAGACAATGCTTGCCATGTGCTTAGCACTGGGCCTGAAACACAGGAAGCTGCAAAATAAATTTCTGCTTTTTAAATTTGTATTACTAAGGTTAAAAAAAAATTTACAACAAGTATTACATCTGATTGTTACAGAGAAGGAACTTAAATATGGCACTCAGAACAATAAATCTGCAATTCCTGTAAGTCAGAACAATGCACAAGCAGTTGATGTGGCCCATAACACAGAGATTTCTATGAAACATGAAGGATAATACAAGACATCGTGAAAACATTTAATTCTATCTATTCTGTTCATATTTATCCAAATAAAATAATTATGATTTTTTTCAAATGTAGCCATACGAAGACTGTAATATATATGCTGCCATGGCTAATTTCTATTCTGAGTCTACCAGAGTACTGCATAAGTACCTAAATGACAAGACAAACATGTATGACTATATGTATATAGATATGTTAATTTTAAGAAACAAGTTATAACAACTAAACTAAGAAGTATTAAGTCCACCCACCTAATAGGCAAGAATTAAGAAACCTGACAATACTAAGAACTGGTAGGGACATGGAGCCACAGGAACTCTTGTGTGCCGCTAATGGAAGCATACTTTGGTACAACCACTTTGGAAAACCGTTTGTAATTACCTGGTAAGATAGAACACATGCTTACCCAATGAATCATCAACGCTACCCCCAGGAATATATTCTAGAGAAAAATCCTGGACAATGCGCCAGAAGACATTACAAGAGTATTCTTAGCAGCAAAACTGGAAAAATCCAATAGCAAAAATTGGAAATAATCCAAAAGTCCATCAACAGTGGAATCTGAATAATCAAATTGTGTTGAATAGCTAAAGAAATTCATATGTTGGTATAAAGTAAATATGAATGAACCATATTCCATAAAGAAATGTTGAGGGAAACCAAATTGCAAAAGATTACATAAAGTTATTAAATTCACATATTTAAAAATAAGTAAGCACTAAATAATACAGTTTATTGATACATACATAGATGGTAAAACTAAAAAAAGCAAAGGAGACCACATCCAGCTGGTCCAATATATCTGGTAATTTACCCTGACCTACATTTCTGCTGAAAACCACGAGATGAATAAAATATTTTAAATATTTTATTTAAATGCATCAATGAGTTGTAACAAGGGAGTAATTAACACTCAATGGTGAAATACATACACACAAAACATACATATGTAAACATATATACATACACATGCATACTTACATACAATCCCTGTGAGGTAAATTAAGAACTGAAGCTGGCTTTTGCCTTGGGCCACTTGTTTAACTCCAGAGTACTTGAGCCTAGGTTTAAGGCCTACCAGGCAGAACCATAACAAACAGGAAGCTTGCTGAAATCCAGCTTGAGCTCCCTTTAGCAAGCTGAGTGCCTGCACCCATTTAGAGTGGAGCCACGTGCGCTAGCAGAAGTGCTGCCCACAGGGTTCAGGGTTCAGGGTTCAGAGTTCAGGGTGAAACAAAGCCCAGGGCCTGACAAAGATAGGATGGCTAAGAGGATCTCCTCTCCAGCAGCAGCAGCACCACCACCAGGAACAGTAAGTCAAGCTACATTCCTTGAGTGCAAGGAAACTTGCCTGTCTCAAATCTTGGCCATGGATGGAAGAGGAAGAAAAAAATCAAACCTGAGAATTTACCATAATAAGTCAAAACTCATATTAGTTTGCAGTGCAAGTTCATACAACTCTTAGAGTCCCAAACCCCTGAAGCAAAAAATTTAATGTGAAGAGTCGTAGTTGGTAATAACCCAGGCACATAGCAGAAGCAACCTTAAATACTTTCTAGGAGAATTCTTCTGTAACTCAGACCTGGAAGAATCCTCATAACAAAGTTATAAGAAAAATGAGCAGCTCATAGTGGAAAATTAATCAACTAAGTAGCAAATTGTCTCTCTCCCTTACACACACACACACACACACACACAGAGAGAGAGAGAGAGAGAGAGAGAAATAAAGCACAATAGAGATAGCCAGCAAATCGGACACACAGATATCTTAGATACTGGCAATACTTCAGATACTAGAAGTAAAAAATACTGCAATATAAACAAAAAACAAAATGTATAGTTTAATAACAGACTAGAATAAGGGCAAAATGAAGACATTTTTAGACAAAATCCAAGACAGTTTGCCATGAAGAGACTCTCAGTTAAGGGAGGTCTAAAGAATCCAAGTTGAAGAAGGTGATTCCAAGTAGAAGGTCTAAAATTCAAAAATGAGTAGTAAGCAACGAATGTGGCAAACATGTGAATAAATGTAGGCAAACATCCACTATTAAACAACAAAATCATATGTGATTGGCTGCGTGCAATGCCTGACCCCTGTAATCCCAGCACTTTGGGAGGCCAAGGCAGGCAGATTGCTGGAGCCCAGGAGTTCAAGACCAGCCTGGCCAACATGGTGCAATCCCATCTCTACTAAAAATGCAAAAATTAGCTGGGCATGGTGGTGCATGCCTGTAGTTCCAGTTACTCTGGAGGCTGAGGTAGGAGGATCATCTGAGCCCAGGGAGGTCGAAGCTGCAATCATTTTGACTGCACTACTGCACTCCAGCCTGGGTTATAGAATGTGACCCTGTCTTGAAAAAAATAAATTTTAAAAAAATCATCTATGATTAATAATTTTTAAAAATAGACTAAACACACAATAAGAATAGTATACAGCACAAGAGAGGAAAATGGGAGTTAAAACATTCCGAGCTATTGTTTAGGAGGAAGAAAAGATATTGACTGAATTTAGACTTTTATAAATAAAGTATGCATGCAAAAATTTCTAGGATTACTGCTAAAATAGAGATATAGAATATATAAAAAACTAGCAGACGAAGGAATAGGATGAGAAAAGAATACTAACCTAAAAGAAGAGTCAGGTACAGTGGCTCACGCCTGTAATCCTAGCACTTTGGGAGGCCAAGGCAGGTGGATCATTTGAGGTCAGGAGTTCAAGACCAGCATGGCCAACATGGTGAAACTCCATCTCTACTAACAATACAAAAAATTAGCCAGATGTGGTGGTGTGCACCTGTAATACCAGCTACTCAGGAGGCTGAGGTGGGAAATCACTTGAAGCCAGGAGGCCAGAGGTTGCAGTGAGCCAAGATCGCACCACTGCACTCCAGCCTGAGCGACAGAGCGAGACTCCATCTCAAAAAAATAAATAAAATAAAAGAGAAAGAAACAAAATCAGAACAGAAAGTACAAAAGAGAAAAAATCCAAATATATCAATATAATAAATGTAAATAAATGGACTAAATGATCCATTTAAAATCAAGTATTATGAGACTTATTTTTAAAAAGAAAGAAAAAGAAAAGGAAGGAGGAGGGAAAGGAAGAGAGGGCCAGGCGCGGTGGCTCACACCTTAATCTTAGCACTTTGGGAGGCCAAGGCAGTTGTATCACCAGGTTGAGAGTTCAAGACCAGCCTAGCCAAGATGGTGAAATCCCGTCTCTACTAAAAATACAAAAATTAGCCAGGCATAGTGGTGGGCGCCTGTAATCCTAGCTACTCAGGAGGCTGAGGCAGAGAATTGCTTGAACCTGGGAGGCAGAGGTTACAGTGAGCCAAGATTGTGCCACTGCACTCCAGCCAGACTCCTCTCAAAAAAAAAAAAAAAAAAAAAAAGGAAGAGTGGAAGGGAGAGAGGGAGGAAATATTGAATAAAAAAATTAAAAAGAACTGATATTAGGCCAGATGCAGTGGCTCACGCCTGTAATCTCAGCACTTTGGGAGGCTGAGGCGGGAGGTTGGCTTGAGCTCATGAGTTCAAGACCAGCCTGGCCAACATGGCAAAACCCCATCTCTGCAAAAAATATAAAAATTAGCTAGGTGTGGTGGTGCACGCCTATAGTCCCAGCTACTCTGGAGGCTGAGGTGGGAGGATGGCTTGAGCCCGCAAGGCAGAGGTTGCAGTGAGCCGAGACTGTGCCACTGCACTCCAGCCTGGATGATACAGACAGACCTTGTCTCAAAAAACAAACAAAAAAATTAAACATTAAAAATAAATACATACATAATTAAATAAATGAAATTAGTGTAATCTGGGCTCACTTTCCCAGGATTTAAACAACTAAAGTATCCCCCCATTAGCCTTTCCCTCTAAGACTTGGAATCTAAATTAAAGCCAATATAATACTACAGCAGTGCTTCTTGATCTTTAATGCACGCATGAATCACCTGGGGATTCTATCAAAATGCAGACTGTGATTCAGCAGCTCTGTGGCAGCACCTGTGATTCTGCATTTCTAGCCAGCTCCCAAGGGATGCTGATGGTGCTGGCCTCTAGAGCATCCCCACGGTGGCAAAATACTACGGCGCTGGTAAACATGGATTTAATTTGTTTAAAAGACTAATAAGGGAAATGTAATCTAAAGAAAAGCAAGGCCAGACCTATAATCTAGCTGTAAGCCCAAACTTCAAAAGTTTTGAAAATAAACTTTTTTTAAATTTTGTTTTTTTAAAGTTTGTTATCAAGACTTAATAGGAGGCAAAACTTTACCTGAACTGATGTGAAGTTATTCATGGTCTTTACCTCAGTGTGAATACTCAGTTTCACTACAGAAATATTAGTGTGCATGATTAAAAAGTGCTGCACTAAACCCTGCTAAATCCAAATGTATTATTTTTCTAAACTCTAAAAAATATATTTTTTAAATTTTACTTTAAGTTCTGGGATATACGTGCAGAATGTGCAGGTTTGTTACATAGGTATACATGTGCCATGGTGATTTGCTGCACCTATCAACCCATTATCTAGGTTTTAAGCCCCGCATGCATCAGGTATTTTTCCTAATGCTCTCCCTCCCCTTGCCCTCCACCCCTTGACAGGCCTTGGTGTATGATGTTCCCCTCCCTGTATCCATGTGTTCTCATTGTTCAACTCCCACTTATGAGTGAGAACATGCGGTGTTTGGCTTTCTGTTCCTGTGTTACTTTGCTGGGAATGATGCATTACTGGCTATATACCCAAAGGATTATAAATCACACTGCTATAAAGACACATGCACACATATGTTTATTGCAGCACTATTTACAATAGCAAAGTCATGGAACCAACCCAAATGTCCATCAATGATAGACTGGATAAAGAAAATGTGGCACATATACACCATGGAATACTATGTAGTCATAAAAAAGAATGAGTTCATGTTCTTTGCAGGGACATGGATAAAGCTGGAAACCATCATTCTCAGCAAAAAAAAAAATCTTAAATTCCAAAACACCTCTGTCCCAGAGGTTTTGGATAAGGGACTTTGGAGCCACAGTGCATTTCTTTCATTCTTTGACTAATCAGACCTTTTGTGATCTTTAAAAAAAAAAAATTGCCTCTAAAGTATAGGAACACTGGGAGAAGAAAAAATATATAATTATTCAGTAGTGTAATAATCATTCAGTATCAAAAACTGATTTTTTTTTTTTCCTGTAAATTAAGTACTTAAATGAAATCCCAAGTCATTACTCCTTGGGGTCTTATTTTTGTTATCTTAAGACAAAATAACACTGACCTAATTTCAGCTTTTAAGTGGACAGCCACAAGCACCTTCCAGGCAGAGCTATTCCTTGGAGATGCCACTCTTTGAAAAGAGAAAGATGCCACATTAGCTTAAAAGCACCAGAAAGAAAACAAAAACAAAAACAAAAAAAAAACCTTCTGACAAGATTAAATAAAATATATCTTTATATACAACATGTAAATTCCAGTTACAGTTCTATTATCTTGTGTATTTAAAGAAAACACAACTTCAGTGAAACTAAAATTGCTAGTTGCTGGGCTTGAAGCAGTAACATACAGAACTATATATAGACGTAAAAACCTTTAGAAATAGCTTTAGCCCCTACAGAGTTTTTCCAAACTATTACCTACCTTTGATTCCCAAAGAATGAAACCTGGAGAGACAGCAAAATCTCCAGTGACTCGTTCCCTCCCCACAGTCAAACCACAAAAGTACTTCTAAGGCAGTAATATAGTGGTCACTTCAGGCATTGCTACAATTGGTACTTCTGAAATCGAGGCATATTTTATAGAAGATATTTAAGCTTCACCTCCACAGAAAGATGATATCTTCCCAAACGTTTGCAGTAGACACTGATCTCAGACCATAAGCAGATAGTTAACATCAATCAACAGGCAGAGACATGGTTTAATAATGAGGGCCACTTTCAAAAGCCAACTCATGTACAAATGACTTCCACTCTTTACTCCTCTGAAAACCCTTTGGGTTAAGGAGAAGCTTTGTTAAAGATTTGAAAATAAAGAAACATCTTTTATTAACCCCAATGACTTTTGAGGATCTGTTATCATTGTTTTAAGGACAAGAAGAATATGGCAATAGAAAAAGTTCATTGTAAAGGGAAGACATTTTATTGGGTAGTCAAGCATGGCTAATTATAATAAACAATGAGTGAAACTGATTCTAACTCTGCCATATTAAACCAACAGTCATATTAAGACTTAAAGGATTGTGCGTCACATACCCCAAAACATAAATTAATGAAGAAATCTATCTAAAATTATTTCAAGAAATAGCTGCTGCCTATAGTTTTGAGATAAAGCCTCTGGCAGATCCACAAACTTTGACCTGTAAACCACTTGACAAAAACCAATAATGCAGGAAAAAACACAATTTGTAACCCTGTTCCCCACTGTTAAATTGAACAAAATAAAATAGGAAAATGAGAAACCAAAATGAAGCCAATACTAGATGCTGAGATAACATTTTCAAAGTGTGCCAGTTGTATATTTAATAAAAGTGGCACTTATATTTGAGTTTCAATTCAGATGGCTCTGCTTCTAGACAATATATGTTCATCATCAGTAAAATTCCCTCTAAAACACAATGTGTGTGAAAACACAGTGCATTTTAAATAAATATGAAATGAATGTGACTATTATAATAGTTCTGGCCAGTAACCTCCAAGATACTACAAAATACAATGACAAGATTCATTTGTGACATCATATTTACATAGGTAAACACATTTTACCATTGCCATATGATACCATTGCCACACTTCACCATTTTTATGTTTTCAAAGCAGGTTTTTTTTTTTTTATCACTAATGCTTCAAGATAAATACACGTGATAAACAGTAGAGAGATTTGTTTGTGTGTTAATAATTTAGCAACCAAATAGATGACATCTATCCAATGATCTCTCAAAAGCTTCTTTTGTTGTACCTATTAAGACTTTATCTTCCAGTTTTATCTCCTTATTCAAGGCTTGGTGGCCCAACTAAAATGACAGCGCTGCAATCCTAGCCTGCTCGTTAAACTGCAACAAAGCAGTGAAATTCAGTGGAATCTAACAATCACTAAGTATTCAGTTCTGCTTTCTCACATGTCTCCTTTTATGGGTGAAGACACAGAAATAGTTGACTAATTTTAATGACTTACCCGAGAATATCAGTGTGAATACCCTGGTACAAAATGAGTTGAAGTCATGCTTGAAAAATATATTTTTCCCCAACCATGCAGCAAAAGTAAGTAATTTTTAAATGTCTCTTTTGAGATTAATTTCAAACGTCTCTTTTGAGGAAAGCTGCCAACTTTTTATTTCAAAGGAATTTCCAGCTCATTCCCTCTCATGCCTCTCAACAATTTGGCATCAGTGTCCTCTGGATCCATTGACTTGACCACCTCTCCATGGTCCATTCCCCGCTTAATGTCTTCACCCTCCTCCTTCACCCCCTTCAGCCTGGTCTATGGCACCATCCAAAAATCATTCCCTCCTCCTTCACCTCTTCCAGCCTGGCCTTTGGCACCCCCAAAAATTGTTCCCTTGCATGTGCCCCAGTCCACGCCTGCCCATCTCCACTTCCATGTTACTCAGATGGCAAAACTATGACCATGATTACCTACAAGAGAACCCTTAGACTCTCTCCCTACACCACAGCAAATGACACAATCTAGAGAAAAATAAAGAACTATACTGACTGATTTTGCTTTAAAGATATGATAGTAATCTCAATGTGCTTTCAGTTCTGCTCAGCAATCTTATTACACTGTCTTGGTCAACTTATACTCCTCCTCCTAGAAATGACCCCTTCCTCACACCCATCTGATCTTGATTCTTATTTTTCTTAGAAAACAAAGGCAAGCAGAAGATAATCACAGCATCTTCCCATAACCATGTGCATTCGCCTATATGTCTCTGTACAAATCTAGAATATGCAATGCCTTAACTCCAGCTAATGCAGCCAACCCACCACTTACACTAGGTCCCATCCCCTCTTGCCTACTTAAGGAGATCCTTCTGTCAATTTCTTTATCTCTACTAAATAATGATCAGCTTTCAAGTGTAATATAACTCCCATCTTTAAAAAGTAAATTTTTCTGACTTCACATCCTACATAGCTATTCTCCCTTACCTCTCACCCCATAGCAAAAGTCTCTCAGAAATGTATATTCTATCTTTATTTCCTCATCTCTTATTCTCACCTGAACCAGCTTCAGTCAAGCTTATGCCACCACCCAATGATATGATATTGTCAATGTCACCATGATCTCCATGCTGCTATATCCTATGTTCCAGTCTCAGCCCAGGTCCTCAACCTCTCAGTAGTATTTTCATGGTTCTCATTTCTCCTTCCTCCTTGGCACTGTCTTCATGTAGCTGTGGATCACTTCACTTGTCCGACTGTCCTCTCTCCTCAATGGCTGCTCCTTTTCAGTCCTCTTCACTGGTTCCTCTTCAGCTCTTCAACCTCTAACTGTTGGGAGCACCCCAGATTTAGTTCTTCAACATCTCTTCTCCTCTCAGTATACTCCTTTCCTTAAGAATTTCATCCAGGCCAGGAGTGGTGGCTCATGTTTGTAATCTCGGTACTTTGGAGGCCGAGGCAGGCAGATCACTCGAGGCCAGGAGTTCGAGACCAGCCTGGCAAACATGGTGAAACCCTGTATCTGCTAAAAGTACAGAAATTATCTGGGCGTGGTGGTGCACATCTGTAAATCCCAGCTACTCGGAGGCTGAGGCACGAGAATTGCTTGAACCTGGGTGGCAGATGTTGCAGAGAGTTGAGATGGTGCCACTGCACTCCAGCCTAGGTGACAGAGCACCCCCCCCCCACCCCAAAAACAAAGCATCTCATCCAATCTCATGGATTCAAATCCACCTATCCATTGAATGACCAACCTCATATCTCCAGTCCTAACATTACCCTTGAAGTCCAGGCTCACATATGCAATATGCAATGGCCACCTTCTCTTGAATAGGCAAACAGCATCTTGAACATTCTCCTCATCTGAGAAAATAGTGTCATCAGTCAATCAGATGCTCAGGCCAAAGTCCACATCAAATCGCAAAGTCCTAATAGCAATATTTTCAAAAGATACCCTGAACCCAACACATCTCACAACCACCACACTTGCCAACTGTGTTCAAACCCCATCATCTCCCATTTGGACTCATGCACAAGTCTCCTTGCTAGTCTGTTTGTTCTCTTGCCCTCGACAGACTACATCAGTTTCCAACATAAAGCAGGTCATGGTTCTCCCACATTCAAAATCTCAATGGCTTCTCATCAGATGTAGGGCAGGCCCTGGTTCTGTGGCTCCTGATCACGTCTCTGGCTTCATCTCCTACCCATCTCTCCTCACTTGCTCACTCTTCTTCCAGCCGCACTGGTCTCTCTGCTGTACTTCAAACATCCGACTACATCCCTGCCTCAGGGTCTCTGAAATGGCTATTTATGCCACTTGAAGGATTCTTCCCTGGGGTAGTCACATGGCTTTTCTCCCTGCTTTCTTCAATTTCTTGTTCAAATGTCACCTTCTCAAAGCAGCCTTTCCTAACCACTGTAGGTGAAATCAGGCACCTTGCACTGTCTGTCTCATTTCTCTGCTTTGTCTTTATAACTCTTATCACTGATACTACACTGTACCTTTATTTGTTTGCTTATTACCCAATTCTCTCACTAAAATGTAAGACACAAAGTCAGAGACTCTGTCTTGTTTCTTGCTGCACCAGCAGCATTGAGAGCTATGCCTGGTTTATACCAGATAAATATGTTTGTGGAATGAATTACCAAATAAAGAATGAATGAATTAGCAATTTCACCAATATTAGCCATGAGTATGTGTCATCCCCACATACTAAAAAATAAAGAACAATTTTGATTAATAGACACCATCAAAGCAAATCTGTACTGTTATCAATATTCTCATCTCATTTCCTATGCAGATTTTTAATATAAAAAGAACAATAAGAGATAACTCAAAATTGGTCTTTTTTTAAAGGTATCATGCATGTAGTGGCTAATTTGTAGCAGGTTTAATTCCTTGCATAGGTGTTTTGATCAATTGTGATCTGAAAGTCTCAAGCAAAAAAAAGTTACTTTTCCCAGTTGAAACCAGGGTCTCAGGAATACACTCAAAATCTCAATATTATGCTATAATCAGTCTGTCTCTTGTTCAGTAATGTGGCTAAATAAAGAGTACAGTTAAGCAGCTGGTTCCTTCTTCATTATGCAAACACATCTTCTCTGCTATATTAAATCACAAGCTCCCTGAGTGTAAGGACACTTCTCTGATTCCCTATAACAATCAGAATAGGTTAGGTTACACTGAGTATGCCAAATCATGGACCCTCATCCCAACAAAATCCCAACTAAAGCATTCTGCTAAAGATATATGTCTAGTACAGATTGGCAATAATCTGTCTTATTGCAGTCAATTAAGGACCCAGAAAACAGAGGGTCCATCTCAACACTCGTTTTCACAATCACTGTGGCAGTGGGATGGAAACATGATGAATCATGCACCGGCTCTTAAAGCTTCCAACACTTTGCTCACATTTCATTAGCCACAGCAAGACACATGGCTCCCATCTACCTTCAGAGGAGGAGAGAAAGTGCAATCCTACAATGCTGCCAGAATATTTGCAGCCTTTAGGACTGCCGCATTCCCCTTACAGAGTCTTGAATAATAACTTTTCCATGATGACAGGTGAATATACTCCTGTTTACCTCTCTTCTACCTAGTCACATATTTGAACACATAGATGGCAACCAATGGATAGACCCAAAATCTCTGGAAAGAAGAAATGATGGAGAAAGTTCATGCTAAAAAAATTAAAAGCAAAATTAAACTACATTACATTTTTTAGGAGTTCTACCAATAACAACCAAAAGCTCCCATCACCAGGGCCTAAAATTTATTTCAGAATAAGACTTCAGTAAGCAAAACACTCCCCTGATGCGTCCCTGGCAATGCTTCTAATTTTGTAGGCACTTGGTGTAAGATCTTTCTTGGCTATAATTCAGGTTTAGCTGCACTCAATCTATTTAAATAAAAACTGGCTCTGACCTCAGATTATTTCAACTTCAGCAAAGTGATTCAGAAGCCAAAGAAACAAGATAAGATTAATAAATAGCTAAAAAGACATTGGTAACTATACAGAGATTTGTATATGATAGACTAAGTACCTGTCACAAGAAAATGACAGATATGGCAGATAGAATATCTGCAGTATTCTAGTCTTTTATAGTTCAGGTTACATAAAAGCATATGAACCACGGCAAAAAAAAAAAAAAAAAAGGTGGGAGGGGTGGCGCAGGGGACAGGAATATATAAAAAAAAGATTATAAGCAATTATGTAAATGAAGAGTAAATGAATAAATACTTGCAGGGAAATTATTTATATAACATACAAAATAACTGTATTACAGAGCTTTTATGTTCTATAAAAACCTGTGAACATTAGCACTCTACCAGCTCTTGATTCATATGAGATTTTTAATCACCAAAGACCTAATAGAAAGGGGTTAGATGACTGCTCCTGTTTGAGTCCCTGGCCCAACATCCCCTCATGGCACTGGACCTTGGTAGGTAGAGAAGAACCTCGATGCATCTGAACAGTCATGCCTCTTTCATCGTGGAGACATGGTAAAGTGTATAATGCAGGCAAACAAGGAAGTAAATCATTGAACAACATACACTCCTCCAGAGGTCTCTTGGTCTGTTCCAGTCCAGCTACCATAACAAAATATCATAGACTGAGTGGCTTAAACAACAGAACATAGTTCTCAAGCCTGGGAAGTCCAAGATCAAGATCAGGCAGTGTTTGGCTTCTAGGGAGGCCTCTCTTCTGGGCTTGCAGATGGCCACATTTCTGCCAAGTGCTTACATGGCCTTTCCTCTGTGTTCACATGGAAAGGGAGTGCACACTCTTCCTTACTATAAGGCCGTGAATCCCATCATGAGGGCCCCGCCATCATGATCTAACCTAACCCTACCCACCTCCCAAAGGCCTCATCTCCAAATACCACCACACTGGGGGTTAGGGCTTCAACATAGGAACCTAGGGCTCACAGGCATTCCATCCACAACAAGAAGTAACACATGCCTTAACTGGGTGGCAGCGAAACACAGACCACTCTCTGAAGCATGTGTTCTAAACAGTACCAGGTTTAAAACACAAAACAGGTACTATATGGTACCTGTTTGAAGTGCCAGGATACCTCACAGTTAAATGAGGGTGCACCAGTAAGGTAAAAACCACCTATTCGGCTTCTAAAACAACACGTGACAAGTTATCATTGGACTCCCTCCCAAAGTCCCTGCTCTTTTTCCATATTAAACCCTTCCAAATTGCATTAGGAGAACTTTTAAATGATGGAGCAGATTTACATATACAAGACTTCTAAACAAAGGCATTGTAAAAGCTGAAAAACTGCCGTTCTGCTCTGGTTACTAAGATCCCTGAGATAAGAGGATTGAAAATAAGCACAGCGGCAGGGTGCGGTGGCTCACGCCTGTAATCCCAGTACTGTCGGAGGCTAAGGCAGGCGGATCACTTGAGATCAGGAGTTCAAGACCAACCTGGCCAACATGACAAAACCCCATCTCTACTAAAAATACAAAAATTAGCCGGGCATGGTGGCATCTGTAGTCCTGGTTACTTGGGAGGCTGAGGCACAAGAATCCATTGAGCCCAGGAGGTAGAAGTTGCAGTGAGCCAAGATCACGCCACTGCACTCCAGCCTGGGCAACAGAGTGAGACTTTGTCTCAAAAAAAAAAAAAAAAAGATAAAAATAAGTGCAGCTGTGAACTGGCTAACATAAATTAACTACTTATTTGATAGTAGGCACTGGGTTAATAGCATTGCTGGATGTAGTCAAATATAATATTCACAATAATCCATAATACAAGTAAAGAAACTGAGGTCCAGAAGTGTTAGATAATTGGCACAACATCATATAGTCCAAAGAACCAGTCAGGTCTCCGACAAAGTTGTTCCTCTAACCATGACTGGGAAACAATTTCAGGGCCATTCACTAGCTATAGGTCCATAAGTGAGTGACTTAATCTCTCTGAACCTCAATTTCTTTATCTGTCAAACGAGAGAATTAGACTAGATGACCACTAATTAAGTTTTTCTTTCTCAGGTTTTATGATACTCTTAAATAACAGTAGACAAAAACCAAACAAACAAAAAAACCCTTTATATACCTATTCCACAGGATATAAAAGAATGTTTTTAATGCTGATAAATAATCATGTGATTTTAGAGTTCTGTCATCATTTTATAACCAAAAAAAGGCACCCTCAACTCTAACCAGCTGTCTTAAAATATTTAACACTGGAAAGAGTGTGGATGAGCATATACTCCCATTAAAGAAAACTACCTCAAAATGTATGCTCAATTGGCAGCTATTATATTGCATCAACTTAAAAAATTTTCTGAAGATGAGTATTCTAGCACAAGTTTTAAAAACCCTTGTTGAAGCCTCAGCACATCTGGGGAAGCTGGACTGATTGCAGACACACCTTCTGCAAGCCAATGCCTCTGCTTTGGAAATACTTACATGGAAGAAAAGCAAAAGAAAAAAAAAAAAAACCTCATAAACTGGCAATAAGATAGCCAGCATCACATAGCAGGATAAGCAAACACTTCCACCATGTGGGTTTAATGGCAGTCACTCAGATATGTCATTCTTGCACGCAGACATGGTGTGATCCCGAAGTAGAACTCAATACAGAGGCTAGCACATCCTTCAAGAGACTTGGAAAGGGTATTTGGAGCTAATCCGGCATTGATTGCCAAGCCAGATGGAAATCTGATAGAGTGAAATTTTAACTTTCTGAACATCCTGAGAACTTGGAGGAGAGATCATGGGTGGCAGGTCTGTCTCTTGAGCTGCTAACTTTGTACCACCTCCAAGCAGTAAGTAGGAGCACAAAATGACCTGCGAAAGGCCCTGCAATTAAGTTATTTAAGAAAAATTCACTGCAACGAAGTCTGCTAGTTTAATAATGAGTTACAATGAGAACACTCAAAGGAAAGCACTTAAGGGAGGTGACAGGAAAGCAAAACTTCCCAGGAAGTATCTCAGCAGCGAGTATCTTCAAGGGAAACAGCATTAACAGACAGACAGATACACTTTGCATGTAGCCAACAGAACCAGTGGCTCTCTTGGAGCAAACACACTCAGAAATACCCAGATGGGAAAAGTAAGAGAGTAACCACAGATCCCATGACACCCTTCTTGTAGCAGCTACAGATACAAACTGGAATACCCCCTTGACATCACACTAGGTAGACATAAATGTGCCTTCAGAAGCAAACATTCTTTTTTTTTTTTTTTTTTTTTTTTAGATACAGTCTCACTCTGTCACCCAGGCTGGAGTGCAATGGTGAGATCTTAGCTCACTGCAACCTCTGCCTCAAGCAATTCACCTCTCTCAGCCTCCCGAGAAGGTGGAATTATAGGCGCCTGCCACCACGCCCAGCTAATTTTTGTATTTTTAGTAGAGACAGGATTTCACCATGTGGCCCAGGCTGGTCTTGAACTCCTGACCTCAAGTAATCCATCTGCCTCAGCCTCCCAAAGTGCTGGGATTACAAGTATGAGCCACTGCTCCAGGCCACAAACATTCTTAAGAGGACTGTCTTTACATACAAAAATACATATCACAAGGCCAACACATATGATACCTTTGCATTTATTACAGGTAACATGAAAAGGATATGTAATTAAAGAGAGTAATTATGAGGTTTTTGTGGCCAAATACAGACATAAACATGATCAAATGTTTCCTTGACAAGCTATCATCTGCTCACAAATGGAATTAAACTTAAAAGTATATTATGTTTCATGTAAACATATACAGCTGTATTACAGATGGTTGCAGATATAGTACAATATGAATGTCATTAAAAATATACAGGCCAAAGGCCCAGATTTCATGGTAAAGCCCTCACTCAGTGGGGTGGCAGGGGACGGAAACATGCAATGAATATAAGTTTTATAATGTGCACAGAAATAGTTCCATCCACTTGTACATGAGTTTAGAAACAAGTATTAAGGCTGCATAAAAGTCACTGTCAACTAAAGTCATTGTTTTAGGGTGAAATAAGAACAATAGTACAACACATTTGATTTTTTGCAAGCCCAATTTTTAATAAGAAATTCTCTATGTACAATTTTCTCAGAAAAAAATTAATCCACCTCAAAATCAAAATTAAAGTATTGAGCCAGTGGCAGGCAAGTAGGCATTTTTAGCTTGCCTTTGGTTATCTATGGGGATGGGCACACCATAGAAAGTGACTTATGTTGGCCAGGCGTGGTAGCTCATGCCTGTAATCCCAGCACTTTGGGAGGCCGAGGTGGGCAGATCACCTGAGGTTGGGAGTTCAAGACCAGCCTGACCAACATGGAGAAACCCTATCTCTACTAAAAATACAAAATTAGCTGGGTGTGATGGCGCATGCCTGTAATCCCAGCTACTCGGGAAGCTGAGGCAGGAGAATCACTTGAACTCGGGAGGTGGAGGTTGTGGTGAGCCGAGATCGTGCCATTGCACTCCAGCCTGGGCAACAAGAACGAAACTATGTCTCAAAAACAAAAAAGAAAGTGACTTATGTTATACATAAGTTCAACCCTTTAACTATACAGAAAGCCAAATACACGAAGTCGCTATGCTCCACCCAAATTAAGAAGACACACTAAATAAACCATCTATTGCTCTGTCCAGCAGTCCCTTAACCCTGTATCTAGGACACACTCCCCCATTTTACAGGAAAACTACTCTTTTCTCCACTCCCACCATGAGGCTGGCAAGCACAGTGCCCCACCTTCTGTCCACAGTTAACTGATCCTGGGTTAGGCATGTAACCAAAACCAAGCCAGAACCTTCTACCTTGGAGCTGGGATGGGCAACACACTCACTTTCCAATAGTGAATCTGTAAAGGACAGGGCAGTCATCCTGCCAAAAGCCACATCTGCTACTAAGCAGAGGGCAGAAGAGGACACCGCAGTGCAGAGATGGACAGAGGCATGAGATCTTGAATGGAGGGAGGTCCTTGCATATCAGCTGTATCC
This sequence comes from Macaca fascicularis, assembly GCF_037993035.2. Taxonomy (NCBI): domain Eukaryota; kingdom Metazoa; phylum Chordata; class Mammalia; order Primates; family Cercopithecidae; genus Macaca; species Macaca fascicularis. The sequence goes on along the minus strand of NC_088381.1, from coordinate 139,930,438 downwards.
TTCCCTGTTCTGTGTGACATAAACCAGTAAGTTCCCCTTTGCTTGCTTGGATTGGTGTTCTCCCAAAGTGTCCCAAATAATCAAACCCCATAGGTAAATGGAACTCATGCATGTGTGTCTAAAAGAAAACATTGGCTTTTGATTATAAATCTGTGGAATAAAGGATACTGTACAAAATACTAGGCAGCCTCGGACCATGTTCAGAGTGCAACCCACCAGAAAGCTCATGAGACAATGTTCAGAGTGCAACCCACCTGAAAGCTCATGAGACCATGTTCAGAGTGCAACCGCCTGAAAGCTCACGGGACCATGTTCAGAGTGCAACCTACCTGAAAGCTCATGAGACCATGTTCAGAGTGTAACCCACCTGAAAGCTCACAGGACCATGTCAGAGTGTAACCCACCTGAAAGCTCACAGGACCATGTCAGAGTGCAACCCACCTGAAAGCTCACGAGACCGTGTTCAGAGTGCAACCCACCTGAAAGCTCACGGGACCATGTCAGAGTGCAACCACCTGAAAGCTCACGGGACCATGTCAGAGTGCAACCACCTGAAAGCTCACGGGAATGAGGCGGATTTGGGTAGAAGATTAAAGGTGGTTTTTTGATGGGGAGAGAGAAAGTCATGTCAGATTAAGAAAGAATGTAAGAATAGAGAAGATAACACATGTTCCAAATCCTGGCAGACGTTCCTAAATTCTGGGAGCCTTGTTGGAGGCACACCATAAGCAGGGCTGAGAGCTTACAGAGCAAAGGCTAGTCCCCTAGGGAGCTGTGTGACCTGGTGCCGGTTTTTTATCTGGGCTTCACATCCCCCCATCTGTAAATGAGAATACTGCTTACACTGTAGGATTATTATGAGGCAGTTTTTATCAAAAGACGACTCTAGAACCACCTACATCATAATCACTTTGTTGGAACACAGATTCCTGGGCTCACGCTGAGATTTATTGAATCAAAGTAATCAAAGTCCGCTTTGTAAAACAAAACAAAATGCTTCCCAGGTGTTTCTTATGCACACTAAAGTTTGAGATCCACAGTTAGAAGAATAAAATAAATGTCGAGCACATTTCTAGCCCATACTTTTATTGAATTTCTACTACTTACTTCTACCAACAACAAACACCAAAACAAAAACCAAAAAACTCTCAAAGGCTGCTCAGCTTGAAATTACAGGCAAGTGGATTCTCCAAAATTATGCCAATTTTGTACTTTACAAATGAGAAAAAGATTAATTAACAATATCAGGCTACCCTGAGCTTACGCTTATCAAGATTTCTATATTTTAAAGCAGTCATTCTCAACTTAGACTGCACATTAGAATCACCTGCAAAGCTTTTATTAAAAAAAAAAAAAAAAAATCCCTATATTCAAGGCTGGGCTCCAGACAAAGAAATCAGTCTCTGGAGGTGGGGTCCAGACATGAGCATTTTTTAAATGTTCCAAGGGATTCCACTGTGCAGAGGCAAGGTTTTCATGTTTCTAGCGAGGGTAAGAAAAGAGTGTCAACTACTATGCAGTGAGATCACTGGGCGGAAAATGTGACTGCCATCAAACTCAGCAGGCATGCAACTTTGTTTTCCAGCCTCTGTATGTGAAGGCAACCACATCCTATTTCCTACCTTTTTTTCGAAGTGATAGATAAAATACTTAAGAAGTATATCAGATTTATAAACACAAAATTGGCAAAAAAAAAAAAAAATTGATGTCTGAAAATATAAAGAGTTGGCGAAGATGTGAACTGACAAGATCTTTTCTGCACGTCTAGTGGGAGTGGAAATGGATACAGCGACCCTGGAAGCCCTTTCACATTCTTTTGTAAAGTTGAATGATTTCATACACCACAACACAGCAGTGGTTGCCGTTCTTCCTTTAAGTATATACACAACGGAAACCTCGGCACATGCAAGCCAGGAGACGCAAATGCTTACAAACAGCTCTGCTCATAGATACAAAAACAGGAAACACCCTGAATGCCCAATGACACAAGTATTGATAAATCATAGTATAAGCTATACTAATATTTATAGAAAACTGCAGTATAAGCACAAATAAAAATACTACATAGCAATGACAGCATGGATGAATCTTAGTAACATAAGGCTGAGTGAAAAAGCAAGTCTCAAGAGACCATATAAGCCAGGGATGATACCTCTTCATAAAGTTCAAAGCCAGGCAAAATGAAACAATGTATTGCTTAAGCATACATGTAGATACCTAGGGGTGAAGCAAGAGAATGATAAACAATGTTCAGAATGCTGGTTACCTCTGGTGGCAGAGGGATAGGGAGGCGAAGGAGTAAGATAAAGGAGAATTACAGAGATAGAGGTATAAGAGAATAATGTTCTGATTCTTAGATTAGGCATTGCGCCCACAGGTTTTCATTTCAAATACAAGTAAAATGAAAGAAGACCATGCGTGGACAGTTGGCGGTTTGGTTTGTCCAACCACCAACTGTGACCACCAACTGTGGTTCATTCTTTGAACCAAGAATGGAAGGAAAATAAATTTCTATAAGTAAAGACAACAGAATCCAATACCAATGAGAAAAAAAATTCAAGGGACGTTCAATTATTCCAATCAAAGTCAAATACTTAGTATGCCAGAATCATCCCATCTTTCAGGTTCCATCTTATTTTAGAAGCAAGAATCTCAAAATGGTCAGGCCAAGGTGTAGAACCCTCATCTTCAAGTACAGTGACTCCTCCACCTTTCCAGCCAAAGATATCCCTGGTACAGCTAATCGAGTGAACTGTTATGAAAGAAGGAAAAACAAAACAAACCCTCCCAAACAATAGCCCCCCAAATCCAATGTCTAATTTAACAATTCCCAGTTTTTTTAAGGTTATACTCTTTATATTTCTATAAGGAATTAATATAATGTAATCTCTGACACAGTAGGAATCCTTCAGTAGAATGGGTGTATCAGTCATCTTCATGTTGGTTGGGAAGGGAAGGATTATTTCATCCTCAACCTAAAAGATAAATGATAGAAGTTATGGAAATTGCTATTCTCTTCTCACCTCTATTCTTTTGATGTGAAATTAATCTCAACCATTCTGTCTTATCTCAATTTCCACCTTTTAAAACCAAGCGACAGGCTTAGTTCTTTTCCACTAGAAACTTTTGAAAATATGTTTTGACTTCCAGGAAGCATTTGAATATATAAGCGTAAGGTCAGCAATTTTGACAGGTGGCAGCCAGGTACAGGACAGATCTGTTTAGCATTTGACTCGGCCAGTCTTTTTGAGATCAATTTCGTGGAGGGATTTTGAAGAGAATATTTCTCCTACACAACAAGGCTCTTATTAATTTGAAGACAGTGTTCTAGTTTCACCAAAAATAAATTCTTAAGCTCCTACTTTGAATGACATAAAACAAAAGCAGAAAAATAGGTTTGCCTGTAGAAACACAATAGCCCTTAGCGGTGGTTCTCAAACTTTGGGGAGCCCCCAAACCCCCAGGAGATAATGCTAAATAAAATGCAGATTTCCAAGGCTCACTCCAGACTAACTGAATCAGAATCTGGAGGGCAGGATCAGGACACTGCATTCCTAACAAGCAGTTCAGGACATTCTGATGCAAGAGACCCCTGAACAACACTCCAAAGAAAACATGGTGCCGGCCGGGCGCGGTGGCTCACGCCTGTAATCCAGGACTTCGGGAGGCTGAGGTGGGTGGATCACAAGCCAAGAGATCAAGACCAGCCTGGCCAACATGGTGAAACCCCATCTCTACTACAAATACAAAAATTAGCCAGGCGTGGTGGTGGGCACCTGCAGTCCCAGCCACTCGGGAGGCTGAGGCAGGGGAATTACTTGAACCCAGGAGGCAGAGGTTGCAGTGAGCCGAGATCATGCCACTGCACTCCAGCCTGGGTGACAGAGTGAGACTCCATCTAAGAGAGAAAGAGAGAGAGAGAGAGAGAGAGAGAGAAGGGGAGAGAGAAGGAAGGAAGGAAGGAAGGAAGGAAGGAAGGAAGGAAGGAAGGAAGGAAGGAAGGAAGGAAGGAAGGAAGGAAGGGAGGGAGGGAGGGAGGGAGGGAGGGAGGGAGGGAGGGAGGGAAAAAGAAAGAAAGAAAGAAAGAGAGAGAGAGGAAGGAAGGAAGGAAGGAAGGAAGGAAGGAAAGAAGGAAGGAAGGAAGAGAGGGAGAGAAAAAGAAAAAGAAAAAGAAAGAAAGAAAGAAAGAAAGAAAGAAAGAAAGAAAGAAAGAAAGAAGGAAGGAAGGAAGGAAGGAAGGAAGGAAGGAAGGAAGGAAGGAAGGAAGGAAGGAAGGAAGGGAGGGAGGGAGGGAGGGAGGGAGGGAGGGAGGGAGGGAGGGAAAAAGAAAGAAAGAAAGAGAGAGGAAGGAAGGAAGGAAGGAAAGAAGGAAGGAAGGAAGAGAGGGAGAGAAAAAGAAGAAAGAAAGGAAAGAAAGAAAGAAAGAAAGAAAGAAAGAAAGAAAGAAAGAAAGAAAGAAGGAAAGAAAGGGAAAGGAAGGAAGGAAGGAAGGAAGGAAGGAAGGAAGGAAGGAAGGAAGGAAGGAAGGAAGGAAGGAAAGAAAAATACAATGAAACTCTGAACATGTGCACTGTCCTGGACATTAGACACATTGGAAGAACCTCTGTGGGTCTGAAATCGTATCCACACAACTTGAGCCATAAGTTTAAAAACATACTTTTGTGGGCTTTGAGAGTTAATGCACTTACAAAAATGCCTCCACTTCCTTACTTACAAAACCTGATAGCAATTTTAAAGGAAAAGTATAGTGTTGGACCAGATTTAATCACTTGAACTTGCTATTTAATCACTGCCGAATAGTGGCATTTAAAAAATCCAGGAAGAAAAATTCCTCATGCTAGGGAATCTAATTCTTTGAGATCTTACACTAAGCAGGGAAGATTCCGACTGCTGGTCTGCCTTGTTTTCAGTCCATGGGTTAGAATAAGCCTTGTCTACCATCTGGGAACAAGTAGATCCAGAATGAGGCTTCTCATCACTGCAGCAAGAGATTGGGGAGAAGCTGCTTACTGAGTTAATTTGTCTGTATTGATTTCACGAACATTTCAAATCAGTACATTATGAATAGTGGGAGGGGGGATGACAGTAAGGACCTGCTACCACTTACGTTCATTCTAGTTATCCATTATTAAACTCCTTTACAGGTTTTTGCTAAAACAGCACATTAACATGTTCTATGTTAAGTATCAAATGAACTGAAAATATCTGTTGTCCATATATTGTGACAAGATCACAATGCTATTTGATTAAAAGATATACACCAGGAGGTTTTTTGGGGGGATAAACAAAATGTACTCTTCTGACTTAGATGTAACTCCAAAGACTTTTACCAAGTCTCTAGAGCTGGAAAAGCAGTTTGTGATGCCCAAAGCATCTTTCTCGGTCCCCTGCACGCCTCCTTTCTATCACTGTCCCACCCGACGTTTGCACAGGTACCTAGCGGATCTCCTTTTGCCCTCAATCTTAGCTTCCCTCAGAGAAAGTAAATCATCCGTCTAGAATTTCTTAGATAGACTAGAAAGTATAGAGGCAGGAAGGACATTAGGGTTGCACAAAGGAGAATGAAAGTCCATAAAAATGTTTTTCATTTTTTGGTCAGGTCGCTCTGTTTTACTAAGCTGGGAAAATCAGCAGCCTTAGTTCTCAGTGACTTAGTGGTAAGAACAGATTTATAGCTCACATACTAAAAGTCATGGCAGTAACTCCTGATAATACTTTTATCTCAAAGTTTTCAATTTGACAGGATTTTACAATGAGATGGTGTCACAGAAAGAAAACTTTTCCTTCCTTCTATAAGAAAGTGATTAAAACCTACAATTAGGATAAACCATCTGTACCCCTTTCACCTCCACACACACCCCATCCTCAAGAGCCCTGCCTTTCAAGTTTCCTTTGCAGGTGCAGGCTTTTGTTTAAATATGTTTTATTTTTATACCTTAAATTATACCATTGGCTATTCTAATTTTCTAAGTACTAATATTTTTTGCTTTATTCTTTAATTCTTTTATCTCCTAACAGTTGTTGCTTTACCAATTTCAATGCTAATTTTCCATATCTAAAGAACCATGGCTGTATAAATTTTTGGTGGAGTCTAACCCTTACCATTACAAAATATCACCTTTTGTCCACTTAATACTTTTTGCCTTGAAATTGCCCTCATGCGAATAGTGCCAGTCCTGTTTTCTTTTTGCTTGTGCTTGTCTACAATCGGTGCCCATCTATTTATTGTCCAAATGGTACCATTTTGTTCAGGCACTCTCCTTGAAAACAACGTGGAAGCAGGCAGATTTTGCTTCTTGCTTTTTCCACTGCATTTGAGACTGTGTCTTCTCCTAGGGAAATTTAACAAAGTTTTGCTAGTATAATTGTTAATCAAAGTTTATTGTAAATCATCTGACCACTTTTTTTTTTCCAGTTTCAAAAGATGTACATGGATTTAAAAAAAAAACAAAACAGAAATTAAACAATAACATAGTATGAAAGTACAAGCCTGCCTAACTCCCATATACTTCTACAAACTTTAAACAATCCACAGTAGCCCCTCAGTATACTTACTTGGGGGATTGGTTCCAGGACCTCTTGCATATACCAAAATCCAGGCATACTCAAGTCCCGCAGTCCACCTGCAGAACCTGCATATGTGCAAAGTCAGCCCTCCCTACACACAGGCTTTGCATCCTGGGAATACTGTATTTTCAATTCATGTTTGGTTTAAAAAAGACTGGGATATAAGTGGACTCCTGAATTCAAACCCATATTGTTCAAGGGTCAACTGTATATTGATTCCCTGCTAGAGGAGAAAACAATTTTGAGACACAGCATCTCCTTTCCCCTTTGTCCTCTTCAGATATATAATCTTTGTCACCTTAATCATGTAATCATATTCCTAAATCTCTACTTCTCTATGTGTCAAGACTAAAGAGTACCATTTCAACTATCCACTATGAAACAGAAGAAAACATATGCTCTTGTACTCCATTCCACCTCCAGCCCCCTCTCTCATATTTTATCACCTATTATAAGCATTATTTTACAACATCAAGTTTTAGAATATTTCCATTTTTTTCAGTAAATATAATTTATCTTCCATGCTTTGCATACAGGTTAATTATGAAAAATGAAAACTAATAAAATATTTTCAGTATTACAATGAGGTAAATATTTTATTCAGTGCAATTCCAGATAGTGAAACTAAATCAGTTAAAGGAGCTATAGTCTGTGATCACCATACTAGCTGTAAGCGTCAAGTTCCAATGTATTCTTTTTTCTTATATGCCATCAATTATGCAGAATTCTGTCACATTTCAGTTTACCTCATATTAAATTGGGACTTCATTTGCAAATTTCTGTTTTTCCAAGAATTTCTAATTGCCTTTTTTCTTGTTGACATAAAGACAAGTTTACCATCTTGTTGACAGTAAAGACAAGTTTTCTTAACTTGTCTTTACTGAATCAAGATCATCTAGCTGGTCAATCTAGGATAAGTCTAGTGTACAGCTATATATGTATATATTTAGTGTCACTGTTTTGTTTGGTTTTGGTTGTTATATTTCCTACTTTCCTACTTTCTTAAATTGCTTTTGATACAGCATAGCGTCAAAATAAATTTTTAGAGACTATACATGGTAGATAAAATTACAAGTGCTTTCAGTCTGAAAAGCAGGGATGAGTCAACAGAAGGCTTCCTGTTCAGAGTTTCAAGAACAGAAATCAATCAGCAAATAAGGCAGATGACTGCAAGACGACGCCAGAGACAAAGCTCCAACTACTGTTAACTGTGTTCATTAGGAGATCCTAAGGGTGAACGCAGTAGCCAGCCACTCTGTGTGGGTTGTTGGTGGTGACATGTCCACACCCATTTGTGTGCTTCTGGCTGATGGCTTCTGACTCACCCGTTCTTTCTCTGTCTACTGATGGGATCTCAGTGCATCAGCAAAAGATGAGAGATGTTTGCCAATAGAAAGCAGTAAGCATAAAGGTAGCTATCACAAGAGACTTACACCATGTTGCCGAGCTTTCCCAAGACATTGACTTGTGGCTCCAAGACCTCGCTTTGTTTTCCCCTTATCAATGCCCCTGTTGAGGACAAGCAAAGCCTGGGGCCAATCCCATGACCAGCTCTTCTGTGTTCCAAAGGGTGGCAGTTTCCAAATTAAAATCCTTCAACTTTCCATTTCCTACTCCCATATTCCTCCTGCTATTACTAGAAAGTTTTCCAAGGTTTTCTTGGGAAAACAATTCTATTTATTTCCAAGAAAGCACCATGAAAGCGGGAGTTCAAGACTTCCTCTGTTTTGAAATTAGAACAATGCAACACAAATACACATCTAAGAAAAATTTTTTCACTGTTATACCTTTCTCTTCTCTCTACTTTCCAACTGAGAAGATAAAATTCTGACTTCCAATTATGGCCAAAATTGTAAAATGTCTGGGAATTAACTCAGGGAAATTGTTTATAAATCATCATCATAATAAAAGTAATGCTATTCTCTTAATATGAATAGGCAACGTGAAATGCAATAGTGGCACAGAACTTGTGAGATGAATGGGGCTAGAACTCATCTCTGGGTGATGGGATTACAGAGGTTTTTGTTATTTGTAAGCTCTTCTCTATTTTTTAAAAAATTACTGCAATTGCTATGCATTATCAGTGAAATTTAGAAGTTTAAAATATAGAATAGAAATAATTATGGTTTGGTTTATTATTGTAGAGATTAAGGAAATAATTTCATATCTCTATTTTCTCTGTTTAAGAAAAAAAAAAAATCTGCAAAAAGAAAATGTCCCTGTAACAAAGGGCAGTCTATATTGTAAGAGAGCTAACCTAGTATTTCCCAAAGCCTTTAAGAACCCCTGATAAGAGCGATGATTGACTGGAAACTTCTAAATACTTCATGGAAAGCACTATGACCATAAATTTCCATTCTGATTCAAAAGGAAAATCAGCCCAGAAAAGTCCTTCATTTCATACTGCCTCATGATTTCTCTTTCTGTTGAATTGCAAAGGGAGACAGAAAACAGTAGGGTGCATGGGAAAATGGAAAGGAGAATCAGCACTAGAAGGCGATAGCATAGCCTCTCACCTTTGGCAGAAAAAGACTTAAAAGAGTTTTGATACCGGGAGAAGTGAGTTAAAGGACTCACTGATTCAGATAATCTTGGAAAAATTCTAAGAAAACATTTGTGGTTCTGAAGCTTGATAGAAATTCAAGTTTAAAGCACGATTTGGTAACCCTGTTAAAGTGAAAACATTTAAAGACGGTTGATAATTTAGCTATCATTTGCCCTTGAACACACTGTGACTACCCGTTCAGAAGTATGACTACATAGGAAACGTCTGAATCCACAGTCTCTCTGGTTCCATTCACTTTGCCTGGGAAATTTCTGGTTTGGTGAAACATCAGATCCTCATCCAGGTACCATGTGGTAGTTTACCTCAATAGTGGGCATCATACGCTTCAGGCAATGCCCCCATCTGAAGTTTGTCAGGAGTTCAAGACCTTCCCGGTCAACATGGTGAAACTCTGTCTCTACTAAAAAAAGAAATACAAAAATAAGCCGGGCGTGGTGGCACGTGCCTGTAATCCCAGCTACTTGGGAGGCTGAGGCATGAGAATCACTTGAACTCGGGAGGCAGAGGTTGCAGTGAACTGAGATCATGCCACTGCACTCCAGTCTGGGTGACAAAAGCGAGACTCCATCTCAAAAAAAAAGAAAAAGAAATGAAGTTTGTAAATTCAAACCATGATATAAAGGCAAAAGCAAAATATCACGTTTGGGTAAGGCTACCAATCACTGTTAGTGCCATATCTGTTAGGTGTTATTTCAAGAACTGCAGACTCATATAAGAAAGTGATCTTTGTCCAGCCTGTGTTCTCAGTCACTACTTACTTCCCCTGTGCACCATTCTCTCAGTGGTCACTTGCCTGGCTACCCAATCTGATAAAGTGTGTCTGTATTATGGAGCTGATAGATATTAGTAGCTACAACAGGACATATCACCAGCTTCACTTATTAGCTGTTGGACCTTCAGTGTCTTCATGGGAAAAGGAGGATAATACCCTTTAGATATGCTGCGGCGATTAAACAAAAATAACACACAAAAAGCCCTTAGTGCGGGGCCTGGCAGACAGTAAGTACTCACTAAATAATAACAATTTCTGTTATTCTTTCCAGAAACAACATTGTTTAATCATGGGCCTCTATAGCTTAACCACTCAGCTTAGGAGACAATTCCAGATGAGAGTATCCAGTAGATTATCAGTCCACTTGGAAACTCCTGAGTAGACTATCATCTGGAGCTGTCACTTTGCTTAGTGTGCGTTACGCTGTGTCACGTGAACAGCTGCCAACTCAAGTTACTGCCCAAACTGGAGTTTTATGTAGAAGCATCTACTATAAAGAAAACGGAGACTTACTATTTGTCCAAGCATTAGTCCTGGTGCATTCTTCAGCCATAGGATCATCTAACAAAATCAGAGGGCCACAAGGCTAGGTAAATAAAAGTGTTATTATGTGAAGTCAATTTTTGCTATTTATCAATACTGGAAGACTGTGAGTTTTTCAGTACAGCTGAAAATCAACATGTCTTCAATAGAGGAAATACATTTCTTGCCATGTTGGTACTCAAAGAGCCATATCCTATATGACATTTGCCCTAGAATCCTGTTATCAGCTAGAAAACTCTGAAGTTATAATATCTGAAAAGTATAGCCATTAAGGAATACTTCCAATGCTAGTATAACTCTTTTTAGTGAGGGATGAGATAAGATGAAGGAGTAAGCGGAGGAGGAAGAGTAGAAGGAAGAAGGGTTGGGGGAGGAGGAAGAGGAAAGGAGGGGGAGGAAGAAGAGGAGAGGAGTGGGAGGAAGAGGAGGAGATGGGGAGAAGGAGCAACCATTCACTTTCACACACCCTGGTACCTTTCAATCTCCTCTTACTACATTGATTAAAATAAGTTACTTACTCTTAAAAAACAAAACGAAAACCTTGAGTTGGATTCTAGATTCTGCTCTACTGATGTCATTACAAGCCATGTAGATGTTGTATAATTAGAGAATCAATTTTAGAAATAAAATGTTTCAGGCTGCCAAACATAAGATTAAAATAGACATTGGACATGGGAGTTTAAAAAGCAATGAAAATAAAATAAAATGGGAGGTGTGTGTATGTGTCATGCTAAAAAGTCCAAAACAGAAATTTCAACATTAAAGTCATAATAAGGTTTAAAAAAAAAAAAAAAACCACAACAATGAAATTCTGGGAGCACATTTCTCTCTAATACTAGCCTGGCAATTTAGCAATGGGGGAGACACTCCTAGGGAGAAAAATGACTTTAATGCTTTGACCTCCATTAGGAGGATGGATGACGTCATTGAGCCTTCGGTGAAGAAAAGGAGAGACTCAAGAAGACCTCTGAGGACTTCACTAAGACCAAACTTTTGGGAACCTGAATTTTCCAATACCTCTGCACACATCCTACCATACACACTCATACTGGGTATTGGGGCTTCTACATATAAATTTGGTGGGGTGTGGGGGGAGGACACAAATATTTCATCCCTAATGGTAACTATTATGAAATATGCCCAGAGGAGTTTCAAAAATAAAGGCCTACTCTCCAGGGTGGAATCCAAAAACACTTTACCAGAGCCTTATCCACCTGAGGGAAGGACATTTCTCCTACTCTAGCCCCTCTAGCCTTCCTATCTCATTTATGGGAGTTTTTTTTTTTTTTTTTTTTTTTTGGTGTTTTTTTTTGTTTGTTTTTTTGGTTTTTTTTTTTTTTTAAGAAAATAAAAGCTAACAAAAACTTGTGAAGATCATAGGCCATGAATGCAAGCCCACTAAGAAACTGGTATTTACTCATAAGATTATAGAATGCTTCCCCTTCCCTACACCTTAGCACCATATCTCACCAGTAAAATAACAGATTACATTAGATTATATCTAACAGAGCTACAAGATGCAAACTCTATCTGAGGAGGTCTCAGATAGAGAACAGGGGAGACTAAAACAATGACGCCAGAGGAATTTGAAGCCTCTGGCACCTACAGCTACAGCAAACACTAAACACAGGCCAACTGTAGTCTGTGATTAATCAAGTCTAGATTAACATAAAACCTTACACTAAAGGTCTATTACCCAAACCATTATTTTCAGCTTTCAATGAAAATTACAAGGCATGCTAAAAGGCAAGAGAAAACCGTTTGAAGAGGCAAAGTAATAACAGAACCAGATAAATATTGGACTTATCAGATAGGAAATTTAAAATAACTATGATTAATATGTATATTAGGGTTCTCCTGAGAAACAGAACCAATACGATAAATAGATGGACAAGAGGGGATTCATCAAGGGAATTAAATCGGATTATGGAGACTGGGAAGTCCCAGTCTGCAAGCTGGAGAACCAGGGAAGCTAGTAGCATGGCTCAGTCCAAGTTCAAAAGCCTGAGAATCAGAAGAGCCAAAAATGTAACTCTCAGTCCAAGGCCAAAGGCCTAAGAAACTGGGGGACTGCAGGTACAAGACCCAGAATTTCTAGGATGGAGAACCTGGAGTTTTTTGTTTTTTGGGTTTTTTTTTTTTGAGATGGAGTCTTACTGTGTTGCCCAGGCTGGAGTGCAGTGGTGTGATCTCAGCTCACTGCAACCTCCACCTCCCGGGTTCAAGCGATTCTCCTGTCTCAGCCTCCCAAGTAGCTGGGATTACAAGTAGCTGGGATTACAGGCGCCCACCACCACACCTGGCTTAATTTTTTGTATTTTTAGTAGAGACGGAGTTTTACCATGTTGGTCAGGCTGGTTTCAAACTCCTGACCTAAAGTGATCTGCGTGCCTCGGCCTCCCAAAGTGCTGGGATTACAGGCATGAGCCACCACACCCAGCCAAGAACCTGGAGTTTTGATGTTCAAGATTAGAAGCAGATGAATGTCTCAGCTCTAGAAGAGAGGGAGAGAGGGAAAAAGAGAGGGAGAGGGAGGAAAGAAGAGAGAGAAGGGGAGAGAAAGAAAGAATATGAATTCGTCTTTCCTCTCTAATTTGGTTGTATCTGGGACCTCAGCTGATTGAATGGTGCCTGTCAATATTGGGGCAGGGCAGCTTTTTCTTACTCAGTCTGCTGATTCAAATGCCAGTCTCTTCCAGGAACACCCTCATAGACATTTTGGAACACCAAAAATAATGCTTTTCTAGCTATCTGGGTATCCCTTCTCCAGTCAAGTTGACACCTGAAATTAAGCATCACAATATGTTAAGAACACTGATGGGCAAAGTAGACAATATTCAAGAACAGATAGGTAACATCAACAGGGAAATGGAAACTGTAAGAGAGGATCTAAAGGAATTGCTAGAAATCAAAAAGACAAATGGAAATGAAGAATGTTTTTGATGGACTCATAAGGAGACTACTCATGGCTGAAGAAAGAATCTGAGAACTTGAAGATAGCTCAATAGACACTTTCCAAATAAAAATGCAAAGAGTGAGAAGAAAAGAGTGGGAAGTGGGCAAAGAAGGATGAGGAGAAGAAAAGGAGAGGAGGAGGAGGAGGAGGAGGAGAACAAGGAAGAGGAGGAATAGGAAGGAGCGGCAGCAGTGACCTTCCAAGAACTGTGGAATCATTGCAAAGGTGCAACATGTATGTAACTGAATACCAGAAGGGGAAGAAAGAATGAAGCAAAAGAAATGTTGAAGTAATAATGACCAAGAATTTTCCAAAATAAATGACAGACACCAAAATACCAATCTAGGAAGCTTAGAGACCACCACTAAGCAGAATAAATGTCAAAAATACCTACACCTAGGCCATCATATTTATACTGCTGAAAACCAAAGTCAAATAAGAAATTTTGAAAGAAGCCAAAAGGAAGGAAACATCTTACCTACAGGATGAAAGTTGCAGCAGACATTTTGTTAGAAACCATGCAAGAAGAGAATGGAGAAAAATATTTAATGTGTTAAATGGGGGGAACCCACCAACTTAGATTTCTACATTCAGCAAAGTTATCCTTCAAAAGTGAAGAAAAAATAAAGACTTTTTCATGCAAACAAAAACTGAGGGAATTCATTGCCAGTAAATTTGCCCTTCAAAAAAATGTTAAAAGAGGTTATTCACAGAGAAGGAAAACAATATAGTCAGAAACTTGTACATATATAGAAAATTTAAAATCTAGGTGATTTATCTAATATCTGGATGGTGTGTGACTGCAGGCACAACAGCAAAGGGAAAAAGTTACTAAAGAAAGTTGTACAAATTTGACTAAATACAAGTTTCAACCCACAAGAACATAAGACAATTAAAAGCTATATAGACTACGAATCAGGGGAAAATATTTACCACAAATCTAAAAAAGTATTAACACTCTTAATAAATAAAGAGTAAAAACTAATTGAAAGGAACATTTCCAATATCACAATAACGAAAAGGGCAAAGGGGATAAGAATAAACAAGCCACAGAAGCAGAATTAATGTTCAAAGAAATACAAATAAAATTTTACCTATCAAGTTAGCTAAAATTTTTAAAAGATAGCATTCATGAGAAACAAAAGCAATGTAACTCTCACACTTTTTCAAAAGTAACTGGCAAAGGCAGAAAAAGTTCTAAAATCATTTATGTCCATACTCTTCTTTGACCTAGAAATTCCATCTCCAGTAATCTATTTGTAAGAAAACAGGATATTTTAAAAGCATATAGAATATTTCTACAAACATTTTCATGGCCCCATATTTATAATAACCTCCCAAAACAGAAATATGAGATATGGTTACATCGTCAAATGTGGCACGTTACAGCAATATATTAGGAAAATATGTAGATATTGAAAAACCAGTGAATGCTTAACATGAAAAAAGGTTTATTATATAAAGCCTGGTAATCAGACAGAAAACAGATCTGTGTATAGGGAACATTTAAACATACATAATTTTGAATACATTATACAGATACATACAAAATGTAAAGAAAATACTCTAAAATGTTAACAGTAATTACTCATGCTGAATGAATTACAGATGATTTACATATATATTGTACTAAGCATTCATCAGGTTCATAATCAGAAAAGTATTAGAGGCTGGGTGCAGTGGCTCATGCCCATAATCCCAGCACTTTGGGAGGCCAAGGCAGGAGGATCATCTGGGGTCAGGAGTTTGAGACCGGCCTGGCCAACATGGTGAAACCCCATCTCCACTAAAAATACAAAAAATTAACCAGGCATGGTGGCATGCACCTGTAATCCCAACTACTCAGGAGGCTGAGACAGGAGAATTGCTTGAACCTGGGAGGCAGAGGTTGTGGTAAGCTGAGACTGCATCACTGCCCTCTGCCCTCTATCCTGGGCGAAGAATAAGACTCCATCTCAAAAAAAAAAAAAAAAAAAAAAGTAAAAGGAAAGTATTAGAGGAAATTTCTCTAGTATTAATACCCTGAAAGTAGGCAGAAGCTAAGCAATAAATTCCTACAGATTTTAAAGTTTCAAAAATATGCTACTACAATCTCTATTCTAGCACCACTTTACGTTTTTATAATTTAGCAGTTATATCATTAGTGATAGAAACAGATATGGCACCTTGTCTACTGAACCCCCCAAATACAATGACATTTCTAGACATTTCTACTGTCATACACTGATAAGTATAAAATTTGATCTTCCTGGGAGGTGATATAAGTAAGATTACAAAATAGGAAGCCCCAGACCTCATTCCCTGCCCACCCCCCACAGACTTACCAACAATATATGGTGCAAAAAGCCTTTATAAGACCTCCAGAAACCAGTTAAAAAACCACAGTACCCCTAGGCAAATGCAAAGTGAAGAACAGCAGAATTAAAACAGGTAAGAAAAGTCATTTTATTTTGCTGTTCTTAGCCTTTCTCCAGGCTGGCACAGCTCAATGAATTGGGAGAAAACGACCTACTCAGAGCTTCTCCTTTGGGAGGGAAAGAGAAGAGTGAATGCATATCCAGTGTTCCAGTTTTTCAGAGGGCTGCCTGAGAGACTAGTTTCTGTTTTGCTTAACACAGGCTCTAATGGGAAACTGGCATACTTTCGACAACTGGGGTTACAGAGAACAAAAGAATTTGATGTTTTCTTGCTGTACCGGAGAACCTATAGTACTGTAGAGTGTCACCAGAAAGAGCAGTAATCACAAACTCTTGAAAAAGAAATTAGCAAACTTCTCTAATTGGGAAATTACACACAAACCCAGACAAGACACATCTCCAGAGAAGGTTGCAGAGACCCTCAGAATCTCTAGCCAGGCTGACTGGTAAAGGTCTTCCCCTATACAAAGCCAGTCCATTAAGACTGGAAGAGCTGGTTGTTGTTGGTGGTGGTGTTTTTCAAATGCCCAAATCCCAGCAAAAATCAATGGATATGAAGAATCAGGGGAACATGGCCAATCAAAGGAATAAAATAAATCTCCAAAAGTGGACCAGAAAAACAGACATCTATAAATTACCTGACAAAGGCTTCAAAGTAACCATCTTAAAAAAGTTTAAAGATCTAAATGGGTGTACAGGCAACCAACAATAAAAAATAAACCCCCCCCCAAAATGAAGAATGAATAAAATGAGAATATAAATAGATAGAAACTATTTTTAAAAAGAACCTAACTGAAATTCTTGAGCTGAAGAATACAATAATTGAAATGGAAAATTTACCAGAGAAGTTTAACAGCACGCTTGATCAAGAGCAAGAAAGAATCTTGAATTTGAAGACAGGTCATTTAAAATTTTCTAGTCAAAGTCAAAAAAGAAACAAAGAAAGAAACACCATTGATCAGATCAATATACACATTATGAGAGTCCCTGAAAGAGAACAGTGAGAGAAAGGAGAAAATAATGATTGAAAACTTCCCAAATCTAGGGGGGAAAAATGAACATCTCAATTCAAGAAAGTCAATAGACTCCAACTAGGATGAACCTAAAAAGCCTAAACTGAGGCACATTATAATCAAACTGTCAAAATCAAAAACAAAAAGAGAATCTTGAAAACAGCAAGAGAAAAGTGAGTCATCATGTACATGAAATCTTCCATAAGATCATTAGCAGATTTCTCAGCAGAAATTTTATAGGCCAGAAGGAAGTGAGATAATATATTCAACATGCTAAAAGAAAAAAAAAAAGCCAACACAAAATACCATGGCCAAAAAAGCTGTCGCTCAAAAATGAAGGAGAAATAAACAAAGGCTGGGAGAGTTCATCCCCACTAGATCTGCCTTACAGGAAATGCTAATGGGAGTCCTTCAAATGAAAGGATCCTATATATCAATATGAAAGCATATGAAAATGTAAGCTCCCTGGTAAAAGTAAATATATAGACTAATATAGAATCCTGTAATACTATACTGGTAGGTTGTATGTCATTTTAAATTCTGGTATAGAATTTAAATGCAGTATAAAAAGATAGTTTGAAAGATTGATTGGATATGCAATATAAAAAGATATAGTTTGAAAGACTGATAACAAAATAGGAGGGGGGATGTAAAGGGATTTTACATGTGATCAAAGTTAGCTAGTTAACAGTTTAAAATAGATTGTTATAACTATAAGATGTTTTTTGTAATCTCCACGGCAACCACAAAGAAAATACCTATAGAAGACATACAAAAGAAAATGAGAAAGGAATTAAAGCATGTCACCACAAAAAAAAAAAAAAAAAAAAAAAAAAAAACCAATGAAACACAAATGAAGGCAGCAAATAAAAAGGAAAAGAGGAATAGATAGGTACAACACATACAGAATACAGTTAACAAAATGACAACAGGAAGTCCTTGCCAATCAGTAATTACTTCAGTGTAAATGGATTAAACTCCTCAATCAAAAAACAGAATGGCTGAAGGAATTAAAAAACAAGACCTCACTATCTGCTGTATAGAAGAGATTCCCTTTAGATGTAATGGCACACATAAGCTGAAACGAAAGAAAGGAAAAAGATATTCCATGCACATAGTAACCAAACGAGAACAAAGGTAGTTATACCAATATCAGACAAAATGGATTTTAAGTCAGAATTGTCAGAAGAAACAAAAAAGGACATTATACAATGATAAAAGGGCCAATTCATAGGGAAGATGCAGTAAGTATAAACATAAGCCCCTAAGCCTTTCAGGATATATATCCCTCCTATAAACTAGACCTACGACTGAGTTCTGTTGACTCTCACCCTCACAATCTCAACTACCAGCTTATCTTTGAGGGTACAGGACAAGGACAAGACCAGAAATTATCTCTTCACCTACCCTGAGACTAATCCATAATTGACTTTTCCTCTACTTCCTCTTTTTATGTTTACTTCAACTTATTTAGTAAAATGTAGATTCACTGAGTATGAGACGAATACATAATTTACTTTTTTCTTCTACTCCCTTTTTTCACATGTAAAATTTAGATTTGCTACAAAAAGAGACTTTTGTCAACCTAATAAAGGGCATATCATTGGAAAACCAACAAGGATCACACCCAATGATGAAAGATTGAATGATTTTCTCCTGTGAATGAAAACAAGGCAAACTTCTGTCTCCATTCCTATTTCACACCATACTGGAACTCCGAGCCAGAGCAATCAGGCAAGGAAAAGAAATAAAGATATCCTGATTGGAAAAGAAGAAATAAAACTGTCCCTGTTCACAAATTATTGTTTACATGAAAAATCCCAAGAAATACACACACACACACACACACACACACACACACACCTCCTAGAACTAATTAATTTAGCAAAGTGGCAGAGTACATGTAAAAAAATAGATCATATTTTTATATATTAGCAATAAGGAGTTGGAAACCAATTTTTTTAAATGCTGTTTAAAATAACCCCCAAAATATTTAAAACAATTCTAAAAAAATTGAAATACTTACATATAAATCTAATAAATATTTATGTAAACGATTGGAGGGTATGCTGAAAACTATAAAATGCTAATGAAATAAAGAGGACCTAAATAAATGAAAAAAAGTACTGTGTTCCAAATTGGAAGATAATATTGTGAAGATGTGAATCTTCCCCTAATTCATCTACGGATTTAGCACAAACCCAATCAAAATCCCAACAAGATTTTTGTAGGCAGAAATAAGGTGATTCTAAATGTATATGGAAAGGCAAAGAACAAGAATAGCCAAAACAATTTTGAAAAATAATAGAGTTGGAGGAAGCATACTTTTCCATTTAATCAAGGCCTCTATAAAGCTATAGTAATTGAGATCAAGATAATATGGTTGGCTGGCAGTGGCGCATGCTTGTAATCCCAGCACTTCGGAAGGCTGAGGCAGGCGGATCACTTGAGGCCAGGAGTTCAAGACCAGACTGGCCAATATGGTGAAGCCTCATCTATATTAAAAATACAAAAATTAGCCAGGTATGGTGGCACGCACCTGTAGTCCCAGCTACTTGGGAGACCGAGGCAGGAGAATCGCTTGAACCTGGGAGGCAGAGGTTGCAGTGAGTGAGACTGCACCATTGCACTCCAGCCTGGGCAAGAGGGAGACTCCATCTCAAAAATAAAATAAAATAGTAAAACATAAAGATAGCATGGTATTGGCAAAAAGATAAACATGTAGATTAACAGCACAGAATAGACTTCCAGAAACAGACCTACACAAATATGGCCAACTGATATTTTAATAGAAGTATAACTCACATACAGTAAAATTCACTGACTTAAAGTGTGTCAATTAATGTGTTTTGATAAATGCATATGCCCATGTAACACACCCTGTAATGTGTATTCCCATTTCCATTACTTCAGAAAGTTCTGCCTACACCCATGGGCAACTACAGTTTTACCAACTGAGTTTTGATAAATGTGCAGATGCAATTCATCAGAGAAAGGACAGTCTTCTGAATAAACAGTGTTTGAAGCATTTGAACATCCAAATGCAAGAAAATGAACCTTGACCTAAATATCATACCTTATACCAAAATTAACTCAAACTAAGTTATACATTTAAATGTAAAAGAAAAAATTATAAAATTTTATAATTAAAGGGGAAAATCACGATCTATAACAGAAAAAATAAATAAGTCACACTTCATCATAATTAAAAACTTGTTTTTATAGAGACACTATTGAAGAATAAAAATGCAAACTATAGACTGAGAGAAAATATTTACAGATCACATATCCAGCACAATACTTGTATTCGGAATATATTAAGGACTCTCAAAACTCAACATTGAGAGAACAAGCGGTCCAAATTTTTTTTTTTCTTTTTTTGAAACGGAGTCTCGCTGTCTCCCAGGCTGGAGTGCCGTGGCCAGATCTCGGCTCACTGCAAGCTCCGCCTCCCGGGTTTACGCCTTTCTCCTGCCTCAGCCTCCCGAGTAGCTGGGACTACAGGCGCCCGCTACCGCAACCGGCTAATTTTTAGTAGAGACGGGGTTTCACCATGTTAGCCAGAATGGTCTCGATCTCCTGACCTCGTGATCCGCCCGTCTCGGCCTCCCGAAGTTCTGGAATTACAGGCATGAGCCACCGCGCCCGGCCAAGCAGTCCAATTTTTAAAATGAGCAAAAGACCTGAACAGACACTTCACCAAAGAAGACGCAGGATCGGCAAATAAGCACATGAAAAGATGTTCAGCATCACTGGCCATTTGAAAAATGCAAATTAAAATCATGCTGAGATACCCTATATACATATTAGAATGGCTGAAATTTGAAAATTCTCTGGCAAACAGTGTAGCAGTTTCTCCTAAAGTTACAGGCACATCTACCAGTTGACTCAGCAGCCTTACTTCTAGGAATTACCTAAGTATTACAATATGAAAATTTATCTGTTCCCCAAAACCTGTATAAGAATGATTACAGAAGCTCACTTCATAATTATCAAAAAGTGGAAATAGCCAAATGCTCTACAATGGGTGAAAAACAAAACAAAACGGGTTATGTTCACCCAGTGGAATTCTACTCAGGCATAATAATAATAATAATAAGACTATGTTTACATGCAACAACTTGGATAAGTCTTCAAGGCATCATGTGGAGTGAAAGATGCCAGTCTCAAAAGATTACATACGGTATGATTTCATTTATGTGACCTTGTGGAAAAGACAAACCTTTGGTGATGGGGAACAGGGTAGTGCTCGCTAAGGGTTAGTGTTGTGGGTGGGGCTGGGGGTATTGACTACAAAAGGATGACATGAGGGAGTTCTCTGGGGTGATGGAACTATTTTGTATGCTGATTATGGCAGTGGTTACATAAATGTATACGTGTGTTAAAATTCATAGAACTGTACCCACATATGATGTCAATTTTACTGTATGTTTATTTAAAAAGTAAAATTTTAAGAAGTTAAAACAAATAAATAAAATGTAGATGTGCTGAGCACTAATCAGACCCTCATTTTTGCTTATTTCCCCTTTAAATACTGAAGTTCCCAAAACACTCTTTGGAAAAGCACAGGACACAATGCTACTGTGACCCGTGTTTTTCTTGGGCATGTCCTCAAACTTTGGCTAAATAAACATCTATCAATTGAGATCCCTGTCACATTGCAAAACATACAGGATGCAGCAAAAGCAATACTAGGAAGGAATTTTATAGCAGTAAATACCTACATCAACAAGGAAGAAAGACATTAACAACCTAACTTTACACCTCAAGGAACTAGAAAAACTAAACCCAAAGTTGCAAGAAAGAGGGAAATAATAAAGATTAGAGTAAAAATAAACAAATTAGAGATTAGAAAAATAATAGGAAAAAAACAACAAAAATTGAGTTTTTTTTAAGATCAAAAGAATTGAGAAATCCTTATCTAGACTAAAAATAGAGAGGATTCACATAACAAAAATCAAAATGAAGGAGGAGATATTATACCTGATATCCAAATAAAAAGAATTATAATATATTGCTATGAATAAGTATATGCCAATAAATTGGATAATCTAAAAGGAATAAATTCCTACAAACATACCATCTACCAAGACTGAATCATAAAGTAATAAACAATCTGAACATAACCCCCCCTTATACATGGGGAATACATTCCAAGGTCCCCAGTGAATGCCTGAAACCCTGAATAGTACTGAGCCCTCTATATACCATGTATTTTCCTATACAGTAATGGGGGAATAGTGTATACAGTGTAGATACGCTGGACAAAGGGATGATTTAAGTTCTAGGTAGGATGAAACAAAACAGTGGGAGATTTTATCATGTTACTCAGAATGACATGCAATTTTAAACATACTGTTTATTTCTGGAATTTTCCACTTAATATTTTCAGATTGCAGTTGACTGCCGGTACCTCAAACTACAGAAAGTGAACTCTCAGATAATAGGGGAATATGTTAACTAGTAAGGAAACTAAGTAAGTAATCAAAAACCACCCAATATAGAAAAGCCCGGGACCAGATGGTTTCACTGGAGAATTATATCAAACATTTAAAGAAGAATTGGCACCACTTCTTCTCAAACTCATCCAAAAAAATTGAAAAAGATGGAAATTTTTCAAACTCATTTTTTTGAGGCCAGCATTACTCTGATACCAAAAGGAAAGATACTACAAGAAAACCACAAATATCCCTGATAAATACTGATGCAAACATTCTTAACAAAATACTAGCAAACCAAATTCAATAGCACATTAAAATAATTATACATCATGACCAAGTGGGATATATTTCTGAAATGATAGGATGACTCAACATACAAAAATCAATCAATGTGATATACCACATTAACAAGGGCTAAAAACCACATGATTGAATTGATGCCCAAAAAAAGAAGCATTGAAAAGAATTCAGCACTCTTTCATGACAAAAACAACACACAAAAAAATTCATTAATAGAAAGAAATTACCTCAAGATAACAGAGACCATATATGAAAATCCCACAGCTAACACCAAACTTAATGGTGAAAAACTGAAAGCTTTTCCTCTAAGTTCAGGAACAAGACAAAGAGGCCCACTCCTGCCACTTCTTGTCAACATAGTACTAGAAGTCCTAGCCCAAGCAATTAGGCAATAAATAAATGGCATCCAAATTGAAGTAGAATTACCTCTCTTCTCACAACAAAACAAATAAACCAATCTTAAAATTGGGCAAAGGACTTGAAGAATAGAGACATTTATGTAAAGAAGATATACTATAAATAGTTAACAAGCGTTATGAAAATATATCCAACATGACTAATCATCAAGAAAATGCTAATCAAAAACCATAATCAATTCACACCTGTTAGGACAGCCACTATCAAAAACAAACAAACAAACAAACAAAACAAAACAAAACAAAAAAACCAAGTATTGGTGAAGATGTGAAGAAATTGGAACCCTTGTACACTGCTGTTGAGAATATAAAATCATGCCACTGCTGTGGAAAACAGTACAGCGGTTCTGAAAAAAAGTAAAAGTAGAATTGCCATATTATTCAGCAATCCTACCCTTAGATATACAGACAGTCCTCAACTTACAACAGTTTGACTTACTATTTTCAACTTTACAATGGTGTGAATGTGATATGTATTCAGTAGAAACCATACTTTAAATTTTGATCTTTTCCCAGGCTAGCAATATGCAGTGACATACTCACTTAAGATTCGGGGCAGTGGCAGAGAGCCGCAGTTCCCAGTCAGCCACACGATCATGAGGGCAAATAACCAATGCATCAGCTGGAATTGACTCATGCCTATAATCCCAGCACTTTGAGAGGCTAAGGGAGGAGGATCACTTGAGCCCAGGAGTTCCAGACCAGCCGGGGCAACATAGTGAGACCCCATCTCTATAAATGATAATAAAAAAATTAGCCAGATGTGGTAGCTCATGCCTGTAGTCCCAGCTACTCGGGAGGTTGAGGTAGGAGGATTACCTAAGCCCAGGCGGGTGAGGCTGCAGCAAGCTGTGATCGCACCACTGCATTCCAGCCTGGGTGGCAGAGACCTTGTCACGATAAACAACAACATCAAAAACCCACCAATGCAACCATTTTGTTTTTTACTATTGGTACAGTATTTAATAAATTACATGACAATTTTAACACTTTGCTACAAAATTGACTTTGTATTGGAAGATGTTGCCCAACCGTAGACTAATGTAAGTGTTCTTAGCATGTTTAAGGTAGGCTAGGCTCAGCTATTGTGTTTAATTGGTTAGTTGTATTGAATGCATTTTCACTTTATGATAGTTTCAACTGATGATGAGTTTATCAGGACATAACTTCACTGTAAGTCAAGCATCTGTATATTCAAAAGAATCAAAAATAGAATCATGAAGAGGTATGTGCACACCACGGACATTACAGCATTATTCACAATAGCCAAGTCGTAGAAGAAACCTAAATGTCAACGGATTAACAGATTTTAAATTTGAGATATATATATATACACACACACACACACACACACACACACAATAAAATATTATTCAGTCTTAAAAAGAAGGAAATCTGGCAATATGCTACAAAATAGATGAACCTTGAGAACATTATGCTAAGTAAAATTAGCTAGTCACAAAAAGACAAATACTGCGTAACTCTCGTTATATAAGGTATACTTAAGTAGTTGAAATTTTAGAAATAAAAAGTAGAATGGTGGGTGCCAAGTGTTGGAGGAGGGTGGAAGACAAGTTACTGTTCAATGGTTACAGAGTTTCAGGTTTGCAAAATGAAGTTTCCAGAGATCTGTGGCATAACAATGTACATATAGCTATATTTTACTGTACACTTAAAAAATGGTTACTCTGGTAAATTTTGTTACATTTTTATCACAATAACAAAAACCAAATGTATGAAAAATACCCAGTCTTATAATCAAAGATATGTCAATTACAATGCTAAAAATATTGAAATATTATTTATTTTGACTTTCCATTTAGCAAAGGAAAATAACCAGTGGTGGCGATGGGTGGTAAACTGATAAACCATTGCTGACTCACATGTACATTTGCTATAATTCTTTTGGAAAGCAATTTGGAAACATATAGAAAAAGGCTTAATAATACTTTTACTAATTTACCACTCCCACTTTCCCAATTAATTAATTCCTTCATTAATGTTTATTTAATATCTATGATGTAACGGTTAGCAGACAGCGCTGAAAAAAAGGTATGGTCTCTATTTGAAACTTATAGCGTGTTGGCAGAAAATAATTGCTACAAAGTAGACATACAGCAGGCCATTAAACTATACAACAGGGGACTTAATCTAGGATTAGTTTAAGTACCCCAAAAAAGGAGCAGTGTGGAGGAATGGTGACTATACCAAAATGTCCATTTCAACATTATTAATAAAGTATTAGCACTGCAAACATTAAAATGGGCTAACTCTGTAGACTATGGCATAGGCATTTATTGGAGTATTATCCCAATCATTTAAAAAAGTGTTTCTAGTGGCAATCTGGGGTAGTCAATTAGGCTGTTCCTAAATAGTCCAGTCCTGGACATACAGGATTGTGCTTGCCCACCTTCTTTGAAGTTAGCATGGCCACATGACTTGCTTTGGTCAATGACATATAAGCAAATGTTATTTCTCTTCCAGAAAGGCTTTAAGAGCCAGTGCAAGGATTACCGTATTTTCCTATGCTGCTTTGGTGACTGTGAGTGCCTGTGCATGGATGGAGCCTCCCATCAGTGTTAGCATGGAGTCTTCAATTCCAATGAGCAGTTTTCCTGTTGATCTACGTTAGCCATGTAATAAACCTTTGTTGTCTTAAGTCACTAAGATTTGAGGAGTTATGTTACCACAAGCATCTAAATAGTGTTTTTACTAAATGGGAAATACATCAGTTATATTAAATAGTCCATTTAAAAGAATACAATAAAAATCATATACTCTATAAGTCCACCTCTACATTATAAACATCTTATTCATAGAAAAAAGCCTAACAATCCATACACTCAAATATTAAAAATAATTATCTTTCCATGGACATGCAGGAAATGTTTCCTAAGTATCCATTCATAGCATGCCTTCATGAATTATCACTAATGGGTAAAATACCACTCTTTAAACAGCACAATAAAAAATTTCAGGGTGAGTTCTATTATTTAATATTTTCAAAATAGAAGTTTTTCAGAAAGAAGAGATTATCCCTTTGCATGAACATGATCTCCTGAAAAAAAAAAAACGGAGTCTACTTGGCCAATGTCTGAATCTATTCAGTATATATTTATGCTTACCCACAATTACAACCTAAGTATCTTGCATCCTGTGTTATTAATAACTAATCTCAAATCCTAAAAATAAATTGTTGCTAAAGTTCTTATTTCTAGATTTCCAGTTTAATATGTAAGTGCTATCAAGCCCCACAATCCATATCAGCTGCAAATGAATCCAATTAAATTTTGCTTTATTTAAAGAATATCATTGACCTGTTTTAAGCTAAGTCACTGGTCAGGAAAAAATGACTTTACTTTTGGCTATAAAGCCTATTCCCCAGGGAACTTGATTTCTACCGCATTCTTCCCACCCCTTTCACCATTAAGATAATGATATTGTTAACATAAGAGGTTTCCAATTAAATTACAATTGTTTGAACAAAGTATTTACACTCCGTTTATCTTACATAAAGGTACATAATTCACATCATGGCTGAAAGGCCTCTTCAGGTGCAGTAAAAAACCTACACCTTTACCTAACAGAAAAAGAAATCAGCAACAATTATGAACTCTTTCTAGTAATTATACAATTTGATCATCTAATTTTTTCTAACTACAAGAAACTCTGATTGTGAAAACTTACAATATAAGGCACAAACTCATACGATAATCAACCATGTCCATGATATGGTCAACACTGATACCAGCCAACCTACAGCTGCTTTCCTTCAGTATTTGCATAATATTTTTCTATCCTTTTATTTTTTCAAACTTTTATTTCCTTATCTTTTAAATATATCTACTGAAGAGTTTTTTCATCATCTGTCTTTATCTTTTAATTGCATCATTTAGTCCATTTACATGTAATGTAATTGCTGAAATATTTGTGTTTACATCTACCACTGTGTACAGTGCTTTTATCCCAATGTTCAAATTTTCCTCTTCCTTTGTTGCTATTGTTTGGCACACCTTTAACCATTAATATGGAAGTTATATGCTCTTTACTATCCTTTTAGGAGTTATCCTAACAATTACAACACGTATCATTAACTTATTAAAGACTAATATTAACATTTCCACTTCTTCCCAGACAATGCGAAGATCTTAGAACTCTTTACCTTTTAGCCCTCTGTAGAATGATGAGATAATTGACAGGATAAGAATCAAAGAAAGAGAAAAGATTGCATATTTTGCTCAGAATTCAAACTCCAGTTCTATCTATGAAAGCAGACTACTGACCTCAAGTAAGACATGCAAATTCCATCACTACTTATTAAATACGACACTCAGCATTCACCTTCAGTTCTCAAATGAGCTGGTTCTCATCACAGAAAAAATAAAACACTTGACCTTCCTCTCTCCAGCTTAAGGTCCAAGGTCATCTTTATTTTTTTTTTCCTTATCCAAAGCCCTTCCTCTATCCAAAGAGAAGGGAGGAAAATGCTTTTTGTCACATGCAGGTAGAGGAACACTTCTACCAGGCATTGCTTTGGAACCTATTTAATCACATCCTACCGCTAATTAGCAGGAATCAGAGCACACATTCCCACCCCATCCACAGTTGGGTTCAGTTCCTGCTCCTGCAGCAAAGGAAAGTACTTATGGGTGCTGGATGCCGACTGTGTAAGAGGCAAGGCCTCTCTGTGAAGATATAACTTAAGAAATCCAGCAGAATACACGGAGGGAACTTTCATAGCAGTTCACATCACTGAACATCCAGTACTGTAGATACCTTCATAACCAAGAAATCCAACAGCTGAATCACCCTCAGAGGACACAGAGTCTAATGTATCAAAATACAGCGATGGCTGCAGTTTTCTTATATGGCCAAATGACAAAAGAAATGTACATCACTACTCAGCAAGGCCACTGTTGTACAAGTTCTGTCAAGATCTGCAGTCTTTGGGTGACAAGGATTATGCAGTGGCTATTGCATTTGAAACTATACTACAGGACTCCAACATAGAACCCCGGTAGCTGTCACAGAAAGAGGGATAAAGAAAAACTGGTTCCTGCTATAGGTGACACTCAATAGTGTTTACAAGTGTCCTGCAACTTACAAGCAATGTCCACGTTCAAAATATGTTATCCATCCTCTGTTGACTCTTCCTGATGTAAGAAAATTCTTAACAAAATATAGCCCTGCCTAACTCATCAACGCAACCCAAGCAATAAAAGTGAGCATTACTCCAGAAACTGCCTAATGTGGTACGGAGATTCTGCTTTTATAACTCCAAATATTTATGTCATATTTCAATTATGACTTGACCTATAGATGGGAAACCGTCAGGACATCAGAAGACATCATTTTTTACTTTGCAGTCCCTAGACAACCAAAAGCAACAAACAGAGGGCCAATCTGTGTTGGTTTTTCAACTATAGCTTCTAAAAATTTCACCAAAGCCAAACAAGCAGCAAGTCTTCTCTAGTTACTTCAACTTCCCACAATGAGTCACCTAAGACTTCCACACTCACTAGTGGAGCACAGATGCAGCCTTAGAATAAGGTCTCCATGTGCTGACATTTAAAACAAAAACCTAAGATAACAATATGTTCCAGAAGGATGCCTGTCCTTTGAAACCATATTATGAGGATATTTCTCTACAGGGCTTATTCACTGCACTTTGAAGTATAGCATTAGCCTGCTATTACCACAAAAGATATAAGAGTCACTATGCACAGTGTTTAGTATGTTTAAATAAATTCTCCTTCCAGAGCTCACTATAAGACGTATTAGCTAAGGAGGAGGAAGGATGAAGGAATACCCTTTGAGCTCTACTAGTTCCTTGTTTGTCTTTTATTTCCTACTACTGGATGTAACTGGTACTCAGGAATTCGGCAAACAGCTGCCAATCTAAGGAGAGGGTGTCTGCAAACTCAGCTGCAGTTCAAATGTGAACACGCAAAACATATCCTCGAAATATCCAAGGCAGTCTGGAGGTGTGCCTGAAGAAACGGGTTCAGTAGTTGAGACTGATGAAAAAGAAAATGACTTCCAACCAGATAGAAGTTCATGCTTTGGAAGGGCAAAGCAACCACAAATTAAAGGTAGCCTACCTGCCCACACAAAACTGCAAGGTTGGCTTTGTAAATCCAATGTCAGCGTCAGCAAGGGCCAGCAGCACAAACATGCAGTCACCCAGCACAGCAGCAGTCCCCAAACTAAAACAATGAGCATGTACAGCGTTCATATCCTAAACTAACTGAGATCATGCTTCAAAAAGTAACAAAAACACTCCCGACATCAGAGAGTCAAGTCATCTCACCGAAGACACAACTGTGCAAGAGAGAGAAAAGGAAGCATATTCCAATCTTCTGATTGGCATCTACCCCTTTTGGTAAGAAAGGTGATCTGGATAAATCATAACTGACAAATGCAGATGTGAAGCTTTACATGTAATGACTAAGGGAAAAAATGGTTAATATATTTAGGAGTAGACCAACTCCACTCTGTCTTGGGCAGGCATGCACAATGGCTTAAGACTCTACTCTCACCCTAGACTATGTACCTCCCAGACTATGTACCTGAAATGACACAGCAGCTTTGCAACAAAGTGACCAACCTCTCCAGAATCATGCTTTTGACATCACTGGTCATCTGTCACTGCGCTACAACAGGGGTAGTAAAATCACTTCATTTATGGGACTCCCAGTGGAAGAGGGTGGCAGGTTTGGTAGCACACAGTGGAGGGTGTACTGACTCACATTTTCAATGTCATAAACATTTTTCTAGATCTACAGGATCTTTGAACCTAACTGCAAAACGTGTGTGTATATATGTATATATGTGCATTTATATATATACAGTAAGGTATAAAGTAAGAGACTCTAAGAGGCACTGCTGACCCTAAGCCCCCATCCCCTTTCTTTCAATATGCACATATGTGCAAGTGTATATTATACACACTCTCTCTCTCTCTCTCTCTCTCTCTCTCTCTCCCCACCCCCCCAAACCAGAGGACATGGTCCTTCCCTGGGTGGTTTCCTGCCTCCCCATTGGACTTGAAGCGAAATCCCAAATCCTGACCATGCCGTGGCCCACAAGGCCCTGAAGCCTCCACCCATTTCCTCTCTAGCCTCATCTTCTACTCCTTCCCCAGACACGCAGGCATCCTCTCCTACCTTAAGACCTTTCCTTCTCTTTGGAAGCCCCAGGTCTAGATCTGTGAATGTCTGGATCCTTCTCAAATCATATGGGTCTCTCTATAAACCTTCCACCTACAAAGAGGCTCTCCTGAGTTTCCCATTCAAAGTAGCCCCCCACCACCTGCTCTACCCAACCTCTTACCTGTGCTATTTGCTCTGTAGCCATACACTACCTCATGTGTGCTTGTTTTTTTCAAATAACAATGAGATCACCACTTAGTATCTGACACAGAACTCCAAGGCTGAATACATTGCTCATCATAGAAGAGAGCTATGCTGGCCAAACAGTGTCTGTGAGCAGGACAGATGGCTGATGGCATAGAGGGTTTTGAAAAGCATGGAGCTCTGTGGCTTGTGAGATGTTCAGAGGCACATGTGGGTTGACAGCACGTGGGTGCTCAGCTGAAGCTGTAATTGATTCGTTGATTGGCTGGTACTCAGAGAGATGTTTACTGGAAAGTGTCCATCTCTGATGGGCTGAAGTAAGGATTTGACACTGGTCAGTTCTGTCAGTTTTAAAACCAACATTCACTAAGACAAGTTGTTGTTGACCAAATGAACAGATTTTAAATGGGTTCTGATGGGGTTTTTCTCTTTCTTTTTGAGACAGAGTCTCGCTCTGTCACCCAGGCTGGAGTGCAGTGGCACCATCTCAGCTCACTGCAACCTCTGCCTCCTGGGTTCAAGCGATTCTTCTGCCTCAACCTCCTCAGTAGCTAGGATTACACACATGTGCCACGAAACCCAGCTAATTTTTGTATTTTTAGTAGAGACAGGGTTTCTCCATGTTAGCCAGGCTGGTCTCGAACTCCTGACCTCAGGTGATCCACCTGCCTTGGCCTCCCAAAGTGCTGGGATTACAGATATGAGCCACCGCGCCCAGCCCCGATGGCTACTTATTACCAAGGCTATGAAACAATCAGGTTTCTCCTAAGTTTGAGGGAACTTTTTATTCGACTGTTCTCTGAAGTTCAACTTCATGTGATGAGGTTTGTCTGTTTCATT
Organism: Macaca fascicularis; assembly: GCF_037993035.2. Taxonomy (NCBI): domain Eukaryota; kingdom Metazoa; phylum Chordata; class Mammalia; order Primates; family Cercopithecidae; genus Macaca; species Macaca fascicularis. The sequence continues at coordinate 139,899,252 of NC_088381.1, read as the reverse complement.
CATCCTACTCATTATTGAATGAATAATTGTTTGTTGCTGTGTTACTGATAATGAGAGCTTTTATTTTGAGGTTTGCCACTTTATTCTTACAGCATAATATAGTGGTAAAAGCATGGCTTTATAACCACACATGGGCTTTGGACCTTGGCTCTGCCATCAACTAGCTTTGGGCCTTCCTAAGCCTCCATTTCATTATTTAAAAGAAAGGGGGAAGAAAGAATAGCAGCATCTACCTCTCAAGGCCCCTCTGAGGATTACTGAAATAATGTCTAGTTCCTAACATGTAAGTGTCCACAAATATTAATCATGTATATTACTACTTTGAAAATTTCTGAAGGGCTCAAAGATATTTCAGACCATAAAAACAGGATGATCAGACTTGGCTCTATGGAAAGGCACAGAGTAAGGTCTGAAATAAAAGACTCTAACAGGCACTCCCCACCCAAAATCCCCTATCTCCTTTCCTCCTGTCCTTCCTATCCAATTTTGCTTCCCTTCAACCTCTCTCAGAGGTTAATCACTCCTGATAATTCCAACATTAATATCTTTTATGACTGGAAATATTTTAGGTGAGTTAAGTCATTTTCTCCCAAAGAAACACTATTCGGCAAGTACATTATGTTAATCTATTTTTGTTAACCCTGTATAATTAGTTGTGACCTACTAAATAACAGAAACCAGAAACACCAAGACACGAGACAGATACAACTTGAAGGGAAGTATCAGATGCTGATTTGGCCCTGTTGGAGCAGAGCGCTCTATAGGCCTGAGGTTCGAGGCAAAATTCTGGCTTAACTCTGAACTTTGCTCTGCTGTTTTGCTTAAGTCCAGTCCTGGCAAAATGATAATTTTCCAGGTCTACTTAGGATTTAACTCACTCGCTCTCTCAAACTCCCTCTTTCTGTCTCTCTTTATATCCAGAAACATAGGGACACACATAGTCTCACTCAGCCTCTCCATCCCTAGCTCTTGCGAATTAGAATGTCTAGTACCCTTAATTAGGTTTACGGGCACAAAGAAGCCTCAGGCTAAGTATGTCTTTGCAACTGTCTGAAAACTGCCAAGAGCTGAATGTGTTGGCTCACACTGATAGTGAACTGTCCTCCTTCTATAGGACATTGCTTCACATTCCTTGAATTTTGTTATATTTTTGTCCCTGGATCTTGTTAATGCAGATACATTAAACTCACTCCACATAAAACAGAATAGAGATCACAGCACGACCTAAGGGCAGACGGTCTGGTCTGGAATCCTCTCTGCCAACTCATTTATCTGTGTTACTTTGGGAAAGCCACCTAAGCCTGCTGAGCTGGTTTCTTCATTTATGCCCATCTTGGGGGACTTTTCTGAGAATTTCGACCACAGAAACCTATTTCAACAAAGGTACTCATCAGGTAGCTGCTTAAAATACACAGGGGTACCCAGTTCATCAACCCATGAGTGCAAGAGCTGGGTATGAATCCGTTAGTGATGCTGGGGACGAATTTCTGAGAAAATATGGAAGCAAGGGCAGCATGTGTTCTCCCGGAGGGCAGGGGATAAGCAGGAACAGAAATCCACTTGGCCTGGGATATAACTGGTTTTAAATCCCAGAGCTCAGTCAACGGTGAAAACCTTACTTGACCTTGACTCAAGTAAAGAAAGTCAGTGCCAGCCACATATCTGAATCCTGTGTGCACATTCAACATTAGGAACAAGAAACTGTGATGTACTGTTAGACGGTGTGCACAAGGGCAAGGGGTTCTGAGTCAACCCCGAGGCTTCTGTGTTTACCGGAGTGATTTCATTTCCTCCTGGTCTTAAGAAGGCACCACCTGGTGGTCACTACCAGAAATGACAGTGCAGAATTACAAAGTCTCTCAACTTCTCCCAGCCAGCAATAATTTTTCATTCATTCAACAAATATTTACTGGGTCCTTGTTATGTGCTAGACACAGTGCTAAGTGCTGTATGTAAAAAGTAGAATCCAACTGAGTAGCAAATCTCAATGAGCTCACTGTCGAGAGCACTTCTGAGTGCTGGAGGTGTACATGGCTTTCTCCCCAGAAACGAGAGCAAGGAGCAAGTTCATGCTCTAACTTGGACCAAGCCCTCTGCGGTTCCACCTCCCTCTCTCTGTGAAATCCCCTCCCTTACCTGAGGAGAAGCATTTGTAAATAAATGGCATTCCCTCCCACTGTATTCCTCCGGCCTCTGTCATTCATCTTTCCAAATACGCCAGGACAAGGTCTCATTCCATTTTTCAAGTGAAATGTTCTGTTCAATTTTCCCCTGAGGAAGGCTTGAATTAGGAAGAGGATGTCATTCAGCTTCTACTTTGAAAGTTTTAGCCGTTTCCTCATGACTCAAGCTGCCTCGGAACGTTTCTCTTTTTATTCTAATGTTTTCCTTCCCTCCCCTTCTTTCTGCTAAGAAGCAGGTAAGTGAGGGACAGCAGGTCAAGAGAAATGTTCCAGTTGCCTTCTCTCAGTTTCACCCCTTGACATTTTGAGCAAACATTTTCAGAGCTCTTATTTCTAAATTTTCCTGTGGAATGTTCTAGTGAATAGCTAGTTTTAATCCCTTGAGAATTGATTCAATTTAGGGAAAGAGTCAAATTTTAAATGGAGTCCCTACTGATGACTCAGATAGGTGACTAAACTGGAATCGTGCCATCCATCAGTCCAAAAAGGAGTCACAGCTATTAAGGAAGGAAATTGACTTTCTTGGGTAGCTGGAAGGCAATTTAGAAAAAGGAGCTCCACCAAATATATTTCGAGCCCCAGGAAGCCCTAGTGAAATACGTACATCTTCCAAGACCATTGCTTAGAAAAGTTAGAATCATTTTGGATATCTAAACTTTCTCAATAGTTTAGGATCAAGGGCTAAGGAAATTCATGGGAACAGCAAGTTGGTAATAAGAACTATAGGAGCTATGTCCTCTGATGTTAGGACTGGCATGAAACAGGAGGACATGCCTTCTAACTGAGAGAGGAGGCTGGAAGTAAAGATGAACACAGACGAAGGTAAGAGAGGAGGTGGAGTCTGAGATGGGGCATGAAGAAAGAGTGAGTTTAGGTAAAGGGAATGAAAAAGCGCTCACTGTATAAACATAGGCATCGCTGTGTTTACCTCCATGACACATTTGAGTGTGTTCAGCAAAGGTTGTTACAGGAGGGAGCTCAGATACAAAACCAGAAGACAGGTGAAGTATGGTCCAGGCATGAAAGACCTCAAATATTATTCCAGAACATTTGGACTTTTCTCCCACAGATAATAGGAAGCATGAAAGAATCCTGAGCTGAAGAGTAAAAGAGCAAAGCAGGGTCTCCATGGTGCTACACAGCAGGGTATGTGCAGCTTGGGCTGTTGGCTAGAAGGAGCCTGTGGATTCCATTGAACCTGAGTTCAAATCCTGGCTTAGCCACCTCCTGGATTAGCAAGTGACCATAGGAAAGTCTGTTTCCTTCTCTGCAAAATGGGAATAATAATTGTAATAGCAACTGGTCCAAAGGTAAGAGTTATCTCCATTGATTATTCAGTCAGTTACAGATTAAACTCCTTGTTCTACTTTTTTCTCCCTTCTTACTACTGTACTTGACTAGTCTTGAAAAAAACTTTGTAAAAGAAAAACAAATTAGTTCAACCATTGTGGAAAGCAGTATGGCAATTCCTCAAATTGCTAAAAGCAGAACTACCATATTGACCCAGCAATCCCACTGCTGGGTATATACCCAGAGGAATGTAAATCATTCTGCCATAAAGACACATGCACATGAATGTTCACTGCAGCACTATTCACAATAGCAAAGACATGGAGTCAATCTAAATGCCCATTAATGACAGACTGGATAAGGAAAATGTGGTACGTATACATCATGAAATACTATGCAGTTATAAAAAATAACAAGATCGTGTCTTTCATGGGAACATGTACGGAGCTGGAGGCTATTTTCCTTAGCAAACTAACACAGGAACAGAAAACCAAATACCGCATGTTCTCTCTTATAAGCTAAATGATAAGAACTTATGAACACAAAGAAACAACAGACACTGGGGTCTACTTGAGGGTGGGGAGTGGCAGGAGGAAAGGAGCAGAAAAAATAATTATTGGGTACTAGGCTTAATACCTGGCTGATGAAATAATCTGTACAACAAACCCCTGTGTCATGAGTTTACCTACATAACAAACCTTCACATGCACCCCTGAACCTAAATAAAACTTTAAAGAAAGGCCGGGTGTGGTGGCTCACGCCTGTAATCCTAGCACTTTGGGAGGCTGAGGAGGGTGAATCATTTGAGGTCAGGAGTTCGAGACCAGCCTGGCCAACATGGTGAAACCCTGTCTCTATAAAAATACAACAAAATAAGCTGGGTATAGTGGCAGGTGCCTGTGATTCCAGCTACTCAGGAGGCTGAGGCAGGAGAATTGCTTGAACCCGGGAGGCAGAGGTTGCAGTGAGCTGACATCGTGCCACTGCACTCCAGCCCAGGTGACAAGAGTGAAACTCCATCTCAAAAAAAAAAAGTTAGAAAAAGGAAAAAAGAAAAAACATATATTGTAACAGCATCATCAATTTCTTGTGAGGATCCGGTGTGTGGTATGGAGTAAGCACTCACACGGTGGTTTACGTGTTCTAGTGCTTTGGTGGTCACAGATGGGTGAGAAGAGCAAGACTAGCAGCCAAGATCATTGAGGAGGCTGGCACAGGAATTCAGACATAAAATGGCAAAGTGCTCAGCCAGGCAGAGGTTCCTATCCACGATGGCTGTGGAAAAGAAGATTTTGCCGTCACTTCTATTTCAAAGGAAGGACGAAGACAAGACATCTGGCCATTAGAAAAGAAAAGTAAAGAGAAGGATCAGGGTTCAGACCTGCAGCCTGGGTTCCGGGAGAAAGTGGCTCCCTCAGCAGAGAACAGGAAGAGTTCATTCCATGCCAGGCATGCTTGGTCCCAGTTGGCAAGACACGAGGAGGAGGAAATTGGAAGCAAACTGGGCTCGCTCCTTCACTTCCTTGGAGAAGTGCCCTTCTCAAATATCCCCTTATCAGACAGACTTTCCCTGACCAGCTCATCATGCATAGTCACTCTCTACTCCAACTCCATTTCTCCTTCAGAGCACATGTCACCACCTGCTGAAGTCTATGTTTGTTCCCTGATGTGTTCTATCATCTGGCTGGATCCCAGTAAAACATAGGTTCCAAGAGGGATGGTCTTCGTGTGGTTTATTTCACATCTTCTGTACCAAAAGCAGTGCCTGGCACACAGTAGATGCTTAATAAACATTGGTTATTATTATTAAAGTGCTTTAAAAAGTGCCTGGCACACAAAACATATTCAGTAAGTATTCGTGCTTAATGGTGAATATCTCAGAAAACTTGCAAAAAGATAAAGACCTTGGAGAATAGTCACACTTAGTCATCAGGAAGAAGAAGAAGAATTCACAGAGCAGTTGCAGAGATTAGAAAACTGTGGCCTCCTTTCGGGCAGAGAAGAGAGGCAAGGCATGCCCACCATGAAGGTCACACCTCAGACCATGGAGCCACAGGCTTTTCCAAGTACTAATGCAGAAAGCAGCAAAAGGAGGCAGAATCAGTTCATCCTAGGACAGGTTAACAGCTGTGAGAAACAAAGAATGGGTACTTTCTGACAGCAGAAAATAAAGGCACTTGGTCTGAGTAAATTTTTGACTTACAAGAAACTGACTTGCAATGGCCACTTTGGCCCAATCCTTTCCTTTCCTCCTGTCAGATCATTTGGAAATCCAGATTCTGGCAGAGTTCACAAGAGCTCACTGAGCTGGGAGACCAAACATCAAGCTAATTAGAAAATTCATAATTGACTGCTCCAGATATACTGGGATTGCAAGATCAGCTCGTTCAGCAAATATGCCTACTGTGCACTGAGAAAATTCTTGTCAAAGTCATTAATATAACTTCACGGTGACATCGGTCTTTGCAGCTGGTAGAATCAAAGTTTTGCCACTTCTCAACCTCTCCCCCATAGGTCAGAGCTCAGACAGGCCGTAACTGCCCAAGCACCTACATCTCAGGTAGTATCAGGCAACATGCAGCATTCCAGAATGCTCTCACAAGGGCCAAGCTAACATTCCCAGGGCTGTCTTTCGATTCAAATCAAGATGCTGCTAAATTAGATCACAAACAAGGGTGAGCTGTGGTGAAGCACCCTGGAGTCCATCCTCAGTCATTAACTGAGATTAAAATGTCAGTTAAACCCCTAATCAAAAAAACAGAATGACCACTGACTCCATCTTTACCATCTGCCTTGATTTCAGAGTATGGGCAAATAAGTCTAGAGAGAATATAAAAAATCCACGTCCCTACAGCTTTCCACAAGTCACATGCATGACAATATATCTTTAAAACATGTCTTAGTAAACCCGAGAGTAAGACATATTTCTCTAATATCTTGCCAACATGGAAAACAATGGGTTCCTACCCCATCTGTCTTTTTACAAATGTTGAAAACTCCTGAGCTGCTACTTTCTGATTTTTCTTGAATTTAAATCCATGAAAATATTGCTAATTCTCACAGACAAGCATGATCATTATTCTATCTTAGAATTACCAGGTGAGACTAATGTATAAAAATATATTAGGAATGTTAGATGGAAAATAGTGTTGACCTTTGTAGTAGTTCCTTTAGGAAGGGTACACTTAACACCCACTGTTATTACTGTTCAGACACGTAAAATGAGGTAATAGCCAATAAAATAGAGGGGTTTTTGGCCTGGCTCTGCCCTGACGTGGGATTGGGCCAGTTTCTTAACTTCTCTACTTCAAAAGAGTTACAGAGTTTCTATAAGAATGGCATGAGCTAATCCCAAAGGACTTCACGTGCTGCCTGGCTCATGGTTAGGGAGCTGATTTAGGGGGCTTTTTGTTTTATTGGGGTTTTGTTTATCTTTTCAATATTGAAATTTCATTTAGAGGGCAGCCTCTCATTTCAGCAAGAGGGTAAGAAGACACACATTCACACTCACCTCCTACAAGCACCTGGAAATACTGTATATAATATATTTTTAAATTCATAGCTGAACCTGCAATAAGAAAGAAGAAATTACCAGGTGCCAGAAACAAAGCAACAACTAAAACCAGAAGCAAGCATAAATTCACTCCCTTAGCGAGTGACAGGATCATGGTGAGGGAGAAGGAGAGAAACAAGTATTGGTCCAGGGGGAGCAGGCATTTAGATTTCTACCAGCACAGAGGAGAAACAGGCCAAGTCTGTGGGGTCTGCCCAAGGTAGAAAGCTGCTGCCCTGCGTGAGGCCCCTCAAAGAGCTGTAATCACAAAGAGACTCGTATGTTTCCACCTGTCTCCAGGGGAGGAGAATAAAAGCCTTCCCTTGCAAAGTTTCAACTCCAGACCACCGCCTCTGGAACATTTTGGTGGTACAAATTTAGGCTTCCTATATGGTCCGGAAATGCCCAATCTGAGAAATTCACACAAAAATTCGTCCCGGACTAATGAATGGGCAGGGGAAAAGCTAGAGCAAAATCCCCACAATCCATGCTGCAAACAATTCCTACAGAAAAATGAGACCCACTGAGCTCACAAGTTACAAAACACATCAAAGGGGAGGATTCTAGCCCCAAGGACTAGAAATAATAGAAAAATTCAAAAGAATAAAATTGCGTATGTTTAAAATGAGAGAAAAACTAATCAGATGCCAAAACTACATTTGATAAAATTCAACATTCAATCACGAATTTTTTTAATAACAAAACAGAACAAACAAGAAAAGACTTCTTATAAATCTAAGAAAGACATTTTCTTATGTGGTACATATACACCATGAAATACTATGCAGCCATAAAAAGGAATGAGATCATGTCCTTGGCAGGGACATGGATGAAGCTGGAAGCCGTCATCCTCAGCAAACTAACACAGGAACAGAAAACCAAACACCGGATGTTCTCACTCCTAAGTGGGAGCTGAACAATGAGAACACATGGACACATGGGAGGAAGCAACACATACTGGGGCCTGTGAGGTGTGGAGGAGCATCAGGAAGAACAGCTAATGGATGCTGGGCATAACACCGAGGCAATAGGATGATCTGTGCAGCAAACCACCATGGCACACGTTTACCTATATAACAAACCTGCACATCCTGCACACGTACCCGGGAACTTAAAAGTTGAAGAAAAAAAAAAAGAAGACATTTTCATAACCCAATAAAAGGCACATATCCAGCAACCCAGAAGCAGCATTATTCTGGGTGGCACAAGCTCTCCTTTTAAAGCCAGGGATGAGACAGGAAAGGTTACTATCACTGCCTCTGTTCAACACTGTTTCGTGAAGGTCAGCAAACTTTCTGTAAAGAGCCTGAAGACAGATATTTAGGCTTTGTAAACTAGGTAGTCTCTGTTGCAACTATTCAACTCTGATGTTATAATGCAATGGTACCACAGACAAGATGGATGTGGCTGTGTTTCAATAAAACTTTATTAACAAAAACAGGTGCTATCATGAAAGTCCAAGTCAGTCCATCGAGACAAGAAAAATAAGTGAACATCACATAACATGAAAAAGAAAAGACTTGTCATTATTATTAAAAGATTTTATCTGTCTGCATAATGCAGGAGTATCTAAACCATGAAAATTAATGAGTTCAGCAAGATATAAAAAATAACATTCCTATATACCAGCAACAATAGGAAAAGATATAACAAAAAGATGCCTCAAAACAAAAAATGTGGGATAAAAAAATCTAAATTTTTTAAAATTTAATGTGGTAGTGAGCACCAATAGTCATAGCTACTCAGAAAGAAGCTGTGGCACGAGGGTCACTTGAGCCCAGGAGGGTTGAGGCTGCAGTGAGCTATGGTTGCACCACTGCACTCCAGCCTGGGAGATCTCATCTCAAAAAAAGGAACAAACGAAAGAAAGAAATATGAGGTACTTACAAAGACATTTAACAAAGACATGTAAGAAAAGTATGGCAAAAATCACAAAATTATATTGAAAGACCTAAAAAAAGAACTAAATAAACATAGCTATACCATTGTTGTAGATGAGAAGACCCAGGATAAGAGAGCAAATTCTTACGATTTATCTGTAAATCATCTGAGTAATTCTAACAAAAGCCCAATAGGGCTTCCACATTCCTAAAATACATTTGAAAGTACAATGAGCTTAGAATAGCCAAAACAATTCCAAAGAAGAAAACTGAAGTAAAACTTAAACTACCCAAACCTATAAGGCCAAGGTAATTAAAATAGGGTAGAGCCAGAGTAAGCAAACACACCATTAACAAAGAACAGAAGCCACACACAGCCACACGTGTTTGGGAATGTGGTGTATGACAGTGGGAAAAGATTCGATACATGCAACTGAGACAAATGGACATCCATATGGAAAAAGATAAAAGTGGATTCCAATGACATATACACAAAAATCAATTCTCAGTGTCTGTGAAACACTACATTTGAAAACTTTAAAATAATGTATAGGAAATTATGACATTGGGATAGAGAAGTATTTCTTTAAAGAAACACATAAAAAAGTACAAACCACAAAGAAGAAATGGATAAATATGACTACATTAAAATTTAGCACTGCTGTTTAATTAGAGACATCATAAAAAGTGAAAACATAAGCCACAGACTAGTAAAGATATTTGGGGCCTATTAAACTGACAAAGAATTGATACTAGACTATAAATGATTCTTATAAATCATTAAGAAAAAGGCCAACGGCAATAGAAGGACTAGCAAGGAATATAAATGGGCAATTCACAAAAGACGAAACTCAGATGGCCACTGAGTACAGAAGAGACACTCAATCACACCAGAATGCAGAGAAATGCAATTTAAAACAATGAGATACAATTCTGTGCCAATCAGATTAGCAAAAATTAAAAATCTGATAACTAAGAGGATATGGGGAAACTACCAATGGAAGCATAATTACAACTGCTTTGGAGAGCAATTTGGTAATGTCCACTAAGTTAAAAATGTGCACGTTCTAGAACCTAGCCATTTTTCCTGAGTACTGGCTCTAGAAAACCTCTAGTACATATTTCTAAATAGATATGCACACAGTTACTACTGTATCACTATTTGTAATAACAAAAAAGGTGAAAGCATCTAAACTTTCTCTCAGGTGAACAGATGAAGACTCTGATTTATTCATACATACTGGAATCCTATGGAGCAGTTGCTATAGTTTGGTTTGCTTGTCCTCTCCAAAGCTCACGTTGAAATATGATCCCCAATGTTGGAGGCTGGAACTGATGGGAGGTGTTTGGGCCATAATGGTGGATTCCTCATGAATGGCTTTGTGCTGCCCTTGCAATAATGAGCAAATTCACTTCATTAGTTCCCTCAAGAGCTGGTTGTTGAAAGCAGCCTGACACCTCCCTTTCTCTCTCTCTCTCTCTCTCTCTCTCTCTCTCTCTCTCTCTCTCTCTCTCTCTCTCTCTCTCCTCCCCTCCCCTCCCCTCCCCTCCCCTCCTGAAATGTGATCTGCACACACTGGTTTCCCCTCACCTTCCCCCATGAGTGGAAGCAGCTGGGAGCCCTCAGCAGCAGCAGATGCTGGCACCATGCTTCCTGTACAGCCTGAAGAACCAGAAACCAAATGAACTTCTTTTCTTTATTAATTACCCAGCCTCGGGTATTCCTTTATAGCAACATAAATGGACTAAGACAGCAGTTAAAACAAATCAACATGGATAAACCTCAAAGACAATGTCAGAAAGAAACATACAAGATAATTCCTATAAATTTCTAAACATTTCCTCAAAAGGCACAAACACATCTGGGAATGAAACATGGCAATGTTGGCAGAAGTATGAATATTGATGGAGAAAGGGGAGAGGGGGAGAAGGGAGAAGGGTATGGAGGGAAGCAAGGGGTGTTTAGGAATATCTGAAACATTTTCTTTCAAAGAAAAAACAGGGAAGGAGAGCAAGATGGAAGAACACATGCAAACAAACACAGTACCTTAGCATCTGTTTAACATCCATGTTGGGAACGTGCCTGTCTGTCATTTAATGTAGTATTCTGTAGGCTTGGACTATTTCATCATTTCAAACATTATTTTAAAAGGAAATCACGTTTGGAACAAATGTACAAGTTTCATCACATTATTAAAAGGCCTCTAAAACCATATGTTGCCCTAAACAAAACCAGCACTCTCTGCCCTCATCAGCCACCTCAGTCGCTGTACTTGATGCCAGTGACTGTTCATTCTTTCCAAAAATCAAAGCCTCATACAAAGAAAGAGTATTTGTTAGACTCAAAAATATTCACAAGAATGCGCCACATGCTTTAAAGGTAATTTTTAAAGGATTCCGGAAATGTTTGGGGCAATAGCAACATCAATGGAAGCATCAAAGAGTTATATCTATCCCAAGGTCACTACTTTGAAGAGAGCAAAATCCATTTACACTGTAAGTCTGATTTTTTTTTTTAAATTCAGCAGCAGCAACTAAAGTCATTCTTCTCTGAACTGTCAACGTTATCCAGTATCAGAGTCAAGGCACCGCACTGAGAACGCCCTAGGAGTGGACGTTGGGGCCAGCATTATAAATTACACCACATCCTTACAAAGAGCATGTCATTCAACACAAGGCTCACGCGGTGGTTGTAAATTACTGCAGATCCTTGCGTCGTCCAAGGGGGATGTACCTAGGTATTTTTCTCAGAAAATGGGAAACTTGTTAATCAAACACTGAGCCCTATGGGTCGGCAGAAAGGAAACACGATTTTCACAGTGAGCTCAGAGCCAGCAGCTGCAATAAGGACTGAGCACACACAAGGGAACAGCAGACGAATTAAAGAACACGACCAGCACGGAGTAAGGGATTCACTTTGAGCAACAGCCTCTTGCATTATTTCTGAATCTATAATCAGGAGAAAAGCCTGAAAGGCCCCAGCCTACCTTGCAGACAATAATTTCATTGTCAATTGTCAGTTCATCACACAAAGCCTTCATTATGTTTACAACATACATTGCAATACATTCAACAAAGCATAGATATATTTGCTCATGAATATTTATGTATTTCACAAATATTCACTGAGTGCCTACCGTGGCCCAAGAGCTGGATCTGTACGCAAATAGTAAAGTGAAATAGCTCCATCCTTGCCCTCACTGAGCTTGTGATAAATTAACTACATTGTTCACAAACTAAATGGCAAGTTTCTTCTAACAAGACTAATTCTTCCTTCATTTGTTAATATATGAATCTGCCTACTGAAGGACTCCTATTTACCTTTTAAATTTGCAAGATTACAGACTATCCCTGTAAACTACCATATGTTGAGATAGCTGTGTTCATGGTTCCCGGATGTAAGAACTGGTCAAATGGAGTCATTAATGTGTCATTCACCTTACTGAATACTGTAACTATGCTTTATTTTTATTTTATGGGTTTTTGGTTTTTTTGGTTTTTTTTTTTGAGATGGAGTCTTGTTCTATCACCCAGGCTGGAGTGCAATGGCGTGATCTTGGCTCACTGCAACCACTACCTCCTGGGTTCAGGAGATTCTCCTGCCTCAGCCTCCCGAGTAGTTGGCATTACAGGCACGTACAACCACGCCCAGCTAAGTTTTGTATTTTTAGTAGAAATGGGGTTTCACCATGTTGGTCAGGCTGGTCTCAAAATCCTGACTTCAGGTGATCTGCCCACCTCAGCCCCGCAAAGTGCTGGGATTACAAGCATGAGCCACTGCACCTGGCCCTATGCTTTATTTTATAGGAGCCATTGGATGATTAACTGTGCTTACTTGACAAGAGAAATACCTTATAAGCAATTGCTAACATTTATTGCTTGCTTACACTATTTATTATTTGTTTATTGTTTGTTCGCAACCAGCCAGCAATGTTGGTATTAGTGTTTCCCCCAGTTTACAGATGAGGGAAAATGAGGAAGAGAGAGGTTCACAACTAGCCCAGAGTCACACAGTAGTAACTGGTTGAACCACAATTCAAATTCTGTCCTGAGCTCTTCACCATTATACAAAATTGCCTCAGAGACAGACAACAAAGGTAGAGGTAAAACCTCACCTATGAAAGGAAGGTGCTACGTTTAGGAGTCTTGTCAGGAAACATCACAGATGTGTAAGGCATGGCTAACAGCATCTGTTTTTCAGAACTGTTTATAATAGCAAGAAGAGAAGCGGGGGAAATGCTGCAAGAGCCTACAAATCCAACAGCACATGAATTAAGGTATTGAAATAAATTATTTGTATATATTCATATAATAAGGCCATTAAAATATATGGGGAAAGAGTTTAGTATCTAAGGAAATGTTCATGACATTCTTTAAAGTTCAAAGAGCAAGGGACAAAAGTTTTACAAATTATAAACACATCATGATCCTTACTTTTTTAAAGAAAATCATGTCTTGTGTATAGAAAACTAGTTGCAAAGAAGATACAATAAAACGTTCATTATACTTACCTCTGAGTGGTAATATCACAAGTGATTTCATTAACTGTTGCTTGTCTAAATTTTTTTAAAATGTTCTCTACAAAGCAGAAACCCATCTAATAAGCAATTAAATGAGAAGTGTCAATCAAATCACTTATATCCAAAATAATATCAAAGACTTTATAAAATGCCTACTGATATATAATTGTTATTGGTTTTCATATCTTTTTGATTGTGTTCCCAGCCACCCAAAAATTTGAACATGGATTTCCAAACATGAATATTTCATTATTTCAAAATTATATATATTCCCTAATTTCATATACACTTAAAATTTCATAAAAACAAAAAAAATAGAAATTTGAATATCTTATTTTCAGATCCTAATAGACTGTCATCCACAAACCCTGAGAAACAACAGACCATAAATACACTATTACCAAAGTACTGAAAATAAATTACAGTCATCCCTCGGTATCCCAGGAGGACTGCCTCCAGTACCCAACCAGAGGATACCAAAATCTGTAGATGCTCAAGTCTCTTATATTAATATCAAGTGGTGTAGTATTTTCATATAACCTATGCCACCCTCCTCTATACTTTAAATCATCTCTAGATCAGTTATAATACCTAATACACTGTAAATGCTATGTAAATAGTTGTTATACTGTATTGGGTTTTATTTGCATTATTCTTTTTTTTTTTATGTTTTCAAGCTACATGTTTTTTGACAAATATGAATTCCTTCCAATCTCCTGGGTTTTTGTTGGATCTCTGGAATTGCCTTCAAAGCTGTATTCCACTCATAGAACCTAATTCAAGGGAATGCCATGAGCAAAATGGAGGCAGGAAAGCAACAGCAGGTAAGGAGAGAAAGTTCACCCTCTTCAGGAAACAGTCATCAGAGGCTTTCAAATGATGCCATCATGGGGCCAGAATTTCACTTTCGAAAGATCCATCAGGCCCAAGTATATGGGATTGAAAGCAGGACTAGAACCCTTTGAAACAAAGATAGATGGTTCTCTGACACAAGAAAAACAATAAAAATTGTAAAAAAAAAAAAAATTAGATGGAAAGAAGATAAACGAGAGAGCTTCCATTAGATCACCCTGGGATTTTCAGGAAACTCATAATCAAGGTCATCTGCTGAACTAGAAGGAGACTCAAAGAGGAGGAAAAGGATCTGTCAAAGGACAAAATTACAACAAATTTAGTTTAAAAAGCTCAAGTAGCTTTATTTGCAATTTTAGAATAGAACAACATTTCATTCCATTAAGTATTTTGGTGCAAAAGTAATTGCGGTTTTGCCATTAATAAGTGCTGCAATTAGTGGGCAGAGATGGTTGGCTTTGTAAGCAGAAAAGGGCTAGAGAAAGCAGAAACACAGAACAAAAGCAACTGGTCATTGCATAGTTACTTTCTTTGTAAGCCAGGAACAGGGAAACAGAACAATAGGGGGAAAAAAATCTAGTTAACATCACGTTCCTTCAGGTTATTTTTTGTTGTAAGGATTAAAGCAGAGAGAACTTCATCAGGCTGATTGAAGACTGAAACTCTCCTGTTTGGAAAATTAAATTGTTATCTCCTTCCCCTGATTTATTGGAAGGTGACATGCAACTTTAGCATGAGCGACTTCATTTTGATTTTCAATCTGGTTTGTTGGGGCTAAGTGCAGAAGCTTAGTCCAAAATGATGGCCTCCTGTAATTTTTATTTAACAGTTCCAGCAACTACCAAGAAGTGTGCCACAGGAATGAGTATGGGGTGGGGGGCGGTGTATGTGTATACCTGTGCACACACTCAAATACACCTTTGGATTAAAATAATTTTTAACTGTAAATGACTCAAAGAAGTCTACTTTCAGTGTATACTTCGAGTTTTTTCCCTACATTAAAGTCATTTTAGTGGAAATCGTTCTTATCTTTCTATATAAGTCTATTTCAAGACAGTTTGCAGAAGCTGGGAAAGTGGGGTGCAATGTAAAATGGAAAGCTAATTTGTCTGAACCTTTCTCAAGGCAATCATATGATAGAGTAAGAGGCAAGACTCGATATGGAAATATTAATATCTTATAAGGCCCTGAAACATTTGGTAATTAATTTTTCAGCAGAAAGAAGTTTTTATTTCAATGGTAAGAATAGCTACCACTGCCATGACATAGGAGAGAGAGAAAATAAAAATCAAAGGGCCTAAGAAGAAGGCAGTAAAAGAGAAGAGGCATGGTCATACGCTAATTCTTATACCCATGGATCTCATTCAACAGGGAAGATGGCAGAACCTGACAATGTTAAGGCAGGCTGCTGCCACTGCAATTGATTCTTCTAGGCCAAAGTGAAAAGAGAGTAAGCCTACTTCATAATGCCAAGCCAGGATTTAGATTTCTCCAGCAAAGGAACCAAATGGACTATGAAATTCTTCAAAGGCAGAAATAGTGTCAAGTCACTCAACAAATATTTCTTTAACACCTATGTTCCAAGACACTAAACTAAATGCTGGGGAGAGAGAAAAGACTGGCTTCCAGAATTAGTTACCTATTGCTGTGAAGCAAACTACTCCAAAACTCAGTGGCTCAAAATAATAAATATTTAGTATCCTACGGTTTCTGAGGATCTGGGAAGATCTAGGTGCTCCTAGCCCAGGAGCTCTGGGTTGGAGGACCTCAAGACCACCCCCAGTTTCAGTGATGGCTAAGAGGATTCACAGGACTCACATAAAATTATTCATACTAGGATTTATTATAGCAAAAGAATATAAAGCAAAATCAGCACCTTTTCCCTTTGCCAGACAGGGAACCAGATGCAAGCTTCCAAGAGTTCTCTCACTGTGGAATCACACAGAATGGGCTTAATTCCTCCAGCATCATATTGTGACAAGTGGAAAATGCTGTCTACCAGGGAAGCTTATCACAGACTTAGTGCTCAATGTTTTTGTCTGTCTGTTTTTTTAGAGTTTGGAGGGCAGGGTGGTCTCACTCTGTCACCCAGGCGGGAGTTCAGTGGCACGGTTAATGGCTCACTGCAGCCTTGACTTCCTGGGTTCAAGCAATCTTCCCACTTCAGCTTCCCAAGTATCTAGGACTACAGGTGCACACTACCATGCCTGGCTAATTTTCTAACTGTTTTCAGAGACGGCATCTTGCTCTGTTGCCCAGGTTGGTCTTGAACTCCTGGCCTCAAGCTATCCTCCTGCCTCAGCCTCCTGAGTCACTGGGATTACAGGCATAAGCCAGCACTCCTGGCCCAAGGTTTTTACTGGGGGTTGCTCATTACACACCCTCTGCCTAGCACATATAAAAATCTCAGACTCCCAGCCGGGCATGGTGGCTCACGCCTGTAATCCCAGCACTTTGGGAGGCTGAGGTGGGCAGATCATGAGGTCAGGAGATGGAGACCATCCTGGCTAACGCGGTGAAACCCCATCTCTACAAAAATACAAAAAAATTAGCCGGGCGTGGTGGCAGGCGCCTCTAGTCCCAGCTACTCGGGAGGTTGAGGCAGGAGAATGGCGTGAACCTGGGAGGCAGAGCTTGCTGTGAGCGCAGATTGTGCCACTGCACTCCAGCCTGGGCGACAGAGCGAGACTTGGTCTCCAAAAAAAAAAAAAAAAACACACACAAAACAAAACAAAACAAAACAAAACCCCAGACTCCCATATGGAAAACAGGTGCTCAGCATAAATAATATCGTTTACAGTTTAGGCACAGTGAACCAACCTTATCCATTAGGGAATCGTGTCAGGCCTTCCCTAAATCCAAATTCCTAGATGCCAGCCAAGTCGATTTTGCAAGAAGCCTTTGTAAGTACAGCAGTCTGAGGCCTCCTACAGCAGTTTTTTTCTACACAGTATCTCATGAGATTACTGTCAATCTGGTCTGCATCATCTGAAGCCTTGACTGGAACTAGAGGGTCCACTTACAAGAAAGCTCACTCGCATGGTTATTGGCTGGAAGTTCTTCACCACGTGGGCCTCCACCAGACTGCCAGAATGTCCTCAACTTATGGCAGCTGGCTTTCCCCGCCGTGAGGGATCCAGGAGAGCATGGGATTAGAGCATGCCCAAAATGGAAGCCGCAGTCTTTAATAAACTAATATTGAGAGTGACATACTATCACTTATGCCATTTGCAATTAGTCACACAGGCCAACCCTAGTACAATATGGGAAGGGGAGGGGATTAACAACTCTGTGAGTCCAGGAGTCAGATCAAAGGGAGCTGTCTTGGAGGCTGCCTAACACAGGACACCCTTTGGCTCCCAAGGACTCCCATCTCTCCTACACACAATATACACCACCCCTCCTACTGTCCCCAAAAGTCTCATCTCAACAGAGTATCAGTTCCAAGTCCAGACCCTGATTATCTAAATCAGCCTTCTTGGGTATAGTCTCTGACATACAGCTCCTGAATGTGGTTCTTCGTGATATAGAGGCATGTGCAAATAAAGAAACAAGTTATCTGGCCCCATGCACCCTACATCCAGGGGCAGGATAAGGAGAGGATAACTGCTACAGACCTTCCAACTCACAAAGGGGAAAATGGGAAGTATGCAAAGATAGCAGTTCTGAAATCCAGGCAAGCGAATGATGGAAGTTCCTTGATCTGGTCTCTAATTAAGGCCTAGGAATAGTTCTCTATGGCTTTAGTCTCACCTCTGGACTCTTGAGTCTGCCCTCTCAGGCATCCTTTCATTTTCATGAAAGGTAACATGTGCTTGTGGAGTTAGTTTCCTCAGTCTGCTTTTTATTTGCTGATACTTGGTGGTCCAAAGGCCTCTTTGCATTTTGTACTCTTTATGTCTCTTGTCTTTCCAGCTGATGGTGTTTCTTCAGGCATAACTCCCTTTCAACTCCATGGGTCTTCTGGGAATCCCTTTAGATTTAATTCCACTACACAAAAGCCACACCCACAAGTCTCTTTGAAACAGGTCCTTCTTGAGCTTGGACTGAGGCACAATGTCTGTGAGCTTCCAGGGAACCCTACTGGTTGATAGAGAGAATCTGTAAGGCAAGCCCTTAGTCCAGGGGTGTCTAATCTTTTGGCTTCCCTGAGACACATAGGAAGAAGAATTGTCTTGGTCCGCACATAAAATACACTCACAATAGCTGATGAGCTAAAAAATAAAAATTAAAAAATAAAAGTAAAGGTACATGCATAACGTTTTGAGAAAGTTTACAAATTTGTGTTGGGCCACATTCAAAGCCATCCTGGGTTGAATGCAGCTGGCAGTCCAAGGGCTGGACAAGCTTGGTTTAGTCATCTTTCGGTTTGTCTGACTAAACAGTATTATGAGACACCATCTTTGTTTACTGGGATGTTAAGAAAAGATTTTACAGTCACATCCTCGGCTTAATGTTTGGACCTTGTTTTCCTAAAAGTGCCCTGGATTTGGTCTTTGCTCAGATGTCATTTCTTAATGTCAGCATCATGTGCCATGTGGGGAGGCTGGGAATGTTTAAAACCAGCAAGTCCTGGCTCTTTTTTATTTAATAGTTTTGCCTTCAGTTTCTCCCTCTCTCTTTTTTTCAGTTTTACTCTAGGTAACAGAAAAAAAATATCAGAAAGCACTTTCAGCACTCTGGTTAGAAATCTCCTTAACTATATTGCCAGTTTATCAGGTACATTTTCTACTTTCTACATTACTACAGGTGACAGTGTTGTTATTTTTTTTTCTTTTTTGCCACCATAACAAGGATTCTCTGTTTTCCAGTTTCCAATAGGACTTTTCCCATTTTCCTTGAAGCCTTCACTGGCAGCCTCCTCAAAGTCCAAAATTCTGTGAAGAGCATGTTCAAGGCATTTCACACTGTTACTAACATGGTCCTTAATCCTCCCAGCTTTTCCACTGCCCACTGCCTAGTTCAAAGCCCTATCACATTTTAGTTTCGTGTTACATCAGCACTGCACTTCTAGTACCAACGTGGATTAGTTATCTACTGATGCATAATAAACTATCCCAAAACTCAAAACTGAAAACAACAAGAATTTATTGTCTCACGTATTTTCTGAAGGTCAGGAATTGGGAGCCATTTAGACAGATGGTTTTGACTCAGAGTTGCTTATGAGTTTGCCATCAAGCTGATGGCACGGCCTGTAATACCTGAAGGTTTGACAAGGGGGAGGATCTGCTTCAAAGCTCACTCACATGTCTGTGGCCAGCTTCCATTTTTTATTAGCTGTTGCCACATGAGCCTCTCTGTGTACACTGCCATTTGTCACAATAGCTAGCTTTCCATATGTCAGTGGGCCAAGAGAAACAGCCCAACACAGAAACCTCAGTCTTTCATAACCTAATCTTGGAAGTGACATATGATCTTGTCTGTCATCATCTATTTGTCAGGGGCTTGAATATGAGGAGGTAGGGATTGTTGGAAGAGTGTTGGTGGATGGAAACCATATTTCGTATCTGGAGGTCTAACACACTGGTAGACATCAACAACTACTTAAAATAAGATTTAATAAGAGGCATAACAGACATAAGGAGAAGTCAGCACCAGCTTACCCTGGGAAAGTCAAGGTGGGCATCACAGAGAAGTGATGTTTAATTTAGGACCTAAAAGATAAATGAGATTTGTCAGACACATTGAAGAGCTCCTGCCTTTAGGAAGCATTTGCATGCATTTCTGCTTTTGCATGTCCTACCTGCTTGGTAAATTTTGTAGCCTCAAAGCTTTTTCCAAGGACAAATATAGAGTGATTTAATTTAACATCAATATTTTTGGAGAACCTATTACTATTTGATAGATGAGTCAAAAGCATAATGGTAGATGATGGATGCTAGGCTTGGAATGCATCATCTAAAGGTCAAACGTTGCTTAAGAAAAAAAAACAATAATGAATAAAGTAAAAATTTACATCTTGATAACAAATGCAAGAGTCAGAATAACTGTCCTAATTAGGTAAAGCTTGCAAAAATTTCAACACAGAATTGTGATTATTTAAATAGGGCAGCAGGAAGAAAGACACGGAGAAAGAAATGCTATCCAAAGGACCCTTCCAATGAAACAAACGCAAGAATGGATAGAAAATAGGTCAGGCAAGTGCACTGAGATATTAAAAGCTTTTTAAAAACATTTCTCATTATAAGAGTGATACGACCTCATTATAAAAATCTGTAAAGTGTAAATAAGCACAAGAAAGAAAATAAAAATCACCCATGACCTCAAATTCCAGGGATAACTACTAATTGGATTATAGGCTGTTCCATTTTAGGCTACTGAATGAATAGGTAGGGAAATATATATATATGTATATGTATATGTATATATATATAGAGAGAGAGAGAGAGGGAGCTATGCAGGTATGTAATTTTAGAAATATGTAATTTTTGGAAATAGCTCTATGTTCTTTATGAATATAAAATTAACACATAATTAAATAACATGTAATACTTTCTAAGTATAAATATTATAAGGAGATATGAGTTAGACAATAAAATTCACCCATAATTCTTATACTCAGGGGAAAAACACTGTTTACTGTTAGTATCTGATATTTTTCTCAAAGTCATTTTCCAATGCAAATGTTTTAATGCAAAAATAGGCTCACACTATTTTATTAATGGCTTCTCTCATTAGAAGTACATAGGTATGTACCAGAACTTATTTAACAAACATTTTATTAATGAGCATTTGTGCTTCTCCTAATTGCCAGCAAGACCCAGGCAATTACAACTTATACACACATTTTTACATACTCATCTGTCATACTTTTTGCATACATTCACATTTTACATACTCAGGATAAACTTCTAGAATTCGATTTGTTATGTCAAAAGACATTTGCTTTTTATGAATTTTTATGTACATTGCATTGGTAGACACATGAATGGCGGCCACATGATCCGCCATTCATGTTACACCAATGGACATACCAAGAGGATCAGAATGCCTTCTTTTATGTTTTATTTATTTATTTATTTATTTATTTATTTATTTATTTATTTTTGAGACAGGGTTTTACTCTGTCACCCAGGCTGGAATGCAGTGGCATGATCTCAGCTCACTGCAAGCTCTACCTCCTGGGGATCAAGTGATTCTCCCACCTCAGCCACCTGAGTAGCTGGGACCAGAGGTGTATGCAACCACACCTGGCTAATTTTTGTAGAGATGGGGTTTTACCATGTTGCCCAGACTGGTCTTGAACTTCTGAGCTCAAGCAATCCACCCACCTTGGCCTCCCAAAATGTTGGGATTACAGGAGTGAACCACTGTGCCCAGCTCAAGAATGCCTTCTGCCACTACCTTCACCATTACTGAGCAATAGCAATTCTTTTTCATCTTTGCTCATAAGCAAAATACAGTTTTAACTTTCATTCTTTCAGTTGCTATTAAGACTATATTTTCACATGTTAAAAAGCATTTGAATTTCTTCTTTGTGAATTAAGCGTTCTCAAGTTCTATCAAATTCTGGAGGTGTTCACTGTTTTTGTATTAATTTGTGAGTGTACTCCCAGTCACCCAGGTGCACCATCCATTCATATTTTTTAAAGCCTAGTAACGAAATCTTAACAGAACATGCATAAGAACTACAAAGTTAGTAAATGGTTGAGCTAAGTTCAACTGTTTTTGAATCCAAAGTCCAAGCATTTCCCATGATGGTGTATACTATGCTGATGCCCCTTCAAGGCTGAAAGCAGCCATTCCCTGTCTATGTTTCACATTCAGACCTCCTGGGGAGCTTTGGAAGCATTTCACTTGTCTCTTACCTCATACCAATTAAATCGGGCATAGTATTTTTGAGGATGCAAAGGTGATTCCAATGGAGAGTAAAGTTTGGTGAGGTATGAACTGAGCATTTCACCCCCCAGCTACTGGCTCTTAGCTCTCAGCTGTCAACCTTCTCTGACCCTTGGTTGGAGAGAATTTGCCCAAGCTCATGCGCCTTCCTGGGGGCTGAACCCTATGACTGAATGATATGGTATAAAGATCCATCTCTGTTGCCCCAACTCAGGAAATGCCAGTTCTAGAGTTCCACTGGGTAGGGTGAGGCCTTCCAATGACAACACAGTACATCTGCTCCTTTTACCCAGTCCTGCCTCCTTCCCTTCCCCCATCCCCTAGAAGTGCTGCTCCTGAGACAGACTCTGGCAATGCCCCTCATGCTACTCTCAGAGGCTGCTTTCTGGAGGAACCTAATCTGTGTCACCTCCTATATGGAACTGCCCCTTAAAAAATAAACTTTCCCTGAAAAAAAAACCAGACCAAACAAAATCTTCCTCAAAAGGTTTACATACATCCAAAGCTAATAATCAAGGTATGTTTAAAAATTCTTTCACAAGGAGGTGTTGTTTAATGAGTACAGAGTTTCTGTTTGGGATGATGAAAAAGTTTCAGAAATAGGTAGCAGTGATGGTTGCACAAAACTGTGAGCATAATTAATGCCACTGAACTGTACTTTAAGAATGATTAAAGTGGCAAGTTGTATGTTATACATAGGGCCATGATTTTTACAAAGTAATAATATACCAAAAAAATAGTAAACTTTGCATGGGTAGATTGTATAGTACATGAATTATATCTCAATAAAGATGGTTTTAGAAATCCTTTCACTGCAGTGTGAGTACATGGTGGCCAGTGGATAAGTAAAATAGTAGCCGCAGCTCTATGAACCCATAGAACAATGGCAATATTTTCAAGCCCTCATTGAGGGGTTCTCTTTCACTCATTGTCTCATCCCCCAAAATAGAGAAACAAAATACTTATTGATTTGTACTTTATGTATCTTCGGTCAGCAGTAATTCAGGATTTATATATTGAGCAATGCAGGGAAAAGAATAAGCAGTTTCTTGGGCCAGCTCCCAGGGCTAAGAATATTTAAAAACTACTGAGGGTGAAGATATTGGCAATGTCACTGAATTCGATTTTGCAGTAGTACGGGTGCTTGCTGTAAATGAAGCACAAGCTCACACGTACAGAAAACCACAATGACTCTAGATGACAGGCTCATTTCTACAGGAGGAACAACACAAGCTTGTTTATAAAAACAAGCATGCACCAAAGGCAGCAGTGTCCAGAGGATAATGTATGCAAAAATCTGTCTCCCCAGAAATACACGGTCTACTGCCACACCTCCAGGATTTATAAAGTACTTCACATTTGCAACCTCCTCCATAACCATTGTCATTAGCCATCCCCAAGGAGCCCAGGGGTTCCCACTTTTTTGAAAGGTTGGCAAGCCTCTTGTCTCAACGCATACCCTTCTTTAACAAGAGACTTCCATTCAATAAAGGCCAAACCTCAGATAACAGTAACTGTCATTTAAAGACCGTGGTTGCTGCTTCTGGGCCCTCCACAATCAATGTACTACCAGAAATCAACCTGATGTTATACAAACCTTAGACACTGAAACGTGTAAGGATTAAAGAAAACACCAATATCAAAAATGCCACTCAAAGTCGAACAAATCTGCAGCTGGAAAATCTGACCTTTAGCCCTGAATCTGCCTCTAATAAGCTGTGTGATCTGGGGCTAGTTAATAAGTCACTCTGAATTGCAGTTTCTTTATCAGCATTTGGACTTCATACTTGGGGTGCCTAGCTCTCAGATAGGCAGAAAGTGAGGTAGAATGAGATTAAGGATGCCGGGCACAGTGGCTCACACCTGTAATCTCAGCACTTTGGGAGGCAAGGGTGGGTAGGTAGATTGAGTCTAGGAGTTTGAAACCAGCCTGTGTGGCATGGCAAAACCCTGTCTCTACAAAAAATACAAAAATGAACCAGGTGTGGTGGTGCAGGCCTGCACTACTAGCTACTTGGGAGGCTGAGGAGGGAGGATCACTTGAACCCAGGACATAAAGGTTGCAGTGAGCTGAGACTGAACTACAGAATTCCAGTCTGGGCAGCAGAGTGAGACCCTGTCTCAAAAGACAACAACAACAACAACAACAACAACAACAACAAACAAACAAAAAAACACTTCAAAGACTACAGTTCTGTACAAATGTGAAAGAGTACTTACAACACTTCTTATCTCTAAATATCACCAGAGAAACATAGCTTAGGGCCCTTTGGATGCAAAATAACTGTTTAAATATGAGTGAGGAAGAGAATCCCACCAGGGGAAAAGTATTCACTCAAGTTATCTCTTATAGCATCCATTTCACAAACCATTTGAGACTCAGATCATTGTGTTGTGGAAGCCACAAACCAAGGTGTGAAAGAAAGTAAGAGAATACATCTTTAATTTGGACTGATAAAATCATTTCTATCTGAAACTCTAGAGTTAGTTTGGTGTGCTGTTTTGCTGACTTTTGCTGTTGTTGCTGTGTTGTGTGTGTGTGTGTGTGTGTGTGTGTGTGTGTGTTCTGTTTTTATTTATCTTAGAAAGCACTGACATAAAATGGTCAGTTCCTTTTGGGATTTGGGCATAACGTTTTTTCTAGAAAAGGCCCTAGAGAGAACTAAATTTTCACAGAATTGCGTAGCAATGGATTCTGTAATGTATTTTTAACAAATTCTATGAGGTAGGAAAAGTCATCAACACACTGATTTCATATTCCACAAATGTGTAACCTCTGAGATTTCAAAGTCAGGGACTCATTGTTTCCCACTGAATGAAGACTCAGACAGGGACAAATACATGTTCCCAATTTAGCAGGGCCACAGCGACTGCGAGCAGTTGCTTAACAACTGCACAAACTTGTGCGTGACCTCCCGGGTTGCCAGGAGAGGTCCCCCGGCAGGGCCAAAAGCAAAGTCAGACACAAACAACTGACCAAAAAATAAATCCTGAAATCGAGAGAGAACGAAACTAAAGTGTGTTCCTCTTTCAACTTCTTTTTCTTAAGAAAAGTCTTGGGGAGAAATCAGGATATATTCTGAGACTGAGTTCTTTGTGGTCTTCTGGCACTGAAGAATGAATCAACTTTAAAACAAGCACAACTTTCAATCTCCGATTTCCTCTCCTCTTTTCTTTCAATATGAAACTCCTCAAGAGAAGAACACACACTAAATAGCTCTCTCAGGGTCATCCATGACCTTGAGATGTGCTCGCCAAATCCAGTGGTTCTCCGAGTATTTCTTGACCTTTCTGTAGCATGCAACACTCCTGGCTGTTTCTTTTTCTGGAAACAGATCCCCAACTTGACTCCTCTGGTACAATGTCCATCTTGCCACTCTGACTACCCTGCCTACTGAATTTTCCTCTCTCTTGTGCCTCTCCCAGTTCTGGAACACCTTTGTCTCCTGGGTTCTCCTTCTGGCATCCTCCACTGTAAACACTCCCTCAGAGAGCTGAGCTCTTACATGGCTCTCTATCCACCTGTATGGGATGACTCCCAACCAATCCCATCTTGAAGATGAAGACAACATTTCCAATCACCTACTCCATATTTCCATTTCTGCCCCTCAGCACCTCATACCCAAGATGGACCCCATTACTCTACCCACAAAACAAGCTCCTATTCCTCATTTCCCAAGTATTGTTATTAATTTCATCATCTCTTCCCATCAAAGCCATCCTTCTATTCCACCTACATTTACAAGTTACCCTGTCCCATGAATGGCCCAAGACTCATGTCCACTTCTTCCTTTGCATCCTCATGCAAAGATATTACAATCACCTCTTGAGCAAATTCTTGCACGCCGTATCTTCTGACTCACGTAAAATTCTGCAGAACAAAACCAGATGATTCTTCCAGAAGTAATGTGTGTATCACAGACCTGCTCAAAGACTATCAGTGCTTCCCCTTTTTCAAGTTCAGATTCCTAATCCTACTATCTAAGGTTCTCCCTGATCCAGTCTTATCGCCATTAGCATCCTAGAAGGTCACAATGTTCAGATGAGTTTCCATTTCTAGCTGTTTTCCTAAACTTCCCTTGCAGTTTTTGACTCCATCAAAAATTGTCTATTACTCAGTTTTCACACTGCTATAAAGAAATACTTGATACTGGGTAATTTATAAAGAAAAGAGGTTTTCATTTGCTCAGGTACTGCAGGCTGTACAGGAAGCATGATGCTAGTATCTGCTCAGCTTCTGGGGAGGCCTCAGGAAGCTTACAATTATGGCGGAAGGCAAAGGGGGAGCCAGGCAATTCACATGTCCAGAGCATGAGAAAGAAAGAGGGGAAGTGCTACACACTTTTAAACAACCAGATCTCATGAGAACTCTACTGTGGGGATGGCACCAAGGGGATGGTGCTAAATGGTTCATAAAGGATCCACCCCCACACTCTGATCACCTCCCACCAGGCCCCACCTCCAACACTGGGGTTACAATTTGACATGAGATTTGAGTGAAGACACAGAGCCAAACCCTATCAGCTCTTTGGACTCCTCCCCGCCCCATCTCCACCTGTTAGAATTGTACCTTTCTTCAACATCTAGCTCAAACTGCTTTCACCATGACACTTCTGATTTCTCCTGTCAAAAATGCCTTGTATGCAAAAGCATTCTGTGCCATTTTTGGAGCATTTACCATAGTCTGCACCAACAAAGCACATATTTTATCTCCTCTTTAGATCACAAGCCTTGTAAGAAGAGAGGCTGAGCATCATGATTTCCTGAAGAACATGAACTTTGAAACCTAAATAACCATGTTTTCACTTTGACTGGCTATATGACTGACTCTGGTTTTAATTCCCTCATCTGTAAAAAAGAACCTACGGTAATTATTGTGAATTTATTTGCTTACCTCAGAGGTCAATAAACTATGGCTTGCAGGTCCCATCATTCATTTTAATTGAATTAATTAACTTTATTATTATTTAGAGATAGGGTCTCACACTCTGTTGCTCAGGCTGGAGCACTGTGGCACAATCAAGCTCACTCCTGCCTCAGCCTCCCAAAGTGCTGGGATTATAGATGTGAAACACTGTGCCAGGCCTGATTTTACAAATAAAGTTTTATTGGAACACAATATGCTCACTCACTTCTATATGGTCTCTGGCTGCTTCCACACTTCAATGGCAAAGCTGCAGAGACCACATGACTCACTAAGACTGAAATAGTTCTTAACTTGACCCTTACAAAAGAAGACCCCCTCTCTAGCTCCATTTCATGCTCTTTTTAGGAGGAGAGGTGGTATAGTTAAGGATACCTTCCAGACTTCTCTGCATCTAGAGATTCAGGACTGAACTGGATTCCACTAAATGTACTCAGGCAAGGAGTTCTAGAAGGTGGAAGTGAGATGAGGGCCATGCTTTGGCTTCTACTTGACTGTTCACTGCTGTCAAGGCAGGTCACGGAAACAGATTTCTTAATACGGTAGTGTCCAGCATCCTTTCTTCAGCTCCATGAAGGCTGAGACAGAGCTGCAGCCATGGTGGCTTTCCAATCCCACCTTTTCAATGCCAGGGTGGCAGCTACAGGGATGTACTCTGACCTTGGTTCTATATTGTTCTGGGAATCTTTCCCTGGGACTGCCCTTCCAGGGATTTTGTAATGTGAAAGGAAAATATCTTTTGGGCCCCCAAAGTCACTAAGGGAAAGGGAAAAGTCAAGCTGGGAACTGCTTAGGGCAAGCCTGCCTCCCATTCTAGTCAAAGTCATCGCTGGGCTCACTGAGATAGATGCATATCTGATTGCCTCTTTTGGAAAGGCTAATCAGAAACTCAAAAGAATGCAACTGTTTGTCTCTCACCTATCTGTGACCTGAAAGCCCCCACCCGGCTCTGAGTCTTCCTGCCTTTGCTTCCAGTCGTCCCAACTTTCCACACTGAACCAATGTACTTCTTACATACATTGATTGATGTCTCATGTCTCCCTAAACTGTGTGAAACCAAGCTGCGTTCCAACCAGCTTGAGCATGTCATCAGGCCTTCCTGAGGCTGTGTCATGGGTGCACATCCTCAACCCTGGCAAAACAGATTTTGTAAATTAACTGAGACCTGTCTCAGACTTTCTGGGTCCACCGTAAGCACCTAATTCCCTCTAGGAAATCCCTTCTTCAAAATTTATAGCCAAGTTTTCATGTCTTATACTGAACCCTAACTGATACAGAGTCAAATTATAAATATCTAGTTGAGTTCCTGAGATAAAATGGCATCGTATGTAAAAGTGCTTTATGAACAGTAAAACTATTGCTATCTGTAAGTCTTTATCTCATTCCTGGTACTCTGACCCCCACCCCCCCAACTCCAGGCCTCTGACTCAGCACAGTGCCTCCCACCCCTGAAATGTTGATGTTTTCCACAGCACAAACCCTGGCTCTCTCCCCTTCTCGCTGCCTGAAAAATCTCATCTCTCCTTCTGGCTTCATTAACCATATGCACCAAGGGTTAACCTATATGAGGACACAGGCATTTTGAAAAGTTGATACAAAGCTGGCTCTTCAGAACAATGCATATGCATTATGATTTTAATATAATTTCTGAAGTTCATAGGTCTTCTTAATTTTATCTATGTCATTCTAGGCTATGAAGTCCCGACCCTCTATGCCAATGAGTGTTCAAACCTATATCTCAAACCTGATCACTCTCCAGAGGTGAAGCCTGCTGTACATAACTGCCTTCTGGACTTTCCACAGGTATCTCAAACTCACCGTGTCCAAGTGTGAATTTAACCTTCCCACAGCTCCTCTTCTCATCTGATTTATCATAAGTAACTGGTGCCCACATCCCCTGGAGGCCTGGGCATCATTCAGACATCTCTCCTTCCTTCCCCACAGACACTTAATTGCCAGGTTCTGACGACTCTACATCCCTAGTCGCTTCTGAATCTAGTCACTCTCCATCTCAGGTGTCAGTAATTTGTCCTGCCACCACCATCTCTCATGAAGATAGCTGCAGTAGCCATCGAGTGGCCTCTTCTCTTCCACCCTGCCCTCTCCAATCCGTTTCCTGCAACATGGACCATGCATATCAAACCTCATCATGTAAAAACTAAGAACTCTATGTTATTCTCACCATTCAGCTCTGCCTAGGTCCCCACCTTGAAATGGCTCCATGCCACCCACCATACAAGCTAACAGTTCCCAGAACTGCAGTCCTTGTCACCCTCAAGGAGTACATGCTCCTCCCTCCTATACCATCCTTCGTCATCATTTTACTTCCTCCTGCCACCCCCTTCCTCCCCTACCTCCCACACTTTCCTCCTGGCAGACTCCTCATCCTTCAGTTCTCAGCTTAGATGTCACTTAATTCCTTTACTCATCAAATGTTTACTGACCCTCTTGTATGTCAACCACTGGGCTAGGACCGGACATAGAGCAATAAAAAAAGACAGTCACAGTCCCTGTCCTTAAAATGCCCAATTTTACTGGGACATTAGATCAATAATGACAAGTCTGATGATCCCCCAGTAGCTCCCAGTCCCAACCTCTGGCTGAGTCAGGATTCTTCCTCTCTGGGATCCCATAAACAATAACTGTAATCCCCCAGCTCCACCCACTGTTGGCCATAGGTCCCCCCCAATGACTAGACTGCACATGTCTTACAGGCAGGACTGTGTCTTACCTACCAATTTATCACTGACGTCTAGTAATGGATCTGATGCCATCATGTCTGAATGATGCTCCATTTACTTAATAAATCTCTATTGATTAATAAAAATTCAGTCAACAAATATTAGCTAAATAAGTCATCAGCACTGCTTAGAAGTGGCCCAATAAGGGGAATACAGCTGGGGGAAACAATTGGTGTGGGGAGGTTTGTCTGGGCTTTGTCAGCGTCCCAAATCACACACAGAAAACACACTTCTAAAGAACACCTGACTTGCTGCCTAGATTTCATGTTAAGCAACTATTCCAGCAGCCCTTCTTGCCTGCAGGATATATACCTGCATGCCCAACAGTGTATCTAATTAGAAGGATCCCCCGGCGACTCGGAAGGCCTCGGGAGGCCAGTCCCCAAGCTGTGCCCTTGGTCACTGGAACCAAAACAACACAGAAGGCAGAAAGCACAGGGGACTCGGCAGCCAGGAGGGGCCCAGGAGCTCCACCAAGTGAGATCCCGGGAGCTTTATCCAAACTCCCTGCTAGGCCAGCCCTGAATCTTTGTGTATAAACTACGGCCACATTTTCTTAATGTGTGTGAAGCTGGTGGGGGATGGAGAGCAGCAAAGTAAAACCAAGAAGTAAATATGGCCTGCTTTGTGAAAAATAATAGAGCAGTTTAGATAAAGGGTGACAAGATTTTCTTGACTGCATAAGAATACAAGTGAACATTTCTGGTGCACCTGCTATGTGTCAGGTTCCAATCTCTTGATGTGCACTGAATCATTTAATTCTCTCAATACCCCCATGAGGCAAGCGCCATTATTATCTCCATTTACAGACTGGGAAGCGGAAGCACAGGGAGATTAAGGAAACTCCCCGTGGCTGCCCCAGCCAGTAAGCGACACAGCAGGACATAAACTAGGCAGCTTGATTCAGAGAATGATCTGAAGCTTTCCACTTATGTCCCTGTGAGGGAGAGGCAATCACTTCCACCCTGCCAGGGGCCAGGCTCCAATGCCCACAGGGCCTGGCATGTGATGTCAAACAGGACCCAGGACACATTCTCTATATTCAGGGGTAGCCCATCCGTCTGGCCAATTATGGCCATGCAGTAACACAGGCCTGGTGTTGCCAGATCTTCCTTATTTTCCAGAAGAAGGTAGAATTCCAGATTTTTTTAAAACTTGGGGATGAGAAAAGGGAAGAATTCCAGAGGGACTGAGAGGAACACGGTAACCATAATTTAGATGGGCTTATGAGGGAGAAGGGGTTTGGAGAGGAAGGATGTTCAGTTTTGACATGCTGAGTTGCTGGTGCTGAGGACGCCCAGAGGCTGTGAGAACTCAGGAGTACAGATAAGAGAGGTGGCTCTTTGGTGACTCTGTGATCAGGCCACCCCACCTCAGCCCCAATTCCACATAGGACAGGGTCGTCTAAAACATCACGTCTTGCTAGTTGTAAGGATGGTGAAAACCTCAGGCTTGTGGTACTTTCCTGGGGCCACAGCAACAAAGTACCACCAACTGAGTGGCTTCAACAAAAGAAATGTATTGTCCCACAGTTCTGGAGGCTGGAAGTCTGGGACCTAGGTGTTGGCAGGGCCATGCTCCCTCTGAAGGCTCTGGGGAAGGGTGTGTTCAGGCCTCTCTTCTAGCTTCTGGTAGTTCCTTGGCTTCTGACAGCATCACTCCAATCTTTACACAATGTTCTCCGTGTGTGCACACCCATAGTTCCGTGTGATGGCCAAACTGGATTAGGAGTCCACCCTACTTCTGTACGACCTCATCTTCGCTAATTACATCTGCAACAATCATATTTCAAAATAAGGTCACATTCTGAGACACAGGGGGATAGGATGTCAACATATGGACTGGGTGGAGGGGGACACAATTCAATCCACAACAAGACTCTAAACAGTGGTTTCATGTCTCTCAGAGTCAGAATCCCTAAGAACAAGATTAAGGCATGTCATCGTTTAGCTTTGGAAAAGTACTGTATTCGAGGAATCAGGCAAGTCCTACAGGGAGAAACTATCCCACAAATAAAAAGGTTATGATCGACTTGAGAGTAACGTAAATAACCATAAGAATCAAATAGGAGGAGAGAAATTGCTTTTGTCTGTAAAAATAAAAAATTCTTCGTTAGGTAGTACTTAACTCTGGGATTGAGGGAGGCCCTGAATTCTAACAGCAGGAGACTGGGGTTGGAGAAATCAAAGACACCCCAAGTAGACGGAACAGGCTAAACAAAGGAAAGAAAGGAAAGGAGAGGAAAGGAGAGGAGAGGAGAGGAGAGGAGAAGAGAGGGGAGGGGAGGGGAGGGGAGGGGAGGGGAGGGGAGGGGAGGGGAGGGGAGGGGAGGGGAGGGGAGGGGAGGAGAGGAGAGGAGAGGAGAGGAGAGGAAAGGAAAGGAAAGGAAAGGACAAACTGTGTTTGGATCAGGTCTGTTTGCCCAGATAATCAGGTATGTATAATGTAGTCATGTGATAGAAGACTAAACTACAGTTTGGCGTCAGTTTGTAGAACCCTGAATTGGCAGGATAAGGAGTTCAGATATAAATTTGTAGGCAACTAGGGGTAACTTTTGTGGCCAATAAAAATGGCTCTTCTGTCCTAGAGGCTAAGATGCCTTCTGACTCTTCCTTTTCCCCATCAGAGACGCTCTGCCAATTTGGTGGTCCTCAAGAGAAATTAGAATATATTGGGGCATCTACCCCCTCGTGCTCTTCTAATCCAATAAGCTTCAGAACTCTGATTTCATAATAATATGAGTTATGAAATTCTGGGTCAGACTCACTGTGGCCCATGGATGCTAGCACCATCTTAGACTCTAGATGGCATCAAGATTTGCCATTCATGCTACCGCTGTTGAATTCAGTATATACCCTAAAGGCTATAATAAACCTGTAAGACTCAGGCAGTAGAAAATCAAGGTTAAGGTCAAGGTCAAACTCCACTACTCGCCAGCTGTATAAGCCAGAGCAAGCCACTGAACTTTTCTGTTAATTTCTTTATGTGTAAAGTAGGAATAACAACAATATCTACGACATAAGATTATCATGAAGATCAAATGAAATAATATAAAACACAGCATTGTGGCTGGAATACAGTAAGGGATCAATAGATAGTAACTATTCATTTCATTATTATTACTGTCATTATTATAAAAATATGGGTCTACCATCCATTAATTCATCTAGACTCCATGAATACTTTGGATAATGAATTCCATCTAAAAGCCACTCTCTAAAAAAATATTTTGTCAAAGTGTGTGCTGTTCATGGCAGCTAAGACATGTTGCCATGGCCACAGCAAAGCAATAGTTCCAATGAAAGAACACAAATTCCAGTACTTAAGAGATAGAAACTAAAGGGACAAGTTCCCCAACAGGAATAAGTTCTCTCTTACCTTACAGTTTCTGGGAATTTTTTCAATTCCAGGAGTCTAACTAATGCTGTGTTAAAACTAAATACTTTTCCATTTAATTCTCTTCAATTGTAAAGACAACATCTCCTTAAAGTAAAAGGTCATGTTCATAACACATCATGTAGCATCAACTTAAAAACCACAGAAGTCCCTTACATAAAAGGCTTCAACAAATTAATAGAGAAGACAAATGCTCTTATTGAACAATGGGGAAAGAATATGCACGAGACACTCACCTTAGAAGAAATATAGAGGACAATATGCCTAAGATAAAAAAAAAGATGAAGCTTGTTTTACCTATTAAAGCAGCAAAGAGTCAAAAGAGTCCTTGTTATAGATAAGGGTGTAGAAACACAGCCCTGCTATATACTACTCGAGAAATATGACTTGGCCATATATATCAACCTGACAACCAATATCAAAACCTTAAAATGCATGTGTTATTCTAAAGCTAGGAATTTATCCAAGCAAATAATTACTAATGTGTATAAAAACATAATGAGTAGTTAAGAGCATGGCCTCTAAAAATCAAACAAATTTAAATTTTGAGTTTTCTATTTACTAACCATCTAACCTTAGGCAAATTACCTACTTGTTCTTTATCCAAGTTCCCTCATCTGTTAAATAGAAAGAATAATACCTACACTGCACAGCGCTGTGGGCAGGTATAAGTGAGAATGCAAATAGAACAAACACAGCAATGTTGCAAGCACACAGTAAGGCCTCAAACAATGTTAGCTATTACTCTGACTGGTTAAGTAAATAATGATATATCAATAAAATAGAACACTATTTAGGCATTAAAAATGACATTCTAGTGGAGTGTGATGGCTCACGCCTGTAATCCCAACACTTTGGGAGGCCAAGGTGGTAGGATCATTTGAGGTCAGGAGTTTGAGACCAGTCTGGCCGACATGGCGAAACTCTGTCTATACTAAAAATACAAAAAAATTAGCCAAACATGGCGGTGCAGTCCTATAGTCCCAGCTATTCAGGAGGCTAAGGCAGGAGAATCCCTTGAACCCAGGAGGTAGAGGTTGCAGTAAGCCTAGATCACGCCACTGCACTCCAGCCTGGGTGACAGAGCGAGAAAACATATTCTAGACAAGCACAGAGCATAGACAAACTACAGCCCAGCCCATGTGCCAAATCTAGCTCATTGCCTGTTTTCATAAAGTTTTATTAGAACACAGCCATGTCCATTCATTTACACACTTTCTGTGAATGCTTCTGCACTTATAACAGCAGAGTTGATTAGTTGAAAGAGATAGTAAGTCCCACAAAGCCTAAAACAGTTACTATGTGGCCCTTTAAACAAAGTGATCCAATTGCTGGTCTAGAGGAATACTGACTGTCACAAGAAAATATTCTTAATCTATTAAATGACAAGAAGTTTCCCAACAGCAAGTACAGTAAGTCTCTATTTGTGTTAAAATATGTACATTTTTAAAAAGTATGGAAGTAGGTACTTCAAAAGTTAACCACAACTCTCTGAGCAGAGGGTTGTTACATATTTTATTTATTTCTTTGGGCTTATCTATAATTTCTGAATTTTTCTTTTACAATTAACTTGAACCGTTTCTGAAACAAGAAAAAATATATAAAAGGAATGAACTAAGAAGGAAATAACCTGTTTTAATTGAGACACAGAGGGCAAATACCACATTTAATGCTAAAAACAGAATGGAAAGGTATTTTTCATTGGTGAGAGAAATATGGATTTGTCTTCTTGTCTGTTTTTCTCATCCTCTCTCACAGATAGGAATGCGGAAGATGAGGAGAGAGGGAAGGAAGAAAACAAGCAAGGGAATGTAATAGCAGAATTGTTACATGATGGGGACAGCCACCAAACTCAATAGTTCCGAGATAAATAACTGTGCAAGGTTTAGAGGCAATAACCAATGTTTGAACCTCAGAGTTACACAATCCACCTAATATAAGGATAAGCTATGTGGCAGAGAATCTCATCTGAGACAGATAAAGGGTATGTCTCAGAAATGCTTAATCAACAGGTCTGTCCTTCACATTTATTTATCACCTACTTGGTGCCAAGCATTTATAATACCCTAGGGAGACAAACAGAAAATGTTATCTTTTTTTACATGGCATTGGATTTACATGGCATTGGATTCACATGGCCTGTCATTTTCATAGGGCATAGAGTGGTGAGTGATAATGCCTGTCAAGGAGAATCAGGTTCAGGTTTTGCCTCAGATGCTAACTGTGTGGAGGATGCTACACCAAGCACTGAAGCTCAGAGGGAAAACAGTTTTGGGAGGGCAAGAAATAAGCTATGTTCTATCTGTTATGTTTGTGGTAAGTGAGGCAGATTCAAATGAGATGCCTTTTTGGCAGCTGGATACAGGCATTTGGAGTTTGGAGAGAGGATAGCAATTTGGGGATCCTCAACTCGGCATGCAGAGAGGAGAACATGGCCCTTGAACAGCATACAGAAGAGAAGGAGCCAAAGTTTCATGAGGTGGGCAGAGGAAGCTGCCCCAGGAATGAAGACTAAGAAGGAACATGCAGAGATTGGGGTAAAACCAAGACAGAATGCTTGTGAAATTGTGTCCAGGAATGATCCTCTCCATTACTTAAAATTTGCCTTAAACGAGCTGTTTTAATACATCCCTGTGCAGCTGTGAGCAGCTGTCCTGGTTAATAACATATTCCCATGTCCCAAAGGAGACAAACACTTGAAGATGTGTTTCCCAATAACTTCTCAGCCTTTTTCTGAGCAGAACACATGACTTCAGCCCTTTCTCATTCGGTACCATGTGGGAAGGGGAACCATGAATGGGGATCTGCTTTTGGTTTGGTTTGGGGCTTGCTATGGTTTGGATATGGGGTTTTTTGGTCCCCACCAAATCTCATGTTGAAATTTGCTCCCCACTGTGGTGGTGTCAGAAGGTGGGGCCTAGGTGGAAACGTTTGAGTTATGGGCGTAGATCCCTCATGAATGACTTAGTGCTGTGCTGCTGTTCTCACTCAGGCGAGATGGGATGAGGTTGGTTTATTACTATATAAAGCCAGGATGCCCTTTGGGTATGGTGTCTCTTCACACGTACTTACTTCCCCTTTGACCTTCTCTGACATGTTGATGCTGGTGCCATGCTTCTTATACACCTGCAGAACTGTGAGCTAAACAATCTCTTTTCTTTATACCCAGTGTCTGGTACTCCTTTATAGCAACACAAAATGGACTAAGATGGGACTGAAACTCAAGCAATGGATGTGGTAACAGGGAAGAGAAAGGTACACTGCATTCAGCAGAGTCACGACTGTAAATTGTGAAACAATTTACAGACTACAATGTGAAATTGGTCTCTGGAGGTCAGCTGATGACCTGAGGTTCACTGATAAACTTACTAACCATACGGCTTACAGTCTATCACAGCCTCTGCTAAGGTAAGTGTGAGTGATGCAGCTCTATTCCTGTAGGCCTGGCCCATGGGAAGTAGTGTACAGGCACCAGACCCCAGGTCAGGAGGTCTGGCTCTGCCACTAAAAGCTGGTTGAGCCTAGACAGGCCTCCTTACCTCTGAGCTTCAGTTTCCTCATTTACAAAGCAGAGATAGATATGTCTGCCTTATGTTTTTCAGAGGCCTTTGACAAATATAACATGCAGGATGCAGAGTGCTAGAAGAAATTATAAAAATGGAAGTCGATATTATCACTGAACACCATAACTCAGTGATTAGAGCATCTTGCCTATGAGGTTGTGATAGCCCTGGCATCCCGGAGGAAAGATCAGAAGTAAGCAGCTCCCCAGGTGGTTGTCTTGTTCCTTCCAGGTCTTGTGAAGAGAGCATGCTCTGTGAAGAAGAGACAGACTGACCTGCAACTCGGGATTCCCACTTACGGGGGAGCCCCAGGCATGGGTTTACCCAGTGTAAGCTCCTTTCTTCACACGCAGCATGGGAATCACAATGACTTCACGGCAGTGCTGTAAGTGTGAGCGATTCACGTGCCCCAAGCACTGGCCCAATGCCTGGCACAAAGTGGGTCCTGCAGAAATGACAGCCATTTGGACATTGCATCTGAGATGGAGGTAGCCAGCCATAAGTGGAATATCCGAGTGGGATATTTCAGAACACCCAACTCAACACTTCCAGCAGCTCAATATGCCCGTTTTTTATTTAGAAAACAAACAAAAATCTCATCAATTATGTACTGGCATAAATTATGTGACCCCTCAGCAAAGAAATCATATTATTTGAGGGGTGAATGGCAGATCTCGTATGTTTTTTGTAGTACAGGAATGTGCACTGGTTTCTAACTTATCTTGTATACCCCCTCCCCAGTTAGACCCTCCATGGGTTCCTGGAAATAAATCAGCACCACATGGAATCACTGGGTCTTGGTTCCTATGGAAATATTGTCCCAACAAGGACATTTGCGGATGCTTTTTCAGTCTCTTTCAAATCTCCTAAAACAGAAGCTGCAAACTTCTCTGTAAAAAGCTAGTTAGTAAATATTTTAGGCTTCACCGGTCATACGGACAGTCTCTGTCACAACCACTCAACTCCTCCGTGGTAGCTCAAAAAAAAGCCATAGATAATTCATAAACAAATGATGTGGCTGTGTTTCAATAAAACTTGATATACAGACACTGAAATTTGAATTTCACATAAC
The DNA here is from genome assembly GCF_037993035.2 of Macaca fascicularis. Classification (NCBI taxonomy): domain Eukaryota; kingdom Metazoa; phylum Chordata; class Mammalia; order Primates; family Cercopithecidae; genus Macaca; species Macaca fascicularis. The sequence continues at coordinate 139,861,439 of NC_088381.1, read as the reverse complement.
GTTCACATATCACAAAATATGGCTTCTCTTTTAAAGTTTTTCAACCATTGCAAAATGTAGAAACCATCCTGAGGGTCAAGGGATCAAAGGCTGGGGACAGATCAGGCCCAAGGGCAAGCTGTTTGCTGACAACGATCCTAAAGTTGTAACATGTCATCAGCCACGGGAGGCTTTTGTTTCAACTGCTGACCCCTCCTTCCCAGCAACGCAATGAAGTAATAACTCCCTTCAGAAAGAAAATGCTCACTCCGTGCTCACTCACTAACAGTTACACTTTATCATCTGTTTCCTTGACTAGCTCCTCCAAGGGGCCCATCTACCTTGAATCACATTACTACCCAGGGTCAGACTCTTCCCTGGCAGACTGGCCACCAACTATCACTTGTGCACCTTTTGTCAGCCACTATATATCACAACTCCTGACCAGAACATGGAAAATGATGGAAAGAGAGGCCTTGGCAGAGTCAACAAGCAGATTGGCACATGTCTCTCAAGCTCAGGGAAGTGCGCTTTGCCAGCACTTTCATCGTTTGAAAAAAACACATAAAGTCTTCTACTGTGCCAGTTGGACAGCCATGAGAAGGTTATTTATTCACTGTATTATTTAGTATCATAATTAATATTTTTAAAAATATAGACAAACGTGGTGGCTCACACCTGTAATCTCAGCATGTTGGGATGCTGAGGTGGGCGGATATACTTGAGCCCAGGAGTTCAAGCCCAGCCAGGGCAGCACAGTGAGACCCTGTCTCTACAAAAAAAGTTTAAAAATTAGCCAGGTATGGTGGTGCATGCCTGTAGTCCCAGCTATGGGGAGGCTGAGATGGGAGGATCAAGCCCCAGTGGTCAAGGCTGAGTGAGCCGAGATCACACCACTATACTCCAGCCTGGGGAACAGAGTGAGATTCTGCCTCAAAAAATAAAAAAATATATTAAGTGATCGGAGACAAATAGTCCTATAAGGAATTCACACTGGATGGGACTACAGTGAATGAGATATTCCTTTATTCATTTTGAATGTATCTGCTCAGTCACTTCTCGATGGCACGGGCTTGTTTGTGCCCCGAGTGGGGTCTAACGGGAGCACCCAGTGAGCAAGGCGTGAAGGTCTTTAACTAAGCCACCCTCCCATCTTCACTGCCAGTCTCTGAAACTCTCCTCTTTTCTGCCCTCCAATGAACTTCGGCCAATACAAACAGACATCTCAGACTTAGTGTAGATTGCCACATATCAACCATCACGAATACAGAAAGGAAAAACAAAACTTCAGCGTACCCCCTCCCTAGCTATGAAAAAGACAAAAATTCCAAAATCGTTTTCCTTTCCTTTTCTAAGACAGTGTGATAAGTAGAATAACAGCCCTCCAAAGATGTCCACACCCTAATCCCACAAACCTGTTACTTGACTTGGCAAAAGAGACTCTGCAGGTGGGACTAAGTTAAGGACTCTGAGATTGGGAGGTACCCCTGGATTATGTGTGTGGGCTCTACGTAATCACAGGGGGTCCTATAAGAGAGAGAAAAGAGGGTCAGAGTCGGAGAAGGAAATATGATGCCAAGAGCAGAAGTGGGAGTGATGTGGGGCTATGACTTAGGGAATGTAGGTAGCCTCTAAAAGCTGGAAAAGGGGAGGAAAGGAATTCTCCTACAGCCCCCTGAGGGCATGCAGCTCTGCCAGATCATTTTACACTCCTGATCTCCAGAACTATAAGAAAATGCATCTGTGGGGTTTCTGGGTTTTTTGTTTTTTGAGACAGGGTCTCACTCTGTCACCCAGGCTGGAGTGCAGTGGCATGATCATGGTTCACTGCAGCCTTGACCTCCCCAGGCTCAGGTGATCCTCCCACCTCAGCCTCCTGAGTAGTTGAGATTACAGGTGCGTGCCACCACACCCAGAAAATTTTTGTATTTTTTTTTTTAATAGAGATGGGGTCTCGCCATGTTGGCCAGGCAGTCTTGAACTCCTGAGCTTAAGCGATCTGCCCATCTCAGCCTCCCAAAGTGCTAGAATTACAGGCATGCACCACTATGCCTGGCCCTGTTTTAAGCCATTACATTTGTGGCAATTTGTTATGGCAGCAATAGGAAACTAATCCAGGCAGCTGCTGAGAATGTTACAGACAAAGAGAAAGTGCAGTTTCTAATAAGTTAGCCACTGAACCTCATTACATCTAAGCCTGAAGAATGAAAGGAAAGGTCTACTCCTCTTTCATGCAGGGCCCCTAAACTCCAAAACTACTGAACATTTAAATAAAGTGAGGCATAAAATGGAAGGTTGAAAGGGGTGAGTGGGCAGTTCGAGAACACTGTAGTCATATACAAAAAGCATTACCCAAGAGGACTGCAAAGGATGAGATAGAAATGGAATGTGACTTATTTATAGCAAAGCCTGCCTCCCCTCTCAAGTGTGTGACAGAAGAGCTGTTTTAAAGTTTTATTCTTCAAACTTGGCTGCAGAACTTGGCTGCTTCTCAGAACTGTGCTTTTGTATTTAGCTTTAAACTATAAGAAGCACCCCCATGGTTAAACTGTAGGCAGAGGTGGTACAGGCAGGAAAAAATGCTGGGGGGAGTGGAAAGAGGTTGAAATGTTATTCTTATTTAGTCAGTTGCTTAAGAAAAACAAATAGAGAATAAAATAGCAAATGTCTTGGAAGGGTTCCAAGTTGAAAATTTCTAAATATCCCCCGGCGTCAATGAAGCTCTCAGGATAAGGGTGGTGTTGCAAAGCCAGGCGGACACTAGGATGGGGGTGTGGTTTAGAGGTGAAGAAAACACTGGCTCTAATTGTTAGAAATCCCCTCACCCTCTTTCTGTAGTTCAATGACATAGACCTTCTACAACCACCCAGAGAAACCCAGTCTATATATAATGCTGAAATCAATATTGACCTTCCAGAAAATCATATATATAATAGGAGTTGTAACACAGGTCACACATTTTGACCTAGGAATTTTTTAATTTGCTATTAATAACAAACTCTAAATAAGTAAATTATTGTACATTATCTACTTAGAATATTATTCAACCTTTAAAACTATGATAGCCAGGTACGGTGGCTCACGTCTGTAATCCCCGCACTTTGGGAGGCCAAGGTGGGCGGATCACGAGGTCAAGAGATCAAGACCATTCTGGCCAACATGCTGAAACCCCGTCGCTACTAAAAATACAAAAATTAGCTGGGCATGGTGGTGCATGCCTGTAGTCCTAGGTACTCGGGAAGCTGAGGCAGGAGAATCACTTGAACCCAGGAGGCGGTGGTTGCAGTGAGCCAAGATTGCACCACTGTACTCCAGCCTGGTGACAGAGCAAGACTCCATCTCAAAAATAAATAAATAAATAAATAAATAAATAAATAAAACTATGATAATGATGACATGTTACGGCACAGATTAGTGCTTAGGCTATGGTAGAGAAGCATAAAATAGCACATACACTATGATTACCCTCTAGGTTACCCTCTAGGTTAATGTGTTATGTATACTACTGATACAAATTCAGAGACTGGGAGGAACAGACCAAAATGTTAACTTTAGTCATATTTGCATGATAGGAATATGTGAGTTTTTTTCTCTACTTTATGCTTTGATTCTTTCGAAATTGAATTATTACTTTTTAAATGGAAAATGATTATTTCTGAAGAGGAATGGAAAAAAATTAATTGGCAGAAGGTTCAGCTTTGCCAATACCTTACCATGTGAGCTACAGAGCTAAAAATGTTTGTTTTCTTGCTTCAAGGTCTCCATATGAAGAATGAGGCTATAATTACATAAAGCACATATCTTATATGTAGTATTATAAAATATGTTTTCTCCTAAATACATCTGATATTTTCTATCACCTTGCCTTGGTTCACGTAGCTCCCATTACCTGGAATCAGTTTTTGGCTCTTTTCCACCGGCCAACTCCCACCCTGTCTTACAAATATAGTTCAGATTATTTCTCTTCAAATTTCTTCTTCCTCAATAAGCCTTCCTTGTCCACACCCACTTTTTCGTTTGTTTGCTTGTTTGTTTGTTTGTTTGTTTTGAGACAGTATCTCACTGTATTGCATGGGCTGGTCTCAAACTCCTGGGCTTAAGGAGTCCTCCCATCTCAGCCTCCTCAGTAGCTGGGACTACAGATGCATGCCACCATACCCAGCTCTCACAATAGCTCTCTTATGGTTAATTTCAAACAGCTTTAAGTCTTTTTTTTAAAAAAACATAATTCAGTTTCTTCCCCCAAACCACAGACTTCAGAATACAGCAAATCTAGATTCAAATCCTGATAGCACCACTTAATACTAGTTATTTACTCCTTCTGACACTCAGTTCCCTTATCTGTAATATAGGGTGAACACCACTTACCCAGTAAGCTATTCTGATGATTAAATGGCTCAATATATGTACAGCACCCACTGCAGTATCTGGTACATAGTAGGTGGCCAACCAAAGCTTATTTTCCTCCTGAGTTCTGCATCACTCTTGGTCTCCCCAGTTGGATGGTAAAGTTGTCTAGGACAGAGACTGTGTGCTATGCTACTTTTTATTCCCCACACAGTGCTTTGTCAGAAGCAACAACTCAGTAAGTACACTACTTGTTCATTTGATCTTTGCAAAGAGTCCTAAGCTTCATGCAATGATAAACTAGAAATTGTTGTGGACTGAGTTGTGTCTGTCAAAAAGATATTTTGTAGTCCTAAACCCTGAGACTTGTATATGTAAGTTCATTTGGAAATTAGGGTCTTTCGGATGTAATTCATTAAGATGAGGTCACAATCAATTGGGTGTAGGGGGATGTAGGCCTAAATCCCACAACTAGTGTCCTTATAAAGCCATGTGAAACACAGAGGTAGGCACATGAGGAAGGTGAGGTAGGACAAAGGCGAAGACCAAGGTGATGCCGCTGCAAGCCAAGGAACACCAAGGATCTCCAGCAGCCACAGAAAGCCAGGAAGAGGCAAGAAAGGGGACCTCCCTTAAGCCTTCAAATGGAGCATAGCCCTGCCCATGCCTTAATTTCAGAGTTCCATCCTCCTGAACTGTGACAGAATAGATTCCTGTTGTCTTAAGCCACACAGTTTGTGGGGCTTTGTTACAGCACCTTAGGAAACTAATACAGAAATGTTCAAAAGTGTCATACTGACAGATACAAGCTGCTTCCTGTTTTCTAAACCAAAAAGGTTTCTGGAGTCAGGTAAGGTTTCCTCCAGGTAAAGCTTCTTTTTGGGTTCACTTCATATTTAGCGGTATTTGCCTGCATTTATTCCCTCTGTCTAGAGTTTTACATAACTAGGTTGTGGTGAATGTCATTCTGCTACTGTGATGACTTTAGGCTCCAGTGTCACTCCCCCAACCACTGATCCTAGTGACTGAACATCCAGATGCCCAGGCCAGATCCTGACCATTAGCCTTCAATCCTCCTCTCTCATCTCCATCAAAAACTAATCACAGGTTAATTCTACTTTTTAAATATACTGGAAGTTTCACTTTTCTTCACCTCTACCACCATCACCCTAGCCCACTAAGACACTCAGGATATGTCTTTTCTAAAACATTTTAAGAGCAAACCAAGACTATAAAAGATGGATCCGTCTTCTCTCAGGGCTAATGTTATGGGGTTCTACTTCTGGCAATGGCTAACTAGATATTTCAGGATCACCCTCCTGCTGACAGCAACTGGAAATGCTGAAAAACATTCTGTCAAACATGTTTGAAGGCATTAGAAAGCAATCAAGACAGTAAGAATTTGTGAGGCCATGACCTGAAAGAAGAAAACTAAGAAGATGAGCCCAGCAATTGGAGCTGCCTGTTTCTCTCAAGGGCATTGTCAATTCCTTAAACAAAAGGCATGATCAAGAAGCTGAACAGAGCTTTTAGCAGTGTCACAGAGTTTAAGGGACAAAAATTAGAGATCAGAGTCCTCCAAGGAGGAGGGCACCCAGGGTTTTGGTTGGAACCAGAAGGGCTCCCTACAGAGAGTAAAGGTGATCTAGAAATATATCTAGCCCTAACAAGAACTGAAGTCCAGCTACAAGTAATCTCTGTGTCTGACTTGATTAAGGTAATCCATTCCTATTTTGACTGACATAAAAGAAAAAAATAGTTCAGTTCTCTCAGAAGTAACATAACATTGTCCTAGAGCCATAAATGACTTCTATATTATTTGTATAATGCCCAGAACTTAATAAAAAATAAACAGAAAAAAAAAAGAAATAAATAAAAGGTTAGCAGAAACAGTTCAGCAAGTGATAAAGACTTTAAAGTATCGGATATGGACTTTGAAACAATTATGATTAATATGTTTAGGAATTAAATGACAAAATAGAGAAGTTTATCAGAAAACTAGAAACTATAAAAAGAAATTAAATGAAAATTTCAGAACTTAAAAATCAATAACTAAGGTTACAAATTCAATGGGATGGCTTTAACCACAGATTACTAATATAGTGAAGAGAGAATTAGTGAACTGGAGGATAAGTCAGTAGAAAATATCCATGTTGAAGCACAAAATGGCAAAGGAATAAAAAATACAGAAAAGAGCATAAGAAATATATGAAGAAATATATTTCTATATATAGAGGAAAAAAATGTCATAACATATGAACACAATCCCAAGAAGAGAGAAAAGAGAAAACTAGGCATAAACAATATTTGAAAAGTTAATGGTTAAGAACTCCCAAGCACAGCTGGGCGTGGTGGCTCACACCTGTAATCCCAGCACTTTGGGAGGCCGAGGCAGGTGGATCACAAGGTCAAGAGATCAAGACCATCCTGGCCAACATGGTGAAACCTCGACTGTACTAAAAATACAAAAGTTAGCTGGGCGTGGTGGTGCACACCTGTAGTCCCAGCTACCGGGAGGCTGAAGCAGAAGAATCACCTGAACCCAGGAGGCAGAGGTTGCAGTGAGCCGAGATCATGCCACTGTACTCCAGCCTGGGTGACAGAGCAAGACTCCATCAAAAAAAGAAAAAAAACCAGAATCCCCAAGCACCAATCAAATAAAAAAGAAGTCTTATAAGCTCTAACAAGAATAAATTAAAAAGAAAATCACACCTCATAATAAAACTGCTAAAACCAAAGTGAAATAAATCTTAAAAGCAGCCAAAGGAAAAAACAGATTACATTTGAAGGAGGAATAATAAAACTTACAGCTAACTGCCCAAGAGAAACAATGAAAGCCAAGAGACAATGACAGTTATGATAAATAAAATAACTGACAATCTAGAATTCTAAATCTAGAAAAAACATCCTTCACAAAATGAAGATGAAACAAAGACTTTCTTTTTTTCTTTGAAACCATGCCTCACTCTGTTGCCCAGGCTAGAGTGACGTGGCACAATCATGGCTCACTGCAGCCTTGACCTCCCAGGCTCAAGTGATTCTCCCACCTCCACCTCCTGAGTAGCTGGGACTACAGGCATGCACTAACATGCATAGCTAATTTTTTTTTCTTTCTTTCTTTTTGTAGAGACGTTGTCTCCCTATGTTGCACAGACTGGCCTCAAACTCTTGGGCCAAGTGATCTTCCTGCCTTGGCCTCCCAAGTGCTGGGATTACAGGCATAAGCCAAAGTGCCTGACCCAAAAATATTTTAGACAAACAAAAACTGAGAGAATTTATCTTCAGCAGACCTGCACTAAAGAAAATACTAAAAATTATTTCAGATGTAAGCACAGAGATGCAGAAAACAACAAAGAACAATGAAAAAAATCACTTTTGAGTAAACCTACATAACCATCATATTTAACAAACAAGACAAAACATTTTATTTTTAAAAAATCAAAAAATCTTGTAGGGTTTTAAAAATAAAGAACATTCTCCCTAACCATATCCCAGAATGTCAGTAGCCATCTCCCTTTTAAGACAATTATTAGGTTGACCAGAACAGAAATCCAGTTAACTAACTCTGAGATCATTCCAAATGTGAATCCTATCCCCCTAAAATTAGTTTCCTTTCAATGGATATTTGATTTCTTTCCAAACTTTGGATATTATTTACCAGAAAGATATCACTATTCTTTTGGAGTGGGTGTATGTCTATATCTATATCTATATATATATCTTTGCATATTCTTTACTTTATTGAAATAAGTTTTTAGAAAAGAGAATGCTGATCAAAAAAAGTGTCCATTTTCTGTTTTGATCTGAATTGGCAAACTAACAGAATTTTTAAAAGTAATCCTTCTATCCTCCAATAATTTTAAAATGTATATATTTTTCTTTCACAGATATCTATTTGCTTTTATTTTTTCTTGTTCAAAATCCTGCCAATAGGGAATTTACAGCCATTCAGGTTCTCCATAGTGTAAGAATACTGAAAAGGAGTATCAATAACAAGAGTGATCAACTGCCTGCCAAAATGAAAAATCTTAGACTCCTTGAAAAGAAATGAGGGGGAAAAATTGGAAAGATGAAACGAAGACTTAAACACACCAAAGGCTTTTCAAATTAGAAAGTTATACTCATCGAAATGCATCATACTAAACCACACTGAGCTATTCCTCACACTAAAAATACCATCCCTTTCATCTGTGGACACTGATACCACTGGTCTGGGACTTGCCTGCACGCCCGTCTCCTGCCAACCAAGAAAATGTGATGGGGGAGCTTTTCTTCCAGCAAGTCTAATCCTGGGGAAAAGGAAAACAGAACAGTTTTTTCCTAAGGCAATAAAAAAAGTTTCAAAAAATTTAATGAAAGGAATCTTAAAATGCAGACTGAACAATTAAATTAGTTACCCTGAACACTTTCTTAAGTTAGTCCTTGAGAATTTATTTTACTGTATCATATTTTATTGTATTTTATTGTATTTTGAGACAGAGTCTTACTCTGTCACCCAGGCTGGAGTGCAGTGGTGCCATCTCTGCTCACTGTAGCTTCCGCCTCCCAGGCTCAAGTGATTCTCCTGCCTCAGCCACCCAAGTAGCTGGGATTACAGGCATGCGCCACCACGCCTGGCTAATTTTTGTATTTTTAGTAGAGACAGGGTTTCACCATGTTGACTAACCTGATCTTGAACTCCTGACCTCAGGTGATCGGCCTGCCTTGGCCTTCCAAAGTGTTGGGATTACAGGCATGAGCCCCTGCACCTGGCCAGGAATTTTATTTAATGTTAAAAAAAAAAAAAAAAGAGTGAAGAAAACAAAACAACAAAAAACAAGCCCTAAGTGCTGAAGACCAAAAGCCATTTGTTTTAAACATTCTGACTTACCTGTTTTTAAAATTTTGGCTGGGTTCACTTTTTAAAGAAAATTAAAAATAAAGTGAAGGAGGCTATGAAATAATACAAATAATAAAATGTGGGTTTCTCTATTTTAGATTACGAAAGACCTAGAATGTTAGAACTAAAAAATGCTTTAGAGATCACCTAGCATAGCTAACCCCTCACTTCACAAATTAAAGAGCTAGACTTAACAAAAAGTAGAAACAACTTATGCATGGCCAGACGTGAGCTAGTGGGGCAACCAGAACAAATACCCAAATATCCTCGTCCATTTATAGACTCTTTCCTGGGCTCTCTCAATTTATCTACATATGGGGAAGAGAGGGGAAGGCAATCCAGTTCTACAGGTATTTGCTTCAAAACTTTATCCCGGGAGACTTTCTGAGAGCTCACAGATAGAGCCTAGGGAAAAGACTCCTTCTCATTCCTCCTCATTGTTCTCAAATTCTCCCTACATCTTCTCAGTCACCAAATCCTGTTGCTTGAACCACCTAAACACCTCTCAGACACATCTTCCCATCTGTATTACCACTGCCACTGATTTGGACATTATTTTTCCTCACCTGGATTCCTGTATAATCTCTAAAGTGTCCTCCTACCTCCAATCCTACCACTTCTCCAACACTCTCCCTCCACACCGAACCCCTCCACATCGATCACCCATCGATCTCCACACTGAATCTTCTCCACATTGACTTCCCCATTTCAAATCCCATTCTCCACTTTGAACAAATGACTCCCCTGCTTCAAATCATTTCATGAAGAATTCCCTTAACAAGAAACGCAGAGTCTCAATGGCTTCCCTTTGCTTGTGCAATAATACCTGCATTCGTTAGGATCTTACTGGTAAATGGAAGATATACATAGGACAATTGAAGAAAAATGTATTTCCAAAAGGACCGAGTTTAAAGGAGTTCCAGGGTACAGGGAAATTATTTTAAAAAAAAAAAAAAAACACAAAACAAATAAAAACACAAAAAAACAAACAAAAAAAAAACACTTAGAAACCCCTGGCTAGCAGAAGTAGAGCTGTGTGGTAGATGGTTTCCAAAATAGCCCACAAAGATTTTCTGAATTCTGGATCTTGGTATTCACATCCTTGTGTAAATCCCTCACCTTGGGTTAGGGGTGGACCTAGTGACTTCTTACTCTCAAAAGGGATGGGATAATATGTCCAAAATTGGGCTGGGGGAGGGACAGCACTAGGAGAAATACCTAATGTAAATGACGAGTTGATGGGTGTAGCAAAGCAACAGGGCACATGTATACCTATGTAACAAACCTGCACATTGTGCACATGTGCCCTAGAACTTAAAATATAATTTAAAAAAAAGAAAAAAGTGTCCAAAATTAGGTTATAAAACACTAAGACTCCTACCACTCACCTTCCCTCTCTGCCTGTTGTCACTCTGATGAAAAAAATAATAATAATGCCATGTTATGAGCTGCACTATGGAGAGACACATGTAATAAATAACTAAGACTGGCCTCTGGCAAACAGCCAATGAAGAACTGAGTCCACCATTCCAACAACCCTTAAGGAACTGAATCCAGCCAACAGTCACACAAGTAAGTTTGGGAGTAGGCTTTTCCCCAGCTGAGACTTCAGATGAAACCACAATCCCAGTCAACATCTTGATTACAGTCTTTTAAAAGACACTGTGCTGGAGAACTCACAAAATCTGCAATTGGATTACTAACCCACAGAAACTGTGACATAATAAATGTTTTTAAGCCATTGAGTTTTGAGATAATCCGTTACACAGCAACAGATAACAAATACAAACTGGAACCACCCCAAGACCCAAAAGGATGAGTAGACAAAAAGGATTCGGACCCAGAAGAGGAGAGTAGTCTGCCTTGCGAAAATCAACAAACTTCAGTAGAGGGATATGGCAGTGCAAGGTTCTGCAGAGTGAGACCCAGGAGAAGAAATTCTCTGACATTGCTCTTCTCCTTTCCTTCCATCTCTTTCCAGACTTTTACTAACCAAACCCAACTGAAACCCAAAGGTCACAGGAGCCCTGTAAATGTAGTCCTCACAGCTCAGCCTCTGGGGCAGACAGCAGCATGCAAAGGAGTTGAACATGGGTATGGAGGTGCAAAGGGAAGATATTTTTACAATGTCTAAACTCCTTGGCATGGATACATAAGGTCTTTTGTGATCTGGCCCTAATCTACCTATCTAGCCTTATTCCTCAAACTTTCATCACAGAAACCTGGCTTCATAACAACCACTTAAAGTCTCCTGAATGACATCACAAATCTGCTCTTTTACAGGCACTAGTCCTGCCTCCTACACCTTCTCTCTCCTTTTCCATCTGGTTAATTCCTAGTCATCTTTCAAGAATCGAAGAAGGTGCCAAATCCTCTGGATGTCTTCTACATCATCATCCCCTCTTCTGGGATGGACTACATGACCCCTCTACCTCCTCCCACACCCTCAGTTGCTTCTACCAACACTGTAATTGTCTAGTTCCCCACCTCTCCCTAGCTGGCCTGTGGGCTCCTTCAGGGCTCAGTCCTCATCTTGCATTCCTAGCATCTAATAGTGTCTGGCACACAAATGACACTCAATATGTATTTCCTGATTCGACAGTTTCTAATCCTCATCATGCCTTAGTCACCAGGACCTGCAGGTCCCCAGACTCTCAACTGTGCTGGCTTCTACCACTGCCTCCTATGAATTCCAAACCACACCCTGTCCCTAGCTTCCTCCATAGCACTGGATTCCTCCAGGCTAGATCTTTCCCTTCTTGCTGCATACCACAGCCAATGTAACTAAAATAGTGTAACATTTACTTTCTGGATGTATACATAAACCAACTACTGCCCAGGACTTCAAGGGCCCTAAATCATTAGGCAGAGTGACCTTGGGGTATCAGAGCAACATAAAGGCTAGACTCAAATTCCAGCAGAAAAGGAGTCGATAACTAGAAATGAATGGGTGAAGGAAGCCATCAATGAGGAGGCTATGTAACTAACCCTTTGATATACAAGAACATTGGCTTTTTTTGTCTTCCTCTAAAACTCCTATTTCATCTATGACACTATATGCTACTGGCAATGTACAGTGTTGCTACTTAAACACCACTTCTGTTATGTATATAACATGTAATTAGTACTACAAAATAATTTTATTAATGTCTTAAATGTTATTAGCAAGACAAAGAAACAGGTTGCCACCAAGAAGATGTCATCTAACTTTCACTGTTGAATATTAAATCATTACAATTAAAACTTTTTCTTCTAATGCCTGACTTAATTGGGCTTTATCTCAATCCAATTTAGATTATCTAGAACTATCTAAAATATTTCTTTAAAAGCTCAAAAGACCTTTAAAAGTGCATATAGTCTCACAACATTGTTTTGATATCAGGGAAGTGTACTGACTTATGAACGATCAAAAAGTTATAGAATGGAACTTTGAAATCATTGCAGGAAGGTATTTGGCACATTTTTAGGCCAATTTCCTCCCTTTACAGAAGAGGAAATGAGGCCAAAGTATTATATTTTATTTACTAAGCTAACGGTAAGTGCATATAATTCATTTTTTAATTCTTCTTTCTACCTTACATGGACACTGAATATATTCTTTTTGTGTTAGAAGTATCTCATAATTGAGAAGGAAGGAGGAAAAGAATGAAGAAGGTAGAAAACAAAACAAGAAGTAGAATCGGGAAAATGAAGTTCTCCACACAGAGCTGGGACCAGACAGGCAGAGCCTCCAGCTCTCTGTGTGACATCTTCCATGCCTCCTGACCCAAACAAATCAAATTACCAGTCTAGTTAGAAGAACTTTGTCAAGAGGCATTGTTAACACCAAAGATCCAAACAAGATCAGAAAGCAACTTGCTCTTACTCAAAAGCCATCTTACCTATAAAAGAGGGTAAACATTTTAGAAAATCTTTACCCGAGAAGCAAAAGCACCAGAGTAGAATGAAACTTCAGCATTAAAAATATGAGACATTAATCCAAGTCAACTCTCCCAGAATAAGCATGAAAGCCAAAGACCTGTCACATATTATTTTCATTAATTTAACGTGCCCCATTGCTACTCAGCTCCAACAATGTGGTAACAGTAGTCTGTCATTGAAAACATGGTAGTCGCATAGGGTGCTAGAAAGGCAACTGACTGGAGGGGCCAGGCTCCCTGGACACCATCATGGCTTCCAAGGGAAAGTGCTGAGGAACCTTAAGTTACTCACCCTCTCTATACTTTTAGTTCTTTCATCTATAAAATAAGACTAGAAAATCTCTAAGGAAAAGCTACTAAAATCCCTATGACAAGAGCTTGGTTCTTCCATGTCTTGAGAGATCTACAAATAATTATGAAATCAAAAATCTAATTCAAAACACCAACTCTCTCATCACTTTGCAACACATACTATGCCTGGATATTGTGAAAGACTAAGTCAGTGCTTTTCAAACTTTGTTGGGCATCAGATTCTCCTGAGAACATCTTGAAACTCAGATTCCTAGGACCCAGCTCAGACCGATTAAATAGAAATACCTTGTAGAGGGGGTCCTTTGAGGATTAACATTTTTATAAAGCACCCTAAATGATGTGATGTATAGCTAGGTTCAAATATCATCATTACACTGGGCAATTCAATAACTCAGGATCCTAAGGATACAGGAATATAAAAAAGGTTAACAGGTCTGGGTGTCTTCATGAATAATTAAGGTTTTCTTTTAAATAGATTTTTAATGTGACCAATACATTTTTCATACACACCTCCAATCCAAACTGTGAATATGAAGGATGAAAAACTAAATTAGAAAGTCTGTTCAAGTCAATAAATAAGTCATGCCTTGGGAAAGTACAACTTGTCACAGTTAATGACATGAAAACATGAAAAGGAAATGAAGAGTGTTCTGAAAAGCATGGGCTTTAAAAACCCACCCATGATTACTCATATATCAAGAGGTTACCATCCTAAATGTCATTTAAAAGTCACAACAACATTATAGACATAATCATCCACTTATTACTCGAAAGTTTACCCAAAAGCTTCATTTCTCTAGATTTGGCTTTTTAAATGTCAGCATCTGAATCAACACAATGCAGTCCAAGCAAAAATTTCACACTGAAAGTGTCTGACAACAAGAGAAAAAAACAAACAAACAAGAGAAAGAAAACAAAAATGAAAGCACAATTTTTTAAATGTAAATTTTAGTCGTGGGTATCTAAGGAAAGGTTTGGGTTTATGGCTACGACTTTGAATAAATGATTACACTAAAGGACTTCCAAAGAAAATGCTTTGAATTGCCACTGGCTTCAAAATCCAACCTTTACCGATGATACCTTGAGGACAACGTCCTACAGCAGGTAAATTCTTGGTTGTAGCCAAAGGGCAGCCTACAGCATCAGGAGAAGAAAACTATATGAAAATCCCATAGTTCAAGTACAAGCATGGTTTAAGTCAGTCAGGTTAACTAGGTTTAAAATGGTGTCAGGGTCTGAGCTCACACTGTGCAATAAGTGTGTCTTTCTTTCTAACAGACTGAACCAATTCAATGTCCCTTTTATGGTAATTAATATAGCAAATACACATGAACATATATATACTCTCTATACAAGTTTGTCACATGAAAGATATATTTTCATTACTAGTTGTCATTTCTCTAAAGAACTACAGCAGTTGACGTGTTTGTTACTAAATTAAACCAGAAAAGAGCCCCTTACTACCACCCAAAAAGTAAAAACCAAGTTCTCATAAACCTGCAGGAAGTTTTTTTTTTCCTGTAAACATAATACAAACATTCTAGTAGAAAGGTGGTTGGGTTACATGACCTTTGCATTTCTTATTCTTTAATAATCCATGAATTTGTAATCCTCTGAAGAATATAAAAATATTTTTGTTGTTTTCCTGTGTCTTAAAAAAACTCACTGTATAAATTTGCTCTACACAACTTATTAACAGCACCAACATTTAGAGATTTTATCATTTATTTTCTCTCTAAGTGTCACTATCTCTACAAGACCTAAACATGAAAAGAAAAAGAGATATTCATTATGGACCACACTGTGGTCTAAATAGGATATATGCCTCATTCAATTTATATAAAGTGATCTTCATAATTACCTTCCTCCTACTTTTTTTTTTTTTCTTTTTACAGATGAAAACACTATGGCTCATGGAAGTTAAAGAACTAACTTACAGTCACATTGCTAAAGAGTGGTAAAGTTGGAATTTTAACCTAAGTCTCACTCCAAAGCCCATGTTCCTACCAGCCTGGCACGGGGTCTCCCAGTATGGGGGTGGGTTAAGAAAGTAACAATGACTCAATGTCTATTATTCTGTATGTTTCACTAATTGCTCAGCCCCATTAATCTATTTTTTTCTTTACTGCAATTTAATAAGCATCATTCTTATAGATGGGTTATCTAGACATTCTCTTGCAAAGCAAAGAATTACAGAATTTTACACTCAAAGCAAGAATAATTTGAGAACTCTATTTTTACAAGGAAAAGAGAAAAATTCACCATATTGATCATCCAGGAATATCTAGTTCCACATTGCCCATACAAGTAATACACAGAGCCTCTCAGAATGCACAGAACTGAGCAGAAATTCAAGTAGTTAGTGAAATGAACATTAACTTATTTCCTTATTAACATACAAGATAGTTAGGTTAAATTTTCACAAACGTGCAAACATTAAAAAGGTGTACAATAAGAAGCAATTGTGTCAAATTCAGCAGGTACTAAAATAAACTTAAGTGCCATTTTCTTCCTTTAAAATGTATTCTTTTTCCAAATATCTCAATTTGAATTAATAGCACTAATGATTTTCATTCACCCAAGGTCAAAAACCTAGTCATCTTTGACTCCCTACTTGCCGCCTATATTCCTTCAGTTTCCAAGTCATTTTTAATCCGGACTTTAATTCCTCTTATCAGTTTCTCTCAATTCTGAAGGTGATTTCACAAGTTGAATTAGTCTCTCCTTTCCCTCCTTACCTTTCACACAGACACAGAAATCTCTCTCTCCTAGAGCCTCCGCTCTATCTTGATAACCATCCATTCAGCACACTGGGGCAAGAGTCGTCATCCCAAAGAGATCTCAATCTTGCAACTCTTGGCACAAAAGTTTTTCACGATTAAATTGCCTAATTCAACACTAACATCTGGCTCCAGCCAGCCTCTCTTCCCAAAATTCTATCTTCGTTTACTCCTTGTAATGCATCCTATGCCCAAGCTAACCAGTTCTGGTTGCTGTTACTTTCCTCAGTTCTGTGCCCTTGCTGAAACATCTTATCACCTGGTACATTCTTCCTCTCTGCTTTCCACATAAAGCAATCGTGCACATATTTTAAAACTGAGTTCAAAGACCATTCTTCCACAAGCCCATTCTCACCTCTGAGGCTGGGAGAACTGGCCTCCTGCTCTGAAATTATATAACACACTACTTGCACGTCTATTTTGGAAATTAACATTTAGACTCTACAACAGTTATTTGTGTGCATCTTATGTCTCCTACCAACTGTAATCATCTCATACAAATATACCTCTGTATCTCCTACAGCATTCAGCCCAGATTTTGTACATACTATGAGTTTGAAGAACTTTCAGTTCATACATCTTACACTAAGGCCTTTCCACTGAAGGAGAATGTGTCTTCCCCATCTGCATTGCTTAGGCAACCTTTGGGTTTAAAGAAAACTAAATGGCATAATATTTTTCAAGTGTTAAATGCCAAGTGCTCAAGTATGAACTTCCTTGAATTTTAGAACTAGAGAACCAGAGGATGTGAGAAGAAAATATGCATCTATCAGTAAGGCAGTTTAGGCAGAAAAAAACATTTGTCTTTTTGTCAACCCTACACAGAACACAACAGTCCACAGGGGCAGCATGCACGGCACTTGACCAGATGCCTTACTTTGCAGTAGACGATCATGTTTGGAGAACTCTCCTCTGGGTCAGCAATCCCCACTGCTCTTTGATCCCCGGGTCCCTGAGCCATCCTGAGTCTCTTCACTCACACTGCAAAAATAAATGAATAGACCATTAAGTCATGAAGGAATTACATAAAGAGGGCTTTGAAATGTAAAGAATTAAGAAACTTTTGGCAGATGCCATGAACACAAAACATATTACGTGATTTTTTTTTTTTTTAAGTTAGGGAATGATTGTAGTCTTACTATCCACAAATATTCTTCTAATCCCCAAACAACATGTTGTTGATTTTCAGCTCAGAATCGCACACCTCAGGAGTGAATATACGGCAGTCTTTGTTGTTGTTGTTGTTGTTTTTGAGACGGAGTTTTGCTCTTGTTGCCAGGGCTGGAGTGCAGTGGTGCGATCCCGGCTCTCTGAAACCTCCGCCTCCTGGGTTCAAGAGATTCTCCTGCCTCAGGCTCCCGAGTAGCTGGGATTACAGGCATGTGCTACCACGCCCAGCTATTTTTGTATTTTTAGTAGAGACGGGGTTTCTCCATGTTGGTCAGGCTGGTCACAAACTCCTGACCTCAGGTGATGCACCAGCCTCAGCCTCCCAAACTGCTGGGATTACAGGCATGAGCCACTGCACCCAGCTGCGGCAGTCTTAAATAACCTCCCGAGGACAAATGAAGCCAATCATTTTGCTGTTGAGCTCACCTTGCCAAAGCTCATTTTCTGATTAATTCTATGCATTAAAATATGAATATTTTATTAGGGAAATCAAAATCCAGACCACAAGGAGATACCACTTCATACCCATTAAGATTATTATAATTAAAAAAAAAAAACCCTCAAGTAAGTCTTGGCAAGGATATAGGGAAATCAGAATCCTCAAACATTGCTGGTAGGAATGTAAAATGATACAGTCACTGTTGAAAACAGCTTAGTGGGGCCGGGCGCTGTGGCTCAAGCCTGTAATCCCAGCACTTTGGGAGGCCGAGACGGGCTGATTACGAGGTCAGGAGATCGAGACCATCCTGGCTAACACGGTGAAACCCCGTCTCTACTAAAAAATACAAAAAAAAACTTGTGGGGCGCGGTGGCGGGCGCCTGTAGTCCCAGCTACTCCAGCTACTTGGGAGGCTGAGGCAGGAGAATGGCATAAACCCGGGAGGCGAAGCTTGCAGTGAGCTGAGATCCGGCCACTGCACTCCAGCCTGGGCGACAGAGCGAGACTCCGTCTCAAAAAAAAAAAAAAAAAAGAAAGAAAACAGCTTAGTGGTTCCTCAAAAACAGTTGAACACAGAATTACCACATGATCTAGCAGTTCCACTTCTAAGTGCATACACAAAATAACTGAAAACGAATACCAAATACTTGTACACAAATGTTCATAGCAGCGCTATTCACAATAGCTAAAAGGTAGAAGCAACCCAAATGTCCATTAGTGGATGAATGGATAAATAAAACGTGCGTATCCATACGATGGGATATCATTGAGCAATAAAAAGGAATAAAGTACTACAATGTGCTATATGCTGCAACGTGGATGAACCTTGAAAACATGCTAAGTGAAAACACGCTAAGTGAAAAAAGCCAGACACAAAACGTCACATATTGTTTGAGTCTATTTTTATGAAATATCCAGAATAGGTAAATCCGTAGAGACAAGAAACAGATTGGTAGTTGCCAGTAGCTGCAGGAAGGATGGAATGGATGACTGCTTAATGGATACGGGGTCTCCTTCAGGGGCCTTGATAGAGGTGATGGCTGTAGAACACTGTGAAAGCAAGAAATGCCACTGAATTATACACTTTAACATGGCTAATTTTATGTTAAGTGAATTTCACCTCAATTCAGAAAAATAAATACATTGAATTTGGCCTTTTTGAAAAGCCTGAAAAGGTAACAGTGAAATAAGAAGAAGTATATGGAATTTTTGAGTGAAGAAGGAAGTTCAATCCTTGGTGTGACATTATATTTATTGTGTGACCTTGAGCAAGTGCAAGAATCTGTTGGGTTTCTTTTATTAATTTCCCTTTAAAACAAATATATTGAACACCTGCTATATGCTCCAAGTCGTGCTAAGGCACCTTCCTCTACCCTGCCCTCAGCAGTAAAATGTGAATTCCACCAAGTTCCCGCAGGTAAGGGTCAAATAAGCTGAGTGTGAGAGCAGAGTATAAAGCCATAAAAGTTCTATACAAATGTTATCCCTAATCTAAGAGGCTGCCTGGGTTACTTGCACAAAATTCATAGGCTTTTCATCAAAGAAACTCTTATAAATAACCATACGTGACAGAAAAGGCTATTTCAATTTAAAATAAAAACTTGGGAAACATTTTATTATAAAACAAGTTGCTACCAAAGGTCATTCCATAAAAACAAATTTGGATGGAAAATGGGAGAGAGAGAGGAATTTGTAATTTATGCTAAGAATTTAATTGCCCAAAATATCCCATTCGAATAACACTATCTGCTTTCTTCACTATTTATAAATTACAATGGTTTTTAAAATTAGATTACATAAAGAGGTAAAGAGCATCATTCTATAATATTATCTCTATACACTGTAATATCAGGATTTCTTTTTTTTTTTTTTTTGTCTCACTCTGTCGCCCAGGCTGGAGTGCAGTGGTGCTTTCTCGGCTCACTGCAAGCTCTGCCCCCCCGGGTTCACGCCATTCTCCTGCCTCAGCCTCCCGAGTAGCTAGGACTACAGGCACCCGCCACCACACCGGGCTAATTTTTTTGTATTTTCAGTAGAGATGGGGTTTCACTGTGTTAGCCAGAATGGTCTCGATCTCCTGACCTTGTGATCTGCCTGCCTCAGCCTCCCAAAGTGTTGGGATTACAGGCCTGAGCCACCATGCCTGGCCCAATATCAGGATTTCTATGAATATAGTACTACATGGAAACACTGATTATCCTCATCAATGGCTTTTAAAATTAAATGAACACAGTTTTATTTTTAAACGACTACTTAGTTGCCTACTCCTTTGCCTTAATACAGAATATGACAGAGCATGAAAACAAAAATTGAGTTCATTTATATATACTCATGTATCTATGTAATAGAGACGTTTTAGGTTTCTGTTGCTTTATTTTAAAATGAACACTTTCACTTTAATGAGCATATTCTCTTCTACCTAGAAAACTGTATTATAATAGCAAGGTTAGAAATGACCTAGAAACAAACGTGTCAGGCCTCCCTCTCCCCTCCCACCAACAGAACCATTTCTGTGTGTTAAAACAGGCTGATGTTCCAGAGTCTAGACTTGAAACTACTAAGTGAATGCAGATAGTCTCTGTGTTAAGAATTTTAGTAAGCCTCGTATTCAGTACAAATGCTTCTATTTTTGGTTCCTCTATTAACTCGTTTTGAAACTCAGACAAGCTATTTAGCTTTCCTGTATCTAGAAAGAATCATTTCTAAAATAATAATATACTTTCTAGTCCACATGTCAACAGATGTTAGAGAGAACTGGATGTGAAACCTACATAGGTAAAGATTTTCTAATTAAATTCATTGACTATTAAAGTTGAGGCTTGTGAAATTAAAGGACTAGGTTTTCATTCATTATAGTATGATGTAAAATACTTCTTTTAAATGGAGTACAATAGAAATGGAGTGTTTAAATTTAGTGGTAGAGAAAAACAGAGTGTTCTTCATTGTACTTACATATACATATACATACACACAGTAAACAACCCAGGGGCTTCTATATTAACATTTGAAGAATGTGAACATTTTTGTGAAAACATATAACTGCATATCAAAAGAAAGCATGTTAATATTATTTTCCTATATGGACTCACAGCTAACCCAAGAGGAAAATTGAAAATGGGCTAGGACCTTACATTTCAAAATCTCCAAGAAGAGACAATACAGCTTGGTGGTTACAAGCTGCCTCTCATCAGACAGATCCATGTCTGAATCTAGGCTCCACCACTTCCTAGCTGTGTGATCTTAGGCAAGTTCCTTCTCTTCTCTGTGCTTTTAATCCCTTACCTGTCACACACCACAGCCCCAGCATAATGAAAAGCCCTCTGAACTAGGAGTCCTGGTATCGCCCCACCCCTCGCTCCTTTGCAACTAACCAGCTATCAGAACGAGGACACACAGCTTCCCTGGACCTCAGTTGGGCATTGGCTATAAAATCCAGCATCCTTAGAGTTCCTTCCAGCTCTGAGCTAGGCCCTCAGAACCTCACATTTCTAACTTTCCTTCAAAGACTCTCACCAGAATGTTCCATGCCACCTGTCTCTGTCATTACTGCGTATATCCCAGCCCATTTCCTCTATTCATGACAGCGCTCAATGTCTCAAAGAATAAATCACAAAACCACTGCAGTGGAGCATCCCCTGTCTGACTCAGCATCCCTCCCCATGACAGAATTCCTATACCACACCACCCACCCTGAGGTTCTTTGGGACTCAACATTTATTCTTTGAGCAAATATACTGAGCATCTACTTTTGTAAGGTTCCATGCTAGGCCCTGGGGATATACGGATAAGTCAGACACAGATCCTCTCCTTAAAATGTTCAGAGACTGGTAGGAATAACAGATGTGTTCACAGAAAGGACACTGTTATATGTGGTTGCTCAATTATGATGGCACAGAGTAGGAGGAGGTGACAGATGAGCAGAAGCCTGGGAGAGGCAAAGTTTGCCATTCCAGCCAAGGCTATGCACACACACAGGCATAGAAATCTGAAGCCCCAGAAGTGGCTCAGCTCTGTGCTAGACAGTCAAGAGAAAAAAGCCACAAAGATAATCTGATCCCAGAAAGATTAAGTGGGAGACAGCCAAGTGTGGAGAGTGAGATAACAGGGATTTACATCTATCTGAATTTGTGGGACTTTGTTTACTTGTCTATCAGGGACTTCCTCTGCTAGAAAGCCAGTTCTTCATAGGCAAGGACTTTATTGTTGGGGTTCACCCCTCTCTCCCTGGCACTTAGAGCAGAATCTGGCACACAGAAGGTACTTAAATATGTTTGAATGAATGATGGGACTGAGAAAATTCTACCAGGATGCAGTGTCCTCCTTCCAGAAGATTCATCTGGATAACAAGCCATTAAAAGTGGCCAATAAAGAAGGCTCTTGATCAACAAAGACCCATGTATAGCATCATACATAAAGATTTTCCCCAAGGTTTATTGATATGAACCAGCCTGGACTCAGCAATCCACTTCTGGAATTCACAAGCAATTTAGGTAAGAAGGAATATGTGGGGAGGGTAGAAAACATAGTGAGGGGGATGCTCTAGGCATAACAGGACAATTGAGCACCTGTGACACAAACAGATTCATGAATCCTTGAAAGTCAGGATTGTGCCTGCAGTCTACTCCAGACTTACATTGCATCTGTAACTTGCAGTTACAATAAATTCCTGCTGTTTACTTTATAATGCCAGCCCCTCTGGAATAAGCAAAGCCTAGCAGCTAACAATGTTGAGCAGAGCAGGAAGGAAGGGCCTCGACGGTATAGGAAAAGAAAGGGCTTTGAAGTCAGACTGGGAATCACATCTCAGCTCTAGCCTCACTAAGGCTACTATGTGGCCTTTGACAATGGACTCTCCCACCCTAAATTTCCAGCTCCTTGCCTGGAAGATGAGACTCCTCCATCATACAGAGTTGCTTTTGAAGAGGGAAGAGAATAAGCCATGGAAATGCCCCAGCACAGAATGAATGTAGAAACTGACCAGTGACCTTGTTCTAAGTTTGGCCAAGTGAAATTCCCAGGCCACTGGCATCAGATTCAATGGAGAATCCCACCCCAACCCCCACCCTCAGATGTTCTGACTCATGCATCAGAGATGAAGCCTTCAGCGGTCCAATGACCTCCTCAGGTGATCCTGATACAGAGCTAAGAGGAGAACCGACTACAATTACCCTACAATGTCACTGAAATTACCATGGCTTGCAGCTAAAAGCTTTTAACATCATGCCTGCCACTCTTAGTGCCCAGACCTCAAAACCCTATTCAGCGAAATGTCATGTAGGAGAAGTAATCAAACCCTGACTGTAATATAGTTTGAATATTTATGCTGCCAAATAAGAATTTCTGTTGATGTTATTTCCTCTCCTCCATATTATATCAAATTCTCATTGTTTGCCTCAGCCCATTAAAACCCAAAGGATTTTTTTCTGACATCAGCACTGTTAAGCACTTCAGGAAAAAAAAATTACAATATGTGTGCTAGCTCAGTAGTACGAGCTTGTTTATATAGCTCTAATCTGACTGAGTGGGCAGGAATCCCAAGGGGAAAGGAGGAAGAACAACAGCTCTAAATAACAAATCACTCTTTCTGTTATAGCAGAGTCTGCCAACTTGACATTTCCTATATATTCGAAGTTCAAAGGCTCAATGACAGACAGAGTGTCCGTTTCAGGTAATGCACCAAGATCTTAAAGTACGGCAATAGCACTCAACCCCTAAAGGCCAATTTTGGTGGCACTGGAAGGCACCCAGTATTTTACTAGGATATAATCACTTGATCATTTTAGGACATCGATTCGAATTCAGTGGTTCCCAAAAACTTGCCCAAGGACCAGAACTAGGCTAGCAGTCTCAGAATCACCTGGAAGATATTCTAAATATACATACTCCTGGTTCCCATGCTCCAGAAGTTCTGGTCCAGTAGGCCTAGGGTGGTCCCTGGAGATTTACAGATTAATCATTTTCCAAATGATTTGTAAGTATAGCCAGGTTTGGAAACCACTGACCTAGATTCCATAGGGCCCGCCTTCCCTTCACTTGATCCCTTCCTCCCATCCCATGCTGCCTGATGTTTGGGCAGACATGCTGATGGGGGGCTCCTTTAGCTTCCCATGTATTAAGGCAAAAACTCAATGAAATGGATGCAACAAGGTTCTGGGGTCCAAAAAACTGGCTTTCAATCCTGGCTATGTCACTTAAGTGCTGTGTGGCCATAAGCAACATATTTAGCCCCCCTGGGCCTTAGTTTCCTCGCCTATAAAATGGAACAAATGCTAATCACTCTGCAGCAGTGGTTCTCAGCCTGGCCTGCTCATTAGAATTTCTTGGACAGCTCGTCACAGCAACCTCAACAGGTGGATGTTATTATTCCCACTCTGAATGAGAAAAGTAAGACTGAAGAACATAGGTGACCTGCCCAAAGTGACACAGTTTGTCAGCCAAGCAACTAAAATTCAAACCCAGGACTGACTCCAATGCCCACGGTTTTTCCAACATGTCCATCTTGTGAAATCACCTACATAAAGTAGATGTTTAGCACAAAGCCTGAAACATAGTAGGTCCTCAACTAATCTGTGTTTCCTTCATTCTACTTGCTAGTTTTCAATGAAGTTGACTTCTCCACTCCAATCCTACCTTAAGACTTCCAAATAAATACCATGGTCTCTAAGCTACCACAGCTGCCCTGACAGGCTAGACTAATTAAACTACCAAAGCTGTATGTGTATGTCTATGTGTGTGTGTATGTATATATATATACACACACATACACACACACACATATACACATATGCAGGAGGATTACTTAAACCTGGGAGTTCAAGACCAGCCTGGGCAACACAGCAAGACCCAATCTCTTCAAAAAATACAAAAATTAGCCAGGCATGGTGGTGCATGCCTGTAGTCTCAGCTACTTGGGAGGCTGATGTGGGAGGATTACTTGAGCTCAGGAGTTGGAGGCTACAGTGAGTTATGATCATACCACTGCACTCCAGCCAGGGCAACAGGGTGAGGACTGATCTCTGAAGTAAAAATAAAAAAAATTTTGCATTCCATCTGTTAAAGTTTCTAAAAATTAAGCTAGGAGGGAGAAGTGGAAAGATCGCCACGTAACAGGGCATGCTGGCCCTGGGAGTCCTGTTACTGCAATCTCTGCTGGAAAACCAGGTCTACCCAGGCATCCTCTCTCACCAAGGCTCTGAACTCCACACTGCTCTGGAAACCCCAACCCCTCCAGCTCCCCACAGACTCATCCCACCCTTTGAACACTTCTGTAAATAGTATGCCCACTATGTCCTTCCATCTTCTCTCTGAACTTTAAACTTGTGACCTTAATAGAAACTTGCCTTCTCCTCTCCTGCAGCCCTCTGTCCTCACGCCATATATCTCAAGACCAGAGAGTGGAGCAGGCAGCCTCCTGGCTCTCCACTGCTGCTTCAAATGATTTCTCTCCCTCCCTCCAACACAAATCCCTGCTCTGTGGCACTCAGGCCATCTGGCTCTGCCACTTTCTGCTCATCCTCACTGCTGTCTTCCACCTCCCTCCTGCTTATGCCTTCTCATTCCCTGAAGACTCCAGCTTCCGCCTCTCAGAGGGTTGCTTCTGCTTCCCTAACACCTTCACCACTTTCAGTCACTTTAACATCAGACTCAAAGACCTACCAGAAAAGCCAGATTCTCAGTTCCTTATTTCCTCACCTGACGCTTTTTCCTTCTGAGTCACTATCTCACATGGCCACATCCTAAACTTTGTCATCACCCCAAATCCCACTACAAGCATCCTCCACTCTGTCCACCCTTCCTCTTTTCAGCTCACTTACTCTGCATTCACTGCAAACAATCTTCAAACTTGTTTAGACATTTAATCCATTGAACACGCAGCATTTTTACTATCCATTACTACCCTTCACTTCCCCTTCACCATCCACACTGGCTCCATCATTATACTCACTCATAATCACTCCCTTGCACATACCCTCTACTCCTGCATCTCCCCTTGTGATGGTTAATACAGAGTGTCAACTTGATTGGATTGAAGGATGCAAAGTATCGATCCTGGGTGTGTCTGTGAGGGTGTTGCCAAAGGAGATTATCATTTGAGTCAGTGAGCTGGGGAAGACAGACCCACCCTTAATGTGGTGGGCACAATCTAATCAGCTGACAGCAAATATAAAGCAGTCAGAGAAACATGAAAAGGCAACACTGGCCTAGCCTCCCAGCCTACATCTTTCTCCCGTGCTGGATGCTTCCTGCCCTTGAACATCGGACTCCAAGTTCTTCAGTTTTGAGACTCGGACTGGCTCTCCTTGCTCCTCAAACTTGCAGACAGCCTATTGTGGGACCCTGTGATCATGTAAGTTAATACTTAATAAACTCCTATATATACACACACACTATTATATATTCTATTATATATAATTCTATTGTATATATTCATATAACATATAAGAATACATATATTCTATTTTATATATATACTATATATATAGTATTAGTTCTGTCCCTCTAGGGAACCCTAATACACCCCCTTTCTGTGTCATACTATCCTTGTAAAACTCCAGCACTGATGGAACCCAACTATCCATCAACCCCAAGCTCCCATCCAAACTGACAAACACTTTGGGGTGGAGAGGAAGTCACACAATCAGGCTGACTAGCTGCATTAAATTCATGACCACAAACATTAAATGAAGAGTCAACACTGCCTGCCAAACCCAAAATGTTTTCCTACCAAGCTTGTTTCTCCCTTTCTGAAACGGCTGTCATATCTTTTCCCAGTTCATATTTAACACATAGTCTTAGCTGATGAGCTCATTTCAAAATTCATGGAAGAAATGAAAGCTAGCAGAAGGCAAGTCCCTCATCTTTAGACGCCCTCATTGAAGCCACCATGTTCTCCATCTTCCTTTCTCTTCTGGGGAAAAGTTTTGCTGTCAGAGGAATTTGAACCAGAGCAACTCCATCTTGAATAGGGGCTGGGTAAAATGAGGCTGAGACCTACTGGGCTGCATCCCCAGACAGTTAAGCACTCTACGTCACAGGATGAGATAGGAGGTCAGCACAAGATACAGGTCATAAAGACATTGCTAATAAAACAGGCTGTAGTAGAGAAGCTGGCTGAAACCCACCAAAACCAAGATGGTGACGAGAGTGACCTCTGGTTGTCCTCACTGCTACACTCCCACCAGCGCCATGACAGTTTATAAATGCCATGGCAATGTCGGGAAGTTACCCTATATGGCCTAAAAAGGGGAGTCAAGAATAATCCAACCTTGTTTAGCATATGATCAAGAAACAGTCATAAAAACGGGCAACCAGAAGCCCTCAGTGCTGCTCTATCTATGGAGTAGCCATTCTTTCATTCCTCTACTTACTTAATAAACTTGCTTTCAGTTTACTCTGTGGACTTGCCCTGAATTCTTTCTTGTGTGAGATCCAAGAACCCTCTCTTGGGGTCTGGATTGGGACCCCTTTCCTGTAACATTACCCTGTACCAAAGGGAAGTTCTTCCATCTTTGCTCTTAATTAGATGGTTAATAGAACATTACTGCTCACGTACACCCTACCACCACACCAACCGGGCTCAGGTATAACAGTGGATTACAAATAAAAGACTTCCAAGACACAGTGTCCCTGAGGAACAGTAGTTGGGGAAACCTAAAGTCAAGAGAGGAGACAAGAACAAGGACCCTTGTGGGGGATTTGAAGCCTCTACTACCTACAGCTCAGCAAACACTAAACACAGCCCAACACCTAGCCAGATTAAGTAAAACCTCACACTAAGTGCCTACCTACCTCAGTTCCTATGACCCAATACATCATGTCTGGCTTTCAACAAAAAATTATAAGACATGATGAAAGGCAAGAAAAACACATTCTGAAGAGACAAGCAATCATCAGAATCAGACTCAGATATGTCACGGATGTTGGAATTATCTGTGTCATTAACAGACAGGAAATTTAAAATAACTACGATGAAAAGTGTTAAGGATTCTAATGGAGAAAGTAAATGGTAATGAACAGAGAGACAGAAACACTGTTTAAAAACTCCTTTGAAAAGGAAATGCTAAAAATCAAAAACACTGTAACAATTGAAGAAGGTTTTCCATGGGCTCATCAGCTGACTCAAATGGCCAAAAAGAGTAAGAACTACCATTTGATAGGACAAGAGGGGAACTAATGTCAATAACAACTTAATTGTACATTTTAAAATAACTAAAAGAGTGTAACTGGATTGTAACACAAAGGATAAATGCTTGAGGGGATGGATACCCCATTCTCCATGATGTGATTACTATGCATTGCATACCTGTATCAAAACATCTCATGTACCCCATAAGTATACACGCCTACTATGTACCCACAAAAATTAAAAAATTAAAAAGTTTTTTAAAAGAATCCATGAGCTTGAAGGTCAATCATGAATTTCCAAACTAAAAAGAGAAAGAATTAAGGGAGAAAAAAAAAACAGAGGAAAATATTCAGGAACTCTAGAACAATATCAAAAGCTGTACCATAAATGTAATCAGAATCCCAAGAAGAGAAAAAAGAAAGGAGAATAAATATTAGAAGGAATAATGACAGAGAACTTTCCAAAATTAATGACATACAATAAACCACAGATCCAGAAAAGTCAGAACACACCAATCAGGACAAACACCCAAAAAAACAAAAACTATGCCTAGGAATATCATATTCAAACTGCAGAAAACCAAAGACAAAGAGGAAATCTTAAAAGAAGCCAGATCCTTAC
This sequence comes from Macaca fascicularis, assembly GCF_037993035.2. Classification (NCBI taxonomy): domain Eukaryota; kingdom Metazoa; phylum Chordata; class Mammalia; order Primates; family Cercopithecidae; genus Macaca; species Macaca fascicularis. Next base: position 139,832,866 of record NC_088381.1, on the reverse strand, counting down.
CTATAGAAGAACAAGGATAAGAATTACAGAATCCATGGAAGCAAGAACGTGGAGTGAAATTCTTAAAATGTTGAAGAGAAGGAAAAAAAAAAAACGCCCACTTAGAATTCTACATCTAGTGCAATTATCCTTCAAAAGTGGAGAAAAAATAAAGACTTTCACAGACAAGCAAAAACTGAGGAAATTTATCACCAGCAAACCTGCTATGCAAGAAATGCAAAAAGAAGTTCTTCAGGCAGAGGAAAATTATACAGGTCAGAAACGTGGCTCTATAAAAAGAAAGAACAAGCATTGATGAAGGAATAAAGGTAAAAACAACATACCGTATTTTTCTTATTCATAATTGGTCTAAAAGAAAGAAATAGACCCTTTTGAATTATGTTCATAGGACAAAAAACATCTTTTTTAAAAGGCTAGCATATCAAAGGCTAACACAGAGCTCTGGAATAGCCCTTGACAATTAACCGGCTCAAAGGCTGGTAAACCTGGGCCCATGGGACAAATCTAAGCCTGTTGCCTGTTTTTATATGATCTGTTTGCTAAGAATGGTTTTTACATTTTTAGATGCTTGAAAAAAAGTGGAAAGAACAATATTTTATGACACATGAAAACTGTATGACATTTGAGTGTTTCCATAAATACACTTTTATAAATAAACGCCCATTTGTTTACTGTCTATGATCACTTTTACGCCACAACAGCAGAGTTGAGTTGTTGCAACAGGGACTGTATGGCCCCCAGAATTCAAAATATTTACTATTTAGCCTTTTACATCATAATTTTTCCTATCCCTTGAACAAGCCCAAGCCTTTGGTTTTCAGAGGACGGCACTAAGGCCTGGGAACGTCAAGTTGCATTCTAATGTCACCCCGCTGGTTAGCAATAAGAGTCAGCATTTAGAGCTTGGGTCTTCCCTCTCTTCTCACATGAGAGGACTTATATTTTGTAAGTATGGGTTCCAAGATTATAGTTTCTAATACTACTGCCTATTGGGACTGCAGAAATAACATTTTATTATTCTCTTATTTCGCATGAAAGATTGTATCACTGCTAGAGAAGAAGTGGGAGTGACAGAGAAGCTTTGCCAATTTTTATACACAAGAAGTGGATGACTAAGAGATGAAGAGGATGACATGTTCCCAGGGGACCTAAGAAGAAAAGCACTCCTATTGGCTTTTTCTTTTTTAAAGAATGTCAGTTTTATTCCTTAGGATTTCATTGTTTTCTTTTTCAAAAAAGAACATGTAAAATCAGTATGTTTATATGTAAAACGAGGCATTTAAATGTAATATAAGGTGCACCTCTTCAATGACTCCGTAATGCCTCCATTGGCAGCAGCAATGGTAGCCTTTTCCACTTCTTAAGATAGCAAAATTTAACAAAAGAAAATCTTTTCATAAAGTTCACCAAGCAAAAGCAATATAGATCAAAGAAATAACAATTGAATAGGTTATTGGGGGTTTTACAGTTTTACTCATACCATGTAGATGGCAGACAAAAATAGTACAATTTGAATTTACAGTACCAATTCCTCCAATGATGATCTAACTTGTAACAGTCCAGCCCTCAAGAACAACGAGAAAGGCAGATAAGGTATAAAGAGAAGAACTCCCAAGGCAATGAGGACACATGGGATCATGATCCAAGAGAAAAAGGAAGTATAGAGGTGAGCCCGCTATTCTGTGTAATTATGGCTTTAAGGCATTTAATCAAATTCAACACCTCTTCATGAAAATACTCTTAGCCAATTTTAAATGCAAGGGGACTCGCTTGATCTGATAAATGGTATTTGCAAAACACTTACAGAAATATTTAATAATATTTAATAGTAAAACTTTCCCACTGAGATTGGAAATTAGACAAGAATGCTCACTATCACCACTTCTATTCGCCATTATATTTGAGGTCTTAGCCAATACAACCGGCAAGAAAAACAAATACAAGTCGCAATAATTAGAAAGGAAAAAGTAAAAACTCTTTTACAGGTAATTTAACTGTGTACATGGAAATTCATAATAATTTATGAATGCAATTACTTTTGCACCAACCTAATACACAGAACTATTAGGATTAATCAGTGACTTTTGCAAAGTCAGTGAATACAGGTCAATATATAAAACTCAATTGTATTTTTTGTGTATCAGCAACAATCAGGAAATGATATATTTTTAAAGGTATCATTTATAATAGCGTCAAATACTAGGAATATATATTTAAAAGATGTGCAATAATTTTACAATATAGAGGGATAGAAAATTGCTGACAGAAGTGAGAGACAGATCTAAATAAATGGAGGGATATTCCACATTAATGGATTAAAATAGTCAACACTGTAAAAACATTAATTTATTCCCAATTTAGGCTAGAGATTTAATGCAATCCCAATCAAAATTCCATCAAAAGATGATTTTAAAATTTATACAGTAATGCAAATGGTTAGAAATAATGAAGCTATTCTTTTTAATTATATTTTATGTTAAGTTCTGGGGTACATGTGCAGGATGTGCAGGTTTGTTAAACAGGTAAACGTGTGCCATGCTGGTTTGCTGCACCTACCAACCCATTGCCTAAGTATTAAGCCCAGCATGCATTAGCTATTTTTTCTGATGCTCTCCCTCTCCCCATCGCCCCCATCCCCAACAGTCCTCAGGTGTCGTTCCCCTCCCCCTCCCTGTGTCCACAGGTTCTCAATGTTCAGTTCCCACTTATGAGTGAGAACATGCAGTGTTTGGTTTTCTGCTCCTGCATTAGTTTGCTGGGGATAATGGATTTCAGTTCCATCCATGTCCCTGCAAAGGACATGATCTCATTCCTTTTTATGGCCGCATAGTATTCTATGGTGTATATTACCATATTTTCTTTATCCAGTCTATTATCGATGAGTATTTGGGTTGATTCCATGTATTTGCTATCATGAAAAGTGCTGCAGTGAACATATACATGCATGTATCTTTATCATAGAATGATTTATATTCCTTTAGGTTGATACCCTGTAATAGGATTGCTGGATCGAATGATATTCGCCTCTAGGTCTTAAGGAATCACCACACTGTCTTCCACAATGGTTGACCCAATTTATACTCCCACCAACAATGTAAAAGCATTTCTATCTCTCCGCAGCCTCACCAGCATGTTGTTTCTTGAATTTTTAATAATCACCATTCTGACTGGTGTGAGATGGTATCTAACTGTGGTTTTGATTTGCATTTCTCTAATGATCAGTGATGTTAAGCTTTTTTTCATGGTTTTTGGCCACATAAATGTCTTCTTTTGAGAAGTGTCTGTTCTTGTCTTTTGCCCACTCTTTTTAATTGGGTTGTTTTTTGCTCGTAAATTTGTTTAAGATCCTTGTAGACTCTGGATATTAGACCTTTGTCAGATGGATAGGTTGCAAAAATTATCTCCCATTCTGTAGGCTGCCTGTTCGCTCTGATGATAGTTTGTTTTGCTGTGCAGAAGCTCTTTGTTTTAATTAGATCCCATCTGTAAATTTTTGCTTTTGTTGCAATTGCTTTTGATGTTTTCATCATGAAATCTTTGCCTATGCCTATGTCCTGAATGGTATTGCATAGATTTTCTTCTAGGGTTTTTATAGTTTTTGGTTTCACTTTATGTCTTTAATCCATCTTGAGTTAATCTTTGGATAAGGTGTAAGGAAGAGGTCCAGTTTCAATTTGCTGCATATAGCTAGCCATTTCTCCCAGCACTATTTATTAAAACTGGAATCCTTTCCCCATTGCTTATTTTTGTCATGTTTGTGGAAGATCAGATGGTTGTAGATGTGCAGTCTTATTTCTGAGATCTCTATTCTGTTCCATTGGTGTATGTGTCTGTTTTTGTACCAATACCATGCTGTTTTGGTGATGCTCGCTTTGTAGTATAGTTTGAAGTTGGGTAGTGTGATGCCTCCAGCTTTGTTCTTTAGAAGTCATTCTTAAATAAGAACAAACTAGAGGGTGCACACTACTGAATATCAAGACCTCTTATAAAGCTCATGTAATTAAGACAGTGTGTTATCAATATTATATTAGAAAAATAGAAAAATGGAATGGACTAGAAAACACAGAGACAGACCACAAATGTGACTGATAACAAAGGTGACATTTCAGAGCAGTAGAAATGAAGAGATTTTTCAATAAGTGGTGCTGGGTTTATTGGATGTCCGTAAGTAAAACAAAATAAATATGGATGCCTTTCTCACACCATAAACAACAATCAGCCACAGGTAGACTTTTACAACCTAAAGATAAAGGCTAAAATGCAAAAAAAAAAAAAAAAAAAAAAAAAATAGAGCTTCTATAAACTAAAATAGAGTAGCTTCATAACCTTAGGGTAAGCAACAATTTATTAAGTAGGCACAGGAAACAATAACCATAAAGGAAGAGACTGATAAATTGGATTATATTCAAAGTAAGATCTCCAATTCATCAAAAGAGAGTAAAAGGCAAACCACTAGAGCTGGGAAAAGATAGTTTAAATACATATGACAGGTAAAAGTATTTGTATTAAAAATTTGTTTTTAAAAGAAGACTTCTATAACTCAATAAGAAAAAGATTAAAAATCTAATTTAAAAATAGGCAATAAGCTTGAACAGGCACTGCAAAAGACAAACAAAAGTGGCAAAAAAATTAAAAAGGCACATCATCAGTCACCAGAAAAATGCAAACTGAAGCCATAAGACACCACTACGCACCCACCAGAATGGCTAAAATTCAAACATTTAACAATCTCAAGTCTTGCCAATGATATAAAGAAACTGAAACACTCATGAAGTGATGATAGGAATATAAGTTGGTAAAGCCACTTAAGAAAACCCTTTGTAGGGATCGAATAAAGCTGAACATATGCACACCCCATTACCCAGCAATCCAGGCTCAGGTGTGTATACCAAACAGAAATACATTCATATGTGTGCCACAAAACACATATAAAAATATTCATAGCAGCGCTATTCATAATATGTCTAACCTAGAAATATCCCAAATGTCCCTTAACAGAAGATGAATAGTTTGTGGAATATCACAAAGTAGAATACTACACAGCAATAAAAATAGTTTACTGCTACACACTGCAACATAGATGAATTTCACAAACAATGTTGTGCATAAGGATCTAGAAAGAAAGAGTACAGGCATATATGTATGATTACATACTTATTTCATTTGTTTCAAAAAAGAGAAAGCTACAGTGTTAGAAATCAGGTTAGTGGTAGCTACTTGGGAGGCTGAAGTGGGAGGATTGTTTAAGCCTAGGAGTTCGTGGCCATCCTGGGCAACATAGCGAGACCTCATCTCTTTAAAAAAGAGAAGGAGAGAGAGAGAAAGGAAATCAGCTGGTTACCAATGGGAAAAAAAGAAATATGTACTTACTGGGAGGACCCATGAGGTAGTTTCTGGAAGAATGGTAATATTCTCCTTCTCGATCTCAGAGAGATAACATAGATGTGTTTACTGTTTGAAAATTTATTGAACAATGATTTGAATACTTTACATATAACATAAATACTTTTCATATAACATAAATATGTTATACTTCAGTAGAATTTTATGTTTGAAAAAGAATAGTGCAAATAAATGCAGATCTGGAGGAAGGATGCAGCATATTGGGTTCTCAAGGTGGCATTGCAGCCCTCTCACGTACAGTGATGCAAAAAGTGACATCATGGCAGGGTTATAACTGCAGGGATGATGAAGGAGCCAGAGGTTGTGTCTGTTACCACTGTGGACTGTCCTGGCCAGAATATGCCTCACTATCGGACACACAGATCCAACCAACGGAGACATGTGACTAATCAGGACCGAAGTCCCTCCCTGAGACTGAGATAAGGACGCTGGAAGAAAGAAGATTCCTCCCCTGTGAGGTGACTGTTGAAAAGATGTGAGGATAGAAATATTAGTGACCATCTTCTTTTTCTCTTGTGTCATAGAAGGAGGAAGTCAAGAAGACAAGGTAAGAGTGCTGACAATGTCATTTAAGTCCCTGGATCCAGCTAGGCCTGAATTCTCTGATTATGCAGCCAGATAAATTTATTTTTGCTTGAGATACTTGGATTTTGCTTCAGTTCAGTTGGCGTATTTGTATTTTTTTGTTTAGTCTGCATCAGAGAGAAGACTGACTCCCCATCGCTATCATCACTATTATATGGCATTCAAGTTCCTTCTCACACTGGCCCCAACTTGTACTTCTAGTTTTCTCCGTCGCTGTTCATCTTCATATACCCAATAACATGGTAATCTTAACTACAGAAAACTCCTCCAACCAAGAATTTCTAACAAGCAAAGTTCAACTTATACCTATTTCCAAATACATTTTTGATAATCAATTGGTCATCTTGTTAAGAATAATTAGAAAATATAAGAATCTCGCGCCAGTCTAGGCAACGTGACGAAACCCTGCCTCTACAATAAATACAAAATTAGCTCAGAGTGGTGGCACACGCCTGTAGTCCCAGCTACTCGGGAGGCTGAGGTGGGAGGATCACTTGAGCCTGGGAGGTCAAGGCTGCAGCGAGCCAAGACTGCACACTGCAATCCAGCCTGGGCAACAGAGTGAGACCCTGTCTCGAAAACAACAAAAAAAGACTTCTGGGATTAGAAACAGATATTTTTTAAGCGGAGGAGGGGGTCTTAAGGCAGATGGCAGGCAGGGGAAGTGGTTTTTGCAGAGAAGTTTTGAAAGCTAAAGGAAGCCAAAAAATGAAAACCTGGAATTGGCAGCATATGCTTTGGCATGACACTAAATACCCTGTGCACGGGGGTGAGGTATCTGAGGACTTCCTAGTCAGTCATGTCAACTAAGTTAAATAAAGTTTATCCCAAGATGTATCTATCTACTTTACCCTTTAGCCACAGGGAGACCCAGGAGTCAGCAGTCAGCCTCTCTGACTGAAAGGCACTAAACGCTTGTATACAGAGCCTGGCATGGAGGAGTGCCCTTGTGCATGAGAATTGTGCACTGACTGTAATAAAGCAAAACCACCTGTAAGCAATTTCACTGTAAGCGGGGGTGACAGCCGGCAAAACAGCAAGAAGTAACTGCAAATTCACTGTGACACACTGCTCTTACCAACATAAGGTGAGTAAAATGTCACTCATAATCTACTTTTGTTTTCTCATTTTACTTTCAGTAAACATGACAAATACTTACTGAACAGTTTTGCTTAAACCTAGATTTCCCCTATCCTTGTTTTCATTAAAGTTTTAAGTTCATCAACATGGACTCCTCCTGACAGACAGGTTTTTAAGGACCTCACTCTCTGTATGGGGAGTATTAAGTATTCTTTGCACATTCTTTGCATTTGATCACCTGAATACTTTTGTTTACATTGAAATGCCCAAGCACATTCTTGCCATCTCTGTCCCCTGGCCCCATTTCTGCAGGCCCCAGACCCCTCATTCCCCCAAGGTTCAATTCATCTACTTAGCCTCTTCAGTGAAATCTCTCAGTGGGAAGTCATCTCTCCCTAACTTTCCATATATAGGCCTTGCTTACCACATTCCATCTCTCCATTTGTTTTCCTTCTTCAGAATTTTAAGTTTCTTGAACACAGGAGCCATATCCGATTAATCATTATCTGGAAACGGGTCCTTGGTAGGAAGACAGATGCACTGTCTGACATAGACCAGCAGGACAAGGAGCGGGGAGGAGCAGCAGAGACCCCACACCAGCTGTGACCTGAGGTATGGAACATCCCGCCCCCGCGACCCCATTAATAGTAGACTAAACCAGAGATTGTTTCCAGGTACACACTCTCTTTCAGTAACCATCTCAAAGCAATCACAATTTCTCAGCCCTATTCTGCAAATGGGAAGAATGCAGATCAGGAGAGTTCTACTACTTTGCCTCCTGTCACATACCCCTGGCTATCGGTAGAAACCAACAGCCAAGCCCTAAACCACCTGCTGTCCTGAAAATGAAAGTGCCTTCCCTTAAAAAAAAAAAAAAAAAAAAAAAAAAAAGTCTACAATGTAATCAATAAATTTATTCTTCGTGAATGCGTCCTTTCTATTTTGACCAGCTGCTGAATCAGTCTTTGTATTAAGATGTATGGTCAGCAAAATAATATAATGGCATCTTCCTGCTTGGTTTGGAATCTAAACACTGTAGTACTTCCACAGAAGTTTAAGGAGAAAATATATGGGACATGTTATTTAGAGTTATCTTTTTTTCTAGAGAGGTCACACCACAAAATGCAGCCAGCTCAAAAGGTGTTTCTCTTGGATTGGGCAGTGTAGATATACATAATATTTTTCTAACTGAAATTAGTTAATAATTTTTAAATGAATTAAAACTTGGCGACAACAGGGCTTTCTGAGCAGCACATACTTCTCACTTAAACACAGTCTCCACTGTCCCTAATGCAACCCCAACCCTGAGGCCCCCAGGGTCAGGTGCCATTCACCATCACACATGGATGGCTGTTTTGCTTTTAGAGAAAAGGAAATGTTATTTGGCATCCGGGTCTCTCTTGACAACGAGTCAGAGGACCCCATATTTCAAGAAAAATAGATATAAATGTATTTCTTTCTGGGAGTAAAAACTTTCTATTTGTGTAATGTACAAACAAAACATGCTTTTGATTTCCAAAGATTACAACTTGTTACTATTGCGGAAGAAACCTCACTTGTTTCCCTCATTTTCTTTACCTAACTGGTCTTTTGAGTGTTTGAGTTTGCAACTCATTTTCAAAATGCATTTTCTTCCTTCCTACATTTCACAAATAGTTCTTAAACAATTAGTATGAATCAGAATCTGTGATAGATGCTGAATCTACAACAGGAAATAAGAGAGTCCCTGCTTGTATGGAATGTATAGTCTAGCAGAGGGAGATAGAATATATAAATACATATAATGCAATGTCATGCTGATAAAGCTGTGATCAAAAATAGGGCAACTAAGACAACGAAGAGCAATGAGAAGGGGCAGGGTTTATTATTTTAGCTAGGGTGGTCTGACATGTCTTTAACTATGAAGAGTTCATATTAGCCCTTACTCTGAAATCAAACAATTGTTTTAATAGCCAGTTACAGTCATGCACCACGAGTCAGTGATGGACCACATATATGAAGGGGGTCCCATGAGATTATAACACCATATTGTTACTGTATCTTTCCCATGTTTAGATATAATTAAGTACAAAATACCACTGTGCTACAATTGCCTACAGTATTCAGTACAGTAACATGCTGCACAGGTTTTAGCCTAGGAGCACTACAACATACGGCCTAGGTGTATAGTAGGCTATGCCATCCAGGTTGTGTAAGTACATTCTAGGGTGTTCACACAACAACAAAATCACCTAATGATACATCTCTCCAAATGTATCCTGGTCATTAAGTGAAACATGACTGTATTATCAAGACCTTTCATCTGAAAACTTTGCCATTATCCCTTTTTGCACCTATAAAATTTATTTCTGTTTCCCAAAGCCTGTCTCTTCTAGATCTGATAAAATGCTGTCTCTGAACTAAACTATAATGTACTTACTGTCTTCATCATCTGTTTGCTACCAAATCTGACTTACAAAATCCCCTGCATTTTTTCCTAAACTATCTTTTAACATCTGTTATTGCCAATTTTCTATTTATTCCTATCATCTCCCCAATACAAGTGAAATGATCTCAAGGTAAGGGTCTGTGTTTATTCCCCAGCTTGTGCTATATAAAAGAGCACAAGGACTATGGGGTCAGAAAAGATCTGAGTTTAAATCTTGGTTCCTCAATGACTTAGGGCAAGTAACTGAACCTCGTTTCCACTCGGTTCCCCATCTATAAAACAAGCATAATACCACCTAACACCTCTTAAAGGACTTTGATTTGCAAAAAGCTTAACAATGCTGATGATTATTTTGTAAGATCAGCCCACAACCATACGACAGACCCATAATTTTGTAGGCTGAGCAAGTTTTCGTTTAGGCAACCATTTTTTATCAAGCATTTACTATGTGTATTGGTCTTGTGCTGGAGGTGGAGATAAAATTATAAACATAAATTATAAAACCAAAAAAAAGCCAAACAGACCAAAGCCCAATGGAATGGACAAACATTAATGTAGAACTAGAAACTAGGATGACAGTCTCACTATATCATGAATATGAAGTAGATCTTGCCAGGTAAAATCAAGCAAGCAATAAGAATGAGGGCTATAACCATGTGTAGCTTGCATCCACACTCATACCAATCCATATACCCACATTAGTCCATGAATTCCTACCAATACTAGCCCATCCTTCCTCCCCTACCCACAGCTGTCACTCTGCAACTCAATAACTCAGCAAACATTTACCAAACTCCTACTATGTGCCAAGCACTGTGAGAAACCCCAAGGATGCAGAGAAAAAAATAAAACATGGGCTTGCTCTATGTATCTGTCATAAGCCCTATCAATGCAGCAGCAGTCTCCTTTTTCACTTCTCTTCCTGCTGGTGATTAATGGCCTTTCCCCTCCAGGAAACAGAGGCATCTTTGGCTACCACAGATATCTTGCCCATGCTGCCTTCTCCCACTCAGATGTCTGGGCCACTTGCTTTCTACAAGCCTCCTCAAATCTCAATGTGAGAACTCTGGAGCAGAATTCTCAGAGACTTGGGAGCCCCTCAAATGCTGGACTAACACAGCAAGTCCTCAGGAACAGAAAATAAAAAGGAACCATTATCCTGAAATACTGATTTCTCAACAGACTCACTCTAAAAATTATTAGAAAACAGGAACTGTGTTGTGACAGTCCCATCTTCTTAAGTGTCTGTGCTTTCTATGCCCCGTACTTCATACAGGGTCGTGCATTCTCCTCGTGGTCACACATACTCAAAGGGTATTTTTTAAATTATTCTTTCACAGATGAGAAAACTAACGTTCAGAAACACAATTAACAGGATTTTTAAATGCCTGTTGTGCTCCTTTAAGAGCAAATAATAGCAGTTCTCTGTCCGGGCTCCAGGCTAGCCAGGTCTTCATGAGAGCAACACAGGTGCCTGGGGTATTTCCAAGAGAGTGCCACAACCAGTTCCCATCCATGCAGGGGACCTCACCTCAGCTGGCTTTGTAGAATGCATGCTTCCATGTGTGCAAGAAAATAGGCTCTTGGGTCAAGCAGATACTAGTGAATGAGTGAACTCTACCATGGACAGATCTAAAGGTGGCTTTCTCTTTGATAATCTAATCAAATTACTGTCAAATGCCAAGACAGCTAGCCTTTAAGACAATTCATTTGCATAGCCTGAGCTATTAATGAACAAGGATCTATTTTGTTCATATCCAAATATTTATGCTTTTTTTGAAGTTACCACACATAAAAACGGTGGTTCTTTGTACCACCCTATGTTACTAACACCTAAGTAGAAGGAAAAGACAAATTTTCTATAAAAAAAGGTAACCACATAAGGATAATCAAAAGTTCTAACTGGGGTATTTCAGCCAGTTAGAATCTCCTAGCTATCAAATATACACATTCAATGTCACCAGAGGGAAGTGGTGAAGAACACCGCCCTTTGGAATCAGGAGGCCTGCATCTTACTTCTGATGCTACTTCACTTTGTGGATTTATGCAGGTTAATTTATTTCTCTAAAGTTTTAAATTTCTTCATTCATGAAATTGAGACCTATCTTACAGAGTGGTGGTAGGGCTCTAATGGGCATTGCTCTGCCTTTTTTCTTAGTGGGAGGGATGGGGGATGAGGAGAGGAGTGGGGAGATTGCTTGCTTTATCTGTTGCCTTGGTAATTGGGGTAATTAACAGTGAACCTCCCATTTTTTGAAATATGTGTATGTGGTAGAAAATAAATGGCCTCTTCCAGGCCTCAGAGAGGCAACGGTGAAGTATTTGGTAGGCTTTGTGGTTTGGAACATCTCAAGCAGGTATTCCCAGTTGTTATTTAATGTAACTCATTAGGTTTAATGTTCATTTTAACTGCCTACTTATAAGCATTTTTGCATTTTTTGCAGTTTGAAGTAGTGTGGTCCATGAATGATTATAACTCTTATTACAGGCTTAATGTTTCCAAATTCTGGACGATTATTCTTTTGTCTTGACTACTCCAGAAACATACTCCCCCATAAGAGAAAAGTAATATTGATTCAGCCAATGCTTACTGAACACCTATTGGCAGGTATATTTTGGGGCACTGGATGGATGGATGCAAAGAAAAGTCAAACAGTCTTTTTGGCCTGTAAGGAGCTTACTGTGATGTGTGACTGAGTGTTAACTTGATTGCATTGAGGGATACAGAGTATTGATCCTGGGTGTGTCTGTGTGGGTGTTGCCCAAAAGAGATTAAATATGTGAGTCAGTGGGCTGGGGAAGGCAGATCCACCCTTAATCTGGTGGGCACAATCTAATTAGCTTCCGGCAAATATAAAGCAGGCAGATAAACATGAAAAGGAGAGAGGAGACAAGCCTCCCAGCCTACATCTTTCTCCCATGCTGGATCCTTCTTGCCCTCAAACATCTGACTCCAAGTTCTGCAGTTTTGGGACCTGGACTGGCTCTCCTTGCTCCTCAGCTTACAGACAGCCTATTGTGGGACCTTGTGATTGTGTAAGTTAATACTTAATAAACTCCCTAAGATATATATGTCTTATTAGTTATATCCCTCTAAGAGAACCCTAATACAGATTTTGGTACCAGGAGTGGTTCTAGAGGAACAGAATATTAAGAATGGAGTTCTTTCGTTGGTTTTGGGGTTTCTGGAGTTGGCTGCTTAATATGATTAGACCCAAAAATGCTAAGGACTCTACTTCTAATGATATAGAAAATACTGATAGTCCTTGGCAGAAATTGTTTAGAGAGTTATGCAAAATAAATGCATTTGACACTCCTGACTCACTGCTCGTGAGAGGCAAGGAGTTTAGTGACTCTGTACATAGTACATTTGACCATATGTGGAGAACCAAGGAACACAATGAAGCTGGTTGGTTGCTCCTAAGTTCAATGGACAAAGTGATTAAAGAAAATGATTAACTCATGGTTTCTGTCTTCCGGCTTCAGAAGCAGATACTGAGCTTCAAATCTGCTAAGATTACCCTAAGTGAGAGTCTTATCTCCTGTAGAGAATGAGCCAAAATTTTGGAAAAACAGACACAAGCTCTTAAAGGCAGCCCACTGTGAGTGAGCTGGAAATGCCTGATCTCCCTTGGCTTAATGTAGAGGAAGAAATCCAAAGGCTTAGGGAGATTGGGGTGGTGGAGTGGATTAGTACCTTTAGACCTACTCATCCCAGCTGGGAGGGTCCAGAAGACATACTCTTGACTGCCTTGCAAAATAGACTTGGGAGGGCAGCATCTGCATCTTTGAAGAGCCCTGTAATTGTTCTTCTCTGTATGTCAGATCTAATGGTGGGAACCACAGTCACTCAACTACAAAATTTAAATATAATTGGAATAATTGGATCCAGAGGTGGCAGGGGCCAGGTGGCAGGGGCCAAGTGGCAGCACTCAACCATCAAAGGCAAGGTGAGCATAGCTACCATAATGGACAGCAGAGGCAAAGTGCCAATCAGAATAGTCTGACTCATGTAGAGCTCTGGCATTGGCTAATCGTGGTGTTCCTAGAAGTGAAATTGATAGGAAGCCTACTGCATCCCTACTTCAATTATACAAACAGAAAACTTCTAGGTTGAGTGGACAAAAGACTAATTTGAATTATAAAAACAGAGAATCATGGCTCCTCAATCAATTTCCAGACTTGAGCCAGTTTATAGACCCAGAACACTTTGGATAAAGGGATGGCTGGGTCCCCTTGAGGAAGGACCCCACTACATTACCGAAAATTTATGAAGTGGATCTTTGTCTCATCCTTCCCCAAGGAGACCTCTGGCCTTTTACCAGGGTAACTGTGCACTGGGGAAAGGAAAATGATCAGACATTTCAGGGACTACTGGACACTGGCTCTGAGCTTACATTGATTCCAGGAAACCCAAAACATCATTGTGGTCCTCCAGTTAAGCTAGGGGGTTATGGAGGTCAGATAATTAATGGAGTTTTAGCTCAGGTCCAACTTATAGTAGGTCCCTGGACTTAACCTGTGGTCATTGACCCAGTGCCAGAAAGCATAATTGGCATAGGCACACTTAGCAGCTGGCAGAACCCCCACATTGGCTCTCTGACTAGTAGGGTGAGGGCTATTATGGGGGAAAAGCCCAAATAGAAGCCATTAGAGATGCCTCTACCTAGAAAAACAGTAAATCAAAAACAATATCACATGCCTAGAGGGACTGCAGAGATTAGTGCCACCATCAAGGACTTGAAAGACGCAGGGATGGTGATTCCCACCACGTTCCCATTTAACTCTCCCATTTGGCCTGTGCAGAAGACAGATGGATCTTGGAGAATGGCAGTGGATTATCGTAAGCTTAACCAAGTGGTGACTCCAATTGCAGCTACTGTACCAGATGTGGTTTCATTGCTTGAGCAAATTAACACATCTCCTGGTACTTGGTATATAGCCATGGACTTGGCAAATGCCTTTTTCTCCATTCCTGTCCATAAGGCCCACTGGAAGCAATTTGCCTTCAGCTGGCAAGGCCAGCAATATAGCTTTACTGTCCTATCTCAGGGGTATATCAACTCTCTGGCTTTGTGTCATAATCTTATTCAGAGAGACCTTGATCGCTTTTCACTTCTGCAAGATATCACTCTGGTCCATTACACTGATGTAATGCTGATTGGATTCAGAGAACAAGAAGTAGCAAACACACTAGACTTATTGGTGGGACATGTGCAAGCCAGAGGTTAAGAAATAAATCCAACTAAAATTCAGGGACCTCTTACCCCAGTAAAATTTCTAGGGGTCCAGTGGTGTGGGGCCTGTTGAGATATTCCTTCTGAGGTGAAGGATAAGTTGCTGCATTTGGCCCCTCCTACAACCAAGAAAGAGGCACAATGCTTAGTGGGCCTATTTGGATTTTGGAGGCACCACATTCCTTATTTGGGTGTGTTACTTTGGTCCATTTATTGAGTGACTCGAAAAGCTGCCAGTTTTGAGTGGGGTCCAGAACAGGAGAAGGCTCTGCAACAGGTCCAGGCTGCCGTGCAAGCTGCTCTCCCACTTGGGCTATATGACCCAGCAGATCCAGTGGTGGTTGAGATGTCAGTGGCAGATAGGGATGCTGTCTGGAGCCTTTGGCAGGCCCCCATAGGTGAATCACAGTGGAGCCCTCTAGGACTTTGTAGCAAGACCCTGCCATCTTCTGCAGATAACTACTCTCCTTTTGAGATACAGCTCTTGGTCTGTTACTGGGCTTTGGTGGAAAATGAACGTTTAACTGTGGGTCATCAAGTCACCACGCAACCTGAACTTCCTATTATGAACTGGGTGCTTTCTGACCAATCTAGCCATTGGTGGGTTGTGCACAGCAGCATTCCATCATGAAACAGAAGTGGTATATACTTGATCTGGCTCAAGCAGGTACTGAAGGCACAAGTAAGTTACACAAGGAAGTGGCTCAAATGCCCATGGTCTCCACTCCTGCCACCCTGCCTTCTCTCCCCCAGCCTGCACCCATGGCCTAATGGGGAGTTCCCTATGATCAGTTGACAGAGGAGGAGAAGACTAGGGCCTATTCACAGATGGTTCCGCATGGTATGCAGGCACCACAAGAAAGTGGACAGCTGTAGCACTACAGCCCCTTTCTAGGACATCCCTGAAGGACAGAGGTGAAGGGAAATCTTCCCAGTGGGCAGAACTTCGAGCAGTGCAGCTGGTTGTGCACTTTGCATGGAAGGAGAAATGGCCCAATATGTGATTATATACCAATTCATGGGCTGTAGTCAATGGCTTGGCTAGATGGTCAGGGACTTGGAAGAAGCATGATTGGAAAATTGCTGACAAAGAAATTTCGGAAAGAGGTATGTGGATGGACTTTTCTGAGTGGTCAAAAACGGTGAAGCTATTTGTATCCCATGTAAGTGCTCACCAACGGGTGACCTCAGTGGAGGAGGAGTTTAATAATCAGATGAATAGGATGATCTGTTCTGTGGACTCACTCAGCGTCTTTCCCCAGCCACCCCTGTCATCACCCAATAGTCCCATGAACAAAGTGGCCATGGTGGCAGGGATGGAGGTTACGCACGGGCTCAGCAACATGGACTTCCACTCACCAAGGCTGACCTGGCTATCACTGCTGAGGGCCCAAACTGCCAGCAGCAGAGACCAGCACTGAGCCTCCAATATGGCACTATTCCTCAGGGTGATCAGCCAGCTACCTGGTGGCAGGTTGATTATATTGGACCTCTTCCATCATGGAAAGGGCAGAGGTTTGTCCTCACTGGAATAGACATTTACTCCAGATATGGGTTTGCCTATCCTGCATGCAATGCTTCTGCCAAGACAACCATCTGTGGACTCACGGAATGCCTTATCCACCATCATGGTATTCCATGCAGCATTGCCTCTGACCAAGGCACTCACTTCATGGCTAAAGAAGTGAGGCAGTGGGCTCATGCTCACGGAATTTACTGGTCTTACCATGTTCCCCATCTTCCTGAAGCAGTTGGATTGACAGAATGGTGGAATGGCCTTTTGAAGTCACAATTACAATGCCAGCTAGGTGACAATACTTTGCAGGACTGGGGCAAATTTCTCCAGAGGGCCATGTATGCTCTGAATCAGCATCCAATATATGGTACTGTTTCTTCTATAGCCAGGATTCACAGGTCCAAGAATGAAGGGGCGGAAGTGGAAGAGGCACCACTCACCATCACCCCTACTGAATTAGCAAAATTTTTGCTTCCTGTTCCCTCGACATTACATTCTGCTGGCCTAGAGGTCTTAGTTCCAGAGGGAGGAATGCTGTCACCAGGAAACACAACAATGATTTCATTAAACTGGAAGTTAAGATTGCCACCTGGACAGTTTGGGATCCTCTTACCTTTAAGTCAACAGGCTAAGAAGGGAGTTACAGTGTTGGCTAGGGTGATTGACCCAGACTATCAAGATGAAATCAGTCTACTACTCCACAGCAGAGGTAAGGAAGACTACATATGGAACACAGGAGACCCATTACGGCATCTCTCAGCATTACCATGCCCTGTGATTAAGGTCAACGGGAAACTACAACAGCCCAATCCAGGCAGGACTACAAATGGTCCAGACCCTTCAGGAATGAAGGTTTGGGTCACTCCACTAGGGAAAAAAATCACGATCTGCTGAGGTGCTTGCTGTAGGCAAAAGGAATACTGAATGGGTAGAAGGTAGTCATCAATACCAGCTACGACCATGTGACCAGTTGCAGAAACAGAGACTGTAATTGTCATGAGTATTTCCTCCTTCTTTTGTTAAAAACATGTTTGTGTACGTATACACTTGTGCTAAGAAAATATCTTCATTTTATTTCCTTTTCCTTTATCATGTGACATAAGATTTATTGACTTCATATCAGCCTTAAGTATTGTTAACTTTATGCAATAGTATTTGTGTTGGGGATTGGTGCATTTCTGGTTGTACGAAGGATAGTTGTATTTTGTTATGCACAATTATGACCTCACTATTGTCTTTATTTGAAGATTATGTATGATCTCAGGAGATGTATATGGGTTCAAGTTGACAAGGGGTAGGCTTTTTGATGGTTAATACTGAGTGTTATCTTGATTGCATTGAGGGATACAGAGTATTGATCCTGGGTGTGTCTGTGTGAGCATTGCCCAAAAGATATTAAACATTTGAGTCAGTGGGCTGCGGAAGGCAGATCCACCCTTAATCTGGTGGGCATAATCTAATCTGCTTCTGGCGAATATAAAGCAGGCAGAAAAACACAAAAAGGAGGGCCGAGCCTAGCCTCCCAGCCTACATCTTTCTCCCATGCTGAATGCTTCCTGCCCTCAAACATCCGACTCCAATTTCTTCAGTTTTGGGACTTGGACTGGCTCTCCTTGCTCCTCAGTTTACAGACAGCCTATTGTGGGACCTTGTGACCAAGTAAGTTAATACTTAATAAACTCCCCTTTATAGATATATATGAGATATATGGCATATATATGTATATATCTCATATATATCTCATATATAGCATATATATGAGCTATATCTCATATATAGCATATATGTATATATATGTATATATGTCATACATATGTACATATATATACACACACTATTAGTTCTGTCCCTCTAAGACAGCCTTAATACATTACCCTCTAGTTTTCACTGTCACCAACCAACAGAGTCAGCATCATCCAGGGACTTGTCAGATATGTACATTCTCGGGCCCCACTCCAGACAGAAAGAATCAGAGACTCTGGGGGTGACCCCCAGGTGTTTCTGTGTTTGAACAAGCCCTCTTCAAGTATCATTCTCATGTCAAAGCAAGAAATACGTCATTAGCTTATTGAGTTAAATCTAAAAGTACCTTTTGCCCTTCAGGGAAACAGAGGCCCAGAGGTCACAGGAGAAGTTGGTGGAGTAACTGCAACCAGAACTCAGGTCTCCCGTCCACAATGGCCAATGACCTTTCTACTTCTTTTCTGATGCTTTAATCCCTAAATCTGATAGGAAGTCCCAAGCATTACCAGCCCAAAGTGCAAACACCGGTTTTCGAAGAGCAGAAAAAGAAAGAACCTACTCTCTTTGAAAATAAGGACCACCAGGAAAAACTAACATCTGATCAAAATCATTCTGTAAACAAGCAGTCCCAAGCCTTTAATACATTTCCAAGTTATATTTACAAGTTACATTTTATAAAAATTTGTGGGGGAGGGGTGCTGGGTAGAAATAAATGACTAGAATAATATTTGGAAGAATATACAGTTAAAGATATGTTAATAGTGGCTCCCCCTCCATAGCAGATTATGGATAACCTTTATTTTTTTCTTTGTATTTTCCTGAATTGTTTTCAATAGCTAAATATTACTTTTGGAATCAGGGGAAAAGTTAAAATTGTTTTTTGAAATATTATATCCATATCACTCAACACGAAAGTTTATTTTGTAATTCTAGTTCTTTCCATACAGCAGGATAGTGTGTGTATAGTAATTATTTATATCATGCCATATGTTACAATGAAGATGAAATTTGGTAAATATATTCCTTCCAGCTGGTACTGAAAATGAAGAGGTTAAATGCATTCCTAGGTTCAGAACACTATGAATTAAGCTAACTGCGAAGCTAAAGGAAAAATTAATCCCAGTATTGAGATCTCTGAGAGCATCCTTTTGAAAAACGTTTATGTGACACACAGCTCCTTATTCCCGTCCCCCTGATATTTAACCCCTGGCACAAAACAGAATGTTCAGCAATTCCTGGCAAAGTCTTAGGAGTTGGGGATAAAATGCATGGGAGAAGATGAGAGACATAAGAAATGGAATGATCCTACTTTCACATAAAATGATGTCCCTGTAGACAATGAGACATCCAAAATTACTGGCAAATTTCATTGTCCACAATAACCTTAAATTTATTTTTCTTTCTCAAGAAAGGTCTATTCACTTCAAAAACATCTATGTTGGAGATCTTATTCTGCAAATCCAAAATAAATAAATAATTAAAATGGACTCATTTAAATAAACATTTCTGCCACAAAAGCATTGTCGTAATGTTTCACTTGATAAGATGAATTTATTGCTTCAAAGAAAATCTAGTCTTGTTTTACTGAAACTCTCAGCAATATAAATTCACTGAATGTTAACTGAAATTCCTTAAAGAAAATCATAAGTAAAGTTAAGATCTGCCAGAATAAATATATAAAAGGAAACACCGGTGACCTCTCTCCTTCATCACAATACCTCCCAACAGCTGACTTTTCTAGAACTCACAGACTCTTTCAGAAAAGGCCGAGTTATTGGGAATAGATTCTCTCTACATATACATAGTTTATGGTGCCTGAGATCATATTTACAGGACAATTTAGCTTAACAATGGTACAGGATCAAAAAACTCAGAATCTATCATCTTGGCTTTCTCTAATTTAGTATGCAAGATTTGGCTTACAAAGATTTCTCTCTCAAGAGTCTCACCAAATGTCCCTCAGCCCTCTACTTTCCTTCACAGAGTAGTCCCACCCATTGAAAAAGTAATAAATTAATAAAGAATATTCATCTTACAGAAAGTTTCCCACCAACGTCCCAGTTCCCACTCCATGTAATTACCTATTTGCCTATGAAAATTGATCTATAAGAGCCGTGTTGTCAACACATTAAACCTAACAGTTCCCTTTCAGTCTTACACTTTTTGACAGACCATACACACACAAACTTGTAGCTCATTCTCTAACTCCATTTTGATACTTACAAGCCCAGTTCTTCCATCTCTCACTTTCTCTGGAGAGAAAAGGGTCCAGTGGTAGGTTTTACCTAATCTCGATTATTTTTGCAGTTTTTCTTTGGTTAAAGGTATTGATCAGAACTCACCTCCCAAGCATTGATAATTCCGAGCCGACGAGACCCCAAATATCTTCAGTTTGTAACATAGAAATGCCACTGGTCTCAACGACAGAGAAGGAAAATACTACTCCGTCAAATTAAGAAGAAAAAAAAAATAAAGAAATACAGCAGCTTTCATTCTGAACAAAATTAAATTTTCTGGGTCACTTTCCCTGTCTCACTGGGCCACTTTTTTACGCAGCCTGCCGGTGACTGTAAACACAGTCTCTTCACTCCTCACGCAACCAGTTCAGTTGTCATCCTCTCCAAGCGAATAGCCACGGCGTCCTTTGCTAGCGCAGTTCCCAAACAACAAACCTCCCCACCCGCCCCTGCCCTCCACACCTCACCGCGGAGACTCGCTTTCTTTTCTTCCAAACCACAAATGGGCGAGCTTGCTCAGAGAAAAAGTTAATGAATGCCTGATTTAGAGGCAAAGCTGCCCTACCTGCGATCACAACATCGGAAGACTGGAAGTATCTAAAAGCGCCATCCTCTGCGCTCTCGTCCCCGTCGGTGTGCGCTTCACACGCAGAAACCCAGGAACATGATTTATATGCAGACCTGCACCCATCCCACACAAGTCCACACGCCAGCTTGCCTAACCACTTATGTAAGCTCGTGCTTCCACAGTCCCAAACTGCAGACACACACACACGGGCACCTGTCACGCATCTGAAATGGACAAGCACCCACACCCAGGAAATGAAATCAACACATATTAATGGGGTGGGGAGGGAGGATACTGTTTTAAACCATGTTTTCCCCCATTTGTTTCTTGCCCATTTTTTGTCACAACTACAATTACCTTAGCAACCAAAGAATTGCCTTGACTCTCCCTCCGGCTCCTGAATTTCTCCTAAAGCCAACCTTGCGCCAGGTTCATGATAAAGCTGGAGAAGCCCAGGAAACCGGGGACCGGCAGCCTCTTGGGGGCGGAGGGGAAGTCTAGTCCGTCTCCGCGCCGCTCCCCACAACCTCGCCTCCTCTTTCCGAGTTTCCGTGGTGGCGAGCGCAGGGGCTCAGCGAGAGGAAAGCGAAGCCCCGGGCCCGCGAGGACGCGCGGCGCGTCTCATGGTGCCAGGACGCGGGGCGCACAGGGTGTCTCCGGCGCGCACCGGGCTGGCCTGGCTCTCCGCGCTCCCGGGCGTTCGCCGCTCGCCCGCCTCTGCCCGCCCGGGCCGGCAAGGACTGTGCGGAGGTCGGTCCGTCCCCTCGGCGCCCGGCGGCTCCGGCGGCTGTAGGAACGCGGCGCCCGGGCGGAGCTCTCGCCGCCGAGCAGGGCCGAGCGCTAGGAGCTGCCCCAACTCGCGAAGCCGTTCAGCTCCGCGGCCCGCGAGCTGCTGCAGCGGCGCCCGCTGTCGGATGCCGAGCGGAGCTGCAGCCCAGTGCCCCGCGCACCTGGGCGCCGGCACCTGGACCCGGACCGCGTGCTGCAGGGAGGGGCCGGCGGGCGGGGACCGGCACCTGAGCGCGTCCCGAGGGCGCCGCCGCCCGGCTCACCTGTTCCCAGAGCCGCGGAAGGCGCAGACCGTGATTTGACGGAGGAGGAGAAAACCTAGAAATTCCTCATCCTCGAGAAGCCGTGGAGAAAACCGAGAGACTGGCTCGACCGGGCGGAGACTCCTTTAGTCAATTCCAAACTGGCCCCGTCCGGAAACTTCAGCGGCGTCAAGATTCTCTTAGGGATTCCCGGTCCGGGGTGAGGCAGCTTCTGAATCTCCGTCACTGACGTGTTGCTGGCGCCCTCTAAATTAAAACGGGACACCGCGATCGTCAGCGATATTGTTCCTAATCTCGTCATTTTTATTTATTCAACATGCACACCACACGCTGCATTTGGAGTATTATAGGATGATTCCTATCTGGAACACTACAAAGAACTTTCGAGAAAATTAACTCAAATATTCTTGGGGGAAGAAGAAAAAAGTTGAAGACAGAAAATGAGAAAATAACTTGAACTGCTGCCTTTTTTAACATGGGAGTTTTGAAATGCGATGTGTACTTAGGTTCAGGAAGCTGCAGGTGGAAATAGGACACGACCATTAGTGCTGGACGGTAACCATGGGATTTGTGTGCAATATCAATGCTATCAATATCAAGAATAAATTTGAGATTTAGTCCTGAATTGTAGTGTGTCACCAGAAAAGGGGGAAAATACTTGAAATAAAATACCTAAATGCCTTTAAGGACAGATGACCTGGACTCCTCATTCACATGGGTCCAGAAGTTAAAGAGTAAAGTCTCTTTCCCAAATTGTATCTTTTCCCACCATTCTACATTGATTAATGGATGTATTCATTCTTTCCTTCAATAGACAAATAGCACCTGCTCTGTATTAGACCCTCTTCTAACATTAGAAATGGATAATAAAGGAAACAGCCTGTGCCCTGAAGCCTTAGTGTCGAATGGGATAATACACAAGCAGACATGTGTGTTATGGTAGGCTTAGTCCACGAGAAGAGCCACAGAAACTGTGTGGGGGAAACCTACAACCAAGAGATGCCATACCCAGCCTAGTGAGGAAAATAGAATTGTAACAGATGTCCCAGTTAGTTATTAAAGCTGAAATATAAAGCATTTCCTTCCTCAGGCTCAATACTTGGCTCAAGCCGGTTGTGGACCTGGCTGTGGCAGTTTGCCACAGTTAAAGAATAGGCCGTGCATGGAGCGAAAGGTAGTGACTAGGGAAACTTCCGCTTTGAAGAATTCTGCCTTTTTTTTTTTTTTTTTTTTTTTTGAGACGTAGTTTTGCTCTTGTTGCCCAGGCTGGAGTGTGGTGGTGCAATCTTGGCTCACTGCAACCTCCGCCTCCCAGATTGAAGCGATTCTCCTGCCTCAGCCTCCCAAGTAGCTGGGATTACAGGTGCCTGCCAGCTAATTTTTTGTGTGTTTTTAATAGAGATGGGGTTTCATCATGTTGGCCAAGCTGGTCTCGACTTCCTGACCTCAGGTGATCCACCTGCCTTGGCCACCCAAAGTGCTGGAATTACAGACTTGAGCCACCACACCCAGCCGGAGCTCTGCATTTCTGAGGCTAGCAGCTCCTTGAGGGCTGAGTAGAGCATAAAGGAATAATTCTGTGGAAGTATGAACAGCAGGCTCCACGCTCATCAGAAGAAAGTCTTACTGTGTACTTCTCTTTAAAAAAAAATATGTGAAATCAGATATTTATAGGAGTTAAATATGTATTTTCATATTGATACATTTTGTGTATTATATGGGATTCCTGATATATCTATGTAGTGTGGTTTCTTATACATAAAATATCCCATTTCATATATATGTGTATATATGTGGGGGTATTTTATATATGTGTATGTAATAGAGACAGGACACACTTTTTTGCTGACATGGCCAAGAGATTGGTTTACATGCTAGGGAACTGAGCCAACAAGTAGATACATTAAGAAAATTGGAGCTGGTCATCTCACTGCTGGAGAAGGGAATTACCAGTATAGAAAGGCAAGAGATCTAGTTATGTGGCTTGAAATTGGAGATGATTTTGAATCCAAAAAGATTATAGATAGACAGAAAAATATAAGTGTATATGTGTCTGTATATGGTGATATATTTCCTAGGTTTGTCGCCTTAGAAGGCCTAAAAGTAACGGCACCCCAGTAGCAATGAACACACCTAACACTCAGACATTGGTTTCTTAATACCATCCTCCACTAAAAGGAACCATGGTTCCTTGGTATAGTAGATGAAACTAGAATAATTTGTTGTGCAAGGAAATGAAAAAGTACTTAAAGAATTATGGAGACAGGTCAAAAGAATACCGAAGTCAGCTTGAAGGGATTCCTGTTGGCCAAATCTTGGATAATTTAAGGAGTAAAATAGTTAATGACAAATTTAACCCTTTGAGTAAAATAAGAGTCCATGAGTCCATGCTGATAGAAACACTGAAGGGAACTCTATAGTAGAATGCAACTAATAAAAGAAGAAAAGATAGAATCAGAAAACCACCATTTGGCAACCACCATCTTAATAATTGATTCAGGCCAGAATCATCAATAGATGCTAAAATTGGTGGGCAAATTTTGATGGGGAACAGGATATTTACATAGTCTCAAAGTATATCTCTAAAAACGTTCATTAATACATCATTAATTATTAATAAGTACAGCATACTTATTACTTAACATGCAGCTGTAATACTTGGGAGATATCATCTTAATCAGCTGGTAAATTTTTACATGAATGAAAACCAATGATGGGACAAATCAGCCTTGTGCTGCATCCTGATATGATATGCTGAGAATGTAGTGTCACTTCTTATGCGTAAATAAGGATAAAACATCAGACAAATGCAAATTGAAAGAAAAATCAAGTAACTGGCCTGTATTCTTTAAAAATGTCAAGACTATGATAGTAAAGATTGTTCCAGATTGAAGGATGCTAAAGAGATGAGACAACTAAATGCAGCACGTGATCTTGAATGGGATCCAAAACCTATAAATGACTTTTGTGGCACAATCAGTGGATTCTGTGGATTCGATGGATTAAATTGGATCATTGTTATTTTCCTGATGTTGTACTCAAGGTATGTAGTAGAGTGTTCTTGTTTTTAGGAAGGACAAACTGAAATATGAAGTGGTAAAGGGGTATCACATCTGCAACTTACCCTCAGAAGATGGTAAGGAAGCTCTTTGAATCATTTTTGTAGCTTTTATAATTTATTATAACATTATTTCAAAATGAAAGGTTAAAAATATACATTAAAGTATAATTATTTTTACCAAATTGAAAAAATTGCCTTCCCTTTTCTAAAATGATCACCATGGGTTTATTTTAAGAATCAACTCATGACTGGCTGTACTAAAAATATGAATTGATCTATTACTTTGTGAATATATACAATAATGTGATTCGGCCCAAAATTTTGTTCATCCATTCAGCAATTACTTATTAAGGACACACTGCATGCAAGGATCCTGAAATTCATCTAAAGTATCAAGTGAAATAATATTTATAGGTAAAACCCTGATTATTTTGATTACTTCATTATCAAGTGAGGAGTTGCAGGAAAGTGTGTAATAGAATTGATTGTGGTATAGCTCTCAAAACAGGTGATAAATTGAACAGAAGAATGGAAATGAGTTGGCAATTTAGTTTCAATAACTTCATTGACAGGCCAAGGTAGAAAACTATTGTGTTGATGCATTTGGTGCATATATTGATAGTGGTGGCTTTGCGGAGGATAATGAGTTTTGGGTCATATGGCCCATTGACCAAGACTGCACATTCATGACATTTGACAGCTGATGATACTTTTCCTCAAACTCCCACATTTTCTTATTTTCACTCTTAAGTGTAGTCTTCTTCTGAGAGCTAAGGACTCTTTTCTTTGCGTTTTGGCAATAAAGGGAGAAAAGATTCCAGGTCACTTTTGCTTCATGTTAAATCCTGAAAGAAAATAAATGCCTGATTAGACATGTTAGAAATTGGTTCTTTCAGAGCAAGGCTCAAAGGGCACAGAATTAGTAACACCTGGGCTACTTATTAAAACTTAGCAATAAAGATTATTGAACAACCAGGTGCAGTGGCACACACCTACAATCCCAGCTAACTCAGAAAGCTGAGGCGGGAGGATCGCTTGAGTCCAGGAGTTTGAATCCAGCCTAGGAAACACAGTGATACCCTGTCTCTAAAAAATTAAAAATAAACAAATTGGATCTGTTTCTTAAATAGATGGTAATTATTTCTGAGGTTAAAAACAAAAAGATTCTTGAACTTCATCTCAGACCTGATAAGTCACAATTTCTAGTGATGGAACTGGGGCATCTACTTTTGAAGAATTTGTGAATCACAGCCTGTGGTGTCCTTCCTTCATAGAATGCCCAGCATTCCTGTTACCACTAATTGCATAATCCCCATCTCAAGAAGAGTGGATGGCAAGCAAATTGATTACAGTGTGAAGTAGATTTTTTTTCTCTTTGCAATGTGAAGTGGATTTTTTCTCTTTCCAGTATTAGCACTTGATCTACAGTTTTGAAAACCATGTGTCTGAGAATGAATGTGTTTATATCACAGTGCTAGAATAGTTATGTTTTCAGACTTGGAAATAATGTTATGTCAGAGTGCAATGCATATTTACAGAGTCCCATGCTTAATAATCAGAGTGCAGGGATGTGTATATGTACAGCCAATACACACGGGATAAAATCTACATCAACAATAACAAGTTTTTAAAAACCTACACCAGGCCCAAAATAACCATGGGCTGCTGTTCACGCCAATTGTTTGGACTGAGCTTCTTTACCTAGGCATCTCCTAGACACTCTCATGCACTGCCTTCCCGAAGCTTGTAGTCAGAATTATCACAGAATAGGCAGGTACACATGTAATATGACTTGAAAAGTGGACAGGTCTCCTTAACCAAAAATATCCGACTTCTGTCCCCTTCCTACTAGATGCTGGGATTTCTACAGTTGATTAGAATCAGTGACAGGCGTATTTGGTTAGGACCATGGTAAATAGGCAGGGGATATACTTCAATAAGAAGGATCCCTTATAGAGTCAATATGTGTCCATTGAAACCCTATAAAAAGTCCTAGTCATATATGACCACAGGTAACCCAAAAAGCTAAGGACACTAAAATTAAATGCATAATACCCTGGAAAACAAGAGAAAGCCTGTTTCTTAAGGAGAACTATATTCTAATTAATTGAAGTCCTTTTGCTGGTATTTAAGAACCAGAGTTCAACTCACATGGTATTGTCAGCCCTCTTACAAGTCCTATATTTTCCAGCTCTTCATTGATATTCTTTTTCATTTTTCTTCTTTTTCATTTTTGAGACAGAGTCTCACTCTGTCACTCAGCCTGGAGTGCAATGGCGTGATCTCGGCTCACTGCGACCTCTGCCTCCTGGGTTCAAGCGATTCTCCTGCCTCAGCCTCCCAAGTAGCTGAGACTACAGGCATGCACCACCACATCTGGGTAGTTTTTGTATTTTTAGTAGAGACAGGGTTTCGCCATGTTGGCCAGACTGGTCTAGAACCCCTGACCTCAGGTGATCCACCCACCTCAGCCTCCCAAAGTGCTAGGATTACAGGCAGGGGCCACAGCGCCTAGCCTCTTCACTGATATTCTAAAGAACATAGAAATGAAATTTATAAGATAATTTGAAATCAGTATGCCTCCAACTTTGCTTTTTTCCCTCAAGATTGCTTTGACTATTTAGAATCTTTGTGCTTCCGTATGAGTTTCTAAGTTGTGTTTTTCTATTTCTGTGAAAAATACCATTGGAATTTTGATAGTGATCGTGCTGAATCTGTATATCACTTTGGGTAGCATATACATTTTGACAATATTAATGTTTCTAGTTCATGAACACGAGATATCTTTCCATTTATTTGTGTCTTCTTTAATTTATTTTTATCAATGCTTTATAGTTTTCTATGTACAGATCTTTTACTTCCTTGGTTAAATTTATTTGTAAGCATTTTATTCTTTTTGATGCTATCATAAGTGGGATTGTTTCATTAATTTATTTTTTGATAGATCATCATTAGTATATTGAAATGCAATTGATTTTTATGTGATTTTTGTAAGCTATAGTAATCAAGACAGTATGATACTGTCATAAAAACAGACACAAAGACCAATGGAATGAAAAGGAAGCCCAGAAATAAACCTAATAATATAATATAATATAAAGTCATCTAATTTTTGACGAAGGCCCCAAGAAAATGCACTGGGAAAAAGGAGAACCTCTTAAATAAATGGTACTGGGAAAACTGGATATCCACATGGAAAAGAATGAAATTGGACCCTTACCTTACACCATAGACGAAAGTCAACTCAAAATGGATTAAAGACCTAAACATAGACCAGAAACTGTAAAACTCATAGAAGAAAGCATAGGGGAAAGCTCCTTGACATTGGCCTAAGCAATAAGCTTGTTGGATATTATACCAAAGACTCAGGCAATAAAGGCAAAAATAAACAAGTGGGACTACATCAAACTAAAAGGCTTCTGTAAAGCAAAGGAAACAATCAGCAGGGTGAACAGGCAACCTATGGAATGGGAAGAAATATCTGCAAACCTTATGTCTAATAAGGGGTTAATATTCAAAATGTATTAGGAACTCAAACAATTCAATAGCAAGAAAACAATCTGATTAGAAAATGAGCAAAGAACTTGAATAGACATTTTTTTAAAAAGACATAAAAATGGCCAACCAGTATATGAAAAGAATATTCAACATCATTAAATCATCAGAGAAATGCAAACCAAAACCACAATGAGTATCACTCCCTGCCTATTAGAATGGCTATCATAAAAAAAGACAACATAACAAGTGTTGGCAAGGATGTGGAAAAAAGGGTACACTGTTGGTAGGAATGTAAACTAGTAGAACCATTATGGAAAACATGTGAAGTTTCCCTTAAAAATTAAAAATAGGACTGCCATACGACCCAGCAGTCCCACTACTTGGTATCTACTGAAAACAAATAAAATCCATGATGCTGAAGAGGTATCTGCAGTGCCATGTTTATTGAAGCATTGTTAACAATATTCTGGTTATGGAAATGTTTAAGTGTCCATCAGTGGATGAATGGATAAAGAAACTGTTATTATATAGATTTAGATATACAGACATATACATTCCATATACATGGAATATTTTTCAGCCTTAAAAAAGGAGATTCTGTCATTTGCTACTATATGAATGAAACTGAAAGACTTTATTCTAAGTAAAATAAGCTAGACTCTAAGAAAGGAAAATATTGCATGATCTCACTTATATGTGGAATCTTTAAAAAGTCAAATACATAGAAACAGAGAGCATAACAGTGGTTACCAAGGGCAGGTGGGGGGCATTGAAATGGGAGGATGTAGGTCAAAAGGGACAAAATAGCAGTTATGTAGGATGAGTACGTCTAGGAATCTACTGTACAGCATGAGGGCTATTATTGTCTTGTGCACTGGAAATTTGCTACGAGAGCAGATTTTAGGTGCTTTAACCAAGCACACCAAAAAGGTAACTAGGTAAGTGATGGAAATGTTAATTTGCTTGACTGTAGTAATGATACTTTATGTATGCATATTACAACATCATGTTGTACACCTTAAACCTAGAAAAAAATTTAATTACAAAACTACCAGCCTGGGCAACATGGCAAGACCCCATCTCTACAAAAATTTTAAAAATTAGCTGGGCATAGTGGCACAAGCCTGTTGTCCCAGCTACTGGGGAGGCTGAGGTGGGAGAATCACTTGAGCCCAGGAGGCCGAGGCTGCAGTAAGCCATGATTGCACCACTGCACTCCAGCCTGGGCAACATAGCAAGGCACTGTCTCAAAAAATAAATGAATGGATGAATGAATAATAAATAAATAATAGGAAGAAATTTCTGCCATTTCCCCAAACAAAAGCCTGGGCAGGTTACCCTGTCTCTCAAGACAACAGAACTATTCCCTGTGTAGATCATGAAGGTTTCCTGCAATGTCCTTTGTCCCTTCTTCCACCATGTCCCAAGACCCAGAGGTAGTTTTCTCTTTAATCTGTAGAACATTTTAATGCTCCCCCAAAAAGTTCCCTCATTCCCCTTTGGATCCAGTCACCTCCCTCCTCCCTGGCCCCTGGTGACTACTGATCTGTTTTCTGTCGCTATGGTTTTGCTTTTTCTAGACTGTCATGGAAATTGAATCCTACAGTATGCAGTATTTTGTGTCAGGCTTCTTTTACTTGACATGATGTCTTTTTAAATTCACTCATGATGTCACACGTATCAGCAGTTCATACATTTTTATTGCTGAGTAGTGCTCCCTGTACAGATATATCACAACTTAAAAAAAAAAAAATAGATGTGGGGTCTTGCTATGTTTCCCAGGCTGGCCTCAAACTCCTGGGCTCAATCAATCCTCTCACCTCAGCCTCCCAAGTAGCTGGGATTACAGGTGTACAGCACCATGCCAGCTCTATCACAATTTTTTTTAATCCTGCCTGGCTTCTTTTGATAACTATCATACCTCTGATTTGTGCTACGCCTAGGAGGCCATGCTCCATTTATACTTTGCCTATACACAAAATATATAGACTCTGTAGTAGCCACTGTTTGTTGTCTACCACACCCATTCCCTTTCCCATCCCCATCCCGGACAATTCTCTACTCACTCCTCTGCTGGTTTATCCTCCTTCTAGAAGCCATGACTCAGAGAACACCTAATCCCACCTCCACTAGAGTGGATCTTCATTAGGCTAAGCTAATCATGGCCGTTCCATTTCTGTGGCCATGATACAGAATTATGACCCATAAAAATTGATAGAAAAATATGCTGGGGGCTTTTGGAAAAAGGCTTCTGAGTTTTAGTCCTTGCTCTCCTGTTCTCTTTAGTCCTGCCATCTCCTGATTCCGGGATCAGGAACTTATTCACATAGGAATCCCAAAAAGCTAAACTCTAGCAAGATTTTCAATGGGTTTTCTGAAATGGAATTTTGAGAACTATAACATCTAGGTTCCTTTTTTGTTTGTTTGTTTTTGTTTTTGTTTTTTGTCTTCCCATCACATTTGCTTCTGTGGCAAGCAAACAAAAAGAGCATGGTACAGTCTACAAAATACCTGGCCAGTACTGTTCAAAACTGTCAAGAACATAGTAATTTTTTTAAAAGACCACAGTGATATCTCATTGTGGTTTTGATTTGCATTTCTCTGATGATTAGTGATGTTGAGCATTTTTTCATATACCAGTTGGCTATTTTTATGTCTTATTTTGAGAAATGTCTACTCAGGTCATTTGCCCTTTTTTAATCAGGTTATTTTCTTGCTATTGAGTTTCTCATATATTGTGGACATTATCCCCTTAACAGATAATTTGCAAAGTATTGTAAATATTTTCTCCCATTCCATAGGTTGTCTCTTTACTCTGTTGACTGTTTCCTTTGCTGTGCAGAAGCTTTTTACTTTGATGCAATCTCATTTGTCTATTTTTGCTTTCGTTGCCTGTGCTTTTGGGGTCATAATTAAAAAATCATTGCCCAGAAACTGATGTATTTTAACCTACATTCTAGTAAGATGAAAGTATTTCCATTAGATTTAATATACACATGAGCAGGCAGTTAGTATTTAAAATACCCCAACCAGACATACTTATTCTTCTTAGGATAACTGCCCCAAGTTGATCTGTGTGTGTGTGTGTGTGTGTGTGTGTGTGTGTGCGCGCGCACGCGCGCAAGAAGTAATTAAAGGTTTTAAGTTCTTTTCAATTAACTCTAAATTTTTTTATTTCTATTTCTCCACATTTTGACCTCTTTTTTCAGAAAGTCTTTATTTCCTACCTCTTTCTCTTCAGTAGACCTCGACTCCATCATATACACTCAACCATCAGCCCTCCTCACCAGCTCCATCGCTGACTTGTTCAGTGGGGTTTTCCTTCCATCTTTACTCTCCCCTCAATGGGGACAACACAACTCTCCTCCTTTATATGTGATGTCATTATTCTATAGCAAATTGTGAACACAAAGACGACCAAAAGTAGAGCCTTTAGTAGACTCTTTGGTCTGGATGATAAAGCTGCTGAGCTACCTTGGGTGTGTTAACCACTAGCACAGATTAATCAGTACCCCTGCCTCACCTTTTCCTCAGTCCTGTGGGTAATTCATCTCAAAGACCTGCATCTGCATTCACAGGTGTTAGGATTTGCCTAAACCTAGGGTAGGATGATTAGTTTACCCTGTTCATGCAAGGGTGAGCTGCCTGTGTAATATTTCTAACCTACCTACATATCTTGAACACCACTCATATCAACAATAAAAAATTCTTTCTTTCTTTTTTTTTTTTTTTTTTTTTTTTTATTGAGACAGAGTCTTGCTCTGTTGCCCAGGCTGGAGTGCAGTGGCATGATCTCTGCTCACTGCAACCTCCACCTCCTGGGTTCAAGCTATTCTCCTGCCTCAGACTCCCAAGTAGCTGGGATTACAGGCATGTGCGACTATACCTGGCTAATTTTTATATGTTTAGTAGAGATGGAGTTTCGCCATGTTGGCCAGGCTGGTCTCAAACTCCTGACCTCAAGTGATCCACCCACCTCGGCCTCCCAAAGTGCTGGGCTTACAGGCTTGAGCCACCGTGCCCAGCTTAAAAAATTCTTTCTAATATTCATTATGCTAACTAACAAATCCTCTGGTGTTGATTGGAGATATAGTTGCAGCTGCATATATTAACCTTCTCCCACCCCCAACACACACATGTGTAGGCTTCAGAGAGGAGTTTCTGTGGACTTTCAGACTACTCCTGGAATAGGCATTCCTGGCTAGGAAATTTCAAATATTAGCTTCCTATTTATCTGTCCATTAGACTTAACATACACATCACACACACACACACACACACACACACACACCCTATATCTTGTTGACATACAGGTTAAAATACAGCTTTCTCATCCCCAGAGGAGATCTGCTAAGTCAGAAATGCTGTCACTGGGAGCTTAATATCAGTGCTATAACTAGCTTTATGGATAACTAAGGTCATCCTGAGACACCCTAGAGTTAGAGGAAGGTTGTTGTAAAGAATAAGAGTAGGGGGACCTGCCCTCGCCCCCACGGGCACTTACTGTGGAAAACTATGCACAAGCCAAAGGCAGAACCAGCCTCTGCTCTTCTCCCCTTCTGAGGCTGAGTCCCTACCAGAAGCCGTGGGGAAGTTGGGAGCTGTGGATGACAAAATTGACTCCTTATTTGGAGTTTCCGGAGCCCCTGTGGGCACATGACCACAAAGGAAGTAAGCTCTTGTCTCTTTTCTCTTTACCCAGCACTGGGGTAGATAGTATATGGTTTTGTTGAGAGCATCACTTTCTTGGAAAAAAAGGAAAATTTTTCTCTAACCAGAAAGAAGAGAAGAGTTTGTACTATCAGGTGTGTTTCACACAAAACTTTATCATTGTAACTCAACACCCTGCTTACCATATATATTTGCTTTTCTTTTTAGAAGGCAGTAAAATAATATTACCCATAAAAAATAGAACACTTGACTAAAATGAAGATTGAAAACTAATCCCAAAGGAAATTGTTAGGGGGTTAAACTTGAGGACTTCAGATTGTTTAACAGACTTGCATACCAGGGATGAAAACTATTTCACGTAATGGAAAAAGATCAAGATTTAAGAAAATATACACATATAAATATTTATGCTGAGAAAGTAGGAGAGCTTCGTTAAACTACTGTATCAACTCAAATGGAAACACACAGTTATTTTGCTGTAAACTACATCTCTGTTTGCATCTCTTTCCTCTCAATTAATGCAGTAAACCATTTCAGCGGTCAAGTTCCAATCCCAATAAACTATGCATTTTCATTGTCTTTGAGAGGTCTCTAAAACTAGACAAAATTAAGAGAAGGAATCCATTGGCTAATCCTTTCACAGAATCAGGCTTTAGCAACTGATTTAATGTAGCAAGTGAAACCAAGCCTGTAAATGGTGAATGCAGCCTTTAATTTCACTATGACGGTTAACTATGAGAAGTGTTTTTTAAATGAGATAAACTCAAGCTGAAAAATCTAAGAACCACCAGTTTAAAAACATACAGTTCAAGAGTTTCTCCAAGTTGACCTTATACTTGAGAAGCTTAAATTAACAGGAAAAGCCCACCGCTAAGAAGTCCTAGCTGGTAACATTTGCAGTTAGTCTCTGCTACTTATTTTACAGATAAGAAAATAGGCGCAAGGAGAATCATTAAATGATCAGGGACAGGCCGGGCGCGGTGGCTCAAGCCTGTAATCCCAGCACTTTGGGAGGCCGAGGTGGGCGGATCACAAGGTCAGGAGATTGAGACCATCGTGGCTAACACCGTGAAACCCCGTCTCTACTAAAAGATACAAAAAAAAAAACTAGCCGGGCGTGGTGGCGGGCGCCTGTAGTCAGCTACTCAGGAGACTGAGGCAGGAGAATGGCGTGAACCCGGGAGGCGGAGCTTGCAGTGAGCCGATCAGGCCACTGCACTCCAGCCTGGGGCACAAAGCAAGACTCCGTCTCAAAAAAAAAAAAAAAAAAAAAGATCAGGGACACAGGGACACACTACAGAAAGATGACCCCTGGAACAGAACTCACATCTCCCAGTTCCAGCCCTGCGTTCTTCCTAATGACACTTTCCAAAGTTTTTGCTGTTGTTTGACTTGTGTTTTGTTTGTTTGTTTGTTTTTCAGCTAAAAAGCAGTCAAGACTGACATGATGACAGGAGAAGGAGCAGGTGGGCCACACGCAGGGCTGCAGCCTAAGCTGTGACTTCTACCAACCCAGAGAGCTCCCAAGGTCACAGCTAGACAAACCAGATACTTCCCATCTCCCCAAACCTCCTGTTGCTTGACATTGGAGAAGTCTGATTACTTTGTGCTCTG
Source organism: Macaca fascicularis (assembly GCF_037993035.2). Classification (NCBI taxonomy): domain Eukaryota; kingdom Metazoa; phylum Chordata; class Mammalia; order Primates; family Cercopithecidae; genus Macaca; species Macaca fascicularis. Next base: position 139,798,173 of record NC_088381.1, on the reverse strand, counting down.
ATTACTTAGGCTTTATTTGTAAATAGTTACGGTAAAAATCTTTTCCCTACCCAACTGCTTTATGTATACTTTTAACAGCAGCAGCAGCAAAGGGAGTGTGACCTCCACCAAGCAGCCTCTGTGATGAGGTCTGTCATGTGTACCATGCAATCCCAACATAGGTCTGGGGATCTCTGATACGGGGACCCATATACCGTCACCCCACATCTCCATACCATCACAGCTGGCAGGACAGTCCGGTGAGTTAAAAGAAGTATCTAAGATCATTGCCAATACTAAATGTGGTCCTAATACCAGAAGCATGTGGTAATGAATTCTATAGACTATTTTAAGATCCGTGACCCAGGATCTTAAAGCAGCCTGACCCATGAGTGCAGTCCCAGAGTGATGAACTGTGGCATCCTGTTTCTGAATCTGATGGAGCACTGACCCTGGCTTGCTTACCGCCTATTTTCAGCCATTCTCTTTCCTGGCTAGGGAATTCTATTTCCATAATTTAACCCTCTGTACACTCTAAGGTTGTCATAGGGTCCTCACCTAAGAATCAGCTGGGCAGCTTCTTGAAATGCATATCCCAGGCCATGCATCCAGGGATCCTGATGCAGTGACTTTGGCATGTGTCCTGGGAATCTGCATTTTAACAAACCCCACTGGTCCTTTACCCTTTGCCCTACAATGCTGACCCAGACACGGACCAGCTCCTCACTAAGCCAGCAGGTACCTTCATGGGCCACCCTGCCAAGTTTATCCCAGGCGTGGTTGCCCTAGTTGCCTGATCCTCTCAGAGACCTCATGCCTCAGTGGTGCCATCTCTGAATGGGGTCGGCTCAGCGTCTGAAGAATTCCTAAAGCATTATAGTCTCCCAGGCCTGCAGATCCACACTGCAAATTCATGCTTGAAATCAGGCTACTTTTCTTATCAATCCTCAAAGCACAGAGGATTCATTTCCCTCCCTTTCTTGGGAAAAAAAAAAAAAAACAACGTATTTCCATTGAAGAATCTGGATTTATAAAGCACAGAGACCTATTTACTAAAATTTCTTGGGGACAGCTTCTTCCTCAGCCTGTAAACACAAAGCATAAGCCATTCCATCAGTGGGGGCCTTTAGATTGCTGCTCATGGAAACTTAATCAACAGTAAAGAGATTCTTGGCCCAAGTAGCTGGAAGGTCCAGCCAGGTCCAGGTCCAGTTTGATTCAGCTCCTTTCCATCTACTTTTTTGTTTTGTTTTCAATCTATTTTGCCTTCCATGGCATAAGCAGCACCCAGCTCCACATCTACAAACCACAAAAACAGAGGGGACCTGTCTGCTACAGCAGCTAAAAGAATCCTGATTAGACCATTTTAGTCACATGCTGGGCTAGTCTGTTAGGGCTGCCATGAGAAAATACAACAGACTGTGTGGCTTAAATAACATTTATTTCTTACAGTTCTGGAGTGTGGAAGTCCAAGATCAAGGGCAGGTTGGTTTCTCCTGACGCCTCTCTCCTTGGCTTGCAGATGGCCACCTACTTGCTGTGCCCTCCCGTGGTCTGTCCTCTGCGTGTGAGCATCCCTGGTGTTTCTCTGTGTCCACATTTCCTCTGCTTATAAGGACACCAGTCAAAGTGGATTAAGGCCCATCCTAACAACCTCATTCTATCTTAATTCCCTCTTTAAAGGCCCTCTCTCCAAACACAGTCACATTCTGAGGTACTAGGGGTTGAGGCTTCAATATATGAATTTGCAGGGAGAATGGGGGACACAAAATTCAGCCCATAACACAAACCTACGCTGAACCAATCACTTCAGCACAAATGAACATGCTGATTGACTTCCACAATCCCACCCTGAAGCTAGGGGTGGGAGGAGAGTCTCCCATAACTAACATACGCTGTATGAGGCGAAGTGGACACTGGGTCCTACTGCGTGCATCCTGCTGGGATGGAGGGAGGGAGGAATGGGATGTTGGGTAGTCATACAACAATGGCCAGAATCGCTATTGCAGCCTCGAAATCCACCCAGGGAACTCACAGGCATCTCTCTGACTACAAGCACCAGAAACAAGGCACAAAATTTGTCTGCTACACATGAAGACAGGTGAAGGAGCTGTGGGGGATAATGGAAAGGGTGGGACTCCCATCAAATGGGGAAAGCTTTACCTGACAGACAACTTTCTGTCCTCTACTTACTCTCTTCCAAGTTGAATTTTTTTTTTTGACAGGGAATCTCACTCTGTCACCCAGGTTGGAGTGCAGTGGCACGATCTCGCCTCACTGCAACCTCCGCCTCCAGGTTCAAGCAATTCTCCAGCCTCAGCCTCCTGAGTAGCCTGGACTGTAGGCACACACCACCACGCCCGGCTTTTTTTTTTTTTTTTTTTTTTTTTTTTGTATGTTTACTAGACACAGGGTTTCACCATATTGGCCAGGCTTGTCTCAAACTCCTGACCTCAAGTGATCTGTCTGCCCCGGCCTCCCAAAGTGCTGGGGTTACAAGTGTGAGCCACCACCCCAAGTTGAATCCTGAAGTCTTCCCTAGATGAACATCACATCCGTTCATTGCATTCATTTCTTATGTCACTCTGTAACAATTTAAAAATCTACAGATATCTTCTCTTAAGGGAGTGGTGCCTGTTTTCTTCATGAGCATAAAAATAAGCTCAAGCAGAAGAACAAATAGAAGTAAAGCATTTTTAGGTACAAAAACAATAGTGGGCATGTCTATCGTTTTGTCCCAAAAGAAGTTGGTACCACAGTCTTTTTTTAAAAAACACTAGTTGTACATTGGGAGTCAGGGGAGGACTGAGTAAGTACCCAAAACAAAAGGGGCCTGATCCTTTTACAGGAAACCAACTGGTAAATCATGATTTACTGGTAAATGAAATACTCATCAGCAAGGAGGGACCCGAATGAGTTAAGACTTAAAGCCAAGCTGGAGAGGAGAAAAAATTAAGATCCGTTAGTTCATAAAGAGATTCTGGGTAGAAAACAAGCTCACCAGGGTCCATGAAAAATCTCCAGGAAAAGGAAAGATGAGAAGAGTGAAACTTGGAGTTGGTCACTGGTGTAGGTTCCCCAAATGTATTCTACTCCAAATGTAGCCAAGGACAACCAATGCAACCTCATTTCCACTGCCAGAGATTGATTTTTCAGGAGCGAACAAGAAATGAACCATGGTCAAAAAAGGAGTTGTCCTCACTTCTCTAAAGAAACACAGGAATAGACAAGGCCTCTTCTTCCACTGGACATGGTCTTGTTAGGGTGTGATGCCTAGAACTTAGCAGTCAGCTGGCCCAAGGACAAAACCCACCTCCAGGGAGCCAGGACCAGGAGAGTCTCAGAGAAGCAAAGCCAGGGTGTGTGGCACATGTAATGCCCAAAGCCTGCCCTAACACTGTGTGTCTGGTGATCAGGCAATAAACTTCCCTATACTGAGCCCGTTGGAGTCAGGATCTTGAATTCCTTGCAGCAGAAAGCTTCCTAAGAGTTACACTGGATTTTGATGACCATGAGTTCTAACAGTTAAGTTCTAGCAGGTAAATTAGATAATCCACTTTAATTACCAGCTAGGAAGCTTTTGGTTGCAAATTGCAGAATACATGACTAAAAGCCTTTTAAGCAATAAGGATATTTATTTGTCTTGCTTAACAAGAAGCAGAGAGGAAAGTACTTCTAGGCTCTGTGTCCCATTAGACTCCAAATCTGTGATCCTCAGATGACCAAAGAGCAGGAAGAGAGGTGTGGAGTTTCTTCTTGCATGTCTCTCCTTCTTTCAGCAATAAAAAATTTTTCCAAGTTCCTCAGCTCACTTCCTTCGTAAGTCTCATTGGCCAGAACAAAGTTAAGTTACATGGCCATCCTCTCTTCAAGCAAGTACATGGCCTTTCCAGCCTCTCTCATGGAGCTGGCTCTGCCAGGCAGGAGGATGTGGGAGGGAATGACTACTGGACATGAGAGCCAGTTCCCTTAGCCAAATCCCCAGCCCACTTTCCTCTGTTAACCTAAGACCATGAGAGCCATGGAGGAAGGAAAGGAGAAAACTTTATTTTCAGAGGGAGAAACAATCCGCAGACTGGGGAGTGCAGCTTCCAGGGAAGACGGAAAGTACAGCCTCCGCAGAAGGGAGGGAGAAGCTGGTATGTATGACTTGCAGGGCCAGCCTTACACATATTGAGCAAGTTTGGGGGATATCTATGGATGTTCATGAGGGAAGTCAGGTGCATATGTAGTGGGTAAACATGTATGCAACATACATTCAATGTTCACTTCAGGGTGGGGTTTTAGCATTAAAATGAAGTGAAATCTGGCTCTTCATATAAAAAAGTGAACTGTAGGCTGGGCGCAGTGGCTCACACCTGTAATCCCAGCACTTTGGGAGGCCGAGACGGGCGGATCACGATGTCAGGAGATTGAGACCATCCTGGCTAACATGGTGAAACCCCGTCTCTACTAAAAACACACAAAAAATGAGCCAGGTGTGGTGGTGGGTGCCTGTAGTCCCAGCTACTTGGGAGACAGAGGCAGGAGAATGGCGTGAACCCTGGAGGTGGAGGTTGCAGTGAGCCGAGATCACATCACTGCACGCCAGCCTGGGTGACAGAGTGAGACTCCATCTCAAACAACAACAACAACAAGTGAACTGTAGGACCAAAGACAGTTTGTGTGCAGTCTCTATAAGCTCACCCAAGGGGCTTGGGATCTGCAGCTATTTATCAGGAAAGAATGTTTAGAAGACCAGTCCTCTGTCCAATTGGAGTGGTGAGACCACAAGGCTGAGAAAGGGGTGGGAGTGTTGGTGGACTGGTACCACGTGGTCTATCTGGGTCATTTGGGAAATTTCCCAGTTGTAGTTGTTTCAGCAATACTTTTCAGTAGACCTGAGCTCCATCATATATACTCAGCCATCAGCCATCCTCCCCAGCTCCCTCCCTCCTTCAGTTTTGGGGTTTTCCTTCTGTCTTGACTCTCCCCACACTGGTGACACTGTAACACTCTTCACTTGTAAGTAATAAGATTCTACAGCAAATTGTGAACACAATGGCCACCAAAAATAGATCCTTTAGTGTGAGAAATAAAAATAAAATCCTAAGCCCAACCAATTGAACAGGCCTTCTCTTGGTCAAGGGGACCCCTAAGAAACCTTAAAAATTGAGTTCCCTGCCAGGACAGGACAGGACATCGGATATGCCTCATTATATACTTCGCCCTTGCTAATCACGATTAGACGCTTTCCTCAGAGTTCCACAAAAACCAGCCCTTTTGAAAGTCTTATCAGACTTCTTCTCTCTTTGCCACTTTGACATAACACCTACCAACATTTCTTTCTAATAAGAGACTAACATAAGAGACCACCGCCATGGACTGGTTCTGGCAGGTTTATAGAGGCTGCTTATGGGATGCTCTGTGTCTTCCATTTCATCTTTTGATGGATAGAACCTAGTTTTAATGCATTTAGATGTTAAGTCTCCACCCCAAAGTGAATATGGGACGTAAGCAACATGCATGGTTGCCTTCTACACATGCATGCCCCCTTCATGAATATTCATAGCTCCTCCTATAATCTGTTGAATATATTTGCTTAGCCAACCTGTTCAGCATTAATTCCTGTCTCACCCTTCTCTCCCTCAAGTGCCTGCTTTCGGTTTCCACCAGAGGCTATGCTTCCCAGCCTGTGGGATGGCCAGCCTGCAGGCTACAATCCTTTATAAGAAATAAAGCTCTTCACTCCAAATTTATGAACCTCATGATTCTTCAGCTGACAAGTAGAGTCTTTGATCTGGATGGTAATGCTGCTGAGTGGATGTTAACCACTAGCACAGATTAATCAGTACCCCAGGCTCACCTTTCCCTCAGTTCTATAGGCAATTAATCTGAATTGCCTGCATCTGTATTCACTGGTGTTCGGATTTGCCTAAGCCTAGGATAGGATGATTAGTCTACCTTGTTCATGCAAGGGTGAGGTGACTGTGTAATATTTCTAACATATTTCTCCATATTTCAAACCCCGCTCATTTCCCCTATGAAAAACAGAATACTTGTGTGACCCAGTGGGAATCCCAATTTTGACTAAAAATGGATGTCTTGCCCATCCCGGCAAATGGGAATGAAGAAGTAATTTAATACGGTTTAGAAAAAATAAAGAAGTATAATGGTTCTTGAATTGAGGTGTTGAGTAGCAAACTGTTACCCTTTAGACCCATAGGAATTAAGCCATTGTGGTCAGAAGACAGGGTGCGATACCGGCCATTTTGCAGTGAGATCTCCACCTGATGCTCTGTCACCATGCAAATAAAGCACATACTCTGCCTATTAATAAGTTAAATGTACTGTTGACTCTGCTTTTTACACCTTCACTTCCCTGAAAACATAAATATTTACATTTGTGAGGACATTTTCAAAGCACTTTCACAGATCTCTTCTCTATGAAATCGGAAATCAAGCCAAGAAAGGCAATAATATATCTTATGGAAAAAAAGACAAGACTCAGAGAGGGAAGTCAAATAAAGTCATACCAGCAGAGCTGGGAAAAAAATTCAGGTGTCACTGATCCATACCCTGTCACTGTCCACGCAGACCTCAAGGAATGTAGTTCCAAAAGGATCTCAAGTTTTCAAATTGCATCCTTCCTCTTGAGTTTCCACTCTGAGAATAGCACCATTACCCCATCACCCAAGCTGGAAATTTGGGCATCTTCTGAAACATCCCACACTCTCTCATTTCTCACCTCCCTCAACATCACCTCCTTCTTGATACCTCTCAAATCTGCCCCTCTCTCTTTACCCAATGCTGCTGTCCTCACCATTTCTCATTTGAACACTTGCTAGGGGAAAAACATAATTTATCCTCAACCCTCATAAGTTCGTAGTAGGGGCAGACCCCTGTAACAAAAAACAGATTAGCAAGGGAAAAAATAAGCAAGTTTATTAATGTGTGTAACGCACAGCATGCCAGAGAAACTTCAATGAAAGGTGACTCAGCGCAGTGACTTGGAACACTGGCTTATGTAGCACCTGAAACAAAAAACAATAAATCTGTAGAGAAATGACAGGACAAAGCGAAGCAGTCTTAGGCTTTCAAAGGTAGGAAACTATGGGAAGGTAAACAGATGAAAATTAACTAACAGAGCAAGGCTTTTTTTGCAGATTTCTTTCCTGGAGTTGTCTCCAGTAAAGAAGATTTTATATTCTGTCTTTGGGCAGCAAAGGGGAAGCACAGAGAGAGCTCTTCTCTACTTGCTGGTTTTTTGGGTTTTTTTAGTTGTTTTTGAGACAGAGTCTCGCTCTGTAACTCAGGCTGGAGTGCAGCGGCGCAATCTCAGCTCACTGCAAACTCCGCCTCCTGGGTTCTAGCAATTCTCCTGCCTCAGCCTCCCAAGTAGCTGGGATTACAGGCACATGCCACCATGCCTGGCTAATTATTTTTGTATTTTAGTAGAGGCAGTGTTTCATTATGTTGCCCAGGCTGGTCTCAAACTCCTGAGCTCAGGCAATCCGCCCACCTTGGCCTCCCAAAGTGGTAGCATTACAGGCGTGATCCACCACGCCTGGCCTGCTTCCTGTTTCTTAATTGCCTTTAGCTCAAAAATACTTATGTCAAAGAGGCACATTTTGGGGTGACATATTCTGGTTTTCTTCACCCTTATGAAAGTGTTTTAACTGGTCTCCTTGCCTGTAGTTTGGGATCCCCTCCCAACCCAATTATCCTCTAGCCGGTGCTTGACTGAGCTTTCAGAATGCAGCTCTGAACACAGCACTCCTTTGCTTACAAGTCTTCAATAACTCCTTCTTAAATAGAGACTGGAGTCCAATCTCAATCTCTCTCTTTCCCCCGCCCCCCTCTCCTTTCTCTCCTCTCTCTCTTCCCCCCCTCCTTTCTCTCCTCTCTCTCTCTCTCTTTCCCTCTCTCTCTCTGTTCTTATTTCTCTCTCTCTCTCCCTCTTTTTCTCTCCCTACACCCTCTGTCCTTATTTCTCTGTCTCTCTCTCTCTCTGTCTCTCTGTATGTGTTTCTGTCTGTCTCTCACACATACACACATAGAGCAAACTGTATTTAAACCTCTACTAAATTGCATCTAGTTTTCTGAACATAGCAGATACTTTCATAACTCTGTTGCCCGAAGAAACGGTCCCAATACAGATCCCAAGAGCAGGTTCTTGGATCTCATGCAGAAAAGAATTCAAGGCAAGTCACAGAGCACAGTAAAAGAATTGTGTTTATTGGAAACTACTCTATTACAGAGTAGGGCATCTTCAGAAAACAGGAGGAGGAGCACGCCATCCTTTGTTAGTGACTCTACTTACTAGAAACTACAAGAGGCTAGATTTAAACTTGGAACATGCAGATGTGCTCTTTAAAGGTAGAGGCTATTGGTGTCATAGATGACTACTAATCCTTCAACCTAAGTCCACCCATTAACAGTAATTAACTCAGCAACACTCATTAACACTTTACTTAAGTAAAGTGAGCTGTACTCTTAGGACATTCTGCAGACTTGGTGGGAGATGTTCTGTATGACCATAAATATTCTGTAATTATAATTGATGGTCAGCTTAGAATGTGGCTATTTTCAGACCATAAGTATTCACCTTGTGAGTGTCTCGCTACTCACTTCAAGATGGAATCATTCAGGTTATGTTGTATTAAGCCAGAGGCCTGGTAGGCAGGGGTTCCTCTAACATGTTAATTCTCCCTAGAAGGGCATTCCCTCCTATGCTGCCCATTTATCCAACTAATCCTTGTGTATAAGTCAAGACTCAGCTCAAAGGTTACATCACCTAGGAAGCTTTGCCTGATTCTCCTATAGAATTGGCGCTACCTCTCCTGTGGCCACAGTGTGCCCTGAACATCAGTAATAGTAATAAATCAGACATCGATTGTTCTATACAATTTCAACTTACTGAATATAAAAAAGTTTTGTTGGTAATAAATGAAAGTATTACAAAATAATTTTATCTTCAAGGAACCACTTGAGAGCAGAAAGGACAGGTAGAAAAGAAAGAAGAGGAAACCCTACCGACATCACCACAGCATGTTTCTTCCAAAGCAGCCAGTCCCTATTTCTCCTGCTTCAAAAACAATGGAAAACTCCCACATTGGAAACTCTCGCTAGCCGACATTCGGAAATGATCAGTCATTCCGTGCTGTCCTTGCTGTTCCACTTCATCACACTTGGAGCTTTGCCGGCTGGGATTTTTGCTGCCTTGTGAAACATGATGATGGTGTCAAACCTAATGTTTCCTAAATTTTTGCAGAAATGCAGAGAAGACTTCCATGGGAGCCTATTGTCAATTATCTGGAAAAAGAGAAGTTTGCAGACATCAGAAGCAAGAACTGTGTGAGGATCGGCTCTGGGTTTTAATGAGGATTCAAATTAGAATGTTGGCTATTTCCTATAGTTTGCTAAAAATAACCCGGGTGCCTGCTTCCTTCCCTTGTGCTTCATTTTCAGTGCCTGCTCATCCTGAAGATTCAGAAGAGATGGAAATGTTCCTTGGTGCTGTTTGTTCAGATAAATGTAAGTTAGCTTTGATCTGCTCTCTTGTGCACCAATGGGCATGCTACCTTTAGGCTCCTGTCAGATTTACACTTGAGGAAGCTTCCAGGTGATAAGGCGAACATAAACATCAAGCCCTGTTGATTTCACCTCTTAAATCTCTTCCCATCACTGCCACCAACTTGTCCCAAGCTGCCATCATTTCTTGCATGGGCCACTGCAAAACCCTCCTGCCTGCTCTTCCCACCTTGAATCTGCCTTTCCCACCCTAGCCCTCATACTGTAGCTAAAAACAATCTCCCCACACAAATCTGAACATATCCCCCACCACCACTGATCAATGGCTCCCCATTTCTTGTATGATAAAGACTAAAATCCTTGACATGGTCTACAAGCAAGGACCTCCCTGACCCGTGCCCTAGACCCTCTCCAGCCCTGCCTCTCCCCTTTCTACAGCCTTGCCCCTCTCCCCTTGGCTCTTCCTACTCCAAGCCATGGTCCTTATACCAGTGCCTTCTTCCCTCTATGCCCCAGTCCCATAGGGCCTCAGCTCATGTTCTGTCTTCCCCTCTTTTATCTACCTAATTCTTACTCATCATTCAGATCTCAATCCAGTAATCACTTTTTCAGGAAAGCAATCCTAACCCTGTAGACAAAGTCAAATTCTCTCCCATATTGGCTCTCATAGCCCAGAAGCCTCTCCTTTGCAGCACTTACCTCTGCTGCAATTGCAGATTTATTTAATTAATTGATTAACAGAATTACCCCTCTGGACTGTAGCCTCATGAGGGCAGGAATCACATCTGCTTCATTGCCATCATATCCTCCACATCCAATACTATGTCTGGCACATATGGGATGTTCAATATTTGTTGAAGAAAATGGAATTAATCTCCTGGTTTGGTGGGAACCCAAGCCTCCCTTTTCTTACAGAGGTCCTTCCCAACAGAAAGGAAAATATTTCCACATCTAAGTACAGCATTTTCTCTACCTCAGTTTGGCCCCAAGAATGTCCTTGTTTCCCATCCCTTACTGTTCTTGCCTTAGCCATTTTGGTGGGAAATGCCTGTATATAACAAATGGGGAGAGTTTTTCCCTGAATCTCCCTGAAATGCGGGGAATACATTAGTATTATGCTTTTTGGCATAAACTGATCTGACCTCTGCCTGACCTTTGGAGACACGAGTGCCTAAATCAACTCCATATTGCTTCTAATTTCTTGACTCAAATGGAACACCTCGTATATACCCTTCCTCATTAAGTTAAATGACATATATTTTAACATTTCAGTCCAGATGAAGTCTTGGGCACTCTCTTGTATCATGGAGGAGATTTAGGAAAGGAAAGACAAGGGGAGAATGAATGGTGTCAAGGGAAGAGACTCAAAGGTTTCTATGTGAAGCTTTAAGAATCTGTCTGAGGAAGAGGAAGGGCAGAGTGAGACCAGTAATGGGCCCTCCTAGGCAAAGGAAGGTTGGTTAAGGAAAGCTAACAGAGAGGGTGAGCTGTGACACTTCCGTATCCAGTCTGCCCCCGTTCCCCTGACCTAAAGTAGGTCAGACCAGTGCTTTGGTTTGGGGTAAGGTGGATCTGCAGCCAGGAGGTGAACAGAGCCCCCAACTGTGCAGACAGCATCCTGCCCACCTTTTCTACAGGGACAGCATTCAGCAGCTGGTGCTTTGGAAATTCAGCCCAGCCTGTGTTGAGAGAGTTATTATTGGCACATTCTTGAATTTTATCGGGTGTTTTAAAACAGTAATTACTGCAAGGATACGCAGAGATCTATAAACACTGGGAAACGTATTTATCTCCTTGTTCTGTGACACAGCTGGGCCAGCTTCCACATGCCAAATGTTTTGGGGCAGGGTCAGATCGTGATTTCAGATGGTCACCAGCAGGGAGCTACTATTTTGGGGGCACAGGTCATGGGAAAGTCTTATAGCTCAAAGTTGGCTTCTGTGCCCATCCCATAACTTTTCCTTCGGTCTCATGTACCACAGTTATCAACAAGCCTATCAAATTTGAGGAAATCCTTTGATATCTTTGTTTAAAGACCCAGATGTGGTACTGCCATACAAGCCTACGAGATAAATGGGCTCACCCTACAGAAGGGGGCAGGCAGCTTCACGCCTCTCCTGCCTTTCATAGAAGCAGAGGCCGCGTACAGTAGCTCATGCCTGTGTCCTAGCACTTTGGCAGGCAGACTCCCTGAGCTCAGGAGTTTGAGACCAGCCTGGGCAACATGGTGAAACCCTGTCTCTAATAAAAACACAAAACTTATCCAGTCAGCGTGGCATGTGCCTGTAATCCCAGCTACTCAGGAGGCTGAGGCACAGGATTGCTTGAACCCAGGAGGTGGAGCTTGCAGCGAGCCCAGATTGCATGATTGCACTCCAGCCTAGGTGACAGAGTAAGACACTGTCTCAAAAAAAAAAATAAATAAAAATAAAAATAAATATGAAAAAAAAAGAAAGAAAGAAAGAAAAAGAAAAGAAACAGAGAGAAAAAGGGAAATGTTTAAATATCTTGCAATGTTCTATTTAAGCATACATTTTCAGTTTCTGATTTGGGCTTTTAGTAATCCTATGTCCCTTTCAAAAACTACAGTTGCATAAAATACAGAAAGCTACATGTCAATGCACTTACTTGAAAAATTTAAGTTCAGATTTTCAAAGGGCAAAAAGCTGAGGTTTAAGGTCGTTCATCTGGGAAATTTTTTCCAGCTAAGTGAATGAATAGGAAAGTTTAGGGTCACGTGGCCAATGAGAAGTCCATGTAGCTCTATTTATTGTTTCTCATTCATCTTCTATCCACAGATGGAAAAAGAAACTGATCAAGGGCAGACAGGGACTTCAGGTCTCTTGAGGAACAGCAGAAAGCAATCCCAGATGAGGGTCTAGTGCTAGGACTCTGGTTTTCAAACTTTAGAGCATAACAGAACCACCTAAGAGTGTTATTAAAATGCAGACCGTCAGACCCTTGTGGTATGTGGCCCAGGAATCAGCACTTCCGATGAGCATTTCATGTGATTTCAAAGTTGCTTGAGGAAAAACTACTCTAGGAAAGTTAAATCATAGTAGAAAAAAAAAGAGATAATGGAGTCCAGAATGCACTATCATTGTTAAAAGCCCAGGGGTAAAAGCCAAATATCAGGAAAAGTATAAATTCAAGAAATATTCGGGTTATCAGAACATTGAGTTCCATGCAAACATTAGACAAGACCAAGGTAAGCTTAGCAGTTATCGAAAATAACTACAAAGTAATAAATGAGGCACCAAATTTTGGTTGCAAAGTAAGAGAAAACCCAACTTTGACTTACGCAAAAATTATCAAGAATCTCTTGGCCCATGGAAATGGAAAGTGTAGCAGTAGAGCTGGTCTCCATGGAACTCAGAGACCCAAACAACATAATTTAAACTCAATCTGTCTTTGCTTCTTAAGTGTTATATTTCCTCTGCATTAGTTCTTTTTCCACAGGCTCTCCCCTTGTGGGGAAGGTATCTTTCTGAAGTTCCACTTTTTCCTATTTGATTCCAAGTCTGTAGAAAAGAGAACTCCTCCTTCCTGATTATTCTAGGGGGAAGAAAAGAAGAAAAAATCCAGAGCTACCTCTAATTGGACTAATTTGGGTCTCAGGACCACTTCTGTAACAATTCCTGTGTCAGGGATGAAAATACACTTTTGCTAAGATCTGTATCTTCTTCCCACTCTTAGATCTTGGGGGAGGGACGAGGCAAAGGGAAAACCAAACTCCATTTATTCAAAGCACAGTGGGGAAAGGGAGATGTTATCCTGAGAAAAAAATCAGGATGCCCTTCCCAGAAAAAGAGGAAACAGATGCTCGATAGCAGAAGTCACAATTGTCTGCTACGATGACTGAGAATTATTCTTCTTGTGTATTTAATTATATAAAAATGTTTCTATCAGTTAGTATTCACTTGTTTTAATAAGCATGGAGTTCTATATTTACATATAGATATGATATGATTGAAATGTCCTGTTTTGTTGTTCATATTCCCCAGTGGATTATAACCCCCAAGAGGGCAGAGACTGTGTTTATCTTGCTTATCCATGTGTAGACAGGTAGTCTCCAAAGTGGGATGTCCAAAAGAAGGTACATGGAGACAACAGTAGAATTTATATTTATTTCTCTTACCTATTTTTTCCAAGGACAAATGGAAGCTTTATTTTAAGATTTAGTATATTATATATGCACTGGCAATGACAGTTTCACTATATTTAGAAGTCATATCATCATGATAATGGTAATAAGGCTCCCAAGAGAAGCATGCGTGTGAACTCTATTCCTCCTTGAATTTATTCCTCCTCGAATTTGTTCCTCCAGCTCCAGGCCTCCCACCCTCTACTCCATCTCTTCGTCCCACTCAGTCCCATCCAGGCTCGTTACCTCACAGTACGACTGTCTGACTAACTCCAGGACCTCTCAAGAACCACCCTCATTCAAGTGGGAGATCCACCTTCTTTCTGAACCCAGCAAACTGGATATGAGACACTAGCAGTACAATCTGTTAATTCTCATGACCTTTATCCAGAGCCTCACTAATAAGGAACCCACCCTTTCAAAATGTGGATTGAAGAACAGGCTGACCTCAATAGTTAACCAAGTAGGATTTATCAAACACTTACCATGTGCAGAGTACTGTGCCAGGAAGAGGGAGAAGAGATTCATAAGGGAAGAGCCTTGTTCTCAAGGACCTCAACCAGTTAGGAAAAAAACTCATATAACTAGACAGATGGCTGCCACACAGAGAGGAGGATAAGAATTACACATGCTTCCTTCAAAAGGCATTCTCCTCTGCAGTTTTAAAGGGAGCACTGTTGTTACTCCCCACAGACAGGACCAACTCTTCCTGAATCCCAGGTTCCTGCAGTACTTTTCAACACTGTGTTGGGCTTAACCCTGCCATACCTAAGCCAATGTCATTATTTCTTCTGTAGATAGAAACAAAGACAATTGGATACGCACCTGGTTTATCCAGTAAGTCAGGAAACCACCCAACAAAAACTAAAGAGTAAAGATTTGATTCCAGGTTTAGAAACCGGATGCATCACCTGCCCAGTGCTCATTCCAGTAATGTAAACAGACTGGCTCCATTATTTGTTCATCTACAATGGTTGCAGGCAATATTGCCAATGCCCAATTTTATGTTTCATTAAGATTTCAATTCATCTCTTCCTCATTTAGTCTGGGTGAAGGATTGATATGCCTTTAAATAAATACCACACAATCTTTTACTTTCAAAAGGCAAATAAGTTTACGTATTTATTTTTTATAACATGGCCCAGAAGCAACTTCTATTCTTCTTTCTGTTTCTCTAACTATATCAATTTTGCCAAAAGTTGTAGTTCTCGGAGTTTTCCTCTTGACTGTCCCTAAGAAAGGAAATTTTTTCTCTATGAATCTTACGTTTCCAAACGGACGTCTCCCTGAGAAACAGACTTTACAAGAAAACTATTATATGTGAGCATTCAGACTTTTTAAACCTGTACCAATGAAATAAAATGTCCCAAGAGACACTCGAAGGCCTCTTTGAGGTACCCAAGGCTCTACAAGGCTTGCCACCCATGGTACCGAAGCCTCAAAAAAAGGTTTTGCTTTTTCTTTAAGCCTAATAAGATTTAACATCATTCAAGTGACTATAAAAATAGTGAGTTACCAAAATAATCTTTGTTAATTTTTTTGCGTACAAAATGAGTGGAGCAACTCATGTTTTTCCAGATTATCATGTCCCATAGCTGAATCACTTCTTTTTTAATGCAAGTAACAGAAAACTCAACTTTAAATAACTTAAACAAAAAAGGGATTTAATCTACCATAGAGTAAGAGTTCTGAAGCAGGTTGGTTTTCAGTTGATCAACAATGTCATCAAAACCAGGTTATCTCACACCTGTAATCCCAGCACTTTGGGAGGCCGAGGCGGGCGGATCATGAGGTCAGGAGATCGAGACCATCCTGGCTAACACGGTGAAACCCTGTCTCTACTAAAAATACACACACAAAAAATGAGCCGGGCGTGGTGGTGGACGCCTGTAGTCCCAGCTACTTGGGAAGCTGAGGCAGGAGAATGGCGTGAACCCTGGAGGTGGAGCTTGCAGTGAGCTGAGATCGCGCCACTGCACTCCAGCCTGGGTGACACAGTGAAACTCCATCTCAAAAACAAAACAAAACAAAACAAAACAAAAAACCAGGTTCTTTCTCCAGGCTTTTTCTCCTCAGAATGTTGACTCTTAATCTCAGGCTTGGCACATTATGGTAGAAAGATGACTGCAACCTCAAGCATCACATCTTTACATATCAACACTCGAAGGCTAGAAGACAGAATATTCCATCTTTATTTGCCTGATAAAAGAAGTTTTATTTTCCAGAAGTCCTGCAAATGGTTTTCCCCAC
Source organism: Macaca fascicularis (assembly GCF_037993035.2). Classification (NCBI taxonomy): domain Eukaryota; kingdom Metazoa; phylum Chordata; class Mammalia; order Primates; family Cercopithecidae; genus Macaca; species Macaca fascicularis. Next base: position 139,782,287 of record NC_088381.1, on the reverse strand, counting down.
ATTTCACTGGCCAGAATTGTATCACACAACTGTTTCTAAACCAATCATTGGCATGGAAATTGAAATTAATCAAGATTCAATCCTCTAAAGCTCCCACATGACCAACAAGTATACAAAATTACATTTCTATTAGCAAGGAGACATGGTTATCATGTTAGGAATAAACAGCCTCTGTGGCCAAGACCAACCCAAGAACAGGGAGATGGGAGTGGGAATGGGGATGGACCAAAGGAAACAGTTTTGAAGGAGTTATATAACTCTCACCTTATGACTGGCCTGGGATGTCAATGGGGAACCATTCGTTTGGCATCTGAACTGAGTATATTGTCTCTAAAAAGGCTTAGTTAAGGCCGGGCGTGGTGGCTCACACCTGTAATTCCAGCACTTTGGGAGGCCAAGGCGGGTCGATCACGAGATCAGGAGATCAAGACCATCCTGGCTAATATGGTGAAACCTTGTCTCTACTAAAAAATACAAAAAATTAGCCGGGAGTCATGACAGGCGCCTGTAGTCCCAGCTACTCAGGAGGCTGAGGCAGGAGAATGGCGTCAACCTGGGAAGTGGAGCTTGCAGTGAGCCAAGATCGTGCCACTGCACTCCAGCCTGGGTGACAGAGCGAGACTCTGTCTCAAAAAAAAAAAAAAAAAAAGGCTTAATTAGTTAGTCAATATATTAATTGGAAGGAAGAAAGACCAATAGGTAACCATGTCCATTGACATGTGGGCAAGGAGTTATTGATCAAATTAACTATAAGCCACTTTGGAAAATAACAACATGAATAATTGTGTTAAATATTTATTATATACCTGCCACGTACCAGCATTGTAGAAAATGCTTATGTTACAAGAATGAAAACTGAAGCTAAGAGAAACTAAGTAATTGTCAATATTCATACAACTGGTTTGTGGCAGAGCCAAGACTTGAATTTAAGAAAGTCTGACTCTGAAGTTCATATTCTTGATATAGATAGTTAATCCCTGAATTTATGTTGGAAACAGACCCCCAAATCTGGCCATAAACAGGCCCCAAATCTGGCCATAAACAAAATATCTGCAGCACTGTGACATGCTCATGATGGCTATAATGCCTGCGCTGAAGGTTGTTGGTTTACCAGAATTAGGGCAAGGAACACCTGGCCCACCCAGGGTGGAAAACCGCTTAAGGCGTTCCTGAACCACAAACAATATCATGAGCGATCTGTGTCTTAAGGATAAGTTCCTGCTGCAGATAACTAGCCAGAGCCCATCCCTTTGTTTCCCATTTTAGTTAATCTATAATCTATAGAAACAATACTTATTGCTGGCTTGCTGTCAATAAATATGTGGGTAAAACTCTGTTCGTGGCTCTCAGCAATGAAGGCTGTCAGCCCCCTGATTCCCACTCTGCACTCTGTATTTCTGTGTGTGTGTCTTTAATTCCTCTAGCGCCACTGGGTTAGGGTCTCCACGACTGAGCTGTTCTCAGCAAATTTATTTGGGAAAGTTGTGAGTTTAGAAACCTATGGACCATAGAACCAGTTCAAATAAGTTTCTTCAGTTTTACTCACTTTGAGAAAGATACATTATGCCTTTGATATGGTTTGGATGTTTATCCTTTCCAAGTCTCATGTTGAAATGTGATTCCCAATGTTGGAGGTGGAGCCTGGTGGGAGGTGATTGGATCATGGGGGCAAATCTCTCATGAATAGCTTAGCACCATCCCCTTGGTGATAAGTGAGTTCTCATTCAGTTAGTTCATACATGATCTGGTTGTTAAGAGTCTAGGGTCTCTCCTTTCCTCTCTTGCTTGCTCCTGCTCATGCCATATGACAGGTCTGCTCCCCCTTTGCCTTCTGCCATGACTGTAAGCTTCCTGAGGCCCTCATCAGAAGCAGATGCCAGCACCATGCTTCCTGTATAGCCTGCAGAACCATGAACCAACTAAACCTCTTTTCTCTTTAAATTACCCAGTCTCAGGTATTCCTTTATAGCAACACAAAACAGCCTAACACAGCATCTAATAAGGCACAGTTCTGTGTGCTCTCAATGTTATGGAGGAAGTGAAGAAACCAAATATTAGTAAGATATAGTCCTTGCCCAAATTAAACTTTCAGTTTTCTAACATAGACAAATATACCAAGAATAGTCATAGTTTTAGTTTCAAGATAGCAGAATAAGTACACAGGGAATGCTAGTCATTCCCTGCTCTGAAATAGTAAAATTACAGAAGAATATTTTTAAATCAATATGTGGCCACATACAAAAACAAGATGAATTGATTTCACGGACCTGAAAATGTGAGGAATCTGGGAGACCAAAAGTCAGTAGGTCAGATAGAACAGGGAAATGGCATCTCAAGACATGTACAAGTAGCTCATGGCCAAATATGATTGATAAAAAAGCAGAAATGATACAAAGTGTGCTCCACATTCAGAAGTGGTCACAGCCAGGAGCCTGAGGTAGCCAGAAAACTAGAAAACACTGAAGCCTAGAAGAGCAGCCAGTGAGGTACCCTACTGAACTGCACATTCTGCCCATACCTCACTCTCTCTTAAAGCAGAGTATGGAAAAGCTTCAAAGATTCTTCTCTCCTTTTCCCAAATGGAATGTGTAAACAAAGGCAGTAAGCAATCTAGCAAGGAATATCAACTGTTAAGATGTACTTAAAGAGTCACCAACATTTGGAGAATGCCAACACCTCAAAAGAAAGGTCATAAACTCTGCTACAGAGGAGTCGTATGCCTGCAGAAGTAGTTAATAGAACAACCAGAAAAGTAATTTGAGTTAATGTCCTCTGAGATATAAGAGAGGAGACTGCATCCTTAAAACAAGAACAGATGGTTGTAAAACAAGAACAGGAAAAGAATCGGTCACAGATTTTTGGACATAAATACAACTGTTAAATTTAAAATACCTCTAGATAGGCTAATTAGCAGAATGGGCAAAACTGTAAGGTGACCAATGAGAGTTAAAGACTGGATTTTGGTATGAGGACACTAAATAACTATACAAGTTCCAGATTCTACAGTCTACATCCAGAAGAGAAAATCTTGTATTCCAGAATTCTTAGTATGTCTCAAGTTACCAGCTGATTAGATCATCTATGTATCAATTCCTGTGGCTAAAGGAATAGCACATATTGATTGGTTTAGGCCTGGGTTATTTGAACCAATCACTTCAGCAAGGCAAAATGAAATTACCTGGATTTGTTTATGCCACACAGGACCTATCCCTAAAACTGAGGGGTTGAGGGTACCGTACCTAAACAACATAGTTGTTACTCATTGTGGTAGAGGTAAAGTCAATACTGGGGAGATAACCACATGTCCTCAACAATGTTTTCTTTTCTTAAAGTAGGAAAGTGGGGGAAATTTGCAAAAGGAATTCAGTTTACAAAAATATTTGCTGAAATTGGTGGAACCCTGCTGATACTCCAGGGAAGAGAAAGTTGCTCTAATGAAGAATTTTCGTGGCAAAGGCTACACAGCAAGAGGCAAATACAAGCTAGTTCTTGAACAGTGGAATTATGGGTGGATTTTATATTTTGGTGTTGATTTTGCTTACCTGTATTTCTTATTTTTTCTATAGTCAACCTGTGTGGTTTTAAAATATCTTTAAACATCACTTTAAAAAATCAGGGGAAGGGGAAGATGCACATTATTGATTACTACTTGGAAAGCCAGCACAGAGGACATCACCAACCTATTGGTTTTTCCATAACAGCATCACTTAAAAAACAAACAAACAAACAAACAAACAAAACTGGAGTTAAAAAACAATATTGGAGTTATTCTTAGCTTTAGAAGAGAGTTCACCACAGGATTAATGCCTTGAATGCATTTTAAATATATTCTAACTTATAAAATTATACCTACAATAAAGAAAATGTGGCACGTATACACTATGGAATACTATGCAGACATAAAGAAGAATGAGTTCATGTCCTTTGCAGGGACATGGATGAAGCTGGAAACCATCATCCTCAGCAAACCAACACAGGAACAGAAAAGCAAACACCACATGCTCTCACTCATAAGTGAGAGTTGAACAATGAGAACACATGGACACAAGGAGGGGAACATCACACACCAGGGCCTGTCAGGGGGTGGGAGGAAACAGGAAGGAGAGCATTAGGCCAAACACCTAATGCATGCAGGGCTTAAAACCTAGATGATGGGTTGATGGGTGCAGCAAACCACTATGGCACATGTATACCTATGTAAGAAACCTGCACGTTCTGCATATGTATCCCAGAACTTAAAGTAAAATTTTTAAAAAGTATACCCACATATTTTAGGAACATCTCTATTACATATAGCCACATGACAATTCCATTGGACATCCTGTCCTACAGATGCTAAAGGCTTCAACTAGGCTGAATATATTTCTACCAGATTTCACTAAGCACCAGGACCAACAAACAATTTAAAGAGTAATTCAGTAAACCCTCAAAAAGAGTAAGATAGTGGTTGGGGTAGGGGGAGGGTTGGAGGAGAAGTCAGGGATAAGGAGAGGTTAGTCAAAGGGTATTAAATTTCAGTTAGACAGAGTGAGTAAGTTCTGGAGATTTACTGTACAGCATGGTGACAGTAGTTAATAACAATATATTGTATGCTTGAAAATTGCTGAGAGTAGATCTAAAATGTTCTCACCACAAAAAAAGGTATGTGAGGTGATCGACATGTTAATTAGTTTGATTTAATCATTTTCACATATACATATAGCAAAAATCACTTTGTACCAAAAACAAAAAAAAAGGAAATAAAAAAGAAAAACAGGTTTGTTCAATGAAAATTAAAAAATAAACCCTCAAAGAATAAAGCCTTTATATTGTATTCTAAGCCCCAGGTGTTCCTTCAAGAAAAAAAAAAAATATGCATGTTTAAGTGAGCATTGAACATTTGAAAGGAGTCCTCCCTTGCTGTAAACATTCTTTTACAAAATCTATGGGCCCGGGCGCGGTGGTTCACGCCCGTAATCCCAGCACTTTGGGAAGCCTAGGTGGGTGGATCACAAGGTCAAGAGATCGAGACCATCTTGGCCATGATGGTGAAACCCCATCTCTACTAAAAATATAAAAATTAGTTGGGTGTGGTGGTGGGCGCCTGTAATCCCAGCTACTCAGGAGGCTAAGGCAGGAGAATCGCTGGAACCCAGGAAGTGGAGGTTGTGGTGAATGGAGGTCGTGTCACTGCACTCCAGCCTGGGTGACAGAGCAAGACTCCATTTAAAAAAAAAAAAATCTAACAATGGGTGATGAGACCATGAGACCAGCAGCAGGTGTCACTCTACCTCCCAACTGTCTTCATGTTCCTAGCCCTGCATAGCACTTGACAGCATATCTGATTTAAACTTCAATAAGTATGGAAGTAAGTATAATCCCCATACTACAGAGCAGGAAATCAAAGCTTTGAGAGATTAAGCAATTTGCTAAGGCCACATGTCTTTGCTAGAGCCAAGATTTAAATCTAATCTTTCCTTATTCTGGAACCCATACTCTCTCCACTTCACTAATGCTGCCTTGCTGGCAGGTAGCCAGAGTATTTATTCATTGATTCAATAAATAATTATCCACCACCTACTATGTGCCTAGCACTATACTAGGCAGTGTAGACAGACATATCTCTTGGACTTCATGGATTATACTCACTAGGTAGAGTGACAGGGAGACAATAAGCCAACCTACAAACTAATAAATATGCAATTATGAATGACAGTAAGTGCAACAAGGGAGAAGAACAGGTGCTGAGTAGAAAGATGGTAGCAAGCTTACCTAAGTCAATCTAACCCTACACGGGTATGAGGAATCAAGAAGATAATATTTCTGAGAGCTGCCACTACTTACAGGTAGATGAAGTAACAAGCCTCCTACCCAATGGTAACTCATAATAATAGCAAGGTCAGACCAATTTCTGTTATACATACTGAGAAAGAAAATTATCCCTAATCAGTGGAATTTTGTGGTCTGATTTGATTAGCTGCTCCTTTGGAGAGTAACCTCTCAGTATTAGCATTCCTGATGAATTGCATATGCTGCTTTCTGATAGACTTCAATGAGTTCAAGAATCCTTTTGTCAGAGGCATTTGTCAGAGCAACTCCATCTTGAATAGGGGCTGGGTAAAATGAGGCTGAGACGTACTGGACTGCATTCCCAGACAGCAAAGGCATTCTAAGACACGGGATGAGATAAGAGGTTGGCACAAGATACGAGTCATAAAGACCTTGCTGATAAAACAGCCTGTGGTAAAGAAGCCAGCCAAAACCCACCAAAACCAAGATGGTGACAAGAGTGACCTCGGGTCATCCTCACTGCTACACTCCCACCAGCGCCATGACAGATTATAAATGCCCGGGAAACGTCAAGAAGTTACCCTTTATGGTCTAAAAAGGGGAAGGCATAAATCATCCACCCCTTATTTAGCATATAATCAAGAAATAACCATAAAAATGGCCAACCAGCAGCCCTCAGGGCTGCTCTGTCTATGGAGTAACCATTCTTTCATTCCTTTACTTTCCTGATAAACTTGCTTTCACTTTACTCTGTGGACTCGACCTGAATTATTTCTTGCATGAGGTCCAAGAACCCTTTCTTGGGGTCTGGATCTGGACCTCTTTCCTGTAACACTTTCTAGAAAATTTTACTGTGCTGGATCTTCTATTTGCCCCTCCAGCTCCACTCCCCACCCTTCTCCACCCCACTAGGAGCTGGAAGCTGGCCTGCATGCACTGCGCCCGTGGACTCCCTGGCCTTCCAGCTTATGTTGGGTTTGGCCAGATGAGAAGCACCAGCAGGAGCCTGGAAATCAAAGAGTAGGAGGAGAGTGAGGTTGGGTATGCATCTCCTGGCTCTCTCTGAGCAGAAATGCCATGGGTTGGTAACAGCCCTCTACTGCAAGACTCAGTTCCTGGCAGAGAGTGCCTGCCATGGAGCCCTGTTCTTTGGGTTCTAGCACCAGCTCCCTTCTCTTGCCCTTCAGGCCAAGGAATACTAATGGCTCTCACTGTTGCTAGCCCTAAGGACTGCACTACCCCTTGTTAGTATCCCCATACTCTACACACAGCATAACAAGCAGTCCCTTTATTCAACTGTCTTCTCATTGTCCACTAAGAGTGAGCCATTTGCTCCCTACCAGGATCCTGATTAACACATCAAGCAGCTGATCATCAACACTGGGAGTTGCTTGACAACCTTTGACCAGTCTCCCAGGATGTCTAATGATTTTTACCTAAACATTCTCTTAAAAAATATACAGTCTAGGCTGGGTGTGGTGGCTCATGCCTGTAATCCCAGCACTTTGGGAGGCTGAGGCAGGCAGATCACTTGAGGTCAGGAATTCGAGACCAGCCTGGCCAACATGGTGAAACCCCATCTCTACTAAAAATTAAAAAATTAGCTGAGTGTGGTGGTGGGCACCTGTAATCCCAGCTACTCAGGAGTCTGAGGCAGGAGAATCGCTTGAACCCAGGGATCAGAGGTTGTAGTGAACTGAGATCATGCCACTGCGCTCCAGCTTGCGCAACAGAGTGAGACTCCATCTCAAAACAAACAAACAAAAAACAGTCTAATAGTGATTATCTAACTACCTCTTTTTCCCCTAAAAAATCTATATTAAGTAAGAAATATCTAAGTTAGTTTGCCCATAAGCCTCCTCCCTGGCAGCAAATTTGAAAAATACCTTTGGGCTGGGTGCGGTGGCTCACACTTGTAATCCTAGCACTTTGGAAGGCCTAGGCAGACAGATCACCTGAGGTCGGGAGTTCAAGACCAGCCTGACCAACATAGAGAAACCCTGTCTCTACTTAAAATACAAAATTAGCTAGGCGTGGTGGCTCATGCCTGTAATGCCAGCCAAGATCGCACCATTACACTCCAGCCTGGGCAACAAGAGTGAAACTCCATCTCAAAAAAAAAAGGAAAACACCTTTGATATATGCTTGCAATTAATCTGCTTGAGAAGTTACTTTAACAATACAGACACAAAAAGAGTCATATATTCTATTCTGTAAACTCAATGAAGTCCCAGTTTTCTGTCCTTTTAGGTTCTGGGATAGTATCTTTCCCGAAAAGTTCACTCGAAACTGTGATCTTGTCACAGGAAAGGGGTCCCAATGCAGATCCCAAGAGAGGGTTCTTGGATCTCATGCAAGAAAGAATTCAGGGCGGGTCCTTAGTGCAAAGCAAAAGCAAGTTTATTAAGAAAGTAAAGTGGTGAAAGGTTAGTTACTCCATAGACAGAGTAGGATGTTCCCGAAAGTAAGAAGAGGCACGCATCCACCCTAGGTGCAATCCTTGTATATATGCGGAGATGTGCTCTGCTACAAGGGTTTGTGATAAAGAATTTTCTTAATTACTATATTTTGCAAGAATCGATATTATTATCTTTAAAGCTAAATTAGGAATGTCTTTGTTCTCCAGATATTGGGATATCTGGACGCTCCCAAGTCTGGGTCTGTTTAGTAACCATTACTAATTTGTTCCCTTATTCATAAACATCAACAGGTGAGGAAGCCTGACTTTCTGAGAATACAGTCCAGCAAGTCTCAGCCTCATTTTCCTAGCCCTCACTCAAAATGGAGTCACTCTGGTTTGAACGCCTCTGACAATCTGAGAGACAAAACAGATGCCTCTATGTCAACTAAGATGAACCCCAAAATTAAAGAAACAAAATTACCAATGGGTCAAAGTGTTACCAGAGGGTCCTTGCTCCCAGAGCTCCCAAGATGGTGGTGGGCCACTTCCAAAATGGCGGCAAGCTGCTTCCAAGATGGTGGCAAGCCTCGTGTCCTCTGACCTGGGGTTCTTGGCCTCACAGATGCCAAGGAATGGAATCTTGGTCTATGCGGTGAGTGTTAATAGCTCTATTAGAAGCCATGGGTCATGGAAGAGAACCGTGGAACCCAGTGACTAGTGTTCAGCTCAATTAGGATGAACCCGGGCACTTAGCCGTGCAGGAACAATGGCAAGCCTTTAGTCCGATCAGGAGCAGCAATGGGCGCCTCACTGGATCAGAAGCACAGCAGACACCCTGCTGGATCCAGAGGGATGGAAGTCAGCAGCGGGAGTGCAGTTGCAAGATTAATAGAGTGAAAACAGAGCTCCCATACAAAGGGAGGGGACCCAAAGGGGGCAGCCATTGATGGCTCGAATGCCTGGGTTTATATCCCGATCATTGTCCCTCCCGCTGTGCTCTCATTGTGTGCAATGCCTAATTAGCATTTTAGTGAGCTCTCTTTCCTACTTGATTGGTAGGGTGTGAGCTAAGTTGCAAGCCCCGTGTTTAAAGGTGGATGCGGTCACCTTCCCAGCTAGGCTTAGGGATTCTTAGCCTAGGAAATCCAGTTAGTCTTGTCTCTCAAAAGGTCCAGGAGCTGGCTGGCATGAAAAATTTCTAAATTCCTATGGCAGTAAGAAAAAACATATTGTTATTAAACTTCCTAGCAAAAGGAGCTTTCAGAGCCCCCACCCTACCGCGCCTCCTAAATGGATTTACTACTCAGACCACAACTCTGACTGGACAGAGAACCAGCCTTACAAACATTCTTTTCTGATAAACTACTGTATGCCTTAAGCCAATCTCAGTCAACTGTGCGCAAATTGTCTTTGTGTCCTATAGTTCACTTTTCGACTTAAAGGGCCAAATCCCCCTCATTTTAACACTAAAACCCCACCCCAAAATGAACATGTGATGTATGGTACATATGTATTTACCCAATGCACATGTGCTTGTCTCCCCTTATAAACGTGTATAGCTTTTCCCCAAAATCCTACTGTGTAATACAAACTCTGTGAGGCATGAAACCCAAACTGTCCCTTCCCTCCTTGAAAAGAGGGTACCTTCAGCCCATGCCAGATAATATCTCCTCCCAGTTTGCAAACTGGTATCACCAATAAAACTCTCCTTTCTACTATTTAGCCTGGTGGTCTTTTGATGACAAAGCAAATGTGGTAGTATTCTGGAGTTAGGATTCAGCTACCAAGCCAAAGCAAGGTCACAAAAATCCTCCAATCAGCATGCGAGCACAGGGTAAGTTTGGGATCAAAATCCTAGAGAAGCTAATGGCCCTGCAGAATCCTTATATCCCATTTATGTAAAGGTGAGAATACTCAAACAATATTTTAAGCAAATCCACATACATTTAAAGACCCTCATTTCATCAGTGACAAAATTCTTGATCAAATCCTCTAATGTAAGTCAGAGATGAGGAATCCTGAAGTCCCTCTAGTCGTACCTGCCTCTGGAGTACAGACCTTGTTTAGAACTTTCAAATGCTACCTAGCCATCCCTTTAGTGTATAATTCCTGATTAGAGTGAGAGGTGACAATGGCTAGCAACCCTCACTCTGGGCACCTCCTCGGCCTCTGCGTCCACTCTGGCGGCACTTGAGGAGCCCTTCAGCCTGCCACTGCACTGTGGGAGCCCCTCTCTGGGACCGCCGAGGCCAGAGCCGGCTCACTCCACTTGCGGGGAGGTGTGGAGGGAGAGGCGCGGGCAGGAACCAGGGCTGCGCCAGGCGTTCACAGTCCAGTGTGAGTTCTGGCGGGTGCAGGCCGGCATGCCGGCCCAGGGAGTGAGGAGCTTAGCACCTGGGCCAGCAGCTGCAGTTGGTGCGCAGGGTCCCCCAGCAGTGCAGTCCCGCCAGGGCTGTACTTGAGTTCTCACCGGCCTCAGCTGCCTCCCTGCGGGGCAGGGCTCGGGACCTGCAGCCCGCCTTGCCCAAACCCTCTCCCCGACGGTGGGGTCCCACGTGACCCGAGCTTTCCTGACAAGCGCTGCCCCCTGCTCCATGGTCCCATCAACTGCCCAGGGGCTGAGGAGTGCAGGCGCCACTCGGGACTGGCAGGCAGCTCTGCCTGCGGCCCCGCTGCAGTATCCACTAGGTAAAGCCAATTGGGCTTCTGAGTCTAGTGGGGACTTGGAGAATCTTTATGTCTAGCTAAAGGATTGTAAATGCACCAATCAGCATTCTGTGTCTAGCTCAAGGTTTGTAAATACACCAACTGCTACTCCCTATCTAGCTAGCCTAGTGGGGACTTGGAGAACTGTTATGTCTAGCACTGTGTGTCTAGCTAAGGGATTATAAACGCACCAATCAGCACCCCGTCAAAACGGTCTAATCAGCTCACTGTAAAATGGACCAATCAGCAGGATGTGGGTGGGGCCAGATAAGGGAATAAAAGCAGGCTGGAGCCAGCCAGTGGCAACCCTCTCAAGTCCATTTTCACAGTGTGGTAGCTTTGTTCTTTTGCTCTTTGCACTAAATCTTGCTGCTGCTCACTCTTTGGGTCCACGCTGCCTTTATGAGCTGTAACACTCATGGTGAAGATCTGCAGCTTCACTCCTGTCAGCAAGACCACGAACCCACCAGAAGGAAGAAGCTCCAGACACATCTGAACATCTGAAAGAACAAACTCCGGACACACCATCTTTAAGAACTGTAACACTCACTGCGACGGTCTGCAGCTTCATTCTTGAAGTCAGTGAGACCAAGAACCCACCAATTCTGGACACAAGAGTACACAAATATTAACTAACTGCCTCTAAAGTACAGATAAAAACCAACTAATAAAGATTTTACGATGTCTATATTGTAAAGTTGAACGTTTTAAAAGTAAATTACAGAGACTATAACAGCTAAATGCCCTTAGGCAGATCACTGCCGTCCCATGAGGCTGGCTTGGGTCATCTCTTCATTTACATATAGAGCACGTGATTATCTTGTTATACTATTCCTGTAAGGCAAAACTACATATAAAACATTAATATAAAGTCACCATGAAAAACCATAAAATGCCATTGTACTTATAGAAAACATATTACATTTGTAATTACCTAATAATCCATTATACTATATAAACTATTTAATTTTAAGAAACGATTCATCATTTATTAAATAACCCCATTGTAGTCTCAGTGGCATGCTATTCCTTCTACATTTACCATTTCCTTTTGCTCAGGATAACAGTTTAAGTAGTTTGCAAATCAAAGCCCACACCCTTGGAAGAGCTTGGTGTGAAATGCTCACCAAGGTTATACTGTGACCTGTGCTCTTGATCTGCACAACTGCCTCACAGGAGACAAAACAACTCTTGCATCCTTACTCAAGTACAAGGAGGTGGTGGCATCCATTCTGCCAGTCTCAGTTCATTCATTATTAAGCAGCTTATATGAGCATCCAGTTGAGGCTGACCTGTGAAGCCTGGAAAGGAAAACCTAAGATGTCTGTAGGAAGGTTGTATCCATCTTGCTGAAGATTATTGGCAATTATCCAATTTTTAAAACAAGCAAGGATCTGTTTTTAGGAGGCCTACCTACTGGTGGCTAATTGCTTGAAAATGTTAGACAAAAATACAATTTCCCAGGCAGTGAACCACCTCCCAGTAGATTTCCTCTTCTAAGGTGGACCCAACCCATGACAGTTGCTTCCAAAAAACTGCCTGTACTGTTTTGTTGTGAAGGAATTTCATTGTATTGTTAGAAAGAGAAGGGCAATTAGGTGCCATGAAGGTGAAAAACACAGACTCTTCACTGAAATGATATGTATTATAATGAGATTCAGGTGTAATGAAGTCATGTGAAAGCTATTTCAGAGAATGAGGTATTATATTAAAATCTCTACTTTGTAAGAAATATAAAAATAACATTTCATGACAGACATTCTACATGCACATTAGGAATCTATTAACTGATTAGAGCTAAATCTGCTACGAAGTGCTTAAAAATGTGGAAAAGATACCTAACGTGATTTGTCCAAGCAGATAGAAAGAAAAGGGGGGAAAATACAAAGAGGCACTGGGAAGAAGCTGGAGAGGAGTCTGCTAAGTGGATATCCAGGTACTAACAGAGTTAAACATGCACTTTGTAAGAATCCCTAGAGAGTGCTCAGAGAGCTCTTAAGGCTGACTATATAGGACTGTAGCGGTTTGGGTTTTGTTTTTTTAATAGCTGCAAATCATCTGATGCTTCCCCCCCCATCTCCCTCCTCCCCTTGAGGGTGGGTGGGCCTGTGATTGCTTCAACCAACACCATCCATGTGACTTCTGAAGCTATTCACTTCCATCTAGTTTTGTTGGGATGTTTGTTCTCAGAGAAGCCAGTTGCCATGTAAAAAATCAGGATACCACCTGCTGGACCACCGTGGCTAAGACCACCCTGCTGGAGAGGCCAAGTGTAGGTGCTCTTGTCAATAGTCCCAGCTGAGCTCCTCGCCAACAGCCAGTATCAACTGCCAGCTATGGGATGAGCCACCTTGTTTTGCAGTCCAGGGGGACCTTCAGATGACCTAGCTCCCGCAGACATCTGACAGCAACTACAGGAGAGGCACCCAGTGAGAACGACCCAGTCAAGCCCTTCCCCAATTCCTGGCCCTTGGGTAATTGTGTTATATCAATGCTAACCAGAACAAGGACCAACTCATTGATCTACAGGAGATCTGGGTGAGAATTTTACAAATTACAATATTTTATGAACTGCATTAAGCAAGCTTTAAAAAAATAAGACTGGGAAACTGTTGGCAGGTTCTGGCAAATGGTCTTAACAACTGTGGAGCCTTTTCTTTACAGATCTAGAGAAATACCCCTGTCCCGCAGACATCAAATAGAACTGAACTAAATTACCCCTTAACTCTGGAATCTGTTTTCTCACATTTCATTTTACCAGAAGTCCCACTGAGTACTAAAATGCTTTCTCAAAAAGTGTCAATTTGAGATGTAAAAAGAAAATGTTTATTTAAAAAGTACTGCATTTTGCTGTTTTTAATCCCAAGCTGAATGGAGTCCTTCTTAGTTGCTCCTGAGCTAAATCTTTTTCACTAATAATAGTTTTATTCTTAAAGGTTTCACTAGCTCTGAATCAAATTCTGTTGTGACTCATGCGATGTGTGGGTAGCAACTAAAGACTTTCAAGAAGGGTAAGTTACTACAGGGGAAACATCCCAAATCATTTTGAAAAATAAGTTGTAACAGTTATAAAACATCCATGGCAGAATCTGCAGGCAGCCCTAGAATTAACTGTGCTGAGGATTAGCAGCAGGTGCATGGTTAGAAATGGAACAAACTGGAAAATAACCTTTGGAAGAGTGGGTTGGAACAAAAGTCTACGCTCATCAAAAGCATCTGACAATTGGCCTAACAGGAAGACAGGTGCCGTAGAATGAGGGGTCAGGAGAGCCGAAGTACAAGCAGATGCTAGCTCAGCCTCTAGACAAGATTTCTCTGTGTGTGTGTGTGTCTCTCTCTGTCTGTCTCTCTGTCTGTCTCTGTCTGTCTCATGCACATGCACGCACGCACACAGCGAATTATCTGAGAGCTATAAAATAAGACTCATCCTACCGGCTGTCATTCTTCAGGGTGGACCTCTCCTGTACTGATTTTACCTTCCATGTAGCATTAAAATGACACAAAATGAGTCAGGCTGACCAAATCTTTGGTCTACTCAGGGCAGAAACTTGGTGCATTAGTCTGTTCGCACATCACTGTAAAGAAATACTGGAGACTGAGTAATTTGTAAAAAAAAGAGTTTTAACTGGCTCACGGTTCTGCAGGCTGTACAGGAAGAATGGTGGCGTCTGCTTCTGGGGAGGTCTCAGCGAGCTTCCAATCATGGCAGAAGGCAAAGTAGGAGCAGGCCATCTTAGGTTAGTGTACAAGTAATCACAGTTTTCGCCATTACTTTTAATGGCATCCAAGTAATACATGGCGGGAGAAGGAGCAAGAAAGAGAGAGAGAGGAGGTGCTACACACTTTTAAACAACTAGATCTTGTGAGAACTCACTGACCATTATTAGAACAGCACCAAGGGGATGGTGCTAAACCATTCGTGAGAAACCTGCCCCCAAGATCCAATCACCTCCCACCAGGCCCCACCTCCAACCCTGGGGATTATAATACGACCTGAGATTTTGTGGGGACACCGATCCAAACCATATCACTTGGCAAAACAACAACATAGAAAAGTTATCACCCGCCTCTTGCTTTTCCTTTCTGTACCCTATGCCCCGCCAAGTGCAGTGCCCCAAGCTCTCGCCCAACTCGGTTATCCCCTCTGACCAAGTGGTGTGACCCACTCAGTTAAGTGTCCTTATTAAGGGAGAGTTTCCATAACAGGACTTTTTCCAACTCCCCTTCTCCACCCTCCAGTTTCCCATTCTGTGAGTCCTAAAATCCCCCTTCACTGACTCTCCATTGCCTTTACGGAAAAAAATCCAGACTCCATTTCTTAATATTTAAGAATATTCACAATTTCAGATCCTTATAGCTACATTTCTCACTATTTTCTTCTCCAGACAAAGGCAGATATTCACCGTTTCTTCCTCGGTTGCTGTTGGTCACCATGTACTTCCCCGCAATCACATGTCTTGTCTGTGCCTTGTCCCCAACCCAGAACCCCCCTTCCTCCTACTTCAAACACACCAAAGTCCACCTTTCTTTCAAGGCCCAGATCAAATCTGCCCACCTCCATGGCATGTTCTCCTCTCCCCACAGAGATTCTGCCCACCTCTGAATTCTCCATCAATCATTTGGCCCTTACTCACACTGTGTTGTTATTCATTTGTTTAGATTTTTCTTTCTCAATGGAGGGCCTTGACAATATCCTACATCTTTGATATCTCCAGTGAGCCATGCCTAACCCTCAGCTTGTGTTAGATGACAATATTGCTACAGTCAAGAGACACCCTACATCAAAAACTCCTGACTTCACGCTCTTTTCAGGGATCCAATACATTTCAGTGTTTCATTGCAGTTGTCAACAATGTGATAATGCTTAAGAATAACACTAAGGATATATTTTTTAGCTCCTCAGCAACCCAAATGGAGAAGACATTTTGAGCCAGCTCAGCTGACTCTTTAGACCAACATAGGTCCTCTTGAACCTACCTGCTCCCATCATAGTCTATATGTGCCTGTAATGAGGACAGAAGCCTGCGTACTTTCTCAAATTCCCTTGACCACCTATTTTTTTTCCTCTCTTGAATGAAATCCTACCTATGCCAAGTCACCCCTCCACTGATGGACTTAGATAAAACACCCAACCTCAGAGCATGGGATATGACCAACCCGAGCAGGCCAGCTGACACAACCTGAAAGGGGAAAGAGGTTTGCTTCCTGTTGGATGAGCCTCAATCAACAGGAAGCGGGAGGGAGCAAGGCAGATAAAGTCCCCCTTCTCTTTTGCTGCTGTTGCTTTTTTTTTTTTTTTTTTTTTTTGACAGCGTTTTTGCTCTGTTGCCCAGGCTGGATGCGATGATGTGATCTCGGCTCCTGCAACCTCTACCTCCTGGGTTCAAGCAATTCTCCTGCCTCAGCCTCCTGAGTAGCTGGCATTACAGGTGCCCACCACCACGCCTGGCTAATTTTTGTATTTTGCTTGTTTTATTTTTGAGATGGAGTTTTGCTCTTTTGCCCAGGCTGGAGTGCAGTGGTGCAATCTCAGCTCACTGCAACCTTCACCTTCCGGTTTCAAGTGATTCTCCTGCCTCAGCCTCCCAAGTAGCTGGGATTACAGGCACCAACCACCATGCCTGACTAATTTTTGTATTTTTAGTAGAGATGGGGTTTCACCATGTTGGCCAGGCTGGTCTCGAACTCCTGACCTCGTGATCCACCCGCCTCAGCCACCCAAAGTGCTGGGATTACAGGCATGAGCCACTGTGCCTGGCCCTAATTTTTGTATTTTTAGTAGAGGCAAGGTTTCTCCATGTTGGCCAGGCTGGCCTCAAACTCTTGACCTCAGGTGATCTACCTGCCTCAGCCTCCCAAAATGCTGGGATTACAGGTGTGAGCCACCGTGCCCAGCTCCCTTCTCTTTTTCACCTCTTAGCTCTTCCAGGGTATGGTGTCTCCTTGTGTCCCTGCTGGGAGAAGTCCTGCATGCTGAACGAACACACCTACTGAAGAGCCTGCTGTTCCCTTGTCTCTGCAGCTTGCTGTGAAGCGATGACTAGGGTGGTGTACATGACGTTACCTCGCTTCCCATCCTCCTTGCTTCACTTCCCTTTTTCTATTCCCCTCCCTGCTTTGAGTTTGTGCCTCCCCCAAAAAAGTGGTGAGTACCTCAATCCTTGCCTCAGGCTCTATTTAAAATATTCTCCTTTATTAATCACCACATTTTATTATTGAGACTCAGAGTTCCACTTCACAGAACAGAGTACAAAGAACAGCCTTCCAGTAGTATCTTTAAGTTCAATGTTTGACCTCTTATCTGCCCCTTTTATAGCAAACCTGCCTTTCTTTATGGGATCTTCTTCCTCTTTTAGACTCCAAATCCTAAGGGACAGAGAGCCAGACCTGGACACTCTTGCATCACTGCTGGAATCAGGACAACCCCTTGACCCTGGCAGACTTCACGTCAAGTTTGAGAGATTGTTGTTGTCTGCCAGGATCCATTCCCCCTTCTTACACAGTCATATAGTTTTAGTGGGGCACGTGGCTGCCTAGTTAAAGACGGCAGTTCTCAGCATCTCTTGTACTGAGGTGTCCCCGGAACTACATTCTGGTAAATAGGGTATGAGCAGAAGCGATATGTGAGCCACTTCCAGCTCTTGCTGTCAAAAGCATTGGTACAGCTCTGGTCCTTTTCTCTTTCCCTTAGGGTGAGAGAAAGAGAGAGAATGGGAGCAGCTTCCTTGCCCTGAGATGGACATCGCAAGTTGAGAGCTGCTCACGCAGCCCTGGACAGCTCACCTCTGAAATGTTACATATGAAGGAAATAAATTTCCATCTTGTTCAAGCCACTGCATTTTGATGTCTTTTTTATTACATCAGCATAATCTGTTGCCTGTTTAAAATAATGCATACCTAATCCTGGTTCCTTTGGAACCTTGCTGTCACCAAAGTGACAGAGTCCTCTGTGGGGCCATGTTGTGGCAGGCCAGGTCTCACAAAAGCTGAACAGGCAGGCCTCCATGACAACCATTTCAGCACTGACTGAGTGGTTAGGTTAAATAATAAAGGCTGAAAGAGCCAGTGCCCTTAGACAAAGGCTGGGAGGTAACAAAAGCCCACCAAGAGTCTTGCCTAGGCCTTTCCTGGGCCTTGAAACTTGACAAGATAATGAAGGAATTCTTAATGGGACCCATTTACAAGCTTTATTGGGGGTCTGAAGAAACTCCCCAGACCTCCCCACAAACAACTTTTATTGAGGGTCTAAAGAAACTTCCCCAAACCTCCATAATTTAGCAGGGGACAAGATAAGGGTAATCATCCCTGCACCTGGAGCCATCTAGGTGAAGTAAATTTACTGAGGCTCCAGAGAAAGGTCTTCAGGACTCAGACCTTACTTACAGACTAGAAGTTAATCACTTATGTCTTTAAATGAATGCACACTTACACGCAGACTTATAGCTTAGAAGCTATATAAGTACTGGAAAACTTTGTAATTTTGAGTTGATCTGGTGATATTTTCCCAGCCTTCTTCCTGTACCCTGTTATAGAAATCAACTGTCTTCTTTCCCAGTTTGCCTGCATCTCCTTACTGGGCCATGAGAATAAATAAGCAGCCTGAACCTCAGTTTGGTCCAGGAACAATGTCACTGCTTTGGCTGCTGATGCTAGAGTCTTCTGTCACTGCCTGCAGAAAACCCAGCATTTGGAAGGTGTGTTCTCCCGTGTAACTCATGAAGTTCTTGTTTCCAGTCACCAACCACAGTCAGGCGAGCTCAGGCTATCTGAACAAGTTGGGGAGGAAATAAGCCCCCAGTGGAAGTCTCCGCAAGTGACTAGATGTTTACCCAATATTTATTCTCTTCTTTATCCTTGCTAATGGAAACCTGATTTTGTAATGGTGTAGCATTTGCTGTTGATCCCACCCCCACAGTGTATCTACTGCCCAGGGCAAAAATACTGTATTCCCAGCCTCCCTTCATTTGAGGGTGACCATGCAACACAGTTTGGAAGAAGTCTCACAGTGAGTTCAAGAAAGATTTGGAGACTGGGACAGAAGGATCATTTGAGGTCAAGAGTTTGAAACAAGCCTGGGCAACATAGCAATACCTAGCCTCTACAAAAAATAAAATAAATTAGCTGAGTGTGGTGGAGCACACCTGCAATGCCAGCTACTCGGGAGGCTAAGATGAGAGGATCATCTGAGCCCAAGAGTTCAAAGCTGCAGTGAGTTATGATCATACCATTGCACTCCAGCCTAGGTGACAGAGTGAGACCCTATCTCAAAAAAATTTTAAAGAAAGACTTTGATTTTTTACTATAGGCACCTCCCCTTTGACCTTGTCACTTCCTTCTTCTTGAATGGAAAGTGAATGTGGATAGCCAGGTATGGTGGGGGACGCCTGTAATCCCAGCTACTTGGGAGGCTGAGGCAGGAGAATTGCTTGAACCCAGAAGGCAGAGGTTGCAGTGAGCCAAGATCGTGCCACTGCACTCCAGCCTGGGTGACAGAGCAAGACTCCATCTCAAAAAAAAAAAAAAAAAAAAAAGAAAAAGTGAATATGGAGGCCTGAAGTGGAACAGATACATATATTTTCTTTTCTTCTTTTTTTTTTTTTTTTCTTTTTTTGAGACGGTGTTTCACTCTTGTTGCCCAGGCTGGCGTGCAATGGCGCGATCTCAGCTCACCACAATCTCCGCCTCTCAAGTTCAAGCAATTCTCCTGCCTCAGCCTCCCTAGTAGCTGGGATTATAGGCATGTGCCACCACACCCAGCTAATGGGGTTTCTCCATGTTGCTCAGGCTGGTCTCGAACTCCTGACCTCAGGTGATCCGCCCACCTCAGCCTCCCAAAGAGCTGGGATTACAGGCGCGAGCCACTGGGCCCAGCGTGAACAGATATTTTATAAGGTCTGATGCCTGGGATGGCAGAGCAGGAGGAGAGAAAGATCCTAGAATATTGACAACACCATGGAACCACTGCACCATCCTGAGTCCCTCACCAGCCTGCCTATTACAGGAGGAAAAATAAATCCAATGTGGTTAAGCTTCTATAGTCAGGATTCTAATATATGCAGGAAAAGCAGTCTCTAACTGATATGCCCTTCCATAAGCCCTGGATTTCTTTCAAAACTTTGCAAGATATACCTAGGAGCCTTCAAGTTATACCTATACCTTCATGTTATTTTCCTCTAAAACAAACCAACCAAATTAAAGATATACCTTGCAAACATGCAGTTCACCAAAATTACATGTTGATTGCTTTCATTTTCTACTAGGCTCTAACCTCTACAAAGGTGGGAGCTATGTTGGTCTTGTCCACTGCCTTAATCTCAGTGCCTAACACACTGCCTGGCCTATGTATCCAAATACACCTTAGACAGAAGACTACTAAACGAAAAAACTCAAATACTTTATTACTGCTTACTTGGATTATTCATGATTAGAACACAACTCACTCATATATTCATTCATTCAGTCAGTCATATTAATTGATTGCCTACTGTACAATGTGCACAGTGACATTAATTGAAGATCCTGCCAGGAATAAAACAAAGATGTTCCTCTCAGTGAGCTTACCTTTTAATGGGAGAGACAGCCAATCAACTTTTAAACAGGAGGAGTTTCAGACAGTGATAAGTGTGATAAGGATGAAGCTACTTTACCTGGAGTGTTCCAAAAAGGCAATATTTAGGCATAATTCACTGTAATCCTATCAACATGGCTTCAACCTTAATCACTTCAGTCCAAAAAGCTAAGTTCTGAGAACTAATTGTTTTCTAATGATAAGCAAGGGATGATATGATCAATTTCCCTTCTTCGGATTTGGGATTACATGCATTTCTGAAGAAAATAAAAGGAAGGGAAACAAGGGACAGAAGGAAAGAGAAGGGAATGGAGGGGAAGGGAAGGAGAGAGAAGGAAGGGAGAAAAAGAAAGAGAAAAAAGAGAGAGAGAAGGAGAGTGGGAGGGAGGGAAAGAAGAAAGAAGGAAAGAAGGAAGGAAGGAAGGAAAGCATTTTATCCCACTAGAATTAAACAGCTTTCCACTAGTATTAAAGAGAGAGAGACACTATATGGGTGAAAGAGAAGGCCAAAGGGCCACATCTTCTCTAAAAGTGGACAGCATTGGAAAGAATTGCTAATATCCACAAGAATAGCCTTCCAACTTTCCTGTGTTCCAAAGAATGCACTGAACGCTGTATTATTAATTTTGCAGCCCTTGTTTATGTTTTAGACTCTCCAACAGCCTCAATCATTATTCCTCAGATCCTCTTGGGGCTCTCTGATGTGATTCCTGAGCTCCCAAGTGAACCCTCATCACATCCTAGGAGACCCATGGAGACATTCCCTTCATGCTCTGACCTCTCTCCACCAGTTGAGCTCCACAAACAAAGCAAGCTGCCCTTTGAGAATTGGCTCTCCTAAGAGTTGAAGTGAAGAATACTTTTAATTTTTCAAATCCAGAGAGGGCTGTAATGCTGCCCAGCTCAGGCATGCTAGAAATTAATGTCACATGTCTTCATACCCTGAGTTAGCTTGGCAACTTTAGGAAGGACATTTTTAGGAAGGAAAAAATGTTTTTAACTTGGCTATGTCGATGGAGTAGAAATGTTTGGGTTTTGTTTGTTTTCTTCAGTATTGTTTGCTTTCTTTAGTGTCGATGGAGTAGAAATGTTTGGGTTTTGTCTGTTTTCTTCAGTGCTGATTAAATGAAAATTTGTTTATAATTTAAATACCCTTGTATCTTTCTGTAGGTGGGCTGGAAGAATGGACAGGGTTCACAAGGGTAAAGGAAGTGCGGGTGAAGGTCTTCTGAACCAAGCTGAAGGATGTACTGAGGGAGGGTGATAGTATTGGACAGAAAGCTGCTACATGTGCGGTGCTGTCAGTTTCCACAAAATGGGGATGGTGGGGGCCAGGACTAGCATGAGGCAAGGGAGGCATTCTGGGCACAAAATTTCAGGAGGCACAAAATTTAAGGAGGTGCTCAGGTGCCTGTCCTTATACCACAGGGAGAGAAAGGGCCTCCTTAAATTTTATGCCCCAG
This sequence comes from Macaca fascicularis, assembly GCF_037993035.2. Taxonomy (NCBI): domain Eukaryota; kingdom Metazoa; phylum Chordata; class Mammalia; order Primates; family Cercopithecidae; genus Macaca; species Macaca fascicularis. Next base: position 139,760,380 of record NC_088381.1, on the reverse strand, counting down.
GGCCCTCTCTCACTGCATCCTAGTGCCTAGCTCTGGCCCCAGGGAAATGAGTTCTATTAGGATTTCAAGAAAGTCTGCGGATCCAGACATCAATTCCCTTAGTCATGACAAATGGGCATGCAAAGGTGGAAAACAGGATTGGTGAAGAGTTGACAGATTTACCACTAAAAAGGAATAGACCTCATTTTCCTGGCTAAGAAGAACAAAGTGTGTCTTGGCTTCGAAGAGACAGGATCACTTTCCCTGGGCAAAAAGAGTTGCAAGTTATAAAAATCCACCCTTGACTCTTCTCTCTCTTACTCATGCTATTCTCCCTTTTCCACACCCAGCCCACCACCAAATTAAAATAATAAACAAGTTCTAAAATGAACTGAAGTAGGGAAAATAGGTCTGAACTTTTAAAGAGAGAGAAGTATTCTTCATAAGAAATGAAGATTCCAATCAAGGAATCAAGGTTGTTAACCAAAAAGCTTTGTTGGGAGCTAGAAAAACCTCCACATCCACCAACTCCAGATAACCTCACTTCCTCCTCAGCACTCCACCGACAAGCTCTTGAGGCTTAAGACACTTTGTGCTTTTTTCTTTACCTCTTCGTGTAAGGATTTGTATTTCTCTGGCTGGACTGTCAGCGCCTCAAGGGCAGAGACCATCTCTCCTTTGCCCACATTCTATCATGACACCGTGGAGTCCCTGGCTCATAGGAGGTGTTGTTGTACAAGATCTCAAGCTCTTCAGACAGGGAAACACAACACAATGACACCAGGAGAGATGAAAGGCAGAACTCCTGGTAAAGCTGTTACTAGAAAGGGGTCCCAATCCAGACTCTAAGACAGGGTTCTTGGATCTCGCACAAGAAAGAATTTGAGGCAAATCCACAGACTAAAGTGAAAGCAAATTTATTAAGAAAGAAAAGGAATAAAGAATGGCTACTCCATAGGCAGAGCAGCAGCTTGGGCTGCTGGACTAACAATACTTATAGTTATTTCTTGATGATATGCTAAACAGGGAGTGGATTATTCATGGGTTTTCCAGGAAAGCGGGGGGGCAATTCCCAAAACCGAGGGTTCCTCCTCATTTTAGACCACATAGGGTAACTTCCTGACATTGCCAAGGCATCTATAAACTGTCATGGCACTGGTGGGAGTGTCTTTTAGCATGCTAATGCATTATAATTAGCATGTAATGAGCAGTGAGGATGACTAGAGGTCACTTTTGTTGCCATCTTTGTTTCAGTGGGTTTTGGCCAGCTTCTTTACTTCAACATGTTTTATCAGCAAGGTCTTTGTGACCTGTATGTTGTGCCAACCTCCTATCTCACCCTGTGACTTAGAATGCCTAACCTCCTGGGAATGCAGACCAGTAGGTCTCAGCCTTATACTACACAGCCCCTACTCAAGATGGAGTCGCTCTGGTTCAGACGCCTCTGACAAAGGCAGGGCCATACTGAGGGTTGTCGAAGGACAGGTAATTTGGAACTGGGGCTGTAGTGGCAGCTTAGTATAACAATCAGGGTGGGGTTAGCTAGCTTTCATGGACTTTCTGTGGTTTGGCTAATCTGAATAATTTTGTGGACTCCAGGACATAGAGGCTGTCCCTAACTGTCCCGTACCTGGCTCTAGGGCAATTACAGTGGGTGCACAGAGGTCCAGAGTCTGAGAGATGCTGGCAGTATGAAATGAATCAACTGCTCAAAAAGGGGAACTGGTCGACTTCTAGCCAGGCCCCAAAACTAGATGAAGACAGCATTTAGAAAAACCAAAAACTACATTACAGGTGCTTAATAAATATTTTCTGAGTTATCACATTGATTTAAAAAACCTGAAATTCCTTTATCAGAGTTTACTTAGGTCACAGTTAAGAGGCTTAAAATGGAAATGCCCCTGAAAAAGGAAACACTGACTCGAACTCAGCCTCTCTAGGAAGTCAAGGCTCAGGTAAAAGCCTGGCACAGGAGGAAGTTTTGGGATATGTCATTAGTACCCAAACAAAGCTTTCTTGGCTGTTTGGCCCAGAACCAGCTCTGGCCTAAGGAAAGGCAATTTAGGGGAAATATCTGGTAGATGAAGGGATAAGCATGTCCACATGTTGCAGTTTTTTGGAAAGCAGAGCAAGATATAAACCAAGATGTAAAATCATCCTAATTAACATTAAACAGATATTTTTCTTTCACTCTTTTAAATCTATTAAATATCCTGAAAGGAATTAACTGTAACCTTGGATTAGCTTTCTTTTCTCCCGGGCAGAAGCCATTTGCATTGCTATTGGGCAAGATTTATTGTAATGCTATCAGTCATGAATGCAACTGAGACAAAGGTAAGCATCCCTAGAAAATCAGATCATTCCCATGCAGGGTAGACGTGTTCCATTCAATAGCACCTAGCACTTCATTGTAAGGTCATCCAGTAATGCCTTTTGCCTAGTTCCAAGTTCTGCATAATTTTTCTTAATGAACCACATATTTTAAAAGTGCTTTGCAGAAAGCAGGGCCTCGAACAGGTATGAGTATACCAGCGTTCATAGCAGCATTAGTCACGATTGCCAAAAGGTGGAAGCAACCTAAATGCCCGCATCAACACATGAATGGATAAACCAAATGTGATATATACATATACACATACAATGGAATATTAGTCAGCCATAAAAAGAAATGAAATTCTGACACACAATACAGCATGGATAAAACTTTAGGACATTGTGCTAAGTGAAATAAGCCAGACACAAAAGGACAGATATTACATGATTCCACACATATGAGTTAGCTAGAATAGGTGGATTCATAGAGACAGAAAGTAGAAGAGTGGTTACCAGAAGCTGAGAGGAGAAATTACTGGAGAGTTAAGGAGTACAGAATTTGGGTCTGGGATGGTGTAAAAGTTCTGGGAATATATGGTAGAGATGGTTGTGGAACAATGTAAATGTACTTAATGCTACTGAATTGCACACTTAAATGGTTAAAATGGTAAGCTTTATGTTATGCATATTTTACATACACATAACAGAAAACTTTCAGAGCATAGACTTCCAATAAAAATAAAGGAAGGGAGGGGGGAGGAAGAGAAGAAAGACAAACAGACAAGGAGAAAGAAAGATGTACTGTCCAATTGTCAGATACATCTTTAGTTTGGGGAATTTGTGATTTTTGTCTGCTACTGTGTGTCAGGCTCCACACTAAGCACCTGTATTAGTCCATTCTCATGCTGCTGATAAAGACATACCTGAGACTGGTAATTTATAAAGAAAAAGAGTTTTAACGGACTCACAGTTCCAAATGGCTAGGAAGGCCTCACAATCATGGCGGAAGGTGTAAGGCATATCTCACGTGGTGGCAGATAAGACAGAATGAGAACTGAGGGAATGGGGTTTCCCCTTATAAAACCATCAGACCTCATGAGACTTATTCACTGCCATGAGAACAGTATGGGGGAAACTGCCCCCATGATTCAATTATCTCCCACCAGGTCCCTCCCACAACATATGGTAATTATGGGAGCTACAATTCAAGATGAGATTTGGGTGAGGACACAGACAAACCATATCATTTCACCCTGGTCCCTCCCAAATCTCATGTTCTCACATTTCAAAACCAAACATGCCTTTTCAACAGTCCCCCAAAGTCTTAATTCATTTCAGCATTAACTCAAAAGTCCACAGTCCAAAGTCTTATCTGAGGCAAGGCAAGTTCCTTCTGCCTATGAGCCTATTAAATCAAAAGCAAGTTAGTTACTTCCTAGATACAATGGGGGTACAGGCATTGGGTAAATACACCCATTCCAAATGGAAGAAATCGGCCAAAATGAAGGGGCCAAAGGTCCCATGCAAGTCTGAAATCCAGCAGGGCAGTCAAATCTTAAAGCTCCAGAATGATCTTGTTTGACTCCATGTCTCACATAAAGGTCACACTGATGCAAGAGGTGGGCTCCCATGGTCTTGGGCCGCTTCACCCCTGTGGTTTTGCAGGGTACACCCTCCCTCCTGGCTGCTGTTACAGGCTGGCATTGAGTGTCTATGGCTTTTCCAGGTGCATGGTGCAAACTGTTGGTGGATCTACCATTCTGGGGTCTGGAGGACAGTAGACCTTTTCTCACAGCTCCACAAGGCAATACCCCAGTGGGGATTCTGTATGGGGGCTCCAACCCCACATTTCCCTTCCGCACAGCCCTAGCAGATGATCTCCATGAGGACCCCGCCCCTGCAGCAAACTTGTTCCTGGACATCCAGGCATTTCCATACATCCTCTGAAATCAAGGCAGAGGTTCCCAAACCTCAATTCTTGACTTCTGTGTATTCACAGGCTCAACACCACATGGAAGCAGCCAAGGCTTGGGGCTTACATCCTCTGAAGTCACAGCCTGAGCCCTTTTAGCTACAGCTGGAGTGGTTGAGGCAAGGGACACCAAGTTCCTAGACTTGCACAGCAGCAGAGGGATCCTAGGCCTGGCTCACAAAACCACTTTGTCCTCCTAGGTCTCTGAGCCTGTGATAGGAGGGGCTACAGTGAAGACTTCTGACATTCCTGGAGACATTTTTCCCATTGTCTTGGGGATTAATCTTCAGCTCCTCATTACTAATGCAAATTTATGCAGCTGGTTTGAATTTCTCCTCAGAAATGGGATTTTCTTTTCTACAGCATTGTCAGGCTGCAAATTCTCCAAACTTTTATGCTCTTCTTCCCTTATAAAACAGAATGCCTTTAACAGCTCCCCAGTCACCTCTTGAATGCTTTGCTGCTTAGAAATTTCTTCTGCCAGATACCCTAAATCATCTCTCTCAAGTTCAAAGTTCCACAGATCTCTAGGGGAGGGGCAAAATGCCGCCAGTCTCTTTGCTAGAACATAACAAGAGTCACTTTTGCTCCAATTCCCAGTAAGTTCCTCATCTCCATCTGAGACCACCTCAGCCTGGACTTTATTGTCCATATCACTATCAGCATTTTGGTCAAAGCCATTTAATAAGTCTCTAGGAAGTTCCAAACTTTCTGCCATTTTCCTGTCTTCTTCTGAGTCCTCCAAACTGTTCCTATCTCTGCCTGTTACCTAGTTCCAAAGATGCTTCCACATTTTCGGGTATCTTTACAGCAGCACCCCACTCTACCAGTACCAATTGACTGTATTAGTTGGGTCTCAAACTGCTGATAAAGACATACCCAAGACTGGGTAATTTATAAAGAAAAAGAAGTTTAATATACTCACAGTTCCACATGGCTGGGGAGACCTCACAATCATAGTGGAAGGCAAAAGGCACATTTTACATGGCGGTAGACAAGAGAGAATGAGAGCCAAGTGAAAGGGGTTTCCCCTTATAAAACCGTCAGATCTTGTGAGACTTATTCACTACCACGAGAAAAGCATGGGAAAGGCCTGCCCACATGAGTCACTTACCGCCCACCAGGTCCCTCCCACAACACACAGGAATTATGGGAGCTACAATTCAAGATGAGATTTGGGTGGGGACACAACCAAACCATATCAGCACCTGTCATTTAATATTCACAACACTATGAGTAGTCATCTTGCTTATATTATAGTTGTTCAGAGAGGTTAAGTCAACTCTCTTAAGCCACACAGTAGAGCCAGTTCAGTCTTTAAAGGCTATGCTCTTAACCATTCCTCTATACTGCTACTCTTATGTCTAGCCAAATCTTCTTTCATTTCTAAATACGGCAAATTTCAGAATTAACTGTTACACCTTCAAGCACTTTCATTTTGTGCTTTCAAAGAGGGCAAATGAAAATCATTTTTTCCTATAAATCGTATTGAGTTTTTTCCTGGTGAGGTCCTACAGCTTAGAATTTCTAATCTTGGAGAGTTTTTCCTCCCTTTTTGTAAACATCGGGCTCAGCATATTGCATGGCTGAGAACCGAGTTAAGGGTTCTCTGTGGGGGGAAGAAAAAAAAATACACTGTGAAATGAACGATATCAATATCCAGAAACATGAACATATCTGCCCAGTGTGTCTGACTCAATGACATAAAACCACATACACAAGCAAAAGCTTGGTGGGACTCTAATTTTACATCAGCACCCCTAAAGAAAGGGAGCGATGGCGAGGATGAAACAAACTGCTGGATTTTTATAAAAACTTACGGATATTTGGTTTTGGAATATACTGTCTTTATTTACACATACCCCTTCTTCCATTTTTAGAGTTCTATGCAATTGGAGTATTAGGTTTAACACTCTCTTTAAGGAGTTTCTACATGAAAGGGATGACAAGAGACCCCAAGTATCCATAGCAGCTTGGGAGCACCTCTCAAGCCGGGTTAAGTTCCAAGGGCAGAAAAGACAGCATTGTGTTAAGCTGAGAAGAAAATGAATCACTCCCCTCTCTGTCCTGATCAGAGAGTCCAGCCGTGCCACACATATCAGACAAACCTAGTCCTGGAAACTGTGTACCATGGGCAAGAGGGTAGGATTGTCAACAGGAGAAGGAAGCCCTGAGTCACTGAATCAATTCTTTTATCTGATGCTGTGGATGGAAGTGTAGAAAACTGCTAATTTTTCAGCTTCGCTTAGTGAGACCAACATGAGTTAGTGGCTAAGGAGTTGGGGTGGTATTGTGTTCACTTGTAGTTAGAATTGAATCAACCTCTGTCTAAACCAGGGCCAGAGTCCTGCTGGGTGGCTGCCCATAGCATGCTCCCTGAAAAGTTGTCAAGGAGCAGGGAAGCCCACCTGGCTCCTTCCTCACCTTCCCTCTCATCTCCACCACCCCTCCACTCCCATACACATTGAGCTCAAATTCAGTGCTCCCGGAAATTGATATTGGAGGTTTAGATGTAAGTGGATGAGAGGACACAGTACAGATGCCCAAGGAAAATTCACTTGACAGTAGGGGATATAGAATGAACTGGAGAGGAAAAGAATGCTGTTGGTTAGATTTCTTGACACAATAACTCAGGTATGAGATGACAAAGCTTGGATAGGGTGATAGACATGGGAACAGCAAAAAAAGGGAAAGGAAGGAGGAGTAGTCTGAACTCGATGGTCATGCCAATGTGGTGGGTGGAGACAAAGGGGTCAGGGAGGACCTCAAGGCACTGGGCTTGCAGGTAACACCTAGGTAACATGAGCATCCATATGGAAAAAATCTACAGGCAGGAGTGGAGGCTGGTTTAGGGGAATCCACAAGGTAATATTTAGGGAGTGGGCTTTTTGGGAATTAGCTTTCAAAAGAGGGGGAAAAATCAGATCAAAGAGCTAAAGACCAAAACTTGGGAATACACAGTGCATGTCCTGAGGAGGGAAGGGTCCTCAGAGATGAGAGGAAAGAACATGGAAGTCATTTGGGGAATAACGATAAGGAAATTTGTGTAACCTTGGGAGGCAGTTTGGCTTCTATCAAGCACATGTCTATAGTCTCTGTTGGCCTCTATTTTTTGTGAGTGGAAGATTCTGGGGAAAGTGCCCTGGTTTGGGATTTTCCCTCTATTCCCTTTCCTTAGTCATTGTTTTGACTGTTTTGATTGCTTTGTTCAACCATTTGAACTACCCTGAACTCACCAAATAGTCCTCACCCCGCAAATAGCAGGTAGAGCCTAGAGCAGACCCAAAGAAGCTCTGTCTATGAGAACAGGATCTCAGTGCCAGAAGCTCTACCTGTGCTGTTGCATTCTGTGCCACGAGTCAGCTGGAACCCCTGGGCTGGGGAAAGCTTTGGCTGAACTGTCAGAGGATTTCATTTCTTCCATGTTCCCACCTCACTAATGTAATTTTCTCCTCCTCCCAGGAGAACTTGTACACAATCTCTGCCAGCCCCAGAAAGGTCCAAGCCTCTGTATGCCTTTCAGAATGACTGGGATGGGAGACCGAAGGCCTCCTAATCAGGCTCACTTTTCAAGTGAGTCCTCAGCTGGGTGATCACAGTGTACAGTTCTGGAATCCTAGGCCCACACTGGCAGGGAAAAGACCCTGGCAGCTGCCCCTAGGCACCAGGTTGTCATCCCTGGCACAAATGGCCTCCCTCCAGATGTTCTAAGCCAGGGCCTCCAGGGTGACCACCAGAACCAAACAGTGACAGTAGTTGAGCACCACAGACCTCAGGAAAATCATTTCCCCAGGAACGTTTCCCAGCCTTGGTGTGCTTCCCGTGATACCAAGCCAGTATCACTGTGGAAATGCCTCATTCCTCACTCACAGAGGCAGGCACAAGCCCACTAAAACTCTCCTAGCTCTGGATGAATTCTCAGACTCCCCAGACTTCCTTAGCAACAACTCCTTAAATAGCATCCAGGGGCCATATGCAAAATCACCCCCCGCCCACCCCAAAACACATGCACCTCTTCACCTTCCCACCTTCAACAGCACTGGGTATCTCATAAGGAGGCAATAATGTAAATTAGCCTAACTAAGGCTGAAGACTCTTCCTATTTTCCTCCTGCTTTCTAGGTGAATCAGACTCATGTAATTGTTATTCTGGCTATTCTCAGTTTTCTTTAGCCAAATTGCAAAGGAGCTAATCATTAAATGAAAAAAAAAAAGAAAAGAAAAAAGAAAGCAAAAGCTCAGTAGAGATGGTTTTGATTTCTGGTCATACAGGATTGACCACTGTGTGATTACAAAAGAAATTGATTGGGTGATGCCCAAAATACCTTGGCCTGGAGTTACGCAGTTTAGTCCTTTGGCAAACTACTGTCTTAGTCCATCTTGTGCTGCTATAACAGAATATCCGTGACTGGGTAATTTATAATGAATAGAAGTTTATTGGCCAACAGTTCTGGAGGCTGAGAAGTCCAATATCAAGGTGTTGGCATCCAGCAAGCGACTTCTTGCTATGTCATCACAGGGCAGAGCGAGAGAGGGCAAGAGAGTAAAAGGGGGTCAAACTCACCCTTTTAAAACAGCACCAATCCCACTCATGAGGGTGGGTCCTCATGGCCTAATTGCATCTTGAAGGTCATGCCTCTCAATAATGTCACAACGGCAATTCAATTTCAACACAAGCTTTGAGGGGACAAATATTCAAACCATAGCAACTATATTGTGTCAAGTTTTGATATGCCATCAAGTTTTAGAGTTCAGCAAAAAAAGGTTGTCTAATTTAGTTGGCAGGAATTCTATAGCTATAATGGGTTTTCTGTCTTTCAAAATGGATATTTTACTTTCAATTTAGCCCAATGAAGGATAAGTCATTCTCCTTTGTTGGGGAAGCTTGTTAAGTTCAGTTTGAGTCTCAGCAGTGACTATAGCAACAGTGTCTAGAGAGTAATTTTGTTTCCCCAGTTACTGTCATTTCAACTTAATTCCATTTGCAAGGCAAAAGATGGTCTCCCTCCACCTGGGAAAGGTCCCCTGGAATCACAGTCCTGGTAGTCACATTGGAGTTGGGGGCTGAGAGCCTTTCTAATTTCACTTTCTTCCGGCAGACAAGTGATCACTGGTTGGTATAATGCAGATAATAAATCTACTTGCTCATCTCTAGCTGCTAGCATCTTCAGTGCTAACACAAGGTTAAGCCAATTTTAAAGGCAAATCTGGCACAGAACCTAAAATGCAATACTTTGAAAATGCAAGGCAGGTTTTTACACCTGTCTCAGCCCAGCCTGACTTCCTCAGAAGCAGAGCTTGAGGCAAAGGCTTAGGTGTTACTCCTTATTAAGGAATACAATCCCAGGGAAATAAGAGTGAGCAAAGAGAGGGGTGAAGCAGGAAAGTGGGGATGCTTGGTGTCAAGCACAGCCAAGTGCTTAATCTCAAAGGTTCAACTTCAGAGGGGTGCTGTATATGGCATCCCAAGGCAGTCTGTCCCTGGAAGAAAGGGGGTATCTCTCATTGGTCAAAGATTCACTCATGGGGCGTGAACACCCACACTTTGAGGCCATGCTGGGCATCCTAGAATACCTCACAGTAGAGTTGTAGTTTCCTATCATTAGGAATGCCCAAGGGCAGGGGGTGGAAGAAGTGCAGTAGGACAAGAGGCCAAGGGGTTATGGAATTTTGCTCTTCTGAATTTGACTGGAGTCCTTGAGAAAATGTCCACTGGAGCAGCCCAAGTGGTCGTAGGTCCCAAGGACAGGTGAGATTGAGAGAAACCGAGTGGTTCATTCATTTAACACAAAAATGTACCACAAACTGGCTTTCTAGAACTTTCTTCCATATCTGTACTATGTGACCACCTCATTACAGGTCCTGTCAAGCCTTCATGAAGAACGTACTATTAATGTAAAACAGTATGGTTAACTGGACAATTTTTTGAAAATAAATATAATTGGTTTAATAAGAGGAATCCCATATAGGTATGTAAATATGATATGGTTCTGCTTTTCCAGTCCCTGCTTTATGCTGGGCTCTGTCTAATACTTTTTCTCACTGGAAGAGTGAAATTCCTTAAAGACATGTCAGTTTAAGCCCATAGCTCTTCAATCACTTTCAGTTATCAAAATAATCTCATTTTAGGCCATAAAGTTCAGTTCCTGTTTATAGGAACCTCTCAATTTCAAATTCAATGCACAGCTCCCCATCCTGCCCACCCTTACCAAGCCCAGACTAGACTGGAGCATTATGGGACAGAGTCACCTCTCCCTAACACACCTGTCCTTACTTGCTATGCTCTTCCTGCTGATGTTGGGGCGGGAGGAGAGAGCAGGAAGATAGCTCTGGCTCCATACAAGCTGGTAGACATTTGACCCTTTCCTTGGTTGGTTGTAACTACTTTCCTGTTTTCTCTCATCTGGATATGGATGGATGATGGTCTCAACAGGCCTCATGGATATAAGACTCACTTTCAAACTGGTTCTGAGGTATGTGGAGTCCCTTAAGAGGAGCGATCACATCTTCAGGATGGCCCCACTACGGGTAGTCTAAGCTGCCCTCCCTGGGAGGCCTTGGCTCCTTGTTCCTTGGTGATGGTCCCCAGTGAGCCCACATCTCCTACCTCATCAACCCAAAAAGGCCCATAATCCTGGAATTTGCCAGCATTCATGAAATCTATTCTCTGTACTTCTAGGAATTAGATGTATGAAGGGATGGTTTTTGCCTCCTCCTTATCTGGTCATGTCTCTTCATCATCTCTCCAAGAGTTCTTTCTCTAGCCCCAATCAGCAGTTGAGATACCAGCCTACCCATCTCGAAGACATTCCCACGTTGTACACATTATTCTCTCCAGGCCCAGCTCCTTCCACTTGTCTTGGAGTTACTCTCCATCTCCATGAGGAGAGAAAGGTGAGACACAGCTGCTTTTCATACTGTTCTCCTACTTAAAAAACCATTTCACTCCCTCACAGTCCTCATATGAATGTAAGATGGGATGGGAGACTAGGAGGGGATGCAAGGGGTACTGGGATTTGGTGTTGGTGCTAGTGTGGGACCTGCTGAAAGTGTTGCCTCTCAGCAAGTGAGCTTGGAATGTTGCTATCCCAACAGCTGGCCATTCTCTTTATTTATGATGTAGAGAAACTAGTGGTTTTGTTTTCAGCAGTAAAGTTAATTATCAGTTCCAACCAATGTTGAAACAACTCCTACTTGGCACCTATCTTCATCTTGTTGCATAAATATCTCCACATTTTTTTTTAAGAGACAGAGTCTTGCTCTGTCACCCAGGCTGGAGTGCAGTGGCATGATCACAGTTCACCGCAACCTCGAACTCCTGGTCTCAAATAATCCTCTTACCTCAGCCGCTCAAGTAGCAAAGACTACATGTGAACACCACCACACCCAGATAACTGTTTAAATGTTTTTATAAGACATGGTCTTGCTATATTGCCGAGGCTGACCTCAAACTTCTGGCCTCAAGTGATCCTCCCACCTCTGGCCCCCAAAGTGCTAGGATTACAGGTGTGAACCACTGTAGCTGGCCACTAACTTTTTAAAGGTATTATCAACTCTGGTGCCTTCTGGGGTGATTTTGCAGCCTCTATGAACTTTTGTCTGTTTTTCTTAACGTTTTCATGTCTGGGTGAGGAAGGTTTGCTGCTTGTTCCTTTACTGTTTAGTTCATTTCCAGCCAATGATCCCTGACCTATTCTGTGGAAGTGCTAGTCATCATATCCAAGCTGCAGGCACCAGGACTTGAAGCTGGGAAAAGCCCACTCCACCCCTTTTAAGGAGATGTTCTGGAAGGACCACATAACCCCTCTGTTAAGGTCAGAACCCGGTCCCAAAGCCCATCCAGCTACCGGGAAGGCTGGGAAAGGCAGCCCTCTGGCTGAGCGCATTGCTGCCTCAAATAACGTGATAGTAACATAGGCAAATGTGAGTCTCTACCGCATCCACTGAGCACGAAAATCCCAGATCATTCTCTTTTATGGTTTATTTAATTAAGGAAGTTTCCTAAATTATTATTCCTATTAAAAAAGCAATCAATATTTGTTAAAAGGAAAAAAAAATAAGCAAATGTAACTATAGGTTCATACAAAAGTAATTGTGGTTTTTGCCATTACTTAATTTAATTTAATTTAATTTAATTTTATTTCATTTTATTTTGAGATGGAGTCTCACTCTGTTGCCCAGGCTGGGGTGCAATGGCGCCATCTTGGCTCACTGCATCCTCTGCCTCTCAGGTCCAAGTGATTCTCCTGCCTCAGCCTCCCGAATAGCTGGGACTATCGGCACATGCCACCATGCCTGGCTAATTTTTGTATTTTTAGGAGACAGGAGGTTTCATCATATTGGCCAGGCTGATCTCGAACTCCTGACCTCAGGTAATCTGGCTGCCTCAGCCACCCAAAGTGCTGGGATTACAGGTGTGAGCCACCATGCTTTGCCTGTTTTTGCCATTACTTTTGCACAGCCTAATATAAAGTACCCCTATAGACCTACCCATCAGAAATAATCATCAAGATATGTATCTTCCAGATTTTTCTATCTGTGCATATATGTCTTTTCTATAAGAATGGCTGGGCGTGGGTGGCTCATGCCTACAATCCCAGCACTTTGGGAGGCTAATGTGGGTGGATCACTTGAGGTCAGGCGTTTGAGAATAGCCTGGCCAATACAATGAAACCCCATCTCCATTAAAAGCACAAAAATTAGCCGGGCATGGTGGTGGGGACCTGTAGTTCCAGCTATTCAGGAGGCTGAGACAGGAAGATCACTTGAACCCAGGAGGCAGAGGTTGCAGTGAGACGAGATCGCACTACTGCACTCCAGCTTGGGAGACAAAGCAAGGCTCCAACTCAAAAAAAAAAAAAAAAAAAAAAAGGTTACACATCTGTAACCTTTAAGTCTAGGTGTTGATAAATAGCTAATTTGAGGGGATAACTGAGGATTTCCTTTGAAATATACTGTAATTTATTTCAGCAATCCACCAAGTGTTGGACATGGGGTAATTTCAGCTATTTCTCTTTTGCCAAACATTTAGGGTGTTTCCAGTTTTTCATTACTATACACAGTGTAGAGCCGGAATAATTGTTTGAAATGTAATTCCAAATTTAAAATATCAAAACAATAAGAGAAAATACTTACTGCATTGAAAAAGGTAGAGAGGGGAGACAAAAAGTGCCAAACTCACACATTAATGATTGCAAAACCTCCCTTGTGATCAGCCAAAATGATTAACAAATGAAAAATCCATGACTGAAAGACATTCATTTTTGACCAAAATTAACTCATTGGCCAACTTATGTTTGACCGAGTTGCTTTTGCTCAAATTGCTTTCAGTCACATCACCTGAAGCTGAATTAAATGATCAAACTCTCTTGGAAGGTATTTAGGGCACCCAATTTGAACCTGCATCTTTTTCTTTAGAGAAGTGTTAGGGTAAATTTGTAAGATGTGCTCCTACCCTTTCAATCAGAAAGGAGAAGGTATACACTGAAGACCCATCTTTTCATTTTCTCAGACCTCAAGTTTTGCTCAAATAGGATTCCGAAAAGTTTGGAGCATCTCTTCAGAATATACAATCAGATTTTCTGACGTACCTCAGATATAAAGAGAGGATGCCCAGAAGGCCTACCCAGCCTTGAGTTCTTAGAAACAAGGAGGCTTTTATTCCGTTTGATTCCCATCCCAGAAACAGAGAATGAACTGTTCCTTTCCCTTGGCTTTTCTCAGGATTTCTCTGACGGTAAATTATTCACCATACTCATGGCTGCAGATTCATTTCTCCAAGAGTCGCTTTCCTTGTGAGGCACTGAAATAATGTCTTAGGGAAATTGCCTGGCTCTTTTGTTTTTTTCTGCCTTTATCTCATTAACTCCAGCAACCAGGCCCTCTGCAAAGGTAATGAGGGAATCCTACTTTTTGTGGGGATAAGAAGACCAACCTGAGTGTTATCCATCAGGTAGGTGCAGCTGAGCTCAGGGGAAACACGTGGGCAATTCTAAGCCAAGCCAGCCTATCTATCCAGATTCCCTTAGGGACTAGGTTCTGCAGGAAAGCTGTGGAGATCTGAGAAGGCACCTTTTAAGCATCAATATTTTTATTTTATTTTACTCATATAAGATGGCAATCTTTTCTCTGTTTTTAATTTTTTTATTATACTTTAAGTTTTAGGGTACATGTACACAACGTGCAGGTTTGTAACATATGTATACATGTGCCATGTTGGTGTGCCACACCCATTAACTCGTCATTTACATTAGGTATATCTCCTAATGCTATCCCTCCCTGCTCCCCCCACCCCACGACAGGCCCTGGTGTGTGGTGTTCCCCTTCCTGTGTCCAAGTGTTCTCATTGTTTAATTCCCACCTATGAGTGAGAACATGCAGTGTTTGGTTTCCTGTGCTTGCGATAGTTTGCTCAGAATGTTGGTTTCCAGCTTCATCCATGTCCCTACAAAGGACATGAACTCATCCTTTTTTATGACTGCATAGTATTCCATGGTGTATATGTGCTACATTTTCTTTATCCAGTCTATCATTGATGGACATCTGGGTTGGTTCCAAGTCTTTGCTATTGTGAATAGTGCTGCAATAAACATATGTGTGCATGTGTCTTTATAGCAGCATGATTTATAATCCTTTGGGTATATACCCAGTAATGGGATGGCTGGATCAAAAGGTATTTCTAGTTCTAGATCCTTGAGGAATCAGCACACTGTCTTCCACAATGGTTGTACTAGTTTACAGTCTCACCAACAGTGTAAAAGTGTTCCTATTTCTCCACATCCTCTTCAGCACCTGTTGTTTCCTGACTTTTTAATGATCATAAGATGGCAATCTTTTCAAAATCCGTTTCATACTTTCTTGCTTTTCAACGGAATATATTGAATGCAATTAAGCCTTTTGTTGATGGAGATCACCTTATGGAACATCATTTTAAACACTTATTGGGATAAAAGTTTTGTTTCAGGCGCTATGCTAAAGGAATCAAATATGAATAAGTCACAGACCCCATAACAGAGAATTTGCAATCTAGCAGGAGAGACAGAGAATGAGTCAACTAGTTACAAAACTTTCTGATAATTAAATGAATTGTGAAAAGAATGGTTTGGGAACACAGAAAGTAACATCTAACTCTCCCTGACTTTCAGAAAGGGAGATCCTTAGAGAGAAATTGATGTCAAGAGTTAAAGAAGAAACGCTTCAGTTCAAAAATAGTGAAGATGATGGAAGAACATTCCAGGCAGAAAGAAACATATGCAAAAACCCAGACTTGTGAAGGACATGCTTAGAGGAACTTCCAATAGTTTGGGCTAGCCAGATGGTAGTGTGCACTGGTGAATGGAAAGAATTTGGACTAAGTCTCAGAGAGGCTGGTATGTCATACTGAAAGGTCTAAATATGACTCTTGAACTCCTTTTACAGAGAGGGAATACATAAGCTCGTGACACTCTTTGGGGATGTAAAAGAATCAAATGTCATTTATATGTGGTACATGATAAAGAAATAGTTTTGCATTAAAAATATTTTTAGATTAGTATTATTTCAGACTACATTACATTTCACTTTTTAATGCCATATTTAATAATTATATTAAAATATAAATATTTTGTTCCACTTAATAAGCAACACATGCTCCTTAATTTAACTTAATTAATTATGTAAGGAAAGGCATTATTTCTTGACCAATCCATTTAACATTAACATCTTGTGTTGTGGGTGTTTTGAGATTGGACACACTTAATATAGAATACTTTTGACTGCATTTTACAGTAGCAAAAATAGATTAAAATTGCTTTCATGACCTAACGTTGGAATGCTTGCCTTTGCCATTAAGAAAAAAAACTGAGTGGTTTATTTTTGAAATGTTCATGTTTGTTTCTAAATGATGAAATTAGAAAAGGGTTTCAGGCTGCTCTCTCCCAGTTCTCTCCAGTAAAGAACACACTACAGGTATTAATGGTCTTTATACCAAATAAACTAGAGACACAATTACATACAACAGCCACTAGCTTCTTGAAGTATCAGAGATATTTTTGTTGTTGTTGACATAGAAATATTTTGAAGTGCTATACAAGAAGTTTTATTATGTAACTGCAACTTCTAGATCTCATGAAGTCATCCTGAAGAGAATTTAGAGAATGTTCTTTCTGATGTTTTTCATAGCTTGTTGTATTTCAACGTGGGAATCTTCATGTGTCCCATCTTTTGCCATGAATCCAGTCCGGGTATAAATTTTAAGATATATGGCCAAAAATAAAAACAACTTAAAATAGTATAACAGCTAATACCCCTACAGTGCCTATTAGTAGTCCCCTGATACCCCAGCTGAATAAGAGCTTTAAGATAGTATTCCTGGCGAGGCACAGTGGCTTGTGCCTGTAATTCCAGCACTTTGGGAGGCTGAGGTGGGAGGATGGCTGGAGCCTGGAAAGTTCGATCTCAACCTGACCAAGGCCAGCCACATCTCTGCAGTGGACAGGCAATGTAAGAGGAGCTCCAGGCTCACAGAAGTGGGTCAGGGAAAAGAGTGTTGGAATCCTATACTAACTCCAGTCTCTGCAAACCCATAGTAACCTAGCCTTTAGCCCCAACCATTGGATAGTCCCATCTCATCTGCTAGGCTGAAGGCTCCCACATTTGTCCTCAACTCAGGTAAGACCTAGTCAATACAGAGCCATGACCTGTAGTTCTTCCTGAAAGTTTCCAGGAAGAGAAGACACTTGAAAACAAAAGACAGTTTTGTTTAGAGTAGTTAAGTTCATAGGAAGATTGAGAGGAAGGTACAGAGATTTTTCATATATCCCCTGCCCCTACACATGCATAGGCTCCCCCATTATCAACATTTTTCACTGGAGTGGTACATTTGTTACAACTGATGAACCTACACTGGCACATCATTATCACCCAGA
The DNA here is from genome assembly GCF_037993035.2 of Macaca fascicularis. Classification (NCBI taxonomy): domain Eukaryota; kingdom Metazoa; phylum Chordata; class Mammalia; order Primates; family Cercopithecidae; genus Macaca; species Macaca fascicularis. The sequence continues at coordinate 139,743,212 of NC_088381.1, read as the reverse complement.
GTCCACAGTGTTTACATGAGGGTTCACTCTTGGTGTCATATATTCTATGGATTTGGACAAATGTATGAGATGTATCTACCATTATAGTATCATACAGAGTATTTCCACTGCCCTAAAAATCTCTCTGAGCACAGAAGACACTTTTTATTCTAGAATCTTGGCATGTTGGAGAGGGTCTTCCGGTCAGACTGACAATCTTCCTGATAAGGAATTTTTTTAATTTTTTAATTTTTCCATAGGTTATTGGGTTATAGATGGTATTTGATTACACAAGTAAGTTCTTTAGTGGTGATTTGTGAGATTTTGGTGCACTCATCACCCAAGCAGTATACACTGCACCCAATTTGTAGTCTTTTATCCCTTCCCCTCTTCCACACTTTCCCCCAAGTTCCCAAAGTTCATTGTATCATTCTTATGCCTTTGTGTCCTCATAGCTTAGCTTCCGCATATCAGTGAGAACATACGATGTTTGGTTTTCCGTTCCTGAGTTACTTCACTTAGAATAATAGTCTCCAATCTCATCCAGGTCACTGCAAATGCCATTAATTCATTCTTTTTTATGGCTGAGTAGTATTCCATCATATCTATATACCACAGTTTCTTTATCTACTCATTGAGTGATGGGCATTTCAGTTGGTTCCACAATTTTGCAGTTGTGAATTGTGTTGCTATAAACATTTGTGTGCAAGTATCTTTTTCATATAATAACTTATTTTCCTCTGGGTAGATACCCAGTAGTGGGATTGCTGGATAAAATGGTAGTTTTACTTTTAGTTCTTTAAGGAATCTTCACACTGTTTTCTATAGGCTGTACTAGTTTACATTCCCACCAACAGTGTAAAAGTGTTCCCTGATCACTGCATCCATGCCAACATCTACTATTTTTTATTTTTTGATTATAGCCAATCTTGCAGAAGTAAGGTGGTATCACATTGTGGTTTGGATTTGCATTTCCCTGATCATTAGTGATGTTGAGCATGTTTTCATATGTTTGTTGGCCATTTGTATATCTTCTTTTGAGAACTGTCTATTCATGTCCTTAGCCCACTTTTTGATGGGATTGTTTGGTTTTTTCTTACTGATTTGTTTGAGTTTGTTATAGATTCTGGATATTAGTCCTTTGTCAGATGTATAGATTGTGAAGATTTTCTCCCACTATGTGGGTTGTCTGTTTGATGACTGTTCCTTTTGCTGTGCAAAAGCTGTTTAGTTTAATTAAGTCCCAACTATTTATCTTTGTTTTTATTGCATTTGCTTTTGGGTTCTTGATCATAAAATCCTTGCCTAAGCCATGTCTAGAAGGTTCCTTCCAATGTTATCTTCTAGCATTTTTATAGCTTCAGGTCTTAGATTTAAGTGCTTAGTCCATCTTGAGTTGATTTTTGTATAAGGTGAGAGATGAAGATCCAGTTTCATTCTCCCACACGTGGCTAGCCAATTATCCTAGCACCATTTGTTGAAAAAGGTGTCCTTTCCCGACTTTTATGTTTTTGTTTGCTTTGTCAAAGATCAGTTGGCTGTAAGTGTTTGGGTTTATTTCTAGGTTCCCAATTCTGTTCCATTGTTCTATGTGCCTATTTTTATACCAGTACCATGCTGTTTTGGTGACTATGACCTTATAGTACAGTTTGAAATCAGGTAGCGTGATGCCTCCAGATTTGTTCCTTTTGCTTAGTCTTTCTTTGGCTATGCGGGCTCTTTTTAAGTTCCATATGAAATTTAGGATTATTTTTTCTACTTCTGAGATGAATGATGGTGGTATTTTGATGGGGATTGCATTTAATATGTAGATTGCTTTTTGGCAGTATAGTCATTTTCACAATATTGATTCTACCCATCCATGAGCATGGAATGGGTCATCTGTGATTTCTTTCAGCAGTGTTTTGTAGTTTTCCTTGTAGAGGACTTTCGTCTCCTTTGTTAGGTATATTCCTAAGTATTATCTGTTTATTTATTTATTTATTTATTTTGCAGCTATTGTAAAAGGAGTTGAGTTCTTGATTTGAGTCTCTGCTTGGTCGCTCTTAATGTATAGAAGAGCTACTAATTTGTGCACATTAATCTTATATCCCTAAAGCTTGCTGAATCTTTCATCAGTTCTAGGAGCTTTCTGGAGGAATCTTTAGGATTTTCGAGGTAAAGTATCTTATCGTCAGCAAACAGTGACAGTTTGACTTCCTCTTTGTTGATTTTGATGCTCTTTATTTCTTTCTCTTGTCTGATTGCTCTGGCTAGGACTTCCAGTACTATGCTGAAAAGGAGTGGTGAGAGTGGGCATCTTTGTCTTGTTCCAGTTCTCAGAGGGAATGCTTTCAACTTTTCCCCATTCGGTATGATGTTGGCTGTGGGTTTGTCATAGATGGCTTTTATTACATTGAGGTATGTCCCTTGTATGTTGATTTTGCTGAAAGTTTTAATCATAAAAGGATGCTGGATTTGGTTGAATGCTTTTTCTGCATGTATTTAGATGATCATGTAATTCTGGTTTTTAATTCTGTTTATGTGGTCTATCACATTTACTGACTTGTGTATGTTCAACCATCCCTGCATCCCTGGTATGAAACCCACTTGATCATGGTGGATTGTCTTTTTGATATGCTGTTGGATTTGGTTAGCTAGTATTTTGTTAAGAATTTTAGCATCTCTATCCATCAAGGATATCGGTCCATAGTTTTCCTTTTTGGTTATGTCTTTTCCTGGTTTTGGTATTAGGGTGATGCTGGCTTCATAGAATGAATTAGAAAGGGTTCCCTCTTTCTCTATCTTGTAGAATAGTGTCAAAAGAATTGGTACCAATTCTTCTTGGAATGTCTGGTAGAATTCTGCTCTGAATCCATCTGGTCCTGGACATTTTTTGTTGTTGGTAATTTTTTAATTACCATTTCAATCTTGCTGCTTGTTATCAGTCTGTTCAGGGTATCTAATTCTTCCTGATTTAAGCTAGGAGGGTTGTATTTTTCCAGGAATTTATCTATCTCTTCTAGGTTTTCTAGTTTATCTGCATAAAGGTGTTCATAGTAGCCTTGAATTATCTTTTGTATTTCACTGGTGTCAGTTGTAATATCTCCTGTTTTGTTTCTTAATGAGGTTATTTGGATTTTCTCTCTTATTTTCTTGGTTAATCTTGCTAATGGTCTATCAATTTTATTAAACTTTTCGAAGAACTTGCTGTTTGTTGTATCTTTTGTATTTTTTTGTTTCAATTTGATTTAGTTCTGCTCTGCTCTTGGTTATTTCCTTTCTTCTGCTGAGTTTGGATTTGGTTTGTTCTTGTTTCTCTAGTTCCTTTAGGTGTGACCTTAGAATATCAGTTTGTGCTCTTTCAATCTTTTTGATGTAGGCATTTAGGGCTATGAACTTTTCCTCTTAGCACCACCTTTGCTGTACCCTGGAGCTTTTGAAAGGTTGTGTCATTATTGTCATTCAGTTTGAATAATTTTTTAATTTCCATCTGGATTTTGGTTTTGACCTAATGCTCATTCAGGAACAGATTATTTAATTTCCATGTATTTGCATGGTTTTGAAGGTTCCTTTTGGAGTTGGTTTCCAGTTTTATTCCACTGTGGTCTGAGAGAGTGCTTGATATAATTTCAACTTTCTTAAATCTATTGAGACTTATTTTATGGCCTATCATATGGTCTATCCCGGAAAAATTTCCAGGCACTGTTGAATAGAATGTGTATTCTGCAGCTGTTGGATGAAATGTTCTGTTTATATCTGTTAAGTCGATTTGTTCCAATGTACAGTTTAAATCCATTGTTTCTTTGTTGACTTTCTGTCTCAATAAGCTGTCTAGTGCTGTCAGTGGAGTACTGAAGTCCCCCAGTATTATTGTGTTACTGTCTATCTCATTTCTTAGGTCTATTAGTAATTGTTTTATAAATTTGGGAGCTCCAATGTTAGGTGTACCTACGTTGAGGATTATGATATTTTCCTGCTGGACAAGGCCATTTACCATTATATAATGTCCCTCTTTGTCTCCTTTAACTGCTGTTGCTTTAGAGTTTGTTTTGTCTGATACAAGAATAGCTTCCCCTGCTCACTTTTGGTGTCCATTTGCATGAAATACCTTTTTCCACCCCTTTAAGTTTATGTGAGTCTGTATGTGTTAGGTGAGTCTCCTGTAGGCAGCAGATAGTTGGTGAGTTCTTATCCATTCTGCAGTTCTGTATCTTTTAAGGGGAACATTTAGGCCATTTATATTCAATGTTAGTATTGAGATGTGAGGTACCTTTGAATTCATTGTACTAGTTGTTGCTTGTGCACCTTGTTTGTTTGTTTGTTTTTTTATTTTTGCTTTTTAACTTGCATTTTTGTTTTATAGGTCCTGTGTGATTCATGCTTTAAAGAGTTTCTGTTTTTATGTGTTTCTAGGATTTGTTTGAATATTTAGAGCTCCTTTTAGCAGTTTTTATAGTAGTGGCTTGGTAGTGGCGAATTCTCTCAGCATTTGTTTGTCTGAAAAAGACTGTATCTTTCCTTCATATATGATGCTTAGTTTTGCTGGATACAAAATTCTTGGCTGATAATTGTTTTGTTTGAGGAGGCTAAAGATAGGGCCCCAATCCCTTCTAGCTTTGTAGGGTTTCTGCTGAGAAATCTACTGTTAATCTGATAGGTTTCCTTTATAGGTTACCTGAGTGCTTTTGTCTCACAGCTCTTAAAATTATTTCCTTTGTCTTAACTTTAGATAACCTGATGACAACGTGCCTAGATGATGATCTTTTTGTGACGAATTTCACAGGTGTTCTTTGTGCTTCTTGTATTTGCATGTCTAGGTCTCTAGCAAGGCCAGAGAAGTTTTCCTTGATTATTCCTCCAAATATGTTTTCAAAACTTTTAGATTTCTCTTCTTCCTCTGGAACACTGATTATTCTTAGGTTTGTTCCCTTAACATAATCCCAGACTTCTTGAAGGCTTTGTTCATATTTTCTTATTGTTTTTCTTTGTCTTTGTCGGATGGGTTAATTCGAAGACCTTTTCTTCGAGCTCTGAATTTCTTCTTCTACTTAATCAATTCTACTGCTGAGACTTTCCAGAGCATTTTGCATTTCTATAGGTGTGTCCGATGTTTCCTGAAGTTTTCATTGTTTTTCTTTATGCTATCTATTTCCTTGAATATTTCTCCCTTCAATTCTTGCATCGTTTTTTTTGTATTTCCTTGCATTGGGCTTTGCATTTCTCTGGTGTGTCCCTGATTAGCTTGATAACTAACCTCTTGAATTCTTTTTCAGGTAGATCAGGGATTTCTTCTTGGTTTGGGTCCACCGCTGGTGAGCAAGAGTGATTTTTAGGGGGTGTTAAAGAGCCTTGTTTTGTCATATTACCAGAGTTGGTTTTCTGGTTCCTTCTCATTTGTGTAGGCTCTGTAAGAGGGAAAGTTTAGGGCTGAGGGCTGTTGTTCAGATTCTTTTGTCCCATGGGGTGTTCCCTTGATGTAGTACTCTTCCTCTTTTCCTATGGATGTGGCTTCCTGTGAGCCAAGCTGCAGTGATTGTTTTCTCTCTTCTGGGTCTAGCCACCTAGCAAGTCTACCCGGCTCCAGGCTGGTACTGGCGATTGTCTGCACATAGTCCTGTGATGTGAACCATCTATGGGTCTCTCAGTGTGGATACAAGTACCTGTTCCCATGGAGGTGGCAGGGTGTTGAAATGGACTCTATGAGGGTTTTTAGCTTTGGTGGCTTAATGTTCTATGTTTGTGCTGGTTGACCTACAGCCAGAAGGTGGCTCTTTCCAGAGAACATCAGCTGTGGTAGTACTGAGAGAAAATGGCAGTGGGTGGGGCCCTAGAACTCCTAAGAGTATATGCCCTTTGTCTTCAGCTACCAGGGTGGATAGGAAAGGCCCATCAGGTCGGGGCAAGGCTAAGCATGTCTGAGCTCAGACTCTCCTTGAGCAGGTCTTGCTGTGGCTGCTCTGGGGGATGCGGGTGATGTTGCAAGGTCAATGGAGTTGTGTACCTAGCAGGATTATGGCTGCCTCTGCTGAGTCATGCAGGTTGTCAGGGAAGCAGGGGAAAGCCAGCAGTCACAGGCTTCACCCAGGTCCCATGCAAACTGAAGGGCCAGTCTCACTCCCACCATGCCCCTTCTAACAGCATTGTTTCTCTGCTCAGTTACACTACTATTGGCTGTTCTGGAAATCAGCAAACCAGTCAAATATGTTGTGTCCAATAGTTCCCTGGGGTTAGCAGACGTGGGCATACCTTAAAAAACACAGTCAAGGTTGTCTTCAGCAACCTGCAACAGTCCTTTCTCTCTTCTGGTCCATCTGAAGTAGTTATTTTGTTTACAAATACTTCACCAGCACCACGCTCAGGAAATCTAAGATTAAATAAAAACAAAAAAGATAGTATTTCTGAAACATATTTCCCATAACATGTTCATCAAACAGAGAATGAAGAAATTAGAAGGATGAAAATGGAAGGAGGGATGGGGCATCAGTTGAGACAGAATGAGGGGTGGTACATTTTATGAATTCTCATTCCTACAAAATGAACCACAAAGGCAGAGGCTTTTGTGTCTCTTGTATCTCCCCACATGCCCATCATGCTTTTTAAAAATCAGGCATTAAGAATTTGAGAATAGAAGGGGCATTAATTTATTAAACATCATCTAAAATCAAGAGTCTAGTCTAAAAACCTTCTGGCCGGGCGCAGTGGCTCACGCCTGTAATCCCTGCACTTTGGGAGGCCGAGGCGGGCGGATCACGAGGTCAGGAGATCGAGACCATCCTGGCTAACACGGTGAAACCCCGTCTCTACTAAAATACAAAAAATTAGCCGGGCGCGGTGGCGGGCGCCTGTAGTCCCAGCTACTCGGGAGGCTGAGGCAGGAGAATGGCGCGAACCTGGGAGGCGGAGCTTGCAGTGAGCCGAGATGGTGCCACTGCACTCCAGCCTGGGCGACAGAGTGAAGACTCCGCCTCAAAAAAAAAAAAAAAAAAAAAAAAAAAAAAAAAAAAAACCTTCTTCAGTGGAGGGAACTCACAGCCCTCTGACATGGTGGGAAGCTTATCCTTAGGCACACAAAATGGCAGGGGCCAGCAGGGGGCAGCAGCGCAGCAGGAATATTGAGGCAAGCATGGGGTATTGGGATGCAGCCAAAGAAAAGTTGACCAACAGGAAATCATTGTCCTCTGCCCTTCGAAGAGCTTGATTAGAACCTGGAGCTTCACATAATAATCAAGATAAGAAATTTGGTGAAGGTCAATTTGCTTTCAAATTTTTGTCATGAAAATTTTCAAACACACACACACACAGAATTAAAGAGAAAACTATAGTGAACCAATATGTCCATTCCCCAGATTCATCATTTATCAACATTCTGCCATACTTCCTCACCTGAACCTATTTTCTTTCTTTCTTATTTTAGAGACAATTGGAGTTTTAAATTTTAAAGTGTGTGTTCTTTAAATGTGAGATTTGGTGAGTAGTCAAGCTCTAGTATAGTCCCACACTGCCATCAAGGACAGAGGCTCCTTTTATCCTTCTGCTCTGACACCCTTAGGTTACCTCATGGTGGCAAGATGGCAGCTGCACTTCTGGGAATCACATCCACATCTCAGGCAGAAAGCTGGGTGTAGTGGCTCACGCCTATAATCTCAGCACTTTGGGAGAGCAAAGTAGGCAGATCACTTGAGATCAGGAGTTCAAGATCAGCCTGGCCAACATGGTAAAATCCTATCTCTACCACAAATTCAAAAATTAGCTGGGCCTGGTGGTGGGCGCCTATAATCCCAGCTACTTGGGAGTCTGAGGAGGGAAAATCACTTGAACCCAGGAGGCAGAGGTTGCAGTGGGACTCCATCTCAAAAACAAACAAACAAAAAAAACAACCATTCCAGGCAAAAAGAAGGAAGATCCAGGTTAAAAGGCAATGTTAAAAGGCCACTTTCAGCATGAGAGACAAAGACAGGGTGCTGGGGGAGCAGTAAAATTCAGGGACAACCACATGGAAATTCTAATTCAGCATCAAACTAATGTCTAGCTCAGAGGAAAGATAAGCTTAAAAAGCCACCTATGAAATAGGAGAGAATACTAAGAAGTTCAGCTCAGAAAAATGCAACTGACATTTATGTATCACTTCTTACAGCTTGCGATGAGATCAAGACTATACATGCTATCTCATTAAATGGTCACAGCAACCCAATCGAGTAGGTTAAATAATTTTACAGATGATGAAATGAGACCTCAAGAGACCTCGTAACTTTCTCAAGGCTACAGAACTAGTAAATAGTGGGTCCAGAATGACCTGCTCTTCATTGTCCTAATTTCCTTATTACTGATTCTTTCAGAGATGCAATATGTGTTCCTCAAGAAAAAACTCTGTAATCCTCACCATCAAAGGCCACTACTGAATATACTTGATTCCAACCCAGGAGCACAAACATGCGCGCTCCTCTTATGTCCATTGCAGTACATTGTTCAGCAAGCTGCAGACATAGCTGCACCTTTACCACGGTGGAAGCGGGTGCCCTGGGTGAGGGTCTGTGCTGGGATGAGAGGCCCTCATCCCCCAGCTCAGACACATCTGCTTTAAGAAATGGCTCACGCCTGTAATCCCAGCACTTCGGGAGGCTGAGGCTGGCGGATCATGAGGTCAAGAGATCGAGACCATCCTGGCCTACATGGTGATACCCTGTCTCTACTAAAAATACAAAAAAAAAAATTAACTGGGCATGGTGGCGCATGCCTGTAGCCCCAGCTACTCGGAAGGCTAAGGCAGGAGAATTGGTTGAACCCGGGAGGCAGAGGTTGCAGTGAGCCGAGATCACGCCACTGCACTCCAGCCTGGCAACAGAGCAAGACTCGGTCTCAAAACAAAAACAAAAAAAAAAAAAAGAAAGAAAAAAAGAAATGGAGTAAAACCTCCATGATGCCGCTGCTTTTCTGCTCATTCCAATAAAAGGAAATGTACGTAGATCCACTGGGCTCACAGTGACCTCCTGTCAAGGACTTCTAAATTGTCTTCAAAGATGGAAAATACTGCTTTGTACACAGCTCTTGGGATGGATTAATCATGAGCTGAATTTCACATAAAAGCAGAGATAAGAGGCTTGACGCAGTCCAACATTCTTCTATAACTTTTTTATTAAGAAAGTTTTCAGAAGTACACAAAAGAAGAGAGGATAGTATAAAGAACTCAATACACCCATCCTTGGATTCAACGATTATTCACTTTTTGCTCCTGTTGCTTCATGTCTTCCTTTTTGTCAGCCTTCTTTTTTGGGGGATATTTCTTCAAGCAGGTCCCTGTCATCAGGCCATTTCACCCCAAAGTCCTTCCATATATCTCTGATAGACTTTTTATGTATAAACACAAAACCTTTATCACAATCAGTGGTATTAACACTCTCTCTATATTGAAATTTTTGGCTGGGCATGGTGGCTCATGCCTGTTATCCCAGCACTTTGGGAGGCCGAGGCGGGTGGATCACTTGAGGTCAGGAGTTCGAGACCAGCCTGGCTAACATGGTGAAACTCTGTCTCTACTAAAAATACAAAAATTAGCCGGGCATGGTGGCGGAAGCTAGTAGTCCCAGCTACTTGGGAGGCTACAGCAGGAAAATCACTTGAACCTGGGAGCCAGAGGTTGCAGTGAGCCAAGATTATGCCATTACACTCCAGCCTGGATGACAGAGTAAGACTCTGTCTAAAAAAATTAAAAAAAAAAAAAATTCAATTGTTTCAAAAATGTCTTTTTATAATTGGTTTCTTCAAAACAGGATCTAAACAAAATCAGGTCACTGCATTTGACTGTTATGTTGCTTAAATTTCTTCTAACCTAGAGTAGTGTTGCCATCTTACTGCCAGCGAGGTTCCCCAGTTTCTTGAGTTCTTCAACTGCATTCTTTCTCACCTCCACATCTCTGTGCTTTCTGTGCTTTCTGCCTAAAAGACGTCCCCTGGCCCATACATTACCCCCAAAATCTTCTGCTTGTTCTTCAGCTTTCAAATGGGATATTCTTCCTTGTATAACATAGCCCTCTATCAGAGCTTCTTTTGTTAAGCCCTTTGATTGTGATCCTAGTTTGCATATTGATTACTATATTTGTCAAGAATTTTTGCATCATATGGAAAACGGCTACCAATGGGACTGGGCAAAAAAATTCAGAGTCTGCTCAATGCAGACTGTGATTCCACAGTTCTGGGATGAGGTGTGAGGATCTGCATTCCTCACAGGCTCCCTGGTGATGCCAGTGCAGCTTCTCTAAAGACTGCACATTGGGTGGTGACAGATCATTCCCCACTTCCTCTATCGTAACACCTACCACACAGTATTGCAATGGTTTCTTTGAATATCTGTCTTCCCTCTAGAACAGGGGTTTGTAAACTACTGGAACAAAGCCATTCCCATTTGTTAATGTCTTGTATGTGACTGCTTTTGAGCTATAACATCAGAGTTGAGCAGTTGCAAGAGAGACCATATGGCCCACGAAGTCTGAAATATTTACCATCTGGCTCTTAATGGAAAAAGTTTGCCAACCCTTCCTTTAGACTGTAATGCAGGGAGACAGTTTTTTCTTTTTCTTTTCTTTTTCTTTTCTTTTTTTTTTTTTTTTTTGAGACAGCGTCTTGCTCTGTGGCCCAGGATGGAGTGCAGTGGTGCAATCCTGGCTTGCCGCAACCTCCGTCTCCTGGGTTCAGGTGATTTTTTCCTGCCTTAGTCTCCTGAATAGCTGGGATTATAGGTGCCTGCCATCCCACTCAGCTAATTTTTGTGTTTTTAGTAGAGATGGGGTTTCACCATGTTGGCCAGGATGCTCTTGAACTCCTGACCTCTGGTAATCCGCCCCGGCCTCCCAAAGCGCTGGGATTACAGGTGTGAGCCACTGTGCTCGGCTGGGAGACAGTTTTTTCATTCGAATATCTCAGACCCAAGTCAAAGACCCTGCACATAGTAGGGACTGAATAAGTAAGTTACTGAGTGATAAATAATGAGAATAACTGACAATAAGTGAGCCCTTACTACATGCCAGGAATTATGCTAAATGCTTTATATGCAGCATCTCATTTAATTTCCTTGCTAACTCTATGCAGGGGAAGATGTTTCTCATGTTTCAGATAAAGAAACAGAGGCTTAGAGGTTCCTTTCCCACTCGTGTTGAAAGGACTCACAAGCCCATGTAATCTGACTCCAGCATACTTTAACAGTTGAAAAGTTGCCCATGGAAAGGTAAGCAAAACCTGTTTATCCTGGGCCCATTTGAGGCAGACTGAGTCACTGTCTCTGTGAAAATTACTACCAATGGAACTAGGCAAAAAAATTAAAACATTCTTACAGTTTAAATCAAAAGATGCCAGGTTAATCGAACATACACACACATCAAAGCACCTTCTCTGTAGTAAATACTATCCAATTGCAGTGGACCCAGCCATTCTTTGAAGAGTCCAAAGCATGACCTATACTTAAGAGAATTATAAGATTATAAACTACCTAGGGACTTCTTTCCCTTGGAAGCTCTTTCTTCACCCTGCATACTCCGAAAACTGTCTCCCAGTATAGCACCTTGCTCAGCCTTAAGCCACTGTAGGCACTTGATAAGAGACAGCCTATGTGGAAGAACGAAGCAGGTGAAACCTGTTAAACTTGAGAAAACTTCTCATATATGCTACTTCATTTTCTAGTACCACAGTTCCCAGAAGATAGGGAGAAGGATGGCAACTAGTTTAACCCTTTATTATTAGTAGTACTATTATTATCATCGTTATTTTGAGACACATCTCATTCTGTTGAGCAGTGGTGTGATCTCAGCTCACAGCAGCCTCAACCTCCTGGGTTCAATCAATCCTCTAGCATCAGGCTCCCAAGTAGCTGGGACTACAGGTGTGACCCACCACACCTAGCTAATTTTTTTATTTTTTATAGAGATGGGTTTTAGCCATGTTACCCAGGCTGGTCTTGAATTCCTGGGCTTCAGCAATCCTCCTGCCTCAGCCTCCCAAAGTGCTGGGATTATAGGTATGAGCCACTGTGCCCAGTCTTACTATTATTTTATTGAAAGTCAAAGGCTAAAGTGACTCAGCCAGTGTTTCATGGAATAGTTATAATTCTAGGAGTGAAATGCACATGTCTTATGTTCCAATATAGTGAGAAAGAGAAGTTCAAAGAGAGATAGAAATAATGAAAGAGAAAGAGAAACACAGGGAATGGTGAAAAAGAGAAAAACACATACAAGGCAGATACTAACCTGCCAGAGCAACTGAGCAAGCCCAGAAGCAGTGGTGAGAAATTAGTCTGGAACACAAAACTCTTTGATTGTGATCCTAATCTGCATATTGATTACTTTATTTGTTAAGAGCTTTGGGATCTTATGGAAAAAAGAAACTGGGATATACATTTCAGAAACTCTCATAGTGATTATCATCATTGAAGGGGCTTCCATGGGGAAAAAAGAGTTACCCCTCTTCTTAATCTGGAGAATAACACTGACATCTAGTGTCAAAAATCCCCTTTGAACAGACCATTTCCCTGCCCTTGTGGAGAATTCTGTTTGTGGCTCTAAATGTTCATCTCATTCGGAAATTCAAGGTTTGATAATAAAGGAGTTGAAGTCTTGAGGAGCCTCCTTTTGATCAAACTTGACTGCAACCAGTCTGTTCTCTAGAAATTCAGAGAGAATGTAAGCATGATTACCTAACTTTACGGTTTAAAAAAGAACTCCGTAGACTCCGCTTTCATACAAGACTAAGTAACAGGGACTGGCTTAACTCTCTGGCTTAAATCAATCAAAAAAGTAGACATTATATGAAATCATCATATTCAAGTCACTGTGTATCAGAAAATGAAGCATAGTAATCCCAAAGAGACTGTGAGCCCACAGCTGCCCTCAGCTTATTGTTCTGAAAGAGCTTCCAAGGCATGATGCAGGAAGCAGGGACCTAAGCAGAGCTCAGCAGACTCCTGATTTAAAGAGACTGACCTGAGAGTCTGAGGGAGACCAAGGCAGTTAGAACTGTTAAGACATAGTACCAGAAAGTAAAAAACTGCACGAGAGAACATGGAAGTCAGCAGAGGGTCTGCCTTGAGAATTGGGGAATGTACTGATCATCACATTTACGTAAGGAAACTCCCCAAGGCCAGGGAAGGAACCAAATGAAAGAATTCTTGGCAAAGTGGAAACCTCAGAATTGACAGGGCACTGGATAGATGACTCAGAAGGGTCTTGGGACAAGGTCCTACCTAAAGAATCTCAAAAGAGTTTGAACGGATCAAACTGCTTCAAGTCACCTAGTTGTATCCCAAAACTAAGCTCAATAATATTGTTAAGAAGACATAAATGTCCTATACCTAAAGAACAATGTAAAATTCACAATGTCTGGCATTCATTCAAAAATTACCAGGCATCCAAAGAAGTAGGAAAATATGACCCATAATGAGAAGAATAATCAATCAATCAAAACCAACCAAGAAAAGATTCATATTATAATTAGCCAACAAGGACATTAAAAATAGTGATTATAACTATATTTCTTACGTTCAAAAGCTTAGGTAGACAGACGAAAGAAATAAGAATGACCCACGTTAAACTTGGATATATAAAAACTGCAGTGTCTGAGGTGAATAAAAATTGGATGGAATTAATGGCAGGTTAGATATTTCAGAAGAAAAGATTAGGGAACTTTAAAGACATAATAGTAGAAACTACCAAATGAAACAGAAAAAATAATACATTTTTAAAAGCTGTAAAACAACTTTAAGCATCCTAATAAACATGTAATTTGGAGTCAAAGGCAGAGATTGTCAGATTAATGCAAAAAGTGAGATATGGCTATATGCTATCTATAAGAAATACATACTCATTTTAAAGACACAAGTAGGTTAAAAGAATGGGAAAAGATATATCATGCTATACTAATCAAAAGAAAGCTGGAGGCTGGGAGCAGTGGCTCGTGCCTATAATCTCTGCACTTTGGGAGGCCAAGGCAGGTGGATCACCTGAGGTCAGTAATTCGAGACCAGCCTGGCCAACACAGCAAAACTCCGTCTCTACTAATAATACAAAAATTAGTTGGGTGTGGTGGTGCACGCCCCTAATCCCAGCTACCCGAGAGGCTAAGGCAAGAGAATCACTTGAGCCCAGGAGGTAGAGGTTGCAGTGAGCTGAGATTACGCCATTGCACTCCAGCCTGGGCGACAAGAGAAAACTCCACCCTCAAAAAAAAAAAGAGAAAGAAACTGGAGTGACTAGATTAGTATCAATAATATTCACAGCAAAGTATATTACCAGTGGTAAAGGAAGTCATTTCATAATGATGAAGGGATCAATTCATCAAGAGGACATAACAATAATAAAGGTTTATGCATCTAATAACAGAGCTTTAAAATACATGCAATAAAAGCTGATAGACTGGGCAAATGGTTCACATCTGTAATCCCAAAAATTTGGAAGGCTGAGGCAGGAGGATCACTTGAGCCCAGGAGTTTGAGGCCAGCATGGGCAACATAGTAAGATCCTGTCTCTACAAAAAATCTTTAAAAATTATTTTTAAATACTTTGGGTGTGGTGGCAAATGCCTGTAGTACCAGCTACTTGAGAGGCTGAGGTGAAAGGATAACTTGAACCCAAATAGAGGCAGCAGTGAGCCATGATCATGTCACTGCACTCCAGCCTAAGCAAAAGAGTGAGACCTTGTCTCAAAACAAAATAAAACCAAAAAAAAAAAAAACTGATAGAACTGCAAGGATAGGCAAATCCATAACTATAATCAGAGATTTTAATAGCCTCTCTCAGTAACTAATAGAACAAACGGAGATAAAATCAGTAAAATTAGAAAAGACTTGAACACCACAAATAACCACCTTGACCTAATTGACACTCCATCCCACAACAGCAGAATTTACCTTTTTTTTCAAGTGCACAGGAAAAGTTACCATGATAGACCATGTTCTAGGCCATAAAATAAAAGGATTCAAATCATGTAAAGTATACGATCTCTGACCACAGTAGAATTCAATTAGCAAGATCTATGGAAAATTTCTCATTATCTGAAAATTAAGTAACACACTTCCAAATAATCCATGAGTCAGAGAAGAAATCAAATGGAAAATTAGAAAGTATTTTAAACTGAACAAAAATTAAAAGACAACATATCAAAATTTGGGGGATGCTACAAAAGCATTATGTAGGGGGAAATTTACAGCTTTAAATGCTTACATTAGAAAATGAAAAAAGTATTATAACAATGAACTCAATTTTTGCCTTAAGAAGCTAGAAAAAGAGGAGCATATTAACCCAAAATAAACAGAAGAAATGAAATAATAACAAAGAAAAATCAGTGAAGAGATAGAAAAACAACAGAGAAAATCAGTAAAACTAAAAGCTAGTTTTATGCAAAGATCAATAAAATTTATAAACATCTAGCCAGACTGATCAGGAAAAAAAAAAAAAAGTAAAAATTGCCAATATCAGGAATGAGAAGAGGAGGTGGGGCAACATGGCCAAACAGAAGCCTCCAACAATCATCCCTGAAATAGGAACACCCAACTGAACCACTATCCACACAAAAAACACCTTCATAAAATTAGGTGAGTAGTCACGGTACCTGGTTTTAGTATGTCAAAGAAAGAGGCACTGAAGTAGGTAGGAAAGACGGTCTTGATTCACCTGACTCCCCACTCCAGCTGGTGAGACACCAGCTGGGGAAGTCAAGGGCGTGTTTGTGCCACTCCTTTCCCCACCCCCAGGCAACTCAGCTCGCAGCACTGGGAGAAACTCCTTCCTCAAGCTTGGGGAGAAGGGGATAGAGAAAGGACTTTGTCTTGCAACTTGGATATCAGCTCAGCCGCAGTAGAATAGGGCACCAAGTAGAGTCGTAGGGCCCGCATTTCAGACCGTATCTCCCAGAAAACATTTTTAGACATACCCTGGGCCAGAAGAGAACCCACTGCCGTGAAGGAAAGGGCCCAGTCCTAGCAGGATTCATAACCTGCTGGCTAAAGAGCACTTGGGCCCTGAATAACCAGCAGTGGTAGCCAGGCAGTACTCACCACAGGTCACGGGTGACACTCAGAGCCATGCTGAAGTCTCAGGTGTGATGCAGCCCATCCTTCTGCTCGAGGAAAAGAGAGGAAAGAATAAAGGGGACTTTGTTCTACAGCTTGGGTACCAGGTCAGTCACAGTGGGGTAGAATACCAGGTAGGCTTCTAGAGTCCTCAGTTCCAGGCCTTGGTTCCTGGATAGTGTTTCTAGACCCACCCTGGGCCACAGGGGAGCCCACTGCCCTGAAGGGAGAGACTCAAGGCTGGCAGCATTCCCCACAAACTAAAGAGCCCTTGGGCCTTGAGGCAGCCAGGCAGTAGTTACTGGGGAGCTTGGGAGAAACCCAGGGCTATGATGGCCTTGTGTCTGACCCAGCACAGTCCTAGCAGTGGTGACCACAGGGGTGCTTGTGTCCTTCGTTCCCCCAGCTCCAGGCAGCTCAGTACAAAGAGAGAGAGGCTCTTTTTGTTTGGGGGAAGTAAGGGAAGAGAACAGGAGTTTCTGCCTGGTAATTCAGCTAATTCTCCCAGGTCTCACCCGAGACCATCAAGGTAGTACTTCTGCAAGTCTGCAAGAGCCACAGCATGACTGGGCTTCGAGTGGCCCCTAAGGCAGCTATGACTGCAGTGACCAAAGTCTTAAATCACAACACCCAAGTCCCTTTGAATACTGGAAAGCCTTCCCAAGAAGGATCAGAACAAATAAATTCATACTGGAAATACTACAATAAATATCTAACTCTTCAATGCCCATTTACCGAAAAACATTCACAAGCATCAAGACCATGCAGTAAAACATGACTTCACCAAATGAGCTAAATAAGGTACCAGTGACCAATCCTGGAGAGACAGAAGTATGTGACCTCTCAGACAGAGAATTTAAAATAGCCATTTGGAGGAAACTCAGTGAAATTCAAGGCAATACAGAGAAGGAATTCAAAATCCTATCAGACAAATTTGACAAAGATATTGAAATAATTCAAAAGAAGTAAGCAGAAATTCTGGAGCTAAAAAATGTGCAATCAACATACTGAAGAATGCATCACAGTCCTTTAATAGCAGAATTGATCAAGCAGAAGAAAGAAGCTTAAAGACAGGCTACTTGAAAAGACTAGTCAGAGGAGACAAAAGAAAAAATAATAAAAAGCAGGATCTAGAAAATAGCCTCAAAAGGCCAAATCTGGCTGGGCACAGTGGCTCATGCCTGTAATCCCAACATTTTGGGAGTCCGAGGTGGTTGAATCAGTTGAGGTCAGGAGTTCAAGACCAGACTGGCCAACATGATGAAACCCCGTCTCTACTAAAAATACAAAAATTAGCTGGGTGCGGTGGCAGACGCCTGTAATCCCAGCTGCTTGGGAGGCTGAGGCAGGAGAATCACTTGAGCGCGGAAGGCAGAGGTTGCAGTGAGCTGAGATCGCACCACTGTACTCCAGCCTAGGCGACAAGAGCAAGACTCTGCCTCAAAAAAAAAAAAAACAAAAAAGAAAAAACGGGGAAAATCTAAGAGTCACTGGCCTTAAAGAAGAGGTAGAGAAAGAGATAGAGGTAGACAGTTTATCCAAAGGGATAATAACAGAACTTCCCAAACCTAGAGAAAAATATCAGTATCCAAGTAGGAGAAGGTTATAGAACACTAAGTAGATTTAACCCAAAGGAGACATTTAATAATCAAACTCCCAAAGGTTAAGGATAAAGAAAGGATCCTAAAAGCAGCAAGAGAAAAAAAAAACAAGTAAAATACAATGGAACTCCAATACATCTGGCAGCGAACTTTTCAGTGGACACCTTACAGGCCAAGAGAGAGTGGCATGGTACATCTAAAGTCATAAAATGACTTTAAGAAAGTCATTTCTGACTGAAACAACTGAAGGAAAAAAATTTGAAGGGAAAAAAAAAAGGTTATTCTAGAATAGTATATCCAGCAAAAATACCCTTCAAACACGAAGGAGAAATACTTTCCTAAACAAACAAAACCTGAGCAATTTCATCAGCACCAGACCTGTCTTACAAGAAATGCTAAAGGAAGTTCTTCAGTCTGAAAGAAAAGGATGTTAATTAGCAATAAGAATGAGAGTGGCTAGTTCCTTATACAATCTACAGATGTTAAAAAAATAATAAGGAAATATTATGAACAACTTTATGACAATAAATGTGATAATTTAGATTGAATGGACTAATACTAAACCTCACTTAGGAAGAAGTAGGTTAACTAAATAGATCAGAGACTTTGATTTTGTAGTTAAAAACCTTCCCACAAAGAAACTTCAGCCCCAAATAGATACACTGATGAGTTCTACTAAATATTTAAGGAAAAAATAATACCCATTGTACACAAAGTCTTTCAGAAAAGTGAAGAAATACGTTTCAACTCATTATATGAGGTCATCATTACCCTGATACTAAAACCAGACATATTATAAAGAAAGAAAAATTCAGACCAATCTACCTAATGAACATAAATGCAAACATTCTAAACAAAATTTTAACAAAATGAATCCAACAATATATGAAAAGTATACTACATCATGACCAAATAGGATTTATCCTAGGAATGAAAGTTTGATTAAACAGTGAAAAATCAACCAATGTAATTCCCCTATTAGCAAACATTTTTAAAAGTTTGCTAAAAAGTAAAAACCATGTGATCATTTTCATAGCTGCAGAAAATACACTGACAAAATCTAACATCCATTTCTAATAAAAACCCTCAACAAACTGGGAAAGGAAGGGAACTTTCTCAGCTAGATAAAAAGGTCACCTAGAAAAACCTACAGCTTACATCATACTTAATGGTGAAAGACTGAATGTCTTTCCCTAAGATCTGGAATAAGACAAGGATGTCTGCTTTCATCACTTCTATTAATTTTGTATTTGAAGGTCTAGTCAGTGCAAAAAGGGAAGAATAAGAAATAAAAGAATCCAGATTGGAAAGAAATAAACTTGTCTTTATTTATAAACAACACTCGGTATGATTGTCAATGTAGGCAATCTGCTGGAATCTATTAAAAAGCTACTAATATTAGTAAATACATTTAGCAAGATTTCAGTCTATAAGATCAATATTTAAACATATTATCAGGCCAGGTGCAGTGGCTGAAGCCTATAGTCCCAGCACTTTGGGAGACTGAGGTGGGCAGATTGCTTGAGCCCAGCCTGGGCAACATGGTGAAACCCAGTCTCTACCAAAAGTACAAAAATTAGCCAGGCATGGTGGCAGATGCCTGTGGTCCCAACTACTTGGGAGATTGAGGTGGGAGGATCAGTGAAGCGCCTCTACACTCCAGCCATGATTGCACTTTTGCACTCCAGCCTGGGTGACCCAGTGAGACTGTCTCAAAAAATAAAAATAAAATTATTTCTACTTACTAGCAATAAACCAAAAATTTCACATTTTAAAAAAAGATTATTTATAATAATGCCAAACATATGGAATATCTAGGAATACATCTGAAAAACTTGTTTATGAGTTGAAAGACTAAAAATGTTTAAGATGTCAGGTCTCACCAAATTGTTCTATAGATTCAATGCAATTCCTATCCAAATTCCTACAGGGTTTTGGTTTTTTTTCCCCTTGTAGAAATTCACAAGCTGATTTTAAACTTCATATGGAAATGCAAATGACCTAGAATAGTCAAAACAACTTGAAAAAGACACAGTTGAAAGGCTTACACTATCTAATTCCAAGACTTATCATAAAGCTACAGTAATCAAGACAATATGGTATTGGCATAAAGATAAACCAACAGACTAATGGCACAGAATAGAGGGTCCAGATATAGGCCAACACATATGTGGACAACTATGTTTGGATAGTTGCAAAGACAATTCAGTGGAAAAAACACAGTCTTTTCAGAAAATGGTGCTGGAACAATTTGATCTCCATAAGCCAAAATAATAAACTTAGATCCAATCCTCACACCATATGCAAAAATTAACTCAAAATGGATCAGACACCTGCACACAAAACTTAAAACTATAAAATTTTTAGAGGTAAACACAGCAGAGTATCTTCATAAATTTGAGTTAGACAAAGATTTCTTAACCGTTATATCAAAATCATAGTCAATAAAAGAAAACATCGATAAATTGCACTTCATCAAAGTTTAAAACTTCTGCTTTTTGAAAGACATTGTTAAGAGAACAAAAAGCCTACTGAAACACTGAGGAAAAATGTTAGCAAAGCATATATTTGATAAAGGATATATCAAGAAAAAAATTAAGAACTCTCACAACTCAAAAATAAGAAAACAATCCAATTATCCAATTTTTTAAAATGGGCAAAGTATTTGAATAGGCACTTTACCAAAGAAGGTATACAAAGGCAAACAAGCACATGAAAAAAAGTGCTCAACATCATCAGTAATTAGAGAAATGCAAGTTAAAACAACAAGGAGATACCACTATATACTTATTAGAATGGCTAAAGTTTAAAAGTGTGGCCTTACTAAGCATTGGCAAAGATGTAGAGAAACTGGAACTCTCATACACTCCTGGGAATGTAAAATGGTACAATCACTTCTAAAAATGATTTCTCAGGAAGTTAAAATACACCTACCATATGACCCAACCATTCTAGTTGTTGGTTTTTACCCAAAAGAACTAAAAACATAGTCCACACAGAACTAAAAACATATGTCCATACATGAATGTGCATAGCAGCTTTATTTGTAATAGCCAAAAACTGGAAACAATCCAAATGTCCATTAACAGAGGAATGACTAAACAAATGATGGCATATTCACACCGTGGAATACTATTCAACAATGAAAAAGTAATGAACTGTAAATACATGTTAATATAATAATACAAAACAATATTGCCAAGTGAAAAAAATATATATCTAAATATATGATTTTATTCATATAAATGTTTAGAAAATACAAATTAACCTATAGTGACAGCAACCAAATTAGTAGTTGCCGAGGGGGAGAGGATGGGAAGGGGCAGAAGAAAGGATTGACACAAAGGCCAAAGGAACTTTTGCAGGTGACAGATATGTTCATTATCTTGATGGTGGTGATCATCTCACAGGTATCTAACTTATTTACTTGTATACTTTAAACATCTGCAGTTTGCTATATGCACATTCTATTTCAACAAAGCTGTCTTTTCAAAAAAATCTCTTATTTCAAATCAATAGGATAGGTTAAGGTAGGACAGAGGTGCGGGTCATCAAACATAGCTACATGGAAAGAAAAGGCAAACCTGTCCCTGGAAGTATTGTAAACAAGATGCAATTTCTTTATGAAGCTTTCCTTCCTGCCTACAGGAGACCCCCTTCCTCCCTCCCTGGCATTCCATGCTGTTTCCTGCTTACCTGGTAGTCAGGGTTTGGCCTCTTATTCCCAACGTGAATCATCCTAGCAGTGACTTCTTCTCTTCTCTTTTTCTCTCTTTTCTTCTTCATGGAATCCATTCTTAACTGATCTGTCAGTTTGAAAAAGATATGATTTATGAATTCACAGAAATTTTTAAACCATGCACACACACAAATGACCACTGAAAGCAGCTCATCATGTTATCTCTTTTAGCACTGTCCCCTTCAACTCTGGTGAGATTTGCATTTTGAAAGACACAACTGCTTTTATCCAAAATAAATATTATAGGTGGAATTTTAGGCAGCACCAAGGAAGTACTTTGGGGCGTAGGGAATTTGCTGGCATCTCCTTCATACTTTAAATCAATCTTTGTTTAAATAATAGTCCGTGTGTCCTCTTCCCATTGGTTAGAATAAATTTATTCAGCATCTGAAAAAGGAGAATTTAACAGCTTTGGCTACTTTTTTTTCCTCATAAATATACATGACTTTGCATTTTTAGTTTCCAGATGGGACTGGAATCCACAAGGTCAAAATACCAGAAGAAATGCCTCTCTAGCTTTTACAAAGCAAAAAGTTCTGAAAATCTCATCTCCTGCGGGTTGGTCCCAGGAGAATGCTAACCTAATTTTCAGACAGTGAATTAAGTCCTGGATATGAGTTCTATAAAGTATCTGAAGTGTTTCTAAGACACCCCAAATTCTCAGAGGCCATGGGCCCAGAGAGAGGGATATCGTTCAAAGATGCCAATTTTACTTCTAGGACTTAAGCAACCAGTTTAAGGTTTTTTTTGTTTTGTTTTTGGTTTTTTGTTTTTGGTTTTTGTTTTTTGTTCATTTTTTGGTTTAGTTTTTTGTTTTTGTTTTTTGTTTTTGTTTTTGTTTTTGTTTTTTTGAGACAGGGTCTCTCTCTGATGCCCAGACTGGAATGCAGTGGTGTGAACATAGCTTACTGCAGCCTCAACCTCCCAGGCTCAAGTGATCCTCCTACCTTAGCCTCCTGAGTAGCTGGGACCACAGGTGTATGCCACCCTTCCTGGCTAATTATTGTTATTATTATTGTTGTTATTATTTTGTAGGGACAGGGCCTCGCTGTGTTGCCCACGCTAGAGTGCAATAGCACTATCATAGCTCACTGCAGCCTCAACCTTCTTAGGCTCAAGCAATCCTCCCACCTCAGCCTCCCGAGTAGCTGGGACTACAGGTACACACCACCAAGCCCAGCTAAGTTGTGGGGGTTTTCTTAGAGATGGGTTCTCTCCCTGTTGCCCAAGCTGGTCTCAAACTCCTAGGTTCAAGCTATCCTCTCGCCTTGACCTTCCAAAGTGTTGGAATTACAGACATGAGCCATGGCACCTGGCCAACAAACAGTTTAAATATATTTATCATAGGGCTGTTATGTGCCAAGCCCTTTGTTAGGCGATGGGAACACAGCCGTGAATGACTGTCACCCTCCCTGGCCTTAGTAAGTTTAGAGTTGGACGAGAAGACACACCTACAACAGCAGTCCCAAGTTGTGTTAGAGATTGTCATGACCATCTAGGTGTGGGTACCTAACCCAGGCGGGAGCATCAGAGAAGGCTTCCTGGAGGAGATAATATTTGAGACTTAAAAGATGACCAAGCAAAGAGAAAGCAGAAGAGGGTTTCAAGCTTAGGGAGAAGGAGAACCCATGTTATATTTGAAAATCTTAGAGATGAACAGTACAAATGAGATAGACCAAGAAGAGAGAAACTAATTCAACATGAGGCTGAGGAGGTGAGCAGGAGCTAAATTTTGCAGGGTTTTATAAAACTGGTAAATAATTTTGGCTTTTAACCTAGGAACCATGACAAGATTGCAAAGATTTGAGTAACAAAGCATGGTGATCAGATGTGCATTTCAGATTCAGAATCCAGCAGTTTACTTGAAGTCACTGCGTCATCATTTCGCTGTGGTGTTTCAGAGTGGGGATCCTGAGCTATGTCGCCTCGGCTCACACTCTGCCTCTCTTCTCTATTAGCTCTGCAAGTAAGCGAACCTCTCTGAGCCTCAGTTTCTCATCTATAAAAGACAGCAATGATGGTACCCTCCTCATAGGGCTGTTACAAGCATTAAGTCTGTTAGCAATTTGCAATTGTAAAGTATTTGCAATTGTCCTTGTCATATAGAAAAGGCTCAAAAATTTATCTCCATTCGTACTTAGGTAGCTCTTAAAAATCTCAAACATAGCATGTCTATGACTGAGTTATTTTTTAGCTGACTCCATGTCACCTAATATTTATGGGAGCCAGAATCCCAAATAATCACATTATTGAAATAATTTCAAAGGCAATAGTACAAAGAAAATAAAGATAAACCAGAAACTGATGAAATTGTGTATAGAATTAAAACCAGAAGCTGATTTCTTAATGGCTCATAAAATTGAAAAATCTCTAGAAAGATTCCTAGGAAAAGAAAATGCAAAATAAACAATATTAGGAATAAAAAGGGAAATATTAATCTAGATGATGCAATCATTTAAAAGATAAAGAGAATATTATGAACGACTTTGTACCAATACACTTGAAAATTTAGATGAGATGAGTAAATACTTAGAAAAATATAACACCAAAACTGACTCAGGAAGAAATAAAAAATATGAATATCCTAAAACAATTAAGGAAATTTAATCCATCTTTTAAATCCCACAAAGAAAACTTGAGCTCCATATGGCTTCCTAGCTTTTAATATTTATTTATTCTACCAAATAAATTTAAATACAAATTGAAAAACTGGCCAGGCACATTGACTCACATCTGTAATCCCAGCACTTTGGGAGGCTGAGGCAGGCAGATGATTTTAGGTCAGGAGTTCGAGACCAGCCCAGCCAACATGGTAAAACCCCATCTCTACTAAAAATACAAAAATTAGTCAGGCATGGTAGTGCACACCTATAATCCCAACTTCTAGGGAGGCTGAGGCAGGAGAATTGCTTGAACCCAGGAAGCAGTGGTTGCAGTGAGCCAAGATCGTGCCACTGCATTCCAGCCTGGGTGACAGAGCGAGACTCCATCTCAAAAAGAAAAAAAGAAAAAAGAAAAACAATCTTATGCAAGCTATAGCCAAATGTAGAAAAAACAGAACACTACCCTATGTGTAATATAAGGCTAATGTAATCTTAATATCAATACCAGACAGGGAAAATACAAGAAAATAAAATTATAAGGGAATCTCTCTCATGAACAAAGATTTAAAAAATAAATAAACAAAATATTAGAAAAATCAAATCCAGAAAAGTAGAAAAATAAGGCTACCACATAAACAAGTTTGGTTTTATCCCAAAAATGCAATTCTGGGTTGACACTTGTTTTCTTTCAGCACGTTAACAATGTTGTGCCACTTCTTCCTTGCGCCTATGCTCTCTAATGAAAAATCCATAGCCATCTGAGTTATTTCCCACTATAAGTAATATGCTGTTTTTCTTGATGCTTTTAAGATTTTTATCCCTTGTCTTCAGTTCTCAGCAGTTTGACTATGACGTATTCAGACATAGGTTTCTTTGGTTAATTTTGTTTGAGGTTAACTGAGCTTTTTGAATCTGAAGTTTATGTCTTTGGACAAATTTAAGAAGTTTTCAGACATTATTTTTTCAAATATTTTTTTCTGCATTCTTATATTCTAGAACTCTGACACCACAAATGTTAGACTTTTTGGTGTTGTCCCACAGGACTATGACGCTCTGTCAATTTTTTTCTCTATATAGTTTATATTAGATAACGTCTATTTCTCTATCTGCAAGTTCACTGATTCTTTCTTTTGTCATCTTGAGTCTACTGTTAAATCTACCCAGTGAAGTTTTCATTTTACTTATAATATTTTTTAGTTCTAAAACATCAATTTAAAAAAATATATTTTTTATTTATTTGTGGAGACATTCTATCTTTCCATTTATTAAAAAAATGTTTTCCTTGAGTTCTTGGAGCATATAATATGATCCAATAAGTAATAGCTACTTTAAAGTTCTTGTCAGATAATTTCAACATCTGTGTCATTTTTGAATTAGTGTCTGTTGATTCTTTTGCGATAGAAATTGAGATTTGTCTGATTGGTTTTGTTTGTTTGTTTTGAAACAGTCTCTTGCTCTGTCCCCCAGGCTGAGTGAAGTGGCACCATCACAGTTCATTGCAGCCTCGACCTCCTGGGCTCCAGTGATCCTCCCACCTCAGCCTCCCGAGTAGCTGGGACCACAGGCATGAGCCAACATGCCTAGCTAATTTTTATATATTGCCTGATGGTTAGTATGCCAAATGATTTTTATTGTATTCTGGACATTTTGCTTATTATGTTATCAGTCTCCAAGTCTTGTTTAAATCCCATGGAAAAAAATTTATATTTTTGTTTTGCCAGTCAATAGACCTCATTGCCTTTAGGCCTCAAGTTCTGACTATCTTTCTGTGGGATGTAATTCCAGTGTCAGTTCTATTTTCAAATCCTTTCCTGCACTGTTCATATCTGTCTGACATGTGTGCCAGTGACCAGTCTGAGACTTGGGTAGTGGCCTATCCAGTGGTTCACTTCTCAAGTCTGTGGTATGCTGTTTAGGGTCAGGTCCATGTACGTACAACTTGAGGGTGAACCCAGGGGCTTTAGGCAGTTTCTTTCCCAAGCAGGAGTTCTCATGGTATCTCTGATATTTTTGGTTCCCTGGAGTTCCCCTTTATGGTCTTCTGGCCAGAAAACTGGGGCTTTTTATTCCACTCTGCTGAATATTTCCCACAACTAATCCTATGACAGAGATCAAGTTGTGGGAAGATGGAGAGAAAAAGCAAAATAGAGGTTTACCTTACACTTTTGGGACCACACCCCCCCTCAGTCTGAAAGGAAAGTTCCCCTCCCTCAGAGTTTTAGGTGTTTGCATGTCTCTGCTACCCTATTGCTGCTGTTACCATTGCAGGATTGTCTTGGGGTCAAGGTGCAACAAAATGGAGAAAACAAAGAGAAATAGGGGGTGAGTTTCAATACTTTAGGAATCCCCATTCTTACTCTTCAAGCCAATACTAGAATGCTTCTCCTAAAGCTTGTTTTCACATATGGCTGCCCACTTATAGTTTGGGCTGCCTTGAGTAGTCTAGGCTGGGGGATAAGAGAGGTAAAAGAGGGGTGTAAAGTCATCAGTGATTATGTGATGCTTTGAATGTCTTGTCTTTTTCCCTAATCTGCCTGCTATCACTCACTTTTCAGAGTCCTCATATCAGTTTCAACTATTCTGTGAAAGTCTTCAAGTAGCATTCAGTGGGAGAGACAAAGTACAATGTGTCTACTCCATCTTACCTAGAACTGGAACTCTGGCTGCTTTCACTTGCTCTTCACCATTCTCAGTGATCCAAAATCATTTTCAACATTCTAGTTAGGTCTGTATTTCAGCCAACAAGGAGGAGGAAGGGATAAAGAAAGCATCCTTTCCATTTAAAAACACTTCCTAGAACTCTCACATAATGTTCCCACTTATTTCTTATCAGTCAGAATTTCATCAAAAGCTCTCAACAAACTGCAGAGCAAGCTTTATTCCAGCTAATGATTTGCCCAGTTAAGAAATGCTGGCTGCATTCACAATTGCTTCAAAGAGAATAAAATACCTAGGAATCCAACTTACAAGGGATGTGAAGGACCTCTTCAAGGAGAACTACAAACCACTGCTCAGTGAAATAAAAGAGGACACAAACAAATGGAAGAACATACCATGCTCATGGATAGGAAGAATCAATATCGTGAAAATGGCCATACTGCCCAAGGTAATTTATAGATTCAATGCCATCCCCATCAAGCTACCAAAGACTTTCTTCACAGAATTGGAAAAAACTACCTTAAAGTTCATATGGAACCAAAAAAGAGCCCGCATTGCCAAGACAATCCTAAGTCAAAAGAACAAAGCTGGAGGCATCACGCTACCTGACTTCAAACTATACTACAAGGCTACAGTAACCAAAACAGCATGGTACTGGTACCAAAACAGAGATATAGACCAATGGAATAGAACAGAGTCCTCAGAAATAATACCACACATCTACAGCCATCTGATCTTTGACAAACCTGACAAAAACAAGAAATGGGGAAAGGATTCCCTATTTAATAAATGGTGCTGGGAAAATTGGCTAGCCATAAGTAGAAAGCTGAAACTGGATCCTTTCCCTACTCCTTGTACAAAAATTAATTCAAGATGGATTAGAGACTTAAATGTTAGACCTAATACCATAAAACCCTAGAAGAAAACCTAGGTAATACCATTCAGGACATAGGCACGGGCAAGGACTTCATGTCTAAAACACCAAAAGCAACGGCAACAAAAGCCAAAATTGACAAATGGGATCTCATTAAACTAAAGAGCTTCTGCACAGCAAAAGAAACTACCATCAGAGTGAACAGGCAACCTACAGAATGGGAGAAAATTTTTGCAATCTACTCAACTGACAAACGGCTAATATCCAGAATCTACAAAGAACTCAAACAAATTTACAAGAAAAAAACAAACAACCCCAGCAAAAAGTGGGCAAGGGATATGAACAGACATTTCTCAAAAGAAGACATGCATACAGCCAACAGACACGAAAAAATGCTCGTCATCACTGGCCATCAGAGAAATGCAAATCAAAACCACAATGAGATACCATCTCACACCAGTTAGAATGGCGATCATTAAAAAGTCAGGAAACAACAGGTGCTGGAGAGGATGTGGAGAAATAGGAACACTTTTACACTGTTGGTGGGATTGTAAACTAGTTCAACCATTATGGAAAACAGTATGGCGATTCCTCAAGGATCTAGAACTAGAAGTACCATATGACCCAGCCATCCCATTACTGGGTATATACACAAAGGATTATAAATCATGCTGCTATAAAGACACATGCACAGGTATGTTCACTGCAGCACTATTTACACTAGTAAAGACTTGGAATCAACCCAAATGTCCATCAGTGACAGACTGGAATAAGAAAATGTGGCACATATATACCATGGAATACTATGCAGCCATAAAAAAGGATGAGTTTGTGTCCTTTGTAGGGACCTGGATGCAGCTGGAAACCATCATTCTCAGCAAACTATCGCAAGAACAGAAAACCAAACACCGCATGTTCTCACTCATAGGTGGGAACTGAACAATGAGATCACTTGGACTCGGGAAGGGGAACATCACACACCAGGGCCTATTATGGGGGAGAGGAGGGGGAGGGATTGCATTGGGAGTTATACCTGATGTAAAGGACGAGTTGATGGGTGCTGATGAGTTGATGGGTGCAGCACACCAACATGGCACAAGTATGTAACAAACCTGCATGTTATGCACATGTACCCTAGAACTTAAAGTATAATAATAATAAAAAAAGCAAACAAACAAAAAAAGAAATGTTGGCTGCATTAAGGAAGAAGAGGATTAATAAATAGGGGAATAAGTAGTAGCCTCTGTCACAGGTTTCTGGGGGCTTTTTGTTTATTTATTTTTGAGACAGTCTCATTCTGTTGCCCAGGCTGGAGTGCAGCGGTACGATCTCGGCTTTTTTTCTCCCCGGCTCAAGCGATTGTCCTGCCTCAGCCGCCTGAGCAGCTTGGACTACAGGTGTGTGACACCACACCCGGCAATTTTTGTATTTTTAGTAGAGATGAGGTTTCACCATGTTGGCCAGGCTGGTCTCGAACTCCTGACCTCAGGTGATCCACCCGCCTCAGCCTCACGAAGTGCTGGGATTACAGGGTTTGTGGTTTTAGATCTTTCCAATTTCTTGCTCTAACCCTCACCCCTTAAAATGCCCAAAGTTTATCTAGAACTGAAATCAACCTAAATATATTATAGAAGATAGAGAATGATTATAGAACAATCCAGGCTGCTTTGCATTTTCCACTGATCTCCCTGCAGTATCCTGTGATGGACTTCAAGGCAGATGAGATTTGTGAAGCAGAGAATAGGAAAATTTTTACCACCCTCTCAACTATCCCTCATAGGCTTTAATCTATTGGTAGATATCTTTCAATTATATCCGAGTTTGATTAGAAGAGCATGGCATATACTGACTCTTTAACAACTCTCTTTCCTTTATATCTCCTTGCAGCCTCTCTCTCTGGTTTTCTACCTTTCTGAGACCCTCAATCTGGGATAATTGGCCAGATTTTTGGCATTCAGCTGGCTCTGAGGAGACTTGCGAAGAAATAGCCGTTACTCTTTTTTCAATGAGTAAGAGGCCATTAAGATCAGAGAAAGGAATTGATAGGAAGAAATACAGTGTACAAGAAGAATAATTGAAAAACACAGGAGAAAAAAATAAGAGACTGTTTATAAGAGAGATTAAACTACCTATTTAGGCAGAGATTCCCTCTAAAAGATCGATACTTTTGCCTCTAGGATCCATGAATGGGGTTATGTGTGTGTGTGTAATTTTTAAAGGAAAATAAAAAATGACTCAGTATGTAGGTAGTGCAATGTGTGTTATTAATTGTTAGAAGTACAACCATGTTAAGTTTGGCACTGGTCTAGTTCTGGCCTCCTTCAATGAGATCTTTGATGGTCTACTATTGCCAACCTGTACTTAACTTGGTGCCTGTGACAAACCTATCCTCACGCTTTCCACCTTTTCCTGTAATCTGGACCTGAGTTTTGTTAAGTTCTACGTTATTCATCACATTTCACTTATGTCCATCTTCTCTCCTTGCCTCAGAAAGCTGGAAACTTTTTGAAGGCAGGATGTATGCATGTCCCTATTCAAAACTGGGCTGGCTGCACGTGAGAGGATAAAGCTTCCGCATAGCCACCTGTGCCTGGGAAGGAGATCAGTATCTCCTGTGAAGCCAGTCTTAGTCCAATTATCTAACCTAGAATTTCTAGACTTCAGTTTTGAAAAATCCCTGGAGCACTAGTTCTCAGCCTTGGCTGCACATTAAAATCACTGAGGCTGATGTAATTGTTACATCAGGAACTTTGGGGGTTGGATCCAGATATGAATGATTTGTAAAGTTCCTAGGTAGTAGTGGTGCCGTGATAATGTTTAATAGCTAGCTCTCCAAAAGAAAAAAATCTGTATGCTCATACATATATAAGTTTATTATAAATTTTTGTGATATAAAAGATGTGTTGCACACAATTTGCCTATAAAAGTAAAATAGGCCGGGCGTGTTGGCTCACATCTGTAATCCCAGCATTTCGGGAGGCCAAGGCAGGCGGATCATGAGGTCAAGAGATCAAGACCATCCTGGCCAACATGGTGAAACCCTGTCTCTACTAAAAATACAAAAAAAAAAAAATTAGCCAGGCATGGTGGCGCACACCTGTAGTCCCAGCTACTTGGGAGGCTGAGGAAGGAGAATCACCTGAACCCAGAGGCGAAGGTTGCAGTGAGCTGAAATTGTACCACTGCACCCCAGCTTGTGTGACAGAGCGAGACTCCATCTCAAAAAAAAAAGTAAAATATATAATACTCTTTATTATAGATGCCATTTAGCCAAAAGATTCTCACAGAATGCCATCACTGATTTTTACTAAACTCTTACACCCATAAAGCACGTCTGCAAATAAGTGAGTGTAGTTCAGACATAACTGTTAGCTGATATTTTCATTTGCGTTAATGAGGAAAATGAAAGTGAAACATGTAAAACTATGTTAGAATTTTTTATCATTAATAACAGGAGTAACTCTTTGCTGAAGCAAATAATGATTTTGAATACTAGAGGACTATTTTCTCAACTTTTTGTGCTTTTCACAAGGTAATGGTTACAGGCAAGGCATACTTTTAGTTTAATCTGCATTATTTATATTTTTTCATAACTTTCTTAAGCCCAGACAATCAACAAGATGATAAATCTGGCCTTAGTTGTAGTATTTGCCCATTTCCATGGTGTAAATACTCCCACCATGGTCAATTTTAAGTTAACGATGTGACATCACTGAGCACAGGAATTGGGAAGAGATGAGCAGTTGCATACCATTAGATAGTGTTTCTACCACACACATACAGTAGATATAAGTACATAATCTCAAGAGCATAGATAAGCCTAAAATAATCAGGAAGTAATGAGTTTTGAGTATTTATTACTTGTTTTTAAAATAATTTAATCATACATGTATATACTTTTTAATAATGGTGAGTTAAACCATTGGTTCACAAAATTTCTGAAAATTTCAGAATGGTTTTCATGAGCTAATATGAACCAGCTCTAAAATATCACTTCTTCCAGATGAGTCCAGTGGGCCACTAGGACTTGAAACCCTACCACAGAAGAAAACAGGATGAGATTCTGTCGCTTTGAGGCCTGAAACCACAGGACGATATCCGTGACTTCCTCACTTCAGGGCTGGTTCAGTTTTACTCCCCTGCTCTCTTTCTATTTGGTCTTAAGATAGAAAAGTCAAGTTTGAGCCTCTGTGAGTATCCAAAGGGACAAGTACCACAATGGGGGTATCTGCTATAAGAATTACCTTTATTTTGGTCATCCAGGAACAGTGGTGAGAGTGTTCAGTGTCTTTTGCCCAGAGCTGTCTGCTCCCCACGGTGGGAGGAAAGGGGAGGCTCACCAGGAGCTACAGAAACTATTCTGCTAGCTGAGCAAGCCACTCTATCCCAAGGGGCCCTCTCCCTATCAACTTAAACAATGATTCCTTGAGCTTGTCCCTTCTCCAGAGGAAGGTGACACTCCCTCCACAGATGCCTATTTTCCCAATACTGGTGTTGTGAAGAGCACTGGGCAGAGTCCCCAAAGCTGCATTCTAAGCCTCTGTCATTTCTCACCATTATAGTGGACAACTCCTTGTCTATGTACAGGATGGAATAATACCCGCTCTGCCTGCTTCTCAGAGTTGCTGAAAGGCTCCAAATCAATAGTATATTTGCAAATGATCAAGAAATACAAAGTTTTACATCTCTTTATAAGGTGCCATGACTATCACTGGCTCTCCCCATCATTTTTGAGAGGGGGGCTCATCCAGTAATTAAATGTGGGCTTTGTAATATTTTTTTTCATTTTATGTTTTACCATGACTTATTTAAAAGAAGTCCCCAATTGAAGATCATTTGGGTTGCTTCTAGTCCTTTGCTCTTAACAAACAACACTAAAATGAGTGTCTTCAGAGATATACTTTTCCATATATGCATACACACACACACACACACACACACACACACACACACATATATGTGTGTATATATATACATAAGCATAAAATTTCTGGGCCAAATAGAATGGGCATTTAAAATTCTCATAGATATTGCCAAGATGAGTTTCAAAGAGGATACACTAGCTTACATATCCCTCAACAAATATGCCATTGCTTGTTTCTTGCATTCCTTTTACTGTGATGTCTTTAAAATTTTACACCCCATTCATCATATTAATTTTTTTGTGTGAACTCCCTATGCATGCCATTTGCCAATGTCTTTTGAATTACTGGAATTTTTCTTACAGGTTTGTAATGGCATATTAGTTCATATTAAAGTTAATCCTTTGTTAAAAAAAAAAAGGGCATGCACTTTAGAGTTAGGTAAAGATTCAGATCTAAGGTCTTTCACCTGTTAGCCCCTAGGAAATACTCAATGAGCATTTATTAAGGGAATAACTATGTTTTGGGTGGCAAGTTATACAATCTCTCAGAGCCTCTGTTTCTTCAATAGACAATGGGGGATGATTAAATCCTTCTTTCAGGATTTTTATGAGAATTAAATAACATATAAGGGATTTAATAAATATTCAGAAACAATAATAATGATTACCCCTACCTT
Source organism: Macaca fascicularis (assembly GCF_037993035.2). Lineage (NCBI taxonomy): Eukaryota > Metazoa > Chordata > Mammalia > Primates > Cercopithecidae > Macaca > Macaca fascicularis. The sequence goes on along the minus strand of NC_088381.1, from coordinate 139,710,187 downwards.
TCTGAACCCCCCTCAGGCCTGTCTAGAGCGAGTTTCTAGAATCAGCCTCCAATTCTATAGCAGCCTCCAATGAGATCCAGAAACAAATTAGACGATTTGCATCTGACTTGCCACCTGGAGGTCAGAAGCCGCCACAAGCTTCCCTCCGCCTTCAAAGCTGCTGGGGGAATTACTGACTACAGATGAATCTGCTCTGGCCAGTTCATCTCCTGCAGCCCCGAGACCTCCGCTTCACATTCCATTTCCTCATAATTTTTTACTTGCAAACGCAAGATGATTCTGCATGCTAATTGCTAAGGCCCTTGCGCTTTAAGTTAATCAAGTTAATAACAGAGACTGCAGTTCACTTCATCAATCTTGTTGTTTATCCCATGGTGTAAGTATATTAAAAATGTGATTTCCTCTGCTCTTCAAGACCTTCGAGGGTTTAATTTTTTTAACATGCTTCACAGTAAAGTATGAGGGTTTAATTACATCCACTATTTTGTTTCCCTTTTCCCCAGGGTTCCCCTATTTTTATGTGTGTGTGGTTTTTGTGTTTTGTTTACTTGTTGTTTGCTACCTTTTCCCACTCTCGCAATAACTGCTATCCCCAAGCATTTGAAAGACTTTGCACTTCCTTGAACCCAAGATTTCAGCCATTTAAGCATGAATCTCATTCACTTACTATAGGATTAGCTCCTGGAAAGTTGAAGGGCTCTCCTGGAATCCAGGCAGGAAGGCAGCCTCATCCACTTGGCGGCCCTTCTAGTTTGAAACAATTCTCCTGTTGAATCCAAGCCTGCCTCCCTATAATTTGAGCCCATGAGTCCTAGTTTTTCCCACAGTGACAACACTGCCTCTTACAAAATAGCATTTCTCACCATTTTCTTAAAAAAGAACTACCTGGGTGCTTGTTTAAAAAACAGAACAGGCCGGGTGCCGTGGTTCAAGCCTGTAATCCCAGCACTTTGGGAGGCCAAGACGGGCGGATCACGAGGTCAGGAGATCGAGACCATCCTGGCTAACACGGTGAAACCCCGTCTCTACTAAAAAATACAAAAAACTAGCCGGGCGAGGTGGCGGGCGCCTGTAGTCCCAGCTACTCGGGAGGCTGAGGCAGGAGAATGGTCTAAACCCGGGAGGCGGAGCTTGCAGTGAGCTGAGATCCGGCCACTGCACTCCAGCCTGGGCGACAGAGCAAGACTCTGTCTCAAAAAAAAAAAAAAAAAAAACAGAACAAACAAAATATTCTCTAGTCCTACTTCATGCCCAACAAATCAAACACAGGGAAAGGCCTGGGATTCCTTTTCCTTCTTCTTGTTCTTTTTTTTTTTTTGAGATCGAGTCTCACTCTGTCACCCACGCTGGAGTGCAGTGGTGCGATCTCGGCTCACTGCAACCTCTGCCTCCAGGGTTCAAGTGATCCGCCTGCCTCAGCCTCCCAAGTAGCTGGGATTACAAGAGCCCACCACCATGCCTAATTTTTTTTTGTATTTTTAGTAGAGATAGGGTTTCACCATGTTGGCCAACCTGGTCTCAAACTCCCCACTTCAGGTGATCCACCCACCTTGGCCTCCCAAAGTGCTGCGATTACAGGCATGAGCCACGGCGCCTGGCCAGGATTCCCTATTTTAAACAAGCTCCTTAGATGATTCTTGTGGTGAAAATGCTTTTCCGCAAGATTAATCTTCCTACATTTGAAGGCTATTACTATTCATCCCCAAACTTTTCCTTTTTCAAAATAAAATATTTCTTGTTCCTATATCCAACCCTTCTAAGAAATGGTCTCCAGATTCTTTTCCAACCTATATTTGTTCTCCACTGTAAACAACAGACCCTATCAAGTTCCCTGTTAAAATATGACTCCCATGTGTGAAAACAATCTTCATTTATTCATTCAATAATATGCTCATTGTTTTAACACACATCTCTTAGTACCTATTATGAACAGGCATTGTGTTAGGTATTGAAGTTAAAGGAAGAACAACATAATCACTGTTCCTGCACTGTACTTCTAAAACATAAAAAGAAAGAAAGAAAAGAGAAGAAGGAGGGAGGAAGGAAGGAAGAAAGGAAGGAAGGAAGAAGGGAAGGAAGGAGGGAGGGAAGGAGGGAAGGAAAAAAGAAGGGAAGGAAGGAGGGAGGGAGGGAGTAACAAGGAAAGAAAAGAGGAAATATAGGAAAGGGGGAGAGAATGAGGGAAGAAGAGAAAGAGAAAGATAAATAAATTTTAAGTGCTGTGAAAGAAGCAAGCAAGGGTTCAGGAGAGAGTAGGCAGGGAAGGCATCTCAGAAAATATGTTATTTACAGGTGCTGCAGAGGATGTGGAGAAATAGGAACACTTTTACACTGTTGGTGGGACTGTAAACTAGTTCAACCATTGTGGAGGACAGTGTGGCAATTCCTCAAGGATCTAGAACTAGAAATACCATTTGACTCAGCCATCCCATTACTGGGTATATACCCAAAGGATTATAAATCATGCTGCTATAAAGACACATGCACACATATGTTTATTGCAGCACTATTCACAATAGCAAAGACTTGGAACCAACCCAAATGTCCATCAGTGGCAGACGGGATAAAGAAAATGTGGCACATATACACCATGGAATACTATGCAGCCATAAAAAAGGATGAGTTAATGTCCTTTGTAGGGACATGGATGCAGCTAGAAATCATCATTCTCAGCAAACTATTGCAAGAACAGAAAACCAAACACCGCATGTTCTCACTCAACGGTGGGAATCGAACAATGAGAACACTTGGACACAGGAAGGGGAACATGACACACGGGGGCCTGTTGTGGGGTTGGGGGTGGGGGAGGGATAGCATTAGGAGATATACCTAATGTAAATGATGAGTTAATAGGTGCAGCACACCAACATGGCACATGTATACATATGTAACAAACCTGCATGTTGTGCACATGTACCCTAGAACTTAAAGTATAATAACAAAAAAAAATGACCTCCAACTGAAAGTGAAAATAAATAAATAAAGTATCGCTTGTAAAAAAAAAAAAAAGAAAAGAAAAGAAAATGTGTTATTTAAGCTCAGTACTATAGAATGAGACAGACCTAATAATGTAAAGAATTCTCGGACCACAGCAGGCAGGACAAAGGTAATGTTTAATGGATAAAGACCCTAAAGTAGGCAGGACCCTGGAATATTCTAAAGGCCCCAAGAAAGCCAGTGTGGCTGGAGCATGTTGTACATGGGATAGATTTAAGGTGAGGTTGGAGAGATAAACAGAGACTATACCATCACATGAGACTTATTAGTATTGGGAAGAAATTTAGATTTTATTCTATATTAGTATGAAGTCACCAAAGGATTTTAAGCTGGGAATGGCATGATCTGGTTTTTATTTTAAGAAGGTCATTCTTCAGAATGTCTGATATAAACACTGTTATGCAAATCAGCATCTTTTTCCTTCTCCTGAAAATTATACAGAAGCAATAAAAAGAATTTTTTAAAAAACCACAAACTCAAATTTCAGCTATACTAGGAGATAAATACAGTTCACAGGCTTCAAAATAAGCTAAAAGGGTCAGGTATAGTGGCTCACGCCTGTAATCCCAGCACTTTGGTAGGCTGAGGTGGGCAGATCACCTGAGGTCAGAAGTTTGAGACCAACCTGGCCAACATGGTGAAACCCCGTCTCTACTAAAAATACAAAAATTAGCCGGGTGTGGTGGTAAGTGCCTGTAATCCCAGTTACTTGGGAGGCTAAGGCAGGAGAATCACCTTAACCAGGGAGGCAGAGGTTGTAGTGAGCCAAGATCACATCACTGCACTCCAACCTGGGCAACAGAGTGAGACTCCATCTCAAAAAAAAAAAAAGCTAAAAAAGTGTGTATATATAATCTACACATATATATAAATATACATATATGTATATATAAATATACATATATATGTGAATATATATACGTATATACATATGCTAAAAGGTGCCACAAAGCAGTTAACAACAGGCAGAAAGTAAAGACAAGAAATACAGAGATTTGCAAGAGAGTTCAATGGTGTCAGATCTAAGTGCCATAAAATGCTCTTCTTGCAAGGGAGGGGCTCACCCAAAGTGCAAAACTCTATCTCTTGTTTACAATAATGATTGTAATTTTACAACAATAATTGCTAATTTTTGTACAGAAACTGGGATAAGCAAGGCTAGAGATGACCTCCCAGGTCTGGTTTGGTCAGAGAAACAGTGGAAATGGATGACACAAAGAATCACCCAAATGAGCCATATTTGCAGATAGCAAAGCGCCTTTGGTTTATAAAGCCTGAAAGTTCCTGCTGTTCTGTCCCAGAGGAATCGCCTGCAAACAGCTTCCACAAAAATGCATATCATTCAAAGGTAAGTAATAATAAGGAAACTAGCCAGGTGCAGTGGCTCACACCTGTAATCCCAGCACTTTGGGAGACCGAGGTAGGGAGATCACCTGAAGTCAGGAGTTTGAGACCAGCAACATGGTGAAACCCCATCGCTACTAAAAAACACAAAAAATGAGCCAGCGTGGTGGCACACACCTGTAGTCCCAGCTACTTGAGAGACTGAGGCAGGAGAATCACTTGAACCTGGGAGGCAAAGGTTGTAGTGAGCAGAGATTGCTCCATTGTCCTGCAGCTTGGGCGACACAGCCAGACTCTGTCTCAAAAAAAAGTAAAACAAAAATAAAGAAAGAAACTAACAGAATACTGATACAAAGATACCATAAGAAAAAAAAAAAAAGATGAAAAAGAGCAGTAAAACTTGCCAACAGGTAAAATCACTATGGGAAAATGTTACAATGAAATAGATGGAAATCATGAGAAAATATTTTGTTAAGAATTAAAATAACTAATGAAGTAACTGCTTCCACAACGGAAAAGAACAGAAGGCTGATGTAGGAGGATCACTTGAGTCCAGAAGTTCAGTACCGGCCTCAGAAACATAGCAAAACCCCATCTCTACAAAAAATGAAAAATTAAAAATTAGCCGGGTGTGATAGTACACACCTGTAATCCCAGCCACTCAGGAGGCTGAGGTGGGAGAATTGCTTGAGCCCAGGATGGCGAGGCTGCAGTGAACCAAGATCACACCACTACACTCCAATCTGGGTGACAGAGTGAGACCCTGTGGGAAGGGAAGAGAAGGGGAGGGGAGGGGAGAGGAGGGGAGGGGGGGGGAGGGGAGGGGAGGGGAGAAGAAAGGAAAGGAAAGAAAACGGAGGGAGGGAGGGAGGGAGGAAGGAAGGAAGGAAGGAAGGAAGAAAGGAAGGAAGGAAGAAAGAAAACAAATATAAGAAATAGAGATGAAGAGACTTCAGGGGCAGGTAAAATTTGAGCTAGTGAAACTTGGGAAAATATCAGCAGGGAAAAAAGCAAAATTTGAAAGGAGCACAGGGAACACAGGCATTTGAGAAAAATATAATAGGGGAAAGGACTCCCTGTTCAATAAATAGTGCTGAGATAACTGACCAGCCATATGCAGAAGATTAAAACTGGGCCCCTTCCTTATACCACATACAAAAATCAAGTCAAGATGGATTAAAGACTTAAATGTAAAGCCCCAAACTATGAAAACCCTAGAAGAAAATCTAGGCAATACCATTCTGGATATAGATATAGGCAAAGATTTCATGAGGAAGATGCCAAAAGCGTCTTCACGACAAAAGCAAAAATTGACACATGGCATCTAATTAAACTTAAGAGCTTCTGCACTGCAAAAGAAACTATCAACAGAGTAAACAGACAACCTACAGAATGGGAGAAAATATTTGCAAACTAAGCATCTCACAAAGGCCTAATATCCAGCATCTAAAAGAAACAAATTTACAAGGAAAAAAAAAAACCCAATTAAAAAACGGGCAAAGAACGTGAAGAGACACTTTTCAAAAGAAGGCATACATACAACCAACAAGTATATGAAAATCAAGCTCAAAATCACTGATCATTAGAGAAATGTAAACCCAAACCACAATGAGATACCATCTTAAACCAGTCAGAATGGCTGTTAGTGAAAAGCCAAAAAGTAGCAGATGCTGGCGAAGCTGCAGAGAAAAAGGAATGCTTATGCACTACTGGTAAGAGTGTAAATTAGTTCAACCATTGTGGAAAGCAGTGTGGTGATTCCTCAAAGAGTTAAAAACAGAACCACCATTTGACTCAGCAATCCTATCACTGGGTATATACCCAAAGGAATATAAATCGTTCTGCCATAAAGACACATGCAAGCAATGTTCACTGCAGCAGTATTCAGAATAGCAAAGACACGGAATCAACCTAAATGCCCATCAATGGTAGACTGGATAAAGAAAATGTGGTACATATATGCCATGGAATACTATGTAGCCATAAAAATAATGAGTTTATGTCCTTTGCAGGAACATGGATGGAGCTGGAGGCCATTATCCTTAGTAAACTAACGCAGGAGCAGAAAACCAAATACCACATGTTTTCATGTTTGAGTGGGAGCTAAATGATGAGAACATGTGGACACAGAAAGGGAAACGACAGACACTGGGGTAGAGGGTGAAAGGAGGGAGAGGACCAGAAAAAAAAACTCTTGGGTACTGGGCTTAGTACCTGCATGATAAAATAATCTGTACAACAAACCCCTGTGACACGAGTTTACCTACATAAGAAACCTGCACATGTACCCCTGAACCTAAATAAAAGTTTTAAAAAATCATAATAAGGACACTAAAGATAAAAATTGAAAGAGAATAAGATAAAATGGAAACAAAGGCATAACTAAAAAGGATTAGAGAAAACAATGATAGACATAGAGAACATATGGAAGAAATTCAAAATACTTTTAATTGAAAGAAGAAATGAGAGTTAGGATGAGATAAATAAAAATAAAAAACTAAGAAAGGAGAAAGAGGGTGGGCACGGTGGCTCATGCCTGTAATCCTAGCACTTTGGGAGGCTGAGGTGGGCAGATCACCTGAGGTCGGGAGTTCGAGACCAACATGGAGAAACCCTGTCTCTACTAAAAATACAAAATTAGCTGGGCGTGGTGGCACATGCCTGTAATCCCAGCTACTCAGGAGACTGAGGCAGGAGAATCACTTGAACCCGGGAGGCGGAGGTTGCAGTGAGCTGAGATCACACCATTGCACTCCAGTCTGGGCAATGAGAGCGAAAAAAACAAAAAAAAAAACTCCGTCTCAAAAAAAAAAAAAAAAGGAAAGAAAGAAAACCAAGAGAATGAAATGGAAGAACATTTAAAGGTAAAATTCAGAAGATCACTTCTGAATCTTAAATTTGTGTATTGAAATGGCACACCTTATGTCAGAGACAATGCTACTGAATGGAATGTTAAATGTAATTATTCCTGACAATGTAAAAATTACACAATGGAGAATGAGAAAGAGGGAAAGCAGTTAAGGGGACAATTAGGTTTACAGATGGCTTCATCTGTAAAAAAGGGACTCAAAGATATTATTCAAAATTTAACAAGTAATAGACATATAAGCATATGTAACAGTTCAAAAGAAATGTTAAGAAAGAGAACCTCGACAAAAGTCAAGGGATAAAGAAGTGGTGGCTCATGCCTGTAATCCCAGCACTTTGGGATGCCAAAGCTTGGGTGACATAGCAAGACCCCAGCTCTACAAAAAAAAAATTTAAAAATTAGCGGGCATGGTGGTGCATGCTTGTGGTTCTAGCTACTGCTACTTGGGATGCTGAGGTGGAAGGATCACTTGAGCTGGGAGGTAGAGGCTGCAGTGAGCCACGGTCATGCCACTATACTCCAGCCTGGGCAACAGAGAAAAAAAAAAGGAAAAGGAAGGGGAGGAGAAATAAAAGGAAGCATGGTAATGTTATCACTTCTCATGTTAAGGAATTAGTAGGTATTTTTGAAATAAATAAAGGACTAAGGGCATTACATAAAATTATAATTATGAATTGTTTTTTATGAACAAAACAAAAATAGATACCTTTCTAAATGTCAGAAGTACTAGACAGAGAACTGATGTAAAGAAAAAAAAAACATACAGCAAAAAGACTTTTCTAAATATAGAAAATATTACATAAATTAGAATGTCAGAACTAACCCAACATATCTGTCACATCAGTAATATAAATGGCTTAATTTATTTATTAAAATAAAAAGATGTTCAGATTGGATCACTAAACAAAATCTACCTCTATGCAACAATCAGAATACACACCTGAAAAAATATATGTAGCAAGGTTGGAAATGGAAGTTTGTGCTAAGATATACTAAGCAGACGCAAACAAACAAAAAAAAAAGCAGAGGTCATCATCTTAAATACAAAGTAAGCTAGAATAAGAGCCAAAAAGCATTAAGTGGACCAAAGAATAAATAAGATATAGAATACCTAAATAATTGATAAGGTACATTTGAATTAATATACATGAAACTGTGTATCCTAAAAATTAAAAATATGCCTCTCCAAGCGCCTATGGTACTTTCACAAAAATTGATCATATATTAAGTCCACAAAGGAAACCTCAAAAATTACAAATACTAGTGTTAACCCAAAAAAGCCAAATTCTGTAAAATATTTGAAGCAGTTTATTCTTTTTTTTTTCTTTGAGACAGGGCCTCACTCTGTCACCCAGGCTGAAGTTCAGTGGCATGATCATGGCTCACTACAGCCTCAACCTCCCAGGCTCAAGTGGTCCTCCCACCTCAGTCTCCTGAGTAGCTGGGATTACAGGAGTGTGCCACCAAGCCCAGCTAATTTCTGTATTTTTTTGTAGAGATGGGGTTTTGCCATGTTAGCCAGGCTGGTCTTGAACTCCTGAGCTCAAGCGATCCACCTGCCTCTGCCTCCCAAAGTGCTGGGATTACAGGTGTGAGCCACCTCACCCAGCCTGAAGAGGTTAATTCTGAACCAAATATGAGTGATCATGGCCCAGGACACAGCCTCAAGAGGTTCTGAGACCATGTGCCCAAGGTGGTCAGGTTACAGCTTAGTTTTATAAATTTTAGGGAGACCGAAGTTACAGGAAAAGAAATAAATCAATAAAATCAATATATGTAAAGTATACATTCATTCAGCCAGGAAAGGTGGGACATCTTGAAGCACAGGGACGTACAGATCATAAGCAAGTGGAGTCAAAGATTTTTCTAACTGGCAATTGGTTGAAAGAGTTAAGATTTGCCTAAAGAGTTGAAGTCAGCAGAAGGAAATGCTTCAGTTGTGGCATCCAAGGTTCTTTTTATGTAAATGAAGGCTCCACATAGCAAGCTTCAGAGAGAATAGATGGTAAATGTCTCTTTTCAGACTTTAAAAAGTGTCAGACTCTGGAAAAGATCTAGTAAGGGAAAGAGACACTCTACAGAATGCAAATTTCTCCCACAAGAGATGGCTTTTCAGGACCATTCTAAAATATGTCAAAGAAATATATTTTGGGGTAAATACTTTGATTTCCTTTAGGGCCTGTTATCTGCCATGTGATGCTGTACCAGAGTCAGCTTGAAGTTTGGTATCTCATTGCTACAAAGAGTCGGTTTTGTCAGTCTTACTATCTCTAATATCAATGCTAGTCAGTTGTGCTGAAACTCCAGAAGGGAGGAGGGTATAACAAGGCAGAGCCAACCTCTTTCCCATCATGGTCTGAACGAATTTGTGAAGTTTCTTTGGGATCCCCTTATCCAAGAGGGTGGGGTCCATTCAGTTGGTTGGGTGTTTGGATCTGTGCTCCCACCAAATCTCATGTTGGGATGTAATTCCCACCTCCTGGTGGAAGTGTTTGGATGATGGGAGCATATTCTTCATGAAGGGCTTAGCCCATCCCCTTGGCAATGAGTGAGGGGGTTCTCATGAGAGCTGGTTGTTTAAAAGCTTGTGGCACCTTCCCCTACCCCTTGCTCCTGCTTTTGCCATGTGAAGTGCCTGCTCCTGCTTCGCTTCCCACCATGAGCAAAAGCTCCCTGAGGCTTCGTCAGAAGCTGAGCAGATGCTGGTGCCATGCTTCCTGTAAAGCCTGCAGAACCATGAGCCAATTAATAACTCTTTTCTTTGTAAATAACCCAGTCTCAGGTATTTATTTATAGCAATGCGAGAAGAGTCTAATATAGAAAATTGGTACCAACAGTAGGGTGACCCAAACCTTAATTCCTGAAGGATCTGGGCCATTTCTAGATTTGACTGGATTGGGTTATTGTAGAGTAGGGACACAGATCCAAACCCTATCAGGTGGCTTTGAATTTTATTTTTGGTTTACACTAGAAACAGTACATATAACATTTTCTAGTCAAAGGCAACAAAATTAGAAATTAATAACAATCGGAAAACAAAAAGTTCCTTTCATCTGCAAATTTTAAAAAACTCTTAAACAACTTAAGAGGTTTAAGGATTAAAAAAATACAAACAAAAACTGCAGACTTTCTAGGAAACAAATAACCAAGATGGGTCAGAACCTATGATATACAGCTAAAGTCACATTCAGAGGAAAATAAATAACCTTAAAAATATTTATAAAAATAAACATGAAAGAAAAAGGAACATATGAATTAGGTATCTGACTCAAAAGAAAACAGAAGAAATAAATACAAATAAAAGCAATAAAATCAAACCTCTTTTCTCTATAAATACCTAGTCTCAGGTATTTCTTTATAGCAGTGCAAGATGGACTAATATGCTGCATAAGCTTCCCCTCCATCCTGTAGCTCAAGATATTGTCTAAGCTTCAATCACTTGACCCTTCTAGCCTCATATTTTATGGGACTCCCCAGCATGCGCACATAATTAAATACAATTTCCTCCTGTTGATCTGTTTTATGTTCATTTAATTCATAGCCCAGCCAAGGCACCAAGAAGGGTGGAGGGAAGCTGATTTTCGCTCCCCTACGCTGTGCTGCAGATAGCCCCTCACTCAAAGTTGCACCCCTTTCTGGAATGGTGTGTCTCCACTAGCTGTTCAAAGCAGGAACAGAAGCCTGGACATCCTAGCCTAATGGGAAACAACAGGGAAGGGCTATTCTAGTTCCAGAGCTGTCCAGGACATCACCAGAGTTTTATTGGAACTGCATCACAGCAAGACCTCCTGTTCTCTCCTGCTTCCTTCCCCTCCCTTTCACAGGTGTTTATTCCAGCAGCATTCCCTGATAAATATTTGTACACTCAGCTCCCCCTCGGAGTCCTTTCCCCTGGGGAACACAACATGCAACAAAGCACTAACTAGCCAGTGAGGAAAGAAAGGACAAAAGTAGGTATACACAGAATAACCAATTATAGGATAGTAGCCATGGATACAGAGGCAATTAAGAGAACTACGCTTATTAATATGAATGAAATGAACAATTTTCTAGGAAAATATAACAATAAAAGTAACTCAGAAGGAAGATAAAAATCGAGACAGGTCTATTCTGTAGGAAAAAGAGAAAATTGTGAGAATTGACCCCCCAAAAAGTAGCATCAGAAAGCAGAGGAATTCTATCAGACTCTCAAATAACAGAATTCTAACAATGCAAACTGTTTCAGAGCATGAAAAAATGAGGTAATTTTTCAAATTCTTTCTATAAAGCCAATATAATAATGAAAAACAAAATCTGTCTAAGTGTATACAAAACAAACCAACTATAAATCAGTCTCATATAAGGGCATTAGTTCTAAATTCAACAACTCATTTAAAATTAATACATGGCTGAACACAGCGGCTCACACCTGTAATCCCAGCACTTTGGGAGGCTGAGGCAGGTGGATCACTTGAGGTCAGGAGTTCGAGACGAGCCTGACCAACACGGTGAAACCCCGTCTCTACTAAAAATACAAAAATTAGCCAGGTGTGCACCTGTAGTCCTAGTTACTTGGGAGGCTGACGCAGGAGAATCACTTGAGCCCAGGAGGCAGAGGTTGCAGTGAGCCGAGAATGAGCCACTGCACTCCAGCCTGGGTGACAGAGAGAAACTCTGTCTCAAAAAATAAATAAAATTTAAAAATAAAAAATAAAACTAATACATCATGACCAAGTGGAGTTTATTCCTAGAATGATCAGACTATTCAATATTAGAAAAGCTATTAACATAATTTATCTTATAGCTGTAAAGAGAAAATCATATAATCATGTTCATAGATGCTGAAATAGCATTTGACAAAACCAATAAGCCAATCTTCATAAAAACACATAGTAAAGTAGGAGTATATGAATACTTCTCAATATGATAGATCTATTTCATCCCTGAAAATCCACTGTTTACAATAAAAGAGTTCAGTACCCTGCTTGGATGCAAAGTAAGTATACAAAACCTATGGTTTTCATATATATAAACAACCAAGAGTCAGCAGGTACAGTAGAATTTTTTTATATTTAAGTGGCAACATAAAAGATAAAATACTAGCTAGGCACAGTAGCTCATGCCTATAATCCCAGCACTTTGGGAGGCTGAGGTGAGTGGATCACCTGAGGTCAGGAGTTCAAGACCAGCCTGGCCAACATGCAAAACCCTGTCTCTACTAAAAATACAAAAATTAGCTGGGCGTGGCAGCATGTGCCTATAGTCCCAGCTACTCAGGAGGTTGAGGCAAGAGATTCGCTTGAACCTCGGAGGTGGAGGTTGCAATGAGCTGAGATGGTGCCACTACACTCCAGCCTGGGTGACAGAGCGACACTCCATCTCAAAAAAATAAAAACCCCAAAGCAGAGAGCGAGGCTGGTGCTCCCTCAGCTCTGCAGGCGTCAGAGGAGAATAAGCAGGCCCTGAGGGCTAAGTAGAAACCCCATCACTGTGCCAGGCTTAGCCAGGAAGGGAAATGGGCCTCAGAGGAGCAGCAGAAACAGGGATGAGGAAGGGAAGCCCATTGGCAGCAGCAGGTCAGAGGCCAGGCCAGCCTGGCGGCCACGTGTTCCATACTCAACTCTGCCTCAGTATCGAATGGGGATAGTAAGAGCGCATTCCATGGGGGAGGGACTGAAGATTAACAAGATAATACATTAAAGTGCTTAGAACAGTGCCTGGCTGTTCTAAGTAAAGTATTTACTTTTATTATCAACCACAGACGTAGGCAGTTGGGGTGGGGAAGTTAAGTAACCTAATAGGTTGTCTGATGATCAAAACCTCTTCCAGTTGGCCACTGGGGCTGCCTCTTGGAGCCCTAGGAGCCATGTCCTCTACCTGGAGGGTTTCCTCTGTGGGAGGGACACTAGGAGATTGGGTGCCTCTCAGAGCACACACTAGAGAAACCACGTGTGTCTCCTCCAGGTCCACGTGAGGTATAGTCAACCACCGCTGGCTGAAAGAGGCCAGAAACCTTAACTCTGGTCCCAGTTGATCTGCCTGTGAGTGAGCTGGGGCAGGGTAGTCAATTGCACGGAGTGCCTGAACTTTTCTGAGCTCCAGACCCACCCAGCCTCCACACCTGGACCCGGCCGCAGGAATACGCCTGGTGGACATCTCAAACATAAAGCAACCAAAACACCGATCTGCATTCCTTCCCAAGCCTGTTGTTCCCACACGGCTCCCCCACATGGACAATGGTGTTTCCATTCATCCAGCTGCTTGGGCCGAAAAACTGGGAATGGTCTTCAGCTCTCTCTCACTGCCTACAACCTGTCTGTTGGCAAAAGCCAAATGGCTTTTCCTTCAAAATGTATCCTGAACCCAACCTCCTCATATCCCTTTCACCTCTCTCACCCTTGATGATCCAAGCTACCATCATTCCTTGCCTAGAATACAACAAAATGCTCCCCACTAGTCCACCTCCCTCCTCTCTTACCCCATTCTCCTTCTAGCAGCCAGAGTGATCTTTTAAAAACATACATGAGACCAGTTCACGAGCCGCTGCTTAAACCTCAGACTACAATCTGAGAAAACAGCAGCTTCATCTGTCTTTGTAGCCACATTACCTGCAATAGTAGCTGACACATTGTTGGAACTTAATAAATATAAAATGGATTGAACAAATGGGTTAATGAATGAGGGAATTAATTAATGAATTTAAGACTTCCACAAGTTCACACTTGTCTATTTAAAAAATGTGGGCAATTTGGCCCACAGGGAATGTTGTCAACAGGCTCAAACAGGGCTGATGATTCTTTTGCATCGAGTATGGAAATAACCTCTCAATATATTTAACATGTTGCAAGTTATACAAACTTCAATATACATTAGATCATTTGACTTTTTTAATACCCATTTTTGACTACAGTTGTTCAGTCACATCATGGCTTAAACATCTTTAGAGGGAATGTAGGGATATTACCTTTCCATTGTGGCCACTAGTCACAAGACTATTCAATTACACACCCTAGGGCTGAATGTAATAGCATATGATAATGAGGGAGGCAGAGGTGCTATAGTGGAAGAAGCCCGGACATCACAGCCAGGCCAATCTGATTGTGAACCCCGGTTACAACATGTTTTTGTTTTTTTTTTAGTTTTGTTTTGTTTTAAATTTGTTTTAAATTTTAAATTTAAAAAATAAATGTTTTAAATTTGCTTCTTTTTTAAAAAAAAATACTTTAAGTTTTAGGGTGCATGTGCACAACACACAGGTTTGTTACTTATGTATACATGTGCCATGTTGGCATGCTGCACCTATTAACTCGTCATTTACATTAGGTATTTCTCTTAATGCTATCCCTCCCCCATCCTCCCACCCCATGGCAAGCCCCAGTGTGCAATGTTCCTTGCCATGTGTCCAAGTGTTCTCATTGTTCAATTCCCACCTGTGAGTGAGAACATGTGGTGTTTTTCTGTCCTTGTGATAGTTTGCTCAGAATGATGGTTTCCAGCTTCATCCATGTCCCTACAAAGGACATGAGCTCATCCTTTTTTTATGGCTGCATAGTACTCCATGGTGTACATGTGCCACATTTTCTTAATCCAGTCTATCATTAATGGACATTTGGGTTGGTTCCAAGTCTTTGCTATTGTGAATGGTGCCGCAATAAACATACGTGTGCATGTGTCTTTATAGCAGCATGATTTATAATCCTTAGGGTATATACCCAGTGATGGGATGGCTGGGTCAAATGGTATTTCTAGTTCTAGATCCTTGAGGAATCACCACACTGTTTTCTACAATGGTTGAACTATTTGCACTCTCACCAACAGTGTAAAAGGATTCCTATTTCTCCACATCCTCTCCAGCACCTGTGGTTTCCTGACTTTTTAATGATCACCATTCTAACTGGTGTGAGATGGTATCTCACTGTGGTTTTGGTTTGCATTTCTCTGATAAGCAGTGATGATGAGCATTTTTTCATGTGTCTATTGGCAGCATAAATGTCTTATTTTGAGAAGTGTCTGTTCATATCCTTTGCCCACTTGTTGATGATGTTGTTTGATTTTTTCTTGTAAATTTACTTAAGCTCTTTGTGGATTCTGGATATTAGCCCTTTGTCAGATGGGTAGATTGCAAAAATTTTCTCCCATTCTGTAGGTTGCCTGTTCACTCTAATGGTAGTTTCTTTTCTGTGTAGAAGCTCTTTAGTTTAATTAGATCCCATTTGTCAATTTTGGCTTTTGTTGCCATTGCTTTTGGTGTTTTAGTCAAAAGTCCTTGCCCGTGCCTATGGCCTGAATGGTTTTGCCTAGGTTTTCTTCTAGGGTTTTTATGGTTTTAGGTCTAACATTTAAGTCTTTAATCCATCTTGAATTAATTTTTGTATAAGGTGTGAGGAAGGGATGCAATTTCAGCTTTCTACATATACCTAGCCAATTTTCCTTGCACCGTTTATTAAATAGGAAATCCTTTCACCGTTTCTTGTTTTTGTCAGGTTTGTCAAAGATCAGATGGTTGTAGATGTGTGGTGTTATTTCTGAGGCCTCTGTTCTGTTCCATTGGTCTATATGTCTGTTTTGGTACCAGTACCATGCTGTTTTGGTTACTGTAGCCTTGTAGTATAGTTTGAAGTCAGGTAGCATGATGCCTCCAGCTTTGTTCTTTTGGCTTAGGATTGTCCTGGCCATGTGGGCTCTTTTTTGGTTCCATATGAACTTTAAGGTAGTTTTTTCCAATTCTGTGAAGAAACTCATTGGTAGCTTGATGCAGATGGCATTGAATCTATAAATTACCTTGGGCAGTATGGCCATTTTCATGATACTGATTCTTCCTATCCGTGAGCACGGAATATTCTTCCATTTGTTTGTGTCCTCTTTTATTTCATTGAGCAGTGGTTTGTAGTTCTCTTTGAAGAGGTCCTTCACATCCCTTGTACTGGATTCCTAGGTATTTTATTCTCTTTGAAGCAATTGTGAATTGGAATTCATTCATGATTTGGCTCTCTGTTTGTCTGTTGTTGGTGTAAAGGAATACTTGTGATTTTTGCACATTGATTTTGTATCCTGAGACTTTGCTGAAGTTGCTTATCAGCTTAAGGAGATTTTGGGCTGAGATGATGGGGTTTTCTAAATATACAATCATGCCATCTGCCAACAGGGACAATTTGACTTCCCCATTTCCTAATTGAATACCCTTTGTTTCTTTCTCCTTCCTGATTGCCCTGGCCAGAACTTCCAACACTATGTGGAATAGGAGTGGTGAGAGAGAGCATCCCTGTCTTGTGCCAGTTTTCAAAGGGAATGCTTCCAGTTTTTGCCTAATCAGTTTGATATTGGTTGTGAGTTTATCATAAATAGCTCTTATTATTTAGAGGTACGTCCCATCAATATCTAATTTATTGAGAGTTTTTAGCATAAAGGGCTGTTGAATTTTGTCAAAGGCCTTTTCTGCACCTATTGAGATAATCATGTGGTTTTTGTCTTTGGTTCTGTTTATATGATGGATTACATTTACTGATTTGCATATGTTGAACCAGCCTTGCATCCCAGGGATGTAGCCAACTTGATCAAGGTGGATACACTTTTTGATGTGCTGCTGGATTTGGTATGCCAGTATTTTATTGAGGATTTTCGCATCAATGTTCATCAGGGATATTCATCTAAAATTCTCTTTTTTGTGTGTGCGTCTCTGCCAGGCTTTGGTGTCAGGATGATGCTGGCCTCATAAAATGAGTTAGGGAGGATTCCCTCTTTCCCTCTTTTTCTATTGATTGGAATAGTTTCAGAAGGTATGGTACCAGCTCCTCTTTGTACCTCTGGTAGAATTCAGCTGTGAATCCGTCTGGTCCTGGACTTTTTTTGGTTGGTAGGCTATTAATTACTGCCTCAATTTCAGAGCCTTTTATTGGTCTATTCAAGGATTCAACTTCTTCCTGGGTTAGTCTTGGGAGCGTGTATGTGTCCAGGAATTTATCCATTTCTTCTAGATCATCTAGTTTAATTGCATAGAGGTGTTTATAGTATTCTCTGATGGTAGTTTGTATTTCTGTGGGATCAGTGGTAATATCCCCTTTATCATTTTTTGTGGTGTCTATTTGATTCTTCTCTCTTTTCTTCTTTATTAATCTTACTAGCAGTATATCTATTTTGTTGATCTTTTCAAAAAACCAGCTCCTGGATTCACTGATTTTTTTGAAGGGTTTTTTGTGTCTCTATCTCCTTCAGTTCTGCTCTAATGTTAGTTATTTCTTGCCTTCTGCTAGCTTTTGAATATGTTTGCTCTTGCTTCTCTAGTTCTTTTAATTGTGATGTTAGGGTGTCAGTTTTAGATCTTTCCTGCTTTCTCTTGTGGGCATTTAATGCTATAAATTTCCCTCTACACACTGCTTTAAATCAGAGATTCTGATATGTTGTATCTTTGTTCTCATTGGTTTCAAAGAACATCTTTATTTCTGCCTTCTTTTCATTATTTACCCAGTAGTCATTCAGGAGCAGGTTGTTCAGTTTCCATGTAGTTGTGCAGTTTTGAGTGAGTTTCTTAATCCTGAGTTCTAATTTGATTGCACTGTGGTCTGAGAGACAGTTTGTTGTGATTTACGTTCTTTTACTTTTGCTGAGGAGTGCTTTCCTTCCAACTATGTGGTCAATTTTGGAATAAGTGAGATATGGTGCTGAGAAGAATGTATATTCTGTTGATTTGGGATGTGGAGTTCTCTAGATGTGTGTTAGGTCTGCTTGGTGCAGAGCTGAGTTCAAGTCCTGGATATCCTTGTTAACCTTCTGTCTCGTTGATCTGTCTAATACTGACAGGGAGGTGTTAAAGTCTCCCATTATTATTGTGTAGGATTCTAAGTCTCTTTGTAGGCCTCTAAGGACTTGCCTTATGAATCTGGGTGCTCCTGTTTTGGGTGCATATATATTTAGGATAGTTAGCGCTTCTTGTTGAATTGATCCCTTTACCATTATGTAATGGCCTTCTTTGTCTCTTTTGATCTTTGTTGGTTTAAAGTCTGTTTTATCAGAGAATAGGATTGCAACCCCTGCTTTTTGTTTGTTTGTTTGTTTGTTTGTTTTGCTCTCCATTTGTTTGGTAGATCTTCCTCCATTCCTTTATTTTGAGCCGATGTGTGTCTCTGCACGTGAGATGGGGCTCCTGAATATAGCACACTGATAGGTCTTGACTTTTATCCAATTTGCCAGTCTGTGTCTTTTAATTGGAGCATTTAGCCCATTTACATTTAAGGTTAATATTGTTATGTGTGAATTTGATCCATCATTATGATGTTAGCTGGTTATTTTGACTGTTAGTTGATGCAGTTTCTTCCTAGCATCGATGGTCTTTACAATTTGGCATGTTTTTGCAGTGACTGGTACTGGTTGTTCATTTCCCCGTTTAGTGCTTCCTTCAGGAGCTCTTATAGTGCAGGCCTGCTGGTGACAAAATCTGTCAGCATTTGCTTGTCTGTAAAGGTTTTTTTTTCTCCTTCACTTATGAAGTTTAGTTTGGCTGGATATGAAATTCTGGGTTGAAAATTCTTTTCTTTAAGAATGTTCAATATTGGCCCCCACTCTCTTCTGGCTTGTAGAGTTTCTGCCAAGAGGTGCGCTGTTAGTCTGATGGGCTTCCCTTTGTTGGTAACCCGACCTTTCCTTCTGGCTGCCCTTAACACTTTTTCCTTCATTTCAACCTTGGTGAATCTGACAATTATGTGTCTTGGAGTTGCCCTTCTCGAGGAGTATCTTTGTGGCGTTCTCTGTATTTCCTGAATTTGAATGTTGGCCTGCCTTGCTAGGTTGGGGAAGTTCTCCTGGATAACATCCTGAAGTGTTGTCCAGCTTGGTTCCATTCTCCCCGTCACTTTCAGGTACATAGATTTGGTCTTTTCACATGATCCCATATTTGTTGGAGGTTTTGTTCGTTTCTCTTTACTTTTTTTTTCTCTAAACTTCTCTTCTCACTTCATTTCATATATTTGATCTTCAATCACTGATACCCTGTCTTCCACTTGATTGAATCCACTACTGAAGCTTGTGCATGCATCACGTAGTTCTTGCGCCATGGTTTTCAGCTCCATCAGGTCATTTAAGGTTTTCTCTATGCTGTTTATTCTAGTTAGCCATTCGTCTAATCTTTTTTCAAGGTTTTTAGCTTCCTTGCAATGGGTTTCAACATCCTCCTTTAGCTCACAGAAGTTTGTTATTACCAACCTTCTAAAGCCTACTTCTGTCAACTTGTCAAAGTCATTCTTCGTCCAGCTTTGTTCCATTGCTGGCAAGGAGCTGTGATCGTTTGGAGGAGAAGAGGTGTCGGTTTTTAGAATTTTCAGCTTTTCTTCTCTGGTTTCTCCCCATCTTTGTGGTTTTATCTACCTTTGGTCTTTGATGATGGTCACCGACAGATGGGGTTTTGGTATGGATGTCCTTTTTGTTGATGCTGATGCTATTCCTTTCTGTTTGTTAGTTTTCCTTCTAACAGTCAGGACCCTCAGCTGCAGGTCTGTTGGAGTTTGCTGGAGGTTCATTCCAGACCCTGTTTTCCTGGGTATCACCAGTAGAGGCTACAGAACAGCAAATATTTCTGCCTGATCCTTCCTCTGGAAGCCTCATCTCAGAGGGGCACTCAGCTGTAGGAGGTGTCAGTCGGCCCCTACTGGCAGGTGTCTCCCAGTTAGGCTACACGGGAGTCAGAGACCCACTTGAGGAGGCAGTCTGTCTGTTCTCAGAGCTCAAACTCCATGCTGGGAGAACCACTGCTCTCTTCAGAGCTGTCAGGGACATTTAAGTCTGCAGAAGTTTCTGTTGCCTTTTGTTCAGCTATGCCCTGTCCCCAGAGGTGGAGTCTACAGAGGCAGGCAGGCCTCCTTGAGCTGCGGTGGGCTCCAGCCAGTTCGAGCTTCCTGGCCACTTTGTTTACCTACTCAAGCTTCAGCAATGGCAGACGCCCCTCCCTCAGCCCAGGCTGACACCTTGCAGTTGGATCATGGACTGCTGCACTAGAAGTGAGCAAGGCTCCATGGGTGTGGGACCCACCGAGCCAGGCGCGGGATGTAATCTCCTGGTGTGCCATTTGCTAAGACCATTGGAAAAGTGCAGTATTAGGGTGGGAGTGTCCCAATTTTCCAGGTATCATTTGTCATGTCTTCCTTTGGCTAAGAAAGGGAAATCCCGCAACCCCTTGTGCTTCTCGGGTGAGGCGATGCCCTGCCCTGCTTTGGCTCACCCTCCGTGGGCTGCACCCACTGTCCAACCACTCCCAGTGAGATGAACCAGGTACCTCAGTTGGAAATGCAGCAATCACCCGTCTCTGCATCCATCACGCTGGGAACTGCAGACCGGAGCTGTTCCTATTTGGCCATCTTGGACATATAGGAATTTACTTCCTTTTTTAACTGATGCATAGTATCTGTACATATTGATAGGTACAGGTGATACTTGGTTACATGCATGGAATGTAGGGAATGTAACATTAATGTGTAATAATGTGTTACACATGTAACAATAATGTGTAATGATCAAGTCATGGTATTTAGGATACCCATCACCAGCAGCATTTATCATTTCTATGAGTTGGAAGCATTTCAAGTCTCTCTACTATTATGAAACACACAATACTTAGTTGTTAACTATAACCACCCTACTCTGCTATCAATTATTAGAACTTATTCCTTCTATCTAACTATATGTTTGTACCCATTAACCAACGTATCTTTATCCCCCCCTTTCATCCATACACTCTCCCTAGCCTCTGGTAACCATCATTCTACTCCCTACCTCCAGGAGATGAACTTTTTTAGCTCCCACATGTAAGTCAGAACATGCAATATTTGTCTGTGTCTGGCTTCTTCCACTCAACATAATGATCCCCAGTTTCATCTATGTTTCTGCAAATAACAGGACTTCATTCTTTTTATGGTTGAATAGTATTCCATAAAATACTATCTACAACTTTTCTTTATCCATTCATCCATTGATGGACACTTTTTAACAGTGTGATCACATGCATAGCTGCCAAAGCTTCCAACTGAGTGTGAAGCTCACTTCAGCTGCTTACCAGCTGTGCGACTTTGGCAAGTCACTTGGCCTGTCTGAACTTCAGCTTCCTTACATTTTAAATGGGGGAAATAATATAGTCCACCTACTATAATTGTCATAAGACTCAAATGAGATAGTGCATACAAGTCACTTAGCAAAAAACCTGATCGTTAGTTAGGTGGTAAATGCCTAATAAATGCTGACTATTACTATAATCTCAGGCATAAGCATTTGTGAGTCAAAATAAAATCACATATAAAGTCTATATTGTCTATATAATAAATGTTAGTTCTATTTGTCTTAATCCATTTTCTGTTGCTTATAACAGAATACCTAAAACTGGGTAATTTATAAAGAAATGGAATATATTTCTTACCATCATTAAGACTGAAAATTAGCCGGGCATGGTGGCGGGTGCCTATAATCCCAGCTACTTGGTAGGCTGAGGCAGGAGAATAGCTTGAACCCAGGAGGCGGAGGTTGCAGTGAGCTGAGTTCACACTACTGCACTCCAGCTTTGGTGACAAGAGTGAGACTCCGTCGCAAAAAAAAAAAACAGTCTGAAAAGTCTGGCCAGGCACAGTGGCTCATGCCTGTAATCCCAGCACTGTGGTAGGCTGAGGTGGGCAGATCACCTGAGGTCAGGAGTTCAAGACTAGCCTGGCCAACATAGCAAAACCCTGTCTCTACTAAAAATACAAAAAGTTGCTGGGTGTGGTGTGCATGCTAGTAATCTCAGCTGCTCGGGAGGCTGAGATAGGAGAATCACTTGAACCCAACCTAGGAGGCAGAGGCTGCAGTCAGCCGAGATCATGCCACTGCACTCTAGCCTGGGAGACAAAGTGAGAATCTGTCTCAAAAAAAAAAAAAAAAAAAAGGAGACTGAGAAGTCCAAGGCTGAGGGGCTGCATCTGGTGAGGGCCTTCTTGCTGGTGGGGACTCTCTGCAGAGTCCTGAGGCAGCACAGAGATCACACAGTGAGGGGGCTGAGTGTGCTAGCTCTGAACTCTCTTCTTTTAAAGTCACCTGTCCCACTCCCATGATAACCCATTAATCTATGAACCCATTAATCCATTCCATTCATAAGGGCAGAGTCCTCATGATTCAATCAGCTCTCAGTATTTAAATTGCCTTAAAGGCCCTGCCTTTCAATACTGCCACATTGAGGATTAAGTTTCAACATAAGCTGTGGAGGAGACAAACATACAAACCAAACCACAATTCAACCCCATCCCTACCCTGACTCCACTCTCCACAGGGAGAGGGAAAAACCAAGGATATCCACTGCCTAGGTATTCAATTTTAGAAAAGGAAAATTTGATACTAGTTCAAAAAACATGTAAAGGAAGAGTTACAAGATATTTTTAAAAAGAAAAAGAGGGGAGAATGAGGGGGAAAAGCACAGAAAGCCTAGAAATTATTTAAATGACCACCTACTGAAAACCCAGGAAAAAAAGTGTGCCACAGACCAAAAATACCAGACACCCAAAACCAGCAAAGGCAAAGACAGTGCCACAATGAAAGAAGACTTTTCAAAAACTGGATTGAGAGCCCAACTACCCAGAATGGAAAAGCCCATAAAACAAAGCAATGAAGAGCATTCAACAGGAACTTTTATCATGTACCTACCATATAACTTGGAATAGCGTCAAAGGGCCAAAAATGACTTTAAAGAGCACTTTGCAAAGAACTCCTGGGTCAAGAAGAGCTCTTTTCACTCTCCTGCAAGGAGGAGGTGATCACTGTGTGACGTGCTTATCCAAGTCTGAAAAACACATGAAAAGTGACAGAGAAAATGGAGCAGTGAAAAGTGTGGGCTGCGTCAGCAGGACAGAGAGCTGGGACTCCTGGGTTCAGAAGCCAGCTGGGGCATGAAGAGGACGTATTAGAAGACATTCACCACAGAGGCAATTTCTCTTCTGTCATAATATTTGTAAACATGGATTATACTAACATAATGGCTACAATTTCTTGTTTTGACAGCCTAACAAATACCACAATAACTACCCAGGGGAGATGCCAGAATTATATGTAAGAGGTAATGTAACACAATGTTTTCAGGCTACTGACATTCAGTCAATGCAAACTCAACGAATGTGTCTCTGAAGAGGTCAAGTTGCTCACATCACATGATGATTTGAAGGAGCCTCTTTGGGCTCTTTTACTATCTCAGAGAACATAGGTAAAGTGGCTTTTTCCATGATAAAAGATGACTAGCAAATTATTCCTTATTTTCCCAGCAATGATGTAATTTTGGATGTAGATAAAAAATTTTAAGTGACTCATGGTCTCCATAATCGACTGACTTTATCTGACTCTCAAACTTTTTTTTTTTTACTTGAGAAAAAAAAAATCAAATGCAATTTCAAAATATTTATTTTTACCTTTGTGTTGAGAGCATTCAGTCTTGAAAAGAATGCTGTTGTGAAAAGCAACTTAGTGAGTCACTCTTTATGATCAAGGTCAACAATGAAATCATTCCCCATTTATGCCTTTACTTTTGCCACAAGCTCTTAAGTTTTCTCCACAAAAACAAACAACCATTTGATCCTTTGCCTGAAAATTTTAATGAGCGCCTTCTCCTAGCTGAGATTACATACAGATATGGGCTCGCACAAGCTTTCAACTCTCTCTAAAAAGGCAAGTATTCAAACCACAGTTCTTTACACAGGTTAGATGCTATTTTTACCACTGACCAGCTGAGAACACTGATGCTTACTGAGAAAATCAAGACTCAGACCCTTTGAGGCAAAATGAGCTAAATAAATTGGGGTGTGACTAAGGTATATAGCCATGGCATGGCTTTGGCACCTGCTGCCTCTCCTGAGCTCTGTCTGCTAGTGTACATGAGCATCAGCTCATGCCAACTGAATGCATGCTCACTACCTCTTAGGTACATTCATATAAAGATAAGGTGAGTCAGCCGGGCACAGTGGCTCACGCCTGTAATCCCAGCACTTTGGGAGCCCAAGGTGGATGAATTACAAGGTCAGTAGTTCGAGACCAGCCTGGTCAATATGGTGAAATCTTGTCTCTACTAAAAATACAAAAATTAGGCAGGCACCTGTAATCCCAGCTACTCAGGAGGCTAAGGCAGGAGAATCACTTGAACCCAGGAGGCAGAGGTTGCAGTGAGCTGAAATCACGCCACTGCACTCCAGCCTGGGTAACAAAGCAAGACTCTGTCTCAAAATAAACAAACAAACAAACAAACAAAAAATAAATAAATAAGGTGAGTCTTCAAAACCATAACAGGTCAATCAGCGTAAAAATCTATGAACAATTTAAAAAGTATAGGATATACTTAGATGCTTATTTAAAACCTGGGCTTTACTGTTATGGAAGCACAAATGAGCCTAAACATTTATGTCTCTTGTATGGTAAAACTGATCATTGAACAATCATTATTGCAGTGACATTTAAAAATCAACTATACAAATTTTGAGAGTCTCAGAAAGTCTTATGGCTAACAAGAAAGTTGTATGGGCTAGAAATAATACAATGGAAAGCAAAAAAAAATTGCTTGAAACTTCTTTCAAACTTTAAGAAAGACTTAATAGGTGAAAACGTGGTTGACCCCTATGCTATGGATCTGACTGAATGTGTTTAGACTCCGGAAGAGACAGCCAAGCTCAAATGATGCATTTTTACAACTTCAAAAGACATGCCTTAACTCTGAGTGAGAGACTAAAGTCAACTGCATCTTCATCTTCTGTTTGGACTAAAAGGCCATTAATGAATTTGACATTTGACTGTGCTTGGTTTGCTTTATTTTTAAATGATGTGTGGGTGAAAATGTGTTGATTTGACAACTCCTTTTGGTCAAGTTAAAGAAACATTCAATCAGATATGTGATCCACTTGTTATAGATTTGATAGTGCTATCTTTGCTATTCATTATGGAAATTCACTATGGACCCTCAAGACCACACCCAGACAGCTGTAATTATTATGTACTTCAGTTTGTTCTGAATGTCCCTCATCGTCACGTGGATATTATAGTTTACACTTCAAATGGCCTTCAACCATCTGTCTATGCTCTCAGTTGAAATTTTTTAAATTAGAATTTTTTTTTTTTCCGGAGTCTCTCGCTATCGCCAGGCTGGAGTGCAGTGGCACAATCTCGGCTCACTGCAACTGCAACCTCCACCTCTTGGGTTCAAGCCATTCTCCTGCCTCAGCCTCCCAAGTAGCTGGGACTACAGGTGTGCACCACCACACCCGGCTAATTTTTTATATTTTAGTAGAAACAGGGTTTCACCATGTTGGCCAGGATGGTGTCGATCTCCTGACCTCATGATCTACCCGCCTCGGCCTCCCAAAGTGCTGGGATTACAGGTGTAAGCCATGGCGCCTGGCATTAAATTAGAATTTAAAATTATTCCACTTAAAAATAGAGTGGCATTAAGATCCCTTTTCCCATTCCTTTCCCTTCTGTTCCCTTTCTTCCTCCTTTTACTCCTTCTCCTCCTCTTCTCTTCCTCTTCTTTATCTGTCTCTACCCGCCCCCCCATACACACACAGAATTTTCCAGATGTCTGTTTTGCCCAGAGACACATAGGTATGTTTCCTTGTCGGTTAATTTAGGAGGAAACTCACCCCAATTTTGGCTGGTAGAGCACCTAACCTGAACTGAATCAGAAAACCACTTCACATGCCACATTTCCTTTTCCTTCCATAGCCAATTTACCCCTCTGCCACCCCCACCCACCACACACCACTTACAGTCAGCAAAGGAAACTGTCCATCACCATCCTATGGAAACCCAAGGAGCCAGAGTTTGCAACGTAACAGGAACATGAGGTTAAGATTTCTTTATTCCGTAAGAAGGAATGAAGATCTCTAGGAGGGGTGTAGGACTCCCAGGGAGGGAAGGCTGTGGAGTGGGGTGGGGGATGGAAAATCGAAGGAAGGGAGTAAAGCTGGGAGGAGTGAGGACTCTGGACGCCTAAAGAACAAGACCATGTTCACCCCCAGACAGTAGAAGGAAATTAGTTAACTAAAATAAGTGACTCCTAGACCTCCGAATCTCACTCTGTAGTTCTTTAGGATGTTTATTTGAACTTTCAGAGAGGGAAGGGCTTAACCATCCATCTAAGATGAACACATGTTCTGGCTGGGAAGGAGGGATGATATGGTACTTGGAAGTAGGCTGTGGTCATTTTCTGAGCCCCTGTGGTATGTTAGCTCTTCCCTTGTGCATCACAAGGTCCTCAAATAACTCCCCAGTCTGGGTCCCCAAGGCTGGTTTCCACACCTGTGGCAATTCCCCTGGGGCAAATCCCCCTGTGGCAATTTCCCTGGGACCTTGCCTCAGTGGTTACAAGCGTGTTGCTGCAGGAAGAGACACCTGTGGAAAGAAGGGGGAACAAATCACGGAAGCCCTCACCGTCCCCAGATACAGCCTCCCTCACAACAATCCTGTTTGTTGGAAACGTATATCTGTTTCCAAGAAGCATGACCTCTTCATGACAGTAGACAAAATGAGTTACTGTTTTCAAAGCATGTTTACAATTATTTTTTGACATTCACAACAATCATATAAAGTAAGTCTCATTTGTAGTTCTGTTGTGGATCTGTAGTTGGAAGGGCTAAGGTTCTGAAGGTGGGATCACATTGAGACCTCTGGCCTTTGGCTCCAAATCCAGTACTCTTATCACTCTAGACCACCCTTTTTGAGATGGAGTCTCACTCTTGTTGCCTAGGCTGGAGTGCAGCGGTATGATCTCGGCTCACTGCAACCTCCGCCTCCCGGGTTCAAGTGATTCTCCTGCATCAGCCTCCCAAGTAGCTGGGACTACAGGCATGCACAACCATGCCTGGCTAATTTTTTTGTATTTTCAGTAGAGATGCGGTTTCACCATGTTGGTCAGTCTGGTCTTGAACTCCCGACCTTGAATGATCTGCCCCCCTTGGCCTCCCAAAGTGGTGGGATTACAGGTGTGAGCCACTGCACCTGGCCTAGACTGCCATTCTTGAGACATGTCAGACACTAGGCCTCTGCCAAACCTATTAGGTAGGTTACTTTTGCACTAATTTACTATCTCTGACATTATTTCTCCTTTTTCCTCTCCCCCTGTTCAAAAAACGCCCCTAATGCATTTTCTGATATGAAGCGGGAAAGACATTGAAGCAGTTTTCAGGCGGGGCAGGTAGAACATCGATGAAAAATTCAGTGAGCTTTTGACAAACAAAACTCTTGCAATCTAACATTTGACCACTTCCCTAATCTTTTGCATATGTAATAGAATTGAAGTGTGATGTTTGCCAACTGAGTCACGACAGAATTCTTTGTTGTAATTTTTAGCATGGCTCCCAGAATTATTCATCACTCTATGAAGAGAATGCAAATGGGTACAAATAAATTTTCTTTGCTGCTCTTTCATTGAACTATGTTTTGTTCACTGAAAATGCCCTGGATGAAAACATAATTGAGGCATGCCCTCAGGAACTGTTTCTCATGCTGGTTTGCAGAGGTTTCCTTCACTAAGTAAAACAGTCATTCTACTTCATTAAAGTATTTATGGGAAGCCTTATGTCTTTTTCAATGTCATCCCAGTTTAAAGATTAAGGGAGGTTTTGGTCTCTGAAAAAATACAGGGAAGAATAGCATGGGCAAGGATAGGGAGAGAAGGAAAGGAAAGAAGAAAAATACCGAACCAAAAATAGTAAATGCATCTGTTTACTCTGCTTAGCTTATATTGCAGTTATACAGAAACAGCACCCTAGGTTTCTCTTGGGGTCATTTTATAATGGAAAATGGGCTCAAACCAATGAAGAAATCTGACATAGGAGATTAGAGCTGGAAGAGACTCTAGAGATCATTTACTCAGTCCCATCCAGCCTCGTTTTCCAGATAAGGAAGCTGAGGCTCAGACAGGTCAAGGAGCTTGCCCAAGGTCACACAGCAAGTTGGTAGAGCATCCATGGCTGGTATCACATCCCTGGGGAGGTTCAAAGGCACAGTGGATACCAGCTTCCCCTAGGAGTCAGTGCTGGCCAGTCAGTCCTCCAAGAGCCAAAGCCCCACTTTAGTTTACTTGAAAGCCAAGAAACAGGAAGTGGGCCAGGACACATCCTACTTCAAACCCCTACTTTTGTGGGGTTTGCAGCAAGAAGAATGTTCAAGCTGTCATACTCCTGACATCATGTGCCTTCCTGAGAGTTCTGCCCTTGGGCTGCTGTCTGGGCTCCTCTCTGGATCATGAGCCAGGCCCTCAGCTATTGCAAATATTTACAGTCTCCATCTCTCCACTTCCCATCCCCTCTCTCCACACTTCCTCACACATGGAACATGTGCTTGTCCAAGTTAACCAGATAATCTAGAAGGAATACACGTTTACTCTGCTTAATTTACATTGCGGCTATACAAGTGGCACAGGATATGCCTAAATTAAACTAAAAGTAACCATCACAAACATTAGAAATCTAACTTCTGGCTATGTCACAACCACTTGATACTTCTTGCCCTGAGACTTTGCTTAATATCATAGGAATGTCAAATAAACGGAGCATGGTGTCTCACGTCTGTAATCCCAGCACTGTGAGAGCTGAATGGGGGCGGATTGCTTCAGCCCAGGAGTTTGAGACTAGCCTGGGCAACATGGCAAAACCCCATCTCTACCAAAAAAAAAATACAAAAATTAGCCAGGCATAGTGATATGTGCCTGTAGTCCTAGCTACTCAGGAGGCTGAGGTGGGAGGATCACTTGACCCCAGGAGGTGGAGGTTGCGTTGAGCCAAGATCGTGTCACTGCACTCCAGCCTGGTTGACCCAGCGAGACTTGGTCTCAAAAAAAAAAAAATTTCAGATAAATGCAAATCTATTGCAGATCTCGTTAAAGTGGGATTGGTAAAGTGCCAAAGAATCTTGTTATAAAGATACCAGGATGTTACAATGGCACTCAGTCTAAGTTGCGGATCAGCCCCAGCACATGGCAAGCAAGTACTCACTTCAAAGGACCTGCTCAGGAGTTGGTTAAAAACTAGTTTTGCACTGGGTGGGGTGGCTCATGCCTGTAATCCCAGCACTTCGGGAGGCTGAGGTAGGCCGATCACAAGGTCAGAAGTTTGAGACCTGCCTGACCAACATGGTGAAACCCATCTCTACTAAAAATACAAAAATTAGCCAGGCATGGTGGTGTGCGCCTGTAATCCCAGCTACTCAGGAGGCTGAGGCAGGGGAATTGCTTGAACCCGGCAGGCGGAGGTTGTGTTGAGCCGAGATGGCGCCACTGCACTCCAGTCTGGGCGACAGAGTGAGACTCCATCTCAAAAAACAAACAAACAAGCCAAAAAAAACTAGTTTTGCACTTATGGAATGCAGCTAAACAGTGTTTAAAGGGAATTTCATAGCCATAAATGCATTTAAAAGGAAGAAAGAATAAAGGAAATATACATGAGTCCTACTGATATAAATAAAGTATTTAATAAATTAATAAAGACGTATCCTGCCTAGAAAAATTACAAATAAATTATGTAGATACTCCACCCTAAAGGAGGGGGCATCACTCCATACCACTTAAGTGTGGACTGCACATAATGACTTCCTCCCAAAACGTACAGTATGGAAAGAGGATTAAAGAAAAAAAAAAGGAGTAACTTTACAGTGGAGAAATCTGACAAATACTACCTCAGCCAGATGATCAAGGTCAACATCTATAGTCATAAATCGTGTTGATAATGTGTACCCTTAATGTGGTGTGATAAAAATGACACTTTACCTCTGTGAATTTTCTCCTAAAAACCCTATAGCCCCATTGTAATACTGAGAAAAACATCAGGCAAGTTTCAACAGAGGGACGTGTACAATATATCTGATCAGTATTCCTCAAAACTGCTGAGGTCATTAAAAATAAGGAAAGTCGGCCGGGTGCGGTGGCTCACACCTGTAATCCCAGCACTTTGGGAGGCCAAGGCTGGTGGATCATGAGGTCAGGAGATGGAGATCATCCTGGCTAACACGGTGAAACCCCGTCTCTACTAAAAACACAAAAATTAGCCAGGCGTGGTGGCGGACGCCTGTAGTCCCAGCTACTCAGGAGGCTGAGGCAGGAGAATTGCTTGAACCTGGGAGGCGGAGCTTGCAGTGAGCCGAGATCGTGCCACTGCACTCCAGCCTGGGCGACAGAGTGAGACTTTGTCTCAAAAAAAAAAAAAAAAAAGAAGAAGAAGAAGAAGAAGAAAACAAAACAAGTTGATTTTACACAATCTGGATGAAGGATTCTGATTATTCAAGACTGCTTTTGACTTCTTTTACAACATGGACTCTTTTATGAGATGGGCACCAAAACTAAAGCAAATGGTGGAAGAAAGACTGGTATAGTATAGAAATGTTTTCAGAACAATGAAAATGCAAAAAGACAGAAACTATGATATAGTTCCATAAAGTTACAGCGAGTGTGCCTGCTTCTCCTGCCTCCCCAGGTACCTCCTCCACCTCTGCCACCTCTGCCACCTCTGCCACCTCTGAGACAGCAAGACTAGCCTGTCCTCTTCCTCCTCCTCCTCAGCCTACTCAATGTGAAGACGACAAGGATGAAGATCTTTAGGACCCTCCATTTATACTTAATGAATAGCAAGTACAGTTTCTCTTCCTTACGGTTTTCTTAATAATATTTTCTTTCCTCTAGCTTACTTTCTTGTAAGAATACAGTGTATAACACATATAACATACAAAGTATGTGTTAATTGGCTGTTTATGTTATAGGTACAGCTTCTGATCGACAGAAGGCTACTAGTAGTTACATTTTCCGGGAGTCAAGAGTTATATGTGGAATTTTGACTGCACGGGGGGTGGCGGAAGCCAGAGCCCCCAACCCCGGTATTGTTCAAGGGCCCACTATATTTGCCGTGTCTCCTTAGACTCCTCTTGACTGTGACAGTTTCTTAGACTTTCCTTGTTTTTTTGTTTGTTTGTTTGTTTGGTTTTGTTTTTGTTCTTGTTTTCTTTTGAGACGGAGTCTCACTCTGTCACCGAAGCTAGAGTGCAGTGGTGCTATCTGGGCTCACTGCAAGCCCCGCCTCCCGGGTTCAGGCCGTTCTCCTGCCTCAGCCTCCTGAGTAGCTGGGATTACAGGCGCACGCTACCACGCCCGGCTAATTTTTTGTATTTTTAGTAGAGATGGGGTTTCACCAGGTTGGCCAGGCTGATCTTGAACTCCTGACCTCAGGTGATCCTCCCACCTCGGCCTCCCAAAGTGCTAGGATTACAGGCATGAGCCACCGCACCCGGCCCAACTTGTTTTCTGGCACTGCTTCTTCTATGTCTTCCTCTTTATCTGACACTGGTTTGGAAGCACTCATCTCTGTCAAGTTATCTTTTGTCAATTCCTCTGGTGTGATATCAAACAGCTCCTGAATTTCCCCAGGATCTATATCTTGAAATCCTTCACCCACCCCACCTTGTTTTTGCCATATCCACAATCTCTTACATGATTTCCTTGATTGACTCTGTCATAAATCCTGTGAAGTCACATACAACATCTGGACACAGTTTTCTCCACAGGCATTTATTGTTTTGAGCTTGATGCCTTTCACAGCTTTTTCTACAACAATAATGGCATCTTCAAGGGTGTAATCTTTCCAAACATGTATGATGTTCTCTCTATAGGGGTTTATTTCATAGCATTGACAATCTTTTCTATAGAGTACCATGTTTAATCTGCCTTAAGGGTCCTTATGAACCCTTGATTTAGAGGCTGAATTCAAGATGTTGTGTTTGGGAAAAAGGAAGCCCCTTTCTGTCAAGGTCTCTTCTGACTTCAGTGACAAACCATCGATGGAGCCAAGCTAGGAAAAGGGTTCTCATTGCCCAGTCCTTCTTGCACAACCAAAAGTCTGCCAACTGGTGTTTATCTTTTCCCTTCAAAGCTTGGGGGTTGGCAGCTTTATATATAAAGGCAATCCTGATCATAAACCCAACTGCATTTGCACGAAACAGTTGTGTAGCCTATTCCTTCCTGCCTTAAATCCTGGTGTTCACTTATCTTCCTTACTAATAAATGTCCTTCACAACATTTTTAGCCAGAGTAGGGCACTTTCATCTACATTTAAAAATCTGCTCAAGCAGATATACTTTCTCCTCAATGATTTTCTTAATGGCATCTGGGAACTCATCCGCTGCATCTTGGTCAGTGGTAGCTGCTTCTCCTGTTATATTGACACTTTTTTAAAGCCATACCTCTTTCTAAAGTTATCAAACCAGTTTTTGTAGACATTAAATTCCCCAGCATTAGATCTTTCACCTTCCTTTTGCTTTAAGTTGTCATATAATGACTTTACTTTTTAAAAATTCATATTATAGCCTATAGGTATGCCTTTCTTATAGCCATCCTGCACCCACATACAAGGCTCATTTTCAAGAGGTATTTTGCCAAAAATAAAAAAAAAGTGCAAGGTTTTGGGCACCTCAATTACCCTGACTAGATCATTACAGAGTCTATGCATGTAATAAAATATCACGTGTACTCCATAAATATGTATAAATATTATGCATCAATAAAATTTTTTTAAAAAATGTAAATAAAGGCTATTGATTTTTAAATGATGTGAAAGCATATGAAAATGTAAAACCATTCTAAAAATGAAAAAAATTTAATTGCAAATCAATAATCTACCTTAAGATGATGGAAAAAGAAGAGCAACTTAAATGCAAAACAAATAGAAGGTTATAATAAAGATTAGAGCAGAAATAAATGAAATAGAGAATAGAAAAACAATAGAGAAAAATCAATTAACACAAAAGTCAGTTACCTGAAAAGATTTTAAAGTTTCAAACTTTTAACTTGACTGGCAGAGAAAAAGAGAGAGAAAACTCAAATTACTAAAACTAGGAATGAAGAGAGAGTATTAATACCAATCCTACAGAAATAAAAATAATTATTAAAGAACACTATGAGGCCGGGTGTGGTGGCTTACACCTGTAATCCCAGCACTTTGGGAGGCCGAGGTGGGTGGATCACTTGAGGTTGGTAATTCAAGACCAGCCTGACCAACATGGAGAAACCCTGTCTCTACTACAAATAGAAAAAATAAGCTGGGCATGGTGGTGCATGCCTGTAATCCCAGCTACTCGGGAGGCTGAGGCAGGAGAATCGCTTGAACCTGGGAGGTGGAGATTATTACAGTGAGCCAAGATCGTGCCATTGCACTCCAGCCTGGGCAACAAGAGCAAAACTCTGTCTCTAAATAAATAAATAAATAAAAGAACACTATGATCAACTATATGCGAACAAATTAGATACCATAGATAAAATGGAAAAATATTTAGAAAGACACAAACTACCAAAACTGACTCAAGAATAAATAGAAAATCTAAATAGAATATAGCGAGTAAAGACATTTTACTTGAGTAATAACAAAAATAACTGTGAAGAAAAGCCTAGGCCCAAATGTCTTTACTGCTGACTTTTACTAAACATTTAAAGAAGTGATACCAGTTTTCCCAAACTCTTCCAAAATACAGAGGGGGAAAAACAACTATAAGGCCAGTACTAGCCAGACATCAAAATGAGACAAACACATCAGAAGAAAAAAAAACCCTGCAAACCAATAACTCATAAATATGGATACAAACACCCTCAATAAAATACTACCAAACCAATCCAGCAACACATACAAGAAATTATACAGCATAACCAAGTGATATTTATCCCAGGAAAGCAAGGTTAGTTGAATATCCAAAAATCAATTAATGTAGCATATTAATAGAATAAGAATAAAATCCACATGATCATCTCAATAAATGCAGAACTAAAATCTGAATAAATTCAAATCCTTTTATGATAAACACATTCCACAAATTAGGATTAGAAAGAAACTTCTTTAACCTGAAAAATGGCATCTATGAAAACCCAACTGCTAACATCTTACTTAAGGGTAAAAGACTGTATTCTCTTGATGTCTTGTCTTGATATTTATACTCAACATTGTACTGGAGGTCTTATCCATGACAATTAAACAAGAAAAAGAAATAAAAAGCATCCAGATTAGAAAGGAAGAGGTAAAACTCTCTTTGCAGATGGCATAATCTTATATATAAAAAAACCCTAAAAGATACACTAAAAATATTAGAATAAATGAATTCAGTAAAATTGCAATACAAGATCGATATACAAAAATCAATTCTATTTCTAAATACTTTCATTGAACATTTCAAAAAAATTAAGAATACAATTCTATTTATAATAGCATGAAAAAAGAATACTTAGGAATAACTTCTACAGAAGTAGTACAAAAACCTATATTCTAAAAACCACAAAACATTATGAAAAGAAATTAAAAGAATACCTAAATAAATGGAAAGATATCCAATGTTCATGGATAATTCCTATCAAAATCCCAGCTGGCTTCTTTACTGAAATTGATAAGCAGATCCTAAAATTTGTATAGCAATACTAGGGACCCAACATAGTCAAACTACCTTGAAAAAGAAGAACCAAATTGGACAGTTCCTTATTGTTTAACTCAGTATAAAACTACAGTAATCAAGATAGGAGATACTGACATAAAATAGACATATATGTATGTGTGTGTGTATGTGTGTGTGTGTGTGTGTGTATATATGTATCAGCAGAATAGAACTGAGAAATGAACCACTACATTTACAGTCAATTAATTTTAAACAAAAGTACCAACACAATTTAATGAGTAAAGAAGAGTCTTCGGCTGGGTGCAGTGCCTCACGCCTGTAATCCCAGCACTCTGGGAGGCTGAGGCGGGTAGATCATGAGTTCAGGAGACAGAGACTATCCTGGCCAACACGATGAAACCCTGTTTCTACTGAAAATACAAAAAAAATAGCCAGGCATGGTGGTAGGCACCTGTAGTCCCAGCTACTCAGGAGGCAGAGGCAGGAGAATGGCGTGAACCTGGGAGGTGGAACTTGCAGTAGGCCGAGATCGCACCATTGCACTCCAGCCTGGGCAACAGAGTGAGACACCGTCTCAAAAAAAAAAAAAAAGAATAGTCTTCAATAAATGGTACTGGGACAACTGGATATCCACATGCAAATTAATGAATTAAGACTCCTACCTCATACCATATACAAAAATTAGCTCCAAATGGAACAAAGTTTCAGGATACAAAATCAATGTACACAAATTAGTAGCACTGCTATACACCAACAGTGACCAAGCTGAGAAGCAAACCAAGAACTCAACCTCTTTTACAATAGTTGTAAAACTAACAAACAAACAAAACCTAGGCATATGGCTAACCAAGTAGGTGAAAGACCTCTACAAGGAGAACTGTAAAACACTGCTGAAAGAAATCATAGATGACACAAACAAATGGAAAAACATCCCATGCTCATGGATGGATAGAATCAATATTGTGAAAATGACCATACTGCCAAATGCAATCTACAAATTCAATGCAATTCCCATCAAAATACCATCATCATTCTTCACAGAACTAGAAAAAAACAATCCTAAAATTCATACGGAACCCAAAAAGAGCCCACATAGCCCAAGCAAGACTAAGCAAAGAGACCAAATCCAGAGACATCACATTACCCAACTTCAAACTATACTATACAGTTATAGTCACCAAAACAGCATGATACTGGTATAAAAATAGGCACATAGGCCAATGGAACAGAAAAGAACCCAGAAATGAAGCCAAATACTTACAGCCAACTGATCTTTGACAAGGCAAACAAAAACATAAAGTGGGGAAAGGACACCCTATTCAACAAATGGTGCTAGGATAACTACCAAGCCACATGTAGAAGAATAATACTGGATCATCATCTCTTACCTTATACAAAAATCAACTCAAGATGGATCAAAGATTTAAATCTATGACCTGAAAAAATAAAAATTCTAGAAGTTAATATCAGAAAAACCTTTCTAGACATTGGCTTAGGTAAAGAATTCATGACTAAGAACCCAACAGCAAATGCAACAAAATCAAAGATAAATAGATGGAACTTAATTAAACTAAAAAGCTTCTGCACCACAAAAGAAATAATCAGTAGAGTAAACAGATAACCCACAGAGTGGGAGAAAATCTTTGCAAACTATGCCTGTGACAAACGACCAATATCCAGAATCTACAAGGAACTCAAACAAATCAGCAAGAAAAAAAACAAATAATCCCATGAAAAAGTTGGCTAAGGATATGAATAGACAGTTCTGAAAAGAAGATATACAGATGGCCAACGAACCTATAAAAAAAAATGCTTAACATCACTAATGATCAGGGAAATGCAAATCAAAACCACAATGTGATACCACCCTACTCCTGCAAGAATGGCCGTAATTTTAACATAAAAACTAATAGATGTTGGCATGGAAGTGGTGAAAAGGGAACACTTTTACACTGTTGGTGGGAATGTAAACGAGTTCAACCACTATGGAAAACAGTGTGGAGATTTTGTAAAGAACTAAAAGTAGATCTACCATTTGATCCAGCAGTCCCACTACTAGGTATCTAACCAGAGGAAAAGAAGTCATTTTATAAAAAAGACACTTGCACACACGTTTACAGCAGCACAATTCACAATTGCAAAAATATGGAAGCAGCCCAAATGCCCATTACTCAATGAGTGGATAAAGAAAATGTTTTATAGATATAAAATCTATAATATATATATATTTAATATATATAAATATATATAATGTGTATTATATATATATAGGAATAGTACTCAGCCATAAAAAGGAATGAAACAATGGCATTCGCTGCATCCTGGATGGAGTTGGAGACCATTATTCTATGTGAGGTAAGTCAGAAATGGAAAATCAAACATTGTATGTTCTCACTTACAAGTGCGAGCTAAGCTATAAGGATGCAAAAACATAAGAATGATACAATGAACTTAGGGACTCGGGGGAAAGGTGGGAGGGGAGTGAGGGATAAAAGTATACATTGGGTACAGTGTACACTGCTTGGGTGATGGGTGCACCAAAATCTCAGAAATCACCCCTAAAGAACTTATTCATGTAATCAAACATCACCTGTTCCCCCAATAAAACCTATTGAAATAAAAAAAAAAATAGTAATAGGCCAGGCTCGGTGGCTCACACCTGTAATCCCAACACTTTGGGAGGCTGAGGCAGACGGATCATCTGAGGTTGGAAGTTCGAGACCAGCCTGACCACCATGGAGAAATCCCATTTCTACTAAAAGTACAAAAAAATTAGCCGGGGGTGGTGACACATGTCTGTAATCCCAGCTACTTGGAAGGCTGAGGCAGGAGAATCACTTGAACCCAGGAGGCGGAGGTTGCAGTGAATGGAGATCGCACCATTGTACTCCAGCCTGGGCAACAAGAGTGAAACTGCACCTCAAAAAATAATAATAAATAATAAATAAAAGCTCAAAAAATACAATTGTAAGTAGAGAAATAAACTCATAAAATATGGGCAAAGAATATGAATAGAAATTTCCTCATACAATGGAATATTATTTGGCAATAAAAAAGAGTGAGGTACTGATTCATGTTACATGAATGAACCTTGAGAAGTCATGTATAAGAAGCCAGTCATAAAGTCTTCATATTGTATGATTCCATTTACATGGAAGATGCAGAATAGGCAAATCCATAGACAGAAAGTAGGCTAATGCTTGTCTAGGGCTGGGCATGCTAGTGAGGGGAATAAGGCGTTTCTCCAAATGGGTATGGAATCTGTTTTTCAGCTGATTAAAAATCTTCTAAAATTTATTTGGTGACGGTTGTACAATACTAAGAGTATCCTAAAAATCACTGAATTGCACACTTTAAAAGGGTGAATTATATTGTATGCAAATTACATTGCAATAAAATTTTAAGTTTTGCAAGTCTTAGCTGACCAACCACCTTGCAGTCTCTAAGAATCTGGAGAAACCAAGACAAATGTTAGAGATAAAAAAGAAGATCAAATGAGAGAATTTCCCCCATGGGTATAAGGTGGGGCTACCTTTCCTTCACTTCAAGGTCAGTGAGAGACCACGTCAGAAGCTTGATATGAATCCCTGAGGTGTACAGTGGCATAGACCTGAAAAATCTAACAAGCAGGAAACTGGAGGCAGCAAGGGAGAGCTAGGCTAGGATGAACCTGCACTTCTACCAACAATGGGTCCAAGGCCCTGCTTTCTGGGAAGGTTGTCAGTGCATAAGAGTCATTTAGGAGTGCCTTAGATCCTGCCTGAGGACTGCATAGAGGGACAGAATTGTTCTATGGGCTATCCAAAGGCTGAGGGAGGAATCATGAGTGCATAGAGAGAGGATATATGCACCTTCAGGAAGGGAACTACCCAGGTGAAAGCCAACTTTAGACATCTACCTCGTCCACCTTCAAACACGGTGCCAGCCACGGCTGGGATTAGAGCAAGAGGATGAAGCAGTTCTGGTGGGCACAAAATTTAAGAGGACACGAAAAAAGTCAGTAATCAAGATAAATAACATTTTGATACAATATTTTAAAAATTAAAATTAAGGTAAAAACATCCATGATGAACAAAATATCAAAATGTTAAATAAAGGTAGGATCAATAATGGTGCTGCACCAATCCGTAATGGAACCTGAGGCAAAAGAAAAAAATGTGTGTCCTATATACACAGGCACACCTCTAAACGATTGCAAGTTCAGTTCCAGCCACGTCAATAGAGCAAATATTGCAATAAAGCAAGTCACATACAGTTTTTGGTTTCGCAGTGCATATAAAAATTACATTTATGTTTACACTTAATAGACTAGTATGCTGTAATGTGCTATTCATGTATACATGTAATACACTAGCCTCAGTATATTCTAAGTATATACTATACTAGTCTACTAAGTGTGCAATAGCTTCATGTCTAAAAAGCAATGTGCATACTTTAATTTTAAAAATGCTTTATGCTAAAAAATGTTAAAAATCATCTGAGCCTTCAGTGAGTCATAATCTTTTTGCTGTTGGAGGATCTTGCCTCAACACTGGTGGCTGCTGACTGATCTGTGTAGTGGTTGCCGAAGGGTGGGGTTGCTGTGGCAATTTCTTAAAATAAGACAGTGAAATTTGCCACATTCATTGACTTTTCCTTTCACAAAAGATTTCCCTGTAGCATATGTGGTTTCATAGAATTTTACTCACAGAACTTCTTTCAAAATTAAAGTCAGTTCTCTCACACCCTACTGCTGCTTTATCAGTTAATTTTATGTAATATTCTAAATATTTTGTTGTCATTTCAATAATGTTCTCAGCATCTTCACCAGGAGTAGATTCCATCTCAAGAAACCACTTTCTTTGCTCATCCATAAGAAGCAACTCCTTATCCATTCAAGTTTGACAGAGGGATTGCAGAAATTCACTATCATTATCATCAGGCCCAACTTCAAATTCTAATTCACTTACTATTTTCACGACACTTGCAGTGACTCCCTCCAATGAAGTCTTCAACCTCTCAATGTCACCCATGAGGGGTGGAATCAACTTCTTTCCAACTCCTGCTAATGTTGATATTTTGACCTCCTCGTATGAATCATGAATGTTCTTAATGGCATCTAGAATGACGAATCCTTTCCAGCAGGGTTTCTATTTATTTTGTCCAGATCCATCAGAGGAATCACTATCTCTGGAAGCTATTAACCTTACAAAATGTATTTCTTAAATAATAAGACTTGGAAATCAAAATTACTCTTTGACTCATGGGCTGTAGAATGGATATTGTGTTGGCAGGCGTGAAAACAACGTGCCTTGAACTTCTTGTACATCTTCATCAGAGCTATCAGATGACCAGGTGTGCTGTCAATGAGCAGTAATATTTTGAAAGTAATCTTTTCTTCTGAGCAGTAGGTTCTCATTGTGGGCTTAAAATATTCGGTAAGTCCTGCTGTAAACAGATCCAGGTTTTGTTGTTCCATTTTTAGAGCACAGGCAGAGGAGATTTAGTATCATTTTTAAGGGCCTTAGAATTTTTGGAATGGTAAGTGAGCATTGTTTTCAACTTTCAGTCACCAGCTACATTAGCCCCTAACAAGGGTCAGCCTGTCCCTTGAAGATTTGAAGCCACATATTGACTTCCCCTCTCTCGCTATGAAAGTCCTGGAAGACATCTTCTTCCAATAGAAGGTTGTTTCGTCTACACTGAAAATCTGTTGTTTAGGCTTGGCCATCTTCATCAATGATCTTAGCTAGATCTTCTGGATAACTTGCTGCAGCTTCTACATCAATGTTTGCAGCTTCACCTTGCACTTCTATGTTATAGAGATAGCTTCTTTCCTTAAATCTCATAGCCAACTTCTACCAGCTTCAAACTTCACCTCTTTCAGGCTTTATAGAACTGAGGAGAGTTAGAGCTTTACTCTGGATGAGGCTTTGGCTTAAGGGAATGTTGTGGCTGATTTGATCTTCTATCTGGACCACTAAAACTTCCTCCATATGAGCTATAAGAATGTTTTATTGTGTTCACTGGAGTAGCACTTTTAATTTCCTTCAAGAACTTTTCCTATGGATTACCACTTGGCTAACTGATGCAAGAGGCCTGACTTTCCACTTATTTCTGCTTTCAAACTGCCTTTCTCACTAAGCTTAATAACTTCTAGCTTATTATTTCGAGTGAGAGTTGTGTGACTCTTCCTTTCTCTGGAACTCTTGAAAGACATTGTAGAGTTATTAACTGGCCTAATTTCGGTATTGCTGTTGTCTCAGGGAACAGTCAGTGGGACAATCAGAACACACACATTTATTAAGTTCACTGGTCTTCTGTGGGTACAGTTCATGGAGCCCCAAAACAATGACAATAGTAACATCAAGGATCACTTATCACAGATCATCATAACAGATATAATAATCATCTAAAAGTTTGAAATATTGCAAGAATTGCCGAAACGTGACCCAAAAACATGAAGTGACCACATGCTGTTGGAAAAATGGTGCCAACACACTTGCTTGATGCGGGGTTGCCACAAACCTTCCATTTGTAAAAAAAAATACGGTATCTTTAAAGCACAATAAGGCAAAGGGCAATAAAATGAGGTATGCCTGTATATATGTTTAATGTACGTTTTTAATGTTTTTTCCCAGAACATTAACCCTGTTGAAAAATATGAAAAAATTACAATTATTGAAACCACATTACTTTAAATTTAAATATTTTATTTATATCCCAAATAGAGTTATCATTTTAATTCACCAGGCTTAATGAACACAAACTTATCAATATTTTCAAAATCAACTTCTTCACTCATCTCATTTTTAATTGAGAGTATTGTTGTGCTTGACAATTTCTCTTGACTAAGCAATAACGCAAAATAATTTTTAAATTAATTTCAACTTTTTCTGTCTTTAAAATTTTGACATACTGTTCATCATGGATTTTTGCATTAATTTTAGTTCTTTAAAATTTTGCATTAGAATGTTATTTATTTTGTTTACAATTTTGGGGGCCCCTTAAATTTTATGTCCTAACCCTGGCTCTGATGTTAGACATGTCCATACTTGTTAGGTAAGAAGGTAAGACCTCTCCTGATATCTGCACTCTCCCCTCTCTTCCCTGCTTTTCCTGTAATGGTCAGAAACTTGGTTATCACACTGAGGAAGGCGGATAGGAAGCATTGGTGTAAGTGCTAAGTTGAGAAATCTTGGAGAATTCTGTTAGCTCCTGTATTATGTTAGAGTTCTCCAGAGAAGCAGAACCAATAGTAGACAGGTAGGTACGTAGGTAGGTAGGTAGGCAGATAGGCAGACAGACAGATACACACACACAGCCATGTGTCACTTAATGATGAGGTTGGTTCTGAGAAATGAATCATTAGGCAATTTCATCATTGTGCGAACATCACAGAGTATACTTACAGAAACCTAGATGGCATAGCCTACTGTACACCCAGGCTATATGGTACAGCCTATTGCTCCCAGGCTGCAAACCTGCACAGCTCATTACTATACTAAATACTGTGGGCAATTGGAACACAATGGCAAGTATTTGTATGTCTATACATAGAAAAGGTATGGTAAAAATACCATATTATAATCTTTTGGACCCGCCATTGTACTTCACACTGTCACTGACCAATATATCATAATGTGAGACATGACTGTGTGTGTGTGTGTGTGTGTGTGTATGTATATATATATATAAAATATACATGTAATGAAACTTCTCAGCCTTTATAATCCCATGAGCCAATACCATGTAATAATTTTATATATCTTTATATATCTAATATATATCATATGTACCCTATGTATACATCTATATGTCCTATAAATATACACACACATGTGGTAGATACAGATATAGATTATAAGGGTTTGGCTCATGTGATATGGGGGACAAGAAGTCCCACAATCTGCAGGCTGCAAGCTGGAGGCCCAAGAAAGCCAGCAGTGTAGTTCCAAAGCCCAAAGGCCTGAGAACCAGCAAAGCCAAGGGTATAGGTCCCAGTCCAAAGTTCCAAGAACACCAATGTCCAGGAGCAGGGTATGACGGATGTCCCAGCTCAAAAAGAAAGCAAAGTTCCCCTCCACTCCCCTACCCTTCCCTTCCATCCTCCAAAGAGAGTAAAATTCCTTTACTTTTTTGTTCTATGTAGGCCCTCAAAAGATTGGATGATGCCTATTGGCCTCGGTGAGGGCAGTGTTCTTTACTCAGTCTACTGATTCAAATGCTAATCTCTTCCAGTAACATCCTCACAGGTACGCTGAGAAATAATGTTTTACCAGATAGCTGGGCATCCCTTAGCCCAGTCAAGCTGATACATAAAATTAACTATCACAAACCATTTTTCTTGGAACAGGTCTGAGCTAAAGAAGAAGAGAAGCTTTACCGAAACATAGTTGGAGATTTGACTACTTCATCTTAACTGCTAAGATGCAACTGATTCTGTGACTTGATATCACCAAATTTTTTTTCTTATCTGAGAGTAACCAAAAAATTTGAGGCCTGCCCTAGATTTTATCCAAGAGTCAGGAAAGTAGCTCCCCAGAGCAGATTTGAGCCCGGAGCTGGGATTGGGGCCACCAATACGTTGCTTTGGGCTACACCTGAGAAGTCATTTTTTTTTTTAAATTCACTGTGTTGGGTATATAAGGTTCCCACTCCAGAGAGCAGTCCTGTAAAAGCAAAGAATATGATCACAGTGACTCTCTAGCACATAATGTTTTCATTCTTCTCAAACCTCTGAATTTAGGTAGACCAGACTCATTGTCTGAAAGATGTGCTATTTTTCAACACTATTTCCACCACTGCAATAAAACATTTAATTTTTTTGCCCCTTTACAATGAGGGATCCATAATGCTATTTCTGCACATACTGAAGTTTGAGCTATTCATTTCTTCTTCTGACCTTTTAATCAAAAGCTAAGAATAGGGCCTTCTCTAAACTGACAATATCACTCTAATAGAATGAATTTTAAAATCCAGAAATCCTTCCAGCTACTTTCTTTTCCCCTTCCCCAATTACGATGTTTCCTTTTCAATCTCATTCAACATTATCTTAGTTTTAATATCTTCCCTTTCAAGTATATTCCACAGTAATTTCCTAGGGGAATGCTAAGTCTGCTGTATTACATATCTCTACTAGCTTTTAAGTCTCTCTTCACCAGGAACACTTCTAGTGCAATAACCCAATTATTTCAAGGAAGCTTGGAAAAGGAAAAGCTAGCAGAGAAGACAATTATGTTTGTGTGAAGTGGAGTTAGTGTAACTGGCTTGAAAGTTTCGTGACAAAGGAGGGCTGACTCTAGTCCTTAGGGAGTTTAAGAAATAGAAACTAAAAAGGGTGGCTGCTGAAGTTTGCAAAGTTCACTCACCTTCTATGCCATGAGTATTGCCATAGGCTATAGCATGTTGACAATCATTATTGTCAGGAAGCCAATGGAAAGATTTTAACCCCAAGCATAGTTTACCCAGGGATGGCATATTCACAAGCCAACAGGAACCCCAGAGGCCAAGTCAGTGCATGAAGCTGGCTGGGTCTAAGAAAGCTCAGAATGTTAAAAACATAGGAATGGCCTTTATTTTCACATAAAAATATGCTCTCTCTTACTTCTTGAAATACGCAGCCCCTTTGGTCTTTTTCCATTTTTGATAGGATTATGCTACTTTCTCTTAATGCTTCTGTAAGAAAAATAACAAGGTGAGTGTGATGATAAACAGCAATTTACAATGTCAGGTAGAAAATAGAGAATAATAAGGACTAGGAAGGACAGGAGAGTGCATCCAGTGGGGCAGCTGCCACCCAGCACCAGCCTTGTTGAAGTGATATCATTTGTCTGGGGTGATGCCCAAGGTTTGCTGCCTCATGCTGAGGAAATCAAGGACGTGGACACACAGGAGTGAGATTAAGAAGGGAGGTTTAATAGGTGAAAGAAAGAGAAGAACTCTGCAGCAGAAAGGGGTCCTGGAGAAGGCAGTGGAATGCAAGGGGTTTTATAGATGAGCTTGAGGAGGTGGTGTCTGATTTACATAGGACATGAAAGATTGGTTGGACCAGCTGTGCCATTTGCATAGGGCACAAAAAACTGGTTAGGG
Source organism: Macaca fascicularis (assembly GCF_037993035.2). Classification (NCBI taxonomy): domain Eukaryota; kingdom Metazoa; phylum Chordata; class Mammalia; order Primates; family Cercopithecidae; genus Macaca; species Macaca fascicularis. The sequence goes on along the minus strand of NC_088381.1, from coordinate 139,665,537 downwards.
CTAGGTGTGCCATTTGCATAGGATGTGAAAATCTGGCCACCCCACACCCTAATGTTTTATTATGCAGATGGGCTCTCTGCCTGGCCAATGCTATGTTGCCTGTTTCTTTACTGTACACGTGGTGACAAAAGGGAAGATGGATCCTCCATGTTGAACATACCTCACCCCCAGGTGGCCTTTTCTATAGGCACAGCTGCTGACATTCACTCACACAAGCCTCTAGCTTATTTATGTCTGCAGCTCCATCTTTCAGGCTACTCTTTATCAGAAAGGAAATTATTTGGGGGTTTTTTTGTTAAAAAGGGAAATTCCGCTGGGGGCTCTTTTACCCTCACTGCCCAAATAATTTCTTTCTGGCTCCTATATCATCGTTACTGTGTGGGAACATTGGCTTCTGTAGTCAAGTATTTCTATTACCAAGAATCCGTATATTTACGTCTTCCATTCACTCCTAAATATTGGTTCTTCTTTTTTAAAAAACACTTTACAGGCCCATACTCATGGATTAAAATAACCCTGTCTACAGGATCTACAGGTTGGATTTTACCAGAGTAGTAAAAGTTTGTGAGATCTACTATACACCCTCAGAAATTTTGTCATGTTCAGCTAAATATTTGCATGAATAAAGTACCTAAAGGATCTTCCATTTGATTCTCTTTTGATTTGAAAGATATAACCACATATACACACATATATACAGACATCATGTATATATAAAATAAATTCAGGCTAACCCCATATTGGGCAGGAGACTCAGTAAGCCTGGTTCAATCATTCAGCCCCAGCTGCCTCACACCCAGGGGTACACTCATGAGAGAAGCAGCTCAGTTACAAATCAATAACTGCAATTCAAAGTGAGTTTTGATTTGGGATTCATATTTGAAACCACTGTTTACTTTCTTGTTTTTTGTTTTGTTTTGAGACACAGTTTCACTCTCATCACCCAGGGTGGGTGCAATGGTGCTATCTCGGCTCAGTGCAACCTCTGCCTCCTGGGTTCAAGCGATTCTCCTACCTCAGCCTTCCAAGTAGCTGGGACTACAGGCGCCTGCCACCACGCCCAGCTGATTTTTGTATTTTTAGTAGAGAGGGAGTTTCACCATGTTGGCCAGGCTGGTCTCGAACTCCTGACGTCAGGTGATCTGCCTGCCTCGGCCTCCCAGAGTGCTGGCATTACAGGTATGAGCCACTGCATCCAGCCCCATTGCTTATTTTCTTTGTTCACAGCTTCCTAGTACATGTAGTACATGTTACTCCTGGCCAGAAGTCACTTGGGCTTCCTGTTATATTTGAGTTTCTGCTTCTCTGAAGGGTGATTGCAAAGCTATTTGAGGACCTCAAAAGTAAAATTGACCCTCCAGAGTTAAATAAAGGCACATCACCTAACTTTTTTTTTTTTTTTTTTTTTTTTTTTTTTTTTTTTTTTGAGACAGAGTCTCGCTTTGTTGCCCAGGCTGGAGTACAATAGTGTGATCTCCATTCACTGCAACCTACATCTCCCAGGTTCAAGCGATTCTCCTGCCTCAGCCTCCTGAGTAGCTCGGATTACAGGTGCCCACCACCACACCTAGCTAAACTTTTGTATTTTTAGTAGAGACGGGGTTTCACCATGTTGGCCAGGATGGTCTCAAAATCCTGACCTCAGGTGATCCACTCCCCTGGCTGGCCTCCCCAAGTGCTGGGATTACAGGCGTGAGCCACCACACCTGGCCATAACTTTTATTTTGGGCCATCCAAATATGTCCTCCAAACTTCATTCGTATGAAGTGTTCAGATACATCATATATCAGGTCAGGCACAGTGGTTCACACCTGTAATCCCAGTGCTTAGGGAGGCAGAGGCCAGAGGATCGCTTCACCCCAGAAGTTTGAGATCAGCCTGGGAAACACGGTGAGACCCTATCTCTACAGAAATATTTAAAAATTAGCCAGGCACGGAAGCGCACACCTGTAGTCCTAGCTGTTTGGGAGGCAGAGGCGTGGAGATCTCTTGAGCCCAGGAGTTGGAGGCTGCAGTGAGCTATGATCATGTCACTGCACTCCAGCCTAGGTGTCAGAGCAAGACCCTTTCTCAAAAAAGGAAAAAAAAATCAGAAATCTCAGTGTTTTAAAAAGATTTTCCATGGAAGAACAATGACATCATGTTTAGTTGTATGTGACCTGTGGACAAGTTGTCTGGGGACAGCAGGGCGTTGCCTCAGAATCTTATAAGGCAATAAGGTAGAGGCTGTAGTGAGCTGTGATCATGCCACAGCACTCCAGCTTGAGTGACGGAGTGAGACCCTGTCTTGGAAAAAAAAAAAAAAAAAGGAGAGAGACAGAATTTTACAACTTTACTGAAACTTTAGAGATTGATAATCACTGATAATCCTGTTAGATTAGATTTGTTAGCAGTGTTTAAATACTTGGGAAAATTGCTACTTTGTTTAGACATTTTAAAAGCTATTAAAATAAAAAGGGATATATCATCTTTATAAGTAATGTTTAAAAGATTTAAAAAAATTGTATTAACTGAGTTAAACAGGATTATTTGATAAATAAAAACATAAGACATAAATTGAACATAAAAGTTTAGAGAAAAACTAAGCTTCTGAATTTGTAACATTAATAAATCAACTATTTATTTTAAAACCCCAATTAGTACCAAATAACTCTGAAGGATAACAGATATGTTGTTCTGGCTTAGAGTAGGAGCTTCTGGAAACCATCACCCTAATTGTTATCATGAGCTGTGTGACCTGGGATTGAGTGACTCTATCTCTATGGTCCTGAAGTTTTCTCTTCATTTATAAAATAAAGGCAGTGGCCTAGCTGGTCCCTAAGACACCTTCCAGATCTAACATTTCAGAATTCCCAGGCCGCCTGTTCCATTTGCCATCAGTTCTGACATGCTGCTGATTTGACAGGTTGCTCAGGAAGGCTGCCCCACCTTGATAAGAATCCTGTTTGGCTGTTCTCCAGGGAATCTTTTAGTTTATGGCTTTTGATAGCATCCTACTTACTTGTTTATTTTTAAGCCTTAAGAAAATGCTTCCTTCCCCAAACCCAGCTAGGACAATAGGACAAACCATAAACAGGGGCAGCCTCATGTGCATAACTTTCTGACTCTTCTTTGCCCATCTTGTTCAAGAAAAGAGCCCTATCTTGACCTAGACTTTCTGAATCTGAAAACCAATTATTTATTTCACCTTGTTCACACGATGTCCAAATACCGGTCAAGAAAGTTCTCAACTCAGTCAGACCAAAGAAGTTGAACAATTCCAACAGTTCAAGAAGATTCTAATGACCTTGCAGGTGAAGCAACCAGCTGCTTGTCTTTTTGGCTGGTTATTAGCTGAGGCAGCTCTTCCAGCAGGTAGTATTGACCATGGGCAAAACTATGATGTCAGAGAGGTTATTCCCATGTGCTGATGGCATCTCCCACTTCTTAGGGGGTTTCTCTCAAATCTTTCCTTGGCAGTTTTCTTCCCTTCCATCAGTCCCTTCAGTTGTATTCCAATCTCATTGATTTTGCCCTGGGGCAGTTCTCACGGCCACCATGTTTTAACTGTATGACCCACTGAATAGACCGAGTACTTCCTAACTCCATGAACCACAAGGTCACTGCCCCCCAGGCATGTGCAGTGACACTTTGGGTAACCTTGGACAAGCTTGACTTCTCTGAGCTCCAGTTTCTTCTAAAAAGGGGTAGTAATATCTCTTTCACTTGATAGCTTTGAGGATAGCTTTAATCTAATTAGATAGAGTATATAAAGAACTTAGCACAAAGTAAGCACTCAATAAATGGCATCTCAATATTATTAATAACTCGTAAATTTGAAAGATCTTCAACACATATGTGGAATTTCCATCAGAAAAAAAGTCACTTACCATCCAGTAAGGCTGCTCCTATGGCAGCACTGTGGGAAGGAGCTGAGTCATCACTACCTAGTTAGATACTGAGGTTGACAGATAGGGAACCATGGTGCCTCTTGGGAGAGCAGAGGTGGGGTCATTTCATCCCAAATAACCACAGTTTTCTTAACCATAAAACAAAGATCATTATAATATTGACTTTGTAGAGTTGGCCTGAATATTAAATGAGATAATTACATAAAAGACTCTGGCACATTGGAAGAGCTTGATAAATGTTAGCAATGATTACAATGTAAGCTCCAGGCGAGCACAGTGGCTCATGCCTGTAATCCCAGTACTTCGGGAGGCTGAGGCAGGCAGATCATTTGAGCTCACGAGTTCGAGACCAGCCTGGGCAACATGGTGAAACCCCATTTCTATACAAAAGAAAATATAAAAATTATCTGGGCGTGGTAGTGTGTGCCTATAGTCCCAGCTATTCAGGAGGCTGAGGTGGGAAGATCACTTGAGCCCGGGAGGCAGAGGTTGCAGTGAGCCAAGATCATACCACTGCACTTCAGACTGGGTGATAGAGCCAGACCTTGTCTAAAAAAAGAAAAAAAGAAAAAAAAAGAAGTTCCTTGAGTTCCGGCTTGTTTGCTAACACATCTAGCATTAGAAATAGTCCCATGTGGCCGGGCGCGGTGGCTCAAGCCTGTAATCCCAGCACTTTGGGAGGCCGAGACGGGCGGATCACGAGGTCAGGAGATCGAGACCATCCTGGCTAACACGGTGAAACCCCGTCTCTACTAAAAAGTACAAAAAACTAGCCGGGCGAGGTGGCGAGCGCCCGTAGTCCCAGCTACTTGGGAGGCTGAGGCAGGAGAATGGCGGGAACCCGGGAGGCGGAGCTTGCAGTGAGCAGAGATCCGGCCACCGCACTCCAGCCTGGGTGACAGAGCGAGACTCCGTCTCAAAAAAAAAAAAAAAAAAAAAAAAAAAAAGAAATAGTCCCATGTGGCTGCTCAATAATCACTTGTTGAATATATGATTAATATTATCATTGTTACCGTTGGGAAATTAAACAAGAAAAATCAGTCCTTAATGGAGAAGACTGTGTTTCTGTGCCGACACAATACGGGGTTTTTAGGAGTATCCTTAGGAAAAAGCAAAGGATTTGTAAAACTTAATTTGGGAGTGAGAATGCAGTCCCAGAAGATGTATAGAAAGGTGGACACGGCTTAGTTAGCAAACTCCACAATGTAAACAAAGAACTTGTGCTAGCAGAGGGATTGGTGGTTTTAATGAAAGCTAGGAGGTTGGAGACAAATGTGACTGCTGAAGAGGCGGCTTCCGCCCCTCCTGTCCCATGTGTCTTCAGTATGGAAGCAGATGCATCAGGCTGTCAGTTTGATGACAGTAACCACTGAAGTCAACCAACTACCCCGCCTTGTCCTGAAATTGGCTCCCAAGCAGCCTTTTGTTTGTAATTTGTGGTTGCAAATGAGAAATGTTCAGGCAGGTTTATCTTACACAATGATTTTTAAAACTTTTATAAATTGGTTGCTAATATTTATAAATCAGGCAATGGTTCCTATAAATCTGAATCTCCAACATCTGAAAAATCAGAAGGTCTGGCCACATCAAACCCTGAGTAGCAAGAATTAGGCGGAGATTATATTGGCTGCGTATTTTAGAAGGGGAATAGAGTCCCCTGTTCAGCCCACTCCCAACAACTCCCTTTAACCTCACACACCTGCTCAATTCATTTCTTTACCTACCTGGTTTCATAGGCATTTTCGGTTTTCTATCCCTCCAGAGAGCCAACGTGCTAATTAGCTGATATAGTATGTTGACTGTTATGTTTCTTGCTCCAAATTAGTGAATTGTTACCTAGGCTTTTGCATTTGTGTCTTGTCAGTTTGACTAGTGTGAGTCAGCACTTTGGGCCTCTTCACCTCTGAACACACAAACCAAAATCAAATGTATGGACCTGCTCAGACTGAGGCTCAGGCTCTGCCTCACTTCCCAAAGAGATTCGCGCTCAGCTGACACTGACTATTCCCTGATTAGCACTCTTCAACTTACCAATTGTCTTCATGGATTCCTCAAAGCACAGAGAACAAACTGTCAAACATATCTGAAGGGCAGGAGAATCATTCACCAGCTGAGTTGCAAATGAGACGCTGACCCAGTTAATCTGTGAACCTACTGCAGATGCTTGGGAAAGCTCTGTTGGTTTATCATTGTCCTTGAAGGACTCAGCCTTAGATGTCGCCTCTTTGTCTTGCACATAACAAAGGCCAGTGGAAATTGCTATCGACAGACTCATTCCTGCCTTGGTTCCCTTGCCATCTCTTTGTGGCTTCCTTCATTAGATCTTTTTTCTTCTCAGAGAAAGTCCACGACCTTGGAGGTTTGCACTTCCTTTCTGAATCTGCACCATCACTGCTGTAACGGAATGAAGGTGTCTTTCTGTAACCCCAGGATCTGTGGCCAAACAGAAACCACAGATGCCCTCTCGGCTTGTCGCCTATCCTTCTTGTTTCATCTCAGCTAGAAAGGGTCTTTGCAATTCACACTTTTTTTTTCCTCTTCTCACATCAGAGCAAAAGCAAACATTAATTTAAAGAGCATCTTTTTATAATAAGAAAAACCTTCGACTTTCAACACAACCAGAAAGGAAGCCATTTGTCCATGCCGAGAATGAGCTATCAGCATGCACTCAGTATTACTTCCCCACTGGGGGTGACAGATACACACTGAGCCATCTGTACTTCTCCACCCGTTCTCAGGACCAATGTTTGGCATTTGCAAGTCACATTAGGAGGATTATTTGTGGCCAGACAGTGAAGCTAACAGGTTTAAGGACAGACTAAACCCTTGGCTTCATTACTGTTGCTCCAACCACTACAGTGACTAGCCCAGACATCCATGCAACTTCACAGGCAAAATATCTCAGTCACTTCTCTTTTTCTTTTTTTTTTTTTTTTTTTTGAGACGGAGTCTCACGCTGTTGCCCAGGCTGGAGTGCAGTGGCGCGATCTCGGCTCACTGCAAGCTCCGCCTCCTGGGTTCACGCCATTCTCCTGCCTCAGCCTCCTGAGTAGCTGGGACTACAGGCGCCCGCCACCGCGCCCGGCTAATTTTTTGTATTTTTAGTAGAGACGGGGTTTCACTGTGGTCTCGATCTCCTGACCTTGTGATCCGCCCGCCTCGGCCTCCCAAAGTGCTGGGATTACAGGCTTGAGCCACCGCGCCCGGCCTCTCTTTTTCTTTACAGTAAGAAAATAAACATTGAGGCCAGGCATGGTGGCTCCCAGCACTTTGGGAGGCCGAGGAGGGCACATCATTTGAGGTCAGGAGTTCAAGACTAGCCTGGCCAAATGGTGAAACCCTGTCTCTACTAAAAATATAAACATTAGTTGGGCATGGTGGCACATGCTAGTAATTGCAGCTACTCAGGAGACTGAGGCAGAAGAATCGCTTCCACCTGGGAGGCGGAGTTTGCAGAGAGCTGAGATGGCGCCACTGCACTCTAACCTGGGAGACACAGCGAGACTCTGTCTCAAAAACAAACAAAAAGAAAGAAAGAAAAACGAAATATTGAAAATTATATACTCTTCTTTGGGAATGTGTAGAAGATAACCTTGTATTGTATCCTACATGTAAGAGGCAGAAATGTCTGCAGTGTCTACTGCTATGTTAATAGATTTTTCTGACAATGTCAGGTTGATTATCCACCTAAGGTATGGTCTACAAATCTGTTTACTGCCCACCCCTCCCCTGGAGAAGCCTAAGAATAAAAGGAGCTTGAAGAAAGCAGCTCTTAACAGCCTCAGGGAACTGTTATACTTTGTTTACATTTCTGTGGCTCTTCCTGAGTCCCCGTGTGTGAAGTCTTTATTTCTTAGAAATGCTTGGGACACAGCCATTACCTTATTTGCTTCAAAAGGCTCAGGATCAAGAAGCTTAATAAAGTCAAGGAACTTGTAGTTAAAAGGAAGTTGGAACTTTTCTCTGAGCCCTTGTGACCCTGAGGTCCATAAAGGAGTTCAATGTCCATCTGTCTGAAAGGTAAGAATTTAAATGTCTTTGACTTCAGAAAATCGGATGCACCTTCACATCTTTTCATAAGTAACTTCACAGCTGTAGAAACCTCTAAAGAGAGATACCATCTGTTTCCCTTCTCGTCAAAATGTCCACACAAAGGTTCTTTTTCCATGGTTTGAAATTTCTCAAATCTTCACCTTTCCATTTGAAAGTGCGTATGACCAGGTTATCCAAAAACAGGGAAGCATATGGGCAGGACCACTCAGACCGGATCCCCACTTTCCAGTGTGAGCCCCAAATATCCAAGACAGGTCTCAGTTAATTTAGAAAGTTTATTTTGCCAAGGTTGAGGATGTGCACCTGTGACACAGCCTCAGGAGGTCCTAACGACGTGTGCCCAAGGTGGTCAAAGCATAGTTTGGTTTTATACATTTTAGGGAGACATGAAACATCAATCAAGGTATGAAAGATGAACATTGGTTCAGTCTGGAAAGGCGGGACAACTCAAAGCAGGAAGGGGGCTTCCAGGTCATAGGTAGATGACAGACAAATGGTTGCATTCTTTTGAGTTTCTGATTAGCCTCTCCAAAGAAGGCAATCAGATACGCATTTATCTCAGTGAGCAGAGGGGTGACTTTGAATAGAATGGAAGGCAGGTTCCCAGCTTGAATTTTCTCTTTAGCTTGGTGATGTGGGGGCCCCAAGATTTATTTTCCTTTCACACCAGGATGAGACAAGGGAGTGTCTCTTAAAGCTAGAAAGAGCTAGCTTGGTAGCAAATAGAAGATTTAAACTCTAGAAATATAGTAGGTGCTGAAATCAATAGAAATGAATGATTGAAATAATAACCAAGCCAACTAACAAACAGGTGAACAAGTAAACATCTGGAACTCCGGATTCCAGGAGAAGCAGGTGGAAAACCATCAATCCCAAAGGGTTTTCATTTTTTGTCCTCCACACTCAGAGTCCTGCACAGATGAACAACTTCAGGTGTCTGACCATTCCCATTTCTATTGCCAGCTGTGAATCCACCTTTCTCTCCCACACCAAGAAGCTCATGTCCATGTTACAGTCTCGCCAATGCACCACAATGTAGCAGTCTCTCATTGCCTGAGGTAGTTCCCACAGTTCTTTGTCTCACGACCAAGAAAGTTAAGGAGCATGGACACCAAGGGTGAGGTTGGAGCAAAGTTTACAAAGCAAAACAAGAAATTTCTCCGCTGCAAAGAGGAGACCTGGAAGAGGGTTGCTGTTTTTACAGTTGAATGCAAAGGCTTTATAAGAAACTGATGAGGGCTGGGCATCTTATTTGCAAAAGGCACACATTTCTGGTAGCTCCACCCCATCCTCCTAGTGTCCGTGCAGGCCCTTAGCTTGAGTTACTCCATATTGCTTTGTTCCCCTTACTGCACATGTCTCAGGGGATGGAATTTTTCACTGCGGGCATGTCTGGGCAAGTGTAGCCTTTCTTTTTTTTTTTTTTTTTTTGAGACGCAGTCTCGCTCTGTCGCCCAGGCTGGAGTGCAGTGGCCGGATCTCAGCTCACTGCAAGCTCCGCCTCCCGGGTTTACACCATTCTCCTGCCTCAGCCTCCGAGTAGCTGGGACTACAGGCGCCCGCCACCTCACCCAGCTAGTTTTTTGTATTTTTTTAGTAGAGACGGGGTTTCACCGTGTTAGCCAGGATGGTCTCGATCTCCTGACCTCATGATCCACCCGTCTCGGCCTCCCAAAGTGCTGGGATTACAGGCTTGAGCCACCGTGCCCGGCCAAGTGTAGCCTTTCTTATCTGTGCAGCTGTGAGCATGTCTTAGACAAGCCCCCCTGTGCAAGTTCCCTTATCTGTGCCTGCAGGCTGTTCTTTTGTTTGAAGTAACTCAGCCAAGGACCCACCCTAACTGCCCGCCTGTCTGGTTTCTTCCTTTCTCCCTTCTCATCTGTACCTTCTCAGGTGCATCCTGCAGGTTTGGCTGCCTGCCCTGGCCTCTGTGGGCCAAGGGGACTCAGGGCTGGACAGCATTAAGCCCTCCCTACCCTGCCACCTTCTCACCCTGGCCTGCCTTCTCACCACATCTGTGAGGCTCACAGAGCACCAGATGGACCAGAAGTACATGTCTCCTCTCCCCCTGGATCCCTGAACTTAAAGAGGATCTGTCCCCTAGCCTCAGCTCCCAGAGAGGTGGGGTACGGAGGAGAACACAGGGCCACACGCCAGCACCTGGGCTGTCATTTCCCCCAGCTCTCCTCTTCCTGAGAATCCTGAACAAACTTAGGGCTGGAGTCATGGCAGTTACAGCACCAGGTTCCTCCCAGGCCTGCTGTGTATGGCGCAGACTTTGGCTTTGGTATGGAAGCCAGTTTTCCTCCCAGCTGGAAATGTAAAAGTCTGTTTGGAAATTTAAAAGCCAAGAAACAGGTGGTGTTTTTATTTTGCCGTTTGTACTGTATTCCAAAATCTCTCCCCTGAGAACAAATGTCTGACTGATGCCGATGTTCTTAGAAAAGACAGGACAAAGAGGGGTTCCTGGGAACGAACATACGAGTCAACATCAAAATCACACCCCACTGGCCTTGCATGTCAAAGCAGCTTCTGGAAATCCAAAAATACAGCTCCACTGCCCTTTTGTCAAGGGCCTCTCCACCTGCTTTTTATTGTGACTAGGATGTTCCTCCCTGCTGCCGGCAGGCTTGCAAAGCTCCAGCCCCTCCTCTGGGGAGCCGCATCTGCTCTGCCCCCTCACTTCCTGCATCCATCTCCGAGGCACCCAATAAAGCACTTCTTTATTGTGCTCTCTGGGGTCCTGGCTGCTGGGTTCAAAGCTGGCCCCACATGTGCTGTCTTTCCGTCCTCCACAGGAGATGCTGCTGTTTCCAAGCCACGTCTGAATCTTTCAGGAGCCCGCTCCACCTCTTCTCTTCGGTCATCAGCTCCCTGAGCCACAGGCCTGAGGTGGCCTCCAGGCTGAGGGTGGGCTGTTGGCCTGGCTGCCTTGCCCTTCCCTATCTTCTTCTAATCACCGCGAAACCCCTTCTCACGGCTATCTTGGGGGGAAGATCGCACTCCAGCTTCCTCCTGAGAGGAACATCTAATTTCCCTTTCCTTCCTGGGTTGAGAAAAAATTAGGAGGCTTAGGACATGAACAGGAAGAAATCCAAAGTTGTTTGATTTGGCTGCAAGGCTACTACGTGGCCCCCAAAGTTTCCTTAGGTAGAAAAAGAGTGCAAGTCTTTTTTTTGTTTGTTTGTTTTTTGAGACGGAGCTCACTCTGTCGCCCAGGCTAGACTGCGGTGGTGCAATCTTGGCTCACTGCAATCTCCACCTCCCTGTGAGAGACACGACTAGCTGGATTTTCTAGGCCAACTGAGAATCCCTAAGCCTAGCTGGGAAGGGGACTGCATCCACCTTTATACACAGAGCTTGCAACTTAGCTCACACCCTACCAATCAGGTAGTAAAGAGAGCTCACTAAAATGCTAATTAGGCAAAAAACAGGAGGTAAAGAAATAGCCAATCATCTATTGCCTGAGAGCACAGCGGGAGGGACAAGGATCAGGATATAAACCCAGGCATTCAAGCTGGCAATGGCTACCCTCTTTGGGTCCCTTCCCTTTGTATGGGAGCTCTGTTTTCACTCTATTTCACTCTATTAAATCTTGCAGTTGCCCTCTCTTCTGGTTCGTGTTTGTTACGGCTCGAGGTGAGCTTTCACTCGCCGTTGCTGTTTGACGCTGTAGCAGACCCGCGGCTGACTTCCATCCCTCTGGATCCAGCTGGGTGTCTGCTGTGCTCCTGATCCAGCGAGGCGCCCATTGCCGCTCCCTATCAGGCTAAAGGCTTGCCATTGTTCCTGCACAGCTAAGTGCCTGGGTTGGTCCTAATCGAGCTGAACACTAGTCACTCAGTTCCACAGTTCTCTTCTGTGACCCATGGCTATAACACTCATCGCATGGCCCAAGATTCCATTCCTCGGAATCCCTGAGGCCAAGAACCCCAGGTCAGAGAACACGAGGCTTGCCACTATCTTGGAAGCGGCCTGCTGCCATTTTGGAAGTGGCCCACCACCATCTTGGGAGCTCTGGGAGCAAGGACCCCCCGGTAACACCGGGTTCAAATGATTCTCCTGCCTCAGCCTCCTGAGTAGTTGGAATTACAGGCATGCACCACCACGCCCAGCTAATTTTTTTGTATTTTTAGTAGCGACAGGGTATCAACACGTTGGCCAGGCTGGTCTTGAACTCCTGACCTCAATTGATCTGCCTGCCTCAGCCTCCCAAAATGCTGGGATTACAGGCATAAGCCACCACCCCCCAGCTGAGAGTTCATGTCTTTAACAGGGCTTAACCTGCTCAGCCCCAACATTTGTCTTCAGGGCTTTGTGATCCTGGAGCACGATCCATTGTTGTTGGTCCATAAAGAATCCCTCATGGTTTAATTACATTGTATTTCTTTACATTTGTATTAAAAATAATATGATATAAATCTCTAAATGTAATATAATCTATAAAATTAAGATTTGAACACACAAAGGGGAATGCAAATAAACATTGATAATCATATAACCAAATGTCTAACTCCATAGGTTCAAGACATCGCATAGTATTATTTTCATTGGAAGCTATTATTCTCAGTGTTGAATAAATAAATGAATTGGAGGAACCATTTTTACTCATTTATCTTATATATTCTGATGTTTTTTCATCCAAATGAAATGTAAAGGATGTTGACCTATTCAGAGAAAACTTACTCTATTGTGGAAGACAATTTAAATAGGGATTACTTAGCAAGATAATCACTGCCTTTCATAATTCTCTTTGAAGAGATTTTTCATTACAGTTCTCCAGTGCCTCAGGTTAGTAGTGGTTTTGTGTTGGTTTGTTTGGTTTTTGCATCTAAGTGATTGATATCAACCTACTCTCTCCTGTCACCCAGGCAAATCATCCCCAAAAGGTAAAAGCAAAATCAGAGGCCGGGCGTGGTGGCTCCAAGAACAGATCTGGGGTTTTCAGCCTGCTGTGATGAGCAACTCTCTGGTTCTGGGGTGGTAGAAATGTATGTCTAGTTGCAGGTAAGAACAAACCCATGTAAACAGTAAGAGGGGTGAGAGAGAGTCTGCAAATTATTAATGGGTAAGAAATGTATTCATGGGCTACTAAACAGTGTTGGAAAGCACAGGGTAGCCCTTCTGGGCTGGGGCAGGAGATGTGACCCTAGCCAGACATCTGGGGCAGGGTTGGACCAATGTGAGATTCTTCCCCTTGTCTGTCAGAGATGGTAAGGGCTAATTATTAAGCAGAAGGTACTTGGAATTAATCCAAAGGTGGATCTGGCCTCAGATAAAGCGCGCAAGGGAAAGAAAACTTATGAGAGTCTAGGTTTGGCGAGAAGCATCCGAGAAAGAAACCAGTTCCAGGCGGGAGGAGGTTTAAGAAAAGGAGCAACTTCCAAACTGCATTCAGAAAGGGAGGAAAGCTAAAAATAACTTGTTTTCTTCCAGAACTGGGGTCAGCAAGAGAGAAGTGTAGCTGGCTGAGCTTCCTCAAGTCAGGGGAAGAAGTTAAGATGACAAGCCAGACTCTTCTATGAAGTTATCAGTATATATAAAACTGTAAGGGACCTGCCCAAGAATAATGTTGAATCCTCATACTGATGAATAAAGGACTAACCTATTAATAAGAATAGGGAAGGCTAGGCGTGGTGGCTCATGCCTGTAATCCCAACAATTTGGGAGGCTGAGGCGGGCACATCATTTGAGGTCAGGAGTTCAAGACCAGCCTGGCCAATACGGTGAAACCCTGTCTCTACTAAAAATACAAAATACAAAAACAAAAGTTATTTCGATAACTAAAAATACACAAATTAGCCGGGCATGGTGGCGCACACCTGTAATCCCAGCTGCTCAGGAGGCCGAGGCAGGAGAATCTCTTGAACCTGGGAGGCAGAGGTTGCAGTGAGCCAAGATTGTACCACTGCACTTCAGCCTGGGTGAGGGAGTGAAACACTGCCTCAAAAAAAAAAAAAAAAAAAAAAAAAAAAAAAAAAAGTCGAATTTTGATGAGGTTCAATATATTTGTTTTTTCTTTTGTTACTTATGTTTTGGGTGTCATATCTAAAAAATGATTGCCTAATCCTAGGACACAAAGATTTATGCCTGTGTTTTCTTGTATGAATTTTACAGTTTTAGCTCTTCCATTCAGGTCTTTATTCCATTTGGAGTTTTGTATATGGTATGAGGCAGGGGTCCTTTATTATTTTACATGTGAATATCTAGTTTAGTCTTTATTGAAAAGGCTACTGATTTCTTGGACATGTGAATATCCAGTTTAAGCTTTATTGAAAAGGCTGCTGACTTCTTGGCACTCTTATCAAAAAACAATTGACTATAAATTTGACAGTTTATCTCTCAATTATATTGTCACCATCCATGTCTATCTTGATTAGTACTTCATTGTCTTGATTACTGTAGCGTTGTAGTAAGTTTTAAAATCAGGAATTTACCAACTTCATTCTTCTTTTTCAAGACTGGGTATTTTGGGTCTCTTGATTTTTTATACAAATCTTAGAATCAACTTGTCAATTTCTGCAAAATAACTAGCTGCAATTTTAATAGGGGTTGAATTGAATCTGTAGATCAATTTGAAGAGTATGGGCATTTTAGTAATATTAAATCTGCTCATCCATGAACATGAAATGGCTTTCCATTTATTTGGGTCTCTTAATTTCTTTCCACAGTGGTTTGTGGTTTATAGAGTATAAGTTTTATACTCCTTTTGTGAAATTTATTTCTCATAAAAGAATGAAGTATTTCATTCTTTTTGATGCTATTATAAATGGCACTGTATTCTTAATTTTGTTTGGGGAATGGTAAATGCAAGTGCATAAAAATACAATTGTTTTTTTATGTTGACCTTATATCCTGCAATCTTGCAGAACTTATTTATTAGTTCTAGTAACTTTTAAGTGGATTATTGAGGATTTTCTCTATATAAGATCATGTCATCTGCAAATAGAGATGGTTTATTTCTTCGTTTCCAGTATGGATGTCATTTACATCTTCTACATGCCTGATTGCCCTGTATACAACCTTTAGGACAATGTTGAACAGAAGTGAAAAAATCCTTGTTTTCTTCCTCATCTTAGGAAAAAAAAAAAAATTCAGTGTTTCATCATTGAGTAAGATATTAGCTGTTAGATTTACCAAGCTCCTCACTCCACTATGCCAAAAGTCCCACGTCCAACACAACTGGCTATTTTCAGCCCTTTGTATCACCATATGAATTTTAGGATTAGTTTGTCAATTTCTACAGAAAAGGTAGTTAAAAGGGATTTTGATAGGGATTGTGTTGAATTCATAGGTCAATTAGATGAGTATTGTTATCTTAACAACATTAAATCTTTTGATTCAAAAGCATGCAGCATATTCTAAGGTAGACATCTATCCATTTTTCTCAGCTTTGGACCTCCAGAGAGCCTCTAAATCCTTGCACCATAAATTATACTCTAGTAAACATCTTTATAAATAATTATGTCTCCTATGAATTCAGGTGAGAAATTTTTTGGAAAATATAACCAGGTCTAGAATGGCTGTACATATGATATGAATATATTTACTTTTGCCAAACAGTGCTGGACTGCTCTGCAAAATGGCTATTCCAGTCTACTCTCCCAAAAGCAGTTCATGAATGTTTTCTGTATTCCCCTAATCTATGCCAATAATTGTAATTATCAAGCTTTCTCATCTTTGACACTCTGATATGTGTAAAACAATATTTTGTTGTGTTTTAATTTTTCTGTATCTGATAATCAATGAACTTGAGCATCTTTTCATATGTTTGGCAGCCTTCTGAGTTTTCCTGTCTATAACTCACGAGCTCATGACCTTTGTCCATTTTTCTATTGGAGTTTCTGTCGTTTCCTAATGATTTGGGAAGTTTGTTGTATATTCTAAATTCTTGCTACTCAGCTGGGAGTTTTTTAGAAATGTAGAATCCATGGCTCCCTTCCAGACCCATTGAATCAGATCAGGAGGACAACAAAATCTTCAAATGCCTGTTGAAGTTTGAGAACCATTGTTATAGATATCAATCTCCTTTTCAGTTTTCAACATTGCAAACACCTTCTTTCATTCTATCAAAAGGTGCTCATGCTTTATTTTATTAAAAAGGAATAATTATGATTTTAACAAATATAATTTTTGTTTTAAGGTTTATGCTTAGTTCAAAACAATATTATCTATATTTTTCCTATTAGCTACATGGTTTAACCTTTTATATTTAGTTCTTTCATATTAAACTTTTTAATAGTTATTTTTGTTCATTTATTTTTAATATTTAGTTCTTTATATTTTATACTTAGTGTTTTTTTCTAAATTTTTTTTTTGAGACGGAGTTTTGCGCTTGTTGCCCATGCTGGAGTGCAATGGCGCAATCTCGGCTCACTGCAACCTCCACCCCGTGGATTCAAGCGATTCTCCTGCCTCAGCCTCCTGAATAGCTGGGATTACAGGCACCCACCACCACATCCAGCTAATTTTTGTATTTTTAGTAGAGACAGCGTTTCACCATGTTGGCCAGGCTGGTCTCAAACTCCTTACCTCAGGTGATCCACCCCCCTCAGTTTTCCAAAGTGCTGGGATTACAGGCATGAGCCACCACACCCGGCCTATTTAGCTCTTTTATCCATTTTGAATCCGTATTTGGATGTCATGTTAGGTAAGCAACTAATTGTGTTTTTCACCATGTGGGGTCATTTTTCCCAGCACCATTTGTCAGAAAAACTAATGAGTCCTCCTTAATTTGTATTATCCCAGTTATCTTATAGTAATTTCTCAAATATATATTTGGATCTTTCTTTCTGAGCTTTTTCTTCTGTTCCATCAGCCCATTTGACTATTCTTATACCATTATCACACTGTTTTTGTTTTGATTATAGCTCTGTGATGTACTTTATATTTGATAGGACAGGTGCCCCTCTTTACACTGACTTATTAAAATTTTCTTAGCTGTTTTTAGACTGAGTTTTTTTCATGTAAATGTTAACATAAAGGTTAACACAAAATCCTCGAAAAGTTCAAATTGGATCTCCGTTGTCAGACCATTAAATGTTTTGATAGTTGGAGTGAGGAGATAATGACATGTTCATAATACGATGTTGTCCCATCCTAGAACACAGAGTGTCTCTCCATTGATCAGATCTTTTTCATATTCTTGATGGAGGACTTGGTATTCTTGGTTAATTCTTAGATTCTTTTTTTTTTTTTTTTTTTTGATGCTATGGTGAATAGTGTGTTATTATTGTTCTATTTTCTAGTTAATCATTGCTGATATAAAGAAGTGGCATTTTAAAATTGATCTTTAGTCCAGCAAGCTTGCTGTGGTGGTTTTTAAAAAGGTCCACATATTCTTTGGTCCTCCTCCCTTCAAGGAGTAGAGGCTATTCCTCTCCCCTTGAGTATGGGTGCAGTGACTTATGTCTAACAAATAGAATAGGCTGGTGAAAGTGATGATGTCTGACTTCTGAACTAGGTCATAAAATGTATGCATTTCCTCTTATTCTCTTGCTTTGGGCAGAGTTATGGCAGGACAATATGTCCTGCCACACTGTGAGGACACTCAAGTAGCCTTATAGAGTGGTCCATACGGTGAGGAACTGAGGTCTCTTGCCAAAAGTCATGTGAGTGAGTCATCTTGGAAGTAAACCCTCCAGCTCCAAGTAAGTTGTCAGATAACTGTACCCCCCAGAAAATATATTGACTGCAACTTCATGAGAGCCCCTCAACCGGAACCATCCATCTAAGTTGCCCATGACTATATATTATAAGATTCCGTTCACATGAAATATCCAGAATAGGCAAATCTATAGAGGAAATAGATTAGCGGCTGCTTAGGGGGAAAGGGATAAGGAGATAATAGGGAAAGGATTTGGGATCTTGGTTTGTTTTGAAGTGATGAAAATATTTTAGAGCTTACTCTGGTGATGATGGCTGCACATATCTGTGAGTATACTACCATCCATTGACTCATAATACTTTTTAAATGGGTGAATTGTATAGTATGTGAATAATATTGAAGAAAAGGAAGGAAGGGAGGGAGGGAGGGGAGGAGGGAGGGAAGGAGGTAGGAAGGGAGGGAGGGAGGGAGGAAAGGAGAGCGCGAGGGAGGGAGGAAGGAAAGGAGGAAGGGAGGGAGGGAGGAAAGGAGAAAGGGAGGGAGGGAAGGAAGGAAGGAAGGAGGGAAGGAGGGAGGGAGGAAAGGAGGGAGGGAGGGAAAGAGAGAAGGAAGGAGGGAGGGAAGAGGGAAGGAGGGAGGGAGGGAGCGGAGGAGGGAAGGAGGGGAGGAGGAAGGAGGGAGGGAGGAAATCACAGAGACTAGTACATCAATTCATTTCATACCATGGGAAAAGGCAGTGTTTTCTAGGTCCCCCAAAACACTCCAGAATCTTGTTATTCTCAATTCTAGACCAATGAGGCCAACTTTCTTTATATTTACTGAGACTTGCGAGTGACCCTTCATAGGACAAACAGAGCAATTTCTCTGAATTCAGTAAAACCACACCTAGCTATACTTACCAAGTGTAAATTACAAAGAAAAGTTTAAAGGAAACTACGTCAATTTTATATAAAACAAAACTTTTACTATGTAAATATAAGGGAGAAATAAAGATTCATACACTATTCTCTTACTTTCCCTGCTTTGTGTATAACGGTGTTGACAGAAACTGCCTATACAGATCCCATTTGGGAGCAGAGTCAACATCTGTATGTATGTAATATTGGCCACAACAACCTAAATGATTTCCAAGGTAATAATTCATTTCCCTTGTAAGCGCCGTTAAAAATTGTGTTGCTTTAAAAAATAAACCAAGCTCCTTTTGTGTTAGATTCCCCAGAGGACTCTAGTTTCATTTTGAAGCCAGCCTCACACATGAAAGCCTCAATCTAGGAAGGCTGACTGCTCAGTTCAGGGTGCTAAACTATAGTGTCGTACTGAATTTAAGATGTTTAAAGTAAATTAACTCAGAGTTGCTTCAAAGTGTGAGCTCATCTATAAATACGGCACAACAAATCAGATTTGTCTCCCATAAGTGGTTTTAACAGCTGCCTTTTCACCCTCTCTCCTCCCCCTCCCCCATGCTTGTTACCTCTTTACAAAATTGCACCTCCTTCAGAGCCAGGATTTTCTCTTTCTCTCATGCGCCTCCCCCAGCCCCCAGCACCTGTGAGGGATCTCCGTGTGGGGGAGACAGACACGGATCTCACCCAGCTGAGTAGACAATCAGTGTGGCTGCTGGGAGATCTACACTTCAAAGCTCAGCCATTCTGAGTTTCTCACTCGGAATCTTTTTTACTCTTTTTTAACACATAGTTATGCCAGTCCTAGCTACCTGATTTCCTAGCCAATGTGAAACTAGAAGTAGCTAACTGGTTGTTGGAGGTAAGCCCCTGGCAGATGTGATGAGTATCAGATAACAGAAAGGGAAAAGAGAGAAAACCCTGAATTTGAAAATCACAGCAATCCCTTAACGCAGGTGCAAAGCAACTTCTATCTCAATAGCCATTTGCGGGTTTTCTGTTCTATAGAAACCGAATTCCAGTCTTGGGTCATGGTCCTTTGAAAGATTGTATTATGCTCAAGATATTCTATTTCAAAGAGCAGAGATATATACATCATAACATTATATACTTCTATATGTTTGAAATTTTACATTCGAAAAGGTAAAAATATTTTAAAATATTGGCATTTAGAGAAGACAACTGTGCTATGTAACAGTTACACTTTTAAACAGCCCGTTCCTGGTTACTCTGAATTATCAAAGGTGAACCTGATATTGAAAACAGCTACAGAGCACAGAATGATTTGCAAACATTAGTGATTCTCGCATAGTGATATTCAGCACAATTCCAGAATTCCTTGCTTAAACAAATATTGAATACCTAGGATGTGCTGGGTGCTATGTTAGGTCATGTGAGGAAACAAAAATAAGACATGGTACCTGTTCTCAAAGAGCCTGAGCCTAGTGGGTGAGATGTCTAGATTATGAAATAATTACCCCACATTATGGTGCCATCATAAAGGACTCCAGAGCCACAAAGAAAGAAGCACATTATTCTTAGAAGATGTAACTTTTGAGATGTGTCTTATTGGGTTTTGCAGTTGTTGTTTGTCTGTTTTGAGATGGAGTCTCACTCTGTCTCCCAGGCTGGAGTGCAGTGGCGTGATCTCAGCTCACTGCAACCTTCGCTTCCCAGGTTCAAGTGATTCTCTCTTGCCTCAGCCTCCCGAGTAGCTAGGACTACAGGCGTGTGCCACCACACCCGGCAAATTTTGTGTTTTTAGTAGAGATGAGGTTTCACCATGTTGGCCAGGCTGATCTTGAACTCCTGACCTCAAGTGATCTGCCCACCTCAGTTATGGGGGTTTTAAGAGTGATCATAAACCTCACTCTTACTGCCTTGGGAGAAACCAAGAAAGAAATACAATGCAGATTAAAACAGTGCATGCATGTGAACCTGGATTCAAAGATAAGGCTTGGGTCAAGGGGCAAAAAAAAAAAAAAAAAAAAGAAGTCTTTCTCACGTTTCTCTCGTCATCTAGACCTGAGGAACTACACACATATGAAGGCCATGAGGAAACCGGCTGTGCAGGGCAGACTTTTACCCAGTCAGTGGCAGGCAGGAGTGTGGACAGATAGAGCCCAAGAACAGGAGAGAGGGGGAGACCATGTATGGGAGACATGTGAGCATGTTGGCCCCACCTGATAGAGATGCACAAATGTGGGAGGGGGTGTCAGACTTCTCCAGCTCTCCAGTGAAAGAAGTCATACCTCTTTCCGTAAGGGGATGAAGCTGAGAGAAAGATCAGAAGTGTTTCTGCAATACTATTCCCAATTGGTGAATATAGTAGAAGTGGCCTCCCCTCTACCCACACAGAAGAAGCAGTGATAAGCATCCCATGCCAATAGGTCTTGAAGGATAAAAAGAGATTCAACAGGTAGATGAGAGGAATCATTCCATATAAAGGGAAAGGCAAGGCAAAATAGGAAGGTTTCACTGTACAAAGTGCCTTGGGAAAAAGGTGAGAATAGAGTCTCTTGACATTTATCAAGAATTTCTAACTAAAGGTGGTTGATACCCCTAAATAAATATATTTCTATTCCTCCAAGTCTAGATCTAAAAACAGCATAGAAGGGCTCTACTCCACGAGTTTGTACTCCACGAGTTTTTTCTTATTTGGGGATCACTAAGGCTTTCGAATCTGTGGGTTAATGTCTTTCAGTTATAATCTCCTTAAATATTACTTCTATCCATTCCCCCTTCCTGCTCTAAGACTCTAGACTCTAGTTATCCCATGTCTCTTACACTGTTATTGTTTACTTTCCATTTTTTCTCTACATTGGTTTTGAATATTTTCTAATAAGCTTTTAGTTACTTAGTAAAACTACATGCACAATCTGTCATTAAACAAATTTACTGAATGCTTATTTTTAGTTATACTTTTAGAAGGTCCATTTGGGGAGTCTCTGAGCCTTTTAGATACTATACTTTTCTAGAAGGTCTATTTGGGGAGTCTCTGAGCCTACTCTGACTCAAGAGACTACCCAAAGAAAAAAAAAATGAATTGGAAAATAAAAAGAATATCCATTTGATTCTTATTTTTATAGAGTCCATTCTAAATATCTGGTGAAATTATCTATTCTGTCATCTGTTTTGTGCATCTTTTTTCTATTTTCTTGAATATATTAATCATAGTTATTTAGAAGCTCTTATCTGTTAACGACAATATCTGTACCATCCGTGAGTCTATTTCTATTGTCTATTTTTTTTTTTTTTAACTTAGTTACCTATGACATTATCTGGCTCTTTACATGTTTAGGAATTTCTTATTTTATGCCAGCCATTTTGTTTAAAGACCTGTAAAGGCTCCAGATGGTGCTACCTTCCTCCTTTCCTCTGTTCGGCACATCTGATGAGACACAAAGCTGAACTGGGGCTTTGATACAATTTAGTAAGAGTTTTGGTAAGACTCAGCCTACCTCATTTACCCCTGTTCCCAGGATGTGATCTTCCTGGGTTATCAATTGAGAATCTGGAAAGTGCTTGTGTCCTTAGCCCTAAAAGACTACAAAAGATTCTGTTCTGCCTTTCAGGGGTTTTATTTTATTATTTAATTATTTATTTATTTAGAGATGGAGTTTCGCTCTTGTTGACCAGGCTGGAGTACAATGGCACAATCTCAGCTCACCACAACCTCGGCTTCCTGGGTTCAAGCGATTCTCCTGCCTCAGCCTCCGGAGTAGCTGGGATTACAGGCATGCGCCACCACGCTCAGCTAATTTTGTATTTTTAGTAGAGATGGGGTTTCTCCATATTGGTCAGGCCAGTCTCAAACTCCTGACTTCAGGTGATCCACCTGCCTTGGCCTCAGCCTCCCAAAGTGCTGGGATTACAGGCGTGAGCCGCTGCACCCAGCTCAGGGGTTTTAAAGCTTAGGTTTTTAGCCTCCCACAGATTCCAGTTTTGGCACATTTCTTTAGAGGGAGCTGTTTGAGGCCTGTCTAGTCTTCAATGGTATCACCCTAGTCTCTCCTAAATATTAGAATCTTGCTGCCTTCCAGCAGCAGGGTTAGGGGCAAGCCTGGATTCTTATGCTGTAGCAGCTCCCAAAAGTAGCTCCCATGTAAAAGAGCTGGTAGAATCTGTGTCAACATACCAAGCATCCTGTAGTTTTCATCTGTTGCCTTTTTGTTTTCTGTTCAACTCCACCTGGTCATTTTCATTTCTTAAACACCTCCATATCATAGGCTATTTCACTCTAAATTTTAAAACGTGCAGGCTGGGTGCAGTGGCTCAAGGCCGGGTGCAGTGACTCGTGCCTGTAATCCCAGCACTTTGGGAGGCTGAGGAGAGTGAATCACTTGAGGTCAGGAATTCAAGACCAACTTGGCCAACATGGTGAAAACCCATCTCTACTAAAAAATACAAAAAATTAGCTGGGCGTGGTGTCAGATGCCTGTAATCCCAGCTACTCGGGAGGCTAAGGCAGGAGAATTGTTTGAACCTGGGAGGTGGAGGCTGCAGTGAGCCAAGATTGTGTCACTGCACTCTAGCCTGGGCAACAGAGCGACACTCTGTCTCAAAAAAATAAAATACGCCGGGCGCAGTGGCTCATGCCTGTAATCCCAGCACTTTGGGAGGCCGAGGCGGGCGGATCACGAGGTCAGGAGATCGAGACCATCCTGGCTAACACAGTGAAACCCCATCTCTACTAAAAATACAAAAAAATTAGCCGGGCATGGTGGTGGAGGCCTGTAGTCCCAGCTACTCAGGAGGCTGAGGCAGGAGAATGGCATGAACCCAGGAGGCGGAGCTTGCAGTGAGCCGAGGTCACACCACTGCACTCCAGCCTGGGCAACAGAGTGAGACTCTGTCTCAAAAAAAAAAAAAATACATAAAATAAAATAAAACTTGCTATGTGACTGTTTATGGTGGGGCGCCATGGCTCACGCCTGTAATACCAGCCCTTTGGGAGGCTGAGGTGGGCAGATCACCTGAGGTCAGGAGTTCGAGACCAGCCTGGCCATCATGGTGAAACCCTATCTCTACTGAAAATACAAAAATTAGGTGGGCATGGTGGCATGCTCCTGTAATCTCAGCTATTCAGGAGGCTGAGGCAGGAGAATCACTCGAGCCCAGGAGGCGGAGGTTGCAGTGAGCCAAGATCACGCCACTGCACTCCAGCCTGGGAGACAGAGCGAGATTTTGTCTCAAAAAAAAAAAATGCTACCTGACTCTTTAATCCCCCAGACAGCCTCAGAATTTAGAAAATGTTTCATGGGGGAACCTAGCCATGTATTTGAGGCTCTGAAAATCCCTGCTGTGGTCAGCCCAACCCTACAGGACCACTCAGACTTTTGCTGATTTTACTGTATACCCCATACCCACCCAAGCAGGTGGCCTCTGCTGGAGTCAAGCTCAGAATCAGAAAATGCCCTAGAGGGAAATGACAGGTAGGCAATTGTCCACTCGCCTCCAGACAGTTCTTCCCTTTCTGAAAATTTAGTCCATTTATCCTTGTATTATAGCTTCTGTAACTCTCTGGTACCATTAAAAATATGAGCTTTGTAATGTATCAGCTTTTTAATTTTTTTCTCAATGGAAGAGTTGGCCTTCCATGACCTATCCAAAAGCATCTGGATTCACAGGTTTGGCTATGCCCATGGCTAAACCACTACCCACCCCCAAAATGCATACACACTGTCTATTCCCCCACTTTGCTACATTTTCCCTCACTGGATTCTTCGCTTATCTAAACATTGATGGTATTCCCTGATCATCCAGTTTGTGCCAGTCCCCTCACCCAGGGGAATCTGTGCTTCAGTGGGGGACAGGCATTCAAGAGCTGGATCCCCTGTGTCTGGTGGGACAGGGTTCACTGCCTGCGCTGCAGGACTGGAAAGCCTCTGTCACCCTGAACATGCCAAGTGCACCCACCTGCCTGAAGGGGGTGACTGTAGACCTGGAATAGGAAAAGTGTTTTGGTTTTAGCCAGCCTGTTTAGGAAAAGATTTAAGTAAAGAGTTGGCCAGGCATGGTGGCTCATGCCTGCAATCCCAACATTTTGGGAGGCCAAAGCAAGAGGATCACTTGAGCCCAGGAGTTGGAGACAAGCCTGGGTAACATAAGGAGACAATATCCCTACAAAAAAATTAGCTAGCCAGGCGTGGTGGTGCATACCTATGATCCCAGCTACACAGGAGGCTTGAGCCTGGAAGGTTGAAGCTGAAGCAAGCCATGATTGCACCACTGTTATCTAGCCTGGATGATGGAGCGAGAGCCTGTCTCAAAAAAGCAAACAACAAAAAAGATTTAAGCAAAGACTCGTGGTTCAAATTTTGGCCCTTGTGTCTCAAGTGAATGAGAAGGTTTGAGTGAAATATATATATATATATATTTTTTTTCTTTTTTTTGAGATAGGGTCTCACTTTGTCACCAAGGCTGGAGTACAGTAGCATGATCTTAGCTCACTGTAACCTCCGCCTCCCAAGCTCAAGCAGTCCTCCCACCTCAGCCTCCCAAGTAGCTGGGATTACAGGTATGCACCACCATACCCGGATAATGTTTTGTATTTTTGGTAGAGACGAGGTTTCACCACGTTGCTCAGGCTGGTCTCGAACTTCTGAGCTCAGGTGATTCACCTGCCTCGGCCTCCCAAAGTGCTGGAATGACAGGTGTGAACCACTGCACCCAGCCTGAAATATTTTTTTAATGGGAGATTTCAGTTCACCTCTCCCCCAGAAAAAAAAATCTAGATTTCTGTTGTTTCTTCAGAAACCAAGTGGTCCAATAACTGGTCTGTTTCATATGGCAGCATTCAGCTGCAAATGCCACTCTCAGTGGGACATGCCCTCTCCGGCGGGGCCTGGGGCAAGGCAAGTGGGGGACCCAGGTGCTAAATGCCCGTGGTCTTGCTCTCAGAGCCACGCAAGCACATCATGGGCTTTTGCACCTCCAGGAGCGAATGCCTCCTACAAGTTCACGCCGCAACCTCCCTTGAGGCCCAGCTCTGCTCTCCGGTGTCTCTCTTGTTTAACTGCCTTGTGCCTGCAGCCCGCCTGGTCCCTGCCGGCACCGACAAGGCTGAGTGAGCAAATCAGGCTCCTGCAAGCCAGAAGTCAATGGTGGCCCCTGGCACATGCCTGCTCCTCTTGTCACAACAGCAGATACAGTAACCCGGAAAAGCTCATTCTGCAAACTTCCTGCTTTCCTTCACTGCTGCTTAAATGTAGTGTTGATGTTAAAGTAATTAAAAACAACTTCATTATCCAGTGGGAGAGCAATTCTGTGCCCCTTTACAGCGTTCTGAGTCTTCCCTACATGGCTCAAATATGCCTCAAACAAGAAACCAGTTGCTAGGAGACCAGCAGGCAAACTTCAAGAGATGGGTGGTTTCTGCCTTTTCTCTCTGAACTTCTCTATCCAATCCCAGCCCAGGCCAGCCTATCGGTACATTTAGAAAAAGAAAAATAGAGAACACACACACCACTCCCCATTCCATCACTTCAAAGGAGACTTTGCAAGTGTTATTAGGGAAATCACAAAAGTGGTTTTGAACACAGAATAAAATGTGATGACAACTTTTAAACTTGTACCCGTTAACTCTGCTGTCTGGCTTCTTTAGGATGCCAGCATGATGTGCTCGTAGAGAAACTCCTATGATGTTGTAAGGGCTTTTTTCCTTTTTCATTTCATGTTTCTTCTTCTGGAAATATGAGGGTGGTGGGTTGGACCACAGAAAGAAACCTAAAAAATAATTAAAGAACCAAAAATTATTCTATACTAAATTTGCAATGTAAAGCATCGACTTGGTTGGTCAGATAGCCTGGATCTTTTAAAAGGTATGGAAATTCAATTAAATCATAAAAACATTACAATATTCACAAAGAAAATATGCAACACCAATAACAGATTATAAAATGTCATGTGCCACAGGCATGTCTAATTTGTTCTTTTAGTGGCAGGCAGTAAACAGGATGTTGAGAAATTGAGACTGGGTCTCTAAGTTGACAGAAGTCCGTTAGCATGGCACTGTTGTAAACAGGAACCCTGCCAGCATCCCAGGCTAAGGATCCTGTGATCTTTTCAGCATTTCCTGAAGTTTTCTGTCTGGAACAGGCTGACCCTGGTATTATCCTGGGACCTCTTCTTTATGCCTGAAATAGCCAGAAAGACTGTAGGCTCACTCCAGCTTGTGAAGACCAAAATGCTTACTATTTAGCCCTTTACATAAACACCTCTGCTTTAAATCAACGCCCAAAGTTCAGATGTTTTTTAGTTCTTCACTTAAAACAAAAATATTTTTTACAGTATTTGTAAAACCAATTAAATATATTCACTATTTTCAATGCCCTTGTTTTCTTCTGGTAGTTCAGTGATGTATATATAATACATGTTAGTGATTCAATGTGTCTTTTGTCTCTAGAACGATCTAGTTGATTTGGATATATTATATGCACGATTTCTTTTCCCACTTTATTACTCATAACTAACAATCTCATTTTGAATTCTCCATTCTGGAAAGGGACTATTTCTTTAACTGTAATCCAGATGACCAGTTTCAGCCATTTTGGCATTAAATTTCAAAATTATTTCTAGTAAGTTTTAAGATTATTCCTTGCTTTCTGTAAATATTGTGTAAATAATCTGTGGTTATCATCAAAAACATCACTTACTTAGCTAAACACTGAACACATAATATTATTTCAGGCCTTCACACCTATTTCCTTGTCTTTGTTGAAACCTTTGACCTTGGCTGTTTATCAAGTCTTCCTTTGTCAGTGTAGTAATGGCGTGAGTGCTTTTTTGATATGCAAGCCTGCTCACTTTTATTAGTGTTTCCACTTGTTAAATATGTATGCAGTCGGCTGGGCGCAGTGGCTCATGCTTGTAATCCCAGCACTTTAGGAGGCTGAGGTGTACAGATCACAAGGTAAGGAGTTCAAGATTATCCTGGCCAACATGGTGAAACCTGGTCTCTAGTAAAAATACAAAAAAAAAAATAGCTGGGCGTGATGGCGGGCACCTGTAATCCCAGCTACTCGGGAGGCTGAGGCAGGAGAATCGCTTGAACCCGGGAAGTGCAGGTTGCAGTGAGCTGAGATCATGCCACCGCACTCCAGCCTGGGCAACAAAGCAAGACTCCGTCTCAAAAAAAAAAAAAAAAAAAAAAAAAAAAAGTATGCAGTCCATTTTTCTGAAGATTTTCTCTTTCTTTTCTCTTTTCAATCTTTTTTCTTTTCAGAGCTCTGCTGCCATATTTTCTATTATTTTGACTTATTCACATATTATCCAGGACCTAAAAAAAATCAATGCAACTGTATTCTGAATGCATACAACTTTAAAATGTACCAATCAAAAACATGAATTGCCATGAATGTAAAAATTAAAATATTAAAATTATGTTTTCAAAAAAATTTTTTCTCTAGAGTAGTCACACATTTTATTTCATTTATTTATTTATTTATTTTAGATGGCGTCTTGCTCTGTCACCCAGGCTGGAGTGCGAGTGCAGTGGTGTGATCTTGGCTCACTGCAACCTCTACCTCCCGGGTTAAAGCGATTCTCCCTCTTTAGGAGGGAGAAGACTTTGAACTCAGTCTTCAAAGGAGCTGAGATTACAGGCATGTGCCACCATACCCAGCTAATTTTTGTAGTTTTAGTAGAGATGAGGTTTCACCATATTGGCCAGGCTGGTCTTGAACTCATGATCTCAAATTATCCTCCCACCTTGGCCTCCCAAAGTGCTGGGATTATAGGCGTGAGTCACTGTGCCCAGCCACACATTTTAAATTAAAAGACAGACCTGGCAAGGTGGCTCACATCTGTACTCCCAGCACTTTGGAAAGCTGAGGTGGGAGGATCACTTGAGTCCAGGAGTTCAAGACCAGCCTGGACAACATGGTGAGACTCTGCCTCTACTATTTAAAATTAAAGAAAATTAAAAAGATTTTTTAATGAAAATAAAAGACAAAATTTAAATAACAAAGTAAATCAAGCTTTTTTAAAAGCTGAAATTTTTAATATTTCAAATTTAGATAAAATCTTAAACATTTTTATAAAAATAGCACTATTTAAATTCTAGTGGTCATTTTCTATAGAGCTGACAATATAAAGGATCAACATTTCACTTCAAACATGTTACCTCTAGCCTTTACATACGCACATTTAAGAGGAATATGTATTGTTTAACATTACAAAGCACCCCTCAGCCACCATGCATACCTGTTGTGAATATCAAAGAACGGAAACCATGAATTAGAACACAAAGAGAAGCAAGAGAAAGGACTCAGCACTATTGAGAAGCAACACTTTGTTGTGCTTTGATGCTGGAAGAAAGTATCTGACAAGTGAATTAATCTGTCTTCCCTCCGCCCTAGGCACTTCTAATACTTAAATCCTTTCCACGTTTCTGAGCAGCACAACCTGTAAACTTTCAAGCTGCTCTGTCACAGCCTCCTTTTGTTTGGAAGACACAGGGTGAAAGATAAGAAAGGCAATTTCAGGCCAGGCTTTGTGGCCCATGCCTGTAGTCCCAGCACTTTGGGAGGCCAAGGTGGTTGGATCTCTTAAGACCAGGAGTTCAAGACCAGCTTGGCTAACATGATGAAACCCCCATTTCTACTAAAAATACAAGAATTAGCCAGGTGTGGTGGTATGCGCCTGTAGTCTCAGCTACTTGTGGGGCTGAGGCAGGAGGATCGATTGAGCCCAGGAAGTCAGGGCTGCAGTGAGTCGTGATTATGCCACTGCACTCCAGCCTGGGTAACAGAGTAAGACCCTTTCTCTCAAAAAAGGGGTGGGGGGGGGGGGTGGAGGCAATTTCTCTGAGGCCTGAACAGTGTTCCTAAGGAAAACATCTCTTCAGGGTTACAGGTGACCCTGGGGTAGCCACATCTGAGTGACAGAAGCGCTAGGCATTCTTTCACACATTGTGCGCCCTGGGGATATGTGGGCCCCATAAGAGGGACACGGTGCCCCTTTTGCCCAGGTTTAAGGATGGCACTGTGAGGGCCCATTTCTCTGGGATGAGCCTGCCTAGGGCTGGGCTCGGAGGCAGGAAGACTAGAATGCAATGTGAGAGCTTCCCACACTCAGAAAGGGGACCGGTGTCTCCAGGTTCTGAGCAGTCCCAGAGATGTGGCAGGGATCAGGGGAACATCCGATTGAACTCAGCAGGGGAGACGGGCCCAGCCTGTGCAGTGACCTCTGCGCCCTGGCTCAGCAGGAGGGCATCGAGGACTAGGGGTGTGAGGACCAGGGGTCTGTAAACCTGCCAATGGCAACCAGAAGACCAGAGGCCTCTCCTGCCCGCACCCGCACCCCGGGTGCGGTAGGACCCCGAGAGGGACGGAGCAGAGAGCCTCTGTCATGAAAAGAATTGTATTCCAGCCTCGCCAGATTACACTTGACTTGAAGCAGGAAGAAAGAAAAGAAATGTGACATTTCTCACCTCATTTTGCTCAATAAAATCAGAATCCACCACGGAAGTAAATTTGGTTGAGTCTTGACACACTTCTCCAGCTCTTCTCTCCTCCACCACTGGAAGCGAGGGGAGCCCTTGGACTGGGGAAGTGTGGACCTCGGGGCCTTCCCTACCGGACAGCACTGCTGCTTCTGCAACCTGCCTTCCTGCTTCTGGGGACTGTCCCTGCCAGAGGCCCTAGTGGCCTGCATCAGATCGCCTGAGGGCCTCTCAGGTGTTGGTGGAGAGAGGTCATCTGGGTGGGAGAAGTTTTGCCATCAGTCTGAGGAGAGGACAATGGGGATTCTGGTCAGAAAACAATGCGAACCATCAACAGAATTTTTTTTTTTTTTTTTTGAGATGGAGTCTCACTTTGTAGTCCAGGCTGGAGTGCGGTGGCGCAATCTCTGCTCACTGCAACCTCTGCCTTCTGGGTTCAAACGATTCTCCTGCCTCAACTTCCCGAGTAGCTAGGATTACAGACGCCCACCACCACGCCAGTCTAATTTTTGTATTTTAGTAGAGAGGGAGTTTCGCCATGTTGGCCAGGCTGGTCTTGAACTCCTGACCTCAAGTGAGTCACCTGCCTCAGCCTCCCAAAGTGCTGGGATTACAGGCGTGAGGCACCGTGCCCAGCAACAGAAGTTCTTTTTCCTCCGCCTGGCCTTCCAGGTTCAAGCAAAGCCAGTGTCATTTGCCCAAGCCTCTCAAGATCCCTTTTGCTTCCAGAGACTGCCTCTTTCTGGGTACTCCCCACCCCGTGTACCCAGAAAAGTCCTTGAAAGAAATTGTGCTCCTCCTCCCCAGGGGTGGGGGGCACCACTTGGCCAGCGAATGGTTACTCCCAACCTCACCCATGAGCTCAGACACTGACGAGGCTGCAGGTACTGCTCAAATCGAAATAGGAGCTATCGAATCCCGGGACAGCCCCTGGCTCTGAGCCCAGTCTTCTTGCCTTCACGACTTCTCCTGGCACAGAATCAGCTGGGGAACTTGCTCTTTCACTTGAACGCAAGTGAGGACTCGGACAGCAGAGGGAGCCAGGAGCCCGCGGTTGGCGCTGAGGCCCGGCTTCTGAAATCCCATCTGTTCCCAGGGCTTGTTGGCGCCCCCCGTGCAAGTTGGGGCACACAGAAAATACAAATTTTCTTAAACGAATGCCTCCCGGGGGATCAGAAACAGAGCCCACTGGGGTTTTCTTACAAATTCGTAACCTGCGGGGCTCTCCCGTGCCAATTAAATAATCAGGAGGAAATACCGCGTTTGTCTATTAAAGCCTGGTGTTGCTTCTCAGAGACTAACGGTGTAATAGCGGAGGGAATTTACCTTCCATTTGGATTCTTTTGCCATAAACAATTCTTCCTCTCCGCGGGAACTTGCACGTTGCCTCTTCCCCGCACCCCCCGCCCCCACCCTGCCCGCGGCCCTCAGAACGGTTACTCTGTGGGCACACAGGAAAAGGTATGGGGGTCTCTGTGCTGAGCGCCCCAAGTGTCTCGTCTATAGGCAGACATTTTGATAAGCTAATCAACTCCTTAACCAACTATCTGATAATACCTGATTTTTAAAAAGGCATTCATAAAGTACTTTCTGCTACAGCAATATTTCCAAAGAGGGGCTGAACCCAATTATTGCAATGCACCAACACCTCGGATGCAATGCTGCTTTTCACCCAGCAACCCACGGCCAGGCCAGGCTTTCTTATTCCTGTTCTTCCGCCGAGGAGTCAGAATTATTTGCACCTCCTGCTCGTGTTCGCCACAGATTTCGTGGGGGCAGGTGTTGTGGGTTTCTGGAGATGAGCACTAACAGCTCTGCCACTCGGGACTTTGAGGAGCGCCCACTCTCCCTCCTGCGTTCTCCACTGGGGTATCTGGTTAGTTTTCAAGGCCCCGTGCAGCCCCCACACCTATCTTCTCTGTGGCACCGCGGATGTCTCAGCCCCACAACTTTCAACTGGACGCTAGTAGCCTCCACAGAAGAACGTTGATCACTCAGCGACTTGGGGTGGAGAGATCCACACTGCGGAAGTTTATCAGAGGAGCCAAAGTGTGCCTTTATCTCACTCAGATACTACAGGATGCCTGGGGCTGAAGGAGCTGGGAGGGGCAATGGGTCCAGGAGGGAACCTGGAAGGAGAAGTGAGAACAGGGGTTTTGGATTAAGCCTGGATTCAAAACAGGTGGAATGACACTTCCCAAGGAGGCCTGTTTTGTTTTGTTTTGTTTTGTTTTGTTTTGAAGAGATGGGGTCTCTCTGTGTTGCCCAGGCTAGCACAGTGGTTCAATCACGGCTCACTGCAGCTTTGACCTCCTAGGCTTAAGGGATCCTCCCCACTCAGCCTCCCAAGTAGCTGGGACTATGGGACTATTGATGTGAGCCCCCACACCTTGCTAGTTGTTGTTTCTTCCCCCCAACCCTCCACCCCACCCCATCCCATAGAGACTGGGGTCTCACTTTGTTGTCCAGGCTGGTCTTGAACTCCTGGCTTCAAGCAATCCGCCATCCTCAGCCTCCCAAAATGTTGGGATCAGGCATGAACCACCACACCTGGCCAAGGAGACTTGTTTAAAATGATGCATTGAGGCCAGGTCATGTCCATAATCCCAACATTTTGGAAGGCCGAGGTGGGTGGATTGCTTGAGTTCAAGAGTTCAAGACCAGCCTGGGCAACATGGCAAAACCCTGTCTCTACATTAGCCAGGTGGTTAGCAGCTCCCAGCTACTCGGAGGCTGAGGTGGGAGGATCACTTCAGCCCAGGAGGTCAAGGCTGCAGTGAGCCAAGACTGGCGCCACTGCACACCAGCCTGAGTGACAGTGAGACCCTGTCTCAAAATAAATAAAACGATGCATCCTGGATGGTGGTGGCCACAGAGCCTGACCTCAGCCAGTCAGTGTTGCTATTGGGGTCCTCTCAGAGGTGTATGACTCACATTTACGTCCAACAGCACACTTTGTGCTAAATGACAGCATCAGCATTGTTCAAACTGCTCAACAGACTGAAACAATCAGTCAAATCTGTAAGGTGAGATTTAACTGAGATACGTGTCTTCTTCCCATCCCATTTTGAATGGAGAAGAAATAACCCCGAAACACCGCAGGTGAAAACACCTTAGATGCTGGATCGCCTTTGAGCTCAAGTGGGATAGGACTCCAAAAAAATGGGTAATCATAGGCTGCATGCATCCTAAGGACATTGGATCCGGAGTTGGAGGGCCAGTACCAGTGCCAGAATGCCGTGCTCGTTTCTGCCTGTCTTTGAAAGGAGCCCAGGAGGGTGGGAGACTGTGGCCAAGGCAGGGAGCAGCAGTGAGAAGCCCAGGATGCTTGGTCAAGGAGAAGATGCTGGGAGAGGGAGAGGAAAAGGCAGCCACCCCCAAACAGGGTGGAAGGGAACCAGACCCTGGGCTGCATTGGCCCAGGGCATTGGAATCCGACAGACCTGTGTTCAAATCCAGCCAAGTGGGTTGGCAATCTCCTTAGCCCTTCTGAGCCGCAGCTTCCTCAACCAAGGGATAATGGGACAATTGAGCTCCCAGAGCCACTCAAGGACAGGATGACAGCCACAAAGCGTTCAGGAAAGTGCCAGAAGCATGGGAAGTGCTTCAGAAAGTGTACCTTTTGTTACTATCTGGTGGAAATAAGATGGAGGCAGATTTTGGTTTAGTGTAACAGAACCTTGCAACACTTGGAGCTGCCTCACTACAGAGTGCAATACAGGCAGGAGACGAATATTCCAGCGGTCACAATACTGAAAACTCAATGCTTTTGTGTACTTTGCTGCCTACCTGGAATGATTGCAAGTATTTCCTATTGCCTCCAAGAAGAGTTGACGATTATGCTCTCCCTGCCTTTGAGGAAAGGACTATGCTTGGCCCCTATCTGATTACCCCATGTGGACCCCTTCCCACCACCACACTGCAGAACAGCCAATCAGAGGGGAGGGGTAGGAGGCCCACAGCTGGACCAGGGGAGGCTGTCCCTAACCTGGGGCAGTGGTTAATGTCACCCCCATTAAGAGAGACTCAGCCTTCTGACAGCACAGAAGCTGTGGAAGCAGAGACTGGCTGGAGAGCAGAGATCGTCTGGTTCTAGAATCAGAGGGCTGGGAAGTGGAGAAGATTCAAGTATGAGAGGGGAGGGGGATGTCACTTCCCCCTCTGAACAGCATCTTTCTTAGAGGGTCACAGTGATGCCTGGAGATGTTCACTGCAGCTTGTGGATTGTGGTTGTGTCTTTTCCCTCCAGCTGAGGGCTTTTCTTGATTCCACTTCCTGCTGCACCCTACAGCCAGTTCTCTGACAAGTTGAGGATTTGGGCTCAGCCGGCAGGGCATGTGGCTGAGCACAGGAGGGAGATGTTGAGGAGTTGAAGCTGACAGGTCTCCCACGGCTGAGCTCACACCCAGTCTCAAGGTGCAGAAGGCAAGGCAGCCAGTCTGCCTCCCAGTACCTTTAGGTGACCAGGCAGAGGGTGTCATGGCCTTGCAAACATGAATCCTGGCAACTGAAGTATGATGGCTGTCACTGGTGCTGCAGAGGAGGAAGCTCAAGAACGTAGCTGACTCCCAGACTCACACTGTGCTGGCTGGGGCTTCCTCGTACTGCCTCACACTGGCTGCCTTCTGACTGCCTTTTGTACTGTTGTTCTTCTGCTAGACCTCACATGGTCTTCTGGAGGTGATAAGGGCTGCCCCAAATATATAGCAAACCTTGCATTCTTAGGAGTGAAGTGCCGGCATAGAGAGCTGCTCTTTTTAGGTCTTTAGCTTGACTGAGCCAGGTGATCCTGGAGGTCACACAGCCTCAGACCCTCTTGGGACCTGCAACAATTGTCAGCCTTTGCCACTGGATTTCTGGGTTGAGATTCTTAGTCTTAGTAAAAAGAGGGGCTGGGGTGAAGGTTGATGTCCTCTTCCTCTCCCAGTCTCTTCTGATGGCAAACCATGGTACTTAGATAAAGCTGGTGAGAAAACCAGGACAGTGAGAGGAGTGGGGAACAGGAGGGCCTCACTGTTTAGCACAGATACTCCAAAGGCCTGCCCTGTCCCCAGGACTACCCGAGGAATGGGGTAATTTCCCTTAGGTGAAATTAGTATTTGGCTGGGTTTTTTTATGGCTCTTGATGGAAATTCTGGTATTCTGATCCTGATGGAGGAGTGAGGAGTCTGAAAGGAGAATGGGGCTGATTGTAGTGGAGAGGGGGGAGAGAGGCTGACTGTGGCAGATGAGAGGTGGTATGAACTCTGACAAGCCCCTTCCTGAGGGAGGGGGCCTATTTCCCCTTTCTTTGACTCTGAGCTTGACAAAGTATGAGGAAGCAATGCTCTGACATTTCTGGACCGAGCTTTTAAGAAGGCTGGCAACTTCTGACTGGACGCGGTGACTCACGCCTGTAATCCCAGCATTTTGGGAGGCCGAGGCAGGTGGATCATTTGAGGTCAGGAGTTCAAGACCAGCCTGGCCAACATGGTGAAACCCCATCTCTACTAAAAATACAAAAATTAGCCAGGTGGTAGTGGCATGTGCCTGTAATCCCTGCTACTCAGGAGGCTGAGGCAGGAGAATTGCTTGAGCCTGGGAGGTAGAGGTTGTGGTGAGCTAAGATCACACCACTGCAAGACTGGCAACTTCTACTTTAGGCTCTTGAAGCCCTGAACACCATGTTGAAAGTCCAACCACCCTGCCAGAGAGAGTACATGCAAGCTTTTAGACTATATGGAGAGGGAAAGGGGCCCAGCTGAGCCCAGCCTTCCCTTCCACTGTCCCCACTGAGGTGTCAAGATTGTGAGTGAAGCCACCTTGGACTCTCCCAACCACCTCCGTTGCCAGCTGAATACCTCTGAGTGACCCCAGTGAGTGCCATATGGAGCAGAAGAATCACCCAGCTGAGCCCTGCCCAAATTCCCAACTTGTGAAACAGTAGATAAGAATATGCTTGTTGTTTTAAGCAACTAATTATGAAGTAGTTTAAGTGGCTATAGATAACCAGAACACTGGATAAAGGAAGAGGTCATGACCAGGAGCACTGACTCCCAGGTGCCCCTCTGTGGACCCTTGGCAGGCAGTCAGGAGGCACTTGGGCTTTTGCTGGGGTTTACACTTGGAAGCTGGGCTTATTTTGTTCCTCTTAATCTGTTGCTTTAGCAAGCCAACTGCAAGGACCTTGGGCACAGTGTTTTGATAGATGGGCTTCAAGGTATAAACTGGAAATCTCCTCTTTGTCTTTAAATTGCTGAAAACAGGGACCAACTTTGAAATCCATGCCTCGGCCTGGCGCGGTGGCTCAAGCCTGTAATCCCAGCACTTTGGGAGGCCGAGACGGGCGGATCACGAGGTCAGGAGATCGAGACCATCCCGGCTAACACGGTGAAACCCCGTCTCTACTAAAAAATACAAAAAACTAGCCGGGCGAGGTGGCGGGCGCCTGTAGTCCCAGCTACTTGGGAGGCTGAGGCAGGAGAATGGTCTAAACCCGGGAGGCGGAGCTTGCAGTGAGCTGAGATCCGGCCACTGCACCCCAGCCTGGGCGACAGAGCAAGACTCTGTCTCAAAAAAAAAAAAAAAAAAAAAAAGAAATCCATGCCACCTACCTGCTCAAGGATAATGATACAGAACCAGCAGCAGAGGTTATTACAGTAACATCAATAATGAGATCTGATTAGACCAGAGTGTAAAATTAACATTGTTGCAGTTTGTCCTAAGGAGGGAAGAGTGTTATATACAATATTTACAAGTTGGTTTTGAAACAAAGATTTTAATTGGTTTCAAATAAGCAAATGCTTCTTAGTTTAAAAAAAGGCAAACCCAGGTGTAGTGTAGGATGAGGCTAAGAACTATCAGCCACTGAGTAAATGGCTGCTCCGAAGGTCCCTCTGTCCTCTCATGAAAGCACTATTCTGGCCAGACATTCCTCACCTATTGAGGAGTGGCAAAGCATTCACGAATCTGAAGTCTGACAACGCCCTCACCTTAACATGCCCTGGCTCAGAAGAGCTGGCCAAGGGCTTTGGAAAGCTTAGGACAGAGTTTCCTTGAAGAGTAGTTCAGTGCCCACCCAAGTCATACATACTAGGGCCACTTATTAAAATGAAGGCTCTATGATTCCAGCTTGGCTCTATTAACACTGAATCTCTGAGCCTGGAGTCCAGAAATAGGAATGTAACAACTTCTCTAGGTGACGCTCACGCATTCTTAAGTCTGAGAACCACTGAGTTTCTCAAAGCCTCTTTTATCTTCAGATTTGCCTGGAATTCGATAGGAAGATATCTCCTTGAATTGAAATTCATAGAGGGAACCTCTCTCTATATTAAATGAGAGAGAATGTTGAAACACTCTTTTTTTTTTTTTTTTTTTTTTAAGATGGAGTCTCGCTCTGTCACCCAGCCTGGAGTGCAGTGGCGCTATCTTGGCTCACTGCAACCTCCGCTCCCAGGTTTTCTGCTTCAGCCTCCCAAGTAGCTGGGATTGCAGGTGCCCGCCACCACGCCCAGCTAATTTTTGTATTTTTAGTAGAGATGGAGTTTCATCATGTTGGCCAGGCTGGATTCGAACTTCTGACCTCAAGTGATCTTCCTGCCTTGGCCTCCCAAAGTGCTGGGATTACAGGCGTGAGTCACTACACCTGGCCAAGAGAGAATGTTGAAGAATTTTAAAGGCCCCTCTCCTCTAAGAGCCTCCCAGGAGAGGTTGTTTCCAAGAGAGAATGTTGAAGAATTTTAAAGGCCCCTCTCCTCTAAGAGCCTCCCAGGAGAGGTTGTTTCCTCTGAGTCCTCTGGCCTTAAGGTACACTTTTGTTGTCTTTCCTGTTCCCTAACCCCTACCCCATTTACAACCCTATGCCAATGATGCTGCTGTCTAGATCTCTTGGGCAAAGCTTCATGCAACCAGGCCATGCAGGGGACTGATAGGTTGAGACCAATAAGACTGAGAAAATACAGATAAAATATTGGTTCTAGAATCAGAGGGCTGTGTTTGAATCCCAGTTCTGCCATTCACCATGCACTATTCTACTGCAAACAAATTATTTAACCTTTCTGTGACTCTGTTGATTGTTCTATAAAATGGGGACATTAATAGCATCCATCTCACAGGACTATTGTGAGGACTCAATAGGATAATGCACACAAAGTGATTATCTCCTTAATACATGTTAGATATGATTATAATATGGTGGGAAGGGGGCTGGAAGCCATGACAAATAAGGAAAAGTCGAGGAAATAGAGAATTTTTATCCTGGGGAAGACATAACATTGGGAAGACCTGATATTTTCTAAAAAATTAGTGGTTATTATCTGGGAAGAGAAACATATTTG
Organism: Macaca fascicularis; assembly: GCF_037993035.2. NCBI lineage: Eukaryota > Metazoa > Chordata > Mammalia > Primates > Cercopithecidae > Macaca > Macaca fascicularis. Next base: position 139,627,324 of record NC_088381.1, on the reverse strand, counting down.
TTTGTATAACTTGAAGTGATAGGACTGGAAGTAGTTGTAAAAATTAAAGGGAGAACAGGCGTGGTGGCTTACACCTGTAATCTCAGTACTTTGGGAGGCCAAGGCAGGAGGATGGCTTGAGCCCAGGAGTTCAAGGTCACAGTGACCCATGATCACACCCCTGCACTCCAGCCTGGGCCACAGAGACAGACCCTGTCAAACAAAAACGTTAAAGGGAAATGGACTTCCCCTGAATAAAAGGAAGAATGCAGCCTCAGGAAGTAGAGTTCCCCATCACTCATGTAACCAAAGACAGGTGGCTGAACATGTGGCAGGACAGTGAGGCAGAGCTTGAAACCTGGGCTGGGAGATAGAATATATAAACTTTAAAGATCCTTTCCATCTCGATTCTGTGATTCATGATTCTAAGTTTATTTAAAGACAGCAAGTGTCCACTATAAAAAGGTGAAGAGATAGGTTCTTTGCAAAATGATTCTTAAAGCTGGTTTCTACTTTAAGCTCAGGACACCACCCAATCACCACTGATCAACTGCCTTGGAGACAAAATCTGTTCCCTATAACTTGCATTCACTGGACCCTATTTTGCCTCTTGGGCCACAAAGATCAAGGCCAGTTTGTCTTTTTTTTTTTTTTCCTGAGATGGAGTCTCACTCTGTTGCCTAGGCTGGAGTGCAGTGGTAGCATCTTGGCTCACTGCAACCTCTGCCTCCTGGGTTCAAGCAGTTCTCTGCCTCAGCTTCCCGAGTACCTGGGATTACAGGCACCCACCACCATGCCCAGCTAATTTTTTTGTATTTTTTTAGTAGAGATGGGGTTTCACCATCTTAGCCAGGCTAGTCTTGAACTCCTGACCTTGTGATCTGCCCTCCTTGGTCTCCCAAAGTGCTGGAATTACAGGTGTGAGCCACTGTGCCTGACCGCCAATTTGTCTTTCACACCACGGTTTTTCAAATCCTTAGTGAGCAGTGAGTCCACACCCCTGCTCCTCGACATGCACCAGGTCTTGTCTTTCCTTAAGTAGAATTGCTTGTTGGCAGTGCCTGTCAATGAAGTTCTCACTCCCACTCCAGCTAGTGTTGTTTATATTAAGCTAGGCAGCATTTATGGTGCATGTTTTAATAGGCAGAGCCTCATTAATTTGAAATGTACCTACATTGGGATGAGTTTATCTTTGTACTAACTAAAAAAAAAAAAGAGTTTGCTAAGCATATTTATTGTCTTAAGATTACAGAGCAATGTTTAAGCTTCTTATGAGAAGTAACTGTTTCAAATACCCTTAAGCTCGTTAAAAAAATTACTTGGTCACTTACAAATCCATCCTAACTTTTCACTAAGACAAGTGACTAAAGGACCACCTCCTGGCAACTTTGTTAGTAATTTATTGTTTCCTCTTTGAATTGGTATAAAACTCCCTTCTTAAATGTTTCTCACTCCCAGAAACACAGGGTAGGTGAGGGTGGGTGGACTTATGATGGGGGTGTGGTTTGGGGAAGGAAATGGCTTCCTTGGGTTTGGTGATGGGATTCAGAGGACACCAACTCAAATGCCTTCATACCAGGCAAGTTACCTAGATGTGTGCAGTGAGCTGGGAGCACTTAAGGCAATATGGAGTGGGAACATCAGTGGCAAACTGGAGAAACCATCCCCTCCCAAGCAGTTTATACTTTTGCAAAAGAGTTGGATTTTATTGGCAGATAGCCATTTTGTGATGCTTTTCTTAAATGCTGAATTACAGTCTTGCACAGGAGAGATATGATTGGGTGAGCTTATTAGAGATTCAGGGGTGCACTAACAGGATCTAATGTATAGGGAGTTCGGGCCACTTAAAAGGACACGACACTTTGGGTAAGAAAAATGAATCATAGATGCATCAACAGAACCTATGATGAGATCTTTGAAGGAATACATTTACATAAAGACAGGGAGTAAGGTTCCCAGAGCTTAGGGTATTTTGTCTAGGAGATCATTCAGGTTGAAAATGGGTCATGAGAGATACAAATGGAAGGATAAAATGAGCTGCGTGTGTTTAAAGGTGGGGCTGTGCCTGGCAGAGGAGCTGATTAGGAGGCATAATGAGATGCGCTAATTGAGAGTAAGTAATGGAAGGAACTTTGAGAGATGCCTGTTCACAGGACTGAAGGCAAGTGGGACTGAAAGGGTATAATGAGAGGTGTAATGAGGGAAGGGAAGGTGGAACGCTCTCTTGGGTCTCAGGTGTGATGACTCACACACACAGAGGAAAGACAGGAGATGTCTGATTTGAAAGGGTGGAGGACCGGAAGGGCATAATCTGACAAGGTGCAAGGAAGCACAATGCTGGCAGGCCCAGGAGAGGAGGGGGATCCGCAGAGAGGAGCAATAGAGGGGGCTAGGCACCAGGAATGAAAACCCCAAGGTGATAATTATCTTCTCAGAAAAGACAGCTGTGTCTTCGAGTGTTTGAGTCATAGTTTTTGTAAAGGATACAGAGGAGCCGCAACTCCTTCCTTCTGTCTTTTCTTTGGACAATAGCAGAGAAAACAGGCTATTGTGCAGCATGGGCCCTGAAGTAAACTTTTCTGAACCGTGTGGGACAGGGATGAGGGCAGTCGTGAAATGTGCTTTTCTTGTAACTTTGAGGTTTCATAGGATCTTGGAGACTGGGTGAGTAGGCTGGGCTGATTGTGGAAGTCAGTGACTCGAATTTAACATTCTCAGCCTGGAACCAAGTCTTCCCATCTCTGTCCCTCGCCAACCCCACCTCACCCCACATCCCCTATGGCCACAACACTGAGGGCCTGGCTCCAGGGCTCTGCACCTCCCACCCCAGGCCCTGCTTTCCTCTGCAGCTCTGCCGTCCCAAGTTGTCATCTGCTCTGAGAGCACCAAGGTCACCCCCTTGCTAACCTGGTACCTAGTCTCATATAGTTAATGGTGGTAAAGGAATTCCAGCTCCATCTAGGTAACACACGAACTTAAAATAGTCAAGTTTCATGCACAGGGAGCTCTGAATCACCATTTTAGTTAAAAAGGAAAATAAAGTTCTTTTATCTAACTGAATTTTCGAGTTACAATTTAAGTGTGTTTCCCCCTGCAACGTAGTCTGCGGACGGTTAACTTGTCAAGATAATACTCAGTTATCTGGACACAGTAAGTGCCTCACACCTTAGTTTCTATTTCTTTTAATGCTGGCTCCTATGGCTATTCTCTTGTTAACCGTATTCTTCTAAAGAATAACCTGGGAACTTGCAGAAAATTTAAGTATTTTCTACTTAATACCTGCACAATTACAGATCCTGGGGGTGCAGTCACATGACCTGTGTTTTGACAAACTCTCCAGGTGATTCGGATGCAAGCTCAAGTTTGAGTCGCTGTTCTAAAGTTTATAGCAAAGGGTTAAAAGCACCGACCAATATGAAGCAAAGTAGACGAGCTCATTCTGACTCTTCCGTCCCTTAAGCAATTCTACTTAAGGAAAGACATGACCTGGTGCTTGTCGGGGAGTCGGGGAGTAGGGGTATGGACTCACTGCTAAGGATTTAAAAAACTCTGCTATTAATACATCAGGACTCTGTTCTGGAAAAACAACATAAAAGCATGAACATATCAGAGATGTAGGACAAAGGGAGCCACTCGATGTTCATTGAGTGTGTACGATTTGCCAGTCACTGCCTTTACATGTCTGGTTCTGTTTAATTCTTAAAACATGAGGCTGTAACTACTTTACCAGATGAGGAAACCATGCTCAGAGATTAGGTAATTTTCCTAAGAACGCAGATGGTAAGTAATGGATGGGATTTAAGTCCCAGTCGAAGTTAAATGTCTTTTTCTCAAAAGATGATGCCAATGGGTCATTAGTGACAAAATTCATACATAGAAAAAGTATCCAACATTACTGCGACATCTTTATTCTTTTAAAATCACACAGGACACAGGTCATATTTAACATTATCCAAGTCGTTTTTTTTTTTTTTTTTTCTTTTTTTGAGACAGGGTCTCTGTCGCCCATGCTGGAGTGCAGTAGGGCAATCCCAGCTCGCTGCAGCCTCGACCTCCTGGGCTCAATCTATTCTCCCACCTCAGGTAGCTGGAACTACAGGCATGTGCCACCATGCTCAGCTAATTTTATTTTTTGCAGAGATGAGGTCTCACTATGTTGCCCAGGCTAGTCTTAAACTCTTGGGCCCAGGTAATCCTCCTGACTTGGCCTCCCCAAGTGTCAGGATTACAGGTGTGAGCCCTCACACCCGGCCAGCCCTCACACACCAACGTGTGCCATCTTGCACTTTAATATCCACTGTTTATTCTGGGGAAACAGCACTTCACAGTTGCTCAAACATTGCACTACGAGACTGAAATCTGGATTCAGATCATCATCTTACATTTAACTAGAGGCAAACAGTGTAAGTTTGCTGGGCCCATTTTCTTTGCCCCTGGACTGTCGTTCTTATCCCCACCTAAGGAGTTAGTAACCCAACCCAGCTTATCACCAGCACCAGATCTGGAGTGCAAGCAACTGGCCTTCCCAGTCAGCTCATGGATGAAGATCTTCCATCAATGCAGGCCCAACAGCACCTTCTCCCAGGAGCTCCCAACCCATGTGCCAAGCCCTACAGAATTAACATATAAGCCCTGCAAACCATGTACGAATCATGGTCTAAACAGACCTTTTGAGCTTGTTAATCGGAATATTTTGTAGCATCCAGTCTTATGCTAGTCCAAGAACTCTAGAATCTGTAGAACTGTTGAACCAAATACAAGCAATAAACTCTACTGCCAGCACTCAATTAGCTGCACCGCTGGAGAGGAACAGTGACATGGTGGATTAAAAAAAAAATTGGTTCAGTTTGACTTTGGAATGCACTGTTTTTTTTTTCAGTAGATTAACTTTTCTAATTATATTTTGCACAGCCTAATATTAACAGGCATTTGTATTCCCTGGGCACACAACATCTGACATTGAGAGCTAGGAGATGCAGCCCAAAAATGTGCTGGTCTCAGAGAATAACAATGTTATGAAAAATCCACGGGTGGATAATGAAGAGGAAGCTAATTATGAAGTGCTCTGCAAATATCAAATCATAAGCAGAGAAGGCAAAATAGTAATTATCTATCGACATGTGGACAGAGTAAAAAAGTTTATTAACATTCTAAAAAGGACAGAAATTTTCAAGAATCATCATTAGTGTTAATAAAGCTTGATGAAAAAATTCGGATGCAAGGAGGGTCAGTGAGTTATTGGGTGGTCTTTCAAGTAAGCAAACCTCAAGCAATAATACCAAAGCGTTTTAAAAGAGCGTTTAAAATGAATTTTATTCTTTGAATTTTACAAGTAGTCTTTAGAGGCTTCAAACAAGAACTCTGTTGCAAAACTCTAATAAATAGCTTGCCCCAAGTCCCCAAACAAAATGTAAAATGAAATGAGAACTAAACTCAGAAGGATAAGCAAGACTTCAGAATGCTTGGATGTTAGCAATATTTCTCATTTACAAAGAGGTATCAGGCAATGTACAATCTCCTTCATACAAGTCAAAGAGAGAAAGAGACAGACGATTGAAATCTTTACAAAGCACTCCGAAATCTTCCTACTTCCATGATAGAAATGTCACCAGAAAAAAAAAATCCCATGGAGAAATCACAATCAAGAATGAAACTGTAGCATAAAAATCTGGTAGTGAAGGTAGCGGGGAGAAGAGAGGAAAATCCATCCTGTTTCTTTCTGGGATGGAGAGAGGAAGGAATTGAGATTCCCTGGGGGAGGGAACTTCCAATCAGATGCCGCTAGAGTGCTGAATGTTCCCTTAGACCAGAGTTGCCACTGAAAGGGCAGAGGGGTCGGTTTAGTGACAGTTACAAAGGCAACAAACAAAGGGGTCTCCTCAGGTCAGTCGACACTGGCCAGCCCCATGTCTCTGTGCTCTACAGCAGCGAGGGCCTTGGAAGAGTGACCCAGGGGCCCGAAGCAGCCTGCGTCACAAGACAGGAAAAATAGCACATCAATAATTTCTGCAGCGGAATCCTTTGGATGGCCATGAAAGGATGCAGAAAATACCGTGCTGAAATTTCACACTGGGACATGCAGATTTCAAAAGCCCATTCTACTATCACAATCATTGCTTCTAACAATCAAGGATTAAAATTCACAAACATTCACTGTTAGCTTTTCCTAGTTACAAATACTGGTGAAGTCTTGCTCTGGAGAGAAAGATTAATTTAGAGATATGGTCATTTTGAGCAAGCTAGAAAAACCAATTGTGCCACATTTTTTAAAACGACGTATACTTTTGACCAAAATGCATTCAAAATGCATACAGATAATAAGGTTTTAGTTTGGGGGCATTCTGAAATCAATTACTGTTTGGAGCCAGGAAGCTGTAAGATAGGTTGATTCCAATTTAGTGGGGCTCAATTAAGCCAAACAAAAAAGAGTCCTGCAGCACAAGTGGGACCATCTTCCTGGGGAAAGGGAGAAGCAGGAAATGACCTCACAATGCAGGACTGAGAAGGGGTGTGGCCTGCAAGCACTGTCAGAGGTGCTCTGGTTTACTGACTTGCTGTTAAATAACCCTGGTCCTGCTGATCTCTGGAGGACAGGTACACACAGCACTAGCTCATGCACGAGTCATTCAAGGGAGGTAGGCATTTTCTCAAAGCAACTCCCTCTCCAGGCATTTTAGGGAAGAAGGTAAGGAAATATCCCTCTCTACTCCCCAAACAAGTTATAAAAACATTCTTTTTCTAGGAATAATGACATTTGTTAGAATAACAAGGGAAAGCTTGGGTTACCTGAAGTTGATAAGAAAGCTGATGGGAATAGAGGCAGATGGGCCAGGGGGCGCCCTGGTCCAAGGCCCAGTTTCTTCTTAAATACATAACAGATAAAGATATTGTGCAAAAAAATAAAGACATTCACATTTTAGCAGTTAAACTTTTACTGTTTAAAATTTTTATTTACTTTTTTTGTTTTTCTTTTCTACAAAAGGCAGGTGATGATTGTTGATCTGCAACTATTGTGTTGTGCACTCCCCGAAAAGGGGCAGAGTAGGAAGCCAGGGAAGGTGCTCTGAGGATGCTTTCTATGGAAGGAAAAGGGCTGCAGGACACTCACTGGAGGGAGTGTCCGGGCCCTTCTCCTGTCCTCCTCAGCCTTCCCTAGCTCATGTCTATGGTGTTGAAGACCCATTCCGTGAACTTCTTCAGCTTGTCCGAGGCGTTCTGGGACTCTTCCTGTAGCCTCAGGTTGTCCTCTCGCAGGTGCTGCACCTCCGCCTGAAGGTGGGCTTTGTCTTCTTTTTCCTGGGAGGTAGAGTGAAGTAGAAAAGCTAAGAGGTGTGGCCCCACCTTGCCCAGCTCTTCTGAGAAGTAGCTATGGACCTGTTTTGATCTTTTGCCCATTTCTGTTTTTTGTTCCTCCAAACACCTGTCTAAACAGCCTGGTAGCAGGTGCTAAGACACTCTCAGCTCAGGGAACAGGGCTTCTAGAGAGATTCAACCTCGCAGGATTAGCTGTAAGTAATGCTGGAATGTAAGTACATTAATGTGTATTTTAACGTCCTTGTTAGTCAGGATTGTCTTAAATTGTAGACAATTGTTTTGGTGGTTGATGTCTTGGTATAGTCAAGGCCGCCCCAAAAACAAAACATTCAGTTCTTTTGGTGCAAAAGCCCCAATAACACCAACTACATGGGAGTCTGGGCTACCGACACATTACACAAGGAGTGGGGAGGCCGGGAGAGGACCCAGATGGGGCTGGCTGGGGTTCAAAGTTTTTCACAAATTAGTGAACAGTTTTTCTGTACGCCTGACGCCAAACACCTCCTTGCACTGTGTGTTCCGGTGGCAACTGAGATCCCTGCAGCCCCAAACACGTGCAGGCACCAGGAAGACACCCACATCTTATTTCACTACGCTACTTAAAAAGGGCTCTCAAGGTTCAAGGGCAGTTTGCACAGACTGGGCAATTTGCTTTGAGAATACGTGTTTACCTTCTTCAAATCTTCCCGAAGCATCTTCAGCATACCTTCCAGCTGGTCCACTTTAGAAGCCAGAGTGGGAGAGGAATCTTTACTGCTGGGAACAAGAAACAAAAGACCATGTTGGCAGGGGCCTCCATGGCTGGGATTTGTTTTTTTAATCTGAGGAGGCTGTATTTATAAAATGGTTTTCAATGTCAAATTACTCGGTATGGCGACCCAATGAGTATTTTTACTTTACAAAATAAAATGGTAATCTTAAAAAAAGGTAATACAAGCTTGAACTGCAGGAAATCAATAGCTTCCTTTGTTAAAGATGCTGCATCTTCACGACTAAAGAATGAAGCGCAATAGTGAAAATGGTCTCTCTGGCAGCACAAGAGGTACTTTCTGGCAGACATACTTGTCAAACAGTAAAATGATTGCCAGGGAGGCTCTGGGATCTCTAGTGGGCTTTGAAAGAGGAGTTGCTCCCCTGTGTGTGGGAAGGAAGCTGGGGAGCTGATGTGATAGGCAGGTTGTCTCTGGTCCCCAAGTGTGTGGTCTTAGCTACTCATGCAATTGCAGCTAAGGCATCATGCCTACATCTCAAACCACTAGGACTCAGCAAGCGCATGTATAAGCATGACCATCAGCGACACTGTGGAAGATACTGAAAACCCAGACTGCAGGACTACACAGCCCAGACAGCGGGGATACTTAGAGCAAATTCTCTCTCCTACCTGACCCAACCGGTCCTGAGGGCATAAATGTATTATGGCATTAAATAATAATGAATATTTGTCATTATGGCCATATAAGTCATCAAGAATAGTTTAATTATATCTATTATATTTAGTTACAAAGTGTTCTGACTAAAATGTAAAGTGGCTCCGCGGTGATGAGCTTCACTCAGCTATTCCGTGTGGCTTCCATCTCTTCTCCCCACAGCTGCAGTCACTGGCAGGTGTGACACAAGGTACAGAGTGCTGCCCTCGCACGGGGACCAACCTGCTGAAAGGCTTCATCTGGGCCAGAGCCTGGTCCTCCAGCTGATCACTGTTGGATGCAGCACTCAAGGGGCGATGGTTTTCATCACTAGCAGCAAAAAACGAGGCTCTCTGGACTGGAAAGGAGAGAAGAAACCATTGAGTATTTTGGAACCACACCCTGGGCCCTATCTATCAAAGTCAACAAGTGGTCTAGTTGACAGTCATGTCTAGTATTTCCAGTACAGGATGCACTGGAAATCTTATTTCCCAGCTCTCACAGGGAAAAATATGACTGTTTTAGCTGTAAGAGGATTGTACCATTGTAATTTCCCTTTAAAAAACATTTGTGAGTCAATTTCTAGTCCCCCCTCATCACAGTAGCATTCTATGAAATGTTTCTCTGGAAACAGTCCTTGTGCCAAATTTCCAGACCAAGGCTTTCCACTCAGCAATGAAATAAATGCATTCGAGAGCTAGCATTATACTTAAAACTTCTTGAAGTATGTCTTCCACAAGATTCCTGGACACTCTGGTTGGCTTTAACATAAATCCATACCAGCTGTGTTCCAAAACATACCAAGTTAAAATTTAAGCCAAGAAAACTAAATCAAATTTAAAATAATCTCCTATTAAAACCCAAAACTTCTACCATTTGTATATGAAGGAGATTAACCAACAAACTGAAAAATCAAGTTAGAACTAGGTATTTCCATCTGCTAGATAAACAGCATGAAGGTAAAAGCATCCGCTGCTGACCACTCCATGGTTGCCCGACTTACAGGTTCTGTGGCCTAGTAAATTTCCCCCCAAAATTCAAACTTGACTAAATAGCAATTTTCAATTCTCCTAATTAAGAGCAACAACAACAACAAAAACAGAAAAAAAAATCACCTGCTATAATTTTGTAAAGAATAAGAACTATACATTTTAGAAAGATCTTTAAATGTAGAAAAAAGTCAGTCTTCATTCAAAAAACAAAACAAAAAACCCAGCTGCCAATCTTATGTCTACACACACATACCGTACTACTTTTTCTGTTTTCATTACAGCAGACAAGATCAGTACCAGTCTGAGGACCTGCATTTAAGAACTGCCAGCCTAAAGTGAGCACACGGCCAGCAGGCTGGCAAGGAGACAATGCAGACAGACAACGTGCTACTGCACACGGAGACGAGGGAGAACGGCAAGGGAGATGCCCCACATTTGTCAGGACAGGCACGTGGCCAAGCAGGGCAAGCACTGTGACACTTAGCAACAACGTCTTTGCGACGTGATGAAAGATCCTCTCTGGATACGTGTTCTTTTCAGTCAAGGGACAGCTGGGATTCCTCTTCCCACTGCCCTTCCCATATACAGAGGAGGTGAGGCATTCATGTTATGAATCCTGTGGAGGAAACACCAGGTGGCATCTGATTACATAAAACGTGCTTCAGTGTCCAGCTTAGGGTCTGGTCCCTACTGAGTGCTCAGTAACTGGTAGCTCATCTGGTGAGGTACATATGTTGTGTGTCCAGAGAAGTAGAGTGGACGGAGACTGCTCACTCCGCCGGCACCCTGCAGGGTAGCCCTGCAGGATCCTGGGCTGTCCTGTGTGGATTCAGTGGACTCACCCTCGTAGGCTTTGGCAGCATCTACCAGGTTGGACCAATCCAAGTCCGCAGCAGTGTCAGGCAGGGGCATCAGGCCAGGGTCGGGCATAGGCTGCCTGCGGGTCTCCTGGATGTCAGTGAGGGAGCTGTCGGAGGCCGAGAACTCTCCTGCAGGAAAGGAGGAGGAATGAGATGCTTCTTGTGCCTGTGGGAGAGCCACTCAAAACTTACCTGTTTCCTGTTACCACAACAGATTGTAAGCCATTTGTGACTGTTATCAATGTCCAGGTTAGCAGACTGTTAGTGGCTATTCTAAAGCTGACTTGAAATAGGAATGGGCTTCCTCTAGTCTGTCTTCATTTTTTTACAACCTCCCATTCTCTCCCTTCCAGCAGTGAGTCATGGCCAAGTTAGTTTTGCACTGAGGCACTAAGTCTGCTTTTGTGAGAGCTGTCTGTCCACAGCAGGGCCTGGCCAGCACTAGCACCTCCTTTCCCGCAGAGCCAAGGGATTTGGGCCGGGAAGAAGAGGCCTACTTCAACAGAGAGCTGGATTTTACAGCCAGACCAGGGATGTTTCTTCCTATTAGAGGGGACAATAGGGCTTATTTTTTAAAATTTTTTTATTTTTTGAGACAGAGTCTCACTCTGTAGCCCAGTCTGGAGTGCAGTGGCACAATCTCGGCTCATTGCAACCTCCGCCTCCCAGGTTCAAGCAATTCTCCTGCCTCAGCCTCCCAAGTAGCTAGGACTAAAGGTATGTACCACCATGCCCAGCTAATTTTTGTATTTTTAGTAGAGATGGGGTTTCACTATGTTGGCTAGGCTGGTCTTGAATTCCTGACCTCGTCGTGATCCACCTGCCTCAGCCTCCCAAAGTGCTAGGATTACAGGCGTGAGCCACTGCACCCAGTTTAATAGGGTTTGTTTTTATCTGGCCTGGGAGTGGTACGGGACAGAAGGCCCATGCCTGCCCTGTCTGCTATTCAGGGGCAGCCCACTGGGTTCCATGGTCAAAGGTGTCCAAGGGGGTGTGAGGGGCAAATCAAGGGATGTGAGTGTGCTGGGTTACTCAGACAGAGCTAAGACAGGAAGGTGATTTTACTGGTGGAACTGGTATTATTCTTCCCAAAGATGCAGTCATCACATGAGCTATTCTTTGGATCAATTTTGGGTTGCAGCAGTCTAACATCCCAAGCTCTTCCTAAGGGGACAATTTATTGAATATAAATATTAAACCACTGTAACAACAAACTGACATATTAACAACTAAGCTCTGCTTAGCCTGGGGCAGGGAGGACTGGGCAGAGTGAGCCACCCTGAACACTGAAGGCAGCTCCTACTGCTCCGGTTAATGCAGGCAGATAACAGGAAGGGTGGCTGTTGGGGTCCAGGGAAAATGTTGCTCATGACATAAAAATGTGCTCAGTAGGCAGAAGCTGGGTGGAAGCGAGGGCAGAGCAAACCACTCCACGAGAAGGAGCACCCTTGGAAGGTGACTGCAACACTCAGGTCCATGCAAACACAAAGTTAAGCTAAACGCTCAGCTAGAATACTTAAGTGACTCCAGAAAGATCTGTTTCCCAGGAGTTAAAGAGTTTCATGTATTAGCCAGGCGAGGTGGCGGGCGCCTGTAGTCCCAGCTACTCGGGAGGCTGAGGCAGGAGAATGGCGTAAACCCGGGAGGCGGAGCTTGCAGTGAGCTGAGATCCGGCCACTGCACTCCAGCCTGGGCGACAAGGCGAGACTCCGTCTCAAAAAAAAAAAAAAAAAAGAGTTTCATGTATTATGACAGCCCGGTAAGCCAGTGTATTAAGTGCTTTGTTTTCCCTTTCAAATTACAAAAAGAACTTCTCTGAAGTACAGCTGCTGGTTATTACTGTGCTTAAAATTAGCAAAATTATGAGTAAATGGAAGTTAACAAATACTGCAAGATAGTAAACGTTAAGTTCTACTTAAATGTGCTCCCACCAAGGGTAAGTAGGAGGAACAGATAATTCTGTAACTCACAACCCTTCTGCCCTTTTATCTCTGGGGCCCGACTTTCCATGTGGGGGATGAAAGAAGTCACCCTTCCTCATTCCCCAAACACATTTCAGTGGAAGTCACCAAGCAAGGTAGGGCTGAGGGATCAGCCCAATGAGGACTGCTTGGTTAGGATGTGAAATCACTGCACCTGCTATCTTATTCAGGAAAACAAGAAAAGCTGATGGGAAGGGCCTCAGAGAGGGCTGCCTGTTCCTTCCCTTCCACTGTGGACTCACATGGGCACTTTAGTCCCAGGACTCCTCGTCTGGACAATGACCATGTGTGGGAGGCAGATTTCTGGGCTGCTCTTTTGGAATGTAGGCTTCTACGACTCAGGGCCTACTCTGACATGACACATGCAGAGAAGACTTCACGAAGGGGTTACACCTTTACACTGCAAAGGCAAAATTAGAAGTACAGGGAAATAAGAGAGCAATCAAAGTAAGGCAGGAATAATGGAATTCAGGGAAGACTGACCCTGATGTAGGGAGAGAAGGAGAGAAAAAGGTTAGGGACAGGAGGTCACTACCACAAGGCTTATTCTGGAGTTTGATGATAAAAAGTGGTCATTTCATGTGCCAACCTTGGTTCATTGGAGGTGACTTCCTGGAGCAAAGAGAACCCAGATATAAGCTGCAGGTGGATGGGGGAGGAAGCAGGGGAAGCTGGCATGAGCCTTGTGTGATGCCTGCCGGGGCGAGCAGGGTGGGTGGGCCTGTGCTGCTGAGCAGTGAGTAGGACGGAGACATGGAGGAACATTCATGAGCGTGGGCTGAGAGCTCAAAAATAAGGCAGCAAAAGCAAGAGATGTAAAGAAATTACTGTTCCAGAGAAGCAGCAGAAGGAAAAGAAACGTGGGTATGAATGGACACCAGAGATATAAAAGCTGCAGCAGAGTTCGCAGAAGGAAAAAGGACAGAAGGGAGGAAGGGTGAGAGCAGTGCATCTGGTAAATGATCAGGAACACTGGTTCCATGACAGGCATCTGCTGTGCTGGGCCACAGCTATGAGGGGAGGTGTAGAGCCCTGGAATGGGGTGGACAGAGACAGGAAAAAGGGAAAAACCAAATTTTAAATCCTGAGTCCCAGAACATGGCCCTTAATAAAACTGGGATCTAGCTGGGTCACAAAGCAAACAAGGCATATGTGGACCAGGTGCAAGAACATGGAGGTACCCATTATCCACAGGCCTTTTCCTTACATAATGCTTGCCTGCTCACTGCATGAATAAATCAATGAGTCAACAAATGAGTGGTTGACACCACAGGCAATTTCCTTACAGCCTGGGAAAGACTGAGAGCAATGGCAAGTCTGGGTTCTTACGGTGGCTATAGGAAGCAGTGGATACAACTCTCTAAGAAATAACTAATCTAGTGCTAGCCAAATTTGCTCAATCAAAACAGCAGCTGGCATGGTTGCTAAGAATACCAATTCCCAGACTACTCTTTTGGAGATTCAAATTCAGGAGGTCTTGGGTCCAGTGTGGGAATCTGTTACTTCTAGCAAGCATCCTGGGTGACTGTGGTGGTCTGGGATTACAGGAGAGAGAGGGCAAATGACGAAGGGGCGGGTGAGCTGAGACCATCTGAGCATGGATACAGGACCCCTCTCTGAGCACACCGAGTGGCAGCCACGTCTGGGAACACTGACCATCATCAACAGGGCTGTCCAGGCTGCAGCTGAAAGACCACTTACCATGCAGCGATTTCATTCCTAAGGTGTAAGAAGGCCTCCTCAATGGGAGTGACTTGGGGAGAGAAGGGTACGTGCTACTGAAGAGGACATCGTTGGGCAGGGCTTGGTCCAGAAGTGATGCCCTGGAGGTGAAAAAGTGCTCCCTCTGGCTACTGTAAATGCTCTCGTCCGACAGTGTTCTGTGCAAGGCCCGCCGTGAGGTGGGGGTGCTGGGGAAAGGAGACTGAGGAGAGGAGAGTGCGTGGAACTGAAAAACAGGATCGAGACAAAAGAAAGTCAATTTTCTGGTTCAGATCCCTGAGACCAAGGTTGGGGGAGGGTGGGATAACCAAGTTACTGGTTCAGATACACCCCCAGCAAGGAAGCTTCAGGGCCCACTGTCTATTTCTACATCCTCAAGGAGCTAACCCAAGAGTTCCTGGTCGTTATTGCTTAGTCTGGCACGCTGCCTGCAGCCTGTCGGTGCTCCATACGTGATTCAGGTATGTGATTAAGTGGATTTATCAAGATCATGTGTGGTTAAAAACAAGACTTTAGGATCAGACAAATGTGACTTTTATTTAAATCCTGTGTCTCTCACCAAATCATACAATCTCTCTGAGCCTAATTCCTCGTTTGTACAATGGGAGCACAAAACCTCTCGGGATTACCACAGGGATTAAACAAAACGCTGGACTGAGCACAATGGCGGGTGTCAGTGGCACGAAGAAATGGTGTTATGGCCCCTGGGGGAACAGAGAGCCACAGTGCTAGGAGGGTGTCCTGATAAGCTTGTCAGATGATAACACGCTTGCTGGGCAACAAGGGTATTTGATCATCAAAATATTTTAACTCACATAGCAGGTAGCTCTTGATTACTAACTTATACCAACTGAATCTATCAAGGTAGATACATTTCATGAGTTTTGGAGAAAGTTTATTTTTTGAAGATGCATTTCTATTCATGAAGTAAGAATAGGGTAGGCTGGGCATGGTGGCTCATGCCTGTAATCCTAGCACTTTGGGAGGTCAAGGTGGGCAGATCACTTGAGGTCAGGAGTTCAAGACCAGCCTGGCCAACATGGTGAAACCCCATCTCTACTAAAAATGCAAAAATTACCCAGCCGTGGTGGTGTGCACCTGTAATCCCAGCTACTTGGGGGCTGAGACAGGAAAATCGCTTGAACCCAGGAGGCGGAGGTTGCTGTGAGCCATGACTGCGCCACTGACCTCCAGCCTGGGCAACAGAGTGAGACTCTGTCTCAAAAAATAAAGAAAGAATAGGGAAGTCATCTTTATAAATAACAAATAACTATATATTTATTTATACGTGACAAATAGTTCCAGATGTATCTCTTATTGACATCTTTTGCCTTTGTGACCAAATCTGATTTTACTTGAGATTTTTTCTGCAAATAGCAAGCTTCTGAGAATCCCTTGCACTGAGAACAGCAGACACATTAAAAATAGCAACCTGAAAGGCAACAGAACGTTTGACCCATGAACAATAAAGTCATTCTGATTCAGTTCCTCTTGGGCCACTGTCTGCGTCGATAGGGAAAATGATGTGGAGAACAGGTAAAGACGTGAGGAGGCTGTCACCACTGGTTGAAAGCCACCCTGGGACTTCCCATGATACTTTGAAGGGGCAGACAGAGAATGATTTAGCAAATGCTCCATTTAGTGGGCTGAAATACACAGTGGATACACAGGGCCTACCATGCTTCCACTCAACTAGCCAGGGGTGAACCAGGTCCAAGCTACCCTCAATGTGGTATGCACAGCTGCTGCATAAATACCAAAAGATTATTAATCAAACACATTGTTAATACATCCAAGGTGTGACCAACTGGGTAAAAATTATGTTCACTTTAAAAAAATTCATGATGAATTAAATCCAAAGTACATATGTACTTGTCTAGAAACTAAATTGCTGTGATAAATGCTTTGAGAGAGAGAACTTGGAATGAAAGTGACAATTTCCCTTCTCTTTTTGTGGAGAAGAGTGAGCATTAGAGCCATTATATGGCTTGCTAACTGTAATTTTCTTAAAAAATAAAACCAGATTAAAACCAAAACCAAAAAAACATCTCCACCTGCAACATTCTAGGACTATCACATAAGGCTCCTGCCTGCCAGGTCAGATCTCAGATTTCGGTATGGAAAAACTGCTGCTAAATAGTTTTCAGCACCCCTGGTTTTAGTAAAGGGATTTCCTTTCCAGTATCCCCACCCTGACAGTTTTACAGGTGTGAAATCCTCCGCCAATTCTAGTTTCAGCCTCTTTGGGAAACGTTAATATGCTTCAAGGCCATGAACAGCTACCTTGAAGAGCTTCTTTAAGCAGTGTGCCCTGTGAAAAGCTAAAACACCCTGCACTGAAGGGAGGCAGGGCAGGAAGCAGAGGAAGCAACCTACCCCAAAGGTGTTCTGCTCATTCATTAAAAGGTAGGAGAACACAGCCTTGTCCGAGAATGTTGGGATGGCCCCTCGCCCCATCCTCTTCAACTTCAGTCTTAAAGGTTTACAGAACTATCTGCTTCCCAAGAGCAGCCCCTGCCTGCCTTGCAGGTTGTACCTGGGATCGCTCAGGAGCGCTGCCCGGTGTTACCAGCCCTTGGGAAAGAATCATAGTGGAGTGGGATGGCACTGGAAGTGGGATCACACCTGGAAGGGATTTCAGAGGACATTCGAGAAGGGGGCTGGTTCTAACTTGTGCTCCAAGGAGGCCCTAAAGGTTCCTTATAGCGCCACTGCTATGGAGAGGTTCAAGTGGGACCCAGGAGTCCAGGCCATCCCATCCCTCCCATAAGAGAAACTCTGCTGTCTGAATTCTATATAATGGGGTTCCATGTGTGATTAAAAAAAAAAAAAAGGCTTCCTGAGCTTTAAGACTGGTTGGGCACCACTGATCTCCTCTGGTCCTCTATCTCACAGTTGAGGAACGGGGCCTGGAGAAGTGACGTTTTGCTTCATGCCAGTCTCCTGTTCTCTCATTCTTTTCAGTGCCCCTGGTTATTAGTGACATGTGTCACCTGCACTGACAAGAAGCTTCTCCTAAATACTGGAGCCACATGAAGCCTCCTCCTTTGGTATATACCTGAGAGCACTGGCACAGAACAACTGTCTGTTCACTTGTCAGACTGTATGCCACCCTTGGGGAAAATAAGGTTATCCCATCTCTGCTTGCCAGTGAGGTTTCTTAGAGTGCTGCAGCTCTGCCACTGTTCTTGAGGTCCTTGCTCTCCTGGCAAATGAGACTGGGAGTGACCCTGCCACTCAATATTAACAAAAGCTCATAGGTAGCACTGGCTATCCAGGAAAACCAATGTGGCACAAGAGTGGCTTCGGAGTGTCACAGCCCAAAGCTGGCCATGACACCTAGTATCCTGAAGTCTGAGGCAGTGGTTTGGAGCCTTGAGCCAGGAGTGGCCTGGAAGACCTATCAAGGGCATGCCAGCCTTACTGACACAGCAGAGCCTCCATCATTCAGATGACGACTCTCAGAAGACAAAGGGAGCTAAGCTAACTCATCTGAAACTAAACCTGCTCAAATAAGATGAAACTGGAGAGAGAAAACCTGAGCCTATTCCCAGTTCTTGCTCACTGTGATGGTTTAGCCAGCACAAGCACTTTCTTCACAGAGTCTCACAGTAATACAGTCACAACATAAAGAAAGCACACTCCTGTTTCAAATAGGAATGCTAAAGTAATTCATTTTGGAAATAAAAGCCAAGACCTGGAATAAGGACAAAATCAAACATTTGCCTTCAATTATTTCTACTGCGTAAGTAAATCAAAAGAATGAAGGCTCCGAGCTTGCCCCTTGCCAAAAATGTTAAACTAGGAGTTGGAAGAAAAACTCCACTCAGGGCAGGTTTTATTTCCCTTTAACCTCAAAAGAAAAATCTGAAATAATTTTTATTTTGAAACTGGTACTGAAACATTTTAATATACCTCTTTGGGTTTTGATGGATAAAGAAAGAAGTTTCAAGCACTATCTTTTGCAAGGTTGCTAAGGAAACCATTTGTGCCCTGAATGATGAGTCAGAACTGTTAAGTGCTGGCTTATGAGACGGAAATTACAGAAATCAAGAGTGGCTACATCTGTACAATGATTTATTAACATAAATCATGTTAAGAAATCATTTATTTCTCGACGAAACTCTAGAGTGGTCCTTGGGGGTACATTCAGTTCCTATCAATGTTGAGTTTTTAGGTTTGGGGGTTTATCTGGTTTGTCTGGGGAGATGCGCGCGCGCGCGCGCGCGCACACACACACACACACACACACACACACACACACACACACACACACATACACACAGACACATGGTGCTGGGGAAGCCTGAGGGCGACAGCCCCACACAGCTGCTCCACCCGCCATGCCTCTTGCACTCTGATCACAGCATGAAGCTGGTGTGTGGTTTAGGAAATATTCTAGCTTCCACTTCAATCAATTCAATTCTCAAGGTCCTTCTTAAAGCTTTCTAGTCTCTTCAAATAGACTACAAATCATCCACCTAAGAACCTAGAGAACAGAAAACTTCAACGTTTGCAGCCATAACCTTTCTGGGGGTGCACTCCCTTCTGCTAGGAGACCCAGAAGACCTCAGACAGAAATACCTATACTCAGAGTGACATAAATTCAGGCCCAGCTCAATAAACACCTATTCCAATCCTCAGGGGTGTTAGACTCCACACTTTATAGAACAAGAAAGGAGAGAGCCTTAAGTGAGTTTCCAAAGGTCCTACAAGCTGAGACAAGTACACAAACCTTTCCACGTGGTCACATAAAGGTCTAGGTGACACACAAACATACACGCTGGACAGGTAATCAGGACTTGGTGCAGAGAGACTGGGTTTTAGAGAAGACATTTACAGTCTGGAATTCTGAGATAAAATAGAAGGCTTTATGAAGTCAAGAGAGTTTGGAAAGTTCTGAAGGTGTGTGGGTAGACTTAGATTGCTGGACTGAAGCAGCAGCTGCACGTTTACTTTTGGGGGTGTGGCGATGAGAGTGACTGTCTATCAGGCAGTTTCTCTGAGTGAAGAGAATACCGTATGTGGCCAGTAGGTTTGCTGGACAGGGTCAGGAGCAAACGGGGCCATTTCTGAGAAGAGGAGGACCCTCTGGACAGAAGACAGTAAAACCCTTGTGGAAAATGTTCTAGCTTTCCATAGGAGCCACAGGTGTCTCTGCACAGTTTCCAAGAAGTCATATCGCCTAAGTGATGTTAAGGGAATCATGCACTCTGAGCAGGATACAGCAGAAGAATAAACAGCTGTAGGGGTAGGACCATGTTAATAGAAACCATGACTAATGAGACGTGGCTGCAAGGACAGAGCATTGTCAAACACTGTGGACCAGTTATTAGGGAAATGGGATGATAGCAGGAAGTGAGACTCAGTGAAGAGCAGCCAGTAACCGACACTTTCTGGAAAGCGTGACTACGGTTAACAGCCCCATCATGTCTGGCTTGTTTCTAATTGCCATCTACCCTGAGCTCTGTCTTGTACCTTAAAACTCTTCTGTGATTCAGGAGTTGGGCTTTCAAGGTCGATTAGTTTCTTTAGATCTTCTTCAATGGTGGACTTGGAGGTTGGCTTAGGAGATGCCCGGAGGTCTCTGGTTGAGGCACGCAGCCTGGTGTGGGCTATTTCATTGCCATCACTCTGATGACGCCTGGAAAAAAAGGGAAGAGATGATAGATACCAACTCAACAAGGTTGGCTCAAGGGCACGATAGGTTCTAAAGAATGTAAGTCAATAGAGAAATATTATGTGGAGAAACAGATAATTACTTCTGCTTATATCAGAATCTACTCATATAAACGCTTACTGAAGAAATAAAACCAATTTGAAACACAAAATAAAATCTGATGAATAAGTCACTCTTTTCAAGAAAGCTATTAGTTTTTCTAAGCCAAAATTAGCAACAGGTTTACTAAAAGACCACAAGGTATACATCCAAAATGCAACCTTTGCACAAATGAAAACAAAATAATTGAATGAATCATTTAATGTTTTGCTGTACTACCTTGTCAAAAAGTCCTTTATTTTCAGGGGTACTCACTCACTTTCTAATATTCCCTCTGGTGCCTACTGGCCTAGTTAAGAACTACATGGGAAGGCTGTGATTAATATAATCAAAGGGACTAGTATGGTCTTAGCACCAGAGGGGCAATTATTCTGAAGTGTATCCTTCAAACACACTCCTTTTGAGATCTAAGATTCTCAAATCCTAACATTTTGCAATACATCTTGTTTAAGGAACGAGGCAGAGAAATAATTTAAGAAAATATTACTTACGAAAAAACATAATAATCCCACCAACAGACCAACTCCTCCCAACCCCCTAGCCTGGTCTCTTTTGTTTTAAGAGATTACTCCAAGGCTTTCTATTCTCCATCATGTTAAAAGCAAGCCACCAGCAAGGGAAGCAAAATAACTCTTACTTTCTCGTGTCCATAAATCCCACGGAGTTTATGGTTCCTTCAGGTTTTTTCCATCCAATTAGGTACTTGCTAGTAGCGCCCTGGCGAGGGTAAAAACTCCTAGGACCAGAGGAGGAGGAGGAGGAGGAGGAGAAGGACGGTGCGAGCTGTGAGGGGGCGGCTGGATGAAGCTCTTCTTTAGGTGAACTTCGGGCACTGGTGAAAACCACTGGGCTGGCAGAGTGTCGGGAGCTCATGGTACTGAGGAGAAGCAGGGCAAAGACGTGTATCTCAGGATCATTATGTCAGCTATGAAAGTGTTGCCCGGGGTACGGGTGATGGCTGGGTTGAACAACAGTGAATTTTTCATGAACTATTAACAGCGATGGCTGGCTGGCCTTCCTGGCTTTCTCACTATAATTTAAATGTCTGCTCTCAAAATGACAGATGGCTACTAGTGCTTCGTCTGCACTTTAAAAAGTAAAAATACTTAAGACTGTCAGGGACACTTTCAAACACACTGGCACCACTGAAGTTTGTCACAGAAGTTTGGCAGTGGCAAGAGACAGGAGAAAGAGAAGCAAGAGGTCTACCATCTCCATGCCTCTGTCTTGCTTTCTTCACAACTAGGGATTTTGGTGATGCTCTCTAGGACCAAGCTGGGGAGGGGAGAGGAGACTGACAGGGCTATGGCTCTTCAGACTCACATCCAAGGCCAGTGGGCACAGTGAGCGCTCCCTCCCCATGGCAGCTGGCATTCATATTGGCTCTGGAGCCTGCTCATCAATATATTTGAAACATCAGTTAAAGATTACAAAACTAGGGCTGGGTGCGGTGGCTTATGCCTTAATCCTAGCACTTTGGAAGGCCGAGGTAGGCGGATCATCTAAGGTCACGAGTTTGAGACCAGTCTGACCAACATGGCGAAATCCCGTCTCTAAAAAAATACAAAAATTATCTGGGCATGGTGGTGTGTGCCTGTAATCCCAACTACTCAGGAAGCTGAGGCAGGAGAATCACTTGAACCTGGGAAGTAGAAGTTGTGGTGAGCCAAGATTGCACCACTGCACTCCAGTCTGGGTGACAGAGAGAGACTCCATCTCAAAAATAAAAAAGATAATAAAACTAAAGTCTACATGACTAAAGAGTCCAAAATTTAGGGGTTTCAAGAATTCCAGAACAGAAAAAGGCAGGATTTTCAAAATAAGGTATGAGAGTTTTAGTTAACTAAAACTCATATAAACGTAGAAGGCCTTTAACTGTAGGATTTTCATACTTCCTGCCCAGTGGTCTCACAGGACCACACTATTTGAGCCTTTCTGAGTTCTCCAGCATGGGGTGAAACCAAAGATGGCTGACTCTTGCTACAACAGACTTTCAGTTATTTTTACTTGAGGTTTAATTAATAGTATGTGGTCCCAAAGCATTCCTCAATGGCACTTTCATTTGCCAAAAACGAATGGTCCTGACCTAAATAAAGTATGGACTTTAGTTAATAATACTGTATCAACATTGACTTGGGGAGGAAGATAACTGAATAGAACCCTCTAACAACTGTCCCTCCACAGGAACACCAACTTGAACAACTATCCACACAATAAAGCGCCTTCATAAGAATCCAAAATCAGGTGAGCGATCACAGTACCTGCTTGTCACATCATATCAAGGGGAAAGAGTCACTGAAGAGGGTGGTAAAGATGATCCTGCATCGCCTACGCCCCCTCCCCCACCCTGGCACAGCAGCTTGGAGAGAGAATCTGTGCACATCAGGGAGGGAGAGGGTGTGGGACTTTGCATCGGAACTCACTGCTGGCCTGTCTCAGCAGAGCACAACACTGAGCAGAATTCTGCTGGCTCCCACGGACAGAGCATTTAGACCTGCTCTGGGTCAGAGGGGAATTCTCAGCCAGAGGGAGGAAGCTGAGTCCCAGCTGGTTCCGCCACCCAATACCGTGCTATCTTCAGGTCTGACCCCGTGCAGTGCCAGCTGTGGTGGCCATGGGAGTGCTTGAATCACCTTCCCCAACTCCAGGCAACCCAGCACAGAGAGAGACTACTTCTGAGAGGGAAGAGAGAAGAGACATTGCTTAGCAACCCAGAGAATTCTCCCTTATTTTGCCCAAACCCATCAAGGCAGCGCCTCTTGGAGTTGGTGAGAGTTAAAGCGTTCCTGGACTGAGGGCGCCCCCTGGTGCTGATACATCTACAGTGATCACAAGCTTAGATCACAATAGTCCTATCTGAATACATGGAAAGCCTTCTCCGGAAGAACCAGTATAAACAAGCCCAGGCTGCCAAAATTGGAATAAATACCTAACTCTTCAATGCCCAGACACTGATGAATGTACACAGGCATCAGGAACATCCAGGAAGACATAACTCCATCAAATGAACCAAATAAGGCACCAGTGATCAATCCCAGAGTGACGCAGAATTCAGACAGAGAATTCAAAATACCTGTCCTTAAGCAAGTTCAATAAACTTCAAGATATCACAGAGAAGGAATTCTGAATTCTATCAAAAATTTAACAAAGAGATGGAAATAGTAATTTAAAAATCAAGCAGAATTTCTGGAGTTGAAAAATTGAATTGACAAACTGAAAAATGTACCAGCTTCTCAACAGTGGAATTGATCAAGCAGAAGGAAGAACTAGTGAGCTCAAAGACAGGCTACATGAAAATACACAGTCACAGGAGAAAAAAGAAAAAAGAATAAAAAAGAATGAAACATGCCTACAAGAGCTAGAAAATAGACTCAAATGGGTAAATTTGTTTTTCTTTTCTTTTTTTTTTTTTTGAGAGTCTCCACCCAGGCTGGAGTGCAGTGGCACTATCTTGGCTCACTGCAATCTCCGCTGCCAGGTTTTCTGCTTCAGCCTCCTAAGTAGCTGTGATTACAGGCACCTGCCACCACGCCCGGCTAATTTTTGTATTTTTAGTGGAGACAGGGTTTCACCATGTTGGCCAAGATGGTCTCAAACTCCTGACCTCAGGTGATCTGCCAGCCTTGGCCTCACAAAAAGATAAGGATTACAAGCGTGAGTCACCGTGCCCGTACTGTCAAAGGGGTAAACCTAAGAGTTATTGGCCCTAAAGAGGATGTAGAGAGAGAAAGAGATCGGGGCACAAAGTTTATTCAAAAGAATAATGAACATTTCCAAACCTGGAGAAAGATATAAATACCCAGGTACAAGAAGGTCACAGAACTCCAAAAGGGTCCAACCCAAATAACACTACTTCAAGCATATATTAATCAAACTCTCAAAGGTCAAGGATAAAGAAAGGATATCTGAAAGCAGCAAGAAAAAAGAAGCAAATAACACAAAAAGGAGCTCCAATACATCTGGCAGCAAACTACTTGGTGGAAACCTTATAGGCCCACAGAGTGTGGGATAACATACTTAAAGTGCTGAAGGAATACTGATTCTCAAGCTATAACAAATGTACTACACTAATGTAAGATGACGCCAACAGGGGAAACTTGGTGAGGGGTTTATGCGAACTCTGTCTTTGCAACTTTTCTGTAAATCTGAAACTATTTTGATATTAAAAAGTCCCACAATAGGCCAGGTGCAGTGTCTCATGCCCGTAATCCCACGACTTTGGGGGCTGAGGCGGGCAGATCACCTGAGGTCAGGAATTTGAGACCAGCCTGGCCAACATGATGAAACCCTGTCTTTACTAAAAACACAAAAATAGCTGGGTGTGGTGGCACATACCTGTAGTCCCAGCTACTTGGGAGGCTAAGCCAGGAGAATCGCTTGAACCTGCGAGGCAGAAGTTCCAGGGAGCCTAGATCAATAAACACTGGTGCTCAACATCATCAGTTACCAGGAAAATGCAAATTAAAACCACAATGAAGGACCACTACACACCTACCAGAATGGCTACATTAAAAAGACTTATAATATCAAGTGCCAGAAAGGATGTGAAGCACTAGAGCTCTCATACACTGCTGGCTGGAGTGCTACTTGTTACCACCACTTTGGAAAACTAGTTCAGAGGCTCTACTAAGTTGAACATACGTATATTCTTGACATGGCTATTGTATTCCTAGAAACTCAAAAGAAACACATATGTCTGTGTACCAAAGGACATGTACAAGAATTCTTAGTATCGGCTGGGTGCAGTGACTCACACCTGCAATGCCAGCACTTTGGGAGGCTGAGGTGGACAGATTACTTGAGCTCAGGAGTTTGAGACTAGCCTGGGCAACATGGCAAAACCCTGTTTCTATAAAAAATAAAAAAATCAGCCAGGTGTGGTGGTGTGTGCCTGTAGACCCAGCTACTTGGGGGGCTGAGGTGGGAGGATTGCTGAAGCTCAGGATGTCGAGGCCGCAGTGAGCCAAGTTCACACCACTATACTCCAGCCTGGGTGACAAAATGAGACTCTATCTCAAAAAAATAAAAGAAGAGGAAAAAGAAAAAACAAAGATTCTGAATATCCCAAATTGGAAACAATCCAAATATTCATCAACAGTAGAGTGGATAAATAAGCCGCTATATTCTCACACTGTAAATATAATATAGCAATGGGGATAAGCTAATGTTACCTGCAACACATGGATAAAGCTTAGCAACATAATGTTGACTTAAAGACGCAGGACACAAATTAATACACATAGTATGATTCCATTTATATTCAGTCCCAAAACAGACAAAATAAAGCTATGATTTTCTTAATTTTTGTTTTTGAGACAGGGTCTTGCTCCGTCGCTCAGGCTAGAGTGCAGTGGTGCAACCATAGCTCACTATAGCCTCAGACTCCTGGGCTCAAGGGATCCTTCCACCTTAGCCCGCCAAGTAGTCAGGACTACAAGTGCGCATTGCCACACCTGGCTTACACATGTATTCTTAAAAGGATAACTGGTTAAATAAGATCAACCCCAATTCCGGTTTTATCTATGAACACAATGGGCTGACGCTAGCTCCCAGGTGTGAAATGCCAGTGCACTTCTTTTCACTAGTGGTTATAACTGAGACAGCCCCACTTAACAATTGATTAGATTTAAGCACAAAGGTATGAGAGAAACAAATGAACAATCCACCGGTATGGCTTTCTTCTTTAACGCACACAACTCAGAGCATGACATTGTGCACTTTCGTACACATGGCCTCTAATTCAGTGGGCCTGTCAGCATCACCTGGGAGCTCTTCTAAAGCATACTTTCTTGTGTTCCAATCCTAGATACTTAATTTAGTAAAGGAGGAATGATGCCTGGAAGATTAGGTAAAATATCCTCCAAGTGTTCACAGCAGCTGAGGCCTACTGCTCACTCACATCCAGCTGAATTATACACACTGTTATGACGGTCAAAATCCAGTTCCATATTGTCTAGATGAAGAAGGTGAAGTCATGGTAGCAGTGTTTCTCAGGCCACAGAACGTGGCCACCTGTATGTACTGATGCAACTGGGGAATCCTGGGCTTGTGTTATATCTTCCGGAGCCCCAGAAATCTGTATTTTAACACACTTCCAAAGTATTCTCATGTTTTTTTGGGTTGAAGAAATACTGCATTAGCCCCTCAACTCCTCCCACTCTAAAATGAGTCTGTCTCTGGGCACAGCTGTGGGTGGGCTCCTTGCAGCTGACCGACCGACCCACTGGCCTGAGACTGCATCAAGGGATGTGCACCTATGCACTTCGCCTAAGAATCTCTGACGTGGATTAAATTACAATACAACTAACATGAAGCTATCAGCTTCATACTTTTTAAGGGGAGCTGTGTGACTGGGCCCTTTCATTATCCTGGAAATTTCATGTTAATTTAATAGGTTTCAATTTCATTTTACTCAGAGAGTTAAATCTCTTCATAGGAATTACATAAGAAGGGAATGAACCAATAATATCTAACAAAAAAGCATTAGATATAACAGGAAATAATAACTGCAATATCTATACTTCTCTCAATGTATAAGAAGTGAGTTTAACTGAGTATGGTCAAATTGGAATCACTAGAAATGTACTCAAGGTGTCTCTAAATTCTACATGAAGAAACTACTAACTTTAATTTTTCTATAAGCTATAGGGCATTTCTCCTTTCCTAAAAAGGAACAACCTTAGATTCTGTTTGGCCATGTCAGGATGTTAATTTTGAAAAGGAAGAGAGGATACACAAGTACATGATACCCCATGTAAAAGAGGCCGGGTGCAGTGGCTCATACCTGTAATCCCAGTACTTTGGGAGGCCGAGGTGGGCAGATCACGAGGTCAGGAGATCAAGACCATCCTGGCCAACGAGGTGAAACCCCTCTCTACTAAAATACAAAAAATTAGCCAGGTGTGATGGCATGCACCTGTAGTCCGAGCTACTCGGGAGGCTGGGAGGCTGAGGCAGGGGAATTGCTTGAACCTAGGAGGCAAAGGTTGCAGTGAGACAAGATCACGCTACTGCACTCCAGCATGGCGACAGAGCGAGACTGTTTCAAAAAGAAAGAAAGAAAGACAGACAGACAGACAGACAGAAAGAAAGAAAGAAAGAAAGAAAAGAGAGAGAGAAAGAAAGAAAGAAAAAGAAAGAAAGGAAGAAAGAGAGAGAAAGAAAGAAAGAAAGAAAAAGAAAGAAAGAAAAGAAAGAAAAGAAAGAAAGAAAAGAAAAGAAAGAAAGAAAGAAAGAAAGAAAGAAAGAAAGAAAGAAAGAAAGAGGCAATGAGGTCACCGAGGATCTGGGACAGCCTGAATCTGTCCAAACTTCTTATCTTGACCTGACGCTCAAATGAAACCATGGACCACATGTGCTGCAATCTGTTGATTTTACATTCCCAGCTATGGCAAAGCTTTATAGGAGGGGATGCTAGATGACCAATCTGCAAAAAAGATGCTACTCTCAGCGGGTGCTGCTTTACAAGGAGGACCTACATCTATTTGCTGACTTTGCCAAGCGATGAGCCACCCAGGATTGGGAAGCCTGAATGTCATCAATCAAGGCCCTGAGTGCTGAACCTATGAGGCCTGAGGAGACCATTATGAATTCCTGCATCGTCACTGAGACCATCATATCCTGTGAAAAACATCTGCCAGCCACTGTCTGGGCTGTAGAAAGCTGCTGATGGGAAAACTTGGAGTCATCTACTATTTAGGCATGGCAAGGGGGTTTCAGACAAGCTTGGCATGCTAAAGATGATATTTTCAGGAAGCGGAGAGCAGCAATTAGTCACCTGTCAAATGGCTGTGGCAAAATCTGGGCAAAGGCTGAATGCTGGTCTAATACCAAGGGGAGGAGAGCTGATCGGGTTTCCTGTGATTGCTTGTACAAATAACAAGCCTTTGGGTGACAGATAATGTGGAGGATAATGATTAAGGAGGACTCCTCCCACGGTGTTCAGCACTAGCCAATTCTGTACTCTATCCAATAGAGTACGGAACACAATTTAGAAGACACTAATTCCAAAGGACTGGGGGGAAAACAAACAAGTGAAGTAGGGATGATTAAGTTGACAAAGAAGATATCCAAGTGACTGCAGTAAAGAAAAATTGTCCATCTATAAAAGGCAGATATTTAACAGTATAAGGGCATACTAATACATACAGCATAGGGAAATGAGTGGCTAGCTATATGCAGCAGCAGAAGCCTCAGGGATCATTGTGGACCAGAAGCTGAAAAGCCTGTAATGCTAAGCTATTTAATAAGGAGCTAACAAGATATCTATGAACATTATCATTTTATTGGCCATAGCTGAGAAGAGTGTCATGTGCAGGTTTGGCATCTAAAAAGGATAAACAAAACAAAGCCGGAAGCTTGAGAAGAGAAAATATGATTATAGGATGAAACACACAAAGTGTAGTTCTAAGAGCTGTGGGAGATACCTGCCTGTTAAAAGAAAAGTCACTAGAAAAGTGTTAAGGCAGGTGATAAAGAGTTTACAAAAGGAAATGACAAAAAACCTTTGGTCTTAAAATGACATTTACAGTCTGCAATACATTTGATAATCTTTTTTATGTTCAACAAACATATAAAAACAGCCATTTAGTAGGTGGAACAGGACTTTGGTTTGGTGGTACTAGGCTATGCTAATGTGTATGACACAGCACATTACCAGCTGCAGGTTTTATCCATCAGTCACTTAGTTTCTGACCTGCTCTCTATTGTGTAGACTGAACAAGCTGACTGCTGAAATGCAGTTTGCTGGCCAGTGAACTGAAAGATGCAATAGTAAGCCGTCTTCATTTGTCACCATGTGCTTGTATCTGTTTAATTTGTGCACCTTAAGATCCTACGGTGTATTCCATGGCCAATATGCCATCTCCTAGATTACAGATGAGGGACAAGCCAGGTGAAATGGTACAACTGGCCACAGGCCACATAGCTGATCAGTGGTAGAACTGAGACTTGAACCAGGGTCTCAGGTTCCAAATCTATTTTCCCTATGTTCCTCTCTCAACTTGCCTGGGGGTAGAGAGCTATACCAAATTTTCCTTCTTTCTTTTTTTGCAAATGAACACCTTATAGTCAATAATCTACGTCCAATAACTAGGTTAAGGCAAAAAGGGCCAACCACATGTTCTCAGAATCTTAGATGTCAAAAGTCTTCATGAGAAAACACTCAGCTCATAAAAAAAAAATTATCTCTTAATTGTGTATTTGAGCTGTAGCTAGAGGAATGGAATTAAATATTGAAAAGGGAGAGGACTTATTACATACTGAAATTATTTAGAAAAGTTGTGTGGGCCAGGCTCAGTGGCTCATGCTGGTAATTCCTGCACTTTGGGAGGCCAAGGTGAGAGGACTGCCTGAGCATACGAGTATGAGACCAGCCTGAACAACATGGTGAGACCCTGTCTCTACAAAAGTATTAAAAATTAGCTTAGCATGGTGGTGCATGCCTGTAGTCCTAGGTACTCAGGAGGCTGAGGCGGGACGATCACTTGAGCCCAGGGGGTCGAGGCTATAGTGAGCTACAGGGCCACCACTGAACTCTAGCTTGAGTGACAAAATGAGAGACCCTGTCTTAAAAGACAGAGAGAGAGAGAGAAAAGCTGTGAAATCTCTTGAGATTATTTTTTTCATCCCCCCCACCCCGCAACAAACCAATTGTATGAATTCTCATCCTGGTAGAATGCTTTACATATGACAAAGAATGGGCTCTCTGCCCTTTCTGAATTCCTTTGGGCCTTATGATTTAATGACACTTGAAGAATTTGGGCTTGCTATATCAACTGAATGAATGGATTAGTTGCTTCATAGAACAAAGTAAAAAAATGTGTTGTTAGTGAGATCTGCATCAAGCATCTGTGGCTTGACAGAGGGCTCATTTTCTCAAGGTTCACTTGAACTTTCTTCCTCGGTGGTTCTAGTTTTCAGTCTTTGAGGTTACTAAAAGTAACTGGTTCTGGATAAAATAACCACTCACCCCCCAAAAGCTGGAAGAGGTGTGGCAAGATCGCTTAGGCCAGATCACCTGGAGTTCTGTTGTGTAACAGCAAGATATTACACAATTGTGAATGTTCATTGTGTGCAGTGACACAAAGCAAAAACTACCAATTAAAATGATCCATACCCACAACCTAGGCTAAAGCAAATAGAGCTAACCACATCTCTTAAGAGAAGTTCTGGTTTTGTTATGTCAGAGGTTGAACTTTCAAATTCTGAGTTAGTCCATAATATTCAGAAAAATAACATTCTCATCTTAAGGAAAAAATATAAAAGAGAGGCAATTAATTGTTAGTAACTTAAAAAAAAATTCCAGGCAGAAAAGATTTAGAGAAGGAAATGTTACAGATAAAGACAACGAAGTAACTTCCAAACAAAAACGGAAGGCATATTTCTCACATACATAGGATGACAACGAGGGTGCAGAGAACAAAATTTAAACACACCAGGGCATACACGGAGGCACACAGACCGCCCAGTGTGCCAGAGTAGCCTGAGGCAGTCCTAATGTTCAGTGTAAACCACACACGCGAAGGCTTTCTTTTCCTCAACTCTCAAGAAACACAGCTTTTGTGGCATGAACAGTTAACTTATTAGGTCAACCAGAAAAAGCACATTCATGAAATGGAACTGTGCTGACAACTGTGGGCAGGCATTTTTCTTGGTCTTTAACCAGTTCTTCCAGTGATAATGTCAGACACTGACCAACATATATCTAGATCCTGACTGATATTTGCAAAGAAGCTGTTCTGAAGTTCTTCCTTGTCATACTTGGTAGAGTTTAAAAACTTTTATGTAGACATGACTTTACGAAGACTTCATGCTACACAAGGACTCTATGTATGCTCTCATGACTACCCCTAGAAGCACTGCAGCTCTGTGCGAATACTGATGCATCCATACAATAACCTTCAAAATAGTGGTTTTCCAGGAGCCAGGAGTTGAGGATTTATGTAACTTTTGAACTGGTTTATTGAGTCATCAGGCAAAAAACATAAAAGAAAAGTTACTCTTTCTTTGTTTTTTTCCAGACAGTGTCTTGCTGTGTTGCCCAGATTGACCTCTAACTCTTGGGCACAAATGATCCTCCTGCCTCAGTCTCCTGAGCAGCTGGGACTATAGGCGCTTGCCACCGTGCCCAGCTAGTTATTTCTATTTGCTCATTGGCATGTATTGAGTATCAATCTATTGTGTTCATGTTGGCACAGACTATGCAAATATACTTAGGATGAACATATTGGGTGACAAATCGTGTTGTACTGACTGGATGGCAGTAAAAAGGTATATGTGATCACATAAGTGGGTAGTAATTGGCTACAGGTATCTGAGGGGGCTTTAGGGAAGCAAGAGGAAGCCAGTTTTGAGACCTGGAGAATGGCAGGCTAACAACCGTGGACACCAAAACAAGTCAGGCCAGTCAGTTACAGAAGAGATGTCTATTGTGCAAGCCTGAGGTAGGGCTTTTAGCTTTCTCATGTGTGGTCTTAAATTAAGCTCCAACATCTGAAACAGCACTGGTCAGCAGGACTAGAGCATTTTGGACTGACTGAGGAGGTCCTTGATTGCCACACAAACTGGCACTGCCTACTGCCAAGGCAAGAACCCTAAGAAGAAAATGAATGCTGCTGGTAAGAATGTCCTTAAATTACTACTATCTTCACCTCTCCTAGGCTTACCACTAATCATTTTTTTTCTAGTGGTTCATTTTAAGATCTGAAAGTGAAACATCCATTACCAAAAAATAAAATAAAATAAATTTTCTCCCTAAATTTCCAAGCTTCATAGATAGACATATTCTAGGGAGCAATAATTTAGAGCAAGTGATACCTTTTTAGTTATAGAAAGTTATCAGTATGTGTAATGACATTTAAATATAGCAACTCTATGTAATTACCAACCTGTATTAATGCAGCTCTCATGAGGAGCTACACAAAATCTGCATGATCATCAAGAGGGAAACTAGAGGACAGAGGAGGTAGGAATGGAGCCCAGCCAGAAAGATGCAGTGAAACTTAATCACTGTAATTTAGACTTTGTCACTGAGTCCCAGGTACAAGCTCTTTTAAGCACTGTCAAGACATCTCTACATTAATTGCTGTTCCTGTCTTCTGAGGACACAAACACTCTAATTTGCTGTGATTTTAGTTTTTCTATAGCAATGTGCATTTGGTGGCTAAGTCCCCTTTCCTCCAGAAAAGGCAGGCTGCTAAAGCTCTGATTATCCAACTCACTCTGCCAAGATCAACATACCAAAGTCTCAAAACATCCCTACTTACCAGAGTCTAGAAATGAATGTCACTCAACAAATGAGTGGGTGAGAAGCTCTGCCACCCTCCCTGGACGGCCACATTCTTCTCTTCTCTAGTAAGTTTGACTTTCAATAGGAGAGTTATTTCTAAAGGATGATTTCAATGATTCTGCATTCTTCCAGTTAGAAGCAGAAAATTAGGTAATCCTTTGAGGCCTTCAGGCAGCTCCAGTCAGCACATTCAGATAATGCAAACTCAGGTGCTTTTTTCAGGGAGCTTTGTTGATCCCCTGGGATTTGTTAGATAATGGGACAGCCACACATTCTGTGCTTCGGTTTCAGGGGCCCAGCTCTTTCCAACCTCACTCCATGGTGATGCCATTTGAGACAAGATCTCTATAACCAACTTTCTTCTGCCATCACATTGGACCAGAGAAATATTTTTAGATGGAAGATATTCTTAAAAAAAGGCATCCTCTTTTCAAAATGACAGATTGAAAACCAAAGAAATACGAGTCAAACTAAACTTAAAAACCAGAGAGAAACTATTCAGATCTGCAAAATGTTCTAAGTCAATGCACAATCTACTCAGATGGGGATGTGCCAAGAACAGCCAGCGAGTGTCTTGTGTGATTCTGTCTATATGGTTATGGCATCTGATGCCCACTTCCTGTTCTACTTTGGCAAACACATCTCTTACACCATTTGCATCAAACAATCTACTATCTTAATTGTGGAACAGAATACATAGTACTCAAGAATACTGAGACTACTTTCCCAATTTCATTTTGCTTGGAAGCCATGAGTTTCCAGACCTATCACCACCATTTTGAGATCTGCAATGTGGTAGCAGTAAACAGAAACAACACTCGTGAAAGGCTTCAGCTTCATACCACAGGGCCTGACATTTTAAATGAAGGGAAACTCAATGATAAGTAATGATAGAAACTCCATGAGAAAACGGAATACTTAGCTGGTCAAGTGAAAGGAATCTAAATTAAGTAGAAATTAAGTAGAGGATGTCCTCTCTCCTTAAGGTTATCTGGGGTTTACTGACAGATTATGGGCCTGGATTTCCATTTGAAAAATAAAAACTAAATTAAGCCTCTCTACTATTTTTCTCTTTTCTTTTCTCTCTCTCTATTTCTTTCTTTCTTTCTCTTTTTCTTTTTTTGAGACAGAGTCTCACTCTGTTGCCCAGGTTGGAGTGCAGCTGCATGATCTTGGCTCACTGCAACCTTTGCCTCCTGGGTTCAAGCAATTCTCCTGCCTCAGCCTCCCAAGTAGCTGGGATTACAGGTGCCCACCACCACGCCCGGCTAATTTCTGTATTTTAGTAGAGATGGGGTTTCACCATGTTGGCCGAACTGGTCTCAAACTCCTGACCTCAAGTGATCTGCTCACCTCGGCCTCCCAAAGTGCTGGGATTACAGGTGCGAGCCACCATACCCAGCCTTTACTACTTTTCTTGAGGTCATAATCATAACAGACCCAGAAGATAGCAAGGCTAGATGCTCTCACACATTGATCAATGACTGACAACAACTGAAGGTAAAAGGAGAAAGCACACACAGATTAACAGGCCTAAAAAGACAGTGATGGAATCCTTCTTCCCTATATGGATCTTGTCACATTTGGGATTTTAGGCTCAAATCAAGAGGAATTGACAAACAGTATTTATCTAGAGGCGTGATCTCCAAGGATACAGGGGAATGTGTACTTTCCTATTCTGAAAGGTGTGTCTAATTTTAGCTACACGTTTGTGTTGGACATCCCCTACTCTCAACCCATCGCTGCCAGGAGCCAATTACTGAAAAAAAGTTACTATGAAAGTATCAGGTAAGTGAGGTTCTCGGCTAGAGAGGCATGTAAAGGATGTGCCTGGCATCATAAACGATGCTCTGTTACTCAGAAAAGACTCCTTTCTTTTAAATATATGGTCAATATTTTAAAAACGTAGTCTTCAAAAGCTTGTCCCAGTATATATTCCCTATCACTCACCAAAAGCCAACATTACAAAATTACAAATTTCCTCTCAAATTGTGGTAGCCAGGAAAATTAAAAAAAAAAAAAAAAAAAATCAAATCCAACTTAAAAAAGAATGAATCTGCAAAATTTTCTCACAGTTTAAAATAATGCACTAAAATTGCAGGATTAAAGTATTTTGAAGGCAAGTAAAAGACATTAAACATATAAAAATAATTGTCACTGCAGAAAAACCTTTTCTTATACACTATTGAGCAAAGTAAAGTGGGCTGAGGCCAGGGACCTGGGCTTAAGTCTGCGCTGGGCATCGGAGAGACAGCGGGGAAGGTTACCTTGTGTGGGAAGCAGCATCGTTTATACTGAAGGTGCTGTTCTCCCTTGTCAGAGGGCTCGAGCCGGCTTGGCTCTTGCTGTGTATGTCTAAGCTCAGGGAAGACTCTGCTTTCCGGTCCAGGCCGTGGCTCTCTGTCTCCAAAGTCCGATCTGCCATGGAGATTACTTCACTGGAGCTGTGCCATAGGGGTGCCACTTTCTCCTTGCCTGGCCCTGAGCGAGGTGATGATGTGGCAGCCCCCAGGGAGGCTGTGCTGCCATGGCTGGGGCCATAAGAGGTGGTGTCAATGCCACTGTCAGCAGAGGTGCCTTGCAGATAGTTATAGCTGTTGAGTTCGGATTCTGTGCGGTCCCCATCGTACCACTTCTCATCACTGTGGGCACTCGACGCATTGCTGGAGAGAGTATTGCTACTGGAGTGGCTCGAGTAGTGGCTATCAGACTGCAAGAGAAGCAGGATTTATTTGAGTGCAAAGTTTTGCTTCCTGAACAACAGAATAACAGAAAGGACACTGTGATTAGTTTCTAGTTATGAAGGCCTAAAAGTTCCAATAATGACAAGTCACAGTAAGGCAGGGAACCTATGTCACTCTAGTCCACTCAGAAGTATCCATGGCAAAGAGTACTAGAAATGTGTGTGTGTGTGTTTTTTTTAATCTTGTTTTTCATTATTTGATTTATGCTTAAGTATCAATACTAATAGGAAGAAATTTAAATTGTCATTAAAGTTTTAGTATATTAAAATAGAAAGGAAATGACATTTCCAAAGGGATTATAATTAGAAAGCATGTTAATTCTAAAAGCCCTATTTGTTCAGAGTAAATAGAAGGCTGAATATAAGACTTATTCCTAGAGAGCTCTCCTTCCCCAACTAGCCTCTATTTAGGAGACAGCCTTCTAAGACACGCTTTGAGGTAAAATTTATACAGAGGTGCCAAGGTAATTCAATGGGAAAAAAATTAGGTTTATCATGAAACGATGGTGATAGAACTGAATATTCATATGCAAAAAATAAAGTTGGAACTGGGGCAGCGGCTCATGCCTATAGTGAGGGGATGAGTGCTAGGATAAGGATTGATAACAGAAGTGTTAATATGCCTCCTACTTTGTTAGGAATAGATCATAGAATTGCGTATGAAACTAAAAAGTACCATTCAGGTTTAATATGAGGTTGGGTGTTTAGGGGGTTAGCTGGGGTATAATTGTCTGGGTCACTTAGGAAGTCGGGTGAAAAAAGCACTAGTCCCAGCACTTTGGGAGGCCAGGGTAGGTGGATTGCTTCAGCTCAGGAGTTCAAGACCAGTCTCGGTAACACAGCAAAACCCCATTTCTACAAAAAATTCAAAAATTAGCCAGGCGTGGTGGTGCCTGCCTGTAGTCCCAGTTATACAGGAGGCTGAGGTGGCAGGATCACCTGAACCCGGGAGGTTGAGGCTACGGTGAGCTGAGATTATGCCACTGCACTGCATTCCAGCCTGGGTGACAGAGCGATACCTTGCCTCAAAAAAAAAAAAAAAAGAAAAGAATAAAGTTGGATCCTTACCACATAGAAAAATAAACTCACAAATGATCAAAGATCTAAATGTGAAAGCTAAAACTATAAATCTCTTACAAGAAAACATGTGTAAGTCTTCGGGACCTCCAGTTATAAAACGGTTTCTTAGCTATGACAACAAAAACATATAAAACAAAATAAAAAAATAAATTGGACGTCATAAAAAGTTAAAACTTTTGTGCTTCAAATAGCCCAATTACACAATGGGCAAATGATTCGAATAGTCATTTCTCAAAAAAACAAAAAACAAAACACAAAACACAAACGTCCAACAAGCACATCAAAAAATATTCAATATCATTAGTTATTAGGGAAATATGAATCAAAACCACAATGAGATGCCACTTCGGCTATAATCAAAAAGCCAGATGATAATGAATGTTGGCAATGTTGGGAATATAAAATGGGGTGGTAACTATGGGAAAATAGCTGCAATTCTATGTTAGTATATACCCAAGAGAAATAAAAATGCATGTTTCATTGTACATGGATGTTTACAGCCGAATTATTCATAATAGTCAAAAAGTAAAACAAACAAAAAATCCAAATGTCCATCAACTAATACATGGATTAAAAAATAGGGTATATCCATAAAATCGAATATTACTCAGCTATGAAAGGGAATGAAATACTGATTCATGCTACATGGATGAATCTTGGGAACATAATCAGCGAAAGAAGCCAGGCTCAAAAGGCCACATATTGTATAATTTCATTGTATGAAATGTCCAGAGTAGGCAAATCCAGAGAGAGAAACTGGTGACTGTCTAGGTCTTTGAGGGGATGACAAGCAGTCGGTGGTGGTGATGAAAATGCCCAGGAATCAGGTGGTGCTGGCTGCACAACTCTGAATACGCTGCTAAAAACCACTCAATGGTATATTTTAAATGGGTAAATACAATGGTATATTTTAAATGGGTAAATACTATGGTATGTGAATTATATCTCAATTTAAAAAGTGTATGGAACTCTTTCCATATGCTGGCTTAGATGCTTAGAAAGAACATTTTATAGAATTTCCCAAAGAAATAAGAATTTAAAAGATATCTGAATAAAGTAATATTTTAAATCAGAGGGAGGCAGGAAGTCCGGATGATGGAGATTAAGAGAAAAGAACAGAGAAGGAACTGTGTGTGTGCATGTGTTTGTGTGTGTGTCTTTTGGTGGAGGAAGGAGCAGGCTCTTCATTGGCTAAGGGGAGGGGCAGGAGTAGGATATGCCAGTTTCTTTCTTTCTTTCTTTCTTTTTTTTTTCTGACAGAGTCTTGCTCTGTTGCCCAGGCTGGAGTGCAGTGGCATGATCTCAGCTCACTGCAACCTCTGCCTCCTGGGTTCAAGCGATTCTCCTGTTTCAGCCTCCAGAGGAGCTGGGACTACAGGTGTGTGCCACCACACCTGGCTAATTTCTTGTATTTTTAGTAGAGACGGTTTCATCATATTGGCCAGGCTGGTCTCGAACTCCTGACCTCAAGTGATCCACCTGCCTCAGCCTCCCAAAGTGCCAGGATTACAGGGGTAAGCCACCGCACCCAGCCACCAGTTTCACCTCAAAGTGAAACATCTCTTCCCCTTGAAAAAAGAATCAATCCCAGTTACTTTATTGGTGTTACTCTAGCTTTCCTCAATAACAACTTACTAAGTGCTGTAATAAAACCTTCATTTATTCTTAATAGGACAGAACTTCTTTAGCTCCAGACCTGTGCTGGGAAATCTGGTGACCCTTAGTCATGTGTGGCTACTGAGTACTTCTAACATGGCTGGTTTGAATTGAGATGTACCAAGAGTGTAAAGTATATAATACATTTCTACAGAAACATAATGGGAACTATACATGTAATATTAAATTTTCTAGTAGCCAAATTTTAAAAAGTAGAAAAGAAACATGTGAAATTAATTTTAATAATATATTTTATCTAGCCCAACCTGTCCAAAATATTATTTTATCATGTAATCAGTATAAAAATTATTAATGAGGAGAAATTTATAGATCAGTTGGGATAACCTATCATTTACAAGTAGAATTGTGACAATATCACATTGTCACAACTTGTCTCAGTAAATATTTTCCTCATAGAAAGATTCTGCTCAGTAGGCTGGATGCAGTGAGCTGAGTTCGCGCCACCGCACCCCAGCCTGGGCGACAGAGCGAGACTCCATCTCATAATAAAAAAAAAAAAAAAAAAAAAAAGAAAGATTTTCCTCAGCAAATCTTTTTCTTCAGAGCAAAGTGCAGGGCATGCTCACTCTCCCTTGTTTTTTTTGGCTCAATATTCATTTTTCTACAGCAAAACTTACATGCATCTCTCATTTAAAGTTCTCTGGGCATCTTCCATAGTGAACTAGTAAGCATGAAATACAGTATTTCCTCATTCTATAGAATGACGTGAATATAAACATACACATTCCAGTGAACAGACACACCAAGGAAATCAACCGCATGGGGAGGGCATCCCATCCCATTAGCAGTATCAGGGAAGAAGAGTGAGGAAAAAAAAGAATAAGAGGGGGGTTGGAGAATGATAACCTCATATTCCCAATTTTACTGTAAGTGAGAAGGAAGTGTGTATTACTATAGCAAAAGGATGAAATGTGTATGGCTATGAAAGATAAGAGAAGCGGTAGAGGAGGCACAGGGGAAGCTGTCTGTCTCCTATTCCTCCTTTACTGCAGCAGAGTCAAAGATATGGTTGGAGCATCAGTCCTGCTGGAGTCCTCCCATGGCTGGAGCAGGACTGACACTCTAACCACATCTCATGCTTGCAATTGTGTAAGCAAAAAAAAATCAACTTCTAATACATTTCCATTCCTAACATTCCAGGATTGTTAGTGATTGAATCAGATGACCAGACCTGTGGGTGTGGCAGAAGCACAGCAATGAGGAATTACAATTTATCTCAAAGCAATCGAAAGGCCATAGCAGCAGAAACTGCAAGGCCATGGCAGCAAACGACCACCCTTTGCCAGAATGATTTCCTCTTTGGCCATGTAGAGAAAACAGCAGAGCATTTTCACAGTGCAAGGAAGGTACACTGCTAGGAATCTAATATTTTTTTAAGTTTACAGTTAACTTACATGCCCTTGTTTGTTTGGAGACAAATGAACCACTGGATCCTGCCGCATTAATCTCCCACTGGGGCTCTCTCGGAAAGCTGGCAGTACCTTTGATACTGCTGGGAGATGGCATGTTGGCTCTGGAATACAGCATAGGACATTATGGTGCAGGCACTAAGCAGAAACAAGCACATGGTGACAAATGAAGATGGCTTGCCATTGCATCTTTCAGTTCACTGACCAGCAAACTCTGCATTTCAGCAGTAAGCTTGTTAAGAGTCTATATGATAGACAGCAGGTCAGAAACTTAAGTGGCTGATGGATAAAGCTTGCAGCTGGTGACAACTTGTCACATCATACACATTAGCATAGCCAAGTACCACCAAACCAAAGGCCATGAACAACGCAGCAAAGTTCAGAATCAACTTTTGGTTTGGGGGGAAAAATTTGGATTATATGAATTAAATTTATGAAATTCATTCATTGCCAAGTGTGGCTAACCTAGCTTGGTCTACATTACCTAGACAGGCATGGATGCAATCACGTGTTACTTACCATGACACTTTGGAAATATTTTACCTGTATATTCATGCTGCTCGAGGACAAAAGAATTGAAATCCTGAGGTCCTCTATAACTGTAAGCTGAGCACAACAGAAAAGACACACAGCAACTAGTTTACTTAAAACAATTGCTTCCTTTGGGACTCCAAGCTGGCGTTCAAGATGGGGTTCCAAAAGTGAGAGATAAAGAACTTATCCTCCATAACACCACTACAGCTAATAGCAAGAATCCTGGGCCTCTGAAACACCCTTCCTAACACGTAGAGGACAGGGCAAAATACTCCTTGACTCTGACTCTCGACCATTTCCAAAAGCAGAGGCAGAAAAGCAAACAGCCATAAAGGTAAGTGAGCCAAGTCAGTAAGTTAAACTCCTGTCTCCACTGTCAGGAGGGTACCTGTTGATACAATACACTGATGCCTAACCAATAAGAACCTCGTAAACATTCTCAATCAGTGCAAGTCATTAGAGAATGCTGTTCTTATAAACTGAGTAGAGAAAGGTCAGCCCATTATATACTCAATATTGGGTACTGAGTAATAAAAATGCAACAATTATTTTTCTTGACTTCTCCCTGGAATGGCTTATACCAGCTAAGCCTTCTGATTCCGTCTGATGTGCCAGTTAGGAAAGGCTGGGTTATTTTTCTGGAATGCTGGGATATCAAAAATTATTTTTAAAATTATTTTAACATTTTATTTGAAGGGTTGGATTTTCAACGGTGAAAGGCCACCACTTGGACCTCTTGTACTGTGGTGAAAGGCTTCTTTGGCAGACTTCAGGGGTATCTTATTTTTAAAAAAGGTATACCTTATGAAAAAGATAAACAAATACGTTTTAAAAATTCACCTACATTCATTTTTAAGTCTTATCTATTAAGAGTGGGATGCCACTAAAGTAAAGTGGATGCAGGGAAAAAAAGACCAGAGGGAGGTTAGTGTGAGAGAATGAACAGGGGTCTAGGAAGAACCTTGTAATTACCCTTTCCATCCCTTCTCACACTGTGTGACTTCCCGAGTGTGGCAGGCATGACACTGCACGCCTCACAAAGGGCTTGCTGGCAGCCTTGTTCAAAGCCTGCACCAGGAGCCAAAGAAAGTTGCTAAAGTCATGCTGAAGAAGGGATCCTTTTCACATGTGTCATTACCATCTTAACAGTATCAAAACATATGGGATTTAAAACATTCTGTCAAGAGTAGAAAAGCAGATCAGAATATGCTCAGGTTTTCTGTGTGAGGGTGGGTGGGATAAGAGTAGAGAATGACAGATGGCTTCAATAACAAGGCACATCTCACTGAAGCTACTGGAACAAAGCATATCTTCAGAACCTAGGAACTCCATTTCTCTTCCTCAACCCCTGTCTTGGTGGAATACATCTCCACTCCTTGCCATGTCCATGGTTAGTACATTTACTCGGGCACAGTCATTAAAACAGGACAGAACAATGAATTTGCAGAGAAGATTAACAGATGGGTCTTGTCTTATAAGGTTATCCTTTTCAGTCCTGAAATGTACACCTTTTTTATCCTACATTGATGCAACTAGAGATTAAATAAAGGAGGAAAAAATCCAACAGTCTAACAATCTAGATTCACGTTAATGATGCATCAACTGCGTTGGTACCAAATCCCTGAGGCTCCTGTGTTGAAAATCTTGTTTCATGGCAAAATGTTATTGTATCAACTAGTGTTATGGTATCATTGTGAAACAACACATATATAGAAAGAAAGGGCTATGCAGTAGAAATCCGGGCGTGAGCTTGCTAATGCAAATCTCTTCCACCCAGCTGTTTCGTACTGCTAAGACATTTCCTTAGCTGACAGCTTAATAGCAGAGTGAGAAGAATTTTTTTTAAAAGCACATCAGGGAGGAAAGAGATTCTAAGCAAGCTACAGATATGACTAAACAATAATTGTATTTCTTTCCCACTTTGTTCATAGTCTTGTTTTTTAACTTGACATGAAGTATACCAAGCAATCTCTCAAGGTACTTATTCTAGGCAAAAACAAATTAACAAGGAGGGGGAAGGCACTTAGTTTGGTAGTCTGGTGTTTTAATTTAGGTGCTGAAAATAATTCCTATCCCCTTTTCACTTTTGAATTTGGGGTCACTTAGAATTCCTTTTCTCTTAGGTCTTATTTAT
Source organism: Macaca fascicularis (assembly GCF_037993035.2). Taxonomy (NCBI): domain Eukaryota; kingdom Metazoa; phylum Chordata; class Mammalia; order Primates; family Cercopithecidae; genus Macaca; species Macaca fascicularis. The sequence goes on along the minus strand of NC_088381.1, from coordinate 139,585,424 downwards.
TGCTTTCACTTATACATAATCTAAGAGACTTAATTCTAATTCATATTTATTAACTAGGGCTGTCTTTTATAAAAATGTTTTGATAACATCATCAAGAGGTGACCTAAGTCACCTTGTAAAAGCACTTGCTTCTTGTAGAAATTGATTACTTACCCATCTGGTCAGCAATGCTATCCTCACTTCTTTGCCAGCTAGGTGTGGATTTTCCGCTGCCACCGATATCTGACTGGGTGTTCTGTCTGTCAATGGAGGCCGGGGATCTACGGCTCACTCCAAACCTGTGGTGATTTCCGCAAAGGCAAAGACAACATCAGGGACCTTACCCATGAGGGGAAGGCAGTCCTGGGTGTAATGAACTAAATTTTAATGACAGGCACTACTGGTTTTTGCTTACGTGTCTGTACTTGTATACACACCCTGGTTTGTGTTTATGTGGGTGTGGAAATGTGTATGTTGTGGTCAATATACACCACTCTGCTCAAAAAGGTATGAATGCTACGTAAACAAACTTGTAACAATGAGGGCAGAAGCCATTAGGACTGAGCTAACCTAAGGTATGTAGTGTAAGAAACCAAAATTTTCTAAGCCCTTGTACAGCCAAGTTCAGACTTATTCACAGCCAAAAGAAAAAGTTCACAATCTAAATATTAATGTTCCATATATATCTTCCAAATGGTATATTGTGGAGATTTGTTCCTCTTAACTTTGTAGTTTACTAAATCATTAAGTCAGTGGTTCTTGGAACAAGTATTTTCTGAGTACTTGCTTTGTGGTCTGAAATACAAAGATTACTATCATTTAGATCATGTAGAAACCATGTTCAAACTGTATAAATTTTAAACTGCCTTTGGGAAGGGCAATTTGGAAGCAGGTAAACTGGCAAAAAATAAAGGCAAATGTTTATTTCTGGAAAGAACATTTAGCTATTTAGTGAGCCAGTTTTATTTTTCCCTTTGTAAAATAATAATACATGCTTAATTAAAGCATATGCCTTGACTAGCAATATCAACAAATTAAATACTGACTGAGCCCATGAAAAAGTGCCAGAGTGTAGAATTTAAACATTCATATGGAAATTTACTAATTTATATGTGGTTACTAATGAACTTATGCATAATCTACACAATAAAAGACCAAACAGGGGCTAGGAGCAGTGGCTCACGCCTGTAATCCCAGCATTTTGGGAGGCAGAGACAGGAGGATCACTTGAGGACAAGAGTCGAGACCTGCCTCGGCTACAGTGTGAGACCCCAGGCTCTACAAAAAATAAAAACATTAGCCGGGGGTGGTGGCCACTACAGTCCCAGTTACTCAGGAGGCTGAGGTGGGAGGATGGCTTGAGATGGGCCTGGAGGAACTGATGCTCGTGGGTGTCTCCTTGCTATAGGCTGATACGTGTATGGGTAAAACCAGGAAGTAGCACACCGGAAAGGCAGGAGATAAACAATAGCAAGACCTGGGGCCAAGTTCCAACCCCCACCAAATATGACTGAACAAAGTCACTGAATTTTTGCCTCAATTTATGTGTAAAAACGGCAATTTCATTATAAGAATCCAAGGAGAAAAATCTATATAAAGCATCTGCAAAGCAGAAGGGGCTAGAAAAACATTTATCTTAATAAAACTCAATTTTTTTTTTTTTTGAGACGGAGTCTCACTCTGGCCCCCAGGCTGGAGTGCAGTGGCGCAATCTTGGCTCACTTCAAGCTCCGCCTCCCAGGTTCACGCCATTCTCCTGCCTCAGACTCCTGAGCAGCTGGGACTATAGGTGCCCGCCACCATGCCTGGCTAATTTTTTGTATTTTTAGTAGAGACAGGGTTTCACCGTGTTAGTCAGGATGGTCTCGATCTCCTGACCTCGTGATCCACCTGCCTCGGCCTCCTAAAGTGTTAGGATTACAGGCGTGAGCCACCGCGCCCAGCCAATAAAACTCTTATTATATCATCTCCCCAGTTACTGTTTCACAAATGCTTTTCATTTACATACCCCATCACAAGGCTCACTAAGCAAAGCTATCTCACATACTGATGTAGCATTTATTAAAAATAAAATCCTTGATTTAGGAAAACTTCTAATTGGTTAAAGTGGTCATTTAAAAAAATGACTCACAATTACACTTTTCGCCATCTCCTCCCTAAGGGTCCTTGTTTCATTCACAAGAGTAAATATACCTATTTGTGATCCTATTCTAAATTTTTACTAAGACTTTTTTAAAAGGCATGGAGATGCAAGTAAGAAATGGATTCTAATCATGCTTTTACTTTTTTATTTTTTAAGAGACAGGCCTATGTTGTCCAGGCTGGACTCATATTCCTGGCCTTAAGGGACCTTCTCCTGCCTTAGCCTATCAAGTATCTGGGACCACAGTGCCCAGCTTGCTTTTATTTTTTGGTAACAGTATAAACTTTTAAACCTCTGAACCTTTTAAACCTCTGAACTTAACGCTGGACATTTTTCTGGCCCTTTGGTTTTAAATAAACAATAAAGTAAGACTATCTTTAAACTCTGCTTTGGAAAACATTTTCATCTGATGAACTTTTAATTTCATTTCTCATATATGCCCCCATCCCCAATTTATTGTATGCCAGAGTATAAGGGATACCCAGTCCTGAGGAGCTAAGATAAAACTTGTTCTAAATTTTACTTGGTGCTGTTTTTGAAGAGCTTAATTGTTCTTTGTCCAGAGAAGCATTTAGTAGTTTAAGAGTCACACTTAGATTTGAAGGAGTTTTAAGTAATCATTTGGCTGACATATGAAACACATTCAGTGACCAAGGACTCTGCCTCATGAGGTCATCCAGTTCTTTCCAGGGCAGGCTGACAGCTTTGAAATATTTTCCTCAAAATAGGCTGGACCCTTCTTCTCTGTAACTTTCATTTACTGGCCTCAGTTGTCCTCACAGACAAGTATGATCCCCAATCTAAGAGTGCTGGAAGAAAGCTACTGTGGCTTCCTCACCTCCATATAATTCTCATCCTCAGCTTGCACATCCTCAGTTCTTTCTCCCACATGGTCTCCGAGCTCCTCATTTACCTGGGCCCTCTCTTTGGATCTGCCCTGCCTGGTCGGAACTCCTCAAAGTGTGTGGTCCAGAAGTAAATCTCCAAGGAGGGTGGAACAGGCTCTGTGTCTTTTCAACAGTTTTGCTTTTTAACTCCCTCTTATTCCCATCCTAAACTTGTACAGGTGTTGTTTCCACTTTGCAGTAAATAAGAAGTGACAAAATCTGAACTGTAAAACTAAACAATATATATAATGGACAAACTAATGCAATTTGATTTCTTTGCCACTGAGTTCTTCGTAGAGGCTAGATGATGATAAACTTCCTAAGAAGTAGTTTAAACCAGCCATGAAGCCATTTTTCTATCTGGATTATTAACTACATTTTCTCTTTTGTTTGTCTACAAATTGATCAAGGCTGGCTGAATGGAAGTCATTTTACATGTCTGAGTACAGATGAAAGAAATGACGCCAACAGGGACCACGTACAACGGGACAAACGCATACCTACCCTTCGGGCATGGACTTCTGCCTGTAAGTGCCCCCCACAGAACCAGTGTCACTGGATGAAGACAGGTTGCTAGGGGAGTTCCGACACTGGGATCTTGCTAAAGCCATGGATGAGACCGTCACATAGATGTCCGAACCAGGAGACAGCCTGCATGTGCAATACAAAAACACGAAGTCAACAATTCAAAGGGAAAATCCCAAGGCAATGCATGATGGATAAAATCATATAAATGTGACAAAAACAGTGACTTCATGGAGATAGTGAAAATGAAGCCAGCTGGAAGCCTACAAAAGAAACTTCCCCATAAAATGACTCCCTCAGGGAACAGCTGGAAAACTGCCTTGGGCGGGGAAGGGGGGGTGGGTGTCAAAAAATAAAGGGGAAAAAAGATCTAGAAAACATGTATGCTTCCAAAAGCTGCCAGAATTCAATGGGCTAAATTGCTTATGCAGTTTCCTAGTATGGCAGAGTAGAAGATAATTGAACCCAAGTGACATTAACATAGCAATTAATTCCAGTTTCTCACACTAGTCCTCCCAGAGTATATGACCATAGTAACACTGGTACATTTTTTGTATGCTTCTTTGTTTTCCAATTTTATTATTCACAGTCTGGAATGAATATTCAGATTTTGCTATTTAGTATTTATAATTTTGGTTGGTGGTAGTATCACCATATAAAAACCTCCATGAAAAAAATGCCTAAAACCACAGTTGGTGAATTTAACTAGAATTACTGAATATATATAATATCACAGTAGAAGTGTGCTCCACATGGGCACCTCATGTATCTGTTTCTAAAGTTACGGGTCCTTCACATTGCCAACTGGCTGTCAAGGCAGAAACCATAGCTTTGTGGTCAGGACAGACATATTTTTCCCCTCTACCTCCTCTACTCTAGTAGGCAACATGGCAACCACAGGGATATGAGTAAGTGACACTGTGCTGACAGTTGTGACTAGGTTTAAGCTAACCCTTAGTAACAATGGTATTTTATTTCAGAAGCAAATGCTGGCACAAATCACTTGACTCTTGTAGCAGGGGAGGTAATTTCCATTTTATAACTTAGGAAGTGAAATCTAAGTCATCGTTCAAGTTCACAACAAGCCAGGTCTCTAGACTCTAATTCCGCTGCACTCCATGCTAAACTACTGGTGTCCCCTAGAGAAGGCCTACATTTTTTTTTTCTTAATAAGACAGTGTGCAATGGGTTTGCATGCTCAAACAACTTTGCGCATAAAGCTATCCTAAGGCAAGTCAAAGTTTTGAAGCCTTGAGACAGAAGCTGCTTCACCGGCAGAGGCCCTGTCCCACAGTGCCTCTTTATCTTCTGAGTAGGGCAGGATGGGGCCTCAGGTATAGGAGGCTGAGAAGCTTTGCTAATAGAAAAAGAATAAGGATAGATATTAAAAAGTACAACTCCCAAATTAATCCATGCCCAAGAGGCAGGTCTGACTTGAGAGCCCAGATTTGTCTCCGGCTGTCTCCTAAACATGTCGACTGGACACCCTTCACCAGCAATCCAAATCAGACCTTTTCAAGACTAACACGTTTTATCCCACTCTCCAGCACCCCACACTGTCCTTCCTATATTTGTTATCTCAAGATAAACATCTTTTTTTTTTTTTGTACTACATAATGGCTTTATTCACAGGACAACTTGAGACTGCAAGTCATGTGACTAGTCAAGCTAAACATGGTGAAGCCATTTTTTCCCCTTCCTCTTTCTTTACTTTCCATAGTTAATTAAGTTCAACCACTATCTACTGAGCACAAACTGTGTGTCAGGCACCCTGATGCTGGTCCTGAAAACAGAAAGACAAAGAAGCTATCTAGTTTCCAACCTGCTGAAGGGCTTCTGAGTTCTCTCACCTGCAGCCTGGGTCAGTACAAGTGTCTCGATAGGTCTCTCAATTTCCAGGCTCTCCCCACCCCATTCCTCCAGCAGCCCCAACCCACCCTCTTCAGCAAGTCATCTGACTGCTAAAAGCCTATTCAAAGCTTCCCTTTGCCTATAGGATAGAGGACCAAATCCCCGAGACTCTCTTTAAGGCCTTGAACCATCTGACCAAACCCCATCCTCATCTCCATCCCCATTAATGGCTCCACACACCCTACATTCTAGAGACAGTTGAGGCGTCCCAGTTCTCAGACTCCACCCATTTACACTATTATTCATCTTTTTCTCTCTGCCTGGAATGCCTTCTTCCTTTGCTACTCACATAAAAAGGCCTGATTCCAACATCATCGCTCTGAATTCATAGATTAGAATCTCCTCAAATCCCATGACAGTCTGTTCTTTGCACCATTACACCATGTCATACAGAATGGTTATTTTATGTGTATTTGTCTCCCTTAACGTGAATTAAGACTCTGTTCTTAAGGGGCCAGGACTGAGCCTTATTTATCTTTACATCTCTGAGTGCTTAACATGTCTTTTGAATGAAGGAGAATCCCTATCAATGGTGTAGAAAAAGAAGAAGAAAAGGGGGATTCAGGACAAGTACCATAGTTATGTCAGATGCCCCAAGTCAGGAGTTCTCAACTATGATGGGGCTAGATCACCTGAACAACAGTTGGTCACTAATAATGAAGTGCCAAAATTTGTGAATAATTTAATAAAAGCAATTGTAACAGACTGAAAATTAATATGCCTTCTAAAATGCAAGAAAAAGGGATGGAGTTACAGGTGATAGAATTATATCTAAGCCCAGACACCCATGTGAGTATCATCAATCTTACATAATGATGGTGAGAGAACTTAGGACAACGCCTGTTCTAACTAGTGTGAAATGGGGCAAATAGGGAGACTTGGGATGTCAGTGTTCAGGAAATGTGGTGAGAAGAAAAAGAGGCAGGGTTTCTAAAGTCTTCCTGTTATCATTGTTGATCTTGCTGTTGCTATACAGACTGTGAGAAATATGGGCGAACCACCCACTGGCACTGTCATTAGGTTGCCAGGTCTCAAAGTAGGGTATGCGTGGGACAGGTATGGCGGGGCCACAGACTAGTGGGATACTAGCTCATCTCTACTTCAGGTAATGTGTTTTGATAAGAGAAAACAAAGACATTTATCTGGGTACCATAACATGGGTTTCTCTTTACTCTTTTCCACTGAGACATATTGCAAATTTCTCACTATTATTCTAAAGTGATTAATTGTGAAGTGATGTGAAAGGGGTAGGACTGGGAGGAGTTGGTTATGAAAAAGAAAACGAAGTAAGGCTTAAGGAATGACATGAATCCAAATGTAACAAAATACCACATTCCTTTCAACCTGAAGAGTTTGGCTCTTATACACACATAATAGAGAGAAACTTCAAATATAGTTTCATTTCATAGCTGCTTTGACTTTCTTACTGCAAAGGGGAGGAGGTGTTACAGAAAAACAGCAAAAAGGAGACAGCAGTGGCATGTTAACTCAGTGAAGATTAATGCAACGTGTAGGGGTCTGATGATTTTTTGACTTAGGGGTAGTAAACAAGTAATGCCAGTGAAGTATATTTACGGTAAACGTTGAAATGTTTATGCTTCTATGAGGAAGTTACAACCTAATTCCAAAGGAAAAGTCAAGATGTAACCTTTACATCTGCTTTTCTTACCCTGCTCTCCAAAACGTATATTAAGCTAAGATACCTCAGGCTAGTTCTCAACCTCAGCTTTCTTATTTGGCAAATGTATCAGAAAATTCTATTTGGTTACTGGAGTTATCCCAAAGTGAAAAAATAGCATTTTCAGAAGGCTGGCATTCATTCGCATCCCTCTTTTGCATTTATATAACTCAATAGTGGCTTTGTTTTCGGACTGTTCACACACATAGAGCAACTGATGGAATGCCACCCAAATGTTTTTATGACTCTAGATGTATGTATGGTAGGCAAAGAAAAAAATCACAATTAGCCCTTATTCTGATGACTATTTTTTCCAAATACTCTGAATTTGAAACTATCACACAAATATTATTTAAGAACAGACCTAGTGGGAGAGTGGGAGGCACTGCCGCCTGTCTGGGTACTGGCAGTCCACTTCTGTGGAGATAGCCTGAGGCTGATCGTTATTGGAAGTTGGGCTGATTGCTATCCTGCCACTTTGAAGAGGTGCTTCAAGAACTGGGAGTAGCACCTCTCACATTGGCTCACATAGGAAAACCAGCACACTGACCTCCTGGATCTCTGTCCATCCCAACCCACCTCACAAGTGTACTCTGTTTTAAGGGTTGCTGAGTCCAGTGAAGTTACAGCAAGATCACAAGTCTTTTCTTCTCTTTTGAGATAAATCCAGATCTTTCTGGTTAGTCTTAAAGAGCCCCAAATGTCTGATGTTAATGTCCCAATAGGTTTAGAGGACGAAGATTAATACCTCTTTCAATTGCTCTGAGATCTTTCCATTCTGTTGAATACAGGCAATATTCTTTTTAAAGAATGCTCTCGTCACTGTCAGAGAGGAATTCTGTAAATCTTTCAGCATTAATCTCAGAAGATTTTCTTCCCTACATTTTTACAAATTTAGTCAAGAAATAACTAAACATTTAAAAAATAACCGATACCAAACATTCTCTGGGGCTTCCTTCTGCTGATAAAACACCAGGGCTTTTTTTAATTGTACTAAGAATGCAGCAATTGAAAAAGTCATGATCATCACCATCAAGAGATATTATTTCCACAGTCTTTTGACTACACTTAATACTACACTTAACACCAGATTTTCATTTATATACAATGCATTTCACTGCAGTGAAAACAAAGAGTTGAAAGGGTTGGACATTTAGGAAGAGATGGTCCAAGATACGTCCTTCATTCTTCCAGAAGTAGTTTCACACCAGGCTAAAAGAGAAAAGAGAGCTGACACACACACACACACACACAGATTTCTAACACAACCACCCCTGTCCTGCACACCTATTCCATGAATCAACTTACAGGATGACATATATAGTGCCAACATTAATAGATTCATAGTAAACTGATCACTGCAGATTATGACTGATTACAACTTATCAACTTATGGATATGGAATTCTAAGTGAGAAGTTGATGGTAAAATATTTTCCTAACTGATTAGGTAGGATTAATTACATCTCTATTCTATTTCCTATTTTTTTTTTTTTTTTGAGACGGAGTCTCACGCTGTCACCCAGGCTGGAGTGCAGTGGCGTGATCTCGGCTCACTGCAAGCTCCGCCTCCTGGGTTCACGCCATTCTCCTGCCTCAGCCTCCTGAGTAGCTAGGACTACAGGCGCCTGCCACCGCGCCTGGCTAATTTTTTGTATTTTTAGTAAAGACGGGGTTTCACTGTGGTCTCGATCTCCTGACCTTGTGATCCGCCCGCCTCGGCCTCCCAAAGTGCTGGGATTACAGGCTTGAGCCACCGCGCCCGGCTCTATTTCCTATTTTTTATTCCAAGGTGAGATATGCACAAGGACATAAGGCCCTCAGTAACCCAAGTGCAAACAGTGAGCTGGTGGTATAAACAATTGAAAGCATTTCAAATAGCAGCAGTGATGGACAAATTAAATGCTGGAGTCCATAATTAAGCACAGCATTTTACCACAACTTAGCAATTAAAATGCTATCCAACCAGAGAACAGGACCAAGTTAAAGTCTTCTGTCTTCAGCCATGTATATCAACTAGGAATTATGTAAAAAAAAAAAAAGAAAAATCTCTACAATGATTCAAGTTGATGTAATTTGGGTGCTATATCCAGAGTAGTTTGAACAAGTCATGTTCGACTTCAAGCAACTCGTGCCTGTCTTTTCATCGCTTCCTGTTGTGTACTTTGTGAACAGAATTACTACTGGCTTTCTAACCACATAATTCATACCAGCTATTCAGACTAGATCATGGGAATCCTGTTCTTTTTTTTCTCTTTTGAGACAGAGTCTCGCTCTGTTGCCCAGGCTGGAGTGCAGTGGTGTGATCTCAGCTCACTGTAACCTCCTCCTCCCAGGTTCAAGTGATTCTCCTGCCTCATCCTCCTGAGTAGCTGGGATTACAGGCGCCTGCCACCACGCCCGGCTAATTTTTGTGTTTTTAGTAGACAGGGTTTCACCATGTTGGCCAAGCTGGTCTCCTGACCTCAGGTGATTCACCTGCCTCAACCTCCCAAAGGGCTGGGATTACCGGTGTGAGCCACTGCACTTGGCCCCAAAATCCAAAACTTTTTGAGGGCCAATATAACGTTCAAAGAAAATGCTCGTTGAAGCATTCTGGATTTCAAATTTGGGATGCTCAACCAATAAGATTAATGCAAATATGCTCAAAATTTAAAAAAAAATTGAAATTTGAAACATTTCTGGTCCAAGCATTTTTGATAAGGGATTATCCTAATTGATCTTTACAGAGTCTAAGAGGTGGGGCTGTGACCTACTTGACTCATGGGGATGTTAAAGTGCAGAAGGACAGGACCTTGCCCACTGCCACATGCTCGCAGTAGCACAGCCAGGATGCAAAGCACGGCCCCTGGACAGCACAGCCTACACTCCTGGTGCTTCTAGGAGTTTCCAGGCAGCTCACACTAATACACAGGTGGCCCTGCAGAAAGGAAGCCGTTATGGAAACATTTCCCTAGAGTGAGTGCAGAATAGCTAATTTCGAGGCCCACAGAATGATGAGTAAGTAACTGAAGAGCCGGAGCTCTTCAGGACACAGTGCTGGAGCATCCTCCTCCCATTCCTGGGTCACTCTGGAGTTTGTAAACGATGGGGAACTGGGAGGTGTACCAAACTGAAGCCATTGTGTCCATTTCCTGAATGCCTGAATAGGAACCACCGTTGCAGTACCATCTAAAAATATGAACTTGCAAATCACATCAACTCTAATCCTGACATGGATGCCAGAGTATGCTGTTTCCTGCAAGAAGTGGAAAAGAGAAGCCTTCAGAGTCCGGTGACTTTAAGTCAAATGCAGCCCTCTGCTTTTCTCCCTTGTCTTGGCTGACAAATACAACACTAGAATTCAATCCCAACTAAAACCTTTTGAAGAAGTCAATCAAGATCTTGCATTTCACTTTGAGTCAATTTTAGAAAAGCTCTACCAGCAATATACTTTTAAAATGAAGTATTCTAAACTTAGTCAACAAAACCCAAAGAATTCTACTTAAATCTATGTTTAATGCTATAGCTTTATCAGGCTGTCAAGTGCTTTGCCTTTACCTTTCATCTAATTTTTATAAAAGGAAATTGGTTTCTTTTCTCTAAGATAGATTAAATTATGTCCTCAGTTACTTAAATAAGCCCTTTTGATATTAAAGGGTCATTACTACAAATGGAAAGGTGAGGGAACTCTGAGTGTGGAAAGCTGGAGTACCATGTGAAGTGTGGACACAAGATGGTAAACTATGAGGTCTCCTGGTTTAATTACCAAATAACGTTTTTTTAAAAAAAGCATTGGGAGTCTATTAAATGCCAGAGTCTATAGCTGATATTTGGAATACAAAGATAAATAAGACAAGCTAAGTTTAAAAAAATAACATTAAAGTGAAGTTTCATAAATTTTGTGAGTGAAGAAGCCATGTGGTGGTAAGAACATTCCTAGTGGGGCAGTTAAGGTAGAAATGGGAGGAGAGTGTTTTGGAGAAATTAAAGGCGGCTTCTCAGAGAAGGCATGGCAAGGCTTCAGCAGTCAAAAGAAGGAATGGAAGGTGCACCAAGCAGAGGAGCTCCTAAAAAGGCATCAAGGGGAACATGGTAATTGCAGAGGAGAGAGAGCCACTCACATGCCTAGGGATGGGGGTGGTGACGATGACAGGGGAAAAGGGAAGGCAAGTCCACATAGACAAACTTTTTGGGAGCGAGGGTGTCACTCTGTTACCCAGGCTGGAGTGCAGTGGCGTGATCACGGCTCACTACAGTCTCAACTGCCCAGGCTCAGAGGATCCTCCTACCTCAGCCTCCCAAGTAGCTGAGACTATACACATGGGCCACCACACCTGGCTAATTTTCTTTTTCTTGTAGATACGGGGTCTTACTATGTTGCCCAGGCTGGTCTTGAACTCCTGGACTCAAGCCATACACCTGCCTTGGCCTTCCAAAGTGATGAGATTATAAGCATAAGCCACAGCACCCAGCCAACACAGGCAAACTTGCTGGTGAGTTGGACTTGATTCTGAAGGCTGTGTGGAACCATGGAAGGGCTATAATGAAAGGCACAGCGTGAGGAGTATTTCTATTTTTATTAGGTCATCCTTCCAGTGGGAGGTTGGTAATCATACCTAGAGGCTGTTGGCAACAGTTTAGGTAAGCAAAAGAATCTCAGTGCGAAATGAGGACTTCTCAGGCAATGGCAGGAACGTGTGTGGAGATGGGATGATAGTGCCGACGGGAAATTGATAACAAATCCTACTTCTATTCTGGATACTCAGGTAGATGGCAAAGCCGTCCACCAAGGTGGGTAACACAAGAGATGGAAGAGGCAGAAGGAGGGGCAGGGGTGAAGGTCAAGTCAGTTTGAACTTGTGAATGTGAGACACTTTCATGCCTTTCAAGTGCAAATGTTCAGTAGGTAGTCAGGCACACGAATATGAAAAGTGAAAAGGAGACCAAGGCAAAACAGACAGCTAAGGAACTGCCCACATACAGATGATGGTTGAGGTTGCTCAAGTGGATGAACCATCTAGAAGAATTGCACAGTGTGGGATTCAAATAAAAATGAGGAAGAAGTGGGGAACATAAAAATTTCAGGGTGATGAGATAGGTGCAAAGAGCTGATGATACAAAAAAATCAGGAATACATTTTGGAAGACAAGGAAATGGAATTTGAAGGAGAAGGGAGTAGTGAATGGTATCAAGTAAGTTAAGGACCTAACACCATCCAGAAGCTTTAGAAATGTAGAAGTCAGCTGGGTGCAGTGGCTCTCACCTGTGATCCCAGCACTTTGGGAGGCTGAGGAGGGAGGATCACTTGAGGCTAGGAGTTTACAACCAGTCTGGGCAATACAGTGAGACACTGTCTCTATAAAAAAAAATCATTTAAACACATAAGCTGGGTGTGGTTTGGCATGCACCTGCAGTACTAGTTACTCAGGAGGTTGAGGTGGGAGGATGACTTGAGCACAGGAGTTGGAGTTTACAGTGAGCTAAGATCAGTGTCACCGCATCCCAGCCTGAGTGACAGCGTGAGACCTTGTCTCAAAAAAAGTTAAGTAAAGAAATGAAAAGAAACATGGAAGTCAATGGGCAATGGTGACCTAGCTGGAGCAACCCCAGCGAAGCTCAAAAGTCCCATGGTTTCGGGAACCCCACGGCAAGGCACGAAGCTGTGATGGAGGGGCCAGTGTTTGGAAAGTACAAGTCCTGAAGCTTCTAACCACAGTTAATATTCTAAACAAAAGAAAACATTAAATGGTGCTTGTATGGTTTGAAACCAGAAAATGACACAGTGGAAGACTGGCTTAGAACCTATAAGAAATAACAAACTTGGAAAGTATTTCCTTAAAAATCAAGACTGAATGGTCACGTGACTATTATGCTCTCTGAGAGAACTCTTTTAAGTTTGTTTTCACGATGTTTACACCCTATATGGTGCTGGTGTCTGTGAGGAAGGAGGGAGGGAGGCTGCAGATGCAGCTGCCATAACTCCATGAACAAAAAAGGCCCCCCATCCAGCTTCTTAAGAGTTAAGTGCAGGGGTCTCAAGGGGAGTGTCAATGACATCCAGGTAAAACTCAGAAGTACCAAGTGTTCAGTGAGCTCTAACATCAAATATTCACATAAAGGCTGGTAATATTAGCCAAAAAAAAAAGAGAAGAGAAAATCATTTTATATGCTAAGATGTCTGTTGTTTATCCAAAGCCCCTCAAATAGCTCCACTTTTATAAGCATATTAACACAGATCAGGGTTTTATTGCTGATCCCACATTATGTTTAGACACAGTAATGTATCAAGTTCAGTGTGCCACAGCCAGCAATTTTTATTTCAATCCTACCCTTAAGCTCTAGGTAAATTTGAGGCCAAAATAGTGACCATATCATATTACCTATTTCTGTTGAATGAATGTTAATTCTGTTAATAAATACTACTCTCACAAATACGGTAAAATTCTGTAATCAGAAAGCCACCTGGAGAGCATAAAACTCATACATTCAAATCAAATAGAAATTAGACGTTATTCTATTTAGATGCCAAATGAATTATCAGTTCTTACTGTGTCAGTTTCTCTTAACTATGTATGGAGAACATCAACCGACTAAAGAATTTTTATTAAAACTCAGAACACCAACATACTTCAGTATGTCATAAAAATCCTAACCTTGATATTAAAGGAAAAATATTACACAGATTTTTTTTTTGTTCCTAATGACCTTTCAGTCTGGGATATTACATATAAATTAAAGAAAACCTATGCTTCTATAAGCAGTAAATTAGTGTTTTCACCCAAAATGGACTGTGTTGGATCCAGCCATGGTGACTTAAGTGGGCAGATTTGGGGAGCACTGGAGGAGTAGACTTGAGATGGCTGCTAACTTGAGCTTAAGTATAGCTGGTATCTCTATGGTTAAACACAATTTCCCTAACCTAGGGGAGAAAAGAAAAATGAATGGAATGAACAACTGTAAAGCATTCTTTAGTCACAATATTAGGCCACACCATTACTGGTTAGGCAAGATTCAAGGTCTGGCAGACCCTGTCATTTATTTTCATGATTTATGATTCCTCTGAAAGGTCCAAATTATACTTGGTGAGTACAAGGTACAAACTGTATATGGCACTCAGGACGGCGCTGGTATGCAGGGGAGAGTCAGATGGATGAGGGATGCCCCGGTACTCTTCACTTCTGTATCTCAATAAGGTATTTTGTTCTCAGTAGGACTAGGACTATAAAGGGGATGCTTAAAGTTTTCAGTTCTGTTTTACTAAATTTCATGAGGGAAATTATATTCTAAGGTGAACTTTATGCATCTGGGGACTCAAGAAGGACTGAGGAAGTATTTCTGATAAAAGTCATGAATCTGCTCTATCCTCAAATATTCCTGGAGTCACAATAGCAAAACAAAGTTTCTCAAACACGAGTAGCCTGTATCCTAAATTCTTTGGACCAGAAATGTTTTGGCATTGGATGTTTTTGGATATTGAAATATTTGCATTACACTTGCAGCTGAGCATCCCTAATCCGAGTATCTGAAATCCTCCAATGATCATTTCCTTTGAGCATCATGTCAGTGCTCAAAAAGTTTTAGATTTTTGTAGTATTATGGATTTCAGACTTTTGGATTAGGATATTCAATCTATAGTATCTTCTTTGTATGCCTCGAAATTAAAACTTAAAAGATATTTTTTACTAAAAATTAGGAATGATGGGGTAAGAAACTGAACTTTAAATTTTCATAAAAGAAGAATATCCATCCAATTAATTACCATGTATTTCAAAATGAAGATGACCCAAATCATCCTAATATCCTGGAAACCACAGGACTGAGATCTCACAAGTCATCTAAGCCCTGCATCCTAAGAGCTGAAATCCCAGTCTAGTGTACTTAATATATACCAGAGACTAAGGGGGCAGTAAGTAGAGGTAAAATTTTCCTGAAAACCTCGTCAGCCCCACCTATGGCCCTTTCACCTCTGCAGCTTAGAGAGTCACAAGCTACTCTAATGGTCTTCTAGAAGGAGCACGTACTGAGACACATTTTCCGCTGGGTGGAGTAAAGAAGAAAGGCACAGAAATTACTTCTAGAACTCAAGGATCTACATCTGGAAAAAATGGAGTTCTGCATTCTCTAGCACTGAAAGCTGCTCCCATCGAAAGATGATACTCAGCTACAAAAAATATTTTCCCTTTTGAAGGTCAGTATGACTGGCAAGGAGCTTTAGTTTCTGTTGCAGAAATTAAATTCAACATGGAATCAAAATACATTCTCAAATGGAATACTGTATAAAGGAAATGACACAAAACCAATTTCACTTGTGAAAGCCTGCTGATTGTTCTGGAGAGAAAGAAAACAGCATTGAGGTGAAAAGGTCCTTTTCTATACAATGATTTCCTGGGTTCATCTTTCAAAATGGGGGCCAAATCATGAATTCCAGTTAGCACACACATCAGAGGCAGCCAAGTCTGGAATGCGTCGAACAAAGAATTTACTCAGAGGTCTCCTGGATGTTTTCCTCCTCAAAAATAAGGAAAGAGAGAGGAGTCCAGATGGTAATGGGGCCACTATGGGAGAGGAAACTTTTATTGAGATAAATAGCAAGGCTCTGTAAATAGATCTCCAGGATGAAATGAGAAACTGTAAAAAGATGACTATTTTTTTGGTTTGTCTGCTTTAATTAAATTTTGTCTGTTTTTATTAAATTATTTCTACATAGTATCCCAGTAACCTAAAATAGTTAAATGGCAATGTTTCATGCAACAACTCAAAAGTCAGACTAAGATAAAGAATTCACAGTGTGGTTTCTAAAGCTTCCTGCTCTCTGCTCCCAAACTGGAGCGGTGATGATTTATGTGTATCTGGGAACTGTTTTACTCAGCATTCTGCTCCTGCCAGACCTGGTTCCTGCCGCTCACATGAATCAGGCTCACGTTTTGGCCTCCACGTGGACCCTCCCTTCTCCCCAACACAGTTCCCAGAATACAGACTTCTCCCAGGTCTAAGGGTTTTCACAAAAACATTCTGAGATGTGATTAAGGCAAGCAGAAGAGATGGGGAAAGGACAGTGGATGGACAGAAAGAAGCTGACTTCTAGGCTAGGCGTGGTGGCTCACACTGTAATCCCACCTACTTGGGAAGCTGAGATAGGAGACTCACTTGAACCTGGGAGGCAGAGGTTGAAATGAGCCAAGATCGTGCCACTGCACTCCAGCCTGGGTGACAGAGTGAGACTCTGTCTCCAAAAAAAAAAAGAAGTTGATGACTTCCAGCAGACCACTAGCAGATTATTCAATTAAACTATCTCCTCCTTTAGTGTACATGATTTGAGGTAACCAAATTTATAGTGCAATTACTTAAAATCTGTATAGCCAACTTCTATTCCCATTTTGAAAGTACTTAATCTAGTTTAATTTTAGGTCTGGACTCTAGTTCAAAGTGCTGCAGTTTACTGTTAACTCCAGACAAAAGTGCTAGGGCATCCTTGTAAAGGCAGAGTTAACCCACTACCTTTTGGAACGGAACCCTCTATGGCTTTCAATTTAACAACAACCTTTGGTTTCTTACTTTCTAGGATCCCTCAGTCCCTCTCCTTCTGGCTTAATTTTACTCAGGACTAAGTGTTTTAACTTATCTTCATGTATCATCTTCTCCCCACTATTCTGTCCTATTTTCAGAGTAGTAAAAAATATGTTTGTGTTATTCTAGCCTTCCTTCCTCATAATCCTTTATTAATAAAGTGACAAAAACATAGTCAACCAAAAACCTGCCTTCTGTTGCTCTTGTATCATCGTTTTGTCCCAAAATGATGAAGACTGTCAAGGATGACATATGGTCACTGTCACCTCAAAGGGTCTGCTGAATTCTAATCCACAGGGCCATTAAGCATGTAGTAACGACATGCTTGATAATGTTGATAATCACACGGAAATTAAAGAGCAAAGCACAAATACCACTGTGCAGAGCTGAAGGCTTTGCTAGAATCAATCTCTGTTCATCCTTATGGCTTTAGAACACTACCATGCTTTGAAAGCCACTATAGTATGTACCTCAGTTTAATTCTTTGTTTCTAGTAAAATATGAGAAGGCCTAAAACTAGTGCTTATGGGTCTGTGTTACTTACATTTGGGGTAGAGAGAGAGAGAGCAAACCTTTGAAGGCACCCTTACCGCCTCTCTAGTGGGCGCCCGTCACTGGAGATGCTTCGAGGGATGTTGGCAGCTCTTTCTGGAGGAGGCATCTTCCCATCTCCTTTTCCAGCATTCAGCCGCGAGGTCATGGGACTCTGCATCTGGGACGGGACTTGAGGTGAATGAGGCCCCTTGCTGGTGTTCCTCTGCCATTTGTTATTATTTCGGAAGGGAAACTTGAATTCGTATGAAACACCTTCATTCATTTTGTACTCCATCACTGGCATGCGGTAGGTTTCAGAGCAACTCCTATTAGGGGTGAGGCATAGGGAGAAACACAATGGATACTGCTTTTTCTTGTTGGTGGAACCACATTGATTCTCATTAACACTTAAAAATGCATCCACAATTTCACCCACTGTTTCAAACCACCTTTCAATCTTTGGGCCCTATACTTATTTTCTTTTCAAAAACCAGAACCCAAGGAAGTATTACAATGTATTTTCCTTTACTCAGTCCCAACTGTTGAGTGTGAGATATGGAGTCTTTAAAACACAATGGGACCCATGGTTACCCTGGGGGTGGCTGGACTACTGAGACCTGAGGAGGAAAAGCCACCAGGACAGCATGACGGGGCATATCTGAGAGCACGAAGTCTCAAAGGAAGCAAGCGGCTTCACACACCCACCACTGCACATGGTGACTGGGTTCTGAAAGCGTGTATGAGCAGCTTCACATACTCACCAGGGCACATTGTGACCAGGCTCCAAAAGGGTGAACGAGCAGCTTAACACACCTGCCACTGTACACTGCGACTGGGGTTCCAAAAGGGTGTACAAGCAACTTCCCACACCCGCCACCTGCCACTGTACACTGCGACTGGGGTTCCAAAAGGGTGTACAAACAATTTCCCACACCCGCCACTGCATACTGTGATTGAGCTCTGAAAGGGTCTATAAGCAGTTTCACACACCCGCCACTGCACATCATGACTGGGCTCCAAAAGGGTGCATAAGCAGCTTCACACACACATCACGGCACATCATTGACTGGGCTCTGACAGGGTGTACGAGCAGCTTCACACACCCATCACTGCACATCATGACTGGGCTCTGAAAAGGGGTACGAGCAGCTTCACACACCCACCACTGCACATTGTGACCGGACTCTGAAAGGGTGTATGAGTAGCTTCACATACCCGCCCCTACACACCGCAACCGGGCTCTGAAAGGGGGTACGAGCAACTTCACACTCCTGCCACCACACATTGCAACTGGGCTCTGAAAGGGTGTCTAAGCAGCTTTCAGCCCATTTCACTTCGGACCAGCGACATCACAAGTGCTGTGTAGCCACATGCCTCCTGTCTTGGACAATGCAGGCCCAAAGGGCGTCCAGCCAAAGGCCTGGTCTTGATGTGGATGAGGCTGAAGGCGTGGGGAGGGAAGGTGAGACATGGAGACAGGGGGGCAGAGTAGAAGGGCTTACATAATTGGCTGGCAAGAGAATAAGGACAATGGAAGGTGCCACTCTTTCATGACCTTGTCTACGTATCTCAGGGTTGACTCCTGACATTTCAAATGTGTATTCCATAACGCATCCTCTCCCCCACCTTCAGTAGAATTTTTGTTGTTAGAAAGTGTCGCTTTTGGAGCATGTGCTCAGAGGGAACAATGGCGCCTGCTGCCATCCTTACCTGACTCAGTCACAGCCCACGTCTCCAACGAGTACTTTCTTCTTGGGGTTTCCTTACCAGTATCCCAAATGCCCCAAAAGCCAAGGGTGACCTTAATCTGACCCTCTGCCCAAGGCTCCACTGTATCCCTTTTATGCTTTAATGGCAATGGCTTTTAAACTTTCTGGATGACAACCTAAGTAAGAAATACATTTCACACTGGGACACAGCACCACCACATACACACAGAGATGTGCATCCTTCCTCTCAGGTCTTCCGTTTTGCTATATTCTGAGTGAATACACTTCAACCAAAAATACACTGGGCGCAAGCAACATCCTAAACTGATTTGATGATCTACTTGAGAGTTATGGTCTGCAGTCTGTAGAACACTGTTTTATGGCACATTTGACGTTACTTTTAGTAGTTAATGACTGCTATGTCATTAAAACCTTTTCTCTAATAAAACATTTTCTCTAATAGTAAGGAATACTACTTTAGGCTCTGATACAATTTTAAGCTTTGATTCTGGTATTTATGACAAAAATATGCCATTGCAACCCTTTTTTGGTGGTTAATAGAGGTAATACACAGTGGTATAGTTTACAGTCTTTCATTTCTGACTACAGTCTTTCATTTCTGACTAAATAAGGCACACTATAAAGATCTAATGTTCTGGATCTGTAAATACAATGCAAAAATGTTACACTTTACCAAAGGAATATTGATTAAAATTTATAATAATCCATGGAAAAATTTCACTTCTGCTCAAAATCTGGACTAGCTTTGCTTCTCCTCAGCAATGTTCTTGTTTTAACTTGTAAACTCAAAGAGCATCATCATCTATGCCCCTTTCTGTTGGCTGCTAGGAACCAGCAAACGTACAGACTTTATTATTATGTATTTTGGGCACCAACTTTCCAAAAATTTTTACCTAGACCATGTTTTGCTTTCACTACTACCTCTTCCACCTCCAATTCCCTAGCTAAGCTTCTATTTTGATACTGTACAACTATTTTCTCTTTCTGAGACAAGGTCTTGCTGTGTTGCCTAGGCTGGAGTGCTGTGACGTGATCAAGGTTCACCACAGTCTCAACCTCCTGGGCTCAAGTGATCCTCCAATCTCAGCCTCCTGAGTAGCTGGGACTACAGGTGTGCACTGCCACGCTCAGCTAGTTTTTGTATTTTTTGTAGTGACAGGGTTTCTCCATGTTGACCAGACTGGTCTCAAACTCCTGAGCTCAAGTGATGTACCTGTCTCAGCCTCCCAAAGTACTGGGATTCCAGGCATTAGCCACTGTGCCCAGCCCACAAGTACTTTCATAGGTTGTTTTAAGTCCATTTTGCATCAGGCAGAGAACAAAACAAATAATGATAATGGTAACAGACACAATAACAGTAATAAAGGAATATCAAACAGACAAGTTACTTTATCTTTGGGCTCCTTCAAACACTCTTTGAAATAGTCTTTTACACTGCTTAACATTTAGTATGAAAACTAGCTAGAAGGCCTCTCGGGCCAAAGATGTTGTCTTCTCCATAGTCTATATTTTATTTCCACCACTCATAACATATAACTAGAAACTTTCTTCATATCCCACATTGGCCAAATACAGTATGATAAAGTCTGAGCAGAGAGAATATTCATTCATAAACAATGAATAAGCACAGAAGGTTCTGCAGAGCTAAACTTCAGCTACTCGCCATTTCTGATTGCCTTTCGTGGCTAGGGTAACCATCACTGGCTTCCTGGTCTCTTACTTATCTCTGCAAAACAGAAGAATGATATGTAGAATCAAGAAGTATACAACAGACTGAAGAATGCAGATAAAAACTGACTTTTAATGCTATGCATAAACTTTCATAAAACGATTTTTATTATATCATTCTAAGTAAAATTCTGTGTTGAAGAATGGTAACTCTAATAATACTTATAACTTAAATTGGGCCAGGCATGAATTTAGCCACATTACAGCAACTCTATGAAGTGGATGCTATTATTATCCCCTCTTTGTAGAGGAGGAAATAGAGGCCTAGAGAGATTAACTTGCCAAGTTTACACAGCCAGCAGGTGGCAAAGCCAGGATTTGAACCCACAGAATTAATATGTACTATGTAGGTAAGACTATGTAGGTTAGTCTTATTTTAGTCATTAACTAAACCATTCCAATTCTCCAAGGAAAATTCAACAACTTTTATAAAACCCAATTAAAGGGCTATGGCCAGCAGGAATTACAATGTCAACGCTAAAAGTGATAAGAGGTAACCTGTTCAAACCCTAAATTAATGGAAAAGCTACTCCATCCCCTTGTTCTGTTTTTCAGTCTTTGTATTCTTTCTCTTTTAATCTTTATTTCTCATAACTCTCTCCTTTTTCCTTAAGACCCTATGGAATATAGAGAAATGGTTGACTAGGAAATTGAACAGAACATCACAACACTGGACTCACAAGTCAGAAAAGTTTTATGTTTGAGGATGGCTTGGTCCTTTAAGCCATGTGACTCTGGCTTGGAAAAAACACATAAACTCTTTGAATCAAAACTCACCTGAAAAATGAGAGATCTGAACCAGATGATTTGTAATTGCCTTCTTCACTCTAAAGCAGTATGCTTTAGCACTTTAAAATACTGAATTTTTAAAATGAAAAAATGCTGTGACCTGTTCTTATTTAAGAGGTAATTTGGTCTTATGTAGCCTGTTTGTTTTTAGCTTGTCATTTTGAATGGCCCTTAATTGCTTTCTTTAAGAACTACAGGCTAGTGTCCCTCAACAGAATAAAGGGTTGACCACTCCATGCAACACCATCCAGAACATCACAATTTAGTCCGTTCATCCACGTACTTTTCACCTTGTCACGGGAATGATGTTGAAGACCCAGAGGTCACAGACACTAATCTATTGACGCTGGCTATGTACTCCAGAGGGGTGACAGCTGGGGGATGAGAATCAGGCAAGTCCTGCATAAGGGGCCTGCTCACTCCAGGGAGGTTTTCCAGTGAAGTCTACCAGGACTCTGTCCATCGGGCTGTCATGCTAGCTGGTTCCATTCACTCTTTGGGAAGCAACTGAACTTCTCCCAGCCTCACTCTCATCATTGTTTTAATAAAAATGAAGCTGCTGATACAGAAGTACTGGGAAGGGAAGAGCATGGTCCCTTTAAATGATATGGAAGCAAAAAAGGGAAGTGCTGGGTACAGGAAGGCGTGGTCCCCGGCTAGGGCTCCACCCCCTCCCCTGGATCTAGCTGAGGACAGGAACTCCTGCCTTCATACCCAGATGTTGCATTTCCCAAGACCACCCCTGGCCCATGACGCACCCCCATCCTATGGCTATAAAGACCCCAGACCCCAGCAAGGCAGGGACAGAAGTGGCTGGATGTTGAGAGCAGCACATCTGTGGAGGAACACACAGGTGGAGGAACACACAGGTGGCTGGATGTCAAGAGGAATGCACCAACAGGCACCTGCATGCTGGCAGGCCACCAACCGGCAGAACCACACAGAGTTTGGCTGGGGCAGTCAGAGGAGAGCCCAGGTCACCAAGTGGCCTAACTCCACAGAAAAAGTATCTCCCTTCTGGCCTCCCATCTGCTGAGAGCTACTTTCAGTCAATACAACCTTACACTCATTCTCCAAGTCCACAAGTCATCTGATTCTTCTGGTACACCAAGGCAAAAACCTTGGGATACAGAAAACCCTCTGTCCTTGTGATAAGGCAGGGGTCTAACTGAACTGGTTAACACAAGCCACCTACAGACAGCAAAATTAAAAGAGCAAAACTAAAAGAGCACCCTGTAACACACGCCCCCTGGGGCTTCAGGAGCTATAAACATTCACCCCTAGTACTGCCGTGGGGTCAGAGTCCCACAACCTGCCCACCTGTATGCTCCCCTAGAGGTTCGAGCCGTGGGGCACTGAAGAAGTGAACTACACCCTCATCACGCACCCTGCGAGGGGGACAAGGGAACTTTTCCCATTTCACTGGCATGAGAATTAAAAAAGAAAATGCCTGGCACCTAGTAGGGGCTCAGAAAGTTTGCTATACTCTCCCTGTCCCTTCTTCTCTTAAAAAAGTTGTAGTTTGAAAACGATTCATAAAGGGCATATTTTCTAAGAACAGGGAAGAGACCCTTGTTTTCCATGTTATTTATTTATTTATTTATTTATTTTTATTTTTTTGAGATGGAGTCTCCCTCTGTAACCCAGGCTGGAGTGCAATGGTGCGATCTCAGTTCACTGCAACCTCTGCCTCCTGGGTCAAGTGATTCTCCTACTTCAGCCCCCCAAGTAGCTGAGATTACAGGCATGAGCCATCACACCCAGCTAATTTTTTTTGTATTTTTAGTAGAGAAGGGGTTTCACCATGTTGGTCAGGCTGGTCTCAAACTCCTGACCTCAAATGATTCACCAGCCTTGGCCTCCCAAATTGTTGGGATTACAGGCTTTTACATGTTATTTAAGTAACATTTTTTTGTTATTGAACTATTACATATATTTTAAAAGTTGCATTTTCAAAATGAATGACTCTCCCATGTGAACACACAAATCCATTTGTGTTTGTATTAGATCTTGGGGGTGTTTGTATTACATACAGTCACCACCTCTCCCATCCCCTCACCTGTGTCCCTCTCGGGGTCCTGGCAAGCCTAAGAACCACCAGGCTGAGGGGCAGAGGAGCAGCTTGCCTCAAGGAGGCCTGTCCTGCCTCTCACTGCAGCTGCAGTGAATGGTGGTAAAGTTTCAGCTGACAAAGAAGAGAATGACTATTCAAAGAGCAGAGTAATTAGTCGCTAGAAAAACAGCAGTGGGAGTGTGAAGTGCGGAGGAGAAGAAAAAAATGACATAAGAGCATTATTCTATTTTGTTGAAAACTGTAACAAGGTGTTAATGCTTCAACTGTTCCCTTTGAAGTTATTTCTAAAGGAAGGAGAAAGGAGCAGGCTTTCAGCCCTCCAAAGGCATCGAGGCATTTCCCACCTGCCCTGCCCTGGTCTGACTTTTCAGATGGAAACTGCATGGCTTTTGAGATGGGAACTGTAGTGAAAGGGGCCCCATGTCCCCCTCCCGGCTGGTGGGGCTGTGCAGTGCACTAATCCTTTCCCCAG
Organism: Macaca fascicularis; assembly: GCF_037993035.2. Classification (NCBI taxonomy): domain Eukaryota; kingdom Metazoa; phylum Chordata; class Mammalia; order Primates; family Cercopithecidae; genus Macaca; species Macaca fascicularis. The sequence continues at coordinate 139,561,426 of NC_088381.1, read as the reverse complement.
CCTCCCCTCCTGGCACCCAAACGACATGTCACCAGCAGCTCCACTGGCTCCTCCGGGAAGGCCTGAGAGCATCACAGCAGTGTGACAGCTCATTCACTCCCTGGTGTGCTGGAGCTGGTAATCATCCCATCTACCCCAATGCTGCCTGCAGTGACATCACATCGGTAGCTTGGAACCAGCTACAGTGGGAGTATCTGTACCACAGAAATCAGCAAATATTACAAATAAAGTTTCCTTCCCCCCAGCAGAAAGCCAACTTACCAGCACATCACTGCTGATTCTGGTGTATAAGGAAAGAATCTGCGCTCTAAGCACACAATGTGGCAGTTCAGAGCCTGGACTCTGACATTAGACCTAAATTTGCCAGATGAGCTTAGCAAGTTACTAACCTTTGAGTCTCGGTTACTTTTAAAACAGGGATGCTACTAACACTATTACAAGAGAGGGTTGTTATAAGAATTAAATAGGCTAATCCATTAAAAAGTGCTTTTTCCAGGGCCTGGCATATTAAAGTAAAAAACTGAGTACATTAGTTATTTTCACTGACACACCACAATATATCTAGTCTAGTACACCTCCTATCATGGCTCCATCTATCCAGGTCCAGGCCTCTTATCCATCTTTCTAGTAACAGCTATTTACAATTTCGATATGTGTACTGTTGTCTCATCCCACCCACAATCACACAAACCCACTTCCCTCTCCTTTCCCACATATAAACCTGGAAGCCTAGATACAAGGGAAAGACTTCTGAGCGGGCAAGATGGCGTCATAAGGTCAAGGGCTCCATATTTCAGTAGACAGTTCTTAGACTAACATCTGTAACTCTACTGTTGGTAATTAAGGTTGACAATTTACAAAGCTTGGTTATCTTCTCCTGTTTATAACTGTCTGTTCAGAAGCAATAAAGTAGACAATTTGAAGGACAGACAGCAGAGAAAGAGACAAGGAGTGCAGCAAGGCTGGAGACTGTCGTAAGCAAGAACCCCACTGCCTTTCTGAGCCACCTCACATCATTCTTTAAATCACAGTTCAGCACATTACTTAACATTTAATGATGGCATGCTTGGGGAAACCAGAAAAGGCTAATAAGGTTCATTAGACCTGGTTAACTAAGGCAGGGTATGTGGGTAGGGCAGTTTCTGAATATTTATCCCTCTCCAAAACAGGTGAAATTACAAGTTCATATTTTGATTTCCAGGGAAATGCAGTCATCCAAAAGGCAGTTCTTCAAACTATCAGACAAATGAATTTTTCTACATTTTGACATATATACATAATCCCTAGGCCATCTAGGAGGTAAGCAGTATTAGGAAATACTATACTGAGCAGAGTACATAAAACACACACATGCACACACACACACATATATATTTGCTGCTCTTTACTTTTTAAAACACACAAATAGCCTATCATAACCATTAACTTTCTACCATCGGATATTCACAAATCCATGAGAGCTCAGGTGTAGGGCTGGTCATCTTAGTAGCAAAATAGGACACAGAACACTGTCTTGGCTTTAGAAAGCCCAAGAATCAATTGCCAAAGCCTAAGAGAAATTCTTAGAAAATAATGGCATAAAATAAAAAGATTTTAAAAACTAGCAAAAATAGCATGTGCGTGTCCAAAGGAGAAAATAAACAGTTGATTAAATTTCTTCCTGCAGGAAACCTCCCCAGAGACACAGAAATTAAATTTTCAACAGTGCTGCTGGCTTGGCAGGAGCTGTGGGGGGTTGGGTGGGGCAGGGAGCTCCTAGGTTTTCCCTTTTGAAAAGACTAAGAACCAAAATGCCAAAGCACCATGAGCAGGGGCAGCTCACCTGAAGCCAAACCCTAGCACACGCAGACACAGATAGGAAAAGCGGCTGCCAGACTGAGACAGCAAAGGTCCAAACAATTGCTGAGTTTGGAGCAGCAATTGAGAGAGAGAAGAGAATAAGAGCATCATGGAACATAAAAGAAAAACATTATGACAATTTGAGATGCTGAGTGTCTTTTAATGCTAAGTGTTCAATGTTTCTCAGCTCCTAGTGGAAGATTCTTAAGATATATATTACCTGACTTCTCTATCTGTAATGGCAACCTTATAAATCCAGAGATGGATTTATAAATTCCATTTAGTCACTCTTTCCAGCTGCTGTTGCCACACACTGAAAGGGAGTTTCGTCCTGAGTTAGACTCCATGGATGAAACATTCAGCATCACATGTAATCTACTGTTCTTCGCAACACCCTACTCCACTACCTGCTAAGAGATGTTCTACATGGTACGCAAACGCTGCACTCGAGTCTCAGGCCCACAGCTGCCTCCTCAGACCTACCTCCGCGGGGTGCAGTCATCATGGGGGGGAATGATGACAACCTTCACCGTGACAGATGTTCTCAGGAGGTCGATCATCTGCTCATGGCTCAGAGTGGCAACCGCCACCTTGCAGATCTCCACCAGGCGACTGCCCTGCCTCAGCCCTGCCTGCCAGGCATAACCGTAGGGCTCCACATCTGCCACGATGCCCTCATAGTTGACATGGAAGCCAAGCTGTCCTAGCCCATTTCTTCGCAGAGTCATCTCCACCGATTCACAGCCTTTGGAAACAAACTAGACAGGGAAATAAAAGATACTGTGGTTTAAAGCAATAGGGTATTAAGTGGTAGACATGGAACTGGAAAAACATTGCAAGCAGGGTTAGTTCTGAATATCTTATTGCCAGCTGAAGAGCAGTCTGGTTATTTCTTCTTCACTAGTCTCCTATTCATTAGGCCAAAAGGAATATACTTGTTGCATCCAAAAAGTTAAACGGCTTCCCTGAAGTTACAAGGAAACCTCTACCAGAAACCTACAGGGAGCTGGCAGTAAATAGAAACCATATACTGCTACTCACTTGGCCTTTGTAAAATTCAAGGCAGCAGATACTCAAACATTCTTTTCAGCACCACCACCAGATGACTGGGCTGTAGCACCAGGGAACAGGTCACATGTAAATGGGGTTTGAATACACACACACACACACACAGAGTAAATGTGTCTTCCCCAACTTGTTCTACTTTTCCAAAACATCCATGTAAAACACAAGTATGAGATAAACTCTGTTTGCTTCACACATCAAGGGAGTTTTCAGAGAAGCTAATAACAGAGTGCAAGGTTCAGTAACTTGGCTCTAGTCTGTATTGAAAGCTTTATGAAAGAGAAACTGCATATAAGGAAGTAGAAGGAAAGACTCACCTGCAACCTTTTGACAATTTCTTTGATCTCCTCGTTGTTAATAAAACTCCCCACTGAAACACATTCTCCTCGTTCATAGAAGATTTTGAGGCTGGTGTCAGTTGAAGTCCACCCTATCACATCTCTACAGGAACAATTGAAGACCACGCTCTTTGTTTCCTGTTCAATGAGCACAATGAACTCATTGGAGATCCCTAAAAGGCAGTCTAGCTCCATGGCCTTGTTGTAGTCTTCAGCCCGGACTGCCCACACAATGGCCCCCATGCTGCTGAGCTCGGCTCCTGGATATGGCTTAGACTTTTCCTTCTTCTTGGAAGCCAGAGAGATGAATGGAAACTTGCCAGAAGGGTCGATAGGGGTGTTGGTGACATTCTTTTCTGCCAGATCTTTCAGGTATTCCTGGCGGGTCCGAGTTGCCATGGCTCGGAACTTCTCCGATTTATGAGCAGCATTTTCTGCATTAATCACTTTCGCCAAAAGGAAGTCCCTGAACACATTTGACTTAGGGAAAGTGACCCCTTTAGGAATGGGAGGTCCAAAGGAAGGCACATCTCTGGACCTGGTGACAGCCACACTGAGAGACAAAGATCAAAGAGAGCCACGTTAGTATTTCTCAGTCTCACAACATCAGAATAAAATATACTTTCTCAAAGACAAAGACATACCTCAGATGCAAAATAGCTGCTTATTTTTCCATGAGAAACAACACACATTTCTGCTTAATATGAGCATAGTTTTTCATTCAACCACATTTAGGATTTACACAAATTTTTTTTCTAGGTCAAAAACAAACCTCCCAAAATCCCAAAAGCTAACACTATTAACTTTTGACAGACAGGAAACTGACCGCAACTCCATGAAAAAAAATAGGCTTACTGTAATATTCTGCATAAGACATTTTACATACCTACTAATTGTTTTCAAGGGAGGTTACTGAAACCACATCATCTTTTAGAACAGGCATCCATTCTGTGAGAACACAAATGTGTTCTCCATTCTAGATATGATGCCTATAAGCAGATAGCTTATATTAAAAATATCAGAAGATGCATGCCACAAAAGAAATGAATTAAATTTTAATAAAACTTAACTAGTATTTGTTGGCCTAAGAGTGAGGCATCATGCAACCAGATTAAAAGCATAATTTTAAAATGAAAATTGGAATCTGAGTAATAGTATGAGAATAATCTTTATGTAACAGCAACAATGCTTTAAAATAATATTTTTAAACTGAGCTATTGCTTGGTCCTTTTGGCATTTTATTCTGACAATCTATTTGCAAGAAAAATGTTTTCCTTCTCCCGTTCCTTTAAGCAAGATTGATATAAGAAAGCCTGTTCCAGTCATTTCTTTTGAATATATATTCCTAAAATTGGGCCTAAGAAAAGGATCGTATGAACATCTGTAATAACCTATTATTTTGAACCTCAAAAGGAAAAAAAGTAAGTTTATCCTAAAACAAAAAAGGAAGTTGTTGACATAGAAATACAGAGGTTGGCCGGGCGTGGTGGCTCAAGCCTGTAATCCCAGCACTTTGGGAGGCCGAGACGGGCGGATCACGAGGTCAGGAGATCAAGACCATCCTGGCGAACATGGCGAAACCCCGTCTCTACTAAAAAATACAAAAAACTAGCCGGGCAAGGTGGCGGGCGCCTGTAGTCCCAGCTACTCGGGAGGCTGAGGCAGGAGAATGGCGTAAACCCGGGAGGCGGAGCTTGCAGTGAGCTGAGATCCGGCCACTGCACTCCAGCCTGGGCGACAGAGCGAGACTCTGTCTCAAAAAAAAAAAAAAAAAAAAAAAAAAGAAATACAGAGGTTGAGTGTTTTATATCATGTCCCAAGATTTTAGTAAAGTTTGACATGGCTGGAAATGATTCTAAAACAACAAAGATCCCTCTTTCCAAATTAAAAGTGAGCAAATTATGCAATTATACTTAGTATTAGGGAAACTATTAAAAAAAACTGTTTCTTCTGAACTCTTAGAATAGAAACGGCATAATCAGAGAATGCATCTTTCAAACAAAATTGAAGAGCTCTGTTTCACTTTTTCTTTAAGAAGGGTTTGCTTTAAGATATTCAGCTTTGTTTTTCAATAGCTATTTCTTGTGAAAATAAGAAAAATAAAAATCAGCAACTTCAGGATGCAAATTATATTTCTGGTGGAATGGAAAAGCTAAACACTCAGAAGATGCCATGGGATGGCCTATTTGTTGGTTTCACAAGTGTATTTTTAAAAGACTACCTAGTTCACTTCATGACAAAGAACAGTGGCAACCAACACTCCATTTTCTAACTGGAGGAGAGAATTCAGAGACTTCCATATGGCTTAATTATACCAATATGTATTAGGAAGGCAATTTTTCTTGTCTATTGTGAACTGCCTGACTTGAACGCTGACAGCTGTATAATTTTAATTTGATCGTGTTATTTTCTCTTAAAGTCAAGCAAAATATGCTGAAATTCAGGTTTGCTAGATTTTTCTAAGTGGAATCCTGTAAGAATCTAGAAATATTTAATATCTTTCATTTTAAAATTGGCAATTTCTCATCTGCTAATTTCACTCAAATTGCTATTCTTTCTCAGAAAATACCTGTGATTTTATTTTAAATAAGGAGAGCAAAATGCTTAGCAGGGGGTGTGATTTTAAGCCCCCTCCATCTACTTGCCCCTTAAACTAACTGGCTTTCTGCAGATCCATTTATTAATTGATAGAACTTTAGACAAACATACAGTGAAAACCTACCAATAATTAGAAACAGCTATAATGAACTGTGAGGAAAAGAACTGAATCCTTAACATATAATTTTCAGTGATTCACTGTGGTAGGGAGGTAAATGATACAGGCAGTGAAATCAGTTTCGCATAGTCAGAAATAGAAACCTTACAGAAGATGAGGAAGATGATACTCTGGAGTGCTCTTTTCAAGTAAGTGATTTTGTTTTGGATAAATCAAACTGGCAATATTTCTACATGGTTAAAAGCTCATTAATTTAGATGCCACAAATTCTGAACTCTTGATAATAAGGCCTGGTTTAAGCTAAACAGAATATTTTACCTCTGTAAGAAAAAAACCTTTCTAGAATCTCAGTTTGCTGTATGTAGTTACTTAAGATACATTAATTATAAATGGTTCTTGGTATTTTTAAAGGTAGATTCCAAAGGGCCTTTGCTTGGCTGTACTTATGTTAGCCTAGCTGGCAATTCGGCATCTTCTTGGAAATAATACATGCTTTAAAATCATAGCCACGCTTTATTTACCCAGCATTGTTGAGGACTGGAATGTTCTACTCAAAAGGGTTATCTAGATGACAGACAGACAGAGCTAGAGGCTAAAACAGTGATGGAAAGTTATCACAGGAAGGGAACTTAGAGAACTCAATGTTCCTCAAATTCTTTCAATAAAATCTTGGGTTTCATTTGAAAATTCACCTTGATTTTACATTCTACTGAAAAACATTTGTGTTCATTTTCATATAAAAATATCTTCTCACTCCAAAATCTTTGGGTACATTGAGCAACCAGGAAGGTGTCTTGTTTGTATTCTGTGGTTTGACATCTTCCTGAACCTCCGGTTGAGCAGCTGGTACAAATTCTTCACTTCTCCAGGAAACAGATACAGAGAAGTAAAAGGATTTGCCAGATTTGTTAGAGAGAGCCAGGATTGGAATGTAAGCTTCTGGACAGCCAAGAGAGTGCTCCACGACAAGCCCACACTTACTCCCTCTGAGGAAGTGCTTTGAAACCTTCTACTCCTGAGGTGCCTGCTAAAAGGGACCATCCACATGAGTTACATGGCCAAAGAGATGATGAGGCTATTTCTAGTTGATATAGGCCATGTAACACTGGTTGGCATCAAAGAGCTTGGATGAAGTAACAAGTCTTGACACCCAAAGCCAACTTCAAGCTGACACATGAAAATGTTCCGAAGACTACTACTACTTCTTCTTTTTTTTTTTTTTTGAGATGGAGTCTCATTCTGTTATCCAGGCTGGAGTGCAGTGGTGCGATCTTGGCTCACTGAAACCTCTGCCTCCCGGGTTCAACCAATTCTCCTGCCTCAGCTTCCCCAGTAGCTGGGACTACAGGCACCCGCCACATCACCTGGCTAATTTTTTGTATTTTTAGTAGAGACAGGGTTTCACTGTGTTAGCCAGGATGGTTTCAATCTCCTGACCTCGTGATCTGCCTGCCTCAGCCTACCAAAGTGCTAGGATTACAGGCGTGAGCCACCACACCCGGCCTGTTTCAAAGATGTCTGAACAGAAGTTTAGTGGATAAAAATTGAGAAATATAAGATATTTGAACTCTGAAAGCACAATGGAAAAACAGCAATAATCAACAATCCCCAGCCCAAAATTTAAAAGGAAAGTGACACAGAAAACATCAAATGAGAGAGGGAAGTTTCCTCTTCTTGGAGCCTGGATCAGATTACTGGCCAGGGCAGCTTCCAAGAAAGCAGATCTGGGCAAAGGACAGGAAAGATCAAATATGTGCCAATCATTCTCTTGATTTCTAACAGTATTGATCCACCAGTCACTGAGTACCTACTATGCGAAGTCACTTTGCTTAAGCTGAGGATCAAGGCTGAGGATGTCCTGGGCTCAGCCCTCCAGAAACTCAAAGTCTGGTGGGAGCCACAGCCAGTGATTTGAGTCTAGTACAGGGTGCTATGGGTAGCACTTAGGAAAGGCATTTTAGTCCTGGGAGGTCCAGGGAGCCTTCTCAGAAAAAAGAAAAGCAGGAATTCATCAGATGAAGCAGGGAAAGGGGAGTGTGTGAGAGGAGCAGCATGTACAGAGCAGAGGGGCAGAGCACGCTGTTCTGGGGAGTGGTCAGTAGCTCCAAAGGAGTGAGGTAGGCATGGGGTGCAGACTGGTAGATGAGACTGAGAGACAGGAGGCCAGACCTGACGCCCCCATGCAGTAAGCTATGCCTGCAAGTCTGAACTTTTCTCTAAATGCTTTTAAGCACAATGAATGACATAATCAGATTATTGTTTTAGAAAGGTCAGCTGCAGTGGACAATAGGGATGCTGATTAATTGAGGCTTGAAATAGACCTCCTTAAAGAAATTTCTATCACTTGACCTACTTAGGTTTTTCTTCTTCTCAGCTGAAGCTTGCAAATCCATGTTTTTTTTTAAAGAGAGGAAAGAGGATGAACATAGACATTTAATGGGCATGCATCACACTTCCTCTCTGCCTATGCTAGACATTTTACTTATAGGATTTTAAGTGGAGGTCAAGCAACTTCCCAATGCACTGTTTAACAATTTGGTCTAATTCCAAGTGCTTTTTGTACTATATCACACTCATTCCTTTCAACAGTTATTACATTTCAATTACCGGGTATGGAAACCTCTCTGAGAGGAGTAACACATATTTCTACCTTCCTAAACATACCTCTGACCACAATTTAACATTTGCTTTGAAGAATCAGGGTCACTGTTATGACTACTTATTACTATTCTAGTTTTAAAATGAATAACAACTATTTTATTTCATCAACTAGAGTGTCAATGTTCCAATTTACAATTGTTTAGGATGTCCTAAGATTTTCTTTATAGTCTTTTTGTCTAAATTGGGATCCAAATAGGATCCACACATTGCAATTAATTTAGCTTTAAAAAATATTTTATTCTATAGATTCCCCTCCACTTTCTCACTATTTCTTGCAACTTACTTGTTGAAGAAATTGGGCTTTTTGTCTGCCGAGTTATTCAGGGTCTGAATTTTGTCAACTACAAACATGTTCCTCTGTCTTTTGTATTTCCTATAAATTGGCTTGTCTGGCAGCTTGATCAGATTCAGATTTAATTTTTTTTAGGGGGTGGCAAAAATAATGCATAGGTGAGGTTGTATTCTTCCATTATGAGGCACATATTTGTCTCTTTTTATGGTATTTGCATCCTTTGATGATCGATGCTTAAATCCATTAAGTCATTAGTTGTTGAAAAATGGTATTATTTTATACTGTGTTTCCACAGTGAAGCCCTCAGGAGTAACTGAAGCACACAATAGTTCCCCCTTATCTATGGTTTCACTTTTTATGGTTTCAGTTAGCCATGGTATAGTACAACAAAGTATTTTGAGAGAGAGACCACATTCATATAACTATTATTATATTGTTATAACTGCTATATTTTATTAATTACTGTTAATATATTACTGTGCCTAATTTATAAAGTAAACATTATCATATAGGAAAAAACATAGTAAATATAGGGTTAGGCACTATCCGTGGTTTCGGGCATCCTCTGGGGTTCTTGGAATATATCCCCGACAGGTAAGTAGGAACTAATATATTTGGTTGTTTGCCTCAAAATCAAATGACCCCAGATTGCTATGCTTATTGAATTCGTATCTTTAATGTGAACAGTTTTTCAGCATCTCCTCTATCAATAAACAAATATTTGTTTCCAGTATATACTTGCTATTAACAGCTCCTTCATCTTTTTTATTTTGTTGCTTCCAATCTTCTCTATCAACTGGGATCAGACAATTAAGGTCACTGCAACAATACAAATAAAACAGTAGAGACTGGAGGGCTCTCTTATCAGTTATGGGATAAGCTTTAGTAAGCAGACTTAGTGACTGATTTCTGAGTTCTTGGCTACATGATGACTCACATTAACTGGCCTCTAGAATTAGTCTGAATTAGTCAGTTACTCCTATATAAGTTTTCTAGTCCCATGGAAGTATAATACCACATTATTTTGAGATCTCATCTCTAGATCCACTATAGGGATTTTTCTCTCTTTGTTCTCCTGTTATATCCCAGGGTCTAGAGTAGTGTCTAGCACATATATGCTAAAGGCTGGATAAAGAACTAATGAAAAATAAATGGATAATGACAGTCTCCAAATTTATTTTTCTGTGTACAAATTACCTGGCATGGTAACACTGGATAATTTTTCCTAGAATTCTACTTACGTAGTGTTGAATTGATGGCCTAGCATTCTGGGGGCCTCCACTGCCTGGTCATCGTTCCTGCATTAGTAGCCTTTTTATTGTACTTTCCATCCTCCTTCCCATCACTAGGCTTCTGTCCTTTCCACTGACCACTCCTAGAATGGTTTCTCTTTTTCCCGCTGAATTCCATCCAGTTATGCTTTAACACACACATCAAATCCCATCTTCTCATAAATACCCATATAACTTCAGCCTGTAATGACCCCACACCTCTCTGCACTATTACTGCAGAACACTCTTTCAAGGAAACTTTCCCCTTTCCGCAGTTCAGATACCAGGTAGGCGTAAGTAAATAAATATGTGTGTTCATGGTGGAGAAAGTTGGGACCAAGAGGTTTTAAATGCTAAAAAGCACTTGGGGTACAAAAAATAGTTAGAAAGAATGAACATGACCTAGTATTTGCTAGCACAACAGGGTGACTATAGTTAAAAATAATTTAATCGCATATTTAAAAATAACTAAAAGAGTATAACTGGATTGCTTGTAACACAAAGGATAAATGCTTAGGGTGATGGACACCCCATTTACCCTGGTGTGATTATTATGCATTCCACGCCCATATAAAAATATCTCATGTAACCCAAAAATATATACACCTACTATGTACCCACAAAAATAAAAAAATGTTTTAAAAGCATTTGAGTTACTCTAGCTATATCACTTAAGGATAAAATTTTTTTTTTTTTTTTTTTTGAGACGGAGTCTCGCTCTGTCACCCAGGCTGGAGTGCAGTGGCGTGATCTCAGCTCACTGCAAGCTCCGCCTCCCGGGTTCACACCATTCTCCTGCCTCAGCCTCCCAAGTAGCTGGGACTACAGGTGCCCGCCGCCACGCCCGGCTAATTTTTTTGCATTTTTAGTAGAGATGGGGTTTCACTGTGTTAGCTAGGATGGTCTCGATCTCCTGACCTCATGATCCGCCTGCCTCAGCCTCCCAAAGTGCTGGGATTACAGGCGTGAGCCACCACGCCTGGCCACTTAGGGATAAAATTAAATTAGATTTAAAGTATAAATCAACCCATGTATAAGTTTTTCCACCAAACCACCCTAATAAAACAGGCCTATAAATTCATATCCCCAGCAGTTTGGGGAGTGGCTGGAGTTTGAGAAAAACTCACGGGTGTAAAAATTCTTTGAAGACTCATGTTTTAACTGAAAATTGATATTTCCCATTGTACCTCATAACAACATTTATTCTCATGAGAAAATAAGCTTGTCCTTATCCCCTCCCCCAACATTAAAGGCTAGAAGAAAGGTGCCCTGTTTATTCTGTGCCTTCAAACACTTCCTGACATCACCCATCACATACCTGAGGAAGTGTGCCTGCCGGTCTTTTGACAAGGATGGCAAAAAATTATTGATCTTTAAAGTTTACAACACGCAAAGGTCACTACTCTATAATCTCTTGTGATTTCTTTCAGTGATGTTACAAACTGATATGTTTTCTTGGATTGATAAACAGGCCAAAATTCTCTTCAAAGCTGTGTGCTGGGCCTTCAAACAAGCCTGGTAACTAGGAAATTCCAGACCTCCCCACATGTCTTAAGCAGGGATGTTCAGTACCCCACTCCCTGCAAAGACTCCTAGCGTTACACGATGGGGTTCAAAAGATGGGCTCTCCAGGCAACAGATTAAAAATAAGAGAGAGAAAGCAAAAATCATAATTATCAGGGGAGGGATGATAAAAATAAAAAAACTGAGCACTGAAGAAGGCGAACACACCTCCCTCAGCAGTCTGTTTAGACTCGTGCGGTTCATTATGGTGGCCACTGGCCAGCTGTGGCTATTGAGCACTTGAAATGTGGCTAGTGGGACCAAGGAATATCAAATTACATTACATTTTAATTAATATATGATTTAAAAACTGATAATTCTGTTATTTTAAAGATTTTAAAAAGTACATTTGGAAGAATCTGGGTATATTAAATCTACCTTTTCAATTGTAAATTTTATGAAATCTAAATATACATCAAGTATCACCAATGAAAATTTAGCATCCTAATTGAGATACGCGGTAAGTCTAAAATGTACTTCAGGTTACAACGACTTAGTCCAAAAAACATGTGAGATGTCACAATAATTGTTAAATGCTGAAATCACATGTTAATTCATGTTGAAATAATATTTAGATATATTGAGTAAATAAAATGTATAAATGGGTCAAAAACAGTGTCAACATTAATTTCATCTATATCTTGGCACTTTTTAAAAAATCTGGCTATTAGAAAATGTAAAATTAATATGTACCTTGCATTATAGTCCCATTGGACGGTACTGATTTAGACAAAGGCTTGAAAAGAAGAAACTCTCTTTAAAAGAAACTGCATAGCTTTCCACTCCCCAAACTTTGGAGTGCCCATTCAAAATGGGCTTAACTTTCTACCTGTCAAGTGGTATGAAATCCTTTGCATGAATCGAGTGTACAGCATGTTTTAATTGAGTATTTTCTAAATGCAAATAGTTATCCATTCCAATTATAGTCAATTGTTCTGTGCTTTCATTCTACAACTAACCAGAGCAGCTTTCAGACACTATTTCCTTGATAAGAGGTTTCAGATCTAGGTCTTCATGGTTGGGGTTTCTGCCCCAATCCTAGGAAACTACAGACTTCCCTGGTCTTGGGTGTTCTCCTAGGCTCAGCACCTGAGAAGTTCTGGAACAGCCTCTGTGTTGGGAGCTCGGAGTGGAAAACCCAGCTTTCCCAGCATGTGAGAGAGGTGGCATAGCAGCATGGTTAAGAGACTGGGCTCTAGAATCAAACTGACTGCATTCCTGTCTAATTCTGCTCACTAGCCAGCTAACCCAAGGCAAGTGACCTGGCTTAAATTTCATCATCTGAAAATGGAGATAAAAGCAGTACCTACCTGATGGGTTTTAAAGATTAAATGGGACATGCAAGTAAGATGTCTAGAATAGTGTGGGGCTTGTAAGAAGAGCTCAACCAATGCAGTTATTAGGATACGTGCAAGGATGGTGACAGCCAGCAGGAGACCAACACAACCTCTACTTGTTTTTTTTCCCTAAGCTACACTTACTCTACTCCTAGAATTTGCCTTACCCCTAAAGATAGACAATTGTGGATCTCACCAACTGTCAATCTGCACTGGTCACTTTCTGTGCAGACAACATTTTAGGGATGGAAAGATATGCTAAATGTCCATATTTTGAAAGGAACTGATGCACATTAAAAACATCTTACAAATGCCAGAACATTACCCTTACACATTCTGGCACTACACCCATATCAAGCTAGCATCACAGGTCCCTATCCCCTTCAACTCCTAACTCTCCAGTATTCTTACAAAGAAAGGTCTCCACAGATAGAGGCCTGAATTCTGATACTCATGTGACTGTGTCAACAAGTGACACTGAAACAATTTCAATAATGCTGAATAAAGTATAGAAGCGCTTCTAAGCTTGTAGTCAGAGTGCTAATGTGAATCAAGTAAGTCAGAGGCAAGGATTTAGGCTTCTTTAATAACAATGCTTTTCAAAAAATTAACTTCTCTTCCCTATTTATTACAATCCTTCTTCTCTGCTCTTGCCATGCCAAAAGAAATATATAATTAGCAATATGAGTAATTAGTTGGTTGGTGACCAGATGGTATGGATGAAGGACATCACCTAAGGAGGAGGTGCAAATGGAAACGGCAGGTGTCTAACCAACATGCTTGGGTAATGTCAATGCCACCGAATTACATCATCATGTGAATTCAGCCATCCGCATGCACAGTTTTAAGACAAAAAGAAATAGTAATAGACTTTCCATTGCCACCTCAGAATGCAGAGCTGAATGGGGCCTCTGTGTGATAACCAGCCAACATCCATAGCGCCCCTGCTGTGACACCCATACACACCTATAACAGACACTGTCAGAGCAGGGATTGTGCACCCTAACGATGACGAAAACATGCTGGAAGTGGGATCGGATGTTTTTTGGGCTGAATGGCTGTGCTCCAGGCTCTTGGAAAACAATTGTTACAATATCATTTCCAATGTGCCGCTTCCTCAGGAGCTACAAGAAAAAATAAGCAACCCACATAAATGACAATAGTTTGCTTTCCCCGCCGTCCCAATTCCCTTATATATTAAAACATTCATTACTAATCAGTACACGTTAAGGTAGGTAACCTACACAGGTACTGTCAATGTTTTAGCCTGCCTTATTCCCTCTAAGGAAGAACATGGAAACGAATATTTTGAAATTTGCATAAAAGATACAGCCATTCAAATAGATCTACCCAATATCTGGCATATTATGCCAGGTCCCAACATCTCCAAATCCTCAGTTTCTATAACAACAGTTTTGTTCCATTTTCACATAAGAAAAACAAGTGCCATAGGGAAGATTTTTAGAGATGAGAATGGCTGAAATAATTACAATGTAATTTATGTTCTGGTTTAATTGACTTCATTGAAAGAAAATGTGGCTAAGGTGTTTTCTGATATATGTTTTGTGTCACAAGCTGGGCATGTAGAAAAGAATAATATTCCAGAATGTTGCAACAATTAAAAGCAGGTAAATTTCAGGTTTAAACAGCTTCTTTAATTGCAATGAAAGCTGCTTAGGGACACCCTCTGTTTCCCATTCAGTGGGTGCTGGATGGGTGGCTTTCAAACTCAGGCACCCCAGATCATCCCAGGTCAGTGTCTTTCAGCAGTTAATTCAATAGTGTAAAGAAAAATAGAATAAAATTTGTGTTTCTCATACTTATTATATGGAGGCTTTTAAAAAAGAAAAACAACTAAGTGTGACATTTACATAAACTACCTATTAGACATAAGCTTGTACTTATAAAACTTGTATTCAAAAAAATATTCTCTAGTGACATTAAGGCATACAAATTGCACACCAGTAAAATCAGTGATCTAGTATTGGCTGCCAACTGGGAGAAACAATAGCCTTTTAGATTAGGGTTGAGAATTGGCAGTTAGAATGTTCAGGAAATGTACTTTTAACCTTAGGAATTTGAAAGCATCCCAAATTGTCTTCTAATGAAGCGGTTTATTTCTGAGTTCATTTCTAAATATGATATACAATCAGATGTTATGAAAATAAAGGCCGGTGTGTATTGATTGCTCTACAGAACATATCAATAATTAAAGATTATTAATCTACTCAGGATCTTGGACATACCAAAAACAAACACTATTTATCCACATGTTATGCCATTCCTGCACAGATTATGTCATTTTCTGCAGTGTTATTCTTTCTTCAAAATATGGCTTGACATATAAAAATAAACGTCTTAATAAAGGACCCAAATAGAAACAAATCCATTTTTCCATCTTATGCTACATATAATGAAAAATAATATTTATATTAAAAATGCTTGCAAAAAAATTTTTTAAGATACATTTTTCCTGTTTTTTTTTTTTTTTCCAAGCATAAAGTAGTCTATATAGAAGAAAATAAATTTTTTGGCTAGAGAGTGAAAATTTCTTGATATGTTGCAGTACCAATTTCTTTCTCATTATGATTTAGGACTGTAACATTTTTGCCTTGATTAGACTCCAAAATTAAATAATTTAGAGAGCTGTCATTTAAATGCCAACTTTCTCTGCCTACCACTTCAACTCATTTAGTTACAAATAATCAATCCAATCTTGTTACTAAATTTTTTACCCTTATAAATCTCATCTTTCTCTTCTAAGTGATCAGGCAGAATAAGTCTTTATGCTCTCTTTAATGATCATTTTGCTAATGTTCTTAAATTTTTCATCTACTGACTGGTCAGAATAATAAATTTATTATGCCTTTCTTAGCACGGTGTTTTTCTTTCAAAGAGAGCTAAAATCTGGGATTTGCATAAAACAAATTATCAACAAAGTCCAGATCAGGGAGTTTATCTTAAAACAGGTTTACTTCACATTTATAGCTGATTCATTGCTTTGCTCCCCATTTTTTTATTACACTGGCAATCATGAAAGGCAAAACTTTGTTACCCAGATTTGTGATTTAATCAAACCTAAAGTGATAAAGTGTTAGATTAGATCAGTGTTTGGTTAACTTCTGTAAAAGAGGATGTGATTCATTCTGCAGCTGGCCTGTGCTCTGTTAGCACAACAACTGACAAAAACAAAAATCCATATCCATTTGAAGGTCAGAAGTAAAACTGAACTGCTCAAGTTTGTAATAGCTTTTAAAAAAGAGTGTGTTAGCTCTCTGGTTCTTTTACATTTCAATTTGCTATTATTTATTTTAAAATATTTTTAAAAATCAACTACTACACATTCCCTAAAACAATACTGCCAGTTTCCAGTTTGCTCTGTAAGTCTGTCACCTCTTAGTTTCCACATTTTCCTACCTCACTTACACTTTAGTAATTGGGCATTGAGCTTTTAGAACATTTTAAGAGAAGCTCTGCGTATGATGTGCACATACGCAATTGTTATTTATGTTCCTTGCTATCTCCCAATGAACGTGGTAAGGAAGAATATCATTCTGTTGACATTTGACTTTTTTCCAAGTTAGTATTCTATATCTCCTTTGAAATCTATAATGAAACATCAGAACTTTCCTTCTCTGTGCACTGGCCTCTTGAGATGAAACTTCACCCTCTCATGGATGCTCTTTGCAACCCTGCAGAGTCACGTAATTACCAATGATTTCAACTTGTTCTTCGGATTTCATGAAAACCTCAATCCCCATGGGTGAAAAGCAAATGATTAATTCACAAAGGCATCCAGCTGGCTGTTAACCTAAAATTTGGGTCTCTTCATTTGTTTTCAGCTCATTTGCTATTCCTTACTTCCACAAAGCACAAAGCTTCCCGCTGCTGTGACAGGTGCAACACTAAATTCTGGTTTAAGATTTTACAAACTTGCCACTTAGGCTTCTAGAGGAAATGAAACAAGGGTGAAAACACAGATAACAGGAGGATCTCTTACCTGTTGCTTGTTGTTGGGTGTGTATGGCAGCATGGTAGAAACATGGAACATAATTTCATAATCTTTGTATGTTGTGTACAGAGAATGGGTTCCAGTGGAGTCAGCTACAGTTAAAAAAAATATAATGATGAGATGACTATAACAGGAAAAATAATTTTTTAAGAGAAATATCTCAAAAAAAAAAAAAAGAAAAGAAAAGAAAATGATTTAGGATGAAAAGATTCTAGACAAGACAGGTGTTCTTCCTATTTTTTTTCCTTTTGTACCCGATCCTCTTTGGCAGTTTAGTGAAGCCTATGGATCAGATCCCTTCTCAGAATAATATTTGTAAAAGTATAAAATAAAAAACGTAAGAGTTCAAAAGAAATTATACTGAAGCGCACAGTATCAAATAATTTTAAATATGAATGCACAAGATTTATATAACAAGATGTAGCAGTTGGTCTAGTATCTACTATAATGCTGAAGACATGATGAACACACTCTTGAAATATCTGCAACAACAAATAATATAATATGAAAATATCTGTGCTTTCTATTGGCAATGAAATCACAGGTAAACGAATTACTGTGGTTTACTGCCTATGGCCATAATTAACAGAAATGCTAAATTTCAACTTGGGGTCAGTGAAAGTAAAGAAAAAATTATTTCCCATCCAAGTTCACAGACCCCTGAATTCTGTCCACACATCAAGTTAAGAAACATTTTTCTAATACTTCCAATTCAAGCAAGAGACTTGTTCTTTAAAAAAAAAAAAAAAGACAATAATTTAACAAGACCATTAACACTGAAGAACAAAAGTGATACAGCAATGTCTAACAGTTTTTTTTAAGACTTAAGCACATTGTATTCTCACTTTCCTTAAGAAAAAAAAACCTCTACTGCCTTAATCTTAACAAAGTTTCAGAATCAGTGTTCCCACAAATACTGGAAGCTGCAGAAAAAGTTATTAACCTCCCAACGTAAAGGGAATATGTGTTCAGACTGGACTTAGTGGTTGCAAAAGGAACAGAAGTACATTCACTGTTAGTAAACAACTCTCTATCAACCCATTTTGTTTTGTTTTGTTTTGTTTTGTTTTAGACAGAGTCTTGCTCTGTTGCCCAGGCTGGAATGCAGTGGTGCGATCTTGGCTCACTGCAGCCTCCATCTCCTGGGTTCCAGTGATTCTCCTGCCTCAGCCTCCTGAGTAGCTGGGACTATAGGCGCATGCCACCATGCCTGGCTAATTTTTGTATTTTTAGTAGAGACGGGGTTTCACCATGTTGGCCAGGATGGTCTCGATCTCCTGACCTTGTGATCCACCCACCGTGGCCTCCCAAAATGCTGGGATTACAGGCGTGAGCCACCATGCCCAGCCTTGACCCTATTTTTTGAGGTCCAAAACACTTGACGGCATTTTAGAGAATGATGCTCTCAGACAAACTCTCTGACATATACCAAAAGGCAACAGTAGTTCTCAAAACTTAGTATGCACAGCATCAGCTGCGGAGCTAAATTAAAAGGCAGATTCTCAGGGCCCACCCCCCAAAACACTCCTCAGTGGGTATGGGGCCTCACAGGGTAATCTATTCTTCACAGACACTCCCAGGTAGCTCTAATGCAGTAACTCCACTGCCGTCAGGTACTGCTCTAAGAATAGACTACAACTATGGCTTGCAGACAGCTTTCTAAAGACATTCCAGAGCTCTAAGTTTCAAGTTTGAGCTTGTTGGAGAATCTAATTTTGAAGCTGACATAAAACGTGAAGGCTTAAAAATAGTCAAAAATAGAACAAAGCAAAGACTACTTTTCAAAAATTGGAAAACTAGGTTAACAACATAAATATCCAAGAAAATATCTTCTAATTATTAATGACCATCACCACAAAAAAAACTGCGTATTACTACAACAAAGGATTCAACTGAACTATTTAAGGTCTTGAGCATCGATAACTTATCTATTGTCAAGAACCCTTTCTATAAATACGTATAGAATGAATTAGTACATTTTAAAACTTTAAAGTGAATGTGTCACCACTGACGTGTACTTATACATGCATTTCAAGTCAATTTTAAGCAAAATTAATGAACCAGAAAAAAAAGATTGTCATTGGTATTCATTTATTACATTGTGCTTTATATGCCTGTCTAGTTCTAAAAGGATTACTGCCAGAGTGGAAAACTGCTGGGGAAGAAAACACTGAAGATCATTTGTTTTTCTACTTCTAGCCCCTTCTCTCTGTCCTCTGCATGTCTCATTTCACACAGTGTATGCTATCTGACCAGCTTTTTTCTGAGGTCTTTTAGATTTATAGAGTTTTACTGATAATTTTCAACAGTTTGGGAATAGTTTCAGAAGTTTCAGAGATGAAACTAGGGCCAAAATAATGAAACTTTTCTTTCCAAGAAGAAAAGAATTCCAAAATCCTGAAATTACTATGCACATCATAGAGACACTAAACTTTACCAGAAAGAATGCAAAAAGAATGTTTGCTATAAAGAAATAATTAACAGAGTAAACAGACAACCTACAGAGTGGGAGAAAATATTTGCAAGCCATACACCCAACAAAAGACTAATATCCAGAATTTCTAAGAAACTTAAAACAAATCAACAAGAAAAAAACCAAATAACCCCATTAAAAAGTGGGTAAAGAGCATGAATAGACACTTCTCAAAAGAAGACATACACACAGCCAATAAACATGAAAAAATGCTCAACATCACTAATCACTGGAGAAATGCACATTAAAACCACAATGAGATACCACCTGATATCAGACAGAATGGCTATCATTCAAAAGTCAAAAAATAACAGATGTTGGCAAGGATTTTGAGAAAAGAAAAAATATACATACACTGTTCGTAGGAATGTAAATTAATATAGCCACTATGGAAAACAGTGTGGAGATTTCTCAAAAACTAACAATAGAACTACCATTCGACCCAGCAGTCTCACTACTGGGTATCTACTCAAAGGGATTTTATCAAATGGCACCTGCACTAATTTGTTTACTGCAGCACTGTTCACAACAGCAAAGGCATGGAATCAACCTACGTGTCTATCAATGGTAGACTAGATAAAGGAAATCTGGTACAAATACATCATGGAATAGTACACAACCATAAAGAAGAACATCACCATCTCCCTGGTAACAACATAGATACAGCTGGAGGCCACTGTCCTAAGTGAATTAATGCAGAAACAGAAAGTCAAATACTGCATGTTTTCAATTACAAGCAGGAGCTAAACAATGGGTACACATGAACATAAAGATGAAAACAACAGACATTGGGGAGTCCAAAAGTGGGGAGGAAGGTTGAGAGGAGGGGTTGGAAAACCCTACTCCACCTCAAAATCTCCACCTACTGGGTACTATGCTCACTATTTGGGTAATAGATTCACTAGAAGCTCAAACCCCAGCATTGTACAGTATACCCCTGTAACGAACCTGCAAATGTCCTCCTGAATCTGTAGTTTTTTAAAAACAAGACTGTTTACTGTATTACTAAGGAATAAAGCATACAATGTTCTTATTATAATATTTTTAGTGACCATGAAACCCTGAAACTATGGAAGTTTTAAGAGAATGACTATCAGGAAAATGAAAAAAAAATGATGCTTTTTTATCTGGTTGAAGAGCGTATTGAGCAACTCTAAAGGGACAATGTGCTTGTAGAAGAAGGATGAAAGAATAATGCTACTTCATGTTTGTATAGAACTTTAAAACTTAATAAGTAAATTCAGGCATTATATAGGTCACCTTGACAATCACATGATCTGCCTCCAAATCTTTCTTTATGAAAAGTCTTACATCTCTTCTGAGATCCTGAACCTCAACTGCATTTGTAACACTGCTGAAAAATGGAGGAGACAGCAGCCACTAACATTGCAGCAAATTAATGAAGGCAGGGCTTTGAAGGAAAGCTTTTACAGAGGGCTTCTAAGTCTCCTGTTTACTGACTTGACAAACAAACCTCAGTCAGGAAATAATTTCCCTAAATAACCCACATACACAGCTAAAAATGAGGATGGTCTCCAGCTTTCAAGTAACAAACTGCTTGGTGGGAAGTTTACTGTATTTATTATAGTGTGAGGGAATGGCAGTTATCTAGGTTATACCATCCGAAGAAACAAACAAAAAAGAAGGAAAAATCCCCTATTAAAAATTTCTTCATTGCAGAATTGTTCCAGCCTGTGACATATTTATTTGTAGCTTGCTTGTTTGCTACAAATCCTTATTTCTGAAATGCAGAGATGGTCTCTGTACAGATAACTGGGAAAAAGAAGAAATGGTTCAATAGTTCATTACTTCTTCCTTCCCTGAGCCTCGTCCTCCTTTACAAAAATACTGAGAAATGAATATGATGATAATGCATGAAGTAGAGCTATCTCATGAACTGGTTTGAGTACTGTTAGTTCAAGGACAAGAGGGAGGAAGACGTAGGGTAAAGGTCGGTCGTGGGGCTTTGCTGTGTTTCATTCCACATTTATACTTTCCCTGAACACTTAATTAACCACACTACTGGGATCTGTTCTACTTCCCTAATGCTTGCTAGCTATCTAACCATGGGCATGTTACTTAATCTAAAGAAGCCAATTCTGTAAAGTGGGGATAACTGGTATCTAGCAGGTTTGTAGGAATTAAATGAGACGGCATAAATATCAAAAGTATCTGGGACTTCTGCTTCCAGCCATAACAAAGTGCTTGATACGGCACTCACCATGCCATTGTGAATAACTAGAAAAAACGATATAATACCTCAAACAACTATTTGCAGACACTGGACAATAGGCAGCCTTGGGTAGTGATCCTTGAGAAAAAAGAATGCAGAAGATAAGCCCTATGACCCCTGGGCTTTCTACCTTGAGGTACTTGTGGGACAGTGACACAGAGTAGGGTACTGAAGGGGGAAGCCAAGACAGACTAGAGTTCAGGAAGTCTGTGGTGGCTGATATTTGCTAGGCAGAATACCAAAGAGAAAGAAATATCAGATGAAAGGTTCAGAAACCTGAATAGCGGTCCCTTTGAGTCTTGAGTTGGACAGTAAGCTACATATGCATAAATTCCAAAAGTCAAGCAAAGACAAAATATTTGGGAAAGAATAACTACCAATGGATTATAAGCCAAATAATTTTACAGTTCACACTGGGTTGGGAGATATTAGAGTTCTGAGCAGCCACAGTAGACACTTCATTGAATATTCAAGTACTGAGGTGCAAGAAAAGTCATGCCTTAGTAGTAGGGTTAAGTGAGCCAGAGTAAAAGCTACTCTAGGTATGCTTTAATGAAGCTTAAAAATAAGACTCATAAAAATCAAGCTGTTCTGCAACTTCACTGCCTGCCAAAACAAAACAACACTTAAAGAAGATAACAAAAATAAGACACTGAACAATGAAACATTTACAACATCCATTATCTTATCAAAAACAACCAGACATGTGAGGAAGTAAAATATAACCCAAGGCAGAGGAACCCCATTAAAAAAAGAAACCGAAAATCAGAGAGGCGATGAAATTAGCAGATGAACATTCTGAAACAACTATTATACATGTGTTTAGGGATCTGAAGGACAGTGTGAACCTAATGAGGTGAGAATAGAAGACATTTAAAAAGATTATCAAATGCAACTTTTGGCCCTGAAATACAATATCTTAAATGGAAATTTCATTGGATTGGATTAACAATGAATTAAGACACCATGGAAGAAAAGAAAAACACAAGGAGCTTTAAGATATATTAATAGAAATTATCCAAACTGAAGCACAGAAGGAAAAAAAAGGTTGGGGGAAAAAAAAGAACCAGGGTCTCACTAACCTGTGGTACACTAGTGAGTGACATAACATACGTGTAATTGGAGTCTCAGAGAGACGGGAGGTAAGACAGAAAAAATAAAGAAATAATAGCAAATAGTATTTTAATTTGATAAAAACTACAAATCCATAGATTCAAGTGACATCTACAGTGGGAATGATCTTTGAACATTTGTTCTGAAAAGCACTTTTTCAGAAAAAGAATTATATTCAAAGTTTCTTGACACAAAATAAAGTTAGATTAAGTATGGTGAGATTACATCATAGCACATAGAACAAAGTCTTATCTCTAGTAGTGTCACGCCCAGTAGCAGGCAGCTGAGGTGTACAGAGGCTGGCTGTTGCCTATTTTGGTGGTCTGCTATTATTTAATGCAGGTTTGAATGGCATGATGAATGGACTCTAGTTTTTGCCCCTATTCATAAGCTTGGAGTAAAAGAGATGATTTTGCATACTGTCTTCTTTGGGGCTTCAGAGTAGGAATACTTTCCTACTTTTCGTTCATTTTAGGAAATGTGTCATTTTAGAAGGACAGAAAAGGACACTTTTCTGTGAATCCTTCTCAGGAAATATGCCCTGAAAGGTCAGACATGCCTCATAAAGTTGAACTACTTAAAGGAGAGTAGTTCAGTGAAAAAGAATCTTTCCCTGTTGAATGTATTATATAATTCCAAAACTACAGTAAGAGGCTGTTTGCTAATCCAGGCTCATCCCCCTCTAGCCTTTGCAGTTGTTGGGATAATTGGGCAAACTGTGCACAAGGTGCTTATTTTGTGTATTCCACTGCCTGACTTACAGTCATGTTGCTTAACGATACCCTAGCTATACATTTCTCACATCACCCTTCATCACAGAAAACACACAATCTTATCAACTCCCAATCTGACCATTCATTTATAGTATCACTGAGCTTATTACACATTCTCTTCCCAGATCCTTTCAATAATTCTTTGTGGTAGTGATAATTTACACAGCACAACAAATGGGGGCAACATGAATGAGCTGTACAGGGTGAATAACAGAATACCTGGATAAAAAGAGTTTAAGGGCATATTGAAATTTAACATCTTTATGCAGTTGCAAGCAGAGTATAGAATGTTAAAATAATATTTAAGCAGCTAGGCTATTTATGGGTTTTAATAGTCTCTCTTGCATGTCGTTTCCAAGTTGGCAACAGCAAAACCATGGCAACAGGAAATTCTTCCCTGCAGTGGAGTTTATGAATGCTTTTCTGTTTTCATGACTCAACTCCTTATTTAATTTCCTGTACAGAAAATCAGAGAGATTACTATAGACTGCAATACAGATGTGCTAATCCAAAGACCCTCTCAAAGAAAAACAGGTCACAGGTGTCTATGGATGAATTTAAAGATAAAATTTAAAACTGCTTTCACACAGACACATAGCAAAAGTCAAAACACTCTTTGGTTAGTCCCAGCTAACCAAAACAGGCATTTGAGAATGTTAACTATTTTACTGACAACATGGGGACTGGGCATGGACAACCTTTCAGGTTCATGCACCATAGTTAAAGAGAATGTTTCATTATCATGCTTTTAATCAACACATTTTATGAGCTAAACTAATACCAAAGCTAAAAAGCCATTTTCTCAGAGATTAAGTAGACTGTGAATAATAATAATAGAAACAAACAAAAATCCTAGATATAAAAACAATACAAAGAAACAAAAACAAAGGTTGACTACATATATAAACATGAAGACTATGAAATGAATTAATGGAAGTCAAAAATTCCAGTCTTACACTCAGATGGTTGTAAGTTTCCGGAGTTTTTAATCACCCTAACATTTGGCTAAATGTAATGAAATTTACACAATGATATCCAGGAGGAATTCTGCATGATCTGTGTCACTGCCCCACTTCATCCACACACCTCTGACAACACTATATTTTTTAGAGTCTAATTCTAGCTACTTTGGTTATGATCTTCAACTGTTCTGGTGCTACATCCTCCCTCTCTGGCTTTCTCTCACCCATCACCAGCAGTTTTCTGCAATAAATGGCAATGTTGTTTTACGGATAATTTAGCAGATGCACAACAGCACAACAGGAGGAAAATAAGCCTAGGAGGAGGGTGTAAGTATTTCTTACTTTTGGTATCAAGCTGTGCTCGATACTTCTCAAATCCTTTGAGCCGAACTCGCTCTCCCAATAGTTGGAGGAATTCTTCAAAGGCTGGGCCAGCTGACTCGTTGTTGTACATCTCTTCTTCAGTGCTCTGTCCAGCTTTGCAGTACATGATGCCTACTTTCTGCTGGTAGTTCAGCTGTGAAGGCAGGTAATACAATGCATATAAATATAGGCAGATCCACTCTGTCCCACTCAAATGCTAAAAGGTCCTATAGGGCACATGCCCAGAAAATAGTTAACATCTTTCTTCTCTTGAAATCCTTCTGTGTTTTCCATCTTTGATCCAAAAATAAAGTGGAGCAAGTATCTATAAACTCCATGAATTGAGAAAAGGCCAGAGAAATAAATGAAAATTTCCTGTATTTAAAGATCATGCATCATTAGAACAGATCTGTTGGTACTATAGGAAACTTCTGTTAATCAATTACAAAGTACAAAATGAGGTTATTTTAAAAAATCCTGATAACTAAAGGCAATTCTTTTTTTATGGTGTCCCCCCTTTTAAAAGCGAGGCCTTTACAAATTTAAAAGCAGAGGTCTACTTTATAAAACATATTTTAAAATAAACTGTTTTGCACTAAAAGGTCCACTAATATTTTTGCAGTATTTTTTTGTAAAATTAGAAAAGACTTATCTCCCAATACCCTTTTCCCAATATATTAAATTATAAACCTTGCTTATGTCTTTGTTACAGCACTACTATCATCAATACTGCACTTAGAGCAACTTCTCTTTCAAATAGTTTTCTAAAGGATGAGTGTCTGCAGAGAAACTTTAAAAGAGGCCTCATAATGGCAAATCAGCTCACGGCAAATATTTCTTCCTCAAATGCAGTTAAAATGAAGGATTAAGAGATTTACATATAACATTAATCAAAACATTTATTCATCATTGAAAAGTTCTGTCATTTTGCAAACAAATTTTAAGCTGTTACTGATCATTTAACAAGCAATGAGTTTTCAACACAAAAATGTATACTTTGGGCTGGGCACAGTGGCTAATGCCTGTAATCCCAGCACTTTGGGAGGCTGATGGGGGCAGATCACTTGAACCTAGGAGTTCAAGACAAGCCTGGGCAACATGACAAAATCCTATCTCTACAAAATATACAAAAAATAGCCAGGTGTGGTGGTGCACACTTGTAGTCCCAGCTACTCGGGAGGCTGAGATGGGAGGATCATTTGAGCCTGGGAGATCGATGCTGCAGTGAGTCATGACTGTGCCACATACTCCAGCCTGGACAACAGAGCAAAACTGTCTCCAAAAAAAAAATTGGACTTTGAATTCTCCAATGACATTGGGACAATTCTTATCACTTTATCCTATTTCCAGAGTGTCATTACAACTACCACATCAGTAAGGTTTTATCTAATAAAAGGGGGAAGAGAAGAGGTGAAATTTTAATAGCTAACATTTATTGAATATCTACCATATGCCAAGCACTATGTGCAGTGTTTAACATACATTAAATTCTTACTCTCACAATAGCCCACAAGGCAAATATTACCCCTGTTTGACAGATGAGCAAAGAGATCAGAGAATGGAAGAGAGAGGAAGTAGTACAGTAGGGAGAAGACACAAGATCATAAACTGTCAGTTCTGTGACTCAGCTCCACTATCACCAGGACTCAACCAGGTTTGTCTTGCTCTATTTCTACCACTGCAACATATGTCTACAACTTCTTATCTGCAATTCTGAAGTTTAAAGGTAGAAACCAAATTTAGGCAAACACATTTGGCAGCAAAACTTGATATGGGGCTGACACTGACACTAGTACTTTTAATTTATTCATCTTTGTGTGAATATTTGTATTTCCCCTGCATAACTGATTGTGGGGTACTGCCCCAGATCTCATTGGGAATATGACTATATGGGTCATACATTTTATTATCCCTCTAAAATCTGAAAATTCCTGAATTCTAAAACACAGCCAGCCCTGCCACTTTATATTAAGGGACTATGAAACTGAACTACCATTTTCAGCTTTCCAAACCAAATGGTTCACATCGTGATAACAAAAAATGTCATAGGGGAAAAACCAAATGAACAAACAAACAAAACCTTTGCTTGCTTTGTCTCCCTCCCCTGCACCCTGCTTAGCTGAGAAGAAAGCTCAACAGCCTTTGCATTGTGCATAGACAGGAGAGTTCCTGGAGTTCCATAATCCTATCAACCTGACTCTATTTTACCTGCACTGGTGGGAGGAAGATAAGGTTCCAAGTCTGAAACTTGTAAATAACTGGATATACGAATACTAGATTATATATATATATATATATATATATATATTTTTTTTTTTTCTCTGAGACGGAGTTTCGCTTCGCTCTTGTTGACCAGGCGGGACTGCAACGGTGTGATCTTGGCTCACTGCAACCTCTGCCTCAAGTTCAAGAGATTCTCCCTCCTCAGCCTCCCAAGTAGCTGGGATTACAGGCATGCACCACCAGCCCTGGCTAATTTTTGTATTTTTAGTAGAGACGGGGTTTCACCATGTTGGTCAGGCTGGTCTCGAACTCCTGACCTCAGGTGATCCACCTGCCTCGGCCTCCCAAAGTGCTGGGATTAAAGGCATGAGCCACTGTGCCTGGCCTGGAATATTTTTAAAATAGCATACAACCTGACCTACCGTTACCTTGATTATGAACAGGAACACATTTGAGACTTAGTTCACTTTTGTATAGCACACATAAGAAAAAAAAAATCAGGGTAAAACTTCTGCACACTACTGACATTTAACCCCTTTCTCAGCTGGCCTGCTTCTAATGGCTGAATGTGGCTAATGCTTAGAGGGAAACGCTCCCACAGGTAAAGGTTTCATCTTGGCTTTAGAATTGAGCTAAGTACCCTATTAGGTCTCAACAAATAAAAAGGGAGAGATAGTCTCGATGTCTATTACAAAAGAAGTCCTTAATACAGCCAGATTCCAGGGCAGAACATTACCTGACTCTCTGCCTCCAGGGAGAACAAAAAGATCAAGCAATCTGTAGACAGGAAGGGGCTTTAAGTTACATGTTGTCTGGCAATGCCTCCCAGAACAGCCTTTGCTTGCAACAGTGTAAAATAAAAGTCACCCTGACTAATGGAAAGCATTACAGTGACACTGAATTTGTGGGTGCCTACTTAAAACTTCTTAGATAGAGGCCTAAGATTTCATTGTGCCACACTCAAAAGGATTCTTTTATTTAAAAAAAAAAAAAAAAAAAAAGTTTCCTGCAGAAAGAAGATAAGAAAACTTCCCCCAAAGTAGTGGACAAGTAGAATTCAAGGACAGGACAATGTGCCTCCTTTGATTGAATTATATACCCTAGTGAGCTCCACCTGCTGACAGAACAAACTGGTTTTGCCAGTTGTGAAAGGAATGAAACTTTAAGAGGATTAGGAAATTCCTAAGAATGTCAAATTTCCTCTGGTTTGAAACCATGCCAAATGTCACTTGCTGTATCCTCAAAGTTGACAATATGACTGTATCTTGATTTCTACTCCAATTAGATCAAAGGTAGATCAAAGGTAGATCAAAGGTAGATCAAAGGTAGGGAGCTGAACTCAGCTCCTACAGTCCTTAGCAGCCATGCTCCCAGACAGAATGAGATGTTGACAAGGAGAAGGAAATGTAATCAGGAACTTTCTAAGAGAAGGAGCAAATGTACATGGAGTTGTAAAGCCATGATGTGGGGATTGTGGATTGTTTTGAGGTTATATAAAACAGCATTTATTGTCTGAGAAACACACAAACATACCTACCTGGGCTTATGGATCTACATATACAATACTTTAAGGTAATGATCAAAATAAAGTTACGATGACGCCAGAAGCCCTCCTGGGAACAGGCTAGGTTATCCACAGTTGAGCATTTTGCTTTGGATAACCTCTGGGTCATTTAGCAATGGTGCTATAATTCATGTCTGCAGATCAGCTGTTCATATGGAGCACTGAGGGAAGTGTTGGGCACTCAATAAATGTTTGTACACACAAAAGTGATGGTGGTCAGTCTAACAGGATAAAGGTTAT
Organism: Macaca fascicularis; assembly: GCF_037993035.2. Lineage (NCBI taxonomy): Eukaryota > Metazoa > Chordata > Mammalia > Primates > Cercopithecidae > Macaca > Macaca fascicularis. The sequence continues at coordinate 139,532,388 of NC_088381.1, read as the reverse complement.
ATTTGAGATGAAAGTCTTGAATCTCAACAAAGTAAAGGGGTCTTTCAACACCTACTAAAAGTGATGTGAGCTTCCACAGCTGGGAACCAACAGTACATACATTTGCTCTTCCTCTCATAAGGTAGGTATTTTAACACAGAGTTAAAAACAGACACTGCAATCTGACTTAAACAGCCATAACTTCCTGGAAAGATGGACGATAAAGTCACAGTCCTGTACCAGAAGAAAGAGATGTGAATAACCAAGATCTCAGAGTCTTCTTCAGAAGTTTTGCATTTTACCCCATCTTCCCTGGTATCATGGCCAGAAGGTGGCCACTGGGATAGCACAAACCATGAGAACAACCCAATTCTTACATTCTTATGAAACCTCTACTATTGCCTAACTAAATTTAGAAATTTAAAATAGTCACTATGAGGTATTTCATTGTGCAACAGTTCTTGAAGTATGGACAGCGAACTCTTGAGCATCTCTGAGAACCTTCTTGTGGGGAGTGATGGATCATGACATCAAAACTATCTTCAAAACACTATTAAGAGTCAATCTGGTATTTTCCATGGACATATGCACTCATGGTGAGTCAAACTGCTGGCACTCTAGCATGAATCAAGCAGCGGCTCCAAACTATACTAGCACTCCTTGTATTCTTTTTCTCTGCTATACACTTACCCCTTCCCCAAATAAAAACGCAGTTAAGAATGTGCTTGATTAAGCAGTAAAATATTAACTTGTATTAAATCTAGAAACTTGAGCATATGCTTTTTAATATTCCATGTGATGAAATGGAGTGTACGTATAAAGCATCTGTTGCCTACTGAAGTGCTTTATGATAAATTTCTCAAGGAAAAGCATTCATTCAACTGAGTTGCAAGATGAACTTTGTGTCTTTTTCATAGAAGACTGGTAGGCAGAGTAATTTCTCCTCAAACCCACCTACTTCCTAATCCCTAGATCCTGTGAATATGTAATGTTAATGGTAAAAGGGAGTTCAGATTACAGATGGACTAAAGATTGCTAATTAACAGATGGGGAGAGTAGCCTTTATTATCCAGATGGGTCCAATGACTGAAAGATCCTTAAAAGTAGAAGAGGAAGACAAGATGATCATCAGAAAAAGACAACGGAGACAAAAGAGAAAAGACAATGGAGGCGGGGTCAGAGGGATGCAACACTGCTGGCTTTGGAGATGGAGGAAGGATCATGAGCCAAGGCGCATGAGCAGCCACAGAAGTTGAAAAGGTCAAACAGATTACCCTTAGAGCCCCTGGAAAGGACACAGCCCTGTCAACACCGTGATTTTAGCCCAGTGACACCAATATTGAATTTCTAACTTACAGAACTATAAAATAACAAATCTATGTTGTTTTAAGGCACTGAGTTAGGAGTAATTTGTTATAGCAGCAATAAAAGCCTAACTAAAATCACTATTTTCATATGAAAGAACAAACAAGAGACAAACTATAGTTATGCAGGCTTGTGTATTTGGGAGATATTGTCCTGAAACTATAAACAGGAGCCTGTTACTTCAGGAAAAACAACTGACAATATTTCCTGACCATAATAGAATTTAAGCTCTAAAGCAAAATTTAAATTTTTGGAAACTTATTCCTATCACCATGAGCTTGAGAGCTTCCCAACACTTAACTCTTTTTCTAATAAGATCAATGGAATATTTTCATTATTGTAAACTATGCAAACACTAACAAAATCTGCATAAGAGAACCAATTTTTCCAAATAACTGCTGCATGAAATTACAAAATCATGCATGAGTAAAAGATTCATTCAAGGCCAGGCATGGTGGTTCACACCCATAATCCTAGCATTTTGGGAGGCCAAGGTGGGAGGATCACTTGAGGCCAGGACTTCAAGACCAGCCAGGGCAACACAGTGAGACCCTGTCTCTTTGTAAAATTAAGAAAAAATTAGGTGGGTATGGTGGCATGTGCTTGTAGTCCCAGGACTTGGAAGCTAAGGTGGGAGGATGGCTTAAGTCCAAGAGGTCAAGGCTATAGTGAGCCAGGATTGCATGATTGTGCCACTGCACTCCAGCCTGGGCAATAGAGTGCAACCCTGTCTCAAAGAAAAAAAAAAAAAAAAAGAAAGAAAGAAAAGAAAGATTAATTCAAAGTGCATGAAAGTCAATGAATTTTTAATTTAACAGAATACACTCATGATTTTAGATTGCACATTGCTATTAACCTTTAAGAAACTACCATTTGTTGGCCGGGCATGGTGGCTCACGCCTGTAATCCCAGCACTTTGGGAGACCGAGGTGGGCAGATCACAAGGTCAGGAGTTTGAGACCAGCCTGACCAACATGGTGAAACCCCATCTCTACTAAAAATACAAAAATTAGCTGAGTGTGGTGGCGAGTGCCTGTAATCCCAGCTACTCAGGAGGCCGAGGCATGAGAATCACTTGAACCCAGGAGGTAGAGGTTGCAGTGAGCCGAGATCGCGCCACTGCACTCCAGCCTGGGTGACAGAGCCAGACTCCATTTCAAAAAAAGAAGAAAAATAAAAAAACAAAAAACAAAAAAACAAACAAAAAAAACCACACACACACACACACACAAAACTACCATTTGTTGAGTTTTGGTGTTATATCAAAGGAAAATATCCACAATTATCTAAAAGGGCCATATGGAAGTCCTTCTTTTTCCAAGTACATAAACTCTGTGAGGCCAGATTTTCTTCATCTACTCCAACCAAAACAACATATTGCAACAGACTGACAGCAGATGCACATATGTGAGTCCAACTGCCTTCTATTAAGCCAGACATTAAAGAGATCTGCAAAAACAATACTTTCTTTGCACTAGTTTTTCATTTTAGAAAACTTTTTTCACAAACATGTTACTTACACAAACATGTAATTAACATGTAAAAATAACACTTTTTAATTTGTTTTGATTGTAATGTGGTAAACACATAAAAAAGTCTCATGAACAAATGCTCTTTGGGATCTTTAACTTTTAAAAGTGTGAAGGGACTCTGAGACGTAAACATGTGAGAACTGTATTGCTATGCTTTCTTTTGGCTTTCTCTAATGACTAAAAATATCATCTAACTTTTCCTATTTTGATAACCTTTCTTCTGAAAATCAACATTTTTTTCCCTTTGGCTGCTGTTAAGATTTTCTCTTTATCACTGGTTTGAAACAATTTGATTATGATGTGTGTTGGTGCCATTTTCTGCATGTTTCTTATTCTTAGGGCTCATTGAGTTTCTTGGGTCTGCTTGCATCATATGTGGAAAATCTGGAACTATTATTTCCTCAACTACTTAGGTTCCTAACTCCTCTGGGATCTCCAATTATATGAATATTAGGTCAGGTGAAGTTGTCTCACAGCACATTGATGTTGGTTTTTTTTTTGCAATTGTTTCTATTGCTACGTCATCAAGTTCACTAATTCTTTCTTCCACAATGTCTAATCTGCTGTTAATTCTATCCAGTGTATTTTTCAACTCAGATATTGTAGCTTTCATATCTATAAATATAAAACTTTTCTTTTTCCAGATTTGTACTTAATATGTTCAATCTTTCCTCCTGCTACCTGAACATTAGAAAGACATCAAAGTCATTTTTGTGGTTGTAATTGTTTATTTTATCCCCTCCCCTACTACAGGTCATATGCTCCTGCCTTGTAGTTTTTAGTTAAATGATTGTTTGTCAGACGTTATGAATACTACCTTGTTGGGTGCTGGATATTGCTGTATTCCTATAAAGTATTCTTGACTTTGCTCTGGATTCATAGTTAAATTACTTGGCAAAAGTTTGAGCCTTTTAGTTCTTGCTTTTAAACTCTTGGTTGTACGAGAGCAGTGTTTAGTCTAAGGATAATTCTGCCCCACTACTGAGGCAAAATCTTTCTGAGGTTCTACTCAATGCCATGTCAATTATGAAGTTTTCCAGTCTGGTTTGTAGGAGTTGAAACTATTTGCACTAGAAGTAGACTGTTTATGGCTCTCTCCTCCCTGATAGTCTGTGCTCTGCGAATTCTAGCCTCCCTGGACTCACATCTCAATCTCAATCAGGGAGGTCTCTGGCCTTCAGCTGGGTACCCTCTGCCTGTACTGTAGCCTGGAAACTCTCTTCAGGCAGAAAGCTGGTGCAATCTTAGGGCTCACCTCATTTGTTTCCCATCTCCCAAGCAATCAGTGTCCTTCAATGCCCGATGTTCAACATTATAAAAACCATTGTTTCACTGTTTTGTCTAGTTTTTAAGTTGTTTCAGGTGGAAGGTTAAATGCAGTCCCTCTTACTTAATCTTAGCAAGATGCAGAAATTTGCCTTCAGTTTTTAAATCAACTTTATTGATGTATGATTTCTGAAGGGTAAATGCAAGGTGTATAATTTAATAACTTCTGACAAACCCCCAACACAATCAAAATACAGAACATTTCCATTACCCTAATAGCTCCTGGTTCCTCTTTGCAGTCCATTCCTGCATCATCTAACCGCTTCAGGCAACCACTGTCCTAATTTTCTTTTTTCTTTTTTTTTTTTTTTTACTATAAATTAGTTTTGCCTACATTTTAAAGAATTTTTTTGGTGTAAAATTCATTGTGAGGGTTACTCTTTTGGCACTTTAGAAATGTCTTCTGGCTTCTACTTTATTTATTTATTTATTTTTAGATGGAGTCTCGCTCTGTCACCTAGGCTGGATGGAGTGCAGCGGATCAATCTCGGCATACTGTAAGCTCCGCCTCCGGGTACACGCCATTCTCCTGCCTCAGCCTCCCCAGTAGCTGGTACTACAGGCACCCGCCACCATGCCCAGCTAATTTTTTTGTGTTTTTACAGGTGTTACAGGTGTGAGCCACCAGGCCCTTAAGCATCAAAAATTAATTCAAAAAGATCATAGGTTGAAATCTACAAGTATTAAATTTTTTTGAGAAAAACATAGGAGAAAATCTTTGGGACCTTGAGCTTGGTTAAGAATTCTTAGATGTGGCACTAAGTGCTTGATCTAGAAAGAAAAAAAAAATTGAGAAATTGTTGTCTATCAAGATTAACAATATCTTACAGTGCTTTTTCCCTTAGACATTTGCTGATAGGTTAAGAATCTTGGGGCTTTTACATCTAGCATAAAGCAGCAGATAAAAAGTTAGGAGACAGATCAGAGCTTTCAGTCATCAGATCAAATCAGAACTTTTATATAGGGCTTTGGAGGTTACAAATTGAAATCAAGGCTTACTGGAGAACTCAGATCTGTAAAACAATTGTATTGAAATTCGTTTTTGTTTTTTTGTTCTTTTTCCTTTGGGACAGAGACTTACCCTATTGCCCAGGCTGGAGTGCAGTGATGTGATCTTGGCTCACTGCAACCTCCACCTCCTGAGTTTAAGTGATTCTTGTGCCTCAGCCTCCCAAGTAGCTGGAATTACAAGCATGTGCCCCCAATGCCCGGCTAATTTTTGTATTTTTAGTAGAAACAGGGTTTCACTGTGTTGGCCAGGCTGGTCTTGAACTCCTGACCTCAAGTGATCCACCTGCCTTGGCCTTCCAAAGTGCTGGGATTACAGGCATGAGCCACTACACCCAGCCTATATTGAAACTCTAAAACTAAAAATCCCCTAAAGTTAGATTCATTTAGAAGCAGCTGCATTTAAGAACATATTGGACACAGTAGAAGAGAGAGAATTGATGAAGACTGATTACCAGAAAAATTTTAACTAAAGAATGGAGACAAGAAAACATAGAAAAATACAGAAAAATGTCTGAAAGGCATGTGGGTAACAGCAAAATATATATATGATTGGATTTCCAGAAGAAGAGATATTTGTGCATTATTTGGGAATAAAAGCAGTATTTGAGGAAATGCTGGTAGGGATTTCCAGAACGGATGAAAGACATGCATTAAGATAGAAACAAGGAGCTCTGTCCACCCTAAGCAAGATAATATAAAAAGAAAAAAATCAAATGTAGGCTCATAGTAAAAATTGCTGAAAATAAAAGAAAAAGAGAAAAATCTTTAAAAATAGCCAGATGGAAAAATACCTTTAAAGAACAACAAGACTGTTGAACGTTTGCTGGGCTGTAAAGCCTAAAGAAAAAGTAGAGGCCGGGCGTGGTGGCTCACACCTGTAATCCCAGCACTTTGGGAGGCCGAGGCAGGCAGATCACTTGAGATCAGGAGTTTGAGACCAGCTTGACCAACATGGTGAAACCCCGTCTCTACTAAAAATACAAAAATTAGCCGGGTGTGGTGGTATGCACCCGTAATTCCAGCTACTCGGGAGACTGAGGCTAGAGAATTGCTTGAATCTGGGAGGCGGAGGCTGCAGTGAGCCAAGATCATGCCACTGCACTCCAGCTTGGGCAATAGAACAAGACTCAGTCTCAAAAAGAAAAAAACACACACAAAAAAACAAAAAAAAGTCAAGGTTCATTATTTTGTTTATGAATGTCCAGTTGTCCCAGCACTGTTGCAAAAGCCTATCCTCTCTCCACTGAATTGCTTTTACACCTATGCCAAAAATGAGCTAGATATATTTGTGTGGGGCTATTTCTGGTTTCTCTATTCTGTTCCACCGATCCATGTGTCTATCCTTCCAGCAGTGCCACACAGTCTTGACTACTGGAGCTATATAACATGTCTCAAATTCAGATAGAATAATTTCTCCCACATTAATTCCTCTTTCTCCGATTGTTTTAGGTATTCTAGTTCCTTTGTTTTTTCATGTAAACTTTAGAATAATCTTGTCTATAACTACAAAAAAAACTTGCTGGAATTTTGATAAAAATTAAGAAGTTAAACTTCGTATCAATTTGGAGAAAACTGACATGATTAATGTATGTTGACTCTCTCAATTTGTAAATACAGTATGCCTCTCCTTTTATTTAGGTCTTTCATTTCTTTAGAGACAGGACTTAATCTGTCACCCAGGCTAGAGTGTAGTAGGATGATCACAGCTCATGGCAGCCTTGAAATCCTGGGCTCAAGCGATCCTCCTGTCTCAGCCTCCTGAGTAGCTGGAGCTACAAATGCACACCACCATGCCTGGTTAAGTTTTTAAAATTTTTTTTGTAGAAACAGGATCTCACTATGTTGCCCAGGCTGGTCTTGAACTACTGGGTTCAAGCAATCCTCCTTCCTTGGCCTCTCAAAACACGAGGATTACAGAAGTGAGCCATCATGCCCAGCATTAGGGTTTTGATTCTTTCATCAGGGTTTTGTAGTTATCAAAATACAACTCCTATTCATGTTTTGTTAGGATGCATGCCCAAGCTTTTATGTTTTTAGATGACATCTCACTGTGTTGCCTGGACTTGTCTTGAACTACTAGGTTCAAGTGATCTTTCTGCTTCCTGAGTATCTGGGATTACAGGCACAGGCTATCATGTTTGGCTCCAAGTTTTGTCTGTTTAGGGATTGTAAATGGTATATTTTAATTTCAGTGTTCACATATTCACTGAAAGAAATCTAACTGATTTTTGTAAGTTGATGTTGAATCATACAACCTTGCTAAACACATTTTGTAGTTCCAGGTTGTTTATCTATACATTCCTTAGGGTTTTGCACACAGACCAACATGTCATCTGAAATAGGGAGTTCTATTTTTCCACTGCTGTATCTACATGCCTTTTCTTTTTCTTGCCTTACTGCACTGACTAGAACTTCTTGTACTATGTTGAATAGCAATAGTAACAGCACATATTCTTCCCTTTCTCCAGTCTCTCACCATTAAGAATAATGCAAGCTATAGAAGTTTTGTAAATGTTCTTCATCAAGCTGAGACAGTTCTCTGTATTCCTAGTTCTTATCATAAATAAGCTCAAATTTTATCAAATGCTTTTTCTGCATCAATTGATATTATTACGGGATTTTTCTTCTTTAGTCTGTTAGTACGATGGGCTATATTAATTGATTTGTCAATACCGAATCAGCCTTGCATCTCTGGAATAAATCCAACTAGGTCATGGTCTACAGATTTTTTTTCTACTTTATTATATTTGCTAATTCTTTTTCAAGGAATTTTACATGTACATTCATGAGGGATGTGGTGAGTTGTTTTCTTTTTTCCTGCCTTTGTCTGGCTTCATAACGTGAAATTTAAATGTTCCTTATCTTGTATTTTCTGGAAGCAATTGTGCAGAACTGGTGATAATTCTTCTTTAAATGTTAGGTAGAATTCTCCAGGAAAACCATCTGGCCCAGTGGATTTCATTTTTGGAGTCTTAAAATTATGAATTCAATTTTTTCAATAATCATAAGGCTATTCAAATATTGTTTTAGTTAGCTGAGTTGTGACTGTTTTCTGAGGAGTTCTCCCATTTCATCTTGTCAAAATTATATGTATTCAGTTGTATACAGTATTTCTTTAATACATTGTTGCTATTGGGGGGGCTGGTGGCAATATCTCATTTCATTCCTGATAGAGTAGTACCCCCGTATTCATGAGGGATATGTTCCAAGACCTTCAGTGGATGCCTGAAACCATGGTTAGTACTGAACCCTATATAACTATATACTATGTTTTTCCCTCTACCTAAAAATCTGAAAAAGTTCTTTTTTTTTTTTTTAAAGTCTCACTGGCAACGAGGCTGGCGTACAGTGACTTGACCATGGCTCACTGAAGCCTCTAACTTCTGGACTCAATGGATCCTCCTGTTTCAGCCTCTTGAGTAGATGAAACTACAGACATGAGCCACCAAGCCTGGATAATTTTTTTTTTTTATGTTTTGTAGAGACAGTGTCTCACTATGTTGCTCAGGCTAATCTCGACCTTCTGGCCTCAAACGATCCTCCCACCTCAGCCTCCTGAGTTGCTGAGATTATAGGTGTGAGCCACTGAGCCCAACTCGATAAAGTTTAATTTATAAATCAGACATAGTAAGAAATTAACAACTAGTTATAAAATAGAATGATTATGACAATATAAAGTAATAAAAGTTAAGTGAATGTACAATGTACTGCCCCTCTCTCAAAATATCTTATTGTATTGTACTCTCTTATTTTTAGACAGTTGACTGCAGAAAGAGAAACCATGAATACTGAGGAACTACTGTGTTGACAAGATTTGTATTGTCTGTTTTTCTTTGTAAGTCTTATTAGAGGATTTTCTTTTCTTTTCTTCTTTTTTTTTTTTTTTTTTGAGACGGAGTCTTGCTCAGTTGCCCAGACTGGAGTGCAGTGGCGCGATCTTGGCTCACTGCCAGCTCCGCCTCCTGGGTTCACGCCATTCTCCTGCCTCAGCCTCCTGAGAAGCTGGGACTACAGGCGCCCGCCACTATGCCTGGCTAATTTTTTATTTTTTATTTTTTTGTATTTTTAGTAGAGACGGAATTTCACCGTGTTAAGTCCGGATTGTCTCGATCTCCTGACCTCACGATCTGCCCGTCTCAGACTCCCAAAGTGCTAGTATTACAGGCGTGAGTCACCGCGCCCGGCCTGAGGATTTTCAATTTTATCATTTCAAAGATTTAGCACGCGTGCACGTGTGTGTGCGCGTGTGCACACGCACAGGATCTGGGTTTTATGAAAAAACAAACAAACAAATGTAAAAACCCCAAAGATGTAGCTTTTTTTTGTTTTGTTTTGGTTTGTTTAGATGGAGTCTCATTCTGTCACTCAGGCTGGAGTGCAGTGGCGCCATCTCAGCTCACTGCAACCTCTGCCTCCCGGGTTCAAGTAATTCTCCTGCCTCAGCCTCTTGAGTAGCTGGGATTACACGTGTGCACCACCATGCCCGGCTAATTTTTGTATTTTTAGTAGAGGTGGGTTTCACCATGTTGGCCGGGCTGGCACCTGATCGCAAGTCATCTGCTCACCTTGGCCTCCCAAAGTGAGCCACCACACTCGGCCAGATCTAGCATTTTGTTTCATTAATTTCCTCTAATGTTTTTCTATTTTCAATTTCATTGACTTCTGATCTATACCATTTCCTTCTTTCTAGTTGCTTTGGGTTTATTTTGCTCTTCTCTTTCTAATTACATAAGGTTATGAGCTTAGATTACTGGTTTGAGATGTTTTGCCTTTTCTAATGCAGCGTTTAGTACTGTAAATTTCCACCTCAGCCTGCTTTAATTGTATTCCACAAAATTTCATATGTTGTCTTTTCCTTCCCATTCAGTTTACATACATTTTTTCATTTCCCTTGAAGTGTTTTCTTTGACCCATTGGTTACTTAGAAATCTGTTTTTTAGTTCCCAAGTGCTTAGAGATTTTTCCATTATATTTCTGTTATTTCTAGTTTGATTCCATTTTGATTAGAAAACATACTTTGTTATTTCACTTCTTTTAAATTTGAGGATGTTTACCTTCATGGGACAGGATGTCTATCTTGGCATACATTCCTTGTGCAACTGAAAAGAACATGTATTCTGCTGTTGTGAGTAAACTGCTTTATGTCAATTAGATCCTATCGGTTGATGTTGAAGTTCTATGTCTTTGCTGATTTTCTGTCTAGTTTTCCTTTCCATTGTGGAAGGAGAGATGTTAAAATCACCAACTGTAATTGTGTACTTACCTATTTCTCCTTTTAGTTTCATCAGTTTTTTTCCTTCACACTTGCAGCTCTGTTTGATGCATATATATTTAGGATTGCTGTCTTCTTGGTGGATTGACTTCTTCATCATTATGTAATGACCCTCTCTGTCTCTGTTAATTTTCTTTGCTCTGAAGTCTAATTTATCTGACATTATTAAGCCACCATAGCTTTCTTTTGATTCACATTTGCATGGTATATCTTTTTCCATTCTTTCCTTTCAACTACTTATATTTCAAGTAACTCTATAGTTTATATAACTGGATAATGCTTTTCAATATCCACTCTGCCAATCTCTGTCCTTTAACTGGTATATTTAGATCTTTTGTTTTAAATGAACTAATTTCTGCATTTAGAGTTTAAGTCTGTCATTTTATCTTATTTTTCATTTATTTTCTTTATCTCTTTCTGAGAATTACTTGAGTGCTCTTTAGAATTCCTTTCTGATTTATCTATAGTGCTTTTGAATGTATCTCTTAGAACTTAAGTTTTTTTAGTGATTGCTCTATGTATTACTATATATATCTTTATCTATATAGCTGATATCTACATGCATCATTTTACCAATTGAAGTGAAGTGTAGAAACTTTACCTCTCTTTAGTCTCTTTACTCTTCCTCATGTATAAAACACTTACATTAAAAAATTTTGTACACGTTTGAAAAGCACATTTGACATTGTTATAGCGTTTGCTTCAAATGGCAAAATAATTTAGGAAGCTCATTAAGAAAAGTATTTCCCCATATTTTTACTCTTTCCTTCTCTCTGAAGTTCCAGGATCCCTTTTTTTTTTTGAGATGGATTTTCACTTTTGTTGCCCAGGCTGGAGTGCAATGGCATGATCTTAGCTCATTGTAATATCTACCTCCTGGGTTCAAACAATTATCTTGCCTCAGCCTCCCGAGTACCTGGGATTATAGGTGCCTACCACCACACCTGGCTAATTTTTTGTATTTTTAGTAGAGACGGGGTTTCACCATGTTAGCCAGGCTCGTTTTGAACTCCTGACGTCAGGTGACACACCTGTCTCAGCATCCCAAAGTGCTGGGATCACAGGTATGAGCCACCGTGCCCTCCCAAGATCCCTTCTTCTATCACTTCCTTTCTGTTTAGACAGCTACTTTTTAAGGGTAGGCCCACTGGTAACAAGTTCTCTTAATTTTCCTTTATCTGAGAATATCTCAATTTCATTCCTGAAGGATATTCTCCCTGAACACAGAATTCTGGGTTGACAGTTCTTTTCTTCCATCTCTTGGAAAATTATCATGCCACTTCCTTCTGGCCTCCATGATTTCTGATGAAAAATCTGTGATTCAAATGGTTCTTCCCTTATAGGTGTTTTTGTTGTTGTTGTTTTTAGACGGAATTTCGTTCTTGTCACCCAGGCTGGAGTGCAGTGGTGTGACCTAGGCTCGCTGCAACCTTCACCTCCCGGGTTCAAGCAATTCTCCTGCCTCAGCCTCCAACTGGGATTACAGGTGCCTGCCACCATGCCCGGCTGATTTTTTATATTTTTAGTAGACACAGGGTTTCGCCATGTTGGGCAGTCTGGTCTCGAACTCCTGACTTCAGGTGATGCACCTGCCTCTGCCTCCCAAAGTGATGGGATTACAGGCATGAACCACTATGCCCAGCCGTTCTTCCCTTATAGGTAACAAGAAATTTATCTTTTGCTTCTTTCAAGATTTTTTTTTTTTTTGGTATTTAGTGTTCAAAAATTTTACTATTATGTGTCTTGCTGTGGACTTCTGTGGATTTATGCCTTTTGGGATTTGCTAAGTTTCTGGCATCAGTGGGTTTATGCCTTTGGTCAAATTTGGTAACATGTCATTTACCTTTTGCTTCTTTCGAGATTTTTTTTTTTTTTGTATTTAGTGTTCAAAAATTTTACTGTGATGTGTCTTGCTGTGGACTTCTTTGGATTTATACTGTTTGGGATTTGCTCAGTTTCTGTCATGTGTAGGTTTATGCCTGTGACCAAATTTGGGAAATTTCTTACTAAATTATTTCTTTGAATACATTTTCAAGGCTTCCCATCTTTCTCCTCTTCTTCCAAGACACAACTGTTAAATATTTTATTGTAGTCCCACAAATCGTGAAGCTCTGTTCACTTGTTTTCCCCAGTCTACTCTTTGTTGTTCAGATTTGGTGATTTCTATTTGTTTTATCTTCAAGTTCGCTGATTTTTTCTTCTGTCCCTTCCATTTTGTCTCTGGAGACAGGGGCTCCTAGGGTATCTAGCCCACTGAAGTACCTTACATTTCAGAATTTATAATTTTTGGTAGACTGCTAATGGCCCATATCCAGGGTCCACTAGCATCCTAAAAACCTATCTACTGAGTTTTACATTTTGGTTGTTCTATTTTTCAGTTCTAACATTTCCATTTGTTTCTTAATACCTTCGATTTTTTGCTAAGAGTTTCTGTTTTCTCATTTTTAAAAATCATGTTTGTGGCCGGGCATGGTGGCTCCCGCCTGTAATCCCAGCACTTTGGGAGGCCTAGGCAGGAGGATCACAAGGTCAAGAGATCGAGACCATCCTGGCCAACATGGTGAAACCCCGTCTCCACTAAAAATACAAAAATTAGCTGGGCATCTCTACTAAAAATACAAACATTACTCAGGAGGCTGAGGAAGAAAAATCGCTTGAACCCAGGAGGCGGAGGTTGCAGTGAGCCGAAATTGAGCCACTGCACCGCAGCCTGGCGACAGAGCGAGACCCTGTCTCCAAATAATATAATTTAATAAAATAAAAATAAAATAAATAAAATAAATAAAAATCATGCTTGTAATTGCTCATTGAAACATTTTCATGATGGCTGTCAGAAAATCATTGTCAGATAATTCTAACAACTGTGTCATCTTAGTATTGGTGTGTGTTGATCGAATTTTTCCCTCAAGTTGAGATTTTCCCAGTTGTTGGTATAAGCAGTGATTTTAAATTCAATTTTGGACATTTTGGATATTAATTTATGAGACTCTGGATCGTATTTAAATCCTCTATTTAGCAGGCCTTCTTTATTACCATTCTGGTATAGAGAAAGGGACGCTGCAAGGTGGGGTTGAACGTCGTTACCTCCATGACACCTAAGGGAAAGCAGCACCTCTGCATTGCTAGGCAGCAGCAAGAATTCCAGCTCCTTTCTGGGTCTCTCCTGATACCACCTTGGTTGGTATCAGGCATGCACGATTACTACTCCCCGTGTAGCTTTCACCGACACTTTGGTAAGAAGACCCCGTTATTGCTGGGTGTGCAAAAATGTCCTGACTCTCCATCAGGCCTCTTCTGATGCCACACAGTGGGGAGCTGGAGGGGTGCTTCATTACCACTCCACAGTGATGACAGTTCCAGCTCCTCACTTAGCCTTCTATAATAATGCTTCAGCAAGGATTAAGAAGGAGGGAACGCTGTGGGTTTCTTGTTGTTGTTGTTGTTGTTAGTTTTTGTAGTGTGCAGTTGGAGTAGAGAAGTTCCTGCTTTACAGTTTTCTGTCTGAGTTTGCCCCTTTTTCTTTTTTTTTTTCTTGGTCCTTTTGCTAAAAAGAACAGACGTTTGGGGGACATTCTGGCCGTGTCTAATAGGCATTTCCAGTTTGCTGACGTCTTCAGCCCAAGACTGGGATATATGAGCAAAGAGAAGACCCAGGGTCTGGGCTGTGGCATTCCTGAGATCTCAAGGCCCCTAACCAGCCCGCTGCTTCTCTCCACCTTTCAGATTCATTTTATGTTTGTTTTATACACATGACCAAGGTTGCTGGCTATACCCAGCAGGAAGAATGCAGAGAAATACATCTATTCCATCTTTCCAGAATACAAAGTCCAAACATAGGTTTAAAAATATTTTGTTCAATTTTCCTGGTTATTCTCAATGGAGGCTGGTCTGCAATAAGCAACTTTGTCATTACTGAAAGTAAAGACCTTGGTCATTAAAACAAACAAAAAATTTCTTGTAATTCATATTATTTGCTTTGATTTGTTCTTCATATACATAATTCCCTTAACTATTTCCTGAAGATACATCTCTATACAGTCCTCCAAAAAGAATGACAAAGAAACTGGAAAAATTCAGTGTTGAGAGCAAAAAATGCCAGTTAGAAAATGTATATCCTCATTGGGAATTACTAACAAAAATCCAACTGCTTTAAAAAAATGACATATGGATACTAAGTAGTAAAGTTGTAAAAAAAAAAAAAAAAATCTGACAGATGCTTTCAAAATTATTTATATAAAAGTACACAGACATATTCTAACCTATTTTTACCTTTGGCATAATGTAAAGGAAATATTCCATACACACAATAATTTTATCTAATAATGTATTGTGCAAAATTTCTCACAAAGATAAAAAGTTTCATACTGGCTATTAAGTTGATAATAAATGTACCTGATTTTTTTGACATTGAGATGAATTTCAATTCCACAGAAAAAAAGTCTTCATTGCAGTACTGTTTGTAAGAGAAAAGGACTTAAATCTACACATAAATGCCCATCAATAGAGAAACTGATGAAATAAACTATGGTACAGCAGTACAACGAAATACTATGCAGCAGTAAAAATGCTGGGAAACCTTCTGTGTACTGACAAAAAAAATCTCAAAAATACATTACTAAATGAAAAAAGCAAGTGTCTACAGCCTGTTTCACTTTGTATAAGGGGTGAAATGCATGGAATATTATGCAGCCATAAAAAGGATGAGTTCATGTCCTTTTCAGGGACATGGATGAAGCTGGAAACCTTCATTCTCAGCAAACTATCACAAGGACAACAAAACCAAACACTGCATGTTCTCACTCATAGGTGGGAACTAAACAATGAGAACACATGGACACATCACACACTGGGGGCCTGTCAGGGGGTGGGGGGCTGCGGGAGGGATAGCATTGGGAGAAATGCCTAGTGTAAAGACAAGTTGATAGGTGCAGTAAACCAACATGGCACTTGTATACCTATGTAGAAAACCTGCACGGTGTACACATGCACCCTAGAACTTAATTTTTAAAAAAAGGGGGTGAAGTAAAGTTGCATATGCGTATTTGGTGGTATCTGCATAATGAAACAGAAATACAGAAACTAATAAGGTGATTAACTACGAGGCAGGGGAGAAAAGGGTCATAGGAACTGGCAGAAATGGAACCCCTGAATGTAAACATAGTCATACTACTTTGATTTTGGGACCATTTGAAACTATTGCCTACTTCAGATAAATCCTATAGGAAAGAAATTAGTTTAACTTTTCATTTTAAAACTGAATTTAAAACGCAATCCACAGTTCGAAATCCAGAAGACTGAAATGTTTGCCACGGGTTCTTGTGTCTTTCTGAATTGTGATCTGAGTCCTCACATGTGATCTCAGTCTTGCTGTGTTCTCTCACTGCAAACTGCAGTCCTACTATAGCCACATGTCTTCCAAATGCTAACACTATCAGTCCCATGAATCACAGAATCTTCTCATTGGAAGGGACTCCATCCTGTCATCCAATCCAGCCTCAGCCAGGCAAAAGGACAGGGATGGGTCAGCACAGTGTGATCACTACTTGCAAACACACAAGACAAAGCTACAGATGCCACTGATTTCTTCCCCTGACTAGATGGCCATTGTGGATGTCTCCTTCCTGAAAATGTACATACGGATCCACCAGTTGTCTGGAATCAATTTGGTAGCCATCTGAACGCTAAACATGCATTAGCTAATATCATAATCTAAGAGATGATTAAAATTCTAGGAATGGCAATTGTTCTGCCAAAGCTTCATTTAGAGAAAATCAGTTTTGGAAAAAATATTTCCCCTATGGGTCATTTTTCAAAATTAGCAGCCTGAATCAAAGAGAAAATGGCTAGTCAAACTCATTTATCTTCACAATAAAATAATGCGGCAAGGCAATGAATAGGCGAAGTCAGCAGAGAATTTCATTCATGTCCTTAATCAAAGGGTCAGTGCTATTCATTACCACATAAACATTGCTCATTTCCTTACATCCACTCTTGAGATATTTATTGCAGAGTTCAATTAAATATGATCACTTTCTCCCTTACTCT
This sequence comes from Macaca fascicularis, assembly GCF_037993035.2. NCBI lineage: Eukaryota > Metazoa > Chordata > Mammalia > Primates > Cercopithecidae > Macaca > Macaca fascicularis. The sequence goes on along the minus strand of NC_088381.1, from coordinate 139,515,858 downwards.
AACTTCAATAACCTGAAGGATAACTTCTTAAAATTTGAGAACCCAATAAATATTTTCATTTCCCTGCATTTTTAATAATCTAGAAAAACAGTGAAGATCAGTTAGGCAAAGTCACTACCATGTACATGAAACCTGACATTTCCTAATGAAAACAGAACTACCAATTTTCTCTACTGCAAACTAGCAACTGTTCTTTAAATATTTATAAACCAGACCTATTCCAATTTTATTTGGGTTTAACATATTGCACTGAATACTGGGCACTGAGGTCTGCAGCAATGTAATTCCAGTTTCTTCTCCTGTTCATTGGGAGGGAAAGGAGGACAGGGTGGCTGATGTACTGGTTAAGAATGCAGGCTCTAGAGTCTGAGTGCCTGGATTCAAGACCGGCTTGCACGGACTCTAATTGTGATTGGTCTTTGTGTCTCAGTGCTCTTAGCTATAAAACAGGAACAATAATAGTATCAAAGGGTTCGGAGGATTAATTAAAATAATTCATGGAAACTGTTTCACACAGCGCCTGGCCTAGTCACTGCCAGTAAAAATCATCTACTTTTATTACTCCCTTACATGTGCCTCGTACTCCTGCTCAGCGGGATTCCTTGCTCCCTCATGAACGCACTGTGTGCTTCTGTCCTTCCGAGCCTCGTTCCTATTGTTCTGAGTATGGACCATGCAACTGCTTATTCCCTGGCCTGAGGAAATCTTCTTCCCTTCCAAGGCCCATCTCATTCTGATCCAGTTAACCATTATGACTTGTCCCCATTGGCTTGTACCTCCATTGCTCTTTGTTTGCAATTCTCTTATTAGATTTATTATATTAACCCTGACATCCATTACAGTAATTTATGACCCTGTCTCCTTCATGGATAAGGACTATGTCTTACTAGCCTATTTTGCACTCTATAGTATTTAACAACCTGCAGAGTCATACTTAAAAAGCATTTATTGGATTTGAAAGAGTCCTGCTTACTTGTGAAAGTAAGCATAATATATCAACTACAACAGAAGCTCTCTCATAGGATATGTATAAAGATTGAATGAGATAATGCATGTAAAGGGCTACTAACAAGTTATTGTCTTATTATCAGCAGCTCCTATTTCTTGAATGTTTTATCACATGCCCAGCATTGTACTAAGGGCTTTACATGTGGGAACACCTTAAACCAGGGCTTGACATAATCATCTTTCATTCCCCTTGTACAGAGTAGATGAAATATAGGTATTTTTAAATGACTGTTAAAGAAAAATGGCTCTGATATGGCAAATTTAAAAGTATTTGAATTTTCTACGTTATTTAAAAGTTGACTTGATTAAATTAAAATTCCTAATACTTCATAGTACAGTTTTAAAAATTATTTATTTATTTTTTTAGAGATAGGGGTCTCATTATGTTGCCCAGGCTGGTCTTGAACTCCTGGGCTCAAGCAATCCTCCTGCCTCAGCTTCCCAAAGTGCTGGGATTACAGGTGTGAATGACACCACCCAGCCTACAGCATAGTTTTAAGCATCAAAATATTCCAATATTCTACAATGAATTCCTAGTTAGAAATAAAAATAAATAAATAAAGAAAAAAGATTTTAAAAAAAGAAATTAAAAACAAAGTAATTCGAGATCTGTAAATGGGATCTTGGAAATCCCAAAATTGAAGAGCAGTATTATGCAAATTTGTATCCAGTGCTCAGGACTATTAAGGGATGAAGGGTAAGAAAAATAGCTCTGGGAACTTCTGTACGCCTCAATCCCTTTGACTGTAAAATAGCCCAATAGCTGGAATCTATCTATTGCACCGGGTTGCTGTAAGGATTAAATCAGATTATGCCAGTAAAGTGATTAGAACATAGTAAAATAAAATATGTATTTATGTCATTTTTTTTATCATGAGATGCACCCAATTGTACTGTAAGTGAAGATCAAGGTGCATGGCATTAAGAACACAAATTTTCTAAAGCATCAAGTGTTCTAAATTCTTATCAGTGTGAAAATATTAGCAGGTTAGTTTTGTCTTCTCATTGCCATTTTAACAATTGACATGGGCATCAGTAGGGAGTGAAAGGCTGGGCGTGGTGGCTCACACCTGTAATTCCAGCGCTTTGGGAGGCCGAGGCAAGTGGATCACCTGAGGTCAGGAGTTCGAGACCACCTTGGCCAATATGGTGAAATCCCATTTCTACTAAAAAACAAAAATTAACTGGAGTGGTGGCATACCCCAGTAATCCCAGCTGAGGTGGGAGAACTGCTTGAGCCTGGAAGGCAGAGGCTGCAGTGAGCCGAGATCACACCACTGTACTCCAGTCTGGACAACAGAGACCCTGTCTCAAAAAAAAAAAAAAAAAAAAAAAGTAGTGAAAGTCCCAGAAAGGCCTCAGAATGGAGAATGTAAAAGCCTAGATAAGCTACAAAGAATTAGTTCATTTTCTAAAATAAATTTCTTCAGGAATTAAAATGCATACTTCAGCTCCCACACATATATCATTGTCAAGTTAAATAAAAAAACAAATTATTAGATTTTTGTGCAGTGCTTTCTTTTATATTTAATAGATAAAATTTTAATTTGTTTTTCTGTTCACTTTAGTTTTTGATAGTGATAAAATGAGGAATTAAAGCAGCAAAGATTTGAAAGGCAAAATGTCACAATATAGGACACAAATTGTGTCTTCTTTTTCAAAGCATGGTTATGTAAGACAGTTAATAAAAACATAAAATATATCAAAAGAATCATTTAAACCAAATGTAAAAATAGATTTAAAGCTCCTTCTGATGAGTCCAGTTTCCTAGTACCACACTGTGAATCTCTTTAAATATAAAGACACACAAAGCTGGAAATTTTAAAATATGACGACACAGATGGAAACTAAAAATGCTTTGCAATGATTCATATGCGTAATCCACTGCACTTATAAGCATTTCCTTTTTCAAATTTGTATTTGTAAAGGCACCAAAATAATCAGTTTCTCAGAATAACTCCAAGGCATTAATGAGATTTCCTACCAAAAAAAATTACTCCCAAGACTAAAAGCCTAAGTATGCATGTCATCTGCTTTTTCTCAGTACAATCCGGGCTTTGACTGCTGTATGTATGGAGATAAAAAAAGACAGAGGCCGACCCCCGGTGCTCTTTAGTCCAGACATGGAGTTGTTCATATAGAATAGCATGCTTTGAACCTCTAAATTCCACTGTGTAGTAAAAAACTACTGTCTAATAGTAATACTCTTGTTGAACAGGATGACATATTTAAGGCACTTACTTTCAAAGTAAAATTGAAGAGACTGACTTATTGCCAAAGTTTAATTTTGCCTAGTAAAGATATTAAGGAAAACAACTATCATATATTATAATTAATAATTTATGAAGGAAGGGACATTTTAATACTTCCAAGAATAGGAAGGCCATAATTTCAAAATAATGGCCAGTTTTGTGAATTAAATAAACTTTGAGTTCAACTCTTTATAGTGTTCTTATCTTTCCCATGTGGATAGGACTATAAAATGTTTATCACAGATCAGCACCATCTGTGATCCAGCACTTGGCAATCACTAACAGAGGACACAAAATGTGTCAGAAATCCTGACAGAAATAATGTAGAATTATTGTCTACAATTATCCTGTAGAAATAATGTCTACAATTAGGGTATCCAATTTTTTTTTTTTTTTTTTTTGAGATGGAGTCTCGCTCTGTCGCCCAGGCTGGAGTGCAGTGGCCGGATCTCAGCTCACTGCAAGCTCTGCCTCCCGGGTTTACGCCATTCTCCTGCCTCAGCCTCCCGAGTAGCTGGGACTACAGGCGCCCACCACCTCGCCCGGCTAGTTTTTTGTATTTTTAGTAGAGACGGGGTTTCACCATGTTAGCCAGGATGGTCTCGATCTCCTGACCTTGTGATCCGCCCGTCTCGGCCTCCCAAAGTGCTGGGATTACACGCTTGAGCCACCGCGCCCGGCCAGGGTATCCATTTTTTATTTAATACAGTTAAAACAAAAGAAAATGGCAATATCTCCTTTACATAAAGCAATCTGTTTTAATAGAAATTTCAAATGTTAAGTATATGACTATATTATCAATGTCTAAATGTTTTTATTCTCCTTGATAAACATAGTAGTAGAAATGGCTGAATCAATAAAGTTGGACCTAAACATCATTTTTCTACTCCTTTGTTAGAATAAATGTTCAGAATATTTACTGAAAAACAGCCTCCAAAATAGTTGTTTATATGTCAGTAGTCTTCTGAAGCATTCAAAGGGCAACGAATTTTCACATTATGAACATGGATACTCACAGCATTCTTTAGATATATGTGTCAAATAGACATTAGCTGTGCATTATGAAAAGTGAAATGGATAGAAAAAGGCAAAGATTAGAAAAGAGACACCTGGCCAGGCGCAGTGGTGCATGCCTGTAATGCCAGCTACTCGGGAGGCTGAGGCAACAGAATCGCTTGAACCTGGCAGGCAGAGGTTGCAGTGAGCTGAGATTGTGCCACTGCACTCCGCCTGAGTGACACAGTGAAACTCTGTCTCCCGGCCGGGCGCGGTGGCTCAAGCGTGTAATACCAGCACTTTGGGAGGCCGAGACGGGCGGATCACGAGGTCAGGAGATCGAGACCATCCTGGCTAACACAGTGAAACCCCGTCTCTACTAAAAAATACAAAAAATTAGCCGGGCGAGGTGGCGGGCGCCTGTAGTCCCAGCTACTCGGGAGGCTGAGGCAGGAGAATGGCGTAAACCCAGGAGGCGGAGCTTGGAGGCTGAGGCAGGAGAATGGCATAAACCCGGGAGGCGGAGCTTGCAGTGAGCTGAGATCCGGCCACCGCACTCCAGCCTGGGCCACAGAGCGAGACTCCGTCTCAAAAAAAAAAATAAATAAAAGAAACTCTGTCTCCCAAAAAAAAAAAAAAAAAAAGAGAGAAGAGAAGAGAGAAAAGAGACATCTAACTATTGCTTCATTATATATTCTTAGTGGCTAAATTAAAATAATAAATATACCTTAAAACCAATTTTTTTGGACTCCCATTCACTTTAATAAAATTGGAATATTTGATTAAGGAAATTCTATCCAAATTTGTTCACAAAATGACATTCAATAGCTGGACCCTTCTGTGAAAAATGAACATAATGGGAAAACAAGAAATAAATAAACTACCTGAACTAATTTTATTTTTGGAGGAATTTTTACATGTAATGTTAAAACTACTACCACCCACTACTAGGATGCAATATGGCTAAAATGCTAAAAGAATTAAAGTAAGAGTATACATTACCTATAAAATTAGCCCATATGCTCAAATTACTCGAAGCAGAATGTGAAATTTTACATTTTTATATTTAAAAATCTTGGCTAGAATGTATCTTTGATGGTACTAATAGACTTTGAAACTCTAAGCTTTTAAGAACAGCACGGTGAAGTAGCACAGACTTTGAGGCAGACTATGTTTGCACCCTGGTTCCAAAACTTACTAACTGTGTGAAACTGGACTTATTACTTAATCTCTCTGTACCCCAGAGTCCTTATCTCTAAAATTCGAATAATAAGAGTACCTTTTTCACAGGGTAGGGAGATGAGATAACATATTTAAGGCACTTAGAAAAGGGACTTGCAAATATGCTCATTATTATTAATTATTATTACTATTATTTACTCTCAGACACTCAAAAAACGTACTGTACATATGGAAGATTATCAAAAGAATTCAACATAGTTTAAAGTGTCTTATTTATAAATTCTGACATACAGAATTTCATCAGATGAGAAATGTTCAGAGTTCAGAGGTAAGTAAAAACAAAATGAGTAATTGCAAAGACAGTGTCTTTCACAATAAAAGGTTATCAGTTTTCTCCATCAAAACAAGAAACATTAAGGTCTGTATTCTGGAAGCCTAGCAGGAAGCCTGAGCAAGAATGCTCTCCTCAGAAAGGGAAACTCACCCCTTGTTCATCCAGTTTCATGAGCTGCTCTGTGACCTTGGGCGTGTTGAAGGCCAACCGCAGGCACTGGACATTGAGCTCGGGAACCACGTGCTCCAGCACTTCTTTGAGAGGCAGGCCTCTGGCCGTTGAGTGCTTGGCTGTTGACGGAATGGCATCCTCCAGGACCGAACCTCTCAGTGTCATGAGCTGCAAGAGAGACAGGTGCTGTGGTGAGGCTTCTGGGATGTGAGATGCCTGAACATATGTACATGCACTACAGGCCTGGACTGTGGGGCTCCTCACAGAGCTAGGGAATGATTTTTGATGGGTAAAGTCAGTGAGGGAGAAACAATGAGAGAAGTGATGTAGGATACTGTCATATGAAAAATGAAACCAATGCTTTCAAGACAAGGATGGGTCCAAAGGAGCACATAATGAAGACTTCTGAGGATATTTATTTAAAGACCAAAAATAACATTTCCTTAAAGAGATCAGTAAAGATCAAGGTCTCTATATGGCTATACAATGTCACTATGCATACTAATTAGGAAATTAAGAAGGCAGAATCCCAGAGCAATGTCTGAAGAACAAATACTTAGAGTTCGGATGCTATACTTCTTTGAATTGTAAAAAGGGAGAGAGAAAGTTTTAAACTTCATAATGCATGGCTGACAAGCATAAACTATACATGTCACCAAATGCTGCTGCCACTGAGCAATCATCACCATCAGTACAGCAGCACAGGCAACAGCAGCTGAAGTTACTTTAGATTTTCTCTTATTTCTTAAAATATTTTCCCTTCTTAAAATGCCCACCATTAATACCTTAACCAAAGACATTTTTCTACGTAATGATGATGTGTTGGAGAAAAGTTAACCAGAGATGAAGCCTAAAGTAGTCTTAATTTCCAAAAATGTCTACAAGGCAAAGTTGTTAACATAATTTAAATAGTGTATGGAGAAAGAAGAGAAAACCCATCAAGCTGAATACATTTCCAGTTAGCAACAGGAGCTACAAAAGCTAGTGGAGTGCATGTTGGAGACTGACTGTCAAAAATGAGGGTAAGAGGTCAGAAAGACACAATGCAATCTCAGAAGGACAAGTATATCCAACAAAGCATAACAAGGTCAGGTCCTTAGACAGTCCAAAGGCAGAGAAAGGATCACAGTTGCTCAGGGCATAAAGAAAGGCCCCATCGAAAGGGATGGTTTTAGGAAGTGGCCATGAAATAGAGGAACAATTTCTACAACAAGAAAATGTCAAGAGAGAACATGAGCAAAGGTATGGAGATTGGAAATAAAGGGAGTAAGTGAGAAGGAGTGATTACTGTAGATGGACACAAGCAGAGTACAGGGAGAAATGGATGATGCAGCTGTGAGCTGGGGGTGCACAGAAGACCCTGAGCTGACTGAGTGGTACACACCTCATCGGGCTCCTACAGGTCAGCTCAGGATGTGTTCGTAGGGGGATGATGTGTACTCAGAAATTAAGTTGCAAATAAGATGAACTGTGAGAGGAAGCAACTGGAGGCAGAGAATGTAGTTAGAATGGAGGCCCTAGCAGTCTTCAGGCAAACTAGGCATGACTTAGGATTCGCAAGGAAATGGAAACCAAAGAAGAATCACCAGGGAAGTAAAATCTAGAATCTGGAACATGGGTGTCCAATATTTTGGCTTTCCTGCACCACACTGGAAGAAGAAGAATTGTCTTGGGCTACACATAAAATACACCAATAGCTGATGAGCTAAAAAAAAAAAAAATCACAAAAAAAACTCATAATGTTTTAAGAAAGTTTATGAATTTGTGTTGGGCCACATTCAAAACTGTCCTGGGCCACATGTGGCCCTCGGGCCGTGGGTTGGACAAGCTTGATCTGTGACATTTGCCCACAGATGGGGTCAAGGCAGATGGGAGAAGAAAAAGCAAAATTTATCAACGTCTTATTCTCAATACGGGAAAAAGGTAATAGAAATATTTGCAGTCTATTCATTTGATGAGCATCTTTTTTCTTTCATTATAAACAATTTCTTCTCAAGTAACAAGTAAAAATTATTTTCCTATTAATGTATAATTTGACACAAATGGTTTTTATTTTGTTTTTACATCATGGAAAATGGCTAACTCAGTTATTTGACTCTTTTCTTCATGAGATAATACACAGCTTGAAATAGGGAGCCACAAAGGCTAGGGGTATTCTCAATTTAGAAGCTAAGACCAAATTCGAGTCATTGCATCCTGAGCCACAGAAAGCGGCTCACTCATGAAAGCCAAAGCGGATGAGAAAAAGAATGGCTCATTTTTTACATCCGAATCACTAGTATTACTGATATTTTTCTTAATGACTTCCAGAAACAAGAATGAAGTGAGTCTTCGTAAGTCCTCGTGTTCCTATGCTTAAAAACACTCACATGCCATAAAATTTTGCTCATAAACTGCCATGCCTACAAAGGTATGTATCTTCTTTTATGTTTTGCAATGTTTATTTATACTAAAATGAAAGAGATTTGTTTGTATTTCTGTTATCTTGCTGCCGCTTACTGAAGTCACCAGAGTGTCACTGTCATGTTTTCTTTTATCTTGCCATATTTATCTGCATGAGAAATTAGCAACATGAGAAGTCTCTGATACAAATTAAATCTTATTTCATTTGTATCAAGTAAATAGGTTTCAGTGAAAAGAGTGAAGGAACTATCTCTCAAAGTCCAGGAGCTACAGACCAGGACCAATATCTGGAAACATTTCTATCAAAAGTCTTATACAATATTACCATTAAACCAAATTTAGGGATTATTTATTACTAGAAAGAAAAAAATTATACAAAACCTAGTGGCAATTAATTACGTAAACATTAGAGGGAGGAAGGAAGAAAGGAAGGGAGGAAAAGGAGGAAAGACATGGAGAAAGGGACGAAAGGAGACAGGGAAGGAGGGAAGCGAGAAATAGGGAAGCAAGGCACCATTTGGCACATCAGGCACATTGTACTGAACAACTCAGACAGAAGTCCCACCCTCATGGGGCCTGCACTCCAGTGGAGGGATTAAAAGCAAACAAAATGACTAAGTACAACAGAGAAGACAGCGTTAAGTATTAATGAAAAATAAAGCATTTAATTGGATATGAAATGGGAGGGGAGTAGAAATTTTAGATTCAGTGGTCAAGGAAAGCCTCCGTGGTTTCTGAGTAAAGGCCAGATGGAGATGAGGCGGCCAGATGGAGATGAGGCAGCCTGATGGAGAACACAGCAGTGGGGAGGAATGACGGGCATCTGAGCCCTGAGGCAGAGGTGTCCTGAGGTGGCCCAGGGAGGAAGGAGGCCAGTGTGGCAGGAAAAGACTGAGCCAAGGGGAGTTATCAGCGATGAGGTGCAGAGAGATAACCGGGAAGCAGATGTGCATGATCTCCTAGGCTAGCAAGGACAGTGGCTGTTTCTCAGAGGGAGATGAGGAAACTTTCAAGGATTTTGAACTGAGGAATGACAAGATCTGAATGACATTTCAAAGGAACACTTTGGGTCAAAAGAAGGCAGGGTTTCAGCACAGAAGCAGGGAGACCAGTTCTCAGAGCAAGACCAGGACCAGGACTGGGCGGTGAGGGTGGGAGAAGTAGTTGAGCTCTGGGCATACTATGAAGACAAAATGAACAAGCGTTGCTGACAGACCAGATCTCAGGGTCAGGAGGCAGAAGATGGGAATAAAGTGTGGCTTTCACGGTTTCTGACCTGAGAAAACGTAATAATAAGAGTTGTCATGAATTGAACATTAATTTGAACGTAAAAAACAAGTGGTAATGGTTTTTTTTGAACACTTGACTTGAACCTTTCAGTCAAAGGCTAAGGAAACAGACCCAAGGGACACAACTTATTCAAATGGGTTAGCTGGAGAACAGAATCTTATGACCACAGAACACAAGTAGAACATTTTGGGTCAAGGGAGTAAAGCAGAAAGAACAGAGGTGGGAAAGGTAAGAGTCGGTGTGGTTCACAGACCATAGCAAAATTTAGGACAGATACTCAGGTAGGAGACAGGGGCTGGGATCAGATGTGGACAGCCTGCAAGACATGCTGAGAAGGGAAGCTCATGGAAACCAGTGACAGCATCTGACTGAGAAAGAAAGAACTGCAGGAAACTTTAATCTCTGGCATGAAGGATGGGATGAATAAGTGACAAGGAAATGAATTTAGGTGGATAAAAAAATAACACAGAAAAGGAAGAATATGATGGGAATTTAAATCAGAGTGACCTTGGGAAGGGAAAAAGAAGATAATGGGAAAGACAAAAATACTTGGAAGTAAGATAACCGAGTATCACTAAAAACTGGTAAGAATGGCCAGGTGTGATGGCTCACGCCTATAATCCCAGCACTTTGGGAGGCCAAGGCGGGCGGATCACCCAAGGTTGGGAGTTCGAGACCAGCCAGACCAACATGGAGAAATCTTGTCTCTAGTAAAAATACAAAATTAGCTGGGAGTAGTGGCACATGCCTGTAATCCCAGCTACTCGGGAGGCTGAGGCAGGAGAATCGCTTGAACCCGGGAGGCGGAGGTTGCAGTGAGCCGCGATCGCCATTGCACTCCAGCCTGGGTAACCAGGGCGAAAATCTGTCTCAAAAACAAACAAACAAAACTGGTAGGATCTGGGAAGCTACAGAGGAGTAACTACGTGCATACAACTCCAAAACATAGAACGTGATGTTCTTCGTGCCTTTGTGCTCAACAAAAGAATTTACACCACTTAATTATTAGCTTTGCCATGGAGAAAAAGCACATGAGAGTATGTTAGTTCATTTCTCTCTGGCCAGTGTAAACAACACATTAGATATTTAAGTCTTGTCTTTAAAAGTCCTATATTTAATTTCCCCGGAGTTCAGGCTTGGGAACAATTATTAAGTGATGCCAACCCCAGAAACTTGCTTTGCATTGAATGGGGGAAATGAAGCCAAATGCCCTATTTAAACTAGTTTCAAAACTATTATTTTCTAGATGACTCAAGGGTATTAAGTATTAATGCATAACAAAAATCCTAAAGTGAATTAGCAGCTGAGAGGCAGTAAATTGATAAGTGGCCCAGTTATACAGCTTTACAAGGAAAATGGAGAACCTCATAGTCCCAAACTTGTTCACAGGTTTTTTTTAAAAAATGCTGTGTGGGTTCTTTTTATTTTTCCATGTCTTTTTTTTTTTAAGCCCAAATTTCATTTTAAAATAAAAACTCATACATTGGGTATATTTAGATTCCTAAAGAGCACTAACAGCCTGTTTCACTTACAACTAGATAGCCCCTGGTTCAAAGAATCCACCTTCTAGGTCTCAGACAATGGGTCCCAAAGATAGTGGACTTCCTCCACTCTGATAGTGGAAGAAATCAAGAGTCTCTTTCCCTCCTTCTTCTTGGGTGAAGATATGAGCTCAGAAAGAGCTTGGAAGAGTGAATTAAGTCTTCGGTGGCCTTCTCTTATCCCTAATACCCTGCCTCCTCAAGTTGGCTTGGTGCTTTCCAGTAGCCCTAAGAAGGATACACAATATCCCACTGGGGATTCTGAGGGCTCCAATTTCCTTGGGTCACACTTAACGGACATATCTTTCTCTGAATCAAAACTCCTCATTCGTAGATTGCATCTATTCAGAGTCTGATGAAAAGAAGGGATCCAGATCTAACCATCTTGTCCACCTCCATCTCCACCAGAATAAATGAAAGGGGACTTTGCTTATTCCAAAGACATCTATAACCATGTGCTATTAAATTTAATTGCTTTGCTACTGCTACTATTTGCTTTTTTTTCCCCCATTTCAGTTAAACCTCAAATCTCTCTCATTTGCGACTTACCTCACTAGTTCTAAAAATTATCCGGTAGTTGTATGGAGATCCATTTTCTTTCATTTCATCTGGTTTTTCCCTTCGAATGCTCACAGCCACTGGACCAAGATTCTCATCAGCCCCAAAATAGTTCCAGTGTTCTTAGGTAAAATAAGACAAAACGAAGTTAGAAAATCTACCTAACACTTTGAAAATGGTACATTCTGCTCAGTATTTAAGGTCGTCACTCAGAAATTATATCAATAAAATGTAAACATTTAACAAATATTAATATTCTTCAATTAGTTATAAAAACAAAGACTTGGCTACACAGGTTTAGTTCCAGAGTAGATAACGCTGACCACAGGTAGCCTGTTGAGTTTTTCACTACTCTACAGATTACTATACCATTTCTCAAAATAAATTTGTATTTTCTCCCTCTCTCCCACCATTTAAATAGGCTACATTTGTACGTGCTGCCTTGTCTAAGAGAAGGCTTGTGCCAGGGCTTTTTAATTTTTGTTTTTCAAAAAAATTCTAAACATATTAAGAACAGAGTTTGAAGAAAGGGGGATTCCACCAGATTAAAAAAGATATCCCTGGATTGGAGAGAGAGATGTGTGCTGCGAGTCACTGGGCAGCACTCTGCTCCCAAGAAGCCTATGTATGGTGGAGTAGGAGCTCAGAGGAAAGAGCTTCACAGTGCCCCAGGGAGGCAGGACTCAGGGCTCTGGGCCACAGCATAGATCCCACAGTGCAGGGCTAATGTAACTTGTGTGGCCAGGTGACTGATGAGCCTAGGGCCTCTCTTCAATGTTCTGGCCTTTTGCCCAAGGCCCCACACCTTAGCACAAGCCTCCAAAGGACTGGCGCTGAATTTACCTTCCTCTTGACAAAGAGAAAGATGGGGATCAAAATTAAGTTAATTTATAGAAAACACTGAAAAGTGGTATTTACTGTGCATATACATCTTTTAAAAATTTAGACTGTTGATATATACATGAGATGTTCACAGATGAAGTCCACAAAACATGAAAATATATGAAAAACTAGAACAGATCATTTGTTTTTCAAACCTCCAAAATGCTTAATTTACATTATTGTATTTCACTTATATCTGACACGGCTAAATGACTGCATTGTGACATAACATCTCATTATCACACAAAACGAATACACACTTGAAAATACATGTTATTTCCATACAAAATATAAGTATTTGAAAATCCATGAGAATAATAAGAAAAAACAGCATAAATGTTGAATCATGTAGTTTAAAATTAAGTAATGCATATGAAAATACTTTGCAGGTACGAAAGCACAATTACAAAAGCTACAATCATAAATGTTGAGGGCTCTCTAAGAATATTATCATAAGCCATGGAAATTCAAAAGAAGAAAAACACAATGGGAATACAAGCAACAAATATCTCATATATGAGAAATAACCCACTAAATGTCACAAAATTCATGTACAGACACTTATGCATATCCTCAAAGCACAGCACATGAGAATCACACTCAGATTATTTACTCTTACTTTGCACACAATTCTAATAAGCTTGATTGTCTGGTCTTCAAGCTCACTGCTTTATTTCAGAGGTGTGATAATTCCAGATGTTGACAAAGTCCAGGGTGTAGGGCTGATACAGACTTGCATGCAGACAGCAATGTGATAGAACAACTGACAACAAGGAAGAAAACAGAAAGGGAGGAGACAGAAATAGTATAAAAAAGCGGACAAGAACTTAAAGAAAAACAAGACAGCAGTCTGGGGCCAGTTACTGAAAGAGCAAAGAGCTTAACACGCTTCAATAACCTCAGAGGATATTGTACCACTGCAGCACTGAACAACAGTGGATGCAACAGACTGTGAGTCACATTCATTACCTGGTCCTTGTACTTCATGGACTCTAATAAAAATCAACTTCTAGGAACTCCTCAAGTACACCGCACATATCTCACAATGGGCAGGTGGCATGGCAGTTCTCTGCTGCTAGAGAAATTCCCAGATATAGGGCCACCATAAATTCCATCAATAACCTCAACTCATCCTCATCCTTAAGCTTTCCCTGGTCAGCTCCTCTCTCCATTTTTCCAGGGCAGATGTGGCAAACATGCTCTATTCTCCCGTAACCACCCCTCACCTACCTTCTCCTCAATCTTGGCAAATGACAATGTATCTACATCATAAAGGAAATAAAGAAGCTATTTCAGATGCAAACTTACCATCCACACAAAGTCACCAGCATCCAGACTCTAGCTTCTTTTTCTGTATGATCCAAAGCCCCACCCCCACCCCCATTTGCCCATTCCCCCTTCCTAGGGACGCAGGTGCCTTGATGACCCTCTTTTAATCTTCAACTTCTCCCTCTAGACTTGCTAATTCCCATCACTGTTTAATGACGTTTAAACTCACATTTATTCTCAACTCCTCACCGCCTGTCAGAATTAAAGAGTTATCTCCTTTTTCCTTTTTTCCATTGGAAATTTCTTGAAATAGCTGTCCAATTCCTCACTTCAGAATTATCATCTGACTTCCATTGCATGGGTCACCAATGACTTTCTCAAAGTTAAAACAAATGATACTTTTGGTCCTTACCTGGCTCAAACTCTCCATAACACCTAGCACAGGTGATCACTTCATGTTTTCTAGAAACACTCTTACTTCCCTGTTCCTGTGACATTGCCCTCTTCTGATTTTCCTTCTACCGCTCTGGCTGTTCTAGCTTAGTTTTCCTCCCTCTTCCCATCTGAATATTCCACCCACATTCAGAACTTCAACTACCGCCTCAAGGTTGATGCCTCTCAGAGGTCTACATGTCCTCTCCAGACATCTCTAAGCCTGAGATCTTTTTTGTTGTTGTTGTTGTTTGTTTTGAGACAAAGTCTCGCTCTGTCACCTATGCTGGAATGCAGTGGCATGATCTTGGCTCACTGCAACCTCCGCCTCCTGGGTTCAAGTGATTCTCTTGCCTCAGCCTCCAGAGTAGCTGGGATTACAGGTGCGTACCACCATGCCCGGCTAATTTTTTATATTTTTTGTAGAGATGGGGTTTCACCATGTTGGTCAGGCTGGTCTTGAACTCCTGACCTCAAGTGATCTGTCCACCTTGGCCTCCCAAAGTGCTGGGATTACAGGCCTGAGCCACCGTGCCGGGCCAAAGTCTGAGATCCTTACATTTACCTAATGGAACCGTTTGTCCCATGTGCATCTGCAAAAGTAAACCTATCACCTTCCCACAGAAACCTATATAGGTCCCCATCCAGTCCCTATTTCAGCAGCTGCTACCACATTCAATCAGTTGCTCATGCCAGACCCATTGTCATGCTCTGTGAATTCCAGTTTCTGAACATCTCTCAAATCTATCTTTTCCTCATCCCACTGCCACTATTTCTCCTATCATCACTTGCCTGAGTGTTTGTAGTAGTCTTCTAACTGGTTTGTTTTTATCCAACTTATTCACACTGCCAGATGATCCTTCTAAAATGCAAATCTGACCCTACTACAAAACTTAAAACACTTAGGTTCTTGTACCCTTTCCAAGGTTTCCCAAAGGTTCTCATAACCTGTCACTGTCAATCACTCCAGCCTCAGCTCAGACCTTTCACCTTCTTAAATTTGGAGAACCACTGATACTAAACTTCTCTTTCAGGTGCTCAAACTCACAGTCTTTTATCATCTGAGAAAATCTGCTGAGAACATTCTTTTCTTAACCCCTCTTTATTTGGCTAAGTCCTCTAATTTTTAGGTCTCATCCGAAGTATGGCACAGACATCTTTGAAAAGAGGGACTGAATACTGGAAGAAAATGCAAGTGTTTACTTTGGATATTGATACTAATAACTTTATTTTAAAGTGTTATGAATTCATAAAAACACAAATTATTAAAACCAAATATTTAATATATCTCAAGAACAAAAATAGAAACATTACAAAAATGTAAATAAAATATAAATTTATAAACTAAAAATAACAATCATTTTAGTATTACTGGTAGATAAAATACAAATTGTGTTATTTAAAAAATAAATCCTACATAAAATAAACTAAAACTAAAGACTAAAAATAAGATTACTTTGTTAATAACAAGAACTGTAAAATTAACGATAATTTAAACTTTTTGCATATCATCATCAAAAACTGACTACATTTTTTTGTAACTTTTCCCAGCTGCTAATGAAGTATATTTCTGAATTTGGGGAATGGTGATGGGATAATTATAAACTAAATTCAAACACTTTCTTCAGACTCTAGCTTCAAACAAACCCATCTCTGGTTAGATAATGGTAGGAAGATATTTTTGAACTTGTGTCAAGTTTTCACTAAAAAAGAGCTCTCGCTATTATTTCCCAAATAGCTTTTCCAGCCAGTCTTCATCGGTATCAGTTCTATTGGTATGGATGGAGACTCCGGTCCAATTTCCCATGCTAAATTCACCACTATCATCACTAGACTCTGCTTTTTCAAAGTCTTTGAACTTGAAAAAAAAATATTTTTACAATAAAAGCTCTGTTTTTGTCCACTGTCCTTTTTTTCTCTTAAGGATTACAGAAGTATAGAAAAAACTCTTTCCATATGAACACAAGTTTATTCTATTCAAAATCCTAATGTACTATTTAAATTTAACCTTCTGGTAGAGAAGAGTTTCATTCAGCAAATTACCATTTTCAGCTCTTTTTTTTTTTTTTTTTGAGACAGAGTCTCGCTCTGTGGCCCAGAATGCAGTGCTGTGGCGCGATCTCGGCTTACTGCAGCCTCCACCTCCTGGGTTCAAGCAATTCTCCTGCCTCAGCCTCCCGAGTAGCTGGGACTACAGGCATGTGCCACCACACCTGGATAATTTTTGTATTTTTTTTAGTAGAGACAAGGTTTCACCACACTGGCCAGGCTGGTCTCGAACTCCTGACCTCAGGTGATCTTCCCACCTCAGCCTCCCAAAGTGCTGGGATAACAGGCGTGAGCTACCACACACAGCTACAATTTTGAGTTCTAAGCTAGAAGACACTGGACTGCAGTCTCTTCCTTCCTCTCAGGCCCCTGGTCCCTGAGCAGTGTGTCTACACTTGCTCAGTGATGTAGCATTTTAAATTTGTTTTCCTATCAGCCATTGACTTCCATTGTTTGCTAGTGAAGATACCCATAATTACAAAGTGTTCTTCTAGCCAGATCCACAATTGTCTTTCTCTTTCTTCTGGAGTGGAAAGTTTAGCAGGGAAGGGGAGTAAGGACAGGGGAGTTTCAGATGAAGAGCGTTAAAGAAAGGCAAGGAAGACTTTGATGAGGAAATTCAGGATGAGGAGAGTCAGAGGAAGAAAAGGGGAAGGGAAGAGGAATTGGAACCTCAAGTAGGGTAGAGAAAGCTTCTGATGGATGAACTGAAATACAGGTTATTAGACCACCAGAAATTAGAATATTTTAGAGCTAGCATACCGGGATGCCAAAAACCAATACAGCAATTACCACATTAGAATGATATAATGCAGCAAAGCAGAGCATTTTGCCAAGTACTCTAATCACATCAACGACAACAACAACAACAAAAAAAAACAAAGAAAAGGTATTTCCTTCTTTTTTATAGATGTGGCAACTTTGATTTAAAGATAAGTCACTTAGCCACAAGTAGTATATAGCAGTACCAGATTTAAACATATTAACTGCTGATTTGAAAGCTCATTTTCTTAGCCATTACACACAATATTATGTTCCCATAAGTTTCTAAAATTGTATTATGAATAAAAAAATCATTAAATAAAACTTGGTTCCTAAAGGAACAAACTGTTTATCTAGTCAGATGAGACATAATGCTTTATTTCTTGATGTGCTGTTTAAGGTTTTGTTGACAGGGAGAGAGATTAACGTTATATCCATATACGGTTGACTTCCTTCCACCTACTCCATTCCTCACATTTAAATGTTTAGTCTGAAGTTTTCTTATTAGTTCTGGTTCTTGGTTTTAACCAGGATGGTACAAAGAGTACCAATAAATAATTATGTCATCATTAAAATATTCCAGGTAAATAGTTTTATTTTTGGTTGATACATTCACAATAATGATTATCATAAAAATTTCACATTCTTAGTGAGGGGAAACAGTAAATAGTTCAAAGCTCAAAGTAATTAGGTCAGGCACAGTCCAATTACCTGATTATAAGGTATACATAAGCATGTGTGTACAAGGCAAAAAAGGTTAAGCTTGGTGTTTTACTTGTGAAGGGGAAAGGAAACTAGTTACAAGAGTCACAGGGCTTCAACCAGCAATTTTTTGTCACTTGCATTGGTTATCATGGTATCTGCAGGCTATTTTTAATACTTCAGTTGCATACTTCCCTGAGGACATCTATAGCATAATTTCAACTGAATGTAATTATGAACAGTAAAAGTACAGTTTTACAAGTAATCTGTAAAGTTATAATTTATGGCTTAAAACATCTGCTTATAATAGTTAATTTAAATTGTTTAATAGAAAAAATAGACATCAGAAACACGAATCAAAGAAACACAAAGCAAATAAAACTTAGGTACTATCTCATGACTAACCCAATATCAAAAACAATGTTTCTGAAATAAAAAACCAGCCCTTGGTAGAGATGTAATATATTCACCCATTGCTGGTGGCACTGTGGATTGGTATCAACTGCTTTTGAAAGCAATATGGCAAGATATGTTAAAGTCACAAAAATGTTCACATCTAAATCTTAGAATTACCCTAATTACCCTAATTGATCATACAGAAAGAACAATAAAATCTTTTCCATTTTTCCCAAGAAAAAAACACCATAAGTCAATGTATAATGGGGATGCTAAAGACACAAGTAATAAGCAGACAGACTTGGGCTTCATCATATATCAGCAGGTCAAAGAATGGCACAGTGACAACTTCAATAGCTTAAAGTTATTTCACCATTTTTAACATTTAAACTATTTTTCTTAAGTAGTCTACCTGGTTGGTTACATGTGTGCCACTATCAGTACAGTTAACAATATAAACTTGGACCCTCAATGTTTTCATCAGTTTAATATTTTCATTAGAGCCGGGCGCGGTGGCTCAAGCCTGTAATCCTAGCACTTTGGGAGGCCGAGACGGGCGGATCACGAGGTCAGGAGATCGAGACCATCCTGGCTAACATGATGAAACCCCGTCTCTACTAAAAAAAATACAAAAAACTAGCCGGGCGAGGTGGCAGGTGCCTGTAGTCCCAGCTACTCGGGAGGCTGAGGCAGGAGAATGGCGTAAACCCGGGAGGCAGAGCTTGCAGTGAGCTGAGATCCGGCCACTGCACTCCAGCCTGGGTAGCAGAGCGAGACTCCCTCTCAAAAAAAAAAAAAAAAAAAAAAAAAATTTCATTAGACACACATATGCACACGTATGTTTAGCAGAGACTTGAAACCAACCCAAATGCCCATCACTGATAGACTGAATAAAGAAAATGTGGCACATATACACCATAGAATACTATGCAGTCATGAAAAAGAATGAGTCATGTTCTTTGCAGGGATATGGATGAAACTGGAAGCCATCATTCTCAGCAAACTAACACAGTAACAGAAAACCAAACATCACATGTTCTCACTCATAAGTGGGAGCTGAACAATAAGAACATGGACACAGGGAGGGGAACATCACATATGGGGGCCTGCCAGGGGGTGGAGGGCAAGGGGAGGGTTAGGACAAATACCTAATGCATGTGGGGCTTAAAAACCTAGATGACAGGTTGATAGATGCAGCAAACCACCATGACACATGTATACCTATGTAACAAACCTGCACGTTCTGCACATGTATCCCGGAACATACAAAATACAGTAGAGTAGAGTAGAGTAGAGTAGAGTAGAGTAGAGTAGAATAGAGTAGAATAGAATAGAATAGAATAGAATAGAATAGAATAGAATAGAATAGAATAGAATAGAATAGAATAGAATTAAAAAAATAAAATAACTAGGAAAACCACTCACTGTTCAAATTTTTAAGGTTTTGTTTTTGTGCAACTTCTCACATGTTAATCTGACTAATGACTAAGAAAGAGAGGACAAAGCGAAAGACTGGAGAATTCAATGTTAAAAAGAAAGAAATGTATTATCTTGTTAAAAGGAAACACAGGTTTGCCCAAGTGGACATAATAAAAGGCCAAGTGTTTAAAGAATGGCTCTCCTTCTGGGAAGTGCACCACTTAGATTCTCGGTTTCTGGTCCTCAGAGGGCTCATCCTAATTTTAAGGGTGGAGGTTCCATGAGAACTTAATAGCCTAGGACCTCGCACCATAATCAAAAGCAGGTCAGAGTAATGGACGGGGACATTTAAACAGGACTGGCCACATGCCAGAATTCTGTCCCAAAGCGTGGCACTAAACTTATAATTACTGTTGCCTAAGAGTAATTGCTCACATTTACAAAGTGCATAGTACTCTGACGTTCCATTTCTTCTTCCCATAGGTAACACTTAAAAAGTGAGGTGATGTATTTGAAAAGATTACATCGAATTTGGAGGTTTAAAACAGTATCTAAAGTAGCACCTAATAGGCGTCTAACTTTTCAGTAAAAGGTAAACTTTAGTATGAAGTTATGTTGACATTAATAAATTGCATCAAAATCATTAAAGAAAAAATACAAGACAAACTTATTTAAAATAAAAGGACACATATTCCAACTTTTCTGTACATAAAATTTTTTTAAATAAAGGGAGGATAAAGATTAGCAGAATCATGAGAGATTTTTTACTGGTTGCTATCAGGCTATGACAAATGGCCAATAGTTATATTTTTAAAAATTGACACTCACTAGTGATCAAAGAAACAAAATGTCTTTTGTTGGTCTTTACTACATGTTCAAAAATATAAACTGTAAATATTCAAAGTAGTTAAGAAAATGTTAAACTACAAGTCTTAAACATACCAGTGGATCTTTCTGGTCTAAGCTTTCTTAAGAGCAATTTGGCAATAAAAATCAAGGCTCCTGTAAAGCTCACATTTCATTTACAGGGCTCCACCTTATGGAAATAATTAGATATGTGGAAAAAACTTATATAACAAGCATGTGGCTAGGAATAGAAATTAGGGGGTCTATAAACTTGACTGAAAAAAATGCATCTTTATTTTCACTAACTTCTAACTGAAATTTAGTGCTTTCATCAATTACAAATGCAAGCAACAAACTATATTAATATTAGTTTTACATGTGACTTTGACACCAATAGAAATCACAGTTTAACATTACATTAAAGTTGTTGCAGACGTATCAGAATATTCATTACAATCACCCCTACTTTGAAATGATGGTAATTAACAGAGCTGCCACCAGGTCTTTTTCTCATGAAATAAGAAGGAAGCACATCCATTACTATGTCTCAAAATTTTAACACTTTTGCAACTGTGCTTCAATATGCTTGGTTTGCTTTGTATTTTTGTTTCATGCACTTTAAAACATTATGCTGGTGGGGTGGGGCGGGAGTGGGGGGAAGTGGCTTACTAATCAAGGTCAAGGTAGGAGGACGGCTTGAGCCTAGGAGTTCAAGACCAGCCTGAGCAACACAGTGAGACACCATCAATACAAAAAATTGGCCAGGCACGGTGGCTCACATCTGCAATCCCAACACTTTGGGAGGCCGAGGCAGATGGATTGCTTGAGGTCAGGAGTTGGAGACCATCCTGGCCAACATGGTGAAACCCCCTCTCTACTAAAAATATAAAAACTAGCCAGGCATGGTGGCAGGCACCTGTAATCCCAGCTACTTGAGAGGCTGAGGCAGGAGAATCACTTGAACCCAGGAGGCAGAGGTGGCAGTGAGCCGAGATCGCCCCACTGCACTCCAGCCTGGGCAACAGAGCAAGACTCCATCTCAATCAATCAATCAATCAATCAATAAAATATTAGCTGGGCACAGTGGTACACAACTGTAGTCCCAATTACTTGGGAGGATGAGGTGGGACGAGCACTTGAGCCCAGGAGATCAAGGTGGCAGTGAGCTGTGATCATGCCACTACACTCCAGCCTGGGTGACAGAGCAAGACCCAGTCTCAAATAAATAAATAAATAAATAAATAAAAATGTATTCCAAGGAGAGTTCACAGGCTTCACTAAACTGTTATCAGGATCAATGGGGCAACAACCACAAAAAGTTAAGACCAGTTAATGTAAGCATTATTTATTATAACAAGAAATGGAAAAAACAGCTGAAAAACTTTAAAAAAGATATGGTATGGCCCATTACAGAAGCAGGACAAAAATGTAAAACTGTATTTAAGACTCCTTATTCATTTTAAAAAGGAGTATGCATGTATTAAGACTGATGGGGCAGAAATAAAACCACTAGTATTCCCACAAAATTAATTTTCTAGAGTTTCTATTTTTTCTATAATGATATACATATATAACTTTTATAATTGGAAGGTTTGTTTGTTTGTTTTTTGTGTTGCTTTGTTTTTTGAGACAGAGTCTCTCTCTGTCACCCAGGCTGGACTGCAGTGGTGCGATGGCTCACTGCAACCTCCGCCTCCCAGGTTCAAGCGATTCTTCTGCTTCAGCCTCCTGAGTAGCTGGGATTACAGGGATGTGCCACCATGTCTGGCTAACCTTTGTATTTTTAGTAGAGACAGGATTTCACCATGTTGGTCAGGCTGGTCTCGAACTCCTGACCTTGTAATCTGCCTGCCTCGGCCTCCCAAAGTGCTGGCACTACAGACATGAGCCACTGCGCCTGGCCAGATTTTTTTAACTATAAAAAATGCATTTGGTTTGCAAATGGTCAATGACTATAAAGAATATGTTTAAAAGTTAATGTTATTTTTAATGTTAATACCAATTCAAACATTAGCCTAGGGGAAAAAGAAAAAACTACCATCTAAATGAAAGAAATTACAATGAAACATTTGTCTCTAAATGAATCTCCTTATATTTAAAACATCCTTTACACCTCCTTACCAGGCATATTGCAGCAAGATAAAAGGCTTTTGGAGGATTTAGGGGGAAGTCTCTAACAGGTAGCCAGAAATTCAGTTAAGGCAGAAGTCACCACTGCTAACAAGGACAGGGACCGTGCAACGTCCCAAACACTCAGCAAAACCTACCTATTTGTTGACTAAATGTTTACATGAGTCCTAGAGATGGCTTCTGCTCATGCTTCTCTCAGACTAGACTTGAATGCAAATAGGAAGATGTCTCCTCTCATTGCCTTGATGCTCAGATTAACAGGCTCACCATACAGAGGAGGGACCTCCATTAGAGACTGGAAAAGGAATTGATGCAATAAAGCAAATTTTTTTTGAGCACCTAATTTCAGGGCTCAGAATGAGGGTCTCACTGTCTGAAGATATAATGAGGTATACATTTGGGAAATAGGTGGCAAGCTTGATTATGTATGTCATCAACTTGTACTGAAACAACAGATCTAAAAGGCCCTTTGTTTCAAGAATGCCAAACAAAGAGCACAGAAACTCACTGGAATGTGGAAATCAGTAAGCAAGGTAGTTGCTTTGATCTTTTTATATGGAAGGTGTTGGGGCACAGATAACAATACCCCAAAATATGGTGCTTTTGCATGCTGGACATCTTTGAATTACAGAAACTGAAAAGCCGTAGAAGATGTCTCAGAACCAAGGACCTTCTAATCTTCTCTAGTTTCTCCCCTGAAAGCAAAGGGAGGGACCCTCTGGAATTTCCTTATCTGACTGAGGAAACTTCTTACCAAAAAAGTGAAATTGTCTTAAAACTCCCTCCCTAGGAATCACATCAGATAACCAGGAAAGATTAACCACTTGAATTCATAAGCCAATTTTCTGTAGTGATGTTGTCTCACTATGTTGCTCAGGCTGGTCTTGAACTGCTGGGCTCAAGCAGTCCTCCCACCTTGACCTCCAAAAGCACTGGTATTAATAAGCCACTGCCCACTGGCCAGAATAATATTTTAAAATGCATGGAATAAAAATACAAAGCAAACCAAGCATATTGAAACACAGCTGCAAAAATGTTAAAAGAGAGAACACTAATAGTCACCACACCACGCAGGCTTTTCATCTATTATGCTGAGGGCAGTTCCTGGAAATTACCTGGGACAGTTTATCTGCAAATTAAAACCACCATTGTTCATGGTGAGGTTCTGCCCCTCACCTTCCTGTCACCTCCCCCTGGAACTCAGAGCAGCTTTGTTCCAGGACATTATCTATTCTTTGGGCTCATTCATTCCCCCTGAAAACCATTTACTACCCTCACAATTGCCTACATCCCCCAATTCCCTCTACACTACGAAGGGGGTGCTACTTAAGCTTCAAACATCTGGCCAATCTTTTGGTGTCACATCGTCTATGGCTCCCGTGTTTATGCATGTATATGACTGTATATACACGCATATATGTAGATGAAGGTTTTTATTTGTTTTTAATTTTTTTGTTCTGCCCGAAAAAAATAAAGTTTTTTAACTTTTTATCTGGACTCCTTTTAAACTTAGAGAAAAGTTACAAATATATTACAAGTTATTTCCATATTGCTCACCCAGACTCCCCCAATGCTAACATCTTATATAACGACATACAGTACAATAATCATTGTCAAAACCAGGAAACTGAGCCTGCTTTGTTGGGACTGGCTGGGACCATGGAAAGACTCCCCAGTGCAGGGTAAGTGAGAGATCCCCAACGAGCCACATTTCCATTGTGGACCCACTCCTGTGATCCTAGCTATGGAAGAGCCCCATGACCCTTGCAGGCCCTGAAACAAATATAAGGAGATGCCTGGAAAACATGTCAGGGCACTGCTCAGGACGAAGCCCATGATTGGTCCAACACACCCTCCTGAGTCCTATGCAGCTACGGCAAGCATAATGACACCATTTTGACAGCCTAGCCCCAAAGAGACTGCACCCTGCCCTAGAGATCAACAGCACTTGCATCTCCATATTCCTGGAACCCCAGTGACATCCCCTATATGCAGCCACTACCATAGCAAACTACTACCACCAGGGCTGAAGCATGGGCCAACTGGCAGCAACCCCCCTTTCTCCAGCAGAGTAAGATCACCCATTTTCACATGCCCAGACTTCACGGCCTACAGGTGCCTTTGTTGTGGGTTGCCATCATCGGGGCTGAAGCACAAGGGAAGGGAATGTTTTCCACCCATCTGCATGTGGCTGCTGCCACTGAAAGCAATCCTGCCCTCCCCAGGAACACAGCCACAGAGCAGCCACTGCCATCCCCACCTGAGCAACCTTCTAGGGGTCTGGGGATAACTCAGTCCCTGCCCACCATAGCCAATGTTTCATGTGCCATCAAGGGGACGGAGGTCAAGCCCTCTCAGTCCACCATAGCCACGACCAACACCAGTGCACACCACTTAGAACTCAGAGGGTCATCCCACCACTGTTCCTGCTATCACCCCTATCATGCCTGCTTCCCAGGGCCCAGGACTCCAACAACTGTACAGCCCACTGCCAGCATTACTGGTATCTAAGCAAGTCACTTGTAGCCCCAGAATTAACCTGCTGGGACCTGCTAGCACAAGTGCTGGTGTTTGCTGCCCTGAGGCCCAGACACACAAAGACTCAGTCCAACACTGCTACCACTGGACTTGATGACTGGCCCACCTCCCAGTCACCAGCAAAAGTTCAGCAAGCCTCCATTAATGACTGTACCCTAAGTCAAGGAAATTACAGATACCACTTATGCTGCCGACAGACAAAGACATTATACATAGACTATACTACTACATGCACCCAGAATCAAAGCCAAAATGCCCTACCCAACCAGCACTATAGATACATTTTCAGGAAAAAGTCCTTCCCCATGAAAGTAAACTCGAAAAACTGCAAGAAGCAGCTGTTATATCAGATGTGTACATAGCAATGTGAGGACATAGAAACCACGAAAAAACTAAGAAATATGACACCTTAAAAAGAATACAGTATGTCTCCAGCAACAGATCCCAATCAAAAAGAAATATACAAAATCCTAGAAAAAGAATTCAAAATGTTAATTAATGAAGCTCTGTGAAATACAACCAAACACTGAAAAAGAACACAAATATATCAGATATGAATGAGAAATTTACCAAAGCGATAGAAATTATAGAAAGAAACAGAAATATTGGAAGTGAAGAATTCACTGAATGAAATACAAAATACATTTGAAAGCATCAACAATAGACTAGATTAAGCAGAAAAAAGAATCTTAGTACTTGAAGACAGATCTTTTGAAGTAACAGTCAAAAATTGCAAAACAAAAAGAATAAAAAAAAGTGCAAAGCCTATGAGACATGAGACATTATAAAGCAACCAAATATTCAAATTTTCAGAGTCCCAGAAAGTGAAAAGAAAGTCAAAGGGTTAGAAAACATATTTAATGAAATAATAAGATAAAAACATTCTAAGTCTAGCAAGAGATGTAGATATCCAGATACAGGAAGCTTACAGATCCCCAAACAGAAGCAATAAAAAAGGGGCTTCTCCACGGCACATTTTAGTCAAACCATCAAAAGCCAAAGACAAAGAGAATTCCAAAAATAGCAAGAGAAAAGTGTGTAGTCACTTATAAAGGGACCCCCATCAGACTAACAGTGGATTTCTAAGCAGAAAACTTATAAGCCAGTAGAGCATGGGAAAATACATTAGAAGTGCTGGGAAAAAAAGAGAAACAACAACAACAACAACAACAACAACAACAAAACCTGTCAGCCAAGGCTACTATACTAAGCAGTTATCCTTCATAAATGAAGGATAAAAAGTCTTTCCAAGACAAGCAAAAGCTGAGAAAATTCATCTTTTTTAGTATTAAATTCAGTGCTTAAAAAAAAAAATGCTTAAGTGAGTCCTAGCCCTGGAAGTGAAAAAATGGTAACCACCATCATGAAAACACCCAAAAATGCTACGATTCCTGAAAGCCACCAAACTTGGCCAGGTGCAGTGGCTCCCACCTGTAATCCCAGCACTCTGGGACAGTGAGGCAGAAAGAATGCTTGAGCCTAGTAGTTTGAGACCAGCTTAGGCAACATAGTGAGACTTCATTCTTAGAAACAAATTTTTTTTTTAAATTAGCTAAGGCCAGGTGCAGTTGTTCAAACCTATATAGTTCTAGCACTGTGAGAGGCTGGAGCAGGCAGATGGCTTGAGCTCAGGAGTTCAAGACCAGCCAGGCCAACATGGTGAAACCTCCTCTCTACAAAAAATGGAAAAGTGAGCCAGGCGTGGTGGTGTGTGCCTGTAGTCCCAGCTACTTAGGGGGCTGAGGCAGAAGGATCACTTGAGCCCAGGAGGCAGAGGTTGCAGTTAGCCGAGATCAGGCCTCTACACTCTAGTCTGATTGACAGAGCAAAACCTTATCTCAATATAAAGAATCTTGCTCCGTTCCCCAAGCTAGAGTGCAGTGGTGCAATCTTGGCTCACTGCAACCTCCACCTCCAGGGTTCAAGCGATTCTCCTGGCTCAGCCTCCTGAGTAGCTGAGATTACAGGTGCCCACCACCATGCCCGGCTAATTTTTTTGTAGTTTTAGTAGAGACGGGGTAGCACCAGCTTGGCCAGGCTGGTTTCTGACCACATGATCCACCTGCCTCGGCCTCCCAAAGTGCTGGGATTACAGGCGTGGGCCACTGTGCCCGGCCATATTTCTTTTTAATTAGTCAGGCATGGTGGCATATACCTATAGTCCTAGATATTCAGGAGGCTGAGGTGGGAGGATCACTTAAAGTCCGGGAATTCAAGGCTGCAGTGGGCCATGATCGTACCACTGTACTCTGGCCTAAATAACAGAGTAAGCACCTGTCTCAAAAAAAAAAAAAAAAAAAAAAAAAAAAAGAAAAAGAAAACCACCAAATCACAGTGGTAAACAATATGAGAAAGAAACCAATATACAAAATAACTAGATATCAATTAATAAAGTGACAGAAATATGTCCCCACCTATAAATAATAACCTTGAATGTAAACAGACTACATTTTCCACAGAAAAGATATAGATGGGCTGAATGGAAAAAAAAATATGTGACCCAACTATAGAATGTCTACAAGAAACTCACCTTACCTCTAAAGAAACATACAGACTACAGTAATAGGATGAAAAAGGTAGTCCATGGAAATGGAAACCAAAAGTGAGCAGGAATAGGTACACTTAGATAAAACAGACTTCAAGTTAAACAAAGTAAGAGACAATGAAGGCCATTATATAAGATAGATCAATTCAGCAAAAGGATATAACAATTCTAAACATATATGCACTTACCACCAGAGCACCCAGATATATAAAAAAAAATTATTAGATTTAAAGAGAAAGACTCCAATACTATCATAGTTAGAGCAGTGGTCCCCAACCTTTTTGGCACCAGGAACAGGTTTCGTGGAAGACAATTTTTCCACAGACCTTGGGGACAGGGGACAGGCATTAGTTAGATTCTTATAAGGAGCGCACAACCTATATCCCTCGCATGCATAGTTCACAACAGGGTTCATTTGCGCCCTATGAGAATTTAATGCCGCTGCTGTTCTGACTGGAGGCAGAGCTCAGGCGATAATGCTGGCTCACCTGCTGCTCACCTCCTGCTGTGCAGCCCGGTTCCTAACAGGCCACAGACCAGTGGTTGGGGACTCCTGAGTTAGAGACTTCAACACCCTACTCTCATCCTTAGACAGATCATCCAGACAGAAAATTAATAAAGAAACACTGAATTTAAGCTACACATTAGACCAAATGGATGTAACAGACATTTACAGAATATTTCACTCAGCAGTTGCAGCATACACGTTCTTTTCATCAGCACATAGAACATTCTCCAAGATGGACTATATATTAGGGCCCAAATAAGTCTCAAAAAAACTTTAAAACTTGAAATAATATCAAGTATCTCCTGAGACCACAATGAAATAAAACTAGAAACCAATAACAAGAGAAACTCTATAAACTGTAAAAATACATAGAAATTAAACAACATGCTCCTGAATGACCACTGGGTCAAAGAAGAAACTAAAGAGAAAATGAAGAGATTTCTTGAAGCAAATGAAAACCAAAATACAAAGTACAAAACCGATGGGATACAGCAAAAACATTGTTAAGTGAGAATTTTATAACAATAAGTGACTACAACAAAAACAGAGAAATATTTCAAATAAGCAATCTAATGGTGTACCTCAAGAAACTAGAAAAGCAAGAACAAACGAAACCCAAAATTAGAAGGAAAGAAATAACAGATCACAGAATTAAACAAAATAGAGACTAAAAACACAA
The DNA here is from genome assembly GCF_037993035.2 of Macaca fascicularis. Classification (NCBI taxonomy): domain Eukaryota; kingdom Metazoa; phylum Chordata; class Mammalia; order Primates; family Cercopithecidae; genus Macaca; species Macaca fascicularis. Next base: position 139,486,966 of record NC_088381.1, on the reverse strand, counting down.
TAGAAAAAAATCTACAAAATACAAAGTTGGTTTTTTGAAAAGACAAATACAATTGATAAACCACTTGGTAGGATAACCAAGGAAAAAACAAAAAGAAAGAAGACCAAAATCAAATCAGAAATGAAAAAAGAGACATCATAACTGATAACTACAGAAACACAAAAGATCAGAGGCACTAACAAACTAAAAAACGTACAGGAAATGGATGAATTCCTGGACACATACAACCTATCACGATCAAATCCAGAAGACATAGAAAATCTGAACAGAACAATAACAAGTTATAAGATCATGCAGTAACAAAAAGTCTCCCAGTAAAGAAGAGCCCCAGAACCCAATGGCTTTGCTGTTGAATTCTATCAAACTTCTAAACAACACAAATTCTCGTCAAAGTATTTCAAAAAACTGAAGAAGATGGAACTCTCCCTAACTCATTCTATGAGGTCAGCATTACCCTGATACTAAAAGCAGACAAGGACACACACAAAAAAGAAAACTGCAGGTCAGTATCCTATATGAACATACATGCAAAAATGCTCAACAAAATATGAACAAACTGAATCCAACAGCACACTAAAGAAATAATACACCATAACCAAGTGGGATTTGTATCAGAGATGCAAAGATGGTTCAAAATATGCAACTCAGTAAGTACGACACATCACATCAACTAAATGGAGAAGAAAAACCATATGATTATCCCAATAGACATAAAATGTTTGGTAAAATTTTGCATCCCTTCAAGATTAAAAACTCTCAACAAACTAGGCATAGAAGAAACAGACCTCAACATTATAAAGGCCATATATGACCAGCGCATAGCTAAAATCACACACGGATTTCACTGAAAGCTGAAATCCTTTTCTCTAAGAACTGGAACAAGACAAGGATGTCTACTTTCACCACTCCAGTACGGTATTGGAAGTTCAAGCCAGAGCAATCAGGTAAAAAAAAGAAAGAAAAGGCATCTAAATCAGAAAAGATGAAGTCAAATTGTCCCTCTGTGCTGATGATACAATCTTATATCTAGAAAAAACTTAAGTCTGCACCAAAAAAATATTAGATCTGGATCATTAAATTCAGTAAAGTTGCATGATACAAAATGAACATCAACACAAATTCAGTAGTGTTCTTTTACACCAATAACAAATTAGTTGAGAAAGAAATCAAGAAGGCAATCCCACCTACAACAGAAACAAAAACAAAACAAAATTAAAAAAAAAAAAAAGAAAGAAAAAGAAAAGAAAAATACCTAGGAATAAATTAAACCAAAGTTGTAAAAGATCTCTGTAAGGAAAACTACGAAATGCTGTTGAATGAAATTGAAGAACACACAAACAAACATGTCCCATGCCCATGGAGCGGAAGAATTATTATCATTAAAATGACAACATTTTACAGATTCAGTGCAAATCCCCATTCAAAATACCAATGTCATTCTTTGCAGAAATAGAAAAAACATCCTAAAATTCACATGGAACCAAAAAAGAGGAGGCAGAACAGACAAAACAATCCACAGCAAAAAGAACGAAGCTGGAAACATCATATTACCTGACTTTAAAACATATTACAAGGCTATCGTAATCAAAACAGCGTGGCACTGGTCTAAAAACAGACACAAAGACCAATAGAACAGAATCCAGAATCCAAAAAAATTCATACATTTACAGCCAAATAATTTTTGACAAAGGTGTCAAGAACACACACTGGGGAAAGGACACCTTCTTCAATAAATGGTGCTGGGAAAATTCTACACTCCTCTCTCTCACTATATACAAAATCAACTCAAGATGGATTAAAGACATAATAAACATATGACCTGAAACTATAAAGCTACTAGAAGAAAGCAAAGGAGAAATGCTCCAGGACATTGGTTTAGGCAAAGACTTTATGGTTAAGACCTGAAAAGCACAGGCAATGAAAACAAGAATAGACATATGGGACTATACTAAAGTAAAAAACTTTTGTACAGCAGAAACAATCAACAGAGTGAAGAAACCATGAGTTTCACGGGGTAAAATATTTCCAAATTCTTCATCTGACAAGGATGAAGAGAAGGTGGTTAATGAGTACAAACATACAGTTAGACAATAAAAGTTCCAATGCTCAATAGCACGTTAGAGTGACTATAGTTAGCAACAATCTACTGGTATATTTCAAAATAGCTGGAAGAGAGGCCTTGAAATGTCCCCAAAACATAGAAATGATACTCAAAGTGATGGATATCCTCCCTCGCAAATAAAACCAGGAAATTAACATTGGTGCAATACCATTAACTAAAGTTCTTATTCAGCTTTTTCCAGTGTTTCCACTATGTGGAATCCCCCCAATCCCATTCAGAATCCCATGTTGCATTTTGTTGTTATGTCTTTTTAATCCCCTATAGATTCTAAGAGTTCCTTAGTGTACTTGTCTTTCATGACCTTGACAGCTTTGAAGAGTATTTATCTCTCAATTTGGGTTTGTGTGGTAGTTTCAAGTGATTGGGCTGGGGTTGTGCCTCTTGGGCAAGAGGACTACAGAAATGATGTGCCCTTCTCAGTACATCCAGAGGTTCATATCAACCTTGATTCACTTAGGTAAGGCTGTGTCTGCCAGGTTTCTCCACCATTAAGTTACTATCTTTCCTCCTGTAGTTTACAAATGTCTTAAGGGAAATACCTGGAGGTCATGCAAATCCTGCTTCTCCTCCCATTTCTCCTTCAACAGTCATTCACTGATTTTAGTTTCCATCAGTTGTGTCCAGTAAAGTTTACAATAGTAAAAATCAGTCTCTGTGATGGCGTTTTTTGCCTATGGGGATCAACTGGTGGTTGGTAAATTTCCACAAAACCACCATGACCACACACACACCCGTCTGTAGTCTCACTTCTTGAGAAGAGAGGAAGAAGAACTGCAATGTTTTATCCAGTGTCTAGAGTATAACACAAGGTCATATACACAGAGGGCTTCCTCTACCTTTTTCTTCCTGATGCTATGAATACAAGACACATTGGTTCCTCAACTCAATAAATTTTATACCTTGTTCAGCAACAAACATTCATTCATTTGTAAAACCTGACCTTCTATTCTGTGGCCCTTGCCTTCAAAGCATGCTTAGGCGGGCTGTCAATTAATGCAGCATAGAAATCATCATGCAAAACAAGAGGTGCTAGGGTGTGTCAGGTCAGTGGTGGGAGAGCATCTAAACCTTGCAGGAGAGGGGTTCAGAGGGGCTGCATAACCCTGGAGGACAGGCAGGAGCCTGTCAGGTGGGCAAGAGAGGAAAGGAAGAGTAACCTATTCCAGTGCATACCCTGGGGCCGGGGAAGGAAACTCAGCTCCATGCAGGAGTGGAACAGGATAAAGACCTTCTAATTTGACACACATGTGGTTTCTATCCTGCAGCCTGATCATTGCTCTCTCACTCCACAGGGATACCTTCCTATAGAAAGGTTACACTACTTCTCCTATGTAAGAGGAGATCAGCTGGGGAGCTGCAGGGGAACCCAAGCCTCTTACATTAAGCCACCTCAGCCTTTATTCATAAATGTGATAAAGATCACTGGACAACTAACAGCATGAAGAAGAAAAAACAAGAAAAGTAAGAAAAGTAAAATGTACAAACAGGAAGATACAAGTAATTCAAGAAAAAGAACTTAGAAAAAACTTTTAATTAATACCAATAGAGAAATGGGAGGGGAGGTTATATAAGAAAAAACTATTATGAAAGATAACTACAAGGTGGGCACAGTGGCTCACGCCTATAATCTCAGCACTTTGGGAGGCTGAGGTGGGAGGATTGCTTGAGCCCAGGAGTTTGAGACCAGCCTGGGTGACATCGTGACACCACATCTCTACAAAAAGAAATCTAAAAAAATTAGCCAGGTGTGATGATGCACACTTGTGATCCCAGCTGTTGAGGAGGCTGAGGTGGGGAGGATCACTTGAGCCCAGGAGTTTGAGGCTGCAGCGAGCCATAATCACGCCACTGCACTCCAGCCTGTGACAGTGGAAGACGCTGTCTAAAAACAAAAAACAAAAGAACGAGTTATTGAGGGATTAAAAATATGACGGCTAAAAATAAAATTCAGCAAAAGGACTAATAGAACATACAGAGCTACATAGCAACTGCTTGTCATCAGATGAAATCAGTGAGTATAGAACAAAAATAAAAAGAAATTGAAATTACAAAAGAAAAAAAAAGGGAAGATAAGTACAGGGGTTCACCATCCATCAAAACAGAGTTCCAACAGAGGAAACAAAGAAATTGTAGAAGACTTTTTTAAAAACCTCTGTTTAATAGCTTCCCATTCATCTTAACTGCACTAACTGGAGACTATAAATACCATGAAGGCAGAGGTGTATCTCCATTTGTTCTCCTCCAGGCACTGTATCTGGCACACAACAGATGCTAAATATTATTTGAATGACTGAACAAATGGATAGACGAGTGAATAAATGTGCAGTTATTTTAATTTTTAAAACTACTTTAAAAAAAATGAAGGGTACTCTTGACAACAGTAAATGGATAATGCATTTTTGTATGTAGGTGCAACACTCTGATTTCCCTTCTAGGAAGAACCTACAACCAGTTTGGTCACAAGAAATAGGATTAGCTAAAAGTCTCTGGATGCAGTGCCTTCAAATCTACTACAATTTTTGAGCTGGGCCACACTCTTCCTGGGCAGCCCCTAGTCAATAGATGAGCATGGTGGGGTAACAGGACCTGCCTTTTACTCCCCAACAAGGAGTGATGCTCTGGTAATGCCTCTCTAACGCTCATTTTTGACCCTTTGTGTTGGCTGACACTTTGTCAGATCTGCATCATGGTCTGAGGCTCTCCCTGCCTAATCTTCCTTTGTCTCCTCTTTCCTTTGAGGAACTGAAGGCTTTCTCTGCAAAATTATCTTTCACAGACCTAAGTTACTCTCATCCAAGCCCCTAACCACTTGCAGTCCTGTACTGTCTCAGCATCTGCCTTTCAGATGACCCACATGTTTACTACATTATTAAATAAAGGACTATCTGGCAAAGACAAGAGGTTAGAGTTTGAGTAGGGTAGACTATAAAGGGACTAAGAAACCTAGAATTTGGGTAACAGGCATGAGGCCCTGAAGTTACATAAAGAATTGGGAATGGGACATGAGGAACAGAAGTTATCTGCAATTTGAGGGTAGACTAGAGATCGTAGGTTGAACACAATGAACATGAAGGAGGCATCAAAGAAGCTTTAATTACAGAAGGAGAGCAATGATGAGGAGGGGAGAAAAATGGTGAACTCCAAATCTCTCTGCATGTGGGTTACAGAAGCCAATGAGATAGCCATCTGGGTAGAGGCAGATTAACAGCTGGTGAGAAATGCAGCTGGAACTAAGGAGAAAGCCTGGAGACAGAGGTATTTTATTTGGATATAAATGTATACTAATCACCTTTTTCCAAAAAGAATTGAGGTCATTAATGATACAGGATATATATACAAATCATGCTAATGAAACAGAATAGGAAAATAAAAGATGAAAGTGGAAGCAGATGTGTTAATAATCAAAATTGTATAGTTCAGCATCAAATTTGGTTCTGGGAGTTGAAGTAAAACAAGAGATAAGTGAAACAAAACACACACACAAAATACCTATCATCAGAAAGGCAGGCATTTGGTAGCTACCGGTTTCAACTTCTGGCATCAAATTCTAAAATAAATTTTTCACATGAACTTTCTAAAGGGGCTGATGAATGACATAATGAAAACGTCTTCATCACCAGCTTTACTGCAAAACAAACTCTGTTTTTATATGACTGGCTCTTAAAAAGATGACCTTTAATAAAGTCAAGTGTTTGAACTAGTGTGGTCTTTGATGGTCTATCTTGATTTTAAAATAAAACACATGTAGGAGCAGTTGAAGCCCACGCCCTTTTAAGCAGCTTCCACAAACCTCTGGCTTGAGAGGCTCAGGCACTGTGAAAGCCTTCCAGAGCAGGTGCAGCTGAGCCACACTGGGACTTCGAGATCACAGTCAAGAAAAGAGAGGACCTTTGCTTTCCAAGGAGCAAACACACAAAACCACAATACCTACTAGCTTCCTTGCTACTGGAAGCCCTGAGCAGATAAAAGGACAGCAGCAAAACACACTCCTAGCTTAGCTTCTCAGGAAGGCATTTAGTGCCTCAAATCTCCCTGTGAGGGAATACATAGAGAGTTACCTTCAAATTAATTACATAGATTATATATAAAGTGTATAAAAATGAAACTACATTGAAAAATACTTTAATAAAAAATGAAAGGCAAGAGCATTAAAACAATTTATTATATATGCATAAAAACTTTCACCATTCAATTCATTTTGGCAGAAAATAACTGCTAAATTCAACAGCGTAGAACACAACATGGTTCAGGAGAGCAGACTTACTGACCTTGGAGTCTATCATTTATCCGAAATCTAAAACTGTCCACATCAAAAAACTAGATGTAGAATAATTATGCTTAAAGAACACTGAATTGTAAAGCGTTCCATGGTACTTTTCTCAAGCCTAAAATTTACACAGCAGAAGGATTTTTTAAAAAGCAAAAAAACCTGAATAAACAAAATAAGCACACATTTTTAGAAATATACTTAATCATATTCCCTGATGTTCTCTATGCACTAAAAAATAATCCACTAAAATTTATAACAGCTATTTAATGACGCTTATTTGACAGACTGGAACTGGAAGAACAGCTCTTGATAGCAAAATTGAGAGTATATGAGAGTGCTAAAGCTGTAACTTTAGTACAAATCAAGTTAAGTGTAGTATTCTAAAGAAACTATGTTAAAGATGGCTGACAAGAGAGTGAGAGGTAAAGATAGAAAACAGCAACTGAAATGTACTTTGTCTCCTCAATTACTGTTCAACCTGATTTATATGTGTTTTGGAATGGAGGAGGAGGAGGAAGGTGAACAGTAAGAACAATCAAATCTGGGGGCTTACAGTTATCCAAAGAATATTTAGGTGCATAAGCATTAGTTTCCCCTCTTTTAAGGAATGGGAAAATATTCTCAGATGCGCTTCAGACCAGATACTGTGTTTCTCCTGGGCAGTGTGCAGTAGAGGGAGGTCCTTCCCTATCACAGCATCTTCAGAAACTTGAGTTTGAGACTAACACTCCAGCTACCATGCAGATAAGCCTATCAACACTGTTGATCAGTGGAGGAACAAATGCCACTGCCAAGAGCCCATGGGCTCCTCTGTCTTCATTAATGCATTCCTCTGTATAGGATTCAAGGAGAACATATTTCATAGACAATTATACACTCAGTGCAAAATTGAAGAAGTCTTGTGGGGCCACAGAAACCAAGGTAAGTAATGGCTTGGAAAAGGTCTCCTCCTCCAACAAGCTATGCAGGATATAGGCAACATTATAATTATTCTATAACTTAGTATTTTCCACTTATAAATTTCCTTAGTACTCTGATCATGGTGACTAAATAAAAACACAAGGCTGGGCGCGGTGGCTCATGCTTGTAATCCCAGCACTTTGGGAGGCCAAGGCAGGCAGATCACTTAAGGCCAGGAGTTCGAGACCAGCCTGGCCAACATGGTGAAAGCCCATCTCTACTAAAAATACAAAAATTAGCTGGGCACAGTGCTGCACACCTGTAATCCCAGCTACTTGGGAGGCTGAGGCATGAGAATCGCTTGAATCCAGGAGGCAAAGATTGCAGTGAGCCGAGATCATGCCACTGCACTCCAGCCTAGGTGACAGAGCGAGACTCTGTCTCAAAAAAAACAATAAAATAAGTAAATAAATAAAAATAAATAAAAACAGAAAACATACACACACTCAAAGGAAGATAAGTAATTCAGGTTAATCTGAATGCAGCTCTACTGCCTAGTCTGTGCCTCCCTAAGGAGGATGTGGCTGTATCACTTGGACTTCTATCACCAGGACAGATTCACCTTGGGGTCCAATGGGCATTAAGTGAGGAACTCTAAATAAAGTACAAAGAAGTAATGCAATGAATGTTAGCTATATTATTACCGTCATTTAATCTTGGGTCTCAATATAGACATACACTCACTAGCAAAATGGCAAAGAGAAGTGGGCATGAGAAAGGACTGGAAAGAAAAGCATCGATGGCATGTTGCTTATTTTACTAAGTACAAACGATGGGATTCCTCTATTGATCCAGCATCTTTCCAGCAATCGACCTGGCTTATATGTTGGAGTAAAATATCCTCTGAAGTCTAAATTTGTAAAATAATGTTTATAAAAACAATATAATAAAAAGTGATTATAGCTTCATCAGCCAAATATGATTAATTTTTACATATAATATCAGCTGTATAGCATACTTTAGTAAAGTACTCCCACTCCACTCCCGACCCTGCCTGAGACTTAGCCACAGTGAAGTCAGGAATGCATTAGGCAGCCAAATGGAAACTACCTGATAAGAGGCTGAGTGACAGCCAGCTCAGCAGGGCCACACCCTGGTGCTAGAGGATAAATTACATCTGAAACTGATGTACTCCTTCAACAAGAAGACTTGCTTTAAGGTTCTGATTAGGAAAAATGAGTTAGTCTGCTAATTTCAGTGAATCAAAGTTGCCTATTATAAGACAGAGTTGTTTGTTTAGATATGTTTTATACTATATAAAAGTATAAATAACAATTTTTAAAATGTACAGTTTATACTTTACAGAGCTTAATTTCTGCTCCAAATTTTGTTATCCAGAGCCATTACTAGTGGTATATTATCATATTGTAACAAATTGCCCGTCTGACTTGAAAATTCTAAGTTGTGTGGCCCAAGAAAAGTTCTTACAGTAGGCACTCTGTGTAACTGACTTCCATTGGACAACTTCCTGGATTAACCACTGCTCATCATTCCCCTGCAAACCACGCTGATGAATACCCAGTGGCACCAGCAGTCTAGTGGGTGATCCCTCGTGCCATACATACTTTCTGCTCCCACCAGCTGGACCTCATGCTGACAAAGAGCGGGCTGTTTATACCATTTGACTTGCTATTTTAAATCTGAAATTTAATTATGAAAGCTGATGAAATATGAGTACAAAAGATAAACGTTGTTCCTACTAAAAACTAAGGCTTTACTACAGACTTAATAAAGGCAAGTCATTAAAAAGAAAGCTGTTGGATTAAATGTGGGCAGGACAGCTACGATAAAATGAGAAAAAAGTTATGAAATCTAAGATTTTGTACTCAGATTGTGTTGTTAGTCTCTATGTTTTTATTCTTATGGTTTAGCCTATTAACACAATGAAGAATTTAAAAGAGTAGAATCATTGTCAGAGAAAAGCCTTTGGCCTCACAAGAGTTTGGCAAACATATTCTTACATGTTTTAATGACAATAAAACAGCTTAAATGTATACTTTTAAAAAATTCCCTGCTTGAGTTGGTATTTTCAATTCACTAGTTCCAATTATGCTGGGTAAGAGGGTATTTTCCATGCTTCAAATTAGTAACTACTGGATTAGTGACTATTAGATTTATGAGGTTATTATGAACAAACAGGATTAATCTGGAATGTAAGCATTCACATTTTTATTGCAGACTTTTGAAAGATAAAATACTTTAAGATTCTCCATCTCTTTAACCTAGCAGAGATCAGAGAACAGTTTAAGAACATGACTGTTCAGACAGCCTGGCTCCAACATTTACTAGCTCCATGGGAGCCTATCACTTAAGCCTCAGTTTTCTCAACTGGAAAACAAGGTTAACAATAGTACCTACCCTCCTGGGCGTTAAGAAATTGAAATGAGAAAATGTGGCATAGCAAATGCCTAGTACAGTGCCTGGTACACAATAAGTACCCAAAATGTTCATTATTATAATGATGTTATTATAGTGCCTAATAGGAAAAAAGTACCCATAACTACATAAATTAGATTATAACTAGTATGTTTCAGTGTCAGTTTTGGGTGGAGGCCATTTTGCCTCCACCTATTGACAGCTCAGAAACACCTGCAGAACATTTGCGCAGGTGCAGTAAAGCAGGGGTTCTCAGTTAGGGGTTAGTTTACCTCCTAAGAGACGTTTGGCAATGCCTGAAGACATTTTAGGCTGTCACAACTAGAGGGAGGAGGAAAACCTACTGGCATTGATAGTGTGGAAACCAGGGATGCTGCTAAGCATCCTACATCCTACAATGCACAGGACAGCCCCCGTCTCCACCCCACCCCAACAAAGAATCATCTCACCCCCAAACGCCAAGTTGGCAAGAATGAGAAACCTTGGACCTTAAAGGACAGTGTAAGAGAGATGTAATTTCTAAAATATGAACTTCAGAAAATTATTCTGAGAAGATAAATGTTTAAAAATGACATCGGGATATGCAAAACAATATTGATTCCAAGACCCACACCATAGATATGTAGGAATTTAGTCACGAGACAAGATTTTTTCCGTCAATAAAGCCTTCTGGAATGGGATCTATCATGTAACATTAAGATATGTTTTACTCTAAAGCAATTGTTATAAAGCTATGAGTACTAGATTTGAAACTAAACTTCACTCAGAAGAATAAATTTAAATACCATTCAAAACCCCAAAACAGTGGAAATCAAAACACTGCGGGAGTAGTTTGCAGACTGGGAGCCTCTCGCCACAAGCCTCTTCACTTGGCTGCAGAGATGACTGATCTAGCTAATGGACACAGAGGTACGTCCTTCGTGGATGGTCATCCCGTTTCCTCATTTGCCTCTCTGGATAACTTAAACTCATTCCTTAATTAATGCTGCTCAAAAAGCTTGTAAGAGTTCACTTATACTACTTACTTTTCAGTAAATCACAATGGTCTTTCTTAAAAGTATGAGATAAAACTGTGTATAAAGTGTAATCTCAACTATATATATAATTTTTTTTTCTTTTTCTTTTTCTTTTTTTACTCTCTCACTCAAAGAAAAGATTAGAAAGGAAGTGGCCCTTCTGTCAAAGGTACTTCTCTCTTCAGTGCCTTTTCTACTCAAAGACCTAGATTTGATTCTTGGCACTGAGATCTATTGGCTCTGTGACTTCTGTCAAATAACGTAATTTGTTTTCACAATATTTCCTGTAAATGGACAGGAATATGTTATAATTCCCGCCTACTGATGACAACATTGAAGCAGCAAAGACATGGTTCCTGTACTTACTGCGAAAGTGTTAAAAAAATGAAAGAAGCATTAAAACTGTTTTTGCAACCCTTAAAAAATAGCTATATTTTAAATATTTTCAACTTGGTACATTTATCCCTAAAGGTGACACAGCAAATCTACTATATAACAAAGACTAACATTTCAACCGCTAAGTCAAAGGGGCTTTTTATTTGTAAAAGTACTATTTAATATACAAGACATTTGTATATCTGAAAGGGGAAAGTAACTCAAAAAATGCAAGAAGAAATAAATTGAGCAAATGGCTATCGAGCTATTTTACCATCAAGAAAGATAACGAAGACATGCAAATCTTATGCCACATTGCTAATAAATATCTTAATATACAATACTTCAGAAAGTACGGCAAAAGAAAATGTAAGAAATAAAGGATCTCTACTTACCCTTCTGGTAGAAAAATTTTCTATAATAGTATGCACCCAGATCTACGTGTTCCACGATGTATCTTTTCACTCTATCTAGGTGCAACACCAAGTTCTCCTTGGGCACTTCAAGTACTGCCACTCCTGCATTTGTGCAATGGGAACTAAGGGTAGACTCAAAGGAGGCACTTTCACATCCACTAAAGGAGCCAGAATTTGATTTTGAAAGGCTGATTTTCCTCTCCCCTTCTCCACCTATCTCATTCCGAAAATATGGACAGCTCATTACAAGCTCATTGCTTTTATCATCTCCCTGGTCCATGCTGAGGCTTCCTTTGGAATTCAGGTCCTCTGTGCTGCCCATTGGGGAGCTAAAACTGGCTGAATGAGACAGAGGTCCAGAGACCAAGGATGCCACGGCAGCTGCGGAAGCTCCAGTGGTGGTGTTTCTCCTCTTAATAACATTGTGCCTGTTCATAATTGCCTCATTCAAATCAAATAATATACTCTGGACATCATAGTGGGCAAAGCACTTTGGACATGTCCAGGGCCTGACAGAGTCTTCTGATCGGTTATCTTCAAGATCTGATGACTTCCCAAGTTCTTCACCTTTGGCATTGCGCAATTTACGAAAAATAGATGAGTCTCCAGTTTCAGATTTTGAACGTCGCTTGAGTGGTTTTTCCCTTTCCTTAAAAAGCCTGAGGTTCTCTCTCTGTGAGATAGGCCCGTCTATAACATCCAAAGAGAAACCAGAACCCTTGCTACCACCAGTAATGAGAAAGTCACTGAGCTTGGTTGGAGTTGGACCTCTATCAGATTTGTCATCTTTGTAGCCCTTTAACAAATCAAAAAAGCTTTCTCCAGACGTTCCCTGTTTATCAATTGAAGATGTGCTACCATATTCCCTGTGCAGTGATGGTCCAGTCTTGTATGTAGGTGAGATACATTCATCAAAGCTATCCACATCAAGTTCACTTATGGTGATATCACTGTTGCTTCGCTGCCGTATTCTGCGAAGAGCTTTTCTGGGGGAGCTGGGGTAGGCTTCAGGCATGAGAAATCTGGAGTCCATGTTCTCAGACGGTCTTGTCTTGTTTTTCAGCGTGTTCTGTATGCTTTTCAGCATGGCTGAGTCATTGGAATTGAGGCTAACAGAACTTCCCTGACTCACAGGACTGCTTTTGGAGGACAGGCTATCAAGGCAACTTGAGGTTTCTATTTCCTGGCTTGAACGGCTAGATTCTTTTATGTTTTCCTTTCTTGGGGGCCAATCTGCAATCCTTGCTCTTACCCCCATCTTTGGGACTCCAGGGGTTGAGGTTATATGGTGAGAACCTTCACTTCGGGGGGGTCCTACAGGAGCCATAACTGATGATCCTAAGCTGCCATTTTGGGACCGGAAGCGCCGCATGTAGAAATCATCAGTGTGGACTTTGGGGGTGCCGTCTGTGCCAACAACAGAGGCCCTGTCAGTGGCAAGGGGCCTTTCTGTCTGTGACCGTTTCAAGCTGGTCATGATGTAAAAGCAAGTAGACTTAAATCCCTGCAGCAAGGACCATCATATCTGTGTTTTAAATGTGCACCTCCCTTTTGGAGAATGGCTTCCAGAAAATACAACAGTTGCATGAGATCTTAATCTTTTTCATTTAAAAGATTAAATGATGCTTTCTTTGTAAAGCACTGAAAATTTGGAACTTCTAAACGTTATAATCCACAACAGTTTCTTTGCTTCACTTTAACAGAGGGCTTTCTTTCAGAAAAAACTGAATGGAACTTGTATTACTGAGACTCTGTGGTTGCCATAATCCCATGCTTTCTCTAAAACAGAAAAGGATAATTTGAATTAGCAGATAAATACATCTAAAAACAAACATGCAATTGTCAAAACCAGATACATAAAAATAAAAGACTCAATAATGGATTGGGATTCACAGTTCCAAAATCCATATTTTCAGTAAAGCATGTTTGAAAGAAAGGAAGAAAGTAAAATTCATTTGATAAAATCCATAATTTATATTCTAAAAAAAAAGACCACTAAGACTTCATCTTAATTGAACTGTTTCATAAAATGGGGGGTAGGGGGAGGGGTACATCTTGTTCTGGATATCATGGCTCCTGCCCAAAGTAGAGACTTTTGCTCCAATGACCTCTAAAAATGTAGAACATCATGAGCTACTGTGATAACCAGAAGTTTGAGATGTAACCAAGTGAATAAGATAATTAGAGCAACACAGTTTTTTGACAAAAGTAAAAACTGAAAAATGACTTTACTGAATATGCTGCAACAATCACTTTTTAACTCCTCTATTCCAAAATTAATACATGTTTTTTGTTTCCTTACAAAGGCTTAACATAGTTGGCAAAAACAAATACAGCAGAAAAAAAATAAATAAATAAAAAGGGTTTTCCCGGAGCCATTATATCCATTAGCACTCTTCTGTATTTTCCTCTACTTTATTACTTACCGAGACGAGGATATTGCAGAATGAATCCAGCATTCACCACCACCTCTTCCCAAGCTCTCCTTAGTTTCTTGTACTCTTAAAAGCTAGAAGTATCTCACTAATGAACAAAATGCCTGCATTTCCTTATGCAGTACAACCTACTCCACCCCATCAGTGCTAATTTATGAAGACGGCAGAAACAAAACACAGCTCTGGGTGGCCCTCTCCATATCCCCAACAGATTACAGAGAACTGTTAGCATCCTTCCAGGTGACGGGCATGGAAATGAACTTCCTCATGAGCACGTCAGGCAGGAGGCAGGAGACACAGATTCTGAGTACAAAATTCTGCATGGTTGCGTACATTCTGAAAAGAAAGGCAGAGGCTCCTTTTCCAAGACTCCACAAATTACACAAGAGGTGGCCTTTAAATTCTTGCCAAATACATGTTTGGAAAGATGCTGCTGAACCAGCACTGAGCTGACAGGGCGGCATTGTCTACAAATCACAGCTCTGACACCCGAGGACGACCCGCACTTGCTGCACTCTCCACTCAATGGTAACAAGCACTTACTTCCACGATAATTAAGCATCTCCCTAGTCGGCTTCCTGCCTCCAAGGCAGGCGCTTTCATTTCTCTTGCAGCACACAGCATCATTTTAGAAGACTCACTGCTATTTAAAGGCTGGAACACGTAGGGGTGTTTCAAAAAAAAAAAAAGCATGCTGCCTGCAGAATGCAGGGCCAGGCAAGCTCTGGCTGGGCTCGTGCTGGCTGGGTCTGTGGAGCCATTCAGATAAATGCCAATTGTTTTCACTAGCACTCCTCTTCACCGTCTTTTGTAAAAGGGATAATAGTTTTGCACTGCTACCTAATTAAACCTGGCTTTTGAGCTTTCTAGATACTTCTACTGTCAGATTGCTATTATTGCCTTTACATTCCAGAACTTTACATGTTCCTCTTTCAATGATAACCCTTCAAGTGACAAAACATGCTAACTGTTGCTTCCGAGGATATCAAAGGACAGCATGTATGGCCACGGCAAAGGTTTAAGAAGTGATTCTCATAAAATGGAAGGAAAATGGATCAACTGAACCAAAATGCAAACACCTGTTCATCTTCCAAAAAGCTGATTATTTCAATGAATACTCTATATGGCATAAATAATAATTCTAAGTAGATTCTTATAAAAATTAGATGCTTTCAACATTTCTCACAACCTAACAGAAATCCAAATAAATCATCTTTCATTCCCAAAACATTCATTCTCTAAAAGGACAACACACCAATCCCACCACGATAAAAACTCTTGCCACATTTCATTTGCCTTAGAAAATACTTTACTGCAGAACTGTCTTTCTTAGTAGATGTGAAGTAATTTCCATTATAGGAGGAAACTAAAAGCTGGCAGTAAAATACAAGAAATAAAACTGACTTGGAAATGCTCAGTCTCCACCATCAGTATTTCTCTTCCAAACCATCTCATATACTTCCAATATTTTTAATGAGTTTATAAAATCTTATTTTTAAATATAAAAATTTCTTACCAATTCAAAAGAAATTTCAAGACTCCCATTACATTATATAACAACGACTCAATGTTTTCTCTTCATTTCAAAATATAGACGAGCACATGGGAGAGAAAGAAGCCACATTTTAATAGCCTGTAAAAACTGATGAGGTTCGAGATGGGCAATTATGTTAAATAACAGATTTTTTTTCAGTCATAAGGACCTTCCTTTCTTTGTATTTTTTCCTCCCTCTCATTTTCCATCTCCCTCCCTCTCTCCCTTTTTTCATTCTTATTTATGGCATCAAACCCCTTTGGGGTACAATATAAACTTTGGGCACTGACTAGTATATATGGAAATATACATGCTTTGCACTTATTAAACTGCCAGTCAAAAATAATGCTGTCCATCGATGTGTATCATATGATGACAGCTCAATAATACCTTAACACCTATTCCTCAGGGTAGGCGGAAACAGCAAACCTATGTTGACAATGATTAGCAACTCTCTTAAATATCAGCAAACCTAAGTACCAATACGGTAAAAAGCAATAGAATTAAACAGAAGAGCAATACGAATTCACAGCATGTCACCTCCATCTGTTCAAAGAGCAGGCTATATAAAATTTTTTCTTATTACATGTTTAATTTTACAGCTCTAGATACTATTTAAGTCTATGGTAGATCCATGTAGCTAGAACACTAATTCTATCTAGAGGGCCCATAGTTTAGTTTAATGAGTTCAATTCAACTAGTTTCATCACTCAACATCTCTCACAACCTAACCCACCATTCTTCCAGAAGAAATGCTTCCTCCTGTCTTCTAAATCACTCCCTATGTTTCTGTAGTGTCTTCTGAGCATGGACCATACATCCAACAGTCCCTCCTTCAAGGAAAGCTCCAGGTGTAGCGGGGAGACACAGAGAAGCAAGAAGATGACGGGGGATGGATGGGTCATGCCTCCTTCCTATACACTTTCCATTTTGATTGTAAGCTCTTTAATAACAGGAACTATCTCCTGGTGGGACTAGTTGTACCACAGTAGGTCAGTCATTTAGACATCAAGTCCCTGAGAATGCTGAAAGTGGAACCTCTCATGGGACCTCTTGATTGCTAAAAAGCCCTTGTCAGTCTGGCTCTGTGAAGTATCTGCACTCCCGAACCCATCCTCCACCCTGAACCTCTCTTTTCTGGACCTCTGCGATTACCATGTGCTTCTTCATTTTCTCTCGCCTCTTTTTGCCCACTACTCAGTCTTCAGTTGGGGTCCACTGAAAAGCTAGTGATTGCAGGGTGGTGTCTATGGTTTACTTCTCTTACCATTTTTCATATTTCTGGAAGGGGGATAAAGGGCATTTTTATCAGGATGCATGTGAGCACTAAGTGTATTAGGATGAGACAGAAGCATGGGTCCACTGGAGTAATAATATCACTGTGGAAAGCAGAGTGTTGATTCGGTTGGATCACATTTGTCTGTGCAGCTGAACAAAGGCAGAATAATTAAGTTACCTGCTGGAAATCTGCATGGCAACCAGTGCTCTCTCTGGTGATACTGTAGGTGCCTGCAGCTTTAAATATCATCTCTATGCTGTTACCTCCAAATCTCTGGTCGTGATCTCCAGTAAACTCCAGATTATTAAAAATAGAGGTAGATGCCCATTTGATATCTTCTTTATTTACCTATTTTACAATGAATTAATCAACAAGCACAATGATGAAAAAAAATTTTTTTTCAAGAAATGATTAAGTGGTAAGGAAGGGAGCACAGTAATTCAAGGAATAGAATGAAAGAAACAACATCGTGCCAAGGGCATAAAGAGCAGTTTAAAGGTTACACAAGAAGATGTGGGAAGGGGGTGGGGTTGGCGGAACACTACAGTTCTTGTCGTCAAAGAATTACAGTGCAATATGGTAGCGGCACCAGAAAGATGTAGCGTTCCTCATCAAGTACTTCCACATTCCAAAATGAGATCTTCTCAGATTCTTTAATTGGTATAGCCTAAAATACAACACCAGTTCTCAATGTTTCAGGGCAATAGAAGGAACTGTGCTGATGAATAACTATTCAAATGCCCCAATAATCCAGAGATATACCCTACAGAAGTATTTATGAAAATGTCCAGGCCCAGCACAGTGGTTTGTGCCTGTAATCCCAGCATTTTAGAAGGCCAAGGCAGGCGGATGGCTTGAGCCCAGGAATTTGAGACCAGCCTAGGTAACATGGTAATACCCAGGCTCTTAAAAAAAAAAAAAAAAAATAGAAATAGTTTTTGAAGTTGTGCACACAGACTTAGAATGCCTATAAATATTCTTACTTCAGAATGTAATAGAACACTATTTAAAAACAGAAATATAACTTCACCGTACTTGAATATTAGATGAGCTAAGATAATCAAATAAAGCAAACTATTTCTTTACATCCCTTCTTGGCTTTCCTGAATTCCACTCACATTACATAAAAGTCGCATCTCAGACAGAAGGGATGGCTCACTCTTTCAAGTTAGCCTGAAACACATCTTAGTGCAAGCCATGGATAATTTAAGATTTATGAATTAGCACGCAACTTTTTAGAATGGAATTTCTACCTCCTTTCATTTCCGTATTCTCCCTTCAACAAAAAGCAGGAAGAGTTGAGAAAAACAGTTGATAAATCTAGTTCCTCCTCTCCTACTGTTTCACTCTCTGAAGGAGACAACACTAACAGAAACAAAGTAGAGTCAAAAAAACGTGGTAAAATTAACAAAGTGAATACAAAAGTTATAGATACAAAACATGTAACATGATAAAGCCATATTTAAATATAGAGATAAGAAAACAGCTTAAAATGTGCCTGTTTGGATAGAGGAAGGATCAAAAGGGAAAACCACATTTTCTTCCCACTCACCCTCCTAATTAAAAAAGTTCAGAAGGTTACGCTTTAAAGGTTTTGTTAAGCTTGAATATAGTTTGTATAGCTGAAGATGAAGGAAAGAACACAAAAGTTTGGCAGAAAGTTTGAGGGCAGAAGAAGAATGACAGAATAAAGAATGCTGGAACAAGTTACATGGTGGAATAATAATAATTATTATTATTATATTATATGTTAATTATAATACATATTAAATTTTATTTAATATATTAATTATATATTATTATATTAATACACAATTTTTATATAATTAATATATAATATATAATATAATAAATATATATTAATTATAATATATTAAATTATATATTACATATATATTATAATAATAAATATAATAATTATTATTATTTGAGACAGGGTCTTGCTCTGTCACCCAGGCTGGTGTTCAGTTGTATGATAATGGCTCACTGCAGCCTTGAACTCCCAGGCTCAAGTGATCCTCCCACCTTGGCCTCTTGAGTAGCTAGGACTACAAACGTGCCTCACCATGCTTGGTTAATTTTTTTTTTTTTTTTGAGACGGAGTCTCGCTCTGTCACCCAGGCTGGAGTGCAGTGGTGCGATTTCAGCTCACTGCAAGCTCTGCCTCCCGGGTTCACGCCATTCTCCTGCCTCAGCCTCCCAAGTAGCTGGGACTACAGGCGCCCATCACCACACCCAACTAATTTTTTTGTATTTTTAGTAGAGACGGGATTTCACCGTGGTCTCAATCTCCTGACCTTGTGATCCGCCCGCCTCCACCTCCCAAAGTGCTGGAATTACAGGCGTGAGCCACCGCGCCCGGTCAGCTTGGTTAATTTTTAAATTTTTTTGTAGAAATAGGGTATTGCTATGTTGCCCAGGTTGATCTTTAACTCCTGGGTTCAAGGGATCCTACCAAAGTGCTGAGATTACAGGAGTAAGCCAGTGCACCCAACCTATGGTGGAATAATTGGTAAGTAGTAAATTGCTTCAACAGCTGGCAAAATGAAGTACAGAAGTACATGTCAATGTTTATCTCTTATATTTAAATATGACTAATCTCATGCAATAAGCACATAATAAAATACCAAAGACCTAAGTTGGAAGAGCTTAAAGTAGGAAGGGCAAAAGGAGTAAAAGGCAGTAAGTAGAAAGGTAAAAGTGAAACAGAATTATTAGAGGAAAATAGTGTTTGAGGTGTGATAAGTTATAATAATACTTTAAAGGAAAACAAACCAAAAGTTCACTAACTCATTGTGGGCATTGAGAGTTTCCATGCCTGCCATCAGGATATCAAGAGACCAGATGAGACCAAAGAAGTAAATGAGTGTTTTTATCATAATTGTATGATAAAATACAACTACTATACATTTAAAATACATTAAAAAAACTAATTCACCCAATGCTGTAAACTGAACAACTGATTATCAAATCAAATCTGGTATTAAATAACTTATTACCAAATATATCTGGGGAAAGATGAATGTGAGAAATAGATGCCCTGGGACAATCAGTAAATAACCAGCACACGAAGTGCTTGCCCATTTTCCCAAACTATGCTCAAATTCAAGTAACCCACGAAAAAGCATTCTGTAATTAAACAAGGCAGTAATACACTGTATATCACCTTGCTTAGGACATCTTGATATATGTTGGTCTATTAAAGCCTCCAAGAAACCTGCAGTCACAGTGGCTCCCGCCTATAATCCCAATACTTTGGGAGGCTGAGGTGGGAGGGTTTCTTAAGCCCAGGAGTTTGAGACCAGCCTGGGTAACATAGTGAGTTCCCATTATTTTTATTAAAGAACAGAAAACACCACCACCACCACCACCAATTTTGTTAAACTAAGAAATTTCTTAACTGATTTGACCATGGACTCACTTAAAAAAAAAAAAAAAAATCAAACATTTTATACCATGCATCCTATTGAACATAACTGGAGACAAGCAGGCCCATATTTCACAATACAGGATAAAAAAGAAACTGAACATACATTACAAATTTTGATATGTTTCAGATAGATAGGCAGGCAGACAGATTAAAAGGGCAAAGTAAGTTCACGAAATAATTGACAATGTTTGTCTTTTGATTATGAGTATTTTTTTTGTATTTGTCTATATTTTTTATTTTCTGAAATGAACATGTGTCACCTTCATAATCAGAAACAAAACTTATGAGAAAACAACCCATCTTTCTGTTGCTAAAAATATAAAATACAATCTGGGAATGCGGTATGATGACCACATGTTTAAATACTAATTCTAAGATACTATACTTTGTTAAACCTCCAACCATTCAAATCACCAAAAAAGTAACAATCCAACAGATGTCAGGTCTGTCCTGTAAGATGTTCTTGTGCTAAATCCCCTAATTAAAATGAAATCAAAGGCGGCTGTATAGAGAGTACTAAAGATTATAAGATTAGCAGTATTTATAGGATTTGAATAATTATTTCACATAGATGATCAACACAATTGCTTATATTTCCTCATTTACAGATGCTTTCCTTATATTTAATATTGACATAAAAGTTCCCTTGTGCCCAGCAGCCTTCACCTTGTCCCCTCCCAAGACTGCAGTGACCTAGGAACATCAGATGAAGGTACCTAAACAGAGCACAGGTTGCCATCATTAGTTCCCCTTTCCTGGGAAACATCTACTTTCATATGTATATTCTGTCCTTTTCAGTCCTTCTTCTGCAGGATTGAGGCTAAATTTGAAGAATGTCTCTATGTGGACTCACACCAACACCCTGGAGAGCTTCACTCAAGTGCTACATGGTATCAATGGCTCAAGGAATCCCATACTGGGGAAGAAGAATCTGGTAGTACTGATTTTCTTCTTTGAGGGCAGAAGGGAAAGCTATGAAGTCAGATTTACGTTAGATAAGCCATGAAAATTGTCTTTGATCCACATACAATGAACTCTGTAAAAAATGCAGCAGAGAATCTGCATCTCTAAGACAGATTTTCAGGCTGCTAACATTGGCGATTTGAGACAGTCACTGTCAGTGACACAGGGGGACCATCTCTACCCTCAAGTCTCTATTATCTAACTGGAAAAAGAAGACAAGTGTGTAGGCAACGGGAGGGGGCTCAGTAGGAAGGAGCACCACAAATGGCTTTAATAAGGATATAGCAGTTTTCTTATTTGAATATTTATGTTCCAAAAAGAATTTAAGAAACTGCACTTGAAAAAACACGTTTAAATTTAGCTCAGGAAAAAAGCAGAAAGGAGCATAAGAACAATAGATGAACATAATATCCAAACTATTAATAATCATGATTGATATCAACAGTAAGTGCATTTCCCTTAGCAGATTTTGAAATGCCACCCAAGAACCTAGAACGTAAAAGAAAAAAATTAAAATCACTCCACATTGCCTTAGCATGTCCTTAAATACAGACTGCAGACGATTCCTGTGTCTGTCTGACTGTACCATTCTCTCTGAGCATAACCTCTCTCCCTCAAGGGATCTAAGACAGCAGGACTCACCCATTTCATTTTCTCACACATGCTCATTCCTTTCCTTCAGTCCTCCCCAGCACCCCAGGAGTACAGTTGACCCTTGAACAACACAGGTTTGAACAGGGAAGGCCACTTATCTGTAGATTTTTTTTCAGTAAATACACTAAAAAATATTTTGGAGAATTGTGACAAATTGAAAAAACTACATAGCCTAGAAATATACAGAAAAAATCAATAAAAAGTCAGGAATGTCATGAATGCATAAAATACATGTAGATAATAGTCTATTTTATCGTTTACTATCATTGAAGATACATAAATCTACTTAAGGAGCTAAAATGTATCACAACTTATGCACAGAAAGATCATAAATGGTGCAGTCTGCAGCTGAGAGAAATGTACACAAATGTAAAGATGTAATATTCCATCATAACTGCATACAATTAATTGTAATACATATTGTACTCCTAAAATAATTTCATAGCCATATCCTGCTGCTATTGTGGTGAGCTCAAGTACTACAATTCTCCGATTAAAAACTAATCCTCTCCAGATGAGCAGTTCCTCTCTCTGATAAACTCCATGTCAGAGTAAAAAGTGACCTCTCGTGGTTCTGGTGTATTTTTCACGCTTAGTAAAATACGTTAACTCCAAATAACACCATGGGACCCATATGAGGTGCCACTAGTGATGCTAAAAGTGCTCCCAAGAAGCAAAGTCAGGATTTTATAAGAAAGAGTTCGATAGTTTGATCTGTACCATGGACTGAAGTCTGCAGCTGCACTTTCCTGCCACGTCAGACAGACGAAGTAAATTTACGGTACTGACAAATACAGTAAAGTACTGCAAATATATCTTTCTGATGATTTTCTTAATAACATTTTCTCTTCATTAGCTTACTTACTGTAAGAACACACTATATAATACATATAACATACAAACTATGTGTTCATTCACTGTTCATATTATCAGTAAGGCTCCTGGTCAACAGTAGGCTCTTAGTCAAGTCCTGGGGGAATCAAAAGTTATACTCAAATATTCAATTGCATGTGGGGTGGGAGTTTTGGTGCCACAACCTCTGCATTATTCAAAGGTTAACTGTATCTCCATTTTACGAATGAAGAAAGAGCATAGAGAGGTAAAGGAATGGTCAGGCCAGGTTCAGTGGCTCACAACTGTAATCCCAGCACTTTGGGAGGCCGAGGAGGGAGGATCGTTTCAGCTCAGGAGTTTGAGACTAGCGTGGACAACAAAGCAAGACCTTGTCTCTACTAACAAATAAAAAATAAAAAAAAAAGTCCGGGAGCGGTGGCTCACGCCTGTAATTCCAGCACTTTGGGAGGCCAAGGTGGGCAGATCATGAGGTCAGGAGTTCAACACCAGCCTGGCCCACATGGTGAAACCCCTGTCTCTACTAAAAATACAAAAATTAGCCAGGCATGGTAGCGTGTGCCTGTAATCCGAGCTACTTGGGAGGCTGAGGCAGGAGAACTGCTTGAATCCGGGAGGCGGAGGCTGCAGTGAGGCAAGATCACACCACTGCACTCCAGCCTGGGTGCCAGAGCAAGACTCTGTCTTGGAGAAATAAAAAATAAAAAAAATTAGCCAGGCATGGTGGTGTGGTCCCAGCTATTCAGGAGAGCTGCTTGAGCTCAGAGGGTTTGAGGCTGGAATTAGCTGCCATTGGACCACTGCACTCCAGCCTGGGTGACAGAGCAAGACCGTTTCAAAAAAAAAAATAAAAGTGCTCACTATATAGTGCACTCTCTCTCAATACTGGGCTAGTGGTTACAAAATTTATGGCAGAAAAACTGCTTTGAAAATATATTATAAAAGAAAAAAAGGCTCCCTTATAGCCTGTGTTCCACCTCTACAGTCCAATCCAGGCATGAATTTCTACATCCTGTGGAAATGGATACAGTGAGAGAAAAAATATTAATTAATAATTAACTTTAACTTTTTAAAAATGCTATGGTAGTCATGTCACTTTGAGAACCTTCAGTGGCTCCTCAACTGCCAAGCCATTTTTTTTTTTTTTTTTTTTTTTTTTGAGACAGAGTCTCGCTCTGTTACCTAAGCTGGAGTGCAATGCTGCGATCTCGGCCCACTGCAACCTCTGCCTCCTGGGTTCAAGCGATTCTTCTGCCTCAGCCACCCGAATAGCTGGGACTACAGGCACCTGCCACCACACCTGGCTAATTTTTATATTTTTAGTAGAGACGGGGTTTCCCCATGTTGGCCAGGCTGGTCTCGATCTCATGACCTCATGATCCACCTGCCTCAGCCTCCCAAAGTCTGGGATTACAGTCATGAACCACTGCACCTGGCCCATGTCATTATTTTCTGATTTAGGCCTGGAATTCAAGAGTAACTGGCACCTACTCACAAACTGCTTCCTTCTCATATTAACAGAAGGAAACAGGCTTGCCCTAGACAAACCACCGTGCCCTCTTTATAAAGCTCTACCAAGTGACTGAGCCCACATTAATAATTCAATATTGAAAATTTAAAACTGTAAATTATAAAGAATACCTTGTCTGAGCCCATCATTTTCCACCTGTGGTAGCCAGAAACTGTAAGTCCACCTAGGGTTAAATAGCAAGGGACAAGTCCACGTTTACATCCAGAGTTCCTCATTCCCCAAGTCCTACCCTGCCTGTTGTACCATGCTGACCTTTCAGAGCACGCTTGTTCAATAATCTGTTTCCATCCGTTGTAACCAGTTATGTATGCATCAGGCACTGCTCATTATCTCACCAACTCCCTAAAGCAATCTTTAAAGACTTATTATCTATTGCAGTTTGTACGTGAAGACCCAGCAGCTCAGAAGAGACTGGGTCACTGCTCAAGAGTCTGATCCCTAAGCCATGTTCCTTGTACCAGGACACCCTCCTTTCTAAAAATGCTTCCCTTTCTGCTACTTACTGAAATTTCAGGATTCAGTCTACCTGTGGTTCGGCCTTCTATCCCTAGTGAGACTTTCAGGCTCTTCTTGAGGAAAAGATCTGTCCAATCCTTATCCTGAAAGCACCTAAGCTTAGTACCCTTGAAATGTAATCACTACAAATAAGAGTTACATGCTTTCAGCTAAAATAGAATAGAAATTAACTGATAAATTATCAGAACTTCTATTGTAATCTAAAATGTAAGCATGGCTATTTCACACATTATCTGTGTTGAAGGAGAAATGCCAAAAATAAGTCCACATTAGCAAAATTTAATACAGGTTTCAGCTTCATCTTTCTCTCTTAAAAAGCCTTCACAGCAGTAATGAATGAAAAATAGTGGATTTGACCTTCTCCCCCCAATCCACGTATCAAAACAGCATGAAAAACAGGCATAAAAAGAAGCAAATCTTTTAAAAGATTAACAAGTAGCACAGAACTGGATAAGACACTGTCACAATGGAATAACTAAAAGATAAACTAATCCACAATAGAATCAACTATTTAAAATCCTAGCAAATAAACACATTCTCACAGGACAATGTAAGGCAGTGTGGTTAATACAGCATTAAAGGGAGAGACAACTGAAACCAGAAATTTAAAACAATTACCATCAAATTAATGATGGTCAAAATAATTTTTATCTTTCACCCTCAAATAATTTTTCTCCCCAGAGAAGTCTCTCCTTTGCCCTTTTTCAAAGTCATTTTTGATCTGGGTTATAAGCTTACTGAAAATTGTAAAAACTGAAATAGTACAGAAAAAGTGAAAAGTATACATCTTCTTCAACATGTCCCAATCCCAAGCCCAATGGTAGTCACTCCTCACAGTACACATATTCTTCCAGGCACTGTGTGTGGGCTAGGGGAACAGACAGTAAGACACTGAATGATAAGGGCAGAGCAGAGAAATGATCCAGCACAAGGGCCAGTCACTTCCGCAGCAACTTAAGTAGTTACAGAGCCAGAAAAAGAAAGGCAAAGGAAGGGGTGGATGATGAAGAGCCAAAGAATCTGCTTATACTCAGAAGCAGCAAAGGACCTCCTCCCATTCAAGCTGACGTAAAAATGGTAGATGAAATGCTTCATATTGGAAACATTTTGAATCCTTTATTTATATCATGGTTCCCAAAATAGAAGCTCTATACAAATAATTCTGGCAAGTTGTCAACAGAAATGAAAGCAGGAGCAAACAAAGTATCTTTCTTTAATGCATACCACATCCTTCCAGGTTTTTTTTTTTAAAAAACTATGCACATATGCAAATATACATACATATTATGCCTAACTTTCAAATAAAATTATTTTTAATCGAGTCCCCTAAACTTAAAAATCTCTATTTCTAAGTGAGATTTTCCTCATAAATGTATTAACTTGGTCATTCAAACTCTTAACAAACTAGAAAAAAAGTTAATCAAAATGCAAACCAATGAAGTGTTCAAAGATAAAACCTTGTGGAAGTATTTTTTTTTTTTTTTGCCAACCTTCTCATTTTTGTGACAAAGTAAAATAAATCCTCTAACTAGAATAGTAAGTTTGAACTTAAAATGTAGTCTTGTGTGTCTGCAATAATGCTCACTTTAAAAACTGATCACTTTGCCTATTCAAGACTGTTTATAAGGTGCATATGAGCACAAGACTCTTACCCTCTTTTGCTTAAATCCTCACAATAACCTGTTTTTGTAATGTCAGAATTTACTAAGTGCAAGATAAATCTCCCTAGCTAACAGCCCAGTCTCTCCACACTCCTCCCACCATGCTCCCTGAACCCTGAGTTCCCGTCAAAGGGAAAGGAAACCAGTTACAATTTCTTGAATGCACCAGGTTCTCATGAGACTTCAGGTGAAGCCAAGTGGTAACTTCTGCTGGAACACAACTCCACACAATTCTCTTCCTTCCTCCTCCTGTTTTATTCTTCTCCACCCTTTACACCTCTTTAACTCTTACTCCTCCTTCAAGATTGCACTGGGGTATGTTCTCTTTCAAGAAGTTGTCCACCCCTTCCACTCCCACCCCTACCCTACCTTATTCTTTTTACAGCATCCCTTGGGATTACTACAGGAAATTTATGGTGGTTAAAAATCAAGATTTTTGTTGTAGAAATCAAAATTTCTACTTTAAATAAATCATGATTTCACTATGTGTTATTACCTTCTAACACCATATCTGCTGCCAAGAAAAAGTGAGGAACTGTCTTTTTGAAACTTTCTGGCATCACTGCAGTTAAATCAAGTTTTAAAGAAAGAATACGTTGAACTAAGAAAAATTCTTTAACAGAACACAAGCACAAGAAAAGGCCCATCTACTGTTCTGAGTATAATAAGCATCAAAGGCATACAAATCAAAACAACATTATACCCATTAGGAAAAAGTACTGAAATGCCAGTAACCACTGTTAACAGTGGCAAAGTTAAAATAGACATGTCGCTAGAGATAATGGACATTGTTTCCTTTTAGGGGGAGAAAAAAAACCATTGGTGGGTAAGCCAGAAAATATTCATGCTGTTGAGCTCTGCAATCTCTATTTTGACATTTGGAAATGCATAGTTTTCGAAAGCAGGAGGAATTTTCCTCTGCCCAGTTCTCAGGCATCTTTCCTCCTTCAGCAAGTCCCAGGAGCTCTGCCGGGTTTTGCCCTTCCTTGTGCAGCTGTAGACATCCACTCTTTCTCTTGAGGCCCCAAACTTTCTCCACATCCTTGATTCCCAAAAGACAATCAAATAGGACACACCACGAATTTCAAATGCTCAGTGTTCTGATGCACCACCCACTGAAATGTAAGTGCTTCAGGCAAGGAACTGCATCTTATTTGATTTTAGGATACTTAGTCCTTAGTAGAGGCTTAATCATAAATGTCAACCACATTTGAATAGAAAAACAGGTGGTACAACAAACACTGAGAAGTGATTTTACAATCTATAAGAATTATCCAAAGATACTTACTGCAATGCTATTTTATTTTTAATTCATTTATGTTTTTATCAAAGTAATACACATAGTAGTTAAAGGCAAATAGTACTACCGGCATATAAAGTGGGGAAAACCTATACTGCTTGACTCCATCTTCTTCAGTCCCAGGAACAGCCACTTTCAATACATAGCACTGTTTCCTTCACTATTTCCTTATTCCTAAACAACAGGCTCATATTGCTACTTTTAAATTTGTCAATCTTATATAGTAACTGTTGAAGTCCTGTTGTGGAAGATGAGAAATTAGCACGCTTCCATTAAGTGTCTCTCTCATTTCCTTGCCCCATTCTATGTACCTATTTACGTATTTATGTTCACATGTGTGTATATTAGTTATATCACATAGCTATATATGTATCAGGATATATGTTACTATGGCTATATTTGCTCAGTTACTTTACTTTTCCTGAACTTAGTAACTGTTTCATTTATTTTCATTTGCTTAATTTCTATATACCTATGCTTAATTTTTCCTACAAACAACATAAGAAGCAAAAAAATCTTGTTATTGTTTCCACACAGTCAAAAACAACAGGTTCTTATCAATTCCATTTCTCTTCCCTGAAGAACTCTCTCCTAGAGCTCTTCTCATGTCCCAATGTAGCTGCTGATCTCCAGGTCTCCGAAGAGTCATTCCTGGGAATATCCCACCAATCACCACCCTGACCGTTCCTTCCTTTCTCTCCTGGATGGATCCCATGTCTCCCAGATTTCATTTCTTCTTCTCTTAGTTCACTCCCTCACTGGATGGACCACTACCTTCTTCATTTAGTAATTGCCTAAGAAGGGGTGTATGGGTAGTAAAAGCTTTGAGTCTTGGCATGCCTAGCTTTAAACTGACTGATGGTTGACTGGGCATAAAACGACAGATAGTAAAACATTTACTATTAGAATTTTCAAGGTTACTATGGTCTGAATATTTGTACCCTCCAAAACTCATGTTGAAACTTAATCCCCAGTGTGGCAGCATTGAGAGGAGGGGCCTTTAAGAGGTAAGTGAATTATGAGAGCTGTCCTTGTGAATGGCTTAATTCAGTCATAGATTAATGGGTTAATGGATTAATGGGCTATCATGGGAGTAGAACTGGTAGCTTTATAAGAAGAGGAAGAGAGACCTGAGCTAGCACGTTAGGAGGCTCAGACCCTCAGCATGTGATGCCCTGCACAGCCTTCTCGGGATGCTACAGAGTCCCCACCAGCAAGAAGGCCCTCACCAGGTGCAGCAGCTGGATCTTAGACTTCTCAACCTCCATCTGTGTGAAATAAATTCCTTTTAAAAATAAACTATCCAGGCTGGGCGCAGTGGCTCACGCCTGTAATCCCACCACTTTGGGAGGCCGAGGCGGGTGGATCATGAGGTCAGGAGATCGAGACCATCCTGGCTAACATGGTGAAACCCCGTCTCTACTAAAAATACAAAAAAAAAAAAAAACCAAAAAAAAAAAACTAGCTGGGTGTGGTGGTGGGCGCCTGTAGTCCCAGCTACTCAGAAGACTTAGGCAGGAGAATAGCGTGAACCCAGGAGGCAGAGCTTGCAGTGAGCCAAGATTGTGCCACTGCACTCCAGCCTGGGCAATGAAGCGAGACTCCATCTCAAAATAAAAATAAAAATAAAAATAAAATAAACTATCCAGTTTCAGGTATTCTGTTGTAAGCAACAGAAAATGGACTAAGACAAAGGTATTATGTCATTAACTTCTAGCTTTTACTGTTGGAACTGAGCAGCCCAAAATATTCTGATTCCAGTTTTTTTATATGTTATATGCTCTTTTCTGGATTTTTTAAGGATAATCTCTTCAATACTGGAGTAGTCTTTGTGTTGTTCTTTTTATGGTCCTTGTATTGGACACTCAGTGGATCTTCTCAACTTTCAGTTGAGTAAAATTTTATTTCATTACTCTTTGATTAATTCCTTTTCCTTCCCATTCTTTGTTCTTTCATTCTGTAAATGTTGTATTCATTGGATACTGGGCCTCCTGAACACTTTGTTTTTTTCTCCTGCACCCTCCATTTCTTTATCTTTTTCTCTTAGTTATTTGAGAGACTTTTTAAAACATCATTTTCCAACCAGACTATTTAATCTTTCACATTGATTCTTGGGCTCAAATTTGAAGAAATTTTGTGTTCTCTGTTTCTTCCGTTTAAAAAAATCATTCTGGCCAGGCGTGGTGGCCCATGCCTATAATCCCAGCACCGTGGAAGGCCAAGGCAGGCGGGTCACCTGAGGTCAGGAGTGCGAGACCAGTCTGGCCAACATGGTGAAACCCCGCCTTTACTAAAAATACAAAAATTGGCTGGGTGTGGTGGAGCACTTACTTGGGATTACAGGTGGCTGAGGCAGGGAGAACTGCTTGAACCCAGGAGGCAGAGGTTACAGTGAGCCGAGATGGTGCCACTGCACTCCAGCCTGGGTGACAGAACAAGACTCCATCTCAAAAAATTAAAATAAAATAAAATTAAAAAATCATTCTATTCTTGTTTCATGAATGCAGTATTTTCTCTCATCCTTCAAATAAACTAATTTTTTATGTTTCCATTTCATCTTCAGTATCTATATATTCCCCAAATTTACTTTTCTTCTGTTTTCTTTTCATCACTGTCTTTCACATGCTAAGTTTTGCTAATATGCCTGGCTATCCTTTTGTATTTAAAATTGAGGCATTAAAATAGCAAACTGGGCCAAGCACAGTGGCTCACGCCTGTAATCCCAGCTCTTTGAGAGGCCGAGGTGGCTGAATCTCTTGAGCTCAGGAGTTCAAGACCAGTCTAGGCAACATGGCAGAACTCTATCACTACAAAACTTTAGCCAGGCGTAGTGGTGTGCACCTGTGGTCCCAGTTACCTGAGAGGCTGAGGTGTGAGGACTGCTTTAGGCGGGGAGGTGGAGTTTGCAGTGAGCCAAGATCACGCCACCACACTCCAACTTGTGTGACAGAGTGAGACTCCATTTCAAAATAAATAAATAAAGATAAACGGATTTTAAAACAGAAAAAAGAAAAAAAATAGCAGACTGAAGCTCTGTGTAGGGCAGGACTTGTTGACTACGAAGTAGACTTCATGAAAGGGACTAAGTAGGGATCCACTTGGTTTACCTGGGGAAACTGGACAGAGGGGAAAACACTGTGACTTCCTAACATCTGCTTATCCTCTAAACTTTGTATCTACATCGAGGGAATCACCTCTCCTTTCCTTATACAAAATCTGCCTTCCACAGCAGAAGCTAAAAATGGCACAATGTTACTTAACGCAGCCTTTCTCACAGACAGGGTGCAGACACACAATCGGTCCCTCAGCCAATGAGACATGCATGTCCTGGACTCTGAATCAAGAGTAGTGTCTAAAGAAAGCAAGAAAGAAGCTAATCCATTTACACGGAAGGTGGTGGCAGAAGCAGTGCCAATGGTGCACACTGGCACCCTCAGGAAAGTACTGATGGTGCCAATCTCAAGCTAGACATCCAGTGTTCATGGGCAACACCGCACCACCCTACTTGTGGGAATGAGTGTTGTCTTGGCTACCTGGCCTCCCTTGTTTTTCCCATTTCTCAAACCCAGTTTTACAGTCTTTCCAGTGATTCTACAAACCACTAAATATTATTACCATAAATTCCATTCCTTCTTAAATCAGACAGAGAGTTTCCCCTTTTATACTGGGGGATCCACAAAGGCCATATTTGTAGTTCATTTCTAGGATACATTTCAGTGTCTCTGAAGAAGAATGGCTGCATTTCCCATATGACTGCCAGCATCCTGGGAATGAATCTCAGCAAAAAAGGTTTCAAATAATTCCTATTTCCAGAGCCTCTATAACTGCACTATGGTTAGGGAAAGGACCACAGGTATCTACCTAAAACTAATTCTATCCCTTGGTGCAATCCTCCCAGATACTTGGGGCCCTCCAATCCTGGGGTTGCATAGGGGCAACATTTTTCGGAATGCCTCAGTAAAGCCATTGAAGCCACTCTATTCACATCACTAAATTAGTTAAATTAAAATTCATGCCTCTCTGTCTGGTGACCAAAATGGTGTTGATCATTCAAATCTGTTCCTACGTCTTTCCCCCGTACCTGTCTTCGTATATATTTTTTTATATTCCTTGAATAACACTGGAATAGGGCTTGAGGAGGGAAAGTAAATAACTGCACATGTTCAATCCAACATATTTAACTGGAAACTGCTACGCAATAAAACCGAAAACTATTGATTGTAAAATATTTGACACATGCAAAAACATACTAACCATCCAGACTTAATAACTATTAATCTGTCAAGTTTGCTGCATATCAAAAAGGAATGAAACATTACAAATATAGCTAAAATATCAACTTCCTATCCCATGCTTCTCCTGGCCTCTCCAGAGGAACTTTCTTCCTAAGGACGGTATGCATTCTTCCCACACACATTTTGTTAAACGTTTACAAAATGGAAATGCACCCATAATAGTACTGTGTGTTTATGAAATTCATATAGATGGTATCATTTGGAATATATCCTTTTGCAAATTTCTTTTTTCACACAAAATTATTATTAGGATTTGGCTGTTCTGTCTATGGAGTAGCCATTCCTCTTTCATTCCTTTACTTACTTAACAAACTTGCTCTCACTTTACGGATTCACCTCAAATTCTTTCTTGCACAAGATCCAAGAACCCTCTCTTGGGGTCTGGATTGGGACCCCTTTCCAGTAACAGCTTCCTGGTGAACTAAAGAGGAACTATGCTAAGGAGACCTCTGACCCAAAGGAAACAGTGCAACATCAATCGGTTGACTCTGGATATCACCTTTTGTCAGAACTCAGACTTGTGACTGGCCCTCACCTCACTGATGCTTTCTAACTGGGCTCCTCTTGAGAGGTGAAGTCAGCTGGGCTTCTGGGTCGGGTGGGGACTTGGAGAACTTTTCTGTCTAGCTAAAGGATTGTAAACACACCAATCAGCACTCTGTAAAAACAGACCAATCAGCACTCTGTAAAATGGACCAATTAGCAGGATGTGGGCGGGGCCAAATAACGGAATAAAAGCTGGCCACCCAAGCCAGCAGCAGCAACTGGCTCGAGTCCCCTTCCACACTGTGGAAGCTTTGTTCTTTTGCTCTTCACAATAAATCTTGCTGCTGCTCACTCTTTGGGTTCGCACTACCTTTATGAGCTGTAACACTCACCACAAGGGTCTGCAGCTTCATTCCTGAAGTCAGCGAGCCCACGAACCCACTGGAAGGAAGAAACTCCAGACACATCTGAACATCTGAAGGAACAAACTCCGGACACACCATCTTTAAGAACTGTAACACTTACCGCGAGGGTGCGCAGCTTCATTCTGAAGTCAGCGAGACCAAGAACCCACTGGAAGGAACCAATTCCAGACACGCTTTCCTCCCTGGATACAAGACACCTTAACAGTTTGGCAAGAATATCATCACCCCTATTTGGCCTGAAGAAGTTACAAAAGATGGATTTTTGTCCCTCTACAACCCTTAGGATTAAGGGTTCCCTTGTAAAAGGGAGGAGAGAACTATGTCAGAGGTGTTCAAACCAGAGCAACTCCATCTTGTATAGCGGCTGGGTAAAATGAGACTGATACCTATGGGCTGCATTCCCAGGAGGCTGGGCATTCTAAGTCACAAGATGAGATGGGAGGTCAGCACAAGATACAAGTCTTAAAGACCTTGCTGATAAAACAGGTTGTGGTAAAGAAGCTGGCCAAAACCCACCCAAACCAAGATGGCAATCAAAGTGACCTCTGGTTGTCTTCACTGCTCATTACATGCTAATTATAATATACTAGCATGCTAAAAGACATTCCTACCAGCACTATGGCAGTTTACAAATGCCATGGCAACATCTGGAAGTTGCCCTATATGGTCTAAAAAGGGAAGGACCCCTCAGTTCTGGAAACTGTCCACCTCATTCCCAGAAAACTCATGAATAATCTGCCTCTTGTTGAGTATATAATCAAGAAATAACGGTAAGTATGCTCCACGGAGCAGCCCATGCTGCTGCTCTGCCTATGGAGCAGCTATTCTTTTATTCCTTTACTGTCTTCATAAACTTTCTCTCCCTTAAAAAAAATTATCAAGATTTCTCCATGTTGCTACAAAAAGTTATAGATCCTTTATAAAAGGCTTCTGTATGTTTTTCCATTTTTTGTATACACCAGAATTTGTTGACTGATGTCTAGATTTCTAATTTTTTGCTATTAAAAACAATGAGAAGAGGAACCTTCCTTTCACATCTTTAGAAACGTGAAAGTCTCTCTAGAGAGCTCTAGAATGGGAACTGCTGAAAATTTAATTTGGAGCATCTTTCAACATCGTTAAAGAAAGTCAAACTTCACTCCAAAGTTGTAACATTTTACAACTCACAGTAATGTATGGGGCCCTGCTTGCTGCCACAGCTTTGCCTTTAAATTATGACTAATACAAGGATATAAAGTATTATCTTGTTGCTTTCACTACGCTTTCCCTGGTAATTAGACAAATTTAATTTGTTTACTGATCTTACTTATGTTCTGTCCATTTTTCTAATAGGTCTTTTTCTTCATTGTTACTGATAAGGTAGAATTTCTATATATACTCTGGATATTAACCCTTCATTAGACATATATGTCTGAGTTTATTCTCAGAGTCTGTACCTTGTGTTGACTTTTGTAAGTATATTTTTTATACATCTGTATTTGAAATTATTAACATGATAAAATTCATAATTGGGTGTTTTGCTCTAAAGGCATCCCAATCGCCAATATCATACAGATGTCTTACCATATTTTCTTCTAAAAGTTTAGAAATGTTTCTTTAAAATAGGATTAAATGTCTTTAATTCATCTAGAATTTACAGGAATATGTTTTTATCACACTGTCCCACCATTACTACTTTTTTTTTTTTGAGACGGAGTCTCGCTCTGTCGCCCAGGCTGGAGTGCAGTGGCCGGATCTCAGCTCACTGCAAGCTCTGCCCTCCCGGGTTTACGCCATTCTCCTGCCTCAGCCTCCCGAGTAGCTGGGACTACAGGCGCCCGCCACATCGCCCGGCTAGTTTTTTGTATTTTTTAGTAAAGACGGGGTTTCACCGTGTTAGCCAGGATGGTCTCAATCTCCTGACCTCGTGATCCACCCGTCTCGGCCTCCCAAAGTGCTGGGATTACAGGCTTGAGCCACTGCGCCCCGCCTGTCCCACCATTACTTCTTAAATAGCCATCAATGCTTTTGAATTACTGACTTGTATACAGTGTCAAAAACAAGTTCCTGTGCATGTGGAGGTCTCTTTTTGTGGTCTCTCTTCTGTTTCGATGGGGCATTTCTCTCTCCATGTGCCAATGCCACACCAATTCAAATGCCACAGCATTATAATATATCCTGCTAACCCCATTAATTCTATTTCCTCAGCTAATTTTAGAATCACTCTGTCAAGTTTCATGCCAAACACTCTTGGTGTTGTTGTTTCGTTTTTGAATTGCACAAATTTATAAATTAGTTTTGGGAACTTTAAATTATTTTTAATATTTAGACTTCCCACTCAGTAACATATACAGCTCCTATTTATTTAGATCTGCTTTAATAAATTTTAATTCATAAGGCCATTGCATATCTTCTGCTAGATTATTATAAAGTAAATTATAATATTTTATTTTGTGACTAGGATCATTCATGTAATCATATTTTCTAATACACTGTTACTGGTGTACTACAAAACTATTAGGTTTGTTTATTTACTTCATATCCAGTAATCTTACTGAAGTCTTATTAGAGTTAATATTTTGATGATTCTCTTTAATTTCCCTAGACACTCATATCCTCTTCAAAATAATGTTTTTCTTTTGTTGTCTTATTGAGTTGGCTAGTAGTTAACATGGCCGACATTTAAGATATAATGTTAAATTTAAAAATAAATATATTACATTCTACTCTGTGAACATATATTTATACATGTAAAAGCACAGGGACTTCAGAGGAATATGTAAAAATAAAAAGTTAATTTTTTGGAAGGATTTTTCTTTTTATAAATATTTGCTATAAAGGAGTTTTCCAAAAACTATAATTACTTTGGAAGTAACATACAGGAAATTACATACGCCCCATAATTTTTATTAAAAGTAATGAGAGATCAGTAAGAAAGTAATAAAAACATGGCCAGAATATTTAAAGGAGGAGTAAATCTTACCCCATATGTGGATATTTATTTACGCAATGATACAGGATTTGACAAACCAAATGACTAACACATATAATCTACCACCTTCACTAAAGCACATGGCAAGGAGTTCGTTACAGATTATATTATTGTATTTCTTACTGCATGACTTTAGTATGGAAAATAGATGATACTTTCAAAATCATTCTTGAAATGCAATTAATTTTTGCTTGATTACAAAATTCATGAAAGGTGGAACTTTTGGTAAAATCTCCAAGCAGGCCTACCAACCCCCTTCCCAAAACCAAATTCAGGATCTCTGCAATTAAGAGCACATATGGAAAATGACTTCAAAAGTCTCCTGTAAGACAAGGTCTCCAAAGCCTAGCAAATTACTAAGAAGAAAACAAACAAAAACAACACCTGACCCAACTGAAAAGGTTATGTTATATAAGACAGACAAAAAATTGATCAATAGGATGAAGGGAAAATGGCTGGAGAGATCACATGAATGGAAGACATTAGGATAAACATTAAAAACAAGACACTAGGATAAAAACGAGAATTTCCAAATACAAACTCCAAAAGAAGAAAATATTAACAAATAGAAAAGAGCCAATGTTCCTCAGAAGAGGACACACTTTTCCACATTCTCACCAACAACTTAAAATTCTTGCCACTCTGATCATGTGAAACTAAGTACTCTTTGTAGGGACAGCAACAGAAGGCAAGAGAAAAGACCAAAAACGTACCTTTAAGTGAGGAATTAAAGTATGGAAAAGTACTGATAAGAACCTGTCAAAGTAACTAGTATTTATTTTACTATTAAGTGGACAGCTACACTAAGCGGAGAAAGAGGTAAAGAAGAGGAAAGAAAATGCCAAGGATACCCGGGCACGGTGGCTCACTCCTACAATCCCAGCATGTCGGGAGACCAAGGCGGGCGGATCACAAGGTCAGGAGTTGGAGACCAGCCTGGCTAACATGGTGAAATCCCGTCTCTACTAAAAATACCAAAAAAATTAGCCAGGCATGGTGGCGCATGCCTGTAATCCCAGCTACTTGGGAGGCTGAGGCAGGAGAATTGCCTGAACTCCTGGGAGGCAGAGGTTGCAGTGAGCCAAGATCGCGCCACTACACTCCAGCCTGGGCAACAGAGTGAGACTCTGTCTCGGGAGAAAAAAAGAAAAAGAAAATGCCAAGGATAAGAAGTCAGGACATCAAGGAAGAGGAAGAAGACTGCGCATATTTCTAAGTGGAGTACCTGCTGAAACAAAAGCAGAGCTCCGTGTATGTTAAAAAAAAATAAGAAGAAAAAAGTCATAAAAATAAATTCATTTATGCACATTATACCCAAGAAAAGTATAGAGAGTATAACTTTAAGTTATAAAAGAAAATAGTATTAAGAAGGAAAATAAGGCCAGGTATTGCAGCTCATGCTTGTAATCTAAGCACATTGGGAGGCTGAGGCAAGAGGATTGATTGAGCCCAGGAGTTCAAGATCAATCTAGAAAACATAGCAAGACTCTATCTCAAAATAAAATAAAATAAAAATTGGCCAGGCATACTTGGGAATTTGAGGAGAGAGGATCCCTTGAGCCAGGAGGTGGAGGCTTCAGGGAGCTGTGTTCATGCCACTGCACTACAGCCTGGGTAACAGAATAAGACCTCCAGTCTTTAAAAAATAAAAAAGGAAAATGAGAAGAAAAACATAACTAATATCTATTGAGCACTTTCTGTATGCCAATGACTGTGGAAAGCACACTGCAGTATACGAAGAAAATGCCTGGAAATATACACATAGTGCAGTAAGAATACACAGGACAACTACCTAAGATTGCTAGAGAGTTATGAAAACTTTCAGAGAGAAAACAGTGGAGTTGAAACTCTGAGGTAAAACAGGACAAACCTAGGAGATAGAAGTTCAGTAAAGAAGACAGTTCAGTAAAGAAGACAGTGTGTGCTATAGCAGAAAGGAATGAATCAAAATCCACTGCATTGTGAGGTAGTACAGAATAATAATAGGATTGAGAACAGAAGCAATGAGATAAATAGGTCATGAGAAGTGGCTTAGTTCAGATGTTACACTCAAAATCATTTGAAGATATAAAAGGAAATGTCATGTCCAATAAATCAAAAGGCACTGACTGTAATTCTTAAGGAGTCATAGTTTTAGAAAACACCTTAATAATATAAGTATAAAAACAAAAGCAAATTACTTATTAAAAGAACCTCAGTTTGTATTAAGAAAGAAAATACAAAATCCAAGATGTATAACCCAAAAGAAGATCGAAAAAATTTTAAAGAAGATATTTAACAAAATTGTGTTAAAAAAAAAAAAAAACCGAGTAGGTACTATTATTGTCAAGTTTAGAAGAAAAACATCAAGCTAGATGCTATGATAAAAGAAGTATTTCTACTAAAACATGACATTTTATGTCAAGTAGTAAAAAATAAAATCAAGACAAAAACTGAGATATAAAAAGAGAAATCAACTGAAACGAACTGCAATAATTAGACAAATATTTATTGTATGTCTACCGTATGCCAGGTATTATTTTTAGCACCCACACTACAGCACTGGTCCAACTGACAAAAGTCTCTGCCTGCCTTCCATGGAGTTACAGTCTAGGGATACAGGCAGACAACAAATAAATAACAATATTTTTTGACATGCTACAAAGTGCTATGAACAGTAATAAAGCAAGAAAGGGGGCCAGGCCTGTAACCCCAGCACTTTGGGAGGCCAAGGCAGGCAGATCACTTGAGGTCAGGAGCTCAAGACCAGACTCACCAACATGACAAAACCCCATTCTCTACTAAAAATACAAAAAAATTGCCAGGCATGGTGGCAGGCGCCTGTTATCCCAGATACTTGGGAGGCTAAGGCAGGAGAATTGCTTGAACCCGTGAGGTGGAGGTTGCAGTGAGCTGAGATTTTAATTTCCTGATTAAATTAAGAAGTCACACATTATATGTTCCATACAAATAGAAAGAAATACACATAACAAAACA
Source organism: Macaca fascicularis (assembly GCF_037993035.2). Lineage (NCBI taxonomy): Eukaryota > Metazoa > Chordata > Mammalia > Primates > Cercopithecidae > Macaca > Macaca fascicularis. Next base: position 139,448,123 of record NC_088381.1, on the reverse strand, counting down.
TGAAATAAAACAAAAACTAGCAGGTTATCCAATGAATTCTGGGTTAAATAGGATTCCAATCTTAACATACAAGATACTTAAAAAGCTATTCTATTAATCGAGCATTTCTTATGTGCTGAACACTTTAATAACAACTTTGGATACATTCTCGATGTACACAAATGAAGTTTTAGGCAATATTAGTAAATCTGTTAATAGTCCCCATAAATAAAACATGAAAAAAGTACAAAAATCATTTAACAGACACAAAGTAGGCTTTTAATAATAAAATTCTACACGAAGTTTGTTATGGGGTCTATTTTTGATAAACACACTTATTTTAAACAACAAAAAATTATTATTATTATAAAGCTGGGTAACTTATTATATCCTAAAATGAAATGATACAAATATTAGGGAAAAATAAACAAAAGTATCATTTTTTTCTGATGTCATAGATATGATACCTGTTATACTGACCATAGTATATGCACTATCAGGCACATAGATTGAGACAAATATAGTATATATATTATGAATAAAATATATAATTACTTACATAAAAAGTTTACACAAATTATTCAGAAAAAAATATTAATAGTAGATCTTTGTGAGGTGACATCCATGGCTAACAAATATTCTACACCAAGAATGTATCATTTTACAATGTGAAAAAATATACTGTGTTACTTAAGAAAGTAATAGACTAATCAAGAACAGGAAAATGCCATTTACAAGAGGAAAAAAAATAACTAGAAAATATTTAGCCTGGGCTGGGCACGGTGGCTCATGCCTGTAATCCCAGCACTTTGGGAGGCTGAGGCAGGCAGATCACCTTAGATCAGGAATTTGACACCAGCCTGGCCAACACGGTGAAACTCTGTCTCTACTAAAAATACAAAATTAGCTGGGCGTGGTGGCACGTGCCTGTAATCCCAGCTACTCGGGAGGCTGAGGGAGGAGAATGGCTTGAACCTGGGAGGCGGAGGTTGCAGTGAGCCAAGACCATGCCATTGCACTCCAGCCTGGGCAACAAGAGTGAACGAAACTCCATCTCAAAAAAAATAAAAAATAAAAAATAAAGAAAGAAAATATTTAGCCTTACTGCCATAAAAGAAACTCAAAGTAATTCTTCACTTGTTAATAAACAAAAAAAATTTTAATTGCCAATAATCAATACTGGGGAAACTGACAGAAAAACTTTTATTTTTATATCTTGCTGGTGGGCACTGCGAATTAATATTATTGGATTGTACGATGCTATTATTGTACAATGCTATTGGATTGCGATCAGCTAAATGCTTCAAAAGACATTATAAAATATGAAAAATATAAAGAAAGTAATATACAACATTAAAAATAATCTATACAAAGATGCAATTACAGCATTGCTAACAGCAGTACAAAATGGAACTAAATGTATAACTGGGAAATGATTAAGTACATTGTGACACCAAAGCAATTTTTAAAATAGTATACTACATGGGAAAAATTTTATGATGTTAAGCCTAAAAAGTGGAATATAAATGTATATATATGATGATCACTGCCCATGTCTTTTGCAAATGAATCATCTTCAAAGCCATTTTAATTACAAATTAAAAAAAATTAATCTTCGAGAGAGCTGCTAAAAAGAACTCCTTTTAGAAAGCACAAATTCATTAAATAGCTTTCAAATTTCAATTTTAGAGTATTATGACTCAATTCCCATTTCATCATATAGTTAATATTAAGGACGTCTCTAAAACACAGTATTTGCTATCCTAATATCTAAATCATCCCCTACAATGACAGGATATGTATGACCACAGGAGAGTATCTGCAGAACCTGAAAAAAAAAATCCCTAATTTATTCCAGAAGACCAAGAATCAAGAAGTCAAAATGCACAGGGCTTCTAAGTTTAATATATACTGTCCTTACTCCAGCAGGTAAGGAAGACACAGTCCATTAACTAACCCATAACCTGTTCTCCCAATTCTCTACTAACAACAGATTCTCAAGTTGGTCAGGTGGGTGTGGGACACCCTAGTGTCCTAGAAGATACATCAGGAATTTCCTAAATTTTCTAATGGACTCTTTTGCCCTGTGGCCATGGACTGGTTTAGGGGTAACTAGTCAGGACTAGACTAGTCCTAAACCAGGACTAATGAAAAGTAAACAGAGGTCTGCAGCACTCTTTAGTTTTCTTGATAAAAACGAACTGATTCACCTAGTCTTTACCTGCTACCTTCTTATTCCCCCTTCTTCCTCCTGGAGTACACGGTACCTAGAAGAGCAACAGGCATCTTACCATTCATAAGACTAGCATGAGGAAAGACACCAACAGAATGAAGGAAAAAGATCCAGGGTCCCTTGTGGCATCACTGAGCATGTATAACAGCTCTGGACTGTTTATTTCTGGGGCCGCTTTGTATGTGGGAGAATTAATTTCCTTTTGCTTATGCTACTAGAGAGGTTTTCTACTGCTTGCAGATGACTGCATTCCTGACACAAGTAAATCTGAATAGGTAAATATGAATTTTACTCACAAATACTTACAATTTAATTGTTACCAAAAGTAGACAATATTTGGATCAAAGATGAAGTTTAAACAGGAGTTTGTAAGTAGAATGAAGAAACAAATGAACACATTAATGGCAGGTAGATTACAGTAGGGTCTTTAAGATGCATCCCTAAATTCAGTTACAATAATCAGAGTCCACTAAAAAATATACAAATATCTTATACATGGAGCACAAATTTAGTGTGTTAATGAAAAAGTCTCACTCCCCCAGCCTATTTTTCAATGATTATTCAAGGACAAGTTTTCTATATCAAATCCAGTTCAGTAACATGAAGTGAAACTTCATACCAAAAAAAAAGTTTATATAATTCTACTTTGGGAATAAACTTCTTATTTTTTCAATAGTTAGAAAACATGCTTTTGGAAATTTTAAGAATTACATTTTAATTTGGTAGAAGAAAATGCAGTAAAGTTTTTATTCTGTTCATAACCATTGATCAGGTTAAAAGTATACTCATGATAAATGAGGAACTAGGTCAAAATCTTTTGCCTTTAAAAGCAATTGTTCTTTTTATTACTCTATACTTATTTAGCAGGTAAAGAAAATGTTACAGTATTTCACATAACATCTCTATGAGACCCTTACCACCATAAATGATAAAATGATAAAATCACGAATGCTTGACAATGTTTTAACACAATCCTGGCATAAAATTTTTCTGGGAGAGTCCAATGCCACTGTGCAAGAGGAAATCTATAAAAAGTACATACTATTAAGAAAAGCTGGAAAAACTTCCTTTTAATGCCTTTCTCTACAAAAAGTAAAGCTAAGGCCGGGCACGGTGGCTCATACCTATAATCTCAGCACTTTGGGAGGCCGAGGCGGGCAGATCACCTGAGTTCAGGAGTTCGAGACCAGCCTGGCCAACGTGGCGAAATCCCATCTCTACTAAAAATACAAAAATTAGGTGGGTCTGGTGGCGTGTACCTGTAATCCCAGGTACTCGGGAGGCAGTAGAATTGCTTGAATCAGGGAGGCAGAGGTTGCAGTGAGCTGAGATCACGCCACTGCACTCCAGCCTGGGAGATATAGTGAGACTCCATCTCAAAAAAAAAAAAAAAAAAGTAAAGCTGAAATTACGATTGAGTAGAAAATGAAAATGTTCACATCTGCTGCTAGTTTGCATGCATTCAAAATGCTTCAGTAAGGCCAAGTGCCCTGGCTCACACCAGTAATCCCAACATTTTGGGAGGTTGATGCAAGAGGATCACTTGAGGCCAGGAGCTTGAGATCAGCCTTACTGGCAACACAGTGAGACCCTGTCTCTACAAAAATATAAGAAACTTAGCCAAGTGTAGTGGCGTGCACCTGTAGTCTCAGCTATTCAGGAGGCTCAGGTAGGAGACTTGGACTTGGTTGAGCCTGGAGGTTTGAGTATATAGTGAGCTCTGACTGTGCCACTGTACTCCAGCCTAGGTGACAGAGCAAATCCTGTCTCTAAAAAAACAAAAACAAAAAGGTTCAGGAAATAAAAGAGAGCCCCAGATTATCTAGATTCACAAACTAAACCTTCCTCATTAAACTACCTACAAGTGCACATATGCCCGTTCAACAGCAACCACGGCTTTCACCAGCCTTCCACGCCATTTCTGATTACAGTTCTGGTTACAGCCAAGTGAAAGCAGAGAGTGGTTAGCTAAGGCTCTTTAGTAACCTTCCCCGAGAAGAGAAATCTGCCTTGAAACATGATGGAGCTCTCCACATGTCTGTAGTTTCCCACTGTCTCCTAAAAACCTGTCACTCTTGATGTATCTAGAAAATTAACGGCAAAGGTAAAACCAGGTTCATCTTTAGAAAAACAATGTTCTCTACAGAGTTATGAGATCAGCGAATGTCTCATCCAATGGCTGGTAAATTCTAGGTACTCAAGCAGAAGTATTCCTTTTTCCTATACTTTTAAGTCCGTGCCCTGATATTCACTCAACAAATATCCATTATTCCGTAAGTATTTGAGGCATCATTCTACATGCTGAAAATACTGCTCTAAAAATGTTTATATTTACCTCGAGAGACAGACAATAAACAAACATATGATGTAAGAATATCATTATGTACTTAGACTTTAAATTCAATAAAATATTTTTTTTACCTATGTCACCCAGGATGCCAACAAGAATATTACTTCTAAAAGTGAGTTTTTGGTCTAAAAATCATGAGATAACGGATTTACATATCACAAACCAACACTTAATATTACCTACAATGTAAGCTAGCAATATTCATCTTCCAGCAAATTGGAAGCATTTTCATTTCAATTGATTTATATATACTTCTAAAAAACTGAACTTGTACAAATTAGAAAAATAGCAGTTATCACCATAAACTATGCAAAAGATAGTATTTTACATTTTGTTGGCAGTCAACTTGAGCCTAATGCTACAATCCACAACTATCACAGGAAAGTGAGGTAGGTTTCTTTACATCAGTTACATCTGAAAAAAGTCTTAACTTCTGGGCCTCTTAAAGTATGAACTCACATAGGAGTCAATCATGACTAGTTTAATTTTATTTTACTTTGTTCATTTTCATATTTGTGTTCAATAAGGTACTTTCACAATAATCCAATGTAACAGAACCACAGATTAACACAGAATTAAACAGGCATTCACGTATCAAGTACCACATCAAAGCCAGAAGTTAACAATAAGTGCAAGTAGCCCCTCTGTGCAGAACACTCCAAAAATATAGCCTGTAGTAACCATCATCAGTAGCAAAGTGCTCCGAATTCTCAAATAGTGAATGTCTTTTCTTATGAAATTAATGGGTGGTAAGGACTTAGATTGAAATTAATAAAATGTCAGGGAAAAAATGTGATACTGAATGGGGAAACATTTTCCATAAGTAAAACTAATGAAAGAAATCACAAAAGAAAACATTGAGAGATTTGGTTACATAAAACTTCTAAACATCTGTACATTAAAAGGCAAACCAAATACTAGTTTAAAAAATACAATAAATACAATACAGACTGAATACACTGAATATATGCAAAGAGTTATAAAGCAAGATAAAATACTAAGACTTCAAAAGAAAAATGGGAAAAGAAGTATTAATGAGCATGGTATTATGATAGCTATATGGTATTATGATAGTTAGGAACAGTTCCTAGTTCCTAACTCCCACAGTCCTTGTTAAAATGCTGGGGTACTTCAGGCCTCAGGAAACAGAATCTCTCTCTCTCTGACCTCCTGTCCTTTCACCTGCCCAAGGCAGGACTCTAATCTGATTGTGGATCAAAAGACCCTCATTCCAGAGAGTCCTGCTTCATATCCTAATGGAAGGAAAGATACACAGAAAGGCCAAGAAAAGTCTGAATGGAGAGGCCTTGCTGGGTTTAGATAATGTGCTTTTTGTCCAATCACATTTCTACACGGTTGTCAACCAGGCCATGTAATAAAGCCTCCTTGTTAAAAAACCCAAAAGGAATAGGTTTGAAAGAGCTTCTGGAGAGGTGAACACGTAGAGGTTATTGGAAAGTGGCATGCCCAAGGAGGGCATGGAAGCTCTGTGCTCCTTCCCTGATACCTCACCCTACACAACACTTCATATGAATCTTTTGTAATATCCTTTTAAATAAATCAGTAAACATGTTTCCCTGAGTTCTGTGAGCTGCTCCAGCAAATTAATTGAACCCAAAGATGGGGGCTGTGGGAACCCCAACTTAAAGTTGTCAGTCAGAAGTCTGGAGGCCCAGACTTACCAATGATGTCCGAAGGTGCAGGGGCAGCCTTGGGGACTGAGCCCCCAACATGTGAAATCTGACACTATCTTAGGGTGGATAGTGTTAGAAATGAATTGAGGACATCCAGCCAGTGTACGTTGCTTGGCATGTGGGAAAAAAAACCACACCTATTGTCACAGAAGTTGTCTTCCGTGTTGATGATTGTCATGGTGGTATGAAAGCAGAGGAAAGACATGGTTTGAGAGAGTTTTTCTGAAACAGTAGGCAATTCACAAAAGAAAAAATTGGTTAAACATCTGAAAAATGTTTCTGTTCAATAAATACAATACAGGCACACCTCATTTTATGGCACTTCACTTTATTGCACTTTGCAGATGTTTTTTTACAAATTCAAGGTGTGAGGCAACCCTGCACTGAGCAAGTCTGTCAGTGCCATTTCTCCAACAGCATGTGCTCACTTCCTGTCTCTGTGCCACATTTTGGTAATTCTCGCAATAAGTCAAACTTTGTCATATTATTACATCTGTTTTGGTGATTTGTGATCAGTGATCTTTGATGTTACTACTAATCTTTTGGGGGATGCCACAAACCACACTCACAGAAGATGGCAAATAATCAATAAATGTCGTTCAAGTTCTGACTGCTCCACCCACCAGCCATTCCCTGTCTGCCTCCCTCTCTTCGGGCTCTCTAGTCTGAGACCACAATATTGAAATTAGAATGGCCTCTAAGTTCAAGTGAAACTTGAAAGTGAAAGGAAGAGTCACAGGTGTCTCATTTAAAATCAAAAGCTAGAAATGATTAAGCTTAGTGAGGAAGACATGCTCAAAGTTAAGAGAGGCCAAAAGCTAGGATGGTACCAGTTAGCCAAGTTGTGAATGCAAAGGAAAGGTTTTTGAAGAAAATTAAAAGTACTACTGCAGTGAACACATAAATGGTAAGAAAGCAAAACAGACTTAACTGCTGAGATGGAAAGTTTTAGTGTTCTGGAGAGAAAGAAGATCAAACTAGCCACAACATTCCCTTAAACCAAAGCCTAATCCAGAGCAAGGCCCTAACTCTCTTCAATTCTACGAAGGCTGAGAGAGGTGAAGAAACTCAGAAGAAGAGTTAGAAGCCAGCAGACATTGGTTCATCAGGTTTCAGGAAGGAAGCTGTCTTCATAACATGAAAGTGCAGGCTCACCAGCAAGTTATCCAGAAGATCTAGCTAAAATGATCGATAAAGGTGACTACACTAAACAACAGATTTTCAGTATAGATGAAACAGCCTTCTCTTGGAAGAAAATGTCATCCAGGACTTTCATAGCTACAGAGGAGAAATCAATGCCTGGCTTCAAAGGTTCAAAGAACAGGTTGACTCTTATTAGGGGCTAATGCAGCTGGAGATTTAAAGTTGAAGCCAATGCTCATTTAAAATCTGAAAATCCTAGGGTCCTTAAGCGTGCTTTAAGAAAAATAAGAAGTCTTAATTTTTACAAAATGTGCTCATTAATCACTGGAAGAGTGAAATTTTTTTTAAATTAGGAATATGTATTGAGAGCCTTTAAAATGCTTACTTACTTTTTCCCCCAGTTATTTTATTCCTATTTTTTAAGGAAACAATTCAAAAGACAAAATTCTGTGCAAAAAAATGTTCATCACAGCATTATTCAGGATAGCAAGGAGCTATAAACAACCTAAATGCTCCCAAACTATGCTTATAGCAATAAATATTGTAAAAAGCGTGGCAGCCCGAGTGCAGCAGATCAGGGGAACAATAAAGAAATTCCCAAAACCTCACCAAAACATTTTATAAAGAATGAAATCACAGGATGTTGTAGTTTGTGAACTGTTATCTTTTTCTATCAATATAGAAGTCAACAACAACAATGACAATAAGCCCTCTTTATACAGAAGGTCACCTGTGGGAAGTGTTACTCAAGAATGCTGAGAACATCTTTGGTTTCACAGTGGGGCAGAACTGACAGGGAGCTAAGACTGAAAGCAACAGAAAAAGAACATCTTTTCTCACCAGCCTACATCAGAAAAGCAGATACATTTTTTTAACTTTCTTTTATTTTTTATTTTTAAGTCTGTGGTGTTTAAGTTACACGATTTTCTTTAAGGTCATCTGCTTTTAAATTCAATATCATGGCTTCATGGGTGCAAAGAAAGCAATAATACTGTTTAAAAATAAACAAGGCATCTAAACTTCCTTAAGTTAACAATTGAAGGTTTGAACACAGTGAAGCCAAGGTTCAATACCAAGACATTAATTTGTTCAGGAAAAAAAAATACAGTATCTTAAACAGAAAAAAAATCTCTAAACTACCTTTGCTGAACAGAAATAACGTTATCAGTACCATGTTCCTACAAACTAACAGAAGATGCTGCAGGTCATAAATATTAGGAAAGAAGACTTTTTTCTCTCATTTTATATTAATCCTTCGTACATTTGAAAGGACTGAATGGAATATTCCATTCAGATAGGCCAAAGCTCAAAGTCTGTAACTGGATGAAGGTATGAATTTCAAACACAAACCACAAGCTGAAAAATAGTCTGTCTCTAGTTACTTTATATAAAACACTGTGCTAAGGTCGCAATTTTAAAAAGCTGACAAGAATTGCATTTATTCAATGAATCAATGAGTTCTACACTAACAGCTAGGTTACATACATTCTGATATTTGTTCTCTATATAAAAAAAAAAAAGAATTGAATATGATGTAGAGGAGAATTGAATATGATGTAGAGAACAATACAATGGGATCTTTGAAGCACACAGATCTATAAAATGGGTGCAGGCCAAGGAAAAAGTCTCCTTCCCTACACATTCCTGGCATATTTTCCTTTGTTTCAGAATATCAATTCATAGGTCTGTTCAAATTATACTGTTAGCATTTCCTAAGAAAAAAATAAGCTCTGAAAAACATGGCTTTCCTATCTTGACATCCAATGAAAACATTCAACTAATACCCTATTTGGTTGACTGAGGTAAGGAGGAAGAGAAGAGAGGAAAAAAGAATGCAGAAGCAAAATGTTTTTTCCTCTTCTGTCATTACTGTTTTTAACTTAATATGTCTCAAAGTGTTTAGCTCCATGGTGATGGGAGCAGGCGAAAAATATAGAAACACTGAAAGAACAAATTCCCCCAGAATATTTCAGGGTTCCTAACGCAAAGCGTACTGTGCAATTATAGAAACATACAAGTTGAAAATAGATTCTTATAACTTAGTAATGGTGGAAGATGAACAATCTTTCCTAATAATAGCTTTCAAAAATCTGCTACATTCACCCCACCAAAAAAGCTGAGCCAGATTTCGATTTGATTTTTAAAAAATTATTATCTCCCAGTATAAAGAAAATAGAAGAAAACGACGTATTCATTGTTTAGCAGGGTGGATTTCAGCGGGGGAGACCCTGCCCTCCAGAGTGACACTGAGCAGTATTTGGAGATATCGGCAGTCTGAACTGAGGAGGCGCTACTGGCATCTCATGGGTAGAGGCCGGGGATGCAGCTGAAAACATGTAATTCCACAGCCCTTCACAACAAAATTATCTGACCCCAAATGCCAGAGTCCTAAGGTTGAGATCCTCATTTAGAAATACTTTCAACACTGAAATGTGCAGATTTATAATCACCCAAGTTCCAAAACACAGTCCCTTAGGTCAAAGGAAGGAAGGAAGGCTCCAAGGCACTCTGCAGTCGCCACAGACTGATGTAAGAATGACTGAACTTTCATACTAAGGATACAAACTCAAAAGCTGCTGCAGGAGAAAAGTTCAACCATTCAATAACTTACAAGCTTAAAAAGAAACAGGGCATGGGAAAATACATTTATAAATAAACCTAAAATTTTAGCTAACATAAAATCAGTAAGATAACCTATTAAATGAAGATAATATCAATGATATTCTGTACCTTTTGTGGTAGTAATAATAGCTATGGTACAATTAATTTCCACTTACTGGTTCTTGCTTGCTAAAACTTTCAAGATCTCAAAGTTTTAACTAAATGCCTTAGGATACATTTATTCTTTACTACTATTAATAATATTTTCTAGCCCCTGTTATGTGAACGGTCCTAAAGCCTGGGGAAAGGATGGCAGGTACAGCAATCAAAACCATCACTCTTGAGGGGCTTACGGTCTAGTAGGGGAGAGTGAGAAGAAGCAAAGCAATAAACAAGATAAAGGTCAAATGGCTGGAAGTGCCGTCCAGAAAATTAAAATATAGTAATATGATCAAGAGTGGCTGGCTGTCTGGCTGGCTGCTTTCAACTGATTTGGTCAAGGAAGGCCTCTTTGTGAAGAAGTCATTTAAAATAAGATGACTAAATGTCATGAAGGAATCAGGAACACAAAGCATGAATGTTCTAGGCAGAGGGAAGAGCAAGTGGAAAGACTCTGGGACAGGAGCAAACAGCATGTCCAAGGTAAAGAGCGCCAATGTGGCTGGAGGGGAAAGGGAAATGACCCTGAAAAGAAAAGATAGATGGTGTGGGGCTGTGAAGAAGCTTGGAGGGCCTGGTATGGTGTTGGACTTTAAGAGCAACGTGAAAGGTTGCAGGTTCCACATCCCTGTCTCATGACATAACCCAGCTCAACATCAAACCAGCTTGCATTAAGGTGGGATCAGCAGAGATGCAGAGAAGCAGACAGAGTTGGACACTTTTGGTGGTAGAGCCAGCAAGGCATACCGATGGATTCGATGTGATTAAGAAATATGTTACTGATGGATTTAGAAAGAGATGAATCAGTGATAACTCCTGAATGCTTAACTTGAACAACTGGACAGATGATTCTCCCAAGGAATTCCAAGTGAGACAGAAACAGGTTTAAGGACTATAAATAGGGAGAGTAGCCATCCTGGTTTGCCCAGGAAGAAGGGGTTTCCTAGAATGTGAGACTTCAGTGTCAAAACCAAGAAAGTCCCAGGAAACAAGGATGAGCTGATTACCCTAGGCACACATCAAGGTTTTTGTTGTTTTTCAGCTCACTACAGCCTCGAATTCCTGGGATCAAACGATCCTCCCACATCAGCCTCAACTGATTTGGTCAAGGAAGGCCTCTTTGCAAATAAGTCATTTAAGATAATATGACTAAATGACTAAATGTCATGGAGGAATCAGCTACACAAAGCATGAATGTTCCAGGCAGAGGGAAGAGCAAGTGGAAAGACCCTAGGATATGAACAAACAGTGTGTCCAAGGTAAAAAGTGCCAATGTGGCTGGAGAGGAAAGAAATGACCCTGGGACTAGCTGGAACTAGCTGTAGCTGGGACTACAGGTACATGCCATCATGCCCAGCTAATCTTTATTTTTTGTAGAGACCGAATCTTGCTTTGTTACTCAGGCTGGTCTCAAACTCCTGGGCTCAAGCAATCCTTCTGCTTCAGCCTCCCTAAGTGCTGGGATTGATCACAGTTCTTCGCTGACTGTATTAAATTAGCGATGTCTAATTGGACATAAATGTGGATGTATCAGAAAAGCAACTGGAAATACAAGTCTGAAGAGCTGGATAAAGAGTTAGGAACAAGAGAGGCATACAGAGGATATTTCAAGTCATGCAACTAGATAACATCGCTTCGAGAGGGAAGAGAAACCAGCCCAGAACAGAGCTTTCTTTTTCACAGATAATATACTGAAAGACATCTGCCTCAGTCTGGTTCTTCATTAACACACTCACTGCCCTTCAGACTTGAGACTCCATGTTTTGACTCTCATTTTCCAGATCTTACCAGAAAATCAGAAACACAAAGTAAAATGCACATTTCAGGTGTTTTCAGTGAGCTAACAAACCGCTTTGCTTAAAACTTCAGCTCTGACTACTCCACACTATACCCGTTCTGAGCTCCTCTCCTGAGAGTCACAGAGAAACCCAGCTGCATAGAACAAGTTTATTGTCCATCATTTCCCTTTGGCTTTTTTAACTTAAAAAAAATTTTTATTTTTTTGAGACAGTGTCTCACTCTGTCACTCAGGCTGGAGAGCAGTGGGGTGATCACAACTCACTGCAACAAACTCCTGGGCTCAAGTGATCCTTCCACCTCAACCTCCCAAGTACCTGGGACTACAAGTCCACACACCACCACACCTGGCTAATTTTTTTGAAAATTTTTTTGTAGATACAGGATCTCGCTGTGGTTTCCAAGTCTTGGTTTCAAGTGATCCTCCTGTCTCAGCCTCCCAAAGTGTTGGGATCACAGGTGTGAGCCACCACACCTTGCTCCCTTTGCCTTGTCCAAAGTTTCTTTGCAAAGAAATCCCACTATTGCTACAGCCAAATGACTGGCCTCATTTTTCCTATTCCCAAGCAGTACTACTTCCCCCCATTTCTAATTATCTTCAGCAAGCATGACCGTCAACTCCCACAATTAAAAAAACCAAACTCTCACTATTGAGGAAGAAATACAGAAGAAATGGAGTCAACAAAAACTCTCTGAGGGCAAGTTTCAGTTGAGAGGGTCCCACTGGTCAGCACATTCAGAGTCTAACACCCTTTGCTTCAACTTAACTGGGTACATTGGAATTTATAAAAAGGAACAATTACCAGAGTGACCCAACAGATGGCCCATTAAACTCTGGGATTCGTACAATGTGTCTGGTGACCTATTTCAAGGAACTGGATAGAAACCTCCCAATTGGCCAACTTGTGATTAAAAATACGAAATGTTTGCAGCTGACCTTCAAATCTAACTCTTTCTGGCCAATCTAGGCAGAAACAATAAGAGAATAAATAAGACATCAGAAATAATCAGAAGAGATCCTGGGACTTGGATCCTCTGCTGTCAGTAGAATTACTTGGTTCACATATGGGATAGCTCCTCTCTGTGAGGGCAAGCATCATGGCTAGGGAGAACAAGAAATCTCGGCATTGAAAAAAGAAAAAAAAAGGTAGTCTCTTCCCTAGATGATAAAGTGAATGAAAAGGCAGAATTCCAGAGACAGGTAATCAATGGGAATAAATTGCACCTACTAATCCCGATCTACTGATAGATGGATCTGTCACTGTGGGCCCCCTGGAAGGCCAAGGGAGCCACCAAGGTCACCCTTGAAAAACGCATTCCAAATCTTTCTCCAGCACTTAAAACCACTTAAATGCTGAATTATTTTAAACTCGTATTAAGTTTAATAAAAGTGAAGCATTTTTATCATATGTAAGGAAAACAGAAAAAGCAGACTTGGGTTTAAAATTATAAACAATAATAGTAACCTCTGAATTGATAAGGCTTAATTGCTCATGGTCAAATAAACTTTAAGCTCTATCTCACTATATAAGCATGCCTTTTCATTTCACTTTCTTTATTTTTTTTTGGAGACAGTCTAGACTGGAGTACAGTGGAGCCATCCCAGCTTACTGCAACCTCTGCCTCTCAGGTTCAAGTGATTCTTGTGCCTCAGCCTCCCAAGCAGTTGGGACTACTGGCGTGTGCCACCTGCGCTCAGCTGGTTGTTGTATTTTTACTAGAGACAGGGTTTCACCATGTTGCCCAAGCTGGTCTGGAACTCCTGGCCTCAAGCAATCTGCCCGCCTCGGCCTCCCAAAGTGCTGAGGTTACAGGTGTGAGTCACCACGTCTGGCCTCATTTCATTTTTAGACTAAATACCACATTTACTTTCTTAAGAATATTAGAAATGTAAACATCCTAATGTAAATTATACTTAAAACACCTATTTTCCTGTTGATTCAAAGTTGATAACTACATTTTAAGGCACATGTAACATATTCATAGGCACTGATTTTATCTGATATCTAAATACCTCCTATGATCACCACACTCCTCCCCACAAGGATATAAATAAAAAATATACTGGTGATAAAAGACAATTTATCTTTCAAAGTTATTTCAAATTTTGTAAATGATAAAAATTTAGTAAATAAAACGCTGACAGCAGACTTCATTACACAGTTGAGTTTAAAGACTTCTGATCTTACACTTAAGCAAAATTAAGCTATATCCCCCCATATTTAATGGATACTAAGTAGCTCATGTTTGCCTGAAAGAAATACATAATTCAATTTGAAAAAACATTTAAATGCCTTGGTTCATCTTCATTCCAATGAAATCACTAAACAATGCCTCACATAACCATTACGTTTGCAATAAGGCATTGTTCATAGTTTCATAATTTAATTATCTGAAAATAATCACTAGTTGGTTCCTGCTCAAAAATAAAATGTGTTCTGTGATGCCATCACAGCTTTAGAAGAATAAGCAGAGCTACTGAATAAGAGAGGCAAGCAATTCTTGTGCCTCAGCCTCCCAAGTAGTTGGGACTACTGGCGTGTGCCACCTGTGCTCAGCTGGTTGTATTTTTACTAGAGACGGGGTTTCACCGTGGCAAACAAAGATGGGATAACAGACGTTGGTTTGGGTGAAGAAATGGAATGAAAAACCCAAGACAGGAATCTTGAAGTGTAGCTCACCAGCATTTGTTGTTTAAGGAAAGGGTCTGCTCTGGGTAGAGTAGCAAGTTAGAGAGTCATTCTACTGTCCACATTGTGGAAGGAAAGAAGCCCCCCAAAGGAATATTTGAAAAAAAAAATTATTCTAGAAAATTAATACAATCCAAAGTTACTTTCAGGTCAGGCACAGTGGCTCATGCCTGTAATCCCAGCACTGTGGGAGGCCAAGGTGGGCGGATCACCTGAGGTAAGGAGCTTGAGACCAGCCTGGTCAACACAGTGAAACCCTGTCTCTACTAAAAATATAAAAATTAGCCAGGTGTAGTGGCACACACTTGTAATCCCAGCTACTTGGGAGGCTGAGGCAGGGGAATCGCTTGAACCTGGGAGGTAGAGGTTGCAGTAAGCCGAGATTGTGCCACTGCATTCCAGCCTTGACAGAGCAAGACTCCATCTCAAAAAAAAAAGTTATTTTCATATTAAGTTACAAATCTATCCAATAATGAAATATAAGACACATATGAACAAAAAATGAAAATTACTCAATTAGTTCATTCATTCAAAAACATTTTTTGAGTTTCTAACATATAACATTCTATAGAATTTCTAAAAATCAGGACAAACAAGTTACTACCATCAGGAGCTAAAGAGCTATTAGGGGAGCTCTTTACACAAAAATTACATAGGGTACAAGGCAATAAGCATCACAATATAGTTCTGACAACTATGCTTCTGGCTGGGTTTGGAAATTGTGGCATGAAAACAATTGAGAAGAGGTGTAATCCCATGTGGAGGAAAAAAAGAAAACCAATCCTCAATCTTGGGTGACTACACAAAAGGAGCAAAAAGAAGTGGGACAATCAACTCCTTCAGTAGGCCTTTTCACTGACCCTCACTAGATCAAGTGAGATGTCCATTCCTTCCAAAGAGGTCCAAGGAAGCATCCATTCAAAGGACTTTCCATGCTTTACAGTGACCTCTTTTAGGACAGAGACCATGTCTCATCAACTTGTATAGCTTCAGATACCAACACAGTTAGTCATATTGTACCTGCTCAATAAATATTTGATAAATAAGAATTCACTTAAAAAGGAATTCATTAAAACCAAATTAATGCAGGCCGAGCACGGTAACTTGAAGTCAGGAGTTCGAGACCAGTCTGGCCAACATGATGAAACCCCATCTCTACTAAATATACAAAAATTAGCTGGGCGTGGTGGCATGGACCTATAATCCCAACTGCTTAGGAGGCTGAGGCAGGAGAATCGCCTGAACCTGGAAGGCGGACGTTGCAGTGAGCTGAGATTGTGCCACTGTACCTGTACTCCAGCCTGAGAGACAGTGCGAGACTCCATCTAAAAAAAAAAAAAAAAAAAAAAAGGCAGAAAGAAGAGAGTAAAAGAGAAGAAGCTATGTTCGCAAAGGTAGAAGAGCCAACGGGAAAAAGCAACAGGTAACTGCTTGGGAAAAGAGGCAGAAAACAAACAGAAAAATGGGAGTAATGCAGTAACGTCACAAGCACAGGAAAGCTTAATATGTAGATTGAACACTGTGAACTTAACAAATAGGAGCTCACAAAATTATAGGGCTTTAAGAGCAGAAGCCAGTGTAAAAAAACCTAAGCATGTGACTTTTTCTCTCTCTCTCTCTCTTTTTTTTTTTTTTTTTTTTCCCTGAGACAGGGTCTCGTTCTGTTTCCCAGGCTGGAGTGCAGTGGCACAATCCCAGCTCACTATAGCCTCTCGAACTACTGGGCTCATCTTTTGCAACAGCCTGGAACTACAGCCATGTGCTACCAATCCTGGCTAATTTTTTATTTTTTGTAGAGGCGGGTTCTCACTGTGTTGCCCAGGCTGGTCTCAAACTTCTGGACTCAGGCAATTCTCCCACCTCAGCCTCCCAAAGTGCTAGGATTATAGGCATGAAACACCATACCCAGTCAAATATGAGACTAAACAGTGAAACACTGAATACTTTTTTCTTAAGACCAGGAGTAATGCAAGATGTCCATTTTTAGTACTCCTACTTAGCACTCCACTGCAAGTTCTAGCTAGTTCGATGGGCCAGAAAAAGGGGTTTTAAAATGTATAAAGATGGAAAAGGAACAAATAAAATTGTCATTATTAACAGAATCAATCATGATCACATACAACAATTACCTACGTACACATACACACGCACACACAATTAGAACTAGCAATTGAATTTAGGAGGTTTGCAGGATATCAGGTCACAAACAGCAATTGTATGTATACTAGCAAGTGAACAACAAAATGGAATTTGAAATACAATACTTAAGAGGATCACAAAAAATCCAGTATATCTAATGAAAATCTGTATCTAATGAAAGATGTATAAAACATCTATGTTGAAAACTACACAATACTGCTGAGAAGTGAAGACGTTCATGAATGGGATATTCAGTATTATTAAAATGTCTATTCTCCACAGACTGAAAAACAGACTCAATGAAATCCCAGTCAAAATCTAATTGGCTTTTTTTTTTTTTTTTAATGACAAATGATTCTAAAATTTACAGGGATATTCAAAGAATCTATAATATACAAAGCAATTAAAAGGCAAGAATGAGGCTGGGTGCAGTGTCTCATGCCTATAATCCTAGCATTTTGGTGAGCCAAGGGAGGAGGACTGCTTGAGTCCAGAAGTTTGAGACCAGCCTGGGCAACATAGTGAGACTGCACCTCTACAAAAATAAAAATTAACTGGGCGGGCGTGGTGGTGTGTATTTGTAGTCCTAGCCACTTGGGAGGCTGTGGCAGACAGATCACTTGATCCCAGGGATTCAAGGCTGCAATGAGCTATGATCATGCCACTGCACATCTCTAAAATTAAAAATTAAAAAATATATAAAGTTAGAGAACTTAATTACCTGAGTCGAAGCCTTTACAAAGCTACAGTATTCAAGACAGTATATAATTGACTTAAGAACAAATAGACCAGTGGAACAGATGAGACTCACACGTATATAGTTGACTGATTTTTAACTAAGAACTAACCCAGCTCAATGGGAAAAGAACAGAATTATCAACAATTGGTACTGGATAGAAAAAGGAAAACAGTGCAAGTAAACCTTAACAGTTATTTCTGTTCATCTCAAAAAAAAAAAATAGAGATGTTTTATCAACGTAAAAGTAAAAGACAAAACCCTAAATCTTCTCAGAGTAAACATGGGACAATATCTTCCCAATATTGGCTAAGCAAAATTTCTTAGGCAACACATGGTACAGCATTAACCATGAAAAAAAACCCAAGCAATTGAACTTATTAAACTTTTTATTCATCAAGAGACATTGTTAAGAAAACGAATAGGCAAGCTACAGACAAGGAAAAGTATTCATAAAATACATATCTGACAAAGAAATCATATCTAGAATACATATATAATCTTACAAATCAGCAATTAAAAGACAACAACGATCATTTAGAAAAACAGTCAAGACTTCCAAAAGACACTCTGCAAAAAAAAAAAAGGTACCGACCACATGAATGGCTAATCAGCACATAAAAAGATGATCAAAATCGGTCATCAGGAAAGAGCTAATTAAAATCATAATGAGATACTATTAAACACCCAGCAGAAGAGCTAGAAGTTTGTTTAAAAACTGACAATACCAAATACTGGTAAGAAATGTGGAGCAACTGGAACCCTCATGAATTGCTGGTGCAACTATAACATGACATAACCATTTCAGAAAAACAGTTTGGCAGTTTCTTACATAGTAAAATATGCATCTATCCTATGACCTAATTGTTCTATTCCTAGGTATTACCCAAGAGAAATGAAATTTCGTGTCCACAAAATGACTTGTACAAGAATGTTGATAGCTATTTTATTCCTAACAGCCAATAGTCAGAAACCCAAATCTTAAAGGACAACTAAGATCTTTGCATTTTATTGGATATATATAATACCTAAATTTAAAAAGAACTTTAAGAATTAAGAATAAAGATATAAAAGAGTGATGGGGTAATTTTCCCACTCCTTCACTTTTTGTGACATACTAGAAGCAAGAAGAGAGAGAATGGAAAAGATCTGAGAGTGGGTAGGGCAGTGGGTGCTGGAGAGGATAGGAGAGAGCCTGAGAAGATTTACAAAGAAAAAGCATGAAGAGATGAGGAAGGAGGAGTGAGTGGAATGACACAATTAGACAATTCGCATCCCAGAGAAGATGAGAGGGACTGGCAAAGACAGAACAAAGAGGTTAGCTACAGAAAAGAGTAGGACTTCATAAAAGTTGAGAAACATATAAAGTTAAGAATGGAACACAGAAGAAATGAAGGGGCACAGTGGATCATGCCTGTAATCCCAGCACTTTGGGCCAAGGCTTGATCCTAGGAATTCCACACCAGCCTGGGCAACATAGCAAGACAAAAACAGAATGGGAGGGGTGGGGAGGGGAGGAAAAAAAAGCCAGGCATAGTGGTGCACGCCTAACTACTCGTGAGGCTGAGTGGAGAGGATGGCTTGAGCTGGAGCCCAGGAGTTCAAGGCTGCCAGTGAGCTACGACTGTGCACTGTACTCCAGGCTGGGTGATAGAGTAAGACCCTATTTGTAAAAAAATAAGAATACAGAAATGAAGGAGTCAGGGGACTGGGAAGTAAGTTTACTCTCTAGCAGACTGGATCCATGGTCATGCCATTGATTTCTTCCCATCCCTTAACCCCAAAGTCAGTAAGTTATCACTGATCCTTAGGTGTTTTACAATTCCTTTGTGCCATCCAATGGCAAATATATGGAATGGGGAGCCTTGAGCTATTACTGTGCAATGGCTACAATACTTATCTAAAAATAATGAGAGAATAACTGGCACTAGAATCTCTGTTCTGAATGATATATGCATTATGTCAACATACCTTAATGTTTCTGCTGCTGTTGTCAGAGACAGAGTTTCACTCTTTCACCCAGGCTGGAATGCAGTAGCATAATTATAGCTCACTGCAGCCTTGACCTTCCAGACTCAAGCAATCCTCCTGCTTCAGCCTCCCAAGCAGCTAGGACTACAGGTGTGTGCCAACATGCCCAGCTAATTTTTATTTTTTAATTATTATTTATGTAGTGATAGGGTCTCACTATGTTACCCAGGGTGGTCTCAAACTCCTGGGTTCAAGCAGTCCTCTAATCTTGGCCTCCCAAAGTGCTGGGATTATAGGCATGAGCTGCCACATCCGGCTGAGATTAACTTTTATAGAAAGAAACATGCACTGGCCCATCTGTTTCCTGCTCTTTGAATGACTTGTTTTGCTACTTTTAACAAGTAACTATGCAGTTGGGTCTTTATTTACTTATCCTTAAAGTGGAATTGTTATAGATATAATGAACATTAGAATCCTTACATTAGTCAATTATTCTAAAAATGAAACAT
The DNA here is from genome assembly GCF_037993035.2 of Macaca fascicularis. NCBI lineage: Eukaryota > Metazoa > Chordata > Mammalia > Primates > Cercopithecidae > Macaca > Macaca fascicularis. The sequence goes on along the minus strand of NC_088381.1, from coordinate 139,428,122 downwards.
GCCTTCTTGGTTAATGTACTCATTATAGGCAGAACTTATCATTTAATAAATGATCCATAAAGGAGCTAACTTACCTCACATGGAGCAGCAAATTATTCTCACCAGAAGGACAGAGAAAAAATTATCTTCCATGTAGCATAAATAAGTTCTTTTTTTTTTTTTTTTAAAGATGGAGTCTCGCTCTGTTGCCCAGGCTGGAGAATCTTGGCTCACTGCAGCCTCCACCTCCTGGGTTCAAGCAATTCTCCTGCCTCGGCCTCCCGAGTAGCTGAGACTATAAGCGTGCGCCACCACGCCTGGCTAATTTTTTTTTTAGTAGAATTGGGGTTTCACCATGTTGGCCAGGCTGATCTCAAACTCCTGACCTCAGGCAATCTGCCCGCTGGGACCTCCCAAAGTGCTGGGATTCTAGGCCTGAGCCACCCCGCCCAGCCAGCATGAATAAATTCTGATTAATGCATTACAGCTTGGCTTTCTTTCCACTGTATATTTGAGTACTTTTTTAAAACACTACATGATTTTGCCCTAATTTCAAACAATGTAATGTCTAAATAACCGTCTCTCTTGAAGGAGGAAAATTCTGTTCTAAGAGTCAGAATGTTTTCAGCAGAGTGAAACAAGTATTTCCCTTGTCACTGTATTCTTTTTCTCATTCAGCAAAGACATCACTTCCATGACAAATGACACAACCTTTTTTTGTTAGTCCTATAGCACATAACTATAACACAGCCCTTTTTATTTAGTTTTAAATTTTTTTTAATTTTATTTTTCATAGAGATGCGGTCTTGCTATATTGCCCAGGCTGCTCTTGAGCTCCTGGCCTCAAACAATCCTCCCACCTCAGCCTCCCAAAGTGCTGGGATTATAGACATGAGCTACCACCAGACCTAGCTGTACTTAAAAAAATCCAAAATTCCTAAAAATAAATTTTGTGAATCAGTTCTATCAGCTTTTCATGGTATTTTGATTTCAGTATATACTGGAAATGAAGGAATGGACATTAACTCAGAAATGTACCTCTAATCAGGCAGTCTTACAACAGAGGCAGGATCAGCCCAGCTCTTCCCCTCAGAGGAACTAGCTGCTGACAGCAAGCGATTAGTGTTCTGAAACAATTCCAAGGGGCTTGTCAATGTAAACTATCGGCTGCTATAAGAAATGTCAAATCTCCATGATAAGATATTTTTAAAGCTCCCCACCAGAGTCAACATAGGTTTACTATAAAATGCGAGAGAGCATTTCTGATGAGGAATTGCTGCCAATGCCGAAGCATTTCTCAGCTGCTTCCAAATGTGGATGGCATCGTCCCACTGGATGAGGCGCCTGCTCAGATAATGTCTTGCACAGAAGCAGCTTCGCTTCACCCCTAGGGTGTTGCTGACAATACAGACAATAGTTCGCTTTCTAGCTACAGTAATAGATTTAATTACTTGGCTATTTTGGGAGACGGAGGAAGGAAAGGCCCCCCCTCCAACTCTTCCTGCAAATTATATTTCCTGTAGTCCAGGTCACACATCTCTCCATGAGAAGAGCTTTTCAGATCAACACACACAAATTGAAATGCCTGAGGGCAATGAGTTAAATCACAAAACAAAAAGCATTATTCTATATAACAGCTCGACAAAGGCTACAAAATCCATCTGTCAGAGAAATAGTCCTCTCTGAATAAGAAGTTAGATTTAGACTCTCTGGTCAGTTATTTTTCATGTGGCCAAGAACTTCATGGTCACTGCCAAAAGAAATTTATTGCCATATATAAAGGGCAGTGATTCTTCAACTTGCAAATATTATGAAATACCAGCAACTCATTTTAATGCAATATATGTCATATTTGTTCAGCGTGCAAATAGTTTTCCATTGGAAAAGTTCCAAGCTGGCCTAATCGAGAAATAGCTATTCTCTGGAAACACTATTGTCAAAAGCAGCCATTTCACCAATGGAGATCACGTACTGAATGGAGAATATTTACACTAGGCCACACAAGCAACGAATAATATAGTAAAGACAATACTCTCCTCCATTTCTGACACTTCTACAGCTTATGAGACAGTGTTTTTGTATTCATTATCTCATTTTGGAAAACTGGCCAAGGAGCAGGAAGGACTGTAGAGAGCATCCTTGAATGGGGTGTGCACTGACTGTCCTCCAAACAGAACACATGGCTTTATAAAGGTCACAGGAAAAACAACGCAGCTCTCTGCTCTCAGAGGAAAAAACTAAGGAAATCAAAATGAGTGCATCTTCCCTTGTGCTGAAAAACATTTGAGAAATACCAAGAAGCTACTCTGTAGACCACTGTGTTCTCCCGGATTTGAAAGCAACCCTGCATGACTGCAGTTAATGATGTGCACATTTAATAAACACCATCGAAATAAACAAACAAAAAAGTCTGAAGAACAGACTGCAACTATTCAAGGAATCAGATTTTGTTTCTTTCTCTCCTTTTTCTTTTCTTCAGTCATTTATCAAGCACTGAAACAGAAATGGGACTATTTTGCCATCTTGTATCCAAAAACACCAGAAAACAGACACAAACTCCAAAAAGCACCATGACCCTGCCTCTATTACAACCTTAGGAAGATGGTGAACTTGACAATGAAGCTTAGAGACCAGACTTGGCAATAAGGACAGAGAGATGTGAAATAGCAAACTAAAGAAGGCAGAAGAGACACACACTCAGGAGTCCAGATCCCAATCTGCCAGACTACACACATTTAACTGCCTTCCTTGCAAAGGATCATGTCCCTGTGCACCAGGTGGAAAGATTATTCCTAAAGCAATTATTCCAAGCTGTGGCTCCATACCACCTCTAGAGGACTCCAAGAATCTCAAGGAATTTGGTAAAATTTCAGAACAAAATTTTATTTCAGCTAATTTATGGAAGACTGAAGAAAAAAAAAAATGTAAGAATAGTTAGATATCAGCTCACTGGGACCAATTCTTACCTTAAAACCTGAAGGGAAAATAACTTCTCACCGCTTTTAAGAAAAAGGGAGATCTTAGTTTATAACAGTAGGGAAGAAGGTTCAATTATTAAAAATAAAAACTGTTCAAATTATTTTATACCCTCTTCACAGAACTGATGAAGGAGGAATTCATCTGGTAGGAAATTAGAAAGGAGAGAGTGAGCCTTTTTTTCCTCCTGCAGTTAACAAATCAGCAAGTCAGTCAAACTCTTAACTGACTATACATTATAAAAACAAACACTGACAAGCTAGCTATTGCTCAAACGCCATCCTCAGACCCTGATGAAAAAAATGGCAGTTACCTGGTCTAATTCAGGGTCACACGAAAACAGCTACAGGAGCAGTGGCAGATTTTACTTTTTAAGACTCTCTCATTTTCTTCCCAAATCTGGCCCACCACTTCATTCTTTACCTGAACTTGATTTTTACTACCATTCTCCACTTAGAAGAAAGTAAAACTACTCTCTCAAGAAAAAAAAAAAGAGAGAGAAAGAAGGAAATGAAGATGCAGGGAAAAAAGCCCACTCTGAAGCAATGAGAAGGAGGAATGGGAGGCCAACTGAAAATACTTTATCTAAATCCTCTGAAAAGAGATTACACCAGAATTACTCATCTAAAACAAAAACCTATCAATCTGTCTGTGTAGAAGCAGTAAACTTAGCCAGGCTCGGTGGCTCACACCTGTGATCCCAGCACTTTGGGAGGCTGAGGCGGGTGGATCACCTGAGGTCAGGAGTCCCAGACCAGCCTGGCCAATATGGTGAAACCCCGTCTCTACTAAACAAAATATCAAAAATTAGCCGGGCCTGGTGGCACACACCTGTAATCCCAGCTACTTGAGAGGTGGAGGTGGGAGAACCGTTTCAACCCAGGAAGTGGAGGTTGCAGTGAGCCAAGATCGTGCCACTGCACTCCAGCCTGAGCAACAGAGCAAGACTCTGTCTCAAAAATATAAGTAAATAAATAAAAGAAATAGTAAACTTAACAGAATCAGTAGCACATGGATGAAGAGATCATGTTGTAACTTGGTAAGAATCCAAGAAGTAAATAAACAGGGATGTCACTACCATTAGAGCTGAGAATAGGTAACTGAAATAAATCTAATGAGAGCCATGCAAGAAAACCAACCCATGCACAACCCTAACATTGTGAATAAAAGAGTTCAGAACTACTGCATATGATCATACAAAATCTAAATATCCCATAAAGAAAAATAGGCAAGAAAGAAACAACTGCTACTTATTAATATTTTTTAACAAGTAAAAATTTGCCTATTGCTTCCTTCAGGTATTTAAATGCTAAAATCTCAATGTGATGCTTAAAATTAAAAACACATTACAATACCAGAGAATCAAAATTTGAGCATTTTCCAACAATACAACATTATAATTTAAAACTTGGCAATATCTGCCTAATTTAAATCAGTCTCTCAATGGAAGGTACTGCAACTGCAGAAGTGAAATCCAGCAAGCTACTGTTGTATAACCAAAAGATCTTCCAACACAGTGCTATGTTTTTGCTAACATTAACAGCTGCTGAAACACATTCTTTTAAAAATCATTTTCTTCCAGGGGTGGAGTTTCCAAAAGAATTCCAGGCTAAAATCTAAATAGACACTGTTCCAAAACTGAATGATACCACAAAATGCAGACTTCCTTTAAAACAACTTTTACACTCTTTACTTGGAAGAGAGGGCAGAGGACAAAGCTCTCATCATTTACTCTGTTTATACCACAATGGCTTCAAGACAGCAAACTGTGGGGATCATCAACTGACCAACTGGTTGAAGTGCATTACTGCTCATAGAGAAAGCTTCTGTTAAGCATAGACACTTAAAAGAAGCCCACTGGAAGTTAAGAGGGCTGTGGCATACTAAGTTATCCTGAGCATCAGAGAAGGAAACCAGCAAACAAGTGCTCGGAAGCCATCAAAATCGCACAAAGGACAACTACTTTCAGATCCAGGGAGATGACTGTTGCTTACATAAACCTTTGTAGTGTAATGATTTGAAAGCCAGACTTTTTTTTTTTTTTTTTTGAAAGTTATTGTAAGTTGAAGGATGAGAGAATGTTAGTGGAATAATCAGAGACCTTAGCACAGAATTCCTTAAATTTTACAATGTAGCATTGTTAAGTTACCGGAAGTTGCCATAGGATGGCGAGGCAACAGACAGAAGAGGAGGGACATCAGATACGATGTAGCAGGGGACAGATATACTATGTTAAAAACCATTTTTAAAAATCTAGGAGGAAGCCTGTAATCCCAGCACTTTGGGAGGCCGAGACGGGCAGATCATGAGGTCAGGAGATCGAGACCATCCTGGCTAACACGGTGAAACCCCATCTCTACTAAAAAAAAAAAAAAATACAAAAAACTAGCCAGGCGAGGTGGCGGGCGCCTGTAGTCCCAGCTACTCGGGAGGCTGAGGCAGGAGAATGGCATGAACCCGGGATGTGGAGTTTGCAGTGAGCTGAGATCCGGCCACTGCACTCCAGCCTGGGCGACAGAGCAAGACTCCGTCTCAAAAAAAAAAAAAATCTGGGAGGGACCGGGTATGGTGGCCCATGCCTGTAATCCCAGCATTTTGTGAGGCTGAGATGGGCAGGTCACTTGAGGCCAGGAGTTTGAAAACAGCCTGGTCAACATGATGAAATCCCTTGTCTACTAAAAATACAAAAAAAAAAAAAAAGAAAAAAAAAGAAAAAATTAGCTGGGTGTGGTGGTGCATGCCTGTCATCCCAGTTACTCGGGAGGCTGAGGCAGGAGAACTGCTTGAACCTGGGAGGTGGAGGTTGCAGTGAGCTGAGACTGTGCCACTACACACCAGCCTGGGTGACAGAACGAGACTGTCTCAAAAGAAAAGAAAAAGAAGAAAACACACAACAAAACAAAACCTAGGAGGGATTCTGAGATTCAGTTATCCCTTCATAATAACTACATGCAGCTTCTGATGACTTAACTTTCTTATCTTTCCATCAGAAGAGCAGAAGTCATTTCTTTTAAAAGTATGTTATCATTCTACTCTTTCTATATAGCAGCTCATTTTATATTATCCCTTCACTTAACAATCAAGAGGAAAATTCATGCTTACATAGAGAAACATGCCTGGCATAAGAAAAACCTTCCTAAAAAAATCAGTGGAAACAGAAGTTAACCAGAATAGGGCAGTTACTCCTTCAAGAGGTGCTTCGCTTTCTTTCATCTTATAATAAAATGAACACAGCTAATAAATACTTCCAGTTTAGAAGACATTAAGTCTAACACACACCATACACAGGTATTTAAGAGTTTCTGGCTGCCATCATCTCCAGCCAGTCCCTTATTAATCACTGGCATTGGGTCCCCCTACCCATTCTCAATGGTGTGCTCTGTGTTCTATGAGAAGCTATTATTAGCCGATGTTAGTAATGGCCACTTCTGGATGGTAAAATGATAGATGGTTTTCATTTTTGTCTTTATGTTTATCTGCATTTTCTACTTGTTTTACTAGTATGTATTATTTTTGTAACAGTTATTTTTAATATTTGTTGAGAATAGCGTATTAAATGAGATTTTCCTTGATGCTTTGAACAAATACAACTGAATGTTATTCCAAGTGATCGTCACAATACTACTAAAGGATCAAATTACAGTAACAATGAATGCTGGATCTTGGCCTAAATCTTTATGATCAACAGACTCTATACACATGCAGAACAGACGAATGCACATTGGCTTCTCCATCTTTAAATTGAGACCACTGCACAGTTATACAATGGGGATACCATCAAATTTAGGGAAGGAGCCAAATATTCGGATAGAAATAGTGACAGATGGTCTCTCTGCACACACTGTTTAGAAAAGCTTTCCATTTTACAAAGGGGACAGCTAACTCCATAGGCCAGACTAATTTTATTCAATTGGTTTGAGAAGGAAATTTTTTTTAAAAATGAGGGTGGGAAGCTTTCATCAGGGATTACCATTCATTCACAAAATTAGGAAAGCATCTGTTACTAGATAGAATAAGATATAATCATGCATAAAACTCCTTTAGATATTTTCCTACCCATTAAGAACTCTAGAAGTCTTGATTGAGGTCTTACAGCACTGCACCCACAAACAAAAGATATTTGCTGCCATGATACCAGAGTTAATCTAGAAGTCATAAAGTATTGTTAAATTCCCACTAAGGTCAACCTTTCATGTCCCTCCATTTACATATCGGCTAATGACCCAATTATTTATACAAATGCAAACCAAGGGTAATGAGGTTGGGTGATTTGTTTTTGGTACTAAGGCATGATCTCTTGGCTTGCAACCAAAAGAGATTAAGTGAAAGGTTAACTGGGTACTAAGCAAGTTCTGGGACAAACAGGATCACAGTTCTTAGTGAACTAGTACTCTTTTCTTATTTTTATTTTTGTAGAGATGGGGTCTCACTATATTGCCCAGGCTGGTCTCAAACTCCTGGCCTCCAAGCAATCCTCCCACCTTGGCCTCTCAAAGTACTGGGATTACAGGCATAAGTCACAGCACTCAGCCAAACTGGCACTCTTTGTAAATACAGCCTAAATCCCTAACATGAAGGTTTTTGTAATTTATATTAGGGAAAAGATATTCACCTACCCACCTAATGAGGAATTTTATCAAGGGTACTGACTGATGAAATATTTTACCAGTCAGTTTTTTAGAAACTCACTCTAAAGTCTTTCAATTTAACTCAGCATACGTTCTAACAATTTTATAATTTGAATATGTGATTTTTGACAACTCCAAAATGAAAGTGGCAAGGTCTGACAAACAGCAATGCCCTATACTAACAAAGACAACCTGAATCACAAGCATGTGCACATACAACCACAGACACAAAATGGCAGTTATGCCTTCACAACACAAAATTACACAGTGAGCTGTGGCTTTCTTCTACTTACTGCCAAAGACGCATTCCTCTGAGATGCCTGCTCACATATATTCCAACATGAAAATAAGGGTTTATTCACATATTAAAAAGCCAACTCACTTTACAAGTTGAAAATCTGGCCCTTTTTTGCTGCTGAATGAATACATTTGCTTGTCCTTTTTCTCTTTAGAGCAGACACAGTGCTGGGAGAGAAGTGCTGGTAAAGATTCCTAATAAACTATCAGAAAAAAATGAAAAAGGGTAGTTTATCTAGGAAAAGTCTGCATTTTACATCTATTCCTAAGTGACTTATAAATGCCTGCAACTTTAGAATATAATTATTTTAAAGTTTTGTTATAAATAAATTGAGACAATGCAAGAAAACTTTTGATTTCTTAAAAATAAATTGAAACACTGTCAGCTTACTACTTAGTAAACACACACAAAAAAATGACTTTCACCCACTTCATTGCCAGGTACCCTAACAGGTCTCAATAAGTCTACTGACCCAACATTTTGAGAAAGGGAAGAGAGGAATATCAAATTTCCATTCTAAATACTGAGATACTGATTGTGAGACTAGTTAGGAGGAAGCAAAACAGATACAATATACATTTCCAGGATTTCCCCTGCCTCCACCGCCCTGTAGAGGTTAAGCAGAGGCTGCAGATGGCAAGACAGGTCTGAAAGGTCTGGGTGGAGAAATAAACCGGAGCTGGAAGACAGGCCACACTTCCTACCTTCTCACAAAGGAAAATAGTATGGGAAGCATGGAGGAATCTTCTAAAACTGACCCATGAGATCTGAACTGCTTACAAATGTCAAATATTCCACTGCTTTTCATTCTATCCAGGGAAAACATTTACTTTCATGAATGTATATGTACCCTCTATAATACTTTTAAAGACCAAGTATCCTTTTCTAATTCTCTCAATCACAGAAGAGTAAAAAACGTTTAGTAGCATTTCGGATAATTTGTGCCAATTTAGATGATTCATGTAGTATTGCTTTTCCAGACTAAATGGTCTATGGCCAGTGCTTTCAAGTCAACAAGGGTGCGGAGAGCAAGACCTAATTACAGATCTGAGTCAGTGTCTAGAAGCTCCCTCAGCCCAGGGGGCCATTCCCCACAAAGGCAGCATTTCATCTGGCAGTATAAAAACAAGCCAAGTTTTTGTACTGCTTTTCACATTTAAGCAAGTCCTTTTGTATGCCTTTAATATATATACAAGTCCTTTCATATATAAGAAAGAAGAAGGCTCCATTCCACAAGAAACAAACAAAAAAGAGTAATATCAGTTCACTGAATTGATTTTTCAAAGAAAATTTTCAATAGGCTTTTCCCCTTAAAACCCAACTATAGCACTCAGGTTTTTTTTAAAAAGAAAATGCACACAAAACATTATACAACAAAAAATGCATTCACAAAGTATAAGATCTTCAAACAGTTTCAACAAAAGATGTTGTTTTCCTTCCTGTAACATGGATATAATATGTATAAAGGGGAAAAAATCTTTTGAGTTCACTTTTTTCCAACTGTTAAACATTTCAGTAAAAATGGCACACAGAAAAAATTTTTTATCATATTGTTGTAAATTTTTCTCTGATACTTTATCAGTAATTAGGTTCCCAAGTTGAAAGGATTAATGATTTTTGAATGGAACTGACTCAGTTTCATAGAGGCAACATTGTAAACAAGAGCAAAGGGTAATATGACTCCCCCAATAGTAAGGGAATTAGTTTTTTGAATGCAAAAGTTAAATGACTTAGGATTCATTTCAGGCCAGGCATGGTGGCTCATCTTTGTAATTCTAGCACTCTTGCAGGCTGAGGCGGATGAAAAATTACCCAAACTTGGTGGTTCATCACACCTGTATTCCCAGCTAACTGGGAGGCTGAGGTGGGAGGATCACTTGAGCCAGGGAGGTCGAGGCTGCAATGAACTGAGATTGCACCACTGTACTCCTGCCTGGGCAACAGAGTGAGACCCTGTCTCAAAAAACAAAACAACTATAACAAAAGCAAAAGCAAACAAAAAAAAGATACATTTCACACAAGAACAAGATACAAAATGATCCCTAAGACCCAAAATTGGGTCACAAAGGACATAAGGGCACAACAAAGATTTCCAAGGAGGCTCCCAGATGACTGAGGTACAGTACTATTTCAGGGTGGAACCTGACAGCCAGTTCTTAGGAGTAGATCCCTCTTCCATACTACCGCTGCTAGTACAAAGTAACACAGTGACAAACTGACAAATTTAGAAAAAAAAAAAGAAAAGAAAAAAAAAAAAAGAAGAAGTAAATTTTGTAGGCATAATGGAGAATTCTCACAATGCAGAAAAATGATGCCAGAAGCAGCATTTGGACTACAGAATGAATAGAGCTATTTAAATGAAACAGCAACCAACACACTCTGAAAAGCTCAGTTGATCTGTAAGTATCCTGCACATTCCACACCTGCACAGGAGTGTAGAAGTAGCTACAGAGAGTGAACTCAATGGCAGGCCAATTACCAGAGAAAAGTGCTTTGTATTAGTAGATAAGACAGAAAGCTATCAGCATGTTGGTTCAAACTCATCGACCATTCAAAATCTAAAACATTCTATCACAGATCACTAGGATATCTAATAATAGATCTTTTCACAAGTGCCTAAGAACAGATTTATAGCCTCTTTCAGTGATTCTCAATTTATTCTAAACTCCCTTATGATTTTGAGTAATAAATGCACATGGCATCTACATTTACAAAGTTACTACATTACAAAGTAATGTAGTTTGTAATGTAGTTACAAAAGTAACTACATTACAAAGTTAAAGAGCATCCAAAAACCATATAGTACATATGTGGGAAGAGCACAAACAAATGCATGGGAATAATAAAGACCAAAACCAGGATACGGGTTTCTTGGGGACAGAGAAAGGGAAGTGCTGTTAGGGAGAAATATCCTGGGTTTTTAAATGTTCAATGGAATTGGTAAACATTCAATTTCTCTATAGAGGTGTTGAGGAGAGGTAACATGGATTTTGTTTTTCTGCTAATCAAAAAGGGAGTAAGGATATTTGTGTGATGCCTTATATGCTTTTCATATTTGAAATATTCCTACTAATTTTTCAAGAACGAAAACAAATAAGGAATTAGAAGGGTATAGGACTGTCCTAAGAAAACACAAAGAACAAGTCTGCACTGCCAAATATGCACCTACCTATACAAATGGATGATTTTGCCGGTATCCAAGACCCTTTTTAGCATTCACAGCCCAAGGTGGTTGATTAGGAGGCAAAACCTTCTGGGGGAGTGGGGGGTGGGGAAGAATCTGAAAGTGATATATTTTATTCTCATGTCTTTGAATACTAAATCACTACCTGCTAACTGTTAAGAGTGAAGAGTATGCCAGTCAACACCAACACACTCTGCCAGTTTAATTTAATGGTATTATTTTGCCTTGCTTTGCAATTACTCCCACATTTCCCTAGGGAGAAACTAATGGATTACTAAAAATAAAATGGAGATTAAGTGAATCACTTAGGCTGTTTTGGCTCCTAACTCAAACTGGCTTAAATAAAAAGGAAATGTATTGGCTCAAATGCTTGGACATCAGAGAAAGGGCAAGCTTCAGGGCTGGTTTCCTTGTGATTCTGGACTCTCCTCCACCCTGTGTGGCTTCTCACTCAGTCCGGAAGCCAGAATGCTGCAGCTACACCAGACCTCACACCAGCATACAACAACATCCAGAAGAAAGAGGCAGCTCTGTCCTAACCATGAGAAGCCTTCTGCCAGAAGCTCCAGGCAAACCCACATTGGAGCCACGCTGGGTAGAACAGGATTACAGGACCATCTCTGAAACTATCCCCCTGGCCAGGTGACACTCAGCACTCACTGAGGTAGCCAGAGTTCATGAGTCAATCATGGACAAGGCAGAAATGAGACTGCTCCTAATCAGGGCGAGCTGTAGTCAGTTCTTCAACCCCGTAACATGAGGAATAGATGGGATGCATAATATGGATCCAACCCTAATGTTCACTAAGTACTATTTACAGGGAATGGACTGAGCAATACTGTATCAGAATACGAAACAAATCACTATTACACTGTATTTGTATATAAAGCTATAGATTCAAAAAGCAGATAACAAATGAATTCATCTCTTTAAGAAAAGCAGATTTTTAAAAATTTTGTTTCTATATTTTCATTTCTCTAATTAGAAATTTAAACACAGAAAATCAACACTTTGTAAAGCAGGTAGGTCATAGGAAGTACAGCGTAGTACTTACTATATTCTTGTGCCATGGCTACTGAAATTTAGACAACAGCATCCACACCAATAAGGTATAATCTGAAACAAAATTAGAAAAAAAAAAAACTGTTTAAGTGCACAACAAATTTCACTAAAATAACAATAGCTGCATAATTTTCACAAGTCTTTGTTCTAGAAGAGGCAAAACAGCCTTTCTAAGGTAAACAGTTGCTTTTAAGTTAGACATTGGAGAAAAATGTCTGTAGTATTATAATATTTCTAAATATTTTTAAGGTCACACGCATCTTTGTAGAGCTGACCATAACCAACCAAAACAAACAAAATACCTTTTTATCAAGTACTATTGACCTGGACTGCTATTTATAAAGCTGAAACAAAAAGGGGGAAAAATAGAATTGTTATTTTTCTTTTTTTGAGATGGAGTATCGTTCTGTCACCCAGGCTAGAGTGCAGTGGCATAATCTTGGCTCACTACAACCTCTGCCTCCCAGGTTCAAGCAATTCTCCTGCTCAGCCTCTCGAGTAGCTGGAACTAGAGGTGCGTACCATCACGCCCAGCTAATTTTTGTATTTTTAGTAGAAACAGGGTTTCACCATATTGCCCAGGCAGGTCTCCAACCCCTGACCTCAGGTAATCCACCTGCCTCGGCCTCCCAAAGTGCTGGGATTAAAGACGTGAGACACTGTGCCCGGCTGAAAAACAGTTATTAAACAGACCTCAAAAATCACGTAGTCTACTCACTACAAGACACAACTAACCCGTTCAATCCAATGCAATTTAAAGCTAGATAAATCAGCTTCGATTTCTAAATTCCTTAACTTGAAGATCTGAGGAGACAGTTCTCAGGATAAAAAATTGCAAAAATATGATTCCAATATTTGACACTGCATCATCTTACTTAGTAAAAATCTATGAATATTCAGCACACCATGGAGTGCTGAACAAACACACCCACATAACCTGAGATTCTTAAGACCCTGAAATTGCTTTTAATATTCAAAAGGGAAAGAAAATAGCCAGTACAATGGCTAACGCCTGTAATCCCAGCTACTCTGGGGGCTCAGGCATGAAAATCGCTTGAACCTGGGAGGCAGAGGTTGCAGTGAGCTTGTGCAACCCAGAGGTTGCACTGAGATTGTGCTGCTGCACTCCTCCAGCCTGGGTGATAGCGTGAGGCTCAGTCTCAAAAAAAAGGGAAAGATAAGAACTCTGTCCTTATCCAAACCTCAGGCCACATAACTATATAACAAACCACACCTTCAATTAAGAGGGACTGAAAAACATAAAAATCTAACTAAGCTTTAAGACAATGAGGCTTCCAGGTAGTATTATGACAAGGCTGAGGATCACTGTCCATGTATCCAACAAATACAGTGCCTAACATCACTTGCCTTAGTGTGTGTGAGATTCAGCCATGTTGCTGTATTCACTATAGTTAATAAGCTTTTCAAAAAAAATTTTTAAAGCATTAAAAGAAGAAAAGTGGAAGCCTCAAAACAGAAGGAAATATTTGCAATACATATATCTACCAAAGGACTCCTTACAAATTAATATAAAGAACTCCTTACAAATTAATAACAGGGCTGTGCACAGAAGCTCGTATCTGTAATCCCAGCACTTTGGGAGGCTGAGGCAGGAGGATCGCTCGAGCCCAGGAGTTTCAGAACAGCCTGGGCAACATAGCAAGACTCTGTCACTATAAAAAAAATTAAAAAATAAAAAAAAATTCAACATCTTCCTCAGTTTAAAAAATAAAAATAAATAAAAATAAAAAATTAGCCGGCACGGTGGCGCGCACCTATAGTCCCAGCTATTTGGGAGGCTTAAGCAGGTGGATCACTTGACCCCAGGAGTCCGAGGGTGCAGTGAGCTCTAATTGCATCACCACATCCCAGCCAGAGCAAGACTCTGTCTCTGGGGGGAGAAAACAAAGAAGAAAAAGACAAGCCACCCAAACAGAATATAAAAATGGCTAATAAGCATATTAAAAGGTGTTCAACTTCATGCATCACCATGGAAATACAAATTAAAACTACAATGAAATAAAATTACATAATGATGAAAATGGTTGAAATGTTAAAATCTGACAACACCAAGCCTTAGGATGTGCAGCAATTCAACTCTCACACCATGCTGATGGGAATATAAACTGTAAAGCTGTTTGGCAGTATCCAATAAAGCAGAATATAAATATACCCTGCAACCCAGCAATTCCACGCCTAGGTAAATGCCTCCTGGAAATGTCCACACATAGATCCCACACAATAATTTTCCCTTAACTGTTAGTCGTAATAGCCAAAACCTAGTAACAAATTGTGGAATAGTCATACAATGGAATACTATAGCACAGGAATCAGGACTTTTTTTTTTTTTTTTTTTTTTTTTAACCTGTAAAGGGCCAAATAGTAAATATTTCAGGCTTTGCAGGCCATAAAGTCTCTGTCCCTATCACATCTGCTCAAACCTGCCTTTGGAGTACAAAAGCAGCCATAGACAATATGGGCTTGGCTGTGTTCCAATAAAACTTTATTTACAAAAACAGCCAGTCCACCAGCCTTAGGTTTGCCTGCTACACAGCAATGAATATAAATGAACCATAACTAATACTAGAACACTAATAAATCTCACAAACATAATGTTGAGACAAAGAAGCCAGACACATGAAAGAATATACTGTATGATTCTGTTTTATAAAGTTCAGTAATAGGTAAGACTATGTAAGTCAGAATAATAGTTTCCACTGAGTGTAGGATGTCGGGGAAAATAGAGACTGGGAGAAGGAAAAGGGGGGAAATTTGGTGGGCTAATAATATTAGATTCCCTGATTTGAGTGGTAGTTTCACAACTATGTTCAATTTGGAAAAATTTATTAAGGTATAAATTTATAATGTACTTGTCTTCAATCTGAATAAAAAAAGTAAAATATTTCAGTAATTATTATAAATAAAGAATACGGGACACATTATTAAGTGGATGCTTTCTCATAGCGTGCTATACCCGGATTCAAACACTGACGCAATGCAAGCCTTGTGCCCTCACAAAGCAAGTTCCTGAAGCTCTCCCTTCACATCTACAGTGTGATGTCTGCATTGCAACTAAACTCCTCTTCCAAGTTTCATGCAGGACTTGAGAACAAGCTATGATTAGATAGCATACACAGGAGTGGCAGGAGGTAAACGCAATACAGAGGGAGGAAGGAAAGTAACAGATGGGTGAAGAGACTGGTAGAAATGAGGCCCTACATTTTAACACAATCTGCTAAGTAAGCAATACACAATTTAAAAAGTAACAAACAGCTTAGAAACACAATTTGGAAGGCCACTGAACTTGCCTTTTGGACATTAAAAATAATGACAATTTAAAAGCTTACTAAAGCTCTTAAAAAAGGGATTTATTTCTGGTACAACAATTTCTTCCAAACTAACAGATTAAATAGGCAGGAAGTTTCAACTTTTCAAGTGAAGTAGCAAATGTGCCAATGATACAGTCTTGACTTTCTAAGCCTACATGTTTTCACATTATAAGGATTTACGTTCTATTGTATGGGCTTATGTCATTAGTGAAATGAAGAGAGAAGAAATAAAGAAAAGAAGGTGAAAATAATTGAAATCTAGTCACTATAGGCCGGGCGCAGTGGCTCATGCCTGTAATCCCAGCACTTTGGCAGACCGAGGCAGGCAAATCATGAGGTCAGGAGATCGAGACCATACTGGCTGACACGGTGAAACCCCGTCTCTACTAAAAATACAAAAAAATTAGCCGGGCGTGGTTGCGGGCACCTGTAGTCCCAGCTACTCAAGAGGCTGAGGCAGGAGAATGGCGTGAACCCAGGAGGTAGCGCTTGCAGTGAGCCAAGATCGCACCACTGCACTCCAGCCTGGGTGACGGAGTGAGACTCCATATCAAAAAAAAAAAAAAAAAAGTCAGCTGGGCTACATGGCGAAACCCCATCTCTAGAAAAAATACAAAAATTAGCCAGGAGTGGTGATGTGAGCCTGTAGTCCCAGCTACTCAGGAGGCTGAGAGAGGATCACTTGAGCCCGGGAGGTTGAGCTGCAATGAGCCATGATCATGCCACTTCACTCCAGACTGGGTGACAGAGCAAGATTATTAAATGTAGGGAGAGTAAAAGGCAAGTGAAAAGAAAATAAGGAAAGGAAGTCTTCCCATAGAAGTAAGAATGGAAATAAGTTTTGAATGATTACAGATAGGTGAGGTTAGGAGAAGAGAAGTATCATTCCAGGCAGAGAAAGAGAATGCATGCATGGAGACATGAATGAGTCAGTCATATCTGAGGTATAATGAGAAATCTGAGACAACCAGAATGTGATGTACAAGGATAAGCTAAAACTGAGATGTGGCCAGGTGTGGTTGAACATGCTTATAATCCCAGCACTTTGGAAGGCCAAGGCAGGACGATACTTGAGCCTAGGAGTTTGAGACCAGCCTCGGCAACATAGTGAGACCTCATCTCTATTTAAAAATAAACAAATAAATAAAACAGATGATGAAGGGACTTGTCAACCACAATGAAGTTTGAATTTTATCTTATAAGCATTATGGAACCATTAGAGTGGGAATTGGGGAATGAGAATGGAATACAAGGCATAGAGGGGGAAGTGGCATGTCTCAAAATATATCTTTTTACATAGTTTTGACATTTAGAATCATGGTAATGTTTGAGAAAATTAAAAAAGCAAACACTTAACATTAACCAGTATATAAGGGTTAATGAAAGTGAAACATCAACAGTAACACTAAACTGCATTAGGAATACATAACATAACCACATGACTACCCTGAAGGAAATGCAGAAGAACTAACCACTGTGGAAACCAGTATCTTGACTATAATAGACACTGAAGCTAGAGACAAAACAAATACAGAAAGGAGAAAGGCTAGAATGAATTCCACGGTATTAGATTTGAATCAGCAGTATCACTATAAAATCATGGTTTTTAACATGTGTTTCAATAGACAGACAAGAACAGATAAATGTAGATATGTGTATGCATACATATATTCATTTCCTAGCTCTGTTCTCTTAGAGAGCCTAAGGATAATTACATCTTAATAGCACAATTAGCACCCAGACGGTGGTTTCTAAACACCATCCTTCAATAGAAAGAACCAGGACTACTTGGAGAGATGTCTGGCTGCAAAACTGGGACAGGGAAAATACTAGGTGAGCCTGAAATATCCTCTGGTGCCAAAATGTAAGGAAGTGCTCAAAAAAGCTGGAGACTTCTTAAAAGGAAAGTGGAACCAAACTGAAGAGGCCACATCTTGAACAATTTAAAGGATTATAACCCATAGGATAAAACAAACATCCACAAGTCCATAGTGATAAAAAATAAATAACTGGATGTGTAAGTACATGGAAGAGAAGGCCAAACTCTTTCTTATAGGAAAATTTTAATGAATACATGCAAAGAGGATAATGGAAGCAGAAAAATCACCATTTGACAAACACCACAGATAAAAGGAAATAAGGAAACATAATTAAATGCAACGTTTGATCCTGGATTGGACCACAGTCCAAACAAAATACATTATTGGAACAGCTGACAGAAAACAAATACAGTGTAGAGATTAGTTAATAGTTTTCTATCAAGGTTAATGACCTGATTTAGATAATTTTACTATAGTTTTATAAGATAGTAAGATTTGGGAAACGTGGGCGAAGGGTAGATGGAAGCTGTTTGACATATCTAACTTTTTTTAAAAATTCCGAGATTATGTCAAAATAAAAAGCAAAAAAAGGAAAATATGGATAGACAAGAGATTCTGAGTCATAACCTTCATCTAAAATCTAGTTTCAGGCCTTTTTCTCTCTATGCCAAATATTAAAGCTGACCAAGTGTGATATCTTAAAAAAACCCATATGTGCATATATGTATAAATGAGAAGTTTGAAAATATGAGCAAATAAGAGACTGTAAATAACCAAACAGAATGGAAAGAGAACCAAACCGCAGAGAAATTTAAAATGTGATAACTAAACTTTTAAAAAATTCATTAGGTGGATAAATTATAGAATGGACACAGATGAACAGTGAATCAGTGAACTGAAAGACTGACCTTGAAAAATTACCCAGAATGTTTCACAAATAAAAAAAATGCAAACCTTAAAAGAGAGATTAAGGCCTGGTGCAATGGCTCACACCTGTAATTGCAGCACTTTGGGAGGCCAAGGCAAGTGGATCACCTAGCCTGGCCAATGTGGTGAAATCTCATCCCAACTAAAAATACAAAAATTAGCTGGGCATGGTGGCAGAGCCTGTAATCCCAACTACTCGGGAGGCTGAGGCAGGAGAATCGCTTGAACCTGAGAGGCAGAGGCTGCAGTGAGCCGAGATTGTGTCACTGCACTCCAGCCTGGGCAACAAAGGGAGACTCCATCTCAAAAAAAAAAGAAAGAAAGAAAAGAGAGAGAGATTAAAAAGCTTAGATGATAGAGTGAATAGACCTAAAATCTGCCTAAAAGGAGTGCAACTTGAGCATTCCAAATCGGAAAATCTGAAATCCGAAACAGTTCAAAACTTGAAACTTTCTGAGTGCTGCCATGATGCTCAAAGGAAATACTCACTGGAGCTCAGATTTTCACATTTTCAGATATGGATGCCCAACTAGAAAGTATACTACAAATATTCCAAAATCTGAAAAAACCTAAAATCCAAAACACTTCCGGTTCCAAGCATTTCAGATCAGGGATACTCATACTGTACTAGAAGAAGATAATGGAGAGAGTCTCTGGTATAAATGACACCAATCCTTGAATCCAGAAAGGCCAGCAAATAAGAAGCAAGTGAAAAATCAATACCAAGAGACATAAAAGTAAAACTACCGACCACTAAAAAAAAAGCAGTCTTAAAAGCAGCAGAGAAAAGAAAATCACCTACAAATGTACACCAATTAAGATGATGGCTTATTTCTCAAAAGCAACAATGGAAGCCACAAGAGAGAGAACTATTATTTTCAATAAACTAAGAGAGAGAACTATCAACCCAGAATTATATAGCTAGAGATAATTTCTTCTAGAACAATAAACATTTTCAGGCAAACAAAACCAAGATTTTACCATCAATAAACACACACTAAATTATATGACTTTTACACAGCAGGAAAATGATCCCAGATGACAGACTTAAAAAGGTGAATCGTGATACCACACAAAAGATGACAACCAAATAAAGGGTTAGCAGTCAGATGAAAGATGACTGACCCCATTCATCATGATAAATAAACCACAATGTGGTACCACTACATACCCATTGGAATGGCTGAAATTAAAACCATGTCACTAAGAATGCAGAGTAAATGGGACTCTCTTACACCTTGGGTAGCAGTGTTAACTGATACGGCTCCTTTGGAAAACTCGCAGCATCTATTGAAGTTGGACACAGGAATATGCTGTAATTCACCAATTTCACACCTAGGTAGACAGCCAGCATAAATGAACACGTATTTGTAGCAAAAGACACTAATGGGGTTCAGCACATGCTACTTCAAAATACGGCATCTTAGCATTTGAGAAAACCACAGAAGCAACCTTCTCCTGTCCTTCTATGAAGTAGGCCATAAAAGAATTCTCTAGCCTTCCTCTGAAGTAGGTTATAAGACCTTCATTCCAAAGATACCCTCCCTATACCTACAGGAAAGGAATGCCCTTATCTCTGAAGACACAGGGGCATGGAGCAGCTGAACAAATAGGCCTAGTTTATTACCACTGCCTCATACTCCCTTTGCCCAATCATACTTCTGCACAACTGTCCACTCATCATCAAATTTAGTATAAAAATACAGAAGTGTCACTTTTTCTTTGGGTCTTAATTCCTGAAGACTCCTGTGTCACATAAAACTTATACTAATAAATTCGTATGCTTCTCTTTTGTTAATCTGTCTTTTGTGATAGGATGTCAGCCATGTATCTAGCCATTGGAAAGAAAAAGAAATCTTTCTTCCCTACAACATAAACAAGGATGTTCATAGCAGTGCAATTCCTAATAGCCCAAAACTGAAAACAACTGCAGTGTACATCCACAGCAGAAAGAAAAGATAGGCTGGGCACAGTGGCTCACACCTGTAATCCCAGCACTTTGGGAGGCTGAGGCAGGCAGACTGCATGAGTCCAGGAGTTCGAGACCAGACTGGGCAACACAGTAAAACCCCGTCCATACAAAAAAATTTAAAAAGTAGCAAAACATGGTGATGCATTCCTGTAGTCCCAGCTACTCGGGGGGCTGAGGTGGGAGGATCACCTGAGCCTGGGAGATGGAGGCTGCACTGAGCTGAGATCACACCACTGCACTCCAGCCTGGGTGACAGAGTATATAAATAAGTAATAGTAAAATAAGTAATAGTATAGATATTTATACAAAATATAAAATAAGTAATAGTAAAGAAAGAAAAATAATTGAGGAATTCCATATAACAGAATACTGTAACAATGAAAGTAATGAAATATTGCTACCTGTAACATGAATTATCATGAATATAATGCTGAAAGAAAAAAGCCATATACAAAAGTATATACTACCTAATTCCATTTACAGAAAGTTCAACACCAGGCAAAACTAATCACTGCTATAACTCACAGGAGTCCCATCAGGAGCTTCTAGAGTGACACTTCATTTTCTTGATCTCGGGACTGGTTTCATAGATGAGTCCAATTTTTGAAATTCATTGACCTATCCACTTATAATCTGTGCTCTGTGTGTATATCATACTTCAAAATAACATTTATTTAAAATTAAATAAGCAAAAACACTAGCAAGAATATCACAGAAAGGAATACTGTATTCTCATGGCATCCTATCAGTGACAAACAATTTTGATTTGTATTCTTACCAATGATGTTCACTTTGATGAACTGATTAAGGTGGTATCTGCCAGGCGTCCACCACTGTAATTTATTCTTTCTCCCTTTGTAATTAGTAAGTATTTCATAGGGAGGTAATCTGAAACTATGTAAATATCTGGTACCTCATCAAGCTTTCAATTAACGCATTTCATTATTTTTAAAAAAAAATATGTTTTTTAATTTTTTTGAGACAAGGTCTTGCTCTGTCACCCAGGCTTGAGTGCAGTGGTGCAACCACAGTTCACTGCAGCCTCAATCTCCTGGGCTCAAGCAATCCTCCCGTCCTCAGCCGCTAAGACTATAGGTGTGTGCTGTTATTCATTAATTTATTCAGTGGGTTATAATCCATTACTATTATTGTTTACTATAATTAATCACTACTACAATCAGTCAATCAATCAAACAATCAATCTTTTTTTTCCATAAGAGACTAGGTCTCGCTCTGTCACCCAGGCTGGAGTGCAGTGGTATGATCATAACTCACTCAAACTCCTGGCCTCAAGCAATAATCCTGCCTCAGTCTCCTGAGTAGCTAGGACTACAGCTGTGTGACACCATGTCTGGCTACTTTTTTTTTTTTTAATTTATTTGTTTAGAGGTAGGGTTTTGCTATGTTGCCCAGGCTGGTCTCAAACTCCTAGCCTAAAACAATTTTCCAGCCTTAGCCTCCCAAGTAGCTGGGATTACAAGCGTGAGATGCTGTATCTGGCAATCATTTCCTCATTTTCTGAAACCACATGTTTTGGTCTCATTTCTTCAAGGAGTACTGGTTCCTTTTATTAGAGAATTTAGAAATCAAGATTCAGGCCGGCTGCGGTGGCTCCCGCCTGTGATCCCAGCACTTTGGAAGGCCGAGGCGGGCAGATCACAAGGTCAAGAGATCGAGACCATCCTGGCCAACATGGTGAAACCCCATCTCTACTAAAAATACAAAAAGTATCCGGGTGTGGTGGCGGGCACCTGTAGTCCCAGCTACTCAGGAGGCTGAGGCAGGAAAATGACATGAACCCAGGAGGTGGAGCTTGCAGTGAGCCGAGATTACACCATTGCACTCCAGCCTGGGTGACAGAGCGAGACTCCGTCTCAAAAAAAAAAAAAAAAAAAAAAAAATCAAGATTCGGGTGCCAGATATGTTCATTGTGATTGGGGGGATATTTCCAGGCACTGTCAATGGGCAGTGCTAGGGAACAGTAATGCATATGTGTTACACATCTACACAGATATCTACATCCATAGGATTTTATTAGGAGGGTTTTTGTTTTTGTTTGAGGCAGGGTCTCACTCTGTTGCCCAGGCTGAAGTGCAGTGGTGCAATCACAGCTCACTACTGCAGCATCAACCTCCTGGGCTCAAGTGATCCTACCACCACAGCCTCCCAAGTAGCTGGGACTACAGGCACGTGCCACCACAACCGGGTAATATTTCTAGTTTTTTGTAGGGATGGGGTGATATGGTTTGACTGTGTCCCCACCAAAATCTCAACCAGAATTCCACGTGTTGAGGGAGGCACCCAGGGGAAGGTAATTGAATCATGGGGGCTGGTTTTTCCCACGCTATTATCATGATAGTGAATAAGTCTCAAGAGATCTGATGAGTTTATCAGGAGTTGCCACTTTTGCTTCTTCCACGTTTTCTCTTGCTGCCATCATGTAAGAAGTGCTTTTTGCCTCCTGCCATGATTCTGAGGCCTCCCCAGTCATGTAGAACTGCAAGTCCAATTAAACCTCTTTTTCTTCCCAGTCCTAGGTATGTCTTTATCAGCAGTACGAAAACGGACTAATACACAGTGTCTTGCCACGTTGCCCAGACTGGTGCCGAACTCCTGAGCTCAAGCGATCTGCCAGCGTCAGCCTCACAAAGTGCTGGGATTACAGGCGTGAACCATTACATCCAACGAGACATTTTAAAAACTCGACAAATTCCAATCAATGGTGCCAATACTAGTAACAAAAAGTAAAGAAAAAGAAAAAAACTTGACAAGCTGACTATATGTGAAGTTCACATGAAAAATCAAAAAGCCCAAGAAAGATCAAGATACTACACATGAAGACAACAGTAATGAGAGGATCTGCCATACCAACTATTAATTATAACACAGTAAGACTTCCAGGTTAATGGAGAAAGGATGAATTTTTAATAATGGTACTTGTAAATGTGTTCAGCATGTGGAGGGAAATTAAACTGGATTCCTGTTCTACTCTCTATATAAAATAAATCCCAACTTAACTAAAGACTTGCATGTAAAAAATAAAATGCAAAAAAAATTTTTTTTGAGACGGTCTCCCTCTGTTGCCCAGGCTGGAGTGCAGTAGTGTGATCTTGGCTCACTGCAACCTCCGCCTCCCAGGCTCAAGCAATCCTTCCACCTCAGCTTCCCAAGTAACTGAAACTACAGGTGTGAGCTATCAAACCTAATTTTTGTATTTTTTGTAAAGATGAAGTTTTGCCATGTTGCCCAGGCTGTTCTCTAACTCCTGTTCACTCGCCTCAGCCTCCCGAAGAGCAGGGATTACAGGAGTGAGCCACCGTGTCCATTCAGCCACTGCAGCCGGCCTTGTTCCATGTTAAAATAAAAAACTTCTGTTCATTAAAGGATACCGTGAAGAAAAAGACAAGCCACAAATTAAAAATAACATCATCAACAAAATATAAGTATCCAGAGTGAATAACTCTTATAAATGTATAAGATAAACACTCCAAGAGAAAAATATATAAAAGTTAGAAAATACAAAAAGTCCTTCAATACAAAAAATGATGTTCAGTTTCCTTCCTTAGTAATTAGGAAAATATAAATGAAAATCACCTTTCAACACTACTAGCTTGACTAAATTTAAAAAGTCAAACAATGTCAAGGATGTGGCAAAGATGTGGGGCAATGGAAACATTCAGATGCTCTGGTGGGAACGTGCATTGGTACAATCACTTTGAAAGACAGTCAAGATGTTAGGTAGACAGATGGTACAGCATATCCTACCATCCAGCAATTTCACTCTTAAATTTATGTTCACTGAGAGACGTGTCGCCCAGAGACATGCAATTGTTTATAACCACAGAAAACTGCAAACAACTCAAATTCCAACAGTAAAATAAGAAAACAGAATGTGGTTTCGTTTGCAGGAAAATCAGTGAACCATGATGTTAAATGCATCAAGTGAATAAACTCAAGGGGACAATGTCCCTCAGCATCTATGCTGAAACAAATCTGTAATAAACCAAGAAATTTTTTAAATTACATTACAAGCTTACTGAAGGCTGGGTCGGTATCACTTAATAGTCATTAAAAGCTTCCCAAAAGTTTTGTACTAAGTATTCTAGATGTTTCCAAGACATATACAATTATGTCCCCCAAGATATAATAACATGATCCCCCAGTTTTGAAAATGATAGTGAGTCCATGGCACACATTAAACAAGATAAAACAAAACCATAGATGTCATTTTTATTTATAGAAAGTACTTACATTCCCAAAGTTCAATTAAAACTCTTGAGAAAGCACCTTTTTTAAAAGAAAAAAAAAGTGTTTGTTTGTTTGTTTGTTTGTTTGTTTTGAGACAAGTCTCGTTCTGTTGCCCCAGCTGGAGTGCAGTGATGAGACCTCGGCTCACTGCAACCTCCACCTCTCGGGTTCAAGCAATTCTCCCGCCTCAGCCTCCCGAGTAGTTGGGATTACAGGCGCCCGCCACCACACCGGGCTAAATTTTTTATTTTTAGTAGAGATGGGGTTTTGCCATGTTGTCCAGGCTGGTCTCAAACTCCTCACCTCAAGCAATCCGCCTGCCTCAGCCTCCCAAAGTGCTGGGATTACAGGTGTGAGCCACCACACCCAGCCAAAAAAAAAGGTATTTAAAAAAAAAGCAAGTCTCACACTTATAATCCCAACAATTTGGGAGGCTGAGGCAGGAGGACTGCTTGAGCCCAGCCTGGGCAATACAGGGAGACCTCATCTCTACAAAAAATTTTAAAATTAGCCAAGCATGATGACATATGCCTGTAGTCTCAGTTACTCAGGAGGCTGAGGTGGGAGGATTACTTGAGCCCAGAAGATCAAGGCTCTAGTGAGCTATGATGGTGTCACTGCACTCCAGCCTGGGCAGCAAAGCAAGACTCTGTCTCAAAAAAAAAAAAAAAAAAAGGTTAATAAAAAATTCTGCTATTTTATTAGTCAGCTACAGGGACAGGTGAGATTGTTTCTCTTAGGCTCAGATCAAGTAGACTATCAATTCATTAAATATATATGTATTTAAGAACAGCATAATTTCAACCAAAATAATTGAACTCTTCAAATCAATATAACTGGATTTTAAAACAAAACCAAAAACCACCTCACATGAGCAGAATGCTTAGAGTTCTATCCATGATGCCTCCGATTTCAGTCAGCACTGGTGTCAGCATTGCCAAGCTGACCTGATCCAAGTTAGAGGGAGGTGCACTTAGAGGCCTAGTAACCACCCTTAAAGCAAAGGGTTCTTTATACCACTTAAAGTCAACACATTTTAACAGTTTGAAAACATCATAAAGTACACAGTTAAATGTGGCATCAACGATAACTATCTACTTCTCTTGGGTTTAAATGCTATATAATAGGTCGGGCATGGTGGCTCATACCTGTAATCGCAGCACTTTGGGAGGCTGAGGAGGGCGTATCACTTGAGATCAGGAGCTCAAGACCAGCCTGGCCATCAGGAGCTCAAGACCAGCCTGGCCAACATGGCAAAACCCCGTCTCTACTAAACAACAACAACAAAAAATTAGCTGGGCATGGTGACATGTGCGTGTAGTACCAGCTACTTGGGAGGCTGAGACAGGAGAATGGCTTGAATCCAAGAGGTTTAAGTTGCTGAGATCGTGCCACTGCACTAGAGCCTGGGCGACAGAGTAAGACTATGTCTCAAAAAAAAGAAATGTCACATAATAATGTTCAGAATTTAGAATATTATGGACCACATTATATGGATGCCAGTATTTACAAAATCTTTAAAACAGATGGTAAGTTACATAGAGACATCAAGTGACAGTTCTAGCTGATTCAGCTCTATTTCACTGTTTGCTTTCTAACAGCACTATTTCAAAATGAGCAATTCCATAGCCCATAGAAGAGATTTTCATTTTAAGTAGAGGTGACATCTTTACTTATGTAAGAAGCAATTATACAGGTTAACAGAAGAAGTGAATTGCTACAGAATACACTAGAGATATGTTTCAGCAAACCATTAGTTTTCATTCTCAAGGGTATGTACTAAGTGTATCAGCTTAGCAGTCATTGAATTTATTAAGCTGTAATTTTGCTACACGAATTCTCCATTCTCTCCTTCACAGCACTCTGAATAAATCAGAAAGCAATGTTTGCTTTCCTCTCTACAGTAACAACTGTGTATTTGGCCTGAATTCTAAATAATCAGGTTCTTTATGAAATTTTTGGAATTTAGCCAACATACAGATCTTTTCACTAAACATAAGCATGAAGGAAACAGGCTCAAATCATAACTTTCATATTTAACTACTCAAAATGGGGGAGGACAGCCTCCTCAGACAAGCAGGATAAACATCCACAGAACTCCCCATCACCATACATGCTCTCCTGTCACTAAAAATAGAAATGTTTTTGAGAACTTGAAGCACAAACATTCATTTGGATGTTTGATGACATCAGCATCTATAGTCTAAAATCTATTGATATAATCCTTAGCACACAGTGTCTTTTACACTGGCTGAGAGCACACTAGGTATGATGGTTAGTTTTATATGTTAATGTGGAGAGTCTATAGCACTCAGTTACTTAATAGAATGCTAATCTAGGTGTTGCTGTGAAGGTATTCTGTAGAAGGGACTAAGATCTACCACCAATTGCTTTAAGAGAAGAAGATTATCCTCTACAATGTGGGTGGGCCTCATCAGAGTGTCAGAGACGGCAGCTAGTCAGACACAAACAGGGCAGGACTGGGCCCTCCACACCGCATCGGGAAAGGTAGGCAGCCATCAGGTGGTGGACAGGCAGTTGTCACACTGCCTCACTAAAATAATAGGTCACAGCCAGCACCAGGGAAAGATAGGCTCCCTATAGATAGGAAACACCTGAAACTGGTGGTCAGCAGCTTCCTAGTAAGTTCTCAAGGGGTGGGCGAATAACCTCAAGCATGCGCATTACGAGGCAAAATGGCAGAGGATGAATTTCTAGGGACATTCTGCGGTAAGGGAAGAATGCCTCAGGCAAGCGTATGTACAACTCCAGTAAACACATTGCACATGCTCCACTCCAAGTGATATTGGGCCACTTCCAAGTGCACTTTCCTTCCTTTTGTTCCCGCTCTAAAGCTTTTTAATAAACTTTCACTCCTGCTCTAAAACTTGCCTCAGTCTCTTCTTCCGCCTTACGCCCCTCAGTCGAATTCTTTCTTCTGAGGAGGCAAGAACTGAGGTTGCTGCAGACCCATATAGATTCGCCGCCGGTAATGAAAGGCCTTTAGAGCAACAGCGGAGGACTCCCAAGGAAGAAGTTGTGTGTCATGACTGCAGCATCAACATCTGCGAGTTTCTAGCCTGCCCTACAGATTTCTAACTTGCCATCCCTAACTGGCATCCCTAAATGGCTTACTCGCCAATTTCTTTCTAGAAATCAGTCAGTCAGGCCAGTCTCAGTAGCCTACTCCTGTAACCCCTGTCCTTTGGGAAGCCTAGGTGGATCACTAGAACTTGGGTGTTTGAGACCAGCCTAGGCAACATAGCAAGACCCCGTTTCTACAGAAAAATTTAAAAATTAGCTAGGCACGGTGGCACGTGCCTTTAGTCCCAGCTACTTGGGAGGCTGCGGTAGGAGAATGAATCCCTTGAGCCCAGGAATTTGAGGTTACAGTGAGCTAACACTGCACCACTGCACGCAAGCCTGGGCAACAGAGCAAGACCCTGCCTCTAAAACAAAACAAAACAAAAATCAGTCAATATTTATTTCAATGTCCGTCTCTCTCTTTGCACATATAAATATATTCGTATTTATAAACACACATTCTGGAGAACCTTGACTGATACACTAGGTAAAAAGAAACACTATGTTTCTTCTACATACACCAACAAATTCCAACATCAAATCATCAAATAGGGAATGCGGAGTTCCACAACAAGCAAGTGTCCAATTCTTGGCAGACACCAAGACACCAACCAGATTGTCTTACAGTTCAATTCTATGGTGACACTGTCTACCTGGAGTTGGCTATTGATGAAGAATGCCAAACTCTGTAAAATACTTGAAAATATTATTCTGAACCAAATATGAGTGACCATGGCCTGAGGCATGGTCTCAGGAGGTCTTGAGAATATGTGCCCAAGGTGGTTGGGCTTCAGCTTAGTTTTAGGGCGACATGAAACATCAGTTGATACATGTAAGGTATACATTGGTTCGATCTGGAAAGGTGGGACAATTTGAGGGGGTTGGAGGAAGTGGGTCTCAGGTGGATTTAAAGTGTGATTGGCAATTGGTTGAAGGAGTTATTATCTAAAGACCTGAAATAAACAGAAAGGAATGTCTGAGTTAAGATAAGGGGCTAAGGAGACAAAGGTTCTTATCACACAGATGAAGTCTCATAGGTGGCCGCCCAGAGAGACAATTGATGATCAGACCTTTAAAAGGTGCTAGACTCTCAGCTAATGTCTTCAGGATTGGGAGGGCCTGGAAGGGGAAAGATCTACTTAACAGAAATTCTTTATAGATGCACATTCGCACCCTTCCCACCCCTTCCCTACACACACACAAGATGGCATTGCAGAGCCATGTCAAAATATGGCAAAGAACTTTTTTTCTTTTTTTTTTTTTGAGACAGAGTCTCACTCTGCTGCCAGGCTGGAGTGCAGTGGCGCGATCTCAGCTCACTGTAACCTCTGCCACCTGGGTTCAAGAGATTCTCCTGCCTCAGCCTCCCGAGTAGCTGGGATTACAGGCACGTGCAACCACGCCCGGCTAATTTTTGTATTTTTAGTAGAGACGGGGTTTCACCGTGTTAGCCAGGATGGTCTCGCTCTCCTGACTTCGTGAAAGAACATATTTTAACGTAAAATATTTCCATTTCCTCCTTTATCTGTCATGTGATGTTATGCCAGAGTCAGGCTGGTTAAGTAAAACCCAGCTGGTGAGATTTTATGGTTTATAGAGAGTGACTCCCCAGACCCCTATAGGAATTTGGGCAAGAGACAAAAAAGTTCAGAGTTTAGTCCCCATAGCTTAGATCCCACAAGACTGTTCCTACTTCAGATGCTAACCGCCAAGTCCAGGCCTCAGGTATTTCTTACCTACAGAAAATAAATTGCATGGGAGGTGGTAAGGGAGTTTCCCATGACCCCCTCCTTGAGTTTGAGAATTTCCTAGAAGGACTCACAAAACTCCAGAAAACAGGTACTTCCGTTCACCAGTTTGTTACAAAGATACAAGTGAGGAACAACCAAATGGAAGATGCATAGCGTGGGGTCAGGGAGGAGGCAAGCCTTCTCAGGGCACAGCACCTACATATGTTCACCAACCCAGAAGCTCTCTGAGGCTATCCTTTTAGACAGTGTTCCGGAAAACTCTCTAGACCTCTGGCCCATCTTTCCTCCATGGAGCTCATGGGATGGGACTGAAAGTTCCAAACCTCTACTCACATGATTGATTACCCGGGAAACCAGTCCCCATTCTAAAGCGGTTCAGGGGCTTTCAACCACTGGTCATCGTATTAATATACAAAAGGACACTCTTATCACTCCTGAGAGGTCAAGAGTCTTCAAAGCTCTTGTGTCAGGAACCAGGGACTAAGACCAAATACTGTAACAAAAGATGCTCCTGCCAGGAGCAATGGCTCACGCCTGTAATCCCAACACTTTGGGACGCAAAAGCGGGCAGATTGCTTGAGCCCAGGAGTTCGGGATCAGCCTGGGCAACAAAGTGAGACCCCCATCTCTGCAAAAAAAAATCAAAAATTTAGCCAGCCACGGTGGCCCACGCCTATAGTCTCAGCTACTAGGGAGGCTGAGGCGGGAGAATTGCTTGAGTCCAGAAGGTAGAGGCAGCAGTGAGCCATGTTCACACCGCTCTACTACAGCCTGGGCAACAGTGAGACCCTGTCTCAAAAGGAAACGGGGGAAAAAAATGTGCCTATCATTCCCCATCAGTCAAGAAGTTTTAGAAGTTTTGGAGGTTTTAGATCTATGCCAGGAACCCCCGGGTCAGAGACTAAATATATACTTCTTATGTCACACTAGGCAACATGGGAAACACTGAGTTTTAAAGGTTTCTAAAGTCATACAAGGAAAAAGGCACTTCAATTCACCTGGGGAATAAAGGCATCCGCTGTTTACTGAAAGACCATACATGACTGAACTAATCCCCAACTAACTAAAAGAAAAGTGGATCAATGGTAAGTGTACTACACTCTCTGTATGAAAAACATTTCAGGAGAAGACAGGGGAACATCAGCTCTGATGTGGGATCTGGGGAAAGGGGAGGAGGGCTGGAAGAAAATCAGGCAAACTGAAACGGAACGCCACACCTGAGCTGAGCTGCCAAGGCCCGTACTTATTCAACCAGTCATTTTAAGCAAATAATGTTTCAGGACTATGTCCCAGGTGTTTTACTTTGACTGTCTCATCTGATTGGTTCATACCAACATTAACTGGCACATACTACCATTATCCATAATTTTCAGGAGGGATGGAGGAGCTAAAGACATAATTCACACAAGGTGACACAGCTATCAAGTGGTACTGGGCCTTGATTTGAGTTACTGAGCTATATGCACCCCTGGCAGTAATTCCCAGGCAAAACAATAGGGCAAAAACATTCTATGCCAGATAATCTTCTGAGCAATGTCACAGACATATTAAAAGTAAATGGTATATTATGTTTGAGATTTGTACATAAAAAAAGGTGATTAGGCCAGGCGCAGTGGCTCACACCTGTAATCCCAGCATTTTGGGAGGCCGAGCTGGGTGGATCACCTGAGGTCATGAGTTTGAGACCAGCCCAGCCAACATAATGAAACCCCATCTCTGCTAAAAATACAAAAAATTAGCTGGGCGTGGTGGCGGGCACCTATAATCCCAGCTACTTGGGAGGCTGAGGCAGGAGAATTGCTTGAACCTGGGCGGTGGAGGCTGCCGTGAGCCAAGATCGTGCCACTGCACTCCAACCTGGGCAACAAGAGTGAAACTCCAAAAAGAAATAAAAGAAAAAAGAAAAAAGAAAAGAAAAGGGGATTAGGGGAACTAGCATAAACAGCAGAAACAGAACTAGCATAAGCAGAAACAGAAATGCAACCTGTATAAGGAGAAAAGAGTTTTGGTTCAAAGTTGCAAGAACTGTTAAATACAATTTACGGGAGGCCACTGTTTTGAACTAAGCTTCTGCATTAGGCTCCAGCAGGCCAAATCAAAGTGGAGGCACTTGTGTCAAGTTGAAACTTTAAGAACAGATAAATCCCAAACAGGCCAGTGTTTCCAAAAAAAACCCAGGAGATTCACAGAAACCAATTCAAAAGAGCCCAGTCAACCTGAAATGGCATGATACAGAAGTTCCTGTCTCTTCTGCTTTAACCCTTACAAGAAGAGTAACCTGAAATAACCTGATGTTAACAAATCTGCTCTCTTATATTGTACTGTTTGCTTGAGCTTTCTTTCTTTCTTTTTTTTTTTGAGACGGAGTTTTGCTCTTGTTGCCCAGGCTAGAGTGTAATGGCGCGATCTTGGCTCACCGCAACCTCTGCCTCCCAGGTTCAAGCAATTCTCCTGCCTCAGTCTCCCTAGTAGCTGGGATTACAGGCGCCCGCCACCACGCTCAGCTAATTTTTTGTATTTTTAGTAGAGACAGGGTTTCACTGTTGGCCAGGCTGGTCTAGAACTCCTGACCTCAGGCAATCCACCGGCCTTAGCCTCCCAAAGTGCTGGGATTACAGGCGTGAGCCACCGTGCCCAGCTTGTCTCCTTGATCTTGCTCAAGCTACCTTACAAAAAAACAACTGTTCTGCCATGCACAATGGAGCTCCAAATTTGTAGACATAATGCTTCCCAGTTCATGAATAAAAACCAATTAGATGTTCAAATTTGTTGAAAGATTTTGTTTTTATTTATTTATTTATTTATTTATTTATTTATTTATTTGAGACGGAGTCTCACTCTGTCGCCCAGGCTGGAGTGCAGTGGCCGGATCTCAGCTCACTGCAAGCTCCGCCTCCCGGGTTTACGCCATTCTCCTGCCTCAGCCTCCCGAGTAGCTGGGACTACAGGCACCCGCAACCACGCCTGGCTAGTTTTTTGTATTTTTTAGTAGAGACGGAGTTTCACCATGTTAGCCAGGATGGTCTCGATCTCCTGACCTCGTGATCCGCCCGTCTTGGCCTCCCAAAGTGCTGGGATTACAGGCTTGAGCCACCGCGCCTGACCTAAGATTTTGTTTTTAAATACAACCTACAAATTTACCTTTTTTCCATCCTATCTCAACTTAATAGAAAAATAAAAACACAAATTCATGAAGTACAGGAAATCCCAATACAGATGATACCAGCAGACCAGACCAGTGAGAAATTCTGAGAAACAGAAAGCATATGGAAACAGCATGAGGACAAACCCCATAGGGCCAAGAGAACTCTAACTCCTTACAAAATGGACCTTCAAATAAATTTTCCTAGCAGAATCCAGGAATAACTAACAACGTCAGCTGATTCTGGGAGAAGCAGCAGGCCTTGGATGGTGAGCCAGGGAATTAAAACCCTCACATCTTACAGGAAAATCTACCCTACCCAACAGGGTACACTCACCATGGCTTCTGTAATAAGAGCCTACATGCACTACCAGGTGAATAAGAGTCTTTACAATAAAGCTGAATTCAACTTTTTAGTTCTAACACTTACTACAAATAAATCTATGACAATCGCTACTCATTCCATGAAAATCAGCAACATGGAAAGGAGTATTGAACTCAAGAATACCTAAAAAAAAAAAAAGCCATACAAAAAAACAAAGACTATGTTTTTTAAAGTATAATAAATTCAAGGAAAGAAATTTATGGAAATTCATGAAATTCAAGGAAACATGATATGTATAAAAAGAAAAAATAAAACTTTTTGGTTAAAACATAATTATTGAGAAATAAAAGTATGCAGGGTGATTCAGCATCAGCTCCTAGAAGTCCGTGGCTGGCTTCTCTACCCTGGACGCCATCCCCAGTGGACATACTGTATTCTAATATCTTCTCTCTTTCTAAAATCACTTCTTCGGCTTACTCTTTAGCTTATAAACATGTACAAACTTCCTTTAAATTAGAAAAAGCCTTTCCCATGACCCAGATCCCTTTTCCAAATAAAAAAGTAATGAGGTGAGGAGGTGTTAAAAAGCTGAATGGATGGTTTCACTATTACATGAACAAAGAAACAAGAGAAAAATGGGGAGGGATAGTTAATAACATACCAAACTTAAAGTGTCACCTTTACTGGAGGAGATCACAAATTAAGAGCCTGTATATAGAACTTTGTCCATGGGCATATTTTCCTTGGCCCGTGGAATGTTTTACAGAAATTCAGTCCCACTTTTAAAAATCATGTATTTAAAATGAAAATACAGATTAACAGCTTCTCTTGAAAAACTGGTAGATCTGATAGCTTTGAGGCCACATTCCCAAATAGCACTGGTGGCTGGAGCCAAATAGCCAGCATGAAACCTGAATTCTCCTCCCCTCTCTCCAAGGTTCCCAAGACTGTCTTCCTCACCTCGAGCTTATGCTGGCTACCATCTATCGTCCCACTTGCCCTCTTTTTTTCTTACAGTAGAAAAATATTTTCTCTTACCCCAAGGCCTGCTTTTACTCATTGCCATTGTCGGCCAGGCCCCTGCAGGCACTTAAGTTTGTGAGTCTGCTGCAGAATGATGGAGTCAAGAGAGGAGGTGAAAACACAGACCTCTGGCTGGTAAGAGAAGTCTGACAGGGCTAGAGTTATGGCTTTAGGGGAGCTTGATATATGTTAAAATGAAAGAAGATTGAGCTCACAAAAAATAATATATTAAAAGGAAATGGCAATAATGAAGGAACTTTAGGAAATAACCATAATTCAAGTCAGTACGAGAAACTGAAAGGTAGGTAAGTAAGTAACAGTAAGGGAAAGGAAGTACAAGGAGTGAGATGGTCAAGACAGATTTCAAAATGAGTTAAATTGATGGTGCACAGATTACAGCAAAAATTAATTCAGTTGTGACACTCCAGCCGTAGAAAGAGATCGTGGTCCACTGTAAAGTAATCTACTTAACAACCAAATTCAAGTCTAAACTACCCACGAAACTGAACTACATATCAATTGATTTAAGGTTAACACAGAAAGATGAGTGTCTTAATTACTGTCAATGTAAATGTTGTATCAATGTCTTGGAAGACATTTTCATTGACCAGAATTAACATATGACAAGTTTTATCTTACATGTTAAAAGCACTTTCAAATGAAACGAACAGGCAGGAAAAACAAATTAGGCACAAATCAACAACAAAATTTCCCTCCAACTGCGGCACTGTGTGACAGTACATTGTGCTGTCATAATAACAAAAACAGTCAGTTAATCAAGTGAAAAAGTTACCAAGTCTTCCTCTAAATTTTTATGTCATGAGGAAAGCAAAAGGCCCATTTAACCTAGAAGATAAGAATTTAAGGCATTACACCACAAAAGTTATCACTGTGAATAAGCATAATCTCTCTGCACATTTGGCTTAAAAACAACATCATTTAGAAATTCTACAATATAAAATAGATATCTCTGCTATGGCTTTTGTATTAGACTACAAAACAGGCCAGGCAAGGTGGCTCACGCATGTAATCCCGGCACTTTGGGAGACTGAGGTGGGTGGAACGCTTGAGCCCAGGAGTTCCAGATCACCCTGGGCAACATGATGAGACCCTGTGTCAAAGAAGAAAAAAAGGAAAAAAAAATAGATTACAAGATAGATAAATGTGAGATATAATATGGAGAGAATTCATAGGGAAATATAAATTCAATATTAAACGTAAAAATACCCTTATTAATAAAAAAACAAACATTAAAGCAAAAATGAAGTACCATCATTGTACAACTACTTAATTAGCAAAATAATATTTTGTACATTTGGCCGGGCACGGTGGCTCACACCTGGAATCCCAGCATTTTGGGAGGTCGAGGTGGGTGGATCGCCTAAGGTCAAGAGTTCGAGACATGCCTGGCCAACATGGTGAAACCCCGTCTCTACCAAAAATACAAAAATTAGCCAGGCAAGGTGGCATTCACCTATAATCCCAGCTATTTGGGAGGCTGAGGCACGAGAATCACTTGAACTCGTGAGACAGAGCTCGCAGTGAGCTGAGATCGTGCCACTGCACTCCAGCCTAGGCAAAAAGAGCAAAACTCTGCCTCAAAAAAAAAAAAAAAAAAAAAAAAAAAAGTATTTGCTTGGACAAGTAATTAATAGCACTCCTAGAAAAGGATCTTATGTAAATAATACAACAGAAGCAAAAGGTTATAGGAACAAATATACATTCTACTACAATGTTTTTGAAGCAAAACACAATCTGGAAACAAGTCAATTATCCAACAACAGACATACATAGAAAATTATGGTGCAACAAAACTATAACCTATAATTTTTTGTTCTTTCATGTGAGAATAATGGGACAACATGTGCAAACCTGGAAAAATAACTGATACTACGTTAAGGTGGAAAATAGAATACAGGATGTATCCCTTATCTAAAATGCTTGGGACCAGAAGCATTTCAGAATTTATGTTTTTGTGGGGGAAGGGGGTATATCTGCATATCCATAATGAGATAGCTTAAGGATGGGACACAAGTTTAAATATGAAAATTCATTTGTTTCATATACACCTTATACACATAGCCTGAAGCTAATTTCATACAACATTTTCAATAATTTTGTGCACAAAAGTTTGTGTACACTGAAACATCAATGAAGCGCAAACTGTCACATCAGGTCAGGTGTAGAAATTTCCACTTGTGGCGTCATGTTGGTGCTCAGAAAGTTTTAAATTTTAAAGCACTTCAAATTTCCGATTTTGGGATTAGAGATGTTCAACTTGTAATATACCTACCAAGATTAAAAGTACAGGAGGTAAAGAATGAAAAGCTAGGCCAAGACAAAGATGGAAAAACTCAAAGTTCAAATAAGTATTATATTGGAGTGATACATTTATGGAGCATTTTATATTTCAATATTATTTTAATAATAGAGTAGATAAAAAAATAAAATCTAGGCATCATGGGATAACAAGATTGGCACAGAGACGAAAAACTATAGCGACAGTGCTAAAAAAAGAGGAAAGAGAGAGCTGTGAGATACCAGTGTCAGACAGCAATAACGATAAGTTTTGACAAATGAGCTAAAAAGAGGTCGCCAGCTTCAGAAACTTAGAAAACTACTAAGGAACTAAGAGAGAAGCATTTCAGCAAAACAGCAGAGACACAGATCTTACACAGAGAACTGCTTAATAAATAAATGAGGTGGGGAAGTATCTGTGAGTGACGTAGGCAATACGGGAAAATAAACTGTTGATCACCTGGGTGAGGAATGAAAGAACGGTGATAGTTTGGAAAAGAATCAAGGTTGAGAAAAGTTTTTTAAACTACAAAATATTAAGTAAAGTGAATGGTCAGTAAAGAGAAACACTGAAAATGCAAAGGAGAATGAAAACTACGAAATGGTTCTTGGAGGCCACATAACATAAGAACTCAGGTTATATGAAGCACAACGTGGCTTTTCATTGTCTGCTCCCAGAAAGCACTCAAATTTGTCTACAAAAGTGATCCTTCATTAAAAATTTTCATATCTTCTTAAAATCAGACATACTGATTAGAACATGTCTCCAACAGTATTTTAGCAAAAAGCAAGCCCGAGCTCAAATGAATGATTCTCTACTGACTTCTAAAAAAGATAGAAGTCCCCAGTTAAACCCCAAATAAAATAATTTTGTTAGAGCTGGGAATGTTTGGAATGGATCTAAAACTCACATTTTTCTTCACTTCAACATCACTGAAATCAGTACGCATCTTATATTTCCTGGCATCTTAGCAATGTACCATAGTTTAGAAGGCTGCATTTTTTTCTTTTTTAAAAATTTTCCCAGATTCAACTCAATTCCTCACAGAGAATTTTTTTCCTTAATACTACATAAGAAAATGGTGTGCCTTACAATGGAAGGTATCTTTTATTTTTAAAAACATGGTATCTTTTTGTCCTTACAAACTGCCCTCATGTGTTACTATGTAACTACAACAGAAAAGGAGGTAGGGAATAGAGAAAGGAAAGCTGGCATATGCAGTTTTAAACTACTCCGTTTTATAAAAATAGGAAACTGTGAACTTTTCATCAGATTTCTGATTCTACAACTAAATGATCCCCATGGTCCTGATTCCGTAACGTTTATTCATGCTCATAAATGCAGAACATAAATCTTACATATACACACTTCACAGCACTCCACGTGAGTAACGGTCATGTTACCGCACAGGAAAAGTGACGTTCAAGGAAAAAGGATGACGAAAACCGCATACTTTCATTTAAACACAAAAACTTTAAAATATTTGTCTATTGAACAAAGATCAGAGGCAAGAATATTTTTATTAAAAATATTAAACTTTTAGGACTGGGCGCGATGGCTCATGCCTGTAATCCCAGCTACTTGGGAGGCTGAGGCACGAGAATTGCTTGAACCCAGCAGAGGTTACAGTCAGTCAATATTGCAGCACTGCACTCCAGCCTGGGCAACAAAAGCGAGACCCTACCTCAAAAAAAATAAAAATATTAAACTTTTAAGAGAAATACTAGATAAGTAACTATCACTCAGGGCAATTCAATACATACTAACACATTTGCAACTTTTCTGTAAATATAAAATTATTCCAACGTAGTTTACAAAAGTAAATATATACATACATATTAACAATTTCAGTGACAATTTTTTTGGTGTTTTAATCTCAACAAATGGGTTGTCCAGAAACATTAAAGAAAAATATGTGAAACATTTACAGCATCAAGCATCTTTGGCAATTACCATAATCACAATTAGCCACTCTGAACTGGATGCACTACAAATTTTTAAATGTTTTACAAATAAGGAAACTGAATTTGCCAACCAATAAATGCATTCCACTTCTGCCAATACCGTTGGAAATGTAAAGGATAATCAAGTCAATGAATCAGCATCTTAAAATGTTTCTTGAGCATAATCAGCTTAATGAGGACACCAATTTACTCAGAGAACATTTAAAAATGATTGAATATACACATGGGTTCAGCATCAAAACCAAAACAGGTACCATGCCAGAAAATTCCATCATGACCTTCTAGATGTATAACTTTGTAATTTACTTTCACGCGCACTGTTCGTAGGATAAAACGAGCTATACCATTAGATAAAAGAACTCCAGATCTTCCCATTTTTAAATAATACTACCTACACCATTTGAAGCTAAACTTAGACATACAAAGTTCATCATGCTAACAATATCAAGCACATTTTTTCGATAGAGGTCAGGGACATGATGACTACAAAATTTCATGTCATATCATGCAAGAATTGCAACTACCTTTGTCCTACAGCAAGGGGGGATGTGCATAAGAATTCAAAATTTCTGGAATTTTATTACTAAGTCTTCTTGTATAAAATATGGAGATGATATTTTCTGATTATTTAATATAAGCAATGCACTATGCTAGGAGAATTTTTAAAAAGCAGCTCCTTTCCTCAAGAAAACCAAAATAAAGGGGAAAGAAACACAGAACTTCATTAACACGTGGCAGAACATGGTGTTAGAGGAATCTTATGAGAATACAAGGATGATAAAACTGAGAAGTATATTAAACCATAACTACATTTGCACTAATGTAGGTGAAAAACAGTCTCTCTGGATTAAATGGGTCACTAGGAATAAGTATTTTATTTTCGTTATCTGTAACATGCTTTAAATGTTGACAAGTTTTCATATTTAATATACTCTACCCTAATAGCCAAAAATTTTTGTTTGTCTACAAAAGTGATCCTTCATTAAAGGGCCTTTAAAATACTCAAGATTCTAGGCTGGGCGTTGTGGCTTATGCCTGTAATGCCAACACTTTGGGAGGCCAAGCCGGGTGGATCACTTGAGGCCAGGAGTTTGAAACCAGCCTGGCCAACATGGTGAGACCCTGTCTCTACTAAAAATACAAAAAAGAAAATTGCCAGGCATGGTGGCATGTGCCTGTAGTCCCAGCTACTCAGGAGGCTGAGGCATGAGAATCACTTAAACCCTGGAGACGGAGGTTGCACTCCAGCCTGGCAACACAGCAAGACACTGTCTCAAATATATATATATATATATATATCTTTTTTTCAAGTATCTCAAAGGTTCTTATAATAGTAAAACCAAAATAGCCAAATAAATGCATCAGTCCATGAAGGTAAAATGATTTTTAAGAACAATCATGGCTAATACTGAAGAATTCTATTACTTGTTAGCATACTAGGCTACAATATGACACACAGAAGAAAAAAACAAAAAAAGCTATGTTCAATGAAGTGTTTTTTTTTGTTTTTTGTTTTTGTTTTTGATGTTTTTTTTTTTTTTTGGAAACAGGGTCTTACTCTGTCACCCAGGGTAGAGTGTACTGGCAGTTCACTGCAGCCTCTACCTCCCAGATTCAAGTGGCCCTCCCACCTCGGCCTCCCAAACAGTTGGGACTATAGGCACATGCCAACATGCTCAGCTGATTTTTGTATTATTCATTCATTCATTCATTCATTCATTTTGCAGAGACAGCGTTTCACCATGGTTTGAGACCCAGGCTGGTCTCAAACTACTGGAAATCAAGCAATCCTCCCGCCTTGGCCTGCCAATGTGCTGGGATTACAGGCATGAAGCCACTGTGTCCAGCCTGCAATTAATTTTTTAATTAAGCTTTTATAAAACTTGAAATATATAAATTCTACATATACATCTTTTAGAACTTTCAGAAATTGAACCTACCACTGTAACTACTACTTCATCAGGAAAGAGAACATTACCAACACCTCAGAAGCCACCCTCATAAGTCCTCAGTAACCTCCAATGCTAACAACCATTATGACTTCTAGCACCACAGATTAGTTCTGCCTGTTTCTGTATGGTCACTTTACAACATGGGAAAAGCAATTTATTTAAATGAGGTCACAGAATATGTACACTTTCTTATGTCTTCTTTGGTTTCACATTGTGAACTTCATCTTTTTTGCTATAGAAAGCAAAATACCACACAGAATTTCTCCATTTATCTTTTTTCTTCGTATATATTTATTTTTATCTGTTTATTTATTTTTGAGGCAGGGTCTCGCTCTGTCACCCAGGCTGGAGTGCAGTGGCTTGAACATGGCTCACTGTAGCCTTGACCTCCTGGGCTCAAGTGATCCTCCCACCTCAGCCCCCCAAGTAGCTGGGAACACAGGTTCACACCACTGCACCCAGCTAATTTTAAAAATTTTTTATAGAGATGACATCTAACTATGTTCCCCAGGCTGGTTCAAACTCCTGAGCTGAAGCAATCCTCTCACGTTGGCCCCCCAAAGTGCTGGGATTACAGGCCTGAGCCACTGCACTCGGCCCCTTTTAATGTTTTTGTTTTGTTTTGTTTTTGGAGATGGAGTTTCACTCTTGTGCGCATCTCGGCTCACCACAACCTCCACCTCCCGGGTTTAAGCAATTATCCTACCTCAGCCTCCTGAGTAGCTGAGGTTATAGGCATGCGCTACCACGCCCAGCTAATTTTGTATTTTTGGTAGAGATGGGGTTTCTTCATGTTCGTCAGGCCGGTTTCAAACTCCCGACCTCAGGTGACCCGCCCACCTTGGCCTCCCAAAGTGATGGGATTACAGGAGTGAGCCACCGCACCCTGCCCCCTTCTAACTTTTGATGAACATTTTGTTTTATTCTAGTTTGATGCAAGCACAAATAATGCTGCTATAAACACTTTTGGCATATTCTTTGGGGCACAGATGTGTGTGTTTCCGTTGGATCTATACACCTGGTGGTAGAACTGCTGGGTCAAAACTTCCAGCAATTTTACTCCCATTAGCAGGGTGTATAAATTGCAATTTATACTTCCACTAGCAGAGTTGTCCAGTTGCTCTAGACTTGGGGTTATCTTTTTCATTTGTTCTAACGGTAAGAATGTAATAATACAACTGTGGCTTTAATTTGCACTTCCACCATATGATTTTGAGAGCCTTTTAAGAGGCTTATTTTATTGTCCAAATGAGCATCTTCTTTTGTGAATTGCTTCTTCAAGTCTTAGATCTTTGGCTGTGGGAAGGCAAGAG
Source organism: Macaca fascicularis (assembly GCF_037993035.2). Lineage (NCBI taxonomy): Eukaryota > Metazoa > Chordata > Mammalia > Primates > Cercopithecidae > Macaca > Macaca fascicularis. Next base: position 139,386,846 of record NC_088381.1, on the reverse strand, counting down.
GGAGGGAGTGTGAGGCTTTTATTGATTTGTAGCTCTTTAAGTATTGTGGTTATGAGTGTTCTGTTGGTTGTACATGCTGCAAATATTTCCTCCCACTCTGTAGCCTGCCTTTTTTTCTCTTAATTTTTATTTTGTTGAAGAGAAATTCTTAATTTTAATGTTCAACTTATCAATGTCTTCCTTTTTCTAGTTAACCTCAATGACACTCAAACACTACCTCCAAATGTCAAAAAAAGGACTGTTTAGACTAATTCAACTGGTATTAGCAAGTTTATAATAGATATTTTAAAGTTTATGCAAAGATTTTAATTTCTAACAAATTTGGTATAATTCTTCAATAAAAAAGAACCTTTGGGCTTATTTTAATGAGAAATGGTTAGGAACTGAATCCCTGGTTTCTGGTGGGACACATCGTGAAGAAATTGAGAATCTAAGTAAATGTGATACAAAACAAACCAAAAAAGGCCCCTAAAACAAATTACAGCCCTGAATATCTCATAACTAAAATTAGGGCAATGATTATTTAGCACATCAATTACTTTTTTTTTTTCCTTTTGCTAATTTCTATTGCTACCCTATTTCACATCCTGAAATGAGAACCAAAAATAACTGAGGAAAATAAAGCTGTTAGATTGATAATTTAAGATATGATATTTGCATAACAAATTACCATATTATGATACAATTATATATTCCTTAAATGAGAACTTGCTTGACAGGATGAGGCATGCAAAGCAGCAAAGTACTTTAAAAACTTCAGAAAAAGTCTGGTCAACAATACACAAGCAGATGTTGTGCTTATATAAATTACATACATAGGAACAGTTTCCTTTTCTCTCTCTGTATAAATATATATATATTTTTTGAGACAGGGTCTCACTGTGTCAAACCAGGCTGGAATGCAGTGACATGATCACAGCCTACTACAGCCTCAACCTCCCCAGGCTCAGGTGATCCTCCCACCTCAACCTACCAGGTAGCTACAGGCATGTGCCACCACCTTTTCTATTTTTATAATCTTTGATTAAACCAACAATCTACTAATCAAGTTTTATTTATAATAAAAGCATCAAAATGACTTGATGAATGTGGGAAAGAATTGACCCTGCAAACCATGGTTTAAATGTTTCTTTTAATGCAATAACAACTTGAGGAATATACCTTTTCTTGTCACTTGTTAGGTTAGTGTTAATGACAAATCATATAAACCCTATCATTTGAAGAATCTGAAGTATCCCAATTTTCCCAAAATGCTTTTCAGCAAAAGTATGCAATACTACATCATCAAAAATTAATAAATTAATATAAGCCTTGTAAAGAACATTTGATAACCTATGGTTAAACAGCATAAACAAAAAGCCTACTTCATCCTGTCCTGACTAGTCACAAACAGCAACACCTCACTTACCAAGAAAGGTCCATCTGAAAAATTCTACTCACCACATCATGGACTAGAAAAAGCAGCAAAAGAGTTGGTAGGCAAATTACATGAAGAAAAAACAAAAACTACCCAAACTCAAGATTGTTCCACAACATCCATATAATTCTGAAAATAGTAGAATATGTATTGCACAGAATACTGTTTATTCAGCTCATAGACAATGCTCACTGCACACACAGATTCACACTTACAGACTCCTCAGATGAATTTCAGGGCCCCCAGTTTGGAGGAGCACTAAAACAGATGTTACAGAGTTTATGTACTTTCCTTAGAGAAGAGCTCTTGGGGAATTTACTGAGAAGCACTTCACTATTTTTTTTCAAACATGATTCTTATAGCCTTATTCATGATCATTTCACAAAAGCAATAAACCAAAAAGGGAATGGAAGTGGAACCACTGCCAGAATCAGGCATGCTAACAGCAGAAACGGAATGCCTGAAAGAGACGTAAGCAGCCTTACACCACTCAATAGTCGTTGCTAGCTTCCCTGTAATTCCAAACCCATATGAAAATTACAGTTCATACAATGGCTTTGTTATCAAGAAAAGATTGTAATTTTAAGTGTACCTAAAATAAGATTTCTCAGAAAAGGTTAACATAGAAAATTTAAAGCTTAAAGAGGAAACTCCACCAAAGAGGTATAAAGATGGCAAATACATGAAAGATGTGTGAAACCACCATTAGCCATTAGGGAGATGAAAATTAAAGGCATAAGAAGATCCTGCTCACACCTACTAAAATGGCCAAAATTTAAAATACTGGCAATACCATGTGGTGGCAAGAATGGGAAATGGGAACTCTCCAACATTGCTGGTGGGAACAAAAAATGATGCGGTCACTCTTGAAAGTGGTTTGGCAGTTTCTCATAAAGCACTTACCCTATGACCTGGGCATCTATCTAGAGAAAGGAAAGCTTACATTAACAGAAAAATCTGGACACAAATGTTTATAGCAGCTCTATTCACAATCACTCAAAACTGGAAACAACTCAAGTGTCCTTCAACAGGTGACTGTATAAGCAAATTGGTATATCCACACAATGGAATATCCTGCAATAAAAAGGAAATACTGATAACATGCAACAGCTTGGATGAATCTCAAAGGCAAGCTTAGTGAAAGCAGCTAGTCTTGGAAGATTATATACTGTATGGTTCCATTTATATAACATCCCAATTTATTAAGTTAAGTGACATTCTTTAAAAGAAAAAACTACAGGAATGGACAGCAGATCAGGGGTTGCCAGGGATTATGGGCAGGCAAAGAGGTGACTATAAAGGGATAGCATGAGGGAGTTTTAGGGGGTTACAAAACTCTTCTGAATCTTTATTATAATGAAAGTCACAAAAATCCATACATGTGTTTAAATTCCTGGAATTGTATACGTATATGATCATTTAGAACAGTATAGGCCAGGTGTAGTGGTTCACACCTGTAATCCCCAGCACTCTGGGAGGCCAAGGGAGAAGGATTCCTTGAGTCTAGGAGTTCAAGACCAGCCTGGGCAATATAGCAAGACCCCATCTTAATAAAAATAAATAAAACTGTAGGATTTTTTTGGTTTTTTTTGAGACAGAGTTTTGCTCGTCACCCAGGCTGGAGTGCAGTAGCATGATCTCAGCTCACTGCAACCTCCGCCTCCTGGATTCAAGCGATTCTCCTGCCTCAGCCTCCTGAGTAGCTGGGATTACAGGCATGCGCCACCATGCCCAGATAATTTCTGTATTTTTAATAGAGGTGGGTTTCAACATGTTGGCCAGGATGGTGTCAATCCCCTGACCTCATGATCCGCCCGCCTCAGCCTCCCAAAGTGCTGGGATTACAGGCGTGAGCTACTGTGCCCGGCCCAGGATCATTATTAAAGGATCCTCTTTTTATTTTAAGATAACAACATTAATGGAGAAAAAGAGGGACAATTTATAATGATAAAAGGGTCATCAGTGAAATATAACAATTAAAAACCTACATGCAACCTAACAACAGAACACCAAAACAAATGAAACAAAAACAAACAGAACTGGAAGGAGAGGGACAATTCATCAATAATTGAAGACTTCAAAATCCCAGTCTAAATAATTGATAGAACAACCAGACAAAATATCAGCAAGGGTATAAACACTAGACAGTATAATTAACCATACTGACTTAACTGACATCTATAGAAAACTTCATCCAACAACAGCAGAATACACATTTTTTTTAAGGTCCAGGTTAGACCATTTGCAATGTCACAAAACAAGTCTCAAATTTAGAAGGATCAAAATAATATAAAATATGTTTGCTGATTACAAAGAATTAAAATTAACAATCAAAAGAAATTTGAGAAATCTCCAAATACTTGAAAATCAAACAATAACATCCAAACAACCCATGGGTCAAAGAAAAAAAAATCACAAGCAAAATTAAGAAATATATTTATTATCATTATTATAATTTTTATTTTTAGACATGGAGCCTCACTATGTTGCCCAGACTGGCCTTGAACTCCTCGGCTCAACGATCCTCCTGTTTCAGCTTCCTGAGTAGCTGGGACCATAGGCATACGTCACCACACCCAGCTCAAAAATTTAAAAATATCTTACACTGAATAAAAACAAAAATAAAACATCAAAATTTATGGGATGCAGCTAAAGCTGTGGCTAAAGACAATTTTATAGTTTTTTTTTTTTTTTTTTTTAAGACAGGGTCTTGCAGGCTAGAGTGCAGTAGCATGGCTAACTACAGCAGTCGCAAGCAATCCTCCCAACTCAGCCTCCCAAGTAGTTGGGGCCACAGGCACATGCCACTAAACCCAACTGATTCTTGTTTTTTTTTTTTTTTTTTTTTTGTAGAGACAGAGTCTCACTATGTTACCCAGGCTGGTCTCGAACTCCTGGCCTCAAATGATCCTCCCACCTTAGCCTCTCAAAATGCTGGGATTACAGGTGTGAAACACTGCTCACAGCTGAGAACTGTATAGCTTTAAACTTAAACTTATTTTAGAAAACAAGAAAGATCTCAACTGTCTTCACTTTAGGAAACTAAAACAGTAAAGTAACCCCAAGCAAGCTGAAAGAAAGAAGTTAAAGTTTAGAGTAAAACCCAATGAAACTGAAAATAGGAAAATAGTAAAAGTCAATAAAACCAAAAGCTGGTTCTTTGAAAAAGTAAATAAAATAGACAAACCTTTACTTAGATTGACCAAGAAAAAAAGAAAATTACCCCTCCCCAAATTACCAAAATCAGGAATAAATGAGGGAGCATCACTATTGACCCTACAGTATAAAATATATTTTAAATATATAAAAAGAAAATATAAAAACGGTATGCCATCAAATTAGACAAATTAGATAAAGTGGACAAATTCCTAGAGAGACATAAATAACCAATACTAACTCAAGAAGAAATAGAAAATCTCAATATACCTAAAATAAGAAATTGAATTACTAATTAAAAATCTTCCCACAAAGAAAATACCAGGCCTACATGGCTTCACCATGGAATTCTATCAGATACATAAAGAAACAATGCCAATTCTTCACAAACTCTTCTAGAAAACAGAGAAAGAGACAACACTTCCCAACTCATTCTATATTACAATACTAAAGCCAAACAAGAACATTACAAAATAAGAAAACAATGAACCAATATTCCTCAGGAATTTACAAACAAAAATTCTCAATTAAAAAATCCTCTGTCTGGGTGCAGTGGCTCCCACCTGTAATCCTAGCACTTTTAGGAGGCCACGGTGGGAGGATCATTTGAGCCCAAGAGTTCAAGACCACCCTGGGCCAGGCACAGTGGCTCATGCCTGTCATCCCAGCACTTTGAAAGGCCCAGGCAGGCAGATCACGAGGTCAGGAGTTTGAGAACAGCCTGGCTAAACACAGTGAAACCCCATCTCTATTAAAAACACAAAAATTAGCCAGGCATGGTGGTGCATGCCTGTAGTTCCAGCTACTTGGGAGGCTGATGCAGGAGAAAGCAGCCTGGGCAACATAGTAAGATCCCATCTCTACAAAAAATTTTAAAAATTGGCTGGATGAGGTGGCATGTGCCTATAGTCCCAGCTACTACTGAGGCTGAAGTGGGAGGATCATTTCATCCTAGGAGGTTGAGGCTACAATAAGCCAAGATCATACCACTGCACTCCAGCCTGGGTGACAGAGCAAGACCCTGTCTCGGGCAGGGCGGGGCGGGGCGGGGCAGGGCGGGGCGATCTCAATTAGATACTATGACCAAATGGGATTCATCCTAGCAAGTATGGTTTAACATCCAAAAATCAATTATCATAACCTCCAAAAGTCAATTAATACAACATATTAATAAAGGACAAAAAGCCACACAATTTTATCAATATATACAAGGCACCTGAAAAAATTTAATTCAACACCACTAATGATTTAAAAAGAAAAAAAAAAAAAGCCTTAGTAAACCAGGAACATAAGGGAACTTCCTCAGCCTGAACGAACATCATATCAACAGTAAAAGACTGAAAGCTTTCCCTCTAGCATCAGGAACAAAACAAGGACATCCACTGTCACCATTTCTATTCAACAATTCAATGAAGATTCTAACTGCTGCTAGAAGGCAAAACAAAATAAAACGGAACAAGAATTAAAGGCATCCGAATAGGACAAGAAGGTGTAAAACTGATAACCTTTCAAAGCCTCAATTCTAGAGATTTTTCAGTACTCACACACGCACTACCCAATCAGAGAACTCGCGTTTAAAAGCAAAAGCCCCTGTGCTATCGTACGGTAAAGACTGAATCATGGAGTCCCTTCAGGCTGGCCTGCCCACATTATCAGTATCAGGAGTATAAAGTTCCTTCATAATATTAAAAAACAAACAAAATGATGAATCTATCATTTAAGGAGTAACAGAAACAAATATTTGCTGAATTAAAATTTATCCATCATAAAATATCTGACCACGTGTTCCAAATACAAACACATGTGAATTTTCTTAATCCATTTGAATAAAATTATATAGGCTTTATAGTATCAGCTTCACTGCTAATAGAACATGCATAACCTTTGTTCTACTAACTGCTTTTAGATAAGAAACAATAATCCAAGTTTCCAGCCTGTGCTATATATTACGATGAGGGATACTTTGGTGATGATACTTTGTCAAAATACTTCTTTTGTTGTTTAATATTATGTCCTTGGAGAAACATAATGAAAGTCTCCTCAGTCACCCTGGTCAACCAATTTAATTGTTTCGCCAGTCCCTATAAGTCACATACACAAAAATAATTGAATTTGTATTGCTCACAAACATAGCAGTAGAACAAGACCTCCCACCTGCCCTAGTAGTTCTTCAATAACTATTTTTGCCAGGTGCAGGAGCTCACACCTGTAATCCCAGCACTTTGGGAGGGAGAGTGGGGAAAACCACTTGAGCCCAGGATTCAAGACCAGCCTGGGTAACATGGCAAAATCCCGTCACTACAAAAAATAAAACAATTGGAGGCGTGGAGGGTTGGGCACCTGTAGTGCTAGCTACTCAGGAGGCTGAGGCAGGAAAATTGCTTGGGCCCAGGAGTTCAAGGCTGCAGTAAGCTACAGAGCTACAGTCACGCCACTGCACTCCAGCCTGGGTGACAGAGCAAGACCCTGTCTCTAAAACAAAAAAATCTATGTTTCGGGGGAGGGATAAAGGGGCAGTCACCACAGACATATTCTTTTGATATAAATTGAGTTGGAATTTGGAGAACAGTTACAGAAGTAAAAGAGATCCCAGATTCTGCCTTCCAGGACAACAAAAAAGAAGGTAAATATATGAAAATGCCATTTACTGGTTGGGCACAGTGGCTCACGCCTGTAATCCCAGCACTCTGGGAGGCCAAGGTAGCAGAATTGCTTGAGCCCAGGAGTTTGAGACCAGCCTGGGCAATAGAGTGGGCCCCATCCCTACATTTAAAAAAAAAAAAAAATCTAGCCCGGCATGGTAGCACATGCCTATGGTCCCAGCTACTTGGGAAGCTGAGATGGATCGCTTGAGCCTGGGAGATTGAGGCTGCAGTGAACCACAACTGTGCCCTGGGAGACAGAGTGAGATCCCGACTCTGAAAAATAAGAGTGGCTTTCACTCACGAACGTTTTGACCAGTAAAGAGCTAATGCACGGGCCTGGTCCTATCATACAGTCTTCAAGTCTGAACCAGACAGCAGAGGTTGTTTATATCCAGAGTTTATATTAACATGATCTATATCCCAGAAAACTGCTATCTGCCTCAACAGATGTCCACACTATTAAATAGCTCTGTCAAGCTCTTTCAGAGTCGAAGATTTTTCTTAAAGAAAAGGAACACACTAAAATTATCACCTGTAAACCCCACGTCTGGCTCTTTTTTAATAGGGCATCAAGTTGACCCTTTATGCTGCTGGAAAAAAACATGGCTATATTGAAGATTAAAACTTCTAAACTAATAAAACCAACACCACAGTTCTAAATTCTCTCCTGCCTCATCTCCCCTTGAAACTTCAAGCAATCCACACTTGCTCCTTGCTGCCAAATCCTGCTGTAACTGTGCCATCAGGCTGCTAGCACGAAAAAATGAGTTACTATACCACCCTCTTTGCACTCAGCCCTGGCAGTAGCCAATATTTCCCAATGTAGCCAAACAAAGACCTTGTTGTCAGGGACAGGCGTCTCGGCCAATGCTGGCTGCCATGGTGCCCCGCCGTTACACAGGTTCAAATAGTCAGATCATTAGGTGACAGAGGGGAGACGGTGCTGACAGACTTGGATTAGCAGAAACAGTAGAGTATTTTTCCCACACACACAACCTGAACTATAATAAAGGAGGATTATCAGGTAAATTCTCATAATTCTCTTCATTTACAATTTACTGAAAATGTAGCCTACAAATGCCAACTCTTCATGGAGGGAAGAAGGGTGTGTGTTTGTGTGTGTGTGTGTGTGTGTGTGTGTGTGTGTGTGTGTGTGTGTGTGTGTGTGTGTTTGAAATAAAACATCAGGCCTGAAACAGTGGCTCACGCCTATAATCTCAGCACTTTGAGAAGCCAAGGCAGGCTGAGCACTTGAGCCCAGGAGTTCAGGATCAGCCTGGGCAACACGACAAAACCCCATCTCTACAAAAAATACAAAAATTACCCGGGTGTGGTGGCATATGCCTGTTGTCCCAGCTACTTGGGGGGTTGAGGTGGGAGGATTGCTTGAGCTCAGGAGGTCAAGGCTGCAGTGAGCCGTGATTGCCCGCCCCACTGTACTCCAGTCTGGGCGACACAGTGAGACTGTCTCAAAACAACAATCAGGTTGGCTCCCTAATACTATCGCTTATATTGCTTCTAGAGCACTTATTACAGTTCATATGTCCGTATTTGTTTCATGTCTCTTCCACTAAGCCATTAAGTTCCATGAAGATAAGTACAGTGTCAGTTTGGAGAAATACAGTGTCCCCAGAGCCTAGGCCTGACACATAGAAGGGACTCAAGGGGAAAAAGAAGAATGAATGATGATCACCAAAAGGAACAATTGGAATTTAAACTTCAGAGAACTGTGCCCAAAGACAGCTCAGAGTTTCCGAGAGCCACATTTAGTTTGCTTGAGTATTCTGCTATAATGAAGGAAAAACAAAATTGAAATTAAGAGACCGCTGAAAATCAACTAGTAGTTGACATTTCCTTTCCAACAAGTTAGAAATATATTAATAGGTGGATTTAATTTATTTTTGTTTTTAAATATCGATGTCCTGTTTGAAGGGAGGACTCTGAGGATTAAAAAGGGTAACTACTTAAGCACTCAGTGATATACAGAGCATTATAAAAAATTAGGATATGATAAATATCATTGCTACTAAGTTACATAAACAAACTTCCCAGTATCAGGAACAAGCATGTTCATTCCTATTAAACTGCTACCTTTGAAAATGTTCTCTACGATGTATGTACAATATTAGGCAGCTAATACCTAAGGTCATCTGAATAAAGAAATTCTACTTTTTATAGATTCAGCATTTATGTTACTATGAAAAGTAACTATTGCAAGCAATTATTTTGCTTTTGTTCAAACAGGTGTACAACAAAGAAAAAATGATAAATGCTTCAAAATGTTCAAGTGTTTCAAATAATGTCGCTGTATGACACTTTGTGGGAGCTAGTTAATGGCACAGCAATCTTGGAGATGTTCACACATTACCTGTGTGGGCAATGCAAAAATATTCACAGAGGTCCTCTGTTGGAAACACATCAATTATTATAATAACATGGACAATATATCCTCTTATAAATACAAGTTAAAAAATCCACATTTTCTTTTTTAAAAATACTTATTTTGATGTAAAAAAATAACATTATAGACACAGTCACAAAATAATATATAATTTTGTGTTGCTGAAAAGACATAATGTTAAGCACTGACACCATTAAAAGGTATCAGCCTCAAGGAAACTATTATACAAAGGTGTTGGTTAAGATAATAATTATTAAGACTACAAGAAAAGTGGTGTCCAGAAATAAATACATGTTTTCCTACATCAAAATAAATGCCTAAGTACCATTGTTAAATCATGAAGAAAAAAAAATTGTCCTTCAAGGTTTTTTTTAATGAAATGAAAATAACTTATTACCACTTTGTTTCAATTTTAGTGGAAATTTTAGGCAATAATTTACATCTATGCAAGCTCAATATATGTTCACTTCTCAGATAATTAAAAAGTCAGCAATAACCTTCTCTACTCCAATCTTACCCTATTAACGTATCTGTTTAACACACTCTATGTAAACCTTACACTTGTGTGTGATGAGGCTTGAAAGAATCCCTCCATGTTTTGATAACTGATTATTTGCTTGCATAAATGAATAATGTTAAGTTGCAACGTGTGATAAGCTGACTTCCAGCCCTGTGAGAGCTGCCGCTAGTCTTACCTTTCTCGTCTGTAGGTTTAACAACATTTACAAGCCTGTCCAACCCACAGCCCATGGGCCACATGCAGCCCAAGACAGCTTTGAATGTGGCCCAACACAAATTCATACACTTCTTAAAACATTATGAGATTTTTGGGCGATTTCTCTTTTTTTCTTTTTCTTCTTCTTCTTCATCTTTTTTTTTTTTAAAGCTAATCAGCTGTCATTAGTGTTAGTGTACTTTATGTGTGGCCTGAGACAATTCTTATTCTTCCAGTGTAGCCCAGGGAAGCCAAAAGTGCACATCCCTGATTTACGCAGTCTCCAGAGGAAAAATTCCTGACTCACCTAAATCACACTGAAGAATATATCAGTACGATGGTCTTATTACCTTAAAATTAACCTGTTAACTTTTCTTTCCACGTTCTCTAACCTTTCCTAGTCAAACTGGAAAATATCCAATAAAATTAGTGTAGAGAAACCAGACTCAATTCTATAATGAATAATCTCTCATCTTCTCATGAATTTCCTGGAAGTAATGAGCGTGGACTGAAGAAGTAGATTGAAGAAGCACACCGAAGAAGCACACAGACTGGGTCCCAAGTTACAAGCACTGACTTCATCTAGCTTCAAAGGCATACTGCCTTTCAGAGTCTAAAACAGAGTGATGTGCATCATAAGAGATAGCCTATCAGATCCCTAGGCCCCAAATATACCAAAGGTCAGCTTTCAAAAGGCAATGTCTATTTTTAAACGAATATAAGTTGGGTTCTAAATTTGACCTCCATGTAAACGATCAACTGGGAAGGAATGTCTGGCTGGACTCCTAAGCAGTTTAAGTTGCTTGCGGAATGGTCCAAACAAAGTTCATTTTATACACAACACACAAAGCTTCTCTTAGCAGCAGGCGTCTTCCACAGAGGCAAGAGCAGCAGCTGTGAACAAGGAGCCATCCTGCAGCTGAGGAGCCTGGAATTCACTTCTTCACATAACTGATAAAAGCAGGCCATTCTCCACTAAGATGGTCTGGGGAAACCAATTTCCGAGTGCTCAGTATAAAAGAATGAGCATGTTTTATGAAAAACAGAGCATATTTTCAATGGCGTGCAGAGTACATGAATACCATCCAGAAGAAGATGCCAACAAAAACCTACAGGATTTTCAAGCTTCTTCACAGTACTCCTCTCTTCACAAAGTACAAGTTCACAGCCCACACTGACCAAAAAAGTCTCAATGACAATGAAGAAAGTTTTCTTTTGAATTTTGCGTTCAGAAACAGGAAAATAAAGGAAAACCATGAATTTCCTATTATAACATCTCTTAGAGATGATTATGGCACCAACTGATAATTTTGAAAATTTTCATTGTTCTCAATTTTGAAGAAGCCTCAAAGCACTGGGAACTTTTACAGCTTTTTAAAAATTATTTTTCAAGGGTACTACAACAGTGGTATAAGGTTGGCGCTAGTCTACCGTACTACTTGGGAAATTATGTACTATCAATTTTAATATCCACATTTGAAAAAAATCACTTCCAGGACAGAGTGAAATGCTAAAACAAATACACCTCTGAAAACACATCTATAAATATAGAACTACATAAATTATACATATATTTAAGCCAAAATAATAGTAATTCAGTAAACTCCATTTGATAAACTATTAATAATCAGTAATGAAAGTGAAAATAGCAGATATGCCCATTTGTACATTATCACTAACAAGGTCTGCCTTCTCTCATTAGCCTGCAGTTCTGGCCCCCTCCACCGCGCCTAAAGATAAACCAAACAGTGAGTCAGGGCAGAGCAAAGCCAGACATCTCCTTTTCTAGATATCTGAACCATCAGACTTTAAGATTCAAAAAGTGTCGACCATGAAAAGTGAAAGCATAGCATCTGCATCAAAAGCCTTGATTTCATGATGGTCCTAACACACTGTGGATGGGGTGTATGTGTATGTGTATGTATCTGTCTGTCTCCTCCACTTCCCCGGAAAATCCTAAAGGTAAAGACTACTCTTGTTCTCTTTTGCAGCTCTAGAACCCAGCACATAGCAGATATTCAAGTGTTAAATGAACAACTTGAGCAATTGAATACAGATCTCCTACACTCAGTCTTCCAATGACAGATAGATAGAGTTCTCAATTATGCCCTGGTATCCGCATGAAGTCCAGCTCATTCAATATAACAAAGCACGGTGGAAAACTGCTGTTCCTCACCTCATTCTTTACCTCTGGGATCCGTAGATCTAACTTCCTCATGTCCCCAGTGGCTGAGCAGAGTGAAAGTGGACACTGGAGAGCTCTAGGTAGTCTTCCTTTCTCCTCTTCCTGCTCACCCATGCACACTCATTCATTACATATTTAATAGGTACCTACCATGCCCTACACACCATGCATGGATGCCAGGAATAGCTCTAACACACCATAGAAACTGCCCTCCAAGAATTTATCACTGAGAAAAGCAGAGAAGTTACTGCAATGCAATGTGCAAAAATTATGGATATACAGAATGCATGCTTCCTATGAGAAGTCAGGCACTGTTTGGAGTAGTTACAGGAACTATCTCATTTTCTCCATATCACCACTGCTGAACTTCCTGTGATGCGGTAGGCAGAGACCAGGGAACATTCAGTAGGAACACCTAAGCCACTAAACCAGCCAGGAGCACCTGAGCCACTAAACCAGTCAGAAGGTGATGAGGAGGGGAGGGAAAATAGCATGTACGTGAAAAGAAGGTTGAGCAGAAGACATGAAAACTGAAGGATCAACAGAAGTTTCCCGGTTGAAGGGGAGTAAGCAGAACTTTTCATGTAGAGAACTTACCAGGCAGAAAATCCAGAGGGAAGAAAGACCACTACGCCATCAGAAGATCATGGCAGAATTTGGTACTGGATGAGAGTGTAGCTACCCAAAGCAGTTCTTAATATGCACAAATTTATTAATTTGTAGCATGTAATATCAATCTTGTTCTATTTTTAAACGCCAAATAATATTTATAGATTTAAAAGATTACTTACTGGAGAGTAATAACGGCGCATTAAGAATTTTACGAGAGCACAGAAATGACCTGGGAAATAATTTGTCCAAAGCAGAAATATTTCTTTAAAATACTCTTACGTAACACCCTTCACTCTAAATTTTGGCAAGATGGTTAGGCAGATTCACGACTTAAAAAATAAAAGTTGTATTTGATGGCAGAAAGTCAACTTTTTCAAACTCAATTTCCACTCCCCTCCCCTGATTTTATTTGGGCTGGCAAAGTGCCCATTTAAACACCACATTTGAGCCTCCCTTGAAGACATCAGTGGCCAAGGAGTTTCAACTAGAAGTCAATGGGTAGAGATTCCAGAAAGTCTCATTTGCCTGTTTTCCTTTCCCCTCTTCTTGCAGACAACTAGGCTGCAGCTCCTGTGGATTTGCGGACAAAGGCTTTACACTGAAAAGGCTGAAAGCCAGGATCCTGGGTCCCTTCCTGATGACTTGACAGAACCACCACCCGAAGTGGTTTCCCAACAGAAAATCAAACCCTGTATAGTCAGATACCTGTTCCTACTAGTCAAACAGAAATTTCATTGCAGATGCTGGAGAATATTTAAAGTACACATGGTAAGATTTGGCAAAAAAACTGTTGCAAATACATTTAGGGTATTAAAAATATTTCATGATTCACTATCTTTTTCTGTCTAAATCGCACATCCGTATGATTATGAAACATCTTTTTAAATCAAAATAAATGTTTTCCAATGTTTTCTTTGGGCAGGAAAGACATCCAGTTCTTGAAACATCTGATCTACTCTGGGTGCTGAATTAGGGAGAGTGAGTAGGGCCAACAGAAAGATCTCTGGAGAGAGGGTGTATGGGCAATGTGGGGGAAAATGGAAGTTAAACATCAACAACAACAAATGCAAGCAATTTACAAAAGTTTCCTTGTGTTTTTACAAGCCAGGTGAACTGTCAGATAAGAATCAGTTTGGGGGTCTATGCCCTAAACCAGCGGTCCCCAATCTTTTTGGCAGCAGAGACTGGTTTCGTGGAAGACAATTTTTCCACACTCTGGAGGCAGCAGGGAACGGTTTCAGGATAATTCAAGTGCATTACATTTATCATGCACTTTATTTTTATTATTATTACATAATAAAAATACATAATAAAATCATTATACAACTCACCATAATGTAGAGTCAGTGGGAGCCCTAAGCAGGTTTTCCTGCAACTAGAATGTCCCATCTGGGGGTGATGGGAGACAGTGACAGATCATCAGGCATTGGATTCTCCTAAGGAGCACACAACCTAGATCCCTCACATGCACAGTTCGCAATAGAGTTTGCACTCCTATAAGAATCTAATGCCACCACTGATCTGACAAGAGGCGGAGCTCAGGTGGTAATGGGCAATGGGGAGAAGCTGTAAATACAGATGAAGCTTCACTTGCCTGCTCACTGCTCACCTCCTGCTGTGCAGCCCCAGTTCCTAACAGGCCACAGCAAGTACCAGTCCGTGGTTCAGGGGTTGGGGACCCCTTCTCTAAATGAGTATCTGGTTGCCACTGCCCATCATCACAGGATTTCATGGACTTAACTGTAATAGTATTCTTCTTCTACTGATATTCTGTCATTTTATTTTTAAAAGGTAGAACTGCTTTATGGCAACTCACCTGATAAGTGAGACACATTATTTTATTTGTTTTTTGTGGAAACATTATTGTACCTCTTTCTCTACCCCCACCCTCCAAAATACCTAAAGGATTATGGGCAATGAATTACACTCATCTAAACATACTAATTCCACAGGGCTGGGATGAAGTAAGGGAAGGGGAATTCCTGTCTTTGTGCAAAATCAGACGTCTACTGACTGCAGAAGAGTCAGGATCATGTTCTCTACTCTAACTTAACTCTTAAGTATAGGTTTTGTTTAAAGCTAGAAACAAAATCCAAATGGAGGCATTAAGCAAAGATATTCCATTTCCATTTTCAGTCTGTTCACTTTTTTAAAAAATGATTATTCCTATTTCAAATATTGGTTGCCAAACTTACAATAAGTCTACTGTCAAGTCTCTGCTACCTGACAACTGTTGAATTCCTACTGTATGGTAAGTTGTTACACAAACATCAGTTTTCTGGGATAGCAAAATGAGTATCATGTCCAGATTCAAACCTAGACTTCAAACCTGATTCTAATAATCACCAACTGCAGGTAAAACCTTGCAGATTAATTTCCCTCTCTCGGGCCCCAGTTCCTAAAAAATCATAAAATGAAAATAATGCTTGGCCCTTCTGATACACTATGAAATCATTCCCCTTCTAACATTTTTGGAAACATTAGTGTTAATATATATAAAGAACCTAGCAAAATGTTTGACACATAATGGGCATTTTATAATTGTTAATATGATGCTAATTACTAAAGGTGTTTTAAATATTTAAGTAGCTATTTATTTGAGTATCAAAGATAAAAGATGAAAAAGTTAAAAAACGAAAAAAAAAGATGAGAAAGTTAAAAAAAAAAAAAAGCTGTCCAACTAAAAGCATCAAACAAAATAACAAAAAGAGAGGCAGAGTGACTTTTAAGCAACAGTGTCCTCTCAGCTGCTGCCTGAAACACCTGTAGTGATGGGAACTCACGAGCTCAAAGGGCAACTCCACCATTCATTCAAGGCTGCATTAAGACATACGGAGGCTAGTGACTATTGTATGTGTCCATTTCTGCACCAGGCTAGAGGAACACAAACAATGATGACACAGCCCCTTGCTTTTGAGGAATCCACAGCTTCCTCATATGAACAAACACAGTACAGACATGAGCAACCAAAGAGGCGAACACAGGGTGCTACAGAGTGCACAGGTGGGGCATGCAGCCCAACCTAGCAATGTCAGAGGGAAGGAGTAAAATCTTACAGGTAACAGAGAGCACAGTGTATCAGAAGGGCCTAGTTCCAAACAGGAAGTGATAGATGATATGGTTGAGCAAGGTTCCCATCACAGCGCTTGAAGGCCACATGAAGACTCCTGAACTTTCTCCAGTGAGCTGTGAGGAGCTTTGGAAATGTTTTAAGCAGGAGAGTGACATGGTTAGACATGCTTTCTGTATAGAAACTCTGGTGGCAATGCAGAAAATGAAATGGGTGGGATGGGATGGTAAACCAGTAGTCTAGGTCAGAATAAGGCTACAGAAATGTAACTCACCATTTTAAATTTGCCCAAATTGTTAAAATTACAATAAAGCTAGGCCTCCCTTGATTTCTGCAGAGGTTTTATACAAAATGTAATCTCCCAACAATTATCAATGGCTCCAGAAGAATAGAATCAAGTGGTCTAGTTTTGAAGTCTCATGATGCATGATACAATGTTGTAAGCAACACTGTACATGAAAGATGAATTAGGAGACATTTTCATGAAGAGCAATGTGCGCACAAAGAGCAACGTGCAACTTCACCCTAAAATACCACAGAGTATGTTGCCCACTACCAGTTTCATGCTCAAATGCCTCTAATTATAATCATCTGTTATTAACAAAAGAAAAACTGTACCCCAAACATCTATAAGTTTTCTGCATGGTGTGAGTAAACTATCATCTAAAACAAATATTTATATTTAGGTAAAGAATAAAATTCTAATAGCCCTCAAATTCTGACCACCTTTAAGACTTTTCTCCCCCCAAAGACTTGAATGTCTTTGGCCTGCAAGTATGAAGTCACTTATCAAAAAGAGACAGTAAAACAAATCTCTGGATATCATAAAGGATCATATCTGCGCTTAGCTGTCGGCTGAAATTGTTCGTAAAAAGGAAGAATACCACACAAGTTGTCTGGCTGACTATGAGTTGGCTGCTGCCTGTGCATTCACATACACACAAAAATGTGTATAAACATGAACATCCAGGCACAAATATCCATCTGGACAGGATGTTAACACCATTCCTCAATTCCTTACAGGTCCTATTCTCTTCCAGAAGTATAAAATCTACCAACTGGTTAAAAGCACTTCAATTTGGATGAGAGGGAGACAAGGTGGAAAGGGGTCAATTCTTTGAACCCAAACAAGGACTCATCTCCATAAGATCATTCAGAAAGCTTAAGAGGTTAAATACATCAGAGCCTTAATTCATCCCTATGAAAAAAGTACTAAATTCTTCTCTCCTTGAACCTAATCCTGTCTAAGTCTTTCTTTGGATTTGGTCCCCTGGCACAGGTTTAATGAGGCGCATTGCCACACACTTTTACTGACAGAGATGTACTCAGGGAAAGAGTGGCAACAAAAAGTGGCTACTTACACCATACTGACTTGGGAAAAATTGGCAGAAGAAATGTTCTGGTGGCATAATGAATCCTCGAACTGAGACTGTTCCCATTCTTTCCTTGGTCGAGACTGGGTAATTACTTAAATCCAGCACTTGATTTTGAAGCTTCTACACCTCTGGTCAAAATATCTTTCACTATTTCATTTGGTCTTCCCAATCCCTTCCCTCTCAGTCTTTCACGCCATTTAACTAGGGGATCCTATAGCTAAAAGCTGAAGAGCAAAGGCTGTATAGCCAGACCCTGTAGATTCGAATCCTTAGTACTTACCTACTCTCTGTGCCTGTTTCCTCTCCTGCCCATCAGGACCAGCTTCTCAGGGTTCTCCTGAGGATGACACGGCATAAGCCATGTGAGCTGCTCAGCACAGGGCCTGGCACAGAGCTCCATAAAGGGTCCCAATGGTCTCATTAGTCTTAAGTAACAAAAGCAAGGCAAACACTTAGGAGGGCAGTGTTCAGCCCTGTGCCACTTATCATTTGGTGGCAAATAAATACTAAAAGCATAAAAATACCTATCAGTTACCATTATAATATATCTATAAAGGGATGTCATAGGATTATCCAACTATCTTCCATCTTTATATTTTATTATCTTTTCTATAATTAAAATGCCACGTGAGTTATTCTTAATTACCTTAAACTTCGCCTTCTTAATTGTCTACTCCTATATCCTGCTGTGACTCCATTAACATGGCCTCCTGAGGTGGACTTCAAGAGATTTATGATCACCTACAGTTAATTTCCCCCCCACAAATTTTTAATGGTTTTCTACTGATAAATAATTACTTAAAATAAATTAGCTAATTTTTAGACCATGTAGTTGTTTTCGCTAGGAATCCACTGAACTATATTTGTTTTTCACCAGCTGTCTGGATAATTATATTTAGTCCATGTTTTTAAAAAGTAGAGAATGAATATGTTAATCATTAGCCTCTCTTTTTTTTTTGGACATCTCTATGGCTTCTTGTTGTTGTTGTCGTTGTTTTTAACACCGGCTATCACCCAGGCTAGAGTGCAACTGGTATGCAACGGAGCCATCTCAGCTCACGGCAACC
This sequence comes from Macaca fascicularis, assembly GCF_037993035.2. NCBI lineage: Eukaryota > Metazoa > Chordata > Mammalia > Primates > Cercopithecidae > Macaca > Macaca fascicularis. The sequence goes on along the minus strand of NC_088381.1, from coordinate 139,368,202 downwards.
TTTGCCTTCCAGGCTGAAGCCATCCTCCCACCTCAGCCTCCCAAGTAGCTGGGATCACAGGCATGTACTACCATGTCCGGCTGATTTTTATATTTTTTGTAGAGGTAGGGTTTTGCCATGTTGCCCAGGCTCGTCTTGAACTCATGAGCTCAAACCATCCACCCATCTCAGGTTCCCAAAGTGCTAGGGTTACAGGCATGAGTCACCACTCCCAGCCTGGACTTCCCTACGTTCTCTAATTTGCCTTAACTTATGCAAGGGGTTCAGAATGAAAACATATCAAACTCACATCTCAGAGGCAACTCAATAATTGGATATAAAAGACTTAAAATCAGACATTTTTTAATGTAACAAAAGATGAGAACCACAACATAAACAGGATAGTGAATGACTACAGGTGTCCTGGGTGCATTTCTGCACCTAAAACCAAATACCACTAAATGTAAATTTACATATGGTATTAAAATGCTCACTTCAAATTGTTAATTTTTTTAGTAGAAAGGAAAAGCAAGAAAAGAGTCCACTGTGATCCTAGCATAGAATTTCCACAAAACTGAAAGGTTTCTACTTTGTTCTTGTATTTTACACAATATATGTTAATTCAGCCAAGATAATATGACCTTTGTTTTTTTGTTTGTTTTTTATTTTTGAAACGGAGTCTTCCTCTGTCACCCAGACTGGAATGCAGCGGTGCAATCTCAGGTCACTACAACTTCCGCCTCCTAGGTTCAAGTGATTCTCCTGCCTCAGCATCCCGAGTAGCTGGGATTACAGGTACCCATCACCAAGCCCAGTGAATTTTTGTATTTTCAGTAGAGACGGGGGTCTCACCATGTTGGCCAGGCTGGTTTCGAACTCCTGACCTCAGGTGATCTGCGCAACTAGAACTCCCAAAATGCTGGGATTATAGGCGTTAGCCACTGTGTACAGTCGACTTTTTTTTTTTTTTTTTTTTAAGTCTAAGAGAAACAAAATGACTATTATTTTAAGATGTGTGCAATTTGTGAAAAACACTAGTCTGGCCAGGCACGGTTGCTCATGCCTATAATCCCAACACTTTGGGAGGCCAAGGTGGGCAGATCACCTGAGGTGACTCAGGAGTTCAAGACTGGCCTGGCCAACATGGCAAAAACCCATCTCTACTAAAAATACAAAACAATTAGCTGGGCATGGTGGCAAACGCCTGTAATCCCAGCTACTTGGGAGGCTGAGGCAGGAGAATCGCTTCAACCTGGAAAGTGGATGTTGCAGTGAGCCAAGATCACACAACTGCACTCTAGCCTGGGCAACAGAGCAAGACTCCAACTCAAAAATAAATAAATAAATAAACAAACAAACAAACAAACAAATAAAATGAAAACCACTAGTCTAAACTTTGTATTTAAAAAGAGGAGAACTGCATGTAATGGCTCATGCCTGTAATCCCAGCATTTTGGGAAGCTGAGGCTGGAGGATCCCTTGAGCCCAGGAGTTCAAGATCATCCTGGACAACACAGTGAGCACTTGTCTCCACTAAAAATAAAAATAGATAAATAAAAAAATTAGTCCAGCATGGTAGCATCTGCCTGTGGTCCCAGCTACTAGGGAGGCTGAGACAAGAAGATACCTTTAGTCTGGGAGGTCAAGGCTGCAGTAAGCCATGGTCACAACACTGCACTCCAGCCTGGGTGACAGAGGCAGACCTGTCTTAAAACAAAACAAAGCAAAACAAAGCAAAACAGGGGTTTAGACAGGTGTGTTGGTTCATGTCTGTAATCTCCTAACTTTGGGAGGCCCAGGCAGGAGGAATGCATGAGCTTAAGAGTTCAAGAGCAGCCAGGGCAATATAGTGAGACCTTGTCTCTATTTAAAATAAAAAAAAAAATTGGCCCTGCATCATGGCACATGCCTGTAGTCCCAGCTACTCAGGAGGCTGACGCAAGAGGATCTCTTGAACCCAGAAGGTCGAGGCTCCAGTTAGCTATAATTGTGCCACTACATTCCAGCCTGGGTGACAGAGCAAGACCCTGTCTCTAGAAATGAATGAATGAATGAATGAATGAATGAATGAATGAATGAACGAACGAATACATACATACATAGAAAAAGAGGGGTACTGGTCCTGGGTAGGATGAAGCAAGGACACTCCATCTCACTTCTCCACTGAATGCAGTTATAATACCTGGAAAGATTATAAGCAGCTATTTGAGGGGTCTGAAAAGTAAACGATAGCAGGCTGATTAGGGAAGAAGAATGAATCTCAAGGTACTACCAAACTGGCAATGAGCTTCCCATTTTTTTTCGTAAGACATCACCAGCCTGGACTCAAGGAAGCCAGACATGGCATACCAGGATGTGGACAGAGGGAACAAACTGAGTTTTAGCCAGAGGAGCAGAAAAGGCGATTCCTAAACCTGGAGAGAATGGGAGCAACACTCCATTTTTCTTTCTTTTCTTTTTTTTTCATTCTCTTGCTTCCCAATCCAAGGCAATTCCAAGGTAGTGGTGGGCAGCAGGGACAACAGTCACGTAAACTCTGAGGGAAAGGAACCTTCCTCTCTGATCAGAGGAGCTATGATCCCAAGATGTAGGAGCAAACATCTGCTGCTTTCTTCCTCTGTCTTCCTGCCTCTTGGCCCAAAATGCAAGCAGTCACAGGAAGTACACTGTCCTATTCTAATGTCTCATCTCTGTGGCTGCAAAAGTAAAAAGGGGAACCCCAGGGAAGAAGGAAGTCATGGAGGAATAGATTCACACAAATATAACCCATTGATTCTTGGTAAAGGTGCAATGGCAATTCAATGGAGAAAGACTGTCTTTTCAACAAAGATGCTGGAATAATTAGACATCCATATCCATAAAAGGAAACCTGACCTAAAACAGATCTTATACAAATATTAATTCAAAATAAATCATATCTATCTAAATGTAAAACTATAAAACTTCTACGAGAAAACATAAAATCTTCATAACCTTTAAAGAGTTCTTGAAAATCACCCACACTGTACTTTAAAAAAAATGATAAACTGTACTTCTTCAAAATTAAAAATTCTTGTTCAGAGAAAGACACTATTAAGCAAATGAAAAAATAAGATATAGACTTGGAAAAATATTTGCAAATCACATATGCAACAAGTAATTTGCATCCAGAATACATAAAAACAAAATAAAACTGAAAACTCAACCAAGAAATAACCCAATTTAAAAAGTGGTTATTTAAAAACTTGAACAGATGCTTCATCAAAAAAGATATACAAATGGCAAATAAGCATATGAAAATATGTTCAACCTCATTAGCCCCCAGAGAAATGCAGGTTAATAACATAATGAGGTACCACTACACATCCATCCAAATGGATAAAATAAAAAATACTGATAATACCTTGATAACAGGAAGTGCTATCAAGGATGTCATACATCTGAAACTTTTATACATTGTTGGTGTAAATGTAAAATGACACAAATACTCTGGAAAATAATTTCAAAGTTCTTCAGAAAGTTAAACATACCCCTACCATGTAATCCAGCAGTCCCACTCCTGGGAATTTACTAAGAAAGGAAAGTCTATGTTCATACAAAGACTAAAACACAAATGTTCACAGTAGCTTTTTTTTTTTAATACCTCCAAAGTAGAACAAACCAAATGTCCTTCAATGGGACAATGGATAAATAAATTGCAGTACCTCCATACAAAGGGATTCCACTCAGCTATTAAAAGGAACCAAGTATCTACACTATCCACAACAAATTGTATGAACCTCCAAGGCATTATATTCAGGGAAAGAAATCAGCTTCAAAAGATGATCTAGGTCCTAGCACTTTGGGAGGCCAAGGTGGGTGGATCACTTGAGCCCAGGAGTTTGAGACAGCCTGGGCAACATGGCAAGACCACATCTGTTCAAATAATTAATTAATTAGAGATGACCTAATCTATACTTCCACATAAATGACGCCATCCCAGAGAGAACACTAACGGAGACCAGCCTGGGCAACATAGTGAGACCCGTCTCTTTTTTTCTAAAGAGAGAAAACTATGGAGATGGAGAACAGATCAGTGTTAGACAGGAGGCAGAGGTGGGGAGACAGTGTAACACAAAGGAACTTTTTTGTTGTTGTTTTAAAGAGTCTTGCTCTGTCGCCCAGGCTAGAGTGCAGTAGTTCAGTTCAACCTCCACCTCCCAGGTTTAAGCAAGTCTCCTGCCTTAGCCTCCCGAATAGCTGAGATTACAAGCGCATGCCACCACACCGGGATAATTTTTGTATTTTTTGACGAGATGGGGTTTCACCACGTTGGCCAGGCTGGTCTCAAACTCCTGACCTCAAATGATCCACCTGCCTCGGCCTCCCAAAGTGCTGGGATTATAGGCATGAGCCACTCTGCCTGGCCCACAAAGAAACTTTTTGAGCAGGGTAGAATAGTTGCGGGGTAGTTACACAAATCTATACGTGTTAAAACTATAGAACTCAGGCGGGCACAGTGGCTCACGCCTGTAATCCTAGCACTTTGGGAGGCCAAGGCGGGCAGATCATTTGAGGTCAGGAATTCAAGACCAGCCTGGCCAACATGGTGAAACCCTGTACTCCACTAAAAATACAAAAATTAGCCAGGCGTAGTGGCAGGTGCCTATAATGCCAGCTACCTGGGAGGCTGAGGCAGGAGAATTGCTTGAGCCTGGGAGACAGAGGTTGCAATGAGCAGAGACTGCACCACTGCACTCCAGCCTGGGTAACAGAACGAGACTCCATCTCAAAAATAAAAACTCATAGAACTGTACACCCAAGAAAAAAGGCAATTTTACTTCATGTTAATTTCTTTTAAAACCAACAAATTGACAGATTTGTTATTCAGAGGCACAAAAATAAAAAAAAGAATACCTCAAATTTACAAAAACATATTTTATTACTTACATAAATATGGTACTGAAAACTGACACAGAAACGCGCTTTAGAGATAAAGGAACAACGTAGTATTAAGTGTTATTTAAACCAGTCTACTTATAAAATATTTCTAAAGATACCACAAAACCATTTCTTTCCAAAGTTAACTGTTCAGCCACAAAAATATGACTGTTTAACAGCAAGAATGCTAATGTTTAACAGAGCCCAACAGTTCCTGCCATTTGGCTTCTGGCTTTTGAGATGTTGATGTTACAAAGCAGGTGAAACATCCGGGAAACAGATGCATGAACTTAGAGTCATCCAAAATTTGTCCACTACAATCCAGGCCCATCTCTATCCCCGCCGGGTTACACACACCTCCTCCATTTCCTCAACAGGAAAGCACCCAATACACATACAGTTTGTTTTAAAACTTGAAGAGTGTGTACACAAAAGGAAAGGGTCACAGAAACCAGTTTCATCAGGAGCATCTGCACTGTGTCATCCAGACCACCACAACTGTGGTGCCTCTACAACGTGCCCGAAATTGACCTACCTCACCGTAAACCTCCTGCTAGAAATGATGCTTTCCTCAATAGAGTAAGTGAAAGGGAGGAACAGCTCTCAATTGTACTGTTAAACAAAAATGATCCAGTCTAGGTTCAAAATGCTATGATACAATAATTTCCTAACTCTGCACTCTCTGTCCAAATACTATTAGTCTTCCATTGCTTCAAAGCATTTTTTTTGGAGTCATTTTTGCCTTTTTTAAAGAAACACAATAATAACCATTAAAAGAGCAACATGGATGTTACCCTCACTCCACTCTCTCTGACTGCACCTTCCCCTTTTCAGCTGTGTCCTATGTACATAGCTCTGGCCATTCAATTCATAAAATAACCACAAATATGTTACTTTGGAAGACATTTTGAAAGCAGAATTTTTGTTTTAAAGAAGCTATGGATAATTTTTTTTCTTTCTAATTTTCTCTATTTTTCAAATGTTCCCAATACCGAAACATTAAGATAGATGAAGAATTCCCTTTCCTCTACTCCTGACATGATTTGCCAAAAATTATGACAGTGACTTGTATTGGTTTTCAAATACAAGGAAAAATCCTACTGTTTGAAGGTATTACCTAATCCCTCACCACCATCACCACAAAAAGGAGGAGGGGAAAAGATACATTAAACTTTCCAACAACATTGTTCTAACAAATTAATAAAAAAAAAAAAAATCAGTTACAAACATAAGGAGAGTCTGGTTATTTCTAAATGGGAGAGATTGCTTCTTGATGCGTTTAGCTTGCTGGAGAACAGTATGCAGGAACAGATGAGCATTTAACAAGCCTGCTTTGATTATAATATTTCAAGCCTAAAGTATATGCTATAGCATTCTTTAAAGAGTGGTACTTCTTGGTGTTCTGTCAGACATGTACTTAAAAAATAATCACCTGGTTGCACATGACCAAACCTTGGCTCACATGCACAAGGAAAACTGTTTTTTATTACATGTCAACAATGAACAGGGATGTCAAGTGACACCTTCACAGCAGTGTTTTCCTTTCTGTTGCCTAAGATGCTATTATTTCTATTAGTCTGAGTGGCCAGTAAAGACATTCTACATTCAAAAGAAAATCGACAGTCAGAATTTCACACATGCACACACACCTACACACACAAAATTTTCTTAAGAAAACTCATTCATTTTACATGAGTTAGAGCCTGAAATTTAAGGGGTTTTTTTCAGGCTGGAATACATTAGCAATGCCTACTGGCAAAAATGCAAGTTAAAAAATCAGAATTAAGAATCAACTATAAATAGCCAAATGAAGAGAGGAAAAACTGGAAGCTATTATGTGAAGCCTGAAGATACCAATCAGGGGAGGGATTCTGATGGATCCTACGTACTGACAGGAGGGACTGATCAGCAGTGTGGTGCAGAGCACAGATGTCCTCACCTAAACAATGACAGGGTTGAACTGAGATTACTCCACAAATCCCTCACAACTAAATAATTCTCATTCTATGATTTTGGCACAAGATTGAGACCTTTTTGTATTGTGAGCTCCTTATAGGCTTTGTCTTCTTTATCACCCGGGCATGGTGTCTGGACCTAAGAGATACTCAAACAGCTGCAGAACAGAACGAATTAAAAAAGAAAGTCAATTACATGCAAAGGATGATATCTCCCAGTGGGCATTATCCACTGGTCCACTGAAGCACTCAGCACACTCCCAGTTGGCCAACAGCAGAATCACCTTCAGTTTGGGGGATTTTTATAAGGGTCTGACAATTCCATGAAAAATAACTAAATGTTCTTAGACAAAATTCACTTTCCAGCTAACTTCAAAGTTGATCACAGCTTGTAATGAAAGAAGTCTCAGCTCTGCCAACTGTTTATGGCTCATTTGTATTTGCATTATCTACATTACCTTCAACCCGTAATTCTCTGTAGGAATCTTTATAAGCCAAGTGTCAATTTTGTAGCTGTTGCTTTAATTAAAACTGGTTAACATAATCTGTAAGTCTGATGAATAAATGTAGCATGTCACAACAGGCTAAAAGCAAACAAGGAAATGCAGGACCCTTTGCACTGTGGAAGTTCCACATAATCCCGGGATAGCTGCATTCAAAATAGGACACTTGTCATCTGACAGATGACATGAGCAAGGTTCCCAGTTTCAATCAAATATTAAATATTAGTAAATTTTAGCTTATTTCTTAGAACAGCTTAATGACAGCTCTAATATTTTCTTCCTGTCCTTCAGCAAATGCATTTATTTGGAAAACATAGATCCAGACTCCTTCTGAGAACATTTCTGTTCTCAAGCTATTTTTCTCTCATCACTTTGACTGCATCACCCAAATCCTTCCTCAGCATTTTTAAAGTACCATTATATAAAAGAGAAAGCCCAGAATGATCTTCCTGTTTCAAAGACAGACTTGTATCTCATCCAGTTTAACCTTTTATTTTCTATCCATGAGTAGTTCCACATATAGGATTTTTAAGGCAGATCCCCACTACTCCTCCTTTTCGCACCTAACTTTACGGAAGAAAAAAACCAAAGAGCAGTGCTAGAAATTAAAAGACCAATAAATTTGGATCAGAAAATCTGGGCTCAAATTCTGCCAGTACTGGCTGTGTAAAAAGGGGTGGGGGAACAAACCTTTCTGAGACTATTTCTAAACTCAGGAAAATTCTACTTTGTTCCACTATCTTGGTTATTACATAGAGTAGTAACAATTATAAGTGATGAATAATGATTATTAAGATTAAAAGTAATTTTATTTCTAGACTTATAGTTATACACTAATTATATAATTATTATACAGATAAAAGCAATTTTATTTTTATATGTACATTTAATTAAAGGTAATTCTGTTTATATTTTATTATACTTATATATGAAAGCTGAAAGTAATGTGTACTGTTTTCATTCATGATCTCTCTTAGTCATTCTATGAAGCACCAACACAACAGCAACCAAGTTAAAAAAGCCTCTCTTTAAAGTTTCATGTCATCCATTATTGCAGTACAACTGTCATGTAATTAGAGAAATAACACCCATTTAAAGTGGATAATTAGCCAGGTGCTGTGGCTCACGCTTATAGTCCCAGCTACTCAGAAAGCTAAGGTGGGATGATCGTTTGAGCCCAGAAGTATGAGGCTTCAGTGAGCTATGATCACACTACTGCACTCCAGCCTAGATGACCATGTAAAACCCTGCTTTTTTTTTTTTTTAAGTTTTCACAGAATAAAGTACCAGAAGTAATATTAGCAAGACAACCATTTTTAGGGCTCTTGGCGCATACTAGATGATTATTTTTCCAAAATTAATACAGTAAAAACTCACTTAACCAAGATAATAGGATGATATTTAGTTTGGAAACTGAGAAACACTGTATGTCTTAGACATTTTATTTAAACTGAACATGCTATACATTCATTTACCAATTTTCTAATGTAAGGACAAGGCCTTTTTTAAGAATAATCAGTCTCCTGATTGACTGTTAGTCTAGTCATTCTTATACAAACCACCCAAAAAAGCATCGTGACAACTTTCAATTTCCCTTTTTATTAGAGTACAGCACAAACTCAAAGGCCCTCAAGAAGCAATCTGAGAATCCTCAGAGTAGTTTAATTATTCCCCCCAATCTTTTATGGTCATCATGACCACATGTAACATATTACAATAGCAGCTTTGAGTTTGTGTGTGCATGCGTGGGTTTTGTTTTGTGTGTGTGGTTTTTTTTGTTTGGTTTTTTTTTTTTTTTTTTTTTGAGGTTTGTTTTTGGAAGCTTTCCAAAGTATTTAACATGTTTTTGTAGAAAAATAATACTAATTTAAATAGATTACATAACATTTTAATTACGCAATTATAATAACAAGTCCTACTGACCAAAACAGGGTTTGCTACAAACAAAACGGACCAGCTGATACTCAAGTCAGCCAGCTGACACAGAAGGACATGAGAGTCTAGACGGAGGCTGCCTGATCCAAAGCAGGTAGGGTGGTGGGCATCCATGCACTGTGCAGGACGAGGTGGTCCCTGAAGAGTGCTCTCATTTCTCAGCACCTGGCCGTTAGTATTATTTTAAAAGATATTTATTAACCTTGATGTGTATGAAGGTACAATATAAACACAGGAGGTCCTGAACTGCTTCTACTTTCCTCTTCTACCCAGCCTCCAAATGTAGGGCCCCAGGGCTTGGAGTCAGGTAAGCCTGGTCTCTAGCACTCCTATCTTTTCTATCTAAATTCAATCATTAGCTGACCTCACCCAGTCCCAAAGCTTTAAATACCATCCAGAGACTGAAGACTTTCAAATTTAAAACTATAGATAACATCTCTCCCAAGCATGTCAAACTTAACAGAATGTGGATTATCCAACTCCCAACCTGCTCTGTCCACCAGACCAATAACCACTACCACCATCCACACAGTCACTCAGGCCAAATGACTAAGTTGTCCTTGGCTTTCCCATTTGTAACTCCATATCCAATCTAACAGTAATTCCTGTCACCTCTCTCTGTTTAGGTGTTTCCCTGTCTTCTGTCCTTAAAATGTAAGCATCTAGAAGGAAAGGACCCTGTCTTGTTCAAGGATGTGCCTCCAGCCCCCAAAGCAGTCCCTGGTACACAGCAAGTCTTTAATTCACACAATTTTTTTTCCCCCGAGACGGAGTCTTGCTCTGTTGCCCATGCTGGAGTGCAGTGGCGCAATCTCAGCTCACTGCAACCTCTGTCTCTTGCGTTCAAGCAACTCTCCTGCCTCAGCCTCCCAAGGAGTTGGGACTACAGGCACACGACACCACGCCAGACTAATTTTTCTATTCTCAGTAGAGACGGAATTTCACCTTGTTGGCCAGGCTACAGCAACATCACCTTCCTCATTCTCGAACTCTTGACCTCGTGATCTGCCCGCCTCGGCCTCCCAAAGTCCTGGGAATACAGGCGTGAGCCAATGCCCCCAGCCCAATTCACACTATTAAGTGGAAAACACTCCTTAAAAAAACCTCTGAGTCCTCTGGGAAGTTTTCCACATATAATTAGAAGAGTAGGAGAAAATCTTCCACCCCCTATTAAACTACATAATATTCACAGCTTGGGAACAGACTACTGCCCCAACACTCTCATTTTATAGATATGGGCCCTAAGGTACAGAAAGTTTACATAATTTACCCTAGATCATGAGAACCCAGAGCTCCTAATGCAAACATCCAGTGACCTACAAGCAACTCCACCAGGTGATCATCCACTAAGTCCCCACTCCCTTTGTTATATACAACTCTTGCAAGTAGTTGGAAAACTGGATTGAATTAACATCAGATATGTATATTTTTTCATTGGGGGTATGTAAGAAATCATTCTGCAGGTGGTTTTTTGCAATGCCCCCAGTTATACAGTTACTTGAAAAGTTTGGGCACTGCTAAAGTGCCAGATAGCAATTCACAGCAGACAGGAATTAAAAGTGAGGTTGTCCAGATTCAAAATTCCAAAGTCACTAGAGCAAGCTATTGCTGCTAACTTTGCTTCCTTCTTTTACAAACATGTCCGTATCAGGATCTACTATAAATTTCTAGTACTGAGAGAGAAAGTAGCTGGGTGTCTGTAATTTGGTAACTGTCATCCAGTTTCACATTTACATTCAAAAGTTCTTCAAAACATAAGGCCCTACCCAAAAGCTCCCCACTTGGTGCGAAGAAATGTTACCTTACAGATTTAATCATTTCCCTGTCTCAATCTGAACACCCAAGTATTTACAAAGCTCCTAGAGTTTCTTCATCAAGCTCCCTTGACACAAGTAAGGAGTCTGCCAAGCACCACCAGCCCCAACCCCAACTAATGCTGCTGTCCCAGACTCAGGACTGGCGGGGCTGCAGAAGTCAGTCAGCTCTCCCTTCAGTTCCCATCCCACTCACATGACCACACCATCCTCCTGGTTATGACGGAGCATGACTTATAAATTATCCAACACTTGATCAAAGTTCTGTCTAATGTTTGTTTTTACTGAAAACCCAACTAATAAGCACTTGAAAAGCAACAAAATAGTTTTTCCACAAACGTCACTTTACTCCTCATAAACATTACCCTATGAGGTATACAGCAACATCATCTTCCTCATTTTTCACGAGAATATGGATGCAAGGGGGACCAATGCCACACTGTAGTAAAGTCCAGACCTGCACCAAAGTCCTCCAGAACAAAACCCTTACTCTTTTGCCCACACTAACAGCATGCACATTAGATATCTTTGCTACGATTAGCAGAGAGAGCATCATTCGATTCACTCACTCATTCATTCCAGCTCTATACTGCCTTGATTTCTTTTTTTTTTTTTTTAATTTTTGCACTTGGGGATGGGTTAAGATACATAAAACTTTTGACCTCTAGGAGGGTCATAATGTCAGGGAAGGGGATGACAGGACAAACACATAGCAGGTAAAACAAAAATAATAATGCAAGGAAAACAGTGTTGCCGTCTCACATCTGTACTGCACTTCACAGTATGTAGAGTTTTCATGTGGATTTAGCAACCCCTCACTCCATCCCCAAATAGTAACTAAGCACTAAAGTGATGCTGGGGATGCTGGGGCTTGGTTTAAGTGGCTGGGGAAGGCATCTTGGAGGTGAGACTCCAGTGGACTCTGCAGATGGGTAAGGTCTCAGAGAGGTTGAGGTTAAGAAGAGAGCATTCCAGAGCATTCCAAAATCAGCACATAACACAAATGGCTTGAAAATGGAAAAAGACTTGGAAAGTAAGGGAACTGGGTTGGAGTACTTGCTTTCTAGTGTGGTATAATAAGAGCTACAGATGAAAACAAGGGAGATTGTTAACCAGGGCTTAGAACTCATCCAAAATGAATGACTAGGCCTGCAAGAGAACAATGAACATAACGAGCTCGTTTTCATCATGTGTTTCTCCCAGATACAAAGCTGAGACTTTTCATGACGGGTTTTTATAGCTCCTGTCCTTCAAGATCAAAATTCACCATTTATAGATCTTCACTCTGTTTTTACTGCAAAGGATTAAGATCTTTTTACTTACACATTGCTGTAATTCTTTGATTTGCATGTGACATGGTTTGGATATGTGCCCCTGCCCCAATCTCATGTTGAAATGTAAGCCCCAGTGTTAGAGGTGGGGCCTGGTGGGAGGTGTTTGGCTCATGGGGGCGGATCCCTCATGAGTGGCTTAAAACCATCCCCTTGGAGTGAGTGGGCTCTCATAACATCTGTTTTTTTCCCCAAGTGTGTGGCACCCACCCCTGCCAATCTATCTCTTTCTCTCATTCTCACCATGTGAGAAACCACCATCCCGTTTTTGCCTTCCACCATGATTGTAAGCTTCCTGAGGCCTCCCCAGAAGCTGGACAGATGCCAGCACCATGCTTGTACAGCGTGCAGAACTGTAAGCCAATTAAATCTCTTTTCTTTATAAATTAACCAGTGGCAGGTATTTCTTTACAGCAATGCAAGAATGAACTAACAGTATCTATCTCCATTTGGGTACTTATTTAAATATGGCTCCACCTTTCAAAGTAGAGACAATGCCTTTTATTTCTTCCGTCTGCCTTAGAGTGTTTAGAACAATACTCAAGAAAGTTACTCTACAAAAGCCATTGACAGATCAGGAAATAAAAGATCCAATTTTTAAAAACTGCAACTGATTATAGGAGAAGCCCCTGTAACAGACAGACAGACAGACAGACAGACACACACACACACACACACACACCCCTCTGTTTTTCCCCTTTATAGTCTTACTCATTTGTCCTTACTATGTGCCAGGCATTGTTCTAGCATTTTATGTATATTTTCCCAAGGTCACAAAGCTGATAAATGATAGAAGCCAAGACCTTTTTTCTTTTTTTTTTTTTTAAGAGATGGGGGTCTAGTTATATTTGCCACCAATCACATACTTTTTTGAAAACTGGGCACAACGCAAACCACAATTATGTTTTTAAATTACAAAAAAATACTCCAAGATTTTAATAGGCTTCTATGTAACGCATTTAGATTTGGGCTTTGCATGTTGTTTTTATTAGAAAGTGCATCTGCTCTTGGCATTAAACACAACAAAATTAGCTATTTTATGATTACACAATAAGAATGTAAGCGTCATCTCATCAAACAAATAGTGAATGCCCAATGCTGCTTCTTGGAGAAATTTCTTTTTAAACATATTAATGTATAAATAGATAGGCAAATATTACCTGATTCAAATAACCTGATATCTACAAAGAGGGTTCTTTACCTGTAAATAGTCAACATTCACTTGAACAACAAAGAATCCAACAGTGCATTTGTAAATATCCACACACATACAACGTTGGCTCACAGAGTCCCCCAGCGACAGTAATTAATGCTGACATAAATCTGGACACTGAAATGGCAATGAACGGAACTGCCGGTTTCACATGACAATTGAAAGTGTTGTTCCAAGCAGGCAGGAAAATTTCTCTCTAGAAATGTTGAAACCTGTGTCTGAGTTACGAGATAAAAAATAGTTTGCGTTATATCCCTAAAATCATTTAAGTACCATATACATTAATGACAAATTTACAGATCAAAAGCACTCACATAACATGCCCAAATTCAATTAAAATGAAGAGAACTACCATGAAAGAGAAAATTGTTATCAAAATAAACCGGAAGAACAAATAACTAATGCCATTACATTGGTTCTGTGCACAATAAAAAATAGTTTATTAAAAGATAACTGGTCAATGTGCTTGAGACCATGAACATTCATTTTAGTCAGAAAGAATGGCAAACCCTAAGCACAACAAATACTACTTAAGAAAATGTAGTTAGTTCATAATGCATACCAATCTCCACTTTAGGTGCCATTTTGGGGCTAAAAAATATAACGCTGCTACGAGGACACAATTAGAACACAGTGAATTTTACTACTTTTTTTTTTAGTATGGCTCTATTAATGCCTGTTGTTCATCTACACAAATACAGAGCAGCCTGGGAACTGTCCTAGTTTCTTTGAGAGTTATCAACTGAAGCTAATGTTTCCTTAGAGAACTCCACTTTGAAAGGGTACTATGAACCTGGCCAGTTTTCTTTGCTGTTTACACAGACACAAGCACAATTTGCAGTGTGGGCAACACCACCTCTCAGATGCAATCCGTGAATCTTCAACTGAGTCTTCCCGTAGTCCTCACTGTGTTCATTTGCTCTGCCAAAAATAAACAACAGCCTTTCCCCTAGTAAACAGCAGGTAAGAAGGGGTTTAACCATAAATTCTAGTGGATGGCAGTCCAACAACAAAGTAGAGCTCTCTTTGGTGGTAGCATTAGCTTCTTTCTGCCCTGCTCAAAATACCTCTACAATACACTGACTTGGACATGATCTCATTCAATATATGAAGCCCTGTGATGGTTAATACTGAGTGTCAACTTGACTGGATTGAAAGATGTGAAGCATTGATCCTGGGTGTGTCTGTGAAGGTGCTGCCAAAAAAGATTAACATTTGAGTCAGTGGGCTGGGGAAGGCAGGCCCACCTTTAATCTGGTGGACACAACCTAATCAGCTGTCAGTGAATATAAGCAGGCAGAAAAATGTGAAAAGGCGAGACTGGCCTAGCCTCCCAGCCTACATCTTTCTCCCATGCTGGATGCTTTCAGTTTTGGGACTCGGACTGGCTGTCCTTGCTCCTCAAACTTGCAGACAGCCTATTGTGGAACCTTGTGATCATGTAAGTCAATACTTAACAAACTCCCCTTAGTTCTGTCCCTCTGGAAAACCCTAATACAGATTTTGGTACCAGAAGTGGTTCTAGAGAAACAATGTTAAGGATGGAGTTCTTTCATTGGTTTTGGGGTTTCTGGAGTTGGTTGCCTAATAGGAAAATACTAAGGACTCTACTTCTAATAGTATGAATAACACTGAGAGTCCTTGGCATAAACTGTTTAGAGAGTTATGCAAAATAAATGCATTTGATACTACTAATCCACCATTGTGAGCAGCAAGGAGTTTGGTGACTACATAATACCATATGTGGAGAACCAAGCAACATAATGAAGCAGATTGGTTGCTCCTAAGTTCAGTGGACAAAGTGATGAAGGAAAATGATGAACTCAGGGATTCTGTCTCCTGGCTTCAGAAGCAGATACTGAGTCTCAAATCTGCTAAGATTGCCTGAGTGAGAGTCTTATCTACTGTAGAGAAAGAACTGAAATTGTGGAAAAACAGAGATAAGCTCTTATCATGCAAATGGCTTACCTGCAATGAAAGGTGCATACACAGCCTCATCAGGTGTCTCCTGTTAAAGTGAGGGCACTGATTGGAAAAGGATGGGACCCTGCAACTTGGAATGGGGACGTGCAGGAGGACGCTGACAAAGCTGGGGACACTAAGTTTGTGAACTCCGAGGAAGCTTTTTTGCCAGAACCAACAGCTTCCCCATCCCCAGTAGTGGCAACATCCCCTCCCTGACCCATGCTGCCATCAGCCTTTCCACCTTTGTCTGAGGAGATAAACCCTGCGCTGCTGGAGGCAACAGTGATGGCCTCCCCTGAGGCAGTTGCCAGGAAAAATGATGTTGATTCTCCTCAGGAGCCACCCCCAACACCCCTGTTTGCTTCTAGACCTATAACTAAAGTCCCGGCGGGCCCCTAGAGGTGAGGTTGAGAGTGTGACCCATGAGGGGGTGCACTACACTCGAAAAGAACTGTTTTGAGTTTTCTAATTTATATAAGCAGAAATCTGGAGAACAGGCATGAGAATGGATATTGAGAGTAAGGAATAATAGTGGAAGAAACAGAGTTGGATCAGGCTGAATTTACTGAATTGGGCCCACTAAGTGGGGACTCTGTTTTTTTGTGTGTGGGTGGGGGGTTGTTTTTGTTTGTTTTGAGATGGAGTCTCCCTCTGTCACCCAGGCTGGAGTGCAGTGGCGTGATTTCAGCTCACTGCAACCTCCGCCTCCCGGGTTCAAGAGATTCTCCTGCCTCAGTCTCCTAAGTAGCTGGGATTCCAGACACATGCCACCAGGCCGGGCTAATTTTTGTATTTTTAGAAAAGACAGGGTTTCACCATGTTGGTCAGGCTGGTCAGGAAGTCCTGACCTTGTGATCCGCCCACCTCAGCCACCCAAAGTGCTGGGATTACAGGATGAGCCACCACGCCTGGCCAGAACTCTGCTTTTAATGTTGCAGCTCAGGGAGTTAAAAAAGGTTCTAATAGTTTATTTGCTCGGTTACGTGAAATATAGATTAAAAGATGGCCCACTGTAAGCAAGCTGGAAATGCATGATCTCCCTTGGTTTGATGAAGAGGAAGGGATCAAAGGCTTAGGGAGATTGGGACAGTGGAGTGGATTAGTCCCTTTAGACCCACTCATCCCAGCTGGGAGGGTCCAGAAAACATACTCTTGACCAATGCCTTGCGAAACAGATTGCTGAGGGCAGCACCTGCATCTTTGAAGAGCACTGTAATTGCTCTTCCCTGTATGTCAGATCTCATGGTAGGAAGCACAGTCACTCAACTACTAAATTTAACTACAATGGGAATAACTGGATCCCGAGGTGGCAGGGGCCAAGTAAGTGGCAGCACTTAAGCATCAAAGGCAAGTGGGCATAGATACCACAATGGGCAGTAGAGGCAAAGTGGCAATCAGAATAATCTGACTCCTGTAGAGCTCTGGCATTTGCTAATTAGTCATGGTGTTCCTAGAAGTGAAATTGATAGGAAGCTCAATTCTACTGCATTTCTACTTAATTTATATAAGCAGAAAATTCCTAGGTCAAATGGACAAAAGACTAATTTGAAATCTAAAACAGAGAATCACGGCCCCTCAATCAATTTCCAGACTTGAGGCAGTTTACAGACCCAGAACCCCTTGAATGAAGGGGAGGCCAAGTCCCTTTGAGGAAGGACCCCACTACATCGCCAACGATTTATGCAGTGAATCTTTCTCCCATCCTTCCCCAAGGAGACTTCTGGCCTTTTACCAGGGTAACTGTGCACTGGGGAAAGGGAAATGATCAGACATTTCAGGGGCTACTGGATACTGGCTCTGAGCCAATGCTGATTCCAGGGGACCCAAAATGTCACTGTGGTCCTCCAGTTAAAGTAGGGGTTTATGGAAGTCAGGTAATTAATGGAGTTTTAGCTCAGGTGCGACTTACAGTGTGTCCAGTGGGTCCCCGGACTCATCCTGTGGTCATTTCCCCAGTGCCAGAATGCATAATTGGCACAGACATACTTAGGAGCTGGTATAACGCCCACATTGGCTCCCTGAGTGGTAGGGTGAGGGCTATTATGGAGGCAAAGCCCAAATGGAAGCCATTAGAGCTGACTCTAACTAGAAAAACAGTAAATCAAAAACAATACCGCATGCCTAGAGAGACTGCAGAAATTAATGCCACCATCAAGGACTTGAAAGACGCAGCGGTGGTGATCCCGTTTGGCCTGTGCAGAAGACATCGATCTTGGAGAATGATAGTGGATTACTGTAAGCTAAGCCAAGTGGTGACGCCAACTGCAGCTGCTGTACCAGATGTGGTTTCATTGCTTGAGCAAATTAACACATCTCCTGGTACCTGGTATGCAGCCATGGACTTGGCAAATGCCTTTTTCTCCTTTCCTGTCCATAAGGCCCATCTGAAGCAATTTGCCTTCAGCTGGCAAGGCCAGCAATATACATTTACTGTCCTGCCTCAGAAGTCTATCAATTCTCCAGCTTTGTGCCATAATTTATTCAGAGACCTTGATCACTTTTCATTTCCACAAGATATCACACTTGTCCATTACATTGATGACATTATGCCGAATGGATCCAGTGAGCAAGACACTGGACTTATTGGGGAGATATCTGCATGCCAGAGGATGGGAAATAAATCCAACTAAAATTCAGGGACCTTCTACCTCAGTAAAATTTCTAGGGGTCCAGTGGTGTGGGGCCTGTCGAGATATTCCTTCTAAGGTGAAGGATAAGTTGCTGCATTTGGCCCCTCCTACAACCAAGAAAGAGGCACAACACCTAATGGACCTATTTGGATTTTGGAGGCACCACATTCCTCAATTGGGTGTGTTACTATGGCCCGTTTATCAAGTGACCCGAAAGGCTGCCAGTTTTGAGTGGGGTCCGGAACAGGAGAAGGCTGTGCAACAGGTCCAGGCTGCCATGCAAGATGCTCTGCCACTTGAGCTATATGACCCAGCAGATCCAATAGTGCTTGAGGTGGATGCTGTTTGGAGCCTTTAGCAGGCCCCCATAGATGAATCACAAAGGAGACCTCTAGGATTTTGGAGCAAGGCCCGGCCATCTTCTGCAGTTAACTACTCTCCTTTTGAGACACAGCTCTTGGTCTGTTACCGGGCTTTGCTGGAAACTGAACATCTGACTGTGGGTCATCAAGTCACCACGCAACCTGAACTGCCTATCATGAACTGGGTGCTTTCTGACCAACCTAGCTATAAAGTGGGTCATGCACAGCAGCAGCCCATCATCAAATGGAAGTGGTATATACGTGACTGCACTCAAGCACATCCTGAAGGCACAAGTAAGTTACACGAGGAAGTGACTCAAATGCCCATGGTCTCCTCTCCTGCCACCCTGCCTTCTCTCCCCTAGCCTGCACCCATGGCCTCATGGGGAGTTCCCTATCATCAGCTGACAGAGAAAGAGAAGACTAGGGCCTGTTCACAGATGATTCTGCATGATATACAGGCACCACCCAAAAGTGGACAGCTGCAGCACTACAGCCCTTTTCTAGGACATCTCTTAAGGACAGCAGTGAAAGGAAATCTTCCCAGTGGGCAGAACTTCGAGGAGTGCACCTTGTTGTGAACTTTGCATGAAGGAGAAATGGCCAGATGTGCAATTATATACTGATTCATGGGCTGTAGCCAATAGTTTGGCTGGATGGTCAGGGACTTGGATGAAGCATGATTGGAAAACTGGTGACAAAGAAATTTGGGGAAGATGTGGATGGACTCCTCTAAGTGGTCAATAACTGTGCAGTTATTTGTATCCCATGTGAGTGCTCATCAACAGGTGACCTCAGCAGAGGAGGATTTTAATAATCAAGTGAATAGAACGACCCATTCTGTGGATACTACTCAGCCTCTTTCCCCAGCCACCCCTGTCATTGCCCAATGGGCCCATGAACAAAATGACCATGGTGGCAAAGATGGAGGTTACATATGAACTCAGCAACATGGACTTCCACTCCACTCACCAAGACTGTCCTGGCTACGGCCACTTCTGAGTGCCCAATTTGCCAGCAGCAGAGACCAACACTGAGTCCTCGATATGGCACCATTCCTCGGGGTGATCAGCCAGCTACCTAGTGACAGGTTGATTATACTGGACCTCTTCCATCATGGAAAGGGCAGAGGTTCATCCTCACTAGAATAGACACTTACTCTGGATATGGGTTTGCCTATCCTGCATGCAATGCTTCTGCCAAGACTACCATCTGTGGACTCATGGAATGCCTTATCCACCAACATGGTATTCCACACAGCCTTGCCTCTGACCAAGGCACTAACTTCACAGCTAAAGAACTGTGGCAGTAGGCTCATGCTCATGGAATTCACTGGTCTTATTATGTTCCCAATCATCCTGAAGCAGCTGGATTGATAGAACGGTGGAATGGCCTTTTGTAAGTCACAATTACAATGCCAAATAGCTGACAATACTATGCAGAGGTGGGACAAAGTTCTCCAGAAGGCCATGCATGCTTTGAATCAGTGTCCAATAATATATCGCATTGTTTCTCCCATAGTCAGGATTCACAGGTCCAGGAATCAACAGGTGGAAGTGGAAGTGGTACCACTCACCATCACCTCTAATGATTCACTAGCAAAAGCTTTGCTTCCTGTTCCTGCAACATTACGTTCTGCTGGCATAGTGGTCTTAGTGCCAGAGGGAGGAACGCTGCCACCAGGAGATACAACAATGATTCCATTAAACTGGAAGTTGAGATTGCCACCTGGACACTTTGGGCTCCTCCTACCTTTAAGTCAAGACTAAGAAGGGAGTTACAGTGTTGGCTGGGGTGATTGACTCAGATTATCAAGATGAAATCAGTTTACTACTCCACAGCGAAGGTAAAGAAGAGTATGCATGGAATACAGGAGATCCATTAGAGCGTCTCTCAGTATTACTATGCCCTGTGATTAAGATCAATGGGAAACTACAACACCCCATCCAGGCAGGACTACAAATGGTCCAGACCCCTCAGGAATGAATGTTTGGGTAACTCCACCAGGAAAGAAAACCACAACCTGCTGACGTGCTTGCTGAACGCAAAAGGAATACAGAATGGGTAGTAGAAGAAGGTAGTCATCAATACCAGCTACGACCACGTGGTCAGCTAGAGAAATGAGGATTGTAAATGTCATGAGTATCTCCTCCTTCTTTTGTTAAAAACATGTTTGTGCATGTCTACACTTCTACTAAGAAAATATATTTCCTTTTCCTTTATCATGAGACATAAGATTTACTGACTTCACATCAGCATTTACATATTGTTAACTTTACGTAATGGTATCTGGGTTGGGGATTGGTACATTTCCAGTTGTACGAAAGACAGTTGTATTATGTTATTATTATGTTATGTTAAGTGTAATAATGTTAGGTGTAATTATGTTAGGTATAATAATGACCTTATTATTGTCTTTATTTGAAGATTATGTATGATCTCAGGAGATGTGTATGGATTCAAGGTGACAAGGGGCGGACTTGTGATGGTTAATATTGAGTGTCAACTTGAATGGATTGAAGGGTGTGAAGTATTGATGCTGTGTATGTCTGTAAGGGTATTGCCAAAAAAGATTAACATTTGAGTCAATGGGTTGGGAAAGGCATCCTTAATCTGGTGGGCACAATCTAATCAGCTGTCAATGGATATAAGCAGGAAGAAAAACACGGAAAGGCAAGACTGGCCTAGCCTCCCAGCCTACATCTCTTTCCCATGCTGGACGCTTCCATCATGGAAAGGGCAGAGGTTCATCCTCTGAACATCAGACTCCAAGTTCTTTAGTTTTGAGACTTGGACTGGCTCTCCTTGTTCCTTCAAGCTTGCAGACAGCCTATTGTGGGACCTTGTGCTCATGTAAGTTAATACTTAATAAACTCCTCTCTCCCCCTCTCTCTGGATGGATGGATGGATGGATGGATGGATGGATGGATGGATGGATAGACAGACAGACAGACAGACAGATAGACAGACAGACAGACAGACAGACAGACATCCTTCCTAAATATACACATCTCCTATTAGTTCTGTCCCTCTAGAGAACTCTAATACAAGCCCCATCCTTTTCCCCTGAAGTATTGCAAAACTGACTGGATTACCATTATACTGTCGTGTTACCTATTTAAACTCACATACTTGTAAGGACTTAAAAGACGCTACCATTCAGAAAATTTGTTAGAGATCTGTAGTATGTTCCCCCACATATCACCCGCAAGTGTGTGACTATAAACCTCTCTTACTCTCCCCTTTAAAATGGGAATCTTGTGAGAAATATAATGCTTACAGCTAGCACATACCAAACACCTTCCTAAAATGTGTACCAACAAAAAACATCTATTGCTGAAAATTCTTTTTTTTTTTTTTTTTTTCAGACAGAGTCTCGCTCTGTTGCCCAGGCTGGAACGCGGTGACGTGATCTTGGCTCACTGCAACCTTTGCCTCCCAGGTTCAAGTGATTCTCCTGCCTCAGCCTCTGAGTAGCTGGGATTACAGGAGCATACCACCACGTCCAGCTAATTTTTGTATTTTTAGTACAAATCAGGTTTCACCATGTTGGCCAGGTTGGTCCCGAACTCCTGAGCTCAGGTAATGCCCAAACCTCGGCCTTCCAAAGTGATAGGACTACATGCAAGAGCCACTGAGTCCAGCAGAGAATTCTGTTTAGCCTCAGACACCGGTAGCGAAATGGTTACTACAATGTAAAGGGAGAAATGTCAAATACTAAGAATAAGGGGTGACTCTGGCAGAAGTAAAAGCTGATAACATATGTAGAGCCCCATAATATATCTATTAAAAACAATGAATTAGGCCAGGTTAAATAGCTGAATCAATTCATTTTACTTCCACTTCTTATTATATAATATTTCTACCTGATAAAATATATGCACACCAAAGTTGCAGCCTTGTTCTACACTTAATACCACTGGTTTCACAATGGGGATTAACCTGTTACTAAAAGAACACTTATTTGTTAATAACAACATTTTTGTTACTCTGATGGAAGCAAGTCTCAAAAAAGGTTTTGACAAAAATGTTATATATGAATATGACTTAACATATAATCTTCACCCCATCACTACTCAAAAGGTTCTAAAATTCTAAATCAAATATACTATTACATACAATGTCTAGAGTGCCAAAATCTCAGAGTGCCAAAATCCTCATTTATAAAACTGAAGTAATATGTCTCTTAAGGAGCTGTTAATAATAAAGTAAGCAAAAAAAATAATTCAAGTTGGATCAGACACTTGAACTTAGTAAGGCCAAAACCGTGAAGCTTGCAAAAGAAAACACAGAAAAATGTTTTCAGGACTAAGGGGTAGGTAACGACTTCCTAAGACACAAAAAGTAATAACTAGGAAAAAATAAATAAATTAGATCTCATCATATTTAAAACTTTGTATCTTTAAATGAAATTGTTTAAAAAAAGACTCAATAGGCAAGCCACAAACTGGGGGGAAAAGGTTACAAAATATAAATCTAAAAAAAGAACTGGAATCTAGGATATATAAGGAACTCCTACAACTCAATGTTCATTGCAGGCCAGGCACAGTGGCTCATACCTGTAATCCCAGCACTTTGGGAGGCCGAGACAGGCGGATCACCTGAGGTCAAGAGTTCGAGACCAGCCTGAGCAACATGCTGAAACCCCATCTCTACTAAAAAAAAAAAAAAAAAAAAAAAAAATTAGTTGGGTGTGGTGGCATGCACCTGTAATTCCAGCTACTTACAAGGCTGAGGCAAGAGAATTGCTTGAACCTGGGAAGCGGAGGTTGCAGTGAGCTGAGATCACACCACTGCACTCCAGTTGTGCATGACAAAAGCAAAATTCCGTCTAAAAAAAAAAAAAATGTTGGCTGGGCGTGGTAACTCACGCCTGTAATCCCAGCACTTTGGGAGGCTGGGCAGGCGGATCATAAGGTCAGGAGTTCGAGATCAGCCTGGCCAATATAGTGAAATCCCATCTCTACTAAAAATACAAAAATTAGCTAGGCGTGGTGGCCTATAGCCCCAGCTACTCAGGAGGCTGAGGCAGAAGAACCGCTTGAACCGGGAGGTGGAGGTTGCAGTAAGCCGAGATTGCACCATTGCACTCCAGACCAGGCAAAAGAGCGAGACTCCGTCTCACGAAAAAAAAAAAAAGTTCACTGCAGCTTGTTTACCACAGCCTGTTTGGAGAGAATAGGTCAACAGAAAAGGAAATGCTGACAATTTCTCTTTTATAAAGAATGGAAGAATGGAGGGTTGGTAGCTAGAGAAGGAGAGGAAGAAGACTATTTGAAGGAGAAGGCAGGAAATAAAAGTCAGATGGATGCTAGGGCAGTTGGAAGTATTAAAAAATATATTCTACCCAGTGTCAGTAAATCCCCATTTATCCCAGCACTTTGGGAGGCCAAGGCAGTAGGACTGCTTGAGGCCAGGCGTTTGAGACTAGCCTGAGCAAAGTAGCAAGACCCTGTCCTCAATTTTAAAAATAAATAAATAAAAGAAATTTGGATTTCAGATGGCAATACTGATGTCCTATTAAGTTGGTTTCAAAAAACTTCTGCACAAACTTAATGCTGGAAGCAATACTTCTTATTTAGATTTACTCACTTCTCCAGATCAAGAAACAAAAGGTTTGGAAGAAAAATATATTTTACTTTAAAACCTGGATTCGTCCACCAGGAAAAATGAGTGAGTAAGGACTGAAAAATTAAAAACTTAAAAATGTAAAAGCTTTTTAGAACTGGATTAATATATCACAGACATTCTGTTTTGTCTGAAAATAAACTAACTCTTCTGTAATAATAGGCCAACACTATAAGGATGCAAACAAAGTAATACAAAATAGCATGGAGTTGCCAATAATTATTAATGTTTTTCGGCTATAATTCCTGGGCTATTTTCTATAATTGTACATTTGGTTCTGTCTAGACATGCTATTCAGTTGGATTCATAAAACATACCACACTACCACACAAGTGCTGGCAGACCAATGTATAATAAACAGTTATCCACTGTAGTATTTTAGTACATAAAATTGATAGGGTTGTATTTTTAATACAAGATGTTGAATACTTATATCAGTAAGAATTTCTCACATTTATTGCAAGCTTTTCAAACATAAATCTAAGCATATGATGAACGACGGATCATTTAATGTGTGTCTGTTCTCTCTCATCTGATTTGCTTGTCTCTTTTTTTTTTTTTTTTTACCGTGGCTGCTTTTGTGCTATCCATGTACTATGCTCTTGCAGTTATACCACACAACAACTTGAGATGCTGTTTTACACAAAGGTAAAGAAATATCTCAACACCAGGGTTCTGTCTCCGAGGATTGTTAAAAACTCTTTAGACCAAACTGCCAATTAGAAAATGATATTGTATGTGAAACAAAATAATTTACGTTTTTCCCTTTAGCTGTAAACAAAAACAAAATCGCACACAATTTCTAAATACCATCAACACAATAGTAAATGAAAGAGTTTTGACCAAACTAGTTAAGATACCAAACCAACAAACAGTAACCACCAAAAGTATATAAGTAATATATAAGTAAGAATGCATCCTACTACCATAGTATGTGAAGGGAGAGGCATCATAAATTCTTGGAAAAAACAAGAAGGAACAATTTAACATAATGACTCAGGTATTGAAGGCAAACAGATGTGGTTTCAAATCTCAGCTCAGGCCCTTACAAACTATGTGACCTTGTAGAAACCAATTTACCCTTATTAGTAACATGAGAACATCCATTGACATCTCACAGGATGATTTTAAAGATTAAATACTACATGCCAAAGTCTTTAGCAAAGTCTCACATATAAATTAAATTAAATAATAATGGTAAACATTATTACTATTGCTAACTTAAACTTCTTTCAATAACAATTCAGAATTACCAGAAGGCCATAACCTAAGATAATCAAATTTAATCATAAAAATCACACCAATTAAATCACATCAATATCTAGTTTAGGAATTTTGTCTTGTGATCATATGGAACTCCAAAGAATTCTAAATTATAAATGAACAATACAGACAGCGGGAATAAGCCATTCTTCCTCCTTTCTCCTAGTCCAAACAATTTAATAAAAGAGATGAAAAAAAGCAACAAAAAAAATCATTTGGAATCAGCCACTTAGCCAATCATTCACTTGATCAAACAATAGCATACATTCAATCACAGCTAAAGATAAAACTAAACAATTTGCAAGTAAAGTTACAAAACTGCATACTCATTTCCTCTAACCTCTAAACCAACCTGTTACAGTTAACACTATCATGATTTTCTGAGACAGGCTGCAACTGTCCGAACAAGTATCTGTACATGATAAAAATATGAACTTAGTAAGAACAAGTATCTGTACATGATAAAAATATGAACTTAGTAAAAAGGCACGGCATTCTATCTCATTCAAATCTTCATTTATACATTCACTCATGAAGGATCTAGCAAGTTCTGGCTCTGTGCTAGCCCCTGTCAAATATTAATAAGGCAACAACGGCTATCCCTGCAGGAATACAGTATCCATGAAAGTGTAAAGATCATGTGACATCAGATGTCCCATCTCACTCGGCACGTGATTCTGAACGTCCACAGTAAAAGGGCAGATAAAAGGAGTAACTGGGGTGACACCGGGTAGACAGAACCAGAGCGTATAGGGCCCAGCTCATGTGTGCTTTGTTTGATCTTCGTCTTGAAAGCTATGGTTTTACAACACACAACTTTTTGTTGTTTCTCCTTTTATTTATGGCACTCATTTGTTTAATCAGCATATTTGTTCAGTTATAAGAAGATAAAACTCTATACTGCCTTTGCCCCCAATCAGACACCAATTTCTAAGTGTCCATTTTATAAGTGTCTATTCCATTCTTCAAAGATAGTTCCAAGACCACCTTCTCCAGAAAGCAGAAGACTTCAGTTAAAAAAATCATCTCTTTGCTGCTATGGTATTACATTTAATGATATATGTACATTTAATCAGATGCTTGCTTTAAAATGTTTACTTAATATTAATATAAGAAAGTATAAACCAAGAACAACTCTCTCCATACAATTCCCTAATAGTCTTTTATCTGAGATTCAATAACTGCCAATCCACTTTTACATATTACTGGTGCCCAGGATAGCTGAAGAGTTGACAGAGAGCTGTTCAATTTAAACCAAAGGTTCTAAATACTATAGTTTTCCATAAGTATAATCATAAGATCAGAGTTAGGAAATTTTCATCTATCCTTTCTAATTATGTGACCACTTTTAACCTTTTTCAGCCTCAATTGCCTTGTACATAAGATGGGTATAACATGCCTGTATCACAGTACTGTTAAGAATACAGTAAGAAAACATAGATGACAATGCCTGGCACCAGACCTGGGAACACAGGGTTTGCTCAGTCTCCATGTTTTAAGATGGCCAAGTGATGATCTATGAAGTCTCTTTCTAGAATGTTTTTTTTCTTTTTTCTTTTTTTTGAAACAGTCTCACCCTGTCACCCAGGCTGGTGGGGAGTGCAATGGCATGATCTCAGCTCACTGCAACCTCAGCCTCCCAGGTTCAAGCAATTCTCCTGCCTCAGCCTCCCAGGTAGATGGGATTACAGGCATGAGCCACCATGGCCAGCTAATGTTAGTATTTTTAGTAGAGATGGGGTTTCAGCATGTTGCTCAGGCTGGTCTTGAACTCCTGACCTCAGGTGATTCACTTGCCTCAGTCTCACAAGTGTTGGGATTACAGGCGTGAGCCACTGCACCCGGCCTCCTTCATGTAAGATTTCTAATGCAATACTTCAAGGATCTCTTAGTTTCATTTCATGACTAAAGAAAATTTAGTATTAAAAACTAAGAACCACACTCCAGGGTTATGATTCTCCTACAAATATTTTATACAGCTATTAGACTTAAGTCTCAAATGCACTTTCTACTTGCATTAAATGTACTTGTAATTTTCTATCCTAGAGTGAGATTCTTTTCAAAGTTACTGTGCAGCCTGGGCAGCATAGTGAGAACCTGTCTCTACTAAAAATTTAAAAAATTAGCCAGGCTTGGTGGCACACACCTGCAGTCCTAGCTATTTAGGAGGCTGAGGTGGGAGGATTGCTTGAGCCCGGGAGGTCAAGGCTGCAGTGAGCTGAAATCACGCCACTGCACTACAGACTGGCTGGCAGGGCAAGATCCTTTCTCCAAAAGCAAAACAAAAGAAACCCCAAAAAAAGCCAAAACCAAAGTTACCATGAATAAAGGATGAGTCATTCTTGGCATATTGTTCTGAAGACAACTACTGCACTAAAGCCAGAAAGCATTTCCTTTTAAATTTCTTAAGTTGAATTATCTGATAAACATTTTAATTAGTTACATTGTGAAACAGATAGATAACACTAAATATTTCACAATTTCAAACATTCACTAAATATGGAACAGAAAGTCATATTAAATTGGATCATCAAGCAGCAAAATGTGGATGCACTGACAAGTTGTATCTATTAGTGATTACCATAAAATATGACACAGAAGGGTCTAGAGATTTGAAAAACTTGGTGTACAGTAATCCTGAATGCCAGAGGAAAATAATAGTTTCTGTGAATATTGAAATAAAGACAAACTAGCAGAGATCAGTTTAAAAACCTAAGATTTAAATAACATAAGATCTCCCTAGAGGGGAAGTTCTTGAGGTCAAAGCACTAGTCCTCTCTAGTCATCAGGGAGATGCAATCTGTTCAACAACAAACACCACTTCATACCCACCAGAATGGCTAAAATCAAGACTAAAAGTACAATGTGCTGATGAAGATGTGGAGTCACTGGAACTCTCACACACTGTGTGTGATAGTAAATTAGTAAGCTACCTCAGTAGAAGGCTGTGCTTTGCAGTGTCTACTAAATCTGAACAAATATTAATACATATCCTATAGCTTGGTAATTCCACTCCTAGGTACAGATACCTAACAGAAACATGCACATATGCCCAAAAAAGCAAAAACAAGTATAAAAATACTTGTAACAGTATTAATTGTAAAATGGTCAAAATCTGCAAAACAAAAACAGATGTTCAGTAGTAAATAAACTGTAGTATATTCACATTATAGAATACTACACCAAAAAAAAAAATCCTTCCTATATACGAAAATATGTATACATTTCTCAAATGTTGCATTGAGTAGAAGCCAAACCAAAGAATACATATTATATTATTTCATTTTTATAAAGTTCAAAAGCAGGCAAAACAAATCTATGGTGACATGTCAGAATAGTGGTTACCTTTGGTATTATAGGGGGAGGTTGGTAGTGAAATGGGAGAGAACATGAGAGGGCTCCTGTAATGGTGGTATCCTGATTTTTAATTTTGATGATGGTTATACATGTGTGTTAAGTTTGTGAAAACTTATCAAAGGTGAAAACGTAGGCTCTGCTTTTCTATATGCATGTTAAGCTTTTTAACTTATAAGCAAGTAAGTCAAGGTATTTATATATTTTATATAAGCAAAAATATACATATTTGGAAGACCAGAGTGGTGTTTTGTTCACGAAATTGTTTTTTATGTATACAATTCCATGCATTTTTGTTTTATACAGTGACCATATTCCCTTCTTTCAAATATTTTATTTTAACTGACAAGTAAAAATTGTATGTGTTTATCATATGCATGTTGTTTTGAATTGTGTACATACCAAGGAATGGCTAAATTGAGCTAATTAACATATGTATTACCTCACATACTTTTCATTTTTTTGTGGTGAGAACATTTAAAATCTACTCTCTTAGCAAGAATATAGTACATAGTTGTTAACTTTAGTCATGTTGTACAAGAGATTTCTTTTTTTTTTTTTTTTTTTTTTTTTTGACACAAGGTCTCGCTCTGTTACCCAAGTCGGAGTGCAATGGTACAATCACAGCTCACTGCAGCCTCCACCTCCTGGCTCAAGTGATCCTCCCACTTCAGTCCCCTGAGTAGCTGGGACTACAGGCATGCACCACTATGCCTGGGTAATTTTTAAAAATTTTTTGTAGAGACAGGGTCTCACTATATGGCCCAGGCTGGTTTTGAGCTCCCAGGCTCAAGCAATCCTCCTGCCTCAGCCTCCCAAAGTGCTGGAATTACAGGCGGGTGCCTGGCCTACAACAGATTTCTTATCTACTAACATATTAACTTATCTATTAATTTATTCTTCCTACCTAACTGAAAAATTTGTACCCTTTTATCAAATATCCCCCTCCCTAAAACCCTCACTATCAGCCCTTCTCCCTGGTAGCTACCATTATACAATCTACTTCTGAGTTCAACTTGTTTATTTTACATATGTAGGGGAGATCATGCAGCCTTTCTGTATCTGCTTATCTCACTAACATAAAGTCCTCCAGGTTCATCCATGTTATTGTAAATGAAAGTATTTCCTTCTTTTTTATGACTGTATAGTATTCCACTGTGTATATATACCATATTTTCTTTACCCACAGATTTGTTATTACACACTTAGATTAATTCCGTATCTTGGCTATCATGAATAATGCCGCAATAAACATGGGAACTCTGATACTTCTTCAAACGCTGATTTCAATTCCTTTGGATATGCACCCAGTAGTGGAACTGCTAGATCACATGGTAGTTCTATTTTTAATAATTTAAGGAATCTCTATATTGTTTTGCATAATGGCTATTCCAACTTACATTCCCACCAACAGTATGCAAGGGTTCCCTTTCCCCTATCCTCTCAAAACACTTGCTGTATTTTTGTCTTTTTTAATAACAGCTATTCTAACAGGTGTAAGGTTCATTGCAGCTTTAATTTACATCTCTCTGGTAATTTCTCAAATACTTTAGAATAAAACTTTTTATGGCTTTGAAGTTGGATGCAGTACTAGATAGAGCCATAAATTAAAAGTCTGTAATCTAGAAAGGTTTTCATCAACAATAGTCAAGATATCTTTGTTATTCATTAACTAGCTGAATACTTAACGATATAGAAAATTTGGCTACCCAAAATGAGTCATTTCTGTGAAGTTTTGTTTAATTAATAGGTTCATTACAAAGATTTTAAATCCTTTTATATAAATGAGTACAGAGTCTTAGAGAACACACTATCGAGCTATAAACTCACACCTTAGGGAGTAAATTAAATCTAGTGTATCAGTGCAACGGTGATGAGAAAATCAGTAAGGCCTCCAAAGAGAAATATGACAGAATATAAATCTAAATATAAAGTTATATATATTTATTTCTATGTTATATCTATATATTAACACACACTATCGAGAATGTAAAAAACATAATAGAAAAATTATATAAAGATATATTTAGCAAAAATATTAGATATAGCTCTGTGTTTAGGATTTGGGATAATTTTTACTTTATTTTTTAAGTGTTATTTTACTGTTTGCATTGTTAAAAATGAACATATATCATTTTTAAAGTTAAAAAAGAACATATATCATTTTTAAAGTTAAAAAAGAACATATATCATTTTTAAAGTTAAAAAATAAGCTAAAAGATCTGAGAAAAAGACAGTTCCCTTTCAAAAAAATGAGTCAATGTATGTTTTCTTCCTGGTTCACAGAACAAATTAGTGGGGGAGTTTTCTCAATTTTAAGACCTTTCTCCCAATGTTAGCCTTCTGGCATCTGCCAAAGTATACCTACAAGCAAATACCAACAAAGCTCATATAGCAGAACAAATAGAACAGTAGCAGAAAACTGGCACTAAAAGAATTCATAATAACAGTAATAAATCATGCTTAACTGAGACAGTTCCCCCACCTCACCTCCAACCCTGAGCCAGCAGTTGTGATTTTATTTTACATACATATAACTGTGTCCATTTTCTGCTAGTAAAATCATTCTTCGTTCTTAAGATAGAAGTATACCAATATTTCCTGATTTTCTATTAAAATAACATAACTTCCAGGTGCTCCATTATCTGAACAAAAATAAGGACCTAGAGGCATCCCTGTCACCAGTGGTGTAGCCTTGTGACTAATGTGAGCTATATCTTAAAGACAAGAAAAGGGAAAAGGTGAATTCAGCTCCCTAGGAGCTCAGTAGTAAATCGCTCGCCAGGTAGAATTCTGCCCATTGTCTCAATTACTCTTCCCCAAAGAACTTCATTTGTTCAGAGAAAAAAACAGAAGCCCAATCTGGTTTACTCTCCGAGCTAATCAAGTCATACACACAAAGCTGAACTAAAACCATAACTAGAGTTTAAATTTCCTGATTCCTTCCTTGAAAGGTAGTCTTACTAATTAGGTAATTTACAACAGGGCCTTGGCAAACCAAAGAGGAACTCTGAAAAAGCAGCAGCCTTTTGCTGTCCCTCTGGCTTTAATCACCATGAAAGTCACCCAGTCCTGCCATCAACCAGCTCTCCTACTTTGGAGAAGTAGGCTGACTCAAAGAGCAAACACCTGTCTCTCATAGTAATGACTTTATTCTCCAGGCCTAACTTTATAAATGAGAAAACAAAGAGAGTAAACAGCTATATTAACACTGTTGTCACTTTTTAAAACAATTCTATTTTTTAAAGAGATGGGGTCTTGCTATGTTGCCCAGGCTGGAGTGTAGTGGCTATTCATAGGCACAATTCCACTACTGATCTGCAAAAGAGTTTCTGATCTGGGACAGTTGACCCCTCCTTAGGCAATCTGGTGGTCCCCCACTCCCAGGAAATGCTGAACTTAGTAGGGACACTCAATTGGCATACAGCACTACAGCTTATAACTCCTGGGTTTAAGCAGTCCTCCCGCCTCAGCCTCCTGAGTAGCTGGGACTACAGGTATGTACCAGTGTACATGCAGTGTTGAAATGCAGGCTGTTATGAAGAGTCTCTTGGCTACAGTTCAAGGGAAACAACACATTAATGCAAAACATCTTCAGCTTTCCCCAATTCCACTTCTTTCAGCCCATTTCAGAAATGTCCTCTTTATTCCAACTTGAAAATTCATGTTATACTTGTTATAAATGTCAAAGGGTTTTCAGAATACAGAACTCCAGTGGCTAGAGTTAGATGCCTGGGAACACAACTAGCCCCATAAACCTTAGGCAAGTTACTTAACCTCTCTGAGTCTCGGTTTCTTCAACTCTAAAAAGAGGATAATAGCTACTCCACAGGATTGAGGTGAGGGTCAACACATGAGAGCACTTAGAAAACTCTGTGGCACATGGCAACTGATTGATCAATAAAGGTCAGTTATTACTATAATCATTGGTGTGGATGATGTTATTACTCCCGGAAAGACAACCAAGAAAGCAATGGAAGCATAGGAAAAAAAGTGAAAAATAAAGGAAAGAGAACTAAGAAGAATGGCAGCTTCCATATAATAGCCAAGGGGCATTAGCCAAGCTCCTTCAGTTCCCTCATCTACAGAACAGCGATGACATCAACTTGCTCCATCACCCTCCTCACAGGACTGTTCTGGAGGCCACAAGAAAATATCTCTACCCACAGAACACAAAGCTAAATGTCTTGCATTGTCACTGACCAGAGGGGCTCAACAAACCTTGGAAAACAATGAACTTTCACAATGAGCCATTAGTCAAATAACTATGCACATTAAATGCATATTCTGGATACCACCAATCAACAGTAGGCCTGGCGTTGTGGCTCATGCCTATAATCCTAGCACTTTGGGAGGCAGAGGCAGGCAGACTGCTAGAGCTCAGTAGTTCGAGACCAGCCTAAGCAACATGGTAAAATCCCATCTCTACTAAAAAATACAAAAACACACCTGTATTCCCAGCTACTTAGGAGCCTGAGGCACGAAAATCACTTCAGCACAGAAGATAGAGGCTGCAGTCAGCAGAGATCATGCCACTGCACTCCAGCCTGGGCAACAGAGTGAGACCCTGTCTAAAAAAAAAAATCAACAGTACAT
Organism: Macaca fascicularis; assembly: GCF_037993035.2. Classification (NCBI taxonomy): domain Eukaryota; kingdom Metazoa; phylum Chordata; class Mammalia; order Primates; family Cercopithecidae; genus Macaca; species Macaca fascicularis. The sequence goes on along the minus strand of NC_088381.1, from coordinate 139,334,775 downwards.
GCTTTTAAAAAATCAGATTAAGTAAACCATAGTAAAGTATCTACTACCTAGTGACACCAAATATCATCCCCACAATTTTGCACTGGCAGAATAATCAGAACTCTTAGGAAGCATATATCATTATCTTTAAAAGGCAACCCTAAAGTGAGCTGAGAAACCCAAGTACACCATAGCTCCATGGGCTTGCTAGGGGTCCTACAGCAAATCCAGCTAAGTAGATCTAAACTGCCTCTTATTTAGGGTATGAACATTTGAATAAAGTGATTTTCAAGTTTTGTTCTTTATTATATCCTACAAAATTTCCTTTCACTACAATACTAACATAAAAGCTAACAGAGGATGAGCATGGTGACTCATGCCTGTAATGCCAACACTTTGGGAGTCTAAGGCAGGAGGATCACTTGCCCAGGAGTTCAAGACCAGCCTGGGCAACACAGTGAGACTCTATCTCTACAAAAAAGAAAATTTTTAATTAGCTGAGCATGGTGTCGCATGCCTATAGTACCAGCTACTCAGAGGGCCGAGATGGGAGGATCACTTGAGCTTGGGAGGTCAAGGTCGCAGTAAGCCATGATCATGCCACTGCACTCCAGCCTGGGAAACAAAGCAAGGGCCTGTCTCCAAAAAAAATAATAATCATAGAGCCCAGCCCATCTCTCTTTATTTGCAGGATCTACTTAACTCAATTGGCAATGTATTTTCAAACATGGTTTGTCAAGGAGAGATGAAGAAAAGGCAAGAGTTTCACCCCTTAATGTTTCAGAAGGAGAAATCTGGGACTGCAACAGAAAAAGTCATTCAAACACTCTGACCTAATAATTCTTATTCTAGATAATTATCCCAAGAAAATAATCAAGCATTTATATAAAAATGCACACACACACACAAAAACCACTGAAGACTGATTTGTAACAAGTGTTTACACAAATATATAACAAGACGAAATAGTAAATTCTTTCTTTCTTTCTTTATATTTTTAGAGACAGTGTCTCGCTCTGTCGCCCAAGCTGAAGTGCAGTGGCATGATGATAGCTCAGCTGCAGCCTGGAACTCCTGGGCTCAAGAGATCCTCCTGCCTCAGTCTCACAAAGAGCTGGCATTACAGGTGTGAGCCACCATATTCAGCCTCTAAAAATTATTTAAATAAGATAAAAAATTTAAAAAGTATGCTAAACATACAAAGCATAATGCAAAACATATATACAATAGAATTCCAATTTTGTTTTTAGAAAAAATATATATGCATAGAAGAAGAGTAAAAGAAATATAATAAAACAATATTAGAAACCCGAATGAGCATGGTTTCTTTTTTGATCCCCTTCTATTTTCCGAATTAGCTAAAATCAGCTTCTTTTACTTACTTAGTTGGTAAAAAAAAAAACAATTCCTTTAAAATAAAAAAAAAGTGCGAGCCAGACATGGTGTCTCATGCCTGTAATCCCAATACTTTGTGAGGCCAAAGTGGGAGGATCACTTGAGCCCAGGAGTCCAAGATCAGCCTGGGCAACACAGTGAGATTCCATCTTCTACAAAAATAACAAAATCAGTTGGGCATAGTGGCAAATGCTTATAGTCCCAGCTACTCAGGAGGCCAAGATGAAAGAGCACTTCAGCCTAAGGAGGTCATGGCTGCAGTGAGCTATGATTGGGCCACTGCACTCCAACCTAAGCAACACAGCAAGGCTCTGCCTCTATAAAAAAATAAAATAAGTAAATAAATAATAAAATAAACATAACAATTTGGTTTCAATTAACAATTCTGTTAAGTTACCTAATATCTAAATTACTTACTTTGGTATAACTACAATAACTGAAAAAGAAGATGTATTTTGCAAAAGTAGTAATTCGGGTAAGAAATATTTGTCATCCAAATGTTACAATCAACAAATGTTGAAAATATTTACACTAAGTGCCTTACATTTAAGAGAATTATGTAAGTAATATTAATATCAAATGCATGACTCCATATAGTACATATGCACTTAAGTGAACCAACAGTACAACCGATTTGAGAGAGATTATCCAGTCTCTCTTCCCATACACATCTAAAAACTAAAATTAGTACAGACAAATTCTGCCAGGCTAAAATCAGACTTTGTTTCTAGATACAAGAATTTAAAAAAAAAACTCAGACTTTATTTCAAAATAAAATTCCCAAGAAAGAAACAGTGATGAGCATAGCTAAACAAGATTAAATTTCAGCTCCAGCTGATAAATTCTCTCATCTCAAGACAAAAAAAGTGAATTCTGATTCTAATCCCACACTCTCACCAAGGCCCCAGACAACTGAGAATTCTCTACACATCAGGAAATATAGAGGAGGTCACAATATTGAAAGAACAAAGTTTTCCTTCTTTCCATGACATCAGAAGATTTTCAGCTTAATAAATGGACTTTTTCTTATGCCAGAATAAGTAAAAACTGTCAATGAAGCAATTAGATTGCATGTTGTCTTCCACTAACTATAATTATTTCTTATGAACACGGTTTCTTTCTCCAAATAAAATGCATCTAAAGTTCATATCACAAATATTTTATACTTAAATGTGGCATCTGTTAGCTTTTGCTCAGCCTGGAACCACCTGGTCCTGGGGTGGAGGTATCTTCCCATGTTTAGGAACTGGTTCTTCTAGGCACAGAACAAGCACTAGCTAGTAGCTCCCTATACAGGCTTTAGTGGCAAAGAGCACTTCATCAGCTTCTTTATAATATTCCAAAGCTGAGAGTATCCTTTGTAATTCCTTCACATAATATAAAAACTCCAACTCAATAGCATGCGGGTACAAAGTCTAAATAGTCCAACTATGTTCTCTCAGTGTAAACGAGAGGGAGCAGCAGACACCTACCTGGGCCTGGCTCAAAGATACCTCATGACACCATTCTCCAGGGACCAAAGGGAAAGAGGTCAGTCTTGCTTTTCACAGTCACACTGAGAACACTAACTACTGTCTTTATAAAAAAGTAAATCACAACCAAGCTCCCAGGATGAGCAAAAGAAATGCCAATCTGAGAACTAAAGATAGGAAATGGTCCCAGGCATTGAAAAATTCGGTGGATATTCATTCCCTATTCTGAGAACCATGAATCAGGAGAGTCTGGGAACTTTTTACCTTCTTCTGAAGTTGCTCTGATTTCAAAACACTATCCTATAACCCCCCAAAAAAGTACTGAATGGCATACTTTTATTTTTTGAGAGTGAATGCTAATTTGACTGAGAATTTTACGGTGATCTCTTGAAGTAAATGAAATCATTCTTTGTGTTCACAGAGAGGTGGGAAGGGCTGTAGCTCCATGCTATTTGTAAAGGCTCTGAGCACCTAAGAGGCAACAATGGGTATTACTTTCGAGAACGTGAACTGACTAATGTACTTGCTAGGTATATGCAGAAACTAAACCTCAGGGTATGTATCTGAACATAATACATGGAACATCCTAACACCACTGACATCTAACCTTCACAAATGTTTTGTTCTGCTTTGCTTTAGTGACTGCAATAGGATTGCCTGGACAGAAACTGATAAATGAAGAAAAACAAGATTGTCTGAACTTCACATATTATTTATCTCCTATGTGTCCAAGATACAACATGTGTGACTCTAGGCTCTTCTCCCTCCTACCCAGGCAGGTGCCAAGGAACGTACTCCACAGACCTGTGGAGAGGGGGATTCCTATGCAAGTTATTTGCAGCAAAAGGAGGATGACAGTGGGTCCCCAGTGGGGGAGAGTGTGGCACCTCTGTTACAGAAGTTGTCCCTAGTGATTTCCTTTCTTTCTCAGAAAAGGGTTGTCGCAACTATGGTTGCAGATATATGTGTATGCCATCTAATACTGTGAGTTTGGGTTTTAAGAGTCTAAATTCTACAGAGTAGAAATTATTCTGCTTAACCTGCTTAGCATAACACAAGCTCATTACCATCAAGAAAAATAATTCAGTCAAGACAGAGGGTATTAGGGAAGGGCTCCTGGAAGCACACTTGTTGGTTTTCCAAAGGTCTTACTGCATGTCATCTCAAGTACATTAAATACTGGCAACATCTCTGCTTCAACTTGATAAGTGGCTTCCATTTGAAAACCAATTTCATTTTATATTTATTCAAAAGCCCATAAAAAGGATTACAAGGAACTATAAATACAAACAAGTACAAAAAGATAAAATTCTTTATCAATGATTAAATGTTACCAGTTTCCAGAATTTGTGTATTGATTAGCTCCAAAAATTACTTTTATAAAAAATATGATCAGCAACAGACAAGTACCTAGAATACCACTAAAGTCTTGTGTATGATGCAACAATTACCTCCTTCACACTAGATACTGGACTACAAAATTATAAAATGGAATTCTGAAAGGCTAAATATTTTCAGACAGAGTAACACCGTGAAATTTCTTACAGAGTAAAAACCCAATCTCAGGACATTTTGAACACAAGCACTGTAAGCACAAAGTCTACCTCCCCATCTACTACTGTAAACTGGTTCCAACATGAATTATGTCCAGAAGTTTCTAAATGATATTCCAATAACCATCTCAATGTTCAATATGCCATACATTATCCTCAAGAAAATGTAAGAAGTCACAAAAACATAGGCTCTTTTATGATTATCAAATCTTTTTTTTTTGTTTGCTTGTTTTAAGAGACACAGTCTTGTTCTGTCACCCAGGCTGGAGTAGAATGGCACAATTATAGCTCACTTCCGCCTTGACCTCCTGGGCTCAAGTGATCTTCCCATCTCAGTCTCCCAAGTGGCTAGGACCACAGGCACATGCCATCACACCTGGCTAATTTTTATTTTATTATTTTTTATAGAGACAAGGTCTCATTATGTTGCCCAGGCTGGTCTCAAAGTCCTAAGCCTACGCAATCCTCCCACCTCGGCCTCCCAAAGTGCGGGGATTACAGGCATGAGCCACCACACTTAGCCAATCATCAAATCTTTAAACAATCACTTTTTTCTCGTATTTTCCTATTTTGCCCTATCAGGAAAAAATATATATATATATTTACAGAACAAAAGAAAAAAAGTACAACACAAAGAAAAAAATTTATAGAAATTTCTCCATTTACTTCAACTTTCTCTTCATTAGATGTTAACAAAATAACATTTTTCATGTTAATTACTATAATTAAAAAAATAAATTCCAAGTTGCCAGGGGAAAAATCTCATTACTCTTCCATGCTTTGGCAAACCTTCTTGTGCTTCCATCTATACTCTGGGCTTTGAATCAAGTAAATGAAATCTTGGCTGGAAAGGAGATATGTTATTAAATAATTTAGGATACTGACTCTTTCTAATGCAAAAGGAAGAGAATGTCAATACTACATGTTCTGAATTTTTTTAATTAGCCCACAAGATTTTACATGTTAAGTTACCTCTTTTTTTTTTTTTTTTTTTTTTTTGAGACAGTGTCTTGCCCTGTCACCCAGGCTGGAGTACAGTGACCCGATCTCAGCTCACTACAACCTCAGCCTCCCAGGTTCAAGTCGTTCTCCTGCCTCAGACTCCCAAGTAGCTGGGACTACAGGTATGTACCACCATGCCTACCTAATTTTTTGTATTTTCAGTAAAGACTAGGTTTCACCCTGTTGGCCAGGCTGGTCTCGAACTCCTGACCTCAGGTGATCCGCCTGCCTCGGCCTCCCGAAGTGCTGGGATTACAGGCCTGAGTCACAATACCTGGCCATACATTTTAAGCTACTTCTGATCTACATGGTTATTTTATTATCTAAAAAGAATTTTAAAGTATTACTAACATTTTAAAGCAACATATCAAAAAAATGTTTTAATCTTTATCACTAACTAAAACCTACAGAACTAGGAGAAAGGAGTGTTAATCAAACACTTAGCCAGTCTTTCCATCCACTATAGTAGTTACCGTATAGGAACAATTACCCGAGATTTATCTAATGTTCATTCAACAAGCATTTATTTAGTACTTACATGTCCCAAGCACTATAATCTGCCATCGAGAGGCAATGATGAGCATGATTGACAGACATGGTACCTGAATGCAGGAATCTTAGAGACTATGTCCTTCCATGCCACCACCTTTAAGCTCAAAAGAAGCATAAAAGTATAATCCTCTCCAAATAGCAGTATGATGGCTATGTTTTTATAAATAATCTAGATGGCTAAAGGTTCAACCAAGATCCTTTGGGAACTTCTGGGCAACAATACAAGGACAGAGGCCACTAGGAAGTCTGGCCAGAGTTGGCTCTTTTCCGGGGCTAAGGAAGCCAGCCTAGGGAAAGCCACACCAGGTCCCATCTAAATGTTTTGGCTAGCCTGTGCTCCATGGGAAAATCTCCCTCTGTAAGACTCTGGATCAGAAACAGATCCATAAATAACCTCCATCAGTGGCAGACTTAGAGGCTGTGTATGTAAAATAAGTTGCAGAAATTCCATTATTCAAACAGGTTTATGACAACACCATGTTTCCAGTCATCTCAAAGCCATGAACTCACCAAGGTAACAAGATGCTGAAAATTTATATAATTAGAATTACAATCCATTAAGCAAACAACTAGATTTAATGATCTTTCCCAAATAGTAAGTCTGACATTTTTTTTTTTACACTGAATCTTAACTTTCCTTAGTGATATCTTTTAAAGAATTTAGAAACAATTTCAGTTTCGTGCAAAGATATAAAGACAAAATGCAAGTTCAGTATGAAAAAAGAGGTATCACGCACCTTCACCTACCCCAAAACCATCAATGGTTTCTCAATACTTACATAAAAAGGGTAAAAATTCTTTAATTAGGCACTCCAAGTCCTAGACAAGTCAATTCCAACCTAAATTTTCAAATCCATTTCTCTGTATACCACTTCACATACACACCACTCCAGGGAAACTGAACTATTCTTTCTTATCTGAATACACTCTTCACTTCAGATTTTTCTTTTTCTTTTTTTTCTCTTTTGAAATGGGTTCTCATTGTCACCCAGGCTGAAGTGCAGTGGTGTGATCTCAGCTCACCGCAGCCTCAACCTCCCAGGCTCAAGCTGTCCTCCCGTTCAGCCTCCTGAGTAGCTGGGACTACAGGCACCCACCCACGCCCAGTTAGTTTTTGTATTTTTTGTAGAGACAGGGGTTCATCATGCTGCCCAGGTTAGTCACAAACTCCTGGACTCAAGCAGTCGGCCTGCCTCGGCTGCCCAAAATGCTGAGATTACAAGCATGAGCCACCGTACCTGGCCATATTTTATTTTTTTCATCATCTTACCTACGTTACAAGTTTAGAAGCTTTAGGTAGTGGCTCATGCCTGTAATCCTAGCACTTTGGGAGGTGGAGGCAAGCAGATTGCCTGAGCTCAGGAGTTCAAGACCAGCCTGGGCAACACAGTGAAACCCCATCTCTACTAAAATAGAAAAAAATTAGCCAGGTATGGTGATGCACACCTGTAGCCCTAGCTACTCAGGAGACTGAGGCATGAAAATCACTTGAACCTGGGAGGCAGAGGTTGCAGTGAGCTGAGATGGCGCCACTCCAGTCTAGCGCCACAGTAAGACACAGTAAGACTCTGTCTCAAAAAACAAACAAACAAAAAATAAGTTCAGAAGCTTTAGGAGAACAAGGCCTGTATATGACTGACCTCTTCTTCCAGTCCTTTCCCTGTCCCTCTTCCTGTGTAACAGGAATTAAATGAGTTAATAGGGAGTGGCTTCTAAAAATAAATCAACCAAATCATGAGATTATTCAACATCTCATGGTTCTTCTGCCAAGTGATTCATCACCTCTAAGACCAAAAGTTAAAGTCTGAATAGATGTAGACACCTCTCTCACATCTGGGCAAGGAATTCAACAAAAATCTTTTAAATCAAAAGAAAACGTTTTACCTGAATAAGGTTTTCATTAGTGGTAAAATACTCAGAAACAATAGAAAACAGTGAACTGAAACTTAAAATGTAGGGGAAAAACGACTGTGCTACCAAATTTTATAATGTCCATGACACTTTAATATTCTTTTCTCCTCCAGCCAAATACTTTTCTTAGAAAGATAAATTAATGTTTTCCATTCCATACTCATGAGTAGTTATGAAAATAAAGTAGCATATACTATAGTAGAGGGTTTTAAGTTATTCGACTAATCAAATTAAAGTTGACTCATAAAATATATTTTGACCTTGATCCTTTCCAATGTGGATATCACCTCATTAAAACATCTGTTTTCGATCAACATTTCAGAATCATTAAATTTATGACAAACACAGAATGCTCCACCTACCTTTTCCTTGCAAGGGGTGGTAGCAGTGAAGAAGAGGGAGATGAGTGGTAGTGAAGAAGACGGTAGTGAAGAAGAGAGAATTAAATACTGACTTCCCCCACTCCTGTCTGCAGCACATTTCTTAACAGTATAAAAAGAGGCTTGGGTTTAATTCTGAGTTCAATGAAGCCTGAGAAGCCAGTTGCTGAAACAGAAATTCATCTGAGAAACTAGCAATCCTTCGTGTTGTCCTCCTCTCCATGAGGTCTTCCTGGGTGAGAGTGATGACAGCTCATCTCCTCCTTAGGGTACCACAGGTGAGCTCTTGGAGAGGCTCTCCTCAGCTAAAACCACATTAGTTAATCAAATCAAAAAATAGTAAGTAGGAAAGCAGAGGGCAAAAAAACCCTGCTCTCCTAGGATTTTTGTATCAATTCCAAGTGCTTTTCTTCTCTCACTGCCAGCGGCACCCATCAATTCCCATAGAAACCAGCCCACGGCTTTCCAACCAGCCCAAGAGGGAGGCAAGTAAGCTGCAGGCAGAAGCACATGAAAGCATGACCCAAAACCCAGCCACCAATCTAACAGTTACTTGGTGGCTTAAACATTCCAATTCTACCTCCTTGCTTCCTTAATTCCCAGATTCCCAGATGGCCCTCTCCTCTTTCCCTTCAACCTGATGCTGAGACAGGGAAGATGATTTTTTTTTCTAGAATTCTGCACAAACGATTTTTCTGTTTTCTGGTGCAATTTTTGTTCATGTCTATTTGGTACTAAAGCAACCATTTACCACATGTGCATAAATGTATATACTGTTGAATCCTCTGGAATGAAAGTAAAGATTGCAAAGATATGGGGAGCGATATTTTGAGATCTGGGAATAAGGATGAAAAAGGAATGAAGAACAAAAGGTGCTGCTGACGTGGGTGGAGACGATCTGAGCTTTGAGAAGAACAGGATTCATTATGTGGGCTGGTCAGGAGTGGGAACAAGTGCAGGAAGGCCACAGGGGATTGAGAGTACTTCTGTCCCCAACACACTCATCAAGGACATGCAATCGGGGGCCAAGGCTCATTATGGTGAATTTCAACAGGGAAAGAGGGAATTATTGGAACTGGGTGAAATGTGGGTGATGATTAAAGAAGTCTGAGAGAAAAAAAAAAGCATACCTAGCTGATTCTAACATCTAAAGAATTACTATGGTGACGAGAGTTGGTTTTTTTGTTTTTTTTGTTTTTAACTAAAAAGTAAGTTAGAGAATCAAATTAAAAGTGCCCAGCATGGGCTATGAACCACTTCTGAAAGGTTTCACATCTTACAACAGAATTTAATGGCTAAAATGTAAGGAGATAACAATGGTGACAGAAGGTACTGAAAAAAGCAGTATGTGAGTCACCGCCCATCTTTTCTTTAGGATAGATGCTGAGTAAACAACTAAAGGGTTACAGTGTGTGCATGTGCACCTTTTAAATTTCAACAGATACTTCCAAATTACTTCCTACTGAAGATCCCACAGCGGTATAGACAAGCTCTCTACACTTTTACCCACTGTATGCATGACACCTTGGTAATTACAGAATGTATAATAATAAAGGCCCTAAAATACGATTCAGCATCACTAAAAGTAAAGGGAAAACAGGAATGTTTGTTGTGATAGAAGTAGTATGATGAGTAAATGCTCTCTGTAGTATCAGTAATGAAATACTTGTAAAACAAACCGGGCACGGTGTCTTTTGCCTGGAATCCCAGCACTTTGGGAGGTCGGGGCGGGCAGATCACTTGAGGCTAGGAGTTCGAGACCAGCCTGGCCAACATGGTGAAACTACTAAAAATGCAAAAATTTGCCGGGTGCAGTGAAACACACCTGTAATCCCAGCTACTTAAGCAGCTGAGGCACTCCGAGGTACCTCGAACCAGAGAGGCAGAGGTTACAACAAGCCAAGATCACGCTACTGGACTCCAGCCTGAGTGACAGAACAAGACTCTGTCTCAAACAAAAATAAATTTGTAAAATATATATGTAGTTTCTAAGAGACAGAGTCTCGCTATCTCCCAGGCTGGTTTTGAACTCCTGGGCTCGAGCAATCCTCCTGCCTTGGCCTCCTAAAGTGCTAAGATTACAGGCATAAGCTGCCACCACCACTCCCAGCAAATTTTGTAAAATCAACTTTTTTTTAAAAGCAGATGAGAAATATTTGAGCTATACAAAACGAATTCTTAGAGGATCAATGCTTTAAATTTTTTTAATTAATAAATTTAATGCAATCTCAATAAGATTATCAGGATATTCTTTTAGAAATTCAGAAGCTGGCCGGGCGCAGTGGCTCACGCCTGTAATCCCAGCACTTTGGGAGGCCAAGGCAGGCAGATCACGAGATCAAGAGATCCAGACCATCCTGGCTAACACGGTGAAACCCAGTCTCTACTAAAAATACAAAAAATTAGCCAGGCATGGTGGCACGCACCTGTAGTCCCAGTTACTCCAGAGGCTGAGGCAGGAGAATCGCTTGAATCCAGGAGGTGGAGAGTGCAGTGAGCCAAGACTGTGCCACTGCACTCCAGCCTGGCTGACAGAGCGAGACTCTGTCTCAAAAAAAAAAAAAAAGAAAAGAAAAAAAAATTCAGAAGCTATGTCTGTAGTTTATATGGAAAACAAATAAACAAGAACAGTGAGGGCAATTATAAAAAAGAAGAGTAATAAGGAGGACCAGCTTTAATATTTGCCAGATAGTATAAAACGTTATAAACATATAATAATTTAAAAGGTACAAAACTGGTTCATGAACAGGCCATCAAATCAATGGATACAACAAACATTCTAAAAAGACTTCAGGAATTTGGTAAGATAAAATGTAACATCAATGTAGAAAAGATAAATTGCTCAATAAATGGTGCTGGTACAACTAGACAGCCACATGGAAAAGAGGATGGGATATCAACTCACATTAAAATAAATCCCAAATTGATTTAAAGCCGTAAACATAAAAAAAACCCACAGAGTATTAAAAGCAAGAGATATTTTTCATAATCTTGAAGAGCTTAAGACCTAAGACATAAAATCCCAAAACCAGGAAGTAGAATAGTAATAAATCTGATGATCCAAAAATAAATTCGTACATAACAAAAATTACCATAAATGACAAAATACAAACCCACTGGAAAAAACTAGCAGCCCCTATCACAAGGTGCTAATTTCCTTTTTATATAAAAAGATTATTTCCATAAATTGGCAGAGTTAATTCACAGAAAGGGAAATCGTTCTTAAGCACATGATAGTATGTTCAACCTCACTTATAACAAGAGAAATGCACAGAAAAATAACGATAAAATTCCATTTTTTCACCTGTGAAATTTATAAAGATTGTTAAATCACACACTACCTGCAAGGGAGAGGTAAAACACATACATTGCTGAGGAGTGTAAATGTATACAATGTTTAAGGAGGGCAGTTTAGCAATAAAGATATGAATATATTCTTCCAAATTCCTCCATATAAACTGCATACTTGCAAGCTCAAGGATAGCCACTGTAGCATTGTTAATAATATCAAAAGATTGGAAACAACTTAAAGTCCATTATTAAGAGACTAGGTAAAAACTGGAATAAAACAGAATGAAAGCATAGTACAGTATGCTACCATTTGTGTAAAAATAAATTTTTATGAAGCATACATATTGTTGGGCACAGTGGCTCATACTTGTAATCCCAGGACTTGGGGAGGACAAGGTGGGAGGATCACTTGAACCCAGGAGTTTAAGATCAGCCTGGACAACATAGGGAGACTCTGACTTTACGAAAAAATAATAAGTTAGCTGGACATGGTGGTGCACACCTGTTGTCCCAGCTACTGAGGAGGCTGAGGCGGGAGGATCACTTGAGCCCAGGAGTTCAAGGCTGCAGTGAGCTATGATTGTCCCACTGCACTCCAGCCTGGGCAACAAGGCAAGACCCTGTCTCAAACAAAACCAAACAAACAAAAGAATATACATATAAATGAAATTTGGCATTTCTGGATTAGATCCTGGAAAACAAAAAGGACAGGAACACTGTAGGTGAAATCTGAATAAAATTTATATAGTTTAGTTTCACTGTATTACCTTGGAATATTCCATGGGCTTGTAATATCCATTTGAAAATGTAAAATTTAGCTTTTTAAAAACCTAATTACTTTGTGATTAAACTTACTTCATCTGTGATATTCATATCCTTGTAAATACTGCTAATAAGAAACATCAAGAGTATATGTATTGCTTCAACACTTTTAAAATACATCCATTACTGTACCTAAACACACAGGACATCTGTCTCATCTACTAGATTTCAGGTCCTTAACAGTAGATGCTGTCAAACTCATCTCTGTACTCAAAGAATCTGAAAAATATTTACCACACAGAAAGAGTTCAACAAATGAAAGCCAAAATTAATAGGTTCTGGTCCAGTGATCCAATTTTTAATTAGTGAGAAATTTTGTATTCCAAATGTCTCAACAATTCTAAGGATTTCCTTTGATCCTTAGTCACAATCACATGGAAGAGAAAAGCAAAGGACAAAGAGAAGTGAAGCAATTATCACTAAGGATTTAAGTGGGAAAATAGAGAGGCATTTTAAATATACTACCTTCCAACTTTCTAAACATTTTGCTCTGTGCTAGGGGCTGTAGAGAATATAAAGATAGATAAGATATAATCCTTACAATAAAGGTTGGGCCTAATTCATTTAAAGTCAACATTTGAAAGGGTGAAACTATGAAATTGCCTTGGATTTTCAAGAATGTTTTCCATGGAAGGTATTAAAATCCTTTGCAATAAAAAGCGCCTTATTTTGCAACGTAAGAATGTGATAAAACTTGATTTTGACAAGGTTTTGGTCTTTGATGATCTTTTCTCAGGAAAAAACCTCATGGACAGCATGCTTAAGAATGTCCAGACAAAGTGCTAGGTGCAGGGGTTCACGCCTATAATCCCAGCACTTTGGGAGGCTAAGGTGGGAGGATCCCTTGAGCTCAAGAGTTTGAGACCAGCCTAGGCAACATGGTGAAATCCCGTCACTACAAAAAGTACAAAAATTAGTCGGGCGTGGTGGTGCACACCCATGGTCCCAGCTACTCAGGAAGCTGAGGTGGGAAGACTGCTTGAGCCCGAGAGGTTGAGGCCACAGTGAGCTGTGATTGCACTACTGCATTCCAGTCCAGGAAAGAGAAAAAGGCACTATCTCAAATAATAATAATACCCAGACAAGAGTCTACCTTCAAACTCCACTGATAATCTGATTTTCCAAATATCCAAAATCCAAAAGATAATTCAGGAAATAGAGACTCTGAGTTCCCTGAATGGGGAAAAAGAATACTGCTAAGTTTCTCCCAAAGCATTAAGAGTGCTCTCTAACTCCAGAAACTCAGAGTTCCAAGCCTTAGCTCTAATACTATACAGCAGAATAACCTTGTCAAACCACTTGATATCTGTAAATATCCATTCTCACCTATAAACGGATAACAACTAAGGTTCTTTCCAGGTATAAAACTCTATTATACCCCTTTCCATTCACACCCTAAACATACGACCTTATAATCCTTTCATACAAACACACAACACACACGCATTTGTGCATGTTCAGTGGAAGAGCTACCTGAAATATTTACTTCCTATTTCCAAAGCAGCCCAGTCACAGAAACAAACTAATATTTGATTACAAATCGGAGGCATATAAAAGCAGTTCACACATGAATGGGAAAAGGATTTATTCAGTATTATGAAATTAAATAAAAATGTGCCTGTTGTACAATCAAACATTCATTTGATTGTTCATTCTGTTGGGGTGCAGAAAACAATACCCCAAAATGAAGGCCTCAGAAGCAAAAGCTTTTCTCTGACCTTCTCCTGCCCTCCTGTCTCTCAGTCCCTCTCTCTGTTGAGGCTGGCCATAGAAACTGGAATCCCTCTTTCCCAAGGCAGGTCATAGAAACCAGAAACCCCTTTCCCCAGAGCTAGTCATAAAACATAAATATATTACTATAACTTTCCCTCCACCTTACTCTGTAAATACTGGCCATAAAGAAATTATCTCACTACCTTGTGTGACTGTAGGTTGTAAGGCCCCCATTCTAGAGAAGGTGGTGCCTCAGACTCCAAGGGAAGGAATTCACGCTCAGAGAGGCCAACAAGAATCTAGATAGGGAGGCCAGGCACAGTGGCTCACGCTTGTAATCCTAACACTCTGGGAGGCCGAGGCAGGAGGACTGCTTGAGTCCAGGAGTTCAAGACCAACCTGGCAATATAGCAAGGCCTTATCTCTACAAAAAATAAAAAATTAGTCAGGCGAGGTGGCACAGGCCTATAGTCCCAGCTACTCAGGAGGCTGAAGTAGGTGGATTGCTTGAGCCCAAGAGTTTTGAGGCTGCAGTGAGCTGTGATCACGCCAGTGTACTCTAGCCTGGGCTACAGAGATAAGACCCTGCCTCAAAAATTAAAAAAAAATTAAAAAAAAAAAGAAAGCAAGAAGCACCACCTAGATAGACAGGCCCTGCTGAGTTTCCCCACTCAACTGATTACCATTTAATCACCCCCTTTTTGTCAAATCCTATTTCTACATGGCTGTCCATACTCTGTTGAACCTAAGCATAAAAATAAGACAATTTCCCTGTATCTTTGGGTTTTCATTTTCAAAGCTCCTGTGTACACACATTAAATAAATTTGCATGCCTTTTCTCCAATTAATCTGCCTTTTCTGAGTTGATTTTCTATCAAATCTTCCGAGGGGCCAAGAGGAGCCCTCCCTTGGCCCTTATAATTCATTCATGTTAAGGATTATGAAGTCTAACTTGGCCTTCATGTGATTTATTTATTTATTTATTTATTTATTTATTTATTTGACACTGCCTTGCCTCCATTGCCCAGGCTGGAGTACAGTGGTGCAATCACAGCTCACTACAGCCTTGACCTCCCAGGCTCAAGCAATCCTCCCACCTCAGTCTCCTAAGTAGCTGGAAGTACAGGCATGCTCCACCATACCTAGCTAATTTTTGTATTTTTCTGTAGAGACTAGGTCTCACTATGTTGCCCAGGCTAGTCTCGAACTCCTGGACTCACGCGATTCTCCTGCCTCAGCCTCCCAAGTGCTAATACTACAGCTGAGAGCCACCACACCCAGCCTCATGTAATCTTTTATGTACTAGTTAGTCCAAATGTAACTACTTCTGTGAGTTATCTTTAGGAGTGTATACTGCTACTTGACATTTTTACTTTATTTGCCACTTTTCATAGTGTGGAAGAAAGACGGCAGCACTAGGGGAAAGTTGCAAGAATACTCACCCATATGAAAAGACATGAATTAGCAGTGGGTGGTTTTCTTCTAATCTATTTAACATAATCCTTAGCTCTGGACTACTAGCTTGAAAGTTGATTGTATGAAAAGCAGAACAAGGGTCTGTGAACAGGAGTTAATATGCTAAAAGCATATCATGTATTTAATTATCTCACCAATTGAAACCGTCCCTTTCAAAATACACAAATAACACTGGGCTGCTAACAAATTTGTTCTAAAGAAGTTTTTTCCCCCTAAATAACAAAAAATATCATATAAGTGTGTATGTATATCTATACAGGACCTTTATATCAATAATGGGTCCTTCACATTTCCACAGTGAAGGATAAAACTGAGTTGATCAGGATTTGAAATAATACCCATCTTTAAGGATGAACTAGAAAAGCCTCCCTGAGGAAATGAATTTGAATGTGTTTCAAAGGGAGGGAAAGGTGCCTTGACAGGTGGTGAAAAGATAAATTGCAAGCAAGGAACATGCCCGTGTAAAAGCTGCCCCTGTGGTTTCTCAAGAAACAGAGTTCCAAAGTGATCCCATGACTGAGAAAGATATTAGTTAAGAACAAACGAAAGGAGAGAAGCTATACATTATGTGACACTCAGCCTCAGTTTTCTCATCTGTTATAGGAGAAGGCTGGACTAAGTGATTTCCCTGGTCCTGCACAGCTTGTTTCCTATGAGGCACTACACTGTCAACCTGATGCTCCCAAAAACCCTGCTGGGCTCCTGGCTGATTAGCCCCATTTGTCAGATGAATAGAGTGAGGCTCAGAATACTGATGAGATCTCCAGCTAGAGGATTTTAGAGATAAAATGGAATAGACATAACTATTGTGGACAAAGAAGTGGCATACGAAGACTGGTAACTTTAAAAACCAAAGCTTCTGAAAATAATTTACTGATAAAATAATTATTAGTTTTTTATTTTCTTAAAAGATCAAAAGGAAGAAAAATATTCCCCATCATACCAGACAACCATGCAAAAAAAAAAAGGGGGAAAGGAATAAATACCATTGCTTACTTTGAAACCAACAGTCCTTTAAGGGAAACTAGAGGAGGTGGTGTGCCTATTTCTGCCCAGCAGTAGCTCTCATTTAATTATGTATTCCCTCTGCCTGTGGTGTCCACAATGAGGTAGGTGTGATGCTGAATATACAACACATCCCTTAGCCATTAGAACACAGATTAGCAGTTAACTGAAGAAGTCTTCCAAACTTCAGAAGCACTTAAGAAAACCCTCACACCTAGCTTTATCCCCAGTGCACAGATTCTAAAACAAGGTGTTACTTTTACACAAAAGCTCAGTGGTAATGATAGTAATTTACCTGCAATTATTTAATAGCAGAATTCTTTATTTCTAAATAAATTCACATCTGATAGCAAAATACAGTGCAATAAATAAAACTAGCTTTAAACTTCAAAGCCAAATAGTATAAGCTAATGAGATCTATTTGTAAATAACACGTCAGGTCTTCAAACACAGGCCCTACCCTGTACCATTTCTCCACATATAAACATATAGGATTAAAGAAGCTATCTTCTGCTGCTGGAAGCCACTCAGATAAAACAATTCGGGAGTGTCTATTACAATATCCCATGACCTGACAACTGCATGGAGAAACATGCCCATATACAGAGCCAAGGACAATGATGTTGCCTGCAGCCTTGTTTATAATCAGGAACTATCAGAAACAACCAAGAAGTTCAGCAATGGGAAAAAATGAAAAAAAAAAAAAAAACAAACAAAAAAAAAACATCAATCCCCATGACCAGGCAGCAGTTAAAAAGGATGAACCGGGATTATATGAACCAACATGAATAGCTATCCAAAGCACATTGTTGAATGAAAAAAAAAAAAAATTACAGATATTAAATACAACGGCAATTATGTGAAGTTCCTAAAATACAAAAATACAATGCTTTTATATCATAAATAAAAATAAAAGTACCAAATCAACAAACTGTTTACCACTGGAAAGGAAGCCAGAGAACCAGGACGAAGGAAGTGGGGAGTAAACAGGCACTCAAACCTTATAAACGGACTCATTTGTTACGTCCATTAAAAAAACTAATTTTGAAAAAATGTGACTTGGGATTAAGTAATATGGTGAAATAAAAACAGTATCTCAGCAACTATTACTAAATTAAAATGAAATTGAGGAGCGGGTTCTGGGATGATCACAGAGTAGCAAGTAGCAGGAATCTGTCTTCCCACCCAGACAATAGATGCACTGGCAGAGTCTATCCAAAATAATTACTTTGGAGCTGTAGAATCTATGGAAAACTTGCAACTTCTAGGGGAAGGCTCGAACAGTTCATTGAGGTTATTTTCAATTAATTTTGGCTCCTACCGTAGTTGCAGCTACCCATCATCTACCCCAAGTCCTGTGGCAAGCAGCTGTGCACACGTTTCCTAGAGCAGTTTGCACACAGCTGGCAAGAGACAGGATGGGCAAAAAGGACCCTGCCCTCTAAATATCAGGGATCTGTGCTCTAATGGCTGACTGCTGCTTCTGATCACAAAAGTGCAAAGAGGCCACTGTTGAACCTGCTCTCTTGCAGTAAGCCCCTCCTTTTTGGCCAAAGGGACTTCAGGGCATTTAACAGGCCAGAACCCTTCTCCCCAACCCCCGTTCAACTTTCTCTTTACCCCTTTTAAGGGCCAGACATTAAAGACTAGGCCATTCAAAAGCAACCACATATATGGGGAAAATTAGAACGTGACCATGTATGGCCAGGGAAAGGTGCAGACTCAGAAAACATCTGAAAAGACCTTAAATTTACAGATTGATCCTCAGCACAGAGACAGCCTACAATAAAAATAAAAATAAAAACCAGTAAAAAAGAAAAAAAAAAAAAACAGCAAATCACAAGGAAGGGGGAGAATCTGATTTCCACAGTTGGCACATTATGAGATGAAAATGTCCAGTTTTTAGCCAGGCACGATTGCTCATGCCTGTAATCCCAGCATTTTGGGAGGCTGAGGTGGGGGTAATTACCTGAGGTCAGGAGTTCAAGACCACCCTGGCCATCATGGCGAAACCCCATCACAACTAAAAATACAAAAATTAGCAGGCACAGTGGCACGTGCCTATAGTCCCAACTACTTGGGAGGCTGAGGTAGGAGAATCACTTGAATCTGGGAGGTGGAGGCTGCAGTGAGTCGAGATCGCACCACCGCACTGCAGCCTCGGCAACAGAGTGAGACTCCATCTCAAAAAAAAAAAATAAACATAAAAAACTAAAGCGTCCAGTTTTCAACAACAACAAAATCACAGGAAACACAAACAGGAAAATACCACCCATTCAAAAGAAAAAATAAATTAAAAACTGACCCTGAAAAATACTTGCTGGTAGATCTACTAGACAAAAACAACCATGTTAAAGATAAACAAAGAACTAAAGGAAGATGTGGAGAAAGTTAAAACAAATTCATAAGCAAAATGAAAATATTCATAAAGAAATGCAAAATCTAGAAAAAAAATTTTGAAGTTGAAATGCACACTAATAGAAATGAAAAATCCACTGAGGGAATCGAAGGCAGATTTGAGGTTGCAGAAGAAAGAATCAGTGAACCTGAAGATAGGACAATGAAAATGATCAAGCCTGAGAAACAGGAAGAAGACTATAGAAAAGTGAGCAGAGCCAGGGGACCTATGGGACACCATCAAGCTAAGCAACACATGCATTGTGAGAGTTCCAAAAGGAGATAAGAGAACTCAAAGAGACCCCCATTGATACACATTATAATATCTTTCTAAAGACAAAGATAGAATCTTGAAAGCAGCAGGAGAAAAGTAACTCATCACATACAAAGGATCCTCCTAAGATTATTAGCAGGTGTCTTATCAGAAACTTTTGGAGGCCAAAAGGCAGTAGGAAGATATATTCAAAGTGCAAAACAAACAAACAAACAAACAAACCTATCAACCAGAATGTTACTCTGGGAAAACTGTCCTTCAAAAGTGGGTGTGAAATGAAGACATTCTCAGACAAAAAAAGCTGAGAAAGCTCACTACCATTAGACCCATCTTGCAAGAAATGATAAAAGAAGTCCTGCATGGCAAAAATAAAAGGACACTAAAGAGTAACTTCCAGCCATATAAAGAAATAAAGATTTCAATAAAAGTAAATGCATGAACAATTATAAAGGCATCATTGTAAAAATAGTGACTGCATTTTTTTCTATGTGATTTAAGACAAACCTGTACGTTGTGCACATGTACCCTAGAACTTAAAGTATAATAATAAAAAAAAAAATTTAGTCTAAAAGGTAGTACTATAAATTGTAACTCCACATTTTGTTTTCTACATGGTTTAAGAAACGAATGCACTAATCTCTTATTAGTACATTATTACTTTATGTTTTTGAGCCCACAATGTATAAAGACGTAATTCTGTGACATCACCAGTGAAAAGGGTGGTGCCTGAACTATTAGAGGAACAGAGTTTATGTAGTTAAGCTGGTATAAATTCAGGCCCGGTGCAGTGGCTCACGCCTGTAATCCCAGCACTTTGGGAGTCCAGGGCAGGTGGATCATTTTGAGACCAGCCTGGCCAACATGGTGAAACCCCGTCTGTACTCAAATTACAAAAAAATTAGCTGGGCGTGGTGGTGCGTCTCCATAATCCCAGCTACTCAGGAGGCTGAGGCAGGAGAATCACTTGAACCTGGGAGGCAGAAGTTGCAGTGAGCCAAGATCGCACCACTTGCACTCCAGCCTAGGCAACAGAGTGAGACTCTGTCTGTGGGAAAAAAAAAAAAAATTCACATTAGGGTATTATGACTTTAGAATGTTAAATGTAATTCCTATGGTAACCACAAAGTAAATACCTACAGAATACATACCAAAAATCTTTTAAAGGTTTCACTAAAACAAACAAAAAAATCAAACACAAAAGTCAACAGTTAACACTAGAAATAAGGAACCAAAAAGCTACAAGGTATGTAGAAAACAAATAGCAACATGACAGAAGTGCCTCCTTATCAGTCATTACTTTAAATGTAAATGGATTAAACTCTCTAATCAAAAGACAGAGAACGGTAGAACAGATAAAAACAACCTCTGATAGACAAAGGACATGTGTTTAAAAATTTAAAAATTAAAAAACATGATCCAACTATATGCTATCTACAAGAGGCTCACTTTAGATCCAATGACACAAACAGACTGTAAGTGCAGTAATAAAGAAAATGATTATTTCATGCAAATAGTCACCAAAAGAAAGCAAGGATGGTTACGCTAATACCTAACAAAATAGATTTTAGGTCAAAAATGTTTACATTAGACAAAAAAAGGACATTATATATTAACAAAAAATACAAGATAGCAAGAAGATATAACCATCATAAAAATGTATTCACCTGACTACCAAACTATCTAAAATAAATCTGATAAACCAAAGAGAGAAATAGACCATTCTACAACAATAGTTAGAGACATCAATACTCCATTCTCAATAATGGATAAACAACTGGACTGGCTATAAGGAAACAGAGGACTCAAACAACACAAAAAAACAACTAAACTAACAGGTATATACAGAACACTCTACCTAACAACTGCATACACATTCTTCTTAAATGCATATGGGATATTTTCCAGGACAAGACATATAGTAAGCCACGAATTAAGTGTCAACAAATTTTCAAAGATGCCACATAAAATGTCTTCTGCAATCACAACAGGATGAAGTTAGAAATTAATAAGAGAAGTAAAACTATTTCCACAAAGCACAAAATTGTAGGATACTGAACAACATATGCTTAAACAACCAATAGATCAAAGGAGAAATCACAGAGGAAATTCAAAAATACTTTTAGACATGAACGAAAATGAAAACACAAATGCCAAAACTTATGGGACACAGCAAAGGCAGTGCTGAGAGGAAAATTCACAGCTATAAATGTTTACATTAAAAGACAAAAATCTCAAATCAAAAACCTAACTTTACAACTTAAAGAACTAGGAAAAGAACAAACCAAACCCAAAGCTCACAGAAAGAAAGAGTAGAGATAAACTAAACAAAACAAAAACAACAGAGAAAATTAAGGAAACAAAAGTTGGTTCTTTGGAAGTATCAACAAAATTGACAAATATTTACTGAGATGTACTCACACACACAAAAAGGAAAGATTCAAATTACTAAAATCTTTTTTTTTTTAATTATTCTTTAAGTTATAGGGTACACGTGCACAATGTGCAGGTTTGTTACATATGTATACTTGTGCCATGTTGGTGTGCTGCACCCATCAACTCGTCATTTATATCAGGTATAACTCCCAATGCCATCCCTCCCGCCTCCCCCCTCCCCATAATAGGCCCTGGAGTGTGATGTTCCCCTTCCAGAGTCCAAGTGATCTCATTGTTCACTTCCCACCTATGAGTGAGAACATGCGGTGTTTGGTTTTCTGTTCTTGTGATAGTTTGCTGAGAATGATGGTTTCCAGCTGCATCCATGTCCCTACAAAGGACATGAACTCATCCTTTTTTATGGCTGCATAGTATTCCATGGTGTATACGTGCCACATTTTCTTAATCCAGTCTGTCACTGATGGGCATTTGGGTTGATTCCAAGTCTTTGCTATTGTGAATAGTGCCGCAATAAACATACGTGTGCATGTGTCTTTATAGCAGCATGATTTATAATCCTTTGGGTATATACCCAGTAATGGGATGGCTGAGTCAAATGGTATTTCTAGTTCTAGATCCTTGAGGAATTGCCATACTGTTTTCCATAATGGTTGAACCAGTGTACAATCCCACCAACAGTGTAAAAGTGTTCCTATTTCTCCACATCTTCTCCAGCACCTGTTGTTTCCTGACTTTTTAATGACTGCCATTCTAACTGGTGTGAGATGGTATCTCATTGTGGTTTTGATTTGCATTTCTCTGATGGCCAGTGATGACGAGCATTTTTTCATGTGCCTGTTGGCTGTATGCATGTCTTCTTTTGAGAAATGTCTATTCATATCCTTTGCCCACTTTTTGATGGGGTTGTTTGGTTTTTTTCTCGTAAATTTGTTTGAGTTCTTTGTAGGTTCTGGATATTAGCCCTTTGTCAGATGAGTAGATTGCAA
Source organism: Macaca fascicularis (assembly GCF_037993035.2). Lineage (NCBI taxonomy): Eukaryota > Metazoa > Chordata > Mammalia > Primates > Cercopithecidae > Macaca > Macaca fascicularis. The sequence continues at coordinate 139,312,173 of NC_088381.1, read as the reverse complement.
AAATTTTCTCCCATTCTGTAGGCTGCCTGTTCACTCTGATGGTACTTTCTTTTGCTGTGCAAAAGCTCTTTAGTTTAATTAGATCCTATTTGTCAATTATGGCTTTTGTTGCCATTGCTTTTGGTGTTTTAGACATGAAGTCCTTGCCCATGCCTATGTCCTGAATGGTATTACCTGGGTTTTCTTCTAGGGTTTTTATGGTTTTAGGTCTAACATTTAAGTCTCTAATCCATCTTGAATGAATTTTCGTATAAGGAGTAAGGAAAGGATCCAGTTTCAGCTTTCTACTTATGGCTAGCCAATTTTCCCAGCACCATTTATTAAATATAGAATCCTTTCCCCATGAAAGTGGGGACATTACTACTGATTCTACAGAAATAAAAAGGATTATAAGAGTACACTATGAAGAACTGTATGCCAAAAAATTGGATAACCTAGATAAAATGTATTCCTAGAAATACAAAATGTAGCAACTTTAAATCATGAAGAAATAGAAAACCTAAGACATATAACTAGTACAGAGATTAAATCAGTAATAAAAAAAAAAATCTTAAAAAAAAGAAGTTCTGAACCTGATGGCTTCACTGGTAAATTTTACCAAACAAATAAAGAACTAACACCAATCCCTCTCAAATTTCCACAAAATTGAAGAGGAGGGAACACTTCATAACTCATTCTCTGAAGCCAATATCACCCTGAGACCAAAACCAGATGAAGATACTACAAGAAAACTGGAGACCAGTATCCCAAATGAGTATCAATGCAAAAATCTTCAACAAAATATTGGCAAACTGAATTCAGCAGCATAGTAAAAGGATTTTACACCATGACCAAGTGGGATCTATTACTGGAATACAAGGATGGATCAACATACAAAGATCATACACCACATTAACAGAATGAAGAGAAGAAATACCCCACATGACCATCTGAATTGATGCAGAAAAAGCATCTGACAAAATTCAACACTCTTTCATGATAAAAACATTCAATAAACTAGGAATAGAAACTACCTCAATAAAATAAAAGCAATATATGAAAAATCAGTTGCAAACATTATGTCTATAATGAAAGACTAATAAGTTTTTCTTCTAACATCAGGAACAAGGCAAGAATGCATGCTTTCATCACTTCTATTTAACCTAGTGTAGGAAGTTCCACCAGAGCATTTAGACAAGAAAGAGAAATAAAAGGTATTCCAACTGGAAAAGAAGTAAAACTACTTCTGTCCACAGGTGATAAAATCTTACGTGTGGAAAACCCAAAAGATTCCACAAAAAACTGTTAGAACTAATAAATGAATTCAGCAACATAGCAGGAGACAAAGTCCACATACAAAAATCAGTTGCATTTCTATATACTTATCAATGGACAACCTGAAAAGGACATTACAAAAATGCATCAAAAGACTAAAATACCTAGGAATTAAACAAGGACGTGAAAGACTTGTACAATGAAAACTACAAAACACTGCTGAAAGAAGTTAAAAGAAATAAATAGAAACACTTTCCATGTTCAAGGACTGAAAGGCTTGATATTGTTAAGATAGTAATATTACCAAAAACAACATACAGATGTAATATAATCCCTATCAAAATTCCAATGATATTTTTGCATAAATAAGAAAAACAATTCTAAAATGTACATGAAATGTTAGGGAATCCAAATAGCCACAATGATCCTGAAAAAGAACAAAGTAGGAGGACTCATACCTTCTGACTTCAAAACTTACTACAAAGCTATGGTAATCAAAACAATATGGTACTGGCATAAAGACAGACTTAGAGACCAACGGAATAGAATACAGAGCCCAGAATAAGCTTTTGCATATATGGTGAAATGATTTTTGACAAGAGCGCCAAGACCATTCAATGCGGAAAGGACAGCCCTTTCAACAAATGGTGCTGGGAAAACTGGGTTTGCAAAAGAATACAGTTAGGTGAATATTCACAAAAATTAACTCAAATGAACTAAAAACTTAAATGTAAGACCTAAAACTATAAAGCTCTCAGAGGAAAACATAAGGTAGAAGCTTCACAGCACTGGCTTTGGCAATGTTTCCTTAGATAGGATATTAAAGGCATATATAACAAAATAAAAAAATAGACAAATTGGACTTCATGAAAATTTTAAAATTTTGTGCATCAAAAGACACTATCAACAGACTCAAAAACGCAACACACAGAATGGGAGAAAATATTTGCAAATCATATTCATATATCTGACAAGGGATTAACATCACAACTATACAAAGAACTATAACTCAACAACAAAACAAACAACTTGATTCAAAAATGGGCAAAGATCATGACTAAACATTTCTCCAAAGAAGATATTAAAATGGCCAATAAGCACATAAAAAAAAGCTCGACATCACTAAGCATTAGGGAAATACAAATCAAAATTATGAGGTGCCAACTCATACCCATTACAATGGCAAACTATCAAAAAAACAGAAAAGTGTTGGCAAGGATGTGAAGAAACTGGAATCTTTATGCACTGTTGGTAGGATTGTAAAATGGTACAGCCACTGTAAAGAAAAAATTATGGCAGTTCCTCAAAATTTTTAATAGAATTACCATATGATCCAATGATTCTACTTCTGGGTATTTACCAAAAAAATTTAAAGCGGAGTCTCAAAGAGATATTTGTACATTCATTTTCACAGCAACATTCTTCACAACAGCTAAAAGGCAGAAGCCACCCAAGTGTCCGTCGATGGACGAATGGATAAGCAAAATGTGGTATACACATACAATGGAATATTATTCTGCTTTATAAAGAAGGAAATTTTTACACATGCTACAACACAGATGAATCTTCAGACATCATGATAAGTGAAATAAGCCAGTCACCAAAAAGACAAATAATGTACGATGATTTCACTTATATGAAGTGCTCCGAGTAGTCTAAATGATAGAGACAGAAAGCAGAATGATGAACATCAGGGCCCGGGCAGTGGTAGGAACGGGGAGTTACTGTTTAGTGAGTACAGAATTTCAGTTTTACTGAAATGAAAAGAGTTATGAAGATGGATGGTGGTGACGGCTGGACAACATTATGAATGTATTTAATACCAATGAAGTGTACAGTGAAAATGCTTAAGATGGTATATGTATTGTTTCACATTTTTTAAAAAGGAAAAATCAACAACAAATAAAAGTTAAAATAACTACAAAAAGTCTAATCAAATGGAAGAAGACAAACTACCATAGGAACAATTATAACATCATAAACGAAGCTGACTCTGTCTACTCAAATGGCCACATGAAACTTCAGCTGGTATAATTATTATTGGTATGAGCTGACACACATAATCTCTTTCCCAGGCTAAAACTTTGGCAATAACTGAAAGAGGTCCTCATATGCAACTGTTAAAAATGTTAGCATCACTAAATAAAAATGTCATGCTCCATTTTAACGACTAAGAATCCTTTCCCACTGTGCTAGGATTATAGTAGACTAGTTTGTATGAGAATGTAAGCTTAACATTTTAATAAAGTTCAGTAATAATAATAAGGGTCCCCTTCTTGTGGTAAATCTCCAGAAAATCAGGGTCTGGGTGAGCACCATTTACCTCCCTCTACTTTCAGCCCTGTCAAGGAACCATCAGCCAGGCTGTCTTTTACACAACCATCTTCTACATTTCCCAGGAAAAACAAAATAGACTTTCAATCCAGGGAATTGCATCCCCAATATTATATCCAACCATAACAGCTACTGGAGTAAAAAAGAAAGGAAGAAAGGGAGGGAGGGAGTCAAGGAGGAAAAAAATAACCAATTTGTTGTTATAATACATATCATTAATGTAAGTTTTACCTATTTTATTTTATAATTTTTTTAAGAGATAAGGTCTCTTTCTGTCACCCAGGATGGAGTACCATAATGTGATAGTACCATAATAGCTCACTTCAGCCTTCAACTCCTGGGCTCGAGCCATCCTCCCATCTTAGGCTCCCAAGAAGCTGGGACTACAAGCAAACACCACCATGCCTGCCTACTTTTTTTTTTTTTTCTCGTTTTTGTAGAGATAGGGGTCTCACTATGTTGCCCAGGATGGTCTCAAACTCCTGACCTCAAGCAATCCTCCTGCCTCAGCCTCCAAAAGCACTGGGGTTACTGGGGTGAGCCACTATGCCTGGCCAGATTTACTTTAAATATCATCAACTACATCTTTCTCATTGTAGTTACTATAATGCCATAAGATTTAACAGAAAATAAAAACTAATTGAAGAAGAGTAAATAATAGAAAAATGTCCTTATTCAATCGTTAAGTATAAAAAGCAGCTCACAAAACAATATGCGCAATATGATCTTAATTTTGCTTTTAAAACGTATCTTTGATCACATAGAAGAACAAAAATGAAAGAAAACTATTAAAGTGACCCAGGACAAATGACCCCATTTCTTCTACAACAAATTACATGAAAAAAGGGAGGAAAGGGAAAATGCCACAGATTAAGAAAGACTTAAAAGAGACACGTGTGATGTGTGAAGGCTGCTTGGATCCTGATTCCCACAAACCAACTGTCAACTGACAATTTTGAAACAATGGAGAAAACATGGACTAGGGCTTACATGTCTAGCTAGCACACATAGTAAGTTTGTTAATGGTGATGACATTGCAGCTTCTCTGTTAACAAAAAATGACTGAAGTATTTATAAGTTAAATAGTATATCTGAAACTCCAACAACAACAACAACAACAAACATAAAAGCAGGAGAAAAACAGAATGGCAAAATGCCTCTGTCCATGACTGTGGAAGCTAGATGATGAGTACATGGGGGCTCACTGCACTTTTCTCTCTACTTCTGTGTATGTTTGGAAAATTCCATAAATAAAACATAAAAGTGATAGCAGGGATAGTTACTTCTGGGTGGTGAAAACTGAGTGATCTGGTGGGAATTAGGTGATTTTTACTTTGATCTGTGTGCCATTAAGAACATCCAAGATTTTACACAACAAAGATGAGTTGCTTTGGTTACCTAAAAAACCAAATGTTACTCCTTTAGTAGATAAATAGATGGCCTTTCAATGCCCTGTTCAAATAATGCCACCTTCATGGATTTAATCCTCCCTCTATAAATGCCTCAATGCATTTACCTATATTTCTACTAAAAGGCCTTAATGTGTTTGGTCATTCATTATGACAATTTTCAACTATGTCTAACTCTCCTCTAGAAAAACAACTTGATTACAAGGGGGCATTTCTTTTTCGTATTTCTATCCTGGCTAATACTAAGCAAAGTGTTCTCTCTACATAATAGATACAAAATAATTATTTGCTTAATTAACTTTTCCACAAATAAATCCAGGGAAGAAATGATGTCAACAGAAGTAGAGTATCCTACCCTGTAACTACAAAAGCTTTAAGGTTTTTGTTTTGTTTTGTTTTTTTGAGACAGGGTCTCACTTTGTCACCCAGGCTGGAATGCAGTGGTGTGATCATGGCTCATTGCACCCTCAACTTCCCAAGCTCAAGCAATTCTCCCACCTCAGCCTTCCAAGTAGCTGGGACTACAGGGGCATGCCATGTCCAGCTAATTTTTTTTTTAGAGATGGGGTCTTACTATGTTGCCCAGGTTAGTTTTGAACTCTTTGCCTCAAGAGATCCTTCTTGAGCCTTCCAAATTACAGGATTATAGGTGCGGGCCATCACCCTTGGCCCAAAAGCCTTCATTTCAGGCCAAAACAGCCCTGAAAGTCCCTACACAAAGACATTCATCAAATGTTACCTAGTCAATTTCTCAAAACATTTACTTTTCAGTTGACTGGAAAATAACTGGTCCGTAGCAGACAAGGGTCAGTTACTGAATTAAGTGATAGACTTAAATGGCGTAAACCCGGGAGGCGGAGCTTGCAGTGAGCTGAGATCCGGCCACTGCACTCCAGCCTGGGTGACAGAGCGAGACTCCGTCTCAAAAAAAAAAAAAAAAAAAAACAAACCCCTGAAAGAAAACAAAGTCCATTAGCTCTTCAGCAACCTGAATTCACTATTTAACCCACTGAATGCTCATCCAGAGTGCCAATTCGACTGTTTTAATTAAGGAAACTATTACAGGCAGAACTCAAGGCTAGTCATGTGCTGAGACAGCAATGGTTCAGGAAACACCCCTGCTCTGAGAGGTTGATATCACGCAGAAGGGCTGCCCACCCATACCACTGTGTTTCCCTTATCATCTACTCACTGAAGACCTTGGCCCATTTTGTGCAGACGTGAGTAGCAATGGCCTTCAAGTCAAGGACATTCAACTCTACATTCTCTTGCTTATTAAAAATCTTTTCCAAAAAGATACAATAAAGCCCTCCCCCCAGAAGCACCAAAAGCTCCAGAACGTGGCATGCTGAACTTCCCCACATGTAAGACTTTACCCACCATATGGCCTTAATTTTCCATACATGGTTTTGGGGAAAGGCACTTAAATACTAGTGAAGACATTTACAACTTCCTTTTATATATAAAATATGCTTAGGGATTGACAAACATTAAAATAAAATCCAGGTTTTAAAATAAAATCCCCATCACTGTTTCCTAAGCCCTTCGAGAAACATTAGCGATTCATGATCAACTGGCAATTGCAAGCTTCTCCCAAGCTGCTTCTCCAGTTCTGCCCTGTGACCTGCTGTCTCAGAAGCCAGGTCTTCAAAAATGCTCATGCCACCCAACTTTTTAAGGCAAATATAGGGGCAGTAGGGGATGGGGCTGAGCTCTGCACAATTCCCACCCTGACCTCCACCTACATCCACACAGTTCATGTTCTCTCTTCTTTATTTTCTGATTCCTTCTTTTAGACTTTTGTTCAAATCCACTATCAGCAAATTTTAAATCTATTAGACAGTCAAGAAAGTGGGCAACATGGTACCATTATAAAATTACAATATACTACTATAGACAATCATAGCTATGCATATCTGGGTCCCCCCAAAAAATCAGGTATTAAGAAATAAGGCACATTCCTCCAAAGACAACTTAGTTCAAATGCCTCTTACCATTTGCTCCACTAGAATGAGTTTAAATGAGGTAACTATTTGGCATAGGCAGTTGCTCTCTTATGTTCTGGAGAACATAAACATAAGAGCTGAGTAAGAATAAGTTGTTCCTATTGAAGACAAAAAGGGTACAATAGCATTAGTAAATATGAAAGAGTCAAATCACTGTTCTATTGGCTGATAAAAATATTTGTTAGGCCAAAGGATTTCATATCATTTTCTTCTTTAACAACAAAGAAATCAGCTTTGGATAATAAAAACGCATAACAAAATAATTCTAAAGTGACCTTAGGCCATGCCAAACTCAATTCAAACTAGTAACAGCTAAAGATGAAAGGAAGATTCTATAACCATTCCCTAGCTACTATACATTTTTAATATTTTTATACTATGTTACAGTTAGCATTTAGAAAATCAAACTGTCTAGCACTGTTGACCCTTCAACAATATGGGTTTGAACCGTGCATGTCCACTTACAAGTGGATTTTTTCAATAACAGTTACACCAAGTGTGCCTGCCTCTCCTGCCTCCCCTTCCTCCTCCTCCACCTCTGCCACTGAAGACAACAAGACCAACCTCTTCTTTCCCTCCTCCTCATCAGCTTACCCAATGCAAAGACAATGAGGACGAAGACCTTTATGATGATCCACTTCCATTAATGAATAGCAAATATATTTTCTCTTCCTTAGGATTTTCTTAATAACATTTTCTTCTCTCTAGTTTATGTTATTGTAAGAACACAATATATAATATATATATAACATACAAAATGCATGTTATTCAACTGTTTATGTTATTGGTAAGGCTTCTGGTCAACTGTAGGCTATTAGTAGTTAAGTTCTGGAGGAGTCAAAAGTTACATGCAGGCCAGGCACGGTGGCTCATGCCTTTATTCCAAGCACTTTGGGAGGCCAAGGGAGAAGGATCACTTGAGGTCAGGAGTTTCAGACCAGCCTGGGCAACACAGTGAGAACATGTATCTATTTAATTTTTAAAAACTGTATTTTAAAAATGTTTAAAGGAAAAGAAAAAAGTATGCTTATTCAATTCAGTGTTTATATTCTAGAATGCTGCTGCTCAAAAAATAAGAAAAGAATGATGGATTTAATAAGGTACACATAAAGCTACATATATACAAGGTTGTGTGTATGCGCGTGTGTGTGTGTGTATGTGTGTGTAGATTTTTCTTTCTTTTGGAGTATAGAAATTGTTTTAGATATCCCTTAAGTAGAGAAATAGCACTTAGAAAGGAAGTATACACTTAGAAGGCCAAGAGTCATGTCACCAACAGGTTGGGAGAACTGTTGAGTCATGGCCTCCTCCTGTGTTGCCTGAGGAGACCTGAGTAAGAATGGATGTATAACCAAAGAATCTCCCATCTGACCTATTAGAGATACTGTACCAGCATTACCAGATATCACTGCTATTAAAATAAGATATTTCAGTGCCCAGAGGCTCAAGTTATCAAACGAAGCAACTCAATTCAAAAGACAAGGTGTATTAAAATCCACAAAAAAAAAACAAAACCATTTTTAAGAAATCCTAAGAAGTAACTGAAACCCAAAATGCTCTGTCTTGAGTCATGAGATCCATCGTTCTTGATATTGTCTGGACTTGCATCTACAGCTACGTTGTAAAATCTTTTTAGGTATGTGTTAGATTTCTGTGAAAACTTCGTTTAAATGTAAACTTCATACCATACTGTCTGTTTTTGTGTTAATAAAACTATAGATTATATTTTTAAAAAAAAAGAACAAAATACAAGGTGTAGCTACACGACACAGAAGCTAAACAAGTACCTGACCTCACAGTAGTATACAGAACTTAAAGTGCCTGCTCAAAACTGTCATATTCAAGTTTATCAACCGAGAGTCATTATTAAAATATCATTAATACATCCGGGCACGGCGGCTCACACCTGTAATCCCAGCACTTTGGGAGGCCGAGGCAGGCCGATCATCTGAGGTCAGGAGTTCAAGACCAGCCTGGCCAACGTGGCAAAACCTCATCTCTACTAAAAATACAAAAATTGGCCGGGCGCGGTGACTCACGCCTATAATACCTGCACTTTGGGAGGCTGAGGAGGGCGGATCACAAGGTCAGGAGATCGAGACCATCCTGGTTAACACGGTGAAACCCCATCTCTACTAAAAAATACAAAAAATTAGCCGGGCGTGGTGGTGGGTGCCTGTAGTCTCAGCTACTAGGGAGGCTGAGGCAGGAGAATTGCATGAATCCAGAGCTTGCAGTGAGCCGAGATAGCGCCACTGCACTCCAGTCTGGGCAACAGAGCGAGACTTCATCTCAAAAAGAAAAAAAAAAAAAAATTAGCTGAGTGTGGTGGCACATGCCTGTAACCCCAGCTATTTGGGAGGCTGAGGCAGGAGAATCACTTGAACCTGGGAGGTAGAGGTTACAGTGAGCTGAGATCATGCCATTGCACTCCAGTCTGGGAGACAGAACGAGATTCCATCTCAAAAACAAAAAAACAAACAAAAAAAACCATTAAGACATATGAGAATTGCACTGAAGGTGCACATTTCAATAACATATAGCTATTCTGGAGGGAAAAAGTATATCTAGAAAAACAGCTTCCAAGGTTGAGGTAAAAATCACAGGGCACTCAATAATATGCACTGATTTTTCTTCCCTCTTGAAGTACCAGAGCAGAGCTACATTCACAGAGCATTCCTGCAGGCTGCTTGCTTCACCATTAAGCAAGTCTTGACAGTTTCAAAGATGTTATGTTTTCAAAGACAGTTTTTCAGTTGTGTTTCTATTAAAAGCCAATTTTCAAATGGCTAAAAATTACAGATTATCTAAAAATCTTAGAGTCCACCTCTATTAAAGAAGAATAAGCTGGGAATGGTCAAATAAATGTAACCCAGAAAAGTGCCCTAATGTACTTTAAAAACATTTTTAGAGATAATGATTCCCAAATTTCCCTTACTGAAATTCAAGGAAGGTCACAAATAGCAGCCACTTTAAAAACAGTGCTCCAATTACTCCTCCCCTAAGCTCTGCACAAAGGTTTATGGAGGGGAGATGCTCAGATAACTTGAGCATCTGTTATAGGATGCAGTCACTCCAGAAGAGCTGACTCCTTAGGAAATTTTCTTCTCACAAAGCAACAAATAAGAAAAACTCCAAGGTCTTTGTTTCAGCATCTGGCTGAAATCAAGGTTAAGGATAATGAAACCTACACAACCCCAGAATGTAACATATGACAGTATATTTGGCCTGTAGAAAAGGTGTCTTCCTTAATCTGCATTAAGCTGTTGCTTTTCTCAATGAAAGAATATCCTTTTGCAATTGTTGAAAATGTTTAAGAAATGTCCACAAAACTATTTGAGTTGGCCTAGGATAGAACTAGAATTCTACCTAGGAGTAAGCCAGTACAGTCGCTCTAAGAGCAATAGTAACGCATATACCAGTATACGTCAGTCAAAGGGTAGATCATCTGATCATTTCTCAATTATTCAGGAAAAGCTTGGCACCCCAAATTATACACCAATGCATTAGACTTAACAAGATTATTAGACCATGGGTTGAAGTATAAGCTCTCACCAAATTTCAAGAAATATAGAGATTTTTAATGCATTCACTATGGAGGGAAAACATAAATATGTAACAGAAAACCTTCTTAAGTAGCCAGAAAATTATCCAAACTATTTTGTCTGCAAAGATGACAACACTGAATTCAGAAATCAATGACTAAAACTGCACAAGCATTTCCCATATTTTCCTTTTCCATTTCAAAAAGGGAAAAGCCAGTGGGCAGAAAATATCAGATATTTGATAAATCAAAATTCTGCTATAAATAGCAGGGGTTTTTTTGTTTTTTTTGTTTTTTTCCCTGAGACGGAGTTCACCCTGTCCCCCAGGCTGGAGTGCAATGGTGCAATCTCGGCTCACTGCAACCTCTACCTCCCGAGTTCTAGCGATTCTCCTGCCTCAGCCTCTCAAGTAGCTGGGATTACAGGAGTGTGCCACCACACTCAGCTAATTTTTGTATGTTTAGCAGAGGCGGGGTTTCACCATGTTGGTCAGACTGTTCTCTAACTCCTGACCTGAGGTGATCCGCCTGCCTCAGCCTCCCAAAGTGCTGGGATTATGGGCATGAGCCACTGCGCCTGGCCAAATAGCAGGTCTTCTAAGAATGACAGTTTGAGTGACATTTCCTCCCCGCAATGTGACTTTGGAACTAATCCACCAACTCACCTTATTCCATTTCAAAGTTAGTAGTAAATCTTGCTTTTGAGTCCAACTTCAGGTAATCTCTCAAAACCTAGATTAAAACAATTATGAACTTTATTAGTAGTTATTTCCAAATTTTGAAAAACACACAACTATATCTCACAGTAAGTAAAAGGGGGAAAAAAACACACCACTACTAATCAAATCACAACTGTGAAATTTTATACTTTGTCTCTAAAACCTTCTTTAATTGGTAATCTCTTTATATGCAGCTCAATACACATTTATTGGGCTTTTTTTTTTTAAGACAGTGTTTTGCTCTTGTCGCCCAGGTTGGGGTACAGTGGCAAGATCTCAGCTCACTAAAACTTCCACCTCCCGGGTTCAAGCAGTTCTCCTGCCTCAGCCTTCTGCGTAGCTGGGATTACAGGTGCGCACCACCATACTGGCTAATTTTTGTGTTTTTAGTTGAGACAGGGTTTCACCATGTTAGCCAGGCTAATCTTGAACTCCTCACCTCAGGTGATCCACCTGCCTCAGCCTCCCAAAGTGCTGGGATTACAGGTGTGAGCCACTGTACTGTGCCCCGCCTCAACACATATTTAAATTTAAGCCAACCAACAGCCATTCCCACTTAAACAACAAATTCTTGCTTGGCTATTCATTCAGTCTGTCCACAGACTGCTACTCAAGGATCTCACCCTGGAAGCTGTATGTATAAAAGAAAACAACAACAACAAAGTGCTTTTGATGAGCTGGTCCATCACACGCCTATGGGAATCACTATTCCAAAATACTAGTTCTCTACAGGGAGCAATTTTGTGCCCCCAGGGGATATCTTGCAACATCCGGTAACATTTTTGGTCATCACAAGTGAAGCGGTGGGGGGGACGGACACACTATTGGCATCTAACATACAGAAACCAGGGAAGCCGCTAAACATCTTACAATGCACAAGACAGTCCCCTCCAACAAAGAATTATCCTGCCTAAAACGAAAATAGTGGTGAGGTTGAGAAACCCTGTTCCGAAAAAACTAAACACTCTGTGTATTTGGAAATTCCAAAATTCTCACACTGCTCATTTCAGATCACATAGTAAGCTCCCACTATAGTCGTATTTCCTATGAATGCTAAGCTTATTGGTTAAAAGAATACCCACATACATGCCCAATAGTAATCATCTACAGCACATGTACCAATTTCTAAAATGTATTCAAATAACTCAGACACGTCCATAAGAGCTTCCAATAAATAATTTTAAACACTATTTCAAACTATGTAATTGCCAAACTCTGTTCCCAACCACATAAATTGGAAGCTAAGAAGAATAAAAATCATCAGAACTTAGTTTCACTCACAGATATTCCCAATTCCTACTGAGGACAAAAGGGGAAGTTCCTCTTCCCAGCCTATCAACCTGGACATTAGGACTCCCACCTTTTATTCAGCTAAATAAAAAAGCACTTCAAACAAGACTTACCAAGGGCCTATCATGCCCTCACACTATGATCTCATGTAATATGGTAGAACGGAGCTTGGTAAGACCCCGCAACACACCTTTCCTACACTACCATAACCAAATCGTACAAACATCGGAAGAAAACTGTGGGTAAAATAAACCTCTAAAGAAGGAATGTCCAATCTTTTGGCTCCCCTGGACCACAGTGGAAGAATTACTATCTTAAGCCACACATAAAACACACTACCGATAGCTGATGAGCTTTAAAAAACATTGCAATAAAATCTCATAATGTTTTAAGAAAGTTTACAAGTTTGTGTTGGGCTGCATTCAAAGCCATCCTGTGCCACATGTGGTCCGTGGGCTGCAGGTTGGACAAGCTTGCTCTAAAGGATATTCTGAGAGTCAGATATCTAAGACAACAAAACTTGCTGTTTTTACACAACTGGCCTACAGCTTACACCCACGGAATAGGCGAAGAAATCTATAACACTCAAAATATATACTTCATTTTGTTAATCTTTAATTAATGAGCTATAACTAATTATATAAATAAGACATGCCTGGCAGCTGATCTGCAGTAGTAATCCATTAGGAACATGAATAAACATGCAAATTTTAAACTCAAGCAAAAGGACAGGATTTATGAACACACTTAGAAAGATTCCATCAGAATTACTCCATTCTAATTGAACAAGATTTCCATATGTGGCAAATGGGTTTATTCTAATTAAAGTCTGACTTTGTCTTCAGAATCCTCAGTGTATACAGGAACCACCCACATCAGGCTCAACCACAGTAACTCGAAGCAGCAAGTGGACCAGGGGCCGTGGGTAGCGGGGCAGAGACCAGTGCTCACACCCCAAAGCACTAGAAGCACCAGAAGGTTTGGCAGTCCAGGCAGAACCTGTGCCAGAGGCAGGACTCCAATCAGGAGCTCCCACTCATTGCAACCTCTGGCCCAGCCAACTCCTTGGGAAGCTTTGCTGAATGTCGTGCTTATCCAAAGCTGAAACGGAGTAGAAGAGGCTAACATATGTTCTAGATTCAAGGTGCCTGTGAAATCAGTGTAGAGACTACCACACCTCCACTACAGAGAGAAGACAACTGGGGAAGGCAGCACCAGTTAAGAGTTAGACAAACAATGACAGGTTCAAGGACAACTTTTCAATATCCATCAATGGCTAACAGAACAAAGCAATGCTACAAAGAAAGGAAAGCCCAGAAATTACTAGGAAGGTTCAGAAGTAGTAGTGCATGATACGAAATTTAACCTCTACCCCCATTTTTTTCTAGATTTAAATTAGTCCTTAAATAAAAATTCATAATAAAGTTTCAAAACATAAACATTTTTTTCCTCTCTTAGCAGTAAAATATATTCAGTTCCAAAAAAGAAAGGTTGCTCAATTTCCTGTCAAAAGCAATCAGGAGAAGGCCACCTACACTGTAAAAGCAGCAAGAAAAAAACAAAACGCTAAAGAAAAGTCTGATGCGTGGGCGTATACAAAGTGCAATGTAACTACCACCCTGAGTTTTCAAAAGTTCTTTTCCCTGATCATTCTGAGAAATATGAAAATTAGTGTAACTGCTAAAGAGAAGTTTGACCTCCAGTCTATTTAAGGAAAACAAGCCCTATGATGGATCTAAGTCGCCTCAAAGGAAGACAGGTATGGAGGGAGGGGGAAGGAATTCGATGTATTTAACCTATGGTTTTCTGTACCGAGGGAAAAGGGGAGATTCTGCCAAAGAGACAATTTGCATGTAATGTTCTCACAGAAAGAACATTATTCTGACAATGAATCTTCTCCTTATAGCCACCCTTAGCCCCACCCTGACTCACACAATTTTCTGGACTAGAACCATCTTCATCCAAGGCTGAGTATTCTTAATCTGAAAATATGAAATCAGAAATACTCCAAAATCTGAAACTTTTTAATGCCAACGTGACTTTCAGTGCTCAGAGGAAATGCTCATTGGAACACTTCAGATTTCAGGTTTTCAGATTAGGGATGCTGAACTGGTAAGTATACTACAAATATTCCAAAATCCGAAAAAATTAAAAATCCTAAACACTTCTGGTCTCAAGCATTTTGGATAAGGGAAATTCAACCCATATGTTTAATCCTAAATGTTTAGGGGCTAACCATTCACAAATATGTATGTGAGCTGACTAGATTATGAATTAGCTAGAGCATCACATTCACCACTCTACCAAATGCCCTCACCCTGCTTATACTTTCTGAAAATGTGAAATTCTAAGACAGGTAATCAACAGCCCAGCACTTTGAAAAGTAAACTAAAAGCCTACTGAAATATGCTTAGTACTAAGGTAGACACAGTGTGATGAAATAAGAAAGAAAGAAAGTGCTTTAATGGCTCACCAGCAGATTGAGAAGAAAAGAATAGCATACACAAAGTAAGTTAAAATTAAATACAGTATTGTCATTGAACACAATGAGGTGCCATATTTTTGTAAACTACACTTTCCATTCAAAGAAGCAGTTTGGCACAAAGGCAAAATAGATGAAGGGAATAAATAATGGGCCAAGAATGTATTAATGTGATGATTATAAATATTAAAATACAGCATACCAAAAGACAAATCAGGATGTATAATAACAGGAAGGCCACCATGGTCGGGTAGTTTCAAGACAAGGAAGCCCAACAAGCAAGTCCCTTAAACCTTATAAATGACTTTGATAAGCTAACAATTCTGTTATTAAGTCAACTGTGAGAGGTTTTGCTTTGTTTTACTTTACAACTTCAGACCAACCTACAAAAATGTCACAAGAACACTACAGATAACTTTTTTTCCTGAACTGTTCGAGACTAAGTAGCCAACGTGATGGCCTGTCACTCCCAGAGTTTATAGTGAGTAATTTCTATAAACAAGGGCATTCTCCTACAAAACTACAATAATGGCGACCATCAAAAACCAGAAATTAATACTGCTGTTATGCTGTCATCTACTTTACAGCCTAGATTTGACTTTCTCCAATTAGCCTAATCCTTTTATTAAGAGGTCCTTTCTCCAGAAGGACCCAATTCTTTACTAAAGGTGAAACCTAGTTTTCAACTTTCCCTTCCCTATAAGAGCAGTAAATCTGGCTCCCACTAACGTCAATGTTTATTTATTGGATTTATCCCTCACACCACATGTCATATAATGCCTTCCCTACCTGTGATCCTGTATCAGAAACAGCCAGTCTCTCTAACCAAAGGACCCATAACGAGGTGGCCTGGCAAAACAAAAAGTTTGACACAAAAACCACTCTACTCTAGCCACACCACAGAAAAAAATATTCAACCTCACACCCCTATCCTATCATCAACGGCCAAGTGGAGAACCAAGAGTTCTACATTCACCTGCTTCTGATGAGGCACCCTTATTTACAGACTACATGTAAGAAGATAACACTTTTACAGAGTCCAAATGGGCCAAACTAAGAATATATTACTTATAGATACACTCACTTTAAAAAGCAAGAGAATGTTGAACCTGCAGTCCAGGACAGTGTTATTTCCAGAGGGAAAGAGGAGGAGGGGATCACGGGAACACACAGTAGCTTCAAAGTAAAACCTGCAAGTGCTAAGCACGAGTTCCTCGACATACAAGATTTAAGCCTCGGCCAAACCATGAGGACGTCTTTAGGAGGGTCCCAATTTTACATCAGAGATTTGAGGCCTAAAAAGGTTAAGCCCATTGCCTGTGGTCACACAACTAACAAGCAAGTGAGTGCTCAGATGCAAGCCCACAGCTGTCTGACTCCAGCCTCTTCCTGCTCGCTCCCTTCCTCAACACAGAGAAAAGACAGGCAGGAGAAATGCAGCTGTGATTCTGAACCAACTGGTGGCTTCTAAGGGAGAGATTCCTACTGTACTTCTAAACCATTTCTCAGAGGGTTTTAGAGTAAGGGAAGTGCAGTTCCAAAACCGGGGGGGGGGAACATCTTCCTGAAAGCAAGGAAAGGGGAAAGGGGGTGGAGGCACAAACCTGGGCCCTGCTTGGCACTGCAAGAGCAATATGAACAATCCTCGAGCGAGAGTCTCCATCACATTCCATAGGCTACCAAGTCGGTCCCAATTCAGTTACTAAGTAAAGGCCCTGGGAAAATCTTTTTACTAGTTGTTTTTGTTTTCTTTTATTCTGAAATTGGGGGACAGGAGAGAGAAGACCAGCAAACCATTCGTAAAACTCTAAACATAGCCTAAATATGGTAAAACTATAAACTGCTTAGCCCTCAGCATAAAACATGAAATTAGTGACAAAATTTTGAGTCTTTCTGAAGAATTCATATAAAGGAATACGAAGGCAGAACAATGCTTCTCTGTAGCAAAGACCAGACACTTGGGAAGCTTAAATACCACTCTACTATCTGAGGATGTTTTAAAACTGTTTTCTAAAAACTAAAAAGATGGAACTACATAAAAAGATAACAGAAGCAAAAAAAATGTTATTGTCTTCTCAAAACATCAGAAATAACTGCATTCTAACTGCATTTCTGGTAGAGGTATCTCCAGAACCCATCAAAGTCATTCATAACAACTCACACCACCTGGAAAAATCTCATGATCAGCACTGATGATTTTGTGACCTTAATTCATCCTTTCTAAGACTATATTTTAAAGGGAATCAAGCCTTTCCATTGTTGATTTTCCATCGTTGGTGGAATATAACTGAATCCAAGATAATTTTAAGCCTAACCTCGCCTACAAAAAACAAAACAAAAAATCCTGCTAAGCTCCATCTCCCCCTGCTGTCAACCTTTTCTTTCTAAAAAAGAAAAAGTCTAGAAACAAGGCCATACACCAAAGAAAATGCTACAGAATAAAAGAAATAAAAGGACATACAAAATGGCATAAAAATAATTCACCAGCCTGGACAACATGGCAAAACCTTGTCTCCACAAAAAACAAATTAGGCAGCCGTGGTGGCACATGTCTGTAGTCCCAGCTAATTGGGAGGCTGAGGTGGGAGGATCATTGGGGCCCAGGAGTTCCAGGCTTCAGTGAGCTATGATCACGCCACTGCACTCCAAACTGGGCAACAAAGTGAGACCCTGTAAAGAAAGAAAGAAAGAAAGAAAGAAAAGAAAAGAAAAGAAAAGAAAAGAAAAGAAAAGAAAAGAAAAGAAAAGAAAAGAAAAGAAAAGAAAAGAAAAGAAAAGAAAAAAGAAAAGAGGGGAGGGGAGGGGAGAGGAGAGGAGAGCAGAGAGAAAGAGAGAAAGAGAGAGAGAAAGAAAGAAAGAGAGAGAGAAAGAAAGACAGAATGAAAGAAAGAAAGAGAAAGAAGAGAAAAGAAAAGAAAAAAAAGAGAAGAGACAGGAAGGAAGAGAAAAAAGGAGTGAGGGAAGGAGGAAGGAAGAGAGGGAGGGAGGGAGGGAGGGAGGGAAGAAGGAAGGAAGGAAGGAAGGAAGGAAGGAAGGAAGGAAGGAAGGAAGGAAGGAAGGAAAGAAGGAAGGAATTAATTCAAAACTCATGTAAACTTTATGTTGCAGCCTAAAACTGTTTACAGTATATCAAAGTCAAGGCATGTAAAGTCATCCTCTAAATACAATAAGCAGGTGGTGAGAAGCACAATCAAAAATAAATCTCACTAGATAAAAAAGGAAAGCATTTAATAGACAACCGGACAAGGTGAAGAGTCTTTTTAATTAAAAGCTTTTTAGTTACTTTCTTCCACCTCCCGGATTTGAGTGATTCTCCTGCCTCAGCCTCCCGCATAGCTGGGATTACAGGCACACTCCACCACCCAGCCAATTTTTTTATTTTTAGTAAAGGCGGGATTTCTCCATTTTGGCCAGGCTGGTCTTGAACTCCTGACCTCAGGTGATCTGCCTGCCGTGGCCTCTCAAAGTGCTGCGATTACAGGCGTGAGTCACCGCGCCCAGCTACTTTAGTTACTTTCTTTATGAAAAGTGATCAGGTGCTAATGAATTCAGCATCTGGCATTAGAAAGACAAGAAGTCATCCTATAGAATATCTCAATGAAGAATGCTGAATAAATTCATCCACAGGCACTTGTTTCGTTCATCCTACTGCATTAAGCTCAAGTTGTCCCAACACAACTAACAATTATCCTTGAAAATTTAAGGAGAATAGCTCAGCTTTAAAACAAACTTAAAATCTAGAAAAGAAAAGAAAAAATATATTACTTCAACTTCAAAAAAGGGAAGATCCTGAAACATATTGAAGAATTTCTTTGTAAACTCCTAGATAATGAATTTTGGGTAAAAATCAATATGGCTTATTAAAAATAAATCCCCCCCAAGGTAATCTAATTTACCGTTATTGAGGCAACCCTCTTATCAAGGGACCACAAGAATTGTATTTCTTAACTTAAATATTGATTTGACAATGTATGAAGACACAAGAAAGGTGTTCTTCCCAGAAAAGCATATCCCAATGGTTCTTCGACCTCAAGTCATAAAAATTTTTCTTATTCTTCCTTTCCCTGCAATTCTAAACAAAATTTCTGCATAGACAGAGACAAGCAAATGAAATGACTGAAAAAAGGCCAAAGAAGTGATGACAAGATGTCAGTGGCACCCATATAATCATTATATCCCTTGCAATATATGTATACAGCATTTTAGAAATTTTTACAGGTTAGTTATCTTCATTTTTGAGGCTTCTCCATCTCAGCAGAAGTTCATCATCTTCCCAGCTGCTCAAGCCAAAAACATACAATTCATTTACATTCTTCTTTCACACCCCACATCCATTCTGTCAAGACCTATAAATTCTACCTCCCAAAGACCATCTCGACTCCTTTACTTCTCTCCATCTCCACTGTCCTTCACAATGGCTGAAGTCACTATTAGCTCTCGACTAGACAGCTACCCCCGATTCCTTATTAATCTTCTTTCTACCCATGATTATTTTCCACAGAGTAGTCAGACTGACTTGTTAAAAGGTTAGTAAACTATATCTTATTATTCCCCTGCTTAAAAGCCTCTAACGTCTTCCCATGGCCTCAGTTGTCAAGAAATGTGAAGAATGTAAAAATTCTGCCCTACATGTGAGCTAACAAGTTAGCCTGCCACACAGCTACATGGATGCCTGCAGAAGACATGAGACTCCAGGGTCAGAGACAAAGGACATTATTACAGCAGTAGCAGTGGCCAAACTATCAGTATTTTTTCGTGCTAGTCCCTTAAGCCTCAATTCCCACCAGGTGACACAAAGAGAACAAGATGACATCAGCACAACAGCAGGTTGTGTCACAGAAGAGTAACTCCAAGCTTAGTGAATTGACATCTTTTGTAATGGGCAGTAACCTTGCCAGGCCTTTACCCCAAAAGGGACATTCTCTTTCTCTTCCAAGGCCATTCACGATACAAATCATCCTTGAAAAGATCATCCAGAAGGCAGACAATCAATGTAGAAACACAAGAGACAAGTGGAGAACTGTCCCCCAACATTAGAGTAAGCGCCAAGTTTCTTGCTATGGTCTGTAAGGATCTACATGATTAGTTCTTTCTCTTCAATTTCATCTGGAACCTCTGTCTCCCCAGCATACTCACTCTAGCTCCACTGGCCATCTTTGATGCCTTCCAATGAGCTAAGTTCTTTCATGCCTCATGTACTTTGCCTGCACTGGTCCTTTTGTCAAAAATGCTCTTTGCCTAGCTTAGGTGTCAGTTCCTCAGAAGGACCTTTCCTGGTCAGTCTATCTACTTAAGCAGTTACCCTCACTTATTACCTTTTTACCACTTTGCTCACTCATTCATTTGTGCAATAAGCATTTACTGAGCACCTGCTATGTACCAATCATTGTTACCACAGGCACAATAATTATTTTTGGTACTTGTTTATTTACTGAGTCTTCCTCAAGGTAAAAACCTTGTCTTTTTATTCATCCTTAAATGCCTAGAGCTTAAAATTATGCATTCATTAAAAACTTTGTTGAATAAATGAACAATTATTACAATACCAAGAATCAAAACATTTGCAGATTGGTATGGGAAAGCAACCTGACACTGCACAAGTATGGAATTGGAGCCAGATGTCCTAAATTCAAACCCCAGAATCATCATTTAATGGCACCCAAGGAATCCTACTAAGTTCTTTGTAAAATGAAGTCCTTTCCTACCTAACTCACAAAATTATTGTTAGGATCAAATAACAGAATTTAAATGGAAGCCCTTGCAATGCTAAAAGTAATTCAAGACCTGTAACAAGTTAATAGTTAATATACGCCTACTGTGAGGCTGGTCCTACTACGGAAACTTACAATAAAAATTTATAACTTAAGCGAAATTAGAAAACACTTTGTTCTTTAATAAATTTGAAGGGGGAAAATGGTTCTTCCCCCATTACCCTAGGCTCTGTAACCCAGGGTGGAGTGCAGTGCAGTGGTGCAATCTCTTATCACTGCAACCTCCACCTCCCGGGTTCAAGCAATTCTCCTCAGCCTCCTGAGTAGCTGGGACTACAGGCGCCTGCCATCAAGTCCAACTAATTTTTGTATTATTAGTAGAGACGGGGTTTCACCATGTTGGCCAGGTTGATCTCGAGCTCCTGACCTCAGATGATCTGCCCACCTCGGCCTCCCAAAGTGCTGGGATTACAGGTAGGAGCCATAAAAGGTGAGTTGCCTTTACCTGATCTTGATCCTAAAATACTAAAAGAATGCTTTTTGGTTACCAAAGTTATTTTTAAGCAAGCCAATCCAATGCAAATTTAGAAAAAGTTGACTATAGTTATACCCCTGAGTGCCAACCTTCAAAACAGAATTTCTAGCTTTCTGGCAAAAGTTATGAATCTATAAATTTTAAGTATTAATTTACTGACTTTAACTGAAACCAAAACAGTCTCTTCACTGTGAGGTGGGTGGGTGGGTGTGGGTGTGTGGGTGTGTGGGTGGGGGTGTGTGGGTGTATGGGTGGGGGTGTGTGTGTGTGTGTGTGTGGTCAAGGGAAAGTAAGCTTCATCCTATTATAGATACAAAAGAGTAGTTTCAGAGGAAAGGCACCAGGTGGCCTACAGGAGGAAATACAGTCATCATACTGAAGAGTGAGCAGAGGACTGGGACTGGCAACTAGACTACAAACCAGACCATCAACTTGGACAAGCTGCACAGCTGGCTTGAGCTCACCCATCCACAAGCTCATTTTCTATAACTTCATGATAAAATTACTCAGAATTTAATTTTGAAGGGTACTGCTTCTGTAACACTGAAGTATAAACTGATAAAAAAAAACGACAGCCATTTTTAAAAAGCAGAACGTGAAAGAGTATGATAAAGATTCTTTTTTTTTTTTTTTGGAGACGGAGCCTCAGCCTGTCACCCAGGCTGGAGTGCAGTGGTGTGATCTCGGCTCGCTGCGACCTCTGCCTCCTGTGTTCAAGCGATTCTCCTGCCTCAGCCTCCTGAGTTGCTGGGATTACAGGTGCCTGCCACCACGCCTGGCTAATTTGTTTGTATTTTTAGTAGGGACGGGGTTTCACCATCTTAGCCAGGTTGGTCTTGAACTCCTGACCTAGTGATCCACCCACCTTGGCCTCCCAAAGTGCTGGGATTATAGGCGTGAGCCACCAGGCCCTGTCAAGATGCTTTTTATATAACATTTTTCAAACTCATTATACATATATCTAAATAACTAACAGGTACACTGTGCTAGCAAAAAGAAGGCATATGAATTGGTACTTCTAAAACTTAAAATCACAAAGAAAATATTAAATTGAGGCAGAGAAGTACATGAAAAGTCTGTTTGGCACTGCTATGAAAGACACCCAGTTTAAGAAGAATGGAGACAGATGATCTACAATGTACAAGGCCCTATCTCTACAAAATAAAATTCTAAAACCTAGCCAGGTATGGTGGTGTGCACCTACCATTAATACAATGCCATTAATACACTGCCTCTTGATTATAAGTTAATTTTCAGTGTGTTCCCAGCACTATATGAATGAATGAGACTCATTATTTCATCTAATTCCTTGCAAAGTAATTATTAGCCATTTTTTTTTTAATTTGAGAAAAGACTCCTAAGAGTTAACTAACTTGGCCAACGTCATACAGTTAACTTAATAACAGGACAAGCAGTGATTCCACCCTAAGTCACTTGATACAAAGCCTAGGTTTCTACCATTGTATTATGCAGCCTCTACCTTACAGTATTTACAATAATTGTAATTTAGGCATAATTTATAAATTATTAGTTTACCGTTGACAATCTTACATAAAAATGCATGTTATTAACAACAAACTGATAAAATGTTTATTTTATATTTTTTCAGAAAAAAACTGGAAAAATACACAAGTAAAAAAAATCTTACGATATTTATGAGTGATAAGATTACTGGTAAATTTATTTCTATTTCTCTGGGTTTTCCTTAATTATGATATATAACTTACCAAAAGTTAATTTTTTTCTTAGCATTCATTTAACATTTTATATTTTTAGTTATGCCTATCTACCTTAATTAAATATAACTTTTGCTAAAAATATTGGGATAAATGGGAACACTAACTGAGGAAAGTAATGTAAAGAAAAATGTTTTAGAGCACACACAAGCTACATTTCAGGACAGGTATGTTTCTTTCTGTTTTCTGGAACCTATCAAAACTAAACTATGATTGTAAAACATGATAAAGTTTAATATAACTGCAGAGTTGAAGAGACGAACAACAAAGAAAAATACGCCATACAATTATATCAGACAGCCTTTAAGTAACACTAAAAAAAAAAATAAAATAAAAAAAGCCTTTTTATTTTATATTTATGCAAAAAAGAATAAAGATAGTAAAAGAGGGGCATTTAGAATCCCATAACTTGGAGGCAATGTTCAAGGAAAATTACTAAAACCAGCCAAGTCAGTGTAACTTGAGAAGAACACCCTTGGAAACTACAGCACGAAATCTTCTTGAAAAAATATAAGTTTTAGTGACTCTTCAGGCATTTGAGCAGATTAACAGTAACTGAACAAACTACTTAGTGGCTCTGAAATGTTGTTTAAGCTAAACAACAACTCAGACCATGAATACTCACAAGCAATCAAATTTACTTTTTAAAATACATACTCTTCTCATTTTGCTCAGTGACCCCATATCATGTTCACTAAACCTCTTTGGAAGCACTGCTCCTTCGTTGTGGAGGCTGCAGCAAGTGCAACCTGAAAATGGGAGGTACATAAATTTCATTTCCCTAAAGGAAACTACCACTCTACTACTCACTGAGTAATCTGACAAGAATTTAGCATCTGTCTTAGAAGTCATCAAGTGATATGCACTCCAATAGAAGCACAGGATCAGGAGAGCAGAAAAGGGGACCTTCAACTGTTTCCAAAATGCTTTAAGACCTGAAGCAAATATGACAAAACATTAAGACCTGATGAAGCTGGAAGGCATTATATTATTCCTTATCCTTTCCAGTTTGTTTGAAATATTTTAAAATTAAAAACAGTAATGTTTAATATGTATATATTGACATAGATATTAACATATATAACAATATATAAACATATATACATATGTATATATTAATATATACACATATTAATATGTGTATATAACATACATATAATATATACACATTAACCTGTATAATATATATACATATTTATATAGTATATAAAATATATAATATATGAAATATATAAAAATATATAATATATAAAATATATATATTAGTATGTGTACATATTATACAGGTTAATACAACACTCATTCCTCCTAGTATATTTGAATCAATTAAAACACACATACGATCTCAACATCCCTCCAGCCTTATCTGTGCCACTTGACCACCCAAGGCAGCCACTGCTGACGTGAATACCAAACATTTCCTAGGATTCAAGTTGCTCTTTTGCAAAGCATGAATTCATAAAAAGTGCCATATGATAGGATTAAAAAAAATAATTCTTTTGATTTACTTTGGTAATGATGCCAAAATAGTCTTAAGTCCCCTGAGATGGTTTATGTGGATGCCTTCAATCCACTTTTAAAATGAAAATACGTAGGTTTACTTCTTGAAATGGCACAATTCCAGAACAGATAGTTCTAATCCCCCAGAGAAAAGCACAGGTTCTCAAGGCACCTTACAAAGTATGCCACCTACTTTTCACACCAGAAAAGTCACTTTTGGTATTAAGATGACAAGAAGATATATTAATGGCAAGCTCAGACCTTTAAAAAGTGAGTTCCTGGGCTGGGTGTGGTAGTGCAGCTGATGCCTGTAATGCCAGCACTTTGGGAGGTAAAGGCATGTAGGCAGATTGAGCTCAGGAGTTTGAGACCAGCCTGGGCAACATGGTGAAATCCCAACTCTAAAAAAAAAAACAAAAAATACACTTTGTGAGGCCAAGGCGAGTGGATCACTTTGGGTCAGGAGTCAGAGATTAGGCTGGCCAACATGGCGAAACCCCGTCTCTACTAAAAATACAAAAATCAGCCAGGTGTCATGGTGCACACCTGTAACCCCAGCTACTCGGGAGACTGAGGCAGCACATTCGCTTGAACCCAGGAGGCGGAGGTTGCAGTGAGTCGAGACTGCACCACCGCACTCCAGCCTGGGTGACAGAGCAAGCGTCTCAAAAAACTAATAAATAAGAAGAAGAAGAAGAAAAGGTGTGATGGTTTACACCTGCACCTGTAATCCTAGCACTTTGGGAGCAGAGAAGGGAGGATGGTTTGAGGCCAGGGATTCAAGAACAGCCTAGGCAACACAGCAAGGCCCTATCTCTACAAAATAAAATTCTAAAACCTAGCTAGGTATGGTGGTGTGCACCTGTGGTCCAAGCTACTCAGAAAGGTAAGATGTGAGGATTGCTTAAGCCCAGGGGTTCGGGGTTACAGTGAGCTACGATGGTACCACTGCGCTCCAGCCTAGGCAACAGAGAAAGACCCTGTTTGAAAACAACACAACAAAAGTGCATTCTTAACTGTCTTCTCACTGAAAGAACCACAGCCTACATTTGTATGGTGCTTTTGACTACATGGGCAAAAGTCACTACATGGAAACTACTCTCATTTATAGGAAACAGATGAGGTGAATAATACAAACATCATCAACTGCCTCCCTCTTCCCTTCATTAGATTTTAAGAAACATTTGGTTAGTGACAAAACAAAAACTTGAAAAGCAGAAGTTCACAGCTGAAACAGGACCTGAATATGCATCAAGGAACATGTTATGAGCATCATAGTGGTCAGTCCTAAATGACATGATTTCAGCTGTATGTTTCCTTATTCTCAAAAATCAGTGCTAAACTTACTTGCCACTCCTCAATGAAAGTTGACATCTATCTCCACCCTCACCAGCCAAACAGGTTAGATTTTAATTAAGGTGCAATTATTACTTTATTTAAGAATATGTACTTACTTTAATTCAAACACTTATGAAACATCTATTGGGTATAAGGTTCTGAGCAAAAAGCTGTGGAGCTCCAAAGATCACAATGATCTTGAACTTCCTTTTGAAAAGTTCACAACCTAATTCACAGGGAAGGATATGTAAAAGCAGCAAGGACACAAAGTGTAAGTAGGTACCACTTCAAGGACAGCAAAAGAACACAAAGTCCTACTTTGTCCTTACTATCCATGTGGTATCTGTCATCTAGCTTTGGCCTCACCCTTCAGAAAGCCAGGGAACTCAAGTGCCTACTTCAACATCATTTCTGGCACCCATGAACTTGTGTGCTATCAATCATTATGAGATTACAAAGATGATCATCAAATCTCAGCATCCCAAGAGTGTCAGTCACAAAAGGTGTGTCATTCAGAGTCACTGCTCATGTGTAAATATCCACTTTTAAATACAGGGAATACATTAATCTGAATGAAACTTGGAGGACTTGTAATTCTATCAGGTAGTTTAAGTGAGTACTCAATTTATTAATGCAAAAGAAAATGCTACAATTCGTTTTCACTCAGACCCAAAGTATCAACATTTACTAGGTGAGCTGCTGTTGACAAAAAATATTGCCATGATTGTAGTGAAAACATAATTTTACATATAAAAATAGTTCAAAACTTCCAAATAACACCTGGAACATAATAATCTTTGAAAATTAGTCTAAAGAAATGCAATTACATTTTGGTTATTTAATTCCAGTTAGGCCATCAACCTTTCAAGAAAAAAAGAAACTCTGTGGTAATTTGTCACATCTTATAAAAGTCAATTAAAAGTAGAACACAAACTCTGCCACCTAAGATGCTAAAAATGCCTCACTGTGTACTTATATAAGATGTACAAACAAGATAAAATAGTGGCTTTTATAATTAAAAGGCTGCCTGAACAAAAGAAATTCTGAATACCATACTTGGCAACTAATACTAACAAAGCACTACTCCACTAACAACCAAACTGCAAAGAAAATAGTTCATTTGCTGGAAGCAACTAGAAGGGCAAGGAGAGAGACTGAGGCATTGGCACTGGAAGGCTGGAACCATTCCACGAAGTTTTTAAATGACCTGCTCAGGAGCCTGCAGGCAGTGAGCAGCTACCAAAAGGTTGATTAGAAATTCTCACAATCAAAACCATATGTGCCTGTATGCACGCACAAACACACACACACACACACACACAAACACATTATTCCCTGCCCACCCTAAAGAAATACTAGTAATAAGACACTATTTTATATATATATATACACACACACACACACACACATATATACATACACACACACACACACACTAGTAATAAGATTGCTGCAATTTTTGAGGTGAGACATGACTGGGATCTGAACTAGGGTAGTGGAAATAAAGAAATGAATGTAAGAGAGACTGAAGAGATAAAACTGACAACACACGGAAAACAATTACATGTCATGATGGAGGAAAAATGGGACCAAAGTCAACTAAAATCCTTAGCTTAAAGGACTGGAGAAGATGGCTGTACTGTTGTCCAAAGAAAGAAACTGCACCACCATAAAATAAATACACTATTCTCAAAAACAGTATTTCTATCAAGATTACATTTGACCTTTGAAGTCATTAACAGTTATCTAGAAGAGTCAGAATCATCCATTAGCCACACAGAGCCCAGTCCTAGAAAGAGACTCAGCTCCAAATGGGCGTTTTGAAATTTGTCCATTTAGTTTACCTTAAAAACCGTCAGTAAATAATTTAAATTTATCAAAAAATATA
This sequence comes from Macaca fascicularis, assembly GCF_037993035.2. Taxonomy (NCBI): domain Eukaryota; kingdom Metazoa; phylum Chordata; class Mammalia; order Primates; family Cercopithecidae; genus Macaca; species Macaca fascicularis. The sequence goes on along the minus strand of NC_088381.1, from coordinate 139,284,427 downwards.
AGATATTCTACAGAAAAAACATTCCACAAATGGAACTAACTCAAGATTCTCCATAATGAATAGCATTTGCTCAATGAATTTTATAACAGAATCTAATTTTAATGCTCTTGTTAAAAGAGTTTTAGCATTAACTTGTTACATGGCATTTTAAAATATAGTAAACCTTTTTAAATGACACATGTAGCATAATATAACATATGGTAAACTACTAACAATGCTACTCAAAACAACACAAAATTATAGATATACAATGTAATTAGGGTTAATGCCTAAGAGCCAAGAAAAAATTTTAGCAAAAAATTATACCAGTTTTACCATACCACCTTCTTAATATTCAACCTCAGACAATTGACCACTTGGACCAAATTGCTTTGCAAGACATGCTTGTTTCTAAAGATTAACAGACTGATCTTAAACTGAGAAAAAACACACAAACCCAAGTCAACAAGTCAAAGTACAAGGGTAAATGAACAAACAGGGGACAACAGTTTGCCAGCAGCATAAAAATCAGGTAAAAATAAGTGGGGCAAAAGAAACAAACACATTTTGAGGGTCTGCTAAAAGTCTGGCACTGGGCTGAGAAACCCAAGTGAACTGATTTCAGAACCCAGACACTCCCCTCTACCCCAAACTCACTATATAATAAGTCTTTAGATAATTGGGTATAAATTTCAAGAGGGCAGAGAAGGCTTGGTAACCAGCATATTTATGGGATCTAGAACAGCACCTGGCACAGAGTAAGTCCTCAATAAATATTTACTAGATGCATGCATAAATGGATAAGTGGCTAGATGGCTGAAGAATGGATTTTTTTTTTTTTTTTTAATGATCTGGACCATGCATACAGAAGGAGATCCTGACACCTTAAGCAAGAGAGGACAAGAAATGTTCTCCAAGCTACTATGTTCCCTTCTCTAAGGAGCACAGGACATTACAGTGGAATGTAAAATGCATGAGCTCCATCATCAGACCTGCATGGGAAGCCAAGTTTCAGATGTACCCTTACTTTGTCCCTGGGCAAGTTACTACTTGGTGGCTGAAATATGTAGACTAATTCCTTAATCTTGAAGTTGTAAAAAGCCTTAACTAAAATAACATATATAGAGTTTCTAGCAAGTACCTGGCGCATAGTTTTGAAACTTAGTAAATATAAATCCCTCCATATACTGGGCCAAAGGAAACAACACTGGTGCTGACACAGTCCTGGTCTTCAAGTCCACAAGAGGAGTCTCAGTGAAAGGAATCCAAGTGTGGTCTACAGCAGGACCAGCTCTTGAGTTTTCAAGAGAGAGGGTCTTGCTCTGCCACCCAGGCTGAAGCGCAGCAGTGCCATCATAGCTCACTGCAGCCTCAAACTTCTGGACTCAAGTGATCCTCGCACCTCAGCCTCCCCAGTAGCTAGGACTACAGGCAAGCCCCACTGCGCTCGGCTAATTGTTTTTTATTTTTTGTAGAGACAGGGTCTTGCTATGTTGCCCTGGCTGGTCTGACACTTCTGGCCTCAAATGATCCTCCTGCCTCAGCCTCCCAAAATGCTAGGATTATAGACATGGCCACCACACCCAGCCTTTCAGTCATTTTTAGCCACCAATCCCAAAGCCTCACTCATCATATTATGTAAGCAGCATAAACAGTCATGGTATGAGCCTATGTAGAACTCAAAAAGGAAAGTGGACTCTGCCAGTCCAATGAAACACAGAACAAAACAACACATGCTCTGTGCCTGACAATTTCACCCTTGCCAAAATTATGCCTATTTTTCTTTGTTATCATGTCAAAACTTCTTTCTTGAAAGTATTTGAAATGTATTTTGTAGATCTGATGAAATTATGAATCATTACAAACTCTTTTTAAGAAAAATTTCCTAAGGGCCCTCTCCAAACTAAGAGACCAAAATAACTGCACATTTGGCTATAATTATGCCTTTGTACATTTTCTCTTTCTTATTTCAATAGCATCGCATTATATAATGCAGCCCCATTATTAAACATGACAATAACACCCAAATTTTTTTATCCATAATTGAAATGAAAAGAATTTTTTTAACAAGCTCTAATATAGCTTCTTCTTTTGAGTTAGTATTAAAACGAATCACATAAATTATTTTAACTGTCCTTCTCCTTACTGCTTATCCATCAGGTGAAGTCAGTAGCAGGTCACCTCAAGTTTATCTTAACTTTAGATGGTACCTTGGGCACATTATTCGACTATAAACTTCAGGAATATCTACAATGTTTTTTGCAATAGGAATCCACATCACTTAATTCAAACATGATTCCAAATCACTAAACTCAAATACACAGTTAAGCAGTTTGTTTTTGGATGAGGTCATGTTATTCACTGCTGATTTTAAATGAACATTACAACAGATGTATATAGCAGGAGAGGCTGGAGAATAGGTGAAAAGATCTGAATAAAGGAAGACAGTCACACCAGAGATGTTTCTCAAGCAAGATAGTTCTCTCTTATGCACAAGATCTGAGTATCATTCACCAAGTGTAGAGAATAATACATAAATGCAACAGGAGATTAATGATGTAACATTCCGGTAACTTCAAACCATTTTCTAGTTACAAAATAATAGCAATAGGGGGTTCCAGTTAATGAATGGACATTTGGAAATTAATGCTGTATAATTAACTGGTGAATGGAGAAATTTAAACTAGGGTAATAGGGGTGGCACACCCTGTTTTGATTAGAATCAGCCAGAAGCTATGAGAGAAAGGATGAGTGCCCAGTAGAACAACTCTCTTAAGAGATCTAGGCTGATATGTTAGCAGGGGATAAAGAACAAAATTTGGGTAGCAAGTCAACACCTTCCTCTGCCCTTGCTGGCTTTGATAGTGCATACATCCCAAGAAGCTTTCTGAAGATAACAATGCTGCCCTAGCATTGCAGCCACCTAGGAACAGGATTTGCTTATTCTACTATCAAGTACTTGTCTGCCTGAAAATTTACTTCTCACTGCTTGTTAACAAGTGACTTTCTAGTAGACATCAATGTTCAAAAAATTCTGTTTAAGCATATCAGATTTTCCAGGATCTGATCAGCCCTGGATAACCAGACCACTGGTGTTACTGAACTACAAAGCTATTTTTTTTTTATTTTTTTAGAGATGGGGTCTTGCTGTGTCACCCAGGCTTGATGCAGTGGCATGATCATGGCTCACTGCAGTCTTGACCTCACAGACTCAAGTGATCCTCCCACCTCAGCTTCCCAAGTAGCTGGGACTTCAGGTACATGCCACCAATCCCAGCTGAAGTTTTTTTGGTGGGGTGTGGGGAAGATAGAGACTGGGTTTTGCCATGTTGCCCAAGCTGGTCTTGAACTTCTGGCCTTATGTGATCCTCCTGCCTCAGCCTCCCAAAGTGCTCGGATTACAGGCATGAGCCTACACGCCCAGTCACAAAGCTATTATTAAAGCAAGTCCTGCTAGCATGAGTGTGGTCCAGTAAGATTTTATAAAACAGCTTTGGCAAACTATGAGCTCCACACCATATCAGAACATAGTCTGTTCTTCAATTGTCTATAGTGTGCACCCAATTTAATTTGGAACATTTCTTACCACAGATTTCCTGCACTTTCAAATGCATATTAATGTCATCTTTCTTTACACAATTACTTATTTTAAATTTTCCTTAGCCTCATTTTACCCTTTTTTAGACCTAAGATGTGTTTCTTATTGAAAATATTATAATAACTTGACAATTTTTAAGGAGTATTATTAAAAGAAGGTAATCTAAAATACAACGTGGTCTTGTAGAAACTAGGAATCCCCCTCCATATACTGACATCCTCTCTACTGGAATATTTAATAAGGGAGTCAAGACAAGTACACTCTTACACACTTCAAAGGTTTAAATCAAACAATCGGTAAGTTCCATTATGTATTTATTATATCTCATGATGTTAAATTCCAAAGCCACAGCCACAATAAAGTATCAATATGGTAAGGCAAGTGAGAATTATATTCATTCATTCAAAAATTACTGAATGCCCAGAATGTGCCATTTATTGAGAGCTTTCAGGCACTGAAAAGTTAAACAGAATACACAGTCCCTGTATTCAAGGATTTTATGGTCTAGGGGAGTAAGCTAAATAAAAAGTTTCAATCGTACTGTAACAGAGGTATGTGTTCAGAAGTACTCGAGCAAAGCAGAAAAACTCTACAGATGTTAACTTTTAAGCTGGTCCTGAGAGGAAAATAAGAATGTATTCAGCAAATAAGAGCAATGTTTAAGGAGAAGAAACAGCAAGGGCACTGAAAGGCAAGAAATCACATTATGCAAGGACTTCACCACCACTAGAACAAACAAGGCTCGGTGACAGGCAAGTGAGAAGAATGCGATCAAAGCAGAAGCCACATCCAGAGGGACTCTGCCATATTAAGGCACTCAGCTTCCATCCTAAAGATTATGGGGAACTCCTGAAGCATCCGCCTGCACCAGAGCCTGTCCATCTCCAGGAGATAAACGGGTATTGGGAGTTGTAGCTTTCCTGCGCTCCCCAAGCCTCTCTGGCTTCCTCTTGCTTGGACAGTTGAGACTTGAGGGCAGGGAGAATGGGCGGATACTCTTTCTCCAAATCTAAATGGACATAGGCTGAAAATCATCCTCAGGGTCCTCTTATACCCACCTGATGCTGAATGGCTTCAGATAATCTTTAACAGCGTGGAATCTTAGAATGGAAAGGGAACCAGTACAGCAGTCTACTTCTCACCTCTGCAAGAATCTGCTCAATACACCTTGATCTACTGCTACACACTGGACAACCACAATGTCCTCCCTGTGCCTTCTTTCCCCAGAATCACTTGCTACAGTCCTACTAACTTGGCATCACTTGAATTCCTTTCTGAAACTGTCTCCCTCTCTCCTTAAAATGTACTCTCCTTAGAGAGTCACTCTTTAGAATGTACTCTAGCTGGTCAGAAGACAAAAAGAACCCCCATGTGCTCTAACCATGGTAGAGTACCATAGGCACATTAGGTTCTCGGAGCAGAACATGCTATTTCTTGGCTAGCACCCACCTTTACAGACGTACAGGACCTGGATCATTTTAAATCTGTGGTCAAATAAAACACCTGATCCTTGTTCATATGAACTGTTCTCATAAGCACCATTTACTTGTCCTTCAAATCACGTATCACAGTTGTAATTTAACATTTGTATGTGTGATTATTTAAGTAATGTCTACATTCCCAGCCTATAGACTAAGAATACTGAATGTGGCCGGGCGCGGTGGCTCACACCTGCAACCCCAGCACTTTGGGAAGCTGAGGTGGGCGGATCACGAGGTCAAGAGATCGAGACTATCCTGGCTAACATGGTGAAACCTCGTATCTATTAAAAATACAAAAAATTAGCCGGGCCTGGTGGCGGGCGCCTGTAGTCCCAGCTACTCGGAAGGCTGAGGCAGAAGAACGGCATGAACCTGGGAGGCGGAGCTTACAGTGAGCGGAGATCGGGCCACTGGACTCCAGCCTGGGTGACAGAGCGAGATTCCGTCTCAAAAAAAAAAAAAAAATACTGAATGAAGGCACAAGATTAATTTTTGTTAGCTTTTTTCTCAATTGTCTTTCCACTGTCATTGTCCTGTGAAGTCTTAGTATAGTGCCTATTCCAAAGGAAGGGTTCAATAAATGTCAGATAAAGAATTAGATACATACGTTAAAAGATTACATGAAGCAGGATAAATATTAAGTGTCATTGCAGCAACAAAATCAACATTCTATAGAAGGCCAGTGGAGATTTTTTTCATTTCCTCTCTGGAGAAAAGGTGTCATGGAGGAAGGGACATGCAAGCAGATTCCTGAATGGTGGGGTTTTTGTTTTTGCTTTTGTGTTTTTTTTTGAGATAGGATCTCATTCTGTCACCCAGGCTGGAGTGCAGTGGCACGATCCTAGCTCACTGCAACCTCCACCTCCCGGGCTCCAGTGATCCACTCCTGCCTCCCGAATAGCTGGGACCACAGGTGCATGCCACCATGCACAGCTAATTTTTTTTCTTCTTTTTTTGGTAGAGACAGGGCTTCACCATGTTGCCCAGACTCTTGTCTGGGCAGGCTCTTGTCTGGGCAACAACTCCTGAGCTCAAGTAATCCACCTTCTTTGGCCTCCCAAAGTGCTGGGATTATGAGTAGTGTTTTAAATAACATTGAAACTAAAGAAAAATATTTGGGCACCAAAACAACTAATAAAACCCGTATTTTTGAAGAATAGTTATGCACATGGGAAAAATGCTCATAATATTAAGTTAATAAACAGGATGCAAGAGTATGGCTGCCTCTCCCTCCAAAAAACCCTGAAAGGAAATAGTTTAAATATTAATAGCAGTTGCTGCTGGGTTGTGGGATTACTGGTGATTTTTATTTTCTTCTTCATGCTTTATTGTACTTTCCAATTTTTCTATAATAAAGATTTTTATAATCAGAGGGAAAAATATTTGGATTGTTTAACTCATTTAGGATGAAACAGCTGTATCATTTTAATTCTTTAGGTTTTTATCAAACAGGTTTCTGGATCATTTTTTCACTGTCATACTTTATTTGAATGGTGTAAGCATAAAGAATGCTGGATAAGAAATTTCAGTCCCAAAGAAAATTACAAATTATCATCCTACCCCAATCTTCATAAATTGCATTTACTCTCTAATCTCCTTTTTGGAAAGATGGAAATCTTGACAACATGTGAGAAAGGACTTATATTTACAGGTAATACTAGAAAATCAGAAACTAGTACCAGCGAATGCACTTGTCCACTGAATATAACTGTTCCCTTTCCTACTCTCCTCCGAACCCCTCAGATGATGAAACACAGCACCACACTGACAGTCAGCAGGCCAGACTGAGGAAAGGGTGGGCTCCTAACGATGAGTCTCTATTAAATGTGAGGAACACAAAGACCCATTACCTACATTACTACACACTTTAGTCCAATTGATTAAAAGGTTGAGAAGTGTGCCACAAAACACTGCCTATTACCAAAGAAATGAAGAAAAATATACTCGATATTCCTAAATATGAAACATCTCACTTCTCCCCTGCAATCTACAGGAAATCTGAAATGGGAGATTGAAATGTCCTTCTACGTCTAAGACTACACAAAATATAAAAAACAGTGGTAGAAAAAACTACCACTTTAAGTAGATGTCAGATTTCCTACAAATGGTACTATCTTAAAAACAGAAATTCAAATAGAAGTAAAAGATTTTCTGAGCAATGCTCATCAATCATGTCTCTTCCTTATCTGGTCAAAGATGGCAAAAGGGAAACAGAAACCATGAAGGAATGCACAGTTTCCAGTTAGTTAAACCCATTACCCACTGAGCCATCTAGACAGATGCCTTGTACAACTCATTTTTCTTTCCTCTTACGAGCCCTAGGCTTTGACCCACCGGTCCCTCTTCTCTCCAGTTACAACTACCTATCCATCTCCTAGGGGTCTGTTCCCCTCAGGACTTCCTGCAGAGGAACCAGCCCTATCTCACCCTTTATCAAGTCTTCCCATCTTTGAAACAATCAGACAAACAAATCTTTGGTGATTCATCAGAAATCAATTCTAATAAACAGGTCAGGCATGGTGGCTCATGCCTGTAATCTCAGCACTTTGAGAGGTCGAGCTAGGAGGAATGCTCCAACCTAGGAGGTCGAGACCAGCCTGAGCAACACAGCAAGACCCTATCTCTAACAAAACAACAACAAAAACTAAAAAACTAATAAATAGGTAAGGTGGTAAAAAATACATATGACACACTATGACTACAGAATCAAGAAACCTCAGAAAGCTCTTCAATGACGAATATGAATCCTGGCTAAAATATAGGTAACACTAAGGAGGGCTTTGATTTAAAAACAAATAAATCTGCCAGCTTTAAGATCTTAAAGCTCCATGGATGACTCTGATGTTCAGCCAAGGCTAAGAACCACTTTCAGAGACTTTCAGACTGTCACTCATGTAATTGTGTATTTAAACTTCTACCACCTTCTGCAAGAAATATCTTTAGCCTCTCATTCCCTCTATCCATGCGGATCCTAAGTTATCCTATTAAAAAACAAGAGCATGTGTGACGTGCGGGCCAACAAAGTGCCTCTAGAGTCTGGAATTTGACACAGAAAGGGCAAGCTTCAATTACGTTAAAATCTCAGTTAGGTGCATTCATAGCATTTCCCCAGGCTATGAAAAGAAAAGCTAAAGTATGTGTAGAAGCTATGCACTCTTAAATCCTTAATGTACACAGTGGATGATAATATTCATGTGGTTTTGTAGATCATTCCTTGTGAATATCTCCCAAATACATACGATAAGCTAGACCTAACTTCTTTGTTTGTAGCTTGGGTCAATTAAAGTCTAGGCGGTAGGTTCTGCTTTGACAAAAACCTGTGTCTGTGTCTTTTATTGAATAATTTTTGCATTACTTTTTCAAACTTGTGGTACATCATCCTAAAATGAACAATAACGAACAAAGTATTTTGCAGTATCTACTGACTTAAGGAAAATTTAAAATCGTATTTTAGGCTTTCTCAATAAATGCCATTTTCTGCACACTAGAGTTGTTTCTCACAAATTCAAATATTTGAACACTTTGTATGAAGTATGTGCTGCACACTGATATCTCAGTTAACAACACACCTTGCTCTGCAGAGTGATCTGTCTTGGCTTTTATCCAAAAGGAAGACAAAATGCAATGTCTTCATATCATACCGATACTCTAGAAATTAACTTAGATTCATCTTTAGCATAAGAAATTGAATCATACCAAAAGTATCTGCCTTAAGTTTTTATTTAAATGTTAAGTACAATAAAACCAACCATTTTAATGGCTCAAGAAACAAGAAAGACACAAAATCCAACAACTTAAGCAACAAAGGGTTATGATGCTAGTTAAGTAGTTTCCTCTATATAAAAGACAATTCTCCACGTGTAGAACAGAAATCATAACACATTCCTGCTAAAGAACAACTTCTGCAGAGGTGAAATGGTTATCTAGAACAGCGGTTTGAAACATATGTATGCATATCTTTTCGTAAAGTCTTTTTATTTAACAAATTTTATGTGCCTTCTGTTATTCAGACAGCCTGTGTTAACACCTAAGCCACCACACACACCTTTCTTGGCTACAGTAATCATGTCTTTGATTACTGAATTAAAGACAAACTTTAAGATGTGACCTTTAACTAACTACTTTTTTCTTTTGTTCCTTAGACAGGGTGGCATGATCATAGCTCACTGCAGCCTTGAACTCCTGTGCTCAAGGGATCCTCCCACTTCAGCCTTCTGAGGAGATGGGACTACAGGTGCATACCAGCGCACCTGGCCTAGTCAACTATTTTTAAATAGTTCTGTATTAAAAATATTAAGTTTTTCTTTTAATATCTATCCATAACTAAGAGCCAGCTACTGTTCATAGGGAAGATTTTTAACACAAACCAATGAGAAAATTCACAGTAATGAAAAGAAAGTATTCAAGCTTGGATCCTGGTTAAACTTCACACAGCCTCAGTAGATCAACTTGATCTGTCTAAATCAATAGTACTGAAGGTATGTATCAATGAGATAATACATTTGAAAATTATTTTAAACTAAAAATAAAAGGGTCATTCAGTTATCTTCGAGTCAGGAGCTGCCAGGCCACACCAAAACAAGTAAAACAGTGTTCCTCTGTTTATTCATCTTTAAAATGTTACCATTTTCTTCTTCCCTTCCCTTTCTTTCTCCCTTTGTTTCTTCTTCATTTTACAGATATTTACTGTGCATCTACTATATACCAGATACAGTCGCTGTGATGGTTAATATTCAGTGTCAACTTGATTGGATTGAAGGATGCAAAGTATTGTTTCTGGGTGTGTCTGTGAAGGTGTTGCCAAAGGAGGTTAACATTGGAATCAGTGGACTGGGAAAGGGAGACCCACCCTCAATCTGGGTGGGCATCATCTAATCAGCTGCCAGCACAGCCAGAATAAAAGCAGGCAGAAGAACACGAAGAAACTAGACTGGCTGAATCTCCCAGCCTACATCTTTCTCCTGCTCTCGAACATCGGAATCCAAGTTCTTCAGCTTTGGGACTTGGACTGGCTTCCTTGCTCCTCAGCTTACAAGACTGTGATTGTGTGAGTCAATACTCCTTAACAAACTCCCCTTCATATATACATCTATCCTATTAATTCTGTCCCTCTAGAGAATCCTGACTAATACAGTCACCACACTGTCCAATATGATAGGCAGTAGTCACATGCGGCCATTAAGAATCTGAAATGGCACTAGTACAAATTGAGATATACGATAAGCATAAGATATACACTAGATATTGAAGACAAAAGAATGTGCAGGCCAGGTGCAACGGCGCATGCTTGTAATCCCAGCAGTTTTGGAGGCTGAGGCAGGTGGATCACAAGGTCAGGAGATCAAGACCATTCTGGCCAACACGGTGAAATCCCGTCTCTACTAAAAACACAAAAATTAGCTGGGCGTGGTGGCACATGCTTGTAATCCCAGCTACTCGGGAGGCTGAGGCAGGAGAATCATCTGAACCAGGGAGTCAGAGGTTGCAGTGAGCCGAGATTGTGCCACTGCACTCCAGCCTGGGCAACAGAGAAAGATTTGTTTCAAAAAAAAAAAAAATGTGCAAAAGAAAGTATCTCTATAATTTTTTATATTTATTATATGTTGAGATAGTTCACATAAATCAGATAAAATACATTATAAAAATTAAATTCACTTTTCTTTTTTCTTTCTCTTAATGCAACTAGAAATATTCAAATATAATAAAGGCACAGCGTACATCTATTGGATAGAACTATTCTAGACCCTGAGGTTTTTATTAGGGAACAAAACCAAGTCCCTACCCTTGAGGAGCTTTTGTTTCAACATCTATAGCACTAAATTCTTCAGTCATCAGCAGCAAAAACTAAAAACCAGCAACTGTTGTAGAGAAGACTCTGGGATGGAGGCCATACCCACACCTACCTACTTTCCTTTAGTCCTCACTCCACCAAAGGCAGGGCCTATGGTCCCCAGAATAATCAGAGTCAGTAAAATTGTGAGTTATGACCTCGAACATGTTGAGGAAGACTGTCTCTACCCTGTTGGGCACTTCTGAGAACACAACCAATTTTAATTAGAACTTCTGAGGGAGAAAGCTTTTAATCTGGGGCATCGGTAGTTTCAACGCATCCTTTTTTAGTACTCTGGGTTGTGCCTTACAAACACTTTAAAAGGTTTCCAACTGTTGAAAGATGTGTCTTAACAATGACACACTCTCCTGGATTCTAACATCCTCCTTTATTACAAGAGTCCTTCATCGCTGTCCTCTCCACAAGTCCGATTAACCCTGACTCTCCTCAATACCTTTCATTCCCCACATCACAGCCAGAGTGCTTCCAGATAAAGAGCAAAAAGCTGAATTAAACAACACAAGTCCATTACAGCAATGCTGAAAGTCCCTACTGATCTGAAGGAGACAGTCAAAGGAAACGTGGGTCAGGCTGACTACAGAAAACATGCCAGTTAAATGTGAGATTACTGGCGGTTTTAAGATTTTAGAGAATATCCGAAGAATGAGTTTAATTTAGACCAAATGGGCCCATATTTCAATAGCAGTTTCCCACCAAAAAAGGCATGTTGAGTATTTGAATTTCATATTCCATGTGTTAGAAACTTACCTTAAATTCAAACCACAACATGGCAAATGTTTTGCTGGCCCATACATCTTTCCAGCTGACTACAAACAAATCAAGGCTTTTGAGAGATTCTCTATGCCATAAAAGGCTCTGTTGGGTGTAGCAGAAAAGCCCAGAAGCTCCAGTTTCAAGGCGGGTGGTGTCGCTTCATGTTGAACCCATTCCTGTGCACCACTCATGTTGTTCTCTGGGCTGGGTGTGCCCCTGTCCCGTCTGCCAACTCAAATGTTAGGCCTTCAAGGCCAAGCCCCAAACCCAGGCCCCACACAAACCCAGAATAATCTCCCTCCTTCATTCTCACAGGAACCAACACATTAGAACACAAATCACTTTATCTCTTCCCTAGGAATTTTAAACACCTGCAACTCAGAAAGAAAGCAAAGAAAAAAGTCAGCATGACATCTGAAAATTCATCACCTTCCCTTTCATTCTGTTGAGATTTATCTGATCTTTATTCAGCAATAATGCTGTGCCTAACACCAGGGACATGAAAAGGATGTACAGGCAGAATTCAAGTAATTTGCAGCCTGGCTGAGAAAAAAAGCAAGCACATAATGACCCTGCCACCTAACACGCTATATGAAAAGAACCAGCAAAGTGCCACCGGAGCCCACGGAAGGGTCCTTCCTCCTGGGTGATTGAAAAAGCCCCACAGAATAGTTAATAAACAAGCAAAGAAGTTAAGAATAAGCAGAAATTCACAAGGAAAAGTGGGTGATACGGTTTGGATATTCATGCCTTCCAAATCTCCTGTTGAAATGTGATCCCCAGTGTGGGAGGTGGGGCCTGGTGGGAGGTACTAGATCATGGAGGTGGATACCTCATGATGGATTAGCACCAACCCCTTGGCGATAAGTGAGTTCTGGCTCGGTTAGTTCACCTGATCTGGTCGTTTAGAACTGTGTGGCACGTCCCCTCACCCCCGCCCCCGTCTCCCACCACCACCCCTTCTCCTCCCTCTCCCTTTCACCATGACTGTAAGCTTCCAGAGGCCCTCGCCAGAAGCTGAGCAAATGATGGTGCCATGCTAGCACAGCCTGCAGAACCATGAGCTAATTAAGCCTCTTTTCTTTATAAATTACCCAGTCTTGGATATTTATAGCAATGCAAAAATGAACTAACACAGTGAAAAAGGCATTTCAAAGGCAGTAACGCATGGTATATTAAGAGAAATGAGAGGATGTGATTAAAACCTTCACACAGAACCATTTTTAAAATATCTTCCAATATATTAAATTATTCATCTGGGCATTTGAGACTCTTATATAAATGGAACCCCATCCAGCTTTGCTACATTTCCCAAAGTATAACATAGCAAGTAAGAGTGAACTCTCCAGGACCAGTCTCGGGTCAGAGTTTCCTCAATTTCTTTATCTGTAAAATGGGTTGACAATAATACCTACCTCATAGGGTTACTATGTTATTGTTATGAGGAAATGATAATATAAGAACACTCAGCACAAGTTAAACATTCAGTAAACACTAGCATTATTATCATTTATTTTCCTCGCCAGACAATGTAGCAATCTGAAGTTGTTATCCTCAACACATGCCTCAATCTGAAAAACTCTTCATAGGTTCAAATCCCACCTAGTAAGACACTGCTTAAATACCACCTCCCACATGAAGCCTTCACTCCCTCTATTCACTGGGGAAATCAGCGTCTCTCTATCCTTTAAACTCCCAGAATATTCTGCTGGGCCTCTCTGGAGCACCCATCACGGTTTTATGATTATGGTCACTCTGATTTCCTCGAAAGGCTACAACTCTGTAAGAGCAGAAACCATATCTTACTGATCTTGGTCTTCCCCAGAGAATTGATATTTCACATATGGGCACTCAATATTTGCTGCTGAACAAATAAAAATACTCTCTCCTTTAATTAAGAATAGACTGGCACTTTAAAGTGCTATAATATATATCAAGCGATTCATCCTAATTTAAAAAAAAAAAAAAAAAAAACCCTTACTGAGGGAGAAACCCTGAGAACAATTCTACACAGCTCAGTTGTTAGTGACTCCTATAGAAAAGTCAAAAACAAGATGGTGTTCTTAAAGTGACCGACAACTGCCAAAATGGAGTCACCTTCGGACTGCTACTGGCTAAACGAATCTCTCGCCTTCCTTCTTAATTCTCTGAACAAGTTCTAATGTAAATTTGTTTAGGCTTTGGTTATCTTTCTGTTACGTATTTACAAAAGGTGGGACAAAGTTTCCGTATCATATTCATTGCTTATCCAGATTCTAAAGGCTATTTCATCCAGTTACGTTTTCTACCACCCAAGTAAAGGAAAGCTAGTCTAGTACCACCCCAAACACTTGGCTTATGCAATAATAATGTCAGCTCCAAACCACACAGAATTCTTAGCTTTAGCACCTTTCTCCCTAGTGAAAGCAGAGGGAAGGAGCACCTAATCCAGAAATTACCACTGTCCTCCAACACTATCCTAACTAGACAGCATAATTATTGCTAAGTATTACTTGATTAAAATTCAAACTTTAGCAGAAAAAAACTTGGATTGGCTTCCTCTTACAGGAGAAACATTCTCACATTAAACACGCTCAAAGAATTCAAAGACATTCTTCATTTACTATGCAGTACTGATGACTTTTTAAAAGAACCTCAAAACTTTAAACAAAAAAAGAGAAAATAGGATAAAGCAGAACTCAAACAGTACTACCCCATCTCTAAAATACGTATATGCAATTATTTTCATAATATTACAATGGGTATCATGGATTCAAAAAGGAATTAGGCATAGAAAGATAGTAAGGTTATCATACCAGAAATATATTCACAGAGAAGAGGGCACCAAGAATTAACAACCTGACCAGCACACACAGTCTTATCAGAAATACAGAAAATCACCACAATGCAGTTGCCAACAAACTACCAAAGTAAGTCTGTTCAATTCAATAATAATGTTACTTTATGATAAAGATTATTTTTATTATTTCTAGGACTAAAAGATCATAAGGAAAGGGAATTCACTGGAATAGCTTCTAAAACAAGAATCCACCTGATTTTTCAAGTGCTAAAGCTGTTTATACTTTATGTCAACAAATACAAACATTCACAGTTATATAACTCTATTTTCTATTTTTTAAAACTATTTCTAATATACCCATCACCATTATCACAAAATTAGCAAAATCATTATAAATTTACCTTTTCCTCTGTAATTTAGCTTCTTTCAAATACATGAATATGAAAGGCAGGGTGAGGGGGATTCCAAACTCATTAAATAAGTCATGCTGGGGCCGGGCATGGCTGCTCACACCCAGCACTTTGGGAGGACGAGGCGGGCGGATCACGAGGTCGGGAGATCAAGACCATCTGGCTAACACAAGGAAACCCTGTCTTTACTAAAAATACAAAAAATTAGCCGGGCATCGTGGCGGGCGCCTGTAATCCCAGCTACTCGGGAGGCTGAGGCAGGAGAATCACTTGAACCCGGAAGGTGGAGGTTGCAGTGAGCCAAGATCACACCACTGGACTCCAGCCCAGGCGACAGTGCCAGACTCTGTCTCAAAAATAACATAAAATAACATAAAATAAGTCATATCAATGAATGTCTTACACTTTGTCCAAATGCCAATTACACTATGGTGGTAATAGTCAATTATTAATATTCCTTTTTTCCTTCATTTCTTCCCATTAAGGGTGGAAAACTTTTACTTTTCCTCACTTGTGAAATATGTTTTAAGAGGCTTACATGGGCAGCATATGTGTTGCTAAGCTGCTAGTACTTGGATCTTTGTTCTTTAAGTGCCATGGATTTTATACTCAAACATGACAATAACTACATAAGTATGATGATGATCAAGAGATCAGACAGGGCTGGATCTAAAAGGCCTGAAAAATAGACATTGTATCCCTACTTTACTTGGGATCATTTCCCTGCTTCCCAAGGCTAAGAGCTATAGCTCTCTATCAAGGCCTACCATCCCTGACACTGCATGCATGGATTTTAGATTTATTCTACCCTGCTATCCAAAAAACTTAACAGTCCTGTATCCTGTTATCTTAAAGTCTTATTCTTCAGATAAAACCAAATTTTTGTCCAGAGGCCAAAGGCAGGTAACATCGCACAATATAACTTCTTCAGTAACAACACGGGCAATTAACAGGAATCTTTGGAATGCATCCCAAAATACCAGACTGAACATGGAACAATTTAGAGGACTGTAAGTTCTGAGCATTTAAGTACCGCATTTGGGCAGTTGTCTACCTTCATGCAGGACTATATCTGGGATATGAAGTCCTGGGATATGAGATGAGCGTCATTTTACAAAGCATGGGACAAGTTTTACACCACGAAGGATATTTAATGAAAAGTTATCTACAAGAAGCATTCAATTATCAAAGGACATAAGCACAAATAAATTAATTCTTAACTATCCAAAAGTATGTTAATTATTCCATACACAATTTTACACACATTAGGTGTGTTTTTAAACCCTTTTCTGTCTATTGCCTTACAAGTAAGATACCCTTAACAACTCTGTGAAGTTTACATTTCTGGGTGAAGAAACTAGCAGTATATTTACATGACTTAGATTAAAATGGCAACTCTGTGACTTTCAAATCCTAGGCCAAAGAAACCTGTACTCTATATAAAAGGCCTAATGTGTTCATTTTCAAAAAGAAGGCACTTGAAAGAATATGGCAATAATAAATTATCAAAATACAAAGAATAGCTAATCATTTACAAAAACATTTTATGTGATAGTGAGCCCCATAAAAAAAGACAGTATTAAAATTGTAAAATGGAAAATGTATAAAATACTGCTCAATGTCTACCAAACCAAGCACAAAGTAAACACCACTAATACTTTCTAGCGTAAATGAAATCTATAGCAAGAAATACATTAGTTTTCAAATCACTGAAATAGACACGATGCACGCGTGTGTGCACACACACACACTCTTTTTTCCTTACATGGCAAAAGATAACACTGAATTAGTGTTTTATATGTTAAAGATCAGGTTAACAACAATGTATGTCAATTAAAAGCCTTACTGTGCCAGGTACAGTGGCTTAAGCCTATAATCCCAACACTGTGGGAGGCTGAGGTAGGAGGTTCGCTTGAGGCCAGTACTGGGCAACATAGCGAGACCACATCTCTAAAAAAAAAAAATTTAATTAGCCAGGCACGGTGGCCTGCACCTGTAGTCATAGCTAGTTGGGAGGGTGAGGTGGGAAGATTGCTCAGGCCCTGGAGTTTGAAGCTGCAGTGAGTAATGATCACGCTACTGTATTCCAGCCTGGGCAACAGAGTGAGATCCAGTCTCTTAAAAAAAAAAAAAAAAAAGAAGAAGAAGAAAAGAAAGAAAGAAGTCTTAATGTAATGTAAGTAAGTAGACGACGCTTACCTCCATTCCCTCCGGAAATGACAACAAAGAACATGACAGAAAAATATGAAAGAAAAGGCAACAGCATATGAGATGTCAACAAAATTCTGACAGATGGAAAAGCAACACATAACTGGCAATTGATTTAGCGAACAGGAAAAAGCTGAAAACGAAGTGTGAGGAAGTCACCAGGAGGAAGCAATCTATTCATGATGCAGAACTTCAGAACGGCTAAGAAACTGAGGTACTAAGGGGTAAGGCTGAAAACGAGAAGAACTAGATCAATAAGGGGACTCCCATTGAAGTGGCAGGGCCGAAACAGATCGTCCAGAGGCAAAGGAATAACAGCCTCACCACACACAGAGCTTCTAATCAACTTTTAAATAGAGTATTACCATGAAGATTATGATTACGAAAAGCAACATTTCATAGTTATAAAGGAGACAATTCATGAAGACATACAATTATGAATGTGTACACATCTCAAAATAAATCAAGCAACAACAGACATAATTCATGAAAAAAAGGACAATGACAAAATCATCATAGATTTTCAATGTATCGCTCAGTTCTATCACTCAGATAGAATAATTAGACAAAAAAAAAAAATCACGAATGACCTAGAAGGTCTGAAAAACACTATCAACCTACACATTCCTTTCAAATGCACATGGTATATTTACCAAGACAGATCCTATCATATGGTGGGCTCTCAATAAACTTAAAAGGATTGAAATCCCACAAATATTCTCCGACCACAACAGAATGATATCAGAAATCAGTGACAACAGGATATCTAAGAAAACCCCGAATGTATGGAACAACGCACCTCTAGAGTTCATAGGTCAAAAATGAAACCAAAAAGGAAATCAGAAAACATCTGAACCAAATGGCAACAAATAGAAAACATGTCAAAATTTGGAAGACGCAGCCAAAACAAGTGCTTAGAGAGAATCTTATGTTAAACGCTTAATAAAAGAAAATAAGAAAGATCTACCACAGTTACCTAAGGTTCCACCTTAAGAAACAAGAAAAAGAGCAAACTAAACCCTAAATGTAAAGAAGAAAGTAACAGAGAACAGAAGTCACTGAAATGAAAAAAAAAAGACAACAGAAAAAGTTAACACAGCCAAAAGCTGAGTCTTTAAAAGTACTATATCAACAAAACTGACAAACTTTTAGTTAGAGCGATCAACAAAAAAAGGCACAAAACACAAATCATCAATATCAGAAAAGGAAATACAAAACCAAAAAAACAGAGATTCTATAGACAGTTAAGAAGATTATAAGAGAACACAATGTATAACTATGCCAACAAACTCAACAACTTACATGAAATGGACAAATTTCTTGGAAAATAGAACCTATCAAAAATGACACAGGAAGAAAAAGTCTAAGTAGCCATATATTTTTTAAAGACATCAACTCTGTTATTTAGAATATTCCAAAAATGGAAATTCTAAGTTCATATGATTTCACTGGCAAATTCTATGAAACATTCAAGAAAAAGATGAAACCAATTCTACATACACTTTTTCAAAAAACAGAAAAGGGATCAAAGCCCAACTCATTTTTATAAGGCTAGCATAATGCTAACACTAAACAAAAAATAAAAATCACAGACCATGAATTGAGGCACAAAAATCTTTAACAAACTTTTAGCAAATTAAATCCAATACTATATAAAAAGGTATACCATGAGTCACTATAGTTTATCACTATAATGCATTTTTGGTTTAACACTTAAAAATCAATCCGTGTAATACATCGCATTAACAGATTAAAGAAGAAAATGCTCAGGATCAGTCCAATAGACACAGAAACGGTATTTGACAAAATCCAATAGACATTCATGATAAAAATTCTCACACACTAGAAAAAGAACTTTATCAAATAACTGAGGACAATTACAAAAAGCTAAAACCAATAAAATACTTAAGGCAAAAGACTGAATTATTTTCTCCTGAGAAGAATAATGCAAAAATGCTTGATATCACCACTTTCTAGTCAACACTATACTGGAATAAAGCAAGAAAAAGAGGGGTAAGGCATAAAGATCAGAAATAAAGAAGTAAAACCTCTTATTTGTGGAACATGATCATTTGTGTAGAAAATTCCAGAATCTAAAAAACTGCTACACTATTAGAAGAAATGAATTTGACAAGATTGCAGGATACAAAGCTGATGCAAAAAAAAAAACAAGCATATTCTTACATATTAGCATTAAAAGTTTGTTTTAAATCCCACTCATTGGCAGATGGATATTGGTATCTATTAATACTTATATATCTCTTTCCCACCAAAATGGAAAAATAAAGAAAGATGACAACACAGAATCTAGGAAATAGAAGGTCCACCAAAGGAAAAAGCCCAAGAGAATCCCCAAGATGGTGGTAAAAAGAAGTTCCAAAATGGCAGCTCCCCAGAGAACAGAAAGCAAGCAGCTCAGAACCAGCAAGACACAGAACCCTGAAAGAGACAGAGCCAAGAGAAAACCAGAACTGATGAATTCTCTAATCTGTTTTACCCTCTGAGTTGTTACAGTTGTATAAGAATATTTAGAACAAAATGATTGTTTGATAAATAGAAAGCTAAGCAAATAAGAAAAAATAACCACCATTTCCTAAGAGAAAAGGTTGGAGAAATTATGATCACTGAAAACTCTGTGGCCACTGTCATCAACATTCAAATGATAATACTGTAAATGTTGAATGACAGCTTGACCAAAAATTAGGTAAAATTATCATTGAGAGGATGGGGAAACGGAAGTAGGAGGAGCCAAATCCTTATCTTGTATAGGAAGAAGTCAAAAGATAACATTTGCAATTGAAAACTACAGGCTATAGGAGTGAAAATATATTATTTAGATATATGGCAGTAAATGCCACTAGAAACAGCAAAAAAAAAAAAAAAATTTCAAAATGGTTGCCTCTGAGAGAGAGGCAGGAAGAATACAGCATAGGAATTTTTCTTTCCAAGCCTTGTATTACAATTTACCTACAATTTAAACCAGGCATGACCACTTTACTACAAGTAAAAATTTAAAATAATACACTTTAGATTTCTGTGAAAACTTTGTTTAAATGTAGACTTCATACCACGCTGTCAGTTTCTGTCTTAATAAAACTTTAGATTTATAAAAAAATAAATAAATACAATAAATAAAAATCTATAGTGTGCAACCTTGAAGGCTCTATCAAGAAAATACTTTTAACTGAATATGGTTTCTCCAAATGAGTTTACCAACAAAATTAGTTGGAATAAAACATTTAAGAGAGTATGTAAATAATTATAAAAAATTAAAACTCTTACTTATAAATTGAAGAATGAATCATTCAATAAAAGCATTTAGTAAAAGACTATGAAAACAGTCCTATATCAAATACCTCCGGTTTCCTGATAAATACTACAAATGGCAGTTAAGTAAAAAAATTTTGTCAAAAATACTGACATCATTCTAAAGAATATACAATATGCCCACGGGATCCTCTAAACATGATCACAGGCATTCTATTTCAGTTCTTTGGCTGTCTACAGTAACATGAACTACTTTCAAATACTACACAAGAGCTCCAAAGACCAGTTCCTTGCGTTCACAGCAGAGCTGCCCTGAATGGACACTTTACCAGTCATTTCAAACAGAATGACTCTAAACTCCACTCCAGTGAGTGTGCAGAGGGTGAATTAATTCTAAGGATTTTTTTTTTTTTTTTAACTTTTTGTAGGAATGACATTTCATTATGTTGCCCAGGCTGGTCTTGAACTACTGGCCTCAAGCAATCCTCCTGCCTCAGCCTCCCAAAGTGCTGGGATTACAGGCATGAGCCACTGAGCCCAACCAGGGTTTCATTTTAAATAGCTTTCAAATCACAAAGATATCAGGAAGGAAGAAGAGAGGAGAAAAAATATAAAATTTTGAAATGTATATACATTTTTAAATACTGGTAACTTTTTTTTTTTTTTTTTTTTTGAGACACAGTCTCACTCTGTCACCCAAGGTGGAATCCAGTGATGTGATCTCAGCTCACTGCAACCTCTGCCTCCTGGGTTCAAGCAATTCTCCCGCCTCAGCCTCCCAGGTAGCTGGGATTACAGGCACCAGCCACCACACCCAGCTAATTTGCTTACATTTTTAGTAGAAACGGGATTTCACTATGTTGGCCAGGCTAGTGTCAAACTCCTCACCTCAAGTGATCTGCCCACCTTGGCCTCCCAAAGTCCTAGGATTACAGGCATGAGCCACCCGTCCAACACTGGTAACTTTTTTTTTTTTTTTTTTTGGAGATGGAGTCTTGCTCTGTCACTCAGGCTGGAGTGCAGTGGCATGATCTTGGCTCACTGCAACCTCCACCTCCCGGGTTCAAGTGATTCTCCTGCCTCAGCCTCCCGAGTAGCTGGGACTACAGGCGCCTGCCACCACGCTTGGCTAATTTTTTGTATTTTTAGTAGAGACGGTGTTTCACCGTGTTAGCCGGGATGGTCTCGATCTCCTGACCTCATGGTCCGCCCGCCTCGGCCTTCTCAAAGTGTTGGGATTACAGGTGTAAGACACTGCGCCCAGCCCAACACTGGTAACATTTTAACCCGTTCCTTTAGATATTAGGCAGGAGATTATCTGGAAACTCTGAAATACTATTCACAGTTCCATCCAATCAGAAACATTTCAATTTAATGAAAAGTATTAATATTTTTATTTTAAACATTCAAGGGAACTCTACAGATGTAGGCTCCATCCACTGGAGCAATTTCTCACTGAAGATTTATGTGACCCAGGTACTTATTCCTGTGTTTGTAAAGCATAATCTGTGATTATGCAATTGAATATTACAGACACCCCAGGCCATTCTGTGTTTAAAAATAAGTGTTTATGGCTATATCCTGCCAAACAACCGTAATACCACTTAACCTCTGTTCAACTACTGCTTGAAGGGACTTGTTAGGATTACACTGAAATACAAACGCAAATGAATACTAGGCCAAGGAATGTGATGTCAGTATACTGAAAGAGGTAGAAAAATTCCTTACATAATGCTCCTTAGTCACTAGGACAGAATGTACATGAATATTTAAATTCTACGTACTGAAAATTTAAATGTAGAACAAAGACAGAAATAGCAAATTGTAAATTTTGGAAAAAGAAGTAAATTCCTCTAAGAGGAATGTCATCTCAAAAAACAGCTCCTTGTATTTGGCAATAAAGTATAATGTTGTTTCTGAATCTATTCAAGTAAATTAATCTGGATATGGGAGAAAAAGAAGAAACTGAGAATGCTGTTTAAATGTATTGTTTAGAGCAGAATGCCCAACGCTTTATTTGAATCTATGCACACTGATAGCAACTAAAAGTCATTACCACCCAATTGCTTACTGGAAGCAGACGAATTCTGAGTGCACAAGTCTACACAGGAAGGTGAGCCAGCATACTCATTCTCTTCTGTCAGGCAATCACCCAGTATGTACTGACCAAAAATATGTCCTTTAAAAAATTAAAAATATGAACGAGACAGTATCATAATATCTGAACTGTGGTTTCTCATATTTTCTAACCTCTTAATAAAATAAAGGGTTCAGCCAATAAGTCTCAGAGTTTATCAACAGGTTTGTTTCAACCATTCAGCAATCATATGTTAAACTTAAGATGCATTAAGGCGATCAAGAGTTAAGAGGCTGACACCATCACCTGGCCTCTAGACTATGCCACTTAGAACTGTTTTATTTTACCATTCAAGTGAAATGTGATACAAGAGTATACAAAGAATACATGTGAAACCATACCTTTGCTTAATCTCTAATTATAGTGAACATTATTGAGAAATAACCACCCATAGCTCCTTAAAACACTCAATTATGCCTATAATAAAATAATAATAGGTATTTTAATATGCTTGGAAGACTCTGGCCAAGCATGGTGTTGCAGGTCTGCAATCCCAGCACTTTGGAAGGCAGAGGTAGGTGGATCACTTGAGCTCAGGAGCTGAAGACCAGCTAGGACAACAGGGTGAAACCCTGTCCCAGGCAAAACAAAACAAAACAAAAGTTAGCCAGGCATGGTGATACATGCCTGTAGTCTCAGCTACTTGGGAGGCTGAGGTGGGAGGATCACTTGAGCCCAGGAGGTCGAGGATGCAGTGAGCTCAGATCACACCACTGCACTCCAGCCTGGGTGACAAAGCAAGACTATGCCTCTAAAATAATAAAATTAAAAATAAACTTTGAGGTTGCCTTCTGTTACTTTCATCAATAGAGACAGACCATTTTAATCTTTCATCTTTCATGAATAAACAATCCATTGCAGAAATGTTCTCATTATTATTCAAGGTAAGGGAAGTATTACTACAATTCCACTTCGAAATTCATTTTGATTACTACCGCCAAATGTTCTAACAAGTATTTCTTATTCACACTAATACTCAGGATAATGACTAATTAAATATAAAGTGAACTACTTAGTCTAATAGTATGTCGCCAGTGAGAAAACAGCATTATTTATCAAGGTCACCCTGTTATTTAATAAATAGAATTAAAGATCAACTTCCCCGATTTAGTGGACTTTTTCACTCCAAAATGCCATTCTTATTTTTAAATTCATTAAGTATTTGCCTTTATATTATAGTATTGATGTATATCGCTTTTATTAAAGTACTTTCTATAGAATAGATACTGCAGAAGCTGGACTATTTCTGCTTATGTTAAATTATTACTACTATTTAAAAACAAGATATACAAATATAACTAACATAGAAACTAAACTGTGATGTCACAGACACAAGGTACCATTTCTGATTTGGCAAAATCCTGGGAGACTGTTGAGCATCACAGTTGGAAGCAAGACCTTTGAATCCTAGATTTATAACTGACCTTGGGCAAGCAAGTTGGCCTCTCTGATTCTCCATTTCTAAACACTTCACCTGAATACCACCCACAGGAAGAAATGAGATAATGTATGCTCTTAGTATTTATATGTATAATAAGCTCTTAGTAGCCACCAAAAATAAATACTGGCCCTTACTGTTGTGTTGGTGTTACTATTGAAGGGCAATTATATAGCAGTCATGCTAAAGGAGTTACACTTAAGCAATGCATACAAGTCTTTAAAAGTCTATCCCAATAGTGAAACGAGAGTACCACAAAAATAAAACAAACAAAATGTACAAAAAAACATAAAAAGCTCTCCCAGAAAAGGTCTAGTACATTTTCCAACAACAACAAAAAAGTCTAAGTTCTATTCTAACTTGAGTAAAAAAGGTTTAACATTTCACACAGAAGACATTTACTACTTAACTCCCAATACCCTGGAAATAAATCTTTTAATAAGAATTAACTAACGTTTTAATTTAAAAAAAAAAAAAAAAAGCAAAGGCTGGCCTGCTGGCTCAGTCCTGTAATTCCAGCACTTTGGGAGGCCGAGGCGAGGAGGCAGATCGTCTGAGGTGAGGAGTTCGAGACCAGCCTGGCCAACATGGTGAAACGCTGTCTCTACTAAAAACACAAAAATTAGCCAGGCGTGGTGGTGGGCGCCTGTAATCCCAGCTACTCAGGAGGCTGAGGCAGGAGAATCGTCTGAACCCTTGACTGCAGTGAGTCAAGATGGTGACATTGCACTCCAGCCTGACAGACAAGAGCAAAACTGTCTCAAAAAATAAAAAAAAAAAGCAACAAATGTTCATTAGCTTTTTTATAAAAGTGAAAAATTAGAAACAGGCTAAACGTCCAACCGATGGGAATATACGAAAAAATGTATACAGCTATTTAAAGAATGAGAGAGGTTTATATCCTTACATGGAATGATCTAAGACATGCTGTTAAGTTTAAAATAAAAAGGCACAAACACACAAAGTATTACTATTTATGTTAAGACAACCAAAAAAAATGTATCTCACATACATACATATTTATGCACTTAAATGCATACCAAAGGATTTAAAGTATGCAACTACAGTGACCTCTGGGCATTATTCTGCATAATTCTGTGTTAGATTCAGTGAGACCATATTTATATATTTCTTTTGTAACTTATAGATCCCAAGGAAAGTAGGCCAATAAATGCACTAGGTTAAAACTGAGTAAAAGTAAGTTTTAAAAAGCACTTTATACTTGACAAAAATCCTTTAACATATTACTTAACTTGATCCCCACAATAAGCTTTAGAAATTACAGTAGTGTCCTTACTTTTAAAGAGATAACAGACTCAACAGAAAGTAGTTATTAATCCACAGTTAATAAATGCAGAGCCACACGCCTGTAATCCCAGCACTTTGGGAGGCTGAGGCAGGTGGATCATGAGGTCAGGAGATCGAGACCATCTTGGCTAACAGGGTGAAACCCCGTCTCTACTAAAAATACAAAAACAAATTAGCGGGGCATGGTGATGGGCGCCTGTAGTCCCAGCTACTCAGGAGGCTGAGGCAGGAGGATGGCGTGAACCCGGGAGGCAGAGTTTGCAGTGAGCCTAGATCGCACCACTGCACTCCAGCCTGGGCATCAGAGCAAGACTCCATGTCAAAAAAATAAATAAATAAAATAAAACAGTAAATGCAGAGCCAAAACAGAAACATGGACCCCTGACTCTAAATTCAGTGTTTATGCTACAGCACCTCCAAAAACTGAGAACACTGGCATCTATACCAAGGCATTCTCTCTCTCTGCAGTGCTTCTGGTTCCTGTGAAAGTTCAAAGTGCAGAGGAAAAGGCAGTAGAACAGCAGTCAAAAGACCTGGATTCTAGTTGTGACTACATCACCACTAAGACTTCATGGTAAGTCAAACTCCACACCAGTAATTATCTGTAGCTACACAACAGATTCAACAGTGATGCTTTTAAAAAGTACTAACACCCAGGCCTGAACTCTAGAGATTAAGAACTTAATTGGTCTGGGCTATCAGGACTTCTATTAAAAGCTCCCCAGGTTATTCAAGAACCACAGCTTTAAGACTTAGTAGCCCTGGCCAGGCACAGTGGCTCATGCCTGTAATCCCAGCACTTTGGAAGGCAGAGGCAGGAGGATGGCTTGAGCTCAAGAGTTCGAGACTAGCCTGGGCGAGATGGCAAAACACCATTTCTACAAAAAAAAAAATTAACCAGGCATGTTGGCACACAACTGTAGTCCCAGCTACTCAGGAGGCCGAGGTAGGAGGACGGCTTGAGCCAGGGAGGTAGAGGTTGCAGTGAGCCAAGATCTCAGCACTGCATAACAGCCTGGGCGACAGAGCCAGACTCTGCCTCAAAAAAAAAAAAAGACTTAATAGACTTGCCTGATAAAAATAAAAGATGTTAAAAACCACTTGTGCTACATACTTCACATAGTTGAAATGAAGGATGAATGCAATAATATATAAACAACAAAATGCCTTAGAAATGCAAAGGAATTATTATTTATTAATTCAAACATGTACTAAACTTGTATGCTCCACTGAGATAGAGAGAAGCTGAGAAACTACCATGTCATCAAACAACTTCTGAGCAGTGAGAAAAGGCACACAGATGACACAAAGGCAGTCATGACTAAACTTCAGGGTCTCAAAGTGCCTATAGGAAATAGTGAAAAGAGGGCTTCGAAAAGGCTGTGCAAAGGAGACTCTTGAGCTAGATTTTGGCATTATTGACAGTGGGGCACAGCATATGCAGGCAAGTAATTCAAGATGTTCTAGGCCCGGCAGGGTGGCTCACGCCTGTAATGGGATGAGCTGGGGCACTTTGGGAGGCTGAGGCAGGAGGATTGCTCGAGCCCAGGAGATCGAGACCTGCCTGTGCAACATGGTGAGACCCTGTAAGAATTAGCTAGGCATGGTAATGTGCCTGTGGTCTCAGCTACTCAGAAGGCTGAGATGGGAGGATGGCTTGAGCCCAAAAGGTCAAGGCTACAGTGAGCCGTGATCGCGCTACTCCACTCCAGCCTGGTTAACAAGAAAAAAAAAAAATTGGCTGGGGATGGTGGCTCATGCCTATAATCCCAGCACTTTGGGAAGGGGCAAGTGGATCACTTGAAGCCAGGAATTCGAGACCAGTCTGGCCAACATGGGTGAAACCCGTCCTCTACTAAAAATACAAAAATTAGCTAGGCGTGGTGGCATGCGCCCGTAGTCCTGGCTACTGGGGAGGCTGAGGCACAAGAATCGCTTGAGCCCAGGAGGCAGAGATTGCAGTGAGCCAAGATCGCACTACTGCACTCCAGCCTGGGCTACAGAGTGAGACTCTGTCTCAAAAAAAATTGATGTTCTGCTGGAATATGCAGATGATGTGCTGTAGGCCAGAGGTTCTTGGCAAGAGGTCTCAGAGCTCTGAGGAGTCTGCAAGGTCATAATGATTTTAATAATAAAACCAAGACACATAATCACCAAAAATTAGAAACAACCCAGATATCCTTTAACTGGTAAGTGCACAAACTGTGATCTATTCATATACTGGGACAGGACTCAGCAATAAAAATAAAAATAAATTAGTGACACACACAACACAACTGAATCTCAAATGTCTTATGTTAAATGAAAGAAGCCAGATTCAAAAGGCTACATACTGTATGATTCCATTTATACAACAGTCATGAAATGGCCAGACTATGGGTGGGGAGAGAAAATAGGTCAGAGGGTGCAGGAGTTGGGGAGAGGAACATTTGGGAAAGATGGAAATGTTTCATATCTGTACTATATTTACAACCATATGTATTTACATTAAAAGGAGATTTCCCTGAATATAAATTAAACCTTGATAAATCTAACTTTCAAAAATAACGTCACTCTCCTTTTTCACTCCCATAAGAGTACAGTGTTTGCCAGAAGCCACAGGACTGTGATGATGCCATCATTCTGCAACTAAGCCATGTGTGCTTGTATATTCTTAGGTTTTACATTTTCTCCATTTTAATACTTCTAATACAGTAAATAGTCATGAATGTAACAGACATAAACAAAAACTCTCCTGAGTCCCTAATAATTTTTAACAGCGTAAAAGGTTTCTGAGACCAGAAGAGTTTCGGAACCACGGCTGTAGATAAGGAGGAGGCCCTGAAGTGTTCTAGCAAGGGAAACAGGAAAGAACTGATGGAGGGAAACCAGTAAAGAAGTAACTACAGGATCTGATTAAGGCTGATTCCGGGATGAGAAAGAAAATAGGTCCACACATCATCTATACCTTGTTATAAATCCCAAGCCCTTTTCTGGGCTGACACTTTGCTGGTGCATTCAAGTTTGCAAACTAATTCCTGTTAACTGGTAATATAGTTGGGAAATTAAATCTGCTATAGGAGTCATCCTACAACACATTACTAACCAGTGATTTGTGGATTATTTACTCAGTTGCCAATGCCCCTCTTCAAACGATGACAATCATTTAAAATTGACCTTTACACATTTTGAGCTTGAAAATTAAGCATCCTAAAGAGGCTCAAAAACTAATTTACAAGTGACTCAGCACCTCATGATCAATTAGGCAAATTAGGTAGTTGCTTAAAAAGCCAATGTGTTACTTCTCTAAAATATGTTTTCACTTGTATCCAGAAACACTATGACAATCTCAACTCAGCACAATTTTTTCTATGCAATGTGGTTTTCTGGATGGGAGGCGAGGGTGAATACGTTGTTTCTGTGTTTGGCATAGTTCCCTTTCCTCCTGGGGAAAACTCATTTCTAAATACAAGCTCTGTAAATTCCAAATTATTTCAAGTACAAATCTTCTTCTACAATCTTCTCATCCCCAGAACTATTATAGTACTTCGGTATGCCACAGAGAGGTAGAGAAATTATTCTTAAAACCATCCATGTCTTTAAGCTTTAAGCAAACAGAAAACAGATTGACTGATGACAGATTGATCAATCAATCATGGGATGAAGGTGATAAGTATTAGAAGAAAGGATGATCCCTTTCCCAAAAAAGGTAAATACAGCTTTATAAGCCATTTTAAATGAGTGAGACTGTGTGTGTGTGCGCGTGTGTTGTGTGTGTGTAATTGCCATTATATATTGCTTCTCTAATTGTCTTAAGTAACCAACCCCACTGACACCTCAGTTAATACCAAACAGATGGAAATCTGTCTGGAGAATTCAATCTGCCACCTTTCAAAAAATTCACCTATACTTCTATTACAGAAGCCCGAAAAACTCCAGACTCCTGCAAAAGTATCTGTGAATTATTAAGATAAAGTGAAATTAGATCTTTACCTGAAAGTATAGTCCTTTGATTCTACTTTTCATAAAAATCTTGCAAATCAGACTACAGTCAATACTACTGGAGATTGTAATTGGAAGTGTCACCTAAAGTTTGAAAAGGGGGAAATAATCTGAAATACATGCAAAGATTGAAAAGGGGGAAATAATTAATTTGAGATACATGTACAATGCAGATAAAAATATCAATTTGATCAAAGATGAAATTTCTGTAAATTTGTTAAAGCCAAATGGTTTCTGCAGGAAACCTGTTTTCTGTGATTCAAATCCAAAATGGAAAACGTGGGTGGTTCTTCCTGTCTCACCATTAGAGTCAGCCAATTGGCTGGTGAAGCTTTCACACAACTTCAGCTCAAACCCCTTCCATCTGCTTTAACACTGCCATACCTTAGTGGAATGAAAGAGGCATAAAGGCTTTCTCTAGCCTCAAAGTAAGTCTTCACAAGGAACCTTTGGCTTATTCTATCTCAACCATACTTGATCAAGCTGCCCATTTTTTAAAACTTCAAATCCGAAAGATGTGAAAAATAGTAAGAGCTAAATCGCAAAATAATTCAAGGACATTAAAGCTATCTCTGACTGTAGAGCTGAGTTTCTAAAAAAACAGCAAACTCATCTGTCAAGTACAAAGCTCCAGGGGCAACACACATGCTGGCTCCGCCCATTACCTCGACCACAGTGGCATCTCTTCCCCAGCCACACGGTGCTCACCATTTGCCATGACAGGCCGCCAACAGAGACCACATTTGAACTTCTAAATATGTGACACTGCCAGAATGGAGTATGAATCCAATATTTCTGTAGGGTATGTCTGCATATCCACCTAAAGCTACTAAATTAGCTAGTGTGACACATTTAACTGAAAATATCACACGCAACAGTATGCCTTCAGTGAGAAAAGACCACTAGTACATGATACTAGCATGGTAAAACAATTGTGCATACAGTGCTGCCCAACTAAATCTTAAATCCTTAAAGCACTAGAAAACCTGCTAGTGCAAGACAATAAAAATTCAGGCAGCTGCTTCCAATGGTGATGTAAGGACCCCACATGGCAAACTGCTCAAGGGTAGCTACTGTCCACTTCCTAAAGATTCCAGGCCCACTTAAAAATCCTCAGGTCTCAGGAGGTTTTTTTCTCAAAAACTGCTAAAAGTCTCATATAGTTCACCCTGCATAGTAGAAAAAGGCCCTTCACGAGCCACCAGTGACTGCACAGCAAGTTCTTACATAATGACTTATCTGGTAGTCACACAGGAAAACCCGCTGACAAGGATAAAGCAAGGGCCCCTGGTTCTCAGATAGTCATCTCAAGGGAACTGTTGTTACAAGGAGCCACTGAAATGTGAAATACACACACACTATTTGTAAATGTGAATTTTAGAAAGTATCTGTACGGAAGCACTAAGCATATCATGAACAAATACAGACCATAAGCTTGTAGAGCCAAAAAAGACCCAATACTTCATTACCACTGTAATACTCTAATTTTGCCGATAAAATTAAGTCAAAACCTCCTGACTGCCAGCGCAGTGCTCCGTGAAATCTACATTTTGGAGCATACTGAAATTGAGTTACAACTCAGTTGCATGATAAATCTCATTTAACCATGTGCTGCAAAAGCTCAATTTACATAAAAGATTAAGAAGTAAAAACCTTTATCATATCTCTAGTGAAGAGGGAAGGGTACAGTGAAGTTTGCTGTCTTTGTCCATACCAGTATAACTTTATCATCAGGAAAAAATATATATATAAACTATATATATAAATCATCTCTCTTTTCAAAAACTGCTGCCAAAACCAGTACATCTAGCAAAAGGACACAAAATATGACGTCTTACTACCCTTACAAAGAATGTGGAAATGGCATAAATAACAATCCTTTCTTCTGAAGTTGAGGTTTAAAATATTTTCTAAGTTATTTTCACTGCACTATCATTAATTTCCTCTAATGTAATTTTAGAACAGATCAAGTAGATACATTTCTTCATTTCAGTTTCTTTAAAACTTTGATTTGCTAACACTTCTTCTAAGACAATGATCAACGACGATCTGTCATTGTGTTCATCTTCTCAACTTCCTCAAGTAAGCACATTTTTGCAAGACTAAAATAATGCACATACTTACACACATAAAAAGAGAAAGACATAAATACTTCGTCTAGGACGAAATAACTGCGTGACTTTTGAAATTTTTAAGACAAAATGCAGACCTCAAAACAAGGTCATAATTGCTCCCTGGGTTATCTCTAAAGAGAGGCTTCTACATTCCTCTCCTATTGATACTTCAGTGAAAATCTGTGACAAAAATTCATCCCAATTCTGCCATTAACTAGCTGTGTGATAGATACTGGGCAAGTCATTTAAGGGTTGGACTTAGGCTCATATAAAAAGTTGGCATATCTGATTTCTATAGTATTTTCTAGGTTTCTTAACATCTTCCTAAGACATTATTTATCATCTTTATTGTCACTGAATTCTAAAAGTCAAATACATCTTTAAACAATAGAAATAACCATTTATAAACTACCTTATGCCCTAGAACTCAATAGAAGACTACCATCAGCTTATCTGAAACCTTTAGAACATTATAAGCTTTATCTTCATTAAATGTATCACTTTGTCTCATGTTTCAGCATTTTGTAAAAAGTTTAGATTAGTAGAAATGTACTTTCACATCTAGATGACCCCGAAGCACCATCCAACTCTCTCAAGATGGGAGATCCTGATGCCTTCACTTCCTTCCTCATCCATCCTCCATCACCGCAGTAGCCAGATACTCTGAAATATTTTTGGCCACAATAGTGACAATGAAAACCTTTTAAACCACTTATGTTAAAAACCAGCTACATGTACAAGTCTGTATCTGACAATCTCTGTATGCATTTTTATCATTTAGTACTCTAGATTTTAATATCTAAAGAACCAGTTCCATTGATAATATCTGCATAATCTCATGACTCTTCATCTGAATCCGAGTTCCCTGTTTATTTGCCAAACAAGCAAGGAGGTTCCAGAAAACTGTATACAACACAACTCACGCACTTACTTTCTTTATATACCACTGATGATTTTGCCATCCTCAATGGAGTCAATTAAAAAAACAACCAGTAAGATTGAGAATCTGTCATTTTACCAGTAGGAATCTCAAAAAGTAGCTGCTTTTGCCAAGTTCATTCATTCAACACATTTATTATCTACTACGTGGCAGGCACTTTTAATTTATCGTCCTGGGGATATATAAACAGACAAAAGTCCCTGCCTTCATGTGCTGTACTGAAGAAGATGACACACCATAAACAGAAACCATAATAGACAAATTATATGGAGGAGATGTACATATAAGGTGTATTAGTCTGTTCTCATGCTGCTAATAATGACATATCCGAAACGGGGTAATTTATAAAGAAAAAGAGGTTCAGTGGATTCACAGTTCCCCATGGCTGGGGAGGCCACGCAAACATGGTGGATGGTGGAGGAGGAGCAAAGTGACATCTTACATGGTGGCCGGCAAGAGAGCGTGTGCAGGGCAACTGCCCTTTATAAAACCATCAGATCTCGTGAGACTTATTCACTATCATGAGACCAGCACAAGAAAAACCTGCCCCCATGATTCAGTTACCTTCTACTGGGTCCCTCCCACAATACGTGGGGAATATGGGAGCCTCGATTCAAGATGAGATTTGGGTGGGCACACAACCAAACCATATCCATAAAGTCAGAGGGGATACGTGCTTGATATGGTTTAGATCTGTGTCCCCATCCAAATCTCAAGTTCAATTTTAATTCCCAGTGTTAGAGGTGGGGCTTGGTGGAAGGTGACTAGATTTTAGGGGTAGATCCTTCATGAATGATTTAACACCATCCCTTTGGTGCTGTTCTCAAGTTCTCACGAGATCTGCTTATTTAAAAGTGTATAGCACCTTCCCACTCTCTCTCTCTTCCGCCTGCTCCAGCCATGTAAGACGTGCCTGCTTCGCCTTCACATTCTGCCATGACTAAAAGTTTCCTGAAGCCTCCCCAGAAGCCATTATGCTTCCTGTACAGCCTGTGGAATCGTGAGCCAATTAAATCTCTTCCTTTATAAATTACCCAGTCTCAGGTATTTATTTATAGTAGTGTGAGAATTGACTAATACAGTGCTATTGTAAAGAAAAAGGACAGGCTACTAAGAAAAAGGGATTCAGGAATGAAGGGAGGGCAAGTGGGCTGCAATCTTAAACAGGATGGGGTAAGGGTAAGAGTCACTACAAAGGCAGTGTCTGAGCAATGACATGAAGGAGATGATGAAGTGAGCCAGACTGAAGTTTCCTAGTAATTTTTAACTTGTACTGACTATACACGTAATGGTAAATGCTTTAGCAAAAGATATATATGAGCAAATTTACAAACAACCCAGAAGACTAAAATAGAAGAGAGCTAGCTATGTGCAAACCCCCTTCGTTTTTGCAGCTTATTTTACCAAGTGAAACTTACAACTTCAATTAGGTATGCTTGGTGTGTTTTTACCCCAACTGTTGTTTTGAACACAATTCTTCTGTGATTCATTTTCCTCAAAATTCAAAAATAAATGTCCCACTATTCATTTGAAACATAAAAGAGCACTAGTGTTGGCCGGGCACAGTGGCTCATGCCTATAATCCCAGCACTTTGGGAGGTCACGGCAGGTAGATCACTTTTGAGTTCAGTAGTTCAAGACCAGCCTGGGCAACATGGCAAAACCCGTTTCTACAAAAATTCAAAAAATAGAGGCCAGGCACAGTGGCTCATGGCCCAGTACTTTGGGAGGCCAAGGTGGACCACTCACTTGAGGTCAGGAGTTCGAGACCAACCTGGCCAACATAACAAAACTTCGTCTCTACTAATAATACAAAAAAAATTAGCTGGGCATGGTGGTGTATACCTGTAATCCCAGCTACTTGGAGGCTGAGGCATGAGAATTGCTTGTGCCCAGGAGGCGGAGGTTGCAGTGAGCCAAGATGGCACCACTGCACTGTAGTCTGGGTGACAGAGTAAAACTGTGTCTCAACAACAACAATAAAAAATTAGTCGGGCATTGATGGCTCATAGTACCAACTACTTGGCAGGCTGAGGCTAGAGAATTGCTTGAGCCCAGGAAGCAGAGATTGCAGTGAGCGGAGATCATGCCACTGCACTCCAGCCTGGGTGACAGAGTGAGACCGTCTCAAAAAAACAAAAGAGCACCAGTGTTATCAACCAATAACTCCACTAGGACATCCTGACTAATGCATCAGGGCTCAAATCTCAGTATGGGGAATCCAGGAGCTTTTCCCAGTGTGGAGAAACCTGTGCTTTCCTAGAGTTTAGCAGGAAATGAACAGGCTATGAAATCAGGCGGCTTTACCACCAACCAGTTATATAGTCTTGAGCAAATCACTTCACCCCCTGGGCTTTTGTTTCCTCAACTATAAAAATCAGGGTGTTGAACCATGTGATTTCGAAGTCCCTTTTAGGGCTTTCTTTCACAGACACACACCCAAAAACCTTCAGATTAATAGCCATATATTAAAAATTATAATATTAGCCAGGCACAGTGACACACAGTCCCAGCTACTTGGGAGGCTGAGGGGGGAGGATCACCTAAGCTTGAGCATAGGAGTTTGAGACTGCTGTGAGCTATGATCACACCACTGCACGTCCCCCTTGGAGACGAGAGTAAGACCCTGTCTCTAAAACATAAAATTTTTTTAAATTTATAATAATGTCATGCTTTGTAATTCTGCTAACCCACCATCAGATTCATATTAATTTCATTCTTCAGTATTCCTCAAATAACTAATGAATTTATACTGACTGATTCATAAAGTCTCAACTCTCTCTCTCTGATCAGAAAAACAAATTCACAAGGGTCTTGACTTGCAGTGGTATTCCCCAAGTATTAAAAAAAAAAAAAAAAAAAACCCTGGTATTTCTCTTGTCTTTGGCTTTCCTATCAACATACCCCTGCTAGCTTAAATAGAATTTTAAAGTAACACAACCACAAAACTGCTGAAATTTTAAATATTCTTTATATATCCCCTCAGTGAAATAGTCTTTTTTGTTGTTGTTGTATTTTGTAGAGACATAGTCTCACTCTATTGCCCAGGCTGGAGTACAGTGGCACCATCATAGCTCGGTGCAGCCTTGAACTCCTGGGCTCAAGCGATCCTCCTGCCTCAGCCGCCCTAGTAGCTAGGACAACAGGTGTGCTACTTTACTTTTATTTTTATTTTTTTTTGTAGAGACAAGGTCTTGCTATGTTTCCCAGGCTGGTCTTGAGCTCCTGGCCTTAAGTAATCCTCCTGCCACAGCCTCCCAAAGTGCTGGGATCATAGGCATGAGCCACCGTGCCTGGCCCAAAAAGTATGTTTTTAAATTGTAGGTTTCCTTAAAAGTTTCACTTAAAATCTTATGTTATTAACTATTATACTGCTTATAATTATAATTAACATTATATTATTTTAAATTGGTACTGTAATGAGTATCTGTTATTCATGGAGCCCCAAATCATCTTTGTTACGTTTTCACTACTTCCTTACTATGTAAACCTCACCTTCCCAATGTAGAATTTTAAAAAAGAAAGCAAATAAGCAAATTGGGGGTATACAAGCAGACATGTTAATTAGGTTCCACTAACCAGACATACCACACAGGGCTCCTTCAGAACGGAGTTACGTAGGGAAAGTGGAAGAAGGGGGGCAAGTCTTGCTTGGCTTCCTGGTTTGCAGCACCCTGACTTTATCAGGAGCAGCAGCTCCTCAGCAGGCCTGTTCCACAGTGCAGAACTGGCAACCATTCCCAGAAACTCAGAGTACAGTCTCTTTTGTCAGCCTGCCCAATGTGCTAAACTAGCTATCACCCTTAATAAATCAGTTGCTACTTATACCAGTAGAATAACTCTTATTATCTGTAACAAAAAACCCCAACCAACACGCATAGCAAATATTCATTTCATTATTTCCACATACAAGAGCTGAGATTGAAAAGAAAACAACACACAGAACATTCCACCATATAAGCCAAGAATTCTTTGTTTCAAGCCAGGGCTTATATTCACAATCAACACTTCGAACCTTCCCTTATATGTACTTTCTCATAAATTTCATCACCTCTGTCATGCAAGGAGAAGAAAATGGTTTTTGCCTAACTAATTTTCTATCAATAAAGAGTCTGATGACAGTAACTTGGCAAGGTATTCAAGAAGAGGATACAATAAACATCACTTTCTATACCAGCTCAAGTTTATGGAGAATCCTGCAGTGTTAGGTAGCACTTTCAGAACATTCCCCAACTGCAGGCAAGGTGATCTAAGGCTGTATTTGAATGCCAAAATGATCAGTACTTCGTGCCAAGGCATAACTTAATTCACAAAGCAGCAGTGAACTTTTCACTGATTTTCTCCATCCCTCAGGGTAAGATAATCATGTTAAAACCACAGACACATCAGGCAACTAAAAGACACTATTACCTAATACTAAAAGCAGACTGGAAGCACTGAGAAGTGATTATGCATGTTAAAATTCTCTTCTTGGTATAAAGATTAAGTCCTACACAATTACTTGGCAAAGATGGACAAAGTAATCAGCGATTAATAATACTGGTCCTTAAAGTGGCAACAGAATCTTACAAAGGACATTTAGTATCTTTGACTAATACTGCCAAACTACACAGGTACTTTTCAGGTGATACTCAAAGGCAAAACTTTATAAAGATCGCTTACACACTTCTAAAGGCCCTTAATGACACTGATAATCATCCACTGCATCTCAACGCTCTGCCAAAGCACAAGTATGCATCGTCTCCACACAGTGATTCAAGACAAGTCTCACTAATGTTAGTGCCCCCTGGGCCTTGGGTCTCCAGGCACTCAGCAAGCTCTCCCTTTGTCATGGCAGTACCTCACCCTGCCTTCTGCTCCCTGAATGGCTTTTATCAAACAGTTTATAGTGTACTTAGCTGTAGCACTGATGGTGGGGAGAAAAAGAATATGCAAAAGTTAAAACATAAACTATATTTTTCCCTAAGAACAAAGCAAATCAATTTGCTTAGGAAAACTTACAGCTTGGCTACTTCAAAACAAAATTTTAAAATTTCATAGAAAATGTCTGCAAAGAAGTTACTACGATGACTCTCAAGCTTTACTATGACTACCCATGTACCATGTGTGTCCTCTGGTTGCACCTGGCAAACACACCTTTTTTTTTTAAGAAATGAAGTATCAGGCCAGGCACAGTGGCTCACGCCGGTAATCCCAGTACTTTGGGAGGCCAAGGCGGGCGGATTGCTTGAGGTTAGGAATTCGAGACAAGCCTGGCCAACATGGTGAAACCCCCTCTCTACAAAAATACAAAAATTAGCCAGGTGTGGTGATGGGCGCCTGTAATCCCAGCAACTCAGGAGGCTGAGGTGGGAAAATCACTTGAACCTGGGAGGCAGAGATTCCAGTGAGCCAAGATAGAGCCACTGCACTCCAGCCTGGGCAACAGAGCGTGACTCCACCTCAAAAACAAAAAAAAAGAAATGAAGTATCTCTAGGCCAGAAATGATACATGGCCTACTTTAATTTTTTGTTTATCATGTCTAGACTCTAATCTCAATCTTATTCCAAGATTAAGGCTATGATGCTCATGTGTTAATAGTATCAAGATCAAAGGATACATACGTAATACCACAAATCAGTGATTCCCAAAGCTGGTTTGCAAAACAATACCTGCATCTGTAGGTCCTCAGAGAAATGGAAAAAAAAACTGTTTGAGTATTTCATAAGGCTAAATTTATCCAATTTAAATGGTTGATCTTTATTTTGAAATTGTGTCTTTCCTATTCTTTTGGTATTTGAATGCCTTTCTTAATAAAATGCTGAAAAAAATTAAGATCACATCTGTAAAATACAAGCAGATGGCTGGCACTGTTCCAGATCTTCTGCACCTTCTCCCCGTCTCCAGCTTCCCAATTCCCCTCTTTCCAGTTGCTCAGGCAAAAACTAAAAATAAACACTAAAATAAGACCTAGTGCCATTCTTCTTTCTTCAACATCCCAGTTCCAGACCATGAGCATATCCTTCAGCTTCACACTGAAAACCTACCAACAGTCAACTACCCCATTTATTGCCACTACCAGGTCTAAGTCACCATAACCACTCCCTCAGACCACTGCCACTGCCTCTTAACTGGCTCCCTACTTCAGTCCCATTCCCAGCAGGCTACTTTCAACAGAGCAGCCTAGCGACTCTGTTAAAACCTAGGTAGGTCCATGTCAATGCTCTGCTTAAAACCCTTCAGGAGTCCCCATCCCAGTGAGAGGAAATTCTTCAGCAAGCCCCACCTGCTGTCTCAATGCCTCTCTCAGCTCATCTCCGCTCCTCCATTACTAGTCATGTCCTTCTAGGCACCTGGCCTTGTGTTCTTCACACCTGCTGCCTCTTTGGTCTAAAATGTCCCCCCCAGGTCAGACACCTGTATGATTAGTGACCTTACTTCTTCAGGTGGTTACTCGAAATTCATCCTTATCTTTGTGACCTTGAGATAAACTAAAATTTCTTAAAACAAAACACCATTAAGAGAGTTGAAAAGGCAAGCCAGCGAGCGGAAGAACAGATGTGCAATGCACGTATACAATGGAGAACTTATCCAGAACTCATTT
Organism: Macaca fascicularis; assembly: GCF_037993035.2. NCBI lineage: Eukaryota > Metazoa > Chordata > Mammalia > Primates > Cercopithecidae > Macaca > Macaca fascicularis. The sequence continues at coordinate 139,245,599 of NC_088381.1, read as the reverse complement.
TTTAAACTCCTATAAATCAATAAGGAACGTGGTATTTAGTCATTTACTGACATAATTTGCATATGGTGAAATTCACTCTTTTTAGTGTACAGGTTTTCTGTGGGTTTTCACAAATGTATATGGTCATTTAACCACAACACAGTGAAAATATGGAACATTTCTATCACAACAAAAAGTGGTTCAAAATGGTCAATAAATATGAAAAGGTGCTTAAATGCATTAGTCCTCCACATTGGAACATCTCTACACAACTACCAGAACAGCTAAAGTTAAATGGCAGGAGATGCCAAATCTTGACATGTCTGTGGAACTCTCACATGCCATTAATAGGTATACAAATCGATATAATCACTTTGGAAAACTTTATCAGTATCTACCAAAGTGAATACACACATATCCTATTACCTGGCAATTCCACTTCTAATTATATCCCCTATAGATGGCATCACTAAAAAGAAATATACAAGCATGTTTGCTGCAGAACTACTCATTAGCTAGAGATAGAAGACAGTAAACTGTGATATCATGATACAATTTAATACTCTACAGCAACAAAAATGAATAAACTACAAATACTTGTAAGAGCATAGATTGGATCTCACCAAATCAATGTTGAGTAGAAGAAGCCAGAAACAAAAGAATGTATTATGCATTATGACATTAATATAAAGCTCACAAACCAGCAACAGTAACCTACGGTGTGAGTCCTCAGGAGGCAAGGCTTCAACTGGGAGAAGAGATAGATAACCAGGCCTCTTAAGGGGCAGCTAAAATTCTGTTTCTTAATTTGAGTGCTGATTACACAAGTGTATTCACTTTGTAGAAATTCAACCCTCCCAGCTACTCAGGAGGCTGAGGTAGGAGGATCACCTGAGCCTAGGGAGGCTGCAGTAGGCCATGATCACAACATTGCATTCCAACCTGGGTAACAGAGTGAGACTGTCTCAAAAACAGTAAATTCATCCCATGGTACATTTGTGCTTTCTGCACTTTCCTGTATGTTTGTTACACTACAATATAAAGTTTGTTTTAAAAAAAAAAAAAAAATCACCTTTTCAATGAGGCCGTCTCTGGCCACCTAATATTTCCACCAGTCCCATTATTTATCATACTCCTTTCCTACTTATTTTTCCTCTGGCACGCTTGTTAATACCTAGCACACTATCTTACATACTAGACATACTTTACAAACTTATGTTGTTTACTGTCTGGCTCCATCTACTAACCTGTGAGTTCCATGAACACAGATATTGACTCCAGTTGGCTGAGTACAGAGTCCCCAGTAGCTGGAATAACACCTGGAAGATAGTAGGCACTCAATATAGATTTAATTAATTTATTAATTATACAGCATTGCCCAATTTAATTATGTTTAATTATGTTTATGGATTCAAGCTATAAATTCTTACAGTTGTCTTGTTAAACAGCAAGTTGGTTGTTGTTCTGTCTGAATAATGCTTCTCAACATGGTTTTAAGACTTCTCATCTTCCAAGTTCCAGATCAGATTCTGATCAGCTTATGGTATAATAAACCATATTAGGAAACCATATAGGAAACTCTTACACTCTGAATTCTCTTCACACCTAACTTTATAAATGAAAGCTAAGGCTGCATTAACCTTTCTCTCGGGCATATCCACCCTACTGACTCATACTGAGTTTAGAAGCAAATAAAAGTAACAAAGGGATTTAATTCCATTTTTTTCCTTCAAATAAAAATCATGAAATATTCCCAACCTATCATGGTACCTTTAGTGTCGAGTCCTAAATGTAGAAATTTTAAACTACCTCCATCTATTCTAAGTTTTAGCTAGTCATTTCAACAGCTTTCTTTTAAAATTGCAGTTCTCAACTTTTTCCATCACTGCACCTCTAAAGAGACTTTTTAGGCATTTTTTTCTTAATCACCCTCTCCAATGAAATTTTAGTATCACAGATACACTATTTATCTGTTATGTAATTATACTGTACTTTCAACCTAAAGAGTAGCATTTCTGCTCCCACAACCCCTACAACCAATTTCACCTCTTTGAAATTCTATAAAGGAGTATTTTAAACTTTGAAAGTAGTTTATCAACTACTACCTTACCATTCTAATTTTACTTCACATGTGAATTTGTTAACAGTAAAACTATTTCAAAGATCAAAGTTTTAACCCACAGAAATCAAATACAGAGTGCAACAGCACAGGTTCTCTCCTAGCTTGTGCAGATCCATCGAATCTACTATTCAACAAGCTACAAATCCACCTAATCCCCATATCACATTTTCCCATCTTGTTCATAAGGACAGCCTTTTGTTAAACTATTCTGTCGAAATCAAAAGACAGCATTCCCTTAATAACCTATTTAAACTTTTCAGAATCTATTTTTAAAAGAAAACAAGATTAGCACAGAATGACTTATTTTAGTCTCTCCTAAGTCCCTGTGGGGGACTTAGGACCACTGCAATCCCTAACTTCACTCTTGTAAGAGTTTCCTATGTGGCTGGAACCAGATCAGTACATTTTCTATATTATGAGCAAACCTTTTCAATGCATACCTGATCATTCTGCTCCCTGGATATTTAAAATCTTTCCAGGGCTCTCCTAGGCCTATAAAAGCCCCAAGTCCTTAGCATAATAGGCAAAACCTAACTGCAAGGCCAATCAGTGGCAACACCTCCCACTTCTTTTTGTTTTGTCTTGAGAAAGAGTCTTGCTCTGTCGCCTAGGCTGGAGTGCAGTGGTGCAATCTCGGCTCACTGCAACCTCCGTGTCTGGGATTCAAGCAATTCTCCTGCCTCAGCCACCCAAGTAGCTGGGATTACAGGCACATGCCATCATGCCCAGCTAGTGTGTGTATGTGTGTATGTGTAGTAGAGACAGGGTTTCACCATATTAACCGGGCACAGTGGCTCACGCCTATAATCCCAGCACTTCAGGAGCCCGAGGCGGGTAGATCACGAGGTGTGATCACGAGTAGGAGTTCGAGACCTCCCACTTCTAAAAAGTTTTTTCACAATCACTTTACTCCATCTAGCAGAAACGCTCTTATAACCAAGCCTCAGCACCTGCCTGCCCTCCCCACCCTACTCTATTTTCCCTTAGTCTCTTCGGATGTTAGAAGCAGTATCACCTCTTCAAAAGATGTCCTATTCTCCACATTCTCCCGAGTGTCACAAGACCACTCCTTAACCAGCCTCCTAGGCACTCTGCCTATATTTGGGGATTACTTATTAATGCGTCTGCTTCCCCTACTCTTGGGCCATCAAAAAATATGTGCAAGGAAATGCACTAAGGATACAGGCTACAAGTTGACCTCCTAAATTTAGAACGTGACATTCACCTTTGTTCCCCTGGCAGCAGGAGTACCAGGAACCCACAGGAATTAGAAGCCCAGTGAATGTTTTTTATAATACTGAAACCATCCTGGCTCCTGGTAACCACTACCTTTTTCTCTCGTGCTATCAAATCACCTGTTTAAACCTATACTAAAATTCTGCCAGAAAGTCGTATGAAACCTCTTCTATTTTCCTTTCTTTAGGAAAAAAACCTATTTGCCTTTCTTTAGGGAAAAAAAACGAAAACACTGACATAAACCCTCAGATTTCAGGAGTGTCAAGGCTCAGAATACATTAACCCAAAGGATTCCGAACTGAAGGAAACTGCAGGGGCCCCAGAAACAAGGTCACTTCCCCCGCCTTCTATGTGAAGCATGGTCATAAAGGAATTCTCTGATCCATCTTACCTGAAAATAAATCATAAGACCCTTATTCCAGAAGGGTTCTGCCCCACACCCAATGGAAAAGTAATGTTCAACACAGAGCGGCTGAGAAGAATCCGGACAGGCCTTGCTGGGTTCCCCTCTCAGTTTACTACCATTAGATCATTCCCTTTTTGTGCAATCACCTTACTACATGGCCATGATTCTCCATCAAATCTAAGCATAGAAACAGTTTTCCCTGAGTCTTTGGGTCTTCATTTTTGAAAGCTCTCATGTCATATATAACTTTGTTAAATAAATCTGTGATGCTTTCTTTCCTGCTAACCTGTCTTTTGCTAATAGGAGTGTTGACCACAACCCTTGTGATGGGTGAGGAAAACGTATCATGTTTTTGCCCCTATAAGAGCTTCTCTAACCTTATCAGTTCTCGAAGTTTCCCAACTGGGGTTTCTCAAATTAATGGTAGAGTTTTCAGTATCCTGGGGAAGAATCCGTTTCAGCCTGGAGATTCTTATTTATTTTAAGTGGGTAAGAACTTGTTTGCTTTACTCTCATCTTTCATATTCCATACTTCTCTGTCTGAAAAATACTTTCCTACCATAAAAGATACTAAGAAGAAGGAGGGAATTACTCTGAAATCCCTTTTGTTAAAATTAAACAGTGGGTTTAGCCTCTTTTTAGTTCTCATTTTGTTTTAAAGTTTAAAAACTAATTTGCATACACCTTACCAAAGCGGAACACAAACACACTTTATGACACAGCAAGTCCACTCTTAGACATACATCTCATGGGAAGGCATGCCCCATGTGCACCTCAACATGCATGCAAGAAAGGGCCTAATGACCAGCAGCTGAAAACTGAAACTCAAATGTCCATCAAGAGAAGACAGTATAAAGAGTTGGATATTGATACACTGGAAAACTATCAACTAAAGAAAATCAACTACAGGAAATACATGGATAAATTTTACATGTTAGGCAAAATAAACCAGGCACAAAAGAAAACACGCTGTATAATCCCATTTCTACAAATTTCAAAAAATATATAAAAACTAATCAGTGGTGACAGAAGTCAAAAGAGCTGTTATCTTTGGGGTGCAGGAGGGCTAATGATTGCAAAGGTGCAGAAGGTGGCTTTTGGGTGGTTTGGTAATAGTCTCTGTGTTGACCCTGCATGGTGGTTACATGTGTGTATGCATTTTCCAATCATTTATCAAGCTGTACCTTTATAGTTTGCGTACTTGATGTGGATTACACTTCCAAAAATTTTTTTAAATCACTGTGGTAATTTTAAATTTTTTTCCTGCAAGCCACAGATCACCGTAGGTATAATCTGTCTAAAATATTTGTAGCAGTTCAGTCTATTCTTCCGTTTTCATGCTTACTATGTGCCCTTTTCTCTTTTGTATTCCACTTAAAGTCTGGCCTCCTGAATAGAAAGACAACCCACAGAGTGAGAGAAACATTTTGCAAATCTAATAAAAGATCTGTATCTAAAATACATAAAGAATACTTACAACTCAACAAAAAAAGACAAAAACCTTAACTTGAAAATGGGCAAAAAATGTAAACAGACATTTCTCCAAAGATCTACAAATGGCCAGCAAGCACATAAAAAGATGCTCAGCATCATTAGTCATTAAGGAAATAAAAGTCATTCACACCTATTATGACAGAAAAAAAAAAAAGAAAAAAAAAAGCCATACGGTAACAAGTGCTGGAAAGACGTGGAGAAACTGAGACCTTTATACACTGCTCATGGAAATGTAAAATGGTACAGCCACTTTGGAAAACAGTCCGGCAGTTCCTCAAAAGGCTGAATTGTTTAGAGTTACTAAGCATAGAGTTACTATGTAAGTCGACAATTCAACTCCTAGGTATATATCCAAGAAAAAATGGAAACATATGTGCACATTAAAACTTACACTTGAAAAGCAGCATTATTCTTAATAGCCAAAAAGCAGAAAAACCCAAGTGTCCATCAACTGACGAATAGAAAAAAACAAAATGTTATATATCCATAGAATAGAATACTACTTGACAATACAAAGAAATAAAGTATGATACATGCCACAACATGTACAAACCTTGAAAACATTATTAGAAGCCAGTCACAAAATACTACATTTTGACTGGGCACGGTGGCTCACACCTATAATCCCAGCACTTTGGAAGGCCAAGGCAGGTGGATCACTTGAGGTCAGGAGTTCAAGACCAGCCTGGCCAACACGGTGATACCCCATCTCTACTAAAAATACAAAAAAAAAAAAAAAAAAATTAGCCAGGCCTCGCGGCACGTGCCTGTAATCCTAGCTACTCGAGAGGCTGAGGCAGGAGAATCGCCTGAACCTGGAAGGCAAAGGTTGCAATGAGCTGAGATCACACCACTGCACTCCAGCCTGGGCAACAGAACAAGACTGTCTCAAAAAAATAAAATAAAATAAAATAAAAAATAAATTTAAAAAAAAGACTACATATTGCTTAAATGTACATGAAACATCCAGAATAGGCAAATCAATAGAGACAGAAAGTAGATTAGTGGTTGCTTAGGGCTGGGGAGATAGAAAGATGGGCAGAAGGATTATAACTAAAGTGCATGAAATTTATTTTTGAGGTGATGAAAATGTTCTAAAATTGTGGTGATGGTTACACACAGCTGTGAATACATTAAAAGCCACAAAATTGTACACTTTAAATGGGCTAACTGTATAAAGTGTGAATTACATCTCAATAACCTTTTTTAAAATCTGGCTTCTTTTCCAATGACCCTGAACAGTTTGCTGACTTCTTTAGAAGCCATCCCCACTTTTGCTTACCAGCATGACTTGCAATCACACAATCACAATTTTTGTTTCTTGGCACTCCCCACACATCTCCATGAAACCATACTCTTTTCTACAGTTCTGCTGGCCTTGGAGGTAATACCATCTTTGCTCTGAGCTTCATGAGATACCTTTCTAAAAATCTAGGCCATAAGACCCTCTTGCACAACTTCCATCAGGACAAAACCCCAAAACAAAATAGCCAGTTTCATCCAAAGTTCTCAGCATGAATTAGCTAGTCAATTTTCCACCTCTACCTTCCAAAAATGAAATTATCAGTAAGTCTAAGACTTATCAGATGTCTCCAGTTACAGGGTTGAGATTTCTACACATATAGTTTAAACACACCATTTATAAACTACCTTGTCTCTGTGTCAGGTTAAAAATTACACAAATTTGGCTGGGTGCAGTGGCTCACACCTGCCTCTGCTGAGGCAGAAGAATTGGCTGAACCCAGGAGGTGGAGGCTGCAATGAGCCAAGATCGTGCCACTGCACTCCAGCCTAGCAAGAGAGACTCCATCTCAAAAAATAAATAAATAAATAATGAATTATACAAATTTATTCAGGGATGCATATAAGAGTAAGCTCTGGGGGCCAGGCACAGTGGCTCACGCCTGTAATCCCAGCACTTTGGGAGGCCGAGGCAGGCGGATCACAAGGTCAGGAGATCAAGACCACCCTCGCTAACACAGTGAAATCCCGTCTCTACTAAAAATACAAAAGAATTAGCCAGGCTTGATGGCAGGCGCCTGTAGTCCCAGCTACTCGGGAGGCTGAGGCAGGAGAGTGGCGTGAACCCGGGAGGCGGAGCTTGTAGTGAGCCAAGACTGCGCCACTGCACTCCAGCCTGGGCGACAGAGCAAGACTCCGACTCAGAAAAACAAAAAGAGTAAGCTCTGGGAAAAATCGAGTTGCAAAGACATAGTTCTTGCCTTCAAGGTCTAATGAAACAAATACAGAAAAATAATTTTAATATACTTTGGCAAAGCTCCCCTAGCTTCCCTCTAACCTGGCACTTAAAACTGAGCTGTAATTTTCTGTTACTTGTCTGTCAACTTGGCTTAATCCTACAGAGGCGAGGACATCCTTTGAATCCCAAAGGACTGGCACAGTGCACTGCATGTAGGAAAGCATCAACAACTGTCTGATGACTGAGTAAGTGCATGAAAGAGCATAAGTATGCACGGAGAACCAAATCTCTTCCACATAGTACCTGTCTCCCACATAGTGCCCTCTTAACCTCTGCTCAGTTACAATCCCAGTCACTCATGGCCATAGTACAGTCCTTATTAAGGTGGGCAGGTGGCAAACTATGCCAGGAAAATACCCAAATTGACTCCTCCTGCTCTCCTTCTCTCCCATTCCCACCTGAGCTCTCAGCTTTCCTACCCCTAGCCTTCCCCACTGACACGTAGGGGAAAATGTGCAGGATGACCTTTCAAAGAAAACTACTGATAAGATGGAATTTTCCTGTGCAGTGCAGATGACATTTATTTTATAAATCCAAGAATCCACCATGATAATTCAAATGAAATACATCTTTCCATTAAGGTCCTTCAAAATCCAAGAGAAAGACACTAGAAAACATTGAAAAGTTGGCAAGCCAGACACTGTGGCTCACGCCACCTCCTAGCAGTTTGGGAGACTGAAGCTGGTGGATCGCTTGAGCTCAGCAGTTGGAGACCAGCCTGTGTAACGTGGCAAAACCCCGTGTCTACCAAAAAATACAAAAAATTAGCTGGGCATGGTGGTGCACACCTATGGTCCCAGCTACTCAGGAAGCTGAAGTGGGAGGATCACTTGAGCCCAGGAGGCAGCAGTTGCAGTGAGCCAAGATTACGCCCCAGTATCCCAGCCTGGGCAACAGAATGAGACCCTATCTCTCGATAGATAGATAGACAGACTGACAGACAAAAGCACAGACAGAAATTTTTAAAAACCTGAAAAGGTGGGAGGGCTTGTAAGAAGCACTGGGTCCAACATCTATTGGACATCTACTACATGTCAGGCACTGGGCCTGCTGCCTTACAAGTGACATCCTAAAAGTTCTCACTCATTGATCCTAAATCTAAACTGTGGTAAGGGTGTTATATACATTGTCTCATTTCATCTTTATAATAACCTTGAGTTAATTAAGCATCATCATCTTTTCCTTTTAAAAATTAAGAAAGAGGTTGAGGAATTGTCTGAGATCACTGTGGTAGGGAGGAACCCAGGTCTCTGGTTCCAAAGCCTGTATGTGCCCCACCACTTAATATGAAACACTATGACCATAAACAAGCAATTAAATCCATTTTCTAAATCTAAACTACAAAAATGAGGAAAATGCTTCCTTCAAATGTTTGCTATGAACATTAAATGAAACACTGACTTCAAAAAAAGTGCTAGTACCTAAGAGACTCTTTAAAAAAATGGTTTTTTTCTTGCTTCTCCTGTTACACATTCTCCCAACCTTAAACCATAGACACGTAGTGGACACTGCAATCTGAAAATCATCTCGCATATTCTGTCCTAGAGGGAAGACTCCATGTACTCATCTAGCATGGATCAGTATTTGAGAAAAGCATCTGGAATGCCAATTACCACTTTATCAAGTTTTAGAACACAACACACTTGTAACTTGGTAATTATTCACAAAGAAATCGAAGGGAAACACTGTTCTTGGTTTTGTTCCCTGATACTTTCTTCCTGAGAACTCCCAGACATCCCTTCCCCAAGATGCTGCTTCCACATCATGGTCCCCCCGCAACAGCAGAAACATTTCTGGGGGTCTTTTTTCCTTTTCCTCATCAAACTTCACTTTAAAGCCTTTTACTGGACAGAGCTCTGTTTTGCTTGTTTTTAGAAGCCATTTTTTAAACACAGGAAACATGAAAGTAGTAACAGTGGTTATTCTTGGGTGGGTGGCAGAATGACGGATGACGTTTTTCTTCTTTATACTGTCCTGTATTTTCCAAATTTTCCACAAAGTCTAATGTACCGTTTTCATAATACAAGGAGGAAAAAATCAAAGATGGTACATTTAAATTATTTCCTTCATCTCCTGATAAGACGTTTTTCTCTATTCTTCCTGAATTCCCAACTAGCTGGAAGCATCCTGGGAACAGAACTGCAGTGTTGTCTACGAAATACATAGCTCATCCACAGCCAGTGCCTGACGTGAAACAGCTCAAAAAGTATTTGCTGAGTGGATGATGAATATTAGGTAATATTTAGACACGGACTTTATGGATTGATGGTGGGTGGACCAAGGTTTGAGGGTGGCATGTCCTCAATATTGCTGGATTATTGTGGTTATAGGACATTATTTAAAAGGTAGCTTTCAAACACTCTTAAGCAGTTCAACATGAAAAGTCTGTAATGTGAAGACAAGGTGAACCAATCAAGGTGATTTATTGCTGCAATGGTAAACCAAGAACAGGATGATAAATAGGCTAAGGTCCTTGCGCATCTTGCTATAAATGAGTGCACCAGGAGTGGAATTCATTAAATAACTTTGGAGCTCTCTGCCATTTAGAAGGCACATCATGGCCTTCTTTGGCCACCAAAGTTTAACAATCCTTTTTAAAAATAATCTCTGTTCTTAGGAGATTAAATAAACCTAAATACTAAAGCAAACAAGAGATTAAGATAAAACCACCCAACCTAGTTATTATATCACCAAAAATCCTAATCTAATAAACCAAAGCAAAAATCTTGAGGATTTATTAACATAAAAGAGAAATCTCAAATATTTGGTTTGGAGAAATGAGCTGTACATAAGGTTTAAAGAGGGTATACTGAATTCAAAAAACATACACAGTCCAAAACTCAATAGAAAAGTTGAGGTATAAAAAAATGTACTCCTTTCCCATCATAATCTAAGTTAACTACAAGAACTTTACCAGCAATTTCATTTCTGTCTGATCAACTGAACATATTTCCTAGATGAACACTTGGAAAAGCCAAGACTGAACTTAGACTTGTATTTTCTGTATTTTCAATCAGCTTCACTTCCATCAACATCTCTTTACAAATCTGTATATTTCTAGGGGACTCTTATACACTGTTGGTGGGAATTCATATTAGTTCAGCCACTGTGGAAAGCAGTTTGGAGATTTCTCAAAGAGCTTAAAACAGAGCTACCATTCAACCCAGCAAACCCATTACTAGGTATATACCCAAAGGAAAACAGGCCATGTACAGTGGCTCACATCTCTAATCCCAGCACTTTGGGGGACAAAAAATGTCCCCCAAAAATGCAGGTGGATCACTAGAGTCCAGGAGTTTGAGACCAGTCTGGGCAACAAGGCAAAACCCCATCTCTACAAAAATATAAAAATTAGCCAGGTATGGTGGGGCACAGCAACAGTTCCAGCTACTCGGGACGCTGAAATGGGAGAATGCTTACAGAGGTTGCAGTAAGCAGAGATGTTACCACTGCACTCCAGCCTGGGCAACAAAGTGAGACCCTGTCTCCAAAAAAAGAGGAGAGGGGAGGGGAGGGGAGGGGAGGGGAAGCAAGGGAAGGGGAGGAGAGGGGAGGGGAGGGGAGGGGAGGGGAGGGGAGGGGAGGGGAGGGGAGAAGTTATTCTACTGAAAAGACACATACACTCACATGTTCCTCACAACACTATTCACAACAGCAAAGACATGGAATCAACCTAGGTGTTCATCAACGGTGGGCTGGATAAAGAAAATATGGTACATATACACCATAGAACACTATGCAGCCATAAAAAAGAATAAAATCATGTCCTGTGCAGCAACATGGATACAGCTGGAGGCCATTATTCTAAGCAAATTAACGCAGGAAAAGAAAAGCAAACACCACATGTTCTCTAACTGGGAGCTAAACACTGGGTACTCACGGACGTAAGAATGGCAATAACAGACACTGGGACTACTAGAGAGGGGAGGGAGAGAGGGAGGGATGAGCTGAAAAACCAACTGTTGGGTATTATGCTCAGTACCTGCGTAACAGGATTAGAAGCCCAAACCTCGGCATCACACAACATACCCACGTAACAAACCTGCACCTGTACCCCTGAATCTAAAACAAAAGTTGGGGAGAAAAAAAATCCGTATATTTCTAATATGCCTCCGGGCTCTTAAAAGACATGTATTTCAAAACAAAGCAGATGCTGACTTGATGACAGCCTGATAATTTGAGGGCAACAGGCAGAAGTCAATGACAAGATGACAATTGCACAACACAATCCATGCTGCAAGATGAGAAAGAAAGCATTTCACCCCAAAAAATAAATGTCTCAAGCTTCCTGTCTTGCTCAAGTTGGGAAGTAACGTGAAAGTGTTCTTACTAGAAAAAACTCTGTGGTTGTTACAAACTGAGTGAAGATTTGCATTTATTTCACCAAACTATATATATTCACATTTCACCTAGCTATTCATATAAAAAGCATTTGCAATCCTGGGCCTTGGACTTCCCTTGGCAGGTGTCAGTCCACTGTGGAAGTTGTTCCCCATATCTCAGTAAGTTCTGTTGGCCAGAAAGGACATTCAGTGACAAGCACTACTTTGAATCCAGGCAAGGGAGGAAATTAAATACACTATCCATGACTTTTCTCTAGGTGTCTGAGATACTAGCACATCTTCACCTCCTAAAAATTCACTCATCTACCACTTAATTTTTCTTTTTTTTTTTTTTTTTTTTTTGAGACGGAGTCTCGCTCTGTCGTCCAGGCTGGAGTGCAGTGGTGCAACCCTGGCTCACTGCAACTTCCGCCTCCCGGGTTCAAGCGATTCTCCTGCCTCAGCCTCCTGAATAGCTGGGACTACAGGCATGCACCACCATGCCCAGCTAATTTTTTGTATTTTTTTTAGTAGAGATGGGGTTTCGCCATGTAGGCCAGGATGGTAACTCCTGACCTCAGGTAACATCAATTTTTTCTCAGTAAAGCCTACAATAGGAGGAAGTGAGAAAAAGAAAAAGAAATGGTATTAACTCTTATGCAAACCATGCCTGAGTCTCCTCAGGTAAACAGGAGAGCATCAGAAAGTTAGGTGACCATCGGAAAGCTAGGGGAGCACCGGAAACTAGGGGAGCATCAGAAAACTAGAGGAGTATCAGAAAGCTTGGGGAGTATCGGAAAGCTGGGGAGCATCTGAAAGCTAGGGGAGCATCTGAAAGCTAGGCAAGTTATTTAGCCTTTCTCAGTTTCCCTACATCTGTTAAATGTTGATAATACCTATTTCTCAGAAATTTCATGAGGATAAAATGAGACGGCATAAGTAAAGAATCTAACAGAATAAATTCATTGGTAGTGTTCAGCAAAAGATATTTATGACCATTACTAACTGGGCACTAGGGCCAACACCGTGACAGGCCAAAGTCCTACAACAGATAAGGAAAAGAAACCACCAAATGGGTCACACACCAACTCTGTGAAATCCAGATCATCGTTATAGATACAAAAATAAAAAAAACAGTCCCTGACTTTCCACTTGGGCACAACATGAACAAATAATAAACCACATACCATGCTTAAAATTATAGTAGCAAGATCAGCCTTTCATTGGAGAAACAGATGAAGATCTTTTATCATCAGTAGAGCATAGTGTTTAAAACAAATTGTAAGTTTAACAGGGTGGTGGTCAGAGCTACCTACTATAAGCAGACAGGCTTTCTGGCATTCCCAACAAAATACGCTTTATGCACACAGCTAAAATATGACTGCAATTACTCTGGTCCCAATAGATGACTGTATTAGATAATGCCTCAACTCAGTAGCTGCTGCAATCTATGTTAAGAGAAGCAGAAATTCTGTAACAGGAACTCAATATCGTGGCTCCCACAGAGTCCTAATGTCTATCTTACAGGCTTGTTTATAAAGATTAGCAATAATGTGACACAAAGTGCCTGACACAGTGGTTACTCAATAAATGATAGCTGAAATTAATTACCAGGAAGCAACAAAATCTAAAGCCAGAACCTGCCATGAAACAAATGTAGAGTGGTTCCTTCTCAATCAAGACATTAAGTTGTATGAAAACACTTGGATAGGCCCGGCACCGTGGCTCACGCCTGTAATCCCAGCACTCTGAGAGGCGGAGGAAGGCGGATTACCTGAGGTCGGGAGTTCAAGACCAGCCTGGCCAACATGGTGAAACCCTGTCTCTACTAAAAATACAAAAAATTAGCCAGGTGCAGTGGTGCATGCCTGTAATCCCAGCTACTCAGGAGGCTGAGGCAGAATAATTGCTTGAACCCAGGAGGCGGAGATTGAGGTGAGCCGAGATCATGCCACCGCACTCCAGCCTGGGCTACAGAGTGAGACTTTGTCCCAAAAAAAGAAAAAGAAAAGAGAAGAAAACACTTGGATAACGAACACAGTACTATGCCCTACCACAAGGAGGGCTTGTCGGTAAACATCGGGTTAATCACCTTGACAGTCAAAAAGGAATCCCAAAGTGCCCATTCCTCTGGGGCAAATAAAGAACCATGAAAAAAAGAGAAATGGTCTCTATCCTCGGAGAATCTATACCTACCTGAGGTGAAATCACATGGTTTCACCTCTCTGTCTGCATTCCCCCCTTGACTCTATGTTCCATGAAGGCAAAAACCAAAAACTTTATATTGCCATACAATACAGGCACTCAATAAATATCTGGTAATCTGGTCATGCACAGTTGCTCATGCCTATAATCCTAGCACTTTGGGAGGCCAAGGCGGGCAGATTACTTGAGGTTGGGAGTTCAAGACCAGCCTGGCCAACATGGTGAAACCCCATCTCTACTAAAAATACAAAAATCAGTCGGACATGGTGGTGCACACCTGTAATCCCAGCTACTGGGGAGGCTGAGGTAGGAGAATTGCTGGAACCCAGGAGGCAGAGGTTGCAGTGAGCCGAGATCACACCATTGCACTCCAGCCTGGACAACAGAGTGAGATTCTGTCTCAAAAAATAATAATAATAAATAAAAATAAAATAAAAATCTGGTAATCAAATGAGCCTCATAGGATCTTAGGACTAAAAGAGCCACCTAATTCAAAACTTTTCAAGCCTGGCTTCACAACTGCTCAACCTAAACTCTCAAGGTGAAGACTGAGAACCTGTGTATTTAAAATGTTCCCAGATGACTGTGATACTAGAGACGGATAATCACTAGTGTAACTGAGCCCATGTGAATCATCTGAATGCCCTTTACAATGTCCCTGCCAGAAACGGTCCAGCCTTATGCATGAGGGTCTCCAAGGATGGGACACAGCCTATCACACCTGCAAGCACCTGGACCAGCAAAGTCCTTTCTAATGTTTACTCAAATATCTGTATTTACTCATTGGTTCTCTCCTGTGAGGCCTGAGAAGATAAAAGGTAACCTCTCCTCCTTCCACATGATGGACTTTTGACTCCTGTGACAAAGGATGACGCCGCCCTCTGAGTTTTCTCCAGGCTAAACACCCTTGATGAACTATGCATTAATCATTAAGTGCTAGGCTCTTTAAGTATGCAACACATACAACATGTCAGAGAAGGGAGAAATCGGGGTGTGTTATGGTAAGCAGCAAGACATCAATGAAGAAGGTGGGTCTTAAAGGATGAGAAAGATAGGAATAAAACTAGTGTTCAGGGGCTGGTGCTCAGAGGGAAAAGTGAGGCAAGACACTGATAAGGAGCACCGTATGCAGGAAAGGAGATAAGAGTGATAAAGCAACAAGTGCAGAAATTAGTAGGTTTCATATACTTTTTTTTTTTTTTTTATGAGACAGGGTCTCATGCTGCTGCCCAGGCTGGAGTGCAGTGGTGCTATCTCTGCTCACTGCAGCCTCCACCTCCTGGCCTCATGCGATCCTCCCATCTCAGCCTCCTGAACAGCTGGGACTACAGGCATGCATCACGATGCCTCAATAATTTTTTCATATTTTTTGTAGAGACAGGATTTTACTATGTTGCCCAAGCTGGTCTCAAACTCCTAGGCTCAAGCGAACCATCCACCTCAGCCTCTGATATAGTCTGGCTGTGTCCCCACCCAAATCTCATCTTGAATTGTAGCTCCCATAATTCCCAAGTGTCATGGGAGGGAGCCAGTGGGAGGTAACTGAATCATGGAAGCTGGTTTTTTCCATGCTGTTCTTATGATAGTGAATAAGTCTCACGAGATCTGACGGTTTTATAAAGGGGAGTTCCCCTGGACATGCTCTCTTGCCTGCTGCCATGTAAGACGTAACTTTGCTACTCATTTGCCTTCTGCCATGATGTGAGGCCTCCCCAGCCACGTGGAATTGTGAGTCCATTAAGCCTCTTTCGTTTATAAATTACCCAGTCTCAAGTATGTTTTTATTAGCAGTGTGAGAAGAATCTCAGCCTCCCAAAGTGCTGAGATTACAAGCAAGAACCACGGCGCCTGGCCTCCATACTTTCTGAATTAAATAGAACTAAAACTGAAAACGAATTAAAATTCGAAGAAAATCAGAATAGGAGGTAAGAGGAGAGAGCAAAGGCCTAGCATAGGAAGGCAGAGACACAGTCTGGTAGAGGACCAAAAACAGAGAGACCAAACAGGAATGTCGTAAAAGCAAGCAGGAAAGGATGACTTTGAAGTAGCAAAGTATTAGAGCCACTTGAATTCCTCCAGGGTGGCACATGGAACTAAGTGGTCCCTTAAAAAGAATGATCAGACAAGATGGCCTGGAGAATGGGACAGCAGGAGTCAAAGGGGTCAGAAAGAAGGCTACTACAGCCACTTAGCTACAGCCACTTAGATACAGGGGTCAAGGTCCACTCTAAGACGGTGACAATAAAACTAAGAGCAAAAGCTGAAAAATAAAACCAATTCAAAGGGAAAACAATGATAAAGCTTGGTCACAGATCAGACCAAAAGTAAGAGAAAGGGAAGAATCAGAAATGACTTCTAAGAGTTGCTAGAAATTCGAGGAAGAAGCAGGACAATACTCTGGAAAGGAGCGGTAAGACAATTATGCAATCACATGTACTAAATGCACTGGTTGGTTAGTACTAGGGTGGTTTTACTTTATGAAAGCTTCAAAGTTCACTCCCTGTTCTACAAACACACATAGTAACTAACTGGTCGTTTTGCTATTTTCTTTGGTCCCAGCACAGGTTGTAATTTCTGTGCCAGTAGACAGGGAATATTTGGTTTTGAATCCTTAATCTGTAACATTACCACCAAAGTTAAAGCGCTTGCAAAAAATAAAATGTGCTTTGACAGAGTTAGGTGAAAGAAGCCAGTCACAAAATACAACATATTGTATGATCCCATTTATATGAAACACACAGAAAAGGCAAATCTATAAAGACAGAAAGTAGGTTAGTGGTAGCCTAGGGCTGGGGTCAGGGAGGAGGGGTGTGGCTGGAAAGAAATGGGGAGTGACTGCAAATGGGTTTGGAGTTTCTTTGTGGGATAATGAAAATGTCCTAAAATTGTTTATAGAGATAGTTGCAGAACGTATGAATATACTAAGAACTACTGACTTGTTAATTTAAATAAAGAATTATAACTCAACAAAGTCGTTATTAAAAAACACTTTAGGAGTACATAAATAATTACTGCGACCTCAGACACTCGGCGTCTCTCCAATAAAAGCAACTATTACACTTAAGTTCAAATAAAAAGCCACCAGACAATTTGGGAAGCCTAAAAGACACTTTAGGAAGACTAAGAGAGTTATGTTCCCTCTGGGGGAAAAATTAAGCATGAAAAAGACACAGATTTAAACATATAGATCCCTTTTTAAATTAGTTCTTACAATTGACCAAAATGTTCTAATATGTACTTAAAAGGGAAAGACAAAGTTTGAGGTTTCTCTTCAACAATTATGAACAATTACGTCGAGTAATATTATACTGGGTACCTATGGTTCGGTTTTTTAGAGGCTGAAACAAAATAATGTACAGTAAGCCAATTCAATGAAAAGCAAAAGACTATGTAACTTAACAATTACTGAGCAGATGGGTAAACTTATTTTACAAATCTGAAGACCTAACAAAAACCTTCATGTAGAGAGGTCCTTTTGCTTGAAACATGTAAGAAAACTATCCAAAATAATTTCTGCCCCCATGATATCTCCTGAAAAACATGGTTCCTACCTCCCTGATGCCTTAATTATTAAAGCCATTACCATTCTCTTTCCACTGAACACTTAGAATGCTTACTTAGATGGTATTCCAATGGTTACCATACTTACTTAGATGGCAGTCATCAAGTTATATTCACTGCATGTGTCAGGACCTTTTGAAATCAGAGGACCTGCAATGGGCGCACACAGCTGATACCCAGTGGAAACCTGCTGACTGATAATCAAACGAGGACAGCAGTGAAGAGTGACAGTGTTTCTGTTCAAAACTGCTTGTGGATTAGAAGAACCCACATCTGTTGGCTAAAGACTTTTTTTTTTTTTTTTGAGACGGAGTCTCACTCTGTCGCCCAGGGTAGAGTGCAGTGGCACGATCTCAGCTCACTACAAGCTCTGCCTACTGGGTTCACTCCATTCTTCTACCTCAGCCTGCTGAGTAGCTGGGACTACAGGTGCCTGCCACCACGCCCAGCTAATGTTTTGTATTTTTGGTAGAGACCGGGATTCTCCGTGTTAGCCAGGATGGTCTCGAACTCCTGACCTCGTGATCCGCCCACCTCAGCCTCCCAAAGTGCTGGGATTACAGGTGTGAGCCATCACACCCAGCTAAGACATTCTTAAAGGAACAATCAAATGGTGGGAAAGTATAGATTATAAAAGTACTACATTTCAAATATATAACTACTTACTACTACCTCTAATGACAGACATTTAATAAATTCAAAATGCCACTGATTAAAATAAAAGACTGACGCTTTCAACATGGTGGATCCTAAGCAAATTTTAATTCAACAAATTCAAATACATAATTAACATATTTCACCTGCCTACAGAAAAATGTAAAGCAGTCAAAAAAAAACTAAAAATATGTAAGTATTCTGAATCAAGAAATATGAAGAGTGGTCTCCCTCAATCATCTGACCTATTAGACCCTATCTGTTAATGGATTCAAGTTATGGAGAAAGCCTAAAATAAAGAATCTGAGAAAGATAAGAGCCATTTTTCTATTACAATGCCCTCCCACCTAAATAAATTACTTTGGCCCAAAGCTATGTTTATTAAGAGGCAAGTCTGGTACCACACTCTTAAGTACTGGCTCTACACAAAATGAAGCCCTCTGACACTCTGGAGATAACTGAAATACATACATACCAAGTTCTCCCAGAAGCTGCCCAGGAATTGCAGGAGGGATCAAAGAGAAAGCTTTCACATCTACTGGGAAAGAAACCAGGCTTTGGAGGGCATATGCTAACTTTCCACAATACAATGTGGCCTATGAGTTAAATAGTGCAAAAGAGACCACAAAGGACACAAGATGGCAGCCAGTCTACTTCCCAGAAATAATACAAGACACAGCTTTACAAGTTTTAACTTTTTTTTTTCTCATTTGATCTCAAGAATTCTGACAAGGGCAGACACTTTCCCCATTTCTCAGATGAGAAAACTAAAGCTCATGAAGACTGACATACCCACTCAGCTGCCTACCTGACTGCTCCACTTGGCAAGTCAACTTGCATCTCATATCCAACATGTACAGATCAACTCTTAATACCGCACCCAAACCTGCTCCTCCAGGCATCTCCATTTCAGTAAATGGCAGCGGCATTATTCCAGCTGCTCAGGCTAAACACCTCGGTGTCATCCTTGAGTGCACTCTTTGTCGCACTCCACATCATCTCACCCATCAGTGAATCATTTTCGCCCTGCTTGAGATATATCCAGAAACCACTCACTTCTCATCACCTCCACAGCTGCTATCATATCTCACTCACCTACAGAGCATTGCTAGAAACCTCTAACATCCCCCTCTTTCCACCTTTGCACTCCTCCCCATTCTACTCCCCTGCACGACAGAGTGCCACTCTTTAAAGATGTCAGACCAAAACCCTTTGTACAAAACCCTCCAGCGGCTTCCCATCTCACTCGGAGTTGTTCATTGATGTATCCCTAGGATGAGAACGTATCTGCCATCTAGAAAGTGCATAATGATACTGCTAATTAGTAAATGAAAGACAGCCAAAGTCACACAACTAGTATGTAGTAGAGCCAGGACTAGAACAAATCTTCCACTGTTCTTTGGTAACACTGAAACCAGATTTACGAAAAGCAACAATCCACATGGGAGGAAATTCTTACATTTTACTTTGCATAACTGAATCTTTTCATGTATAGTCAATACTATGTTGAATTTCGAACAAGTTAAAATGAAAATACTACTTTATAAAGCCATGAAATCTCACACTAGGAACTCTGAATATTACTTTTTTGGTAGCATGAGCAAACATCTGCTTAATTATCACAGTAATGGCACTCAGATCTTCAGTGTGACTGTTCTGCCGTCAGTGACATGATCTTACCATTATCCCAAGACTACTACACACAAAAATGACCCCACTCTAAAAGATTCAGAACCAAGCACCTAGAAGAGGTAATAAGCATTTCCAAATCTCCTACACACACATTATACCAATCATCTGAAACAGGAATTAAGTTTCCAGGGTGTTATCAGTAACAACAGAAAGGTTAGATTCAGAATTGTCTACTATCAAAATTACAAAGAAAAACTCTGAGCTGAGTTTAAATGTTGATTGGTTTCAGATCAGAATGAAACTAACACTAAAATTATCCACCAGTACAGAATTTTCTCACTAAAATATTTCAGAGTTAAAAACAAAAACTCTATAAATTTCTTTCTTCAGTTCTTTCAAAAACATTTCTACTATCTATAAAAAGGCTTAAATCTTACTAAATCATAGTAATAAATTTACAGAATTTTTACAGTAGGTCTTAAAACTGAATTCAACCTTCAATTTTCTCTTTTACAAAGAAGAGATCACTTGATACCTAATAGGTAAACAATGAAGACTTATTAAGTCAATGAAGAAATGAATGAATGAATGAATGAAGATCCAGAAGGGTTATATGACTCTTCAAAGCTCCAACAATCAATATCAAAATCCAGCATTAGTCATAACTAGCTTTCCAGATTCTTTTGGAGTGGGTGTGGGAGTAGAAGAAACCAAGATTTTAAAATCCTATCTGGGTCCTCGGGAAAATCTTAACCAAAAGGCATTACAGCCAGTTTCCTTTGGTTCTCTTTCTTAGAAAAGCACTTGATAAAATAAGTTTTGCCAAGATATATCTCCTTGGAAACCAAAATGCAATTGACTATTGTTTATTTCTCTATGTATATAAATAATATTTAATATACGACCATAAACAACTGCAATTGTTTTTGCATCAAAAGTAAAACAGGTGGCCTATGACTAAAAGAAAAATCCAACCAGAGGAGAGGAGCAGAACATTGAAAAGGACCACATAAGTCACTAGAAGAGTATCAGCTATACAAGAACAGGAACCATGTATCCTGTTTACCAGTAGCAGCCACCAGTCCCTGGCATATAATGGGATTCAATAAACACCTACAGGAAAAGTGAATAAATTACTCCTTACAGACCTACCCATGCAAACAAAAATTCATTTGGTCACCATTCAACATATGTTGCAGATACAAATTCATTTGGTCACTAATAAACAAATCTTTATGATAGGCCTACTACATACAAGCATACTACATTTTTCTTCCACGGAAATTCTACCAAATGTCCCTTCAAATAATATGCTCAACCAAAATTATCGCCATCGTTGTATTAAGAAGATGAGAAAATATGTCTTAAGTAGCCGAAATTAGTTACTATAGCAGCCACTACATTTGCTGTTCTGACTTCAATCTTTTGCCTTCAATTCATCCTATATAACCCAGCCAGATCAGTTTTCTGTTTTGTTTTTGTTTTTGTTTTTGTAACACATCCAAAATATAAAATAGTACTGTGGTTAATTATTCTACCTTCATATGGGGTCCACTGCTATTCAACAGGCAGATACAAGAAATCTGAAACTACTGGATTGGAAAAGGAAAGACAACACAGAATCAAGGAAAAAATTATCACGAGTGACAGTTCTTATAATAATTTCTCTATATCACTGTGATGCAACTGGCACAGAGTGTTGGGTATGAACACCCACTAAGGTACACATCTGACTGTTGTGATAATTCAAGATTCATTGCCTTTTTGAAGCTCTCCCAAGCCACTGGACTCAATATCTGTGAAAGCACTTTGCAAACCGGAAGTGCTAGACACACAGCTTTTACTACGCTCCTTGCCAATTGATAGCCTCATACATTCTGCCATTAAAATCAACTTACCTCATTCTCTAAGTGTGTCTCGACCCTTCAAAAACAGAAAAAATTCTTTGAATTGTTTAATGTCACTTCTTTATTACTCAATATCTAGAACAGCATAACTTAAAAGTGCCATTTACACTTCCCGATTTCAGAATGTATTACCAATCAAAACAGTGTGATAGTGGCATAAAAACAGACAAACAGACCAACAGAATAGAATAGACAGCCCAGAAATAAACCCACGTATATAGGCCAAATGATTTCTGGCAAGGGTGCCAAGACCACTCAATAAGGAAAGGACAGTCTCCTCAACAAATGGTGCTGGAAAAAATAAGACACCCACATGCAAACGAATAAAAGTTGGACCCTTATACTATACATAAAAATGAACTCAAAATGTACTAAAGACCTAAATGTAAGACCTAAATTATAAAACTTCTGAAGAAAACACAAGCTTCATTACTTTGGACTTGGCAGTTATTTCTTGGACATGACCAATAGCAAAATTAGCCGAGAGGCTAAAAAATTTTTGTGCATCAAAGGACACAATCAACAGAGCGAAAAAGCAACCTGGAATGGAAGAAAATACTTGCAAGTAATCTATCTCATAAGGAGTTAATATCTAAAATATGGAGCGAAGCCTGAGGTCACTGGGGACTGCCCACTGGGCCTTGCCCAAGATGGACAGCCAGATTCCTTATGATGACTACCCAGTGGTTTTCCTGCCTGCCTATGAGAATCCTCCAGCATGGATTCCTCCTGAGAGGGTACCCGGCCCAGACTACAACAATGAGTTGACCCAATTTCTGCCCCAAACCATCACACTGAAGAAGCCTCCTGGAGCTCAGTTGGGATTTAACATCTGAGGAGGAAAGGCCTCCCAGCGAGGCATCTTCATCTCCAAGATGATTCCTGACTCTGATGCACATAGAGCAGGACTTCAGGAAGGGGACCAAGTTCTAGCTGTGAATGATGTGGATTTCCAAGATACTGAGCACAGCAAGGCTCTTGAGATCCTGAAGACAGCTCGTGAAATCAGCATGCATGTCCACTTCTTTCCCTACAATTATTATCACCAAAAAGAGAGGACTGTGCATTAGACAGTTACAGCCCACAGCCCTTCATGTGGACTCTCCCACGACATGCTGACTAGACTTTAGGGGAGCCACTTCTACTTTCAGCCCCTCCCTGGAATAGTGGAGTTGGGAGGATGGGGAGACAGTTAACCAACTGCATTATCCAAACTGTATTGCACTTTTAGTTCTCCAGTTTTCTAGGTGAGCTTCATTCTCTGAAAGGAGAAGGATGATGATATCTAGGCATAACCTAGACCGTGAGGAACCTAGTTAGGAAAGACAAGTGACATTTATTGAATTCCATGTACTAGTCCTTTCCACCTGTCACATTTTAATTATAGAAATCAATAGCAAAAAGAATCTTGGGGATTTTCCATCTGACTTGCCTGGCCATCTCATCTCATCTCATCCTTGTACTACCAGAGGTTTCATACACTTTGGAGACTCCAATGAGACCCTGTTTTCACCCCTTCCTCCTCCTAGCCTCTCCCCCAAAAAGTAAAACACAATGCCGAAGAAAAAATATATATATCCAGAATATATAAAGCACTCCTATGACTCAACGACAACAATAAAAAAACCAAATAACCCAATTTAAAAATGGGCAGAGGGCTTGAACAGACATGTATGCAGAGATAATATAAGAATGGCCAACAAGAATATGAAAATGCAATCAACTTCATCATCAGAGAAACATATATCAAAACCATAATGAGATATCACCTTGTATCCATTAAGATGGTTACTATTTAATTTTTTTTTTAATTAGCTCTGGGTGTGGCGGTGTGCAACAGTAGCCCCAGTTACTCGGGAGGCTGAGGCATGAGGATCACTTGAGCCCGGGAGGCAGACATTGCAGTGAGCTGAGATCACACCACTGCACTCCAGCCCTTATAAGTGGCAGAGGGAGACCCTGTCTCGAAAATTTGTTTCATTAATTATTTTAAAAAAAAAAAAAAAACAGAAAATAAATATTGGTAAGGATGTGGAGAAGTTAGAACCCTTATGAACTATTGACGAAATTGTAAAATGGTACAACTATGAAAAACAGTATAGAGGTTCCTCAAAAAATTAAAAATAAAACTATCATATGATCCAGCAATCCTGCTTCTGGGTATATATACAAAATAATGAAAATCAGGGTCTTGAAGAGGTATCTGCACACCCACATTCACAGCAACAATCACAACTGCCAAAAGGTAGAAGTAACCCAAACATCTATCCACAGATAAATGGATAAACAAAATGTGGTATACTCATACAATGGAATACTACTAAACCTTTGGAAAGACAGAAATCCTGTCACATGCTACAACATTGATGAACCTTGAGGATTATATGCTAAGTCAAATAATTCAGTCACAAAAAGACAAATACTACATGATTCCACTTATATGAGGTTACCTCAAGTAGTCAGATTCACAGAAACAGAAAGAATGATGGTTGCCAGAGTCTGTGGGAGGTGGAAATGGGGGCCAATGTTTAACGCTTACAGAGTTTCAGATTTGCAAGATGAAAAAGTCCTGGAAATCTGTTTCACAACAAGGTGAATATACTTAATACTACTGAACACTTAAAAATGGTTGAAATGGTCAACTTTATGTGTTTTTACTACAATTTTTTTAAAAGAAGTGCTAACATACAATTATCAAATTGCATGTACATGTCCCATCTCCACTGCAGGAGTCTCAGCAGCCTGACCCTTTAAACTGCTGGCAGTCATTTGAGGAGTTCTTCCAAGTTGTCTTTTTGAATCAATGGGCCTCTACGAAAGATCCAGAGGCTCTCCTTTTCACCCATCCAAAATGAAGTTTCTATAATCCCCAGTTCGCTGCACTCTGGTTTAAGTCCACTACTTACTTACCTTATTGTCAAGCACAGATCTAAAAATTACATAAAAGTCACTGTGTTTTCAACTAAGTGGGGAAGAAGCATAACAGAATCACTTACTAAGCTTCTTGAAATTACCCATCAACCTCAATATCTAGCATTCTCCCCCAGGAGAAAGGCCTCAAGGTTCACTGTGATTCTCTACCCAAGCACTCACTGCTTCCCCGAAACACACATCCTATCCAAACCACAGAAAACCACTACTTTTAACCACCACCTTGAAAATGGCCTTCAGAACAATCTCATCCAAAGCAATTATTAGGCTGAGGTTCTTGAACTTTTAATAAGCCTTTTCTGTGAATCCTACAGCTCTCTGTAACCTACCATTTATCTACTGAAACATTATTTTGTTATGCAATTTACTATACCTTGCTTCCTGTTACAAAGCATCATCATTAAGATCCTAATTTAAAAAATAAAACAACACTGAGACTCTGAAGAACCACAGGCATTTCTCAAACTGGAAAAGAGACATGGTTTAGGAACCATATTCAGGCTTCCTAACATGTTTCCCAAGAGCACATTCTGAGCTAGGAGTCAAACCTGCCCCCACTACACAAACACACACACAAGCATGCACACATATGCACACAGAGCACTCTCTTCGTATGTCAAATACCAGTACTAAGAAGTTAGGCTCTAGGAAAGCACGCTGGCAGAAGCTTCTGAGGTCTTCAGTGGAGCAACCAAAAGTATGGTTACGGAAAAGTGAGGAGTTAAATCAACTACACATTTAATCCTCATTTCAAGAACTTGTGTTTTTGAAAAGTCTTTAAAAGTCAAGCAGTATAGTTCAGAGCCACAGCCCCACGCTTCTTGCAAGAATATGGAAAAAAAACTGACTCTATTTTTATTCCTAGGTATATACAGGTGAAGTAAACAATAAAAGTCAAACTTGGTGAAAATTTTAGGACATCCTATTGATTAATATTTCCCTATCTTATAAGCACCTCCGAATAAGCAGACTCTCTCTTCCTGAAGGCATGGGATACCACAGTCCAGTTAGCAGCTGCTTCTCTGAGAGCATCAAGAACTGAAAAGAAACATTTTTAACAACAGAGGTTCAGGCCGGGCGCTCATGCCTGTAATCCCAGAACATTGGGAGGCAGCGGTGGGCGGATCACCTGAAGTCAGGAGTTCAAGACCAGCCTAGCCACTATGGTGGCCCATCTCCACTAAAAATACAAAAAATTAGCTGTGCATGGTGGCGTGTGCCTGTAGTTCCAGCTACTCAGGAGGCTGTGGCAGAAGAATCGCTTGAACCCAGGAGGTAGAGGTTGCAGTGAGCCAAGATCGCACCACTGCACTCCAGCCTGCATGACAAGAGCAAAAATTCCGTCTCAAAAAAAAAAAATAAAACAAAGGTTCAGGCCGGGCGCGGTGGCTCAAGCCTGTAATCCCAGCACTTTGGGAGGCCGAGACGGGCGGATCACGAGGTCAGGAGATCGAGACCATCCTGGTTGACACGGTGAAACCCCATCTCTACTAAAAAATACAAAAAACTAGCCGGGCGAGGTGGCGGGCGCCTGTAGTCCCAGCTACCCGGGAGGCTGAGGCAGGAGAATGGCGTGAACCCGGAGGCGGAGCTTGCAGTGAGCTGAGATCCGGCCACTGCACTCCAGCCTGGGTGACAGAGCGAGACTCCGTCTCAAAAAAAAAAAAAAAAAAAAAAAAAAAACACAAAGGTTCAATCAATTCTGGGAGGTAGAGACCATTAAAGGAAAGGCAATGAGTTCAAAAATTACCAAATTAGGCCGGGCGCAATGACTCACATCTTTAATACCAGCACTTTGGGAGGCCAAGGCGGGAGGATCCCTGGAAGTCAGGAGTTCTAGACCAGCCTGGCCAACATGGTGAAACCCTGTCTCTATCAAAAAGACAAAAATTAGCTGGGTGTGGTGGCATATGCCTGTAATACCAGCTACTTGGGAGGCTGAGGCAGGAGAATCACTTGAACCCAGGAGGCAGAGGTTGCAGTGAGCAGAGATCGCACCACTGCACTCCAGCCTGGGTGACAGGCTCCATCTCAAAAAAAAAAAAGCAAATTAGATTTCCTATCTAGATAAATAATTTACAATATGAAGAAAATGAATTACAGAACGATAACATTGAGGCCAAAGTAAAAGACACTGACCATAGTCAAGTCTTGATTATAGGAACAAGGTCGTTAGGCACACAGCCCTTTGCTTTTCTTTCTCAATAGCTTTCTTTTGAGCAGTTCAGAACTCATTACAAAAAGAAGCAAGTCGGCTGGGCACAGTGGCTCCCGCCTGTAATCCCAGCACTTTGGGAGGCTGAGGCAGGCAGATCACCTGAGGTCAGGAGTTTGAGACTAGCCTGGCCAACATGGCGAAACCCTGTCTCTACTAAAAATATAAAAATTAAGCGGGTGTGGTGGCGTGTGCCTGTAATTCCAGCTACTCGGGAGGCTGAGGCAGGAGAATCACTTGAACCCAGGAGGCAGAGGTGGTAGTGAGTCGAGGTAGCGCCACTGCACTCCAGCCTAAGTGACAGAGCAAGACTCCATCTCAAAAAAAAAAAAAAAAAAAGGGAAGCAAGTCGCTGAACCACAAAACCATCAATGACTATACCTGTTCATAGCTTTGGTAAAAGGTTTTATGGAAAAAGTAGAAAGGGAAGAGAAATAACCACAATTAACTTTCATATCTGTGAAATTCATTTAACCTAGACCTGCTCTGTGGGAGGAAAGAGGGAAAAAGGAATCCAATGGCAGCAGCACTGGCTGTCAGTTCTGCTCAAGTTGCCTTTGAGTGACCCCCAAGTTTTTGTGAACCAGCAATTCTCCCTCCCCAAGCTGGCATTCCCAACAAGCACACATTCTCCTGCCTCTCTTGAATTGGAAAAAGGGAAATCTAACATTATGTAATTGCCTGCTTCCTGCAATTTAAACTTAGGCATACTACAATCCTAATTAGAGGGAGAACTTAGTGCAACATGACAAGCAACAAATTGGAAATCTACAGGTTGAAGTTTCTCATCCCAGACTTCCAGAGGCGAAGAGAAATGGCTTCACCTGACTTTGTGGCACACCCACCAACACACTACTACTTACTACGGGCCAGCTAAAGAAGCCCCTGACATCCCTCCATGTCATTTTGGTGTCATCTCTCTATGCCTTTAAGAAAACACGCTGTTCTGTTTGCAGATGGGGTTATCTTACTCTCTGCAGGCCAGAATAAAAGGAGAAAATGGTTGTTGACTGGGGAACATTACCTACCGTTAAAAGATCTGCCCTGATGGTTTTTTGTACCCTCATGATTACAAACCAAATCAACCAAATCACTGTGTTGTTCTGTCCCTTATGCAAATCATCCATGTTTAAAAGACCCAGAAGCCACAAATCTTGCCCATGCTTCTAAGACTCACTTCAGAGCTCATCAACAAATCACTGAAAAAAATGAATGAGCTAGCATCTAAGAATAAATAAAGCATCTAAGAACTTAAATAAGACCTTTGAAAGCAAGGTGTCATCAAAGTGTGTGGGTTTTGTTTTTGTTTTTGATTAGCTGGGCACAGAAAAAAACTAACAGCAAAATTCAATGAGGCCAATTTTTTACACCAAAGAAGCAGAAGTGCAGCAGGTAGAAGGTCGGATTGTCAATCTCCAGGGATAGTGGAACACCCTTATTTTACTGCATCTGTCTGTAGAATAAGACCCAAACTTCTGTGTGAGCACTGGCAGAATACCACAATGCTTATTCCTCCCGGGAGAAGGAACTCCCCTTACCTCAAGAGCGTTCACCAAACCAGCAGGGAAGTTTCTTCTCTGCTGGCTCAGATTACTCTACTGGAAGGTAGGGTGGCACAACATAAATCAGCCCCATTTTCAACAGGAAGCTCTACATGTTCCTGTTTTATGTCCCGTTTTATCTCTCCACCTGACTAACACCTCCAGCCCCAATCTCTGGTTACCCTTACGTGTCGCTGAGAAAAAAGGTCTAAAATTCAGTTGGCCATGGTCCAGAAACAAAAATGGTACACCTAATTTCTTCTGCAAATGGAAATGAGTTTTAAAAAAGAAGAAAAAGACAAACCAAAATAAACTGAGTTTAGCTTTTCTAAAGAGCTAAAGAGTACATTATGCTCTGAGCTAATAAAGATTTCTTTAAAAATGAAACAAAATAAGAAAGCCTACAGGCTCTACTATGCAGAAACTTTAACTCATATTTTCTTTTTCCATAATTTTGTCATTTGAGTAACTATGAAGCTTGGTTACCAAACACTACATCAATGTTGTTTTCATAGCTTTACAACCTTACCATAGATTGTTCGTTTCCTTAAGTTCTGCATCTCCTCATTTTGGATATTTAATAAATACTGAACTCTTAAGTGGGGGGAGAAAGCAGTAAAATTTTAACATAACAGGCTCTAAGGTAGGGGGAAAAAAAACAGAAAATAAACAAATATAATTAAATATGGACATCTGTCTTCCAATCACTGCCCAGTTATTAACCAGTTCTACAATCTTCAACAAATCACTTCCACTTTCTGGGCTTCAGTTTCCTCATATGTAAAATGGGAAACATGAGCCAAATGAGTCAAAATCCCTCCTAGTTCCAACAATCCATGAATCTGTCCAACAAAAAGTAAGAAAACCCTATCACAAATAAGACTTTATAGTTTACAAAGTACTTTCATACATATATTCTCATTAATTTTTGTAGCTCATCTGTGAAGCAAGTTTTGAGCCCATCTCTGCAGGAAACAACAGTAAAGTTCAGAAAGAAGTTCAATTATTTTTCAGTATCTCACAACGAAAATGGCAGGGCAGGTATCTGAAACCCACACCTTCTGAGGACAAATAGTAGGCTACATTATTTCAAAATGTTTAAATATATTACAATTCAAAAATAATTGCCTATTATGTATAACCTTTATGGGGACATCAGGATACCATAACTCCATGCCAGGAAATATTACTACAAATGGTCCCACTGGACTACAAGTTCCATGCGGCCAGGTACACTCTTTTGCTCATCACTGGAATCACAGAAACCAAAAATGCACCTGCCAGATAGCAGCAATCAATAAATATTGCTTGACTCACCACTCAAAAGCTTAGGAATATAGGGATGCAATGGGGAAAAAAGGAATTTCTGAATTTATTTTCAGATTTGAACTTCCATGATTTGATCCAAAGGGGAAAAAAAAGTGTGCTCTATCAGAGCTCTAGTTCTTTATTATGGGAATGAGTCTATTTGTCTTCCATAGAGAAAATCTAATATGGTCAGTGAACCAAAAGGCTTAAATCTGAGATGTCACAAAAAAACCTTCAGGATATTCATACTTTATTTGTGCACTGATACGGACCAATAACAATGATAATACAATGGTAAGGACTGATAAGAGGCACATAGTCATATTTTTAATTATAACAAACTTTCCACCAAATTTCACTCTCATACCATTTCAGCTCTCCTCATGCTCCCATTTCACAGCTCAAAGAGATTTTTGAAAAAAAGAAAAACAGTCATTTATCTAAAAATTCAGACTGCAACTTAACATAGAACATATACACATCACAACTCAACCAAGATTCCCCCAAAGTCTACAAAACTGCTAATCCCAAGCAATCCTCAATCTATGACTTCAATAAACTTACTAGAAGGTGTTTTTAAAAGTTCCTAAACAATCAAGGTGGGGGCACTATACCAAAATTACACACATACTTCAAAGCAAAAGCAAAGCAAATGCAGAAGCCTGAAAATACTAGTGAAAGGGCAGAGACAAATGAAGAGTTAAATGAATCTCAATACAAAGTATCAGAGAGCTGCTTTGCAATTATTACCTGGAGTTCAAGTCAACCTTGCCATAGAATCCTCCAATGAAATCACAACTATCACTGACTGATACTTCAGATTTTAAAAGTTCACTGTACCAGAATTGCAATTTCAAACTCGAGGAGCAGAAGCAGGAACTGCAGAGAAGCTAACAACAGCAACACCTACTGACTGTCTCAAGCCACTCACCAAACTTGTTCTCTCAGTCAACTAGAAAAATCAAATGACAGTCAACTTCAAGAGTCCTTTACTTAAGCATTAATGAGATAAGAAAATTAGTTGTCAGAGACATAAAGTCATTCATCACCCAAATCTCTTATTTTGCCTCTAACCATTTATGTGGAAACAATCACTCATCATTGTAAATGCACTGTTAATTGTTAATGCTTTAGCATAATTGATTCCATGGGAAAATGTTTTAATATTAATATCATAGTTAATAACTGGGATGTCATCTAATAGTTGGACACATCAGTGGCCGTAATAAACTAGCTGAGACCTACTGCTATTACCACTGTTCCATATTATCCTTTTTTTAATCCTGGTAAAGGTAGCTTAATTGCAGCTTTCAAGAAACGAAGAGAAAAATGAAAGTCGTTAAATCAGGATTATACAGAAAATTAATACTATTACTAAACTGGCCGCAGAACTCAGTATGATCTAACCTTGTACATTTCCAAAAGATTCGGTCAGAGAATCTTTGCCTTGGTCGGATACTCCATAGGAGAAAACAGGAGAAAGTTGACACTTAACTCCCACAGAGTACCAGCATAAAAACAATGGCTTTAAGAGTCTGACTCAGAGTTTCAACATGAAAGGTTTGCTTTATAGAGGAAACGCCAATCCCAGTCCATCCAGATAGACCTGGAACCTGATAAAAGTCGACACCTTTACTCTGAAATTTGCATCGCATCGCTGGCTCCAGTTTAGAAACATGATCGTTTCACAGGTAGTATGCATTTCAGTGAATGCTGCCTCTAAACTACCCGTCAGCGAAAATAAAATCTGTAAGGTAAACGTAGTCTAGGAGCCATCAATCCCCAAATGCTTCCCTTAGAAAACGAATGCCAACAATTCAGCTAAACATCTTCATTGAAAGTGAGCCATTTCCCATGTCTCTCTGTTTTCCAAACCGCGATGCAATTTCAACCTGCCCAACACGATTACTGGTCCACCTAGAAATGCCGTGGAGCGATTTTTTAAGAGCCTCGGAAATTTCCTTTAAGGTCAGGAGAGAAGCTGGTAACAGATGGGGCGAAGGAGGAAAAGTTCTTTTTGCAGCACCCTCGCGCCTCCCCAGCCCTTTCGCGGTTTACTCGCTCCCTGGAAATCAGGTTACAGCATCCCAAAATTTCATGTCCCCAAGACCCCCAAAGGGGAAATTAACCACCCTCAGGCACCGAGCTGTTTGTCTCCATTTCCCACAACTCAGCCAACTCGGCCTGCCTACTACTCCAGCTCAGGCTGCAAAGCGCTCACCCAGGTGACTGGAAAGGAAGGGTCGCCAGGTGGCGACCAGCTCAGCGGGGTGGACGCAACCGCCCGGACGGGGACGCGGGTCTCCTGGCCTCCCGCAGAGGCGCCTACCCAGTAGTTGTGCAGATTCGGGTTCTGGGGTGTGTGCGCGCGCGCCTGGCGCGGTAGAGCCGGATTCGCCCCCGCCAGGTTGCGCTATCAGCAAGCCACCAAATCGAAAATCAAACTTTAACCGGCCTCCTGGGGTCCTGCTCCGGGCCCTGGACCCCAACCCCGGCCAGAAACAGGGCAGGGGGCTGTCAGCGGTCCTGCACCCCCACTACCCCCAGGACCCGGGAGCGGGGACCACTTACCGCTCGGCCCGGCCTCCCGGTGCCGCCGCGCGTCCCGGGCGCGTCCGCCGCGCGCTCTCCCTGGGGAGAAAGAGAAACCGTGTAGACGGCCGGCGCGCGCTCACTCGCCGCCTCCTCTGCGGAGAGCGGCGAGGCCGGGCCGGGGCGGGCGCCGAGCGCGGAGCGGAGGGGGGCCCGAGGGAGGCGGGGGCAGAATCAGCCCAATTCCCGAGCCTGGCTCCGAGGGGGACCCGGAATGCAGGCTGGCGGGCGGCCGGCGGGGGCCGAGCTCCCGAGGAGAAGGCGGAGGTGGCCCCGTCCTCGGGCATCAACTATTGTCTAGGCGCCCGGGCCCCGGCTCGCGCCGTCCCCGAGGCTCAGCGCCCCCCATCCCGCCCGCCCGCAGGAGAAAAAACTGAGGGGGCGCCCAATACGGGAAGCAAGTGCGGGGGTCCGGGCTCCGAGGGTCCGAGATGGGCGCGAGGTAGGGGGGGATGGGGGGTGCGTACCGCGTGGGGGAGGGGACAGGTAAGTGCCTACGGGGGCGAGAAGGCCCCGAGGACCGGTGGGGGAGGAAATGGGGAGGGAGCTACAGAGGCGGGAGGGGATGGAGTGGCGGCGGGGGCGGCCTCTGGGGCCCAGACCTGGCCCTCCCCGGGGACCCTCCAGCCGGGGACTCGGCGCTGCACTGACTTTTCGCTCACTCGCTCACGCACGCACTGAACTAGCTCACAAAGTTGCCGGCAGTGGCGGCGCCTCACTCGCCCTTCCCCTCTCCGCCCCGCCTCCCGCCCCATTCCTTCCCCTCCTTCACTCCTCCCTCTCCCCCAAGTCTCGGGTGAGATCACCACGGAGCGGCTCGGCACTGCGCGCAAGTCTCGCGAGAGAAGCGGCGGCTGGGCCTTGCGGGCGGAGGAAGTGGAAGAAGTCGCGGGAGGGTAGGGGACCGCGGAACTTCTGGTTGCTATGACGACGGCAAAGCCCTGGATTCCTGTCTCCTGCGGAGAGCAGAGGCTGCAAACGTGGGTGCAGTTTTCAACCTGCCTCGCGCACTGGCGGTGGGGAAAGCTAGGGATGGTTGCGGCAGGATAATTTTTAAACCGATTCAAGAGGGCATCTCTAGAAGACCACCGTCAAGATACCTGGCCAAATTTGGCAAATGAGGTTAATGTATTAAGAGGTTCTGGGACAGGTTTCTGCCTAAGAGCCAGCACATATCTGCAGCCCAAATTTTACCATATATTCAGTTTTTCAGCCTTTTCTTTCAATCTCATTCCTCCACCCCCACATCCCCCATGCTCCCTCCCTCCTTCTCTTCTCAACTCGCACACACACCCAGACTAGGCTCCTTCACGAACTGGCTCATTCATCTCTGTATTCTCAGTGACTCCGCAGGCTTGGTCCATACTAGGTATTGGCTACTTTTTTAAAAAGTTGAACGCAACAGTCCATACCTGTCCTCAGTACTTGCCTTTGGCCCTACCCTAAAAAGTACAGTCAAGTTTGGACTCTTATTATAAACTACCCTCCCATTTCTGTTAACACCTTGTCTTTTTCAATGGTAATAATCTCTGCTTTCTCCACATCTTCCTCATAAAAACCCTATTCACCATTTTTTTTTTAAATCATTAGGCATCCTCAGGCGCCTTTATAACTACTCCAAAATGCTATTAAGGATGAAGATGAACTCTTTTCAGGCCTGTGTCTTCTTTTAACTGTAGAAACTTTTCTGAAGTGAGGGTTATTATATACTCACTGCTTAAGTCAAATGGATATTGTGAATAGAAGTTAAACTTTAGATTTCAAAATGAATGAGTAAAAATAGATTCCATGGTATGTGGATTATATCTCAACTTTTAAAATTCCTATCCATGAACATGGGAAAACCATTATGTAACTCAGTCCCACAGAACTAGAAACCTAAAGCATGAACCTAAGCATATGAGGACTAGGCAATCAAAACTTTTCAGTCACTTGCAAGTTTAAATCCTGTCAATGAAAGTTTATGTATTAGAAACCTAGGTGATACTAGACAAAGTCAGGAAACTAGGGTTTAAGTTTTTCTGTGCCACTAATAATTGAGTCTCCTTGAGAAGTTATTTAATCTCTCTGATTGTTCCTCTGTGGGGGGTACCCCACATGTTAGGTTATTACAGCTTTAAAATTCCATAGCTGGCCGGCATGGTGGCTCACATGCGTAATCCCAGCACTTTGGGAGGCCCAAGTGGGAAGACTGCTTGAAGCCAGGAGTTTGAGACTATCCTGGGCAACACAGAGAGACCCTGTCTCTACAAAAATAAAAAATATTAGCTAGGTATGTTGACATGCACCTGTAGTCCCAGCTATTCAGGAGACTGAGGCTTCAGAATCACTTGAGCCCGGGAATTAAAGGCTGCAGTGACCTCTGATCACACTACTGCACTCCAGCCTGGGCAACACAGTGAGATCCTGTCTCTAAATATATATATACATATGTGTGTGTTTGTGTGTATATATATATTTCATATAAGAGCTCTTAGACCTATAAAATTTTCCAATGAATAACAAATCTTCCTTTTACAGCAAATGACAAAACAGTTTGATTTTATAGGTCAGTTTCACAAAGAGTAGCTACATGTTGACAATTTTCTTTAAATGTTGACAATTTTATTTCAAAATTTCCCTGTCTCAACTACAAAGGCAACAAAAATATTGACCACGTTACAGTAATTTCAAAGGTAATCTACAGTTCATGATTTGCTTTTACACTAATTCAAAGCAGATTCCTTGTTATTTAATAAATATTCTAATTAAAACCAAAGACCCAAACTAAATACATCCATACTCCCAAAATAACTATAAGGAAAGAAGGAGGGAGGGAGGAAGGAAAAGAAGGAAGGAAGGAAGGAAGGAAGGAAGGAAGGAAGGAAGGAAGGAAGGAAGGAAGGCAAGATCTGTGGAAGGAAGGAAGGAAGGAAGGAAAGAAGGGAGAGAGGGAGGGTAGGCCTCAGATTCATTTACTGGTATGTTTAATATATTTTCACAAAGAAACACAATGGAACATCACCATCAGTCCTGTGAATCTGTTTTAAGAAACCATTTTTCATAACATTGCAAAATATTATAAATCAGTTGTTGCTCATTTGTTCTGGCTTAGCTTTTAACATAATTTTGCCCTTAAAGGATGGCTGCCAATCTACATCCACCAACACAGTACAATTTCAGGGCCATCTGTTTTATGACTCCCAGATAGCCATTTGAAATAATTGACCCAAATGCTAGCCAACTCTATTAACATTCTTCAGTGCTTCTTATAAGGCTCAAGAGATGGGTGTTGGCCTCAAATTACAAAAATAACTTCCCTAATCTTCAGACATAGTAAAATAGTAGAAATTGTCCCAGGGATCTAAAACTGCTTTTTCAAGGCCCTGGGCTACTATTTATCCCTCACTGATGGCAGAACTTTCATCCTTGTTTCTAAAGGAGATAAAAAGTGAAAGCTACCAAAGCCTAGTTTTCAACTGCACATCCTCTAGGTCAGTCACTCCTGCTGTATCCTCCTGACCTTCCTAGGGTTTCAAAATAGCAGATGTCAGGCAGCAGAAGGGGGAAAGGAGGAATGGAGAGTTTGCCAAGAGCACAGACTAGATCTCAGTCCACTTCCTGTCCACTCTCTTTCTTGGCTTCTCTACCCATCTCTGCTCAATCCCTTCCCTTTGCCCTCCAACACAAAGGATATGTAACCTTTCTAGTGATAAGAACATCTAGTCATTTACTATGTTACTCCCTTCCTATTTGCTTCTTAGTTTGTTAAAACCCAGGTGAATCCATTTCTCTCTGGTTATTCTACCCCACAAAACACCCTAATGTATAGAATATACCAAATATAGAATGAATTTTGACACAGAGGCCTACCATACAAAGAAGTTGTATGTATTTTTTAATGTTATAAACACTGACTCACATTTGCATGTTTTACATTTGAAATCTGATTTAACTGGCCTTTTAGTTCAGAACTCCAGTAGCTGTATATCTACAGGGCATTATTCTAAGTGATATTTAGAAAGATTATTCTGAATCATTACAAAGATCCGAAGTGCCCTCAAAATTATTCAGGATTAAGTGATATCCCATGTTGTTTCAATTTTAGGGTTTTATTGTTTTAACCTTATTGGTGTGACTCTGTTTACGTGAATACTGGATTCCTTAGAAAATGCCTCTTCTCTCATTTACATAGTAGTATTCATTACTAGTTTAAAACACCAAGTACTTTATAACCAATTAACATTCTGTTAATCAATTAACAGCAAAACTGCTATACTTCCCTGTACTGTTCCCTCCTCTTTAAAGGACTATTTCACACCTTCTCCTCCTTAAACCTCTCCTAGTACTTCCAGCTAATGGCCTTGCTCCCTCTTTTGTTGGTAAAATAGAAATAATCAGAAGAGAACTGAATACACATACCCTCTCTACCACTCTGTCTACCAGCCTACCCGCATCTGTCTGCATATACTCCTCTGTCCTTCCTGTCACTTATGAACTCTCGGTGCTCTTAGCCGAGATTAGCCTCTAGATCTGTGCATTAGTGCCATCGCCTCTAACTCAGGGACATTGATTCAGCAACTGTCACCACTCTCTCTTGAATCAGCAAATTTTCCTTCTCTACTGCTT
This sequence comes from Macaca fascicularis, assembly GCF_037993035.2. NCBI lineage: Eukaryota > Metazoa > Chordata > Mammalia > Primates > Cercopithecidae > Macaca > Macaca fascicularis. The sequence continues at coordinate 139,208,626 of NC_088381.1, read as the reverse complement.
CACTTCTAAGGGTTTACAAGCATACTGGAATATCTGCCGTGGTAAAAAGTAAAATGCTTCCTAGATTTTTATGTCTCCCCCTGCTTCATTTTATAACTGGAATCTTCAAAAGGCTCTTCCATGCTTGATGTCTTCAATTCCTATCCTTCCCTTCCCTTGAATCCACTCCAAGCAGGCTTTCACCCCCACTACTCCACAGCAACAGGTCTTCTCAGGGGCATCAGTGACTTCCTCATTGCTAAATCTGGTGCTCAACTTCCAAGCTCACCTGGCTGGAGCCCTCAGCAGCAGAGAAGAAGGCAACCATGTTGGTTCTTGAAATGTTTTCTTCCCTTGTCTTCTGAGCCAAGAGTCGATCCTAGTTCTTATTCTACCTTTCTGGTCTTGAACTTCTCAACATAGGAGACTGCAGGACTCAGACTTCGGACATCTCTTTGTGGTCTCTTTTCACTCTGTGGTAAGCTCACCAGTCTGATAGTTTTAAATAACATCTGTACATTAAATACTTCCAAATTTACACCTCCAGGCTAGTCATCTCCCCTGTCTCCAAATTTGTACATCCATCTGCTACTCAACATCTGCAACTGATTATGTACTAGGTATTTCAAACTTCACATATTTAAAATTGATTAGCTCCAAGTATTCCCCGCAAAGCCAGTGCCCTTCTGAACTCCAGATATCCCTCTCAAAACCAGTTCCCTTTGGGAGGCCGAGGCGGTTCGATCACAAGGTCAAGAGATCAAGACCATCCTGGCCAACATGGTGAAACCCCATCTCTACTAAAAATACAAAAATTAGCTGGGTGTGGTGGCGCCACATGTAGTCCCAGCTACTCAGGAGGCTGAGGCAGGAAAATCATTGGAACCTGGGAGGCGGAGGTTGCAGTGAGCCGAGATCAAGCCACTGTTCTCCAGCCTGGCAACAGAGTGAGACTCTGTCAAAAAAAAAAAAAACAAAAAACAAAAAAAAACCACTTCCCTCCAGCAGTCTTCCCCATCTCCGTTAAGGGTATCTTCCCAGAGGTTCAGAGGTTTTGTTCAGAGCAAAAGTCTTGGAATCGTCTTTGACTCCTCTATTTCTCTCACATCCAAACCATCAACAAATTCTGATGGTCCTTTCTTCAAAATATGTGTAGAATCCAATCACTTCCACCCACTGCAGCTCCACCTCTCTGATTCAAGCCATTTCTCACCTGGATTATCACAATTGTCTCCCTACTGGTCTCCCTAGTTGGTTTCCCTACTCCTGCATTTCCCCTCAAATCATTTGTTCTATACACAGGATCCAGAGTATGGAGCATGAGTAAGTCTGATCTTGTCACTTCTCTGCTCACAAAGCTTCCAGGACCTCTCACCTCACTCGGAGAAAAAGCCCCGGTTCACATTCTGGCCCAGAGAGCTGTATACTCTTCTGACTCCCAATCCCTCTCTCTCCCCTCCCTCTTTCTACCCCAGCTACACTGGCATTCCTGCTATTCTTTGACTACATCTGGTGCTCTACTGCCTCCAGGACTTGTATGTGCTCTTTCATCTGCCTGGAGAGCTCTTTCCCCAAATATCTGCATGATGCACTTTCTGGGTCTGTTTAGATGTCTGTACAGAGGTAACTGTGTTGGTAATCTGCCTGCTTGCTCTTGGGAGCTCTCTCTTGTCCTGCTCTACCTTGCAGTAGGGCTGACCCCCATGGGCCGTGTTTTCAAGGATGCCTTGTCAGGGGCTTCCAGCTGGTTTCAACCATCAGGATGCATAACAGGAATTTGGACAGATGGAAGAGACAAGTGAAAGCCATTCTCCTCCTCTCTGTTTGTGCTTCAGGCAGAGTTTTAGCAGCAAGTGCATTTCCTCCATGGCCCCAGGTTCCACTGGGTGAGAACCATCCCCAGGCTCTGATATAAATTCAGCTGGAGGGTGATATTAGGTTCCTGGTGTTAAGAATCCTGGCTGGGTGCGGTGGCCCATGCCTGTAATCCCAGCACTTTGGGAGGCCGAGGCGGGCAGATCACCTGAGGTCGGGAGTCAGAGACCAGCCACACCAACATGGAGGAACCCCGTCTCTACTAAAAATACAAAATTAGCCAGGCGTGGTGGCACATGCCTGTAATCCCAGCTACTTGGGAGGCTGAGGCAGGAGAATCACTTGAACCCGGGAGGCGGAGGTTGCAGTGAGCCGAGATCAAGCCATTGCACTCCAGCCTGGGCAACAAGAGCAAAACTCCATGTCAAAAAAAAAAAAAATCTCTGGATTCCCTCATCACCCTGGTTAATTTATCAGCTCTTCCATCCACCATGTAGTTCCCCTGTATAAAAATTCTCTCATTTTGGCCAGGCACGATGGCTTATGCTAGTAATTCCAGCACTTCGGGAGACTGAGGAGGGCGGATCACTTGAAGCCAGGAGTTTGAGACCAGCCTTTGCAACATGGCCAAACTCCGTCTCTACTAAAAATACAAAAATATTAGCTGGAGGCTGAAGTGGGAGGATCGTTTGAGCCCAGGAGGTCGAGGCTGCAGTGAGCCAAGACTGCACCACTGCACTCCAACCTGGGTGACAGAGAGAGACCCTGTCTCAAAAAAATAATAAAATAAAATAAAAAATAAAAATTCCCTCTGTTTGAATGACCAAGAACAGCTTCCATTCTCCTAACTAGACCTTGATTGTTATAGTTACCCTTTACAAAATAGCAATCACCCCAATCTCATACTCCCCACACAGCTCTATTGCTCTCTGAAGTCTATCACTCCCTCACGTATTATCTAATCATTTGTTGGTTTATTGTCTGTCTTTCATCTAGAAGGTAAGATCCCTGAGGGCAGGAACTCTATGTCTGCTTTATTCACTGCTGTATTCCCAGCACCTAGAACAGTGCCTGGCACATAGTAGGCACTCAACACATGTTTTTCATATAAGCAAATAGTGCTCATTCAGACAAAATAAAACTGCTAGCAGAGTGTGGTTAAGAGAATACCCCTACCCTCCAAGATGTCCACATCCTAATCCTCAAAACCTGTGAATATGTTACCTTATGTGGCAAGAGTTTTTATAAAGATATGATTTAAGTTAAGGATCTTGAGATAGGGGGATTATCCTAGATTATCTAAGTGGGCTCAGTATAACCACAAGGTTTTCATAAGAGGGAAATAGAAGAGTCAGAGTTAGACATGGACATGTAACCACAGAAACAGAGTCAGAAAGAGATCTGAAGATCCTACATTACTAGCTTTGACGATGGAGGAAGAGACCATAAGCCAAGGCATGTAGAAAACCTCTAGAAGCTAGAAAGACAAGAGAAACAGATTCTCCCCTATAGATTTCATAAGGAATGCAGCCCTGCCAATGTCTTGATTTTATCCAAGTGAAATTCATTTCAGACTTCTGACCTCCAGAAATGTAAGACAATAAAATGGTGGTGTTCTAAGCTACAAATTTGTGATAATTTGTTACAGCAGTAATAGGAAACTAATAGTGTTTAATCAGGTATGTAAGCTCTTTGTAGTCATAATGTGTGTCTTGTTTGCTCTGAAATACCTACAATTTAATACAGTTCCTGACAAAAATAGGCACTCCATAAATGTACAATGAAAGAATGAAGTTTAACAGCAAAGCAGTATCAGGGCTCCCATTCTGATGGAGTGGAAAATCCCTTACCTGGCTTTCTGGCTCAGAAAACACCTTGATATTAGGAAGCCTTTGTGAGCTTTTTGAGCTATGAAGATATAGGGGTATAGGGTAGAGGCAATCCGTGTCTTACACACCAATGTCAGCTAGAGAGAATGTGGACAAGTCACAAGGGCCTTGTGTGATATATTCAGGACTTGGGCTTTATTCTGTAGTCAATAGGGAGCCATTGAAGGGTTTTCATCTAGGGTGGAAACATTCAAATTTGCATTTACAATGCATAGAATATTAGAAGCATGGGATTTAGAAATCCATGGGTTGGAGAAGAGATTAGAACTGCAATCACAAATTTGGCAAGCAGTAGCTTTTAATTGCTAATATGATGCATTTAGATAACTTTTTTTTTTTTTTTTTTTGAGAAGGAGTTTCACTCCTGTTGCCCAGGCTGGAGTGCAGTAGTGCAATCTCACTCAGCTCACTGCAACCTCCGCCTCCTGGATTCAAGCGATTCTTCTGCCTCAGCCTCCCAAGTAGCTTGGATTACAGATGCCTGTCACCATGCCTGGCTAATTTTTTTTTTTTTTTTTTTTTTTTTAGTAGAGATGGGGTTTCTCCGTGTTGGTCAGGCTGGTTTTGAACTCCTGACCTCAAATGATCTGCCCGCCTCAGCCTCCCAAAGTGTTGGGATTACAGGCGTGAGCCACCACGCCCTGCCTAGATAACATTTTAATTAAAATGCACCTTCACAAACTTTCTTTCCTTGTCACAGGCATTTTCTTTTGAAACATTTTGCATTAAGCTACTCATGCCTTCCCTGGGTTTTCAGGCAATTTTCTTGTAAATATGGATAAAATAAAATGAAATAAAAATCCCCAAAAGGATGAAAAATTCTGGCCCACCAATACTTTTGACCTTTTCCTCTATACTATAGACATCAACACATGCTATTACAGTTATAATATTCTTTTTTTTTTTTTTTTTGAGATGGTTTGCTTTATCACCCAGGCTGCAGTGCAGTGGCTCGATCTCAGCTGAAGCAATTCTCCTTCCTCAGCCTCCCAAGTAACTGGGATTACAGGTGCCTACCACCACGCCCAGCTAATTTTTGTATTTTTAGTAGAGACAGGTTTCACCATGTTTACCAGGCTGGTCTCGAACTCCTGACCTCAGGTGATCCACCCACCTCAGCCTCCCAAAGTGTTGGGATTACAGGCATGAGCCACTGCAACCCAATTTTTATATATATATATATATCTCGCCTCTGAACCATTTCAAGATTTTTTTATTCATCCTACCATTAATATTTCCTTTTAGGAGCTCTTTGAACCATTTAAAATAACTTCAATATTCTCTTAGGAGCTGGAAATTTCCTTCCAAACAGCCCTTTCCCCTTTATTCCTTTCATCAGATTTCACAGTAGAGAAGGTGTCAAGGAAGGAAGGTGAATTTTAAAAGTCTTCTCTCTACTCTCTTGTCTTTTTAAAATCCCTAGAAATGAAAAGAGGCTTGCTCATGACTTGGAAGCGGTGGGCTGAGGCCTCCCAAGACCATCTGGCTTGTTCCATTGCCAGCCAGAGTGGAGGCGACATTCACACGAACCCAGGAGCTGCAGGGGCGCGTGAGCTGCAGCTGCCTTGTGGCATCCAAGGAGCGCACAGTGAGATTCCGCAGGAGAAATCACGCTTTGCATGTTCTTGAGTACAAGAAACATGTGTAAAGAGGGTTTTTGTTTGTGGGCATGCCAAGGAGAACGACTCGAATATTAAAGCCATCACAACCTTTATTTAAGGGAAAAGAGGACAAGAATGAATATGCTGATAGTTCAGAGATATTTAGGACCTTTGGCAGTTCAGCACTCATCCTAAATTTTTACAAATAGATTTCCGGAGATGAAGCTTTTAAAAGCCTTTTAAAGGAATTTTATTTGTTCTTTTCACGTCGGGAAAAGTGATGAGTATATCTACTCAGGTATGAGAAATGGCCAAGGCCACTCCATGTAATGTTTTACTTATCCTATAGCTACACAAAGAAAATAGAACGAGTGTTGTAGAGGAAAATCTACTAGACCTCAAGCCCGGCTTGAAATCAATTCTGTACTCTAATTCAGACTCTGTCTTTAGCTAGCTGAGTCAGATAAATTATTTAATTTTCTGAACTTCTCGCTTCTCTTTCTTTTTTTCTTTTTCTTTTTCTTTTTTTTTTTTTTTTTTTTTTTGAGACTGGGTCTCACTCTGTTGCCCAGGCTGGAGTGCAGTGGCGCAATCTCGGCTTACTGCAGCTTCTGCCTCACGGTTTCAAGTGATTCTCCAGCCTCAACCTCGCAAGTAGCTGGGATTACAGGTGTGCACCACCCACCCAGCTAACTGGACTTCTCTTTCTTTAAATACAAAAGGAGAGGGCTAAGAGGCCATCCCTCCAGACTAAAAGTTTGTATATTGATGTGTTATCCTCTTTCAATAGTCAGTTTGCTTCTGGTCAAGAATCTTTCAGGGGTCTGTTTGCTCTTGGTCAAGAATCTGAGGTCTAGACTTTTGCTCAGAGTTGCTGAACCTCTCTCCCTTCCCGTTTGTTTTACTCTTCTTGGGATGATCTCTACCTTCTTCTCCCCTCTCCTGTCCCTACCACACCCCATTATACAACCCCATGTGAAATATCAAGGGTGACCATAACTCACTGGTAGGATGGAGAGGGATAAAGACTTCTGAGCAATTCTCACAGACACCTGCTGTTATCTGGTGCTGGCTGTGACTGGCACTGCTAGAGTGAATCTTGATCATTGCTTCTGGCATGGCCACCCAATACCAACTGTTCTTGTTGGCAGTGAAACTTTCAGGACTGCTGCTCCCAGCTGCTTCCTCTTAGAACCTCTTAGAACAGCCAGCTTCTAGGTCTCTGAGCTGCTGGGCAGTTCCTTTACTCATTCCATACTTCCTACAGAGGGCAGCATAAATCACAGTCTCTGCCAAGCATACGGAGTTGGGATCAACACCAGGACTCGGAATTGGCCTGTAGAATTTTTTCAAATTCCCCTAGCTTGGCGTGAGAGTATGGGAGCAAGAATGAACAGGTTAGGCACAGTGGCTCACACCTGTAATCCCAGCACTTTGGGAGGCCGAGGCAGGTGGGTATCTTGAGCCCAGGAGTTCAAGACCAGCTTAGGCAACATGGTGAAACCCCGTCTCCACTAAAAACACAAAAATTAGCCAAGGGTGGTGGCGCACACCTGTAATCCCAGCTACTCGGGACACTGAGGCAAGAGAATTGCTTGAACATAGGGGTTGGAGGTTGCAATGACCAAGATTGTTCCACTTCACTCCAGCCTGGGTGACAGAGCGAGATTCTGTCTCAAAAATATACATATATATATATATGAATGAATAGAGCCCTCAGCATCACACCCGTTGACCTTCACTTGAAGACAGTTCAGCATGGTGGAGTCAGATGGAGCGGGCCTCAAGTCCCATGCCCACCTCCAGCTTAGTAACAGAGTGGTTTTAGGAAAAGTTACTTAACTCCTCTAAGCCTTGGTTTCTTATTTTTCAAGTGGGAATAATAATGATTGCTTCATAAAAACACATGATTATTTTGAGGATTACGTGAGATCATACGTGTTTCATTAGATCCTGTGGACTGACTATCTAGAGGCCATCCACAACTCCCTTTTCCCTTGCCCTCTGAGTCTTCCCTGAAGTCTCCAGAACTAGCTTAACATAAAATGGGGGCTTTACTCTGAAAACTGTGAGTTCCAAAAGATACCCAGTGGTAGAAATACAGTCCCATCTAAACTCCTCCATCACTCATGTGCTTCTCTCTCTCCATCTGCCGCTATCTACAGCGTTCTTCTCTCTTTCTAAAGAATAGTTTCCTCCATTTTTCTGGTCCACACAGGGGAAACATCTCCTGAGCTCAATCTGAATTCAAACGTCTCCCCAGTTTTCAAAATACCTGGGGAGAAAAGGAACTGACTGACACAGCTTTAAATCAGGTGCCCATCTCTAGACCAATCAGCTGTGACCAGGAGCCTGGAGGCACATTGCATAAAATGTCAAGGAGGAATCATGACAAGACTGAGGGGGTGGCAGTTCCCAGGGAAGAGGGCGGGCAGACAATAATAAATGTCTAGGGTGGAGGAATTACGTAAGAAGCATTAAGACTAGATTTCAGCCCTTAAGATTATAGTATAGTTGGGGAAAAGGCACAAACATTGTCTTCAGTTTAAATTTATTTTGATGCTGAGGGGGTTAATGTAGGGAAAAACCAAAACCATCAATAGTGATAGAAAAAAGCTTGTACCTCTTGAGGTCCAATCAGTGAAGTTCAACAGTGCAGTGGTGGAGGTGGAGTGAGAACTTCTCCCATTTTCTCTGGAAGACATCTGCTCCTCAGGACTTTCTGCTCTTATGGAGCTCTAAGACCCATTCCTTCTATTGTATTGAAAGACAGGAAGCAAAAGCATTTATTTAAAAATAAAAAAGTGGCTAGGAGACAGGTCTTGTCAGAGAAGGAAACCATTTAAAGCAGGATCTTTCTGCCCTAGGCAGGAATTAATGGAATGAAGGTGGATTTACTATACCTATGAAAGAGGTTACAAAGTAGAATAAGACAGGATTAAGGAGCATAATTAGGGTTCATGAAAGGAAGATCAAGAAGTTGGGGACAGCCCCAGGAAGCCAGTGGATCTTAGCCCATGGGGTGAAGAAAGTAGAGAAGGGAGGAGTGTTCCTGGAGGGAGAAGAAGCAAAGGAATTGAGGATGTTGTGAACATGGCATATTTGCGGACAGTCACATTGTGCAAGAGAGTGCAGCAGTCCTTAAACTATGAGATTTTCAGTGAAAGCACCCGGAGTACCTATTATACCTAAAATATAGATTTCTCACCCCTGGTGCAGAGGTTTTGATTTCGTTGGTCTGGGGTAGGTCCCAGGATTGAACTTTACTAGGGCTGTGCTGCAGGGGGTCTGCAGAGGACAGCTTGAGAAACACTGGTATCTCCATTGGCACTACCTATTAATTAGACAAAAGAAATGGCTTCTCTTTTGGTGTATGTGTTTGCTGGGTGACAACAGCTAACTACCAGACTATGAAGTCCCCCCGATGGCCCAAGAGAGCTGCTATCAGCCTTTGCCACCAAGTCCACCAATTTGCCAGTGCCTCTTCCAGGGACTACTTTGTACTCTCAGCCTCCAGAGGTGCCACTTGATTACCAGCTGATTTGGCCTTCATCTCACATCCTGTGTGTTTTCACAGGATTACGCCCAGCTCAAGATGCAACAGAATCAGTCTAGATGGTGAATTATTCTTAGACAATGTTGCTGTTTATATGTCTTGCTGATTCATTTACTTGTCTTTCATTATCTAATTATAGTTAATTTTTATACAAACTTAATAATCGGCATTTGTGTAATAGTAAAAGAGTGATTTGTTTACTTTAATCTAAAAAAAGAGGTTATGTGTTTGAAGAGTAAAATGTTTCTATTCCAAACTTCTCAAGAACTGGTACTATTTACTAATTGCATATTCTTTCTTTTTCCTTCTAAGCCACTTTTTATCTTCTATCCTGCAATCCAACCCACATAATTTTCATGAAGAAAGCGGAATGGTGTCATTTTACAACAAGAAAACTGAGTTAAGAATAAGTCCAATCAATTGCCAGGTGTTGGGACTGAAATGGAAGTCTCTTAGTACTCCACCCAAGGATTTTCGTATTAAACAATTATCTTGTCATCATTTTATTTCTGAGTTATTCTCTTTAGTTTTTGTTCTCTTTGATATTCAGAAAAATTGAAAATGCTAATAACATGTGTTCTGGTCCCTTGAATCAGAAATTTCAAGTACACACAGAATGAATTTTCACTTACCCTCCTCCCCTGCGTGCTCAGATTTCTCTCATTCTTCATCCCGTCTGTATTTCTAGATGTTTTTGCAACTATATTTCTCAGAAGCTACCATTTGGGTGAGAAAGGAAATGCATCTACCCTCTGTCTTTATGTTCATTTAATCTAGTGGTTCCCACTCCATCATCACCATGAAGAGTCTTTTGGTCTTATATCTAATTTCCATCTAATCTCTTCTATTAGAAATGTTAGTTCTATCGAGTGATTAACTCTTCCAATAATCAGCAGAAAGAATTATGAAGGCTTAGTCCTCCTGGGTCTAAAGTGCTAGGTAGAATCCTATTTGAAATCTGTGTGTCCTGAGGTTGATCAGGTTCCCTGGTCTATGCTGCCCAAGAACTCACAAAATGAGAAACGGCACTTACTGGCCACCACTAGCTGTGGTAAATCAGCCCAACTGTCCTCACATGTGTACCGTCCTGCTCTAGTCAGGTGAACAGTAGCTATGAACACACCAGTTGATCTCTCGGGTGCTGAATAGTATACATGGAGCCCCCGTCAGGATTTTGTTCTGGTTATTTATGGTTATATAACAAAGTAATCTAAAACTTAAGTGGCTAAAAAACCAATAATTTTATTACATCACAGATTTTGTGGGTCAGGGAATTCTGACAGGGCCCAGCCAGGTGATCCTTCTGTTCCAAGTGTTATTCTGCTAACAGTCTGCAGGCTCCACTCACCCCTCTGCACCTTGACAGATGTATAGAAGGCTGAACTCTGCTGGGACTGTTATCTGGCTTCTCCAGCAAAACAGTCTCAGGGTATTCAGACTTATGTGGCAGGGCTTCCAGAGAAAGTGTTCTGAAGGACAGAAGGTAGAAGTTTCCAGGTCCAGAAATTGCCACAACATCACTTCTGCCATATTCTGTTGATCCAATTACATCACCTGCCTATGTAGTAAAGAATATATAGCCATCTTTAATCCATCACAGAGGTTATTCACTAAACATTTAATAGAAGATGTAATAAGGACCAGGCTCAGTATAAGACTCTGGGAATACAGAGGAAAGTTAACACACTCCTGTAGCCTAGAGGCAAAGCCAGTATGTTGTGTAGTTCCTATTTACAAGCTTTCAGTAATTCTCCAACATAACATGTCAGCAAAACCTAGAATAAATTTTAGAAACAGAGAATTTAAATGAAAAAGAGAGAAAATTTACTGTCTAATAGTCTCCAGTTGCTTGTAATTCAAATGTCTGTTTATCTAACAACACCTGGCATTCAAATAAATCGTGATGTGGCATTGAAGCTTGAAGTGTTAGAGGGCAAAATAAATGGCAAAGATAATGTCTTTGAGGAATAGCTCTTGTGCATGTTAAGAAGAAACTGTAGCCAGAGCTTAGTGATAGAGGGATAAATTCCAAATGGCTTCAGTTCTCATATATAAGGCAAGTGATTAGGCCAGTTATCACCCCTGGCAAACTTGTCAATCACAAATCAGAGAAAGCTCACCCTTGTAACAGAGTGTTAGGATCATGAAGGAAGGGCACAGCATTCATGTGTCATCTTCTTGGGAGCAAAGGAAAATTCATGTTTCTAGTTCAGCAGGCTTCTAGCTAGGATATTGCTTAGCCCTGAAGCAGAGGTGTTAGGTAGAAAGCCACTTAGCTTAATAGACTGATACATCACAATTGTTTAAGGTTTCAGATTTCCAGCAAGTGTTCCAGAGAATATGGTCATACCGTAATAGACTACTGTGCTCTTGAAGCAAAAATATCATAAAGAGATTTTGGTTATGGAGAAACTGGTTTTGGTTCTGCTTTTTAGGCATGTTTTCTTAGGGGCATGGCCATGAAGATCACTGACCTACAAACTGTTCCCTGAATTTCATGTTCTTTTGGGTCTCTGGGCTTTGCTCATGTTGCTGTCTCTGCCTGGAAAACCTAGATCATACTAGAAAAGGGAAAGGAAAACTTGAGAGGTGGTTGGGACCACAGAAATGGCTGCAGGAGCCTAGTAGTTGGAAGCCACATAGTTGTTACCATCAGTGATGCAAATGACAACTGCTGTGGTTTAGAGAAGGGAAAGATAAGTGAGGACTCACGTGGTAGGAAAAGGCCTCCTGTAGCATGCACAAGCTTTAGCTAAACAGAGATGTCAAAGAAAAGAATTCCAGGCTGGCAAAACAGCACATGTAAGAAATGGATGTGGTTCTGGCCAGTGGTTCTGGAGCACCTACTCTATGGCAGGCACTGGCTGGTAACAAGCCCAGTAAGAGAGCGGGATGCATTCGGGAGAACTCAAGGAGATTGGCCCGGTGCCATAGTCTGTGGGTGTTTGAAGAATGTTAGGAGATACGGTTAGCAGCATAGGGATGGCTAAGTTAGGAAAAGTCTTGAGTCCTCTCTACTGAAGTCTTTGAAGCCGGTATTCTTCATTCTAGAAATAGAAATGTCTTTGTTTATTTCAGAGAACTCCCTTTTTTTGTTTTGTTTTGTTTTGTTTTGTTTTTTAAGGAGTCTCGCTCTGTTGTATAGGCTGGAATGCAATGGTGTGATCTCAGCTCACTGCAACCTCCGCCTCCTGGGTTCAAGCAATTCTCCTACTTCAGCCTCCCGAGTAGCTGGGACTACAGGCACACACCATCAAACCCAGCTAATTTTTGTATTTTTAGTAGAGACGGGGTTTCACCATGTTGACCAGGCTGGTCTCAAACTCCTGACCTCAGGTGATCCACCTGCATCAGCCTCCCAAAGTGCTGGGATTACAGGCGTCAGCCACTTTACCCAGCCTATTTCAGAGAACTCTTGATTGATGTCTTTCCAAAAGCAGAATCCATATTTCACAGAAAAAAACCCAGTACCTGTAGGCTACATATATCTCTGTTGTCATCATTGCTAAATATAATTTATATATAGGATCATATGCCTAGTAGTTCTTGATACCAGTCCCTGTACTCTTTTACTTTTCATTTTTATTTATATATTTTTTTGTGATAGACATGGTCTCAACTGCACAGTGTACAAATGGTCTTTAAAATATCGTTAGATTTGTTTGGATGAGCAATTATGAAATTAGGGCTACACTATTTCACATGCTGTGTTTTCCTAAATCATGTTATCAAAATATTCACTTCACTCCAGGAAGATGAGGCTAGAAGAAGGAAGAATAAATGACATGTGTAAAGCAGCCTCCTAAAATTTGAAGAGAAATATAATAATCCTGTATCCTCTCTCCATTTCTTCAAGTATCCCCACTATCTGTCACATAAGGCCTGCCTTAAATCCAGCTTCCTTCATGGTACTATCCCTAACCTTTCCATTCACAGTGATTATTCCCCTCCCTGACTTCCTCATGCTTATACGTCATCATTTAATTCTCATTACTCTTTTTGAGACAGGGTCTTGCTTTGTCGCTCAAGCTGGAGTGCAGTAGCACAATCACAGCTCACTGCAACCTTTACCTCCTGGGCTCAAGTGACCCTCCCACCTCAACCTTCTGAGTATCTGGGACTATAAGCATGTGCCACCATGATTTTTTTTTTTTTTTTTTTTTTTTTTAGTTATGGGGTCTCACAATGTTGTCCAGGCTGGTCTCAAACTCCTGGGCTCAAGCAATCCTCCCATCTCAGCCTCCCAAAGTTTTGGAATTACAGGTGTAAGCCACTGAACCCTGCCTCTCATTACTTCTTAGAAACTAACATAATAAGCATTTTGCAAACAAGTAGTAGGTCCTATATATCTTTTATATTGGTCACAGTGTAGCTAATTAAATAGCCAACATTTACTGGGTATTTAACCATGCCAAGTGCTTTACATGCACTATATGAATTAATTCTCACACTATCCTGTTAGTGCTATCATTACTCCCACTTTACAGATGAGAAAACTGAGACTTAATCAAGATTATATAGGCAGTAAGTAGTGAATGCAAGATTTAAACTCAGATATTCAGATCCCAGAGTCCATGTACTTAGCTACTTCTCGAAATAATATAAATAGCATTTATTGATTATTTAGTGTGTTCCAGGCATCGAGTTAAATGCATTACATGGATTATATATCTATATATGTGTGTGTGTGTGTGTGTGTGTGTGTGTGTGTGTATGGCAAATACTACTGTTGTCCCCATTTTAAGAATAAACTGGCCAGGTATGGTGGCTCACTCCTGTAATTCCACTTTGGGAAGCTGAGTTGGGAGGATCACTTGAGGTCAGGAGTTCGAGACCAGCCTGGTCAACATGATGAAACCCCATCTCTACTAAAAATACAAAAATTTGTTTGGTGTGGTGGCACACGCCTATAGTCCCAGCTTCTTGTGAGGCTAAGGTGGGAGAATCGCTTGAACCTGAGAAGCAAAGGTTGCAGTGAGTCGAGATCACACCACTGCATACAAGCCTGACAGAGTGAAACTCCACCTCAAAAAAAAAAAAAAAAAAAGAGAGAGAGAGAGAATGAAGAAATTGAGAGGTAGTGAGGTTTAATGGGTTTGTCAAGATCAGATAGCTAACAGGGTTTAGAACACAGATTGGGACCAGCTACGACTCTGTCCCACTAAACTGCCACTTAGAATAGTGAGGGTAAAGTATGTAATGAAGGAATTCCTAATGTAGGAATGCCTTCTCTGTACCACATTCTCATTGCTAGAATTCTCTTTCTTCAACCATTTCTTCCATGACAGTTTTCCCGTATCTTTACTGTCCTAGGCTTATCTCAAATAAGGTTTATCTTAAAATATGGTCTTCTGAGCTACAGCAAACAACTCGTGTGGGGTGTTCGAATATGCTACCTTTTATAAAAAGCTAGATCACAAAAAATTGAACTTCGTCCCCCTTGGGCTGTTCCTTTCACCAGATAAAACTATCTTTTGAGAAAAAGACTTTGAGATGGCTTTCAGTGGTACATATATGCAATATACGTACTACTGAAAGACCCTACCCTAAGTATGCTCTCTCAAATGAAATTACAAGGTCCTTAGGCCAGGATCTCTGCCACCCACATTTCCATGCCTTCAGCCCCTAGCACAGAGTGTCATGTCCGTTCCCATCTTCTGCCACATGGTCTCTGAAGGTGACGGAGGTCAGGATTTCCATCTCCACAGGAAGTGAGGGTATTAGGAATGCTTTCCATTGTGAATAACAGAGTATCTATTGATGGCTTAAACAAATGGGTTTATAATTCTTACATAGCAGCAGTCAGGACATACATGGCTGCTGACATTAGTTTAGTGGTTCAATGACGGCAGAGCAGGCATCTCTGTGATTTACTTGGCCTTTTCTTGCTGGTTACAAGTTTGTAGGAAAGTTATCAAGAAAGAGTGAAGGGCTGTGCCAGTCCTGTTTCTTTTAACAGAAAAACAAAAGCTTTCCCCAAAGTATCTCCAGCCAAGTCTCCCTCTGTCTCCCTGGTTACAGCTGGGTCATGTGGCACCACCTGCTGCAAGGGAGGCTAAGAAGTCAGGGAACGGGACTTCATGAGTATACTTTAGTCCTTTCATAACCCATTGCCTGGGGTAGGACACACTGCTGCCCAGAACAAGGAAAAGTAAAGAAGTCCTGGATGTTGGAGGGTAATGGTATACACAGTAGATCATGGAAGTAATCTGTAGCCCGTATACCCCATGTCTAATTTGCTTGAGGAGGAAATTAGTCTTTGGGCAACATATACATCCCATTATAGCCTTCCTCCATAGCCTCAACCAGCTGGTATCCATTCCAGATTCCCAGTAGAACTGAAGCCCAGCCGTGAATAGAAGCCATGAATTCACCTAGTTTCTGCCAATCTCTTTCTCTGTCATGAGGCCAATCATAACTTCCAGCAATCGGAATAGTTATCTCTATTCTTGAACTCAGACTTGACCGCTAAGAACGAGTGCTGTTTGTTGCTCAGAAGCCCTGCATCGTGTCCCATTCTACCAGATCAGACTTCTTGGTTTTGGACTTTGGCCTGGATGGGGTTGTGGTCCTGGCTGGCTTTCATTCAAGTTCTTTTTGCAACATGCTTCCCAGCATGCCTTGAAGCTCAAGCCACACCATTTATGACACATGATAGATTACTAAATAAATTCTTGTTGAATTGGTTTGAATATTTAAATTCCCAGGATGTCAACTGCTGTTACTAACAGCAATGGCCATCTGTCAGAAATGCTATTAAGGAAGTAACCTAATTCAATGAAGATTTGTAGCAAGTCAATTCCAACGTATTAGGCAATATGGTCAAAGATAAATGAAGTTTCATTTTTTTAAAAAGAAACTTTTGAAAGTTCCATATGTCAAATAATGAACCACCACAACAAACAGTGATAAAATAGGACAAGTCTAAATATGGGTTGATCTCGAGCTCTATGGCCAATATACATTGAATATTGATGACTGAGGTTTCAGATAAAGTAAGTAGAAGGAGAAATTCATAAGGCTTATAGAATAACAGGAAAGCAAATATGGCAACAGCATGTATGGCATGTATGACTCTTGGTATCTACATTCAGAAAAAAAGTCTCATCAGAGGAGTGGAAATACATTTCATTACCCTGATAATTTTATTTAATCCATCATATCTCTATAGCTTAGAGTTAAGAAGAATGCTTAACCACAATAACCACATTCCCTGAGAGTCCTGGTATACGTGTATCCCTGTAATTCTGCCAACTTTTGATTTTCTATTTTTTTCTTTAATTGGCTTATTGCATATACATACTACTGAAAGCCATCTCAAAGTCTTTTTCTCAAAAGGTAGTTTTATTTGGTGAGAGGAACAGCCCAAGGGGAACAAAGTTCAATTTTTTATGATCTAGCTTTTTATAAAAGGTAGCATATTCGAATAACTAGAAGCAGATAAATAGGTAGATAGCGTATGTCTTTCATACTCCACAATCAGATGTTTAGCAAGGTTTGACAGGGTTTGAATGGCAATTACATCGAGATTGAGCTCTCTGGCAAGAGCCTGCACTGCAGACATTGTGCCTATGTTGCTAATTGAGGAAATTTTTATATGCTATAGTGACTGGGTGTGCATATGTTAGGGATGTTATTTGGTTATAAAAGTTCAGACGTCCAACTTGCTTTCTTATTGTCTTGAGGGGGTCTCCGAACCTATTTCCATAGGTAGGGCCATAATTTTCCTCCAGGAGAAAGTCAAATAGCTGAATGAATGCTTCATTGAGATCTCAGAGCACCACACCCTGACCAGACATGCAAACTTTGATTGATTTGTAGCAACTTTTGGCACTGTGTTGAAAAGGGTTCTGAGATTTCATCCAGACTCATTGGGAAAGATGGTCTGCTTCATGAATGGGATCTCTCAGGAATGGAGCGAGGGTGTGCAGTGGGAAACA
Source organism: Macaca fascicularis (assembly GCF_037993035.2). Classification (NCBI taxonomy): domain Eukaryota; kingdom Metazoa; phylum Chordata; class Mammalia; order Primates; family Cercopithecidae; genus Macaca; species Macaca fascicularis. The sequence goes on along the minus strand of NC_088381.1, from coordinate 139,191,846 downwards.
TGGATCCATATGCCATCAGTGCTATGGATCAGTGTCACCTCTGAGAGCTTATGAAACCACAGATTGCCATGTTTTAATAAGTCCGGGGTGGGACCTAAGAATTTACATTTCTAACTGGTTCCTAGGCGAGTCTGCTCCAGGAACCGCATTTTGAGAACCACTGCTATAGGTTACAGCAGAAATCATTTTAACCAGGACATTTTAAAAACAATTTTTAACAATTATTTCCAATTGCTCTAGTCATAGAAAAGCCTTGATATGAAGATTTTCTCATTTTAATTAACAAACATCTCACGGAATCACTCGGAAGCGTTAGTGCCCTATAGAAACTGACGTTCTGGATGAGTCGTTTGATATTGATCATTTGAAGTTTAAGGAGATGTTAGCTAAAAACAGCAATTTGGAGTTTAGCCTAACTAATATAGAAAAGCGCTCTCAGTGCCAATTACATACCAGGAAAAGCCGCATTGCAAGCGCTCCCCTGGTGCATGGATCCTGTAATCAGTATACAAGAGGACATCTGTCCTCCTGTTTGCTGGGCCTGTGGGATGGCATTCTGCTCATCTAACAGGCATTAACATAGTTAATAACTTAGTGCATGACAGGCAGATGGAGTTTTACATATGTTATCACATTTACTATATCACCACATTTAATGCTCATATCAATTCATTCTCCAGGTAAGAAAACAGAGGCTGAAAAAGGTTAAATAACTTCCTCAAGGTCATAGAATTTGTAACTGGCATAACTGAGACTTAAATCCAGGCAGTCCACCTCCAGGGCTTAAACTCCTAGGCCCTGCACAAGATTGCAACTGCAGGCCACATTGAATTAAACAAGCATTGGTTAAAGAGCAGAGCCTTGTTTTCATAACACTTGAATCAGACATTAGTTGTTCACAGATGATTTCTCTCCACTTTGATTCTAGAAATGCTATTTTAATACCACCTTGGTTCACCTAGATCTCTGTTGTCCTTACATGGCAAGGACACCCCAATGACCTGTATGGGATCTGCTTCCACAAAAGCTCCACACGTGTCATGCATTGTCAGTCATATCTCCTTTTATTACTTTATTTTATTTTATTTTATTTTATTTTATTTTATTTTATTTTAAGATGAAGTCTCGCTCTTGTCCCCCAGGCTGGAGTGTAATGGCATGATCTCGGCTCACTGCAACCTCCGCCTCCCAGGTTCAAGCGATTCTCCTGCCTCAGCCTCCCAAGTAGCTGAGATTACAGATGCCTGCCACCATGCCCAGCTAATTTTTGTATTTTTAGTGAAGATGGAGTTTCACCATGTTGGCCAGCCTTGTCTCGAACTCCTGACCTCAAGTGATCCGCCCACCTCAGCCTCCCAAAGTGCTGGGATTACAGGCGTGAGCCACCGCGCCCGGCCTCATATCTCCTTTTAAATATGCCAAGGGACTTGGTTATTTAAAGGAATCTACTGGCAAATGTTCTTCTTGGAAAATGAAAGATTTTGTAATTAAAATAATCACCCCATGTTCTGTTTTTTACAAGTCTGATTATATTTTAGCACCAGATTTTTCTTGGCAGGTGGGAGGTGTTTGGTTTGAGTGGGAAGAGTATCGCCCAGAGGAGAATTTAAGAGCCAAAGCTAGAAGCCCATTTGCTATTTTATCCTTTTCCTTCTTGTTCTTCAATCTAAGGGGCAAGATGGGACTTAGACCAGGAGCGAACATGATTGCACTGACCGAGGATTTCTTTGTCTGGGTAGTTGTCACTCCTATGCCAGGAGAGCATTGTCTTGCCCACCAAGACTCCCCACAGTGGTCCCCACCGCAGCCTGCTGGGCACACTGAACCAAATCACCAGCATCTGCAAGGCCAGCATCATTCATGTTTTGGTAAAGATCAAGGAAATGAGAGGAAAGGGTAATCAGAGATTCTCATACCAGAAGCCAAAGAAATCCTTTGTAATTTTTCCACGTATTCATCTAAGGGGGAATTACCAAAAAATTCAATGGCACTTTCTCACAGAGGGTTCTCATCTTGGGAATCTTAATGGAATTCTTCTCACACATTTGAGTTTGCCTGGATTTGTCTCTGTGTACTTAATTGATTCACAGAGCCATTTTGTGTTGTGAAAACTCTGGGATCATGAATAGGGAAGGGGCGGGAAGACAATCCCAGACTAAAGCCTGGGCTCCTGGAATAATTGCTCTGTGGCATTGGCTTCTTCATGAATCTTCACATATTTAAATTATGTTTAAAAACCCGAAAAGCTCTCTCTAATGCCTGAGCCGTATATAGATCAATGCTTCTCAGACTTGGCTTGAACCACACTCTGACCCTCCCACTCTCCTGATGTCTGTGGGTCATGGAAGGAAATCCGCGACATATCCTTCTCCAAGTCTTCTATTTTAGCTAAAAAATTCCCATAGATTTTGCACCCCTGCTTTGGGCCTTGGAGTGTGAGTTACCCTAGCACAGGAAAATGGTCACAGGTTGCGCTTCCACCAACTGAGCTGTCAGATTAACCCTGGATCATCTAACTCTAGCTTTGAGGTCACATGTGAGGCCAAATGTCTCAAGGTCATAGGTCTATTACATTTACTTAGAGCAGTAAAAGTAACCGGACTGGTACCATCAGAATTATGAACTACAGATCTTTTCTCAAATATGAATGGATACACTGAAATCAGTGTAAGTTCTACTGATTATGGTAAGGGTAGAGGGAGAGCATGTGTATAACTTTAGCCTGATAGAAGGATTTATAAACATTCAGATGTCAGGCCTGGTGTGGTGGCTCACGCCTGTAATCCCAGCACTTTGGGAGGCTGAGGTGGGTGGATCATTTGAGGTCAGGAGTTCGAGACCAGCCTGGCCAACATGGTGAAACCCCGCCTTTACTAAAAATACAAAAGTTAGTCGGGCCTGGTGACGGACGCCTGTAGTCCCAGCTACTCAGAAGGCTGAGGCAGGTGAATCGCTTGAACCTGGGAGACAGAGGTTGTAGTGAGCCAAGATCGCACCACTGCACTCCAGCCTGGGCAACAGAGCAAGACTTCGTCTTAAAAAATAAGTAAATAATTAATTAATTAATTAAAAAATTCGGACATCATAAAATGAGGGTTAAAGGGGAGAGAATATGTATGTGATGGCCATATTCTGCCACCTTAAATCTGTGGAAATGTTTTTTACAAGGCATGGGAGTGGGGTATGGAGAGAGCATGTACAAAAACATTTTAACTCTTCTCAGGGATCATCTCGGTGGCAGTAGGATTGGTATTGTTACACTGAGTCTGTTGTGTATTAGGTGGGATGAGGCAGTAGAACCCTGGGAAAGGCACCGCTCAGATATGCTGCCTTTGGGAGCATAGATGAGTGATAGACCCAGCTTCCATGCTCTGGAACCACCCCCTCGACCTACTGAGTTGGCACTCGGGCCATGCCCCCAGGGCTGCTCCCAGCCATTGAATGAGCAGAGCAGTACGTTAGTGCAGATCTGCTCCTACCGGAGGCAGGACTTCTGCAGCAGGTGACTGTGGCTGCAGGAGTTCCCCTCTGCCTGGCCAAAGGTTTCTTAGAACTGAGCTGCAGTCTAGGGCTCTTCCTATCCACATACTTCCCTTCCTCGGTCCCTTTCTCAGTGTTAGACTTGCATTGCATCCCTGCTATTCTTGTTTCCTTCCCTTTGCCCTTCCCAGACACTTCCCTATGAAAAGCTCTTACATGGTTATTCCCATCTTGGTGTTTGCCTTTTCAAAGACCCAAAGCAACATAAAAACAGATGGGCAATTACGAGATGTTCTAATTGCTAGGATTCTCAGTATGAAAGGGTTATACATATAATATGGAATAAGTTAAGTAAAAAGCCTGAGTCCTAAATGTGACTTGGAAGGAGCAGCATGAATTCATGAGGTTGTTTGTTTGTTTGTTTTTTGAGACAGGGTCTTACTCTGTTGCCCAGGCTGGAGTGCAGTGGTATGGTCATGGCTCATTGCAGCCTCGACCTCCTGGGCTCAAGTGATCCTCCTATCTTCAGCCTCCCAAGTAGCTGGGACTACACATGTACCACCACACCCAGCTATTTTTATTTTTTATTTTTTGTAATATGGTATGTTGCCCAGGCTGTTCTCAAACTCCTGGCCTCAAGTGACTCTCCTGCCTCGGCCTCCTGAAGTGTTGGGATTACAGGTGGGAGCCACGACACTCTGCTGGTATTTTATCTTTAAATATCAGCCAGCCTCCGGGATGGTCCCCAATGCTTCTCTCCTTTTCACGTTCATGTCCTTATGTCATTTCCTCCCCCTCCCCTAACCTGTGTAAGCAATAGGACATCATGGGATTGACAGGGTGTGACTTCCAGTGCTGGATTATAAAAAGCACTGTGGCTTCTGTGTTGTTCTTTTTGATCACTTGGTTCTGGGGACATTAGGGCATTCAAGCAGCCCTGAGGAGAGATCCACATGGTGAGCCACTGAGGGCCTTGCCAAGAGCCAGCACCAACATGCCAGGTTTAGAGTGTACCACCTTGGAAGTGAATCTTCCGTCCAGTCAAGCCTTCAGATGACTTCAGAACCATCCATGTAAACCTCTCTTGGATTTCTGACCCACAGAAACTGTTGGAGGTAACAAATATTTATTGTTGTTTTAAGAAGCTATGTTTTGAGGTAATTTGTTACACAGCACTAACACACACACACACACACTTACAACTTTGTTAATTGAAAAGGCCTAAAATCAATGTCCTACCCAGTCAAAATGGGCTCCATTAGAGTTTAGATCATGGTCTTGAAATATCTATTCACTGTGAAAGCAGCCAGGCCTTCTTAAAGCAGTGACTTACGGTAGGAAATGTGCCAAATGAACCTGGAATGTGCTGTTATTCCAAATAGTTCTCTCAAAAGGACCCAGGAACCAACTTGAAATGGCATCTACTAGCCCAAGATGGCAGGATTTGAGCTTCAATAATGACAATAACTGCAGTGGGTTGAAATCCTGTCAAATATGTTTAAATCCATGAGTCCAAAATGCTATTTAAAAATAATTGGTCACCTTTGGAGGTTGATGGGGAACTAATTGATTATCTTGAAAACTGGTTAAAAAAATAGCAAGCAAGCGTTTACTGGCATTTTCTATATAAATTGTACCACTGGATTAGTAGATGAAGGAAACATCTCTTTATAAAAGTATTTTAGGCTGGGCACGGTGGCTCATGCCTGTAATCCCAGCACTTTGGGAGGCCAAGGCCGGTGGATTGCTTGAGCTCAGGAGTTCAAGACCAGCCTGGCCAACATGGTAAAACCCCATCTCTACTAAAAATACAAAAATTACCTGGGCATGGTGGCAGGCACCTATAATCCCAGCTACTGGAGACTGAGGCAGGAGAATTGCTTGAACCCAGGAGGCAAAGGTCGCAGTGAGCCACGATTGTGCCACTGCTGCACTCCAGCCTGGGTAACAGAGCAAGACTCTGTCTTAAAACAACAACAACAATAAAATGATTTTAGCTAATAAATGAAAAAGAAATGATAGAATTAGAACATCGCCACTTTGTAACCCCCAATGAATTAATGGATTTAAGCATTATCAACAGTTTCTAACATCACAGACGGACAAACATGTGCCTCCTGATTGAAAAAACAGAACATCACCTGTAGTCTTGCCAGGGAGATCAAACTGAAGTCCACTTAACCTCTGGATCCAGCTGTCAATTTGCAGGAAATAGAGGACAGAAGCATCTGTTGAACTGCACCATGAGGATACACTCAGCAAAGGCCAAACTATGGAAAACGATACAGGTCAAACAGCCTGTATTCTTTAACAGGTAAATTGTAAGGAAAAGAAGGGGCCGAAGAGGAAAACTTTACATTGAAAGAGACTTAAAAGAAACAAAATTTTAAAAATGGGCAGGAATAAACTACAGTCTTTAAGAGTGCATATTTTAGTGATAAAATGACAAAGAAACAGAATGAAGTGATTCCTATAAAACGGTGGTTCTCAAGCTTTAAGTTTTCATGAAAATCACCTGGAAAAAAATGTAAACATGGATTGCCGAGCTCCACTCCAAGAGTATTTTATTTCTTAGGTCTGTGATGGGGCCCAATAATTTGCTTTTCTATCAAGATTCTAGACATTTTGAGAACCACTGCTATAAAAGGTGGGATAGTGATTTCTTGGGATGGAAGGGTAAGGATGGAGGGAAGGGACTATAGCTGAGACAGGATATGTGGAGGGGCTTCCGAGATAGCTGTGCTAGTTCTATTTCTTGACTTTGGTGTTGGTTATAAGAAAGTTGGACATGTAATAATTCATTAGGCTATACATTTGTTTCATGTATCTTTTGTATCTGTTTTTTCTGTTTGTTTGTTTGTTTTAGACGGAGTCTCATTCTGTCACCCAGCCTGAAGTGCAATGGTGCAATCTCAGCTCACTGCAACCTCTGCCTCCCAGGCTCAAGCCTCCTGCCTCCACCTCCTGAATAGATGAGATTACAGGCACGCACCACCAGGCCCAGTATTTTTAGTATTTTTTGTATTTTTAGTACAGACGGGGTTTCACCATATTGCCCAGGCTGGTCTTGAAATCCTTACCTCAGGTGATCCACCCACCTCGGCCTCCTAAAGTGCTAGGATTACAGGTGTGAGCCACTATTCCCGGCCTTTTGTATCTGTTTTATTTTTTAAATAATAAGTTTAAAAATAAATATTCTGCAAGATTAAACAAATATAGATTTAAATTTTTACAGTCCAATTGAGTGACTTCCTCATGTTCCAAAATCAGGAAGTAGGTGTGGGACATCTATCTCCGTATTGCATACACAGTCTGGATTCTAGTTGTAGACTCCATATGGGCTGTCATACACCCTACTACACAAATGAGAGAAATCCCTGGGAAATGGAACAGTCTCACACATGAGAGACATCTCTGACAACTTATTCATAACTGAGTACTTCTCATTTATCTTTACCAGTAAGTGATATTTCTGAAGCACCAATGAAAATGAAGTCCTGAAGTCCTGTGCTCAATATGAAATGTTGGAAGTTAGAAAGAAAAAAACAAAACGTGGATCCAATCTCAAGGCACTTTTAGTTTAATGGGAAGAAGTGGATTATTTTAAAAGCTACAAATAAAGTTACATAGAAGTAGCAAAGTTGATATAGTTTCTGTTGCTCTCTCCCATATATTTTATTTTACAAATTTATAAGATTATCAATTTGGAAGCCATGTTTATAACCTACGTTCAAAAATATTCTTAAAATATTTATTAAAAAAGTTCTAGCGAAGTCTTTATGATAACATCTTTACAGTATCTTATTTTTATTTCATCTTGCTTCCTTTGTATTACCATCAAATATTTATTCAGTACCTTCTCTTTGCAAGATAATGTATTGAGGGTTTTACAATAGCTTGTTATTAAATTAAAATAAATAACCTAGCCATATTGCCATTTGGCTAAGGGGCATAATGTTAACATTAAGTGATAATTTTCCTATCTTTTGCATCTCTCCTACTTCAGTGTCAGCAAGATGATCACAGTGTTCAGCTTTTCATTTTCTTTGTATTTCTTCTCTTTGAAGTTGGTATTACATGGACAATACAATTGCTGTGAAATTGTGTAGCTGCCTCCAGAATGCCAGTACCTCCGAGGAATGACCAGGAATTGATAGTTTATATACTAAGGACCTCCTTTATGGTTTTTAACAACTTTTTTGGATCACACCTTTGAGAAATCAGATGAGAGATATAGACTTGAAACTCAAAAGATGCCCTAATGCTCCCGCAAAATTTCATGACATTTCTAAGCTGTTTGCCAGCATGCATGCATTTCCCCTTGGGTTCAAGGACCGGTTAGAAAATATCTAGTTTCGTTATGCCATACCATGCAGAGTGTCGGGAACAGAAATATGGAAACAAGTTGTATCTGTTTTCCAGGAGCTTTCACATTCAGTGAAGAACAAATTAGACAAAAATGTTTTATTATGATGAGATAATTTTTTTTTTTTGAGACAGGGTCTTGTGCTGTCGCCCACGCTGGAGTGCAGTGGTGCAATCACACTCACTGCAGCCTTGACCTCCCCAGCTCAGGTGATCCTCCCACCTCAGCCTCCTGAGTAGTTGAGAGTATAGCTGTGCACCACCACGCCCAGCTAATTTTGTAATTTTTTTGTAGAGACGGGTTTGCCATTTTGCCCAGGCTGGTCTCAAACTTCTAGATTCAAGCAATCTTCCTGCCTTGGCCTCCCATAGTGTTAGGATTACAGACGTGAGCCACCATGCCTGACCAGATAATGTTTTAATTGAACTATATATGGATAAAAGTATTTTGGTAAACGACACTGTTATTTTTATATGTTTATGCCTTTTTCCAAATAAAATGCCTTAGAGCTCTTTATAAATCATATTATCCAGATGGAAAAACAAGGAAAAAAGAGATCCTGAGTTTGCCAAATATGACTCAGCAAGTCAGTGACATGCCTAGAAATAGAAATGAGAAATGAAAGAAGTTTTCAACAGTCTACCTTGAAACAAGCAATCTCTGCACTTGCTCAGCAGTGCAGTTGAAAGAGAGGTAACTCTGACACTGTAGGAGGAGGAAGCCAGTGAGTCAGCTCAATGTGGAAACCATGTTTGAAGAGAGCCCTCCTGTGTAGAACACTGCAGAAAAACTCTGACTCCATGCCTTAGTCACTTCCTCCCTTGTGGCTGGAGAGCCATTGTCAGAGGCATTTAAACCAGAGTGACTCCATCTTGAATAGGGGCTGGGTAAAATAAGGCTGAGACCTGCTGGACTGCAGTCCCAGGAGGTTAGGCATTCTTAGTCACAGGATGAGATAGGAGGTCACAAGATACAGGTCACAGGCCAGATGCAGTGGCTCACACCTGTAATCCCAGCACTTTGGGAAGCCGAGGGGGGGGTGTGGATCACTTGAGGTCAGGAGTTTGAGACCAGCCTGGCCAAAATGGTGAAACCCCGTCTCTACTAACAATACAAAGAGTAGCCGGGAGTGGTGGCACAAGCCTGTAATCCCAGCTAGTGGGGAGGCTGAGGCAGGAGAATCACTTAAACTCGAGGTGGAGGTTGCAGAGAGCCGAGATTGCACCATTGCTTTCCAGCCTGGGCGACAGAGCGAAACTCCATCTCAAAAAAAGGAAAAGAAAAGGGAAAAAAAAGACAAAGGTCACAAAGACCCTGCTGATAAAACATGTTGTGGTAAAGAAGCCAGCCAAAACCCACCAAAACTAAGATGGTAACGCAAGTGGCCTCTGGTCGTCCTCACTGCTCATTATATGCTAATTTATAATGCATTAGCATGCTATAAGACACTCCCACTGGCACCATGACAGTTTACAAATGCTATGGCAACATCTGAAAATTACTCTATATAATATAAAAAGGGGAGGGATCCTCAGTTCCATCCAGGAAATCTCTGCCTCTTTCCAAGAAAACACATGAATAATCCATCCTTTGTTTAGAATATAATCAAGAAATAACTATGAATATACTCAGTTGAACAGCCCATGCTGCTGCTCTGCCTATGGAACAGCCATTCTTTTATTCCTTTACCTTCTTTTCTTTTTTTTTTTTTTTTGAGATGGAGTCTCGCTCTGTCTTCCAGACTGAGTGCAGTGTTGTGATCTCGGCTCACTGCAACCTCTACCTCCTGGGTTCAAGCGATTCTCCTACCTCAGCCTCCTGAGTAGCTGGGATTACAGGCACACGCCACCACACCCAGCTAATTTTTGTATTTTTAATAGAGACGGGGTTTCACCATGTTGGCCAGGCTGGTCTGGAACTCCTGACCTCAGGTGATCCCCCCGCCACGGCCTCCCAAAGTGCTGGGATTATAGGCGTGAACCACCTCACCCGGCCTATTTCTTTATTTTCTTAGTAAACTTGCTTTCATTTTATGGACTTGTCCTGAATTCTTTCTTATGTGAGGTCCAAGAACCCTCTCTTGGGGTCTGGACGGGGACACCTTTCTGGTAACACCCGGCCAAGCTTTATGCAACTGCCTATCCTGTCACCTGCATTTTCTTTGTCCTATGAGACAGAATCTGTCACTTCTGAATTTTTAGAACAGCTTCACTTCCTGCAGGTGGACCAATTGGGTGGAGGTGGAAGGTGAAGCTCGTAAACTCTGTCCTGCAGTCTTTGGGGGAAGTTTGTCATGCTGGCTTGAGAGCCCTGCCAGTGCCCTGGTGTGTTTCTGTCTGCAGGACCTGGCCTAGGGCCTGGCTCACATGTGGATGCTTAAGAAAGGTATGTTGTGAAATCGAGGCAATGCTTCATGACAGGTAAAGTCATAAAATCATGTAATCTGTGAAAGGAAAATAAATCTTGGAACCCCAAAATCACTAAGCCAAAGGGAAAAGTCAAGCTGGGAATTGCTTAGGACAAACCTACCCTCCATTCTATTCCTAAAAAAATAGCTACTAAGATTTTTTAAAAGCTACATACCTCTGTCACAAGGAATTTCCTCGTAGAGAAAGGACAGAGAGAACTAGAACTCACGCCTCTGCTCACTGAGATAAATACATATCTGGTTGCCTCCCTTGGAAAAGCTAATCAGCAACTCAGAAGAATGCAGCTGTTGGTCTCTTACCTTTGACCTGGAAGCCCCTCCCTGCTTTGAGTTGTCCTGCCTTTCCGGATGGAACCGATGTGCATCTTTCATATGTTGATCTCATGTCTTCCTAAAATGCATAAAACCAAGCTTTACCCAGGCCACCTTGGACACATGGAGTCAGGACTTCCTGAGGCTATGTCATGGGCATGCCTCCTTAACTTTGCAAAATAAACTTCCTAAATTGACTGAGACCTGTTTTAGGTATTTGGGGTTCATAAATCATACTTGCCAGAATGTGTTAGAGTTGTGTGCCTAGTATTCTCTGCTAAATTGTGGTTTCCTAAAAGGCAAATATGACTTTCATTTATTTCTGAATCCTTAATACCTAACAGATGACCTGGAGCACAGTAGATAGTTGCCCAACAAATTAATGAACGAGTGAATGTAGAATCATGGAGGGTCTATATTATGCTAGTTCTTCTTTAAAAAAAAAAATTAGAGATAGGATCTCATTATGTTGTTCTGGCTGGTCTTGATTTCCTGGGCTCAAGTGATCCTCCAGCCTCAGCCTCCTGAGTGCTGGGACTACAGGATTGAGTCACCATACTTGCCTTCTATTGTTGATTTGGGTTTGGGGAGAAGGAGTTGTAGAGAAAAAAGATTCAAACCAAATTGTTAAGGACATTTTCGCTAGCCTAGTTATTATTGTTTTAAAAATTCAAGCAGCAACCAAAAGTACAAAGTATTAAGTAATACACCAAAATTGCCTGAATCCAAAACTAACCATGATGAAAATGTGGTTAATATCATTTCAGATATCTTTTAATGTACAAGTTAACAGATAATATTTTTAAGTATTAAACTGTTCCATTCTAATTTCTTTCTTAACTGGTTCCTCAGTAGCCTTCCACCCTTAGGGTTGACTTACTGAGTTATGAGGCTTATTGTTCTGGTAAAAAACAGGTACTACTTGCAACAGGGAACACTGATCACAGCTAACTTCCTTGACCTCTTAATTTCAAACAAGAAAATATTCATGAAAGACAGACACGCTCAAGAGAGAAAATGATCCTTAAGCTATATTACCTTCTCCTTTAACATCAGGACTAGCTCTGGAGGGCTCTGACCAGTTTCTTCCCTAGCATAGAGTGGACCTCCCTCCTGCACAGCTCATGCCACGAGGCCAGCTCCTCTAGGAAGAGCATGTCAGAAGAAGGACGTGCTACAGATGAAATGGAAACCCCACACCTGCCCCTTCTGGCTGCAGGAACGGAAGGATCAGAGACGGGTTGAGGAGCTTAGACACAAGGTTCTGGTTTTTGACCTCCCTTAGAACCAAACTTGGTTGCAGGAAAGGAGGAAAAGGAGTTTTTCTTCTCTCTTCTCTTCTCTTCTCTTCTCTTCTCTTCTCTTCTCTTCTCTTCTCTTCTCTTCTCTTCTCTTCTTTCTTTCTTTCTTTCTTTCTTTCTTTCTTTCTTTCTTTCTTTCTCTTTCTTTCTTTATTTGTCTCTTTCCTTCCTCCCTCCCTCCTCCTTCCCTCCCTCGCTCCCTCCTTTCTTTCTTTCTTTTCTTTCTTTCTTTCTTTCTTTCTTTCTTTCTTTCTTTCTTTCTTTCTTTCTTTCTTTCTTTCTTCCTTCCTTTCTGTCTTCCCTCCCTCCTTTCTCTCTCTCTCTCTCTTTCTTTCTTTCAACAGGGTCCTGTCTCCCTGGCTGGGATGCAGTGGTATGATCATAGCTCATTCAACTTCCGGGGCTCACTTGATCCTCCTGCCTCAGCCTCCTGAGTAGCTGGGACTACAGGTGCACACCATCAAGCCCAGATAATTTTTGTATTTTTTGTAGAGATGGGTTTTTGCCATTTTGCCCAGGCTGGTCTTGAACTCCTGGGCTCAAGGGATTCACTTGCCTCAGCCTCTCCAAGTGCTGGGATTACAGGTGTGAGCCAGGAAAGGGAGTCTTAAAGCATTCATATAGCTAAAGGAAGTGCAGGAACTCAGAACTCAAGAGCTTCCCCCAAAAACGCTGCAAGGAGGTATCAGTCTCTAGCATAGCCCTGCACTTCCCCACCTTCAATGTGGCACAAGATAATAGTGCAGCAGCACTAACTATCTACAGATAACTAAACAAACTATCTACAGGTAATTGAACTATCTACAAATATGTAGATAATTTAACCTGAGGTAGTGTTTCTCATCCCCCCCCCATGACTTGTATGTGGCCTTCAGAGGACCCAGAGGCTCTTGCATGTCTGAGGGCAGAGAATGCAGAGATGTTGATAGGGTTGGCAGACAGGCAGAAGCCTGAATGTAGAGATGAATGGCCAGGACCATAAACTCCAGTGGCAGGTGTCTCAGAAGCCATCAGTCCAGCACATTGCCTAGAGCAGCTAGTTCACAGCAGAGATCAATGATGATGGGAGAATTGAGCATGGATTTGATGATGGGAGGATTGAGCATGGATTCGAGGACCTTGTCCTCCTGTCCCTACTGATGCTACTATGATGTTATATAATCCACCTTACCCCATAAAGGCAGACTCTACCTAGGAGAGGAGCAAGGAGAAGGAGAGGACATTCAAGGGACTGAAAACTTACCTCAGTGAACTCCTGACTTCATTCCATTAACTTTAACAAATTGCCATAAAATTTGGCCCCCTTTTTCCTTGTATTCCAGCCACCAAAACAACCATTGCCACATGGCTGAAGGAGCTTGCAAAGAATATCGGAACATTCATTTATTTATTTTTCCTTGATTCTGCATTGCATAAAAATTATTTTTCTAACAGAATTTGAAAAAGACAGTGTTTTTTCTTTGTATATATTAGTATAGTAAATGTATAGCCCAGCCCAGTTATATACAGGTACAGTATATATAGAGAAATATAAACAATCATATCAACATGTGATCATGTTATCTATACCCATCAGGGTTGCACTTAACAGAAGTACTCTTGTAGTTTAAGTAGGCAGCGCGTTGGGTACAAATGCAATTATGGAAGTGCTGGTGGAGTAGGCTTCAGGCTTGGGCTTTTAGAAATGACTCCCAGAATAACCCTGCAGAACTGATGTGTCGGGCAGCGTCTACTTCTGCCACAGTCAGGAATCTGTGGAACAGGAAGCTACTGTCCCAAATTCAGCCTCTAGGATTATGCCATTGTGGTAGGCCGAAAAGAGCCCTCCAAAAGGTACCCATTTTTTGATTCCTAGAACCTGCGAATATTACCTTGTGCATAAACAGGGTCTTTGCAGATGTGATTAAATTGAAGATCTTGACATAGGATTATCCTGGATTATCAGAGTGGGTCCAAATGCAATCACGTGTATCTTATAAGAAGGAGGCAGAGGAATGTTTGATACTGATAGAAAAGGAGGCTGGGTGCAGCGTCTCACTTCTGTAATCCTAACACTTTGGGAGGCTGAGGCTGGCGGATCACTTGAGGCCAGGAGTTCGAGACCAGCCTGGCCAATATGGAGAAACCCTGTCTCTACTAAAAATACAAATATTAGGTGGATGTGGTGGTGGGTGCCTGTAATCTCAGCTACTCAGGAGACTGAGGCACAAGAATCGCTTGAACCCAGGAGGCAAAGGCTGCAGTGAGCCGAGATCATGCCGTGGCACTGCAGCCTAAACAACAGAGCAAGACTGTCTAAAAAAAAAAAACCAAACAAATAAAAACCAAAAACAAACAAACAAAAAAACACTGATAGAAAAGGAGAAGGTGATTGAAGATGGAGGGAGAATGATGGGAGAGTGATGTGGCTGCAGACCAAAGGGTGCTGGTAGCCACAAGAGGATGGAAGAAGCAAGGGATGGATTTTCCCCTAGAGCCTCTGGAAGGATCCTGGCCTGGCTGACACCTTAATTTCAGCCCAGGGATACTGATTTTGGACGTTTGGTCTCCAGAACTGTAAGAGAATAAATTAAAGCTGCCAAATATATGGTTGTTTGTTTCAACTGCCATAGGTAATTAATACACCACCTCAGTGTAATCTGGGCACTAGGAAGCCACCACTTCAGTGATGGCTCCAGGAACCATAGGGTTACGTTAGCTTCAATCCAAGAGTCAAGAAGCCCCACCAGAACTATGGACTCCAGAGCCATGGCATAACTCTTGGAGCTCCAGCACCGATGGCTCACTTGCCATCATCTTTTCTTCACTGAACTGCTGAATTCTAGTCTCACAAAAGTGCATCTGACTGGTGACAACTGAATCTCCTTGAAATAAAAGCTGCAAGGGACTCTGGAAATATAGACACAGGAAGACACAGTAGACTAAGATAGAAGAGACGTTAAATAAGCCAATCAATTGCATCTACATGAGATACATGCTATTTTTAGTAGACTATTAAATTTACTACTACTTAAAAAAGGAAGAAGAAATTAAGGTAAAATAGAAAAGAGCCAAACTTCAGATAAATATATCTTTACCACTCAAATATATTACTTTCTAAGAGTTCCTTACAATTAAGGAGAAAACAAACTTTTTTTTTTTTTTTTTGAGTTGGAGTCTTGCTCTGTCACCCAGGTTGGAGTGCAGTGTCATGATCTTGTCTCACTGCAATCTATGCCTCCTGAGTTAAAGCAATTCTCCTGCCTCAGCCTCCCTGGTAGCTGGGATTACAGGTGCACACCACCACACCTGGCTAATTTTTGTATTTTAGTAGAGATAAGGTTTCACCATGTTGGCCAGGCTTGTCTGGAACTCCTGACCACAAGTGATCCACCCTCCTTGGCCTCCCAAAGTGTTGGGATTACAGGCGTGAGCCACCGTGCCTGGCCAGAAAACATTATTTTTAAAAAAGACAAAACATAACAGGTTGTAGTGTTCATAAACACATTTCAATTTTAGATATTTGGACTTTGTAGTATACATTCATAACTTCTTCCCAATTATTTTCCTAATACTACTCAATTTTGACCATATTAATTTTACCATCTTAAAGTTTTAATATTTGCATTGCATTCACTTCTATAGCATAAATCCCATGTGATTTAATGATAATTTAATATTCTTTTATCCTGCCATTTCCATTTCTTACTTCTTTATTTTGATTCACCTCCTAGTTGCCTGCATTACAGCTATATCAACAAGGCATTTTTTCAAGAGGGATGCATGGTAATGTATTCCCTGAATTCTTGCATGCTTGAGACTCTCCACCTGTAGCCTTCATACTGATCATCTTCATACCGATAATCTGGATAAAATTCTAAAGTCAGAAGTCTTTCCCTCTGAACTTGGTAAATATTTTTTTGCTGTCATCTAGCATTAAGCATTGTAACAGTTTCCTTTCTTTTGTTTTCCCCCTCCATTCCTTCCTTCCTCCCTCCCCCTAGCGCCCACTTTCAACTATAGTTTACCCACTCATTGCCTGACTGACTGGATTCTATTCTTGAGGCTTTCAAAATTTCTGGCAAGAAATTGTATTTCTTTCCTTGTTTGGTTGCTGCTAATGAAAACTGTATGTTGGTTGGTAAGTTTTTTTAAAAAAAAATGTGTTTCTTTTGTTTTAGAGAGGGCAGGTTTTATTATTTGCATATTAATCTGGAAACCAGTTCTTCTTCTTGTCTTTATCTTCTTGTCTTATCTTCAAGGACTAGTTTGGAGGATTAGTGTTAGAAGCTCCATTTGGTAGCCAGGTCCTGGGGCTCCTCTTGGTCATAAGTGTTGAAGATGCACAAAGCCAGAATGTCCCTACAGGCTGGTTCTCTCAGCTAGTACAGAATACGCTCCTGTTGCAAGTAGCAACTTGAGAAATGGCCCTTATATATCTGAAAATAGCTCTCCTGTTTCCACTGTCTTCACGTTTTGAAGCTAGGTGTTTCCAGATCCTTTCCACAATATCTCCATCTTCATCATTTCTGTTTATCACCATCCCTGTTAAAATGCAATTCCCTGCACAGAACACTGCAGCTGTGGTCTCATTAAAGCAGGGCCCAGCAGGTCCTGGCCTTCCTTGGTTTTGGACCCTCTAAGTTTATTAATATGGCTCAAGGTCATGTCAATGTTTTTGACAGCCATGTTTCACCATTTACCCATTATATTCTGTAACTAAAACTGCTAAATCTTTTTTTTTTTTTTTTTTAACATGTGTTGCTGTTAAGCTGTCTAGCTCCCATCTGGTATTTGTGTAGCTACTTTTATTCCCTTGTTGTTTGTTGTTTTGTTTTTAGACCTTCAGTTATTCTTTCCACTTAAGTTCATTATTTCAAATTCTGTCTGTCATTATGGACTGTGGCTATTTTGGATAATAATGTTATTATCTGATGCATTGGCTATAGCTTCATGTCATAAGAGCATCACCAGTGTCCTCATCTAGCTAGTTGTAACGGTTTTGGAGTCCATCAGGCATAGGTTTAAGTTCTGGTTCCTCTACTTATTAGTTATGTGATGTCAAACAAGCTAAATTGCTCATTCCAAGCCTCGGTTTTCTCATTTATGAAGTGATGATAAAAAATAATACCTACATTATAGAATTAAAGTGAAGAGCTTAGCACTGTGCTTAGCATGTTAGGCACTTAATAAAAAGTAATTATTGTTAGCATTATTGATTAAAATGCTAAAAAGGAGCTGATAGAAAAGAGCCCCTTGGCAGGCCCTTAGAAATTCCCCCAAGGCTTACATTAACTCTATAACCAACAACCTTTGGGGATGGTCTTAACAGTTTTGCATCTATTAATGGCATCATCAAAGAATATTTATTTTGTTTGCAAGGTTATAATGAAAGATGTGACAAATACGTTGCTCAAATCCAGGTGAACTCTACTGTAGCATTCCATTAACAGCCTACAGAAAAGGAAACAAGGTTGGTCTGCCTTGCTCTCTCCTGGGGAACTCTTGCTTGCTGGTCTCTGGGGTTCACTGCTTCCCTTTATAGGAGCTAATGAGTAATTTGTTCAGCAGATGTCAATCTCGCTAACCTACAGAGGTTGTGTAGTAGTCCATTCTCACACTGCTAAGAGTGGGTAATTAAGTAAAGAGTTTTAATTGACTCACAGGTAAAAGTGAGTAATTAAGTAAAGAGGTTTAATGGACTCACAGTTCTACTTAGCTGGGGAAACCTCAGGAAACTTACAATCATGGCAGTAGGCAAAGGAGAAGCAAGTACCTTCTTCACAAGGCAACAGGGGAGAAACAGCATACAAGGGAAGCTGCCACTTTTAAACCATCAGACCTCATGAGAACTCCCTCATTATCATGAGAACAGCATGGGGGAAACCACCCCCATAATCCAATCATCTCCCACCAAATTCCTCCCTCAACTCTTGGGGATTACAATTCAAGATGAGATTTAGGTAGGGATACAGAGCCAAACCATTTCAGGTGGTTTTCCCAATAGGGTTCAACACAGTGCCGCATCCTGGGGAAGAGAGGGAGGTAGGATGCTGGAGGCCTTGCCACCTCTGTGATACCCAGAGCATCTTTACTTTGACCAGTTTTCTATGCTTGGTTCCCATATATGGATGCAGACTATATTTTGTTGTTGTTATTATTTTTGAGACAGGGTCTCGTTTGTCACCCAGGCTAGAGTGCAGTACTGTGATTATGGGTCACTGCAGTCTCAACCTCCTGGGCTCAAGTGATCTTCCCACATCAACCTTGGGAGTAGCTGGGTCTACAGGCATGTGCCATCACACCCGGCTAATTTTTTAATTTTTTGTAGAGATGGGTTTTCACTATAGTACCCAGGCTGGTCTCAAGCTCCTGGGCTCAAGCAATCTTCCGGCCTTGGCCTCTCAAATTGCTTGGACTTGCGTTATCAGGTATCCAGGTTTTAGAGTTCCTGTGGATTTTCCAAGTTGTGAATATCACTCCCCTCTCTTAATCTCTCTCTCTCTCTCTCTCTCTCTCTCACACGCATTTATACTTTTATTCTTTTCTCTTATTGTTTTTAAACATAGCCTCCCCACCCCCAAGTATGTATGCTAGTCTTTTCTAATTCTCTTTGGGCTTTTAGACTTACTTCTCTTCCTTGTCTAATATTTTTTAGTTTTTATACCTAAGTTTCTCATAATGCTGTGTAATCACACTTATTTATTTTTTTTTTTGGTTTTCTCCCCATTTTTCCTCATCAGTCTCCTTCATGCATTTAGAAAATATTGACTGTACACAGTGGCTCTTGCCTGTAATCCCAGAACTTTGGGAGGCCAAAACGGGAGGATCACTTGAGGCCACTAATTTGAGACCAGCTTGGGCAAGATATCAAGAACCCATCTTTACAAATAATTTAAAAAATTAGACAGATGTGGTGACATGTGCCTGTAGTCCTAGCTGACTCTCAGGAGACTGAAATAGGAGAATCGCTTGAGCCTAGGAGTTCAAGGCTGCAGTGAGCCGTGATTGCACCACTGCACTCCAATCTGGGCAACAGAGACCCTGCCTCGAAAAAGAAAAGAAAAGAAGAGGAAAGAAAAGAAAAGAGAAAAGAAAAGAAAATGAAAGAAAAAAGAAAAGAAAAGAAAATATTTGTCAAGGCTTAGCTCTGTGCCAAACAGGGGCAGGGCCTAAGCCTTGGGGATACAGCACCTGGCTTCCATTCCCAAGGGGCCGAAGGGTATCAACAAATGAACAGGCAGTGGCAATACAGTGACTGCTTTGTCACATTACCATTTCTGATATTTTCCCTCTCTTTCGAGCATGAGACCATGGAATAACTCTTGGGCAAGTAATCACCTTTGCCAGCTGTGAAAGAACATGACTTTATACTGATGAAATCCTGGGCAATGGGTTTATATTAAAGACTGGAAAGAGAAAGGGAACTGGCGTGTATTAAGTGCCTAATGCATGCTAAACATTAGACTGGACCTGCTAACATACCTTATCTTACTTATTTTTCACAATTACCCGAAAGGAGGTATCATAATCTTCATTTTCCAAGTGATAAAATTCAAGTTTAGAGAACCCTAAGGTCACACAGCTGTGAATCAGGATATTGGGATTAATATTCAAGTTGGCTTTTCACTGCATTATGTTACCAAATTCGCCTTCTTTGAAATGGTGCCTTTGACCCTTCCATGCCTCTCCTTCAGTGGGTCTGCATTTTTTAGACCCTTCTAAATCCAGCTTGGCTCAGAACTCACACCTGCTCAGAGGCTTGCCAGTGTAGGGATGAACCAGGAAGAGTGGCAAGGGCTGGTGCAGGCAATGACAAAGAGGCTGGCAACGGTGTGAATGCAGACCCTTTGCCCTGCACTAACTGTTCAGTCCAGGCTTGGGGACCAGAGCAGCATCACCACACAATGATTTCAGGAGCCATCAACATGTCAGAGATGAAAGACTCACAGACTCTAAGTAGGGTATGTGCACTTTGCAGAGACAAGAGAAGAAGACAGCAAACTCCGTCATGTGTCATATTGCATCAATACCCATTCTCTATCTCTCGGAAGATTATGCCTGGAGTGATGGCAAAAAGTTGGCCTTACTCATTGGACAAGGTCTGGAAAATGTGAATGGAAAACAAAGGAAAGAGGAGGGAAAAAAGCCAGTGGGTTTAACAGGAAAATTTTATACGTCTCATGAATAAAGCAGAAACTCTGCATGTTATGAAATGGCAGGGGCTGATCACAGGGCAGAGAATAGAGCCCAGAGTCCGTCAGCGTGATGTGTGTCCCTCCCAGAGGGCATGGTGAACTAGGGCCAAGGGAACTGTATGATGTACTGTGTCCAAGGAAAATGGTATTTCTGTGGAAGGAGGAAATGAGCACGCTAGCCTGTGTCACTTATAGCTGGCAGGTTAAAAACCCCTACTAGGGGCTGGGCGTGGTGGCTCACATCTATAATCCCAGCACTTTGGGAGGCAAGGCAGGTGGATCACTTGAGGTCAGGAGTTCAAGACCAGCCGGGGCAACATGGCAAAACCCCATCTCTACTAAAAATACAAAAATTAGCTGGGTGTGATGGCACATGCCTGTAGTCCCAGCTACTTGGGAGGCTGAGGCAGAATAATTGCTTGAACCTGGGAAGTGGAGGTTGCAGTGAGCTGAGACCGTGCCATCACACTCCAGCCTGGGTGACAGTGCAAGACTCTGTCTCAAAAATTAATTAATTCATTAATTAATATTTTTCTTTAAAATTTTTTATTATATATGTAAATATTAGTATAATTATTAAAGGACATAATTTTAAAACATGCATTTATTAGAGAACAGATTAGAAAAAATATTTTAAATGATCACAAAAATTTGGAAACCACTTATTTAAATCACTTCTAGTTCTATTTTCTGTTTCTTGCAGTCAAAAGCATCCTAGCTCCTAAAAGGGTAATAATAGCAGTTAACACTGAATGTTCACTATGTGGCAACCACTTTTAAACCTTCACTTCATCCTTGTGGCAATCTTCAAAGTTCGGTACCATTATTCCCTCGTTTTACAAATGAGAGAGCTTGGACTAAGAAAGATTAATAATTTGCCCTACATCAGAAGGTCTCGTGCTGTCACCCAGGCTGGAGTGTGATGGCACGGTCTCAGTTCACTGCAACCTCCACCTCCCAGGTGCTAAGGCGCCTGGGTTAGAACCAACCCAGCTAGCTCTACATCTTGCGCACTTAATCATCACGTTATACAGGGGCACAGACTTCATTTTACAGTAAGGAAGCGGAGCCATGAAAAACAAAGAACTCCCAGCAGACTCACCAAGTCATGGCAGAACTGAAGACAGGGTGGAGGAGAGATGGCCCATGAAATAGGTGGTCAGCTGCTATGGTGGGAAATGGGCCCGGTTCTGTCCTAACAATGAGACGGCATTCCTCAAGGCATGTTAGGAATCAGCTGCCCTCCCTCCTTCCTTTCCTCTTTACCTCCTCCCTCTCTGTTCTTCTCCCTTTCTCAGGCATGTGAACTCCATCCCTCCTGCCTCAACTCCACCACCATCACCACATGCACATACTCAAGCCTGATCTTTTTTTTTTTTTTTTTTTGAGACCGAATCTTCATTCTGTTGTCCAGGCTGGAGTGCGGTGGCATGATCTCGGATCATCGCAACCTCCACCTCCCGGGTTCAAGAGATTCTCTTGCCTCAGCCTCCCAAGTAACTGGGACTAGGCGCCCACCACCAAGCCTGGCTAATTTTTTTTGTTTGTTTATAGAGATCAAGTTTCACTGTGTTGGTCAGGCTAGTCTCGAACTCTCTGACCTGAAGAGATCCGCCTGCCTCGGTCTCCCAAAGTGTTGGGATTACAGGCGTGAGCCACCATGCCTAGCCACGCTTGATCTATATTACTTGGAATCAATCCAAGTGCCAGGAATTCCAGAAAGCTACGCCTTCCTTGACTCCCTGCTACTATCCATTACTTAAGTAAGACAAGAAAGAAGAGAGAAAAAAAAAATTATTGGCTTGTACTAAGCAAATATGAGTATGTTAATACATCCACTTTCAAACTCCATTTGTTTACTGATGGAAATTACTTGGGTATGTTCTTTAAACTAAAAGTAATTTCTTCTGAGGAAAAGATAAATGAAACAGTGCCTCTGACCTTTGATATTAAATTATCTTTATGTTTCCTTAGCATGTGGCAAAGCACAGGCAGATTTTACAGGTTTCTCAAAAGCTGCTGTGAACTATACTTTATAAGTGCTGGCCCTACGGCCCAGGGGATTATTTTCTCCTCAAAAAGGTGAATTAGTGAAAAAGTAGAATGACCAATGCTAGAAAGATATTACCAGAAAATACAAGTAAATGTATCACCCGGGGGCAATGTCCCTAAAAAGAGAAAGCAGTGTACTGGAACTATTTCAAGATTCGTCCATGAATCTTTCTAGGATTTAGTAATTGAATATGTTGTTAGGAAGGAAGCATAGTAAGCCAGGTGCGGTTCTGGGTGACTGGGGTCTAACAGCAGTCAAAATAGATTAAGATTCTTCTCTCAGGGAGCCCACCTGCTAGAGGGAGAGCAGAGGATAAACCAACAAACCAAGGAGTTTAAAGTTTGTCATGTCATCATGGGGGCTAAGAAGAGTAATAGAGCAGGGTAAGGGAAAGAGACAGTGGTGGGATGAGGGTTTGGTTTGTCCTAAGGTGAGCAAGGAAGGCCTTTCTGAAAAGGTAACAAACATTTATATTTTTGTTTCTATTGATTGATCGATTGATTGTGTGACAGAGTCTCACTCCATCGCCCAGGCTGGGGTGGCATGATCTCCGCTCACTGCAACCTCTGCCTTCTGGGTTTAAGCGATTCTCCTGCCTCAGCCTCCCCGAGTAGCTGGGACTACAGGCAGACACCACCACACCCGGCTAATTTTTGTATTTTTAGTAGAGATAGGGTTTCACTATGTTGGCCAGGCTGGTCTTGAACTCCTGAGCTCAAGTGATCTGCCCGCCTTGGCCTCCCAAAGTGCCGGGATTACAGGCGTGAGTCAATGTGCCCAGACTGAAAAGGTAACGTCTAAACAGAGAGTCGGTGAAAGTAAGGGAGTGGATCTTGTGGTTTACCCAGGAGAGGAACCAGCATCTGCAATGGTCTAAGGCAGGGCTGTGTTTGCCATATCAAAGGAAAATCAGGGAAGCCAGCGTTGCAACAGTGGAGTAAGAGTGGGGAGAGTGGTGGAAGAGAGAATAAACTTAGAAGTTTATTCTGACAGAGTTGGGCAGCCTTTCAAGGTTTGGAGCTGAGAAGTGATAAGAACTGACTTGCCTTTTAGAAGGATCGCTCTGGCTGCTGTGTGGAGAATGCTATCCTTCACCATAAGGAGTGAGAAGGCTGACAGCCTAGTGGAGAAGGCAGGTGATGCATGGGTAATCATTGGAAAGTGAAGTGCCCGGTGTTTAGAAATCTGTAACAGGTCTGACCTAGTCTGCGGACCCAGGGGAGGCTTCCTGGGGAAAATGACATTAAATTGAGACTTAACGGTTGAGTAGCAAAGGAGACACTTAAAACCAGAGGGGAACCGGTTTAGAGCACACCACTGTCTCTAGGGAAAATCTGACCCTGGTTTTGGGCTCCTCAGTGACGGGTTGGCTGGCCCTTCAGTGAGTTAGGAATACAAATTATTATTCTCCAATTTTCTTATAAAATGTGGACCCTGTTACTTGGATTGCATAGAATGCATGGGTGCCTTCCTATGTACAGCTTGTCTTCTTCAGGCCAGAGTTGATAGTGGAAGAAGCTGTGGGACACTGGAAAGAATGCTAATTTAAGTGGGCCAGGGTTCATATTGCAACTGTGTCACTTACTAGTTGGATGACATTGGTATGGTTTCTAAACCCCTCTGGGTCACCATGTTCTCAGTAGATAACACTTAGGTCTAAAGGATATGTGAAGTAAGGTATATAAAAGGTCAAATACATTAGTAGCTACTTTTATTAGTCCATTCTTGCACTGCAATTAGAAAAATACCTAAGACTGGGTAATTTATAAAGAAATGAGGTTTAATTGGCTCATGGTTCTGCAGGCTATACAGGAAGCATAACTGCTTCTGCTTCTGGGGAGGTCTCAGGAAAGTTACAATTGTGGTGGAAAGCAAAGGAGAAACAGGCAAGTAAGACATGGCTGGAGCAGGAGAAAGAAAGAGGGGAGGTGCTACACACTTTTAAACAACCAGATCTCACAATAATTCACTCACTCACCATCATGAGAACAGCACAGAGGAGATGGTGCTAAACCATTCATGAAGGATCCTCCCCCATGATTCAATTGCCTCCCACCATACCCCACCTCTAACACTGGGATTACAATGAGATTTGGGCAGGGATAAAGATCCAAACCATATCACTGCTCAATAAATTCTAGTTCAAAATCAAACAAAATGGACTTCTAACCAATTGATATTTGCTATTGTTTGAACGTGTATCTTAAAAGTTCATAGATTGAAAACTTAATCAATCTGCCCTCATGGATTAATGTCATGCTATCACAGGAGGGGGTTTGTTATTGAGGGAGTGGCTTTGTTATAAAACGAGTTTTCTCCACCTCTCTTGCTCCTTCCCTCTCACCGTGTGATGCCCTCCTTCACACTATGACGTAGCAAAAATACCCTCACCAGATGCTGGCGCCATGCCCTTGGACTTCCCAGCCTCCAGAACTATGAGCTAAATATACTTCTTGTCTTTATAATTACTCAGTCTGTAGTATTCTGTTATAGCAGCAGAAAACAGACTAAAAATATTTGAGGAAGATACTTGGAAGGCAGCTTTGCATCCATTTCTCTGAGCAGTGTATAGCTAGGCTCTGGAGTTACATTCACCAATTACTGGCCATGGGTACACAATCTAAACTTGAAGCTCCAATTTTCTCATCTGTTAAGTGGGGCAAATCATAGTTCCTATTTCACTGGGTGGCAGTGAGGACCAAATGAGATGATGCAGGCAAATTGAGAGAATGCCTTATGTATAGCAACTACTCTATAGAAGTGTCTTAGTCCATTTTATGTTGCCATAACAGAATACCTGTTTATATACATTTATAATGAAGAGGAATTTATTTCTCACAGTTCTGGAGGCCAGGAAATACAAGATCAAGGTGCCAGCAGGTTCACTTGTCTGGTGAGGGCTGCATCATCTGAAGGGAAGGAATGTCATGTTCTCACATGGCAGAGAACAGAAGACCTAGCTAGCTGAATGTTGCATGAAGTCTCTTTTATGAGGGCCTTAATCCCATTCACAAGGGAGGAATTCTCATGACCTCAATCACCTCTTAAAGGCCCCACCATTTAATCCCATCACATTGGGCACACCTTAATTTTGGAAAGGACACATTCAAGCTGTAGCAGTTCCATATCATGATTATGCTCTCTCCCTGTGTCTGGTTAGTTCATCAGAAGGCTATACCTCCGGATTTTGTTGGTTTAGTGGATTCCCACTTCCTCCCTTCAACTATGGAATATACAACTGTGCTTTAAGTGTTGGTGTTGACGCTCTGGTGAAAGGGGAAATTGAAGCTAAAGGAGGAGGGTTAGATGGCCAATAGAAACATCCCCCACTCCACATCCCTGCAACAAAGACCCCAGAAAAAGGCTCATGTTCTTTCCCTTGATACCTTAAGGCACTCCCGGTATAAATTCTTGGCTGCTTTTCTATCTTACTGCTTTCTGGACTTCTTGTCTAGACACCTTGCCTTCCCTTTATTTCTTATCTAATGCTGAGATTCCATGGTTAGCAGGATATTTGAGAAGGAAGTAAACACTGGAAAGTACAATAGGCAGAATGCCAGAAGATTCATCCACCCACCCACTCATCCATCCACCCAACCATCCATCCAAAAAATATTTGCTGACCATCTAGTATGTGTCATGTACTTCTTAGTTCTGAGGATATAAAATTGAAGACCTCTGGGGTTCTCAACCAGGGAGTGAGACTCATAAATAAATCTAATACCAGTTTTCCACTGCAGGTGACAGAAAACCTAGGTCAAAGTGGGCTGAACAACAAGATATTTATTGTATAAAATACAAAGTAGTTCAGAGGTAGGGCAGGCATCATGTGCATTACGTAAAGTTCCAGTTCTTCTCTGTATAGTCTTGGATTTGTCCTGCTCTGTGTGTACTGGCATCTAATCCAGGTTAGAGCTGCAGCAGTTCCAGTTATCACATCTGACATCACACCATGCAAAGCAAGAAATAGGATGTGTAAGACCATCCTGCTGTTTTCATTAGGTTCTACCACTTTTAAGTGCCATTGATGTTTTTGAGTGTTATGCCCATTTTCCGCATATATCCTGTGCTTGTTATTGATCAAGTTTGTTCGATACACAGATTTTTAGGAATGTGTGTGTTGATTGTAGTGGTTTGGATGCTTGGAAGCACAATGATCAGTTTCTGAGAGAGGAAACACAGCAGTGACAGGCTTGGTCAAGGATGGGAAGATTGTGGTTTTGGATGTGCTGAGTTTGAAGTTCCAAGAGAAGTTGGAGAGTATCTACAAGGTGATTAAAAATATTGATCCTAAGTTCAGGGGGGAAAAAAAGCCAGCAACAACAGGGGATACATAAGTAGTTTTGGAGAAAATTATCAAATACAAGGTAATCGGAGCCATGAGAGTGAAAGAAGTTTCCTTCAGAGGGGCATAGAATGAGAGAAGGTGAGAGTCTAGGAGGACACCTGAGGACCCGAGCACCTTAGGAAAGGCAGGTAAAGAGGAGCCAGAGAAGGAGCCTGGGGCAGAGGTTGGGAAGGTAGGAGAAAATGGTGTCATGAAGACAAGAGAGGTCAGAGTTTAAGAGGGGAAAGGTGGGTCAACAATGGCAAATGCTCCAAAAGTTCAGATGAAATGAGTAGTGGAGTAGGCCTTAGGTTAGGGCATTCATAGATTTTTTTTTTTTTTGAGAGAGTCTGGTTCTGTTGCCGAGGCTGGAGTGCAGTGGTACAATCTTGACTCACTGCAACCTTTGCCTCCTGGGTTCAAGTGATTCTCCTGCCTCATCCTCCTGGGTAGCTGGGACTACAGGCATGCACCACCAAACCTGGCTAATTTTTGTATTTTTAGTAGAGATGGAGTCTCACCATGTTGGCCAGGCTGGTCTTGAACTCCTGACCTCAGGTGATCCACCTGCCTCAGCCTCCCAAAGTGCTGGGATTATAGGTATGAGCAGCCACCATGCCCGGCCCATAATTCTTTTTTTTACAGTAGAAACAGCAGGGGTTTCTGGGGTCTCTTCTCCCAAGAATTTTAGATGTGAAGTGAAACAAAGGAATGGTATTTTGTAAGGGAGGGAAAACTGAAGGCAAAGTTAAAGGATGTTTTTAGAGCTAGGAGTAGGGTATGAAAAGACAGAATGGGTTAAGTAAAGAAGGAAATGGAAAGAAGCAGAAAAAGATGGAAATTGTTAAATTGGGGCAAGGGGAAGGATGGTTTCTTCTTCCTCTGAAACAGGAATGAATAAGGCAACATGAATTTAGATATAGCAGAGTTGATACCCCTACAGCCTCCATCCTCCTTGGGAAACAAAGGGAAAGTGAAAAGAGAATTACAGTGGTTTAACCAAAAAGGGGTTTATGTTTTCAGCATAACAAAAAGTGACAAGAGGTAGCCAGTCCAAGGCTGATGCAGGGGCCATGCAATGTCATCATTGCCCTAGACTCCTATATTTCTGCCTTACAGCCTTTAGTGTATGACTTTGTCATCATAGGGACAATATGGCTGCTGACATGCCACATGTCATGTCTTCATTTCAAGAGAAAACATGGAGAAGGGCATAGAAATTGCATGCCAGCAAGATCCTTCTCTTTTTCAATCAGGAAAACAGCTTTCCTGAAAGGCCCCACCCAGTAGACTTCCATTTACATTTCATTGGCCAGAACTAGGTCTGGCTACAAAGGCATTTGGGTAAGGTATTATTTTTTACTCTTAGGAGGGAAAAAATGAAGAATAGATATTGGATAAACAACTAGCTATGCCTGCCGCACTGAAAATAAAGAAGAATGAAATTGTGGGCAGTATAAAGGACACAGTATGGTTTGGAGACATATGGGTCTCTGTCATCTTCTAGTTGGGTAACCAGAGGTAGTTGCTTTACCTCAGTGGGCCTAAAGTTCTCTGATCCATAAGAGGAGATAGTCAAACTACATTATTTCTAAGATTCCTTATTCTACAATCTAAGGCTTGTATAATATGCATTTTTAAAATAGCAGGGAACAATGATTGACTTTTTTGGAAGTTTAAGAAACCTGCTGCTAATGATTCTTTAATAAAGCTACTCTTCCAGTTCATATTGGGCATGGTACAGGACACAGGGGAAATGTTGTCTATAGGTGTTTGTTAAGCTTATTAGTGTACCAAATCCAAGCTTTTTAGAGTTAAATATACACGTATGAACACTTCTTTGATATGGACAACTAGAAGTGGAATTGCAGGGTTGAAGCCTGTATTAATCCATTCTCATGCTACTATGAAGAACTGTCTGAGATGGGGTTATTTATAAAGGAAAGAGGTTTAATTGACTTACAGTTCAGCAAGGCTGGGGAGGCCTCAGGAAAATTACAATCATGGTGGAAGGGAAGGCAAACATGTTCTTCTTCACATGGTGGCAGCAAGGAGAAGTATGAGCGAAGCCAGGGAAATCCCCTTATAAAACTACCAGATCTCATGAGAACTCACTCACTGTCATGAGAACAGCATGAGGGTAACCATCCCCATGGTTCAATTACCTCCCACAAGGTCCCTCCCAAGATATGTGGGGATTGTGGGATCTACAATTCAAGATGAGATTTGGGTGGGCACACAGCCAAACTATATCAGTCCCCCCTCCCGGCCCCTCCCAAGTCTCATGTGCTTACACTTCAAAACACAATCATGCTCTTCCAACAGGCCCCCAAAGTCTTAACTCATTCCAGTATTAACTCAAAAGTCCAAGTCCAAAGTTTCCTCTGAAACAGGGCAAGTCCCTTCCACCTATGAGCTTGTAAAATCAAAAGCAAATTAGATACGGGAGTGGGGGGACAGGCATTGGGTAAATATACCCATTCCAAATGGCAGGGATTAGCCAAAACAAAGGGGCTACAGGCCTCATGCAAGTCCAAAATCCAATAGGGCAGTCATTAAACCTTAAAGTTCCAAAGTGATCTCCTTTGACTCCATGTCTCACATCCAGGTCATGCTGATGCTCAAGGTGGGCTCCACAGCCTGGGGCAACTCTGCCCCTGTGGCTTTGCAGGATACTGCCCACCTCCTGGCTGCTTTCGTGGCTGGTCTTGATTGTCTATGACTTTTCCAGGCGTACAGTGCAAGCTGTCGATGGATCTACCATTCTGGGGTCTGGAGGATGGTGATCCTCTTCTCACAGCTTCACTAGGCAGTGCCCCAGTGGGGACTTTGTGTGGGGACTCCAACCCTACATTTCTCTTCTGCACCGCCCTGGCAGAGGTTCTCCATGAGAGCTCTGCCCTGCAACAGACTTCTGCCTGGACATCTAGGCATTTCTATACATCTTCTGAAATCTAGGCGGAGGTCGAAATGTCAGTTCTTGACTTCTGTGCACCCACAGGCCAAATACCATGTGTGAGCCACCGAGGCTTGGGGCTTGTACTCTCTGAAGCAATGGCCTGAGTTGTACCTTGGCCTCTTTTAGACATGGCTGGAGCTGAATAAACTGGGACTCAGGGCATCATGTCCTGAGGCTGCATAGAGAAGAGGGACCCTGGGCCTGGCCCACAAAACCATTTTTCCCTGCGAGACCTCTGGGCCTGTGTTGGGAGGGACTGCTGTGAAGGTCTCTGACATGCCCTGGAGACATTTTCCCCATTGTCTTGATGATTAACATTCAGCTCCTTGTTACTTATGCAAATTTCTGCAGCCAGCTTGAATTTCTCCTCAGAAAATGAATTTTTCTTTTCTATCGTATCGTCAGGCTGCAAATTTTCCAAACTTTTATGCTCTGCTTCCTCTTGAACACTTTGCCGCTTAGAAATTTCTTCCACCAGATACCCTAAATTATCTCTCTCAAACTTGAAGTTCCACAGATCTCTAGCCAGGAGCAAAATGCCATCAGTCTCTTTGCTGAAGCATAGGAAGAATCAACTTTATTCCAGTTCCCAACAAGTTCCTCATCTCAATCTGAGACTACTTCAGCCTGGACTTCATTGCCCATAACACTATCGGCATTTTAGTCAAAGTCATTCAACAAGTCTCCAGGAAGTTCCAAAAGAAAGTTCCAAACTTTCCCACATTTTCCTGTCTTCTTCTGAGCCCGCTAAACTGTTTCCACCTCTATGTGTTACCCAATTCCAAAGTTGCTTCCACATTTTTGGGTGTCTTTACAGCAGCACCCCACTCACTGTGGTACCAATTTACTGCATTAGTCCATTCTCACGCTGCCTATAAAGAAGTGCCCAAGACTGGGTAATTTATAAAGGAAAGAGGTTTAACTGAGTCACAGTTTAGCATGGCTAGGGAAACCTCAGGAAACTTACAATCACAGCAGAAGGGGAAGCAAACGTGTCCTTCAAATGGCAGCAGCAAGGAGAAGTATGAGCGAAGTGAGGGGAAAAGCCCCTTATAAAACTACCAGATTTTGTGAGAACTCATTCACTATCATGAGAACAGCATGAGGGTAACCACCCCCATGATTCAATTACCTCCCACCAGGTCCCTCCCGTGATATGTGGGGATTAAGGGAACCACAATTGAAGGTGAGGTTTGGGTGGGGATACAGCCAAATCATATCAAAGCCTCTGGGATGTTAAAAATTTAACATAAACTATCAAATTAACCTCCAAAGAAACTATCAATTTATATTCTCACTGGCAACATACCTGAGTGCCAATTTCCCTAACATAAAATATATGTAAATATGAAGAAATAAATAGTAGTATGAGTTCTTTCACTCTTTGTCAGATACTGTCAAATGCCCTTTACAATAATTATTTTATGTAATTCTGACTACCCTGTAACGTAGGTAGTAGTATTATGCCCATCCTAGAGATGAAGAAACTAAGTCTTAGAAGGGTTAAACAGCTTTTCCAAAGCCACATGTTGAATTATTGGCAAAACTGAAACTGGAACCTAGGTTTGCCTGATATCAAATCTATCTTCTTAAACCCTGTACTCTACTGCCTTTCTATTTATTCTCACTGGGTCTTTAACCCACATGGAGAAACATGGAAAAACTTTTCTATCTTGCCTCAAGATTCTGCCCAGAAGCCCTAACATTGCCAGCACCGGAAATTGGTAGAGGCAGTATTGCTCAGAATAAGCTTGGAGCACTAGAAAGCCACAAAACTATATTATCCACTAATATTAATAGAACCTTCAAGAATTATAATGAAACCTCCTTTTTATGGTTTCCAGCAGTGTGAATAACATAGGAGCAAAGGTGATTTATTTTCACCTTTCTTTCCTTCGCTAAGTAAGAAGTAACTGTGTCTTCAGGTTGCGTTTTTAAAGACAACCTCAGGCTTTTCTTGTTCTTTGTCATGGACCTGACGAGAGGTTCCCACAGGTCCTAGTCTATGCCTATTTGATGCTTCTTGGATATGTGCCCAGTCACACAATTAGGTATTGAACTTCATTTTGTTATAACACATAACCACTGCAGGAGGGAAAATAAACCCCTGAATGGAATGACCTGTGCTTATAGTATAGATTTTGTTGGAACAAGGTCAACATACTGCAGTAGCTATTTGTCATTGACTAGTTCTTAGAACCCTGCTAAGACAGAAATTGCCCACACAAGAAAATCTTGAGGTTCACCTGGGCCTTTTAAAGTGACTAAGAAAATTGGGTAAAGGCAGAGCTGAAATGGTCATTACAGAGTATGGGGAAACTTGATGGGATGTGGTAAGTTGGCCCTTGAAAGAGGTACGATCTCATGTTGTGGAGAAACACAGGGGCGCCCTTATCAACCAGTGATTGAGACAGAGACATGGATCAGTCTGAAATAAACTGATTTAACCCAACAGAGAGTCTTCTATCTTGAAACCTAGAGACCTGGCAGCAACTGATATAATCGTATAGTTTTTCTTCTTTATTCTATTAATCAAATGAATTACACTGATACATTCTTTTATAGTTTTATTGAGGTGTAACTTCTATACAACCAAATTCACTCGCATTAGATGTGCAATTTAATGAGTTTTGTTACATCTATACAGTCATGCAATCACCACAATGTTTTTAGGATTTTTTCTGAAATCTTCTATTTAATTTCTGTTATTGGTAATTTATATTTTCTCTTTTTTCCTTTTTCAATCTTGCTAGGTGTTTACTACTTTTATTAATCATTTCTAATAATTAACTTTTGATTTATATTCTCTTATTTTTCATCTGTTTTTTAGTTCATTGACTTGTGCTCTTATCTTTATTATTTCCTAATTTTTACTTATTTTGGGTTTAATTTGCTCATTTTCTTTCCAGTTCCTTATGTTAAAAATTTAGATAATTTTGGGGGGTAGCAGCATTATTGAGATATAATTCATATACCATACAATTCACCCATTTAAAGTATACAATTAAACAGTTTTAAGTACATTCATAGGATTGTGCAACCAATATCAAATACTTTTTAGGACATTTTCATCACCCCAAAAAGAAACTGTATACTCTCTATCAATTGCTCCACCCATCCCTCAGCTCTGAACAACCACTAATCTAATTCTTATCTCCATAGATTTGTTTATTCTGGACATTTCCTATAAATGGAATCACAGAATATGTGGTCTTTTGTGACTGACTTATTTTATTTAGCATAATGTTTTCAAGGTTCATCCATGAACCTTGAAATTCCTTTTTATTGCTGATTAATATTCCTTTGTATGGACATAGTACATTTTATGTACTCATTCATCAATTGATGAATAAGTGGTTGATTTTAAGTTTTTCTTCATTTCTAATACAGACACTTAAAAGTATAACATTTCCTCTGAGCACTCCTTTATCTGCATCATACAGCTCTGATATCTTGTATTTTAATGATAATTCCATTCAAAGTATTTTCTAGTTTCCCTTGTGAAATAAACCGTGGATTTAAAAAATAAACATATTGATTAATTTCCAAATGTTTGGGACTTTTGTCTATATCCTGCAAATTGAATAATCTCTATCAATCTATCTTCACAGTCACTCTTTGTCCAGCTGCCTCCAAGATGTTGTTAAGAGCATCTAGTGAATTTTCCATTTCACTTATTGTACTTTTCAGCTATAAAATTTCCATTTGCTTCTATTTAAATAGTATCTATTTCTCCTCTGTGATTCCCCCACTGGGTTTATTTGTTATGACCAAATTTTTCCTAAATTCTTGGACGTATTTATAATGATTGCCTTAAAGTCTTGTCTATTTATTACAACAACATCTAGGTCATCTCTGGTTCCTTTTTTTCCCCTGAGTATGTGTCACATTTTTCTTGTTACCTTGCACATTCTGTGATTTTTAGTTGAATGCTGGTTATAATGGAGACTACAATGTAGAGACTCTGGGTTCCATTATGTTTCTTTGAAGACTAATCTTCTCAACTTGGCTGGACTCAAATTCCAAACTTTTTCTCCCTGCAGTCAGCAGCAGTTGAGTTCTCTGCTCAGGTCAGCTTCCAGCTGCTACTTTTTTGTTTCGTCTCTCTCTTCTTCTATTTCTGGACCAGTGAAGAAGTTGGGTGGATTTTTTAAGGATAGATTTTGGGTCTTACACTACCTGCAGTAATTCCCTTGTAGGATTTTCCCCTTAATTCTAGCCAATCTGCCAATCTGATTCCATGACAACTCAAGACAATGGCTTAGTGAGTGCACAAAGGTAAAAAAGTTGCAGACTTGCAAATCTCACAACATATGTTCTGCCTTTAAAAGTGAACTTCTCTGTAATCCCAGCACTTTGGGAGGCCGAGGCGGGCGGATCACAAGGTCAGGAGATCGAGACCACGGTGAAACCCCATCTCTACTAAAAATACAAAAAATTAGCAGGGTGCGGTGGCGGGTGCCTGTAGTCCCAGCTACTCAGGAGGCTGAGGCAGGAGAATGGCGTGAACCCAGGAGGCGGAGCTTGCAGTCAGCCGAGATCACGCCACTGCACTCCAGCCTGGGCGACAGAACGAGACTCCGTCTCAAAAAAAAAAAAAAAGTGAACTTCTCGCCACTTTGTTTTTGGTAAATCTCCAGTGTAGTGACATTGTTCCTTTTTTCTAAACATTTTTTCCAGGTTTTATAACTGTTGTTTATAGGAGGGTTAGTCCAACCAAGTTGCTCTGCCATTACCAGAAGTTGAAAGTCATTTTTAAACAATTTTCACAAAAACATACCACTTACCAAGACCTTATAGGGAAGACATACGAGGATCTATCTTACGGTATATTCTAAAAATACAGTTTCAGAAAGAATCAAGGTTTACCGAAAATATTATAATAATTTGAGAAATAGAAATATTTAGAGAAAATCACCTTCATCTCCCTTTCCCTTTTAAAATGTTAGTTTTTAAAAGGGAAAGAAAGTTGAGGAAGGAATAAGCAGCCTAACTACTCAAACACAAAATTGGTATTTTTCATAGAAAACTTTACTTAACATTGAAGAGGTTGTTACATTTCTGTGTGCAATTTAAAGTTTTAAATTTTTGACATACTCTGCCAAATGAGGGTCAATAGCTATGTTAGGTGTCTGCTAGTTAATCCTGTCTCACTCAAATTATCTATCTCTATAAATGACAAACGAGCATCCCTGAGGCTGTGGCTACAGCAGCTGCCACAGAGCTAATGAGGCTGAGGACGGCTGGGACACAAAGCAATCCCACAGACTTGAGGTCCCAACTGCTGGGAGGAGCAGCAGCACAGCAAGGATTACCCTGTTTGATGAGCACAGGTCATCACTGATTTTGTCCCCACAGAAAAACTCAGGTGAACTCATTGCAAGAATTTTATAGTAAAATGTCTCATGCAGACCAAAAATTTTAAAGTCACGTAAATGAAGCTAGTCTTACAACCAGGTAATTGGTTAATGGATTAACAAGATGAGCCAGTTAAAAATGTCACTATTATCATTGATTGCTTTGGGTTATGAGTATTCTCTCCAATTCCTGTTTTAAAGATGGACTTCTTCCAATAAAGATTAAGATCTTAAGATTTGGGACTTCTTCGAACAAAGATTAAGATCTTAAGAATGGAAATTTTTTAAAAAAATATTTCCTTCTCTAGAACTGTGGGACTGGCAACATGGGACTATTGGGTTCAAAGTACCATAATTTTTGCCCTGAAATAACTGAGCTAATGATCCCAATTTAGATTTTTTTTAAAAAGCAAGTTCAGATAATCCAATGAACCATCAAGATTTACAGGGAGGCTGGGTGCTGTGGTGGCACACACCTGTAATCCCATCACTTTGGACTTTGGGAGGCTGAGGCGGATGGATTGCTTGAACTCAGGAGTTCGAGACCAGCCTGGAAACATGATGAAACCCTGTCCCTACATAAAATTTAAAAATTAACCAGATGTGGTGGGGCATGTCCGTAGTGCAGGCACTTAGGAGGCTGAGGTGGGAGGATCAATTGAACCCAGGACGTTGAGGCTGCAGTGAGCTAGATTGCACCACTGTACTCCAACCTGGGTTACAGAATGAGACCCTGTATCAAAAAAAAAAAAAAAAAAAAAAAAAAACAAAGGAAGAAAGGAAGGAGCCAGGCATGGTGACTCACTCCTGTAATCCCAGCACTTTGGGAGACCAAGGTGGGTGAATCATGAGGTCAGGAGTTTGAGACCAGCCTGGCCAATATGGTAAAACCCCGTCTCTACTAAAAGTACAAAAATTAGCCAGGCATGGTGGTGCATGCCTGTAGTCCCAGCTACTTGGGAGGCTGAGACAGAAGAATCGCTCAAACTCGGGAGGCAGAGGTGGCAGCGAGCTGAGATCGTTCCACTGCACTCCAGCCTGGGCAACAGAGCGAGACTCCATAAAAAAAAAAAAAGGGGAAGGAAGGAAGAAAAGGAAAGGGAAGGAAAGGAAGGAAGGAAAAGAAATATTGATTTAGAGGGAGCCAAAGAGAGAAAAGCAACCTGGCTCTCAAAGGTAGACTGAGACCCTGACTGAAAGACAGAAGGGATGGGAGTAAACTATGAAAATGTTATGAGAAGAAAAACAAGAATGAATTAGAGGGGGCAACATAAAAACCCAGTGTCATTCTGAAGGGCCATAGGCATTTAACATTCAAAGCATCTTGCCATGTTATTTTAATTGGTCAGCATATCATTCTGGTATATTTGAAAAGTATTTTTAAAAATTTTTAATTGTGGCAAAATATGCATAGCATAAAATTTATCATTGTAAACATGTTTAAGTGTCCAATGGCATTAAGTACATTCACATTGCTGGACATCCATTGGCATGTTTTAAACATTGTAAACTTTTATCATAGCCCCACCATAGCATTTCCTACTGCCTACTATCTCTAAAATCTAATAGTTTTCCCTTGAGGAATGAGAACTCAGGAGAAGACATTGCTGACTGAAGGGTAAAAGTTACAGAGAGAAGGAATTTGGCTCAACATGAGAAAGAACTTTCTAAGTTTAGATCTGACCAGCAGAGGAACAGGAGGCCTGTGAGCTCCCCTTTGAAGGTGAAGAGTGTTCACACAGGGAGCCTTAAGCCATCTGTTGGGTGTGTTTTAGTAGGGATTCCTGTCCTGGGTGGGAGAAGGACCTCTGGGCTTCCTTCCAACTAAGAGATCCTATAGTTGAACTGACTTAGAAATTGCTGTACGCTCAGGTTTCAGATGAGTTTACTGGAGTTCAAGTACACTAGATTTGAGCTTTAAAAGAGTCACACTTCAAACCGCTAATTGACAGGTTTTACCCTTGTCTTAAAATTGTCTGTTGTTTTGTCTAAACTATGGAGAAATAATTCAAAGTGAGTTATTTGGTTTCAGACCCATTCCAACCACTTATCAGCCAAGAGATATAGGGCAGGCAATCTTCACAAGGAGCCACTTTCACTTAAAAGGGCTCTGCAGGCCTTTGGGTTTGCCTCATTCCAATACATTTTCCACATTGCTACCAGAATAATCCCCCTTTTTTTTTCTTTTACACATTTATTTTTATTTTTATTTTTATTTTTTGAGACAGAGTTTTGCTCTTGTCGCCCAGGCTGGAGTGCAATGGTGCGATCTCAGCTCATTGCAATCTCCTCCTCCTGGGTTCAAGCGATTCTCCTGCCTCAGCCTCCCAAGTACTGGGATTATAGGCACACACCACCATGCCTGGCTAATTTTTGTATTTTTAGTAGAGATGGTTTTTCACCATGTTGATCAGGCTAGTCTTGAACTCCTGACCTCAGGTGATACCCCCGCCTTGGGCTCCCAAAGTGCTAGGATTACAGGTGTGAGCCACCATGCCCAGCCACACATTTTTTAAATTTTAATGCTGTCTATGTGGCTCAGGCTGGTCTTGAACATTTGGGTTCTAGTGATCCTCCCATCTCAGCCTCGGAGTAGTGGGTCTTACAAAGCACAAGCCACTGCGCTCAGCTCCAGAATCTCTTTCTAAGATGCAAATCTGCATATGTTACCTTATCTCCCTTTAAAAAATTATTCAATGGTATCCCTTCATTTAAAAAATAAAGTTCAAGTTTCTAAGCATGGCATCCAAGGCCACCCTGTTCATCTCTTGAAGCTTCTCTCTTGCCGTTCCTCTCTCAAACTCCAGTCTTTAGCTGGATCAAATGACTCTGTTCTCCAGTCTTCATTTGTCTGGCTAACTCCTACATATTCTTCAAGACTCAGATCAGATATGGCCTTTTAAGGAAGCCTCCATTTCCCCTTATGGCTCAGCCAGGGCTCTTTGCAGCACCTCATCATCCGTGGCCATCACACGAGCATTCTAGAAAAAGAACTTTTGGTGACTTATCAGGTCTGAGGGGGAGAAAACGAAATTGGATTCCTGCCTGAATCCACACAGCACTGCAACCAAAAGATTAGAGGATTGAAAAATAATATTGGACTAGGGAAGGTCTTTGTATACATGACATAAAACACAGAAGCCATTTAAGAAAGACTATTAAATACAATCATGTGAAAATTTTTGAATTCTCCGTGTCAAAAAACATGATTAACAAAATCTAAATACAAATGATAAATGAGGAAAATGTGAAATATATCTCACATAGAGTCCGTATACAACAATAAGAAAACAAATACGTATATGAAAATGGGCAAAGAATATAAACTACATGCATAAAGAGTTACATATGGTTTTTAACCAAATGAAAAAAGTAAACATTATTGTAAAATTTATTAATGATTAGAGAGGTGCTAATTAAAACTGCAATGGGATTTTTTTTTTTTGTTTTTGAGATAGAGTCTCGCTTTGTTGCCCAGGCTGGGGTGCAGTTGCACAATCTTGGCTCACTGCAACCTCCACCTCCCAGGTTCAAGCGATTCTGCTGCCTCAGCCTCTTGAGTAGCTGGGGACTACAGGCATTCACAATCACACCTGGCTAATTTTTGTATTTTTAGTAGCGACGGGGTTTCACCATATTGGCCAGGCTGGTCTCCAACTCCCAACCTTGTGATCAGCCCGCCTCGGCCTCCCAAAGAGCTGGGATTACAGGCATGAGCCACCATGCCCTGCTGTGATTTTTTTTTTCATTGCTCAGATTAGCAAAGATTTAAAAATCTTGGTTGTTGGTAAGAGTATGTGGAGACAGGTATGCTATCCATACGCTGATTGGAAAGATAAAATGATATGCTATTTATGGTGACATGATCAAAATTACAAGTGCACATTCTCTGGATTCAGTCATTTCATTGCTGGGACTTGATCCATAAATATGTACAAGAGTAAAACGACTAATTGCAAGAAAAAGCTTTATCTAGCTTATTGCTTTCAATCTGAGTGTTTACATGTCAGGTTTGTCTCTTGTAGACACAGTATGGGTGGGTCTTCATTTTTTTATCCCATCTGTCTCTTTTAGTTGAAGTATTTAGTCTATTAATGCTGAATGCATTTATGTATATGATCAAATATAGGTCTAACAATTGCTATTTGCTTTTCACTTGTCTAATCTGTTTTTGTCCTTTTGTTCTTCCTTTCCTGTCTTTCTGGGCTAAGGAAATATATACATTTCCAGTTTAATTCCCACATTGACCTTTTAGCTATCCTTCTTTGCATTACTTTTTATAGTGGTTGTTTTAGGGCTACAAATATGCATCTTTAACTTATCACAGCCTACTTAGAGTTAATATTGTACTACTTCATGTAACATATAATTCCTCAACACTATAGTTCCATTTACCTCCCCATCCTTCATTTTATTGCTATTCTATATATTTTATCTACTTACATGATAAACCCCACAATACAGGGATTTAACTTCTACTTTACAGCGTCATATGACTTTTAAAAAATAGGATAAGAAAAAAATTAATCCTAGTCTAGTGGCAGCCATGAGAGTGAGTCACTCAGACCTCCCTTCAAGAACCCTGCTGTGAGGAGAGCAGCTGGTGGATATCTTCCAGTTGCCACACTTGTAGGTCTGCTGGGGCATTCATACCAAGGCCATACTATCCCCCAGCCAGTGACTGAGCATAGCAGAGGTACTAGAGCCAGGCCATTCTTGGCTGATGGATATTCTTTACTCCTCTCATGGATATTCTTTACTCCAGAGATTCTGATTGGCTGGAAAAGATTTTCTCAGAGCTGCACTGCAGTAATACTTCTACACAGTCCTCCTTCCTTCCCTGTCACTTTTCAGATGTCAGACTTACATTGCCATCTGAGGTTCTCCACATTCCTCCTTCCACTTCCTTTTATCCTTCATAGGCTTTCCCTCAGTAAATCTCCTGCATGTCTAGGTCCATCTTGGCATCTGCCTTTTGGAGGACCTGAACTGACATAAGTCTGTTTTACATATTCATAGTTTTACTATTTCTGGTGCCCTTCTAGCATGTTTTGTTTTGTTTTGTTTGTTTGCTTTTATAATCTGAAGAAATACCTCATAGTGCAGGTCTGTTGTTGACAATTTTTTTCATTGAAAACAAATCTGAATGTCATCAGAATTCACCTCCATTTTTGAAGGATATTTTTGCTGTATATAAAATTCTGGGTTGGCAGATTTTTTTTTCTTTCTTCAGCTTTTGAAATGTTGTTCAATTGACTCTAGCCCTCATTATTTATTTAGTTTTTTTTCTTTTTAGAGACAGGATCTCGCTTTGTCACCCAGGCTGGAGTGCAGTGGTGTGATCGTAGCTCTGTGTAGCCTCAAACTCCTGAGCTCAAGAGATCCTCCTGCCTCAGGCTTCTGAGTAGCTGGAACTATAGGCACACACCACCATGTCCAGCTAATTTTTTTGTTGTTGTTGTAGAGATGGGGGTCTCTCTATGTTGCCCAGGCTGGTCTGGGTTATGAGATTAGCTAACTTTTGTATTTTTAGTAGAGATGGGGTTTCACTATGTTGCCCAGGCTGGTCTCAAACTCCTGGCCTCAAGCCATCCACCAGCTTTGGCTTCCCAAAGTGCTGGGATTACAGGTGTGAGCCCTCAGGCCTGGCCAATAAATATATTTTTTAACTTGATAAGGTACATATTAGTAAAGACTGGGTCTAGTGATTTTTTTAAAAAGAGGGATATTTATATATGCTTGTATATTTTAAAAAATTAACTCTGGAAGGCTAGAAAAGAGATTGGTTATGGTGGCTGTTTCTAGGAAGGGGAACTGCCTGGCTAGGAGCAAAGAGTAGGAGAGAGACTAACCTTATCCTATATTGTCTTTCGTCCTCTTATATTTGGATAGATTTGTATTACATATCCCCCTCCCAAATAATTCCTTTTATTTTGGAGAATTCACATTAAAAAAGAAAACTCATCTGTTGCTATGATCAAATATGATCATGAAGTTCCCTCGTTCTTTGGGAACTTCTCTAGATCCTTGCTTCTTTGAATATGGTCCAGCACCTGCAGATTAGGCATTACCTGAGTGCCTCAGGTTAGACATGCAGACAGGCCTACTGAAGGAGAATGCACTTTTAGCAAGATGCACAGGTGATTCTGCATACACATTAAATTTAAGAAGCATAGCTCTAGACATCAGCATACTACCTATCACACTATTGTGATATTTTCATTTCTTCTCCTTCTAGGCTGTGAGCCACATAGACACGTTGTCTTTTATAACTCCATTCCCTAAACTCACACAGTAATTGGTACAGATTACACACTCAATAAATGCATATAAAACGCATAAAATAGGGATTATGGCACACCTTCTAAGAGGTTGTTTGCTTTTGGAAGAGGGCTGCGCCTGAGGCTGGCTGGCTGTTTCATTCCTAGGTTTGCATCAACTATCACCCTCTAGCTAATGACAGGAAGCCCTCCATCTTGGGCCTACCAGGACTATCTGTCATCTCAACCACATAGCAAATGCTTTTTCATCTCTTGATGGAACTGTTAACTTGTTAGGGAATGTATATGTATTTTAAAGTCAGAGATCAGAGAGTGGTTTATTTGGTGGCTTAGGCTGGGATGTTGGGAACATCCCAGAAAATCCTTAAAAATAGGGCAAAGGAGAATGAAATTAGATTAGGCTACGGCCATTATTCCTTGCCTAGAAGAGAGAAGGCTAGAAAGAGATCTGAAATTTGTCAGGCATAGAGTGAGAAAGTGGAAGCAAGGGGATAAGAAGGGTGGCAAGAGTAGAAAAAAGATAACAAAGATCCATATGGGAAGAATGGGCATTCTCCAACACCATCAGGCCCAAGGACAGAGACGAGAAGGAAAGTTTGAGTCCCATCTAGTGCTTGATGCCTGCTAAGTGCCTACCAAATTAAGTGCAAATGCTTTAGCCTGCCATTCGAAACTCTCTACATAATGTCCAGATCTCACCCGTCAGCCACACTTTCCATTACCCCGCGTGTACTGCATCACTTAATATTTGTCCTCGCTGATCTGGATCATTGCTAACAATGTCCTATTGACCTGGACTGTCATCTTGTCTGATCTCCTTCTATAAAAATCCTACCAACCCCTCAAGGCTCTTTCAAAATGCCCTACTTCCTTGAAGGCTTTTTTCTTTTTCCTTCAATGGATGCCTGGTTCTGCTCCTTTGTAGAGAATACGCTTTTGCGACTTTTATCTTCAAGTCTAGTTATTTGTGTACTTGATTCCTTTTATTCAACTGAAAATGTCACTTGCTTTTCTGTCTCTTTCCATTTCCTGGAGCAGAGTCCCAAAATGCAGATCAATGCCCAAGACATTTATTGGATAAGGTAGGTGAAAAGCATTTAGTTCATTGCAGTGAACTGATTGATACCTTACTAGAGCGCTTTCCTTCTAAGAAATCATCTCTCACTCTATTTTAAAACTTTGAAGACATTCTTTGTCAGGCAAATCAACTTCCTTTTGTATCTGCTGATCTTCATTGAACCATATCTTGGTCCCATGAACAATTCAACCTCCATTTCTTACTGCCAATAGCTCATCTTCAAACATGCATTTAACCTGGTGTACCAACACAGCAAACTGTTCTTACCCGTGATTTTAATCATTCACAAGTGGCCTAGGAAATTGATGACATGCTGTAATTTATAATCTTCCTGAGACATGAATTTGTAAGAGCTTCCCAGTATACAGGAGTGTCATTTGTAGATGAGTGTAACTAGCTGACATCCTAACACATCTCAATACAGACTTGTTTGCTGTTCACTCTAGAATCAGTCACACAGGAGTGAAAGCTCAAAGTCTCAGAGAATTAATGGCCTTAGATAAGTTTGTTTGGCTCCACTGTTGGCTTATACCATATTTAGAAAAATACATTAGTTACCAACATTTTTTTTTTTTTTTTTTTTTTTTTGAGATGGAGCTTCACTCTTGTTGCCCAGGCTGGAGTAGTGCAATGGCGTGATTTCGTCTCACCACAACCTCCACCTCCTGTGTTCAAGCGATTCTCCTGCCTCAGCCTCCCAAGTAGCTGGGATTATAGGCATTCACCACCATGCCCGGCTAATTTTGTATTTTTTAAAGTAGAGATGGGGTTTCTCCATGTTGGTCAGGCTGGTCTCAAACTCCTGACCTCAGGTGACCCACCCGCCTTGGCCTCCCAAAGTGCTGGGATTACAGGCGTGAGCCACCATGCCTGGCCAGTTATCAACATTTTTGGGATACATTTGTATTAACTCATCCACAGTTTACCTTAGCATTCACTCTTTGTGTTGTGTATTCTATGGGTTTTCACAAATGTAAAATGTCACAGACCCACTGTTACAGCATCATACAGAATAGTTTTACTGCCCTAAGAATGCTCAATGCTCTGCCTGTAGCCCTTCCTCCCTCCCCCAGAACCCC
The DNA here is from genome assembly GCF_037993035.2 of Macaca fascicularis. NCBI lineage: Eukaryota > Metazoa > Chordata > Mammalia > Primates > Cercopithecidae > Macaca > Macaca fascicularis. The sequence continues at coordinate 139,148,648 of NC_088381.1, read as the reverse complement.
TATCTCTACAGTTTTGCCTTTTCCTGATCTTTGAACTGTCTCTATATTTTTGTCTTTCCTTGAAAGTTATGAAGTTGGAATCATAAAGTATGTAGGCTTTTTAGATTGGCTTCGTTCACTTAACAATATGCATTTAAGCTTCCTCCATGTCTTTTTGGGGTTGAATAGCTCATTTCTTTTTATTGCTGAATAATATTTCATTGTAGCTGTAACACAGTTTATCATTCACCTGTTTAAGGACATTTTGGTTGTTTCTAGTTTTGGGCAGCTAAGAATAAAGCTGCTTCAATACCAGCCTGGGCAACATGGCAAAACCCCGTCTCTACAAAAAAATACAAAAATTAGCCAGTGTGGTGGTGCCCACCTGTAATCTCAGCTAGCTACCTGGGGGGCTGAGGTGGGAGGATCGCCTGAGCCTGGAGAGGTTGAGCCCACATTGAGCCATGATTGAGCTACTGCACTCCAGTCTGGGTGACAGATTGAAAGCCTATCTGGAAAAAAAAAAAAAGAATAAAGCTGCTATAACATTTGTGTTTAGGTTTTTGTGTGGACATATGTTTTTAACTTCCTTTGGAAAAACACCTAGGTTTTGCCTGCTGGATCATATGGTAAGTCAATGTTTAGTTTTTTAAGGAACTGTCAAACTGTCTTTCAAAATGGCTGTGTCATTTTGCGTTCCCAACATCAATAAATTAGAGCTCCTGTTGTTCCACATCTTGGCCAGCATTTGGTATTGTCAGTGTTTTCGATATTGGACATTCTAATAGGTGCATAGTGGTATTTCATTGCTTTATTTTGCAATTTCCTTATGATATATGATGCTGAGCATTTTTCCTATGCTTAATTACCAACTGTATATAATCTTTGATGAAGTATCTGTTCAGATCTTTTGCTGAGATTTTACAATGAGGTTGTTCATTTTCTTATTGTCAAGTTCTAAAAGTTCTTTGTAAATTTTGGATTATAAATCCTTTATCAGATACATATTTTGCAAGTATTTTCTTCCAGTCTACAGCTTGCCCTTTTCATTTTCTTAACAATATCTTTCAAAGAACATATGTTTTTAATTTAATAAAGTTCAACTGATCATTTTTTTCTTTCATGGATTGTGCTTTTGGTGTCGTATCTAAAAAGTCATCACTAAGCCCAAGGTCATTTGGATTTTCTTCTATATTATCTTCTAAAAGTTTTGTAGTTTCGTGTTTTACATTTAGTTCTGTGATCTACTGTGAGTTAATATTTATGAAAGTCATAAGATCTGTGTCTAGACTTGTTTTATGTTGTTTTGTTTTGCACGTACACGTTCAGTTGCTCCGGCACCATTTTTTAAATAGACTATCCTTGCTCCATTGAATTGCCTTTACTCTTTTGTCAAAGATCACTTGATTAAATTTTTATGGATATATTTTTTATGGATATAGGCTCTGTTCCATTGTTCTATTTGTCTACTTTTCTACCAGTATCACACTGTCTTGATTATTGTAACTTTATAGTAAGCCTTCAAGTTAAGTAGTGTTCGCCTTCTGGCTTTGTTGTTGTTGTTGTTGTTGTTTTTTGGTTTTTGGTTTTTTTGATAGCATTTTGCTCTGTCACCTGAGCTATCAGGCAATCTTCCCACCTCAGCTTCTCAAGTAGCTAGGACTATAGGCACACACCACCACACCCAACTAATTTTTTAAAACCAGTTTTGTAGAGATGGGTTCTTGCTATGTTGCTCAGGCTGATCTTGAACTCCTGGCCTCAAGTGACCCTTCTGCCTCAACTTCCCAAAGTGTTGGGATCACAGGTGTTGGAATCACAGGCTACCACACCTAGCCTGTTCTTCTTTTATATTATGTTAGCTGTTCTAGGTCATTTTCCTTTTCATATAAATTTTAGAATCAGTTTAAAATAACTTGCTGGAATTTTGATTGAGATTGTGTTGAATCACAACACAATATATATCAGGTTGGGAAGACCTGACATCTTGACAATAATGAGTTTTTCTATCCATGAACATTAAATATCTATCCATTTATTTATATCTTAATTGATTCCTTTCATCAGAATTTTATAGTTTTTCTCATATAGCTCTTATACATATTTTGTGAGTTTTATACCTAAGTATTTCATTTTTTGGTACTAATGTAAATGGTGTTGTGTTTTCAATTTCGATTTCCAGTTGTTCATTGCTGGCATATAAGAAAGCAATTGACTTCTGTATATTAACCTTATGTCCTGCAACCTTGTTATAATTATTTATTCATTTCAGGAAATTTTTTGAATTTTCTACATAGGCATGCTAACATGTAATTTGCAAACAGTTTTATTTATTTCATCTCAATCTGTATACATTTCGTTTTGTTTAAAAAATTTTTTTACTTTTTGTGGGTACATAGTAGGTGTATATATTTATGAATTACATGGGATACTTTGATGCCGCCATGCAATGTGTAATAATCATATCAAGGTAAGTAGAGTAACAATCCCCTCAAGCATTTATCTTTTGTGTTTTAAACAATGCAATTATACTTTTAGTTATTTTTAAATAAATAAATTATTTTTACTGTAGTCACCCTATTATGCTAACAAATAGTAGGTCTTATTTATCTTTTCTAACTATTTTTTTGTACCCATTAACCATCCCCACTCCCCACCACCCTTCCCAGCCTCTGGTAACCATCCTTCTACTCTCTATCTTCATGAGTTTAATTTTTTCCATTTTTAGCTCCCACAGATACTTGAGAACATGCCATGTTTGCCTTTCTGTGCCTGGCTTATTTCGCTTAACATAAGTTCCATCCATGTTGTTGAAAATGACAAGATCTCATTCTTTATTATGGCTGAATAGTACTCCATTGTGTATATGTACCACATTTTCTTTTTCTATTTGTCTATTAACAGACACAGATTGCTTTCAAATCTTGGCTATTGTGAATAGTGCTGCATTATTTCCCTTTCTTGTCCTATTGCATTAGCTAGAACTTCCAGGATAAAATAAAAACACACCATATTAAGATCTGTATTTCTGGTTTGTCTTAGGAAAAAAATTAGAGAACTGGGCATGTTGCCCATCTTGGCAGCCTTTGGCTAGAATTGAGCAGTGATTACCCTTTTTAAGTGGGGTATCTTCTTCTAGTTCACTGCAGTCATCACCACTTCCTTGTAATAAACACTTTATCTCTTTGTGAAAAATGACATTTGAGATTAAACTTTCTCTTTAAATTGAAAAACATGGTCCAGGGATACCAGGATCTGCACAAAAATCAGAGAAAACTCTCTATGGACATGTGACTTGGAAGAAAGTCAGGAGCCTCCACAGACAGCTCCCCATTATAAATTTGGGAGTTCACTAAGATCTCCAAATATCCCCTGGTATATGTTTATGATCTCCTAAACAGGCAGCCCCCATTTTATCTCACCTCTGTCACAGCAACTCATTCTATCCCCTAGATCTTAAAACTCAGCTGTTATGCTCCCTATCTTTGGTCTACAAAGCCTCACTCAAGTCTCACCCTTGAGCTTGGTCCATACCTTTCCCTTGCCCTCTATCATTGCCATTTGGTGTGTGCCACATGCATGTCACTCTTCCTGCCTCTGCAATTGTTATTGTACAGAATACCTCAGTGTCATAGGAATCCAGTGAGGCGAACCTATGTTGTTAGTGCTCTAACTCCACCGTGATTACTCTAGAATACATTTTGTACTTCAGTTCAGTTGTACTATGGAAATTTATCACCACGATCACACCATTTATTTACGGGAACATGTATTGGAATTCCAAATGAATAACTTAAGATGAAACACCACCTGTTGCTGCATTGAGGCCACCTGCAGACCAGTAAGTGCAGGAAGACCATTTTGACAAACAGACATCAACTGCTTCAGAGCTTGGTGCCAGGTGGGACAAATCTGGAGTTTGTGTGTAGAACTGTATCATGTCACTGTGTGTGTGTGTGTGTGTGTGCGCGCGCGCACATGCAGCCTGTGTGCATACATGAGCATTCTCATGGGTACATGTGTAGAGGGGAAGAGAGAGGAAGCATCATCACATCCTCACAGTTCACCCACCTAATGTCCTTTGTTTTCTTGGTATTTTTTTTTTTTTTTTTGAGATGGAGTCATGCTCTATCACCCAGGCTGGAGTGCAATGGCTTGATCTCAGCTCACTGCAGCCTCCACCTCTTGGGTTCAAGTGATTCTCCTGCCTCAGCCTCCCAAGTAGCTGGGATACAGGCACCCACCACAATGCCCATCTAATTTTTGTATTTTTAGTAGAGATGTCGTTTCACCATGTTGGCCAGGCTGGCCTCGAACTCCTGACCTCAAGTGATCTGCCTGCCTTAGCCTCCTAAAGTGCTAGAATTACAGGCGTGAACCTGTGCACCCGGCCTACAGTTCACCCAATGTTCTGATTGGAATATTTTGCTTCTAAGAACTTTGGCCCTTACAGGTTTCATTTTCTTCTTTGCAGTGCCTTTTGTTCTTTGCAGCTGAGTGTCATCTGCTGCAAATAGCCAACTAGCTTCAAGGATCCCCTTTTGAATTTCAGAAGAAAATTAACTGGGTCATGGGATAATGAAGCTAAGTACAGGCAAACTTCTTGAAGCTCTAAGCAGTGGTTCTCAATCTGGATGCACATAAGAATCACTAGAGGCTGGGCATGGTGGCTCACACCTGTAATCTTAGCACTTTGGGAGGCAGAGGTGAGTGGATCACTGGAGGCCAGCCTGGCCAACATGGCGAGACCCCATCTCTACTAAAATACAAAAAAAAAAAAAAAAAAAAAAAAAACACAACAACTAGCTGAGTGTGGTGGCACGTGCCTGTGGTCCCAGCTACTTTGGAGGCTGAGGCAAGAGAATCGCTTGAACCCAGGAGGTGGAGGTTGCAGTGAGCCGAGATCGCACAACTGCACTCCAGCCTGGGCAACAGAGCAAGACTCCATCTCAAAAACAAACAAACAACAAAACCTACCAATGCCTGGGCCGTACTTCAGACCAACTGAATTAGATTCTCCAGAGTGGGGCCCAGGAAATAAGTGTGTATGTGTGTACACACACACATACACTCTCGCTCTCTCTCTCCCCCCAGGTGATTTAAATGTGCAAATTGGGTTGAGAACCACTTCTCTAAAGGTGTGATGCTCAAACCTGTGCCTTTTCAGGTGTGATGCTAGCACCCAATGAACTTACCTGAGCAAGGATCCTATACCCACTCCCACAGAGGAACAGTTTATAGATGCCTTTCTTTTGTGACATTACAGGCATCTGATACATTAGGAGAGAACTAGGTTTCCTTTCTCAGTGTTCTTTCAAAGGAGGAGGAGGAGGGACAATTGAAACCCAGCAAGGTAATTGAAGCAAATAACTCCAGGCACAGATAACAAAAAGTTCTCCCACATATCCATTAAATAAAGGCAATTGTTGCTTCTAGAAGAAACATAATTTGTACTAAATCTTCTCCTCTCTGAAATTACCTATACATTTCTAAATTAACTTGCAGGTGCTGAGACATTTCTTGTTGAAAGAACAGTCTCCTTCCCCGACCCCCTCCTCCAAAATGATTTCCTTTTATTTCTTTTTCTTCTTCTTTTTTTTTTTTTTTTTTGGTACAAGGTGGGAAAGCAGGAGGAGAAGAAGTTCTTTATGTGTTCAAAGGGAACACATGAAATCTTATCAAATCAGGAATCCAATTAAAATACTTTCTCTCTGACTCATTCAACAGTTGGGTAAGAGCTGGAAAGGGAGAGAATTGATGAGTATTAGTTCACTTAGAACAGATTGGTCAGTATCTGGCGTGCCTATGATGGGTCAAGCCTCCAGAAGAGAGTAATTTGTGGAATAAACAACCAGAAACCAACACCCAATGTCTTAATCAAAACAGCAGTCATATCCAGTTACTGTCCCAAGTAAATCAGGAGTGAGGAAAACTGATCTGCTTTAGAAACTAAACTGACTTTCTTCTGGGGTTGGGGAATTGTGCTCCATCCTCAGGGGCTGGGATATCTAGTCAGGGGTGCTGATTCATTCTCTCTGAATCCACAGGTGGGGACCTTAGAGTTCATGACTCTGGGGTAAGGAGAAAGTGAGGAGACTGAATGACATGGTTTGGATCTGCATCCCCACCCAAATGTCATGTTCAGTTGTAATCCTCAGTGTTGAAGTTGGGGCCTGGTGGGGGGTGCTTGGATCATGGGGGCAGATTTCCCCTATGGTGCTGTTGTTGTGATAGTGAGTTCTTCTGAAATCTGGTTGTTTAAAAGTGTGTGACATCTCCCTTTCTTCTCTTCCTCCTGCTCTAGCCGTGTGAAGTACCTGCTCCCCCTTCACCTTTCACCATGATTGTAAGTTTCCTGAGGCCTCCCCAGAAGTCAAGCAGATGCCAGCATCATTCTTCCTGTACAGCTGGGGGAACCATGAGCCAGTTAAAACTCTTTTCTTTCTAAATTACCCCATCTCAGGTATTTCTTTATAGCAGTGCAAGAATGAACTAATACAGTGAATATCTGGGGCAGTGGGGGAAACAGAAGTAAGGCACAAGTAGGAATGAGAGGTATGAAAGATGGGAGAGGGGTACACACTTAGATCCTATCTATAACTCATTTACTCTTGTTGCACACTGACGCATCTCTGAGCTAGGAGAAGCTCACATGGACCACAGAAGTTTGGCTCTTGCGTTTAGAGTGGAATGGTGTCCTGAGCTCTTGCTGGTCATTGATGAGTACAGGGAAGAGGGCATGGCTGTATTGACTGGTCAGCTGGAATCACCATCACATCAGGAAAAATGACTGAAGAGCCATGCTGTAAGGGTGCTGTCATCATAGCTGGAGACACATAGTCTTCTATGCTGTCATCCCCACAGCTCCTGTCAGACTTGCCCTGACAGGCCAGTTTAGTTAGAGTGGAGGGACTCATCGGGGATGCAGAGACTGGGGTCCATGAGGCACTGACACAGGCAGGACAGTGAGAGAGCTGAGGAACAGGAGGACTGGGAGCCATGGTCCCCAATATACCGTCTAGTGTGCCAACCTTATTCCTTATCTCTGCGAACTTTGACTTTTCTTTTTTCCAGAACTTGACTTCAGGATTCTAAAAAAGAAAAAACAAAAAAAAACAAAAAGACCTGGCATGGTGGCTCCCTCCTGTAATCTCAGCATTTTGGGAGGCCAAGGCAGGAGAATCACTTGAGCCCAGGAGTTTGAGACCAGCCTGGGCAACATAGTGAGACCCCATCTCTATTTAGAAAACAAAACAAATAAAAAACAACAAAAATAGTATCCATGTATAGTCATATATCTAGTATATACCAGGCACACACAACAACTCTTTTGCTTATTTTCTTTTGCCCATACTAACCCTCCCCTCACCCACTCCCTGCCCTTATCTTTCTCTTCAGCTTCTTGTTTGCTTTGGCCAAGGATGGGAGATAGTAATGGAGGTCAGAGAATGACAGGACAGAAAAATAGGGGTATTTATTTTCCACATCTCCATGTCCGTAGCCCCTAGGCCAAAACCATCTTTCATGGACTTACAGAATGCCCCATTTATTGCCATGATATCTGTATTAGTCCATTCGTGCACTGCTATAAAGAAATACCTGAGACTGGGCAACTTATAAAGAGGCTTAATTGGCTCATGGTTCTGCAGGCTTTATGGGAAGCATGGCTGGGGAGGCCTGAGGAAACTCATGATCCTGGCGGAAGATGAAAGGGAAGCAGGCACATCTTACAGGGCTGGAGCAGGAAGAAGAGAGTGAAGGGCAAGGAGCTACAAACTTTTAAACAACCAGTTCTCGTGAGAACTCACTCACTATTACAAGAACAGCAAGGGGGAAATCCATCCATGATCTAGTCACCTCCCACCAGGCCCCTCCTCCAACATTGGAAATTACAATTCAACATGAGATTTGGGCGGGGACACAGAACCAAACCATATTAACATCCCTCACAGCACTACCTCCTTTGAATGAACTCACATGCCAAAGAAAGGGTGGTAGAGATGGGCCTAGAGAAAGCAAGTAGCTGCCCCGTGCCCCTCAGCTAGAAAAGAGTCAACAGTCAAACCAGAGTTGATTGTGAACTCCCTGCTGTTTCCACCAAAGTGGCTGCACCTCATTATGGCCATGGTGGATACGTCTTCTAATATCATGGCAAAATGTTTGCCCTGCACTGAACCTCAACGAAGGTGATTTAAAATGTTACCAGGAGAAAACAGTGTGTTGTGGTGGAAAGTGCACTGAACTGAATGAGGGTGGTGAGATTTGAGGGCTGTCTGAGACAACAAGTGGGTATGTTACCTCACTTCTCTTGACCTCAGTTAGTCCTCCCCAACAGAAGGAGGGCAGAGAGCCAAAGGGGAGGTTGAGACCACCCTGGTTCAGGAATGCTTCCCACCCACATCCAGTTGCCATTAACCAGAGCAATTCCATGTGCAGTTCCTTCTCCTTTGCAAGGTGAATCCTCATTCCTTCTCCTTTGCAAGGTGAATCCTGATTCTGTTCACCCCCATCTGAATGGTTGTGTGCTTTGGCAAAAGAACTCCCTGAGAAGGGACCTTTATCAGTGCCTCATAGCCTGTTGAGCTCATTTCCTTTGCCAAAGGACTGCTTTTCATGGGAGAGTAAGGCACTTCTGGCTGAAAAGATGTAAGGGAAACTTGCAAGAGGCTCTCTGGGAAGGGATTCCTTGCTCTTAAGAAGTTACCCAAGTGAAAGGATTTCTCTGTTTCCCACAGAAGCCATGAGGAGAGCCATCCTAAGAGGACACCATTCTATGGATAGGAAAGGGGATAGATGCAACGAATCTGGGTCCTTGTTGTCGGCATTGGCCCCTGATTTAAATGACCCTGGAACTGCCCTCTCTCACTTAACTTCTGGTTTTATGAAATAGTAAATGTTCCTACAATCTATGGATAATGCATTCAAACTCCTATGGTTCAAACTCTTTTCTGCTGGGTCTTCAGACTGTGTTCTTATATTCACTTCTAATATCCAAGGACATTGTCTAAGGGAGATAGTTCTGTCCTGATCATTTTTTTGGATCTTCTTATTTTGTTGTCTTTTCCAAACTACTATGTATTTCCTTTAAACGGTTACCCCAGTCAGGTATGGTCAAGTATCATATAATAAAAACTCTAGACATTTAGGACTCACTATCTTCTGAATTTGCTGCCTTTACTGTTCTCTATTCTCAATTCTCCCAGCTTTAAACGTTTTCTCCATTACCCTGTATTCAACTCTCTCTCTTCCTCGGGTTTGACTTTGAGTCCTGCCTTTTCTATTTCAACTTTAACTTCCCATTGGTTAAGATCCAGGGACTGAAGATTCTGCTGCCTTCCTGTGATTTCGGTAATGTCCCTAGGACTTTCCCTCCCATTTCCTACCTCCGTATTATCCTCTTGATTCCCATTTGGGTCATCTCAGGATCTTTGCTTCTAATCCTTTTTTGTTGGAGCTTCTCTTCTGGACTCTACTGCTAGCACATCTGCTTGCTCAGTCCAGAGGTTTTATCCAGTTGCTGGGACTCCGCAGTCTGTCTGCACTGGCTCTAAGTTCCCTCCCTTAAGTGCTGAGTTGTCATCAACTCTGCTTCCCAAGAGGGTTGCTCCTCTTGCACGTGCACTTTATGAAAAAGGCCAGCAGCAGCTGTTACCTAGGAAGAGTTTCTCCCTCTGCAGAGTTCTGCACAGTTGTCTCTGCTCCTTCTCTGACAGACAGAAATTTAAATATTGCTCTGAATATTTTTGATGCAAAGAGACACACTCTCAAACTGTACATAACTCTGTTTTATGCTGCTGACCACCTTCTCATCCCCAGGCTTAGAAACCAGGCCTCCTTCTGTTTGGTATTAGGTATTTTAGGTATTTTGGTATTTATATGAGAACTACATTAGGAGCTGAGAGGTATGCAAAAATGTACAAAAAGTCTCCCTACCCTTGTTTTAGTAGGAGATGCCTGCCTACCTTCCAGCTCTTAAATTCCGTGCTTCCAAATAAGACAGTAAAATATTCCACATTATGGATTGCTAACAGATTCTTGGACCGAAGCAAAAGTCACCTTTAACATACCTGATTGTATAACAATGCAAAGTACAGTGGTATAACATGTGCAATGCATTGTCTTTTCCTTCTAAAAACTCATTTTATGAAACTCCTTAATTGAATCAGGCTTGAACTTCCTGTGGCATAAAACCAAATAGAATTACACCAATGCTAAAAATGTAAATGTATCCCAGATACCACTGACTGATGTATTCATGGGAACATTTAAGCCTGAAGACTTGCATGCACGCATTTTGATGATAAAGCAGAGCCCAATGATCAAGCATTTGACATAGAAACATTTATGGGAACTTTTTTTAATTCTCTGTTTTCTTAGGATTTTAAAACTAGTTTTGACTTTGAAAGCCTAGAATGTCAGATCTGGGAAGATCTCGAAGAGATCAATGATTCATTCTTCAGATGGTGAAAGGGTGCCTGGAGGAGTAAAGAGACCACCCAAAGGCATTCCAAGTACTAATGGAGCCGAGGCCAGGTCAGTTCAGCACACCCGCGTTCAGTTTCTACTTTGTGCCTATGACTGCCCTGGACATTGAGATCCAGACGTAAAGACACAATGACTGCCCTTAAGGTCCCCCCCAAAGTGTTCAGATGTCCAGGTCAGTTCTCCTGCTTTCTTTCTCAATTCTGAATAGATTTCTTGAGAAATAGAAAACTCTATATTTTATTTAATAATCGGTCAGGCACAGTGGCTCACGCCTGTAATCCCCCCAAGGCGGGCAGATCACAAGGTCAAGAGATCAAGACCATCCTGGCCAACATGGTGAAACCTCGTCTCTGCTAAAAATACAAAAATTAGCTGGGTGTGGTGGTGCACACCTGTAGTCCCAGCTACTCAGAAGGCTGAGGCAGGAGAATCACTTGAACCCAGGAGGTGAAGGTTGCAATGAGCTGAGATCCAAATAATAATAATAGAGCATGCTTAGGGGAGTAAGAAAAAATAAAGGAATATCTTCCTATCTCCTAGTCTTGAGCCCCATTCTCCAAGCAGAATCCTACACTGAATGGCAGAGGGTCAATTAGCTCTGCCCATGGCAACTTCTTTCAGTGCCCATAATTCCACTGCAGAAGCTTAATTCTTATTATTCATTCATAACACATCCATGGATAGCCACAGCCTGGTGACATTTCGGCTCATCAACCTCTCCCTGTTCCGTGGCAGGTTAGGGGATATCCTTTGGAGAATGCATGTATGACATTCTCATTTTCCTTTTTTGGGGGTGGGAAAAAGGAGAGAAAGCAGCAACCCAAGTAGGAAAATTGCACAGGGTGATGTTACTCCACTAGTGTGAAGATTTTGGCTCTGATGTTGGGACCTGCTATCTCTCTTTTTAGTGCTGTTGCCAGGCAGACTTGTTACTGACACAAATTTTCCTCCCTGATAAGTTGAACTCTCCCTGCTCCCAACTTCATTATGCCTGCTGCCGGAGCTCTGCTATAGAGGAAGCCACGCCAGACACTGTGATTCACGTGCCTAAAATATCAACTGGCCTGAGTATGCGAGTGAAGCGATAAATCTGGAAAACATAATTCAGATCATCAGATGATGTATCTGTTCCTGCACACAGGCTGCAGCAGCCGTGGCAAAATGCCCTCCAACTCTGGGGGCTACACCCAGGTAGAGGTTAAAGGATTTGACTTACAGACCAAGGAAAGGTGGGTGAGGAGGGCCAGGGCTGATATGCAGAAGAGGCCTTAAAACCACTGACATTCAGCACAGACACCAGACATGAGACTGGATTCAGCCTCTGAGACTGCAGGGAGAGGCTGGACAAGGAAGTATAAAGAGAGGTCCCAAAATCTTCTAATGTAAAGAACTTGGGCCAATGTGTAGTCCCTGAGTCTGGATATGAGGGAGAAGACAGGCTTCAGCTTCACTAGGAACTCTGTCAAGATGGTAAACAGAATTTACAGACTCTGGTAGGTGGACAGCTTCCTTAAAAGAACACTCTAGAAAAAGCCAACCAACACAGCCCTTCCTTTAGTGAACAGAGAAAAGTGCTCCCATTGAGCCACTTAATCATTCCAAAGCACAGAAGAGAAGGGCCTTATCTCTATAGCTGAGGCTGGGCCATCAGATCACAGGCTTTCTTGACCTGGGGACAGCTGGCTTGTTCACAAATGACGGTGCTCCTCCGGGTCTGACATGCCAGGATTACTAGTTCCAAAGTAGTTTTAGAACTGTAGGAAAGTAAGGATGGTTCATAGCTCACATTTCTAACCCTCATGCCCTGCTTTGCCAGGGTTAGGTCCTGCTGCATCAATATGATTCTACTCAAAAATCACAGCAGACCCTTTGGGGCTTTGTGCCTGGGGATGCGGGAGAATAACTGGGAGTAGACAGGAAACAGACCTGGGATGAGGTGGAGCTGGGAGCAGCGTTGGATATCCATTTAAGGAAATTAAGCAGTGATCCAGGTTCCACCCCAAAATGTCCAAGAGTTACACCCTAGTGAGCAAAGAAAGACCCATGAGTGGATCGAAAGTCTCCACCTGACATCATGATATCAGATGAATATGACTAGCGCACCTGTCTCCAGGCATCAGCCAGTGAGAAAATCTCAATGCACAACAAGGTGAAATACTGAGAAATTCATTGTAGCTTATCTCTTTTGCTACTGTGACCTATCAGCAAAAACAATGGAAAGATAATTTTCCCCTTTCCCTTCCAGGAAAGGCAGCCAGGGCTTTGTGTTCCCAGACCTGGGTGCCTTGACCCCAGGCAGGGAATTTCCAGCTATTTGTGAATCAGGCCCACCTGAGGGAATTAAGGAAGCTTCCAAGAAGGGAAAGGGGTAAGGTATAGAAGTTTTTGTTTATTGTGAGTAAGAGCATGCCAGGGCCTGACCCTGAGGAGGTGGTTGGATCCTGGGAACTTGGAAAACAAGAAAGGGTAGGTTTGTAGGATTCTTCAGATAGCCTGTCCTCTAGACTTTGTGACCCAGCCAGATAAGAGATGGGTGTGGATGTTCACTGATCTTAGACATTGTGGCTTTGGGAGCAGGATTAAGTGTTCTCTTAGGGTGCCTGGGGATGTGGAGAGGAGCCTCAAAGGCCATCTTTGTGGTTGCCTGGAGCAGAAATACCCAACAGAGGCAGGGACCTTCCTTTAGTGAACAGAGAAAAGTGCTTCCATTGAGCCACTTAATCATTCCAACACGTGTCATGTCAACACATGACAGAGGCTTCAAAGAGAAGAAACAGCCACATGACAAGAATGATCCAACTGATGGACAATAAGCTGCTGAATGAGTTAACTTTGATGATCCGCCAGGTCCAAGACTTATAATTCTACATGGCCTCTGTCTCCTCTTCGCAAGCTGATCATGATGCAGAATGACTGACACAGCACCCATGAACCTCCAGATCATAAGCACGTTCTGTTCTCCTTCCTACCTGGGCTGGGGTGATGGTTGCACAGCTGTGCACCATCTGAATGCCACCATCTAGTGGTAAGTCCATGAGTGTGGATACTGGGGGAAGACATGAGTTGCAGATTGGCCAGGTCCTAGGTGCTGACAAGAAACATTACAAAAGCTTTAGATTTAACTTTAAAAACTTCTATTCTTTTCATTGTCAGAATGTGAAGCCCGCAGCTGCACATCATCAGGCACCAACATGCAGGGGGCCATTTCCTTGTTTGCACAGGAAGTTCCTGCGTACTCTGTATTGCTCTAGAGTCACACCACTGAGCCAGCCAAGGTCTCGACTCTGGCCCTGACACGTGGCTGGCTTTGACTTTGCTTTCTGAGTTCAGCTCATTTCCTGGGTCATCTCCCCAGTAAAGACAGCACTGCCTCATCAAGGCAGGTGCTCAGCAAGCCATGCTTAAAGTCCCTCGATGCCCTATGACTGGTCAGTGGTCTCAGGGGATGAGATATGTGGGTGTCAGTTGTCTTCCTCATGTCCCAGTGCTGTCCCCTTCACCTCTCTTTATCCCACTTTCTAATGTTCACCCTCTCTTCTCCATTCGTAAACTCCCAAGACTTCTTTAAGGTCTACCTTAAACACCCTTCTCTGGGATCCTTCCCAAAACCCCAGGAAGAACTCACTGCTTCTACCTCTACCCTTGGTCCATGATTTTATTTCATTGTAGATTATAGTTAATTGCTTACCTATCTTCCTTTTTCTTTTTTTCTTTCCTTTTTTTTTTTTTTTTTTTTTTTTAAGATGAAGTTTTGCTCTTGTCGCCCAGGCTGGAGTGCAATTGCAATCTTGGCTTGCTGCAACCTCCACCTCCCAGGCCCAAGCGATTCTCCTGCCTTAGCCTCCCAACTAGCTGGGATTACAGGCACCCACCACCACACCTGGCTAATTTTTGTATTTTTAGTACAGATGGGGTTTCAACACGTTGGCCAGGCCAGTCTCGAACTCCTGACCTCAGGTGATCCACCCACCTTGGCCTCTTAAAATGTTGGGATTAAGGCATGAGCCACCATGCCCGGCCTCTTTCTCACTTAAAAAATTCTTGGTGAAAAAAAAAAGCCATCTTTTACTAATTCCCTAAGCCTTGTGTAAATATAAGTGTAATAAGTATTTTTCCTTATGTCTTTTACAAATTAATTTAAAAAGAAATCCTGTGTAGGCGGAAAGCCCAAACTAAGGAAATATCTGGTTTCCAAGAGATCACAAGCTATCCACGTCAAAAATTCTGGTAAAATTGCCTGTGGAAAGAGAAATTTTGTGTTTTAGAAAAATTATAGTAAAATATATATTAACATAAAATTTACAATTTTAACTATTTTTGTGTGTACAATTCTGTGGCATTAAGTACATTCACATTGTTGTGCAACCATCACCACTGTCCATCTCCAGAATGTTTTTATCTTTTCCAACTGAAACTCAGTATCCGTTAAACAATAACTCTTCATTTCCTCCCTCCCGCCCAGTCCCTGGCAGCCACCATTCTACTTTCTGTCTCTATAAATTTGACTACTCTAGGTACCTCACATAAGTGGAACCGTATTTGTCCTTTTGTGACGGGCTTGTTTCACTTAGCATAATGTCTACAAGGTTCATCCATGCTGTAGCATGTGTCAGGGTTTCCTTCCTGTTTAAGGCTGCATCATATTCCTTGTATATGTATACCACATCTGACTTAGCCATTCATCTGTCAGCAGACGTTGGATTGCTTCCACCTTTCAGCTATTGCTGCTATGAACATGAGCATAAAAATGTCTGTTCAAATTCCTGCTTTCAATTATTTTGAGTACATAGCCGGAGGTAGAATTTCTGGTAATTCTGTCTTTAATTTTTTGAGGACTCATCGTACTATTTTCCATGGTGGCTGTACCATTTTAGAGTCCTACTAACAATGCACAAACATTCTAATTTCCCCATACCCTCACCAACACTTGTTCTTTTTTTTGAAATGGAGTCTTGCTCTGTTGCTTAGGCTGGAGTGCAGTGGTGAGATGTTGGCTCACTGCAACCTCCGCCTCCCGGTTGAAGCGATTCTCCTGCCTCAGCCTCCCAAATAGCTGGGATTACAGGTGCCCGCCACCATGACTGGCTAATTTTTTTGTATTTTTAGTAGAGATGGAGTTTCACCACATTTGCCAGGCTGGTTTCAAACTCCTGACCTTGTGATCCACCCACTGTGGCCTCCCAAAGTGCTGGGATTACAGGCATGAGCCACCACGCCCAGCCTCTTTTTTTTTTTTTTAATATCCACCCTAACGGGTGTGAAGTGGTATCTCACTGTGGTATTGATTTGCATTTCCCTAATGATTAGTGATGTTGAACAAAAGATAAATTTCTTTACTAAATATTTTTTAGATAATTAAAGAAATATATCATATACTGTAGAACATTTGGAAAATACAGAAACAAATATTAAAGGAAAGTATAGGAACATACAAGAGAAAAAAAACTTTAATTACCTAGAGGTAAATACTGTTAACATTTTAGGATATCCTTTCAGTCTTTTTTCCCATGTAAATGAATTTTTCTGGCAAGAATTAATTTTCTTAGCAAGAAGCCCCCACCCAACTCTGCCCCCGGAAGAAAACTTTTTGTTCAGTGAGTTATATGCTAAGTTCCCTGAGTGGTATGCTGGAGGAAAAAGATATGTTGTTAGCTTTTGATTTAATACTGGGGTTTTTTTGTTGTTGTTGTTTCTGGGTTTTTTTTTTTTTTTTTTTTTTTTTTGCTGAGCAGGCATGAAGCAAAGAGTAAGCGTCGAATTGCTCAGGTGATGAGACTTTTAGGGCTGCTGATATTGGAAGGAAGCATCCAACCAGAGAAAAGTAAACAGGTGAAGTGAGGCTGCTGACAGAGGAAGAGAGCTTTGGAGGAAAGAACAGATATCCGTGGAAGACCTTGATTACATTTCTGTCATCACACCAGAACTTTAGGAAAATCTTTATTGTTTACCAGTGCATGGCAAAGTATGTTTGCTTGCTAGGAACATTAGGAAGGTGCCAGAAGATGAACAAGGATGAAGAATAAAACAAAGTCTTGTCTCAGGGCTGAAGCAGAAAGAGACAGAGTTCATGTGCTTATAGATATGGGCCTTTAGAAAGCTTGGGAGTGGGGGCCGGGCATCGTGGCTTATGCCTGTAATCCCAGCACTTTGGGAAGCCAAGGCAGGCGGATCACTTGAGATCAAGAGTTTGAGACCAGCCTGGCCAACATGGTGAAACCCCATCTCTGCTCAAAATGCAAAAATTAGCCGGGCATCGTGGCACACACCTGTAATCCCAGCTACTCAGGATGCTGAGACAGGAGAGTCACTTGAACCCCGGACACAGAGCTTGCAGTGAACCGAGATACCGCACCACTGCACTCCAGCCTGGGTGACAGAGCAAGACTCTGTCTCACAGAAAAAAAAAAAAAAAAAAGGCTTGGGAGGGGCCAGACAGGGTGGCTCACACCTGTAATCCCAGCACTTTGGGAGACAAGGTGGGTGGACCACCTGAGGTCACGAGTTCGAGGCCAGCTGGCCAACATGGTGAAACCCCATCTCTACTAAAAATACAAAAATTAGCTGGGTGTGGTGGTTCACGCCTGTAATGTCAACTAGTTGGGAGGCTGAGGTAGGAGAATCTCTTGAACCTGGGAAGTGGAGGCTGCAGTGAGCCGAGATCGTGCCACTGCACTTCAGCCTGGGTGACAGAGCAAGACTCTGTATCAAAAAGAAAAAAAAAATGCTGGGAGGGTACCGAAGACACTGCTCTGTTAGCATTTCCCCCTGTGATTTAACAAGCTTGTAAAGCATCCTGTCTGCAGCTAATTATCCAAAGTCCACTTTTTCTTCCTGGGATCTTTTGCAGTTAGATGCAGCTGTGTGACTGAGTTTTAGCCAAGGTAGAGTGGATATGGTTTGTACCATTTCTGGGCCAAGGTTTTTAAGAAGCAGGGGTGTGCCCCTTCCTGCTTCTTCCCTTTCTGCCAGCTTAATGAGGGTGGTAACAAGGCCTTAGGGGATGTGGGAGCCAAAAGGCGGAAGAAGCCTGGGTTTCTGAAAAACCAATGGAATCATATGGAACAGAGCCATCTGCTGATCAGGATCACTTGCTTCAGATTATTATGTGAATGAAAATTAAGTTTCTATTATTACAACAGCCTAGTCCATCCTAATATACCATCAATAGATAGAATTTAAATTACCTAATACTCTATTGTTAGACATTCAGACTGGATAAACTGTATTTTGAGGTGTAGTATCGTGTGTTTAGCTCAACTTCCCAGTAGTGGGTGCATCAGATAAAATGCCTTTGGCTGTAAGTAACAGAACACCCAATTGAAACTCATCAACAATAAGGGATTTAGTAGCTAAATGGGAGTCCATTGGTACCATGGACTACACTGATGCTACAATGATGTGAAGACTCAATTTCTTTCCACCTCTCTTCTCTTTTATACAAATGTTGTTTGCCTCCTAGGGCTAATTTCCTGGTGATTGTAGAAGAGCTGGCTGCAATCAGGCTTACACGCTTCATTGTTCCCATGCAACAGGGAAGTATGTTTCCCACAATCAACCAACAGCAGCTTAAAGCTTTGTGCTGATTGGCTCATCCCTGAACCAAATCCTGTGGACATGTGGGTTCGATTAGCCAACTGTGGCCTTGACCAATCAGGGCTGCCTGCTGGAGCTGAAGTTGGCCTGGTCCCACACAAACTACATGACTGCCAGAAATGATGCCTATTTTTATAAAGGGACAGAGAGACTGGGTTGCCCAGATATACAGAGGAAGAAGTCACTGGACTTCAGTTTTTTTCTGAAATAGAAAAAGTTCTTTTGAAGATGCTAAAAAAAAAAGCGAAGGAATTTCACCCTTACATGGATTAAAATATGTCTCTGGAAAAATTACTTTCTGCAAAAAAGACAAGAGGATTGAAACTGTGAATGAGGTAAACGATTTAAAGCCAAGGACACAGGTTCCATAACCTGGGAGAAACTAAATGACTTGGAAACAAAGTCCAGCTCTTTCAGAAATTTTATATATATATATGTAATATATATTGCATTCTACATACATTATTTTATATATAATAATATATTATAATGTATAATTATGTATATTTATATATTTTATATTAATAATATATTTTATATATGTATTATATATCATATATTATATATTTTATATATTATATATTTATGTAATATGTATATATTTTTTAAGATGGAGTCTTGCTCTGTCACCCAGGCTGGAGTGCAGTGGCATGATCTCAGCTCACTGCAGCCTCTGCCTCCCAGGCTCAAACAATTCTCCTGCCTCAGTCTCCCTAGTAGCTGGGATTACAGGTGCCCACCACCATGCTCGGCTATATTTTTTTTGTATTTTTAGTAGAGAGAGGGTTTCACCATGTTGGCCAGGCTGGTTTCGAACTCCTGGCCTCAAGTGATCCACCCACCTCAGCCTCCCAGAGTGCCAGGATTACAGGTGTGAGCCGCTGTGCCCGGTCAGAAATAATATTTTATAAGAAGCACTTTCATAGTGAGATGGCACGATGGCACAAAGTGGAATAAAAAAAGACAGTGGTATATCCTGATGTCATGTGCAGAATATTTAAGTTCACATGTGTGTCTCAGACTGTTACCTCCGTGTTATTGAAATACCTTGCACACTTATGTGCATTAAGCCATGAGTCAAGGACACTACCTCTATGCAAAGTTCAAGCTAGGTATGCCGATCTTAGCTGTTTCCTGGACATTATACCATGTACTAGTAGTAAAAGAGAGGTAGTTAAGTGAATGCTTTTCTTCCCATATTACATAACTCTTTACCTTTAAGACAGGAATTAGATTTTATTTGTTGGTTCAGAGAATTGGGCCAATTACTTTAATGCAACATAAATAATTTCTCTCAGCGCAGACACTCTTTGATACACTTAAAACCCCTGCCTGTCAAATCTGCACAAAGAAAAGAAATACGAAGAGATCTGCTATAATTAAGATTAAGCTCAACGGCAAAGCAGGCATTGAATTTAAAATTAATTGGTAATGTCAACCACAAAATGGTCTAATTCACCTTTTCTACTGTTCTATGGAGACAACAAAAGCAAGGGAGCCTGCTCTGCTTGTTTTTCTGTCCTACCCCCTCCCTGGTACAATCCAAATTGTCTTTCTAACACAATCCTCAACATCCAATTCAACTTCTCCTTCCTCCACCGAAACCTCCTGGGCTACTACAGCCCTTATCTCCAGACTTCCTGGCACTCACTGAAAGGGCAGTAAAGAATAGGCATAAAAGCTCAAACAGTGCAGTCAGTCAGACCTGCAGTCAACCCAAATCTCAATCTGCCAGCTATGTGACTGAGAGCAAGTTATTCATCCACTTTAAGCCTCAGTTTCCTCCTCTGAGATAATGCATGCAGAACACCCAGCACAGTGCCTGGCTAGAAGCAGTGAAAGTCAGCTCTTACTCATATTTCTTTTCTTTTCTTTTCTTTTCCTTTTTTTTTTTTTTTTTTTTTTTTGAGATGGAGTCTTGCTCTTTTGCCCAGGCTGGAGTGCAGTGGCACGATATCAGCTCACTGCAAACTCCACCTCCTGGGTTCAATCTATTCTCCTGTCTCAGCCTCCTGAGTAGCTGGGATTACAGGCATGTGCCATCACATCTGGCTA
This sequence comes from Macaca fascicularis, assembly GCF_037993035.2. Taxonomy (NCBI): domain Eukaryota; kingdom Metazoa; phylum Chordata; class Mammalia; order Primates; family Cercopithecidae; genus Macaca; species Macaca fascicularis. The sequence continues at coordinate 139,128,536 of NC_088381.1, read as the reverse complement.
ATTTTTATATTTTTAGTAGAGATGGGGTTTCGCCATGTTGGCCAGGCTGGTCTCGAACTCCTGACCTCAGGTGATCCGCCCACCTTGGCCTCTCAAAGTGCTGGGATTACAGGTGTGAGTCACCACACCTGGCCTGTTATTCATATTTCTATATAGTCTCTCCCCATGCCATTTAGAGTCTCACAACACTGGACAGGTAGTCCAATTGGACAGTGCACAACCCATCCCTCTTGTGCCGAACTAAGGAGAACTAAAAATGCATTTCGAAGTAGAGATGGTTGTGGACCAGGTTAGGCCAGGAAGGCCAATGGCTGCAGGATGAGGGTTGCACCAGGTGAGTCTCTGTTCTAAGATGACAGGCTTGCAATGAGTACCCATAAATACGGAATGAAACAACCACAAAACTCCAACCAACTTAGGGGACTAAAAGAAACTCCAGGGCTGCTGCTGTAAGAGAAAGAACTTGAACTTGAATGTCAGCACCAGCGTCCAAAAGTGCACTGCTAGTCAGAACTTTTCGTTTAATGCCTGGTCAAGCAGACATTTGGATTTTGCTGGAATTTATAAATGGGCCAGACTCACATGTGAAATTTTTATGTCTTAGATTCTGTCTTAGTCCATCTACTACAACGAAATACCATAGATTGGATGGCTTATAAACAACACAAATTTATTTCTCACAGTTCAGGGGCTAGGAAGTCTAAGATCAAGGTGCAGGCACATTTGATATCTGGGGAGTGTCCACCTTCTGTTCACAGATGACTGTCCTCTCGCTGTATCCTTGCATGGCAGAAAGGGTGAGAAGGCTCTGAGGTCTCTTTTATGAAGGCACTAATCCCATTTACGAGGGCTTTGCCTCAGGACTTCTTCACCTGCCAGAGCCCCACCTCCTGATGCCCTCACCTTGGGGGTTAGGATTTCAACATATAATTTGGGATGACGCAAATATACAGACTAGCAAATTCCAATTGGGTTGGATGGGAGAGGCAACATTTTGTTACAGGAACTTTGGGGTGTCGCTTTTCTGGCCAGAAAACTCTGTGGCAAGTGGTGCCTCTGTGTGAGTTTTGCTCGAGTCTGCTGGGCTCATTCCGCCCATTCAGCCTGGCAGGCTGTGCTCGGTTCATGCTACCAGCCTGGATCCTACGCCTCGAAGGGAGATTGCGAGTCAGGTGTGGAGCAGTGAGGGGTGTGTGAGCAAGTGTGGGGTCCAGCCACTGTGCACAGTCAGATACACTGACTGCTGCCATGGGGCGGGCAGCTCCAGGTGCTGGCACAGGCGTCGGCTCTCTGCAAGGCTGCGGCTGGGCCAGCTGCACCACAAGCAGCTTCCACGGCTGGCACCAGGGAACACGGTGGTGCCCAGAAGCTTGGAGACTCCAGGAACCACAGAGCCCCAAAGGGGGGAGTCACAGCCCTGACTTGGAGAGCTCCCAGGTCTAGGCTCCCCAAAGAGCGGCAGCTCCTCCCTCCTCACTTCTCTCCTCCTTGTCACTCACAACATGGAGAGCAAGGGGCGTGTTTCAGCCCTGTCTATATTACAGCTCTTTTAGCCCCGCCATTTGGCAGGTCCCAGATTCTCATCCTGTGTCCAGGAAGAATGCGGTACATGAGAAAAGTGGAGGGTGAGCAAGACAAAGAGGAGCTTTACTGAACAATAGAACAGCTCACAGTAGACCTGGAGTGGGCAGCTCCTTTCCATAGCCAGGGTGTCCCGATGAGTGTTCAGCTCTCAGCAGAGAGGATAAGAGGATAGGTTCTCTCTTCTGGGCAGGTCGTCCCAACGAGTGCTCAGCGTTCCGTAGAGAAGGTAGCTCCTCTCTGCAGCTGGTTGACCCATTGTCTCTTCAGCTCTCAGCAGAAAGGGTAGCTCCTCTCTGCGGGCAGGTCTCCTGATAAGTGTCCAGCTGTCAGCAGAGAGGGTAGTTCCTCTTTGCAGCTGGTCGGCCTGTCATCTCCCCATTATCTTTCTGTCTTCTGCTGGAGTCTGGCTGAATCTGAGGCTGGCATGGGCCTCACAGGGGAGGAAGTGTGTGCTGATTGGTCCATGGGCGGCCATGGGCGGGCCCAGGGAAAAGCACCATAAACTCCCCCGGCAGTCTGTGGGAACTGGTGGCAGAGCCCCCAGGCTTCAGGCCCTCCCCAGTTTGAAGGTGGGGCTTCACTCACTGGGGATGAGCCCCCTTCTGCCCAGGAGTCTGTCTGCCTTCTACCACTATTCATGGCGCCCAAGCTGTTCTGACAGGGGGCGCCTGCAGGCCAGTGCCGGACTGTCCTCAGCCCCCCTCAGCCTCCCTCCAGTGCTTGGTGGTACCCAAAGTCCGGAGGGGGCCCAGGTGCCAAGGGGCTGGCGTGTCAGGCATGTCAGCACTGCCCCCAGTGTGTACACACTCATCTGGGCTGTGACAGCCCGGGGCTTGGCCTCGACTTTGCTCTGAGATCAGAGCGGGCACCAACAGTGGGAAGAAGGCAGGCAGCGCAAGCAGGCATTTCTGAGGAGGGGTGAGATGGTGGGGAGCAGGGGGGCTTCCTGGGCCCCCAAGAGTGCACAGATGCCTGAGTCTGCAGCGACGGCAGGGTGCCTGCAGGGTGCACCCGGGGAGCTTCCACTCCATCAACTCGGAAGGGGTGGGGCTCCTGCTTGTCCCCCGGCTCCCACTGGGTCTGTGGAGTGTGCAGTCCCAGCCATGCCTCCTTGCAGCCAGGGGCATCCAGGTCCTCACTGGGCCCCCTCTGCCTGCTCCTCCATGCCCAACCGCACCACTCCCCCACCAGTGGGCAGCTCAGCCAGCTCCATCATAGTGGCCCCTAGGGCGGTGGGCTCCCAGGGGCAGGCTCTGAGGACTGTCCACTTCCTCCTTGTGCCCTCCTTGCAGTGGCCGCGAGCGAGAGCAGCGACACGGGGCCAGGGTCCGGAGCGGTAGAGGCTCTGGGCCTGGAAGTGGGTCTCACCTAGCCATGCCAGGGTGGGCACTATGCAGTTGGCTGCCTCAGGGACGTGGGGCACAGGGGTCCCACTGCTGCCACTGCCGTTCCTATCGCCACTGCCTGCGTCCCTGCTGCCACGGCCGACGGGATGGCAGCAGATGCTCCAGATGACCCGCTACTGCCATCAATTTAACATTTTTAAGAGAACAACGTATTTTCAATCACCTAAAAAAATGAATCAATAGTCTGGGCATGGTGGGTAATGCCTGTAATCCTAGCACTTTAGGAGGCCAAGGTGGGAGGATCCTTGAGCTCAGAAGTTTGAGACCAGCCTGGGTAACATAGTGATATCCCGTCTTTACAAAAAAAATCAAAAAATTAGCTGGATGTAGTGGTACACCTGTAGTTCCAGCTACTCAGAGGCTGAGGCAGGAGAATGGTTTGAGCCCAGGAGGTCGAAGCTGCAGTGAACCATCATTGAACCACTGCCCTCCAGCCTGGGTGACAGAGCGAGACCCTGTCTCAAAATAAATAAGTAAATAAATAGGCCATTTACAAAGGATTTTTATAAATTTGTTAGTTGAAACAAGTCTGTTATGTCCTGAATTGGGCAACACAAGCTAACCAGCACTTGTACTTGGAGTGACAGAAGTTTCTTTCTTTCTCAAATATAAATATTCATTCGTTGCTTTTTCATGGCCGGTGGTAAGAGCCTGGACCACAGAATAATGTAAATTAGCATCAGAGCTCTGGCTCTGTTCCCTGCAAGGCACAGGGTCTAGAGTAAGTTACATGTGCTCTCCAAGTATCCATTTCCTTATCTATGAAATGGGATAATAATTCTTCCTATCTAATATGAGATTTGGCCCCACCCAAATCTCATCTTGAGTTGTAGCTCCCATAATTCCCACATCGTGGGAGGGACCCGGTGGGAGGTAATTGAATCATGGGTTCGGGTGTTTCCTGTTCTTGTGACAGTGAATAAGTCTCATGAGATCTCTTGGTTTTATAAAGGGGAGGTCTCCTACACAAGATCTTTTGCCTACTGCCATGCTCTTCCTTTGTCTTCCACCATGACTTTGAGGCCTCCCCAGCCATGTGGAACTGTGAGCTAGTTAAATCTCTCTCCTTTATAAATTACCCAGTAATATGTCTTTATTAGCAGCATGAGAACAGACTAATACACCACCTCACATGCTTGCTATGAGGATTAAATGAGCTAAACCATGCAAATAACTCAGCCTAATATCTGGCACATAATAAATACTCAATAAATGCAAGCAGTTATGATAATAACTATTCCACAATTTAGGTTTCTTGCTACCTTTCTTTAGCATTGTCTTTAAATGCTCTGACTAAAGTGTTCAATCACAAACTTTACATGGAACTTGGAGATAGTACTTTGCTGTTTTGAGGAATTGACATTTTTTTAACCAATGAATTTTCTGAATAGTGTTCTGTGGGTATTAAGAATGATAGGATGAGGCCAGGCGTGGTGGCTTACGCTTGTAATCCTAGCACTTTGGGAGGCTGAGGCAGGAGGATGGTTTGAGCCCAGGAGTTCAAGATCAGCCTGGGCAACACAGTGAGACCTTGTGTCAAAAAAAAAAAAAAAAAAGAATGATAAGGATGAAAGTTGTCACCAAAGGTTTGTGTAGGAGATGACGAAACTAGACCCAAGGTGAGAGGGGTTGATATAACTTACAATTACTTACCTGAGAAATCAACTCTTCTTCCAAATTGAGTTGTTTTCCTTCCCTCAGCAAAACATGCTTCAGTTTATTCTCTGGCTTTAGAAAACTTCTATAAATCAAATACCTACCAAATCATCTATGCCCTTGAACTGAATCTAGGAAACTCTGAGAGACGATATTTATGCACTATATTACGGCAAGAATGGGCTAAAAAACGTAATTCTCCTTGGACAGCTTTGAAGAATAGGGTATCCTTTGTTTGTGTATTCTGAGGTGATGTCATTGTCTCGCTGGTCACTGGGAGGGTGCCAGGAGTTGCCATAGGGATGGCCTGGAGCAGTGATGGATTGTACCTCTCACCTGGACCCTTCATGAACAATAGCTCCTTTGTCAGGCTGTGGACCCAGGCCTTTCTGCTTGTGAAAGGAGGTACAGTCACATGACGTGCATGAGATTCTCACATCAGCCTTCCTACAAGAGGGCTGTAACCACAAAAGCCAAAAGCTGTAGCTGGGGCCAGCCTCTGGCAAGGCACTGGGAATGCAAAGGTGATGACCCAGACAGGCATGGCCGCTGGCTTCCTGAAGCTTACATTCTAATGGGAAAGACAGCATGTAAACAACTGGCAAACAGGAATTAATTACAGTTGAAATGAGCGCCATGAAGCACAGAGCAGTGTTGGGTTTTATAATGGGATCTAATGGGGAGGGAGAGGAAGAATTAGGCATGACATTGAAAACACAATTTGAAAAATATCAAAACAAGCACAGAAACATGACGTAGAACACCAACTGTGTTTCAGTTTTAAAGATAAAGCTGAAGACAGCAGAGAAACATCAGATTTGCCTAGGGTAGGACTGATGTATGTCCCTTGACATACGTCATTAGTGGTTGTCTTACTATCAGATTAGTTTGTCACTTACAAAAAGGTTTTACCTTTATGAAAACTACAGTGAGCAGAGAATGATGGTGTTGATACATGAATGCTGATAATTAATCTCATGCTCCCTAAGATTGCACTTTTGTGTCCTAGCTTCACCATAAAATTTGATGCTTTATTATACCGAACACATTTTTTTAAACCTCAAGAATGTAAGTTACACAATGCTACAGTTTGAATGTGCCTCCCAGAATTCATGTTTTGGAAACTGAATTCCCAGTGTGACAGTGTTGGGAGGTAGGGGCTAATGGGAAGTGTTTAGGTCATGAGGAATCCATCCTCATGAACAGATTCATGCTCTTAAGAAAGGGCTGGCGGGAGTGGGTTCGCTCTCTTGCGCTCTTGCCCTTCCACTTCTGCCATACAATGACAAGCAAGAAGGCCCTCACCAGCTGCCAGTGCCTTGATCCTGGACTTCTCAGCCTCCAGAACTGTGAGCTAATAAATTTCTGTTTATTATAAATCACCCAATCTCAGGAATTCTGTTATAGCAGCACAAAATGGGTTAAGACAGTGGCATTTCAAATCAGTTGGAGACAGAATAAAATATCCAATACATAGCAATGGATTGATATGCTTCTTGTTTGGGGACAGAGAAAAGTTAGATTGCCCCACTCCACCTCATACCTTACTTAACAATTAATTCCTTATGACCAAAGAGCTGAACATAAAACAAAACTAACAACTTTAAAATATATTTAGCAGAATTTGAAAAAAATATCCTGAGATGGGGAAAATCCCCTAAAGCAAGATCTAAGTCCAGAAAACTTAAACAAAATAACTGACAGTTTATTTACATAAAATGGCAAATTTTGCATCTAAAAAGATACCACGAACAAAATTAAAAACAAAATGGGTATGGTGCAATGGCTTACACCTACAATCCCAGCACTTTGGGAGGCTGCAGTGGACGGATCACCTGAGGTCAGGAGTTCGAGACCAGCCTGACCAACATGGAGACACCCCATCTCTACTAAAAATACAAAGATTAGCCGGGCATGGTGGCAGGCATCTGTAATCCCAGCTACCTGGGAGGTTGAGGCAAAAGAATCATTTGAACCTGGGAGGTGGAGGTTGCAGTGAGCTGAGTTCGTGCCACTGCACTACACCCTGGGCAACAGAGTGAGACTCCGTCTCAAAAAACAAACAAACAAACAAAAATCCAAAATGGCTAGACTGAAAGCAAACCCTTTTGAGTATACCTCACAAGCAGGTATTACCTGCTTGTGAAGATTACCTCCCCAGGTAATCTTTTCTCAGTAGAATGCCTTATCTTTAACACTCAGACCTCATAAAATGTACATATCTCTCCAATACAATATTTTTTGAACCAATGTTTATATAGAACTTCCCCAAACTCAAGATAACATTTTTAAACAAAGTAGGATGTGTGGGAGGGAAAGGGGAAGAATTTTCCAGTTACTTTCCAATTATAATTGGAAGGATGTCAGAATCACATGCAGATGTTTTGAAAAGTGCCAAGTGTCAACAAAGGGATGTGAGTAGGATGTTGATGGCTACACACAAGCAAATGTCTGTTAAAAGTCACATGAACTGTTTGGTGATCAGGAAACAATGTTTTGTGAGGTGGGGTGGCTCACGCCTCTAATCCCAACACTTAGGGAGGTCAAGGCAGGAGGACTGCTTGAGGCCAGAAGTTTGAGACCAGCCTGGTCAATACAGCAAGATTCTGTCTTTCTACCAAAAATTAGAAACTTAGCCGGGTGTGGTGGCACTTACCTGTAGTCTGAGCTACTCAGCAGGCTGAGGTGGGAGGATTGCTTGAGCTCAGGATTTACAGGCTGCAGTGAACTATGATCACGCCACTGTACTCCAGCCTGGGCATCAGAGTGAGCTCCTTTCTCTAAAAAGATTTAAAGGAAGCAATGTTGTATGCATCTTATGTACTAAATAATTTGTTAAATACATTGACATATTCCGGTGTTTTAGGAAATTGATTGGCAGTGTTATATTGATAGAAAATGGAATCCTCGTTAGTATTTTCATTCAATTTCTGGTGTTTAGAGATGGGTTTCTGATGTAATGGAGACACATTTGTATTCACAAATGGTAATATAGATAGATCAGTATTGAGAAAATACATAAAATGGTTTGTTCAAATCTAAAAGAAAAAGATGAAACAGAAAAAGATTTAAAATCACTAGGAAATGGGTAAAGAAAGGGAACAGACAATTCACAAGACAAAAAAATATGAAATTGTGAAATTAGCCAATAAATATGAACAGTACTCAACCTCAGTGTAAGCAAAAAATACATTAAGCATATTCACTTGATCTTAGCCAAAAGGCCCAGAAACGATATATTAAGTATATTCAAATAATGAATTACCCTTTTAAAATTCATCACACTTACAGAAGAGAAAAAGTTTGATAATATTGAGTTGTTGAAGATTTGGGAAATCAGGCACTTTTGCGTTTCTAGTGGTTGTGAACATTGATGAAGGCATTTTTCAAGGCAAATTCCTAGTATCTATTAAAAACTGCAATGCAAACATACTTTAATAACTTATTTCTAGAAACCTATCATTCTGAAATACATATATTCACAAAGATATGTGCATCTATATGAATACATACTGCAGCATTATTTGTAATATCAAAACATGTTGAAAAAATCCAAAATGTACACCAAGAATTTAAATACGTTATGGTATGAAACACCATGCTATTGTTAGAGAGAGTCGGGTAGACTTATACATACTGAGATGAAAGGTCTCCAAAGCATATTAAGTGAACAGAGCAAGTTGCAGAAAAATACATACAAAATTAGATATTTATGTAGAGATATATCAGCAAATACATAGGAAAGGAGACTGAAAGGATCCACACTGAACTGTCTAGAACAGTTGCTTCTGGGAGAGAAGTAGTTGTTGGAGGAGGTGCTGGACAATGGTATTCTCTATTACCAAACATTCCAGTTTCTTGCCTTGCAGTGCCCCTCTCTGCAGGAGGATATTTTCCCACACTGTTGACCTCAGGAATGACCATATTACTTGCTTTGGCCAATAATTGATGTTGGTCATTTTTGTGCAAAGTTTTAGAAGTCAGGGCACCATTTGCCTTGTCTTTTTCCTTCTGCCACGAGATTGGTAATATTCCAGATAAAGGTTAGGTTCTTCTATCAGTTTTGGTTCTGGAGTCAAGATGATAAAAAGCAGAGCTGTAGTGGACTCATGAAAAACATGCATGGCTGAGCATGGTGGCTCAGGCCTGTAATCCCAGCACTGTGGGAGGCCAAGGTGGGCGGATCACTTGAAGTCAGGAGTTTGAGACCAGTCTGGCCAACATGGTGAAACCCTGTCTCTACTAAAACTATAAAAATTAGCTGGGTATGGTGGCACGTGCCTGTAACCCCAGCTACTTGTAAGGCTGATGTGGGAGGATCGCTTGAACCCAGGAGGCAGAGGTTGCAGTGAGCTGAGATTGTGCCACTGCACTCCAGCCTGAGCAACAGAACAAGACTCCATTTCAAATAAAAAATAAAAAATTAATCAAGGCTGGGTGCAGTGGCTAATGCCTGTAATCCTAGCACTTTGGGAGGCAGATGTAGGCAGGTCACCTGAGGTCAGGAGTTTGAGACCAGCCTAGCCAACATGGTGAACCCTGTCTCTACTAAAATGCAAAAATTAGCTGGGCGTAGTGGTGCGCACCTATAATCCCAGATACTTGGGAGGCTGAGGCAGGAGAATCGCTTGAACCCAGGAGGCAGAGTTTGCAGTGAGCCAAGATCGCTCCACCGCACTCCATCTTGGGCGAAATAGTCAGACTCCGTCTCAAAAAAAAATTAAATAAATAAATAATTTTTAAAAAGAAAAATAAAAATAGAAAAAAAATGTAGTGTGAACAAGAAGAAAACCTCACACCTGTAATCCCAGCACTTTGGGAGGCTGAGGTAGGAGGATTGCTTAAGGCCAGAAGTTTAAGACCAGCCTGGGCAACACAGGACAAATAAATAAATAAATGAGTAAAGCCACTGAGGTTTGGGGACATTTGTTACTGTAGTATAACATGGCCTACTGTGACTGGTACCAATAAAGGAAAACTTCCACAGGTTTTCTTCCGTATTTTTTTATTGTATGGACATTTTTGGATACACATATACTTATGTATTACTTATAAACTAATTTTTAAAAATTGACATCTCAGGCCAGGCACAGTGGCTCATGCCTGTAATCCCAGCACTTTGGGAGGCCAAGGTGGGTGGATCACGAGCTCAGGAGTTCGAGACCAGCCTTACCAACATGGTGAAACCCCGTCTCTATTAAAAATACAAAAACTAGCTGGGCATGGTGGGATATGCCTATAATCTCAGCTACTCAGGAGGCTGAGGCAGAACTGCATGAACCTGGGAGGCAGAGGTTGCAGTGAGCTGAGATTGTGCCACTGCACTCCAGTCTGGACGACAGAGCTAGATTCTGTCTCAAAAAAAAAAAAAAAAAAAAAAAAAAAAAAAAAAAGGAAGAAATGACATCTCAGCAAAATTACAAATGACCTTCAGGATTGTTGACGATTAGAAACTGCAAAAGCAAAATCCTGGAATTCCAAGGGCAAATTTGAAATGCCTGCCTGAAACATGACTGCACGCCAACGCACTATGTAGACCTGTGAGGAGGTAAGAGGTGTGTTGTTAAGCCAGGGACCAAGAAATATAGTGGCTAACTAGACAGGTGAGAATTCTTCTTGTGTATATTAGAGGAAGGACATTCGGGCAGTCAGCATTCCACCTTCTAACCATAGTGCTGAAGCGCATCTCAGTAAATGGTGGGATCATAGTGTTTGCTTTTGTAGGCATTATGAGATGTTGTTCTTCAGTAGTAGGGGTTAAGTTGCAATGATTGCTGAGTCACTGTTTTCTGAATGTGCCCACCTCTTCAAATGCGTCCGCCTCTTCAAATGTGTCCTCAACACAAAGAATTTGAGAACCCCTGGCTTAGGAAGTAGGGCAGGTAATTATGCGTAGACTCTTCTTTCCTGGTGGCTGCTGCCCCTCGCCCAAATCTAAATGCTCAGCACTTACTCCTTGATGGAGCACCTGTTCCATGGGGGCCAGGCCTATGCAAACCTACCCCCAAAAGTCCAAGGAAGCTGAGAGGCCAAAGAAAGAAGCCGACATATCCAGTTCCTCAGAAATATGTACTTAATAGGGACTTACAAACAGAAGCCATGTCTGTGTCTCAGGCAGCGGTGAGGCAAGATGGTGGATCCTGTACCATTATTCTCATGCCGAGGGCTTATATGCTATTGGGAAAGGGTATATGTGATTCAGAATGGATGTGTAGAACAATTGAAGTCCTATAACATTAAGGTTGTTTTGACCTCAGGGCAGGATTTACAGTAAGTACCTACTCTCACGCAAGGAACATCAAATAAACTGGAAATCTTAGAGGACTTCCTAGAATAAGGGTTAATCAGAAGTTAAAGTGATGGATTAGCATCCAAGATGGAGTTGCTTTGGCCTCCACAGCACCTCCTCTTTGTCAGGCACTGGAATTGCCATTAGCAATACAGACGCAATTCTTGCTCTCAAATGCATAGCCTAGTAGAGGAGACAGATCAGTAATACATACATAAAGTCACAGATAACAGTAATAGCAGTAGTAACCCTTTCTGAAAGGGGTAATAGTTTTCAAGCATTTATAGTTTACACACACAAACCAACTCAGCAAGCCCAGTATAATTTCCCTACTTTTATAGATGAGGACATTCCTTAGGTTCTGACAAACCATAGGTGGAGGCTCAGTCTCAAGTTCTCGTCTATACTAACTGACTTCCTGTGCAAAAGGATGAGTAAATAATAGCATCAGAGTGAAACAAAAGGCTGTGAGGCGCAGAAGAGGAAAGCCTTGAATCAAAACTTTAACCTTCAGAGCAGGATGCAACAATCTAGCTTTTTGTTTACTTTGTTCCAGTGGTTAAAGCAGACCCCGGCGAGTGGAGCGGCCTGGAAATCTGACTTTGGTTAGCTATGGTTAGAATTCCTTCTATTTCTGCCTGCATGCCCGCCCCTTTCTAGTACTGGAAGTAAACATCTTACTTGCTAGAGGAATGGGGTTAGGGAGAAGGGAAGTCCTCACAATAGGTCTGCTGTTGTGCAAAGAATTCTACAAGATGCAGATTTAGACCAAGGCAGTGGGGACAGTGGGGGAAGGGGTGGTGTCAAGGTCCAACCCATCAAGTCCCTTCTGTGGCTGAGGCTCGGAATTGATCACATATATTTGTCATCAGCTGAGTGATCTGTTTAACATTTTTCCTGGTTAGGCTCTCCGCACAGAGAAATATCCTGGGAGATCAAGTTCAGTCAGGTCTGTTCTCTGTTACTTAATGGAGTTTAACCTGAACAAGGGTTTAGCAGGGCTCCCAGTCCCAAGACTATTTTCATATGGGCTCATTTTCCCACTTAGCAGGGTGAGTGAGAACAGTGAGTGAAGGTTTCACCGAAAGAAACCAAAAATCCAAGCAAGAGGCCTTGGTGGTGGTCTCCTGTTCTGGGCTCTGCTTTGGGGCTGAGGTCTCAGCCTTTGCACCACAGGATCCACAGGACCCCACGGACACTCAACAGAGCCAGTGGCTTGTTAGCCAGGGAAGAGAAATTCTAGACAACCTACTGAGAGGTGGCAACGTGCTAGCAGCCCTCGCTCTTGGCGCCTCCTTGGCCTTGGCATCCACTCTGGCAGCACTTGAGGAGCCCTTCAGCCTGCCACTGCACTGTGGGAGCCCCTCTCTGGGTTGGCAGAGGCCGGAGCCGCCTCCCTCTGCTTGCAGGGAGGTGTGGAGGAACAGGCGCGGGTGGGAACCGGGGCTGCGTGTGGTGCTCGCGGGCCAGCGTGAGTTCCAGCGGGCGCGGTCTCCGCAGGCCCCGCACTCGGAGCTGCCAGCCGGCGCTGCCGGCCCAGGGCAGTGAGGGGCTTAGCACCTGGACCACCAGCTGCGGAAGTAGGCCAGGTCCCCCAGCACTGCCGGCGCTGAGCTCAAATTCTCGCCTGGCCTCAGCTGCCTCACCGAGGGGCAGGGCACAGGACCTGCAGCCTGCCATGCCCAAGCCCCCCCTCCCCCATAGGCTCCCACACGACCCAAGCCTCCCTGATGGGTGCCGCCCCCTGCTCCCTGGCGCCCGGTCCCATCGACCGCCTAAGGGCTGAGGAGTGCAGGCGTGGCTTAGGACTGGCAGACAGCTCTGCCTGCAGCCTCCGTGCGGGGGAGGCCAGCTGGGCTCCTGAGTCTGGTGGGGACTTGGGGAACTTTTATGTCTAGCTAAGGGATCATAAATGCACCAATCAGCACTCTGTGTCTAGCTCAAGGTTTGTAAATACACCAACTGGTACTCTGTATCTAACCAACCTAGTGGGGACTTGGAGCACTTTTCTGTCTAGCACTCTGTGTCTAGCTCAAGGATTATAAACGCACCAATCAGCACTCTGTGTGTAGCTCAGGGTTTGTAAATACACCAATCAGTACACTGTGTCTGGCTCAAGGTTCATAAATACACCAATTGGTACTCTGTATCTAGCTAACCCAGTGAGGACTTCCAGAACTTTTCTGTCTAGCACTGTGTCTAGCTCAATGATTGTAAACACACCAATCAGCATTCTGTCAAAACGGACCAATCAGCTCTCTGTAAAATAGACCAATCAGCTCTCTGTGAAATGGACCAATCAGCAGGATGTGGGTGGGGTCAGATAAGGGAATAAAAGCAGATTGCCCCAGTGAGTGTGTCTGCAGCCTGTGGCAGCTTTGTTGTTTTGCTGTTGTGGTAAATCTTGCTGTTGCTCACACTTGAGTCCACGCTGTCTTTATGGGCTGTAACACTTACTGGGAGGGTCTGCAACTTCGCTCCTGAAGCCAGCGAGACCACGAACCCACTGGGAAGAAGGAACAAACTCCGGATACACCATCTTTAAGAACTGTAACACTCAGCGTGAGGGTCCACGGCTGCAATCTTGAAGTCAGCCAGACCAAGAACCCACCAATTTCGGACACACTATGGAGTGGTGAGCGGCTCAGCTCTGCATTGTGAATGGAAGTCAGAGGAAAAAGAGATTTAGAGTCTTTTAACAAGTGGCCCAGCTGACTAAAATGGTAAAGACAGAGAGAGGTTGAATGCGGTGACTCATGTCTGTAATCCCAGCACTTTGGGAGGCCAAGGCAGGAGAATCACTTGAGTGATTCTAGGGGTTCTAGGTGTTCAAGACCAACCTGGGCAACATAGTGAGACCTTGTATCTACAAAAATCAAAATCGTCAGAGGCGGTTGAACCAGAGCAATTCCATCTTGAATAGGGGTTGTGTGAAATAAGGCGGAGACCTCCTGGGCTTCGTTCCCACACAGTTAAACATTGTAAATCACAGGATGGGATAGCGGTAGGAACAAGATACAGGTCACAAAGACCTTGCTGATAAAACAGTTTGCAGTAAAGAAGCCAGCTAAAACCCACCAAAACCAAGACGGTAATGAGAGTGACCTCTGGTGGTTCTTACTGCTACACTCCCACCAGTGCCATGACAGTGTACAAATGCCACGGCAACATCAGGAATTTACTCTATATGGTGTAAAAAGGAGAGGCATGAATAATCCATCCATTGTTTCGCATATAATCAAGAAATAACCATAAAAACAGGCAGCCCCAGCGCTCGGGACTTTTCTGCCTATGGAGTAGCCATTCTTTTACTCATTTAGTAAACTGGCTTTCACTTTCCTCTGTGGATTTGCCTTGAATTCTTTCTTGTACGAGATCCAGGAACCCTCTCTTGGGGTCTGGATTGGGGCCCCTTTCCAATACAAAATCAGCTGGGCATGGTTGTGCATGCCTGTTGTCCCAGCTACTTGGGAGGCTGAGGTGGGAGGATCGATTGACCCCAGGAGGCTGAGGCTGCAGTGAGCTGAGATTGCACTATTGCACTCCAGCCTGGGTGACACAGTGAAATCTTGTCTCATAAAAACAAACCAAAAACAGAAAGAGATGGGAAAAAAACGGGTGAAAGAAGCAGTTACCTTGTGCCTGGGAAACAAACGTGGAATGTTTTGTGGAATGTGAGAAAACTGTACGAACATTTCAATGGAGCAAGAGGTGGTGAAGGTTTCTTTTTCTTTTTCTTTTTTTTTTTTTTTTTTGAGATGGAGGCTTGCTCTGTCACCCAGGCTGGAGTGTAGTGGCGTCATCTCGGCTCACTGCAACCTCTGCCTCCCGGGTTCAAGTGATTCTCCTGCCTCAGCCTCCCAAGTAGCTGGGACTACAGGGGCCCAACCACCATGCCCGGCTAATTTTTTGTATTTTTACTAGAGACGGGGTTTCACCATGTTGTCCAGGATGGTCTCGATCTCTTGACCTCATGAGCCACCCGCCTCAGCCTCCCAAAGTGCTGGGATTACAGGCGTGAGCCACCGCATCCGGCCTGTCGGTTTCTTTAGAGCCGTGATTCAATGACATGTAGCGTCAAGTTTGTGTGAGTGTCACGTTTTCTTTGAATAGTGTTAAAAATGACTCTAAACTTTTGAATCATCAAGGGTCAGAAGAGGCCACTTAACTTTTTCCATTATACTCAGCTGCTCTTCTTAGGGGACACTTTGTGCTCTTGTGAAGTGAGCAATTGAAGTTCCAAAGGCCAGTGTGGTATGCCCTGTTTCTGACCTCTTAACCTGTAGGTGTCTTGAGGAAGAAAGTGGCTTAAAAAAAATCTTTGTTTCCTCTATGCCTGGAAGGGCCAGGAGGGGGTTGAGGGCAGGCAATGCCAGGTGGCACTCACTCTCAGGATTGTGCAAATGAGTTTCTCCTTAAACTTTGTCCGCTCAATGCCTCATTGGCCCCAGCCTAATCCTGGCCCTGGGGTCAAGCACAGTGCAGAGAGGACAATAGGAGCTCCTTGGCCAGGCACAGTGGCTCATGTCTGTAATCCCAGCACTTTGGGAGGCCTTGGCAGGTGGATTGCTTGAGGTCAGGAGTTCAAGCTCAACCTGGCTAACATGGTGAAACCCTGTCTCAAGAAAAAAAAAAAAAAAAGAAAAAAAGAGAAGAAAAGTAAAGGAGCTCCTTTGTTGAATGAATAAGGGCATAAGCAAATAAAGTGTACAGGGAAGGACACACACAGTGGAAAACTCTAGATACTGAGTGTTTTCACAGCCTTTGTCCAGCCTGTGTTACGAAAGGTTCATGTTGAGGTAGATTAACTGGGCCTCCATATCATCTTAGCTCAGGCTGCTGTAACAGGGTAACATACGGTGGCTCAGACAACAGGCATTTCTCTCTGAAGATTCTGGAGGCTGGGAAGTCCAAGATCAAGATGTTGGCAGATTCAGCTCCTGGGGAAGGCTCTCTTCCTGCTTTACAGATGATTGCCTTCTCACTGTGTTCCTCATATGACAGAGAGAAAGAGAGAGAGAGAGTAGGTGGTCTCTATTCCTTTTCTTATAAGACACTAATCTCATCATGGGAGCCCACCCTCATGACCTCATGTAAACCAAATTACTTCACAAAGGAAGAATACCATCAAATACCATCACACTGGGAGTTAGAACTTCAACAAATGAATTGGGGTGAGGCAAGGCACAAACACTCAGCCCATAATGTAGTGCATTAAAATTACACATTTTGGGTCCCTGCTTTGGCACAAAAGTTTGATCACTGTAATAGAATTCTAAAGTGGCCCCCAAGATTCCCTCACCCAGTGTGTACAACCTGTGTAATCCCATCCCTTGAGTGGGTGGGCCTGACCTAATCAGGTGAACTCTTTAAAAGAAGGTGTAGAGGTTAGAGATCAAAGAAGACAGATTGGAGACATGAGAGGAATTTTTCTTGAAGGAGCCAGTAGCTACATTGTAAGAGGGCTACAGGATGAGAAAATGGGAGAGGCCTCCAGGAGCTGAGCAGTCCCCAGTAACAGCCAGCAGGAGGTGGGCAACTCAGTCCTACAACCACAAGCAACCAAATTCTTGATGCTAACCTCATGAGACTCTATGCAGAGAACCCAGCCACACCACACCTGCACTTCTGCCTCACTTTCTTGCTGGCTGTCACTGGGGGCTGCTCTGAGCTCTTAGGTGATCACAAATTTGTGTTTCATTAAGCGGTTAGGTTTATAGTAATTTGTTACATAGCATAGAAAGCTTATCTCCTTTCTACAATGGATCAGTCCACCTGTCCTGGGTCCACTGTCTTATTAAAACTAGCTCTCATTTGGTTGTTGATTACATTTTTCCCTCACATTAATATATAACCTCTTCATTTTAATCCATAACCGCCTTCTTTTTTCCTCTACTGTTTCCTTTGGGAATTTACATAGCAATTTTGAATCTACTACACACATTGTTATTTGAACACTCACAGAAAACTATTATCTTCCTCCCGCCCTCTACAAAGCATCTCCAGGGCACTTATTATTGTGAGGCCTCGATTTTCATCCTTGCAACCAGTGTTCAGAGCTCACAGAGCTTATCATGTTTATTATATAACAATAAGACATAAGCCAAAACAACTTGCTGCTGGGCTTTTAAACATAGCAACAGCAGAAATCTTTTCTGGGCTTGAGGAAGAGCCACTTCAAATGTCTACTAATTTCAGCAATTTTCTGGTCTATGGAATGAAAAGTCTAAAACTGGCTCTGAAGGTATTTAAGTACACTCACAGAAAGCCCTCGGCTCCACCATCGGACACCATGACGCAAGGGGGCAGGTGGGGTGGAAAGCGGCACGCTCCCTGGTTGTTGGGATTCACAAGCTGCCTTTCAAAGGACTATTGCCTGGGTGGCGAATGCTGTTGGAGGAGGAAAGCGAAAGGCATGAAACGGGGACTCTTCAAAGTGGCCACCATGGTAATGTCACTCAGTGGCACAGGGCTTGTTCCTCCCTTTTGTTCTCTTTTCTAGTAGGAGGACCATTAGCAGTTGTATTTAAATGAAGAGCTCATTTAGTTGTAAGCACTAAAAACCCAATCTGGTTTAAGCACAGCAGGTTTCTTGGCTGATGTAGTGGATTGAGCCAAGGCTGTGTTGTTTCCCTTGACCTCCCTGTTTGGTTTCATTCTCAGGCAGCCACTCCCCACACAATGCCCTTCGCTTTCCCACTCCCAACCCAAATCTCTGGCCTCACCCCATGGAAAAAGGGTGCCTCTTTCCTCCATTCCAGCCATGAATGCTGGGCTGACCATTTGAGCTTTGGTCACATGTCCTCCCCTTAAATGAGTGCAATGGCCAGGGAGATGGAACCCACTGTTTGGCCAGCACAGGGCATGTGTGTCTACTTCTAGAGCAGGAAGATGAGGCCACAAGGATTGAACGTGGGGGAAGGCTGGGTCCCCAGAGGAAAACCGGGGTGCCATTACCATTGGAGGGTGGAGTGGCCACTGGGTGAACCACGGATGGCCTCCAGCAGTGGGACCTATCCCAGTACCAGATAGAGCTGGGAAGACTTGAAGCCCAGAGAGTCCATGGGGAGCAGAGGCTTCTCCCCAACTCTGTGCTTCCGCTGAGTCACCCAGCATCCTACACGTTCATCTGTGTGCGTGCACCTCTCAGCCAGGTTGTCTCCCTGGAAGTAGAGTCAACGTGGAGGTGCATAGCACAGTGTTTCTCTGCCTCAGGCCCTGTAATTTCCTCTCTTGGCCCACAAGAGGTAGGAATTTCTGTGCCCCTGTCCCTGTGTTCCTCTGAGAGTGGACTGCCTCTTCTCCCTTCACAAAAATCTAAGGGCTGTAGAAGACTTCACATGGGGGGCCTGGCCTGCTGTGGGTGGGAGTCTGCCTGCAGTAGAAAGTGGGAAGCTGGAGTAACCTTGGGTCCCAGGCCTTTGGAAGCCCACATTGTCCCGAGAGCTGTTGCTTCTCTCCATGGGCTTGTGGGGTTATTCCGTCTCCACTCGTGTCCTATTGGATCTGCCACCCAGCACGACCTCTCCGTATCTACTTCCTATGGGTTCTCCCCAGAGCATCTTTCAGGGGTGCCACGACTCCTGCTTTCTGGATTGAGGCAGTAGGAAGGGCTCTCTCCTGTTTCTAACTGAACACTGGCCTATGCCAGACTGACCAATTACTCCCTGATCATTCAAAGTGTCTCCTCCCCTTGGGCAGGTTCCATTTCTGCTTAGCCAGAGAGATTTCACTATTCCATCAACGAGTTAAACCCTCTTTGATGGGGAAGGCAGAGGATTTTCCCTATGTGGGTTACATACTTGGAAACTTGGCTCTTAGCAGTTGGATGAGCTATATGCAAAAGTAAAGTGCCAATTAGTTTTGCTGAATTTTATTAATATTGGGGGTCCATTATAAAACCACCCATTAGGTCTATAACAGCCCAACTTAAAATATATCCTAGTGGGGTTATCTATTTGATTCATGATGCTTAAATCAGTAATTTTATACTTAACATAGAGAATGTGATTGAATGATACATTTACGTAGCAAAGTTGTACTTATTAAATATTTACTCAGTGTAAGGTACTGAGCCAAGGAATACAAAGATACCTGACACTCATTTCTTCTCCTCCAAAAGTTTATAATCTACTAGATGGGGCAAATGCATAGCACAAAAATAGCTAAATGTGGTTCTGTGTCAGAATCAGTCTGTTTCTTTAGAAAGACAGTTTATTTGAAGTTCACCTAACTTCAAGCTTGAGCAGTTTTTACTGACACTAACTAGGGTTTGACTCAGGTGTCTGGTATTAAAAAAGGCTACTCAGAAGCTCCAAATACCAGGAAAGGTTCTGGATACTGGGGAGGGGCTATAGAGTTTCAGGGATTCTTTTGCTTCAAAATTAAGTAAGAATTTTTTGACTGCTCTGAAGGAAGCTGTGTGAAACCCAGTGGGAAAAAAAATGACTAAATTATTCTTGATCTTTTGGCATTTAACAGAGCAAAATGCAAGTGGAAAGGAAGCAGGAATATCAGATGATTAATGGCACATTAATGATCTGAAGAACGTGTTGGTCCATAGAGTGTGCAGAGAATCCATTAAAGGGCATGTATTATGTGAAGTCAGAACAGATGCATGTCACATTGAGTCAGCAATGATGAGGGGACAGGTGTTGGACATTGACAGGGTCTGCTACAGTCACCAGAGAGAAGCTGTCTCAAAGACTTGAGCCCCAAGTCTAAACATCTCTGGAAAGGGCCCTGGTTTGGCCTATCTTTCGTCACAGGTCACCCTTGGACCAATCACCTGGGGCCCAAAATAGCTGATGATTCTGTAGTAGCCATAGGAGCTACTGGGGTGGGAACATGTGGGGAAAGTAACTGTGAGGGGTGTGTACTAACTGGGGAGTTAGTCCTAGAAAAAGAGTGTCCAGTATGCCTGACTTTAGCTGGAGACATTTCTGTAGCTCAGCTTTAATTTTCCAGTATTCAGCATTGAGTTACTCTTGTTGCTTCTAAGACTCTGACATGAAGTCCCAGTTCTAAAAAAAAAAAAAAGCCGTGGATGAGACAATAAAATGCCCATCTGGATTGTTGCAACAGGGTATTGTTTTTCACCATGTGCCATATGAGTCTTGCCCCAGTAACTCAGTCCTTCTAGAACTGGACTTCTCAGAGACAGGGGTTCGTATGAATCTGTTCTCATGTTGCTGATAAAGACATACCCGAGACTGGGTAATTTATAAAGAAAAAGAGGTTTAATGAACTCACAGTTCCACATGGCTGAGGAGGCCTCACAATCACGGTGGAAGGTGAAAGGCACATTTTACATGGCGGCAGGCAAGAGAGAATGAGAGCCAAGCAAAAGGGGAAACTCCTTATAAAACCAGCAGATCTCATGAGACTTATTCACTACCATAAGAACAGTATGGGGGAAACCATGCCCATGATTCAATCGTCTCCCACCCGGTCCCTCCCACAACACATGAGAGCTACAATCCAAGATAAGATTCAGGTGGGGACACAGCCAAACCATCTCAAGGTCCTTACCCTGAACCTGGGCCTATGACCCAGCTCCACTCTCACTGGTAAACTAACCTGATGCTAACTGCAGAACTTCCCGCTTTCCTGGAATCCCAGCTGCTGTGCTTTTAGCTCCATGTTTGTCTCTTCCTGCTGCAGTTAGCTGAGCCATGATGACTGCCTCACAAAGGCTGCCTGCAAGGCAAGGCTCAGCGTGAAGGCTTTGCATAGACTTGACTCACGGAGTGAAATAGTAAGAGACTGAGAGAGTCAGGTTCTTGGAGGCAGCCAGCACCAAAATTGTCTGGGAGGGCAGGGTGACTCCGAAAGACCGTCTGGGGGAGTTCTCACACGTTCCTGACATCTTCGTTTCTCCATACTTTTGGCACACGGAATTTGAGCTGGCTGGAGTGGGTGGACGAGGTGGAATAAAAAAAAAAATGAAGACAGCTTTAGACACCAAAATTACAAAATCTTACTGTGGATTCTATCCTTTCCTGGACATTTGGCTTGTTTAGGAGGATGCTTGAAACCCACACGCACATGCGGATTACACTCAGACCAACACGTTGCCCTCCAGCGCTTTCCAATGCTGGATGTGACCCTTCAGAAACCATCCTGGGGAGGGTCTTTGCCATCTCCTCCCCTCCCCAGAGCACTGTGGGGTAAAGGAGGGCTAAGAGTGAAGCTTGGCAGTAAACTGGCAGTGTGTGCCTCTTCTTACTTAGATCATCGAGACCCCCTCAAAGGATGTAAAAAGTTAGCCCAGCATCTGTGAGGCTTGCTGGACTCCAGAGATGACTTCTAAGACCGAGGCTACAGGCTAGGCAGGAAAGCCTTCTCTGCTCTCTAGGGAGTAAAGAAGTCATCAAGACAGCACAGTGGCTCACACCTGTAACCTAACACTTTGGGAGGCTGAGGCAGGCAGATCCCCTGAGCCCAGAAGTTTGAGATCAGCCTGGGCAACATAGTGGGATCCCCGTCTCTAAAAAAATACAAAATCCCCTGAGCCAAGGAGTTTGAGATCAGCCTGGGCAACATAGTGGGACACCCATCTCTACAAAAAATACAAAAATTAGGCCAACGTGGTGGTGCATACCTGTAGTCCCAGCTACTCTGGAGGCTGAGGTGGGAGAATTGCTTGAACCAGGGAGGTGGAGGCTGCAGTGAGCTGTGATTGCTCCACTGAGCCACTGCACTCCAGTCTGGGTGACAAAGCAAGACCTTGTCTCAAAAAAAAAAAAAAAAAAAAAAAAAAGGAGTGATCAAAACATCTGGTTTTTAAAACTGCAGGGAGATGAGGAGACAATGATCTCTAAGGTACACAAGTCCTTGGTTTTTAGAAAGAATCACTAGACTTTTTTAAAAAAGCAAACTCTCATAGTTAATAACAATATATTGTATATTTGAAAATTGCTAAGAGAGTAGATCTTAAGTGTTCTCACTACAAAAAATAAGTGTGTGAGGTAATGCATATGTTAAATAGCTTGATTTAGCCATTCTACAATGTGTGTGTGTATATATATATAAACATCATGTTTTATACCATAAATATACACAATCTTTACTTGCCAATTTAGAAAAGAAAAAGCCAACTCTCAAAAGAGAGGAGTGGTAGAGATGGTGCAAATGCTCTGTCCAGTTCTTTGTTCTTTGTTCTTTTTATTCTGAGCATTTTGGTGGAGACAGCATGGCCCAGGAGGAGGATGGGGCCGGAAGGCAGGCTGTGTAGGGGGGATACTGGCTGGGCCCTTTCCTAGCTGTGTGACCTCAGGCAACTTATATAACCTCTTGAGCCATAGTCTCTTTATCTAAAAATGGGCATAATACGAGAATAACTGTTGTGAAAATGAAATGAAAGAATGCATGTCGGCTGGGCACAGTGGCTCGCGCCTGTAATCCCAGCACTTTGGGAGGCTGAGGCGGGTGGATCACCTGTCAGGAGTTCGAGGCCAGCCCGGCCAACATGGTGAAACCCTGTCTCTACTAAAAATACAAAAATTAGCCAGGCGTGGTGGCACGTACCTGTAGTCCCAGCTACTCAGGAGGCTGAGGCAGGATAATTGCTTGAATTCTCGAATTCAGTTCTTGAATTGAATCCTTGAATTGCAGCGGCAGTTACAGTGAGCCAAGATCATGCCATTGCACTCCAGCCTAGGCGACAGAGTGAGACTGTCTAAAAAAAAAGAATGCATGTCAACTCTTAGCTCATTACTTGGCTCATGGTAGAATCTCAGGAAGACAGATGTTTTGTGAAAGGGCAAGGGTAGAAGGTGGAATACCATGAAAGCAGGCATCTCCGGAGGGTGTCATGAATGGGCCTCACCCCTTTTAAGCTCCGTGAGCCTCTGGCTTTGTCCTGCCCATCCTGGAATCTCCAGTACCAAGCAGGGGCCTGGTGGACAGTGGGCTCTAAGGAAATGCTTGTTAGACTGAATAGAGCCTTGGCTGAGCCCTCATGGAGGAGAGATTTGCAGAAACGGAAGGAAGGCAAGTGAGAGAGAAAAGGACAGAGAGACAGGAGTGAGGCCAAAGGCCACACATTGGGACAAAGATTCCCAATGATAAACTCTAACTGTGCCCTGTCTTTAGAACCCCCATAAAATGAAAGGACTTGCAATGGAATTGTTTCAAAAGTGCTTTGGAAGCCAGATGGGAAGCTTATGTAATTGTTTTTACTTGCAAGCTCAAGTGAAAATAATGAGCCCTTTTCTTGCCTGCAGGGGAAGAAGGTTTTGGTTCAGACATCCTCCACCTTTCTCTGTCCATCACGGCTGGGACAGAGCCCTCCCATGTGCTCTGCAGATGCCCTTCGGAAAAGCTGCCTCTTGTATGCGGTGCTTCTGAGCAGCTGGGGAACAGGCATGGGGGCAAGTGCCAGGAGGTAGGGCAGCAGGGGGAGAACTGGATGCTCCACCCTCACAACAAAACACATCCCACATCTCCTCCCAGAGGCAAAGAGACATCAAAAGAAGATCAAATTCTGAGGCTGGGTGTAGGATGGTGGGGTGGGGACTAGGGAGAGACTTTTAAGGCTTTTAACCCTTAAAGAGTAGTTATAGACATGTAGTATATGAAAGCTGTTGGAAAATGTTAAAGTGCTGTACAAACACAGTCATCATTCGATATCTGAGGGGGATTGATTCCAGGACCCCCTCGCCCCAGGACACCAAAATCCAAGGATGCTTAAGTCCGTAATATAAAATGGTGTAGTATTTGCATATAACCTACACACATCCACCCATGTACTTTAAATCATCTCTAGATTACTTTTAAAACCTAATAAAATGTAAGCACTATACAAATGGTGATTACACTGCATTGTTTTTTAAAATTGTATTATTTTTATTATTGTTTTTAAATATTTTCAATCTGCAATTGATTGAATCCATGAATGCGGAACCAGCAGGTAGGGAAGACTGACTATATAAAGCTTTGTTAGTTATTAGTGTAGGGAGAAGAAAAAATACCAGAACACGAGGTAGGGCAGGATTCTTGTGCCTGCCTTGCTGCTCACCCCTTGATGGGCAGGACCCCTGCGAACCTCTCTGGATCTTCATTTTTCACCTTCAAAACAAGGTTCATCTCTCTGATCCTACTCATGGTCAAAAATGATCCCCAGCTTTTTCCTGCTCCCAAGGCACGTGGCCCAGGTTTTTACTTGACCTGTATTTCACTCTGTCTAGTGCGTGATTTTTCTCAATACTTCAGCTAATTGTTTACACAACTCCCAACTCAGTAGATTATAAGCTCCATGAAGGCAGGAACTGATAGGGAACATAGTCAATAATTTTTCATTTTCAGTCATTTACTTAAATATTTATTGAGGTCACTAGACACTATGATAAACTCCAGAAATATAGCAATGAGCAACTCAGACAAAATCTCAGCTCTCTGACTTTGCTTTCTGATGGGGAAGATAGATAGTAATGATAAAACATAACATAAACAAGAAAAGTAAAAGACAGCAGGGCTCCTGTGTTGCACACCTGCAGGGGGCACTATTTGCATGAATGTAATATTAATGGCTCTCTCTAGTGTTGTGCAAAGGCAGCGGCTCTGGGGATGCTATATCCCTAGGGTCTGGCCCAGTGCTTGATATGCGGTAAGCATTCTGTAAATATTTATTCAAGAATAAGTGAATGAATAAATGAGTGGTCTTAGTGTGGTAAAATCTTTTAATATCCAACTATATCCATGTTTCTCTCTTTTAGCATACATCTGCTGGCTCCTTGAAGTTAGTAAAGCCATGTGACTGATTCTGCCCAGTGAGAGGTAAGCAGAAGTGTTGGAATTTACTTCTGGGTGGGTACCTGACCACCTCCAGCTGTTTCTTCCCCTGCT
Source organism: Macaca fascicularis (assembly GCF_037993035.2). Lineage (NCBI taxonomy): Eukaryota > Metazoa > Chordata > Mammalia > Primates > Cercopithecidae > Macaca > Macaca fascicularis. The sequence continues at coordinate 139,103,753 of NC_088381.1, read as the reverse complement.
GCAATGACTAGGGCAGGTGAAAGATAGTGGATTCTCCATCGCCCTGAGCCCCTGAGTGATTTTGTGGAGCAGAGCAGACCCTCATTGGATATGAAGCATTTGCAAGATGAGCCTTTGTTATGTTAAGGCCCCAAGACTGTGGGGTTGTTTGTTACCAGGAATAGTCCAACCCATTCTGACTGATGGTCTCACTCTCATATAAACTGTTTGAGGATGGGGCCATGGGATTCAGCTCAGGGGCAATCTGTAAATGTTCAAAAAGAATTGATGGAAGAAAGAGTAACTCACATTGATTAATACATATTATCAGTCTCTTTTCCCTCTGCTTGAATTCCTCAGCTCTTAGAAAACTGGATGGCTAGATTGTTCATTTCCAATAGGTGGGTTTCCTTTGACTCCGAAAGCCCTCTCTGTGGCAGGTGAGGCAGTGCTGCCCTTTTCCACACAGCAGCTTCTTTCCATGCGACTCAAACAATCTAGAGGAAGGACACAGGAAAACCCCTAGAGTTGGAGCAAATGGGGTCTTTGCCTACTCAAGCCTCTTCAGTGTGGCTTGCATGAGACAGAGATATTTGCAGCTGTGCTGTGAGTCCAGACATAAGTACAGACAAAAATTCTCCACTCCCCACAGGGTGGGGAATACACTGCTATAGATCTCTTTCCTTAGACCAGGGGTCCTCAGACCCTGGCTTGCATCTGAGTCTGCCGGAGGGCTCATTCAAACAGATTGTCAGTGCTCACCCCAACATCTGTGATGTAATTTGTTTGGAGTGGGGACGGGGAATGTGCATTTCTAATAAACTCCCTGATGAAGCTGATGCTACAAGTCCAGGGACTGTATTTTGAGAAACCATTGCCTAAGACTGATGCTCTGCCTTTCAAAGTCAAGAGTAAATGCAACACCTGTGAGACTAGCGCTATAACCTGTTATTAGGCATTAACAACATTGGATTAGCTAATTTTTTTCAGATTACACAGATAAGAAGGGGAGAAAAGATGGAGGAAAGAAAAGTTTCAGGAAGGGGTGGGCCTAGGAAAGAATACAGCTTTGAGGACTGCTGCCCAGAGGAGGGACTGATGATATCTTAAAAGAAGGTCCTGCGGTTGAGAGCCAGAAGGAACCTGGGGCCAATATGGGTGCAGAGGTAGCCATGGAAAGACAAGTTTGAGGGCTTATCATTGCATAGTGAAAAGAGGGCTGGACTTGGAGTCCAAAAGCCTGCAGGCCTCTCCCATGAGACCTTGTAGCTGCTGGCAGCAGCCAAGGTGAGCCACTTTGTTAAGCTATTAAGCAGACTTAACAGCTTGTCTGTGGGGAGAGGCTGCCAGGGTTAACTCAGCCTCCAGCCTTAACCTCTTTTGCATGAGGAGATAGGTAAGCCCTTCCCAGGGCCCCATGCCCAGTGCACTGTCTGTACCGAGCCTGTGTTCCAGCATCTTCCTGATGGCTTATTATCGGTGGTCCCCAGCAAAACAGAGTTGTGCTGTGCCAAGGGTTAGCGTAGGTGGCTGTGACTCACTCAGCCTCATGGGGAAGCAGATGCTGCCACTGTAACCAGCACTGCCAGGGAAACAGGCTAAATAAATCCCAGATCCTTGTAGAGGGCAGAGAACAAGCTGCCTGCAGCCAGTGAGCCAGCAGCTCTGGTTCTGTTCTGGTCCAGCCACTGTAACAGCCTGTGTCCAGCTCCCAGCTTCGGGGCTAACTGGGGACTAGGATTGAGAACAGCAACAACAGAGCCTGTGCAGAGGCTGGAGCATGTGGCAAGAGGTGATGTATTAGTCCGTTTTCATGCTGCTGATAAGACATCCTCGAGACTGGGTAATTTATAAAGAAAAAGAGGTTTAATGGACTCACAGTTCCACATGGCTGGGGAGGCCTCACAATCATGGTGGAAGGCAAGGGAAGAACAAAGGCATGTCTTACATGGTGGCAGGCAGAGAGAGAATGAGAACCAAGTGAAAGGGCTTTCCCTTTATAAAACCATCAGATCTCGTGAGACTCATTCACTGCCACGAGAACAGTATGGGAGAAACCACGCCCATGGGTCATTTATCTCCCACTGGGTCCCTCCTACAAAATGTGGGAATTATGGGAGCTAAAGATGAGATTTGGGTGGGGACACAGCCAAACCATATCAAATGATCAGAAGGCTGTGTCTGATGATGGTGCCTATGCACAGCTGCAGGACCCCAAGCTAAGCCTTAGGCACTAGGCTGACGAGTTCACACAGATCCTCTGAAAATCTGTGGGATATTTGTGCTTACTGGTGGGGTGGGGAGAAGAGATGAGAAACTCACTCTTTTTTTTAAGACAGGGTCTCACTCTGTCACCCAGGCTGGAGTGTATTGGTGCGATCTTGACTCACTGCAACCTCTGCTTCCTTGGTTCAAGCTATTCTCATGCCTCAGCTTCCTAAGTAATTGGGACTACAGGCATGGAACACCACATCTGGCTAATTTTTGCATTTTTTGGTAGAGATGGGATTTCACCATGTTGACCAGGCTGGTCTTGAACTCCTGATCTCAAGTGATTCACCCGGCTTGGCCTCCCAAAGTGCTGGGATTACAGACTTGAGCCACCACGCCTGGCCAAGAAACTCACTCTTGATTCTCTTCTCTCTCCTATTTGGAAAGGAGCAACTCCCTCACTAGACAATGTGAAGCTGCCCTCTATTCCAACTGGCCAGAAATTGACCCCCTGAGAAGTGTCTGTTTTGTCATAAACCAAGAAGAGGAAATGGAGGCCAGAAGGTGCAATGAACTAACCAAAGCCCCACAGAGGCTTTTAGAGGCAGCGTCAGGCTGGGCTCCTGGTACCCTGGACACAGAACCTCATCATTTCCCACTGGACACTGCACCCCATGAAAACAATCATATGGGCCATAGGGAATTTGCTTTACCATGAATATCTGCTCTTACAGGCAGTGGGTGGTGCCATTAGTAACATACGCTGCTTTTTCCATGAGCAACAGGGAGTCTGTAGCCAACTTTCTCCAACTTCATCAACTCCTAATCCGGGCTAATGAATCCCTGGCTCTACCGGTCAGATAGTGGAAATCCCAAGAGTTTTTAGGTTTGCCTAACATCCTATCATTGCAGGGTCAGGGACAGAGCCAGAGGTGGGCCTCTTGGGTTTTCAAACCAGGCCTCCCGAGGTAGTGAATGTCCAAACTCATCAGTCCAACCTGATGATTCTCAGGTAATTTCCCCATCAGTCCCCACTCCCTATTCCCAGCCAAGGCTCACAACAGGGCCTAGTGGTATTAGCACATTTTTATGGCCCCAGGTCTCCCTGAGGCCTTAAACAGGAGACAGGAGGGCAAGGTCAGGAAGGACAGTGAGGCCTATCCAGTGGCCCTTATTCCTCCTGTGAAATCTAAGGGGAAGGTAGAGAGAGAAGGTCCCTCACAGCCCTCCCTGAGGCAAGACTTGACTCTGGAGGCTCGGCTCAGACACTGGACCAGATTGAGGTCTAGCCAAAGCAGAGAGGAGGCAAAAGCACCTCTCCATAAGACACATCCACCAGCATGCCATGTCAGTTTACCATTGCCATGGCTACGCCGGGAAGTTACCACCCCTTCCATGGCAATGACCTGACAACCCATAAGTTACCACTCTTTTTCTAGAAATTTCTGTATAATCTTCCCCTTAATTTGCATATAATTAAAAGTGAGTATGCACATGACTGCAGAACTGCCTCTGAGCTGCCACTCTGGGTGCACTGCTCTGCCTAGGGGTAGCCCTGCTCTCCTGCTGCTGCACACTGCTGCTTCAATCGAAGTTGCTGTCTAACACCACTGGCTCACCCTAGAATTCTTTCCTGGATGAAATCAAGAACCTTCCTGGGTTAAGTCCGAACTTGGGGGTTCATCTGCCCTGCATCACTCCCAGGCCCCCAGCAGCCACCTCAAGCCTTCCTTGCTTCTCAAGCCCCACACAGCGGGCTATGAGGGACCTTCTCTCTCTACCTTCCCCTTAGATTTCACAGGAGGAATAAGGGCCACTGGATGGGCCTCACTGTCCTTCCTGACCTTGCCCTCCTGTCTCCTGTTTAAGGAAAGCCCCTTCTCCTGCATCCTCATCCCTTCCCTCCCTGCCATGTCTTTGCTCCGTAAATTATCTCCCCTCTCCTAATTATTCAACATCTGCCTTTCTACAAGTTCCTCCTCCTCAGCCTACAAACATGTTTATGTCTCTCCCACATAAAAGAAAAAAAACAACTAAATCAAGGCTGCGTTCCTCCCTGGTGACTCTCCTTCTCTACCTGAAATGCCTCTTATCAGAGTAACCTGCACTTTTTGTCTCCCCTTTCTTACTTCTCAATGGGTCCCAATCTCTTTCTGTAACTTGCTGTGTAAACTTGGGCAAGTGACTTAACCTCTCTGAGCCTCTCAGTGTATTCATCCATAAAATGAAAATAATCATACTTTCTTTGCAGAGTTGTGAAAATTTAATGAAATTCCACACACAAAACTCCCAACAGAGTGCGTGGCACATGGAGGATGTTGAGTAAATGGAGCAGCTGCTTTCATTATTTCCATCCAGTGCTGTTTGAATTTTGCCCTGTTGCTCTCTTGAAATTGTTCCTGCAAGGTCACCAAGAGCCTTTTATATATTTTTTTGTTTTTTTGTCTTCATAATTGAGATTTTATTGGTTGAGGATCAGTACAGACATTTCAATTTGTACACAATTCTTAACATATGTAACGAAATTCTAAAAAGTCACATAATTCTTTTTTAAAGTTATTCCAGTGACTTTCCAGCTTAAAATTTTAAAGTAAATTTTCCTTAAAAGGCTATCAAGTACCAGTATCTTCACATGTTGGTCAGCTATTACATACGGCCCACAGTTCGCAACTGAATAGCATGTACACTACATATTCAAATTTGTAATCTTTCACAGCACAGTAACAAACTTATCAGGAAAACAGGACTAACAACCAAAGATGTTACAGAGTGCACACAATTCCGACAGGGAGAGCCATGATCAGAGTGGTTTTCTTTAGGAAACAATTCTACTAGAAAACAACATGGGACTAGAAGTAATTTAAAATGTTCAAGACATTAAATGCAGGACTGACTCCATATTGCCATTTAATATGCTTTGTATTATAGGATATAAAAACTAACCCCCCATGTATGGAATATTAAGCTGACACCCGAGACAGTCAAAGCCTCCCATAATTCAATATCCCACACTATTTTCTGGTTGTACCAAAAAATAAACAACCAGCAAATGATTTCACCTCTTAAAAAAAAAGCATTTACACTTAAAAAATGGGATGAGGTCGGATTCCCTCCTTCTTAAAAATGTTTCTAGAGCTACTAAAAAACTTGCATTTAGAAAATAGTTGATAAAAATATTCCTCTGGATTGTGCAAGAAGGGAGATATGGACCACTGGTAAGACATGGTATATGGTACTAATCAGACTTGGCTTCTTTCTCTTCTGCTTCATCAGAGGCTGGGCTCTCCTCAGTTTTCGTTTCCCCGCTTTCTGCAGGTAAATCTTCTTTAGTTTTTTGGTTAGCCACTTGGGCCTGTTTTCCCTTTGCTCCCCTTTTCCCTTTTGTTTGCACCTTTTTTGTCTGAAGATATATCCTGAAAAAAAGCACCATGCCATATGCTCAGGTTGACTATCCTGCTACAGTTAATCCCTTTATTTCATATAACGAGGAACTAAAAGGATCAATTTTGAATTTATCATTTTCATATAGGTGTTGAAGAATCTAAGTTTTGGATAGAAATTAATCACCCCGTGAAGAACATGTAGAGCTTTGCAGATGGTGGTTTCAATGCTTCGCTGCTGCCTTTTTCGGCTTCGCTTCCGCTTTTGCTGGAGGTTTAGCTGACAACCGCGCGGATCTCCTCTTGGGCTCTTCCTTGGTGGCCCCTTCGGCGGAGCTGACCTTCCTTCCTCTTGGGCATCCTGGCGGCGGGGAAAGGGGCGAGCCGGGCCGGGTGCCTGTGGGCCGCGGCGCCCAGAGAGATTTCACAAAACTGGGCTGCCTGGCCCTTTTTTTTTTTCTTTTCTTTTCTTTTTTTTTTTTTTTTTGCTATGGAGTCTCGCTCTGTTGCCAGGCTGGAGTGCAGTAGTGCGATCTCCACTCACTGAAACCTCCGCTTCCTGGGTTCAAGCGATGCTCCTGCCTCAGCCTCCTGAGCAGCTGGGACTACAGGTACCTGTCACCATGCCCGGCTAATTTTTTTTTTTGTATTTTTAGTAGAGACAGGGTTTCACCATGTTGGCCTGGATGGTCTCAATCTCCTGACCTCGTGATCTGCCCACCTCAGCCTCCCAAAGTGCTGGGATTACAGGCATGAGCAACTGCGCCCAGCCAAGAGCCTTCTAATGACCCGTTGCATGGGATCCCCCTCAGTTCCCATCCTGCTTGGCCTCCCTTCAGCATTTGTTGACTTTACCCTCAGTCTAGAGTTTTCCTTTCCCCACCTCTTGTCTGCTCCTTCTCCATTGCTTTCCCTCACTCTTCCTCCACCCGTCCCTGCAATGTGTGCCCAGGTCTCTGTCCTTGTGGTTCTTATTGCACATTCCCCTGGGCTTTCTCATCCATGTCTGGGAACTACATGAGTCTTCCAGATTAATCTTCATAAAGAAGGAAGAGTCCTGAGTTGTCATTCCCTTTTTCAACAGTCCTCAGTGGCTCACAGGGATCTCCAGTGCTGGATCCCGGGATATGCTAGGGTTGGCTCTTGTACATCCACTGCACCCCTCGTCCTTTAATCCACCTGCAGTGGATGCAGGGAGGGGCCCCTAGATCCCTCTGTAGCAGTTACTCCCCCTGTTGCTGGGCATGCTGCTGGCACACCACCCTGAGCTGTCAGCCCTCTTTGGGAATTGTCTCAGCTGAAGGGATCCATTTTGTCCAACATTACACCCTTTCCCAGAGCAGCCTGCATCTCGTGGCATCAGTGTGGGAGTGTAAAGTCTTGAGCCCCGTGCCTTAACTCAGGAAATCTCTGAGGAGTCATTGCAGCGCCAAAGCTCCTCAGAGGTCAGCTGAGGCCTTGGTGGACACTGCATCCCAGCCCAACTTCTCCTGCCCAATCCTGCCCCCTTCCCTTCTCTTCCCCTCTCCTTTGCTCCCCTTCCCCAGATGTTACCCCTGGGAGCACTCAACAAACTCCCTGCACATTTATCTCCATCACAGTCCACTTCTCAAGCACACAGCCCAGGACACTACCCACATCACCCTATTTGCCTCACTTGATGAATCCCCCTGCTGCATTCTTTCCTTCCTTGATTTCTTGGTTCACACCATCCCCTCCCATTCTCCTGTCCTTTCCTCCTGTGTCTACCTGTCAAAATACTCCTTGTTCTTCAAGGCTCAGTTCAAATGGCATCTTTCGCATGACGTTTTTATTTGATGTTCTCTGGTTTACCTCTCTCCACCTCTAAGGTAGAAGATACCACTGCCATCTTTTTGCCTGGGCTCTGAAATTGCCCCAGAACCAATTTGTGATGGTTATTTTATTTTATTTTTGAGGCAAGGTCTTGCTCTGTCACCCAGGCTGGAGTATAGTAACGACCTCAGCTCACTGCAATCTCCACCACCCAGCTCAAGCAATCCTCTTACCTCAGCCTCCCCAAACAGCTAGGACTACAGGCGTGTGCCACCACACCTGGCTATTTTTTTTGTCTTTTTGGTAGAGACAAAGTTTCACCGTATAACCCAGGCTGGACAAACTCCTGAGCTCAAGAGATCCACCCATCTCAGCCTCCCAAAGTGCTGGGATTACAGGTGTGAGCCACTGCACCCGGCCTGTGATGGTTAACTTTAATGTGTCAACTTGGCTGATCCATGGAGTGCCCAGATAATTGGTCAAATATTATTCTAGATGTTTCTGGATGAGGTGGACACTTAAATCAGTAGACTGAATAAAGCAGTTTGTTCTCCCTAATGTGTGAAGGCCTCATTCAATCGGCCAAAGGCCTGAATAGAACAAAAAGGTGACCTCCCAAGTAAGAATTCTTCCTGCCTGACAACCTTGGATCTGGGACATTAGCTTTATTCCTTGCTTTTGGACTTGAACTGAAACACTGGCTCTTCCTGAGTCTCAGGCCTGCTGGCCTCCAAACTGGAACTGTATCACCTGTTCTTCCGGTTTTCACGCCTTCAGACTTGGACTGGAACTAAACCATCAGCTCTCCTGAGTCTCAGCTTGTCACCTCACCCAGCGGATCTTGGGACTTGCCAGCTTCTGTAATTGTGTGAGCCAGTTCCTTATAATAAATATCTTCCTCTCTCTATATATACATCCTATTGGTTATGTTTCTTTGGAGAACTCTAAAAAATACTATGGGAATAATGGATTTGGTGTGAAAAATTAGTGTTGTCATGCCTGTATAAGCACCTGAATAGTCCCTATACGTAGTTATCCCAGCACAATGAATGTTAGCTATTATTATGTGTGTCTTATTATTCTAGAACTAGGGTAATGTCTTAGTAATTTTTATCTGACATATCAAACCCAGAATAAATATTTGCTGATGGAACCCAATTATCTCCTGGCTTAAATACTCCCATCCATGTACGCTCTCACTGCGTTCCCAGCTGTTTCCAGGGTCTCTCTCTCTCTCTCTCTTTCTTTCTCTCTCTCTCTCTCTCTCTCTCTTTGAGAGATAGAATCTTGCTCTGTTATCTAGGCTGGAGTGTAGTGGTGCAATCATAGCTCAATGCAGCCTTGAACTCCTGGGCTCAAGAGATCCTCCTATCTCTTCCTCCAGAGTAGTTGAGACTACAAGTGTGTCCTGCCACCACTCCTAGGCTAATTTTTATGTTTCTTTTGTAGGGATGCAGTCTCACTATGTTGCCTAGGCTGTTCTTCAACTCCTGACTTCAAGTTATCCTCCTGCCTCAGCCTCCCGAAGTACTGGGGTTACAAGTGTGAGCCACCATGCCCGGCCAATTCCAGGGGTGTTTAAGGAGATGCCTCCCATGTGTCCTGTCTGTCAGTTGCACTCATGATGCCTAGCATCTCAGCTCTTCCTCCTTGTCCCAGTCCCTCCCTCTCACCCTTGCTGTTGTCCACCATAGGCACATCAACATCTGTCTCATGTTCCCCACATGTCCAGTTGTCGGGGCACCAGAGGGGAGGTGGCTTCCAAGCAGAGGGGTAGGGGAGAGTCTCCCTGCTCTGAGCCACTCACCTTCTCTTGAGCCCCAAAGAAGCTATACTTGTGCTCAAAGTTTCTTGAATAGCCTCCTTCAGCTTTAACCCTTGCCCTCCCTTCCTACCTCCCACCTCCCAACTGGACTCTAAACGAGTTCAGAGGACCAACCAAAAAGAGAGATGTCTGGTCTCCTCTTCATCTCCTCTGGCCTTTTCTCTACCAAAAATTTTGTGTCTTCCTGAGGCTGCAGAAGAAAAATTTCCAGGAATGGAGACAGGGGAGCAGATACTGACGGGAGTGGGTAGTGGGGAGAAGAGCAGGGGGTTCGATTGTGCGGGGGCAGCAGCAGCTGCTGCGCAAAAGTCCCCAGACACACTTAGTATATTCTTGTGGGATGCAGCAGAATCCCACCAAAAGACGAGCGAGAGTGAGACAGAGTAGGGACAGGACTCAGCCAGCCCCCACTAAAGTATTTTTCCACACATGCCCACTGACCACCAGGTCTTGATGCACCATCCCCACCAGCACTATACCCGCTGACCAGAGCTTGCAAGGTGTCTGAGGAAACTAAAATAAGCAATATTCCACCATAAATCTTACTCAAGGGAGTTAGCTCAATCGCCCACATGTGCATAGGCCAGGAAAATGACCGATTCTAATCCCTAGCCTCATTGTAATTCTAAAATCTCTGCCCAGGAAGGGGTTTTTATCCACCACTTTCTGATCATGTGATGCGTGTGTTAGCATGATTCGTTACTGCATCTGTGCATCCTGTGCTCCACCTGGCACCTGGAATGATGTTCACCCACCGTGTGAATTACGCATGTCACCATCCTTAAGACACCGTAATGCACTCCCCTTGGGGAGCCAGCTGGAGAACGCTTCCTTCTGCACTGTCTCCCTTATGTCCAATCTCTCTGGCCATAAGCCTTGTCTGGAAAACTTGCTTGACCTCATGTTAATTTCTGTTGCATGGGAGCCTAAGACCCTGTGGTCGGTAACCAGGGTAGAGCCATCAGGGACTGAAAGGGGAGGCTCTGATTCTTAGTCTTGGAGCTGATGGGTCTTTGAAAGATGTGGAAGGAAATGCTTCCTTTGACCAGAGTCCATAGCTAAGAATCACCAGGTAGGGAGAACTAACTGGCTCATCTCCTAGGGGAGGTAGAGAGGAGGCTCCACTTACACAGGCTTTGCAGGGTCAGATTTCATGGTTGAAGGCAGCAGGCCTCCCTGCCCAGGCACTTGCAGCTTTGTGAGTGGCCAGTCTGACCATCATCCTCTTCTCTTTGGAGCACTGGGCACATCCAGAGCCTCTGCACATTGTGAGACTTCATTCCCACTGGAGTCTGCCCACTGGGAAGACACAGAAGCTCTTGACTCAAGGTGCTGCTGGAGATGGCAAGGCCATTCTGTGATGCCAGAGCCCAGGTTGTCAGTTTGCTTTCCCCTAGATTTCAGTACCCATCTCCTGTCCCTGGGCCTGAACAGGCTTCTGGAAAATGTACAGAAAGGCCAGCATACTTACAGCCTCACACAGATCTCCCCAAAGCGCTCTACATACACCAAAATGTAGACTCCCACCTCATGGTCTAGAAGGCAGTCCCTCTCATGCAAGACTACTTGTCAGATGATCAATCTGTCTGGCTGGAGTAGTTTTCAGAACAGAAGGCTCTCTGCTTGATTAGGAAGTCTGTAGAATGGACTTCAGTTAGTAGGAATGTTGTATTAGGCCGTTCTTATATTGCTATAAAGGAATACCCGAGACTGGGGAATTTATAAAGAAAATAAACTTAATTCACTCACAGTGCTGCAGGCTGTACAAGAAGCATGGTGCTGGCATCTGTTCAGCTTCTAGGAAGGCCTCAGGAAGCTTACAATCATGGCAGAAGGCGAAGGGGGAGCAGGCATGTCACATGGCAAAAGCAGGAGCACACGTGAGTGGAGTGGGAGGTGCCACAGACTTTTGAATAATCAGATCTCATAAGAGCTCACTTACTCTGGTGAAGACAGCACCAAGCCACCGGGATTCGTCCCCATGGGCCAAACACCCCCCACCTGGCCCCACCTCCAGCAATGGGGATTACATTTTAACATGAGATTTGGGTAGAGACAAATATCCAAACTGTGTCAAATGTCTTCCTGATCAAGGTTTACTAAGCCAGATTTGGAGTGTGTCTGGGAAAAACATGAGCTGGGAAAAACATGGTTATTTTTCTGAAGAGGTTTGTTTTCAGGAGGTTTAATATTTATACATTTCCTTCAAGGGGGTAGGCATGCAGGAAGAGAGCCAGGTTGGTGGTAAAGGGAATGGTTACATTCTTGTGAGCCTTTAGTTAATGCCCAGAAAATCTACATCTTATATAAGATAAGGGGAATGTTTCCAGAGGAAAAAAATGAGTAAAAGAAGAATCAGCTATACAGACATCTCTGGGTAGGGGAGGAATGATTGCTCTCTTGGTTCTGCACCTGGGAATGTATGCTTGTAATCGACATTATCAGCCTGGAATGAAACAGACTTTCATTTTAGGAGCTAGACTTAGATTGTAGACCTAAAGTTACATTTGGCATGTCCTTGTTTATGGGAGGCCAGCAAAAATGATAGTTTACTTACGAATGAATGATCTGTGGGGGTGGTCCTTTGTAGATAGATGCCTGAGGACTTACCCTTCTGTGGGGATCTGGCTAATGCAAGATGCTACTAACAGCTACTTGGAAGGGGGTTCTGCCTGCTTAACCTCTTTTTACACAAGGAGCATGGGAGTGCTGAGATCTTTTAATTTTCCTTTAGACTTGTAGCTTCTACCTACCTCATTCTACTGTCTGGTCCTCCGAAGAAAATATCTAATCCATTATCTAATTGGTCCTATGGGAGGTAAGGGTGGAATTGTTTAAAGTGGATGTCTGGGGAGGCTAAAGGACTTATGAAACAAGCTACAAGTGGAATTGGGGTTAGAACCCAAGTGTCTTAATTTCCCATCATTCTGTATTTCGTAATCCTTGACAATTATTGTTGAATACTTACTGTGTGTGCCTGGAATACTGGGTGAGTGTTGGAGTCATAGGAGACCATGACCCTCTCTGCAGGGAGTTATCCGTTCAGCTCAGGGGATGTTCCTTGTGGAATAAACACACACACACACACACACACACACACACACACACACTCTCTCTCTCTCTCTCTCTCACACACATACACACACACACACACGCGATTCAAAGCACTTGAATCCTGGCCTCATCTTCACCCAGGAAGGTCAGCCTGGAAAACCATGCTTCATCCTTGCTTTCAGCTGCTCCCTCCAGCACAAGCCGACAGACAGGGAGGAAGGGAAGCCCAAGAAGGGAAGAGCCTGAACTCAAAAGGAAGAAGAAAGGCCGGAAGAAGAGTTTGAAAATGACAGCGGCCAACCTTGGCTTGGAAAGAAGGTCCAGAGCCCACGGGTGTGTGTGGGGGAGGGAGCGGGTAGAGCCGGTCATGCTCACTAAGTGCCAAAGACAGTGGGGACATAGGGGAGCTGGGCCTGAGCCCCAGAACTGCAAACTGGAAATGCCAGGGCCACACTCAAGCAAGGCAGGCCCCAGTCATTTCCAAGGACCTGGACTTCCGGGCCAGGCTTCACCACTACCAGAGATGTGCCTTCATCTTTCTTAGAGGGAAGGTGTTCTGACCAGCGCCCTGCTGAGTCCAGCACCAACAGCAGTGCTTAGTAATCCAGCTGCATTCCCCGCCCCGTCCCCCACCCCCAGGATGGTAGTACTTACACAGCTGAGTCATTTAGGCACAGAGAGACCCAAGCCCTACTATCTGAAGCTTGTGGATGCAAATGCTGACATCCTCCCAGATGCTCAAAAGTGGAACAAGTAGGGACTTAGTGGTCCAAACAGCATTTACAGCCCAGCCTACCTTCTTTCATGGGAAGGGAGCTGGGAAAGGGAGCCGTGGCCTCTCCGAAGGCTGCACTTGGCTTTGGATGTCTGACTGTCAAGGAGCTGAAGTGCTCGTGTCAGAATCCAGGGCTACCAGTGTGGATCTGGAGAAAGTCAGCTCCAAAGGGGAGGAAGCAATATTCCTAAGTAACAATTCTTAATAAGGATTTCCAGACAGTTGAGACATGAAGATAGATAGGGCTCTAGTTTTGTCTCTGTCATGGACAGCTGTATGGCCTTGGGAAGTCACTATACCTCTCTGAACTTTGGTTATGTCAGCTCTCACATGAGACATGATCTGCTCCACCTCCTTTGAAGGTGGTTGGGATCTGACATATATGAAAGTGCTTTGAAAAAGTTTAAATGAGGGCTACCCTCTTTGGGTCCCCTCCCTTTGTATGGGACCTCTGGTTTCACTCTATTTTCACTCTATTAAATCTTGCAGCTGCACTCTCTTCTGGTCCGTGTTTGTTACGGCTCGAGTTGAGCTTTCGCTTGCCGTCTACCACTGCTGTTTGCCGCCATTGCAGACCCGCCACTGACTTCCATCCCTCCAGATCCTGCAGGGTGTCCACTCTGCTCCTGATCCAGCGAGGCGCCCATTGCCACTCCCTGTCAGGCTAAAGGCTTGTCATTGTTCCTGCATGGCTAAATGCCTGGGTTCCTCCTAATCGAGCTGAACACTAGTCACCGGATTCCACAGTTTTCTTCCCTAACCCACGGCTTCTAATAGAGCTATAACACTCACTGTGTGGCCCAAGATTCCATTCCTTGGAATCCGTGAGGTCAAGAACCCCAGATCAGAGAACATGAGGCTTGCCACCACATTGGAAGTGGCCCACCACCATTTTGGAAGTGGCCCGCCACCATCTTGGGAGCTCTGGGAGCAAGGACCCCCAGTAACATTCTGGTGACCACATTTTGGTGACCACGGAGGGACCTCCAAAGTGGTGAGTAATATTGGACCACTTTCACTTGCTATTCTATCCTATCCTTCCTTAGAATTGGAGGAAAATACTGGGCACCTGTCGGCCAGTTAAAAACAATTAGCATGGCCAGTGGACTTAAGACTCAGGTGTGAGGCTATCTGGGGAAGGGCTTTCTAACAACCCCCAACCCTTCTGGGTTGGGAACGTTGGTCTGCCTGGTGCCAGCTTCCACTTTCAATTTTCTTGGGGAAGCCGAGGGCCGACTAGAGGCAGAAAGCTGTCGTCCCGAACTCCTGGCAGTAGCCGGTGGAGATCATGATACAACCAGAAGTGTCTACTCAACCGTCACTCATGCATGCACCCATACCTTTCCTTCTGACCCATATCTCCTGGGTCCCGACCACAACTTTCTTGAAAGTGTAGCCTCAAAATTCTCCTTACCTCTGAATCTACTTCCTCTGATCCCTGCCTCCTAGGTACTAATGGGTCAGACTTTCGTTTCCTTTACCAAGCTGTATCTCCAAAGGGATCTAAGGAAGCTCGAAGCCTTAGGCACCTAGGCTATAACTCAGGGAGTCTTATCCCTGGTGTACCTCCTGATTTAGGTATACAGCTCTTGACATGGGCAGTTATGTGGGACCCATTCCCCACCACCCTTGCCAGGGGCCCAAGTTTGTAATGGCGGAGAGAGAAAGAGATGGAGAGAGACAGAGATGGAGAGAGAGAGAGAGAGAGAGATGGAGAGAGAGAGACAGAGAGAGAGAGATGGAGAGAGAGACAAAGAGGGAGTCAAAGAGAAAAAGAAAGAAAAAGATAAAAATAGTAAAAAAAAAAAAAAAGTGTGCCCTATTCCTTTAAAAGCCAGGGTAAATTTAAAACCTGTAATTGATAATTGAAGATCTTGTCTGTGACCCTATAACACTCTAATACCACTTTGTTGTCAGTATAAATAAGGGCATAGCCCAAAAGCACTGAGGCCACTGACAACCTGTAGCTTACCTATCAAAAATCCTTAACCCAGTAACCGCAGATGGGCCAAATGCATTCAGTCAGTAGCAGCACCTGCTTTGCTAAAAGTAGAAAAGTAACTTTTAGAGGAAACCTCATTGTGAGCACACCTCACCAGTTCAGAATTATTCTAAGTCAAAGAAGGAAAAAGGTAGCTTACTAACTCAAAAATCTTGAAGTATGGGGCTATTCTGTTAGAAAAGGGTAATGTAACTCCAACCCCTGATAATTCCCTTAACCCAGCAGATTTCCTAACAGGGGATTTAAATCTTAATTACCATACAAAGGTCTGACCAGACCTAGGATAGATGGTTCCTCCCAGGTGATTGAGAAAAAAACCACAATGGGTATTCAGTAATTGATACGGAGACTCCCGTGGATGCAGAGTTAGAAAAATTGCCTAATAATCGGTCTCTTCAAACATGCGAGCTGTTTGCACTCAGCCAAGCCTCAAAGTACTTACAGAATCAAAAGACTATCTCAATCCTGACTCAAAAGGTTAGCTACACCCTTTCTGAAACGAATTTGCATAAGAACTCTTGTTTGTGGGAATGCATCTTGTTGGGGCAGCTGGGTTGTTATGAAATACTCAGGAACCCAGCCCAGCTCTAGGACTCACCCCTTAGCGCAAAGGCAATGTTGGGCACGCTGGTAAAGGACCAGTAGAATCCAGCAGCCCGGACCCCTTTCTTTGAGGTCAAGAGAGGTGGGAAAACGGGTGCAGGACTGCTACATCGGTGAGCATAACTAATCCGATAAGCAGAGGTCCCTGGGTCGTTATGCACCCTGGAAAGGAAAAAGCTTTAGGACCATAGAGGATGCTCTAGGACTAATGCTCATCGGAAAATGACTACAGGGTGCTGGCTTCCCTATGTTCGTTTTTCAGATGGGAAACGTTCCCCCCAAGGCAAAAACGCCCCTAAGATGTGTTCTGGAGAATTGGGACCAATTTGACCCTCAGACGCTAAGAAAGAAATGACTTACGTTCTTCTGCAGTACCGCCTGGCCACAATATCCTCTTCAAGGGGGAGAAACCTGGCCACCTGAGGGAAGTATAAATTATAACACCATCTTACAGCTAGACCTCCTTTGTAGGAAAAAAGGCAAATGGAGTGAAGTGCTATATGTACAAACTTTCTTTTTGTTAAGAGACAACTCGCAATTATGTAAAAAGTGTGATTTATGCCCTGCAGGAAGCCCTCAGAGTCTACCTCCCTACCCCAGCGTCCCCCTGACTTCTTCCCCAACTAATAAGGAGCCCCCTTCAACCCAAACGGTCCAAAAGGAGATAGACAAAGTGGTAAACAATGAACCAAAGAGTGCCAGTATTCCCCAATTATGCCCCATCCAAGCAGTGAGAGGAGGAGAATTCAGCCCACCCAGAGTGCATGTAGCTTTTACTCTCTCAGACTTAATACAAATTAAAATAGACCTAGGTAAGTTCTCAGATAACCCTGATGGCTATATTGATGTCTTACAAGGGTTAGGACAATCCTTTGATCTGACATGGAGAGAGATAATGTTACTGCTAAATGAGACACTAACCCAAATGAGAGAAGTGCCGCCCTAACTGCAGCCTGAGAGTTTGGCGATCTCTGGTATCTCAGTCAGGTCAATGACAGGATGACAACAGAGGAAAGAGAACGATTCCTTACAGGCCAGCAGGCAGTTCCCAGTGTAGACCCTCACTGGGACACAGAATCAGAACATGGAGATTGGTGTCGCAGACATTTGCCAACTTGTGTGCTAGAAGGACTAAGGAAAACTAGGAAGAAGCCTATGAATTATTCAGTGATGTCCACTATAACACAGGGAAGGGAAGAAAATCCTACTGCTTTTCTGGAGAGACTAAGGGAGGCATTGAGGAAGCATACCTCCCTGTCACCTGACTCTGTTGAAGGCCAACTAATCTTAAAGGATAAGTTTATCACTCAGTCAGCTGCAGACATTAGAAAAAAAACTTCAAAAGTCCACTTTAGGCCCAGAACAAAATTTAGAAACCCTATTGAACTTGGCAACCTCGGTTTTTTGTAATAGAGATGAGGAGGAGCAGGCGGAACGGGACAAACGGGATGAAAAAAGGCCACCGCTTTAGTCATGGCCCTCAGCAAGCGGACTTTGGAGGCTCTGGAAAAGGGGAAAGCTGGGCAAATCGAATGCCCAGTAGGACTTGCTTCCAGTGCAGTCTACAAGGACACTTTAAAAAAGACTGTCCAAGTAGAAGTAATCCTCCCCCTCGTCCATGCCCCTTATGTCAAGGGAATCACTGGAAGACCACTGTCCCAGGGCATGAGGGTCCTCTGAGTCAGAAGCCACTAACCAGATGATCCAGCAGCAGGACTGAGGGTGCCTGGGGCAAGCGCCAGCCCATGCCATCATCCTCACAGAGCCCCGGGTATGCTTTACCATTAAGGGCCAGGAGGTTAACTGTCTCCTGGACACTGGTGCAGCCTTCTCAGTCTTACTCTCCTGTCCCGGACAACTGTCCTCCAGATCTGTCACTATCCAAGTGGTCCTAGGATAGCCAGTCACTAGATACTTCTCCCAGCCACTAAGTTGTGACTGGGGAGCTTTACCCTTTTCACGTGCTTTTCTAATTATGCCTGAAAGCCCGACTCCCTTGTTAGGGAGAGACATTCTAGCAAAAGCAGGGGCCATTATACACCTGAACATAGGAGAAGGAACACCCGTTTGTTGTCCCCTGCTTGAGGAAGGAGTTAATCCTGAAGTCTGGGCAACAGAAGGACAATATGGATGAGCAAAGAATGTCTGTCCTGTTCGAGTTAAACTAAAGAATTCCGCCACCTTTCCCTACCAAAGGCAGTACCCCCTCATACCCGAGGCCCAACAAGGACTCCAAAAGATTGTTAAGGGTCTAAAAGCCCAAGGCCTAGTAAAACCATGCAATAGCCCCTGCAATACTCTGATTTTAGGAGTACAGAAACCCAACGGACAGTGGAGGTTAGTGCAAGATGTCAGGATTATCAATGAGGCTGTTGTTTCTTTATACCCAACTGTACCTAACCCTTATACTCTGCTTTCCCAAATACCAGAGGAAGCAGAGTGGTTTACAGTCCTGGACCTTAAGGATGCCTTTTTCTGCATCCCTATACATCCTGACTCTCAATTCTTGTTTGCCTTTGAAGATCCTTCAAACCCAACATCTCAACTCACCTGGACTCTTTTACCCCAGGGGTTCAGGAATAGCCTCCATCTATTTGGCTAGGCATTAGCCCAAGACTTGAGCCAGTTCTCATACCTGGACACTCTTGTCCTTCGGTACGTGGATGATTTACTTTTAGCTGCCCGTTCAGAAACCTTGTGCCATCAAGCCACCCAAGTGTTCTTAAATTTCCTCGCTACCTGTGGCTACAAGGTTTCCAAACCAAAGGCTCAGCTTCGCTCACAGCAGGTTAAATACTTAGGGCTGGCTAGGCATGGTGGCTCATGCCTGTAATCCCAGCACTTTGGGAGGCCAAGGCAGGCGGATCACGAGGTCAGGATCGAGACCATCCTGGCTAACACAGTGAAACCCCATCTCTACTAAAAATACATAGCCAGAGTGGTAGTGGGCACCTGTAGTCCCAGCTACTCGGGAGACTGAGGCAGGAGAATGGTGTGAACCCAGGAGGTGGAGCTTGCAGTGAGCTGAGATTGCACCACTGCACTCTATCCAGCCTGGGCGACAGAGCGAGACTGTGTCTCAAAAAACAAACAAACAAACAAACAAAAAATACTTAGGGCTAAAATTATCCAAAGGCACCAGGGCCCTCACTGAGGAGTGTATCCAGCCTATACTGGCTTATCCTCATCCCAAAACCCTAAGGAAACTAAGAGGGTTCCTTGGCATAACAGGTTTCTGCCGAATATGGATTCCCAGGTACAGCAAAATAACCAGACCATTATATACACTAATTAAGGAAACTCAGAGAGCCAATACCCATTTAGTAAGATGGACACCAGAAGCAGAAGCAGCTTTCCAGGCTCTAAAGAGGGCCCTAACCCAAGCCCCAATGTTGAGCTTGCCAACGGGGCAAGACTTTTCTTTTATGTCACAGAAAAAACAGGAATAGCTCTAGGAGTCCATACACACGTCTGAGGGACGAGCTTGCAACCCGTGGCATACCTGAGTAAGGAAATTGATGTAGTGGGAAAGGGTTGGCCTCATTGTTTACGGGTAGTGGCAGCAGTAGCAGTCTTAGTATCTGAAGCAGTTAAAATAATACAGGGAAGAGATCTTACTTTGTGCACATCTCATGATGTGAATGGCGTAGTCACTGCTAAAGGAGACTTGTGGCTGTCCGACAACATTTACTTAAATATCAGGCTCTATTACTTGAAGGGCCAGTGCTGTGACTGCACACTTGTGCAACTCTTAACCCAGCCACATTTCTTCCAGACAATGAAGAAATGATAGAACATAATTGTCAACAAGTAATTGCTCAAACCTACACCACTCGAGGGGACCTTTTAGAGGTTCCTTTGACTGATCCCGACCTCAACTTGTATACTGATGGAAGTTCCTTTGTAGAAAAAAGACTGCGAAAGGCGGGGTATGCAGTAGTCCTTCAAAATCGAAGAGCTGTAGACTTGCTAACCGCCGAAAGAGGGGGAACCTTTTTATTTTTAGGAGAAGAATGCTGTTATTACGTTAATTAATCTGGAATTGTCACCGAGAAAGTTAAGGAAATTCGAGATCAAATACTACGTAGAGCAGAGGAGCTTAAAAAACAGTGGACCCTGGGGCCTCCTCAGCCAATGGATGCCCTGAATTCTCCCCTTCTTAGGACCTCTAGCAGCTGTAATACTGCTACTCCTTGTATCTTTAACCTCCTTGTTAAGTTTGTCTCTTCCAGAATCAAAGATGTAAAACTACAAATGGTTCTTCAAATGGAGCCCCAGATGCAGTCTATGAGTAAGATCTACCATGGACCACTGGACCGGCCTGCTAGCCCATGCTCCAATGTTAATGACATCAAAGGCACCCCTCCTGAGGAAATCTCAACTGCACAACACCTACTACTCCCCAGTTCAGCAGGAAGCAGTTAGAGCGATCGTCGGCCAACCTCCCCAACAGCACTTGGGTTTTCCTGTTGAGAAGGGGGGACCGAGAGACAGGACTAGCTGGATTTCCTAGGCTGACTAAGAATCCCTAAGCCTAGCTGGGAAGGTGACTGGTTCCACCTTTAAACACGGGGCTTGCAACTTAGCTCACACCCAACCAATCGGGTAGTAAAGAGAGCTCACTAAAATGTGAATTAGGCAAAAACAGGAGGTAAAGAAATAGCCAATCATCTATTGCCTGAGAGCACAGCGGGAGGGACAAGGATCAGGATATAAACCCAGGCATTCGCGCAGGCAGTGGTAACCCACTTTGGGTCCCCTCCCTTTGTATGGGAGCTCTGTTTTCACTCTATTTCACTCTATTAAATCTTGCAACTGCAAACACACACACACACACACACACACAGAGAAAAATTTAAATGGAAGGATGTTTTCTTATTCCGAATGAATGTTCTAGAAGGGTACCAGGCAAGGTCTTGCAATGAGGAATATTTTGTTTTCCAGAGAATGTGCCTGTTTAAATATAGCTGTGTGAAAGCAGGCTCTGGAACATAGGACCTCGGCCTTCTACTGTGCCTGTCTCTTGGTGGGATGAATGAAGCTTGTGAAATACAGCTGGGGATTTTTAGGGGGAGTCTGACCACTCCAAGGAACCTGCTGGCGTCGCAGCAGAGATTCTAGGATGCTGTGCAAATACTAGTGGAGCTCCTGCACTGATGAGCGCTTAGTTTTAAAAGGCAAAGGCCCTACCCGGGAAGATCTTGGAGTGCAATGGATGTGGCAGAGGGTCTCAGAAAGCAACACATGGTAAGTGCCAAAGCAGAGGCTTATGCCGATTGCTAAGTGTTTCGGAGGAGATTAATCAACACTAGAGAAACCAGGGAAGGCTTCAAAGAAGAGGAGCCAAGTGGCCTATACAGATGCCAATGGTGGTGACAGACTCATCTGAGCCAAAGCCAGGGCAGAGAATTCCTATTTGAGATCATGGGAAGAAGTTGGGTCTAGGAAGCTGCGAACCAAAGGAGCCACAGGCGGAAAGTTCTGCAGAAGCACGAGCAGATCACCAGCCAGGGGAACAGGGGCCAGAAATTACAGTCAGTATCCCTGAGCCTAGAGCTGGGACCACATGATAATGGAGCCCACCTACAAACAGCTTGGGAAATCCAAAGCTTCTAGGTTGACCCATCTATCTATGGCCTGCATTTTTTCCTCAGTTTCACAGCCACCTGGTGTAGGGCACATGGAATGATCCTCCTGACTTAAAGGACCAGGTTCAGCACAGACAGTGACTAGAACTTCCAAAGATGGAGATGGGAGATGATGGGTGGGAAGCTAGGGGCTGAAATGCCAGTGAAGGCCCCTGTGTGATGACAGGCCCAGCATGGGATGGTAGAGGCCACCGTCAGAATCAGGGAAGGCTGTGAAGTCCGGTGTGATTTTATTTGGTGAAGGTGGGGGTTAAAATGAAAGGCAAGGATGGAAAGTCAGGGAAGGCTGGCACTTAATGCACACCCAGAAATCTGGACTTTATTCTGCAGGCAGTGGGGAGTCATTGGCTGGTTTTGAGAATATCTCATATGACTGATTATTCTGACAACAATGTGGGGAAACTCAGGTGAAAAACACCTCTTGGCAAGAGGAAATAGCAACCTTAACAAGAGCAGAGGTAGTAGAGAATAAAAGACAGATTTCAAAGAAATTCTGGAGGCAGAATCAATAATACCTAGTGATAGGTTGAAAATGGGAATTGGGCATGAAGAAAAAGCCCAAGGAGATTTTAAATTGCAAAAGCTCATGTTGAGGAAGATGGTGATATAAACAGAGAAAATATAGAACTCAAAATTGGAAATATGAAAAGCAGAGGATGTTTATGAGAAAAGATGATGAATTCAGTTGTAAATATGTTGAAATTGAGATATGTGTCGGGTCACCTGCGTGCCAGCATCCATCAGATATTTGGAAACACAGGTCTCCAGCAAAAGAGGGAGGTATATTGGAGATGAACAACAAAGTCATGGAAATAACTGATATTTAAAAGGAGAGAGTGTAAAATAAAAGGAGAAAAAGGCTTGAAAAGAAAACCATGAGACATGCACAAGCATAAGTTCTCAGGAAGGAAAGAAGAATCAAGGAAGGAGGCAAAGAAGTTGTGGCTGACAAAGGAGAAGGGAAAAACTGAGTGCTCTTGTTCCTGATACGGAGGGAGGCACTACAGAAACAGGGTCAAATCATTAGTCAAGTCTCTTTGATTGTAAGGGAGTGAAAATCCACTCCAACTAACGTCAGTGTCAAGTGGATTTATTGGCTTGAAATTCAACCAGTGTGGAATAGTGATATTGGCTGAAGCGGCACTTGTTGTTTTGCAGCCTTCCAATGTTAATGTCCCCTTCTCAACAGCATGCAGTTTTCCTTTTGAGGCATTTACTCGTCCCTGAGAGACGCAGTCTGGTGGGGCCCATCCCTAGCTAAGGATCAGGCTTGTGCCTCCAGCTGGGCAAATCTACAGGGTCTCTAGAACTTGAATCTTGAACAGAATGAAATAACAATGACAGAAGGGTAGCATCCTGCCTCTCAGGGTTCTGTCTGCATAAACTGTTCCACTGTGTGATTATTCTTATCTATCTTGAATCTTGGGCCTTACAGTGGCCTAGATTCCCACCTGTTCCCAAGCTTGGCTCTTCAGACTTCCATCGTTTCTCTGAAAATCTGAAGTTCTTCAAATAAATTCTCTTTGACTGGAAATAACAAGGCTGCAGGCAACCAAGAAATGCTGACTGATAGATCAACCTTAGGGACACACTTCCACCTGACTTCCTCAGCCATTAGGACCTGGCTTCAGCAGCCTGAAGACCAGAGAAGAAGAATTCAGGGTCGAGCAATTGTGTGCTGTGGGGGTCTGTCCTGCAGACCCTGACTCAACCACAGATGAATAATGTACACTGACACAGATATTATGCTTATCAGTCCAGCTGAGAGTCCCAGCCCCTTACAGACTCTAAGGAGACTGCTGTCAGCCATGGCCCCCGACTCGCTGGCCCTCCTGGCATTTCTTCAGCACATATTAGATGGCAAATGTCTCAAATAAACACCATTAGAGGGTAATCAACCTGGTCACCTTCTCCCAGAGAGCACCATCCTGCCTGCAAATGATCAGAGATTAGTTTTAGAATCACATGAGTAAACAAGCTATTTAGATAGACTCCTCTACATTCCTATGTTAATTACCCTTGCTATAGCTTAAAGAGGATTAGGCTGCCTTCAGCCAAACTATCTGAAGCTATGCAAAAATCTTTTGGTCTTCCAAGAAACTGTTATGTTTTATTTTATAATTTTCTCCACCATCCTTACTGAACCCCTACAGTGTACATTGCTTGACAGTCACTGAGGCCTGGGAGGTGGCATCAAGTAAAAGGACAGTGGCCCTTACTCCTTTATTTGACAAAGTGGAGGAAGGAGCCATTCCCCTAAAGATGGGTAGATAAAACTGTACCTGTGAAGCCAGGACATCTCACCAAGACGTAGATTGATTCCATGTCGCTGGGGCTGGTCCCTTGTTGAGGCTGATGCTGCTGGTGCCTGGTCCTCATTTCAGTAGCAAAGCCCTTGGGGGCATAAATAGGGAGATTGTGTAGGCTGAAGAGGGGGGCATTTAGGCAGTTTAGAACATCTTGGGCAATCCAGACAGCTGTTTCAGTAGCATTACTGGGGTGAAAGCCCAGTGACAGTGAGCTGAGGGAGTTGGAGGGAGGGAGGGCAGATGATGAGTGGTGGAGCTCCTGAGAGTGCAGCAACACCTGCCCTCCTTGGGGTGTCACAAGGATGCCTTTCTCAGGGGATTTCTGGGTAAATACATGCCAGTGTTTGCAGGAGGAGGACAGGTGTGTGGAAGCCTGTCCCACTCGCCCCTGCCCAGTCTTGCCTTCTGCTCCTCCCAGCACTCGCCATGCCGAGCCTCATGGGCTTCAGGTGGCGTGGACCCTCAACTCGCCCTCTCCTTTGCCCATTGGGTGCTCTTGGCCTCTTAGGGGCTGTCCACACTTTTCTCCCCTCTCTTTCTCCAACCTGTGCAATGTTTTCTCATCTTTCCTGTCACCTCTGAGAACTGTTTGAGGTAAAATAGAAGTCAGGGGCCAGGCGTGGTGGCTCATACCTGTAATCTCAGCACTTTGGGAGGCTGAGGCAGGTGGATCACTTGAGGTCAGGAGATCAAGACCAGCCTGGCCAACATGGTGAAACCCTGTCTCTACTAAAAATACAAAAATTAGCTGGGTGTGGTAGTACACGCTTGTAATCTCAGGGAGGCTGAGGTGGGAGGATCACTTAAATCCGGGAGGCAGAGGTTGCAGTGGGCCAAGATCGTGCCACTGCACTCCAGCTGGAGGGGACAGAGTGAGACTCCATCTCAAAAAATAAAAAAGATGGGACATGAGTCGGATTACGTCATTTCCCTGCTCAAAATCCTTCAATGGCTCTCATGTTATCCCAGTAAAAGCCCAAATCCTCCCAGTGGCTCCCAGGGCCTTCCATGACCTGGCCACCCACTCCTCTCAGTTGTCCTCTTCCACCCTCCACCTCACTCTCAACACTGGGGCCACAGAAGATTCCTCGCTTTTCCTCAGACACACTACACAGGCTCCCGACTTTGGTTCCTTACACTTTAGTACATAGTTGTTTCCATCTCTTTCTTCACATCTTTGCATGAAAGTCACCCTCTCCACATAAAATCTTGACCATGCATGTTTGCAGCAGCACTGTTCACAAGGGCCAAAAGGTGGAAGCAACTCAAGTGTCCATCAACAGGTGAATGGATACACAAAATGTGGTCTATCCATACGATGAAATGCTGTATGGCCATATAAAGGAATGAAGTCCTGATGCACACTACAACATACATGAACCTTGAAAACATTATGTTAAGTTACAGAAGCCAGACACAAAGCACCACAAATTGCAGGATTCCATTTATATGAAATGTCCAGAATTGACAGATCTACAGACACAGACAACGGATCAGTGGTTGCCTAGGGCTGGAGGGAGGGAGGAATGGGGAGTGACAGCTAATGGGTAGAGAGTTCTTTTCAGGGTGATGAGAATGTTCTACAATTGATTGAGGTAATGGTTGCATACATCTATGAGTATACTAAAAAACATTTAGTTATATACTTTAAACAGGTGAATGGTGTATGCTATGGTTTAAATATCCCCTCCAAAACTTATTTCGCAATTTAAAATGTAATTGCCATTGTGATGGTATTAAGAGGTGGGTGGGAGCTTTGAGAAGTGATTAGATCATGAGGGCCCTGCGTTCATGAATGAATTAATGCTGTTATTGCAAGACTGGGTTAGTGTTCCAAGGAGCCAGCTTCTGGTAAAAGGATAGGTTTAGCCCCCATTTTTTTCTGTCCTGCATGCACACATGCTCACCATGTGGTATTGCAGCATGGAATATTGCTGCATGGAGCTTCTCACCAGAGGTCAGCACCATGCTGTTGGATGTTTCAGCCTCCAGAACTACAAGTCAAATAAGTCTCTTTTCTTTATAAATTATCCAGTCCATGGTACTCTCTGATAGCAGCAGAAAGTGAACTAAGTCAGTTTAGTATTACTCAGAGTTCTCTAGAGCTCAAAAATCAATAGAATATATACATACACATATATGAAGAGATTTATTATAGGAATTGACTACTCAATTATGGAGTCCAAGAAGTCCCATGATCTGCTGTCTGCTGTTAACAGCTAAAGACCCAGAAATGCTGATGGTGTAATTCAGTCCAGATCTGAAGGGCTGTGAATTAGGGAGCTAATAATGTGTGTAAGTCCTGGCCTGAGTCCAAAACCCTGAGAACCAGGATCTCTGATGTCTCAGGGTCAGAGAATATGGATGTCTCAGCTCAAACAGGAAGAAAATGTTCCTTTTCTCCACCTTTTTGTTCTTTCCAGGCCTTCAAAAGATGGGATGATGCCCACTTTGATGGGTGAGGGTGATCTTTACTGGATCTACCTATTCAAATGCTAATCTCTTTCAGAAACACCCTTACTGACATACCAGAAATAATGCTTTAACAGCTGTCCAGATACCCTTTGCCCAGTCAAGTTGACATGTAAAATTAATTAATTAATTAATCATCACTTTTTTTTTTTTTTTTTTTGAAATGGAGTCTCGCTCTGTCACCCAGGCTAGAGTGCAGTGGCACAATCTCCACTCACTGTAACCTCCACCTCCCCGGTTCAAACGATTCTCCTGCCTCAGCCTCCTGAGTAACTGGGATTATAGGCGCGCACCACCATGCCCGGCTAATTTTTGTATTTTTAGTAGAGACAGGGTTTCACCATATTGACCAGGCTGGTCTTGAACTTCTGACTTTGTGATCCACCTGCTGTGGCCTCCCAAAGTGCTAGAATTACAAGGCATGAGCCACCGGGCCCAGCCTCTTTTTCCAGTTTTTAGAGGCTTCCTGCATTCCTTGGCTCATGACCCCTTCCATCTCTGAAGCCATCAATGGCTGGTTGAGCCTTTCCCATGCTGCATCTCTCTGACACCATATCTTTGGCCTCTCTCTTCAATATTTCAAGATCTTTGTGATTATACTGGGTCCACCTGGATAATCTCCCTATTTTCATTTCAGCTGATTAGCAAACTTAATTCCATCTACAACCTTAATTCCTCCTTGCTATGTAACTAACATAGTCTTAGGTTCTGAAGATTAGGATGCAGACATCCTGGGGATGCCATTATTTTGTCTGCCAGTGTCCTGGGCCAAACTAGACCTCATCGCCACCATCAGCTGCAAGGGAGCTTGGTAAATCAACTAGCTGGTGAAAGGTAGCAAGCTAGTTATGATTAGCTTAGACTAGTAATGTTTCGTCATCTGAATCTGTCACTGTTACTCAAATCAAATCAGGGTTTTATTAGCAAGAAAAAGGTGTGAAGGAATGGCTTATTGGGTTGGCTGCTAACTGTTGACCACAGCAAGGTATAGCTGACTTCTCGGTCTTCCCTAGTCACATGTCACATTTGTGTTTTGTACTGAGATGGGATGGAAATTGCTCATGTGAATGTTCTCAGCCTGGGCCCACACCCTGAGCAATCCAGAGGACTCTAGCTTTGCCAGCCAGAGTTTTCATCCTCTCCCCTTCTCCTGACCCCCAGCTCTTCAAAGAAAAAATCTACCCAAACAATATGGTTTTCTTGATTTTTTTGTAAAGGGCAAAAAGGAGCAAATTAGAGAGATGGGGGAGTTAGGGAAGAAATTATGTCAATGTATATAATAAAAATCTTATAGAATGAGGGGGAAAGAGAATAAGAATAGAATTAGGAAGGTCTGGAGGTAATGGGGGAGTTTTCCCAAGGGTTTTGAAACTGCTTTCGGTCGCACAGTTAACTGTGACTCCACTCTGGAACTCAACCAAATTGTAGATTCAACATAAATTATTACAAGTAACTGGCCCACCCCATCCACTTCCTCAAGTTAGCCCTGAGGCTAACTTGCTGGTCAGTGGTGCTAGTCAGTGCCTGGCAAATAGCAAACACTGGCATCAGAGTCTCATCTGTAAAATAAGTATTTTGACAAGAAGATCTCGAAGTTCCCACCCTGCTCTGATCATTTACAGTCCTGTGATTACTATGTGAAGTGCAGGTCAAACTACTTTTTGTGTTTGGAAATTTAAGGTGTCAGAGATTCCAGAATTGGATGGCTGGAATTCTCAGAAAAACTAGATCCCTAGAAATAAACTGGACTGATTTCTGAGTGCAGACTTCTAGGGATTTTACCACCTCCAACTTACAGGTGGGGTTACTTTCTTGTGTTCTAAAGATGGACTCAACATAAAGAACACATAATTTGGAACTCTAACACTCATAAGATCGCTTACCTCCTCTTGGCTTCAGTTTTCTCAAATGCAAATGGTCTCAGTAACACCCATCATGGGGTGTTTATGTGAGTATGAAAGATAACATATTGAGGGCACATGGCACACAGTAGGCACTCAATGAAGACTAGCTATTATTATGCCCACTAAGAAAGGAATTCTTGGCTGAGCACAGTGACTCAGGCCTGTAATCCCAGCACTTTCGGACGCTGAGGCGGGTGGATTACCTGAGGTCAGGAGTTCAAGACCAGCGTGGCCAACAGGCAAAACCCCATCTCTACTAAAAATACAAAAATTAGCCGGGTGTGGTGGCATGCACCTGTAGTTCCAGCTACTTGAGAGGCTGAGGCAGGAGAATCGCTTGAACCCAGGAGGCAGAGGTTGCAGTGAGCCCAGATCATGCCACCACACTCCAGCCTGGGTGACACAGCAAGACCCTGTATCAAAAAAAAAAGAAAAAAGAAAAGAATTCTTTATTCTCCACCCCACCCCCCCACAAAAGAAAATGAAACTCGATGGTCTGTGATCAAAGGGGAAAAATATAGCTGTCTTTAGGATAGTGACAACAACACAATTATCAAAAGCAACATCTTGAAATTTTTAATTAGAGATCTCAAAGCATTTCTTTTGTTTTCTGTTCTATACTTTGCACACCCAAGTTGGCTGGTCACCCCTGCATCTGATTACTAGCGTACAGGGTCTATAGAACAGCACACCTACTAATTAGAAATACATGTTTGCATGTCCCCTTTCGAAACATGGTGTAAGATTCTCCTACTCTATATGACCAGGACCCCGTCAACTTCACACATGACTAGAGAAGCTGTTTCTGCAAATTCGTTGGCTAATTTGCATGATTCGTCGTTTCATCCCAAGATCCCTCAGCCCTACACTGTCCAATACAGTAGCCACTAGCATACATGAATTGAAATTAAGTGAAGTGAAAAATTCATTATCTCAGTGGCATATGTCACATTTCAGTTGCTGCATAGCTGCATGTGACTAGTGACTGCCACACTAAACTCAGCATAGAACATTTCCACCATCACAGAAAGTTCTATTGCACAGCACTGCCCCAGACTGCTGCACTTAGCTTTTAATAAAAATAAACCTTAAAAAGAAATCAGTCTGGCAGCTGAAGTCCTGTACAGTCCTGATAAAAGGGCCATCTGCCACTCTGGCAAAGACCATTTTCCCAACAACCTATTGCATGGGAACAGAGCCAGCCTGGTGACCCACAGGTGGAAGAGATTTTGTGAAACCCATCTCCCGGGGCCCACAAGGGCTCCACTGGGAATTGCTTTTCAGTCCAAGTGAAGTGCTGGCAGCTTCTTGACTGATAGCTTAACTAGTCACTGTTCCCAGTTGAAGACTCAGAGAGTGATCTCTCAGATCCAGGCTTTAAAAGGCCCCTTCAGCACTTAGTCCTGGAGCAATTAAGGGTTGCTGGCTTTCCTCGTAGCCTTCCCAGGCCACAGATAAGAGGATAGGCATGTCTTCACTACCTTCTCTGCCTGTCAAAACCTCCCCAGCTCTTCTTCACTTTCTCAAATGCCACCTTCTTCAGGACCTCCCTGACTACTTGTGACGCCCATCTTAGCACTTTCTTTTCTTTTTTCTTTTCTTTTCTTTTTTTTTTTTGAGATGGAGTCTCACTCTGTCACCCATGCTGGAGTGCAGTGGCATGATCTCGGCTCACTGCAACCTCCGCCTCCCGGGTTCAAGAGATTCTCCTGCCTCAGCCTCCTGAGTAGCTGGGACTACAGGCACACACCACCACACCTGGCTAATTTTTGTATTTTTAGTAGAGATGGGGTTTCACCATGTTGGTCAGGCTGGTCTCAAACTCCTGACCTCGTGATCCGCCCATCTCAGCCTCTCAAAGTGCTGGGATTACAGGCGTGAGCCACTGCACCCAACTGTCTTAGCAGTTTATTCACAAATCTCCAAGAGTTCACATGGCAGATGTTAATTAGTGGAACTTGATCCTTGTAAACCCCACATGGTCCAGGTCCACCCTGAAACATTCTGTGGGAGGGCTCAGCCCCACACACTTGTCACAGAGAAACCCTGATGGTGGCCTCTGTGCCTGCCACTCGCCACAGCTCATTTAGCCATCTGCCTGGGCTCCCGCCTCGGGAGGGGCGCAGTGGGAACGACAGGCCCAGGCTGCCAAAGCTCAAACTTCCCTCTGCCCCTAACTTGCTGGGTGGCATTAGGAACATTATTTCACATCTCTGCAAAACGGAGACATAAATCGTATACATATCCTGGAGTTGCTATAGGAAAGAAGCAAAATAACATACATAAAATGCCTGGCAAATAGTAAACAGTAAATCATAATTATTGCACTATCATTATCATTCTCAGCAACAGCCTAATTGTTCTGGGAAGTAGCTTCCTGGCTTCATTCATGCCCATATTCCTGCCTTTGACCTTCAGTTCCCTGGTCTCTGTAGTCATCTATTACACTAAGTATCTCCCAGCCCTGCTTGTCCTGGCCTCCTGCAGCCCCGCCATGGGCACCTACCTGCCTCCCAGGTGTGTGGGCCCCAAGACGCCAACTCCACTGGATAACTGTGTCTTCCTCAGGCGGAGGATGCTCAGTAAGTTTTAGCTGGCTGGAATTGCTGTTCTCAGAAAAACTCGCTCCCTAGAAATATGCTGGACTGATTTCTGAGTGTAGGCTTCCAGGGATTCCACCACTTCCAGCTTAAATAGGGTGTGTTTACGAGAGGAAGGGAAAGGGTGTTGGGAAATCAAAGGAGAGAGCCTTCTGAGAGTATCACGTATCACTTGGAATAACAAAACAAAAGGCATAAGCCAATTCTAAGAGCTTTGACTAAAATGGCACTTTGGAAAAAAGAATTTGGGACCCATGAAAGCGTCAATGATCAGAGACCAGTGGTTTACAATGCTGGCAAGTGTGCAGTGTCACAGGTATCCTTCTAATGACGGTCTTCCAAAATATGGAAAGAAACTTAACAATATTTACAAAAATGTTCCTATACTTCATACTAGAAAGACACTTCTAGAAATATAGCTCAATGATATCAGAGATATAGGTTAAACATTTAGATATAAGAATATTAGTGGCAGCATTTGTTTATGAAAAGGAAAGCTTGGAAACAGTCTAAATAAATGCCCTGAAATGTAGAAATGCTTTTTGCAAGAGTAGAAATCTATTATTAACTCAGTGGAATAGATTAAAACATTGAAAATATTGGGTTTAAAAGATTTAATGATGGGAAGATTAATACAATATAATGGGAAGTGAAATGAGCAGAATGTAAATTCCTTTTAGGGGTTAGCAGAAGATGGAGTTGTATTGAATGAGAGTCATTGACTTCTTAATGGAAGGTGGAAGATGGAGTTAGAGCACGGCGTTCACTGAGCATCTGGATGCTTGGACCCAGGGGCTTTTAAGGGATGCCTTGATTTGGGGTGGCAAGCTAGGACACACAGACAGCACAGAACAAGGAGCAGACAGGATATTCACTTCCCGGTGCGTCATCTTGTCGGCATCAACTGTTCCCTGGCAAGACCAAAGTCAAGGGCAGGCAGTGGAGGGGGTTTGCTGCTGTACTCCACTTGTGTGACTCCCGGGCTTTCCTTTAGGATCTCATGTGGCTGCTCTTCACCTTGGCGTTCACCATGTTCCGCTTCATGAATGGCTGACTCAGTGTCCCTTGGATCACTTTAAGTAAAATTGTATTTTCTTTGTTGTTATCAAAACTCCAATTTTGTTCAGGTATCTGCTCCCCTGCAGACCCAGCCCCAGCTCAGGAGGTGGGAGCTGGTCAGGGTAAGCCCATCAGAGCTTGGTCTTCCCTGGTAGCGGTTATTGGTCTGGAGTAAGCACGTGACCTAAATGGAGGCGGAAGGGAAAGTCAGCGATGCACGTGTGGTCATGCGGGGGACTAGCCTGAGGATGAAACTAAGGCACAGTGAGGGGGTGAACGAACCCAGGACCTCAGTGGTCTCGCTGAGCTGCTGTCTTACAACACTTACGGGCCACTGTCCTGTGGACTTTCAGTTAGGTGAAGCACGTCACTTTTCTCATTAACACAGTTTGTATTTTAAACTTCTTAACTGATAGCAGTGGGGAAACCAGGAGGAATGACAGACTTGAAGTCATGGAATTGGATTCTAGCCCTGATCTACCACCAACTACCTATGACCTTGAGAAATCTCTTAACATCTCTGAGCCTCCGGTGAGTCTTCTGTGAAAGGGGAGTGTACATGCTCTCCTAGGTTCCTTTCAGTGCAAAGGTTCCATGACTCTTCATCTCTAAAACAGCAACTTATCAACACTTTCCGATTTCTTTACCAAAACAATATATTTGTACACAGAGCATACAAAACCCACTTGCCTTGATTTGAAACAAAAGCAAGCACCTATTGACCCAATTTTCAGCTCTGATATTCCCCCGGAGCTGCCCCTGGGTACCTAGGCATCCTGGAAGGCATTCCATGCACCACTCTTATGTCTGCCTGCAAGCCTTCTGGCCTCTCCTGTGCTCTGGGGTTGTCTGAGAATCGGCCCCATCCTTTCAGCCACAGAACCCTCACATGAAGAGAAAATGGACAACTAACCCCACAGACTTCGCCATCAGGTGGAAGCTGGCATGTAAGGCCCTGACATCTACTCTGGGCCCGCCTGAGCCTTACCAAGCTCCAACCTCACACTGTCCTGTGAGGACGGATGCCTGGATCACTTCCAGGTTATTCATCCATGTTCTTTGCAGTCTGAAGTGAGTGTCATCTTTAACAGCATAGTAGTGGCAAACACATTCACCTCTACTGATGAGGAGAAATGATTTGGGTGCATAATTCCATTTCACTATGCATTTCCTTTCCTTTAAAAGCTGCCTCCTTTGCCATGATCAGGTATAAGCACCCTGTAGTGTGAAATGCCAACTCCAATTTCTAATTACAAAATTCATGCATGTTAGAATTGAGAAAATACAGATAATCACGAAGAAAGAAAAAGTAAGATCATTTATATTATCTTATTATCCAGAGATAACAACAGGGGCCCTGGAGTATATTCTTCCAGCCGTTCGTGTGTGTGTGTATGTGTGGTATGTATCTGAGTTTTAACTAAAAAAGGACCACCCCTTGTTAAGGAACAAAGCAAATTGCTAAGATAAAAAAGTATATAAGGTATATATCTTTATCCCTTAATGGTGTAAAAAAATGGTGATTATCTTTCCCAATACATAAACACCCACCTTCAGCATCATTTTCATGACTTCAAAGTATTACCCCCACACACAAATCACTTATTTAACCAAATTCCTACTGTTAGACATCTAGATCCTTCCCATGTCTCCAAAAAACATGGTGTTCCCTAAAGCGACATCACCAGACCACCCAAGTAAACCACTTGCTGTCTCCTAGCTGGATTCCTGAGCCTCCTTCATGGGTGATCCCCTTTGCTCCCTGCCACCAGCCCAACTTCAATGGGGACTTCTTTTGGTCACTCCCAACCTCACTTGTATCAGAACTTCTGGTGCCACAGCTGGTGTTGGTCAACTTCCAACTCACCTCATAAACTTCCACCAGCTTTGTATGAAAAGTCAGTCTCCAGGATGCAGTGCTGTATTGGTGGACAGGCTTCTATTAACCCAAACCCACTGAAAGGTCTAGAATGAGGGTCCAGAGGTCGGGGCTCTGCATCTTCCTTGCTCATCCTCCAGGAGCAAGAGTCCTGCCCTAGAATCCGAGCTGTGACTGGCGCCCAGCCTCCAGCATGCCAAGTGCCCCTGTGCAGCATGTTACTAAAGCCTTGGAATAACACCACAAGGTACGTTCATTATTATCTTCCTTTAACGTGGAGGGAACCCAACACAGAGGGGATAGGTGACTTGTCACAGTCTAGTGGCTTGTAAGATCTGGAATTTATACTGAGGTCCATCTGACCCCATCTGCCTTTGCTTTATTAGATAATTAACCAGTATTACCTGCCAAGGCCTCCTCATGAGGCCCGCAGCCAGGTCGCATAGGAACAAACATGACCACTGACCTTCAAGCATATACCATTCCTCCTTCTTCCCATGTCTACCTTGCATGTGTTAGGATAATAGTGAAACTGCTGTTAAAAAAAAAAAAAGTCCTAAAGATGGACCAGGTGTGGTGACTCATGCCTATAATCCCAGCACTTTGGGAGGTCAAGGCAAGTGGATTGCTTGAGGCCAGGAGTTCAAGACCAGCCTGGGTAACATATCAAGACTCTGTCTCTATAAAAAAAAAAAAAAAACTAAGTCAGCTGGGTGCAGTGGCATGTGCCTGCAGTCCTAGCAGCTCCGGAGGCTGAGACAGGAGGATCTCTTGAGCCCAGAAGTTCAAGATTACAGTGAGCTATGATCACTGCACTTCACACGGGTTGACAGAGTGAGACACTGCCTCAAAAAAAAAGAAAAAAAAAAAAAGTCCTAAAAACGCAATGGCTCTCTGCCACTGCATTGAATGGCTAAAATTGAAAAGGACTTGTGTTGGCAAGGATGTGGAGCAAATGGCACACCCACACATGCTGACAGGAATGTTTGGAAAACTGTATCGCAGTTTCTAATTAAGTTTAATATGCTTCTAAGCTGTGACCCAACAGTTCTACTCCCAGGTATCTATCCAAGAGAGGTTTAAAAAAAATAAGTTAGGCCAGGCGCAATGGCTCACACCTGTAATCCTGGCACATTGGGAGACTGAGATGGGCAGATCACAAAGTCAGGAGTTCAAGACCAGCGTGGCCAATATGGTGAAATCCCATCTCTACTGAAAATACAAAATTAGCCGGGCGTGGTGGCGGGCACCTGTAGTCCCAGCTACTTGGAAGGCTAAGGCAGAAGAATCGCTTGAACCTGGGAAGCAGAGGTTGCAGTGAGCCAAGATTGCGCCACTGCATTCCAGCCTGGGTGACAGAGCGAGACTCCGTTTCAAAAAAAAAAGAAAAAAATAGTCTACCAAAAGAATTGTTTAAAGCCTGCTTGTAGCCACTTTATTCATAATAGCTAAGAAGTAGAAACAATCCAAATGTCCATCAATAAGAGAATGGATAAACAATTTTTGGTATATTCTTACATTGGAATTTTACTCACCATAAACAAGAAAATTCCTGAAAACATTTAACAACATGGATCAGTCTCAAAAACATTATGTTGAATGAGAGAAGCCAGATACAGAAGAGTTCATACTGTATGGTTCCATTTATATGAAGTTCAAAAACAGGCAAAACTAAGTTGAGAGAAATCAGAACAGTGTTTACCTGGGGAGTGGGGACAGAGGTAGGGATGGCCTAGAAAGGGTAACGAGAGAACTTACAGGGAAGATGGGAGTATTTTATATAGTGTTTAGGCTGGTTGTTATAGGGGTGTATACTTTTGCTAAAATTCACCAAACTGTACACGTAAGATTTGTGTATTTCACCATGTGTAAATGATATCTCATTAACGTTAGCATTATAAAATGCAAGGACTCAAACAAGGGAGTTTATGTCTCTCCCACAAATCAGTCCAAGATGGATAGGTGAGCTCTACTACATGGAGTCATCTATGGTAGCAGACGGTTTTGCCATCTGATGGTTTTATCATCATCTGCGTGGTCAAAGATGGGCCATCAAGGCCTGGCTCCAGTCAGTCCAAAGGAGAAAGAAGCTCAAGGGAGAAGCACTGAACAATGTTTCCTGAGCCATGCCTGGAAGTGACATCCACAACTTCCTCCCATACAGTTGGGACTTGGTCACATGGCCAGCTCTTCACAGGAAGGCTGGGAATTGTAGCCCTACTATTGGAGAAGGATGAAATAGGTTTTAGTGAACAGCTGGCCGTGTCTGCCCCATTTGGTCTTCTGATGATTAGAAAACTCTTAGACTTGGCTGGGTACAGTGGTTCATATCTGTAATCCCAGCACTTTGGGAGGCCGAGGTGGGTGGATCACGAGGTCAGAAGTTCGAGACCAGCCTGATCATCATGATGAAACCCCGTCTCCACTAAAAATACAAAAATTAGCCGGGCATGGTGGCACATGCCTGTAATCCCAGTTACTCAGGAGGCCGAGGCAGAAGAATCGCTTGGACC
This sequence comes from Macaca fascicularis, assembly GCF_037993035.2. Taxonomy (NCBI): domain Eukaryota; kingdom Metazoa; phylum Chordata; class Mammalia; order Primates; family Cercopithecidae; genus Macaca; species Macaca fascicularis. The sequence continues at coordinate 139,067,746 of NC_088381.1, read as the reverse complement.
CGGGAGGCGGAGGTTGCAGTGAGTGGAGATCACGCCTCTGTACTCCAGCCTGGGTGACAGAGCGAGACTCCGTTTCAAAAAAGAAAACTCTTGGACCTGTGGCCTTCTCCTCGTTTTCTACTTCAGGACCCTGGCCAAGTTCTTTGCATAACAGAGGTGGCACCATGAACTTCAAACTAAAGCACAGACCTTGCCAACCACACTGGTGGAATCCCTCATCGCTGTAACTTATAGAACAGTGTTCCACTGGAAGAAAATATGGTGTTTGCAACTACGTGGCAAACACTTAGGTATAGTGCACCAATTACCACGAGTTCCCTGGGCAGATAGCAGGGCTTCTTCTCCATTGTTTAGACTGAAACAGGAGACAAAGGATGGGTGATGGACCGACCCACCTCAGGATCATGTTATGGTGAGTTCTGGTCTGGAGACAAGGCCATTTCTTAGAGTAGTGACACAAGTTGGACAATGCCAGCCCTAAGCTGAGTCAATTCTTTAATGTGATCAAACTTCCCATTCAATTAGGTTGCTATTGGGAGGTTCCAAGGAAAACCGGGAGAGGAGTGAGCATTGTTTAACAACTGCCACAAATTAAGTCCAGGGAATTTCAGATAGAGTCCAGTTCTCACAACAAACCTGTAAAAAGTGGGGTCTTCGTAGGGTGTACACCAAGAGTGAACTCCAGTGTAAACCATAGACTTTGGGTGATAACAGTGTGCCAATGTAGGTCCATTGATTGTAACATATGTACCACTCTGGTGGGGGATGTGGATAATGGGGGAGGCTTGTATGGATGGGCACAAGAGGATAAGGGAACTCTCTGCACTTTCCTCTCACTTTTACAGTGAACCTAAAACTACTCTAAAAAACAAAGTCTATTAAAAAACAGTGGGGCCTTCATCCATTTCAGAGACAGGAAAAGTGACACTTGCCCAGGATACTCTCAACTACTGTTTCCCCATTGGGTCAAAAGGGCCTGGGAAGCCAGAGGCAGTGGCTCACACCTGTAATCCCTGCACTTTGGGAAGCCTAAGCGGGCAGACTGTTTGATCCCAGGAGTTCGAGACCAGCTTGGGCAACATAGTAAGACCCCATCTCTACAAAAAAATGCAAAATTAGCTGGATGTGATGGTGCGTGGCTGTAGTCCCAGCTACCTCGGAGGCTAAGGCAAGAGGATCATTTGAGCCTGGGAGGTCAAGACTGCAGTGAGCTGTTTTCACCGTGCGCTAGCCTGGGCAAAAGAGCAAGAGGCCCTGTCTGGGAAAAAAAAAAAAAAAAGAGGCTTGGGAACAGGAGTTAACTCAAGCCCTCCACACTTCTCTCTTCCAAGTCACCTCATTCAATTAGAAGGTGAGAAGAAAGCTGGCAGTCCAAGCTGGGAAGCCAAGAAAAGGCTGTTTCTAGTTCCAGTGAATTTCAATCCCTGTGCATCCTGTGGACTGAGGCTCCAAAGCTTCCAAAACTCAAAGCACCTGCCAAAGCCAGCAGGTAGGTGATCCCCTCAACACAGCTGACTCATCAAGCAAACTTCCAAATGTCCAGGCAGAGCCGGAGGCTGGGAGGAGAGTATTTGCGCATACTATTTTCCCTATGCCTGTATTTTACTCTAATTACTTCTGATTGATCCATCGATTGATTCTTTTTTTCTTTTTGAGATGGAGTCTCGCTCTGTCACCCAGGCTGGAGTTCAGTGGCACAATCTTGGCTCACTGCAACCTCCACCTCCTGGCTTCAAGTGATTCTCTGCCTTGGCCTCCCGAATAGCTGGGATTACAGGCTCCTGCCACCACACTCAGCTAATTTTTGTATTTTTAGTAGAGATGGGGTTTCACCATCTTGACCAGGCTGGTCTCGAACTCCTGACCTCATGATCCACCCGCCTCAGCCTCCCAAAGTGCTGGGATTATAGGCGTGAGCCACTGGGCCCAGCCTGATTCATTCTTTTATTCATTCAGTACAATTTTACCGAATTCCCCCTCCAGGGCAGATCTAACTTTTGTGGGGAGCTGATACTTATTTGGGAAACTTCTGTAAGAGAAATTATGGCTGGGAGCGATGGCTTATGCCTGTAATCCCAGCACTTTGGGAGGCTGAAATGGGAGGATTGCTTTAGCTTAGGAGTTCAAGACTGGCCTGGGCAACATAGTGAGACCCCCATCTCTAAAACAAATACAAAAATTGGGCCAGGTGTGGTGGCTCATACCTGTAATCCCAGCACCTCGGGAGGCCAAGGCAGGCAGATCACCTGAGGTCAGGAGTTTGAGACCAGCCTGGCCAACATGGTGAAACCCCATCTCTACTAAAAGTACAAATATTAACCAGGTGTGGTGGTGCGTGCCTGTAGTCCCAGCTACTTGGGAGGCTGAGGCAGCAGAATTGCTTGAACCCAGGAGGCAGAGATTGCAGTGAACCGAGGTTGCACCAGTGCATTCTAGCTGGGCAACAGAGAGACTCTGTCTCAAAAAAAAACAAAAAAATTAACCTAGCCTGGTGGCGTGCACCTGTGGTCCCAGCTACTCAGAAGGCTGAGGCAGGAGGATCACTTGAGCCAGGAGGTTGAGGCTGCAGTGAGCCATGATGACGCCACTGCACTCCAGCCTGGGTGACAGAGTGAGACCCTTTCTCAAAAGAAAAAAGAAAGGAAGAAAAATTACAAATCAAAAATTAGGTACAAAAGTGAATATTTATTTAGAATGAGAAGAGAAATCACAACATGTTAGTGTCCTGGACATTCAGGTTCCTTTACTCTGAGGTCTTTTGGACAATTGACCTTGTATAGATATGCATCCCTCATTGCAACGTGCCCCACTAGAACACTCTAGACTACTAGCCCTTCCAGGGCCCCTGCAGGGGAGGGTCCTGAAGTTTGAGCTTCATTAACTCCCAAGAAGTTCCACCTCTGTAGGAGGGGTAGGCACAGATACAGTCTACTCTCTTGGCACTTGCCATCAAATACCATCAAGTAATTACACTGATAATATAATCAAAAACTGATGAGTTCCACAGAGGAGAGAAACATGGAACCATCTCTGAAATTGTGTGATAAAGAGAATGGCAGACCAGAGGCTTCGGGTGGCCAGAAGAGGGTTCCGGACAGGGGATTGGTAGGTCCCCAGATATTCACTCACTCCTCAATCTTGTTGAAGTTTTCTGTTCATGTGTGAGCTTCTCCCCCACTAAAAGGCCCTGTGCTGGGCCTACTTCCATCTGCACAGCTGATTAGCTCTGAGATGGTGGCTGGCAAGTGAACTGGCCTTGAATTTAATGCCCAAGGAGAGCTCTCCCACTCTGACAACCAAGGAAACTATAATATTCTGCCCCACTCCTAAATGGACTCCAGGTCTAGCTTGGATTTCCTTCTGAGAGTTGAAGCCAGTTGGACTTCCTGGGTCAAGTGGGGACTTGGAGAACTTTTCTGTCGTACAAGAGGATTGTAAAATGCACCAATCAATACTCTGTAGCTAGGACTGTAAAATGCACCAATCAGCACTCTGTAACTAGGTAGAGGTTTGTAAAATGAACCAATCAGCACTCTGTAAAATGAACCACTCAGCACTCTGTAAAATGGACCAATCAGCATTCTGTAAAATAGGCCAATCAGCAGGACATGGATGGGGACAAATGAGGAAATAAAAGCTGCCCACCCCAGCCAGCAGCAGCAACCCGCTTGGGTCTCCTTCTACTCTGTGGAAGCTTTGTTCTTTTGCTCTTCACAATAAATCTTGCTGCTGCTCACTCTTTGGGTCCGTGCCATCTTTAAGAGCTGTAACACTCACTGCAAAGGTCCATGGTTTCATTCTTGAAGTCAGCGAGACCATGAACCCACCAGAAGGAACAAACTTCGGACACATCTTGGGGGCTCGTCCAGGAAATTGCCAAGTGATGAGTACCACTGGACCCCTTTTGCTTGCTATTCTGTCCCATTTTTCCTTAGAATTTGGGGGCTAAATACCAGGCATCTGCCATCCAGTTAAAAGTGACTAGCATGGCCACTGGACTAAAGACACGGGTGTCAGGCTTTCTGAGAAAGGGATCTCTAACAACCCCCAACTCTTCAGAGTTGGGAGTGTTCGTTTGCCTGCAACCAGCTTCCACTTTTCCATACTTCCAGGCTGAGCCGAGGTTCGACAGAGAGGAAAGCCATTCATCTCCAGAGTCTCAACAAAAAGTTGGTTGACCCTGCAGCCATGAGCAGAACTCTCAAAGTCATGTTGCCCAAGCAAGACTCGCCCATCTATCCTATCTATTCTGACCCTTGCCTCCTAAGTCCTAATGCCTTTCAGACAAACTTCCTCCTGCCTCTTTTCTCCAAGGCTAATCCCACTTCTAAAAACCACTCCCTGTGTCTGGTGCTTTTCTAGTTTATCCTGTAAGAATGATTTCTAGTATAAATCTAGGCATCCAGGCTCACCAACCAGACAGACATAATTTTTGCCCAAAGTCCCATTGGGAGGGGGCAGCACTATCTGGAATTTTAGGATCCCTCCTCAGACTAGGAGGCCTAACAAAGCTTATTCCTGAAGCTAAGGTTAGGTATTTGGATCCTCAGAAATTATAGACTCTACAATTAGGGGGATATCCTTCCTATTCAAATGATGAAAGTGAGGACAAAAGGCATCAGTCTTCCAACCCTAGGGATCCCTTCCCTCTCTCAGGGTATGGCCCTCCATTCCATTTTGAGGCATACCATCTTTACAGGACAGGTGAAGGTCCCAATACTAACAGGAGAAAATGCTTAGGACTCTAACAGGTTTTTGAGAATGCATCGGTAAGGGCCACGACATCCAATTTTTTTGGTCCTCTTTATGGTCTAGGAGGAAAACTAGTGTTCCTGCTGCTGCTTTGGTGAGTGCAACTATTCAGATCAGTAGGGTCCAGGGACTGTTGTGGGTTCTTGGGCAAGAGGGGGATCTGCTGCTGCATCAGTGAGTGCAACTATTCTGATCAGCAGGGTCTAGGGACCATTGCAGGTTCTTGAGCAGGTCGGGGAGGGGGCAGGGGACAGAACAAACAAACCAAAACCATTGGCGTTTTTTTTCTTTCAGATGGGAAACACTCAGGCATCAACAGGCTCACCCTTGAAATGCATCCTAAGCAATTGGGACCAATTTGACCCACAAACCCTGAAAAAGAGGCAGCTGATTTTTTTCTGCACTATGGCCAATATTCTCTCTCTGATGGGGAAAAATGGCTGCCTGAGGGAAGTGTACATTACAATACTATCTTGCAGCTTGACCTTTTCTGTAAGAGGGAAGGCAAATGGAGTGAAACATCTTATGCCCCAGCTTTCTTTTCATTGAAGGATAATCCACAACTATAGAAACCTTGCAATTTACATCCCACAAGAAGACTTCTCAGCTTACCCCCATATCCTAGCCTCCTTGTAGCTCTCCTTCCTGTTAATGATAAGCCTCTTCTAATCTCTCCCACCCATAAGGAAGCAAGCAAAGAAATCTCCAAAGGACCACAAAAACCCCCAGGCTATCGGTTATATCTCCTTCAAGCTGTAGGGGAAGGGGAACTTGGCCCAACCTAGGTACATGTCCCCTTCTCCCTCTCTGATTTAAAGCAGATCAAGGCAGACTTGGGGAAGTTTTCAGATGGTTCTGATAGGTACGTAGATGTCCTACAGGATCTAGGGCAAACCTTCAATCTCACTTGGAGAGATATCATGCTATTGTTAGATCAAACCCTGGCTTTCAATGAAAAGAATGCAGCTTTAGCTGTAGCCTGAGAGTTTGGAGATACCTGGTATCTTAGTCAAGTAAATGATATGATGACAGATGAAGAAAGGGACAAATTCCCTACTGGTCAGCAAGCTGTCCCCAGTATGGATCCCCACTGGGACCTAGACTCAGATCATGGGTACTAGAGTCACAAACATCTGTTGGCCTGTGTTCTAGAAGGACTAAGGAGAATTAGGAAAAAGCCCATGAATTATTCAGTGATGTCCACCATAACTCAGGGAAAGGAAGAAAATCCTTCCACCTTCCTCGAGCAGCTACAGAAGGCCTTAAGAAAATATACTCCCCTGTCACCCGACTCCCTTGAGGGCCAATTGATCCTAAAAGATAAGTTTATTACCCAATCAGCTCCAGATATCAGGAGAAAGCTCCAAAAGCAAGCCCTGGGCCCTGAACAAAATCTGGAGGCATTATTAAACCTGGCAACCTCGGTGTTTTTTAATAATGACCAAGAGAAACAGGACGAAAAGAAAAATCGAAATAAGAGAAAGGCCATAACCTTAGTCATGGCCCTCAGAAAACCAACCTTGGTGGTTCAGAGAGGACAGAAAATGGAGCAGGCCAATCACACAGTAGGGCTTGTTACCACTGTGGTTTGCAAGGAATCTTAAAAAAGATTGTCCAATGAGAAGCTGTCCCCTCGCCCATGTCCACTATGCCAAGGCAATCACTGGAAGGCACACTGCCCCAGAGGGCAAAGGTTCTCTAGGCCAGAAGCCCCCAACCAGATGATCCAAGTCAGGATTGAGGGTGCCCAGGGCAAGTACCAGCTCATGTCATCACCCTCACTGAGCCCCAGGTACATTTAACCATTGAAGGCCAGGAAATTGACTTCCTCCTGGACACTGGTGCAGCCTTCTCAGTGTTAATCTCCTGCCTCAGATGGCTGTCCTCTTTTCACATGCCTTTTTTGTTATGCCTGAAATTCCCACACTCTTACTAGGGAGGGACATATTAGCTAAAGCTGGAGCTATTACCTACATTAATATGGGGAACAAATTACCCATTTGTTGTCCCCTACTTGAGGAGGAAATCAACCCTGAAGTCTGGGCATTGGAAGGACAATTTGGAAGGGCAAAAAATGCCCGCCCAGTCCAAATCAGGCTAAAAGACCCCAACACTTTTCCTTATGAAAGGCAATATCCCTTAAGGCCTGAAGCTCATAAAAGATTATATGATATTGTTAGACATTTAAAAGTTCAAGGTTTGGTAATAAAATGCAGTAGTCCCTGCAACACCACAATTCTAGGAGTACAAAAACCGAATGATCAGTGGAGACTAGTGCAAGATCTTAGACTCATCAATGAGGTAGTAATTCCTCTATATCCAGCTGTACCCACCCCCTATACCCTGCTCTCTCAAATACCAGAGGAAGCAAAATGGCTCACTATTCTGGACCTCAAGGATGCCTTCTTTGCATTCCCCTGCACTCTGACTCCCAGTTTCTCTTTGCTTTTGAGGATTCCACAGACCTTCCAACTTACATGGACAGTCTTGCCCCATGGGTTTAGGGATAGCCCTCATCTGTTTGGTCAGGTGCTGGCCCAAGATCAAGGCCACTTCTCAAGTCCAGGCACTCTGATCCTTCAGTATGTGGATGGTTTACTTTTGGCTACCAGTTTGGAAGCCTCATGCCAGCAGGCTACTCTAGATCTCTTGAACTTTCTAGTTCATCAAGGGTACAAGGTGTCTAAATCGAAGGCCCAGCTCTGCCTACAATGAGTCATATATCTAGGCCTAATCTTAACCAGAGGAACCAGGGCCCTCAGCAAGGAACAAATGCAGCCTATACTGGCCTATCATCACCCTAAGACATTAAAAACATTTGCGGGGGTTCCTTGGAATCACCGACTTTTGCTGATTATGGATCCCTGGATACAGTGAGATGGCTGGGCCCCTCTATACTCTAATCAAGGAGACCAAGAGGGCAAACACTCATCTAGTAGAATGGGAACCAGGGGCAGAAACAGCCTTCAAAACCTTAAAGCAGGCTGTAGTACAATCTCCAGACTTAAGCTTTCCCACAGGACAAAACTTCTCTTTATACATCACACAGAGAGCGGGAATAGATCTTGGAGTCCTTACTCAGACTCATGGGACAACCCCATAACCTGTGGCATACCTAAGTAAGGAAATTGATGTAGCAGCAAAAGTCTGGCCTCACTGTTTATGGGTAGTTGCGGCAGTGGCCATCTTAGTATTAGAAGCTATCAAAATAATACAAGGAAAGGATCTCACCATCTGGACTACTCATGATGTAAATGGCATGCTAGGTGCCAAAGGAAGTTTTTGACTATCAGACAACCACCTGCTTAGATACAGGTGTTACTCCTTGAGGGACTGGTGCTTCAAATATGCACATATGCTGCCCTCAACCCTGCTACTTTTATCCCAGAGGATGGGGAACCAATCGAGCATGACTGCCAACAAATTGTAGTCCAGACTTATGCCACCCAAGAGGATCTCCTAGAAGTCCCCTTACCTAATCCTGGCCTTAACCTATATACAGATGGAAGTTCATTTGTGGAGAATGGGATACAAAGGGCAGGTTATGCCATAGTTAGTGATGTAACTGTACTTGAATATAAGTCTTTTCCCCCAGGGACCAGGGACCAGTTAGCAGAACTAGTGGTGCTTATCAGAGCCTTAGAACTGGGAAATGGATAAAGAATAAATGTGTATACAGATAGCAAGTATGCTTATCTAATCCTATGTAGCCATGCTGCAATATGGAAAGAAAGGGAATTCCTAACCTCTAGGGGAACCCCCATTAAGTACCATAAGAAAATCAGGGTGTTATTGCATACAGTGCAAAAACCCAAGGAAGTGGCAGTCTTACACTACTGAAGCCATCAAAAAGGGGAAGGAGAAGGGAGAACAGCAGGAAAAGCAGCTGGCAGAGGCAGGGAAAGATAAGCAAAGAGAGAAAGAACGAGAGAGAGGGGAAAGACAGAAAGTCAAAGAGAGAAAGAGAGCAAGAGGGGAAAGACAGAAAGTCAAAGAGAGAAGGACAGAGAAAGAAAAAGAGACAGAGAGACAAAGAGGGAGTCAGAAGGAAAGAAAGAGAGACAAAGAGAGAGAGAAAGAGATAGAAGTAGTAAAAGCCAGGGTAAAATTAAAACTTATAATTGAATAATTGATAATTGAAGGTCTTCTCCATGACCCTATAACACTCCAATACCACCTTCTTGTCAGTGTAAACAAGGGCATAGCCCAAAAGCACTGAGGCCACTGACAACCTGTAGCCTTCCTATCAAAAATCCTTAACCCAGCAGGTTTCCTAACAGGGGATCTAAATCTTAATTAATTACCGTACAAAGGTCCGATCAAATCTAGGAGGAACTCCCTTCAGGACAGGATGATAGATGGTTCCTCCTGGGTGATTAAGAGAAAAAGATGTAATAGGTATTCAGTAAGTGATAAGGAAACTTTTGTAGAAACAGAGTTAGGGAAATTGTCTAATAATTGGTCTGCTCAAATATGCAAGCTGTTTGTACTCAACTAAACCTTAAAGTACTTACAGAATCAGGAAAGAGCCATCTATACCAATTCTAAGTAAATATGGACTGAACGAGGTCTTATTAATAGCAAAGAACAATTGAAATCCCAAACTTATAAGGTTTTCAACAAAAGTAAAGTTTGCTAAAAGTTAAGTGTAACATGTATTATCCTAACTTCTAATCTTGTGGAAATCAGACCCTATCAGTGCCCCTCAAAACTCAAGTCTGCCAGCGCAGGGCCATACAACTAATACCCCTATTTATAGGGTTAGGAATGGGACTGCTACAGCAACTGGAATAGCCAGTTTATCTACTTCATCATCCTACTACCACACACTCTCAAATGATTTCTCAGACAGTTTGCAAGAAATAACAACATCTATCCTTACTCTACCATCCTAAATAGGCTCTTTGGCAGCAGTGACTCTCCACAACCAGCAGGACCTAGACCTCCTCACTGCTGAGAAAGGAGGACTTTGCACCTTCTTAGAGGAAGAGCATTGTTTTTACACTAACCAGTCAGGGATAGTATGAGACACCAGCCGGCATTTACAGGAAAAGGCTTCTGAAATCAGATGCCTTTCAAACTCTTATATCAACTTCTGGAGTTGGGCAACATGGCTTCTCCCCTTTCTAGGTCCCATGACAGCCATCTTGCTATTACTCACCTTGGGACCCTGTATTTTTAACCTCCTTGTCAAATTTTTTTCCTCCAGGATTGAGGCCATCAAGCTACAGATGGTCTTACAAATGGAACCCCAAATGAGCTCAACTAACAACTTCTACTGAGGACCCTTGGACTAACCCACTGGCCCTTTGACTGGCCTAAAGAGTTTCCCTCTGGAGGACACTACAACTGCAGGGCTCCTTCTTTGCCCCTATCCAGCAGGAAGTAGCTAGAGCGGTCATCACCCAATTCCCAATAGCAGTTGGGGTATCCTGTTTAGAGGGGGGATTGAGAGGTGAAGCCAGCTGGACTTCCTGGATTGAGTGGGAACTTGGAGAACTTTTCTGTCTTACAAGAGGATTGTAAAATGCACCAATCAACACTCTGTAGCTAGGAGTGTAAAACGCACCAATCAATGCTCTGTAGCTAACTAGAGATTTGTAAAATGGACCAATCAGTGCTCTGTGAAATGGATGAATCAGCAGGACATGAGTGGGGACAAATAAGGGAATAAAAGCTGGCCACCCTAGCCAGCAGCGGCAACCCACTTGGGTCCCCTTCCACGCTGTGGAAGCTTTGTTCTTTCATTCTTCACAATAAATCTTGCTGCTGCTCACTTTTTGGGGCTGTGCCACCTTTAAGAGCTATAACACTCACTATGAAGGTCTGTGGCTTCATTCTTGAAGTCAGTGAGACCACAAACCCACTGGAAGGAACAAACTCTGGACATAGTTCCAGTCTCCATCCCCAAGACAGCTTCTCACTGCCTCAGCTGCAGCCAGTGGCATGCAGCTGATGCCACACAGGGACAAAGAATGGAGCCACGCACCTCTGTAATTCCCAACCTCATGGATGCTGGCCACAGTGGACTCTCTTCTACCACTGCTCAAACACCAAGACCTGAAGAGTCCCTAGAGTAATAATGTGATGAAATGAGGGTCGGGGGACAGAGTGTGGGGCTGGGATTGGAAGGGACAAGGACCACCATACAAGCCCATTCCAGGAAGCCCTGGGAAGCACTTATTTTAGTTGCACGCTTCATGTCTATGTAATTGGGAAAGGAAGAAGCATTCACACCTAGCTCAGTGCCTGGCATGAGCGGGGTTCTGGCAAATGTTTGTGGAAGGAATGCATGAATGGATGAAAGGATGAGTGTCCTGCTCAATCTTCCTTAGAGAATGAAAAGGGACAAGGGGCGAGCTGAGGTGTGTGTCCTGCAGGATCCCTGTGCTTTGAATGCATCCCAACCTCAGGCTTGCAGGAGAAGGTCCCAGGCCATTCAGAGAGGGAAGCGGAAAGCAGCTGCAGAGGTGGCTCCATTTCCAAATGGGGAGAAGTGCCTGCCAGCCAAAGCCAAGCCTCCAAATGGGAGGTTGCAAAGCCAGGCCCCACTCCATGGCCCCAGAGCTTGTCCTTATGGATCCTGCTAAGCCTCAGGCCCTGCTCACGGGGGAGGCCAGAGAAGGATTCAGCATACTCCAGAAAGGGGCTTCTGCAGCTGCTGTTTCCCATTGGCCCCCAGATCCTTCCTCTTGTAACCGCCCAATAGGTTTGCCTTGCTCACTGCAGAGCTAATTTAAGACAGGAGAATTGCAATGGAGAAAGAGTAATTCACGCAGATACGTAGAGCCAGCTATGCAGAAACTGGAGGTGGTTGTTGTTGTTGTTGTTGTTGTTGTTGTTGTTGTTGTTGTTTGAGATGGAGTTTCACTCTTGTCACCCAGGCTGGTGTGCAATGGTGCCATCTCAGATCACTGCAACCTCTGCCTCTCAGGTTCAAGCAATTCTCTTGTCTCAGCTTCCCAAGTAGCTGGGATTACAGGTGCCTGCCACCACACCCGTCTAATTTTTGTATTTTTAGTAGAGACAGGGTTTCACCATTTTGGCCAGGCTGGTCTCAAACTCCTGACCTCAGGTGATCCGCCCACCTCAGCCTCCCAAAGCGCTGGGATTACAGGCGTGAGCCACCACCTGTAGTTTTATTATTATTCAAATCAATCTCCCCCAGCACTCAGGGATCAGAAGTTTTTAAAGATAATCTGCCAGGTAGAGGCTGGGGAAGTGGGGAGTGCTGACTGCTCAGATTGGAGATGGAATCATAGGGAATCGAAGCGAGTTTTTCTTGCTGTTTTCTGTTTCTGGGTGGGATGGCAGAAACGGTTGAGCCAGATTACCAGCCTGGGTGGTGTCAGCTGATCCATCTAGCGCAGGTTCTGCAAAATATCTCAAGCACTCATCGTAGGTGTTACAAAAGTGATGTTATTATCCCCAGGAGCAATTTGGGGAGGTTCAGACTCTTGGAGCCAGAGGCTGCATGACCCCTAAACCGTAATTTCTAATCTTGTGGCTAGTTTGCTAGTCCTACAAAGGCAGACTGGTCCCCAGACAAGAAGGGGGTCTTTTAGGGAAAGGGCTATTATCAATATTGTTTCAGAGTCAAACTGTGAACTAAATTCCTTCACAAGATTAGTTCGTCCCATGCCCAGGAATGAACAAGGACAGCTTAAAGATTAGAAGCAAGATGGAGTTGATTAGGTCTGATCTCTTTCACTGTCATAATTTCCTCAGTTATAATTTTTGCAAAGGCGGTTTCATTCTTGCCAAGACTTCACTTGAAAATGAGTCTATCTCCCCCATGACTGATGAATTCATGGCATTTTCATTGGGCTTTCTCCTCAATGAGACGACAAGAAAGTTTGAGGACTACAGAAAGGACAAAAGCATCTGTGGTGCCACCAACCTGATCCCTTCTTGTCCTTGTCATGTTTGATCTCAGTTATTGTTCACAGCAGGCAGCCCACGGCTCTCGGCTCCAAGTGTCTGCCTGTGCATGAGCCATCACTGCCCACCCCCAGGCCCTCCACTGTAGTACCCAAACCCCGAAACTGCCTACACGGCAAGGGCAGAGCCAAGCTGGAGTAGATGGAAAGCTACTCTGGGTCTGAGCGTGTCTGAAAAGACTGCAGGGCTTATTCACCAGAAGCATCAGAAGTAAAAAGAAGTAGTGGATGGAAGGAAGCTGACTACTGGGAGAGGCCCAGGCCTGGCCGGAAGGACCAGTGATGAGGGGTGGATTGCCCCAGGACTCCAAAGTTGCACATAGGTGGCAGCCCACATTGGATGGTCCTCAGAGCTGGTACAGGAAGCAGAGACCCAAACCCTACCTGTGGGCCGGCAGTTCTCCTACTTCCTCTGGCCAGATCTGCATCTCACTTCTCAGGTCTCCCATCTTCTTTCATTACAGGCTGGGTTCTGGCAGTTTCCAGAAGTTAGTCCTCCCTCCAAAACTTCGGTCATGGTTGCCGATGGCATGCCTAGGTGGAAGAGGGAGGCTGGGTGGCAAATGCTGGTGCTGTTAGCAGTGTTGTCCTGCTGTCTTGCTCCAGGGCTGCTGGAGGCCTGGCAGAGATGCTCAGGAAACTCCTGACTCAGCTCATGTGTGTGCCGTGGTCCTCCTTGGGGATGAATGGAAGGGAGCCTGGACAAATTCCCATTTGATGTAGTTGCTAACGGCACATGGCATGTGTGTCTGGGAACACACACACACACTGTCTTTCTTTTGTAAAAGAATAATACAAAGCACATGGCTGTATGTATATGCATATATAGATACAGACATAGATATATGGTTATAATGCTTTACAGTTTACAAGCAGCAGGAGTTGTGTGGGCACAGTGTCTTCTCTCTTCCTGCAACCTGGATACATTTTGCTTAGTTTGAGATTAATAAATAGGAAGAGAGAGGCAGACAGATGATGCTTTCTAGTGAAATGAGCAGAGTTAGAAGTAAAATAGCCATGTGACTTTGGGCAAGTTATTTAACCTCTCCAAGTTGCAGCTTTCTTCTCTGTAAGATGGGATAATATATTATCTACTTGAGCATATCTAGTGCCCAGATCTTGGTTTCTAGTACTGTTCTCCAATAAAAGGAACTAGGCTCCCTGGGAGAAATGGCTGATTCTAGGGCTGGAGCAGAATGGAAGATGAGCCCGGAAAGCTAAAAAAAAAAAAAAAAAAAAAAAAAAAAAGAAAGAAAGTTGGCATCAGTAGAAGTGAAGAGTAAAACAGTGGTTACTAGAGGCTGGTAAGGGTAAGGGGGAGGAGGAGAGAGGCAGAGGTTGGTTAAAGGACACAAAATTACCTAGATAGGACTAAGTTGTAATGTGCTACAGCACTAGAGTGACTATAATAAAAAATAATTTATTGTGTATTTTCAGAGAGCTGGAAGAGAGGACTTTGAATGTTCCCAACACAAAGCAATGATAAGTGTTTGAGGTGATAGATTTGCTAATTACTCTGATTTGATCGTTATACATTTTACACATGTACTGAAATATCACACTGCACCCCATACATATGTATAATTATTATGTATCAATTAAAAATAATAGACAAAGAAATAAATCAATCGAAGATGAGCCTGGTGCATCTTGGAGTATCAGAAATCCGCCACAGGGACACAGGGAAGAGCTGAAAGAGCAATGGCCAAAGTTGGAACAATTTAATCCTTTTCCCTTTTAGGAAGAAAAAGTGCGGCTCGCTGCCAGCGCTCATTTGATTTTAAATAAACACGCTCTTTGAGACTGAAGTAAATCTGACTGATTTTCAATGTGAAAATAAAACAGAAAAACTGTTCTTGGAGTTATTTCTAAACAGAACTAACATCAGAATTATCTGAATCATCAGAATTGTCTATTTTGGAAAAATCGGATTCATCAAATTAATCTTCGGCCAACAACTAACTGTTCAAGAACGATGTTAATTAACATCACGTGTAGGAATCCTGTATTTCCTAGGATTTGACATTTTCAGTGATTGAGAATTACTATATTTTGTAAATGGAAAAACCACTACTAAAAACAGAATGGTATCAGTAGAATTATGTCTTTTCTTTCCAAATTCCATATACTAGAGGGATCCAAAAATAATAATAAAAGTGAGATATTTTGTGGCAAAGTTATCTCGAGGTAAACACTGCAGCTGCAAGTACCACCAGCGAATATTCCCAGGGCAAATGCGGAAAGGGTTAAGGAACAAAGTAATAAAGTAGTATTCGATTATAACCCAAAATACAAAATAAATATCCATGAGCCCATATTGACACACATAAGTGATTGGAGGAATAAATACATGGGTGAGAAGGGACAAATCTTCCACGCATAAGAATTCCAAGTAATTTTTTACAGATACTCTGCTCTTTTTAAATTCTTATTATTATACTTTAAGTTCTGGGATACATGTGCAGAACATGCAGGTTTGTTACATAAGTATACATGTGCTGTGGTGGTTTGCAGCACCCATCAACCTGTCATCTAGGTTTTAAGCCCCACATGCATTAGATATGTGTCCTAATGCTCTCCCTCCCCTTGCCCCGCATCCACCAGAGCACCTCAGGGAAGGGGCGATACTCTACTCTTAAAGAGGTGGAGGTTACCTCCTTGCTTCCTAAGTGTGGGCTTCACACAATCCTTTTCTTCCAAAGAGTCAGTGTGGAAAGGGGATTTAGAAAAGAGAAACTCTGCAGTGAAGAAATCTGACAAACGCTCCCTCAGCCAGGTGGTCAAGGTCAACATCCACAGTGATACACTGTTTTAATAGTATGTACCCTTGATATGACGTAATGGAAATGGCACTTCACCTCTGCAGTCTCCTTCCCAAAAAATACACGAACGCAGTCTAGTCACAAGAAAAATAGCAGTCAAGTTACAATTAAGGAATATTCTACAAAATATCCTGATCAGTACTCCTCCAAACTGTCAAGGTCACCCAAAATAAGGAAAGTATGAGAAATTGTCACAGCCAAGAGGAGCTTAAATGTATTGCAATATCCTAGATGGGATCCTGGAGCAGAAAAAGGATATTATATAGAAACGGAGGAAATCTGAATAAAGCATGGACTTTAGTTAACAAAAGATTGGCAAGGCGTGGTGGCTCACACCTGTAATCCCAACACTTTGGGAAGCTGAGGTGAAAGCATCGCTTGAGCCCAGGACTTCAAGACCAGCCTGGGCAACGTAGTGGGACCCAGGCTCTACAAAAAAACAAAAAACAAAAACAAAAAAAACAAAAAAAAAACAAAAAACGGCATGGTGGTGTGTGCCTGTATTCTCAGCTACTTAGAAGGCTGAGGCAGGAGGATTGCTTGAGCCTGGGAGGTGGAGTAAGCCGTGGTTGTGCCACTGCACTCCAGCCTGGGTGACAGAGTGAGACCTTGTCTCAAACAAAACAAAACAAAACAAAACAAACAAGGCCTGGCAGGGTGGCTCACACGTGTAATCCCAGCACTTTGGGAGGACGAGGCGGGCAGAGGAGGTTGGGAGTTAGAGACCAGCCTGGCCAACATGGTGAAAACCTGTCTCTACTAAAACTACAAAAATTAGCCAGGCATTGTGACGTGCGCCTCTAATCTCAGCTACTCAGGAGGCTGAGGCAAGAGAATCGCTTGAGCCCTGGAGGCAGAGGTTGTAGTGAGCTGAGATCACACCACTTCACTCCATCCTGGGTGACAGAGCAAGATTCTGTCTCAAAAAAAAAAAAAAAAAAAAAAAAAAACCAAAACAAAACCAATAAAGTATCAATATTGAATCACCAGCTGTGAAAAATGTACCATCCTAACACGGTAATAACAGAGGAAACTGAGTGTGAGGTATATAGGAACTCTGTACACTATCTATGTAATAGTTCTATAAATCTAAAGCTGTTCTAAAATTTTAAAGTTTATTTTTAAAAAGGTTATCTCTCTCGCAGAGTTGTGAAGATTAAAATGCAAGGAAAATGCTTAGCATAGTGCCTGGCAGGTGGTAAGTGTTCAGTGCGTGGCAGCTCAGTTATTATTAGGTACCAGAGAGGAAAGACACTGCAGTTGGCAATGCACGGGAGAGTGTATGAATATATGAATTACGACTCTAATTCCAAGTTCTGGCCACAGCCCCTTGTCAACAAACAGCACACAAGAGCTGCTCACCTCCTGGAGGGGGCCACCACATTGGGTTGCCTAATTTGCATCTCTGTGAAAACCTACAGATCAGTGGGTGGGTGGCGGTAGCAGTGCTAGCTGATGCACTAATCATAGCAAAGATTGACATATTAGGGCTCGCTGATTTGTGCAGAGCCAATCAGAGTGTGCACAGCAGCAGCCCCCAAGGGAAAGGCGTTCCTCCCACAGAGCTTTCCTAGCTGCATGGCGATGGCACTGGCTCCCCTGCAGGGCTGCACGCTGCCTCTGTGGTTAAAGATGGAAACTGGATCTTGTGCTCCAACTTGAGCCCTTGCACCAGCCGATGATGAGATTCCTTATGCCAGCCATTCCCTTTGTACCAGCCACCAGCCAGGATGAGAGACCGCCCCTACCTACCAGGTCACATGGTTTACTCTAGGGCTCAAATACCTGTGGCATTGACTCAGTCCTTGCCCCAGTGGGCCTCTATCATCTGGACATAGACCAGAAAGAGCAGTGGACAGTCAACTGGCTTTGGAGAAATCTAAGTTATGGAGAAACAAATCCAGGGGTAAGAAATCCAATACTCGGTATGTTATTTCGCATACTTAGGTTGCAAGTGATAGAAACCCAACTCAGCTAAGTTGGGATGGGGTAGGGTGAGGGGGGTGACATCTATTAGGAAGACAGAGAGATTAGCTCACACATCCAGACCTCAGGAAGGCAGAGTTGGGGCTTTCAGGGACCACCCACCGGAACCAGCACTCCAGTATTGTGAAGAAACACCCTGTGGGTTTCTTGTTTCCCCCCCTTGCTCTCAGGGCTCCTTCCCCTGGGCAGCTGGCACAGACAGCTCCCAGATCCACTATTACCCCAGCTTCACCAACAGAGAGGGAAAAGGCACTACTCACCTCCCTCCACTTGCCAAGCTTCATTTAAAAAAAAAAAAAAAAAAAAAAAAAATTCCAGGAAGGACACTGATTGGTCTGCCTTGACTCACATGCTCTCTTCTAAACCAATCAGGTCCAAGGAAGCAGTGTCAGGGAAGTTGTTTGCTCAATTCAGCCACAGGCTAGCATTAGGACAGTCCAGGGACAGAAACCACTGCAGTTATTTAAACATAGAGAGCCTAATATAAAGAATCTCGAATTATATGTAAAATAGTAAATCGAGTGACTGAAAAGGCAAAAACAGAACTCGAATGGGTCACAGAGTTAACAGCTGCCTGAGACAGCTACTAACCCCAGGGTTGGAAGGAAAAAGGGAAGAGGTTGGAATAGTTAAAATTTAGAAATGTAAAGGAGGGACCCAGGCTTTTGAGGAGGAGGCTCCAGAGGCCCCAGCTGGTTCGTATCTCTGAGGGGGATGCAATAAAGCTGATTCAACAAGAGGTAGGAAAACTGCAAATTGAATTCAGCCGCTGCCATAGGAAAGCACTGTCGCAGAGGGAAAGACAAACGTACTATGTCCATACAATGGACCATGATTCAGCAACCAAAAGGGGCCAGGCGCAGTTGGTGGCTCACACCTGTAATCCCTGCACCTTGGGAGGCCGAGGTGGGTGGATCATTTGAGGTCAGGAGTTCGAGACCAGCCTCGCCAACATGGTGAAACCACATCTCTACTAAAAATGCAAAATTAGCCCAGCGGTAGTAGCGCGCACCTGTGATCCCAGCTACTTGGGAGGTTGAGGCAGGAGAATCGCTTGAGCCTGGGAGGCAGAGGTTGCAGTGAGCTGAGATGGTGCCACTGCACTCCAGCCTGGGAGAGAGAGTGAGACCCTGTCCAAAAAAAAAGGGAAGGAACAGAATACTGATACTAATATACAGATAGACCTCACAAATATCACGCTAAGTAAAAGAAGTCAGATGCAACAGGACACTGAGTGGAGTATGCTTCCACTTAAAATAAGTGTCCAGAAAAATCAAAACTGCAGAGACAAAAAGTAGATTAGTGATCACCCAGGGTGGGGGTGAGGCTGGCACAGAGTTACTTTAAGGAATGATGAAAATAGTGTAAGATCTGATCGTAGCTGTGTTTGCACAACTCTGTCAGTATACTAACAATTATTAAATGGTACACTTAGAAGGAGTGAATTTACAGTATGTAAATTATACCTCAATAGAGCTTAAAATAAAATTCAAAACCCAAGTAGACAGAAAACCCTAAGAAGCGGCAAACTCCCTCACCTTCTCTTGCCTTTCTGCGTCTCTCTAATGCCCCCTATGTGCAGAGCCTCAGCAGGAAAAGCTTTGCAGCTGGGAAAGCAGACATTTGTTCATGAAGTTCCAGCCTCCACCTCCCAGAGTAGGATAGAGCAGGTGAATATGAAGCAGAAAGACAGTTACTTAATAACTGTTTCAGGCAGGTAAGTGCTGCCCAAAAGAAGGAGGGTTCCCGGGAAAGGGCTGGAAGATTTGTCAGGCAATCTGAACAATAAAGTTCCACATCAGAGGACCTGGAAGGCTGGGGAAAATGGGCAGGAACCGAGACTCAGAATCCTGGAGAAGTGGGAACCTGTAGCGTGCGAGAGAGACTCTGGTAACCCCGGGAGTCAAAGGGCAGGGCAGGTGCTGATAAGCAGGGAGTCAGGGGTTGGGGGTGAAATCGTTCTGAATCTGAAGACTCTGTGGACAGGGAGTGCCTTGCTCTAAAAGACATGACATCCTCAGAGTCAAGGAGCATGCCAGTCTCACCCACCCACAGCGGGGGGAAACTCTTCCCAGTGGTGTGTGTTTGTGAGAGCCACTGGGTCTGAAATACTCCCGTTAAAGGGCTCATTCATCTGAGATCACCCCTTTCCACCCTTACAAGATGCAAATACTCTTAAAATGGCAGCCCAGGTTATTTTCAGTTTAATGTAGGTATTGTGTGACTACCATGCGCCAGGCACTGTGCTACCTCCGGGCATTTCTAAACCACTCCTTCCCCTGACAGGAGACAACACTGGCAGATGAGAGGGATAAGGAAATCGAGATAAGGAAAGTTGCTGAATGCAAAAGCTTCTGGACACTCAGGAAACGCCAGCCTAGAGAGACAGAAAGTGGATCTGCAGTTGCTGGGAATTGGGGTTCTGGGGGCGGTGACAGGAAGTGGGCACGCGGTTGTTTCCTGGGGTAATGGGAATGTTCTGAAATTAGATGGTGGGGATGTTGCACAACTCTGACAATAAACTGTAACAACAATCACAGATACAGTCATTGAACTGTGCACTTAAAATGGGTGAATTTTATAGTATGTACATTATACCTCAATAAAGCAATTTAAAAAAAGAAAAGTATCTCAAAAGCAACTGTTTAGGGACACGTGAGTAGATAAGGACAAGACGTCCACTGAGGACTCAGCACTCAGCCGGCACAGGGGCTGCTGCCATGAAAGATCTGTGAAGCCGATTTCCGCTGCCACACCCTCCCTGTTGGAGCTGTGCCGGGGCTGCCTGTGCCTGGGCCTTCCTGGTGGCCCCGAGGGAGAAGGCATTGCTTATCAGATTGGTCAGAGTTTCCAGACATTCATCTTCTCCCTTTACTGGTGAGCAGGATCATCGCAAGCTCAGTCTCACATTCCTGCCTGTCTCTCCCCATTATCTCTGTGCCTGTGAGGGACAGTGCCTGAGAGTCAGCCCTCGGGCAGGCCCTGGCAGGGAGCTCTGCCCTCAGGTTCCTTTTTCCATGCAGCCTAAGACTGAGATTCAGGTGTAGGATGAGGCTCTGTGGCTATGGATGCCCATCCAGCTTTTACCACCATTCTGCAAAGAGGTTACTGGGTTCTGGCTCGGCTGCTAATAAAATGGTATATTCATTCGTATTCTGCACTTGTCACTTTTGTGTGTGTGAAAAATAAGGCAGCATTTGAGCATTTCTGGTCTCTCACTATAAAACAATCAAACACCATCCAACTCTCAGCTATATTGCCTTAGAGCATTCCAGGTTGAATTAACGATGTGCTTAATTGTAGCTCTTGCAAATTCATACACTGGGTTGCGGCAGTAGGGTTGAACACTTACAGATGAGCCTGGCTATTAACTGACACTTTAATGTGCATTCACATGACTTAGAGGCCCTCCCTAAAATGCAGCTTCTGATTCCGAAGGTTGGGATGCACCTTGGATTCTGTGTGTCTAATAAGCTTCATGTGTTGGTGTCCTTGCTGGTGGTTCATGGACCGCAAGTTGAGCAGCTTGCATCTAGAGTTTCTCTGCCCATGCTGTGAAGCTTCTGCCGCTTCTCCTGGAGCATCCACCCGCACAGGAAAAGCCAGGCCATTTCCCAGCAGAAGCTCATGGGACCCACTGCGCTCCCTGGGTGTGCACTGAGGGACTCTAGGCCTCTGCTTCAGGTCCCAGCTCCACATCCTGCAGTGGTTGCAGGTCAGAATCATAGCCATAGCAAAGGCAGCAGCTGCCTCACTTACCAACCCCGTCTCACCCCCGTCTCACCCACCCCCCCACCCGGCAACCAGCAGAGAATGTAAGGAGCAGCTGATTAAGCAGAAAGGGACATGCTCCAGCTGAGATCAGATGTTCACCAAGGACTCCCTTAGTCGGGAGAGGACAAGTGCCATATGTCCCCTGCTCAGCACCTTTGAGGTCTGACTCCTGCAGGTGATGGGCCCTGAAGTGCTGCCAACAGCAAACAAGACAGAATTTGCTGCTGAAGGCAGAAAAAGCCACCCCTGGGCTCACGTGGCCATTGCCTGAGCCAGAGAATATGTGCTTAGCATCACTAGGTGCCATGGACACAGACAGAGGTGATGAAGACCAGGTTCTTGTCTTTGGGAACCCACTACCCTGGGCAATGTGAAGTGTAAATGACCCGTGGGCCATGGCAGGGTGAAAAGGAGGCCCCAATACAGAGCAAAACTGCTTGGGAATAGGGAGACACATGCCAGTAGGGAGAAGACACTCCCTTGGAGAGGGTTGCATCAGAGCTGTGTCTCAAAGTGTGGGTAGGATTGTAGTGGGTGGAGATGAGCGGAGAGAGAGATCACAGTCTATGTGGGAGGAAATGTGGAAGGGGGATGTTGAGCGCACATCTGAGGAATGGAGGGTCTGTATGTGCCTTTGATAAGGAAAGAGATGTGCAGTGCACCGTGCCCATTAGCATCTGCTGTGTGCCGATTAGCATCTGCTGTGTGCTAGACACTTGGTGGACATAGTAGAGGCTACAGGAAGTGAAAGAAAAGCAAATTCTCTTAAAATGACAACACATTTGTGCATTATAAAATATCCAGAGGTCACAGGCAGAAAGGTCCATGAGCAAAAGATAGAGCAATAGAGTTCAGAGAAGGGGTTACATTCCTTGGGGCCTGTTTTTGGAGAACTGTGGGTATCTAGGAAGCAGCCAGGCAGGCAGGCAGGCAGGCTATCTGATTAACCAGGAACTGGCCTTCCTATAAATAGAACTAGAAAGTGTGGCCCTTTTCCCTTGGTGTTCTACCTCCACGTTCAGCAACTTCTCCCCGGCTGCCTGACACTGAAGGATCTGTTCAGTATCCCCGGGCTGTGCCCTTGACAAGCTGCTATGGCTGTAAGGGTGACCTGGCAAGTAATAAGGAAAACTATCTAAAGCCTGGAAATAAGGCCAAGAAGATATTTGTATGTCCTTTCAATGTTGTTCTGAAATATTAACAGGCTTGCCTAACAATTATTAATCTTCTGGGAGAATGTACTATATTGTTTGACTATCCTGTTTACTATTAACTGAGGCCTCAAACTCTGAAGTTACATGTTAGCCTGCAGAGTTGTGTAGATGCAAATGATTCCCATCCAGTAGAAAAGATAACCTCAAATATTAGGGTTAATTGCCCTGTAGCGTGTTAACCAGTTTTGTACCTAACCTATGTATCCAATATTCTTTCTTTAATGGGACTATATAAACTCCAATGCTTCAAATGCTTTTTGTTTGTTTATGGTTTTTAAAATTTTCTTTCCAACTGTGTAGCTTTGAAACTAGTTTTGGCTGGGCATGGTGGCTCGCACCTGTAATCCCAGCACTTTGGGAGGCCAAGGAGGGTGGATCACGTGAGGTCAGGAGTTTCAGACCAGCCTGGCCAATATGGTAAAACCCTGTCTCTACTAAAAACACAAAAATTAGTGTGGCATGGTGGGTGGGTGCCTGTAATCCCAGCTACTCGGGAGGCTGAGGCACAAGAATCGCTTGAATACAGCAGGCAGAGGTTGCATTGAGCCGAAATCTTGCCATTGCATTCCAGCCTGGGTGATACAGCAAGACTCTATCACCCCCCCCCAAAAAAGAAAAGAAAAAAAGAAAGAAACTAGTTTTAACAATGTTTTCTTCTTAATTCAAGCCATTATTCTCATTAACATCTGTTTCCTGTAGCAATTTCCATTAGAAAGAGTTTTTTATTGTTATTGTTAAAATTTTAAATTATATTTTATTTTTTATTGATATATCATAGTTGTACATGTTTTGGGGATACATGTAATATTTTGATACATGCATACAATGTGCAATGATCAAATACAGGTAATTGGAATATCCATCACTTCAAACATTTTTCTGTTGGAAACATTAGAATTCATCTTTTGTAGCTATTTTGCAATATACAATAAATCATTAACTATAATTTCCCTACTGTGCTATTGAATACTAGAACTTATTTCTTCCATCTAACTGTATTTCAGTCCCCATTAATCAACTTCTCTTTATGCCCCATTCCTCCTTCCCTTCTCAGCCTGTGGTAATTACCATTCTAATCTGTACCTTTGTACAATCCACATTTGTTTTTTAGCTCCCACATACGAGTGAGAACATGTGATATCTCTCTCTGTGTCTGGCTTGTTTCAGTTAACGAAATGACCTCCAGTTCCATCCACATTGCTGGAAATGACAAGATTTTATTATTTTTTGAGGCCGAATAATATTCTATTGTGTACATGTCGCACATTTTCTTTATCCATTCATCTGTTGATGGACACTTAGGTTAATTCCATGTCTTGGCTATTGTGAATAGTGCTGCAATAAACATGAAACTACGATATCTCTTTGATATATGTAAATCCTTACTTTTGGATATATACCCAGCAATGGAATTCCTGGATCATATCGTAGTTTTATTTTTAGTGTTTTTGAAGAACTTCAATACTGTTTTTCATAATGACTGTATTACTTTACATTCTCACCAACAGCATATGAGCATTTCTCTGTATCTTCTCCAGCATTTTTTTTTTTTTTTGTCTTTTTGCTAATAGCCATTTTAACTGTGGTGAGATAATATTTCATTGTGGCTTTGATTTGCATTCTTCTGATGGTTAGGGATGTTGAGCATTTTTTCATATGTCTGTTGGCCATTTGTATGTCTTCTTTTGAGAAATGTCTATTCAGATCTTTTGCCCATTTTTAAATTAAATTATTCAATTTTTTGCTATTGATTTGGGTTCCTTATATATTTTAGTGATTAACCTTGTGTTGGATAGATCATTTGAAAACATTTTCTCCCATTCTGTAGGTTGTCTCTTCACTTTGTTAACTGTTTCCTTTGCTGTGCAGAGGCCTTTTTAGCTTGCTGTAATCCCACCTGCCTATTTTTGCTTTTGTTCCCTGTGTTTCTGAGGTCTTCTCCAAAAAATCTTTGTCCAGACCAACGTCCTGTAGCATTTCACCTATATTTTTTTCTAGTAGTTTCAAAGTTTCAGGTCTTACATTTAAGTTTTTAATCCCTTTTGAGTTGACTTTTGTAAATGGTGAGAGATGGGGGGTCTGGTTTCATTCTTCTGCATGTGGATATTCAGTTTCCCCAGCACCATTTATTTAAAAGACTGTCCTTGTCCCAATATGTGTTCTTGGCACCTTTGTTGAAAACCAGTAGGCTGTAAGTGAGTAGATTTATTTTTGAGTTCTTTATTCTGTTTCATTGGTCTGTGTGTCTGTTTTTATGCCAGTGCCATGCTATTTTGGTTACTACAGTTTTGTAGTATAATTTGAAGTCAGGTAGTGTGGTGCCTCTAGCTTTTTTCTTTTTGCTCAGGATTGCTTTAGCTATTCAGGATGTTTGTGGTTCCCTACGAATTTTAAGTATGTTTTTTCTATTTCTGTGAATAACATCATTGGTATTTTGGTAGGGATGGCATTGAAAATATAGATTGCTTTTGGGAGGATAGACATTTTGACAATATTAATTCTTTCAATCTATGAGCATAGGATGTCTTTGCATTTGTGTGTGAGTTCTCTTCAATATCTTTCATCAGTGTTTTACAGTATTCCCTATAGAGATCTTTCACTTCTTTTGTTAAATTTATTCCTAGGTATTTTATTTTTTATTTTTGTAGCTATTGTAAGTGGGATTGCTTTCTTGACTTAGTGTCAGCTAGTTTGTGATTGTTGTATAGAAACACTACTGATGTTTTTAGCTGAGCATGGTGCACACACCTGTAGTCCCAGCTACTGGGGAGACCAAGATGTGAGGATCGCTTGAGCCCAGGAGTTTGAAACTTCAGTTAACTATAATCACACCACTGTACTCCACTGTACTCCAGCCTGAGTGACAGAGCAAGATCCCATCTCTATTCAAAAAAAAAAAAAGATGGCCAGGCATGGTGGCTCACACGTGTAATACCAGCACTTTGGGAAGCCAGGGTGGGAGGATTGCTTGAGCCCAGAAGTTTGACACTAGCCTGGGCAACATAGGGAGACCTCATCTCTACAGATAATTTTTTAAAATATCTGGGGGTGTGGTGGCATGTGCCTGTGATCCTAGCTACTCTGGAAGCTAAAGTGGGAGGATCAGCTGAGCCTGGGAGGTCAAGGATGCAGTGAACTATATTTGCGCCAGGGCACTCTAGCCTGGGCAACAGAGCAAGACCCTGTTAAAAAAAAAAGAAAAGAAAAGGAATTACTGATTTTTGTATGTTGATTCTGTATCTTGCAACTTTGCTAAATTTGTTGATCAGTTCTAAGTCTCTTTAGGTTTTTTAAACTTAAGATCATGTTGTCTGCAAACAAGGTTAATTTGACTTCCTCTTTTCTGATTGAATGCCCTTTATTTCTTTCTCTTGCCTTATTGCTCAGACTAGGACTTCTGGTACTATGTTGAATAAAAGTGCTAAAAGTGAGCATATTTTCTTGTTCCAGATCTTAGTGGAAAGGCTTCTAATTTTTCACCATTCAGTATATTAGCCGTGGGCTTGTCATATATGGTCTTTATCATGTTGAAGTATGTTCCATCTATACCCAATTTGTTGAGGATTAAAACAAATATTTTTTAGGCCAGGCATGGTGGCTCACATCTGCAATCCCTGCACTTTGGGAGGCCAAGTCAGGCAGATCACTTGAGCTCAGGAGTTCAAGACCAGCCTGGGCAATATGGCAAAACTTCAACTCTACAAAAAATTACAAAAACTAGCTGGGCATGGTGGCATGTGCCTGTAATCCCAGCTACTCAGGAGGCTGAGATGGAAGGATCTCCTGAGCCTGGGAGTTTGAGGCTATAGGGAGCTGTGATCACACCACTGCACTCCAGGCCGACTGACAGAATGAGTGCAGCAGCAAAATCATAGCTCACTGCCACCTCAAACTCCTGAGCTCAAGCAATCCTCCCACCTGAGCCTCTGGTGTAGCTGGGATTACAGGTACAAGTCACCGTGCCTGACTTGTTGAGGATATTTATCATGAAGGGATGTTGGATTTTATCCAATGCTTTTTTAGTACCTACTGAAATGATCATATGGCTTTTGTCCTTGATTCTATTGATATGATGCATCATGTTTGTTGATTCACATATGTTAAACCATCCTTGCATCCCTGGGATTTATCTCACTTGATCATGGTGAATGATCTTTTCAATATGTTGTTGAATTTAGTTTGCTAGTATTTTGTTGAGAATTTTTGCAGCAATGTTCATCAGGAATATTGGCCTGTAGGTTTTTTTGTTGCATCTTCCAATGCTCTTTGAACCAGCCTTACCATTTCACTGTTTCCCTCATTAATGAATGAGTTGAATAAAGTTGTCAACCTGTGTTCAGTAAGAAAGTCATGCTTTTAGCTGGGTACAGTGGCTCACACCTGTAATCCCAGCACTTTGGGAGGCCAAGGCAGGTGGATCACCTGAGGTCAGACCAGCCTGGCCAACATGTGAAACCCCGTCTCTACTAAAAATACAAAAATTAGCCAGGTGTGGTGGTGCACACCTGTAATCCCAGCTACTTGAGAGGCTGAGGCAGGAGAATCGCTTGAACCTGAGAGGCAGAGGTTGCAGTGAGCTGAGACCTCGCCATTGCACTCTAGCCTGGGTGTCAAGAGTGAAACTCCATCTCAAAAAAAAAAAAGAAAGTCATGCTTTTAACTTTTGAACATTATACTTACTCAGTTAGAAATTGGGGGTTCTAAGTATTATGAGAGAAAAAAATGTGAATTGACATTATAACTTTATGATAGACTAAGAGAGTCATTACTCAGTTCCACTGTTAACAAAAGGAACCAGAGATCCCAAGGCAGGGATCTATCAGAAGGAAGAGCTTATATAGACTAATTCAGTATGTTCAAAGGTGAGGTTTGAGATTGCTTTGCTCATGATGTGTGGCTCAAGCTGTAAGCACTCCCCAGACTTGGAAACCTTAGGAAACAACAGCAAAATATGTGAGTGTAACATTTAAAGGACAGTCACCTTGGTGCCCCCATGTGCAGGCATCTGGACCAGGTTGAGTGTCATTCCAGCAGGGCAGGGCACTGGTCACATTGATCTGTGTAGGACTAGTTTTCATCAAGGCACCATTAGCAGCAATGACAATGGAGACCTAGGTCCCATGCGTGTCTGATCAGATATTCCCACCCCAGTCCCACTCTGCCTGACATTTGTACTCCAAACTGGTAAACTTGGTCACACCTATTATATATACATGAGGGCATGTAAGAGATTTCCTTTCAAATAAGAAATCCTGGCCAGGCATGGTGGCTCACACCTGTAATCCCAGCATTTTGGGAGACCAAGGAGGGTAGATCACCTGAGGTCAGGAGTTCAAGACCAGCCTGGCCAACGTGGTGAAACCCCATCTCTACTGAAAATACAAAAATTAGCCAGGTGTGGTAATCCCAGCTACTCAGGAGCCTGAGGCAGGAGAATCACTTGAACCCAGGAGGCGGAGGTTGCAGTGAGCCTAGATTGCGCCAGTACACTCCAGCCTGGGTGACAGAGCAAGACTCCATTTCGAAAAAAAAAAAAAAGAAAAATTTGGAAAAGTCTTCTCTGGATCTGTAGGCAAGCATAAATAACCAACCAACCCCATGAAGGAGGAAAGGAAAACCCCAGAGAGCATGAGCATCCTTCAGTGGTCACTTAGATCAGTCTGTGGGGCAGACCACGGCAGCTAGGTTGGGGTTGTGTATCAGTTTTGCCATGTAACAAATCATCCCACATTAGTGGCATAACATAACAATCAACATTACCACGAATCTGTGCATTGGCTAGACGGTTCCACCAGTCTAGGCTGGACTCTGCTGGGTGGTTCTACTCCTTGCTGCAGACCTGTGGGTTGGCAGGGGTTGTTCTGCTCCCTTGCAAGAGGGCAAATGGAAGAACATGAGGCCTGTTAGGCTCAGAACCATGCACCATTACCTCCATTGGCATCATTGGCTAAAGCAAATCACACAGCCAAGGTTAAGGTCAAATTTTTGCCTATAATTAGGCCATGGCAAGGGTTCGGATGCAGGTGCAGGGTTCAGGAGAGGTGCAGGATTGGGGCCATCATTCCTAGGAGAGGAAGGGTTCGTGTGAAACCTGTGCTAATGGCCTATGGAAGCCCCAACCTCCTGCGTGCTTGCCTCCTTCTGGTGCAGCAGGCAGGGCTGGGCTCCCTGTCAGCTGTACCTCCACGTGCCCAGCCAGTCTCCAAGGGAACCAGGGCCAAGTCACACAACTGAATGGCACTGGGCCTGTGAAAAAATAATCATCTCCTCACTCTTTTTTTCCTTCTTTCCCTTCCCTCCTCTGATGAATATCGTAATCATTTCAGAGTCGGTTCCTACAGCCCATTAAATTGGTTCTTGTTCCACCTCATTGTGCAGTGGAAGTTTCAAATCAGTTTAATTACCGTGTTGGCATCCAGGGACAACGCGACATGTCAAGTGGATTCTAATGGAGGCCTTGTGTTTACTGTGATGGTGTCTACAATTATCAATAAAATTTCTTGCAGCCCCTGTTGCCCTCCCTCGTGAGGATGGAGAAGAATTCTAATGACTAGACTGTGGACTGTGAGTTGGGGCCTCAGGACACAGACAGATAATCAGGGAACCAAACAACCACAGTTACTGTTTATTGGGTGTGACCCAATGCCCAAGCCATGGTTACTATTTATTGGGTGTGACCCAATAATATGGTGAGCCCTGGGAGGTATGTAATTGTGTGGGGGTCATGGACCAAAATTCAGGGAGCTGGAGGGAGTGAGGAATTTCTGGATGTGGCTGAAGTCAGAAACTGTTTCACACCAAATTTCCTGGCACTGTAGAAAAGAACCATGTGCGTGCGTGTGTGTGTGTGCGCGTGCGTGTGCACCTGTGTGTATGTGTGTAAGAAAGAAAGAGAGGAGAGAAACTGGATGCGGTGGCTCATGCCTGTAATCCTAACACTTTGGGAGGCTGAGGTGGGTAGATCACTTGAGGTCAGGAGTTCGAGACCAGCTTGGCCAACATGGTGAAACCCTGTCTCTACTAAAAAATAATACAAAAATTAACCAGGTGGGGTGGTGGGCACCTGTAATCCCAACTACTGGGGAGGCTGAGGCAGGAGAATCACTTGAAGTCAGGAGGTGGAGGTTGCTGTGAGCCAAGATCACACCACTGCACTCTAGCCTAGGTGACAGGTCAAGACCCCGTCTCAAAAAAATAAATAAATAATAAAATAAAGAGAGAGAGAGAGGAGAGAGAAAGAGGTCAAAGAGCTGAGTAATTAGAGAACACACTTAAGCCTTGGCACTTACAGCCAGCAGCCCCCAGCCAAGGCCATGCAGATGGGGGAGGTGGAGTGGAGGAATGTGAATTCCACACACTCTGCAGTCATGGCCACTCCGTCCCCATCCTCATTGTCCAGAGGAAACAGACACCATGGTGGCCAGGGCTTGCAGCAGCCAGCAGGAGCCCTGGCTGCAGTGAGGTGCCTAGCTAGCTCTCTACTGGTCCACAAGGCAAGACAGGAGGACAGTGCAGGAGCAGCCCAGAGTTCCAGTGCGACTCAAGTGACAGCAACCACCCAGATTCCTGCTCTACAGCAGGCTGGTGAGATTCTCCAAGTTCCTCTCCACAAGGAAGTTGCAATCAGGACCTAATGCCTTCAGCTGATTCTGCCCCTGGGGGTAGTGGATTTATCAGGGAAGGACGCCCCGGGAGCAGAAGGCTCAGGTCATGATAGTGACACAGATGACCAAGCCATTTCTTCTGAATAGTAGATGAAATGTGTTCTTACATATACTGCACACTGGAGACATAGAACATAACAGCTGTACACATATTCTCCCTACTACTTCACAACCTTGGGAAACAGACATGATTATTACTATCACTCCCATTTTACACATGAGGAATCAGAGGCTTAGAGGGGTTAAATAAATTGCCCAAGTCACATTTCTTTGATCCCATAAGGAGTTTTCAGTCCTTCTCCTCTTTGTTCTAATTCTCTGAGGTTAGACCCATTTTCATCCAGCAAGAACTGGCCAAACCCTGGTCAGTCCTGTGCATGGACAGAGCAGGGCAGCAGGCTGGGAAGAGAAAACAGCCCGGAGCAGGGCAGATGAGCTGGCTGGAGGTGATGGGGCAGGCTGCATCCCACAGTTCAGTGCCAGGGTGACAACAGACACTCAGAGGATCTCTAAGGAGACTCAGATGTGCTTGAAGGACACAGGGCTTCCTGAAGCTCCCAGGATGCAGGTTTAAATGACAGTTATCCAAATCTCTAAGGAATGGTTGGCTCTCAAGGGCTGGGGAAAAGGGAATCTACAGAAACCTGGACTGTGTGTGCTGCATTCCAGATATATGGTAAGTGCCGTGGCTTTTACATACATTAACAGGTTTTATCATCGAATTTTTTTTTTCTTTTGAGACAGAGTCTTGCTCTGTTGCCAGGCTGGAGTGCAGTGGCATGATCTCAGCTCACTGCAACCTCTGCCTCCCTAGTTTAAGTGATTCTCCTGCCTCAGCCTCCCGAGTAGCTAGGACTACAGGTGCGCACCATCACACCTGGCTAATCTTTGTATTTTTTGTAGGGACAGAGTTTCACCATGTTGGCCAGAATGCTCTGGATCTCCTGACCTCATGATCCACCCTCCTCAGACTCCCAATGTGCTGGGATTACAGGTGTGAGCCACCGCACCCAGTCTACCGCATTCATTTTTAACTGCTGCATAGTGTTCCACTGAACAAACATATCCCTCTTTCTTTAATCAGTCCCTTACGGGCAGATGTCATTCAGACTGTTACTAGGGTTTTTCAGTTACAAAAATGCTGCAGTGAGCATCCTTAAGCCTATATCTTTACGTACATATATGAGTGTCATATAACATCCCTGAATTTTAGTACATTTATTTGAAATGCTTTAAACTAGATGTGCTTTGGATTTCCATTTTCTTCTGGATTTTGGAATAGTTGCACACTGGTTGCATATCCCAAATCTGAAAATCTGAGATTCTCCAATGAGCATTTCCTTTGGGTGCAATGTGGGTGCTCAAAAAGTTTCAAATTTGGGGGCATTTCAGATTTCAGATTTTTTTATTTGAGATGCTCAACCTATAGGCACATGGCTCCCAGAATAAAGACTACATTTCTCGGCACTCCTGCATTCAGGTATGGCCAAGCGACTAAGTGCTAGTCAATGGGACACAGCAGAAGCGATGCGTGTAACTCTGGGATTGCTGCTTTAAAGGGAAGAAGGGTGGCTGTGTACCTTTCCCCATTGGCCCTGGCTGGAGTGTGGATGTGGAAAGGAGCTCTTTTCTATTATGCAGATGAGGGTGGCAGTCTAAGATAGCAGAGGAACAAAATATGAACCCTGGGCCCGCAACATCATGGAATCACACACTCCCACACCAACAACTGTAGATTGATTAAGCTGGGCTACTATGTCCAGAAAGAGATATGCCTCTGTTGTGTTTAAGCCACTGTTATTTGGGTTCTCAATTACGGCAATCAATCCAATACTCTAATTAAAATTAATACATTCATAGGAGAAATTCAGAGCAGTGGAATTGTTACATCAAAAAGTATATGCATTAAAAAATTTGATTACTAATGCCAAATTGCCTTCCACAGCTGCTGCACTAATTTATACTCCCACTAAGAGTACATGATGGCACCTGTTTCGCCAGAGCCTTGCCAACACTGCACATTATCAAGCTTCAAATGTTTGCCCGTAGTTGAAAAATAGGTAATAATTAAAAATTTTACATTAATGTAATTATGATGGAAAGGCAGAGTCTATGCCTATGTTTATTATTTTTTGCATACATTATCTTCCATCCTTATGCCAATTATATGGCATGTTATTATTATCAACATTTCGTTTACCTCTAAAATATTAACTGTGCAAGATGGCACAGTGCGTAAGTGATGGAGCCAGCTCCGAATTCGAGTCTGACTCACTCTAAAACCAGAGCTCTTTTATCTGCCTCGCCAGGGTTTCCACCTCCCTATCACCACCTGTATGTGTACTGAACAGGAACATGAGGGCCCAGACAGGCAGATCGGCCTCCATGGCCAGGTCCACCTGGGCCCACTGAAGCATCGATAAATTACGATCATCAGCTCTGACCTCAGGTAGTTGGACTCATGAATTCCTGCTTAAGACAGAGGTAGCTGTGAGGTCTTTTTCTGCTTTTCTCATTGAATGGGAAAGGCTACCAAGCTTGACCAACTTGTAAGCATCTTCAAAAACACTTCTTTTCCTTTAGTTGTGTTATGTCTAAAACCAGTGGAGAAAATTGCCGTTCAGAATAAAAGTTGTAGCATGATCATCGATACCCTACATTCTAGGCAGAGAACAGCATCCTGACCAAAAGAAGAGGCCTTTGAGCTTCAATTTCCTCATCTTTATATGAGAATAATCATTAGCTTCTTATCTTTGGTGAGAGAGAAGAAGTAAATGTAAACGTATGCTTTGTAAATAGTAGACACTCCATAAATTATACCTGTTACTTTTTAATTGTTAGGACTTCTTTCCAATACCCCTGCAGCTCACAGGTCTATGAAGTACACACATTTATACTGATATAACTAGGCCTCATTTACGAATTCATTCAGAAAATATGTATTGCTGAGTCTTGACATCTTTGGGCATGACATGAGGATAAGAGTCATAACACCAGCTAACACATGCATAGTGCTTACACCAATCCAGGCACTGTTCTGTTCTTTTCATGTACTGACCCACTTAACCATCACAACCACAACCCTAATCTGGAGGATCCCGATCTTACAGATGGAGGAGTCTGAGTTGAGAGGGGCCAGTGATGCCCACCTCTCAGAGCTTAACACTGGCGGCCTGGGTGAATTTCTTACACCTCCTGTAGCCACACCAGGCTTCTCATCATTCTCACTGCTGTTCCCAGGTGTTCCTCCCCTTGGAGAATATCCTAGTCACCTGTATTAGTCCATTCTTACACTGCCATAAAGAAATTCCTGAGACTGGGTAATTTATAAAGATAAGAGGTTTAATTGGCAGGGCTGTGAGACAATTAAACCTCTTTTCTTTATAAATTATCCAATTAAACAGGAAGCAAAGCAGCTTCTGCTTCTGGGAAAGACTCAGGAAACTTAGAATCATGGCGGAAGGTGAAAGGGTAGCAGACACGTCTTAACGTGGATTAAGCAGGAGGAAGAGAGAGAGCAGGGAGGTGCCACACACTTTTAAACAACCAGATCTCATGAGAACTCACTCACTATACAGTACCAAGGTGGGAATGGTGCTAAACCATTCATGAGAACTTTGCCCTCATGATCCATCCAATCACCTCCCACCAGGCTCCACTTCCAACATAGGGGATTACAATTGAATATGAGATTTGGGTGGGGACACAGATCCAAACCATATGATTCTGTCCCTGACCCCTCCCAAATCTCATGTTCTCACATTCCAAAATACAATCATCCCTTCTCAAAGGTCCCCAAAGTCTTTTTTTTTTTTTTTTTTTTTTTTTTGAGACGGAGTCTCGCTCTGTCGCCCAGCCCAGGCTGGAGTGCAGTGGCACGATCTCGGCTCACTGCAAGCTCCGCCTCCCGGGTTCACGCCATTCTCCTGCCTCAGCCTCCCGAGTAGCTGGGACTACAGGCGCCCACAACCGCGCCCGGCTAATTTTTTGTATTTTTAGTAGAGATGGGGTTTCACCGTGGTCTCGATCTCCTGACCTTGTGATCCGCCCGCCTCGGCCTCCCAAAGTGCTGGGATTACAGGCGTGAGCCACCGCGCCCGGCCGGTCCCCAAAGTCTTAACTGAGTCCAGCATTAACTCAAAAGCCCAAAGTCCAAGTCTTATCTGAGATAATCTAGTCCCTTCCACCTATGAGTCTGTAAAATAAAAAAAAAAGAGAGTTATTCCCAAGATACAATGAAGTTACAAGCATTGGGTAAATACTCCCATTTCAAAAGGGAGAAATACGCCAAAAGAAAGGGGCTGCAGGCCCCATGCAAGTCTGAAACCCAGTAGGGCAGTCATTAAATCTTAAGCTCCAAAATAATCTCCTTTGACTCCATGTCCCACATCCAGGGCACACTGGATGCAAGGAGTGGGTTCCCAAGGTCTTGGACAGCTCCAGCCCTGTGGCTTTACAGCCCCTGTGACTGCTCTGATGAACTGTTGTTGAGTGCAAGTTGCTTTTCTAGGTTCATGGTATAAGTTGTCAGTGAATCTACCATTCTGGGGTCTGGAGGATGGTGGCCCTCTTCTCACAGCTCTGGTAGGCAGTGCCCCAATGGGGACTCTGTGTGGGGACTCCAACACCACATTTCCCCTCTGCACTGCCCTAGTAGAAATTCTCCACGAGGGCTCTGACCCTGCAGTAGGCTTTTGCCTGGACATTCAGGCTTTTCCATACATCCTGTGAAATCTCAGTGGAGGCTCCCAAACCTCAACTCTAGCACTCTGGGTACCCACAGGCTTAAGACCATATGGAAGCTGTGAAGGCTCATAGCTTGCACCTTCTGAAGCAGCAGCCTGAGCTGTACCTGGGCTCCTTTGAGCTAAGGCTGGAGCTGAAGCAGCGAGGATGCAGGGCACAGTGTCTTGAAGCTGCTCATGGTGTCAGGGTCCTGGGCCTGGCACACCAAACCATTCTGTCCTCCTAGGCCTTTGGGCCTGTGATGGAAGGGGCTGCCATGAAGGTCTGTGAAATGCCTTGGAGGCCCTTTCCCCATTTTCTTGGCTATTAGCTCTTGCTTTCCTTTTAGTAATGCAAATTTTTGCAGCTGGCTTGAACTGTTCCCCTGGAAATGGGCTTTTCTTTTCTACCACATGGCCAGGCTGAAAATTTTCCAAACTTTTATGCTCTGCTTCCCTTTTAAATATAAATTCCAGCTTCAAGTCATTTCTTTGCTTGTGCACATGAGCATAGGTTGTTAGAAGCAGCCAGACCACTTGCTGAACACTTTGCTGCTTAGAAAATTATTCTGTCAGATCCATAAATCATGATTCTCCAGTTCAAAGTTCTACAGATCTGTAGGGCAGAGGCATAATGCAGCCAACCTGTTTACTAATACATAACAAAAGTGAACTTTGTTCTAGTTCCCAATAAGTTCCTCATCTCCATGTGACACCTCCTCAGCCTGAACTTCACTGTCCATATGACTATCAGCATATTGGTTACAACCATTCAACAAGTTTCTAGGAAGTTCTAATTTTTCCCTCATTTTCCTGTCTTCTTCTGAGCCCTCCACACTCTTCCAGCCTCTGCCCATTATCCAGTTCCAAATCCGCTTCCACATTTTCAGGCATTTTTATAGCAATGTCCCTCTTCTCAGTACCAATTTTCTGCATTGCCGAGACCAGCTCAGTCATGGGGACCCTAACACAGTGGTGCTAGAGGAATTAAAAGCACACACACAGAAATATAGTGTGTGGAGTGGGAAATCAGGGGTCTTACAGCCTTCAGAGTTGAAAGCCTCAAGCAGAGATTTACCCACATATTTATTGACAGCAAGCCAGTGATAAGCATTATTTCTATAGATTGTAGATTAATCAAAAGCATTCCTTACAGGAAATAAAGGGATGGGCCAAAATAAAGACATGAGTCTGGCCAGTTATTTGCAGCAGGAACATGTCCTTAAGGCACAGATCACTCATGCTATTGTTTGTGGTTCAGGAACACCTTTAAGCGGTTTTCCACCCTGGGTGTGCCAGGTGTTCCTTGCCCTCATTCCAGTAAACCCATAACCTTCAGTGTGGGCATCATGGTCATCATGAACATGTCACAGTGCTGCAGAGATTTTGTTTATGGCCAGTTTTTGGGCCAGTTTATGGCCAGATTTGGGGGCCTATTCCCAACACTGTATTAGTCTGTTCTCACATGGCTATAAAGAAATAACTGAGACTGGTAATTTATAAAGAAAAGAAGTTTCATTGGCTCACAGTTCTACAGGATATACAGGAAGTATAGTGGCTTCTGCTTTTGGGGAGGCCTCAGGAAACTTAGAATCATGGCGGAAGGTGAAGGGGAAGCCAACATGTGTTATGTGGATGAAGCAGGAGGAAGAGAGAGGGGGGCAGGTGCTGCACACTTTTAAACAACCAGATCTCATGAGAACTTGCTTACTATACAGTACCAAGGGGGGCTATGGTGCTAAACCATTCATGAGAATTCTGCCCCCATAATCCAATCACTTCCCATCGAGCCTCACATTGGGCATTACAGTGGAACATGAGTTTGGATGAGGACACAGATCCAAACCATATCACTGCCATTTCCTTCCTGGCGCACCTCCAGCATCACCTTCTCCTCCCTCCCTTTGTATTGTTTCCTACCCTGCTTCTGCCTCCCCTCAAGCCTTCTCAATTCCCTGCTTTATTGTAGGTCTTCACTGAGACCTATGACAGCCCTCAAGGGCAGGGATGTGTCTGATTCATCTGCACATCTTGGGCCTGGTCTATCCAGGCAGAGGCAGCCTTTCCAGAGAAGAACTAAGGGAACAAGAACTCAAGGGAACAGGCCAGGAGCTCCCTGGTTTAATGGAACTAGGGAGAATTTTGCAATAGTATCTGGATTCTTACAGTACTGGTCCATCTCTGTACTTCTTAGAGTATAGGAGAGAAGAGCTGACATCCACAGAGCCATGAGACCTCATTGAAACAGGGGGGAAATCTGCCATTTGGAAGACATGGCAGGAACATCTCCCACCCGACTCCCTTTTCTGAGACAGAGAGAAGCACTCACAGGAACATCTGCCCACACAGCCTATGGGAGCAACCACTTCCTGTAGACCCTGGTGAGCGCTGGCTGGGGAGAAGGGGAGAGCGGCAGCAGCCCAGCATGTTGCCAGGTGGCTAAACCTCAAGGACAGTATGTGCCCAGTGGATCCCTATGCTGATGTCTCCAGGCTGGCTTTAGGCTGGCCCCTTCTCTTGTGTTTGGGCTTTGTATTCTGGGAGAAGTTTCCCAAAGATTATGTCCTAAGACAAGACAGTCAGGTCAGGAGAAAGAGTTCCTGAGTCTCCCTGAACCTAAGCACCAGGTGCAGGGGCCCAAGGCTTCATGGCCATGGGGTGCCATGTGCCCGCTTTGGCATGTCCAGGAGAACTAAAACCCATCCAATACAAAAAGGGAAAAGTCCAGGGGATTTCCATCAGACAAGAAATCATAAAGTTGTACATGTTTTGCCTGACTTGAATCCAGCCAGATTTCTAGGCGGACCCGGGGAAGAAGTCAGTGGGTCAGAAGGGCACTTTCTTGTGGGACTTTGGCCTCTGACTACTGCCAGCACTACTGGACCAGGAATGCCTTGAGGATGGGGATGGAGTATGACTCTTTTTTGCATCCCTAGCCGTTAGCACAACCCGTGACATACACTGAGCTATCAATAAGTTTTTATTGATTGAATTAATGAATAGAAGGATAAATAGATAAAAATGAATGAAATGAAGATCATTAATGGATCTTTTCTTATTATACTTTAAGTTCTAGGGTACATGTGCACAACGTGCAGGTTTGTTACATATGTATACACGTGCCACATGAGTGTGCTCATTCTGAACAAACTGTCAAGGACAGAAAACCAAACACCGCATGTTCTCACTCATAGGTGGGAACTGAACAATGAGAACACTTGGACACAGGGTAGGGAACATCACACACCGGGACCTGTCGTGGGGTGGGGGGAGGGGAAGGGATAGCATTAGGAGATATACCTAATGTAAATGATGAGTTAACGTCCATTAGGATCTTGATGATTCTAGTTTAAAATGCCAGTCATTAGCTAGACCACCCCTCCCACCACCACCACCTGGTAACTAACATCATCTTCTTTCCCAATAATTAGACACGTTTTATGATAACTTCGGTCACACCTGCCAAGATGTCCCACATTTTACCTACTGAGACTAGAGAACAAGAAAATTCCCATGTGTGCTTCCAGG
Organism: Macaca fascicularis; assembly: GCF_037993035.2. Classification (NCBI taxonomy): domain Eukaryota; kingdom Metazoa; phylum Chordata; class Mammalia; order Primates; family Cercopithecidae; genus Macaca; species Macaca fascicularis. The sequence continues at coordinate 139,029,342 of NC_088381.1, read as the reverse complement.
ATAAAATCATTAGACCTTATTAGTTGAAAGACTTTGAAGAACATTATAACTTCCTTTTCCCAATCTATAAAATGGAGGTAAAAAGCATAACTATCTCCAATTATCTCCAAATTAAATGAGATAATTCATGTAAAGCACTGAGCTGAGTTCAGGGCATCTATTAAGTTCTTAATAAATGCTAGCATCATTATTACTGTCATTCCTGGTAGTCCAGGATACCTTTTCTTTTCTTTTTTGTATTTTTTGCTACAGGGTCACCCACTCAGTCTGTTCCCCAGGCTGGAATGCAGTGCACAATCATAGCTCACTGTAACCTTGAACTCTTGGGTTCAAGCAATCCTCCCACCTCAGCCTCCTGAGTAGCTGGAACTACAAGCATGAGCTATCATGCTTGGCTAATTTTTAATTTTTTTTGTAGAGACTGGGTCTCATTTTTGTTGCCCAGGCTGGTCTCTAACTTATGGCCTCAAGCAATCCTCCTGTCTCAGCCTCCCAAAGTGCTAGAATTGCAGGCATCAACACTGCACCCAGTCAGGATACTTTTTCAGTGGACTTTAATTCCTTCATACTTCCTGTTTTATAATATTTTAGAGAATGGGATTTCCCACTGTCAATGTTATTCTTGCCTGCCAAGCACAGGTGTTCTGTCTTTGAAAAGGACAGAGGCTTCACTTTGAAAGACAGAGCCTCAGGACGGTGGTGGCTGCTGCCTCCAGACTGTGGTCTCCCCAGAGCAAGCTGGACTGTGAAGTCTGCCAGCCCCAGAGGGACTGAGCAGGAACTAGGTCGAGCAATGGCCTGGTGGCCACTCTGGATCTCCCGCCACTCTTGTCCCGCCACTCCCACCTGCAACAGAGGGCACTCCTCGCTCCTCTGGGCTGCGGCTCCCCAGGAGAGCTGCAGGGGGAAGGTGCTCTCACTCTGGCCACAAGACTGCTGAACGCTGTTAATTTCAGAGCCAGAGGGTGGATTCTTCTTCAGGTTGTCAGCAGCATCTATCCCCAGCACGGATCCCTGTCAGCTCCTGCAGGCCCCATTCTGTGAAAGGAAATGGGAGACTCAGGGTCAAATCATTTGGAAAGACAGGAGTTCAGGCCTTGACAGAGTAAGAAAGAGGTCAAAGCCTGAGTTACTGCCTTTACTGGGCTTCATTTCCATACAGGAAGGTAAGGCAAACACAGCAGCATAGCACGCTGTTGCTGAATGGAACTCAGGTTGATCTGGTCTGGCTTTTCCATTGTTCAGCTGAGGACACCAAGAGGCTTGGTAGCCCTGCCCAAAGTCACAGAGACACCTTGGGCTGAGCCCGGACTAGACCCAGGTCTCAGGCCTCGTGCTTGACTATCCTTTTTTGTAGGGTGTAGTTTTTGTCATAAGGGAATGGCCACACTTTGCTGAGGCAGCCTGGGACTTGTTGCTACCGGCATCTAGTGGGTAGAGGTCAGAGATGCTGCTGAAAACGGTACATGTATGACGGCTCCACAATAAAGAACTGTCATGCCCGGAGCGTCAACTCAGCTGGCCCTGTCAGCGAGTGTAGGTGACACTCTAGGCTGACCCCCACGCTTCCTGGAAGAATGGAATTGCAAGAGGGGAAAAAACGGAGGAGAAATAGCTTGTAGTTGAGCATTTCCGCTGTTTGGTGAGAAAACAGGTGTAGTGTTTTTTTCTGACACTTCTGATACCAAGTGTGTGGAGTGTGTTCCACACTTGTGACCCGTGACTCTGACATCAACAGGAATCCGACAATCAGTTCAGTTCTGACACTAACTCTGGAGTTAGAGCCGACCGCGCATGTCCAAGGCTCCGTCCCAGACTGCCCCCGCTTCAGACGCCAGCCACAAGTCCAAGAAGCCGCCCATACTTCTGACCGACTATACATTTGGGAGTTTCTACAACCCCTTCCTCAGTTTTGATAATTCACAGCTCATAAAACTCAGGAAAACGCATTAACATTTGCCCATTGATTATAAAGGATACAATTCAGGAACAACCAAATGGAAGAGCTGCATAGGGAGGGGAGGTTTCCATGCCCTCTCCAGATGCACCATCCTTGAAGTGCATCAATGTCTTTCTTTTATTTTTTACACAGCGTCTCACACTGTCACCCAGACTGGAGTGCAGTGGTGAAATCGTAGCTCACTATAGCCTCGACGTCCTGGGCTCAAGCAATCCTCCTGCCTCAGCCTTCCAAGTAGCTGAGACTACAGGCACGTGCCACTATATGGCTAAATAAAAAAAATTTGTTTGAGGGGCTGGGCACAGTGGGTCATACCTGTAATCCCAGCACTTTGGGCTTAGGTGGGAGGATTGCTTAAGACCAGGAGTTTGAGATCAGTCCGGGCAACATAGTGAAACCTTGTCTCCACTAAAAATAAAAAAAGTTGGCTGGGCATGGTGGCACACGCCTGTGGTCTCAGCTACTCAGGAGGCTGAGGTAGGAGGATCACCTGAGCCCAGGAGGTCAAGGCTGCAGTGAGCTGAGATCGTGCCCACTGCACTCCAGCCTGGGCAACAGAGTGAGACTCCCATCTCTTAGAGGCTGGTCCTGAACTCCTGGCCTCAGGTGATTCTCTCACCTTGGCCTCTTAAAGCAATGTTTTTCTCAACCCAGAAGTTCTCTGAATCTCTGTCATTTAGGTTTTGTTCTTGTTTTTATTAAAACAAACTTTTTTAAAGAGATAGGGTCTCTCTATGTTTCCTAGGCTGGCCTCAAATTCCTGGGCTTAAGCAATCCTCCCACCTCAGTTTCCTCAGTAGCTGGGATTACAGGTTTCAGCCACTGCATCTGACTTCACTTAGGAGTTTTTTGGGAGATTTTTATCTGACTTCATTTAGGAGTGTTCTTGCGGGGGTGGGGGGGTGGGGGCAGGGATTTTAAACACAGCTATGCTGCTGTGCTTCTCTTACTTTCCTACATGGAAATTAGGCCCTTTAAAGGTAGTAACTCAGGTTTTGACCTCTTTCTTGCTCTGTCAAGGCCTGAATTATGCAGGCATGATTGATGAAATCATTGGCCTTTTGATGACTGGACTTAATCTCCAATCCCTTTTCTCTCCTTGAAGGTCAGGAGTGAGGAGGCGGGGCTGAAAGTTCTAACCCTTAATCACATGGTTGATTTTTCTAGTGACCAGCCCCCATCCTGGAGCTATCTAGGGCCTCTCCGTGATTCATCTCATTAACATACAGGGCAATCAATTCCAAGGATTTTGAGGCGCTGTGTCAGGAACCAGGGACAACGACCAAATAATTATTGTGTATTATACCACAGCAAGCCCCGGATGGCTCAACGTCTTGGGCTGAAAGGGAGGGGCTGCTTGAGTCATGAGACAAGAGAACAACAGTGGGAGGTGTCCTCTGTGTTCATACTCTCCTGTGCAGCTTGGTGAGCCTCAGGCTTTACAGGATGTAGGTGGTGTGGGCCCTCCATTACCTCATCCTATACTCAGGCTATGAAATGCGTCAGATGCCAGGATTCTTGTAAAAGTTCGGGAGAGGCTGCTATGGTCAGAATGTTTTTGTTCCCTCCAAAACTCACGTGTTGGAAACTTAATCCCCAGTGCAACAGCATTGGGTGGTGGGGCTTACTGGGAGGTGTTTGGTTCATGAGGGTGGAGCATGAGTGGATTAAAGCCAGTCTAAAAAGGGCTTGGGGATGTGGGTTCTGTCTCTTCTGCACTTCTGTCCTGTGAGGAACAGTGATTGCCCTGCTCTGGAGGATGTCATGTGTAAGGTACCATCCTGGGGGTGGCCCTCTCCAGACACCAAGCCTGTTGGCACCTTGATCTTGGACGTCATAGCCTCCAGAACTGTGAGAAACAAATTTCTGTTCTTTATGAATTACCCAGTAATGTTTATAGCTGCACAAAATGGTTTAAGAAAGACGTCATAGCAAGCTTCAGTTTTTACTTTTTCCCCTTGCATCTGAACAATTGCAAGCAGAAGGAACAACTGAGTGCTTTATTTCTGCAACCACCATGCTGCTACTGAGTGAAGGGAAGGGAGGGATAAGAGCTTGCCTTCTTTCCTTGTGTTAATTGCAGCATCTTCCAAAACCCAGCAAGGAAGGCATGAAGTGAGCCTACCCGGGCCAGTCTCCAGATGAGGGGACTGTAGCTACAGATTGCTATGCTTCCTGTTGGTGGTGGTGGCAAGATTTCATACTGTCCTGAGCTTGCCTTTGCTCAAAATGAAAGGCATTGACACCAAAGGAAGTGATGAAACTGTGGGCATTCTACGCTTTAGAAATTTGATATTTGGAAACCTGCAGACCTGAAGAGGCAGTAGCGTCTCCTGAAGATCTGATACCCAAGTGCTACCCAGACAAGGAGCTGACTTGTCAGGAAGTGTGGTGGACCTTGACGCAAAAACTCAAACCACAAATGTTTCACTTCTAAATTTTGCAGCCTTTGTTATACAGACATTTTTGTTAAGCCCTGTATAAAACAATGGGATGACTGAGTTCTTTCCCTTCCTCATGGTGACTATGTGCATCTTCTATGAACATTCCCATGTCATGTGGTCAGCTTCCAAGAAAGACTTTACCAATGAGTCTGTTTACAGATTCTCAACCAGAGGACTTACAAGAATACACAGTAGCTATTCTTTTGGGATGCAGAGATACATGAGCCCCAGACCTCGTCCCCAATCAGGCAATTGGGTGAGAATGGTGTGGTTGTTGATGGTGGGAGGACAGGGATGGTGGGGAGTTTCCTGTGGAGGGTCCAACACTGAAGAAATCTCTCTACCTCCTGGTTTGATCCAGGCTTTCCAGGGATAAAATAAGAGGGGAAAACAAAGAAGTAATCATTCCCCAGCCCCGAATATGCCCCATCTCTGACTCAGCTCCCAGCAGAGCAGTAACAGGTCCCGGCTTATCAGATGGCTTCAGAAGTGGGTGGGTGCCTGGGTGGGTGCCTGGCTGTGTGCCGTTAGGAGGTCTCAGCAGCAGCCTCTGAAGTCAATTGCTTGGCTGGAATCTACACGTGCTACTCACTAGTGGGGGAACTTACAGCAAGTTACTTTACCTCTTGTAAAAGCCTCAGTTTTCTCATCGGTCAAAAGGTAGAACTAATAGCAGCTTCATTCACAAAAGCTGAAAGGTGGAAGCAAGCCAAGTGTTCACCCACTGAGAAATGCATAAACAAAATGTGACCTAGACATACATGGAATACTATTCGGCCTCAAAGGAAGAGAATCTGGACACGCGCTACAACACAGATGAACTCTGAAGACCTCCTGCTGAGTCCAAGGATTCCACTTAGATGAGGTACTTAGAGCCATCAAATTCATAGAGATAGAAAGTAGAATGGTGCAGTTCAGGCGTTTAAGACCAGCCTGGCCAACATGGAAAAACCCTGTCTCTACTAAAAAATACAAAAATTAGCCAGGCGTGGTGGTATGCACCTGTAATCCCAGCTACTCGGGAGTCTGAGGCACAAGAATCACTTCAACCTGGGAGGTGGAACCAAGATCACACCATTGAACTCCAGCCTGGGCAACAAGAGCAAGACTCTGTCTAAAAAAAAAAAAAAAAAAAGGAAAGTAGGACAGTGGTTGCCAGGGGCTGGAGGAAGAGGGAAATGGGAAGTTCTTGCTTAATGAGGGTAGTTTCAGTTTCGCAAGATGAAGAGTTCTGGAGATGGCTGGGAGGATGGATGCACAACAATATGAATGCACTTAATGCCACAGAACTGCACACTTAAAAACGGTTACAGTGGCAAATTTTGTGTATGTGTATTTCACCATAGTTTTTAAAAATAAATTAAATAAGTAAGGAGAAATAGTACCTACATCAGGGTTGTTCTAGGATTAAATGAGTTAATTGAGTCAATTCACTGGTTCTCTACCAGAGAGCTTTTGTCCCCTCCACTATGCCCCCCCAGGAGACATTTTGTTCTAAACTGAGGGTCAGGCTGCTATTTCTCGCTGCCCAATAACGAGATGCAGATGAACTGGGGGGCAAGAGAGGTTTTATTTTCTGCAGTCGGTTACAGGGAGAAGGCCTAGAAATTACCACCAGACCAACTCAAAATTACAAAGTTTTTCAGAGCTTATATGCTTTCTAAGCTATACGTCTACATGTAAGTGTGCATTCATTGAAAGACATAAGTGATTAACTTCTTTTAATCCATAACTAAGGTCTCAGTCCTGAAGACCTTCCTCTGGAGCCTCAGTAAATTTACTTCATCTAAATGGGTCCAGGTGCTGGGGTGATTACCCTTATCTTGTCTCCTGTTAAATCACGGAGGTTTGAGGAGTTCCTTTAGACCCCCAATAAACTTATTTGTGGAGGCCTGGGGAGTTTCTTCAGACCCCCAATAAAACTCGTTTAATCCTAAAAGGGTCCTGTTAAGAATTCTTTCGTTATTCTGTCATGCTTTAAGGCCCAGGAAAGGCCTAGGCAAAACTCTTGGTGGGCTTGTGTTACATTCCAGCCTTTGTATAAGGGCACTGGCTTTTTTTTTTTTTTTTTTTAGCTTTTAATGTTTAACTTAACCATGCAATCAGTACTGAAACAGTTGTTATGGAGGCCTGTGTTAGTGAGACCTGGCCTGCCACAATTTGACAAAAGTTGGTTACCACAACTTGTAGAAGGCGGGTTGGTGCTACTGGCATCTGGAGGGTAGAGACCAGGAATATGGACGGGACAGTGCTCCACATCAACACATCAAATACCTGTCCTGCCCAGGATGCCCAGGTTGAGAAGTTTCAGTGTAAAGTACCTGGTGCAGAGGCCAGAGGCGGTGGCTCACGCCTGTAATCCCAGCACTTTGGGAGGCTGAAGTGGGCGGATCACCTGAGGTCAGGAGTTCAAGACCAGCCTGGTCAACATGGTAGAACCCTGTCTACTAAAAAATAACAAAAATTAGCCCGGCATGGTGGTGCAGGCTTGTAGTCCCAGCTACTCTGAAAGCTGAGGCAGGAGAATCGCTTGAAGCCAGGAGGCAGAGGCTGCAGTGAGCTGAGATTGCATTACTGCACACCAGCCTGGGCTACACAGTGAGGCTCTGTTTCCAAAAAAAAAGAAAAAAGAAACCTCCCTCGTAATTTCTATTCGTTGTCCTCATTAAGATTGGGTGTGTGCACACATCCCTCACCTGAGTGTGTGTCGGCAGCACTGAGGCCCCTGCACCCAGAGGCTGGCTGCCTGCGATGTCCTCGTAACCCAGGACGCAAACGATCGTTGTGGCATATTAGAACACCAGACGCTAGGCGTCTTTCGCTGCAGCGCAGTCACCTTGTCGCCGTCAGCGGTCCCTCTCTGTGCGGATGGAAGCAGGGCAGTTTGCTCTTTGTTCTCTACAGGCTGCCCTCACCTCGCTGTCCCCTGAGAGGAAAGGGTTGGTGGCCGAAGGCACATCCAGAGCCATCCTTACAGCCCCGCGTGCAGCCTCTGGTGAGAGTCAGTGCACCTTGCACACAGATTCTGCAACACCCAGGATATTTCCACCGGCGATTGTGATGGTAAAGTTTAGGGTGGCAGGGGTCGTATTTAACCAGGAGAAAACTTACACGTGGCAAATGCGCAGAAGTATAGGAGTCACGCAATAGATGTGCGCACGAGAAACGGCCACTGCCAGTAGTGTGCAAACTCCTGGCTTAAACAGGTCCTAAGAGCCTTTCATTCATTGATTTTTCCTTCCTCACCTCTCTTTTGGGATGCGCGCATGTCTTGGGGGTCACTTTTCCATTCCTCTGACCCCAGCACCCCACCCTCAGGCTCTCGCCAGCGTCGGCTGAGCTCCTGCTGCCATCTTGTGGCCGTTCACGCAAGGTGCACCAGAGAGGAGGAGCCCCTGCTGTCCTTGTCCTAGGACTTGATTTGCAGATTTGGGAGCCTTCCTGACTCTAGGGTGCTCATTTCCTTCACGAACAGAAAGAAAAGCCACTCCTGGGCACATTGCTGTCATGTGTGAGGCTGGAAGCACTCCCTACCATGGAATTCTCTCAACTGTCCCTAATTTGCATCTCTAGTCCTCACGTGCAGTGCAATTCACTGTGTGTGTGTGTGTGTGTGTGTGCGTGTGTGTGTGTGTGTGTGTGTGTGTGTGTGAGAGAGAGAGAGAGAGAGAGAGAGAGAGAGAGAGAGAGAGAGAGAGAGAGAGAGATATTATTGATAAGGGGCAGGTACAAGAAGCAGGGTAGGCACTGATGCTAGTACTGCACTTCAAAGTCCTCAAGGAAGAAGTTGCCTCATTTTGAACCAAGGATTTGGTTGTCTCTAGAGAGGAAAAATGGGAGCTGCAGAGCTCATGAAAAGCTCCATCACAATGAAGGATGGTCTTGTCTTTTTAGCCACATCTTCCCATTCACATTGCAGCATATTGAGATCTCGACACTGTCTCCACTCTTTCTTTGGCATATGCCTTCCAATTTGAGCTCCCCTGAGGTGAAGAACCTTTCAAGTCCACAAGCTGCATCTCACACAGGGGCTGAGCCTAGGGAAGGTATTAAATGTTTCTTGAATGAAAGAACCTTATCTTCATTCAGATGCTATGTGATCAGCATATCCTGTCAATTTTTCTTCCAGAAATCATTTTCCTATCCCTAGCCCCCTCTCTTTATTCCCAGTGTCAATGTAATGCATGCCATGTGCCATTCAGCCACCCAGATTTTCCTTTATGATGAGATGCTCATTCCCCTTGACTGCACAAAGTTAAGTCCCTCCCCAGGGATTGCCCTCCATCCAAAGGAAACGGATTCACCCAAGGTTACATCTCCTCCTGGGGGCAGCCCACATTCCATAACTAATCAATGCTGGCGGGGGTGGCCCCAGCCCTTGTACCTAAAATCCACACAACTCCAAAGGACCACCAGAGACCCAGAACTTCCTGCGGGATTGGCTGAGGCCTCTGTGGTGACTGCATTGCAGTTCACCTTCTCCCTCTGCCCAAAGTGCTTCCTTTGCTCCTCCCAGGTTGAGGGCTATGGTTGCCCTGGAGAAAGACAGCAAAAGGCCGAGAGCAGTTACTCTTTGCAGAGCACAAAGTGTCAAAGTCCAACAGGCCTCCTTGGTAGCATATACAGAGATCGTTGTCTTCTTCAACCAGAGGGCAGAAGCAGCTGAGGCTCCGAAGGGAATGGAGCTCCAGAGAAGACTGAACTCTCAATTTAGACGAGTCCACTATGCCAAGGCCCCAGCTGGGAAGGAGACTTGAGATGGGAATCATGGCAGTTCTAGAGTTGTCTGTGAGATTGGCTGAAATCTCTGTCATAACTGCATTATAGTTCAACTTGAGGTTCTTGAAACCCCAGGTCCTCCAAACACTGGCCTACAGATGTGACCCATACCCCTCTGCTTAAAGACAACTGAAAGACTCCTCATCCCTTTCATAACCTACTCCCACCTCCCTGTGTGGCTAAAAACTATGGTCAAGCCACAACATAAAGAGGCCAGGAATGTACTGGGTCCCCTGAGGGAGAAGGAGACCATACATCAAAGAAGCTATAGGGCCTAGCCAGCATGTACTGGCAGAAGCAGAGAGGATATATATGGGATGGGGTCTGGAGGGCACTGAATCTAGAGAAATAGAACATAAAGTTGGATAATAGAGAGTTTATTAATATGAGGACATTCTTCTATGATACAAGATGAATATCCTGTTGATATAGACAGGAGACAGAGAAATACTGGGTAGAAGAGGGCAGTTCCTCAGTAAAGGCCCCACCCTCAAGCCTGGATACCCATGGCCCTAAATGGGAACAGTCATTCCTGTTTTCACGTTCAAAAGTTGCCTTTTGGCCTGCCACACCTGGTTATCCTGTACCCATATAAACCCCCAGCTCCAGGAGTGGATGGGCAGATGAACAGAAGAGCAGCAGAGAAGGAGAGAAGAGAAGGAACATTGGGAAGAGTTCAGCTGGGGACAGTTGGAGAGGAAATCAGCCTCAGGACAGCCAAACTCCAGGGAAAGATCACCTTCCTACTTCATCCCCTTTCCAGCTCCCCATCCATCCCACTGACAGCCACTTCCACCACTCAATAAAACCCCCGCATTCACCATCCTCCAAGTCTGTGTATCACCTGATTCTTTCAGAACACTGGACAAGAGCTCAGGATACAGAAAGCTGTCACACTGGCCCTCTGCCCTTGTGAAAAGGCAGAGGGTCTACTAAGCTGTTTAACACTTAAGCGATCAGTGGATGGCAAAGCTAAAAGAGCGCACTGTAACACATGCCCGCTTGGGCTTCAGGGGTCCCAGGTGTCCACCCTTAGATGCTGCTGTGGGGCCGGAGCCCAGAAGTGCTCGCCCCGGCTCCTGCACCTGCCTGTCTGTGTGCTTCCCCTCCCATAAGGGGTTTGAGCAGTGGCTGTGGCCAAACAGACAAGCCACACCCCATTGCACGTCCTGCGAGGGGGGTCAGGGAGCTCTCCCATGTCCCTATCGAAGCTCCTATATGCAAATATTCTGCTAGGTTGATTCCTAGAAGCTAGGAAAAATCACCAGCCCATACTAAGTGAAGTAGAAATGCCAGAATTGCCATGGCAAGTGATAGAGAAAGGGGCCAAAGGCCCAGAGAAGCAGGCTTGATAACACAGGCATTTTATATAAGGTGAGAAAACCCACCAGCCAATTATGTTTCGTAGGATGGAGGCCTAGAAAGAATACTTTGACTAGCAAAGTGATCAAAAATGTGTTGATAAGAGGGGCACCAGCATGATTGAAGAAGCTCAGTGGTGGCCGTCCTTTGTATACCAGGGCTGAGACTAGCAAATGCTCTTATAGAACTAGCTTTCCCTATAGCCACGGGATGATGGGGTTTCAAATTAACAGAGGCCAGGAAGCACATGGCATCAGAAACCAGGTGTATGTAATTACTGTAATAAGGAACAAGGTTGGAGTGGCAGCCAGGGCAGCCTGATCCAGAGAGAATATGACAATTGTTAATAGAACATGGCATTCTGAAGGTCAAGATAGATATGTGGGCAGCCACCAAGGGTCTCACTCAATCTATACAATCAAGGAGTCTGAGGGAAGCACTCTTATAAAAAGTCACAATCTGTTGTCTAGTTTCTGCACCTGGGTCAGTTTTCAGACCTAGAACTTAGTGGCTGAAAGAAGAGCTGGGCCCTCAGAAGAACCTTGCAACACCACAGCAATGTATATGCTATGATTATCTTTATTTAGCCTTCCCCACAGGACCTATGGGCCAAGGGCAATATCCAGAAACTTTGAGGACTGGTTGGACACAGACACAAAGCCTGAGCTAATAGATATTGGACACCCAAGCCACCACCAGGGAGAATGGAGGGTGAAGAGGCCATACGGGGACCAGCTAAGAAAGTCCTGGTGCAGGTCTCATGGTGGGCTCATTGGGTCAGAGAACTGTCCCATGGTTATTTCCCATGTCCTTAAGCATATAAGCAGAATGGACATATTTGGCAGTTAGGTGAACCAACTAGTTAATCAACCACATTGGGGAAGGCCAAGTGGAAATCTATGAAATTTCTCCCCACTTCCAGCCAAGATGGTAAATCACAAACAATACTATTAACATATCCTGTGGGGACTAGAAGGGACATAAAGGAGAGGGTTTGTGGCCTCCATATTCCAACTGATTCACTAGTCATCCAGCCGCCCAACAGGTTCACATTGCCCACTGCCTAGACAGAGCCGATTTATCAAGACAGGGGAATTGCATCGGAGAAAGAGTAATTCACATAGAGCCGGCTGTGTGGGAGACGGGAGTTTTATTATTACTCAAATCAGTCTCTCCGAGCATTTGAGGATCAGAGTTTTTAAAGATAATTTGGCAGATAGGGTCTCAGGAAGTGGGGAGTGCTGACTTGTCAGGTTGGAGATGGAATCATAGGGGGTGGAAATGAGTTTTTCCTGCTGTCTTCTGTTTCTGGGTGGGATGGCAGAAATGGTTGAGCCAGATTATTGGTCTGGGTGATGTCAGCTGATCCAGGGAGCACAGGGTCTGCAAAATATCTCAAGCACTGATCTTAGGTTTTATAATAGTGATGTTATCCTCAGGAGCAATTTGGGGAGGCTCAGACTCTCACAGCTGGAGGCTGCATGACCCCTAAACTGTAATTTCTAATCTTGTAGCTGGTTTGTTAGTCCTACAAAGGCAGACTGGTTCCTGGGCAAGAAGTAGGTTTTTTAGGGAAAAGGCTAGTATCAATTTTGTTTCAGAGTCAAATCATAAACTAAATTCCTTCCCAAGATTAGCTTGGCCTATGCCCAGGAATGAACAAGGACAGCTTAAAGGTGAGAAGCGAGATGGAGTCAGTTGGGTCTGATCTCTTTCACTGTCATAATTTCCTCAGTTATAATTTTTGCAAAGGTGGGTTTCAGTCAGGCCCCTACAAAAAGCATACAAATGTGGTATCTTTCCTACAGCAAATTAACACTGTATCAGGTACACGGCATACAGCCACTCTGGCAAGTGTATTCTTATCCACCCCTGCAGAAAATGAGCACCGGAAGTAGTTTGCATTCGTGAGGTGAATAACCCTTTGCATTTGTAAGCTTGCCCCAAGGTTATGTTAATTCTCTGCCCTCTGTCAAAATATAGTCTGAAGAAAGCTGAACCTTCTGGACATGCTGCAGAACATTACATTAATCCACGACATTGATGACATTATGTTGATCAGACTGGATGAGCAAGAATTGGGAAGTCTAGTGGGAGATAAACCCTATCAAGATTCAGGAGCCTGCTGGGACATCACCTTCAAATTAAAGGACTCAAAAGGAATCACATGCCCTATACGATCAACCTGGGTTCTGAGGTCAGCATAGTCCATTCATGGGAACATTAAACATTATTCTGGCCCATTTGCCAAGACACATGGAAAGCTACCAGCATTGAGTAGGACCCAGAGGAGGAAATAGCTCCACAGCCAGTCCAGGCTGTGATATAAGCAGTCTTGTCACTTGGTCCATGCAACCTGGTATTCAAATTATCTGTGATTGAGAAAAAATGCTATATAGAGTTTATGGTAAACCTAACTGGAGAATCACAATGTAGACCCATAGGGTTCTGGAGTAAGGCAACAGAGAACTATATGCTACAGTTTATATATTTGCAACAGATAATTACATACTATTTAGAAACAGCTCCAGGTTTGCCACTGGGGCTTGGTAAAGAGTATTTGATCACACAACTTGTCAGACACTAAGCCACATGTCTGAGGGGGCCTAGCAGGAATCCATCCTAAGATGGAAGGGGTACAGAGGACCTACACAGACTGTATGAGCAGGTGGTGCAGACCCTCCCATGTCATTCACTACTGTCACACAAGGACCTTTCCTCAGCTCACGCAGATGGCCAATAGGGTGAGGGGTGAATCCCTTATAACCAACTGATGGAGGAGGAAAAAAGCCAAGTTTGGTTCAAGATGGGTTGGTTCGATGTGTGTATGCAAACCATTAACGGGCTGCTGCAGCAATACAGCCCCATGCTGGTGGCCTTTAAAACAGTAGTGAGGGAAATCAGAGAGAGGCAAACGTCAGGCTATCAGGTCATCCACTTTATGTGGAAAGAGAACAGAGGCCAGAAAAAAAACACGGACTCAGGGGAATAGCAAATGGCTGGGCTAGTTGGTCAGGGGCCTAGGAGAAAGCAAAGACTGGGGACAAGGGTAGAGGCACATGGACGGATCTCCAGGAGTGGGAATGGGATGTAAAGATCTTTGAGTGCATGTTCATGCTCACCAGAGAGTACCTGCTGTGGAGGAGGCACTCAACAACCCAGTAGTCCGAATCATTGGTAGTGGTCCAAACAAGTAGTAGTCTAGTTGACATCAGCCGTCTTCTTCAATGGCCACTCTTGTGCTGGCAAAATGGGTGCATGAGAGGAATAGCTATGGTGGCAGCACGGACAACATGTAAAAAGATTCCATTCACCAAGAGTGATCTAGCTACTTACTGATGCTGCCAAATATTTAACCTGAGTGCAACAGTAAGCAATGCTGAGTCCTGATACAATACCCATCCCTTAAGGAGGGCAGTCATCGCTCTGATGGCTGGTTGCTCACGCTGAGCCCCTTCCACTCTAGATGGGAGCAGTTGTTTATCTTGACTAGAGTTGACACATGTTCTAGGGTTTTGCCTTTTCTGCTTGCATAACTTCAGCCAACAGTGTCATCAAGGATTTATCGTGTGTCTGATTCACCAAACACATGACCATGGGACCCACTGATCCTATCACATACTGTAGAAGCTAGTGACTTGCTAGTGCAATTGGATGGTCCTTTAAAAGTACAGCTGAGATGCCAGTTTGGAAACAATATTCTTTGAGGATGGGGTAGCATCCCTTAGGATGTGGGGTACACCCTAAATCAATGACCATTATTGTGGTTATGTGGCCCCAATGGGTGGAATACATGAAACTGAGAACCAATAAGTAGAAACAGAAGTGGCCGCACTTACCATCTTTACCAGTGACTCACTTGGAGAATTTGTTCTTCTTACTCTTGCAGCTTTAGGCTCTGTGGGTCTAAAGATCCTGGTTTCCACAGGGGGACACTTCCATCAGGAGAGACAGCAAGAGTCCCATTCAACTTGAAGCTGTTGCTGTTGTAGCTGGACCCAGGTTCAGCTGCTCACGGCTAGAAAGCCAGACATGAGAGGTGAGAGTTGGTGGAAGGAAAAGTTGGCTTTAAGCAAGTGCTAGCAGGCTTGTGGAGCTGGTCTTTACAACTTGGTTATTTTTCCTTCCACCACCCTCACTTCTCATGTTTGGCTTTCAAGGGGTGAGCAGCCAAACCTGGGTCTGGTTACAAACATGGCACCCCATTAGATACGAACTGACCCCCAGCCCCAGCTCTGCCAGCCATGACTACAGCTTTAATTAGACAAGAGACTGATTTTAATAACTTTCTGCTAATAAGAGATCATGAGTATGCACTAGTTCCGCCCTGCTTAGAGAAATTGTGCACATGTATGCCTTTGTGTCCCGGAAAGAACTTTTTTTTTTTTTTTTTTTTTTTTGAGACAGAGTCTCTCTCTGTCGCCCAGGCTGGAGTGCAGTGGCACAATCTCGGCTCACTGCAAGCTCCGCCTCCCGGGTTCATGCCATTCTCCTGCCTCAGCCTCCTGAATAGCTGGGATTACAGGCGCACACCACCATGCCTGGCTAATTTTTTTGTATTTTTTAGTAGAGACGGGGTTTCACCTTGTTAGCCAGGATGGTCTTGAGCTTCTGACCTCGTGATCTGCTGCCTCGGCTTCCCAAAGTGCTGGGATTACAGGCATGAGCCACTGTGTCTGGCTGAAAAGAACTTTAGACATATAGGGCCTAATTGTAATAGATTTAAATGTAAGTCTCCACCCCAAAGGGAACATGGGTCATGTTACATGCATATTTGTTACATGTCATGAATACACTTTCATGCATATTAATAGCTCCTCCTATAACCTGTCACATATATGTTTAGCTAACCTGTCATGTTGTCCCCACAGGAGCTCTGGGTACAATTGACAGCAGGGAATGTGCACTGTAATTAAGACTGAACACTGTGTGTACATTCCAGATAACTCTGGAAATACATGCTCAACCCTACAAGATAGGCACAAGCAAATTAATGCTATGTCTGATCCCACAGTGTCCTTAAATCAATGGCCCTCTTCATGATCTAGAATAGGTCCCTCCTGGTGAAGAAAAAAAAAGTTGCTCATAATTTTGTTACCAGGAAGGGGTCTTGATCCAGACCCCAAGAGAGGGTTCTTGGACCTTGCACAAGAAAGAATTCAGGGTGAGTCCATAAAGTGAAAGTGAGTTTATGAAGAAAGTAAAGGAATAAAAGAATGGCTACTCCATAGGCAGAGCAGCAGCATGGGCTGCTCAGCTGAGTATACTTATAGTTATTTACTGATTATATGCCAAACAAAGGGTGGAATATTCATAAGTTTTCTGGGAAAGGGGCAGGGACTTTCTGGAACTGAGGATCCCTCCCCTCTTTACACTATATAGGGTAACTTCCAAACGTTGCCATGGCATTTGCAAACTGTCATGGCTGGTGGGAGTGTCTTTTAGCATGCTAATGCATTATAATTAGCATATAATGAGCAGTGAGGACTACTAGAGGTCACTTTCACTGCCATCTTGGTTTTGGTGGGTTTTGGCCAGCTTCTTTACCACATCCTGTTTTATCGGCAAGGTCTTTATGACTTTATCTTGTACTGCCCTCCTATCTCATCCTGTGACTAAGAATGCCTAACTTCCTGGGAATGGAGCCCAGTAGGTCCCAGCCTTATTTTACACAACCCCTACTCAAGATGGAGCTGCTCTGGTTCAAATGCCTCTGACAACTTTAGCCATGATTATAGGGATATGTTTATTCTTCTGCTGTGGGCTGTATTGCTGTTACACACTCACTGTGATGCTCCAGCAGATGTCTTCTGTAAGTCCAGGGACTCACAAATACTTTCAACTCCAGGAAGACAGGTTCCATTCCGCGGCCCCCTAACTATGCTGTTTTTCGGCAGGAAGTAGCCAGATGAACACGCCATCCCTATTCCATAGAGATGGAATACAACTCAACAGTGGGGGAGTTTGTAACCAGGAACCTCAGTTTTAAAAAGTGCCCACTTTCTTCTTCCTTCCCTCTCTAGGCACTCCCCTCTGACAATGCATGCTTATCTAATTATGCTTTTGCTTAAGAAATCCCAGAGGCTAATCTTGAAACAAACCAGGCATGGAGCTTCTTCCACTGTGGAATTCTCCTGCTTAAGGGGAGTCACGAACAATTAATCCACCACCACTACCAAGGTGGAGGCGGGTGGGTTAAGACAATGCCAAATAGACCTTGAGAAAAGTGATGATCTAAGAAAGCCCTCGGAACAGGACACACAGATTCTGCACCTGCACTCTGCCTGCATGTCTCCCATACCCAGTTTCCCTTTCAAAGCCCTATGGTAAAATTTAAAATTTAAGGTGGTACTTCAGAACACTAGTTCACCATCTTTTTGGTTTGCTGGCTCTCCATTTAAACCTGCTTTTCCTCCCTTCAACCCTCTGTCTGGCTTTTGCATGGTGAGCAGCTGAATCTGGGTCCGTTTACACTGTCACCTAGTCACTTGTGTGGAGACAAGCAGGCAAGGAAAGAAGCTACCACCATGGCAGGGGTAACCCACCAGGATCACCAGGAGGAGGCGGGGCTGTCACACAGTGGGGGTAGGAGGGCACACGTCTGGCATTCAAGTGATCCACTAGGGTGTCTCATGCAATCCCTGCCCAATTTAAATGCAAGATTGTCAGCCATGTAGAGCAGACACTGAGAATCAGGGCATGCGGACTAGAGGTTCTGAACTCTCAAGGATGAGGGAGCTTGGGTCACACCAGGAAGTAATCCACTTTGACTAGCAGAGGTGCTGGCTAAGGGGAACTCTCAAAAGGGTAGTAGGGGAGTGAGATATGCAGAGATGAGCAGTGCAAGAACTAAGAGGGATGTTGTGGTATTCTGCCCAGATTCCACTTCAGGAGGGAGGTCATCGTTCCCCTAGATTCCAGAAGTGATCCCTTCCCAGGAATCACCCTCAGCATTCTTTTTAAAATTCAGGACATCTTAGAAGGGCCATCTAGCTCCAGGCCTCCCCATGGATTCTGACTAAAGCCTTTGTTGTAACTGCACTGCAGTGCCATTTTTTTCTCTGTCCTATTTGCTGCTGCTGCTTTTTTTTTTTTTTTTTTTGAGACGGAGTCTTGCTCTGTCGCCCAGTCTGGAGTGCAGTGGTGCGATCTTGGCTCACTGCAAGCTCCGCCTCCCGGGTTCATGCTATTCTCCTGCCTCAGCCTCCTGAGTAGCTGGGACTACAGGTGCTCGCCACTACACGCAGCTAATTTTTTTTTTTTTGTATTTTTAGTAGAGATGGGGTTTCACCGTGCCAGCCAGGATGGTCTCCATCTCCTGACCTTGTGATCCACCTGCCTGGGCCTCCTGAAGTGCTGGGATTACAGGTGTGAGCCACCACGCCCGGCCCTATTTGCTTCTTTCACTCCTTCACACACATTGTTCCTAAAAGCACTCTACCCCAATAAACTTCCTCTGCAAAAATGTCAGGCTCAGAGTGTGCTTCCACAGAACCTGACCTACTGCAGTCAACATCTTAGTTAGTCCAGGCCAACGTTGCCTGGCAGCTGAATTACTGTAATAGCCTTCAATGACTTCCTTGGGGACTCCCTTTCAATGCAAATGTCCTTTAGGTCTGCAGTCTAGCTCCTAAAACTAAAAAGTCTGTTCAATTTAGCACTGATAATGTCAATTATAAGCTTATCTTCCCAGATGCAGAACAAAGACAGATGAGATCAATGTTGCATAATCTATTCTTTTTTAACTCCCTTTTTCTTCTTCAAACACTTTTTTTTTTTTTTTTTTTTTTTTTAGACAGGGTCTTGCTCTGTCACCCAGGCTGGAGTGCAGTGGTGCAATCATAGCTCACTGCAGCCTTGACCTTCCAGGCCCAAGTGATCCTCCCACCTCAGCTTCCTGAGAAGCTGGAACTACAGGCACAAGCTACTGCACCTAACTAATTTAAAACAATATATGTATTTTTTTTGTAGAGACAGGGTCTTCCCATTTTGCTCAGGCTGGTCTTGAGCTCCTGGGCTCAAGTGATCCTCCTAACTCAGCCACCTGAGTAGCTGGGACTACAGACATATGCCACCATGCTCAGCTAATTTTTAAAATTTTTTGTAGCGATGAGGTCTTAGTGTTTCCCAGGCTGGTGTCAAACTCCTGAGCCCAAGCAATCTTCCCGTCTTGGCCTCCCAAAGTACCGGGATTATATGTGTGAGCCACTGCATCTGGCCTAAACTTTCTTTTAAAAATTAGACTTTACTTTTCATGTCTTTGAAGTATTTGTTTGCTCCTAGTTTAAAAGTTATAAGAAAAAATATTTGATATAATTCTCCCCCTGCCCCAAATTGATGGTATATTTGGGAAAAATAATTAAATTATTCTTAGTTAGAAATGTAATAAAGTAGGAGGTCTTGTAAAGAGGTATCCTTTGAACTGTAAGATGAAGGGAATTTCCAAGACTTAAAACTAGTAAATTTGACACCTGTGGTTAAGATCTATTCTCCCCAAAGCAGGAAGGACAAGGGCTGCAATAACCCAATTAAAGTGGCTAGGCAGAGGTAGGAGGTGGATGTGAAAGCTGGAGCCTAACTCAGTTGTATGAGCATAACCAAAGCAAGAATTTGATCGTGGAAGAAATGGGGTTGTTCTGCTTGGAGTCTTGCAAAAGGAAGTCACGTTGGGCGCAGCGGCTCATGCCTGTAATCCTGATACTTTGAGAGGCCAAGGCAGTTGGAAAAGGAAGTCAACGAAAATTTTTGTGTTTGCTGGAGTAAGGATAAAAATGAAAATAATTATTCTATTACTAGTGATTCAGGATTTTTCTCAGCCCCTTCATGAGACTTGTGACAGGGGTTCCCCGTTTACTTGGCCTGCCGCACTAAACCCCTTGTGGGAGGCAGCATGTGAGTGAGTGTGGGATCCAGCAGGCCACTCTGGGTGCCAGCAGGAGCAAGCTCCGTGTGAGGGTGCCTGTGACTCCAAAGCCCCAAAGGGAATGTTACAGTGCTCTCTCAGCTATGCAGTCTGCAGACGGCTGTGTGTTAACAGCTCAGTTGGCCCCCTGCCTTGTCACGTGGGGTGGCTGCCCTCCACCAGTGAGGGCAAAGGGCCAGTGTGACAGCCTTTTTGAGTGCTTGCACTTGGTGGCTCCCAAGCTCTTGTCCAAGAAGAATGCAGTTGCACAGATACTTGAAGGATGGTGAAGGCAGATACTTGTATTGAGTGATGGAAATGGCTCTTAGTGGAGAGGGGAGTTGGAGAGGGGATGCACAGGGCAGTTAGTCTTTCCTGAAGTCTGACCACCTCTTCCCTGAAGTCCAGCCATCTCTCCTCTCTACCAATTGAATCTGGGGTCTTTATAGGCACAGGATGGGGGTGGGGTGGGCCGTAGGTAGTTTTGGAAAAGGTAACATTTGATTGGTAAAAAGACATTACTCAGAAAGAACCAATCAGGATATGGTGGGCAAACAGGAATATTAGTTCTCACTTTGGGCTGTGAGTTTCAGGCTAATTTGACTTGAAGGTGGGGTTTCATCAGGACCTGCCCATCTGCCTAGAATTTCTCTGTCGCTCGCCTCTATCACTAGAACCGTAAAAAAAAATAATAAAGCATGTGTCTCCCAACACCGGAAGAAAAAATATACTTCCTTGTGCTCTGTGTTCATTAACTTCTGATGCCAGTGTGGCCTCTCAGTTATCTTCTGACAGGAAGCTGGGAGTGCCCTAAATCTCTAGAACTGTAAATTAATAAACTGGCATATTGATCAACATATTGATCTACTACTTTTATTACCATTAGTTGGTTCTGAGGCTAATTCAGGTTAGCAAAAAAATTAAGTTTATAAAATCTTTAGGTTCTGAAAAAATCAAGTTTAAGTACTAACTCCTAACAAACCCTAAAACCAACCATATTTCAACAGTCAATCTGTCCCTCTCCATCCACATTAATTCCAGCTCTTATGTCAGCTTTCTCCTTTATCTAAAACACATCTTGTACTTTTGAGGAAGTAATGTTAATAAAAATTTCATTATGAAAAAATGCATCCCAAATTTGATTTTATTTTCCATGTTATCTAGAAGAGCAGAGACTGAGGATCTTGGATTTTTAAAGGTCTCATTTCCAGTTTCCATGAGGCTTGCTGTGTGGCCATGGGCAGGTGAGCCAGGAGAAAAGGTGAGCCTTGGTGTTATGCCAAGCCATCTAATTACTAGAGACGCCAATGCCTCCCGTATGTTTCGCTAGCCACCATTTTTTTCTTTTTTCTTTTTAAAAAATTTTTTATTATACTTTGAGTGCCAGGGTACATGTGCACAATGTGCAGGTTTGTTACACAGGTATACATGTGCCATATTGGTGTGCTGCACCCATTAACTCATCATTTACATTAGGTATATCTCCTAATGCTATCCCTCCTCCCTCCCCTCACCCCATGACAGGCCCCAGTGTGTGATGTTCCCCTTCCTGTGTCCAAGTGTTTTCACTGTTCAATTCCCACCTGTGAGTGAGAATGTGCAGTGTTTGGTTTTCTGTTTGCGATAGTTTGCTGAGAATGATGGTTTCCAGCTGCATCCATCTCCCTACAAAGGACATGAACTCACCCTTTTTTATGGCTGCATAGTATTCCATGGTGTATATGTGCCACATTTTCTTAATCCAGTCTGTCATTGAGGGACATTTGGGTTGGTTCCAAGTCTTTGCTATTGTGAATAGTGCCACAATAAGCATATGTGTGCATGTGTCTTTATAGCACCATGATTTATAATCGTTTGGGAATATACCCAGTAATGGGATGGCTGGGTCAAATGGTATTTCTCGTTCTAGATCCTTGAGGAATTACCACACTATCTTCCACAATGGTTGAACTAGTTTACAGTCCCACCAACAGTGTAAAAGTGTTCCTATTTCTCTACATCCTCTCCAGCATCTGTTGTTTCCTGACTTTTTAACGATCACCATTCTAACTGGTGTGAGATGGTATCTCATTGTGGTTTTGATTTGCATTTCTCTGATGACCAATGATGACAAGGATTTTTTCATGTGTCTGTTGGCTGCAAAAATGTCTTCTTTTGAGAAGTGTCTGTTCATATCCTTCACCCACTTTTTGATGGGGTTGAGTTTTTCTTGTAAGTTTGTTTGAGTTCTTTGTAGGTTCTGGATATTAGCCCTTTGTCAGATGAGTGATTGCAAAAATTTTCTCCCATCTGTAGGTTGCATGTTCACTCTGATGGTAGTTTCTTTTGCCACACAGAAGCTCTTTTGTTTAATTAGGTCCCATTTGTCAACTTTGGCTTTTGTTGCCATTGCTTTTGGTGTTTTAGACATGAAGTCCTTGCCCATGCCTATGTCCTGAATGGTATTGCCTAGGTTTTCTTCTAGGGTTTTTATAGTTTTAGTTCTAACATTTAAGTCTTTAATCCATCTTGAATTAATTTTTGTATAAGGTGTAAGGAAAGGATCCAGTTTCAGCTTTCTACTTATGACTAGCCAGTTTTCCCAGCACCATTTATTAAATAGGGAATCCTTTCCCCATTTCTTGTTTCTGTCAGGCTTGTCAAAGATCAGATGGTTGTACATGTGTGGTATTATTTCTGAGGGCTCTGTTCTGTTCCATTGGTGTATATCTCTGTTTTGGTACCAGTACCATGCTGTTTTGGTTACTGTAGCCTTGTAGTATAGTTTGAAGTCAGGTAGCATGATGCCTCCAGCTTTGTTCTTTTAGCTTAAGATTGTCTTGGCAATGTGGGCTCTTTTTTGGTTCCATATGAACTTTAGTTTTTTCCAATTCTGTGAAAAAAGTCATTGGTAGCTTAATGGGGATGGCATTGAATCTATAAATTACCTTGGGCAGTATAGCCATTTTCATGATATTGATTCTTCCTATCCATGAGCATGGAATGTTCTTCCATTTGTTTGTGTCCTCTTTTATTTCACTGAGCAGTGGTTTGTAGTTCTACTTGAAGAGGTCCTTCACATTCCTTGTAAGTTGGATTCCTAGGTATTTCATTCTCTTTGAATCTATTGTGAATGGGAGTTCACTCATGATTTGGCTCTCTGCTTGTGTGTTATTGGTGTATAGGAATGCTTGTGATTTTTGCACATTGATTTTGTATCCTGAGACTTTGCTGAAGTTGCTTATCAGCTTAAGGAGATTTTGGGCTGAGACAATGGGGTTTTCTAAATATACAATCATGTCATCTGCAAACAGGGACAATTTGACTTCCTCTCTTCCTAACTGAATACCTTTATTTCTTTCTCCTGCCTGATTGCCCTAGCCAGAACTTCCAACACTACGTTGAATAGGAGTGGTGAGAGAGGGCATCCTTGTCTTGTGCCAGTTTTCAAAGGGAATGCTTCCAGTTTTTGCCCATTCAGTACAATATTGGCTGTGGGTTTGTCATAAATAGCTCTTATTATTTTGAGATATATTCCATCAATACCAAATTTATTGAGAGTTTTTAGCATGAAGGGCTGTTGAATTTTGTCAAAGCCCTTTTCTGCATCTATTGAGATAATCATGTGGTTTTTGTCTTTGGTTCTGTTTATATGCTGGATTACGTTTATTGATTTGCATATGTTGAACCAGCCTTGCATCCCAGGGATGAAGCCCACTTGATCATGGTGGATAAGCTTTTTCATGTGCTGCTGGATTTGGTTTGCCAGTATTTTATTGAGGATTTTTGCATCGATGTTCATCAGGGATATTGGTCTAAAATTCTCTTTTTTTGTTGTGTCTCTGCCAGGCTTTGGTATCAGGATGATGTTGGCCTCATAAAATGAGTCAGGGAGGATTGTCTCTTTTTCTATTGATTGGAATAGTTTCAGAAGGAATGGTACCAGCTCCTCTTTGTACCTCTGGTAGAATTCGGCTGTGAATCCGTCTGGTCCTGGACTTTTTTTGGTTGGTAGGGTATTAATTATTGCCTCAATTTCAGAGCCTGTTATTGGTCTATTCCAGGATTCAGCTTCTTCCCAGTTTAGTCTTGGGAGGGTGTATGTGTCCAGGAATTCATCCATTACCTCTAGGTTTTCTAGTTTATTTGCATAGGGGTGTTTAGAGTATTCTCTGATGGTAGTTTGTATTTCTGTGGGGTCAGTGGTGATATCCCCTTTATCATTTTTTATTGCATCTATTTGATTCTTCTCTCTTTTCTTCTTTATTAGTCTTGCTAGCGGTCTAACAATTTTGTTGATCTTTTTAAAAAAAACCAGCTCCTGGATTCATTGATTTTTTGAAGGGTTTTTTGTGTCTCTATCTCCTTCAGTTCTGTTCTGATCTTAATTATTTCTTGCCTTCTGCTAGCTTTGGAATGTGTTTGCTCTTGCTTCTCTAGTTCTTTTAATTGTGATGTTAGGGTGTCAATTTTAGACCTTCCCTGCTTTCTCTTGTGGACATTTAGTGCTATAAATTTCTCTCTACACACTGCTTTAAATGTGTCCCAGAGATTCCGGTATGTTGTATCTTTGTTCTCAGTGGTTTCAAAGAACATCTTTATTTCTGCCTTCATTTCGTTATTTACCCAGTAGTCATTCAGGAGCAGGTTGTTCAGTTTCCATGTAGTTGAGTGGTTTTGAGTGAGTTTCTTAATCCTGAGTTCTAGTTTGATTGCACTGTGGTCTGAGAGACAGTTTGTTATAATTTCTGTTCTTTCACATTTGCTGAGGAGTGCTTTACTTCCAATTATGTGGTCAATTTTGGAAGAAGTGCGATGTGGTGCTGAGAACAAAGTATATGCTGTTGATTTGGGGTGGAGAGTTCTGTAGATGTCTATTAGGTCTGCTTGGTGCCGAGCTAAGTTCAATTCCTGGATATCTTTGTTAACTTTCTGTCTCATTGATCTGTCTAATGTTGACGGTGGGGTGTTAAAGTCTCCCATTATTATTGTGTGGGAGTCTAAGTCTCTTGTAAGTCTCTAAGGAC
The DNA here is from genome assembly GCF_037993035.2 of Macaca fascicularis. NCBI lineage: Eukaryota > Metazoa > Chordata > Mammalia > Primates > Cercopithecidae > Macaca > Macaca fascicularis. The sequence goes on along the minus strand of NC_088381.1, from coordinate 139,004,889 downwards.
TTGCTTTATGAATCTGGGTGCTCCTGTATTAGGTGCATATATATTTAGGATAGTTAGCTCTTCTTGTTGAATTGATCCCTTTACCATTATGCAATGTCCTTCTTTGTCTCTTTTGATCTTTGTTGGTTTGAAGTCTGCTTTATCAGAGACTAGGATTGCAACCTCTCCTTTTTTTATTTGTTTTCCATTTGCTTGGGAGATCTTCCTCCATCCCTTTATTTTGAGCCTATTTGTGTCTCTGCACATGAGATGGATATCCTGAATACAGCACACTGATGGGTCTTGACTCTTTATCCAACTTGCCAGTCTGTGTCTTTTAGTTGGAGCATTTAGCCCATTTACATTTAAGGTTAATATTGTTATGTGTGAACTTGATCCTGTCATTATGATGCTAGCTGGTTATTTTGCTCATTGATGCAGTTTCTTCCTAGCATCAGTGGTCTTTACATTTTGGCATGTTTTTGCAGTGGCTGGTACTGGTTGTTCTTTTCCATGTTTAGTGCTTCCTTCAGGAGCTCTTGTAGGGCAGGCCTAGTGGTGACAAAATCTTTCAGCATTAGCTTGTCTGTAAAGGATTTTATTTCTTCTTCACTTATGAAACTTAGTTTGGCTGGATATGCAACTCTGGGTTGAAAATTCTTTTCTTTAAGAATGTTGAATATGGCCCCGACTCTCTTCTGGCTTGTAGAGTTTCTGCTGAGAGATCCGCTGTTAGTCGGATGGGCTTCCCTTTGTAGGTAATCTGACCTTTCTCTCTGGCTGCCCTTAACATTTTTTCCTTCATTTCAACTTTGGTGAATCTGACAATTATGTGTCTTGGAGTTGCTCTTCTCGAGGAGTATCTTTGTGGCGTTCTGTGTATTTCCTGAATTTGAATGTTGGCCTGCCTTGCTAGGTTGGGGATGTTCTCCTGGATAATATCCTGCAGAGTGTTTTCCAACTTGGTTACATTCTCCCCGTCACCTTCAGGTACACCAATCAGATGTAGATTTGGTCTTTTCACATAGTCCCATATTTCTTGGAGGCTTTGTTCATTTCTTTTTACTCTTTTTTCTCTAAACTTCTCTTCTCACTTCATTTCACTCATTTGATCTTCAATCACTGATACCCTTTCTTCCAGTTGATCAAATCGGTTACTGAATCTTGTGCATCTGTCGCGTAGTTCTCGTGCCATGGTTTTCAGCTCTATCAGGTTATTTAAGGACTTCTCTAGATTGGTTTTTCTAGTTAGCCATTCGTCTAATCTTTTTTCAAGGTTTTTAGCTTCTTTGCGATGGGTTCGAACTTCCTCCTTTAGCTTGGAGAAGTTTGATCGTCTGAAGCCTTCTTCTCTCAACCCGTCAGTCATTCTCCATCCAGCTTTGTTCTGTCGCTGGCAAGGAGTTGTGTTCCTTTGGAGGGGGAGAGGTGCTCTGATTTTTAGAATTTTCAACTTTTCTACTCTGTTTTTCCCCCACCTTTGTGGTTTTATCTACCTTTGGTCTTTGATGATGGTGACGTACAGATGGGGTTTTGGTGTGGATGTTCTTTCTGTTTGTTAGTTTTCCTTCTAACAGTCAGGACCTTCAGCTGCAGGTCTGTTGGAGTTTGCTGGAGGTCCCTCCAGACCCTGTTTGCCTAGGTATCAGCAGCGGAGGCTGCAGAAGAGTGAATACTGCTAAACAGCAAATGCTGCTGCCTGATCGTTTCTCTGGAAGCTTCGTCTCAGAGGGGTACCCGGCCATGTGAGGTGTCAGTCTGCCCCTACTGGGGGGTGCCTCCCGGTTAGGCTACTCGGGGGTCAGGGACCCACTTGAGGAGGCAGTCTGTCCATTCTCAGATCTCAAACTCCATGTTGGGAGAACCACTACTCTCTTCAAAGCTGTCAGGAACATTTAAATCTGCAGAGTCTTCTGCTGCCTTTTGTTTGGCTATGCCCTGTCCCCAGAGGTGGAGTCTACAGAGGCAGGCAGCCTCCTTGAGCTGCGGTGGGCTCCACCCAGTTCGAGCTTCCGGGCTGCTTTGTTTACCTACTCAAGTCTCAGCAATGGTGGGTGCCCCTCCCCCAGCCTCGCTGCCGCCTTGCAGTTAGATCTCAGACTGCTGTGCTAGCAATGAGGGAGGCTCCGTAGGCGTGGGACCCTCCGAGCTAGGCGCAGGATATAATCTCCTGCTGTGCTGTTTGCTAAGACTCATGGAAAAGCACAGTATTAGGGTGGGAGTGACCCAATTTTTCAGGTGCTGTGTGTCACAGTTTCCCTTGGTTAGTAAAGGGAATTCCCTTACCCCTTGTGCTTCCCAGGTGAGGTGATGCCTCACCCTGCTTCAGCTCTCGCTTGGTGGGCTGCTCCCACTGTCCTGCACCCAATGTCCGACATGCCCCAGTGATATGAACCTGGTACCTCAGTTGGAAATGCAGAAATCACGTGTGTTCTGTGTCGCTCACGCTGGGAGCTGTAGCCTGGAGCTGTTCCTATTCGGCCATCTTGGAACCACCCTTCTCTTTTTTCTTTTCTTTTTTTTTGAGATGGAGTTTTGCTTTTGTCACCTAGGCTGGAGTGCAATGGCACAATCTCCGCTCACTGCAACCTCCGCCTCCCAGGTTTAAGCGATTTTCCTGCCTCAGCCTTCCAAATAGCTGGGATTACAGGCTTGTGCCACCATGCCTGGCTAATTTTTGTATTTTTAGTTGAGATTGGGTTTCATCATGTTGGTCAGGCTAGTGTTGAACTCCCGACTTCTAGTGATCTGCCTGCCTTGGCCTCCCAAAGTGCTGGGATTACAGACGTGAGCCACTGTGCCTGGCTGCCATCATTTTTTCCGTTGGCCCTCTCATCCATGACCCACACTACCTGTAGGTTGCCTTTGTGACCTGAATTTCAAGGGGGTGACTTAATATAGGTAGAGAAACAGCAATGTTAATGAGGAACATGTTGGAACTTACAGAACTGAGTATTTTTCTGGTTTCCAGAAAGGAAAATATTTGACCCCAGTGAAGTTATTTTTGACTTTCTATTTTCTGGCCCCAAATCTTCCAAGAAAAAGTCTAAGGTCACACAAAATGAATCATATGCCTGTGGATTGGGTAGTTTTCAGTAGTTAAACCATTTAACTTTTCCAAACACTCATCCCACCAAGCTCAGGAAAAACACAAATTTCACTCCCTTCTTACCTGAAACCTATTTCAGTCCTTTGGTTACCTGTGGAGATTTTATTTCATTTAGAATGAATGGAAAGGTTAAGCTAGGGCTGGAAAAGCACCCTGCATTGGCTAAATCCTGTCTCTGCTATTGCTGCAGCTGTAACTCCCCAGGGGGTCCTGTCTGAAATGGAGGAGAGTCAATAAGACCTTAGGCTAGGCTGGGCCTGGTGGCTCATGCCTGTAATCCCAGCACTTTGGGAGGCTGAGCTGGGTGGATCATGAGGTCAGGAGATCGAGACCATCCTGGCTAACACAGTGAAACCCCGTCTCTACTAAAAATACAAAAACAATTGCCAGGCGTAGTGGCACACACCTGTAATCCCAACCACTCAGGAGGCTGAGGCAGAAGAATTGCTTGAGCCTGGGAGGCGGAGGTTGCAGTGAGCCAAGATAGACTCCATCTCAAAAAAAAAAAAAAAAAAAAAAAAAAAAAGGGGCCGGGCATGGTGGCTCAGGCGGATCACGAGGTCAGGAGATCGAGACCATCCTGGCTAACATGGTGAAACCCCGTCTCTACTAAAAAAAAAATACAAAAAACTAGCTGGGCGAGGTGGCGGGCGCCTGTAGTTCCAGCTACTTGGGAGGCTGAGGCAGGAGAATGGCGTGAACCCGGGAGGCGGAGCTTGCAGTGAGCTGAGATCTGGCCACTGCACTCCAGCCTGGGTGACAGAGCCAGACTCCGTCTCAAAAAAAAAAAAAAGAAAAAGAAAAAAAGAAGACCTTAGGCCAGGAAAGTCACTGCCTAGACAAGTGAACAGGAAAAAACTCACTGTATGTAACAAAAAACACTGATTTCAAAATCCCAAGTAATGTGACTCTGTCATCTAACCAGAGCCTGCAAGAGTACAAAATGTTGGTCAGATCCTGTGTATGTCTCACTGGTCTAGACATCTCTGCTTTACCTGAGGTGTCTGGCCTACCTCTATGATACATTTTGGACTGGATGGGACACAAACTTCAGATAGCCGCCATGCCCACGCCCACTTCTGAGGCCACTGATCTTGTTTTCCCTCAGCTCCTATTATTCTAGTGGATTGGTTTGTACTACAAAACCCTGTGCACTACTCTCACTACTCTAACCCTCCAATAGTGGCTGGGTACAATCTGTAGGCTAGCTAGCAACTGAGGCATGGCTGAACCTGAAATAAAAGAATATAGCAATTAAAGTCAAGGCAAAGGCAAGTCAAAGCTTAAGTAATTAGATGTTATAATAGATGGGTGAGGATGCCAATTGACATCGAGAAAAGACTTGACAAGAGGTTAGCTTGTTTCAGATCAACGCTTCAATCAAAAATAATGAGGAAAGCTGTACAAAGCATAAAAATATACTTGAAGGCATTTTAGTGCTACCACGGTAACTAACACTTTAGGGGTCAAGAACCCAGAAAGAAGGGAAGCCCAGAGAGAGAAGAGCGGTATTTGGTGTTGTAACAGAACTGTCAGGTTTGTATGTCAGGTTTGTTTGCCAGAAGTAAAAGTAGATAATCTTGAGGAAGATTATAACATCTACAGCCTCAATTACATACAGATTTTCATATACAGTGTCTGGCATTCAATCAGAAATACACAGGCAAACAAAAGACAAAACAGAACCAAGAGAAAAAAAAAAAAAAAAACAGACAACAGAAACAGAATTACAGGAGACCCAGATGTTGGAATTATCATATACGAGCTTTAACTGTAGTTAATATGTTTAATAAATTAAATAGGGAGCAAGAATATCAGCAGGTAACTGAAAATATACTAAAGAATCAAATGCAAATTCTGGAACTGAAAAATACACAAATTAAAATTAAGAACTCAATAGATCAGTTTAGCAGAATATTAGATATAGATGATGAAAGAAAAATAAAAACTGGAGGATATGTAGAATAAAATATTTAAACTAAATATGGAAAGGCAAAAGATAGGAAATTCAGAAAACAACATGAGATAAGGGACATGGTTAAAAGGTGTAATATACGTGTTTAAATGTGGTGTGAGAGGAGGAGAGAAAAATAATATGGCAGAAGGAATATTTGAAGAGATAATGGCCAAGATTCAAGAGATAATAAGAAAACACTTTGGCAAGATAAATACAAAGAAAACTACACATAGGCACTATATGGAAAGCTATTAAAAATCAAAGACAAAAATAATTGGTGGATTAAAAATACATTGCCCTTAAAGGAGCAACAAGACTAAAAAAACCATGAAAGGTAGAAGACAATGGAATGATTCCTTTGAACTGCAGAAAGAAAATAACTACCAAGCCAAATCTCTGTATCTCACAAAAACCTTCAAAAATGAAAACAAAAAGACATTTCCACAGTAAGAAAAAGAAAAACACAAGGAATTTGTCACCAGCAGACCAAGAAATGGTAAAGGGAGTTCTTCAGGTAGAAGAAATATAATTCCAAAGAAACCACAAAGATACAGAAAGGGTTAAATAGCAGTGAGAAGAATAGGCTGGGCGCAGTGGCTCATGCCTGTAATCCCAGCACTTTGGGAGACTGAGGCGGGCAGAACACCTGAGGTCAGGAGTTCAAGACCAGCCTGGCCAACATGGTGAAACCCCGACTCTACTAAAAATACAAAATTTACCCGGGTCTGGTGGTGTGCTTGTAATCCCAGCTACTCGGGAGGCTGAGGCAGGTGAATCACTTGAATCCAGGAGGTGGAGGTTGCACTGAGCTGAGATCGTGCCACTGCACTCCAGCCTGGACAACAGTAACATGAGCAAAACTCTGTCTCAAAAAAATAAATAACAAATAAATAAATATGTGGGCAAATATAAATATATATTAAATAATATATTTAAAGTTTAAAATATACAAAGTTACAAATGCATGACAGAACAGTACAAAAGATGGAAAGGGAGTAATGGAGTTAAAGGTTCAAAGGCTCTTACATAGTTCAGGAAGTGTTAAAGTACTCAGTAGACAAGTTGTAATTTTGATAACCACTAAAAGAACAGTAAAAATATGTACAAGTAATATGCAAAGGGAGGGACATACTAAAGCAAATGATTTATTCCAAAATGTGATGAGAGATATGCACACAAAAATGGGACAAACAGGATACAGTAAGACGGTAAATTTAAGCTAAAAATATCAATAATTATCTTAAATATAAATTGACTAAATACTCCATTTAAAAGACAAAGATTGGCCAGCATGGTGGCTGATGCCTGTAATCCCAGCAGTTTGGGAGGCCAAGGCAGGTGGATCACCTGGGGTCAGGAGTTCGAGACCAGCCTGGCCAACATGGTGAAACCCTGTCTCTACTAAAAATACAAAAATTAGCTGGGTGTGGTGGTGCGCACCTGTAATCCCAGCTACTCAGGAGACTGAGTCAGGAGAACTGCTTGAACATGGGAGGCAGAGATTGCAGTGAGCCAAGGAAAAAAAAAAAAAAAAAGGTTGACAACAAGATTAAAAATCCTAACTATATGGTGGTTTATACTGGGCATGGTGGCTCATGCCTATAATCGAGCACTTTGGGAGGGCAAGACAGGTGGATCACAAGGTCAGGAGATCAAGACCATCCTGGCTAACATGGGGAAAGCCCATCTCTACTAAAAATACCAAAAATTAGCCGGGCATGGTGGCAGGTGCCTATAGTCCCAGCTACTCAGGAGTCTGAGGCAGGAGAATGGCGTGAACCCGGGAGGTGGAGCTTGCAGTGAGCTGAGATTGTGCCACTGCACTCCAGCCTGGGTGACAGAGCAAGACTCCGACTCAAAAAACAAACAAAAAAGGCATATCTTACATATAAAGCATACAGAAGTTGAAAGTAAAATGACAAAGCTATCCTATATAAACCTGATATAGCTATACTAACACCAGACAAACTAACTTTAGGGCAAGAAGTATTACTAGAGAAGAAGAGAACATTTCATACTAAAGGGGACACTCTATAAAAAAAACCTCCAAATTTATACGTATCTAATAACATAGTCTCAAATATATAAATCATAAATTGATGAGTAACAAATGTAGAACTATAAATTTTTCCCAAAAAGTCTATAATATACAGAATCTGAATAACATAACAAAACAGAATTGATATATATATATATATAATATATAAGGCTATCATTGCAGAACATGCATTTTTCCTCAATTGCCAATTGCAACATTTACTAAAATTGACAACATACTGACCCAAAAAGCAAGGCTAACAAGTTCCAAAGAATTAATATCATACAGTTTATCTGACTACAGTTAAGTAATAACTAGAAAATAATCTCTAGAAAATCATCCGATATTTGGCAACTAACAAACATGAGTCTAATTAATCCATGGCCAAAGAAGAATTCATAATGGAAATTAAATAATAGTTGAACTGATTAGTTTTAAAAAAGACATATCAAAACTTGTCTAATGCAGCTAAAGCCAACGCTTAAAGAGAAATTTATAACCTTAAAATGTATACAATAGAAAAGAACAAAAGCTGAAAACCAAAGAACTGAGTGTCCATCTTGAGAAGCTAGAAAAATAACTAAATAACAGAAGGAATAATTATAAATGCAAAAATGAATAAAGTAAAACAAACAAAACCAAAAATGATCAACATAACCAAAAACTGGTTCTTTGAAAAGGCAAGAGAAGGCAAAAGTAAGCAGTATCAGGAATGAAAAAGGGGACTTAGCTACAGCTATTACAGAAATACTGAGTTACTTTATGTCAATAAATTCGAAAATGAAAATGAGATGGACATATTCTTGTAACAGTGACCCTCACAGCATAGTTTACAGTCCTCTGGGAGTGTTCAAGACTGTCTTAGATAATCAAGGAGGTCAAAATTATTTTCATCATACTACTAACATATCATCTTCCCTTTTATTAGCTATATTAACATTTGTAATAACTGTGCAAAAGCAGCGGTAAAACTGCATAATTTGTCAGAGCCCATCATGGCAAGTCTATTTCTCTTGCCAGTGATTGGTTTAGAAAACCAGGGCATAGGAACAAATTAAGGATCTTGTATATGTCAAATGTTATATTGACGAGACGCAAGAATAAACACCCTGTGGCTTCGGAGAAGTTTTTCCTTTCAAGAAAGGTAACTGGAAGTGGTTTTTTCCTTTCTGGATGATGATGTGTGTGGAATGCAGCCCAGAACTACAGGCAACTGTCTCTCACCTGAAAAGGAAGCGGGCACACAGAGGTTGGAGTTGAGAAAATTACAGATACACAGAGCTGAAGTAACATGAATAACCCAATCCTGAAAGCTCAGTTTCATTTTGTAGTGAGCCAGTTTTCTGTTCCAGCAACTTTTAAGTTTTTGCTTTCTTGAAATTGTTAACCCAATTAAATTAACATTATAGAATTCACTGCTTAAATAAATCCTGTTTCATAGTGCAAATGTAGAAAAGGAGTCTCTCCAATTTACAAGATAGACAAATTTTTCTCTAAACAAAGGTGCACCTTAGACATTTGTACTACACTGTAGAGTTACCACTGCAACATTTGCGGAATTTTGTATTATTAATTGGTATACAACTGAGAAGTGGTGTGCGGTGCATTATTAATGAGTAAACTCATTAGCAGTACAGCCGACACTTTAAAAAACACAGGTTTGAACTGCATGGGGCAACTTACATGTGAATTTTCTTCCGTCTCTGCCATACTTGACAGTAAGACCAACTCTTCCTCTTCCTCCTCAGCCTATTCAATGTGAAGGCGATGAGGATGAAGACTTTTATGATGATCCGCTTCCACTTACTGAATAGTAAATATATTATGATTAACATTTTCTTTTCTCTAGCTTACATTATTATAAGAATATAGTATATAATACATATAACATACAATCAATCAACTGTTTATTGGTAAGAGTTCCAATCAACAGTAGGCTACTAATAGTGTGAAAAACATGAACCTGAAAGAGCCAATTCTTCCAGATGAATCCCAAGTGGCTAATTGGCCCTGGATTTAAAATGGAGCCAAGCAGCCATTTGCTGACTGGGATCACACAGAAACTCTAAGTTCCCTGACAACCCATACCTTTTTATCTTTGGAACTATCAGAGCTCACCTGAGCCAACCAATCAAGGCTCCATTGTATTGACCAATCGGAACTGAGCAAGTTTCAATTCTTCATTTGCATAAAATGACCTGATTGGGAACCTTGGGTAGGAACTTTTGCTATAAAATCTCAGTCTTGGGCCCCGTGCGGGGCTCACGCCTATAATCCCAGCACTTTGGGAGGCTGCCCGGGGAAGATCACCTGAGGTGGGGAATTCGAGATCAGCCTGACCAACATGGAGAAACCCCGTTTCTAATAAAAATACAAAAATTAGCCAGGCGTGGTGGTGCATGCCTGTAATCCCAGCTACTCGGGAGGTTGAGGCAGGAGAATCGCTTGAATCCGGGAGGCAGAGGTTGTGGTGAGCCGAGATCGTGCCATTGCACTCCAGCCTGGGCAATGAGCGAAACTCCGTCTCAAAAAATAAAAATAAAAAAATAACACCCCAGTCTTCCCTTTGTTCTCTGGGACGTACCTCCATTTTACACCAAATGCTGCATTTCCCCAGTTTGCAAATTGTTCACTGAAATAAAGTCTCTTTCCTCCAAATTCAAGATAGCCTTTGTTCGCAGGAGTTGGTTTGGAGAAGTCAAAAGTTATACGCAGATTTTCAACTGTGCCAGGTGTTGGCACCCCTAATCTCTGCGTTGTTCAAGGGTCAACTCTATTACAAACACACAGAGGCACTATTGGGTATCTGGTTAAGTTCAGTGTTACCCTGGGATGCCGACTTTATATGATAAAGACAGGTCAAGAATATTTGCTTTAAGATGAGGAGTATTTTATATAGGCCAGTTGCTTCTGCATCCCTAAACAGTGCTCTCAGAAGAAAAAAGGAACCTCGGACTGAAAGATGACTTTTCCCTTTGGGCATGGTTCACTGGGCACTGAAACTGAACGGAATCTTTAAAAGTTTCACAGACAAGGTATATTCATCTCGTTATTTGCTGTCAATGCTTATCTTGAGAAATTGCAAAGCAACCTAGGGATCCTCTTGCATTAAATTACATTTTCCCAAGGATGAAGCTTAATTATATTCAGTCGCCTTGGATAAGCACATATGAAGGAGGAATTTTTTTTTTTTTTTCTTTTTTTTTGAGACAGCATCTCGCTTTGTCACCCAGGCTGGAGTGCAGTGGTTTGATCTCAGCTCACTGCAACCTTCGCCTCCTGGCGGAGTGATCTTCCCACCTCAGCTTCCCAAGTAGCTGGGACTACAGGCACACACGACCGTGCTCGGCTAATTTTCAAATTTTTCTGTAGAAAAGGGGTCTCTATTGCCCAGACTGAGAAAAAATATTTTATGTAAGTGCTGATTAAATACCCAGGAAGCCACCATTCTGTCATGCCCTTAACTTCACAAAGTGTTGCTTTCCACTCTACCCCAGGGAAAAACACACCTAACATGGCAAGATTCATTGGCTACAGTTCAGCAAAACATTCTTGGATCCTTTAGGAGGAAAAATCTTACACAAACTGCACTTTAAGAATAAGGTTGTGCAGGATCTGGATTTAAAAAGAAAAAAAAAAGGATAAGGAAGAAGTTTTATGGGACCTAAATTTCATGTCAATAGCCCTTTGAATCTCTGGCTTTACGATGAATGCAACTTATCCAGGGAATGCTTCTCTTTGAAGATGTGTTTTATGCCACTGTGACCCTAGAAGAAAGATACCAAATTATTTGAACTCTGATGCAAAAGGCATATAATCTGTATCCTGCTGGTTCTGGTTCTAATAGTTAAAATGATGCATTAAAGGATTATAAGTGATTTAATCAAGAATATGTCTATTCTCATTTTAAATTAGCTTGCATTTTCTTTAAGTATATGTGAAATCACTGAGTTATTACACACTGCAAATATAAACAAGTTTGTACCTGCCTGATTTTGAAGACCATAATCCAAATGTTCTTTCCATTTTCTGTATTGTAATTTAGTCTGTGATTGAACACACATTTTTATCCTACATGTTCCATCTAATATTGTTAATATGTAACATCCAGATAAATTCAGAAGATACAAACTACAACCCTTGTACTAAGAAAAGTGTGAAACAGACTATCTTTTAACATGAAGTATGATATATGCTTTTGCTCTACTGTAAGCTGAAGCACATGTTTACAGGCCAAAGCTTGTTTAAAATTATTTCAGAACCAAGTGTGAACATGCCATACAGAACTTAATATAGTGTACTCTAATTTTTCTCAATTTGACAAAAAATGGACAGAAAGCAAAATGAAAAAAAAATTTATTTCCTCAGTGTTTTATCCACTGTCAATACTGTATTTTTGATGCAATATATTTGCCAAAAAAACTCAGCCTTTATTTTCCATTATAAACAACTACAATATTTACAAGCTGTTCAGAATAACACTCAGACACACACACAGTCACAGACACACGTAAGTACATATGTCCTTATCTCTGGTTTATGCTGAATGCTGGTAAAGGCCATGAACTTTCCAGAGCCCATGATCAGAAAAGGAAAACCCATTTTCCTTTCTTACGTTCACTTTCCTAGAATCATTTTCAATATTCCTCCTTCCATTTCCTCATGCTGAGCTCATTGCCAGACTTGTATAGGGTTAATCAGTTTTTACATTTTACTTTTACTTAAACCACAAGCTTTTGAAAAGCATAAGCAGACATGATCCCCCCACCCATTTCTATTATTTTGGTTGTAGAATCAAGCTTCATATATAAAAAGTCTTGTTCAATCACAAGTACACTAAACCCAAGAGTCATCTGGAGCAGCCATCTTATGCTCTATTACTACTCTGCTCTGAATTCCGGGGCACCACCTCATTGTGCAGGTAACACCCAGGAATTCATCCCCATCACAGTGTTAGATGACCTTTGTTCCTTTCTAGCTTGGCTCCACTGAATCATAAATTGTCAGGTACAGAGCTGAGGCATAAGAAAAAAGGTGTAACCCTATATAATAGGTATAAGTCTTAGAACGGAGTTGTCATATAACTTTGTGGTGACGATCAGCTCTAGTTCCACCAAACAATGTGAGGTTGATTCCATAAAATGGCAGATAATGAAATTCAACTCACAAATGTAAGTTATTTATCTTAATTCAGAAAGAGTATGTGGCTTGTAGGCAATAAACTGTTATACATAATTCTTGACAGATGACTCTGGTGAGGTGATTCAAAGAAGAAAATATACTTCTGTTTCAAGCACTTACTCCACTCATATCCTACCTGATTTATTTGTATAATAATTAATTCCTTTCCAATTGCAATTCTTCCTAGACATTTAACAAGTAAAAATAAGACGGACTGGGTGCATATCAACCAAATTAAGAAAAAAAAGATAAATGAAGAAAAGGATTGGCTTTTTAATACTTATTTTTAAAAAGCCACATTCAATGCAATATTAGAATTATGCTGTCCCAATGCATGGTAGTATCTAATTTTCTTCTTCCTCAACACCAATAAAGCAATATCCACATAAGACTGAAACAGAATGTCCAAAGTCCATTAGCAAGTTCCATGTACCACATAAGGCTTGACTGACGTTATTCTCTCCACTAATCTTTGAATTAAAGGAAAAGCCTCTAGAATAAAAAGGGACATTTTATACCTTATCTAAACCATGTATCCTATCAAAAGAGAAAATTAACTGGGTCTGTTTCCAAAGTAACTTTATATGATTACATTACACAGAAAAAGAATACAAATGAATAATGAGGACTTAAAAAACAAACCACACACACACCCCAGAAAAGGCTTTGTCCATATTCATGAAAAATTAATTAAAATAAATATACATGAAATTAACAATCTGGACAGCAGTTTATAGTTAAGTAGCTAGTAAATACAAGTTCAAATAATTCTGACAAAATCATTATTACCTTTTTCTCAAGTCACATATTTATTTAGGCGGAAAAATGCTTGAAAGCTAGCTATGCGAAAAGGACATTTTTAGACACTGGGTGAATCTTCAGCTTAAAAGGCCCAGTGCTGGATGAATGACTCACAACAGCAATCCACCAAATGCAGAGCTGCTAAGCAGAGGCAGAAGGATGCTACTCAGAAGCACAGAGGAATTTATCAAGGCTAAGCTAACCTTGCGGAAAAATGTGAGGCTGAGTTTTATATTTTGGTATGTGATCGAAAAATAAACTCATTCAGAAAGAAAAACACATCTTCTTACTAGGTTTCCTACACAAAAACTTATATTTTCATTGCCTGACATTTAGTATACAGAGTAATTCTCCACATCTCACTTAGGATACAAACATTGTCTGACTCCTTCTGTTTTAAGAATTAGAAGTATTTCAGATATACTTGAAATATTTTCCAAAATACTTCAAATCTAATAGAAATAGATTATCATCCTCCAGTAACAAAGTCAAAAAAGGAAGAACACTGGTTAAATTTGTCCACTCATTTCCTAAAAGGTAATCTCTTAAAAAATATACATACAGCCTCACCACTTACTCTTCCAAGTTCCTTAAATATCACCATCTTATGTTAATCTAGATTCTTGGAAAAATTAAAGTTCTTTACCAAAAGTCAACATTAAAGTTTTATCCAGTGTTGAAACTGGTGAAAAAGAGAGTTCATACCAAGGTATAAGTTGGAAGATTAACCAAAAGCTTAGTGAGGAGTTAAAAAATGTTTTTTTGCCACTGAATGAAAGAAATAAAGGAAAAAAAGGCAACAATTTATAACTCATTCCATGATTACCTTTCTCTCAAAAGAGGAGGTGGGAGAAGAATTAAACAAGATAAAACAAAGATTTCAATCGTACAATTCCATTAAAAGGAAATGAATAAAAAAGCTAGTATTTTAGTTACATCTTTTAACTTTCAAATTATGGAAATCAAAGCATTGGCAATTTATAAGCTAAAGACATTAATGTATGCTGAAGTCTTGTACATAACTGAAAAGAGTTAAGCAGATAATCTAAACGAGTCACTTACTATTCTCTGGGGGGTGAGGGGTGAGGCAGGAACAAGAATTTATGATCAATTTAGTTAACACAAGTATGTTTATTTCCATATAATAATTTAGATCAAATTATTCTTAAGAATGAATCTTTCTTCAATTATCACCATTTCCCCGATGCAATTACTAGAAAAGTATTATGATTTTTAAAAGGTTGTCAGTTTTAGACTCTTAAGAAAAACAACAGGGCTTCTCTCAGGTTCTAATTTATAAACTCACTAAAGAATTATATGTTAACAAAATTCAACTTGTTTTGAGAAAAATATATACCAATTGTTACCCAAAATCAAAACCCAACATATATGTTCCATATAAAATCTAGTCTTGCATTTGAAATCTGACTTTTTTCAGAGTACGTGATGTGTTTAAATTTTTTTTTGGAGGAGGGCTAGAAATTAAAACATTCTAGCCCTTCTGATTAAATCATGTAAAGGTCAGATTTTTTTTCTGTGTGGGAAAATGAATTATCTTCCATCTAAGATTGAAAAGCCTCTACTTATCTCTTATCTAGGCAATGACCATGAAAAGATCATATTCACTTCAGGAAGGGAACAAGCAGCAGGGAACATAGTTCCTTTCAGAAGATTTTAAAAATATATGTATATAGAGAAATAGATTATAAATTCAGTTTCAGAAAAAAACCTTCCAAAACCGAAAACAACACTAAACTTCAATGGCATACTGTAGATCTGCCAAAATGAGGCAAATGCAGAATATAATGACAGTATCAGAAAAATACATTTTTAAATGGTCAATTTAGAAAGGGTACCTTTGTACAAAGGTTCAGTAAATCATTTCACAAGTATTTTTAAACAGTAAATTTTGTAAAGTGTGAAGTCTATGGAAATGTCAACACAAGGCACATTAGGTTCTGGATGACCACAGAAGTTTAAAATTAGAAAAAGGGAAAATAAATAGGTTTTAAGGTGGAAATGCAGTAAGATTTGTATGTTCACTATTTACTTTCTTAGTTTTCATTCCTTCTACTGTAATGTTATGCTATAATGTGAGATCTACATCAGAATTAGTAGGAAAAACAGCTTCTCTCTTCTGTCACCTCCACAAAAGATACTTTAAATCTGTACTGTCTAATAGAGTAACCACTACTTACATGTAGCTACTGAGTACCTGAAATATGGCTAATGACCTATGATGAAATAGTAATACTTTGACTATACTGGATTAAACAAAATGTGTCATTAAAATTAATTTTACCTGTTTCTTTCAATGTTCTGTTCACAAGGGGTAGAAAGATGGCTGCTCCTAAATGCTCAGAGGAGATGTACACTTTTCTTTGGAGTTTCACACCAAAAGGGAAAATTTTATCAAGGATTTAAAAAAATGCTAAATTTGCAAATTAAATCTAAATTGAAGTTCCCATATCACCCAATTGTAAATATGAGTAATATATTTCCCTGAATATACACTTTAAAAAAAAATAAAATTTAAGTTATGACACAACATATGAATTAAGTCAATTTCACAGTTATAAATATTTCAATTTACAGCTACACACTATAAATTACAAGAAATAAAATTCAAGTAACAGAAAAAGAGGGGAAAAATAAAAAGCAAAATTATTAAAGAAGGATTTAATAACAATAACTGCACCATTTGGATAATTTTATTTGAAAAAAATTTTACTTGATTAACTGAACTGCATGTGAGTAACTTCAAGAGCTAGAAACTCATAAATAAAAGGCAATTGAGCCTTTCTTTAAATTCCTGGACATTCATCTGCTTCTTAAATAAAAGTGTTTTCTTCCCAGAAGCACGCCCAGCAGAGCTTGCCCTGGTGGAGAGAAGCAGAGCGCGTGGGCTCCTCTGAGATGTAGACACAGGAGCTGGCAGTGGTGTTCACACGACCGATCCGCTGACTATTGGCTCTGGGCAATGTCAATGATGAAGCTATGTATATCTTGAGATTCCATATTCACTTTAAAGAAAATATCCAATGTCCTGGCATGAAGTACACACTACTAACAGAAAAATGAGCAGCACAGTTCCTGCTACCTATGTTTATAAGGAAAGGGAAGGGGCTAATCCCAAAGGCAATTTAAATAATGGTATTTTATTTTTATATATAAATAAATGATCTGAGAAATCTCAGACTTTAGTGCATTGCTGTAAAAAATTAGTGCAGTTTTTTCATTAAAGTTTTTAGCGCTCAAGGAATAAGATAAATCTATGTCTGTTCATAGTCTCTTTCACTGTACATTAAACTTTTATACTGCTATAAGTCAAACGGAACATTTCTACACTTGTCTGTTTTTAAAAATTAAGGTAAATGAATTTCATGTTCTATGACAAAACATGGCAATTATTTTTGGCAAAGAAATTAGAAAAATATGAGATCATAGTTTAGAAATGAAGAGTTTGTTGATTTAAAGCATAGGCAATGCGTAGGAAAAACTTTTTTTAAGGATGTATTTTAACAGAACTTTATCCTTCATGCAAAATGTTTTCTCGGCAGCTAACTTAAAAAAATATTTCAGCTTTATTTGGGGATGGAGACAGTGACAGGAGTCAGGGTGAGGGGCAAAGGAGAGGCGCTTAACCAAGCTCATTCTGTTTTCAGTCTCTCCCACATAGGATCAAAGTGATACTTGCAGGCATCTTCTGCTCGCTCCTCTCTTTTTCCAATGCCTTGGAATTGAGAGGGATAAAGAAATGTCTTTATAAAACACTGGCTCACACTTCAGCCCCAAGTTCTAGTACCCCAGTTTCAATTACAGTCACATATTTATCATCAATCTGGACCAGAAGTACTGCCTTGTCGATGTGGGATCTAGTACCTGGATCTCTGCTGCAAGGCACCCATCGGTGAATCACCTAATGATTTAGAATAAAATAAGAAGTTAGTGCTGGAGACCTGGAATATACTCACAAACTCTTACCCTCACCTAGGATTAGTAGTAGCAATTTTGTCTGAAAATTATACATAAGTATAAAATCAGCTAAAACCATGCATCCAAGTGAGGCGGACTTCAAAAAAGGCAGAGCCCCAGACCGCTAGCTTGTAAAAGAACTTACATGGCCTTCCATGCCCTCCTGCGGACTCCAGTCTTTCCAGCTATTTCTCCCAGCTTTTAACCGAAGTCCTTCATCAGGCCACTGTAGCTCTTTCCTTTTAGATAGGTTGATCCCTTCCAGAATTTGACTGGGATCTACAATCTACATGGTAAATAAAAACATTTCCAATTCTTTTTTTTCTTGATGATGAAAAATTACATAATCTCAAACAAAATGTTTTTCACAGGACTCTGTGTCTCAAGTTATTTTTTAAATTCCTATAATGAAATTAAAAAAAAAATCTGAAGAGCTACCTATTGAATTCTTTTCAGTCTCTGGTAGACCTCACTGCAATGGCCATGTGACAATGGCTGAACAAGGAACATGTATCACCACCACAAAAACCATTTGCTTTCAGCTTTTAAGTTTGAAGCAATTTTTCCCCAACATTCAAAAATATTCTAGTCTTGAGACAAAGTGAGATAAGGTGTGTTTTCACAAGAGTCCTTCATTCAACAAATAAGAAATAAAAACCAATAAGCAACAAAAACAGCACAAGACCACCTCTGGGCTTACTTACTTGGACTCTGTAAATCACTTCTCCCTTTCTGGCATGTGAATTATTGGCAGGACTTAAAGTGTTGCCTGGCTGTGCATCAGTGGCACTGCTCTGACCTCCCTCTGTTGCAAGAAAGCCCACGAGAGTGTGATGTTTGCAGGCTGGGATGCTTTGGCTGGAGCTGCTGGAGGAAGGGAGGCCGTGCTGCACACAGGCCAGGCCACTCTGAACTGAGGGTTCCATTTGGTTCACCATCGACAGTCGGGATTGGATGGATGATGGCAAGTTTCGAAGCGATATCTGACTGGTGGAAGAGCGCCGACAAGGCACAAACCCAGTGGTGGACATCCGGAGGGACGAATGCCGGCTGCTGTAGCAGTAGGAAGACTGGCTGGCTACTGAGGCCCGGGCAGGAGACTGTCTGACCAGGCCCGATTGCACAGAGTGAGAGCTGTGGCTAGTGCCTAGGAGGAGAAACAGCAGCACTCACTCAAAGTAGAATGACTCAGACACAATACTTTTTTGCAGCTTCTAAGACTTTTTCCCCTAAGCAATTAATTGGTGAATTGATAGAACTTAATGTTTGTTCCTAAAACTTTTAAAGTTAAGAAAAGAAATATGTATCTGAGATCTGTTTTCTTCTGTGGTTTCTGTAATATATTTTTTATTTGCTAAAGTTTTTTAAAGTTCAAATTCTGGGGCATACGAAAGATATAATTAATAACTAAATATTTTACAGCAAATATCAGGACTTAAGATTGTAATAAATCCTAAAATATGTTTCACAGAAATATTTTAAAAGAACAAGAATACTTCCATAATATATCAGAAATGAAGTATCTCACGGAAATGAGAAGGTCAGAAGGATTTACTAAGAAATACTGCATTATCTCACTTGTGGAATCTGAAAAACCCAAACTCACAGAAGCAGAGAGCAGAATGGTGGTTGCCAGGGGCTGGGGAAGAGGAGGTGTTGATCAAAGGATCAAAATTCCAGTAAGTCAAGAGGAACAAGCTCTGGAGGTCTATTGTACAGCCTGGGAACTAGCGTTAATAATAATGTGTTGTATGCTTAAAAATTGCTGAGTAGCTCCTAAAATGTTCTTACCACAAAGAAATAAGTATATGAGGTGATGGATATGTTAACTAGCTTAATTTAATCATTTCACAATATATTCACATATCAAAACATGATGTTGTATACCATAAATACATATAATTTTTGTCAGTTAAAAAAGAGAAATATTTATTAAGGCCCTACTATGTGGCAAGCTCTATAACTACTATTTTTCAAAGTATAGTATTACTGCCCTTTCAACTTCTACCAAGGAAAAGCTACACTGCCTATAGAGAGACAGTGAATACCACGCACTACTAAATAGGAATGATCAGTGGCACTGAAAACCAGGTTCTTCTGCCTTTTTCAAGTGGCTTGATATAATTCTTCGGACTTGTCTTTTTCTTGACTTATAAGAGTAATGTAAAATTAATTACATTGAAAACATAGTTACATGTACTTTTTACCTGAAAAGAAAAAGAGCTCATCAAGGTAAGAACAAAAAGTACATTTAAAGAACACTGAAAGTTTTAGGTTTTCACTCAGAAGCAAAAAAAGAACATCCAAAATGTTGATCTAACAGGTCTCTTCACTTAAATCCCATTGGAATATATCTTTAAATTTAATAAATGTCTTTAAATTTAATAAATGTCTTTAAATTTAAGTAAATGTCTTAGAACTTTATCTGATTCATGTGAAGCAATCAGGGGGGCAGTCGGGGAGAGGATCAACTTCTCCATCTGGCTGGATCAACTGCCCAGCCATATGGAAACAGTTGAGACCTTATTCCTTCTGCACACCAGGTGGATTGCGGATCTCATGTCAAAGGGAAATTAATAAAAGCATACTTTGAGGGCCTAGGGACAGGGAAAATTTTCTTAATTAGGACATAAAAAGTACTAATGACAAAATAAACGATTAGTAAGTTGTTCTCACTAAAATTAAGGACTTCTCATCAGAAGAAGGCAAGTAACTCTTCACAGTAGGAGAATGAAAAGACAAGGGACAGCATGGGAAAAGATATTTGTGGTACAGAAAACTGAAAGAGCTCAAATCCAGAATATAAAACACAAATCAATAAGAAAAAGATAACCAAATAGAAAAATAGGCAAAAGATGTAACTAGGCACTTTAGAAAGGGGAGCTGCTGATAAATTCATTAAAAACTTCCATTCTTAGGTATCAGAGTAATGCAAATTAAAAGAAGAAAATTAAAGACCACCCCTTCTCCTGCCACCCTGGAGCAAGCCTGGAGCAAGCAAGAGCAGAGGCAGGAACTGACAATCTTCAAACTTACTAATCATTTATTTTGTCATTAGTACTTTTTATGTGCTAATTAAGAAAACTGTCCCTGTCCCTAGGCCCTCAAAGTATGCTTTTATTAATTTCCCTTTGACATGAGATCTACAATCCACCTGGTATGCAGAAGGAATAAGGTTTCAACTGACTCCACATGGTTAAAAACAAAACAAAACCTTTCTGGAAAGATTTTTGGTATTATATATCAAGAGTCTTATTCTCATAAGCTTTGGCCTAGTGATTTCATTTTTAAAGTCTCTGACCGATGAAAATAATAAATGATTACAAAGACTTATATACAAAGATCATTACAACATTATGTTAGAAGAAAAACCAAGTCATTGTCCAACAGGGGAGAAGTTGATTATAATAGTTAAATATTGTTAGCCTTTAAAAATTATATTTTCAGCTGGGCATGGTGGCTCATGCCTGTAATCTCAGTACTTTGGGAGGCCAAGGCGGGCAGATCACAAGGTCAGGAGACCGAGACCATTCTGGCTAACATGGTGAAACCCCGTCTCTACTAAAAACACACACACAAAAAATTAGCTGGGCATGGTGGCATGCACCTGTAGGCCTGGCATGCACCTGTAGGCCCAGCTACTCAGGAGGCTGAGGCAGGAGAATGGTGTGAACCCAGGAGGTGGAGCCTGCAGTGAGCCGAGATCATACCACTGCACTCCAGCCTGGGCAACAGAGTGAGACTCCATTTCAAAAAATAAAAAATAATAAAAATAAAAATAAAAATTATATTTTCAAAGAATCCTTAATATACTAAAATGTTTACATTGAATTATCAAGTTTTAAAAGTATATATACAAATAAATATATATTTTATATATATAAAATAATATGAACAAATGGAATAATGTACAACTTGGAATAAAAAAAATTCTATTTCTGGGCCGGGCGTGGTGGCTCATGCCTGTAATCCCAGCACTTTGGGAGGCCGAAGTGGGCAGATCACGAGGTCAGGAGATCGAGACCATCCTGGCTAACACGGTGAAACCCTGTCTCTATTAAAATTCAAAAAATTAGCTGGGCGTGGTAGCGGGCGCCTGTAGTTCAAGCTACTCGGGAGGCTGAGGCAGGAGAATGGTGTGAACCCAGGAGGCAGAGCTTGCAGCGAGCCGAGATTGTGCCACTGCACTCCAGCCTGGGCACCAGAGCCAGACTCCGTCTCAAAAAAAAAATTCTATTTCTGAATTTCCAAGTAGATCACATATATATACTAATCAGCCTCTATGGCTAAGAAGCTAACGTTAGACATATAACTTTGTTTCATATTACCTAGTGTTGGAGGATAAGATGTGACAGGTGGGTGGAGTCCAGTTCCTGATCCCTGCCCAGGATTTGCAGTGCTTCCCTGGGACACGTTGCTGTGGGGATCATTGGCGGTAGTTGCGCTGTTACCAGTGCAGGAAGTCCCGCCTCCAGTATCAGAATCTTCAATATTGCCACCACTGTTACATCCAGCTCCGCAACCTTTCCTAAGCCTAGGAACAAATACCAAAGTAGGAAGCATTATCCCAAGATCCCAAGGAACAAAAAAACTCATTACGTTTTCAAAGAATGGCTTAATTAAGAACTATACCCATCATATTCACTGCCTCAAATCTTTTATAAACTCTATTATCTTTCCTGCACCATAATAAAGAACCATATATAACTCAGTTGTACCATTAAGATCATAGCTGGAAGTGGAATTTTTATTTATTTATTTATTTATTTTGGGGGGGGGGGCGGAGTCTTGCTCTGTCACCAGGCTGGAGTGCAGTGGTGCAATCTTGGCTCACTGCAACCTCGACCTCCCGGTTCAAATGATTCTCCTGCCTCAGCCTCCTGAGTAGCTGGGACTAGAGGTGCCCGCTACCATGCCCAGCTAATTTTTGTATTTTTAATAGAGACGGTGTTTCATCATGTTAGCCAGGATGGTCTCGATCTCTTGACCTTGTGATCTGCCCGCCTCAGCCCCCCAAAGTGCTGGGATTACAGGCGTAAGCCACCGCGCCAGGCCTGGAAACAGAATTCTTACCAGTGCCAACGTCTGTTCAGTGACTCTGAAGTATGTAACCCCTGAAAACCTAATTCATTTATACTGTTAATATACTACACTTGAAGAGAGGTGCTGAAATCATTTTTTCCTCTTTTTAAAAAATGGAGAGTGACTAAGCAAACAAGGACAATTGGGCACTCTATCTCTATGCCATTTGTCTTAGGGGGAAAGAACCTCTTTAAGGTATCCAGCATATTAGATCTTTTTTGGAAAGAAAATTTCTTTGAACACTCCCCTGGCTTATATTGTGCCTTCTGTTTGGGCAGAGATTGAACATTTGAGAGTTTGCTAATTTAATTGCCAGATTTGGTTTTCTTAAGCTATATTTAAGAATCTGAACAACACTTATGTTCTGCAATATTTCTTCATCATCCAAACTATGATGTTCCTACACCAGACATCATAATTTACTAGACAAAAGACAAAGAAAAAACATCATGTGAATATCTGAAAACACTGTAAATTTCAGATCTGAGTGAGAATGTATTGTTAAAAAGTCAGTAGTATCTCTGTATTGCCATCAAGTCTCAATGTGTTGAGAGTGCTCCCCCTAGTGTTGGAACAGAATGGTAAATCAGAAAAAGTAATCAACTTGCATGTTATGTTTTTCTCTTAATTTTCCGTTTGTATAGAAAAAATATCCAAATATTCTAATAGTGGTAATATAAAATAGAAAGTTAAAAAAAATTAAACAAAGGGTATTTTCCAAGATTCTACCAAGTAACAGAGCAATGGTTCTTAAACCACAGTTATACATCATATTTATCTAATAAGATTTTGAAGGTAAGAATGCTCAGATTCTACTTCTTGAAGTTAAGAAATAATGGGTTCATATTGTACCATGGCATCTGTACTTTTTTCTACAAGCTTCCCAGGTGATGCACACTGCCTAGATTGATAGGGTCAGGAATACACCAGCACTGAATAATGCAACCCCTTGGCTCACCTGTGCCAGGTTGACACTATGAAGTTCCTGATATTTCCCAAGCTGATAGGACCCCCAAGAATGTCTTTAAGCTGTTCGTGGCTGTCAGAGTAAGAAGTTGTCAGGGGTGAGACAAAGATTGGGTAGCCAATAGGTTGATCACAGGATGAGTTTATCATGTTTCTCAGGGCTTGCTTTGCATTTTGGATGCTACCTCTCTCTGGGTTACGGTTACGTAGAAAAACAAGCTCCTGCTGTTGCCCTGCCCAAAGACCCCGGACACATTCCTTATTCACCTGAAAACCAGAACACAAGGGAATTAGGTTAAGGGGCCAAGAATAAAATTCACAGAAACAGAAGAGCAGAAATGGGAGGAATACAAAAGACATTATGATAACCAGTTGTGAAAAGCAGGGAACAAATATAAGTAGGTCACGTTTAAATAGGAGGTAATCAATTTCCCTTTGTCATTAGCAGATTGCTAAATAATAAGTATCTACAGAGCTCTTTCTTCATGCTCTGTCTTTAAAGTATTAAGTAAAATGAAGTCAATTTAGTTTTTTAAATTGGCAGAGCACTGATAAATAGGATAATAGGTATCTTTTATAGAAATGAGAGATAAATATTTAGAGTTGAAAGAATGTTTATGACATTTGTGGGCTGATTAATGTAAATTAAAAAATAACTATAAACTATCAAAATTTCAGAAATTAAGTGTCTTAAAGCCCTGAGATGTTTAAAAAAACAAACAAACAAGAAAAAGTTAGAAAGAACTATTTAACTTCTGATCTCTATTAAGTACATGGTATGCTATCATTTTGCAACCTAGGAATCATATTATATTAGCAATATGGTGCTGACTTTTTAAAAAGAAATGCTGCTCAAATTGCATATATAAAAGATACAAGACCTGCCATTTAATGGATAAAAGACTGTCAAAACTGAAATAACCAAAAATTTTAAGGCTTTATGGCACATGAGAAACTTTCAGAGGACAGAATAAAGTACTGAAAAAAATAAGTCAAATCAAGTGCTCATAAACAAGAAAGACTAATGTAATATCGTCATTACTTTTTTTTTCTGTGAAAAAACTTTAAATCACTTTTTAAAAGTTTACATAAAGGCTGGGCGCGGTGGCTCACACCTGTAATTGTACAGCTTTGGGAGGCTGAGTCAGGTGGATCACTGGAGCCCAGGAGTGTGAGACCAGCCAGGGCAACATGGCAAAACCCCATCTCTACAAAAAACGCAAAAATTAGCTGGACATGGTGGTGCATGCCTGTAGTCCCAGCTTCTCGACAGGCTGAGGTGGAGGATCACCTGAGCCGAGGGAGGTCAAGAGCCTGCAGTTAGTCATGATCATGCCACTGCATTCCAGCCTGGGCCACAAAGTGAGACTCTGTCTTAAAAAAATAAAAAATAAAAAATAAAAGTTTAAATCAAGTTATTCAACTTTTAATTTTTGGACACAAATAAATACCTCAAACACTTACTTTAATGACCCTGAAGCTCAGGTAGCGTCTGTTGAGCATGATGATTTTATACTCATTGGTGCCATCATCCATGACATGCCGCAGAGCAAGCAAGGAGGGAGAGTTGGCAAGTACTGCACTCCGCCACGCAGGGTCCCCTTCATGGGCTATTACGAGGTTTTTCTCATGAGATACTATGGCTTCATACAGCACAGTAGGGTCATCATATTCATCTGGAGAAGTAAAATGATCCTAAATACAAAAATAATATATAAATTTTTAAAGGAAAATAAGAGAACTGATAACTTCTACAGTTACTAAGTGAAAGTTCTTAAAAACTAGTTTAATATGAATACTTCAACACATGTTAATATTAGAGATAAATTATAGATTCTCAATCATAACTGGGTTAGGAATTAGCTCATTACTGCTATAATATTTTGGTAAATTCCTCAATCCAACCCTCTCCTCTAAGTTCCAGATGAATAAATATCATTTCTGGTTTTTATGTGTTTTGTTTTTCTCTTTCAAGTTGGTTTTTCATATCTTTGCTCATGTTTTTTTTCTGTTGAAGGATTACGTCACTATTAGCCAAGGAAGGCTAAAACCATATAAAAGGTCTCTATATTGTGTTTCTTTTTAACTAGGTATTTTTCGTATAAAGTCATATCTCTAAAATGGGTTCTAATATACCACTTTATCCTGCCTCTCATCTAGTTAAGATACAGCTCCAATCTATGAGCTTTGATCACAGATCTGCGGTCCTAGTCCTAGAGAAGTTGGTAAAGTTTTCTCGGAAAAGCCTCTTGGTCTTAATAACTACTCATTCATTTGATAGTTATTCAGTATTTACCATGTACAAGACTCTATGGCAGGCAGCATAGATGAAACAAAGAAGATACGAAATGTATCTCCCTATTATAAAACCCACACATTAACAGGGACAGGACATATACTGAAACAACCATAATATAAATCTGTAGTTTTGAAATGGTATATTAAAGAAATGTAAATATTATAGGCTGCTTTCATGCTTATAGTTGGGAGGTTGACAAATTTCTGTATCCAGGTAAAGTAATCCATTTGCACTCAAGTCAACTGACCAGAATTTGTGCTATGTGAAAGGAGAAGAGGGAGAGTAAGAGATCTATCTTAAGGATAGAGCCTGTTAGCTGGGGGGTTGAGATATGTGAGATAATACTGTACACATAAATAATGCTTCACAATATAAAATGTTCTACACTATTTCACTGGAATCTTACCACAATCTTGTCAAGTAGGTTGGGTTGATAATACCTGCATTTTTGATGTTTAAAAATTGAAGCTTAAAGATGCTTAATTGCTTCCTAAGTTTAGGAAGTTAGTAAATGCCAGGCAGAAGATTTTGGACCTTGAAGACTGGTATTCTGGAATAACTCAGTCAGACAAAATAAAGAAAAAAGAATAAAAGAAATGAACAGAGTCTTTGAGGAATATGGGATTATGAAAAGCAACCAAACTTACCAATTAATGACATTCCTGAGAGAGGAGGTGGAAAAGTAAACAACCTGAAAAACATGTTTGAGGGAATAACTCAAGAGCATTTCCCTAATCTTGCTAGAAAGGTAGACATCCAGGTACAAGAAATCTGAGAACAGCTGTGAGATACTATACAAAATGAACATAACGAGGCATACAATCACCAGGGTGTCCAAGGTCAATACTAAAGAAAAACTCTTAAAGATCAGATCACATACAAAGGAAATGCCATCAGGTTAATAGTAAACTTCTCAGAAGAAACTTTATAAGCCAGAAGAGATTGGGGCCTGTTTTCAGCATTCTTAAAGAAATTCCAACCAAGAATCTCACATCCTGCCAAACTAAGCTTCATAACTGAAGGAGAAACAAAATCTTTTCCAGACAAACAAGTGCTAAGGAAATTTGTTACCACTTGACCAGCCTTACGAGAGATCCTTAAGGGAGCT
Organism: Macaca fascicularis; assembly: GCF_037993035.2. Classification (NCBI taxonomy): domain Eukaryota; kingdom Metazoa; phylum Chordata; class Mammalia; order Primates; family Cercopithecidae; genus Macaca; species Macaca fascicularis. Next base: position 138,978,394 of record NC_088381.1, on the reverse strand, counting down.
CCAAACATGGAAACAAATAATACCTGCTACCAGAAAAATACACTAAGAACACAGCCCACAGACCCTATAAAGCAACCACACAGTAGAACTATGAAGTAACCAGCTAACAACTTCATGATAGGACCAAAACCTCACATATCAATATTAACCTTGAATATAACACCCTACTTAAAAGACACAGAGTTGCAAGGTGGATTAAAAAAAAAAAAAAGATTCATTTGTCTGGTATCTTCAAGAGACCCATCTCACATGCAATGACACTCATAGGTGCAAAGTAAAGGGGTGGAGAAAGATTTATCATGCAAACAAACAAAACAAAAGAGCAGGGGTCACTATTGCTACATCAGATAAAATAGATTTTAACAACAGTAAAAATGAGCACAAAAGGTCATTACATAATGACAGAGGGTTCAATTTAACAAGAAGATATAACTATCTTACATATATACGCACCCAACATTGGAGCAACCAGATTCATAAAACAAGGTTTTCTCGGCCTACAAAAAGACTTAGCCACAATAGTAATAGTAGGGGACTTCAATACCCCACTGACAGTGTTAGATCATTAAGGCAAAAAACTAACAAAGAAATTCTAGACTTAAATTTGACACTTGGCAGCCAACTGAATCTAATAGAAATCTACAGAATACTCCACCCATCAATCACAGACTACACATTATTTTTATCTGCACATAGAACATACCCTATGACTGACCACATGCCTGGCCATAAAGCAAGTTTCAATAAATTAAAAAAATCAAAATAAAAGTAACCATACTCTTGGACCACAGTGGAATAAAAACAGAAATCAATACCAAGAAGATCTCTCAAAACCACACAATTACATGGGAATTAAACAACTTTCTTGTGAATGACTTTTGCGTAAAAAAATGAAGTTAAAGCAGAAATTAAAAAAATTCTTTGAAACAAATGAAAACAGAGATACAACATGCCAAAATCTCCAGGATGCAGCATCTATGACAAACCTACAGCCATCATACTGAATGGGAAAAAGGTGGAAGCATCTCCCTTGAGAACCAGAACAAAACAAGGATGTCCACTCTCACCACTCCTATTCAACACAGTACCAGAAGTCCTACCCATAGCAATTAGACAGGGGGCAAAAAAAAGGCAAGCTAATCGGAAAATAAGTCAAAGTATCTCTCTTTGCTGCTGATATGATTCTATACCTAGAGAAGCGAGAAGACTCTGCCAAAAGGCTCCTGGAACTGATAAATGACTTCAATCAAGTTTCAGCATACAAAATCAGTGTACTAAAATCAGCAGCATTTCTATTAATCAATAATATTCAAGCCAAGAACCTGGAACTGTTGACTTCAATCAAGTTTCAGCATACAACATCAGTGTACTAAAATCAGTAGCATTTCTATTAATCAATAATATTCAAGCTGAGAAGCAAATCAATAATGCAATCCCATCTACAATGCACTCACACACACACACACACACACACGAATACATCTAACCAAGGAGGTGAAAGATCTCTACAAAGAGAACTACAAAACACTGCTGAAGGAAATCAGACGTGACACAAATGGAAAAACATTCCATGCTTACGGACTGGATGAATCAATACTGTTAAAATGGCCATACTGCCCAAGGCAATCTACAGCTTTAATGCCACTCCTATCAAGCTACCAATGTAATTTTTCACAGAATTAGAAAAAGCTTCTAAAATTATATAGAACCAAAAAAGGAGCCTGAACAGCCAAAACAATTATAAGTAAAAAGAACAAAGCCAGAGGTATCACATTACCTGACTTCAAATTTTAAGGCTACGGTGACGAAAATAGCACGGTACTGGTAAGAGACAGACACACAGACCAATGGAACAGAATGAAGAACCCAGAAATAAAGCTGTACACCCACAGCCATCTGAGCTTCAACAAAGTTTTGAAAAAATACACAATGGAGAAAGGACTCCCTATTCAATAAATGGTGCTAGGGTAGCTGGCTAGCCACATGCAGAACAATGAAACCAGACTCCTACCTTTTACCATATACAAATATTAACACAAGATGGAATGGATTAAAGATTTAAATGTAAGACCTTAAAATATAAGAATCCTAGAAGACAATCTAGAAAACACCATGCTGGACATCAGCTTTGGGAAATAATTTATGACTAAGTCCTAAAAGCAATTGCAACGAAACCAAAAACTGACAAGTGAGACTTAATTAAACTGAAGAGCTTCTGCACAGGAAAAGAAGCTGTCAACAGAGTAAACTGACAACCTACAGGATGGGAGAAACTATTCACAAACTATGCATCCAACAAAGGTCTAATACCCAGAATCTATAAGGAACTTAATTCAATAAGCAAAAAACAACCCCATTAAAAAGTGGGCAAAAGACAAGAACAGATACTTCTCAAAATAAGACATACAAGCAGCAAACAAATGTGAAAAAAATGCTCAACAACATGAATCATCAAAGAAATGCAAATCAAAACCACCATCTCACACCAGTCAGAAAGACTATTATTAAAAAGTCAAAAAACAAGAGAGGCTGGCAAAGCTGAGGAGAAAAGGGAATGCTTATACACTGTTGAAATGCAAGTTAGTTCAGTCACTGTGGAACGCAGTTGGAGACTTCTCAAAGAAACATAACTACCATTTGACCCAGCAATCCCATTACTGGGTATAAATCCAAAAAAAAATAAATTGTTCTACCAAAAATACACATATACTCTTATGTTCATTGCAACACTATCCACAATAGCAAAGATGCAGAATCAACCTAGGTCCTTATCAATGGTAAATCTGATAAAGGAAATAAGGACTACTATGCAGCCATAAAAAAGAATTAAGTCACTTCCCTTTGCAGCAATATGGATGTGGATGGAGGCCATTATCCTAAGCAAATTAGGGTAATTCTTAGAAGGTACCTCTCTTCTAGGAATTGCCTTCAGCTAATGGAGCTACCTGGGTAGGAAACGCCAGTGTTGGGGGTGGGGAGGGGTACATCCTTCTCTGTATGGGATGAGAAGTAAGGAAGTACACAGCATAACTTCTGGAGATACTGCTAACTCCAGAGCTGCTTCTAGAATCCAGCTAAGGCTAGAATTCAGCTAAAACACATTTTGCTGAGCTGCTTCCCTTTTTCCATCCCACTTCTAACACTTCTTTACAAACATTTCTTGAGTGCACCCCTCAATTAATCTCTTGCACAAGAATCTTGGACTCTAACCTGTTTTTAGACCACTTGATCTAAGATAGCATTCATAATATACTGATAAGCAGTTCTTAACTTCCGTATATCATACACCAACTCTCCTAATTTTTATTTTAAATACTGAGTTCATATTTTCCTATACAAGCAGACAGTCAGATGTCATCTGATACACTATCTTTTAGCAAATAGTTCTACTAGGTAAGGAATGCCATCTTTGTAGAGTAGTATTTTTACAATTACTTGAATGAAAAATAAAAGTCCAGACATAAGCAGTAACATTTTTTTCTACTTTTTTTTTTGGAGACAGGATCTCACTTTGTCACCCAGGCTGGAGTGCAGCGGCGTGATCATACCTCACTGCAACCTTGACCTCCTTTGCTCAAGCAATCCTCTCACCTTAACCTCCTAAGTACAGACACACGCCCCCATGCCCAGCTCATTTTTTTTTTTTCTTTTGAGACGGAGTCTAGCTCTGTCTCCAGGCTGGAGTTCAGTGGCACAATCTCAACTGACTGCAGCCTCCTAGGTTCGAGTGATTCTCCTGCCTCAGTCTCCCAAGTAGCTGGGATTAAAGGCACACACCGCCACATCCAGCTAATTATTGTATTTTTAGTAGAGATGGGGTTTCACCTTGTTGGCTGGGATGGTCTCGATCTCCTGACCTCGTGATCCACCCACCTTGGCCTCCCAAAGTGTTGGGATTATAGGCATGAGCCACTGTACCCAGCCCAGCTAATTTTTAAAAAATTTTTTTGTAGAGACAGGGTCTTCCTATGTTGCCCAGGGTGATCTCAAACATCTGAGCTCAAGCGATCCTCCTCCTGCCTCAGCCTCCCAAGGTGCTGGGATTACAGGCATAAGCTACTATGCCTGGCCAATAATCACATTCTTAAGAAAATGAACAAAATGCTGGAAATTATCAGGCATGCCCAAAGTGGAAAATGTTTCATCTTGTTTAAATATCTCTTCACTGGCTTTAAAATGCTTGAATAAATATGTAAAGTTCTACGTACACTGAAAACTGTGAGGTGCCTCTGTATGTGGTGATTTGGAAAGATGTCTATGTCATATTAAATGAAAAAAATAGCATGTTACAATTAATTTGCATAGCAAAATTACATTTTTAAAAAGGAGCATATCACACACATAGATGAAAATGTATGTGCTTAGAAGAAATCTGAAAAGATACATCAAATTACTGGCAGTGATTGCTTCTTGGGGATACTGTACAATAATATGGAGTGATGGAAAGATGTTTATTATTGAGCAATGTTTACTTTTTAAGAATATTCAAGAGACATTATCAGTTTTACTGGTAAAAGTTTTCAGAAGAATTTTAGAAATATACTTGAGATGTTATAAGCAGATGCACAGGATACACTTTTTTAGAGCAATGAAACTCATTCATTAAACATCTACAGTCCACTGTCCCAAGCAAGGAGAACATAAAGATTAATAAGAAATTATTCCTGTCCTCGAGGATATCACAGACCGTAACATTTTTGGCACATAGCATATGTAAACTCATTTGGATTTTGATTGGTTTATTTTAGTTCTAACAACTATGTAATCCTCAAAGAGTGCTAATAAAGGAAAATAAATAAGGAGGAAATATATTTTACAAAAGCAATTAGAGGACAAGAAAGAGAACAGATGAAAAAAGGAATTTGCTTAATCTGAGTTTTGGTTAATCTTCTTCTGCAAAACTGGGATTAAAATAACTTTCTGGGTTGTGGTGATTTAATGCATATGAAAGTACTGTGTACATGTGGGACGCTATACAATAGTAAATACTGTACAGATCATAACAGTTTCTTCTTGGGGTTTTTTTTTTAGAGACTAGGCGTTGCTTTGTCGCTCAGGCTGGGGTGCAGTGATGCAATCATAGCTCACTGTAACCTCAAACTCTTGGACTCAAGTGATCTCCCATCTCAGCCTCCCAAGTAGCTGGGACTAAAGGCATGCGATACCTTGCCTGGCTAATATTTCTGTTTCTTTTTTGCAGAGACGCAGTCCCGCTATGTTGACCAGGCTGGTCTCAAACTCCTGGACTCTAGAGATCCTCTCAACGGTGCTGGGATTATAGGCGTCAGGCACCACGTCCGGCATACCATAACAGTTTTAGTTACCAAAAAGTAAGCACATGTAATACATAAGGTTGGAGAGGGTAGGGAAAGAACTATAAAGAAAAAAGTCCAAAAACACCTATGAAGTACTAAAAGTACATCATCAAAGACTATGTCTGAAAGGCAAAGGTTAACAGAAATTTTGTATTTTCAGCTCTCTGGAAACAGAATCTTCTTAAAAGTCAAATAGAAATACAATTTACAACAAAATGCACCCATTTTAAGTGTACAGTTAGATGCATCTTGACAAATGTGCATACCCAGGTAACCACTGCTGCAATCCAGATATAGAGCATTTCCATCACCTCAAAAAGTTCCTTCCTGCCTCTGGCATTCACTCTCTAAACTCCAAGTAACCACTGATCTGCTGTTTGTTATTAGTTTCTTTTTATTGCTGAGTAATATTCTTTTGTGTGGATATACCATAATTTGTATGCCTGTCTGCTGATGGACATTTGAGTACTTTCCAGTTGGAGGTTATTACGAATAAAAACACTATAAACATTTGTGTTTAAGTCTTTGTGTAGACATATACAGTTGACCCTGGAACAACGCAGGGGTTGGGGTGCCTATCCCTATGCACTCTAAAATCCATGTATAACCTTTGACTCTTCAAAAAATGTTAACTACAAATACCTCACTGTTGACTGGAAGCCTTACCAATAACATAGTCAATTAACACATAGTTTGCATTTTACACATATTATATACTGTATTCTTACAATAATGTAAGCTAGAGAAAAGAAAATGTTATTAAGAAAATCATAAGGAAGAGAAAATATATTTACTGCTCATTAAGTAGAAGTGGATCATCATAAAGGTCTTCATCTTTGTCATCTCACATTTGGAATAGGCTGAGAAGGAGGAAGAGGAGGGGTTGGTCTTGCAGTCTCAGAGGTGGCAAAGGTGGAGGAGGTGGAAGGAGAGGGAAGAGAAGCAGGTACCCTTGGTGTAACTTTACCAAAAACCATTATACGTTTCTGACATTTTTCCTTTTTCATTTCTTTAAAAATGTTTCTATATAGTACCAATTCTTATTCTACCTTTTGCTTTAGTTTTAGTGTCCACATCACAGAAGGGTCCATGCTGTAAAATAAGTCAAAAATCAGTCTTGAATAATCCGAATCACTCTGCCAGACTATGTAAAGTCAGCTTGTTTTCTGGCACTGCTTCCTTGTGGTCCTCATCATCTGGTGCTGGCTTGGAAGCATTCATCTCCATAAAGTCATCTTCTGTTAATACTTCTAGTGTGGTGCTTAATACCTCTTGAATCCCTCCAAGAGCCACACCTTGTAATCCTTCATCCTCTACCTTTTTTTTTGCCATATCAACAATCTCTTTCATGATTTCCTTGATTGGCTCTGTCATAAATCCTGTGAAGTCATGTACAACATCTGGGCACAGTTTTCTCCAGCAGAAATGTATTATTTTGTGTTTGATGGCTTCCATGGCTTTTTCGATAACAGCAATGGCATCTTCAATGGTGTAATCTTTCTAGACTTTCATGATGTCTATCAGGGTTCTCTTCCATAGCACTGACAATCCTTTCCATTGAGTACCATGTGTAATGAGCCTTAAAGGTCTTTATTATAACCTGATCTGGAGGCTGAATTAGAGAAGTTGTTTGGAGGCAAGCAGACCACCTCCGCACCTTCGGTGTTGAACTCATGGGGTTCTGGGTGGCCACAGGCACTGTCCAATATCAAAAGAACTTTAAAAGAAGGTCCTTTACTGGCAAGGTACTTCCTGACTTCAGGGACAAAGCATTGGTGGAACCAAACCAGGAAGAGTTCTCTTTGTCTAGGCCTTGTTGTACAATCAAAATAGCAGTTGGTGCTTATCTTTTCCCTTCAAGGCTTAGGGGTCTGCGGCTTTATAGGTAAAGACAGTCCTGATCATAAACCCCTCTCTGCATTTGCACAAAACAGCAAACTTAGCTTACCCATTCCTGCCTTAAATTTTGGTGCTTGGTGCTCTTCCTTACTAAAAAGTGTCCTTTGTGGCTTCCCCACCCCCAACCCCCACTGCAGAATAGGGTACTTTCACCTGCATTAAAGATCTGTTCAGGCAGATATCATTTCCCCTCAATGATTTTCTTAATGGCATCTGGAACTCGTCTGCTGCCTCTTGGTTGGCAGAAGCTGCTTCTCCTGTTATCTTGACATTTTTAAAGCCAAAGCTCTTTCTAAAATTATCAAGCCATCCTTTGCTGGCATTAAATTTTCCAGCTTTAAATCCTTCACCTTCCCTATGCCTTAAGTTGCCATATAATGACTTCACTTTTGCTTGAACCATATTAGTGTTTTATAGGTATGCCTTTCTTATAGAAATCCTGCATCCAACATAAAAGCTCTATTTTCAACATGAGATGAAAATGTATTTTGTAAAATGTGCAAGGTTTTCCACCTGCTGGTGTAGTAACAGTGGAAGCTTCACAAATTTTTTTTTTCCACACTGGTCCTTAAGATGGATTTACTTATCTTGGAATGGTGGGCAACCACAGTTGCAGACCTCAATCTGTGGCACATATCAAGCAACTCAACCTTTCCTTTTAATGTCGTGACTTTTCTGTTTCATGGGGGCCCTTTCAGCATCACTAGTGGCGCTATGTATGGATCCCATGGTGTTATTTAAGGTTATGGTACTGCACTAAACACAATGAGAAATACAGGAGAACTGCAAGTGAGCTCTTTTTATTGAAATACACAATTTACTGGAAAGGCGAACTGCTCACACAGAGATGATCAGTGCCACACGGCGTTTTAAGCACATTCCCAACATTTGAGCTCACAGAAAAAGCAACAGAAGGTGACTATGACATTACTGTAGTGGTATAATATTAATATGTACCACAGTTAACTTTATGTAGTTACGATTTAATGCTGCATCTTTGTTTGTTTACATTTCTTTCAACTGCAGATGGTGCCACGTATAGTCTATAAGTGTTTTTGTAAGTTTTGATAAATTTTAACTTTTTATAATAGATTTCTGTGTGTTTTATGGTAGCAAATAATAAAATAAACCAGTATCTATGTGTATTTTATGCATTCATGACATACCTAAGTTTGTCTTATTTTATTGATAATTCTAGGCTTTGTAGTTCATCTTTTTCAAAGTGTTGTAAATTTCCAAAAAAGTTTCCAGTACATTTACTGAAAAAAAATCTGTGTATAAATGTAGCTATGCAGTTCAAACCAGTGTTGTTCAAGGATCAATTGTACTTTAATTCTCTTGTGTAAACATCTAGAAGTAGAATTGTTGGGTTGTAAGGTAGATGCATATATCCTTTCTTTTAGTATATGAGCCTATTGTTCACTTTTATGGATTTTCATGAGCACATGAACTTTGGCAATGACCAGTACTGATTTACACATCTAGATTTTCCTGCCTGAGAGATCCTCATAGACAACCTAATGTCTTGCTCAAAGTGATGATCAATAAATGGCTGTTGTTTGTGACTTTATAGGTCAATCTCCACCCTCCCAGAAGGTATATCAGAATTAAGGAACTTCTTCAGGTTGCATTACATTCTCCACCTCCTCTCCTCCCCTCATCCCTCCATGGTTCCTGGGTTCCAATTCTACATTCTCACCTCCCTGTTTATAAATGTTGTCAGTCCTGGGGCATCATCCTCAAACAGTATTCCATTTTTTCAAAGAGATTTTCAAATAATGTGTTCCTTATTAGTAATGTTCCTAAAGAATGTGAAGTTTTTAATTTAATTCCCACACTTTATATTATACTATAATGACTTGAAAAGTAAGTTACATTTTATTTGGGGGCAAAATATTCTATTATATTTGAGCACTGCAGATACACTTTAATGAGTCTTATCACGAAGTCTCTATCATCAGATCTGGTAACTACCATCCAGTGGAATGGAGGAACAAGTGCCAGTACTTAATTTCACAATATATTCTTGCAATCATCTAGGGCTTTAGAAATGCATTGTAGGGCCTCACTTTAATGTCATTACCCTATTAAGATATTTAGGTAAGCCTAAGTCTGTCCTAATCACCTATTATTCTATAAAACACATGGAATGAAATTCATCCTTCAGTAACAGCAGTACTTGTAACACTCCTGAAGTTTACTACACTACATTTAGAGTTGGCAAATATTCATACAGGGAATAGGCAGGAATTACAATGATATGAAGTCAAAATAAGTATTATGGAGACCAAGGACCTTTACTTATTTCATGCCTATATCTGTCACTCTCTAATGTTAATATTCAAATTTACTATTAGAAACATAGGTTCAGGTTTTAAAGATTTAATATATCTTGTCATGAAATCACATTTTTCTTTTATTCAGATCAGAATATTTCTCAAAAGGTTCCTAAGACACATAATTTGGAAGCTGATATGCTTTGGTTGTGTCCTCACCCAAATCTCATCTTGAATTGTAGTTCCCATAATCCCCACATGTCCTGGAAGGGAACCAGTGGGAGGTAATTGAATCATGGGAGCAGTTACCCCATGCTGCTGCTCTCGTGACAGTGAGTGAGTTCTCATGAGATCTGATGGTTTTATAAGGGGTTTTTTCCTCCTTTTGCTTGGCACTTCTCCTTGTTGCCACCATATGAAGAAGGATGTGTTTGCCTCCCCTTCCGCCATGACTGTAAGTTTCATGAGACCTCCCCACCCCTGTGGGACTGTGAGTCAATTAAACCTCTTTCCTTTATAAATTACCCAGTTTCGGGTATTCCTTACAGCGGCGTGAGAATGGACTAATACTGAAATCATGTGAAGAAGGATCAGTAAACACCAGTAATGAATTAGAAAAATCTCATCTTACCTGATGGAGTTTAATGGACATACGGATCCCAGGGACTACTACTTTTCTTAGCAATTCCATGTCAGCAAAGATCCATTCATCTCGAATTGAAGAAATACGGAAATCTCCTTTAAATAGGGCATGCAATCCATAGAGGAATGACTCTAAATTACTGTTAAGATTGGAGATAAAAGTTCACATGTTTTGACAAAGGTCTTCCATGACATTGATTCTTACATCTGCGTGTGCATCAGAATCACCTGGAGTGTTTTGAAAATACAGATTCCAGGAACTAATGTCAGAACCCTGAACCAGAATCACAAGAGATAGGGCCTGTCCGACCTGGGACCCTTATTTATGAACCACTGTAATAGTGAATCCATGAAAATAAACAACAGGCAAAGAGCCTATAGATTTGGTTAAAGTTAAAATAAATTAAGAAAAGCTTAATGGAAAACATGTAGTTATCACAGAAAAAATTCAAAATATGTGAAATTCTGATTCATTTGGATGTATATGTTAGGAAATTCAGTTTAGATTTAGAGTCTCCAAATCTACTACTATATTAGAAGTATAAATACCCTGGACAAAGACTGCAAGGAAATACGGAAAAATAGAAATGAATGAATTTGTTAGAAAAATAGATGTAAACAGGAGGAGGCCAATCAAAATTCATGGGTGGTTATATTTTAAAATTTCTTTAATTCATTATATTCTCGTTATCAGTGGCTACCCACACATGTGTGAATTTTAAAAACCAGTTCTGTTAACCAGTTAGGACAGCTCAACTATGTTCAAGAAGATGATGTATAGAAATATAAAATCTAAAAAGACTTTACAATAAATTAGCATAGAATACAGGCTTCCACGAAAAATGATTTCAGATTTAGGTAATACAGCTTCCCATACTCTCTTCCTCAGAACAGAAATGCCTTCTTTACCTGGACATATGATGGGATGCAGTCCCCAAAGCTCTCCGTCCCAGTACACAGAGTCCATAACAGAGAGTCACCAGGGATGAATCTTTGTCCACATCCAGTGGCTTTAAAAAACAAAAAAACATTTGTTATTAGAAAGGCATATAAGTATTTAACAAATCATAAATCTAATTAATATAGAGAAATGACAAAGAATTTTAAAAGTACATAATTTCTATCTCCTCAAAATAAACTTAATAAAACTGTATGAAATGAAGCATGAATGTGTATGGGGAGTTTCTTTGGAATCCTTAAATAAAATATAAAATTTCATAATAATGGAACATAATTAAAACAAAAAAAACTGACTCTATTATAAAATGTTAGGATTTTAGCTAAAGATTTCAAAGTACTTACTGGGATTATTGATACTACCCTCTCCTGAAAATACAATATTTCTATTTATTAGTTACTTATTTCTTTTTTTTTCTTAACTACTTATTTTTTACCATAACTTGACAAGCAGGCAATTAGTGGCAGATGAGTTAGCCTATTAGTGACTATAAACATAGTAAAGAAAATCAAGTTGATATTCACAAATATTGTTTCTCCTCAACCTTTTTATTTTTTAACAATTACATACTTTACAGTTGAAAGAAGCTGGTAACTGTCCTGTTTCTCCCTCTAAGAAAGTCGAAATAATAATCACTGATTACCTTACATAATACTAAAGAAAATCTTGGTAGCATCTCAGTTACCAAAAAACAATCCAGGGCAGTGCTTCTCAAAGTATAGTCCCAAGACCAACAGTATCAACATCACCTGGAAACTTGTTAGAAATGCAAATCTCTGGCCACTCCAGATCTCTGATATCAAATTCTAGAGATGGAGTCTAGCAGTCACTCTCCAGGTGATTCTAATCCATGCTAAAGGTGAAGAATCAATGATACAGGCTAATAATTAGCTTAATTATTCTAACTTTGCCAATGGTATTTATTTTTGGCTTTATAAACCATTAACTTATAAACACAATAGGGGAACAGTCTAAGATATTAACTTACTATTGATAGGTTAATTATCATGAACTTGATAATTTAGTTAATGGCGACTGTGTTAGAGATGTCCTAGTTACTTGCCAATTAGATTGTTTCTAAAGACATATTACCTCTTACAGCACATACTCTAGTTTCATCAAGTAGGCATTTTGAAAAAAATTTTGGGTCCAGGTTACAAAACAGCAAATAAAGAGTATGAGAGCACTAGTTTAAAGAAATACAAAAGAAAAATATAAGAGAGTGGGTGTAGACTTGAAGTCGTATAAAAAAAAAATACTAAAGGTAGTTACAATGGGTGATAAAATGACAGGTGATCTTCACTCTTTTTTTCTTCTTCTCTACCTCCCTTTCCCTGTCAACTTTCCAGATTAAAAATGTATTGTTTCTGTGATGAGAAAATTTTTTTTTTAATTCAGTTCAGATTTACCTCAGCCAAGATGATTCAATAGAGACCACATCTACCCTCCTACCTGAAACAGCCAAAGAACTGGGCAGAATACATGACACAACAGTTTTCAGACACTGGACACTGGTTCCTGAGAGACAGGAAACAAATGAGGTAGCCCTACAACTGACTGAGCTTATTACCTAGAGAGTTTCCAGACCACAAGAAAGGGGAGCACAAATTGAGCCGGAGGCCTCTGAGTCAGCTGGAGCTCACAGGGCAGAGTGCTAGAGAGAGAGCTACTGAGAGAGGGAGGTGAGGGAACTCAGAGATCTGCAGCAGAGTGCTGATCAGCACACGCACAGAGGACCCTAGGCTGAGAAAAGAATCATCCCAACGGAATAGAAAGGAATAGCAGAAAACCTTGGGACTGGCTAGAACACTCAGGATGGCATTGTCTTGGTCATGGGGAAGAATTAGCCCCAGACTAACAGCTGCTCTGATCCCTCCAAAGCAAGCCCTGAAAGGATCAAACTGTCCCCAAAGAATTTAACTGTGTCACAAAATGAAGTTCAAGAATTATTTACAGGAATACAGAAATATCCAGCACCCTTGAGGGTAAAATTCAAAAGAATGACATCTAATAAAAAAATTGAAAGGCATATAAGTAGCAGGAAAATAGGATCCATAATAAGAATAACAATCAATTAACCACTCAATCAAAACTGACCCACAACTGACACAGATGTTAGGCTTAAACCACAAGGATATTAAAACAACTATTTTAACTATATTCCATAAACTTAAGAAGGCAGAGGAATGACTGAGCATGTTGAATGAGACATAGAAGATTTGTAGAAAGGACCCAAATCAAAATTCTAGAGATACAAAATGAAGCAATGTCTAAGATAAAAAATATACTGAATGGGATTATTGGTATATTAATTCAGAAGAAAAGATAAATGATCTCAAAAAGTTAGCAATAGAAACTATGCAAAATGAAATACAGAGAGAAAAAAGACTGAAAATAAATGGGGCATCAGGGAGCTATACGACAATCAAGCAGCCTAATATAAACATAATTGGAGTTCCTGCAAAAGGGGGAGAAGAAAACAGAAAAAACTATTTTTAATAATAGTGGAGGGAGAGTATTGGAGTAATCCAGAATTACTCTGATCCTTGTTGATAAGGAAAATAGAGAACCAGGCACCCGTGTGGCTCCTAAGGATGGGCTGAAGCTGGGGTCTGGGCCTTGTGACTGAGAAGACTGTTAAAGCTAAAACCACCTCTATTCCTGCCTTGATGACACCTATCCAGAAGTAGAAAAATGCTCCCCTTTTAATCCTATAGATTTTGAGAATTTTGACTTGCCTGAGAAGCACCGGAATGCACACCTCCCCTTGAATGGCGTGCCTCTCGTGGTTCTGGATGGGAGAGAGAACTGGAAAAGCTGTTACAGCTGGGGTCCCCCCTCACCAGTGAAGATGCCCTCTCCACCGTAGGAATCCAATTTGTTGCCGTCTCCTTTGATCATTCTGTTGATCCTGAATGTTTGCTTATGACACAGATATTTATATTTCTTAGTCCTTTATAGTTTGTGTTTTTATTAATAAAGCATTTACTAGATTTTTTAAAAAATCATGAAAAGTCTCCAAATCCGAAAAAAATTATGTACCTACAGATTCAAGAATCTCAATGAACTTCAATAACCACAAACAGGTGGCTGGCAAGATGGCCAAAGAGGTGGCTGGCGAGATGGCCAAACAGGAACAGCTCCAGTCTGCAGCTCCCAGGAAGATCAAGGCAGAAAGGAAGTGATTTTTGCATTTCCAACTGAGGTACCTGGCTCATCTCATTGGGACTGGTTAGACAGTGGGTACAGCCCACTGAGGACAAGCAGAAGCAGGGTGGGGAGCTGCCTCACCTGGGAAGCACAAGAGGTTGGGAACTCGTTCCCCTAGCCAAGGGAAGCCATGACGGACCGTGCCGTGAGGAATGGTGCATTCCAGCCCAGATACTATGCTTTCCCCATGGTCTTCACAAGCCAAAGACCAAGAGATTCCTTTACGTGCCTATGCCACCAGGGCCCTGGGTTTCAAGCACAAAACTGGGCGGCCATTTGGGCAGACACCAAGCTAACTGCAGGAGTTTTTTTTCATACCCCAGTGGCACCTGGAACGCCAGCGAGACAGAACTATTCACTCCCCTGGAAAGGAGGCTGAAGTCAGGGAGCTAAGTGGTCTAGCTCAGTGGATCCCACCCCTACAGAGCCCAGCAAGCTGAGATCTACTGGCTTGAAATTCTCACTGCCAGCACTGCAGTCTGAAGTTGACCTGGGATGCTCAAGTTTGGTGGAGGGAGGGGCATCTGCCATTACTGAGGCTTCAGTAGGCAGTTTTCCCCTCACAGTGTAAGCAAAGCCGCCAGGAAGTTGGAACTGGGCAGAGCCAACCACAGCTTAGCAAAGCCCACTGTAGCCAGACTGCCCTTCTAGACTCCTTCTCTCTGGACAGGGCATCTCTGAAAGGCAGCAGACCCAGTCAAGGGTTTATAGATAAAACTCCCATCTCCCTGGGACAGAGCACCTGCACCTGGGGGAAGGGGTGGCTGTGGGCGCAGCTTCAGCAGACTTAAACATTCTGCCTGCCAGCCCTGAAGAGAGCAGCGGATCTCCCAGCACAGCATTCGAGCTCTGCTAAGTGGCAGACTGTCTCCTCAAGTGGGTCCCTGATCCCTGTGCATCCTGATTGGGAGATACCTCCTGGCTGGGGTCAACAGACACCTCATACGGGAGAGCTCTGGCTGGCACCTGGCAGGTGCCCCTCTGGGACGAAGCTTCCAGAGGAAGGAACAGGTAGCAATCTTTGCTGTTCTGCAGCCTCCACTGGTGATACCCAGGCAAACAAGGTCTCAAGTGGACCTCCAGCAAACTCCAGCAGACCTGCAGCAGAAGGGCCTGTTAGATGGAAAACTAACAGACAGAAAGGAATAGCATCAACATCAACTGAAAGGATGTCCACACAGAAACCCCATCCGAAGGTCACCAGCATCAAAGACCAAAGGTAGATAAATCCACGAAGATGAGGAAAAACCAGTGCAAAAAGGCTGAAAATTCCAAAACCCAGAAGGCCTCTTCTCCTCCAAAGGAACACAACTCCTCACCAGCAAGGGAACAAAACTGGATGGAGAATGAGTTTGACAAACTGACAGAAGTAGGCTTCAGAACGTGGGTAATAACAAAGTCCTCCAAGCTAAAGGAGCATGTTCTAACACAATGCAAGGAAGCTAAGAACCTTGAAAAAAGGTTAGAGGAATTGCTAACTAGAATAACCAGTTTAGAGATGAACATAAATGACCTGATGGAGCTGAAAAACAGCACAAGAACTTCGTGAAGCATACAAAAGTATCAATAGCTGAATCGATCAAGCTGAAGAAAGGATATCAGAGATTGAAGATCAACTTAATGAAATAAAGCATGAAGACAAGATGAGAGAAAAAACAATGAAAAGGAATGAACAAAGTCTCCAAGAAATATGGGACTATGTGAAAAGACCACACCTACATTTCATAGGTGTATCTGAAAGTGATAAGGAGAATGGAACCAACTTGGAAACATTCTTCAGGTTTATTATCTAGAAGAACTTTCCCAGTCTAGCAAGACAGGCCAACATTCAAATTCAGGAAATACAGAGAACACCGAAAAGATACTCCTCGAGAAGAGCAATCCCAAGACACATAATCGTCAGATTCACCAACGTTGAAATGAAGGAAAAAATGTTAAGGGCAACCAGAGAGAAAGGTCAGATTACCCACAAAGGGAAGTCCACCAGACTAACAGCGGATCTCTCTGCAGAAATCCCACAAGCCAGAAGAAAGTGGGGGCCAATATTCAACATTCTTAAAGAAAAGAATTTTCAACCCAGAATTGCATATCCAGCCAAACTAAGCTTCATAAGCTAAGGAGTAATAAAATCCTTTACAGACAAGCAAATGCTGAGAGATTTTTGTCAACACCAGGCCTGCCTTACAAGAGCTACTGAAGGAAGCACTACATATGGAAAGGAAAAACCAGTACCAGCCACTGCAAAAACATACCAAATTGTAAAGACCATCGACACCATGAAGAAACTGCATCAATTAACGGACAAAATAACCAGCTAGCATCATAATGATAGGATCAAATTCACACATAACAATATTAACCTTAAATGTAAATGGGCTACATGCCCCAATTAAAAGACACACACTGGCCAACTGGATAAAGAGTCAAGACTCATCGGTGTGCTGTATTCAGGAGACCCATCTCATGTGCAAAGACACACACAGGCTCAAAATAAAGGGATGGAGGAATATTTACCAAGCAAATGGGAAGCAAAAAAAAAAAAAAAAAAAAAAAAAAAAAAAAAAGTAGGGGTTGCAATCCTAGTCTCTGATAAAACAGGCTTTAAACCCACAAAGATCAAAAAAGACAAAGAAAAGCATTTCATAATGGTAAAGGTATCAATGCAACAAGGAGAGCTAACTATCCTATATATATATGCACCCAGTACAGGAGCACGCAATTCATAAAACAAGTGCTTAGAGACCTACAAAGAGACTTAGACTCCCACACAATAACAGTGGGAGACTTTAAAACCCCACTGTCAATATTAGATCAACAAGATAGAAAATTAACAAGGATACTCAGGACTTGAACTCAGTTCTGGACCAAGCAGACCTAATAGACATCTACAGAACTCTCCACCCCAAATCAACAGCATATACATTCTTCTCAGCACCACATCGCACTTCTTCCAAAATTGACCACATAGTTGGAAGTAAAGCACTCCTCAGCAAATGTAAAAGAACAGAAATCATAACAAATGGTCTCTCAGACCATAGTGCAATCAAATTAGAACTCAGGATTAAGAAAATCACTCAAAACCACACAACTACATGGAAACTGAAAAACCTGCCCCTGAATGACTACTGGGTAAATCACGAAATTAAGGTAGAAATAAATAAGTGCTTTGAAACCAACGAGAACAAAGACACAGTGTACCAGACTCTCTGGGACACAGGTAAAACAGTGTTTAGAGAGAAATTTATAGCATAAATGCCCATAGAAAAAACTGGGAAAGATCTAAAACCAACACCCTAACATCACAATTAAAAGAACTAGAGAAGCAAGAGCAAACAAATTCAAAAGGTAGCAGAAGACAACAAATAACTAAGATCAGAGCAGAACTGAAGGAATCAGAGACACAAAAAACCCTTCAAAAAATGAATCCAGAGCTGTTTTTTTTGAAAAGATCAACAAATAGATAGACTGCTAGTTAGATTAATAAAGAAAAGAGAGAAGAATCAAACAGACACAATAAAAATGATAAAGGGGATATCACCACTGATCCCACAGAAATACAAAGTACCATCAGATAATACTATAAACACCTCTACGCAAATAAACTAGAAAGTCTAGAAGAAATGGATAAATTAACCTGGAAGAAGTTGAATCTCTGAATAGACCAATAACAAGTACTGAAATTGAGGCAGTAATTAATAGCCTATCAACCAAGAAAAGGCCAGGACCAGATGGACTGAGAGCTGAATTCTACCAGAGGTACAAAGAAAAGCTGGTACCATTCCTTCTGAAACTACTCCAAACAGCAGAAAAGAGGGACTCCTCCCTAATCATTTTATGAGAACAGCATCATCCTGATACCAAAACCTGGCAGACATACAATAAAAAAAGAAAATTTCAGGCCAATATATCTGATGAACATCAATGAGAAAATCCTCAATAAGATACTGGCTGACAGAATCCAGCAGCACATCAATAAGCTTATCCACCATAATCAAGTTAGCTTCATCCCTAGGATGCAAGGATGGTTCAACATATGCAAATCAATAAACGTAATCCATCACATAAACAGAACCAATGACAAAAACCACATGATTATCTCAACAGATGCAGAAAAGGCCTTTGATAAAATTCAACACCCCTTCATGCTAAAAACTCTCCATAAACTAGGTATTGATGGAACCTATCTCAAAATAAGAAGAGCTATCTATGACAAACCCATGGTCAATATCATACTGAATGGGCAAAAGCTGAAAGCATTCCCTTTGAAAACCGGCACAAGACAAGGATGCCCTTTCTCACCACTCCTATTCAACAGAGTACTGGAAGTTCTGGACAGGGCAATCAGCCAAGAAAAGAAATAGAGGGTATTTAAATACGAAGAGAGGAAGTCAAATTTTCTCTGTTTGCAGATGACATGATTGTATATTTAGAAAACCCCGCTGCCTCAGCCCAAAATCTCCTTAAGCTGATAAGCAACTTCAGGAAAGTCTCAAGATACAAAATCAATGTGAAAAATCACAAACATTCCTGTACATCAATAACAGACAAACAGAGAGCCAAATCATGAGTGAACTCCCATTCACAATTGCTACAAAGAGAATAAAAAACCTAGGAATACAGCTTACAAGGGATGTGAAGGACCTCTTCAAGGAGAACTACAAACCACTGCTCAAGGAAGTAAGACAGGACACAAACAAATGGAAAAATATTCTATGCTCATGGATAGGAAGAATCAATATTGTGAAAATGGCCATACTGCCCAAAGTAATTTATAGATTCAATGCTATCCCCATCAAGCTACCACTGACTTTCTTCACAGAATTGGAAAAAACTACTTTAAATTTCATATGGAACCAAAAAAGAAACCACATAGCCAAGATAGTCCTAAGCAAAAAGAACAAAGCTGGGGGCATCACGCTATCTGACTTCAAACTATACTACAAGGCTACAGTAACCAAAACAACATGGTACTGGTACCAAAACAAATATATAGACCAATGGAACAGAACAGAGGCCTCAGAAATAATGCCACTCATTTACAACCATCTGATCTTTGACAAACCTGACAAAAACAAGCAATGGGGAAATGATTCCCTATTTAATAAATGGTATTGGGAAAACTGGTTAGCCATATGTAGAAAGCTGAAACTGGACCCCTTCCTTACACCTTATACAAAAATTAACTCAAGATGGATTAAAGACTTAAACATAAGACCTAAAACCATAAAAATCCTAGAACAACAACTAGGCAATACCATTCAGGACGTAGGCATGGGCAAAGACCTCACGACTAAAACACCAAAAGCAATGGCAACAAAAGCCAAAACTGACAAATGGGATCTAATTAAGCTAAAGAGCTTCTGTACAGCAAAAGAAACTATCCTCACAGTGAACAGGCAACCTACAGAATGGGAGAAAATTTTTGCAATCTATCTATCTGACAAAGGGCTAATATCCAAATCTACAAGGAACTTAAATTTACAAGAAAAAAACCAACCCCATCCAAAAGTGGGTGAAGGATATGAACAGACACTTCTCAAAAGAAGACATTTATGTGGCCAACAGACATATGAAAAAAAGCTCATCATCAATGGTCATTAGAGAAATGCAAATCAAAACCACAATGAGATACCATCTCATGCCAGTTAGAATGGTGATTACTAAGAAGTCAGGAAACAACAGATGCTGGAGAGGATGTGAAGAAATAGGAACACTTTAACACTGTTGGTGGGAGTGTAAATTAGTTCAACCATTGTGGAAGATAGTGTGGCGATTCCTCAAGGATCTAGAACCAGAAATACCATTTGACCCAGCAATCCCATTTTGGGTATATACCCAAAGGATTATAAATCATTCTACTATAAAGATACGTGCACATGCATGTTTACTGCAGCACTGTTCACAATAGCAAAGACTTGGAACCAACCCAAATGCCCAGCAATGATAGACTGGATAAAGAAAATGTGGTACATATACAACATGGAATACTATGCCGCCATAATAAAGGACGAATTCATGTCCTTTGTAGGGACATGGATGAAGCTGGAAACCATCATTCTCAGCAAACTAACACAGGGACAGAAAACCAAACTGCATGTTTTCACTCATAAGTGGGAGTTGAACAATGAGAACACATAGACACAGGGAGGGGAACATCACACACCAGGGCCTGTTGGGGTATGGGGGGGCTAAGGGAGGGATAGCTTAAGAAAAATACCTAATGTAGATGACAGGTTGATGGATGCAGCAAGCCACATGGCTTGTGTATACCCATGTAACAAACCTGCACGTTCTGCACATGTATCCCAGAACTTAAAGTATAATAATAATAAAAAAAGAAACATGAGAAAACTACACTAAGGCACATTGTATTTAAATTGCTTAAAACCAGTAATAAAGAGAAAATCTTAAAAGCAGCCAGTGAAAAAAGATATTATATTGTACCTACCATTTTTTCAGAGGAACAAAGAAAAGAATGACAGCGGACTTCTCATCAGAAACAATGCAAGCCAGAAGACAGTATAGCAACATCTTTAATTTGCTGAAAGAAAAAAACTAGTTCAAGCCTGGTAGCACTATTTTGTTACTGTTGGAGAAGGCATGTGCCCTACTCCCGAAATTGCATTAGAAATTCTCACCAAAAATTCTTGCTAATACTAACAATAAAGTGAAAGAAATACTTATCGTTTGAAAAGTAGGAGAAAGAAACTGAGATGAATCCTTTCATTTTGGCATTGAAGGTAATTTTAATGCAGTTAGTTCAGGATCAATCTTATACTATCTTGAAAGGGAACTACAGAAGAAGGGTCTGAGGCAGTTTTTAAACATTCAGATGAGGGCACTACAGCTTGAGTCAGCAAGTCTGGCCTGATTAACGTCCCCAGGAAGAGGTTATTCCGGGAATGCTGATTCACAGAATAGCATCCAAGATCTTAAGGAGATGAAGATAATCTTGTTCAACTTAAAAGAAAAACTAGGGCAAACGGGAGACCATATAGCTGGAAAAATACAACTGATAATCTTCTTCTAAAGAGAATGTAAGAATAGAAAATAAAACAGACCAGGATTAGTGAAATAAGCTACCTGAAGAGACTGGGGATACCCAAGTTTAGAGGTAAACCTTTTGAATATATGATTTATTACCAATCAGGACTTCCTTGAGCCATGTTCATGACCTCAGCAATAATCTCTAAAGGTCCTTAAGGTAGGATGGAACCCTGTTCC
This sequence comes from Macaca fascicularis, assembly GCF_037993035.2. Taxonomy (NCBI): domain Eukaryota; kingdom Metazoa; phylum Chordata; class Mammalia; order Primates; family Cercopithecidae; genus Macaca; species Macaca fascicularis. The sequence continues at coordinate 138,956,870 of NC_088381.1, read as the reverse complement.
TGAGTGGGTACACTGTGAACCCCTAGCAAAAAACATCATGACTAAATCACAACAAAATAACCAATATCATCTGAGCCAAAGAAGAGCTATAGGATATGACTGTTCCCATTACTTCTCCCAACAAAAGTCAGTCCAAGGATTTGAGAACAGTATGCAAAACATTTTAAGTATATTTTATTTATGAAAAAATAAAACTACTTGTTATATGTTTGGAAGAAAGAAGTTTAGCTTTGAGGTCCTCTATTTCCAGCCACTGTCTACTGGTCTTCTGAGCCTTCTGTGAGGTTCTTTTATCCAACTCACTATCCCTTCTTTTAAGATATACTACTCTGCTCCATATAAACTGCACATCTAGTACAAAAGCTCAAAGCCACCACTCAGAGAGGAAGTACAAGATGCTCCTGTTCTTACTGATGGAGTAAAAAGAGGCTGATATGATGGCTGTCTTACTCTAAGTGGTGGCAAAGGAAGGACTAAACCAAGTGCTAAATCTGAAGATGGTCAGTATGTACCTCCTAGACCATGATGAAGGCACCAGTTGTCAAGATAGCTCACTACGCTACATGATAGTGGGTAAATCTGTACATAGGATGCTGGTGGTTCAACTACACAAGTCTTTTGCTTAAAAAGCAGTAGTAGTGGCAGGAATTAGCTTTGTAATCACAGGCCTTGGCATTGCGATTATGTTACATGGAGTCTGACCAGGGGTGTGATACTACCACAAAAATCATGAGACCTAGAAGGAAGCCATAGTTGCTGAAGTCCCTAACTCATCTTACTTTTAGGATAAAACATGTTATCCTAATGTGTGGATTGGGAACCACCAGAATTTAAATCAGCCCTAGTGATTCCCAGCCTAGACCTAGATCAGAATCTTATAGGTGGGGCCCAGGAATCTGAACTTTTACAAGTTCCTATGCCTTTTTTACTCACATTTGAAATCAATGGTCTAGATCCACACTGTCCAATGAAGTAGTCACTAGCTACACAGGCTCCTAAATTTAAATCAGTTAAAATTCAATAAAATTTACAATTCAGCTTTTTAGTTGTACTAGCCACATTTCATGTGTTTCACAGCCACATGTGGCAGTGACAGCACATTTCCAACACTGCAGAAAGCCTATTAGCCAGCACTGGTCTAGACTTTGTATTTGGGACAAACACATCTAATTATCCTTAAGTGTGGCAGAGAGAGGTAGAATTTCTTAAGGACTAGATTTTGAAGTGTAATGCGTGGAATGTGAATGTATGTGCATGCTTATGCATGCCCAGGGTAGAGGAGGTGCTACCTGGACAATGAGACTGGGACACTGCAAATGAAAGAAAGCGGGAGGTCACTTCCTTTAACCTGTTTCGGCAGAGTTGGTTTGGCCTAACCATAATGAACCAGTTAGGTTATCTTAACCAGAAGATCAGAAAGAGGAAGGTCTGGAAAAACTGACCTCATAAGAACAGGGACATTCTTTGCATCTTTGGAGAAACTTGGATTCAAAGAGTTGTAAATGAAATAAACTCTACCTTTGCTCTTCGGGAAGAGCAGTACTCTATCCAGTTGAGGTAAATCACACAGAAACTCTCCCTAGATATGCCTGCCAGTCGGTGGTCATAGTCTTCATCAATGTTTGGATTAAAGGTTGGGTCCACATCAACATAATTGCGATCGGCACACAGACGAAGTCCTTCCTGCATTGTCTCATTAGCTAGCCACTCCTCTAGCTTAGAAGAGGTCGTAACATAATAAATGATACCCTAACATGAACAAGACAAAAAAAAAAAAAAAGAATTCAGATTAAATTACAATTTCAATTAACTCAGATTCATCAATGAAATAAATTCCAATTATTTATAATGATATAAATTCCCCCATTACAATTATTTATAACGATATAAATTCTCCCTCAATATTCTACATATATATTTTAAGAATACTATAATATACCTCAGGCCTTACTGGATGAAAAAACATCTAATACTTTAAAATCACAACCACAAATTCAACAAAGCAACTTCAAAACAATTCTGTTTATTTATTTTATTTTATTTTATTTTACTTATTTATTTATTTATTTATTTATTTAGAGACAAAGTCTTACTCTGTCGCCCATGCTGGAGTGCAGTGGCGTAATCTCGGCTCACTGCAACCTCTACCTCCTGAGTTCAAGCAATTCTCATGCCTCAGCCTCCCAAGTAGCTGGGATTACAGGCACCTACCACCACACCCAGCTAATTTTTATATTTTTAGTAGAGATGGGTTTTCACCTCATTGGCCAGGCTGGTCTTGAACTCCTGACCTCAAGTGGTCCATCCGCCTCAGCCTCCCAAAGTGCTGGGATTACAGGTATGAGCCACCGCACCTGGCCCTAATCTATTGATTTTAGAGCTTTTGAACTTAGGATATTTCAAAAGAGGTAAAAAAAACTTTATTGTAGTGCACTTATTTTGAATAATTTATCATAGAGAGTTATTAAGGCCATCTGGTGGTCCTAGGCCAAGTTATAGAGATATATATTTATAACTAGAGAAAAAAATGCCACACGCACACACAAGTAAAAAATATTGTGAAATCAATCTCTAGCTTCCTGAGGTTAGGTTTAGCCAAACATTAAATGGAAGGCTCAATGTTCATCCCAATCAGCAAATAAGGTGGTGAGGAGAGGTAACAACATAAGATATGAAAATTTCAGGCTGGGGATGGTGGCTCATGCCTATAACCCCAGCACTTTGGGAGGCCAAGGTGGGAGAACTGCTTGAGCCCAGAGTTTGAGAGCCTGGGCAACATAGCGAAACCTCATCTCTACAAAAAAATAAAAAATTAGCTGGGTGTGGTGGCATGCACCTGTAGTCCCAGTTACCCAGGAGGTTAAGGTGAGTGTATTGCTTGAGCCCTGGAGGTCAAGGCTTCAGTGAGCTACAATTATGCCACTGTACTCCAGCCTGGACAACAGAATGAAACCCTGTCTCAAAAAAAAAAAAAGAAAAAGAAAAGAAAAAAAGGTGTGAAAAATTCAGATGTTGGTTATTAAAGCTTAGCACACGTTTCCTCCTTAAAAATACTGGTTTTACCTGTAAGCCCCTAAGTCGCAACCATACTGTATTTCTATAAACTCTTTAGCAAAAATAGAATCTCTTGTGCAGTAAAGGATTAACCTTGCCCAATGAGGGATTTGGCCTTTACCCTTGGGTTGTAGGGGGTAACCTCTAAGCCTTGGCATGCCCTTCCTGTTAAACAGTCTTTGTTCAGCTGAGGACCTAGAGCCACACAGTATCAGCACGACCTCTGGACGTCCTGGAGACTTATGTTGGCCATGTGGATGGTCAACCATGCCTACATGACAGGACACCAAGCTCAAGCAAGCTTCCTTGGTGGACAACACCCCGTGAGTACTGCCATGCTTCACTGCTGGGAGAAACAGGCATCTGCACAACTCTTAGCAACTTACTGAACCTATGAGTGGTCTTGGGGACCCCAAAATTACAGTTGATGTCAGAAGCGAGGGTGGTCTTGGGGACCTCTTGAATTTTGCAATACTTTTATTCAGTTTGTTGAATGAAAGCTGTGCAAAGCAGTGGTCAAGAGCAAGGGCGCAAGAGTCAGACAAGCCTGGGTTTTAAGCCCCAAACTCTACTTGTTAGAGGACCTTGGCCAAGTTAACTTCTGATCCTTAAGTTGTTTATTTGTAAAATAGGGAAACACTTATTTACAGAATTAAGTAAGACAATCATGTGTGTATGCGTATTTGTGTGTACATATTCCTTAGCACAATGCCTAAAACACAAGCTACAAATGTCTAGCTATTATTAATGAATGAATGGAATGAATTTCAGTAAACAAAGAGAAAGCAAGACATTAGTAGGTCTATTTTTATGGACTTTTCTGGATGCTAGAGAATTTAAATAAGTACTCAGAAGCAAAGCATAAGTTAAAAAAAAGTATATACATATATATACTTACATATATATATATATGTTATTCCCAAGAAGAAACTCTTGATTATCTGAAGATCTAAGTAGACACATACTCTTACCTTGACATAGTAAGTTGTGAGTACTTTCCGAAGATCAAAAACTTGAAGCATAGAAGCAGCACTATTATCAGTGATGCTATACCCCTCTAGAATATACTTTGTGACTATCACTTCCCAAGCTAGCCATCGCTGGCTAAATGCAGCATTAAATGAAAGCATGTGAGGAATATGGCCAGGTTCACAACAGCAAAATCCTTCATCTTCCTCTACACCTTCAGTAATGGCCTCCACTTCCCGTTGTTGACAGTAGGTACCTTAGAGAGAGAGAGAGAGAGAGAGGGAGGGAGAGAGAGAGACCATTACAAACGGGAAAAACCAGAAAGTGGGAAAAATGAATGCAAGGACACATGAGATTTAGAAAAAATACATATTTTATCACAATTGAAAGTATATGATGGATTTGCCTTAGAATATTCATTAATGAATTATAGCAAACACCAGAAATCACGCATATTCTATATTCATATCCTGCCAAAACACAATGTGCATTAACATTAGCACACTACAGTTTTTTTGTTTGTGTTTTTGTTTTGAGACAGAGTCTCCCTCTGTAGCCCAGGCTGGAGTGCAGTGGCGTGATCTCAGCCCACTGCAATCTCTGCCTCCCGGGTCCCAGTTCAAGCAATTCTCCTGCCTTAGTCTCCAGAGTAGCTGGTATTACAAGCATGCGCCACCAGGCCCAGCTAATTTTTGTATTTTTAGTAGAGACGGGGTTTCACCGTGTTGGTCTTAAACTCCAGACCTCTTGATCTGCCTGCCTCAACCACCCAAAGTGCTGGGATTACAGGCCTGAGTCACTGCAACCACACTAAGGTTCTGATAATTCATGTGGTAAAGTAAATTTGTATTGACTTACTGATTCTAAATGTTTCAAATGGGTTTACAATTGTGTTTGTATCAAATGAAGCACCAAAGAGTAAAGGCACATCTCCTGAAGGTCTGAGTTAATTTTAAAAATACAAAAACCAGTGGAATGTTATTGAAGTAAAAATACAAAACCAGATTAAATATACAATGAGACCCATAGCAATCTAGTGCCAGCAAAGTATCATCTATTACACTAATGTCAGTTTTCATTTTGTTCTGTGGTCTTGTTTCAACTCAATTTGTAAATTCCTTATATTATGTAAAGACTATAATCATACTTAACTGTATAAAAATCATACTTAACTGTATAACTTACCATGACACCTAGTCCCAGCTGATGGTGGTGGTGGTACAATGAAAGATAAGGCTAAAAAGGTTTTTATGGCCAAGCTGAGGAGCTGTGCATTTAGCCCTCTATGGCCCTCAATAATTCCACTATTTCATTTTTTTGTTTAATAACTGTCACCAACACTTCCATAATAATGTTACATAGTGTCGACAAGAAAAACCCTTGACTTGAACCTGACACTAACAGGAATACATGCTGTGGGTGACCATTTTATATGATACTCCCTAAAAATATATAGGCATATCTTGTTTTACTGTGCTTTGTTTTATTGCTCTTTGAAGGCACTATGATATCTACAAATTGAAGATTTTTGACAACCTTGCGTCAAACAAATCTATTGGTACCATTTTTCCAACAGCATGTGCTCACTTCCTGCTCTGGATCACATTTTGGTAATTCTCTCAATATTTCAAACATTTTATTACTATTGTATCTATAATGGTGAGTCCTCATGACTCCCTATCACGAGAACAGCAAGGGGAAAATCCACCCCCATGATCTAATCATGCCCCACCAAGCCCCTCCTCCAACATTGGGGATTACAATTCAACATGAGATTTGGGCAGGGACACAAATCCAAACCATATCACCAGGATGGGCCAAAAAGTTAGGCCTCATGTACCAAATGGCCAAGTTGTGAATGCAAAGGAAACATTCTTGAAGAAAATTAAAAGTGCTACTCCAGTGAACAAACAAAAGATAAGAAAGCAAAAAAGGCTTATTGCTGATATGGAGAACGTATGAGTGGTCTGGAGAGATCAAACCAACTATAACATTCCCTTAAGCCAAAGTCTAATCCAGAGCAAAGCTCTAACTGTCTACAATTCTATGAAGGCTGAGAAGCAAGGAAGCTGCAGAAGAAAACTGGAAGCTAGTAGAGATTGGGTCATGAGGTTTAAGGAAAGAAGCTGTCTTCACAACGTAAAAGTGCACGGTGAAGCCGCAAGTGCTGACATTAAAGCTGCAGCAAGTTATCCAGAATATCTAGCTATGATCATTGACGAAGCTGGCTACACTACAACGACAGATTTTCAAAATAGACTAAACATCCTTACATGGAAAGAAGATGCCATCTAGGACTTTCACAGCTAGAGAGGAGTCAATGCCTGGCTTCAAATCTTCAGAGGACAGGCTGACTCTCTTTGAAAGGATCCAATGCAGCTGCTAAGTTTAAGTTGAAATGCTCATTTACCATTCCAAAAATGCTAGAACCTTTAAGAATTATGCTAAATTTACCCTGTGCACTATAAATGGAATAACAAAGACTGGATGACAGCACATCTGTTTATAGCATGGTTTACTGGATATTTTAAGCCTACCGTTGAGATCTTCTGCTCAGAAAAAAAGATTCCTTTCCAAATATTACTACTCATTGACAATGCACCTGATCACCCAAGAACTCTGATGGAAATGTACAAGGACATTAGTGTTGTTTTCATGTCTGCTAACACAACATCCGTTCTGCAGTCTGTACATCAAGAAATAATTGCAACTGTCAAGTCTTACTACTTAAGAAATAAATTTTGTAAGGCTATAGCTGCCACAGAGGGATTCCTCTGATGACTCTGGGCAAAGTAAACTGACAATTTCCTGGAAAGGATTCACCATTTTAGACGCCAGTAAAGACACTCATGATTCATGGGAGGAGGTCAAAATGTAAACACTAATAGGAATTTGAAATAAGTTGATTGTAACTCTCATGGATAACTTTGTGGGGTTTCAAGACTTCAGTGGTGGAAGTAATTGCAGATATGACAGGAATAGCAAGAGAACCAGAATCAGAAGCGAAATCTGAAGGATGTGGCGGAATTACTACAATATCCCAATAAAACGTAAAGAGATGAGGTGTTGCTTCTTATGTTTGAGAAGAAACCAGTTTCTTGAGAGGAAACTGACTCCTGGTGAAGATGTTGTGAGCCTTGGTTAAAACAACAACAAAGGATTTAGAATATTACATAAACTTGATTAATAAAACAATAGCAAAGCTTGAGAGCACTGACTCCAATTTTGAAAGAAATCATACTGTGGGTAAATGCTATTAAACAGCATTGCATGCTACAGAGGAATCCTTCATGAAACAAAGAATCAATAAGTGTAGCAAACTTCATTATTGTCTGATTTTAAGATCTTGCCAAAGCTGCCCCAACGTTCAACAATCACCACCCTGACCAGTTAGCAGCCATCAACATCGAGGCAAGACTCTACATCAGCAAAAAGATCACAACTCACTGAAGGCTCAGATAATCCTTAGCATTTTTTAGCAGTAAATTTTTAAAATTAAGATATGTAGTACATTCTTTCTTTAGCCATAATGCTATTGCACATTTAATACACTACCATATAATGTAAACATAACTTTTATATGTAGTGGAAAACCAAGCAATTTGTGTGACTTGCTTTATTGCAATATTTACTTTATTGCAGTGGTCTGAACCCAACATGCAATATCTCCAAGGTATGCCTGTAATACATATACATGTATTTCAAAATAGTAAGAACATATGCAATATTATAAAGTGTCTTTTAAATCAATAATAGAAATGAAATTTAATCAAATGTTTTCTGACATCTTTTGAAGACCATGTTTTACTACAGTGACCTATTAAAACAGAAAGAATTCTATTAATTTGCTAATATTTAAATTGATGTAAAAACTGAAAAATGGGTGAATATTTTTAGAGATACTATATGGTTTGGCTGTGTCCCCACCCAAATCTCATCTTGAATTGTAGCTCCCATAATTCCAAGTGTTGTGAGAGGGACCTGGTAGGAGATAGGTGAATCATGAGGGCAGTTCCCACATACTGTTCTCATGGTAGTCAGTCTCGAGAGATCTGATGGTTTTATAAGGGGTTTCCCCTTTTGCTTGGCTCTTATTCTGTCTTGTCGGCTGTATTGTAAGATGTGCCTTTCACCTTCTGCCATGACTGGGAGCCCTCCCCAGACACGTGGAACTATAAGTCCATTAAACCTCTTTTTCTTTATAAATTACTCAGTCTCAAGTGTTTATCAGCAGTGTGAGAACATACTAATATAGGCACTTATAAAAAAGGACTGCTAGTTTCTGCTTACTTTGCAATTGCAGGATTTTTGCATCTATAGTCACAATCAAAATTAAACTATACTTATTTTTTATAAACATATATACATATATATACACATATATACACATATGTGTACATGCATATATACACATACATATATACACATATGTGTACATGCATATATACACATACATATATACACATGTGTACATGTACATATACACATGTATATATACGCATATGTGCATATATGTATATATGCACATGTATATATACGCATATGTGCATATGTGCATATATGTATATATCAATGTATATGAAACATAAATTATATATATTTATATATGCACATATACATGCATGCATGCATGTATATTTATGTGCATGTATGTGCATGCATGCATATTTATACATGTATGCATATATACATGCATGTACATATACACTTATGCATACACACATGTATGTATATATGCATGATGCATATATGTATACATACATGTGTACGTACATACATGTATATATGTATATAAGTTCACATAGAAATAACTAGTTTAATTTTGCTTGTGACTACAGATGTAAAAATATATGTATATATATTTTTGTATATATATATACATATGTATGTGTGTGTGTGGGTGTGTGTGTGTGTATACAAACCTAAAAAGCCTACCAACAAAAAGAGTCCAGGACTGAATGGATTCACACAGTATATGTATACATACATATGTGTATATATACATGTATACATGTGCATATATGTGTATATGTATATATGCACATGTGTATATATATATGTGTCTCTCTCTCTATATATATATATATTTTGAGATGGGAGTCTCATTTTGTCACCTAAGCTGAAGTGCAGTGGTGTGATCTCGGCTCACCGCACCCTCCACTTCCTGGGTTCAAGTGATTCTCCTGCCTCAGCCTTCTGAGTAGTTGGGATTACAGGTGCCCGCCACCATGCCTAATTTTTTTTGTATTTTTAGTAGAGACGAGGTTTCGCCATGTTGGTCAGGCTGGTCTCGAACTCCGGACCTCAGGTGATCTGCCCACCTTGGCCTTCCAAACTGTTGGGATTACAGGCGTGAGCCACTGTGCCCAGCCCACTTAGTCGCATTTTGGTATCAGTATTACACTAGTTTTTTAAAAGCTTGGAGAAATTCAGCTTTTTTCTCCATGTGCTACAACGAGTTAGAAATTTCTAGAATAAACTTTCTGAGCTTTTTTTTTTAAATTGCAAAACTGAACAAACTGCTCCTGAATGAATACTATAATGACTACTGGATATATATAATGAAATGAAGGCAGAAATAAATTAGTGCTTTGAAACCAATAAGAACAAAGACACAACGTACCAGAATCGCTGGGACACAACTAAAACAGTGTTTAGAGAGAAATTTATAGCACTAAGTGCCCACAAAAGAAATCAGGGAAGATCTAAAATCAACACCCTAACATCGCAATTAAAAGAACAAGAGAAGTGAGAGCAAACAAATTCAAAAGGTAGCAGAAGACAACAAATAACTGAGATCAGAGCAGAACTGAAAGAGAGACCCAAAAAACCCTTCAAAAAATGAATCCAGGAGCTGTTTTTTTGAAAAGATCAACAAATAGAAAGACTGCTAGTTAGATTAATAAAGAACAAAAAAGAGAAGAATCAAATAGACACAATAAAAAATGATAAAGGGGATATCGCCACTGATTACACAGAAATACAAAGTACCATCAGAGAATACTATAAACACCTCTACGCAAATAAACTAGAAAGTCTAGAAAAAATGGATAAATTCCTGGACACATACACCCTCCCAAGCATAAACCAGGAAGAAGTTGAATCCTTGAACAGACCAATAACAAATTCTGAAATTGAGGCAGTAATTACTAGCCTACCAACCAAAAAGGGTCCAGGACCGGAAGGATTCACAGCTGAATTCTACCCGGGGTATAAAGAGGAGTTGGTACCATTCCTTCTGAAACTATTCCAAACAATAAAAAAAGGATTCCTCACTAACTCATTTTATGAGGCCAGCTTCATCCTGATACCAAAACCTGGCAGAGACACAACAAAAAAGAAAACTCCAGGCCAATATAGCTGATGAACATCAATGAGAAAAATCCTCAATAAAATACTCGCAAACTGAATCCAGCAGCACATTAAAAAGCTTATCCACCATAATCAAGTCGGCTTCATCCCTGGGATGCAAGGATGGTTCAATATACGCAAATCAATAAACGTAATCCATCACATAAACAGAACCAATGACAAAAACCACATGATTATCTCAATAGATACAGAAAAGGCCTTTGATAAAATTCAACACCCCTTCATGCTAAAAACTCTCCATAAACTAGGTATTGATGGAACCTATCTCAAAATAAGAAGAGCTATCTATGACAAACTCATGGTCAATATCATACTGAATGGGCAAAAGCTGGAAGCATTCCCTTTGAAAACCAGCACAAGCCAAGGATGCCCTCTCTCACCACTCCTATTCAACAGAGTATTGGAAGTTCTGGACAGGGCAATCAGGCAGGAGAAAGAAATAAAGGGTATTCAAATAGGAAGAGAGGAAGTCACATTGTCTCTGTTTCCAGATGACATGATTGTATATTTAGAAAACCCCAATGTCTCAGCCCAAATTCTCCTTAAGCTGATAAGCAACTTAGCAAAGTCTCAGGATACACATCAATGTGCAAAAATTACAAGCATTCTTATACACCAATAACAGAGAGCCAAATCATGAGTGAACTCCCATTCACAACTGCTACAAAGAGAATAAAATACCAAGGAATACAACTTACAACGGATGTGAAGGACCTCATAAAGGAGAACTATAAACCACTGCTCAAGGAAGTAAGAGAGGACATAAACAAATGGAAAAACATTCCATGCTCATGGATAGGAAGAATCAATATTGTGAAAATGGCCACACTGCCCAAAGTAATTTATAGATTCAATGCTATCCCCATCAAGCTACCACTGACTTTCTCACAGAATTAGAAAAAACTACTTTAAATTTCACATGGAACCAAAAAAGAGCCTGCATAGCCAAGACAGTCCTAAGCAAAAAGAACAAAGCTTGAAGCATCATGCTACCTAACTTCAAACTATACTACAAGGCTACAGTAACCAAAACAGCATGGTACCGGTACCAAAACAAATATATAGACCAATGGAACAGAACAGAGGCCTCAGAAACAATGCCACATATCTACAACCATGTGATCTTTGACAAACCTGACAAAAACAAGCAATGTGGAAATGATTCCCTATTTAATAAACGGTGTTGGGAAAACTGGCTAGCCATATGTAGAAAGCTGAAACTGGACGCCTTCCTTACACCTTATACAAAAATTAACTCAAGATGGATTAAAGATGTAAAAAAGACCTAAAACCATAAAAAATCTAGAAGAAAACCTAGGCAATACCATTCAGGACGTAGGCATGGGCAAAGACTTCACGACTAAAATGCCAAAAGCAACGGCAACAAAAGCTAAAATTGACAAATGGGATCTAATTAAACTAAAGAGCTTCCGTACAGCAAAAGAAACTATCATTAGAGTGAATCGGCAACCTACAGAATGGGAGAAAATTTTTGCAATCTATGCATCTGACAAAGGGTTAATATCCAGAATCTACAAAGAGCTTAAACAAATCTACAACAGAAAAACAACCCCATCAAAAAGTGGGCAAAGGATATGAAGAGACACTTCTCAAAAGAAGACATTTATGTGGCCAACAAACAGATGAAGAAAAGCTCATCATCAGTGGTCATTAGAGAAATGTAAATCAAAGCCACAATGAGACACCATCTCACGCCAGTTAGAATGGTGATCATTAAAAAGTCAGGAAACAACAGATGCTGGAGAGGATGTGAAGAAATAGAAATGCTTTTATACTGTTGGTGGAAGTGTAAATTAGTTCAACCATTGTGGAAGACAGTGCGGCGATTCCTCAAGAATCTAGAACTAGAAAAACCATTTGACCCAGCAATCCTGTTAATGGGTATATACCCAAAGGACTATAAATCATTCTACTATAAAGACACGTGCACATGTAAGTTTATTGTGGCACTGTTAACAATAGCAAAGACTTGGAACCAACACAAACGCCCATCAATGATAGACTGGATAAAGAAAATGTGGCGTATATATACCATGGAATACTATGTAGCCATAAAAAAGGGTGAGTTCATGGCCTTTGCAGGGACATGGATGGAGCTGGAAACCATCATTCTCAGCAAACTAACACAAGAACAGAAAACCAAACACCGCATGTTCTCACTCATAAGTGGGAGTTGAACAATGAGAACACATGGACACAGGGAGGGGAACATCACATACCCAGGCCTGTTGGAGGGTAGGGGGCCATGGTAGGGATAGCATTAGGAGAAATATCTAATGTAGATCACTGGTTGATGGGTGCAGCAAGCCACCATGGCATGTGTATACCTATGTAACAAACCTGCATGTTCTGCACATGTACCCCAGAACTTAAAGTATATTAAAAGAAAATTGCGACATGAAGTTGAAACTATTTCTTAGGTTTTATGTGTAATTACTTCACTTTTCTTTCTTTCTGGGAAGTTTATCGAATGTTTTTAAATGAAGAAATAACACAAGAGTTGTATTTTGTGCAGATCACTGTTAGTGGTGGACAGAAATCAGATGTGGCAAGAGGAAATGTAAAAGTTTGGACAGTTACTCAACTGAGGTCTCTTTGTTCATAGCAGCAGAATAAGGAGAATGGGATACCTGAATTAAAGCAGAATGTTTTTACTCTACAATTCTAATCCCAAGACTATTTCTACCCAATATGCCCTACTAATATATTTTGCTCAGAAAATGAAGTCAATAAGTATAGGAATTAATATTAATAATTGAAAAAAGAATTTTTTTCTGAGCAAAATATATTATGAGGAAATATTCTATTTTCAATTATTAATATTAATTAATAGGGATTCTAGGGTATCTATAAGGAACTATTACCAATTGTTCCCTGGATTAGCTAAATCTTCCAGCCACTTCATAATGAATATACTGATAAAACTAAATAAAACAATCACGAAAACTAGATACGTTTAAACTAATCTGAGTAAAAATGGAAAGGAATCCAGTCAGCCAAACATACTATTGATGTATAAAGTTTGACTTGTAAAACTGTACCTGGTAGTTTACACTTAGCAGTAAAAAATTAATATGGAAGAAGGTGTTATCAGAAAATTCTGATATAGACAAAAAAATGACTCATAACCCAAATTTTTCACATAAAGTTTACATGTAAAGAATCTAGAGCATCTGTAAAATAAAAATGGAAATGAGAAGTATGAATTGGTTTAACTAAGATCTATAAAAACTGACCAAGAAACTTGTTTCAATATTACTTAAAAGTAAGCATCCAGGATAGACAAATAAAATTTAAAAATAATAAATTGGCTGAATGGAGTCTGTCTCAGAAAGTAGATAAAATGCTCAGCAGATCCAAATATCTGCCTGGCAAAATAATGACACTTTGGATTAATATTTGGTGGAGGGGTAGGTGAGACGGGATCACACTATAAAGAAAAGAAAGTAACCAAAGATCACATTGACATGTGAGCAAGAATATACTCATCCCTCATGAGAGCTCTGGAATGAACAGAAAGAAGAAAAGGCTATACACTTATATTATTTAATCATTCTATGAAACTAACAAAATACCTATTATATACTAATTGCTGTGTGTGATAGGTACTGGGTATATAATGATAAATGAAGCACATGTGATTCCTGCCCTTGGGAATCTGCCTATATTCTAAAACAAAGATTGATCAACTTCAGCCCTGGGCCAAATCCAAGCTTAGAATGGTTTTGATATTTTTAAGGGGTAATTTAAAAGAAAGAAAAAACAACAAAGAAGAATATGCAACAGAGAATGTGTATGGCTCTCAAACCCTAAAATATTTACTGTCTGGTTCCTAACAGAAAAAGTATGCCAACCCTTTGGCTAGAGAAAAAATAAACTTTAAACAATAAACACAGTCACATGTTGCATAACTCTGGGGATACATTCTGTGACATGCACTGTTAAGAAATTTCGTTGTGCAAACATCATAGAATGTACTTACACAAACCTAGATGGTACAGCCTACTACACATTTTGGCTATATAATATAGCCTATTGCTCCTAGGCTAAACACACCTGTACAGCCTGTTATAGTACTGAATAATGTCGCTAACGGTAACACAATGGTAGGTATCTGTGTATCTGAACATATTGAAACACAGAAATGGTACAGCAAAAATATGGCAAAAAGATAAAAAATGGTACATCTATATAGGGCACTTGCCACAAATGGAGTTTGCAGGACTGGAAGTTGCTCTGGGTGAGTCACTGAGTGAGTAGTGAGTGAGTGTGAAGGCCAAGGGTGTTACCATACACTACTGTAGACTTCATAAACACTATACCTTAGGTTACATGAAATTAATTATTTTCTCCAACAATAAATTTACCTAAGCTTACTGTAACTTTTTTACTTTATAAACTTTTAATTTTTTAAAACTTTTTGACTATTTTGTAATAATGTTTAGCTTAAAACACAAACATATTGTATAGCTGCATAAAAATATTTTTTCCTTATATCCTTATTCTGTAAGCTTTTACCTATTTTTAAAATTTTAATTTTTTTTTGCTTTTTAAACTTTTTTGTTAAAAACTAAGACAAAAACACACACATTAGCCAAAGCCTACACAGGCTCAGGGTCATCAAGATCACTGTCTTCCACCTCCACATCTTGTCCCACTGGAAGGTCTTCAGAAGCAATGACATGCATGGAGCTGCCATCTCCTATGACAACAATGACTTCTTCTGGATACCTCCTGAAGGACCTGCCTGAGGCTCTTCTTGAGGAGGTATCACTCTTTGAAAAATTGTGTCCACAACAGTTTGCTTGGTTTGTTTCTTTCATTCATCAGAGATTTGCTTGTATGCAGATAATGCAGCAAGAACATTCCTCTCTATTAATGAAAACCTTTTGGTGTTACGGTCCATGTTTTCAAAATTTTAAGGAGCTTGTTGAGGTCTGCAAAAGATTCTGCTAAAACCCTTCACTGTGAATTTTCTTGGGTTTCGTCTTTTTCTTCTCTAGCAGTTTCCCTTTCTCTTGTCTGTTCTTCAGCTATGAGTTCCTGTTCCAGTTCCAACAACCCCTCATTAGCCAGTTCCTCAGGAACCACCTCTAGGAGCTCATCAATGTCACCCTTGTCCACACCATGGTTAAAGTTGTTTGCCATCTCCAACCACAGCCATGTTGATTTTTGCAATCTCTTCATCCTTGGCAAATCCTTTGAAGTCACAGATGAACCTCTTGAGTGTCTTCTTCCAGATGCCATTCATACCCGCATTGGTGACATCACCCTAAGCAAGGTTCTTGATGCAGTCATAGACATAATCCTCCCAGAATTGTATCAGTGTCTTTTCAGTGTCTTCCTCAGTTGCAGAAATAGTCTGGGTAAATGTCCTTCTCAGGCAGTAGGTCTGAAAAGCTGCTATAACTTCTTGATCCATCGGTTGGATCAGAGAGGTGGTATTTGGAGGCAGAAATACCACTTTGATACCAGGATAAAGATCACCAATAAAAGGAGGATGTGTGAAGCATTATCAACAACAGGCACAATCTTGAATGGTATGTTATTCTCCAAACAGTACTTCTCCATTGTGCTGGCAGAGTAATTCAGGAGGGCATCTAGGAAGAAAAGCTGGGTCATTCAAGACTTCTTATTGCTCCTGCAATACACTGGCAGTGTGTGCTTAGTGATAAGCTTGAAGGCCCTGGGGTTCTCACTGGGCCAGATCATGAAGGGCATCCATTTGTAACCTGCAACATTTCTCCCATGCAAGACTGTTATCCTGTCCTTAATGACTTGAAAGCTGGCATTGACTTGGCCTCTTTACGGATGAAAGTCCTTTCCAGTATGTTTTCAGAATAGCAAGCTTTCATCTATACTGAAGATTTGCCCTGTGAAGTAATTTTCCTCACAATCAGCTTATCTAGAGTTTCCAAAAATTCTTCGGCTGCTTTCACATCAGCATTTACAGACTCACCATTCACCAGCTTTCACATTATGCAATAAATAACAATTCTTGAATAAAATCACCCAGAGCTAGCAGAAAATTCAACACTGTAGTTGTGTTCAACCTTTTCTTTCAATATCCCAAACAAACTTTTTGTTTTGTCTGTGATTGTCGTGATGCTGAGAGGTATAATATGCTTCTGTGTCTGGTCTTCAGTAGTTTTTCCATATATGATTTAGGCCCTTTTCAAATTTTTGTTCATCTTTTTGTCTTCAATGAAGCAGATCCTTTAATGGCTTCTGTCACTTTGCTCTTGTTCTTCAAGATCACAGCTATGGTGGAATGGGACACAATTACCTGGCAATAACCATTGCTGATTTGCCACCTTCATAGTCCTTAACCACTTTTAATTTAGCTTCCTGGTCAATCTACTCGATGTGGCCTCTTCCCGGCAACATTAGCTGTGAATTTGGTACATGTAGGGGCCATAAAACAAAATGACACAAGATCAAATCAAGTACAGAGAAAATGATGCAATAAAGAGATACAGTAAATGTGAGATGTATGACTCTGCCACTGGCATAACAAGACATACTGCTCTAAAGTAAACTTTTTTTTTGTAAGTGCAAGGAGGACATTCTAACCATAAAAAGTATAGTATAACATAGTAAATGCATAGTTGTTTATTATCATTATCTAGTATTATGTAGTGTATATAATTGTATGTGCTAGATTTTTATATGACTAGTAGCACAGTTTTGTTTATACCAGCATCACCATAAACACAAGTAATGCTTTGTGATAGGACAGAATGGCTACGATGTCACTAACAGGAATTTTTCAGCTCCATTATAATGTTAAGGGACCACTGTGATATATGCAGTCCATTGCTGCAGTCCATGACTGTGTAAGAATCTAACAATAAAAACATGGTAAAACGAGATAATCACATACGATAGGTGGCTAGAGAAGGCTTCTCTGAGAAAGCGACATTCAGGCAAAGGAATTAGCCAGACGGAGGATTAGGGGAGGAAGAGAGATGACTGGTACTTTCTGGCAAAATGAAGGGCAATAAGGAGTCCTTAGCAAATAATTTAGCACATCTAAGAAACTGCAAGAAGGCCAGTGTGGCTACAGTGAGTGCGGATAGTGCTGTAAAGTGAGGATGGAGAAAATGGCAGAGGCTAGATCACAGAGTACTATATGATGTGTTCGGGCATTTGAATTCTATCTTAAATGCAATGAGAAGTCACTGGAAAATTTTAAGCATAAGAATGCCATGATCAAATGTGCCTTTAAAAAAATCCCGGCTGGGTGTGGTGGCTCACACCTACAATCTCAGCACTTTGGGAGGTCAAGGTGGGAGGGTCACTTGAGCTCAGGAGTTCAAGACCAGTCTTGGCAAGATGGTGAGACTCCCATCTCTACAAAAATTAAAATTAAAAAAAAATTAGCCAGGAGTGGTGGTGTGCACCTGTAGTCCCAACTGCTCAGGAGGCTGAGGCAAGAGGCAACTCCTTGAGCCCAGGAGTTTGCGGATGTAGTGAGCTGTGATCATGACACTGCATTCCAGCCTGGGTGACAGAGCAAGACACCTGTCTCTTAAAGAAAATAAATGCTCATGTCTGAGTTAAGAATTAAAGGTATCCCTTGTTACCCAAATCTATAGGATTTCAAATAGTCAAGGTTGCTGTATTTTCAAATTTGAGTTTCGATTGGCAAATAATTAGCATTTACATAGCAAAAGATTTATCCAAAAGTTTATCTGAATCTACTCAATACCAGAGACTGAAAATCTGGATAACTTTTCTGATTTGGAGAACTACTGATCAATATGACGGAGTGAGTAGACGGTAAGAAGAACACTCCCCTTCCATTTCACATATGTAGAAATGTTAGATAAAACAGCCTCCCAACACATTTGTTTTAAAAATTAAATTAAAATTTAAAAATAAGGATGAAGTCTTCAGGTGCCAAAACTTAAAAAGGAAGCTAAAAGTCACTGCAGTAGTAGGAATGGTGGTAAGGGTATGCTAACTTTTGGATGAGCCTAGTTGGATTAGGTTTGAACAGCCTGGGGTTAAGACTCCAGAAGGTCCTAGGCTTCTGATGGGAGAGGCAGAAACAAATATTCATAAGACAAGAACAGGATATTTTGAAGAATGAGAGAATATGAATGGATTATAAACAGATCACAAGTAAACATCAACATTTACTCCATTGAGTGCTGCACAGCTAAAGATTTATTTCTAGCCAACAATGTAACTTCTAGACTAGTACTTGCTCCACTAACATAGACACTCCATAGCTAAGGTGCAAGCCTTCTTATGCAACACTAGGATGAAAATAAAGCTGTGGGGTTATAGATCTGGCTTCGCCCTCTTTCTAATCAAATGCTTTCTTGTTTCTATTCCAGACTAAAAATGCTCCAAAGCACTTCGAATAGATAAAAAACTCTCTGAAAACTCTTAAGTCAAAATGTTTCCTACACTGGAAAGATATTCAGTAACAGGACTTGAAACATCCAATGAAACCAGTTTCTACTCGTGCTTACATGTTATTCAGTTTTACAGGAATTGATAATATCAAGTTGATGTTTCTGAATGCATGATTTTCTGTAAAGAAATAACTTTATCAGTACATAAAACTGTAGAGGGCTGATCGAAAGGAAAATGGCCAGTAACTACTTAATGGGTACAGCGTTTTATTTTGGAGTGATGAAAATGCTCTGGAATGAGACAGAGGTGGTGGCTGCCCAACACTGTGAATGTACTAAATGCTCCTGTGATTTCTTCGCCCTAAACATTAATTTTATGTGAATTTCACCTCAATTTAAAAAAATTGTTGAAGACAAAGGCATGGTGTCTATATGAACGTAACTCAGTTAACTATTCTGCCTCACACAAAAATTCAGCATTCCATGCTGCTAGCCGTCCAACAAATTTATGCAACTGGTCACAAAAGGGACCAGCAAGAAACCATGCACAGAACAACAGAAATTCAACATATCCAGGAAAACAAATCAACTATACACTAACACTACTACTTTTATATATAAAGCCATACTGCAAATATGATTCTTCTTGGAATATGGAATGTGGGTGAAAAAATCTAATACTTACTCTTTAACAACTTTTCTCATTCCACAATCCCAAATATCTAATTCTATGACAACTTCTGGTTTGAGAGAGAAACATGTAAAAGTAAGGTGCCACAGGAGTATGCTACAGAAATAAAAGGTGAATGAATGTCTTACCTCTGAATTCAAGTCCCCGCAGCTGAAAAGTGACCAGACCATTGCCTATCTCTATAAGGTGTACTAATGCATTGAGATAGTCAGAGGCAAGGATGAAACAGTCCCCTGTACTGTAGTTTCCCCATCGTCCTAGCAGCAAATCACCACAGAGGCTGTGTTGTAGGGATCTAGTTAAATGCTCATAAAAGATGGAATTCAGATTGTTGTCATCTGATCCTATAAAAAGGGATTTAAAAAAAAGTTAAATTTCACCTTAAGTCCTCTTGACAAACAAGATTGTTAAAAATATTAAAAACTTCTCGCACATATTTATTGACAAGGAAAATAACATTCATACCCTTACAGTTTCTACATAAGTAAAACACAGGAAAATGAATTTAGATTTATAAGTCACATAACCTCCCAGAATCTATGGTTCTCATTCACAAAATGTGAGAATTTGACTTGAAGCAATCTAAGGACTTTTCGACCTCCTCAACAGTTAGCAATTATTCAATAAAATATGCCTTATAATTAAAACCATGTAAGAGAAATGAGAAAAATAAAAGAATTCAGAAGAAGAACAAAAAGACTATTTAGTAAAGGAAGCAGATAAAATAATACAAGATTTGAACAAATAAAACATAATACAAGATTTGAACAAATGAGACAATCAAAAAGAAGTTGGTTAGTCAATATTAGCCATGTTGAGACGAAGGGGAGGGGAGGGGAGGGGAGGGGAGGGGAGGGGAGGGGAGGGAAGGGAAGGGAAGGGAAAGAAAGAGAAAGAAAGAGAAAGAGGAAGGAAGGAAGGAAGGAAGGAAGGAAGGAAGGAAGGAAGGAAGGAAGGAAGGAAGGAAGGAAGGAATTAAAATAAACATCACTTAATAGATTATATGACCATCTCTAGAAGTAACTCATGCAAAGCAATAATCTGTAAATGCATGCCCCAAGTATAGTATTGCAGAACGGTAAGATATTCAAAGTGTAATAATTATTTTAAACCTAGCCTAACTGAATAAAATAATGAAAGGAAACTCCAAATTCTAATGTCAACACAATGGCTGTATCAATTCTATGTCAGCACAACACAAAAATGTATATACTGATTCAGGACATGGCCTTTGGTTATGCAGAATGGCGTCATCAGCAAGATAAATCTAGCCCCTTACAAGCACATACTAGAGCTGAAATGCTTATTTTCTCTACCAGAACATGATGATGATGGTCATTAGTATCAAATAACTAGTTCTCCTTAGTCCAATGTTATCACTGAGAATTAATCAGATTTGAGGGAATTTATGAGTCAAATGGACGCAAATATTCCAGTGTATTTGAGAGTAATATTCATTTTAGTAAATTAATACACTGAGGTTCTGGTTGATATGCTAATCTCTCATTCTCTGTGACAGATTACTATTGAGTGGGCCAATAAAATGATGTTTCCCAAATGATAAGACTAAGAACCACACTTTAGATAATGGTAACACCAGCAAGGTGTCACCCACTAAAGCTCTATCCTGACTGGCATATGCCCCCACTTGATGACATCTCTGTACACAATAAACTGAATCAAATTAAATTAATATTGACCTAAACATTGAGGGAAGGGTGGAAGGAAACATATTAATAAAACATGTGTCAGTCTGATTACAGACCCTTGAAAACATCTGACCAGTTTTATTTTAACATTTTTCTACATTTTATCCTATGTAAGAACTATCTTTGAATGGAATTTTTCATTCTTATAAGCTTTCTTAAGATGCATTTTATAAACGGTGGATATATAAATTGTAGATACTGTAATTCATATATGTTTTGCAAAAGTAAAACAAATACTTAGTTTTTAAAAGTGAATATTTGGGATTCATAGAGGATTCCCAACAAGTTAGGAGTGAATATAAACATATATATATATAAAAACAAATCCTTAGACTTGCCTCCTTATTCACAAATACAGCTATTACCTGGATTTCTATCAAGCTGGGAAGCCAGTCTGGTATTTGAATGATCCACTCGTTTTGTGCTAAAGAAAATAAAACATTTTTAGTAACTTTCTTTACATTAAAAAATATTTAACAATTAAGAGTGAGGGAGAAACTATAGGAAACATATAAAATAAAGGTTACCACTTTATGAAAATCTCTGGAAAAAACCTGTGATTAGTATAACAATAAAACGCCTTGTTAGCACACTTTTAGGAATTAAAATTCTCCCCCCTTCACCACACATGAACACAGCAGATTTTTTTTTTTTACTGTACAGTGTATGGAAAGATATCTATGCACGCACTGTGATAAAAAAGCTGACCAGGATGAAAAAAATGTATACTGTACATGGTTCTTAAAAATTCAAAGAGGTGAGAACATTCTTTGCCAAAGGAAGGTATAATCTATTAATGCTCAGTGATGCAATGTTCTTTGGAACAGTAGTTCCCAAAATGTGGTCCATAGAACCTAAGGCTCTTTTGGGCAGTTTTCCAGATCAAAACTATTTTCAAAGTAACACTGAGCTGTTACTTGCTTTTTACATTGTGTTGACAACTGCACTGGTGGTACTAAAGCAATGGTGGGTAAGACTGTGGTGCCTGGGCATGAATCAAGGCAGCAGCACCAAACTGTTCTACCCTTCGCTGCTACACTTGCACAATAAAGCAAACAAAAAATCCAAGTTGCACATAAATATGTCCCTAATGAAGCAGTAAAAAGTATCAAACTTATTAAATCTCAACTCACAGTACAGGCCTTTTTAATACTCTGTATGGCAAAATGAGAAAATATATATGAAGCACTTCTGCTGCCTTCTGAAGTACATTGGCTGTCATGAGGGGAAGCATTTGTGCAACTGCTTGACCTCTGAGCTGAACTAGCTGTGTTTTTTTCTTGGAACACCATTTTTACTTAACCCTGATGGAAAAATTATGAGATTATTTAGATGTGGTCATTTGACAGATATTTCCCAAAAATAAAGAAAGTGAGCCTGTTATTTCAAGGAAAACAACCGGCAATACCTGTTGACAATAACAAAAATCTGAATTTTCAAACAAAAATGAAAATTTGGGAAACTCCTATCTACCACGATAAGCTTGACAGCTTCCCAATAATTAAAATTTCTTTCTGATTGGTGGTGATACCAATGAACATATTTTAAACATCATTACATAATAAAATGTGTCAACATTTAGAAAATCTACATTACTCAGTGAAGTAGTATTTTCCAAATGACCAATATAAAATGTTACAAAAGTATGCATGGGATCCATTCAGGGTGTAAGACAGATGAGTGGATTTTGATGTCATATAGTTCCAAAAGTTCACAGACATGGTTTTAGATTCCATATTGCAAGTAACTTTTAAGAAGCTCCCATTTCTTGGGTTTCAGTGAAAAATCAAAGAAAAATATCCAGGATTGTCTTAAAAGGCTACTAGAATACTTCTTTTTTGCCTGGGCAAGGTGACTCATGCCTGTAATCCCAGGACTTTGGGAGGCCAAGGCAGGTGGATCACTTCAGGTCAGGAGTTCCAGACCAGCCTGGCCAACACGGTGAGTGTGAAGCTGAATTTTTTTTTCAGATACTTCAATCAAAACAATATACTGCAGATGATTGAATGTATAGGTAGACACGAGAATCCACCTGTCTTTTAATATGCCAGACATTAAGAGATTTGCAAAACTATGTAACAAGGCCACTCTTCTCACTAATTTTTTGGGGGAGTGTAAATATAGTTATTCATAACTTTAAAATGTTATTTACACAAATATACAATAGATACATCATTGTTATTTTTAAATTAGTTAATAAGTAAACATTTGAAATTTTTGAGTTTTTCTTCCCACTCTAGTAAATATTAGTAGATAAAATCCGTATTTTTAAAACTCTAGTGTTTCCAATAACTTTTAAGAGGATAAGGCCGGGCACAGTGGCTCACGCCTGTAATCCCAGCACTTTGGGAGGCCGAAGCGGGTGGATCACCTGAGCTCAGGAGTTCAAGATCAGCCTGGTCAACATGGTGAAACCCCTCTCTACTAAAAACATAAAAAATAGCCAGGCGTGCTGGTGGGTGCCTGTAATCCCAGCTACTCGGGAGGCTGAGGCAGGAGAATTGCTTGAACCTGGGAGGCGGAGGTTGCAGTGAGTCAAGATGGCGCCATTGCACTCCAGGAGGCGGAGGTTGCAGTGAGTCGAGATTGTGCCATTGCACTGCAGCCTGGATGACAAGGGCAAAACTCTGTCTCAAAAAAAGAAAAAGAAAAGAAAAAAAAGAGTATAAAGGGGTTCTAAATCCAAAAAGTTAAGAACTGCAGCCATTGAACATTACTTTGGGCTAACTGGTCCAGAATAATAATAATAATAAACAACACCGAAATTCACCAAAATGGGAAATACCATGTGTGGTTTTAGATAAAGGACCAGAGATTTAGTTTCAAACCTACAAACTAGTCCACTGTTTAAAAGGTGAGATTACAATTTTCACCTATTAAATATGCCAATTTGTGAAAGTATAGAGAGAAAGACAGTAATGGAGATGGTCAGTAGAATTATGAATTAGTACAAGCTCTTTCTAAACCAATGTGTTAATATACATTAAAAGCCTTTAAAATGTTTATGCTCCATAACTCATAACTCCTAAAAGCATTCCCTTCTAGGAATGTTTTCTGAAATAAAATGAAATTTGGAGAGATTACATACAAATACAGTTACTAAGCTTTAGATTAAATAGCTAGCCCAAGGAACTAAGCCTAAATGGAGAAAATAATTCATGCACAAAGATGGTCATTAAAAACTTATCTTCTCAAAATAGCAGAAATAACCTATAAAAATTTAGCTTTAGAAATAGCCAGGTATTTCTAAAAAAACTATAACTCATTATGATGACTGTTATAATGATATTATATAGCAAAAAGTTGCAGAGTATTATTAATGTGAAATAATTCTAATATCACTGAAAGAAAAAATATAAAAATGAACATATTCAATCAGAACAATGTTTAAAAATATCTTCTAAGTAGAAAAAAATGGTTGGGCACAGTGGCTCAAGCTTGTAATCCTAACACTTTGGGAGGCTGAGGCAGGTGGGTCGCTTGAGCTCAGGAGTTTGAGAGCAGTATAGGCAACATTGTGAAACTCTGTCTCTATAAAAAATACCAAAATTAGCTGGCGTGGTGGCTCAAGCCTGTAGTCCCTGCTATTCGGGAGGCTGAGGCAGGAGGATCACTTGAGCCCCCAGGAGGCGGAAGTTGTAGTGAGCCGAGACGCACCACTGCACTCCAGCCTGGGCAACAGAATGAGATACTGTTTAAAAAAAAAGACAAGAAAAATAAAAAATAAAAAGTAATTTCCTCTGGCCTCTTTTTTTATACACTTTTCAAATTTTAAAAATATTTATAAAGTTTTAGCAAAAACAAATATTTCAACACAATAAATTATGAACTATAAATTCTAATAATAATGCTGTCAATAGTTTTTCCTAGTAGAAAAGATAAAAATTGTCTTTCAAGTGTTTTACTTTACTCACTTATAGTCTCTCTCCCAGAATTTCACAGGTCGGACATATGAAGTGATGAATATTGCACTTCCCAGAAAGGGGTTCAGTGGAGTAGAGAAGAAGGCCGAGACAGCAGCCTGAATAAACAGCATGGCTGAATCTATGGGAAAACTAGTTAAGGACAATGAAATTCATCTGAGCACAGATACCAAAAAAACCTCACAAAAACCTAGCAGATACATTTAGATCACATCAATTAGAGAACTGAGGGTCACCAGAAGAATACAAAAGAAGGTATCGCTGGGCAGCCATTAAGGGGTCACCAACAGAAAGACGTACAGAAAGTTCAACCTGGTATGATGTTTTCAAAGGAGCCAAATCAATATTTGCTAATACGTATTTAGTAAAAGTTCATATATTAATCTTGGGAAGAGATGTTAGAGTTCAATTTTCCACAAGGTTAAAACTAAAGCTTGCAGATACCGTAAGTCTGTCTTTCCATATCAATGTGGTTACTAACCCTTACTCCCTTACTATTATTTAGAAAACACTAAGAAATAGTGGGAGTAGAAAATTTTTTACAGAAGTTTAATTCTATCAGTTTCATATCACATTATGAAAAAATGTTTTGTACTTTCATTTATTAAAAAATAATACTAAACATTTCTTTTATGTATTAAAGATTCCTGGACTTTAATATTCACATATGCAAATGTAAGATTTAAAATCAGCATTACTTTCTTACAAAACCTGAATACTTTTCTTATGTTCAGATGATCTGTGGGCTACAGATATTAATACAAGTTAAACAATCAACAGTATAGGTGTGGATATAAAAGGTTATGGTTTTTTTTTTTTTTTTTTTGAGACAGAGTTTCACTCTTGCTGCCCAGGCTGGAGTGCAATGGCGCGATCTCGGCTCACCGCAACCTCCACCTCCTGGGTTCAAGAGATTCTCCTGCCTCAGCCTCCCGAGTAGCTGGGATTACAGGCATGTGTCACCACACCCGGCTAATTTAGTATTTTCAGAGGAGATGGGGTTTGTCCATGTTGGTCAGGCTGGTCTCAAACTCCCAACCTCAGGTGATCCGCCCGCCTCGGCCTCCCAAAGTGCTGGGATTACAGGCGTGAGCCACTGCGCCCGGCCAAGATTATGAATTTTTGACAATTTATTACACAGTAAACTTTATCTATGCCTGTGAAAGATTATGCCTATAAACCAACGTTCTTGTCAAGGATATGACTGCCCATTCTTATTAAACTTTAATTAGAAGGATACGAGGAACTGCAAAAGGCTGAGCAAAGGCATGGAAAGCAGAACCCCATGTGATCTGCCACGGGGCAATATAGGTATACACGAACTGCAGTTTATAAAGGAGTTCCCAAAGCTGCAGGAGGAAAAGAATAGCTGTCAGTAAAAAAAAAAAAAAAAAAAAAAAAAAACTTATCAGATATTTGAATTAGAAAATGAAAAATCTGTAAAATGTATTTTCCTCCTAATAGGGAAATGGCATTGAAATTATTTGCCATTTGCATAATAGGAAAAGATATATCAACTGCCTAAATGCTGCACTTATTTCTGAGTAAAGACACTTTCTAAGTAAAGATAGGTAGCTATATATGGATTTATGTTTCATCTGTTTAAAAAAAAAAAAAAAAATTCTATGCCCTCTACTGGCCATATTACGCTACTACAAGCAAAACAAAGAAAGGTAGAAAGCAGTCAAATAATTGTTCTTGAAAAAAAAAATCAAGATGTCTGCAAAGCTAAAGTAATACATATATTTATTTTATTCTAAGACACATTTTCCGCAAATTTTAGTGCTATGGAAACTGAGTATGTTTTAAACGTAATGTCAAAAGGAATGTGAAAACAGCAGCTGTAATACAGTTGTCACCGTCTGTTTCCATAGAAATTTAGTTGTGTATACTAGGCATCTGTTCATAACCTTAATTGCTGTCAGTGGAAACAGGATACACATTTTAATTTTATTTAAGATTGGATATGTTACAGTTGAGCAGTTTTTCAATGCTGAATCAGAGTTGCTGTACTTGTCCAAGACTGCCTCTGCATGATTAGGCAACAATCCCCTCATCCTTTAAAATACTTTAACTGATTTACAAATGAACTTACTTAACTTCCAATTTAAAAAAAGAAATCACAACTCCAACCAATTAAAAAATTGTAGATGAACTGCAGTATTTTTGCCATGATTCAAAATTATTTTTGCCATGACTCAAAATTATGCAGACCTCGGCACTAATGTAATCAGGATCATGGTAAGTAAAAGCAGCGTGTATATATCATCATGATGCCATTACAATGACTTAAAAGCAATGACTCAGAAACCTCTTCAGATTCTAAGTGTGAAACAAACTGTACTTCAATTTTAACTGTAACATTAAAGAAAAGAACAATATGTAACAATATGTAAGGGTTGGTAGGTAAAGGGATTTTTTTATACATGTAATTTTTATTAAAAGGTTATTAAATCCATGATATACCTTACAATGATATCTTAAAGTAAAAAATATATCTGAAGAAATCCCTTGAATACCACCGATTGTCACTGTTAAATTCTATCTACTGACCAATTCGAATACAAACTCAAAGGGACAGCTTTCTCTGTTTTGTTCATTGGTGTAGCTTAAGCATCTAGAACAGTTCTAAAACAGTTTTTTGTTTTAAAAAGTATGTTTAACAATAAAAGTATTAAGAAAATCCAAACTAATGCAGAGTTAAGTGTAGCAACTATATTTCAAAGATTATTTACTTTATATTTTACTGCAACTTTCACTTTTTTCCAACCAGTATAAGATGAAATACAATTTTCAATCTAAATATTTGAGTTTGTGAGAAACCACATGCTTCTTTATACAATTCTCTGATTAACTTTCTGGCTTCCTCCTTTGGTTAATAACCATACTCACTAGAAGAGGAAATACATGATAAAAATGCAAATTAGTGACTGAACAGATATAATACCGAAATATTTTCGAAGCTATTTGTCACAATATTGAAATTGACTATCAGTGAAATGGCTTTCCATTTTTACTGTTCCCCATCCTAGATCAGACTACTATCACATCTGAATTACTGCCATCATCGCTTAAGCTGTTCTCCGTACCTTTAGGTTCTCTCTTCCCCAACTGAAGCCAAATGTGGCTGACCAGGCTAACTTTCCTAAAATTGGAATTTCATTGTGTTTTGTAGCTGTTCATTTGCTTCAGCTCTCTGTTACCTATCAAATGGGATAATATATGTCAAAGTCCTTTGTATGTGGTCAGTGTTAACATGAAATTTAATCACTATTTCACTGACAAATAATCTGACTGTACAGCCTATTTCATTGAGAAAGGTAGTGTGATTCAGCAAAATGATTCTTGGGTTAGGAGGCAGAGGACCAAGATTTTACCATCTAATTTGTAAAAGGCCTAAGAACATCTATCTTATGGGTGGATAATGAATTTTAGCAGCAGCCTGTAAAGTTCAGAGTATTCTGCAAATGTCACATCAATCTAATTTCTGACTGCTCCCACCTAGCCTCAATCTCCTCAGCATCTACCTGTTTCACTGGCCTACAGAGCCCAATTCAATTATTACCACTTCTGTTTCTAAAATTATTCAAAACTATATACTTTTTGAGAGATTCTATATATTTCAAAATATATACTTATTAATGTTTCTCTAATTGTTTTATATAACTTAATCTTATCTTCTCAGTGATAGCAAGAAATATATCTTTTATAAATCACAGTGACTATCTTTGTTTAGGGATTCCAATGTGCTCCTAAATAACTGGTTGAAGAGAGATAACTTAAACAATAATAAATCAAATGAAATGTAAGAAAAATCCTGACTAAATAGCATATAACTCAGGGAGATAGTTTTTATAGATAAGGATATTCCTTTCAGTGATAAATTACCTTGTTGAAGAGTATGGACATAAAGAAGAGATCCAACAGCATGGTCTCTGAAAAAGCTTCATAGTCAAATTTGAAAAAGAGCACAGTAAAGATGACTGTGACATACTGATATGTAGGGCTGCTAAAAGAGGATCGTAGCAACTTCAAACCAGCAATGGTGATCATTAAAGCACCTAATCTGTGACACAAAGAAAACACAAATCAACTCATGACTGAAAACATTAGAAGAGACAGTAACTTAAAATAAAATTCACCATTTACTTTACTAAGCCTACAATATATACATTAAATGTAAGCTTCCAAAAATGATGTATACAGCTAGATAAATCACATCCTCAAAGTATCTGACTATTCCCTTTTAATTCTATTCATTATGATTCTTATCCTTTATATAAGGGACCATGTTTTAAAAATAATCGTATTATAATTCTGACATCTGATTCTCTATTTTCTCAATATTTCTATTACTTTAACACCAACTGCATTTAGCAAATGAAAAACATTAATGCAGACTCAACAATAGGCACCTACTCTATTAGGCAGGCTCATCAGATGACTATGGAGGCAACTGACCATTTATATGGTGTAAGTTACACAGTGCATCAAAATAGCCATCTAATATTAAAAATTAACCTTATTTTTAAAATGTCCTCTCATAAAATATCAATTGACAATGAGATGTCTGGAGTAGAGAATATGCTAACAGCAGAAACAAATGTTTAAAAAAGGGAAGTCAAGGACAAAATGTCACCTAAATTTTTAATCTCACAGTGCCTTGCATGAAGGAAACAATTATTTAATATTTGATCAACAACTTAAGACATTGTTTATAACAGCCCCCAGTAGTCAGACAATATTAGAAGACTATTATACTTACTCTGTATCCAGTTTCTTTGGACTAGCAATTGTCTCTGCACTGCTGCTCAGTTCATTGAGAACAATCAATGGATAGATTATATTCTTCTCCACAAAAAGAAGCCACACATGAAGTTTCTCAAACCACATCATCGTGGCTGCATCTAACAAGGCAGTATAAATCAAGAAGACTACATGTCATCTAACGTATGAAGTAGTTTGTCAATGTGATGAGAAAGAAAAATTTTACAACTCAAATTTAGTACCAAACTACAAATAAAATGTTTTTAAAAAGCAGTACTTTAATCAACTGTCAACTTCTGTGAGCTCTCAGATACTTACAAATTTGCGAGTTAGACATGATTTATCATTTAGATGAGTTTCAAACTTTAATTCTTGAAACCTCAGTTTTTAACCATAGCTTTTCTCATTTATGCTTATAACTTATCAAAAAAAGATTACTGAAGATCATTAGATTGCTCCTTCCAGCCAAAATAAAAATACGATATGATTTGAATTCGCATACTTAAGAGCAATTTTCATTGCCAATAATTTTTTTCCAATGCTACAATATTATTTCATCGGGGAAAGTGTCTGGGATAAACTAAAAGATTTAAAACATGGTTCTTTGGCTATCTGAAAACAGTATCACCTGGTTTTAGGAAGTTCTCTAAGATATAATATTTTTTCTTTGAGTTGCTAAAATCAGTACAAGGAAAAAAACAACTTTGCTGTTAGTAGTATAAATGTCAAAATGTTATGCTGAAACAAAATTTGTATTTAGACTAAATATTCTAAGGTTAAAAAAATAAGATCAATAATTTATTTTAACGAAAAGTGTTGGTCTTTAAAACAAACTAGATATGTGTCATCATTTATATAGGAAAGCAGTAATAGTTCACCATTAAAAACATATCTCATTCTGAGTTATTTTCCTGATGGTATAAATGGGCCAGATTCTTATGCAGTTTCATGTCATTTTCCTTTTTGAGGAAGCTTTCAAGGGCTTCAGAGTTCTCTAAAAAAGTTATCTTCAAGCAAATGAATGATTTACTCTACAGTAATTTGCTAACTGAAAAAAAAAGTGTGAGAAAAAAGTTGGCTTATTTAATAATCATTGGTATACAATAAATTATGACATAGGTATGAACATTATTATTTCTCTAAACTGAGGAAGTACAATATATTATAGATAATGGGGCCAATGAACAAGAGCTGAATACTTGAACAGGAAAGAAACGTCAGGGTTTACAGTGGTAAGGAAAAAGCTTGGCGAGTGAATTAGCCTTCTATCTCTTTTCCATCATTTTATACCTTATTGCAAATCTGAACTAATAACAGCAATTAAAAATGTTTTTAATTTCTTTTCACGTTGTCAACTCTTTTACACTCCTCTCTGGTAGGACACAGTGTCTCTGACAGAAACAGGAACAAAGACCTTTCCACCTCCCTACACATTAAGTTAAAACTATTTCAAGTAGAGAGGCCTTAAGAGGACTGGATTGCCTGTATGGCACTGAAAACTAATTAGGGGGAAGAGTAGGGTCAGGAAAGAGAAGCAATGGACATACAAAAGAGGATTCATCAATGAGAAGTCTGTGAAGAACAATTTAGAGAGGCGAGAAGTAAGTTTCTTCTGTGGAAAATTGGCATTGTAACACTGACACTCATATTTCAGCTAAATTAATGCATCCTGCAAGAGATTAGATTCATTAACAGCTTCAAACTTAAGCAAAAAAACACAAGCCAAATGTTCCGTGATGATATTCATTTAACTCAGTCATCTATCAATATAGCAAAGGGAAAAACTCGGAATATTAAAAAGAAAAGTGCTAATGAAATACTTACTTCGAACTTCATACTGATTATACTCGAGTGTCTTTAGCAGAGGATGAGAGAAACAGTGCCATGGTAGCTGTTTTCTAACTTGAGGCAGCACATAATGGGTTACAAAACCCACAAAGCCAACCAATGTATACAACACATACTTGAGGGCAGGCTAAAGAAAATAATAATAAAAGTGATAAAATTAGGAGTGATTCTGAGACTTACCGTAGAAATTCTAATTTGTCAGTTCAGTTTTCCATCTGATAATGGACAATGTCCATTTTAGAATATAAGAACTAAACATTTTTCTACGGTTAACATTTCTAAATTATGTAGTTTGTTCTAATCAGCCTTGAAAGTTAGTGACTATTCATGTATCACAGATATTTTGAAATGTGTTAACTACTTTCTCTGGTGTCTTACACTATTGTATAACGAGAGAGTGGCCTAAGGTGTATTGCCTATTACATGAATGTTCTACGAGATGTTCAGAGCAATGTATTAAATTGTTTTTAGTAGCAGAGATGATGGGGTAAGGCGGGGTCCACCCGGAGCAGTTGGCTGCGTGCACTGGTTCACAGTACATGGCTTAGCACACGGCTGTATACCTGTCCCCTGGCATAGAGACCCAGGTGCCCTGCGGCCGCTGGCTTTGGTCACTGTGGTAATGTCATCTATAACCATCACTGACCTGTTCATCACAGCCAGCAAGAGCCCAGCCCAGTCTCTCCACTGCTACCCCTCATGCTTCGCAGCAGGGTCATCTGTTCCTTCCTGGATTGCATCACCAATTACAACAAGGCCTAAAAGCTTGATGCATACCTGTACAAGTGCACAGGACAGAGACCATTTGTGACTATGAAGGTTGTGGCAAGGCCTTCAACAGGGATTGCCATCTGAGTTGCCATATCCTGATTCATACTGGAGAAAAGTCATTTGTTAGAAAGACGTATGCATCTTAAAACTTTTCTTCCCTGCTACCACCAATAGCCAAGTATGCTGACTGGAGACTCATGGACCAGCCTGCCCAGACCCAACACCACAGGCACCCATGTATGCCGATCCATGGGCCAAGGACTAGTACACCTGACCCACTGCAGCCACTACTGGCGTCTGAGGACTAGCCAGCCTAGCATCTGTATCCCCGGCAATGCCTCACCACAGCCTCTATGAACAAATGCAGCCTGAGTCACTGAGGAATTCACAGACATGACTAACGCCGATTATGGCCAAAGAAATCATATGGAGAGTACGCTACCATGCACAACCAGAATCAAAGACAAAGCATCCTGTCCAACCAACACTATACATATATCTAAAGGAAACAAGTCTTTCTCTCCAAACGCCAATCCATACAATTGGAAAAACTGTTATATCAGATGTATCAATGTAAGGACACAAGAAACATGAAAAAGCAAGAAAATGTAACACCTCCAAAGGAACATAATAATTTTCCAGTAATAGATACCAAAGAAAAGGAAATCTATGAAATGTCTGAAAAAGAATTCAAAATAATGATATGAAGGAAACTCAGTGAGATACGAGAGAACACATAAGAGTAATACAAAGAAATCAGGAAAACAATTCATGATCTAAATGAGAAACTCAACAAAGAGATATATCATAAAAGGGAACCAAACAGAAATTCTGGAACTCAAGAATTCAACAAATGAAATAAAAAATATAAGCAAGAGCTTCAACAATAGATTAGATCTAGCAGAAGAAAGAATTTCTAAACTTTAAGATGGATCTTAAAAAAAAAAAAACGGAAGGAAGGAAGGAAAGAAGGAAAAAAAAAGCTCACATGATATATATGACACTGCAAAAATGACCAAATATTTGAATTTTGGAGTTTCTAGAAGAAATGAGCAAAGGCATAGAAAGCCTATTTAAGGAAATAATAGCTGAACACTTCCCAAGTCTTAGACATCTAGATACAGGAAACACAAAGTTCTCAAATACAATTCACCCAGTAAGGTCTTTTCCAAGGCACATTATAGTCAAACTGTCAAAAGTCAAAGACCAAAAGAGAATTCTGAAAACAGCAAGAGAAAAGGGTTAAGTTATATACAAGGAAACCCCCATTAGACTAACATCTAATTTCTCAGTAGAAACCTCACAAGCCAGAAGAAAATGAGGTAACACATTCAAAGTGCTGAAAGAAAAAACTCTCAGCTAAAAATACTATACCAAGAAAAGCTTTAGCCTTCAAAAATGAAGGAGAAATAACATCTTTAGCAAAAAGCAAAGACTAAGAGAATTTATTACCACTAGACTGGCTCTACCAGAAATTAATGAGTCCTATAATTAGAAGCAGAAGGATGATATCTACAATCATGAAAACACATGAAAGGATAAAAACATTGGTAAAGAAGATAAACGAATGATTTTTTTTAAAAAAAGTCAAATGTTATTACTACAAAAAACCAATCAAATTGGAGAGTAAATAATAAAAGAGGAAGAAAGGAACAAAGGATATATAAAACATTCAGAAAACAATGAACAAAATGATGGGAGTATGCCTTCACCTAGCAAAAAACCTTGAATGTAAATGGCTTAAATTCCCCAGCTAAAAGATATAGATTGTCCAGATGTGTATACTGATATCAACATAAATAAATAAAAATATAGTCTGCTTGAATTTTTTTTTAAAAAACAGTCAAATTATATGCTGCCTATATGAAACTAATTTCCCCTGTAGACACACACATAGATTGAGAGAAGACATTTAAAAATATATTCCAGACAAACAGAAACTAAAAGCATACTGGCAGAGCTATACTTGTCTTAGGCAAAATAAACTGCAAGTCAAAAGACATGAAAAGAGACAAAGAAGGCCATTATAATAATAATAAAGGTATTGGCCGGATACAGTGGCTCATGTCTGTAATCCCAGCACTTTGGGAGGCCACGGCAGGTGGATCACGAGGTCAGGAGATCGAGACCATCCTGGCTAACACGGTGAAACCTCGTCTCTACTAAAAATACAAAAAATTAGCTGGGCGCAGTGGCAGGCACCCGTAGTCCCAGCTACTCAGGAGGCTGAGGCAGAATGGCGTGAACCCGGGAGGCGGAGCTTGCAGTGAGCTGAGATCGCACCACTGCACTCCAGCCTGGGTGACAAAGTAAGACTCTGTCTCAAAAAAATAAATAAGTAACAAAGGGATCAATTCAGAAAAGGGTATAACAACTATAAAGACATATGCACCCTACACCTGAGCACCCAGATACATAAGGCAAATATTATTAAAGCTAATGAGATAGACCCCAATAGAATAATAGTTGGGAATATCAACGCCTCAATTTCAACATTGCACAGAGCACCTAGACAGAAAATCAACAAAGAAATATCAGACTTAGTCTGCACTATAGAACAAACAGACCTAGCAGACATTTATGTCATCCAATAGCTGCAGAATACACATTGTCCTCATTAACACATGGGACATTCTCCAAGACAGACTATATGTTATGCAACGAAACAAGTCTCAGCAAATTTTTAAAAATTGAAATTATATGAAGTATCTTCTCAGACCATTATGAAATAAAACTAAAAATAAGTAACAAGAGGAACTTTGGAAACTGTACAATTAAACAGATATTAAACAATGTGCTCCTGAATGAAAACTGGGTCAACAAAAAAACTGAAAATAAAATTTAAAAATTTCCAATACAAATGAAAATACAACATACTAAAACCTATGGAATATAGCAAAAGCAAATGCTAAAGGAAAGAGTATAGTATAGTATAGTATAGTATAGTATAGTATAGTATAATATGGTACAGTATAGTAAAGAATATAGGCAATAAATGCCTCCATCAAAAAAGTAGAAAGACTTCAAACAACCTCATGATGTATCTCCAGGAACTAGGACCTAAGAAAGGTAAGAGCAGAAATAAATTAAATTAAAATGAAGAAACAATACAAAAGATCAAGGAACCAAAAAGTTGGCTTTTTGAAAAGATAAATGAAATTGACATACCTTTAGCCAGAAAAAGAAAGACCCAAATAAATAAAATCAGAGATGAAAAAGGAGATATTACAACTAATAGTGCAAAAATTCAGAGTATCATTAGTGGCTACTATGAGCAACTATATGCGAATAAATTGGAAAATCTAGAGAAAATGGATTAAGTCCTAGACACATACAACCTAACAAGATTGAACAATGAAGAAATCCAAAAGCTAAACAGACCAATAACAAGTAAAAAGATAGCAGCCATAACAAAAAGTCACCCAGTAAAGAAAAGTCCAGGACCAGATGGCTTCACTGCTGAACTCTTCCACTGTTGGTGGAAATATAAATTAGTAAAACCACTATGGAGAACAGTTTGGAAGTTCCTGAGAAAACTAAAAATAGAGTTACCGTATTATCCAGCAATCCCAATGCTGGATATATACTCAAAAGAAAGGAAATCAATTTTATTGAAGGGATATCTGTACTCAATGTTTGTTGCAGCACTGTTCATATCAGCCAAGATTTGGAGGCAACCTAAGTGTCCATCAACAGATGAATGAATGGATAAAGAAAATGGGGTACATATACACAATGGAGTACTACTCAGCCATAAAAAAAGAATGAGATTCTGTCATTTGCTATACCATGGATGGAACTGGAGGTCATTATGTTAAGTGAAATAAGCCTGGTACAGAAAGACAAACTTCACATGTTTTCACTTATTTGTGGAAGCTAAAAATTAAAACAAATGAACTCATGGAAATAGAAAGTGGAAGGAGGGATGGTTATCAGAGACTGGGAAGGGTAGTAGGGGTGGTGGGGGGAGACAGTGATGGTTAATAGGTACAAAAAGTAGAAGAAAGAATGAATAAGATCTAGTACTTGATAGCACAACAGGGTAACTACAGCCAATAATCATTTAATTGTACATTAAAAATAACTAAGAGTAATAACTGGATCATAACACGAAGGACAAATGCTTGAGGGGATGAATACCCCATTTACCATGTGATTACTACACATTGCATGACTGTATCAAAGTATCTCATGTACCCCATAAAAATATACACCCATTCTGAAAAAAATGAACAATGTCTAGAGAAATAATGGCCAAAATTTTCCAAATTTAATAAAAACTATAAACCACAGATTCAATAAACCCCAAGCACAAAGACATGAAGAAAACTATGTGAATGTACATCATAATCAAATTTCTAAAAACTAGTGATAAAAAGATAATCTTCAAGCAGTAGAGAAAAAGTTATCTACATAGGAATAAATTCAGTCAGAAGCAATAAAAGGGAGAAGACAGTGGAACAACATCTTCATGTACTAGAAGAGAAAAAACCTGTCGTCTTAGAATTTTATACCCAATGAAGTATCTTTCAATACCAATAGTGAAATAAGGACTTATTCAGAGCTACAAAAGCTAAGGAAAGTTGCAGATTTTCACTACAAGAAATGTCCCAGGACAGCAAGAAAGGGGGATTTTAAACTGGAGAGGAAGCCGGGTGCAGTGGCTCATGCCTGTAGTCCTAGCACTTTGGAGCCAAGGCGGGAGGATCACTTGAGCTCAGGAGTTCCAGACCAGCCTGGGAAACATAGTGAGACTTCGTCCCTAAGTAAAAAAGAAATGTCCTAGGAAATCTTTCAAGCAGGAGGAAAAATGACACCAAATGGAAACATGGATATGCACAAAATAATGCAGGGCACTAAATATGATAATTACATGCCCTACAGATGAAAGAAATAGTCCTTGATGAGCTGTACTTAAGGAACAACACCTAAGAAGCCTTACCCATACCTGAACCTGATTTAGATTATAACGTTCTAGACTTCCAACTATACTGGAATGAGACTTTTGGGGGATATAGGAGAGGGTATGTGCACTTTGCATTTAGAAGGGATGTTGATCATGGTGGTCTACTGATGGACTGCGGTAGTCAGCTTCTGAAGTGGTTCCCATGATCCTTGCCTCTTGCTTTTATACTTGAGTATATTCTCTTCTCACAATGTACCAAGGTTAGTCTATGTGCACAACAGAATATGGAAGAAATGGTGGCATGTCATTTCCAATACCAGGTTATAAAACAGTACAGCTCCTGTCTTGGGCTTTCTCTCTCAAGGATCACTTGCTCTGGGGGAAACAACTGCCATTTTATGAGTACAGTTAGGTAGCCTATGGTGAGGACCACATGGAGGGGAACTGAGGTCTCCAGCCAATAATCAGAAGGAACTGAGGCCTATAAACAGTGAACCTCAGATGATTGTAGCATCATGAAAGATCCAGAGCTAGAATCATCCAGCAAAGCCACTCCCAGATTCATAACCCAGAGAAATCATGAGAAAATAAGTATTTGTTGATAATAAAAAAAAAAGTCATGTATTTCAGCACTATGGACAAACATTAAAATCTAATCAGAAATTAGTCCAAACAAAGTTATAAGTCATGTGCTGCTTAACAACAGGATACATCATGAGAAATGTGTGGCTAGGAAATGTCATCATCGTGCAAACATCAGAGTGTACTTACACAGACAAGACACTGAGGCTATGTGGTAGAGCCTATTGCTCTTAAGCTACAAAAATGTACAGCATGTTACTGTACTGAATACTGTAGGTGACTGTAACACAATGGCAAATATTTGTGTATCTAAACATACACAGGCTGGGTGCAGTAGCTCACAGCTGTAATTCTAGTACTTTGGGAAACTGAGACAGGAGAATTGCTTGAGCTCAGGAGTTTGAGACCAGCTTGGGCAACACAACAAGACTCAGTTTTTACAAAAAACAACAACAACAACAAATTATTTAAATTAGCCTGGTGTGGTGGCGCACATCTGTAGTCCTAGCTACTTGGGAGGCTGAGTGGGAGGATCGCTTGAGCCCAGGGGTTCAAGGTTACAATGAACTGTGATCACAACAATGCACTCCAGCCTGGGTGACTGAGTGAAACCCTGTCTCAAACAAACAAATAAATAGAAGGAGAAAATGATTCCTTACCTGCAATACTGTGAAGACTGTGCTTACATGAATAGCAAAATATAGCACACCAATTACAATGCATACTACCAGGTCAGACTGTAATCGCTCACTCTGTAGGGAAAAAAAGAATTATTAAACAATTACATAAAAATTTTTAAAATCTTTTACCTTTATTCCCCATTGGCACAGTTTAAGAATTAACTTTTTGCCAGGCTAGCTCAGTCAGTATTAAAGAAAAAAAAAAGAATTTTTCATTGATACTTTCACACTTCTAGATTCATTCTCTCTCTCTCTCTCTCTCTCTCTCTCTCTCTCTCTCTCCTCTCTCTCTAAGATGGAGTGCAGTGGGACAATCTCGGCTCACTGCAACCTCTACCTCCTGGGTTCAAGCGATTCTCCTGCTTCAGTCTCCCAAGCAGCTAGGACTATAGGCACACACCACCACGCCCCACCATACCTGAGTAATTTTTTGTATTTTTAGTAGAGACAGGGTTTCACCATGTTGGCCAGGCTGATCTCTAACTCCTGACCTCAAGTGACACGCCCATCTTGGCCTCCCAAAGCGCTGGGATTACAGGTGTGAGCCACCACACCTGGCCACACTTCTAGATTTCTTACACATATTAACCACAAAAAATCTTATTTTCTTCCTCAATTTCCTCATATTTTGGCTTTGACACTGTAATACTAAAGAATTGAACAACTTACCTAATTCTGCATGCCGTATAACATATTGCAATAAAGTCTTTTAGAATGAAGATTTTATTCCCCCATTGGTCTGTAAGTTTTACTTTTACATATGGGGAAAGGAGATAAGGTACCTTAAGGTACTGTAATTTTTCATTTAGAGCACTAATGCTCTACTCATATATGTTTGTTTTTGAGACAGGGTCTCACTATGTTGCCCTGGCTGAAGCGCAGTGTCTATTCACTGGTACAGTCATTGCACACTAGAGCTCAGAACCCCTGAGTTGAGGGGATCCTCCAGCCTTAGTATATCCTTTGGATAACTTATACTTTCATTGGTCTTTTGACATGTGAAAACTGTTATGCTTAAGTCCATTTTACTTATTAGATTTTGGTTCTATCAGTGGTTATAGAAAAATCAGAAACCTCTTGATATCTTTGGTCATCAACAGACCTCTTAGATTTATGCTTATAAGCCAGATTCAGAATATCCTACTATACTTAACATGAAACATTCTCTGTCCACATGGAAACCGAAGTTAGAAAAAAGTCATTCTAACATCTTGATATAGTTTTGTATTTCTAAAGTTTCTGAAAGAATATGTGAACAGGTCAAGTGCACTGAAAGTAAATGTGTCTAATTCAACATCTATATAAATTCAGTCTTTTGCAAAGGAAAATGACCTAAAACTGAGAAAAAAGATTTTGTTTTATTCCACAAATAGATATGAATTTACAGAAATCATTTTTCAAATAATTACTAAAAGAATACAAGCAACATTATAATTCATGAAATTAGAAAATTTTAAAAACTACTGCATTTACTTAAGTACATTAGTACAGATTATTGTTCTCTCCTTCAGCCTAGAATACACACACAGTTTTAAGACTGGCCTTAAGAAATAAAACAACCTAAAAAACTAATAAATGACTTACAAAGGCCATTTTTTTCAACAAGACGAACAACAACAACAAAATGAATCTAATTTGTGTTAATGCTGATCTTTCAGATCCTAGTCTAAATCGAATAGGAATAAAAATTCTATGGCCAATGAAATGACTTAATTTCATCTGACCTAAAAATAAAATGCTTAGTATTCTGTTCTATGCACAAACCAAGTCTGAGGAATGAGCATTTCTTACATTTTAATATTTGGAATAAAGACAACAATGTACAACTAATCCTATAAATTATAATTATACATTTTTCTCCAATTACTAATGACTTTCAAAAAGTGTTCCTCATATAACATGATCAACTGTCTAAGATTTAAGTCTTTTAGGTGATTCTAAATGTTAAAACTTACAACAGAATTTCTAAGTTTTTCAGGCAGTGGATCTTTTACTTCAGATAGAGGGTCTTCTGGATTTTTCTCTTCCGTTTTTGGAAAAATCTTGGATTGCACTAAAGAGCTTTATGTGAAAAAAAAAAAGAAAAAAATAATAGAAAATACACATATAATCTGAAAATCAGTGATTCAAATGGGCAATGAAGTTTATGATAGAAAACCAAATGATTCGAGTATATTTAATCATTACCAAATGAGAAATTCTAAAATGTTTAGGATACTATAAATAAGCATACAGTGAAAATATTTTTATTAAAACATAGTTTCAATAATTGGGAAGGAAAACACTAATATTCCCAGCCAACCTGATTAGAATAACCCAAAGTTAATATATTTTGAAACTTATTATAGATTAGGCC
Source organism: Macaca fascicularis (assembly GCF_037993035.2). Taxonomy (NCBI): domain Eukaryota; kingdom Metazoa; phylum Chordata; class Mammalia; order Primates; family Cercopithecidae; genus Macaca; species Macaca fascicularis. Next base: position 138,915,855 of record NC_088381.1, on the reverse strand, counting down.
AAAGCACTTTGGAAAGGCATTGGAAAAAAGAGATCTTGAAAGTTATTTGAAAAAAACACCAACTTACTTAAATTTCTTTAGTTCAGTAACAATTGGGTTCACTTACAAAAGTACAGACGGATCACTGCTTTGTCGGCTGAGATGGTAAGACACTGCCACTAATAAACCACAAAAAATGGAGAAAAGTACTGGAATATGCTGGCCATCCCAAGAATCCTGTAGAAAAACAAATTTAACAGAATAATATGCTTCTAATTTACAATACTTCACATAATCCTTTTGTGTCAGTATTTTGGAAAAAGACAATGAACTTAAATTCAACAAAAGTTTTTAGCCATGTTATTAATTGCATTTTATTCCAGAAAAATTTAGATTTATTACTTTCTGATAAGCTAGAATCTGGCCACTAGATGTCTTTGGTACTAAAGCTACAGATTTTTTTCAGGGGGAGAGCACTAATGCTCTACTCATATATGAGGAATAATTTGCTTTTGATGAATATGGCTATCAATTCTTTCACATTTTAAATGCTATTAAGTTTGCAGTAAACTGTGTTCCTTTTGGAAGAATAAGATATCTTGGTATAGTAAATTTTATATACAATAATAGAGTAGGAAAAGACAACACATGATACATTAGGCAAAAGAAAAGGCTGACATTTGGTGTGTTACTCTCTTGATGCCTTTGCCCATGTAATGAACTACTATGTCCTCCACAGCACTGAGCAGGCATTCAGTAACTGTTTTCTGAAAGAATGACTACATATACCCAGAAGGAAATACTACAAAGGCTATCTTCCAAGGCCAACCACACATGTGGTCACTCCATGTGAGCTCTGCTCATTGTAGCATCTCTGGAGTCTATCAGCATGATACCTGGCAGAGAGTGGGCAATACGCTAACTGGAACAGGTTACAGTTCTTAAGTATGTCCTGTGTACGTAGACACTATTCTAATCCTTCATTGTTCTCTGGAGATTCGGAAAGGAAACATGGTAAGAGTGGGGACCCAAATGGCAGTTTTTAATACAACTTGCCTTTTTCCCACTTAAAAGCAGACTTGGAAATTGTTTCACATCATAACGCAGACATTTTTTTTTAATGGCTACATCAAAACCTTATCATCATATTGAACACTGTGTAGAGCTGCATCCTTAGATCTTTATTTCCCAAATAATTTTTACAGTAACCTTGAAAATATATACTATTACCCCCAATTTATAGATGAGAAAACTAAGGCACAGAAGAGGGTTTAAGTAATTTATCCAGTTAAGCAGTAGAGCCAGAAAGTGAACTCTTGATATGTTTGAATATACTGAAAAGAAAGTTAAACAATATCTTAAGAGCTTGAGAATGAAAGGGAGATAAATACATACAAAAGCAAAGTATAGCAGAAAACAAAAGATATGAAGGAAGAGCATTTACACAGTGATAATAAAGTAAACACAGGTATACAAGGGAGACAAGAGAGGCTACATGTGCAGTGCAAGCTGGGGTGAGAGAAAGTAAGTCAAGCCTCTGGGAGACCCTCTCTTGAGCAACCCACTTTCTCAGCATGAGAAAACTCTCTCTCTCTTTCTCTTCTTCTTTGTCTACTAATCTTTCCACTCCTAAACCCACTCCTTGTGTGTGTCCGTGTCTTGAATTCTTTCTTGGCGCGAGACAATGAACCACAGTGCCTAGAAAGAGCCATGAAGTTTGCCTTTGAGGAGTTCCGCCTGTGGTACCAGTTTGCTCTGTCCCTGATGGCTGCTGGAAAATCTGCTCGTGCTGTGAAGGTGCTGAAAGAGTGACTCTACCCAAAGCCAGACAATGCCACCATCCCTCTCCTCACTGCCAAGCTATACATGGGCTCCCTGCACTGGCTGGAAGAGGCTGAAAAGTTTCCCAAAAGTGTCATTGATGTGAGAGAGAAAACATCAGAGTTCAAGGCCAAAGGCCACTTAGGTCTGGGGCTCATGTACAGACATGAGCAGGACCTGCTGACGGTGAGAGACGTCCTACCCACAGAGCTGTTGAGCTGCAGAGCTGGGCTGCCTAAGTCTATACTGCAGGATTACCACAGTCCCCTTCTGTCTCAGGAGGTGGTTGAAGTTGGGGCATTCTTGTGTGCTGTCCTGTGGAGCCCTAGGTGCTGCTGTCCTCTTTGTTTGGTCTGATGGGAGAATGTGAGGGCAGGCAGAAAGGTCCTGTGCCAGGGCTTCTGGACCTTGTTTTCAGGTGCATTATGCTGTTGGTGCACTGGGCACCTCGCTGGGCTTTGAGGGATGACTAGCCCACTCAGCCTTGCACCTGCACCTGTCCCAGCACTTGGACCCCAGGCCAAGGGATGTTGGATTTGACGTATAAGAATATAGACAAGTCAGGGACAGACACTTCCAAGGAGCTTCCCTTGACTGGTCAGGAAATGTCCCTTCTCCATTGGCACGTTTTAATTCGCAGATATGTACATGTGCAGTGTAGCAACTCACCAGACACCCAGGGCTCTTGGGTGCAGTGATTTTGGATGTGCTTAGAGTTCTGGTGGAAGGGCTTTTGGCTAAGAAAAAAGTCTTGTATACTTCGTGAAGTTTTCAGTGATGTTTGCAGAAAGTTTAAATTAACAACCTTTTTCTGAACTGTTACTGCTCCTTAATTATGTTGTTAAATATAACACAAATGTAAAAAAAAGAAATCTCAGAAACAAATGGATAACTTAATGAATTTGAATTAGTATAAGGTAAAATATTCTTATAACCATCGCCTTGCTCAGGACCTCATTTATGATGATGAGGGAAGGAATACGGGAGACAAAAGCCATAAATTCCTGGACATAAGCAGGGAATTTGGCTTTGAGCTACTTAATGGCCAAGGGAATTTTAAAAATAACACTGGTTATATGGGGAAAAAACAAAAAGCCAAAACCAAAATGCATGCTAGATTTCTTAGGAAAACAAACAAGAATTGGCTGTCATCAAGATTTAAAAGAAACATCTTGACTGAGTCTTTACAGAAGGGACGCTGAACAAAGCATTGAAGGACATCAACATGACAGCCCCATGATAAAGGGACCACCGTTTTCTCACACACACTCTTGGAAGATGCCTCCGTGCAAATGACAGGCATAATACTGAAAGGAAATGTGGGCAAGGAAACCCTACAGGCGGTCAGACAGCCTGGTCCAAACATGCAGCTCTTGGATGGTTTAACCTAATCTAGGGATGTAAACTAGAATACTCTGAGGAATAAATGGAACACATGCATTCTAAACTAGCTTCTAAAAAAAAAAGAAAGAAAGTCAAGCCTCCAACTTTCATACAAGGCAGTCCACAGGTTCTGCTGAAGATGTCAGAAAATACAAGAAGCAGAAATGAAAGGTAGATCTATAGAGGTAAATGCCAAAAAGAATCACTTAAAAATAGTAAGTCTGAGGAACGTAAAATGGGTTAGGAGATTGCTGTTCTTGCTGTAAGTCTTGTAAAACTATTTGACACTGTGATATATGAATGTACAACTTTGATAAAAATTAAAACTAAAAAAAAAAAAAAAAAAAAAAGATGTCCAGCACAGCCACTTTGGAAAACTGTTAATTCCATTTCTAGGTATTTACCCAAAAGAAATGAATACACATGTCCACAAAAAGACTTGCACAATGATGTTTACAGCAGGCTTATTCATAACATTCCTCAACTAGAAACAACTCAAATGAGCATCTCTAAGACAGTAGGTAAACTGTGATACAGTCATACAATGTGGGTAAGAAGGAATTAAAACTAAATGGAATACTTATCTACAATAAAAAGAAACAAACTTCTGATACACACAACTTGGATGAATCTCAACAGTATCACACTGAACAATTAAGTCAGATACGAAAGAATACATATGGTACGATTTCATTTATATTAAGTTCAAGAACTGCAAACCTAGTGTATAGTGAAAGATAACAACAGTGAGGATTAGGAGAGACAGGACAAAATACGAGGAAATTTTCTGAGGTAATGCAACTATTTTATATCTTGATAAGCGCATGATTACACAGGTGTATGCATTTGTCAAAACTTATCAGATTGTGTACTTCAGATATTTGGATTTCACTATATGTAAATTTTGCCTCAACTAAAACGAGTATTTAAGAAACAAAAAAAAAAACAAAAGATGCCTGTTTTCATTTGACAAATACTTGACACTACTTACTACTCTCAGATAAAAGAACATTCTTAAGTTTATCTCAAAATGACTTGTTTATTTTATTTAGATTAAAAATTCAGAAATATGTATTGAAAGCAATTCATGAACACCACCTGTTGTCTGCCTCCCTGCTAATTCGTATGTTGAAATCTCAATGCCCTGTGTGATGGTACTAGGAAGTTGCACCTTTGGGAGGTCATAAGGTCCTGATGGTAGAGCCCTCATGACCAGGATCACTGTCTGTAGAAAAGGAACCCCAGAGGGCAAGTCCTGTTTCTGCCACTGAGAATATAATAAGTTAGTGTCTGCAACTGGGAAGAAAGACCTCACCAGAACCTGACCATCCAGTACCCTGATCTCAGACTTCCAAGCCCCGGAACTGTGAGTAATAATTTTCTATTGTTTATAAGCCACCGTCTATGGTACTTTGTTAAAGCAGCCTGAACTGAGACACATCCTTAACTTACAAATTATATATAAACACACAGACAGTTAACTACTACTCTGTTGAATCACTAACTAGAAGAATCAAAAGCAAACCAAAACCTAGATGCCTTTAAGTTCTTAATGGATTCTGATTCATAAGTGAAAGAAAGGACATAAACTATGAAAAACAAAACTGCCCAGGGAAATTGGCCTAGGTCAAAAGGTAGATCTGCTTCACCCACTGTAGTGGACCTTGACTTCCTTCAAGGTCTAAATGTTTTTATTTCATTACATAACAGCCTAAATATCTTAAAAATATGAAAACATCAAGAACATTTAAACTTTATTAATAGGATGTACTAGGATGGTTTTAAAGAAAAATTTTTAGCTTTTAATGAACTATGCATCATACTAAAACGTTTAAGAAAAAAAGAGTAAATACAAGGAAAGCAGATGTCACATAGATGTAAAAGCCTGTATTTGTGAACAGATTAAAAATAAATAAATTATTCCTAAAGGCATGCAATAAAGTCTCCAAATAACTCTAACTATCCAGAAGTAACCACTGTTTTCAAATTCTTGTATATTCTTCCATTATTATTCTATGTAACTACAAACTTTCATGTGGGCTTTTAAAAAAGCACAAAGGAAACACTGATTTTTTTTTTTTTTTTTTTTGGCCTATTACTCTCCCTTAAAAAAAAAAATAGTATGTCTTAAAGATCACTTCACATTAGCATGTAAAAATGTATTTTATTTTTTTTCATGACCAGTCACAAATGACAGATATTAGGTTATTACCAGCTTCTGCTGTTACAAAAACTGCTTTAATGAAATCCTTGTACAGGCATACCTCGGAGACATTGTTGGTCCAGGTCACCTCAATAAAGCAAGCTGCAGTAAAATGAGTAACACAAAATTTTTGGTTTCCCAAAAGTTATGGTTACACTATATTGTAGTCTATTAAATGTGCAATAATGTTGTGTCTTAGAAAAAAATGCGCATACCTTAATTTTAACATTAATACTTTAATGTTAAAAAATGCTAAGGATCATCTGAGCCTTCAGTGAGGTGTAATCTTTCTACTTGTAGAGGGTCTTGCCTCGATGTTGATGGATGCTGACTGTTCAGTGTGGTAATTACTGAAGGCTTGGGTGGCTGTGGCAATTTCTTAAAATAAGACAATAATGAAGTGTGCTGCACTGATTGACTCTTTGTTTCATGAAGAATTCCTCTGTAGCATGCGATGCTGTTTAATAGCATTTTACCCACAGTAATTATTTCTTTCAATATTGGAGTCAACCCTCTAAAATCCTGCTGCTGCTTTATCAGCTAAATTTATGTACCATTCTAAATCCTTTGTTGTCATTTTAACGATGTTCAAAGCATCTTCACCAGGAGTCAATTCTATCTTAAGAAACCCCTTTCTTTGTTCATCCATAAGAAGCAACTTCTCATCCGTTCTAGTTTTATGTGCTTTCGGTAATTCACTCCTATATATTCAAGCTACACTTCTAATTCTCGTTCCCTTGCTATTTCTATCACATCTGCAGTTACTTCCTCCACTGAAGTATTGAATCCCTCAAAGTCATCCACAAAGTTTGGAAACAACTTTTTCCAAACTTGTGTTAATATTGATATTTTGATCTCTTCCCATTAATCCTGAATATTCATAATGACTTCTAGAATGGTGAATCTTTTCTAGAAGGTTCTCAATTTACTTTGCCCAGATTCATCAGAAGAATTACCATCTATGACAGATACGGGCCTTACAAAATGTATTTCTTAAATAGACTTGTTAGTTGAAATTACTTCTTACTGCACGGGCTACAAAATGCCCGTTTGTGTTAGCAAGCATGAAAACAACATGAATCTCCTGTACACCTCCATCAGAGCTCTCAAGTGACGAGCTGCATTGTCAATGAACAGGAATATTTTGAAAGAAATCTCTCCTATGAGCAGTAGGTCTCAACAGTACACTTAAAACATTCAGCAAACCATGCTATTAAGAGATGTGCTGTCATCCAGGCTTTGTTCCATTTACAGAGCAGGCAGAATACATTTAAGGGCCCTGTGATTTTCAGAATGGCAAATGAGCACTGGCTTCAGCTTACTGTCACCAGCTGCATTAGCCCCTAATAAGAGAGTAGGCCTGTCCTTTGAAGCTTTGAAACCAGGCATTAACTTCTCCTCTCTAGCTGTGAAAGTTCTAGATAGCATCTTCTTCCAATACAAGGCTGTCTACAATGAAAATCTGTTGTTACTGTAGCCACTTTCATCAATGATCTTAGCTAGATCTAATGGGTAACCTGCTGCAACTTCCGTATCAGTACTGCTGCTTCACCTTGTGCTTTTATGTTATGGAGATGGCTTCCTTCCTTAAACCTCATGAATCAATTTCGGCTGGCTTCCAAATTTTCTTCTGCAGCTTCCCCAACTCACTCAGCCTTCAGAGAATAGAAGTGTTAGAGCCTTGCTCTGGATTAGGTTTTGGCTTAAGGGAATGCCGTGATTGGTTTGATCTTCTATCCAGAGACCACTAAAACTTTCTCTGTATCAGCCATAATTACGGCTGTTTCTTTTTCTTTTTTTTTTTTTAAATTTATTTATTATTATTATACTTTAAGTTGTAGGGTACATGTGCATAACGTGCAGGTTTGTTACATATGTATACTTGTGCCATGTTGGTGTGCTGCACCCATCAACTCGTCATTTACATCAGGTATAACTCCCAATGCAATCCCTCCCCCCTCCCCCCTCCCCATGATACGCCCCGGTGTGTGATGTTCCCCTTCCTGAGTCCAAGTGATCTCATTGTTCAGTTCCCACCTATGAGTGAGAACATGCGGTGTTTGGTTTTCTGTTCTTGTGATAGTTTGCTAAGAATGATGGTTTCCAGCTGCATCCATGTCCCTACAAAGGACACAAACTCATCCTTTTTGATGGCTGCATAGTATTCCATGGTGTATATGTGCCACATTTTCTTAATCCAATCTGTCACTGATGGACATTTGGGTTGATTCCAAGTCTTTGCTATTGTGAATAGTGCCGCAATAAACATACGTGTGCATGTGTCTTTATAGCAGCATAATTTATAATCCTTTGGGTATATACCCAGTAATGGGATGGCTGGGTCATATGGTACTTCTAGTTCTAGATCCTTGAGGAATCGCCATACTGTTTTCCATAATGGTTGAACTAGTTTACAATCCCACCAACAGTGTAAAAGTGTTCCTATTTCTCCACATCCTCTCCAGCACCTGTTGTTTCCTGACTTTTTAATGATCGCCATTCTAACTGGTGTGAGATGGTATCTCGTTGTGGTTTTGATTTGCATTTCTCTGATGGCCAGTGATGATGAGCATTTTTTCATGTGTCTGTTGGCTGTATGAATGTCTTCTTTTGAGAAATGTCTGTTCATATCCTTTGCCCACTTTTTGATGAGGTTGTTTGTTTTTTTCTTGTAAATTTGTTTGAGTTCTTTGTAGGTTCTGGATATTAGCCCTTTGTCAGATGAGTAGATTGCAAAAATTTTCTCCCATTCTGTAGGTTGTTCCTGTTCACTCTGATGGTAGTTTCTTTTGCTGTGCAGAAGCTCTTTAGTTTAATGAGATCCCATTTGTCAATTTTGCCGTTGCTTTTGGTGTTTTAGACATGAAGTCTTTGCCCATGCCTATGTCCTGAATGGTACTACCTAGGTTTTCCTCTAGGATTTTTATGGTATTAGGTCTAACATTTAAGTCTCTAATCCATCTTGAATTAATTTTCGTATAAGGAGTAAGGAAAGGATCCAGTTTCAGCTTTCTACTTATGGCTAGCCAATTTTCCCAGCACCATTTATTAAATAGGGAATCCTTTCCCCATTTCTTGTTTCTCTCAGGTTTGTCAAAGATCAGATGGCTGTAGATGTGTGGTATTATTTCTGAGGACTCTGTTCTGTTCCATTGGTCTATATCTCTGTTTTGGTACCAGTACCATGCTGTTTTGGTTACTGTAGCCTTGTAGTATAGTTTGAAGTCAGGTAGCGTGATGCCTCCAGCTTTGTTCTTTTGACTTAGGATTGTCTTGGAGATGCAGGCTCTTTTTTGGTTCCATATGAACTTTAAAGCAGCTTTTTCCAATTCTGTGAAGAAACTCATTGGTAGCTTGATGGGGATGGCATTGAATCTATAAATTACCTTGGGCATTATGGCCATTTTCACGATATTGATTCTTCCTATCCATGAGCATGGTATGTTCTTCCATTTGTTTGTATCCTCTTTTATTTCACTGAGCAGTGGTTTGTAGTTCTCCTTGAAGAGATCCTTTACATCCCTTGTAAGTTGGATTCCTAGGTATTTTATTCTCTTTGAAGCAATTGTGAATGGAAGTTCATTCATGATTTGGCTCTCTGTTTGTCTGTTACTGGTGTATAAGAATGCTTGTGATTTTTGCACATTAATTTTGTATCCTGAGACTTGCTGAAGCTGCTTATCAGCTTAAGGAGATTTTGGGCTGAGACAATGGGGTTTTCTAAATATACAATCATGTCATCTGCAAACAGGGACAATTTGACTTCTTCTTTTCCTAACTGAATACCCTTGATTTCTTTCTCTTGCCTAATTGCCCTAGCCAGAACTTCCAACACTATGTTGAATAGGAGTGGTGAGAGAGGGCATCCCTGTCTTGTGCCAGTTTTCAAAGGGAATTTTTCCAGTTTTTGCCCATTCAGTATGATATTGGCTGTGGGTTTGTCATAGATAGCTCTTATTATTTTGAGGTATGTTCCATCAATACCGAATTTATTGAGCGCTTTTAGCATGAAGGGCTGTTGAATTTTGTCAAAAGCCTTTTCTGCATCTATTGAGATAATCATGTGGTTCTTGTCTTTGGTTCTGTTTATATGCTGGATTATGTTTATTGATTTGCGAATGTTGAACCAGCCTTGCATCCCAGGGATGAAGCCCACTTGATCATGGTGGATAAGCTTTGTGATGTGCTGCTGAATCCGGTTTGCCAGTATTTTATTGAGGATTTTTGCATCGATGTTCATCAGGGATATTGGTCTAAAATTCTCTTTTTTTGTTGTGTCTCTGCCAGGCTTTGGTATCAGGATGATGTTGGCCTCATAAAATGAGTTAGGGAGGATTCCCTCTTTTTCTATTGATTGGAATAGTTTCAGAAGGAATGGTACCAACTCCTCCTTGTACCTCTGGTAGAATTCAGCTGTGAATCCATCTGGTCCTGGACTTTTTTTGGTTGGTAGGCTATTAATTATTGCCTCAATTTCAGAGCCTGCTATTGGTCTATTCAGGGATTCAACTTCTTCCTGGTTTAGTCTTGGAAGAGTGTAAGTGTCCAGGAAATTATCCATTTCTTCTAGATTTTCCAGTTTATTTGCGTAGAGGTGTTTATAGTATTCTCTGATGGTAGTTTGTATTTCTGTGGGGTTGGTGGTGATATCCCCTTTATCATTTTTAATTGCGTCGATTTGATTCTTCTCTCTTTTCTTCTTTATTAGTCTGGCTAGTGGTCTGTCAATTTTGTTGATCTTTTCAAAAAACCAACTCCTGGATTCATTGATTTTTTGGAGGGTTTTTTGTGTCTCTATCTCCTTCAGTTCTGCTCTGATCTTAGTTATTTCTTGCCTTCTGCTAGCTTTTGAATGTGTTTGCTCTTGCTTCTCTAGTTCTTTTAATTGCGATGTTAGAGTGTCAATTTTAGATCTTTCCTGCTTTCTCTTGTGGGCATTTAGTGCTATAAATTTCCCTCTACACACTGCTTTAAATGTGTCCCAGAGATTCTGGTATGTTGTATCTTTGTTCTCATTGGTTTCAAAGAACATCTTTATTTCTGCCTTCATTTCGTTATGTACCCAGTAGTCATTCAGGAGCAGGTTGTTCAGTTTCCATGTAGTTGAACGGTTTTGATTGAGTTTCTTAGTCCTGAGTTCTAGTTTGATTGCACTGTGGTCTGAGAGACAGTTTGTTATAATTTCTGTTCTTGTACATTTGCTGAGGAGTGCTTTACTTCCAATTACGTGGTCGATTTTGGAGTAAGTACGATGTGGTGCTGAGAAGAATGTATATTCTGTTGATTTGGGGTGGAGAGTTCTATAGATGTCTATTAGGTCTGCTTGCTGCAGAGATGAGTTCAATTCCTGGATATCCTTGTTAACTTTCTGTCTCGTTGATCTGTCTAATGTTGACAGTGGAGTGTTGAAGTCTCCCATTATTATTGTATGGGAGTCTAAGTCTCTTTGTAAGTCTCTAAGGACTTGCTTGATGAATCTGGGTGCTCCTGTATTGGGTGCATATATATTTAGGATAGTTAGCTCTTCCTGTTGAATTGATCCCTTTACCATTATGTAATGGCCTTCTTTGTCTCTTTTGATCTTTGATGGTTTAAAGTCTGTTTTATCAGAGACTAGTATTGCAACCCCCGCTTTTTTTTGTTCTCCATTTGCTTGGTAAATCTTCCTCCATCCCTTTATTTTGAGCGTATGTATGTCTCTGCGTGTGAGATGGGTCTCCTGAATACAGCAGACTGATGGGTCTTGACTCTTTATCCAGTTTGCCAGTCTGTGTCTTTTCATTGGAGCATTTAGTCCATTTACATTTAAGGTTAAGATTGTTATGTGTGAACTTGATCCTGCCATTATGATATTAACTGGTTATTTTGCTCGTTAGTTGATGCAGTTTCTTCCTAGCCTCGATGGTCTTTACATTTTGGCATGTTTTTGCAATGGCTGGTACCGGTTGTTCCTTTCCATGTTTAGTGCTTCCTTCAGGGTCTCTTGTAAGGCAGGCCTAGTGGTGACAAAATCTCTAAGCATTTGCTTATCTGTAAAGGATTTTATTTCTCCTTCACTTATGAAACTTAGTTTGGCTGGATATGAAATTCTGGGTTGAAAATTCTTTTCTTTAAGAATGTTGAATATTGGCCCCCACTCTCTTCTGGCTTGGAGAGTTTCTGCCGAGAGATCTGCTGTTAGTCTGATGGGCTTCCCTTTGTGGGTAACCCGACCTTTCTCTCTGGCTGCCCTTAAGATTTTTTTCTTCATTTCAACTTTGGTGAATCTGGCAATTATGTGTCTTGGAGTTGCTCTTCTCGAGGAGTATCTTTGTGGCGTTCTCTGTATTTCCTGGATTTGAATGTTGGCCTGCCCTACTAGGTTGGGGAAGTTCTCCTGGATGATATCCTGAAGAGTGTTTTCCAACTTGGTTCCATTTTCCCCCTCACTTTCAGGCACCCCAATCAGACGTAGATTTGGTCTTTTTACATAATCCCATACTTCTTGCAGGCTTTGTTCATTTCTTTTTCTTCTTTTATCTTTTGGTTTCTCTTCTCGCTTCATTTCATTCATTTGATCCTCAATCGCAGATACTCTTTCTTCCAGTTGATCGAGTCGGTTACTGAAGCTTGTGCATTTGTCACGTATTTCTCGTGTCATGGTTTTCATCTCTTTCATTTCGTTTATGACCTTCTCTGCATTAATTACTCTAGCCATCAATTCTTCCACTTTTTTTTCAAGATTTTTAGTTTCTTTGCGCTGGGTACGTAATTCCTCCTTTAGCTCTGAGAAATTTGATGGACTGAAGCCTTCTTCTCTCATCTCGTCAAAGTCATTCTCCGTCCAGCTTTGATCCGTTGCTGGCGATGAGCTGCGCTCCTTTGCCGGGGGAGATGCGCTCTTATTTTTTGAATTTGCAGCTTTTCTGCCCTGCTTTTTCCCCATCTTTGTGGTTTTATCTGCCTCTGGTCTTTGATGATGGTGATGTACTGATGGAGTTTTGGTGTAGGTGTCCTTCCTGTTTGATAGTTTTCCTTCTAACAGTCAGGACCCTCAGCTGTAGGTCTGTTGGAGATTGCTTGAGGTCCACTCCAGACTCTGTTTGCCTGGGTACCAGCAGCAGAGGCTGCAGAAGATAGAAATTTCTGAACAGCGAGTGTACCTGTCTGATTCTCGCTTTGGAAGCTTCCTCTCAGGGGTGTACTCCACCCTGTGAGGTGTGGGGTGTCAGACTGCCCCTAGTGGGGGATGTCTCCCAGTTAGGCTACTCAGGGGTCAGGGACCCACTTGAGCAGGGAGTGTGTCCCTTCTCAGATCTCAACCTCCGTGTTGGGAGATCCACTGCTCTCTTCAAAGCTGTCAGACAGAGTCGTTTGCGTCTGCAGAGGTTTCGGCTGCGTTTGTTATTGCCCTGTCCCCAGAGGTGGAGTCTACAGAGACAGGCAGGTTTCCTTGAGCTGCTGTGAGCTCCACCCAGTTCCAGCTTCCCAGCAGCTTTGTTTACCTACTTAAGCCTCAGCAATGGCGGGCGCCCCTCCCCCAGCCTCGCTGCTGCCTTGCCGGTAGATCACAGACTGCTGTGCTAGCAATGAGGGAGGCTCCGTGGGTGTGGGACCCTCCCGGCCAGGTGTGGGATATGATCTCCTGGTGTGCCTGTTTGCTTAAAGCGCAGTATTGGGGTGGGAGTTACCCGATTTTCCAGGTGTTGTGTGTCTCAGTTCCCCTGGCTAGGAAAAGGGATTCCCTTCCCCCTTGCGCTTCCCAGGTGAGGCAATGCCTCGCCCTGCTTCAGCTCTTGCTGGTCGGGCTGCAGCAGCTGACCAGCACCGATCGTCCGGCACTCCCCAGTGAGATGAACCCAGTACCTCAGTTGAAAATGCAGAAATCACCGGTCTTCTGTGTGGCTCGCGCTGGGAGTTGGAGACTGGAGCTGTTCCTATTCGGCCATCTTGCTCCGCCCTCTCTCTCTTCTTATCATTTCCTGGAGTAGTACTCTTAATTTCCTTCAAGAACTTTTTGTTTGCATTCACACCTTGGCTAACTGTTTGGCACAAGAGGCCTCGATTTAGGCCTTTCTCAGCTTTCAATATGCCTTACTCACTAAGCTTAATCATTCCTAGCTTCTGATTTAAAGTGACAGCTATGCGACCATTCCTTTTGCCTTGTGAACACTTAGAGGCCATTGTGGGGTTATTGATTAGCCTAATTTCAACATGGTTGTATCTCACAGAATAGGGAGACCCAAAGTGAGGGAGAGAGATGAGGGAATGACCAGTCAGCAGAGCAGTCAGAATACACACCATGTTGATCTGTTAAAGTTCACCATCTTCTATGGGTGCTGTTAATGGCACTCCAAAAACAATTACAATGGTATCAGACATAACTCATCACCATAATAGAAAATAACAATAAAAATTTTAAATATTGCAAGAATTACCAAAATGTGACACAGAGACACAAAGTGAGCACATGCTGTTAGGAAAATGGCACCATTAGACTTGCTTCACACAGGGTTGCCACAAGCATTCCTTTTGTAAAAAACACACTATCTGTGAAAAGTAATAAAGTAAAGCACAATAAAATGAGGTATGCTTGTACATAATCTCTGCTTGTGCATAACAAGTATATCTATAGATTTACCACACTACAATGAGTGATATTTAAAACTAAAATTGTCTAATGCAAAAGTGATGCCCCAGAAAGAAGAAAAAAACTTTACCTTCCTGCCTGCCTTAGGATGCAGGAATCTACCTGGCAGCTTTATAGCTGCTGCCATTGTGCTGTATAATTATAGTTGAATAGGCCTTTCTAAACGAGGCTAGAAAACTTACCGCACTTATTAACTTCTGTGACTACAATTTCCAAATAACAATTCACTTTCCAAACCCTGATTCAAAACACAAATCTACAACTTGAGCTAGGACCGTTTACAGGTGGCACATGTGGGAGAATCCTGGATTTGGACCTTGTTGCCGCCAGTTCTTTCCTGGGCTTAGCTCTATCAATTATCTCCCATCCACTAGATTTCCCCTCCTTGCCTTTTAGAGCAATTAAGTCTCAGATCTTTTTTAAAAACAAAAACCAGAAAACAACCCCCATTATGTGTGCAAGCTTTCCAACTGCACTCTAGAAAGAGTAGAATATATTTCCTTAATATATATTCAAACCTACTTATATTAATCTGGCTTCCTTAATCCAAAACACTAATATCCTATAACTGCCAAATTCAATAAAAACTTTTTTCAGACTCATACTGCCTCTGAAATTTCCTTTGTGTGATTTTGTTGTAACCAACACTTACATACTGGTATTTCCCATAGTCTTTCCTCATCCATTTTCTCTTGTCAATCCACATTAAGAGTCTTTTTCTTACATTTTATTCAATTTTATGGATGACTTCTAAATCCATTAATCATGACATCAAACCTCTGTACATGTAACTAGCTACTATGTATCTCTGGATACCCCATAAATATCAACAAATCAAGTGTTCCAACATAAACAATCACCTTCCTCAACAAATGCCAAGGTTTCCAGTCTTGTGCATTAGCACCATATCTAACCAGCTGTTCAAGTCAGCACCCAGAATCATCCTGGATCCTCTTCTAGCTCATATATCTTTATCCAGACAGTCTACAAATATATTCATGAAATCTAATTTTAGTTAAGTACCTCATAATTTCAAGATTAAAGTGGAACAGTCTTCTTTGATCCCTCCTGCTTAGACTTCAATCTTCACAATGGAGAAAAGTAACCTTTCTAAAATGCAACTCTGATCATTTCCTTTCACTGCCTCAAATAAATTCATGGTTTTGCATCTTTACCCCAACACATTCAGGATAAAAGCTATTTCATGATCCAGCCTTTGCTTACCTTTCTAGCCTTAGAGGAATGACCTTAGATGTCATCTTTCCTCATGTACCCAAACCTCCAGAAATTCCAAATCATTTGCCATTTCCTCTACACAACACATTTTCTTTACAAGCCCATGGGTCTTCATCTCTTGCTTCAATTAGCTAATGCTCAAAATTTGGTTATATCACCTTCCTGGAAAATTGTCTTTAATCTCTTTTGGCAGAATAAAGTAGTCTTAATTTGTATACCCACAGAACTGCTTTCATAACCTTCGTTATGCTGTATTGAACATGTTGGTTGACTTGTTAATCACCGCTAACCTACAAGTTCCTTCAAAGCAGAAAACGGTTTAGCATAACAGCTGGTACACATAAATGCTCTACAAATGCTACTTAAATGAGGCAAAGAAGGATCTGTGAGTCACTTGTCATAGTCCTTTCAAACCTAACATTCTCTGGTTGTCTTGCACTAGTTGCCAAACAAAAAACGAAAGCAACCCACAAGTATGCGTGAGGAGCTGAAAGCTGTCTACAAAAATGTTTAAATTTTTATGTTTACAACTTGTTGACCATCTTTTAAAGGGAAGTTCATAAGGCTCATTCAGATCTTCTAACCCAATGACATTAAATTTCAGTATATTACTTTTTATTAGCATGTATCTTAAATTGCAGTCCTTGAACTTGTTTTTATAAGTTTAAAAAACTGTGATATGAAAAGTAGTTAAATTCTTAAGTAGAATTTTAAAATTGACTTCACATTCTGTAATTACTATGCCTACCCTTATACCAGATGAGCCTAGTTTTCAATAATCTGTTTCTAATATTAACCTATGACTACTGCAGGAAAAATAATTTTCTTTTAGTAATGGTTAACTATTAAACTGTTTTCAAATTCAAAGTAGTTGAGAATGAGAATAATGTTTAACATATGAAGACCACGAAAATTAATGCTAAGTGGCCCCAGGGGAAAAAATCATTATTAGTTGATTTTAAAACAACATTCATATAGAAATACAGCCTTAAAGACAAAACATACTATAATTTATTGCTCACCTTTAAAGCTCCATAACATAATCCATACAATAAGGCTACTGCCACAATGCTACAGATAAAACTGTAAAGTGCTGCAAGCAGGCTTGTAGTGGCTAGACAGGAGAAGAAAAAGGAAAGAAATATTTTATTAAAATATATGAAAAAAATTAAAAGGTCACTGAAAAGCATTTAAAATATTATAATGGCAACTATCATTAAATATCTACTAATCTAAATTTTAAAAATTCAGTTACTTCATTTTGTTCTTTCAAAAAGATTTTGACATGACAGAGATTTGCTATCCTGAATCTTTGTTACGAGATAAACTATATTCATCTTGGAAGTAATGAACATTTATATGTAGCAAGAAAAAATTTTATCTATATTATGCTTCAAAAATCTATCTATTAACAAAAAATGTGGAAAAATGAAGCTTTCAGAGGCCTGAAAAGGAACTGGAGATGTATTAAGTGTTCACTGAAAAATATTTATCTATGTAAACAGAACCTGTGTTACCCACAGAAGTAAATCTGTATTCCCATGTGTTAGTTTTCAGAAAAAAGTGTAGATCTAATTGCTAACAATAACAACAAAATAGATACTTTAGATACTGTAGATCTAATTGCTAACAATAGCAACAACAACGAAATAGATAATTACTAATACTCCAATGGGCATATTAGTAATAAGGAACAGGAGATGGCTAAGATATCTAGACTTTACTTTTAAAACATGGGTAACAGACTTTCTTTAATTTAATAATAATAATCATAAAAGAAATCTACAGAAAAAATTCCTTGAGATATCAGAAACCTAATACCTTGCACAAGTTTGTAAATTATAGTATGACAAAAGCCCATTATCATAAATTACCTACACTAAGCCCTCCCCATAGTATTTAGGGTAATATAACACCAGTAATAGTCCCTAAATATTCAAACTGTCTTCTACCCATTAAGCCATGCTGATTGATGAAATGAGTTCTGTCTTAATTCATACTCATTCAAAAAATTTTCAGAACATTAAAAATTCTCTAGTATGATATACAGCAACACAGAAAAACTCAGTTTCTATCTAAAATTAAAGCCATGATGTCAACTTTTCATCAGCAGAGAGGATTTCAATGCATATGCTTGGAAAATATATGAGGCCTGAAAATGTGAAATGTGTAGAGAAATGAACTATAAAGTTACAGTAATCTCTTTCCCTTTCATTTTCTCTAGTTGCACACTCATCTTTCAGTAAAATTTTAAATGGTTAAACTAAATAATGGTATATTTTAACCATGGTGTATGCCGATATGATTATTTTCAAGTTCTACAAACCATTATCTATACCAGGGTAATATGGGTATTATCTTATTTTTAAAATAAAATATACATATGATATGGAAATAGATTTTCTAAGTATATCAATTCATAGCCACATATTCTACTCAATGAACAGAGATAGTTCTTAAAAGCTTATTTATTAGTAAAATGCTTTTATTTTGGTGTTACCATTCTAAGGATAAAACAAGGCTCTGAAACCAAATATGAAGACCTACTAAATGCACATACTGGTTTAAAATCCAAATGTAATGCTATGTATCAAACCTCAATCTATTCAGGATAGATGATCTTTTATAAATACCTCTTAAGTACATATAGGTTCCATGTAAACTCACTACAACTTTTAGTTGCAGACATTATTTTATTACTTCTTACACATCTGCTTCATTATACCTGGCTCTTTCTCTAAAGTAGCAGACTTGACTATTTTTTTCTATCCACAAATTAATTGCTTCTCAGTCTTCAATTACTTAATGTCTTTTTTTTTTTTTCTAATTTCAAGCCTGAAGTGAAAACTGGAAAAGCATTTTAATGGTCAGTTTATTACTTCATGATCTATAAAGGTAATACTGTCATCTATAATTTTTATAAAGAAACACTCACCATTACCACCAAAAATATGAATATCCAATTGTTCACAAAGGTACATTACAAATGTATTCACCTGAGGCAGGAGACCAATGAAAAACACTATTGGGAAACAGAGTGTAAACACTATAAAAAGAAAGAAAAGTATATTTAAAAATATTATACTATATCCATTCTTGTGTCTACTGAGAGGTCATAATTCATTTTTTTGGTCCACTGAGAGGTCATAATTAATTTTTTTAAATCCCAAATTAACATAAACTACTAGGCAATTTTTAAAAGACAGTATTTTAAATTATACATCTCAACAAAAATTGCTTGGTTAGTAAATAACATCTTTTCAATCATAAACAATACTTTTTAAAGTTATTTCAACCATTTTCACATAATAGAAACCTAAGATAACAAAACCAAAAAAAAATTATCCATTACATTTACTCCAAGAACAAAAGAATTACTATAATATTTGCTCATCATTAGCTTTATTCACTCATAATAGTCCTATCACTTTGTTTCTCAGAGCAGATAACAACAGCAAAATAAGCTTATTAAAAACTATTTAAAGCTGTATAATTGATATATTTATCAGTAAAATGTTGATATACAAATAAATTCATTTTAAGATTAGAGATACTTTAAGATGACTCACCTATAACTAAATCCCTGGCTGATATAAACACCAGTGGATTGGTAAAAGTTATTCCATATAATTTGAACTTGGTTGCAGTCAGGTTTCTGCTACCATAATCCAAGAGCCAAATAAGACCACAACATAAGCAGAAATAAACTGGTCTACTGTAGGCAATGATACGATTATGACCCTGAAAATGAGAAAATGATATTTTTTAAAGTCAGTTTAGTTAATTTTAAGAGTCACAAATAACTACTGAGATCACTGATGGCTTCATTCTAAGGATTCATAATTTTTCCATATGGAAGCCAGATTTCTGACAATCACAGAAAGGATTAACAAATATAGAGAGGAGGAAGAGTAATAGAATGAACTCTTGAGATACTGGACTGAAACAGAAGTATCAGTGTGAAGTTTTTTTGTTGTTGTTATTATTTATTTATTTATCTATTTATTTTGAGACAGGGTCTCTCTCTGTCACCCAGACTGGAATGCAGTGGAGCGCTCACAGCTCACTGTAGCCTCGGCCTCCTGAGCTCAAGTGATCCTCCCGCCTCAGCCTTCCAAGTAGCTGGGACTACAGGCACACATCACTGCGCCTGTTTAATTTTTTTAGAGATAGAGTTTCGCCATGTTGCCCAGGCTGGTCTCAAACTCCTGGTCTCAAGTAATCTGCCCACACTGGGCTTCCATAGTCTCATTATTTTTAATATGCATATAGACAGATATAGGAATAGGTTATATATATGTATACATGTGTGTATATATGTACATACATACATACACCTCCTAGCTTTATCCACTAAGAGGACCTAGATGCAATGAGATTCTAGCAATAATGATTACTAGCAACCAGATCTTACTTTATAAATACCATTACCTACCAAAAAAGGTAGGGGGGGGGCTCCATAGAGAAAAGACTGGTTTCTGGCTACGACAGGGAAAGTATAAGATGACCCTGGAACATATTGTTGTGACAAAAAGGTAGAAAGTACTTAAAGAATGACAGAGATATGTCAAAAGGACACAGAAAGCAGTGTGATGGACTCCCAATGGCTAAATCAGGGACAATTTGAGCATCAAAATAAATACTACTAGTAACATTATAGTCCATTGAATAAAATAATCACTTTATCCACACCAATATATACATACATATATAAGAAAGAGGGGAAAGCTCTTCCTTATAGTATTAATAAAAGGTCAACTAATAAATGTAGAAGGAATGATGGGATGAGAAAAACCATCATTTAGCAACCAATAAGTAACTGAATCAGGCAAGAAACATCAGTAGATACTAAAACAACTGGATAGAAATTTATGGAGGACACATATACAGTCTCAAGGTATCTCTCCATGAGGTATTTATTTTATTTATTTATTTGAAGTATTTATTATCTGTAAGAGAAAAACAGTAACGTTACAGTAGAGTACTGGTTCTTAAGGAAGTAGGAGGGGGTTTTGCTCCCCAGTGCACATATGGGAATCTGGACACATTTCTGTTGTCACAGTTGGGGAAGTGGTGCTACCAGCATTTAGGAGGTAGCACCAGAGAGGATGCCAAACATCCTACAATGCATTGGACAGCATCCCCCACCCTCAAACAAAGAATTAGCTGGCCAAAATGTTAATACTGCAGAGATTTCAGACACCCTGCAGACAATACTCTTAACCAGAAGATCAAACTTAACATCACTAGTAAAAGGATAAATCAATATGTGCTTCCTAATACGATGTACTTTTGTAGTATTCCTACTTTAAAAAGCATGGCCTTATCAAATCAGAAAGAAACATCATCAGCACCATAAGACAGGGTGAAAAAATAAAACTTAAAAAACATTTTTTAAAAGAAAAAAACATCAGACAAACTCAAATTAAGGGATGGTCTATAAAATAACTGGCCTATATCCATCAAAATTTTCAATATAATGAAAGATAGTTACCGAAGAATTGCTCCAGATTAAAGGAGATTTAAGAGACCAAACATAATCAGGGACTTTCTTTGCCAATGAAGACAATAGGCAAAATCTATTTGAGTAAGATCTACATATTAGAAGACAGCATTGTATCAACATTAATATTCTAATTTTGATAATTATCTTGAATTAACATAAAGGAATATCTTTGTTTCTAAGAAACACACACTGAGACACTTAGAGGTAAAGGGGCATCATGTCAGCTAGCACAGAGAAAGAAGGAAAAAAGATCACGTGCTAGAAAGGGATTAAGCAAATATCATAAATGTTAACATATGGATCTGGATGAATGGTATCTGAAATTCTTTGTACTACCCTTGCAACTTTAAGTTTGAAATTAGGCCAAAATAAAAAGTTAAAAAGCAATGTTTCCATATATTATTGCACTTCAAAAATATTCTTGCAAAATAGTAAACATAATCAGTCAAAAAAAAAAAAAAAAAAAAAAAACTTGCCTCTTTGTTTCATTTTGCTCATCCATTCCCATTATTCATTATTCCAGCGAAAGGATTAAAAAAATTATATTCAAGGAAAAAAATCATAAACTATTCTTGAAGTCTGTTTTTGAACTACTTTAAATAGAATATCCTTTGTTCTATTAAAAACTCAACGTAGATCTAAAATTGGATTCCATTTCACAATACATAGTGCTAGGCAGATAATATTTTTGTCTAGTCACAAAGTGAATAACAAAGTTTTTATTCAATGGTCTTGACACCAGACTCATGTATTACTTCTTTATTCTTGCTCCTAATGGTACTCAAGTGAAGTTCTTCCTACATCAAAATTATATTTTCAATACTTATTCATAACCTATTATTCAAAATTTATTAAACATAAATAATAATGAGTTTATAAGAACCATGTCTACTCCCTGAAACAGACTGTCAAACAATGAATTATTATGCTCATTTCCAACCAAGTTTAGAGTCCACAAGTACAATGTCATTTTATTTCAAGCTAACAAAACACCTGTATTTCTAGTAGTGTGTCAAAACATGGATGAGGAAAATAGTAACATAAATTTTAGTTCAGTTTGATGCATTCCAAACAAAACAAAACAAAACAAAAAAACAAAAACAAAAACCAAACCACAAATGCTATGATAAATGTTAACGACCTACAATATACAGCCATATTAAGAGTGACTTACATGTCTGGGAGAAGAAGAATCTGGTTGAACACTCTAAAAATGAAACAGAAAGATAAATTACACTCTTGAAGTCTTGCTAATTTTACAACCAACTTTCAAAATGCCTGAAATGATCTTAAGTAAATATTCCACAACCACAAAATGACCTATATTAATAATTCTGTTCCAGAGATGAAACATCAGCTCCAGATACCAGTGTCACTTTGATATTAAAAACATCTCAAATCTTTCCTGATAAGAGTCAGGAAATAAGATTATTTATTATTTATTTATTTGTATCTATCTTAATGTTTCTGCAATAGCATATGATAGATCCATCTTACTGTTTGGCTTATTGTTATAGACAAGTGTAGTTAAGGTATACTACATACAAGTATAGCATTTCTCGGCCGGGCGCGGTGGCTCAAGCCTGTAATCCCAGCACTTTGGGAGGCCGAGACTGGTGGATCACGAGGTCAGGAGATCGAGACCATCCTGGCTAACACGGTGAAACCCCGTCTCTACTAAAAAATACAAAAAACTAGCTGGGCGAGGTGGCGGGCGACTGTAGTCCCAGCTACTCGGGAGGCTGAGGCAGGAGAATGGCGGGAACCCGGGAGGCGGAGCTTGCAGTGAGCCGAGATCTGGTCACTGCGCTCCAGCCTGGGCGACAGAGCAAGACTCCGTCTCAAAAAAAAAAAAAAAAAAGTATAGCATTTCTCACAGGACATTATTCATACAGGAAATATACAATAATAGGGGTTTGCTTATAACAACAATTCTAGTTCTGCCCATAAATTCCAGCTTACTAAATAATTCAATGGTATTTGTAATAAAGATATTATCTGCATTTTCATATCAAAATAATCAAATAAGTAAAGCTGTATCCTTTTAAGAGACTTTATTAACTTCCCATAAAAATGTTCAGAAGGTATTATGCAGCTACGTCCCTAATCATGACTTTTCTCCCAAGTTTCAGTTCATTTCTGACGGCATACCATACAATTTCACTAGGATTGTCTAGCACCACCCTACCATTCGACATTGGGCCGAGCTGAGTTTGGCATTTGGCCCTTGGCTAGATTGGACTCCAGATAATCCATAAACTCTTTTAATCACAACACCTATCTTCTAAAAGCTTCTGTTCTTGTCTTTCTTATTCCTGTTTATGACATTATTATTCTTCTTGTCAACTAGTTGCAAAAATCTGTCACCTTTTACCTTTTCCATATTTAACCACATTAACCTGAAAGCAGTGGACAAAATTAATTGGACCATGGAGACACCAGAGCCAGAAAACGAATTTAAATGATTTAAGGCACTAAAGGTATAGTACAAGAATGACAACCAGTAATTTTAATATAGAATCATTAAATGTTATCAAAGGGACTGAGTTACTTGTTATTAGGGATCAAGGAGGAAGGAGCGGAGACTCTAAGATTTTTAGTTGGTATATCACTGCCAAAAGCAAAGATATTGGGAAAGAAAAATTAACCAGGAGATGATTAATTTGCTATTTTTAAAATGTCTGTTAGATATATAGGAATAAAGCTTGCAAAAGAGGTGAAGACTTTGAGATATAAATCTGGACATAACTCATACACAAAGTCAACAAATAAAGTAATAAAAAAGGATGACTTCAATGCCAAGGAACTGTAAACCGAGAAGATAACCACATAAAATCCTAGAGAATTCTCATAAATTAAGCAGTTGAAAGAAGAAAGAGGGATCAACAAAGGAAAAGAGAGTCATCTGAAAAATGCAAGAAGCATGAGGGTGGTATAAAGTCACAGATCAAAAATGAGAAGAATATCAAAATGGAAGAGTATCCATAGGTATTAAATGATGTACCATTCATAAAGCACGGAGACTTAAGAAAATCAATTTAGCAATTAGATTGATCATTAGCAACCACAAAGACTATAATGTCAGTACTGCAATGAGGAAAGTATGGACGGGTCTTAAAGAAATAAAGCAGATGTCCTAGGCTTACTCCACATGTCTAGCTATAAATGGAGAGAGAAAAAAAAGGATGGACAGTTGTTAGTAAACACAGAACTACGTGAATGGTTTTCCAGCTGTGGGAGGGCTCCTCTTCAAGGAGAACTACAAACCACTGCTCAAGGAAATAAGAGAGGACGCAAACAAATGGAAAAACATTCCATGCTCATGGATAGGAAGAATCAATATTGTGAAAAATGGCCACACTGCCCAAAGTAATTTATAGATTCAATGCTATCCCCATCAAGCTACCACTGACTTTCTTCACAGAATTAGAAAAAACTACTTTAAATTTCATATGGAACCAAAAAAGAGCCCATACAGCCAAGACAATCCTAAGCAAAAAGAACAAAGCTGGAGGCATCACACTACCTGACTTCAAACTCTACTACAAGGCTTCAGTAACCAAAACAGCATGGTACTGATACCAAAACAGATACAAAGACCAAAGGAACAGAACAGAGGCCTCAGAAATAACACTACACATCTACAACCATCTGATCTTTGACAAACCTGACAAAAATGGGGAAAGGATTCCCTATTTAATGAATGGTGTTGGGAAAACTGGCTAGCCAAATGCAGAAAACTGAAACTGGACCCCTTCCTTACACCTTATACAAAAATTAACTCAAGACAGATTAAAGACTTAAACATAAGACCTAAAACCATAAAAACCCTAGAAGAAAACCTAGGCAATATCATTCAGGACATAGGCATGGGCAAACACTTCATGGCTAAAACACCAAAAGCAATGGCAACAAAAGCCAAAATTGACAAATGGGATCTAATTAAACTAAAGAGCTTCTGCACAGCAAAAGAAACTATCATCAGAGTGAACAGGCAACCTACAGAATAGGAGAAAATTTTTGCAATCTATCTGTCTGACATACGGCTAATATCCAGCATCTACAAGGAACTTAAATTTACAAGAAAAAAAAAATCCCATCCAAAATTGGGTGAAGGATATGAACAGACACTTCTCAAAAGACATTTATGTGGCCAAAAAACATATGAAAAAAAGCTCATCATCAATGGTCATTAGAGAAATGTAAATCAAAACCACAATGAGATACCATCTCACGCCAGTTAGAACGGCAATCATTAAAGTCAGGAAACAACAGATGCTGGAGAGGATGTGAAGAAATAGAAATGCTTTTATACTGTTGGTGGGAGTATAAATTAGTTCAACCATTGTGGAAGACAGTGTGGCAACTCCTCAAGGATCTAGAACCAGAAATACCATCTGACCCAGCAATTCCATTACTGGGTATATACCTAAAGGATTATAAATCATTCTACTATAAAGACACATGCACATGTATGTTTATTGTGGCACTGTTCACAATAGCAAAGACTTGGAACCCACTCAAATGCCCATCAATGATAGACTGGATAAAGAAAATGTGGCACATATACAACACGGAATACCATGCAGCCATAAAAAAGTATGAGTTCATGTCCTTTGCAGGGACATGGATGAAGTTGGAAACTATCATTCTCAGCAAACTAACACAAGAACAGAAAACCAAACACTGCATGTTCTCACAAGTGGCAGTTGAACAATGAGAACACATGGACACAGGGAGGGGAACATCACACACTGGGGTCTGTCAGAGGAGGGGAAGTAGGGGAGGGATAGCATTAGGAGAAATATCTAATGTAGATGACGGGTTGATGGGTGCAGCTAACCACCATGGCATGTGTATACCTATGTAACAAATCTGCACATGTATCCCAAAACTAAAAGTATTAAAAAAAAAAATCTACTACTATTAAAAAAAAAAAAAGAATGCTAGTTCTTATTTTAACAAATACAGTTTTCTTTTAGGCCGGGTGTAGTGGCTCATGCCTGTAATCCCAGCACTTTGGGAAGCTGAGGCAGGTGAATCACAAGGTCAGGAGTTTGAGACCAGCCTGACCAACATGATGAAACCTCGTCTCTACTAAAAATACAAAAATTAGCCAGGCATGGTGGCATGTGCCTGTAATCCCAGCTACTCAGGAGGCTGAGGCAGGAGAATTGCTTGAACCTGGGAGGCGAAGGCTGCAGTGAGCCAGATCGTGCCATTGCACCGCAGCCTGGGCGACACAGCAAGACTCCATCTCCAAAAAACAAAACAAAACAAACAAAACAAATACAGTTTATTTTAATATAAAAAATTTGTTTTTAGGAAGTTCTAATTTACATACAATTATTTTTAAGGTTTATGTCCCCCTTTGGCTCTCTACACAATCTTGTGTAAACATCCAAGAAAAGTAAGCCTAAAAATAATTATCTTACTATAATTCAGTAATTACTACAAAATCCTCTGCCTTTTAACACAAATATAATTCCATAGCATAAAAAGACGAGATGCTGGTACCTTAAGCAGTGAGTATTGACAGCTGGCTATGACAAGGCAGAACTGGAAGACCCAGATATCTCTGAAGAATCCTTGTATGAGAAGAATAGATCCCAAAAAGGCCACGAGAATAGCCAGGATGACAGCTAACACATTTTCCAGGATCTCACGATTTCTACAGATAGAAAAACTTATGAGTAAGTATATCATAAGTATAAGAAATTAACCAAATGGAAAAAAGGGAAGACATAAATATGAAGTTCCTAATATGCCAGATGTCTTTTTGGTACTGAGTTTGAACAAGGTTTTAGATCATACTGAAAACAAACTAGTTTCATGTGGACACAACATGAATTCTTATATACAAATAAAACATGCTACAATGAATTCCAATTACATAATATAGTTTTAAATTTCTATTTTAAAAATGTTACTCTCCTTAATATCTGCTTATCTATTCTATTTGTTGCAAAATAGTTAACAAACTTGGATGGCAAATAAAATACGTACACAAAGAATCACATTATGTTTAAAAACCAAAATCTCTAGTTTCTAGAAAATTAAATTTAAAACATTTGTTACATGGCAAAATTGTAACAAAATTCTGGCACTAAGTGATTTCACTTCCCCCATCTCTCAGTCATCTGAAAGAATTAGAAAATTCACTTATTAGAATTATTTAAATATGGGCTCTTACATATCTTGAAAATGAAGGTAGTGACAAAGACCTCTATCTGCTTCTATTAAACTTCCTAAGACAATTCTATACTTCATTAAACTGACATTGAAAGAGAAACAATATGATGCTCGAGAGAGATATATATAGCAATGAAGATTATTTTTATGTCATACACACACAAGAATCTATCTCATTACTTCTTTGGAAATTTTATTCACAAAATGTTATACAAATACATCCTTTAGTATTTCCCTAAAATACTTTTAAGTCATATTTTTAAAGACTATTAAAAAATGAAAAAATGCTCAGCACATCTCGTACATAAAGAAAGCAGGACACAAAACCATGGGCACAGCAGGATATAAGTTCCGCTATTAAAAAATTAAACATATAGGTTAAAAAAGACAATATACCAAAAATGATATTACTAATAACGCTTCTCTCCATGGAATAATTATGGTTTGCTTCTGTCAAAACTTTGTACATATTTAAATTTTCTACAATAGTTAAGGAATTACTTTTATAATCATAAAAAAACTTAACAAATGTATTAACCCAATTCCATATTTATCACAATCAACTGGGCCTAAAAATAAAATTCATAAACATCTTTGTACTACTTCATTTAATGGTTCTACCAGATAAAAAAGTTCAACAGTATTTCCAAATCAATAAATTACTGGCATTTCCATTTGATTTTAGGTGGTAGTTATGCAATTGCAGGTTTGCTAAAATTTGATGACTTCTTTTCAATTCTGGGCCTGCCTGAATAGTGCCTCCCTTGTCATTGAACAGGTATTGTCTTTGGATTTTTAAAAATTTTCCATTTTGATGAGTCCAATGTATCAATTTTTTTTTTTAAATGATCTTGGTTTTGGTGTCAGAGTCAAGTAATTTTGCCTAATCCAAGTTCATAAGAGTTTTCTCCTATGTTTTCTTTTTTTAATTAGAAGTTTTTTTTAGGTTTCACATTTAAGCCTATGATACATTTTCATAATGTGGCACAAGGTAAGGCTACAAGTTCTTTATTTCTGTTTATTTTTGAGATGGGGTCTTGCTATGTTGCCCAGGCTGGCCTCAAACAATCCTCTCACCTCAGCCTCTTGAGCACACACCTCTGCGTCCATCTCTATTTTTTCGCATATGGAAATCCAATTGTTCTACCACCATTTGTTGAAAAGGCTATCCTTTCTCCATTTCATTCATTTGAATATTATTTTGATGCCATCTGGGCCTAGAGCTTTCTTTTTGGGAAAGTTTCTAAACTACAATTTACACTTATTTAATAGATGTAAGACAATTAAGGTCATGTACTTCTTTCAGAATGAAATTTCATAATTTGTCTTTGAAGAAATTTGTCCATTTGTCCAATGTTGAATTTATTTGCATGTAGCTGCTCATATCATTCTCTAATTATCATTTAATGCCTGTAGAGTCTGTAGTCATATCATAACTCACATTCCTGATATTGGTAATCTATGTCTTTCCTCTCCTTTTTTTTTTTCTGCCCAGGCTGGCTAAAGGTTTATCAACTGATGTTCTCAAATTTTTCATTTCCTTGATTTTCTTTATTATTTCTGTTTCCTCGTTTAATTGTTTTGTTCCTTACTATTATCTTCCTTCTGTTTACTTGGGCTTATGTGCTCTTGTTCTTCTAGTAAGTGGAAGGTGAAGTCACTGATTGGAGACCTTTGTTTTCTAATCTAGGTGTTTAGTGCTATAAATTTTCCTAAGTACTGCAGGTTAGTGGCATTCCCAAAATTCAGATATGGTGTGTTTTCACTTTCATTTAGCCCGAAATACTAATTTATCTCTTGACATCTTCTCTAATCGATGGGTTATTTAGAAGTGTTTAGTTTCCAAATATTTGGGGATTTTCCAAGGTTCTATTTGTTATTAATTTACCATTTAATTCACTATGTATGACTGGATAGTGGACCTTTTAAAATTTAATAACTCTTGTATTATGGCTCAAGATGTGACCTATCTTAGTAAATGTTCCGTGAGCACTTAGAAAAATGTATACTCTCTTGTTATGGATGCAGTGTTCCATAAATGTCAACCAATTTAGGCTGGTTGATAATACTGTTCAAGTTCACTATATCCTCACTGATTTTCTAAATAATTATTCTATCAAGTATTTAAAGAGAAGTGCTGAAATCACCTATAACTGTGATTTGTCTATTTCTCCACTTCTATTAGCTTTTGCTTTATGAATTCTGAAGCTCTGTTTCAGGTGTACAAACATTTAGGACTGTTAAATCCTGTGGATTAATTGACTCCTTATCACTACGAAATGGGCTTCTTCACCGTTGGTAATATTCTTTGTTCTGAAGTCTACTTTATCTGACTTTAAAACAGCCAGTACAATAAGCCTTTTGTTAATGTTAGCATGGTATATCTTTTTCCATCTTTTAACCTGTTTGTTTTTATTTTATTTTGGTACAAAATAAAATAAGTATTTGGTCTATGTTGCCCAGGCTGGTTTTGAAAACTGGGCCTCAAGAGATCCTCCCACCTCAGACTTCCAAAGTGCTAGGATCATAGGCATAAGCCACCACACTGTCCTCTGTTTTTATATTTAAAGTACCTTCCTTGTAGGCAGCTTGGAGTTAAGTGTTGTTCTTTTTTATATAATCTGCCAATTTCTGACTTTTTCTGACTCTATCATCTTGTCATTTGTTTCCTATTTGTCTCATCTATTCTCTGATCTTTTTCCACCTTATTGATTAACAGTAATTTTTATAATCTATCTTATCTCCTTTTTGACATATTAGCTACAACTCTTTTGTTATTTTAGTGGTTTCCTTACGATAGGTTTTGGTAAGAATTTTTTAAAATATGTTCATAGAGACAGAGTCTTACTAGGTTGCCAAGGCTAGCCTCAAACTCCTAGGCTCAAGTGATCCTCCTGCCTCTGCCTCCCAAAGTGCTGGGATTACAGGTATAAGCCACTGCGACTAGCTTAGGGTTTACAATATACATTTATGACAGTCTACCTTCAAGTGATGATCACTTCACATATAAGAAACTTAAAATAGTATGCTTTTATTTCTCCCCTCTCTGCCTTTATGCTATTATCATAAATTTTACTTTTACATGTTATAAACCAAAGCATTGTTATTTTCATTTAAACAGTCAGTTATCTCTTAAAGAAACTTACTAATAAGAAAAAATCTTTTATATTTATCCATGTAGTGACTTACCATTTCTATTTATCTTTGCTCCTTTGGGCAGACTTATATTTCCATCTGAGATCACTTTCCTTCTGCCTGAAAGACATCCTCCAACATTTTTTGTAGTGTGGGGCTGCTCATAAAGAATTCTTCCCATTTTTTTCTGATCTGAAAATGTCTTTATTTCACTTTGGTTTTTAAAAGGTATTTTTGCTATGTATAGAACTGTAGGTTGACAGGGTTTCTTTCTTTTCAGTACTTTAAAGATGCTCCTCTATTGTCTTTTCACTTCATTATTTCCAACAATAAAAAGGATGTCTTCTTTATCCTTGCTCCTCTTTTTTTCTCTTGCAATTTTAACAATTTTATCACCGGTTTTGAGCAGTTGTGTGCCTTGGTGTAGTTTTATTCAAGTATTTTATGCTTTGAGGTTCACTGGGCTTCCTGAATGTGTATTCATAGTTTTCATCAAATTTGGAAAGTTCTCCACCCTTATTTCTTCAAAATCTTTTGTCTCCTTGTTTCCTCTTGTAGTTGTCCCACAGCTTTTTCTCATTTTGTTTTCATACTCTTTTCACCGGGTACAGTGGACTCTTGTTTCATTCTGGATAGTTTCCATTACTATGCCTTCGAGTTCACTAATCTTTTCTTCTACAAGGTGCAATCTACCATTAATCCCATCCAGTGTATTTTTCATCTCGGGGATTATAGTTTTCAACTCCGTAAGTTTGATTTGGGACTTTTAAAAGTATCTTCTATGTCCGTAGTTAACTTTTTAAACATATGGAAAGCAGTTATAACTGTTTTAATGTCCTTGTCTGCTAATTCTAATAGCTATGCAAGCTACAGTTTAGTCTCAAATGATTTATTATTCTTGTTACAGGTCATTTTCTCATTTCTTTGTACAGCTGGTCATCTTTGACTGAATCCTAGACATTGTGAATCTTAACTTGTTGGGAGCTGGGTATTTCCGGATTTCCATAAATCTTCTTAGATTTTATGTTACTTGGAAACCGTTTGATCCCTTCAGGTCTTGATTTTATGACTTGTTAGGTGGGTGTGAAGTAGTGCTCCTGCTAGGGCTAATTATTCCCCACTTTTAAAGATCTTCCTGATTATTCTTCATAAGGCACCATAAAATATGAACCCTAAACGTCTCCAATCTGGCTAGTAGGGACATACACTATTCCTAGTGCTGTGTGATTGCCAGTAACTGTTCCCCTGTTCCTTTTCACGTGGTTCTTTCCCTGGCCTCAAACAGTTTCCTCACATACAGGAACTTATCCATACTCTGCCAAACAGTCGAGGCAACTCAATGCAGATCTCTAAGGTTCTCTCTCTAAGCAGCTCTCTCCTCTCTGACAGTCTGTCCTATGGGCTCTAACTGCCATAGTCTCCCTGGACTTTCAGTTCTATCTCCTTAACTCAAGAAGTTGGCTGGACTCTACTTCAGTTCTCCCTATCTTGCAGCCTAGAAACTCTCTCAAAGCATTAAGCTGGGGCAACTGTAGAGCTCATGTTATTTGTTGTCATCTCTCAAGAATCACTGTCCTTTTTTCCTCATCTCCAATGTCTTGAAAACCACTGTTTCATGTACTTTGTCTATTTTTGGTTGTTTCACATGGGATGATAAATTCAATCCTGTTACTCTATGTTGACTGGAAGCAGCTGTTGGTCACCAAGTTTGTAATACAGTAGACTCATGTGTTTGCCATTAAGGTAGCAGTGTTAAGAAACCCGGAAACAGAAGTTTCCTCTTATAACTGTTATATAGAACTTTGCATCATATTACCTACAACCTTAAGACCATCAACACCTCATATTCTTTGGCTTTTGAGTAGCAGTTGTTTGAGTCTAACTGATTAACAAAAATAATTTTTTTGTATAAAGATATTGAAATTGCAACCAAAACATTTTTAATGGATTTAAGACAGTCAATGTTTAGAAGCCCTATTACCTTAACTTTTATCTCAAGAGGACAAAATCAGAAAACATCTCCCAACATGATAACCTAAAAACCTGGACACTTCACCTTAAAAATAAAATCTGCATATATCATTAATATCACACTATAATCTCACCTATCAAACAGGGCCAAAAGTGTGAGTCTGTCAAAGTTAATGCCGATCCACAGCTGGGGTAGAATCCAAAAGCGATAATAGTGTTTAACCTTTTGGGCAGCTTCTTCTGTTGGGCCGTACGTAGCTGCCAAGTCAGGGCTTAGATCAATGTCCTGTTGCTCCAACAAATCTGTATCAATGGTCAATAGTCTATTCAACCGAATCTGTGGGAGAGAGAGCTAAAAGAAAGTCAGCATTGAAAGGCTTAAAATATCTTCAATATTTATTTGTTTATTCAAAATAAAATATCTTCATAATTCAAGAGTTACTCAGTTAGCTTATCAGTTATCTAAGCCCCTTAATTTTCTTCTCTAATACACTTTTTTTTTTGACATGGAGTCTCATCTGTCACCCAGGCTGGAGTATAGTGGCGCGATCTCGGCTCACTGCAACCTCTGCCTCCCTGGTTCACACAATTCTCTGCCTCAGCCTCCCGAGCTGCTGGGATTACAGGTACCTGCCACTATGCCCGGCTAATATTTTTTCTATTTTTTGTAGAGACGGGGTTTTACCATCTCGGCCAGGCTGGTCTTGAACTCCTGACCTTGTGATCCACCCGCCTCGGCCTCTCAAAGTGCTGGGATTACAGGCGTGAGCCACTGCGCCCAGCCTACTCTTTATGAATATGTTATCACTACCAGAAACTATAGAAGGTGACAATAAAAAGTGAACTAAAACAAAATTAATCAATAAATCTTTTGTAAATAATTGACTAGAAAGTGTTTAAAATCTTAAGATTTTTCTCAGGGAATGCTTAAGAAAAAATCTTAAGATTTTATAACCATATAGCTAGTGAATCCATTAAAACCACTTACTGTGAATCCTTAGTGGCTTCTCTTCTCCCTGTCACAATTTATAGTCTTTTCTCCTTAAGCTTTGAACCTCATTATCAGTGTTAAATCTGAGCTCCACTGCATTGGATCCAATGGCAGCAACTCTCATTTCTTCTCATAGTCTCTCATCATTGTTGTTACTATATTTCCAAATCCCTGTGTTTTTTTGTTTGTTTTGGCAAGCTGCTCACCTGAGGCTATACAAATTACTACACTACATTTCTTTTAACTTCAACTCATCCATTCATCAGTTTACCAGTTTTCTTTTCCTCAGAAAGCATCAAAAGTTGACTGTATCTGGCACAGCACTAGGCAGCATTTTGCTATCTCAAGGTTCCCATACCATTTAAAAGTAGAAAACAATAAAACAATCATCTTCCCATGTTTGCTTTCCTATGGAGTTTCCTGGAATACACTATAGACAAAAAGTAGGGACGGTTTTTACTTTTCAAACATGTATCTGGGTATAGTTGAGAACATTTACTTCCAATATATAACACAGTCATTTCTATCTCTAAGCACTGACAAATACTTTCCAAAATACTTTTTAAAATACTCTATCCCAAGGCTTCTTAACCTTGTACTTTGGTTTCTTATCAAAGGACTTAGAAAAAGAGAGCAACTGGAAGACAGCAAAGTGATTTTGCCATACTTTCAAAACATTTTTTGGTAACTTCATCAATTTTATGGCTTTTATAGCTCTCTATAAAAATATATATTTCAGATTTAATCTGAAAATTTATCATGTTGTAAAAATAAAGAAAAACCTACCACATCATGTGGATAAAATCGAACTGAGGTAGAACTGGATACATGAGAATCTGTGTCACTAAAATAAAATAAAAAAGACTTTAGGGAACAAACAGTTTGTCAAACAGAAAGAAAAATATATCCTTTAACAATCACATGAGATTCACATATCTTCACTTTTCCATGTTAACTTCAAAATGCAAAATAGCATTTTCCTAGAGTCGTGATAAGAGCATAGCCTCTGGGTCAGTGACTACATTCAAATCTCTTCAACTGAATGAGATCTTGGACAAGTTACCTATCCTCTTCATACTTCCGTTTCCTCTTCAGTAACATATGACAATAGTATCTATCTGTATCACAAGGTTCTTGTGAAAGTGTTTAAATGAGATAATCCAAAGAAAGCAATAAACATATTGCCAGAAGCCAGTAAAGACACAATAAATTTAAGTATAATGTAATAACCTACAACATAATTCAGTTTCCACAGTTCAGTTATGTTTGGATTTCAAAACTTGAGGCTTTACCACATTTATGGTGTAAGGAATTGTTCTCTTGAACTACATTAAACATAGTAACAGCATTTCTATCCCTCCATCCTCCTACTGTTTCCGTTGTTACAGAATCAGGGTAACAGTCCAATTTAATAATTTTTTGAGAGGGTGAATTCTGAAACTAGACCAAAAGAGCTTAAAGAGCATAGTTATCTATATGTTCTACTTTTTTAGCATGTGAAGCTAAATGACTGCAATATTTTAGTGCTTCAAATGGTCCCTCAAAACAAAAAAATAAGTAAACAGCCCACAGATGTCTAACATTTAAATAGATGTGATCTATTATTAAACAGAAGTCCTAAAATAAGAATCAATAACTCTTGAGGGGAAAGAAAGCTAATTAATCAAGAACAGGTTTCAAAGTGCAATTTGAATAGATAAGCAATAAGATCAAAATTTTAGAAAACAAACATTTTAACACCTTCTAAAACTATAATTGTGTTATATGATCAAGATTTCTAATTTATTTGCTCTTCTCCTGACTTCATTACCTTACAAATTCCTTCGGGGGGGTGGGAAGAAACTAAAGGTAACATATGAGACATATTTTAAGAAATTCTTCCTTAAAGCCAGTAAAAGAAATTTTAAACAAAATGAAAGTTGATTATTTAAAAAGGTACCTGACCAAACACTTAGAAGGAATTAAAATTTTAAAATTACATAAAGAAAGAGAACTGACAGGCTTGAACTTAGTTATGTAAGAACTTATAAGAAGAGTAAGTCCTGATTAGCTTTTATACATTATACAATATATAGAGAACATGAAATTTACAATTAAATTTGACACTGTGGGAAAACACTGTGCCCCTATAAGATCTTTGGGATATCTTGATTTAGTTTTTAAAACACAGAATAGCTTTTGTTTTAAAAATAATACTTTCTTTTTTCCATAGCAAAAAAAAATCTACCTTAAGTTTTTAGAAACAAATGCACTATGACAAATTATTAGAGTAAATATAAAGATGTTTTCAAAATAACTTTTATATCTGACCTGGTGACTACAGTTAACAATGTACTGTATACTTGAAAATCACTAAGAGAGCAGATTTAAGTGTACTCACCACAAACAAGATTATAAGTATGTGAGGTAATACATGTTAATTTTAGCTCAATTTAGCCAATGTATACAGTATTTCAGAACATCAGGTTGTATGTCATAAATATTTATAATTTTTATTTGTCAGCAACACTAAACAATTATAAAAAACAAAAAAATTAACTTTTATAGTTCTAGGCTTAAAAACATTAAACATGGCAAACATCTGAAAGTACATACACTCCTAATATGACTTCACACATACCAGATATTGGATGCTCTTCTTGCTGCTGGTTCAAAATTCACAAGTGACATATCACAGCCACCAGTCTCATACAGCGTAGAAGAGAACTTACCTAGCAAATAAATGATTATTTTAAAAAGCGATTAGAATACTCAGAATTTTCCCTTCACGATATACTAAATTTCGTAAGTTTTTACATCCTAAGAAAACATACCATAACCTTTATAAAAAAATATTTTTAAAACAATAATCTGCATATAATTCAGCATGATGTGAGTTGAAAAGGAATGTTGGACAGTAGGCTAAAACATCGACATACAAAATCAGGTATTAAAAGGAAGGGACTTAAGTCAGCTTTGCAATATCAATCTCTTTTTTCTTTTTCCCACAGCACATTCTCTATTCAGGTGATCATATGAATGAATTTAACGTTTAAAAATCACCTGACAACTACTTGCAGGGGGTGAGTAGCCATTTGCAAAGCTTCTTAAGTTTGAAATAGCTCAAACTACAAGCCCACAAAATCGTGTGACTGCATTCTGAGCTGTGTTTCTAAGAAGAAAAGTGTCCAAGTGCATCTAAGAAAGGTCAGTGAATTGAAAGAGCTAGTATTGCTGGTGATAATTAAATTATATTATTTAATGAACATTACTTGTATGTTTCTACCACAAGAGCACTACGAAACATTTAGAAACAGCAATTGCTATAACCAAGTATCACTATGAAACTGACAAAAGCTTTAAAAATCATATTGATTGCAAATGTTGCATATGAATATAGATTTTTTTAATTCTCTTAAGATGAACTTTATAATATCAAATGATTTCTGATAATGAAATTTTAAAACTCTACATACTGCCTGAGATGTATTCTTCCCCTTTGAGGATCTATGGTAGCCATATTGGTGATGAAAAGGGAGCATAAATTAATTAATATAAATTTCCACGAGGGCAATGAAATGAGGTGTACAACTCTGCAACAACTTTGTCTAGTCCAGGGTGCTTTTTGAGTATTTATGAGGTTTTTATTTTATTAGCTGGAATTAATGAGGTTAAAAATAGGAATCTTTTTTTTCTTTTTTTTTGAGATGGAGTCTCACTCTGTCACCCAGGATGGAGTACAGTGGTGCAACCTCGGCTCACTGCAAGCTCCGCCTCCCAGGTTCACGCCATTCTCCTGCCTCAGCCTCCCAAGTAGCTGGGACTACAGGCACCTGCCACCACACCGGCTAATTTTTTGTATTTTTAGTAGAGACAGGGTTTCACCATGTTAGCCAGGATGGTCTTGATCTCCTGACCTCGTGATCTGCCTGCCTCGGCCTCCCAAAGTGCTAGGATTACAGGCGTGAGCCACCACGCCTGGCCAAAAATAGGAATTTTAAAGGGCAATGTTGACTTGATGGCAAGGCTAAAAGTCAGATTTTTTTCCATGCCTACAATGCAAAGAGTGTGCAATAAGGATTTTTTATTTAAGTGAAATGCTTGAAAAAACGTTAGTAAAAGGACTCTATAATGTACTAATATGACTAAGGGTTTACAGAACATCTCAAGCATTACTTCATTCTTTAAAATGACTAGAACCAGAAAAAAATAACAATTTGAATTATTTGAGTATGTTCTATGGATCATAAAAGTTATGGTGTTTTCTGTAGCCACATTTTTTTTTGTCAGAATAATATATTCTTGAGATAAGTTGGGGAAAAAAAGGTTTTCTATGAAATGCTCAGTTCATTTGCTGTCTTTTTTCAAGATGTGAATTATTTAAGATGGCCCCCACCCCCGTCTTTAAGTCATAAGTCATTCATCCTTAGCACCTCTAATAGAAACTGGATTAATGAGCTAAAATGAAATGATACAAGCTGTCAACTTGGCTACTTCTTAGATGTATCACTTTTTTAAAGTGGTAGGGTGAATTACAGAAGTTGCTACCAAAAAAAATTAAAAATACTGGCTCACTTAAAATTAAAAAAAATTTTAATTGTAGTTTTTTATGCTCTGTTCTGTATTCATTTATTGGATAGTCAATAATTAATGGTGCTATCATAATTAAACTTACATTAAGAGAAAAAAGAAATATCTGCTCAAAATCACGGACTGCATAAATGCAGAATTATTATTAACTACATTAAATGACTAAATCATAGATTAACAAAGAGCAAAGGGCTTGGTTACTCCATGTGAAAGTAAGAACAGAACGCATAAATGTATTGTCATAACATACTTTATACGTATTTTAGAAATAAGTTAATTCTGTATTCAGTAGAACTTAAACTGTCGTAGTATTTCTCAGCATGTAAGCTTTCCAAAGGATTTTTATTAATATATATGTTCTGTTCTTGGTATACTAAAAATAATATGTATCTGTAACAAAATCAGCTAAAGATATTATCTTTGTAATTTTCAAATGAAACAGTAAAAGAATATGTCATTATACTACCATGTTTTCTTTTATGTATAAATATCTAATATTAAATTTATATAGAAATAGTTGCATTTTAAATAAGTAAACATAAAGAATGCAAAAAAAAGCTTTTCGAGACAGAGAGCTGGAAGAATTGAGTAGTTCTATTACTACCTAAATTTACAACTCTGAATGATTCTATGCAAATTACTAATAAGTAATAAAATCTAAAAATTTAAGCAGAAGCATAAATATGTCTAAAAGGGAGGCTATGATTTTAACAGAAGTACATGACTTCAACAGTGCTTTTCTTCTTTTCCTTAAGAGACTTTTGTCTATTAAGCAGAAGCATGTTTAGGTTCTCAAAAATACACATGGCACTTATCAGAACAAACTAACATTGTAATAAGGCCTCATGGTGTAGTCCCAACTTCACTCCAAAAGAACAATTCTAGGTACTTTAGAAGTACCAAATTTTACTCCGAAGACGAACACATCAGAAAAAAATTACGCTAAAAATGTATTTTAATGTGCTAATGTAACCTACTGAAGGCAGCTTAAAAAATAACCAACCAGAAATAAATATATATTACTATTGGTTTATAAAGATTATGTTAAATTTGTACAAGTTTTCTTGGCATACACAGCAATTTTACTATTTCTTTTGGGATTAAAACCATCATATTTAAACTTTAGGTCCAAAGTAAAATGTGCCATTACAATACCCCTATTTTAATATTATTCTGCATTAAGAAAAATGCTTCAATACTAATTTTTTCTAATAAACAGAGAAGAAAGCAGAGCAAAGAAATATGTCCTTCTCACATGAATTTGGATTATAAACTAAGCCATCTCATCATGATTCAACTGTAACCAATTAATTATATCTGATAGAATGCCTCTGTCATGATTTAAGGAGAAAAAAAATCAATTTCTAACAAAATAAACAAGATTACAAACTGGAATTTCAGACTTGTAAAAATTATACTGGCCAAGGGTCTGCATCTGTAAAGACACATACACAAAAAGCTGATATGCCAGACTTGTAAAAATTATACTGGCCAAGGGTCTGCATCTCTAAAGACATATACACAAAAAGCTGATATGCCAGGCACAGCAGCTCATGCCAGTAATCCCAGCATTTTGGGAGGTAAGGTGGGAGGACTGCTTGAGCCCAGGAGTTGAAGACAAGCCCAAGCAACATAGACCTTATCTCTACAAACACACACACACACACACACACACACACACACATACTAGCTGGGTGTGGTGGCATGTGCCCATGGGCCTAATGACTTGGGAAGTTGAGGTGGGAGGATCACTTAAGCTGAGGAGGTTCAGGCTGCAGTGAGCTGTGTTCATGCCACTGCCCTCCAGCCTGGGCAAGAGAGTGAGACCCTGTCTCAAAAAAAAAAAAAGTTAAGATATCTGGCATTTCTTAGCAGTCTTATTGAATACTGTTATTGTTCATAAAATTTGTTAATTACACACAACCATTCTTTCGAAGTAATATTTCAAAGTAACAACTATAGGTCAATAAATAAGTGATGAGCAACAGGAAGATGAGTAAAATTGGATACTGACTTAACACCAAGGATACCTGAAGCATTTGCCTAGAGCCATGAACGGTCCAGCAGGCAAATTCTGATAAACATTCCCAAGATACTGATAGAAGACATGGGAAGTTAATGGGATTCTCTAACTTGTCCTATCAGTAAAAATCCTCACCACACAACACGAAGTTGAGCACATAAGAATTTTAAGAATAGGACTCACCTAAGAAACTCAAATTGCATTCCTTTTTTTTTTTTTTTCTTTTCTTTTTTCTTTTTTGAGACAGAGACTCATTCTGTCACCCAGGCTGGAGTGCAATGGCACAATCATAGCTCACTGCAATCTCAAACTCCTAGGTTCCAGGGATCCTCCCACCTCAGCTTCCTGAGTAGCTGGGGCTGCAGGCACATGCCACCACGCCTGGCTTACTTTTAAAAAAATTTTTGTAGAGATGGGGGTCTCGCTATGCTGCCCAGGCTGGTCTCAAATTCCTGGGCTTAAGTGATACCTCCTGCCTTGGCCTCCCAACATGCTGGAATTACAGGTGTTAGCCACTGCGCCCAGGCTGTTATATTCTTGACATCACTCATTTTTCTAAAGATACCTATATGTATCTTGGAAGGAGGTGGTTACTAGAACAAATCATCTATAGGGCTTTTCTAATTCCAAGTATCAAAAACAAAAGAAGTCTCTTAAATTTCTTGGATAATTTTCTTCTTTAACCACCGACCTCCTCAACCTTCCCTTCATTCTGTGTCCTCCAAGCCAGATGCACTTCTACATTGACTTCTCTTTTTTTAGTATTACTCATAGGGCAGAGAGGGGCTATAAGAACAAAGAGAGATGCATGGGCAGTAAATGTATAAAGTGAGTTTTTCAGAGACATTTGGGGGACCACATACATTCTATATGACTGAAGTACTCAATAATAGAAACGTTATTCAAAAAATAATCTGACGGAGATAGCATTGTGTTCATAATGCAATCTCAATGAATATACTACTATACTTTTAAAGAGAAGGCCTTTAAATCCATTCTAATTTCTTGGATAGTACCTCCCTTATAATCGTAAGTGCTGACTCAGTTTTCACCCAAACAGAAATTACTCCCTATATTGCTGCTTACTGGTTAACGCAGCGGTCCCCAACCTTTCTGGCACAAGGGACTAGTTTCATGGAAGACAATTTTTCTATGGATCCATGGGATTGGAGGATGGTTTCAGGATGAAACTGTTCCATCTCAGATCATCAGGCATTAGATTCTCATGAGGAGCGGGCAACCTAGATCCCTCGCATGTGCAGTTTACAATAAGGTTCACGCTCCTATGAGAAATGAATGCTGCCACTGATCTGACAGGAAGAGGAGCTCAGGCAGAAATGCTTGCTCCCCACACCCCGCTCACCTCCTGCTGTGCAGCCCGGTTCCTAACAGGCCACAGATCCATGCCAGTCCATGGCCTGGGGGTTGGGGACCCCTGGGTTAAGGGACTTGTTTCTCCCTAGATTAGGGGAGAAATAAAGGAGTCCAAAAACTTTTCCTGTGAAGGGTCAGATACTACATATTTTAGGCTTCATGGGCCAGATAACCTCTGTTGCAACAATTCAAGTCTACAGCTGTAACATGAAAGCAGGCATAGACAACACAGAACATAAATACAAATTTTATTTATTTATAAAAACAGGTAGGTATAGAGCTGAACTTAGCCCACAGGTGGTGGTTTGCCAACACCTGTCCTAGACCAAGAATCTTAGGCTCCAAAAACTTCTTTAATCCTCATGATACAATGGAAATCAAGTCACTATGTCCTTGTAACTTCAAGTTTCAATATTTAGAACAAGTCTTTTTTCTTAGTATGTGCAATGCTGTTCTAGCTTTTTAAATCAGACAAATAACGAAAAAGGTAGGTGTAAGAAGAAAGTCTGGTTTAGAAGACAGTTTTGGGGAACTGGTAAGGAAAGACAGATATCTCTATTGCTTGGCAACTGTAAGAGAGATTTACATACTGATATATTTTACTGACATGGCTATCTGATTATCTAGTTCTGAGTTAAGAAAACATGCTTTAATTAATTGTTAAAGACTTCACTCCTGCTTGCTAATCCCAAATCAGCCGAACTTTCCAAAAGTGAATGTACAAGTTCATATTTTGCTGTGATTTCATTATCCATTTTTGTTTTCAAAAAGACAAGTTATTCTTACTTGGGTAAAATAATCTATAATAATGATATTGATGACATTAAGATTGGTTAGGTAAACAAAAAGACAAGCCACAAAATGGGAGAAAATATTTGTAATTTGTATCTGACAAATAAGTTGTATTTAAAATATCAAAAGAACTCACACCTCAACAGTTAGAAGACCAACAACCCAGGCTGGGCGTGGTGGCTCATGCCTGTAATCCCAGCGCTTTGGGAGGCCGAGGTGGGCAGATCACCTGAGGTCAGGAGTTCGAGACCAGCCTGACCAACATGGCAAAACCCCATCTCTACTAAAAATAGAAAGAAAAAAAAATAACTAGGCGCGGTGGCACGTGCCTGTAATCCCAGCTACTTGGGAGGCTGAGGAAGGAGAATCACTTGAACCCAGGAGGCGGAGGTTGCAGTGAGCCTAGATTGCCCCACTGCACTCCAGCCTGGACAACAAGAGTGAGACTCCATCTCAAAAAAAAAAGAAGAAGAAGAAGGCCAACAACTCAATTTTTAAAATGAGTAAATTTCTGGACACACTTCACAAAAGAAGATATATATGTATGTGGCCAATAAAAACATCAAAAGATGCTTATTATCTTTAGTCATAACAGAAATTTAAATTTAAACCACAACGAGTTACCATTATATACCCATTATGTCTACAATTCTAAAGGCCAGTGAAAGAAAATGTTGGCAAGAAAGGGAACTACTGGAACTTGGTGGTGGGGATGTAGAACTGTTTTCAAAAAGACAGTTTAGAAATTTTATTCACGACAGCCAAAAACGGGAAACAATACAACCATCGCCAGGTGAACAGATAAGCAATATACAGCCTGCTCATACAATGGAATTCTCAGCAGTAAGAAAGAACAAAC
The DNA here is from genome assembly GCF_037993035.2 of Macaca fascicularis. Lineage (NCBI taxonomy): Eukaryota > Metazoa > Chordata > Mammalia > Primates > Cercopithecidae > Macaca > Macaca fascicularis. The sequence continues at coordinate 138,873,192 of NC_088381.1, read as the reverse complement.
TACTCACACATGCAAGCAGTACGATGAATCTCAAAAAGCATTACACTACAGGAAAAGTACATACGAAAGGCTGTATACTATATGATTCCATTTATATCAACTGCTAGAAGAGGGAAATCATAATGATAGAAAGCAGATTAGTGGTTGCCCATGACCAGAGGCAGCAGAGAGATGGACTGCAACAGGGCACAGAGAATTTTTTGAAGGTGACAGAAACATTCACATCTTGATTAAGGTATTTGATGGGTATACACATCTGTTAAAACTCCTTGGATTGTATACATTTAACAGATGCCATTTACTGTACCTAAATTATATATCCATAAAGTTGACGAAGAAACAGGAAAATAAAGACTGACCAGGTAAGAGTCTGATGAGCATGTAACAGCACGCCATCAGTGAAATTCCCACCAGATACTAAGATATGGGGGAATTATATTGGTATTTGCCGTTCTGTTTCATGGTTTCATTTAAAAATTATTACTCATTGGAAAATTAAAAAGTAGTATGTAAAAAGAAAGTTCCTCACTACCCAAAGATAGCCACTGCCAAGAGCATTTTCTGTGTTCCTCTGAACAGAATCTTCCCCTCACTGAATTTCTGCTGGGCTTTTGTCTACCTAGTTAGAGCCATTTTTCAGCCTCTCCCGTGGCAAGAAGTTGTCACATGATTATGTATGGCCAATGAAAGGTGGGAGAAAATGAAAGGCATGTTTTCCAAATCTCAATCAGGAAGATAAAGGCTAGATGTCCTTGATCTTTTCTACTCCATCCTCATTCCTGTTTGCTGGAAAATGTCAATGATTAAAGCAGGCCCTTTGGACAAGGCAAGAAAGCCACATGTGAAAGATAACATAATCCATCCATCATGACAGGAATAGATCCCATTAGACTCCCAATGGTTCTCATGAGAGAAATAGAAACTTGTCTTTCATTTCAATGATTTTGGAAGGGTCTTTCCTTGAAAGAATCTAACATATATTCCAACTAATGCATATACTAACCAGCTTTATATTAGAATCTTAATAATTATTAATGTTAGAAAGCAGATAATCTAGTCTAGAGATTCAATGAATTCTTTACAACATACTAGTGAGAGACAAATTAAATATCTCAACCTGTCCCTGTAAGTTTCTGTAAAATTCCTAGAGCTGTTCACGCACCCAAAACTATCTGAAATAATATTCTAGTAGTCTTCCCACAATGATAAACTTCTGAGCATTATCCAGGGGATGAAGAGTAGATAAAATTCATCTAGATTTACTTCTAACTTGTAATATTTGTGGCGATCCTCCCAAACTCTACCAGATAAAGTATAGACCAGCGCTTTCCATAAAGCAATTAACAGTATATATCAAAGCCCCAATAATGTATATTCCCCTTGACTGATAATTTCATGTCAACATTATTTACCCTAAGAAAATAATCACAGCAGCTATACACAAAAGCTTATGTAATGGACATTCAGCACAGTGTTCATTACAATAGTAAATATCAGGAAACAACATGAAGACTAACAATGGGGTTAGTTAACTGGTTAAATAATGATATAATATTTTATCAATAATGACAAAGATATTATATAACAAGTTTACAATTGTCAAACACTGTTCTAACTGTATGCTTAATAAATATAATCCTCACAATAAACCTATGAAGTAGGCATTATTTTTGCCATCTTTTGATAAATGAGGAAACTGAGGCACAAGACAAGACAATAACTTTCCCAAGATCGCATAGTTAGTAAGTGGTAAACATTTGAAGCCAAGAAGTCTGGCTCCAGAGTCCACTATATTGTACTGTCTTTCATATACATCTAAGTGACAAAAAATTCTGCAGCCACTTAAAAACAAATTAAAGAGGCTGGGCGTGGTAGCTCACGCCTGTAATCTCAGCATTTTGGGAGGCTGAGGTGGGCGGATCACCTGAAGTCAGGAGTTCGAGACCAGCCTGGCCAACATGGCAAAACTCCGTCTCTACTAAAAATACAAAATTAGCCAGGTGTGGTGGCGCGCGCCTATAATCCCAGCTACTCGGGAGGCTGAGGCAGCAGAATCTCTTGAACCCAGGAGGCAGAGGTTGCAGTGAGCCAAGATTGCACCATTGCACTCCAGCCTGGGCAACAAAGTGAGACTCTGTCTCAAAAAAAAGAAAAAAAAAAAAAAACAAGGAACAGCTAATAACATGAGTAAATGTTCAGACTGCTAAATGAAAAAAGCGAGATACAAAACTCCAACAGTAGCACAAAAGTCACATAACATGATCCTAACTCTACTTTTTTAAGTGCATATAAACATGTACATTTAAAAAGACTGGAAGGAATAAATTACAAAATACTAATAGTGGATATCTCCGAGTGATGAGATTGTAGATGACTTAATTTTCTTCATGGTATTTTCCAGAATCTGTCAACTTGTATTTCTGTTGTAAGGATGGAAAAGCACATTCTAATTTTACCAAAACAAAGTAGAATATAGCCCTTAAACTTTTTAATACTTCTTCCTTGGAAACATAATGAAGTATTTTTATTGTTTTGGTCAAAATAAACATTTTACTTTCATTCCCCAAAAAGGATCAAAGAATAGAATTTAGTATTTTTTTTGTACTCAAAACAATAATAAAGGACAAAATCAAGGTTGCTGCAAGAGGATGTAACTTTTTTGTTCAGATGAATGAAAATCATCTACCATAACATAAGGAACTGACGTATAAACTCTAAGATCCTTTACAGTCCTCTGACTCTGTATTAATAGTAACAAGGAAAAGTATTAATAGCCCAAAATGCTACAGAGTAGTGTATACAATCTTTTTTAAAACACCAAGACTAACTCTAATAAAAGTGACTAAAAGTATTGTAGATTCATCTGAGTCTCTGTTTTTTTAAAGTAGAAAATTTTAAAGCTTCCAAATTGTATTTCTGCTACGAACTGCTTAATAGGAAGAGCAATGTTGCCAGGTTTCCTTCAATAATTCTCCTATAGCCAACTACATTTTCAAGTTAAGAAGCTCTAGAATAAAGCAGATTACCTCAAAGAATACCTCCTTTGTCAATCCTTATCCAGTAATAAAACAAAAGAAAACCTAAGGAAAATCAATTCAAGCATCAAAAACTCAGATACATTAAGAAAGTCTTACCCAGAGAAATACTACTCATGATATATATGTGCTTTGTAATTACGTCTTGATAAATATAAAACTCTCCTGTCCTCATGTCTTGTCAACATTGTAACAGTAATTTTTAAATTTTTCACATAAAGACAAAATAATAACTTCATATACACTTTCAAAGCATTTCCTCACCCCGACCACTAATTTCATACACAGAAAAAAACCACAGGCAATGTTTCCTGTTCTATCTGATCTCATCTAGAACATTTTGTTTGAGATGTTGTGTTGCACATTAAGAGTGTAACTACCAGCTATAATGGCAAGTTTCATCATTGCATCAACTTATTAGTCTTAATTTATAAGAGAAAACTAGGATTAGTAACTGAGAAGTAATTGCCAAATTCTATAGAAAAGATTAGTAGATATAAAATGGAACTATAAGGCTACCTGAGTTCAGAGTCTCTTGTGTGACTTAATCTGGGCATTACTAAGTCACAGCTTGTTTTATTTAGTTAGAATTTTTGTGTTTAATTCAAAAAACAGTAAAAAAAAAATCAGTAACAAATAGCAATTCCAATAAAAGACCAATCAGAAGAAAATTAACCCTTAATATGTGGTCTTTAAAATAAAGAGCAACATATTACATTGAAGAATTTGAGAAATTCTGATAGAACTATCATTTTCAAAGATGTTAACTTCCAAAACTCATCCAACACTTCAGTCATTTGAACCCAATTTTTTTTAATTAGGTTCACATGGAAATGAAAGCTATAAATAAGAAAGAAAACCATCTAAGGTTTTCCTTTTCCTTTTTTTTTTTTTTTTTTTTTTTTTTTTTAAGACAGGGTCTCACTCTGTCACCCAGGCTGGAATGCAGTGGTGCAATCTTGGTTCACTGCAACCTCCACCTCCCAAGTTCAAGCAATTCTCGTGACTTAGCCTTTTGAGTTACTCGGATTACAGGTATGTACCACTATGCCTGGCTATTTTTTGTATTTTTAGTAGAGATGGGGTTTCACCATATTGGCCAGGCTGCTCTAGAACTCCTGACCTCAAGTGATCTGCCCGTCTTGGCCTCCCAAAGTGCTAGGAGTACAGGTGTGAGCCACCGAGCCCAGCCTAAGTTTTTCCTTTTAAATTATGCCACTTATAATTCAAATTGTAAAATTAATCATGATTAATTTTGCTTGCTGAATACAGATGATACAAGTACTTTTCCCTCTGCTTAATAAGCTACTAATAAAATCCTTGTAATACTATTTTCAGTGAATTTTTCCATGATGTCTAATGTTTCCTGGTAACCTCAAAAAGGCAGAGAAATAAGGATTCTCAGGGTTTAGTACAGGAAATGGATATGGTTACCTATTGTGACACCACAAAATAAAGATGTAGAAAACACAGTTTAGGAAAACTATCTAGGCTTAGAATTAAACAATGTCTGATTCAGAGTTTTTTTCTTTAATCCAAAATGGTATACGTACATGTACATACACAAACATATGTACTCAAACATGTATTAGTGCATATGCATGTATGTTTTATATAAACAAATTATGCATATGCATATACTTTCACATGTAAAAACTGGTTAAAATTTTTTAATAGAAGCAGCTAAATTTGGAAGCCAACTTTAACATATTTGAGTATAAAGTACCCAATTCATTCACGTATTTTCATTTACATAATTCACTGCTAATTAAAATCATGTAGAAAATTAAACCACACAACAAAAATATTCTAGCTTCTCTACCAATTCCTTTAAGTGCAGTTGCAGTTCATTTTCAGAATGTTTTTTGGCCAACTTTATAGGCTTTGGAACAGGTATACACACTCCATTGATTGTTCTGTGCTAATTATTACTAAGCATTCAATTTGGTACCATCCAAATATGACAGAGCAAGACCTAGTTTAAGGTGGCAGTTAACAGAAAAGATAAAACCCAAATTTCAAGAGAATATCCTGAATATCCACCAGCAGATGCTAAAGTCGTCTCCAACCAGAGGAGGTTTTTTCAATCTTCAGAACTGGAAAGGCAGTTCCTCATAAATATTTTCAATAATTGGCATGTGGATTTAGAATGAGACTTTATCATTAAAGCTTGCTTAGCAAATTTTTTGAGCAAACTAAGAATTCTTATGGTGGAAAATAATCTACTGTTTAATTTTATGCTTGATCTGATAAAAGTCTAAAACTCTGAAAGGGATTAAAATGAAGCCTTTTATTTTAGCCAATCTACTACTATAAAGCCAATGAACAATGAGATGGTGACTGTAATTTTATATTCACAGATTCACAAATCCTTTGGGTTAAGCAAAGAGAAAGAGCAATATAAAGTAATTATATAACTGAATATATTTGCAACTAAAGAAGTATTGCTTACAACTAAAACAAGTAGCTAAATTGGAGTCTACCTCATTCTCCCCCAAGCAGCCTCCTTATAAATTTTCTTGCCTCTACAAATCACAAACTCAAAAGCAACAGCATTCCAAATTTAAAATGTTTTATTGCTTTCTCATTTTATTTAGAAATCACCATACATTCTAATGTTATAAATATCTTAGTTTACCATTTTCAAGTGTCTGTGAGATCTGCTGAAGATGACACTTTTCATCAATATGCATACATACTTATTAATACCTCTCTACAACTCAGCATTTTTACAAAATAGAAAAAGAGTCAATAAATAGGTAGCATATAAAGTTTTATTAAATCCTAATTTGGGCAACTTATACCTCATATCCTTCCAGTTGAAACAGTAACTTTATAAGTAAAAAGCAATTATAACATGAATAAACAAAATCACAATGAGTAAATGCTTTCAAGTGAATATTTCTGAATAACTAGATTTTATTTACTTAAACCATTACTAACCTGTATTCTGAGAACAAGAAAGCTAGATTATACAGAGACACAGAAACCAAAGTAATATAAAGTATCATCCTTAAATAATGCATAACACAGACATTTGAGTAGATATGTATCACTGATGTTTAACGATACCACACCTCTGAGAATTAATTATTCAATAATTTATATGTTTATAGATATATTGACAAGAACAAGAAATAAGCTTTATAAAGTTATTATGTGACACTAGTACGGAGCCATGTTGTCCTCAGAGTACTGTATTTTGAATTAAAATAAATCCTACTACAGATGACGGACATAGTGTGAAAAATAGAATATCTTAAAGAAAGATTCTATAGTGGCAGACAATTAGAAAGCACTTTTCCCTTTCCTAAAGCACATTCAAAATATTCAAAGAAATTAAAGTTTAGTAAGAAACTTTTTTTTAAAAGTCAACGTTTTCTCCTATATAGTACAAATGCCTGGGAAAAACAGAATTGAGTGTGAACATAATTAACACTTTAACTACCTATTAAAAATGGACATGACCAAAAGAAAATGTAGAATAAGAGTAGAGAGAAACATAAAAGGAAAAAGCAAAAGTCACATTTTCCTAATACACGGGGCAAATCCTATATAAAAAGCACTCCTATGCATAGTTCCAAAATGAAGCTATCTCAAAAAAGAACTGTAATCGTTACCCATCATCTGCTGCATTAAAGTTTTTGTATCATCAAGATTACATAAGGCCTGCATACCAAGTTCATCGTGCAAACTGCTACCGCCTACAGCAGATGCATTGTCATGTGATGCTTCTAAGTGGACACTCCCATTTCTCACCAGCAAGGAGGCACTAGCACTGAGCACTGCAGCCTGGGAAGGGGGGCGGGACTGGACTTTGACCTGGGCTGTGGACTGCTGGCCTTGCTGACCATCTTGAAGGCTAGGAAAAAACATGGATTGGGGAGACATTACAGGGAAGAAAAGAGAAAACAATACCTAGATTGAAGTCAATATAGAAAACTGATTTCAAAAAGGCACTTTTTCTCAACATAACCTAAGAAAGAGCCAACAAACTTTGTAAAATATACAGATTACACTGCCAACTTAAATCTTCTGGTCCTTATAAATTTGATTTGAAGTGACAAATGCAGTCAACATTAAATGTACATGTAAGTTGGTTAATCTGCAACTTTTTTCCACCACAAGCCAACTAAATTCTACTGTAAGGAAAAAGAAAGCAGCAAAAAAGAATCATAAGTACTTTCAATATATGTGTGCTGCAGCTGGTCCCCAATGGATAAGCCCTATATTTCAGCTAAATATGCACTTTCATTTATAGCCCTGTAATAACTCTAGAATTGTTCTTTCAAATATTCTGAGCTCTCAAACTCACAATAAAACAAGTTTGTATGCACTTGAAAACCAAATAATCTTTATCAAATGCAACCAAAATAACAATCTTGAATGAAAAAAAATCATAAACTAGTGCAAGAAAACCAGAAAAGCTGACTCAACCAAGTGAAATACAAATGGCCATGGGATACAGTCAGAAGTAGAATTAATATAAAGTGTTATCTATAAAAAGTTTACATCTTTCTGAAATAAGGCGTGCTTTATATACAAGGTAGTAGTTACATTCCCATAACAAATTTTGTTATTTCCTCTTCCAAACCATATTCCAGTCTCATTTACATGGATCCATCATTTGGAAAATCTTTAAAATAATTGAGAAACTAGTAATTTCTCAAAGGAAATTAGGCCTAAGTTTGATAAAATTTTTAATTACTTGGTATTTTGAGATTAAAATTTACTTATTAGAAATTTTAATAAAAAATTATCTAAATTAAGAGACTACATTAACTCATTTTATACTTTCATATTTTTATTTATGATACTATGAATTTTAATGTTCTTAGTATAATATTTAGTCAAATTTAAACTGACAAAACTCATGAAAAAATGTTTTGAGTATAATTATTATTCTCTACATGATGTTCAATGCAACTCTGCAATCTGTCGATTGAAGTTTACCTTTAACAATCCCAGAGTCTGCAACTAAAATTATTAGACCTCTAGAATGAATAAAAGAATCCTACTTAGGATGGACTTATTCAGTTACTTTATCATTTTTCATGAGTATCAACATCTCTCTAATCCTTTGAATTCGATGTAATTGTTTCTCTGGTACACATAAAACAAACTCATGTATTGCGGAATGACCAAGAAATAAAAGGCTATGTTGAAACATATATATATATATATATATATCTTAAGCCTGTGGTTATGATAATAGACTATATTCTGGAACTATGCTGTCTGATACAGTAGCCTGTGACTATCCAAATTAATTAAAATTTTAGTTCCTTGGTCTTGCTAATATTTCAAATGCTCAGTAACTACATAACATACCTAGTGCTACCAGAGCTAATAGCTACCAAAGCAGGCAGTAGCAAGTACTTAGTGTCTACCATATAGAACAGAACAGATCATAGAATATTTCCATCGTCCCAAGAAGTCCTATTAACCTGCAGTACTTCATTTCACCAATGGAAAGCACACATTCTAGGCAGAGGATAGGAATGCACACAACATATGAAAAAACTAAGTTTACAAAATGTGGAGTTGTCAGTCCTTACTGGCATTATTTTTTAAGCCATAATGATAAAAGTATTTAATAATTTCTTCAGACTGGAATATTTGTAGAATAGAAATAAATCAGCAGATAATCTTGGGAACTAATATAATCAGGTAAGTTTTTTATCTTCCATACACATATAATTTATGTTACTCTTCCTCAGAACCTATCTAAACTTATCCACAAACCTTACCAAAAAGGACAAATTTCACAAGGAAGAAAATACTGAGAAAAAAATGTTTTAGTAGTAAATATTACAAGTTAGAAGTAAATCTAGATGAATTTTATCTACTCTTCATCCCCTGGATAATGCTCAGAAGTTTATCATTGTTATTAAAAAAAATGTTTTCATAGTTCAGGTACCATGTGTCCCTTCAGGTTCAGAAGACACAGAATTTTACAAAATAGGTACTCAACAAATTTTTCCATCAATTTTTTCACTTGACATCATAAGCCAAGTTGCCATATGGCAGTTGGACGTATTTTGGCATGAAGTATTTGAGTATGTGCTCATCTTCAACACAGAGATGCACAATGTATACCCAATATACAAAAAGGTTTTTAAGATATTAGACAATGCATAAAAATCAACTCCAGAATTAAAAATAAATAAATAAAATCAGAAAAATCCATGTTATTAGAAACATCAGGTTTTTTACTATCAATTTAGATAATTTTTATTAAATTAATTTAGATAATTTTTATTAAAATTTCTAATAAATTTTAATCTCAAAATACCAAATATTTAAAAACTTTATCAAACTTAGGCCTAATATCCTTTGAGAAATTACTACTTTCCCAATTATTTTAAAGATTTTCTAAAATGATGGATCCATGTAAATGAGACTGGAATATGGCTTGGAAGAGAAAATAACAAATAAATGTTGATGTCTCTTGAATTCCTATTGTTAGAATCCTTTAACAGAAATAAAAAAGTCCACAATTTTCACATAACTTGTTAGAAAACATATTCCTGGAGGGCTGCACTTTATCCTAAACTAATAATGGTACAAATAAATCTTTTTTTACACTTCTATGTCAAAACTACCAGTTGGAGTAAGGGTAGCAACTATTTTATAACACTGCAAAAGAAAAGGCAGAAGTTTAGGTCTAAAACTATCAGCTATCACTAGCACCACTGACATGCAATCTTAATTGTTAACATTTCTACTATGAATGACTGAAAAATAGTTGGTCTTCGTCTTTCCTTCTTCTGTATCACTTAATTGGCACTTGACACATTCTGCTTATACTGCTAGTTACCTTCCTATGTGTCTCTCCAACTAAAATGTAAAGTCTAAGAGTATGATTACATAATTCTTATATATCTCTATATTCTAAAAAAACCCAGATGACTGTTTTGTATAAAGTACAAAAAAATATATTTGGTGGATTCATTTCTGAGCACCACAAAGGGGCCCCTATGAATTCCTAATCATGAATTCTTAGTTATTACTATGACCTTATTTTATTACAGATTTTTAAATTTTGTATTAAAAAAATAAATTTAAGAATATACTAAAGCGTTTTTCCCCTTCCCCGAAATGCACTGATGATTTCATTCCATTCCAGCCCATTAACTAGAATTAAAAAGATACACATTTAGGATAAATGCAGAACTCTTAATATTTGAATTATAAATATTTTAAATATTTGTCTTTTTTAGGCCTAACTGGGAAGAATTAGCAAAGGCCAACAAAACCTACCTATAAAGCAAACAATTTTTTCAAATAAAACTTTAAAAAATAATTCTGAAACAGTATATTTTTATAAGCATTATAAAATAAATTCAAATTCTCTTTGTAAGAAAACTGATAATTCACTCCCAATCCTTGGGGACATATATTTTACTAAGTTGCCTTTTGGATGGTCACTTACTTATTCATTAAAGTTTAAAATAAATTAGTATATTTACTAGTATTTACATATCACTTGCAATGAAAGTGTTGCCATATCTATTCCATTTCTTTTTGACAATTTTTCCAAATTTTAAATGACCATATCATCCTATATTTATTTAAAGATGAGATTACTATTCTGTAACTCACACTGACAAATAACACAATATTCTTTACCTGAATTTTTTTACAGTTACAAAAGATGAATAAATTGGTGTTTCTCCCTAATTCCCCATAGATAAATGTTATTGTACTTTACCCATGATGAAGTCAGCTTATTTAAGATATATGTAACCTTGGTACTAGGAATATCCTAGAACCTCAACAAAAACTACAAGCTGATTACTAGACAACTACTTTTCAAAAACTATAATGTGAACCCTTGAAAAATAAGTAGTAGGGGCTGGGTGCGGTGGCTCATGTCTGTAATCCCAGCACTTTGGGAGGCCAGGGGGAGGGGTGGATCACGAGGTCAGGAGCTCAAGACCAGCCTGGCCAGCATGGTGAAACCCCGTCTCTGCTAAAAATACAAAAAATTATCTGGGCATGGTGGCAGGCACCTGTAATCCCAGCTACTCAGGAGGTTGTGGCAGGAGAATGGCTTGAACCCAGGAGGCAGAGGTTGCAGTGAGTCGAGATTGTGCCACTGCACTCCGGCCTAGAGGACTGAGCAAGACTCCGTCTCAAAAAAAAAAAAAAGGTAGTACACAACATCCTCATTTGAATGGTAATGTATTTCAAACCCTAGAAAAACACAGGAAAATTGTAGGTGACTGGTTGGAGTTAGAACACAGCTCTTTAATATTCCACCTGATAAAGGACAAAAAACTAATTTGTCTGCATATGTTGCTAAGTGGTATCCAGCAGGCTCATTAGTGGCAAAGAATGAAATAATTTTTAAAAACTGAAAAGCAAAAGTTAAAAAAAAAGTTTAAGATATATAAACATGGAGTAAGAAAGCAAAAAAGTTGCCTTTGGCAAGTATTATTCAAGGGGCAAAAAGAAGAGGTTAGAAACAAAATAGAAAAAGTAAACTAAAATGCTGAGCTCTTTCTGCATGTTGAGATTATGCCCCAAATCCATCAGCAGAAAGAAAAGTTACTTCAGGCAGGAAAAGGCAAGGTAGAGAGGAAAAAGAACAGGAACGCTCACAAAAAGCAAAGGGCTCAGAAAAGGTTTCTAGAACAAGCGTTTCTTTTAAATTGATTGTCTTCTCATTTTTATATTTTAAATATTGGTTTAATTAATCCACATTACTTTTTATAGAATTTTGACTTATTGAAGAATTAATTAGGAACATGATCTATGAAAGACGAAGTTTTGTTTTGTTTTGTTTTGTTTTTGAGATGGAGTCTCCCTCTGTCACCCAGGCCGGAGTACAGTGGCATGATCTTGGCTCATTGCAACCTCCAATTCCTGGGTTCAGGCAATTCTCCTGCATCAGCCTCCCTGAGTAGCTGGGACTACAGGCGCGCACCACCACACCCAGCTAATTTTTTTTTTTTTTTGGGGGGGTAGAGACAAGGTTTCACTATGTTGGCTGGTCTCAAACTCTTGACCTCAGGTGATCTGCCCGCCTCCGCCTCCCAAAGTTCTGGGATTAGCGTGAGCCAGAGCACCCAGACTTTTTATTTTTATTTTTTAATTTAAAGGAGCTTTAATTGAGTAATGAACAATTTGTGAACTGGGCAGCCCCCAGAATCACAGCACATTCAGAGATATTCCAGGGGTGCCTCATTAAACACAAAGTTCTTGACTGTAATGTAAAATCTAGGAAAACAAGCAAGTCTTAAATCTCAGTGGAGTATGAAATAAAATATTTTAAAGAAACCAGGATTTTGCTTGTTTCAAGAACAAGGTTTTAACAAGAGGAGTTTATCTGTTCCAACCTACCATGTACTTAACAGCAGTTATTTCATTAAATGCTCTTCCTTTTGAATTTGAAATTAAAATGTAGCTGGAAAATAATTTGTAAAATGGTACTTTTGGGACACAGAGGCTAATAAAAGTATTTTGTATAATATATGCACTGCTTAAGTAAGCATATGTAAAGTATTTATATCCATTTTTGGGGCAGAACACAGTGGCTCACGCCTGTAATTCCAGCACTTTGCGAGGCCAAGGCAGGTGGATTACTTGAGGTCAGGAGTTCAAGACCAGCCTGGCCAACATGGCAAAACCCTGTCTCTACAATAATACAAAAATTAGCCAGGCATGGTGGTATGCGCCTGTAATCCCAGCTACTTGGGAGGCTGAGCCAAGAGAATCACTTGAACTTGGATGGCGGTGGTTGCAGTGAGCCAAGATCATGCCACTGCACTCCTACCTGGGCAATAGAACGCCCCCCGCCCCCCCCAAAAAAAGTATTTATATCTGTTTTTGTATTCTTAAAATAAATTAAAGCCCAAGTCTTTTGGATAGATTTTTATATTTCTAATTCAGGGCATGGATTCATCAGATTTGATGGAATTAAGAATAAAGTAGTTACTAGAATTTTAATGAAAAATTATCCATAATGTTACGAATGGATGTTTTCTTAGGACTACTGGAAAAAGTTATGATGTTTTTGTTTACTATACTACAGAGCTTGAAAAATTTAATAAAGATATACATATAAATATATATCTCTCTCCAACTGACCACACTTCACATAAATTATATATGTTAGTTCTGTCATTTACCAGATCCTGGTGATTATAAAAGGCACCAAGTTTAGGCAATATAAAATAAAATATATCATATTTTAGTGAAATAAAACAAACTGGCTTATCAAGTTTAAGTGAATTATTTGTTATTCCTCAACAAGCTCACCACTCAGTTTGTATTTGTTCATATTATATTAAATAATGTCAAAATATTGGGGAAAATGTTGCATTATTATTTGAAGTGAGAGAAAAAAAAAGGAAAGCTGACTAAGACCTACTATATACATCCTATAACTGCCCTCAAGTGATTCTGCAACTTAAAATTGACTAAACCAATCTGATCATTGTGCAACATAAAGCATGCATAATGCAACAGGCTCATGGTCACATGCAGAAAAAGCCGAAAAGGGCTTAAAAGTATAGGAAAGAAACAGAAAGGAAAACAAAGCTCTTCAAATGCTTTCTTGGGACTGGCGGAACAGATTAGAAGGGCTGTTACATGCATGCTATACTTGGTGGAATTGAAAATACCATACCTTAGGGGTGATCCGATGAGCAATGTAGGAGGGGTAGGGTTACTCCCTGCATTGTGCCGGCGCCGTACTGCCTGGCGCCTAAATGTGCTGCGTTCGCGGCGAAATGACACTGCCTCCTCGCTGGCTTGTGCTGCTGCATCAAGACAGACTTAGGTCAAACAGGAGCCTAGGTCAAAGATGTAAATAGCAGCTGAGCCTGGCTTTCCCTTGACTTCCCACCCTCATGGGTAAAGTGAACTTGTCTAATTAATCCAAACTGTTTTCACATGTATACTGTCAATCTGTCCTATCAGGCAATACACAAAAAGTATCTGTCATTTATTTAAAGATAATTGTTTCTTTAAAAATAATGTTTTTGACTTATTATCTAGCCTTGCCATCTTCTCTTCAACCTCAATTTCCTATTTTTAAGATCTCTGTTGTTTTAAATCTTTTCCTGAAAGTTTCATTTATTTTGGTCCCATATTCCTCTACCGCCCCGTTAATTAAGTCAACCTTAAAAGCACAGTATTGATTAGTTTCCACTAATGGGAATAGGGCATTAGTTTCTTACATTCATGAGTATTGTAAAAACAGCAAAGACAGTACATTTTACTGCTGATGACAAAGAGTAAGGCAGTAAGTTTATCTCATAGTACCCTGTGCCATAATTTTGGCAGCATTAAATGAAACCTCTGGTTGTGAAGTTGCAAAACCAGTGTGTTAATTCAACAGAGCATGAATATATCTTACTATGAAGGTACTTCATTACCATCAAACTTTATTCAACGCCATGCCCCTGGCTCTGGTCCACTCAACTTTAGGAAGCAAATATCAGCAAATTGGCAAGCACAGGAACTCATAGCTTAATCTAACAAGCTTGTACTTTATTGTTTGTACCTTTTTAGTTTGTACTAAAGCCAAGCATACAACATGAGAACATCACAACAATGGCTTAGAAGAACTACACAGATCTTACAAAACCACACCGATCGACTGATTTAGGTTTCTAAAGCAAAATGTAAAATGATTTTCACCCATTTAAATATAAAACAAAACAACTGTGTGATCTAAATAATTTGGGAATCATTTTGCTTTTGAGAAAGGGCATTTTGATGCTAAATATGAACAAAAACACAAGTTAGCACAGAAACATTCTTTTCAAACATGAAATTTCCTTTAAATTCCTTTACTTGTGGGGTAAAAGTCCATGTATACAAAAATTATATATGGTCTATTAGAACAAAAGATGCTGATTAAATCCGGTCATCTACAACTGTGGCTATTTAAACTTAAATTAAAATTAAAAATTCAGTTCTTGAGATTCATGAATCATACTTCAAGTGCTCAGTTGCTACATGTAGCTAGTTGTTACCATTACTGGACAGTGCAGATATAGAACATTTCCATCATCACACAAAGTTGTTTTGAACAGTACTTATCTAGACAGATAAGGTTGCCTTTTTGTTACCACAGCTACAAGGCACATTACATACTTTGCCAATTCCTGACAACCATGACTTCAATGAAATGAAAATGCAATCAGCATTGCCACAAAGGAGAAAACATGTATTAGGGTAGGGCAATCAATGGATGAAGGACGAAACAAAGCAGAGAAGAAAACAAGCCAATTGAGGGAAGAAATGAAAACTGAGATGAGCAATTGGTATACTTGCTAACAGTTCTTAGACATCAGTAGGGTTTAACTCAGGTTATGGAATTTAAATCACTATTTAAAAACTCAATTCAAGAATTATTTTGTGGAATATTATATTAAAGATTTCCCTTCTACAGTTGTTACAAACTATTATGCTATTATTTATAAAGCATTATTTGTAACAAACTACTACGCTCAATTTACAAGTCAATCCAACTACATCAAGAGACTTTCAAACATTTTTTCTAGTTGTAGATACTGTTTCAACCAAAATAGCAGAGTAAAATTTACCCAGACATAATTTATAGAAGATAATTTAATCCATAAAATGTACCAAAATTATTCAGAAGGATTTGGGGAAAAAAGCAGTATGTAATCACTGAATATTGAGTATGGGAAGAAGAGAAATAGGAGATGGTTTTCTTTACTATCTTCCTTCTACTGAAGACTTCATGGTGTTAATCTTAAGTAAAAGCTAATTATTCCATAGTACTGGAGTGAAAAGACAAACTACAGTGTCCACTTTTAATCAAAATGTTTCTTGGTTTCTTCAGAAAACAATTTTTTTTTTTTACTAGTAATACACCATTTATATTGTTATCTGCAAAATAGCTGCATATTATATCACTTACTTTCTTAACAGTCTTGGAAACACATTAAGATGAAAGTTTAGGCATCCAGTGAACAATGTTAAAGTGGAATTATGATTACTGTCTATGTTGTCTCTTATAATATTCAGGGGGTAAACACCTACTGTTCCAAGAATTTTCAAAATGTTTACTATGGCAACTGCTTTAACAGTATCACACATTCAAGGGAAAATGCCACACTACAATTTATGGTCACAGTATGTAAGATTAAGCCATGTCCCTGGGAATGTGGTACTTACAGAACAGCTCTATTTGGAATACAGTAGAGTAGGGGTCCAGTTCTATTCCAGCCAAAGGAGGAAAAATGTGTCTTTAAAGCTTAAAATAATTTGCTGTAAGCACAGTCACATATGTTATAGCCATACTTGATAAAAATTCACTTCCAGAATCCAATTGTAATAAACTCTTTTTGAATCATTTAACTTTATAGAAGAAAAATAGTAAACCAAAAAAAAAACAAAAACAAAAAATCTAATCTTTTAACTAGGGAATCAGAGAGAAGGGAGAAAATATTTTAAAAACTGTTTTTGGAGTTGACATTTTGACGCTGCTTAAAACCCAGTATCTCTGGCAAAGAAGAATGAAATTAATTCAATAGTAAGAGCATAAAATGCAGAGAGTGAAAAATTAGCACTCTAGGACAACTAAACTTTATGCATGTGTAGGTAAAAAAGAAAAAACATTCAAGCAATTCAAAAACCGTGAATGACAAGTCATATAAAATACTTCCAAGGGTATATATCCAGAGAGTCATATATTTTTAAATGTATTTTTTCAAACTTACACGTCTCGACTTTCTATTCATTTATTTGTGTTAAAAAGACTGACTTCACGATCATAATAAGTTTAAGAGGCACCTTCAGGCCAGGCGCAGTGGCTCACACCTATAATCCCAGCACTTCGGGAGGCCAAGGTGGGTGGATTCCCTGATGTCAGGAGTTCAAGACCAGCCTGGCCAACAGGGCAAAGCCCTGTCTCTACTAAAAATATAAATATTAGCAGGTGTGGTGGCAGGTGCCTGTAATCCCAGCTACTCGGGAGGCTGAGGCAGGAGAATCATTTGAACCCAGGAGGCAGAAGTTGCAGTGAGCCAAGATCGTGCCACTGCACTCCAGCCTGGGTGACAAGAGTGAAACTCCATCTAAAATAAAATAAAATAAAATAATCAAAACAAAATAAAATAAAAATAAGAGGACACTTCAGGTAATTTAGCTTTTTACTTTAGTTATACTGACGCAATCACTCAATTAAGTTTAAGCATTTACTAAATGCCTAAGTTCAATTCATGGACAAACCAAAAATATTCTCTGACATTTTAGACAGCTGTGATCTGGTCCGTTCCTGAAGATAACAAAGAAAGTTTAATCCATAATACACACCTCCTACCTCAGGAGTTACTTCACATTTATCTCAATGAGATAAGGAAAATGCTACACATTCTAAAATGAATTATTTTAGTGCAACTATTTATTTTTTACGGTAGTATTACAATTACTATCAGTTGGTTTTACTCTGTGGATGAAAGCAGAGAAAGCATTAAAGGCACTAATATACTTCTAGAATGGCTGGGATGCCCAAAGAGCAAAATTTAATGAGGTAGGAGGTAATGGCTATCCGAAGTCTATCTCAAAAATTGGAAGCTGTGAATATAAATATATACAGATAAAGATGCTATTTAAAAATGATGTCAATCATATACCTGATTAATTTATAAAAGAATTTGTATGTAATAAGTTACTTTCTAGTTGTCATGTACTGCTATGCTGGCATCTTGCAATAGCTCAATTTCAATTAAATTGATAAAAATTTAGACAGAGGAAATTGCTCAGATGTTCTTTTCAGTGAGAAATGTTTATTGTGGGGGGAAAAAGGAGTAAATCTGGAAAGATCATGTAAATAAAAATATGCATTTAGTACTTCAAAAAGATCAGGAAAAATGCTATTAGGAAATTAAATTCTTAAGAAAGATGACAAAAGTATGAAACGAACAGGTATATATACATCTTGGAAAAATAAAAGACATCTGCAAACATTCTGAAATACATTGTAATGTTCAGGACAAAAATGATTTTACCTAACAACAAAATTACTATATAAAGACATAAACATTCAAGTAATTTTGCAAAAACATTCTAAAAGGAATGTTTTATTAGTCTAAGCATGAAATCCACTTTATCTAAATAGTTTTTCCCTTTCATAGTTTGTCAGCCAAGAATGATGCTACCATCAACATGCAAAGATTTTCTTCCAATGAAACAACAAATGCTTTTCAAGCTCATTCTTGTTGGAAATAACAAAAAATAAATAAGTAAATAAATAAATGTTTTTAAGTGTCATTTTCTGGGAAGCCAAAGAACACTGCTCAATTTCTAAGCATCAATTCTGAATTAAAATAATTTCCATCTGTGAAAACATTTTAAAGGACTGGCCTACTTTTTGACAAGCCAAGGAACTGGAGCAAACAATAACAAAATTATTAGCTATGGCCAGGCACAGTGTAATCCCAGCACTTTGGGAGGCCGAGGTAGGTGGATCATAAGGTCGGGAGTTCAAGAACAGCCTGGCCAATATGGTGAAACGCCATCTCTACTAAAAATACAAAAATTAACTGGGTGTGGTGGCGGGCACTGGTAGTCCCAGCTATTTGGGAGGCTGAGGGAGGAGAATCGCTTGAACCCGGGAGCCGGAGGTTGCAGTGAGCCGAGATCACGCCACTGTACTCCAGCCTGGGCAACAGAGCAAGACTCCATCTCAAGGAAAAATAAAAAATTATTAGCTAAGCTTTGAGTTAAAGAGAATTTGCATATCCTTACTGATATTTTCCACAAGTCCACCAGCCAAACAAATATAACTTAAGTATTACTTACTTTTATAGGTGATTTCTAATCCTTTTTAACCCTTTGTGAATGGGATGAAAGATCCCAACCCTTCAGATACAATTTTGCATCTACTTTCAGAAGAGTCCCTTACTAAAGGGTCAGTTGTGATAAACACATATATTTGAAGTGACATTTTTGAGAGGTAACACATCCTTATATATGAAAGACATCACTGTCTTTGTTTATATAATGAACCTACAATAAAGCATTTTCACATTTCTACACTCATTAGGTTAAGCTCATTGGAGTCTGATAGTTAACTGTGAGACAGGTCTAGACGGTTATTATTCCCGTTTTACAGTTGAGGAAATTGAGGCACAGATTTTTTTTTTTTTTTTTTTTTTTGAGACAGAGTCTCACTCTGTTGCCCAGGCTGGAGTGCAGTGGCCGGATCTCAGCTCACTGCAAGCTCTGCCTCCCGGGTTTACGCCATTCTCCTGCTTCAGCCTCCCGAGTAGCTGGGACTACAGGCGCCCGCCACCACGCCCAGCTAGTTTTTTGTATTTTTTAGTAGAGACGGGGTTTCACCGGGTTAGCCAGGATGGTCTCGATCTCCTGACCTTGTGATCCGCCCGTCTCAGCCTCCCAAAGTGCTGGGATTACAGGCTTGAGCCACCGCGCCCGGCCAGCACAGATTTAATGACCTGCCAGAATATTAAGACAGTAATTAGAGGTAGTATGAAAATGTAACCGTTTGATGCCCAGAACCTCACTGCTGAGAGAAAGAAAAACACTGTAATGTTTGTTCCTACTTGACAAAATCAGGCATGGGCTGGTTTTGGGAATTCTATATACAAACATGTATTTGCTTCACCAATAAACACCTCTTTTCTTGATATTGTTGTAAAGGAAGATAATTTTGCCAAACCTATTTTGCTTTTTTCATGAGCCGCCTTCTATGCGGTTTTATATATGTCTAAGCTTTTTTCACAGTAAAGAACATCTTTCCTTAATGAAATCAAGGTCAGCCACATATACAATGAGTATAGCATTATACTTTAATACAGTATTAAGTTATGCTATTATGATGTCCTTGAACACTATTAAAATTAAAACGAAATCTGCCCCTGCATTTAATGACCACGCACTGCTGGGTTTCCTGCTTTGGCTTGTAGAGCTATTACAGCTCCTCTTTCAGGGTTAGCTGTGTATTTCTTCTGCTGTCATTACTTCAGCTTCTATAAGTACCCATCCCTTCTACTAATTTGCTGCTTCTAACTTTCCATGTGGACTCGGAAATCAGAAAATTAAGTTTATTAGACTTGAGAGTCCTTCTATTTAGTAAATTACAAAAACTATAATTTGCATTTTCTTGTCTGTTTACTGGTCTTTATCTTCTATCTAATGCTCAATGATATTTGGGTACAAAATAACACACCTTCAATTTATGTGTATAGCACAAACCCTCATAAATTTTTTATTGAAAAGATCTGACTTTTCTTTAAATAATTGTTTCTTTAAAGATTATCTTTGGTTCCCAACACAATATTATATTAGGATCCTATTTCATGCTTACAGAATAGTGACTCAAACATTATATTTAAAATAAATTTCACAGAGAAATAGAGGTTAAACAATTCAGAAAAAAGCACAAAGAATAATAAGTAAACACAAACCTCTCCACTCGGGCTATTCTTTGTAATCCATTAAGTGATACAGAAAATATGCTATAATAACAGTATTGAATCACACAGGAAATAAGTTTAAATGGCTCAAAAGAAAAGGACTTCATTAAAAGTAATACAGGGTAGAAAACACAGGACATTTTTCTGCCATATAGCTTGTATGTAGTTTTCATTTCTTAAAATATTAGCCATAAATTAAAGATATGACTTATAATTTAAAAAGAAAAATTAAGTACAAAACAAGAGATCAACAGAAAATGACTTAGTTTGAACTTAAAACATATTTCCTGTCTCAGTAATCACAAACCATTATTGATGAAATTCAGTTATAACCAAAGAACTTGATTAATGATGACAGGGCATATGAAAACAATCACTTGTTATGTGACTAAAAAAGATAAGTTATATGACATACTACTGCCAAAATAACGTTAAAATCCCTGTCACTTAATTGATGTTAATAAAAAATGTTTTTCCTATTAGCATTATGTAAGATACTAGGGAATCAGATATTTTTTATTTTTACTAATGAGTTTCACAACGGCACACTTAGACTATCTCTAGTTTATTTCTACATTTAATCATTTTCTTCTACTTTAATTTTATACCACTGAATTAATAAGGTTAAAGGACAGGCTACATTGTGTAGCATAACTAACTGGCCTTGAATAGTCACAGCAGCACTAGTAAGCATTTACTGTGTGCCAGGCACTGTTATAAGCATTTTCGTGTATTAACTGCCTAGTCCTCACAACAACCCTATGAGATAGATACTATAATCATCTTGTTCTAAGATGAGGAAGCTGAGGTTTATAAGTAGATTTCCTAGAGTCACAACAGTGGAGCCCACATATTAACAAAGGTATTTGACTCCATGTCACTAAACTAGATTACCTCCTATTTTAGAGTACTTTATTTTAGTACTTTAAAGTATATTTCCTGAATTCCATCTCTCCACACTACCACCACCACCTACCTTAAAATAAAACGAAAAGAAATTGGTTATCCACACCTTCATATTCTTCAGGACAAAATCTATCTATGGCTTATGCCTAGGTATATGAATGGCCAAGCAGTAACATGATTGGTTGACAGGTTTCAGTAGTACAGTATGTAAGGGAGGACAGCCCAGAAACATTTCTTCTAAATTGTCAGACAGTGCTATAACAGGTAATGTTAACATAAACAAATATCTTTAAACAGTATTTGAGAGTCTCTGTAATTTTTAAATAATGAGAACCAAAACAAATCCCCTCCCACCACCTCCAAACTTTCAAAAAGCCCAAATAAACTCCCAACAAAACCCCTATATTTAGTTATGATAAAAACCAATTTAAAAACTCCCAACACATTTAAGTGCTTTAGTTTTGCTCTTATTTGTATTCTAAACCCAGTGAAGCTCAAATAAAAATAGCCTGTGCAATGCCTTCCCTAGGCAAAAAAAAAAGTTTTTAAACAGCACACAGACTATTACATTTCTTCCACCAAAGAAGATATTTTTATTTCATTATTTCTTATTAACATTTAATGGAGTTATTTAAATAAATAAAAAGAAATGAGTACAAACAAAAGAAAACAAAAGCTAGAGCCTGGAAAAACAAGGGCTAATACAGCTTAAAGAACAGCACTGAGCAGCAAATAACGCCTTTCAAGTAACTTTTCCTAAAAAACAGTACCCATGAAAAGGAAATGACATTTCAAATATAAAGGTATGAATTTACTACATACTTTTGTACATATTTTTTCAGTATTTACTTTTCAGCAATATTCAGAACAGTAATATTTTTCTACCATAGCATGTTCACTTAAAATTCATTTTGATAACTTTAAAAATTAAGCTATATTTTAAAATCCAGTGGTTTCCTGCATACTGTGAACATACCTGATATAATTTGTGTGAGAAATCACTACAAGCATTACAGGTTGTTTACAAAAAAAGAGAACTATATCCAGGTCAAACACTCGAGAGAATTTAATTACTCTATTGTCACCAAATGGTTATAACCACTTCAGATATAGTTAGTTCTCAATATTTAGGTTTGATAAACTACATTTTTCTTCAGGTACTAGATAATTTCTTTATGTTCCCATTAGAAATAATCTGGCTAGAAACTTCACCCAAAAAAATCTAGGAAAATGTTTACCACAACATGGACTTTTAAAATACTTTGGGTGATACTAACATCTTTGAGAAAAAGCATATATTCATATGTTTCAGAATGTTTGTACAAACAAAATCCAGCTTAACTTTTAATAAGTGACTGAACATTACTATATCAAACAGACTATAAACTTTAAAGACAGAAGCATAAATAAAGAGAATGGGGGTAGAGGCTAAAAAAACTAAGGTACTAACAAGAAAAGACCTGATTTTTCTGATTCTATTCAAGAAGCAGATTCCATAAAAACCAGAACCAAATAAACAAACTATCTTGGACAGAAGAAAACAGCAAAATAACAACTCTGAAATAAAGAGGTCAACACACACACTGACAGAATATAAAATCACCTATCCAAATTTGCACAATTCTCCAAAAACCTGAAATAAATAAGCTATTACTTTAACCAGAACACCATCACTGTTATTATGGAGGCATCTTACATCAATTAATGGATACCAAATGCCAATATAAACTACACATCTGAATTTAATAAACTTTAAGAATAACGTGTGAAATTATAGAAAAAAAATAGTATTTTCCTAACACCTGAACCTTGAGTAAGCAAGAAATAAAACCAAAGATACAGACTTAAAAAAAGAACCACAATTCTCAATGTACATAATCAGATTTAAAGCAATATTTGGAAAACTCTTATATAACAGGCTGAGTGATCTAACTTTGAAAGTTCAGTGTCATATACTGTGTAAGAGATGACTGAAACTGGTTTGGTGCCCTTAAATAACTACATATTTTATTGTTGCTATTGTTATAAAAAGGAAGAGGGCTAATTTTTATTATTCCCAGCAAAATATTAACAGGTGGCAACTGGCTTAGAAACTGGTGTTCTTGACACCATCAAGAACAAATTGACATATTCAAGTATTGCAACCAAAAAAATACGTTCTTGGGGTTCATACCAAAACCTTTTCTAAGATAACCACCTACTTCTCCATTCAAGAAAGCTTATTTTAATAACACAGTGGAAGGGGTAATATTAACAGAAGCATATTTTAGTAAGTACTACTCTAATTAATAGTATGAAAAAGCAGTGACTCTTAGAGAAATCTCTTCTTACAGTTCACTTACCTCCACTGACTGCATCTTGCTCTTCCCCTTCAGGAAATGCGACCTGGTTTGGCAAGCTATTCCTAGATCGAGTGACTGTCTCTAACTGGGAAGCCCGTCCTAATAAAGATAGCTCATCTAGCACCTCTCCCTCTTTGGCCTCAAGATCTGATTTTGAAGTGGTTAAGGGCTTGATACTTTCAGGTGCCATTAACCTGTTTGAGTCATTCAAACATGCTACTGTGCCACTGTCCAGGCTCAACACTCGGGCACGAGTCTTGGCACTATTTGTGCTAGAAGTCCGTCGTGTTGCACGCTTTTTGCTGGTTCCTTCAGGAACCAAATGAGCTTTGTGTGTGTGTTCAGAGTCTGTGCCCCTTTCTTTATGAGTGTGTTTGGTCTTTAAAGCACTGTATCTGCCCTCAGGAGACTGACAGGAATGAGAAGTAGTGCTAGATGAGCTATCACTGCTGAACTGGTGAGCAGACTGAACACTTGATGCTCTACTCAAGTCACTTTGATCACTAGAGTCTTCGTCATGACAAAATATAGCACTGTGTGGCTTGGTGCCAGAAACTCCTCGAAAGCAAACATAGTCCCTATGCCGGCTTGAATCAAAACTGCTAGCCCGTTTTTTTCCTGTCCGTCTCCTGCCTGACTTGTGGGCAGAAGCTGTCCGATGGATTACGCTAGAAGATTTAGGTCGAACATCCCCTTCCTTTTGCTTTCCACCAACATCTTTACACACTTTGGAATCCACAGAAACAGCTGACTTATCACTCTTCTCTTCTTTGTTTTCCGGAGTGTTCCCAGGTGGTCTGTCCCCTTGGGAAGTAAATTCATTTGCATGGGGATTTTTATTGGCTTCTTCAGATGCAGAGGGGCTGAGACCTCTCTGGTTGTGCACCTCTTCAGAGGGGGTGGGGTCCTTGGCCTCATGAACCTCACTGTTGGTACTCGCTTCCATGGCAATCTTTTCACTGCTAGTCCTTTTGTCACTGGCACAGCTATTCTTCTCCTCTGGGCCTGCACAGCACTCCTTTTTCCTCCCACTTTTTGTTCCTGCTTTAGGAGACTCCTCATGCTCTGACAAGACGCTCTCTACGTGAGTTGAGCTGGTCTGCTCACTTTTATAGCTGCTGACAGTACTGTTAGTGTCCCGGTCCATTCCACTACAGTAGCTTTCTGTTGACCCACTACTCCGTGTGCTCAGGCTCCTCAAGCTGTCCATGCTTTTTTCTGCTTTCAAAGGTTTGCTCTTCCCACTTTTTGTGGGTGGCTGAGAAGTATTGATTTTCAAGTCACCAGCAAGCTGAAATTCCCCAGATAAACCAGAATTTTCCACCAAGGATTCTTTGGATCCAGAAAGAGGTTTGGAAGATTCTAACTCACTAACTGGATCTAACCCACGTCTTTGCTGATAAAGGGGAAAATCATTCATTGAAGTGTCTGGAAAAGCTACAGCAGAGCTAGAAGTCCGTGGTACACCTCGCGGCCGGTGGTCTTTTCTATAAGAGTGTGAGTGTAAAGGTACAAGAGAAGCTACTTCTGTGTCACAGGCACTGGACAGAGACTGATCAACATGGTGGTGGTGCTGGTTATGACTTGGCAGGCTCACTTTGTCACTGAAGTCCCTTGGCAAGTCCTGTCCACAAGAGGATAAGGAAGGCTGAATAGAGATGAAGGAGTCATTGGAGACAAGACGAAAGAGCTTCCGATCAGTTGCCAAATCTGTTTCAAACACATGTTTGGAAATGTTAAAATAAATGTATGATCTGCTTTTCTACTGTTTCACAATGGAAAGAATTCACTGCATACAGTAAATCAAGTATAAACAATTTCTCAAGTAGTTCACCAAAGAGCTGCTTTCTGTTTCACAGCTGCACAAAGAAAGCATTCTACTCACGAACTGAACTGAACTGAACTTCCAAACTTTGAGTTCTTCAATTGGCCTCAGAAAGAGTTCTATAGACTATCAACAATAAAATAAGAGGCAACAAAGGATTATACTTAAAATAGGCCTGTATTTCTAGGCAAGCTCTGTCTACAACTTACTAACTTGGTAACTTTGGGTTACCCCCTGTAAATCTGTTTCCTTATTTGTAAAACGGGACATCAACTTCACTGAGTCATAGGCAAGGAAATAACTGAGCTAATAACATATATTGCTTGACACAATGCCGTCACAATTAAAGGTGGCTATCATTATTTTACCTAACACAATATTAAAATCCTTTCAAAAAGCTAACACAATTATTTTACAAATCAAGAAAACCTAGAGTAATCAGAAACAAACCAACAAAAATAGGCTGACCAATGCCCAAACAAGATATAATGATGTTAAGACATCCTCTTGCTGTTCAGAATGGTAAAAACAGCAATAATTACAGAGTAAAATATTGAATTTTTATCTTTCATTATTGGTATAGCAATTATAAAATACTTCATGAAAAAAATACTTATATTCTTGTATCTGTAAGATCACTGCTTTAACCCTCCATCCAGACCAGTGATTAGTGACTTATCATACATACTATATATATAAATGTAAATATAGATATAAATCAATGCACCTACCTACCTACCTACATTGTAATTTATCTTGGAATATAGCTTGACAACCAAACTGCAAAATAGCTGATTTTTAAATATATGTTTTGCCAGACAAGGACATTTGAACCTGCTGTTAGTTCAATAAAAATAAAAATTATTGTCTTATTTGTCATAGATGGATAGACGAAGTAAAATAATAGATTCTATAGTAAATCTGAGTCTTCCCAGTAGAATCTCAATGACCAAAGTAGACATTTCTCCCTAAGATTAAAAGAAAGGAATGAGTTATTAAAAATGTTTATGTACTTTTTAAAAATCTAAATGTAGATTTTGCTATGATTAATTAATTAAAAACTCACGGATAGCCTCTGGAGTGTACCATAAAAATTGGAGTTTATAAATGTCCAATTATACTTTATCTTACGTTTTAAAGTTTTCAAGGTAAGTAAAACCCATGTTCTCTATTATTTTCCCAACACAGCTGCTACAGTGGTTGGGTTCTTATATCTTCTAAATATCAAAATTTAAAAGCTAGCATTGTATTTTTTGTAGTATTAAATTATATAGAGATATAATTAAATAGAGATATAGTTATTTCTAAAAACTCTATATCTCTAATAAAGCAACTATCAGTTGGTGTGATATTCACATTTCAAGGATATGAATTTTACAGAAAACTTAGCGACTCTGAGCAAGTAGTTGAAAATCACTAAATCTAAGATAACAAAAGATTTTTTAAATGCTAATGATCAAAACCAACTTCCTTCTGAGGAATTGATAAAACAGAAATGTAAGTATTTCATTTTAAAAGACACAGCCAAACTTACTTTAATACATGCACTTTTTTCAATACTGCTAAACAAATATACCACAAAAGGTTAAATTTTGTCAGAAAAAATTTAGGTGGTTTCAGGAAATTTTCAAGTAAATACATTTTTTCTTACTGTTACCCATATGAAAAAAATTATATCAAAGTTAAGAGGCTCAAATCAACACAAAGAGATACTATTTTTCATCAAATCAAACTTTTTTTAAACAATTGTTATTAGTGGCATTTAGAATAAGAAAGGCATACTGCTCATGGTGGTACCAACTGGTGTAACCTTCTTAAAGCAATCTCGCAATATGGCCAAGGAACTTGAAAAGGTATTCTTAAATTGAAGGTAAGAAATCGTTGCTAAAGGATAGAGTCAAATATGCGTCCAAGGTTTTAGCACAAAGTTGTTCATGTCATGTTATTATAAAAGTTCTTAAAACAGAAAAGTATAACAATGTCCTATAAATAATGGTTGAAAATGTAGTCCACTAATAATTTCATACACAAAAAAAATTTTCAAAGATTATGTAATAATATGAGAAAATAATTCAGTGAAAAAGGTAGCACTGGCCAGGTGCAATGGCTCATGCCTGTAATCCCAGTACTTTGGGAGGCCAAGGCAGATGGATCATGAGGTCAGGAGTTCGAGATCAGCCTGGCCAACGTGGTGAAACCCCGTCTCTACTAAAAATAGAAAAATTAGCCGGGTGTGGTGGTGGGTGCCTGTAATCCCAGCTACTTGAGAGGGTGAAGCAGGAGAATTGCTTGAACCCGGGAGGCGAAGGTTGCAGTGAGTTGAGATTTCACCACTGCACTCCAGCCTGGGCAACAGAGCAAGACTCAGTTTCAAAAAAAAAAAAAATCCAGTTCTGTAAGTTTAAATGAATGCTAATGGAATACGTGCATATATTTTTATAAATGTGAAAAGGGATATACCACAGTTAGCCATAAAAAGAAATAACATCCTGATACATGCTAGAATAAGGTAAGTGAAAGAAGCCAGACACATTAAAAAAACACATATAATTGTGTTTATATGAAATGTCCAGAATAGGCAAATTCATAGAAACAGAAAGTAAACTGGAGGTTGTCAGGGGCTGCTTGAAGAGGAAATGGGGAGTGTAATGGGTGCAGGTTTCTTTCTGCGTAATGAAAATGTTCTTGATTTAGATAGTGGTGATGGATGCATAATATTCTAAAAACCACTGAATTATATCAAAGCAAAAAAATATGAAAAAAAGTGATATGCAAAAAGAAGTTTCTCAGTGGCAGAGGTATAAATTTTTTCTTCATACTTAACTATATTTTCTAAAGTTAACATATATATTACTTTTATAAACAAAAATTGTACCTTCTTTCTCTCTCTGATCATCCCCATCGATTATGGATAATAATCAATTATACAAACATGCTGTTATTTCTCTTACAACCTCTTACAAAATCGAAATCCCTCCTTTATCTTTACTTCTCCTGCTTGCTATCATCTTTACAAAAATTCACTGAAAGAGTTGTCTATATTCATTGTCTGATTCTTCCCCTCCAATTCTCTCTTTGTATTCCAATTTAACTCCCCTAAGACTGTGCTCATCAAGGTCACCGACACCCTCTACACTGTTCAATCCAATGGTCAGGTCTCAGTCTTCACGTCACCTGACCTATAAGCAGCACGTGATGAAGGTGGCCAGTCCATTCTCCTCGATCACACAGGGATAACAGTCTTGCTTTTCCTTTGATCTCACTAATTGTTCCTACTCAGTCTCCTGGACTTCTTAAACTAAAGAGGCACAGGGTTCAGATCTTAAAACTTTTCACTTTTTCTTTTCTTCTCTTCTTTTGAGACAGAGTCTTGCTCTGTCACTCAGGCTGGAGTGCAGTGGTGCAATCATGGCTCACTGCAGTCTTGATCTCCCAGGCTCAAGCAATCCTCCTGCCTCAGCCTCTCAAGTAGCTGGGCCACAGGTGCACAGCACCACACCCATGTAATTTTTTACAGTTTTTCTTAGAGACAGGGTTTCACCATGTTGCCCAGGCTGGTACTGAACTCCTGGCCTCAAGCAACCCTCCCACCTTGGCCTCTCAAAGTGCTGGGATTACAGGTGTGAGCATGGCACCCAGCTAGAACTTTTCACTTTTCTACCTATACCCCTCTTTGTAAATCTCATCCAGTTCTCTATCCCCATGACAAACCAAAATTCAAAAATACCTGTAACTAGTTCCTCTACCTTCTACCCAGCCCTCATATTCACATGGGTCTGAAGTTCTGATCTTGGAAAGGGAAGACATGAGCAAGAGGTAGGGAAACTGTAGATTATCTTAGAAGTGAAAAAGTTGAAGATACACCCCAATATCCTGTTTTCCCCCAGTTATCCTGAATCAGGTGACAAAATGAGTGTCAACTAATCAACTAACTGTTAACCAACTAACTAAAGGCCATTGTCCTGTAAATCCAAACCACAGGAGTAAGTCCCAAATGGTATTAAAGCCAGCATGAACATTTGCCACTAGGTGGCGCCAAACCACAGCTAGGAAAAGGGATTTGGATCAAGAAGTCAGGCCACAGAAACCCCAAGCAGCTAACAAGTATACTTGCCCTGATACTTCATCAACTTCATAATACCCAACCCCTTAACTGATATGACTGATTTTTGTTGTTTTTATTTATCCACTGACAACTCCTGAATCTAAAACCCCCAACCCAGACCTCTTATCTGAAATCTGGACCTATCTACTCATTGCTGTATACAGGTCTAACAGCACCTGATATGCCCTGAACTGAACTCCCTAATTTACCCTCCATGCTCTCCCCACCCCGAATCTGCTCCTCCTCAGTCTTCCCCGCTTCAGGTGGCAGGCCCCCATCCTCCCTGATGCTTAACTCAAAAGCCTTTGAGTCATCCATGACCACTACTTCTCTCACACAGTATATCCAAATCCATAACCTATCTTTTTAGTATCTTACACACACACAGTCAGACTACTTCTCACTACTCTGATCTGTGCTCTGGATTGCTGCAATCATCTGCTAAGTGAGCTCCTGCTTCAACTTTTGCCCCTTTTAAAATATTCCTCAAAATAGGAGCCAGAGTGATTCCGCCGAAATGAAATACAACCCTTTAGCAGTTCCTCATCTCACTCAGAATTAAAATTAGCACACTTAAGATGGCTTACAAAACTCCATACTGTTTGGCCCTTCACTTACTCTGAGCCAGCCACAATATTTCTCAAACTTGACAGGCATGCTCCCGCTTTGGGGCTTTGCCCTTGTTGTTCCCTCTGCGTGGAGGGGGCCCCTCCCCTCAGATATCCTGAGAGCTCACTCCTCCTTCTTCAGGTCTTTGCTCTCAGAGAGGCTTGCCCTCAACTGCTCTATTTAAAATTAAAGTTTCCCTAGTCCCCACCAATCCCTATCTTCTGTCTCTACTTACTACAGTATATGTTGATTTCTACCGGTATGATTCCATATTAATAGTATGGAAGCCACATGAGAGTGGAACTTTTTGTCTTTTTGTTCACTGATTTACTTCCAGTACTTAAAACAGTGCCAAGAGTACTCAACAATATTTTTTAAATGTTAAATATACGGAAAAATGTTGCATGATAAAAGCAAGTTTTAAAACTATATGAAAGTAGTATAGTATAGATTTTAAAAAGCCTAATTCAAAACCAGATTTGGATTATAGGACTGTCACTTTGTAGCTGCGTGACTTTGAGCAAGTTTCTTATAACTTCTCTCTAAGCAGTAACATGTTCATCTGTAAAGTGAGAATAATAACAGTACCAACTTCAAACGTTTATAGTGAAGATTAACTGGGTAAATGCATATAAAATGCTTAGAAAAGGACTTAAACCAGGGGTTGACAAACTAAGCCCCATGAAGCCAAATCCAGCCCTCAAACTTGTTTCTGTAAACCAAATTTTAGGCTGGCACAGCCATGCCCACTATTTATGTATTGTTTATGACTCCTTTCACTCTACAGTGGCAGAGTTGAGTAGCTAAGTAGCAAGAGAGACCACATGGCCTACAAAGCTATTTGGTCCTTCACAGAAAAGTATGCCAACCCCAAACTTGACCAATAGTATGCACCCAGTGAATGTTAGACATCACTGTCTATGTTAATATATAGTTGCAAGGGTAGATCTGTGTGTATATAATTCCCAACCTACCAGACTATAAAAATCTTGTTTGTATATGGTACTTTCCAGATATAAAATAAGATATACAATCCCTAAACGCAAGGGCACCAACCCCTCTAAGATTATTATCTAGTTGTTGAGACACTGTGATGGTCTCATATTATAGAAAAGGATATTGTACTTCTCAAAGAAATTGATATTGACTGATTGATTGGTTGACTGATTGAGAGAGAGAGAAAAGGTCTCCCTCTGCTGCCCAGGCTGGAGTGCAGTGGCACTATCACAGCTTACTGCTACCTCAGCCTCCTGGGATCAAGCGATCCTCCCACCTCAGCCTCCCAAGTAGCTGAGACTATAGGCACATACCATCATGCCTGGCTAAATTTTTTTATTATTTTTTGTAGAGACAGGCATCTCACTATGTTACCCAGGCTGGATTCAAACTCCTGGACTCAAGCAATCCTCCTGTCTTGGCCTCCCAAAATGCTGGGGTTACAGGCATCAGCCACCACAGCCAGTTGATTCACCTTTAATTTTCTTTTTAAGTTTCCATACCACACAGTACGTACATACATATGTACGTACCTATGTATGTGTGTTTGTTTATTTATTTGAGTGTCACCCAGGCTGGAGTGCAGTCACATGATCTCGGCTCACTACAACCTCTGCCTCTCAGGTTCAAGCAATTCTCGTGCCTCAGCCTCCTGAGTAACTAGGA
Organism: Macaca fascicularis; assembly: GCF_037993035.2. Lineage (NCBI taxonomy): Eukaryota > Metazoa > Chordata > Mammalia > Primates > Cercopithecidae > Macaca > Macaca fascicularis. Next base: position 138,841,282 of record NC_088381.1, on the reverse strand, counting down.
TTACAGGTATGCACCACTATCCTGGATAATTTTTGTATTTTTAGTAGAGACAGGGTTTCGCCATGTTGCCCAGGCTGGTCTCAAACTCCACCCACCTCAGCCTCCCAAAGTGCTGGGATTACAGGCATGAGCCACTGTGCCCCGCCCACACAGTACATGTAAAGGTCTTTTCGGTTTTAGGAATGAGGTATAAGGTTAGATAAGAGAGTCCACAGAAGCAAAGAAACAATGAGAGGGTACGGTAACTCAAAAAAAGGAGAGAGTTACAATAATAAACTTAAAATTCCAACGGTAACAAAACATGCTTGTAAGAAATCAACCTGGGAAAAATATTAAATGAATGGGCAAATGTCATAATTTAGTTATCCGTTTGTAGCCTCATAAACAAGTTTCATAATTAAGAATAAAAAATTTGTCAGCCTGTCTGCCCATCAAACATCACCCGTAGGTTAATAAAAATAACAGGGTTATAACACGGTGGCAATAGTGAGAAAAGTTTCTAACCTAGTTCTGGTTCAGGTTCTGATTACAGAACTTTGGAAAATCTCCATTAGAAAATGGGGATGACATATCTGTTGCTTTATGTTTGAAAATTAGAAATCAAACATGAAAATGTGAGTTTAAAAAGACTCAATAAAATTCAAAATATTTATTTACAATTGAGTTGAAGAAAAAAAATCACAAATAGCCAAAATTTCTATTAACAATCTGCTACAGGAAGTTACCATGTTGGTAATAGATGCACGGTTTCTCAGTAGGTCCAACAGCAAGTTATTTCTCTGTGATATGGTTTGGCTATTTGTCCCCCTCCGAATTTCATGTGGATCACCAATGTTAGACGTGGGGCCTGGTGGGAGGTGTTTGAGTCATGAGGGTGGATCCTTCATGAATGGCTTGCTGCCACCTCTGCAGTAATGAGTGAATTCTCAGTTTATTAGTTCACACAAGAGCTGACTGTTTAACAGAGCAGGCATGGCACCCCTCCCCTCTCTCTTCTCATCCTCTCTCACCATGTGACATGCCAGCTCCCCTTCCCCTTCCACCATGATTGGAAGCTTCCTGAGGTTCTCACCAGAAGCAGATGCTGGCACCATGCTTCTTGTACAGCCTGAAGAACCGTAAGCCAAATATACCTCTTTTCTTTACAAGTTACCCAGTCTCAGGTATTTCTTTATAGCAATGCACATGAACTAAGACACTACATCAAAACTTATTGCTGTTTTTGCAGTTGGCAGGAGATGAAGCAGCTGGCATTTAGAGATTGTACCGAAGGAAAGTAACAGTTTTACATATTACATACTAGGTTATCCCTAAGCTGGGCTACTTGGTCTGACCAACTAAAAGAATAGCAGATTCTTATCTCCCATCTCATATTCACTCTGGGGCATATGCTCATAGAATTTCTCCATATTTATCTGGCAGAACATGTATAACTGAGTTCCAGTAAGCTAAAAGCCTGTATAACTCTGTATTACTACTATCCCAGTAACATTTTATATTAATGTTTCCTTAAATACCATATTAAATTGTTATAAACTCCTGCCAGATTGTACACAGTATATTCTACAAATTAACTCTGATCACCACAGTATATGACATCATGGTAAAGTATAATGTTCTTACCTTGTTCTTCACTTCCTTCCTTACAAAGACTAGAACTTTGGCCCAGACTTAAACTGATATCATCAGAAGTCTTGGCAGTGTCTGTATCTCCTACAAAGTTAAGAGAAACATGTGAGGACCTTACATTAACAGTAAGGCTGTAGTGTGGCCCAACCAAGGAAGTATTAATACATCAAGGAGTACTGATGTCTATCAACTAAAGCAGTTTTTGTGTATCAAAGATTACAATAATGGAAGATGCACTGAACTAACAGGAAGTATCATGGACTATCAGAGCATTTAATTATTCTCACAGAACTACAAACCAAACAATATAACATGGAAAGCTTCAAAATGTAAACTAATCAAACTATTTCTTTAAAAACAAGTGGATTTTTAAAAGGAATGCAAATTACATAACTCGAACCAACATGAATTTCCTTCCCAGGGAAAATTAGTAACCTAAAAAACTGTAGGGTAAAAACAATATGAATTATCTGAATAGATCAAACAGCAGAAAATAACTTACTTTTTTTTGTTGTTTCATTTGTGCCCATATTCAAAGGTTTCACATCAAATTATTTAGTTTTCCATGAACCCCACTAAAACCCACAAAAGTGTTTTCCCTCTAAGGCAAGGAAGTTTCTTGTAGATCAAAACTTATGTAATTCATGCAATGTAATGTAAGTGGTCACTTCTGTGAAATTTGGATGATGAAAGAACACAATTTAAGTCAAGCAACCTTTAATAAGATAAATAATTTTATCTATAAAATAATTTCAAGAATGATTTTTTTCATTACATGTGAATGTATAATACTGTTACCTTCACTACAACCAAAATGAAAGGGAAAGTCAGGGGCAACTTTTAAGTTAGATCACACCTACCTTTAATAGTTGCTGCTGTTCCAAGACGCGAGGAACCAGATCCAATCTGAAAATATGACATGAAGTAAGTAAAACTAATTAAAATGCTAGCTATGTCATTATCAATACAGACTAGCAAGATTATCAAACAAAATTATATGACCAAAACATGTTATTGGTCACTTTTATCAATATTAAAAGATACTTGTTGGACAAGCTCTATTGGAGCCACTTAACCTGTTGGCTGTGGCAACAGGCTGCACGTGTCTTACTGATGTGCAGAGCTACCCAATCCTTCTGTGTGCTCAGGACTGATGGAGCCCCACCAAAAGCCAGATCCTCCAATCTCAAGCAACTCATGTCACACAACTATCACTGTTATACTACACCATGATATGTTCATGTTATAAACAAAAGCAAAACCAGGCTTTATGTCTACCTGAAATACATTTAGACTTCTTAGGGTATAAAAGGAAGGTTTGGCAGACAAACATTAACATATGCTACCAAGTGCAACATTAAGTCTTACCATCAAATTGTTAGTGTATCATTATGTACCTTCTTTAGTTGGAGACAAAAAGTAAGTACTTCTTCATAGACAGAACATTAAAAAATAAATCAATAAAAGTCTAAGGCATCCATGAAAAAGGAATTTTTAGCACAAACTGTAAGGAGAAAATTAAAACCTGATTGTTGAGCTTTTAGTGCTTATATTCAAGATAGTTTAACACTTTCCTAAAATTTCACAGCCATTATTTATTATACTACCATGAAAATAATATAAATAAGTACCACAAATTCCACATTAAGGAAATCAAAGATAACATAACAGTTACTAAATCAGCAAGTCTCAGCAACTCTTCCTATAACTCGTTTCCATGGATTCTAAGAAGAAAACAGTCAAGCAAAGTTAGCATTGTAAAATAAAATTAAGAACATTCATATAATACTTTATACTTTACTAAAGTAGTCTTCCTCTTCATTGGTTTGATTTAGTTAGGTGTATATCACAAAAAATACACTCAAAATATAGGTTAATGTTGACTTTGAAGGGGCATGAGGGCCTTTCTTGATCTGGATGGCAACTGAATGGGTGCACACAGATGTAAAAATTTACTTAGCTGTACACTGAAGGTATGTACTATGCTGTATAAGTTACATGCCAGTGAAAAAGTAAATAAAAATAAGCATACATATATAGGTTGAAACTACAAATAAACTGTTGAGTTAGTCAATAAAAAATAAGCTTTGTAATAATTTTGAACTATTTTATTAAGCTTGGTTCTTCTAGTTTTTCCTAATTTCTGCTTTCAATTAGCCATAAAAGACATTGCAATTTGCCAGCAAGAAAAAACCAAAAAAGCATTTTATCACAAAAGAAAGTTTCATTCTTACACCTGCTACATAAGTTACAGAATTAACATATGCTATTTTTCTACTAGAATTAAACAAAACTTCCTAGACAGAAATTTAAAAACAAACAAGAAAACAAAAACACCATTTTATGGATACCCATCTAGGAATTTAAACTTAAAAAAAAAAATTTAATATGGATATGGTAGTCATTTGCTCAGAAGCTCACAAAGTATTCCCTTTCTCCTTCTTTAACAATCTCCCTATTTTGTTCCAAAATTAGTCATACACCTTCTGATATATGAGAAGTGGGCCCAGTCCCCGGTCTAGAGGTAGGTGTATGAACTAGTTCTGGTGAATGAACGTGTGGGAGAATGTGCTGGAGGGCTTCAGGAAAACGTCTTTGTGTGTCTGAGAAGAAAGTCATCAAGGAAAATCTCTGTCCCACACTACTGCTTGCTTCCTAACTTTTCAAACAGGGTCTTGATTGAAGCTTCTGTGCTCATCCTGCAACCCTGAGGAAAAAGCCTAGAGAACTGCAGAGATGCCAATCCAGAGGCCTAACATTAGGCTGCTAAATAAATGTCACACAATCACCTCCAGATTTAGGTGAAAAACAACTATTTCTTTAAGTCACTATTAGTTGAGTATTCTACTACTTGCTGACAAAAACATTCTTAACAGGTATAATAGAGTAGTTACATTTTATTCTTCATACTTTTCTGCATTATACTTCCCCTCAAAATATCTAAGAATCATGACTATTTACATGTGAAACAACAGGGCGTCCAGAATATAAACTATAGTACATCCAAATGCAATGCATTCCCCAAAGTGTCACTGTAGAAAAACACTTAATGATATTAATGTTCATGATACAATCAATTATGACATTATGTATTATTTTAATTTTCCTGTTTACCCTCACTTGTTAAATTTCCTAAAAATGAAAATTTAAAAATTAAGAAAAAATAGTATATTTCTACACCTGGGGGTAAAGTTTTTTATTTAAGTGCTTTGCATAAACTAAAATATTCCACTGTTTCTTCTCTATGACAAGTGCCATAGGAAGGATTATGGATACCAGGAAAGAAAGGTTACTTCTAACTAGAGAGCATATCAGGCAAGCCCACCTCCACCAAGAAGCTATGCCTGTCTCTCCAGCTGGAAACAATTACTTTATCCTATGAAATCATTAGCTCTTCTTCTGTACCATTCCTACAGCAATTTTTACTTCGGTTTTTTGTTTGTTTGTTTGTTTGTTTGTTTTTTGAGACAGAGTCTCGCTCTGTTGCCCAGGCTGGAGTGCAGTGGTGCCATCTCAGCTCACTGCAACCTCCACCTCCCAAGTTCAAGCTGTTCTCCTGCCTCGGCCTCCTGGGTAGCTGGGACTACGGGTGCATGCCACCACGCCCAGCTAATTTTTTGTATTTTTAGTAGACACAGGGTTTCACCATATTAGCCAGGCTGGTCTTGATCTCCTGACCTCGTGATCCACCTGCCTCGGCCTCCCAAAGTGCTGAGATTACAGGCATAAGTCACCACGCCTGGCCCCTTGGTAAATATATCACATCTTTATCTTTGGTTACTTATATCACATCTACTATAAGATCACAATCTCTTTCAGTATAAGACCCACTCCCCAACTCACACTAAGTAGAATGCCTTGAATACTATTGGGCACTAAAATATTTGAAGGTAGAAAAGTGACAAAAGGAAAGAGAAGGAGGTAAGGAGAGGATGAAGGTGGAGAAAAGAAAGAATGGAAATGCAGGGTAGAAGATGAAAGGGAAAAAGGCAGAGGTGAAGGAAAGAATGGTAACAATGACTGCAATGTAGCTACTATGGTCAGCGGGTTCACGGTTTAGTACACAAGAAATTCACATAAAATACGATAATGCGTAGCAGTATCTTACACATTGTATAATAAAACACATACAAGAAACAACAGTATGTCTATAACGGTAACATCTCCAGCAATCTGCACACAGTCAGACTCTACCTCCTCACTTCAGCTTCTCTAAAGGGTAAGAATAATTATGGCACCATTTATTTTGTCATAAACATTATAAAATGAAAACACTAAAATCCAAGTAGCACAATAACGTCCAATATTTGCCCATTTTTATTAAAAAGTTATTATTTTAAGTAAAAGGTATGCTGTGTGTTTAACAACATGCACACATGCTTTAATCACAGTCAATAAGGGACTCCCTCCCTAAAACAAACAGGCAAGTTCCAACAGACAGGATGCCAAGGTCACAGGATCCAAAAGTGCCTGGCCATTGCTGGCCCTTCCATCTGTCCTATTACAAAAAGGAAAAAAGGTCTCCAAAAGATGATTGGAGAAATCTAGGCTTACTTTCTGGGGGTCTGATACTACCTACATTTGTCAATAAGAAGAAAGCCCAGGGTTAACTAAGAATACAAAACATGCAGCCATATTCAAGAATTGAGTTATTTCATTCTATAAAAAGAAACTGAGAGAAACACAAGGCCAACAACAACAAAAAAAAAACAGGATCAAGGATAGTAACCCTTGCCTTCAAAAAGGCATTGTAAAATTTGTAACAAAAAGTATCAATCTAAGGCTGAGCATGGTGGCTCACATCTGTAATCCCAGCACTTTGGGAGGCTGAGGTGGGCAGATCACCTGAGGTCAGGAGTTCGAGGCAGTCTGGCCAACATGGTGAACCCTGTCTCTACTAAAAATGCAAAAAAATTAGCCAGGTGTGGTGGCAGACACCTGTAATCCCAGCTACTTGGGAGGCTGAGGCACGAGAACGGCTTGAACCTGGGAAACGGAGGTTGCAGTGAGTCAAGATTGTGCCACTGTACTCCAGCCTGGATGACAGAGCAAGATTCTATCTCAGAAAAAAAAAGTATCAATCTAATTAATATGTCATAGCTCTTTTCACAGTCTTTAAACAAACAAACAACAACAACAACAACAAAAAAAAAACTCTGACATCTCCCATTCTATGAGTTTGTTATGGAAGGAAGACAAATTTAAGAACCTACATGTTCTGTACGATAATCGATCACAACCAAAACTGTTACCTTCAACCGTTTAGTCATTCACTTTAAATCATGAACATGCTAATCAAATAGAGTCAAATCTTCTATCAAAATATATTAGAAAACAAGACCCTGTTCAAGATTTTGATTCATATAGTGTTTTTCATAACATTGTTCTTAGGGCTACCAATGCAGAAGAGTAGAAGACTACAGGACAAAATTGGCAGAATTATGTCTGCTATTTACTCATTTGTTAAATGAGAAGCTACGTCTGATCTACCTCTAATGTTTTATTACATAGACACATAAAGATAATTAGCAATCATTAATTTAAAGTCAACTGTACACAAGGCAGTATATAAGACAGGAGAAAAAAAAGAGGAAAATCTACTCTGTAGAGCCTTATAAAGTGCCATATAAATAAGTACTCCATCTGCAAGAGAAAGGGTCAACACCATAAGGTGTTTGAAAATCTTGAGAAATGTAGGTTACAAGAAGTTAGTTACACCAGAAAATAAGGATGACTAAGTCTCTCTCTAGGACAGAAAGGCAGGAGAAAAGAGAAGAATGGTTTCAATCCACAAGCTATGTCGTATGATAACAGGAAGACTGGAGTGAGAAGTGAGGTCTAGTCCAGACCCTGATATAAATCAGCTATTTCTTTTTCTATGTAATGAAAGGACTGACATAACAACCACTAAAACCTATAGTTATGTAAAGGTCTACTATGAGAAGACCATGAACATTTCCAACACAGTTCATAGAATTTTACTCTACCCAATGAAATCATCTGCTGAGAAGAACAGCAGGAGTAACTGGGACTTTGATTAGTATCCAGGTATTTAAGATGAATAAGAGAACTAGAGCAGCAAAGGTCCAGCCAAGTTTTGAAGTAATACTTTAAGAGTTACCATTTTAAGTTAAAAGTTACATAGTAGAAAGACATTAAAACTGGTAAAAGCAAATTTGTATTTTACTTTTAGGCTTACCATTCAACATCTTGAACACTGAGAGATTTTCAGCATTTACTTTTATTTTTATTTTTTGGCCACATTTAAACCGGGGGTAACCACAGACATCTACATCTCTCCAATACAGATGATGTGAAGGTAAATAAAACAGTGCAAGGTGGAACCTAAATTTCCTAAAGGTATTCACAATCGTTATAATCAAAACTATACACCCAAAGATGAGTCTGTAGTAATGCTCAAAAATATGTAATTAATCAATGTGAAAAGTAAGTTAAAAAGAATATTACTAAAGATGTTATTAATAAACAATTAAAAAATATTAATCAGAAAAATGTGACAAAACATCAGCCGACTTAAAGACATGAGAATAACGGAGACCACCATCAGGAGGAGGGAAAAAGGCAAAATAAAACAGCACAGGTTCCTACCTGGTTGCTTGGATCTAGACCGGCATAAGAATTTCTGGAACTGCAACCAACTGGGGGTGTGGCCTCTCGGATAAACTCAGACATTTCAATCCCTCCACCAGGATCACTGTGGAGAAAAAAATGAGAAAAAGAGTAACTGTCGTTATTTTGACTCCAATGCTTTTCCTTTGTTAATTTTTTAAGTTATACTTTTTTCTACAAAACTAAGAGATCTGATTTTTAAATCAAGCAAATAGCAAAAAAGGTAAACAATGATCATTCTTCATTTACAAGTCTGATAATTGGAACTATTTTATCACCACATCGCTACTTGAAAATATGTAAAACTCTCTTATTCCAAACTGTCTACATCCAATCCAACATTAGAAACTGGCATTAATTACAATTATAGCATACTAAATATGTTATGATATGTGCTATCAAACCACTCTCGCAAAGAAATGATTGCCATTTGCTTCCCAAGAGCAAAGAGAAATTGTTCAATTGTAAACACAGGATGTAATCAGATATTACATTAACGACTCCCCGCGAGATCAGTCCAAATGAGCTGCGTGATACAGTGATGAACACACAAGAGAACAGTCGCCCTGGTCAAGCTATTTGTATTTGTTCTTCAAGTAAACAGAATTTAACTAGAATACTAACTTGTTTTACAGAACTGGAAACCTAAGATTTTAGATCTATACATGTTTAGAAGGCCAAGGTTAAAAAAGGAAAGTGATGCTACGTAGTAATGACATAGAAAGACAAGAGAGAGAAAAGTACTAGGTTCAAAGCCCTGGAGAAGCCCAAACACAGTACTTACAGATAACAGTAACCCAGATTTACAGGGAAAAACCACACACCAAATTTCACAAAACTTAGAAAATGCTACATAAGGTTCCTTAGGAAGATAACTCTTAGCATAAGTCATAATCCTACTTTTTGCCCAGAGATTTTTTACTCATTCTACCTGGTATAAACAGAGTAAGTAGTCAATAATTTTTTTTTTTTTTTTGCTATTATCTGGATAAAAGTTACAATATATGTGTTGGATATTACAGAGGATGTATCTTGCTATCTGGCATCCAATTCAACTTTCTGATTATTTAAAAAAAAAAAAAAAAAAAAAGCAACACCAAATTCTTCAGGTAAACCACCTCATCCCAAACTCTTACAAGTTTTTGGGTAATGTTGACCCCACCCTCAGGTTTAGGATTGGGCTCTACTGTCCAAAGTCATCAGCATATCCCATTCTTGTGGTCATTGAGATTAGCTCTAGAATAAGCACAGGACCCAACCCAGGCTAGTATGAATCAGGCCAGGAGTGTCTTATTGATGAGAGGATATTTCTCTATATCTGCTACTCTTAATGTTGAGACTTAAGGCCTGGAGGTGCTGCAGCCATCTTACAAACATTAAGTGGGAGTCTGTTCTAAGAAGCCAACTAATAGAAAAGAACAGAACCTGGCTAGAAGAAGAGAAACAGAGACATGAAGTGACAGTTTGAAACACTGCATCTGAAGACATCCCTCACATGCAGACTTCTCAGTAATGTGAGTAGCAAATTCCCTTAAGCTTTTTTGGGTAGAATATTTTGACAGCTGCAATCAAAAGATATAAGCAATGTATAATTTTCCATTTAAATATTTAACAGTATAGCAGTTTGAATTCTAGTGTTTTTATTATCTATGATCTCATAATTATAACGTCCCTGTTTGCTTAACAGGTTCCTAACTGTAAGCCATTGACTACAGTCAGCTAACAAAGGTTCAGCAAAGAAAACTAGCTTTCTAACTTACTATTCAATTATAAAAATAAAATATATTGGAACTCAGGTAAACATATGGCCAATTCAGTATACAAATACTCATGTGTGAGAAATGTAGAACATGCTCACGTTTAAAAGCTGTCTGGTGTTAATTCATACAAACTATGTAGGCCAGAGGAGAAATTTTTCTAAATTGGGAAAACTTTAAGTGTGTATATAGAGGCACTATCACCACACTGAATTAGCAATGACTATTCAGCAATATTAGGGTTTCTCCACTAGAATGCATCCTCTAAGTGAGATCCAAAGAAATCAGAAGATGGAGAGCAAGGTACAGATTAAGAAATGAAATAACACAGAAAGGAGAGAGAGCCCTCATCTTGCCTAGTCTATACACACACACACACACACACACACATCAACTTTATTGAAATATGATTCACATATCATACAATTCTCCATTTTAAGCTGTATAATTCAGTGGTTTTTAGCATATTCATTAAATTATTAAACCACTGCCAAAGCCAATTTTAGAGCATTTTTATCATCTCAAAAACAAGCCCCTTTAACCATTACTACCCATCACTTTCCATCCTCCTTAGCCCTAGACAACCATTAATCTAGATTCTGTCTCTACAGATTTCCCTGTTCTGGACATTCTATATAAATGGAATTATATGTGATGTTTTGTATCTGGCTTCTTTCACTTAGCATAATGTTTTCAAGGTTCATCCATATTGTAGCATGCATCAGTATTTCACTCCTTTTTATAGTCAAATAATATTCCACTCTATGGATAAACCACATTTGTTTATCCAGTCATCAACTGATGGATAATCCTGCCTAGTTTTATACATCACTTCTGATAGCAAGTCCAAATTACTACAATCTGAACATACAGTTATTATTAATAATAAATAAAAACATGCTGGGTATGTGGTTCATGCCTGTAATCCTAGCACTTTGGGAGGCCAAGATGGGCAGATCACTTGAGCCCAGGAGTTTGAGACCAGACTGGGCAACATGACAAAACCCCATCTCTACAAAAACATTACCCAGGCGTAGTGGCATGTGCCTGTACTCCCAGCAACTCAAGGGGCTGAGGTGAGCACATAGACTTAGCCTGGGAGGTAAAGGCTGCAGTTAGTTATGACTGCACCACTGCACTCCAGCCTGGGCAACAGAGCAAGACCCTGTCTCAAAATAATAATAATAATATAATAAAAACAAATATTTGCTAAGTACTTATTATATCCAGTCATAGGAGTTTGTGCTCTATTTGCATTTTCTGATGAAACCTGCCCTAATATTTATAAGTGCTATTATTCTCCTCTTACAGTTGAAAAAACTGAAAACCAAAGGCATAAAAACTTGCCTAAAGTCTCAGAGAAGGAATGAAACATAAATTGAGTCACTGGTAGATGGAGTTCAGGTGGAAGAGGAGGACAGCAATAATACCTCCTCAGCATTCTGCAAATAAGTTATCACATCTGCTCTTTCTTTATTTCCCACACACTTGAATACAGGTACTCGTAACCAGCATGGCCTTAGATAAGACAAAAAACAGGTCTGTGAAACTCTAAAGCCCACATTCTTGCTTTTTTGTTTTGTTTTGTTTTTTTAAGAGACAGGATCTCGCCCTATCACCCAGGCCAGGGTGCACTGGTGCAATCATAGTTCACTGCAGTCTCGAACTCCTGGGCTCAAGTGATCCTCCCACCTCAGTCTCCCGTGTAGCTGGGGCTACATGCCCATGCCACCATACCCAGCTGATTTTTTTTTTTTTTTTTTTTTGGTAGAGACAGAGTCTTACTATATTCAAAATCCTGGCCTCAAGGGATCCTCCCACCTTGGCCTCCCAAAGTGCTACGATTACAGGTATGAGCCACTGCACTTGGCCCTCATTCTTTCTAAGAAAACATACTGCCTTACACCAAATAGGCATTTGTGTCTTTCCAGTTCAAATCTGAAAGTAAACACCATTATTTAGAGCAGGGATTTTTAAACTCAGTGCTATTGACATTTTGGGGGCACATAACTATTGACTGCATTGTAGGATGGCTAGCAGCATCTCTGGCCTTTACCCACTAGATGCCAGTAGCAGCCCCTCAGTGTGACAACCAAAAAAAGCTCCAGACATTGCTAAATGTGCCCTGGGGGACAAAATTACCCCCAGTTGAGAAATAATGATTTAGAACTAACGGTCAACGAACAACAATGCATGGGAAGAAAGGAGATATCAAAGGAATAAAAAAGATGAAGAGAAAAAATGAACAGGTGTTTTTATTTTAGAAAAAAAAACCCCTCTAGTAAAATTTCTGCACTTCTTTCTTCTCTATAAATTCAGAAATAAAACTCTTAGCCAAGCTGTAGATGTTCTAAATATAGCTAAACATATAAAACAGCTGAGTAAGAGTTTTCTTTATTGGCAAGACTTGCAGGTTTGCAGCAATGGAGATTTCAGCACATACCTGGAAAGCATAGTAGTTTATTATTCGCACAGAAGCAAAGTGGTCTACTGCAGTAAGCAATACACCAAATTCAGGTAATATCTACCTTTATGCCTTAACTTCCCCATCTGTTAAGAAAAAAAACAAACCAGGTACAGGGAAAGGCAGAAAAGCAGAAGGGGTGCAATCTGAATTACAGAGATGTCTTCACAAACTAATTTGTTGATTATTAGGATCGTATTGATTGCTCGTGCTCAGGCTTTGATCAGAAACTTGGCAACACCATTATAGTACCAAGTTTGTAAATCTGGAGTAAAATGATGCTCATAAAAATAAGAATAGATAAAAAACAAAGTTCCTATATTCACAGGAACAAAGTTCCTAAACAGCATAATCTCTCTCAGAGAACAACCTAAAATCCAGCTTCATACAGTTTAAATTGATCTGTAGTTTACAATATCATAAGCATTACTGCCATGAGAAACATAGAGAAACCATGATCTTTCTTCAAATGTTTGTATTCAAATCGTAAAATTCGATGTTACTTCCTGAAGCATTAGAAATGTAAAAAAAAAATTACTGACTGATTCTTTCTCTAAAATAAAGATTTAACCATTTTTTACCTGCTGTACCACATAAAAGAGAGACCAATGAAAACCATAAAGCTCAAGTGGTTCTGCTATACTTACTCATTCATACAACAAATTGAGAGCCACAATGTACCACACACAGGGACAGGCTCTACATATACAAGTATTTATTTTCCTATTAATTTCTTTTCCTCAGAACAGAACATGAGATTCACAAGTGGGAGGGCGAGGAAAGGAGATGTCAAAAATAAAAACCTACAACAAAGATCTTACTTAATAGTGAAACTTAAAAACATTAAAGATTAGAAAAAAGACAAGGATGTACACCGATAATATTTCAACTTAACCATGTGCTAGAAACCACAGCCAGTGAAAAAAATTAAACAAGAAGTATAAGGACTAGAAAGGTAGAAATAATTGTGATCATATAGACAAGGGAACATCATTAATAAGGGGGTTTAATAAGATTGCTAGACACAAAATTAGCTGCAACATTTTAGGGGGGAAAACAAAATTATAAAAAATTTTAGGCCGGGCGCGGTGGCTCAAGCCTGTAATCCCAGCACTTTGGGAGGCCGAGATGGGTGGATCATGAGGTCAGGAGATCGAGACCATCCTGGCTAACACGGTGAAACCCCATCTCTACTAAAAATAAAAAAACTAGCCGGGCGAGGTGGCGGGGGCCTGTAGTCCCAGCTACTCGGGAGGCTGAGGCAGGAGAATGGCGTAAACCCGGGAGGCGGAGCTTGCAGTGAGCTGAGATCCGGCCACTGCACTCCAGCCTGGGCGACAGAGCGAGACTCCGTCTCAAAAAAAAAAAAAAAAAAAAAAAAAAAAAAAAAAATTTTATAGTAGCATAAACACTATAAAATAATAAATTTCCTTTTAATGGAGAAAATGAAAAACTACTACTGAAAGATACTTACAAAGACTAAATAAATGGAGAGATTCAATATTGTAAAGATACAAATTCTCAGCAGAGGGATCTACAAATTTAGTGTAACTCCAATAAAAATACCAAGTTCCTGCAGACTTTCTCTAGCAGACTCTAAAGTTTACATTAAAAATCCAAGAGCCTAGAATAGCAAAGTCTCTCCTAAAAAAGAATATGGTGGGAGGTTTGCCCCACTGGCTATCAAGAGTCATTTTTTAAAACTGATAAGGATGGTGTGGTAATGGCACAGGCAAGCAGATCAACAGAACAGAACAGAGAGCCCAGAAACAGGCCACCAGAAATGAAAATTTAGCTTATGCCATAGAGAGTGCTACAAATTACTCAGGAAAAGATAGTTCATTTAACAAATACTGGGTAAATCCGAGATTCATAAAGAAAAAAATAAGCCTTAAGAACCTACCTGATACTACAGACCTAAATAACTTTGGGTGGAATTGAAATGTGAAAACAAAAGAAACAGGAAACTTCAAAAAGACAATACAGAATACCTTTCTGATCTCTGTGTAGAAAATAATTAAGACACAAAAATGCTAGGTGGGCACGTGAATCACGCCTGTAATCTCAGCACTTTGGGAGGCTGAGGTGAGTGGATCACCTGAGGTCAAGAGTTTGAGACCAGCCTGGCCAACATGGTAAGACTCCATCTCTACTAAAAATACAAAATTAGCCAGGCATAGTGGCGCATGCCTGTAATCCCAGCTACTCAGGAGGCAAGGCAAGAGACTCACTTGAATCTCGGAGGCACAGGTTGCAGTGAGCTGAGATTGTGCCACTGCCCTTCAGCTTGTGCGACAAAAGCGAAACTCTGTCTCATTAAAAAAAAAAACACAGACAAAAAACAAAAAACCTGATTACTAAAAAGTGGTAAATTTCATTGTTCTAAATTTAAGAATATATGATAATCATAAGAAACTTTAAGGAAAGCAAAATGACAAGTCAGAAGTGGGAGATGACTGTAATATATACATAACTAATAAAGGAATAGTATGAATATATAAAAAGAAATCCTATTAATCATTAAGAAAAAGACAACTCCAAAGAAAAATGAAAGAAAACATAAATGAGTACTAGAAAAAAGAAAAACCTAAATGGACCACATATAAAAAAATAAGATGCTTAACCTCATTAGTAATCAGAAAGGTTAACTGAAAGTCACAATGAGACACCTTTTACACTTCATGAATGGTAAATTTTTTCAAGACAGGGTCTTGCTCTGCCACCCAGGCTGGAGTGCAGTGGCGTGATCAAAGGTCACTGAACTCTTGAACTCCTGGGCTCAACTGATCCTCCTCCCTCAGCCTCTCAAGTATCTGGCACTGCAGGTGCGCACTACCATACCCAGCTAAATTTTTGTTTTTTTATTTTTTGTAAAGACAAGGTCTCGCTATGTTGCCCAAACTGATCTGGAACTCCTGATTCCAAGCTGTCCTCCCATCTCTCTCTCCGAAAGTGCTGGGATTACAGGCAGGAGCCACATTGCCCAGCCAATTTTCTTTTTTTAAACCCCAAATCAATAGCTAAGTGAACGGCAAATTTTTAAAGTTTACCAATATCAAATGTTGATGAGGATGTGAAACAATAAGGACTTTCATACACTACTGCTGAGAGTATAAATTGGTAAAATCATTTTGGCACACAGCTTGGAATTGCCTGATAAAACTGAACATGAAAATGCCCTATAAACCAGCTTACATAAACTAGATATACACATGCACCGCAAGACAAAAAACACTAGAAATAATCTGAACGGCTATAAATAGAAGAATGAATAAATAGACTGTGGTCTATTCTTACAGTGGCAGACTGCATGTCAGTCAATATGAATAAACTCTAGCTACAAACATCACCATGGGTGAGTCAATAAAATATAATATACTGTGCAAAAAAAGAAAAATCTCTCATACAGAAGTGCATACAGTATGATTCTCTTAGGATGTCCTAAAGCAGACAAAAATAAATAAATATATTCAGGGATATCTACAGAGAGTGTGTAACAATAAAGAAATGCAAGGGAGCTATTCACAAAAAATTCAAGATTATGGTTACTCCTGAAGGGAAAAGTGGAATGAAATGGGAGAGGAATGTCATAAAGCTTATATGGTATTTTTATAATGTTTTATTTCCTAAGCTGTGTGGTAGGTAATGAAGTAGTCACTTGATTATTGCTAACATAGCATTTGGAATATATATTTCACAATAAATTTTAAAAGTAAAAGAAAATGGAAAAAACAATTCAGAAGCAATGAAAAATATATATAAGATCCAGAAATAATTAGAACAATTATCAAGTGTTACCATGTGTCAGGAATTATTCTAAGAGCTTTATATATATTATTTCATTTATTCACTGTAATAATAATATGAGATAGTTCCATTATTTTCCTCATCATTCTGACAAGAAAGCCAACTCATAAAAAGCTTAAGTAACTTGTCCAATGTCATACAATTAAGCAGCTTTGGCTGACTGAGTGCAAAGTCTGCATTCTGCTTGCTTATCCACAATGTAAGAGTATGCATTTCTTAACAGAAATAGAATAGGCCTAGGAAATGTACATAAACCATTTTAAAAATGTGAAATAACACATAAAAGATAAGCAAATAAAGAGATAAATAAAATCATAAGAAAATAAACGGAAATCTCTCATCTATATCCCTATTTTAAAAGTTGAGTTTCTACAAATTTAATAGAATTGTCATCAAAATTCTAATGGAATTTTCTGGAGGATGAGCACACACGAAGATATCTCACAAAAGTAAGTATATGCATGAGAATAGCCAAAATAATATCAAAAAATGTCAGGCGTGTTGGTTCATGCCTGTAATCCTAGCACTTCAGGACACCGAGGCAGGCAGATTACTTGAGGTCAGCAGTCCAGCACCAGCCTGGCCAACATGACGAAACCCTGTCTCTACTAAAAATACAAAAATTAGCGGGGTGTGGTGGTGCATGCCTGTAATCCCAGCTACTTGGGAGGCTGAGGCAGGAGAACTGTCTGAACCTGGGAGGTGGAGGTTGCAATGAGCTGAGATAGCACCACTGCACTCCAGTCTGGGCGACAGAGCAAGACTCCATGTCGAAACAAACAAACAAACACCCCCCAAAAAAATAATATCAAAAAAAAAAATACTGGAGTCACTCACAATGCTAAGTATTAAACATATTATAAAGTCACTATGATAAAAACAATATGGTATAAATGAAAAAAGGCAGAAAGATGAAGCAGAAAACTAAGTTCAGAAACTAACATAAGTACATACAGTATACTACATGAAAATAAAAGCATTTAAATTTACAGGGAAAAAAATCTGTTACTTAATGAATGGTGTTGTGACAAACAAACCTAAACAAATTAAGTTAAAATGTTTTCAAACTGACAACAATTTAACAGTAAAAGTAAAATGATAAAAATACTGAAAGTAGATACAAAGATCTCAATTTATTGTATATTTATATAATTTGAGGGAAGGAAAATCTTAGAAAACATGTTATCAAAAGCAGAAATAACAAACTTACAAAATGGAACACAGAAAAATAAATTACAGGATATAAAGAGACTGACAAATAAAATGCTATAAACTGAGGAAGAATATTTGACACAGAAGAGCTAACATCCTTTGTTAAAAAAAAGTCCCAAAGTCAATAGCAAAAAAAAAATCCACTAATAGAAAAATACACAATTCACAGAATAACAAATATACATGGCAATAAGAAAAATACCTCCATTTTACTAGTAATTCAAAAACGGAAATATTAATTATTTAATTATTTAAATATTAAACAATGATATATCACAGTTTTTCAAATTACTAAATACTCAGAGCTGTCAAAAGTGCAAAAAAAAGGCAGCTGAATTTCTGGTCATAGTCATTAAATGGTAAAATCTTGGGAATTTGGCAATACATATTGGAAAAGTTTAAAATGTGCATAGCATTTCTAGTAATTCCACCTCTGAACAACTATGGTAAAACATTTAATCATTTAAAATTTAAACATCACAGTTATCTAATATTTAAATTTCAAAATAATTGATATAATTAAAAATAGGATAAAATACATCCACATAATGAGATACTGTGCATCATTAAACATAATATCACAGAATAATTGTTTTCACTACTTCAAATATTTGCTGAGTACCTATCATTGCCAGACACTGATTTTGGAACTGGGAATATAATAGTTTGTAAGAAAAATAAGGTCCTTACCTTCAAGAAGTTCATAAATGCAAATAAATGTTAAGATAATTTCAGATAGTGATTAAGGCAATAAAAATTATGAGGGTAAAATATGTTTAACAAACAGGGTACTCATGTTAAGAATAAGGAAAAAATGTAATTGAAAAGGAATAAACAAAGGCTTTCAATGCCCTGGAAAATATATAGAAATATCACCTGTCTTAACAGAGGAGTGCCCACTTTTTGTTATATTATTTATGTCTTGATGTCTGAAATATTTCATATTATGCTCAGTGGAAACAACTGCTTAGATTATTTGATCTTTCTCAACTTGGTTTCCACATCTGTAAATCAGGGATAATAACTGCATCTACCTGCTAGAATTGTTTTGAGGTACATCAAGTATTCACAAAAAAAACTTTTCCAAGAGTTATACCAGGGGGTACCTACGATTTTCTGCAAGGTCACAAACTTTCGACTAACAGCTAAGTTTCTAAGGTAAGAATATACAGTTGAAAGAAATGTACAATACATTAAGTATACAACTTACAAATGTCAGTAAAATATCACAATTTGCTTATATATATATATACACACACACATACACATACATTTTATTTATATATATAAACAAAAATAAATGCTGAGATTTATAAGCCATGCTCAATAATTTCTTTAGGCTGTTGGTTTTGATCTTTAGCGTAAGTAACTATCATACGGTAGTGTATTGTTCTAACCTGTCTAGTAATGAGGCCAAGAAAATTGATTTAATCCCCTGAACATGCCAGTTAGCTTAGCTCTCTTCTAATTTTAAAATATGTACCCATCATTGTATCTACAGTGGTAAGATCTAACACTGCCTTAAAACCATATAAAGAAAACAAGTACAACATAATAATCATATCATTATACAGATAACACGATCTAAATCATTAAAATCTGAATGATAAAGGTTTCCTTACCTCGGTCCATTACTGTCTTTTCTCCTGGTTGAACAGTTGCCTTGCTCAGCTTTGTTTCGCTGATCCGTGAACTCATTTGCAGTCCTATCTACAACTTCTCCAGCATCAAGTGCTCTGTGTAGTCGATAGTTGACCATCTTCAGAACAATGAAGACAGCAGCTATCACAGGACAATAAACTGCTACTATAATCATGGAAGAAGGAAGGGCCTTTAAGAGAAGGAAAATAAGGAAATACATTTTAAAATATTTTCTATTGTATTCAATTAGAGAAATCTGTATCTGAAATAATAAACACATTTACACACAAAGCAACAACTATGTTACTAGCACTAAGCTGCAAAAGTACTGATACAATTTCACTGCCCAATGCAGTGAAAAGACACTAGCTACATGTGGCTACTGAGTACTTGAGATATGGCTAGTTTGAACTGAGATGCAAAGTGAGAATAAACACTGTATTTCAAAGATTCAATATAAAAAAAATGTAAAATATCTCAATTTTTATGTTGATTACATGTTGAAATAATACTTAGATTATACTGGTCAAATAAAACATTATTAAAATTAATTTCATGTGTTTCTTTTTACTTAATGTGGCTACTAGAAAATGTTAAATTACATATATGGCTTGCCTGCATTACATTTCCACTGGACAGCACAGGTATACAGTCCATGCCAAAAGCCTTACCATACACTTGGAGAACAAAGGTATCACATTACAGCATATGTGAATAAATCCAGGTTGTGATTCATATATAATGCCTGTTTATGGACTCTGTGCAACCATTTTTTAGGATACATTCTTTGTATTCCCAAAAATTGGAAGTTAAAACAGTCATGAGAATGGCCTTAGAACTCTGACTGTAAAACTGGGTAAGATACGGAAGACATGCAAAATCCAGGTGGGTTTTATTTTAAAATAGTTAAACATGTAAAATACTTAAAAATTGTAGCCTGCCAAACAAAAAGAATAAAAGACCACAAACAGAATCAAGTAACAGATTAACTGAAATAAGTCAGCCAAACATCCTGGGTGGGGGGCTGAAGGCCCATCACACAGGAGGATTCAGTGATGGGAAATGTGAGTCCATGGGTGGCAGGCCTAGAGACCAGCTCACTGGGAAGGCAAGGCCTAGAGTCACTGTTGGGAGAGGTAATACAACTAGGCTCAACTTACCCCAATTTCATGAGAATAATCACCCAGACATCTATAGCTCTAGACCCCACATGCTTTCACAAGATTCAATCTTAGTTATCTGAGAACATGACCCCAAATTGACTTTAAAAGAGTAACCTCTAGCCAGGCATGGTGGCAAGCACCTGTAATACCAGCTACTCAGGAGGCTGAGGCAGGAGAATTACTTAAACGTGGGAGGTGGAGGTTCTTGGAGTGAGCCAAGATCATGCCACTGCACTCCAGCCTGCAACTCCATTTCAGAAAAAACAAAAGAAGAAGAAGGAGAAGGAGAAGGAGAAGAAGAAGAAGAAGAGTAACCTCAAATCACTTGAGACAAAAATAAAACGGTCTTGATGAGCCAGGCAGGTTTAGAATACAGATATGATCAAAGTTCCTTTAAAAAAAAAAAAAAGTGTCTGAGAGGGAAAGAGTGTGGGTTGAAATTAGGAGAGAAAAACATAAAGTCCACAAAGTAATACTTTTGTGTTGAGTGTGGGCATAATAGGTATATATTAAATATTTGGCATTTTTAAATACTTGGATTAAGAAGTCCTGCATATTAATGTATCTAAAAAATTAAACTTGTGATTCCAATTTAAAATGTTACTGAATAACTTGTTTGGGCTTATAATTTTAAGTTGGGAAACACATTTAGAAGTTTACAAAATCCATAAATATCAGATTTGGAAGAGTTGAGTACTTGTATGATATTGTGAAATATGTATTTAGTCTTCATCCCCATTTTCTGGCATAAACTCTTAAAATCCTTGGAATCCCCAAACTGGTAAGTGTCTTTTTGTTCACTATTAGCTTGACTGGTGCCTGGAGGCTCCTGGATAGCCTCAGGAGCCAGGGCTGGTTTCCAGGGGAACCAACCTCCTGATTAGAGGGTTGGACTGAAGTCCCAACTCTCAACCTCCAGGGAGGGAAGAGGGGCTGTAGGATGAGTTGATCACTGTATTAGTCCACTCTCATGCTGCTATGAAGAAATACCCAAGACTGGGTAATTTATAAAGAAAAGAGGTTTCATTGACTCACAGTTCCACATGGCTGGGAAGCCCTCAGGAAACTTACAATCATGGCAGAAGGCACCTCTTCACAGGGCAGCAGGAGAGAAAAGTGAATACTAAGTGAAGGGGGAAGCCCCTTATAAAACCATCAGATCTCATGAGAACTCACTGATTATCACGAGAACTGAATGGGAGAAATGCCCCCATGATTCAATTATCTCCACCAGGTCCTACCCTAGACACATGGGGATTATCACAATTCAAGGCGAGATTTGGGTGCGGACACAGAGCCAAGCCCATCATTTCACCCTGGCCCCTCCCAAATCTCACATCCTCACATTTCAAAACACAATCACGTGCTTCCAACAGTCCCCCAAAGTCTTAACTCATTCCAGCATTAACTCAAAAGTCCAAGTCCAAAGTCTCATCTGAGACAAGGCAAGTCCCTTCCACCTATGAGTCTGTAACATCAAAAGCAAGTTAGTTACTTCCTAGATACAATGAGGTACAGGCACTGGGCAAATACACTCATTCCAAATGGGAAAAATTGGCCAAAAGAAAGGGACTACAGGCCCCATACAAGTCCGAAATCCAGCAGGGAAGTCAAATCTCAAAGCTCTAAAATGATCTCCTTTGACTCCATGTCTCACATCCAGGTCACTGATGTAAGACGTGGGCTCCCATGGCCTTGGACAGCTCTATCCCTGTGGCTCTGCAGGGTACAGCTCCCCTCCTGGCTGGCTCATGGGCTGGCATTGACTGTCTGTGGCTTTTCCAGGCACATGATGCAAGCTGTTGGATCTACCATTCTGGGGAATGGAGGACAGTGACCCTCTTCTCACAGCTCTGGTAAGCAGTGCCCAAAGGGGACTCTGTATGGGGGTGGAGGTCCAATCCCACATTTCCTTTCCACAGTGCCTTAGCAGAGGTTTTCCATGAGGGCTCCACCACTGCAGCAGACTTCTACCTGGACATCTGGGCATTTCCATACATCCTCTGAAATCTAGGCAAAGATTCCCAAACCTCAATTCTTAGCTTCTGTGCACCCACAGGCCCAACACCACATGTAAGGCAGCAAGGCTTGATGCTTACACCCTCTGAAGCAACAGCCTGAGCTGTACATTGGCCCCTTTTAACCACAGCTGGGATGCAGGATACCAAGTCCAGAGGTGCACAAAGCAGCAAGTCCCTGGGCCTCACCCAAGAAATCATTTTTTCCTTCTAGGCCTCTGAGTTCGTGATGGGAGGGGCTGCCGTGAAGATTTCTGACATGCACTGGAGACATTTTCCCCATTGTCTTGGTGATTAACATTTGGCTCCTCGTTGCTTATGCAAATTTATGCAGCCCTCTTGAATTCCTCCCCAGAAAATGGAGTTGTGTTTTCTATTGCATCATCAGGCTGTAAATTTTCCAAACTTTTATGCTCTGTCACCTCTTGACTGCTTTGCTGCTTAGAAACTTCTTCCACCAGATACCCTACATCATTTCTCTCAAGTTCAAATTTCCACAGATCTCTAGAACAGGAGCAAAATGCCGCCAGTCTCCTTGCTAATAAAGCATAGCAAGAGTCACCTTTATTCCAGTCCCTAATAAGTTCCGCATGTCCATCTAAGACCACCTCGGCCTAGACTTCATTGTCCGTATCACCATCAGTATTTTGGTCAAAGCCATTCAACAAGCATCTAGGAAGTTCCAAACTTTCCTACATCTTCCTGTCTTCTTCTGAGCATTCCAAACTGTTCTAACTTTTGCCTGTTACCCAGTTCCAAAGTCACTTCCACATTTTTTAGTATCTTTACAGCAGTGCCCCATTAGCTGGTACCAATTTAGTGTATTAATCCATTTTCATGCTGCTATGAAGAAACACCTGAGACTGGGTAATTTATAAGGAAAAGAGGTTTAACTGACTCACAATTCTGTATGAATGGGGAGGCCTCACAAAACTTAACAATCATGGCGAAAGGCACCTCTTCACAGGCAGCAGGAGAGAGAAATGAGTACCCAGTGAAGGGGGAAGCCACTTATAAAACCATCAGATCTGGTGAGAACTAACTCACTATCTTAAGAACAGCATGGCCGGGCACGGTGGCTCAAGCCTGTAATCCCAGCACTTTGGGAGGCCGAGGCGGGTGGATCACGAGGTCAGGAGATCGAGACCATCCCTGGCTAACATGGTGAAACCCCATCTCTACTAAAAATACAAAACACTAGCCGGGCGTGGTGGCGGGCGCCTGTAGTCCCAGCTACTCGGGAGGCTGAGGCAGGAGAATGGTGTGAACCCAGGAGGCGGAGCTTGCAGTGAGCCGAGATTGCGCCACTGCACCCCAGCCTGGGCGACACAGCGAGACTCCGTCTCAAAAAAAAAAAAAAAAAAAAAAAAAAAAAAAAGAACAGCATGGGGAAAACCACCCCCATGATTCAATTATCTCCACCTGGTCCTACAGCTGATACGTGGGGATTATCACAATTCAACGTGAGATTTGGGTGGGGACACAAAACCAAACCATATCAATCACCAAATGATGTAATCGATCATGACTACATAATGAAGCTTCTATAAAAACCCAAAAGGCTTGGATTCAGGAGCTTCATGATACCTAACACACACAGGATTCTGGAGGGTGGCATGCCTAGAGACAGCATGGAAGCTCCAGGGCCCTTCCCACATGCCTTGCCTCGTGCTACTTTTCATTTGTATCCTTTGTATTAATAATATCTCCAGGTAGACAGTATCAGAATTGAATTGAGTTGGAGGATACCCAGCTGGCGTCTGATGAAGCACCTGCTGCAGAAATTGGTTGACTGCTTGGTATGCGGGGACACCCCCACACATCTGCTGTCAGAAGTGTTCTGTGCTGTGATAGTATACTAGGAGAACAGAGTTTGTTTTTTCTATAGCCTCTCAACTTGCAAACATTTGTCAGATAATTTAAATCCTTAAAAATGAATAATAAATTTACAAAGGTCTTGAGTTATTTAAAAAAGCCTTTTTAAGTTATTTTTAAAATATGTTAGATCTGTAAAGAGTTGAGTTTAAAATTCTTAGTTTTAAGATGGCTGAATAGGAACAGCTTCAGCCTACAGCTCCCAGCATGAGTGATGCAGAAGATGGGTGATTTCTGCATTTCCAACAGAGTTACCGAGTTCAACTCACTGGGGCTTGTCGGACAGCGGGTACAGCTCACGGAGTGTGAGCCCAAGCAGGGCAGGGCATCGCCTCACCTGGGAAGTGCAAGGGTTCAAAGAATTCCCTTTCCTAGCCAAGGGAAGCTGTGACAGATGGTACTTGGAAAATCGGGACACTCTCACCCTAATACTGAGCTTTTCCAACGGTCTTAGCAAACGGCACACCAGGAGATTATATCCCACACCTGGTTCAGAGGTTTGGACGCCCACAGAGCCTCACTCACTGCTAGCACAGCAGTCTGAGATTGAACTGCAAGGCGGTAGTGAGGCTGGGGGAGGGGCGTCCGCCATTGCTGAGGCTTGAGTAGATAAACAAAGCAGCCGGGAAGCTCCAACTTGGTGGAGCCCACGGCAGCTCAAGAAGGCCTGCCTGCATCTATAGACTCCACCTCTGGGGGCAGGGCATAGTGGAACAAAAGGCAGCAGAAATTTCTGCAGACTTAAACGTCCCTGTCTGATAGCTTTGCAGAGAGTAGTGGTTCTTCCAACACGGAGTCTGAGATGTGAGAACAGAAAGACTGCTTCCTCAAGTGGGTCCCTGACCCCTGAGTAGCCTAACTGGCAGACACCTCACAGTATGAGCCGACTGACACTTCATACAGCCGGGTGCCCCTCTGAGACGAAGCTTCCAGAGGAACAATCAGGCAGCAACAAATACCGTTCTGCAATATTTGCTGTTCTGCAGCCTCTGCTGGTGACACCCAGGCAAACAGGGTCTGGAGTGGACCTCCAGCAAACTCCAACAGACCTGCAGCTGAGGGTCCTGACTGTTAGAAGGAAAACTAACAAACAGAACGGATATCCACACCAAAATCCCATTGTACATCACCATCATCCAAGACCAAAGGTAGACAAAGCCACAAAGATAGTGAGAAAGCAGAGCAGAAAAGCTCAAAATCCTAAAAATCAGAGTTCCTCTTCTCCTCCAAAGGAACCCAGCTCCTCGTCAGCAACAGAATAAAGCTGGACGGAGAATGACTTTGACAAGTTGAGAGAAGAAGGCTTCAGATGATTGGTAATAACAAACATCTTCCAGCAAAAGGAGGATGTTTGAACCCATCACGAAGAAGCTAAAAACCTTGAAAAAAGATTACACAAATGGCTAACTAGAATAAAGTGTAGAGAAGACCTCAAATGACCTGAGGGAGCTGAAAACCATGGCACAAGAACTATGTGACACATGCACAAGCTTCAGTAGCCGATTCCATCAAGTGGAAGAAGGAGTATCAGTGACTGAAGATCAAATGAATGAAATCAACCAAGAAGAGAAGTTTAGAGAAAAAAGAGTAAAAAGAAACGAACAAAGCCTCCAAGAAATATGGGACTATGTGAAAAAACCAAATCTACGTCTGATTGGTATACCTGAAAGTGATGGGGACAATCAAACCAAGTTGGAAAACACTCTTCAGGATATTATCCAGGAGAACTTCCCCAACCTAGCAAGGCAGGCCAACATTCAAATTCAGGAAATACAGAGAATGCCACAAAGATACTCCTTGAGAAGAGCAACTCCGAGACACATAATTGTCAGATTCACCAAAGTTGAAATGAAGGAAAAAATGTTAAGGGAAGCCAGAGAGAAAGGTCGGGTTACCCACAAAGGGAAGCCCCATCAGACTACCAACGGATTTCTCTGCAGAAACTCTACAAGCCAGAAGAGAGTGGAGACCAATATTCAACATTCTTAAAGAAAAGAATTTTCAACCCAGAATTGCATATCCAGCCAAACTAAGCTTCATAAGTGAAGGAGAAATAAAACACAAACAAGCAAATGCTGAGAGATTTTGTCACCACCAGGCCTGCCCTACAAGAGCTCCTGAAGGAAGCACTAAACATGGAAAGGAACAACTGGTACCAGCCACTGCAAAAACACGCCAAATTGTAAAGACTGTCAATTCTAGGAAGAAACTGCATCAACTAACAGGCAAAATAACCAGCTAGCATCATAATGACAGGATCAAACTCACACATAACAATATTAACCTTAAAGGTAAATGGGGAGCTTGCAGTGAGCTGAGATCCGGCCACTGCACTCCAGCCTGGGTGACAGAGCCAGACTCCGTCTCAAAAAAAAAAAAAAAAAAAAAGTAAATGGGCTAAATGCTCCAATTAAAAGACATAGACTGGCAAATTGGATAGAGTCAAGAACCATCAGTGTGCTGTATTCAGGAGACCCATCTCACGTGCAGAGACACACATAGGCTCAAAATAAAGGGATGGAGGAAGATCTACTAAGCAAATGGAAAACAAAAAAAAGGAGGGTTTGCAATCCTAGTCTCTGATAAAAACAGACTTTAAACCAACAAAGATCAAAACAGACAAAGAAGGCCATTACATAATGGTAAAGGGATCAATTCAACAAGAAGAGCTAGCTAGCCTAAATATACATGCACCCAATACAGGAGCACCCAGATTCACAAAGCAAGTCCTTAGAGACCTACAAAGAGACTTAGACTCCCACACAATAATAATGGGAGACTTTAACACCCCACTGTCAACATTAGACAGATGAATGAGAGAGAAAGTCAACAAGGATATCCAGGAATTGAACTCAGCTCTGCATTAATCGGACCTAAAAGACATCTACAGAACTCTCCACCACAACTCAACAGAATATACATTCTTCTCAGCACCACATCACACTTATCCCAAAATTGACAACATAGTTGGAAGTAAAGCACTCCGCAGCAAATGTAAAAGAACAGAAATTATAACAAACTGTCTCTCAGATCACAGTGCAATCAAACTAGAACTCAGGATTAACAAACTCACTCAAAACCGCACAACTACATGGAAACTGAACAACCTGCTCCTGAATGACTACTGGGTACCTAACGAAATGAAGGCAGAAATAAAGATGTTCTTTGAAACCACTGAGAACAAAGATAACAACATACCAGAAACTGTGGGACACATTTAAAGCAGTGTGTAGAGGGAAATTTATAGCACTAAATGCCCACAAGAGAAAGCAGGAAAGATCTAAAATCGACACCCTAACATCACAATTAAAAGAACTAGAGAAGCAAGAGCAAACATATTCGAAAGCTAGCAGAAGGCTAGAAATAACTAAGATCAGAGCAGAACTGAAGGAGATAGAGACACAAAAAACCTTTCAAAAAATCAATGAATCCAGGAGCTGGTTTTTTGAAAAGATCAACAAAATTGATAGACCGCTAGCAAGACTAAGAAGAAAAGAGAGAAGAACCAAATAGATGCAATAAAAAATGATAAAGGGGATATTACCACCAATCTCACAGAAATACAAACAACCATCAGAGAATACTATAAACACCTCTATGCAAATAAACTAGAAAATCTAGAAGAAATGGATGAATTCCTGGACACATACACCCTCCCAAGACTAAACCGGGAAGAAGCTGAATCCCTGAATAGACCAATAACAGGCTCTGAAATTGAGGCAATAATTAATAACCTACCAACCAAAAAAAGTCCAGGACCAGACGGATTCACAGCCGAATTCTACCAGAGGTACAAAGAGGAGCTGGTACCATTCCTTCTGAAACTATTCCAAACAATAAAAAAAGAGGGAATCCTCCCTATCTCATTTTATGAGGCCAGCATCAACCTGATACCAAAGCCTGGCAGAGACACAACAAAAAAAGAGAATTTTAGACCAATATCCCTGATGAACATCGATGCAAAAATCCTCAATAAAATACTGGCAAACCAAATCCAGCAGCACATCAAAAACCTTATCCACCACCATCAAGTTGGCTTCATCCCTGGGATGCAAGGCTGGTTCAACATACACAAAACAATAAACGTAATCCATCATATAAACAGAACCAAAGACAAAAACTACATGATTATCTCAATAAATGCAGAAAAGGCCTTTGACAGAATTCAACAGCCCTTCATGCTAAAATCTCTCAATAAATTCGGTATTCATGGAACGTATCTCAAAATAATAAGAGCTATTTATGACAAATCCACAGCCAACGTCATACTGAATGGGCAAAAACTGGAAGCATTCCCTTTGAAAACTGGCACAAGACAGGGATGCCCTCTCTTACCACTCCTATTCAACACAGTGTTGGAAGTTCTGGCCAGGGCAATCAGGCAGGAGAAAGAAATAAAGGATATTCAACTAGGAAGAGAGGAAGTCAGATTGTCCCTGTTCGCAGATGACATGATTGCATATTTAGAAAACCCCATCGTCTCAGCCCCAAATCTCCTTAAGCTGATAAGTAACTTCAGCAAAGTCTCAGGATACAAAATCAATGTGCAAAAATCACAAGCATTCCTATACACCAATAACAGACAGAGAGCCAAATCATGAGTGAACTCCCATTCGCAATTGCTTCAAAGAGAATAAAATACCTAGGAATCCAACTTACAAGGGATGTGAAGGACCTCTTCAAGGAGAACTACAAACCACTGCTCAACGAAATAAAAGAGGACACAAACAAATGGAAGAACATTCCATGTTCATGGATAGGAGGAATCAATATCGTGAAAATGGTGACCAAAGTAATTTATAGATTCAATGCCATCCCCATCAAGCTACCAATGACTTTCTTCACAGAATTGGAAAAGCCTACAACATTCATATAGAACCAAAAAGAACCCGCATTGCCAAGACAATCCTAAGCCAAAAGAACAAAGCTGGAGGCATCACACTACCTGACTTCAAACGATACTACAAGGCTACAGTAACCACAACAGCATGGTACTGGTACCAAAACAGAGATATAGACCAATGGAACAGAACAGAGTCCTCAGAAATAATACCACACATCTACAACCATCTGATCTTTGACAAACTTGACAAAAACAACAAATGGGGAAAGGATTCCCTATTTAATAAATGGTGCTGGGAAAACTGGCTAGCCATAAGTAGAAAGCTGAAACTGGATCCCTTCCTTACACCTTATAAAAAAATTAATTCAAGATGGATTAAAGATTTAAATGTTAGACCTAAAACCATAAAAACCCTAAAAGAAACTTAGGCGATACCATTCAGGACATAGGCATGAGCAAGGACTTCATGACTACAACACCAAAAGCAATGGCAACAAAAGCCAAAATTGACAAATGGGACCTAATTAAACTAAAGAGCTTCTGAATGGCAAAAGAAACTACCATCAGAGTGAACATGCAACCTACAGAATGGGAGAAAATTTTTACAATCTACCCATCTGATACAGGGCTAATATCCAGAATCTACAAAGAACTTAAACAAATTTACAAGAAAAAATCAACCCCATCAAAAAGTGGGCAAAGGATATGAACAGACACTTCTCGAAAGAAGATATTTATGCAGCCAACAGACACATGAAAAAATGCTCATCATCACTGGCCACTAGAGAATTGCAAGTCAAAACCACAATGAGATACTATCTCACGTCAGTTAGAATGGTGATCAGTAAAAAGTCAGAAAACAACAGATGCTGGAGAGGATGTGGAGAAATAGGAACACTTTTACACTGTTGGTGGGACTATAACCTAGTTCGACCATTGTGGAAGACAGTGTGGTGATTCCTCAAGGATCTAGAACTAGAAATACCATTTGATCCAGCCATCCCATTACTGGGTATATACCCAAAGGATTATAAGTCATGGTGCTATAAAGACACATGCACACGTATGTTTATTGCAGCACTATTCATAATAGCAAAGACTTGGAACCAACTCAAATATCCATCAATGATAGACTAGATAAAGAAAATGTGGCACATATACACCATGGAATACTATGCAGCCATAAAAAAGGATGAGTTCATGTCCTTTGTTGGGACATGAATGAAGCTGGAAACCATCATTCTGAGAAAATTGTCGCAAGGACAGAAAACCAAACACCGCATGTTCTCACTCATAGGTGGGAACTGAACAATGAGAACACTTGGACAACAGGGCAGGGAACATCACACACTGGGGCCTGTCGTCAGGTAGGGGAAGCAGCGAGGGATAGCATTAGGAGATATACCTAAATGGTGAGTTAATGGGTACGGCACACCAACATGGCACATGTATACATATGTAACAAACCTGCACTTTGTGTACACATATCCTGGAACTTAAAGTATAATAAAAAAAAATAAAAAATAAAATTCCAGTTGTTTAATTTAAAGCTTTAAAAATCTAATATTCATTATGAAAAAGTACTCTGAATAATCTTTTCTGAGCAAAATGGCCACTCTCAAACACACAACACAAACTGCTTTGATACATATAAACACATATACATTTCAGAGAATTTACAAAAACTGTGTGACACTGGCTTCCATCTGAAATATCTGTCATAAAAAACAGAATTCCTGGAAATTATTTAGTTCAATACTCTCATTTCCAGACAGGAATTTGAATGATTTAGCCAAGATCACCCATCTTGATATCAATATTATACGAGGTTTCTTATGCCTATTTCAGTGCCCATTTTGCTATATACCACACTGCCAATTCCATTTTCAAATGTAAAATGTCGAAAAATAAGAGTTCCATTGTAATTCACTGTAGTCCACATTAAGATAAAAATGATTCATATTAATTAAGTGGATAGAAAGGCAACAACCCCGACATTATTACTCAGTGTTAGACAAATTCATTGAAAATATTAATGGCTCTGCCAAATGGGAAAAGATAAAAGAGTACTTAACACTGAATGGTCTACAGGATCTGCCTCTACAAAAAGAGTCAAAGATTATGGATGCTTAAAACAGATCTAAATAAACTCTCTCCTCCTCCTATTATATTGCTAACAGCAGTGGCCAACTGGGTGTCAAAAACACACCGAACTGTGCAAGATGTACATATTAAGTGTAGAACTTCCTTTTAAAAATAGGGACAGTGTCTCGCTATGTTGCCCAGACTGTTCTTAAACTCTTGGCCTCAAGTGATTCTCCCACCTCAGCCTTGCAAAGTGCTGGGATTACAGGCGTGAGACACTGTGCCCAGCTCAGAATTTCTTTTTTAAGAGCACTGAACAGTGAAAAGACTTAGAACAAAATAAAAATTTAGGTGACCATTACATACTGGAAACCAGTACCTGATGAACAATACTTGCATTTTCTATTCAAATTACAAAAGTTATTTTCCACTATCTGATTGAAAAGCATAAGCCCTGTCAGTGATTATTCTTGAGGTTTCTGGGTGACAAAGGCCAGCTGTGCTGTAACAGTTTAACCTTTCCCAAAGGGGGTAAAAGTGCATAGACACACACTGGTCTGTCTGGTGACTTAAACTTATTCTCTATTCTACTTGGATTACTTTACTGGACTCTCACCTGATTCTAGAGCAGCTGATAATATTACCAGCAGATCATAATAGATCATAAACCCTTCCTGTAATTGTGATTCACATTGTCATGCAACCTATCTGCAGAACGTTTTCATTTTACAAAACTGAAACCCTCTATCTATTAAACAACAACTTCCTTTCCCCATCCCCTGACAACCACCATCTACTTTGTGTTTCTATAAATTTGACTACTTTAATGTTTTATTTTTTCAAGCCCAAGGCAAGCAAGAAGTTCTGGGAAAGTCTGGAACTTCCTAGAGACTTGAGTAATTTTAATGTGAATATTCTTAACACTGACACTACTGAAGAGTACACTTAAAAATGGTTAAAATGTCTGTACCCAGTGGTTATGACTGTAATCCCAGCTATTCACAGGAGGCTGAGCGGGGAGGATCAATTGAGCCCAGGAGTTCAAGTCTAGCCCAGGCAACATAGTGAGACCCTGTCTCTGAAAAAAATATTTTTTAAATGGTTAAGATAATAAACTTTATATTAAGTGTTTTTTACCACAATTTTTTTAAGCTAGATGGATAAATATTTCACTTTGTTTTCTCTCCAGTAAGGAAAGAAAACGAAATGTTGAGAAACAAGCTAGGAAACCGAGCCATTTATCCCACAGTTTAGTCTTCTTAAACTCTGATAGCTTATCCTTAACACTAAAAATTGCGCAATTTCATCCAGGAATGATAGGTTCAAGCTATTCAAGATGCCAAATACATTTCTGATAGGACTCTTGAAAATGCCACTTGGCATCACAGAAATGGTCATACCAGAATTATCACAGTCATTAGGTAACCTTATTATTTCATTTAAAAATGCAAGTGAATAATTTTCCCCTATGGCTACCACTTTGCATGGTAAAAGTGCAATCTTTTATACATACTCCTTTCCTTGTGCGGCAATGTAAAGGCTTTGTTTTAGATTAATAACTTTCATTATCTCCTTCACCACTGGCTCAAGATCTGGAAGCACACTGTAGCCAAAGACTGCTTCCTTAATACACGTGTAGTTGTTCTCCATCAGAATGAATTTCAATGCATCTTTTCCAGTCTATGTTACAAAGTGATTATCAATTAAGTCTAACACTTAATGTCAACTAACTTCTAATACTTAGTGATTATGATGTGCAAGGTACATTTTTAAGTGCTTTAAGTATACTAACTCACTTAGCCTTCACAATCACCTCATGGCTCTATTATTCTTCCCATTTTCAAGATAGGGAAGCTAAGGCACAAAACCAGACATTAGAGAGCAGTTTGGCTACACAGTCAGGAGTCAGCAAACTTTTCTCTTAGGGCCAAACAACATACACTTCGGTTTGTAGATGATCTGTTGTAACTACTCAACTCTACTGTTATAGCGTAAAAGAAGCCATAGATATATAAATAAATGAACATACTATGTTCCAATAAAACCTTATTTATAGACATAAATCCAAATTTCATATAATTCTCACACATCACAAAATACTACTTCTGTTGAATTTTTTTTCAAGCATTAAAAATGTAAAAATAATTCTTAGCTAATGGGGCATACAAAAACCTCCATGGGCCACAGTTTGCTGATCTCTACTCTAAATGAAAAATTCTTTTCTTCTCTAACCAACAACCCGAACAAAAGGTCATCAAGCTCCTCTCCTTCATACACGCCAACTACAAATCTATCACTGCCAACACCACCAGTTTCTTCCAACAGTAAAGCAAACTAGCTGCTAGTAAACATAGGCCAGTAATTGCTCTTTCATAATGTATGAAATCAAGGCACATTCATCGTGGCATTTAGTAACAAAAGTAACAAAATTCTGAAAACAGCTCCTCTAGCTTGCTCTCCAAGCAAAATAATTATAATTATTTTTTTAAGTAGTTTTACAATTTTGGATTATACCTTTATGTTTTTTGGTGTCTTCCCCCTCAGTCAGAAAATGTCAGTTTACACTAGAAAACAATGGTTTAGGATTACTGTAAAAAATGCAATTGGTTCCATAAAAATCCCTAGAAAAATAATAAAAACTTCAATAGACATGTCACTATTTGACATAAAAGATAACTTACTAGGGACTAGGAACAAAGTCTGTCAGCACAATAAAAGAAAAATTTAAAAATAGATTCAAACACAAAGCCTGTGTCTTACGGTCTCTCTTAAAAAGGTAGATTAATTGTAAGAAAAATCATAGAAAGTAAAAACAAAACCATCTAGATCACCCTTTCAAAACACAAAGATACCCAAAAGTTGACATTTCTTCACATCTCCTTATACTAGATGTTTTTCCTCAAAACGTTTAGCTATAAATATATAACAAATAAATACAATTGTCCCTCCCCAGAAGCTGTACTTTGCTGCCTTATAATATACTATAGTTTCATATCCAGCCATTAGAAAAAGTTGAGTAAGTTTTGTTTCCAAATTTAAAACACTAAATTTATTTAGATTATTCGATTATTCTTTTTGTTTTTGCTTCTTTGCTTTTGTTTTTGAGATAGAGTTTCACTCTTGTTGCCCAGGCTGGATGGAGTGCAATGGTGCGATCTCGGCTCACCACAACCTCCGCCTCCCAGGTTCAAGCGATTCTCCTTCCTCAGCCTCCCGAGTAGCAGGGATTACAGGCATGCGCCAACACACCCAGCTAATTTTGTATTTTTAGTAGAGACAGGGTTTCTCCATGTTGGTCAGGCTGGTCTGGAACTCCCGACCTCAGGTGATCTGCCCGCCTTGGCCTCCCAAAGTGCTGAGATTACAGGTGTGAGCCACGGTGCCCGGCCCTAGATTATTCTTAAATCCATGTTTCTCTTTGTGTGGTTTGAGATCTCTGAATGTTCCCAACTACCAAGGTAAGAAAACAGTGCTCCTAGTGAGCTATGGCAGAAATAATCACTAGCATATTTATTGAGAAAAACTGAACTTAAACTTTATTTTTTTGGCTTTAAAGTTCTGTCTGTTCTGCAAATAGTATCTTGTAGAAAAGGAACTAAAAATTAAATAATACCCAAAAAATCTGGCAGATAAAGACAAAAATTAGCAGAATTTGAAAGCAGTATGCCTTATGCCCTAGACATGGGGAAAACACACACACACACACACACACACACACACACACACACACGCACTAATCCTATCCTAAATTGTGAGTTCCATCCATCAATATATCTGGACTAACTTTTCTTAACACTCTTTCAGGAGATGAAAACTAAACATTTATAACAATAGGAGTGCTAGCTTCTACTGTCTGCCTAAAAATCAGTCCATCCTATGGCTGTTTACATTGTGGGCAAAGTACTAAGGGGAAAAAGAACTAACCATTTTTTTGTAAAGCTCTAAGATGGCCAATTGGCCTCAAGTTTTAGCTTTTCTACTGGTATACCTGAAGGGGTGGGGAGTTGGGAACACCTCCATTTATTCACAATGATAGAAAAACCCCCTTTGGCTTTTTCCCAGAGAAAATGGGCAAGTTAATTCCTGCAGTGTTTGCAATTCAGTTCCATAGCTGTCCCACCTTTCATTTTTGGTGGATGGAGAGAATGTTGGGGAGAAGGGAGAAAGAAGGGCTTAGTATTCAAATATTGCCTGTAAATTTAGAAAATGTTAATTAAGAGGTATCAGAAAGAATATGAATGTTTTTAATAAGGCTTACAGTTTTCCATATACAAGCTGCCCCTAAAGGACTCAGAAAAGGCCCTGATATCAACAGCCATGGCTCCAGAGATTTAGCCCTCTTGCCACAGTATTCTTTGGGGATTGAGGTAAAGCATTCCAGTTAGAAGTCTCCTTTCAGAGGATGGAGCTGCAGAGGAAAAGGAGAAAAGTACTCTCAATGTTGAGATTCAGGCATACTTTCCCATAGGAAAAAAAAAAAACAAAACATAATATTCTATTGAGCTAACTACACAAGGTCAAACTAATTTCAGAGGGCCAGCTGGGAACCTGTTTAACAAACTCACAGTGCATTTTCCCTAAAGGCAACTGGTTTACAAGTGAGCTACTGGAACTTGAGCCTACCCATATTTCTGCAAATGTCTGCTACATAAATATTTTAATATAAATAGAATAATTAAAAATAATAGATACTATCTGTTTTAAAAATCTGTATATATCTTTTAAAAATCTGTTTATGTCACTCCATAACCTACATTTGTATTAATATTTACATTTTTAGCTACAATAGAATGCTCTTCTTAGGGAGGTAACAGTCAAAATTTATGCCACATCACCCAGCTGAAAAGAGACTAAATATAATACATGCAAGTCATTGGCAACAGGTATTGAGTCTATTACTCGGGGCAGAAGTCACTATGCCAGGAGCTAGAGATGAGCAGCTTGATCCATATGAAGCCAGGTACAGTGACATTCGCCTGTAGCCCTAGCTCTTTGGAAGGCTGAGGTGGGAGGATTGCTTGAGCCCAAAAGTTCAAGGTTGCAGTGTCCTATGACTATACCTGTGAACAGCCACTGCACTCCAGCCTAAGCAACATAGGTAGACCCTGTCCCTTAAAAACATACATACACACACATACACACACACAACATATGCACAGGCACACACACACGCATGAGAAGAAAGGGCACAGACATAAAAAAGAAGGGATAAAGAAAAAACCCAACAAATAAATGTGAGGATGTATACTGAGGGACTAAAATAATTTTATGTACATTATAGGATTTTTCCTATGCTTTTATTTAAAGAAAGAAAATCATTTATACAATTTGAATCTATAAATTGTCATGAAAGTCAATGTCCTCATAATTAAAATGCTACGTATATCTTTTCTGCTCTATTTCATGAAATGATTTTGTCCAATTTATTCACATATTTTTAGCAACAGAAGTTTCTTCATCACAGAAGTCATTATGAGTTATCTAACCCAGGTTTACATAGTACATCTACATCATCATTTCAGTATAAGTTTGAGTTCTCACACTTTCTGAATGTATGTATGATGCTGTTCCTAGGAGTTCTGTGTATCCAAATGTCCATGTGTACTTAACTAGAACAACTGTTCTTTTTTTCACTCATCACATAAGTACATATTCTTATCTCCATAAGCTACTTTTTAACTTAATCTTTAACAAATTTATTATGACATCCAACACTTGCAAATTATTAAGTTATAATCCTCATAACAGTTAACGATTAGCTATGCTTAATTTTTAAAAACTGTTTAAAAATCAAGTCATGTTGCTACAAACACATAAAAAAACAACTGGATGAAAAACAATAACTGGGCAAGTGGCAAGTAATACAAAAGACTTTGTAATGAGTCAGATAATAGAATTCTTTCTTGGCTGAGGGATACTTTTGGGTTAGGGGGCACCTAGCCTAATAATCAAATACATATAGTCATATGGTAGACTAGAGATAGAATGCTTCAAAACAAGAGCAAGACGGTAAGGGGGAAAAAAAACACTGAATGTACAGCAGAGCTTTCCCCTAGTTTCCAAAAGCATCTTTAGATTACTGCAGAGAACAAAAGTAGTAATAATTTTCATGTAATCCCAAAAAGGTATCCAAACAATTCCTATCTAGAAGAATTTGTTAAAGATAGCACACTTTGAAATTTTTCAAAAATGAAGGTAACAAAGAGATAGGCCCCAGAACACAACATACCCAACAATCTAAACTTTATAGATAAAAATAGTGACTCACAAAAACCTTATACAAAATTAACTCATCCTATCCTATGTGTTGAAATGGTTTTCTGATGAGATTAGGTACCTGTTCTCAAACCATCAAGTAGCAGCAAGCCAAAAGTGTAATTTTTTTAAAAACTGCTATGTCTCAGAATTATAGCTGGTTATAAAAATAAAGCAGAAAGGTAGAGGTATGTATGCATATTAAATAGTCTGGTACAGATTTGTCTCCCAGTATTATCCAGTTGGTATCATCTGGAGACTGCATGCCATTCTTTACCCCAAAATTCCCAAAATAAAAACTGAAAGAATGGCTATATAAGAATATAACTTGAGAGGCACTAACAATGTTTTGATTTATATGTGATTTTCTGAGTAAACCTAACCATTCTGGAGAAAGGAAAAGGTGTCCTATACTAGGAACTATCTTAATATCTCCTTTTGTAAATTAGTAACAATATTTTACTGTATAAATCACTCTTTTATTTATCAGTCTAAGTAAATCCCTAAGTAAATTGATAAACACTGAATTTCTAGATGGTAAATATGAGGACCACAGCTGTCTCATAGCAAGTCCAGCTTAAATAGCTTGACCTATCTCTTTCTCCCATTTGTTTCTGATACATTCTATTGCAACAGTTTTTCAGGATTCACAATAAGTAAAAGCATTCATTAACAAATTCTGTCAACATGACATTGCAATTCCGAAGAATTAACAGCTAGGTTATTGTTTTAACATACCTCACAAAATGCCAGTTCAGGATACATTTAATGGGATTACCTTATGAGCAAATACATTAAAAACAATGAGATTCTCCTTGTTCCTATATAAAAGTATAACTATACGCTTATAGACGTAGTATAATAAGCAAGCACAAAATAAGCAACAACACAAGGCTTTTAAGAATCAAAATAATTCAATAACAGAAGTATTAGGCCAAAGGAAGAGTCAAACTACGAGAATTAAGTAAAAATAAATATTTTTAAATGAAATATTAATACACAAAAAAAATAGATCAAAAACTATTTTGCTTATATTCTTTTCTGTTTTACTAACATTTAGTAGAAGAAACCGCAAGCTGAATTCCTAACACAAGAATGAACATCAGGCTGGGTGCAGTGGCTCATGCCTGCAATGCCAGCACTTTGGGAGGCCAAGGTGGGAGGATCACTTGAGGTCATGAGTTCGAGACCAGCCTGGCCAACATGGTGAAACCGTCTCTACTAAAAATACAAAAATTAGTGAGACTTGGTGGTGCACGCCTATAATCTCAACTACTCGGGAGGCTGAGGCAGGAGAATCGCTTG
Source organism: Macaca fascicularis (assembly GCF_037993035.2). NCBI lineage: Eukaryota > Metazoa > Chordata > Mammalia > Primates > Cercopithecidae > Macaca > Macaca fascicularis. The sequence goes on along the minus strand of NC_088381.1, from coordinate 138,802,598 downwards.
AACCCGGGAAGCAGAGGTTGCAGGGAGCCAAGATCGCACCACTGCACTCCAGCCTGGGCAACAGAGTGAGACACCATCCCCTGCTCCACAAAAAAAAAAGAGAACGAAAATCAGTAAGATATATAAACTTTAAAAAGTATATTAGCTCTCATAAGAGCATTACCAGAACCCATATATCATTTCCATCACACTTGCCCTGAGCTCAATTTGCTTGAAACAGAATGATGGTGTTGCATGCTGTATAATCCATTCCTACCTTTAAACAAAAGTACTACAATTACGCATGTTTAACATACTATATTTAAGGTGAAGTAAATGTGAAAGATGCCTAACAGAAAAAAATTTAAAAATGTAGAAGAGCATATCCTACCACCACCATAAAGGCAACTAAGACACACTTAAAGAACAGGAGCATGATCCATTCACGCAACAATTTACTGAACACCTATTAAGTCTCAGATATTCTACTAAGGAATGATAATACAGAAATAAACATGATCCTTTCTCTCTTTGAGCTTCTGAGGAGAATGACAAATTTAGTTTTACCAAGTACTACATACATTGGATTATGTTGCCACAATCCTTTAAAGAAAGTACTGTTATTATCTTCATTTTAAAGATGAGAAAACTGAGGCTATGAAGTCATATGCCCACAGCTGGTAAGCAGCAGAAAGTAAAGCGATACCCAGTCTGACTCCACAGCCTGCGTTTTTAAGCACTAAACTATACTGTCTCCCTCCAATGCAGTGTTTCTCACCCATTTTCTTCATTATTGTCCTCCTAAGTAGCCTTTTCAGACATTCTTTTCCTAACCATGCTCCCTGTGAAATTTTAATACCAGATACACTGCATAGTTGTATGTGCTGCATGCACATCTGTACTTTATATGTAAAAAGAGTAAGATATTTTTCTCACACATGCATCCTTCAAGAGCTAATTTCTGCCCCCTTGAGGGTAACACCACACCCACTGAGAAGGTAAACTCTGGGGCAATGTTCCTCGCTGTGGGCACGGTTGACACTTTAAGCCAGACGATCCTTTGGTGTGGGGAGCTGTCGTGTGCATTATGGGAGGTTTAAAACCCCCTTGGTTTCTACCCACTACAGGCCCACAGCACTGTTGTTTCAAGGTTAGGTTAAAATCTCCCAAAAGAGGTTTTACATTCCTTGAAACATGCAGCTAAGTGGCAGCAATTGCTTCTCTTGCTGCTATTTACATATTCATGAGGACTACAGTACAAATTTTGTTCATAATGAACTGGAATGGACCGGATATACACAGACTGTAAATGCTGCATCTCTGTAGCAAGAGTGAAGGAGGAGGTGTGACGGCAGGAGCAATGGCAAGAGTATCTGATACAAGCACAGCAAGGAAAGAACCCCACATTAGACCCGTAAGTGAAAGCACATAAAAGTTTAATGAAATTCATTTATAATGTGTGCCATAGAACAAGACTAACCCTGGCCCCAAATGATCAGTGAGACAAATTATCTCACTTTAAGTATATACAAGAACCATAACTAAATCCCTGGGAGAACACTATACTAAATGGACTTCCACTGTATTCACATAATATGTTGATCAAGAAGGAGAGCCAAGATTAAGGATATAACTAGATGGAGATGGGAAGGACAGTTCTGAGAGGTCTGAATCCAGAACACACCGAAAAAGATCAGGAGATGCTCAGTTCATGTCAAATCAATCACAGGTAGGCTTTCAAATGCAGACTAATCCGAAAGAAGCATCTTGTATGATGGTGGAGGGTGATGGAAGGTGGCTAAGGCGGTGATCCTGAGGTCAAAAGGAAAAAATGGCAGGGGCAATCTATGTAAACATGAGCCAGTGATTTAACCCCTAGGAGCCTCTGTCCTCTGTAAAGGGGGATTTACAGTATCTTCATCTCACAAGGCTATGATGAGGATTAAATGAGAACATATGAAAGCATATGGTGCATGGGTATATAACACCACAATAAATATTTGATATTTTTAATAATGTTTAAGCAGTGTAGTGACAAAATTAAGAGAAGCAAATAAAAAGACCTGAGTAGATACAGTTCAGGGCAACCAAAGATGAGCTACATTAAACAAAAAAAAAAAAAGATGAGGTAAGTGAGATTTGTGAGCCCTCAGAATACAAAGGTAAATATTAGTCTGATACTGAATGACCAGAAGTCACTAGAAAATGAATAGAGAAATATTTCTGTAAAATGGGGGGAAAAAGAATCTATTTTTCAAACAAAAACAGTATGCTTGACAGCAAAACACTAGAATTCCCATTAAAGTAAGGAACTAGACAAGGCTGTCTTCATTTTCAACATTATTTAACACAGACATACAGATGTAAAAGTACTATGCAAAACAATTACATAAGATAAAAAAGCAGGCCAGGCTTCGTGGCTCATGCTTGTAATCCTAGCACTTTGGGAGGCTGAAGCGGGCAGATCACTTGAGGTCAGGAGTCCAAGACCAGCCTGGCCAACATGGCAAAACCTCATCTCTACTAAAAATACAAAAATTAGATAGACGTTGTGGCACACGCCTGTAATCCCAGCTACTGGGGAGTCTGAGGCAGGAGAATCACCTGAATCCAGGAGGCGGAGGTTGCAGTGAGCTGAGATCGCACCACTGCACTCCTGTCTGGGCAATAGAGTGAGACTCAGTCTCAAGTTTAAAAAAAAAAAACAGAAGTGAAAACTGTTATTTACAAATATAATTGCATATCTGAAAATGTCTTTAAAATCAACACAACAATGTAAGAATAAACTAGTTCAGGCCAGGAGCAGTGGCTCATGCCTGTAATCCCAACAAGCAGTTTGGGAGGCTGACATGGGTGGATTGCTTGAGCTCAGGAGCTCAAGACCAGCTGGGCAACATAGCAAAACCCTGTCTTTACAAAAAATACAAAAATTACCCAGGCGTGGTGGGGTGTGTGCTTACAGCCCAGCTACTCAGGAGGCTGAGGTGGGAGGGTCACCTGAGCCCAGAGAAGTGGAGGCTGTGGTGAACCATGATCACACCATGCACTCCAGCCTGGATGAGAGAATTAGATCCAGTGTCAAACATAATAAAATAAAATAAATAAAATAAAATAAAATAAAATGGAATAAGCTAGTTATATAAGGTGACTAGTTCAAAATAAATAAATTAAAATCAAAAGTTCTGGATGGAACCTAACACAAAAAGGACATTAAGTGAAAACTAAAGAAATCTGAATAAAGTATGAACTTTAAGTTAATAATGATGTATCACTATTGGCTCACTGGTTGTGACAAATGCACCACAGTAATCTAAGATGTTAACAAGAGGAGAAATCGGATGCAGTGTATATGGGATCTCTCTGCACTATCTTTGAGACTTTTCTATGCATTCTAAAACAAGGTTTATTTTAAAATATCTGGAGGGCAATTTGGTAGGTTTTTTTGTTTTGTTTGTTTTTTTTCTTTTGAGACAGTCTCACTTTGTGTCACCCAGGCTAATCTCAGCTCACTATAGTCTTGACCTCCCAGGCTCAGTCAATCCTCCCACCTCAGCCTCCCAAGTAGCTGGAACTACAGGCACATGCCAACGTGACCAGGTAATTTTTTTGTAGAGACAGGGTTTCCCCATAGTGACCAGGCTAGTCTCGAACTCCTGGACTCAAGCAATCTGCCTGCCTCGGCCTCCCAAAGTGCTGGGATTACAGGGGTGAGCTACAGTGCCCAGCCTAGGCAGTATCTTTCAAAACTGCAGAAGTATTAACCCTTTGACAAAGCAATCATATGTATAGGAATTTATCTTAATAATATACGTGGACACATGTGAAATGACTGTGCAAATTATTTACTGCAGCATGTTTTGTGTTAGCAACGGCGGTTAAAAAAAAAATCTGTCAGCAGGCAACAGGTTAAATAATACATCCAAGCAATGGAATACTATTCACTATTAAAATATCTCAAGAAGGCCGGGCATGGTGGCTCACGCCTGTAATCCCAGAACTTTGGGAGGCTGAGGTGAGTGGATCACAAGGTCAGATCAAGACCATCCTAGCTAACACGGTGAAACCCCGTCTCTACTAAAAAATACAAAAAATTAGACAGGCATGGTGGCGGGCACCTGTATTCCCAGCTACTAGGGAGGCTGAGGCAATAGAATGGCGTGAACCCAGGAGGCGGAGTTTGCAGTGAGCCGAGATGGCGTCACTGTACTACAGCCTGGGGGACAGAGCGAGACTCCGTCTCAAAATAAGTAAATAAATAACTCAAGAAGCCCTTAGCTACCGATGGACAGATGTTTAAGATATATTAAGTTGGGGGTGGGGGAACCAGTATATACACTAGTATGGTAGGGGACAGGCAGACAGATATATTTGAATTTTCATCTTTATGCTACAGTGGGATTCACAAGAAACTGTTCATAGTGGTTTCTTGTGGGAGGTGGTACACGAGTAGACAACAGGAGGATCATGTGCAGGTAGAGAACCTTTCATCATCTTTTGGAGTTTTGTTGGTTTTTAATCATGCAAATTTATTGCCATATTTTAAAAGTACTGGAAGAAAACATGAATTTTTTAAAAAATTTTTAATAGGTATTAGACAAAAACATGAATTTTTTTCTTACAAGCCTTTAATAGGTATTAGATGAAAACATGAATTTTTTACAAACCTTTAATATGGGAGAATTTTATAGCATGGAGAAAATTGGTAAATGTGAATACTATATATTTTAAGATTATATAATAAAAATAGGGGAAATCTTTAATAAACCACAATAACTAATTTTTATATATACAAATAACTCTCACAAATCACTTAGAAAAACAACGTGTCAAAAAAGGACAAAATATACAAACGGCAGTTAAAAGAAAAAAGATGTGTGTGTGTTTACTAAGCACATGAAAAGATAAAGAATTCATGATTAAGGAAACATAGATTAAAACAAGATGACATTTTACACTACCACATTGAGAAAGATTCATAATAACCAATGTTGGTACAAACAAAAGGAAACAGATCCTTTCACATACTGGAGAGAATATAAATTGGTAGATTTGTTTGAGGTATTATTTGTCAACATCTAGTTTGATTTTAAATGTGCATACCATTTGACCCAGTAATTTTTATAAACTAATGCTACAAATCCCACAAGTCTTATATACATAAGTGTTCACTAATGCGTTGCCCAGCATTGTTTGTACTAGCAAAAAAAAAAAAAAAGGTAATGACCTAAATGTCCCCCACCAGGGAACTAATAATTTATACAACGAGTTACTCTACAAATGGTTCAAAAAATGAAGAAGAGTTACATGTACTTCAGTGGAACCTGCAACACAGTATAACCCCATTGGCTGTTTCGAGTACATACATATATGAATATATGTTTGTATATATACACTACCTAGAGGTAACAACCATTATCTCTGAGGCGTGTGAACTGGTAGGGTGGATGATAGAGAACAGCAGACTTTTATTTTGGAGTATATATACTTAACTACTATCTGGAATAATTTCTACAACTTGTATTATTTTCATGACAAATACTTAACAAAGGACTTTTAACTTAAGGGTTAAATGCTCCAGAAATATACTATACTGGGTAAAAAGCACTATATAAGTTATATTATTATCAATACCATAAAAGTATAAATTATTGCCCGAATCAGTTACTCAGCAATTTCTTCACTGCTGAAAAAGGGAGACGAGTTAAACTAGAACCTAAGTAGGAAATAATAACATGTTTTCAGGCATTCACAAATAACAGACCTCCTAGTACAGTGACTGTTAACTTGGAATGGCCATCAGAATCACCTATCCCAACATATATTTTGAAAAACAACTCCTCCTCCAAATGTACCAACAGACAAATTTAAAATATTGCCTGCAGCATTTAGAGGGTGATGTGTCATAATGTTTGCAACATACTGTCAACTGAGTCAGATATGTGTGTGAGAGAGACAGAGTATGTACAGAGAAATACCATGCATCTTTATATAGTTGAAACAAATGTGATTTTTCAAAAAGGTTCAAAATAGTGGAATCTAGGTGAAGCATTCTTTCAATTTTCTTGTACATTTGAAAATCTTCATATTCAGAAATTGAAAAAAGATCACTTCAAGTGTATTTAAAGTATTTTAAGTGTATTTTTCAATAACACATCCTGGTATTCTTCAAAATTCCTGTGACATTAAGGGAGTAAAGTAAGATTTTTGATATCAAAGCATATTTTTGTTAAGATTAGCTATCTTTATTCTTACTTTAAAAATATCTTTAGCAGCCTGGACAACATAGGGAGATCTTATCTCTACAAAAATTCAAAAATTAGCCAGGCATGTTGGTTCACATCTGTAGTCCTAGCTATTCAGGAGGCTCAGATGGAAGGATTGCTTGATATATAAATCAAATATATATGAAATTGAGGATTTCGTTACTAAAATGCCAAAAACAACCCAAAATTCCTCTTTATTCCCTATCCAAGTTCATTTCAGTTTTGTTATGAGGGTCATAAGGGTCTGTGAGGCTTGTGGAAATTATGTGTAATGTATCTTTGTGGTATAAATACTGCTGAGTGAAAATGATATTGGTTTATTTAGGTTTTCTGAATTGTTTGTTTTTACATCATTTCTTTTAACCATTCTAGATATATACCAGGAATGTTATAAATAATATTCTCAGAAGTTAAAAAATAACTCGCTCAGAAACCCTTAATGTGTTAAATAAATTAGAATACTTAAGCAGAGCAAAACACTACATCCAAGAACATACATTCTTTTAACAATCTTTTCCCCAGAACAAAGATTCATTTGCCCAGTGGGAAGATTATGGAAACGCTATTCCAGCACAAATAACCTCATAAAGGTCCCACCATAAGGCCTACCACATTGCTCAGCACATAGTAAAGGTTCTGAATGTATGAATATCCTCTGCATAAGGCATTCTAGGAAATAATTACATCCTCCTTCCAATTCCTGAGCACTTTATGACACATAAGGGATTAGTCATATTCTACCTTATAATATGGCTGTGTACTTGTCTCATAGCCTCAATTTATAAATGAGGAAAACCAGTATTATACAGGGAGCCAAGAGACAGGTGTCCATACTGTCATAAATGAGGTCTAGTCTTTTTCATCTTAGAATTATTTAATTTTATGAAATGTGGCATATGTAAAATACCTGTTTTAAAATAGCCTAATATAGATTAATGGTTACCCTATATTAGGTTATTCAAAAATACTCAGAATACTCTCCCCCTCTTTTGTCCCTCTAAAATGTATCTATCATAGATGTAAAACCTTTTGCTAATTTTTCTCATAAGATACATTTGACAAATTGTTATACATTGTACACATCCTCAAAGAAGAGAATTCCAGCCTGTTAGGGGAAAAGAAGAAAACCATATTAAAGATGATACTAAATGCAACACAGTATCCTGGATTGAAGGATCTTGAAACAGAAAAAGTACAACTGATGAAATCCAAATAAAGTCTACAGTCCATTAATAGTATTGCACTAATGTTAATTTCTTATTTTTTGAAACCCTGGTTATGTAACATTTTAATATTAGAGGACACTGGGTGAAGGGTATACAGGAACTCTCTCTACTATCTTTGCAACTTGTCTGTAAATCTAAAATTACAACAAAATGTAAAGTTTTAAAGATGACAACTGCGATAATTAGATCTGTTGAGTATATGTCTAGACAATACTCAAACAAGGAGTGAGGAGGGGTAGGAAAAGGAAAACAGCCAGATATGTGATTCAAACTTCTCAAAGTTGTGACTAATCTTCCTGCCTGTTCTCAGGGCAGTTGGCACTCAGGGTTCTGTTTGGCTTGTTCAAAGCTCTACAGAATGCAACTTTTTTTCCCCCTTAAAACCTCAAAGGAAATGGCTTCCTTTTCCCTAGGTTTTCTTTCCTTTATTGAAACACAAAGCAACTAACACTGACAGTGCAAATTATAAAAGATGCAACTGCTCAGGTTCCAGGGACAAAAGAACTCTGAACTGTTTTACAATTCTACCAAATAAAGCATCTCTTGGGGAGGACAAGCAGAGAAACCAGAAGAACCAGAATCAGTAGCTACTTATTCATCTATAGTATTCAGTAAAGTTCATCTATATGCTGAAGAAGTCAACAGCAGTCAACTCTATAGAATGTTTGTTGTAATCTTCTCTTCTCCATATTACTAGTCTGTGCTGTTCTAGCATTATTACTCTCAGGTGTCTCAACTCACCTGCCAAAAAATTCTTATCCCCGCCAGCTTTCCTCAGAGACACAGGAAAATCATTTGATTTAACTCAGATTAAGTAACAGAAGGAGGCACTCAGTCTCTTTCAACGAAACATTTCTGCTTGTCAGTTGCTTGCTGTGAAAATTAATTACAAAGAATAGGAAAAATCAGATCAAATTTCTTACACAATATATGTTAGTGCAGTAAACATCTTTAATTTGGACTAAAAAAGCTGAAATTTTAAAAATATTTTAAGAAAACTTCTGTCTACTGTCAAGGACAAAATATTACTGATACTTATTACTGAATGTTTTATCAAATAGTCCACTGAGTTGGGTGCAGTGGCTCATGCCTGTAATCCCAGTGACTCTGGAGGCTAAGGCAGAATGATCATTTGAGGCCAGGAGTTTGAGACCAGCCTGGGCAACACACCAAGACCCCCGCCTCAACAAAAAATGTTAAAAAGTAGCTAGGTGTAGTGGCACTTGCCTGTAGTCCCAGCTACTCAGAAAGCTGAGACAGGAGGATCCATTGAGCCTATGAATTTGAAGCTGAAGGGAGTTATGATCACACCACTGTACTCCAGCCTGGGTGATGAACAAGACTTTGTTTAAAAAAAAAAAAAGAAAAAGAAAACCACCACCAGCACTCCACTGAACAAGAAATTGACAACAATAACACCCTGTTTTGGAAAAGTGTTGTTTGAGAGTGGGAAAACAAGTACTCTCAATACTGTTGACAGAGATTTAAATTAGCACTACCTTCCTAGAAGGCAATTTGGCGTTTTTAACCATCCTCCTCTGCAAAATGCAGGCGGATCGTATGTTGTTGCACTTAGCTTTACGGTGCTTCAAAGATATTGCATTTTGTACAAATTGAAAAGCGGTGACACCTCTGTGGAGCACATCTCTATCAGCACCATTTTTCCAACAGCATGTGCTCACTTTGTCTCTGTGTCACATTTTGGTGACTCTCTCAATATTTCATACTTTTTCATTATTATATCTGTTATAGTGATCTGTAATCAGTAATCTTTGATTTTACTATTTTAGAATTAAAATAGTATAAATTCTAAAATGAAATAGTAAAATCAGAGATCTGTTGATGGGAGCACCATCAACCTTGCCCATAGACGATGGCAAAGAGTGTTCAAGTGAAAGGAAAAATCACCTGTCTCTCACTTTAAATAAAAAGCTGGAAATGATTAAATTTAGTGAGAAAGGCACATCAAAAGCCAAGACAGGTAGAAAGCTAAGCCTCATGCACCAAAAGTCAAATTCTGAATGCAAAGGAAAAGTTCTTGAAGAATATTACAAGTGCTACTCCAGTGAACACACAAATAAATAACAAAGCAAAGCAGCCTTATAGCTGATATGGAGAAAGTTTAAGTGGTCTAAATAGAAGATCAAACCAGCCACAACTTTCCCTTTAGCCAAAAGCCTAATCCACAGCAAGGTCCCAACTCTCTTCAATTCTATGAAGACTAAGAGGTGAGGAAACTGAAGAAGAAAAGTTTGACTTAGCAGAAGTTAGTTCATGAGGTTAAAGAAAGCTGTTGCCATAACATAAAAGTTTACATGAGGCAGCAAGTGCTGATGTAGAAGCTGCAGCAAGTGATCCAGAAGATCTAGATAAGATCACTGATGGTGGCTACACCAAACAACAGATTTTTGGTGTAGATAAAACAACCTTCTGGAAGAATATGCCATCTAGGACTTTCATAGCCAGAGAAGGTAAGTCAATATCTGGCTTTAAAACTTCAAAAGACAGGCTGACTCTTTTGTTAGGGTCTAATGCTTGGCCGTTCCAAAAATCCAACAGCCCTTAAGAATTATTACAAATTTACTCTGCCTGTATTCTATAAATGGAACAACAAAGCCCAGAAGATATCAGATCTGTTTACAGCATGGTTTACTGAATATTTTAACCCCACCTTTGAGACCTACTGGTCTGAAAAAAAGATTCCTTTCAAAATACTACTGCTCCTTGACATGGTACCTAGTTATCCAAGAGCTCTGACAGAGACATAGAAGAAAATTAATGCTGTTTTCATGCCTGCTAACACAACATCTATTCTCCAGCCCCATGGATCAAGGGATAATTTTGACTATCAAGTCTCAGTATTTAAGAAATACATTTCATAAGGCTGTCAGACAGTGATTCCTCTGATGGATCTGAAGTAAACTGAGAACCTTCTGGAAAGGCCGCACCATTCCAGATGCCATTAAGAACATTCAGGATTCATGGGAGGTCAAAATATTAATACTGACAAGGTGTCTGGAAGAAGTTTATTCCAACCGTCGTGAATGACTTTGAGGGGTTTAAGACTTCAGTGGAGGAAGTCCCACAGATGTGGGGAAAATAGAGAACCAGAATTGGAAGCAGAGCCTGAAGATGTGACTGGATTGCTGTAATCTCATGATACAACTTGAATGGATGAGGAGTTGCTTCTTACGGGTGAGCAGTGAAAGTGATTTCCTGAGATCCAATTTGCTCCTGGTGACGATGCTGTGAACACTGTTGAAATTACAATAAAAGATCTAGAATATTACATCAACTTAGCTGACAAAGCAGTAACAGGATTTGAGACAGCAGACTCCAATTTTGAAAGAAGTTTTACTGTTGGTAAAATGCTATCAAGCAGCATTACATGTACAGATAAATCTTTCATGAAAAGAAGAGTCAATTCATGTTGCAAACTTCATTGTTGTCTTCTTTTAAGAAATTGCTGGGGCAATTCTTAGAATTGCTGCCACAGCAATTTCTTAAACCAACCTTCAACAGTCACCCCCTGATCAGTCAGCAACACTTAGGCAAGACCCTCCACAGGCAAAAAGATGACAACTTGCCGAAGGTTCAGGTAATCCTTGGCATATTTTTAAGCAATAATGTATATTTTAATTAAGGTATATACACTGTATTTTTGACACAATGGTACCGCACACTTAACAGACTACAGCATGGTGTAAATATAACTTTTATATGCACTGGGAAACCACAAAATTTGTGACTCATTTTATTGCAATATTCACTTTATCGCAGTGATCTGGAACCAAACTTGCAATATCTCCAAGGTACACCTGTACTCTCTTTCCCTGGCTCTTTTTTCGTCTTTATTTTACAACTCTGTCTTCCTTTGCTGATTTCTAAATGCTGTTTAGGCCTTGGAATTCTGTCCAAGACCATTTTCTTTTTAATGAGATAAACTTTTTTCCCAGAAGATCTATGCTGGTAACTTGCAAGTAAATTTTACCCCAAATTTCTCTCCTGAACATTCCTCTTCAACACTCTGAATTCATGTTCTCCAATCTCAAAGATACTTTCAAAATTGTTCAACAATCCTACCATCCCTTGATAGTTCACTTTTCCACTCACCAAAAGTAAGAATAGCATGTCATATTTGGGGGATCTTCCTCAAATCTTAAATATCCGCCTCACTTCTTCTTCTTTCACTCTCAGCAGAACACATTCACTGTCCTTTAATGAGATTACATAAATCATAAAAGATGAACCTCAACTTTTCCCATGAACTGTTTATCCCTTCCTCCATGAGCATTCGCATTCATCCTTGCCTCCTTCCTTCCTCCTCTGAGGAAAATCCTTTACCACATGTGCTTTCGGGACCACAATACTATTTTGTATTCCAGGAACCCTGCATTATCTACCCATTTCTCATTCTCATATTTATATTCTCTCTCAATATAAAGATTCACTCAATACTTGTAAAATGAGTATTTATCAAAGAATATAATCTAACAAGTCTATTTTTAGGAACTTATACAAAACACTAGTACAAATATTTAACTACAAGAATATTCACCCTACTGTTTTCTAAATAGCTAAAACCTGGAAATGACTTACATAACCAGTAAGAGGGAAATGATTAAACTGTAACACATATGATCTACTACAGAGCTATTAAAAAGCTACTTCCTCCCACCCATGGAAACACTCATAATTTAAAGTGAAAACTGGAGACTCGAAAACAGTATGAATTCTATGAGCCCATTTTTGTAAGCAAAGAAGTATTTAAAACTCCAAACATTATTTTGGTTACTAAAATGTTCCCCAGACAGGGGTGACGGAATTACCAATGGTTGTATTTTCTTTTTACTTATCTATAATTTCTGATTTAGACAAATAAATCAGAACAAAAAGATTTTTAAATTAAAACATGGTCTTATTTGAAAAGAGAAAGGGGTTTTGCGATTCAGTAAAGTTTTCCAATGTCTTTGAGTTCTGATAAAACCTATCCTCGTGTTGACATCTTTACATATAGTAGCCAAAAACTGGGAAAAGCCTAGCTGCTCATCTACATGGGAATGGATAAAGGTGAGCAAACTGTAGCACAGCCATACAAAGGAATATTACTCAGCAATAAAAAGGAACAACACTACTGATTCAACAGCATGCTTTAATCTCAACCACGTTATGCTGAGTGAACGTGGCTTACACAAAGCATGTGCTACATGATTCCATTTATATGAAACTCTAGAACACGATAAACTAATATATAATGGAAAAAAGTCAGAACAAGGATGAGAGGACTGACTCAGAAGGTCAAGCAGAAACTATCTGGAGTGATGCTGATATTCTACAACATGCCAAGTCTACACTACGCAAATGTGTGCATTTATCAAAACTCAATGAATGGTTCGCTGAAGATTGTGCCTTTAGAACCCTACCTGACAATGTACCTGCTGAAGAGTTTAGGGGTGATTTGTATAGAAGTGTAACTTACTTTACATGCATCTCCCTAAAAAAGGGTGGACAGATAGAGGAATAAAACAGACGGAGACATAATATTTAAAAACACAGAATCCAGGTGGTGGGTACAATTTTCTCAACTTTCCTATATGTTTGAAAATTAATAAAATGTTGAAAACTTTAACTCTCAGTAAAGTCAGCTAGAGAAAGCAAATTACCTGATTGAATCTGTGTATTCAAAGGCTGGGAAAAAAAAAGAAACGTTCCTAGTTTTCTAATTACCAAATGATTTTATGATTTGCAGTAATTTTCAAGCAGGAGAAAACACTCCACCTTTATGTAACAAAAGACAGAACATTTTATAAATCGACTGCTTTTTTTGTAAATTAATAAACTTTTCTATAAATTGACAAATATGGTTGCTTTCTTGGAGACCTCATTTGTCTTTTTTCTTTTAGATTCAGCAAGGTACATGTACAAGTTTGTCACATAGGCATATTAAGTGATGCTGAGGTTTGGCTTCTAATGATGCTGTCACCCAAGTAGTGAACACAGTAGCCAACGGATAGTTTTTCAACCCTTGCCCACTACCCGCTTTTGGAATCCCCAGTATTTATTGTTCCCTTCTGTGTATCTGTGGGTACCCAAATGTTTAACTCCCACTTATAAGTGAGAACATATGGTAGATGGTTTTCTGTGTAAACCATCTTTGGACAGTGTACCCTTAATTTATTATAGGTAATATAATGGATAAGAGTTGTATCTGTGCCATGACCAGTTATGGAAATAATTAGATTCACCTTGATCCTAAATATTGAAAATACTGGTAAAAGGCACAGGCTGTAGATTTAAACAGCCCATCCACTAGTCATTAACCTTTCCCTAAAGGATGCAGAAAATAATACTTAAAAATCATATGTACAATTGCTAATTTATAGCACAGTAACTTTTCTAGCTTGATCTAAACTTTTAGAGAAATATAAATTTTAAAATATGAAAATCCCTGTTTTAGTCATCTTAACTAAATCTTGTTTAAAATGATCTTTAAATACTTTTAAATTGGGGGGAAGAAAATGACCTGAGAGCTTTAGAGTAATCCTCACTAATAAAAGATACATCATTCTAAAGATGATAAAGATCAGTTACAGAAAACAATGAAGACAACCAGGAAGAAAATGTTGAAACCTTTATAAATTTTGTTAATGATTTAGTCTGAATATAATCTCTTCACAGATTTATGTGGTATATATTACTGTATATATCATGTATGTATGTATAACTGCACAGTTGTATGCACAAGAAGCCATATGTGCTGCACTTTCAATGATTTGTTTTTCAAGGGTCATTTTGTATTTGATTTTTCAGTAATTTTATATTTGATTTTTGTCTTAGAGACTGACACTGAACCTAACCCCTAAGTAAGCAGCTCCACCATATAATACAGTCTACCACAGTCCTCCCTCCACCTCCAACTATTCTACGTCAGTTAACAAGTCTAAAAAAGCTTCACATGTAAAAAAAAAATTCATTCAACAAGTACTTCTTCAGATCCTAATATGAGCCAAGCAGTCATGCAGACACTTGATAAACACTGATGAGTGAATCAGACCTGGCCCCTGCCCTCATGGAACTTACAAGGTATGACAGTGGAAGGTGTTAGAGCGGGCAAACAAGTAAACAAACAAAAAATACATGTCTGTGGTAAGTGCTATGGAAGAAAGTTATGGGACGGAATGATGAAAAAAAAGAGACGGAACCTCTTTATGGCTATCAGGCTCGGCCTCTGTGAGGGGATAATACGGAAGTCCAGCCCTAAAGATTAAGTAGCAGCCAGCTTTAAAAAGAGCAAGAGGGAAGAGTGTCCTTTCAGAAGGCACAACACGTGCAGAGGTCTCACAGGAGGAAAAGGCTCCGTGGGCTAAAGTAACAGAAAGAAGGCCAGTGTGACTACACCACAGTGGGAAAACTGCACAAACTGTAAACAAAGGCAGAATAAGCTCTGGTGAGGGCCTGATAAAGATTCTGGATTTTTTTCTAAGTGCTGAAGAAAATCTTTAGAGAATATTTCAAAGAATGACACAGATTTATGTCATTTACTCTGAGCAGAAAGGGGTAAGATCTGCTCAAAAGCAAGGGGTGGGGGTAAGCAACTAGATACAAGACAGTGCCATTAACTAACATGACAGAGTGAGGAAAAACGTTCTGTGGCAGTGTTGTTTACGGGGGAAATCAGAAGCTTTTGGGCATGATACTTTTGAGATGTCTGTGAGACAGCCAAGAGGTATGTTGAGTAGCAGCTGGATGTCAGTCAGGGGCTGGGAGTTAGGAATATTCATCAAGTTATTTAAACTTACCTAGAGTGTTTATAAAATACAAATCAATAGGTCATACTCCAGATCTACTGAATAAGAAAGGGCTTGCACATCATTAACATTGCCAAGTGATTCCAATGTCAACTGGAGTCTGGGAACCACTAACTTAATAAATTTTGATTTTTTTTTTTTTTCAGGCAGAGTCTTGCTCTGTCGCCCAGGCTGGAGTGCAGTGGCGCAATCTTGGCTCACTGCAAGCTCCGCCTCCCGGGTTCACGCCATTCTCCTGCCTGCCACCATACCCAGCTAATTTTTTGTATTTTTTTTAATAGAGACAAGGTTTCACCGTGTTAGCCAGGATGGTCTCGATCTCCTGACCTCGTGATCCGCCCACCTCAGCCTCCCAAAGTGCTGGGATTACAGGCGTGAGCCACTGCGCCTGGCCATAAATTTTAATGTTCTATTTCATCACCTAGGGATATACTGCTTTATAGAGGAAAATAATATATTGAGCAATATGTTATGAAAATGATTTGACTTAATAATCCAGAGCTATTTAGTCTCCTCCAGTCATATAGCATCATAGAGGAAACACTTCCAAACAGCCATTTTTTCAAATGACATTTACTGAAGGCCATTCTGAAGGTAAACAATTTCTTCTATTTCATAAATATTTTCTTGCAAAACACCCACGAAATATCTCACAAATGAGTAAACCACGGTTCAGAAAGGTGGAGTCTTGCCTACAGGACACACAATCAATAACAAAGCCAAGATTCAAAAATCAAGACACTAATTCCAATTTGCTTTCCACCGTACAAAAATGCCACCCACCCCCTAAAGCTCATCATCTGTGACATGTACAAAAATAACTGTAACTAGATAAAAAAAGAATGAGTACCTTAAGGGAAACAGACAGGACAATCAGAATTAAGAAGCAAAATTTTTTTCTCTATTTTCACTACTTAAAATATGTTTAACTAGTTGATATATATAGAGAGAGAGAGAGTCCACCTTTCAAATATCCACAAACGCTCCTAAATAGACACCAAAAGTGTTTGAATCCTATACAAAAAGTCCTAAGACTTTCCTAACTCAATGTACGATCTCTCCACAGATTTAGGCACTTTTTTGGGAGGAATAAATAAAAGGCAGCCTGTACAGTGACTTTGCCTTCAGAAAGCTCTGTGTAAATCCCAGCTGACGACTTGCCTACTAACAGTAAAACCTCATGAGGTCACGGGGTTAAAGAACCTATAAATATACTTTTAAAACAGTCATTATCACTTATAGTTATCATTGTAAGAGCATGCAAATAATAATCTATGGCTGTCTGAGATTTCAACACAAAATGTTCGATTTTGCCTTATTTTTGGTATATACTTCAAACTGTCTACCTTTTACTAGTATGTTTCCTAAAATGTTTACAAATCCTCTGTCCTGACCACCCCTGGTCTAGGATTCATCTCCTGACTATAAGATCAGGGTCCCTCTTTACTTACCCTTTCCTAGCAGTTCTAACAGTTGTTCTAACAGAAACAACTCATTAGCCCCAGGCTAGATTTTAAGTTCCTTGAAAGCAGAAGCTGTGTCTTGTCCACTTCTCAATCATTCATAGGAGTACTACCATGTGCTTTACACTCATCTAGGTCCTAAAAATACAGCAGTGAACGAAACTAAGTTCCTGCCCTCTCAGAGCTTATATTCTAATAAAATAAGAAAGACATAAAAACAAATAAATAGATATCAGTTAGGAATAAACACCATACTATTTTAAAAGGTGGGCTACAGAGTGTTGTGAGAGCCAGGAAAGTTGCTATTTTACACAAGCTATCAAAGAAAGCCTCACATATACGAGAACCTGCAAAAAGTGGAGCAGCCACACAGGTATCTGGAAAAGAGGAGTCATCCAGAGAGGGAAATGCAAGCGCAAAGGCGCTGAAGCAGGAACATACTTCTCGGCAAGAAGAGTAAGGCGGCAAACGTGTGTGTGGTTGTGAGAATAGAGACACATGAGAGGGCAGGCTCTGAGAGCAGAATGACATGATCTGGAAGAATCACAGAGGCTTCTGTGGGGAGAATAAAGAACAAAAGCATTGAACCTCATTAGAGAACTGCAATAATCCAAGAGAGAGAACGGTGACGAACCAAGGGAATGATGGCAGCCGTGATGATGATGGTGGTGGTGAGAGGAGGAGGAGAAGGAGGAGGAGTCTAGTTAGGTTTTGAAGATAGAGCCCACAAGGTTTGCTGATGAACTGAATGTGAAGAAAGAAAATAATGAGAGTTTTTAAAAGGTTTAGGAAGAGTGGGACTGCCATTAATTGAGATAAGGAAGTCAGAAGCAATCTCAGAAAGTGTCTAGTACATGGTAGACACTCAAATATTTGAGAATTCAGTTTAACTGAACTCCCAAAATGAAGGAAATAAACTCACTGTATTGGTTTCCATTTGCTCTAATATTCTTTCAGCAACATTTGCTAATTACACAAAGAGACTTAACCATGACCACACAGTTTACTGCAAGTGTTAACAAAGAAATCTTATACTGGACCCAGAAACTAATCCTTACCTCTCAAAAATCATTTTCAGTTTTAAATCTGCAATTCTTCTGGACATAAAAGATACCTGCTTTGAAAATGCTGTGACAGCCTGAGGATTCTTACACCCAAAGTAATTAACCCGTTCATTAATGATGTCATATTCCTGGAAGGTATAGTAGTGCAAATAGAACTCCCTAGGCCAGAATTAATTGAAAATTATAACACTTCACGATAAATGTTCAGAATGCAACAAGACTGAACAAGTCCCCCTAATAAAATAAGCCACAAGCCATCAGCATTTCTTAATTGCTTTTTTTTTAACCTCAAACAATAAGTCCCTTCAAAACAATTTCAAGGAAAAATGTGAATCTGCTTGAGAATGTGAAATTTAGCACATCTTCCCCCAAGCAATTTTCCTGCCAATTAGTGAAACTGAGCTTCACTTAGGGAAGAATTGGGTGTCCTCACCTTTTGCACTTCTCATAGTGGTACTCCGGGATTTTCTAACTCAGCACCCTGTCTCTAGCTCCACGAAGAACCTCAAAGTTAGCAGAAATATATTCAAACGAATTCTCCTAAAATAAAAAGCTCGGATCCTTTCCTCCCCTCTGACTACTTTAAAATTTTGTAAGAAGCTTTAAGTATCATCTCTGTCCACAAGAGTTTCCCTAACGCCCCACCCTAACCTAAAGTGCTTTAAAAACTGTGCTTAACAACTTTCAATGTCGCTTTAAAAACAGAGATGATTCAGAGAAGCTGATCGCACCGAATTCAGCAACAGGCAGTACTCTCCCTATTCCTATCCGCCAAAGGCCTTGAACCAACCCAAACAAATTCGCTGAAAGGCCAGCCAGATTCCCCGTATCTCCCCGCTCCCTCCCCCAGGGAGGCCAGGAAGCACCACGGCCACCAACCCCCGGGCTGAACAGAAAAGATCCGCTGCGAAGCACAACAACGGTTTTTTGGAGGCAGGAAGGTTCCGAGCTGGGTTTTCAGTCACCACCCAGGACCCCTGGAGGACGACCCCCACACGCACTCAGAGCAGAGCAGCACGGTCCCCCGCGCTCCGCACGCGGATTACCAGCGAGGCGGCGGGCGGCCTCTCCCGGGAGCCCCGGGCGAGGGCCGCGGCGGGGGCGGGCAGTGCCCGGTGCCCAAGGAACCCAGCGAGCCAAGGATGGATGCGGCGTCCCCTAAAGGCGCAGAGCGCTCGGCGCCTGCCACACAGCCCCACGGGCGGTGGGCCCCGACGGGGAAGGCCTAGCCGAGTGGCCGTGGGAGGAAACCCCAAGAAGGGGCCTAGGACGCTGCCGCTTCCCAATGAGCGGGCGGGGGCAGCCAGCGCGAGCTGCCGTGGGCTCGTTGCTCGTGTCACCGCCGAAACCGGGGAAGCCCCGAAGAGAGGAGTGGGAGCACGCCGCGCGGGCGGGGGAGCCTCACACCGAGCGGGTGGCGGCCCCCAGGGGACGAGACCCCGAGGAAGAGGAAGAGGGCGCGACCCCAGCAACGCCCCACCGGTTCGCGGGGAAGGAGCCACCCGCTCCCCGCCCCCACACTCACCATGTAGAGGGTGAAGGGCAGGCCCAGCAGAAAGAGCCACAGGTAGAGGTGCAGCGCGTTCACGAAGGTGGCCTGGTGCGGGTCGTAGTACCAGCCCCCGCTGAGCGCGGCCCACACCCCCTGTCGGAGGATCTGCAGCGTCTGCGACCCCATCCCCACCCGGCGCCGCCGCCGCCGCCGCCGCCGTCGTCCCCGCCCCGGCCCCAGCTCGGCCTCGATCGCCGGAGCCTGCAGCTGCCCCGTCTATCCCCCTCCGGAGCTCCGGGAGAGCGAGCCGGCGCCTCGGCGGTCGCTGGTGCTGCTGCAGGAGGAGGAGGCAGCGAACGAGGAGGAGGAGACCCGGGAGGAGGAGGCGGCGAGCGGCGGGGCGGAGGACGGCGGAGAGGAGGAGACCGGCCTCCGGAGTGCCGCCGCCATCTTGTCTCCTAACACCCGGAGCCGCGGCCCGGCCCCCGCCACCCGCGGCCCGCCAGCGCCCCCGCTGCCGCCGCCGCGACCCCCGCCGGCCGCCAGCCTTGGGCCCGGCAGAGAAGGAGGCCCGGCGCCCGGGAGCGACGGAGAGGAAGCCGCGCCCCCTCCAGCTCCTCCTCTCCGCTCCCTCCGCCCCCTGGGCCGGCTACCCGCGGGTGCGCGCCGCGCCTGGGCCGCCGCGGGCGCCTCCTGCTGACGTCCGGGGGAAGCGCGCGACAACGCGGCACGGGGCCGGGGCCCCGGGGACTGCGGAGGTGCGGAGACGCGGCTGGCAGGTCCAGGGGACCCCATTCTGCCCGTGGTAGACTCCCTGGCAAGTTCACCTACCAGTCTCTAACCGGGGTCTTTCCGACTTCGAAACTAACCTTGACTCCAGAAAAGCGTCCCGCCTGTCATTTATGATGTTTATGAAAGACCTAGGAACAACTGAAGCTAACCACCTGAGATACTGAAGGCCTGGAAGAATACTGAAGAATGATGACACTGTTGAAAAGTCATAAACGCACCCAAGTTCAGCAAGAACTGTGTTGGCCTGTGTGTGAGGAAAAAATAGCCACTTCCAGATTGGGAGAATGTACTACTTCCAAAGACGAGTTAATAGAAGTGGCACAGAACATGGAAGTACGGAGTGGACAGGTTACCATTTGAACGCGGTGATTGTATTTTTAAATGTGCTGTAACTAGCAGCCATTTTTATCAATGGGCCAATCTCAACAGGGTTGAAAAAGATTAACTGTGACTCCACCCCAAATTACAACAGGGTCTTGTAGGTCTCTTTTTATAGCTGTGAAAACGGAATCATTCTTGGCTCTGTGTAATGTTTATAAGGCGTGTCTGATCTCATTGAATAAAATTTTCTAAAAAAGAGTTTGAAGTTTGAGTTTATTGAAGTTTGGCTTTTATAGCAATAAAAGTACTCTGTATTCCCAGATTCAAGTTGCTATAATTAATGAGGGAAACAAGAGCCAAAGGAAATTGGTGATATTTTAAGAAGAGTAATGAAAAACCGTTACAATACCTCCCAGTGCCATACCACTTTATAGTTGCTCAAACACTGTCACACCCACTTCATTCAGACCTCAGGACAACCCTTTGAGGGCAGCATAGCAGCTATTGTTATTTTATGGATGAGAAAACCTGTAAACTCAAGTAAGTGATTGTCCAAATGCTTATGGCCACTTATTGCTCATAAGCAGTAAGTGGTTGAGAACTCTAAAACCAGCAGTCGTGCTAACTGCATGTACTGAACTTTGGAAGTTCATTTCTCAAGGCTCTCCACCTTGTTGTCCATTTCAGGTAAAAGTCTGAACTGATTAAGAACAGCTCAGCACCTTCTGGTTATCTGTGACCAGCTTAAATATATGACCAGTTGTCGTCAAAGTGCAAATTCTTAGGGCACCACTCCATAGAAACTCTGTGGGATGGGACCAAGCAATCTGTTTTCACAAGTCCTCTGGAGGATTCTAATGTACCTTACCACTGTAGAACACCACACCGTCCCTAGCCTTGATTTGTTTATGTCCTTATAACCACGAAGCCATTGAGTTCCAGTAAGATACCTTGAAATTGAGAGATGTGAGTAAACACTGGACAAAATATACTTTAAAATATATTTGTATATCTGAAACCAAAATTATGATTAAATAATGCAATTTTACAATTAAAATAGTGGCCTTGAAGCTGGTGTCATAGATACCAGCTATTGTCAAGTTTTCATTTGTTTTCCCTAAAGGAGACAGGAAAGCTCTCTGGGAAGGTTTTGGAAGTAATCCCAACCTTTCCAACACAAAGAAAGATGTAAACAAGGACAAAATTCCAATACCACATCAGTTTCCACAACAGCAAAGATCCACTATGGTTTAATATAAAAGGATTAACTGTAATGAGGGTGAGGTGGATGGGGAGAAATGGAAACTAGAACCAGATACATCCATGGAATCGGAGGCCAACCCAGCTGGTGTGATAAACGTTCAGCCAGAATGCGGTATCTGGAGGATATGGAAGCGGCAGCAGGCCAGGAAGGCAGCCGGCATCAGGCCTGTTAAACAGAGAATGTGGGTGTTGTAAGCCAATGGACAGCTGGAACACATAGCCTTGGAAAACCCAGGAGCGGGCAAAAATTGGGAAATCATGGCAAGCCTTGAGAAAGTGTGTTGCTTATAGCAAGGCCCCAGCTTCAGTGCTGGGGTTTTCTAGGTCTGCCCTTTAGTTTCTACAGGGAACTGATGAAAACAGATAGAATTCAGATCCTTGAGCTACTGAGATCCTTCACTGAAGGCCCAAGTTTGAGGACTCAACAGGACAAAACAAATATTCAAAGGCTGGATTTTGGGGGACAGAGTGAGACTTACAAACAAAGCAGGAGCCTGATACCTAGAACTAGGACCAAATTTCACACTGAGCATGGTTGCCTTATGTTGAAGTCCCAGAGTGTCAATATAAAGCTCTAGTTGCCCTCCAAAATGACTGGGATGGATCCCAGAACCTAGAGGTGGGAGTCACATGGCAATAGCCACTGGGTGAAAAGGGGTTAGCAGGACTGGCAGGCCCAGAGAGTAGAAAAGGCAGTTAGAGACTACATCTTTCAGCTCTGGACTGGTAGAGGCATTTTAGAAAAATACTAATTAACTGACTTAGGGAGTAGCAATTGAAAGTATCCAGTGAAAAAACTGACTTTTCCAAATGACTGACTCAGTCACTGGGGCAAGGGGGAGAAAGACAATCCTACCGTGCTCTCCGGAGCTCTCAAAATGTTTATGAATGCTGCCACAACAAGCTTCCTATTTTATAAACCAGAAGCTAAGGCCCAGAGAGGCTAAATCGTCTGCCCAAGGTAGCACACTCTATCATGCCCATAAAACATAAGAGCAGGACAAAAATCCAGGGAACTAATTTTGCTAAGTGTTAACCCTCTTAGCCGTGCATAGAAGCCATTAATAATGTTACACTTAGCATGTCAAAGTTAGCAGCCATGACGTACTACCAAATCGCCATTTGACATTTGCTCATCTCTCGGCTAATCCTATTAAAATTATATTTTCTGACTAGCTCATAGTCCTCCTGGGGACTGGGAGTACTCAACAGCAGATGCTCTCTCCCGCCTGAAAAGGACAAAGCTGAATGTACAAAATCTAATAACCCCACCCAAGCCCACCTTGGAGCAGTCATGCAAACTGCAGCTCTGATCCATTTTTGTGTGGCAATTATCTACTTTAGACATTATGGCCCACATGTCCTGCCAATGATCCAGATGCAGTAAGTATCCACGTCTTCCCCCAGACCGGCCTCTTTTCTTTGTCTTAGTGAAACCAACATTTCCCTGCTCACTCAGACTTGGAAGTTCCTCAGACTTGGAACTTCCCCACTGTCTAGTCTCCACAATCTTTCTCCTGCTCAACCCTTCCTTTACGTTGCCATATAATCATTCTGGCGAATCCCCGCATCAACTCATACCCAGCAGTCTCCTATTATCACCAATTTCTCCTCTTCTAAACCATTCTACCTTCCACCAACAAATTAATCTCCCTAATCCACTTTTCTTAAAAGCCTTTAATTCCCTTCAGGACTAAAGGGATACTCCTTAGCCGGGCAAAGTCCCCGGCAACCTGAATCACGATTTTCTCCAACTTAACTGCTGCTACTCCCCAGCATGAACCCTTTTTATTGGTGAATATCAGTATAACTATTTATGCTTATCAGCCCACTCATTTATTAATTTCTGCCACCGTGCTTTTACTGACACCATTTGCCTTACTTAGAAAACATTACCCCGGCCGGGCGCGGTGGCTCACGCCTGTAATCCCAGCACTTTGGGAGGCCGAGGCGGGCGGATCACAAGGTCAGGAGATCGAGACCACGGTGAAACCCCGTCTCTACTAAAAATACAAAAAATTAGCCGGGCGCGGTTGTGGGCGCCTGTAGTCCCAGCTACTCGGGAGGCTGAGGCAGGAGAATGGCGTGAACCCGGGAGGCGGAGCTTGCAGTGAGCCGAGATCGCGCCACTGCACTCCAGCCTGGGCGACAGAGCGAGACTCCGTCTCAAAAAAAAAAAAAAAAAAAGAAAAAAAAAGAAAACATTACCCCTCCACTTGCCTACTAAAATTCACTATGACTACTCCAAACACATTCTTCTATTTTTTTAACAGCCTAGAGCACTCACATGTTCCACTCATTTAGCACTTAATTATGTGCTACTTCAAATCCCTCCATCTAAACTGTACATTCCTTGAGGGCAAGGCACTTCTCAGCATGTTCCACAGGGCCTAGTAGAGAAAGCTGTTAGCATCAATTAACAGTCAGTTCATATACATTGATTAAACAAAGCACAGAAACGAATGGCTTTCCAATTAGAGATTTTAATCTGATTTTTCTTTTTTCTTTTTCTTTTTTTTTTTTTTTTTTTTTTTTTTTTTTTTTTTTTTGAGACGGAGTCTTGCTCTTGTTGCCCAGGCTGGAGTACAAGGGCGTGATCTCGGCTGACTGCAGCCTCCACCTCCCGGGTTCAAGCGATTCTCCTGCCTCAGCCTCCTGAGTACCCGCCACCACGCCCAGCTAATTTTTGTATTTTTAGTAGAGACGGGGGTTTCACTATGTTGACCAGGCTAGTCTTGAACTTCTGACCTCAGGTGATCCACCCGCCTGGGTCTCCCAAAGTGCTGGGATTACAGGTGTGAGCGACCATGCCCGGCCTAATCTGTTTTATCATTCATTTGGTAACTCTTCAACATTTCAAAGAATTTCACCAGCTTAGAATAGCAGTTCAAGGAAGGAAAAAATAATATGAAATGAAGGCGAAGAGAATTTGGAAGAGAAGGCTGGGCATGGTGACTCACACCTATAATCCCAACACTTTGGAAGGCCTAGCTGGAAGGATTACTTGAGCCCAGGAGTTCGAGACCATCCTGGGCAACATGGGGAAACCCCATCTCTACAAAAAATACAAAAATTAGGCTGGGCGCGGTGGCTCAAGCCTGTAATCCCAGCACTTTGGGAGGCCGAGACGGGCGGATCATGAGGTCAGGAGATCAAGACCATCCTGGCTAACACGGTGAAACCCCGTCTCTACTAAAAAATACAAAAATCTAGCCGGGCGAGGTGGCGGTTGCCTGTAGTCCCAGCTACTCAGGAGGCTGAGGCAGGACAATGGCGTAAACCCGGGAGGCGGAGCTTGCAGTGAGCTGAGATCTGGCCACTGCACTCCAGCCTGGGCGACAGAGCAAGACTCCGTCTCAAAAAAAAATAATAATAATAAAAATACAAAAATTAGCTGGGTGTGGTGGTGTGCACCTGTGGTCTTACCTATGCAGGATGCTGAAGCAGGAGGATCACCTGAGCCTGGGAGGTCGAGCATGCAGTGAGCTGTGATTGCACACTCTAGCTTCAGTGACAGACTTAGACCCTGTCACACAAAAAAAAAAAAAAAAGGAAAGCAAAGAAAAGGAAAAAAAGAAGTGCCCTAGAATTCTTCCATGAATCTCTTTTAGCCATTTGCTGTGTACTACTTTAGATCACATCAGGAAAACAAATATCAAATGGAAACTTCCCAAATCTTGCATAATATAGTTATAAAATACCATCATCTGGATATGGAGCTAAACAAGTGAAAATAAAAGACTTTCTTACTAACTAGGAGATGATTCTTCTTGGAAATCTCAACCCAATCTCCTTTTTTTTAAATGTCAACTCCATATGATGAATAATGTAAAATATGTTTTTAGTGACACCAGCTAGTTTAGTAATTCTTGTTATGGTTTTGTGTCATCCTGAGAGTGTCTTCTGTTATGTCTCAAAAAACTAATTCACTTTTCTTAAACTTACCACACTTTGGGAGCAGGGCGATGAAAGGAAAGGGAAAGCATACAAGATATTGTGAAATTCCCCAAATATTGTGAATCCCTAAATTAAAAATAATATACACATGCATTGTTTTTCATCTTTTGATATTAAATGATTCTTCTATGCCAGTCTGATGTCTAATGTGCTTCACTATATCACATGAAAGAGCTTGTTTATCTTTTTTTTTTTTTTTTTTTGAGACAGGTTCTCACTCTGTCACCCAGGCTAGAGTGTAGTGGTGCGATCTCAACACTGCAACCTCTGCCTTCTGGGTTCAAATGATTCTCGTGCCTCAGCTTCCTGAGTAGCTGGGACTACAGAAGAGCGCCACTACGCCCAGCTAATTTTTGTATTTTTTGGTGGAGACGGGGTTTCACCATGTTGGCCGGGCTGACCTCAAACTCCTGACCTCAAGTGATCCGCCTGCCTCGGCCTCTCAAGGTGGTGGGATTATAGGCATGAGCCAGCACGCCCGGCCTTGTTTATCTTTCTATTTCAGCGGGGGTAGCATAATTCCAACAGGACTTACTAGGCTAACTGATGTGGTCTGATGATTCTCTGAAGAGTTCACCCCCTGTGTTAGTAGCTACCAGTGTCATCCCAAGCGCCTCCCTGTAGTTAAGTGGAAATGAGAGTTGTCGCCTTTGGAGGCCAGATGTCTGTCTCCTCTGGCAAGGAACACCAGAAACATCCCTTGGTGAGAAGGTGGTGTTCCTAATGGAAAGAGCCTGGGGCCTGGAATCAGATGAACCTGTGTTTTAATCCACCTTCTGCTACTTTCTAAATTAGTCCTAGCCCCGAGTCAAGGAATCCAAGCAGAATTGAAGAGTCCTGGGGAATTCAAGGTTGCAGACTCATTGCATTTCATTTTGATGGCTGGAGCTTTTTTCTAATGACAAAAAGAACGTCCCAGTGACGTCATAAAAAGATCTTTCCCTTGGAGATTTTTCACTGCTTTCTTTATGGAAACCTTGACAGTACATGGGAACATATTTCTTATTAGTTTTTTTTTTTTTTTTTTTGTCCATTTGTTTGGGGTTTTTGACTTTTAGCGGGGTTTTTGTTTTGTTTTGCCTCACCCACTGTCACCAGGATTCAGTAACTGTTAATATACATAAGTATTTTCTAATTATGTACAAATATATGTTTTGTATTACATTATAGGAGGGTGCTATATATCAGTATAAAATCTCTCAAATTAGTAAAGATCATGACGCAAAGTAAAACCTCCCTGTTCTTCCAGTTTTCTTGCTCCCTTTATCTCAATATTTCCTTCCTGTAAATTCATTATATGCTTAGGTCCTATGACAAGTGTTTCTCAATGTGTATAGTCCATGAATGACCCCAAGTCAAAATCTTCTGTTAAAAACAGAATCCTGGCCGGGCGCGGTGGCTCACGCCTGTAATCCCAGCACTTTGGGAGGCCGAGATGGGCGGATCACGAGGTCAGGAGATCGAGACCATCCTGGCTAACACGATGAAACCCCCGTCTCTACTAAAAATACAAAAAATCAGCCGGGCATGGTGGCGGGCGCCTGTAGTCCCAGCTACTCGGGAGGCTGAGGCAGGAGAATGGCGTGAACCCGGGAGGCGGAGCTTGCAGTGAGCCGAGATTGTGCCACTGCACTCCAGCCTGGGCGACAGAGCGAGACTCCGTCTCAAAAAAAAAAAAAAAAAAACCACACAGAATCCTAGAGCCAGGTGCCATGGTGCACACTGATAATCCCAGCTACTTGGGAGGTTGAGATGGCATGATCACTTGAGCCCAGGAAGTTGAGATTAGCCGAGGCAACATAGTGAGACCACATCTCCAAAAACAAACAAACAAACAAACAAGCAAGCATATAATCTAAGTTATGGTGCTTTATACATAGGGTATTGAAAAACTCCCTCAGTGTTGGGTATCTCTGAAATAGTACAAACACCTATTGTTTTCTATCTTTTGATATTAAAAGATAGAATTCCAAGCAGCCAATAGAATACTGAAGTATCTTTTAATGAACTAATAAGGATTGATCTTTAAAATATATGGTGAAGTGGCTGGGTGTTGTGGCTCACACCTGAAATCCTAGCACTTTGGGAGGCTGAGGCAGGTAGATTGCTTGAGCTCAGGAGTTCAAGACCAGCCTGGACAACATGGTGAAACCACATCCCTACCAAAAAAAAAATACAAAAAATTAGCTGGATGTTGTGGTACATGCCTGCAATCCCAGCTACTTGGGGGGCTGAGGTGCAAGGATCATGTGAGCCCAGGAGGTCCAGGCTGCAGTGAGCTGAGATCATGCCACTGTACCCAAGTCTGGGTAACAAAGTGAGATCCTGTCTAAAAAAAAATGTGTGTGTATATATATATATATATATATATATATATATATATATATATATATATATTTATGAAAAAAAGTATAGAACAGCATGTGTCATAAGAGAAAAGAATATATTGCTTGTGATTATCTATGTACTGAATGTCCCTAGCAGAACATGTGAGAAAATGGCAGCAGGAATTGCCACAGCGGTAAGAGACCTTACTTTTGATTGTATATCTTTTTTCTTAATGAATTTTACATCATGCACATGTTATCCTTTTCTTTCTTTCTTTCTTTCTTTTTTTTGAGACACAGTCTCACCCTGTCACCCAGGCTGGAGTGCAGTGTCAGCCCCCTCAATCTCCGCCTCTTGAGTTCAAGCCATTCTTGTGCCTCAGCCTCAGTAGCTGGGGTTACAGGCAGGCACCACCACACCCAGCTAATTTTAGTAGAATCAGGGTTTCACCATGTTGGCCAGCCTGGTCTCAAACTCCTGACCTCAAATGATCTGCCCACCTTGGCCTCCCAAAGTACTGGGATTACAGGCCTGAGCCACTGCACCTGGCCCACGTTACCCATCTTTAAAAAGTAATAACCTGGGGGAGAAAGCTGATTCCTACCTTGTACCCAAGACTTGCTAGATTGAAATCTCTCACATGGAGCCTGGAGACATGCATTTTTAACAATCTTCTTTATTATTCTGCAAACTGGTATTGAGAAGCACTGTCCTTGGCCTTTCCTTTTTAAACACTTCTTTCCTCTTTTCTTTCCTCTGAGCTTCCTACCATCACCACCACCACCTCTTCTCCTCCCCTCATTTCCTCATCCATGGTGGATCTCATAGTTTTGCAATTCAATCATGCCACAGCTAGTGATTTTTCACTTCTTTCTCCCCAACCTTACCATCGGCCAAAACTATGGCACTGGATGGATTTGCTTTCTCTGCCACCAGCATGCAGGCTAACACTTTCCAGGTTGTGACCCTGTTACCTGGACTCCTCCTGGCAGTTCTCCGGTTCTTACTCAGCACTTCTTGTGTCTTTCTTAATGACTTTTAAAATCTCACCAGCGTCTTTCACACAACCCACACCACCCTGGCTCCCATAGAAAACACAGAGGGTGTTGGACTGTAATTCCTCAGTCTCCTGCCCCCTCCCACTTATAAATTTATTCATATATACAGTCATCCTTCGTTTTCTTTTTTCCTTTTGCGGTGTTGTTCTGCCTGGGAAAATGGCTTCACCTGTGCTCTCCACCCCACCACCTAAACCCTACTGGGTTTGTTAACCTTGGTCCCTCAGGTACCACCAGCTTTCCCTTTCTGCTGGCACTTTCCTCCAGCCCAGAAGCAGGCTCTCTTATCCTCAGGGCTACTTCCTCCTCTCCCTCGCAGCCAACTGTCTTAAGAGTGAAACAGTGTCTTTCACCTGCCTTGACCTTCACTCTCATCACTGCTTGTGCCCACGTCATCAATGATTTCCTAGTTGCCAAATCCAGCAGGCATTTTTCAGTCCCCGGCTTATTTAATCTCTTTGCTTCCAGGTCACTGCTCCCTCTTCCTGGTTTCCTCCTCTCTAATTACCCTAGACTTGAGTCTCCTTTATGGAATCCTCATCTCCCCTCTACTTCTCAGGGTTATCAGAAAATAAATAAGGGGAAAAATATCTCATCCACTTCAGCATTCTTTTTGATCCCGAAGATGATGAGACAGCCTCCCAACCTGAATTATGTAGTGACCCTCAGCCTGTGGAATGACTAGGAAATGAAAACAAATTCCTTATGAGGGGTGATTAGAAATATGACACCTCAAAAATAATGTGAAAAATCATGTCTGAAGAACAGAAAAATGAGCTCTGCTTTAAACATGACAGCTGTATTCTAAATTTGCTTTTGGGGTTTTGTTTTAAATCCGTCAGTCCTAATAGCCTCGAGTTTACTAGGAATTCTTAAACTTCCTAATCTCTAATTTATGCAGAGGTTTTATAAGCATTTATTTATTTATCTATCCATTCTTCCTTCAGACTTGTATTTTGAAAACCTGACAACTTATTGAGAGTTTGCTCGGGCCAGCCTCTCTATGATTTTATATCCAATTGGTCTTTTGTGTTTAGTTTTAATCCTAAAAGTAACACATTCATGGTATTTTTATCTGAGAAAATATAGGAAAGAGAGAGAAAGCTTAGTTAATAGGCCCACTACCCAATCACAACCAGTGTTAAAGTGTGATAACTTTTGTCCTGCTCTCTCCAGCCTTTCTCCCCTCTGCTTCTGTGCTATATTCTAATTGGAGTTCACAGCCTGATCTGGAAAGTTTTTATATCAACACATGCCATGTGCTTTGGCAGTTTGCTAAGTCTGAGAAACTTCAGAGACATTTTTTCCTTCTGACTTACCCATGTGTTTCACTTAGATTCTTGGAAACATTCTCTATGCTACATGGCTACTAGCCTGCAGCTTCAAGTAACAGAAAATTCTATTCAAACTCACATCGACAATAAGGAAGATGATTGCTTCGTACAACTGGAAGTCCAAGAGGCAAGCAGGCTGCAGGAGCAGTTTAATTTAGTGGCTCTGAATCTATCTCTCTGCAATGCCCTGTGATGACCTCCTATGTGTGTTGGCTTTGGCCTTAGCTGGCTTCTCTCATGGAGGCAAAATGGCTATAGCGATTGCAGGTTTCACATAGCAATGCCATCAATTAGAAGTTCACCTAAGAGCAAGGAAATTTCCCTCCCAGGAACTTCCAACATACCTTTGGTTACATCCTTATTCTTGAGTCAACCCCTGTCCTCAGGGCACTGCCATACACTGACTCATTCTGGCCTGGGTTCCCGAACCAATTACTGCCCAGGAGAGTGGAATTATCCTTAGATCAGTCAGTCCCAAATGTGAGCTGAAGTATAGGGGATATGCTGGGAGGGATA
Organism: Macaca fascicularis; assembly: GCF_037993035.2. NCBI lineage: Eukaryota > Metazoa > Chordata > Mammalia > Primates > Cercopithecidae > Macaca > Macaca fascicularis. The sequence goes on along the minus strand of NC_088381.1, from coordinate 138,771,734 downwards.
AATGCCTACATAAAACTGAATTGTGTTAGGAATCAGAGAGGAGGAATAGATGCTGAAAGCCTGTTTCAGAACACCGTCATCAAACACGCATATTGTCAGATTTTTGGATCTTTGGTAATTTGATAATTGAAAAATGATGGCTCTGTGTAGCTTTAATTTGAATTTCTCTGTTGTGAGTGAGGCTGAGCCACTTGCATGTTCCTAGGAGCCATGTGTACTTTTTCTCCTCAGGTCCTGCCTGTTCATATTCTGTGCCAATTTTTCTTTTCTTTTTTTAAATTTTAACTCTTACTTTAGATTCAGGGGGTACATGTGCAGTTTCGTTACAAGAATATATTTCCTGTTACTGCAGTTTGGTGTATGATTGAGCCTGTCACCCAGGTAGTGAGCATGGTACCCAATAGACAGTTTTTCAACCCTTGCCCCCCTTTCTTCCTTCCCTCCTTGTAGTCCCCAGTGTCTATTGTGCCGGTCTTTATGTCCAGGTGTACTCAATGTTTAGCTCCCACTTATAAGTGAGAACATGTGGTATTTGGCTTTCTGTTTCTGCATTAGTTGGCAGCTGTATCCATGTTGCTTAAAGGACGTGCTTTCATTCTTTTTTGTGGCTGTGTAGTATTCCATGGTGTATACATGGCACATTTTCTTTATCTAGTCACTGCTGGTGTCTTTGTCCATTTTTCTATTGCATTGTATGTCTTTTGCTTTCTTATTTGTAGAAGCTCATTATATGTTAGGGAAATTAGTTTTTGGTCTGTAATAGAGCTAGGCATATTTTTGCAGTTTGTCATTTTTTGACTATGTTTATGCAGAAATTTTGATGTTGAAAGATTGAATTTATGAATCTTTTATAATTCTGGATTTAATGTCATCATTAGAAATGCCTTCTCCACTTTAAGGTGAATAACTCTCTTTTAGTTTTTTTCCAATACCGTGATGGTATCATTTTATGAATTTAAATATTAATATCTACTTGGAATTTATCCAGGTCAGGTGTAAGGAATAAATTCAACTTTGATGTTTTTCTCATTTGATTGACTTTCATATTATACTGTTCCATGATGACAGCTGCTTCTTGTTTTGTGACACTCAACGTTTTGCCAATATTCTCTACAGTTGTTTTAAAAATCTAAGTTTTCATCGACTTTAATTAGAAAAACAGTAACTCACAGAGTTTCTGTAAGTTACCGTAGGCCATGATATATTTTAGAGGTTGGGGAGAGGATTTCTTTGGAATCACACAAAGAATAATGCTTGTTGCATTTTAATAATCATTGCTTTTCGGAAATGTGCTTACTCAGGTCCTTTACTCACTATGCAAATCATTAAAAACAATAACATACGGTTCACTGATTTAAGGTACTTAAAACTGGCACATTAAAAATTCTACTTGTCAACTTAGGCCCTTTTTAGATGTGGGATGATGAATGTTTTTCACTCTCCTATAGGACTGGGGGAGGTAGTTTGTCCTTGGTTGCATTCTAAGACTATGCCGAGTCCCAAAGTCTTTCGTTGTTGTTGGAGACAGAGTCTTGCTCTTTTGCCCAGGCTGAAGTGCAGTGGCGCAATCTCAGCTCACTGCAACCTCCACCTCCTGGGTTCAAGAGTTTCTCCTGGCTCAGCCTCCCGAGTAGCTGGGATTACAGGCATGCATCACCATGCCTGGCTAATTTTTTTGTATTTTTAGTAGAGGCAGGGTTTCGCCATGTTCACCAGGCTGGTCTCGAACTCCTGGCCTTAAGTGATCTGCCTGTGTCGGCCTCCCAAAGTGCTGGGATTACAGGCGTGGGCCACCATACCCAGCAAGCCCCAAAATCTTAATCAAGAAACAACCCACCATGGGGGAATGAAGCCCCCTTTAAGACTATACAGGATAGGGGAGCCCACCAGCAAAGACAAACAGAGACACATCTCTGTTCCTTAAGCTGTGGATTTTGACAGTGGGACTGGCCAAATCCAAACACTCAGAAACACTCTACTTGACTGCCTTTCACTGCACGGAGAATGAAATATGCATTGTGATTCTCTAGTGGGATAGAAACTAACGTCTATCCATAACAACAGGATGTCATGGCCACTGCTGAGTAGAAATCTTTTGACAAGTACAAACAGACCTCTGCTGTAGCACTGTCACATTGCATTATAGTTATTTGTTTACTTTTCCGTCTTTCCCAGGAGCCTGGGATTTCTTTAAGAGCGGAAGCTCTTTGTCTTCTTTGAACCCTATAGCTTAGTACACTCACCCCTGTGTGTTGGAATGTGCTCATTGTATGCTCTTTCTCTATGTGCGCAGTCTACTTACACATCCTACTCTTTAGTACTCACTGTCAAGCAGCCACCGTGTGTCAGCCACTGAATGAAGGCACTTCACATCACTGCCTTTTAAAAATTCTCACAATAGTTCTCTGAGGTAGGTACTTCTATTTTCCCCATTGTAATAGTGAGGGAACTAAGGGACAACAGATAGGTCAAGTAACTTGCCCATGGTCATACGGATAACAGGTGATGGAACCAAGACTCAAACCCCAAGTGGTCTAACTCCAGTTAGACCAGTGCCCGCTGCTCACAACAGCTACACTCCATTGTTTCTCCCCAGTGTGTTGGGAAGAAAATAAATTCTATATAAAACAAGTACATACATTTTGCCTTCTAGAAGAGTGGCATAATTTATCTCCTGGGATATGAGTTGTTTTTGTGATTGCTGTTGTTTGTTAGAAAAATGCTTTGATGTTCCTATTTCAGTAATCCCACTCCCACTCCACCCAGGGCAGAGGAAGAAGGGAGTGAAACAAAGAAGGCTAAATTAGTTTGTATGAGAGAGAAATAGGAATTTGTGGGGTTTTCACTGGCTGCTCAGAGAGATTGCCTACGGATCTGAAAAGAAGATTGAGATATGAAAGGGTGGAGAACTCTGGCCACTCCACGGGCCAGCTAAATCCTACACAAGTTCAAGGGCAGCAGGAAATTTCCTTTGGTGAAGAAGACTTGAGAAATTCAAAAACAACGCTGACCTATCAGCAATGCTTTGCAACCCACAATAAGCATATGTAAGAGGGATTTTTCAGGCAGGAAGAAAGAAAAATCATATCCAGAGTGAAACAGAATGGTCCAGGCAGTCAGGGGGAGGGCAGCAAAGGCAGGGGCTGAAAGCAACAGTTTGGAACAGGCCGTAGCAGTGAATCAAGCAAAGAGTCTCTCAGCCCACAACTAAAACAAAGTCACCCATCAACCTACAGGAAATACTGTAACTTTCTACCATGGGCTGAGGGACTTGAACAAAACTGTCTCCCAGGTCAGGCTCACACCTGTGATCTCAGCACTTTGGGAGGCCGAGGTGGGTGGAATTGCCTGAGGTCAGGAGTTCAAGACCAGCGTGGCCAACATGGTGAAACCCCATCTCTACTAAAAATACAAAAATTAGCCGGGCGTAGTGGCACATGCCCGTAATTCCAGCTACTCGGGAGGCGGAGACAGGAGAATTGCTTGAACGCGGGTGGCGGAGGTTGCAGTGAGCCAAGATCGCACCACTGCACTCCAGCCTGAGCAACAGAGTGAGACTCCGTCTCAAAAACCACCACCACCACCACCACAACAACAAAACTGTCTCCCAAAATCTGAGGACATGGGGATATCTGGTTATAGTAACACTCTTTTTTTCCCTTCTGTAAATGAACCCCGTTGCAGTTTGCTCAGCTGCATCAGATAACAATTTCTACCAAGGTGCTTATCATTTTAATGTCAGTGTAGATTAGGGCTTCATTAACCTCAGCCCTGTTAGCATTTGGGGGTGAATAATTATTTGCTGCAGGGATAAAGGCTGGGCATTGTAGGATGTTTAACAGCAATAGCATCTCTAGCCTCTACCCACTAGATGCCAATAGCTTTAACACTCCAGCCCTAAGTTGGGAAAATCAAGAAGGTCTTCAGATATTGCTGAGTATCTCATGGAAGATAAAAAGCTCTTCTCCTCCCCGCCATTGAGAACCTGTTGTGTAGATGTAGATCTTTATTTAGTGCAAACTCATATCCTGTGTTCTTGCATCAAAATATGCCTTTTTTAACGTTAAAAAAAAAGCAACAACACAAGTTTGTGTAAAAATGGCTCCCAAACATTTCGAGTGTTTCTACTATCACACTAGCTTGTCCCACCTCCGAATTTCTGGGGAGTGGCCAGGAGTGGTGCTGCAGCAAACTCCCAGTTTTTCAAGAATGTTTACACTGTATTTGTGTCGTAAGAGTGTTTCAGTTTTCGATTGCCTGTATCTGCAGACACTGTAGTAGTATCGCCATTAACAGAACACTGTCGTTTTGATCTTACATACAAATAAGAATTGAGAGTTGGTTATACAAGCTTTCCCTATAAGCAAGAGTCCATTAGAAGTTTCATTGTAAGGGAAGCGTATGTGTTAGGGATGAGTACCCAGCTATGATACATAGCAGGGCTTAAAGGTAGTGTGTGCACTACCATAGTCAGATCTGTCAGGAAGGCTGCACGATGAGCCACATTCTCCACTGATGTCTTTTGGAGATATTCAAAATGGATGATATTCACACAAGCAGGCACACTGTCATAGGAAAACTTAGATTCAAACTTTGGTGAAACCCAGTATTTTCCAGGGAGGAAAACAAGACAATAACTTATAATCACAACAACTATTATTATCTCCACCAGCAATGGTCTTTTAGTGCTATTGCACAGCTATAACTGCTGTATGTGATTACCCAGATAGCTTGCTGCAATTTGACCCATTCTTTCCGCTCAAAAAATGCACTTTAGGCTGGGGGCGGTGGCTCTCGCCTGTAATCTAAGCACTTTGGGAGGCCGAGGCAGGTGGATCACCTGAGATCAGGAGTTCAAGACCAGCCTGGCCAACATCCCCGTCTCTACCAAAAATACAAAAATCAGCCAGGCATGGTGGCACATGCCTGTAACCCCAGCTACTAGTTCTGAGGAGGTGCTGAGGCAGGAGGATCACTTGAACCTGGGAGGCGGAGGTTGCAGTACGAGATCGTGCCACTGCACTCCAGCCTGGGCGACAGAGCAAGACTCCATCTAAAAAAAAAAAATGTTTTTTAAAATGCACTTCAATACAAGAACATGAGAGACTCTGACTTATGATTCTAAATTATCACTATCAAATATAATTCTTTTGTTAATGATGAATTCTTGCGTGAAACATCTCACAACTGATTGCCATGCAGTGGAACAGAACCTGTTTACAGGGAAGGGTGTAGGATTGGGATTCAGAGAAACTGTGTTCACTTCTGGATTGTAACTCACTGCCTGTTGCTTAAGAAAGCAAGTCTATTTCCTCATCTGTGGAATGCATAAAATAACCTCTTTATCTCAGGCTTACTGAGAGAATTAAATCAGGTTTGAAACAGTATGCTGTAAATTGCCAAGCAAGTGTCAATCATTGCCATTGTCTCCCACAACTACCAGTTCCTTGCATGGGCCACCATGTCTGTAGCATAGCCCCATAGAGTGTCTGGATTTTTCCTGCTACAAGCCCACAGAAAACCCTCCTCAGTGATGCAATACATATGTTAATTTCTTAAGGTTAAAAAATCATTTCTCTAAATTGAGGTGAGTTGATAGACTTTTCCAACCCAAATGTCAGGTCTATTTCAGCAGCTGCTAAAGGAAATAAATTACCCCTACTCCTATTTCTCTCTGCTCCTGCAGAGTAAAACAGCAGCTAAAAATCAAGATTCTCTGACACTATTTCCTTTCTCAGCATTATAGGCCGGTATCTGGGGTCTGACATTAACCATTAGGAATTTCTTCAGCAGCAGCAGACTGGGAAAAGCAACTGCCAGTACTAAAGGAATACATTAAAACTCTTAAAAAAGAAAAAGTCACGAAGATAGATGAATATGCTGAGTTGACTCATACTCTTCGATATAGAGTAATCATCTTGATGGTGACATTCATCCTGACTATGCTAAACAGGTGACCTATTCTATCAGTGATGGCATCCAGAGCCATTGAAACACAATGTACATCATTATGTCATATATGAGGGGAAACTTGACTAAGGTTCCAAGATCCCAAGGGTTTTAATTAATAGGAAAATTTGATTCAATAGTAGTCATTTAAAAAATGAAAGGAAAACAAGGGGAGGGAGTGATAAGGGTGGGAAGCATAGACAGGAAGCTGTATAAAATGCCCTGAAGGCTTGAAGTTGGCAGTATTATAAGTCAGGGCCAGATTAGCTAGGAGACTGAAACAGCCGCAGAGAAAGAGTCCGGGAGCTACCAACGCAACCATTCTAATCATGTTATCTCATCAAGCCAACTCCACTTCCTTTCTTTATCGTCTACTTTTCTAGTGGCTCCACTACCGGCTTCCCTTGCAGAAATAAGAGGCTCAACTATTCCTGTTGGGGTAAAAATGATGAGAAAAATGTCTCAGGATATTTCTGACTCTCTTTTCTCCACTCCCATGAACATCTCTTCTCTCCACCCCCATGAACATCTCTTCTCTCCACCCCCACGAACATTGGGCTCCCCCCCAGGGCCCCAATTCTGCTTTTCTTCGCTTAAAAAAACTTCAAACCAGGCCGGGTGCAGCAGCTAACACCTGAATCCCAATGCTTTGAGAGATTCAGGTGGGCAGATCCCTTGGGCCCAGGAGTTCGAGACCAGCCTGGGCAACATGGCAAAACCCTGTCTCTACAAAAAATACAAGAAATGCGGTGGCTCAAGCCTGTAATCCCAGCACTTTGGGAGGCCAAGACGGGCGGATCACGAGGTCAGGAGATCGAGACCATCCTGGCTAACACAATGAAACCCCGTCTCCACTAAAAATACAAAAAAATTAGCCGGGCGTGGTGGCGGCGCCTGTAGTCCCAGCTACTCGGGAGGCTGAGGCAGGAGAATGGCGGGAACCCGGGAGGCGGAGCTTGCAGTGAGCCGAGATCGCGCCACTGCACTCCAGCCTGGGCGACAGAGCGAGACTCCGCCTCAAAAAAAAAAAAAAAAAAAAAATGAACTGGGCATGGTGGTGTGCATCTGCAATCCCAGCTGGGGTTACTCAGAAGGCTGAGGTGGGAGGATCAACTGATCTTGAGAGGTCAAGGCTGCAGTGAGCCGTGATCACGCCACTGCATTACAGCTTGGACGATGGAGTGAAACCCTTTCTCAAAAATAAAAAAATTTTAAAAAAAAACCTTAGATCATCCCTTTTCTGTGAAGCCTTCCTTGAACTCTCCAGCGCATACTAACTTTTATGTTTCTCAATACCTACAACTTGTACATAACACAGCAAATGGACATAGTAGACATATTTCTGTCTCATGTGTGCTGACCTTTTCCTCCCAAATAGATTATAAATACCTTGAGGACGGGACACATTTTTTTTTTTTTTTTTTTGAGACGGAGTCTCACTCTGTCGCCCAGGCTGGAGTGCAGTGGCCGGATCTCAGCTCACTGCAAGCTCCGCCTCCCGGGTTCACGCCATTCTCCTGCCTCAGCCTCCTGAGTAGCTGGGACTACAGGCACCCGCCACCGTGCCCGGCTAGTTTTTTGTATTTTTTAGTAGAGACGGGGTTTCACCGTGTTAGCCAGGATGGTCTCGATCTCCTGACCTCGTGATCCACCCGTCTCGGCCTCCCAAAGTGCTGGGATTACAGGCTTGAGCCACCGCGCCCGGCCCAAGGACAGGACACATTTTTAAACTTCTTGAAATCACCTGCCAAATTCTGTGATTTGGTGATTAGCACGGCTGGGAGCAACTTAGGCCCTAGAGTATCTCTATAGTTGGGGAGAATATAAAAAGCTTTGGAGGGACTAAAAATGCAAAAATGCAAAGCAGAGTATGAGTTTCTCAACATGATAGCATCAAATCAGCCTTGCTATTGGACCTACACAAACCTTTTCTCTGATTCTAGTAGCCAGTCTTGTTCCTGAAGATCAAGTCCCTAACAGCCTGCGCCTAGGTCCCTTTTCAGTGACTCTTGTTAGTATCTCATTTGTTCTAGATTGTGCGCTTTCTCTTGCTAATCCTTTAAAAAAAAAAAAAAAATCCTGCCTCTGAACCTCACCCTCGAAGGTGCAGTCCCTGCTACCCACTATCCTGAGCAGCCCATTTGGATTTCACAGCTGCCCAGACCTCTGTAGTGTGAGGGCTGTGCTCCACCCACCCGTAGTTAATCGCACACCCTACACAGCACTGGTTGGCAAATCTGCTTCTTTGGTCTGACTCTGCCAAGAGCTTCTGGAAATGCCTGCCTTGCTCCTGGACTCCTGGCTGGTCTCTGTATGCTTTCCATTTTGCCATCAACTGAGCCATCATTCTGAGATTTAAGAAAAAAATTCCCCTCAATATTAAAGACACAGTAGACACATATACATGCAAATACCCATACTCATAAGTTCCTTTATCATTGAGAAAATTTTTACTACCTTCCTAAATTTATATTCTCCCTTTTCAGGCATTTAGCATCATCTCTAGATCTTCCAATGTTATGCTTGGAATTTTCTTTAAATAAAAGTGGCCCTTAGAGGTCATTTACCGCAACCTTCTTATTTTACTCCTGGTCTCTACTACCCTACCTTTACGCATCTATTTAGAAGCTAGTGGCAGAGGATTTTCACTAATGATGCATTTATCAAGGGATTTTCTATGTCTGTTAGTAAATTACCATGATGCTAGAAGATTTTATAGAAAGTCTCAACTTAGTAATCAGCTACCATCAAAATACATTTATTATTAAGGTAAGACAATTTCCTTCTCAGCCCCAGAAGCGAGGCACATGCACACAAGTATGCACACACCCACACACACTCACACACACTCACAATGTGATCAGCCAGCTCTCTGTCTGGAACAATCAAAATACCTCCCAGCTGGAATGACAGCATCATTTTATTGATGCTGAAATAGGAGGGTGATAAAGCAAGTCTCAGCAGGCATAGCAAAAATGCACTGCTTTTATGATTCATATTTCAAAAATGATGCCATGGGACCAAAAATGCAAAGCAGAGCTTATTACGTGCTAGCAAAAATGGAGTGAAGGGTAGTCACCTCAGTTGTGCCTTTTAAGCTCTAAAGGAAGCAACACCACTACCAATTTTCCCTCCTCACCCTGAGGTTGCAATAGACACTTGGATTTGTCTACAGCCATTACTTCATTGTTCTCTATGCTGTGAGTGGGCTAAGAAAATGATGATGTTTCCTGTGTGATGATCTTGCTAGAGCTTTGGAGGTACTAAGGAGAATTGCAAAGAAACAGAATCACTAGTACAGTCATCCTTCCTCCCTGGTTGTAGGGGATGGGGAGAGATTGCTTCCAGGACTCCAGGATACCAAAATCTGGGGGATGCTTAAGTCCCCGATATAAAATGATGTAGTACTTGTATATAACCTATGCACATCCTCCCATACTTTAAATCATCTTTAGATTACTTATAATATCTAATACAATGTAAATGCTATGTAAATATGTGTTATACTGTATTATTTTTATTATTTTTTATTGTGTATTATTATTGGGGTTTTTTTTTTTAGTGTTTTTCATCCTCAGTTGGTTGAGTCTGTGGATGCAGAACCTGTGGATATGGAGGGCCAGATATATTGTCCTCCCTAGCTCCACCTCTTGATGAGGGGCTGTTATTGGCCCCTGCAATAGACTGAATATCCCCAAATTTATAGGTTGAAACCTAACTCTCCACATGATGGCATTTGAAGGTGGGACTTTTGGGAGGCAATGAGATGTAGCCCTCACGTATGGGATTAACACCCTTTTAAAAGAGATCCCAGAGAGGTCCTTTGTCCCTTCTGCCACATGAAGACAGCCATCTACGACCAGGTAACAGGCTCTCACCAGACACAAAATCTGCTGGCCCCTTGATTTTGAACTTCCCAGTCACCAGAACTGTGAGAAATATATTTCTGTGGTTTATGAGCCATTCAGTGTGTAGTATTTTGTTATGGCGGCCCAAATGGACAACACACCCACGCTTTCCAAACCCTGAATCCACAGGGTATGTGTGCTGCTTCTCTCTCTGCTTTGCTCGGGGAGAAAAGAACTCTCCCCTCTATAGAGAACCCCTGGGAATCCCCTCCCCTGGAGGTTTCCGGCTGCTTGCTTTTGACTTTAATTTCTCGTCTCTCACATGCAAGTAAGGAAAACAATACTGGGTTAACATTTTCTAAGCTGTACAACCTTAGGACAGTGCCATTGGAAGGAAAATAGGCTAGAAATCAGAAAAGATGGGCTTGATTCCTATGATTTCAGTCAGATCTTTGCAGGCACTGTTTGTCAGCTCACGTCATCCGTGGGCACTTAGAGCTCCTTGAGTAAGAAGTACTGCCTTCTATAAACATCTCTGCATCTGGAGACTTATTCCTGGACATTGCTAATGAGTCAGTGAAAAAACTCCAAATGATCTATGTATCAATTTCTGTTTTACACTTTCAGTTTATACAATAAATGAGAAAAAGGGCTAAGCTCAATTTGCTGGAAGTTGACAGTCCATTTTTATTTTGAAATCATTGTTGGTAAATTTCATACCAAAGGAGAGGCTTACAGCAAGAGAGTGGAAATGAAAGCAGAAATGAGAAAGCTTATATAGTTTCAATTTCCATGACTCTACAAACATTGATCAATCAACAATGCAGCTCATCCAGGAAAACCAAAACACTTTGTGGTAGGCAGAATTCTAAGCCTCTAAGGTTTCCTGCCCCTGGAATCCATGAGCCTTCTCCCATTTACTCAATCAAACACCAACCTAGGTTCTGCTGTGAAGGGATTTTGCAGACGTAATTAAGGTCCCAAGATAGGGAGATTGTCTAGGTGAGCTTGATCTAATAGCGCGAGCCCTTTAACTCTGAGTCTGGAGGTCAAAGACAGAAAAAGTCAAAGAGGTTTGAAGCGTGAGAAGAATTCAACAAAAGGGAGATTCTCTATTGCTGGCTATGAAGATAAAAGGACCAGGTGGTAAGAAATGTGGCAGTTTCTAGGAACTGAGAGTGGCCCCCGGCTGACAGACAGCCAGGAAACAGGAGCCTCAGTCCCCTAACCACAAGAAACTGAATCTATGACAACCAGAATGAGCTTCGACAAGGCCCTTGAGCTCCAGATAAGAACACTGCCCAGATGACATCTTGATTTAGCCCTGTGAGAAGTTGAGTAGAGTCACGCCTTTTCCAGTTTTGGGGGAAAACCTGTAAAGTAATGAATGGGGAGTTGTTTTAAGGGGATAAATTTATGATGATTTAGCATGCAGCATAGAACTAAAATCCACGCTTCCTGAATGGTTTTAAAGCCTCTTAGCCTAACCCTAAGACCAAAACCCAACCTCCTTCAAAGAGAAGCCTGCCAACCTGTGAACCAAATCTATCAGACAAGCGTCTTGTGATTCAAAGTATAACCCACGGCCCGAAAGCGTACACACGGCCTAAGAAATGCAGCATCTCAGGCCCTATCTGGATCTACTGAATAAAAACCTTCATTTTAACAAATCACCTGGTAACTTGTATACACATTAAAGCGTGAGAAGCATCCATTAGCATTTTAATTCAGAGCTGGAGATCTGGAATCAGCAAAACCTGTCTTCCCAACCTGGCTCTACAGTTTTACTAGCTATGCGGACTTAGACAACTTGCTTAACCTCTCTGAACTTCTATTAATCGGTAAAATGGAGCAGATAATAATACTTACTTTATAGAGTTGTGGTGAGGATTAAATGGGACAGTATGTAAAGTGCTTTCGCCCTGCCTTTTGGCCTGTCGTTAGCCTGGCAAACAGTAAGGGCTTAATAAATTGTGGGTTATTATTGGATTGGGCACTAACGGCATCAGTTGAATGTAGAGGGAGCAGGTAAACGTATCTGTTGGAAACATGCAGGATCACTGTAGCCGGCATCCTCATCTGATGAAATATTTTGTCACGCGGCTCCTCAGAGACTGCAAAAGGTTGTGACCTTGGTTTTCTAGCTAACACCATGCCATCCCATCCCAATGCCTGTAATCATCTGTGTATCCCCCCCACCCTCTCCCTTGTCAGCATTTAACCTCACTGGGCTTGACCTCACTTAGCTAATGAGATCTGGCCAGAAACCATGGAGATGGTTGTCAGCAACTCGGGACAGGTGGTATCTCTGAACACCAATAGCAGCTCACTCCACAGAAAAGATGAAGAGATGTGCCAGGGGCAGAACACAGCCTGTTTAGCTGTTTTAGCAGAAATCTAAGGTTCTTCTTCTTTTTGTTGGAGGGAATGATGGCAATGGTGACAATGGTGTTGGTATTACTAAGAACGAATGCATAAATCAACAGTGACAAATGACTAATACATAAGCGAGAGAGCATTTGTGATCAATTCTGCAGAGGCCCGTTCCCCCTCCTGGTGGTTTCTTTGTTCTTGGCAAAGACTCCTCTCACTTGCTTTATTTCTCAGCCTGAGCCAAAGCAATCTCTATAGTTCAATATAAATAATGAGGGTGATATTGATAATAACAATAGCTCTCATTTACTGAGTGCTCCAAGTGCCAGGCACTCTTCATATATTATTTATACTCCTTATAACAACTCTTTGAGGTAGACATTATTATGTTCCTTTTTAGCCAAGGAAACAGAAGCCTCAGAGAGGTTAAGTGGCTTGCCCAAGTTTACACAGCAGATAAGATAGTCTTGGATTCAAACCTGAGTCTGTTTGACTCTGGTTTCTTCACTTTATCTCTGCAACACAGCTGTCTTCCTTGACTGGGCTCTTGGCCCTTTGCCTGGACACTGTATCTGGGCCTTCGACGCTACTGCCCAGTCAGCTCCTGAGCTACCTTGCTCCTGTCCTTCCAGGTTTGCACCGCTTTGGCTTCTGTCTTTGCTCAGATCCTCACCTGTCTGGCCCCTGGAAACATACGGCGTTCACCTATTTCTTGTCTATCTACATGGTTCTGCCCACAGGTTTTTTTGTTTGTTTGTTTGTTTGTTTGTTTGTTTGTTTTGAGACGGAGTCTCACTCTGTCACCCAGGCTGGAGTGCAGTGGCGCCATCTCGGCTCACTGCAAGCTCCGCCTCCCGGATTCATGCCATTCTCCTGCCTCAGTCTCCCAAGTAGCTGGGACTACAGGCGCCCGCCACCAGGCCGGCTAATTTTTTGTATTTTTAGTAGAGACGGGGTTTCACCGTGTTAGCCAGTATGGTCTCAATCTCCTGACCTCATGATCCGCCCGCCTCGGCCTCCCAAAGTGCTGGGATTACAAGCGTGAGCCACCACGCCCGGTCCTTGCCCATAGGTTTTCTAATCTCACTGCTCATAAACATGCTTGCTGGGCCTGACTCATGAAGGAGTAGCTTGATGCTCCCAGATTCTAGGTAACTGTCCCTCATTCTAGACCCTCCTGCCTCACGAGTAGAGTTTCCCCTATCGTCCAGCCTGACTCACCATTGAAGAAGAGTGTTTCCTACCTGTGTCAAGAGAAACCAGCCATCTGGGTTCTTCTATCTGCTCCTGCTGTGCTCTGCCTTGAATACTCTTCCTTTCTTTCAAAACCACATTCTATTGCCCAGCTTATTATACCTGACTCAAAACCCAACTTACTGCCCACAGAATAAGACCTCGACCTGGAATTATATCCTATTACTATCTGGCCTCACTGACCCTTTCAAGTTCCAACCTTATTTTCCAGCCAATTGTTTCCCTTCCTTTCTCTGTGATTTTCTGCTGGGCCTTTTCTCCTGCTCTTCTCTGCCAGGAATGCTCATTTCCTCTGTGCTAGTTCAGGATCATCCAAGATCTAGCATAAAATCCATCTTCTTTACCAAAAATGGCCCTAATCCTCCCAGCTGGAAACGGTCTCTTCCTTTCATTGATCTACTGTGGCACTGTATCTAGTGACACTTAACAATTTTCTACATTTTGCCATAGTTAATTGTATACATACTTTTCCTCCCCTTTTACACTATAAGGTCTCTGAGAACAAAAAGCATCTGATTTTTTTTTCTTTTTTGAGGCAGAGTGTTGCTCTGTTGCCAGGCTGGAGTGCAATGGCGCAATCTCGGCTCACTGCAACCTCTGCCTCCTGGGTTCAAGCAATTCTCCCACCCCAGTCTCCTGAATAGCTGGGACTACAGGCGGACGGCACCAAACCCGCCTAATTTTTGTATTTTTAGTAGAGACAGGATTTTACCATATTGGTTAGGCTGGTCTCAAACTCATGACCTCAGGTGATCCGCCCACCTCGGCCTCCCAAAGTGGTGGGATTACAGGCACTAGCCACTGCGCCCAACCTATTTTTTTCTTTTTGATGGCCTTACAGTGCCTAGCAAAATGACTTGCTCACAGTAAGTGCTTGATATAAATGTATTAATCCATCAGCTGGATGGATGGATGGATGGATGGGTGGATGGATGGATGGATGGATGGATGGATGGGTGGATGGATGGATGGATGGGAAGGAGATTATAGGAATTGAGATTCTGGCTGAGCTTTTTCAGTCAGGTAGCCATGACAGGAGAAAGGCTTCACCTTTCAGGTGAGTGTATGGTCATAATCACAGAAGGAAAAGAATAGCTTGAACCGTAGCTTGAACCAGTTAACCATGCTGCCAATAAAATCAAGCCACATGTGTTTACCATGTTTTATGTTTACCAGGCTGCATCAGTAGGATGCTTTAAAATACGGGACAGAAATCCCGACTCAACCTCAAACTAACTTTTATCATAAAGAAATGTATTGGTTCCAATACAGGACGTCAAAGGCTGGGTAGGATTCAGGACTGGTGGATCCAGTGGCTCTTTCCAGCTCTCTGCTGTGCTATCCCCAATGCTGACTTCATTCTGGGGAAAGATCCCTGGGTTTTGGAAGGCTTCCAGTAGTTGCTGGGTTAATTGCTTCTCTTTTCACCTCCTACAAACTTCCTGTGACTCTTTCTTAAGGGTAAGAAAGCATATTTTCCAGAAGTGCTTAGAAAACTCTTTATGACTCATCGGTCCCAACTGGCCTTGGCCTGCCTACCCCAGACCCATTCACTAGAAATGGGGATGGGGATGGGGTTCACATCACTCAGGACCCACCCTAGAGCTGCAGTAGAACCTGTGATGGAGAGTCACTCCAACACCCCTTATACAGCAGACAGTTTTATGGGGGCCACTCCAATGGAAGGCTGGCTCTTATGACCTTCTCATTTTAGACACACAGTAAACAATGGAAAACATGTCATGCAAGATATCTCATTGTCACGGATCTTACAATATATCTCTTGCCTAAGAGTCTTTCAGTGTTTGTTGTGCAAATCCATTGGTTAGTCAACAGGGTTTATGGAACATATGCTGTTTAGATAGAGTTATTCTAAGCACTGTACAAAGTTAGAAAAACAAGACAATGCAGCTACTTAAAAAAAATTTTTTTTAGAGGCAAGGTCTTGCTATGTTGCCCAGGTTGGCTTCACACTCCTGGGCTCAAGCAATCCTCCTACATCAGCCTCCTTAGTCACTGGGATTATAGGTGTGTGCTGCACTGCCTGGCTTATTTATTTATTTATTTTAACACTAGAATGAGCATTGAGGAAAGTAGTTCTCTTCTGTTAATTCTGCTCAATTATTTTCCAGAGTGTAGAAACTGCTTGATTTCCTTCCTCCTTTCATTGTCCCCTCTTATTCAGCTCTCTCTTTCTTGTCACTAATTTTCTCCTTTCTTATTCTTTCCTCATTTCAGGAAAGCAACACATAGCAGAGATTAGGAGTGTAGAATCTGGAGTCAGATTTCTTGGGTGGGAATTCTCACTTTGAGTTCTAGCTGTGACTTTCCAGCCATTACTTCATTTCTCTAAGCTTCTTTTCACTGGTAAATCATATCTAAACATTATGCCTACCTCCTTGGGTTATTCTTGAATTTTAAAAATGATGCACATTAAAAATGATTACTAATGGTTAATGATTTTAATTTTCTTCTTCATCCTTTTTTAATTGTGCCACATTTTGTGTCCTGTTCCTCCCTCCTACATCCCACGGTAATAAGCTGATAGAAAATAGTCAGAAATAGAGTGCACAGAATCAACTTCCTAGTGAGAAATGGAATGGAACCATTTCAGTTCCTTCTCTTTTCTTCATTATACTTCAAGTATTTAAAGAGTGCTATGTGAATACATTTAACGCAAAGATGGAAATGTACAAAACCAGTTGAGAGGAACACATATGTGGTACATATGGAAGCGGAAGTATGAATGTTCTGTTCTGCATAAGAATCCCCTAGCTCTCAGTTCCAGCTTCATCGAGGCCTGGTTTGTTCAATTGGTTAGAGCACCTTCTGATGTAACCAAGATCATGATTTCAATTCCAGAATGTGGTGAGCCTACTTTATCTATTTGATGGCTACAGCCTGCTCTCCTGAACCTGGTCAGCCATCTGTACATGCATCCATTGTTCAGAAGATGATCAATCAGAGGAGCCTGGTTGAAGCAATGCAAATCGATCACCTTACTAGAAAACAACACAACAGAAATTACGTACTCTCATGGTGGTGGGTTAGTTGTGTGATGTTTGTACATGAAGAAGGTATAGACCATGACATCATTACAGAGTTCATGGAAAACAAATAGGTTTGAGGCTATAGGTTCCACAGCAACTGACAGCCTATAAAAAAGATTACTGCTATGTCCCTTGTTTAATGCCCCCAGCTCTTCTTAGAGACCATTTGGAGAATAACTGCCTGTTCCTCTAGACTAGACTTAATTGCTGGAAGTATCTCACATGGGAAGATTTTCCTGACATCTCATTCTCCTCTTCTCAACTTAATTTCTCTCCAACCTCCACCCCTTCTAGAATTATGTGCTCTCTTTACTATGCTCCTTTTATGTCATATCATGATGGTTACTATCATATGGTTACTACATATCATATGGTTACTATATAACATAACATGTTATGGCACTGGGTGCCATAATACCCAGTCTATGTTATGGAATGGGTGGCTTAAACAACAAAAATTTATTTTCTAACATGTCTGGAGGCTGGAAGTATGAGATCAAGGTCCCAGCATTGTCAGGTTCCTGTAAGGACTCTCCCCTTGGTTTGTAGATGGCTGCCTTCCCTCTGTGTCCTCACGTGGTAGAGAGAGAGAGAGACGGAGAAAGAGAGAGAGAGAGACTGCAAGCTCTCTGCTGTCTCCTCTCATAAGGGTACTGATTCCATTATGAGGACTAATATGGTTTGGATGTTTGTCCCATCCCAATCTCTTATTGAAATGTGATTCTCAGTGTTGGAGGTGGGGCCCGGTGGGAGGTGATTTGATCATGGGGGTGGATCACTCATGAATGGCTTAGCACCAGCCCCTTGATGATAAGTAAGCTCTTGCTCTGAGTTCACGTGATATCTGGTTGTTTAAAAGTGCATGGAGGCTAGGTGCGGTGGCTCACGCCT
Organism: Macaca fascicularis; assembly: GCF_037993035.2. Taxonomy (NCBI): domain Eukaryota; kingdom Metazoa; phylum Chordata; class Mammalia; order Primates; family Cercopithecidae; genus Macaca; species Macaca fascicularis. Next base: position 138,754,369 of record NC_088381.1, on the reverse strand, counting down.
ATAATCCCAGCACTTTGGGAAGCCGAGGCAGGCGAATCACAAGGTCAGGAGTTCAAGACCAGCCTGGCCAATATAGTGAAACCCCATCTCTACTGAAAATACAAAAATTAGCCGGGCATGGTGGCAGGTCTCTGTAGTCCCAGCCACTCGGGAGGCTGAGACAGGAGAATTGCTTGAACCTGGGAGGTAGAGCTTGCAGGGAGCCGAGATTGCGCCACTGCACTCCAGCCTGGGCGACAGAGTGAGACTCCATCTCAAAATAATAATAATAAAAATGAAAGTGTATGGCACCTTCCTCCTCTCTCTTGCTCCCACTCACACCATGTGATGTGCCTGCTCCTCTTCCTTTCTGCCGTGATTTTAACTTCCTGAGGCCCTCACCAGAAGCAAATGCCAGCTCCATGCTTCCTGGACAGCCTGCTGAATGGTGAGCCAAATACCCCTCTTTTCTTTATAAATTATCTACAACTTCATGTATTTCTTAATGACAACACAAGAATGGCCTAGTACAAGAACCTACCCCGCAACCTCATCTAAACCTAATTCCTTCCCAGAGGCCCCATCTCCAAATACTATCACATTGTGGGCTTGGGTTTCAATATATGAATTTGGGGGGACACGATTCAGTACATAACAGTTACAATTCTTTTTGAGGCAATGCATGTTCCTTTAATATGAGTGATATCCATGTAACATGGAAGTCACATTGATTCATACATGATTTTCCTGGCAACTTAATATCAGGGTAAGCTTTTCCACATTTGCAGAAAAAGCCTTAGCCATGTATGAATACCTTCAGAATAGACTGAAACTGATAGTGCAAGTTCTGCTTGGTTTAATAGCTTTGAGTATTGTTGCCCTTTCCACCAGTTAAACTATTCGGGGAAGCTAAGAGTATAATGATGGAGTTGTGAAAACATTTCCCTCTATAGACACACTAAACAAAAGAAAGAGGCTACACCATGGATCATCCAAAAATTTTGAAGAAATTGATCTAGACGCTGTTAAATGAAATTTGGCCTACAGCTGCCTCTGTATATATTTTAAGTCTGGCCTAAAGGTTTCCCCATACACAGTGGACTGTAACCTAATTTGATGCATAAACAGACTGGTAACTGAGTCTCAGGCAATCACAGCAGCCAAATTTCAGTTAACCACAGGCAGCCAACTGTTCAAACCAGGTTCAAATAAGGCAAAGGCCCAGCTGTAGCCAATCCAGCCATTTCTGTACTTCACTTATGCTTTCTACAGGTCACTTTCCTTTTTCTGTCCATAAATGTTACCTAATAAATGTGGCATAGGCCGGGCGCGGTGGCTCAAGCCTGTAATCCCAGCACTTTGGGAGGCCGAGACGGGCGGATCACGACGTCAGGAGTTCGAGACCATCCTGGCTAACACGGTGAAACCCCGTCTCTACTAAAAAAATACAAAAAACTAGCCGGGCGAGGTGGTGGGCGCCTGTAGTCCCAGCTACTCGGGAGGCTGAGGCAGAATGGCGTAAAAACCCGGGAGGCGGAGCTTGCAATGAGCTGAGATCCGGCCACTGCACTCCAGCCTGGGCGACACAGCAAGACTCCGTCTCAAAAAAATAAATAAATAAATAAATAAATAAATAAATAAATAAATGTGGCATAAATGTGGCAGCCCTGGAGTCACTCTGAGTCTGTTTGTGTTCTGAGGACTGTTCGATTCAGGAATTTTTCTTTACTCAATTAAACTCTGTTAAATTTAATTTGCCTAAAGTTTTTCTTTTAACCAATGGCATCAGATGTGGGATCCAAAGTAGGAAATTAGCTGGGTGTGGTAGCACATGCCTGTAGTCCTAGCTACTAGGGAGGCTGAGGTGGGAGGATCACCTGATCCCAGGAGTTCGAGGCTGCAGTGAGCCGTGATTACACCACTGCACTCCAGCCTGGGCAACAGAATGAGACCGTCTCAAAACAAAAAACAAACAAACAAAAAACCAAAAAAAAATTCCACAAAGTAGACCTTCTAATGACCCCCAGGAGGATGCAGCGACCAAACGAGGTGCCAGCTGGGCCCATTGCATCCACTGCTCTCTTGCAGCCACTGGGGATCCTGGACAAGTTCTCTCTTAGATTCTGAGGTGCCACAAATTTGTGTTTTGAGCTGAGTTTGAGCAAATTTTTTATCTGGATTCGGTTCATAAATCACAATAAAAACTGGACTTGGTCCAGGATTGAATCAGATTCAATAGTTAACTGGATTGGATCCAGTTAGAGGCCTCAGACATCTGACTGGGTCAGGCGGAAACTGGCGGTAAATGGCAATTAGCGCAGGGGGTATGAACTCCACTTTTGGGAATTTGCAGAGATTTTGTGTTCTATCTCCTTTGTTTCTTTTTCTTACATACCTGGGTAGGGAAAAATCACTGGCTAACTTGGCCAAGGGGATCTTAGAGCCAAAGCCAGGAATCAACATAAAAATGAGATCCTTAATTTTTGAAGAACTGAGTCCTCCCCTTTCCCGGTATGCCTGCCTTGATGTATAGTATGTAAGTATTAGGCACCGGAAGCAGCAAATGCTTACAAAAATGGAGAAACTTTACTAAAGATTATTTAAAATTATGGTGGAACATTCAAATGAACAACATTGTCCTTTAAGAAGTGCATTTAAAAATGGGGGCTCCTGAATTAGGTTCCCCAGGGATGCCTGTTGATGTGCAGAAGCTTTTAAAAAAATTTTCAAAATTTGTTTTGCCTCTTTTAAAGACTCTTTACAAAAGACAAATAAAGATCTTAAATGACTAATTGATAAGGGAAATAGAATCTACTAACATTTTGGCTTAGTTACTATCCTGCCCCAAGGTGGAAAGTAAGCCAAATAAAGTGCTTATAAAACGTAGGCCCTCCGGTAAAGTAGGCTTGTTTCTCTTTTTCAAAGCTATCCATGCTGAGTCCAGGCATAGAGAACACTTTCTCTGTCTTCTTCATTAATGGGCTCCACTTTAAACTCAGTAATTTAGCTAAGAAACAGAAGCTAGGCCAGGCGCTGTGGCTCATGCCTGTAATCCCAGCACTTTGGGAAGCCAAGGCGGGCAGATCACGAGGTCAGGAGATTGAGACCATTCTGGCCAACATGGTGAAACCCCATCTCTACTAAAATACAAAAAAATTTGCCGGGCATGGTGGTGTGTGCCTGTAGTCCCAGCTACTCGGGAGGCTGAGGAAGGGAAATCGCTTGAACCCAGGAGGCGGAGGTTGCAGTGAGCCGAGATCGCACCACTGCACTCCAGCCTGGCAACAAAGCAAGACTCTATCTCAAAAAAAAAGAAAAGAGGCTGGGCGCGGTGGCTCAAGCCTGTAATTCCAGTACTTTGGGAGGCTGAGACGGGCGGATCACAAGGTCAGGAGATCGAGACCATCCTGGCTGACACGGTGAAACCCCGTCTCTACTAAAAAATACAAAAAACTAGCCGGGCGAGGTGGCGGGGGCCTGTAGTCCCAGCTACTCGGGAGGCTGAGGCAGGAGAATGGAGTGAACCCGGGAGGCGGAGCTTGCAGTGAGCTGAGATCCGGCCACTGCACTCCAGCCTGGGCGGCAGAGCGAGACTCCGTCTCAAAAAAAAAAAAAAAAAGAAAAGAAGCAGAAGTTAAGTTAAAGAGACCACCTGTCAACCTAAATCAGTCTCTACAATATACCTTTCTGGCATTTAGCTGGCTATTTTGAAACCCTTTTATTAAAGAAAATTACATCTATGAAAGAAATCTATATTTGTAACATTTCTTTCTAAAAATTAGGAAATGGCTTTCATCTACAAATACTGATATAAAACAGTTTAAAATTGATTACTTCCTTTATTGTTCACTGGAAATTAACGTTACTAAGAGTTAACATTATGATTAATATATATAATTAAAATATGATACATATATGTGTACTATATGTGAAACAGGAGGAGTTCCCTTATCACCTTCACAGGGTGTATGACAGGGGTGTGGCTTGCTTCTTCAGGACCCTACTTCTCAGACCCTAGGGGGAGCATGCAGATGGGCAGGCCATGGAGAGCATTTTTGGGCTCTGACCCCACAGCAGATTCTAGGGTTGAGTGTTTACAGCTCCCGAAGCCCCAGCGGGCGTGTGTTACAGTATGTTCTTTCAGCTTTGCCATCAGCTGGTGGTTTGTGTTAATCAGCTCAATTAGACCCTTTGCCTTATCGCAAGGACAGAGGGCTTTCTGTATCCTGGGTTCTTGCCCCAGTGTACGGGAAAAATCGGATCACATGTGGACTTGGAGAATGAGTGCAAGGTTTTATTGAGTGGTGTAAGTAGCTCTCACTGAGGTGGATGGGCAGCAAGACAAAGGATGGAGTGGGAGGTTGATCTTCCCCTGGACGTGGGCCTTACAGCAGCTAGACTTTCCTCCAACCGCCCCTGGCCGAATTCCCCCTGGTGTCACATTGTTCTGCCATGGATGGCCTGCTGGTGTCTGCTGGTGTCTGTCTTCTGCTTCTCTCAATGTCCAGCTGCTTGTGTGTGTGCCCGCTGGGGTCTCAGGTTTTTATGGGCACAGGATGGGGGGGTATGGTGGGCCAAAAGGCAACATTTTGGGTGTGAAAACAGAAACATCTGTCCTCATTTAGGTCCGTGGGCACAGGCTTGAGGATGGAGCCCTCACCAGGGACCCCCACTTCTCTACCCAGCACTTTCCTGCCCCTGGTCCCATATCATATACCTATATACAATATATATTATATATAACATATGTACTATATAAATATGGTACATATGTGTACTATATGTATGTACTATACAGAATATGTAGTACATTTATAGTACATATATGGACACAAATGTACTCTACGTATAGCATGTATGTAGTATAGTACGTACTATACAGAATATATGTACTATACATATATTCTATATAGCACATATGTTCTGTATAGTACATATATATGTATTGCATGTATGTACTATACATAATTTTTTTTGTTTTTAGTTACATATATGTAATATGTACGACTGATAAAGGCAGGAGACAGACAAATTCCTAGGCAGATAGGGAAGAATCACTAGGCTAAAACTTCATGTTCAAGCCTAAAACAGCCTAAAGGTTGAAAGACTGGAGTGCTGGTCTGGGATGAAATCTGTGACCCAGAGGAAGAACTTCTGCCCCTGTTTGCCCACCCTTTCCCAATTGATTCTTTGGGAATAATGCCTTTTAACCCACTGAATCCTGCCTTTTCCGAAACTACCTATGGCTTGCCTGGGCACGACCACATGTGCACCGGGGCATTGGGGGGGCCACCAGGAATTCATGCGTTATGCAGGGGAGGAGCCTGGCCTCATCAGCTCATGTGTGGTGGCCCTGGTTTTCAATTGTGAGGGAGAAACCTGCTTGGAGAGCCCCTCTCTTTGCTAAGGGCTTCCCTTTTACTTCATAAATTCTTCCCTCCTCACCCTTCAAAGTGTCCATGTGCCTAATTTTTCCTGGTCATGAAACAAGAACTCGGATTTAGCTGAACTAGGGAGCAAAAATCCTGCATCATTTTGACCTTTACGGGGATTTGTCAGAGGGTGAGTAAAATGCTGCCCCAAAAACGTCTTTCACTTTCATTTCTGAGCTTTCTCATCCTCAGACTTCTTCTAAAGGCAGGGAAAACTGCCCCCTCCCTGTCGCTCTCAGGGGTTGGGAATGTCAGCCTTGGTCCATTCCAATCTTTTCTACGGCATTTTCCCTCTTTTTTTCAGAATTATAATGGCACCTATCTTTTCTTTTACAATATTGGGGGTGTTCACCCCCACTCCAATGGCCACAGGCATGTGCTTCAGACATACAGGCAAGCAGCAGCTCCCCACCACCCACTTCCCACATAGCTGGGGCACATGGCCATGTCTGCTGCATACACATGCTGTGTTCAATGGCCATGCAGTGCAGGACTGAGCCACAGCCACTTCCCAGGCCCCAGGGCAGTCTTGGGGGCCCAAGGCCCTTCATGGCTAGCTGGCCAGTGTTCCCCACCACGTGCCCATGGAGTCTTCCCCTCCCCCAGCTGAGGGGTCCAGCTTGGTCTGAGCCTGAGGGAAGAAACAGGAATTAAAAGTTTTTCTCCCTGTTGGAAAACCCATTTACATCAGAATAAGAGGTTTCTTCCTCAACAATCTTCTCCAGCCCTACATCTAAGCTGTTCTTTTTCCTTCTCTCCATCAGGTGAGGAGTTAATGGGTTGGTGCGAAGGTAGTTGTGGTTTTTGCCATTACTTAGCATGGCGGTGACCACAAATTGCTTTTGCACCAACCTAATAACACAGCCGTGCAAAGACAGGGGATTTCTCCATGCCAGAGTTTTTTTTTTTTTTCTTGAAAGGTGTTTTAATAGGCCAGGACCCCAATTCACCAGACACTCTTTTCTATCCCTTGTTGGAAGAGAACCGAATTCCACAGCTTCACCCTGACTAAATGAGTCCATGGACCCCATTGAGACACATTCTTGCCCCAAACTCAATTCCAAACTTTGGGTTGAAGCTCTAGGGAAGAAAACTGGATCTGAGGCTGACGACAATTGAAGTTAAGAGATATAGCACAGGTAAGCATGACTAATTCCTGCTGATTAAGCCAAGCCTCCCATTGCATGGATAGTGGTCATGCTAGTATCCATGGCATACATGAGGGCTAGGTAACTTGAAAACTACTGACAGCAGGGGGAAAGACAGTGTGTGGGTAAGGGTGGACAATCCCACCCCCTACCCTCCCTGTTAACATGGGTAAAAAGTCACATTGAGACCCATGGGCAGCACCCTGTCATTGTCTTCAGGACTCCGGGATACAAGGAAAGAAGAAAGAAAACAGATACCTCTCTTGTCTCTCCCTCACATACCCTGGGTATTTGCTGGGAAGAGAAGGGAACTAGGCATGCGTTGCTCCCCTCTTTCTAGATGAGTAGTCATTCATCTTTAGTCTTTACCCCTTTCAAAAGCATCCCGAACCCCTGGGACTCCTTTGAAAAAAAAATTCCTCCTTTATTTCCTTTTTCCACCTCTGTCCTCTCTTCACAGATGGGTAATTATGTACCTGTGCTACAGCACAATTCCCTTGGATGCATCCTCCAAATTGATAAAAAATTAATATCCCAAACCTTAAACTGGTTGCCTTAGAATTGAACTCAGAGGAAGGGAACCTAGAAGGCTGACATACTGGAAAAAGCGTAACAATTTTATCATTCAGACTTTTGGCCTCTCTCTCCCTGTACAAACTGGTAAAAGGAATAACAAGGATCACTATTTATATTCTCTGTAAAGTTTTGATGAATGAAAAAAGATTTGTGAGGTTGGTCTTAAGCTATAGCCAATCTGGTGTGATTTGCATATCTTTCTGCATGATTCTGTCAGGAAGAGGGGTACCACGTGATAAGATATAGGCCTAGGACCCCATAAGCCTGCTGTTCAAGTCAGCCTGTCTAACAGGTCAGTACCAAACTTTGCTTGTTTTACGTCCATGGGAATGTGACCTGTAACCACATGGCAGTACTTTCGTTTAGTCTCCGCCATTTTACAGTGGCAACCTGGGTTCAATCCTGGCTTGAGAAATGTGTTCTTTTGGGTTGATATCTGTGTGTGACTTTTTATCGTTTGCTGATTCTCTTCCTCTACATGAACAACTTCTAGCTTCGTTTCTTGAATTTTTCTTTCTCTGAGTTACCTTTAAAGTTCCTAGATTTTGTAAAAACTGCTTACTACCCCTGTGGAAATATTTCAAACACTTGTGGTTAAGTCATAACCTTAATTGAAGCTTGTTGGTTTCACCTGTGAGTTTACTTTTGGTAAAGTTCAAATGACAAAAATATTGGCTGTTTGGCATGGCTAAAGTCAGGTTACAAGGGATTTAAAAGGACGTTCTTAAAGAACGCTCTACTTAATTAAAAGTGGATATCCAAGTTATAGGTATATTTAAAAGACCTTTATGTTTCTCTCTTCTTGGATCTTGTTTTACTGGAAAAAGATTTTTTTCTCAGTCGACTGAATTACTGTTCTCCCTGTGTCTCGCAACTCTTACGGCATGCATGAGAGGCCCTAAGATAACTTCTGATGAACTGGGAGTCCTTGGGAAAAACAGAAAAGGTGCCACAGATTCTATTTTGGGAGAAACCTCTCTTTCCTTCCTGGAACCCTAGGAATTAGAAACTGATCAATCTGTATCAAAATTTATTTTTTGTCTTCTAGCTATACTTGTGTATTGGGCCCTGTTTCTTTAAGGGTTCCTCCCTGAGACCAATAATCCAATTAAGAAACTGGCAAATGAAAAATCTTTCAAATACTGGATCTTCTTTTGTCTGTCTGTGTACTTATATATGTATTGTGTGTGTGATGTTTATATAAAAGTGCTCTAATTAATTGGATTAAAGAAAAAATAAGCACTTAGATAAAATATGTTTTAAGGAAAAGTAAAAGCTATAATATTTTTTAGTTCCTGTGACTTTAATCTTCGAGAAATAAAAACGATCTTAAGGATTATTGGTAAAAAATGCAAATATTGTTTGTTTTTTGTTTTTTTTCTTAAGACAGAGTCTGGCTCTGTCTCCAGGCTGGAATGCAGTGGCACAATCTTGGCTCACTGAAACCTCCGCCTCCCAGGTTCAAGGGATTCCCTGCCTCAGCCTCCCAAGTAGCTGGGACTCTAGGCACATGCCACCATGCCTGGCTAATTTTTTGTATTTTAGTAGATACAAGGTTTCACCATGTTGGCCAGGAGGGTCTCGATCTTCTGACCTCATGATCCGCCCACCTCAGCCTCCCAAAGTGCTGGGATTATAGGCATGAGCCACTGCACCTGGCCAAAAATGCAAATATTGTTAAAATGTAAATATGTGGTCTAAGTTACGCAGGTCAGATAGTAAGTTTGCTAAATGTTTTAAGGTTATAAACTGCTTCTTTAGCTTTTGAGAACTATTCTGCACCTTGGCTGCTTCACAATTGGTAAGGCCTGGGGAGGTATGGAGTTAACAACACCCTTAACTATGCTGGAAGGAGTCACATTTCATTGGCACCTAGTGCATAATTAAAACAACTTACCAGATTTTACATTAAAGTTAAAAATTGCTAAGAGTTATCATTATGACATGTAATTGAGACCACTGAAAATGGATTCACCTGCAAGATATGTAAGAATAGTAAAATGCATTTTTAGTAAAAGATTATAAGAATGCATGGAAATGTAAATTTTTGCTTAAGATTAAAGGATTGTTTTAAATTAGATAAGATAAAGTTAAAGGCTTAAACAAGTTGTGGAAGGTTTCTAAAAATTAATCTTGCAAAAGAAATTCTGTGTGTGAACATAGAACAGAATAAATTTGAAATGATATTATATGTTTTTTATGTAAATTGAGCATTGAAATAAAAGGACAAGAAGGTTTCCTTAAGGTGCTAATCTGCTCTTTAGCAGAAGTTGTAAAGGGTTGTAAAAGTTTGTAAGAATCGGCTGGGCGCGGTGGCTCAAGCCTGTAATCCCAGCACTTTGGGAGGCCGAGACGGGCGAATCACGAGGTCGGGAGATCGAGACCATCCTGGCTAACACAGTGAAACCCCGTCTCTACTAAAAAAAAAAAATACAAAAAACTAGCCGGGCGAGGTGGCGGGCGCCTGTAGTCCCAGCTACTCAGGAGGCTGAGGCAGGAGAATGGCATAAACCCGGGAGGCGGAGCTTGCAGTGAGGTGAGATCCAGCCACTGCACTCCAGCCTGGGCGACCGAGCAAGACTCCGTCTCAAAAAAAAAAAAAAAAAAAAAGTTTGTAAGAATCTCACCTCATGGTCAAACTGGTTAAGATTAGATAGAATGACAGAATTGTTTATAAGTTTTCATTAGAAAATTCGGGTTGGCATTAAGAGTAAACTAATGTAAGGGTAAAATTTGGCTTTCTTGCCCTTGTACAAGATTTTCATGTGATAACAAAGGGAAATGAAAGATTTTTGTTTGCCTTGTGAATAGACTGCCAAGGAAAAGAGAAGACAGGAGACAAACCGGAAAGCTAAGTCTTCCCTCTTAATGAGTAAAGGTTTTTGCCTTGTTTTGAAATTTTTGAATCATCATTTTGGCAAAATAAATAATTTATGGTAATCTGGAGTTCTGTTTCATAATATCAAGTGCTTCAAACCTCTAACATATTTAACAGGTTTCCCAAAATCAAATTTCAGTTTCAGAATTATATTTCCTGACCACTAGCTTTTGCATGTTACAGAGGGCCCCTATTGCATCCAAAAGAGAGGTAAATAGGATTATTTGACATATTTAAGTATGTGGGATTGCCAAAATGATGCTTCATCTTCATCAGGTTATATTTCAGTGAATAGTATTAATATATGTTTTAAAATTGTATGGGATTTCTAAAATTCTAATGTCTGAGCATATGCTATCAATCATAATTAAGATTATTATGGTAAGTTATTATAAACCACAGAGATAATCAAATTTCTTTATCAATTGTGTTTTTAACTGTAACTACCCTGGGCATTTTGTTATTCAAAGACAATTGTCTTGTTTTGATCCTCTTCAAAAGATGGTTTATTATCAGTTATAGAACTTTGACAGGTGCTCTCAAATGCAGGTTTCTGATGACTTTGGAGATTGTGACATTTGAATGGTGGAAAAATGTATAGGACTCATGGAGAGTTAAAATGTTCATGAATATCAAGCAGAACAAGAGTTAATGGAATGGACTGAACTAATAGAAAGCTGAAGTAACCTTTTATTAACTATTGCTTAAAACATTGCTGATCCTTGTTTTGTTTTTCAGAGTTAAAGAAACTTTTATTTTGAGCTATTTACAGTCTTTAATAATTGAGTAAGTTATACTCCTGTGAACAAAATTTGGAGCATGTCTGTTTCTCTCTGCCTGGTTCCTCTAGAATTTGGAAACTATTTGTGAGTATTCTTAACTTATAGCAATATGGTTATTTGCATCAGGGCAATAAGAGTCCATTTTCTTTTGCAACAGGATGCAATTGGAGAAGCTGGTTGTTTTACCAAGACATTGGCTGGAAGGGTATGCTTTCTTTTAAGGAATCAAGCTCAACTTGCAGAGCTGATAAAAGCTCCTTGGGAAAACTGGCCTCATACCTTGTCTACACAGTCCCCATACAGGGTTCCCACCTTGTATGGCAAGTAAAGAATGTCACTTTCTAACAGGCCCAGGAACCCCATATTCTTGGGACCTCAAGAATAAAGGATTTTTTTTTACCCAACTCATAGGTATTTGGGGTACAAACCCGTGGCTAGGCTCGACTTTAAAAGGTCTTATCTGAGATTCCTTGTGGAACAGAGTTCCATCAAAGCCAATTTGAAAAATTGTATGTAAAAATAATAATTCTTGCTGTACTTTATGCAAATAAGAAGGCCAAATATAAGACTAAAGTTTATTTTGCAAACAACTCAGTCCTATCTTGATTTGTTTTTAACAAAAATGAGGAATGGAGAGAAATTATGTCTCAAACCTTATCATACATCTGTCATTAAATTCTAGACCAATTAGTTGTTTCAAAGGTTTTTTTTGCCTACATTTTAGACTAACCCTGCTTATTCCTGTGAATCAACTAGTGATCTCCTTCTGCAGCTCAGAAGAAAAAAAAGGGATGGATAATGTAAAAATCTAGATCAATATTCCAGTTCTGGGCAATTATCCTGCAAATCCTGCCAAGTGATAGGAGTAAATAGGGTGCCCATAACCTGGAGGTTTCCTTTTTGGGAAAATAAGACCAAGGGAGCTAACAAAAGCCAAACCCCATGCACCCAAATCTTAGCAGATAACTATAGCCACCTGTTATCTGGACATGCTGGGAGCCTTGGAATTTTTGAGCTACCTTTACCCCCCAGCCTTTTGTCTCATTTTGATACATGTCTTCTAATAACCCAGTTTGTCTCTTCTCGTTTTCAGACCATCAAAAGTTCATGCAACTGGAGGCTCAGTTGATGGCCCATTTTTTTACTGGAGATCCTTAGACAAACTTCTGAGGGAAATCTGACTGCCATCTTCTGAAAACAGTGCTCCCTGTCAGCAGGAAGCAGTTAAGATCGATCTTCATTCCTATTCTAAGGGCAGTTAGTCATACTTCTCCAGAGGGTGGAATGATTGATAGAAGCAGAAGGCAGACAAACGTCTAGGCAGACAGGGAAGGGCCCCTGGCCTAAAACCTCACCTTCAAGTCTAAAACAGCCTGAAGGCTGAAAAACTGGACTGCGAGTCCCTGATGAAACCTGTGACCCAGAGGGAAAACTTCTGCCCCTGTTTGCCCACCCTTTCCCAATTGATTCTTTCTGAAGAATGCCTTTTAATCAATCGAATGCTGCCTTTTCCAATACTACCTTTGGCTTGCCTGGGCATTCCTGCATGTACGTTGGGGGATGAGGTGGGGCCACCAGGAATTCATGCCTTATTCAGGGGAGAAGCCTGGCCTCATAAGCTCATGTGTGGTGGTCCTGGTATTCAATTATGAGGGAGAAACCTGCTTGGAGAACCCCTCTCTTTGCTGAGAGCTTTCCTTTCACTTAATAAATTCCTCCCTCCTCACTCTTCAATGTGCTCGTATGCCTAATTTTTCCTGGTATTGAGACAACAACTTGGATTTCCTGGTATTGAGACAAGAATTAATTAAATACCAAGAAGGTACAAGTCAGCCAGTACCGAAATTGTTAAGATATGCAGTTTAAAGGAACTCCATGATCCAAGTCAACATATGATAGCGCATTGCTATAATACTATAGTAAACGGTGCTGTGTACCTGAATTAAAGAAATAAAATTTGTATTTAAAAGACTATAAATGGCTGGGTGCAGTGGCTCACGCCTATAATCCAACCACTTTGGGAGGCCGAGGCAGCAGATCACCAGAGGTCAGGAGTTCAAGACCAGCCTGGTCAACTTGGTGAAACCCTGTCTCTACCAAAAAATACAAAATTTAGCTGGGTGTGGTGACACACACCTGTAATCCCAATTACTTGGGAGGCTGAGGCAGGAGAATTGCTTGAATCCAGGAGGAAGAGGTTGCAGTGAGCCGAGATCGTGCCACTACACTCCAGCCTGGGCGACAGAATGAGACCCTGTCTCAAAAAATAAAATAAAAATAAAAGACTATAAATCAAATTTTAAGCATGGACTCATGGAGAGCCTGGGTGGCTGCCTGGTCCTTCCTGAGTCCTTAATGTTTTCATTATAAAAAGCACTGCACTCCATGGCTCATGATGGAAGAGATAAAATAATTCAAATAATGAAAAAATATATACATTGGTGTGGTGACTGTTCTAAAATTGCTAAAATAGTTTATGACCAATGTTTGGTTTATCAAATTTAGAATCCTGGGAAGACAATCAAAACTTTAGGTATGGGCTGTTTGGACATTTATAGTGGTCTTCTTTATCTTTCCCTTCCTTCCTTCCTTCCTTCCTTCCTTCCTTCCTTTCTTCCTTCCTCCCTCTTTCTCTTTTTCTTTCTCTCTTTCTTTCATCTGTCTCATTCTGTTGTTCAGGTTGAAGTGCAATGGTCTTGGCTTACTGCAACCTCTGCCTTCCGGGTTCAAATGATTTTTATGCCTCAGCCTTCTGGGTAGCTGGAACTATAGGTGTGTACCACCACACCTGAATAATGTTGGCATTTTTAGTAGAGACAGGATTTTGTGATGTTGGCCAGGTTGGTCTTGAACTCCTGTTCTCAAGTGATCTGCCCACCGCAGCCTCCCAAAGTGCTGGGATTACAGGCATGAGCCACTGCGCCTACCCTCAGTTGCCATTTTCAGTGCCTGTTTTCTGGTTGTTTAGAAGTTTTCCCATGCAGGAAGCCAATTCTATAACAGTAGCTAAAATGTTATTAGAAAATGTGTTTTCCTCATGGGGGATTCTCGGAGAGATCTCTAGGGATGAAGGTACTTGTTTCATTGGACAAGTTGTAAAACAGTTAAATTATTACAGATTTAGTAGCCTTAGGTGAAGCCAATGAATTGACTGGATTGCCTTGATATTGCAGATTGATTAAAGGTATTGCAGATTAATAAAAGTAAGATGCATTTACAGTGGAGAATGTAAGTTGACCCCCTTATAAAAGAGTCCTAAACTCGCATATGACTAAATGATGCAAGCCTTTGATGCATCATGTCAAAGTGTGTTTTCACCAGGTGAAGGAAGCTTTTCAGAATGCACTGGCCAAGAGCAATCAAATCCTTCATGATCTAGAATCCAGAGATTTGGTTTTCTGGAAATGGTAGTAAAGAAAGACTGCCTTTGCCACTCAATCTGCAGCCAAACTTTGGGACTTTGATACTTGAATCCATATCTCACAACTTAAAAAGGGTCCCTCCAGACTCTTGGAACTGTATACCCATTAGAAACCTTAAGGTAAAGCTAACCAGGGAAGTTTCTCCCCAGAAGCAGATGGTATCCTAGACATAAGCAGCTTCCCCAAGATCACAAATCAAACTTTCTCTATCATCATGAAACTCTTACTTTTCTTAATCTTTCCTTACGTATGCCTACCTCTTGAACTTGGCAGGATAGATCTTTACATGACCTAAGGGATCCTTTAGTTAACCTGGTGGATAATGTTAGCAACATTCCTAACATAACTGTTGTTCAAACTGTACTAGTAGTAAAACTTCTAAACCCACTTCCTCTCACTCCCTGTTTTAATTTAATCCAGTAATGGGATACAAGAACAATGACCAATGAGTATATCACAAGACAGGTTTGCACCAAAGCCCAAATGGAGTTTCTTGCAAACTGACTTGTGTGTCAGGATATTATAACACTCTTTCAACCCATAACTCTGCCTCAGGCCCTTGGTTTGAAATTCCTAATTTCACCATTCCAGGTAATGTATCCATGAACAATAGAACTGGAAAAGGGGCCTTGTGTCTATCCGTGGAGTATACTTTTATTTATGGAGGATTTTGCAGCCAACTTTACACATGGGCAACCTTATGCCTTTGATGGATTGAGCATGAAGGGCCAATGTTAGATTTATTTTCCAAGGCTTGGAGTAAATATAAATGAGGCAATAATTTGAAATATATTCCTGACTGAGCATGTTGGCTCACATCTGTAATTCCACACTTTGGGAGGCCGAGGTGGGAGGATCACTTGAGGCTAGGAGTTCGAGATCATTGTATCGAGACCCTGTCTCTACAAAAATATTTTAAAATCTTAGCTGGGCATGGTGGTGCATGTCTGTACTCCCAGCCACTTGGGAGACTGAGGTAGGGAGGATTGTTTGAGCCTGGGAGGTTGAGCAAGACCCTGTCTTGAAAGAAAGAAAGAAGAAAGAAAGAAAGAAAGAAAGAAAGAAAGAAAGAAAGAAAGAAAGAAAGAAAGAAAGAAAGAAAGAAAGAAAGAAAGAAAGAAAGAAATTCCTTATAATCATCTCTATAGCAGATTCTATTGCAAAGGCTATGGTTGCGTAACAGATTTCTTTAAATTCTCTTGCTAAGGTTGTACTAGATAATAGAATTGCTCTAGATTCGCTACTGGCTGAATAGGGAGAAATTGTGCAGTTGCTGACACTTTTTGCACATGGATGAATATACTGGGTATTATAGAGACTTATTTGCAGAGGATTAATGAACAGGCTGCTGGGTTAAAATAGGTATACTCTTCATCTGGCTTATTCTTTGATCTATTTGATTTTTGCTTGCTTAGTTCATGGAGACCCTAGCTAAGGAGTGTACTGCAAACTGTTGGTATTATCCTCCCGATGACAGTGGTCTCCTTGGTGCACTGTATTCTCTCAAAAGTTTTAAATGTTTGTTAACATGCAGTCATTTGTAGAATGTCAGATTGTTACTCTTTGACTAGAATGACAAAACTCAAAGAAATGCGTGATCATGAGGATACCATAACCTATGAATGACATGCTGAGACAAGAAACCCAAATGATGGTAATTGAAAGTGGTGCTCTAAAACCTTAGATTTTGGTCATGCTCTGACCTAGGAGAGAACCCAAGCAAAAGAAGGGAATTGTTAAATAAATGTATTGTTTTGCACTGAGCTCCTGTCACTTGCACAGCTGGTTTCTGGACCAGGTTGTACCCAAGGCATTCCACTCTGTATGCTTCCTGCCTTTGCACCTGCCACCAGAGTCAATGGAGAAGCTACACTGTCTTCAAGCTTGTGTGATCTGATCTCTGTAGCAAATGTATGAGCCATTTCCTGCTCGAGTCCCTGAGAATTCAACCATTCCAGAAAGCACTTCTAGTTGGAAACAGACAGGAATCAATGTAAGAATTCAACTTCAAGTTCAAAAAGCAGTCCCCTAGGTTACAGAGCAAGTGTATGCGGGATTGCAGCCTCCTTTTCAGCATGAACATGTTCGTACCAACCCAGACCAGGACTGCTGCCCACTGCAGGTCACCATCCTCAATTTCATTTTTATTCCAATTGCCATGAGAATAATATTTACCCTGTTTACTATCAGTGTGGGCAAGGCCAGTCAGCATCATCAAGACTGGTATTCCAAGGTTTTCCTGTTCATGGTGATGGGAAACTGCACAGTGAACAGGGTGGGCCAGTCATCCTGGACCCAGTGCACAGCATTTGACTCTTTGGTGGGATCCTCAGTAGCCATCCTCTCTGAGACCATAGTTACTGCTTTTCATCCCTTGGGGGCAGCCCTGAGTCTAGTCCAGTGGTAATCAGATTCCAGCTTGGAAGGGGCGGCTGGATTGTATATTTGGTTAGTAGTGCACATGCTCTTCAGATTCCTGGGGCTCCCTTTAGAGGAGGGAGAAGTGTTGAATCAGGAGGAAGAACAACTCTGGTTTATAAACATATTTTAATGTAAAAATTTGCATTTGAATGGAGCAGTCCTGTTTTCTGTGTCAAAAACCCATTTGGCGTTATTGAGTTTGTTGTTCTTTATTCTTTTATCTCAGTGAAAACTGTTGATCTTGTTCTAGGAAAAAATTAAACTCTTGAAGTTTCCCCCCTAAAAATTTTCTTTTAACAAATAGAATACTAGTATCTAGGTCTTATTGTTACAGGAAAGGGTCCTGATTTAGACCCCAAGAGAGGGTTCTTGGATCTTGCACAAGAAAGAATTCAGGGAAGCCCATAGCATAAAATGAAAGCAAGTTTATTAAGAAAGTAAAGGAATAAGGCCGGGCGCGGTGGCTCACACCTGTAATCCCAGCACTTTGGGAGGCCTAGGCGGGCGGATCACCTGAGATCGGAAGTTTGAGACCAGCCTGACCAACATGGAGAAACCCCGTCTCTGCTAAAAATACAAAATTAGCCAGACGTGGTGGAACATACCTGTAATCCCAGGTATTCAGGAGGCGGAGGCAGGAGAATCGCTAGAACTTTGGAGGCGGAGGTTGCGGTGAGCCGAGATCATGCTATTGCACTCCGGCCTGGGCAAAAAGAGTGAAACTCCATCACAAATTTAAAAAGTAAAGGAATAAAAGAATGGCTACTCCTTAGATAGAGCAGCCCTAAGGGCTGCTGGTTGCCCATTTTTATGGTTATTTCTTGATTACATGCTAAACAAGGGATGGATTATTCATGCCTCCCCTTTTAGACTATATAGGGTAACTTCCTGACAGTGTGATGGCATTTGTACACTGTCATGGCATTGATGGGAACATACCAGTGAGGACGACCAGAGGTCACTGTTATTGCCATCTTAGTTTTGTTGGGTTTTGGCTGGCTTCTTTACTGCAACCTGTTTTATCAGCAAGGTCTTTATGACCTGTATCTTGTGCTGATCTCTTATCTCATCCTGTGACTTAGAATGCCTAACAGTCTGGGAATGCAGCCCCATAGGGTTTTAGTTTCATTTTACCCAGTCCCTCCTCAAGATGGAGTTTCTCTGGTTCAAATGCCTCTGTCATTATGTCTCAAAGAAGGAAGTCTGAATCCCCCAGGTTGAAGACAGCAAATGATTGACTGATACTAATACAAATACCAGTAGATTTAACTATTGTTTTTATTAGAATTGTGATTGTTTTTGTTAGTGCTCTGGATTCAAAATTTTGTAGGTTTTCAGATGTCTGCCCCTAACCAATTTCCACCATAGACTCTGTTATTTTAGTGCACAGTCTTGCAATATGTGAGTTTTGTAGGAATGCATATAAGATGTTACACCAGAAAGATGTTACACCAGAAATACCTGTGCTTGTTTATGTGTCCTGGAACAGTATGTCTGAGACTTTACTATGCATATGAATCACCTGGAGTTATTTCTAAAATGTAGATTTTGATTCAGTAGGTCGGGGTGGGGCCTGAGATTGTGCATTTCTAAAAAACTTCCAATCAATGTCCATGCTACTCATCTAAGAACTACATTTGAACAGCAGAGTCTTGGAATAGACTGTGAATTTGAGAACAAGGGTTGTGCCTTATTGGTCTAATATCATCAGTGCCTTTTGTATATGCCTGTTAAATGAATGATCACTGACTCATCATTATGCACCCATCTCTACTGCCTGCAGGAACCACAGACAAGTAGATCATGCACCCACATCCCCACCCAAACTCATTCTTCACCACATTCCCTTCCTCACTGATGAGTTTAAGGCTGGTGTAGTGGCCCCAGCACAGCAGGAATAAGAGGACTGGAATCTTGGAATCATGGTGCTGGTGGGAGTGTAGCAGTAAGGATGACCAGAGGTCACTCTCATGGCCATCTTGGTTTTGGTGGGTTTAAGCCAGCTTATCTACTGCAAGCTGTTTTATCAGCAAGGGAAAGACCCGTATCTTGTGCCGACCTCCTATCTCAACCTGTGACTTAGCATGCCTAACCATCTGGGAATGCAGGCCAGTAGGTTTCAGCCTTATTTTACCCAGTTCCTATTCAAGATGGAGTTGCTCTGGTTCAAATGCCTCTGACACTTTGACCAACTCTGATTTTATAGGTAAGGGAGTGGAGGCTTATACAATTACATTAACTTGCCCAAGATCATGTAGCCAGTAAAGGCATGGAGCTGGCATTCAAATCCAAGTCTATCTCATTCTAGTCATTAGCACTCTATTCTCTGCTACCCTGTAGGATGGATTTTGAACATCCACCAGTGGGGGTAGAATTTGGGCAGACACTGAAACAAAGCCTAAGTCAGTTCAGGTGTTTTCTCTGAAGTTATGGATGAGCCTCTTTAGGGTGTACTGTTTTAATCCACACTTCTACCTAAGGCTTTATAGCCACCCAACAATACATTACAAGTCTTTCTTTTGAATACTAATTTTGCAATTTTTTTTTGCACAAATGACATGAAAATAGGCCCATTCTATGCAGTTTAAAAAAAATACTTGGGGTTGGGTGTGGTGGCTCACACCTGTAATACCAGCATTTTGGGAGGCCAAGGTGAGTGGATCACTTGAGATCAGGAGTTTGAGACCAGCCCGGCCAACATGGTGAAACCCTGTCTCTACTAAAAATTAGCCGGGCATGGTGGAGGGCACCTGTAATCCCAGCTACTTGGGAGGCTGAGGCAGGAGAATCACTTGAACGTGGGAGGTGGAGGTTGCAGTGAGCCGAAGTCATGCCACTGCACTCCAGCCTGGGCCACAGAGTGAGACTCCATCTCAAAAAACAAAACAAAGCAAAACTTGAAAATACTTGGTATATTAGTTTGCTAGGGTTTTCATAACAAACTACCATAGACTAGATGGCCTAAACAGCAAAAATATGTTTTTTACAGTTATGGAGGCTAGACGTCCTAGATCAAGATGCTGGCAGGATTGTTTTTTTCTGAGGTCTTTCTCCTTGGCTTGCAGATGGCTGTCTTCTTCCCATGTCTTCACATGGACTTTCCTCTGTGTCCTAACCTCTTCTTATGACGCCAGTCATATTAGATTAGGTCTCACACTAATGACCTCATTTTAGCCTCATTACCTTTTTAAAGACTCTGTCTCCAAGTACAGTCACATTCTGAGGTACTGGGGATTAGGACTTCAACTTGTGAATTGAGGACCTGGTGACCTATTCAGCCTGTCACACCTGGATCAGCAAGGCACCCCTTGAGAATAATCCTGGATACAGAAGACAGATCTTCAATTTCTAATTCAAATTTAACAATCACATGTGTTTTATACCTGATTTCTAATAATGGTTATTCAAAATCGTTATTCTAATTTTTCGTCCTTTTAGAAAATAAATGTATTCATGCTGAATGCAAGGTTTTTTAGGAATTGTAGTCTACAATGTGCAAGAACGCAGGCCAAGGACTGTAAACACAAAAAAATAGGAAGCAATATGCCCTCAGCATTACACTGCCTAGAAAGTAGATCTCTTATCTTAAAAATCATTTCAAATCAGACAACCTATAGAATGGGAGAAGATATTCACAAACCATGTGTCTGACAAAGGCCTAATCTAACAAATCAACAAGTAAAACACAAATAACCCCATTAAAAATGGGAAAGGATATGTCTCAAAAGAAGACATACAAGTGGCCAACAAACATATGAAGAAATGTTCAGCATCATTAGTCATTAAAGAAATGCAAATCAAAACCACAGCTAGATATCAGCTCACACCAGTCAGAATGGCTATTATTAAAAAACCAAAACACAACATGCTGGTGAGGCTGTGGAGAAAAGAGAATGCTTATGCACTGTTGACAGGAGTGTAAATTAGTCCAGTCACTGTGGAGAGCAGACTGGAGATTTCCCAAAGAGCTTAAAACAGAGTTACCGTTTGACTGTTTGACCATTTGTCCCAGCAGTCCCATTACTGGCTACATACCCTAAAGAAAATAAATCATCCTAACAAAAAGACACATGTTCATCACTGCAAAGACATGGAATCAACCCAGGTGCCCATCAATGGTAGATTAGATAAAGAAAATGTGGTACATATATATCATGGAATCCTACACAGCCATAAAAAAGAATAAAATTATGTCCTTTGCAGCAACTTGGGTGGAGCTGGAAACCATAATCCTACGCAAATTAATGCAAAAACAGAAAACCAAATAGATCTGTTCTCACTTATAAGTGGGAGCTAAGCATTAAGCACACATAATCATAAATATGGGAATAATAGACACTGTGGACTACTAGAGCGGGGAGATGGAGGGGTTGGGTTAAACAACTACCTATTGGGTTTACTCATTACCAGGGTAACAATATCCATTCTACAAAAGTCAGCATCATGCAATATTTCCATGTTCCATTTACCTCTCTATTTATTCCCCAGCGCTGATCTCTGAAATTAGCTCCACTCTCACAGATCTGCACATGTAGCCCCTGCATATAAAATAAAAGTTGAAATTTAAAAAAAAATCATTCCAGGTTTGATGTGGTGGCTCATGCCTGTAATCCCAGCACTTTGGGAGGCCGAGGCAGGCGCATCACTTGAGGTCAGGAGTTCAAGACCAGCCTGGCCAACATGGTGAAACCCCGTCTCTAGTAAAAATACAAAAAAATTCACTGGGTGTGGTGGCAGACGCCTGTAATCCCAGCTACTCGGGAAGCTGAGGAAGGAGAATCACTTGAACCTGCGATGCGGAGTGTGCAATGAGCTAAGATCATGCCATTGCAACCTGCCTGGGCAACAAGAGTGAAATTCCATCTCAAAAAAAAAAATTTTAATTTATTATTATATCTGACTACAAGAGTAATACCAACTTGTAAAAATGAAAAATTTTTAATCCATTTATAAACTAGAAGGAAAGTCTCCAGGAATCTCCCTCCCTATGGATGGCCTCCAGAGCAGTGGTTTTCTGACCAGGAACACTCTTTTAAAAAAAGAAATCATGTGAGCTTAATATGTAAAACAGATTAAAAAAAAAAAAAAAAAAGCAAAGCTCATCCTTCTGGGTTCTTCCTTGGAGTTTACCTGCCTTCGATTTATCCACTGGGTGCTTTAGTAATCCAAACCCTGTAATACATACGCCACATTTTTTTCCTGATTTTCAGATAGGTAATAGTATTGGTTTATTTTTCTAATTGGATTCCTACACATCTTAGTCAAGCCAATTACATCCTTTAAGGAAAGGCAGACCTTGTGCAGTTTGGGATTATGGCGTCTATTACAGCAGCACACCGTAATGAGGGATTTGGTTTCATCAGTTGCACAGTCCCCTTGTTTTTAGATTTTCTGATACTGGGTGATGTAGTAAGTCTCAAAGAAAATCAGAAAACTTGAGCCTCTTTTAAAAAATTTTTCAACTGTGGTTAAAAAAGCACACATAAAATGTACCATCTCTATAATTTATAAGTGTAGAGTTCATTAGTGTTAAGTGTCTGCACATAGTTTGCAATAGATTTCCAGAACTTTTCCATCTTGCAGAACTGAAACTCTGTACCCATTAAAGAACTTTCCATTTTCTCCTCTTCCCAGCCCCAGGAACCCCTGCATGGGCATAGGAGACAATGTCTTACTTGTGGGGCCAAATGGGCACTCACTGCCACAAATCATATCCAAGCAACTGCCATATTGAGAAGGGAGTTGGCTGTTTCTTATGTCTCTTTTGGGGAAGCCATTTTGAGCTCTTCTCTTCCTCCATCCTTACTCCCATCCTCCATGTCTCCTCCTTGCTCAGCTGTCAGGATGGTGGCTGTGACAGATAAAGTCCTTTATAGGTCCAAAAATGGATTGCACCTGCAGCTGAGCAGAGACATCATTGGGATGAAGCAAGGATGACCAGGAAGGAAGAAAACTGCATCGGTGATTGTTACTGGCCTTCTTTCTTTATAATCTTCAACATAAATGCCACTTTCCTGAGTACTCAATCTAAATTGTGTCCTTTTATCCACTTTCATGGACGAATTCTATACCTTTGCCAAATAATAGCAATCAAAATTTGACAGTTTATCTACCACTCTTTTGTGATACACTTTCTTCTCTTGGCCTCCAAGAAACCACACTAACTGGTTATCTTGCTGCTATTCTGGCTGATCCTTTTCAGTTCTTTTTGCTGGTTTCTTCTCATATCCCTGACCTCTAAATGTTGGAGTCCCCAGAACTGGATCTCTTCCCTCCATGCTTAATGCCTTGGGGGTTTCATGCAGATTCATGGCATTAAATACCATCTCTATTCTCATATCTTTCTAAAGTATATCTCCTCTGAATTTCAGACTCATTTATACCCTATAGGACATCTCTATTAGGATGTCTCAAATAGGCAACTCACACTCAATTAAGGCCCAGACTAATTCACCCCTCCCTCTGAAACAAGCTCCTTCTCTGTGTAAGTTAATGGCAATTATATCTTTCCAATTGCTCAGGGCAAAGACCTGGGTATTATCCTTGCTTCTTTTCTTTTTCTCCGTAACCACTTTCAGTTTGCCAGCAAATCCTGTCTGCTCTACCTTCAAAATATATCTAGAATTCAACCACTTTTTACCACCCCTATTTGTCTAAGCCCCTATGGTATTTTGCCTAAATAATTGCAATGGTCTCCTCATCAGATTCTTTACTTCTGCCCTTGGCTGTCTGCAGCCTATTTTCATCACAGGTCAGAATGTTTCTCTTAGTATATATGACAGATCATGTTGCTCCTCTGCTCAAAATCCCTCAATGGTCTCCTTTGACACATCCAGGAGAAGCCAGTCCTTACTCTGATTTACTAAGCCTTACATCATCTGGTCTGTTACATTTTCTTTTCTTTTTTTTTTTTTTTTTTGAGATGGAGTCTCGCCCTTGTCGCCCAGGCTGGAGTGCAGTGGCGCAATCTTGGCTCACTGCAACCTCTACCTCCCAGGTTCAAGTGATTCTCCTGCCTCAGCCTCCTGGGTAGCTGGGATTACAGGCATGTGCCACCACGCGTGGCTAATTTTTTGTATTTTTAGTAGAGATGGGGTTTTGCCATGTTGGCCAAGCTGATCTTGAACTCCCAGTCTCAAGTGATCCACCCATCTTGGCCTCCCAAAGTGCTGGGATTACAGGCGTGAATCACTGGGCCTGGCCTCCTCCCCAGTTTAAAATCCCCTTTCTTGCTTTTTTGTTTTTTCCTTGTCAGGTTGTATAAAGAACTTCCATACCATAGAGTTTACATAGTTGTCTTGTTTATTTTCTATCTTCCATAATAGAATGTAACCTTCCTACAAGAGAGGTTTTGATCTCTCTCATTTTATTTGTTTTATTGAGAGTATCAGCTCCAATGCTTAGTACAATGCCTGGCACATAGTTAGCTCTTAATAAATATTTGTTGAAAAACTTCCTAAACATCATAAATTTGTGTGATTAATTGATCAATGCATCTGATAATTCTCCTGGAATGTGAGCTCCTTGAGACCAGAGAGCAAGCCTGTTTTATTCACTCCTGTATCCCTAGAACTAAGCACAAGGCCTAGTGGATTAGTAGACGCTCAGTAAATAAGTATGTTTTAAAATAAATAATTCAAGATGTCAACAATGCCAGTATTGACAGAAGGAATTTATTCAAAGGAACATGGTAATGCAGCTGTTGTAGCTAGGAGGCTGCCTAAACAGTCCCCAAATTAGTCTTAGAGTAGTATGGATTTTGTTAGGAGTCATTTTTCATACATGCTTAGGGCCTGACAACTTGAAATAACACACAATAGTGTGTAGCAGTGGTGTTGCATGTGCTTGGAGTTTGAGTTCTAAAGTCAACATGTGTGATAAAACTCATGTATGGAAAAAAATTACCATTAAAAAAGTCCCTTTCATCACCCACATACAACAGATAACAGAGTTTTATGTATTCTGCGCCATCTCTCAGTAAATTCAACATAGTCAGTTTTCCCTCCAGAGTTGGAACAGATGGCCATGGCTGTTTCTTTGGTTGAGTACCAGATGAAGTAGTTGGCTTGAATTTAAGAGCCATATTGTAGGGGGGGAAATTACATATCTATGTATATATTCATCTGTATTATTTCCTTTTGCTAAGCATATAGTTGAATTCCAGCAACTTAAATGTTTGTGTACTGTAACTCCATTGTACCATTTGATCTTCAGCGTTGTCAAATCCTTTTCTTTGCTTATTATGGATCCAAGGCCTGGTAAGCGGAACGGGGTTGAAAATAACCCTGTGGGGTCTCTGCATAGTTGGCATGACCAATTAGAAGAATGTTAACCATAATGATTTTCCAAATTAGAAAAAATCCTTTCAGCTGGGTGCAGTGGCTCACGCCTGTAATCCCAACACTTTGGGAGGCTGAGGTGGGCAGATCACTTGAGGCCAGGAGTTTGAGACCAGCCTGACCAACATGGTGAAACCCCATCTCTACTAAAAATACAAAATTAGCCCAGTGTCGTGGCAGACACCTGTAATCCCAGCTGCTCGGGAGGCAGAGGCATGAGAATCACTTGAACCCGGGAGGCTGATCATTTACTATGTTTGAATCATGATCATTCACTATGTTTCTTTTATTTTTTTCTTTTATTTACTTATTTATCTATTTTGAGACAGAGACTCACTCTGTTGCCCAGGCTAGAGTGCAGTGGCATGATATCTGCCCACTGCAACCTCTGCCTCTTGGGTTCAACTGATTCTCCCACCTCTGCCTCCCAAGTAGCTGGGATTACAGGTGCACACCACCATGCCTAGCCAATTTTTGTATTTTTAGTAGAGATGGGGTTTCACCATGTTGGCCAGGCTGGTGTTGAACTCCTGGCCTCAAGTGATCCACCCGACTTAGCCTCCTACAGTGCTGGGATTACAGGCCTGAGCAACTGCACCTAGCCTACTACATTTCTCTTTTGAACATGTTCTCTTCTTAGTGTCCTAGTTTCTACATTGGACAAATTCTTTGTTTCAGCCAGCTCTCAATGAAAGAACTATGACTACAGCACCATTGCTTCAGACAAGCAGCACCGGAATAGTCCAGCTTGTTCTTTTTTTTTTTAAGAGACAGAGTTTCACTCTGTTACCCATGCTGGAATGCAGTGGTATAATCATGGCTCACTCTCCCAGGTTCAAGTGATCCTCCTCCTCAGCTTCACAAGTAGCTGGAACCACATGTGCACCTGAGCACGTGTGGTTAATATTTCATTTTTTTGTAGCACAAGATCCCTATGTTGCCCAGGCTGGTCTATAACTCCTGGCCTCAAGCGATTCTCCTGCCTCAGCCTCTCAAAGTGCTGGGATTACAGGTGTGAGCCACTGTGCTGGTCTCTTGCTCATTTTTTTACACTTCCTCATGTGTTTCCTCATCAGCTTCTTTAAGTATCATAATTTCTTTCATGTCTTCAAAAATCATATTTAAATATTGATCATAGGCCTGGTCCATGCTGCCAATGTCTAAACCTTCTAACATTTTCCTTTCCTTTCTTTTCTATTCCCTCTTCCTCAGGAACCTGGCTTCATTGTACCACTGGTCACTGGATTTAAATTAAGGACTAAAGACTCAAGTTGGCCACTCTGGTAAAGATGAGGAAGAAGCAAGAGGGAGAAGGAGGCAGAGATGTGATAATTCTGCATCTTACATTTATATATAATGACAGTAGTTCTTGGGAACTTAAGCAGCTTTTCCTGTTACCCAACTAGAAGGTAGCAGAGCTAGAAGTTGAGCCTGGGTCAGTGAAGCTCCAAATCCCCTACTGTTTCCATTACATCACACTACTTTCCATAAGCAGCAAAATCCCATTAAACGCAGGTATTGGGTAACAATGATGGGCTGACTTTGCATGAATAGATGGAATCATAAGGAATTCACTAAATAGGTCTGCATGTGTGACTTTGGAAAGAAGGCAGACTAAATGAAGGACTTTCTTCAGATCATCAACACTGTGAATGACAAAGCTTTGCTCTGTATCATGCTGGACATTGTGGGACCATGCTAGATGTTTTGAAGAACACACAAAGCATCCTGTAAGACTGCACTCAAGGGACTTAGAGTCTAGGTGAAGGAAAAAATCAGGCATCGAGCACACTCAAACTAGATAATTAAGGTGAGTTTAAGGGACTAATTTACTTATAAAGATGCGGGTGGGCCGGGCACAGTGGCTCACGCCTATAATCGCAGCACTTCAGGAGGCTGAGGTGGGTGGATCACAAGGTCAGGAGTTTGAGACAAGCCTGGCCAATATGGTGAAACCCCTTCTCTTTTTGTATTTTGTAAATACAAAAATACAATAATTTTTGTATTTTTTGTAAAAATACAAAAATACAATAATTTTTGTATTTTTTGTAAAAATACAAAAATACAATAATTTTTGTATTTTTTGTAAAAATACAAAAATACAATAATTTTTGTATTTTTTGTAAAAATACAAAAATACAATAATTTTTGTATTTTTTGTAAAAATACAAAAATACAATAATTTTTGTATTTTTTGTAAAAATACAAAAATTAGCCAGGCGTGGTGGCTGGCTCCTGTACTCCCAGCTACTCGGGAGACTGAGGCAGGAGAATCGCTTGAACCCAGGAAGTGGAGGTTGCAGTGAGCCAAGATCGTGCCACTGCACTCCAGCCTGGGCGACAGAGCAAGACTCCGTCTCACAAAAAAAAAAAAAAAAAAAAAAAGGATGTGGGTGAGGTTTAGGGAATTGGAAAAGAAAAATGCAGTACCCTGGGTTCTAGCAACAGTAGGGTTTGGTTACCCATGCCTCCAAAACATGCAGGGGAAAGGGGAAGGAACAGAGCACAGCTGCATGAAGAGGGAGGGACACACTCCTCTTTCAGGGGCTGTGATCTTCAGTAAAGAGAAGCAATCAACCCATGGTGACACATCAAGGAGGGAGCCATAGTAATAAATACCTCAATCTCACCGTCTCCACTCTTCAGTCTCCTGGTGATGCTTCCCGTTAGCTAACCCCAACCAGAAGCTAGAGGCAAGCATTGATTCCACCCGAAAAGACCAGCCCCCTAGTTACAGCAAAAAATGAGAAAAAGTAAAAATGAATCTGAAAGGGCAATTTTATAAACTTTAATTTATAGAATAAATTAAAAGGTAGCTTTATAAATTGATACACCATTTAAGTGTATTGTGAAGGTTGCAAATTACAAGAGTATTCCTGTAAATCATTTTGTGAAATATACCTTCATGCATTTTCAATTCACGGTATCCTTTATTTTGTTTTATTTTTTATTTTTTTAAGAGATGGAGCCTCGCTCTGTTGCTCAGAGTAGAGTACAGTGTCTATTCACAGGTGTAATTACAGTTCACTGCATACTTAAACTCCTGGGTCCAAGGAATCCTCCTGCCTCAGTCTTCCAAGTAGCTAGGACTACAGGCATGTGCCACTATGCCTGGCCACAGCATCATTTTAATATATCCTGATGTTGTCTTATGGGTTAGTTTCATGTAAAATTTGCCCAAATTAAATGTTGAGATAGACTGGCTTCCTGGCTTACCCAGAGTGAGAGGTGAAATGAGCTAAAATCTTCTGAATTGAGCACATTTCAGTTGCATTGTATAAGCAACGTTTTTGCTCATTTTTTTTCCATTGCGTAACTTTATTCCACTCCCTCAGATTTTTCTCCACGCCTTTTTCCATCATGTTTTCATATCTCCCTTTCTTCCATTTTTACTCTCTCCTTCTTTCCTCCAATAAAAAGGGCTTCTTGGCTCACACCTCCATCAACAGACGCTTGGAAATAATGCACTATGGCAGGTTTTCAAATATTTTTTCTTTCCTCCCTCCAGAGAGAAAAACAAAAGGGTAAAGATGGCTTGAGGGATTGGATCAGAACATTGTTTTACTGGAATTTGCAGCTGTTTCTGGATTGCAGAAGTCACTGGAGGGAAACAATGTGCTCAGGGACTGAAGGAAATGGTTTGGCTCCAATCTGTCCAAGTCATCTGGGGAGGAATTTTTTCATTGTTACAAAGGTTGCTACTCCACAAAGATTTTGCATCTCTCTACAGAGAATGTGTGTCTGAGGAGAGGCTTGGGAAATTCACATAGGATGCGAGAAAAAAAAGGCCAACGTAAAATGCTGGTGAAAGGTAAAGTCAGAAAAATAACTGACCTTTGGTCAGGACACAGACCATTTTCTGGGTTCTGGCCTAGACATGCAGTTCATGAAAGATTCAACCTTTATTTCTTATAGTCTAAGGGCTAGGTGAGCCAATGAGATTTTCCTTTTTTACCAAGCAGGCAAAATGAAGATGGGCTTTATATAGACAGGTGGATCCAGTAATAAATGAATGAGAGACTCATTTGGCTTCTCATTGATGAAAAGCTGGATTTATGTGCCTGAGTACTGCTGGCTCCATATCTACATGGAACAAATAAATCTGTACACACCTTTGCACTCCTATGTATGCATTAATGATACTGTTTGAAGAGGCCTCTGGAACTGTGTGTTTTCTTTCCAGGGTGCTCTTCCTGCCATGCATCCTGTCATCCCTATGGAAGGAGCCTGTAGAACACCTGCAGTTAGGCAGAGATCAGGCTAGGTGGGTAACTGCGGTCTCCTACACACCTACCAATGCTCATTCCAGCTCCTCTTGGTAGGTGTTCCTCTTTACTTTTAGGCTCACATATATTCTTCCTTATTATTATTATTTTTAAGAAAGTTAGTGTATGACTTGAAAGCTGTCCCTGCCAAAAGATGTTGACATACCAACCCCCAGTACCTGTAAAGGTGACCTTATTTGAAAATGGGGCCTTTGCAGATGATGAAGTTAAGATGGGGTCACTAGGTCAGGCTCTAACTCAGTGTGACTGATGCCCTGATAAAAAGAGGAAATTTAGACACAGACAGACATGCACGGAGAGAGTACAACGTGAAAACATAGGGAAAAGACGCCATCTACAAACCAAGGAATACCTGAGGCTACAGCAGCAAGGAGAGAGACGAGGAACAGCTTCTCCCTCACAGTCCTCAAAAGAGACCAACCCTGCCAACACTTTGATTTCAGACTTTCAGCCTCCAGAACTGTGAAGCACATTTCTGTTGTTTAAGCCACCGGTTTGTGGTACTGTGTTTTGGCAGTCTCAGGAAACAAATACAGTTACGTTTGATAAAAATCTTCTGGTACAATCTTATTTCTCTAACCACGAAACTGAAGTTCAACAAATAAAATGACTTATGCAGTTGTGGAGAAAGTTGGTGGACAGGACTCCAAATTCCCAGGTCATTCCTCTGTCTATTGCTATAACTGGTGTGATTTGGATAAATCACAACATCAGGCTTCTACCATTAGATCAAGAGGATGGAGCAGCTTCGTTTCTATCTTTTTTTTTTTTTTTTTTTTTTTTTTGAGATGGAGTCTCTCTCTGTCACCCAGGTTGGAGTGCAGTGGCTGGATCTCAGCTCACTGCAAGCTCCACCTCTCCGGTTTACGCCATTCTCCTGCCTCAGCCTCCCGAGTAGCTGGGACTATAGGCGCCAGCCACGTTCCTATCTTGAAATATAGACTTTAACGGTTTAAGGCAAGACTTTGGCATTATTAACGTTAAGTGGGTATGCTTCTCCTGTACTTTCAGTGTCAATGGGCTTTGCTTACACTCTCTGGCTCATCTTTTTGCTTTGTTTTGTTTTTGTTTTTTTAGAGTCTAGCTGTGTTACCCAGGGTGGAGTGCAGTGATGCGATCTCAGCTCACTGCAACCTCCGCCTCCCAGGTTCAAGCAATTCTCTGTCTCAGCCTCCCGAGTAGCTGGAACTACAGGCACATGCCACCATGCCTGGTTAATTTTTGTATTTTTAGTAGAGACAGGGTTTTGCCATGTTGGCCAGACTGGTCTTGAACTCCTGACCTAAGGTGACCCACCCCACTTCGGCCTCCCAAAGTACTGGGATTACAAACTTGAGCCACTGTGCCCAGCCTCACTGGCTTATCTTTTAAAAAGCCATAGGAGCTTGAAGAGATTGCTAGTCAGGTTACGTAGCCAAGTTACGCCTTATATGTAAAAAGAGCTGGGGCGCTTATTGGGAAAGTCAAGGACAATTTCATCTACATTGGTCATTTCTCTTACAAAAATCTAAAGTTCTGGTGAAGCTATTGGAGCTCCCTGGGCCAGGCAAAGTTGTGACAGGTGAGAGGTACAGAGTATGTGTCCTATTTGCAAGCTGTTGGTGACAGAGAGCTTCTCTGCTCCTGTGTCTTCACAGCTATAAAATAACTGGTTGTTATTTTTGGAGAAGGAAAGAACTCAGCCTGCCTGCCTGCTACGGTTTGAATATTTGTCCTCTCCAAAACTCATGTGGAAATTCAATTGCCAATGTAATGATATTGGGAAGTGGGGCCTCTAAGAGGTAATCAGGCCATGGGTGGGTTTAATGCCTTTCTAAAAGGGTTTTGGGAGTGGGTTCTCTCTCTTTTTGCTCTAGCGCTCTTCTGCCAACAACAAGTCCCCCACCCCATTCCCCAGAGAATGCAGCATTCAAGGTGCCATCTTGGAACCAGAGACTGGGTCTTCACCAGACAACAGACCTGCTGGTGCCTTGACCTTGGACTTCCCAGCCTCCAGAATTGTAAGAAACAAATTTCTCTTCTTTATAAATTACCCAGTCTTAGGTATTCTGTCATAGCAACACAAAACAGACTAAAATATTGCCTCATTTTTCTCCGGCTTCTCCTGGGGCTGAACACACTGCCTGGCACTGCCCTTTCAGTGCGGTGGACTTGTTAGGGCCCGCTAAGCTCTCCACACCCGACTCCCTTTCGATCCTTCGCTGGCGTTTTCAAGGGTCAGTCTCCAAGCTTCCATCTGATATGGCGGGGGAGGCAGGGCTGGGAAGTCAGTCCTTTTGCTTCCTCTCTTTCTTTGGATGCTAGCAGGGCTCACACTTCACACACATTTCCTATAGGTTTCTCTGCCCACTGCTGCCAAGTAGCTGCTCCATGCTACTTGGAGGAGTGATTAGTACAGTCATTCCTCAGTATTCATGGGGGATTGGTTCCAGGACCCCCTGTGAATACCAAAATTCACAGATGCTCAAGTCCCTGATCTAAAGTGGCAAGTCCTTGCATATAACCTATGCACATCCTCCTTATACTTTGTTTTTTGTCTTTTGTTTTGAAAGCTCACTGCAACCTCCATCTTCCAGGTTCAAGTGATTCTCGTGCCTCAGCCTCCCAAGTAGCTTGGACTATAGGCATGTGCCATCACGCCCAGCTAATTTTTTGTATTTTTAGTAGAGATGGGGTTTCACCATGTTGGCCAGGCTGGTCTCAAACTCCCAACCTCAGGTGATCCACCCATCTCGGCCTCCCAAAATGCTGGGATTACAGGTGTGAGCAACCACCCCTAACCACTCCTGCATACCTTAAATCATCTCTAGAATACTTGTAATAGCTTATACAATGTAAGTGCTATGTAAATTGTTGTACTGTATTGTTTAGAGAATAACGAAAAGGAAAAAGTCTGCACATGTCGATATGAACACAACCATCCATTTAAAAAATTCTCTAGGGCTGGGCATGGTGGTTCACATCTGTAATCCTAGCACTTTGGGGGAACCAAGACAGATGGATCATGAGATCAAGAGATCAAGACCATCGTGGCCAACATGGTAAAACCTCGTCTCTACTAAAAATACAAAAATTAGCTGGGTGTGGTGGCGGGTGCCTGTAGTCCCAGCTACCGGGGAGGCTGAGGCAGGAGAATTGCTTGAACCTGGGAGGTGGAGGTTGCAGTGAGCCGAGATCACACCACTGTACTCCAGCCTGGCGACAGAGCAAGACTCCGTCTCATAATAATAATAATAATAATAAATAAAAATAATAAATTCTCTAATATGTTTGATCTACAGTTGGTTGAATCCATGGATGTGGAACCCTTGTATATGGAAGGCCTACTGTAATTGGATTTGAACTGTGAGAGAAAGGTTTCAGGAATTAACCTTTATGCCATCATTATCTGATTTTGAGAATTATTGGGAAACACCACACACTACAATGTTCAATTTATGTACAAGACTTTGGGCCAAAAGGACATAAATTACCAACATAATAACTGAAAGAAACAAGTTCCTAGAGAAGATTGGAATTTGTTTGCTCTCCTAGTTTTGGTCTTGTAACTTGAGAAGTGTAGAGAAATTTTAGTGAAGCAGGGAGTTAGAAAAGTAGGGAAGCAGAGAAAAGAGCTGTGTGATCTCCATCTGATCCAATCTGAACTCCTATGGCTAAATAAACATCAGCAAAAAGCTGACCCAACTGTTTAAGAGAGGTTTGGTGAGATTCTGGCAACACACAGAACTTCTTCACAAAGGGCTGCATTGTGACTTTCAAAGGCCCTATGTACTTTTACCTTCTTGGGCCCTTTCTTCCATTAAAAAAAAAAAATGGTATTTTACAATACTACATTGGTATAAAGGTGAATATACTATTATTATATATTAAAACATTCTTTGACCCTAAAGTTCATTTGTTCTTCTGATTTTAAAATAAATTAAAACTATTTCATGAGATCCTAATAGTATTGTGGGTCCTAGGTGCTGTGCCTACCGTGCCAATGGTTAAGTCAGCCCTTGTGACCCTGGCAACAAAGTGTGGCATAGAGTGAGTTAGAGAGGAGGCCCTGCTTTCAGCTTCTGCATGAAATTCAGGTTTACTCTGATATCCTCATGATAAAAAGCCTCAGGAAGCTCCAGAGATAGCACCTGTGGCACGGACTTTGGCATTCATGTGATGGATGGTGGCACAGATAAGGCTGCCCTAAATGGTTCTAAGACCAACACACATGATCGAGTGGGAACTAAAGCAGAAGAGGACAATCAGGATGGAGAATTTATGATGACTGTGGTGACACGCTGCGGTTTTCTTATTTTGAGATATTATTCAAGGCATTTTCCTCCTGCAAGTCCTTTTATCTTCACCCTTCTCTGATGTTAACTAGCATTTATTGCTTCAGAGGACAAACGTTATGATAGAGATGTATAGAGTTTCAAAAGCCAATACTCCCCCCTTTATTTTTATTTATTTATTTATTTATTTATTTTATTTTATTTTATTTTTTGAGACGGAGTCTCTCTCTGTCGCCCAGGCTGGAGTGCAGTGGCGCGATCTCGGCTCACTGCAAGCTCCGCCTCCCGGGTTCACGCCATTCTCCTGACTCAGCCTCCCGAGTAGCTGGGACTACAGGCGCCCACAACCGCGCCCGGCTAATTTTTTGTATTTTTAGTAGAAACGGGGTTTCACCGTGGTCTCGATCTCCTGACCTTGTGATCCGCCCGCCTCGGCCTCCCAAAGTGCTGGGATTACAGGCGTGAGCCACCGCGCCCGGCCTCCCCCCTTTATTTTTATTAAAGTATAATTTGACAGTAAAATTTATCGAATTTAGCATGCAGTTCTGTGAATTTTAACAAAAGTATATAGCAATGGAACCAGCACCACAATCAAGTTCCACCATTCCCCGCAAAGTCTCCAGTATCTCTTTGTAGTTGGCCCTTTCCCTGACCTCAGCCCCAACAACTGCAGATGTTTTCTGCTGCCATTGTTTTGCCTTTGCAAGAATATCACACTTATGGAATCCCACTGTATGTAGCCTTTTGGCTCTGTCTTCTTTCACTTAGCATAACCCATTTGAGATTTCATCCATGTTGTGTGTATCAGTAGTTTGGTTCTTTTTAAAAATTGTGTAAAAAATATGTAACACAAAATTTACAATTTTAACCATTTTAAGTGTACAATTCAGTGACATTAACTACATGCACATTGTTGGCAACCATCACCACCATCCATCTCCAGAACTTTTTCCTAAAATGAAACTCTGTATCCATTAAATAAACCACCCCCCACCCCCCACCCCACCATTCTTCCCTCTCCCACCCCGGGTAAACTGGATTCTACTTTTTGGCTCCATCAATTTGTCTATGTTAATTATCTCACATAAGGGAATTATGCAATATTTGTCCTTTTGTCTCTAGCTTATCTCACTTAACATAGTGTTTTTAAGGTTGATCCATGCTGTAGCATGTATCAGAATTTCATTCTTTCTTAAGGCTGGATAATATTCCATTGTATACATATGCCACGTTTTGTGAATCATTCATCTGTTGATGGACATTTGCATTGCTTCTGCCTTTGGGCTATTGTCAATAATGCTGCCATACATACTGGTATGTTTGTTCCTTTTTATTTTTATTTTTTTATTTTTATTTATTTTTTTTTTTTTTGAGACGGAGTCTCGCTCTGGCACCCAGGCTGGAGTGCAGTGGCCGGATCTCAGCTCACTGCAAGCTCCACCTCCCGGGTTCACGCCATTCTCCGGCCTCAGCCTCCCGAGTAGCTGGGACTACAGGCGCCCGCCACCTCGCCCGGCTATTTTTTTTGTATTTCTTAGTAGAGACGGGGTTTCACCGTGTTAGTCAGGATGGTCTCGATCTCCTGACCTCGTGATCCGCCCATCTCGGCCTCCCAAAGTGCTGGGATTACAGGCTTGAGCCACCGCGCCCGGCTGTTCCTTTTTATTGCTGAGAAGTACTGTATCGCATTTTATGGATGTACCCCAATTTGCTTATTTACTGACCTGTTGAGGGACATTGCATTGTTTCCTGTATTGGGTGAGTGTGAATAAAGCCACTGTAAATGTTTGTGTTTATAAATGTTTACATTTATAAATACCAAGGAGTGGGATTGCTGGGTCATATGGTACAGATATGTTCAACTTTATAAGTGCCAAAGCAGTTTTCCAAAGTAGCTGTATTATTTTGCATGCCTACCAGCAAAATATGAGCACTCCAGTTGCTCCACACCCCTGTTAGCACTTGATATTGTCAGTAATTTTATCAGTTATTACCCATTTTAGTTGGTGTGGAGTGGCATCTCATTGTAGTTTTAATTTGCATTTTGCTAATGACTAATGATGTTGTGTGTCTTTTCATGTGATTATTTGTTATCTGTACATTTTCTTTGGTGAAGGCTATGTTCAGCTCCCTTGCTCCCTTTTTAAGTCAGGTAAGCCAATACTTTTGATTTTCGAGCCTGGAGTTTTGTGTGTCAAAAGCCTGCATCCCATTCCAGCACAACCTCCTGACAGTGATTGTAGGGACTTCTTCACCTGAAGCCAGAGCCAGCACTGCTTGTTACCATCATTCTCCAAGTGAACAAGCTAATCATTGCAGGTCAAATGATTCATTGTAGACTGAATAAATACTTTTTATTCCAAATGACAGAGAACCTGGTAGCAAATCTATCAGACTAACCCAGAGATCCCATCTCTTCCCAGAGTGGTGGAAAGAATGTAGGTTTTGGAATTAGACAAATATGCTTTCAAACCTGGTATTACCCATCATGAGCTGTGTGTCTCTGAGCACAGTACTTCAGCACTTTGAGCGTTATTTTCCTTATCTGTTAAATGGGGATAAGAATCACTACCTCTGGTGCAATTCTGATGCTAGCTACCCAGAGTGAAGACAAATTTCACAGGTTGAAGGCACAGTCCTCTATAATACTTCCCTCATTTCAGACACCCACCACAAGCTCTGGGACCCCCAGGCCACCTGCACTTTTGACCAACTGGCTACAAATTTAGGGGTTCTTACTACTGCCTCAGGTTTGATAATTCACTAGAAAAACTTACGGAACTCAGGAAAGCACTATATTAATGATTGCAGCTTTATTCTAAAGGATACAAATCAGGACCAGCTAAATGAAGAGATTCCCAAATGCAGGAGCTCTCATGTCCTCTGGACACATACCCTTCCCAGCATGTCAGTGTGTGTCTTAGTCAGTTCTGGCTGCTATAAAAAAATTACCATAGATTGAGTGGTTTAAACAACAGAAATTTGTTTCTTATAGTTCTAGAGGCTGGTGAGTCCAGGTTCTGGTGAGGGCCTTCTTCCCGGTTTGTAGACACACACCTTCTTGCTGTATCCTCACATGGCAGAGAAAGAGATCATCTCTCTGCATCTCTTCTTATAAGGGCACTAATCTCATTCATGCAGGTAGAGCCAGAGCCAGCATTGCTTTTTATCCCTCTTAATACCTCCCCTCTTAATACAGTTACATTGTATTACATGTATTACAAGGCCTCCCCTCTTAATACCATTACATTGGAGACCTGGGATTCAACATAGGAATTTTGGGAAGATATATTCAGTCCATAGCAGTGTTTGTAGTCAACCAGGAACTTTGATTGAGCTTCAGTGTCCAGGGTTTTTACTGGGATTTCATTAAATAGCCATGATTGATAGAATCACTGGCCCTATGATTAAGCTCGATTTCCCGCCCTTCTCCTTTTCCTTCCATGGAGGTTATGTGATATCACGTGGCTCAAAGCCCCAACCCTGTAATCATATGGTTGGTCTTTCTGGTGTGAACAAACCCTATCCTGTGCCACCTCATTAGCATGAACTCAAGTGTGGTTCAAGGGACCCACCGTGAATAACAAGGCACTCTTATTACTCAGGGAATTCCAAGAATTTAGTCTCTTTCCCAGGAACCAGGAAAAAGACCAGACAAATTCTTTATTACATAACACTATCTAGCAGATTTGTCACAATACTAAAAATTTATACACATAATGCATTTAAAACAGTATGATACAATGATACATAGCAGGTACTTAATAAATGATCATTATTAGCTATTAATATGTGATAGCTCATATTACAAACTATTAAGGAAAGGTTTTTCTTTGTGTAACACCTACAGAGTATTGCATGTAAAAGGACACTTAATAAGGCATTTTGATGATGAAGGAATTACTCTGTTGTACTATAAAATCTCTTTTTACTAAGGATGCCATTTCCATGTGAAATTAGTACCAAGCGCTCTTTTCAAAATAAAACCCCATTAGCAGATCTTTTAGTTGTGAGACAGAAGGGATTAAATGGAAAGAGGCCTGTAGTCCCAGCTACTCGGGAGGCTGAGGCAGGAGAATGGCGTAAACCCGGGAGGCGGAGTTTGCAGTGAGCTGAGATCTGGCCACTGCACTCCAGCCTGGGCGACAGAGCGAGACTCCATCTCAAAAAAAAAATAAAAATAAAAAATAAATAAATAAAATGGAAACAGGCCAACATTATTGATTATGTTGATACTGATACATATTAATTTTTTATTTTTGACTCACAGAGTTCAAAGGGGGTTGAAATATATATGTGCATACAAATGGCCTTTTGTGCCATTGGAGATAACTCCAAAAATGTTTGCCCTATTTGCCCTATTATAGGTGTAAGCTCCTACTTTAATATACAGTAATTTCAGTGAACTTAAGAGCTCCCAGTTCTGAATTCTTATCTGAGGAAGCCCATGACCACATTCTTAGTATTTTGAATGCTTAGCTATATCACTAGTGATATTTAATGACATGCAAATTTGTATTAGGGTTCTCCACAGAAACAGAAGCAATAGGATGGATGTGTGTGTGTGTGCATATGCACGTGTGTGTGGGTGCATGTGTGTGTGTGTGTGTGTGTGTGTGTGTGTGTGTGTGTGTATAAAGAGATTTATTCTAAAGGAATTGCCTTACCCAATTTTGGAAGCCTGGTAAGTCCAAAATCTGACAGGGGAGGCTAGCTGGCTAGAGACATAGGAAAGGGTTTCAATTCAAGTCCAAAGACAGTCTGCTAGTGAACCAGGAAGAGCTGATGTTTCAGAGGAAGTTTGAAGGCAGTCTGCTGGCAGAGTTCCCTCTTGCTCAGGGGAGGTGAGCCTTTTGTGCTATTCAGGCCTTCAACTGATTCGGCGTGGCCCACCACACCATTTGGAGCAGCCAGCTTTACTCAGAGTCCATTGATTTAAAAAGCAAATCCCATCCAAAACACTCCCACAAAAACATCCCAAATAACTTCTGGCCGAATATCTGGGCACTGTGGTGCAGTCAAGTTGACACAGAAAATAAATAATCACAGAATGATTATCTCTGATCTATGCACTGAGGTGATATGACATGACTCGAGTGCTTTCAACGGATACAAACAACGATCAGATGAAGCACTCCAAAATACTCTGTGCAACTGTGTTAAGAGAGTCAAAGCAGAATCATTTGTTATTTTTTCCTGAGCTCCTGGCTTGAGGAAAGGCCTAGTTCGAAGAGGAATTAGGCATATTAGGATAAACCTCAGCCTAGGACAACTGGGTGTAGCCCGAGGAATACAGATATAATCATGGATGGTGAACCCATGGACAGGACCCAACCAGAAAGATTCCTTGAAAAGGTAAAGAAAGAAGAACGCTCAGAGCCGCAGTTTCATTTTAGGTATTATTTATTCATTTACTTATTTCTTTATTTAGAGACAGAGTCTTGCTCTGGTACCCAGGCTGGAGTGCAGTGCATGATCTCAGCTCACTGCAACCTCCACCTCCCTGATTCAGGCAATTCTTGTGCCTCAGCCTCTCGAGTAGCTGGGACTACAGGCATGCGCCACCACACCTGGCTAATTTTTATATTTTTAGTAGGGACAGGGTTTCACCATATCGGCCAGGCTGGTCTCAAACTCCTGATGAGTGATCCACCTGCCTCAGCCTCCCAAAGTGCTGGGATTACAGGTGTGAGCCACTGCACCTGGCTTGGAGTTTTACCTATAATTATAACATTCACCAAGCAAAAAAGGAAGAGGGAAGGAATGAGGAGAAATGTGGAAGAGAATGAGAAAATGTCAACAACAGGCTTGTCACGACACAGAGAAACAAGTTTAGATCAAGAACTGGCCTGCTTCATGCAGAAATTATGCTCATTTTACTTAATGGGTTTGCTAGACAAGCTGACTCGTACATTTGCTATTTTCCTCATCTTTTATACGTGCACTTCCATTGCCTTTCAGGTTCAGATGGAAATTTTGCTTCTGTTACATTTTGTTAAATGAACAGGCTTCGGTGAGTTCTATTAAATCAGCTTCATAAATCAGCTTCTCTGTTCCTTAATCATTTATCCTGCTCTTTCCTGGACTCTCTCCCACTTATCTCTTTGCGGCGTGGAGTTATCCATGGCTGAACACAGTGTCCTTGATCAGAGCACGACTGTTCCCTCACATCCTCTCTCCTATCTCTCCTCAGTCCTTTCTCTCCATCCTTCCTTTCCAAAGTCCTCCTGTTAGTGAAACGCATTTGACATCGCTTTCTTCTCAGCTCTGCCCCCAGACAAGACTCTGGGCCAAATCTTATCTAAGCACTTCTAGTGGGTGTCTCTGTATTTGTCGACAAACTTGGCAAACTTCTTCAGGCCAGAGTGACATATGGTGGTGCACTCCTGAACCAGGAAACTCCCACAGAAAGCGTGGTGAAATTGGGGCTCTCGGAGCATCTGGGGGCTGGAATTCAGTGCTAATGGTGAGAAAACTGTTAGGGGGGCCTCAGGCTAAACTTAGACAAACTGTGAAGCTGGCAGAATGTATTTTCAGGCTGACCATTTTTCCTTCCGCCCTTACGAGCCCTCCTGTCCAAGTTTTCAATGTCTACAGATGCCTCTGGAAGTTCTGGTCTCCTTTCCCAGACCTGCCCAATCTGGACAGCCAGTAAGATTCTGTGTCTAGCTCTCTATGTTTACACTTATTCGAATGTACATTTAATTAGTTCTCAGCCAATAACAAAAGGGCAAAATGATTTGAAACAATCCTTCACCAAAGAAGATATAGAGATGGCAAATAAGTACATGAAAAGATGACCAACAACATTAGCCAATAGATGCAGTGGTTCACACCTGTAATCCCAACATTTTGGGAGGCTGAGGTGAGTGGATTGCTTGAACCCAGGAGTTTGAAACCAGCCTGGGCAACATGTTGAAACCCTGTCTCTACAAAAGATACAAAAAATTAGCTGAGTGTGGTGGCGTGCACCTGCAGTACCAGCTACTCAGGAGGCTGAGGTGGGAGGATCACCTGAGCCCAGGAGGTTGAGTCTGCAGTGAACTGTGATGGCACCATTTCACTCAAGCCTGGGCAACAGAGCGAGACCTTGTCTCAACAACAACAAAAAATTAGTCATTAGTGCAATGCAAATTAAACCCATAATGAGATACCATTATGCATTCACCAGAGTGGTTAAAATTAAAAACATTGACCAGACCCTGTGATGTAAAGCAACTGGAAGTCACACACAATGCTGATGGGAGTGCAAAATGGTACAGCCACTTTGGAAAACAGTTTTGACAGTTTCTTTAAAAGGGAAACGTACATGTGCTATGTAACCCAGCCATTTCATTTCTAGGTATTTACTCAAGAGAAATGAAAGTATATCTCCACACAGGAGACTTGTATACAAACGTTCATTGCAGTTTCATTGGCAGTAGCCCCAGAACTGTAAACAACCTCTGTTAGTTTGCTCAGGTGCCACAACAAAATGCCACAGAGTCTGTGGCTTAAACAACAGGAATATATATTTTCACAGTTCTGGAGGTCAGAAAGTCCAACATCAAGGTTCTGATCAGGTTCTGGCTCTGGTGAGGGCCCTCTTCCTGGCTTGCAGATGGCCACTTTGTCTTCATGTGGCCTTTCCTCTGAGTGTGCTCCAGGGATAAAAGGAGAGCAGGAGGAAGAAGGAGACGGGGAGTGGAAGGAGAAAAGGAAACTAGGCCTGAGAAACCTTGCAGCTTCCACCAGGGCTCTCATAGCATGCTCCTGCAGCACCAGGCTACTGAATGACATCAGCTGAGAGGAAGTGCTGACAGATAGCACTGAGGCCCCAGTCCTGTTAATGACATCATCTTAGATCATCCTGCTCCAGTTAATTCACCAGATGACTTCAAACTTATGAGTAACTCCAGGTGAGACCAGCAGAAGAACTGCCCAGGTAAGCACAGCCCTGACTGCAGGATCATGAAGAAATAAATGGTTGTTGTTTTAAGTAGCTGAGTTCTGGAGGGGCTTGTTAGGTAGTCATAGATAACTGCAACACTCACCTAAGTGTGTGAAAGTCTAAGGCATTTATGAAATCTAAGGCAGTTCCCAGTAAGCACCTAAGAACCCATTTCTGATGTTTTCACCACCTTGCCCTGTAATAATGGGCAAATCACTTACCATCTGCACCGCAATCATTTTGCTCTTCAAACAGGAATGTTACCATGTATTTCAAAGGGGTGTGTTGGAAAAATTATTTTTGTAGGATGTTTCTCTATGCAGTTGAGTGGGAGTCAAGAGTCTGGAAACATATTTAGTAAGTGGGTCTATTTTGATAGCTCTGGCTAATAAGGTTTCTCTGTTGAGACTGTCCTTAAATACACAATGTCAGGCTGTTCTCCAGCAGTCTTCAGACTACCGATTACTGCCTCTTCTCTCTTGTCCATCCCAGTTCGTCTTCTTCTCTCCCAGTGCTCCTGTCATCTTTGGCACAGGACAGCTGGGATTGCTGCTGCAGCCTTGCCTTGGCCTTTATCCTTTTCATTTGGGAAATCCTATGTCTTATTTCTTTTTCTCCTAGTGCAGTGCTCTACAGGTATGATGAATGAGGAAACTATTAAACTGCTGATTCTTGGGTAGAAAGGCCCAAACAAGGTAAAACAAGGTCAAAAAATTAACTATTTCTGTAATCCCAGCACTTTGGGAGGCCGAGGCGGGTGGATCACGAGGTCAGGAGATCGAGACCATCCTGGCTAACACGGTGAAACCCCGTCTCTACTAAAAATACAAAAAACTAGCCGGGCGCGGTGGCGGGCGCCTGTAGTCCCAGCTACTCCGGAGGCTGAGGCAGGAGAATGGCGTAAACCCGGGAGGCGGAGCTTGCAGTGAGCTGAGATCCGGCCACTGCACTCCAGCCTGGGTGACAGAGCAAGACTCCGTCTCAAAAAAAAAAAAAAAAAATTAACTATTTCATTAGAGAGAGAAACCGCCCTTTGAAAGAGGTTCGAGGTTCTGACACTGCTGAAGGCAGCGTCTAGGATGTGTACAGCAAAAGATCTTGAGGGTAGATTTCGCTTTGCAAGAATTGTCCGAGTTGGCTCTTTAGCTATGCAAAGTTAAAGCAAGTGGTGGCCCATCTTCCTGGACGAATGAAGCAAACAGGGCCAGTTTCATGGCTAAGGTTTGGTCTAATCCCTGGTATGCAACTGACTTAAAAAGAGGCTGGAGAAACATGTTTTGGGGCCCAAGGACCCTACTTAAATGAAAGGGGCCTAATACCCAGGCTACATCTCTCAAGGTTTAACATTATTTGATACTTTCAATGCCTAAGATGATCCCAACCAAGTCCAGCAGGCAGAAAGGGACATCAAGGCTCCCCAAGGGGCAATTTAACTTGTTGACAAGAGTTAATTGGAATGGCAATTCGTCTGAACACCGGCACTAAGGTTATCATATTGGAAAGGCTGGAATGGGCAGAGTGTTAGGCTGGAAACCTTTCCTGGCCTAGTTACCTAGCACTTTTTGAATGAGCTTTGGAAACAATACCTGTATATGAGTATGAGACACTGATGAAATTTTTTTTTAATTTTTTGAGACAGGGTCTCACTCTGCCACCCTGCCTGGAGTGCAGTGGTGGGATCTCGGCTCACTGTAGCCTCTGCCTCCCGGGTTCAAGCAATTCTCATGCCTCAGCCTCCTGAATAGCTGGGATAGGTGTGCACCACCATGCCTGGCTACTTTTTGTATTTTTCGTAGAGATAGGGTTTTGCCATGTTAGCCAGACTGGTCTTGAACTCCTGGCCTCAAGTGATCCACGCGCCTCGGCCTCCCAAAAGTGCTGGGATTACAGGCGTGAGCCATGACATTTGGCCTGATGAAACTTTAGAAGCTGAGGCCCGTATAGGTGTGGTAAGACTATTATAATGCCTAGGGGCTAAAACTCTGGCATAATGTAACAGTGGGGGAGAGACAACCTCATTCTCCATCTCTCATTTCCTGACTCTTTTCTCTCTGATGAATAATACTTAGTTAATATTTGGATGTGCACTAAATTGTGTTATTTGGATTCTCTATCCCTAGTGATATATAATCTGCATAATTTATAGATCTTGACTAGTAGTGGAAACGAATACTGAAAGTTTCTGTATCTAGATTCTTTGTCAAATATTTATTGTTCAAAGAAACACTGATATATGTAGATAAATAAAATTCTTATAATGAAGACATTTTGAAATAATATTTAGGCAAATGCTCTTGTGAAAGGAGGCATGGAATGGTGGAAAGAACTCTGATTTAGTGGTACTAAGACCTGAATTCTGGTCCTAGATCTGCTATTAGTTAGCTGTATTACTGGCCTATTATTTATGATTCTATGAGTATTACTTTGGGGGGCAACTTCTATGATATTAGGAAGATATTTTCACAAGGGACCTGTGTTGACTAGAAATACATAATGCTCATTAAGAAAATTTATAATGTAATCCCAGCTACTTGGGAGGCTGAGGCAGGAGAATTACTTGAACCCAGGAGCCAGAGGTTGCAGTGAGCTGAGATCATGCCACAGGCACTCCAGCCTGGGTGACCGAGTGAGATACAGCCTAACAAAAAAAAAAAAGAAGAAAGAAAGAAAGAAGGAAAGAAGG
Source organism: Macaca fascicularis (assembly GCF_037993035.2). Classification (NCBI taxonomy): domain Eukaryota; kingdom Metazoa; phylum Chordata; class Mammalia; order Primates; family Cercopithecidae; genus Macaca; species Macaca fascicularis. The sequence goes on along the minus strand of NC_088381.1, from coordinate 138,710,219 downwards.
AAAGAAGGAAGGAAGGAAGGAAGGAAGGAAGGAAGGAAGGAAAGAAAGAAAAAGAAAGAAAGAGAAAAAGAAAGAAAGAAAGAAAGAAAGAAAGAAAGAAAGAAAGAAAGAAAGAAAGAAAGAAAGAAAGAAAGAAAGGAAGGAAGGAAGGAAGGAAGGAAGGAAGGAAGGAAGGAAGGAAGGAAGGAAGGAAGGAGAGAGAAAATTTATAACAAAAAATACAGGCCTCTTTATTTTTATTTTTTAAAAATAGGGATGGGGTCTTATTATGTTGCCAGGCTGGTCTCAAACGCCTGGCCTCAAGCAATCCTCCTCCCTCGGTCTCCCAAAATGCTGGGACTATAGGCATGACCCACTTGGCTCTAGCCTGTCTCTTTAATCACCACTTTTGTCTTGCTTTGGAATCTGATTCCTGATTTTATTTTATATTTTGCTTTGGAAATGAGCAATAGGTAGCTTGGCAGAAGAGTGAACAGGTGTGGAGGGAGCTAACAGAGGTTTTGTTGAAACCACAGACTTGCTTTCCTGAAATAAGCATCAGCCTTCATCCAAATGCCTTGTGTAGATTTCCATAAATAAAAACCCGATGGTAAATATAGATTCATTAAAGGGTCTTAAAATAGGAGCTAGGCTGGGCTGTAGGCTTGGGCAAGGGACACAACATAACTTTCCTCTTCTACCCTTTTCTTCTTTTTCTTTACTCATTCATGAGCTTTTATCTGAAAAAGCAGAGAGCAGATGTGCCCGAACTCTTTGGTTACAAATACTTGATTAGCTAATTTGGCTCAAAAGATATTTATTTTGTAAGAGATGAAAATCCAGGGTGGCTACAGATTTAAAGGAATAACTGAACAACTGAATACAGGGGCCAGGCACTGCGATCTCAGCAGGGTTGAAGCTTTTCTATGTGGTGCTGCCGTGGCATGGCCCGGCTCCAGCTACCTTCTGAATTTGTCTCAGTTCAAAGTACAAAGTCCCCAGAAAGCAATTCTGTTGCCCAGTTTAGGACAGAAGTCCACCCTGTCTATGCTCAGGGGAGGGGTCATGTGATTAAAGTCTCACCAGAAGAACATGGAAGCGGCTGAGGCAGCTCCTCAAAAGTGTGTGTGAGAGTGGGATTTAGTGGCTATTACCAGAGGAGGAGGGCTGATGGGAAAACACCATGGTGTCCAAGGCTCTAGAACTTCTCAGAAAGAGCTGTGAGTGGCAGCTATGTCAGATGCCCCCAAAATGCTCTCAGGGCACAAGTGGGTAATTTTAGGAGCACTGAGAGCCAGTTGGCCAGAAGGCTGACATCCAGTGGCTGGTTTATATTCTAAAGATTGCAGCCAATGTTTTTTCTGCTTCTTCTTACAAGCTTGTAAACAGCTGGCATTCAATGATATTCATTGACTGATGGAACGAGTAAATGAATGATGACACAGCTGTTACATGGGCCAAGGGAGTCTTCTGCTCTATATTAGCCTAAGCAGAATTAGTTTAGGAACTGTTTAATGGTGACTGAAACCCACCAGAGCTATCTTTAGCAAAAGCTGGCCCTTGGTGGGATACTGTTTACAGCAGGCAGGGACAGATGGGAACCAAGGCCTGAATGACAGGGAACCTCTTGTTTTCATTCCTCTCTGAATGTCTACATGCTTTCTCTGGATACAGTTTGGGTTTTTTTGTTTTTGTTTTTTTTGATGGAGTTTTGCTCTTGTTGCCCAGGGTGGTATGCAGTGGCATGATCTCAGCTCACTGAAACCTCCACCTCCCAGGGTTCAAGAGCTTCTCCTGCCTCAGCCTCCTGAGTAGCTGGGAAAATGCCCGGCTAATTTTTTGTGTTTTTAGTAGAGATGGGGTTTCACCATGTTGGCCAGGCTGGTCTCGAACTCCTGACCTCAGGTAATCCACCCACCTCGGCCTCCCAAAGTGGTGGGATTACAGGCATGGGCCACCGCACCTGGCCCAATTTGGTATTTTTTAATTATCAGTCCACCTAGTCAGAAAATAGCTTTCTAAGCCTCTAGTATTTGTATTTCCTCTGCTCAAGAGCCCAGAGTGACTAAGACTGAGCCGCCTTCATTCCCATTCCTGGGGTCTGCACCTGGCTCAGTCAACCAAAATGGCACCGCTGTTATCATGTGGATTTGGCTATAGGATCAGTTCTTGGGAAAAAAGGGAGATTCAGGCAAACGACCCAATTGGTATCTCCGACAAAGCCAAATAATAACTTACTACTTGCTTACATTTGCATAGTACTTTGAGAATACTTGCTATCCATGATCTCGTTTGATTACTGGCACAACCTTATGAGGTAGGCAAAACAGGTATTAATATTCTTACCTCAGATCTACTTTATTTCACCTTGCTGTGGGTCTGTTTTAAAACAGGGCTGGGCATGGTGGCTCACGCCTGTAATCCCAGCACTTTGGGAGGCTGAGGTGGGCAAATCACGAGGTCAAGAGATCGAGACCATCCTGACCAACATGATGAAACCCGTCTCTACTAAATATACAAAAATTAGCTGGGTGTGGTGGCATGTGCCTGTAGTCTCAGCTACTCAGGAGGCTGAGGCAGGAGAATCGCTTGAACCTGGGAGGCAGAGGTTGCAGTGAGTCGAGATTGTGCCACTGTACTCCAGCCTGGTGACAGAGCAACACTATGTCTCAAAAAAAAAAAAAAAGTTATCTCTTCTATTTGCCTTTACATTTATTGAGGGCATAGATTATATCCTTTTCACCTTTGCACTTAGATCTCTAGTATCTAGCTCTGGGCTCTGTACATGATGGGCATTTAATTGATATTTCTTTTTTTTTTTTGAGACGGAGTCTCACTCTGTTGCCCAGGCTGGTGTGCAGTGGCGCAATCTTGGCTCACTGCAACCTCCACCTCCCAGGTTCAAGCAATTCTCCCGCCTCAGCCTCCCTTAGTTGATATTTCTTAAATTGAATTTCTGTTTTCCAGATGAGAAAACTGAGGTCTGGGCTGGGCGAGGTGGCTCACGCCTGTAATCCCAACACTTTGGGAGGCCGAGAAGGGAGGATCACTTGAGCCCAGGACTTTGAGACCAGCCTGGGAAACATGTGTGAGACCTTGTGTCTACTAAAAAAGAAAAATAGCTTGGCGTAGTGGTGCATGCCTGTAGTCCCAGCTACTTAGGAGGCTAAGCCAAGAGGATACCTTGAGCCTGGGAGATTGAGGCTGCAGTGATCTGTGATCATGCCACTGTACTCCAGCCTGGAAGACAGAGAGAATAGGAAGGAAGGAAGAAAGGAAGGAAGGAGGGAAGGAGGGAGGGAGGGAGGGAGGGAGGGAGAGAGAGAAGGAAGGAAGGAAGGAAGGAAGGAAGGAAGGAAGGAAGGAAGGAAGGAAGGAAGGAAGGAAGGAAGGAAGGAAGGAAAGAAACCTCAGGTCCAGAATGCTGAGTGGCTTGCTTTGGGACACACAGCTCCAGGGACAAGAACCTAATGATCTGCAGCGAGTTATCATCCCTCTATGTATCCCAGTGGATGATTCATAACAACACAGATAAGCCTGTGGACCCCCAGTTATATGGTGGCTTAGACTAGGTTCCCACCTGAGAGGTCTCCAGCAGCTCAGAAAGCCCATGCTGTAAGACAAAGCGCTCAGGCTCTGAGGTTAGAAGCCTGAAGTCTGGTGGCCTCCAGGAAAACAATCTCAGCCCTCCAAGAAGGGTCCTTGCCAGAGGAGTTGGACAAGCACATAAGGAAGACAGGTTATTAAAACCTGAGTTTTCTTTCTTTTTTTTTTTTTTTTTTTTTTTGAGACAGAGTCCCCCTCTGCCGCCCAGGCTGGAGTACAGTGGCGTGATCTCAGCTCACTGCAAGCTCCGCCTCCTGGATTTACGCCATTCTCCTGCCTCAGCCTCCTGAGTAGCTGGGACTACAGGCACCCACCACCGTGTCCGGCTAGTTTTTTTGTATTTTTTAGTAGAGACGGGGTTTCACCGTGTTAGCCAGGATGGTCTCGATCTCCTGACCTCATGATCCGCCCGTCTCAACCTCCCAAAGTGCTGGGATTACAGTCTTGAGCCACTGCGCCCGGCCAAAACCTGAGTTTTCTCAGGAGTTGACTCAACTCTCTTAGCTGCCTGACATTTGAGTTTGATGGGAGAGAAAGGAGAAAGCAGCTGAGGTAGATACTGCCTTTGTGAGAAGCTCCCCACCACCTGGCAGAAGGCAGTCAGGGACAGCTGCAAGCTAGAGCTTATGGTCTCTGAAGTGGGCAAGATCGTACAGTTCCACCACTTACAAAGTGACCTGGACAAGCCACTTTGGCTGTGTTCATTCTCCCAGAGTTGTGTGAGGGTTAAATGAGAAAAATCTAAGTCATATGTCATTATGTAAGGATTATCATCTCTTTTCATTCAAGGTAGCAAAATCAAGAATTGTGCCAGGCAACGATGAAGAGGCAAAGTCCCTTTCCTCAAAGACTAATGGTCAAGGGAGGGGAGCAAATGGCAGAGTAAAGTGGTGAGGGTTCTAAGTGTGCATCGATCCTGTGGGAGCCCACAGAGGAAGCATCCCCTATATCCTCAGGATAGTCAGGAAAGGCTCCCAAGAGTGTGGAACTTTAGAGCTAGGCTTTTTTTTTTAGGTGGTGTCTCACTGTGTCACCCAGGCTGGAGTGCAGTGGCATGATCTCAGCTCACTGCAGTCTTGACCTCCTAGGCTCAAGCAATCCTCCCACCTCAGCCTCCCAAGTAGTTGGGACCCCAGGTGTGCACCACCATGCCCAGATAATTTTCTCTTTTTTTTTTTTTTTTCTGTAGAGCTGAGGTTTTGCCATGTTACCTATGCTGGTCTCGAACTCGTTGGGCTCAAGTGATTCACTTGCCTCGGCCTCCCAAAGTGCAGGGATTACAGGCATGAGCCACTGTGCCTGGTCCGAGCTAGGTCTTAAAGGATAGATAAGACTTTATCAGGCAGGAGAAGCTGTGTTTGTAGGAAATGGTGGGATTGTGACAGGGTGACTTTGAGGACATGGAATTACAATATGGCCAAGGGTGACAGAACTATTGTCAGATGCCGTCGGACTCCTTGTATTTACACTGCAGAGGCCACACTTGGCTGGCTGATTTCAGGGGCATCAACCAAGAAGTCTCCAGGAAATCACACGTTTTCAAGATTTTTCTTCCCTTGCTTGCTGGCAGTGGCTGTTCCTCTGTTCATCTCCATTTCTTCAGAGCTGGAAGAGATCTGAGAATGATCTGGTGCAATCCTCTGCACCATGGTTGGTATGGATGGGTAGCCCCATGTTATAAACGAGGCAAACGTGGCCGAGAGAAGCTGCAGCCATCCTTGGGGACATGGCCCCTGGGACTGCTTCTCCTGGAATTCAAGATGTTTCTTTTCTTTCCTCCCTTTTAAGTTTCAAATCTCTATTTCGGGCAATACTTGATATATTACGTATTTATAATTCAAGTTTTCAGACTTTTCTTAGCAGCAGGTTATAAAAAGGAGAGAAGCAGAAGCTGAGACAGGGAGGAAGCAAACAGAATGGGGCAGAGGTGGGAGTGGGAGGCTGAAGGCTTCCAGGAAGATAAGCTTCCTCGACTGTTAGTGGATTCCGCATCTGCGGCAATTCTACCCTCATCCAAACCAGAGGCTTTGGGACTGCTGAGAACCAGGACCACCTATTTTCACAGCAAATGACTGGAAGGAACCCAGGTGTCGCATGTTGAGGGTTTATCAGAATAAATGGTTGTTATTTTCTTTTCCTCTTCCCTTTCCTTCTCACCTACCCGTATTAGTGATCTAGTGTTACAGCCGCAGAGTGACAGCAGGGAGACAGGAGTGAGCGGGGAGTATGGGACAGAGGGGAAGAAAGAGAAACAGGCCATACGCAGACCAGACCCACAGGCAGCTCCTGAGCTACCCAGATCGCTTCTCCTGTACAGGAAGAGCTGCGGGCCCGAGGGAAGGGAAGAGGGGGTCCCTGTTGGAGTAACTGGATTGGCAGGAGGCGAGTGGGTCGAGGGAGGGTTATTAATAGGCACTAGAACACATATTTACAACTGGTGGCTTAAATCAAGGGCAGCACATTCACAACTAGCTTCCCACAAAGACATCTGAAGTGTGCAAAGCGCGCTCCCTGAGCCCAGTCCACCCAGGGGCGCGGCCCGCCTTCGTAGGGACAAGGTCTCTGGCGCTGGCCTGGGCGGCTGCGGGAGTTCGCTCCTGGGAGAGCGCCGCGAAACCGAGGGCATCCTTCCCTTTGAGAGGAGGGGGCGGAAGAGGGGAGGAGGGGAGGAGAGAAGAAGGGAAGAAGGAAGGGGGTAGGGAAGGAGGCGGGGAGGGAGAGACGGAGGAAGAGAGGGTGGGAAGAAGGAAGGAGAGAGAGAGGGCGAAAAGGGGAGAGGGGGGCGAACCAGAGAGATGTAGGGAGAGAGGGGAGAGGAGAGGGACTGGGCAGGGGAGGGGAGAGCGAGGGGAGAGAGAAAGAGAACGCGAGGAGGTCGGGGAGAAGAGAGAGGAGAGCGAGAGAGAGCGGGGGGAGAGGGGGAGGGAGAGAGACGGGGGAGAGCGAGACAGAGCGAGGGGAGACAGGGGGAGAGGTGAGAGCGAGAGAGTGAGGGGAGAGGGGGAGTGAGCGAGGGGAGAGGGGAAGAGAGAGACAGAGAAAGGGGGGGAAGCAAGAGAGTGGGAGGAAAGCGAGAGAGAGCGAGGGGAGAGACGGGGGAGGGGCAGAGCGAGCGCGAGCGCGGCGAGGGGAGAGAGAGAGGCGCGCGCGCTGGTTGCACCAGCGAAACCCTGAGCTCCGCCAGCGCTCTTCCCCCTCCCGCTGCCAGCCCTGCGTCCACGTGGGGAAACTGTCCCTCCTATACCGGGAAGAAACGACTCACCGCCTTCCAGAGGCGCAGAAGCTGAGCGCGGGACGCCACGGCCTGGAATCGGCGAGTGACCGCAGCTCCGACCCCGCGGCGGGAGGCCGGCCCGAGCGTGGGAGCCCAGCCCAGGGCCCTTTCTCCGCACTGGCTGAGGACCTAGCCCGTCCTGGGCCCCTCCTCCCCGGGCGGAGAGAACGTCAGCGCCGGGGATCCTGATGCGGGGGCGCGGTGGCGCCGACCCAGAGCCCGCCCGGTGCCCGTGTGGGGGGGGCAGAAGGGGAGGGGCGGGGCGCAAGGGGCAGAGAGGGCCCGGCGTCCCAGCTGGGATGGAGTTACCAGAAAGGGGTTCGAGGCAGCCTAACCCTCCGCGCTGAGTCCCGGAAGGCAGCCTCTGTGGCTCCGTGCATTTTGCATGAAGATAGGCTGCTCCAGGCGGCGTGAGGGGTCGGGGGAAGGTCCTCCTGTGGGTAAACTGATCAGAGAGCCGAGAATGGATTCTGGCTCCGACACACGCCACCCCTGCTTGCTTAGTGGCTCTGCACCCCACTTTTTATATAAAGTGGTTATTCAAAGTACCTAGCACATAGGTTTTTGGTGAAGATTGAATGGGAAGGGCAGGTGAAGTCCTTGGCACAGGCCCAGCACACCGACCGATGGACCCAAGAATGTCAATTATTTCTGCTGTTATTCCCTCCAACCCCAGCTGTCCTTTCACAGAAGCAAGGTGGTTGACACCAGAAGAGCCGGTGCGAAAGTTTGGCTTGTTTTAATAGAAAACCCACACTCGCTGAGAAAGTGGATTCTGAGTGGGAAAAGCTTTGGAGTCAGGAGCAGGAACCCCTGTGGTCTTGGGCTTCTGTTGCTTAGTACTGTTCCTTAGTACTTAGCTACATTGAATAACCACCCTGGGCTTCCGTTTCCTGATCAGTGAAATTGGCTACAAAGGTCCCAACCAGGTAGTACCATCCCTTCTGCCTTTATTGAGGGCTCGCTATGTTCTAGGCGCTGCTCTTAGAGCTGCCTCTGGATTATCTCAGTTAATCTCTAAGCTAGTTTAGGAAGTAGTTAGGATTATTTAAAATCTCCATTTTGCACTTGAAGAAACTGAGACTTAACAGAGAGGCTAAGTAAATTGTCCTAGACCACACAGTGAGTCACAGCAGAACTGGAGAGAACTGAGATTCAACTCAGGCAACCTGGTTCCAGAGTCTGTATATGTATATTTTTTAATAGACAAGGTCTTACTCTATCTCCCAGGCTGAAGTGCAGTGGCGCAGTGTTGCCATAGCTCACTGTAACTTTGAATTCTTGGTCGCTGGGACCACAGGTGTGCACCACTATATCTGGCAAAGTTTTTAATTTTTATAGAGACAGGGAGGGACTCACTTTGTGGCCCAGGTTGGTCTTGAACTTCTGTCCTCAAGAGATCCTCCTGCTTTGGCCTACCAAAGCATTGGGATTATAGGCATGAGTCACTGAGCCTGGCCTCAGAGTCTGTATGTACTCTTAGTCAGTATACCGGCACCTGTCTGTAAAAGTGTTTTCTGAACTCTAAAATATTATATAAATGTTGGCTGTGATTACAGTGAGTGGTACAGCTGGTAGGTCAGTGGGTTCGTCTTTGCATACTAATGGAGGGTATATCTATCAGTGCCTAACCTACTGCCTAGTACTCAATAAGCTCTCAGTCACTCTGCCATCCCTTGCCCACATCCCAAGAAGGAGTGTATCCATGCAAAAGAATGGCAATTCCATCACGTACAGAGCAGGGGAAGAGGGCAGACTATAAAATACTGAGGAGACAGATCATGAAGCTGCAAGCAATTGCACCTGACATCAACAAAACCCAAGGAAGCAAAGATAGAAAGGCTTCGGATTGGAATGTCCCCTACTTTTCATAAAACACAAAGCACGGGAGAGTTTCCCTGATGTTCCACCGGCCCAACAGGCTGCTCTCTGGGGCTCCCACTGACTTCACAAAGGGTTCCACCCAGTAACCCAGAGAACAGACAAGTGTCTTAGAGGTCTCATCAGTGTCAGGAGACTCGTGTTTGTGAGCAAAAGATTCACAGCCTTCAACTAGGAAAGGCAGAGCCATTTAAAATGTCTCATTGAGTAGAAATCTGGAAAACCACATGTTAAGGTAGAAAGTATTTTATCATTTGAGTCTTAATGTTTTCTACTCATTATTGCGCCCTTAGTCATTTTATAGAGTTAAGGTTCTCAGGGACTAGACTGTTGTCGTCTAACAGTTCTTGAAAGAACTCCAGACGACGTAATCAACTGCCCACTTGACATCTCCACTTGGGTATAGAACAGTGATCTCAAACTTATCATGTCTAACATTAAACTGCTGAGATTTGCCCCCAAACCAGCTTTTCCCACATTCTCCATAAATGGCAATGCTAGCCTTCCAGTCGCTCAAACCAAAAACTTTGATGTCATCCTTGACTCCTCTCTTTCTTTTGTTCCCTTTCTGATTCATCAGCAAACCTGGTTGGTCTAGCCTCAAAATGTATTTCTAAATTCTGACTACTTTTCACCATACCCATTGTCACCTCCCTTTTCTAATTTGCTGTTATCCCGTGACAGGCTTATTGAATAGCCCCTTCCTTCTCACAGTCCCCGCACTTGATTTCTGAAGCCTGTTGCAAACCCAGTAGCCAGAGTGATCTTGTTGAAAAGGCAGACCACACCACTCCTCTGCTCATTAAAATCGTCAGGGTGGCAGGGCATGGTAGCTCACATGTGTAATCCCAGTACTTTGGGAGGCCACGGCAGGAGAATTGCTTGAGCCCAAGAGTTCGAGACAGTTTGGGCAACATAGTGAGACCTTGTCTCTACGAAAAACAAAACAAAACAACAACAAAAATTAGCTGGGTGTGATGGCACATGCATGTAGTCCCAGCTACTCAGGAGGCCGAGGTGGGAGAATCGCTTGAGCCCAGCAGGTTGAGGCTGTAATGGGCCGAGATCACACCATTGCACTCCAGTCTGGGCAACAAAGTGAGACCCTGTCTCAGAAAAAAACAAAAAACAAAAACAAACCTCTTCAATAGGCTGTCTCATTTAAAGTAAAACCAAAGTCCTCCTTTGACCTGAAGGACCCCATGTGAATAGGACACCCTACCTCTTGTAGCTCTTACCACCCTTGAGTTTGCTATCTTTTCGTGAATACACAGGCATTTTCCTGTCTTAGGGCTTTGCACTACAGTGCAGTTTGCCTGAATGCTCTTCCCCTGTATCTGTATGGCTGGTTTCCTAAATTCTTTCAGGTGTCTTTATTCAAAAGTCACCTTGTTGGCCGGGTGCCATGGCTAACCCCTGTAATCCCAGCACTTTGGGAGGCCGAGGTAGGTGGATCACCTGAGGTCAGGAGTTCGAGACCAGCCTGGCCAACAAGGTGAAACCCCGTCTCTACTAAAAATACAAAAATTAGCTGGGCATGGTTGCACACGCCTGTAGTCTCAGCTACTTGGGAGGTTGAGGAAGGAAAATCACTTGAACTGGGAGGTGGAGGCTGCAGTGAGCTGAGATTGTGCCGCTGCACTCCAGCCTGGGCCACAGAGTGAGACTCCATCTCAAAAAAAAAAAAAAAAAAAAAAGTCACCAGTTACCTTATCAATGAGTTTTTCTCTGGCCACTCCAAAAAGTAGCCCCTCCTAATGTTTCACATCCCCCCTTCCCTTTCTTTTCTTCTTTGCATTTACCCCTCTCTAATCTGATATTATGTGTTTAATTGCTTACTTTGTTTCCCCTATTAGAACATGAGCTTTATGAAGGGAAGAGATGAAGGGATTTTTGCAGGAAGGGATTTTTGTTTGCTTTGTTCACTATTTTATCTCTAGTGCCTTGAATGGTGTCTGACACGTGGTAGACACATGTATAAATATTTGCTGAATAAACGAATGAGTAGAATAAAAGACGAAGGACCCCAAATTAGCGCGGACCTTTTAGCAAGTCACTTATCCTCTCTACACTTCAGTTTCTTTGAATGTGAAATTGAGTTTTGCATTAAGACAGCTCCCAGTTTCCCTCCAGCTATGTGCAGACATCTGTGAGTTAACTTGAAAAGCTGGGACCTTGAAAAGGGTCTGAAGATTTGGGTTCAAGCCCCAGTAACATCACTTGCCTGAGTCTTAGTTTCCACACAAACAAATTGAAAGGGCTCCACCCAGCGACCGCGAAGGGTAGTCTAGCTCTTAAACTAGAAAAAGCGTAATTAAAAAAGGAAGGCGCCATACCTCTCAATACCACACGGCGGCGCAATGGTCCACCTTTGTCGCTAAGAGGGCAATGCTGTGCCAAGTCCTGTACGAAACAGCCCCCACTACCGTGCAATGTATTATTCAGACATCTGTGACGGTTGCTCATTCCTCAGATCTTATTGGTTTGTTCAAATAACAAAAATATTTAAATTGTTATTGTTTTAGATAAGAAGGCACAAATTTGAGCTCAGTCTTGCCAACGTGATTTAAAGACCAAGGTTTGCCGGGCGCAGTGGCTCACGCCTGTAATCCCAGCACTTTGGGAGGCCAAGGCGGGCAGATCACCTGAGGTCAAGAGTTCGAGACCAGCCTGGCCAACATGGTGAAACCCCATCTCTACTAAAAATAGAAAAATTAGCCGGGTGTGGTGGAGGGCGCCTGTAATCCCAGCTACTTGGGAGGCTGAGGCAGGAGAATCGCTCAAACCTGGGAGGCGGAGGTTGCAGTGAGCCGAGATGGTGCCACTGCACTCCAGCCTGGATGACAGTGTGAGCCTCCGTCTCAATACATACATACCTACATACATACATACCAAAACGTTTGAAAAGCTAAAGAAGTCTAAATCCGTGTCAGGTGAGGGGTGCCACAGCCATGCTAACTTAGTCCACGTATCTGTCTACACATAACCAAGAATTTCTCTCCATGAGGTAGGAGGGGTGGGGAATAAAGAAACTGTTTGGATTCCAAGACCTTTTGTTTGCTTGGAAGAAGCTGTTAAAGCCTCTAGCAAATAGACGACTGTGAACCTAAGTAAGCCCTTAACAGGAGTCATTGTCATTGTTACTTATTAATAGTGTCATCCTCAGCTTCTGTTTTCCTTCCTCCACCATCTCTCCAACTAACAATAAAGGTTTTAGTTTGAATTTTGTATTTAAAAAGATAAAAATGATTTCGTAGTTCTTTATTACAATTACACAAATATCACATGGTTATTTTTGTTGTAGGAAAAATAAAGAAGTAAAATGAAGTTTGGAAACGTGTACAGTAATGATGTGGAAATCATAGTTGGGCCATCTGTCCCTGCCCCAATCTCTTGTTGAATTGTAATCCCCAATGCGGGAGGTGGGGCCTGGTGGGAGGCAATTGGATCATGGGGACGGATTTTTCATGAATGGTTTAGCACCATCCCCTTGGTGCTGTCTTCAGGATAGTGAGTTCTCATGAGATCTGATTGTTTAAAAGTGTGTGGCACCTCCCCTGTCAACTCTCTCTTGTTCCTGCTTTCGCCATGTGACGTGCCTGCTCCTCATTGCCTTCTGCCAGGACTGGAAGCTTCCCAAGGCCTCCCTAAAATCAGATGCTGCTATGCTTCCTGTAAAACCTGTAGAATCGTGAGCCAATTAAACCTCTTTCCTTTATAAATTACCTTTTCTCAGGTATTTCTTTTTTTTTTTTTCTTTTTGAGACAGAATCTTGGTCTGTTACCCAGGCTATTTCAGCTCACTGCAACCTCTGCCTCCCAGGTTCAAACGATTCTCCTGCCTCAGCTTCCCCAGTAGCTGGGACTACAGGCATGCACCACCTCACCTGACTAATTTTTGTATTTTTAGTAAAGATGGGGTTTCACCATGTTGGCCAGGCTGGTCTCGAACTCCTGAACTCATGTGATCCACCCGCCTTGGCCTCCCAAAGTGCCGGGATTATAGGCATGAGCCACCTATTATCTGGCCAGGTATTTCTTCATAGCAATGCAAGAACAGCCTGACACAGAAGGCACTAAAAATGACCCATGCTCCACCACTTAGCTCAGAAATAGCTGTTAAGATTTTTATATTATCCACCCAACACATTTGTAATTATATTTTATAAGGATTTTTTTACTACTCTTTCATTTATCATTATACTGTACACATTTCCACATCACTAAAATTTTTCATAATTATCAACAATAGCATACTGTTTTTTTAATAACCTGTTTAAAATTGACAAAAAGTGTATATATTTATAGCATACAACATGACGTTTTGACATATGTATACACTGTGGCGTGGTGAAATCAAGCTAATTACCAGATGCTTTGCCTCACATACTTATCGTTTTTGTGGTGAGAACACTTAAAATCTACTATCTTAGCAATTTCACAGTATAAAATATATTGTTATTAACTATATTCACCATGGTGTATAATAGATCTCTTGAACTTATTCCTTTTTTCTAACTGATAACCATCATTTCCTCCCTTTTTCTATGGGTTCAACTTTTTTTTTTTTTTTGAGATGGAGTCTTGCTCTGTCGCCCAGGCTGGAGTGCAGTGGCGCAGTCTCGGCTCACTGCAAGCTCCGCCTCCTGGGTTCACGCCATTCTCCTGCCTCAGCCTCCCGAGCAACTGGGACTACAGGCACCTGCCACCACGCGCAGCTAATTTTTTTGTATTTTTAGTAGAGACGGGGTTTCACCGTGTTAGCCAGGATGGTCTCGATCTCCTGACCTCATGATCCGCCCGCCCCGGCCTCCCAAAGTGCTAGGATTACAGGCGTAAGCCACTGCGCCTGGCAGAGTTCAACTTTTTTAGATTCCACAAGATTTATTCTATAAGAGAGTGAGAGTTCATGTGATATTTGTCCTTCTCTGTCTAACATACTATTCTAATTGAAAATCAGAATATTTTAATGGTAGAAAATACTAAATAGTACAGGACAAAGAAAAAAAATCACTCCTAATCTCATAATCTAGACTGGTGATAATTGCTGTTCACCTTTTGATATATTTCTTTCAATAATATTAATGCATATATATTTTTTCATAAGATTAGGAATATATTACATATATAGTTCTCTTAATTTTTCAAATTTATTTAAAAATTATTTGAAAATTACAACAGATTTCTTTTTTTTTCTACTTAACAAGATTATTTTCCCAGTCATTCCATGTTCTTCAAAAACATCAATGATAGGAATAATTCTCTCTTTCCTGAAATCTCTCTTCTTGTGATTAGAGCTGTTTGAGGTCCTGGACGGAAAGGCTTGGATGAAGTCCTTGCAGACTCAGCATGGTTGTAAGCAGTATCATTTCAGAGGGATGTCCCATGGGCTCACTCTGCAACCAGGCTGGATGAAGCAGAAATGATTTGACCTTCATGCCTTAATTAAAGGCTCTGATCACTGTTAAAATGCAACTTGCTCTCCAGAGATGCAACATTCTAAACAGCCCCCCATAGTTTATTGCTTTTCTGAACTGAGGTTTTCCTAGGAGATAGAAGAAAAGAAGAAAGATTTCTTACCTTTTTAGCGGTTCAAGCTGCATTAACTCATAATTCCTCAGAGAAGAATTAAATACTATCAATTGTAATAACATTTACAATTTATTAAGCACTTATTATTATGTATTAAGCACTGCCAGGAGGACCTCTTACTTCATCTAACCCTCACAGCAACCCCATTTTACACAATCTCATGTTACCAACAATGAAACAGAGGCTCCGAGAGGTGAAAGGCCTCCCACACTCGTGACAAGTTGATCAAGAATTCAAACCCAGGTCTGACTCCAAAGGTCTGTTCCATCAGCCCTGCCACACATCTGCCCAAACCATTTGCTTAAAATCATGTTTAATGCAAATAGAGTTTATGAATCAGAAACTAGGGCTTCTTTCCTGAAATGGTATAACATGAGAGGTGAAAGTGGTGGGCTGGCTTTTTTAGAAAAGGTCAAAGGGGCCAGGCACGGTGGCTCAAACCTGTAATCCCAGCATTTGAAGAGATGGAGGCAGGAGGATCCCTTGAGGCGAGGCCAAGAGTTTGAAGCCAGCCTGGGCAACACAGTGAGTCCTTATCTCTACCAAAAATTAACAAAATTAGCCAGGCGTGGTGGCATGAACCCGCAGACCCAGCTACTCAGGATGCTGAGGCAGGAGGACCCACTGAGTCCAGGAGTCTGAGGCTGCCATGTGATCAGCCAGCTATGATCGTGCCACTGCTCTCCAGCCCGGGTGACACAGTGAGACCTTGCTTCTCAAAACAAACAAACAAACAAAAAAAAAAACAAAGGTAAAAGTCTGCTTGAGGGATTTTTTTTTTTTTTTTTTTTGCATCAAAGTACTAATTTTAAATATTTCCCAAAAGAATCAAGGAAAGGGTGACATTCATTAACTAAGTCACAGTTTAGGCTCAAATAATAACAGTAACTACATGCTAGATTATGTGTTAAGCACATAACATATATAAGATAGGTACAATTATTCTTAATTTCCAGGTGAGGGATCTGGGGCACAGCAGGGTTAACTTGCCTAATGGTGTGCAGTAAGCATAGATTCAAATTCAGTCAGAAGCCAAGACCCCAAATTCTTCATTAGTCTGTGAAACCTGCCCTCCTTTCCTGCCTTCTTTCTTCCCTTCCCTCCTTTGCTTCCTTCCTTTTCTCCCCTCCCTGCTTCCTTCCTGTTTATCTCTTTTTTGTCCTTTCTTTCGTTCCCCTCCTGTCTTCCCTCCTTCCTTCACGCCTTCCTCTCCTCTCCTCTCCTATCTGTTCTTTTTTTTTTTGAGACAGGGTCTCACTTTGTCACCCAGGCTGGAGTGCAGTGGAGCAATCTCGGCTCACCACAGCCTCAACATCTCTGCTCAAGCGATCCTCCCATCTCAGCCTCCCAAAAGCTAGGACCACAGGCACCACCATGCCTGGCTAATTTTTCTATTTTGTAGAGATGGGGTTTCACCATGTTGCCCAGGCTGATCTTGAACTCCTCAGCTCAAGTGCTCCACCCACCTCGGCCTCCCAGAGGCCTCTGTTCCTTTTTCCTTCCTTCCTTCTGTCTCTTTCCTTTAGGGAAAACTCTGGGTTCAATTTCCAATCAAGAGGCCTGGGTGTAATTAAAGAGTGTTTCTGGGGGGTAATAGGCAGGTGAAAGAAGGAAAAAAAATATGTTGACTATTTGTTGGGTGTGAGCAGAATGCTAAGAGCTTCTGCATGTCCTGTCTCATTTAATCCTATAAACATCCATTATAACCAGAGATTATTATTACACCTACTTAAAAATGAGGAAACTGAGGTTCAAACAGGTGTCTTGCCCAAAGTCACAGCGTTTTTAGAGGACAAAGCCAGGAGAAACTATGATCTATTGACTTAAGTCTAATGTCAACTTGCATCACTGATGGCTATTTTCTCCCTTCCTTATGCTATGCTTTTCAGCATGGTAGAGAAATGTTTCTTTTTTGGGGTGACATCTGCCAACCCCCTCCTCAAAAACTTCCTCGTGGTAAAATCTTGGTAATTCCACCGCATTTTCAAAGTCTTTTACAATCTGCCCTTCTTTTATTTCAGCAATTTTATTTCCCCATCACTCCCTTTTCACATTCTCTCCTCTTCTCTGGCTGAAATTTCTATTATTGCTACCCACTACATTAATTTCTATTTCCACATCTTTTATTCTCTAGTAATCAAATTGTATATATCTTTCAATGTCCAACTTAAGCATCTCCTTATCCATTCTAGTCCTCAGAGAAGGCAATATTTGATCACCCCACAGTCCTACTGAAAACCTTTCAGTGATAATCTTTTACACGCTGAACAAAACCAAGGCTTCTTCGCCTCAGATTCAAGTCAGCCATCCAGTTGCAAATAAGTACTGAGACTCAATTATGTGCTAAGTACTCTCTAGGTGCTGGGAGAGCTGTGGAGAACCAGACAGACTGGTTCCTGCCCTTATGGTGAATGCACTAGACATTAAATAATTACAAATAATCAATTACATAATTACTAGTGTGAATCAAGTAATTACAGGGCCCTTTACAATCTGGTCTCAACCTATCTTTTCAGAGTTCTTTCTCATCCTTCTATTCCATCCAAACGGTCCCCCACTCCATGCTTTCCTACCTCTGTTGCTGTGCCTATTCCCACCCTTCTTTCCTGAACACACTTTTCCCTGCTCCACCCCAGTCCCCTCCAGGACCAGTTCTGCTTCTGCTTCTTCCATGCAACCCTGCCAGACAAGTTTAGTCTGAAAGATCTACCCTCATTTGAATCCCTAGCACTTATCCATTCAACAAATATTAACTGAATGACTTGTTGAAATGTTTGATGAATTACTCTTTATGAGATTCTAAATATACGCTATGGTATTAAAGGTTTAAGTTGTGCAGGGAATTAGAGTTTTCCTATTGAGAAGGATCAATGATTTTTCTCCTCTCTTCCCCTTTTCCCAGGGAGTGGGAAGGAATCCATGAAACTAAATAATAGAACATACAAAATTATGGAGAAGTAAAATGACAACAAAGTTACCAAATTACTCATAATCCGACTACTTAGAGACCCACCACTGACATTTTTCTTTTTTTAGTACTTTTTTTCCCTGTTTCTGTTTTGCTGTGTGTCTACAGTTTGTAAAACTCTTTTTCCCTCCAGTTAAAAAAAAAAAAACTTTTTTTTTTGAGACAGGGTCTTGCTTTGTCACCTAGATTGGAGTGCGGTATAGCAAACACTACAGCCTTGACCTCCTAGGCTCAAGCAATCTTCTTGCCTCAGCCTCTCAAATAGCTGGGACTACAGGTTCGCACCACCATGCCTGGCAAATTTTAAAATTTTTTGTAGAGATAGGGGTCTCACCATGTTGCTCAGGCTGGTCTCCTTCCTGGGCTCAAGTGATCCTCCTGCCTCAGCCTCCCAAACTGCTGAGATTTCAGGTGCAAGCCACCATACCCAGCCCCAAGTAAAAATTTTATCAAGACAATTATTTTATGGCCTTTAAAAAAGCACAAAATACCTCCGCCCCCACTCCCTTGCTCTCTTCCGCTTGAGGGTGGAATGATTTTGTCTAAAACAAAACTTAGAGAATTTACTCAGACTCATCCATATCTTTTCCAGTTCGTGGATTCTATGTATAAGAACCTGAGCATTGTTTTAGGGTCTTTACTTAAACAGAAATTCTTTCTCAAGACCTACTCTGGATGCTTTTTAGAACAAGCCTCATGTCTCTTCTTCAAGACCTTAAATGTGTGCTATATACAGTGTAGTCATATTGATGCGCAAACCACAGAATGTCCAAACTATGAGGACATATGATATCTTCCAGTTCACTCCCCTCACTTTAAGAGTACAGTGTTAGGACACCTGCCCAAAGTCATGTAGCTGCCTAGTTATCTTTCCAAATTGTCCCACTGTCTTTAGTTTGTGTAATAATAAACCCAAACTAAAATGCAACAAAAGCACTCACCCTTGCTAAATAAATAATGTCTATTCCTACCACTGAAGGGGAAAAGGTAACAAAGCTTCGTAGAGATTGGGCTAGATCTGCACTGGCTTATTTAGAAATTTCAGAGGACTAGGTGAGGTGGTCAAGGCCTGTAATCCTAGCACTTCAGGAGGCCGAGGCAGGTGGATGACTTGAGCCCAGAGTTCGAGAAGAGCCTGGGTGACACAGTGACATCTCTCTACAAAAAAATAAACAAAATTAGCCAAGCGTGGTGGCACATGCCTGTACTCCCAGCTACTCGGGAGGGTGAGGTGGGTGGATTGCTTGATCCTGGGATATTGAGGCTGCAATGAGCCAAGACTGCGCCACTGCACTCCAGCCTGGGCAACAAACTGAGACCCTGTCTAAAAAAAAAAAAGAAAGAAAGAAAGATCAGAGAACCTTTCTTACTGGAAGTCAACGTTGCCATGATAGGATTAAAGCAAGAAGAAACATTATGGGCCTCCTATCTCGTTCTTAATGTTCAAAATGCAGGGTATAGCAAAAGCATATAGGAAGAGGTCGTCCTGACTCATGAACTCAACATCACTTTCTACGTTTATTCTGCTTTGGTTCTTCTTAATCTGACCTCTGTAGACTTCACCACGATCCAAGGTGTAATTCCAACAGGCAAAAGAAGCCTAAGGATTGTCGAACAGTTGGGTCCCTTCAGACAGACAAAGCCCAATTCATGGCAGCGTTCCCAGCCCCAGGTTGAAGCCCAGTAAGGTGGTCTCTTGCCTTTCTGAATTCTGAAAAAAGAGTGGTATTGGAATCTCTTCTTACCAGAACCCAGGAGAGGGAGAGCTGTGGTGCAGTCTTCCTAAAGGGGAGAACCGTAGTTTTCAGAGTTCTTCTAATGAACATCTCAATGGGCCTAAAGGGCTTCAATAGCAGATGAAAGGTTTCGGGGTGAGAGTGGGCGTGGGCGAAGCTGATCCCTTTAGGTTGGACTAAGGCAGAGCCAGATCCAAAAGGGAGAATCCAACTGTAAAATGATCTGGGGAAGAAAGAGCTCTTTTGGGGGTGCAGCCGGATGAAGAACACCAGTGCTGCTCAGTGCAGCCCCTACCCATCCATGGCAAACAAAGGCAGCGGCCTCCTTTCCAGCCTTTTAGTTTGAACGAAGGCTCAGTATTACCTTTTAGGATCCACCCTTCCCTCCTAACGCACCCAATGAGGCCAGAGCCTCTTCCTGCCGGGAGGAGCTGAACTCTCCCAGGAAACGGACAAGTGCCGCGGGCCAATGGTGGGAGCTGCGGCGGGCCAGTGGGCGGGAGGAGTGGGTCCACCTGGGTTTGAGAACCAGAGAGCCCACAAAGGGGGAGGGCACGATGCGACGGCGGCGCAGTGGGTAAGAGGAACCTGCGAGGCTGCCAGCTAGGCTACCCCAACTACGGCGGAGGAACCGGGGACTGGGCGGCCACAGCCAATGGGAAGGCGGCGGGCGCGGGGCGGGGCGGGCGTGGGGCGGGCCCCCTTGGGTCCGCAGGGCTGGGGCGGGGCCAGGCCTGCGTCAGGTGGTCCCGGCGAGCTGGCGGTGCGGGGGGCGGGGCACGGCGCGGCGCGGCGCGGAGAGGAGAGCTGCGGCCGGCGGGCGGCGGCGGCGGCACCGGCTGCGCGAGCAGGTACCGGCGGCGGAGGTGACGAGGCCGCCCCCGGGGGGCGAGCGGGCAGGCGGGGACTTGGCCCGCTGCGCCCCTAGGCTGCGCGGAGCGCTCGCGCTCGGCGCTCTTCTAGTACCGCGGCAACAGCGCCGGCGAGCCAGCTCTCCCAGCCCCGCCAGCCCGGGCCCTACCTGCGGCCGCCGTCGTGGGGGGGGGGTCCTCCCAGCTCTGCGGAGGCGCATGAACAATAGGCGGCGGCGGCTCCTGCGGGCAGCGGCGGCCCCGCACCCTATGGATCGGCCGCTCCATGGAGCCCTCCAGAGCGCTTCTCGGCTGCCTAGCGAGCGCCGCCGCTGCCGCCCCGCCGGGGGAGGATGGAGCCGGGGCCGGGGCCGAGGAGGAGGAGGAGGAGGAGGAGGAGGCGGCGGCGGGCCCCGGGGAGCTGGGCTGCGACGCGCCGCTGCCCTACTGGACGGCCGTGTTCGAGTACGAGGCGGCGGGCGAGGACGAGCTGACTCTGCGGCTGGGCGACGTGGTGGAGGTGCTGTCCAAGGACTCGCAGGTGTCCGGCGACGAGGGCTGGTGGACTGGGCAGCTGAACCAGCGGGTGGGCATCTTCCCCAGCAACTACGTGACCCCGCGCAGCGCCTTCTCCAGCCGCTGCCAGCCCGGCGGCGAGGACCCCAGCTGCTACCCGCCCATTCAGTGTAAGGCGAAGGCGGGGCCCGGGAGCCGGGCGGGGAAGGGGAATGATAGAGGCCTGGGGGGCGGTCGGGGAACGGGGGAGCCCTGCGCAAGGGCCAGGATGAAGGCGGGGGGATGGGGAGGAAGATTGACCTGGGTGTGGGTGGCGCGCGCTTGGGCTGCCCGGGCTTCGCTTGGTGCGCTGGATAAGCTCGAGACGCCGCAGGCCCTGCCCGCACTTCAGGCGCTTGAGCTTCTTCACCTTCATTTGGCCACCTCAGCAGTGGCTCCCAAATTCCTTATCCTGAAGTCCCAGCCTGAGAATTTGCCCGTTTCCCACTCCCTTCCTCTCTTACCGCGCCCACCCCCCCCCGCCCGCATTCCCAATCTGGAAGTATTTAGGGCAAGCTGGTGGTTAGTGTCCAAACCTTAGTCCCCAAATCAGGGACCTTGCCACCACCTCTTCTAACGCCTGTCCCCACCTCTTAAAAGCATTTGCTTTCAAAGAGATGGGGGTGTCTCCTTAGGGCTGGGCTGGCTCACAAGTCCCGGAAGCATGTGTGAACTCAAGCATGTGCCTGTAAAATGTCGGGTTGATTTCTTGGATCCTAATCCTTATATCTCAGAAGTTGTACCTTTAGGAGTCTCACTGATTAACGTGCTAAGAGGGATGTGTGTGTTGGGAGTGGGAGTGGGACAAGTGATGATTAGAGAGGAAAAAGTATGTCGTTGCCCCATGGGAGATCAGGATTGCAAGGTACAGTGGCTGAATCCCAGCCCTTTGACAGTGAGGCTGTTTGGGAAATACATTTTCTTCTTTCTTCTCACCCTAGATCCTTGCCTATATTTGGAACTGGTCAAATCTCACGGGGACCATGCTCAGGGGTCCCTCCCAGGGCCTTTCTCCCAGTGTCCTGGTTTCCGTCAATTTTCCAGGAGCCCCATATTTCATACCCTATAATGAAATCTTCTTTGTTTTTTCAAGGGAGTTAAATTGCCATCAGAATCCCTTAATCATATTAGTTTGTTTCAGAAAAAACACTTAAATATCTCTTTAGTGCAGTTTACACTATTTTGTATTTGAGAGTTTCCATAATCTCTTATTTGTTAAAAAGGTATTGTTAATATGTATTAATTACTGTTTATTCCTTATTTTGTATACTTTCATCTTAGTTGATTTTTTAAAACGTCATTAGCAAGGACCAACTTTAAATATTTAGTTTTAAAATTTCCTTTGTGACAGTTACGTTTCTGGCTCTGTAACTTATTTTTTACCCCCACATTGTGTTACTTTAATCTTGAGGGTTGTTTTTTTTTTTTTTTTTTTGAGATAGAGTGTCTCTGTCTCCCAGGCTGGAGTGCAGTGGCGCAATCTCAGCTCACTGCAACCTCTGCCTCCCGGGTTCAAGCAATTCTCCTGCCTCAGTCTCCTGAGTAGCTGGGATTACAGGTGCCCGCACCATGCCTGGCTAATTTTTGCATTTTTAGTAGAGATGAGGTTCACCATATTGGCCAAACTGGTCTCGAACTGCTCGAACTGCTGACCTCAAGTGATCCGCATGCCTCGGCCTCCCAAAGTATTAGATTACAGGCGTGAGCCACCGTGTCTGGTCTATCTTAAGATGTTTTTTAAAAACTAGCACGTAATATCAAAGTCATAGCCTCTTCACTTGTTTTTCTGCTCTTCCTTTTCTGTTGGTGTTTTGACTATCAAATTGATGTTCAAATCTTTAGGTTCCCCCTCTCCCTCTCATTCAGTTTAAAACTTCATTTTTCTTCATTTTAATCTTTAAAATGCTTGGAGGTAGCAAATTACTTTAAATTGTTTCCAGATACTACATCTTTTTGGGACTAGTTTGGTAGGCTTAAGGCTAAGCATCCTGGCATAGTGTTTTGAAAGTGTTGAAAATGAACTTGGGCATATATTGGAAGAAATATGAATAGCCTGGCATGTTAGAAAACATAGTGTCATTTTAAACATAAGTCAGATTTTGATTCTGTGGGTGAAGTTTTGTGATTTTGTTTTCAGGGACAGTTAATGTCAGAGTAGAAGAGCTAGATGAGGTTCATGATCAGAAACTCAGTTTCTTTAATATCTTGTGCTCTGGCTGCTGGAGCAGTCAAGAGTCAGTATGACTTAGGCTGAAAAACTGTCCACAGAGCCAGGCATGACAGCAATGTGCTACTTCTTCATTAGGTGACCAGGACTTAACTTCATTATCATACAATTTACTGTGGATAGAGTAGATTCCTAAATCTGGAACCCAGATGTTGAGACAGTAGGAAGTAATTTGTTCTAATGGAAAGAATTGACTCGAAGAATATGGCATTTGTAAGACCTGGCACATTCTTTTATTTGGCCTCACTGGAAGTTCTGATCTTGACTGGAATTAATTTTTGATCATTCAAAAAATTTAGTTTCAGTCAAAAACTAATCATTGAGTACCTAGTGAATGATAGATACTGTACATTGTGTTAAGTACCAGGACATAAAGAAGTGATAAGATCAGAAAGTGCTTTTAAGTTACATGAGGGAGATTAACGATGTAAATATAAAACTTCAGTGCAGTGTCTTGGTAAAGATGCAGTGCCTTGGTTCATCAGAGGGTGAACATGGGCTGTTACTGACAGGTGCATCTCTCATCTGTGTGCTCTACCAGATCAGTTCGTGTCACTTGGAAAGTGAAGACAATTGACAAACCTTGTCTCCAAAGACTTGGAATGAAATTGAGCCACTGACACCTCATCACCAGAGTTACCCTTTTGAACTTCCCCTCTAAGGATGTGTTGTGACGTTGCGTTCTGGACCATGAATAGAAGATGTTAAGTCAAGCAATAGTGTTTAGTTTTAGTTTCATATTATTGTTTCTTAAGTGAAAATTTAGCTTCAAACTTTATTTAAAAGCTTTTTTTGTTTTTTTAATTTTTAGAGACAGGGTTTCACTCTCTCGCCTAGGCTGAAGTGCAGTGGCGAAATCATAGCTCACTGCAACCTTGAACTCCTGGGCTCGAGGGATCCTCCCACCCCAGCCTCCTAAAGAAGCTGGGACCAGAGGCGCATGCCACCATACCCAGCCAATTATTTTTATTTACGTTTTAATAGAGATGAGCTTTTGCTTTGTTGCCCAGGCTAGTTTCGAACTCTTGACTTCAATCATTCCTCCCACCTCAGCCTTCCAAAGTGTTAGGATTACAGGTGTAAGCCACTGTATCTGGCCTCAAACTTTATTCAAAACAGAAGGGGAAAATTACTAAATATCATGACAAAGAAAACACATAAAAATGTTAGTATAAGTCATTTTACATTCTTATAGTGCTTTAATCCTCTCCATTGTAGGTACTTGTTAGCGTTTAGCTGCCTATGGATGACAAATATAAATAACCCAGGAGCTCACCCATCTTCTTTATTTTAGTGAAAGATGAAAAGTGTACAGTTCCAAACTCACTATCTTGGGAGGTGCAGTCCTCCCAAGAGAAATATGAAAGTTTCTCTTATAAGAGAGTTGTTTCAGTTTTCAAACAGGGCATACATTAAGGTTATTAGTTTATACTTGTTATTATCTACATCCACTAGAAATAGAAGGACATACTTTCAGATGTACCTAAGATTTTTAAGTGAGTGAAGTATATACCATTCACTTACTCAAAACCCACCAAAATGTGCCTAAACATTCAGTTTCCAAGCATATGATTGAGAGGGAATAACATCTTGACTTTAAAAATGGAAGAACTAAGGATTTATTCCTGATATTCTTGGAAATATCCTTCTACAGAAACTGAAAAATGTACTGAATGCAGCTTGACCTGATTTTTACTTAAAACCAGGTCTTGACTGGAGCAGGGAAGGGAAGGAGAGCCCCACATACTCTGCTGCACCTGGAGGTCTAGTTCCTTCGTTCCTATCCAACGGGACTGAGCAGGGAAGGAAAAAGATGGTCCTTCCTCCCCTCGTTCTTCCTGGGTTCTGTCTTTTATCAGTTTGAAAGCTGTGTTCTGTACTTTTCTTGGAGTCAGGTCATAATATTTTTTTAACTAAATAACAAGAACCTGGGATTTTTATGTTCTACCCAAAGAGAGGTTATTGCTTTCCCTTCCCTGCAGAGGTTTTTAGAGGAGCTGTCCTTTCAGCACCCTAGTACTGAATCATATCTTTTAAACCTCCTTGCATTTATTTTTTCAATCCCTCCTGCGTTTAAATAAATATTTAACACCTACTGTGTGTTTACAACTGTGCTTAAGACTGGAGGAAAGAAGGGAGGGTACAAGAGAAAGTACAATAGTTAAAATTCCTTAAGGAGAATTCAGATACTCAGTTGAGGAAATAAGAAAACAGATACAAATTTGTTAAATAATCGCACATCTTTTCATATGTGTAAAAGCTGCTAGAAAAACATGAATGTTCCTTCCCTTCATGACCAGGAAGACTAACAGGTATTTCTTCAAGAGGGTTTCTAATCTTTCTTTATAACATAGGCATATTTTCCTCATTCATAGAGATGACATCAGGCACAAATTAGTAATCAGTCAGGATTCATTTTGGGGCTCAGAAATGCTCAAGCTATTTTAAGCAAGAAAGAGATTTAGCACAGGAAATTCGGTGCTTGCAGAATTGTTGGAAGGGCTGAGAGAAGAGGCTCTCAGCTGGACCTGTGTGAACAACTCCCAGAACATAGCAGAACTGGCCCACCAGGTCAGCTGCTACCTCTCTAATTGGGAACATACAGAATCAGGACCTGCCATTGAAGCTGTTGGCTTCAAAAACACCCTGTTGTGTCTGCAGCCCAGAGATTTGGCAACAACTTGGCTACGAAACATTCCTCTCCACATCTACAGACTTAGTGATTGGACACCAACATGCTGTTGCAAAAAATCCCCGCAGCAAGATGGTCTTCATCTCACTTCTGTCTTTCAAATCTTGTGCATCTAATTGGCAGAACTTAATTTGCATTCAGAACTTTGGCTGTAAAGGAGTCTGGGAAATGTAGTTTTTAGCTTCCTAGCCTCTGTAGTATTGAAATTTATGCTAGAAGGATTTTGGAATGGATACCGATTGCTAGTCTACAATATTCTTCCATGACATTCATTCTTCAGGAAGACTGCTGGATAAGGTGATAACCTCTTTAAACAGTTGGAATTTTGGGGTCAGGATGGGCCATACTTTTTGTATATCTAAAGACTATCCACCTAAGTTATCCACCTAAGAGTTTCCTTTGTGCAGACTGCCAGTTGCATTACAAAATACAAATGAATATTAGCTCCAGATGGGATAGAGGTGCTATAATTAAGCAAGAACAGATTTTTTAGCACCACCAGCATCTGAGTGGAGAACGGAGGCGTTACAGGGCTGGCTGAGTAAGGAAGGGAGTAGTCAGCAGTGGCAGTTCCTCTTTTGGTCTTGCCAAAAGTTCAGAAATGTATCTTTGTTTTCTTAGGTTTTTTTTAGTAAAGGGTGACTATTTTCTGTATTTGTTTCAGAAGGTCCAGTTCCAGTTTAGTTTTTTTTTTTTTTAAGATCTGAATTTGGTTTATTTCCTATTGAGATAGTGTGTTAGTCCATTCTTGCATTGCTTTGAAGGAATACCTGAGGCTGGGTAATTTATACAGAAAAAAAGTTTTATTGGCTCATGGTTCTGCAACCTGTATGGGAAGCATGGCACCAGCATCTGCTTGGCTCTGGTGAGGCCTCAGGGAGCTTTTTTTCATGGTGGAAGGTGAAGTGGGAGCAGGCATGTCACATGGTGGGAGCCAGGAGCAAGAGAGAAAAACCGGGGAGGTGCCACACTCTTTTAAACAACCAGATCTTGTGTGAATTCGAGCAAAAACTCACTCATTACTATGCCAAGCCATTCATGGGGGATCAGCCCTCATGACCCAAATATTCCCACCAGGCCCCACCACCAGCACTGGGGATTCCATTTCGACATGAAAATCAGAGGGGGCAAATATCCAAACCATATCAAGTAGGTTTTTTTTTTCCATTTTATTTCAAGGATCTGTTGGTCACCTACAAAATGTTTGGCATGGTAAGTGCAGTGGTGAATAGAGCAGGCAGAATCTCTGCCCTCGTGGGTCTCATAATCTGGCCTGGACAGTGGGCATTGAACAAGTAATTAAGTAATTATAACTTTGATGCCTCTTGTGGAATGGAAACTGCCATGGAAGTGTTTGATAGGGGCCTGACTTCATTTGGTCTTGGGGATGGAGAAATTCCACTATGAAACTGATATTTAAGACCTGAGGTATGAGTATGAATCAGCCAGGTAAAGACAAAAGAAAAGAGAAGATACAGAACAGAGTTTCATGCAAGAAACAAAACATACTTTGCTCATATAGCACTTAGCACCATATGTAGCTCGATTTATAATCACTGGCAGCTATTATTATCTACCCATGAAAGCCTTTCCACACACAATGAAATATATAATCAAGTACCTTAGGTTCAAACTCTGGATTTGGGAAGGAGAATGATTGGTTGGGATACTGGGTGGGATACTGGGACCATCAGGGCTTGAACTGAGGCACAGATGACTGCTGGAATAAGATATCTCTTATGAGGCTCCTTTCCCATGTTTCAGTCACCAGGTCCAGGTAGAACCCAAGTTCTGAAAGTCTCTCGAATTGACTGCGTACTCCCCATATTCCCTGCTGCTGAGGTTAGACCTCAGAGCTGCAAGGCCTCCTTAGAGGGTCCTTTTGCTGTTGGGTCTCTGTCTTCCAGGTTAGTTTCCAGCGGCTGCCAGAGTTGGTTTCCTTTCTAAATTACAGGTCTAACAACATTCCTTTTCTGAAAGATACATGACTCCTCTTGTTTACAATGTGAAGTTCAAGCCCCTCAGAATGGCTTTAAAGACATTTCCTGGCCTGGTTACCCTCAACAAGGCTTTGAGCCTTGTCTCCAGTCCTGATGCACATGACCCAGGCACAGCAGACTCCCTGGAGATCCTAATATACCGTATACTTCCTACTCCATGTTCTTGGCTCCTGTCCTTCCCTCTGCCTGATTGTCCTTCCCTACCCTGATTTCCTTCATTGCCTGAGATCTCTCCCACTCACTCTTTAGGGCCCATTTCAAATGTTGCCTTCCCTGAGAATCCTTTCCCCACTCACCTTAGTGCTGTGTGCTGCTGTGGAAGCTAGTGATTTTCCTAAGCCTCTAATCATACTTCTGCAGGAGCTCTTCTCATTCTATGGTTTGGTTGTTGGGTGTCTGCCTTGGCACTGATTTGGGTGCTTCTCACCACTGAGCACACAGTAAAGCTGAGTAAGTCTCAAAGAAAGGATCTCGGCCAGGTGCAGTGGTTCATGCCTGTAATCCCAGCAATTTGGGAGGCCGAGGCGGGAGGATTGCATTCGAGACCAGCCTGGGCAACATGGCAAAACCCCATCTCTATATTTAAATGTATTTTAAAGGAAGAAAGAACGGAAAAAAGGACCTCCCCCATATTCCCTTTAGTTACAATAGTTGATTTTGGTACAGGATTCTGCATGATTTTCCAAGTGGGATTTTTTTCATGAATATTTATAGAATGCCTACCGTGTGCTGACTGTCACTAAGGAAAATGCAAAGGAAAATAGATTAATTGCAGCTCCTGCCCTTATGGAATTTGCTTTATAATGGGGTGACAGAAAGGCCCAGTAAACAGACAACTTGCCGTGTTTACCCATCCAGGTAAATGAAAGGTTAAATACGATGTTTTCAAGATGTTTTTGACTTGCTTCTTTTTTTCTTCCCTTTCTCAGTGTTAGAAATTGATTTTGCGGAGCTAACCTTGGAAGAGATTATTGGCATCGGGGGCTTTGGCAAGGTCTATCGTGCTTTCTGGATAGGGGATGAGGTTGCTGTGAAAGCAGCTCGCCATGACCCCGATGAGGACATCAGCCAGACTATAGAGAATGTTCGCCAAGAGGCCAAACTCTTCACCATGCTGAAGCACCCCAACATCATTGCCCTAAGAGGGGTATGTCTGAAGGAGCCCAACCTCTGCTTGGTCATGGAGTTTGCTCGTGGAGGACCTTTGAATAGAGTGTTATCTGGGAAAAGGATTCCCCCAGACATCCTGGTGAACTGGGCTGTGCAGATTGCCAGAGGGATGAACTACTTACATGATGAGGCAATTGTCCCCATCATCCACCGTGACCTTAAGTCCAGCAACAGTGAGTATGAAGAGATGGGGCTGGAGGGGCTCAGAGCAGTTGCAGATGCACTCCATGATGTCAGTAGGAGTGACCTCCTAATGGAACCTTAGAGGACAGTGAAACTCCTTGCTTAAACACATTCCATCCTTGAATGGAGATGTAGGAGGTGAGATGAGTGCCGAGAAAGATTGGTTTAGAAAGAGAGGAAAGAGGCGCCTGAGGAGTTTGGGATAATTTTGAGCTTTTTTTTTTTTAGCAGTCAAGAGTGGCCTTGCCTACTATTTTTCCACATATCAGAATGTGTAATTCTGACAATGCTGTGCACAAAACTTGTGGAAAGTGTGAATATTATCACTAAAGGGGTTTTCCTTTTTGTGGAACAAGAGGTAGAGCAAGCCTTTATTATCTGTTTGAATGTTTACCTAAACACCTCAACTTGAGGTACCCATCCCAGAAGGGACTATAAGAAGAGAATCCTATTGTTTAAACTGAGCTGATTCAGGTGGCGATGTCCATCTGGAGAGCATGACTTGCTGGTACTATTACCGACCTCCTGGTGGCCCAAGGGTGGTATTAATTAAATGCCAGGATAACCTAGTATTTAATAGCAGGGAACTGAGAAGCAACTGTTTATTAAACATCCAGAATCCATAAACTGGATTTAAAGCAAGTGTTAAATATTAAATGGTGAGTTGGTAGAAGCTCCAGTCCTTCACGTTGGCTGACTCAGCAGCGTTAGGAATACACTGCTTTTCTGTGGTAGTTTGTGCTCGCTCTCGCCTAAACTGGGTGGCAAAGAGGACACAACTGCATAATGGTATGTACTTAAAATCACTTGGAGCATCCTGTCCCAAAGAGGAGGGTATTTGAGTGGAAGGACTTTGGGGGTAGCATGGGCCCACAGGGACTTCACTCTCTCTGTATCCTTCAGCTTTGAGCCTAGAAATCCTTCAGACTTTGTTTTGTTCCAGGCTGTTCCAGATGTGGTTTATTTTTCTGTTGATGCTGTTGTGAATCTGTGTACTTTAAAAACTACATTTTAAGGCCGGGCGCGGTGGCTCACGCCTGTAATCCCGGCACTTTGGGAGGCCGAGGCGGGCAGATCACGAGGTCAGGAGATCGAGACCATCCTGGCTAACATGGTGAAACCCCATCTCCACTAAAAATACAAAAAATTAGCCAGGCGTGGTGGTGGGCACCTGTAGTCCTAGCTACTTGGGAGGCTGAGGCAGGAGAATGACGTGAACCCAGGAGGCGGAGCCTGCAGTGAGCCAAGATTGCACCACTGCACTCCAGCCTGGATGACAGAGTGAGACTGTCTCAAAAAAACAAAACAAAACAAAAACAAAAACAAAAAAACACTACATTTTGAAATTATGTAAGTAGTGGCGGGGCGCAGTGGCTCACATCTGTAATCCCAGCACTTTGGGAAGCTGAGGCAAGAGGATTGCTTGAGCCCAGGAATTTGAGACCAGCCTGGGCAACATAGTGAGACCTCAGCTCTTAAAAAAAAATTATGTAAGTAGTAAGTGTCTGTTGTAGAAAATTAGAAAGTGCAGCTAAAAAGAAGAGGAAGTTAACCTATAATGTTTCCCTTCTGAGAGAAGAACTATTACATTTGGCATATCCTTCCCGACATTTTTAAAGCGTATCTGGTTTATATATATGCAAATATACATTTATCTTTTCTACCTGTATTCTTTCCCCCCTTAATAATAGAAAAATTCCTTCTTGTAAGGATATGGAACATTAGATATGTGTTTAGATATGATGCATGTGAAGTATTTAAGTTACATAAAAATCAGATTTCTCTTTTTCCCTTTGCCATTTTCCTGTCTCTTTATCATATGATGATTTTCGTCTACCCCTGCCCCCTGACTCAAATTATCTTCTTTAAATAAATTAAAACTTTTGATGACCTCTTTTCAAAGTAATTTCTACCTAGAGATTGCTTTAAGTGATGGGGTAAAAAGCAGATGTATTGCTGGAAAATGTGAAAATGTGATGGAGAAGCTGAATTTTGTTTATTTTACTTTTTCTAATATTTTTATCATGTTGAGAGAACTAGGCAAAGTACTGTAATGTTACATAATTGCGCCCATTTAGAAAGTTGGGCTAGGATAACAAAGTTGTAAAAGTTAATAGTTTACTTGATGAAATTGTGAATTTGAGTGTAATTTTAAGCTCTGCGTACACGTTTTTGCCTCTCAAGAGATTTGTATTTAGGAATGGAGGCTCTTATGCAGGAAAAGTTACCCTGTTAAGGTTCTGCTGTTTGTAGGAGAGGGCAAGAGACCTGAGTGTCATTCTGTTATTCAGGAGACAAAACTCTGGTCCTTTCTTTTTCCTTACGTGGGTTTTAGGATTGCCACGGGGGAGCCATCAGGATTGCAGGAGTTGTATAATACTTAAACATTTGGCAGTATTTTAAAGGACCTTCTCAATATAGTTGATGCCCAGTAATGTTTCTGGTCCACTGGACTGCATGGTTGGTGCTGATGTTGATGTCAGTTGTAAATCTTACATGTGTGTTGGGGTAGCACTTTGACATTTGTCTGTGGGTGGATGTTTGCCAAGGATTGTGTACATCTAATATGAGCCTTGATGATACCACCGTTCTTATTCCATTGCAATGTGTGCATGACTTGAAAATGATTGTATTTTATTTTTATTTTATTTATTTATTTATTTTAGAGACAGGGTCTCACTCTGTCGCCCAGGCTGGAGTGCAGTGGTGCGATCTCGGCTTTGCTGCAACCTCCGCCTCCCGGGTTCAAGTAATTCCCCTGCCTCAGCCTCCTGAGTAGCTGGGATTACAGGCGCCCGCCACCCCAACCAGCTAATTTTTGTATTTTTAGTAGAGACAGGGTTTTGCCATGTTGGTCAGGCTGGTCTGGAACTCCTGACCTCAGGTGATCCGCCTGCCTCAGTCTCCCAAAATTCTGGGATTACAGGCGTGAGCCACTGTGCCCAGCCTTTTTTTTTTTTTTTTTTTTATTATTATTTTTTAAATAGAGACAGGAGTCTTCCTCTGTGGCCCAGGCTGAAAATTATCTTAGAAGTGCTATGCCACTTCTTTGCCCATTGCCTCCAGCTCGGGAGCCATAACTTCTTTGTATTTCGTAGACTTGGGAACACTGGCTTGTTTTCCTTGCTTTGTTAAGGGTTCTGGAGAATTGGATTTTGGTCATTGTCATGGGAGGGCAAAATACTAGGAATTATATGTGTTAGTTGACTTTGACCATTAGAGAAAAGAGTATGTATACACGGGAGCTGTCTTTGTGGGAAAGAGAAAGCAGTTGATGACAAACGCCTAGCTGTTAGAAAGGTTCAGTAAAAAGTGACTTATTAAAATGTTTTATTATCCTGGTCATCTGCTTTAAAAAGTCATTTGCCATATTTTGGCAGTGAAACATGTATGGCATATAGTATCCTATGTTGATAAAGAATCTGCATTGAGTTTAGATTGACCGTACGTAACCTGAAAAGCCAAACAGAATAACAGTGGCTGAACAAGGTCTACATTTACTTGTCTTTGAAAAGAAGTCTGGAGGATTTTAGGGCAGCTCCGTATTGTCGTCTGGGACCCAGGCTCCTATTTTTTACTCCCTCATCCCAGTACTTGGCTTCATCCTCATTGTCACCCTGTAGTCCAGATGGCTGCTGGAGTGCCAGTTATGAGGTCCAGGTCACAGGCCTGAAGGAGGAAAGGAAGCAGAAGTACAGAAAAGGTGCCCCATGTGGCTGAGTTGGCTCCTATTAATTTCCCAGAAGTCCAGCGTGCCGTATGTGCTTGCGTTAATTGGCCTGACTGTGGTCGCCTGGCCATCGCTAACTGCAGAGGAGACCAGGGAGATGGAGGCTTTTATGCTGGGTGTCAGTGAGCCCAGCTGAGAATCAGGGTCCGTTACCAAGGAAGAGCATTGCCACTGAGGAATTGGCAGCTAGCAGTCTTACCATGGAATCTTAATGCAGGACACGTATTGGTATGAACTATTACCTCAGATGGCTAGCATCACACAGCCAAACAAGTTTAGCCAGGCCCTGGGACGTGTGGCTCAGACCCCTGGCTTAACTACTGGTTTGTACTACTTTACCACATTACATCATTAACTTAAGCATCACACCCTAAAACTACTTGTAAAAAGCCTCTGGCTATAAAAATGGATTTATGTGTCTCTGCTCCATCAGACTGGGGAAAAACAGTTATGTGATTGTTAGCAAACACTTGTTGAAAGATGGTCTTAAATTGAAAGGTTGTCCTTTTGGGGGCAGGTAGATGGACTTCAGGATTTTGTATAGTAAATGGCTTGGCATAATGGCATTTGGTGGAAGAGCAGTTTAATAGTGGCCATTAAAAGTTAAAGTTAAAGTGGCCAGGCGTGGTGGCTCATGCCTGTAATCCCAGCACTTTGGGAGGTTGAGGGAGGAGGATCACCCGAGGTCAGGAGTTCAAGACCAGACTGGCCAACATGGTGAAACCCATCTCTACTAAAATACAAAAATTAGCCGGGTGTGGTGGTGGGCACCTGTAATCCCAGCTATTGGGAGACTGAGGCAGAATCACTTGAACCCAGGAGGCGGAGGTTGCAGTGAGCCGAGATTGCACCACTGCACTCCAGTCTGGGTGACAGAGCCAGACTCTGTCTCAAAAAAAAAAAAAAAGAAAAAAAGAAAAAAGTTAAATAAGTAAAAATATGAATATTCAAGTAATATGAAAAAGCTTTGCAAACTAAAAACGTTGAAGGTAGTCTCATTATTTTTCTATTCATATTAAATAATTTCTTTCCTTCTCTTAGAAAATATAGAAAAGGGCTGGGCACAGTGGCTTAAGCCTGTAATCCCAGCACTTTGGGAGGCCGAGGTGGGCGGATCTCTTGAGCCTAGGAGTTTGAGACCAGCCTAGGCAACATAGTGAAATCCCATCTCTGCAAAAAATACAATAAAATCTAGGTGGGTGTGGTGGTGCATGCCTGTGGACCCAACTACTTGGGAGGCTGAGGTGGGAGGATCGCTTAAGCCCGGAAAGTTGAGGCTGCAGTGAGCAGTGATTGTAACATTGCATTCCAACCTGGGCAACAGAGTGAGACTCTGTCTCAAAATAAATAAATAAATAAAAGAAAAAGGCCGGGTGTGGTGGCTCACGCCTGTAATCCCAGCATTTTGGGAGGCTGAGGTGGGTGGATCACGAGGTCAGGAGTTCGAGACCAGCCTGGCCAACATAGTGAAACCCCATCTCTACTAAAAACAAAAAAATTAGCTGAACATGGTGGCATGCGCCTATAGTCCCAGCTACTCGGGAAGCTAGGCAGGAGAATCGCTTGAACCCAGGACATGGAGGTTGTGGGAGCCAAGATCGAGCCACTGCACTCCAGCCTGGGCAACAGAGCAAGACCCCATTTCAAAAAAAAAAAAAGAAGAAGAAGAAGAGGCCGGTCACAGTGGCTCACTCTTGTAATCCCAGCACTTTGGGAGGCCGAGACAGGTGGATCATGAGGTCAGGAGATCCTGGCTAACACAGTGAAACCCCATCTCTACTAAAAATATAAAAAATTAGCCAGGCCTGGTGGCACATGCCTGTAGTCCCAGCTACTGGGGAGGCTGAAACAGGAGAATCGTTTGAGCCCAGGAGGCAGAAGCTGCAGTGAGCCGAGATCACGCCACTGCACTCCAGCCTGGGTGACAGAGTGAGACATCTCAGAAAAAAAGAAAAGAAAAAGAAAACAGAAAAACAGGTAGAAACACTGTGTGTTTTTCCAGTTTTTTTGTGCATTTTTGTGTGTTTATTTTTACCCCTAGATAATATCCTAACAAAAATATTGCTTGTAGCATGCGTTTCTCTTCCCCCTGTCAGTGTATTGTCAGCCTGTGGCCCTAATCACTACACTATTGCCTGCACACTCCTGTTGGACAGCTGGGGTATTTCATTGTTGTTCTGTGTGGCTTAGTGCTTTAGTTTCATATAATTGAGAATAATGTCATTCTGCTCACAAGGCCACAGCATCCACATTGCATTAATGTTTGATTTATCCCCTGCCTGTACCTTTTTTGAGTTTCAACCAACTCATTCTTAACTTTATAGCTGAAAGAGCAGAGGTTAGTGGTGAACTGTATTTGGGTTGGGACTAGGCACACCTGCCTTCCTCTTTTCAGATGTCAGCTTAAATGCTTATGAGATCTTTGCTGCCTTTTCTTCTTCTAGAGGCACTTTCTTCTTTAGCCAAGCTGGTCTCCCCTTTCGCCCTTGCTGGCAGGGGTGCCCTCGCCTCGTCTCTCTGCCTATCCAACGTCTCTGCAGTTTTCTGTGCTCAGCTCAAACCTGACTGCTTCTGGTAGCCCATCACATATACTTGCTATAGTCAGTGCTAAGTCATCATTTGATAAATGTGTATTACCTGGTAATTCGTAGAAGAATTCATGACAAAAGACTAGAACCCCTGGTCTAATGGCTGGGAGTTCAACTGCCACCCAGCCAGGGTGAGTCAGTCTAAAGCGCTGGTAGGCATTCACAGGCCATAACAAAACAAAACACCGTGCTGGCCTGCAGGCCAACCTGCCGAGTTATACAACCTGGCCTCTTTTTGTTGGCTAAGATTTCAGGAGCATCCCTTACATCTCCAAATAGGTTTTGTGTCTTTAGCTCCCATCATAGTTCCAGGTGCATAGTAGGGTCCTCAATAAATGTACAGATAAAAGGAATGAATGAATGAATGAATGAATAAAATATCACATGAACTGGTTTACTTATGGGATCCCAAAGTGTAAACATTCCCTTTCTCTTATCTGTGGATGTCGTTCAGACCTCACTTGTGTGGAATTATTTATTTATTTATTTTATTTTTTATTTAGTAGAGATGGTCTCGCCATGTTGCCCAGCCTGGTCTTGAACTCCTGGGCTCAAGCAATCCACCTGCCTTGGTCTCTCAAAATGTTGGGATTACAGGTGTGAGCCACCAGCCCCGGCCACATGGAATTTGCTTTTCATCCTCATTAGAATCCCCTGGCCCTTGATCCATCCTAATTGTCTGAGCCCAGCCACCTGTTTTGGATGCTGGAGTGTGGTGGTGTGACAGTGCATTCGTTATTCATCCCAAACGCCTCTGCCTCCTCCCCTCTTCACACTTTTCCTGATCACCAGCCCCGGCTAACTCACCGGCCCATGTCTCCACTGTAGCCAGTTGCCGGCTGCTAGGAGCTGCTGGAGCAGACCACTGCCCGGTGCTGTCGGGTCCACTCCCAGTCTGTTCTGTCCAGCCTCAGTACTCCCTTTGTTCCCAACTTGGGGACTGCCTGTCATGCTCCTCATAGTGCCCGTTCCAATTTTGTTGAGTTGTTGGATTGGCTGCTCCTCTTGTAACTGGAGGTCCACGTAGCATCTCCCCCTCCCAGTTCTGTTCACTTGACCTTGTTCTCATCTCCAGCCTTCTCTTGGAGTTCACAAGGTCAGGAAGCTGAAGACATACTTTCACCAGTGTGAGGATGACAGAGCTTTTGTCTTCCCCTTGGCCTCAGCTCAGCAGGCTCTAACATTCTAAGCCCTGGAGTATACCTGGACCACACACTGGCCAAAGCTCCTGACTGCTTTTCCTGTGTAGGATTTCTCATGGCTGGTGAGTTTGCTGGCTGCCAGATGTGTGGCACCCTGTGACCCGCTGGATCCCAGTCTCTAGTGTCCTTGTCCTGCACGCGTGGAAGAGCCCATTCTGCCTGATGGAGGAAGCAGCTAAGGCTTAGGCACCCTGGCCAGGGATGATGTGGCATTAGACTTGCCTCTAAAAAGGATGAGGAGTGGCCGTAAAAGCAGTTTTTTCCTACAGGAGAATGAAATAGGCAATAAAGCATTCCCAGAGTGGACCTGGAAAGCAGTGAAGTATCAGCTGGAAAACCCAAGTCTTGGTCCTTTTTGAGAGGTAGGTAAGTAAGTGACTTTTTGTATGCTTCATGGAGGCCTCTCCAAATGAAATACTTCTGGCATTACCTGGCTCAGGTACTTCTGAATTTCTCTCCCTGTTTTTTCCCTTAGTCAGGTCCTTTGGTGGTTTTTGCTACGTGTTTCTTAACAGGGAGTTGGAGGATGATGGATGTGTTTTGAGGATTTTCCCAGGCAAAAGTATATCCAGGCAAAAGTGTACAAGCGCTCAAAGAATTGAAGTTATCTTTTGGTTGCAGGAGGCTATGCCAGAGGTTAGCTAGCAGCCACCTGGCATGTCTCAGAGCATCCTGTTCAGTTGATGGGTAGCATTTCCCATGAATACAGAGACATGTTCTGCAAGCCAAAATAAATACGTAAGTGAATAAAGCTGAAATGAAGCAAATAACCAGCCGGGTGAGCAGGACTCAGCAGAAGAAACCAGTGAGGCCAGAGATCTGACTTGCAAGTCTGGTTGCATCTCGGCTTCTTGAACGTGGTTTGGGAACCTTGCCTTTCCCTTTTGTCCTGTGCCTTTGTGGCCATCTCCTGCGCAAAGTTGGTTTTCTTTTATGGGCCAGTCTAAGTGCCTGGTGTTAAGAATTCAGCAGCAAACAAAAACATTCACGGGCCCTCCCCTCCAGGAGCTCACTGTGGAGGTAGGGAGAAGGACCTTGATCAAAATAAAGTTGCACAACATGTAAAGTCAAGACTGTGGTGAGTACCATGAGCATGGCGGATAATGGGACATGCCTCAAGAGGAGTGCTGGAGAATTCTCTGAGGAAGTTTTGTTTTCGATGTGATCTGAGAGAGTGAAGAGTGGAGACAAAGTGGAAAGGGAAGGTGGGGCATGGAGGTTCCAGGCAGGGAGGCCAGCAGGCCCAGTGCCCTGTACAGTGTGGCCTCCTGGGAGGCAAATTGCACGCTTGGATTCTCTTGCCTCCGTCCTTTCCTGTGGTTGGTGGAGAAGGATTCTTAAGGGGAGTGGATCCCTTTGTGGGCCACATGCCTTCATTTCCCAGTGGTTGCTCTAGAGTCCTGCCTGCCTCTTCCTATTTCATCACCATGGAGGTTCTCTGCAGCTTACTCAGTGGGGCAGGAAGTAGCTCAGGACATCTGGCAACTGTTTTTTTTTTTTTTTTTTTTTTTTTTTTTTTTTTTTTGTGAGACACAGTCTCACTCTGTTGCCAGGCTGGAGTGCAGTTGCATAATCCTGGCTCACTGCAACCTCCGCCTCCCGGGTTCAAGCAGTTCTCCTGCCTCAGCCTCCTGAGTAGCTGAGATTACAGGCACGTGCCACCACGCCCGGCTAATTTCTGTATTTTTAGTAGAGATGGGGTTTCACCATGTTGGCCAGAATGGTCTCGATCTTTTGACCTTGTGATCCACCCACCTCGGCCTCCCAAGGTGCTGAGATTACAGGTGTGAGCCACCATGCCCGGCAACTTTTAAGCTCTCATAATGCTGTGCTGGATTTGGAGCAGAAGCTTGTGCTGTATGAAGGGTCTTAAGTTGGAGTTTCTGGACTATGAGCTTTTAGTTGCAGAAAACAGCCTTGGTGAGGGGTTGAGTTCAGGGCAAGAAAGGCTTTGAAAGGCCTGTGGGTTCTGATTTCCAGATGAATATTTAGTCTCTTCGTCTTTGATCTGTTTCCTCTGATTTGAGCCACTGTTGCCTTGATAGTAAATAATAAATTTTATTGTGTCTTCCCTTCCCCACATCCCTTCCCAAGCAAACCTGGTAAGAGCTAGGTATTGACCACAGTTTGCAGGTGGCCTGTGGCACCGTCATTGCTCAGGTTCAAGATTTGTCCTTCAGGATCTCTAAGGAGATGAGAGAAGAGCCTGCCTATCTCTGCTTTCCTCCGCATCTCTTGGAAAATTTTCCGTTCCTTAACCTGGTTCTTCACCTCGTTTCAATGAGGTAGCTCAGGGTCACTGATGGATGGCACACAAAGCAGTGATGTCAGTGGTCTGGTTGAGTCAGGAGAAAAATGAGCTTCCGTCCCATGTCCAAGGAGTCCAGGTCCTTACTCTGGAGTCTCCTTCAAGACCCCTGACAGCCTCCTTTAGAACCGCACTTTGTTCCTCTTGTAACGTAAAGATTAACATAGGGCCAGGGAGCCACCTGGAATCTATGCAAAATGTGGATACATTCATTTTGGAGGGAAAAGGTCAGGGCTCTTATTATTGTAAGAGTCAGTGAAGGTTATGAATCAGTATCATTACAGAGAACTTAAAGTGGGCATCTGTGTAAGAGGTGTTCTGGTGCAGTGGAAGGAACATGGGCCCCAGGGCTGTCCTTGACACTGACCGGCCGGGTGGCCTTGGGCATATCTGTGATCTCTCTGGACCTCAGATTCTTCATCTGGAAAATGAGAGGTTTGGACAAGTGGCCTCTGAGGTCCCGCCCAGGACTTTAAAGCATGAATGTCTGTGTGTTTGGGAATGCTAGTGACTACACAGTTTGTCTGCCTCTGTGTGTCAGGCTACAGTGTGCTCAGGTTCCTCATTTCGGGGCTTGTTCTGGCTGGGGCTGAATCTCCTGAAACGGAATCTTTCCTGAGTGGTTTAGTGGAGAAAACAGTTGACAGGAGCCCACAAGTTCTCCCCTTCCCCCACTGTTGCTCAGGGCATGACAGATGGCCTTGATGAGAGAAGATGCTCTGGTCACATGAACCATCCTGGGGATTCACAATAATCCAAGGACAGCTTTCCTGCTAGAAGCGGGACACAGTTAGTCGCCCGCTACTCTGTCCTTGGAGCTAAGCAAGGGGCATCCTGGTATCTCAGAGCTTTGCTGCTGCTTTGATTTACACTTGCTTCCTGCTCACTTTTTTGAAACAACATAGGGCTTTTCCAGATGCGGCTCAGGGTCACTTAGGCAACTTTAATTGTGCCTCATATATCCCACTCACCAGCAGAGTAACAGGCAGACATGTCCCCTGTGTGGTCCACTATACTGTAAAAGTGAGACATACAAACTAGACATATTAAAAGCTGTGGATTGCATGTCCCTTTCCTTCCTAACTTCCCTAAAGTTTTTGCTCTCTGTAGGAAACTTGAAGGTTTTGATCTGAGAAGAAAGCATTTTACCCTTAAGATTGGTTTTGGGAACCACTGTGGTCTAATGGAAGAAACACTGGCTTGGGAGTTAGATAGACTTGGATTTAAGCTACTTCTTGAGCACTTGACATTGGGCACGTGGCTAACCTCTTGGAGTTGCAGGAAATCTCATCTGTAAAATATGAACAACACAGAAATGAGCGATACTGTTTTAAGATGATATGAGCTATTATGTGTCAGTATCTCACAGGCACTGGATTCAGTAAATGGCACTGTGCTTTTTTTCCTTTCTAAGGAGTAGGAGAAACTTCTTTCCATTCCTTGTTATTTTAGTTGCACACAGGATATGGCTGAATTTCCCTTTCGAAAGTGGTGCATGAGGATTTTAGGCAGCCCCGAGTAGCCCTCTCCTAAGCCAGCCAGGCATAGTTTTACTATTCCCACGGAAACAGGCAGATTTAATTCTGCTGAAGCCCCTGAAAGGGACTGAGCCCCACCAGCCCCTTCTAACTGCG
The DNA here is from genome assembly GCF_037993035.2 of Macaca fascicularis. Lineage (NCBI taxonomy): Eukaryota > Metazoa > Chordata > Mammalia > Primates > Cercopithecidae > Macaca > Macaca fascicularis. Next base: position 138,670,043 of record NC_088381.1, on the reverse strand, counting down.
CAAAAGCCTCTTGTGGAAACGGCCCATGCGTCTTGCACCCTCTAGACTCAGCCTTAACTCGAAGTGCTCGGTCCTCTGAAAAATGCTGCCTTGTCCTGTCTGTTACAGCCTTTGGCTTAATTGAATGGGACAGCTGGCCAGTTTTATGGCTCTGCTGGACTCTCAGTTGATAATTAAAATGCTTTTGCCCCAGGAGGAAGGCAATATATTTCTTTCCCTCCCTTCTCTGCTGCATTAGTCTGCTTTTTTTCACATCCTCTCCTGGCCTCCCTGTGTCAACTTAGCTTTCTTTTTACACAGTGTCATTTAAGACTTTGGCGTATTCAGGGTGGATTGAAGAGATTTTGAGTTTTGTGGTCTTGTTTTGGAAGGTAAATGGAGCATGTTTGGCCCTTTTTCATCTCTGTGTAAGAGCTTTGTTTCTACAGCTACTGTCTAAATCTGGTTGTGTCCAGCACTTAGTAGGTCCTCAAGAAGTGTTTATAGTTTTGATAATAACAGATTCTAGCACTGTCTTTCCCATACATACCTCCTTCCCGTGTAGACATTCTCCAAACAACACCATACCTCTTCTTCTTTAGAGCCCTCATTTAGGATATGAACCCTCTCTTCTTTTGGAGATGAGCCCATGTGAACTGTGGGTGAAACTGGATTTGAGTCCTACCTGGCTCTGTTACTTGCTAGCTAAGGACCTTGAGCAAATGACATAACCTCTGTGGCTTAGCTTTTGCAGATATAAAGTGGGAATAATTATAATACCACCGATCTCATCTTACGGGGTAGAAGTGAGGATTAAATAAGATCATCTAGGTGAAGTTCTTAGGAGTGCCTGGCACGTCATAAGCACCCAATATATTGACCATTTTAATTATAATTCCATCTGCTACCCTTATTCCCTTAGTATTTAGATCACAATTGGTGATTATATTTTTGGGTGGTATCTTTTGTCTTGTACTTGCATTTTCTATGTTTGAGTCGTAATCTTTCCAGTTGTACTGTAGAATTTAAAAAATTCAAAATGTAATGGATACACATGGGTAAAAATAGGACAAAACTGAAATACAAAGAAAAGTGTCTCCAGAAAAAGAGAGAGAAAAAAGAAAAGTCTGTGTCCTTCCCACCCTAAACCCTAAGTTTACTTCTTAGAGGCAAATGCAATTAAGTTTTTTTTTGTCTCTGATAACTTTTTTCTATGAAAACATGGAAATCCCAATAGAATTCTTGACAGCAGAGGTGTTGCTGTTTTTCTTTCCTTCATCTTGCCTTGCTCCCCCCCGTCTCCCTCTCCCCTCACATCATGGCTAGTATAGGACGTCGCATGTAGCAGCCCAGGTGTTCGATGGCAGTTCCAATGTGGCCAACCAAAAAAATCTTGTTTTTTTTTTTTTGGTCCCTAGTTCCTTTCTGGATGGACTCAAACCCTTTTACTGAATGAGCTTTGTTTGTTCTCTTCAAGCCTTTGCTTTTATATATCTATTTCATAAACTTTTCAGGGGCTTGGGACCCTAGAGGAAGGTGTTCCTTGGAGTAGTTTGTAAAGTCAGAAGCCCAATGTGTGTCTCTGGAATTGCCCAGCTGTGAAGGTATTGATTGTCCATCTATCCCTTGGAGCAGGTTTGGGAGTGGGGCCCATTGCAGCAGGGGGGCATCAGGATGCTGGCAGTGACTGATCTTTTTTTTTTTTTTTTCTTGAGACAGAGTCTTGTACTGTCACCTGAGCTGGTGTACAGTGGTGCCATCTTGACTCGCTGCAACCTCCGCCTCTGAGGTTTTCAAGTGATTCTCTTGCCTCAGTCTCCTGCCACCATGCCCAGCTAGTTTTTTGTATTTTTAGTACAGACGGGGTTTCACTCTGTTGGCCAGGCTGGTCTCGAACTCCTGACCTTGTGATCCGCCTGTCTTGGCCTCCCAAAGTGCTAGGATTACAGGTGTGAGCCACTGCACCCGGCCAGTGACTGATCTTATAGTTAAGACCTTTCTCTGCAAATGCTTGTGACTGCAGGCTGATGTGGGCTGATGAGGCAATGTAACAGGAAAAAGTATCATTGAAAAGGGCGAGAAAAAAAGAGTTATGCTAGATTCCAGTGTGCAGATACAACTGTTTTCATCTTTATATTTGGCTTTCCTATTCTTATCTATATACCTCATTTCCTTCTGCCATTTAAGTCACGGTGTACATGCCATCTGGACACTTAAAAATTTTTGTTTGTTTGTTTCTGCATTCTGTTAACCTTCAGGGTCCAAGAGGAAGGAGGATACCTTAATCAGGGAGTACCAAGAAAAACCAAAAAACTAAAATAAAAACAATAAATAAGAGGAAGGAGGAAAGGACTGTGGTTAGGGAAAATAGCGATAGTTTTTGGATTCTGGTCATTCTTGACTTTCTTTTTTGCTTATTGATATGATTAGAGCTTACAGGAACCTTACAGCTGTGACCCAGAGAAGCTGGGGGACTTGCCCAAGGTCATCCTGATACTCATGACAGTGTTCCTTCTTTTAGCCCTACAGTGGGACTCTGTTACTCTGCCAGGCTTTCCAGCTAGGACCAAAGTATTTTGGACAATAGTGGAAAGAGGATCTGCTGTACCCCATTGAAGGAACCAGGGGGACAACTTGCTTATACGGTCCCAAGGTCAAAGTTAGGAGTGAAGTCAGTGTTGTTCCTGGTTACTAACATGAACTCGGTCATTTTCTTTGGTATGTTATGTAGAAGGATAACAGTGTTCAGTATTCTGCTAGGTGGTACAATTTTTAGGAAGAAAAGAATAATCAAAGCATTTTTTATTTCTTAAGCAGTGGACTCCTGGCTCCCTGTGCTTAGAGATAGGAATCCCTGCTTAGAGATAGATGGGAATCCTGGAGTAGATTGTTAATAATCTCCCTGCAGTTGGCACAGTTGTGTGATAGAGAGTTGTTTTCCTCTCTCCCCTGCCTTAGGAGACCTGCCCTTACTAAGTATTTGGATTAAATTAATAATAAAATTGCTTGCTTTGCCCAAATGCACAGCTGCTAGTGACAAGGAGAGATGCCACATCACATCCCATGGATGGCAATGGAAAATCAACAAAGGACTTAAAATTTTCCCACATAAACTTCAGATGATTTAAGATTATTAGTGTAACCCGACATTATTTGATACTCTCCTTGGCTTATTATTCATGGTGACAGCAATACGTGGCCCTCATGTCCTTCATCCCCCAGATAGTCCTAGAGGTAGGAGAAAGAGTATGGTAGGCTCCTCTTACCTGCCGTTTCACTCGCCCTGTTTTTAGTTACTCGTAGTCAGCTGTGAGCCAGAAATATTACATGGAACATTCTAGAAATAATGATTCATAAGTTTTAAATTGCACACCATTCTGAGTAGCATGATGACGTCTCATGCCTTCCCACCCCATCCTGCCTGGGATGTGAATCACACCCTGTCCAGCATGTCCACGCTGGGCGTACTATGTGCCCATCCACATGGTCTGTCCTGACATCCAACCATTGACATTGTCACAACGCAATGATCCAGGGTCATCCAAAGCAGACGATCCTCTGACTACACATCAGAAGGTCGGAAGTACCAAACACTGTGTCACTGTGTCACTGTGTCACAATGCCTGTATCATCTACCTCACTTCACCTCATCATATACGCATTTTTTCATCTCATAACCTCACAAGAAGGGCGAATACAGTACAACAAGGGAAGGAAAACAAGAAGTCAGGAAAAACACTGACTTCACCCCAAACTTTGACCTTGAAAGTTTTGACTCTGAGAGTTTCAGAGAGAGAGAGAGAGAGAAACCACATTAATAAAGCTTTTCTTAATAGTTGTTCTATTTTATTGTTAGTGTTAATCTCTTATTGTGCCTAATTTATAAATTAAACTTTATCATAGATATGAATGTATAGGAAAAAACAGTATATACAGTATATACGTATTCTGTCCATGGATTAGGGCATCCACTGGGGACCCTGGAATGTGTCCCCTGAAGATAAGGAGGAACTACTATAATCATGCTTTGTATTTGGTCCTTTAGAATTTTATTTGAAATAGTATCTACCTGAGGTGCTCCAGGAAGAGGTGGTAGTATCCCCATTTTATAACAGAGGAAGCTGAGGCTCAGGGAGGTTTAACAATGTCTTGCCCAAGAACACATAGCTAGAGAATGATAGGGCCTGGACTCAAATACCAGGCTCTTGAATGCTTGCATGGTTTTCTTTCTGCTCTGCTCGTTGGGAACAGACTGCAATAGGAGATCCTCCTCTAGCACCTTGTTCTGCAGGACAGACGCTGTGACTCACCAGAGGGTGCAGCGGGGCTAGACCTGGACATTAAACCTGGTCTTGGGGCCTTTGTGGGGTAGATCATCCCCACATTTGGAACTACAGGTAGGGGATCCTTCACTTCTCCAACCCAGGGCCTCTGGCACCTCCAAACCTAGTGGAACTAAAATGCACAAGACCTGAGACCTCATTTCTCTTTTCCCCAGGGCCCCTCTGAAAGCACAATTTGAACCTCAGCCATCCTTCTGTAGCCTCAGCTTTGCTGCTGCTGCTTTTTTTTTTTTTTTTTTTTGGAAAAAAAAAAATTTCACTCTGTCACCCAGGCTGGAGTACAGTGGCCTCTACCTCCCGGGTTCAAGCAATTCTCCTGCCTCAGCCTCCTGAGTAGCTGGGATTACTGGCGCCTGCCACCTCACCTGGCTATTTTTTGTATTTTCAGTAGAGATGGGGTTTTACCATATTGGCCAGGCTGGTCTTGAACTCCAGACCTCAAGTGATCTGCCCACCTCGGACTCCCAAAGTGCTGGGTTTACAGGCGTGAGCCACCGTGCCCGGCTTCAGCTTTGCTTCTTGTTAGTGTTTGTCCTGAACCAAAATTGTGCTTGCATACAGCTCCCCAGAAGTTGGGCCATCACAGAAGCTTCCATGTTATTGGGCTCTTGTTCTTACTTGTGTTTGTGTTGTGGTTTTTTATTTTATTTTATTTTATTTACTTTATTATTTTTTCTTTTGAGATGGAGTTTTGCTCTTGTTTCCCAGGCTGGAGTGCAGTGGCGCGATCTCGGCTCTCTGCAGCCTCCACCTCCCGGGTTCAAGTGATTCTCCTGCCTCAGCCTCCCAAGCACCTGGGATTACAGGCATGCACCACCATGCCTGGCTAATTTTGTATTTTTAGTGGAGACGCAGTTTCACCATGTTGGTCAGGCTGGTCTTAAACTCTTGACTTCAGGTTGTCTGCCTGCCTCGGCCTCCCAAAGTGCTGGGATTACAGGCGTGAGCCACCGTGCCTGGCCATGATTTTGTTTTTGTTTAAACAAAAGAAGTATATATAGATTTCAGATACATTCACAGATGATTGTTTATGGAATTTAAAAAAATTTAACTAGAAAAGTAATATAAACATTCAAAAAGGGTTTAGACTAACATCTGTTAATTGCAGAGCCCTGTGTGGTTATTCACATGCCACGTCTTTCAGTTCTGTGTAGTCTGGGAGGTGAATGGGCCCTTCTGGGGAGTTTCTTTGCAGCTGATTTTATGGCCAAATGGACCATGCGTGAGCAAGAGGGCAGTTCCATTCCTCATGGAGGAGTGCTGAGCAGGCTTTGTGGTGCCCACTTAACACTTTTAGATGAATATTATGAAAGACAAATGTGACTTCACTGTTCATTCCTTGATGCTCCAATTTGGATTGATTGCTGGTGGAATAACACCTGGACTATCAATGCGCGACGCCTCCTGGCTATATCCTTCTCCCACCTCACAAAGAGAATTTTGACTTAGCTGCTCCTGAACTTTAGAACTTTGTGGTGGGAGGAAGGGGAGGGGAGAAATAGTAGAATCCTTCAGGTGCTCTTTTGGGAGGAATTTTGAGCAGGAAATGAGGGAGCTTCTTTGTGTAAGGACAGTGGATGGAATTAAAAAGGGGTATTTGAGGAAGCGTTGCTGTGGATCACATAAATCCTTTGGATGCTCAAGAAAGATAAGAGTCAGACTAATTTGAATTTACTTTAGGATGCTGTCGTCCTTCCCACCTTACCCTTATTTGGGCACAGTACTGTCCTGGGATTCTAACATGTGAGTCTGTGGCTTTATACGCTTGACTCTAGTTGCATGGACCATGAATCTGGCCAATTTTAGGTTTCTTACAAGCATTTTGGTGCTTGATTTGATGTGTAGTATACTGGTGGAAAGACTGGATAATGACCGTCCAGGAAGAGTAAAAGTGACCCCACTCAGGAAAAAGAAGATATTCTAAGACTTTTCCTCACATGGGCGTTCACTGAAGGCAGGGAATAAGGCGTTTGAGCATTTTCCCAGCAGTTTCTGGGTGTGCCTGTTATGCCCACCTTCCAGGTAGCAGGGAAGGAAGGAAAGGACCAGCTTTCACCTGGAAACTGAGGTATAACATCTTGAGAATTTGTATGGTTTTGAATTTTCCCTACCATGGTGAGATCCTCAACTCTGTCTCATGGGGAATGGGATTGTAGAGTAATTTTCGGAGGTAGACTAGGAAGATGCTAGGAAGTCTCATCTTCCCCATCCAATGGACATGGAGGTGGGAGGAAGGAATTACAAAAGCATCCATATCATAGACTGCAAGACAGTGAGTCAGAGCAAAGCTAGTCTTGGCCTGAGGAGGTACTTGAGGTTGGTTCCTCCCTGCTCTTACATGGAGAGGTTGAAAAATGATTCATCGGACACTTTAATTGGTGTTTCATAGCTTTCCAGGGCTATTAAGGACTTGTGGTTCAAAATGGCAACTCCCGGTGTTTTGAGCCTTTGTGGTTGGGACTTCCTTGCCTGCAGGGTGATGGGATGAAGGTGGTATCTGTGGTGGGTTGTACCACTTCCTCCTCTGCCCTCAAATCCTTTCTCCTCTGTGATGCCTGGGGTGAAGTCCAGGTCTCAGAGCCTGGAATGTTTTCTTTGTGTGTAGATTATGATTCTCAACCAATTTGGGTAGTTTTATTACCCAAAATGTCCTCATAAGAAAATGACGTGCCTGCTATTGTATACATGCTGTAGGAAATATGAACAATTTAGTATATGCATAACATAGAGGTCACTTCCACTGCATTCTTTCCATCCTTAAGAGTCATACTATGTAAAGACATCCCAAACAACCAGAACAGTGTGATGCAGTAGGGGACTGCGTGTCAAGATACATCAGATGGGAGTCTGGAGAAGGGAGAATTCCCTGGGAGGCCTCGCTGGAACAATTAGGCTTTAAAGAATGGGTAGGATTCGAGAGTTGGTAATAGGGCAGGTAGGCCGTAGCTATGACCTCCCAGGGAAGGCAGCCTGCCCCAGCTCAGACAGAATCAAGTGTTCATTGATGCTGCATCCCATCACCTGGGTTCTTTAGGCAATTCCCAGACCTGGAATGTTGACTAGGAAAGCCATGCTCCCAAGAAGTTGAGTCTTCCATGTAGAAACAGCTCCTCTTTCTAAGTGGCCAGAGAGCCTAGGCTGGTACAGTTGTGGGCTCTGAATCAGGCAGACCTGGCTTTGGGCAAAGTCCTCGACCCTGAACCATTTTCCTCCTCTGTAAAATGGAGATAATTCTAGTATTTCCTCATGGTATTGTAATGAGGATTAAATGAAGTTATGTGTGTAAGCCCTTAGCATAATGCCTGGCACGAACTAAATGCTCAGTAAAAGATAGTTTTTCCTTTTTAAAAAATTCAAGAGCAGCAGCAGATATGAGACTAGACTCACAGTGTGTCACCTCCTGTTTCCATTACTATTTCTTCAGAGCAAACCACCCCAAACAAGAACCTTTTTATTAAGCTCATGGAAACTTGGGTCGGGAATTTGGAAAGAGCTCATTAGGGATGGCTTATCAATGTCTGGGTCCTCACCTGGGAAGACTCGAAGGCTGGGGGAAGTTGCAGATGGAGCAGGAACCATCTGAAGGTTGTTCACCCACATGCTCAGTGCCTGAGCTGGGAGGAGCTGGAGGCCAGGACTGCTGATGGGGGTGCCCATGTGCAATCCATCCATGAGCATGACTCTCTTAGGGCTCTTGGCCTTACGTGGTGGCTCAAAGCTACAGGCCCAAGTGTTCCAGTGAACATGGGGAAACTGTAGCATCTTTTCTGATCTAGCTTGGAAGTCAGGCATTGTCATTTCTTCTGCATTCTGTTAGTTAAAGTGAGTCTCAAGACCACCCAGCTTCAAGTAGAGAGGACATAGGCCCACTTCTCAATGGGAAAAGTGTCAAGATCACACTGGGGAAAAGCACAGAGGATGGGAGATGATGGACCACTTTGAAAATGCAACCTTCCATGCCTGCCAAGGGAACTCTGCTAGCAGAGCTTGGGGATACAAGGCCCTGGAGAGCCTGTGCGGCAGCTGCATCCCATGGCCACATGCCAAGAAAGAACTGCTTTCTGTTGACAAAACCGTCAAGCATCTGATAGGCTTCCTCTTTTTTGGTTATTTTTATCTGGTATATAGCTGGGTTCTTCAGAGGCTTGACGGAGATCTGGCAGCTCTTCTCAGTCAGTTTGAGCTGGTACGATGGGAAAATTCAGGGCAGGCAGGTGTTTAAGGAGATGTTCTTTAGTAAGGAAAGTGGCTGCACAAAAGCCTCTGGCTGTTACCTGCTGGTGATCTCTGTCTGGATGAGGTGAGGAACGGAGTCCCAGCTGTGTTTTCCGGGCTTAATTTGCACAAGATGGCAAGGGCTGTAGGTGTCCAAGTTGACGCCTTTTGAAGCAGTTGTATTTTAGGATGTTAGAGAGAGCTAGGTGTCCTGCAGACGCATGTGGGAGGTTTGGTCAGGGAGACAGTGCTTATTCTTCTGTTTTAATCATGAGAATCTTTCACTCAGCGGCATGGGAGATGTGGGAAGTGGGTACGGCCTCCAAGAAAGAGATGAAAATGAAGTTCCCATAGAAAATTGGAGCTGGTTAAAGGAGTCATTTTTCAAGGCTGATGAGTTGTGCTGTGCCTACAGGAGGCCTATAAATATATTAGTTCCCTATCATGTCTCCTTCTATCCTCCAGCCCAACAAGGCAGCAGAAATCCACACCTCATGTTGTTAAGTCATGTGGCAGGCACGGATGTGGGCACATCACGGGGAAGGTTGGTGCTTTGGGTTGTTTCTCAAGTGCTGGTCCACAGGAATACATCTGATTTTTTCCCTTGTTCCCCAGGAAACATATTCACGTTATGGCCAGCCAGAGTTGTTTGGGAGTGGCTTGGAACCCTGGACACCCTCCAGGTTCAGACTATCACCCCAGTATCCCAATCCTGTTAACTAACCAGCCTGTCTGAAAACTTTGCATAGGGCCCGGGTGCCTGTCTGAAGGATCAAGACATTAGCCAGCCCCAGAAAGCTCATCTATCCATTCTGTCTTCTCTGACGTCATTCCTAGCTTGTGCCATTCCCTGAGTTCCTCACTGCAGGTCCTTGACTGACATTGTAAAGTGTATTGCACTGAAATCCAGGGGCTTGCCAGAGATGTCCCAGATGAATGCAGGACTGAGCCACATTGGCAAAGAGTGGCTGTTCTCAGCATGCCAGAACTATGGAACTGCATCTATCTGGTCTAGTCAGTAGTAGTCAATAATATATGAGTTGGTGGCTACAACTGAAAATGAAGGAACCCTGTTTCTAAGTGCTTGGGGCTGCAGAAGAGTGGGAAGCTTCAGTTCCTGTTGGAAGGGAAGAGTGGGTGGGTGAATGTTAGCCTAGAGGTAGGAGGGGTGGGACCACTAAACCCCCCTGAACTCACTAAATGCTAGTGTATTCCTGTAAGATTGGTGACATACAGGGACTTAGCTGGATCAAATAAGTGATGTGATGCCAGAGAGATTTCTTAGGACTCATGGACCATTCTTTCTCCATGTATGTGAAATTAATTACTCTGACTGTCCCATCCTTCCCACCCCCAGTACTTGAGTTTGTCGTTCACCATTGTCCCCTGGACAATTGTAATAGATTATTTACTGTGCCTCACTGCCAGTCTGTTGCTTTTTCAGTTGAATTTGTCTCACTGCAACCATAGTTGTTTTGCTGAAATTCAAACCTTGTCACAACACTTTTCTGCTTAAAAACTACTTGTGACTCCAGGGTCATTTCCAAGCTCCTTGGCAGGGTCTGCAGTCTTCCAGTCCTGCCCAAGCCCTTCACTGCAGTTCCTTCTTCTCCCTTTCCTCCTCATGAAAGTTCTGCTCCAGCTACAAGGGACTATTTCTTAGATATGTCAAGGCCCCTCAGCCCTCTTGGACCTGGACTCATGTTATTCCCTCTGCTGGGAGTGGCTTTCTCCTGATTCTCCCCCTGGACCAAACCCTCTCCTCTCGTTAACAGCACAGAGAGCAGCTGTTTATTCTGTGAGCCCCTTCTAAGGAACCCCTTCCTCTGTACATGCTTGTTTCAGGCATCCTCCGTGTTAGGTGTTCAAACAAGATGGGTGGACGGGGTAGAGTAAGGCATCATCAAGAGCATGAGAGCAGCCAGTGGTCCCCACTTTACCACTTGCTGGCTGGGTAGCTCAGGGGAATATCCTCACTTCTCAGCCACAGCTTCTTCATCTGTAAATAGAGATTAAAACAGTACGTATCTGTAAATAGAGATTAAAACAGTACATATGTTTTCATATAAGATACTGCATGTAAAATGCTTAGCAAGGTGCCTGCCATGTGGTAAGTGCTCAGTAAATGCTAGCAATGATGATGACAATGTTATAGGTGTAGACTTACGGCCAGTATGAGATGTGAGAACGAGAGAAGTGCAGTGGCTCATGCCTGTAATCCCTGCACTTTGGGAGGCCAGGGACGGTGGATCACCTGAGGTCAGGGGTTCGAGACCAGCCTGGCCAACATGGCGAAACCCCGTCTCTGCTAAAAACACAAAAATTAGCCGGGTGTGGTGGCGCATGCCTGTAATCCCAGCTACTCAGGAGGCTGAAGCATAAGAATTGCTTGAACCTGGGAGGCAGAGTTGCAGTGAGCAGAGATCACGCCGTTGCACTCCAACCTGGGTGATAAAGGGGGACTCCATCTCAAAAAAAAAAAAAAAAAAAAAGATAGCTGGGCATGGTGGGTGTGTGCCTGTGGTTTAGGCTACTTGGGAGGCTGAGGTGGGAGGATTGCTTGAGCCCAAAGTAGCAGGGGCCAGAGGTTGCAGTGAGCTGAGATTACACCACTGCACTCCAGCCTGGGTGACAGAGTGATACCTTGTCTCAAAACAACAGCAACAAACAACAAAAAATAAAAGGGAGAGAGAGAAGTTCCATCCTAGTTTCCTTTATAGGATCATCTATTCATCCCTCTCTTTTCCTCTCCTTTTTTCTGTGTAGGTAACTGCTGACCTTTTCTAATAACCACAACGGTTGGTATCTTTTACCAGTTTCTGCCAAAGTAGGTAGATTGTCAGGCATGCATGTTGACTGGGAGGAATCTTGATTTTTTGGAGTAAAATCTTGGATTCTTTCCTGGTTATAATTCTGGTCTTGGATGTTGTTTATGTCTTAGAGGCTTTAGCCCTTTCCACCCATGGTGCTGGTGTCTCTTCCCAGAGAACTGGTTGGACACTGCATTAGTCAGGGTGGGGCCTCATGGTCCTGATATATCTCTTCATAGCCAAGGGTCTAGTGCCTCAAGAGTTGACTTGCCAGGGTGTGTAACCCTCTGGTGATCAGTGGTCCTTATACTTGGGGACTCCATCCAGTCAGTATCCCCTGACTACTCTTAATAGCATCAGACTGGCCTGATGGGGAAGACTTTCTGAACCCTGGGCTGTGATGGAGCAAGAAGACCCTCCTTCTGTAAAATAACCATTCCCTCTGCTTTCGAATATGTCAGGAGGGTCCTTCCTGGGATGAATGAGCAGTGGGTAATGCTTCTCCCTTGGCTGGCTGGTTGCTGGTGAATAGTGGAGCTGGGGTCCAGAGGTTTTGAAGTGGACACTTATTCTTTGCCTTTCTGATATGTGAGTCTCAGCCTTTCTTACCACTGTCTAAGAGTGCTTTCTGCTGCTCTGGGGATGGGTCATTGGATAGGGCACACAGTTTAGAAAGGAAAAAAGATAAGTGGATGGTGATTTGATGTGGATGGGGGCAGGGACTGGAGAGTCCCCTGAGAAATGGCTACCCCTTTGAGGTGGGCATTGGTTGAAGCAACAGGGCCCTAGGGATGGGTAGAAAGTGAGAGATCTTTGGCTGGGCGTGGTGGCTCACACCTGTAATCCCAGCACTTTGGGACGCCGAGGCAGGTGGATCACTCGAGGTTAGGAGTTCGAGACCAGCCTGGCCAACAAGGTGAAGTCCTGTCTCTACTAAAAGTAGAAAAAGTAGTAGGCGCCTGAATCCCAGCTACTTGGGAGGCAGAGGCAGGAGAATTGTTTGAACCCAGGAGGCAGAGGTTGCAGTGAGCCGAGATCAAGCCATTTTGCTCAAACCTGGGGGACAACGAGAGCGATACTTGTCTCAAAAAAAAAAAAAAAAAAAACGAGAGATCTTTTAGTTCAGAGTGTTTCATAGTTTTTATAGCCTAGTGTATTAAGGGCTGATGGGAGAGGGGTTTTTTTTGTTTTTTTTTGTTTTTTTGATATGGATTCTCGCTCTTTCGCCCAGGCTGGAGTGCAGTGGCACAATCTCGGCTCATTGCAAGCTCCACATCTTGGATTCACGTCATTCTCCTGCCTCAGCCTCCCGAGTAGCTGGGACTACAGGCGCCCACCGCCACAGCCGGCTAATTTTTGTATTTTTAGTAGAGACGAGGTTTCACCGTGTTAGCCAGGATGGTCGTGATCTTCTGACCTTGTGATCCGCCCACCTCAGCCTCCCAAAGTGCTGGGATTACAGGCGTGAACCACTGTGCCTGGCCAAGGAGAGGATTTTTAAAAAATCAAAGTGGAGGTTCTAGGTTGAGAATGCTTTATTTGGGGCCCTAGTGAACAGCTATATGGGACCTACCTGCTACTGCTAGCACCGAATATAAATCTATTTTGAGGGTGAATCTCTAACGGAGAGAGCAGAGCTTTAAGAGCGTAAGGATTCCTCAGCTTACAAGGGATGTAAAGGACCTCTTCAAGGAGAACTACAAACCACTGCTCAGTGAAATAAAAGAGGACACAAACAAATGGAAGAACATACCATGCTCATGGATAGGAAGAATCAATATCGTGAAAATGGCCATACTGCCCAAGGTAATTTATAGATTCAGTACCATCCCCATCAAGCTACCAATGAGTTTCTTCACAGAATTGGAAAAAACTGCTTTAAAGTTCATATGGAACCAAAAAAGAGCCCACATTGCCAAGACAATCCTAAGTCAAAACAACAAAGCTGGAGGCATCACACTACCTGACTTCAAACTATACTACAAGGCTACAGTAACCAAAACAGCATGGTACTGGTATCAAAACCGAGATATAGACCAATGGAACAGAACAGAGTCCTCAGAAATAATACCACACATCTACAGCCATCTGATCTTTGACAAACCTGAGAAAAACAAGAAATGGGGAAAGGATTCCCTATTTAATAAATGGTGCTGGGAAAACTGGCTAGCCATAAGTAGAAAGCTGAAACTGGATCCTTTCCTTACTCCTTATACGAAAGTTAATTCAAGATGGATTAGAGACTTAAATGTTAGACCTAATACCATAAAAACCCTAGAAGAAAACCTAGGTAATACTATTCAGGACATAGGCATGGGCAGGGACTTCATGTCTAAAACACCAAAAGCAATGGCAACAAAAGCCAAAATTGACAAATGGGATCTAATTAAACTAAAGAGCTTCTGCACAGCAAAAGAAACTACCATCAGAGTGAACAGGCAACCTACAGAATGGGAGAAAATTTTTGCAATCTACTCATCTGACAAAGGGCTAATATCCAGAACCTACAAAGAACTCAAACAAATTTACAAGAAAAAAACAACCCCATCAAAAAGTGGGCAAGGGATATGAACAGACATTTCTCAAAAGAAGACATGCATACAGCCAACAGACAAATGAAAAAATGCTCGTCATCACTGGCCATCAGAGAAATGCAAATCAAAACCACAATGAGATACCATCTCACACCAGTTAGAATGGCAATCATTAAAAAGTCAGGAAACAACGGGTGCTGGAGAGGATGTGGAGAAATAGGAACACTTTTACACTGTTGGTGGGATTGTAAACTAGTTCAACCATTATGGAAAACAGTATGGCGATTCCTCAAGGATCTAGAACTAGAAGTACCATATGACCCAGCCATCCCATTACTGGGTATAAAGCCAAAGAATTTTAAATCATGCTGCTATAAAGACACATGCACACGTATGTTCATTGCAGCACTATTCACAATAGCAAAGACTTGGAATCAACCCAAATGTCCATCAGTGACAGACTGGTTTAAGAAAATGTGGCACATATACACCATGGAATACTATGCAGCCATAAAAAAGGATGAGTTTGTGTCCTTTGTAGGGACATGGATGCAGCTGGAAACCATCATTCTCAGCAAACTCGCAAGAACAGAAAACCAAACACCGCATGTTCTAACTCATAGGTGGGAACTGAACAGTGAGATCACTTGGACTCGGGAAGGGGAACATCACACACCGGGGCCTATTTTGGGGAGGGGGGAGGGATTACATTGGGAGTTATACCTGAGGTAAATGATGAGCTGATGGGTGCTGACGAGTTGATGGGTGCAGCACACCAACATGGCACAAGTATACATATGTAACAAACCTGCATGTTATGCACATGTACCCTAGAACTTAAAGTATAATTTTAAAAAATTAAAAAAAAAAAAAAGAGCGTAAGGATTCCTTTATTAGTTTTTTTCTCACACTTGTGAACATTTATATTTTTGGTTCCTAGCTCTCCCGCTGACCTTCCTTATAGTTTATCTGGATATACCATGTAGAGGATAAGGGGTGGTATTGAGTTTGCAGGGTCCAGCCTGTACTACTAAAAGCAAAACTCAAAACTTCTGAAATGGTTTCAGACCTAGTGTAGGAGGGTTTCTTCTCCTGCCCATCAACACCCTCCCCACAAGCCACAAGCTAATATACTGTCTCAGCCATAGTGCTTTTAGCACATATTTGTCCTAACTTATGCCTGGGGAGATGCTGCCTGCCAGTAAGCTTTTGCCACCACACCTTGCCAAGCTATTAGAGTTTGATCCTGAGTGTCTGTGAGCTTCCCAAATATTTTATTTATTTATTTATTTATTTATTTTGAGACGGAGTCTCACTCTGTCGCCCAGGCTGTAGTGTAATGGCGCATTCTTGGCTCACTGCAACCTCTGCCTCCCGGGTTCAAGCCAGTCTCCTGCCTCAGCCTCCCGAGAAGCTGGGATTACAGGCGCCCACCATCATGCTCAGCTAATTTTTGTATTTTTAGTAGAGATAGGGTTTCACCATTTTGGTCAGGCTGGTCTCCAACTCTTGACCTCAGGTGATCCACCTGCCTCGGCCTCCCAAAGTTTTGGAATTACAGGCTTGAGCCACCACACCCGGCCCCAAATATTTACTCTTAACTTCTTAAACACTCTCATTTAAATATAAAAGCCTGGTTCCCTTCCCTAGAAGGATATAAGACTCAGATGAAATAAGACTCAGGTGGTTTGGTTTTAGTCCAGGCCCTCCTGGGTTCTACTGGAAAGGGCAGTGGTCTTAGAGGTAGAATTAGGTTTGACTGCTAGCTTTGGTGGCTTCTCTGCCAGTTCGCTTCTGTTCTAAACACAGGTTTCTCTCCTTGTCCCTGCCAGTGAGAAGTAGCCATCAGTTTGATAGTGCTGTGTAGAGACCCACTCCTAGTGCTAGGCTCTGTGTTCAGTAGTGTTAAGGGCATTGGTCCATTCAGGATATCGGATTCAGCAAGGTTATGCCCAGTGGATTTATGAGACTGTCCCCAGGCAAAGAAAAGTAAGTTGTGGATCATACACTGTGGCCTATGAGAGACTGGCATTGTAGAGATGTATCTTCTCAACATTTGATCCCCAAATGGAGGGGCAGCAGGGTATAGTGGAAGGAGCATAGGCCTAGAATCCAGAGCAGGATTCAAATCTTGACTCTTTCGCTTCCTAGATGTGGAAAAGTTACTTGTCCTTTGAGTCCCAGCTTCCTCAACTATAAAATGAGGATGCTACCCAACTTGCGGGATTGCCGTGAAAACTGCATGAGGTAACGTGGATGTGAAGTGTCTAGTATTGTATGTACCTGGGACATAGTAGGTATGCAAAAAAATACTAGCTGCTATTATTATTATTAAATTATTTATGAAAGTAACAAACATACGTGTTTATCATAGATGATTTTGACAATGATGAAAGTGAAGAAAAGTGTTTCACTTATATACTAATGTTTTATTATAATATAGTTACATATGTTAAGCTGCCTACTATATCTTTTTTTTTTTTTTTGGGACGGAGTCACTCTGTTGCCAGGCTGGAGTGCAGTGGTGCGATCTTGGCTCACTGCAACCTCCGCCTCCTGGATTCAAGCGATTCTCTTCCTCAGCTTCCCTAGTAGCTGGGACTACAGACGCCCGCCACCATGCCCAGCTAATTTTTATATTTTTGGTAGAGATGGGGTTTCACCATGTTAGCCAGGATGGTCTTGATCTCTTGACCTCATGATCCATCTGCCTCAGCCTCCCAAAGTGCTGGGATGACAGGCGTGAGCCAGCACGCCTGGCCTGTCTGATATAAATTTTTTTGTTGTTGTTTGTTTTTGAGACGGAGTCTTTCTCTGTCACCCAGGCAAGAGCACAGTGGCGCAATCTTGGCTCACTGCAGAGGCAACTTCTGCCTCTCGGGTTCTAACGATTCTCCTGCCTCAGCCTCCTGAGTAGCTGGGATTACAGGCGCCCGCCACCACACCTGGCTAATTTTTGTATTTTTAGTAGAGATGGGGTTTCACCGTGTTGGCCAGGCTGGTCTCGAACTCACCTCAGGTGATCCATCCACCTCAGCCTCCCAAAGTGCTGAGACTATAGGCATGAGCCACCACGCCTGGCCTGATGTAAAATTCTGGAAGTGACATGTGTACATAATCTAGTTTAAAAAGCTGAAATATATTACAAGTCTTGTATTAAATAACGAAGTTCTCCTGCTTTATTCTTTCTCACTCACTGTCTCTTCCTCCTGGCTGGTGCTCTTCTTGAGGGGAGATATTGGTTTAATTTATACAGTATTTGAACACCTGGTGCCTATTAGCACAGTGCCTGATACTTATGGGCTTTCAGTACATGTGGGTTGTTACATTGTTTTTGAAAGGTTTAAGTCAGTACTTAGTATAGAACACAGATTTCAGGTTGATTCATTTTACGGCAGTTTGGAGAGGCTATCCAAAGCTTTCATGATATCATACTGAGGCTCTGTTGACTGGGATCTTGGTTTTGGTTTAGATTTGCAATTTTAATCTGTGTCTGTTTTGCTGTAGTAATTAATGAGCAAGATATTTTGTAGGAGTTGAACTTTGTATAATTCAGTTAGGTTAGCTATGAGAAATAGACACTTAAAGTACAGTAGCTGAAACAAGTGTCTCTCTTGTATGTAAAAGTTTGGCAGGAGATGGCCTGTGATTGGCAAGACATCTCTGTTTCATGAGCCTTACCTCCTCGTTCACGGCTCTGCCAACTCTTGGGGCATGGTCGTGTCCTCATGGTCCAAGATGGTAGTTAGACTTCCAGCTATCACATTCATTTTCCAGGTAGCACAGTGTAGAAAGGGATGAAGAACAACGTCCAAAGATCTAGAGCTGGAATCTTTTAAGACAGGTTACAGAAAGCACCTACAATGACACTTTTTCGTTACCTGGCTACATCTTGGAACAAGGAGCTGGAAAATGTAGTGAATGTTCTGAGTGGCCTGGTGCCCATGTTACAGTTGTGGGTTCCATTACTATGGGAGGAGGGGAGAATAACCACTGAAGGGCGACTAGCAGTCTGGGTCACAGATTTCAGGCTCTTTTCCTATCATTAATCCCTTGTTAGTCCTTCCCTGATGTGCTGCCAGGATTGCTAATGTAGCAATCCCTTTCTGCTGTGTTTTCAGTTTGTTTTCTCTTTCTGCTGCTGACTCTGTCCTTCTGCTTTAACCCTTACTTGGAGATTTCTCTCCCATTCACCCCTTCAGAGCTGGAGGCCTTGAAACACTTGCGTGGATGTGTGATGGAAGCAGACAGGTAATTCCTTCCTTGGGGGCAATGACCTCCTGCTTTCTGCATAATGTGCTTATAGTTGCAGCATTGAGATCAGTGGTTCCCTTGGGAGGGGGTTACTGAAAGGTGTCTTTGAATCTAACAGTGTTTGTATAAAGTGTAAATATTTCTGTTTTTCACATGTGCATGGGTGCTGTTGTGTTGCTAAAATACGAATTCACTTAAAAGCCTTTTCTTAGGGTGTTTAGTATTTTCTTAGTGTTTAATATGGCATGGTGGTCTGGGGTCCTGACTGATTTCATTCAGGCCTGAGCTAAATGAAATGTCCTGGCTCCGCCTCTTCCCATTTGTGGACCAGCCTGCGTGAATTTCAGTCTCCATGAATTTCAGTCTCCATATCTGAAAGTGGGCATAGTTATACCTATTTTCCAGTATTGATGAGAGGATTAAATAAGATTATAGGTGTAAATCACTTAGCTTAGCATCTGGTATGTGCTAAGGACTCCATAAACATTAGCTGTGGCTATTATTTTCTTCTTAACACACACTGAAAGTACAAATAGCATCATAATGGCTTTTTTTTTTTTCAGCTGAAAGGACATATTTTGAAAGGTTGGAAATCATTACTGTAGCTTCTCAGGGGACTCCAATATAGCCAGCCCTGGAACAGGTAGCTGGGGACCAGTACCTAAACTGATGTAAGCAGACACCTTTTGGGATGATTTGCATTCATTTATTAATTCCAGAAGAATGTTTATTGAGCACTTATTATTCCTCTTCAGGTTACAGGCATAGAAGGGAGACCACTGTAGTTCGGCCTTACTCTAGCTCAGGAAAAGGTCACTGTAGTGAATGCTTTCTCTCTCTATCAGGGGTGTTTTGGACCCATTCATTTGCTTTGGTTTCCTCTTTTATAACAAAAGGGAGTGACTCCTAAGTCCCCAAGGACCCGATTCTCTCCACCTTCCTGTAGTTACTGTGGCAGGGACTTTTGGCCGCTGTGCCTGAGTCCTGGTCGGAAAGCATAGCTTTGCTGGTTGTGCCAGTGGAACCCGGTGCAGCTCTGCTGACGATGTGGAAGCTGCTGGGGCCACTGTTGCTGCTGGCATCTCCCTTCCATCTCTAGCCAGCACCACAACTGCCGAGGTCGAGTCAAGGAGTCTAGGTGGTGAATCATTTGCCTTGGTAAGCAAGTCTGGCCTCTCTTGGCCTTGCCTGGAGAGACAGAGCGGGCACAGCACCAGGGGCCAGGAGAAGCTGGGGGATGCACACTAGCCGTGCCCTGGCTGCCTGGTAGTGGTCCATGAGTCAGGCCTCCCATGCAGATCTTGCTGCGTCAGCACAACAGGGAGCCTGCTCTGTGCTGGGTCTGAGATCATCTTCCTTCCTCCACTGGAGGCAACGTGCTGTAGGAAGCAAATGTCTCAAGTGCCACTCAGGCGCTCTAATGGCTGGCTGTGTCTAATGAATAGGGCTTTTCTCTGGGGTAGAATCACTTCACCTAACTCCTTTTCCCCCTACGTTTAGCTGTTCTTCAGCTCAGATGGATGGTGGAGCTTGGCTGGCTCCTGGGAAGGACTGGCACAGCTTCCAGGGAGTTATAGACTCCAGGAATGTCAGAGGTAGGGAAATGGGGGCCTGGTGAAGGTCATACAGTGGTGGAGCGAGAACCCAGACACCCTGGGTCTCCATCTGTTGCTTTTTTCTTTCTGCCTTGGTGTAGCTCAGAGACTGTTTTTATTAAGGTAAGAGAGGATGCTGTGACATAGATCTGGAGTTTAAGCCCTGGGCTTTGGCAGTAACAGGCAGGAGTACATGTATGCCTTTCTCTATTACGCCCTCCCAGGATGGATTTTGCATATCAGGAGAGATGAAAGAACCAAGTGATGGAAAGCTGGAAGCCTTTGAAAGTTTCCTTTGTAGGCTATGCTAGTTTCCTTCTCCCTACCCCAAGAAAACAAAACTGAACGCAAGGTTCTATGCTAGGGTAGCAGATTGAACATGTCAAATGCTACAGCTACCTTTACTCCCTCCTGAAACCCAGTGAAAACCACAGCAAACCCACAAGGTGGATGGGAGAAGAGATGGTAGCTGTTTTGTTCTGGGGGATGGAAAACTGATGGAGAAGTGGTAATTGACTTAGAACACTTGAGAAAGATAATTCTAAGCTGACAGTAGGGAAAGCAAAAAAAACAAAAACAAAAAAAACCCCAGCAATCCCTTTATACCACAGAATCTCCTCCACTTTATGCAGCCATTTGACTGCCTTTTCTTCTTGGAAAGGGTAAAACAAGAGTTACTGGACTGGAGACACCAAGCACAGAAAAAAATAAATAAAATGAAACATACCTCCTACACATCCTTTCTAAGGAACTGCTGGAGAGTGCACACCACCAAAGCAGGGGAAGGAATCAGTAAAGAGGGGAGAGGGTTATCAGACACGGGGATTAACACAGGAGGGAGATGAAGGGAACCCCTGAGGACAGCGTACCAGACGTAGAGGATGGGCAGCTTAGATCCGAGCAGCGTGACTCAGGATGTCATCACCAACTTACCTGCAATCATTGTGCCATTGATTTAACTGGAGGACTGACTACCTGGGGAAGTTTGGGGCAGATTGTATCTGCTCTTGGCTGTCTCGCTCATGTGCTGAGGAAGCTCCTGTCGCCCCTCCTTGCCCTGCTGACTGGATAGACTCATTTTATATTAACAGAAGTGTTTTCTTTGCCCAACCCTCAGTGCTAAAGATAGGTCCAAGTGAATTCAGAGATAGAAAATATGAGCCAGGCACAGTGGCTCACGCCTGTAATCCTAGCACTTTGCGAAGCCGAAGCGGGCGGATTACTTGATGTCAGGAGTTCAAGACCAGCCTGGCCAACATGGTGAAACCCATCTCTACTAAAAACACAAAATAAAGTAGCTGGGCATCCTGGTGTGTGCCTGTGATCCCAGCTACACAGGAGGCTGAGGCAGGAGAATTGCTTGAACCTAGGAAGTAGAGGTTGCAGTGAGCCGAGATTGTGCCATTGCACTCCAGTCTGGGCGACAGATTGAGAGTCAAAAACAAACAAACAAAGAAAAGAAACAGAAAATACAGAAGAGTCCCACTCTCCCAATTACCTTGACCCCTACCGCCAGATGCCCCCACTGTGGTTACCCTCCCTGTTTCTCCTGTGTTTCTAGGACTTGTTCATGATCTTGCCTATCAACTTTCCCAGGAAGAGCTCTTGTAAATTCCATGGGACCGTGACCAGAGACTCTGTTTAGCTTATTCCCTTCGGGAAGGCTTCATTTAGCAAAGGCAGTATTTTTACTCCCCCGTGGTATTGTGGGGAGAATAGTGTCCCCCGCAACCCTCCACACAAATGATATGTTGAAGTCCTAACCTGTGAAATTTGGAAATACCATCTTTGCAGATGTAGTCAAGTTAAGATGAGGTCATACTGGATTAGGATGGGCCCTAATCCAATGACGGGTGTCCTTATAAGGAGACACAGACAAACAGAGAGGAGAATATTAGGTGAAGATGCAGATAGACACACAGAGAGAAGATGGCCACGTGAAGATGCAGGCAGAGATTGGACTTATGCTGCTGCAAGCCAAGGGACACCAAAAGCTACTGGCAGCTACCAGAAGCTAGAAGGGTCAAAGAAGGATCCTTCCCAAGAACCTTCAAGGGAGATGGCCCTGCTGACACCTTGATTTTGGACTTCTAACCTCCAGAACTGTGAGAGAATAATTTCTGTTGTTTTAAGCCACCCAGTTTGTGTTAATTTGTTATGGCAGCCCTAGGAGGCTACAACACACAGCTTCATTTTTTGTTTGCCACTCACTTTTTCAAAACTAAACATTATCTTATTTAGAGATGTGTACATAACTGGTAAAATCATAAAGAGAAGTAAAGAAATGAATAACGAATCAAGGTTGTCAGATGTTTGGGGAAAAAGGAAAGGGGGTGGTGGAGAGAGACACATGGAACTTCTAAAGGGACTGGATGGGGTTATGTGGGTTTTCATATTATGTTCTTTAAACCATATATATATTTTTTAATTTTAGAAATGGAGTTTCACTGTGTTGCCCAGATTGGAGTGCAGTGGCTGTTCACAGGCACAAACATAGTGCACTACAGACTTGAATTCCTGGGCTCAAGCCATTCTCCTGCCTCAGCCACCCAAGTAGCTGGGACTACAGGTGTGCTCCACCACTCCCAGCCATATATACATTTGTACATGTTACATGTATACATTTTAGTGTACTCTCCTATATGTATAATACATTTAACAATAAACTTTAAAAAATAAAACAAAACGTAACCCTCAAAACCAAATTAGCTGAGTTACCTAATGTGGGAGAGATGGTGCCGAATCATCTGAACCAAATGCAGGCCTGAGGACGTGAGCCTTGGCACCAAGGGGAGCATTTAGCAGATTGGAGCCCCTTGTACTAATGGAGATGAATAATAAATAAGAAATCTGAAAATGACATAGATCATCAACCAAAGCTAAGTTTACCGTTAGGACCTAATGGGAGAGTCGCCTCAGTGATGCCAAGTTTTGAGAGCCTGGCCTCGGCTAAATGATATTAGGTCAGATTCACAAAGCCCTTTGTGGCAAGACACCTCCCATTTCTCCTGCTGACCTCCTAATGGGATGGCCTTGAGACCATTTTAAGTGGTGTGCATTAAGCAACATTGAATTCCAAAGAAAGTCATTCAACTTCTTTATATAAATGGAGGATCAACATTCATTTTGGGGCTGTTTGTCTATAATTCCTCTCTAACACTTCAAATCTTTCTTCTCAATCAGAGAAGGCAGGCCTTAGGCTCAGCACTTTGACCATATGTGGGTCTGCTACTACACCATTTATTTTCGTTTCATTTTATATGTTTGTACAGATTACTCAATGTTAGGAGAATTTTTGGCTTTCCCATTTACAATAGTGATATAAAATTTCTTTAAAATTTTTGTTTAATTTTTAATTTTTGTGGGTACATAGTAGGTGTATATATTTTTGGGGTACATGAGATATTTTGATAGAGGCATGTGATGCATAATAATCACATCATGGAAAATGGGGTATCTGTCCCCTTAAGCGTCTATCCTTTGTGTTACAAGCAGCTCAATTATACTTTTAGTTATTTTTAAATGTACAATTAAGTTAATTTGACTGTAGTCACACTGTTGTGCTATCAAATACTAGGTCTTATTCTATTTTTTGATGCCCATTAACTATTATTTAAATAATAATATTAAGTGGTATATATAGTTGGTGTCCTAATTGGGAAATAATCAAGAATGATGTCTTTGTGTCAGGCACAGTGGCTCACTTCTGTAATTCCAGTGTTTAGGAAGCTGAGGAAGGAAGATCGCTTGAGGCCAGGAGTTCAAGACCAACCAGTCTATATAAAAAATAAAAAAATTAGCTGAGCATGGTGGTGTGCACCTGTAGTCCTTGCTACTCAGAATGCTGAGCTGGAAGAACGCTTGAGCCCAGTAGTTCAAGGTGACAGTGAGCTATGATTGCGCCACTGCACTCCATGCTGGGCAACAGAGTGAGACCCTGTCTTGACCTGATGTTCACTTTTGTCACGTTATCTTTCCTTATAGAAGGGGAAAGGCCATTGAGATAAGCTGAGAGTCTTCAGGTTATCTTTCCCTGTGTGTTCCCTACTCCACCTGGCAATAGCTGGGTGTGTTAGTCATTGGTGAACCCCTGGCTGAGGTATTACTCTTTCTCTAGTCTCCTCCCAATGCCCCTCCACCTCCTGTCCCAATACCTGGCAACAATAACATGGGAAAGTGGATAGTTTGAGAAGATGCACAGATATCCCATTGGTCAAGTACATGACCAGCAAGAGATGAGTTCTTTTTTTTTTTTTTTTTTTGAGATTGAGTCTCATTCTGTCACCCAGGTTATAGTACAGTGGTGCAATCTTGGCTCCCTGCAACCTCCGCCTCATGGGATCAAGAAATTCTCCTGCCTCAGCCTCCCAAGTAGCTGGAACTACAAGTTCCAAGTGTATGCCACCCCGCCCAGCTAATTTTTGTATTTTTAGTAGAGACAGGGTTGTGCTGTGTTGGCCAGGCTGGTCTTGAACTGCTGACGTCAGGTGATCCGCCCTCTGCCTCCTAAAGTGCTGAGATTACAGGCATGAGCCACCACACCCAGCTGGGATGAGTTCTTTCAAAGAGCCTTGTCCTGTGCTTGGTTCTTAAAGGGGATATGGCGTAAGTTCCAGAAGAAAAAGAATGAGGTTTTTGCTTTCTAGGAGTCATACTGTATCACATGCTAGCGGAAATGATGACCCTCATATATATGCAGCAGTCAGAAATGATTAGAAGTGCATATAATGTTAGATTATGTGGTATTTGGATGCTGAAGGAAGAATTCAGGAAAAAGAAGTGCACGGTAGACTCATCAATGACAGTTTTAGGGATTAGGCAGAGTTGGAGGCAGGGCTTAAAGACACATAGGATTTCTTTCTGGCCTCTGTACGGCATGGCACAAAGGTGAAGAATGTGGTTCTGAAGTCAGACAGATCTGGATTTGATTCCCTTCCCTGTCCCTCACCGACTGGGCAACTGGCTTGACCTTTCTGTTTCTGGTTTGAAGTGCAAAAAATGGGGAAAATAATTAAGCCTACTTCTGAGGGTTGATTTAAGGATTAACAAAGGCGATGGACATAAACAGCATCGTGCTGCTACATAGTAAGTGACCCATAATGAGTGGCTGTCATTATTAATCAAGCATTCCATTTATCTCTACAGCAAAAACGTATTGCATGGTTATTGTGTGTCAGGGACTGCCAGGCCTTCCATATCAGTCCCTTGAGCACTGAAGCCTATGGTTTCCATTTATGTACAGAATACCTAATTATAATAATAACTATAGTGTTCCAAGTGCCAGGTACTCTGCTAGTTGCTTTATTACTGTATCACCTTTAATCTTTATCCCCATTTTGTAGAAGCAGGAATTGAGGTACAAAGTGTAAGAGATTTGTCCAGGGTCACATTAAGAGTGTCAAGCCTAGGAGTTAAATTATCTCCTCTTTTCCTGTTCCATACTGACTCTTGTTACTGTAAATCTAGACCCATTATTTCCAAAACTAAACTTGGCTTCTTCAAATGGGCTTTTTCTCTGAACTTCCCAATCAGGGGCACCACCATTCTTCTGCTTGTCTCCCAAACCTGAAAGGCTGGAGATGTCTTCCTTCTCCATCAAGCCCCTACATCTGGTTAATCACTAGGTCTTTAGTTCCAATGTATCTTTCCTTTCTGTTCCACTGCCTGGCCAGGCCCCCATTGACTTACGCCTAGACTCGTTAGTTCTTCTCAGTACAGTCACACATCACTTAATGGCAGGGATACATTCTGAGAAATGCATCATTAGGCAATTTCATCATTGTGTAGACATCAGAGTGTACTTATACTACACACCTGGGCTATATGGTGTAGCCCAAACCTGTCCTGCTGTGGCTCAGGACAACTTTTTCCTTTTTTTTTTTTTTCTTCAGCTTATCAGCTATTTTATGTGTGGCCCAAGACATTTCTTCCAGTGTGGCCCAGGCAGGCCAAAAGATTGGACACCCCTGGTGTAGTCTATTGTTTCCAGGCTACAAACCTGTACATGTTACTGTACTGAATATTGTAGACAATTGTAATGCAGTGGTAAGAATTTGTGTATCTAAATGTATCTATAAATAGAAAAGGTACAGTAAAAATGTGATATAAAAATAAAAAATGGTACATCTTTAGAGAACACTCACCATGAATGGAGCTTACAGGACTGGAAGTTGCTCTAAGTGAGTGAATGGTGAGTGAATGTGAAGACCTAGGATATTACTGTACACCACCATAGACTTTATATTAAACACTGTACACTTAGGCTACACTAAATTTATATATAAAACTTTTTTTTAGACGGAGTCTCACTCTGTCACCCAGGCTCGCGTGCAGTGGTGCAATCATGGCTCACTGCAACCTCTGCCTCCCAGGTTCAAGCAGTTCTTCTTCCTCAACCTCCTGAGTAGCTGGGAGTACAAGCACGCACCACCACACCCAGCTAATTTTTTGTATTTTTAGTAGAGATGGGTTTTTGCTGTGTTGGCCAGGCTGGTCTTGAACTGTTGACCTCAAGTGATCCTCCTGCCTTGGCCTCCCAAAGTGCTGGGATTGCAGGCCTGCGCCACCGTGCCCAGCTGAAAATTTTTCTTTCTTCGATAATAAATTAATCTTAGCTTACTGTAACTTTTTAACTTTATAAACAAAAATTGTTTACTTCGTAACTCTTTTTTAACAATAGAGCTTAACATAAACACACTGTACAGCTGTACAAAAACATTTCCTTTCTTTTATCCTTATTCTATGAGCTTTTTTCTATTTACTTTTTTTTTTTTTTTGAGAGTGAGAGAGGTCTCACTCTGCCGCTCAAACTGAAGTACAGCGGTATGATCATGGCTCTCTGCAGCTTTGACTTCCCAGGCTCAAGTGATCCTCCTACCTCAGCCTCCTGAGTAACTGGGGCTACAGGCATGCACCACCACACCTGGCTAATTTTTCAATTTCTTTGTAGAGACAAGGTTTCACTATGTTTTCCAGGCTGCTCTCCAGCTCCTGGGCTCAAACAATCCTCCCACCTTGCCCTCCAAAAGTGCTGGGATTACAGGCGTAAGCCACCATGCTTGGCCTACATTTTTTTTTTAAACATACGTTTTTTGTTGTTGTTTTTACATTTTAAACTTTTTTGTTAAAAATTAAGACACAAACACACACTTTAGCTTTGGTCTACACAGGGTCAAGATCATCAATATCACAATCTTCCACCTCTACATCTTGTTCCACTGGAAGGGGCAAAACACACCTGGAGCTGTTATCTCCTATAATAACAATGCCTTCTTCTGGAATGCTTCCTGAAGAACCTGCCTGATGCCGTTTGACAGTTAACTTTTTTTTTTTTTTTTTACATAAGTAGAAGGAGTGCACTCTAAACTAATGGTAAAAAGTATAGTGTGCTGGCCAGGCACAATGGCTCCCACCAGTAATCCCAACACTTTGGGAGGCCGAGGTGGGAGGATCGCTTGAGCCGAGGAGCTTGAGACCAGCCTGGACAATGAAGTGAGACCCCCTTCTCTACAAAAACTAAAATAATGAACTGGGCGTGGTGGCACATACCTATAGTCACAGCTACTCAGGAGGCCGAGGTGGGAGAATCACTGGAGTCCAGGAGATCGAGGCTGCAGTGAGCTATGATTGCACCACTGCACACCAGCCTGAGTGACAGAGTGAGACCTTGGGTCCAAAAAAAAAAAACAAAAAAAACTAGATACATAAATCAGTAACATAGTCGCTTATTAGCATTATCAAGTATTATGTATGGTACATAATTGTATATGCTGTGCTATTATACGACTGGCCGCACAGTAGGTTTGTTTACAGCAGCATCACCACAGACACATGAGAATATGTGGTGCTATGACATTATGACAGCTGCCATCATCACTAGGCGATAGGAAGTTTTTAGCCCTGTTCTTACCTTGTGGTACCACTGTCATGTATTTGGTCTGTCACTGACTGAAACGTCATTATGTGGTGCATGACTGTTTTTGCCATTGCCTGACAGGAGAGGTGAGGTTTACACAATGCACTCTCATGGACTTCACCAAAATTTGATAAAACATTCTTACATTTTTCAAGATGTGAAAGCATGAGAATTTGTTATTGCCACAGCTGTTTGTCAGTGGTAGAAGTTTACAGTGGGCTTACTGCAGTGGTACAAATATGTAAACTGCTGTGAATATAACCTTTCGCTTCCACTCAGGAAAGTATGTTGGGAGATAACCGCTGTCCACTCTGTTTTTGTTTTAAAGCTTTTCTCTTTAAACAAATGGGGCTGGGACAACTGCATAGCCACATGCAAAAGAGTGAAGTTGGGCCCCTATCTGATATTATATGCAGAAATTAAAAATGGATCAATGACCTAAATGTAAGAGCTGAAACCATAAAACTTTTGGAAGAAAACATAGAATTAAATCTTCATGATCTTGAATTTGTTAATGGTTCTTAGATATTATACCAAAAGTATGTGCAATAAATAAAAACATAAAGTGGACTTC
Source organism: Macaca fascicularis (assembly GCF_037993035.2). NCBI lineage: Eukaryota > Metazoa > Chordata > Mammalia > Primates > Cercopithecidae > Macaca > Macaca fascicularis. The sequence continues at coordinate 138,641,824 of NC_088381.1, read as the reverse complement.
ATCTAAATTAAAAACTTTGGTGTATCAAAAGTATCAAGTAAGTGAGAAGACAGCCAATAGAATGGGAGAAATATTTGCAAGTCATGTATCTGATAAGGGTCTAGTATCAGAATATATGAAGAGCTCTTATAACTCAATAATAAAAAGACAAACCACCCACTTTAAAAATGGACAAAGGATTGAATGGACATTTCTCCAAAGAAGATATGCAAATGGACAACAAGCTCATGAGAAGGTAGATGTTCAATATCATTAGTCATCAGGGAAATGCAAACCCAAACCACAGTGAGTTACCATATCACATGCACTGGGTTGGCAATAAGAATACCAATAATAAGGAAAATAACAAGTATTCGTGAGGATGTGGAGAATACTTGGAGCCCCCATAGTCTGCTTGTGGAAACGTAAAATGGTCCAGCTGCTGTGCAGAACAATTTGGTGGTTCCTTAAAAAGACAAACATGAATTACCATGTGATCCAGCAAGTATGCTCCTAGGTATATACGCCCCAAATGACAAGTATACAAATATATGTATACACATGTTCATACACACTAGTCACAGCAGCCAGAAAGTGGAAACAACCCATGTGTCTATCAGTGGATAAAAGGAGAAACTGTAGTATGTACATACAGTGGAATATTATTCATCCATAAAGAGGAATGAAGTGCTGATATAAGTTATAATGTGGATGGACTTGAAAACATGTTCAGTGAAATAAGCAGGTGTGTCACATATTGTATGATTGCATTTACATGAAGTGTTCAGAACAGGTAAATCCATAAAGACAAAGGAGATTGGTGGTTCCTTGGGTTTGGGAGGAGGGAGAATGGGGAATAATTGCTTAATGGGTACAGGGTTTCCTTTTGGAGTGGCGAAAATGTTTTGGAACTAGACAGAGGTAGTAGTGGTACAACATTGTGAATGTACTCAATATCACTAAATTGTTCACTTTGAAATGGTTAATTTTATGTTATGTGGATTTCAGCTCAAAAAAAAGGTCTACAAAAAATAAAATAAGGCTTTCACAAGCTTTGGTGCTTTAATGATTAGTAGCAATGGGTGCTTGGTAGATACCAGTATTTGAGGACATGATTATTGAGAGTCACTGGCGTGCACCACCATGCCCGGCTAATTTGTTGTATTTTTATTAGAGACGAGGTTTCACCATGTTGGCCAGGCAGGTGTCGAACTCCTAATCTCAGGTGATCCACCCGTCTTGGCCTCCCCAAATGCTGGGATTACATGCGCGAGCCACCGTGCCCAGCCAGGAATTTATTTAATTGTGATGTGTGTATCTTAGTTTCTTCATCAGTAAAACTGAGATGGCAATAGTACCTACCTTGTAAGTTGTTGTGAGGATTAGAGATAGTGACTATAAAATGGGTGGTACAAAAATGAATGCACTATAGGTGTTTAAGAAATGATGGCTCTGACCATCAATCTATGGCAGCTAAACGCTGGAGCCCACAGGAGAGGCCAGGAGGATGGCAGAAGAGTTCTGTTCTGTGGTTTTCCTGTGATTAATGCAGACTCTGGTTTCTTCTGTATTCATTTCCTTGCCCAGTATTGATCCTCCAGAAGGTGGAGAATGGAGACCTGAGCAACAAGATTCTGAAGATCACTGATTTTGGCCTGGCTCGGGAATGGCACCGAACCACCAAGATGAGTGCAGCAGGGACGTATGCTTGGATGGCACCCGAAGTCATCCGGGCCTCCATGTTTTCCAAAGGCAGTGACGTGTGGAGGTAAGGTCCAGAGGGCCAGGGACAGCATTTCCCAGGTCCATCTTGGTGGCATACACATTTCAAGACTTGGAGAATTGAGGTTACATAGGATCCCAGGCACCCAAAATAGGTCTAAGTGACCTCCCCACACAGTCATCTATGCCAATTCACATGTTGCCAGGGGACAGTTTCTAATGCTTTCATCTACCAAAAAAATCCCTCAAGTGCTATACGCAGGCCACTTTTTGCTGGTGATTGCTCCCTAGGAAAGGCCAGTAGATTCCAGGGGCAACATGTACTCCCATCTCTGCCCTGTAAGATGGGAAGGACACTCAGTCCCTCCTGGAGAGCTTCGCGAGGATCAGCCTGGCTTGCTTAGCAACAGTGCTAGGCTTTCATGGCTGTTATTGCTGAACTTGGGAGAAGATTAACCCAATGTCTTCACGCTAAGCTCCTAAGCCAATGAATATTCTTTGTGCAGTCTCTTTTTTCTTGATGGCCTAAAAAATTATCTTTTCCAGTTATCTAGTTAATCTTTTAGTCAAGGCTCTATCTGTTGACATTAATCCAGAAATCGGAAAAAAAAAAAATGGGTCCCAAGTATGTACCCAGAACTGCAGAGCCACAGACTAGAAATGACCAGCCATCCTCCTAGTTAATGTGAGCCCAAAAGGTTGCAAGGAAATAGATCTAAAAATTTTCCCAGCTGAGGAAGGATGAGCAACTACTCAGTCATCATGGCTGTGGGACAGTAGCATCGCCTTGGTATACAAAAGAAAGGACAGTAGTTTATCATTATTTATCAGTCCATGGAGTTATTATCCTGATGTATTATAAAGTGAGCTTCTGTGTGTGTGTGTGTGTGTGTGTGTGCACGCGCACATGTATATTTTAAATAATAGTTTTATTGAGCTATTATTCACATACCATAAAGCTAACCCTTTGTACACTTTAGAGTATAGAAGTTGGCTGGATAGTGGCTAATACCTGTAATCCCAGGACTTTGGGAGGCTAAGGTGGAAAGATATCTTGGGCCCGGGAGTTTGGGACCAGCCGGAGCAGCATAGTGAGACCCCTATCTCTACAAAAAATTGAAAAATTATCCAGGTGTGGTGGCATGCACCTCTAGTCCCAGCTACGTGGGAGGCTGAGATGGAAGGATTACTTAAGGCTGAGAGGTTGAGGCTGCAGTGAGCCGTAATTGCACCACTGCACTTCAGCCTGGGTGAGAGAGTGAGACCCTGTGTCAAGAAGTAAATAAGCATGTAAGTCAATGGTTTTTAGTATATTTAAAAGGTGTTTATGGGTCACCATTGTTATTAGTTTCCTGGGGCTGCTGTAGCAAATTACTATACCTAGTGGCTTAAAGCAACAGAAGTGCATGCTTTTGTAGTTCTGGAGGCCAGAAGCCTGAAAGCGATGTGGGCAGGGCCACACCCTCCAGAGACTCTAGTGGAGATAATGATTCAAATCAGGATTCTGGGTATTAGGACATGGACATACCTTTTCAGGGCCACCATTCAACCCATTACAACCACTATCTATTTCCAGAACTTTTTTTTTTTTTTTTTAGATGGAGTCTCACTCTGTTGCCCAGGCTGGAGTACAGTGGCATGATCTTGGCCCACTGCCACCTCTGCCTTCTGGGTTCAAGCGATTCTCCTGCCTCAGCCTCCCAGGTAGCTGGGATTATAGGCATGCACCACCACATCCAGCTAATTTTTATATTTTTAGTAGAGATGAGATTTCGCCATGTTGACCAGGCTGGTCTTTAACTCCTGATCTCAAGCAGTCCATCTGTCTTGGCCTCTTAAGGTGCTGGGATTATAGGCAAGCAAGTTCCATGCCCGGCCAATTTCCAGAACATTTTTACCACCCAAAAAAGAAGCCCCATATCTATTATCAGTCCTTCCCTAATCCTTCCTCCTTCTACTCCCTAGCAAACACTAATTTACTTTCTGTCTTTATGAATTTGCCTATTCTGGATATTTCACATAAATGGAATCATACCATATGTGGTCTTTTGTGACTAGGCTTCTTTCATTTAGCATAATGTTTTCAGTGTTCATCCATGTTGTAATACAAAATTAGCCACGTGTGGGGCGTGTGCCTGTAATCCCAGCTACTCAGGAGGCTGAGGCAGTCTTGAACCCCGGGGGGCAGGAGTTGCAGTGAGCTGGGATCATGCCACTGCACTCCAGCCTGGGAAACAAGAGCGAAACTCCATCTCAAAAAAATATATATATATTCATCCGTGTTGTAACTTATATCAGAATTTCATTCCTTTTTAAGGTGTAATAATATTCCATTGTATGGATAGACCACATTTGTTTATCCATTCATCAGTTGATGGGCATTTGGGTTGTTTTTGCTTTTTGGCTGTTATGAATAATGCTGCTATGGACACTTGTGTACGACACAAGCTTTTGTCTAAACATAAGTTTTTTGTATAAACGTCAGTTTTCTTGGGTCTATTCTTAGGAGTGAAATTGCTGAATCATATAGCAGTTCTATGTTTAACTTTTTGAGGAACCACCAAACTTTTTCATCATAGCTATACCATTTTGTTATATTCCCTTTAGCAATGTATGAATAATGTTACAATTTCACCACATCTTTTCAATACTTGTTATTGTCTTTTTTTTAAAAAAAGTTATGTCCATCCTTGTGGATATGAAATGGTATTTTATCATAATTTTGATTTGCATTTCACTAAATGACTTGTGATGTTGAGTATCTTTTCATGTACTTATTGGCCAATTATATCTCTGAACCTGAAGAAATATCTGTTCAAATCCTTTGCCAATTAAAAAATTAGAGTATTTGTTTTTTTATTGTTGAGCTAAAAGAGTCCTTTCTATTCTGTTGTCAGATATATGATTAGCAAATTTTTTTCCATTCTGTAGATTGTTTTTCCACTTTTTTAAGGCTGTTCTTTGCAATAGTGTTTTTAATTTTGATAATGTCTAGTTTATTTTGTCATCTGTGGATTGTGCTTTTGACGTCATAGCTAAAACACATTGCCTAGTTCAAAGTCATGAAGACTTACACACCTGTATTTTTTTCTAAGAGTTTTATAATCTTAGCTCTTACTTTTATGTCTCTGATCCATTTTGACTTAATTTTTGTATGTGGTGTGAGGTAGGGGTCCAACTTTATTATTTTTCATGTGGCTATTCAGTTATCCAGGCCCCATTTATTGGAAAGACTATTTTTTTCCCATCAAATTATTTGTCTGTTCACTTTTATCAATTTACCAGAAATATAAAGGTTTATTTCTAGATTCTCGGTTCTACTCCATTAATCTATGTCTGTCCTTATGCCAATACCACCCTTTCTTAATTAGTATGACTTTGTGGTCAGTTTTGAAATTAGGAAATGTGATTCCAACTTTGTTCTTCTTTTTGAAGATTGTTTTGGCCATTCTGAGTCCTTTGCATTTAATGAATCTTAGGATAATTTTGTTAATTTCTATAAAATAGATAGCTGGGATTTTGATACGAATTGCATCAAATCTGTAGCTTTGTGGACTATTGACATCTTCCCCCCTCCGCCCCCGAGACAGGGTCTCTATTGCTTGAGCTGGAGCGCAGTGGTGTAATCATGGCTCACCATAGCCTTGACCTCTTGGGCTCAGGTGATCCTCCTGCCTCAGCTTCCTAAGTAGCTGGAGCTACAGGCATGCTCCCCCCTTTTATTTTTATTTTTATTTGTAGAGACAGGGTTTCGCCATGTTGCCCAGGCTAGTCTTGAACTCCTGAGCTCAAGCTGTTCACCTGCCTTGGTCTCCCAAAGTACTGGGATTAGAGGGGTGAGCTACTGTGCCTGGCCCTATTGACATCTTAATAAGTCATCCAATTCATGATCATGGGATATCTTTCCATTTATTTAGACCTCCTTTAACTTCTTTCAGTGATGTTTTGTAGTATCTGTATGTTGAACCTTATTTTACCGTGCATTAATTACAGGGTGAAGTAGCTAATGAGAAGAAATGAGTTTAACTTTCCTTAAAATATCTGACCTGATCTCATTAAGTTGAGTTGTATGCTGATATTCAACTATTTTTGATATATAAAATCAGCAATTTCATGTTTCAGTTTAACACTTTCATTGCTTGACCGTATGCTAATGAGATAAATTAATACATTAATTAAGCTAAGCTGCTGTTACAAAGAGGCCTGCAGATATGGAGGCTTAAATAGGATAGAAGCATATTCTCTTTCAAAAACTAGTCTAGATAGCCCACACTAGCAGGGCAACTGTGCCCCATGAGATCTTTTAGGAACCTAGGTTCTTTTAGATTCCCTCAGTGCATTGACCTTGACCGAATGGTTAAATTGGGTGACTGTTACATGTGTATTACAGTTTTCATAAAAGAGGAAGGAGAACTTACTCATGGCAAGCACAGTTTATCTTTAATTTGGAGACCATCCAGAAGTTGTACATATCTCTGCACATCCCATTGCCTGCACTTGGTTATGTTGGCACACCTGGCTCCAAGGGAGGCAGAAAAATATATGTTCTAGCTAGACAACTGTGTGCCCCACTATGGAAGACAGGAAGGGTGGATTTGAGGGGACAAGCAGCCGCTTTTCACACTCAACTTTCTCTTGCCTTTTTTAATGGAAAACCGTGACTTCTCAGTAGCATGATTGTTTTCTACCTCCAATATTCCCACTATGTTTCTTTTCCCAGCCTAACCCTGAAATTGCTCAGGTTTTATTGTCGCACACTCCAGAGGTTTCTGCTGGTGATGATTTGGACAGAGTTGTGTCATGTATCCAAGCACCTTCCCAGTGGGAAGGGAAAGCACAAATGCCTCATGTAGAGTCTTCTCAGGATGACAGAAATGGTAGACAGGGAAGGACAAGGCTATCGCAGAACTTTTTTCTCCACCGAAAGAACAAGGGCAGGACCTTTCAACTTTTACCCTAAGTATTCTTGTTCTAAGACTAACCTCTAGGTCTTGTCCTATAACCATGATCCTAAAAGCAGGCTTGAAGGAAGAGCCTCTGGTGAGAGGAATCTGATGAAATTATTCTAATCTCTAGAGGAAATTGCTTGGAGGTAAACCTCAAATCAGAAGTACTTTGGATGGTGTGTCTTGGATATTGTCACATGGTCTGCCAGCAGGTCTCTAGTTGCTCTAGTCTAGACTTGTTCCCAGGACTTAGACCTCCTGACCCAGTTTGGTTGATGATTGTGGTTTGAAAACATAATTCACCCTGCTCCATTTCAGCTGTCTTAGCTTCTATGCTGCAGGATTTCCTTCAAGGCACAATTTATAACCCATTAAATGGGCCTTTCATTCCTCCTTCCTCAAGCCTACCCATCTAAGTAGCTCCAAATGATCTCTCACCTTTAGCAGAGGAAAATGTGTGTCCACTGCTATACATACAGCAATGCTTGTATACTGGTGACAGTTGTTACCACCTACAAATGCTTAAGGGCTAGGCTCTGTGGTAAATGTTATACATCTTTTATAGTCTTCACAAGAATCCCCCAAAGTAGGGATCATTATTTCCGTTTTATAGATGAGGTAACTGGACTCAGACAATTGAAGTCACATGCCTAAGTTCACCCAGGTGGCAGACATAAAGCTATGATTATAACTAGATATGTGTGTAGTGACAATCTGTGCTTATAGTTATGCCACCATCTGTACAGTCTTGTTCCTGCACTTAAGGCAGCCTCTTCGGAATGATCAGCCCACTGTGCCTAGGGCCCAGCAGGGTGTCCCAGAGAAGGCCAGGGCATACCTAGGAACTTAGTACAAAGCTGTTTCCCAAACTGACTTGTAACTCACTGACTCATTCAAGAAGTGTTTGTGGAATGCTTGCCCTGTGCCAGGTACTGCCTGAGTCTGAGTGCCCCACACCTCGCTCCTCCTGGAACTCATCCAAAGCTGGGGGCCTCTGTGCCTCTGCTATTCCAGGTGCCCAGGGCCAACTGGTTTGTCTTTCTGCTCTTTGAGTGTGCTTCTAAAGTTCTCCTGCAAATGTTGTGATGGAGGGTGAGATGATAAAGGGCTGGATCCTTAACTGTGTAAGTTCCCCAGTCTGCTTGGATTGGGAACTGCCTCAAGAAAGCTATTGCTGAAATTGTTGCCTTTCTTTGCGCTGTGTGGGTAGAGCAGTGGTTACAGTCAGAGGGCGTCGTCCCACAAGGCCTTCTTGCCTGTTGGATGTGGGATGAGGTGGAGGCATTTTCTTAATCATTTTAAATTTTAAAAATTACAGTAGTGGCCAGGCATGGTGGGTCATGCCTGTAATCCCAGCACTTTGGGAGGCTGAGGCGGGCGGATCACGAGGTCAGGAGATCGAGACCATCCTGGCTAATGTGGTGAAACCCGGTCTCTACTAAAAATACAGAAAATTAGCCGGGCGTGGTGGCGGGCGCCTGTAGTCCCAGCTACTCAGGAGGCTGAGGCAGGAGAATGGCGTGAACCGGAAGGTGGAGCTTGCAGTGAGCCGAGAAAGCGCCACTGCACTCCAGCCTGGGCGACAGAGCGAGACTCTGTCTCAAAATTACAATAGTAAAACATTTTCTATAGAAAAACTTTGAAAATATGGATAAATAAGAAAAGACAGGAAAAGAAAATCACCGTGAACCCACTTATAGAGATAATGTGTATTGATGTTTGGGTGTGTTTACTCCTATTCACGTGCTCTTGGGCCTATCCCTAGTGGGATCTTTCTGTTTTGTAAGTTGCTTTTTGAATGTAATATAGCATGAACATATAATCACATTAATAAATATGTTATGTCAATAAGTTTATCAATGTATATATTACATATATGTTAATATATCATCGTTTTGAATGAGGGTTCAGTTAAGAAGAAGAGTTATATGCTACTTTCAATTTACAAAGTGCTTTCACATATGTTAGTACAATTATCTTTGTCAAAGATTATTTAATAGTCAGTATGGTTCCTAGAATGTGGAATCACAGATAATTACCAAGTGCAAGACATTCCCCAGCCCACCTCATTCAAGGGAGACTGGTCATTTCCTTTCAGAGCATGGACCCTGACCTGACAGTGGCGAGATGATGCAGGTTACTACAAAATAGAGCTCTGGCCCAGCACAGGCATGGAGTTGCTGTGCCTTTTGTCAAGAAAGGTGGCTGTCCACTTTTCCTCACTTTGAAAAAACATCAAACATCCTCCACCTCTGATCCTAGGAAATGGTTGAAGGGATTACCAAGCCTCGGGAGGTGATTAATTATTGACTAAGAGTAAATTTTCTGAGGGTTTAGTTAGGCAGTGAGGACTTTTAGGAAATTACTGGCAGCACTGTGGGAGCTGGTGAGTCTGTGTTGCAGGGAGGCACTCGGAAGCAGTGACTTAGCTGAATGAGTTCTTCAAGGCTGCTTGCAAATGGTCTTCAAAGGACTTCTTGACCTTTTAACCTTGGGAGGGCAACTAAGTTGGCTAAACCTGAGGTAAATCGCATCCACTTCTACTGCCCACGTCTCCCTGGAGCTCAGATCCATGTAAACTTGTATTTCTCTTGAATTTCTCCAGTCTTTTTTCCTGCCAACAGAATACCAAGTCTTTATTTATATCACCCACCTTCCATTGTAAAAATAAAGAGGGACATTGGCAGAGGAAAACTAGTGTAGTCAGCCCCAGAAAGGCTTCTTCTCTGAATGCCAGTGTCCCTCAGCAAAGCTCTCACCAACATTGTAGCTCTACATAAGCCTCCTCAGACACATTCTCATTTCAGGCCCTTTTGGAGAAACCACAGGTCTACTAGCCATAGATCGTAATTTCTGGATGAGGGTTAGTTGCTATCGTTAGTGATTCCTTGTAACTCTTCTGTAGGGTCGGTATTGCTGTCTTTGTTATAGGGATGAGGAAATTAGGTTTGGAGAGGCGACCTTGCTTCTAATGGCACATAGCTGTTAAGTGATAAAACAGGCATTTGACCTGAGTCTGTCTAAATCTTTCTCTGGTAGCATTCTGCCTATTTGGGCAGTAGTTCTAACATTCCTTTTAGCTGTAGAACCTCTGAAGTGGGATAGAATGCAGACAAACAAAGAAACAAGCCCAGAGCTGCCCTGGCTGGAGCTAACGGGGCCAGTCCCAGTCCCATTAACTTCCCCCCCCCACTTCATCCCCCCCCCCCCCACTTGCTTCCAGAAGGTCTGAGACACCTTCACAGGACACTTAGAGCTCAGTGTGAAAACTGTCACAGAAGGGATGCAGGGACACAAACAGAACATGAAACACTCTGTGATCTTTCCAGGTAGTTAGGGCCCAGATACCACTGTCTTTGCCTGGTTGGGAGAAAGGGGTTCTGTGGGACCTTTGGTTTTTATTCTCCAGGATGGAAGTGGGCATTAATTCCAAGAGCAAGCAATGGAGGATAACAGTGGCTTTGACCTAGGAATCTGGTTGGCAGTGCTGAGAGTTCCTGGAGGTCACCTGGTAGAAGCTCCCCAGCATGACCACTACCTGGATAAGTCACATGAAAGGTTTGTCAGGAAGTGTAATAGTACAATTCTTAATGATGTTTGGGTTTTCCTCTAGAGGACCCAGGGCAGCCTGCAGGACTGTCTGACCATGCGCTCACTCCCATACCCACACACCCACTCACTCACACATCTATGAGTGCTTCCTGTGTACCAGAGCTTGGGCTAGGTCCTGAGAATGCAAAGATTGAAAACAATTTTCCCTGGTCTTTAGGAGCCCATAGGCTAGCAGACAAACAACTACAATGTATGGCAGCCCAAACAGACTAAGTAACATCTGGGGATGTCGGGAAGGCATTGTAAAGTGTCCAACGCTATTCCCATAAGCCTCCAAACTAAAATCCATCTCCTGTCTAGACAAGTCAAGACCAACTGGCTACCAGGCGTTTTGGTTTTTCCTGGTAAGATGCATAAAGAAAATGATAGTATTTGAAGTCCTCACTGGGGTAAAGCCATCATCTGATGAATGAATAAATGGTGGGACATTTGAGTTGGATCTTGAAAGATGATTAGAGTTTACCAAGCAGAGAAATGGTAGAAGGTATTCTAGGGGGAAGAAATTGACAATTGGTCTGGGCCCACCATGATGTACTTACTCTGTGTATGCCCTTGGTAAAACGCTCCTAAACATGTCTAAAACTTGCTTTCCTTATGTGCAAAATGTTGATAATACCTATCAGAATTGTAGAGATTCACAGTGATGTTTGTAAAGTGTCTTCGCGGTCTTCACATATAAAGTTTCGTGATAAATAGCTACTGGATTTATTATTATTATTATTATTGATTATTTTGAAACAGAGTCTCACTCTGTCACCCAGGCTAGAGTGCAGTGGTGTGATCTTGGCTTACTGCAACGTTCGCCTCCTAGATTCAAGTGACCATCCTACCTCAGCCTCCCAAGTAGCTGGGATTACAGGCGTGCACCACCACCACACCTGGCTAACTTTTGTATTTTTAGTGGAGATGGAGTTCCGCCATGTTGGCCAGGCTGGTCTTGAACTCCTGACCTCAAGTGATCTGCCTGCTTTGGCCTCCCAAAGGCTGAATTGACAGTCTGAGATTACAGACGTGAGCCACCACGCCTGTCCTATTATTATTGTTTAAATGAATATGACCTTTGTTACTGGTTGCAAGACTTATTGTTGAGTTTGGTGTTGAAAACATAAGGAGAGCCATTCTTCTAACTATTCATAGCCTTGTGGTTTCTCGTCCTGACTTATTCCTGGAAGGACTGAGTGCTGTGTGATTGTGTCTGGTTCTGATCGTGAATTCACAGAATAATTCTTCTATTAATCTTTGTACTCCACATTCACTGACTCATCGGACATGAGAAAAGAAGTTCTTTATGTGGACTTGAAAGATAGGGAGGGCACACTGAAGTTCTCGCAGCTGATGCGCTGCTCTGTTCTACCGATGTGGTCTACCCTTGTGAAACTTTTCTCTTTGAATTAGACAAAGATCTCCGTTAAGAACCCACTCACACTGATCTAGGGACAGAAATCTATTCAACCTAGTGGGCATTTAAAGAAATCTTTTATAGGAACAAAATCTGCTTTGAGTGGTTAGCGCTCTGCTTTTTTGTAAAGCTAAAAAAAAAATCTGTTAATCCTAGCACTTTGGGGAAAAAAATGTATCTGTGACAAAAGCTGAAGTTTTCTTAAAACAGAAAAAAAATTATACTTGGGAGGCTGCCTCTTCTCCCAGTTTATTTCTTTAATAATAATGATAACAGGCCAGATGAGGTGGCTCATGCCTATAATCTCAGCACTTTGAGAGGCTGAGGCGGGAGGATCACAGGAGGTCAGGAGTTTCAGAGACCAGCCTGGCCAATGTGGTAAAACCCTGTCTCTACAAAAAATACAAAAATTAGCCAGGCATGGTGGCACACGCCTATAATCCCAGCTACTCAGGAGGTGGAGGCAGGAGAATCTCTTGAACCCAGGAAATGGAGGTTGCAGTGAGCCGAGATTGCACCACTACACTCCAGCCTCAGCGACAGAGCGAAACTCCATCTTAAAAACAAAACAAAACAATAATGATAACGAAAGAGCTATGGCCATTGGGCACTTATTTAAACACTATAGTAGCTCATTTAATTCAACAATAGCCTTGCCAGACTGATAGTGTTATTTGTGCTTTACAGATGAGGAATTAGAGGCTTAAAGAGGTGTAGTGCCTTGCCCAAGGTCATATAGCTAAGGAATTATGGAAGAAAACTTGAAAACCAAGCAAGTATACTTGACTGCGGAGATTTTGCTTTTAGCTAGTAGGCTTTATGGTTTCCCTTTTATATCACATTAGTATTTCTGTTTCATTAGTCTCACTATGTGTTGGAGAGAATGTGGGATGCTCAGAAAAGACTCATGAGCTATTGCAGTGAAGTTGTACCTGAAGTTTTTTACATGGCTTCTGTCTTCTTCCTCTCCTTAGCTACGGGGTGCTACTTTGGGAGTTGCTGACTGGTGAAGTGCCCTTTCGAGGCATTGATGGCTTAGCGGTCGCTTATGGAGTGGCCATGAACAAACTCGCCCTTCCTATTCCTTCTACATGCCCAGAGCCTTTTGCCAAACTCATGGAAGGTAAGTAAACCCTGGCCTGAACCAAACTGGAGACACTTTGCCTCTTATAAGCACTGGGTAGAGTTTGGCCAATTCTATGAGATCAGTTACTGAAAGAGGAGATAAAGTTTCAGTCACCTAAGGAGGAATCCTATGGGCGACTGGAAAGGCTTCTTCAAGATGACGTCCACATCCTGCTGCAAGGAGGTCACATCTCCAGGGACTGTAGAAGTGAAATTAGTAACAAAAGCCTGCTATCCAGTATTTAGCATATTATTATGTAATGCAAAATCAGAAAGTACAGTAACTTTTATGTCGGGACCTCTGAATACCTCAAGAGATGTGAAGAACATCTTTGGAGAAAGAACTCTAAAAGTCATCTAGTCAAACCCCATAATTTTGTAACTAAGGAATCTAAAGCTAAGCGAAGTTGAGTAGATAGGTGGCTGCCCCATTAGGGAGTGGCTGAGCTGGGATTAGATAGAATTCACTTTCTCTGACTCCCACTAGAATGCTTTTCATCCTCACCTCCTCATCATCCTATTGTGGGTGGGGGAAGGCTAATTCATTTATTTATGGGAAACTGAAGCCCAGGGCATCATTCCCCATTTGTCTATTCTTGAATCAGGTAGTAACATGGTAAATTGTGTTGTGGTGGTGCTTTGCATAAGAAAACTCTTTGGGCTCACTTTTCTTACCCTTAATTAACAGCCAGAATGGAATGAGTACAGAACTGCTGCATTTCATTTCCGTTTTCACTCATTATGGTTGTAATGGTGGGCAGTTTGCTTCACTTCCTGAGCCTTATTTGAGGTTACCTAAATTCTAATCTCTGTTTCTGGAAGAAGTAAGAGGTAGTTTTCTGGGAAGTAAGGCCATGTAATAGCCTAAGTCTTATATGTTTGCCTCTGACCATTCATGCTGTCTGAGTATTCACATGTTCTATTCAGACTGCTGGAATCCTGATCCCCACTCACGACCATCTTTCACGAATATCCTGGACCAGCTAACCACCATAGAGGAGTCTGGTTTCTTTGAAATGCCCAAGGACTCCTTCCACTGCCTGCAGGATGACTGGAAACACGAGATTCAGGAGATGTTTGACCAACTCAGGGCCAAAGAGAAGGTAAAAAAAAAAAAAAAAAAAAAAACGAAAAGAAAAAAGATATGCATTGAATTAGTAGACCTCACCCACTGGGACCTCTGGACCAAGTCTGACTGACCATCTTAATTCTAACATGCCCACCTTCCTGCTTGGTATCTACTTAATTATCCAAACCAGAGAAGAATGCAGTTGGGCAATTGCCAGTGGGATGTCTCACCCTGTCAGCTGGAAATATGAGAGGTTCTGGAAATGTTTCTTGATTCTACAATAGACTTCTAGAGGGAGGTTAACTTGATATAGGGATACTTCAACCTTGAGGATAGTTATCAGAACATCCTTCCAGTGTCTTTTGACATCAGAATCAGAAATAGAATATGGGCTAAAAATACCATAAATCTGAAATTGTGTGGCATTTTTTGTGTTTTTATGGAAAGTATTTTAAGCCCAAACCAACCAGGGAGTTCAGAGACTCCTAGTCTACCAGAGATCTGCCTTTTTGTTTGGTGGCCATTCCCTAAATGGCCCTTTCTGTTCCCCCTTTCTGGACTCCTTGCTGTGTCCCTAGCAGTCAGTGTACACACACAGGTGAAACCAGTTACATGCAGTTATTTTGCAATACATGCAGTTATTTTGCTTATATAGGGGCAGGGCTAAATCTAAGGGATGTAGCTAGGAGCAAGAGGGAAGTCTTTATAGATTTTGTTAATTTATTTTTTATTTTCTCACTCTGCACTATGGGAATTTGGGAAGTTAATAGCCACATGATAATAATGATAGCTAAAATTGTTTGTGGCTTTATGGTTTCCCACTTTTTCCACTAAAAAATTTGATGAGACCTTTTTGTCTGTTTTATCCAGGAGTCCTATGGCTCCTGCCATCAGTGTGTAGGCCAGGTGTTACTATTGTTTCCATCTCAGAGCTTAGGGTCAGCAACTTGCCTGAAGTAACAGAGTTAGTAAGTGGGAAAGCAGAATCTTGAATGTGGGTCTTCTGATTCCAAAAACCTATATTTTTTGTAATATTATATTGGTCTGTTCTCATGCTGCTAATAAAGACATACCCAAGACTGGTTAATTTATAAAGGAAAGAGGTTTAATCAACTCACAGTTCCACAGGGCTGGAGAGGCCTCAGGAAACTTACAATCATGGTGGCAAACAGGTCCTTCTTCACATGGTGGCAGGAAGAAGAATAAGTGCCCAGCAAAGAGAGAAGCCCCTTATAAAACCATCAGATCTCGTGAGAACTAACTCATTATCACGAGAACAGGATAGGGGAACCACCCCCATGATTCAATTATCTCCGCCTGGTCCCTCCCATGACCCATGGGGATTATGGAAACTACAATTCAGGATGAGATTTAGGTGAGGATACAGCCAAACCTTATCAATGTCATTTTTGTTCTACACAAATGACTTACAAATAATTTCTGGAGCTGATCTGAAGATATTAAACTCTTTTTATGGAACATAGCAATTCTGAACATACTACTGTTTGCCAAGTCAATGAGCATTCTCTAGAAGAATGGAGTGAGCTTACAGTGACTCTTTAGGGACCCCGGTGGGTGGACCTGCACTGACTGTTGAGCAGAGTGATTACAAAAGACTGTTCCTCTCCCTAAATACTGTTCCAGCTAGAAGAATCCCAAGAGTTGCTGGCCTTTTTTTTTTTTTTATTGCTGCATCACTGACCCTTGGCCCTTGGTTACTTTCTTTTAATTGATGAAATTATAAGGGTACCAACCAGTCAGAAAAATGAAGGTTGGATTTTGTCAGTAAGTAGTTACTAGGAAATCAAACTCATTCTTATGATAGCTAACATTTGTAGAGCATGTGCTATGTGCCATATTCATGAATTATCGTATTTAATGAGATAATAATTGTCTGTGTCAATGATGTCAGTGCTGTTAACTCCATATTGCATGTGATGCCCATATTAACTTGTTCAAGGCCACACAGTTAATGGTGGTGAAGCTGGGACCTGAATAGGCAGTTTGTTCCAGAGTTCTTTCTCTTAGCCACCATGCTATGATGTCTGTCTGTTATAAGGCTTGTTGTTTGGTAAGTGAGAGTAAGATGTGCTTTCTCTCTGGAGAGATTCTTCTTAACTCATTCTGTTGTGGAAGATGTGATTTGCAAACTGTGCAACACAAATAGGTGATACACAAGTAGGAGATTCAACATGTTTAAGGGTCCTCCAGGTGAATGGTGTCATAGGTGTATATTCCCCAAATATCCTGATTTACCCTATAATTCAGCTAATTCCTCAAGTTGGATCAACCTACCGCTTCTAAGTATTATTGTGAGAATGCATTGGTGTCATCTGGGGTTTGTGTTCCATTAAAGAGAGAGGCTTAGAGCCAAACCATTCCTTAGACAAGAGCATGGAGGAGACGAGGACTTAGGAAGCTTGAAATTCGCTTTGACTTTTAAACTTTTACACTTAACAGCAAAATCAACCAATCAGGAGTATTTTTTCGGCATCTTCCATGAATTTTTCTTTTCTTGGTAATGAAAACAAAATCACAAGACAGAGAAACAAAGATTTGGAGGGTGCACAGCAATTAATTTGAGGTTTATTTCATCAAGGAAGAAGTAGTTCAAGTTCAACTCTCAGGAACTTGTGATAAATATATGTTCCCATAAAGGATTTCATTCATAAAATTGCACTCTATCTCCTATTATCATTTCTCTTCATTCATTTATTGACTCAGTAGTAATTCAACCACTGAGCACCTACCACATGCTAGACGCTTTTCAATGTGCTAATTCTTTTGTCATTTCTTTTCTATTCCTTTTTTGTTGTTGTTTTGAGACAAAGTCTTGCTCTGTCACCCAGGCTGGAGTGCAGTGGCACGATCTCGGCTCACTGCAACCTCTGCCTCCCAGGTTCAAGCAATTCTCCGCCTCAGCCTCCCAAGTAGCTGGGATTACAGGTACACGTCACCATGCCCAGCTGATTTTTGTGTTTTTAGTAGACAGGGTTTCACTATGGTGGCCAGGCTGGTCTCAAATTCCCAATCTCAGGTGATCCACCCGCCTCGGCCTCCCAAAGTGCTGGGGTTACAGGCCTCCCAAAGTGCTGGGATCACTTTTATGGCTAAGTTGACGTTCTCCTGGGGATGGAAGACAAGCTGAATGAAGAGTTTGTAGCATCAGAATATGATATTCATTTCTTGATCTCTTTCCTCTCTTCTACTGTTTACCTCCTGCTCAGCTTCCCCAGCATGGGTTCACATGCCTTTTTTCTAGCTCTAGGTTCTCTTTCTACACTATTTTGTTTTAATCCAGAATGGTTACTTATAGTGAGTATTTCATTGAGAAATTAGGTTTCAACCACAGAAGTGTTGCTGTGGCTCCTTTATTGAAGAAATATCCTGCTTTTTCAGACATGGCTCTTTCCAGGTTCTACCCCACACTCCACTTTAATGCAAGGCCCAGGGTAACCAGCATTAACAGTTTTAATTGTAGGTTTAAAATTTTTGTAGACATGTTTTGTTTTCTTTCCTGTTTTCTCTCCTGTTTCCTGATTCGATATCCCCTCCCCTCTTTCCAGAAATTCAGTGCTGGGCTCACTTCTGAACTCATGAGGAAGGAGAAAAGGGAGGTAGGGAAGAGGTTCTGCCATCTGATGTGGCTCCCGCCTTTGTTCTCAGCGCAGGACAAAAGGGACCATTCTTGGGTCACAAGATGAAATTCCAAATGGGACTTTGTCCCACTTTCACCCTCCAGCTTTCTGGCTTCAGCTCTCCCCCTAGCAGTGTGACTGACTGTCCTTCAGACTTGCAGGGGCACAGCCTGCTCTGCGGTGGCATCTCCTGTGCTCATTGAACAGTTCATTTCAGTGGAGTGTGTAGAGCAGCAGCCAAATTTGGTTCTAGAGCAAGTACCTGAAAAAGACCTCAGGAAATGTTCTCTTTTTTCCTTGCTATGCTTTCATGATTCTTCCAGAGCAAATCATTGTCCTTTAAGATAAGGTGAAAGTTGAAACCACATACCTCAGTGGATTCATTCCTCAAGTGAACATAAAGATTCAGAGGACATGCCTCACATAGCTTTTGAGCAGCCACCCTGGAAATATATTTTTATTTGATTGTTAGGTGTTACCTGGAGGATGATTTATGTACCGTGGACACATTTTAAGCTGGATTAAGTTGGCTCTGGTATAAAAAACATCTTTTTGTTTGTTTTTTGTTTTATTATTTTAAATTATACTTTAAATTCTGGGGTACATGTGCAGAATGTGCAGTTTTGTTACATAGGTATACATGTGCCATGTGGTTAACTGCACCCCATCAACCCGTTGCCTACATTAGGTATTTTTCCTAATGCTCTTCCTCCCTTAGCCCCCCACCCCCCACAGGGTGTGTGACGTTCACCTCCCTGTATCCATGTGTTCTCATTGTTCAACTCCCACTTAGAGTGAGAACATGTGGTGTTTGGTTTTCTGTTCTTGTGTTAGTTTGCTGAGAAGGATAGTTTCCAGCTTCATCCATGTCCCTACAAAGGACATGAACTCATCCTTTTTTATGGCTGCATAGTATCATGGTGTATATGTGCCACATTTTCTTTATCCAGTCTATCATTGATGGACATTTGGGTTGGTTCCAAGTCTTTGCTATTGTGAATAGTGCCACAATAAACATACGTGTGCACGTGTCTTTATAGTAGAATGATTTATAATCCTTTGGGTATATACCCAGTAATGGGATTGCTGGGTCAAATGGTATTTCTAGTTCTAGATCCTTGAGGAATTGCCACACTGTCTTCCACAATGGTTGAACTAATTTATACTCCTACCAACAGTGTAAAAGCTTTCCTATTTCTCCACATCCTCTCCAGCATCTGTTGTTTTCTGACTTTTTACTGATCACCATTCTAACTGATGTGAGATAGTATCTCATTGTGGTTTTGACTTGCAATTCTCTAGTGGCCAGTGATGATGAGCTTTCTTTCATATGTTTGTTGGCTGCATAAATGTCTTCTTTTGAGAAGTGTCTGTTCATATCCTTCACCCACTTTTTGATGGGGTTTTTTTCATGTAAATTTGTTTAAGTTCTTTGTAGATTCTGGATATTAGCCCTTTGTCAGATGGATGGATTGCAAAGTTTTCTCCCATTCTGTAGGTTGCCTCTTTACTCTGATGATAGTTTCTTTTGCTGTGCAGAAGCTCTGTAGTTTAATTAGATCCCATTTGTCAATTTTGGCTTTTGTTGCCATTGCCTCTGGTGAAAAAACATCTTTTATATAATAGAAAAAATTTGGCTGGGCGCAGTGGCTCACGCCTGTAATCCTAGCACTTTGAGAGGCTGAGGCAGATGGATCACTTGATGCCAGGAGGGGAAGGGGACCAACATGGTAAAACCTAATCTCTACTAAAAATACAAAAAAATTAGCTAGGTTTGGTGGCGCATGCCTATAATCCCAGCTACTCTGGTGACTGAGACATGAAAATCACTTGAACCAGGGATGCAGAGGTTGCAGTGGGCTGAGATCGTACCACTGCACTCCAGCCTGGGTGACAGAATGAGATTCTGTCTCAAAAAATAGAAAGTAAAGTAGAACCAAGTCTGTAAATAAATACATGATTATATTTTCTAGTCAAACCTATATATATATATATATATGTGTGTATATATATATATATATATATATATATGTGTGTATATATATATATATAATCTCAGGCAATTTTAATGAAGAAGAAAGGAGCAACTAGAACTCTTAGCCCCCATCTCTAGGGCTTGGCCTGTGGCTTTAGCTTCTCTGGCTGTCCCCTCAGTATGGCTGTTCTGAGCCTTCCTTTCCCCACCATTCAAGGTGGTCTGATGTTCATTTACCAGCTATCTAATCCTCTCTCTTCACTGAGCATCATAGGAGAACTCTCCAGGTCACCATGAGCCCTCTGAGGGCTCTCAGGCCTCACCCCAGAGCCCCTCTGCACTAAGCACCCCAGTCTTTTCTCTGATGGTTCTGCTCTTCCTGCAGGAACTTCGCACATGGGAGGAGGAGCTGACACGGGCTGCGCTGCAGCAGAAGAACCAGGAGGAACTGCTGCGGCGTCGGGAGCAAGAGCTGGCGGAGCGGGAGATTGACATCCTGGAACGGGAGCTCAACATCATCATCCACCAGCTGTGCCAGGAGAAGCCCCGAGTGAAGAAACGCAAGGGCAAGTTCAGGAAGAGCCGGCTGAAGCTCAAGGATGGCAACCGCATCAGCCTCCCTTCCGGTCAGTGGCCGGGGACCGGCTGGGAAGGGGGAGCAGGGCAAGCAGCTGGTGTGGCAGAGGGTTTATGGGAGCCGGGGACTGAGCTTGGAAACATGACACCCTGGGGCTCAAACTCCAGCCTGTTTGAAATGGGCCATTCTGTTCAGTGGAAAGACTGGCATGCTGAAAATCTACCCGACTCCAGGGAAATTGTTGCACGTGAGTGAACACAGAATATGAAGTAAGGACAACCTGGCAAGGTCCAGGCTGCTAGAAGCCTGGTGGCTCACAGGGGCACATCTCACTTTAGGCAAACCTGGAGAAGGAAGCATGAAGTTGGGGGAAAACATTCCAGGGTGTGCATATGTGAGGCATGAGAAGTTTTGGCTCTGCAAAATAACTTGTCTCAAGGTTTCTTTTTTTTTGTTTTTTGAGACAGAGTTTTGCTTTTGTTGCCCAGGCTGGAGTGCAATGGTGTGATCTCGGCTCACTGCAACCTCCACCTCCCCGGTTCAAGTGATTCTGCTGCCCCAGGCTCGTGAGTAGCTGGGATTGCAGGCGCGTGCCACCACGCCCGGCTGATTTTTGTATTTCACCATGTTGGCCAGGCTGGTCTCAAACTCCTGACCTCAAGTGATCCACCCACCTTGGCCTCCTAAAGTGCTGGGATTACAGGTGTGAGCCACCACACCTGGCTGAGGTTTCTTTAATTAGTCCTCTGAGTACAGTTGAGATTAGGTTTAATGTATGGTAATTTACCTGATAAGATTTACATGTGACCTTTCAGACAGATACATCAGTTGAACAGAGGTGCATTTTTTGTACTTCAGCCTTGGGGAAAATATAAAGAAATATGAAACTATGAATTAGAATCTTTGTGGTGTATAATATATCCATGGAGGGAGCTGAATGCTAAAATGTGTGTTGATGTAGATAAAGGTATTCACTGTGTTCTAAGTCTATAAGGCCCTAGAAAGCAGGCTTATTAGAAGTGTAAGGAACAAGCTGGGCACAATGGCTCACGCCTATAATCCCAGTACTTTGGGAGGCCGAGGCTGGTGGATCAACTAAGGCCAGGAGTTTGAGACCAGCCTGACTAACATGGAGATACCCTGTCTCTACTAAAAGTATAAAATTAGCCAGGCATGGTGGTGCATGCCTGTAATCCCAGCTACTCAGGAGGCTGAGGCAGGAGAATTGCTTGAACCCAGGAGGTGGAGGTTGTGGTGAGCTGAGATTGCGCCCTTACATTCCAGCCTGGGCAACAAGAGTGAAACGGCGTCTCAAAAAAAAAGTGTAAGGAACAAAGAAAGAATGGTCTAATAGGGGCAGGAGTAGATGATGTTAAGCACTAGAATGGTGGCTTGATTAAGTACAGATAAGGGAACTCAGCAAGCCATGTTTCCTTGCTGCACATTTGTTTTTCCTTTTCAGACAGCATGGAGTCTTTAAGCACCCCTTGAGCATCTAGCATGTGCCAGCATATTGTTGCATGCTGGGATGCAGATAGAAAAGCTGTAGTTCCCACCTGCAGGGAGATCACAGTCTAATGGGGAGACATAGGTGCAAGCAAGCAGCTGTTTATTATACCTCTTTGATAGATGAGGAGACTGAAACTGAGAAATTCAGTGCTGTAAGTTTTACATTCTTTATGCTGTACTGTAACTTCCTTTGGAATGTGTCTGAATTGGAGCCATTTGCTCCCTCTCCCTCACTGCCCTAGGTTCCCACAAGGGCTAGTCGTTGAAACCCTGCTCTGCCTGCAGTTAGTGAGAAGAATCAGTGTCCCTGCTTCAGTCTCTGAGAAAAAAGGACCAAATCTATCTGATAATAGATTATGTGAAACCAATAATTTTAAGTTAAATTTCCTAGAATAATCAACAATATCTCATGAGCTAAACAGCTATTCTTAATACATAATTGCTCAAACTATATTCGTTATATGGACAACTTTATGAAGCTCACTAATGAAGTTCCTTGCACAGTGAATTTCCCATCTTTTTATACGTTCATCTCCCCATGTCCCTTGGGAAAAAGAGATGATTCTAAAAGAGAACATTTCCCAGGTGAACAAAGAGCTTTTCAGGAAACTGGGGCCTGTCCCTCGAGGATGCTGAGAAATGTCAGATTTCTTATATGAATTTGATTATGGGAAATGTTAATGCATACATGTGTTTGTCTTTCCCCAAGCAGATTTCCAGCACAAGTTCACGGTGCAGGCCTCCCCCACCATGGATAAAAGGAAGAGTCTTATCAACAGCCGCTCAAGTCCTCCTGCAAGCCCCACCATCATTCCTCGTCTTCGAGCCATCCAGTGTGAGACTGTTTCCCAAATTAGCTGGGGCCAGAACACACCAGGGGCACCTGTCCCCTGCTCTGTCCAGCCACCGACTGGTCCAGGCTTGCTCCATCCATAACTTCTGCCACCTCTCCTCGACAATGTGTATATACATGCACATATGTACGCAAACCCTTAGCCCTCTCCCTTGTCTCTCTCCATTAACCTTACTACTGCCCCCTCTACCTTTTAGTCACATATCAGCAAAGGGGTTCGTGGTACTAATGGGATCTTCAGTGGTTCGCAAAGCAATTTGAAAACTGGTGTGTGATGTAGATACAGGTTACTACCTGGCCTGAGAACCTCGCACACTCTTTGCCATATTTGGGGCATTGTTGTTTTTCTTTCGTCCACGCGTCCCAAGGAAGGGTTTTTTTTCAAAGTATAGGTCCTAAAGAAACTTGCCATATACTTTATAATAAGCCAAATCTGGACCGGTTTTATCTTTGCTGCAGTATTTGCTTTAAAAAATATACTCACACGTACATATAAGTGTGTGTGTGAATATACACCTATATGTGAATGAATTAGTTTCCCTGATTTAAAGACAGAGAGATTTTATTTAAAAATCCAAGATTTCGGCCGGGCGTGGTGACTCATGTCTGTAATCCCAGCACTTTGGGAGGCGGAAGCAGGCAGATCATGAGGTCAGGAGATGGAGACCATCCTGACCAACATGCTGAAACCCCACCTCTACTAAAAATAAAAAAAAAAAAAAAATAGCTGGGTGTGGTGGCACCCGCCTGTAGTCCCAGCTACTCGGGAGGCTGAGGCAGGAGAATCGCTTGAACCTGGGAGGCAGAGGTTGCAGTGAGCCAAGATTGCACCACTGCATTCCAGCATGGGTAAGACTCCGTCTCAAAAAAAAAAAAAAAAAAAAGAGAAAGATTTCTAGCTTGAAAAATGAAGTGAAATCAGTGGGTTTCTTTTTTCATGTGGCTACAGTTGGCTGGCACTAATAGCAGCTTCCATATACTCCATATTTTGCCTCAGCCCCTTCAACAACTTGTTTTTTGGTAACTAGTTCACTTCGCTCATTTATGATATAAACACAATCCCTGGGGCATTTGGGTCTCAACCCTTGCTCCGAGGTATTCATGTCAGAAAAATATTCCTACTCTCTTATCTGTCTTTCTCTAGGCCTGTTCCTTCCCCCTCTCCTACTCCTGACTTCCTTTTCCATAACCTTGAACTCCTCATTTTCTTCCTTTCCAGCCCTTTCTTTTCAAGATTTCTGCATTTCCATGCCTTCCTTACCCCTTGTCTTTTTTTCCCCCCTCACCTGCCTCCTTATTTGCTCACTACCCAATCCCACCCAACAAAACAAGTTAAGTCAGATCTGTTTGGAACTCTGATGTCTGGCTGGCCTGAGCTCTAGCTTTACATTGGATTTGTGAAAATTGAAGAAGTGTTTCCACGTTTAGTACTTTGAGAGAGCTAAATGATTGGTGGCTGAGAACTCCATTACTTTCCTGGAAGGGTCCACTTGGGCACAGAGTTTTTGATAAGGTCTAACTTCCTTGCAGCTCCAAATGTATGTGTGTGTGTCTGGCGGTGTAGAGGCTAGTTTGGGGGAGCCCTGTCTGTCCATGTTCTAGATCCTGTCCAACCCTTGTTATTCACAGTGACACCAGGTGAAAGCAGCAAAACTTGGGGCAGGAGCTCAGTCGTCCCAAAGGAGGAAGGGGAGGAGGAGGAGAAGAGGGCCCCAAAGAAGAAGGGGCGAACGTGGGGGCCAGGGACGCTTGGTCAGAAGGAGCTTGCCTCGGGAGATGAAGGGTAAGTGCCAGATGACATGAAATTCTTTCTCACTTGAAGATGGATGCACCATTTAAACATGGGATATGAAATACCTTTTTTTCTCTGTCGTGTGTTTGATTGCTTTCTGAGAAATTGCAAGCTTCTTGATCTTTACAACAGTTTTTCGACCTCCATGTTCCTGGAACCTCCTAGGACAGACATGGAAAACTTTTTCCATAAAGAGCCAGATAATACATATTTTAGTGATTCCTATGGCTCTTGAGCTCCACTGTTAGAACATAGAAGCTGCCAGAGACCATGGACGACATGTAAATGAGCGAACGTGACTGTGTTCCAGTAAAACCTTATAAAAGCAAGTGGCAGGCAGGGTTTAACCCACCAGTTATAGTTTGCCAACCCCTGAAGGCATTCTTCTCAGAGTAGCAAGTAGCCCAAGCATTAACCAAATGGAAAAAGTTCTGCCAGACTGTTCTGCTTATACCTGGCTCTTCGTCCTTAAAGCATTCATGCAGAGGAAAGAGAAGAAAGAGCAGAGGTTAACAGGACTCTGTTGCCTAGAGGTTCATCCTGAAGCAGGGGCAGGCAGAATAACCCAGCCCTGGTAGTGCAGTTTTATACAACTCCAGGGCCACTAGAACTTCTTTCACATCTCACCCCATAGCCATGCTGCCATGTATGATGGCCTCCTCTGGGCAGGGCACAAGGGGGCTGAGAGCCTTGAGTGTGCTTGTATTCTTACTCATGGGCTTGAGGCCTGGGGTTCAAATTCTCCCCTGAGCCTAGGTTCTTCCCAGGCCAGGCACTCACAGCGTAGTAGTGAAGATCTTTGACTTTGGCACCAAACTGCCTGGGCACGAACCCTGGCACCACCACACCTAGCTGTGTAACCTTATGTTTTCTCATTTATAAATGGGATCAGGCTTACAAGTGCCCTGAACCTGCAAATGGCCTTGGTAATCCTTTAAATACTAAGATTCCATGTCCAAAATCTATGATTTTCCCATGTCAGATCTGAGCTGAAGGTAAAAATCACAGTTTGATTCATAAAGGATTGACTCTCTGAGGCTAGGCTTTGGAAATCACCAGATACCTTTGAGCAGAAAGTTTAGATATGTAGCGCAAACTACCTCAGCTAGGTAAGAAGCCAGCGATGGAATCCTTGGGGGATGGCAGATTCTTCTACTAAGTTTTGTAGGGGCGAGAGCTCTCCAGTTTGTCCTTTGAGCTCTCAGCTAGAGTAGGGTTGAACTGGTACTGAGAAACTCAGTCATCCTGAGTCTCTTGATATTTCTTGCCATTAATGTGATTCCAGATAGAGTTTACCAGACTGGCTATGGATTTTAGTAGTTCCTATGGTTCTGCTTCATTTAAAGAATTTTTTTTGGTCTTGGTAGTAAACTAACTTTATTTCACATTGCAAAATATTAACTTTGGAATTTTCTTCTTCCTCTCAAACTTTTGAAGGAATTAAAAAATACATGACTGAATTTTTTCATGATTCTCAGTTCCTATTGAAGGAATAAAAGTATATTCTATCCAGGCTTGAGTGAAGACCTCTTTAATGTCAGAAATTTTGAGAACTTCTATGTGATAATATTTCTGGGTTTAGTACCTTTTAACTAAAGAAAACGTGATGAACAAAAGCCATTTCGAATTCAGTAATGTTAAGTGAGTTTTGCATCGTCATCCTTTTAAAAAATAATACGTATTTGTCCAAAACATGCATACCTCTCTATAGACTGGGTATCTATGGATTCACAGGCCCCCTGCAACTGTGCTGCAGGTGCCCAGGGATCTTTGTCCTGGGCCTGTGGTGGCTTAAACAGGATCATCTTGTTAAGATTCTTTCATGGTGTGGACTTTGCGGCTGCACAGTGGGAAGGCAGCTGGCGATGTAGTGTGAGTCCATCTTTGATGTGGGAGAGGCTGAGCTGGATGTGCCCTCCATTGCCTGCTACTGATTCTCTTTATTCATTGAAGATCCCCTCAGAGACGTGAGAAAGCTAATGGTTTAAGTACCCCGTCAGAATCTCCACATTTCCACTTGGGGTGAGTCTCATCTTCACCCTTTCACCAACTGTCCTGGTAACAATGTCCCTTCCATTTCCTTGTTCTCACAGCATACCCCATAGAATCAAGCCTCATTATTGCCAGGGCTGAACTGACTTTTTTGTTTTTGTTTTAAGCAGTACCATTGTGCACCTTGGGAAAATTCCTGTGTTGATCTAATTTTACCATATTCTTCACTCCACTGACCACTCCAATTAGGATACTCCTGCTTGATTTTAGAGAGGCTTAGATATGTGGCTATTTATCCTTTGGTCTTCAGCACTGGTTTTGACTTTACTAGTCTGGATTTTCCTGGATCCAGAGCTGGAAGTAATGTTACGAGAGTCTCAGTTGGAAGCCCCAGGCTGTGGGTTTGGCAGCAGGCTTATCTCTGTCTCTGTATTTTGGTTGAAACCAGTGGTGGTTGGGATGTACTTTAATTTGCTGGTATTTCTGATAGCACTTGAAACAGAATTCTGAACAGGGAAAAAGTTGATCCTCTGTCTCTCTCAAGATGGCTGGGACTTTGGGGAAAGTGGTCTTTAGTTTAATGATTCTTTCTAGCCTTAAACAAAAAAAAAAAAAAGAGCAACTCTGGTCATAATCCCAATATTTCCAGGGCAACCATATCCCACAGATTCCTCAGTCCTCCCTTTTGCTGTCCTCTAGGGAAAAGACCAGTGCTTCTAGGCCTCTGGTTCCCCCCTCCCACAAAGTGGTTGGCGGGGTGCCCAGGCTATATCCTCGGAGAGTTTCTGGCTTTCCATATGAGCTGATTACAGGGATTTGAAAGCGAGCCCCTGTCCTCTGTCTCTCCACCCCCAGACAAACCAAGGGCTCTGCTTCAGCACTGTGCTCTACCCACATAGGTCTGTCCCACAGTGCACTGGGTTGGTGCAGCTTTGTTGGTTGATCTTTCCTTTTGAAAAGGGGATGGCTTTGAAAGTTGCCTAAGCATGCCATAAAGCGTGGAAAGAGCCTGAGAAACGCTGTGTGTGGAGTAGCCTGATCCACCTCTGCTAGCTCGGCTGCCCGGTGCTTGCCTGGCTTCGCAGGTCTTTGCATCACAGTAACTGTAATGCCATGAATGTGTTGTGTCCAGTGTCTGCTTTGAGTGCTTCTCTCTTAAGATGGGCTCAGGCAAGACCCCCGCCAGCAGGGCCATCCTTATTCTTTCTGTCTGCTTGCCAGCCTGCCCACTAGTTCTTTCTACAGTTCCACAGCAGCATGTGAGGGGGGTGGGTCATGTCATTGCCCTTTTCTTCCCTGGAGCATGTGCATTTCTGTTTGTGAAGCAGGTGGGCTTGGTCAGGGTCATTGCCTGTATGTACTCCAAGGCTCTTGGGTAGAATAAAGCAGGCAGGGAGAGACATCTCCATAGCCCCATGGAGCTGAGGGTCGAGTAAGGAAGGTAACCAGTTCTGACAGTTTCCTCTTTTCGTCTGATTCAGCCTCAAGTCCCTGGTAGATGGATATAAGCAGTGGTCGTCCAGTGCCCCCAACCTGGTGAAGGGCCCGAGGAGTAGCCCGGCCCTGCCAGGGTTCACCAGCCTTATGGAGATGGGTAAGCATAGCTCCTGTCTTGGCTCTCTCCCTGCTCCCTTGGGGCATTCTTGCCGAAGCTTCTAGGACTGTTTAAGGACCCCTATCACTGCTTCATGGAGGCCATCTCCCCTTCTACTCAACTCCTGCCCCCCACCCTATCCCTTCTTAGTTTGCTCCACTCCCGTTTCATTGAGTCTCCCCAAATTATCATTTCCTCCTGCTGTTGCCATGGAGCCTGCCCTTGGAATTCTATCCCGAGGGACCAGTCATAGTCTTCTTAGGGCAGTGCAGATGGGTGAGGCATTATATCATTCATTTACCTTATCTGGATCTAGTTCCCCAGTGTGGCGAGTCCACAAAGTGGGGGATGGCAGTAAGGACACTGCAGCCTTCCTCCCAGGAAGCTTTTCCCGTGTTACCCTGTAATGACTGAATGGGGAGGTGCTTCTCCACACTGTCTCTCAGATAATGCTGTCTCTGTAGATGTCCAGGGTCGTAATACATCAGTCAACAGAGTAGATTGGCTGTCCTACACTAGGGATTCCAATCCTTAGCGGGAGACTGATCCTAAGACAAGCTGCTAGGCCATTGTCCTAGAAATCCAGAGGGCCTTTTAATTTTAAGGTACAAAAACATTGGGAATGTTTTTGTTCTAGAATGTTCAGTGTTCTAGAAACTCATACTGCACTTTGTGTTAAGGGGCCGTTATTAGTCAGGGTTCTCCAGAGGGAGAGAACCAATAGGAACCAAAAAGAAGCTTATTAGGGAGAATTGGCTCACACAATTACAAAGGCAAAGCCCCATGATAGGCCGTCTGCAAGCTGGAGAATGAGAAAAGCCTGTAGTGTGGCTCCCAGGGAAGACAGGAGAGTGGCTCAGTCCCAGTTTGAAAGCCTTAACACCAGGGAAACCAGCAGTGCAGCCCCCAGTCTGAGGCCTGAGAGCCCCCAAAAGGCCTCTGTTATAGGTCTGAGAGTCCGAAGGATGAAGAACCTGGACTCTGATTTCCAAGGGCAAGAGGAGAAAACGTGTCCCTGTCCGGAAGGGAGAAACAGAGAGAGCAAGCTAAGCAAGCTGAGCATCCCCCTTTTTCTGCCTGCTTTGTTCTAGCCTTGCTGGCAGCCAATTGGGTGGTGCCCACCGACATTGAAGGTGGGTCTTCCTCTCCCTGCCCCCGACTCCCATCTCAGTCTCCCCTGGAAACAGCCTCACAGACACCCCCAGCAGCTGTGCTTCACCAGCCATGCAAGCATCCCTCAGTCCAGTCAAGTGGATACCCAAGTCACCATCACAGGTCCCTTATGAAAGAAATGGCAAATTAGCGGATCTTTTCTTCTGCTATAAGGAAATGGGCTCTGGAATAGAGAGTGGTTTCCCTGTGTTGGGGGTTGGATAAAGCCCCCTTGGTTCAGTGTTCAATTCCATGTCCTGGTCATCATACCATTTAACCTTTGTGTCCGTGAGACTGAGACAGGAGGCCTGGGTTTAGGGGAAAGGGCCAGATTCTTATTACTGTCACCTCACTTCCATTTCCTTTTTCTCTTCCGCTCTTGTCATCTTCACAGAAGATGAGGACAGTGAAGGCCCAGGGAGTGGAGAGAGTCGCCTACAGCATTCACCCAGCCAGTCCTACCTCTGTATCCCATTCCCTCGTGGAGAGGATGGGGATGGCCCCTCCAGTGATGGAATCCATGAGGAGCCCACCCCAGTCAACTCAGCCACCAGTACCCCTCAGCTGACGCCAACCAAC
Organism: Macaca fascicularis; assembly: GCF_037993035.2. NCBI lineage: Eukaryota > Metazoa > Chordata > Mammalia > Primates > Cercopithecidae > Macaca > Macaca fascicularis. The sequence continues at coordinate 138,612,311 of NC_088381.1, read as the reverse complement.
AGCCTCAAGCGGGGCAGTGCTCACCACCGCCGCTGCGAGGTGGCTCTACTCGGCTGTGGGGCTGTTCTGGCAGCCACAGGCCTAGGGTTTGACTTGCTGGAAGCTGGCAAGTGCCAGCTGCTTCCCCTGGAGGAGCCTGAGCCACCAGCTCGGGAAGAGAAGAAAAGACGGGAGGGTCTTTTTCAGAGGTCCAGCCGTCCTCGTCGGAGCACCAGCCCCCCATCCCGAAAGCTCTTCAAGAAGGAAGAGCCCATGCTGTTGCTAGGAGACCCCGCTGCCTCCCTGACACTGCTCTCCCTCTCCTCCATCTCCGAGTGCAACTCCACACGCTCCCTGCTGCGCTCTGACAGCGATGAAATTGTCGTGTATGAGATGCCAGTCAGCCCAATTGAGGCCCCTCCCCTGACCCCTTGTACCCACAACCCCCTGGTCAATGTCCGAGTGGAGCGCTTCAAACGGGATCCTAACCAATCTCTGACTCCCACCCACGTCACCCTCACCGCCCCCTCGCAGCCCAGCAGTCACCGGCGGACTCCTTCTGATGGGGCCCTTAAGCCAGAGACTCTCCTAGCCAGCAGGAGCCCCTCCAGCAATGGGTTGAGCCCCAGTCCTGGAGCAGGTGAGTCTTCTTCCTCTTTTCTCTTTCCTTTGTGCCTCCTCAGGGAGTGAAGATGTTTGCAGGCCTCATTTTCTCTTTGCACTTCTGGACTTGCGTGAACATCATTCCTCCTCTTAGCCAATCAAGAAATACAGATTTGGCCGGGCGCGGTGGCTCACGCCTGTAATCCCAGCACTTTGGGAGGCCAAGGCGGGCGGATCACAAGGTCAGGAGATCGAGACCACGGTGAAACCCCGTCTCTACTAAAAATACAAAAAAAATTAGCCAGGCGCGGTTGTGGGCGCCTGTAGTCCCAGCTACTCGGGAGGCTGAGGCAGGAGAATGGCGTGAACCCGGGAGGCGGAGCTTGCAGTGAGCCGAGATCGCGCCACTGTACTCCAGCCTGGGCGACAGAGCGAGACTCCGTCTCAAAAAAAAAAAAAAAGAAATACAGATTTGGTATCTGGGAGGCAGCCAGGGCTGGCCGACTTCTCTCCGACCTGTGCCTCAGGGGTCTTCCCTGAGGATTGAAAGAAGACAGGCAGGTTCTAGGAAGAATCAGAAGACCTGGGACTCCTTTGGAATGTCCGGCCCTGAGTCTTAGGGTAGTTTTCGGGGCACAGGAAGGGAAGGAGTCTGGCTTCTAGTTATTCCCTGAGGAGGAGGATGCATTTTCCAGGAAGGAATCTTGCACTGCACGTGGGAGGCGTATTTTCTGCCACATAGCTGGGATTTTGCCTCTCATTATAGCATTAGTTCACACGCACTCAGAAGGCAGGCTTCCACCCATTCATCGCACCCTTCGTCACTCACCCCTGACTCATACTTGCCTCCTCAGGCATGGAGATGAGTCCAGGTAAACTGCTATCCCTGTGCATATGACTGCCCTCAACACCTGACACACCTGGGGGCACACACTCTTCCTGTCCTGTCTCTTTCCTGTCACCGTCTCTCGCTCCCTGGAAGACCTAAGTCTGACTTGGAAACAGCCTCTAATCCAATAGGGAAAGGGGGCATGGTAGTGCCCTTTCAATGAGATTTAAATGTCAACAACAATTGTATTTAAATGTTTGACGTGACCTGCCGTCCCGTTTTTTGTTATACTCAGATATGTGACCTATTTGGGAACAGAAACCCTACATTACTCACCTTTGGACTTCTGATACCTAGCTCTGTTCCTGTCACGTGTTTATTACATGAATGAACAGTAAATGAACAGACATGCCCTTAAGTCAGGAGGCAGCAAGCTTTTTTGGTGAAGGGCCAGATGGTAAATATTTTAGGCTTTGTAGGCCGTGCAGTTTGTGTTGTAACTACTCAGCTACGCTGCCGTAGTGGGAAAGCAGACACTGGATGTGGCTGTGTTTCAATAAAATTTTGTCGTATTCCTTTTTTTCTTTTTTTTGAGACAGAGTCTCACTCTGTCACCCAGGCTGGAGTGGAGTGGTGTAATTACAGCTCACTGAAGCCTCCTGGGTTCAAGTGATCCTCTTGCCTCAGCTTCCCAAGTAGCTGGGACTACAGGCATGGACCACCATGCCTGGCTAATTTCCCCAAAAAATTTTGTAGAGATGGGGTTTCATCATGTTGCCCAGCCTGGTCTTGAACTCCTGGGGTTAAGTGATCCTCCTGCCTTGTCCTCCCAAAGTGCTGGGATTATAGGCATGAGCCACTGCACTCCACCTAAAACCTTGTTTATAAACACAGGTGGCTAGCTTGTGTGTCATTTGCCAACATCTGCCTTAAGTTATTTCATTACAGATATGACCCCCATATGTCCTATTATTCTTACCAGATACAGGGATCATGGCCTTCTAGTTCACTAATGTATCCCCAGTGCCTCCCAGTAGGTGCTCCACAAACGTTTGGTGATTCATGTTCTCCTGAGTGCATAGGGATATGGTAGTGTTGTGGGAGAGTAGTGGATATCTAACCCCGAAATATGGCACATCATCTGATGCTTCTCCCTTTGTCTTTTTGACCAGGAATGTTGAAAACCCCCAGTCCCAGCCGAGACCCAGGTGAATTCCCCCGTCTCCCTGACCCCAATGTGGTCTTCCCCCCAACCCCAAGGCGCTGGAACACTCAGCAGGACTCTACCTTGGAGAGACCCAAGACCCTGGAGTTTCTGCCTCGGCCACGTCCTTCTGCCAACCGGCAACGACTGGACCCTTGGTGGTTTGTGTCCCCCAGCCATGCCCGCAGCACCTCCCCAGCCAACAGCTCTAGCACAGAGACGCCCAGCAACCTGGACTCCTGCTTCGCTAGCAGTAGCAGCACTGTAGAGGAGCGGCCTGGACTTCCAGCCCTGCTCCCCTTCCAGGCGGGGCCACTGCCCCCCACCGAGCGGACGCTCCTGGACCTGGACGCAGAGGGGCAGAGTCAGGACAGCACCGTGCCGCTGTGCAGAGCGGAACTGAACACGCACAGGCCTGCCCCTTATGAGATCCAGCAGGAGTTCTGGTCTTAACATGAAAAGGATTGGGGTGGGCAAGGGGGACAGCTGGCGGAGATGAGGGGAGCTGGCGGGCACAGCCCTTTCTCAGGGTTGGACCCCCTGAGATCCAGCCCTACTTCTTGCACTGATAATGCACTTTGAAGATGGAAGGGATGGAAACAGGGCCACTTCAGAGGGTCTCCTGCCCTGCAGGGCCTTTCTACCCATGTCCACTGGAAGGGCTGTGGCCATCAGCTCTGGCTGTATAGGGGAGGGAGGGGTGCATGCATGTCCCCCACCCTCCACAGTCTTCCTTGCCTTTAGAGTGACCCTGCAGAGTCACTCAGCCAAATCTGTCTGCTGCTCCCTCTCCTCAGCCAATTGGGTGTGCGCAGAGCTGTCCTGGGGTCCCTTTGTCAGCCCCGAGTTCAGCTTCCCAAACACCAGTATTGGATATTCTGTGATTGATTTTGCTCCTCCTCCACTGTACCCCAACACCCAGGAATGGGAATCTGGCTTGGTTCGAGATAGGAGCTTTTCTGTGTCCTAAGCCCTTTCATGCTAGCAGGAAGACTGAAAGCAAGGTGGCCCAGTGTGGGGTCATAGGGCTTGATAGACCTGGCACTACCTATCTGCACTTCCAGGTGCCCCACCTATTTATTTGAGCCCACAGGTGGAAAGGGGAACTGCCTCAGTGAGAACAGGGGGATGGGGGTGTTAGGAAAAATATAGTAAAGTTGCAGTGAAGAGGTTCATGAAGTATGTCCTTGTTCTTTTTGGAAACTCTCGGCAAAGGGCAAACCAGCAACTGTTGAGGGTACCCATCTAGCTACTTGGGGTCAGGACCTCATCAGACCAGGTTTGGATACATCATATGCTCATCCCAGGAATAGTTTCTTGGGGGACTCATTCACTGGTGCCAGTTCTAAGTCAGAAACAAAATTCCACTGTCTGTTCGTTTTGTTGTCTGAACTTTATGTGTTACTCCCTTCGTTTGGTCTTCACTCTAATCCCTGGAATTTGTGGGCTTTTGGTTATGTTTAGTTAGTAGATATCACCGCAATGCCCTAGAACAGCATATGAAGTAGAATACCATATGGCCACCTAAACACTGGGACTTGGGAATTCACTCAACTGGGCCATCCATGTTGTGATGCCCTTGAAGTAAAATGGAGCCAGCAGGAGTACCTTCTGTAAATGCATGTGGCAAAGTGCTATTTATAGGGTGCCCAGGGAGCCCCTGATGTACAATAACCTTTAGGTTCCCCATACTGGAAACTGACCAAGGCCTATGCACAGGGAGCCCCTCATGCTGGGCTCTGGACCATGAGTGGAGTAGGAAGGATAGCAGAGGCCAACCCTGACCTTTCTGGAAGTTATTTCCTTAACTTGAATGTTGAGCTTCGTCTAAAGCTTTCTCATGTATGTCTTCTCCATGCCACTACTCTGAGGCCTCCTGTGTTCTGTGTGAACAGTTGTCTTTATGTGGGAATGGCGACTTGCTTGGGAGTAGTCTCGAGGTCATTCCCCTTTTCCCTCGATACTCTCTGAATGCTGCTCCACTGTCTTTTGTCTTGGAGGTCACTCAGCAGGTTCCTTGCATTTGCTGCCTGGATGTGCAGCTGGCAACAGTGATGAGTTGGTCACTGCTCTTTCTCCATAACTAGGATAGATGTCCTGCCTTGGTGATCACTAAAGGGGTGACCTTGGTTTTCAAGTTGTTCCTTGCTTTGTGAGCCCATTAGCACTGTGGTTCAAGGGGCCCACCAAGTCTTGGACAGGAAGGCACTACTGGTTTTGTTGCCCAAGATTTTGTTATTGCTTTTCTTCTGTGTCCTCCTGTTTGTTCAGTGAAGCCAGTATGTAAGATACTGTTTTTGTCCCCATTCCCCTACTCCTGGGCTAGGAGGAAAAAATGTGAATCTTACCAGCAGTTCTAGGCAACCAAATGATTGTTCTTCATTCTTGATGGGGAGAAGTACATACGAAGTCTGTTCTGACCGGGCGCGGTGGCTCACGCCTGTAATCCCAGCACTTTGGGAGGCAGAGGCGGGTGGATCACCTGAGGTCAGAAGTTCAAGACCAGTCTGACCAACATGGAGATACCCCATCTCTACTAAAAATACAAAAAAATTACCCAAGCGTGGTGGTACATGCCTGTAATCCCAGCTACTCGGTAGGCTGAGGCAGGAGAATCGCTTGAACCTGGGAGGCAGAGGTTGCAGTGAGCCAAGATTGCGCCATTGCACTCCAGCCTGGGCAACAAAAGCGAAACTCCATCTCAAAAAAAAAGGTCTGTTCTGTGCCTTCCTTCCCCCGGGCCCTCCATCACCTCAGGCTAAGCCATGAACACATCTGTATATCCTTGGCTTCACTAAATGGCACTCTTATGGCCCTCCAAACCATGCTGCCTGTACACAGTGCTCTGTGGTATGAGGCAGAGATTTTTCCTTTGCTCATTTTTAACGTTTGCCATTGTGTTAGGTTGCGGCCATCTTTCTAGATGTAGTGTAACTGATGTAGTGTAAACTGAATGATGGTCACCTGCCATTGAGTGACAGGTTGAATGCCATCCTTACTTGTCCACTGTGGGGAAAGATAAAGGAAGGCTAGGTCTTTGCTGAGGAAATAATTGTACCTGAAAGAAGCCAAAAGCAGGGTTATCTAAAGGTGCTACTGTGAGCATCCATGAAGAAGGAACAGTTACCATCTCTCAACTCCTACACACCTGGTCTCTGATGGGCCCTGACTGCTGCACTCTCTCTGTGGGGCAAGGCTGGAGATGGGCTAAGGATCTGTATAGTAGTGGCAGGTCTCAGTGGCTTTCTCTTCACTCGGGTTCCCTTGTTCTGTGGTCCTGGTCAGGAGCAGGCCCTGAAGCTGTGAATGAAGCCACTTGAATGGCTGTAGCCGGTCCCCCTTTCCCCTGCCTTCCCTTTGCACAAAGACACATTCCTTCTACTCCTGGCAGGTGCTCAACTTCATGGAAGATGATAATAGGAGCAGTTACTGTTCTCTGCCCCTGCTCCTTGGGTTCTTCAGCTCCTTCCGCTGATTCGGATTAGCCCCTGTTGACCCCCTTGGGAATCCAGACTGCTGCCAGGAGGCTGAGTAGATACCTCAGTTATGTGTATGTTATTTCTGAGAGGCTTTGGCGGATCTTCTTCACTTGGCATCTGTGGCATCCCTAGGGTCTGGTGGTAACAATAGCCACGATGATACCTTACATTTGGACAACTCAGAACAGTGCTAACTTTTCCTCCTGACCTTTGCAAAATGACATCATTTTCCTTGTACATTTGATACACTTGCTAGTAGAGAAGGGGAAATGCTTAAAGATGAAAATTCAAATGAAGAGAAATGAAAAAGTGGCTTGGACTAATTGCTGAGTGAGGCCACCGGGCTCAGAACTGAACAAAATGCAGAATGGCTGCATTCACCATTCTGCTTTTGCTGTGTGGCCATAGGCTTGTCTCTTTAGCCCCTTTCAGATTTCCTTCCTTTAAAAGCAATCATCACATGCTTTCCTCTCAAGGGGGTTGGGTGTATGTATCAGAAGGTCAGTGAAGCTCCGTAGCTCCTTGCCAGCTCCTTCATCTCTACAGGATGAATCGCTGAGAGTGTGGCTCTCGTCACCTTTGCCTTGAGGGAACTTGCCTTTTCTTTCGTCCTCTGGCTTCTGGAAGAGGAGTGATTTGGAGGTGGCTGAGCATGACTAATGGGACCCCCCGTCAGGCCCATGCCCTTCTGCCACATTTATGTAGCACCTGGTATTGACAAGCATTCTTTCCTAATTCCCCCACTTAACTTGTTGGACGCTGTCTGCCAATGTCATCCTCACCATTTGTGTCTTACAGAGAAGGAAATGGGAGAGGGAGGTTGGTAGCAACATCGGAGTGACGGTTGGTTGTCTCTCATTTCTTGGGGTCATCAGTCTGATTTGTTTAGAACCTGGAATCATCCCAGTTCCTGGAAGAATCTTTGGAAAAGGGTCCCCTTACCCTTGGGATATGTGTCATGGTCACTAAGCCCCCTTTCCCTCAGGCTGCTGTTGCTCAGGGACACAATGAGATACCCCTAGGACATCTAGACCTGACTTTTCATGAACTCTTTTGCCTCTGTGGTCCTCACATTATAGTCCTCCCTCTCTCTTCCTTCCGTTGTGTGAAGGAGACACCTCCTGAGCAATCCTAACTCATCCAGCTCACTTTCAACAAAGCAAAGAGCAGAGGACACTGAAGACTGGATGGCTGTGAATGGCACACCTTGGGGTTGAAACCATGTTGGCAGGAACCTGGTGATCCAAGCTGCCTACTTCCTGGGTGTGTGAATTTGCACACATCTTTTCACCTCTCTGGACTTCAGAAGCCTACTGTGAACTGGGGACGATGCTATCTACTTTCCCTCCTGAAGCCCTTCTAACTTTAAAATGTATGGTCCTGGAACCATGAGTCCTGCACAGAAACTGCAGCCTTGCCAGATCACTTCCCTTGGTACAGAAAAGTGTGCGTGTGTATGAAATATATGTACGGTTTTATGTCAAAAACAGTCGAATGTCAGCTGTTACATATGGTTCACCCTAATGTACCTGCCTCTCTCTTTGGCCTTAGGTCTGAGAATGACTTGTCTTTGTCAAGGTATACTACTGTTAGAAAGACATTACCAAATGCATCTCTTCTTTCGGATCAGCATATTCCTAGATTAGGAATTCAAATTAATGAAAATTCACATGTGAAAGGAAAATCCATTGCTATTGCTGGACTTTTCCCTGGCATTGCTACCTGGGTGGGTGCTCACCACTTCAGGTGCTGATGTTGGAAGGCAGGAGGAGGAAGCTGAAATCCTGTCGATTAAGGCTAATGAACAGGGCTTAGGTGCCTAATTAGTGTGACTCAGCCCCGGACTTCTGGTTAGCTGTGCAGGCCAGGTGAGTCTCTTATGGACTTCCTCTCAGAATGCTGTTTCTCATTTTGTCCTGATGAGATATTGACAGTCATGTACACCCGCTTCCTCATCCATTTCCTGTCTTGGGCCCTGGAAGTACCATGGCCTCCGTAAGCTACCTAGGGAACCCTGGCTTTGCTCTTCAGCATTTTGGGCTCACTCCATGATCAGGAGCCAGTAGGACTGGTCCTCCCTGATTCTTACTGCCTGTGGTTCCCCATCCCCTACAGGGAGCCTGCTTTGGGCCTTGAGCTGGAAAGGGAGAAGAGCCTTGGGGTCCAGCTGGTTGTGGGAGCTGAGTTTTTCCACACCACTCTTTGTTAACCCTTGGAAACAGACCCACCTTTGCCCTAACCCATCTTCCTACCTGTCTGGTCTGACCTGCCCTCCTAGTTTTACTAGGCTGATTGGCAGGTGTGGACATTATAGGAGTCTATCGAGATAGGTGTCTAACTAGGTGTCTCAGGATTGGACAGCAGAATACAATTCCAGGGGTGCACAGACAGGCCTCTCCTACCGGGACATGAGGGATAGACGTCTGGGCTTTCTGAACCTAGAGGTCAGAGTAGTCACAAGCGGAGCCTTGGGGAGCGAGGGCCCCGGGGACGTCGTGTTCCTTGCCCTACACTCACTGAAGTCCAAGGCCAGGTTTCAGAAGTAGTGTGCTGCCCGTTCTTGAGATCCTTCACACCTGGACACCAACCCAGACAAAACCTGACTTAAAATTTTGATACTGTATTCATCGTGGAATTTTTCAGTAACTCTGATTTTTAAAAAATATTGCATTGGAATATGATTTATCTTGATTACTGAGGTTCTTTGTTTTTTGGCGCCCCCTTAAATTTTAACCCAAGGCGAGGGCCTCACTCCACTCTAGACGCAGCCCTGCCTGCCCTCTGTGAGGGGGCTTAGGTACCACTGTGAAATAGGTTTTATGTTTTTTTTCTTGCCCTTCCCCTCAAGTCCTGAGTGAGGCAGCAGCTCTCTGGGGGGTGCTCCCATTTAAATAGGAGTGTGTAGACTTACAGCAATGAAACATCTAGGAGCTTTTAACTTTGGATCTACACCTGGGTGTGACAGTTCCTTGGTGTTCTCTGGCTGCCTTTCTGGCTGTCTGCAGCCCTGAGGGCACTTGTGTGTGTGTATGTTCCCTGGAGAAGGGAAGTGATTACGGCAGAGAGGCTCCTTTAGATTCTCAAACCTCTTTGGAACATGTTTGAATTCCAGAAGTGAATGAACTTCATTCATTCTCTCCTCCAGATTTCAGAAGGGACTGAAGTGAATGGAGGCTTTTTCACTCCCTGGCATGCCAAGAGCCACGATCCCTAGCTCTGTGCCTGCCCAGTGAGTCTTCAGAATTGGCCATCGCATCCTCTGCTAGTATCATTTCCACCACCCTCCTCATCTTCTGTCGTCTTTATTTCATTCTTATCGTTTATCTCTACCTCCAGTTCAGATGCCATGCTGGCTGTGGCTGTTCATCACCATCAGACTGAGACGTAGATGTATCCCGGCCTGCTTATGAAGACTGATAATACATGATAATGTTTTTCCATGTGGAGGGGTGGTGCTGTCCTAGTGATTCACATATATGTGTAATTTTTGACTCCTTACAATAATTCTGGGATGTGGGTGTTACCCCCATCTAAGGATGTGGAAACCAAGGCTCTGATGACTCTGTAATTTGCCCAGGGTCACACTGCTAGGAAGCAAGTTGCTAATCTGCTGGGTTGCAAAGTCACCTGTCTTTTTCCTCTGAGCACATTTCTAAGCCACTGCTTAGAAGCTCTTGAGATAAAGTTGGCCTAGCTCAGGTCCACCTAGGTTTTGAGATTGCCCTTTGCCCAAGGAGGAGCTGTGTCCTTGGCTCGCCTGTCATCTGCCTGTGACCGGACTTGCACCCTCACAGGTCTCAGCTGACATCCTCAATGCTGCTGGCTGCCTTCCTCTCCCTGTTTCCTCTCCATGACTCCAGGGGTTTGAAGCACACAAGAGCTGGACGTGTCAATTCTGTAGCTCTTCTCCCAACACCACTGAAGGCCATGAGCCTCTCTCCTCTGTTTCCAGCCCGCAGGTGCCCTGTTGCTGCTCTTCATTCCAGCTTCTCCTCACTTTTCTGTCAGTCTCTGAAGCTTGGAAGCCTTACTATAGCTTGTGTCTCCTCCCTGGGCACTTGAGGTCAGGCTTTTGCCTCTTTGTCGCATTGAGCCACATGCCCTTGATACGCAGTTGTAGCAAAGAAGGGAGGTGATGAACTTGCTTACTTTCTTCTCTGATGTCCCTCCCTGCGCATCCTGCACATTCGCCCACAACCACTCCCCACCGAAACCCAGATATGTTATAGTCTAAGGCTTTTAGAGGATTAAGGAAAGGAGTTGGAGGTGGGTTTTACTTAGTTCACAGAAAAGCTTTCTTTGGGATTTTTCCTCCCCCTTAGGGCTTTTAAGTCTAGGTGAAGTGAAAGTTCACGTATGTGTTTGTTTGGTTCCTCTGTAATTAGCTACTAGTTTTTATCCCTAGACCTTCTCTGCTCCAATGTCTTGTCCATGTGTCCTGACCCTGTGTCCTTGAATTCCCACTTTGCTTTGGGATTTAAGTTATTGTATGTTGTCAACAATATTTAAAGATGAAAAAGTTCTGAAGGAAACTTATCAGGTTCTTTCCTTTGGCTTTTTTTTTCTTTCGAGGTACTGTAAATTGTTAACTAGGGATGCCAAGCAGGCTTGGTTCAATGGCTAAACCTCTTATTGTATTACAGTGTAATGCTGATCTCAGCCTGGTCTCAACGCCAGAGCACACAGAGACTTGAATAAAACTGTTATAACGATTACCTCTGGTTTGTTGTGGTTCTTTGTAAACGCATCCTTTCCTGTTTTGTTTTGTTTTTTGGAGACGGAGTCTCTCTCTGTTGCCCAGGTTGGAGTGCAGTGGTGCTATCTCAGCTCACCGCAACCTCCACCTCCCAGGTTCCAGCAGTTATCCTGCCTCAGCCTCTCAAGTAGCTGGGATTACAGGCACCCACCACCACGACCACCTAATTTTTTGTATTTTTAATAGAGATGGAGTTTCATCATGTTGGCCAGGCTGGTCTTGATCTCCTGACCTCAGGTGATCCACCCGCCTTGGCCTCCCAAAATGCTGGGATTATAGGCGTGAACCACTGCGCCCAGCCTCTTTTTTCTTTCTAATTAAACTGAATGCTTAAGGAACTGGGCTGTTTCCAGGGAGTTTTCATAGGGAAAAAAATAATTGGAGAAAGATGGAAATGCTGCAGAAAAGAGGAGGTGGGTGAGAAGCCTCTCTGAGAGTCTAAGAGCCTCCAGCAGGATCATGGGGGCCTTTGTGAATGACACTGCCGAACGGTGCAGTCTCTGCTCACAGTTGACTTTCCAATAGCTCGTGGATTTTGGCTTTCAGAGCTGCTTGTGAGTATGGGCTGTCTCCTACTCCCTACCCCTAACCATGCTGACGTTCCTGGTGAAGTTGTGAATGGAGCTAAGAGGACAAACACATGGAGTTGTAGACATGTGAATAAGACTTGCTGGCTGTGGGTCACAGATTCCTTGTGGCTCTGATGCTCTTAATGGCACTTGTCAGCTGTGTGACCTTGGCAAGGCACTTAACCTCTCTGGTCCTCTTCTGGAGCAAGCTGATCACAAAGCAGCCTTTGTGCTCTCACTTTCCATGATTTTGTGTTAGGTGGGGATGAGGATGAAAGCAGACAGGATGAATCTTGTTTGAGGCCATGCTTCACTGCTTGAATCCTCTATTTCATCACTCAGCTGCAGGTGGAAAAAATGAGTTCTGAACTTAGTCAGATACCCTCATGCGTGAATATAACCTTTCGTTTCTCCCTGACCTCTTTGCCCTATTCTCTGACACCTGGGGAGGGGTGACTCTGAGGTGGGGTTGTGTGCTCGATGCTTGGATTGTGAGGGCAAGGCTGACCTTTTGCTGAGCCTTGAAGTTAGTTTGACCAGGATCCAGAAAACCTTTGTAGAGCCAACTGGGCAAAGATGAAAAATTGACCAATCTCCTTGCTGGTGCCATATGGAAAGGTGCCATACTGTTTTTGTTTTGTTTTGTTGAGACAGAGTCTTGCTGTGTCACCCAGGCTGGAATGCAGTGGTGCGATCTCAGCTCTCTGCAACCTCTGCCTCCTGGGTTCAAGTGATTCTCCTGCCTCAGCCTCCCCAGTAGCTGGGACTACAGGCACATGCCACCATGCCCAGCTAATTTAGTATTTTTAGTAGAGATGGAGTTTTGCCATGTTGGCCAGGCTGGTCTCAAACTCCTGATCTCAGGTGATCTCCCCACCTCGGCCTCCCAAAGTGCTGGGATTTCAGACATGAGCTAGGTCACCTGGCCAGGCACCATATACTGTTAATATGTATACAAATTGCTACATGTTTCTGGAAAGCAGCTTGGCCATATGGTATTAAGAACTACAACACAGGCCTAGTCATTCCATTACTGCTCTATAGTAATAAAAACTAGTTCAATGTGTCAACCGTTGCACTAAGACCTAACCTATGTTATCTCATTTACAATATTTCAACGTCTTTATGAGTAGGTCCATTATTATCTCCATTTTACATTGAAGAAAGTGAGGGCCAGAGGGTCGAGTAACATGCCCGAGACCACACAACTGGCAAATAGTGGAGCTGTGACTTGTCTGATTCTGGTGTCTGCGTTTGTATCATAAGATTGAGTTGGGGTCGGGCGCGGTGGCTCATGCCTGTAATCCCAGCATTTTGGGAGGCCGAGGTGGGTGAATCACGTGAGGTCTGGAGTTCGAGACCAGCCTGACCAACATGGAGAAACCCCGTTTCTACTAAAATTACGAAATTAGCCGGTGTAATGGCACATGCTTGTAATCTCAGCTACTTGGGAGGCTGAGTGAGGCAGGAGAATCACTTGAACCAGAGGTTGCGGTGAGCCGAGATCACACTATTGCCCTCCAGCCTGAGCAACAAGAGCGAAACTCCTGTCTAAAAACAAAACAAAACAAAAAAAAAACAAAACAACTGAGTTGAATCCAGATAAAGATTTACAAGTCATCCCACGTTGTTTATAGGATCATTCAAGAGACTACAAATGACCCAAATAAGAATTTGGGTCTTCTTCCACCCTCTTCCTCACCCAACAACATGGAATCTGATACAGTGAGAGCAAGAAGGCTCTCTTCACAAACTAGAAACTGTCTAAATGCCCAACAACAGGGGGTTGCTTAAACTCTGCTTTTCAAGGCATTTATTGGGTACCTTCCTGTGCCAGGTACCAGCTGGACACTAGAGATTTGCAGCTTCTTTAGCCAGATTCTCAAAGACTATATTGTCTGGTGGGAGAGACCAAAATATGAAGAAATCTGTTTAATATAATGTAGTAAGCACCATGACGGGGTGCTAAAGGAGCACCGTGGGCTGGGTTTGGCCTGAGCTGGGGCTTCACTCCGTGGAGGAGACAGATCCTGAGCTGAGTCCTAAAGAATAAAAGATACCAAGGCAGGAGATGGCGAGATGCTCCCTCTCCTCTCAGGCAGCACAATTCTGTCTCCACCTTTTTTAAAAAAGTAAACCTTGTAATGCCTCACCCTGGGGTCCTAGCGCTAGTTTTATAATGTACCATGTGAGATATTATGTGGCCATTAGATTGTTCATGAATAGGTTATTCATTAAGTTAAATTTTTCATGAATAAGAAAATGTGAAAATGCTCATGATAAGCTAAATGATAGGATACAAAAAATTTCAAAAGCAATTTGATCCCCATTATATACAGAAAATATATTTACATTTAAAAAAATACACACCTGACAGGCACAGGAAAAAGACTGGGAGAAAGTCAGTTATCTTCGTGGGGAGGTATCATAGATGGTTTTAAAATGTTCTTTTGGAATTTATTAAACTTTAAAAAAATGAATATATGTTACTTTTCTATTCAGCAAAACAATGGCAAATGAAGTAGTTTGAGGATGCTTTCCCATGCTAACCAGGTTCCTTTGCAGGTGTTCCAGAGGCCACTGGCTTCAAGGTTGTCCCCTGCCCTGAGCAGTATAACAAGGTGATTCCAGAAGCCCTGCTTATGGAAGGTAGAACTAGGGCCAACTTCCTGTTCCCCCTCACCCCTTTCTTCATCCCTTCCTTCCAGTGGAGAGACGGTGCTGGAATGGTGAGCACATGCAGACTGCTAGCAGAATCCAGTGAGGACACATGAACAGAGAACGTTCTAAGAAGGAGGTGCTGTGGGGGTTTCCTAGGGGCACAGCTGGTTAGGGATGTCAGGTCCTGCACAGGCAAACAGCACATTCCTACAACACAAGTGCACACCCTTCTGTGAAAGGAGCTGCGCCAGGCCTGGGTCCACCACACCCTGTTTATGCGCCTGTGGAATGTGCATCATTCAAGGCTGGGGCTGATATCCTAATCCTCTGAGCCCTTGGTCCCCACCCGATCTAGTCCAACTAGCTCAAGCTGGAGAACATGTTTTGGCATAAGGGGGTGGGGTGGAGATAAGGGCGGGGGTCTGCTGCTCTATCCCCTCCTCCTCTCAGTCATTGGTCACACTGCTGCCATCCAACCAGGGGAGCCTGTTGTGGGGTCTCAGTGGGAGGCACTGGACACTTCTTTGTGATGGAAGGACAATGGGGAGGCTTGAGAAAGATCAGCCCTAGGAAATGTGCTCGTGGAACACAGGTTGGATCATGCCATGCCCAACGTCTGCAGGAAAGGATCCACATTCCTGAGCACAGCCTTAAGGACCCCACCCAATCTGACCCCAGTCTACCTTCCCATCACAATTTCCCTGTCTCCAGTCCTTCCCCATCCCTAAGATTCAACACTTCTCTGCTTCCTGAAACACTTAATTTTCCAGGAATGGAGGCCTTATGCTTGAGAGAGTATTATCCTCTTTATGAACTGTCTTTCTGACTATCTGCCCTGGTGTCTAAGAAGACTGCAACCTGTAAGTGGTCACCAAATTAAGTGGTCAAGCCAAGTGCTGTGGCTCATGCCTGTAATCCCAGCACTTTGGGAGGCAGAGGCTGGTGGATCACCTGAGGTCAGGAGTTCGAGACCAGCCTGGCAAATGTGGTGAAACCCTGTCTCTACTAAAAATACACACACACAAAAATTAGCCAGGTGTGATGGCTTGTGACTGTAGTCCCAGCTACTCGAGAGGCTTAGGCAGAAGAATTGCTTCAACCCGGGAGGCAGAGGTTGCAGTGAGCCAAGATGGCACAACTGCACGGCAGCCTGGGTGATATAGTGAGATTCTGTCTAAAAAAAAATAAATAAGTGGTCAAATGTGAGGGAAGGAGACAAGACAAGATGGGAAAGAGAAGAAAGGAATAGAGATCACATTTCATCCTCCAGAAGATGACAGTCTCCCTGGTGAGATTGAACATGCTAGGATGCAGTGGAGAAGCATACCAAGAACCACGGGACACCTGCAGATGGAGAGACGTCCTGAGGGCCATGGCTAGTGTGGAGTGGCCCGATAAAGTAGCATCAATTCCCACCTAGTTCTGTGCTTTACCCAACCTGAAAAGAAAGATCCATCCCTCTGATCCTCTGACAAATGGTTTTCGAGGGCCTACTCTGGTCCCAGTTGCAATGTAACTGGCAAATTCCAGTTCTGTGTGGGAGCAGACAGGTCAACGAGTGAGGCACTCTCATGACAGTAAGATGCAGTGGGGGATGGCGCTGTATGGAAAGGCATTCCCCATCTAAAAGCATGTCCTTAGCTAATGCTCAAACACATCATCTCTGTGTTTTAAAACCCCTGAGGGTGAATGGGACAGAAAATGACGGCCACTTTTTTGATTTTGCCATCTAGTGGGGAAAATCAGCTTACCCAGCAATGAAGGCAGTATGATCATCTATATTTCAATATCTATCTGTCTGTCTATGTCTATCTCTGTCTTTATATCTACATTTCCTATATGGAGAGACAGAGAGAGATAGGCACAAATAGGCAGACAAGAGGTGAGAAGTGATGTCCAAGTTGAGACCTGGAAGATGAAGAAGACTTAAATAGTCCTGGGAGGTGGTGTTAATGGAGAAGCCAGGTGTTGGGGGCAGCTGGGTAAAGGGGATTTTATCCTCTGCCAGCTCACTTACCTTAAATTCCTTATCTCACGGGAGCACTTGTTGTTGCAGCCTTTTCTTTGTGATAAGCACTAGTGTTAGGCAGTAACTGGTAGGCAAAAAAAGATGAATTTTTACATAGGTGGGAGATGAAGTGGGTGCTTCCAGCTGGGTCCTGCCTGTGCTATTTAGTTTGCCCTAGGGTGAGGAAAAACATGTGTAAACACTCATAGGTGGGAATTGAACAATGAGAACACTTGGATACAGGAAGAGGAACATCACACCACAGGGCCTGTCATGGGGTGGGGGCAGGGTGCTGAAGGATAGCATTAGGAGCTATACCTAATGTAAATGACGAGTTAATGGGTGCAGCACACCGACATGGCACATGTATACATATGTAACAAACCTGCACGTTGTGCACATGTACCCTAGAACTTAAAGTATAATAATTTTTAAAAATGCATTCAAAGTCCAAGATAGAACAGCAGGTTTTAGCATAACAGTACCAAAAGTTCATGGATGTGGTTTCAGATTCTTCATTCCAACTAACTTTTAAGGAGCCATAACTTGTGGAGTTTTGGAATGGTATCAAAGAAGAATACCCACAATGATCTTCAAAGGCTATTAAAATACTCATTACTTTTCCAACTATGTATCTGTGTGAGGCCAGATTTTCTTCATATGTTTCAACTAAAACAAGATATTGGAACAGATTGAACACAGAAGTAGATATGAAACTTTAGGTGTCTTTTAAGTCAGACATTAAAGAGATGTGCAAAAATGTAAAATAATGCCACTCTTCCTAAATTTGTTTTTGTTTTGGAAAATACAGATTTTTTCATTAAAATTTCATTAAAAATTCATTAAAATTTTTCATTAAAATTTCATTAAAAATAACGTAAACGTTATTTATTTTAAACATTTATTATTGTTATTTTAAAATGGATCAATAAATGTTTTCCAAAATTTTTCAGTTTCATTTTTCTTTTTTTTCTTTTTAGAGATGGAGTCTTGCTCTGTCACCCAGACTGGAGTGTAATGGCACAATATCAGCTCACTGCAACTTCTGCCTCCCAGTTCCAGCGATTCTCCTGCCTCAGTCTGCCGAGTAGCTGGGTGCCTGCCACCGCGCCTGGCTAATTTTTGTAATTTTAGTAGAGACAGGGATTCACCATGTTGGCCAGGTTGGTCTCAAACTCCTGACCTCAAGTGAACCGCCCACCTTGGCCTCCCAAAGTGTTGGGATTACAGCGTCAGCCACCATGCCCGACCAGTTTCATTTTTGAATAGGATAACTGTGATAGATATAACACATACTCAGGTGCTCTTTGGGGTCTTCGATTTTTTTTTTTTTTTTTTTCTAAATACGTTTTTAAAGGGTACTGGAACATTTGAAACACCACCAGATGGCGCTGATGAGAATAACGAACAGCTTTTGTGTGCGCGTGAGAGAAAGGGAGAGAGGGGAGAAGAGAAAGGGAGAGAGGGAAAATATAAAAGTGGGATGATAGTAGTGAGTTTTATGATACGAAATTTCCTAATAGCAGTGGTATTTGTAGTCGCTATAGGAAAAAAGTGACAGGCCTGGGAACCTAATCAATAGGTTTCTGCAATCTAAATTAGATGAGCAGATTTATGCCAAATAATATGTTGGGCCTTTTTTTTTTTTTTTTTTTTTTTACTTCCTCTAATAAAAGCTAAGCACATTCCTTGGAGGAGTTCCCTGCAGCCTCAGAAACTCAGCAGATTAAACTGAAAGGGTTCAATCTTTTCCATTTTGTGTTGCTAATAACATAACATGAATCTCTGAGACTTAGAAGTGAAATTTAGGCAGAGTCATTCCAGGAAAGAGTGCACTATAGAAACCTCACAGCCTGCAGCTTAGCCTCATGGGTTCTTGGAAGCCTTAAGTGGGGAGGAGGAAGTTGGAGTGGAGGCTGCTGAGCTGGGGACGGGAGAGGCTACCTCTGAGATAGAGTTAGCTGGGTCTCTGGGTGACAAAATTGGATAAATGGCAGAGCTTTGTGTGAGGAACTATAAACAGGCATGGGAAAACTTGGAGCCAAATTTATTTTTCTTTCAAGGGCTGTCGGAAATAGCTGACAAAGGCTAGAATTCCTTTCCAGAGCAGAAATTTTTGTTTTGTTTTTTTTTTGTTTTTTTTTTTTTGTTTTTTTGAGACGGAGTCTTGCTCTGTCGCCCAGGCTGGAGTGCAGTGGTGCGATCTCAGCTCACTGCAAGCTCGGCCTCCCGGGTTCACGCCATTCTCCTGTCTCAGCCTCCCGAGTAGCTGGGACTACAGGCATCCGCCACCACGCCCGGCTAATTTTTTTGTATTTTTAGTAGAGACGGGATTTCACCGTGTTAGCCAGGATGGTCTTGATCTCCTGAACTCATGATCCACCCGCCTCCGTCTTCCAAAGTGCTGGGATTACAGGCGTGAGCCACCGCGCCCGGGCTTAGAGCTGAAGTTTTTATTGGCAATGCTCTTTTAAGGGCCACTAATAAGAAGAAAAGCAAGAGTCTGACCTGAAGGCTGGCTTCGTAAGTGGGTTCATGAGCTGCTGAAGAAGTGGGTGCAGTGGGGTATCAACCCTCCCTCCCCTGCAGGCTGGGGGAGTACTCACATATTCACAAACACTTTTGGGGAACCCACTAAATCTGTGCTACGCACTATGCAAGTTGCTGGAGCTACAGCAGAGACTGAAATAGACATGGTCCCTACCCTCAAGAGGACTTGTTTGACAAAACAAAGTCAATACTGAAGAAATCTAAACATTTTCATGGCAATGCCCCCACCCCCCACCCTGCCCCACAATTGAGTTTTAAAGTGTTTTCCTAGTCCACTCGGCTTGTTCTCCAGTAAAACATAATCAGCGCAACTGGCCAAGTCTAATGGCAGGTTTTCCACGTGAAGATGAGAGTCAGTATGATACTGAAAGGGGCTCAGAAGGGCGGGGGTGCTGCTTCACCTTGACTGCCCTTTCTTCTTTCCTTTCCCCCTTCCTGCCCTCCTTCTTCCTACAAATATGTATCGAGCATCTGCTAAGTGGTACGCGTTGAGACAACAAAGTTGGACAAGACATACTTCGTCTCTAGCCCAGAATGTGGAGCTTACATGTATGTAAATGACAATAAGAAGAGAATTGCAAATTGTGGTTAGAGGTATGAAGAGCATAGGGGATGGGAACCAATTTGAGATAAAGATGGTCAGATAAAGTCACTACAAGAAAGTGATTTAAAGGCAGGATTTCTCAACTTTGGCACTACTGACATTTTGGGTCAGACAATTCTTTGCGGTAGGGGACTATTCTGTGCATTGCAGAATGTCCAACAGCATCCCTGGCCTCTGCCCACTGGATGCCAGTGGCACCCCCTGACTTCCATTTATGACAACCAAAAATATCTCCCAACATTGCCAAATGTCTCTTAAAGGGCAAAATTGCTGTCTTTTGAGAACCGCTAATTTAATCTGAGACTTAAAAAATGAGGAGCCCATCCAGCGAGGATTGCACTGAGGGTCTTGTAGGCCACAGTAAAGAATTTGGGGTTTATTCTAAGTAGAAGGTAATCAACATTTTCCACTGGGGTGTCATTATCTACTGTGAATTTTGAAGAGATCATTCAGGCTGCAGAGTGGAGGATGGATTAACTGGAGTTATAGAGAAAGTCACAGCAGTCATAGGTGGCTGTTGCAATTGTCCACCCAAACCCAAGAAATGATGGTGGCCTCAGCTGGGTGTTGATACTGGAGATGGGGAGAAGATTTATGTTCAACATTTTCAATGTTTCAACATTTCCAAGAACATCCAGGTCTTGCCAATGGATTTGATGTGGAGATTGCATCCCCAAGAATACCCCCCCCCCACCGTGTTCTCTTTGCTCACTGAGTTCATGGTGCTCTGTCCCCCATGATTCTGGTTGATGGTGAGTATCTCTTAAGCAATGGTTTCTGCTCATAAACCTGGAAAGGTAGAGAAGGCAGCACTGATTAATGAATGAAGGCCAATCATGGCTAGAATCCAATACTTCACTTCCAACTTTCAAAGCCACTGATGATACAATCCTCTCAGTATCCCCAATGCAGTTGAGGAATCTTGTGTTCCTCAGTAGAGATTAATGGAGGCATAGTTATCTGGAAGCTCAGAGTGGGAATAAGCAAAGCTGTTGGTTTTCTTTTTTTTTTTTTTTTTTTTTGAGACGGAGTCTCGCTTTGTCGCCCAGGCTGGAGTGCAGTGGCCGGATCTCAGCTCACTGCAAGCTCCGCCTCCCGGGTTTACGCCATTCTCCTGCCTCAGCCTCCCGAGTAGCTGGGACTACAGGCGCCCACCACCTCGCCCAGCTAGTTTTTTGTATTTTTTAGTAGAGACGGGGTTTCACCATATTAGCCAGGATGGTCTCGATCTCCTGACCTCGTGATCCGCCCGTCTCGGCCTCCCAAAGTGCTGGGATTACAGGCTTGAGCCACCGCGCCCGGCCATGCTGTTGGTTTTCATGACACTTGGCCATGGGCCTGTTGACAGAAGCTGGAGGGTAACTGACAGGCATTTGGGATTTGGGGACTGAGGCTCTTTGGCGAAAAGCAGTGTTCCCAGGAAAGTGAGTGAGCAGCAGGGACAAACTTTTAACAACATATTAGAGGTACAAGTAAGGCCTGTTTGTGAGTTTGTTTTTAATTGCATAGAACATGGTTGCCAGGATTTTAAATTGTAGTGCTCTAAGCATGTAATTAAGCGAGAAGGCTTAGTTGGCACTAGTTAGGATCCCAAGTTGTTGATGCAGCTTATGATAATGATCTTCTGATATTAAAATTCAGAAGCTGAGTGCGTGTGTGTACCTAGTCCCATTTGTATGTTTTTCCTCTGGGCCTCCAAGCTCCAGGTAAAAATAATCAGGCTCTTTAAGTGTGTTTTTTGTTGTTGGTGTGAAAATCCCTGTCTAGGTCTCGGTCTGGCTTGTGGCAATGAGGTTCAGGTGAAGAGGTTTCTGGATCTGAAACAAAGGTCGATCATCTCAGCCCAGTCATGAGCCATCCCAGCCACTAAAATGCTCCACGCAATCTCTTCTTCTGCCTAAAATCACAGAATTTTAGAGCTGGGTGTGAACTAAGCAATTATCTTCTCATTTTCTATATGAGAAATCTGAGGGCTGGAGTCGTGAACTGACTTCCTCAAAGCCACTCAGCTGATGCATGGCATCAAGAAATAACCAGGGGCCAGGTGCAGTGGCTCACATCTGTAATCCCAGCACTTTGGGAAGCCGAGGCAGGTGGATCACCTGAGGTCAGGAGTTCGAGACCAGCCTGGCCAACATGGTGAAACCCCATCTCTACTAAAAATACAAAATTAGCCAGGCGTGGTGGTGGGCACCTGTAATCCCAGCTACTTGGGAGACTGAGGCAGGAGAATCACTTGAACCCATGAGGCGGAGATTGATGCCACTGTACCACTGCACTCCAGCCTGGATGACAAGAGTAAAACTCTGTCTCAAAAAAAAAAAAAGAAAGAATCAGGCCTGGAACCCAGCACAGAGTCCCTTCTGGTGTAACCCCGAGGTGCCTCACTGAGCTCCAGAGCATTCCCTCTCACCCTCCCTCCCCTACGTCCTTCCACATAAATTTGTACCCTTTTTGAAATCAGTGGCTTGTTTTCCCAGGTCTTTCTGCTGGAAGGGTGATGGCGACCCTGCTGCAGAGGTTTCATGGAGAGAGAAGGGGAGCATCACAGCTCAGTAACCAAAATGCAGTGTGAAATGGTAGGAGACAGTTCACTCTTCAAGTCATCAGGGAGCCATTTCACCTTGGCAAAGGCAGCTTACTTAGTGGACCGTAATGGCCTGGAAGAGTTCCTGCCCCTCCCTGAAGTGAGCAATTTCCTCTCTTCAGCTCTGTCTGCACTGGCCCATTACATCCTAAACACACGGTGCGTTTACCTAGCAATTATCTGGAGTGGGAGCCAGCCCTTTCAAGAGGTCCTCTTTGATCCTTCCTAGGAATATCCTGGGAGGTGGGTGGGCAGATGGAGAGCCTCTTGCTGGAGGAGGGAAAGTAAGGCACTCAGAGGGTTCCGAGAGTGTACCGGAGTCAGGACTGGGTCTCTGGGACCCCCGGCCACCTAACCCCTGCCCCTGCCTTCTGCCTGCTTGGACTTTGCTGTTGCCCTGGCAGGTAGAGGACTTTAAAGAATCCCAGCTTGCTCCTCCCCAGGCCAAGGAAGGAGGTGGTTCTTATTAGAGGTGGATAAAGGTAAAGTGCCTGAGGATCTTAGGGATAGAAAAGCTTTTGTGCTCATTCAAGGTCCTGCATATCTTGGATGCCCTACTTTCATATGTTCTGTCCTACCTGCTTATAAGTTCATGTACTTATTGAAATTTATATTCTGATTTTTGGTTCCGAAGATAGAGACATTACACTTATTTGGAAATAGAATTCTTTACCCCGCTCCCTGGTATCCAGTGTTGGACCACACAAAACCCTCTCTAGAAAGAACAGAATCAACTCAATCACACCATCCTGTCATCTAGTGAGGCTGCAATGGGGCTGAGCAAGGGCTTGGGAACTAGTTCTCAGTTTGAATCTCAGCTCCCAGCACCATAATTAAGGGTGTTTTCTAACTTCAATTCCCATGGCTCGTCCCTGCACTCCTGTTTCAGAGCACTGGCCTCCAGGTTCTCCTTCCAATATTTGGTGCTTGCCTTGGGGCATTTGCACATGTGCTTCCTTTTCTCTGGAATGCTCTTCCCTCTGAGAGCCACAAGCCTATCCTCTTCCCTTCTTCAGACCCTTGCTCAATGCCATTGAAGGGGCGTCATTTGTCTCGGGTAATATCCGAGCTCTGTTGTCTCACACCAGAGAAATCAAGGACACAGATGTACAAGAAGTGAGTTTAAGAGCGGACATTCAATAGGCGAAAGAAAGGAAAGAGAATAATTCTCTCTCCTCCAGAGAGAGAAGGAAGGGCTCCTGAGTGGGTTTTCTGGTTCTGTGGTGAAATGCACGGGGTTTTATAGGCAAGCTTGAGGAGGTGGCGTCTGATTTACATAGGGCCTGCGAGATTGGTAGGACCAGGTGCACTATTTGCATAGCACACAAAGAAGCTGGCCATCCCACCCTAATCTTTTATTGTACAGATGGAGTCTCTACCTGACTGGCATGGGTTGCCTGCCTTTCTACTGCACATGTGGTGACAAAGAAAAGAGAAGAGGGAACCTCCTTGTTGAACACACCTGGCCCCAGGTAGCCTTTTCCTATTGGCACAGCTGCCGGCATTTACCTGTGCAAGCTTCGAGCTTGCTTATTTATGTCTGCAGATCGATTTTACAGGTGGTTCTTTGTTAGAAAAGAAATGATTTTGGGGCTGCTTTTTGTTGAAAGGGAAGCCTTACGGAGGACTCTCTTACCCTCACCAACTGCCTAAATAATTTCTTTTTAGCTTCTTTATCACCATCATGTGGAGGCTTTCCATGATCACTCTCTCCAAAACTGCAACTCTCCCCTCCCTCTCTCCATCATCTCCCTTGTTTTATGTCTCTCAATAACACTTCTCTCCCTCTGGCATTTCATATAATTGACTTGTACTTTTTGTTGATTGTCTGCCCCAACTACAACGAAAGCTCCATGAGGGCAGGGATTTTTGTTGCCTTTATTCATTGCCATATCCCCACAGTACAGAACGGAATCCGGCCCCTTGGTAGGAGCTTAACAAATATAAACGAATACATAAATTTGAGCAAGTAACTTACCAAGCTCATGTCCTGTCTCTCTTAAAAGGATGGCATGAGAATTAAATACAACAATTGCTATAGGGAAAAATAATTGCCAACATATATTGAGAGCTTATTCAGTGCCAGCTTTTAAATGTGCTAAATGCTTTACATAAATCACCTTATTTAGTCCCCACAAAAATCCTATGAGGTGAGTATTCTTTTAACCTTCATTTTACAGGTGAGGAAATAGGCTTAGAAAAGTTGAGTCACCTATTCAAGGTCACACAAAATTCAGACCCGTATTTGTTTGAGCTCAGAACCAGTACTCTTTTTTTCTTTTCTTTTCTTTATTATTTTAAGTTTTGGGGCACATGTGCAAGATGTGCAGGTTTGTTACATAGGTAAACGTGTGCCATGGTGGTTTGCTGCATCTATCAACCCAACACCTGGGTACTAAGCCCCGCATGCATTAGCTATTTATCCTGATGGTCTCCTTCCCCCACCGCCCCCAACAGGCCCCAGTGTGTGTTGCGGAACCAGTACTATTGACCCTGACAATATATGGCCAGGGCCTTGTGTATAACCATAGCTTGACTAGTGCTAATTCTCTTCTCCAAAGCACACAGTACAGCAGACCTGAACTGTCTGTCTGGCCTCTTCTTTTGGGAGCCTGTTCCTTCTACTGAAACCTGACATCTTGGAAGCATCCCCTGGTCTCAGGAGGCAGTGTGGTGTGGCAATGAGATGGCAAGTTTATTGACTGGGTGACCTAGGTTCTGACACCTGCTTTGCTCCCAACTTACTGTATGATCTTGGGCAATTGCTTCCCCTCCGTGGGCTGGGTTCTGATGGTATAATGAGCACTGAGGTCCCTCCCAGCTTGAACAGTGCTGGGACAATTGGAGGACTCCACAAGGGTGCGTGGTGTATGACTCATCTCAGAGGATCCTGTCCCCCCGCTGTGGCCTTGGCCCAGATCTGCTCATGAATGTAGTCTCTCCTACTTTGATGATTGCTGGGCTTTCCCCTCCCACACCTCTTGAGCTTGAATTTCAGGTTGCTGGATTTGAGTGGGAGGTTGGAGGAAGTAACCATCTAGTGATTTTCTAATCCCTTCTCTAGGGGAAAGACCAAGAGAAAGAAAGGAAGGCACAAGAGGCATTCCCACCCAGCATGGTACAGAGTCACAGCAGGAAATACAGTTCTCTCTGGGGAGCCCAGCACCCTGCAAACCTCAGGGACTGCTATAGCAAAGGACATCTACCCAACAGCCTCTTTCTCATTCCCCAGACCTGCCTTCTGCCAAAAGCGTCCCAAGGATCCCCTTCTTTGCTGACCCTAAAACTGTCTCACTTGAATTTCAAGTTCTTTTGTTGTTGTTTGTTTGAGACAGGGTCTCCCTCTGTCACCCAGGCTGGAGTGCAGTGCCGTAATCACAGTTCACTGAAGCCTCGACCTCCCAGGCCCAATTGATTTCCCCACTTCAGCCTCCTGAGTAGCTGGGACTACAGGCACGTGCCACCACTCCCAGCTAATTTTGGTATTTTTTTGTAGAGAAGGGGTTTCGACATGTTGCCCAGGCTGGTCTCAAACTTCTGGGCTCAATTGAGGTGTACACCTCGGCCTCCCAAAGTGGTGGTACTACTAGTATGAGCCACCATGCCAGACCGAGTCTCAGGTTCTAAATTGAGAAATCATTTTTTCTCCTTGTGAAATAAGGATGAATAAGCCAAGTTAGCCAATGGCTTGAGTTGTTTTCCTCAATTCATTTAGTCATTCATCCATTCATTCAACATTTATGTTCTAGAATCTTTGCCAGAAACTGAAAGAGGAAATTAATTGGGTCCTGGCAAACTTAAATTGGGTAATTGGTAATTTGAGGAGAATTTAATAAAGGGACTATTTTCAAAGGGGAGGGCAGAGTGCAGGAAAACAAGGGGTAGTGCCGTCTCCTGGAGCCAGTAACATCAGGAAGATATTATCAAGCCTGGGCTGAGGGGATAAAGGGAGAGACAATTCCCGGAAGAAAAAATGAGTCAGGTGGAGAGGGCCACGGGGCAGAAGCTGTGCTTTGGTTGAAGGGCTCATCTAGCCGGTGAAATGATGACCTTGACCTGGACTTCACCCTCTTCTCTGCAGTGGCTGAATTCCATTTATGTATTTACTACAGATCAGCCTCCTGGGGCTCACAGGAGGACAGAGAAGGGTAGGGAGGGGATATGGAAGAAAAAACAGATGATTTCTAGCACAGAAATCAGACAGTTTTTGTCCCCAAGGAGCCTGCATACAGTGGGGGAGCAGCAGGGCAAAGCTGAATTACGGTGTGATGAATGCTTTAATAAAGATATGAACAAAGTATAAGAGGAGCGCAGGTGTTAGGAAATGAGCTGTCAGGGTGGGGTTAATGTGCCTGAAGGTGAGGGAGACAGTTGATTCCAGGGAAGAAGGTCCACAGGAATTGGTTCTCAAAGGCTGATTAGGTTTCTTCGAGGAGGTAATGTGTAAACTGAGATTTGCAATAGCAACAGAAATTAGCCGGGAGGAGTCCAAACATGGTGAAAAATGTGTAAAAGCTGGAGGTTGAAAGAGAGTATAGAACTCTTTGGGAAACTGTAAGTGAAGAATAAAGAGTGTAAGTTGTGTTGGGGATGGGCAGGAGATGAAGTGGAGTAGAGAAGAAGGACCCAGGGATGAAGAATTATTTTGCCCGACTAAGGAATTTGAAAATGTGTCTAAGGCCAATGGTAAGTTTTTAAAAGGTTTTCATCAGAGGAGTGGTAGCATTGTGTTTATGTTTTAGAAAATCACTTTGATTGAAGGGAAAAGAGTGGGTAAAAGGCAGATGGATTAGAAAGAATATTGTTTTTGTAATCTAAATGAAAGATGACAGCAGCCCAAAGTAAACTGGTAGAAAAGGGGATAGAAAGAGGTATTAAGAAGTCAAACTGGATGGGATTTGGGGATTGAATATAGGAGTTAGGTTCTGGGGAGATGGTGATATGGTTCACTGAGATAAGGAGCTTAAGAGAAGGAACAATGTGTGTGTGTGTGTGTGTGTGTGTGTGTGTGTGTGTGTGTGTGTGTATTGAGGAGGAGAGTGAATCATGGTGGAGAAGATGGAGGGGATTGATAAATGATCCAGTTTAGAGCGTACTGAAGGGATGATACCAGGGGGATAACCAAATAGACCTGTTAGTGCTTTTTTTTTTTGAGATGGGGCCTCACTATATTGCCCAGTGTGGAGTCCAGTGACTATTCACAGGCATGATCGTAGTGTACTGCAACCTTGACCTCTTGACCTCAAACAATCCTCCCTGCTCAGCCTCCTGAGAAGCTAGGATTACAGGTGCACACCACCATGGCTGGCTGTGTTAGTGCTTTGGACAAGCTGTTCAGAAGAGGTCTGGGTGGAAGCTATGGATTTGAGAACCATCAGCTGCAAACGATGATTGAAGCAATGGAGTCCATGAGATCACTGTGGAAAGAGCTTAGAGTGAGGAGAATAGAACACTATAGAATGCTGACTTTTAAAGGATGGCCGGAGGTAGAGGAATTCACTAAGGGGATGAAGGAGTGGCCTGAGAAGAAGGAAAAAAACTTAGAGAGAGTGGAGTCATAACAGCCAAAGAGAATATTGAGTTCTAAGGGGAAGCAAGAGGAGGAGTAACCTGTCAAAACATTGCTGAGTGGCCCTGTGCACAGGAGTTAGTTAACAGTATGATTAGCCTTTCTCTTTCTGAGTCTTTTAATCAGACAGATAAGAAGTATTTCCTGGGCATCTACAGTATGCTTATTATGAGCTAAATTGCCCTACAAATGTATAGGTTGAAGTCAGAACCTCCTGTACCGCAGAATGTGACTGTTTGGAGGCTGAACCTTTATCTGTCTGCTTGGGCTGCCATAACACAATACCACAAACTGGTTGGCCTAAACACCAGAAGTGTATTTTTTTTTTCTCAGTTCTGGAGACTAGAAGTCCGAGATCAAGGAGTAGCCTTCTGATGAAGGCTCTCTTCCCAGCTTGTAGATGACTGCCTTCTCTCTGTGTCCTCACATAGTGGATGGAGAGTGAGTGATGTCTCTTCTTTATTTTTAGTTTTTAAGACAAGGTCTGGCTCTATCGCCCAGGCTGGAGCGCAGTGGCGCAATCTCAGCTTATTGCAACCTCTGCCTCCTGGGCTCCCACCTCAGCATCCTGAGTGGCTGGGACTACATGCATGCAGCACCATGCCTGACAAATGTTTGCATTTTTTGTAGAGATGGGGTTTTGCCATGTTGCCCAGGCTGGTCTGGAACTCATGAGTTCAAGCAATCTGCCCGCCTTGGCCTCCCAAAGTGCTGGGATTGCAGGCATGAGCCACTGCGTCCAGCAGATGTCTCTTCTTATAAGGACACTAATCCTATCAGAGAAGGGTTTCACCCTCATGACCTCATCTGACAATAATTAATTCCCAAAGGTCCTATCTCCAAATGCCAGCAACATATGAATTTCAGTGGGGATACAAACATTCAGTACGTAACATTTCCCAATATTTGTTCTCTGATCTGTGATAACAGAAGGTTCAGCTGGGTACTTTGCCACATAACTAAAGATATTTCTGGGCCAGGTGCAATGGCTCACACCTGTATTCCCAACACTTTGGGAGGCTAGGGTGGGAGGATTTCTTGAGCCCAGGAGTTTGAGACCAGCCTGGGCAATACAGCAAGACTCTGTCTCTACAAAAAAAAAAAAAGAAAAAGAAAAGAAAAAATTAGCCAGGCGTGGTGATGCACACCTGTAGTTCCAGTTGCTTGGGAGGCTGAAGTAGGATCACTTGAGGTGGGAGGATGGTACTGCGGCACTCCAGCCTGAGTGACAGGTCAAGACTCTGTTTCTTAAAAACAAACAAACAAAAAATACATATCTTTTGTTAGAGCATATTGAAGTGATGGTACTAGGAGGATAACCAAATAGACCTGTTAGTGCTTTTTTTTTAAGCTGGGGTCTCACTGTGTTGCCCAGTCTGGAGTCCAGTGGCTATTCACAGGCATGATCATAGTGTACTGCAACCTTGACCACCTGACCTCAAACAATCCTATCTGCTCAGCCTCCTGAGAAGCTAGGATTACAGGTGCACACCACCATGGCTGGCTCTGTTAGTGCTTTGAACAAGCTCTTTAGAAGAGGTCTGGGTGGAAGCTATGGAGATATATATATATATATTTCCCGGTCTCCTTTGTAGTTGGGTGTGATCATGTGACTAGGCTCTGGCCAATAGAATGTGAGTGGAAGTGATGTGTACAGCACCACATTGGTACCCACTTTAGGAAAGAGGCATATTCTCCCCTTTCACCCTTCTTTCCTTCTTGCTTCCTGGAAGGGCAGACATGTGGTGGTGGGAGCTGGAACAGCCATATTGGACCATAGGATGGAAACCTTGTGTTGAGGATGGCAGAACATGAAGCTAGAAAGGGCCTGTACACCAGACACCACATGGGCACTCTATCAGCCGGGACTGATTTTATATGGACTGTTACTTGTTTAATCCACTATTATTTTGTTCCTTATAATAACAAGTAAATGGCTATTCTAATATACCTAGGATGGAGCTAAACCATGGTAGAATCTCCGGTTTGTACTGTACACAGTGGGCCCCATCTCACTGTGCTATTATCATGTGCTAGATATTGTGTTAGATCTGTGTTATATATTAGAATTATTTTATCTAATTCTCACAATGGCTCTGTAAGGTAGGCATTATTAGCCCTGTGTTAATGTTGAGGAAACTAGGCTTCAGAGAAGTTATGTCATTTACCCAAAGGAGCTCTGTCAGTAGGTGACAGAGTCAGGGGTTGAATCTAGGTCACTGGTTCTTAACCAGAGGCAATTTTGTCCCCCAGGAGACAAGTGGCACTGTTGAGAAATTTTTGGTTGTCACAAGTAGGGGTTGGGAGGGATGCACTCAAGGGTAACAGGAATGCTGCTGAACATCTTAATATGCACAGGACAGGCCTCACAGCGAGGAATTATCTGGCCCCAAATATCAACTGTGCTGAGGCTGAGAACCCTTGAGGACCCTTCTACGAAAAGCTCAGGCTCCTTCCATTACACCAAATTGGGAAATGGAAGTTAGGGAGTTATGAAAAAATGATACAGAATAATGTCATGAAAATAATATTTTAGGAAGCTAAACCTGGAGTGGTGACAAGGGTGAGCTGGAGATGGGAGAAACTGAAGCTAAGAAGATTATTATTGGAAGCCACAGACCAGTCCAGGTGAGAGGCGGGAAGGACCTGGAGGGGTGGATTGTTGAGGTCCATAAAGGGAAGACAAGTTAAGTGCCAGTGGCAAGAACTTGACTGAGAACAGGTAGAGGATGCGAGAGGCAGGGAGAAGTGAAGGCAGACAAGGCAGTGGTGATTTCTCTTCTTCATGTGCATCCTCTCTTCTTCCCCTTCCTCCACTTCCTCCTCCTCGTCCTCTTCCTCCTTTCCCCTCTTCCTCTTCTTCCTCCTTCTCCTCCTCTTCATCCCCTCCTCCTCCACTTCTTCCTCCTTTTGCCCCCTCCCTCTTCCCCCTCTTTTCCCTACAGCCCCCTGCCCCGTTGGCATCTGCTTCTATCTTCCTTCTTGCTGACCCCTTTCTCTAATGGGTGTGCTCTATCTTCCGCTGACCCCCAGTTCTAGGCCATGGGTCCCACCCCCATCAAATGTAACATGGAAAAATCTGTTTCCTCAGCTTTGTTCGCTGTGACAAGAAAGAATAAGCTCCCACAGTGACAGCAACAGACTCTGACACATATTTTAAATCTTACTTCTCTTTCCATTTCCTTTAAAACTTTTGGCCTTAAAAACTTTGACCAGTGTGTAGGATTGTTATAGAGACAGACAAGTAGTCCAGGAAAGACCCTCAGGGAATTTCTGACATGAGGGAAGAGGAAGGAAATCCTTTGTCTCACTTTTGTTGTTTCCTTTGGAATGTTTTCCAAAGGACACTGGCCTGTTGACAAGGCATCCCAAGGGCTTTGGGGCTGGCCCTTCCCTTTCCTTGTCCCTGGTTTATGTCTGTCCTGGTAGCCTGGTGCCTGCTTCAGGGCTGGGAACTGGGGTTGCCAGACATGCTCTGAGCTCTGCTGGCAGAAGCACTTGTGTTTGGCCTCTATCTCTGCTTCCCTGCCCTTCTCTTCCCCATGTCCTGGGTAGCCCTGTTGAAAGGCCAGTGGCATCTCATGCCTTCAGAAAAATTTAGACAATAAAGAGGCTGCAATGATGAGCTGATTGCTTTCAGGGCTGACAGCTAAAGTCTGTGTCAACACTGAGTCAACCATCCAGAGGGAAGGTGAGCACCTTCAAGCTAATGCTGGGTTCCCAGCTCCTCCCATTGGCTTGTGAGACGTGCTATGTCCATTTCATCTCTTCTCTCCCTTCAGCCTGTGTGCATTCCTCTCCTCTGGGCCGACTGCTCACCTACTCTCATTCTGTTCTTTAGTATTCTGTTCTCTCTCTCATCCCACAATATCTTCAGTGAGAACCAGGCCTTGGAGAACGGAGGGAAGTCCAGGTTCCCCTTTGGCTTCTGGCTCCCAGTGTCCCCTTTCTGTGTTCTTTGCTCGCCCTCTTTCCAGGATCTGCCTTCTCCATGCTTCTCCACCCATCGCATCACCACCTATTCCTAGGAAGGATTTGGATACCAGTCGTGTGAATCTTCAGCAGCCTCATGGCATGATATCTTCGAACACACATGCACTTGGGAACTTAGTAGCTTGGGTTGGAATCTGGGCCCTGTTCCTTACATGCACTTTGAATATGTTAGCAAAAGTCTCCATGGTCAAGCTTCCTCAATCTGTAAATTGGGGCTAACAGTATATATCATGCGATTGTGAGGATTAAATGAGTAATGCATGTAAATACTTTGGACAGTGCCTGGCACATACCTATAAAAATTAGGTATTACTACCATATGAATATAAATGAATGTGCTGTACCTCAATAAGGAGTTCGGTGAGTAGGAGAGGCCCCCTTCCGTGCCATGGCAAGCTCAATCAAGGGCCACCATGGGGTGACCAGGCTGTGGAAATGGCCAGATCAGTGCCTGCTGCCATCAGCATGGCCAGGTGAACATTGGTGATGACCAGAAAGGGCTGAACCAAACGCTCAAATCAGCACAGTGGGCTTGATACTTTGGGAGCCACTGTGGAGAAGAAGAGCACAGTTGAGATAGGGAATGGAAAGTAGGTTCTGCATAGGCAGGGGTAATGTCATTCCTCCTGTCACGGGGCTGCAGGGTGAGCATCAGGCCAGCCATGCAGGAGAACAGAAAGTGCTCACTGCTGCAGGAGGGGTGTGTGCATGGCCAAATGGAAGACGTATTGCTTCCCTAGGAACCTGCTAGTGGACTGATAGGAGGGACTGCAGCGTGTGGAGGGCTGACTGCCAATAAAAACCATTTTGTTGTCACCCCCCTCCATATCCTGTGCCCTTGTTCAGGTCCTCAATGCAATTCATAGGCTTTTCTTTCCCCTCCCAGGAAAGGTCCCTTGGCAAAGCCTCTGACCACAGCCACACAGGTGTGTGAGTACAGTCTTCTGTGTGTGTTTTCTGCTTTCTCTAAAAGGGAGGAATGGAAAGCTTTTTTTTTTTTTTTTTGGACAGGGTCTTACTCTGTCTTCTAGGCTGGAGTGCAGTGGCATGATCACGGCTCATTGCAGTCTTTGCCTCCTGGCTCAAGCGATCCTCACACCTCAGCCTTATAAATAGCTGGCACTAATAGGTACATGACCACCACGCCCAGCTAATATATATATTTTTTTTTTGTAGAGATAGGTTTTCTCCATGTTGCCCAGGCTAGTTCTGATTTTATAAAAGACACAGTATCATTACCCAGCAGGACGACAGATGTTAGAGATCCAGGACCTCCTCCTGGTGCTCCCTAACTCAATGGTGGGGCTATCTTCCCAAGGGTGGAGTGGCAGATGGCACATGGTTCCCCCACTCAAGGCTTTGGGGGTACCATTCATCCTGGGGCATCACTCACATCTGCAGTCCCAGGAGTTGCACAGGGTACAGATTTGCCCAGGGACCCCAGCCTCAACAGGGACTCTGCTTTGGGATCCCTTCCTCCCTGTTCTTGTCTCTCTTTTGTGAAGAGCTGTGGGTGAGGAAAGGTGACCATGGGTACTGAGAGCAATCAAATTGAAATGCAGGGCTAGGAGAGGCCATTGCTTTGGCCAGAGAGAAAATTCATAGCAGAGGGAAGAGCAGGTCCCAAGCTTCCCCATCAGCCCCCAAGTCCCTGGTCTCACCACAAGCTTCAGAGGGCAGGATCCTGCCCTGGAGATGATGCACCAAAAGAGCTACCTCCCCACCAGTTCGTTAAGAAGACAAATGCCTGAGCCAAAGCTGCCGAGAACCAATTCCTTAGGATTCTTTTTCTGGCAACTTCCACGGCATTGCCAAGCTAATGGAGGGATCCCAGGGATCTATGTGATGCTGGGAGCAATAGGAAAAGTGGGAGCCCACAAGACGATCTGTCAGGTGTGTGCACCTAGCACAGTGGCCATGCCCAATGTCCTGATAGAGACCTTTGTAGTCCCCTTGGGCTCAGGAAGAACCATAATGCCAAATGACACAGTCACATGAAAGGGCAGGGCTGCAGCCACAGTGACTCAGCAGGAAAGCAGTTAGTTCCCCACAAGGAACTAGCTTGAGGAATATCTGAGGCCAGAGTGGAGTGGTTGGTCTGTTTGCTTTTATACTCTGCAACCCATTTATTGATACAACTGTTGTGTTTTTCAAAGTTAAGTAACATGCTATGCAAAAGTATCCTCAAGCCAAGTCCTCTAGCTCCAGGGGTGATTATCAAAATAGTGCCAGAAATTAATCCTTTTATGTGAGGATGTCGAGGAGGTCCTGGAGTCCAGGGGAAGGGGCCTTGGGTGGTTCAGGGCAGTGCTGTTTACCAGACTGGAAGAAAAGCAGTTTAATATTTTCAACAACCTATATCGATACACACGTGTTGGCTGAATGTCAACCCTGCCTGGCCCTCACCTCAAACTGAAGCTTTACTGCACAAGCATTGTGGTACTTACTCTTGCCTGAATATTGAAGAAACCCCATGCCTCATCTCCAAATCCCTCATATGGCTCTTTCTCCAATGTGAGTTTCAGAAGACTCTGAAGTGTGAGAAATCTCTCTGCTTTGACTAGTCTTTTGGGCAAGGCCTCATGTGTCAATAAGGGTGTGTCTCCTTCCTTTCCAGCTCAGTCCCAACTATTTTCTTTCATACAACACGTACTGTCCAGTGGAACTTCTTGCTCTTTCTTTTCACACACACCCTAAGCGTTCATGTCTGTAAGCCTTTGCTCCTGCAGTTTCCTCTACCTGGGTGCCTTTTCCTCTTCTCTCCTTGTGTCCAACTCATGGTCATCCTTTAAGGCCTTTGCAAATACCACCTTTTCCATGAAAGTCTCCAACTATTCCTCTCTTCAGAAATGATGTCTCTCTGTCCTGTGACATCTTAAAACAATTTTTTAAAACTTCACTATGGCACTTTAGAATTTTGTTGTCATCATTACTGACATCATCAACATCATCATCATTTGGTTGGATTCACTGAGCATCTACTATGTGCCATGAAAATATTCCATGGTCTACAGTCTCATTTGCTCTTCTGTCTTGTAAAAATAATTATGTATGTATGTATGCATGTTTTCTTCCTTTCTAGCGTACAGTAATAAAGCAAATGGAATTTGGAATCAGATTTGGATTTGGACCCGAGTTCCATTATTTGGTTGTAGGACTTTAGGCAAATTACTCAGGCTTCCTAAGCTTCAGTTTTCTTGTTGGTAAAACAACGATAGTAACATTTACCTCATAAGGGGTAATTGTATTACATCAAATAATAATAATTGCCAGCATTTGTTCAGTGCATATTATATGCTGGGCAATACTCCAAGTACCAATTCTGTATTATTTAATAATTTAAATCCTCACAGTAACCCTATGAAATAACTAATAGTACCCTTACTGTACAGAGGGAGAATCTAAGGCAAAGAAGCCAGTCAGTGGAAAGCTGGAATAAGAACTTTGACTTTAGAATCCTCACTTTTATTTTATTTATTTATTTATTTTTACACTGAGTCTCACTCTATTGCACAGGCTGGAGTGCAGTGGTGCTACCTCGGCTCACTGCAACCTCTGCCTCCCGGGTTCAAGCAATTCTCGTGCCTCAGCCTCCCGAGTACCTGGGACTACAGGTGCCCACCACCATGCGTGGCTAATTTTTATAGAGACGGGGTTTCACCATTTGGCCAAGCTGGTCTCAAACTCCTGACCTCAAGTGATCCGCCCACCTCGGCCTCTCAAAGTGCTGTGATTACAGGTGTGAGTCACTGCGCCTGGCCAGAATCCTCCCTTTTAATCGTTACCAACAACTGCCTCTGTAGGGTGGATGATAGCTGGCCTGGGCTGGATATTGTCTGGACAGTACGTAGCCCAGTATCTGGCATGTATTTAAAAACTGGCAGCTGTAATTCTTATTCCCATTCTTATCACTCAGGGCTGGGATCTATCCTGTGCATCTCTTGTTTCTCCACAGTACCTCATAACACTAAGATCTTGCATTTGTTTACCATTTTCCATGTGCCAGGGATTGTGCTAAGCCTCTAGCCCTAGCAAATGAATAAATGAGTGATTGAATAGATGAATGAATGAAAAGATTAGACAAAAGCTCTTGAACAGTAGGCAAAGAACATCTGAAAAGAGGATTCAATTCATCCCTTCCAGTTTACTCACCAGGAAAGAGGATGATGGGGTGGAGGAGAGGCCTCCCAGGGATCTGAATAACTCCCAGTATTCATCAGTATTTTCATTAACGACTTGAAAGACGGAGTGCAGAGTATGCTAATCAAATTGGTGAAGCCTGCGAGGCAGAATAGAAGCTGAGCACTTATGAGGGAAGCTGGAGCTTGCAGACAGTGTACTTGACAAATTGGAGAAATAAACAGAGTCAATAAACAGAGCTTCAGGAGCTGCAGACTTCAAGTGGCTCCAAAGGATCAGCTGTCTCTAATGGATTTGCCCAGAGAGATCTTTGACCCTCTTTTCGTTGGTCTTCACCTGGCTTGACTGCATCTTTGGAGCAAGCCTGCCTGAGGGGTACACAGTTTCCTTGATGAGGGGACTTATTTGGGCCTGGAAGCCTGATGGACAAAGTCCCCACTCCAAAAGCTAAGCTGTCCCCGCACTTCTTCCTGGCCTATGCCTTGCTCACCTTACCCATCTGCCTGGCTGTGTCTCCATGGAGGGAAGGGGCTGGCTCCACCTGCTCCCAAAAAAAATCAAGACTCAGTGAAAACATAAACTTACCCCATGTTGCCTGATCCCTACCCACCAAAATGGTGCTGCCCTTCTCTACTTCCCATACATTCCTGTTGTCAACTTCTTTTCCTATTTGAGGCTGCCCTGGAGGTGATTCTGACCTTGGCTTTTCTTGGGAAAATGTACTAGTGTGAAAGGAGGGGAAATGAGACAGTGCGATCTGCTGGGGAAACTCCACCTCTGCCCTGCCAACCTCTAGGAGGAAGACAAAGTCTAAGTGGTTTGGCAGTTACAGGAATGTGCGAGCATTAGAGTCCCAGCTTCATCCTTCTTAAGTTATGTGGTGTTAGGTAAGTTTTTTAACTTCTCTGAGTCAAGCTCTTTTGGTTACAAACAATTGAAAGACACTTGGTTTATCTTTTTTTTTTTTTTTTTTTTGAGACGGAGCCTCATTCTGTCACCCAAGCTGGAGTGCAGTGGCTCAATCTCAGCTCACTGTAGCCTCTGCCTCCTGGGTTCAAGCAATTATCTTGCCTCAGCCTCCCGAGTAGCTGGGGCTACAGGTGTACACCGCCATGTCTGGCTAATTTTTAGTATTTTTTGTAGAGTTGGAGTTTCACCATATTGGCCAGGATGGTCTTGATCTCCTGACCTTGTGATCCACCCATCTCAGCCTCCCAAAGTGCTGGGATTACAGGTGTGAGCCACCTCGACTGGCCTTCTTTCTTGATTGGCCTCAGGGTGCCTAGGACCAGACACTGACATTCCAGTCCACCTTTATGAAAAGCCTAAGAGGGAGGACAAATATCTCTGTATCCAAATCCACATTTCTGGGAAAAGGAAACTGACTGGCCCCACTAGATTCAGGTTTCTACATTGGCCCAGTCAGTCAGGGCTGGCCTGAGGAGTGGAGGGTGGTATTGCTGGGTATCCACAGGCCAGCAAGGGCCCATCTTTGTGGGTAAGTGAAAAGTTCTCAGAGAAAAGGAAATCACCCAATTTAGGTGTTCAGTGCAGTCTCTGAGCCTCAATTTTCACTTGTGAAAAATGGGGAAATATTACATGTCTCGTAAGAATTGAATAAAATATTCTATGTAAAATGCTTAGCATAGTGGCTGATACATAGTAAGGGCTGCCAGTTGAACAATTGCGCTTTATTCAAGATAAACCTCACTGGAGTTGGCAGGAAGATCCCTGAGGTAGTGTGGGCTTGGGAGGGGAAGGGTAGTGCAGAAGGCACAGGCTGGAGTGATATGAGTATGGGGAATGCATCTCCATTCATTTGTCTACTGGGGGAGACAGGGTTATAAACCATTGGAGGTGTGGACATGCAAATGTTGTTCCTTCAGGAGGCCTCACTCCTAATTCCCAGCTGGAGAACAGGCCAGTGCTACCATGTCGTGGGTTTAAGCACCCAAACCATCCTTTCATTTATTCTTTCATTTAACAGATATTAATTGAATACCTAGTATGTGCCAACCTACTGGTTGCTGGAGATACAGCATATTTGCATTCTAGTAGGAGAGAAAGACAATAAATAAAGATAAACAAGTAAAATATATGTTACTGGCAAGTGCTAAGGAGAAGGCATAAAGTGGGAAGAGGTATGTGACATGTCAGCCAGGTAAGTGAATGTTAACATTTTAAATGGGGTGGCCAGGAAGAGTCTTCCTAAGAAGGTATCTTTTGATTAAAGACCTTGAAAGAAGTGATGGATCTAGTCATGTTGTCTGGGGGTAGAAGTTGGGGTGGGGGAAGATAATTTCAGATAATGGGAACAGCCAGTGCAAAGGCCCTGAGGTGGGAGCCTGCTTGGCACCATTAAGGAATCACAGAGAGGCCAGTTATCGCTGAAGCAGATGGAGAGGCAGATCAGAGTATTATAGGACCCAATGATGTTGGACCCTGTAGTTCACAGTAAAGTACTTTAGCTTTTACTGTGAGTGAGGGAGAAGCCATGGGAGGGTTTTAAGCAGAGGAGTGACATGATCTGAATCAGGTTTTCAGGATTGTTCCGGAATAGAGTGCAGGCATCAAGAACAGAAGTAGAGAATCCAGTTCGAGGGTGATGCTAGGGGAGCTAGAGTTATGTCTTGGAGCGGGGTGGTAGTAGGAGTGGTAGAAGTAATTAGATTCTAGATATATTTTGAAGGTAGAACTGACAGAATTTGCTCAACTACTGCTTTGGCCTACTAGCAGTGACATCAGCTCCGATTCCAGGCCCCCAAGGTGTAAGTTGGTACACGATCCTTCTTCCTGCCACCCAATCCTTCTAAAACATGTCTGTCAAACACGCTCAGAGGTCACCCCCATTTCCGTGGAGACCTGAGGTTTAGAGGACTCCATGGGGTCACAGCCGTGGCTACTAGAGTCAGGAAGCTCTGACACTCTGAAACTCTCAAGAAGCATGAGGGATTTTTGACGGTGGCTGCAGCTCTCTTTCAATTTAGTGATCTGACAGTGGTCCCCGAAAGTCACATCTTCTTTCCCTTTTTAGTTTTGGGATGCCAATTTAGGGGTCCCAGGATTGAATTGTCAACCGAGGAACAAGTTGCCAACCTAGAAGGGCATGGAAGAACCAAGAACCATTAAGAAGTACTGAACTTGGAGTCCCTCCAAAATCGGTTTGTGTCCCAGCCCTGTCACCATGGGCCTTAGTCTCTTTAAAGGGGGTCCAATTAGCTTATTTCAAGCTCTAAAGGTCTGTGAAGTTTGGGCAAGAAAAATGTTTTGTTGGTCAGGTGCAGTGGCTCATGCCTGTAATCCCAGCACTTTGGGAGGCCGAGGTGGGCAGATCACCTGAAGTCAGGAGTTCAAGACCAGCCTGGCCAACATGGCAAAACCTCATTTTTACTAAAACTGCAAAAATTAGCCAGGCATGGTGGTACATGCCTGTAATCCCAGCTACTTGGGAGATTGAGGCAGGAGAATCACTTGAACCTGGGAAGCATAGGTTGCAGTGAGCCAAGATTGTGCCATTGCACTCCAGCCTGGGCAATAGAGAGAGATTCCATCTCAAAAAAAAAAAAAGTTTTGTTATTGGAGATATTTACATCTGTAGACTTTGGCTCCATCAGAGTCCTCATTTTTTCAAATTGAGCCTCCTATACATCAAGAGAGATAGGTAAATTACATTTTTCCAAATTTTGACATGATGACAGAGAAGATGCCTTTCAGCTAGACTAGCAGGCCTCATCACGCTTCCATCAACAGGCCTCACTTCTGAGCCCCAGCTGGAGATGCTCACCTTGGAGGCAAGGAGTGAGTCAGCAGAATGAGAAGCACTGGAAGGCAACACCAGCAGTTTACTTTCCTTGTTCCTAGTTGCCTTTACTCTCACGTTTCTAGTGAGTTGCCTTTTCAGAAAACAAATGAAACTTCGCGATTAGCCCCAGGGCTGCGTGCATGACAGAGGCACCGGGAGAGTTCTTGGGAAGGGAGCCTGTCTGTATTTTCAGTGCCACCAGGTCATTCTCCTTTCACTAGCTCTTTTGGGGCATCGGTCTGATGGGAGGACCTGTAGCGAATTTGAGCTCTCCTAGCTTTGGACAAAGGGAATCCCTCTTTTGTGACAACATAGGGCCTGCCAGCCATCTTGAAACCAGCTTGGGAGTTGTTCCTTCAAGCCAATGACATGAATGCCCCAATTCTCCCTTCGATACCCCTGAACTGGTCATCATGGCCCTTAAGACTGAGAACTAAAAAAAAAGTCCTAAGCCCCTCAGCCATATGCACAGATCCGCTCTTGGCCAACAGGACCCTAGAAAAACTTAAAAACTAAGTTCCCAGCCAGGACGGGATGGGAGGTCAGACATGCCTCCTTATACGCCCTCCCTTT
The DNA here is from genome assembly GCF_037993035.2 of Macaca fascicularis. Taxonomy (NCBI): domain Eukaryota; kingdom Metazoa; phylum Chordata; class Mammalia; order Primates; family Cercopithecidae; genus Macaca; species Macaca fascicularis. Next base: position 138,572,405 of record NC_088381.1, on the reverse strand, counting down.
TGCAGTTTAGACACTGACCAGCACTAATGTTAAAAAAGAGACCATGGCCGGGCGTGGTGGCTCACGCCTGTAATCCCAGCACTTTGGGAGGCCAAGGCAGGTGGATCACAAGGTCAGGAGATTGAGACCATCCTGGCTAACACAGTGAAACCCTGTCTCTACTAAAAAATACAAAAAAATTAGCCGGGCATGGTGGTGGGCACCTGTAGTCCCAGCTTCTCGGGATGCTGAGGCAGGAGAATGGCGTGAACCCGGGAGGCAGAGCTTGCAGTGAGCTGAGATCGCACCACTGCCCTCCAGCCCAGGCAACAGAGCAATACTCCGTCTCAAAAAAAAAAAAAAAAAAGAGAGAGACCATAAGACTAATAGAACAGATCAATTGTAATAATAAAATATCAAGTTATAGGCCAGGTGCAGTGGCTTACATCTGTAAGCCCAGCACTTTGGGAGGCTGAGGTGGGTGGATCACCTGAGGTCAGGAGTTTGAGACCAGCCTGGCCAACATGGTGAAACCCCAACTCTACTAAAAATACAAAATTAGCTGGGCGTGGTGGCGCACACCTGTAATTCTAGCTACTCGGGAGGCTGAGGCGGGGGAATTGCTTGAACCCGGGAGACAGAGGTTGCAGTGAGCCACGATTGTGCCATTGCGCTCTAGCCTGGGTGACAGAGCGAGACTCCATCTCAAAAAAAAAAAAATACCACATTATAAACAGGACCTAAGGCCACGCCAGGCAAGGTTAAGTCATGAACCCCTACATTTAAAGAATAAACTATATCCCAACTGCCACAAAGGTTTTCTTCTTCTCTAGTAATCAAGCATTGGCCTCGGGATAAGCAATATTGAAACAACCGTAGCTTGTCCACTGCCAGATGCTAATGAACCGACCTGTTCCACAAGCCAAAACTACAGCTTTCATTGGACAAGAGGCTGATTTCAGTAACTTTCTCCTGATAAGTGCCCACTCACCATGGACTGGTTCTGGCATTTACAGAGCCTGTGCACTTGAGTGACATCATGTCTCTGCTTCACGTTTTGACATATAGGGCTTAACTGCAGTGCAATTAAATGGTAAGTCTCCACCCCAAAATGAACATGGGACTCATGTAAAATGCATATTTGTTCAGTATGCATGCATCAGGACCCCCTTTATGAATATTTATAGTTCCTCCTATTACCTGTTGAATATGTATACTTAGCCAAATTTACCCTTCAGCATAAATTTCTGTTCCAACTTCTCCTCCCTTGAAGTGCCTGCTAACAGTCTCTGCCAAAGGTTACTTTCCAGCTTGTCAGGTTGACCACCCTGCAGGCTATAAACCTGTACCAGAAATAAAGCCTCTTCTCCAAACTTAGAGATCTCATGATTTTAAAGCTGACAAGACCATATTTCCTGAATGGCCCTGGAATGAGTGACGCGGGCTTGCTGATGATGCTGTTTGGGTGTCTTGGAGAAAGATTGATATACCATATAGTGGTTTTTTCCCCCAATTGAGACTCGGTGAACAAACTGTGTCAGAATCACAGTTCACTTAGGGATTTTGCTTTATGATGCAAAAGCTGGGATGCATAGACAATAATGAGATGGGTGAAGTGCGAAATGAGAGCAGTGGAGGCTGAGGAAAGGAGAGGTTTTCATTAGGGCAACTTTAGGGCATAGGTCTGCCCTCGTCTTAAGCTTTGTGCAGGAGTAGGTGAAGCTGAAATGGCTCTAGCTATTCAGCTTATTTTCTTTGCCCTTAATTTTTACTGAAACTCTTTTTCTTTTTTGTGACACAGGGGCTCACTCTGTTGCCAAGGTTGGAGTGCAGTGGTGCAATCACAGCTCACTGTAGCCTCGACATCCCAGGCTCAAGCAATCCTCCCACGTCAGCCTCCTGAGTAGCTGGGACTACTGGCATGTGCCACCATGGCCAGCTGTTTTTTTTAATTTTTAGTAGAGATGGGGTTTCACCATGTTTCCCAGCCTGATCTTGAATCCCTGGGCTCAAGTGATCCTTCTACCTTGGCCTCCCAAAAGGCTGGGATTACAGACATGAGCTACTGCTCTGGGCCTAATGTAAATTCTTTCCCCTGACTATTCACTGTTGAGACCTCAGTGGGTTATGAATACTATTATATGCCTATCACCAAGGATGCAAAAACGAGTAAGACACATGGTCTTACTGGGCCTAATAGCATGTGCCTGTAATTGCAGCCACTTGGGAGGCTGAGGCAGGAGGATTGCTTGAGCTCAGGAGTTCAAGACCAGCCTGGGCAACATAGTGAGACCCCATCTCAAAACAAGAAAGACACATGGTCCCTGCCCTTGAACTTTTGTCTAATGTGAGAGACAAACATGTAAACTAATAATTAGATGCTCAACCCTTGGCTGAATAGCCAGAGATTACCTTTTAAAAATTCAAGTTGGTTGTTCTTAGAATAAGCTAATTCTTATTTAGGTCACTGCCCAAATATTTTGTGGATGAGAACCTTTCTTTTATATTTTCAGCAAGATGCTATACTGGTTAAAAGACTTCGCTTAAACACTTACTATACTTTTATCCCACACTTGCCTGTGTAAAAGCTCAAAATTTCCCCTTTGAACACCCATGCTAACACCCCCATCTTGCTCTTTGTTCTTTTAAGTAGGCCCTTACCAGTCAAATGGTTTTGGTTCCCACCTCAAGATCATGGTATATCTCAGTAGATGATAAAGAACTATTTGCTCCAGCTCATATTATTGGCCTATACCTATGATCACAGCTTCCCAGTGCATCCCAGGTTCCTCTTCCTCAATCTTCTACATTCCATTCTGTTTTGATCTGGTCTACACTATTCTTTTTTTAAGACAGGGTCTCACTTTGTCACCCAGGCTGAGTGCAGCTCACCGTAGCCTCCTGGGCTTAAGCAATCCTTTTCTCAGCCATCCGAGTAGCTGGAACTACAGGTATGCACCACACCCAGCTAATTAAAATTTTTTTTTAATTTAAAAATGTAGTTTTAACAAGTAAACTACAGGCACAGTGGCTTACGCCTGTAATCATAGCACTTTGGGAGGGCGAGGCGGGTGGATCATCTGAGGTCGGGAGTTTGAGACCAGCCTGACCAACATGGAGAAACCCTGTCTCTACTAAAAATACAAAATTAGCTGGGCTTGGTGGTGCATACCTGTAATCCCAGCTACTCAGGAAGGCTGAGGCAGAACAATTGCTTGAACCTGGGAGGCAGAGGTTGCAGTGAGCTGAGATTGTGCCATAGCACTCCAGCCTGGGCAACAAGAGCGAAACTCTGACTCAAAATAAATAAATAAATAAATAAATAATCCTCCCAACTCAGCCTCCCAAAGTGTTGGGATTAGAGGCATGAGCCACTGCACCTGGCCAGCACTATTCCTACTTATTTTTCAGATGGGGGTCTCACTATGTTGCCCAGACTGGTCTTGAACACCCGAGCTCAAGCAATCCTCTTGCCTTATCCTTCCAGGTAACCAGGATTACAGGCACATGGCTATCACACCAGTGAGACCACGTGTCTTCCTCACTTTTGCATCTTTAATGATAGGCACATAATAGTATTCATAACCCACTGATCTCTCAACAGTTAGTAGCCAGGGGAAAGAGTTTACTACAATGCAGGCCAAGGGCAAGGAAAAGAAGTGCACCTCGAATACTCTTCTTTTTTTTTTTTTTTTTTTGAGATGGAGTTTTACTCTTGTTACCCAGGCTGGACAGGCTGGAGTGCAATGTCGTGATCTTGGTTCACTGCAACCTCCGCCTCTCGGGTTCAAGTGATTCTCCTGCCTCAGTCTCCCAAGTAGCTGGGATTACAGGCAGGCGCCACCACGCCCAGCTAATTTTGTGTTTTTAGTAGTGACAGGGTTTCTCCATGTTGGTCAGGCTGGAGTGCAATGGAGAACTCCTGACCTCAGGTGATCCGCCTGCTTCAGCCTCCCAAAGTGCTGGGATTACAGGCGTGAGCCACTGCGCCCGGCCATTGAATACTCTTCTATTCAGAGGTGCAAAGCCATCAGCCAATTCTAGACCCCTTGAGCTGCCTGAAATTTAACCAGAAGCTGATTTTGCTACTGTCCTCTTGCTTGTTTGCTCTTAGAAGAGCAGCCATAACTTCCCATAACTCAGACAAGTCAAGGGGTTGAAATGTGAGGCAAGAAAACCGAGCTGCACAGAGGCAATGGGTAGAGCTGCCAGGTTATGAACTAGGCCAACATGTGACCTTCCCAACAAAGCTCAAGATTCTGGTTCCCATTCCTGATAGGGCTCCAGAGGTCAGAGGCCAGACCCCAATCATTATGCAGCAATTCCAGAAGGAGAAACGGTTTGGGGGCCTGAATAGCCAAATGTGCCAGTGGGAGGGTAAAGGAACCACTCTGCCTTATTCTCTTATAACAAGCACCTTTTGGTTGGAAGTCATAGCTTTTCTTTTGTTTATCTAGTTAAAGGAAAAATCACTCATATGGTCAGGGGAGGAGAGAAGACACATATTATGGTTTTTAAAATCCAACTGTCTTTTCTTAGAGTTGGATAAAAGGCAGGAAGGGAGGCCAGAGGTTTTGCAGGGAAATCCCTTAAATATGCCTCTTTTTTTTTCTTTGCTTCATCAGCAAACATTTATTATGATATGCATATTACAATATGCAAGAATAGGTCCTTCTGCCTGAAATATCCTTCCTTCTCCTCCTTTCCTTTACAGCTTGGGCCTAATCAACAACCATTTATTCTTTAGACCTCAGCTCCCTGAGACTTTTCTCCCTTGAATAATGATAAGGCTTAAAATGCAAGCTGCCCCCAAATCCTCAAGTATGTGGAGGTATTATTAATCATTTGTAGATTTTTCGCTGAAGGCACTTTTGATGTGGAAGGGAAGAAGGGTAGAGAACAGGGGCTTGAAGTGAGTGGGAGGAGGGGCTATAAGGTGGTCCCATGCAGGGTAGCAGGGAGGTTTAGGAAGCGGAGGCTGGGGATCTTACATATTGATTTGTCCAACTTCTCAAGTTCTGAGGAAGCTTGAAATTTGAATCAGAATTTTTATCCTGGACATTTAGAACCTGATGTGGTTTTATTCCAGGTGAAGGAGAGATTGAAGTAGTCAGAGTGGGTTAGTACCAGATATAATTTAGGCTGAGAAGAGGATGTGCAAGCCCTTGACATCCTGGGGAGAATGGAGTGCTCACCACCTTGGGAAACAGTTTCCAACATCACAGTGGGCCAAGAATATGGGCTTTAGAGTTGGACAGCCTGGGTGCACACCTTGGTATTTCCACTTGTTAGTTGTAAGACTCTGGGCAATTTATTTGATCCCTCTGAGTCTCAAATCTCTCATCAGTAAAACAGAGGTTAGAATAATAAGTACCTCATAAAGTGACATTTACAAACCCAGTAAGGATAGCAAAAAACAGTTCTGGCACACAGTAGTCAACAGTTGTTTTCTATTATAGGATTGGATTATTCTGTAGGGAGGAAAATGGGGAATGAAATGGTAGGGTTGGGGGGATGGATTATAAGGGATGGACTGGGGTTGTGCAAAGAAGGACTTAAGAGTTTAGTCGGAGGCGGGTAGTTGGAGGCAAAGGTGGTGTGTGGAGTCCTTACCTTGGTCCTCAAGATTTTTGGAATGGTGACATGCCAAAAATCTTAGCGACACTTAAGAGTACTGTGGTTTATTTACAAACAATATGTGGCTAGATAAAGGAATGGTCAGAAGGAGTATCTGGATACAGGGCTGGGGATTAGCTGACTCTGCAGGCTGTCTGCCTGTGCTCAGGAGTCAGGCCACTCTATCCCCTCCTGCTTAGTGTGGTCCACAGACCAGCTGCATAGCACCACCTGGGATCTTGTTAGGCAGAGCCTTGGGCTCTGCTCCAGTCCTGATGAATCAGAATCTGCATTATAATAAGATTCCCGGGTGATTCATGCATATATTTAAGCTTGGGGGAGATGTGTGAGCTGCTGAGATTTAAAAACTCTTTACACCAGGACAGAATGCCATCAGGTGATGCTAAGAACCTGATTACATTCTAATTTTAAACTAACTTTATACTTTAGTGGGCTCATTCTTGAATAAAATCTTTGTATACGGACCAATACCAGGAGGAAACCATATTACCAATGTGCCTTTGACATATTTAACCTTCTTGACCCTGACTCACGTGGGTACGGGCACATGCATACATGCATGCATGTACACACACACTATAACATCAGCACTATTCAGCATGAGTTTTGACTACCAGACATAATTCCTGTATTAGTGATTCACTAGACATTCCCTAATGCATAACTTCTATTAATAGTCTTTTTAAAAATTCCCCTATTGCCACCTGCCAGGGGATGCAGGAAATCAATTCAAACAACCTTCAGCAGTCCTGAAGGGAAACTTTTAGGTCTCTGTGCAGAGAATCCAATCCCAGAAGGACTGAGAGCTAGGTTAAAGTGTCTATTGCTGTGTCCAGCATGGTTCCTTGAATACGTCATTGCTGTGTGCCTCAGTTTCTCTTCTGCAAATGAGCCACATGATTGACAAAGAGGGTTTCAGCTTATTGAACAGACTCTCCCTTTCCTCTTCTGTTTTACCCTTCCTTTTTCTGGGTCCTAAAGAGACCCCAGGTTCTTTTAACTAGATGCTGGTGTCAACCTGGGATAGTGTAGATTTAGACTCAGGCTAAGACAGTGAGGCTTAGAGGCTCAAAAAGTAGTTTGGTTGCAGGGAGTGAAAGGGGAATAGAAGAAGCTAAAGGATTTAGCCTTTCTGCAAGCTCAAAGCCAGCTCGGATGATACTTGAGAGCCCTAAATTATCTCATGCTCAAAGGTTTACAGTTCAGTCCACTGTGGGTGCAGTATTAGTACCTTGCTTACACTGAATTACATGCCAAATGGGCCACTGGCATGCCTTTTTAATTTCTTCATTTCCTTATCATAGATGTTTCCGTAAAACACTGGTCTACTAAGAACCTGTAACCATGCCTGATAGTCAGATACCCCGTTTCCATTGTTCTTACCTCCATCCCTTCATCTTTTCTCAAGCCCCTCTACACGGACCAGGAAGGACCAATTCCGTATGGAGTTACCTAGGATATCCTACCATATATTTATGGAATATTAGGACTGTAAAAGACTTTACAGTTCAGTAACTGCCAAATATCAGTTTATGAACCAGTACTAGAATTCTAGCTTCTAAAAAAAATAGTTTCCTAGACCCCATCATGTATATTTTTAAAAATGCTGGCTGGCTGATTCTGACACTCTGACAGATTTCTGACTCATCTTTGCCCATTTATAGGTGAGTATAAGGCCTGCCACAAGCTCAAGTCCCACAGCGAGGGATGGCAGATCCGGGTTCACGCTTCCTCAGGCGTGGGTCAGGTGCTTACCTGCATTTCTAAGCCCACGTGTGTGTCAAAGAAGCAGAAGCCGTATAATGCTGAATCAAAAATAACCAAAAAGTAAAAATGTAAGGAACATTTCGATAAAGTCACCTTGACTACCAGAGTTCTCTTCTGAAAGAGGGGAAGACCGATGTGTTTCAGATGTCCCTCCCTGACCCCTACCCACAGCCGGCACTTTGCCTGTCCCCAAAGCCTCACTGCTCTGAGGTTGGGAGAATGAGGGAATGGACTATGTCTCTCCATGATTGCACAGTTTCAGTTACTTCTAAATCTAGAAATATCATTTGCCTTATAGGCTGCCAGACTCCACTTAGGACTTATCAAAACAGACAAAGCAAAGCAAAACAAAACATAAAACCAGACCAAACAAGAGCTTTTGCTCAAGACTCCTCAGATGACCTTGGAAAGCTTCGCGGCCTTCTCTTGTGGATGACTGACCCAGCCCTCGGTTCTTCACTTTGGGAGTTCTTTTCCTCCCTCCACATTGGTAATCATTTCTATGCAGGTGACTCTCAGACCTTCCTCTGAGTCGTTCCCCTTCCCCAGCACACATCCCACCAGGATGTCCTGTCATCACCTCCCTCTTCACTGCATCCTAACAGAACACAGCCCTCTCCATCCACATGTGTTATCTCCAGGTGCCCCCATTTGGCTGGCACTTTCACAGTGCTTCTCGTTTCCTAAGCTTGAAAATTGAACGGAGGTTTCTAGTTAAGTACCCTGGACTCCATCACTGGTCTTGTCTTATGTTGGATAAAGGACAGAAGGAATTATTAATTCTGTAGGTGGCATAAAGTTAGGGAAATTGGCAGATACAGTTGGCAGAATCAAGACCAAAATGTTCACAGAAGCTATGAGGAAATATGGAAAGCAATATGATTATATTTAATAGGAATGAAATTGTATTGCATTAAGATAAAAAAGTTATAATACTGTATTTTCCCACTTATGTGAATGTCAGAAACAATTTTTGTCTTTGTAAAATGAATCTATAGGGCTAGAAATCAGAATAGCGGTTGCCTCTAGGAGTTTGAAGAGGAGATTGACTAGAAAGGGGCATGAGAGAAGTTTCTAGGGTGATGATGATGTCCTATATTGTGATTGGTGTATTGTTGCAGGATCGTACTCACTTATTAACTAATGCTTGAGATCTGTGCATTTTGTGGCACATAATTATGACTCAATAATACAATATGTGAAATTTATTTGGAGTAATTTATTATTACTTTATATTATATTATTCTTTAAAAAGTAATGGTACAAGTAAGAGATGGGGCCACAAGCATGCTACATTCCAACTGTGAAATGATTGGATAAAAAAGCAAGGCATTTTGCAATGCAGAGGTAGGGAAATGATGATGGTTCCCCGTTTTCTGTGCTGGCCAGTACAGTTCTGTGTGCCATATTTAAAGAGGGACACTAGGCCAGGCGCAGTGGCTCATGCCTCTAATCCCAGAATTTCGGGAGGCCCAAGCCGGGGGCCTGTTTGAGTTGAGCCCAGGAGTTTGAGATGAGCCTGGGCAATACAGCGAGACTCCCATCTCTACAAAATAATAATAATTATTATTATTATCTGGGTGTGGTGGCATATGCCTGTGGTCTCAGCTACCCAGGAAGCTGAGGTGGGGGAATCCTTTGAGCCCGGGAGTTTGAGGCTGCAATGAGCCATAATTGTGCCACTGCACTCCAGCCTGGGCAACCTCGTCTCACACACACACACACACAGTGAAGGACACTAATAGACTGAAAAACAAAGTTCAGAGCTGAAAAACCTGTTAGCAGAGGAGTTGAAGGAACTGAGAATATATAGGCTGGAAACTAGAAGATTATAAAGACAGCTCGGATGACTGACTGTCCTTAAATATTTGGAACAATGTTATGTTGAGGAGAAGACTGTCTTTCCCTGGGCAGGGCCAAGGAGATTGTGGATAAAAGCTACTGAAAGACAGATTAGCCTGACATAAGAAGGTCCATTCTAAATGGCAGAATGAACTAAATATGGAATGTGCTGTCTTTGACACAGGGCTCCCTGGAAGTGTTCAGGCTGTGGCTAGAGAGCCAACTGTTGAGGACATCATAAGGTTCTAATGTGAAGATCTATGGTTTCCCAAGAATCTGCTCTGTGCCAGGCACTCTGCTAAAAGCCAGAGACAACACCATAAGACATGGCAAAATAAATAAACAAAGAAAACAAAAGCCAGAGACAAAATGAATGATATGATTATTATTCCCCAATAATTACCGAATACCAAATAATGCTTACTTTGTACCAGACACCATCCAAAGCAGTTTACATACATTATGACATTCCATTCTCAAAAGAGTTATGAGGGAATGGTACTATTACATCTCTATTTTCATAAATGAGACACACCATTCATACATGTTGAAGTCCGAAGTTGAACCGGACAAAGGGTGTGTGCACCAGCACGGAGCCAGAAGTAGACGCCCATGTCACAGACCGTGGAGCCCTCTTCCCCGCTAGGGCTCTCTCTCATGCAGACTGCAGTCTTGACTCTGTCTTCATTCAGCGGCAGCGGCTACAGACGGGTCTGGGGGTGGGAGCACTGGACATTCCATGAAGGAGCTGGATTAAAAGAACCAGTCGGCCCCACCAATCTGGTAACTGTTTGGTCTTCCTAGGATCTTCCTGAAGGCTGTAGAACTTTGGTGTCCCATATGGTAGCCACTAGCCACATGTGATTGTTGAGCAACTGCAATGTGACTAGTCCAAATGGAGATGTGCTGGAGGCAGAAATTACACATTGGGTTATGAAAAAATGTAAAATGTATCATTTGTAGTTTTTATGTTAAGGATATGCTAAAATAGTAATATTCTAGGTATATTGGGTTGAATAAAATATATTATTTAAATAGTTTTATTGAGATATAATGCACCATTTAAGATGTACACTCCCTTATACTTTTAGCCTATTTACAGAGTTATGCATCCATCACCACAATCAAGTTTAGAACATCTTCATTACAAGAAGAAACCCCGCACTCTTAGCTACCACTTCCCAATCCTCTCATCTCCCTGACTCCTTCTGCTAGGCAACCACTAATCTGCTTTCTGACTCCATGGATTTGTCTGCTCTGGAGATTTCATGTGAATGGAATCACAAAATATGTGATACATTGTGCTTGGTTTCTTTCACTTAGCATAATGTTTTCAAGGTTCATCCATGTTGTAGCATGTATCAGTACTTCACTCCTTTTTATTGTGTATAATATTCTGTTGTGTGGATATATACCACGTTTTATTTATTCATTCATTATCAGTGTTGATGGGTATTTTTTTCCCACCCTTTAACTTTTATGAATAATGTTGCTATAAACATTACTGTATAGGTTTTTGGGTGGACACATGTATTCAGTTCTTTTGGGTATAGACTCAGGAGTGGAATTGCTGGGTCACAGGGTCACTATGATTAACCATTTGAGGAACTGCCAGACTCTTTCACAGCAGCTGCATCATGTTGTGTTACCACCAGCAGTGTATGAGAGTTTCAGTTTCTCTACATCCTCACCAGTACTTGTTACCTGTCTTATTCATGATAGCTATCCTAATGGGTGTGAAGTGGTCCTGAATTGTGGTTTTGATTTGCATTTCTCTAATGGCTAATGATGTTGATGATCTGTTATGGTATTTATTGGCCATTTGCATATCTTCTTTGGAGAAATGTCCCTCAGATCCTTTGCTCATTTAAAAATTTGATTATCTTTTTATTATTGAGTTGTAATAGTCCCTCATATATTCTAGACACAAGTTCCTTATCAGATATTGGATTACACACATTTTCTCTCAATCTGTGGGTGGCCATTTCATGATGGTGTCCTTTGAAGCGTAAATATTTTTAATTTTAATAGATAAAAGGTCTAGTTTATCTACTTGTTCTTTTGTGGTTTGTGCTTTTAGTGTCATATCTAAGAAACCATCAATCCAAGGTCATCAAGATTTATACCTATGCTTTCAACTAAAAATTCTATAATTTTAGCTTTTACATTTAGGTCTTTGATCCATTTTGAGTAAATTTTTATAGAGAGAGGTAGGGGCCTAACTTCATTCTTTGGCCTGCAGCTACTCAGTTGTCCCAGCACCGTTTGTTGAAAATACTCTTTTTTCTCCATTGAACTATCTTAGTACCCCTGTAGAAAATCAATTTACCATAAATACTAGGGTTTATTTCTGGTTTCTCATTTCTATTCCATTGATCTATTTGTCGTCTGTCTTTGTGCCAGTGCCACATTATCTGGATTACTGTAACTTTGTCGTAAGTTTTGAAATCAGGGAGAGAGGGTCCTCCTACTTTGTTCTTTTTCCGTATTATTTGGGCTATTCTGAGTCTCTTCAATTTCCATATGAAGTTTAGGATCAGTTTATCATTTTCTGCAATGAAATCAGTTGGAATTTTATAGAGACTATGTTGAATCTGTAGATCAATTGAGGAGTATTGCTATCTTAACAATATTAAGTCTTTCAATTCATAAACATGGGATATCTTTCCATTTAATTTAGGTTCCTTTACTTTCATCCAACAATCTTTTGTAGTCTTCAGAGTAATAGTTTGGAACTTCTTTTGCTATTTATTTCTGAGATTTTTTTGTTTGGTTGGGTTTTGAGAGACAGAGTCTTGCTCTGTCGCCCAGGCTGGAGTGCAGTGGTGCTATCTCAACTCACAGCAACCTTCACCTCTCGGTTTCAGGCGATTCTCCTGCCTCAGCTTCCCAACTGTCTGGGACTACAGGAATGTGCCACCATGCCCAGATAATTTTTGTATTTTTTAGTAGAGATGGGGTTTCATTATATGTTGGTCAGGCTGGTCTTGAACTCCTGACCGCAGGTGATCCACCCACCTCAGCCTCCCAAAGTGCTGGTATTACAGGCGTGAGCCACCACGCCTGGCCTATTCCTGAGTATTTTATCCTTTTGAAAATTTTATTTTAAAGAGACAGGGTCTCGCTCTGTTGCCCAGGCTGGAGTACAGTGGTGTGATCATAGCTCACCACAGCCTTGAACTCCCAGGCTCAAGGGATGTTCCTGCCTCAGCCTCCCAAGTAGCTAGGGCTACAGGAATGCACCACCATGCCTGGCTTATTCCTGAATATTTTATTCTTTTGGGTTGTTTCCATAGTTTTATTTTCATGTAGAATGTATTACTGAAAGAAATTTTCTGGCCAGGCGCAGTGGCTTACACCTATAATCCCAGTACTTTGGGAGGCTGAGGCGGGCGGATCACAAGGTCAGGAGATTGAGACCATCCTGGCTAACACGGTGAAATCTCATCTCTACTAAAAATACAAAAAATTAGCAGGGCGTGGTGGCAGGCGCCTGTAGTCCCAGCTACTCGGGAGGCTGAGGCAGGAGAATGGCGTGAACCCGGAATGCGGAGCATGCAGTGAGCCGAGATCGCACCACTGCACTCCAGCCTGGGCGACAGAGCGAGACTCCATCTCAAAAAAAAAAAAAAGAAATTTTCTGTATTTCTTTAAAGTAACTGTTAGAAAAATTAAAATTATATAAGTGGTTCACATTACATTTCTAATGGGCAGCACTGCTCTAGAATAAAAAGGCTGAGATTAGAGAAAACAAAGGAACATAAAATAATGGGATATATTCAAGGTACTCATAACATTATGCCCCTGGAGCTACATGTGTGAGCTAAACTTGGTCTAGAATTTTCCCTGTTATAGAAATCACAGATCTTGAAGGGTTCTGACTGTACTTAGAGAAAACACACCTAGCTGCTTGTTCCTACTCTACCTGGAGGGGATTTAATCAGATGTAACCTCCAGGGTCTTCTGTGATTTCTCTGCCGTTCGGGCTTCCAAAGGTAGTAAAAGTGACATTGCTTGAGCCCAGGCATGAAAAAACAGAAAAAAAGCAAGAAGACAGTTCACGTGATGTTTCTCTCAAATCTTTTCACATTATATCCAGGAAAAGGAGTACTAGAGTATTGCCGTAGGCACCAGTCTGAAGCTCACTCATCTCATATCACTCCTGCCCCACCCAGTTGGCTCCCCTCAAGAAATTCTTCCTGGATCTTCTGGAGTTGGTATAGATTCTCTCTTCTATGTGTTCCCATGATTTTTGTTTTTGTTTTGTTTTGTTTTTTGAGACAGGGTCTTGCTCTGTTGCTTAGGCTGGAGTGTAGTGGTGCGATCTTGGCTCACTGCAACCTCTGCCTCCTGGGCTCACATGATCCTCCTACCTCAGCCTCCCAGGTAGCTGGGACTACAGGCATGCACCATCATGCCTGGCTAATTTTTTTATAATGACAGGGTTTTGCCATGTTGCCCAGGCTGGTCTTGAACTCCTGGGCTCAAGCCATCCGTCTGCCTCGTCCTCCTAAATTGCTGGGATTACAGGCGTGAACCATGGCACTGAGCCTCCATGATGTTTTCTAGAACATTTCCTGCACAGAACTGACACTGCGCATTTACTTTTTTTTTCTTCCCTATACACTGTAAGCCCCTCAAGCAGAGACAACACCTTGTTACCAATGAACCACCTAATGAAGTGATTGGAATAAGTACTGAGTGAGGGAGTGAAAAAATGAGTACTATGCTCCTTCTTCCTTTAGAAGAGAACAATTTTACAGCATATATATATATACACACATACACACACACACACACATACATATACATATATGTGTGTATATATATTTTGGAAGTGTACTTTGGTTGGTTCAGTGGAAAGAGTATTGTTTGTTGTCAGGAAACTGACCTGAGTTCCAGTTCAGATTTGCTACTTACTATCTGCGTGACCTTGAATAAATCTCTTAATCATCTCTGGACTTCGTCTCTCATCTGAAAGAAAAGAGGGTTGAACTACTGAGCTTCAAGCTTCTGTCCAACCCTAACATTCTGTGAGACTTGCAAAACAAGGCACATCTAGGGGTCAAATGTAGGCTCCCTTTCAGACAGGCAACTCAACGGAGCAGCTGAGATGCCCAGCCTTTCTCAGGAGCCTCCACCGCCTTCCCCTCCTCCATGTCTTAGCGAATATTAATAGTCAAGGACCTCACTGAATGTGGTTTTTAATAGAATCCAATTTCAGTCCATTTAGAGTGGGACTTTTCATGCTGACTTGGTAATTTGAACTATGCCATGCCTGATGGACTGAATGCATTTTCCCTGCCTCCGCTGCCCGCCCTGGGCTGCTGTGGAGAGAGAGTGCTGGCATTGGGACCAGGGAGTGGGGCATCTTAAAGCAGCTGCAGACCAGCTATTTGACCTTACAGACAGTCTTGTCTTTCCTGCCCTGAGGCATGTGATGAGGATACCAAGGGCATTGGAAGGGGAGTGGGCAATGGCCATTCTACTTCCTGGCAATGGCCATCTCCTTGCAGCTTAGGGGCTGCTGGCTTCTGGTGGACTATCAGGAAGAAAACTGCATTCATCGTTGGATGTGACTGGAAGACAGCTGATTCTGAGAACCATCAGAATTATTCCAACTGATTGCTGTGGAGTCTCTTTGAAGCCTGGAGAGGCATGGGTTGGAGCATGAAGCTTCCTCTGTCTTTCTACTCCCCACCTCCAAGTACTTGTCCTGTTTGAGCAGAGAGTAACCTAAGGTCTTGTTGGAAGGTTTCCTTCCTTCTACAGTGCAGAGAGGGGGAATATGGAAGGTGAACGTGCAAGTATTAGCAGCCACACTATAAACAAGGAAACTGAGGCCAGGGAGGGTGGGGGAAGGAAATAAATGTTTTTTCTGTGCTTATTCTGTGCCAGCCACTGAGCTGGGACATACTTATTTCTTAGTCCTCCCAACACCCTTTTAAGGGATAAAACATTTCCCCAGCCTGGCCAACATGGTGAAAGCCCGTCTCTACTAAAGATACAAAAATTATCCGGGCGTGGTGGTGTGTGCCTGTAATCCCAGCTACTCAGGAGGCTGAGGCAGGAGAATTGCTTGAACCTGGGAGGCGGAGGTTGCAATGAGCTGAGATCACGCCACAGCACTCCACCCTGGGCGACAGAGCAAGACTCTGTCTCGAAAAACAAAACAAAACATTCACCCATGTATGGGTGAGGAAAATGAGGGTCAGAAAAGTTAGACTACTGCACCAAGGTCACACAACTAGCAGATGTTAAAGCTGGTATTCAAACAAAACTCCATCTATCCACTGTAAAATGTCACATGGTTTGAAATGGTGGAGCGGCGTGCTCTAAAGTTTGCTGGGCCTCAGCAGTGGCCCCTTAACCTGGCTGGTTACCTCATGGTGTTCAAAAAACTATCCTGAACATTATCCCTGTGAAACTGATTCAATGGGTCTAAGGTAGAGTCTGAGATTATGTATTTTTAAAAAGCTCTTCCAAGTGATTCTGATGTCTTGGAAAGCACAGGGCTGGAGCATGTGGCTTCTCTTCTGACCCAAGTCTCTCAGGACATCTTCATTTCTCAGAAGCACAGATCTAGTCCAGACCTGCATTTACCTCAAGTAACATTTGCCACTGAACCCATTATTCATTCATTCCAGGCTCAATGCTCAACGTTTTCTGAGTACCTACAATGTGCCAGGCATGGTGCTCGACATTCTGACTGCAAAGATGAATATAATACAGTGCCTGTCTTGAGGAACACCCAGGGTGTGCGGGAGATGAATGTAAACTAGAAACTACAATTTGTTGTAGCAAAAGCTAGGCTGAGGTAGGCTTGTGTTGCTTTAATAATTCAGACTAAAGGACCAAGGAAGGCTTTCTAGCAGTAATCCTGAGTCAAGGCCTATATGAGCTAGCAAGGCAAAGAGAGGACTGAAGGGCTAAGGAATAGCCAGTGAGGCAGAGGGAAGCAACAGCGTGGAAAGGTCCAGAGACCCAGCACAATGGTTCAGGGCAGCACAAGATGTTGTGCAGCAGTGGAATGTAGGATACTTTGGGAAGAGGACCAGCAAGTGAGCCTGGAAAGATCAGTGGAGACAAAATATGAAAGACCGTGTGTGTTGTTAAGGCATTTGGCCTTTATCCTAAAAGTGACGAGGCGCCATTAAAGATTTTATTTTTTTCTTGAGACAGAGTCTCACTCTGTCGCCCAGGCTGGAGTGGAGTGGCGCCATCTCGGCTCACTGCAACCTCTGACGCCCAGGTTCAAGTGATCCTCCTGCCTCAGCCTCCTGAGTAGCTGGGATTATAGGTGTCTGCCACCACACCCAGCTAATTTTTTTGTATTTTTAGAAGACATGGGGTTTCACCATCTTGGCCAGGCTGGTTTTAAACTCCTGAGCTCATGATCCACCCACCTTGGCCTCCCAAAGTGCTGAAGTTGTGGAGTGACATGGTCAAATTGTGTTTTGGAAGGGTCACTCTGATAGAAATAAGAGAATGAACTGTAGACAGAAGCCGGCAACAGAGGAACCAATTAATTGCAGAATTAAGAATTTATGTATGTCAAAGAGCACCATAAACAAAATTTGAAAGCAAAGCACTTGGAAAGCATATTTGCAGCATTTCTTGACAAAAATAATATTCTTAATAAAATTACAAATTGATAATAAACATACCGATATCAAATAAATAGAAAATTCACAAAGAAAGAAGTACAAATGGTCAATAAGCATATGAAAATGTTATTCGCGAAGAGTCAAAGAAAGTTAAAATAACATTGACATACTATTATCCCAGCTATCAAATTGGTAAAGATTTGATAAGTGATGATACCTAGTGTTAGGGTGCAGGAAACAGGGTACTCTCTAGACTCCAAATAGGAGAGTGTTTTGGTACAAACTTTCTGGAGGGTGGTTGGCAACATGTATCAAAATTCTTAAAAATAGCCAAGCAAGTCTCTTCTTGGAGTTTATCCTAAGGAAATAGTTATAGACATGTGCAAAATTTAGCTACAAGAATGTCAGCTGCAACACTATTTACAATAAAGATTGGGAACAAATGAAATAATCACTATTTGGTGACTGATGATAAAAAAAGGGTCCATCCGTATAAATGAAGATGCTGTTGAGAAAGTTTGATATGCAGAAAATGTTCATGATATTATTAAGTGAAGGAATAGAAGGAACAAAAAACAAAAAGTGTCCAATATGCTGCCATTTGTGTGTGATAAAAGAATATATACATATGTTTGACAATGTGTAAGCATCTCCAGAAGGATGTAAAATAAATTAGAGGGAAACTAGATGCTGGCAGACAGGGTAGGGAGAAGATTTACTTCCGACTACAGAGCAGTTTGTACTTTTTGAATCTTGTGTCTGTGTATGTATTACATATTCTAAAATATAAATACACATTTGAAAAGTTATTAAAGAGTATATTCAGTGTGATCCAGTTTTTGTTTAAAAAAACCCACAACTGTGCGTGTGCATGTGTACATTTACACCAAAAAGAACTAAAAGGTATATTCAAAAGAACACACATTTGTCTTGGGTGGTAAGCTTATGGATTGGATTTTGTCCTTTTTTCCCCTAAAACTTCTACAATACACACATGATGCTTTCACAATAATTAAAAAGCATTAGTTTTTCCCCCAAAGAGTCCATCGCAAAAGTCCAGGCAAGGGATGACAGTGCAGGTCAGATGCATGATTAGTACTCCAGTTATATAGGTCAGCAGTGACATCCACAAAGTATGGAATTAAATCACAGTTCTTGTTTTGGGGAGGGATGAGGAGAAGGAAGCTGAAGATTTGGTAGGGAGAATGAACCTGGTTTTGTGCTCTAAAGCCTTTGTTGGACAAATGCACAGAAAATTCAGCCCTGTCACCCCAAACATCAACCAATACCCCAGGTAGCTTTTTTTCTTTGGGATTATTTAACTTCGGGTCACAGTGAATGGAGTTCCAATAAGCCTGTATATCTAAGTTAACCAAATAAGCAGATGACCTGGACGCTTGTTCTATGAGGTTCTGAGAGGCTGTCCTCATTTCGTTCTGGTTTTTGATCTTTCTAAATGGGATGGCTACAATCATATCCCCAACTGTCCAGCCCTGCCCCAGCACACTCATGTAAACAAGACCTCTCTCCTGTCTCTGCATGGGGAATAATTACTCAGAGTCCTTCCTGACGCATAAAGACCAAGGGAAGACCCTGGCAGTTTGAACTGGTTCTCCGGGTGACCTCTGCCCTTCTCTTCATCCTTCAGATCCTAACAAACTATCTGCCAAATCACAAACGTTCTAAGTTGGAGGCTTGGGAATGGGGGTGGGGGTCGGGGGGTTTGAACACATGCCCGTGTGGGGCCATAGGGTAGTTTTGGGTTAGGGTCATATAAAGCCGGCTAGGAGGAAGAGGAAAGACAGCCTAACATAGTAGGGATTGGGGAGAATGTGGCAGCTGAAACAGCTTCTTCCTTTTCCTCTTCTCCAGAGAGTGAGCTCTAGGTGAGTAATGGCAGGGCCCTCAATATTTCCAGCACCTTCCCCGTACCCCCCATTGAAAGCCTTTGGGGAACTATGTGAATATAACTTACGCTGCTCTCTTCTGGGCCCCTGGGCTGTGACTGGATTCTGCTGTGGTGGGGCATCTGCTTATATAATTAACCCATATTTAACTTTGTGTTTCCTTTCAGTCTCAGTTGTGACCCTTTCCCAATGCTGGGGATGGGTGATGAATGCTAGAGGAGTTGTTGGGATACATGCTGGCTCCATCAGTAAGTAGAATGAGCAATACATAGACATAACTACTGGACCTCAGCTGCCTTTTTCTGACCTGTCACTGCTCTGACCACTAGGGATTCTGGCCTCTGGTCTTTTTGGGCCCTTGAGTAAATACATGAGAAAGCCATGTACTATCACTGACATCATGAACACTTTTCAGGTTAATACATATAGTCCTGTTCTCAAATGGTTATAATTGCCCAATATTATACTTATAGAGAGGCAACTAAGTATAGCATAGATACCAGCCAGAGCTCTGGAGTCAGGCAGGTCTGGTTCAAATCCTAGCTATGCCACTAAAGGCCATGCAACCTTGGGATAATTAATTTTTCTGGTTTTCAATATTCTTACCCATCAAACGGGAACAGTATCCCAGAGTAACTGCATGAAAGAAATGAGATTATACATGTAAAGATCTGAAGATAATGCATTTAATAAATCCTAACTATTCACATTATTGCATCTGTATATATTTTAATTTTCTACAACATTGTCTTTTTCACTAGTCACACGAAAAATACATGAAAGTGCTCTGGTAATTTTAAAGCATTATATAAATTAAAGGTGTCATTGGTAATAATCTCATATGCATTTCTTAACCCTTCCATTTCCTTGAAGACTGAGACTACATCCCATGTCCCACAGCACATTGCACAATGACGGGCAAACAATACGCCCTCAGTAAGTCTTTCTTGTTTGACCGAAGCAACATGGCTTAGCATAATGAGCACAGACATCAGGAGACTAGGCTGGGATGAAATTAGTTTAAGGCAGGAGAGCCAGTCTGCAGTCATAATTTATTCATTCAACAAGTATTTGTTGAACACATTCTATGTGCTAGATATTGAGTTCGGATAATTTCATCAAAAGAAGATTGTACAAGTTCTGACAAAGCCAAGCCCCTGGGCGGTCTCCACAATCCCAGCCCACTCTTAAAAGCACAAAGGCTGCAGCCACCATTGTCTGCCACTGGACAAATGGCCAATTGCTTTGGGGGAAGCCCCATCCTGCCTGGCTGTAAGTAGCTCTGACTGAGGGTTGGAGGAAGGAGTAAAAGTGAGGGAGCGGGCTGCTTACAGAACTGACAAGAACTACTATCTGTTAATTTATTTTTATTTACACTGAATCAGTCCACAGTTCATTCCCCTAGTCTATATGATGCTCTTTCCCCTGGTCATCATCTTTCCCTCCCTGTCACCTACACAGTCACCCTGTCCCAAACCTTGGCCCACTTCATCCTGCCCTTCTGCGGTCACAGCTGCCCGCTGGGTGGGAGTCCGGGGGAATGGTATGTGTGGTCACCAGAGGGCACTGAGTGGGCTTCAGTGGCATGTGAATCCTGGCAGAGTCTCGGATCCCTGACGGGGAGAGGAGAAAGCACAAGCCAAGACAACGAGTTGGGGAAGGAGGCAGGGGCTAAGGTGACTGGTTGGGGGTGAGGGGTGGGAACTCCAGTGTACACATTCACAGTCTCTACGTCGGCTTCACCAGTGCTTCTGCTGTTTGTCTCATCCCTGGATTTCGAACAGTTGCCTTGAGATGTTCTGGCTCTGGTCTGTCAGGAAGGTGTGGAAGGATCCAGCCCATGGGCTGTGTGCCTGCTGCCTATGGGATGGTATGCTTGCCAGGCTCCGCCTCTGTCAGAAGCACTGGCCAAAGTCAAAGCCACAACAGCATCCCAGCCCGCGAGACTCCTCTCCAGCTGTCCCAGCAGAAGCCGGGCCCCTCTCAGTCGCTGACCTGCCAGAGGAGAGGATGTCTCCAATGTCTGGGCGACCTACCGGATTCCAAATTTGCATCTCTCCTTCTTTTCACACTGGGAGGAGACAAAGAGTTGGGGTGCAACAGGAGGAAAAACGGGGAGCCAGAAGAAGTGGGGAGAAAGGGACAGAACCCAGGACAGGGCTCTCCACCAGGGGGTGTCTGGAAGTCCCCGGTGAGGCGTGGGCACAGCTCTGGAGCTGCTTCCTGGTTACATGGCTTCTTTCTCTCTCTGGGAGCATCGGCTGAGCTTCATCTCCGTCAGCTGGATATACCGAATCACGTTGGTGTCTGTGAGGAGAGAATAAACCTTAGGGAACACCAGGTGAGGGCAACTATCACATTTACACAGAATCAGCAAAGGCTGTGTCTGCAGACAACCAGCAGGCCAGGCTCACCCAACCAAGGTCCCTTCCGCCTATCCATGGTGGCTGAGAGGGCAACTAGGTGTTGGCCTTCTCCTTCACTGCCTCCCCTTAGCAAATGTGGACAGGTTGGCCTGACCCAGGGGACATGAGAGAGGATGGGTGGGAGAGGAGAGATAATTTCTCTCCTTCTTTCTATGCAGCAGCATATCCCAGTGGTTTGCCAGCCAGCGCAGTTAGTTTAGTGAGACCCCAGTTGGAGTTTAACAGCAGGCAAGTTGCCACCTTCTCTGAGCCTCCTGTCCCATCTGCAAGAAGCAACCTCCACTTTTTTTTTTTTTTTTCTTTTTCTGAGATGGAGCCTCGCTCTGTCGCCCAGGCTGGAGTGGAGTGGCGCAGTCTTGGTTTGCTGCAACCTCCACCTCTCAAGTTCAAACAATTCTCCTGCCTCAGCCTCATGAGTAGCTGGGATTACAGACACATGCCACTGTGCCCCGCTAATTCTTGTATTTTTAGTAGAGACGGGGTTTCATCATATTGGCCAGGCTGGTCTTGAACTACTGACTTCAGGTGATCTGCCTACCTTGGCCTCCCAAAGTGCTGGGATCACAGGCACGAGCCACCGTGCCCAGCCAACAAGCTCCATTTTTGAATGCCAACCTTGTGCCAGGTTTCTAACCTTCATGATCTCATGTAATCCTCACTACAATCCCGCAAGGTATGTATCCTCCTCCTCACTGTGACAAAATGGAATAGGGATCTTGAGAGATTAAGTCAGATGCCCAAGGAGACACATAGTAAATTGTGTGTCTGGCTGCAAAGCCTGCCTCTCCTGAGGACTGTAATACCTGCCTCATGAAATTGCTCTGAAGCCCAAAATAGGTAAGTCTAAAAGTGCTTAAAACAATGATCAATAAATATTAATCTAATGTAATTTTTTTTTAAGCTTGAAGAGTTTAAAATGACTTTGCTTCATTGTCTTATTTTTGTCCTTATAAGTAGGGTCAGATGACCACCTCACCAAAACAGGGGCATTTCTTCTCAGTTCCTGTTATTAGTGAGGAGGGCACGGCATGGAACAACTGCTAAGTTCCACACACGCCAGAACATAAGAGTGATGGGGTGCCTGGAATAGTTACTTCTGGAAGTAAAAATGAATACTATATCATGCTAAAAAATGCCAAGCGTATACTCCAGGACAGTGCTGGCAGATAGCAGTGCTCCAGAAAATTCTGTTGTATGAGTCCAATGCTTAGTCTTCAAGCTGCTTACAGTTGGTGGAACACAATTTATATACAGAAAATAAATCAACAACAAGGTGTTCTTTAAAAAGATTAAAAAAAGTATACATTTAGACGTTTGTAAATTGATCCTAAAGTTCTTTAAAAACTTTTGAAAGGAGGATTGTATTAAAAAAAAAAAAAAAAAAAAAAAAGGCTGGGTGTGGTGGTTCATGCCTATAATCCCAGCACTTTAGGAGGCTGAGGCAGAAGGATTTCTTGAGCCCAGGAGTTCAAGACCAGCCCTGGCAACATAGCAAGACTTCATCTATGCAAAAAATGCAAAACATTAGCCAGGTATGGTGGTGCATGCCTGTAGTCCCAGCTATTGGGGAGGCTGAGGTGGAAGGATCATTTGAGCCCAAGAGGTGGAGGTTGTAGTGAGCTGAGATCATACCACTGCACTCCAGCCTGGGTGACAGAGCGAGACTCTGTCTGAAAAAAAGAAAAAATTAATCATATAAACAACAACAATAGCAACATCTAGCCAAGGTTGTTGTTTAAATGTTACTTCCTCAGAGAGGTTCTTTCTGACTACTTGGTCTAAAATAGCTCCCCACCTTTACTCTTTTTTTTTTTTTTGAGACAGAGTCTCACTCTGTCACCCAGGCTGGAGTGCAGTGGCACGATCTTGGCTCACTGCAACCTCCACCTCCTGGGTTCAAGTGATTCTTCTGCCTCGGACTCCTGAGTAGTTGGGACCACAGGCGCGTGCCACCATGCCCAGCTAATGTTTTGCATTTTTAGTAGAGACAGGATTTCACCATGTTAGCCAGGATGGTCTCGATCTCCTGACCTCCTGATCCACCCACCTCAGCCTCCCAAAGTGCTGGGGATTACAGGCGTGAGCCACCGCACCCGGCCTTACTCTTTATTTTTTTTTTTAGACAGGGTCTTGCTGTCGCCCAGGCTGGAGTACAGTGGTGCCATCTTGGCTCACTGTAGCCTCCGCCTTCCAGGCTCAGGTGATCCTTCTGCCTCAGCCTCCCAAGTAGTTGGAATTACAGGTGGCCACCACCACACCCAGCTAATTTTTGTATTTTTAGTAGAGACGGGGTTTCATCATGTTGGTCAGACTGGTCTTGAATTTTGGAGCTCAAGCGATCCACCTGCCTCGGGTTCCCAAAGTGTTGGAATTATAGGCATAAGCCACCACACCCAGCCCTCTGTTTACTCTTGATCTCTTTATTCTGCTTTATTTTCTTCACAGCGTTTATTACTACTAAATAGTTTATTTGTTTACTGTCTGTTTGCTTGTTTACCGGTTGACTTCCAGTCATCCCTTGGTGGAGAGTCCCTCCCTGGGTTCTGTCCCCTCTCTACACTTTTTTTCCCACTTACCATAGACAGTGAGCCATTATAATATAAACTCTTCGAAGGCAACAACTTTCTTTGTTCACTACTATATACCTAGCAACATTGTACCCCCTCAATAAATATCTGTAGAATGAATGAATGAATGACTGGTGGATATGATCTAAGTGAATGGTATAGATTACACATGTCCTAAGGATTAGGATCTGACTGGAGGAGTCAGAGCATGCTTCCTGAAAGGTGCTGGGCTTAGCACCAAATTTGCCTGTTTGTATTCTGTGTCATCAACCAGACGTGAGCTCCTCATGGGTAGGGACCATGGCTTTTCATCTATTCCCTTGGTGCTCAGCACAAATCTTGGCACATAGTATGAATTCAATATATATTTGTTGAATAAGTGAAGAGAGCTGGATTCTGAGTTGAAAAAGATGAGGAATTCTCTACTCTATTTGAAGAGAAGAGGTGCCCATGCTCCCTGGAACTCAAACCCTAGGCAAATGCATGGGCTGTGTGCTCCTCTTACTTACGTCTTATCATATATCTGATCCCTAATTTTGCCATCTCTGCCCCTGCCTGGCCCTCCTAGCCAAGAAAACTGCTGCAATGAGAAGGTTCCAGGAGCCACCAGAGCGGGGAGGAAGTAAGAAAATGGCTATTTCCGCCTTACCTGTTGGTTGTTGGGTCCTTGCTTCTTTCAGGTAGTAGAGTGCTTTGTCATAGTCCCCAAGGTGGTAGAAGGCCACACCAGACCGGTAAAGGGCCTTGAAGTTCTCCCCTTCCTTCTTCAAGACTTTGAGGCAATATTCCTTGACTCGTTCATAGTTTACCAGCTCAGCCTGGAGCAGGCAGGCTATGGAGGAAGGGAGGGAAAATGCCATCAGCACAACAGCGGCCGGCTCTGCATGTCTCCCTTGAGTTCCCTCTCTCCAGAGGTTTAGCAGGGTTGGGGTTTTCCACTGGGGTTTATGTCATGGGATTTGTCTTCCAATAATCCTAGGCTCCCCGACCAGTTTCATCACTAACAAGCCATGTTAACAAGCCTTGAGCAAGTCACTTAACCTTCTGTTATGGGTTGAATGATGCCCACCCTTCCACCATGAAAAGATATGTTGAAGTCCTAACCTGCAGTACCCAAGAATGTGACCTTATTTGGAGACAGGGTCTTCACAGAGGTGATCAAGTTGAGGTCATTAGAGCAGGGCCTAATTCAGTTGTTTGGGTGAGGGAGAAGGGACAAGATGGAGGAAGGTGAACAAGATGGAGCAGTCCCTGTTGTTTCCGGGTTCTTCATCACAGATTTTCCCACGCCCGGGAAAAATTCCCAGGCCCAGGGAAAGAACCAAATCAACTGAGCATGCGCAGAGTGACGTCAAGCCGGGGACACCGAAATTCAAGAAGCCACTCCTACACACAGGCCCCAAACTCCTCCCCTTCCAGCTCCCAGGCATAAAAGTCCGCCACGGGTAAGCGCCGGTGTGACTTCTTCGGCCCTGGCATTCGTGGACTGGAGAACCTCACCCGAGAGCGCCGGCACGACTTCCCTGGCCCTTTCCTGCGGACCAGTGAACCTCGCCCGAGAGTGCGTGCATATTTGCAAATAAAAGGGCTGCCACTTTCTTTGCTCGTTTTGACCTTTATTGATATTTAGTCTTTGCATCTATTAATAATAGTAATAGAGAAACAAAACACCAGTGTGACTGGTGTCCTTATAAAAAGGGGAAATATGAACATAAAGACAGACACACACAGAGGAAAGACGACGTGATAAAACATGGGGAGAAGATAGCCATCCATAAGCCAAGGAATGCCTGAGGCTACCAGAACCTTGCAGAGAGGCATGGAACAGATTCTTCCTCACATCCCTCAGAATAACAACCCACCAGCACCTTGATCTTGGACTCCTAGCCCCTGGAACTGTGAGACCATACATTTCTGTTATCTCAAGTCACCCAGTTTGTGGGACTTTGTTATGGGCAGCCTTAGGAATAAGCTACCAGAGGCAATTATCATCATCTTCATCATCATCTTCGTCGTCATCATCACCATCATGGCCAATATTTGTTGAGTGCTTACCTTGTAGAGATGCTGGTCTCATTGTTTTACATGTATTACTGATATAATCCTCAGAATACTCTGATGTGGGTACTACTATTGTTTCAGTTTTACAGGTGAGGAAGTTGAGGCTCAGAGAGCTCAAGAAATTTCCCAAGGTCACACAATGTGAAAGAGGCAAAGATGGGATTTAAACCGAAGCTGTCTGGCTCCAGAATCCAAGTCCTTCCTAATCTAGTTGTTGGAGGGATTATGTAAAATAATGGCTATAAAGTACTTAACGTGGGTTTGGCACATAGCAAGCATGAAAAAAATGTTAGTTAACATTCTTAGAATTCTTTTTAGCCTTGTGCCAGTAACATCTGCCTCTGACTTCCCTCAAGTTCCCTTTCATATATATTTGTCTCTGCAGTTCCTGAGAAAAGGGGCTTTCTGGTAGGCTAGTGACCAGCTCATACAGGGCACATGTCTGGACATGAGAGACCTAGGTGTCCCAGGCAAGAGGAAGCTATGGCAGGCAGGTCTTATGGTAGAGAGCCCTCCCCATCCCACAAACAGCCATCTTTGAGTAAACTGTGTCCCTTTGAAGCTTTCTCTTACCAGCTCTGAGCCACAGGGAGCCACAGGGCTGAGACTAGGGTGATGACACGCCTGGAGGATGACTAAATAGCCTTGAAGAATGATTGAAATTTTGTGCCCTAGGCACCTCCCTCTAATCCCAACCCTGCTGAGCCACCTCACCTCCATTTAACCACTCAAATATCTAGTAGGCACTGACCAAAGGCAAAGAATGTTGTATATTTGGAGGGATTACAAAAAAAGAGACAGGAAAAAGGCACCTGTCTGCTTCTTCAAAGCACATAAAACCAGAGACTTAGGAGGCAAAACTGGTGCTTCTGTTCACAACCCAGCTGGGTGGCTGGGGGAAAATGCTGATGCTCTGTTCCTTCTTTGTGCCCAGACTTTTCCACACTGACAGAAGACACCTCAGGATAGAGACAAGTCACTGATTTCAATCTTCAGGGATCTAACTTCAGTCATTCTGACCCCTTAAGTAACTTCTCAGGTATCAGAATTGCTGAGATTTTTTTTAAGAGACCAGACTTTTCTTTGAGCATTTAGGACCAAAAAAGTCCATTCTTTCACAGAATGAGGAGAAATACACAGACTCTCAAGATGAAGGTATGAGAACCAGGAAGTGAAAGAGAATCAGCCCAGATCTAGAAACTGACCTGTCAGGTTTCACTGGCTGCAGGGCAGAAAGCCAAGTCAACAGAAGCAACAGGCTGCTAACCCCCTGAGGGCAGCTCCTGTTCACCCAGGACTACAATCTTCTGGTGCGCCAGGGGGTCCTTCTGATCAGCTGATGCTACAAGCCCCGCTCCCCTCTCCTCCCTCCATGGTGGGGTCTTAGGCCCTTCTGTTCCCTTCCTCACCCCCATGTTGTTGGAGCCTGTGCTGGTGCTTATGTGGCTGTACAAAGAGAGAGAGGGGTTTCTGTACAAAGGTTCCTGGATGTGAACCTCAGTGAATGCTACTTGTGTGGACTTGGCTCCAGCACCTGCTCCCAGAGCTAAAAGCTGTCCTGTCCACAGCTTCCACACTCCCTGTCTGATGTCCTCTCTGACCAGGCCCAGCAGCCCTCTTCCTGTCCAGCCCTCCCTCTTCAAACAGACACTTCTGTTTGCTGACCCTGGCAGTCTAGGAAAAGGACCTTTGTTTTGTTTTTTTTTCCTTTTTTTTTTTTTTAAACAGTTTTTGAATGCATAAAATGGTGGTGACAGGGAGAGGGGAAGCAAAGAGGCCTGGAAATGGGGAAGGCTCCTCACTCCCACAAAGGGTCAAAGGAACCACAGCAATCAATTTTCAGCACTTACTTGGTAAAAACATTTCTAGGTCCCCTGCAGATCCGGTGGGAACTGGCATACCTGGCTGTGGACTAGGATTCAGACCTGGGGGGAGGCAGGGCTAGGCTGGTTATAGGGTGTGCAGCCTCAGCTGACACGAGAGACAGGGCCCAGAAAGATGGAGAAATGGCTGGGCCAAGAAGTGGAATCTGGATAAGATGTTGGGATGCCAGGCCAGGACTCTTTTTTTTTTTTTTTTTTTTTGAAATGGAGTCACGCTCTGTCGCCTAGGCTGGAGTGCAGTGGTGCGATCTCTGCTCACTGCAGCCTCTGCCTCCTGGGTTCAAGCAATTCTCCTGTCTCGGTCTCCCGAGTAGCTGGGACTACTACAGGTGCCCGCCACCATGCCTAGCTAATTTTTGTAGTTTTAGTAGAGACGGGGTTTGCCATATTGGTCAGGCTGGTCTCGAACTCCTGACCTCTGGTGATCTGCCTGCCTCAGCCTCCCAAATTGCTGGGATTATAGGCATGAGCCACTGCACCCGGCCCAGGCCAGGACTCTTAAGGGAATCCAGGGGTGGAGGGGGTGAGAGCCGGGCAGGAGGCTGGCCCCAGTGCTACCTCCAGGTGATTTTTAGGCACCTCTCTGCTTTTGGGTGGGTAGCTACTGGTACATCTAATAAGCCCATGGGATAGGTCAGATGGCATGACAGCAGGCACATGTGAGGGTGGAGGAAGTTAAGAAGAGGTGGACTGGCTGCCTCCTGATTGCTCCTTCCCCATCCCTGTAGCCATTAGCCAGGACCTGGGATTGCAGTGGACCTCAGGATAAGTGGTATCACCCCACAGTGTGTTCTCCTCATGGTTATTAATCCCTTCTCTGGTGTCAGAGGTGCTAAATACTTCACATACACTATGTCTTTTTAATCCTCACATCAACTCCATGAAACAGGCTCAGGTTCTATTTTTATCTTTCTTTTATAGATGATGAAACTGAGTTCCAGAGAAATGAAGTAACTTGCTGAAGGTCACCCAGCTGGAAGGTGGTAGAATTAGGATATCAGCCCACTTCTGTCAGGCTTCCAAGACTGTGCACTTGACCTCTGGGGTGTCTGTGGGGCTGCATTTGAAGCCATCGGAAACCCACACAGCCCCTGGGGAGAAAGAGAGGTCATCTGTGGAAACCCCCTTCTGCTGTGTTCCAAAGCTAACAAGCAAAAATTGATGCCTAACTGCTGGGCACTGCGTGGGGCAGTGGGATCAGGTGATGAGCTGACATCCCCCCCACCCACCTGGGGCTAACAGATGGGCAGGGAGGGCAGAGGTCATATTATCTCAAATATTCACATGTGGGTTAAGTGCTATGAAGGACAAAGGTAGAGAAGGAGCATACCCAGGCAGGAGGGGCCTTACCTTGATCTAAGGTATAATGGGAGGCCTTCTTGGAAGAAGTGGTATTTTAGCTGGGATCTAAAGATTGGGTATTTCTCAGCCTCAGCACTATTGGCATTTTGGACTAGATGATTTTTTTGTTACGTGAGGATGTCTGGAGCCTTGCAGGATGCTTAGCAGCTCCCCTAGCGTCTTCTCACTACATGCCACTTGTGACAGCCAAAAAATGTCTCTGGAAATTTCCAAGTATTCCCTGGGTGGTGGGGTGGTGGTAAAATCACTCATGTTTGGGAATCACTGATCTGGGTGAAATTGAGACGTTTTCAAGGCAGAGCCCAGAGAAAGAGAGTGGGCGAGGGTGAATGGACTGTTTGAGAAAGTTTGGGAAGCCATGCCTGCAAGGCTGGAGCAGAGAACCAGAGGGAAGGGTGAAAGAGGTAAAGCTGGAAAAGAAAGAAACCAGGACACAGAGACCCTTCTGGTCCACGTAGAGGACCTGGGACTTCATTGTGAGGCAAGAGTGGATTTGGATGATGAAATGATGGTGACTCATGGGGCCAAAGTGGAGGCAGACAAGCAGGAAAAACGGATCAATGTAAGTGGCATCCAGGAGGTAGAAGTCACCAGCAGCAGGGAATTTCTGCAATATTTTCTCTCTACTGTCCACATTTGTGAGGTAGAGCCGTTCATCTGGGAGATCTTTATTGTCATTTTGGATTTCCTGATTGTCGAGAAGTGTTTCTCCATGTTGTGGTGACCTGGTCTCTGTTTGAATTAAGGATTATCGTCTCACAGTCTCTGTACTCTGCCATTTGGCATGCATCAATATTTTAAAGAGCACTGAACTAGGAATCATAAGAGCGGGATTCTAGTTCCATTTTTGCCACTAGCCAACATTACGAAAATTAGTTTCTCTTTCTGGGCATCTGCAAAATGAGGGATCTAAATTTCACTAAATAATCTCTACCGTCCTTTCAGATCTAACAGCCTCTGAATACAAATGCTTGCCACTTAACAGAAGGACAAAATAGTTTCACTGGTTACTCTTCAAAAGGATTTCCATTCTCCCTATTAATCAAGGTCAGGTATCTTCATCAGAACTGGTAAAGCAGTGATCAAGAGGGCTTCTGTAAGACAACAATTACATCCTGCTGTGTGGATTTTTTTTTTTTTTTTTGGCATAGAGATTGGATTATGTTCTGATGTGAGTCTTCCCAAGTCATGGCACTGGAGTGAGATCTTCCCTGAAGGGAGTAAACTTCCCCACTGTCAGTCATCCTGAGCACAGGAGGCTGTTGAGTTGGAAAGGCAGGTTTTGGACTGACTGGCAAGGGAGCCTGGCCTGGACTCTGTGGATATACTTGGATTCAAAGATGCAGTCACTTGGCAGCAGAAGAGGTGCAGGGTGGAAGATGCATGGTGAAGGGTCTGGGCTCTCAGACAACCATATCTAGAGGCTCCATTGAAATAAGTGTTATTAACTTTCTGGCCTTTGGGTCTTTTGAAAAGGCTGAATAAATGCAGTGGCCTGGAATCAGTCAAATTGTGGAGAATGAAGACAAGCCTCTATCAAGGCATGGGAAGAAGTGCTAGAGGAGAAACAGCCTTCCTTGAGCCAAACGAAGTGAAAGCAGAGGTGGCCAGTGCAACTTACAAGAGAAAGGCAAATCTGGGGGACAAGAATTGAAGCTGCAAATCTCCAACCACCCCTCCTCCTCCACTGCCAGCCTTAGGCGGTTGGGGTGTGATCTTATGAAAAAAATTGGCAGGCCTTCTGACCCCCACAAAGGGGTCGTGGTTAGCAAATGTTAGAGAATCAGCTACTCAGAGAGCCCCCTGGCACACTCATGCACACAGATGGAAAATCCTAAGTGTGATGTTCCTCACAGCAACCACACTCAGACCTCAGGCTAAAGCATGTCGAGTTCTCCTCGCTCTGGCACCTGTTTTGTTTTTGTGTTTCCTGGTGCATGCAGGGCAAAATGCCACCCACTGGCATGAGATAAAGGGAAACCAGATGAAAGGAAGAACAAGTTCATGCAATCACTGGTTTTCTTCTTATAGCTGACTCACTATAGTTTGCTTTTACCTGCTGAACAGAAGGGAAACATGGGCTAAATGGAAGGAAGACCAGACCCATCTGGGGCTAGGAGGGAGGAGGAAGAACCCACTCTACAAGGCTGCCTCACTGTTTGGGGTTGCACTGTATCCATTTGCACAGGATACGTTACAGTCCTCACCCTCAGTACCTAAGAATGTCACTTTATTTGGAGATAGGGTCTTTGCAGAGACGATCAAGTTAAAATGAAATCGTTAGAATGAGCCCTAATCCAATATGACTAGTGTTCTTATAAAAAGGAGAAATTTGGACACAGAGACAGATACACAGGGTGGAAAGATGATGCGATAAGATCTAGGAAGACGGCTATCTACAAAGCCAGGGAGTGCCTGAGGCTGCCAGAAGTTAGGAGAGAGACCTGGAACAGATTCTTCTTCACAGCCCTCAGAGGGAACCAACCCTGCCAACACCTTGAGTTTTGACTTCTAGCCTCTAAAATGACAAGACAATGAATTTCTGTTATTTTAAGCCACCCAGTGTGTGATATTACAGCAGCCTTAGGAAACTAATATACCTTGCTAGTCACTCCTTTGTGAGATGGGCCTAGGAAATGGCCATTGCGTTCCTGGGGGAAAATTTTCCCAAAAGTTTGCCAAATTATTTGATTTGCTTTCAAATTTATTTCAAGAAGCAATGGCATAGTAGTAAAATGGGAGAAGTCTAGGATCTGGACAGAGGTGATATTAAGAATACTGAATGGCTGGTATAGACCAAACCGAATAGGCAAACAGTATTGTACCAGCTCTGGGCGCCCTGGCTGAAGACCAATACTGGGTCTACAGATACAGTCCTGACCTGGAATCTGAGCTCTGCCACTCACTAGCACAGGCCTGAGGGTGAGTTATATGATCACCCTGGGTCTTATTCTTCCCATGTTAAATAGGAACTTTGTGGGAACTCTTATGATGAGGAAATGAGATAATTAATGCACATTATATGCTTCTCACAGTGCTGGGACAAAAATGGATTCTCAGAAATACTAGTTCTTTCGAAAGCCACTTATCAAATATGGTTTGCCCAGCAATGTGTACATGAATCGGAGAAAATTTCCATCTTGAGTCCTATATACAATGTGTGGTACATACACAAAGCTACAGCGTAATTTAAAGTAGATTTTCTATCTTCTGTAGATAATCTAAAGTAGATTTTCACCCATTACCCACAAGGGCAGACAGGTGTCAGATGGCCAAGTCCTAGAGCTGGAAATCTGCACATGTGCGCAAATAATTGTTCTCTGTTACGCTGTCAACTTGTGACATTTGGATACATCTCGTCTTAGCAATTTGAAATATTCCCCCTGGAGAATAAGAACCCTGGCCAAGGAGATGGGGAAACATAAATCATTTGGGACGGTAACTTAGAGGGTCTTGCTTCAGAGGACATGGAGTATGTGCAGTGAAATTTTTACTCCCTGACACCCCATATCTAAGACTACAATGACCCACCCAATTTCACCTTTCTATGAAAGTGATGATTTTCTCTTCTGCATACACAAACGCATGCATTCGCAGTTCTGAAAATGACTTTCTTTAGTTTGAGTAGGTGTTTGGGGAAAAAAAGACTCTCTCTTTTTAAAAAATTTATTATTTTGGTTTCATGGTCTAGGGTGTACATAAACCCACACCTGCACTGAATGTTTCTGAAATCTAGGTTTGATCTTTGGTTTTACTTACCAGGTTTCCTTCCAGAGGTGTATTTTCCGTTTTGGGGTGAGGTAAGTAAACGTAGAGAGCATTACAAAAGCAACTTTGCAGCCAGATAGAAGCTTGGAGGGAAAGAATGGAATGGGTTCCAGGCCTATTTTCATCTCTTACAGATTATAAACCCTCTGAGTCAACAGCTGGTTGTACCCTGCCCCCTCCATATCCCCAAGTTTCAGACACTAGTGCTGCCTGCTGCCTGCCCTCAGCCCCTTCCCTTTCCATGAGTGGATTCCACAGTCATATCTGGCTGACAGCTTTCTGGATGGGGTGGGGGAAGGATCAAAAGTCTCTGGGCTCCCCTGCAGTCTTGATTGTTCAGGGGATCTTGGAGCTCTAAAAGCCAGCTGTGGCAGGAAGAATGAATAGAACCAGTTTCTGACTCTATAGAGCATGACAGAGCCTATGAGATGACAGGGAAGTAGTAATTTTAGCAGAGAAGTTACCGGACAGCTTTTGCGCCTCTGAGCTGGTTCCCTCAAGACCATGTCCAAGTCCCTGGGTTAAAACAGCCTACCTTTCAGGGTCTCAGTGTTGAAAATGGCAAAAATGAAGATAATTATGGTTACTACCCACCTTTTCCTTGAAGGCCTGTTGGCAGTAGGAAAACTGTGTTTCCCAAGTACCAGATCTTCACATGTGGAGAGCCTCAAATATGACTGTTTCTTAGAAAACTATTTAGGCTGGGCATGGTGGCTCATGCCTGTAATCCCAGCACTTTGGGAGGCTGAGGCAGGTGGACCACCTGAGGTCAGGAGTTTGAGACCAGCCTGGCCAACATGGCAAAAACCCATCTCTACTAAAAATACAAAATTAGCCAGGCATGGTGGAGTGCACCTGTAATCCCAGCTACTTGGGAGGCTGTTGCAGTGAGCCAAGATTGCACCACTATTCATAAAGCTTATTTAACATAGAGATTCACAGATTCCAAGCCCAGCAACTCAGGTTCCGAAGGGCTTGGGTGGAGCCCAGTAATCTACATTTTTAGTAAGTCCCCAGTGAGCTCCTGCAGGTGAGCCTCCTCACCTACTGAGGTTGTACTGACATTTTAGCATTTGAGGTATGTGTTTCTTAAGAACCATCCAGTTGGTTAAACCATAAGAGTCCAGGACAGCCATGGGGAGCTCCAGGACTACCCACAAGGGCAGACAGGTGTCAGATGGCCAAGTCCTAGAGCTGGAAATCTGCACACGTGGGCAAATAATTGTTCTCCGTTACACTGTCAACTTGTGACATTTGGATACTTCTCTTCTTAGCGTTTTGAAATATTCCCCTGGAGAATAAGAACCCTGGCCAAGGAGATGGGGAAAAGGAGCCAAAAGATGAGGTGCTCCATGATGCACTCAAGAGAATCTGGCCCTGCATCCGTGGACAGTATCCATCCATCCTCCCAGAAGGAGAATAAGAGAAAGAGCAGGTCATGTTTATTAAGCATGAATGGGGCAGGCACTGCTCTAAGCATTAACTCGTTTAATCTTGACAGCAATCTATACTAGATTCTACTATTTTGCCCATTTTTTCAGATAGAAAAATAGAGGCCCTAGGAAGTTAAGTCACTTGCCCACAGTCACAATGCTAGTAAGTGTCAGAGCCAGGATTTGAATTTAGGCCATCTGGCACCTGAGACTGTGCTTTTAACCATTACACACACTGCCCTCCTAGGATGCTTACTTGCCTGTAATGATTCTAACTCAGTTCCTTCATTAGACATATTTGAGGCATGGGTATTGCTTCCTGTAGGGCTTAAGTGTGAGACCCTAATTGTGCCAAACTGTTCTCACTTTATATGTAAATACTTCTCATCCGGAAACTTCCTATATAACCCTCCAGAACCTTCTCTCCCACTAGTTCCTTTACATTCAGAGAGAAAAACAAAAAACAAGCAAACAAAACCAAGTGCAAAGTTTCCCCTCCTCCTGCTGTGGCTGCTTTTTTTTTTTTTTTTTCCTAAGTTCTAAAACCACCAGTATCTCCAATTCCATTGAGAGTCTGCTGTTATCCTAATAGGGCTGACATGACACGTTTCTGGTTTCTTCCTGAAACAACACCTGTCTTTGCTTAGCTACGGCTTGCAAAGCTAACCCCCAAATTATTATTTTTTACTTGAAACTTTTATTATGATAATCATAGATTCACCTACCATTGTAAGAAATACTACAAAGGGACTTCCTATACCCTTTACCCGTTTTCCCTTAGTGGTAATATCTTGTAAAATGATAGTACAACATATTGGCTATGATATTGACACTGATAGAATCCACAGATCTTATTCAGATTTCCTTATCTTTACTTGTACTCAGTGCGTATGTATGTGTGTGTGTGTGTTTAGTTATATACAATTTTATCGTGTGTAGGTTCCTCTATCCTCATCTCCCTCCTGTCCCACCACCTCCTCTTTAGCCCCTGACAACTGCTATCCTGTTCTCTACTTCTAAAATTTTGTCATTTTGAAAATATTATATAAATGGAATCACATAGCATGAAATCCTTTGGAAGGGGCTTTTTACCCTCAGCATAATTTCCTTGCAACGCATCCAAGCTGTTGCATGCACCAATAGTTCATCCTTTTTAATTGCTCTGTAGTATTCCGTGGTATGGATGTACTACAGTTTGTTTACCCATTCATCTGTTGAAAGATGTCTACGCTGTTTCTAGTATTTGGTTATTATGAATAAAGTTGACAGGAAGAGTCAGTCAGGTATAGCTTTTATTTCTCTAAGATAAGGGCTCAAGAGTGCAATTCCTGGATCATAAGAGAAAGAATTCCATTTCTTATCATCAACTATGATGTTGGCTTCAGTTTTTTTTATAGGTGCTTTTAGCTGAGATCAGGCAATTTTGCTCTAATTTGCTAAGAAATTATTATTTTTTAAATATCTATGAATTACAGCACATCCTTGCCTAATGGTAATGCTTTGCAGAACCTGTTAGGGAGTCTTTCTAATGAAGTCAGATCTACAGGTACAATAATCAAACGTGCCCTTTAGTTTTACAAAGAATAAAATTATTTTTCATAGCCACATTCTCAAATCAGGATCATTACAATTGTTTATGAAATGTGTCTCCCTTGCTCTTTCAGACAAGCATCTCCAGAACATCTTTAAATTCTCACACAGCACCTCTCACAGTGGTTATGCTCAATTGGCAGCAAGATCTAACATATATATGGTGTTTTACAACTCATTTAACCTTCATAGAGACTCTGAAAATAGCTATTATTAGCTCTGCTTCCAGGAGCTGAGGCTTAGGGAAGTTAAGTGACTTGCTGAGCCCACTCAGCTCTTACAGGGAAAGAGCTAGTGTTACTTAACCCCAAATCCCATATTGGTTCCAATCCAACAGAGCTGGTGGTAATGGTGGAAACCCGGATTGGCTGATCTCTGAAGGTCTTTATCAAGTCTGAGGACTGAGAAGGCTGGCTCAGAGAGTTAGCACCCTCCGAGTTCCCGTTTCTTTCATTGTTTGTTTGTTTGAGATGAGTCTCGCTCTGTCGCCCAAGCTGGAATGCAGTGGCCCCATCTCGGCTCACTGTAACCCCTGCCTCCTGGGTTCAAGCGATTCTCCTGCCTCAGCCTCCCAAGTAGCTGGGATTACAGGCACCCACCACCAGACCTGGCTAATTTTTGTATTTTTAGTAGAGATGGGGTTTCACCATGTTTACCAGGCTGGTCTCGAACTCCTGACCTCAGGTGATCTGCCCGCCTCAGCCTTCCAAAGTGCTGGGATTACAGGCGTGAGCCACCACACCAGGCCCACAAGTGGCCGTTTTTTTGTTCACTCCAATACCTGTTTCTCCTGCCTGCTGCCCAGAGAGTCTCCCACTACTGCTGCTGCTATTTCCACTGCCGGGAGCTGTTTGGCTTTATCTGGGGGGCTAAATCACCTTTGATTCCATTCACATTAATTTCTGACCTCCCACTTTTCCAATCTAGTATGTGCTCGCACTAGATTCAAACAAACACTGTCAAGTGTGTCTTTTGCTTTGTTTTAGCAAAGAAGAGAGATCTCTCCTTTTCATCATAACCAAGCTGCTCCCTTGAATCCCTCTGATTCTTCACATGGATGCCCCACCTTTGGGATCGCTACCAGAGCTGCTGCTTCCCACACATCATCACTACACAATTTTGGGTAGGCACTCTTAGTAAACTGAGTCAACAAGGATTCATTCATCATGGCCTGTGCCCAGGGCTTCATAAGGAAAATGGAAAGCATTCAAGAGATATTGATATCTTCAAGGAGTTTATATTCTTTTTAATTACCCTCTGTTGGCAAAAATAGCTGTCAAAGTGGCAGGTGAAAGAGTTAGATGGAAAGTCAGTATAAAATCCTATAAGCTGAAAGCTTACATTGACAGTCCTTTAAAGCATATTGGAATCCACCCAAAGGAGTTGTAATGCCAAAGCTTAAGGTCAGCTCAGACCTTTGGCACCAATCTGGGTGCTATGGCAGAACACTTAGAAGTTATCTCACTTGTGGCCCCTTACTCTCACTCTTGACTTTGGTGTAGTAGACAGAGAGGGAGAAGGCAGAGGTGAAAAGTTGGTAGGACAGAGATGTTGTTTGCTGGAATCTTCATTAACACCCCTTCCTCAGTCTGGAAGTGGGACTTTGGAGGGGCCAGACTGGCCATTTGGAATGTGAGGATGAGTATATTCCCAGAAATATTCAGAAGAAACCCATCACCCCGTATTATCTTTTCCTTCTCAGCTCCGGCCAAGTACACATATCACATTCATTGGCAGAAACTCTAAGCCAGGATGAGGGAAGACCTTAGAAGCCAAGGTTCTATCCTGTTCTCTTTTTGGACATTAAAGAATGTCCTCCCCGTTTCAATCCCCTCTCCTGCCCCAGAGACATGTCCCCTGTTCCTATTGCCTCTCCCACCCTCCTTCCCTCATGTCCTCAGATGTGTCTGGGGATAGGATAATTAACAGGCACATGTATAGCGGAAAGAGCACTTCTGTGGCAGCATTGTGTTGTAATCACAGAATGCTGGAAATAACCTAAGTATCCATCAGTAGATTAGTTAAATAAATAATGGGACATTGGTGCAATGGAACATTACACAGCCATTACAGTCATGCTGTGGAACACTGAAAAATATTTTCAATGAAAACACTGGTGGAAAAAAATGAAGGTTGCTAAAGTTTGTACAGTATAAACCTGAATGTTGTGAAAAATAAATGTGTGTGTGTGTGTGTATCAGAGTGAAGAATTAGTTTTTCTTTTAAACGTTCTATTCCTTCTGTATGGGTGAAGAATTTATAACATCTATAGCAGAGTTTCTCTAAGGGAAGAAATTCTCTTTTTGGAGGAGACTGGCTTCATCAACTGCTTCAGGTGGGGAAGGTGAAGCTTAGAGGTCAGTGGTAGGCACACACGTAGATGAAAAGATGCCCAAACTGCTTTGTATATGAAATGAAGGGAATCTGAGAGTGGGGAAACCTAAGAAGCTGAGAAGGGCTGGAGGGGAGAAAGAGTCCAAGCAGCATGGCGGGGAGCTGGAACCTGCCAAAAAAGGTGAGTGGTTCATTCGAAATTCGTCTGATGGTCAAATGAGTTTTAGGAGGAAGAATTTCTAATATTCAATTTTTGAGATGTAAACTCCTTCTGTATCCCATAACCTTCAGTAAAGTCTAGTGAAATTATACATCTGGGTATAGTGGTGCCGTGGAATGTGAAAAGGAGGTAGCAACAACCGGAAGTCGAGTGGCCCTTTGGTTGTCATGCAAACAGAGTGAGCAGCATCCTGTGGGAGGGGAGGGGAGAAAAGACAGGAGGTCCCTGCAGTGGCCCCAGCCCACGTGAGAACAACCCCTTGTTTCCTAAATACACTGGGAAAGGTAGACCTGAAAGGGGTTGGCTGATGTTTGCTTTGCATATAAATGATCATACACCCACACAGAAGAAAAACGGCAAGGAAATAAACCAAAAGTTAAGTGTCATCATCTTGGGGTGGTAAATGACTGAGTTTTATCTTCTTCTTTGTAATTTTTTTTTTTTTTTTTTGAGATGGAGTCTTGCTCTGTTGCCCAAGTGATGCTGGAGAGCAGTGGCACAATCTCAGCTCACTGCAACCTCCGCCTCCCTGGTTCAGGCGAATCTCCTGTCTCAGCCTCCCCAGTAGCTAGGACTACAGGTGCACGCCACTGTGCCCAGCTAATTTTTGTATTTTTAGTAGAGACAGGGTTTCACCATGTTGGCCAGGCCGTTCTCAAACACCCAACCTCAGGGGATCCACCCACTTCGGCCTCCCAAAGTGCTGGGATTATAGGTGGGAGCCACTGCGCCTGGGCTTCTTCTTTGTAATTTCTTATACTTTTCAAGGCTAAATTAAATTTAGCCTAAAGCTGCCTCCTTACATATTCTAAGTTTGGCCTAAAGGTTTCTTTGTACATAATGAACCATAGTGAACTGAAAACTAGCTGGATGTGTAAACAGTCTGCAACCTACTCTTACATCAATCAACTGAGTTTTAGCCAATCAAAGGCAACCAACTGTTCAAACTGAGTTCAAATAAGGCAAATGCAGAGCTGTTAAGTATCAGCTGTTTCTGTACCTCGCTTCCACTTTTTTGTACGGTGGCTTTCCTTTTTCTGTTTCGTAAATCTTCTTCCACCATGTGGCTGCACTGAAGTCTCTCTGAGCCTATTTGGGCTTGGGAGGCTGCCCGATTCACGAGTCATTCTTTGCTCAATTAAACGCTGCTAAATTTAATTTGTCTAAGGTTTTTCTTTTAGTATCAATAACTTCTGCAACTATGATGCTTTACTTTTGTAATTAGAATTTTTTTTTTCTTTTTCTTTTTCTTCTTCTTTTTTTTTTTTTTTTTAAGACAGAGCCTCGCTGTCACCCAGGCTGGAATGCAGTAGTACGCTCTTGGCTCACTGCAACCTCCGCCTCCTGGGTTCAAGCGACTCTTCAGCCTCAGCCTCCTGAATAGCTGGGACTACAAGCATACACCACCACGCCCGGCTAATTTTAGTATTTTTAGCAGAGACGGGGTTCCACCATGTTGGCCAGGCCAGTCTCAAACTCCTGACCTGAGGTGATTCACCCGCTTTGGCCTCCCAAACTGCTGGGATTACAGGCGTGAGCCACCACTCCCGGGCAGAAACTATATTTAAAAAGTCACCACTGACCATTATCATCCCTTCAGAGAGAGCTGGGGAATGAGGGGAAGAGGAACTTGGGAGGAGAGGTGTGAAAAGGGATTCAGAAGGGTTTCCTAGGCAGAAAGCACTGCCTCTTCATGGGACACTGTCCTGGGGATGGTTAGGGTCATGAGGGACCCTGGGTGTTGTGGAGGAGCAGCTGTGAGCGGGTCCAAGGGAAACACCTGCTGGTGCTCTCACTCCCAAGATGCCTGATTAAGCTAAGGACTTTCTTCACCCTACCCCAATAAGGAGGCTCAGTAAGCTGGCATCTGCCTGATGCACAAGAGGGTAGGGCAGGCCCGAGGCTGCCAGCCCCATGGCTTCTCTCTCAGATGTCTCCTTCTCCGACGAGCCTCTGCCATCCTCTGTTTCTCTTCCCACCAGAAAGCTTTCTTGCTTGTTAAGCTCCCCTGGGGACTCAAATGATCACAGCGTGTACCTTCTCTTCCTGGCAGCCAAATCCTTATTTTCCGCTGTCAGATTCTCAACTGGTCTGACTTGTGAGAGTGCCTGAAGTTCTTTCCCTGCTGTTTCGTTTCAAAGACAGGGTCAGGGGGAACCCTGGGGCAAAGTGTGAAAAGTGGCAGGGAACAGGCACTTTCTAACTGAGCCTTATTCACTTGGATAATCTCAGGCTGGAGATAATGTGTGCCTAGAACCCAGAGTTTCTAAGTGTTTCTTAGACTGACCCAAATCCTGAGAAGCTGGAAGGGGCATGGACCCCTGACCCAAGGGCTCTTGGTCATGGTGGAACTCTGCGGTCTATCAACTAACTGATGAGTTACATGTTCACTCAGCCTCCCTAGACCAGGAGTACACCAGGCATGGTGGTGGGAAATGTCCACACCAAAGGCTGTTGGCTTATACCTTCTCACCTCCCCTCTCTTGCAGATACTTAGGGAGATGGCGCTCTTTCCCCTGGCCCCTGTTTTGCCCTCACCTTTTTGCTCACTTGCTTCCCATGTTTCCCCATAGCCTTCTTTGCTGCATTCTTTCCCCCTCTCTTTCTCTATATTTTCCTCTGTCTTCATGCATAGTGGAGTAGGAGTTAGATTCAAATATTAACTAGCATCTATTAAGCATCTGTTATGAGCCAGGCACTGTGCTAGGCATGGGTGCATATATCATTAAATTTAATCACCATAACAATCCTGTGTGGTACACTATTATTACTCCCATGCTGTCATGGAAACAGAAGCCACAGTGGTTGGGTCCTGTCCAAGGTTAATGGAGGAAGAAGCAGGGAAGCTAGGATTCAGATTCAGATTTCACTATGTAAAGACCTGTTTCCATTATGCCACATCACCCCTCAGGTTTTCTGAGGTCTAGGTTGCTTCCTGTCTTTTCCTCTGTGATCTATCTTCCTTGCCATCCTCATGGGCACACATGGGATACCCCCCCTCTCTGTATAGGCATCAGAGTCCACTCAAGTTTCCAATGGTCCTGTGGTCTCCACAACCTGGAGGTGCAGATCCATTAGAGAAAGGAGTGCAGTTCTGATTGGACATAAGCAACAGGCCCAGAATCACATCCCCAAATGCTCAGATCCAGCCTAGAATCCCCAGGGCTTTCCAGCCTTGAGCCATGGGTGGGAACTCTCTGAGATGCTATAACTTAGCCAGCAACTGTTCTCTCAAACTCTTCCCAGTCTGTTTATCAAAAGCTTTTGTTTTATTTTGTTTTTTGTTTTCACTGCTACCAGTACTTCCTGGTCTAATTTAGCCAGCATTGCCAGGTTTCTGATGCTGAATGGCTGCTTGATTAGTTGAATTTGGGGATAATCTAGGAAGGTACAGCAGCAATGAGTACTATTTGGTGCCATCAACTTAGATTCCCGGGCCCAGATAAGATTTTATATAGGCTTCAATTCCTACTCATTTTCTCTCAGAAATCCAGTGCTTGACTGTATCATCCAAGGAGGCTTTGACATCTCTTTGGTTTACCCTCAAATTTGCAAGGGTTGCCTTGGAAATCTCAGTTGGGATCGTTTAATGCTTATTTGTCAGCACATACCAGTAAGCTGGAATAAAAGAGAGCTTGTCTCCTGTTTCCTTCCCAAATCTGACTGCTCCCAGAAAGATCAAGGCAGGGAGGGGGTTGCTAGAAGCCCTTTGAAATCCTGGATAGTTCAATGCTTCTGAAAGAAAGCTTGGCAGGAAGCTGATCTAACCCCCAGTGTTTACAGATGGGGAAACTGAGGCTCAGCAGGATGTGACTTGCTCAAAGTCAAAGAATAAGTTAGCAGCAGAGACTGGACTAAAACCCTGGTCCCAACTGCCCTCACTCCATTTAAAAAAAAAAAAACAAAACAGAAAGGATTTAGATTTGGGCTGTGAAGAGTCATACCAAGTATCCAGTAAAGATCCAATAAATGAGTGAGCTTCCTTCTGGGTGCTCCAGCTGCTCTGGCTGAGCCTCCAACGTGCGGGATTTCTAGACTCAGGAGCTAACAGGAACCTTGGATGCTGAGCACCGACACCATGCCTTCCTCGACACCAGAGACATGTTACTAACATTCAGATCCAGTTTACATCACAAGGGCTGACTCAGCTCTCTTCTTTGCCTCATCAGAAGATTCAAACTGTCACTAACGTGCAACAGAGTCTAGGGGGCATACTCCTACTCTGTGGGGTTCCATGCTGCCAGGATCTAGCCCTGTGTGTGGACTGGGATGGTGGCCACTGCAGAAAGGGAGACAAGTCTTTTCATGAGATATTAAGAGAAAGTTTGAGGCGTGGGATAATGTTGCTTGACAAGCATAGACAGGGCATGATAATACCCAGAATGGCATTAAAATTATGTTTGTAGGTTATGTTTCTTCAGAAATATTTTTAAAACGCAAAATTACTCATAATTTTTCTACACAGATAACCCATGTCATCATTTTTCTTGAAAAAAAGAAGTAATAATGCATGTAGGTAGAGAAGTCAAACATGACAGGAAGATGTAAAGTAAAAAGTTAGGCCAGGTGCGGTGGCTCACGCCTGTAATCCCAGCACGTTGAGAGGCCAAGGTGGGGGGATCACTTGAGGCCAGGAGTTAGAGACCAGCCTGGCCAACCCAGCGAAACCCCATCTCTACTAAAAATACAAAAAGTTAGTTGGACATGGTGGTGCACGCCTGTAATCCCAGCTACTCAGGAGGCTGAGGCAGGAGAAACGCTTGAACCCAGGAGGCAGAGGTTGCAGTGAGCTGATAATGCACTACTTACACTCCAGCCTGGGTGACAGAGTCAGACTATGTCTCTAAAAAAAAAAAAAAAAAAAGTTAAAATCTCTCTGCGCTATTCCTTGCCTAGCCTCTTTTTTCCAAAGGTAACAGTTAACTGTTTCTCTGGTATGACTTGAGA
The DNA here is from genome assembly GCF_037993035.2 of Macaca fascicularis. Classification (NCBI taxonomy): domain Eukaryota; kingdom Metazoa; phylum Chordata; class Mammalia; order Primates; family Cercopithecidae; genus Macaca; species Macaca fascicularis. The sequence goes on along the minus strand of NC_088381.1, from coordinate 138,529,075 downwards.
CAATTTTCTTGAATGTAACACGGTACTAGCATATATGTTTATTCTCTTATTAAAATTCTACACAAAGAAAATCATATTAAAGACTGTTCTGCATTCTGCCTTTTCAAGTAATGTAGGTTTTGGAGACTAGTATCTCTAAGCACACATAGAACTTCTCTATTCCATGTAATGACCACACAGTTCAGAAAGAATGATGTGGAGAATTTTTCTTTAAGACCTAGGAAGGAGATTAGAGATCCTGGAATTCAACCCTTATTTTCTGAAATTCAGAAAACCATGGTCCAAGAGGTAAAATTCCTTGATCCAAGGCACACAGAAAGTTAGACACAGAACTTGCAGTCCAGGTCCTTTTCACTAAGCCCCACTTCTGCTACGTTCTTAAAAGAAGAAGATGTCTGAAGAGAATTGGGGAAATTTTAGCCTTCAAAGAACACCCCGTTTATTTTCCTCATCAAGTATATTCTTTTTTTTGTTTTGTTTTTGAGATGGTGTCCTGCTCTGTCGCCCAGGCTGGAGTGCAGTGGCACGATTTCGGCTCACCGCAACCTCCGTCTCCCGGGTTCAAGCGATTCTCCTGCCTCAGCCTCCTGAGTAGCTGGGATTACAGGCACATGCCACCACGCCCAGCTAATTTTTGTATTTTCAGTAGAGACGGGGTTTCACCATGTTGGACAGGCTGATCTCAAACTCCTGACCTCAGGTGATCTACCCACCTTGGCCTCCCAAAGTGCTGGGACCACCGGTGTGAACCACCGTGCCTGGCCAAGGGACTTATTTCCCTTGGAGATGGACTAAGGAGCTTCCAAATCCACTTTAGGAACTCAGCCCAATTCTTTAATGGCTGAAATGAACTCCTAGTCTTCACATTTCTACTTCGATTTCTCAAGACCTCTTAACTGGAATTCACACACCCTAAAGCAAGGGAGGAAGAAAAGAGGAGAGTGGGGATGGGTGGGGATTTTGCAGTCTCTATGTTCATTAAAAATTATGACTCACGGGGCTTCTCACTCCCCACTGTCCATACAAATTCAGGTCACCTTCCTAGTGACATGGGAGGACCTAGGGAAACAAGGACCTGGTTTCAGAACACAGGACACTTTCCCCTTAACCACCCAGGATGGCCATGGAATGGGAGTCCTAATCACATAAGGCACATTCGCAGTAAAAGGATGTCTAACCACCAGAAGGAAAGACTGGAAGATGGGCAAGACAGTTACCCTAAAAATGTCAAAGCTTGTCTTTGCTACAGAGATGATACTCTGTGTTGTTTCAAAGAGTAGAATATTGATGGATTAAAAGAAATTTCAGTGAGACAAGTTTTAGTATCTAAGGAAGAAACCCCTAAAGATGGAGGTGGTAGGGTGAATGGCTAAGACTGCAGGCTTTGGAATTACAGCCCCAGTGGTTGAGAGATCCCAGTTGGCTACATACCACTATGTGACCATGGGCAAGTGATGTAACTGTTCCAAGGCTGACTTTTCTGTCTCACAGAGTTGTATAGATCAAATGAAATTATATATATGTAAGTTCATGTAAGGCAGGGACCTTGTCCTTCATATTAACTGCTGTATACCCAGCCCCCAAGCCTGGGGTCTGGTGTATAATAAGTGCTCAATAAACATTAATGGAATTATTGAATTTGTTGGATCCTTAACAAGAGACAGACACTGGGACAAGCATTTTCATTCATTTCAAACACATTTGTGGAACATCTACTATGTGCTGGGCTCATCATGGTAATCCTTTCTGTGATTACTGATACCATTATTATTATAGTTGTTTTGGTGGTGGTAGTGGTGGTGGTTGTCAAAAAGTTTGCTTCAGATGGTGGTGAATATCCCTATCATTGGAAATGCCTAGCTCATGTGGGATGACAAGCTGGTAGTATTGACAGGGGAATTTACGCACCTATGAAGGGTTTGGGGTCATATCCAAATCCAAAATCAAAATTCTGATTTTTACAGAAATCTTGGGCTTGTTAGTACCACTTCATACTTTTGGTGGGGATATGACACTGTATGTCTGTATAAGATAGTGAGCATTACAGTGCTAATGAATAATTCCAAGGCCATATAAATGCCACAAGGTAGGCTAAACTCCTTTAATCCCTGTAGCATTATCTTTGGCTTTTTTAAGTCTGGTACCACTGTCCGAGCTAGATCTTAGAGTTGCTGCTCCGTGCCTGGGCCTGGGCCACACTATTCATCCAGGTGAAATGGAAAATTCTGTTCCAAACATGGACATCTGCCTTCCCAAAGGGGTTTAGGAAATCTCTAGTTGGTTGATTGAAACATTCAGTTTTCATCCTAGCTGTCTGGAGTAGGCACAGTCTGGTGGTGAAAGAGAACAGCTGTAAGGAGAGGATTTCCTTATAGTGAATCTGGAGGTCACCCACAACCTGTGAAAGCTCTGGGAGCTGCTTTTGGCTGCTCCACATCTTGGCCTTCCTGTCTGCTCTGCAGCTGAGTTTCCTTGCCATGGAGGGGGCACTCCCATGTATTTTGGCTGTAGGGACTCTGATTTCAAGATGTCCTAAAGAGTTCCTGGCTAAAAGCCACCTGACTTATTTCCCTTGGAGGTGGACTAAGGAGCTTCCAAATCCACTTTAGGAACTCAGCCCAATGTCTAAATTTGTAATGTTCTTCCCAGTACCTTCCTTGAAAGCATTCTGCAAGTTTCAATTCTCACTTTCTTCCTTGGAAGAAGGTATTACAAGTCCCATTTACCTGATCCTTAAGATTTATTGGTCAAGGGGCTACCTAAGGAACAGCCCCAGGTTAACAGCAGCTTAGCCACTCAAGCTTTCCCATTGGGATGGCAAGATCTTGGCTGAGCATCTTAGCATGAGGCCTATATTCTTTTCCCTCCTTTTGACCAGTCCTTACCCTAGGAATTCATCCTCTGACTGCAAGGTTACTGCTTGTCTCTAGCCCCTGACCTCCTTTTAAAAACTCCTGACTGAGTTTTTAAATTTGTAATTCATCCATCTTTACACCAACATCTGTTGAATACCCTTTGTTCTTAGCCTCTGCCTTAGAGTCTGTATCCAATTTTGTCTACCTCAGATGCATCCATCCAGCCATCTTCTGGTGTCCCATGGAGGGCTGGCTTCAAGGGTGGGCAACTTGTGCTGTTGCATAGAGCCACACACTCAGAAGGAACCTGCACTTCATTTAATAACCTGCTATTGCCTTCTTGAAATTCTTAGTCGCTTTATCTTTAAGCTTGCGATTTGTTTAAGTGAAGTCTGATGGGACAACACAGCGTGAGCAGGGACAGAGAAGATGGGCACAATGCCACTCTTTGCTGCCCCATTTGCATACAGCATTCACGATGCCCCATGAGCAAAGAATTCTAGGAGCCCCACGATGCGTGAGAGTTCATCAAGACTTAATTACGCCCATAACCAAGTGAATATGCTGCCAGTCCCAAAGGGCCATTCTTTCTATTCAAACTAGAAATGGCTTCAAACGTGGAAAAAAAAGTTCTCAGAAACACAAATAATCTAGGAACCCTATCATATCCTTTCCTACCTATGTTGCTTTCCCATATTAGCCAACCACTCATGCTGAAAATGATGACACAGAAGGAAAGGGTAGGGTCACGTGTAGTCCCTTTTCGTTTCCTGGCTCATCTGAAAGCCTGGTAGAAAGTGCACATATGAAGTATGCATATAAAGTACACATATAAAAAAGGGAAATAAAAATAGTTCAGTTTATTTGGTGCAGCATTTCCACTGTTCTAGTAAGAATAAATACATATGCATGTAGGAGCTACAGAAGTATAAATTGTATAATTTTTATAATTCCTCATATAAGTAAAGTGTTCCTGTAAGTTCATTTAAAACTGGCACCACACAATATAAAGAATAGTAAAATCTATGCTAATAATTAAATTTTTAAATTTTTTTATTTGCAATGACATTAAATAGCAAATACAAAGCACCATGTCAAGTCGAGAGAAAGAATGAAAGAAAAAAGCTTTATCTTTTAGGATCGTCAGCGACACTTCCTGCCTGCCTTTTCAACAAAGAGTCCTACATTTCATCTTGCGCTGGGCCCTGCAAATTTTGTGGCTGGCTCCGATCCCATGGCTTTAAGACATGTCCACAAGCATTGAAAAGCTTGTTTCAAACCAGCACCATCCCAGGCCTTTTCCCAGTGTGACTTCCTTCTAGGCCTTGCCACATCCCTATCCCAAGGCTTCAATTGGGATCAATGGATATTAGGTGCCCCTTTGGTAAGATCAACAAAAATCTCCTAAACATAGCTCTCAGTAGATGGGAAAATGAAGGTAAAATAAAATGGCAGGGGCTTATCCAAGGTCACAAGGTATCCCAGGGACAGAGACACAGCTTCTAGCCTTCAGGTCCAATGCCATGGTTTGTTGATTTCCATCCCTACTGCTGGCCTTGAACATCATTTGAAGATACCAGCAAAATCATTGTGTGTTATATCCCTTTGATCATACTTCAGCTAGGGCCACCACAGCCCCACAGGAACCAATGTAGGGCAAAAGGCTCTGCCCTTCAAAGGGTCCTACACAGAACATTCCAAGGCCCCAGGGGAGTCCTGTATCTTGTTCAATGTCAAGAAGAGTCCATCAACAGGCCAATACATGCTTCCTCTGTAGGCTCTGTAAAGATCAGATTCCTATGTCTCCCCAGGAAGGTCAGGCTATCTTTTTAACCATTGTATCAGGATCACCTGAAATTCTGTAGAAACAATGCTCCCCACCTATTTCTTTGAATTTCTTGGAAAATAAGATACACAAAAATCACATCCAGGGGCCCAGCACAACTGGTCAGATCCCTTCCAACCAAAAAGAAATCCCAGCCAGAAGAGACCACAGCCTGGAGCCGTTTGCAAATTGCCTGCACATCTTTCATGTGTCCCCTCAAGTCATCCAAACGGATTTTTAGACCAACATCTCTTAGCACATTCTAGCTGTCCCCTTGCTATTCTTTTGGAGGCTTCCATGTGGAGTACAAGGGTTTACTGAGCCTAGATTTACTCCAGAAGCCTCATAACCACCTCTTGTTTGGAGCAGCGATGCCCTTAGCAACACAGCTTAATTTTCCAGGTACTTCTGGGCTAGTAGTCCAACTTCCTCCTAAAACCCAGTCCTCTCTCTCCATACACAGCTTTGTGTAGAAGGAGGACAGATCCTTGATTAAATATATTCAGACGGCCCCAGAACCTGGAGCTTGTTGGGCTACTCAGCTGGTGCTGCAACCCTGGTGGAAGGGTCAACTGCCTTTCTTCCAGAATAAACCTCCAGTTGCTGGTCTCCTTCCTTTTAGCAGGCACACAGGGGAAAAGATATCTCATGGGCCATGCTGCACTGTTCTGGCTCTAACAGCAATACCAGTGATCATCTTTCCTTTCTTTCTAGCCAATGAGAAGTATAAATACATATTAAAACTTTTCTGTTGCCATTTAAAATAATCTTCATGAAAATATTTTCACGAAATGTGAAAAATGCTGCTGACATAAGTAAACGGGATTAAAAGCAGGATACCTGATTGTATACACAGAAGGACCTCAGCTTTGTAAACTGTTTACATTTATTCACAGAAAAAAATACAGGAAGGAAATACACCACAATGGGTTTCTAACTGGATTACAGGTAATTGTGTATTTTCTTCTTTAAATGTTTTAGTATTTTACAAAAGAAAATACATATTACAGGCATTGATTATTTTGTAATCTAACCAAAAAGGATATTTTCTTATTAGCTAGGACTTCTGAAATAGTCATCACTGATTTTATACATAGCCCTGAAGGAAACAAACGTAAGGCTTCTACTTCTCCCCAGAGTGACTTTTAAGTGGAACCATCCTCCTAGCTCAATTTTCTATACAGGATACAGATTTTGGTTTTGACAAAACTGCTTTTCTTATAATCACTCTTTTCTTTCTTTTGTGAAACTTGACATCTGGAAATAGCCAGTTAGAGCCTTGAATCAAAGTATTCTATTTCTTTCTCCTGGTTACCAGGCCTGAGATCTCCCAAAGGAATTTCCAAAGTGCAAGGCTTTGGAGCCCACCTGAAACTGGGCTCAAGTGAGACAGAGGACCAGAGGATGCTGACTTTGTGTATCAAAGTATGATGACAAGAACATTGCCTTTGGAGAAGAATGGCTCTGGAGCCTTGAGCTTTTTCTCTGCAAAACTGATGATCATATTTCTTTTATACAGATTATAAAGATTTAAAGAGACAAGGTATGGAGGATGCCTAACAGCACACACAATTAATTATTAATATAAGTGGTGAGCACTGGAGAAGGCAGAAGAGGGGAAAATCTGCTATTGCTACTTTCCATTCTCTCACTGTTGAAGTTTTCCAGTGTGTGAGGTGAGGATGGGAGTGGTGGAGCTGTCCAGATTTCAGCCCCACCCTGACTGGGCTGGCCTGACCAAGGACACATCTTTGATTTCACCGTGGAAATGTAACCACGTCTAGGGTGGAGGGCAGGCAGTGCTAGCCACTGGCTGGCAGCCCTAGAATGTCCATGGATAATACTGACTAAATATAAGACTCCATTACCACTCCAAAGTCACCGCATTAGCAATCCACAGTGCCTCTTCCTCCACCCATGGCTGCTCTGCCCTTTAACTATTCATGGGGCAGCAGCCAGTATGCCAGAGACTTACGGGAACTAAAAGACTCAAGCTGTATCTTATAATGGATTGAAAGAGTCAATTTTTGCTGTACTACAATTTTATCTGCTGCTATTACTGCTAGTATTGCTATTAGCACCACCATTCCTCCAACTGCTGCTACTACTACTCTATTAATCCTTTAAGTCTGTAAACTACTTTACAATTTACAAAGTACCTCCATAGCCTGATCAAAAATGAGACTGGGCATGGCATTCCGAGAAGACAGAGGTACGTTGGTACTAGAAACCTCAGAGGGAACAGAGAGATCTGCATTTAAGAACAGAGCAGAATTGCCAGGATTTATTTTTACCCCCCTAACTGCCTGGGCTTCATACACATTCACCATCCTCTGCCACACCCAGTCACTCTTCCACCCCTACCCTGCTCTAACTGTCCATAGACAGATTAGGCAACCTCACATGTTAGGAACTAGGAGGAACTTCCCTTTATTTGGTCGGAGAAGGTTGACCATGCCAAAATCTCACCAAATGGGGCAAGAGAAGAGTAGAGAATGCTTTTCAAGTTGCCTTTGCCAACCTCTCCCACCTTCTCACAGGAAGGCCCTGGCACAAGCCAGACTCTTCCTTTTTTAAGAGACTTTAAATATTCCTGCGCCTAAATTAAAAATTTTTTAAATGCCTGATTTTGGCCCTTATCCCCAAAGGGAATGTTGGAATGTACACCTTCTTTGCCCTAGAGAAGGGCCCCCTTTTCCTTCACCCCTAGCAGCCAGCTGGCGAGAGGACTGATGCTACACATAGTGAGAAAGGGGCAGGGAGGAGAGGGAGAATGCAGCACAGTTCAAGCCCAACCATGAACCAAGCTTCCTTTGAGATTGTGATCTTCACCTGGCAACCAGGAGCCCCAGCAGAGCTCAGAGAGAAGAAAGTGGCATTCTGGAATCCATTTTGCTCAAGATGCTGAAGGCATGGTATCAGACTCCCCTTTGCTACTGGGGCCAAAAAACTTGGGCAAGATCTTACCTACAGGGATGCGGTTAGTTGGGGAAAAGGCGAGGACAAGTCCTGGTGCTAATGCTACCTGAGAGCAGACAGGTGCGTGGCCTCCCTCGGGACCCACTCGCAGGAAAAAGCTGGGCTAGCGGTGGTTGCGGGGGCCCACCCCGGGCGCTGCTTCCGCATTTTGGACCCAGGTCCACTGGTGAGCAGTAACAGCAGCAGCCATAGCCAGGCCAGCGGGGTCCCCTTCTATCTATCCAGTCATTTCTAGGTGAGATTTACGATATATGCTAGCGAAGGGACAAGAGATGACTATGGCCTTTGAAAACCATAATCCTGAAAGTCACACTTTTTCCAAAGCGCCTCCCTCCCAGGTTCTTCCCAGGAGCAGCACAGTCACAGCAGGAGAATCTGCACCGCGGGAGCGCCGCAGTGGTCCGCGGAGGGACCGGGCCAAAGACCTGGGACCGCGGGGCGGGGGGCGCGGCGCGGCTCACCTGCCAGGCTGTTGTAACAGTCGATCTCGATGGCTTCCACTGTCTTGCTCTGCTCCTCCGAGAGGCGGCCGGGCTTGGGGGCCCCAGCCAGGGAGGCCGCGCGCGAGTCCTGCTCCCGTTCCCCGGGGAGCGGCAGCAGCCCCTTCAGCTCCAGCAACGCCCGGTGGTATTTGCCGATGGCTTCACGGAATTTCTTGTCCTTGTAGCACTGCGCCCCTTGGCTTTTGAACTCGTGCGCTCGCCGGATGAGCTCGGCCGGCTCGGCCGCCGCCCCAACCTGGCCCCGCGCCGGGGCTCCTCCGCCGCCGCCCGGGACGCACAGCGGCGGCGGTGGCCGCTGCCCCTCTCCGGCCGCTGGCGGGCTCGGGTTCCCCTTGGCCCCAGACGCCGAGCCCTTTCTCTCCATTCGGCCGCCGCCCCGGCGCCTGGTGCGCGCCGCGATCTGCCCGCCGCCGCCGCCGCCGCGCCTTCCTGGGTTTAAAAGCCGCGGGCGCCGGCCCCGCGCCTCGCAGGCTTCGTGGCGGCCGTGACACCCCGCGGCGGTCTGGCGCCCCGCACTCCCATTCTCCCCGCTGCTGCCAGAGGCTGCTCCCGCCGCCGCCGCTGCCGCCGCCGCCGCCTCGGACGCCCGCCCCTCCCCCGCCTCCCCGCTCCACGCCGCCCGCTCCCGCCCTCCTCCCTCCGCAACCTGCGGGCGGCGGGGGCCGGTGCTCGCGGGCCCGGGGCTAGCGCTGCGGGGAGACCGTGGCCCCGAGTGGGGTGGCGGGGATGGTCGCTGACCCGGAAGAAGCTTGGCTGGCCCAAAGGAGGGGAGGATTAATGACAAAGACGGCCCCGCTTTTTACCATTCAATCCCGCTCTCCGAGGCGCGCCTCGTCTGAAAGGCGACTGGGTGGGGGGGTGGAGGTGTAGGGGGAAGGGGAGTGCGTGTGTGTGTGTGTGTGTGTGTGTGTGTGTGTGTAGGGGTGGGGGCGGCGGCGACGAAATGCGTGCAGAAATAGATTTCTTAACTACAAGAAAAGGTGCGGCGGGGAACAAGGGGCGCAGGCGCAAGCCGTAGGTTTTAGTTCTTTGCAGTAAGGTGTTAATATTTTTAAGGGGGCAGGGACTCCTTTTTGTGGATCCAGGTTGTCGCTGAGGTGTGTCTCGGTGTGTGTGGCCGTTGGGGCGTCCAGAACGCCGCGTGCTGTACAGCGTGTGGGGCGCCGTATTCTGGGAGCCTGTGTGTGCGTGCGCTGTGTATGCGCAGCTGTGCAGAATGAATCACAGACATCAGAGATGGAGAGCACCTGTTACTGTGGGTCATCGGCTTGGCGTGTGTCCGGTCTAGTTTCCATTTACAGGACAGTTCTGTGCCCTTCCTCAGGAGGTCCCATTCCTTTCTTCTTTTGCTCAATTCTGAGTGTCAGCTGTCTACTGGGAATTTGCTAAGGCTAAGAGGCAAAGATAGGCAAGTCACTCCCCTGACCTCAAGAAACTCCCAGTCTACAGGCAAAGATACACCACCAACCGGGAGAGTCTCTGGACCAGGTACAGATGGTGTCTTGTCACTGGGGAGGAACGAAAAGTGCTGTGCAGCCCTAAGGAGGGGAGGGAGAGGTAGCTTTTTGAGTAGTGGTAGATCGGGAGGCTTTATGGAGGAAATAGCATTTGAGGACCTTGAAGCCTGAGTAGGATTTGGCATGAGGAAATAGAAGGAAGTGGCATAGCCGGAGTGAGGAAATCCAGCGGAAGTCCTGATGTTTGAAATCTCAGGTGCATTTAGGGCATAGTGGTTTGATTTTATGGCCTAATGAGAAGTAGTAGGAAATGATTGGGTTGCATTATGGGGGCTTGTGGATGAAGAATTTCGATCTGATTTTGGAGGCAATGGAGAAGCCTGACATATTTTTTAGTGCCCTCCTCTCCTTAATGTTAAGAAAAAAAAAAAAAAAGATTCTAGAGCACCGGTTGTCAGAGTGCTGTTCACAGACCTGCAGTGTCAGCATCACCTGGGAAACAGTCAGAAATGCAAATCCTAGGATCCTACTCCAGACCTACGAAATCAAACTCTGGGGGTGGGTCTCAGTTAACCAGTACATTGGTTCAGATATGCTGCTTTAAAACCTTGCTATTCAAAGTGTAGACCTTGGGCCAATATCATCAGCATCACAAGAGAACCTATCAGAAATGCAGAATCTGAAAATCCCATACCTACTAACCCAGAAGCTGCATTTTAACGAGCGTACTGGGTGATTTGTTTACCTATTAAAGTGTGAGAAACACTGCTCTAGAGACTTTGGAAAATACAGTAAAGTATAAAGAACCCCCCAGTCTATACCCAGTTGTATTCTTTGTTAATATTTTGATGTAATTCCTACCAGTTGTTTTCTAGGCATCTATATTTGTAAAAAGTGCTCTTTTAGCAAACATAAGTAGTATGGAACAATATACACAATTCATTTACTGTTTTGTTGTTGTTGTTTTCTTTTCTTTCTTTCTTTTTTTTTTTTTTTTTTTTTGAGTCGGGGTCTTTCTCTGTCACCCAAACTGGAGTGCAGTGGCATGATAATTGCTCACTGCAGCCTCAAACTCCTGGGCTCAGGGGATCCTCTCACCTCTCACCTTATCCTCGTGAGGAGTTGCAACTGTAGGTGCACACCACCACCCCTGGTAGATTTTTTTTTTTTTTTTTTTTTTTTTGTAGAGACAGGGTCATGCGATGTTCCCCAGGCTTGCTTCCTGGGCTTTTTACTTTACATTATATGTAATTAAATATTCTTTTAAAACCTCATTTTTAATATTCTGTACAATATTCTATTGTAAGTGGCCAGGTGCAGTGGCTCATGCCTGTAATCTCAGCACTTTGGGAGGCGGAGGTGGGCAGCTCACCTGAGACTAGAAGTTCAAGACCAGCTTGGCTAACATGGTGAAACCCCATCTCTACTAAAAATACAAAAACCAGCCGGGCGTGGTAGTGGGTGCCTGTAATCCCAGATACTTGGGAGACTGAGCAGGAGAATCTCTTGAACCCGGGAAGCAGAGGTTGCAGTGAGCCCAGATTGTGCCATTGCACTCTAGCCTGGGTCACAGGGGGAGACTCCATCTCAAAAAAAAAAAAAAAAAAAAAAAAAAAAAATTCCATTGTAAGTGTACCATAGTGTACCTAAGCATTCTTCTATAGTCAGGCAGATTTTGCTATTATAAATAACACTGAGATAAAAATAATAGATACCACCTCCATATAGTATTTACATTGTGCCAGGCATTGGGTTAAGCACTTAACATATAATAATCCACTGAATCTTCATAATAACTTAGTGAAATCAGTGCTATTGTTGTCCTCATTTTAGACACCAAGACACAGAGACTTGCCTGAGATTACACTGCTAATGAGTAGTGGAGCTGGGACTTAAACCCAAGAAATCTGGCTCCAGAATCTATGCTCTTAACTATCTTTATACTTAAATTTTTGTCCAAATTTATTTTTTCTTACAAAACATTATTTCAAGTTTTAATAAAGTCTCGAAGCACATTGTCAACTTGCTTTTCAGAAAGATTGTACTAACTCGTGCTCCCGTCAGCAAAGTGCTAGTTTCACCGCCTCCTTGCCAACACCAAGGGTGAGCTCTTAAGAAATATTTTCTAATTTGATAAATTAAAAGTGTATATAGAATTAACTGAGGTAGCTCTAATTATAAAGGTGAAAAATTTTCACATATACAGTTGTCATGTATAGAGAACCTAGGGCTTTTATTTGGACACAATTTTAGTGTGCTAAATTATATCTTATATTTTATATTTCTTTACTTTCCTAAATGCTTTGACATTTTTCATCTCATTTGATCCTCACATTATTCCTGGAGAAGGTAGATGATTCTCTGCCCACACAGTGCATTTCCAGTGGTATCTTACAAGTGAGACATCATATAAGTTCAGTGGTTAAAAGATTCTAGACTCAGACAAGTGTTAGCTGGAATTCTATCTTGACTATTTCCTGGACAAGTTATTGAACTTCTGAAAACTTAATTTCCTCATTCATTAAATAGGACTACTACTTATTTCATAGGGTTGTTGTGAAGCATATCATAAGTGCTCGACAGATAGTAACTTTAATTATTGCTCATTAAATCCTGTCATTATTGGATCCCATAAGAATGTAATGACAGAACTCCAGTAAATTAATAAATATTTGCCAACCGCCGGCTCTTTTTACTTTAAGGTATTGCATCAGGTAGAGCAAAGAGAAGAAATTGGAGGTTGGGCACTCTGAATTTTTGTTGTTACCAGTCCCTAAAATAACTTAGGACAGGCTACAGGAGGCAAATGTTGGATAAAGACCCAGGCCTGGGATTTGGCTCCTGTCAGAAATAAGACATTAATTGGGTCATAGTGGTCACAACCATTTAAAGGTAAGAAATACTGACATGCCAAATTGCTTTATTTTCCCACTGTGTGCTGGCTTAATGGTACAGTATCTCACTCTTAGATTTTGGGTTTGAGGACAAGGCTATGAGAAACATGTAACCCATGTGGTACCACCCTGTGTGTGAGGCAGAACTCAGCACAAGAGCTTAGTAGTGGGTCTGATAAAGGCAAGCATGAACGAGGAAGGGAGGGAATAGTAAGAGTGGTAGCATGGAGTGAGGGTAGAATTACCATGCCCATCTGTCCCGCTCCACAGAGTTGTCTGTGTATGTCTAGAATTGTTCTGTTTGCTTGTTGTTAGTATGCTTCTGTCTCTGTTTAAGCCACTCATTGGTAAACGTGTTCTGGCTTCCCAGAAATGGTCTTCTCCCTTCAAATGGAATTAAATAAATGCCAACAAGAATTTCTTAAACATTCTTTCATTAACCATTGGCCATATGCAGAGCACTATTTTAGGAAGTGAGAAAAGACCCAAATGACAGAAAATCTGAGCATGAACTTAAGAGTCAGAAACTCAGTGCTTCTCCACGTATGTTTATAGCAGCACAGTTCACAATTGCAAAGATGTGGAAGCAACCTATGTGCCCATTGACTAATGGGTAGGTAAATAAAATGTGGTATGTATACACCATGGAGTACTGCTCAGCCATTAAACGGAATGAAATAACGTCTTTTGCAGCAACTTGGATGGAGCCAGAGGCCATTATTCTAAGTGAAGTAACATAAGAGTGGGAAACCAAAAAACATATGTTCTCATATATAAGTGGGAGCTAAGCTATGAGTATGCAAAGACATACAGAGTGGTATAATGGACTTTAGAGACTTAGAAAGGGGAGAGTAGGGAGGGCCTAGGGATTAAAAAAACAAACAAACTCTACATTAGGTACAATGTGTAATAGATACCACCTACATATAGTATTTACATTGTGCCAGGCATTGGGTTAAGCACTTAACATATAATAACCCACTGAATCTTCATAATAACTTAGTGAAATCAGTGCTATTGTTGTCCTCATTTTAGACACCAAGGCACAGAGTCTTGCCTGAGATTACACTGCTAATGAGTAGTGGAGCTGGGACTTAAACCCAAGAAATCTGGCTCCAGAATCTATGCTCTTAACTATCTTTATACTTAAATTTTTGTCCAAATTTATTTTTTCTTCGGTGATGGGTACACTAAAATCTCAGAATTCACCACTATACAATTCATGTAACAAAAAACTACTTGTACTCCAAAAGCGATTGAAATAAAAAAATACTAAAAATGTAAAACAGCATCTCAGTGCTTCTCAAACTTTAATGTGTATATGAATTGCTTGGAGACCTTATTAAAATGCAGTTTTCTGACTGTTAATTTAGGCTGGGGCCCAAGATTATGTTTCTTTCTTTTTTTTTTTTTTTTCTTATTTTGAGACAGAGTCTCACTCTGTCACCCAAGCTGGAGTGCAATGGCATGATCTCAGCTCACTGCAACCTCTGCCTCCCGGGTTCAAGCGATTCTCCTGCCTCAGCCTCCCGAGTAGCTGGGACTACAGGCATGTACCACCATGCTCAGCTAATTTTTTTGTATTTTTAGTAGAGACGGGGTTTCACTGTGTCTTGATCTCCTGACCTCGTGAGCCGCCTACCTCGGCCTCCCAAAGTGCTGGGATTATAGGCGTGAGCCACCGCGTCCCGCCCCAAGATTATGTTTCTAACAAGCTGTCAGGTGCTGCTGATATTGTTGGTCCATGGACCACATTTTGAAGAGCAAGTGTTTAGAGGGAAGGGAGTGTAGGATACAGTAAATTCCTCTTCAAAGTTTAGCCTGTTAACTCCCTTTAAAATTCAAGAGGGAGAAAAATTGTTAAGTACAATGAGCTCTGAGTTCCTCTTCAAAGAACCAATATGTCAGTATGTTTAGCTTCCCTGTTCTTTGTTTTCCATTTTAAAGTTTAACTTCCTTGTTCTTTGTGCCTCTTTGACCCTAGTTTTAGTAAAGAACCCCCTCCTAGCCTCTGTCACCTCTTTTGTCTGTAGTCATCCTTAGTCACCTGTTCTGTCCTTAGTCATTCTTAGTCACCTGTTCTGTAACCATCCTTCCCAACCTACCAGCAGAAACTACTCACCCTGCCACTCTGGCTTGTACCCTCACTCTCTTTAAAACAGGCAATTGGAATTAGCTTAGACTGTGTTCTTGCCATTGCTCCATCCATGAGACGCATCCTTCTATAGAATTAAGTTGCCTTGCTGAGAAAACTTTTGCCTGAGTGCTATTTTCACTTGGTGGCACCGAGCATTTACTTCCAACAGGAGGCTCAATACCTTCCCTTCTTTCCTAATCTTCACCCTTTCCCAGAGAGGGGTTGTTTACAGATTGACCAGATTCTAGAGAATCAATTGATCCATGTTTAACATGAACAGAGTTATGAACCTCCATTCAGCTTTCTCTTAATGCAGCAGGAATAGGTAAGCTGAATCAGAGCCTTCCCTTGGGATCTGGCCATATTTTCTCTTCCTCAAATGCATAGCTAAGTGTACATTTTTTGCTTGCATCTTGTTTAATGTGGCAGGAAAGAAAGTGAGATCTTGGTATGTCACAGGGAGACGAAGGCCCTTGTGGGCCTTTAGTATAGGCTGCTTGCTCTAACTTTGTTTTTTTGTTTTGTTTTCTTTTGGAGACCGAGTCTTACTCTGTTGCCCAGGCTGGAGTGTAGTGGCGTGATCTCGGCTCACTGCAAGCTCTGCCTCCCCTGTTCAAGCAATTCTTGAGCCTCAGCCTCCCGAGTAGCTGGGACTACAGGCACATGCCACCACACCCAGCTAATTTTTGTATTTTAGTAGAGAGGGACTTTCACTATGTTGGCCAGGCTGGTCTCAAACTCCTGACCTCAAGTGATCCGCCCACCTCAGACTCCCAAAGTGTTGGGACTACAGGCGTGAGCCACCGTGCCTGGCCTCTAACTTTGTTTTTGAAAGAGAGTTCTACACTAAGAAATTGGGCATTTATTCAGGTAACTATAAAGTGATATTTTAATTTCTCATCTGTCAGTGGCACATGCATATATGGATTCTTCATGAACCTCATGAAGGAGAAAGATGACTGGGCCACGTGGCAAGTTTCTAGTACTCATGGTACTTTGGCCCAATGTCATCAAAACCTGTCTCTTCTATCCTAACAAGCTAGCCTTGAACACACCCCAGTGAATCCTCTAGAGGCTCATACCACTAGCGGAACAGCTCATTACTGCTGAGATATGCTGGAAGATTTCCTAGAGAAGTGTGTGGAACTGTTTTGAAGGAAAGACCTTTGCATGGTCAACAGTAGAAGGCACAATGTTTGTTTTCAGGCTTCAAGCATTGTGCCTGCCCCACTTCTGGATCTTGTTTCTGCTTTTTGGAGCCTTTGACTCTTCTGCTACCCGCTGGTCTTGGAAGACCGGAGGCCCCTTTCTCTCCAAACGCACTCTGGAGCTTGCGTACCTTCTAAACAGATGGCTTGTGCTGCTTTGTCTCTTCCTTCAGCTCAATTTCTTGAGCATATGTGAGACATGTATTTGAATATCTTTTGTACTAAGCTAAGCTCTTCAGGGTTTAGTCACATGATAACCAAATCAAAGCTATTTTGGGGATGTTTTTCTAATTGCATCAAACTTAAAATTTACCTGACAAAATTATAGCATTTTCATTATCAGTTGTTATCCATATTCAATCTTCAAATATTCCTCTACGGGAAAGCAGGAGATTTTTGAGTACTGTGTGTCCAGATGTAGCTAATGTGAGATTCATATTTTCATTCATTCTACCTTCTGCCCACAACCCCAACCCAACAACAGATTTCTCTATGATTCCAAAGTCTGGTTCAGCCTGACCTTATTTAGAAAAATAAGCCCTCTCTACCTATCTCCATTGTCTCCTACCACCCAATCCATTCTCTGACTGCCTCATCTCCAGTATCAATTGAAGCCCTCCTTGGGACCATGATATCATTTATTTGGATCAGCTGCCAACCTTCCTTAGGACACTCTTCTTTCCCCTGTTCCATGTGGTCGGGTGGAACTGTCAATCATGGTGTCCTCTAGCTCCCTGCACTGCCCCTGTCACCCCGCCACTTGCTAGTACCTATTCCAGGCTTAAGCCCATCGTGTTACTCTATCTTCCTACGCCATAGTGATTGCTTTCAGGGAGAAGCACATGGACAATCAGAGTTTTCTCTGAGATTTATATATATAGACATTCTTTTATACTCATTAAAACATAGTTTATTAATTTATTCTTAACTTTGTATTATGGACAAATTTAAACTATACACAAAAAAGAGTGGCATAATGAATCTTTAAGAACCTATCACCCAGCTTACACAGTTATCAACAACCAATGTTTATTGCCATATGTTTAGTTTTCCAGATGTACTATTCTTATATCTCTATGCCTTTGTACTTACCGTTTCCTATGTGTTTCATGTTTCTGTATTTCTCATTTGCTTGCTCTTAGAATATTAGGTCTTCCAGTCAAAGTCACCCAGATTTGCCGAAAGAGCTGGCACAAATGTCACTTCCACTATGAAGTCCCACTGACTTCCATATACAAGGTTGGTGTTCATTCTGCTATGTTCCGGTAGCTCCCTTTTCATGCTTTTATACTGCATAGCACTTATTTATTCAACATTCATTCAACAAACTTCTATTGAAATATTTCACTGTTTTAGGTGTTGGGGATCAATGAATAAAAAAGGCAAAAATTGTCACCTTTGTAGAATGAGGGAAGACTGAAAATAAACATCATAAATAAATAAATAACATAGGCTGTTAGAATGTGATAATTGCAGTGGGAAAATAGCTTAAGTGGAATTGGGTATGTGTGTATGTCTTCACATTTTAAATAAGGAAAATAAGATAAGCCATACTCATTACACTGCATAATGGTTATCTGCTTGTTTTTTTGTCTCTACAACTAGACTGTAGCTATTTCAAAGCAGGGATTGTGTCTTATTCTTTTTGTAGCCAAGCACTTAGTATATATATTAGCAAGCATTCTGTAATGGTTGTGGAATAAATGGAAAAAACAGAATACAAGACACCAACTCTAAATACTGTTGGTGTCAAGGAAGGTTTTTTTTTGTTTGTTTTTTGTTTTGTTTTTTTGAAATGGAGTTTCACCCTGTCACCCCAGGCTGCAGTGCAGGAATGCCATCACTGTAACCTCCACGTCCCGGGTTCAAGTGGTCCTCCCACCTCAGCCTCACAAGTAGTTGGGATTACAGGCATGTGCCAGTATGCCTGGCTAATTTTTGTATCTTTAGTAGAGATGAGGTGTTGCCATGTTGGCCAAACTCCTGACCTCAAGTGACCCACCTGCCTCTGCCTCCCAAAGTGCTGGGATTACAGGTGTGAGCCACTGCACCTGGTCTTTTTAATTTTTTTTAAGGATAGTATAGGTACATGGGAAAAAATTCAAACAGTACTCTACATAATGGAATATATATTAAAAATACTATGTGTTCCTTCGCCCCTGGCCCCAGCCTTCCAAAATCCTTCCCAATGGCATCCACTCTTACTTGTTTTTTATGTATCACTCCAGAGATAGAGATTATCTGTCTCTCTAGCTTTCAATGTAATATATCTTCAATAATAAGTATTATCTTGGAAATCACTATATTTCAGTATACAGAACTGCTACATTTTAAAATATAGCTAGATAGTATGTGTTTTTATGAGTGCATCAGAATGTATTTCATCAGGCCTCAGTCGATGGGTATTTAAGTAGTAAAAAAGATGTTTTGGTGAACCACTTAACTAGTTGAAAAGTTAGGTTGCAGTGTGACTCTGATGCATCGAATCTTTCATATTTAACTAAGTCAGTAGCTTACCTGTTGGGGAGAAGGCCAGTCTCTACACCTCTGTGTGTATCACTTAATTTCACCCATACCCATGAGGTTGTTATTCCGAGGCTCAACTTAGAAGAAGTTCGAGGTTTTCAGAGGTTCTGTAATTTAACCAAGGTCACATAGCTTGGAAGCAGGTCTGCCTTACCTCAAAGACCATGCTTTTTGCCTCCCTTAGAGTTTTTGGTATTCCTGAAATAAAGAGGATCTCTGCAGAATGCCTGGTGGATGCTCCTGGATGATCTTTGATTCTTTCTAATCTGAAGATGCTCCAACACTGTGCCACCCTCTGCTATCCATTCCCTGTCTTTTTCTGTTGGCTTTATGTCCTGGTTGACCTCTGTACCAATTGGGCTCTTCACCCTCTTATTGAGGGTCAGCTTTGGCAAAAGGGAGGCACCAACGTGAGACTGGAGGATGAGAGAAGAGAAATTAACATTTTATTCCCACTTTCTCCCTGCCTTGACACCAAGGTTTTGGCAGGGGTCAATTTGTGTCACTATTATAACTGGGTGGGAGGGGGGCCTTCCTCCTTGGGTCTACCTCTTAATGGGTTCTGGTAATACAATTTATTTCTCCCTTCCCTTCCCTTTCCCTCCCCTCCCCTTCCCTCCTCTTCCCTTTCCTTCCTTTTTTTTTTTTTTTTTTTTTTTTCCCTAAATATCTTCCCTCTCTTGCTAGTCTCTGGATACTTCACTATTCTTTCTTGGTTTCTTTAACCATGCCCACACTTCTATAAATAGTCTTTGTATTAAAAGTCTCTTCAGATGAACCATTCATTAGTTAGATTTTTGTCTTCTGTCATAATCCTATTATAAATACTATTTTAAGATATAATCTCTTCCAGGAGAACTTTAAAGACCTGATGCTATAAGGTTCAGTGACATTAATCTCTAATGGTAAAATTTCAGGCTAACTAAGGGTAATTGGAACTTTTAACTCTCAAATTCTATCTACTTGGCAGCAGCCTATTTGGCCAAGTGCTAAGACTGGCTCTGCTGTTGGTTATATGTAGTTTTTTTGGTTATTGTCTTGTTCTTCATAACTTTATATGAAACTCTGATCCTATAACCTTGGGTTTCCATTAGCAGGCATTTAACATTTTAGCAGTCTTTTTTAAATCCCCCAATCCCGCCAATCACACTACTTTTTTTCCTACGGAATTGCTAGAGAGATACTTTAGTTATCTATAGCTGTGTAACATATTATCCCCAAACTTAGCAGCTGAAAATATCATTTATCATTTTCAAACAATCTCACGGTCTCTGTGGGAGTCTCTTAGTTGCATAGTTTTGGTTAAAGTTATTTTAAGATGTTGCAGTCCAGTTGTTGGTCAGGACTAACGTTATCTGAAGGCTCCACTAGAAGAGATTCCAGCTCCAGCCTCAGTCACATAATTGTTGGCAAGCCTCTGTTCCTTGCTGGCTATTGGCTGAACATCTTGGCATCTTGATGATCTTCTGCATCATAGGCCCTGAGTGTCCTCACAATATGGTACCCAGCTTCCCCCAGAGCAAGAGATCTAAGAGATCCATAATCTTTTAAAACTGAGTCTTGGAAATGATACATCATCACTTCTGATGTACAGTTGACCCTTGAAGAATGCGGGGGGCAGTTAGGTGTGCTGACCTCTGTGCAGTCAAAAATCCTCATACAATTTTTGACTCCCCCAAAACTTAACTAAAAGCCTACTGTTGAACAGAAGCTTTATGATAACACATAAACAGTTGATTAACACATCTTTTTTGTTATATGTTTTACATGCTGTATTCTTACAGTAAAGTAAGCTACAGAAAAGCTAATGTTACTAAGGAAATTGCAAGGAAAATATATTTACTATTCATTAAGTAGAAGTGGATTATCATAAAGGCCTTCATCCTTACCATCTTTATACTGAGTAAGCTGAGGAGGAGGAAGAAGAAGAGGTGTTGGTCTTGCTGTCTCAGGGGTGGCAGAGGAGGAAGTGGTGGAGGAGGTGGAAAGGAGGTGAGAAAGGCAGACACACTTGGTGTCATTCTGTGGAAATACATCATAATTTTTATCTGACATTTTTCCTTTTCTGTTTCTCTAAAAATGTTTCCTTGTGGCACCAATCCTTCTTCAACCATTTGCTTTAGTTTCAGTGCCCATATCATGGAAGGGTCCATATGATGAAAGAAGTCAAAGACAGTCTTGAACAATTGGAAACCTGCCAGATTTTCTAATGTCAATTAATTTTCTGGCACCGCTTCTTCTATTATGTCTTCTTCCTCATCATCTAGCACTGGTTTGGAAGCACTCAGCTCCATCAAGTCATCTTTATTAATTCCTCTGGTTTGGTATTTAATCGCTCTTGAATTTCTCTGAGATCCATATCTTGAAACTCTTTATCCATTACTTTTTTTTTTTTTTTTTTTGCCATACCCACAATCTCTTTTCATGATTTCCTCAATTGGCTCTGTTGTAATTCTCGTGAAGTCATGCACAGCATCTGGACACAATTTTCTCCAGCAGAAATTTATTGTTCCAGGCTTGGTAACTTTCACAGCTTTTTCTGTAACACTGATGACATCTGCAATGGTGTAATTCTTCTAGACTTTCATGATGTTCTCTCCGTTGGGGATTTCTTCCTCAGCACTAACAATCCTTTCCATAGAGTACCATATTTAATAAGCTTTAAAGGTCCTTATGACCCCCTTATCTAGAGGCTAACTTAGCAACATTGTGTCGGGGGGCAAGTAGACCACTTCAACACCTTTAGTGTTGAACTCATAGGGTTCTGAGTGGCCAGAGGCAATGTCCAATATCAAAAGAACTTTAAAAGGCAGTCCATTACTGGCAAGGTGCTTTCTGACTTCAGGGACAAAGCATCAGTGGACCCAATCCAGAAAAAGGGTTCTCATTATCCAGGCCTTCCTATCAACCAAAAGACTGGCAGCTGGTGTTATCTTTTCAAGGCTCAGGGGTTAGCAGGTTTATAGGTAAGGGCAGTTATGATTATAAACCCATCTACATTTCCATAAAACAGTAGAGTTAGCCTGTCCCTTCCTGCCTTAAATTATTGTGCTCACTTCCCTTCCTTATTAATAAATGTCCTTTGTGGCATTTAATTTTTAAATAGGGCAATTTTATCTGCATTAAAAACCCATTCAGGCAAATATCCTTTCTCCTCAATGATTTTTATTTCTTTCTGGTTTTTGTTTTGTTTTGTTTTGTTTTGTTTTGTTTGAGACAGAGTCTAACTCTGTCGCCCAGGCTGGAGTGCAGCGGGGAGATCTCGGCTCACTGCAAGCTCTGCCTCCCGGGTTCACACCATTCTCCTACCTCAGCCTCCCAAGTAGCTGGGACGATAATTTTAAAAATTACCCGCCACCACGCCCGGATAATTTTTGTTTGTATTTTTAGTATAGATGGGGTTTCACCGTATTAGCCAGGATGATCTCCATTTCCTGACCTTGTGATCTGCCTGCCTTGGCCTCCCAAAGTGCTGGGATTACAGGCGTGAGCCACCGCGCCCGGCCAGTATGAGTGCCACATTCATAATGACATAAATTCATCTAGTACTTTGTGACTTATTAAGCATTTTAGCCTCATTTAGATCCTTACAGTACTACCTCAATGTGTAAGGCGAGGCATTTTGTTTTGTTTTGTTTTGAGATGGAGTCTCCCTCTGTCGCCAGGCTGGACTGCAGTGGCGCGATCTCTTCTCACTGCAACCTCCGCCTCCCCGGTTCAAGCGATTCTTCTGCCTCAGCCTCCAGATTAGCTGGGACTACAGGCGCCCGCCACCACGGCCCGCTAATTTTTTGTGTTTTCAGTAGAGACGGGGTTTCACCGTGTTAGCCAGGATGGTCTTGATCTCCTGACCTCGTGATCCGCCCGCCTCAGCCTCCCAAAGTGCTGGGATTACAGGCGTGAGCCACGGCGCCCAACCCTCCTCAATGATTTTCTTAATGGCATCTGGGAACTCATCTGCTGCTTCTTGGTCGGCAGAAGCTGCTGCTTCTATATTGACCTTCTTTTAAGTCAAATACCTCTTTGTAAAATCATCAAACCATCTTTTGCTGACATTAAATTTTCCACCTTTAGATCCTTCACCTTCCTTTTGATTTAAGTTGTCATATAATGACTGCACTTTTGCCGGCTGGGCGTGGTGGCTCACGCCTGTAGTCCTAGCACTTTGGGAGGCCAAGGCAGGCGGATCCTCTGAGGTCAGGAGTTTGAGACCCGCCTCGTCAACAGGGTGAAACCCCATCTCTACTAAAAACACAGAAAAATTAGCTGGGTATGGTGGCAGATGCCAGGGATCCCAGCTACTTGGGAGGCTGAGGCAGGCGAATCGCTTGAACCCAGGTGGTGGAGGTTGCAGTGAGCCAAGACCATGCCACTGCACTCCAGCATGGGTGACAGAGCAAGACTCCCTCTCAAAAAAAAAAGGACTGCACTTTTTTCTTGAATCACATTAGAGTTGATAGGTACACCTTTCTTATAGCAACCCTACTCCCACATAAAAGCTGGTTTTGTTGTTGTTGTTGTTGTTTTTGAGACAGAGTCTCACTTTGTCACCCAGGCTGGAGTGCGGTGGCATGATCTTGGCTCACTGCAACCTCCAATTCCCGGGTTCAAGCAATTCTCGTGCCTCAGCCTCCCAAGTAGCTGGGATTACAGACACACACCACCACACCCAGATAATTTTTGTATTTTTAGTAGAGACGGGTTTTGTCATGTTGGCCAGGCTGGTCTCAAACTCCTGACCTCAAGTGATCTGCCCACCTTGGCTTCCCAACGTGCTGGGATTACAGGCGTGAGCCACCGTGCCTGGCCTAAAAGCTGCATTTTAAATATGAGACAAAAAGCTATTTCACCAAAATGCTGGTATAGGTGCAGTTGTGGCTTTGCCCATTTCCTTTCCTTTTCTTTTTTCTTTTTTTTTTTCTCTCTCTTTTTTTTTTTTTTTTTTTTTTTTTTTTTTTGCAGTGTTCCTTATGCTGAATTCTTTTATTGTGAAATGGTGGGCAACTGCAGCTGCACACCTCAATCTACCATGCATATCAAGCAATGTAACTTTTTCCTGTAATGTCATGCCTTTTCTCTTGTTCTCAGGAGCACTTCTAGCATCACTAGTATCACTTCATATGGGTCCCATAGTGTTATTCAATGTTTATGATATTGCACTAAACAAGATGAAAAATACTTAAGAACCATGAGAGTCACTTTTTATTATGATACACAATTTACTGAAGGAGGAACTGCTCAAAAGGAGATGATTAGAGTGTTTTAAGTGACTACTTGTAACGCTTGAGCTCACCGCAATGAGAGAAGGTGGCTACAAAACTATTACAGTAGTATGGTTTGTACTATTAATTTTACACATTTCTGATTTCATATTGCATCTTTTCATTTGTTTACATTTCTCTCCACTAAGAATGGTGCCATGCACAGTCTATAAGTGTTTATGTGCATTTTGATAAATTTTAACTTTTAATAATGGACTTGTATTTTATGGTAGTAAATGATAAAATAGACCAGTATTTACATATACTTATGCATTCATGATGTAGCTAACTTTTTTTTTTAATATTTCTAGGCTATGTAGTTTGTCTGCAATTTTTGCAGATCTCCAAAAACTTTTCCAATATACTTACTGAAAAAAACTGTGTGTAAGTGGATCCATGCAGTTTATTATAATTTATTTTCATTTTTATTTTTTGAGACAGGGTCTGGCTCTGTCACCCAGGCTGTAGTGCAGTGGCATCTTGGCTCACTGCTGCCTCTTCTCCTGGGCTCAAGCAATCCTCCCACCTCAACCTCCCCAGTAGCTGGGACTATAGGTGTGTGCTACCACTAATTTTTGTGGGTTTTTGTTTTTTGTTTTGTAGAGATGGGGTTTTGCAATGTTGCCCAGGCTAGTCTCAAACTCCTGGGCTCAAGCGATCCTCCCACCTCCACCTTCCAAGGTGCTAGGATTACAGATGTGAGCGACCACACCCCATCCCTATGCAGTTTAAACCTGTCTTGTTCAAGGGTCAACTGTATTCTATTGGTTACACCAACTAAATCTGGTGCAAGTGGTAGACCACATAACGTGTGAATACCAGGAGGTGAGAAATACTGAAGAGAGATTTTAGAGGCTGGCTACCTCAAAAGAGAAGTAAACGTTATATTTTTTTATTGCACTTAGCCACATGCCAGAGCTTAAGAGGCCATTTGTGTAATATCAAAAGAAAAAATAAAGTTGACCATTGATCACAATAATGTATACAAGTACACATTTTTATTACAAAGGTCAAGACATTGGAAGGAATTTAGAGCTCAAAGCTCTTTAGGCTTTTTGTTTTTCTGTAAATTTAACTTCTTACTTTTAAAGTAGAGCAACATTTTTAAGATGTTAAAATATCATTGGCTCCTGGAAAATTTCTTTGAAGCTACTCTGATGATAAGAAGGGTTCATAAGATTGTTCTGTCAACCACTACCAAGTAGCTGGGATTACTGGGAGGCACCTCCATGCCCAGCTAATTTTTGTATTTTTAGTAGAGATGGGGTTTCACCATGTTGGCCAGGCTGGTCTCGAACTCCTGACCTCGTGATCCACCCACCTCGGCCTCCTAAAGTGCTGGGATTACAGGTATGAACCACCGCGCCCGGCCCTGAATAATATTTTATTGTATGTAATACTTTTGCTTATCTGTTCATCTGTTGATGGACATTTGGATTGCTTTCATCTTTTGGCTATTGTAAATAGTGCTGTTGTGAACATGGGGGTACAAATAGCTCTTCAAGACTTTGCTTTCAGTTGTTTTGGATTTATACCTAGAAGCTGGAGTGTTGGATCATGTGATAGTTTTATTTTTAATTTGGTGAGGAAAATCCGTACTGTTTGCCATAGTGGTTGCACCATTTTACAATCCACCAACAGTGCACAAGTGTTCCAGTTTCTCCACATCCTTATCAACATTTGTTATTTTCTGAGGTTTTGTTTGTTTGTTTGTTTTTGGCTAGTAGCCATCTTATTGGGTGCTCAGTAATATCTCATTGTGGTTTTGATTTGCTTTTCTCAGATAAGCAGTGATGTTGAGCATCTTTTCATATGCTTGCTGGTCATTTTTATGTCATCTTCAGAGAAACATCTATCCAAGTCCTTTGCCCATTTTTAAGTTGAGTTATTTGATATTTTGTTGTCGAGCTGTAGGAGTTCTTTATATATTTTGGCAGTTAAGCCCTAATTAGATAATATGATTTGTAAATATTTAATCTCATTTTATAGATATCCTTTTCACTATGTTGATTCTGACCTTTGATGCACAAAAGTTAAGTTTGATGTAATCCCAACTGTCTATTTTTGCTTTAGTTATCTGTGCTTTGGTGGTCATAATTCAGAAATTATTGCCAAGACTAATGTTAAGAG
Source organism: Macaca fascicularis (assembly GCF_037993035.2). NCBI lineage: Eukaryota > Metazoa > Chordata > Mammalia > Primates > Cercopithecidae > Macaca > Macaca fascicularis. The sequence goes on along the minus strand of NC_088381.1, from coordinate 138,503,300 downwards.
ATTTTTCCCTATGTTTTCTTCTAAGAGTTTTATAGTTTTAGATCTCATGTTTAAATTTTTAATCCATTTGAGTTAATTTTTGTATATAGTGTGAGACAGGTTTCCAACTTCATTCTTTTGCATGTGGATGTCCAGTTTTCCCATCACCATTTGTTGAAGACTGTCATTTCCCCATTGAGTGGTTTTGTCAGTCTTGTCAAAGATCATTTGATCGTATACATGAGAGTTTATTTCTGGGCTTCATATTCTATTTCATTGTTTTGTCTGTCTTTGTGTCAATACCACACTGTTTTGATAGTATGTTTAGAAATCAGAAAGTTTAAGTTCTCCATATTTGTTCTTTTTCCTTTTTTTTTTTTTTTGTTGTTGTTATTTGAGGTCTCTTGAGATTCCCTATGAATTTTAGGATGGATTTTTCCATTTCTACAAAAAAAAGCCATTAGGATTTGATAGCGTTTGCATTGAAGCTGTACATTGATTTGGATAGTAGGAACATCTAAATAATATTAAGTCTTCCAACCCATGAACAAGAAATGCCTTTCTATTTATTTCTATCTTCTTTACTCTTTTCAGCAATGTTTTATAGTTTTTAGTGTACAAGTTTTTCACCTTCTTAGTTCGCTTTATTCCTAAATATTTTATTGTTTTTGACGCTTTATAAATTGAATTGTTTTCTTAATTTCCTTTTTGAATTGTTCATTGTTAGTGTATAGAAATGCAACTGACTTTTATGTGTTAATTTTATATCTTGCAATGTTGCTAAATTCATTGATTAGTTTTAATATATTTTCTGTCTCTCTCTCTCTCTCTCTGTCTCTGTGTGTGTGTGTATGTGTATATTCCTTAGAGTTTTCTATGTATAAAATTATGTCATCTGTGAACAGAGGTAATTTTACTTCTTCCTTTCTAATTTTGATACATTTTATTTATTTTTCTTACCTAATTGCTTTGGCTAGGATTTCCAATCTATGTTGAATAGAAGTGGAGAGAGTAGAAATCTTTGTCTTGTTCCTGATCTTAGAGGAAAAGCTTTCAGTATTTCACCACTGAGTATGATTTAGCTGTGGGCTTTTCATAAATGATCTTTGTTTTGTTGAGACAGTTTCCTTCTATTCCTAGTTTGTTGAGTTTTGTTTTTTAATCATGAAAGTATATAGAATTTTGTCAAGTGCTTTTTCTGCATTGAGATTATCATGTGTTTTTCCCCTTTCCTTCTGTTAATGTGGTGTATTACATGGGTTGATTTTTATATGTTGGAATATTCTTATATTTCAGAAATAAATCCCACTGGGCTATGGTGTGAATTTTTTTAACATCTGACTGAATGCAGTTTGCTAGTATTCTCTTGAGGATTTTTGCATTAATATTCATCCAGGATATTGGTCTATAGTTTTCTTTTCTGGTGACTTTTTTTTTTTGGCTTTGGTTGCAGGGGTAATGCTAGCCTTATAGCCTCATAGAATGAGCTTGGAAGTATTCCTCATCTGCCATTTCTTAGAAGAATTTCAGAAGAAGTGGTGTTAATTCTTTAAATGTCTGGTAGAATTCTCTAGTGAAGCCCTCTAATCCTATACATTTCTTTGTTTAGAGGTTTTTGATCACGAATTCAACATCTTCTTATTGATCTTTCATATTATCTATTTCTTCATGATTCAGTCTTGGTAGGTTGTGTCTTTCTAGGAATTTATCCCTAGATTATCCAATCTGTTGGTGAAAATTGTTCATAGTATTATCTTATAATTCCTTTCATTTCTGTCATATTGGTTGTAATGTACCCCCTTTCAAAAATTTTGTTATATGAGTCTTCTCTTTTATTTTTTTTTTTTGAGTAAATCTAGCTAATGGCCTGTCCATTTTGTTTATCTTTTCAAATGTGAATTCTTAGTTGTATTGATTTTTCCTATCGTTTCTCTATTTACTTTGTTTACCTCTGCTCTAATCATATTATTTGTTCCTTGTCATAGCTTTGGGTTTAGTTCTTCTTTTTCTAGTTTCTGAAGTGTAAAGTTAGATTGTTGATTTGAGATCTTTATTCTTTTTTAATATACACATTTACAGCTATAAACTTCTGTTGTGCTGGACCCATATTGATTCCATTGATTCATATTGATTCACAGAGGTTGAAGAAAAGACTAGAGACAGCAAACAAGACATAGGGTTTGTTGGGGACTTACATACATGGTGGTCCAGGACCAGTGAGCTAGACAGGCAAACCAGTCCCATTTGTAAAAAGCATGCATGTTATGCCACATTTTCATTTAGCAACCTCCACTTAACAACCTCCACTTGGCAACCTCCATTTAACCCAAAACAAAGGACCTTGATCCCCTGTACAGCCTACATTCGAAGGGATGACCAGGGGTTTGGATGTTCTTCATAGTTAAGGAGTGAATTTCCAGGTTGGCCACTCCTGAATTCCTTAGCTTGAAACTCTGAACACACATTCTTCCTAGACCATAGGGTCATTCTCAGGGTATGCTTGAGTTATTGCTGTCACATGTGTCTGCCATACAACTTCCCTCTTAGCACTGTTTTCACTGCATCCTGTAAGTTTTTGTATGTTGTGTTTTCATTTGCAGTTTTCTCAAGGTATTTTCTAATTCCTCTTCTGATTTATTTTTTTGGCACATTGGTTGTTTAAGAGTGTGTTGTTTAATTTCCACGCATTTGTACATTTATGTTTTTTTTTTTTTTTTTTTTAACAGTTATCAATGTGAATGTCCTTTTTTTTTCTTTGGGTCTTGCTGTGTCACCCAGGCTGGAGTGCAGTGGCAAGATCTCAGCTCACTGCAACCTCTGCCTCCCAGGATCAAGTGATCCTCCTGCCTTAGCCTCTTGAGTATAGTCATATACACTATAGGGACTAGAGGCATGTATCACCATGCCCAGCTAACTTTTGTATTTTTGGTAAAGACAGGGTTTCACCATGTTGCCCAGGCTGGTTTTAAACTCCTGGACTCAAGCAATCCTCCTTTCTCGGCCTCCCAAAGTACTGGGATTACAGGTATGAGCCACCATGCCTGGCTGAAAACATTCTTTGTGTGATATCAATGTTATTGAATTTGCTAAAACTTGTTCTGTGGCCTGATATATAGTCTCTGCTGGAGAATGTTCCACGTGCATGCAAGAAGCATTTATATCCTACTGTTGTTGGATGGAGTGTTCTGCTTATATCTGTTAGGTTCAATTGGTCTATAGTGTTGTTCAAGTCCTCTTATTGATGTTATTTGGTTGTTCTATTCATTATGAAAGTGACCTTTCTCCTTTTAATTCTGCCAAGTTTTGCTTCATATGTTTAGGAGCTCTGATGTTTGGTACGTAAATATTTGTAAGTTATATCTTCTTAGTGAATTGGCCATTTTATCATTACATAATGCGCTTCTTTGCCTCTTGTAACAGTCTTTGCTTTAAAGTCTATTTGGTCTGATATTAGTATAGCCACTGTTGCTCTACTTTGATTATCATTTGCATAGAATATCTTTTCTCATCCTTTCACCCTCAACCTCTGCATGTCCTTAGATCTAAAGTGAGTCTCCTGTAGATAGCAAATAGTTGGATCCTATTTTTAAAAACTGATGTAATCAATTTCTGTTTCTTGATTGGGGAATTTAACCCATTTACATTTAAAGTAATTACCTATAGGGAAGGAGTTGTTATTGCCATTTTGTTCATTGTTTTGTGTATGTCTTATAGCTTTTTTCTTCCTCATTTCCTCTGTTATTGTCTTCCTTTATATTTCATTTTTTTGGTAGCAAAATGATTGGATTTACTTCTCATTTTCTTCTGTGTATATTCTGTAGTTTTTTGTGGTTACCATTGCAGTTACATAAGACATCTCAAAGTGATAGCCTTCCACTTTAAATTGATAACAGCTTAACTTCATTGCGGACAAAATTCTGCTCCTTTACAGCCCTACTCTCCCCAGATATTACTGATGTCACATATTACTTCTTTATATGTTGTATACTCATTAACACAGATCTATTTTTTAAATATTTCTTTCATTAATATTTCAGGCACAAAAATTATAGCAGTATAAGTTTGTATATTTGTCTATATACTACCCTTATTAGAGAACCTTCTATTTTCATAGGGCTTTGTGTTGCTCTCTACATTTCAACTTTAAGGACTCCCTTTAGTATTTCTTGTAGAGAAGGTCTAGTAGTAATAAATTCTCTCAGCTTTTGTTTATTTTGAAGTCTTAATTTCTTCATAATTTTAGAAGAACAGTTTGCCAGATATGGTATTCTTGGTTGACCATTTTTTTTCTTTCATCACTTTGAATATATTATGCTACTCCCTTCTAACCTGTAGTTTCTGCTGATAAATCTACTGATAATCTTATGGAAGTTTCCTTTTATGTGACAAATTGCTTTTCTCATGCTTTCAAGTTACTCTCTTTGTCTTTGACTTTAGAGTTTGATTACAATGTGTTTTGGTGTGATTCTCTTTGGATTTATTCTGGTTAGGGTTCTTTGAGCTCTTGAATCTGTATGTTCTTCTTTTTCCTCAGATTTATGAAGTTTTCAGCCATTATTTCTTCATATAAGCTCTCTGTCCCTTTCTCTCATTCTTTTTCTGAGATTTTAATAATACATATATTAGGCTTCTTGATAGTGTTTTGTAAATTCCTTGGGCTCTCTTCTCTTTTCTTCATTTTTTTTCTTCTTGCTCCTCTGACTCAATGACTTTACATGACCTGTCTTTGAGTTTGCTATTTATTTTGCCCAATCAAGTCTGCTGTTGGATCCTTCTACTATTTTTTAGTACAGTTATTATATTTTTCAGCTACAGAATTTGTTTGGTTCTTTTTTATAATTTCTATCTCCTTGTTGATATTCTCATTTTGTTCGTGCATCATTTCCCTGATTTTACTTAGTTGCTTATCAGTGTTCGCCCAGTCCAGTGTTTGTTATCTTTTAGATAGCGTCTTTATGATAGTGTTTGTTATCCTTTTGGTAGCATCTTTATGATAGTTATTTTAAATTCCTTTTCAGGCAACTCATAGATCACATTTCTTCAGAATTGATTTCTGAAGTTTTATTTGATACATTGGGCCATATTTCTCTGTTTCTTTGGATGTCTTAAAATGTTTTGCTAGAACTTGGCCATTTGAAGACCTTTCCCAGTCTTTGGTTTCATACAGGGAAAGACCTTCACCAATCAGCTCTGCTGGAGGATCTAGGACCTCTCAAACCTTTTCTGATCTCTTACTCCTTCTGGTGTCTGCCTGTGGAACTGCGACTCTAACCTGCTACTCACCTCTGTTTTTAGTGGCTTCCAAATGCTTGACCTGGTCCTGTCAGCACTGATTTCTGTTAGGTGAGACAGAAACGAATCCCTTGGGCAGCCCCCAGATAAGCCAGAACATTCAATGCGTGGCTCATTCTTCTTTTTCCATCCCTGAGGGTGAAGCCTTGGAGTAAGGGGTTTCTCCGAAGTTGCTCAGGTTTATGCCACAGAGAGGAAAGGACACAGATGGGCACGCCAGATGTTGCAAAATTGTCTATCCATTTTGCCAGAATCCCTTCTTGGTTTTACAATGACCTGGGTGCTGTAGCTTCTCAACCTGTCTCTAGAGTTCTCACAGAGTTATTCTGATCTGTATATTGTTAATTCAGTGTCTCCGTGAGGAAAGGAGGGCCTGTATCTTCCTATTCCACCATCTTACTGACAACACTCTCTCCCACTAAAACCTTTCCATCAATTCCCTTTGGATTTGAGTACCTGAATGGTATAATGTGGTTCCTTTGGTGTCCTAATGTTGAAACTAGGATGTCATCAAGGTTTAATGTGTGAAAGGGGCATTTCAGACCCAGCAAGAGACCCCTTTTCTGAACAGATGGCTATTTCCATGTTCCTCAAATTACACTGTTGACTACCACACATGTTTGAATTGTGTGGGATCACTCTGGTTGCCCTGTGAAAACTATGGAATATGGGTTCAGAATCATGGAGCTCCTGCATATGGCCAGATTTCCTTTCCCTTCTTTTTTACCCAAGATCTTTTCAGATCTGCAAAATTGCATCTGAACTCCTGCAGATTCTGCTAGTGCTACAACAGTCTGTCACCAGCCAAGCTAATCATCCATTATTTATTCCCTGTTCTTGCATTTTGCCCCAGCCCTCCCATATGTAGTGATGCTGAGACTTTGTTGGTAAACTCAGGACTAGAGTGTGGGCCTAAGAGGAAGGTATTTGGGCACAAGGGTGGGTAGGACAGAGAGAAAAAATTAGGATGAACATACAGCTTGATTTCCTCTTAACTCTCTTACAGGAACCAGATAATCTTACACTGGGAATGTAAAATACCTGACCTGTCAAAACCAGAAATTCAGGGCTCTCTAAACTCCTCCAGTAAATAAAAGTTTAGGTTCACTGGTGGGGATTAAATAGGCTATTTAAGGATAATATTGAGAGAAACATAAAAGCACATATACCACAGACAGCATTTATTAACAGTTTCCCTTCTTTCTTTACCACAGACAGAATTTATTAACAGTTTCCCTTCTTTCTTTACCTCTTTCTTTTTTTCTTTCTTCTTCAAGTCTTTTTTTTGAGATGGAGTCTTGCCCTGTCGCCTAGGCTAGAGTACAGTGGTGCAATCTTGGCTCACTGCAACCTCTGCCTTCTAGGTTCAAGCAATTCTCCTGCCTCAGCCTCCTGAGTAGCTGGGATTACAGGCACGTGCCACCACACCCAGCTAATTTTTGTATCTTTAGTAGAGACAGGGGTTTCACTATGTTGGTCAGGCTGGTCTCGAACTCCTGACCTCGTGATCTGCCCCTGTCGGCCTCCCAAACTGCGGGGATTACAGGCACAAGCCACTGCCCGGCCCAAGTCTTTCTTTACTTTGTATTTGCCAGCAGCTAAGTTGCATTGTAGTTGACAGATACATTTTATCTTCATTAAGTACTTTTCTGTGCTAAGAAGTAAAGAGACTGCATTGTTTCAAGTTGGCTGTTACTTAAGTTTCAAAGTGAATTCCCTCTTTTCTGCCACATACTAAGTTGGCTCTGATAATGCTACTACTTTGTAATATGGGTTCATAATCATGGAGCTCCTGAATATGGCCAGATTTCCTTTCCATTTCTATTACAAAGTAGGAATGTTACTACTTTATAGCATTAACAGAGCCAACTTAGTATGTGGAAAAACAGAAGGAAGGTCTAAAGAAGAATTCAGAATCAGAATCGTTAGATCTGAATTGTGGGGCTGAAGAGCAGTTCAAAGTTGTTGTGGGAATTGGGGCCTCTCAGACAACTAGTTAGAGGGAAAGTACAAAAAAAGAGGCCAAGTATTCATTTTCTAGTCTAACCCATTAGCTTAGAGACTTTCGGGAGTACCATACTCAGGATTTATTTAAAATGTATTTTTAAAAATTATGGTTACTTCCTTTACCAATCCTCTTTCAGTAAAAAAAAAAACAAAAACAAAAACAAACAAACAAAAAACCAGAGAAAGGTGAAATATTTTTCTTTCTTATTTTTCTTTTTGTCCCGATATATCTGGGGTTTGGAATTCTTCCTGAGCACTAACAAGGAAATCTAGCCAGCCTTATGCTTCTTTGAGCCAAAGGAAGAGCCAATAGAATACTGCTTGGTGAAGCAGATGCTGCCATTGGCAAAGGAAGCTTCTGCTGTATGGAAAGGTGCTAGATTCTTCCAGAATCTAGCTGGGGAGAGTGGGGTGACTCAGTCCTTTTCCTGTACCTTTAGGGTTGAAAAATAAACCTTTCTGCCTCATTTTGGTTCTGAGCCAACCTGTAATGTTTCACCTGCCCCTTCCTCCTCAGCTACTTCCAATGCTCAGGCCAAAGAACTTGTTAAACCAAGTTGAATATAAAGTTTCTAAACTTAAATATCCTAATATTATAAAGTCAATATATAATTCAAAGCCATAATTTTAGCAGTATATCTTATGTGAAATAAAGTGTGATAAGCCGCCTTGTTATAAGAACAAATCACGGAATCTTTGTATAGATGGCCGGGGTGAGTAAGAGAAGAGGGTCCTTAGAGGTCACCTAGGCCGACGTGTGGTGATTACAGTGAAGTCTCTGAAGTTAGACTTTTCGTATTCAAATCCTGGTTCTGCCACTTGTCACTTGTGTTCATTGAGCAGGTGACAACTTCTTTAGGCTTCAGTTTCCTTCTCTTAAAAATGGGGACAATTGGCTGGGTGCAGTGGCTCATGCCTGTAATCCTAGTGCTTTGGGAGGCCAAGGTTGGCAGATTGCTTGAGCTCAGGAGTTTGAGGCCAACCTGGGTAACATGATGAATCCCCATCTCTACAAAAAAAAAAAAAAAAAAGCCAGGCGTGGTGGCTTGTGCCTGTAGTCCCAGCTATTTGTGGGAGCTGATGCAAGAGGATCACTTGAGCCTGGGAGGTTGAGGCTGCAGTAATCCATGTTTGTGCCATTGCACCCCAGCTTGGGTGACAAAGTGAGACCCTGTCCCAAAAAAAAAAAAAAAAGAAAGAAAAGAAAAAGAAAAAATGGGGATAAAACTGTTGGGAGGAGTAAATGCTAAAATCCTGGTCAAGTGGTCAACTGTTTCCATTGAATTCCTAGGGCATAGTGAATACTTCACACAAGTTAGTTATTGTTGAGGTAAGTATTGTCACTGACACAAGTAAAAGATAAAAAATAGGAGCCAGGGTAGCATTGTTGTTAGAGTGTTGGCTCTGTGACCTTGGGAACACTATTTAACCTCTCTAAGCTCCAGTATCCTCTCATAGCATTGTTGTGAGGCTTACGTGAAAGAATATTGTCTCTATTTAGTTTAATATCAGCCCAACGTCAGTGGTTACTATTTAGTCAAAACTGAGACACAGAGAGATTTACTGCCAAACTAGAAAAACACTGTAATATTCCCTAAAAATGGAAGGGGGAGCAGGAGGATGTAGAGGAGTTGGTGTTGAAGGAATCCCACTAACGTTTTGTGGTCAACCTAACTTACGTTTAGTCAAGGGCTTGCCACCATGCTAGTCTGGGCTGGGCTCTTCTTTACTGGAAGAATGCCTAATTTTTTTGCAGTGATGAATTAGCATTAGAGAAGGGAGTTCATGGGACTATTTATGTGTCTGTGGCAGCTGCAAAGAAAGGAGAGGTTCAGACATTACCCTATTTTAAACACTTAAAAAGCTAGGTGCTATTGTTTCTGAAAAACAAGGTAACCTTCATTATCACTCTAAGTCACTTTTTTCAAATGTAGCCCAGTTTGGCGATTACAGCGAGGACTCAGTGATATAATGAACTGCCTGGAATGAAAAGTGTCTAGAAGAGCTTGGCAGATAGGACTTGCTTCGTAATAAACACCAGGTTTTGGGAGGTCCTCATTTAGCAAGTAAGGCTAGGATATCAGAAAAGTATTTTAACTCAAGCCCACAGCAGGACAATAAAAAATATCTATACAACTGATTTCCTTTCATATTATTGATTCAACCACCACTGTGTTCTGCTATATCCTCAGTGGCTGCTAGGACTCCCAAGTTTATATATGGGATTCATGGATTTTTCTTAGTTATATTTGTCCTGTTGACATCTTCACTTGGAGGATCCACTGGCACTTCAAACACAACACACCTAAAACTAAACCCAACTATTCTACCCTCTTTTCCAAATTGTTCTTTCAACTGTTTTGTATCTCAGTAAATCACCCAATTGCCAAGCTAGATAATTTGAATTCTTTTTCTCCTCACCCCATGTTTTTCACCAATTCCTTTTCATTCTACCTCCTAAATATCATTTTATTTAGTTAATTTATTAGTTCATTTCTTTTTACTGTTACTGTTACTTACTTAGCATAGGTCATTGTCTTTTCAAGCTTAGATTATGATAACACATTTCTAAATTGAAATCTTGCCTCCTTGTCACTTGCCTCTTTAAAATCTTTCTTTAGTGTCCCACTGCTCTCAATTCCTTGGCATAGTTTACAATGATCTTATTTCTGATTTCTGCTACAATCTTCTCTTCTCCAGTCTTCTCATATATTCTATGTTCCAGCTATTCTGAACATTTTCCATTTTCTTTTTCTCTCTTGCCTCTTGGCTTTGGTTCATGCTCTTCCTTCTGCTTGCATTTTCTTACCTCTTCTTTTCACTTGGCTAGCTCCTACTAGTCTTTCATTGTTTCTGCTTAAACATCCCTTCCTCTAGGAAGACTTCCCCTTTCTCCCATATGTGTTTAGTACCCTCTCCTCATGCTCTCAGACTACTCTGCTTCCTCCCTCATAGCTCTGATTACAATACGGTTTATGAGTGTTTTTGTCTGTATCCCTCACTAGACTGAAATGTTGAGACTATGTCTATCTTATTCACTGCTATTTCTCCATCACCCAGCACAGTGATTGGCACATTATAAATATTTTTTGAGGTTACATTGTAATATTTTTTGATTGAATTAAAAAATAATAACAAAAATATCCTTTTATAGTTTAGGGCTTTTGAGGTTAAATAAGCCACACTTAGTAATGTTAACATGCAATCAGAAATGGAAAGATCCTGAAGTTCTCTCTTGACCTGCATTCCCTGCAAGTTCATCATTGGGAATTATCATCCCGGTGCATGTAACCTACAGACAAGAGGGAGTGAGTCAAGTGCATGATGCATGAGTCTTGGGTTATAACAACAGCTTGAGGTGTCAAAAGTTTTCATTTTATACAGATTCAAGAACCTACAAAGTCACTGAGATTCTCATGAGAAAACTTAGAAATGACATTTGACCCACTATTTTGCATTGAATCACCAATAAATATTTACTGAATATGTCACAGTATGTGTTGCACCATATTCCGAATATCAGACAAAAATCCTGGCCTTTGAGCTTTTGTTCACACACACACACACATACCCCTCTTTATTTTATTAAAAAATTTAAATTTATTGTTTTAATTGACATATTGTTATTGTACATATTTATGAGGTTTATTTTGATGTTTCAATACCTATTTATGTTGTAGAATGATCCAATTAGAGTAGTTAATGTATCACCTTTTGTATTTATCATTTCTTTGTGGTGAGATCATTCAAAAGCCCCTCTTCTAGCTATTTTATAATATGTGATATTTTACTATTAATTGTATTCACCCTATTGTGCAATAGATGATCAGAATTTGTTCCTCCTATCTAATTATAACTTTATATCCATTGGCCAACCTCTCTTATCCTCCCTTCCTCATTTCTCTCCCCAGTATGTGGTAACCACTGTTCTGCTGTTTCTGTTATACCAATTTTTTTTTTTTTTTTAGATTTCACATATGAACCTGCAATATTTCTCTTTCTGTGTCTGGCTTATTTCACTTAACATGATGTCCTCCAGTTTCATCTCCGTCATCACAGATGACAAGATTTCATTCTTTTTTATGGCTGAATAATATTCCATTGTGTCTATATACCATATTTTCTTTATCCATTTATTTGTTTTTGGACATATAGGTTTTTTCTATATCTTGTAGAATTCGGCTGTGAATCCATCTGGTCCTGGATGGGGTTTTTTTTTTGTTAGAATTTTAAAATTACTGATTCAATTTCATTACTCATTGTTGGTCTGTTCAGGATTTCTGTTTCTTCCTGGTTCAATCTTGGAGGGTTGTGTGTTTCCAGGAATATATCAATTTCCTCTAGGTTTTCTAGTTTGTGTATATAAAGGTGTTCATAGTACTCTATGAGGATCTTTTGTATTTCTGCGTTACCAGTTGTAATACCACTTTTCACATTTTTGGTTACACTTATTTGAATCTTCTCTTGTTTTTTCTTGTTTAACTAGAAGTCTATCAATTTTGCTTATCCTTTCAAAACACCAACTTTTTGTTTTGTTTATCTTTTGTGTCATATTTTTGGTCTTGATCTCAGTTAGTTCCTCTGTCATCTTTATTTTTTTTCTTCCACTAGCTTTGGTTTTGAATTGTTCTTGTTTTTCTACTTCCTTGAGGTGTGACATTAGATTATTAATTTGTGATCTATCTTTTGATGTAAGCATGTAATGCTATAAACTTTCCACTTAAGACTGCTTTTCTTCTATCCCAGAGGTTTTGGTATATTGTGTCTTTATTTTTATTTCTTTTGATGATTTTAAAAAATTTCTGCCTCAATTTGTTTACCCAAAAGTCATTCAGGAGCAAGTGGTTTAGCTTCCAAGTTTGTGTAGTTTTGAAAGTTCCTCTTGGTATTGATTTCAAATTTTATTCCACTGTGATCTAAGAAGACACTTGATATGATTTAGGTTTTTTTAAAACAAATTATTGATACTTGCTTTGTAGCCAAACATATAGTCAATTTGGGAAAATGTTCCATGTAGAGATGAGAAGAACGCATATTCTATGGTTGTTGGATAGGATGTTCTTTAGATGTCCATTAGGTCCATTTGGTCTAGAGTCCAGTTGAAGCCCAGAGTTTCTTCGTTGATTTTCTGGCTCAGTGATCTGTCTAGTGCTGTCAGTAGGATGCTGAAGTCCTCCACTATTATTGATACTCTGTTGAAGCAGCACGAAATGGATTAAGATATCCCCAATATCCAAACAGAGAAATGCTTGCAAAACTTTGAATATGTCAGGATGCTTTATGCTCACATATTTCCTTTCCTCTTCCTTTCTCCTTTCTTCTTCCCTCTCACATGTCATCTCGTATATGAAACCGTTGGGGAAAACCCCACCTTGTTGCCGTCATTATTTTCTAGGTAGAATATTTTAATGCCTAGAGTATAGTAATAAATATTCACAATGATTAATTTTTGAACAAATAAACAAATGGGTATGCCCCTCATTCACTAGTAGGGAAATGTTTTTTGGCAGGAGTGGTGGCTCAAGCCTGTAATCCTAGCACTTTGGAAGGCCAAGGTAGGAGAATTCCTTGAGTCCAGGAGTTTGAGACCAGCCTGGGCAACATAGTGAGAATCCATCTCTACAATTTTTTTTTTAAAGTTAGCTTGGCAGGGTGGTGCATGCCTGTAGTCCCAGTTACTCAGGAGGCTGAAGTGGGAGGATTGCTTGAGCCTGGGAGGTTGTGGCTGCTGTGAGCCGTGATTGCGCCACTGTACTATAACCTAGGTGACAAAGCAAGACACTATCTCAGAAAAAAAAAAAAAAAAAAAAAGGTCAAATATGTTTTTAAGGCTACACCCCTGTCTAGGAGAGCTTGTTCCTTCCTAATGGGTTTCAATTACCCCCTCTACATAACTAACTTCCAAAAGTTCCAGTTCTGTATCTCTTATTGCTTCCCAGATATTCTGATGGGAGAAATAAACCAGAGGCAGGGATAGTAATCAGAAGTCTATTACAATAATCTAAGTGAGAGGTGATAAGAATGAAAATTGGGGACACGTTTAAGAGATATCTGAGCTATGAGTTGCCTCCAAGGCAGATGGGGGAGACTCTTGCCAGTGCTCTGAAATTACACAGCATGTGCTACTGCCTACTTTTCCTGTGGCGAAGACTGACACAGTGAATGCTGACAGGACTGAGGAAGGTCAAATATTTTCAGAGCCCCATTCTTTTTTCCTTTATTTTTCTTTTCAAAGTCTGATGGGTAGGGAATCAGCAGAGTTAGGAAATGAAAAAGAAAATTTCAATTTCTCTTTTCTGTACCCAAGCCCTGGGTCTGATGTTTGGTCTTTGCTTCCCAGATATATAAAATCAAAATAGCCAGTGCCCCTAGAAATTGCCTGACATTAAACCAAAACATCCCCTTACGCTGTTTATTCACAATGTATGGCTTTTGGCAGATTGGCATACTGGACCTGAATTCACCTCTATTTATTACCAGATATGGATACTCTTGGAGCGTGGGTCCAGGACTCAGTCCCATGTGTGATATTTCAGGCCCTCCCATAGGCAATTACAAGGTGTTGCATGGCAGGCCTCATAAGAGGAGCTGCTCTCCCCACATCTAACTTATTGTACCACCAGTGCATTGTAGTTTTCTGGAAGGAGTTGCAGTTGAGGACTTAGGCTTCTTTGAGCTGCAGTGCTAAGTATGCATAACTGCATTTCCAGCTCAGGCACCTCCATTCAGAAGCCTCTTGACTGGGGCCTCTCTTGAGATACTTCCCAGGCACCTCTGCTGAGACCTTGTTATTGTGGGCCTTGGCTGAGACAGTTTTATCCATTTTGACTCCAGACCTTTTCACTCCTAGCTCTTCTCCCCCTTTCTTTCCATGGCCCTATAAGTCCATAAAAAGCAGGAATCTTTTGTTTGGGGCTCCTCGGAAATGAAATGATTTCCCTTACCTGTGCTTCCATTTGACTATTGCCTGGCACTGTTCTATTGGGAAAAAACAGTAGGGAACCAGTGCCTTTCTCTTTTGACTCTTGCCTGCACTGTCACAACCAATGAATTAATAGTTATTTTCAGTTTGGCTTGTTGTCTTAATTGGTCACCTCAACACATGGTAGCCTGGCACACATCTGTTTGGTTTCCCTGTCTTTTAAGTAGGAATATTCCATTTTAACCCTCTTTTATTATGGGCTCTGTGCTCTTTGAAATGAGAAATTTAATTATTTTTATTATTATTATTACTTTGAGACAGGGTCTTGCTTTGTCATACAAGCTGGAGTGCAGTGGCGCAATCACAGCTCACTGCAGCCTTGACCTCCCCAGGCTCAGGTGATCCTCCCACCAGACTAATTTTCATATATATGAAAATATGAAAAACTATATAAAATACATATATTTTATATATAACTATATTATATATTATTTATGTATTTATATATTATATATTATATATATTACATTATATAATATAAAATATAAATATAAACCATCCCACTACTGATCAGCATGGGAGTTTTGACAGAGGTTTCCAACCTGGGCCGGTTCACTCCTCCTCAGGCAACCTGATTGTCCCCTGCTCACAAGGGGTCATTATATAATATATAGAATAACACATAGACGTGTAATATATTATATATAACTTATATAATATATATTATATATTATATATATATTATATATATATATATTTGTGGAGACGGGGTTTCGTCATGTTGCCTAGGCTAGTCTCCAACTCCTGGGCTCAAGCTATCTGCCCACGGTTTCCCAGAGTGCTGGGATTACAGGCATGAGTCACCATACCCAGCTGAGAACTTTTATTGAATATACCATATATTCTACATTTTCTTTTCATTTTAGTGAGATGCAAATATTAGAAGAAAAGAACAAAGAATTCAGATGTACATTAGACTACATTTGATTGTATAATAAAACCTCTAAAATGAGACAAATATTTTTCTTGGCTCACAGAATAATGTGACTAATTTTAGCCAGATGGAGTATGATTATGAATTAGCTACATGTAAATGAGATTTGAGACACTAAGCAATGACCCACTTCATAACTTTAAATTATACAGATGAGAGTCTTTGCCCCATGGTGGTTTAATTATTTTCTTGGAAGACATTACACATCTTCATTCAGAAGCTTAATGAATTTTACAATTACTCTTTCCTCTGAAGTCACAAGTGATGATGCCCCATCTGGATTGGTAAAGAACTCACAGCAAGAAAAATTATTGATGTGGAAAAACTCAGGACAGCATTCCTTGGTGACCACTTACCACTTTTGCATTTGCCCAGCAGCCCATTGAAGCGCTTGCACCTGTGTGCCTGGGGAAGCTGGGGAGAATATATCTTCTTTTACCCCTCCAAGGTCTGTATCTTTATTACTTTGATAGTTCCTGCCTTAGTTTAGTTCACCATCACCTCTCGTCTGGATTATTAGGAACTATTCCTTAATATGCATCCAATCCACCCTCCACCCTGACATCTGAGTTCTCATTCTCCAAATGCAAGCCTTCATTGATTAGCCAGTGCCTTCAGGATCAAGTCAAAATTCCTAAGTGCAGAAGAGCCCTAGCAAACTAGACCCAAATGTCCCTTCCAGTCTCGTCTTCCAGCACTGTCACATTGTATGCACAAGGCACCATGTATTTGCTCCTCTTGGAAGAAAATCCCTCCCACTTCTGTGACTCTTTACCAGCTCCTCACTCTCCTCCAGCCAGAGAAAAGCATCCTTTCCCTTTCCTCTACCAGAAAAATCGTACTCAACTTTCAATACCTAGTTCAAATTTCAGTTGCTGTGTTCAATATGTTAGAGGCAGAACAGCAAAATGGGAAAGAGTAAGGATTCTGGACACTTGTGCTCCTCCATTGATCACATTTGTAAGATTGAGTGACTTGTTTAACTTTCCTAAGTTTCTGTTTTCTTACATGTAAGTTGGAGACTTAACAGTAACTACCACATCAGGTTATTGGGAGGATTAAATGTGACAATATTTCTAAAGTACTTAGGACTGTGCCTGGCATATCATAGGTACTTAACATGTAAACATTAACTATTATTCTAGTTTTGCTGCCATTTTCTCAACCCAGTTATATTTTGGCTTAGCTGACTTTAAGAAACTTAATTTAATTAATTAATTTATTTTTGAGACAGGGTCTCGTTATGTTGCCCAGGCTGGGGTGCAGGAGCTGTTCACAGGCGCCATCCCACTACTGATCAGCAGGCGAGTTTTGACAGAGGTTTCCAACCTGGGCCAGTTCACTCCTCCTCAGGCAACCTCATTGTTCCCTGCTCACAAGGGTCATCATATTGATGCCAGACTTAGTGCAGACATCCAGTGGGCTTCAGGCACTACAGACTAGAACTCCTGGACTCAAGCAATACTCCCCTCAGTCTCCCAAGTAACTGGGACTACTAGCATGCACCACCACACCCAATTAAAATGGCTTTTATACCTAGAATTGTATTAGCTTGGGTGAATCGAATAACCAAAGTAACAGCATTACCAACTCTAGTTCATTTATTCCTTAATATTTACCACAGCTGTATCTCATGGAGTGTGGTTTGAACAAGTTGTATTGAACTGCCGTGTGGCAGTGACCCTTGTAAGTATAACTCTGTCAAGAACTATTAATCTGGGCTCAAGCTTTTGTATTTTGGGAATTCTGAGAGTCTGGTCAGGTATTTCTAGTGCTTTGCTTTAATAATAAGAAATATGAACATCACCAAATAATTTAAAGATTCTACTTGTTCCTTGAGAGGGCAAAGCAACTCCTAAATGCCGAAGAAGATGAAAAACTAAAGAAGGAGGTGGACAAATCCACTTGGTTGGTTTTGGGTAATTTATTATGGGGAACTTACGGACAGAAGTGTGGTTTTGGGCATACGCAAGATAGGTAGATCTCTGTACTTTAAGCCCCAGACCCAGGGCTTATATTTTGAGAAGAAAGCATATATGCTCTGGAAGCCAGTTTTGGGCATCACAGCCTGTGATTTCTGTGACAACAAGCGTTGTTTTGGAGGAAACCTACAATAAGTAGATGTTTCTACATAAAGAGTAATACATCAGCTAGCCATTTTGGAAGCATTCCCAAACTCAGGGTTAATTAGAAGTTACATGGCAGATTCGCCTTTAAAATAAAGTAACTCTTGTCCCCATAATACCTTTGTAAAATCTTCCTACCTATGTTGGCTATGCCTGTATGGAGACAAATACTTTTATTGAATTTATACATACAAGGCTTATTTTCATTACCACTTCGAACTTATTCAATCTAATTTCATATCTGATTTATTTCCATTTCAACTATACCTCAAAGTCAAATTTATTTTCATTCTATATTAAAATATACAATGATCACTATGATTCCCAATCTTGCTTTTGAGATCTGACAAATTCTTATGTGAAAATATAGTTTTCTGGTAAGAGGAGTAATAGATTTGCAACAAAAATTATGAATTACTTGTTTTGATGTATATATGTGTATGTGTATGTCTTATTCATCTAAAACACAACCTTAAGCATGTTAAGAATAGAAGCCTTTCCCCATTATTCCACACCTCCAATGGGGGCTTTAGAGTTGACTGATATTCTATAAAATTACAACATCTATTACATCACTTTTCACTTTGTATTACAGTATTGGATTATATGGCCATTCTGTACCTGCCCACAACTGAGAGCTGAATGCATAAATAAATGAAGACTGAAATGGTTTGTTTGAGTGATTTGTCCATGAATCAGACAAATATTTTCAGGTTTGTACATAGCATATATTTTTTAAAGCCCTGAATGTTAACACATATACAATATGGTTTTACGTTGTTTACATGGGTTTACTATATATCCAAAAATTATATACATTGATACTCTTCATTTGCTTATACCTTGAAGATAACGTATAGCACAAACTGGAGACAAGAAAAGACACTGTATTATAAAGTATATTATTTTCAACCTTTTTTTTCCCCTGCTGTTAAGGTTTATTTGGCTGATAGTGAAGTTTTAAAATCTTCCTATATTTTTTATTTTTATTTTTATTTTTTGGTTTTTGAGACAGAGTCTTCCTCTGTCACCCAGGCTGGAGTGCAGTGGCATGATCTCAGCTCACTGCAACGCCTGCCTTCTGGATTCAAGCGGCTCTCCTGCCTCAGCCTCCTAAGTAGCTGGGATTACAGGCGCACACCACCACACCAGGCTAGTTTTTGTATTTTTTAGTACAGACAGGGTTTTACCATATTGGCCAGGCTGGTCTCAAACTCCTGACCTCAGGTGATCCGCCTGCCTCGGCTTCCCAAAGTGTTGGGATTATAGGCATGAGCCACTGTCCCAGCCTAAAATCTTCTTTTAATCCTGATCTGTGAAATGACATTGAATCTTACTCTTGGCCACCCACAGAAATGTAAAGAATTAGCTCACTTTATGTATGAAAATCACATAAAGCCATACTCACATGGACAGACACTGGTGGGGAAAGGGTCATTTTCATCTGGCAGGAAATGGAACAAAAACCCAGAAATTTTTTTCCTATTAATAAATATCTTGTAAATGTTCTTATATAAATATACACCATACATGAGCCTATGAAAATAAAATATTTCTTTATGTCCACATATTATAGATTTAGAAATAAATATAAACTTCAGGAAAACTCAAAAGGAGATAATTATAAGAGAATACAAACAACATAATTACTAGGAAGACAAGCCTGGGGTCAGGATTACCAGGTGACCAATCCCAGGGGAAAATAACATGAAGGTGAATTGGGATATAGAGTCAGCTATATAGATTCATCCAATTAGCCAAATGCCTGGGCAGCTAGGTGTCTGAGAAGTAGTGGAATTGAACATGATATTTTATGGTGGCTTAAGAAGATTTCCTAACAAGTCAACAGAGAAATGATGAAGAGTAGGGGACTATTTGCTGACATGTTATTTCCTGTTTCCTGCCTTCCCCCTACCCGCCTATTTGTCTCCAACTAAAATTTCATTAATCACCAATTGTCAGCATCTGCAGAATAACAAACTTTTGTTTAGTTTTTTTTTTTTACATATTCTAATCTTGCTTGCACATGAGTAGAATTTTTCAGATAAATGTATATTTGTGTGTATGCATGTGTGCATACACATTTGCTGTCCTGTGTGTGGGTTAAGGGTGTGAGTGAGGATAGAGACACAATAACATTCCAAGTTTCCAGGTAGAATGATGTCCAAAGACCCAGAGACATAAACATCTCAAGCAGTTTGGGGATCTGTGAGAAGCTCAGTGTTGCAGGGGTTCAGTGTGTGCAGTGGTGATTTGGGGTTGAGAGATAATGCTGAAAAGTAGGTTGGGGCCCATTTACATTTCATGTTGTGGGCTGAAAATAGAGTTGGTAAAGCTTTTAGAGCAAGAAAACACTATTTATAGAAAAATTACCCTGGCAACAATGTTCAGGCAAGACAGAATGGGCATTGGGATGGAAAGAATAGCAGTGAAGACGCAGAGGAGAAGCCTGATTTGAGACAGGAGCCTGAGAAGACTTGGCACTAGATTAGTGAGGGAGGTAAGGAAGAGGGAGTGGCAAGGTTTCTTAGTAAGATCAAGAATACAGGTAAGAGTGAATCTCTTGTACTTTGAAACAGAACAGCAAGTTGGGGCTATCCAGTATGCAGTTACAAATATGTTCCTGGGGCTCAGGAGAGAGGTCTAGATTAGGCTGTTTTGTGAGCCATGATAACATAGATGAAAACTGCAGCCACAGTGTGAATGAAATCGAGAGAGGAGAGTGAAAAGCAGGAAGATAGGAAAGATGAGGGTAGGTCTGAAGATTAGAGGTCTTACAGGTAAAATAGAGGAAGAGAAGCCCGTGTAAGGAATAGAAAAGGAATAGTCTGAGAGGTGGCAGAAATACTAGTGGAGGGTAGTGCCATGGAGACCAAGAAAAAAGACAGTATTGAGAAGTTGGGGTGTCTAACACTTCCAGATTCTGTATCCAGCATTTAGAGGATGCATTGCTTTCTTAAGCACACATGATCATATAAGGCATGAAGCAAATCTAAACAAAAATTAAAGAATAGGTATTATGTAGAACATGTTCCTTGAGGACAATGCAATTGAGTTAGAAGTTAATAACAGGCTGGGCATGGTGGCTTGTGCCTGTAATCCCAGCACTTTGGGAGGCCGAGGCAGGTGGATCATCTTAGGCCAGGAGTTTCAGACCAGCCTCACCAACATGGTGAATCCCTGTCTCTACTAAAAATACAAAAAAATGGCTGGGTGTGGTGGTGCGCACCTTTAGTCCCAGCTACTGGGGAGGCTGAGGCAGGAGAATTGTGATGGAGTGAGAGTCTGTCTCAAAAAAAAAAAAAAGTTAATAACAAAAAGATAATTTTTAAAATTTTACATACTTTGGAATTAAAAAATGACTCACAAATCAAAGAAAAAATCAAAACTTAAAAAAACACTTAGAACTAAATGATAAAGAAAATACTATACATCAATACTTAAGGTATACAATGAAAGTGTTTCTTTGGGGGAAAATTTATAGCCTTACATGCTTACTTAAGAAATGAATAGAAGGCCGGGCATGGTGGCTCACACCTGTAATCCTAGCACTTTGGAAGGCCAAAGGGAGGGGTGGGGGCAGATCACTTGAGGTCAGGAGTTCGAAACCAGCCTGGCCAACATGGTGAAACCCTGTTTCTACTAAAAATACAAAAAAAAAATTGGCCAGGCTTGGTGGTGGGCACCTGTAACCCAGCTACTTGGGAGGCTGAGGTAGGAGAATTGCTTGAATTCTGGAGCTTGCAGTGAGCCGAGATCGCACCACTGCACTGCACTCCAGCCTGGACAACAGAGGGAGACTCTGTCAAAACATAGAAAGAAAGAAAGAGAGAGAGAGAGAGAAAAGAAAAGGAAGGAATAGAAGCTGAAGATTAATTGATTAATGTTCATCTCAATAAATTAGAAAAAGAACAACAGAATAAAGCCAAAGGAAATAGAATAAAAATATGAACAAAAAATGAACAGAAATAAGTGAAACAGAAAAAATACAATAAAATGAATTAATCAAGATAAAAGTTCATTCTTTAAAAATACAATCAAATTGGATAAATCTTTGGTGACATTCATCATGAAAAAAAAAGAAGAAATATAATTAAAAAGGGAGACATGGGTTTAGATGTAGCCCAGATTAAAAGGAGAATATGAGAATACACTGAGCTATTTTAATTACTGATAAGGTCCCAGAATTACTACTTTCTTCCCTGCATTTTTCTTCAGGAAACTGTCTAATCCTCTACCCACAGATCCTTAACAGTAAAGCAAGAACTACCAGCGGATTTCCAATATATTGCCACAGCCACCTCCTTTTCAGGGTTTGCTGGGATTGTTACTTCAGATACAGCAATTTGACTTTGAGCCCCTACCTGCTGTATTGAGTTGGCGGTCAAGCATCTTCCTTGGGATGCTTCTCTTTGCTCTGCTCCAGAATTAACCAAGCATCTCAGGGACATACACACCCCAAAGAGTGCGGGGGTTATTAAATATTTTCTAATGACATACTGGAGTATGATGATCTAGTTTGCCTTTGTTATTGCTTTTTGATGCCTTGATGGAGTCTTACTTAAAGTTAGCACTGTGTAATCTCATGGGCCCTTGACAACTATCCTGCAACGAGAGGAAAATCCACAAAGGTTCTTTGAGGGAAGATGATTCTGTTTGGACTAAGCTTATTTGTACTCTATGTTTAGGATTCTAGAGTTAAAGCTTTGTGATTAGATTTTTTTGGTTTATGATTACAGCCACTTCCTAAGGTGAACAGCTGCTTTCAGAATTACTGCCATAGGTCAGGTTTTGGCATTTGCCTTAAGGGGTTGTGTAGCTTTTCTTGTAACCCTTAAATCACAAAAAAATTGGTACCATACCTCTCCCTAGACCACTGGGGCCAATCTCAGAGTTTCCAAGGTAACTTTTCAGAGATAATTCCTCAGTATTTCTAAGGCAATTTTCTGCTCTCCTTTGTATAATGAAGTAGCTGGACTTTTCCTCACTAAATAAGTAGAAAAAACACCTCATACATTTGTCATTTGCTAAAATAGTTTCTTGATAGGACACCAAACAAAATATAACCATGTTGTTTTTATTTAGAATATTAGTATAAATAAAGTCGTGCACTTGGCATTATTCTAACATCAGGGGAGATTTTAAGAATTTTCTTATAACTTCCCATAAATAAATTTCTATTAGCAATTTCATATTTCATTTATTATTGAATTAATGAAGTTTATTATTTATCTGAGGGCCATCATATCATCCATTCATTTATACATGAATTTGTTCATTCAACAAATATTTGTTGAACACCTACTATATCAAAAACACCCTGCCAGAGACTAAGTAAGTAACACCAGGCAAACAGAGACACGACCATGTCCTCACAGAGTTTACAGTCTAGAAATTTTATTTAGAAAAGTTTCTGAATTCAGGACATGCAATTATAGAGGTATTCCTATAGGACACACATTTCTATAGGTACAGAATGGGATGACATGACATGTGTAAGTTTAGAATATTGGAGAGAATGTTAGAGAAAGAAAAACGTAGTAATGAGGATCATGGTGTCAGGTATTTAAAGACAGCATGTGTGAAGAAAAGCTGTTTTTTTAGATGGTAATCTTATAGAGGAAGATGAGTACCACACATTATCAATTATCCATGGGCATCATTTCATCTTTAACCAATCAGAAATCATTCCCACTTCCTTACTAAAGATCTTGGTTTTTTCTCTTTTACTTGCATTCTCACACTTATGTATTAAATTATCTAAGTTTCCAAATCATAAAGCCTCAAAATGTCATACTGTGTATAGGGGAGGCAGGTACACATTTTAATATATCCTACAGAAAAGAGATTACACCAGTATTACTGATTTTATGGAGGAGACAGTACATAGCAATTTTGTGTGCGTGCATGTGTTTTAACACAATAAAATCTTATTTCTTGCTTTGAATCCAGTTTAGGTCAGCAAGGTGGCTCAGCACCTGTGGTCAGTCATTCAGAGACCCCACCCCCGCAACTCCCTATGACCACCACTTTCAATCCATGACCTTAGGTTTTCTGGCATCTAGCTGGTGAATACAGAGAGAGAAGATGAAGATGGAACCAGTGTTTTTCGCTATCTTGGTCTGGAGGTAACACTTATCACTTCCATTCACAGTCCCTTGATGAGAACTGGCTACGTAGCTCCATCCAGGTGCAACAGTGGTGGAAAATATAGCTTAGCTGTATACCCAAGTAGCTAATAAGTTTGGTGAGAAGCTAGCTCATCTGCTTCAGTCAGTCTCCTCATTTAAAAATGGGAGTAATACTTTCTAACTCGGCTGCGGCCATGGCTCCTGTGAAAAAGCTTGTGGCAAAGGGGGCAAAAAAAAAAAGAAGCAGGTTCTGAAGTTCACTCTTGATTGCACCCACCCTGTAGAAGATGGAATCATGGATGTTGCCAATTTTGAGCAGTTTTTGCAAGAAAGGATCAAAGTAAATGGAAAAGCTGGGAACCTTGGTGGAGGGGTGGTGACCATCGAAAGGAGCAAGAACAAGATCACCGTGACATCTGAGGTGCTTTCTCCAAAAGGCATTTGAAATATCTCACCAAAAAACATTTGAAGAAGAATAATCTACATGACTGGTTGCGCGTGGTTGCTAACAGCAAAGAGAGTTATGAATTACGTTACTTCCAGATTAACCAGGACGAAGAAGAGGAGGAAGATGAGGATTAAATTTCATTTATCCAGAATATTTTGTATGATTTCTTGAATAAAACTTGGGAACCAAAAAAAAAAAAAAAAAAAAAAATTGGGAGTAATAGCTTCTGCCTCATAAAATTGTTTCAAGGGAACAACTAGATAGTTCATCAAAGTGCTTAGCACGGTGCCTCATCCATAGTAAGTGGCTCAATAAGCACAACAAATACTTTTGACATCCATAAGCAAATTTCCAGTCAGAACTAATACCTTCGTGGCATTCTACTCTTTCAAATCTTTTAATAGCTTCCTATGTTCTTTGAATAAAAAATAAATTATTGACCAGGCTCTCTATCATCTGGCCCCTGCCTTCATTCCCAGTCTCTTTTCCCACCATTCATCCTTCACTCGTACAACCTGGCTTACACCAGCCTTTCTATGGTTCTCAGACCAACCCCTTTCCCACTGTAGGGTCCATGGTCCCCTCTGCCTGAAATGCGTGTGCCCCAGCTCTTCACATGAGTGATTTGCTTTCATCATCCAGGTCTCATCTCAGGTATCACTTCCTCAGAGAGTCCTGTTCTGTCTGTCCTATCCAAAGTGGCTTCCTCACTATCTTGTCTTCTCTTGTTTTTGTTACCACAATCTGTAACACTTTTTAATTTATATTTCATTATTAATTGAAACAATTAATATATAATAAATAGAGATGGGATCTCGCTATGTTGACCAGGCTGGTCTCCAGCTCCTGGGCTCAAGCGATCCTCCCATCTTGGCCTCCCAAAGTGCTAGGATTACAGGGGTGAGGCTGTAATGCTCTTCTTTATTTGTTTACTTGTTCATGGTCTTTATTTTCCACCAGAGCTGTTGGCTCCTTGAAGCCAGGGGCTTTGTCTGTTTACTGCTTTATCCTCTGCAATGAGAGCTGCAATGAGGTGTTAAATACCTGATGATTGACTGATGAATAGGTGAACAATTTTAAGATAAACTGGAGGTATTCTCTTTGAGTCTTTCACATTACCTATCAACATATTCACATTTCCCTATGATTATTTCCATATCCCCTTCTACGTAGGGTTCTAGCTCTAGCCTTCCTTCTCAGCCAAGCTTCTTGAAAGCACAGTTTACACACCATGCCACCTCCTTTTACTGCTGAACATATCTTCCTCTGGCTTCTTCCCCTTCCTACCATTCCACAAAAATTATTCTTGTTATGGGCATCCAATTTACCAAATCCAAGGCCTGCTTCTTGGCCATTACCTTACCTCGCTTGTTTTCTTGATGCTGTTGAGTATACCTTCTTCCTGAAACTTTTCTGCTTTGACTTCATATTCCCATAGATCCCAGTGTATAGCAGTGGTTTTCAACCAGGGATAGTTTTGCTGGAGAGGTGGGGGGAGCTATTGGCATCTAGTTTGTAGAAGCCAGAAATGCTATTAAACATCCATCCATCTTCAGCAAAGAATGATCTGGCCCAAAATATCCATAGCGCAAAGCCTAAGAAAACCTGGTTAACAGGATGTCCTATAGATACTTAATGAACAACATGGTCATGTTCAGAAATAAATCACTACCTCTTTTCTCACCTACTAATTTGTTACTTGTTATTCCTAATCTGATTAATGATATTTATCTTATAAACTAGTATCTCTAATATCATTTTCAATTCCTCCCTCTCCCTCATCAGGCCCATTTATTAGTCACTAATTCCCTTTTGATTCTGTCACCTAAATATCTTTAATCCTGTCTTTCTCCTCAGCTACCACTCTTTGTATTAGTATAGATATTATTTAGCTTGCAAGAATCTCCTAAATGCACTCCCTGCTTTGAGTCTTACAAACACCTCCAACTCATTCTCCTCAAGTAATCTTTCTTTCTTTCTTTTTTTTTTTTTTGCATTTTATTTTTTTTATTTTATTATACTTTAAGTTCTAGGGTACATGTGCACAACGTGCAGGTTTGTTACATATGTATACATGTGCCATGTTGGTGTGCTGCAACCATTAACTCGTCATTTACATTAGGTATATCTCCTAATCTGTCCCTCCCGCCCCCCCCCACCACAATAGGACCCGGTGTGTGATGTTCCCCTTCCTGTGTCCAAGTGATCTCATTGTTCAATTCCCACCTATGAGTGAGAACATGCTGTATTTGGTTTTCTGTTCTTGCAACAGTTTGCTGAGAATGATGGTTTCCAGCTGTATCCATGTCCCTACAAAGGACACGAACTCATCCTTTTTTATGGCTGCATAGTATTCCATGGTGTATATGTGCCACATTTTCTTAATCCAGTCTGTCACTGATGGACATTTGGGTTGATTCCAAGTCTTTGCTATTGTAAATAGTGCCACAATAAACATACATGTGCATGTGTCTTTATAGCAGCATGACTTATAATCCTTTGGGTATATCCCCAGCAATGGGATGGCTAGGTCAAATGGTATTTCTAGTTCTAGATGCTTGAGGAATCACCACACTGTTTCCCACAATGGTTGAACTAGTTTACAGTCCCACCAACAGTGCAAAATGTAAAAGTGTTCCTATTTCTCCACATCTTTTTTCCTCCACTTTTTTTTTTTTGACGGAATCTCGCTCTGTCACCCAGGCTGGAGTGCAGTGGCCCAATCTCAGCTCACTGCAAGCTCCGCCTCCCAGGTTCACACCATTCTCCTGTCTCAGCCTCCTGAGTAGCTGGGACTACAGGCGCCGTCACCATGCCCGGCTAATATTTGTATTTTTAGTATTGACGAGGTTTCACCTTGTTAGCCCGGATGGTCTCGATCTCCTGACCTCGTGATCCGACCGCCTCGGCCTCCCAAAGTGCTGGGATTACAGGCGTGAGCCACTGTGCCCGGCCCTCCTCAAGTAGTCTTTCTAAAATGGAAGCTTGATAACATTTCTCCCATTGCCTACAAGAAAAGGTTGAGCTTCCAGGTCTCATTTACCATACATACCATGTGTTTTATTGTCTACAGATCTGCATTCTGTCACGATTCTTCCTAATCTCCTTCTAGCCTAATCAAAACACAAGGAAACAAAAAACTAGAAAAACAAAAAGCTTTATGTATCACACTTTTTATTGGACACGATACTCCTCCTTTTGGCAATGTCCTCCCACTAGGCTCCCAAACAGGCCCTCCTGAAAATTTCCTTCCTGAAAAATTCTCTCTCAAAACTCTACTCTGTGCATGCACATACTTCTGTTGGGACACCTATTTTATACATACTATCTCAGGCAGAAAATTCCCAAACTGAAATGTACAAGCAATGTACTTTTATTCTACGGAGTTTTAAAAATTTTGAATTCCCTGTCTATGAGGTTCAAAATCCCAATTAAATTTATGGTCTTCCCCTCTTGCTCCTGGGTTGTGGTTAAATTCTTGCGGAGTCTTCACAGTGCCTAAGTTTTGGAGAAGATGTAGGCACCCGCCCACATCCCTCCTTCAGATTTTGGCATCCTCTTCCTAGTATCTGCGTGTTGTTTTCATATTTCTGTATCATTTTGCTTTTACAGAGCCACACTGAAGCTTGAGAATCTGAGGCTTTCTGTGGCTTCCCCGTACACAGAATCATTCCCTCTTTGGAGTCCTGCTACCTACTCCAGACTACTTGGAATGCAGACATTCGCTCATTACTGTGGGACCCAGGGGTATTCCCTTTCTCTTAATCTTATTAATATTTCACTTCAGAAGCATTTCCTGTGCTGTGAAATTTTTCTCAGAGGCTTAATTGGTTTAGAGTTTTAATGGATTTGGTCACAGAAAAGCCAATGACTCCCAAATTCTTAAGTCCTGTCCCATCCCAATACCTGAGGCAGGGAGAAAAACATAAATGACCATCGTTCCTAAATCTGATAGCTCAGTGGATACACCCGAGGAGCTTTTAAAATTAAGAGACGCTCCCAAGCGTAACTGTACAGCATCAGAATTTGTTTTCCTGACGATCACAGACGATCAAGACAGAATTATTCCATCAGTGGTGGGCGTGGGGCGGGACTCCACTCGGCCTTCCTGTCCTCTAAAGTCTTCTAATTTTTTCCCCAGTAATCCGTCCTCCCATTCTCCTTTTTTGGCCCATCCCTCTCCTCCCAGTCTTTCCCTGCTGCCCTGCACCAACTTTCTGCGTCCCGTCCCCCCATCCCCCCACCCCACCTCGCGTTTCCCGCCTTCCCCGCCCCTCCCGCTTTCTGCCCCCTCCCCTCCCACTCGCACCTCCCAGCCCTGCCTCTCTCCCGCCCGCCCCGCCCCTTCTTCCGCTCTACGTCCCTCCTCACCCATGCGCACTCTGTTCAACCCGCTGCTTCCGGCGGCCTAGGCTTACGTTTACTTTGCGCCGGAAAGAGAACCTCTGAACGCTTTCTGAATTATGGCGGGGGTGGATATCCGAGGTATAGTCTATTGCTATGTTTTGTCTCTTGATTGTCTATGGACTAGTTTGGGATGTTATAGCTCGCACTTTCAAGGTTTAGGTTCCTTTGTGTGAGGTCTCAAGCTTTTTTGAGTGGTTTTTGTGGACAACGCAAGGCTGTGATCTAGCAAAACGACGAGTTTTTTTTTAAGTTCTTGAAACGTCTCTTGGAAGCGTCGGAGAGAAGGGGTTGGAAGAAGCTCTGGGCCTTGAGCCTTCAGAGCTGGAGTATTGTTCTTCACACGTACCTCTGCGACAACATTAGGGCTATTCTATTGGAGTGAAGGAATGGCCTTTAGGCAGAGGAGGGAGTGGGGTAATGAGCCAACTTGATTTGATTCATCTCTTGGGACTTGGCATGGTGGCTGCCAGATTCTTTAGATCGCGCGCCGCGGGTCCCTGAGCATGAATCCCAAATATTTTCTATTGTAAGGTTTTTTTGTTTTGTTTTGTTTTTTTTTGAGTCGATAATACTTTACATCGAACATGCAGCAATTATTATGGCCAGGAGTCGTATTTTTTTCACAGCTGAACTGTAGAGGTACTCACATACTGAATCAGTCAGTGAATAAATGTATGGAGATGCCCCCGCTTAATTGCTGCTTGATCTTGGGGAGCACGTAGAGTTGTTTTTGTTTGTATATACAGTACTTGATTTTTAAAGGGAAATGTTTGAGATGCCTTTTTTTATATATTAACTGGATTGGGGTCTAACACATTTATTACAAATATTTTCATTTGTAGTTATCCGGTGATCTTCAGCACTTCTGGATCATGATTTTACATACATGTCTTTCATTATAAGTGGGCGTTTCAACTGCCTAATTTCATCACTTGCTGATTGTTAGAATGCTTGGACTATGTCAACATGTTGCCTTGCTACAGAATAAAAAAGAAACATTTAGTCTATCAGACTGTTTTCAAATATTTAGTTTGTAAAATGTTTTACTTATAATTCGGATTTGTTAGGATCATGGCAAAGACTCTAAGAGTGTGTTTGGTATGTTAAAGGAACAGCAAAGAGGCCAGTGTGGCTGGAGGGAAATGAGAGAGGATGTGGTAAGGAGATGAGGTCAGAAAGGTGTTGAAAGCCATGATAAGGTCTTTGGCTTTTCCTCTGAGTAAAACGGAGAGCCATTGGAGGGATTTCCATCATAGGAATGATGTGATCTGATTTTTTTTTTTAAGGACTACATTGGCTGCTGGGAACAGTGTAGGAGGACAAGGGTAGAATTAGGAAAACCAGTTAGGAGGCCTGAAAATGTTATTTCCTGGCCTATTGTGTATTTGGTTATTGCATGATCCAGTTATGATGAACTATCTAAATGGTCTGTACTAATTATTTGGTTATTAACATACTTTGTCTCCTCCTTTATTTTATAGCACACAAAGTGCATTTTACCTTTATATAATTTTTCTCAGTTGAGTCACTTGGCTCAAAACTGCCTGTCACCTTGAATTAGGTCTGACTTCTTTGAAGATGCCTGAGGTAATGACAGTATAAGAGAGATTGAAGTTTTTCAACCAGTATTGTATAGGCATTTTGATGTTCATGATTTACACCTAGTGGTGTTCAGTACAGTCAGTGGTATGAAGCATCATCAAAGCCAATGGCCAATACAAGCTCATTTATTAAAAGTATCTAGCTCTATCATGTCTTTTTAAAAGCCATGATTTAATTCTACTCTAAATATGAAACTGTGTGGCTATAGTTAAGGTAATTCTACTTCCTGTTTATCCCTTAGCTTTTATATCATTATCATCTCATCTACAATAATAGCTTCCTAACTTCTCTATCCCTAATTGAGAGATCGCAAACTGGTAGCTATGGATGTGTTCTCTTGGGCATACATGTTGTTTGAAAATTTTGAATTCTTTGCCAGCATTAAGGATTTCCAATTAAAAAAAAAAAGTCCTTTCTAAATTTTAAATCATATCACTTCTTCACCTAATGAAATTATCCTCTGAAGATATAATATACTTTGTATTTTTATACCTCTTTATATACATTCTCTCTGCTTGGAGTTACTTTGCCCTTTTCTCTGTGTAAGTTTCTATCTATTCTTTAACAAATCATGCTAAAACCCATCTTCTCACCCCATGAAAAATGATTTTCGTTCCCCCAGGTCCTCTGTAGTCTTGTAACACATTTCTTCATATCTTTATTTTTGAAATGGAGTCTCGCTCTGTTGCCCAGGCTGGAGTGCAGTGGCGCAATCTCAGCTCACTGCAACCTCCGCCTCCTGAGTCCAAGCGATTGTCCTGCCACAGCCTCCCAAGTACCTGGTATTACAGGTGTTCACCATCACGCCTGGCTAATTTTTTGTTTGTTTTTTTCTTTTTTTGAGATGGAGTTTCACTCTTGTTGCTCAGGTTGGAGTGCAGTGGCACAATCTCGTCTCACCGCAACCTCCACCTTCTGGGTGCATCGATTCTCCTGCCTCAGTCTCCCAAGTAGCTGGGATTATGGGCATGCACAACCACACCAGGCAATTTTTGTATTTTTAGTAGAGGCGGGGTTTCTGCATGTTGGTCAGGCTGGTCTCAAACTCCCAACCTCAGGTGGTCCACCTGCCTCAGATCCCTAAAGTACTAGTGTTACAGGCGTGAGCCACCGCGCCCGGCCGGAATTTTTTGTATTTTTAGTAGAGACAGAGTTTCACCATGTCTTTATCATAACACTTACATCATGTTATTGCTTTCTTGCATAATCTCTTCTGTTACATCATGAAAGTATGTTGGTTAGGATCTATGTCATCCTTATATTCATAGTGCCTACTACATTAGATGTATAATAAATGTTTGTTGGATTGGATTCTTTCTTTTTTTTCTAATTCTTTATCATTTTGTTTTCTTTCCCATAGACAATCTGCTGGGAATTTCTTGGGTTGACAGCTCTTGGATCCCTATTTTGAACAGTGGTAGTGTCCTGGATTACTTTTCAGAAAGAAGTAATCCTTTTTATGACAGAACATGTAATAATGAAGTGGTCAAAATGCAGAGGCTAACATTAGAACACTTGAAGTAAGTTATTTTAAGAAGGTAGCATTTTTACCAAATACAGGTTTTACAATGAACAGTTCTTTAAAGCTGTGGATCATGAAGTGCAAAGTAGAATTTTAGAGGAAAAACTGGAGTTTTGTTTGGGTTTATACAAATTTGACATGCAAGATAATTATTAGTATTCACTTTTAACAGAGGTCTTTTCTGTATAACTTCATAATGTTTAATTAAATATAACAGGTTTAGATTTCGATCTGATGAGTGACTTTGGCAATGCTACTGCTATTCTCAACTAGGCAACTATAATTATTGTCCCTTTTATATCTAGTTTATATTACAAAAGTATTTGAAACAACTGTTGATATAATTTTCCTATTGTCAGCTAAATATTGAGGAGGAGAATATAAAATTAAATATCTGTCGTATTTTAAATGGCTTTTGTTATGGGGCAAATACAGCTATTGAGACAACTTATTGTTTTTAAACATAATCTATCAGGTAAAAAAATTTGTTGGGGTGAGGATAAAGTTTTTGATGTTTCTAGTTTGGTAGTATATGAAGTTGTGTCTTCATGTTTATTTTTATATTTTATAAGTATTCGTAGATTTGATCAGGAAGCATCATGACATTTTGATTGCCTTTTTGAAGCAGACACTCTTCGGTGTCCTTTCCTAACTGAAAACACTCAGATTTAAATTTATAATACATTTTTGTAGAGAAATTTTGTTGTTTAAAAACAAACTAGTTTTACTCGACAGTAGATTATAACACCAAACATAGGCAGTTTTAATCCTATTAAAGTGTTGCCGCATTTTTATATAATTTGTCTTATAAAATTATTTGTAGGGCATTTATAGATATTTGGATGTCTGTGTTCTGTTTTCAGTCAGATGGTTGGAATCGAATACATCCTTTTGCATGCTCAAGAGCCCATTCTTTTCATCATTCGGAAGCAACAGCGGCAGTCCCCTGCCCAAGGTAAAATGTGTAAACTTTAGGCATTGTTTTCTTTTTAAAATACCATGATTTATTTACTTCCTGACCTAACTTGGTTTTTTTGATTGGTTTCTGTTTGGGGGGTCCCCAAGACCACATACATGTTCAGTACTATGCTGGAGGACTCACCAGACTTAGCATATGGTTGTACTTACAGCTGAGATTTGTTATGACAACACAGTAAGGGTACGCAGCCAGATTAGTACTGGAAAAAGACATGTCAGGTGAGGTCTGTAGGAATCCATGTGCAGGTTTCCTATGCTTTCCCTCTTGCTTGTGAAGGGCCACAGAGTGTGCCCTCCATCCAGCAGTGAAATGCAGCTGCATTCAATATGTCTGCTCAAGGAAGTCCATTTGAGGTTCTGAGCCAGGGATTTTTATTGAGGGCTGGTTGTTTGGACATCCTCTGCCCACCAAATTTTTAGATTTTCCAAAAGAAATCTGGTGTCTACTATAGTCACATTGTTTGTACAAATTGTCTGCAGAGGCTGGTACAACCAGCATAACTCTCATGTAGGAAAAGTTTCAAAAGCCAAGTTCCACTAGTTGTATACTTGGATACCAGGACTCTTCCAGCATGCCCAAGGACAACTCTTCAAGCACTAACAGAGCAACTCACTGCATCAAAGCTCCCTCTTTCCGTGATCACAGTTGGTATACCAACTGAATGTCAAGCATCCCAAGTAACTTTTTTTTGTTTTTTGACCTCTGAACTTTTTATTGGCCTCCTGCTCCTCAAAGGGTACCCTGCTTCTGCTGGCTTAATGTCTCAGAACTTTGATGTTGTTGGTCTCACACACCACTCTGCCATCCACTACCTGGCAGGTGGGGTCTTTTGGATGGTTTGCATGGAGTTGCTGCTGTCCAGGGCATCACTAAGATTGAAGTCCTGGCTGTCTTCCAGCAGGCGGCGGTAGGTGGCAATCTCAGCCTCCAGCTTGACCTTGATGTTCAACAGGGCCTCATACTCCTGGGCCTGGCGCTGCCTCTCTGCCCCAGCCTGTGCCAGCTCCGACTCCAGGTATAGCAGGATCCTGTTGAGCTGCTCCATCTGCAGGGCGTAGCAGGCCTCCACCTCCCTCAGGCTGTTCTTCAAGCTGGCCTTTAGATTTCTCATCGAGTCCAGGTCAGTCTCCAAGGACTGGACTGTACCTCTCAGCTTCGTGAGCATTACCTCACAGCTCCAACCTTGGCAGACTGCATAGTGACCACTGTGGTGCTGTCCTCAATCTGCTGAGACCAGTGCTTTTCTAACTCCTCTCGGTTCTTCTGAGCCAGCTCTTCATATTAGGCCCAGATGTCTGCTATGATCTTGGCGAAGTCCTGAGATTTGGGGGCATGTACCTTCATCGTCAACCCAGAGCTGGCAGTCTGGGCTTGTGGGCCTTTTACTTCCTGTTCATGGTTCTTCATGAAGAGTAGCTCCTCCTTGAGAGCCTCAATCTCTGTCTCTAGCTGAAGCAGAGTGACATTGGTGTCATCATTGGCCTTCCAGAGCCCATGGATGTTGTTCTCCACAGACTGAGGCATGGCCAGCTCTGTCTCATACTTGACTCTATCAGCAGCAAGATGGGCATTGTCGATCTGCAGAACAATGCAGGCATTGTCCACGGTATTTGAGAAGATCTGAGCCTTCAGGTCCTTGATAGTCTTGAAGTAATGGACCCAGTCTCTGACCTGGGGTCCCTTTTTCTCCAGGCGCTCCTGTTTTTTTTGCTCTCTAGCCTCTGGTTCTCGGTCTCCAGGCTCCTCACTCTGTCCAGGTAGGAGGCCAGGCCTTGAACCAGGTAGGTTCAGGCTTTGCATGGTCTCCTCCTCGTTCTGGATGCCTCCCATTCCTGTCAGAACCCTGGCCATCCCGTGGCCAGGCCCCCGTACCCCAAGCTGCCCTGGAAGCTGATGGAGCGGGACACGGAGATCCGGGAACCAGAGCCTCCGGTGCCTGCATAGATGCTGGCTGCGCTGCTGACTGGCCGGGTGCCCTAGCTGGGCGCCTGGATGGAGCCCAGGGACCAGTAGTTGGTGGAGAAGGTGGAGCGAGTGGTGAAGCTCATGCTCTCTGGGGAGGAGAGCGAGAGGACAGGACTCAGGCTTTGCTGATGATCACAATTAACTTTTCATCTCAGTCCACTGAGTTAATTCTTTTACAAAATGCATGGTAGATACGGTCGTATCAAACTAATAGAGGATCAATTGAAAATCCTCAGTGATGCATTGAACTAAAAGCCTTGCCTGGGTTATACTACCTACTGAAAACTTGGTTTAGAAACAACACTGAAGAGTGTAGAGTCCAGATTTGGTTTTGAATCAAAGAGCTAGATACCTTTTCCAGTGATGACCAGAAATTGAAGACATTAGAATCAAGAATCAAGCCAAGACCATGGATAAAGTCATACTGAAGAGAAGATTCAAGATAGGGGAGCCAGATGGGTGTTACTCTAGCTACATCTCTCAATTGGATACCCTCATTAAGACATTTACGGACAACCTTTAACTTGGCATTGTTTTCAGAGAATGACTTGATAAAGCAGTTATGATTCTAGAATCCAAATTTAGTTTCAAAACCAAAAATCTAGAGTCCCTGCCCAGAGTAAAAGAGAACCTTAGAATCAAGGCAGACCAGCGACAAGATAAGATTTCCATGGTGAGAGGATTCAAGGTATAGAAATTATACAAGACGGCAGTATCCTCACTGGCAGTTATCTTATTCCTTAGGACCCAGCACTGGGGCACAAAAGCAAGCTCATTGCATTTGATATCTTTACACTGGACCCCCAGTCTGTCTTGCTTCAAGGTCTTACTACCTTAAGTAAGGTTGACTGACAACAGTCTTGGCATCTTTTGGGAACTTGTTAGAAATGCACTATCCCTACTGAATAAGAATCTAATTTTAACAAGGTCCCCAGGTAATTCAGATGCACATTAAAGTTTGAGAAGCACTGCTGGAGGGCAACAGTGGGCATACTTTTTCTGAAAAGGGCCAATGACTAAATACTTGGGGTTTGTGGGCCTCCTAGTCTCTGTGACAGCACTCAATTATTGCCATAGCAGCCATAGATAATATGTAAATGATTGGATGTGGCTGTTTTCTGGTACAGCTTTACCAAAACAGTAATTGTTAAACCCTGCCTTATGAGAAAATGTCAGATTTTAGTTCTTTTTATGAGAATCTGTTTAGCAGTTTGTGTCCATAGCTGTATTTGTAAACCTTTTTTCCCACTGTTTTAGTTATCCCACTAGCTGATTACTATATCATTGCTGGAGTGATCTATCAGGCACCAGACTTGGGATCAGTTATAAACTCTAGAGTGGTAAGTGTCTTCACATTCTTTTAAGCACTAAAGAAAACTTTTAATTAGCTACCTTGCTTCCAGTAATCCAACTGGAGCTCCTCTGCCTTGTGTAAGTTGCTATAAAGTATTGACTATTAGAATGTCTTGAACTTTGGTTACTATGAGCCAAGTCAGTGGTCAAAGTATATTTCATAGTCTCAATTATATAGTAATTTAGGTTCTGAAAAATGGGTTCTGTCTTTGCATATGTAATATTTTGTGAGTATTTACTTTGGAAATTTTTGTTGACCTAATGAGAAATTTAGAATTTATTTTCCTTTTTCAAGCTTACTGCAGTGCATGGTATTCAGTCAGCTTTTGATGAAGCTATGTCATACTGTCGATATCATCCTTCCAAAGGTTATTGGTGGCACTTCAAAGATCACGAAGAGCAAGGTAAGTAGAACATCCAGACCCTCCTAACACACTTTTTGATCCTCTGAGAATGAAGCTGTTTTCTTTAGGAAAGTGGCTGTTGATCTTTTCTAAGTGTGTTTCACTTTTTTCATGGGATGCTGGCTTTGTTGCAGCTGAGATTCATGTAACTAGATGTATAATAATAGCTTTCACATAGGAACAGATGCACGTTCACTTTGTTAGGTAACTGGTAGTCTTAGTCAAGGTGATTGAAGGTTTGAAAATATTTGGGACCAGGTGCGGTGGCTCACTCCTGTAATCCCAGCACTTTGGAATGCCAAGGCAGGTAGATCACCTGAGCCCAGGAGTTCAAGATCAACCTGGGCAACATGGTGAAACCTGGTCTCTACAAAAAGAAAAAAAAAAAAAAAAAAGGAACATAGGAGAGGCAGTGACGTGGAATGAGCAGAGATGATATTCCTTACTTACCTGACTGCTGAGTTATCTTGGAATCTGGAACTCTTTATTCCTCCAGTCTTCAAAGCAGAGGAGATGAGAGAGATTGCTTTTTAGAGCCCTATCCCTAGATGGCCAGTCTGTTTTCTGATCTTTCCATCTCTCCACCTCTTGTGGCTCCAGGTTCTCGTTAAGTTTCCATCTGATCTGCTACTGTCTTCATCATGTTTTACTGTTCGACTACCTCCAGAAATGTGCCTGTAACAGCATACTTGTATTCTCCATTTCCTTGTCTGAGAAATAGCAACTCAGAATAAATTGTTGAGGGAAACATAGTGTTTGTATAGAATTCAGACCTGTATCTTCTTAATAGTAGGTATAAGCAGGAACATTTGATGAAGGAAAGTTTGCATTTGTTGACTAAAATTGGCCCAATGGTTCTTTTCCCCTACCATAACCAAGTGTTCGGAGTAACACTTATCTGGAACCCTTCGCTTGGATACGGTTTCCCAATACACCTCCCTCCCAAGGGCAAATCCCATATGTGATTAACTTCAGAATTTCTCTTTCAGGTTCTGTTCTTTTTTGTCTTCATGATTTTCTGTTTTGTTATTTTTTTTTTTCAGTGAATTACAGTCTTAATAATTGAATATGGTAGATTGAGTTTGTGAAACCTGCATTTCCATTTGTTCCTAGTAGGTTTTGTGGGAAAATACCATTTAATACACTTAAAATACACAAAGGTAATTTTAAACCAAATAATTTGGATTTTGATTTAGGTAATTTTGAAAAACTTTAGCTTTAAAACTCTTATGGTTGTGCATGCTTATATACCAAAACTGAAGTATCTTTAAAAGACATATGTATCAGCTTAAATGTTAGAATTTGACTTCAGTTAAGAGGGAGAGTTAACAGCACTTCTGTATATATGCTGTGTTTACCTTATTTTGGGAATTATCTTTGGTCTAGCAGCTATTAAAAATAATGAAGTTTGGGTATATTCATAGTGGATAAAGATTTGTAAAATATGAGACACCAAACTAAGTAGGCAATGTTTTGATTTGGACTTTGTATTTAATAGATAAAGTCAGACCTAAAGCCAAAAGGAAAGAAGAACCAAGCTCTATTTTTCAGAGACAACGTGTGGATGCTTTACTTTTAGACCTCAGACAAAAATTTCCACCCAAATTTGTGCAGGTAATGAGAATATGTGTGGTTAATCTTGATTTGACACTTCTTTATGGCATATATATTTATTTTTAATTGAGAACCGTTTCAGATTTGACCTAAAATTACGATTTTCCTCATTAGTTAAAAAATGATCTCTGTTTCAAAGGAAAGGTTTCTAAAGACTTAATGGAAGAAATAGGTAAATGGAATGGAATTAACACTGTTTGTGTTTCTTACTGAATCTTCACAAACTGTGAGGACTGCATATAGATCATATTCTCATTCAAAAGGTTGCTGAAAGTGTCACACATGGTAACAAAACTAGAATATGAAACTCATGCTCTTTTTACTCTACGTGCCACCTTCCAGCCTGATGTAGTAGATGTCTGAACAATCTAAATGATAGAATGATTAACACTTGTGTAACAAAAAGAACAGAACATGTGAGGTAGAGTGTTTGGCATAATAAACAGAGGAGACAGGAGTGATTAATAGAGATACACTATATTGGGGTTTTAAGTTATATGAATCCACTGTGTGATTTGGAGGGGCAGGGAGATTTCTAACAGCAATAGCAAATCCACCTGCCATTCTAGTAAATGAGCTTTTGGAGTGAAGTAGATGTGGAATGGAATCGATGAATATGCTGGTCTCATGGCTAGTCTCAATTCTTCTGGACCTTTGCAGTGTACATACAAGATCATATACCTCCTTTTTGTTAGGAGCTCCTTAAGGGATTTTCAAGGGAAATTTTAAACTAAATGAAATTTTTTACATGAGATGAATTTAGAACAGGCCTCCCCTTCCCTCTTCCCTGACTGTGCTGTAGTGAGTGATAGGGGCTATTGGAATTGTGATGTGGTGGTGAAGAGAGCAGAAGACGCAAGATGGAACTCAGGACAGGAAAGCCAGTTTAGAGGAATCTCATCAACTGCACTTGAAGATGGAACATTGTCTGTTGAATAAATAAATAAATTATAGCTGTGCGTAGGGTGATGAATGACCTCTACAGAATGTAAAAAGTTAGGTGTAGTTGACCATTTATTTGGTGAGTACATAGTGCATGCTAGGTAGGCAGGGGAAGACATCTAGACATGTGCTGTCCAGTACGGTAGCCACGAGGCATGTGTGACTATGAGCATTTGAAACACAGCTAGTCCAGATTGAGTTGTGATGTAAGTGCAATATACATACTGGATTTCAGACTTGTATGAAAAAGAATGCATGTAAAATAGTAGTTTAAAAATATTGATTATGTGTTGAAATAATATTTTGGGTATATTTGGTTAAATAAAATACATGTTTCTTTTTAAAAATGTGACAAGAAAATTTAAAATTACATGTGTATCTGTATCTTGCATTTGTGGCTCACATTTCTTTTGAACAGTCCTCATCTAGAAAATGATAATAGAACATGCAAAACTGGAAACATGAGTTAGTGAACATATGTTCAGAAACCAGAAAAATCCTCTGAGGGCTTACTCTGTGTTTGTGGAGGGGAAGAGTAATGAAAGATGAGACTTTAAAAATAGATTAAGGTCAGTTGAGAAGGATTTTATATGCAATGCAAAGAAGCTGGGATTTAATCCTGGAGTCCTATGTTTCTTCTCTATTTTAAACTTATTACCACTCCCATAAACATAACAGGCCTCCAGATGCATTCAAAATTATTTTAAGTTTTAAAACAATAGCTATCATAACCAAAGACAGACCAAACCAGGGGAAATTTTGTACAGTCTTTTTCAAGTATGTACTCTCCAGGAGTGTATTCTCACTGAACTCTCCTCTACCTCATCTTCAAGTGACTAGCTGAGAATGGTTGCTGATGGTAGTAAGGACCCATTGGATATTTAAAAGTAGTTGCAAGGGAGTAATATAGTCAGTTTTGTGTTTTAGGAATGTAACTAATAACAGGAGGGTAGGGGATGCTTAGGAAATCACATGTGAAGTTTGGAGTCAGGGCACTTAAATTGTGGAAAGCTTGAATTAATTCTGTGGCCATAGGATAGAGAGGATACAGATTCAGGAGGTATTTACAGAGTTAGGATTGCTTTAATTTGGTGGTTGGATTTGGAGAGATTGGACAAAGGGTGATTCTGGGGTTTCAGGCCTAGAATTAGGCTAGGTATTGTCAGCTAAAATTCAGAATACAGGGAAAAAAAACCAGATTTTGGTTGAAGTACAGTTGTTAGGGGTTTGGTTTTCATTAACTGACCTACAGAACATTCAGTAGTTTGCTATTGTATTTGAGTCCTGGGGTACTCAGTGAAAGACAACTTTTTTTTTTCCCCCTGGCTAGGGGTGCTGTCTTGATTCTTGTTTGCTGTCCTGTCCTGGTGCGCTAGGCTAGACATGGTAGAAAGCTCAAAGACTCTCTTGATTCTTAAAATAAAAACTCTTTACTTTATAGAAAAGTATGGTAATCTTAAAAACATGAAAGCAGAGAGAGTAATTAAAAATAAAACCCCCCTATACCCTTTAGTCTGCCTCAGCAGTTATCAAAATGGCCAAACTTATTTTATCTCTTTTCTCCCTACTTCCTCCCAATTATTTTTAAGCAGACTGCAGATTTCTTATCATTTCAGTGAGTGTTTTACCTTTTTCTTTTAAAGGTTTAGCCACATTCATACTTATATTATCATATTCCTGGACCCCACATTTCTTTTACCATCCAAGAGCCAAAAACCAACTCCCAAAGATAGAGTATATCC
Organism: Macaca fascicularis; assembly: GCF_037993035.2. NCBI lineage: Eukaryota > Metazoa > Chordata > Mammalia > Primates > Cercopithecidae > Macaca > Macaca fascicularis. The sequence goes on along the minus strand of NC_088381.1, from coordinate 138,462,871 downwards.
AGCTGTGTATAACATAACTAGGAGAAAGATGGCTTTCTCTAGAACTATTAATAATCTTTTTGCTTTTCCTACCAAAAATTTTTCCAGCCTCAGATCTAGAGAAGAAAATAATCTACTTCAAGTCTCCCAGAACTTCTTTTAGCTCATATTAACTCCTCTTTACCCATTGGGTCCTCCATAACTGTTTGTAGTCCAGATAAGGATACAGCAGCTATTCCTACTTACCAGTTTTATCGAGCAGTTGGGCTTGTGGTACCCAAGAATGTTGCTTCTATAAGGGATGCTCAAGAGAATATTGGAGAAGTCCTCTCTGCTTCTTTGAAGCTCTTTTTTCCATATTTTAATATCGTTACTGCTGGAAGTTGCACTAATACTGATGTGATGAGAGTTTCGGTCTTTGGAGCCTTTTATGAGGACCGTCTTTTTATTGCTGTTTTTAGAAGCTGCTAGAAGGATATTTACTTCACCTAGGATTATCTAAACCAAAGCCACCTGATTAAATTTGCTCCAAGAAGCACCCTTGTTATATATCCCCATCTCAAACCATGTTCTACTAGTCTGGCAGGATTTACTGGAAAAGATTAGACAGTGTATTATGTTGGGTAAATAACGACATTATTCCAATGTCCACATATAGTTCAGTGTCCAATATAGTTTAAATGGTTCAGTGCTGACAGTAGAAAAATCCCCCCTTTCAAATTTTTTACTTTCCTCAATGTTCCTCCCTATGTTTCCTCTCCTATTTTAAAGAAAAACAATTTGTTCCCTCAGAATTACTTTAGACATGTTTAAGTATTGATATTTTCACAAGATAATGTGATATGTGGCTTTGTTGGGGGTTCTTATGACAACTCCTGTAATTGGAGATTGCTAGCAGGATTCAAAGGACTCAGCATGTAGTTGTAGTCAGCTAAGATTCATTGCTATAATACAGTCAGGATGTATAGCCAGATCATAAGGGAAAAGGACACAGCAGAGTCTGGAAGAATCTATGTGCAGGCTTCCTTATATTTTCTTCTTCCCTTAAGAGGTTACACAGAGTGCACTGTTCTCTCAACAGTGAAAATGCAGAATATGTGATATTTCTTCCCAGGGAGATCCATTAGAGACCTGGTACCCAAGGTGTGTTTTTGGAGTTGGGGGAGCTCTTCATGCAGGTACCCTCTATCTAGCACATACCAAAATTCCACAACCTCTGAAGAAAGCAGATATTCAGCCTAAACTGCATTGTTTGTACAGTCTAGGCACAGTGAGCCACTATTATCAGGGAATGGTGGGAACCCTCCAGAAATCCAAGTTTCTAGACACTAGCCAAGGGCCAACCTTGCAAGCAGGACTAAGTATAGCAGCCTCAGGCCTTCTGTGGTAACCTTTTTATTGCACAGTGGATAATAATATGAAGCTCAGTTTTGGTCTTGTTAAGTGTAAAGATTCCCAGGACTTGCAGTTGGAGTAGGATAGTTGGCAGTTGTCAGCATGAACCTGGAACGTGTAATATCAGAGAATTTTGTAGTTGTTAGGAGTGGGAATATGTAAGAAGGCCTAGGGAGGGCATGTAAATCCAGAAAGATTCAGCAAACAGATGGAGGCATTAGAAATGAAGAGACTGCTTTTTTCTTCTAAGATGATATGGAAGTACTAAGGTATTTTAAATATATATATATGTGTATATGTATATAAAGTTATAAGTTTAAAGGTAGATGGTAAGGAAGTTGGTGGTGTTGGCATCCTGGTTTTGTTGTTGTTTTTAAACATGGGAGACAGTGTCATCGGATGAGAATGAGGGGTAGAAGAAGACAAGAGTGTTGTAGAGCATTTAACTTGGGGAATGGGGCAAAGGAGATGACAGAGCTTAATCAAGTGAAAGAATTGCTCTACGGAGTGAAGGACCTGACCTTATTTCTAATCTTTTTTTCCTTATCTTTTTTTCCTATAGATTGGTTTTTAATAATAGACTCATCAGAAATCTCTTTTTCCTCCAAATTTCCCATGCCTGCCAACTTTAAAAGTCATAGTTCATCCATACTTCATTCTCCCTTCCCATAATTCATACCCATTAAGGAAATAAGACTCTGGAGTATTGGAAGACTTCATTATTTCTTCCCATTGGATTCTACTGAACTGCTTTTTATAAAGCACTGTAGCCTGGGTGTGGAGGTGGAAGTCCTTGTTAAATGTTCAAGTATTTTTATGGTTGGTTGACTATCTTGTTCTAGTTTTTGATTTGTGTCTTTTCTGGAATGGGGAATAAGAAACAGACAATGATAAATGTACTTTATAGTACATAAATAGTAGCTTTTCTTCACAAAGTCATTTGAAATGTAATTTGGATGAAGCTTTCATTTTATTAATATGACATTAAGAAGAAGAAACTTTGCCAACTTGACCTGTTTTCTTCTTTTTCCTCTTCCTCCCCCTCCCTCTTTTCTAAAAAATTATAGCTAAAGCCTGGAGAAAAGCCTGTTCCAGGTATGGTTCATCTAATATTACGCTTGAAATAAGATCAAACAGCTTGTAAATCAATAACTGTAGCATGTGAAATGAGCCGCGGTCATTTTGTCCTTCTAGAGCTGGGGCTGGGCCTCATTGGAAGAAGAATTGTCTTGGTTCACACATAAAATAACACTAATGATAGCTGATGAGCTGAAAAAAGAAAAAAAAGTCTCATAATGTTTTAAGAAAGTTTACAGATTTGTGTTGGGCCACATTCAAAGCCATCCTGGGCCGCATGCTGCCCGTGGGCCACGGGTTAGAGTCTCCCATTGTAGTTTTTTACTCTTAATCTTTGAGATGTGCTGAACTGTCAACAGATGGTGCCATTGTGGTAGTGAAAAGATGAATTGGGAGGGAGAAAGTAGGTATTGAGGAGATATGAGGAAGCCACCGTGATTCGAGGTTTCTTCTAAAATCTGTATTTTTATATAATGTTGTTTTTTGTTACATTACTGAAAACAGGTGTTGAACCATCATGGTACTGGGTTAGAATAATTATATATCTTGTTTTTACGTACTGTATTACTTAAATGCTATGTAGTTTTGTCTAGTATCATTAATTTCCTTGAGTTATCAGGTTGTTAGGTTTGTAACTGGGTTCTTGTATACATCTGCCTATGGGAACAGCTAGATCTAGAACTTGAGATAAACAGTTAAAAATGAATTTGAAAATGTGAACCATTCATACCAACCATTGTTTGAATTTATCTCATTCCCTCCACCCGTGTCTCCCTCCCCAAAAAATCTACTTTTGATATCAGTGGATCAAACAAAGAAAGAGGCAGAACCTGTACCAGAAACTGTAAAATCTGAGGAGAAGGAGACCACAAAGAATGTACAACAGACAGTGAGTGCTAAAGGCCCCCCTGAAAAACGGATGAGACTTCAGTGAGTACGGACAAAAGAGAAGCCTGGAAGACTCCTCATGCTAGTTATCATACCTCAGTACTGTGGCTCTTGAGCTTTGAAGTACTTTATTGTAACCACCTTATTTGTATGGGATGCACTTATTCTTTGAAAGGATATTAGGCCGGGCGTGGTGGCTCACGCCTGTAATCCCAACACTTTGGGAGGCTGAGACGGGTGGATCACTTGAGGTCAGAAGTTCGAGACCAGCCTGACCAATATGGTGAAACCCTGTCTCTACTAAAAATAAAAAAATCAGCTGGGCATGGTGACGGGCGCCTGTAGTCCCAGCTACTCGGGAGGCTGAGACAGGAGAACTGCTTGAACCCAGGAGGCGGAAGTCGCCCTGAGCTGATCATCACACCGTTGCCCTCCAGCCTGTGCAACAGAGCAACACTTTGTCTCAAAAAAAAAAAAAAGAAAAGATATTATTCCCATCATGATTTCTTGTGAATATTTGTTATATATCTTCTGTAACTTTTCCTCTCCTGGACTTGTGCAACCTACACACATATTTACTGGTAGATATGTTTAAAAGCAAAATAAAGGTGTTTGTATATATTGCTTCATCATGACTTTTTTCTTCATCATGACTGATATTTTTCAGATGCACTTTGAAGACACAAAGGATGTTAAAGTAGTAACTAAGCATATTTTTTTTGTTAAGTTACATAATCCTTAGTATTAAAATAAACAGTTGCTGACATTTTGGAAGATGAAGGAAAAACCTCACCAATACCATTACCCTATAAATACTGTAACAACGTTGTGAGTTTTCATCTTATTCTACGTGTAGATACTTTTTTTTTTTTTTTTCAATAAAGAAAAGGAATTTATTTTTTTTTAAGTTATGGAGGCTGAGAAGTCCAGCATTGAGTGGCTCCATCTGGTGAGGGCCTTCTTGCTGGTAGGAAGTCTGCAAAGTCCCTAGGCAGCACAGGGTATCTCATGGCAAGGGGACTGAGTGTGCTTGCTGCATGTAGATGCTTTTAAAACTACTTTAATCATTCCTTTCATGCAATTTTACTTTATTATATCTGTTGTAAACTTTCCCCCATGTTTATATAGTTTTTATAGACTGTTTTAGTGTCTGAATTTCTGTAAATGATTGTATCTCAGTTTTCTTTCTGTGTTATATTTGGGATTTTTTTCTCAATTTACATTATTTTAAATAAGACTGCTGTGATTATATCTTTATATAATGCCTTTTCAACATTTGGTATTTATTTCCTTAGGATAGAGTTCCAGAAGTGGAATCACTAGAGTCTGCATTTTTATTGCTCTTAGTCCGTATTGCTAAGTTGTTCCTCAAAAGGTTGGACTAGTGATCACTCAAACAGCAAAGTTGGAAAGTATGTATCAGGTTTTCCGGAATTGCTACCACTAAATTTTGTCATTTATGTTTTTAGTGTTAATTAAGTAGCAAAAGTGGTATTTTAGTATTTAAAGTGGTTGAAGAATTTGTTATCTTTGTTTTCTGCTTTTGTGAAATGTCTAATTTTATGTATTGTGTGAGATTTTTGTCTTTCAACTTCTTATTTTGACATAATTTCAGGCAAATAAAAGTTGTAAGAATAGTACAAAGAATTCCTATATATGCCTTTTACCCTAGTTCTCCATCTGTTACCATTTTTCTGTATTTTAGTCTTTATTTTCTTTCTCTCTCTCTTCTGTCTCTAACTCTTGCTCTCCTGTTACTTGCTGTTTCTCTCTTTCTCCCTTTCGATCGTATTTATGTTTCACCAGTGGTGCCAATAATGTCATTTACAACAGAAGAAAATCCCGAGTTGTGGGCTACATTTAGTTGTCCTGTCTTTTCAGTCTCCTGTAACCTGGAATAGTTCTTTAATCTTGCTCGTTTTTCATAACCTTGATATTTGAAGAGTTGAAGCCATTCATTTTGTGGAATGTCTCTCAATTTGGGTCTGTTTGATATATCCTCATGATGAAATTCACCTCATGCATTTTTGTGAGGAATGCCATAGAAAAGATGCTTATGGAGGTACATGCTGTCAATTTGCTCCATTTCTGGTGATGTTAGCATTCATCACTTGGTTAAGGTAGTGTCTATAAGGTTACTCCACTGTAAAGTTATTTTTCCTTTTGTAAGTTATAGGTATCCTGGAATATTTTGAAGCTCTGAGTGTCCTGTTATTTCTTAAACTTTTACCCACTGGCTAGCCTCCATCAGTAAGTCTTGCCTGAATCATTTATTACTCTGATGTTTGCCAAATGGTGATTTTCTGATTTCATTGTTCTGTGTTTTATTGGTTAGCTTTCTGCTATAAACAGCTTTCATTTCTCCCCCCTTTTTAAAAATACCATTGTGGACTCCTGGGTTCTTATTTACTTCAATGCGTGTATTTCCTTACTATCATTCATATTGATGCCCAATTTGTCTTAAATTGGAACAGTGGGAGCTACTTCAGGCTGATCCTGTGTCCTTTTGGTATGACTTCATCATCCATTGAGTGATTTCTTTGCTCTTTAGCACAGTAAGATATGCCAGGCTCATTTCAACTCTGGAGCCAGGCACTTCTGTTTCTTTTAGTGGAGAATCGCATTTGGAAATCAAAATCTGTGTGCTGGGTATGTTCATTGCTACTGGGGTGTCATTGCTTCTAGGCCTTTTTAACTGACAGGGTCAGTAATGGAGTAAAACTCACTGTAATCATGTAACTTATGTGGTTTAAGAAATTGAACTTTGCTAGTACCCCAGAAGCACCTTTATGTCCCCTCCTGATTTTAACGCTTAATCACCTTCATCTTCAGTTTTATGGTAATCACTTGTCTTCACAGTTTTACTGTGTAACCATGAATCCCTAAATAAATGTTTAGATTGCCTATTTTAAAAATTTAATATAATTGGTCAGTGTGTGCATTTCATGTATGGCTTCTTTTATGTCTATGAAGTTCATTAGAGTTGTTTCATTTGTAGTTATTTTAATTTCTGTGTAGTATTATATTGCATGAATATATTACAACTTTAGATTTCATTCTAATGGTGATAGACATTTGTATTGTTCATAATTTTTGGCGATTAAAACTGCTTTTATGAATATTCTATTTTTATGAACTTATGAAATTTCAGGAATATTCCAATTGTATGAATATTATATTGCTTTTTGGTATATGTTATGGGCTGAATTGTGTCCTGTTCTTCAAACAAGGTGTACAGAAATCTTAACCCCTGGTACCTTAGAATGTGACCTCATTTGAAAACAGGGTCATTGCAGATGTTATGGGTTAAAATGAGGCCATACTGGAGTCGGGTGGGCCTCTTATCTGATATGACTGGTGTCTTTATAAAAGGAAAGCTGTGTGAAGAGACAAAGGGAGAATGCCATATGCAGATGGAGGATCAGAATGATGCATCTACAAGCCAAGGAATGCCAAAGATTTCCGGCCAGTCACCAGAAGCTAAGAGGCAAAGAAGGATTCCCCTACAGGTCTCAGAGAAAGCATAGCCCATAGTCCTACTGACACTTTGATTTTGGATTTTCAGCTTCTAGAATTTTGAGACAATAAATTTGTTGTGTAAGTCCCCCAGATTGTTGTACTTTGTTAGGGCAGTTCTAGGGAACTAATGCAGTGTACATAGGCTCATTTTACTATTTTATTCAAATTGCTAGCTCACGAAGCTGCCTTTATTCAGTTTTAGTTGATGACGTGAAAATACTTACCGAAGTGGTTATACCAGTTTATACTCCAGCCAGCAGGGTGTAAGGCTCCAGTTGTACCACTCCTTTGTTGACCCTTGATATTGTCAAGGAAAAATTTAGTCATGTGTTCAGTGGTATCTTTTTTGGGCTGCAATTTACATTTCCTGGTAATTGGTGATGAACATTTTTTCATATGATTTGGCTACTTGGATACTCATTTTTGTGTTTTCAGGTCTTCTGCACATTTTTTTCTGTTGGTTCATCAACGTGAAGTACATTCATGTTGTACTTTCACTTCACCATTATTCATCTCCAGAACTTTGTTATCCCAAATGGAAACTCTGTACCCATTAAACAGTAACTCCACTTTCCCTTTTTCTTCCATCTCTTGGCAACCACCATTCTACTTTCTGACATTGACTAGGTACCTCATATAAAATCATACAGTATCTGTCCTTTGACTTAGCATGATGTCTTGAGGGTTCTTCTGTGTTGCAGCATGTGTCAGAATTTCCTTTTTAAGGCTGAGTAATATTTCAGTATCTGTGTGTGTGGACACACATCTTGTTTTGTTTATTCATCTTTCCGTGAACATTTGAGTTGTTTCCACCTTTTGGCTATTGCGAATAATGCTTCTATGAACACTGATGTATAAATATCTATTTGAGTCCCTGCTTCCAATTCTTTTGTGTATGTATTCAGAAGTGGTAATTCTATTTTTAACTTTTTGAGGGACTACCATGCTGTTTACAATGGCAGCTGTACCATTTTACATTTCAACCAGCAATCCCTGAGGTCTCCAGTTTCTCCACATCCTCACCAATTCTTGTGATTTTCCGTTAATAGCTATACTAATAGGTGCAAGCTGGGATCACACTGGTTTTGATTTGCAATCCCTAATGACTAGTGATATTAAGATTTTCACGTGCTTTTTGGCTATTTGTTTAGCTCCTTTTGAAACATGATCTATTCAAGTGCTCTGAACATTTTTTTAAATTTAATTTTTTTAGACTGGATGTGTGTGTGTATTTTTTATTATTGTTTATTTTTGTTGACTTTGTCAAATATCGATTGTGGATGTGTGGCTTTATTTCAGGGGCCTCTATTCTGTTCCATTGGTCTATGTGTCTGTTTTTGTATGAGTACCATGCTGTTTTGGTTACTGTAGCCTTGTAATGTAGTTTGAGTTTGGATAATGTGATGCCACTGATTTTATTCTTTTTGTTTAGGATTGCCTTGGCCAATCCATGAGTGTGGAATGCATTTCCATTTATTTGTGTCATCTGTGATTTCTTTCAGCAATGTTTTGTGGTTCTCCTTATAGAGAACTTTCACCTCCTTGGTTGGGTGTATTCTTAGGTATTTTGTGTCTATTATAAATGGAATTGCATTCTTGGTTTGGTTTGCAGCTTGAACATTATTGGTACGTAGAAATCCTACAGATTTTTGTATGCTGATTTTGTATCCTGAGACTTTGCTTAAATTATTTGTTATGTCTAGGAGTCTTTGGCAGAATCCTTAGAGTTTTCTAGGTATAGAATCATATTGTCACTGAAGAGAGATATTTTGACTTCCTTTTTTCCCTATATGTATGCCTTTTAATTCTTTGTCTTGCCTGATTGCTGTGGCTAGGACTTTCTGAACAGACACTTCCAAAAAGATGTACAAGCAGCCAAAACAACAACAACAAAAAATGCTTAATATTACTAGTCATCAGATAAATGCAAATTAAAACCACGACGAGATACCATCTCATGTCAGAATGGCTATTATTAAAAAGTCAAAAAACAGATGTTGGCAAAGATGTGGAGAAAAGGGAACACTTACACACTGTTGGTGGGAATGTAAATTATTTCTGCACCTGTGGAAAGCAGTTTGGAGATTTTGCAAAGATCTAAAAATAGAAGTCCCTTTCGACCCAGCAATCCCATGACTGGGTATCCTACCAAAGGAAAGTAGATCATTCTACCAAAAAGACACCTGCACTTGTATGTTTATTGCAGCACTATTAACAACAGCAAAGACGTGGAATCAGGCAAGGTGCCCATCAGCAGTGGATTGGGTTTTAAAAATTTACATATACACTTTTGGAATGCTATGCAGCCATAAAAATAAATCATGTCCTTTGCAGCAACATGAAAGCAGCTGGAGGCCATCATCCTAAGCAAATTAACACAGAAATGGAAAACGAAATACCACATGTTCTGACTTATAAGTGGGAGCTATACATTGAGTATACATAGACACAAAGATGGGAACAATATACACTTAAGTGGGGAGGGATGGGGGCAAGGGTTGAAAAACTTATCAAGTACTATGTTCACTGCTTTGGCAACAGCATTGTTAGAAGTCCAAACCTCAACATCACACAATACATCCATGTATCAAACCCCCGTGTGTACCTTCTGTATCTAAAATTTAAAAAAGAGGCATCTGGTCATGTCCTTTGCCCACTTTTAATGTTACTTGCTTTATTCTTGTTCATTTATTTAAGATCCTTATAGATTCTGGATATTAGTCCTTTGTTGGATGCATAATTTGCAAATAATTTCTCCCAGTCTGCAGGTTGTCTGCTTATTCTGTTGATTGTATCTTTTGCTGTGCAGACGCTTTAGTTCGATTAAGTCTCATTTGTCTATTTTTTGTTTTTGTTGCATTTGCCTTTGAGATCTGAGTCATAAGTTCTTCACCTAGGCCAATGTCCAGAAGAGTTTTCCCTAGATTTTCTTCTAGAATTTTTATAATTTGAGGTCTTACATAAATTTAAGTCTTTGGCGCATCTTGAGGTAATTTTTGTATATAGTGAGAATTAGAGGCCCAATTTCATTCTTCTGCATATGCCTAGTCAGTTTTTCCTGTACCACTATTGAATAGGGTATACTTTGCCCAGTGTTTATTTTTGTTGACTTTATCAAAGATCATTTTTAAAAATGGAATTTTTTTGGTGTTTTGAATTGTAGAAGTTCTTTTATATATTCTGAATGTGAATTCAGTATTAGTTTCATGATTCACAAAGATTTTCTCCTATTGTGTGTGAGTTGTTTTTCACTCTGTTGATCATGTCCATTGATGTACAAAAAAGTTTAATTTTTATAACGTCCGATTTACTATTTCTTCTATTGCCTGTGCTTTTGGTGTCATCCAAGAAATCACTGCCAAATCCAATGTCATTAAGTGCTTCCCCTATGTTTTCTTCTAAGTGTTTTCCAGTGTAAGCTCTTATATTTAGTTCTTCGATCCATTTTGAGTTAATTTTTGAATATACTGTAAAATAAGAGTCCAGCTTGTTCTTTTGCATGTGGATATCCAGTTTTCCCAACTCCATTTGTTGAAAAGACTATTTCTCCATTGAATAGTCTTGGCACTCTTGTCAAAAACCATTGACCTTGTATTTGAGAGACTCTATTGTATTCCTTTGGTCCATATGTCTGTCTGTATACCAGTACTACACTGTTTTTGATTACTGTAGATTTGTGGTAAGTTTTCAAATCAGGATGTGTGAGAACTCCAACTTTATTATGTTTCGAATGAATTTTACGGGTTATAGTTCTGCGCCAACCATTTGTCTTTCAAGGCTTGAAAGTAGTTGTTTCATATATTCTAGTGTTCTAGTTCTTATGGTGTAAGGACACATTTGGTTCCAGTTACTCCACTATGGCAGAAAGTGGAAATCTAGTAGTTTTTAACTTTATCAAACACATTTTATATATACTTTTTTGGGAGGAGCATCTGTTGAGATAACAGATGATACTTCTCTTTTCTTCTGATAGTATGATGGATTACTGTTTTAATTTTCATCCAAATGTTAACCAATGTTGTATTTCAGGAATAAACCCCACTTTTTCATGATATTATCTTTTTATGTACTATTGAGGTTAATTTGTTGAGATGTGGCTTAGGATTTTACACTTGATTTAACATTTAAGATTAGCCTGTAATATTCTCTTTCCTGTAAGTTCTTTTTTATTTTGGTAACAAGGTTATGTCAGCATCATATGAGTTGGGAAATATTATCTTCCATGAAAGAGTTTGCATACCAAACAGTGCGGTTCCTGGAAGGGCTTCTAAGACCTTTATGCCTTTGAATGCCTGTTCTTGTACCTAGGCTTTCTTATCCTTTTTGCCTTCCTTCTTCTTGCTTATTCTTCACAGCCCAGTTCAGGGAACATTTACTCTGGGAAACATTTCCTGAGTTTTCTGGTCTCAGTGGGTTGTGAATCCCCCTTCTGTCTATTGTGCAGGCAGCTTAATCCTAGCATTTTCCCTAGTGGGAAAACATGTCCCATGTGTATCCAGTGTTTAGCCCAACTGATAAGTGAGAGCATGCAGTATTTGATTTTCAGTTTCTGCATTAATTCTCTTAGGGTAATGGCCTCCAGCTGCATTCATGTTGCTCCAAAGGACAGTCTCATTTTTTATGGCTGTGTAGTATTCGATGGTATATGTGTGCCACATTTTCTTTATGCAATCTACCTTTGACAGAAACTTAGGCTGACTCCATGATTTTGCTATTGTGGATAGCGCAGTGATAAACGTACAAGTGCATATGACCTTTTGATAAAATGATTTCATTTCCTTTAAGTATATACCCAGTAGTGGGATTGCTGGGTCAGATGGTAGTTCTGTTTTAGTTCTTTGAGAATTCTCCACACTCTTTTTCTAGAGGGGTTGAACTAGTTCATATTCCCTACCAACAATTTATAAGCATTCTCTTCTCTACAGCCATACCAACATCTATTGTTTTTTTTTACTTTTTAGTAATAGCCATATTACCAGCATGAGATGAGATCTCATTATGGTTTTAATTTGTATTTATCTGATGATTAGTGATGTTGAGCATTTTTTTCATATGTTTGTTGGCTGCTTGTATGTCTTTTGAGAAATCACTGTTAATGTCCTTTGCCTGCTTTTCAATGGTTGTTTTTTTTCTTGTTGATTTATTTAAGTTCCTTATAGATCATAGATATTAGTCCTTTGTCAGATGTGTAGTTTGCAAATATATTCACCCATCTGTAGGCTGTCTGTTTACTGTGCTGACTGTTTCTTTTGCTGTGCTGAAGCTCTTTAGTTGAATTAAGTCTGATTTGTCTATTTTTCTTTTTGTTGCATTTGTGTTTGAGGTCTTGGTCATAAATTCTTTGCTCGGGCCAATCCAGAAGAGTTTTCCCTAGGTTTTCTTCTAGGAATTTTATAGTTTGAGGTCTTACAGTTGAGTCTTTAATCTGATTTGAGTTAATTTTTGTATATGGTGAGCGGTAGAAGTCCAGTTTAATTCTTCTTTATATAGCTAGCCAGTTTTCCCAGCACCATTTATTGAATAGGGAGTACTTTCACCATTGATTGCCTTTGCCATCCTTGTCAAAGATCAGATGGTTGTAGAGGTGTGGCTTTATTTCTAGGTTCTCTGTTAAATTCCATTCATCTCTGCATCTGTTTTTGTAGTGTAGTAGTAAAATTTGAAATTGGGTAATGTGATGCCTCCAGCTTTATTCTTTTTGTTTAGGATTTCTTTGGTTAATCAGGCTCTTTTTTGGTACCATGTGAAGTTTTCATAATTTTTTGTTAATGCTCTGAAAAATGACATTGGTAATTTCATAGGAATTGTGTTGAATCTGTAGATATCTTTTGGCAGTATGGTCATTTTAGTTGTATTGATTCTTCAAATCCGTGAGCATGGAATGTTTTTCCATTTGTTTGTATCATCTATAATTTCTTTCCAAAGTGTTCTGTAGTTCTCCTTGTAGAGGTCTTTCGCTTTCTTGGTTAAACATATTCCTACCTATTTTTTTTGTGTGTGTGTGGCTATTTCTAGATGGAATTGAGTTCTTGATTTGGTTCTCAGCTTGAACGTTATTGGTGCGCAGACATTCTACTGATTTTTGTACATTGATTTTTGTATCCTGAAACTACTAAATTTGTTTATCAGGTCTAGGAGTCTTTTGGATGAATCTTTAAAGTTTTCTAGGTACAGGAGTATGTCAGCAGTGAATAGAGATTTAATTAGACTCCTTTTTTTTTCCTATTTTGATGTCTATTGTTTCTTTCTCTTGTCTGATTGCTCCAGCTAGGAGTTTCAGTACTATGTTGTATAGGAGTGGGGAGAATGGATGTATTAGTCAATTCTCATGCTGCTTATAAAGACATACTCGAGACTGGGTAATTTATAAATGAAAGAGGCTTAATTGACTCACAGTTCAGCATGGATAGGGAGGCCTCAGGAAACTTACAATCATGGCAGAAGGGGAAGCAAACACATTCTTCTTCACATGATGGCAGGAAGGAGAAGTGCAGAGTGAAGGTGGGGGGAAAGCCCCTTATGAAACCATCAGATCTTGTGAGAACTGATTCCCTATCCCGAGAACAGCATGGAGGTAACCACCCCCGTGATTCAATTACCTCCTACCGGGTCCTTTCCACAACACATGGGGATTATGGGAACTACAGTTCAAGTTGAGATTTGGGTGGGGACACAGCAAAAGCATGTCAGTGGACATCCTTGTCTTGTTATTGTTCTTAAGGGGAATTCATTCATATTTGCCCATTCGATATGATGTTGGCTGTGGCTTTGTCATTAATGGCTTTTATTATTTTGAGGTATGTTCCTTCGATATCTAGTTTGTTGAAGGTTTTTATGAAGGGATGCTGGATGCTATTGAATGCTTTTTCTGTGTCTGCTGAGATGATCATATGGGTTTTGTTTTTAATTCTGTTTGTGTGGTGAATAATATTGATTTGTGTATATTGAATGATCCTTGTTTCCCAGGAATAAAACCCACTTGATCATGATGAATTATCTGGTTGATATGATGTTGAATTAAGTTTGCTAGTATGTTGTTGAGGATTTTTGCATCTATGTTCAGAAAATATATTGACCAGTGGTTTTTTTTATGTGTGTGTCCTTGCTAGATTTTGATATCAGGATGATGCTAGTTTTGTAGAATGAATCAAAGAGGAATTGTCCTTGATTTCCTGGAACAGTTTCAGTAAGATTGGTGCCAGCTCTTTGAACGTTTGGTAGAATTTGGCTGTGAATCTGTCTTGTCCAGGGCTTTTTTTGGTTGGTAGATTTTTTTATTAACTGATTCAGTTACATAACTCGTTATTGGTCTGTTCAAGATTTCAATTTCTTTCTGGCTCAATCTTTGGAGGTTGTGTTTTTCCAGGAATATATCCATTTCTCCTAGATTTCCTAGTTTGTGTGCATAGAGATGTTCCTAGCAGTCTCTGGTGATTTTTATCTTTCTGTGGTATCAGTTGTAATGTCACCTTTATCATTTTTTATTGTGGTTATTTGAATGTTCATTTTTTTCTTGAGTAATCTCACTACTACTCTATCAATTTTGTTTACCCGTTCGATGAAACAACTTTTCATTTCATTGATGCTTTGTTTTTGTTATTTTGGTCTCAGTTTCATTTAGTTCTCTAATATTCTTTTTTTCTGATAGCTTTGGATTTGGTTTGTTTTCCTAAGTCCTTTAGATATGACCTTAGGTTGTTAATTTGAGATCTTTTCACATAGGCATTTAGCACTATAAACTTCCATTTAAACACTGCTTTTGCTTTACTCAAGAGGTGTGGATGTGTTGTCCAAGAAGATGCTTGGTATGATTTCAGTTTTTTTGCATTAATTGAGACTTGCTTTATGACCAAACTTGTGGTCAAATTTAGAGAATGTTGCATGTACAGATGATTAAGGAAATGGCTATTTGCAGTTCTTGGGTGGAATATTCTGTAGATGTCTATTAGGTACTTTTGGTCAAGAGTCCAATTTAAGTCCAGAGTGTTTTTTTGTTAATTTTCTGCCTCAGTGATGTCTAGTGCTGTCAGTGGGGTAGTGAAGTCCCCCACTATTATTGTTTCACTGTATATCTTTGAAGTCTAGTAGTATTTGTTTTATAAATATGGGTACTTTGACGTTGGGTGCAGGTATAGTTAGGATACTTAAGTCTTCTTATTGATTGAATTGAATGTTTTATTATTAAATAAGGCCATGTTTTTCATTTTCTTTTTTTAACTTTGTTCATTTAAAGTCTGTTTTATGTGCTACCAGAATAACAACTCATACTCTTTTTTGTTTGTTTGTTTTCTATTTGCATGATAGATGTTTCTCTGTTTCTTTACTTTTAGCCTGGGAATGCCATTACATGTGAGATAGATCTATTGAAGGCAGCAGAATATTGTTTTTTAAATCCAGTTTGCCACTCTGTGTCTTTTGAGTGGAGCATTTAGACCATTTACATGCAAGACTAATATTGATACGTGAGGTTTCATTCCTGTCATAGCTTTCTTAGCTAGTTGTTTTATAGTCTCAATTGTGTAATTGTTTTGTAGCATCTGTGCATTTTATACTTATGTGTTCTTTTATGATAGCAGTATCACTCTTTCATTTCCATCTTTAGAACTCCTGTGAATATTTCCTATAGGGCTTGTCTGGTGGAGACAAATTCCCTTAACATTTGCTTGTCTAATAAAGGGTTTATTTCTCCTTTGTTTATGAAGCTTAGTTTGGCAGGATATGAACTTACTGGCTGCCATTTTTTTTTCTTTAAGAAGGCAAAAACTGACTTCAGTCTCTTCTGGCTTGTAAGGTTTCTGCTGGGAAGTTTGCTGTTAGCCTGATGGGACTTCCTTTATAGGTAATTTGGGGCTTTTCTCTAGCTACCTTTGAGGGGTTTTTTTTTGTATTAACCTTGGGGATGGTTGTCTTGTATAGTATCTGTCAGGTATACTCTCAGTTTCTTATATCTGGTTCTTGACCTCTCTAGCAAGATTAGGGAAATTTTCCTGAATTATTTCCTCAAATATGTTTTCCAATTTGCTTGCTTCCCCCGCCCCCCCCCCAAAGGCTTTGTTCTTTTTGTTACTTGCATCTGGGTTAATTTGAAGGACGAGCCTTCAGGTTCTGAAATTCTTTCTTCTGCTTTGTCTAATCTATTATTAAAACTTCCAACTGTATTTTGAAATTCCTTTAGCAAAATTTTCAATTTCAGAAGTTCTATTTGTTTTTTTCTTAATATAACTATCTTGTCTTTCATATCCTGAATTATTTTTCTGGTGTCTTTGTATTGGATTTCAACTTTCTCTTGGATCTCATTGAATTTCATTGAAATCCATATTTTGAATACTTTATCATTTCAAACTTTTCAGTTTGGTTAGTATTCATTGCTAGAGAGTTGGTGCAATCCTTTGGAGGTGTCAGGACATCCTGACTTTTTATACTGCCAGAGTTCTTGCTGATTCCTTCTCATCTGAGGAGCTGCTGCTTCTCATTTTTTAGTTTGCTATCATTTGCATGGAATCTTTTAATTTTTTAACCCTTTTTTCCCTTGACGGTGCTGTATGTTGTGTATGATCTTTTGGTTTCATTTATTGGTGCTTTCAGGGGGCCAAGGCTCTATATGGGTACCTTGGTTGTGGATGGCCTCTGTGTGGTGACTTTCTTAATGCTGATTGTTGTAGCGATGTATTGAACATATGAGTGGTCACACTATTTCCTGTGGGGTTGAGAGTGCAGGTGCACAGGTCTCAGGAAACTTATCTCATAGACTAGCACTAAGCCCTTCTGGTAGCAGGTTTTTTATTTGGTGGTGCAGTTCAGGCTGTAGTCCAGTAGATGGAGATGACACTTAAGAGTAAGAGACAGCTCATGGCTCAGGCTGATGTCAAGTGGTAGCACCTGTGTTGACAGGAGGCGTGAGAGGGGTTAGGGGGCCAGTGGGGAACAGGAAGCAGTCTTGTTGGGGCCCGCTGAGATCTTGGAGGAAAGGTTGGGGAGGTGCACCAGGTCCTTATCCTGAGTCAGCAGGAATGCCATCTGCTTCCCTATCTTGACCCTGTTGCAGAGCTCATGACCTTAGTTCATAAATACTTTTGGTTCCTGGTTGCAGAGGAGCTGTGGGTCACCGAAACATCTTCTTGAAGGCTTGGAACAGAGCCTTTTCTGCCAGTTCAGGGTAGGCAACTCTAGTGATTTCTCTGTTCTCTGTTGCTGGGATGCTGCCATTCTGTGTAGGGAGGGCGAGTTAGGCCCCGCCATTCGAGTAAACCCCATGCAGCATGGGCTTAACTTTCAGTAGGGATGGAGCTGCAGTGAAAAGCTTAAAAAATGCTTTCACTGAATACATTCCCCAGCCCCCAGTGGGAAGAACCACGGCTGTGTCTGCAATAGTGTATGGCATTGGATGGGTGGAAGATGTCCCTCTCTCCATGTTAATTCCCTGCTGCTGGCACTGCCTCCTTCAGCAATCAGTGCTGCATCCACATTCCCTTTGTCCTAAGGGGACTTTGGCAGGCTGCACTCCCTTGTTGGTAGCCCATGCTGGGGGTTAGATCTCCAGGGGTCTCACAACTTCCTGGGGCCCATCAGTCTCCTGTGCTTGCCACAGCCAGAGTGGGTTGTAAGATATTTGTGAGGGTTCTGGTGGTGTGATGACTCAAGGGCAGAGAAACCCTGGGCAGGGCAGAGGTCCACTAGGTGTCCACACCAGTATTGCACCTGTCATCTCAGTTTGGGTCAGGGAGTACATGAATTCCTGCAGGAGCTAGTCAGCTGGTTCTCTATCCCTGGGCAATTCCCAAGTAACCACCAATAGCTTTGCCCTAGGTCATGAGGACAGAGTGGTTCCCAACAGTTTGGTGGTCAGCAGATCATCAGAGGGGTGAAGGGAGCAGAGTAAGCACCTCCTTTTTTTTTTTTTTTTTTTTTTTTTTTTTAAGATGGAGTTTTGCTGTTGTTGCCCAGGCTGGATTGCGATGGCATGATCTTGGCTCACTGCAACCTCCACCTCCTGGGTTTGAGCGATTCTTCTGCCTCAGTGTCTGAGTAGTTGGGATTATAGGCGCCTGCCACCACACCTGGCTAATTGTTTTGTATTTTTAGTAGAGATGGGGTTTCACCATGTTGGCCAGGCTGGTCTTGAACTCCTGTCCTCAAGAGATCCTCCCACCTTCTCCCCAAAGTGCTGTGATTACAAGTGTGAGCCACTGCACCCGGCCTCCCACCTCCTTTTTCTGCAGGGCTCCAAGTTTCTCTGGGGTTGATCTCTGCCAGATTCTTCCTCTTTGTCTTTTGTTTTGGGAATTTAATTGACTTACATGTAAAGTAATTATTGATGGGTAAGGGCTTACTATTGCTATTTCATTAATTTTTTTCTGGCTGTTCTACAGTTCTTTATTTCTTCTCTTACCCTTTTGTCTTCTTTGGTGACTTGATTTCTGTAGTGTTATGCTTTGATTTTTTTCTATTTCTCTTTTGTGTATCTCCTATAAGTTTTTTCCTTTCTGGTTACCATGGGACTCACATAAACATATTTCTAATAGTCTATTTTAAGACGATAACAACCTAACTATGCTTGCATACAAAACTACCCATTTACTCTGCCCTAATTATTTGTTATCAATGTCACAATTTACATCTTTTTAAATTGTGTATCCATTAACTGTTGTAGTTCTTAGTACTTTTGACTTTTAACGTTTATATTAGAGATAAAAGTGACTTACATACTTTACAATATTAGAAGATTCTGTATTTACTTATATATTTATCCTAACCAGTGAGTTTTATACTCCTGTGGTCTTTCATGTTGTTATTTAGTGTCTTTTTGTTTCAACTTGAATAACTTCGTGTAACGTTTTTCATAAGGTAAAACCTAGGGGTGATGAACTTCCTCAGCTTTTGTTTGGGAACTTTCTCTCTTGCCTTCATTTCTGAAGGACAGCTTTGCTGGGTATAGCCTTTTTGGTTAGTAGTCTTTTTATCTTTCAGCACTTTAAATATATAGTGATCCCCCAGTATCTGTGGGATTATTGATTCCAGGAAACTCCACAGATAATATAATCCACAAATTCTAAAGTCTGTTGTATAAAATAATGTATTTGCATATAGACCATGTACATCTTCCTGTATACTTTACATCAGCTGTAGATTACTCATAATACCCAATAAAATATCTAAAAAATTTTAGAACAGAAATATTTGTTCTAACTATATCACACTTTTTATTTAAATTTTTAATTGTTAGATTGTTTTTTGTTTTGCTCTGCAGTTGCTTGAATCTCCAGATGCAGAACATGTGGCTATGAAGGGCTGACTATATATCATCTCACTCTCTTGGCCTGCATTGTTTCTGATGAGAAATCTACCAGTAGTCTTATGGAGTTCCTTTGCCTATAATGAGTCACTTTTCTCTTGCTGGTTTGAAAATTCTCTAGTTGTCTTTGATTTTTGACATTTTGACTATAATGTCTTGTTCTAGACCTTTTTGGATTTATTCTGTTTGGGTTTCATGAATCTGGATGTTCATTTCCATGCCCAGATTTGGGAATTATTGAGTCATTATTTTTTTAATTAGGGTTTTTACCACTTTCTCTTTCTCTTCTCCTCTGGGCCTTCCATAATGTATATATTGGTTTGCTGGAGTACCATGATTCCCTTAAGATTTCTTCATTTCTCTTCATTATTTTTTCATTTTGCTGTTCTGGCTGTGTAATTTCAAATTGCCCATCCTCGAGTTTTCAAATTCTGTCTTCTGCTTGATAAAAGTTTGCTGTTGAACCTCTCTTGTGATTTTTCAAATCTAGCTATTCTTTAATAAAATCCAATTTTCTAGTATTTTTAAAATTTAAATTATATTTATTTTATTTTATGTTATTTTTGAGATGAGGTCTTGCTGTGTTTGTTGCCCAGAGCTAGAGTGCAGTGGTGTGATCATAGCTCATTGCAGGTTCAAACTCCGGGGCTCAAGCAGTCCTCCTGCCTTGGTCTTCTGAGTAGCTGGGACTACAGGCATACACTATCATGCCTGTCTATCAAAAAAAATTTTTTTAGACAAGGGTTCTTGCTGTATTACCCAGGCTGGTCTTAAAATCCTGGCTTCACGCAGTCTTCCCACTTCAGCCTGTTGAGTAGCTGGGATTACAGGTGTGAGCCACTGTGCCTGGCTGAAAAAAAAAATTACATCTTTCTCTTTGTTAATATTCTCAGTTTGTCCATGTTTTATTTTTTGATTTAGTTTAGTTGTCTATCAACATTCTCTTTTATCTCACTGACCTTCTTTAGGATGATTAATCTGAATTATTTTCAAGTACTTCATAAATTCCCATTTATTTTGGGTCAGTTAGTAGAGATATATTTTCTTGCTGTTTTTCAATGTTTTCTTGATTCTTCATGTTTCTTATATGATTGTATTCATGCCTGCACATTTGATGAAACAACACTTTTTCCCTGTGTTGCAGAGCAGTGTAAGCTGTAGAGAGGCCCCCTCCCTTCTTCTCTTGTTCCTGGCTGGTGGAGTCATCTAGCTGTCCCAGGAATCTAGATTCTACTGTTTTTAATGCTAAGTATGAGACAAGATAGAAATCAGGCCCTTGGAAATGCACTGAAAGTTTGGGGACAAGGCTCAGTTTGCTTTTCTCACTCCCTCCTGAAGATAAAGCCTTAGTTCTCTGACTTTTACCCATCTTGCTGAGCAGTGCTAGTGTAAAAGGATACCTGCCCCCTCTCTTTTGCTCCTAGTTGTCTCAGGCTCACAGGCTGTACTAGTCTTTCAGTGCTTCAAATGTGAGATGACAGAAATTGGCCCTTGGGGAGTACACTGAAATGGCAGTAGGCCAGGCAGCTGGCACACTCTTCATTGTGTCCACTCATGGGAGAAGTCATGGGCTGAGGTGATCCTCTGGCTCTAAACTAAGCCAGTTTGGGGGAGGGACTGATGTGGGAAAATTAAGTTTGCTTTTTGGATTAGGCCCTTCTTGCATTGCTATAAAGAAATACCTGAAATTAGGTAATTGATAAAGAAAAGTGGATTAATTGGCTCATGGTTCTGCAGGCTATACTAGAAGCTGCTGGCATCTACTTGGCTTCTAGGGAGGCCTCAGGGAGTTTTACTAATGGTGAAGTTAAAGTGGGAGCTTGCATGTCACATGACAAAAGCAGGAGCAAGAAATGGAGTGGAGGGTGGTAGGTGCCACACTTTACAGCAGCCAGTTCTTGGGGGAATACACTCACTATTACAAGGACACCACAAAGCCATAAGACATCCAGTCCTGTGACTCAAACACCTCCTAACAGGCTCCACCCCCAACACTGGGGATTACATTTTAACATGAATTGCAGGCAGGGACAAATGTCCAAACTATATCACTCTTCTTCCTATGTTGGTTGCAAGTTTTCTCTGATTTGTTCTTGTGTAGAGTAACACAATTTTTTAACTGGATTACAAGTTTCTCACAAAGGTATTTCAGTCCAAATATTATTTTTGTGTTTCTGAGGGTAAACCAACACCAGAGTTCCGGCTCTGCCATCTTGATGTCATCTCCACACATCTACTTTTTTTCTCCCAGAATGTCTGTCTCCCCTGCCTGCAATATAGCAAACTTCTTCCTTTGGGGAATTGTTCATTTCTGTGTACTCCAATCGTGGGTTGTAATGAGGGCTGCTAATTACCTGTCACTCTCCTTCTGGCTTCAGGGAAGGGTGTGTGACTTAGACCTGGCCAAACGGGTCATCTCATTTGGTCCAGTTATGGTTATGTGACTCAAGCAGTGACAATGTGTTCATTTCTGGATTTCTAAATGGTAATTGTGAGAATTCTTCTCAGATTGCTAGGGAATATGAATCCAAAGCTGATTGAAAGTTGTCAAGTTTAATTAATGAATATCCGACTGTAGGGAGTATGGTTGGGCAGACATTGAAATAGATGTAATTTAGAGAAATGACAAGCTACCAACATTGAAAATTCTTAATCAGAAACGTATTTCTCCATTTATTCAGAAGTTGTATTAGTTTGTTCTCACATTGCTATAAAGAACTACCTGAGACTGGGTAATTTATAAAGAAAGGAGGTTTAATTGACTCACAGTTCCACAGGCTTAACAGGAAGCATGACTAGGAGGCCTCAAGAAACTTATAATCATGGCAGAAGGCAAAGGGGAAGCAAGCACTTTCTTCACTTGGTGGCAGGAGACAGAAAACAAAGGGGGAAGTGCCACACACTGTTAAACCATTGATCTTGTGAGAACTCACTATCATGAGAACAGCAAGGGAGGAATCCACCCTATGATCCAGTCACCTCCGACCAAGCCCCTCCTCCAACATGAGATTTGGATGGGGACACAAATCCAAACCATATTATTTCACCCCTGGCCTCTCCCAAATCTCATGTCATTCTCACATTGTAAAAATACAATTATTCCTTCTTAAAAGTCTCCCAGCCTTAACTCATTTCAGCATTAACTCAAAAGTCCACAGTCCAAAGTCTCATCTGAGACAAGGTAAATTCTTTCCATTTATAAGCCTGTAAAATTAGAAACAAGTTAGTTACTTCCAAGATACAATGGAGATACATGCTCCCATTCAAAATGGGAGAAATTGGCCAACACAAAGTGGCTACAGGCCCCATGCAAGTCTGAAACCCAACAGGGCAGTCATTAGATCTTAAAACTCCAAAATAATCTCTTTTGACATGTCTCACATTCAGGGCATGCTGATGCAAGGGATGGGCTCCCAAGGCCTTGGGCAGGTCTTCCCTATGGCTCTGCAGGGTACAGCCCTCCTCCCAGCTGCTTTTGTGGGCTGGCATTGGGTGCCTGTGGCTTCTCCATGTGCACAGTTCAAGCTGTCCATGGATCTGCCATTCTGGGGTCTGGAGGATGGTGGCCCTCTTCTCACAGTTCCACTAGGCAGTGCCCCAGTGGGGACTCTGTATGGGGGTTCCAATCCCACATTTCCCCTTTGCATTGTCCTAGTAGAGCTTCTCCATGAGGGCTCTGCCCCTGCTGCAGACTTCTGCCTGGACATCCAGGCATTTCCATACATCCTCTGAAATCTAGGCAGAGGTTTTCAACCTCAACTCTTGCCTTCTGCATCCTGCAGGCCCAACACTATGTGGAAGCCACCAAAGCTTGGGGCTTGCACTCTGAAGCCATGGCCCGAGCTGTACCTTGGCCCCTTTTAGCCATGGCTAGAGCTGGAATGGCTGGGATGCAGGATGCTGTGTCCCAAGGCTGCACAGAGCAGTTGGGCCCTGGGCCTTGCCCACAAAACAATTTTTCTCTTCTAGGCCTCCAGACCTGTGATGGGAGTGACTGCCAGGGAGGTCTCTGAAATGTCCCGCAGACATTTTCCCCATTGTCTTGGCTATTAACATTCAGCTCCTCTTTACTTATGCAAATTTCTGCCACAGGCTTGAATTTCTCCCCAGGAAATGTTTTTATTTTCTACTGTATGGTCAGGCTACAAATTTTCTAAACGTTTATGCTGTGCTTCTCTTTCAAATATAAGTTCCAATTTCAGACCATCTCTTTCTTCATGAATATGTGCATACACTTTTAGAAACAGCCAGGTCAAATCTTGAATGCGTTGCTGCTTAGAAATTTATTCCACCAGATACCCCAAATCATCTCTCTCAAGTTCAAAGTTACATAGATCTCTAGGGCAGGGGCAAAATACCACCAGTATCTATGCTAAAGCATAGCAAGAGTGACCTTTACTCTAGTTCCCAATAAATTCCTCATCTCCATCTGAGACCACCTCAGCCTGGTGATTGTTCATATCACTATAGGCATTTAAATTTTGGTAAAAACCATTCAATAAGTTTCTAGGAAGTTCCAAACTTTCCCATATCTTCCTGTCTTCTTCTGAGCCCTCCAAACTGTTCCAGCCTCTGAATGTTACCTAGTTCTAAAGTCACTTCCACATTCTCAGGTATCTTTATAGCAGAGCCCCACTCCTGGTACCAATTTTCTGTATTAGTCCATTCTCACCCTGCTATAAAGAACTACCTGAGACTGGGTAATTTATAAAGAAAAGAGGTTTAACTGACTCACAGTTCTGCAGGCTTAACAAGAAGCATGACTGGGAGGCCTCAGGAAACTTACAATTGCAGTGGAAGGTGAAGGGGAAGCAAGCGCTTTCTTTACATGGTGGTAGGAGAGAGAGAGTGAAGGGGAAAGTGCCACACACACTTAAACCATCAGATCTCCTGAGAATCACTGTCATGAGAACAGCAAGAGGGAAATCCACTCCATGATCCAATCATCTCCCACCAGGTCCTTCCTCCAATTCAACATGAGATTTCGGTGAGGACACAAATCTAAACCGTATAAGAAGTTTTCTGATTTTTGGAAAAATTTTATAATTTTTTTATGCATGAGTCACATTTCTTTTCAGGTTTACTCATAGGTATTTTATAATTTTAGTTGATACTGTAAATAAGATCTTCCTCCCCACCCCCATTACATTTTCTAAGTGGTTTTTGGTATGTTACCGGAAAGCTGCTGGTTTTGGATTGTTTATTAGCATCTTTATTCAGCCATGTGCCTGGACCATTATAAAATCTTTTTTGATTGAGCCTTTTTTGTATTATAGGTAGACTATCAGAAAGTTCATAGTGATAGTTGAATGTTTTTATTTCTATTTCCTTTCTTTTTGTTTTAGTAATACATTTTAAGATTGCTGTTAAAATATTGACAAACAGTTATTCCAGGCAACATCTTTACCTCATTCATGAATGTCTTTTAATACCCAGATTATTTTCTATGAATATTTTTTATTCACAGCCGGCTAATAAATTTTATATTGGATGAGTACTGAGTTGGATGAACACATATTTTGAGAATGCTTTAGATTTTCCTAAATTTTCTCCCCTTTATTCTTAATGTAGTGAATTAGGTTAATGGGTGACACAATAACATAATAATTATTATTAACACAGATAAATAATAGAATAACCTCCCTATCTTGGTCATAGGCTAGTCATTTAAATACATTCCTTTATTCAAATGGATTTACTTTATGGATCATCCCTCCCTTGCTTTCTTCTTTCCTTTCTTTATCTTTACCTCTCTCCAGGTTTCCTTCTCTCCATCTACACAGGTCAAAGGAGCAGCAAGAATAAAGACCCTGAGGTGGGTGTATGCCTTGGTCTGTTAGTGTATCAGCAAGGAGACCAGCTGAAATGAACAAAGGGAAGAATAAATAGGAGATGAATTAGGTAAAAAAGGAGAGAGCGATAGTGATGGCAGGAGGTATATTGGGTACAACCTTGTAAAGCCTTGTACAGACTTTTACTATGAATAAGATGGGAAACCACTGGAGCATTCTGAGCAAAGTAATTATGTGATATGACTTATATTAAAACAATTTCCCTGATATATGAGAATTGAGTGTCGAGTATAAGAATGGATGCAGGAGACATGTTAGGAGGCTAAGGCAATAATCAAGGTGGGAGACAATGGTGAATTTGACCAGGGTGATAATGGTGGGGATGGTGAGAAGTGATCAGATTTTAAAGGTCAAAACAATAGGATTTGCTGACAGATTGGTTGTGGGGTATGATGGAAAAAAAAAGGAATTAAGGATGACTGTAAGTTTTTGTTTTTCTAGGCAACTTGAAGGATAGAATTGGGATTAACTGAGATGGGGAAGGCTGTGTGTTCAGCAGTTTTAGGGAGGAGGTGGTGGAAGGAGGGAGCTAAAGAATTCAGTTTGGGCCGGGCGCGGTGGCTCACGCCTGTAATCCCAGCACTTTGGGAGGCCGAGGCGGGCGGATCACGAGGTCAGGAGATCGAGACCATCCTGGCTAACACGGTGAAACCCCGTCTCTACTAAAAATGCAAAAAAAAATTAGCCGGGCGAGGCGGCGGGCGCCTGTAGTCCCAGCTACTCGGGAGGCTGAGGCAGGAGAATGGCGTGAACCCGGGAGGCGGAGCTTGCAGTGAGCCGAGATTGCGCCATTGCACTCCAGCCTGGGCGACTAAGCGAGACTCTGTCTCAAAAAAAAAAAAAAAAAAAAAAGAATTCAGTTTGAACATACTTATTTTCAGATGCCAATTAGACATTTCAAGTGATGATGCCATGTAGGCAGTTAGAAGCGTGAATTTAGGTTTTACAGAAGTCCCAGGCTGGAGATACACATTTTGTCATCATAGAATGTATATGGTCTTTAATACCATGAGATGAATGAGATCATCAATAGAGTGAGTATAGGGAGAGTTAAAAAGATGTCCAAGGACTGAGCACTGGAAGGAACTCTAACAACACTTAGTGTTGGGGAAGATAGGGAAGATATAAAATAATAGCAATTGAATATGAGAAGTAGCAGCTACTGAAGTGATCCCATGGAAACCAAATGAAAGAAATTAAAAGAGGAGGAAGTCATCAACTCTGTCAAATGCTGATGATAGTTTTTTTGTTTGTTTGTTTGGCAAATGTTTTTCCTTTTGCCTGAAATTTGTGTATTCTGCCTCCCCAATTTATTTATATATTTTATTTATTTTTACTTCATTTTCATGTCTCCCCTCCAATAACTTGTACTTCCAAGAGCACTGTGCACACCCATGTTATAGCATTTACTCCACTCCACTGTAGTTCTGTACTTTCTTATCTGTTTCTCCCAGCTGGACAATGAGCAACTCTGAGGGCAGGAGAGTCTCTACAACTCTGAACACTGTACTTGGCACTACATACACACACACATTCATACATGACACACAGATATGTTTGAAAAGTAATTCACCAGCATCATTATCCAGACATCTAATTGGCAGTTAAAGACAGCTAGAATCTCTAAGGTTCCTTTCTTAGTAGCCAGGGTAGTAAATATCAAGTCTGATCTATTTATGTTTTCTTACCAGATTCCTTTTTGAAACTACTTCACTGGGCTTTCTACAAAATCCTTGTATTTGACTATAAGACTTTCTATATCTCTTTATAATTTTTGTTCCTTTCTAATTTTTGTCCCTTTATGGGATAAATTTATTATCCTTATTCTTTGCTATGATTGCTTCTACCATTTCTCCTTCAGATTTTACAAAGGGAGTCTGTACAATATTCTGTCTCTGTGATTGTGCCACATACTTGTTACCTTATATCTGGTTAAAGGGTGTATCCACAGAGCTAATAAGATAAAAATAATGGAACACATTCCAGGATTTCCTACAGAGTGCAATCCTACCCTAAATGGAAAGAAATGAGTACTTTTTTAAGGACAACATGTTTAATTTAAAAAATTCAGTGCCTGTTTGTCTTTCAATTAAATATAAGGAACCAAGAAAATCTGCCTTTGATCATATCTTTTTAATCAAGGATGTCCAATCTTTTGGCTTCCCTGGGTCACACTAGAAGAAAAATTGTCTTGGGCCACACATAAAATATACTAACAATAGCTGATGAGCTTTAAAAAAATTGCAAAAAAAAAAAAATCATGTTTTAAGAAAGTTTATGAATTTGTGTTGAGCTGCATTCAAAGCCATTCTGACCCACATGCAGCCCATAGGCCATGGGTTGGACAAGCTTGTCTTAATTAATGAACTGGAGGTCACTGGACAGTGATCATGTACTATCTTCTCTTTCCAAAAATGTTTTCTCTGAATCAGTGAATATTTTGTAATACTTCTATTTCCTGTTTAAATCCTAATGATATTTTCTTGAGTAAACTTTGTTGAAAACAGTACTCTGATAATGAGATAATGAGGCATGAGACAATGAGGCAAGGCAAAAGAGTGTGAGAAGAATTACTGTGCAAAGAATTGTTAATAGTTGGGGAAGGAGACTACCCCCTGGAGCTGAGCCACTGTTTGAGCTTCCTCCATAGCCGTAACCTCACAGTAGGGAGGGCCCACCCATATAAACTGTGGCAGTCTTATGACATTTCTCCAATTTGCAGTCATATATAGAATAATTGACATAGCTCCATCTCATATATATCTTTTCTAGGCCACACAAAGTACCATCTTTTACTTGCCCAATATCAACTGTATCCCTTCCAAAGTAATAGTTCCCCAACATCTGGGACCATTAACTGATTTTTAAATCATAGCATGATGTTGTTTTACATTGGAAATTGTTTATATATTTTCACAGTGGACTCTCACATGAATTATTTGAAGAAGGGCATCTTTTGTATATTAAACCTTCCATGCCACAGGAACTGAAATGATCTCCTTGTATATTAATTTTTTATAACAGCTCAGAGAGGCACTCACTCCTTGCTGTCTGGCCAAAAATATATCTACATTTTTTATTGTGACTGTTGCATATTTTGTGATAGGAGTAGACACTGTAGACCACAAAGTGTCCTATCTGATACATAAGGATCCTCAGGGCACCACCTTGCACTTTCATAGCACCGTTCAAGAAGGTCACACGCACTGATGTGTGCTCTACACAGCTTTCCCAGAGAAGTAAATTTACATTTCACACCACAAGGCCCAAAAATCACAATCTGCCCAAGATTTTAATTTACAATTAGAGTCATGGCAAGGATCCTTTCTGCATTGAAGTTCTGACTCATAGTCATACCCTTCTTCACCTTCCAGTATCTTGGTACCACATTGTTCCAGTGGGTTAACATTTCAAGAAGACAGTGTGTTTATCAGACTCCTCTGTGGTTCATGAGGTTAACCACAATGCCGAAAATGCTGGTATTTGTATTATAGGCATTCATGATGCAATGCTTTTTCCTGCATAAGCAGAATTCCTCAGTGTGAGACATACCAAAATTATGGCCCAGTGGGTGAGCAGTGGCTACTGCAAAATGAAAGAAATCTCTCTTTATACAAACTACTGACCCAAAATGAGGGGAGCATATTCCTGAATCCAAGCCAATCCAAAGATTAAAAATTATTGCCCACAGAGAGTCCAAGAATCACATGGCAAATGAGGATAAAGGTGAACACTGCTGTATTCACTGAAACTGTCAAGAAGTTGATTTGTGTCTTGTTCAACATTGATAAGATTCTCATTTCCAAATCTCGGTCTCAAAGAAACCTGAAGGCCTAACTGTATTGAAGTAGAATCTACTAAATTGATCACATTTATCTTCTGTTGACTTTGAGTAGTTGAAACTGTAGTTACCCACCACTACAACTCCACAAAGGGCCAGCAGTGAGTCCACCAGCCAACAGAATGTTGTGGTGGTTTTGAATTCTCTATCTCAAACCGCAGCTTCTGATACTCTACACAGTTGTCCCTTGGTGTACCACAGAGATTGGTTCCTGAACTCCAACGTATACCTAAATCCATGCATACTTCAGTCCTGTAGTTAACCCTGCAGAACCTGTGTATATGAAAAGTCGGTTTTCCATATATGTGGGTTTCACATTCTGTGAATACTGTATTTTCTGCATCTGCGTTTGCGGAGGGCCGACTGTATTTATTGAAAAAATCGCGCATGAGTGGGGCTGCACATTTCAGACTCACGTTGTTCAAAGCTCAGCTGTATTTCCTCTTTTGTTAAGCCACATTTCAAGGCGACAATTGAATCCTATCTTATCTGGTGTTCGTATGTGGTAAAATGCCTTATGGGCTTGGTTTTGTAAGTTTGCTTGGTTATCTGTATCTGTACATCCCTCCAAAGTTTTCCAAAGGGGTACTGAGGACTCCCAGAGACTCGGGGCTGGGGGCTCCATATAACCATGATAGCAGCAGTCATCTTGGACAAAGGGCTGATCCTCGTGGGGAGCGCACTGCTCCATGCAGGTGAACACTAGGAGGTGCCTGGAAAGGAAGGGCCTCTTAGGCCCTAAACAAATGACGTAGTATGGCGCCGCAGGTGCAGGCCGTTAAGACAGCCCTCAGACTTGTTGAAGGCCCCACTTCGCAGGGGGAAATTCTGGGGAATTACCACTTGGGCAGGGCAGAGCGCCAGTAGGGCCTGGTTTGTGAGCCGCTGGCAGGGGCCAGGAGGATCACCCGAACAGCAGGAGAGCGTCCTGCTGCAGGCTTCCGGCTGCACCTGTTTCAGGCAGCTGCCTTCTGGAAAGACTTGGTTGGTGACCGCTAGGAAAGTGGGGTTGGAGATGAGTCGGAAAATGCTCTTCGGAGGAGGGAGCCCTGCCTCCTGGGTTTGTTGGCCGCCACCCTATCCAGGGAGAGGTTTCTCGTCCTTAGTCTGTTAAAAGGAACTGTCGCAGGTAAGGCTGGGATTCTAGGGATAGGAAGCTGGCAGGAGAGAGGTTTAACGGAAAAAGTAGATGGTGAAAACAAGAGGGGATTGAACCAGAAACTAAGTGGTTTGGAAGGGAGACGTAAGAGGGTGCAGAGGGATGAGTAGAGACAGCAGAAAAAGTTGCACTGGGGTGATGGAAATTAAAGTAAATTCAGAAGAGAAAAACTTAGGGAATCTTGGCCACACTGTAAGAGGCTATGGAAAATTAGAGCAAAGGCACCCCTTAATGTCTGTCGTGAAAAAAAGAAGGTAAAACTAAATTTTAGGTTTGCTAAATCTAGCTGCTGGCTGTCCCTAAAAGGGATTTAATGCAAGAGTTTCCCAAAAAAGACTAAGAGGGTGTTGGTATATTTTTACCAAATTCCTGCAGTAAATAGTGTATGTGTTATAGAAAATTCTCTAAACAGTGTGATTTTTCACCTTTTTTAAAATTACAGTTAAAATTGTATGTATTTAAGGTATACAACTTGATGATTTGATATACACTTGCTTTGTGAAGTAATCACCACAATCAAGCTAATTAATGTATCGTCATCTCACACAGTTATCATTTTATTTCTTTTCTTTTTTTGTGGTGAGAACACATAAGATCTATGCACTTAGTACATTTCAAGTCTAAAATACAGTACTGTTAACGATAGTCACATTGTTTGTTGTACATTGGATTTCCAGAACGTATTCACTTTCATTACTGAAACTGAGGCAGGAAAGTAGAGTCTGGAGGCTGGGAACATAAGGGCAATTCATACTTCAGCTATAACAGGAAAATATTCTCTCCATAGAGCGTATGTCGTAAATGACTTTGTAACTTTACTTCATCCACTCCATTTACATAGGGCATACCCAAAGCAACCAGTGGAATACTCTAGGGGGTATTTAAACTCCTAAAAATTCTGTCATGGGGCCTTTGAGCCCCCAAGCTCGGGCCCTCTGCCACACTGTGGAGTGTACTTTCATTTTCAATAAATCCCTTTATTCCTTCCTTGCTCTGTTTGTACGTTTTTTCAAATTTGTTCAAGATGCCAAGAACCTGGACACCCTCAACTGTTAACAAACTTTGTACTCCATGACAAATGTCTTCCCATTTCCTCCTACCCCTAGCTCCTAGCAGCCACTATTCTATTCTCTGCTTCTGTGAGTCTGTTTTAGATTCCACTTGTAAGAGATCAAGCAGTATTCGTTTTTCTGCATCTGGCTTTTTTCATTTAGCATGATGTCCTCCAGGTTTATCTATGTTGTTGTAAATGGCGGGATTTTCTTCTTTGTTAAGGCTGAATAATATTCCCGTGTGTGTGTGTGTGTGTGTGTGTGTGTGTGTGTGTATCACAATTTATCCATTCATCTGTCGACATTTAGATTGTTTCCATATCTTAGCTATTGTGAATAATGCTGCAGTGAACATGAGAGTGCAGTTATCTCTTTGAGATCCTGATTTCAGTTCCTTTGGATATATATTTATAAGTGGAGTTGTTAATTGTTCTAGTTAGTAGATAGTTCTATTTTTAATTTTTAAGGAATCTCCATACTCTTTTCCATAATGGCTATGCCAATTTACATTCCCACCAACAGCGTACAAGGGCTCCATTTCTCCACATTCACACCAACACTTGTTATCTTTTATTTTCCTGATAGCAGCCATTCTAAAAGGTATTTTATTTTATTTGTGGCTATTGTAAATGGGATTACTTTTTTATTTCATTTTCAGATTGTTCACTGTTAGCATATAGAAATGCTACCAATTTTTGTACCCTGCAATTTTACTAAATTTATCAGTTCTAATAGTTTTTTGGTGGAGTCTTTAGGTTTTCCGAATATAAGACAATATCATCAGTGAACAGTAATCATTTGACTTCTCCCTTTCCAGTTCGGATGCCCTTTACTTCTTTCTCTTGTCTGATAGCTCTAGCTAGGACTTCCAATACAATGTTGAATAACAGTGCTGACAGTGGGCATCCTTGTCGTTTTCCAGACCTTCAAGGAAAGGCTTTTAGTTTTTCCCCATTCATGATGCTAGCTATGGGTCTGTCATGTATGGTTTTTATTATGTTGAGGTATGTTCCTTCTATACCAGTTTCTTTTTTTATCCTGAAGGGATGTTGAATTTCATCAAATGCCTTTTCAACATCAGTTGAAATGATCACATGGTGTTTGCCCTTCATTCTGTTGATATGATGTACCACATTAATTGATTTGCATATGTTGAACCATCCTTACATCCCTGTGATAAATCCTGCTTGGTCATGATGAATGATCTTTTTAATATGCTTTTGAATTTGGTTTGCTAGGTTTTTTTTTTTTAGGATTTTTGCATTAATATTGACTAGTGTTATTGACCTGTGATTCTCTTTTTCTTGATGTGTCTTTGGTTTTGGTATCTGGGTAATACTGGCCTTGTAGAATGAGTTTAGGAGTATCCCTTTCTCTACTTTTTGGAAATATTTGAGCAGGTTTGGTATTAGCTCTTTAAAGTTAGAGCAGAATTCAGCAATGAAGCCATCACATCCCAGATTTTTCTTTGCTGGGTGACTTTTCATTATGGCTTCTATCTCGTTATTTTTTATTGGTCTGTTCAGGCTTTGGGTTTCTTCATAGTTCAATCTTGTAGGTTGTATGTGTCTAGGAATTTATACATTTCTTCTAGATTTTCCAATTTATTGGCATATAGTTGCTCATAGTAGCGACTAATGATGCTTTGAATTTCTGTGACATCAGTTGTGATGTCTCCTTTTTCATCTCTGGTTTTATTGATTTGGGTCTTCTGTCTTTTTTCCTTAGTCTTGCTGAAGGTTTGTCAATTTTGCTTAACTTTTCAAAAAACCAGTTTTTTGTTTTTTGGGTTTTTTTTTTTTTTTGTATTCATTTCAATGTCTTGAAATGTTGATCTTTTGTATTTTCTTCATTTCAGTTTCATTTAACTTTGCTCTGATCTTTATTATTTTTTCTTTTACTAATTTGAGGTTTGGTTTGCTCTTGCTTTTCTAGTTCTTTAAGATGCATTGTTAGGTTGTTTATTTGAAGATTTTCCTTTTTTTGATGTAGGTGCTGTGAAAGGAAAGTATCTTGGACCCCCAAAATCACTAAGCTAAAGGGAAAATTCAAACCCAGATCTGCTCAGGGCAAACCTGCTTTCCATTCTATTCAAAGTCATCCCTCTGCTCACTAGATAGATGCATATTCTGATTGCCTCCTTTAGAAAGGCTTATCAGAAACTCAAAAGAATGCAACCATTTGTCTCTCACCTATCTGTGACCTGGAAGTCCCCTCTTTGCTTTGAGTTGTCCCCGCCTTTCTGGATGGAATCAATGTACTTCTTACATATATTGATTGATGTCTCGTGTCTCCCTAAAATGTATAAAACCAAGCTGTGCCCCGAACAACTTGGGCACATGTCATCAGGACTTCCTGACACTGTGTCATGGGTGCACATCCTCAAACTTGAGAAAATAAACTTTCTAAATTAACTGAGACCTGTCTCAAATTTTGGGAGTTCACAGTGGTTATACCTGTAAGGTTCTTTCTTAGTATGGCTTTTGCTGTGTCTCATAGGTTTTTTTATGTTGTGTTTCCATTACCATTTGCTTC
Source organism: Macaca fascicularis (assembly GCF_037993035.2). Classification (NCBI taxonomy): domain Eukaryota; kingdom Metazoa; phylum Chordata; class Mammalia; order Primates; family Cercopithecidae; genus Macaca; species Macaca fascicularis. The sequence continues at coordinate 138,429,282 of NC_088381.1, read as the reverse complement.
ACGAAATGTTTCAATTTTCTTCTTAATTTCTTCATTGATCCATTGGTCATTCAGGAGCTTATTGTTGAATTTCCACACGTTTCTACAGTTTCCAAAATTCCATTTATTATTGATTTCTAGTTGTGTTTCATTGTTGTCAGAGGAGATATTTGATGTTATTTCAGTTTTTTGAATGTTTTCAGACTTGTTTTGTGGTCTTGTCCTTGAAAATGATCCATATGCTGAGGCAAAGAAGGTATATTCTGTAGCCATTAGATGAAATGTTCTGTAAATATCTTATGGGTCCATTTGTTCCATACTGCAGATTAAGTCTGACATTTCTTTGTTTATTTTCTGCCTGGGAGATCTATCCAATGCTGAAAGTGGGGTGTTGAGGTCTCCAGCTATTGTTGTATTGGAGTCTCTCCCTTGCTTTAGCTCTAATAATATTCGCTTTATATATCTGGATGCTGCAGTGTTAGGTACATATATATTTACAATTGTCATATCCTCTTGATGAATTGACCCCTTTATCATTATATAATGACCTTCTTTGTCTCTTCTTTTTTTCTTGAAATCTATTTTGTCTGATATATGTATAGTGACTCTTGCTCTTTTTCGGTTTCCATTGGCATTGGATATCTTTTCCCATTCCTTTATTTTCAGTCTCTCTGTGTCTTTATAGGTGAAGTACATTTCTTGTAGGCAACAGATTATTGATGCTCCCTCTTTGGGCAGGTGTCAGGTGAGCACAGCCTGGTTCTGCTTTCTGCTGTGACGGCAAAGCACTGAGTTCAATGCAAAACCTCACAATCTCTGCACTGCCCCTCTCCCAATTGCACAGATTCTCTGTGCCAGGTGGGATAGGGGAGAGGTCATGTCAACAATTCAAGACTGTCTTTCCTACCCTCTTCAGCAATAAGAAGTCAAAACTGGGCTCTGTGAATGCTAACCTGATTTTTGGTTCCTATGAAGGTGCTGCCTTTCTGTAGATAGTTGTCAAACTTGGTGTTTCTTCAGTGGGGATGATTGGTGGAGTTTTCTATTCAGCCGTGTTTTTCTACCCAAAAATCTTTTCATTGTATCTTTAAAGGTATTTTTCTCATGTTGCTGAAATTTTCAAATTTATTGCCATAAAGTTGTTCCTTAGTACCTTCTCATTGTTTTGAAAATGTGTATAGGAATTAATACCTACAATTTGTGTTTTCCCTATTAATATTGATCAATATTGCTAGATATTCATAAATTTTATTATTCCTTTCAAGAACCAGCTTTTGTCTTTGATTTTTAAATTTTTAAAAAACATTTTAAACATCTATTAATGTTGAAAATTTATTTTTAATTGATACATAATGATTATACATATTTATGGGATATAGTGTGATGTTTGATATATGTTTATAGTGTATAATAATGAAATTAGTATAATTAGCATATCTATCACCTTAGACATTTATCATTTCTTTGCGATGAGAATATTCAATATTTCTAGCTATTTTGAAATACACAATATATTATTGTTAACCCTACTGTATAATGAATTATTTTGTACTTTCATTCTTAGTTTTTATTTTATTCTGTTAAAGGTTTAATTAGGTATTTTTCTCTGTTATTTTAAAAAATCACTTTTTATATAAAATATTTTCAGTCTTTCTCCTTTCTCATATATGGGCTGAAAGCCAGAAATTTCCATGTAAGCATTGCTTTAGCTGCATCCTACAAGTTTAATATGTAGTATTTTCCTTACTAGTTGTAAATTTGCTATTATGCATTTTGAACATATTTGGACCGTGGTCATTTAGAAGGATGTTCTTTAATTTTGAGGCATATAATTATTTTCTAGCTGTAAGAGTTAAAAAAAGAGGAAAGAAACATGAACTGTGGCTCAACAGTCAAAGACAAGTTTATTTTGGAGAATAAACCTGACAGGGGCTTCTGGCCGATTTTGGTCAGGAGTGCTCTCTCTTATAGATTAAGGGTTTTTATTGGTTTTAGGATGAGAGAGCTTATCACAGGCTTGGACTGTTTCTGTGTTGGGGAGAAGTTTCTGGCGGGGTTGGAATGTCTGTGGTTGGAAGGGAGGTTATTTGGGGCTTACATCTCTCTGGCTCGAGGGGAAGTTACCTCGGGGCTGGCATGTCTCTGGTTGGGGAGGGGTTTATCTTATGGTTGGAATGTTTCTGGTTGGAGATGTGATTTGTGGTTTATGATCATGCTGACTTTAGCCATTAGGCTGATGCCCTTTGGATTTAGGCAGTTTTTTATCAAGGTGAACCTTAAAATGGCAGTGCTTATCCAAGATGGTGATGCTCCTGCTCTGTCAATTCAGACCCTATAGTTATAAAAAGGATGAGGGGTGACGTGTTCTTTCTGGCTACTTCCTGTGGACAAGGGGTTGGAGAGTTTTCTGGTCTCAGAGTGATTGTAGGAGTAATGCCATCTCTAGATGTTTTTGAGTAGTTGTCTGTGAAATGGCCATGATTCTGTCAGTTAAAAATCTTTGAAAAAGGTTTAGTAGGCAGGGTAAGAACATTAGTCCTAGGCATATTATTAGGAGAGGGCCCAGGAATGGGATGATCCATGCTATTATTTTGTTCCCAAACCAAGAATCTATTTGGTTGTTTTGGTATTCCTTTAGCTTTTTAGCCCTTTCTTTAAATTATATAGCAGTGTTTCTTACTAGGCCTGACTGGTTGAGATAGAAACATTCCTCACCCAATAAGAGGCAGAGATGCATGTTTGGAAAGGCCCATGTGTTATTTTCTATTAGTAATTGTTATTCCTGCTGTGAGGATAATAATTTAGCAAAATGCTACAGTAATTGAGATTCTGTCTGCTATTCTACCCTAAGGGTGCTACAGTATATAGTCCTACTGCAAATAATAGAGTGGGTAAAGCTTTCCCCACAGGGTAGCATAGTAAATAATTTCTATTAAAAAGTTTTAATATTTGGCTTAAAAAGAGAGGTAGGAATGACAAGACGTATTTGGTGAGGAAGGGGGTATTGGAATGTAATTTAAACAGTAGAAAATAATAAAAATTGAAGAACATTAGGCAACACTAGAATTTAGCAACAGGTATGCAATAGTTTTTAAAACATAATTTTCTTTAGTTTCCCATTTTTAATAAAAGACAAATCATAGTAGTACTAATTTGTTTTATTATACTTTGTTTAATTATTTGCATACAGTGCAGCAAGAATAATTATTTGTTACATAGGCCATTTTTTTTTTAGATGGAGTATTGCTCTGTCCCTTAGGTTGGAGTGCAGTGGTATGATCTTGGCTCACTGCAACCTCCACCTCCTGGGTTCAAGCGATTCTCCTGCCTCAGCCTCCCGAGTAGCTGGGATTACAAGCATCTGCTATGATGATGTCTGGCTAAGTTTTGTATTTTTAGTAGAGACAGGGTTTCACCATATTGGCCAGGCTGGTCTTGAACTCCTGACCTCAGGTGATCTGCCTGCCTTGGCCTCCCAAAGTGCTGGGATTACAGGCGTGAGCCACCATGCCTGGACATAGGCCTTTTAAATTGGCTTTGATGGAACTTTGTTCCATAGATGGAATCTGAGATAAGACCATTTTAAAGCCAAGCCCAGCCATGGATTTGTACCATCGAATACTACCTATGTATTTGTGAATTCCTCTCCTCTTGAGGTTCCATGATAACTTGGGGTTCCTGACCTGTCAGAAAGTGACATTCTTTACTTATCACAGGTCAGAAACCCTGTACAGGGACTGTGTACACAAAATATGAGGCCAGTTTCCCAAGGGCTTTATTAGCTTCATAAATCAAGTTTGATTCCTTAAAGGAAAGCACACCATTCCAGTCAAAGTCTTGGTAAAAATAACCAGTTTTTCCAATTGTATCCTCTTATAAAAGAAAACAGATTCTTATTGAACTTATGCAAATAACTATATTGCCATAACTTAAGAATACTCACAGATAGTTTCCAAATTCTGGAGAAAATCAGGTAGAGAGAAACAAGTATGCTCTAAATTTTGTTCATGGGAGTATACTAAATTTTTCAAAGCTGTCAGTAGCACAAAAGAAAAGTTTATTTGACTTTGAAAAACAAAACAAGGGATTAGCAATATTTTAAACAAAACATCAGAAAGATCACTCTAGTCTCCCTATTAGTTCAGTTCATGCAGTTAATTCCTGTCCTACTTTTTATCAAAATCTTTCATTCAAGGGCACCTGTTAGAGCTTTATAGCAGTTATAAAACCACCTTTAGAAGGTGGTTTTATATAAACAAGACAAGAATTGTTTATGGATGACAAAAAGTTTTAGGGTAGCCAAGGTTGAAGACACAATTGACAGGGATATCTGTTATCTTTGTGGCACACAATAATTTTAACATAACAATTATAATTATTACTGATAATGTACAGTAAGATATCAGAATTATAGGAGTCTCACATAACTTTGGAACACATACCAATAACATATTTATACAAATATAGCCCAAAGAAAACCAAACACCATTTTATATTTGACAATGCTTCCGGTATGCTTTTATACCAAATAAGCCAAGTTTTACCTTTGTATTAGTATGCTATTAATGTTAAACTCGATTTTTAATAAAACCTTGTAGACACATGTACCTCATTTTAATGTTTGACCATAAGGTAAGATTTTTATAGACCTTTTTTTAACTCTATAATTTTTGTAAAAGAGCAGGTTAGTGTTTTCAGAAAACCCATTGTGCTTTTAATGCTCAATTTACAGAATTTTCTTCACAATTAACCTTTCAAAACTTGCTTAACCCTTCATTTTTATTTTATTCAACTTAAAACAATTCTTTAACCTTTTAATCTAGGTAAAAATGTGTCCTAGATCTTACCTAGTTGCAAACCATGGAAGTGTACAGCTAAGGGTATTAGTGGCATTTTATAAAGCATTCAGGAGGCCTAATCACTTTTAAATTGTACATTTCTTGCATAAATTTCCTTTTATAAAATTTTTCATGACCTTCACAGACTAATCTCTAACATGCCTTGACTTTCTGACTTGTTGTAAACATTCCTATCTTTAAACAACCAGTTAATTTACTTTAGGACAGGAATTTACCATATGAGATTATTTTTTGCCTGGGCGTGATGGCACACACCTGTAATCCCAGCACTTTGGGAGGCTGAGGTGGGTGGATCACGAAGTCAAGAGATCGAGACCATCCTGGCCAATATGACAAAATCCCGTCTCTACTAAAAACACACAAATTAGTTGGGCGTGGTGGCACGTACCTATAGTCCCAGCTACTTGGCAGACTGAGGCAGGAGAATCACTTGAATCCAGGAGGCGGAGGTTACAGTGAGCTGAGATCGTGCCACTGCACTCCAATCTGGTGACAGAGCAAGTCTACAAAAAAAAAAAAAAAAAAAAAAAGAGCAGGGCTAGGAAAACAGTTTCCAGGGCCTAATAAACAAGTATAGCTGGAAGACAAAGATGATTTTGAGAGGTACTTATTCACCTCTAATTCCAGGGGTTCTGTAAGGAAAACAGATTTTTCCTGAAACAGGATTTTTGGTGCCTTTTCTGTTTTCCCAATGAGTCCCAGGGCACCAGAAGTCATTTTAGTGTTCTTCATACATGCACCAAGAGTGGGAAGACAAAGTGGAAAAAAATATTTCAGTTAACTGGGAAAATACCTTTTCCAAGAAAACAAGATTTATGAAGAGAAAAACATAAAGGCCTTTTGAGTATACTTAGCTTGGATATTAATTAAGCTGAGTGGCCTTTTTCATCAGAGTGAGAGTGGAGGTTAGAATTATATAAATATCATGCCAAGTTAAATTAAAGGATTGGGTTATGTGTCAGGAATTCCCTGTGATAATGAGGGGGATTTTCAGAGAAAGATCCCAGATGCTGTTTGATCTGTGACAAATCAGACATGGAAAAAGGCATATGAACACGAGCAGTGCCTTCAATCCCAGCCACTTCTCAGAAAGGGAGAATAGCACAGGTGGTTTTTGAATGGGTAGCAGATGGAGGAGGAGAAGTGGGATTTGGGGCTGAAGGCTTGGGGTCAGGGCAGGACACCAGGGCAGAGAGTTCAGATGGGCGAGGAGCATCATGATGCAGGGGGATGAGAATACAGAGGGAGTTCATCTGCAGGGTCAAAAGGGGTTTTGGAGGAAGCAGTTTTGAAGGAAGAAGTTTGGGAGGAAGGAGAGACCCAGGGAGGGTTTTCATTAAGAAAATGGATTTCTTGAGGAGTACAAGCTTGACACAGGGGGAGTTGGGATCTAAGGTAGAAGAAAGCCTGAATATAGAGAACCTCTTGCCATTTACTGTTCCTGGTTATAAAGTTATCAAAGTCCCTGAGAATTTGAAAGTCAAAGGTGCCATTTTCGGGCCATCAGCTGTCATTATCTAATTTGTATTGGGTCCAGGCCGTGTTGCAATAAAAAACTAAATGCATACATCAAGTTTGGCAAGGTTGTGAAGGAGACAGCCCAGAGGAGAGGACGTAGGAATGTGGGCTTGTTTGGCACACATGTGGACTGGCAAGAAGAAGCCAAGGGTGTCTGTTTTCCAGTTGTCTCCAGACAAAAGACAGAAACCTGGAATCCTCTTTCTAAAGAGGACGTCAAGCTAAGAAGAAACTGGGCATACTCAAGATTTCTTCTAGCTTAGTCCCACTGGTCCTCCAAGGACTGGGACAGCAGACCTAACTTTCCCCAGGTACTGTAAGAATGCCAGGGGAGGGCAGATCTTACCAGTTGGGTGAATTAGTGTCTGATATTGGATGTTCTGGTTTGAATCAGCAAGGGCCTCTTGGACTGGAGCCATACAAGAAAGAGAGTGAAGGGAAGATGAGAGAGGAGGAGAGGAGAAAGTGAAATACCCATTATGGGTAGTCAGAGGTGGATTCCTGAGACCTGAAGGTTTTGAGGGCTCACTGGAGAGTAGCCCCAACCTGAACCCTCACAGTCCCCTTCAGGTTAGTTGTCCTCCTCATGCAAATTGCTCGAAAAGTGAAGTGAGAGACAAGACGAGGTAGGTGGCAAGAGACTCTCAGGATCCAGCAGGGTGAGCAGCTGCTATCCACTGCTTCTTGGGTTGCAAGACAGCCTGTATCGCCAACACCCATCCTGGGTTTTGGCACCAAATGTAAGAAGTAAAGAAAGAGGAAAGAAACATGAAAAGTGACTCAACAGTCAAAGATAGGTTTATTTTGGAGAATAGACCTGAGAGGGGCTTCTGGTCGATTTTGGTCAGGAGTGCTTGCTCCTATGGACTGAGAGTTTTTATTGGTTTTAGGGTGAGAGAGTTTATCACAGGCTTGGAATGTTTCTGTGTTAGAGAGAAATTTATGGCAGGGTTGGAATGTCTGTGGTTGGAGGGGAGGTTGTCTTGGAACTGACATCTCTCTGGCTGGAGGGGAGGTTATCTCGGGGCTGGCATGTCTCCAGTTGGGGAGGGGTTTATATTATGGTTGGAATGTTTCTGGTTGGAGATGTGATTTGTGGTTTATGGTCATGCTGACCTTAGCCATTAGGCTGATGCCCTTTGGATTTAGGCAGTTTTTTATCAAGGTGAACCTTAAAATGGTGATGCTTGTACAAGACGACGATGCTTCTGCTCTGTCAATAGCTCTTTGTATTTATATAGTTTTCTTTTTAAATTCCATAGTCATTAAGGGACATACACTGTGCAATTTTTTTTTTTTTTTTTTTTTTTTTCCGAGATGGAGTTTTGCTCTATTGCCCAGGCTGGAATGCAATGGTGTGATCTAGGCTCACTGCAACCTCTGCCTCCCAGGTTCAAGCAATTCTCCTGCCTCAGCCTCCTGAGTAGCTGGGATTACAGGTGCCCACCACCATGCCTGGCTAATTTTTTGTATTTTTAATAGAGTCAAGGTTTCACCATGTTGGTCAGGCTGGTCTCCACTCCTGACCTCGGGTGATCCGCCTGCCTCAGCCTCTCAAAGTGCTACGATTACAGGTGTGAGCCACCATGCCTGGCCAATTCTTATTTTTAGGATGTGCTGATACTTCTATCATGCCCATGGATATTATGTATTTTGGTATATGTCCCATGCACATTTGAACTTCATAACTGTGCTGCAATTGTTGGGTGTTTTACATGTGTACATTAGATTAATTTGATTAACATTTCTTAAGCTTTGTATTTCCTTACTAATTATTTTTTAAATTGTTCTATCAGTTACTGAATGTTCTATCATATAACTGAATGAAGCATGTTATACCAACAAGTAGACTTTGAAGTTTTCTATTTATCCTTTTATATCTCTTACAATTTCCTTTATATATTTTGAAGCTATTTAGTTAAATACAAATTCCTGTTGAATTTCATTCTATGAAGTCTATCCTCTTTATTTTTGTTCCTGCTTCATTTCTGTTATTAATATGGTTTCTTTGGCTAATATGAATTAGTAAAATGTTGCAAATATTTTGGAGTAGAAGTTATTTCCTTCCAATTCTGATTTGAAACTTTTTGCTCTTGAGCATGTTGAGATCTGATTCTTGTTTGCTTCTAGAGCCAATAAAGGGTGGTAGGAGTATGTCTTGAGGAGTCTAGGCATCCCTTTTCAGGATAAGTTCCCCAGCTGAGCTCATTATAAGGTCTCAAGCTTGAGGTGCATAGACTTCTCAGACAGGAGAGCTGTGCATTCTTTCTCAGGGGTATTTCTCAGGAGACTCAGGGGTATTTTGGAATGTTTAGATGTTCAAAGTCATCCAAATTCACCAGGAATTCTCTATTTCAAGTCTCAAGGTTTTCCCCCTTCCCAATCAGTTTCTTCCCTTTCCCTTGGCATATCTATGTATTCAACTTATATTGTGACTCTGCAAGCATTCCAATTAAATTTTGTTTTCAGTGAGCTTGGTTGTATGGCTAAAACAAAGGAGAGATTCTTTTAGGTCCACCATTATAAGCTCTGTTTGAACTGTGAATTTCAAGCCTTTGGCCTCATCATGTAAATTTACCAGTATAGTTAAATACAGCTATTTCACCTCTCAGTCTTTGAGGTGCTCATAGTAATGATCACAGCAGTCACTTCATCCCCTTACACACTTGTCAATAGGGCAGTTCACTGTAATCAACATTGAGTAGTAACTAATTGTGATGTCATTACATGCCATTCTCCATTGGATGGAAGTTCAGCAGTGTGTTTAAGACTAGGGTCATGCCCACATCAATTTCAGATTCCCATTTTATCTTTTTTTTTTGATATCACTATTAGTACCAAGTCTTGTGTCTGTCAATATCCTGTCCAGAAAAGAAAAACTCACCAAGGAAAATTAATATAGGGAAATTTTTAAAAGTTATTAGAGGACTGAAAAGATAAAAATGGAACACTGAAAGACACAGAGGTAAGATTTGCTAGAAGGAGCTACATTATTATTAACTATATGCATATTATTGTACAGCAGATCTCTAGAACTTTTTCATCTTGCATGACTGAAATTATATATCCATTGAATAGGAACTCCTCATTTCCCTAATCCCTCAGCACCTGGCAACTAACATTCTATTTTTTTCTTCTAAGAGTTTTACTACTTTAGATACCTCATAAGTGGAATCATTCTGTATTTGTCCTGTGACTGGCTTATTTCACTTAGTATAAAATTCTCAATGCTCATCCATGGTGTAGCAGCATATGACAGGATTTCCTTCTTTTAAATGACTGAATAATATGTACGTGTATACCACCACTTTGGGCCACGCATCTGTTGGGTAACATTTAGATTTTTTTCCCACCTTTTGGCTATTGTAAATAATGCTGCAGTGAACATGGGAATGCAAAGATATCTTCAAGAGCCTGATTTCGATAATTTGGATAAATACCTAGAAGTGGGATTACTGGATCGTATGATAGTTCTATTTTTAATTTTCTGAGGAACCTCTATATTGTTTTCCATAGCAGCTGTGCCATTTTACTTTCCTACCTCCAACATTGGAAGTCACATTATTTTTAAGCATGAGAATTTTATGTGATACATGAGAAGGCTTCTATAAGTATAAAATAAAATGTAAAAGAATTTAGGATAAGATTAATACATTTAAGTGTTTTGGTTTGTTTGTTTGTTGTTTTGAGACAGGGTCTCACTCTCTTGCCCAGACTAGAGTGCAGTAGCCCGATCTTGGCTCACTGCAACCTCCGCCTCCCAGGCTCAAGCGATTCTTCTGCCTCAGCCTCCTGAGAAGCTGGGACTACAGGTGCCCACTACCACGCCCGGCTAATTTTTTTATTTTTAGCAGAGACGGGGTTTCACCATCTTGGCCAGACTGGTCTCGAACTCCTGACCTCAGGTGATCCACCCGCCTTGGCCTCCCAAAGTTCTGGGATTACAGGCATGAGCCACCGTGCCCAGCCCGAATGTTATTTTTTCTAAGAGGGTTTTTTTTTTTTTTTTTTTTTTTTTTAATTTTAAGTTCTGAGATACATATGCAAAACGAGCAGGTTTGTTACATAGGTTTACATGTGCCATGGTGGTTTGCTGCACCTATCAACCCATCATCTAGGTTTGAAGACTCACATGCATTAGGTATTTTTCCTAATGCTCTCCCTCCCCTTGCCCCATCCCCCAACAAGCCCTGGTGTGATGTTCTCCCTGTGTCCATTTGTTCTCATTGTTTAACTCCCACTTATGATTGAGAACATGCATTGTTTGGTTTTCTGTTCCTGTGTTGGTTTGTGGAGAATAGTGGCTTCCAGCTTCATCCATGTCCCTGCAAAGCACATAAACTCATTCTTTTTTATGGCTGCATAGTATTCCATGGTATATATGTGCCACATTTTCTTTATCCAGTCTATTGTTGATGGGCATTTGGGTTGGTTCCAAGTCTTTGCTATTGAAAATAGTGTTGCAGTAAACATACGTGTGCATGTGTCTTTATGGTAGAATGGTTTATAATCCTTTGAGTATATACTCAGTAATGGGATTGCTGGGTTAAATGGTATTTCTGGTTCTAGATCCTTGAGGAATTGCCACTCTGTCTTTCACAATGGTTGAACTAATTTACACTCTCACTAACAGTGTAAAAGCATTCCTATTTCTCCATGTCCTCTCTAGCATCTGTTATTTCCTGACTTTTTAATAATTGCCATTCTAACTGGCATGAGATGGTATAAGAAGTCACATTTTAACATGAAATTTGGAGCATACAGAACATCCAAGCCAGAGGTGAGATCTCTTTGTGGTTTTGATTTGTATTTTCTCATGATTAGTGATGTTGAGCATCTTTTCATATGTTATAACATCATTCATAAATGGTGTTGGCCATATATATATTTTTGCATAAATGCCTATTCAGGTCATTTGCCCAACTTTTTATTTTGAAAAAACTTAGTTTCTTGCTTTTGAGTTTTATGGATATCTTATATATTTTGGACAGTAATCCCTTATCAGGTATCACATAGATGTTTGGCAAATACTTCTTCCATCATGTAGGCCACTGTGAATTTAGGGCCTTGGGCCTTGTTGTATAAAATGCCAATACAGTTAAGTATAGCTATCTCACCCCTCTGTCCTTGAGGTACTTAAAATTACAGCAGTCACTTGGTCACCCTGCACACTTGCATCAATAGAGAACTTAATCACAAGTAACATTGGGTGGTAATTTAAATAATTATGATGCCACTACATGCCTATCTATTTCCAATCTGTTGATTGTCTCCTTTGCTGTTAAGAAGCTTTTTAGTTTGAGGTAGTCTCACTTATTTTTGCTTTCGTTGCCTGTGCTTTTGGTGTCATACCCAAGAAATCATTGCAAAAACAAATGCTGTGAAGATTTCCTTGTGTGTGTTTTTTAAAGAAGTTTTATAGTCTCAGGTCTTATTTTTATGTTTTTATTCCATTTTGAATGATTTTTGTGTTGTATAAGGGTTCAGTTTCATTCTTTTGCATGTGGATATCCAGTTTTTCCAGTACTGCTTATGGAAGAGACTATATGGAAGAGACTATATTTCCCCCATTGTGTAGTTCTGGCACCTTTATCAAAGGTCATTTATTCATACATGTCTGGATTTACTTCTGGACTCTATATTCTATCTCTGTCTGTTTTTATGCCAGTACCATGCTGTTTTTATTACCGTATATTTATAATATATTTTGAAGTCAGATAGTATGAGGCTTCCAGCTTTATTCTTCTTTCTCAAGATTGTTTTGGCTATTTGGGGCCATTTATTCTTCTATATAAATTTTGAATTGTTTTTCTATTTCTGCTAATAATGCCATTGAGATTTTGTTAGGGATTCTATTGAATTTGTAGATTGCTTTGGATAGTATGGACATTTTAACAATATTAAGTCTTCTATGAATGAGATGTCTTTCCATTTATTTATGTCTTCTTTAATTTTTTTTCAGCAAGGTTTTGTGATTTCAAGTGTACATGTCTTTAATTTTTTAAAGTTAAGATTATTCCTAAGTATTTTATTCTTTCTGATGCTATTGTAAATAGAATTATTTTCTTATTTTTCAGATGATTTATTGTTAGTGTATAATTATGCAAGTGACTTTTGTGGTTGATTTTGTATCCTGCAACTTTGTTGAATTCATTTATTAGCTATAACAGGTTTTTTTTGTAGAATTTTTAGAGTCTTCTACAGATCAAGTCATCCGTGAACATAGATCATTTTACTTCTTCCTTTCTGATATGGACATTATAATTTCTTTTTCTTGTCTAATTTCTCTGGCTAGTACTTCCCATACTATATTGAATAGAAGTGAATAAAATGGATATTCTTGCCTTGTTTCAGATCTTAGAGGAAAAGATTTCAGTTTTTCACCATTGAGTACAATGTTAGCTGTGTACTTTCCATACATGCATGTATATTGTTGAGACAATTTTCTTGCATTCCTAGAATGTCAAGTATTTTTTTCAGAAAAGTGTGTTGGATTTTGTCAAATGCTTTTTCTGCATCTATTGAGATGATCATGTAATTTTTATCCTTCTGCCTGTGAATGTGATATATCACAATGATTGGTTTTTGAATGTTAAACTATCCTCGCATCATAGTAATTTCTTTTAGACCTTTTTATTTCTAAGTCATTAGTTATAACGTCTCCTTTTTCATTTCTGATTTTTGTTTTGTTTTTCATTTTCTCTTAGCTGCTCTAGTTAAAGGTTTGTCAATTTTGTTGATCTTTTCAAATACCAATTTGTATTGATTTTTTACTTGTTTATTCTCTATTTTGTTTATTACTGCTCCAATGTTTATGTCTTTCCTCTGTTGACTTTGAGCCTAGTTTGTTCTTCTTTCCCTCTAGTTTCTTTTTTTTTTTTTTTTTTTTTTTTTTTTTTTGGAGACAGAGTCTTGCTCTGTCGCCCAGGCTGGAGTGCAGTGGCCGGATCTCAGCTCACTGCAAGCTCCGCCTCCCGGGTTCCCGCCATTCTCCTGCCTCAGCCTCCCGAGTAGCTGGGACTACAGGCGCCCGCCACCTCGCCCGGCTAGTTTTTTGTATTTTAGTAGAGACGGGGTTTCACCGTGTTAGCCAGGATGGTCTCGATCTCCTGACCTCGTGATCCGCCCGTCTCGGCCTCCCAAAGTGCTGGGATTACAGGCTTGAGCCACCGCGCCCGGCCTCCCTCTAGTTTCTTAAGGTTTAATGTCAGGTTGTTTATTTGAGATCTTTCTCTCTCTCTCTCTCTCTCTCTTTTAAATGTCAGTATTTATCTCTGTAAACTTCTCTTTTAGGACTGCTTTACTGCATCCTATAAGTTTTGGTATGCTGTGTTTTCATTTTTGTGTCAAGATATTTGCTAGTTTCCCTCTTAGTTTCTTCTTTGACCCAATTGTTGGTGTTGTTTAATTTCCATCTGCCATCATGAACCACATAAGAATGTTTTGGGCAATGATGGATCGCATATATGACAGTGGTCTCATATTACAATGGAGCTGAAAAATTCCTACTGTCTAGTGACTTTGTAGCCATCTAATGTCATATCATAATGCATTACTCATGTGTTTGTGGTGATGCTGGTGTAAACCTATGCGTTACCAATCATGTAGAAGTATAGTACATGCAATTATGTATAGTATATAAAGTTGATAATGATGATAAAAGATTTCCTATACTGTACTTTTTATCATGATATTAGAGTATACTTCTACATATATATTTTTAAAGTTAACTAACTGTAAAACAGCCTCAGGCAGTTCATTCAGGAGGTATTCCAGAAGAAGGCATTGTGATCATAGGAGATGACAGCTCCATGTACGTTATTGCCCCTTCCAATGGGACAAGATATGGAGGGAGAAGACAGTGATTATTGATAATCTTGACCCTGTGAAGGCCTAGGCTAATGTTAGTGTTTGTGTCTTAGTTTTTAACAAAAATTTTTAAAGTAAGAAAAAATAAATAATTTTTAAAATAGAAAAAGCTTATAGAATAAGAATATAAAAATTTTTGTATTTTTAGTAGAGATGGGGTTTCACCATCTTGGCCAGGCTGGTCTCGAACTCCTGACCTCGTGATCCACCCACCTCGGCCTCCCAAAGTGCTGGGATTACAGGCGTGAGCCACCGCGCCTGGCCTAGGATGTAAAATTTTTGTACAGCTCTACAATGTTTTTATGTTTTAAGCTAAGTATTATTACAAAACAGTCAAGAAGCTAAAAATTTAAAAGTATATAAAGTAAAAAAGTTACAGTAAGCTAAGTTTAATTTATTATTAAAGAAATTTTAAAAAATAAATTTATTGTAGCCTAAGTGCACAGTATTTATAAAGTTTATAGTAGTGTACAGAATGTCCCAGGCCTTCACATTCACTCACTATTTACTTACTGACTTACCCAGAGAAACTCCCTGTTCTGCAAGCTCCATTCATGATGAGTGCCCTAAACAAGTGAACCATTTTTTATCTTTTATGCCATATGTTTACTGTTTCTATGTTTAAATGTGTTTATGTACATGAATACTTACCATTGTATTCCAGTTGCCTACAGTATTCAGTATAGTAGCATGCTGTACATGTTTGTAGCATAGGAACAATAGGCTATCCAATATAGCCCAGATGTATAGTAGGCTATACCATTCTAGGTTTGTAGAAGTACACTTTATGACGTTTGCACAATGACAAAACCACTTAACAACACATTTCTCAGAACTTGTCCCTATTGTTAAGTGATGAATGAGTGTATTTGTGAATTTTTCAGATTTAATTACATTATTGATAGCTAGTCTCATTCTGTTGTGCTCAGAAAGATGCTTGGGGTGATTTCAATGTTAAATTTGTTAAGACTTGTTTTTTTTTTTCTTTCATTCTTTATTATACTTTAAGTTCTAGGGTACACGTGCACAACGTGCAGGCTTGTTACATATGTATACATGTGTCATGTTGGTGTACTGCACCCATTAACTCATCATTTACATTAGGTATATCTCCTAATGCTATCCCTCACCACCCTGCCCCCACCCCATGACAGGCCCTGTGGTGTGATGTTCCTCTTCCTGTGTCCAAGTGTTCTCATTGTTCAATTCCCACCTATGAGTGGTTTCTCAGTAAACTAAGGCAAGGACTATCACAAGGACAAAAAGACTTGTTTTATGACCTAATATGTGAACTATGCTGGAGAATATCTTGTGTGCCCTTGAGAAGAATGTGTGTTCTGATGTGTTGGGTAGAATGTTCTGTGTGTGTCTGTTAGGTCCATATGGTCTATAGTGTGGTTCAAGTCAGTTTCTTAAATTGATTTTCTGTCTGGATGTTCTATCCATTATTGAAAATAGGGTATTGAAATATCTTACTGTTATTGTGTTGCTATCTATTTCTCCCTTAAATTATGTCAATGTTTGCTTCATATATTTGGGTTCTCCAATGTTGGGCACATATATTTCTAATTGTTATATCTTCCTGATAAATTGAACCCTTTTATCATTATATAGTCTTATCCTTTGTCTCTTGTAACAGTTTGTTTTGCTTTTAGATGAATATAAAATTATTTTTACCACAAACAAGATGTAGTCAAACGTGCCTTAGGAAGCTTCAGTCATTCTCTAACACAGATGTTCCAGGCGACTGCCCATTCTGTCAGACTCAAGGAGGCTCTCTCTTTTCATGTGGCCATCTATCAGCCTGTTTATAGTTTTCTCTTTTCTATAGCATCATCTACTGTGTCCTTGTCAAAACCTTTCCAGGTTTGGGTTTGTGTATTTTCCCAAACCTCTAATTTCTTGGACAATTTCTTTCATCATTGTCAGTCAAATCTGACATGGTCAGGTTATGTCCACTAAGCTCTGGAATGAGGAAACCCCTTTTTTTTTTTTTTTAAACACACCTTAAGAGAGGATGCTCCAATTCTGCCTGGACATATGGAACAGTTCAACCCCCATACATTAGGGGAAACCTATGTATCCAGTGATTAATATAATCATGAAAAGAATTAAAGTATCCTGTTATTAATACAATCATGATAAGAAAATGAAAAGGACTTTCTTAGAAGATGGACCTAATTGATCCTTATCTATTCACTTTTTGATCCATTTCCTCACAACCATGTCTAAAAAAGAAGATAGTAGATGGCAAAGATATACAATTATCTCCCAATTGTTGTTCCAACCCGCCTCACCACTGCGAGTGCATCATCATTCTGCGAGTGCTTTTAAATTGTATTGAACTTCACATTCAATTTTGTTTTATGCAGGTTTAACATAATTATATTAAGGATACTAAGCTTTCTTTAGCCAAAAATATGAACACTTTACATCATTAACAATATTTCTGCTATATTTTTCTACAAAATTGTAATTTAACTGGTGATGTGGTAGAACCACACACAAAAAAGCAGACCGCATACATAAATATTTCAAACACAGGATATGATGCTTATTCAGAAGTTTATAGAATATTAATGTTGCAAAGCAGAAGTTGAATTTAATCTGAACATTGAAGGATACTATAATGTGGTTCAAGAGTGAGGAAAGGTTTAGATTATTTAGATAAGGGTAGAGGATGAACAAAGTTCCTAAAGCAGAAGTGAGCATATGCTGTGTGTGGAGCTCATAGGATGGGGTTGAAGAGGCTGACCTGACACTTGCATGTTGGGGAGGGATGGAAAAAGAAAACTGGATAGAGGTGGTGGAGGCAGAGTCAATTGACTTTAAGAGCCACGTGGTGTGATCTGTAACTGAGAGGACATTGTTACTAAGCAGTGAGATCAATAACCTAATCCTCTGTGAGATCCACAGAGATTTGTTTACTTTCGCCATGTGAGATATCAGTTACATTTGTTTTTTGAGAGGGGCAATAGAGACCACTGATGACCGTGGCCATTGAAAGAACTATGGGCATAATTGTTCAGTTTGCTGGTAAGTGATTCTTGTCCATTAAAGAGAGAAAGTTCTAGTGGCAAGCTGGTAGCCATGGGAGTATGTGAGAATAAAGGAAGATAAATATTTTAAGGTTGTGTGTACTGGAGGTAAAGAGAAAGTAATGAAGCAAAAGTTGAGGATAAATCTGACAGTCAATCTTCAAGTAGGTAGGGCTATAGGATTCATAGTACAGATAGAGGGGCTATGAGCTGGAACTGGAGGAAGATACATCTTTCACTGAAATTGAATCCAAGATCCCAGGGAGAGATAAGAATGACTGTAGTTTCAGATAGGATTTTATTTTCAGCAAAGAAAGAGGGACAGAGTTTTTCTCTAAAGCTTTCATTTTCATTGCTTGGCTACTGCTCTTCCAGTGGATTTTGACTGTGACCACAATAAGAAATTTAGCTTAGTTTACATTGAGACTCAGTGAGCATGGGAGTATGCAGATACAAACACAGACACAGAAAATTAAATATAAACTTTCGTTACAGTGTGTGAAGCTCTTGGTAAGCATCTGTGTAAAACCCTCTGATATTTTCTACACAATTGTGTTTCCTTTGGTTGTGGCCCACTAAATTGATTTACAGTTTGTGACCTGAGTCTGAGAAACACGAAATTAGGCTGTCACTGTGAGTGAGGGGAGAGATCATAAGACAGGTGTTGATGCGTTTTAAATTGTTACTGGAATTAGAAGAAAGAGTTAATTACTGATGCAGAGGAAGATTCTCACAGTGGTTGAAATCCCAGTAATATTAGAGGAAAGGCCTTCAGAATACACCCGTTCACAAAATTAATGGGAAGGCAATGTTCCTTTAAGACTTGTCTTTGGAGTAATGCATTGATGACAAGGACTGGCCTATCACAGATTCTTTGGAATAAACTTTTGTATTATAACCTCATCATATTTCTGACTATACATAATACAGGTTTTATCTTCTCTACAAGGCTTTTTCTTTCATGATCCTCTCTCAGTTCACCCATTTCCATCTTAATATTCCAAACTCTATGACACATACCAAGAATATTATGAGGAGAGCTATGGAGAGGAAATCTAAATTGGGATTTCACCTGTATCAGATATACTTGCCCTAAGAGGTCTCATCCAGTGCTCCTGATTTCCTCTTGTGGCATCTGGTGGCCATCCATTAGTTCTGGACACCTACACGGAGGGATGCAGGTTTTCTTGACATCATAATGCTAAGGATGTTGCACATGTTCATTTGTGCTCTTAGAATATTGAGGCCGCCAGTATATGTTAACAACGTGTCTCCAAATTTGTTTTAATGTTTTGATTTCAAATATTGAGTAAATCATTAACAACATTTTTAAGTGAAAGTCAGGAACTGAGCAAAGTTAGCTTTTACTTGAGCCAAACTTTTTTTCAACAGTGATGAGGTTTTTAAGTCTACTCAAATTGTGGTCTTCTGAACATTACAATGAACAGACTCTAGGCTTAAGCTCCTCTGTGTAGGCTTTCTTTGGAATTGAGATTGAAATCAATCCAGGTAACTCATCAGCCATGTGAAAAATAGAATCAAATCTGTATTGACATGACCAGGAGGAGCCTCTTATGATAGAGATCATGATGCTAGTTGGCTGTGTGCCCTGCCCCAAAACAGCTGCCCCACTCCCTGTTACCCCATCACATGCCTTCCTTCCTTGGAATGCCCAGGGCTTTTCTGCAGATAAGAATATATTATAAAGTTTAAAAGTCTTGATTGGAGGAGGTCTCTCAATACTAATAAGCCCTTTTAGTGGGGCTTTTTTGACTACCAATTTAGAGCAGAATTAGGTATACATAAAATGTCTGGGATAGGAGAGGGGAGATGGAGCAAACTACACGAATAAAGGAACACAAAATGGTGGATTTTGAATGTGTTGTCCATATGCTTATTGAATGTGAGGTTGCCAGTAGGTTTTTGGTTGGAAGAAAGATTTGTGTCAGAATACAATGTCTTTAAAATGAACAATTTTGCCTGGTGTGACAGCTCATGCCTGTAATCCCAGTACTTTGGAAGGCTGAGACAGGAAGATCACTTGAGACCAGGAGTTTGAGACCCACTTGGGTAACATAGTGAGACTCCATCTCTACCCCCCAAAAAAAATCAAAAAGAAAAATTAGCTGGGTGTTGCAGTGCATGCCTGCAGTTCTAGCTACTTGGAGGCTAAGGTGGGAGGATCTTTTGAGTCCAGGAATTTGAGGCTGCAATGTGCTATGATTGTGTCACTGCACTACAGCCTGGGCAACAGAGCAGAACCCCATCTGTAAAATAAAGAAATAATAAAAGAAAGACATACATTAAAATAAAATGGAAAATGTCTTGCCATTTTACATGTTTAAAGAACAGTATATAATGACTCTTTAGGTATCCATCATGAAAATTTGAAAATAACTCACCAGGCCGGGCGCGGTGGCTCACGCCTGTAATCCCAGCACTTTGGGAGGCCGAGGCGGGCGGATCACAAGGTCAGGAGATCGAGACCACGGTGAAACCCCGTCTCTACTAAAAATACAAAAAATTAGCCGGGCGCGGTTGTGGGCGCCTGTAGTCCCAGCTACTCGGGAGGCTGAGGCAGGAGAATGGCGTGAACCCGGGAGGCGGAGCTTGCAGTGAGCGGAGATCGCGCCACTGCACTCCAGCCTGGGCGACAGAGCGGAGACTCCGTCTCAAAAAAAAAAAAAAAAAAAAAAAAAAGAAAATAACTCACCTATGTGCAATCTTCCCCATCTGGAAATCTTCTTGGCCATATGTATTAAGAGAATCCTATGTATTTTATTGCTTCAAATATGGTCCAAATGCAGGAATCACCTTGCCTTTTTTCTCTCTCTTTTTCTCCCTTTCTATCCCACCCACCCCATCCTGGCTCTTTCGGTTTTTATTTTCAGCACTGCAACTCTGATGGTCCAGCTCCACCAGGACACAGATCCCCAGATCCCTAAAGGTCAGCCATGCACCCTGAACAGCTCAGAGGGAGGAGCCAGACCACCAGTGCCTCACACCTTGTCCTCTTCTGCTCTAGACAGATGGCTCCATAATGACAGCTTCATAATGGCAGTGGGTGAGCCCCTGGTGTACATCAGAGTCGCTCTTCTGCTGCTCTGGTTTGGGATGTTTTTGTCTGTTTTTGGCCACTCTCAGGCCAGGCCCTCCCAGCGTTTCACTTCTCCAGAAGTGGTGATCCCTTTGAAGGTGATCAGCAGGGGCAGAGGTGCAAAGGCTCCTGGATGGCTCTCCTATAGCCTGCGGTTGGGGGGACAGAGATACATCGTCCACATGAGGGTAAAGAAGCTGTTGTTTGCCGCACACCTCCCTGTGTTCACCTACACGGAGCAGCATGCCCTGCTCCAGGATCAGCCCTTCATCCAGGATGACTGCTACTACCATGGTTATGTGGAGGAGGTCCCTGAGTCCTTGGTTGCCCTTAGTACCTGTTCTGGGGGCTTTCTTGGAATGCTACAGATAAATGACCTTGTTTATGAAATCAAGCCAATTAGTATTTCTGCCACATTTGAACACCTAGTACATAAGATAGACAGTGATGATACACAGTTTCCACCTATGAGATGTGGGTTAACAGAAGAGAAAATAGCACGCCAGTTGGAGTTGCAATTGTCATATAATTTCACTCTGAAGCAAAGTTCTTTTGTGGGCTGGTGGACCCATCGGCGGTTTGTTGAGCTGGTGGTGGTCGTGGATAATGTTAGATATCATTTCTCTCAAAGTAATGCATCAACAGTGCAGCATGAAGTATTTAACGTTGTCAATATAGTGGATTCCTTCTATCATCCTTTGGAGGTTGATATAATTTTGACTGGAATTGATATATGGACTGCATCAAATCCACTTCCTACCAATGGAGACATAGATAATGTTTTAGTGGAATTTTCTGTTTGGAAGAATTATAACCTTAATAATCGATTACAACATGATGTTGCACATCTTTTCATAAAAGACACACAAGGCACGACGCTTGGTGTTGCCTATGTTAAAGGAATATGCCTGAATCCTTTTAATAGTGGAGTTGATGTTTTTGAAGATGAGAAGTTGGTCATTTTTGCAGTTACCTTGGGCCATGAGCTTGGTCACAATTTGGGTATGCAACATGACACCCAGTGGTGTGTGTGTGAGCTACGGTGGTGCATAATGCATGCCTATAGAAAGTTAACAACTAAATTTAGCAACTGCAGTTATGCCCAATATTGGGACAATACTATCAGTAGTGGATTATGTATTCAACCTCCTCCATATCCAGGGAATATATTTAGACTGAAGTACTGTGGGAATCTAGTTGTTGAAGAAGGAGAGGAATGTGACTGTGGAACCATACAGCAGTGTGTAAAAGATCCCTGTTGTCTGTTAAACTGTACTCTACGTCCTGGGGCTGCTTGTGCTTTTGGAATGTGTTGCAAAGACTGCAAATTTCTGCCATCGGGAACTTTATGTAGACAAAAAGTTGGTGAATGTGACCTTCCAGAGTGGTGCAATGGGACATCCCATCAATGCCCAGATGATGTGTATGTGCAGGATGGGATCTCCTGTAATGTGAATGCCTTCTGCTATGAAAAGACATGTAATAACCATGATACACAGTGTAAAGAGATTTTTGGCCAAGATGCAAGGAGTGCATCTCAGAGTTGCTACCAAGAAATCAACACCCAAGGAAACCGTTTTGGTCACTGTGGTATTGTAGGTACAACATATGTAAAATGTTGGTCCCCTGATATCCTGTGTGGGAGGGTTCAGTGTGAAAATGTAGGAGTAATTCCCAATTTGCTAGAGCATTCCACAGTACAGCAGTTTCACCTCAATGACACCACTTGCTGGGGCACTGATTATCACTTAGGGATGGCTATACCTGATATTGGTGAGGTAAAAGATGGCACAGTATGTGGTCCAGAAAAGATCTGCATCCGTAAGAAGTGTGCCAGTATGGTTCGTCTGTCACAAGTCTGTCAGCCTAAGACCTGCAACATGAGGGGAGTCTGCAACAACAAACAACACTGTCACTGCAACAGTGAATGGGCACCCCCCTACTGCAAGGACAAAGGCTATGGAGGTAGTGCTGATAGTGGCCCACCTCCTAAGAACAACATGGAAGGATTAAATGTGATGGGAAAGTTGGGTTACCTGTCACTATTGTGCCTTCTTCTTTTGGTTGCTTTTTTATTTTGCTTACGTGTGCTTTTAAAGAAACGCACAAAAAGTAAAGAAGATAAAGAAGGATAAGAGAAATGGGAAAAAGAAGGAGACTAAGCTTCATACTTCATTTTTAATATCTAATTTTTCTTAATAGAAAAATATGAATGCATGTCTCACTGTTTAAATAAAACGTCATGGATATTTCATGTCAGGATCACAAGCATTATCTATCACAGCAAAGGATTCCTAGCATATTCTTACTCTACAGTGTCTTAAGCAATATTAAAGATTCCTTTTCCCAGAAGTTGTGTCTTTATGTTTCCTGAGCAAAGGCACAGAAAAGATAGTTTCCAGCTCTTGTCCCTCAGTTTTAACCCTTCTCTCTCTCTCTCTTTTTTTTTTTTTTTTTTTTTTTTTGCTGTACTACGTAATGTTCAGGATGTGCCTGTACACACCTCATTTCTGTTTGGCACATTTAGCTGTGCCAAAGGGGGCAGTAGAAGTAGCCTGGAGTGATGATGAAGGAAGAAGGGAGCTTTCTTTCCTGTGTGCTTACCATGAGTGTCACCATTATTTTGGCTGGACCCGTTCACTCTGGTAATCATATTTGGTTTCAGATTCCAGTTCTGTTGTCACTTTTAGAACCACCCTCATTTTTTCTTAGAAATACCAGCAGCAGTTGGACACTGACCTCCTCAGGGGTCCAATTTGCAGCCTTGGAGTGAGCAGGGTTGTGGTCCTCTGAGTTCTTGAAGCAGGAGCAGCTGTTCACTGTGCCGTCTTTAGAGGTCTGGGTCCTTGCTCTGCAGGGAATGTTCTTTAATCATCTCTGCTCTAGTAAACCCAACTTCTTTCTTATGTTCTCCTGGCCCTAGGAGTGTTAGGTGCCTTCTGTAGCTACTTTGTTGTTGTAGGTTGAGTTCTCCAGAAGCAGACACTGAATTGGAGTTTCAAGTACAAGATTTTGTTAGGGACCAACAGCTGTGAAAAAAGGCAAGGAAGTTGGTTGTGCAGATGAGAAATACAAGTACAGACGTACCTGGGACATAATACAGGTTCAGTTCCAGACCACTACAATAATAGGAATACCACAATAAAGTGAGTCACACAAAATTTTTGGTTCCCCAGTACATAAAAAAGTTATATTTACACTATACTGTAATCTGTTAAATATGTAGCATTATGTCCAAAAATGCAATACCTTAATTAAAAATATTTTATTGCTAAGAAATAGTAACAATCCTCTGAGCCTTTAATGAGCCATATGTTTTTGCTGGTGGAGGTTCTTGCCTCATTGTTGACAGATGCTGACTCTTCCGGGTGGGGGTTGCTAAAGGTTGGGGTGACTGTGGCAATTTCTTAAAATAGGACAACAATTAAGTTTGCTGCATCGATTGACTCTTCCTTTCACAAATATTTATCTAGCATGTGATGCTGTTTGATAGGATTTTACCCACAGCAGAACTTCTTTCAAAATTTGAGTCAGTCCTCTCAAATTCTGCCACTGCTTTATCAACTAAGTTTATGTAATGTATTAAGTCCTTTGTTGTCATTTCAACATTGTTGACAGCATCTTCATCAGGAATCAATTCCATTTCAAAAAAACCATTTTCTTTGCTCACCTATAAGAAGCAACTCTTCATCCATTCAAGATTTATCATGACATTATGGCAATTCCATCATATCCTCAAGCTCCACTTTTAATTCTAGTTCTCTTTCTATTTCCATAACATCTACAGCTCTTTCCACCGCTGAAGTCATCTGTGAAGGTTGAACTCAGTGTCTTCCAAACTCCTTTTAATGTTAATATTTTGACCTCCTCACGTAAATCAGGAATGTTCTTAATGACATCTAGAATGGTGAATCGTTTCCAGAAAGGTTTCCATTGATTTGCCCAGATCCATCAGTGGAATTACTATCAATGGCAGCTATAGCCTTATGAAATATGTTTCTTAAATACAAAGACTTGAAAGTCAAAATTACTCCATCCATGGGCTGCAGAATGGATCAACATCCATCCATGTTAACAGGCATGAAAACAACATTAATCTCCTTGTACATCTCCATCAGCGCTCTTGGGCAGTCAGGTGTATTGTCAGTGAACAGTAATATTTGAAAAGATATCATTTTTTTTCTGAGCAGTAAGTCTCAACAATGGGCTTAAAATATTCAGTAAACCATGCTCTGAACAGATATGCTATCATCAAGGGCTTTGCTGTTTCACTGACAGAGCACAGGCAGAGTAGACTTAGCATCATCCTTAAGGGCCTTCAGATTTTTGGATTGGCAAAGGAGCATTGGTTTCAATTTAAATTCACCACCTGCATTAGTCCCTAACAAAACTGTCAGCCTGTCCTTTGAAGCTTTGAAGCCAGGCATTGACTTCTCCTCTCTAGCTGTGAAACTCCTAATCTTCTTCCAATAGAAGGCTGTTTCATCTACACTGAAAATCTGTTGTTTGGTGTAGCCACCTTCATCAGTGATCTTAGCTAGATCTTCTGGATCACTTACTGCAGCTTTTACATCAGCACTTGCTGCTTCATCTTGCACCTTTATATTATGGAGATGGCTTCTTCCTTAACCCTCATCAACTAACCTGTGCTAGCTTCAAATTTTCTCTCTGCAGATTCCTTACCTCTCTCTGCTGTCATAGAACTGATGAAAATTAGGACCTTGCTCTGCATTAGGCTTTTAGTTAAGGGAATGTTGTGGCTGGTTTAATCTTCTATCCAGACCACTCAAACATTCTGTATATCAGCAGTAAAGCTGTTTTGCTTGCTTATCATTTGTGTGTTCACTGGAGTAGCACTTTTAATTTTCTTCAAGAATGTGTCCTTTGCATTCACAACTTTGGCTGTTTGGTACAAGAGGCCTAGCTTGGCTTTTGACATGCCTTTCTCATTAAGCTTAATCGTTTTTAGCTTTTGATTTAAAGTGAGAAATGCAAGACTCTTCCTTTCACTTGAACACTTAAGCTATGGTAGGGTTATAAATTAATGGGTCCAATTTCCATCTTACATCTTAGGGAATATGGAGGCCCAAGGAGAGGGAAAGAGATGGGGAAATGGTCAGTTGGTGGAGCAGTTGGAATACACATAATTTTTTTTGGCTTGTTTGTCTTCTTCTGTGGTTGGAATTTGTGGCACCCAAAACAATTATGGCAACATCAAAGTTGACTGATCACAGATCACCATAACAGATATAATAATAATAAAGATTGAAATATTGTGAGAATTACCAAAATGTGACACAGAGACACAAAGCAAGCACTTGCTGTTGAAAAAATGGTGCCAAACAGATTTGCTCAACAAAAGATTGCTACAAACCTTCAATTTGTAAAATGAAAGCAAAAGAGTATCTGTCAAGCACAATACATTGAAGTGTGATAAAATAAGGTGTACTTGTATATTGCAGCTTCGGCCAATCTGGCAGTGAGCTCTGGACTGAATGTTGCTTGACAAATTTGTCCGAGTTGGGCCAAAATGGTCTGGTCTTCATCCCTTCAGTTTGTTCATTCCCTTGGATGTGGGAGAAGGGCATGAGCTTGGTAGGATGCCTCTTTGTAACTGAGGCTGACCCCAAAGAGCTAACATCTGGGTGCTGTCTTCTGATCATAATTATGGAGATGGTCAGCAAGTCCTCTCTTGAAGGAGGATCCAAGAGGCATATTTGTGTATTCTACAGTCCAATATTTGCACTGCTCTGACCCACTTTTTTGATGTATATTGGGGGAACAACACCTCCAGGATTATGGTGGACATCCCTTTCTGTGGGGAACCTTAGAAGAGGGAAGTTAATGGGATAAACCATAGTCCCTCTGCAGCATTTGGGATTGAGGCTGAAATGGATACTTACTGTCTCACTCCTCCACTGTCCATTCTAGTTTCCTTGACTGTATGTTATGACCCAGGTATTTATCTCCAAAAGACCTGAGCACTGGGTCATCATGCCCTTCTCAGGCTATGATTGCTGAACCTGTCCGTTTATACTGACAATCAGGCTGGGGAGTACCAATAGGCACCTAAGGAGATTACCTGGGTTCTATGCATACACCCTTATGTTTCCATCTTGTAACAGAAGCCCTGCCTTCTCCTGATGATTAGGGTCAATCACTTCTGTCAACAATGTGATCATCTTCTTAGTTGGTGCCAGGACACAGTGAGTTCTAGTGGCAGCTTAAGCTTATAATTTATTGGGACTCTAGCTTTGCCCTGGTGAAAATATGTCCCACTGGGGACCAGGACCTTTGGGCTGCAGAGTCCAGAGTTGCAGTAGGCAAGAAGCACAAACCACTCCAGTGAGTCACTGTGAGTGACAGTAAGTGGGGCTACTCCTGTTTCCAGGCCTTGGTTCCCAGACCCATGTAAAGATCTGTAATTCAGTGCACACAATTCATTCTGGGGAATGGTAGTATATTGCCTCTGAACAAGCACTTCAGCTTTAGCTCAGTTGTACCATCAGTAGATATTTCCAATGCTTTATTATGCTGGCAGTTCCTAGATTATGTTGTCTGATATACAGCCAGTATGTACCATGTTCTTTGGCCCCCTTGCAAAACTTCTTCACTGTAAAGTGGTACCTTGATCTGATATGATATTATATGGAAACACCAGACCAGTGGATCAAATACTCCCAATGTCTTTGGATATTGGTGCTCACTGAGGCTCACTGCCTTACCTCAGTGAGATAAGGCAAATTAATATCAAGAATATGTGTCTATTACTGTAAGAATGAACCACTGGCCCTTCCAGGATGATAATGACCAATTGTAGTCAATTTCCCTCTATGTGTTCTTCTAGAAATTATGGCAGATTAGTGGATCAGCTTGGTCTTTATTGTCAGTTGGCTGATGGCATGCCTCTACTTCAGAATCCCAGAGGCATACACTGTGATTCTTTCTCTGGGGCTTACCACAAACTCCACCCAACATCCTTTTCTGTCACAGATACTTTCAACATCATAGGGTCTACTAGAGGGTATGACCGCAGTGGAAGGCTGTTTGCATCACAACCTGGACCTGGTGCAGAGCTCTTTCCTTCTATGGTTTCCACTCAAAGATGACATCATTATATGTTACCAAATATAAGGACCAGAGTTGTGGTCCTAGGTATCAAATTTGCTGCCTCTAGGAACCAAAGCAATCCCCAGGCATTGTGTTTTCTTCTTCATGATAGGAGATGGAGAAAGGAATAATTTGGCCTTACTTTGGAAGGGATAACCCAGCATATTCCTGGCTCTTAGAAAACTAAAAATTTTACTGACACAGCATGTCTTTGATTACAATTTATTATTCTTCACAGAGCTTATCTTCCATTCTCTGAGCTCATGTGTTTTACCAAGGCCTTCAATGTCATTACCACCTCTTGTACACCTGGCTTGATCAACATAATGTCATCAATGTACTCGATCAATGTGATGTTCTGTGGGATATCCAGACAGTCCTCTCACTATACTATATTATGACAGAGGGTGGAAGAATTATCATAGCTCTGTGTCCACAAGACCAGTAATCCACTGAAAGTCAGAGTGTTGCTAAGACTTTATTTATTACCTGGTCCTCATATATGTCTTCATTCTAACAGGAAGGTCTTCAAAATGTTTTGAGTACTTGGACATTAATGTCAACTCAGTCCCTGTGTTCAGTAGTCCTCGAAATGTATAGATATTCCCCCTTCCTTATGCACAGCTATGTATGTGGCCATAGTTCCCTTTGGTAAAGGTCTGGAGGAATCATTATTATTTATATATTTGCCATGATTTTATAGCATCCTGGGCCCAAGGCTCTGTCCATGTCATCAGGGATTGAGTTCCACGTTTGAAAGAAGTTGAAGTTCACAAACTGGGAAAGTGATTAACTTTTGGGGAGTCAACTGCTTTTTGCTTCCCAGTCATCTATCTTTGGCTTCTTCTATTGGCATAAAGTAAGTATCCTTGTTCGCTGCCTATCTATTTTGCCCTTAAGGATTCTAGAATCCTTCTACTACCATCTCCTTAGGTCTTGGCTGCCATTCTGACCTTGCCAGTCTTTATGACAATTGCAACTTCTTATTTTTATTCCTTGGGATGGTTATGTATTGCCTACTGACCTCTAGGTGTTAGAGTCATATTATCACCAATGCTATCAGTGAGCAAAGTTCTGTAACACCCTCTCCTACTCTGAGCCTGGCTTGCAAAGACTCAATACTGGACCTTTTGGTAATGCCAGTGCTCCTCTCATTAGCACATGCTTTACGCCTTTGGTAAATTGTATATTTTCTGGACATTCCTATGGAACATTATCATCTGAAGGCCATGTATAATTCCATTTCAGCATGCCCATTTCCATGAACCTTTTAATCCCATAATCATTCATTATGGCAGTTCTGGCATTTCAACTTCACTGTATGAGCATTACTTTTCCATGCTTCTAGAAGCCATCCCAGGAACAAATTTGCACCATGCCCTAGGGTCCTTGCCAAGGTGTAAAATCCTCTATCTTGGGAGAGTGAACTTTTTTCCCTTTCCAACTTAATGTTTGCCATTTGATTATGCATCTCAGAATGTAGTGCCTTTTCTCTGAGCATGCTGAGCACTTTTCCAGTTGATTATGCTGTGACTCAATCCTAGCTTTATGTCTAGTGGCCAAAAGAGGAGGTGGGGGAAGACTGCAAAATACATCTATTGCCTCATGGTGGAGTGGCCTCTGCATTCTCTTTCACTATACAGGGGTGAATCACTCCTGTGGATGAATATATGGAGCGTGAGTGTTCAAGGGATCTAGTCAGATGTTCCCATCCTGTGTGTCAGAGTCTCAGGTTTTCTCCACCAAGGTCCTGATTACAGCGCTCCCTTGGTTGGGCATTTAACTTTTTTTTTTTTTTTTAGGTTCAGCCACTTGGATTTCTTTATCTTCCCCTGGAAGGAAATGAGGGTCACTTTGTATGCCGTCAGAGAGGATACTGACATTCATGCCTGGATTGTAATTGCCATCAGCTGTTCACTGTCTTGCTGTAGTATCAAAGGCACTTAGCAATCACTCTTCAATGCTTTTATTCTTCTAGCTCCGATTTCCTCCTTACCTCTTGTGGTAGGCAGAATTCTAAGATGTCCCCCTTGCATCCCATCCCCCTGGTATCTGCCTTTATGTATTCTTCTCCCCTCAAGCTTGAGTGAGACATGTAACTTGCTTCTAACCAGGCTATAGCAAATGCGGGAAATTTACAGATGTCATTAAGGCCCTTAACTAATTGACTTTAAGTTAATCAAAAGGGAGATTTTTCTGGGTGGGACCAGGTGATCCCTTTTAAGAAGGGTCTGGAAGTAAGACTTAAAGCTGCAGACACTTCTGTTGCTGACTTTGAAGAAGCCAGTGGCCATGAGTTCTACAACTGCCAGAAAATGAAACCCGCGACAACCTGAGTGAGCTTGGAAGCAGATCTTTCCCCAGTCCAGCCTTTGATGAGAATGCAGCTCAGCTAGTGCCTTGACTGTAGCCCTGTGGGACCCTGAGCCAAAGACCTAGCTAAGCCTGCCCCAACTCCTCACAAATGGAAACTGTGAGATAATAAATGTATTTTGCTTAAGACACTAAGCTTGTGGTAATTTGTTGTATAGTTTAGAAAATGAATACAACTCAAACCCTTGCTCTGGTTCATCTGTTAGTGATTTCTTCCTCAGTGGCACATATCCCTAGTCATTACTGATAAGAGTTTTAACCATTGGAATACCCACCTTGTGCCAGGGGCTGTTTGTGCTCCACCAGAAGTAGAGTCCCTGTTACCAGTTCTTGGGGGCAGGCTAACTCGCTGCAGCTGTGTCAAACGGTGAAGTAGCTGAAAGCTCAAGGCTGGTTGCTGACCCCGGGGACACCTTGTCCTTCCGTGAGAGGGAATCTGGGCTTCTCATCTTCTATTACATTTTTGTTATCTTAGTGTTTTCTTTCCACATTTCATCCTCTAATACTTGTTTAGCCACTTTTGTGTTTAACCATTCTGTATATTGAATTATTGCTTTTAAAGTAAGTGATATGCTTTGGTTTTCCTATCTGGGTAATGACTCATATAGCATTTTGAATATATTCTTTCAGTTTTTAGCAGGCATGATGTCCTTTTGTCACTCTCTGGCTTCACGGTGCTCTTGTGTAATCCTTGAAGTCTACAGATATGTATGGAGAATTGGCTTCTGGGAAGCCTATCATTAGGTAACTGGGATTCACCCATTCAATTCTCCTCAAAGTTGATATGTAACTGAAGCTGATAGAAGTACATAGGTCTTTAGTTCCTCAGAGGTCCTAATCCTAATGTGACTAGGGTACTGGTGTCATAACCTTGATGGGGACTCAAGCACAGAGAGCAAGGCAGAACCCCACTAATCAACATTAGGGAACAAGCTAGCCCCTAATCTCAGGAGAAAGCAGAGAAAATAAAACTTACATGTAAGTGCAAAGAACAGCTGGCTAGGAGGAAGAAGAATTTTATATCGAGTCCAGGATGTTAGTCTAAAGCTGTTTAGTCAACATCAGTCTCCATTCTAGAAAGAGGTGCCAGCATTGGACCTTCCTGCTTGGGTTACAGCTGGAGCTACAGGAGGAATGCAGAGACCGGGGAGACAGGAACTGACAGAATAGGGAAACCACTGACTTTGGACATGGGTATAGGTGGCTAAGTGACCAAAACTAAACAAAACAAAAAAACAAAAAACCTTCCTTTCTACCTCTCAAGAGCCTTGGCTCTTAGATTCTCACATGAACTTCTTTCTAAAAAGTTTTTATTTTATTTTAGATTCAGGAGGTCCATGTGTATGTTTGTTACATGGGTGTATCTCATACTGATGGGGATTGGGCTACTAGTGTACCCATTAGTGAACATTATACCTGATAGGTAACTTTTCAACTCATCCCACTTCCATCCTCCTCTGTTTGGAGACCCTGGTGAGTTATTGTTTCCATCTTTATGTCCATGTGTACCCATTGTTTAGCTCCCACTCATAAGTGAGAAGCAATATTTGATTTTTTGTTTCAGTTAATTCACTTCCTTCTGCCTTTCGCCCTCTGCTTTCTTTCTCCTTGTCCTATTTTACCTTTTTCTCCTCTGGCTTCCCTTTCTTCTTCCTTCTGTTCTTTACCTTCCTTACCCTGCTCCTCTCTGTCTTCCCTGTTATTTTTTTTTTAATTATTATTATACCAGAAGTAAAGACATGAACATTCATTTTGTGAGACATTAAAATTTTGTAGATAGAATTGTAATCCCATTTTACTGTCCGCCTGTCAAGAGGAAACTTTATCAGCTTATTTGGCAAGATTCCAGACTCTTTTCTTTAGACATACATTACAAAATAATACGTAATTTTGATGGACATGTAGATGTCCATAATTTGTATTATTTTTGTTATCGTTATAGATTTTCATAGTACCCAGACTGTTCTATTTTATACTATCTATGCTTTTTCACCAAATTTAAAAATATCCTCTACTTTGTTTATGGTGACAGAATTTAAAATTTGTTAAGTAGTCGTATTTATTTTCTCTAACACTGAACTTTTTAAAACAGATTCTTAGACAAGAATTTTTTTTTTTTTTTTTTTTTTTTTTTTTTTTTTTAGATGGAGTCTCACTCTGTTGCCAGACTGGAGTGCAGTGGCGCAATCTCAGCTCACTGCAACCTCCGCCTCCTAGGTTCAAGCAATTCCTCTGCCTCAGCCTTCTGAGTATCTGGGACTACAGGCACGCACCACCATGCCCGGCTAATTTTTTGTATTTTAGTAGAGACAGGGTTTCACCATGTTGGCCAGGATGGTCTCAATCTCCTGACCTTGTGATCTGCCCCCCTCGGCCTCCCAAAGTGCTGGGATTATAGGCGTGAGCCACCATGCCCAGCAAGAAATATTTTTCTACCCTCAGATCATAAAGACATTCTCTTATTTTTCTAGTAGTTTAAGAGGAGGTTTTTTTTTTTTCATATTTAGGTCTTTATTCTTTTTGAAATATGTTGTGTCTCTGTGATGTACAGATAGAATTGTATTTTTCCATATGGAAAGCCAATTTTGCCAAACCCTGATTTTATATGTGTGTGTATATATATACATGACTATTTCTAGGGTTTTAAATCTTTTTTTTTTCCTTTTTTTTTGAGATAGAGTCTCGCTCTGTTGCCCAGGCTGGAATGCAGTGGTGAGATCTTAGCTCACCACAGCCTCTACCTTCTGGGCTCAAATGATCCTTCCACCTCAGCCTCCTGAGTAACTTGGACAGCAAGCATGTGCCACCACACCCGGCCAATTTTTTGTATTTTTAGTAGAGATGGAGTTTCATCATGTTGCCCAGGCTGGTCTTGAACTTTTGGACTCAAGCAATCTGCCTGCCTCAGCCTCCCGAACTGCTGGGATTACAGGCATGAGGCACCGCACCCGGCCTGCATTTTAAATCTTGATGTATGTTTGTCTGTTTCTATATCAATTCCAAATTGTTTTAATTATTATACATTAAAAATAAATCTTAATATATAATTGGTATAGATGCCAATCCCCTTGTCTTGATTTTCTTTTTAATTTGTTTGGTTTTTACTTAATGTTTTACTCTTTCAAATATATAATTTTAATATTTTTAAATTTTCTTCAGGTTTTTTTGGGC
Organism: Macaca fascicularis; assembly: GCF_037993035.2. Lineage (NCBI taxonomy): Eukaryota > Metazoa > Chordata > Mammalia > Primates > Cercopithecidae > Macaca > Macaca fascicularis. The sequence goes on along the minus strand of NC_088381.1, from coordinate 138,396,268 downwards.
ATGATTTAAAAAATTGCATGTATTTAGGGTATACAATGTATTTTTTTTTTGAGACAGAGTCTTGCTCTGTTGCCCAGGCTGGAGTGCAGTGGTGTGATTTTGGCTCACTGCAGCCTCCACCTCCCATGCTCAAGTGATCCTCCCACCTGAGCCTCCCAAATAGCTGGGACAACAGGCACCACCACACCTGGGTAATTTTTTTTTTTTTTTTTTACTTTTGTAGAGATGGGGTTTTGCCCTGTTGCCCAGGCTGGTCTGAAACTCCTGGCCTCAAGCGATACACCTGCCTCAGCCTCACAAAGTGCTGGGATTACAAGTGTGAGCCACCACACTCGGCCTGATGTTTTGATATATGTATACATTATGAAATGATTAGCACAATCAACTTAATTAACATATCCATCACCTCAGGTAGTTTGAGTACATTTGTCTATCCTATGAAATATTACCTTGGGATTTTGACTAGAATTCAACTTGTTTTAATCACCAATATGATACATATCTCAATTTCCTCAGTTCTTTTTTGTGCTTCAATAGTGTTTTAAAATACATCTCTAAAGGCATGCACATACTTTTAAAAAATATTTATTCCTCAATAAGACATTATATTTTGCTAATGTGTATATTTTTTTCGACTGCATTTTATAATTATTTCTTGTGTATAATAATGATATTTACGTTTGCATGTTGGTCTTGTATTTAGGAAATTTGTTTAGCTCTCATTGGTTTAAATGGTTAGTTTCAAGCTTTTTCTGTTTGATTTCCTGTGTGGGCAATCATATTATCTGCAAATGATGATATGTTTTCCTTCCACTGCAAGCATTATACCCCATTTTATGTTCTTGGCATGTTTGTCAAAGGTCAGTTGACCCTAAATTTGTGTTTATTTCTAAGCTCTCTATTATGTTCCTTTGGTCTATGTGTCTGTTTTTAATGCAATTACCATACTGTTTTGATTACTATACCTTTGTAGTATATTTTGAAATCAGGTAGTTTGATGCCTTCTTCAGCATTGTTCTTTATGCTCAAAATTGCTGTGGCTATTCTTTGTGTGTGTGTGTGTGTGTGTGGTTCCATACAAATATTAGGGCTCTTTTTCTATTTCTATGAAAAATGTCATCGGGATTTTCTTTTACTATACTTTAAATTCTGGAATACATGTGCAGAACATGCAGGTTTGTTACATAGGTATGCATGTGCCATGGTGGTTTGCTGTACTCACCAACCCATCATCTATATTAGGTATTTCTCCTAATGCTATCCCTCCCCTAGCGCTCCCACCCACCAACAGGCCCTGGTGTGTGATGTTCCCCTCCCTGTGTCCATGTGTTCTCATTGTTCAACTCCCACTTATGAGTGAGAACATGAGGTGTTCCGTTTTCTGTTCCTGTGTTAGTTTGCTGAGAATGATGATTTCCAGCTTTATCCATGTCCCTGCAAGGGACAGCTGAGAATGATGATTTCCAGCTTCATCCTTGTCCCTGCTAAGGACATGAACTCATCCTTTTTTATGGCTGCATAGATTCCACGGTGTATATGTGGCACAATTTCTTTATCTAGTCTATCATTGATAGGCAAAAAATGCCATTAGGATTTTGAGAGGGATTGCATTGAATCTATAGATTGCTTTGAGTAGTATGGACATTTTAACAATATTCATTCAATTCATGAACACAGACTATCTTTCCTTTTATTTGTGTCTTCTTCAATTTCTTTCATCAATGTTTTATAGTTTTCAAGGTACAGATTTTTTTTTCACCTCCTTGGTTAAATTTATTCCTAAATATTTTATTTCTTTATAGCAGTTGTAAGCGGGATTGTTTTCTTGATTTATTTTTCAGATAGTTTGCTGTTGATATAAGAAATGCTACTGATTTCTGTATGTAGATTTGTATCCTGCAATTTTATTATATTCGTGTATTAGCTTTTGATTGTCTTTGGGGTTTTCTGTACCTAAGATCATGTTATCTACAAACAGAGATAATTTAACTTCTTCCTTTCTAATTTAGATGATTGTTTTTCTTTTGTCTGATTGCTCTGGCTAAAAGTTCCAGTACTATATTGTACTGAATTAGTGAGGGTGGGCATCCTTGCCTTGTACTGCATCTTAAAGAAAAAGCTTTTAGTTTTATCTTACTGATTATGATGTTAGCTGTGGGCTAGTTATATATGGTCTTTATTGTGTTGGGGAAATTTTCTTCTATATCTAAGTTGTTGGAATTTTTAATCATGAAAGGATGTTGAGTTTTGTCTATGCCTTTTCTGCATTCATTAGAGAATCATAGTTTTTACCCTTCATTCTGTTAATGTGATGTATTGCATTTAATGATTAGTGTATTTTGACTATCCTTGCATCCCAGAGATAAATCCCACTTGATCATGGTGAACAATCCTTTTAATGTGCTATTAAATTTGGTTAGCTAGTATTTTGTTGAGCATTTTTGCACCCATGTTTGTCAGATATATAGGTCTGTAATTTTCTTTTCTTGTAGTGTCCTTAACTGGCTTTGGTATCAGGGTAATGCTGACCACAAAAAATTAATTTGAAACTATTTCCTCCTCTTCAATTTTTTTTGAAGAGTTTGAGTAGCGTTGGTGCTAGGTCTTTTCACATGTTTGGCGGAATTCATCAGGGAAGCCATCAAGTTCTGAGGCTTTGATGGGAGATATTTTTATTACTTCTTCAATCTCTTTACTTATTGGTTTGTGCAGATGATCTATATTTTTCATAATTCTGTCTTGGTAGGTTGTAATGTTGTAGGAATTTATCCATTTCTTCTAGGTTATCCAATATTTTGGCTTATAATTGTTCATAGTAGTCTCTTATGATCCTTTGTATTTCTGTAGTGCCAGTTGTAATGTCTCCTCTTTCATTTTTGATTTTATTTATTTAAGTTTTCTCTTTTTTCTTTTTGGTTAGTCCATCTTAAGGTTTGTCCAATTTGTTTATCTCTTCAAAACCCAACTCTCAGTTTTGTTGGTCTTTTCTATTTTCTATTTAATATATTCCAGTCTCTATTTAATTTATTCCTCTCAGATGTTTATTATTTCCTTCCTTCTGCTTGCTTTGGGCTTAGTTCTTGTTTTTCTAATTCTGTCAAGTGTAAAGTTGGATTGCTTATTCAAAATCCTCCCCTTTTTTGATAAAGGCATTTACTGCTATAAACTTCTCTCTTAGAACTGCTTTTGCTGCATTCCATAAGTTCTGGTATGGTGTGTGTCCATTTTTGTTTGTCTCAAGATATTATTTAATTTCTCTTTTAATTTCTTGTTTGAAGAGCCATCAGTTGTTCAGTAACATGTTTAATTTTCATGTATTATGTAAATGTAAAAAATTCCTCCTGTTATTGATTTCTAGTTTTATTTTTTATTTTTTTAAGGACTGTTAAAAATTTCATAATGGTTTTAACATTATATGGCTTGTCTTTTGGATACATTTATAGGGTCTTTATTTGAAGCTGACTTCTTATCTCTGGTTTCAGAGTAGGGTATGTTAATGAGGTATTTTTGGTGTTGAAGCCTTGGGGTATGATCCAGCAGGCGACACTTAGGCTTATTGGTCAGTTGGTAGACTCTTGCCCCCTTGTGTGGCCTCCCTATGTTTTCCTGCAGTTGCAGTCAAGTTCCCTCTCAGTGCTCTGAAAATGGGGGTTCCTCTCCTCCTTAAGTACAGGCTGTAGTTCACGATTTGGCACTCCTGGGCTGCCCACTGCAGCTCTTGGGTGATTTCAGTGTTTATATTCTTTTCCCAGCTTTGAGGCGCAGAGGAACAGATCTTAGTAGTGGTTGTAGCCAAGGGTCATTTGCTTGACTCCTTGGGGCTGCAACCTAGAGAGATGCAGGTCAGCAATTGCTCAGTGCAGTCAACCCAAGATGGAAAGTTTGTGCTGTGGGCCCAAGCCAGGGGTTTCCTGACTAGTGACAAGCCATAGGGGCTATATGGGACCCATGGGAGATGGACTGACCTCCTCCCCTTGGGTCAACTGCAGCTCACTGGAGGTGTGAATAAGGCACTTAGGGTCTCTACTTCTTCATTAATCTGAGGGTGGCAAGGGCAGTTCCCTTGGGAGCTTTGTCAAGGGAGATATGGACCTGTTGCTGGCCCAAAGACATGTATAGGAAGTGGCTAGAGACCCTGGTTGGGAGGTCCTGCCCAGTAAGAAGGAATGGGATCAGGACCCATTTTAAAAAGCAGTCTGTGTCCAAGTGATCTCATTGTTAAATTCCCACCTATGAGTGAGAACATGCGGTATTTAGTTTTCTGTTCTTGCAATAGTTTGCTGAGAATGATGGTTTCCAGCTGCATCCATGTCCCTACAAAGGACACGAACTCATCCTTTTTTATGGCTGCATAGTATTCCATGGTGTATATGTGCTACATTTTGTTAATCCAGTCTGTCACTGATGGACATTTGGGTTGATTCCAAGTCATTGCTATTGTGAATAGTGCTGCAATAAACATACGTGTGCGTATGTCTTTATAGCAGCATGACTTATAATCCTTTGGGTATATCCCCAGTAATGGGATGGCTGGGTCAAATGGTATTTCTAGTTCTAGATCCTTGAGGAATCGCCACACTGTTTTCCACAATGGTTGAACTAGTTTACAGTCCCACCAACAGTGTAAAAGTGTTCCTATTTCTCCACACACACCGGGTCCTATTGTGGGGAGGGGGGAGGGGGGAGGGATAGCATTAGGAGATATACCTAATGTAAATGACGAGTTAATGGGTGCAGCACACCAACATGGCACATGTATATATATGTAACAAACCTGCACGTTGTGCACATGTACCCTAGAACTTAAAGTATAATAATTAAAAAAAAAAAAAAAAGCATGCCTTAAAAAAAATTAAAAAAATAAAAAGCAGTCTGGCCACGTTTTTGTAGAGCAGCTTTGCTATGCGGCACTGGGGGTCCACTTCAGTTCTCAGTCACCCCAGACACTCCAAAACCCAAAGGCTGGAACAGCTAAGTCACCCAAACAGCAAAGATGGTGACCTGCCCCTCCCTCTGGGAGTGCCATGCCAGGAATAATTCATATCTCTGTTGGTTGGAGTGCTTAGGTGGGGTGGCTTGAGGCCCCAGTTGGGAGGTCCTGCCCAGTAAGGAGGAACAGGATTGGGCACCTGCTTAAAGCAGCAGTCTGGCCACATTTTGGTAGAGCGGCTGTACTGTTCGGGAGGATCCCTTCTGCCCCAGGTCAGCTCAGACTCTCCAAAGCCTGAAGGCTGGGATGACTAAGGTGCCTGGACAGCAATAATGGCCACCCACCACAACCCCAGGGAGCTCCTTCTTAGCGAGGTACAATACCACTACTGGTAGCTGGCTGGAATTCCAAGTCAGTGGGTCTTATCTTGTGAGGTGCTGTGGAAGTGGGGTCTGTGGGCTGTTGCTGCTCAGCCCCCTGGATTCATCCTCTTTCCTAGGGATATGCACAGGAGTCTAACCTCCCACTTTGCTGGAGCTGCAGCTACGTTTGCTAGAAAGTCCCAGCATCTAAGGTTGCAGGGTCTCCATGCATGCCTGAGCAGCTGCTATGCCAAGACTCTGCCTAGTTCCGTCTGTCAAACTGAAGACTGAAGGCCCTGGTGGAGTGGGTTCACAAGGAGGCCTCTTGACCAGCAAGTTGCAAAGATCTGTGGGAGAAGCATGGTTTCCCAGGGCTGCTCATTCACTCACTGCTTCCCTGGGCAGGGGGGAATCCCATGGCTCCATGTTGCTCCTAGGTGGGCCATTGTCCTGTCTTGCTTTTCTTTGTTCTCTGTGCGTCAGGCTGTTTCCTTGATTAACCCCAGTGTGAGTACCTGGATGTTTCAATTGAAAGTATTGTATTTATTCACCCCATCTTTTCCTCTCCATGAGAGCCATGCACACTATCTACTTCTATTCGGCCATCTTGGCCGCTCCTGTTCTTTTTTTTCTCTTTTTACTATGCTATAAGAAGTAGTTCTTACAGAAATTAAAAATTATTTATTATGTTGTTTTTCACTATGGGCTACTTAGAAACTATATAGCATGTTTTTCCAAACTGTGTATTGAAATTCTTTAGTTTTTAAAAATTTTTAAATAATAATTTTATTTAATATAAAAAATATAGAGCACTTCACAAATTTGTGTGTCATCCTTGTGCAAGGGGCCATGATAATATTCTCTGTATTATTACAATTTTAGTATATGCTTCTGAAGTGAGCATTGCTAGTTTTTTTAGTTTTTTTTTTTTTTTTAAGTTTTGTGGGTTCATAGCAGGTATATACATTTGTGGTGTACATAAGATGTTTTGATACAGGCATGCAATGTTAAATAATCCACATCATGGATAATGGGATATCCATTCCCTCAAGCATTTTTCCTTTGTATTACAAACAATCCAATTACACTTTTTAAGTTATTTTAAATGTACAATTAATTTATTATCGACTATAGGCACCCTGTTGTGTTATCAAATAGTAGGCCTTATTCATTCTTTCTATTTTTTAAAACCTATTAGCCATCCCAACCTCCCCTCTGCCACCATGTCACCTTCCCAGCCTCTGGTAACCATTCTACTACTGCTCTATGTCCACAAGTTCAATTGTTTTGATTTTTACATTCCACAGATAAGTGAGAACATGCAATGTTTGTGCCTGGCTTATTTCACTTAACATAATGACCTCCAGTTCCATCCATGTTGCTGCAAATGAAAATGATGGGATCTCATTGTTTTTAATGGCTGAGTAGTACTCCATTATGTATATGTACCACATTTTCTTTATCCATTCATCTGTTAATTGACACTTAGGTTGCTTCCAAATCTTAGCTATTGTAAGCAGTGCTGGAACAAACATAGGAGTGCAGGTATCTCTTTGATATATTGTTTACTTTCTTTTGAGTATATACCCAGGAGTGGGATGGCTGGATCATATGGTAGCTCTATGTTCATTTCTGTGAGGAACCTCCAAACTGTTCTCCATAGTGATTGTACTAATTTACATTCCCACCAACAGTGTACGAGGTTTCCCTTTTCTCCATATCTTCACCAGCATTTGTTATTGCCTGTCTTTAAGATAAAACCCATTTTAACTAGGGTAAAAAGATGTCTCATTATAGTTTTGATTTGCTAATGGTCAATGATGTTGAGCATATATTTGCATACACCTGTTTGCCATTAGTATGTCTTTTTTTGAGAAAGGTCTATTCAGATCTTTTGCCCATTTTTTAAATTGGATTATTAGTTTTTTTCCCTTTAGAGTTGTTTGAGCTCTTTATATATTCTGGTCTTTAATCCCTTGTCAGATAGGTGTTTTGAAAATATTTTCTTCCACTCTGTGGGTTGTCTCTTCATTTTGTTGATGATTTCCTTTGCTTTGCAGAAACTTTTTAACTTGATGTGATCTCATTTGTCCATTTTTGCTTTGATTGCCTGTGCTTGTGTGGTATGCCTTAAGAATTTTTTGCCCAGAGCATTGTCCTGGAGAATTTACCCAATGTTTTCTTGTAGTAATTTCATAGTTTGTGGTCTTAGGTATAAGTCTTTAACCCATTTTGATTTTATTTTGAATATGTTGAGACATAGGGGCCTAGTTTCATTCTTCTGCATATGGATATCCAGTTTTCCTAGCACCACTTAGTGAAGATACTGTCTTTTCCCCAGTGTATGTTCCTGGCCCCTTTGTAAAAAATGACTTCACTGTAGGTGTGATGATTTGTTTGTGGCTTCTTTATTCTGTTCCATTGTCCTTTGTGTCTGTTTTTACACCAGTACCATGTCATTTTGGTTACTATAGCTTTGTAGTATAATTTGAAGTCAGGTAATGTGATTCCTTCAGTTTTGTTATTATTGCTTGGGATAGTGTTGGCTATTCTGTGGTTCCGTATAAATTTTAGAATTGTTTTTTCTATTTCTTAATTTTTTCTTTTTTGAGACAGGGTCTTGCTCTGTCACCCAAGCTGGAGTTCAGTGGTGCGATCCTGGCTCACTGTAACCACTGCCTCCCAGGTTCAAGCCATCCTCTCACCTCAGCTTCCTGAGTAGCTGGGACTACAGGCCCATTCCACCACACCTGGCTAATTATTGTATTTTTTTGTAGAGACAGGGTTTTGCCATGTTGCCCAGGCTGGTTTCAAACTTTCTGAGCTCAAGCAATTCACCCACTTCAGCTTCCCAAAGTACTGGCATTACAGGCATGAACCCCTGCACCCTGCCTTTTTTTTCATGAAGAATCTTCACAGATGATAAAAATATAAATTCCATATAAATTTTATGATTTTTTTTTTATTTCTGTGAAGAATCTTATAGGTATTTTGATAGGGATTGCACTGAGTCTGGAGATTCCTTTGGGTAATATGCACATTTTAACTATGTTTATTCTTTCAATTCATACACATGGAATATATTCTATTTTTTGTGTCCTTATCAGTTTATTTCGCAGTGCTTTATAGTTTTCTTTGTAGACATCTTTCATTTCTTTGGTTAAAATAATTCCTAGGTAGTTAACTTTTTGTTGCTACTGCAAATGGAATTACTTTGTAAATTTCTTTTTCAGATTGTTCACTGTTGGCCTATAGAAATGCTACAGATTTTTGGATGTTGATTTTTATATTCTGCAATTTTACTGAATTTGTTTATCAGTTCCAACAGTTTTATTGTGGAGTCTTTAGGTATTTCCAAATATAAAATTATATCATCTGTAAAAGAGGATCATTTGACTTCTTCCTTTCCAATTTGGATGCCCTTTCTTTCCTTCTCTTCTCTGGTTGCTCTAGCTAGGACTTCCAGTACTGTGTTGAACAACAATGGTGAAAGTGGGCATCCTTGTCGTATTCTAGACCTTAGAGGCAAGGCTTTCTCACTTTTCCCGTTCAGTATGATACTAGCTGTGAGTCTGTCATATATGGCTTTTATTTGTTGTATGTTCCTTCTATACCTAGTTTTTTGAGTTTTTATTATGAAGGGATTTTGAATTTTATCAAATGCTTTTTTAGCATCAATTGAAATGATCTTATGGTTTTCTTCCTTCATTCTGCTGATCTGATGTATCACACTGATTGTTTTGCATGTATTGGACTGTCCTTGCATCCCAGACATAAATCCCCCTTGGTCATGATGAATGATTTTTCTAATGTACTGTTGAATTAGGTTTGCTAGTATTTTGTTGAGGATTTTTGCATCAATATTTTTTCAGAGATATTTGCCAGTAGTGTTTTGTGGTTTTTTGTTTGTTTGTTTGTTTGTTTGTTTGTTTGTTTTTTGATGTGTCTTTAGCTGTTTTTGGTATCAGGGTAATACTGGCATTATAGAGTCTAGAAGTATTCCCTTCTCTACTTTTCAGAATAGTTTGAGTAGGATTGGTATTAATTCTTCTTTAATACTTGGTAGAATTCAGCAGTGACACCATTTGAGTGCCAGGCTTTTCTTTATTGGGAGACTTTTTATTACAGCTTCAATCTCATTACTTGTTTTTGTTCTGGACAGGTTTTGGGTTTCTTCATGGTTCAATTTTTTTTTTTGAGACAGAGTCTCACTCTGTTGCCCAGGCAGGAGTGCAGTGGTATGGTCTCAGCTCACTGCAACCTCTGCCTCCTAGGCTCAAACAATTATTGTGCCTCAGCCACCCAAGTAGCTGGCATTACAGGCACGTGCCATCATGCCTGGCTAATTTTTTGTACTTTTAGTAGAGACAGGGTTTCACCATGTTGGCCAGGTTGGTCTTGAACTCCTGGCCTCAAGTGATCCACCCACCTTGGCCACTCAAAGTACTGGGATTACAAGTGTGAATCACCATGCCTGGCCCATGGTTCAATCTTGTTCTCATAATAGTGAGTGAGTTCTCACAAGTCTTGATGGTTCTATAAGTAGAAGCTTCCCCTTCTCTTGCACCTCTCACCTGCCCCCATGTAAGCCGTGCTTGCTTCCCCTTCCCTTTCTGCCATGATTGTAAGTTTCCTAAGGCCTCCTAGCCATGCTTCCTATTAATCCTGCAGAACTGTGACTGAATTAAACCTCTTTCCTTTATAAATTACCCAGACTCAGGTAGTATCTTTAAAGCAATGGGAGATTGGACTAATACAGTAAATGGGTCCTGGTAGAATAGGGTACTGCTCTAAAGATAACCTGAAAGTGTGGAAGCAACTTTGGAACTGGGTAATAGGCAGAAGTTGGAACAATTTGGAGAGCTCAGAAGAAGACAGGAAGATGTGGGAAAGTTTGGAGCTTCCTAGAGACTTACTGAATGGTTTTGACCAAAATGCTGATAGTGATATGGACAATGAAGTCTGGGTTGAGCTGGTCTCAGATGGAGATGAGGAACTTATGTTTAAAAGGAAATCAGAACATAAAAGTTTGGAAAATTTGCAGTCTGACTATGTGGTATACAAGTAAAACCCATTTTCTGGGAAGGAAGTCAAGCTGGCTGCAGAAATTTGCATAAGTAATGAGGAGCCGAATGTTAATAGCCAAGACAATGGGGAAAATGTCTCCAAGGTATGTCAGAGACCTACTGGGAAGCTTCTGTCACAGGCCTGGAGGACTAAGAGGCAAAAATGGTTTTGTGGGCCAGGCCAGGGACCTGCTGCTTTGTGCAGCCTCGGGACTTGGTACTCTGTGTCCCAGCCACTCCAACCTTAGTGGTGGCTAAATGGGGCCAAGGTATGGCTTAGCATTGCTTCAGAGGGTGCAAGCCCCAAGCCTTGGCAGTTTCCACGTGGTGTTGGGCCTGTGGATGCACAGAAGGCAAGAGTTGAGGTTTGTGAACCTCCACTTATATTTTAGAGGATGTATGGAAATGCCTGGAAGTCCAGGCAGAAGTCTGCTGCAGGGGCAGAGCCCTCATGGAGAACCTCTGCTAGGTCAGTGCAGAAGAGAAATGTAGGGTTGGAACCCCCATGCAGAGTTCCCACTGGGGCACTTCCTAGTGCAGCTGTGAGAAGAGGGCCACCATCCTCCAGACCCCAGACCCACTGACAGCTTGCGCTGTGTACCTGGAAAAACCACAGACACTCTGGGTTTTGAACTTGCATGGGTTTTGTGGCTCCTTTATTTTGGCCAATTTCTCTCATTTGGAATGGGAACATTTAACCAATGATACCCCCATTGTATCTTGGAAGTAACTAACTTGTTTTTGGTTTCACAAGATGAGACTTTGGATTTGGACTTTTGAGTTAATGCTGGAACGAATTAAGACTTCAGAGGATTGTTGGGAAGGCATGATTGGTTTTGGAATGTTAGGACATGAGATTTGGGAGGGGGCAGGGGCAGAATGATATGGTTTGGCTTTGTGTCCCCACCCAAATCTTATCTTGAATTGTAATCCAAATTGTAATCCCCAGGTGTTGAGGAAAGGTCCTGGTGGGAGGTGATTAGATCATGGGGGTGGTTCCCCCGTGCTTTTCTCATGACAGTGAGTTCTCATGAGATCTGATGGTTTTATAAGTAGATGTTCCCACTGCTCTCATGCTTCTTGCCTGCCACCATGTAAGATGTGCTTGCTTTCCCTTAGTCCTCCACCATGATTGTAAGTTTCTTGAGGCCTCTTAACCATGCTTTCTGCTAAGCCTGCAGAACTGTGAGTCAATTAAACCTCTTTCCTTTATAAATTACCTAGTCTCAGGTTGTATCTTTATAGCAGTGAGAATGGACTAATACAGATATGGACAGTGAAGTCTGGACTGAGGAGGTCTCAAATGGAGATGAGGAACTTATTGGGAACTATAATAAAGGTCACTCTTGTTCTGCTTTAGCAAAAAGACTAGTGGCATTGTGCCCCTGTTCTAGAGATCTGTGGAACTTTGAACTTGACAGAGATGATTTAGGTTATCTGGCAAAAGAAATTTTTTTTTGAGACAGGATCTCACTCTGTCACCCAGGCTAGAGTGCAGTTGTATGATCTCAGTCACTGCAACCTCTGCTTCCCAGGCTCAAGCAATTTTCTAGCCTCAGCCTCCCAAGTAGCTGGACCTACAGGTTCACACCATCACATAGAGCTAATTTTTGTATTTTTTATAGAGAAAGATTTGGCTGTGTTGCCCAGGCTGGTCTCAAACTCCTGAGCTCAAAGCGACCTACCCAACTTAGCCTCTCAAAGTGCTGAGATTATAGGCATGAGCCAACGTGTCTGGCCAGGTGGAAGAAATTTCCAAGTAACAAAGCATTCAAGCTGTGGCCTGGCTGCTTCTAAAAGCCTATGCTCATTTGCATAAGCACTGAAATGAATTGAAACTTGAACTTATATTTAAAAGGAAGCAGAGCATGAACATGTAGAAAATTTGCAGCCTGGCTATGTGGTAGAAAAGAAAAACTCATTTTCAGGGGAGGAATTTAAGCCCAAGCTGGCTGCAGAAATTTGTATAAGTAAAGAGGAGCCAAAGGTTCATAGCCAAGACAATGGGGAAAATGCCTCCAGGGCATTTCAGAGACCTTCATGGCAGCCCCTCCCATCACAGGCCCAGAAGCCTAGGAGGGAAAAATGGTTTCATGGTCTGGGCATTGGTCCTCAGGCCTCGCTGCCCTGTGCAACCTAAGGACACTGCTCCCTGCATTCCAGCCACTCCAGCTCCAGTTGTGGCTAAAAGAGCCCCAGATACATCTCAGATCACTGCTCCAGAGGGTGCAAGCTGGAAGCTGCCAAGACTTCTTTGTGGTGTTAAGCCTGTAGGTGCACAAAGGGCAAGAGTTGAGGCTTGGGAGTGAAGTGACACAAGCACCCCTGTGGCCACCACCACTATGACTTTGTTGGGTCAGAGCTGCAGCCAGAACAGCACTGGGTCTCACCCAAGGCCTGCTGTAATGAATCCCTTGCTACTGTCTGTGTTTACACAAGGTCCTGGGGCTCTACAATTAGCAGGTGGAAAAGCCACCCAGGCCTGTGTTTTTTTTACTTCAAGAAAGCAAGTTCCTCAAAACCCCAGGTGGGTCCAGAGATGTTCTCTGGGAGTTGAGGACTAGAGTTGAAAGCTTTAGCAGCCTACCTGGTATTCTATTTTACTGCAGCTGAGCTGGCACTCAAACCACAAGATGCAATCTTTTTCACTGTTCCCTCCCCTTTTCAAAGGCAGAGGAGCCTCACTCCGTAGCCACCATCACCACATGCCACAAGGAGTACTGCCAGACTACTGGTAATTGTCCCTAAAGGCTCAAGGTCTCTTAAGTCAGCTGTGGTGAATACTGCCTGGCCTGGGACTTGCCCTTCAGTGGGCACCCTTACAGCCCAGGGCAGGTCCAGAAATGCCATCCAAGAGTCCAGTCCTGGAATCAAGGACCCCAAGAGCCCACTTGGTACTCTACTTCTCTGTGGCCATGCTGATACATAAGGTAGAAGACAAAGTCCCCTTTACTTTTCCCTCTGCTTTTTTCAAGCAGAAGGAATTTCTCCCAGTAGCCACTACAACTGGTAATGTGCTGTCTCACCTGAAGCCGGCAAGTCTCAGAGGCTTACCCAAGGTCCTTGACATAGTACCTGGGTATTGCTGCTGGTTATTCAGGGCTTAAGGGCTCTTTAGTTAGCAGGTGATGAATGCTTCCATGTCTGAGCCCTTTTCTTCAAGGCAGCAGGTTTTCTTCTGGCCCAGGATGTGTCTAGAAATGTTGTCCAAGAGCTAGGGCCTGAACAGGGGCCTCATGACTCTGGCCAGTGCCCTATCCTGCTGTAGCTGAGCTGATATCCAAGTTGCAAAACAAGTCCTCCCCACTCTTCCCACTCGTCTCCTCAAGTAGAAGGAAGGACAACCAGGTCTCTTGCAAGCTGTGAAGTCTGGTTTTAGAGGAGGAGTGATGCCAGTGCTCCGTTAGCCACCCTGGCTGGTGTCTCAGTTGGTCAGGTGCCTCCCCGCCCCCCTAACCCAGTCCCCTGTCTCTGGGCCTAGTTCAGCACTAGGACTTGTCTTAGAGTTGCAGTCCTTATAGCCTATACTGCCTTTCAAGTTTACTTAGAGACATACAGCACTGTAGCCCTCAGTGGTGAGGTTTGCAGGTACTCAAGTACAGACTGCTGGGACTAGCAATTCCCCTCTGGCTAGGGCTTATTTAAATGCTACCTGTGTGGGCAAGTGTCAGCTGAGTTCAGTCCGATTTTCCTTTCTGCTCTAACAGGACATCACTGAGTTTAATCCCTCCAATTGCTGTGCTCTCTCTCCCCCAGCATCCAGAGATGCTCTCTGCACCCCACTACAGTTGCCTGGGGCAGGAGTGGTGGTGTCAGGAATTCAAGACTGTTCTCTTCTGTTTCTTCGGTCCCTCTTTCAGGGATACAAAGTGATATGAAGATAAAACCAGGTACTAGGAGTGCTCTCGTGAATTTTGGTTCTTTGGTAGATAGTTGTTAAATTGGTGTTCTTGTAGGGGTAACAATTGGTAGAGCCTTCTGTTCCACCATATTGCTCCACCTCTGCTCCTGCTTTCACATTGGGTTATTTTTAAATTTTTTAAATTAATATACTTCATTTTTGGAGCATTGTTAGGCTTACAGAAAAACCGAATAGAAAGTACAGGAAGCTTCCATTTACTTCCTATCTCCCCTACCCACATTCTTCCCTATTATTAACATCTTGCATTGGTAGGTACTGTTGATACGATTGATGAATCAATATCAATACATTGTTACTAACTCAACTCATAGTTTACATTTAGGTTTACCCTTTGTGTTGTACATTTCTATGGATTTGTAAAACACATGTCATGTACCCACCATTGCAGCATAATACAGAATAGTTTCACTCCATAAAAATCCCCTGTGTGCCAGCTATTCATTCCATCTCTTTAACACTCCCCCCGCCCCCAACTCTGGAAGCCACTGATAGTTTTGATCTCTATAGTACCGCCTTTTACAACATTGGAAACATAAAAGTATGTCGGCTTTACAAACTGGTTTCCTTTATTGAGTATTATGCATTTACTTCTTCCATGCCTCTTTCTGGCTTGAATTTATGACAGAATAATATTCCATTGTATGTATGTATGTATGTATGTACTGCAGTTTGTTTACTCATTCACCTATTGAAGGATATCTTTGTTGCTTTCAATTTTTATCAATTTATGAGTAAATTGGCTATAGCTATATGTACACAGATTAAGTTTTTCAATACATTGTGTAAATACCTAGGAGTGTGACAACTGGATTATATGGTAAGACAGTGTTTAGCTTTGTAAGAAACTGCCAAAATGCCTTCCAAATTGGCTGTATCGTTTTGCATTCCCACCAGCAATGAAGGAGAGATATCTGCACTCCAGACGTTTTAAAGTTCTTTTAAAAAGTTATTTATTTATTTAATTGAACTGTTGTAATTGTTTATATATATGGGGTACAATTTAAAGTTTTGATACATATCTATGTTGTATAATGATCCAATCTGGGTAGTCAATGTACGTATCACCTCATGCATTTACATTCCTTGAGGTGAGAACCTTCAAAAGCCTCTCTTTTGAAGAGCTATTTTGTAATATACAATATTTTAATGTCAACCATAGTCCCTATACTGTGCAATAGAACACCAGAATTTACTCCTTCTAATTGTAACTTCATACCCATTTACCAACTTCTCCTATCCTCCTCTTTTCCTCCATCTGAAGGTTTTTTCCTTTTCAATGTTTCTGTGGGGGAAGGAGAGCTTGCAGTTTTCTAGCCTGATACTTTACTGATCTCACTCTCACTTAAAACTTTTTAAAACATCTGTGATTTCAAAAATAATACATACTAATTCATGAAAAGCCAGATGAGACACACAAAGAGAGAACTAAATTCAAGATTTTTAGAAGACTAAACACAACACACACACACACACACACACACACATGATTACTCAAACGTAACTCATTTCTAGAATTTGTCTGTACGCCCAAACAGTCCTCTTCACATCATTGAAATAGTCTGCTAATTTATACAACATTGTGACTGGGGGGTTTCCTGGTGTATCTTTTCAGTATCTGTGATATTATGAATACGCACACACACACACACACACACACACACAGGTTTTCATCCATAGTCCCTAGCTTACAATGCCCACAACCTTGTTACAGTTTTGTTATAATTAATGTTGGAGTGCTTTAGGCCTCAGAAACATACCTGAAGAAACAGAATCCCTCTCTTTCTCTGACCCTTTCCTGTCCTTTTTCACCTACCCAAGGCAGGACTAATCTGATTATGGGGCAGAAGACCCTCATTCCAGAGGGGGTCCTGCCCAATATCCTAAAGAAAGAATGGTAAACACAGAGGCCAAGACTGAACAGACAGGCCTTGCTGGGTTTAGATCATGTACTTTTTCCAATCACATTTTTACATGGTTCTCAATCATGCCTATATAATGAAGCCTCCACAAAAACTCAAAATGGTAGGGTTCAGAGAGCTTCTGGATAGCTGAACATGTGGGGGCTCCTTGACGATTGTGCACAAGGAGGGCATGGAAGCTCTGTGCCCCTTGCACCATATGTCACCCTATGCATCTCTTCTTCCATATCCTATATAATACCCTTTATAATAACTGGGTAAGCATAAGTGTTTTCCTGAATTCCATTCCAACAAATTAACCAAACTCCAAAAAGGAGTCATGGGAACCCCAAATTGGAACTTGTTGATCAGAAGTTCTGGAGGCCTACACGTGTGACTGGTAGCTGAAGCTGGTGACTGGACGTCCAACCTGGGGGATCTGACACTATACCCAGGTAGATGGTGTCAGAATTGATTTGAAGGACACATAGCTGGTATCTGCTGCTTGTTGTGTGTGAAAAAAAAAACAAAAGCACTTGGTCACAGAAGTCTTCTTTAGTGTTGATTGTTGTTGCAGTGTGAGAGCAGAGGACAAAAATGGTTTGACAGTTTGGTGAAAACAGTACCTGAATGTAAAAAGCAGCCTAATTATCTTTCTAATATGACTTCCCTCATGTCATCCCCCCTCTTACAGATTCCAGTCAAAATTTCCCATCACATCAAATAATAAATGGATAACTAGCTATTACTGCTCCCCAAAGGGCCCAACCCTTTTTATCTGTTCCTATTTTTCAATAATTATTAATATACATATAATGTATAAATTAGTACATTTTATAATTCTTACCATTACAATTACTTTTATTCCTCTTTCTACTTTTACTACATTACTTTCTTCTTAGAAATTAGTTTTTTTTATTGTGGCCAGTTTATTTCAGGCTGAGATCAACTCATTCTTGTACTTTTAAAATATTTCTGACTGCACTGAATTTAAAACAAATCTTTCAATGTTGCACACAACACATTTAAATATTAATATATTCTTCTTTTCTAAATATTACTTTGTATAAATTCTCCCAGCTAAAAGGTATGATTCATAAGAGGAGAAAAATAAATGAGGTAAACTGCTTTAGGTAACTTCCTTATACCAAATTGAGTCTGTTTTCATGCAATTCTATGTTAAAACTATATTTGAAAAGGAAAGGGAGATGGTTTCTAAGATAATTTCATGATGTGCTAATTCTGGATTGAGTCAGAAAGAAGTTGAAGTCAAATCCTTTATAGAAAATTAACTCTTGAGGTATCCTTAGCTTATGATAAAACACACAGATTTTAAGGGTGCAGCTTGATGAGCTTTTACTTGAAATCACCATTGCAATCAATATATTTGACTGATACTTTACATTTTTCCAGAAAGGTCTCTTTATGCCCCATTCCCCTGCTCATACATCTAGAAACTAATAATTACATTTCTATTTCCATAGATTAATTTGAAGTATCCTAGAACTTCATACAAATTAAATCATACATTAACTACTCCATTTGGTCTGCCTTGTCTCATAATTTCTTTGAAATTCAACCTTGATCTTGCATGTTTCAGAAGTTTGTTCGTGTTATAACAGAGGAGTATTTCAATGAATGAATATATCAGTGTGTTTATCTATTCACCTATCAAGGACAAGTTCTTGGTTTCCAGGTTGCAGAATACATTTATGAATAATGCTGCTGTGAACATTCATAGACAAGACTATGTTGTAAGTTCCTAGGACTGAAATTGCTGGATCATAGTGTAGGTATATGTTTAACTTGATAAATTATAGTTACACACCCTAATTTTTCTCATGACATTTTACTCTCCAGTTCATCCATTACCCTCAACTCCATTTGATTTCTCTAATTTCCAAGTCTATCCTCAAAATTCTTTCAAGGAAAAGTTTCTACTTTCCTTATTGATTACGCTTCCCTCTTTTAATTACAGGTTGAGACCTTCCCTCATTTAGGCTTGAGAAAAATGTCCTTAAGTGTCCTAACCTTGCATCAAACCCACTTACTGATCAAACTCCACTTATGACTTCCCTTAGAGGACAAGGGACATTTCAGCTCAGTTATACACTGCTATTCTCAATTCCTGCCATTTTTTTCCTCTTCCTTTGACCCCCTGACCTACCTCTCCAGCTCACTGAAAACAGCCTCCCCTGACAAGCACACCATTGTTATGTAATAGCCTAACCCTTCCCACTCACCTATCAGGGGGTGTCAAGCCTGCAGACTCACTCTGCTTTCATCATAACTGCCCTGAGGAGAAGGCTGAAGACTGAGGAATCATCTTTGTGCCTCCCATTTGATTGCATTTTCTTTGGTCAAAAGTTCCCTTATTCATGGGACCTGCCTGGGTCCAGGACCCCTTGACAGGTGCTCTCTGGCTGCCTGTCCTCTGGGCACTCTTGTCCCAGGTCTATTGTTTTCATGACCCACCAGGATGGCGCTTTACCTCCTCAGAAATTGTGATCCCCAGGAAAGTGCCCCACAGGAGGCGTGGAGTTGAGATGCCAGACCAACTCTCTTACAGCATGCGTTTCCGGGGCCGAAGGCAAGTGATTCACATGAAGCTCAAGAAGAACATGATGCCCAGACATTTACCTGTTTTTACTGATAATGACCAGGGGGCCATGCAGGAGAACTACCCTTTTGTCCCGCGAGACTGTTACTATGACTGCTACCTGGAAGGGGTTCCTGGGTCTGTGGCCACATTGGACACCTGCCATGGAGGGCTGCGTGGCATGCTGCAGGTGGATGACTTGACTTATGAAATCAAACCCCTGGAGGCTTCTTCCAAATTTGAGCATGTAGTATCCCTGCTTGTGTCAGAAGAAAGACCAGGAGAGGCTAGTAGATGTAAGACTGAAGGGGAGGAGAGAGATCAAGAATCTGAAAAGGTAAAACTGTCTGAAACTCCCAGAGCAGGCCACGTTTATTTGTGGAGGCATCATAGAAAAAACTTGAAAATTCACTACACGGTTACTAATGGATTATTCCAGCGGAACCCTAATGTGTCACACATAATAGAGAATGTAGTGATTATTAACGGTATCATACATACCATTTTCAAACCAGTTTATTTAAATGTTTATGTACGTGTTTTGTTCATATGGAATCAAAAGGATGCAATAAAATTTTATGGGAGGCCGGCCCAAACTGCTGTAGAATTGTTTGGTTTGTGGAAATACCGTAAAGTTTATCCAACAATTGCACATGATACCTCAGTTGTTTTTACAGCATATCGACTTGGAAACCGGGACTGTTATACCAGCTTTGATGGAATATGCAACCCCAACTGGGGAGCAATGTTTGTGTATTTAATGAGGTATCACTTATTTAAGGGGGCATGTTTAACAGCACATACACTAGGTCATAACTTGGGCTTGTCACATGATTCTGCAGGTTGTTATTGTTTTCGACGAACCAACTGTCTCATGGCCCCTGTTCCTGATCTTAATGATATGATGAGCAATTGTTCTTATGAGCGGATTCAACACAGGTTGAATATGTGGGATCCTTGTTTGAGTGATCCAAATATTCCATACACTAATTTTCCTTATGTAGCTCCTCGTTGTGGAGACAAGATCAAAAATCAGAGGGAAGAATGTGACTGTGGCTCCCTTAAAGATTGTGCCAATGATAGATGTTGTGAGACCTCTTGTATCCTTTCTCTTGGCAGTGTTTGCAATACAGGACTTTGCTGCCGTGAGTGTAAATATGCTGCCCCTGGAGTGGTTTGCAGAGACTTGGGTGGTATATGTGATCTACCAGAATACTGTGATGGGAAAAACGAAGAGTGTCCAAATGACGTCTATGTCCAGGATGGAACCCCATGTTCAGCAGTATCTGTTTGTGTAAGAGGAAACTGCAGTGACCGTGATATGCAGTGTCAAGCCCTTTTTGGCTACCAAGTGAAAGACGGCTCCCCTGCATGCTATCAACAATTGAATAGGATTGGTGACCGATTTGGAAACTGTGGCGTTATTCGACGGCGAGGAGGAAGTAAACCTTTTCCATGTGAAGAAGATGATGTTTTTTGTGGAATGTTGCACTGTAGTGGTGTCAGCAAGATTCCCGGTGGAGGTGAGCACACTACATTTCGTAGTATATTAGTACACGACATAAAAGAAGAAAAATGCTTTGGCTATGAAGCACACCAAGGGACAGACTTGCCAGAAATGGGGCTGGTAGTGGATGGTGCAACCTGTGGCCCAGGGAGCTACTGTCTTAAACACAATTGTACTTTTTATCAAGACCTGCATTTTGAGTGTGATCTTAAAACATGCAATTACAAAGGAGTATGTAACAACAAAAAACATTGCCACTGTGTGCTTGGGTGGCAACCACCAACATGTGAACTGAGAGGAACAGGAGGTAGTATAGATAGTGGCCCTCCACCTGACAAACAATATCGTATAGCAAGCAGCATACTTGTGAATACAAACCGAGCACTACTTTTAATATTTACTCGTTACATCCTTTTTCTGGTTTCGCTTCTCTTTGGTGGCTTTTCACAAGCATTACATTTTTATGGAAGAGAAAGGGAAGGAGACAACACAATGGAGTAAATTACATTGACACTTACTGGGAGATATAATCAATAGGCACTCTGACAATTAGATCATCTTTTAGCAATTTGATGTCATCTTGAAATAAAATCACTTGGCAATTTAAAAAGGGTCTGTGTGTTTAAATTTACTTAACATTTCATGTCTGGTCATATTCTCAATACTTCTACAGATGACGGCAGAAACTCCTAGATTCACTAACAAGAGGACTTGTACTCATTTATGATTTGGGGTCTAATGTTTGCTAGATACCCCTGTGGCAAATCCTGTTTGCACTAATATACATTTGCTTTGCTTTAACACTCTTAAGGTCTTTTTCTTTTTCTTATTTAAATTTAATTAACATTTCATGTCAGGTCATATTCTCAATACTTCTACAGATGACGGCAGAAACTCCTAGATTCACTAACAAGAGGACTTGTACTCATTTATGATTTGGGGTCTAATATTTGCTAGATACCCCTGTGGCAAATCCTGTTTGCACTAATATACATTTGCTTTGCTTTAACACTCTTAAGGTCTTTTTCTTTTTCTTATTTTTGAGACAGGGTCTCACTCTGGCGCCCAGGCTGCCAGGCTGGAATGCAGTGGTGCTATCTTGGCTCACTGCAACCTCTGCCTCCCGAGTTCAAGCAATTCTCCCGCTTCAATCTCCTGAGTAGCTGGGATTACAGGCACACACCACCATGCCTGACTAATTTTTGTATTTTTAGGAGAGGGAGGGTTTCACCATGTTGGCCAGACTGGTCTCAAACTCCTGGCCTCAAGTGATTCACCTGCCTTGGCCTCCCAAAGTGCTGGGATTACAGGCGTTAGCCACCGCACCCAGCCTTAAGATCGTTTTCTGATTGGTTACATTTGAGATGTTTGTTATTTGTCCATTTTATTGTTAGTGTTAAACAAAGAAGCATAAAAGGCTACTTTGGCACTTACATGGTAGGAAGATTTTAAAAATCTTTGTGTCATAGGCACCTTGAATTTCAACAGTGGTAATACATAATCTGTGTCTCGTAATAAATCTTAAAGAGAATGCTACATTGTTGCACAGATAAGTATGATGTTTGTTGTAGGTTCATTTTAGTTTGCTAATGGTTGTTTTTTATTTTAGTGGTGAATAGATGTTGGATTTTAGCCAAGTAATTGCATTATTGGATCTGATTATATAGTCTTTCTTCCTTAATCTTTAATGTACTGAATTATATTGATTGATTTTCAAATGTTGAAACAATGTTGCATTACTAAAATAAATTCAACTTGGTTGTAATATACTATAAATCTGACTTAATATTTTGTGCAGGATTTTCTTTTTTAAGATGGAGTCTCACTCTGTCACCCAGGCTGGAGTGCAGTGGTGCAATCTCGACTCACTGCAGGCTCCACCTCCCAGGTTCATGCCATTCTCCTGCCTCAGCCTGCCGAGAGGCTGGGACTACAGGCACCCACCACCATGCCCGGCTAATTTTTTGTATTATTTTGTGTAGGATTTTTAAATCCATGGTCATGATTGAGAGCAAGCTATAATTTTCTTTCTTGTGCCCTCTTTCTTAGATTTGAGTGTCATGATTTTATACCATCTCTTAAAATGAATTGAAGAATGTTCAATGATACAACATTGGAGTTATTTATTTCTTGACCGTTAGGTTTAGCTTATAAAACCATCAAAGCTTGTTTTCCTTTTAGGAAGATTTTAAACTATTCATTCAAACTTTCAATTGAAAATTTTATTGAGACAATTATACATAGTTATAAAAATAATAGAAAGATCTCATATAGCTTTTACCTAGTTTCTCCCAATGGAAGAAAAATATAGTTATTAAACTATAGTACAATAACATAACTAGGTTGTTGACATCAATACAATTTCCTGGGCTTACTCAGATTGCCTCAGTTATATTTGTACTCATTTGTGTGTGAAAGTATGTAGCCACTCCTGCTTTTTTAAAATCAGTGTTTGCATGGTAAATCTTTTTCAATTCTTTTACATTCGGCCTATTTGATTAGATTTGAAGTGAACTTTTTATACACAGCATAGTGTTGTGTCATGTTTATTTACCCACTCTGCTTCTCTCTGTCTTTAGATTGGTGTATTAAGATCATTTACATTTAAGGTAACTATTGTTAATGCTTAAGTCTTCCCTTTCATTATTTATTTCTATTTGTCATAGCTATTTCTTATTTGTATTTGGTTTTTGGTTTTCTGTTACCTCCATCTGTGTATTTGTTCATTCGCACACTGCTATAAAGAAATCCCTGAGACTGGGTAATTTATAAAGAAAAGAAGGTAATTGACTCAGTTCTGCAGGCAATACAGGAAGCATGATGCTGGCATCTGCTTGGCTTCAGGTGAGATCTCAGGAAACTTACAATCATGGCAGAAGGTGAAGGGGAAGCCATCACTTCATATGGCTGGAGAAGGACGGACAAAGAGAGTGAAGGGGGAGGTGCTACGCACTTTTAAACAAACAGATCTCATGAGAACTCACTCACCATTACCTGAGAAGATGATGCTAAACCATTCATGAAGGACTATCCCCATGATTCAATCACCTCTCACCATGCCCCACCTCCAACACTGGGGATTACAATTCAACATGAGATTTGGGTGGGGACACAGATACGCATCGTGTCAAGCTGCATCTATGTTACTGCAAAGGCATGATTTCATTCTTTGTATGGCTCTATAGTATTCCATGGTGTGGATGTACCACATTTTCTTTATCGAATCCACCATTGTTGGGCAGCTAGATTGGTTCTATGTCTTTGCTATTGTGAATAGTGCTGCAATGAACATACAGGTGCATGTGTCTTTTTGATAGAACAATTTATTTTTTGTTGGCATATACCCAGTAATGGGATTGCTCAGTTGAATGGAAGTTCTCTTTCTAATTCTTTGAGAAATCTCCAAACTACTTTCCACGGTGTCCTTTGGCCAATCTTTAACAGTAGATCCGCTAGCTGCAAACTCTTGTAGTTCTCCTTCCTTTCAGAATGTCTTTATTTCCTGTTCATTCCTGAAGGACAGTTTCACATGATATAATATTCATGGTTGATAGCTCTTTCCTTTCAGTACTTAAAAAATGTTGTGCCACATCCTTCTCGCTTCCATGTTTTCTGATGAGAAATCTATTGTCATGGCTAACTAGTTTTCTCAGCACCATTTATTAAATAAGGAATCCTTTCCCCATTGCTTGTTTTTGTCAGGTTTGTCAAAGATCAGATGGTTGTAGATGTGTGGTGTTATTTCTGAGGCCTCTGTTCTGTTCCATTCGTCTATATATCTGTTTTGGTGCCAGTACCATGCTGCTTTTGTCACTGTAGCCTTGTACTGTAGTTTGAAGGCAGGTAGAGTGATATCTGCTGCTTTGTTCTTTTTGATTAGGATTGTGTTGACTATATGGGCTCTTTTTTGGTTCCATATGAAATTTAAAGTAACTTTCTCTAGTTCAGTGGAGAAAGTCAATGGTAGTTTGATAGGAATAGCACTGAATGTCTAAATTGCTCTGGGCAGTATGGCCGTTTTCACAATATTGATTCTTCCTATCCATGAGCAAGGAATTTTTTTTTCATTTGTTGTCCTCTCTTCTTTCCTTGAGCAGTGGTTTGCAGTTCTCCTCGAAGAGGACTTCAGGTCCCTTGTAAGTTGTATTCCTAGGTATTTTATTTTCTTTGTAGCCATTGTGAATGAGAATTCACTCATGATTTGGCTCTATGCTTGTCTATTTTTGGTGTATTGGAATGCTTGTGATTTTTGCACATTGATTTTGTACCCTGAGACTTTGCTGAAGTTGTTCATCACAAAAGCAATGGCAACAAAAGCCAAAATTGACAAATGGGATCTAATTAAACTAAAGAGCTTCTGCTCAGCAAAAGAAACTACCATTAGAGTAAACAGGCAACCTACAGAGTGAGAGAAAATTTTAGCAATCTATCTATCTGACAAAGGTCTAATATCCAGAATCTACAAGGAACTTAAATTTACAAGGAAAAAACAAATCACCCCATCAAAAATAGGGCAAAGGATGTGAACAGACAATTCTCGAAAGAAGACATTTATACGGCCCACAAACATGAAAAAAAAAAATGCTCATCATCACTAGTCATTAGAGAAATGCCAATCAAAACCACAATGAGATGCCATCTCACGCCAGTTAGAATGGTGATCATTAAAAAGTGTGGAAACAACAGATGCGGGAAAGGATGGGGAGAAATTGATACTCTTTTACATTGTTGGTGAGAGTGTAAGTTAGTTCAACCGTTGTGGAAGACAGTGTGGCAATTCCTCAAGGATCTAGAACCAGAAATGCCATTCGACCCAGCAATCCCATTACTGGGTATATACCCAAAGGATTATAAATCATTATACTATAAAGGCACATATACACGTATGGTTATTGCAGCACTCAAAATTATTTTAATGAGAAGTTTTCACTTTCCTTATCATTGGATACGCTTCCCTCTTTTAATTACATGTTGAGTCCTTCTCTCATTTAGGCTTGAGAAAAATGTCCTTAAGTGTCCTAAACTTGCATCAAACCCACTTATTCATCAAACCCCACTTATGACTTCCCTTAGAGGACAAGGGACATTACAGCTCAGTTATATGCTGCTATTCTGAATTCCTGCCATTGTTTTCCTCTTCCTTTGACCCCCTGACCTACCTCTCCAGCTCACTGAAAACAGCCTCCCCTGACGAGCACACCATTGTTATGTAATAGCCTAACCCTTCCCACTCACCTATCAGGGGGTGCCAAGCCTGCAGACTCATTCTGCTTTCATCATAACTGCCCTGAGGAGAAGGCTGAAGACTGAGGAATCATCTTTGTGCCTCCCATTTGATTGCATTTTCTTTGGTCAAAGGTTCCCTTATTCATGGGACTTGCCTGGGTCCAGGACCCCTTGACAGGTGCTCTCTGGCTGCCTGTCCTCTGGGCACTCTTGTCCCAGGTCTATTGTTTTCATGACCCACCAGGATGGCGCTTTACCTCCTCAGAAATTGTGATCCCCAGGAAAGTGCCCCACAGGAGGCGTGGAGTTGAGATGCCAGACCAACTCTCTTACAGCATGCGTTTCCGGGGCCGAAGGCACGTGATTCACATGAAGCTCAAGAAGAACATGATGCCCAGACATTTACCTGTTTTTACTGATAATGACCAGGGGGCCATGCAGGAGGACTACCCTTTTGTCCCGCGAGACTGTTACTATGACTGCTACCTGGAAGGGGTTCCTGGGTCTGTGGCCACATTGGACACCTGCCATGGAGGGCTGCGTGGCATGCTGCAGGTGGATGACTTGACTTATGAAATCAAACCCCTGGAGGCTTCTTCCAAATTTGAGCATGTAGTATCCCTGCTTGTGTCAGAAGAAAGACCAGGAGAGGCTAGTAGATGTAAGACTGAAGGGGAGGAGAGAGATCAAGAATCTGAAAAGGTAAAACTGTCTGAAACTCCCAGAGCAGGCCACGTTTATTTGTGGAGGCATCATAGAAAAAACTTGAAAATTCACTACACGGTTACTAATGGATTATTCCAGCGGAACCCTAATGTGTCACACATAATAGAGAATGTAGTGATTATTAACAGTATCATACATACCATTTTCAAACCAGTTTATTTAAATGTCTATGTACGTGTTTTGTGCATATGGAATCAAAAGGATTTAGTAAGGTTTTATCGGATGCCTGCTGGAAAAGCTGTAAGTGATTTTGGTGTGTGGAAATATCATAAATGGTATACAAATATTAAACATGATACCTCAGTTGTTTTTACAGCATATCGACTTGAAAACCGGGACTGTTATGCCAGCTTTGATGGAATATGCAACCCCAACTGGGGAGCAATGTTTGTGTATTTAATGAGGTATCACTTATTTAGGGGGGCATGTTTAACAGCACATGCACTAGGTCATAACTTGGGCTTGTCACATGATTCTGCAGGTTGTTATTGTTTTCGACGAACCAACTGTCTCATGGCCCCTGTTCCTGATCTTAATGATATGATGAGCAATTGTTCTTATGAGCGGATTCAACACAGGTTGAATATGTGGGATCCTTGTTTGAGTGATCCAAATATTCCATACACTAATTTTCCTTATGTAGCTCCTCGTTGTGGAGACAAGATCAAAAATCAGAGGGAAGAATGTGACTGTGGCTCCCTTAAAGATTGTGCCAATGATAGATGTTGTGAGACCTCTTGTATCCTTTCTCTTGGCAGTGTTTGCAATACAGGACTTTGTTGCCATGAGTGTAAATATGCTGCCCCTGGAGTGCTTTGCAGAGACTTGGGTGGTATATGTGATCTACCGGAATACTGTGATGGGAAAAACGAAGAGTGTCCAAATGACGTCTATGTCCAGGATGGAACCCCATGTTCAGCAGTATCTGTTTGTGTAAGAGGAAACTGCAGTGACCGTGATACGCAGTGTCAAGCCCTTTTTGGCTACGAAGTGAAAGACGGCTCCCCAGCATGCTATCAACAATTGAATAGGATTGGTGACCGATTTGGAAACTGTGGGGTTATTCTACGGCGAGGAGGAAGTAAACCTTTTCCATGTGAAGAAGATGATGTTTTTTGTGGAATGTTGCACTGTAGTGGTGTCAGCAAGATTCCCGGTGGAGGTGAGCACACTACATTTCGTAGTATATTAGTACGCGACATAAAAGAAGAAAAATGCTTTGGCTATGAAGCACACCAAGGGACAGACTTGCCAGAAATGGGGCTGGTAGTGGATGGTGCAACCTGTGGCCCAGGGAGCTACTGTCTTAAACACAATTGTACTTTTTATCAAGACCTGCATTTTGAGTGTGATCTTAAAACATGCAATTACAAAGGAGTATGTAACAACAAAAAACATTGCCACTGTGTGCTTGGGTGGCAACCACCAACATGTGAACTGAGAGGAACAGGAGGTAGTATAGATAGTGGCCCTCCACCTGACAAACAATATCGTATAGCAAGCAGCATACTTGTGAATACAAACCGAGCACTACTTTTAATATTTACTCGTTACATCCTTTTTCTGGTTTCGCTTCTCTTTGGTGGCTTTTCACAAGCATTACATTTTTATGGAAGAGAAAGGGAAGGAGACAACACAATGGAGTAAATTACATTGACACTTACTGGGAGATATAATCAATAGGCACTCTGACAATTAGATCATCTTTTAGCAATTTGATGTCATCTTGAAATAAAATCACTTGGCAATTTAAAAAGGGTCTGTGTGTTTAAATTTACTTAACATTTCATGTCTGGTCATATTCTCAATACTTCTACAGATGACGGCAGAAACTCCTAGATTCACTAACAAGAGGACTTGTACTCATTTATGATTTGGGGTCTAATGTTTGCTAGATACCCCTGTGGCAAATCCTGTTTGCACTAATATACATTTGCTTTGCTTTAACACTCTTAAGGTCTTTTTCTTTTTCTTATTTAAATTTAATTAACATTTCATGTCAGGTCATATTCTCAATACTTCTACAGATGACGGCAGAAACTCCTAGATTCACTAACAAGAGGACTTGTACTCATTTATGATTTGGGGTCTAATATTTGCTAGATACCCCTGTGGCAAATCCTGTTTGCACTAATATACATTTGCTTTGCTTTAACACTCTTAAGGTCTTTTTCTTTTTCTTATTTTTGAGACAGGGTCTCACTCTGGCGCCCAGGCTGCCAGGCTGGAATGCAGTGGTGCTATCTTGGCTCACTGCAACCTCTGCCTCCCGAGTTCAAGCAATTCTCCCGCTTCAATCTCCTGAGTAGCTGGGATTACAGGCACACACCACCATGCCTGACTAATTTTTGTATTTTTAGGAGAGGGAGGGTTTCACCATGTTGGCCAGACTGGTCTCAAACTCCTGGCCTCAAGTGATTCACCTGCCTTGGCCTCCCAAAGTGCTGGGATTACAGGCGTTAGCCACCGCACCCAGCCTTAAGATCGTTTTCTGATTGGTTACATTTGAGATGTTTGTTATTTGTCCATTTTATTGTTAGTGTTAAACAAAGAAGCATAAAAGGCTACTTTGGCACTTACATGGTAGGAAGATTTTAAAAATCTTTGTGTCATAGGCACCTTGAATTTCAACAGTGGTAATACATAATCTGTGTCTCGTAATAAATCTTAAAGAGAATGCTACATTGTTGCACAGATAAGTATGATGTTTGTTGTAGGTTCATTTTAGTTTGCTAATGGTTGTTTTTTATTTTAGTGGTGAATAGATGTTGGATTTTAGCCAAGTAATTGCATTATTGGATCTGATTATATAGTCTTTCTTCCTTAATCTTTAATGTACTGAATTATATTGATTGATTTTCAAATGTTGAAACAATGTTGCATTACTAAAATAAATTCAACTTGGTTGTAATATACTATAAATCTGACTTAATATTTTGTGCAGGATTTTCTTTTTTAAGATGGAGTCTCACTCTGTCACCCAGGCTGGAGTGCAGTGGTGCAATCTCGACTCACTGCAGGCTCCACCTCCCAGGTTCATGCCATTCTCCTGCCTCAGCCTGCCGAGAGGCTGGGACTACAGGCACCCACCACCATGCCCGGCTAATTTTTTGTATTATTTTGTGTAGGATTTTTAAATCCATGGTCATGATTGAGAGCAAGCTATAATTTTCTTTCTTGTGCCCTCTTTCTTAGATTTGAGTGTCATGATTTTATACCATCTCTTAAAATGAATTGAAGAATGTTCAATGATACAACATTGGAGTTATTTATTTCTTGACCGTTAGGTTTAGCTTATAAAACCATCAAAGCTTGTTTTCCTTTTAGGAAGATTTTAAACTATTCATTCAAACTTTCAATTGAAAATTTTATTGAGACAATTATACATAGTTATAAAAATAATAGAAAGATCTCATATAGCTTTTACCTAGTTTCTCCCAATGGAAGAAAAATATAGTTATTAAACTATAGTACAATAACATAACTAGGTTGTTGACATCAATACAATTTCCTGGGCTTACTCAGATTGCCTCAGTTATATTTGTACTCATTTGTGTGTGAAAGTATGTAGCCACTCCTGCTTTTTTAAAATCAGTGTTTGCATGGTAAATCTTTTTCAATTCTTTTACATTCGGCCTATTTGATTAGATTTGAAGTGAATTTTTTATACACAGCATAGTGTTGTGTCATGTTTATTTACCCACTCTGCTTCTCTCTGTCTTTAGATTGGTGTATTAAGATCATTTACATTTAAGGTAACTATTGTTAATGCTTAAGTCTTCCCTTTCATTATTTATTTCTATTTGTCATAGCTATTTCTTATTTGTATTTGGTTTTTGGTTTTCTGTTACCTCCATCTGTGTATTTGTTCATTCGCACACTGCTATAAAGAAATCCCTGAGACTGGGTAATTTATAAAGAAAAGAAGGTAATTGACTCAGTTCTGCAGGCAATACAGGAAGCATGATGCTGGCATCTGCTTGGCTTCAGGTGAGATCTCAGGAAACTTACAATCATGGCAGAAGGTGAAGGGGAAGCCATCACTTCATATGGCTGGAGAAGGACGGACAAAGAGAGTGAAGGGGGAGGTGCTACGCACTTTTAAACAAACAGATCTCATGAGAACTCACTCACCATTACCTGAGAAGATGATGCTAAACCATTCATGAAGGACTATCCCCATGATTCAATCACCTCTCACCATGCCCCACCTCCAACACTGGGGATTACAATTCAACATGAGATTTGGGTGGGGACACAGATACGCATCGTGTCAAGCTGCATCTATGTTACTGCAAAGGCATGATTTCATTCTTTGTATGGCTCTATAGTATTCCATGGTGTGGATGTACCACATTTTCTTTATCGAATCCACCATTGTTGGGCAGCTAGATTGGTTCTATGTCTTTGCTATTGTGAATAGTGCTGCAATGAACATACAGGTGCATGTGTCTTTTTGATAGAACAATTTATTTTTTGTTGGCATATACCCAGTAATGGGATTGCTCAGTTGAATGGAAGTTCTCTTTCTAATTCTTTGAGAAATCTCCAAACTACTTTCCACGGTGTCCTTTGGCCAATCTTTAACAGTAGATCCGCTAGCTGCAAACTCTTGTAGTTCTCCTTCCTTTCAGAATGTCTTTATTTCCTGTTCATTCCTGAAGGACAGTTTCACATGATATAATATTCATGGTTGATAGCTCTTTCCTTTCAGTACTTGAAAAATGTTGTGCCACATCCTTCTCGCTTCCATGTTTTCTGATGAGAAATCTATTGTCATGGCTAACTAGTTTTCTCAGCACCATTTATTAAATAAGGAATCCTTTCCCCATTGCTTGTTTTTGTCAGGTTTGTCAAAGATCAGATGGTTGTAGATGTGTGGTGTTATTTCTGAGGCCTCTGTTCTGTTCCATTCGTCTATATATCTGTTTTGGTGCCAGTATCATGCTGCTTTCGTCACTGTAGCCTTGTACTGTAGTTTGAAGGCAGGTAGAGTGATATCTGCTGCTTTGTTCTTTTTGATTAGGATTGTGTTGACTATATGGGCTCTTTTTTGGTTCCATATGAAATTTAAAGTAACTTTCTCTAGTTCAGTGGAGAAAGTCAATGGTAGTTTGATAGGAATAGCACTGAATGTCTAAATTGCTCTGGGCAGTATGGCCGTTTTCACAATATTGATTCTTCCTATCCATGAGCAAGGAATTTTTTTTTCATTTGTTTGTGTCCTCTCTTCTTTCCTTGAGCAGTGGTTTGCAGTTCTCCTCGAAGAGGACTTCAGGTCCCTTGTAAGTTGTATTCCTAGGTATTTTATTTTCTTTGTAGCCATTGTGAATGAGAATTCACTCATGATTTGGCTCTATGCTTGTCTATTTTTGGTGTATTGGAATGCTTGTGATTTTTGCACATTGATTTTGTACCCTGAGACTTTGCTGAAGTTGTTCATCACAAAAGCAATGGCAACAAAAGCCAAAATTGACAAATGGGATCTAATTAAACTAAAGAGCTTCTGCTCAGCAAAAGAAACTATCATTAGAGTAAACAGGCAACCTACAGAGTGAGAGAAAATTTTAGCAATCTATCTATCTGACAAAGGTCTAATATCCCGAATCTACAAGAAACTTAAATTTACAAGGAAAAAACAAATCACCCCATCAAAAATAGGGCAAAGGATGTGAACAGACAATTCTTGAAAGAAGACATTTATATGGCCCACAAAGATGAAAAAAAAATGCTCATCATCACTAGTCATTAGAGAAATGCCAATCAAAACCACAATGAGATGCCATCTCACGCCAGTTAGAATGGTGATCATTAAAAAGTGTGGAAACAACAGATGCGGGAAAGGATGGGGAGAAATTGATACTCTTTTACATTGTTGGTGAGAGTGTAAGTTAGTTCAACCGTTGTGGAAGACAGTGTGGCAATTCCTCAAGGATCTAGAACCAGAAATGCCATTCGACCCAGCAATCCCATTACTGGGTATATACCCAAAGGATTATAAATCATTATACTATAAAGGCACATATACACGTATGGTTATTGCAGCACTCAAAATTATTTTAATGAGAAGTTTCCACTTTCCTTATCATTGGATACGCTTCCCTCTTTTAATTACATGTTGAGTCCTTCCCTCATTTAGGCTTGAGAAAAATGTCCTTAAGTGTCCTAAAGTTGCATCAAACCCACTTATTCATCAAACCCCACTTATGACTTCCCTTAGAGGACAAGGGACATTACAGCTCAGTTATATGCTGCTATTCTGAATTCCTGCCATTGTTTTCCTCTTCCTTTGACCCCCTGACCTACCTCTCCAGCTCACTGAAAACAGCCTCCCCTGACGAGCACACCATTGTTATGTAATAGCCTAACCCTTCCCACTCACCTATCAGGGGGTGCCAAGCCTGCAGACTCACTCTGCTTTCATCATAACTGCCCTGAGGAGAAGGCTGAAGACTGAGGAATCCTCTTTGTGCCTCCCATTTGATTGCATTTTCTTTGGTCAAAGGTTCCCTTATTCATGGGACTTGCCTGGGTCCAGGACCCCTTGACAGGTGCTCTCTGGCTGCCTGTCCTCTGGGCACTCTTGTCCCAGGTCTATTGTTTTCATGACCCACCAGGATGGCGCTTTACCTCCTCAGAAATTGTGATCCCCAGGAAAGTGCCCCACAGGAGGCGTGGAGTTGAGATGCCAGACCAACTCTCTTACAGCATGCGTTTCCAGGGCCGAAGGCACGTGATTCACATGAAGCTCAAGAAGAACATGATGCCCAGACATTTACCTGTTTTTACTGATAATGACCAGGGGGCCATGCAGGAGGACTACCCTTTTGTCCCACGAGACTGTTACTATGACTGCTACCTGGAAGGGGTTCCTGGGTCTGTGGCCACATTGGACACCTGCCATGGAGGGCTGCGTGGCATGCTGCAGGTGGATGACTTGACTTATGAAATCAAACCCCTGGAGGCTTCTTCCAAATTTGAGCATGTAGTATCCCTGCTTGTGTCAGAAGAAAGACCAGGAGAGGCTAGTAGATGTAAGACTGAAGGGGAGGAGAGAGATCAAGAATCTGAAAAGGTAAAACTGTCTGAAACTCCCAGAGCAGGCCACGTTTATTTGTGGAGGCATCATAGAAAAAACTTGAAAATTCACTACACGGTTACTAATGGATTATTCCAGCGGAACCCTAATGTGTCACACATAATAGAGAATGTAGTGATTATTAACAGTATCATACATACCATTTTCAAACCAGTTTATTTAAATGTCTATGTACGTGTTTTGTGCATATGGAATCAAAAGGATTTAGTAAGGTTTTATCGGATGCCTGTCGGAAAAGCTGTAAGAGATTTTGGTGTGTGGAAATATCATAAATGGTATACAAATATTAAACATGATACCTCAGTTGTTTTTACAGCATATCGACTTGAAAACCGGGACTGTTATGCCAACTTTAATGGAATGTGCAACCCCAACTGGGGAGCAATGTTTGTGTATTTAATGAGGTATCACTTATTTAGGGGGGCATGTTTAACAGCACATGCACTAGGTCATAACTTGGGCTTGTCACATGATTCTGCAGGTTGTTATTGTTTTCGACGAACCAACTGTCTCATGGCTCCTGTTCCTGATCTTAATGATATGATGAGCAATTGTTCTTATGATAGGATTCAACACAGGTTGAATAAATGGGATCTTTGTTTGAGTGAACCAAATATTCCATACACTAATTTTCCTTATGTAGCTGATCGTTGTGGAGACAAGATCAAAAATCAGAGGGAAGAATGTGACTGTGGCTCCCTTAAAGATTGTGCCAATGATAGATGTTGTGAGACCTCTTGTATCCTTTCTCTTGGCAGTGTTTGCAATACAGGACTTTGCTGCCGTGAGTGTAAATATGCTGCCCCTGGAGTGCTTTGCAGAGACTTGGGTGGTATATGTGATCTACCGGAATACTGTGATGGGAAAAACGAAGAGTGTCCAAATGACGTCTATGTCCAGGATGGAACCCCATGTTCAGCAGTATCTGTTTGTGTAAGAGGAAACTGCAGTGACCGTGATATGCAGTGTCAAGCCCTTTTTGGCTACGAAGTGAAAGACGGCTCCCCAGCATGCTATCAACAATTGAATAGGATTGGTGACCGATTTGGAAACTGTGGGGTTATTCTACGGCGAGGAGGAAGTAAACCTTTTCCATGTGAAGAAGATGATGTTTTTTGTGGAATGTTGCACTGTAGTGGTGTCAGCGAGATTCCCGGTGGAGGTGAGCATACTACATTTCGTAGTATATTAGTACGCGACATAAAAGAAGAAAAATGCTTTGGCTATGAAGCACACCAAGGGACAGACTTGCCAGAAATGGGGCTGGTAGTGGATGGTGCAACCTGTGGCCCAGGGAGCTACTGTCTTAAACACAATTGTACTTTTTATCAAGACCTGCATTTTGAGTGTGATCTTAAAACATGCAATTACAAAGGAGTATGTAACAACAGAAAACATTGTCACTGTGTGTTTGGGTGGCAACCACCAACATGTGAACTGAGAGGAACAGGAGGTAGTATAGATAGTGGCCCTCCACCTGACAAACAATATCGTATAGCAAGCAGCATACTTGTGAATACAAACCGAGCACTACTTTTAATATTTACTCGTTACATCCTTTTTCTGGTTTCGCTTCTCTTTGGTGGCTTTTCACAAGCATTACATTTTTATGGAAGAGAAAGGGAAGGAGACAACACAATGGAGTAAATTACATTGACACTTACTGGGAGATATAATCAATAGTCACTCTGACAATTAGATCATCTTTTAGTCATTCTGATGTCATCTTGAAATAAAATCACTTGGCAATTTAAAAAGGGTCTGTGTGTTTAAATTTAATTAACGTTTCATGTCTGGTCATATTCTCAATACTTCTACAGATGACAGCAGAAACTCCTAGATTCACTAACAAGAGGACTTGTACTCATTTATGATTTGGGGTCTAATGTTTTCTAGATACCCCTGTGGCAAATCCTGTGTGCACTAATATACATTTACTTTGCTTTAACACTCTTAAGGTCTTTTTCTTTTCCTTATTTTTGAGACAGCGTCTCACTCTGGCGCCCAGGCTGCTAGGCTGGAATGCAGTGGTGCGATCTTGGCTCACTGCAACCTCTGCCTCCCGAGTTCAAGCAATTCTCCCGCTTCAATCTCCTGAGTAGCTGGGATTACAGGCACACACCACCATGCCTGACTAATTTTTGTATTTTTAGGAGAGAGAGGATTTCACCATGTTGGCCAGACTGGTCTCAAACTCCTGGCCTCAAGTGATTCACCTGCCTTGGCCTCCCAAAGTGCTGGGATTACAGGCGTTAGCCACCGCACCCAGCCTTAAGGTCTTTTTCTGATTGGTTACATTTGAGATGTTTGTTATTTGTCCATTTTATTGTTAGTGTTAAACAAAGAAGCATAAAAGGCTACTTTGGCACTTACATGGTAGGAAGATTTTAAAAATCTTTGTGTCATAGGCACCTTGAATTTCAACAGTGGTAATACATAATCTGTGTCTTGTAATAAATTTTAAAGAGAATGCTACATTGTTGCACAGATAAGTATGATGTTTGTTGTAGGTTCATTTTAGTTTGCTAATGGTTGTTTTTTATTTTAGTGGTGAATAGATGTTGGATTTTAGCCAAGTAATTGCATTATTGGATCTGATTATATAGTCTTTCTTCCTTAATCTTTAATGTACTGAATTATATTGATTGATTTTCAAATGTTGAAACAATGTTGCATTACTAAAATAAATTCAACTTGGTTGTAATATACTATAAATCTGACTTAATATTTTGTGCAGG
Organism: Macaca fascicularis; assembly: GCF_037993035.2. Classification (NCBI taxonomy): domain Eukaryota; kingdom Metazoa; phylum Chordata; class Mammalia; order Primates; family Cercopithecidae; genus Macaca; species Macaca fascicularis. The sequence goes on along the minus strand of NC_088381.1, from coordinate 138,360,195 downwards.
ATTTTCTTTTTTAAGATGGAGTCTCACTCTGTCACCCAGGCTGGAGTGCAGTGGTGCAATCTCGACTCACTGCATGCCTCACCTCCCAGGTTCATGCCATTCTCCTGCCTCAGCCTGCCGAGAGGCTGGGACTACAGGCACCCACCACCATGCCCGGGTAATTTTTTGTATTATTTTTTGTAGGATTTTTAAATCCATGGTCATGATTGAGAGCAAGCTATAATTTTCTTTCTTGTGCCCTCTGTCTTAGATTTGAGTGTCATGATTATACCATCTCTTAAAATGAATTGAAGAATGTTCAATGATACAACATTGGAGTTATTTATTTCTTGACCGTTAGGTTTAGCTTATAAAACCATCAAAGCTTGTTTTCCATTTAGGAAGATTTTAAACTACTCATTCAAACTTTCAATTGAAAATTTTATTGAGATAATTATACATAGTTATAAAAATAATAGATCTCATATAGCTTTTACCTAGTTTCTCCCAATGGAAGAAAGATATAGTTATTAAACTATAGTATGTTGGGGTCTGCGTGTTTTCTAAACAAAGGAATGAACACACAAGACAACACAGGACAAGACATACAGAGAACATGGCGGCCGCGCCCAGAGCCTCTGCCTCACTTTATTTATACTCCATAAACCCCATGTCAGCAGAAAGAACACATGCAAAACAAACTTTCTTTACCCAGATGTAACCTTCTGCTTAGTTCCTTGTCTCTATGCTCTTCCTTATTTGTCCGCCTTCTTGGCGCCTACGGGAGTTCATTAAAAGTTCAATTGGAGATACTGTCCTTGAGCCCTATCTATTCTCAGCATACTGTTTTCAAGGGCCCCTGCATTTCCCCCTTTTTGTTTTGCCTCAATCCTAGAAAGGTAGCCCATATTTGTTCCTGTGTTTTCTTTTGTTTTTGGAGGCGACGGAGGGAGCATCAGGTCACCAGGAGAAGCAGACCTAATCCGAGTGCCCAAAGCAATATACTTCCAGAGATTGTAGAAATCCATGTTTTCATCTGGGTCCATGGGTTAAGGGCAGCAAGGCGTTGACCCAGCTCCTGCAGGGTTGCAGTTCCAGACAATACATGTAATTGTTGTCGAAATGCTTCGGAAATGTTTGGAGTGAGCTCTTGGATGTCCAAACTAATATTTTTATGGCCTACTAATAATTTTCAGATTTCCGTCCAGTTCTGAGAGATATAAAAAGGCACAGGCGTTACACAAAATTGAGTGGAGTTCCAATCACATTGCAATGTTATCGGAGTACTGAGGACAGTGAGCTGATCTCCAAGCCATGTCAAGGCTTGCTCCATGTTGTCCAATCTTTCAGCAAGTTGAGTATCAATGTTTCGTTGTTGAAGCCATAACCGGTGAGATTGCTCGTGCAATTGCTGCACAAATTCAGCATTTTGTATGCTTTGATGTAGAGCGAGCCCTGCTACGGCCGCAGTGGAGGCAATGGCGACAAGGCTCATCACCGAGGCAATTATAAGTCCAAGGGCATGGCAGGTTCACTGGAGAGAAGTCCTAATATAGTCTCAAGAGGTGATGCCCCCCACGGTCGTGTAAGGTTAAGAGGTAGCCAAATTTCCTTACGAGTCCTGAGGATATAAATATCCCCAGTAAAGTTGTGCCACCACGAATGATTGAAGCAAGACAAAAATGTACACGTATCTGTACAATTAACAATCCCCATATCTTTATCCCATGTCAAATTCCCTGCTAATAATAGGTAGGGCTTACGGACACAAGCAATAATATATCGGGAGGTATTCCGATATAACTGAATATGAAAGGAGTTAGTTGGGTTAGAAAGATTAAGGGACATATTCCCCACAAAAGTGCTAATGGCATCGCCTGCAGCTAACAACTTCCAAAGATGACTCTGTACTTGTAAAGAGTGTCTAAGATGAGGCATACGTGGCGACAGGCCTCCTTCATGTCATACCAAGGTTTCATTACCGTTAGCGGCAATACTTTTATTTACCCGGTGCCATTTCAAAGGTATGTGACTAAATTTTGTTTGAAAATCACCGTGCACACTCCAATCAGTTACTTGCATCCCATTGTATTCTAATAAAATCCGGGGTTTAGTTCCCCGACAGTGTTGCCACTCCAGCACCTCAATATTAGGGGCAACCTCTGGGATAGGACAAAAAGGTAAAGAACTAGGAATAGTCTCATTAATATATACAGTATGATTATACTGAAAGCTTCTAGTTACAATAATAACAATATTAGCAGCCACATGACTATGATTATAGCGAACAGCCCAGGCTTCATGCGATTTTCGGAGACAATGAGGACTATTTCCCATGCATATTGGAAGTCCTTCCACTCCAAATTGGTATGTGCTGTTTATGATTCCCGTTTCCCATTCTATATTGTCCTTGTCCATATAGGGGGACGGCATCCAAGTAGTGTCATTGGCGAAAACCTTAATTTCCGCCTCCCCCCAGGCAACTCCCTGATACAAGGGCAGAAAGGGAATATAAGTCCAATATTCATACAGAGCCTCACTAAGGGAAATAAGTCCCCCACCAAGGCACATCCAACAAAGGAAGAAATGCATGCTGAATCCAGTTTTCTTTTCAACAGGGTTTCAATCGTCTTGTAGGAAACCACTCAGGTCTGCTCCCTGTAAGGACAAGAGCATAGCCCCGTCCCTGTTTTAGAACTTGCCCTTGAACATACTTACCTTCTTCATTAGGATACCAAACCCTTAAATTGTCAGTGGGGACTATCACCGAGGGAGGTGAGGAAAGATGGGTTACGGCAGCAGAGTCTTGCAATTGTCTCCATTGAAAGAACCTTCAGAATCTGGTTTCTGGGGGACTCATTTCCCCCTTTTTGTTTTTGCAGTTGAGTTTTTAAGGTTAAATTTGCACGTTCAATGATGGCTTGACCTTGACTGTTGCCCGGGATCCCGGTGATATGCTGAATATTGTATTGCTGTAAGAAAACTTGTAATTTACGAGAGACGTAGGCAGGGGCATTATCAGTTTTAAGTATAAGAGGAATGCCATGATGGCGAAAAAAGCTAAGAGATGTGTAATAACAGAATCAGCTTTCTCAGATGGCAACGGAGTTGCCCATTGAAAATGAGAAAAGGTATCAATGGTATGATGAACATACTTTAATCGTCCAAAAGAAGGGACATGAGTGACATCCATTTGCCAAATCTGATTAACTTGAGTACCTCATGGATTAACCCCAGGATGGAAGGATGGAATGCTCAAAGGAGCACAGGAAGGACAAGCTCAAATAAGAGAACGAGCTTGTTTACGAGTTAAATGAAACCGTCGTTGAAGGCCAGAACTATTAGTGTGATGTAGAGCATGTTCTTGTTCTGCAGCCTGCAGGTGGCCAGTTAAAAGCGAATGAATCTGAGTGTTACCATGAACTAATGGTCCGGGAAGTTGAGAATGAGAACGAAGATGAGTGATGAATAAAGGAGCTCGACGTTGGCTCAAAGTAGAGGATAACAAAGAAAAGAGTTTTTGAAGAGAAGAAGTAGCACAAAGAGGTAAAGTGGCCTGAGAAATATAAGAAGTAACATAAACAGCGTATTGAGAATCACTAACAATGTTACAACTAGTAGTAGGGAAATCAAGTAAGACCATGAGAATAGCAAACAATTCTCCCTGTTGCACCGAGGGATAAGGATAAACTGTAACTCAAAATTAATAAACACTCCAATATCCAGCCTTACCATTGCTACTAGCATCAGCAAAAAAGGTAGGACGTTGAACAGGAAATACAGAAATTGGTGAGAAAGGCAACACAGAATGTTGCCTAAAAAATGAAAAGATCGGAGACTTAGGATATTGGGTAGAAAATTGTCCAACAAATGAAGCGCAAGCAACTTGCCAAGAATCAGAAGTTGCAAGAAGATAAGTAATCTGACTATGAGTGAATTGAGAGATAATTAAGGAAGGATCTCCTCCCCAAAGTTGTCGACAGTGATGCCGTCCTTTGATGATCAGTTCAGCTAAACAGTCGATATAAGTAGTCAAGCGTTTAGCTGTTTTATTGGACAAAAAGATCCATTCTAGCGGCCTGCAGGGGCCTTTGAAAACAGTATGCTGAGAATAGATAGGGCTCAAGGACAGTATCTCCAATTGAACTTTTCATGAACTCCCATAGGTGCCAAGAAGGCGGGCAGATAAGGAAGAGCATAGAAACAAGGAACTGAGTAGAAGGTTACGTGTGGGAAAAGAAAGTTTGTTTTGCATTGCATTCTTTCTGCTGACGTGGGGTTTATGGAGTATAAATAAAGTGAGGCGGAGGCTCTGAGTGCGGCCGCCATGTTCTCTGTGTGTCTTTGTCTTTTGTGTGTTCTTTCATTCTCCACCACCCCCGGCACGGTCCCCAACAAGTGGCGCAGCGAGCAGGGTCATAAGTGAGTAGGGGAGAACAAGAAGGGGAACCCCCTAGGGGCGGGTAAGGCCCAGATCTTGTTAAGGGGAACCTTCTTAAGCTTTCATTGTGGGGAATTCCATCTCTCTGGCCTCAGAATATTTACGGCTGTTTCAAGGACTGTTGCTGTCTATAGGAGTGGAAGTAAAAGAAAAAGACTTTGAAGCGATTGTTTGCCCATGTTGAACAACATTGTTACTGGTTTCAGTATCAGACTAAAGTGCAGCTGAATCCCAGAGAATGGTTACAGGTAGTAAAAACTCTGCTTAGAGCTCTCCAGTTGGGGGATATTATGCCTCTAAAATTGTGGACTTTGTGTGACTCTATCACTCAGACATTAGAGTTACTTGAGACTGATTCAGAGTGTGGTAATGTAGCCACAGGAGGAAAGGTATCTGAGGATTTGAAAAAAAAAAATAAATAAATAAAATAAATCTGAAATGGAGCCCATTTGTGCCAGGATAACAGAGGATGGGGGGGTAGCAAAAGGGGGGAAGAGAAAAAGCCAGCTCTTCCTTCTTCTAAGGGAAATTCTGACATGCAGTGTATTATGGAAATGCTTCAACAAATATTACAGATATATTCTTCTAATTCACCTTTGCGAGCTTTCCCTGTTTCTTTTCCTTCTGCCCTGTTAAAAGAGGATTTTCCAGAGCCTCCAACCCCCCGGCTTCCTTATCTTTACCTTTGTTTGGCAAAGTTGAAGCCCTGTTCACATCAGACATACTTTAAATTTATACTAAACATCTGTTTAATATGTCAAAACCAGTGTATATGTATATCTTATTGTTTGTTAAAATATTATGAGTATTTCAATAGTCAATAAGCACATTAATATTAACTATTAATATTAATATAGTATTAATAACCCCAGCTAGGAAATTGTTATGTTATAGGGGTGCATAGGTTCCACCAATTTACACTCCAAACAGAAGTTAAGTATTCGAGTTGCTTAACACATTAACTACCTCTTGATATTTTCTGTGTTTTTAAATTTTAACCATTGTATTATGTATGTATGATTCTTAATTTGGTATTAATATACATATTTCCTAGTGAGTAATGATGTTAGACATATAGGTTTATTGTCATTTCTTTGTTCTGCTACTTTTGGTTGGGTTATTTACCTTTTCCTATTAATATGTTGGGATTCTTTATATTTGGGGATATGAGTATTATTATATATTATATATACTTTTAATTAAAAAAAAAATTTAAGGAGCTGGATCTGTTTCCAATTATTTGTGCTTCTTTTGCTCCTAATGCTCAGTTTTCAAATGGTGGCAATAATGTCCAATTTAATGCCTTACAATTTAATTTTTAAAAAAGAAATGAAAGCTGCCATTTCTAACTATGGACCTCAACCTCCTTTTATCCTTGGTCTTCTTGATATTTTTCATCAGAAAATTTGATAATTCCTATAGACTGGAAGACTTTGGGGAAGGCTTTTCTTGATCGTTCTCAGTGGTTACAATTGCACAGCTGGTAAATGAACAAAGAACATGTACAGGCTAGGAAAAATGTTATGTGTGATCCCCCTGGACCCACTGAGGAACAACTCACAGGCACGGGCCAATATGCTACTCTTAATGCTCACGCTGCTTTAGATGATGTTGCCCTTACTCAAATCAAGATTTTGTTTTTAAGGGCCTGAAATAAGGTAGAGATAACAGGAAAATCTTCCCTTTCCTCTGTGAAGATTTTACAGGGCACAAATGAACCATATCTATATTTCGTAGCCCGTCTTCAGGATGCTGTTTTCAAAATTGTGGGTGCTGGCCTTGCTTCAAAAATTTTGTTACAAACATTGTCTTTTAAAAATGCTTATGCTGACTGTTAAAAATTGTTAAAATCGTTAAAGGCCAATGGGGCCAATTTAGATAAATATATTAAAACTTGTGTTAGTGTTGGAGGGGCTATTTATAATGCTCAATTATTTGCTGGAGCTTTGTTTAAAGCCTTAAAAGGAAATAACAAACAAGGTGTTTGCTTTCAGTGTGGTAAACCTAGACATTTCAAAAAAGAATGTCATAAAAACTGAACACTTTTATCCCTCAAGGCAGAAAGCTGCCTTCAGAGGTGTACAAATGTGTGGTAAAGGTTGACATTAGACAAATAAATGTCGTTCCAAAACTGATAAAAGTGGAAATTTACTGTCTCCTCTCCTGAGAAACGGGAGCCGGGGCCCACAGGCTTGGGGCCCCAACAATTACAATACAAGTCTACTACAATATTCAGTGAGCAATGGCCTACAACATTAAGGAATAAATTCAAGTCCTCCTTAAGGATCCCACACCTTACCCCAGTTTCTCAGCTTTATGCGGCAACTAAGCAGAGCGCCGCTGCTGACTTAGCTATTACTCAGCCTTATACTTTGTCTCCTAATAGAGGAGTATATAAATTAGCTATTAGAGTGTGTGACCCTTTGCCAAAAGGACATGATGTTACTAACAAAATTCTTATTATGGTTCAAGTCTCACAATTTATATGCCTAGAGGCAGGGGAACGTATTCTCAATAGGGAGGGTTTGGTAGCACAGAAAAAACTGTTTTTTGGGAAACTTTAGTTTCTAATCAAAAGCCCGTATGTTCATTGCACATTAATGAAATAGTTTTTAAAGGGTTAATTGATACGAGGGTGAATATGTCTATTATTTGTTTAAATTAGTGGCCTATACAATGGGAAAAAAGACAAGTTTCAGTTATACTCACTAGCTTGGGTGCTGCTTCTGTGGTTTATCAAGACGTAGAACCTTTAACCTGTGTCGGTCCTAAAGGTCAACAAGGTCAAGTGTTTTTTTTATTTTTATATTGTTCCTATCAATATTAATTTTTGGGAACAAGATCTTTCACAACAATTTGCTGCTTTTTTAAACATTCCTCATATTTCCTCAGCTGCCAAAAATATGATGTTCAAAATGGGCTACAATCCTTTAAACTCATAGCCACCACTCCTATTTAGGTGAAACAGTGACCATTATTTAAAGAAATACTTAGGACTTTAAAAGAGTAAGTCAAAAAACAAATGGCCGAGAGGAATCTAAAGCCACGTACTTCTGCATGGAATTCTCATCTTTGTCTTGTCTTAAAACTATAAATGTTTACATTTAACCTAGGGAAAGTTTACAGCCCAGTCTTCCTAATCCTGCCATTATCCCACAAAGTTAAAACCAGAGAAAAGTAGCAAGATGCTTTTGTATCATTACAAACTCAGCTTTCTTTCTACTCATTTAATATTGCCACAGAAAAAATTTAACTGGATTTTCTTATTCAATATTTAGGTTATACCTTGGAGGCACAAAATATTCGACCCCAAAAAATTCAAATTCGACGTGATCATTTAAAAACATTACATGATTTTCAAAAGCTTCTAGGAGACATTAATTGGATGCATCCTGTTTTAAGAATACCAACATATCAGTCATAACATCTTTTTTCTATTCTAGAAGGAGACAGTCACTTGGACAACTCACGCCATTTAACTCCTTTGGCTTTACAGGAACTCCAGCTTGTTGAAGAGCAACTTCAAAAGGCCCTTCCTTTTGTTTATTTCATACTTTACCTTCTCCCACAGGAATGATTCATCAAACTAATCGACCACTAAAATGGATCCTTTTGTCCAATAAAATATCTAAACGCTTGGCTACTTATATCGATCGTTTAGCTGAACTGATCATCAAAGGACGGCATCACTGTCAACAACTATGGGGAGGAGATCCTTCCTTAATTATCTCTCAATTCACTGATAGTCAGATCACTTATCTTCTTGCAACTTCTGATTCTTGGCAAGTTGCTTGCGCTTCTTTTGTTGGACAATTTTCTACCCAATATCCTAAGTCTCCGATCTTTTCATTTTTTAGGCAACATTCTGTGTTGCCTTTCTCACCAATTTCTGTATTTCCTGTTCAAGGTCCTACCTATTTTACTGATGCTAGTAGCAATGATAAGGCTGGATATTGGAGTGTTCATCAATCTCGAGTTACAGTTTATTCTTATCCCTTGGTGCAACAGGGAGAATTGTTTGCTGTTCTGATGATCTTACTTGATTTCCCTACTACTGGTTGTAACATTGTTAGTGATTCTCAATACGCTGTTTATGTTACTTCTTATATTTCTCAGGCCACTTTACCTCTTTGTGCTACTTCTTCTCTTCAAAAACTCTTTTCCTTGTTATCTTCTACTTTGAGCCAACGTCGAGCTCCTTTATTCATCACTCATCTTCGTTCTCATTCTCAACTTCCTGGACCATTAGTTCATGGTAATACTCAAATTGATTCACTTTTAATAGGCCACCTACATGCTGCAGAACAAAAATATACTCTACATCACACTAATAGTTCTGGCCTTCAACGACGGTTTCATTTAACTTATAAACAAGCTCGTTCTCTTATTCGAGCTTGTCCTTCCTGTGCTCCTTTGAGCATGCCATCCTTCCATCCTGGGGTTAATCCATGAGATGTCCCTTCTTTTGAACAATTAAGTATGTTCATCATACCATTGATACATTTTCTTATTTTCAATGGGCCACTCCATTGACATCTGAGAAAGCTGATTCTGTTATTACACATCTCTTAGCTTGTTTTGCCATCATGGGCATTCCTCTTATACTTAAAACTAATCATGCCCCTGCCTATGTCTCTCGTAAATTACAAGTTTTCTTACAGCAATACAATATTCAACATATCATCGGTATCCCGGGCAACAGTCAAGGTCAAGCCATCATTGAGCGCGCAAATTTAACTTTAAAAACTTAACTATTAAAACAAAACAAAAAGGGGGAAATGAGCCCCCCAGAAACCAGATTTTGAAACCAGATTTTGAAGGTTCTTTTTACCTTAATTTTTTTGAATCAATGGAGACAATTGCAAGATTCTGCTGTCGTAACCCATCTTTCCTCACCTCCCTTGGTGATAGTCCCTGCTGACAGTTTAAAGGTTTGGTATCCTAATGAAGAAGGTAAGTATGTTCAAGGGCAAGTTCTAAAACAGGGACGGGGCTATGCTCTTGTCCTTACAGGGAGCGGACCTGAGTGGTTTCCTACAAGATGATTGAAACCCTGTTGAAAACTGGATTCAGCATGCATTTCTTCCTTTGTTGGATATGCCTCGGCGGGGGACTTATTTCCCTTAGTGAGGCTTTGTATGAATATTGGACTTATATTCCCTTTCCGCCCTTGTATCAGGGAGTCACCTGAGGGGAGGCGGAAATTAAGGTTTTCACCAATGACACTACTTGGATGCCGTCCCCCTATATAGACAAGGACAATATAGAACGGGAAACGGGAATTATAAACAACATATATCAATTTGGAGTGGAAGGACTTCCAATATGTATGGGAAATAGTTCTCATTGTCTCCGAAAATCGCATGAAGCCTGGGCTGTTCCTTATAATCATAGTCATGTGGCTGCTAATACTGTTATTATTGTAACTAGAAGTTTGTAATATAATCATACTGTATATAGTAATGAAACTATTCCTAGTTCTTTACTTTTTTGTCCTATTCTAGAGGTTTCTCCTAATATTGAGGTGCTGGAGTGACAACAATGTCGGAGAACTAAAACCCGGATTTTATTAGAATACAATGGAATGTAAATAACTGATTGGAGTGTGCATGGTGATTTTCAAATAAAATTTAGTCACATACCTTTGAAATGACACTGGGTAAATAAAAGTATTGCTGCTAACAGTAATGAAACCTTGGTATGGCGTGAAGGAGGCCTGAAGTACAGAGTCATCTTTGGAAGTTGTTAGCTGCAGGCGATGCCATTAGCACTTTTGTGGGGAATATGTCCCTTAATCTTTCTAACCCAACTAACTCCTTTCATATTCAGTTATATCGAAATACCTCCTGATATATTATTGCTTGTGTCCGTAAGCCCTACCTATTATTAGCAGGGAATTTGACATGGGATAATGATACAGAGATTGTTAGTTGTACAGATATGTGTACATTTTTATCTTGCCTCAATCATTCCTGGTGGCACAACTTTACTGGGGATATTTATATCCTCAGGGCTCGTAAGGAAATTTGGCTACCTGTTAACCTTACGTGACCATGGGGGGCATCACCTCTTGAAACTTATATTTGGACTTCTCTTCAGCGAACCTGCCGTGCCCTTGGACTTATAATTGCCTCGGTGATGAGTCTTGTTGCCATCGCCTCCACTGTGACCGTAGCAGGACTCGCTCTTCATCAAAGCATACAAAATGCTGAATTTATGCAGCAATGGCACGAACAATCTCACCGGTTATGGCTTCAACAACGAAACATTGACTCTCAACTTGCTGAAAGATTGGACAACATGGAGAAAGCATTGACATGGCTTGGAGATCAGCTCACTGTACTCAGTACTCGGATGACATTACAATGCGATTGGAACTCCACTCAATTTTGTGTAACGCCTGTACCTTTTAACATCTCTCAAAATTGGACTGTAATCCGAAAATTATTAGTAGGCCATAAAAATATTAGTTTGGACATCCAAGAGCTCATTCAGAACATTTCCGAAGCATTTCGACAACAATTACATGTGTTGTCTGGAACCGTAACCCTGCAGAGCTAGGTCAGCGCCTTGCTGCCTTTAACCCATGGACCCAGATGAAAACATGGATTTCTACAATCTCTGGAAGTATATTGCTTTGGGCACTTGGATTGAGTCTACTTCTTTTGGTGATTCGATGCTCCCTCCATCGCCTCCAAAAACAAAAGAAAACACAGGAACAAATATGGGCTACCTTTTTAGGATTGAGGCAAAACAAAAACAAAAAGGGGGAAATGCAGGGGCCTTTGAAAACAGTATGCTGAGAATAGATAGGGCTCAAGGACAGTATCTCCAATTGAACTTTTAATGAACTCCCGTAGGCGCCAAGAAGGTGGGCAGATAAGAAAGAGCATAGAAACAAGGAACTGAGTAGAAGGTTACATGTGGGAAAAGAAAGTTTGTTTTGCATTGCATTCTTTCTGCTGACGTGGGGTTTATGGAGTATAAATAAAGTGAGGCGGAGGCTCTGAGTGCGGCCGCCATGTTCTCTGTGTGTCTTTGTCTTTTGTGTGTTCTTTCATTCTCCACCACCCCCGGCACGGACCCCAACATTTTATTGGACAAAAAGATCCATTCTAGCGGCCGATTAGTTTGATGAATCATTCCTGTGGGAGAACGTAAAGTATGAAATAAACAAAAGGAAAGGAGAACGTCGGGAAGGATATAATGTAAATGGGCCTTTTGAAGTTGCTCTTCTACAAGCTGGAGTTCCTGTAAAGCCAAAGGAGTTAAATGACGTGAGCTGTCCAAGTGACTGTCTCCTTCTAGAATAGAGAAAAGATGTTGTAACTGATACGCTGGTATTCCTAAAACAGGACACATCCAATTAATGTCTCCTAAAAGCTTTTGAAAGTCATTTAATGTTTTTAAATGATCATGTCAAATTTGAATTTTTTGGGGTCGAATATTTCATGCTCCCAAGGTATAACCTAAATATTGAATAGGAAAATCCACTTGAATTTTTTCTGGGGCAATATTAAGTGAGTAGAAAGAAAGCTGAGTTTGTAATGATGCAAAAGCATCTTGCTGGTTTTCTCTGGTGGGTGCAGCAAGAAGAACGTCATCCATATAATGATATAAAAGAACAGAAGGATGACGCTTTTGAACAGGATCCAGGGCCCGATGGACAAATTCTTGACACAAGGTAGGACTGTTTAACATACCTTGAGGTAAAACTTTCCATTGATATCGAGAAAGTGGCTGAGAATTATTAAAAACAGGGACAGAGAAGGCAAAACGCTGACAATCCTTTTGATCCAAAGGAATAGAAAAAAAAACAATCCTTTAAATCAATAACCATGAGTACCCAATCTTGAGGAATCATAGAAGGATTAGGAAGGCCAGGTTGTAAGCTTCTCCTAGGTTGAATGTAAACATTTATAGTTTTAAGATTAGTTAATAAATGCCATTTTATGTAAACATTTATAGTTTTAAGATTACCATTTTATGTAAACATTTATAGTTTTAAGATTAGTTAATAAACGCCATTTTTCACACTTTTTTTTTTTTTTTTAACATGACAAAGACAGGGGAATTCCATGCAGAAGTATTTGGCTTTATATGCCCCTCGGCCAATTGTTTTTTGACTTACTCTTTTAAAGCCCTAAGTTTTTCTTTAGATAATGGCCACTGTTTCACCTAAACAGAAGCGGTAGTTTTTCACTTTAATTATAAAACTTGAGGCTGGTGAACAGTGGCTATGAGTTTAAAGGATTGTAGCCCATTTTGAACATCATATTTTTGGCAGCTGAGGAAATATGAGGAATGTTTAAAAAAGCACCAAATTGTTGTAAAAGATCTTGTCCCCAAAGATTAATATTGATAGGAACAATATAAAAAAACACTTGACCTTGTTGACCTTTAGGACCGACACAGGTTAAAGGTTCTACGTTTTGATAAACCACAGAAGCAGCACCCAAGCCAGTGAGTATAACTGAAACTTGTCTTTTTTTTTTCCATTGTATAGGCCACTAATTTAAACAAATGATAGACACATCCACCCCCGTATTAATTAACCCTTTAAAAACTATTCCATTAATGTGCAATGAACATAAGGGCTTTTGATTAGAAACTAAAGTTTCCCAAAAAACAGTTTTTCCTGTGCTACCAAACCCTCCCTGTCGAGATACCTCTCTAGATAGAAATGGAAAAAAAAGGCAATAAAAGTAATTGTGTAATACGCTCCCCTGCCTCTAGGCGTATAAATTGTGAGACTTGTACCATAATAAGAATTTTATTAGTAACATCAGGATCAATGATTCCTGGAATCACCATTAACCCCTGTATAGCACTGTTGTTTTGACCTAACAAAAGTCCTACATGTCCTTTTGGCAAAGGGCCACACACTCTAATAGCTAATTTATATACTCCTCTATTAGGAGACAAGGTATAAGGCTGAGTAATAGCTAAGTCAGCAACGGCGCTCTGCTTAGTTGCCGCATAAAGCTGAGAAACTGGGGTAAGGTGTGGGATCCTTAAGGAGGACTTGAATTCATTCCTTGATGTTGTAGGTCATTGCTCACTGGGTATTGTAGTAGACTTGTATTGTAATTGTTGGGGCCCCAAGCCTGTGGGCCCCGGCTCCCGTTTCCCAGGAGAGGAGACAGTAAATTTCCACTTTTATCAGTTTTGGAACGACATTCATTTGTCCAATGTTGACCTTTACCACAACATTTGTACACCTCTGAAGGCAGCTTTCTGCCTTGAGGGATAAAAGTGTTCAATTTTTTGCGACATTCTTTCTTGAAATGTCCAGGTTTACCCCACTGAAAGCAAACACCTTGTTTGTTATTTTCTTTTAAGGCTTTAGACAAAGCTCCAGCAAATAATTGAGCATTATAAATAGCCCCTCCAACACCAGCACAAGTTTTAATATATTTATCTAAATTGGCCCCACTAGCCTTTAACGGTCTCAACAATTTTTAACAGTCAGCATTAGCATTTTCAAAAGACAATTTTGTAACAAAATTTTTGAAGCAGGGCCAACACCCACAGTTTTCAAGACAGCATCCTGAAGACGGACTACGAAATCTGAATATGGTTCATTTGTGCCCTGTAAAATCTTCACAAAGGAAAGGGAAGATTTTCCTGTTATCTCTACCTTATTCCAGGCCCTTAAAAACAAAGTCTTGATTTGAGTAAGGGCAACATCATCTAGGCCAGCCTGAGCATTAAGAGTAGCATATTGGCCCGTGCCTGTGAGTTGTTCCTCAGTGGGTCCTGGGGGATCACACATAGCATTTTTTTTCTAGCCTGTACATGCACCTTGTCCATCCACCAGCTGTGCAATTGTAACCACTGAGAACGATCAAGAAAAGCCTTCCCCAAAGTCTCCCAGTCTATAGGAATCATCAAATTTTCTGATGAAAAAGCATCAAGAAGACCAAGGATAAAAGGAGATTGAGGTCCATAGTTAGAAATGGTAGCTTTCATTTCTTTCAAAAATTTAAGTTGTAAGGCATTAAATTGGACATTATTGCCACCATTTGGAAACTGAGCATTAGGAGCAAAAGAAGTACGAATAATTGGAAACAGATCCAGCTCCTTAAATTTTCTTATCTTTTCCTTTTTTCCCTCCCCCAATGGCGGGAAAGGCACTGAGAAAACTTTGCCAGACAAAGGTAAGGAAGCTGGGGGTTTGGAGGCACTGGAAAATCCTCTTCTAACAGGGCAGAAGGAAAAGAAACAGGGAAAGCTCGCAAAGGTGAATTAGAAGAATGTATCTGTAATATCTGTTGAAGCATTTCCATAATACACTGCATGTCAGAATTCCCCTTAGAAGAAGGAAGAACTGGCTCTTCCTCTTTTCCCCCGTTTGCTACCCCCCCATCCTCTGTTACCCTGGCATAAATGGGCTCCATTTCAGATTTATTTTTTCCAAATCCTCAGATGCCTTTCCTCCTGTGGCTACATCACCACACTCTGAATCAGTCTCAAGTAACTCTAATGCCTGAGTGATAGAGTTACACAAGGTCCACAAATTTAGAGGCATAGTATCCCCTAACTGGTGAGCTCTAAGCAAAGCTTTACTACCTGTAACCATTCTCTCCAATTCAGCTGCACTTTAATCTGATACTGAAACCAGTAACAATGTTGTTCAACATGGGCAAACAATCACTTCAAAGTCTTTTTCTTTCACTTCTACTCCTATAGACAGCAACAGTCCTTGAAACAGCCGTAAATATTCTGAGGTCAGAGAGATAGAATTCCCCATAATTTTCCCGTGGGTCCCCCTTTTTTTGTTTTACTTACAAACCCGGGGTGCTCCCCCTCCGGTTCCTTGCTCTCGTGGAGCCACGGATCCTGCTCGCTGTGCCAGTTGTTGGGGTCCAAGTGTTTTCTAAACAAAGGAATGAACACACAAGACAACACAGAAGAAGACATACAGAGAACATGGCGGCCGCGCCCAGAGCCTCCACCTCACTTTATTTATAGTCCATAAATCCCACGTCAGCAGAAAGAACACAATGCAAAACAAACTTTCTTTACACGGATGTAACCTTCTGCTTAGTTCCTTGTCTCTATGCTCTTCCTTATTTGTCCGCCTTCTTGGCGCCTATGGGAGTTCATTAAAAGTTCAATTGGAGATACTGTCCTTGAGCCCTATCTATTCTCACCATACTTTTTTCAAGAGCCCCTGCAACAGTACAATAACATAACTAGGTTGTTGACATCAATACAATTTCCTGGGCTTACTCAGATTGCCTCAGTTATATTTGTACTCATTTGTGTGTGAAAGTATGTAGCCACTCCTGCTTTTTTAAAATCAGTGTTTGCATGGTAAATCTTTTTCAATTCTTTTACATTCGGCCTATTTGATTAGATTTGAAGTGAATTTTTTATACACAGCATAGTGTTGTGTCATGTTTATTTACCCACTCTGCTTCTCTCTGTCTTTAGATTGGTGTATTAAGATCATTTACATTTAAGGTAATTATTGTTAATGCTTAAGTCTTCTCTTTCATTATTTATTTCTATTTGTTATAGCTATTTCTTATTTGTATTTGGTTTTTGGTTTTCTGTTACCTCCATCTGTGTATTTGTTCATTCGCACACTGCTATAAAGAAATCCCTGAGACTGGGTAATTTATAAAGAAAAGAAGGTAATTGACTCAGTTCTGCAGGCAATACAGGAAGCATGATGCTGGCATCTGCTTGGCTTCAGGTGAGATCTCAGGAAACTTACAATCATGGCAGAAGGTGAAGGGGAAGCCATCACTTCATATGGCTGGAGAAGGACGGACAAAGAGAGTGGAGGGGGAGGTGCTACGCACTTTTAAACAAACAGATCTCATGAGAACTCACTCACCATTACCTGAGAAGATGATGCTAAACCATTCATGAAGGACTATCCCCATGATTCAATCACCTCTCACCATGCCCCACCTCCAACACTGGGGATTACAATTCAACATGAGATTTGGGTGGGGACACGGATACGCATCGTGTCAAGCTGCATCTATGTTACTGCAAAGGCATGATTTCATTCTTTGTATGGCTCTATAGTATTCCATGGTGTGGATGTACCACATTTTCTTTATCGAATCCACCATTGTTGGGCAGCTAGATTGGTTCTATGTCTTTGCTATTGTGAATAGTGCTGCAATGAACATACAGGTGCATGTGTCTTTTTGATAGAACAATTTTTTTTCTTTGGTAGATACCCAGTAATGGGATTGCTCAGTTGAATAGAAGTTCTCTTTCTAATTCTTTGAGAAATCTCCAAACTACTTTCCACAGTGTCCTTTGGCCAATCTTTAACAGTAGATCCGCTAGCTGCAAACTCTTGTAGTTCTCCTTCCTTTCAGAATGTCTTTATTTCCTGTTCATTCCTGAAGGACAGTTTCACATGATATAAAATGCATGGTTGACAGCTCTTTCCTTTCGGTACTTAAAAAATGTTGTGCCACATCCTTCTCGCTTCCATGTTTTCTGATGAGAAATCTACTGTCATGGCTAACGAGTTTTCCCAGCACCATTTATTAAATAAGGAATCCTTTCCCCATTGCTTGTTTTTGTCAGGTTTGTCAAAGATCAGATGGTTGTAGATGTGTGGTGTTATTTCTGAGGCCTCTGTTCTGTTCCATTGGTCTATATATCTGTTTTGATGCCAGTATCATATGCTGCTTTCGTCACTGTAGCCTTGTACTGTAGTTTGAAGGCAGGTAGAGTGATATCTGCTGCTTTGTTCTTTTTGATTAGGATTGTGTTGACTATATGGGCTCTTTTTTGGTTCCATATGAAATTTAAAGTAACTTTCTCTAGTTCAGTGGAGAAAGTCAATGGTAGTTTGATAGGAATAGCATTGAATGTCTAAATTGCTTTGGGCAGTATGGCCGTTTTCACAATATTGATTCTTCCTATCCATGAGCATGGAATTTTTTTTCATTTGTTTGTGTCCTCTCTTCTTTCCTAGAGCAGTGGTTTGCAGTTCTCCTCGAAGAGGACTTCAGGTCCCTTGTAAGTTGTATTCCTAGGTATTTTATTTTTTTTGTAGCCATTGTGAATGAGAATTCACTCATGATTTGGCTCTATACTTGTCTATTTTTGGTGTATTGGAATGCTTGTGATTTTTGCACATTGACTTTGTACCCAGAGACTTTGCTGAAGTTGTTCATCGCAAAAGCAATTGCAACAAAAGCCAAAATTGACAAATGGGATCTAATTAAACTAAAGAGCTTCTGCTCAGCAAAAGAAACTACCATTAGAGTAAACAGGCAACCTACAGAGTGAGAGAAAAATTTTGCAATCTATCTATCTGACAAAGGTCTAATATCCAGAATCTACAAGGAACTTAAACAAATTTACAAGGAAAAAACAAATCACCCCATCAAAAATAGGGCAAAGGATATGAACAGACAATTCTTGAAAGAAGACATTTATACGGCCAACAAACATGAAAAAAAATGCTCATCATCACTAGTCATTAGAGAAATGCCAATCAAAACCACAATGAGATGCCATCTCACGCCAGTTAGAATGGTAATCATTAAAAAGTCTGGAAACAACAGATGCGGGAAAGGATGGGGAGAAATTGATACTCTTTTACATTGTTGGTGGGAGTGTAAGTTAGTTCAACCGTTGTGGAAGACAGTGTGGCAATTCCTCAAGGATCTAGAACCAGAAATACCATTTGACCCAGCAATCCCATTACTGGGTATATACCCAAGGATTATAAATCATTATACTATAAAAGCACCTATACACATATGTTTATTGCAGCACTCAAAATTCTTTTAAGGAGAAGTTTCCACTTTCCTTATCATTGGATACGCTTCCCTCTTTTAATTACATGTTGAGACCTTTCCTCATTTAGGCTTGAGAAAAATGTCCTTAAGTGTCCTAAACTTGCATCAAACCCACTTATTCATCAAACCCCACTTATGACTTCCCTTAGAGGACATGGGACATTTCAGCTCAGTTATATGCTGCTATTCTGAATTCCTGCCATTTTTTTCCTCTTCCTTTGACCCCCTTACCTACCTCTCCAGCTCACTGAAAACAGCCTCCCCTGACGAGCACACCATTGTTATGTAATAGCCTAACCCTTCCCACTCACCTATCAGGGGGTGCCAAGCCTGCAGACTCACTCTGCTTTCATCATAACTGCCCTGAGGAGAAGCCTGAAGACTGAGGGATCCTCTTTGTGCCTCCCATTTGATTGCATTTTCTTTGGTCAAAGGTTCCCTTATTCATGGGACCTGCCTGGGTCCAGGACCCCTTGACAGGTGCTCTCTGGCTGCCTGTCCTCTGGGCACTCTTGTCCCAGGTCTATTGTTTTCATGACCCACCAGGATGGCGCTTTACTTCCTCAGAAATTGTAATCCCCAGGAAAGTGCCCCACAGGAGGCGTGGAGTTGAGATGCCAGACCAACTCTCTTACAGCATGCGTTTCCAGGGCCGAAGGCACGTGATTCACATGAAGCTCAAGAAGAACATGATGCCCAGACATTTACCTGTTTTTACTGATAATGACCAGGGGGCCATGCAGGAGAACTACCCTTTTGTCCCGCGAGACTGTTACTATGACTGCTACCTGGAAGGGGTTCCTGGGTCTGTGGCCACATTGGACACCTGCCATGGAGGGCTGCGTGGCATGCTGCAGGTGGATGACTTGACTTATGAAATCAAACCCCTGGAGGCTTCTTCCAAATTTGAGCATGTAGTATCCCTGCTTGTGTCAGAAGAAAGACCGGGAGAGGCTAGTAGATGTAAGACTGAAGGGGGAGAGAGAGATCAAGAATCTGAAAAGGTAAAACTGTCTGAAACTCCCAGAGCGGGCCACGTTTATTTGTGGAGGCATCATAGAAAAAACTTGAAAATTCACTACACGGTTACTAATGGATTATTCCAGCGGAACCCTAATGTGTCACACATAATAGAGAATGTAGTGATTATTAACAGTATCATACATACCATTTTCAAACCAGTTTATTTAAATGTCTATGTACGTGTTTTGTGCATATGGAATAAAAGGGATTTAATAAAGTTTTATGGAGTATCTGCTGGAACTGCTGTAGAAAACTTTGGTTTGTGGAAATTATTTAGATGGTACACAAAAATTGAACATGATACCTCAGTTGTTTTTACAGCATATCAACTTGAAAACAAGGACTGTTATGCCCAGTTTAATGGAATGTGCAACCCCAACTGGGGAGCAATGTTTGTGTATTTAATGAGGTATCACTTATTTAGGGGGGCATGTTTAACAGCGCATGCACTAGGTCATAACTTGGGCTTGACACATGATTCTGCTGGTTGTTATTGTTTTCGACGAACCAACTGTCTCATGGCTCCTGTTCCTGATCTTAATGATATGATGAGCAATTGTTCTTATGAGAGGATTCAACTCAGGTTGAATGGATGGGATCTTTGTTTGAGTGCACCAAATATTCCATACACTAATTTTCCTTATGTAGCTCCTCGTTGTGGAGACAAGATCAAAAATCAGAGGGAAGAATGTGACTGTGGCTCCCTTAAAGATTGTGCCAATGATAGATGTTGTGAGACCTCTTGTATCCTTTCTCTTGGCAGTGTTTGCAATACAGGACTTTGCTGCCGTGAGTGTAAATATGCTGCCCCTGGAGTGGTTTGCAGAGACTTGGGTGGTATATGTGATCTACCGGAATACTGTGATGGGAAAAACGAAGAGTGTCCAAATGACGTCTATGTCCAGGATGGAACCCCATGTTCAGCAGTATCTGTTTGTGTAAGAGGAAACTGCAGTGACCGTGATATGCAGTGTCAAGCCCTTTTTGGCTACCAAGTGAAAGACGGCTCCCCAGCGTGCTATCAACAATTGAATAGGATTGGTGACCGATTTGGAAACTGTGGGGTTATTCTACAGCGAGGAGGAAGTAAACCTTTTCCATGTGAAGAAGATGATGTTTTTTGTGGAATGTTGCACTGTAGTGGTGTCAGCGAGATTCCCGGTGGAGGTGAGCACACTACATTTCGTAGTATATTAGTACGCGACATAAAAGAAGAAAAATGCTTTGGCTATGAAGCACACCAGGGAACAGACTTGCCAGAAATGGGGCTGGTAGTGGATGGTGCAACGTGTGGCCCAGGGAGCTACTGTCTTAAACACAATTGTACTTTTTATCAAGACCTGCATTTTGAGTGTGATCTTAAAACATGCAATTACAAAGGAGTATGTAACAACAAAAAACATTGTCACTGTGTGTTTGGGTGGCAACCACCAACATGTGAACTGAGAGGAACAGGAGGTAGTATAGATAGTGGCCCTCCACCTGACAAACAATATCATATTGCAGGCAGCATCCTTGTGAATACAAACCGAGCACTACTTTTAATATTTACTCGTTACATCCTTTTACTGGTTTCGCTTCTCTTTGGTGGCTTTTTACAAGCAATAGAATTTATGGAAGAGAAAGTATTGCAAACTACTGAACCTGAGGAGTAAATACTAATGGGAGCCCACACAATGGAGAAAATCTCATTGACACTTACTGGGAGTTGTAATCAATAGTCATTATGATGGTTACATCACCTCTTAGCAATTTGATGTCATCTTGAAATAAAATCACTTGGCAATTTAAAAAGGGTCTGTGTGTTTAAATTTACTTAACATTTCCTGTCTGGTCATATTCTCAATACTTATTTAGATGACGGCAGAAACTCCTAGATTCACTAACAAGAGGACCTGTACTCATTTAAGATTTGAGGCTAATGTTTTCTAGATACCCCTGTGGCAAATCCCATGTACACTAATATACATTTGCTCACATTCTTAATTTTTTTTTTTTTTTTTTGAGGTAGGGTGTCTGGTGCGTAGCCTGGCAGGTTGGAGTGCAGTGGCACAATCTCGGCTCACTGTAACCACTGCATCCCGGGGTTCAAGCAATTTTCCCACCTCAACTTCCTGAGTAGCTGGGATTACAGGCATATGCTACCACACCAGATTAATTTTTGTATTTTTAGTAGAGACAGGGTTTCACCATCTTGGCCAGGCTGATCTCAAACTCCTGGCCTCACGTGATTCACCCACCTTGGCCTCCCAAAGTGCTGGGCACTTGGTACATGCTATCTGCTATCATTTTCATTATTCTCAGTATTTTTGCATTATGCTAAGCCTGGGGAATTCCATATGTAATGTCTCTGACTTTTTGTCTTTACTGTTAAACTATTACAGAAAGGGTCATTATTCACTGATAAATCACTTCTCAATTTATCTGGAAATTAAAGGTATGGGACATCATATTTTAAATCTCCAGGAATTGCCTGAGCCCAGCCTATCTATAAATTACAGGATGGAACTCACAGTCTGATAAATGTACAGACACAAAATCTTACCTAAAGAATCGCTTCAGAAATAGTGCACTAAGGTGGGGTACAGTGACTCACGCCTATAATCCCAGAGATTTGGGGGCCTGAGGTGGGAGGATTCCTCGAGGCCAGGAGTTTGAGACCAACCTGGGTAACATTGTGAGACTCTGTCTCTATAAAATATTTAAAAACAAAAAAAAATTATGCAGGCATGGTGGCATATACCTGTAGTCCTAGCTATTCCAGAGTATGAGGAGGGAGTATCAGTTTGAGACCAGCCTGGGCAACATAGTGAGAATCTATCAACACAAAATATAAAGAAATTAGCTAGGCATGGTGGCGCATGCTTGTAGTCCTAGCTATTCAGGAGGCTGAGGCAGGAAGATCACTTAAAGCCAGGAATTCAAGGCCAACCTGAGCAGGATAGCAAGACCCCGTCTCTAAAAGAATTTAAAAATCAGCCCGGTGGAATAGTGTGTCCCTGTAGACCCATCTACTTGGGAGGCTGAGGCAGGAGGATCACTTGAGACCAGGAGCTGGAGGTTACAGTGAGTCATGACTGTACCACTGCACACCAGCCTGGGTAACAGAGTGACACTGTATGTCTGTATGTGTATGTGTGTCTGTGTGTGTGTGTGTGTTTTAAAAACTTTTCTCTTGTTTTTAAGGCTTGTCATATCCAACAAGAGGTGATGTTCCAGGTCACATAGTACAAGGGAGGTGGAGATGTGGAAGAAAAGAAGCAAGGGGGACTTCAAGAAGATAGGGATCAGGATAGAAGGGAGGTGAGAATCAGAAGCATAAATAGAGGTAGACAGAAGGGAGGAGGCCTTTGGGAAAGGAAGATCATTGAAGCTGTTGAAAACAGGACTCAAGACTAGAGATTGTTCAAAATATTTCTTTTCATGGTTTCTTCATACCAAATAAAGTAAGTTATTTGTGGAGTGTCAGCTATTCTGCTACCCTTTTCTTCTAAGGTGACACAAAAATGCACAAGTTTGACATGCCCCAAGTAACCAAAGGCACTCCAGTTCAAATTTATACCTGATGAAATCACGCCACTTAAGAATTTAACAGATTGATCAACATTGCACCAGACCATATGTCTACACAGATCTGACCAGGTGTTTGGGTTGAATAGGAGTTTCCATAGTAGAAGAAATTTGAGATAATAGAAGAGTCTTTTCTCACCTTAGGAAAGTTACCTAAACTCTCTGCTCATCTACAGAACTCTGAAAGATGGAAGGAAAATGCTGACTTCAGTCTGACAAAAGGGTACCTAGAAAAAGTCAAAGCATGCAACCACCATGCTATGAAAGAAAGTGAGGTGATGGGACAATCTGTGCAGCAAACTGCCATGGCAGTGTTTACCCATGTAATGAACCTGCATAGCCTATCCTGCACCTCTACCGCTGACCTTAAAATAAAAGTTGGAAATCAAGAACAAAAATAAAAATGAGGGAAAAAAAGAATCAGATACCAACAGCACGGCTGACCATTCCACCCACGGAAATTAGGGTTCTTTGATAATGCTGTCTTTGGCACAAAACTGGGCAGTGTTGGCATTTTGCACAAAACTATTCCAAGTAACAACACAAAATTATTAAACATATATATTATATAAGTTTTTTAAAGTGACTCACATAGAGGTTAAAGGCTTTATTCAATTGAACTACATGAGGGAGTACCTGAAGACCAGGTGATGTCACAAGTGAAGCAGGGTCAAGGTTTTTACAAGATGGGAACGTTCTGAGTAGCTGTCCTTGTCCTTTCAATTTTAGCACCAGTGTTCACCTTAACCAAAACCCATAGATGGAGACTATTCATATTTACTTGTACCTTCTTTGGAGTCTAATAACCAACAGAACAATAATTCTGAGAACCGTCTTTACAAACCTTGTGGGTTTTTGGATAGCCATGGGCTGTGAGAGGTATATGGTTTTTTAAAAAATGGGTTGGGGGAGGGCGCTGGGCATGGTTGCTCATGCCTATAATCCTAGCACTTTGGGAGGCGAAGGTGGGAGGAATACTTGAGCCCAGGACTTTGAGACCAGCTTGGGCAACAAAGCAAGACCCCATCTTTATAACATTAATTTTGTTTTAACTTTAAAAAAATAAAGAGAAGAAGGAAAAATAAAAAGGACAAAAGTGGCAGTCAGGGAGGACCCAGAGCACTTGCTAATGTTTGTTTTAAATCTTTTGCACCTTCATCCCGGGAGGTCAACACTGCTGCACATATCCATTCGCAGTTACCATTGCATTGGGTGGTTCCAAGTGGCTCCCAAGTGAATCCCCTAGTTTCTCCATATAACCCTCCATGCCTCTACTGGGGCTCAGCAGCCTTACCTTCCCTGCTCTTCAGGGTCAATTACTCCTGCCAAAATGACTCTTCTTTTTACCTGCTGGTCCTTGAACAGAAGATATCCCAGATGCCCTGAGGGCAGCTTGCAGGTCTATGGAACTTATGCTGGGTCCTCTGGCAAAGATGCATTCTCTTTGTGGACCAAGACCTGCCTAGAGAACAGGTAGTTGCAAGGAGGGAAGCAGATCAGTGGATCATCAAGTGTGATGATAAGTGAGGCCACCCGGCTTCTCTTCCTTGGTTCTGGGCCCCATATATTCTTTCTATTGCATATACAACACCATGTAGGAATCTCTGACTTAATATACACAATGCATTGTGAAGGCTGGCACTCAATTCTTTCAGAATATTGTTTCTGAGCTGGCACTCTGGCTCTGCCTTCTGCAGGCCATTCTCAGCACTTTAGGAGAATAGATGCTACTAAATATTGAATATATGATACAAACAATATAATTCATTGCTATGTACCATTCCTGCACCTCATACACTAAAGGGTGAATGAATCCTCTATTCATATGCCAAGTTGTATGAGACTCCATGCTTAAAGATCTTACAATCCGTATGCCCACAGTAGTGGTGCAGGCTCGAGCTCTATAGACAATATCATAACTAGAATATGTATATTTTCTTGTGTGAACTAATCGGTGGCCCTCCCAGGATAAAAGGGGCACAAAGTAGTCAATGTCTCACTATTTCACTGTTTGTTTTCCTTGAAGAATAGCACCTTCCCAGAAACTCAGCCTTGATCTGTGTCACTGGCAAGTTGGACATTCATGAGAGAAGTGTCTTGATTAACTCCCTTGGCAAGTGGGAGTCCATGCTATTGAGCCCAATGCACCTCCATCTCTGCCACTATGGCCACCTGTTTGTGTGCCCCTGGAGAATTCATATACATGAGTATCTTTTCAAGAGTGAGAAGACCCAAAATAATGGTCAAAGCAGAAAGTTTTTATACTTTTAGAAAAAGAACAATAAATTTGTGAAGAAATGACAAGACAACAGTGTAGAGAGCCAAAAGCCTGTGGGTTGTAACCTACTCAGCATTCCACTGGAGGCTATATGATCAAACAACAAACTGTTTGTCATGAATGCAGGATGTGGGAAAACTCACAGCCGCCAGAAGGTATGCTGAGTACAATCACTCCCTGGTACCGTTGTCCTTGAGGTTATCTACTGGAACATCTAAAGACTACTGTTCAGAGAATACAGTGGTGCAGGCCTGCACCGAGTCAAGCAGCCTACTGACAACCACCTCCTTCTCCCTATCTCCTTTTCTCAATAAATATGAAGGAAGCTATAAGCTCAGGGCCCTTGTTCACTAAAAGCAAGGAGCCCCCTGACCCCGTCATCCAAATATACTCTTTTGTCTTTGTCTTTATTTCCATGTGCGACCCCCTTTGTTCCGTCCAACAGGGACTGGGGCCATGACACAAAAAGATCTAAGCTAGGGACAGTGAATTCCAGGGAAGTCACTAGGAGATCTATTGGTGTGGAATGTCAAGGAGGAGTTATAAAGCTAGTGGGAGATAAGAGTTACTTTAGTTTATTTGTACAGGTCTACTGCAGCAAAAATTTCCAAACCTGGGGATACGGTTATTTTCTTGTCCTGGCACAGGGAAGGCATCTTTCTCCATGGAAGTTTTATGGCTTGCTATATGCAGGAAAAGGCAGGTCAGATAGTCACTTCTGGAACTACAGTTTCCAAAGTGCTTTGAGCTTGAAGTAATCAATACACTAATTTGGCATATTTTAGAGTGGCACACTTTTAACTCCTTTATTTTTCCTGTCTGAAACTTCCGTAACAGTTTCAAATTAAAAGCTGAGTTGGTATTTGTGGAGAGAAGAGTTGTGTTAGCAGCTGAGTGGCAAGGGATCTGCAAAGGGAGAGAAGAACACAGATTAGAAGGAGAATTAATAAGCAGAAAAGCACAATCTAAACACATTTACCCATACTCCATTCAACCAGTCTCCTATCCCTGACAATGGGTCAGGCCAATTGAATGGTTTAGCTTCATTTATATGACGAAGAGTGTTTATCTTGTCTTTCAAAAAGTTCAGATTAGATTCTATTTGTCCCTGGTGGTTTACATATAAGCAGCGTTCCTCACCAATGATTGCACATGCTGCTCCTTCTTGGGCTGTCATTCTATCCAGGACATGGTGATTCTGGAGTACGACAGAGGCTAAACTGTTAACTTCTGGTTGGAGTCTTCTCAGTGCTTGCATAGTAATACTGACTCCTGTTCTATTACCATGGAAACATTGAGAATTGCCCTTTCCCTCTCATAAGTTCCAAAGCCTGGGAAAATGGATCTCAGCATGGAAAGGAACTTAGAATTCTGACATATAAGGGGATTTTCTGTAACATCTCATTTAGTACGCTTGTGTGGCATTACCTTATAAAAAAAGGAGCCCAAGTTTATAATTTGGCTGGCATTGAAGGAGGAGTACTTGGTGACAAAGGCATTGGGTATCTGAGTCCCCATCATTCTGACCATGTAGGTGAGAACCCTTCATAGACCTTGTCACCACGCAAGATAAAAAGACCAGTGTGGTTCACAAATAATATCAGAGTCAAATTTGTGACCCAACAGATTGGGGTTTGTTGTGCCTGGTCTTCTGTCATATTGGCATCTGTGAATCTGTATGTGTCTCTGTCAGTCCATAGGAGCAGAACAGATTGCACAATATCAGATATAGGAGATCTTTAGTTTGGTTTTGGCAGCTATAGGGCTTGATTTTGTCACCTGGCCAAGTTATTCCACATTTTTTGAATACTCACCATGCTATCACCATGTAATCTTTGGTGCCTATCAGTCTAATGAGGAGAGCAAGTGAGCAAATCCAAGTTGCACAGGGCTGACTTCTGGGCCATCCATAACATCTGGTGATGTGGCAAGTGTTTGTACCATAGGAGTGTCAAGACCATTTATGACCTTCGTGAGAGGCTTATGTGCCATCTGTGGCATCAAGTCACAGGGTTTGATTGTGCTACTGCCTTGGGAAGTTACCTGTGAAAGATCCTGCATCATCTCTGCTTTCAGTACAAAGGGAAAAATCCCCTTCTAATATCTTTACCTAAACAAACGACATTCCTCAACCTTCTACACAGGTGTCCAACTCACCAAAAAGAGAGGTAGTGTGACGTTGTTTTCTTTTCATGGAAGCCATACTTTGTCATGCGTCCATGCTCTGGACTTGACCCACCAGGCACTTGCATCAGCAGGAATGAAAATAAGTTCAGATAATTTTGTATAATCTAGATGCTGATATACCAGCAATCAGATGGCTTAGTTCACGTGGCCAGGGTTTGGAAAACTCGTGCAAAGTGATGTTAGTTCTGTGCCTAAACTGTTAAGAAAACAGTAAAGGTTAATAACAATAAGACACAGTTTGAAAGAAAGTCCATAGTGGAGGATCAGAGGGAGAACTGAATAGACTGAGATAGTCTCCAGTCAGCTTTTTCAATAAGTGCTCAAAGAACAAAGAGGACTTTGTGAAGAAAAGAAAAGGGTTTTGGGTTTTTTTTGTTTGTTTGTTTGGGTTTGTTTGTTTTTGTTTTTTTGTTTGTTTGTTTTTTGAAGGTAGAGAGAACCAGTTCCTGTTATACTAACAATGTACACCCTGTCTTGGATCCCAACACCACATAGAAGTCCCATGAGGACTGGGGAAACTACCATGCTCATTCACACAACATCTCTCATTGGTCCAGAGTTGCTTTCAGATGATTTAACTCCTTCTTGTTTCCAGCTTCCTCCATGAGTGCACTGAGCACACCCCCGTAAAGCAGAAAGCCATTAGTGTGTATAGGACTTGTCATCCATGCTACAGACAGCCTCAAGGTTCAGCCTAAGAGGATACAGGCAGGTACCACCAGCATCTGCTGTACCAGACTTTCCAGCCCCAAATACGTTTACTTTTACTCTCATTTCCCTAGGATTGTATTTTCCAAGTAAACCATTTAGATTTAATCCTTGCCTCAGCATATGTTTTCTAAGGAACCTGGGTACAGTAGATGCTGAAAGCCCACCCTACATCTTCTCGTCCCACTTGAGTTCACTTGCAGCCACAGTAGACAATCTCCATGCTCTGAGAGTTTACCACTTCACGTGCTTATATCTCAGATATTCTTTTCCTTACAGCTTTCTCCTGAACCATGGAGTATTAATCAAAGTTGTGTTTCACATGACTTCTCAGAAAGCGCACAGGGATGGCTCCAGTTGTACACAGAGAAAATCTATTCATTAGTCTACCCTGTTTTGTGCTTCCCCAGAAAAGTAACTCCACTTAAATCCTGTCTCTGGGTCTGCTTTTTGGGCAATCCCAATTAAAACAGGAGGTAAGACTCTATGTTTGTTATAAACAGGTGAATTCTACCCACCAATCCTGGTATAATTGACTGATATAGCGCTAATTAACTCAGTGAATATAAAATAACTATGCAGCTTTTCTTAAAATAAGAATATTGCAAAGTGCACTGCTTCTTGTAAAAATTAAAAGTAAAAAAAGGTGACTCTAACAAATTAACTTTAAAATACAATACAGGATCCCAATTTACCAGCAAAGCAGTGATAAAGGATTTATTCTATGAAGTGTATCAGGACAACAGGCTACCCATTTGGAAAAGTATACGATTAGATACCTATCTCATTCCTTATAGCAAAATAAATTCCACAATTAAGCATAAAAGATGAAACCAACATAATCCCAGAAACAATGGATTATTTCAAAGTAATCTCAAGCAGAAATACAAAACTCAGCAAATATAAAAGAACATTAGGCTGACAAATTTTACTTTAATCAACTTCAATGGTTTTTTACCATAAAGCCTTTCAACAAAGAATCAATAAACTGGAGCAGCTATCTTTTGTCTCCATATGGATGTGTACACTTACAACATGTGGAACTTTCTCTGATTTGACCAGATTGTATTATTGGTTCACTCCTCCCTCCGTGTGGCTCCAGTAGCTGTCCTCTGCTTCTTTTTGCTAACACATTGTTGGACCCTCTCCATCTCTATTCCTAGAGGGCATCAAACCATAAAGGGGTGACCACAAAGTGACAGGGCACACAAGTGGAACACTTACCATTTCATAAGGAATGCTTCTATGAAGATATAACATTTAACCTCTATTGAGAGAAAATAGGAGTTTTCCAGGGCAAGGGAGTAGGGGCAGGGTGGTAAACAGCATTTTGGGAATTGGAGATTTCATGTACAGAGAATATGCAGAGAATGACACAGCCAAATATATTGAAACATGAAATAGAAGATGCAAAGTTGGCAACGCATAATGAAAAATGATATGCAAAAGGTATTTTGACTCAATTTACAGAGTGCCATTCAGAAGTTAACTGATCAATACAAAGGGTATCTGACTCATTCTGTGTTTTCAAGAGACAGGCTTTCCAAAAACATGGAGAATAGACAGAGGAGAAGATACATTGGGGGAAGAAAAGACCAGCAAAATGCGTCAGGTACAAACAGCAGCATTTTAAATATTCAAAGTTTAATTTTGAGCAACAGCTCCAGTAGTTTATAAAAGAGGATCAGAATGACATCCCAAGGTATCAAAATATTATTTTTACTTTTCATAATTTCATGTATTTAATACTCCATTCAGATTCATGACTTCATTTAAGTATTTATTGAGTAGTAAGCACTGTGCAGTGTTCCAGCTATTGAGGATACAATGGTGAGCAAAACAGATGAAAACAATCCCGCCGTCATGGAGATTATATTTTGGTATGTGAAGCAAGCAAATGATCCAAAAGGATATCCAAACTGCCAAATTAAGACAAAAAGCTAGGAAGCACACAGGGAGCAAAATCAGGAAATTTCATCAGATAACAATTTCTTTATACTTAACAAAAATTCACTTATTTCTCTCTTTTGGTTACCAAATAAAAGAAGTTGGGGGGGACAAATATTATTATCACCCCTACACCTTTTCAGATTTTGAAGCAGAACATCAGAAAAGGTAAGTAATTTTCCCACATTGATAAATGTCAGTAGAGAGGTAAGCCTCACCCCTGGACTCTCTGATGCAGACACATCTCATGCCTTTCCCATAAGTCATCTCTGTGCACAAGAAACACAACAAGGACTAAAGGGAGGGAAGGAATGTAGCTTTATTTGCTGCTTAAAACAATGAACAATAGATAGAAACATGTTAAGAATAACTTGAACTTAATGACAATGTTTGTGGTTCTGACGTAAGGGAAGATCTTTGCAGCTTTCTGGAAATGGTCAGAAATATGCTGTTTCAGGGATGTACTACCATTTCTACTGCCAAGAGACTAAACTGTAATAATGCATGGAATATTAAATTAGAGACATTTTCTTAACCTGATGAATGAGCCTTAGTTTCTTTGGGACCAGAACACTGTTGCAGATACATAAGAAGCCCAACAGTAAACAGGAAAATCAAA
Organism: Macaca fascicularis; assembly: GCF_037993035.2. Lineage (NCBI taxonomy): Eukaryota > Metazoa > Chordata > Mammalia > Primates > Cercopithecidae > Macaca > Macaca fascicularis. The sequence goes on along the minus strand of NC_088381.1, from coordinate 138,329,656 downwards.
ACAGACAAAGAAGGAATCACAATCAGTGGCAAAAATCCTCTTTTCTTTGCAGATGCTGGGCCACTGTCAACACTACCCCCATAGCCTCTGTGCAGGCAGTAGGGAGGGGACCACCCATAGCCACAGTGGCAGTGATGTTGGTTATTGCAGATCCCCTTCATATTGCAGGTCTCAGGAAGGCAGACGTGTGACAAGACAGACAGACTGACACACTTCTTGTGGATGCAGATCTTTCCTGGGCCACACACAGTACCATCTTTCACGTCACCAATGTCAGGTATGTTCATCCTTAAATGATAGTCAATACCCCAGCAGGTGACGCCATTGATACGAGTGTGCTGCAAAGTAAAATGATCTTGGAGAAGAGGAATGTCTCTCACATTCTCACATTGAACTCTCCCACAAAAGACATCAGAGATATGACATTTTAGGTATGTTGTGCCATTTATACCACAGTGACCAAAACGGTTTCCCTGAGAGTTGATTTCTTTATAGCAATTCTGAGATGCACTTTTTGCATCTTCACCAAAAATCTCCCTGCAATGCTGGTCATGGTTATTACATCTCTTTTGATAGCAGTAGGCACTGTCACTACAGGGGAACCCGTCCTGCACATATCTATCTTCTGGACACTGATGGGATGTTCCATTGCACCATTCTGGGAGGTCACATTCATTGACCTCTTGTCTACAGAGTTCCCCTGATGGCATGAACTTGCAGTCTTTGCAACAAAGCCCAAAAGCACAGGCAGCCCCAGGCCTTAAAGTACAGTTCAACAGACAACAGGCATCTTGTTCACACTGCTGTATGGATCCACAGTCACACTGCTCTTCTCTTTCAACCACACCATTCCCACAGCGCTTTAGCATAAAGATTTCCCCCAATCTTGGAGGATTATGCAGACATGATCCCTGGTTTAAAGTGGTCTTCATAAAATCAGCATAACTGCAATTGGTGAATTTCTCTGCTGGCACTCTAAAAGTATTCATGATGCAACCTCTTTCCCCACAAAAACAGAATTCTTCATCATGCTGCATACCCAAAATATGACCTAACTCATGGGCCACAGTGTTGGCAAAAAGAGACCAGGTATCTCCTTGAAAATTATCAACTCCACAATCAATAGGTGGACGACATATTCCTGCAATGTAGGCTAGACCAAGTATACTTATAAGTGAATTTTTTATGAACATATGTGCAGCATCATGCTGTAGTTGGGAAAGACTGATTTGTTTCCATTGAGAGAAATCGTTCAGGACCTGTTCTATGCTTGTCATTGGGAAAACATTTCCTTGATTCCAAATTTCAATTCCAGTCAAAATTACATAACTACCTAACTGTTTATACATGGAATCCACTATGTTGACAACAAGAAATACATCCTCTTGTACCTTTGAGATGTTGCTTTGAGAGTAAATGAAGAAATCATGGTTCACCACAACAACTAGCTCCAGAAACCATGCATGGGTCCACCAGTCACCAGCAGATTTTGGTTCCAGAGCTGAGTTTTCAGCCTCTTCAAATCCCAACTGTTGGCGTGCTACTTCCTTCTCTGTTAAGCCACATCTCATAGCTGAGAATTGTGTCTCATTACTGTTTATCTTATAAACCAGGTGTTCAAATGTGGCAGAGTGCCTGATGGGTTCAATTTCATAAGTGAGGCCATTTATTTGTAATACCCCTCGAAAGCCCCCAAAACAAGCACTGAACACAGCCAGAGACTCAGGGACCCCCTCCACGTAACCATGATAGTAACAGTCATCTGGGATGAAGGGCTGATCCTCCAGGAGGGCATGCTCATCTGTGTAGGTGAACACTGGGAGGTGTCTAGAAACCAAGAGCTTCTTGACCCTCATGTGAACAACGTGTCTCTTTCCCCCAAGCCGCAGACTATAGGAGAGCCATCCAGGAGCCTTTGCACTTCTGCCCCTGCTGATCACCTTCAAGGGGATCACCACTTCTGGGGAAGTGAAATGCTGGGAGGGCCCAGCCTGACAGTAGCCAGAAATGGACAAAAACACCCCAAGCCAGAGCAGCAGAAGAGCGACCCTGATGTACACTAGTGTCCCATCCACTGCCATTATGAAGTTGTCGTCATGGAGCCATCTGTCCAGAGCAGAAGAGGACAAAGTGTGAGGCACTTCTGGTCTGGCTCCTCCCTCTAAGCTGCTCAGGATGCAGGGCTGACCCTATGGATCTGTGTCCTGGCAGAGTTAGATCAGAACTGCAGTGCTGGAAGTAAAAATAAAAATATGGGTTGGAAAGGTGATAAGTAAGGAAATCAGGAGAGAAAAAGAATGGAGTGGTGAAAAACTGGTTTATGAATCAAGAAAATGCATTGGATTTGCTTTTAGTAAATAAGGGTGGGAAGTTAGGGGGTACAGAAAAGACAACATTGGCCACATGGTGATAATAGTTGAAGTTGGAAGACGGGTACGTAAATAGTTATCTCAGTCTTTACAGGCAGTATGAAAATGTCCATAATAAAAAGTAAAAGCAAAAGTAAAGAAACTTAAGAGTAGGGTGACTCTATATCTCAATTTGTCCAAGATAATATTAGTTTATACCTGTTGCCCTTGCAATAACTATTGATAGTGTCTCCTTTGACTGTCCAAACTGGAAACATCAAAAACAATCACAATTCTGTGTCAAGTTGCATCAGTCTTATGATTTACTTTAGTTTCTTCATCTCAAAGTTATTTACTAGTCCTCATTGTATTCACCTTTACTCATAACTTCATTAGACTGAAAGATTCTTGACTGCATGGTTTATGATTTTCTTTCATTTTAGTATCCTCTGTAATGCCTCATAGAGCTCTATGTACAATGAAAAGTGGAAAGAGGGAGGAGGAATTGTGAAATGTCTTGGATTGTAAGTGAATGCTACTAAAATGTATTCATATTGTAGTATAATTTTTAGAAAAGAAAAAAAAATTCAGGAAACATTGACGTGATTTAAGGTAAGGAGAGAATAATGTTGTTCTCTCCAGTTAGCCATAGGAGAAACCCAAAGACAAAAGCAAAAGCTTTCAGAAGAGAAAATGAGAATCTGTGCAGTTTAAAGGTCTTGGGAAAAGGAACTCTTGTCTTATTAGGGCAAAACCGTTGGAGAGTCTGGCATTTTAGGATTGCCAGGGAAGAGTCCCAATGTTTGCTCAAATATATTTACCAAGAGTTTTTGAAAGTAGGGAATTTCTGCACCTGTCATACAGTCTGGCTGGCAATACTTATCTATTTCTTTTTCTATTTATTAAACAAGTCTTTATGTGTTTGGAGCATATAAAGTGCAGGACATTGTTCTAGATATTAGAGAAAGAAAATCAAAATACAGAGCATTAAATAAATTACCAATTTAGTGTAGAAACTTGTGGCAGGAGCAAGAATAAGCTTCAGGAGGTCTATAATATTGTATTCGATATTTTATATATTTCATGACTTTTTTTTTTTTTGCTGAGGAGAGTGTCCGTCCATATATTTCATCATAGTCTCAAATGACTGTCAAAAGTGAGGCTAATAAGCACTGAGCATGTGTAGAAACAAACAAAAAACAGATAATTATAATATAATATGATCAAAACCAGATAACAAAGTTTATGCTTCAGGGATCCTCATTGTACAGACCTCTATAAAGACCCTGTAAGGGGCTCAGCAATGGACTTTATGAAAGTCATATAATTATAAGTAATCAAAATTAGTCACTATACAAGAAAAATCTCAAACACCCTGAAATATTACATTGCACACATAAAAGACTTAATAAAGGTTTTCTAAAATTTGACAATAGTAAATTTAATTATTTATCTCATTACCAAGAACAAGCTGTGAAGCTGAATTTTCTTTTCTAAATTATTAATAATACAAACTAAATTTCTATTAAACATACTAAGGAAAGGCAAATGCCTTTCAGTTCTTGCTATAGAAATTATAACAAAATAATTCTCTTAAGGGAGGCAATTAAATAAGAAGCAATTTGAAAACTGTAGGGAAAAGGTATTATGGAAGTGAGTCAGGAAGTTGATTAGTATAAATATGAGGGGATTAAATTTTGTGATGTTTATGGCGTTTTCAACCTTTTAATATTTATAATTTGTTGTGGCTTCTTTCCTATGCTAAATAGATCCTCATTTTCATACTTATTTTCTGCAATTGTAACTTGGTATTGTTTTTCTCAAAGTGGGCCCTCATCTTGTAGGTGCATCAGGCCCAAAAACTTAATTTCATCTCTGACTGTGATCAATGTATTGATGAAGGTAGGTGCCATTTCTTATAAGAACAAAAAGGAAAAGCATTTAAATCAAGCTAATCTAAGAAGACTTACATAGAAGATATACAAATGAACATGCCTGACGCAACACCAATCATCTCCTGGATTTTGAATCCATTTCTAATCAATGCTTTCTTTGCCCTGATTCAAGTTTCCTTATATTCTCTTCTTATAACTTCCCTTGTGCTTTCCAGAGTCTTCCTTTAAAGACAAAAGGAGGGAGAGAAAGAGAGAGAAAGAGCGAGAGAGAGAATGAACCAACTCCATCCTGAACCTCTTCACAGAAAGCTCCCTACATCTACTTACCTTATTAAACCTGAGGTTTAATAGAATTTACTGCTTGCCTAATGGCTTCCTCTTGAGAAACCCCATCCTCAGAAATCACATGTACCACAAGGTCCAGAGTTCCTGTTCTCCACAGCCCACAACATCAACGCCAAATCATTTATCCTGCAATATCAGACTACACTATTTTTCAGATGTCTCTTCAACCACCCTTATCACACTTGGACAAAACTGAAAGGCTCTGGCCCCTAACTAATAAAATTATTTTCCACCATAAATCCTACCCTCATCTTAAAGTACTATTAGCAAGTATTTGAAAACAACCCATCTGAAAACAAGACAGGGTTTTTTTAAGTTTTTTTTTTTTTAACCTCTTCAATTCATCTTCAGTGTAATTCAGCCCACTCACTCATAGTCATAATGTATACCTTGTCAACACACAATTTCATATATCCTAAGCAATTTACCAACAATTTTAGTTCTCCCAGTTCTCCCCCTTACTTCTGCTATACCTGTTTCTCAAACTCAAAGAGAACCCACTTTTCTTTCATCGTCTCCCATTTCATTCAATGTTCTTGTCTTCCAATCCATTCGAGCTCTGCTACCAGTTTAATCCCTTCAAGCACTGTATGCCAAAATCTTTAACTCTCTAAAGTCCTAACTGTGACAGAGATTGTTGGGGGGTCGGGGATGGGCAGGAACTGCATTAAATCTTCACATACTTTCTCCACTCCTACATCAAAGACACCAATGCTACTCTGGAAAAAAAAAAAAAAATCCCAAAACCAATGTGTTTGTGAAAGGCTTAAAAAGAGAATATAGAAATCAAAACTGAAATGGCTTCTCCTGGATCCCCAGCCTAAGGAATAGAGATATAAAATCCAGTAGATATTTCAAAACTTTCTATGCCACATTGCTGTTTTCTTTATTCTCCTGGATATTGCATTCGCACCTCCTCAATATTCTGAGTTTCATCATTTATGTATAGTGCCAATAGCTGAAAATCCATTCTCATTGTCTCTCAATCACAGTAGAGTTAGTTAACCAAGTACCTTTTCTTTCTAATATAAAGTATTTAAGGTTTTTTTCTTTTCTTGTCCTAGATTGGCTATGTGGATGCTGGAAGATGGGGAAAACTTGTTTCAGTCTGAACATTATCCTTGCCATCAACTTGCCTAAAGAGGTTGGATTCATCTGGGCGGTTTTCACTGTTGCAAGTTAGGCACCTTATTCCATGAGGTGCAAGTAGCATGGAAGAGAAAAGCAAAGTTCATAGACAAAACTTCAAAGAACAAAGATCTCTGAATTGGGAGGAAATTCTAACTGCCAGATTTGTTCTCGGTATTTCTCTTGATATGTTTTCTGCTTATTATGGAGTGACAGTTGTTGTGGTTGGGAAGATTGAAAATGGGAAGCACTAATCAAAGATATAATGTTGTGGAAAGGACTGATAAGCTACACAAACTCGTATCATATTATTCTTTTTCTTGGAGCTCAGCATGAGAGCAGGCAATAACAGAATAACTTCAAAAATATCTGTAAGCCAGATTCATTGTCTTCATTCCTAGGGCTTACAGAGACCAAAGCTCCTGAAGTACCATCATTCTACCAGGGATACTGTGAGGTGGTCCCACTCTAAATCCATGTCCTCTAACATCAGTGGACTGTCCAGTGAGCTAACAGCCCACTTATTCATGTTTGATAAACTCTTCCTTTCCCCACAGCTGTTTCAAATTCATCAAGACCCCTCTCTACCCATCTTCCCTCTTATTCCAATGCCCTAATGCACTATTTTCCTATCTGTCTGTCACTAGTATCTGTCCCATTAGAGTCATGGAAGTAATTCAGCTGGTTATAGCCTGCAGTTGTTTTCCTTAAGGGAATAGAACAGAAATATCAGAAGGCATCCCTAGAAGATCCTTAGCAACTCTTGAACACACAGTGCCAAATATTTGGGTTTAAGTGTGTGGAAGGCCACAATGTCACAATATAAAATGGATTTCTTTCTCTGGAGTATGAGATAGATATATATACCAAATTCAAAGACAAAATGGTTTCTAGGCCTTTCACCATCGGAATCCACCTACGTCTACCTCTTCTCTACCTCACTCCCTCTCTAGTCTCATTAGCCCCTCATAGTTCCAGATCATCTCTCCCACCTACTTGAGGACTGTTTCTATCAATTTTCCCTACTCTCAACTGCATCTTCATCTTCTACTACTTTTTCTATTCCTTACTGGCAATTTGGGTGACTACCTCATCCTGATTTTCCCAGGACAGTCCTGGTTTTAAAACTGAAAGTCCTGCACCCAGCAATCCCCTCAGTCCCAACCCAACTGGAATAGTTCATCACCCTACCTACACCCATGCTCAAGTCACTCATATCTTTACAAATGAAAACAAAACAAAAATTCAGAGACTTCACAGCATCCAGTGGACTACTCTGGATACCAAATTATGCATAGAACCAAACTTGATGACTTACCATCAGAAGAAACAGTAGTTTCCATGGCCATTTCTGTGTAGATGGTTTATACCACCCTTTATCAATGGTTTGTAGCTGAGGCCACAGAGCAAAGGGAAACATAAGCCCTCTCCCTTTTGTCTCTCAGGTGACTAAATTCTAGATTTAGCTACTTAGCAACAAGGAACTTTCAATTCTACAGAAATAATAATAGACTCTCAAGAATATCTTGCTCTCATCCTGCTATTTCTATACTCATTTCCAAATTCAATCCAGTTGGAATTGGGTTGTCTCCTCACCTCCAGTCTATGAACCCTGACAGCACAGGTTTGTAATTTTGCTCATGCCATTGCATTGGTCTAGACTGTCTAATCACTTTTCCCATTGAACTGAATTACGGTAACTTTCTAGGGCAAGATCAAATTCCACTTCCATTATCAAATCTTTCCTAAATAATCCAGAAAACATTAACATCCTGTAACTCTCTTTATAACTATAATATGCAATACATTTTTGTGTGACAAAATTTATATCCTTGCTATTTTCTGTTTTATACGTGAGTTTTAAAAATTGCATCTCCTATTAGACTATAATGTTTTGGAGAAAAATATGCTCAAAATGGTTGGTGGAGAATTTATGGTATAGTGTTTGTTAAAATATATAATCAATAAGGTGAGTTCAATATATAAAAACTACACAGGATAAGGACTAATTTAATAAAATATTAACTCTAACTTTGGGAGTTTCTGTTTTAGATTCTTGTCAACTCTTAATTTACCTGGTAGAATCAGAGCCTCATGAGATAACCATCAATTAGAAGCAGTTTTAATTACAGTCCCCTTCCACTTCCTGCTGGAAAAGATTCTACTATTTATGCTGGTTTCTTTAGAAATCTGACGAGGTTCCTTTTTATAAACTGTTTTGCTCATACAGGCAAAACTGGAGACACCTCTGCCTTAGGAGGGATAGATACAAAGAGGTTTGTCTTCCGCTGGACTCAGTGGATAACCTCTGCTTTTATACCAGACATCACTTACAATTAAGTATACATAGCCCCAAAAAATGAGAGTAGAGGAAATCACATACATTCAGTCATGGAAAAAGCTTAGTAGCAAGCCAGTAGCACTAGTAAGCAGAGCAAAGAAACCCTATGCAGGGAGAAAGATAAGTGAGGAAGAATAGAATTCCTGCTTCAACAAATAGTAACCTGCAAGATCTACAGGTGGGAAAAGAATGAAAGCTTCTGAAAGCAGCTTGGCTTGATCTCTCTAGCTGTAAGAAGGAATAACATTTATTTCTTCTTCTTCTTCTTCTTTTTTTTTTTTGACAGGGTCTTACTCTGTCACCCAGGCTGAAGTGCAGCTGTTTTTTTTTTTTGTTTGTATCTTTTATAGAGATAGGATTTCTCCATGTTGGTCAGGCTGGTCTCAAACTCCTGGGCTCAAGTGATCTGGCTTCCCAAAGTGCTAGGATTACAGGCACCCGGACAACATTTATTTCTTTGTAGAATCAGCACTAAGAACTTCTGGTTCCAGAAAAGATAGAATAGACACATTTCTTCCTATTACTCCTAGTAAGTACAGTAAGTCCTCAATGTCATGAATAGGTTCTTGGAAACTGCAACTTTAGGTGAAACAATGTACAGTAGGTACTGAAATAACATTGTTTTGTCCAATGTGTTTCATTACAACACTGATGAGACAAATAAAAATTTGTTTTGTTATATGTTACTTTGCATTGTTAAAGTCACAGTTTCTGAGAACCTGTTGCTGATGTGAGGACTTATTGTGCAAGTAAAAACACTGTATTTTAAATAGAAAACAAACATAAGAAGGTTAAGAAAGGTAGAGAAAATCATGCAGAGAAGCTACCTACCCTGGGAGCTAAGGAATAATATGGTGGTGAATCCGTGAGTTTTCTTTTAACCTCAAGCAATCTGGAGAAGTATGTAACATTTTAATGCCAATAGACATACAACAAAAAGATAAGCATTTTGAGATAGCCATCATGAACTGCTTCAATGAGCAATTACAAATACGACTAAAATGAAAAAAATAGAAACTTGGAGCAAAAAATGAGAAAGTCTCAGGAAAGAAATATAAAATATAAAAATGAAAATAATAGAAATTTTAGAACTGAAAAGTACAATAACCAAATCCAAACTCACTGGACGACTCGACAGCAGGACAGAGAATAGAGAAAAAAATCAGCAAACTTGAACATAGAGAAATAGTTAATACCAAATGTTTTGTTAGATTTATACCTAAGTATGTCATTTTTTAGGAGGTGTTAATATAAACGGTTACATTCCAAAGAGATCAAATCAGATCTGTACAAAATTGTTTATTGTGGGATAATGTGTACTACCAAAGCTTTGTGTACAATTCTAATTCCATCATTAGAAAGCTATGAAGTAAACAGCAATGCTTCTACATCATGAATAATATGCAGTCATAAATGAAAAAGGATTATCTCTTTACATTAATATTCAATGATTTCCAGGGTCAGTAAGTTTAAAAAACAAGATTAAGAGAAGTATATGTGGCACAGTACATTTTGTGTAAGGAAGGAGAAAAAGGAGAATTCTGAGAAGATGACAATGATGAGACTTGGATCCGTCTATTAGGAAAGATAGAGCTGATAGATGCAGGAGGCAGATAAGGGAAACTGCCCATGGTCTTGCCTGAGCAGGCTCACAATGAACTGGGGGCCCGTATATTCACTGGAAGAATGGGGTGGAGCCATCAGGAATTTACATCTTATGCTGGGGGAGGGGCCCAGCCTCTTCAGCTTGTGTGAAGTGGCCTGGTCTTCAATCTGTGAGGTGGTAGCATGTTGGCGGGACCCCTTCTTTCTTTGCTGAGCTTTGTTTTTGCCTAAGAGATCTACCCTCCTCATCCTTCAATTTGTCCAAGTGCCTAATTTTTCCTGGTTGTGAGACAGAAACCTGGATTTCAGCTGAACTAAGGAGCAAAAAATCCTGCATCATTTGGTAGCCCGTAGAGGGACATGAGGAGGGGCGAGTAAAGTGCGGACCCAAAAATCTCTTTCCCTTTCATTTCTGAGCGTTTTTGTCCTCACACTTCTTCTGAGGGTAGAGGAAACTGCCCGGGCCCCAAAGCAGCCTCAGGGTCCCACACTCTGCACCAACAGCTGGCCAGCGTTCCTGTCACATACCCATGGAGTCTTCCCCTCCCCTGGCCAAGGGGTCTAGCTCGGTCCAAGCCCCAGGGAAGAAACAGCAATTAAAAGTTTCTCTCCCAGTTGAAGAAACTCATTTGCATAAGAATAAGAGGTTTCTTCCCCAGGCATCTTTTTCTTTTCTCCATTTTTCAGCAATTAACACAGCCCAGCATTTAGGTTATTTTTTCCTTTCTCTACCAGGTCAGAAGTTAACTTTTATGTGAAAGGCTTTTTTTTCCCCCCTTTCAGAAGATGTTTTACTAGATTGGGACCCCAATTCAAAGACACTCTTTTCTATCCCTTGTTGGAGAAGGACTCAAATCCACAGCTTCACCTTAGCATTCAGCTTATAAGGAGTCCATGCAATTCAACCCCCCAGAAACATTTTTTACCCAAACTCAATTCCAAGTTCAGGAACTCAAAGGCTACTGACAGCAGGGGAGATAGGGCATATGTGGGTAAGAGAAGATAATTCCACCCCCTAGACCCATCTGTTAACATGGGTGAAAGCTGCTTTGATACCCATGGGCGGTAACCTGTTGTGGTTGCCGGAACTCAGAAATATAAGGATGGAAGAAAGAAAGAGACATGCCTTGCTTTCTCTACCTGGGTATTCGCTAGGAAGAGAAGGGAACCAGGGACACATTGCTCCCCTCTTTCTAGATGAGTAGCCCTTCATCTTCAGTCTGTACCTCTTTGAATGCATCCTGAGTCCTGGGGCTCCTTTTAAAAAATGCCATATTTTTCCTTTTTCCTCCTCTGTTCACAGATGGATGCTTGTGTCCCCATGCTGCAGGACACTCCCCTCAGATGTAGCCTCCAAACTGGGAAAAGTTAACTTCCCAAGCCTTAAACTAGTTGTCTTGGGATTGAGCTCAGTGGGGAGGGAACACAGAAGCCTGACATGCTGGCAAAAGGGTAGGAGGGTTTTTTTTTTTAACCAGTTGAGCTTTTGCCCCCCCGCCCCCCTGTGCAAACTGGTAAAGGGAATGGTAAGCATCACTGTTTATATTCTCTGTAAAGTTTTAATTATGAAAAAGGATTCGGGAGGTTGGTCTTAAGCTGTAGCCAATCTGGTGTGCTTTGCATGCCTCTCTATATGGTTCTCTAAGAAAGAGAGGTACCTTAGGATGGGATGTAGGCCTAGGACTCCATAGGCCTTCTGCTCGAGCCAGCCTGGAAAACTGGTCAGTGGCAAACTTTGCTGAAGGCCTCCATCATATTTTACATACTTAGAAGCATGACCTGTAACCATGTGGCAGTGCTTTGTTTTAGCCTCTGCCATTTACAACGGTGGCCCAGGTTCAATCCTGGCTTAGGGAATGAGTCCTTTCTGGTTTGATACCTGTGTGACCTTTACCATTTGTTGATTCTCTTCCCTTCCATGAACCACCTTGAATTTTCCTTTCTGTGAGCACCTGGGAAGTTACGTTTCATAAAGTTCAAAAGCTAGAAATATTGACTCCTTGGCATGGCCAAAGTTGCATAATAAGGGATTTAAAAGGACTTTCTTAAAGAGTGTTCATCTTAACTAAAAGTGGATATCCAAGTTATAGGTATATTTAAAAGGCCTTTATGTTTTTCTCTTCTTGGATCTTGTTTTAGTGGAAAAAGTTTTTTTTCTCAGGTGAATTCTTTTTCTCCATTGTATCTTGCCACCCTTACGGCATGCATGAGAGGCCCTAAAATAATTTCTGATGGCCTGGGGCTTCTTGGGAAAAACAGAAAAGGTGCCACAGATTCCATTTTGGGAGAGACCCCTGTTTTCCTCATGGAGCCCTAGGAATTGGAGGCAGATGAATCCTTCTCAAAATCTGATTTTGTCTTTCAGCTATACCTGTTTTTTAGGCCCTAGAAACTGCATGCTTTCCTAGCCATGCTCTTAAAGGGACCACTCAGAGGTGAACAGTTCAACTAGGAGATTGCAGAACTGAAAATCTGATAACTACTGGATCTGCTTCTGCTTATCTGTGTGGTTATATAGGTGTAGTGTGTGATGTCTATTTTTAAAAAGAGCTCTAATTAATTGACTTAAAGAAGGATAAACACTAGGATCAAATATTTTTGAAGAAAAAATAAAAGCTATAATGCCTTTTAGTAAATGTGACTTTAATCATCAAGAAATAAAAAGAGACTTATGGATTCTGAACCCCCAAAATTTGAGACAGGTCTCAGTTAATTTAGAAAGTTTATCTTGCCATGGTTGAGGATGCAGCCATGAAACAGCCTCAGGAGGTCCTGAAGACATGTGCTTGGGGCGCAGCTTGGTTTTATACATTTTAGGGAGACATGAGACATCAATCAATATATGCACATCAGTTCCATCCAGAAAGGTGGAGACAACTCAAAGCAAGGCCCCCCCACTGGGGGCTTCCAGATCACAGGTAGGTGAGAGATAGATGGTTGCATTTTTTTTGAGTTTCTGATAAGTATTTTCAAAGGAGGCAATCAAAATATGCATCTATCTCTGTGACCACAGAGATGACTTTGAATAGAATGGGAGACAGATTTGCCCTCAGTGGTTCCCAGCTTGAGGGGGCCCAAGATATTTTCCTTTCACATTTCCCCCCTTTTCTTTTTAAAAATCTTTGGAGAAAGCATTTTACAAGGAAATGAGTCTCTGGTCTTGTTTCATGTGATCTCTCATGGTTAGGATGGCTTATTTCTAGATGTGTAGGTCACAATAGCTCATTTTTACCAGGCTGTAAAGTCTCATATCCTGTGAAGAGAAAATAGTGGTGTGATGGTTAGTATTGAGTGTGAACTTGATTGGATTGAAGGATACAAAGAATTGATCCTGGGTGTGTTTGTGAGGGTTTTGCCAAAGGAGATTAATGTTTGACTCAGTGGGCTGGGAAAGGCAGACCCACACTTAATCTGGGTGGGCACAATCTAATTAGCTGCCAGCCCAGCTAGAATATAAGCAGGCAGAAAATTGTGAAAAGAGAGACTGGCCTAGCCTCCATCCTCCTGTGCTGGATGCTTCCTGCCCTTGAATATCAGACTCCAAGTTCTTCAGTTCTACAACTTGGACTGGCTCTCCTTGCCCCTAGCCTGCTGATGACCTTGTGATCATGTGAGTTAATGAAGCAGAAAATGTAAAAAGAAAAATAAGTAAAGGGAAAAACAAGTACTCCTGTACTTGGCTGACTCACTCCAATGCCAACAATAGGCAGAGCCCTAGTGGGGCCTTGATAATACTATGTGAAAAGCCAGAGCCCAAAGGAATGAGCTCCAGAGACTCTCCCAACACCTCCCCAACCCAGAGCAAGGATAAGAAAAACAAGTTGTTCTTAACAGTTTTCCCCTTTGAAATTCTTTTCCTATACCATTATCCTTTGATCTGCTCCCACAATTATTTCTGCAAGTTTGCAAGGATTTTGTAAGTTCCTGTTTTCCAGCTGTGCAGTATGGCAATGGTCACAAGACATGCCTGAGTTGTAAAACCTGTCACTGTTTCATGAACTGCCTTTGTTCTGCTTCTGTAAGCTTGCTTATCCACCTTATGGGTTTCACGCCCTTTTCAGATGTATGTATAAAAGTCAAGTCCTGTCTTGTTTGGTGCAGCCTTTGGATATGAATCCACTGAGTCAGTGACCACCTAATAAAATCCTCCTGTTCCACCCATTGCTCTCTCTGGTCTCCTGATTCCCACAACATTTTGGCGAGCCGGGCAGGAGTGGAGACGACAGGTTTGCTGTCTCCTTTGCCTGTGGGTCTAGGGCCCCAGGCTGGGGGAGACCCGTGACCTCATGTGCCACTGGGGGATCTCAAACCCGGAGAAGGAAGCAGCTCTCCCACGACTTGGGGCCCCTCCCTGACAGCGCAACGGAACCTAAGGGGCTACAGGACAATTCCAGGGACAGCGCACTATAGGAGCATGGTAAGGTTTGGGCCTGAGGCAGGACCCATCCCATAAGGATGGAAGGGGAGCCTGGTGACCACCTCCTGGGGTGTACCTAGTGCTCCGACGCAGGATGCGAGAGTGGCTCTCTAATTAGGAAGAAACCTACACCCCAACCAGGAAAGAGGAACTGGGAGCGGGAAAGTGTGTGAATGCGTGTGAAAGAGGCGGTTTCAAAAGGAACCTATGTGGGGAGTGAAGTGTGTGGGGCTGCAGGTTTCTTAGCATAGACCATACGCCCCAAGTGAAGTGTGGGACTGACCAGTACTAGTGGCAAACTTCTTTCAGGGCTACCACATATGGCTTATGGAAGCACCCCACAATTTAGTAAGTGTGGGGTCCGGGTCTGGGGTTTATACAAACCTTCCGATGCTAAGCTAAGTGGCATCTGAAATACTCCCATGAGGGGGATGGTCTAATTAGTCTGAAGTGAAAGTAAAAGAGTGAGTGAATTGTGCAATAATTGGGAGGAAATGGGAGGGAAGTTGTCAAAACCCACCCCATTAGAATGTATGTTAAAGAACTTCAGGAAAGGTTATGCAGGAGATTATGGGATCAAGTTGACCCCCAAGAGGTTGAGAACTCTCTGTGTAATAGAGCGGCCCTTTTTTAGTGTCAGATGGCTGGCCGAAGGAACTATAGATAGGGAAACAATTGGCTGTATATTTAAGGTGTTCACTGGGATTGGAGGACAGCCAGGGCATCCAGACCAATCTCCTAACATTGACTCATGGCTAAATATAGTCCAAATTTGACCTGCATGGCTGCAGCCCTGCTTGGCAGCTTATTGCAAAATGCTGGTAGCTCAAGCCGAGCCTAAGATAAAAAAAGAAAATCAGTTTTGCTGTCAGCTACAGAGACAAAGGGAAAGCAACAGGAAAAACCAGTATTGCAGGAATCACCAGAGGAGATAGAAATTCCTCCTCCACATACCCCAATCTACTCCCCTTTACCAAGGTTGGGCCCTGAGCAGCCAGACTCAGATGACGATATGCCCAGGCTACACCCCAAAGGGAGAAATCTGAGCCCTCATCCCAGGAGGTCAAGAAGGAAGTTCACGATGATCAAGCAGGCCGCCTTTGATCTGGCCACACCAGAACTTTGCAGACACCCCACTGAGAAACCCGGGGATCCATCTATTATGATAAACAGGGCCAGGTCCAAAGGGGGCAATGAACTTCATTTACCAGCCATCTGACACAACGTAGCACACCATGAAAGTTCCATAGAGACCAGGAGTTGTGTAATACATATACACAATGGAGTACTATTTTCCTTATCCATTCGTCTGTTGAGGGACACTAGGTTGCTTCCAAATGTTGGCTATTATGAATAGTGCTACAATAAACACAGGAGTGCAGACATCTCTGATATACTGATTTCATTTCCTTTGGCTAAATACCTACCAGTGGGATTAGTGGATTTTTTTGGTAACTTACCTTCAGTTTGTTGAAGAACCTCCAAACTCTTCTCCATAGTGGTTGTACTAATTTACAATCATGCCAACAGTGTACAAGGGTTCCCTTTCCTCCATATCCTCGCCAGGATTTGTTATTGCCTGTCTTTTGGATAAAAGCTATTTTAGGCCGGGCGCGGTGGCTCAAGCCTGTAATCCCAGCACTTTGGGAGGCCGAGACAGGCGGATCACGAGGTCAGGAGATCGAGACCATCCTGGCTAACATGGTGAAACCCCGTCTCTACTAAAAAAATACAAAAAACTAGCTGGGTGAGGTGGCGGGCGCCTGTAGTCCCAGCTACACGGGAGGCTGAGGCAGGAGAACAGTGTAAACCTGGGAGGCGGAGCTTGCAGTGAGCCGAGATTGCGCCACTGCACTCCAGCCTGGGCAACAGAGCGAGACTCCGTCTCAAAAAAAAAAAAAAAAAAAAAAAAAAAAAAGGGCCAGGCGCGGTGGCTCAAGCCTGTAATCCCAGCACTTTGGGAGGCCGAGACGGGCGGATCACGAGGTCAGGAGATCGAGACCATCCTGGCTAACATGGTGAAACCCTGTCTCTACTAAAAAAATACAAAAACTAGCTGGGCGAGGTGTCGGGCGCCTGTAGTCCCAGCTACTCGGGAGGCTGAGGCAGGAGAATGGCGTGAACTCGGGAGGCGGAGCTTGCAGTGAGCTGAGATCCGGCCACTGCACTCCAGCCTGGGTGACAGAGCGAGACTCCGTCTCAAAAAAAAAAAAAAAAAGCTATTTTAACTGGGATAAAAAGATATCTTATTACAGTTTCGATTTGCTGATGACTGATGATGTTGAGCATCTTTTCATATACCTGTTTGCCATTAGTATGTCGTCTTTTGAGAAAGGTCTATTCAGATATTTTGCCCATTTTTAAAATAGAAATATTAGATTTTTTCCCTATAGAGTTGTTTTGAGCTCCTTACATATTCTGGTTATTAATCCTTTGTCATATGAGTGGTTTGAAAATATTTTCTTCCATTCTGTGGGTTGTCTCTTCATTTTGTTGATAGTTTCCTTTGCTTTGCAAAAGGTTTTTAACTTGATGTGATCCCGTTTTTCCATTTTTGCTTTGATTGCCTGTGCTTTTGGGGTATGACTCAAGAAGTTTTTGCCCCAAGCAGTGTCCTGTAGAGTTTCCCCCAATATTTTCTTGTAGTAGTTTCACAGTTTGAGGTCCTAGATGTAAGTCTTTACTCCATTTTTAAAATTTTTATATATGTTGAGAGATAGAGGGTCTACTTTCATTCTTCTGCATATGGACATCCAGTTTTCCTAGCACCATTTATTGATGAGACTGTCTTTTCTCCAATGTATGTTCTTGGCACCTTTGTCAAAAAATTAGTCCTTTGTAGATATATGGGTTTACTTCTGGGTTTTCTCTTCCATTCCACTGGTGTATGTGACTCATTTTGAGCACATCAGCAATGTCAGTGAGAACAGCTGAGAGGAATTCAGGCAGTAGAACTAGTACACTAGTGACTGCAGCAGGTGATGAGATAGCAAATGACAACTGCAGTGTGACATTTAGCAAGTGACTGAGTTTAAGTTTCATCATCACTAAAATTCATTCATTCATTCAAAGCCTATTATAAGGCCAGACATGATGGCTTATACCCATAATCCCAGCCCTTTGCGGGAGCTGAGGCAGGAGGATTGCCTGAGGCCAGGAGTTTTAGATCGGCCTGGGCAATGCAGCAAGACCCTATTGCTACAAAAAATAATTTAAAAAAATAAACAAAAAGAAAGCCAAGTTTGTGTTGGCAACTCTTATAGGTACTGGAGATAAAGCAGTGAACAAGAAGCAGTGGGGCAGATGGCACAGCAAATGCAAAGATCTAAACTGAATCAAATGTATTTGTTTGAGAAACAAGAAAGTTCAGTGTAGATGTAATGAATGAGGGAAGGGGGTTATGGTAGTAGATGAGTTAGGGAGCTTGACAAAGGCAGATTATCTGGTCTTAGAGGCAATGTTAAGGATATTGATTTTTTCCTACATGAGATGGAAATGACTGAAAGATTTAGATTGGGGCATGATGTGATCTGATTTACATCTTTGTAAGATTGCTCCAGTTGAGGGAAGAACAGATGGGAGGTATCGAGTGAGCAGCAGAAAAAACTTTCAGAAAGAACAGTAGAAGTAGTGGCAGTACATACTCATGGTTTGTAATAAGCTGGTAGTATCAGAGATGGTCAGATAGACTGTATTTCATACATAGCAACAACTATACTTTTGATGGGTTGAATGTAGAATGCAAGGGAAAGAAAGGAATCAAAAGCTGTTCTTAAGATATTCATGTGAACTGAGTAAACTGAGTTCCTCAAGGAAGGGGAACAGCTAAGGGAGGTATCAGTTTAGGGGTATAAGGGTTAGGAATTCTCATTTCATCATAATTTAAGATGCTTGCTAGGCATCTAAATTTTGAGATGTCAGGTAGACAACTGGGTTACACAAGACTGAAGTTCAGTGAAGAGACATGACAGCTGGCATATTAATGGCATTACAGCCAGGGGTCTGAATTAGACTTCTTATAAAGATAGCATACATATACAGAAGAATAAAGAGTACCAATCAAAAAGGAGAATAGAAGATAAAATAATTGTAAATGCTTTGTGGATACCTGCTGTCATCAATAGCTGGGGTTAGCAGTGCAACTTTCTGCAAGAACTTGAAAATTAAAGCAATAATACTGCTATCAGGTCTAAACTTTAAAGTCAACATGTAATGGGCCAGAGCAGAGATATGCAATGCCAAAGGCTGTGACTTCCCTGGAATCTGTGCTATGGGCTGTGTTGTATGCCTGCAAAATTCATCTGCTGAAGTACCTCAGAATGTAACCATATTTGGAGAAAAGGTCTTTAAAGAGGTAAGTTAAAATGTGGTCCTTAGGGTGGGCCCTAAACTAATATGAATGGTGTCCTTATAAGAAGAGGATATTTGGAAACAGACATGTGTGCACACAGAGGAAAGACCATGTGAAGACAGAGGTAGAAGATGGCCATCTGCAAGCCAAGGAGAGAAGCCTCTGAGGAAACCAACTCTACCAGCACCCTGATCTTGGACTTCCAGATTCCACAGCTGTGAAAAAATAAATTTCCATTGTTTAAATTACACAGTCTCTAGTATTAGTTACAGTAACACTAACAAACTAATATCATCTGATTAAATGTAATAATAATACAATAAAGAAAAAAGTTTGTCAATCAGAAAGGAGTTTCATCAGCTAAGGAAGCATAGAAAAAATAAAATATGCAGGAATTTGAAACTAAATAGGTAAGGGCAAAAAGTTGGAACAAATGCTATGTCAAAGGAGAGGTGGATAAGTCTCAAATACAAACATATTCATGAGTTGGTCATCAAAGAGGCTGATAGAGTAAAATACTGAAGTAGGGGGGGACTGAAGCAGACAAGAGAGATTAGAAAGACAAAGTGAATATATGACAGGAAGTATGCAAAAATAGAGCAAGGTGTGATTAAGGTGAGGCGAGGTTTCCACTAATTTTGTGAATGATAGATTGAAGTTGCCACTTCATTCCATATTTTTTACATAACTCAAGGTCATAAACAGAAAGGTTAGTTCAGACAGAAAGTGTCACTTCTTGTGTCAGAGACTACCAATGGCATCCCAATATCCATTCTCCCATTTTCAGTTGATAGTAATAACCTTGATTTTTATGGTTGGCACATTTCCATCCCTGAGATTACAAGAAGTCTGTGACATTTCCAGGAGGTCTTCTTTGCCTTTCCTTCATTACCTTCCTGAAATGTAGATATGATGAAGTTCCAAATCCATTTTAAGCATCTTGGACCATGAAGTAGAGGCTACACTCCAGGGGCGAGCCACTGCGCCCGGCCTGATTCCATAATTTTTCTCAGTTGTTTCCTCTGAGTAGAATCTCATTTTCTCTGTCATTTGCTTTCCTACATATTAAAGCTCCCTCATTGTTTTTTTTTTTAAATTTATTTACTTTTATTATTATTAGTAGTATTAGTATTATTTTTTTGAGATAGAGTCTCATTCTGTCACCCAGGCTGGAGTGCAGTGGTGTGATCTGGGCTCACGGCAAGCTCCGCCTCCCGGGTTCACGCCATTCTCCTGCCTCAACCTCCCGAGTAGCTGGAACTACAGGCGCCTGCCACCTCACCCGGCTAGTTTTTTGTATTTTTTTTTTTTTAGTAGAGATGGGGTTTCACCGTGTTAGCCAGGATGGTCTCGATCTCCTGACCTTGTGATCCGCCCGTCTCGGCCTCCCAAAGTGCTGGGATTACAGGCTTGAGCCACCGCACCTGGCCTACTTTTATCATTTTTTAATAGAGATGGGGTCTTGCTCTGTTACCGAGGCTAGAGTGCAGTGCTTCAATCATACCTCACTGCAGCCTCAAACCCCTGAGTTCAAATGATCCTCCTGCCTCAGCCTCTAGAGTAACTGGGACTACAAGCATATCACCATGCCCATGCCCAGCTAGCTTCCTTGTTCTTCCGTTGTTACTGGAAAGGGATCCTGGTCCAGACCCCAACAGAGGGTTCTTTAAACTTATGCAAGAAAGAATTTAGGGCAAGTCCATAGAGTAAAGTGAAAGCAAGTTTACAAAGAAAGTAAAGGAATAAAGAATGGCTACTCCATAGGCAGAGCAGCCCCGAGGGCCGCTGGTTTGCTACTTTTATGGTTATTTCTTGATTATATGCTAAACGAGGGGTGGATTATTCATGAGTTTTAGGGGAAATGGGTGGGCTATTCCTGGAACTGAGGGTTCCTCCCCTTTTCAGACCATATAGGGTAACTTCCTGATGTTGCCATGGCATTTGTAAACTGTCATGGCACTGGTAGGGGTGTCTTTTAGCATGCTAATGCATTATAATTAGCATATGATGAGCAGTGAGGATGACCAGAGGCCACTTTAATCGCCATCTTGGTTTTGGTGGGTTTTGGCTGGCTTCTTTACCACATTCTTTTATTAGCAAGGTCTTTGTGACCTGTACCTTGTGCTGACCTATCTCATCCTGTGACTTAGAATGCCTAACCTCCTGGGGATGCAGCCCAGTAGGTCTCAGCCTTATTTTACCCAGCCCCTATTCAAGATGGAGTCGCTCCAGTTCAAAAGCCTCTGACACCATTATTCCCATACTTCTACTAGGGAATAAAGGCAATTTACACACCCCATCTCTCACTCTACTTACTACCAGTATTTCCTCAACTTGTTTAGGATACTTTTTTCTTTCACTGCCCTACGTATTTCATTTGAAGCTGTGTGCCCAGATGAAAAGGACAATTTTCCCAGGTACTGAGAGGTGATTCTCCCACCCCCACCCCCACAGTGGTCTAAAAGAAACCCTGTGTTTTTTTTCCTTACAAATCTCCTCATTGATGACTTCTTGATTTTTCCCCATTTCTATTTTTCCCCATTTCTATCTTTTCTCTCTTGGCATTCCAATGTCATTTATTTTATTTTCTTTCTTTATTTTTTGAGATGGAGTCTCGCTCTGACACCCAGTCTGGAGTGCAGTGGCACGATCTCTGCTCACTGCAACCTCTGCCTTCTGAGTTCAAGTGATTCTCCTGCTTCAGCCTCCCATGTAGCTGGGACCACAGGCCCGCACCACCACACCTGGCTAATTTTTTTGCATTTTTAGTAGAGATGGGGTTTCACCATGTTGGCCAGGCTGCTCTCGAACTCCTGGCCTCAAGTGATCCGCCCACCTCAGCCTCCCAAAGTGCTGGGATTATAGGTGTGAGTCACGGCACCCAGCCCCCAATGTCATTTATTTATATTTTACTTTTTTAATTTATCATTCTCTGCCTTTTATAATGATAATTTTATTCACTCATCCAACCAACATATAAAGAGCTACTATCAATCCCATTTTAAGATGGGGAAACAGAGTTCAGAGATGTAGGATTCCTTGGTCAAAGACAGACAAGTTTAAGGGAATGGAATGGAAACTTGAGCCCAGGTTGTAAGTCATAATCTGTGTTATTTCCACTGCCCCATCTTTTTTTTTGGAGACGAAGTTTTGGTCTTGTTGCCCAGGCTGGAGCACAATGGCACAATCTCAGCTCACTGCAACCTCCACCACCGGGGTTCAAGCAATTCTCCTGCCTCAGCCACCCTAGTAGCTGGGATTATAGGCGCCCGCCACCACGCCTAGCTAATTTTTTGTATATTTAGTAGAGACGGGGTTTCACCATGTTGACCAGGCTGGTCTTGAACTTCTGACCTCAGGTGATCCACCCACCTCAGCCTCCCAAAGTGCTGGGATTACAGGCGTGAACCACTGCGCCCAGCCTCCACTATTCCATCTTTACTTCTCTCAGAGTGAGCAAACAAGAGGCCTTCCTGCCGAATCTGCCCCTATCTCCTTCTGTTTGGTAAACATAGTTGCTGCTGCTTTGGTTTTTTACTATAAATTTGAATGTCTTTATATTGGCCTTGCACTTTCTACTCCTCTAAGATCCCCACCAATCGCTGTGGTCTAACTCCAGGTTGCTTCACAAGGTTGTCACCTTCCTGGTTCTTTAGGCTTTTGTGTTTTTGACCCCTGAAGTTTCATTCAAGTTCAGTTTGGAATATCTCATTCCAAAAGTCAGGAAGACTGGCCTAAAGTTATACCTAAGTCGTGAGTTAACCTTATTGTAAGAGTTAAAACATTAAAAAGACTGAATTTTCCCAGTTGCCAAAAGGATGAGCCATTCCCCTAGTCCCCTTTCTTAAAAAATTTTCTTGAGCAAATTCTAATTATAATCCGTGTGTGTGTGTGCGTGTGTGTGTGTGTGTGTGTGTGTGTGTAACTTTTTAAAAGCTAAATAAGCCTCTTGTCAGATAGAACCCAGGAATCTTTTTCTTCAGGTCCCGGGAGCCAACTCCTTGAAATGTAACTATCAAGGTAGACAGTGCCCCTATGATCCACGCTCGCGGGAGTTACCCTAAGCGACTTGCTCCAAGCCGTAAGTACCTGTTTGTCACAGAGATAACGTTTTATTTTTCCTTTGGATAAAGGCAATTAACCAACACAGACGGCCACTCCAACGGTGAACTACCAAAAATTGAATATCAAACCATGTTAACTCGTCTTACTTGAGAACGTGCGTGTGCTTTAGCTACATAAAAGGTGATATTGTTGTCTCTCTTTGCAATCTCATTAGTGGATTGCCTGTGACACTCATTCCGGTCTGGTTCGATGTTTACAGAATAATACAACTTTTTTTTCTTTTCTAAATTTGTGGAGATTTTCTAGGATGGCAGGGGATTTTTTAAAAAATTTTTTTCTCGACAATATCAATTTATTTAGGTCCCTTACTTTTACTAGCCACCCCCTTCCCACCTCCTTCCAATGGCAAATTAGAATAACTTGCCCCTTGCTCACCTCATGCGTGGCCTTGGGAACTGGTGAGAAACTGCAATCCGTTGGCGGCAGGAACCACGATTCCCAGCATTCCCAGCGCTCTGAGTCCTTCGGGCTTCCTTTTCCGGGTCTCGAGGCTGCTGAAACCGAAAGTGCTGTGCTGTGGGCAGCAGCGCCGAGATTGATTCACCTTCTCCTGTGCGGAACTCCAGCTGACCCGAGTAGGAAGCCAGACGAGCTGTAAATCATGAACGGAAGAGTGGTTTATTTGGTCGCTGAGGAAGAGATCAATCTTACCAGAGGACCCTCAGGTATGTGCGGAACGGGTCATATCTGATAGTAGGGGATTAGAGGGTGTAATTGCAGACATCTCTGCTGCTGAGCCGGATTCACCTGGCCTCGGGGCAGGCCCCAACCTAGAGGTTTCGTGCAACGCTTTGGGGTGCTTAGAGAAAATATGTTGAAATCCATCATTAGCCAGATACGGATCTGAGGAATCCACCTCAAAATCCAGTCGGATGACCACAAATATATATAGTCACGAAAGGGTTCTTTCTGCAAATCGTGCTAGAAAAGTCTTTTTAAAAGTCTGCTTTTTTAGCCTGCTTGTCGTGGACACCACATCCTTCCTACCGTTGCCTGTTCTATCCTTCACGCTATGAGGGACCGTTTAGTAAAATGGGAGCATAAGCGGTGTAGACTCTGAATGCATAGCCGTTTTCCTGCAGCTAGGATCCCTCCCTCGCTCCTTTGATTTCTGGGAAATTCATTTACAGTGCCAACTAGAATGTTAAAGCAGGAAGAGCCCTTAGAAATCTTTTATTACACAGGTTCTCAAACTTGGTTCCGCCACAAAATTTCCCAGGGCTTTAAAAAAAAAAAAAAAAAAAAAGGCCGGGCGCGGTGGCTCAAGCCTGTAATCCCAGCACTTTGGGAGGCCGAGACGGGCGGATCACGAGGTCAGGAGATTGAGACCATCCTGGCTAACACGGTGAAACCCCGTCTCTACTAAAAATACAAGAAAATTAGCCGGGCGAGGTGGCGGGCGCCTGTAGTCCCAGCTACTCGGGAGGCTGAGGCAGGAGAATGGCGTGAACCCGGGAGGCGGAGCTTGCAGTGAGCCGAGATCGCGCCACTGCACTCCAGCCTGGGGCACAGAGCAAGACTCCGTCTCAAAAAAAAAAAAAAAAAAAAGAAAAAAAGTTAATTCTTATCTCCTATCTGCAGGGATTTGGATTCAGTACGGATTTATTTTATTTATTTATTTATTTAAGTTTTTTTTATGAACACCTCATGTGATTTTGAGCAGCCAAACTGCTATCCTCTTACCCCACTGAGGCTCTTCATTAAACTGGGCTCTTGACATTACTACATTCTGCCTTCTTTCGACTTTGTTTATTTTCCTTTACAGCTATTTAGTTGATCGATTAAGAGCTTTAGCTTTGGAATTACAGTATCTGGGTTCAAATCTTGTATCTAACCGCTTACTGATTCTTTGATACTTATTGGCTCACCTAACTGATGTAAGCCTTAGGTTATCATCTCTAAAATGGGGATGGTTATAAATATACTTCATAGTGTTGTGAGAATGAAATGAGTTAATCTATGTAAAATGTTTACAATATTGCCTGACCTATGGTAAGCAGTATGTGTTTCCTACTGTTGTTATTGTTTTTTTTTCTTTTTTTGGAATGAAAGTCCTCACATATTTATTACTGAACCCAGCCAACCAATGCATTCATAATAGATTCAGAGAGGAAAATACGTCGAACTCTCCAGAGAGTGGTGACATTTTCAGTTTGATATGGTAATGTGATCGTGACCTTCAGACAGCACAAATATATGTGCCATCTCATGTGCAATTCCTTATAGACCCAGCTTGGTTCTTCTCCAATGTCTCCTTTTGGAGTTGTACCTTATTTTATTTCCAGTTTTCATCCGAATCCACTGGGGAATGGGACGATTTTGCTTTTGTTTCTTGGCCAGGAATCGCTTAATCCTGAAAGTCTTGTGAGAAGACATGGCGAGAAGTGGAAGCAAGAACACACCACGATGGCGGAGAAAGGAAAAGAGGGGGTACTGTTGTTATTGTTAATGGATAAATAGCTAAACTGACACAGTAGATCCTACTAATACTGTATTCCAAGAGTCTCTAATAAATCATCAGGTACTATGAGCTCCATCTCTGAAATGTTCCTGAAATCCTTTCACTCCTTTTTCCCTTGCCACCACCTAGGACAGCCCATCACCTTTTCTCACTGCAGTTCTGCAGTAGCTTAATCATCATGGATAGATTATTCTTTATAAAATATAACTTTCAGAATTATCCATACTTTGTGTCTTTTTTTCTTTTCTTTCTTTCTTTTTCCTTTCTTTTTTGAGACAGGGTCTCACTCTGTTGCCCAGGCTGAAGTGCAGTGGCGTGATCTCAGCCCACTGCAGCCTCTCCCTCTTAGGCTCAAGCAATCCTCCCACCTTAGCCTCCTGAGTAACTGGTACCATGGGTGTGCACTGCCAGGTCTGGCTAATTTTTTTGTATTTTTGGTAGAGACAATGTTTTACTACATTGCCCAGGCTGGTCTCGAACTCCAGAGTTTAAATGATCCACCCACCTCTGCCTCCCAAAGTCCTGGGATTACACGTGTGAGCCACTGTGCCTGGCCTTCCTTTCTATTATAAATAATTGGAAGTTGGTTTTACTTATTGTAATATAACCCATCACTAATATCATTATTAATATTATTATTATTTTTTTTTAGAGACGAGGTCTCGCTTTGTTGCCCAGGCTGGTCTTGAACTCCTGGACTCAGGCAGTCCTCCTACCTTGGCCTCCCAAAGTGCTGGGATTACAGTCATGAGCCACCATGCCTGGCCTATCACTAATCTTAATGGATTAGTGTCATGGATTATGTGCGCCTAAACTTTTGTCAAAGGTTCATTTGGTATGCCCAAGTTTCTTGGATTCATTTTTTTGCTATTTTATGTAAATTTATCCTTCACGCACTGTTAATATTTATTGACTTTTGAGCTAACAGAGAGTTACTTTTAAACCAAAGTCTGTTTTTTTGTACTTTTAATCCATTGGTAACTTGTTCTCTTAGGACCAACTAAAACAATGCTAGTTCCTTTTCTGATTGCTGTCCAGGTATTTATTTAAAGGCTCTAGTTGTTCTGCTCCTGTTTTGCCTCTTTCTTCTTTATCCTACATATCTTCAGTTATTTTACTACCTCTCCAGATGCTTGAGATTTGATTCTTGCCTTTTGCTTAAGAATTTAATGTACTTTGACATAGTCTTTTTGCTGGGGCATCCACAGTATTTTCAGATCTCCTGTCTAAAGCAGAGCAGGACCCTGATATTATCTCTTGTTCTAAACATGAAATCTTTTAAAAATTCAATATAATTTCACTTCATTTTTTTTGGCATTTGCAGTCATAAATTTCCTAGTGTTAGTATTTTCTCAAAACATTGGCATTAGGACAAGCTTCAAGGACTAATTAAAGGGAATAATTATATCTAGCTAGTATATTTCACCCAAAAATGGTTTGATTTCTGTATCACTTATTTATTACAAATGAATGTATTTATTCACTCAGTGGCTTCCTAAATTTTCATAAGCATTTGCATGTATTAATTATGTAAGTCAGTGAACTTACTGGGAGAGTAAAGCCTCAAGTTTAGGAATGAACTTGGGTGAAAACAGTCATTTGAAATTTGGTTGGTTCAGTTAACAAGGAAATGTTTCATGTTAATCACTTATCGGAACTGGTTTCCTAGTATGTGATACTCTTCTTCTCAGAGTCTAATTCAGCTTTTCTTCCTGGTATGATCATGAAGATAAATAGGAAGGAGACTGTCTCAAAATACCACTAGAAACAAAATATCACTAGAAACTAATCACCACTAGAAACTTCCACATAATTTTGGTAGTCCCATAAGGATCTTTCTTTCTATAGAAGAAATATGAAAATCCTCTAATTCTAAGTGTGCATTTCTTTTGTAGACAGCATTGTCCACTCTTTGTACAGCTGTGTACCCTGGAACCTGATGGTTTAATCAGGTCCAAGAACATGTGTGCCATTGCCCATTTATGTTCTGTCAGGGACAAGAATTGTGGATATTTCTGGTGTTTGGGCCCATATTATAAGGCAGTCGAACCTTTTCCTGACTGATCTGCTTACTGCAAGGGAAGTAATGAAATCTTGGGGAAATTACGACAATAGTGAAGAGGCAAAAGAAGCTTGACATGTATTAGGTTAGTGCAAAAGTACAATTACTTTCTTTTGTTTTCTTTTTTTTTTTTTTGAGACACAGTCTCGCTCTGTCATCAGGGTGGAGTGCAGTGGCACGATCTTGGCTCACTGCAACCTCTGCCTCCCAGATTCAAGCAATTCTCCTGCCTCAGCCTCCCATGTAGCTGGGATTACAGGCATTTGCCACCACGCCCGGGTAATTTTTGTATTTTTGGTACAGACAGGGTTTCACCACGTTGACCAGGCTGGTCTTTACTCCTGACCTCAAGTGATCCACCCACCTTGGCCTCCCAAAGTGTTGGGATTACAGGCGTGAGCCACCCCACCCAACCATAAGTACCACTGCTTTCAATGGCAGAACCGCAATTACTTTTGCACCAGCCTGAGAGCATGGAATCTCTCCTGTTGTCTGCTTTCTCGACTGTAAGGAGGGACTTGGGCTAGATGACTTCAGAGGTCTCTTCCATCTCCAAGAGTTCATAATTCTCTGGCTCATTCCACATGTTATTTTATGACTCCTACCATTTGGGGCTTTGTTTGTTTTGTTTTGTTATTTGATTCCTGCCGTTTTGGACTAATAGTATGAGCTGAAGAATTTCAAAGGCAGTGGCTACAATCTCAAGTGTCTTCAAGGGTTGAACAGTTTATCTTTTATCTTTTGTGGATCGCTGTTTTTTTTTCTATAGCTTGATTATAGTGTCTAAGGCTCTCACTTTTTCTTTATCAAATTGAAAGTCTCTTAATGAGTCTTAAAACTCAGTTACTCTAAAAAGTATGACCAGACTCTTAATATGTTTTTTTTTACACTGCAACAGGTAAGAGATTGTCCATAAAGACAACCTTACTGTACATTGAGTGCTATGATTAGGAATCTTATTTTTAGGTCCGAGTCCCCAGTGGGTTTCAGCAAGTTACTCCTGATATGCCATCTTTAAAGAGGGAAGAGAATATTTATTTTCTTACTTTCTTTAAAGGCTTTGGAAAAGATGATGGGTTGATGGCAGTGTTTTAATAATGACTGCTAAAGGAGGTATTGTCTTTCTGGTAGTGTGCTAATTACTACATATACATATATTATATATACCGCATATATACTATACATACATACATACTCATTTAATCTTCACAGCAACCCTGAGTGGTAAATATTTAATCCACATTATTAGACTGGGAAATTGCCTGAGAGAGGTTAAGGACTTGCCCAGTTTCTAATGCTAGTAAATTTCAAAGGATTTTAACCCAGGTGTGTTAATTCTGCTATACCATATACTACTTTCCACGGCAGTAGCCATGTTTAAGAAGTTGACTGCCAACATTTCCCCTGACCTTTATTTTATTATATCATGCCTTACTCCCAGAAGCATTTGAGGCATCTTAAATGACTAACACAACCTACAGTGGAAAGTTTTTATTGCTTGCTTTTGATAGAGTTGAGGGCATATCAAGGTAAGTAACAAAAATCAAGATGCCCCATTAAGTTCTATCATTTAAGCCCTTGTAGACCTGTCATAAGCTTTGGGTTTTATGCTAACTGAAACTGTTGCTAGTAGTTTTCTGAATCTGTTCCTTTCTTCACATATCAAATGGATGTGAGACTAAATGCTATATCCTTGCTCTATTTTATCTTGCTTACAAGAAGTCTCACCTTCATAGAGTTTACAATTCAATAGAGATATGATGTCCACATATGAAAAATTAAATCTCACTGCAAAGGTGCAGATAGTTAAGGAAAATGATGAGCAGGTAGTTAGTGGGAGGGCAAAGGAAATGTGGAAAGGAGCATGGTAATCTGACCCTGTGTTGGGAAAGTTCAAGAATGCAGCCACTGCTGAGAACCATTAAAATGGTCAATTAAAAGGTGGAACTTGTGGGTTTTCTGGAATGGGCAGGCTTTAGGCTAGGGCCAGAGTCAGGCATGAGTATGGCATAAACAATAATAGAGAGAAGAAAATAAGCAGAGCATATTCTGAGGTTAGTGAGCAAACTGGCCTGGACAAAAGGGAAGTTTCCTTTAGGAGATTCAAGAGAGAAGAGGTAGCTGAGTAGTAACCTGAGTAGGTGGAGATCAGATTATGGAGAGTCTTTAGTGTTAGTATGGAAACTTAACCTTTCTCTGAGGTTCTATCTGGATTCTTTCTACTTCCTAATCATTGATTAGGACTCAGTTCAAGAGTTACCTCCTCCAGGAAGCAGTCTTTACCCGGGATAAATGTTCTCTTATTGTCTATATTATACATCATTTATAGATTGCCTGTAACATATTCCCATGTATTGCCAAGCTAAGCACTTTATCTTGTCCCCTCCTAAAAAGGAAGAGATGAAATGGTTATTATCCCCATTTCAGAAATGAGGAAACCTTGACTTCTGCATTATACAACTCTTTTAAGTGCAGATTTGGATCCAGGTCTGTGTGACTTAAAATTCCAAGCTCTGAATCACTATAAATAACTTTTTTTTTTTTTTTCTGTTTGCTTTCTCACTTATGTCTCCTCCTTCTACTTCACTTTGAGCTCTTCTGATTCAAACAACATATATTTTATTTTCTTTCATTTGACTTTTATTTTAGGTTCAGGGGTACATGTATAGGTTTGTTATATAGGTAAACAGTGTCATGTGGGTTTGTTCTACAGATTTGTACCAGGTATTAAGCTGGTACCCATTAGTTATTTTTCCCGATTCTCTCTTTCCTCCCAATCTCCACTCTAAGTAGGCCACAGTGTCTGTTGTTCCCCTCTATGTGTCTATGTGTTCTTATTATTTAGCTCCCACTTATACGTGAGAATGTGTGGTATTTGGTTTTCTCTTCCTTTGTTAGTTTGCTAAGGATAACGGCCTCCAGCTGCATCCATGTTCCTGCAAAGGACATAATCTTGTTCTTTTTCATGGCTGCAAAGTATTCCATGTTGTATATGTACCACATTTTCTTTGTCCAGTCTACCATTGATGGACATTTAGGTTGATTCCATGTCTTTGCTATTGTGGATAGTGCTGTAGTGAACACACACATGCATGTGTCTTTAATGTTTTTTTAATGCTTTGTCTAGTGCATGACACACGGTGGTCAGTAAATGTTCATGAAATGACTGAACAAACCGATAGATGTAAGAATAATATAATGGAATGTTTTTATATTTATTTATTTGTGACACAGGGTCTCACTTTGTCACCCAGGCTGGAGTGCAGTGGCACGATCTTGGCTCACTGCAGCCTTGACCTCTTGGGTACAAGTGATCCTCCTGTCTCAGCCCCTCAAGTAGCTGGGACTACAGGCGTGCATCACCACACCTAATGTTTTTATTAGCCGTATTTTTCATAGAGACAGGGTTTCATGATGTTGCCCAGGCTGGTCTGAAACTCCTGAGCTCAAGTTATTCACCCGCTTGTCCTCCTAAAGTGCTGGGATTACAGGTGTGAGCCACCACACCCGACGTACTTATTTATTTTTGAGACAGGGTCTCACTCTGTCACCCAGGCTGGAGTGCAGTGGCACTATGACAGTTTACTGCAGCCTCGACCTCTTGGGCTCAGGTGATCCTCTTGCCTCAGCTTCCTGAGTAGCTGGGACTACAGACATGCGCCAGCACACTTGATTACTTTTTTTTTTTTTTTTTAATTATTTGTAGAGATGAGATCTCACTATGTTGCCTAGTCATGCCTTGGACTCCTGGGCTCAAGTGATCCTCCGCCTCAGCCTCCCACAGTGCTGGGATTCCAAGCATGAGCCACTGTGCCTGCCATAATGGGATGTTTTAAATAAAGAGAAGCAGTAACGTGATCTGTTTCAGCTTTCAAAAACTGGTATACATGGTTCTTCACTAAATACAATTCGAGAGAGAATGAGGATGGGCACATTGTATTATGAGGGATAGGAAACTGGCTAAGATACCAGAAACAAGGAGAAGGAGTAGATGGAACACCTCTTGGAGAGAGTCAGGTAAATGGAATAATTCTCTAAAGATTACTTCAAGGATCTTTATTAAGATCTTTTCAGATCCTATTAAGATCTTTTCAAAACAATACTTAAGAAAAACTACAGTAAAAAATCTAGGAATTACATTGGGAAAATAGAAAGGCAAGCTGATAGATGTTCAACTGCAGAAACATTTTGTGAAGCCATGTGACTAGGCAGAAAAGTGGTCAATGATTACATGTGATAAGTACACAATTATTTATTGAGGGAAAAATAGCCAAACATACTTAGATGATAGGGTCAGAACTGCTGGTTTCAGAAGACTGAAAAGTAAAGTAAAACTATTTTTAAAAATGTATTTAGCATTTATTATGTGCCTACACTATGATTAGGAATCATGGACACTAGAATAAAGAATAAAAAATGATCCCTGTTTTTAAGAATTTTGCAGTTCAAGCCAGGTACTGTGGCTCTTGCCTGTAATCCAAGCACTTTGGGAGATCTAGGAGGATGACTGCTTGAGGCCAGAATTTCAAGACCAGCCTGGGCAACATAGCGAGACTCCCACCTCTGCCACAAAAACAAAACAAAACAAAATATTAGCTGTGTTTGATGGTGCATGCTTGTAGTCCTAACTACTTGGGAAGCTGAAGTGGGAGAATTGCTTGAGCCCAGGAGTTTGAGGTTGTTGTAGTCCTAGCTACTTGGGAGGCTGAGGCAGGAGAATTGCTTGAACCTAGGAGGTGAAGGTTGCAGTTAGCTGAGATTGTGCCACTGCATTCCAGCCTGGGCGACACAGCGAGACTCGGTCTCAGAAAAGAAAAAATGCCAGAATGCTTGAGTTCAGATCCTTACTCTATCACTCACTAACTGTGTGACCTTGTGCAAATCACCTCACTTCTATCTGCCCCAGTTTCCTCAGCTATAACATGAGAGTATTATTAGAATCTACTTATAGAGTTGTGAGGATTAAATGATTTTTTTTTTTTTCTTTTGAGATGGAGTTTTGTTCTTGTTGCCCAGGCTGCAGTGCAGTGGCGTGGTCTCGGCTAACTGCAACCTCTGCCTCCCAGGTTCAAGCAATTCTGCCTCAGCCTCCCAAGTAGCTGGGATTACAGGCGCTCGCCACCACGCCTGGCCGATTTTTCTGTATTTTAAGTAGAGATGGGGTTTCATCATGTTGGCCAGGCTGGTCTCTAACTCCTGATCTCAGGTGATCCACCCATCTTGGCCTCCCAAAATGTTGGGATTACAGGTGTGCGCCACCGCGCCCAGCCAATTTTTGTTTTATAAATACATTTGTAGTGACGAATCTGTACCAGGTACTGTCTTAAGCACTTTACCACAAAACAACTCATTTAATTCATTGAAGTACTTTAAGGGTACTACTATGTGGGGATTAGACTTTATGGGGCAAGAGTTGAGTCATCTAGGAAGGGTAGGGTAAGCTGTGTCAGTAATTTCAGGGATATGGGGCTTCTATTTCTATTTTTCCCTCCTTTTATGCCTTAGTTTATTAAAAAACCCTATTACTGCAATAGTCCTTTCCAAAACAAACAAACAACAACAACAAAGAAAACCAAACCTGTTAGAAGCTCCCAGAAACATTTTTACCCTTGCGAGGTTTCCCTATAACTGGAAATGTTAGAAATTCCTGACCTAGGTGTAATTTTCAATTCCAATAACAGTCAATTGACTCCAGTTGGGCTTTGTATATGTACTAGGTACTATATTGGCACAGGAAGTACAAAAATGAATATAAACTAATTACCTTGTCTTCTAGGAATGAATATTGCAATAGGGTAATGAGACAATTAAACAAGTAATTTCATGTTTTCAGGCAAAGGGAAGAAGGCATCCAAAGTCATGGAGATAAGCAGTAGCTGTGGGTGGGGATGGGTGAGGATGATATGGTGAAAAGTGATAGCAAATATTAAATTTTGTTTACTGTATAATGCAAAGTAGAGAATGTCCAAAGATGGCTAGAAAAGTAGATTATGGGGATTTTGAGTTTAAACTTCATCTTCTACATTTTTTTTTACTTTGATTTTCATCTTGGGGATATACTTAGAATTTCTTTAAAAATCATTTTATCATATTTGCCTAGGAAATAGTAGAAAAAGTCTACTGTAAGGAGGAGACTATAACAAATTTTTTTTGCTTAATACAAAATCGATGCTTTGAGAAACTTTAGCCTTTTATTATTGACTAATATTAAGTCAGTACAGAAGTAATTGCAGTTTTTCCCATTTTTTAATAGCAAAAACCACAGTTACTTTTGCACCAACCTAATAAGTAGGCGTCATTAATAAATGTTGAAAATGCTTGCATTTTTATACATAATCACCAGGTTCATCTCAACTTTTTTGAGGCATGATTCAGATTCAATGAAGTGCAGGTGTAATCACCCAACGGGTTCTTCTTGCTTGCTGCCTAGAGGAGCCAATTTATCAAGACAGGGGAATTGCAATAGAGAAAGAGTTTCATTCACACAGAGCTAGCTGTACAGGAGACTGGAGTTTTATTATCAGTCTCCCTGAAAACTCAGGGATCAGGGTTTTAAAGGATAATTTGGCAGGTGGAGGGTCGGAAAGTGGGGAGTACTGATTGGTCAGGTCAGAGATGAAATCACAGGGAGTTGAAGCTGTCCTCTTGTGCTGTGTCATTTCCTGGGTGGGGACTACAAAGACTAGATGAGCTAGTTTATAGATCTAAGTGGTGCTGCCTGATCCATTGAGTGCAGGGTCTGTAAAATTTCACAAGCACTGATCTTAGATTTCACAATCGTGATGTTATTCCCTGGAGCAATTTGGGGAAGTTCAGAATCTTGCAGCCTCCAGCTGCATGACTCCTAAATCATAATTTCTAATCTTGTGGCTAATTTGTTAGTCCTGCAATGGCAGTATAGTCCCCAAGCAAGAAGGGGGTTTATTTCAGCGAAGGACTGTTATCTTTGTTTCAAAGTTAAACTGTAAGCTAAGTTCCTCCCAAAGTTAGTTTGGCCTATGCCCAGGAATGAACAAGGACAATTTGGATATTAGAAGCAAGATGGAGTCAGTTAGGTCAGCTCTCTTTCACCATCATAATTTTCTCAGTTACAATTTTTTGAAAGGCAGTTTCATAAGCATTTTAAATATAGAGTTTATTCTGTAGTTGTTGAGTGTGTTATTCTGCAAAGGTAACCTGATGTTCCTGGTGTGTGTGTGTGGTGGTAGGCCCCCTCCTGCCCTGCTTATGCCTGACTGGCTACCTACTATAACAATATGATTTTAACATATAAGCCTAATACATATCTGTTGGCCTTCCAGGGGTTCCTTTTGGAAAAGACTTAATGTTAGAATTTGAAATTTGGTTTTGGAAAGCATGTCAAATAATGCAGGTTGAAAACACTTAATCAAAACAAGATCACAAGACACAATAAAATAATAGTCATTAATTAAGTCAAGGTGATAATTGAAAGCAAAGACCTTTATTCTTTAATAGAAAGGAGACTTGGTTTCCTAAACAATCAAAAGACCTAATAAAGACAGCACAAGACCAACACATCTTTCTCTCTTTCCATTTTTGTAGATTACTCAAAAGGTGAACAAGTCTTTTATTATCTCTTAGTATATGAAAATATTGTTTAAAAGAGAAAACCAAATTCTACCTTTGCATCAGTATATTGTTAATGCTAAAGCTAACTTTAATAAACAAATTCATTTAATCTCAATCAGCTGTGAACACACAACATTCCCATAACTCTTTTATAATCTATTAAAGAGCAGATCAGTGGCCCCCAAAACCCATTATTTTGACTCTGGCCTTGCATCAGTATGCTTTTGATATTAATGCTCAATTTTGATTTTGATGCTCAATTTTTTAAAAAGTGAAATAATCCCCTTCTAATTTTAGCCAACTTGATCACTCACAAAATTCATACGATTCATGTTCCACAAAACTTCTATTAGGTTGGCACAAAAGTAATTGCGGTTTTTGCCATTACTTTTGCACCAACTTAATACAACCTGTTCAAACCTTCAGTTTTGTCCTATACTTCCTCTTTGATATTGGCATTCTACCTTAGGATGGAAATTTATTATACATTTATTTCCCCATTATCATTCATTCATTCTTTTTTTTTTTCCGTAAACCTACAATCTGTTTAAACCTTTAGTTTTGTCCTATGCTGACTTTTTGATATTGGCATTCTTCCTTAAGACAGAAATGTACATTTCCTTCTTTCTTATTGATTGATTTGATTGATTGTTTGACTGACAGGGTCTCACCCTGTCACACAACTTGAAGTGTAGTGGCGTGATCACAGCCTACTGCAGCCTCATTCTCCCGGGCTTTGATGGTCCTCTCACTTTAGCCTCCTGAATAGCTGGGACTACCGGCACACACCACCACACCTAGATAATTTTTTGTATTTTTTGTAGAGATGGGGTTTTGCCATGTTGCCCAGGTTGATCTTGAACTTTGTACTCAAGCAGTCCACCCACCTCAGCCTCCCAAAGTGCTGGAATTACAGGCGTGAACCACTCTACCTGGCCCTCCTTATCATTTAATTTACATTTCTTTCCTCCTCCTGTTGTCCACACAAAGTTACCATGTAAAGAAAAGTTATCTCTATTGTCAACTTTCTTCACATCTTACTTTCTTCATATGCACTGTATTTAGAATTGTTTCTCTTGTATTCAGTAATTTTAATTGTATATATTAACTATAACTTTAACTCTTAGTAACCCTACTTTCCGGTGAAGAACCTAGGGAGTAAGGTAATTTTCAGCGGTTTTATACCAGTATTTGTAGATAGAACCATTTCATAATTTCCAGAAAGATAACCTTCTCAATCTGTTTATTAACAGATCTAAATATATTTAGCTTTTCTGTGCCATATAAATGACTCAGACATTTTATAATTATCTGTTATTTAATTTAGCATAACATGATTTTAAGTTTCTGAAAAAGAGTCTTAAAATTATGAAAAACTTGCTTAAACACTTTTATACCATTTACATTCATTTAATTTATTCATTCTTAACAGTTAGACTTGAAAAGGTCATTAAACAAAGCTGGCCATCATCCCAAGTTATTTATTTTTGTGTGTTTGTCTTTAAGACAGGGTCTTGCCCTGTCACCTAGGCTGGAGTAGAGTGGTGCTGTTATGACTCACTGCAGGCCTATAGCAGTGCACCACCATGCCCTGCTAATTTATTTTTTGTTTTTTATTTTTGTAGAGACAGGATCTTGCCATGTTGCTCAGGCTGGTCTTGAGCTCCTGGACTTATGGATGTTAGCTACCATGCCTGGCCTCAAGTTATTTCTTTGTTAATAGTTTCCACAGCTTGTGAAACCCTGACATTACATACATGCATATTTTGCTGATCAGAAGCTACAGCTATTTTCATTAAACCAACAAAGTAGTCTTACTTTAGTAATGTGAACTAAAAGGCATTTGAGTTACTTTCTGTATTTCTGATAAAATACTTGATTTAAGAGATTACTTTTAAAGCCATTTTGTTACTGGAAAGGGGTCCTGATCCAGACCCGAAGAGAGGGTTCTTGGATCTCACACAAGAAAGAATTTGAGGCAAGTCCATAAAATGAAAGCAAGTTTATTAAGAAAGTAAACAAATAAAAGAATGGCTAATCCATAGGCAGAGCAGCCCCGAGGGCTGCTGGTTGCCCATTTTTATGGCTACTTCTTGATTATATGCTAAACAAGGGGTGGATTATTTATGCCTACCCTTTTTAGACCATATAGGGTAATTTCCTACATTGCCATGGCATTTGTCAACTGTCTTGGCGCTGGTGGGAGTGTAGCAGTGAGGACCACCAGAGGTCACTCTCATCACCATCTTGGTTTTGGTGGGTTTTGGCTGGCTTCTTTACAGCAACCTGTTTTATCAGCAAGGTTTTTATGACCTGTATCTCGTGCCAACCTTCTTTTTCACGCCGTGACTAAGAATCCCTTAACTTACTGGGAATGCAGCCCAGCAGGTCTTAGCGTTATTTTACCTACCCCCTATTCAAGATGGAGTTGCTGTGGTTTAAATGCCTCTGACAAATTCATTAGAATGTTTTCATGTATTTTGTTAGTGAAATATCACGTACACATGATGCATAAACATAGAGACATACAGACACAGAGACAGAAGCAGATCTTATGGCATTCTAAGATTCTTCATTTGCTAGTTTGCAAATAATCTCTTCCTGTTTAGGCTACCACTTCCTTGATTACTTAATTCATTGCCCTAAACAGCTGTTTAACTAGGTAGCCCTAAATTGCAAACATTACTCTTAGGTGAAAATTTATACCCCCAGAGGCACAGAACTTATGTCTATATACCATTATTTGCTGAAACAAAAAGAATCAATCAAGATAAGATTGCCAGGAAAAGTATCTTTAAACATAGGTAAGGTTTGTTATGTAAACTTTAAGCCAGTGTCTTTCCCATTGTAAAAATTTCTAGCTGCTTGGGTATAGGGGGATGCCCTTACAAATGGAGATTTCCTTTATAGAAGTAAATTTATTTTACATAGAGTTTCAAAGTAGCCAGCTAAGTGCTAGAAAGTTGTATTTTGGAGACTAATCTTGTTAGATACTTAGTTCGTTTCTTGATTAGATTACTGACTTCAAAGTGGAGCCCTTTCATGAATGGGACCAGGAAAGTATTTCCAGTTTCCAGGGCCTAATACATATACATTTAAAAAATTTCTATGTTTGTTTGTTTGTTTCTTCTTCTTCCTTTTTTTTTTTTTTTTTAAAAGGTAGGCTCTCATTATGTTACCCAGGCTAGTCTTGAGCTCCTGGACCCAAGTGATTCTCCCACCTCAGCCTCCCTGGGACTACAGGTGCACCACTTGTTGTCTCAGTGTGGACTGCCTCAGGGTCTGATATTAAGTGTCTAAAAACCAGGCACATTTGCAAGGCAGTGCATCTGGATCTTTACAAATCAAGGAAACCACTTTTACAGTGAATCTTGGGTCTCCACAAAGAGCAAAATGCCATGATACCAGGCCGCACAAACTTCCGTAGTGCACCTCACTACAAAGACGTTTCTCTAAGTGACTAAGCCACACCTTTCTTACCTAAATGTTTAAAAAAAATAAAATAAAATGAGTAGCTGCCTGTAGTAACAACCATTCACCATAAACAACTGCTGTTGGTCACCTCCATATTGTAGCTCTTGTCAGTGATTTACCAGCCATAACATACACAAAGGTCTCTCTCACAGTACAAAGTAATCTCTGGTACTGTCAAAAGCCAACAAGATCAAGTAATGCAGTATGGAAGAGAGCAGAGTTTTAGATATGAGAGGAACCTGTCCATGACTTTTCAGACTCCACAAGAAGACAGAATACCCCAAAAAGGGAGTAAATGGTGTGTTTTTTCTGTGTTCTGTGTTCCTTAAGGGATGTCAGTCATTAGAAGTCTCCTTTAGATTTCTTCCTGTGTTACCAAAATAGCAAAAGGAAGGAAGAGCAGAGTAGAAAGAAGTAGAACAAGTTTAGCTAGGAACAGTGGCTCATGCCTGTAAACCTAACTGTTTGGGAGGCAGAGGTGGGAGGATCACTTGAGCCAGGAGTTTGAGACCAGCATGGGCAAAATAGCAAGACCCTGTCTCTACATAAAAAAAGAAAAGAAAAACATTAGCTGGGTGTGGTGGTGTGCTCCTGTAGTCCCAGCTATTTGGGAGGCTGAGGTGGGAGAATCACTTGAGCTTGAGGGATTTAGGCTGTAGTGAGCTGTGCCACTGTACTCCAGTATGGGCAACAGAGCAAGAGCCTGGAGATTTTAAATTTTGTAAAAGGCCAGTGAAGTTTTATACTTTTCTCAGGAAAAATTATGCCAGCAAGATTGGAAACAAACAGAGGACTCAAGGGATCAAACATATTTGAAAAGGGGTCTCAATTGACTGAAAACAAAAACAAAAAAACCCACCAAGAACCGGGATCCAAGAGAGGAAAAAAGCAGAAAGTCCTTTCCCCCCCACAAAAGATAGCCTAAATATTACTTTTAATTAAGCTTTTTTTCTTGTATTTAAAAAAATGTTAAAGAGACAGGGTCTCACTACATTGCCCAGGCTGGTCTCAAACTCCTGGCCTGAAGTGATCCTCTCTCCTTGGCCTCCCAAAGTGCTGGGATTACAGGTGTGAGTCATCATGCCCGGCCCTAAGTAAGCTGACTTCTGATCAGAGAACTCTAAAAAATAATCTTTTCAAATTCTTATTATCAGATTTTAACCAAGACAGTTATAAGGTAGGTCTCTCAGTTTGCATGGTTCTAAAACCAGCTTTTTTTTACCCCCCTTCTTGTGCTTGCAAATGAATTATTTTATACATTTCAGAGGATCCCTGTTTTGGCTGTTGCTGCTTATGACCATCCCAAGTTAGGTGGGTCCACTTTCCTAGATATTTGCAAGAGGATGTCCCATAAGTGTTATATTAAATCATGCTGGTGTTTCTAAAAAGAGCACTCGAATTTTGAAGCTTAATTTTTCATAATTTGTGAACTTTTCAAAAGTCATAAACTGCTTCTTTGGCTTTTGAAAATTATTCAACTTGCCTGCTTTACAGTTGGGTAAGGCTAGAGAACATGCCACACGCCTACGTTGGAAATCAACCTTATCTGCATCTAAGTAAATAATTAAAATAACTTACCAGATTTTCCATCAAAATTAAGAATTGCTAACAGTTATCATTATAACATGTAATCGAGACTACTGAAAATAGATTTACATGCAAGGTGTGTAAAGAATGTAAAATGTGTCTTTAGTAAGAGTATAAGAAGGCATGGGAATATAAATTTTTGCCTAGAGGGTTAAATGATTGTTTTAAATTAGGTGAGATAAAGCTAAAGGTTTAAACAAATTGTGGAAGGTTTGTAAAGGTTAATCTTAAAAACAAAATTCTGTGTGGGAATACTGACTAAATTAAAAAGGATATTGTTTGGTTTTTTTATAAAGTGAACTTTGGAATAAAACCACAAGGGTTTCTTAAGGCGCTGTTCTACTCTTTAACAAAAATTTGTAAAGGAATTGTCAAGATAAAGATAGAGTTTAGTCTTCTTCAGGTTATATTTTGGTGAATAATATTAGTGTATGTTCCAAAATTGTATGAGACTTCAAAAATCCAAATGTCTGAGTATATGCTGTCACTCATAATTAGGGTTATTGTGTTGGGTTATTGTAATCCACAGAGGTGACCAAATTTCTTAGTCATTTGTGTTTTTGAATGAAATGACCCTAGGATATTTTGGCATTCACAGACAATTGTTGTCTTGTTTTGATCCTCTTCAAAAGATGGTTATAGTCCTTGAGTACAGGTTTGTGATAACTTTGGAGATTGTGAACAGGAGTTGACTGAGTGATCTGAACTGATGGAAGACTGAAATAATCCTTTTTGAATTTTGCTTGGAATATTGCTGATCATTTGTTTTGTATTTCAGAGTCAAGGAAATGTTTCTCTTTTTTGCAGCTTTTGACAATTGTAGGGGTGAACCAACCAGTGATCTCTGACTGCAGCTCAAAAAAAATAAAAGGGGTGTGCCGTCAAACTCCAAATGGTCATGGAAATGGAGCCTCGGATGATGGCTCCCTTTTACTGGGCACCCTTGGATAGGACCCTGAGAGAAAATCTGCTGTTTTCCCCAAAACAACGCCTGTCAGCATGAAACTGACCCTTAGATAGGACCCTGAGAGAAAATCTCCTGTTTTCCACAAAACAACACCCCCTGTCAGCATGAAGCAGTTAAGAGCAGTCATCGTCCCTATCTTAACAGCAGTTAGATGTTACTCTTCAGAGGGGGAATTGATGGCAGTGCCATCACACTGGCTGCAGCAGGGAGATGTGGGCGGTAACAACAGGAGCGGCTGCGGGATCAGCAGTGGCAGTGGTGGGTCCCCTGTGCCTTGTGTCCCTGGGGCAGCCAAATGTGTGTCCCCCACCCTCACATGGCCAGGCCAAACTCACCCCCAGGTCCGAAGCCTCTGTTGCTTCAGACCCTGGCCCTGCATTGCCACTCTTGCCTGCTGCCACTGCAGGGAGAGCTTGGAGAGGAGGTGGGGCTGGACCCGGGGCAGCGCCATGCTCCATGGAGCCAGCGGGAGCCAGGGACAAGCAGGAATCCCACTGGAGCCTGCTGCCCTGGGGGCTGTGCTATGGGGCCAGGCCGAGACGTGTGCCCGCAGGTGAGCAGTGCAGTTAAGCAGAGAGGGGCCCTGAGGCCAAGCTGGGCCTGGGGCAGTGCCGTGCTTATACACACAGCATGGGGGCTGGGCCAGGGGTGCAGAGCTGGGGCCGCACTTTGGGGCCCCAGGGTGGGAAGTGGGAGCGGCACCTGCTTTGGGAACCTGGCCAGCAGATCACCCACCACACCCACCCCACCAAGGGCACTGCACTGGGTTCTTGCACCTTGGGAGCAGGCTCCGCAGGGCCTCATCCCCGGGGTCCGCCCTGCATCATGGTGACTTCTGAGCCTGACACTTGCAGTGGCCGGGGCTGGGGCCCACTATCTGCTCTGGAGGCCCCCCACAGGCAGGGCTGTGAGCCAAGCGACAGGGAGCCCCAGGCCACCCCTCAGCGCCAGGGCCACAGCGGGGAGCCTGTGGTGATGTCACTCCTGCCCTGGATATTGGCCCTGACCCAGTGAGGACCTGGAGCTCCCACCCCAGGCTGTGAGGAGGCACAACTAGGGCTGGCTGCACACTTCATGGAGCAGATGAGAGCTCCGCCCTCCCAGGTGCAAGGACCTAGGCCTTTTTGCACTCTTCACCCTCAAGGGCCCAGGAAGGTTCCCCTTGCCCCCACAGGCTCAGGGGTGTCTTTTCCTGCTGCCTGGCCTCTCCCTGCTCCAAACACCTACTCTGATCTCAGTGCAGGGTTTGGGCCAACCTGAGTGCTGTCAAAGCTGGGCCCAGTGTGCACACACTTAGGGCAGTGCTGACACGCCAGCCCCCCGCTGCTTTGGCCCCCCAGACTTTGGGCACCAGCAAGCATGAGGGCAATCCTGGGGGTGCTGAGGGCAGCTTGGCACTGGCCTGCAGGTGCCCCTTGGCACAAGCAGCCTGGTCACCATGGATGGCGGCAGGAGGCAGACAGTCTCCTGGGTGGAAGGGTATTGGTCCCTGGTGAGGCCCCACCTTCAGGCCAAGGTGGGCCTGAAGGCTGGGGGCTGGGCTGCCAGTCCTGCAGACTGGAATGGGTACTTGTGGTGCCTTTTATGGGCTTTCCATGGCTGCCCATGGACCAGTCAGCACACATTTCTGCTCTGAGGCCCATAAATGCCCCAGGTTCAGCCACATCAGAGAGGATGATGGGATGACAAGCTCCAAAGAGGAGCTACCCTCTCTGCTAACTGAGTACTTGTTGAGATGACCTGCCTACAGAGAGGAGCTACCCTCTTTGCTGAGAGTTGAACACTCATTGGGATAACCTCCATAGCAGAGAAGAGCTAGGAGCCGAACACTCATCAGGACACTCTGGATGCTGAAAGGAGCTGCCCCCTGCGGGTCCCCTCTGAGCTCTTCTGTCACTCAGTAAAGCGCCTCTTTGTCTTGCTGGCACTCCTCTTGTCTGTGTATCTCATTCTTCCTGGTTGCTGGACAAGAACTCAGGATCCATCGAATGGTGAGGCTAAAAGAGCTGTAACGCAATCAGGGCTGAGACATGCCCCTTGCTTGCCACATTGTGGGTGAAGAGAAGGAGAGAAAAGCTGCAACCCTTCATGGATCCGAGACCTGGAAGCTCCCTGAGCCAGGGCTGTGACTTTCTCCTTGGGACCCTACAGTTCCTGGCATCTCCAGGCTTCCAAATGCCATCGTGTTCCCCAATGCCAGCTGTAGAAGCTGCTTGTGCTATGCCTGGTCCAGCTGTAGCCTTGCAGAGAGCCGGCACCTGGAGCTGCCCACCCTGCTGCGGCAGCCACACAGAGGTCTCCTGCCAGAAAAGCGACACCCCAAAGTTCCTGTAACAAGACAACAGAGTGCCAAAATGTATCAAGCAAATGTTGAAAAATTGATCTGGAGAAGTAGACCATTTTATAATAATAGTTAAACCTCAGTATCCTCATTTTCAGTAATGGATAGGACAACCAATAGAAAATCAATAAGGAACGAGAGGATTTGAACAACACTATAAACAAATTAGATATAACAGGCATATATATATATATATATATATAACATCATCAGATAACAGCAGAGTGCACGTTTTTAACATATGGTGTTTGCAAAACTGTATATTCACATGCAGAAGTATGTGAAAGATGGATTTTTGCCTTAACATAATGTACAAAATTTAACTAGAAATTTATTAAATACCTAAATGTAAGAACTAAAACCATAAAACTCTTAGGAGAATGGAAAAAGCTTCAATACTTCCGATTTGGCTGTGATTTCTTGGATGTGATACCAAAAGCACAGGCAACACAGCAAAAGATAAACCGGGCTTCATTAAAAGTAAAAAATGTTGTGTTTCAAAGGACACTATGAGGAGAGTTAAAGATAGCCCACAGAATGGGAGATGGTATTTACCAATTATATATTTGCTAAGAAGTTAATATCCAGCATATGTAAAGAACTTTTACAGCTTAGTAACAGAAAACAACCAAATTCAAAAATGAGCAAAGGAGCTGAGAAGACATTTCTCCAAAGAAGGTAATACAAATGGCCAATGACCAATAAGCACATGAAAAAATATTTAACATCACTAGCTATTAGGGAAATGCAAATCAAAGCCACAATTGGTTACCACTTCATACCCATTAGGATGACTATTTTATATACATATATATTTATATATATATATGTGTGTGTATATATACACATATGTATATATGTATGTATATACATATACACGTGTACATATACACATACATACACACATATCATTGGGGTAGCTGTGCATTGCTTGTGAGGATGTAAAATAGTGCAGCCACTGTGGAAAACACTTTATCACCTCCTCAAATTATTAAATATATAATTACCATGTGATTTTGCAATTCTACTGCTAGGTATATACCCAAAAGAATTGCAGGAAGGGGCCGGGCACGGTAGCTCACGCCTGTAATCCCAGCACTTTGGGAGGCCGAGGCGGGCGGATCATGAGGTCAGGAGATTGAGACCATCCTGGCTAACGCGGTAAAACCCCTTCTCTGCTAAAAATACCAAAAATTAGGCATAGTAGCGGGCACCTGTAGTCCCAGCTACTCCGGAGGCTGAGGCAGGAGAATGGCGTGAACCCAGGAGGCGGAGCTTGCAGTGAGCGGAGATCGTGCCACTGCACTCCAGCCTGGGCGACAGAGCAATACTCCGTCTGAAAAAAAAAAAAAAAGAATTGCAGGAAGGAACTCAAAACAGATATTTGTACACCAATGTTCATAGCAGCCAAAATGTGGAAACAGCACAAACATCCACTGACAGATGAATAGGTAAATAAACTGTGGTATGTAAATGCAAAGGATTATAATTCAGCCTTAAAAAAGAATGAAATTCTGAAATTTGCTATAATGTGAATGAACCTTGAAGACATTATGCTGAGCAAAATAAACCAGACACAGAATAACAAATATTGTGTGATTCTGCTTATATGGGATACCTAGAATACACAAATTAATATAGACAGAAAGTATAACAGATGTTTTCAGGGGTTGGGAGAGGGGAGAATAAGGAGCTATTTTTTAGTGGGTATAGAGTTTTTATTTGAAGAAGTTCCAGATATAGTTGGTGGTGATGATTGTACAACATTGTGAAGGTACTTAATGCCACTGAATTATGCATTTAAAAATGGGTAAAATGTTAAATTTTATGTTGTTTATTTTACTATGATATAGATAAAGAC
Organism: Macaca fascicularis; assembly: GCF_037993035.2. Taxonomy (NCBI): domain Eukaryota; kingdom Metazoa; phylum Chordata; class Mammalia; order Primates; family Cercopithecidae; genus Macaca; species Macaca fascicularis. The sequence goes on along the minus strand of NC_088381.1, from coordinate 138,284,758 downwards.
AGACAGGGGGGTTGTGTATCCAATGGAGTTTGATTGATGTCTGGGAGAAAATTAGTGAGATTGATCTTGGGAAAGAAAAGGGAAAATAGAGTGTTTGTTAATCTAGTCTTCAAAGCTCAACAAATGGCTATAATCTTTGGTGTTAATGAACTATTTTGTTTCATTTTAATTATGTCCAGAATTGTTATTTCTAGAATAACAGGTTAACACTGGTCATTTAGTTTACAACTTTTAGATTTTGTAGATAAGAATCTGAATGAAATGAAGGGCTTTTCCTTTTCTGGTCTGAAGGTAAATAATAGGAACCTTGACAACAGTTACAGAACTCTATAGTGGTGAATTCTTCCTCTATAATATATTACCCTTGGGGACTGTTCTACAACCATTATCCCAGCATTGCTTATTCGGAGCCAACCGGAGACCAGTTAGCTCCTAAGATAGCCAGCAATGCTTAGAACACTTTTTTTTTCTTAAAGCAGTTTATGTTTTCTGCAAAGATGTATTGTAGCAAAATGGCTAAAAATTCATGCTTTGGAATCACACAGCCTGACTTAAGTCTTAGCTTTGCAAAGAGCTGTGTGACGTTTTTGTAAAGTTGCTTAATCTGTCTGTGCCTCACCTTTTAAATTCTTTGAAAAAATGAGTACTTGTGTTTGTCAAGAAGATTAAATGAGATAATGTATATAAAGTACATAGCATATTATTTGGTACATAATAAGGTGTAGGTAAACATTAGCTGTTGCATCTGCCATTGCTCTTTTAGACAGATTCAGGGTCCAGACATACAGTCAGGGGTTCAAAAGAAGGTATTTCTTGTTTAACTTTCCAAGGCTCTTCTATTAGGTACACTTTCTTTCTCTCTTAATCCTATAGTGGTGTCATTCTTATGCTACCTTTACTATTTTGCATTTAGACTGCTCATCTAAATTAGACACCCAGCAACCCGTTTTAATCTTGCCATATTTTAAAATGTGTTGGCACATTATAACCAGAGCTCACTAAGCTCTTCATTCATTCACTTAAAAAAAAAAGTTGAATCCCAGTCTTTTTACTTCCTCCTTTTCCCCTCAACTCCTTTTGGACCTTAAATGCCTAAGAGCTGAATTAATTATACCCCTTAGCTCCAAAATACACTGTTATCATCAGTATGTTCCTCTCAGGTTCTTTTTTTACCCTTCATACCTAAACCCTATCCTGTATCTTTCTCCTCATAAATACCCACTCTAATGTGTCTTTATATTTCTTTAAATATGCATGCATATTTGTAAATAGGTAATATTTGTGTATATGTTTTTATTTATAGGGAGGTGTTGTGCTATGAATATTAACATTACATTTTAAAACTCCATGTTTCTTATATTTATTTTTTACATTTTTATATTTTTACAAGCCTGGTTACCTTGTAAATAGCTGTAATAGGTTTCTGTCTCATGGGTGGTCAGACTTTTCCTGTCAGTTAATGAAAAACTAAGAATATATTATTAAAGATCTTTTTTGCCCCTTTGGTTTCAAATCTTTTTTTTTTTTTTAATTTTACTTTAAGTTCCGTGATACGTGTGCTGAACGTGCAGATTTGTTACATAGGTATACATGTGCCATGGTGGTTTCCTGCACTATCAACCCATTATCTAGGTTTTAAGCTCTGCATGCATTAGGTATTTGTCCTAATGCTCTCCCTCCCCTTACCCCCCACCCCCATGACAGGCCCTGGTGTGTGATGTTTCCCTCCCTGTGTCCATGTGTTCTCATTGTTCAGCTCCCACTTATAAGTGAGAACATGCAGTGTTTGGTTTTCTGTTTCTGTGTTAGTTTGCTGAGGATGATGGTTGCTAGGTTCATTTGTATCCCTGCAAAGGACATGAACTCATCCTTTTTTATGGCTGCATAGTATTCCATGATGTATGTGCCAATTTCCTTTATCCAGTCTATCATTGATGGGCATTTGGGTTGGTTCCAAGTCTTTGTTATTGTAAACAGTGCTGCAGTAAACATACGTGTGCCTGTGTGTTTATAGTAGAATGATTTATAATACTTTGGGTATATACCCAGTAATGGGATTGCTGGGTCAAATGGTATTTCTGCTTCTAGATCCTTGAGGAATCTCCACACTGTCTTCCATAATGGTTGAACTAATTTACACTCCCACCAACAGTGTAAAAGCGTTCCCATTTGTCCACATCCTCACCAGCATCCGTTGTTTCCAGACTTTTTAATGATTGCCATTCCAATTGGCATGAGATGGCATCTCTTTTGATTTGCATTTCTCTAATGACCAGTGATGATGAGCTTTTCTTCATATGTTTGTTGGCCACATAAATGTCTTCTTTTGAGAAGTGTCTGTTCATATCCTTTGCCCACTTTTTGATGGGGTTGTTTTTTCGTTGTAGATTCTGGATATTAGCCCTTTGTCAGATGGATAGATTGCAAAAATGTTCTCCCATTCTGTAGGTTGCCTGTTCACTCTGATGGTAGTTTCTTTTGCTGAGCAGAAGCTCTTTAATTTAATTGATCCCATTTGTCAATTTTGGCTTTTGTGGCAATTGCTTTTGGGATATGTGGTCACCCTACTTATGCAAGATTTTTCTGGGACATAGCCAATAATTAGCAAGATACATACTGAATAGCCTTTCCCTTTCTGGTGGTTTCCCACTGGCATCTGTTTCAATTGGTTGGTCCATATGCTAGATGATTGCCAAAGATTTTAGGCATCATACTTGGTCTTAAGGGGGATTTCTAGGTCACATGTCATAGACATACTTAATAAGTTTGAGTTCCTGTTTATAGATGGGTGGAATTTTAAAACGTCTTCCCATTTTTTTGGAGATTCTGCATTTGTACTGTATATTTATTCATCCTTTCTTTGTCAGACTATCTAGTTTGGAGCTTTAGCAGCCATTAATTTATGGACAACTACTCCTAGCGCCTTATCCCAGTAGAGCAACTACTATGTAGTTTATGAAGAATTTTTTTCATATTTTATGTTATTGGCCCCTAACACTTACCCATTGAGGTAGAGAGGGCAGAATTTATAACTCTCATTTTATAGAAAAGGAAGCTGAGGATCAGAGGTAAACTGACTTGCTTCAGTCCACATATCTAGTAAGTTATAAACTTAGAATCAAGTCTTCTGACTTTGATTTGCTTCTACAATATCTAAAAGGGACAGGGAAAAGGATAAATTTTGGTTTGTGGTTAAAGTAGGAACTGTCCAGGTTAGCTTTATGTCTTCCTCAGAACATAACATAATGCCTAACACATAGTGAATGATGATTTGCTTCTGCAGTATCTTAAAGGGACAGGAAAAAAGAGAAACTCCAGTTTGTTATCAAAGCAGGGAGTGTGCAGTTTTACTTTATGTCTTCCTCAATTGATAACACAACATCTGACACATGAGATTCAATCAGTAATTTTTACTGAGCAAGTGAACTGGGGATTATGTAGGTATCTGTATGGCCTAAGTTCAGTTGGTCATGCCACTCCTCAATGCTGTGGTAACTCTTTTATTGCAGCAGTGCTTTGGCTTATAGATAAACCCAGTTCTGTAAATATTCTGGCTGAACAAAGTGCTTCAGGTCAGTCCAGGAGTTCTCATGTTAAATAGTTTGGTTCATTTACAACAGAAGTAGCGACAGGTTAAAAATGTACCTATATAATATGACTTCGATGGGGTGTGTAGTAGAGGCCCTTGTTTGTTTATGGTAAATCTCAGTAAAATTTCTTCTACTCTTCCTTTTCTTATGCAGTTAACTTTGAATAACCAGTAGCAAAGTCCTTTCTCTTGCTAACTACTATATTGCATTCAGCTGCTTAACATTTGTTTCCTGTTCCCAAGATCACCAGAGGCACCTGTAGTGTTTGATGAGGATGTTGGATTTCATAGAAAGATTTTCTCTACATAGTTTGTTCTAGCTTGGGAGAGCTGGGTTGGCCTTGGCCCACTTGTTCAAAGCTGTCACAGTTTTTAAGTCGTTTAAAAACCTTCAATAATCTTGTTCCATCTACTTTTCCACTTTATCTCAAATTTCTGTACCTTCTCCAATACTTCCCACCTCTATGATACAAATTGAGGGTGCTGTGCTCCAAGAAAATCATTTAGTAAGTTAAGCTACTATTTTTAATACCCAGCCCTTCAAGGAAGTTAAAATAGCATCTTCCAGAAGTAGCACTTTCTTATTTAATTTATTTAGAGAAACAGGGTCTTGCTGTGTTGCCCAGCCAGGTCACAAACTCCAGAAGTAGCACTTTCTATGATGTATCTTTTTATTTTATTATTTTAGAGAATAAATTCTTTTTATTCTGTAGCTGCAGAGATTTTATGCACAACGTATGCTTTTTATTTATTTTATTTTATTTTTGAGATGAGGTCTCACTCTGTCACCCCTGGCCGGAGTGCAGTGACACAGTCTTGGCTCACTGCAATCTCTGCCTCCCAGGCTCAAGCAGTCCTCCCACCTCAGCCTCCTAAGGTTGGTCATGTGCCACCACGCCTGTCTAATTTTTTGTATTTTTGGTAGAGATGGGGTTTCACCACGTTGCCCAGGCTGGTCTCAAATTCCTGAGCTCAAGTGATCCACCCACCTTGGCCTTCCAAAGTGCTGGGATTATAGGTGTGAGCCACCGTGCCTGGCTAAGGTATGCTTTTTAAATTAAATGTTTCCTGTTGAGTCTTTGTTTGGTCATGTTTTTCTTTAAATCACAAATTGATTTGCTAGTGCTTATGTTAATACTGTGAGCTTCAGGTGTAAGCTTTTCTCCCACCAATGGGAAGAACTTTCAGAAAGCCCACATATGTCTCTTTTTATTTTTGTTTTTGAGACGGAATCTTGCTCTGTTGCCCAGGCTGGAGTGCAGTGGTGCGATCTCTGCTCACTGCAAGCTCCGCCTCCCAGGTTCATGCCATTCTCCTGCCTCAGCCTCCCGAGTGGCTGGGACTACAGGCACCTGCCACCATGCCCAGCTAATTTTTTGTATTTTTAGTAGAGACAGGGTTTCACCGTGTTAGCCAGGATGGTCTCGTTGCGATCCGCCTTCCTCAGCTGGGATTACAGACGTGAGCCACCGCCCCGCCCCCTCCCCGCCCCGCATATGTCTCTTTAAGTATCTTTTCTATTGTGACCAGTGTAGGCTGGTGATTATGGTTATTCCTTCCAATTGCACCACCAGATTTTTGGTTCTTGTTTCCAAACTATCTCCTTTCTCTTACACTATGGCCCTGAATTCTACCAGTAGCTGACATTAAGAACCCTAGGGAAGTTCCTTTTTCCTTTTTTTTTTTTAAGCATAGGTAAAATCCCTTTATAACAATGGTTTCTGTACAGTGAAATCCTTTCTAGCACTTAGTTGTTGGTCCATGGAAATAGCACTTTGATACTCAGTTTTCTTTCCTTCTCTTTTTTCTTTTTTAAAATATTTTATTTTACTGTGGTAGGAACACTTAACGTGAGATCTACTCTGAACAGATTTTTCAGTGTACAATATAGTATTATCTATAGGCCAGTGTTGTACAGCAGATCTCTAGAACTTGATTCATCTTGCATAACTAAAATTATATGTGTTTAAAATAGTCAAACTCATAAAAACAAATATTAGAATGGTGGTTTCCAAGGACTTAGGGAAGAAGAACTGGGGAGTTGCTAATCAATGAGTAGTCAGTTTTTTCTACAGTGAATAAAACTTGTCAATTACTATACCCAAATATAGATTGAGTAGCCCAAATCCAAAAATCTGAAGTCTGAAATGCTTCCAACTCCAAAACTTTTTTTTTTTTTTGAGATGGAGTCTTGCTCTATCACCCATGCTGGAGTGCAGTGGCGCGATCTCGGCTCACTGCACCAACTCCAAAACTTTCTAAGGGCCAACATGATGTTCAAAGGAAATGCTCATTGAAGCATTTCAGATTTCAGATTTTTGGATTAGGGATGTTCACCTGGTAAGTTTAATTCAAATGTTCCAAAATCCCCCAGATTCAAAATTCAAAACACATTTGGTCCTAAGCATTTTGGATAAGGGATACTCAACCTATATATAGTTGTACTTGAAGTAGCAAAGGAAGGGAAGGTAAATTTGGTGATTTAGTCCTACCATGAAACAGCAGTTACCTTTCTGATTCTGAGGTTTCTCTGCCAATACCTACACCACTGCCTCCACCAACCAAAATAGAAAGAAAAAAAAAAATGAAACTCTCAAGAGATTTTTCCAAAGCACTATCATACATAAATTCTCCAGAAGCTTGGGAGAAGGAAAGTGTGGAAGGGAAGGTATGGTTAGGAATCTCTCACACTAAATTAGGAACAGTTCATTTGATAATTGGTAAAAATGCATAGCTTCTTCTCATGAACACAACTAACCCTGCTGTGGTAATATCAGGAATGTCAGGAATTGGGTCCTTTGAATACCATCAACAGGATCAAAATTAAATGTGAGTAGAAGAATTTACATGTAGGCTGGGCATGGTGGCTCACACCTGTAATCCTAGAACTTTGGGAGGCCAAGGCAGTAGTGATTGCTTGAGGCCAGGAGTTCATAACCAGCCTGGGAAACTGAGTTATGAACTCCTGAGTAGCTGGGATTACAGGCGCCCGCCACTATGCCCCCTAGCAAGACTGTCTCAAAAAAAAAAAAAGAAAAAGAAAAAAAAGAAAGAACTTAGAGTAATCACCATTACTCTTTAAGTTCTATATATATCTTTCTTTATATATTCAACAAAACAGGTGAATCACTGTGTTTATATTTTCAGTTGTGCCTCATTTGAGTGAGCAACTCAATACTCTTGATACTGCTGACCTTGTTCATGACCATTCACCAGCTCCATCACAGCCTGACTCGCCAGCGTCTCCTCTCCATCAGCCTTTCCTGCCCAGTAGGCTTTTCCTCCCTTTCTCTTCATCTTCTCTAATCCCTTTCTTTCTTCTTCACCCCCATCTTTTTACTCCTCCATGATTTTCTCAGGGCTGGGCTTCAACATCGTCGGTGGGACAGATCAGCAGTATGTCTCCAACGACAGTGGCATCTACGTCAGCCGCATCAAAGAAAATGGGGCTGCGGCCCTGGATGGGCGGCTCCAGGAGGGTGATAAGATACTTTCGGTGAGAATGGGCTTCGGCCTCCTTCACTGTCCTTTGCTCCCTAAGCCCTAGGTCCTACCCCTATCCCTTTCCTTGGAAAGATTTGGGTCTGGAAATATACAGATTATAGAGCTGAATGGGAACAACTCTGATCAGTCATTCTTTCCAACCCTATCATTGAGCATGGAGGGCAATATTATGCTCACCTGATAAATGAGAATGTGAAGCCCAGAATGTGAAGTTACTTGTTCAAAAAGCACGAGGCAGGAAGCAGCGAGGGACTCATACGGGGAAAAGAGATATAAAATCCACAAATTTTGTCTTTCATCCGTCATTGCCTCCTTTTGTTGATTAAAACACTAATGTGTATCTTCCTTTGGGGGAATGTCAGCCCTTATAATTGGATTTAACTTCAAAAAACAGAAAGAAGGAAGGTTGGAATTAAGTGTCCTTTTCAGACTCAGAGCCCTTTTTCACCCATTATTAACATGAAAATTTGGAATGCAGTTGATTTGGGTATCTGTCCACTGTGTTCCCATTTCATCCTGCTAATGTCTCTACCAAGACTTACTACATGGAAATTATTAATCTTATTCTTTTCTAGAATTTCCTCAAGGGGAGTGACAAGATCCTTTTTTTTTTTTTTTTTTTTTTTTGAGATGGAGTCTCGCTCTGTCACCCAGGCTGGAGTGCAGTGTCATGATCTTGGCTCACTGCAACCTTTGCCTCCCGGGTTCAAGTGATTCTCCTGCCTCAGCCTCCTGAGTAGCTGGGACTACAGGTGCCTGCCACTATGCCCAGTTAATTTTTTGTATTTTTAATAGAGATGGGGTTTCACCATGTTGGCCAGGCTGGTCTCGAACTCCTGACCTCATGATTCGCCCTCCTCGGCCTCCCAAAGTGCTGGGATTAGAGGCGTGAGCCACCGGGCCTGGCCTAAGATCTTTTTTTTAACATGTTGAATCATAGCGCAATGTTTAATAATGTTTAAGAAATGAACAAGTTAAGAAATTCAGGCAAACCTAAAAAGACTAGCTGATAAATACGGGCCCACAGACCTCAGGTCTTAAAATAAATTAGAACAAGCCTACAGTAAAAACTATTAAAATGCAAAATATAACTCTGGCCCTATTGTTCATTTCTCCACATTACCATAGGTCACAGTAATCCTATGATACTATCAGTTGCTGGGGGATAAGGAGGTGTAGATTGGAGATAATTATTCTGTAGAATTTCTTTTTTTATTAACTTTCAGGACTAGTGAAAAATGGCCAACTTATTACTCGTATGGAAACAGTACAGATGGTTGGTATAAAGAATGGAAAAATGCTGAGGGTGTGAGATATTATCTAGAATATTCTTGGGAGAGCTGGCTTCAAAGGGCTAGACTTAAATAAAAGGAAATTGAAATAGGATAGGGCTTCTCATAGGAGAAGCTCCTAAGCAGAAGCTCCTGTCTTCTCCAGATGGGCCATAAGCCCACAGTCTGAAGAGGAGAAAACTATTCCCTGTTTTCTTTTAGAACTGAATAGGGCAGGATGGCCAGGTTGGGAAAAGATTGAAATAAATGAATGAAGTATAGACAGGAGAAGTCTTGATTGACAGAATTAAGTATTAGTCTCAGAGACATGATTTTGAACCTACCTCTATAATAAGTTAGCTTCATCCCTTAAATTTTTTTTGCTATATAGTTTCATTTGAATTTCACTTCACTTTTCATGCAGTTCAGGTGATTAGTGATTACAGGTCATACGTGTGAAATCTCTTGCTCTTCTTAGTTGCCAGCTTACTGAACACTTCTCTGCCACGCAGCCCATTTGGTAGTAGTACCTGAAGGCAGAGATACAAAGGAAAAGAGAAAGAACATCCATCTTCTCTTCATTTGGCATCTGAGTATTTGAGTGATCAGGCTCAGCAGTATGGATCTGAATGCCTCTTCAGGAAGACCGTGACTCCACTTAGTCCCCAAAAAAGAAAGAAAATCAGAACAAGTAGCTATTAGAGCCACCTAAATTAGCTCAAGAATGTCTAAGCATGTGCCCTCGCTGATCTATAATATAAATATAGTATCAAGCACCACAGTATTTCAGTCCTTCTCATTGACTGTTTTGCCTCTCTTCCATCCGTTAAGCTTCTCCTAGACCCTATTTATTAATCTGTGAGATGGAGACAGTGATAATATACTGTCTTCTCAAAAGGATAGTGAAAAGTTTAGAAGCAGATTATTTCCTTTAGCTCCCAGGGAAAGACATTCATCCAATATGAATCAACTTGGCAGTGGTACTGTAAGGAAATGCTGAGAGTGGGTTGTTAAAATAAAGGTGTAGCATGTAGTTAGAATCTATGCAGCTTAATATTTTGACACATAAATTACATTATCCTCAGAACACTGGAATCTGGGCTCTGTGGATGAAGAATAGGAGTTAAGAAGAGAAAGAAGAGAGCTATATTATTTTAAAAGCTTTGGTTAAAGGTAGATTATTGCAAAATGAGAATGGTGAGAACTATTTGAGCACTAAATGTCAGGTAACATGCTGAGAACTTGAAATTTATTTTGTTTAATATTATAGTAACCCTATGAGGTGGGCATGATTATTGTGCCCAAGCCATTTGCCCAAAGTCACACAACTAGTAAGCAGCAAGGGACTCAAACTTTGTTTGAGTCTGAATTTGTAGCCTTTGTTTTTAACCACTATGTTATACTGCCTCCTAAAAGGTAAATGAGGAGCTAAGGTTAGTTATCCTAAAGACAAAGTTACATGGTGAATTAACAGTAGATTGCATGGATGGTTTTATATAAAAACTGAAATTAGGCCAGGTACGGTGGCCTATGCCTGTAATCCCAGCACTTTGGGAGGCCAACGGGGGTGGATCACTTCAGGCCAGGAGTTCGAGACCTGCCTGGCCAACATGGCAAAACCCCGTCTCTACTAAAAATATATATAAATACGAAAAATTAGCTGGGCATGGTGGCATATGCCTTGGTGCATGCGCCTGTAGTCCCCCAGCTACTCAGGAGGCTGAGGCACGAGAATTGCTTGAACCTGGGAGGCGGAGGTTGCAGTGAGCTGAGATCATGCCAGTGCACTCCAACCTGGGCGACAGAGTGAGACTGTATCTCAAAATAAATAAAATAAAATAAAATAAGATAAAAACTGAAATTCATCTTTCTATAAATGGTAGAATCAGAAATAAGGAAATAAACCTCAATGTAAAAAAAAATTATTAGATACAAGCTGAAATGAGGAACCTTATGTGGACCATTTCCTTACAGAGAAAATAAATTATTGAAAGGCCTCTCAAGTTTTAAAAAAGTGTTGGGGCTGCTGATAAATGATGGAAGATAAATGTCAATGAAGAGAAAAGTAGATGTCTAAATTTATAGCAAAGAGGATTTTGCTTTACCAAAATATAAGAAATATAAAGATGTATACAAGATATTAAATATTACAAAGATATGTTACAAGGAATGATATGTTTATGTTCTGGCCATTTAAGGAAAAGGCATGCAAAAGAAGAGAGGGGAAAAGCCAGGGGAAGGAGAGGCAGAGATAGAAGACATATAGGGGGTGTATTCATCTGTTTTCACACTGCTATAAAGATACTACGTGAGACTGGGTAATTTATAAAGAAAAGAGGTTTAATTGACTCACAGTTCCACTTGGCTGGGACGCCTCAGGAAACTTAAAATCATGTTTTTAAGGTGAAGGAGAAGCAAGTACCTTCTTCACAAGGTGGCAGGAGAGAGAGAGAAGGGGGAAGTGCCAGACACTTATCGAACAACCAGATCTAATGAGAATTCACTATCACCAGAACAGCAAGAAGGAAACAACCCCCATGATCGAGTCACCTCCCACCAGGTCCCTCCCTTGACAAGTGAGAATTACAAGAGTTTGCTTCAAAATTCTTCTTTCTAGATCCCATTCCTTAAGAAATACTACGAAACCGCCTATTGCATCACTTACCCGTGACATCCTATTCCCTCTCTGTCCTTAAGTGAACCTCGAAGCCAGAACCGTGAAATGTACTTAAGTATTCATTTATTATTGGCTTTGAAGTTCTCTGTAAAAATGATGCTAAATTATGTATTAGTCTATATTCCCATTTAGTTTTTATGTACTTTCCTATTCTCACATGGGTTATTTTTCCATGTTGTAAAATATGCCCCATTTTTCCCCTAGTAATGTTTGCTAGATAAGCTAAAAATATATCTCTTCCTTAGCACGTATCTATTATAGATAGCCGATAGAAGTAATATTATGTGACATGTAAATTTCCTGGAGTTATTATTAGCTATTAATTTGATCTTTTCATTCTCCCCAAGTAATTCCCACATATTATCTTGTTTTCAAGTTCTAAAATTAAATAACTGCATGATTTATCATGTAGTTTCCTCTTTCTCATCAAAAGTGAAATTTCATTTTTTATGATCACTGTGGATGATTTAAACTTAAAGAAAAATAAATTTTCTTAAATAATGATGATAAATGATTTTAAGGCCATGTTGCATCTGACAACCGTGAAATAAAAATGGCTATTACCAATGGAAGAACAGACATGAGGTCGAGATGAAAGCTGGAAATTCCTCACCCATAGTTCATTTTGTGTGTTTATGATGATGAGAATGGTTTATTATTAGAATAGGTTGCAATAATAAACCAATGTGGAACCTGGGATAATTTTATTTTTATTTTTAGAAAAGTAAACTAAGTTTCTCATTCCTTGTGTGTCTGCCTAAATGAAGGGAGGTGAAGAATAGTCATTCCTCAGTGAACATGACATTTTTATTAAGCTAAGGGTGACATATCTGGTCATACTACACAGTTGAATGTTCCATTTTAACACGGAACAAACCCCTTATGTAACACAATGGCACAGATTGACCATTAGCCAGCTTCATTTCATATTCTGTGTAAGTACAGTTTTTAATTTGGTAAATGAAAGAGTTGGTTAGTCATCAACATTTATCAACTATTGTACTTAATGGCCTTCAGAGCACTGTGCCAAGTGCTATGGAAAGTTACAAAGAAAATGAAACACTGGTCTCTGCCCTTACCTTAGAAATCAGTGAGAAAGACCCAGCAGAAACCCCCATCCAATCAGCTGCAGGGATGTTGAAATATACAGCAGCATTCTTTAAACAAAATGCCTCCAGGGAAGGGTCTTTGCCTTATCATCTCTTTATCTCCAGCACCTAGTCCTGTACCTGGCCCAGAGTAAGCATCTAATAAGTTAGTTCCCTGAGTTAACCTCTCCATTATAACACACTGATTTTTTTGGATTGGATCTAAATAATCTATTTTTATGGTGTCTTCAAAAATTGATGAAAAAAGAGACCAAAAAATCTTAGTAAAAAATTACAGGATCTTAGTAAAAAATTACAATATCCAGAGTATATTCTTACATCTATTGCTTATTAAATTGAGCCCATTCTTTCTGTATGTCTCTACATTTGCAAGTCAGAGATCTTGTTTTAGATTATCCTGAGGCAATTCAAAATTCTTAATCAAAGAAAACTAATTTTAACTCAGCTGATTTCATAAGGCAGGAAACAGGAAACACATTTTAACATGCTAACAACCAGAGTTAAACTAAAAAAATTTTGTTTCCTCATCAGTTAACTAGAACAACACCATGCTCATTCTCTGAACCTTCAGAGTCAGCAAAATTTTCTAGCACATTGCAAATCTGCCATATCTTAGGTTCAATAAACCTTACTATGTCATGAGTTAAGGAGGCTGAAGTAGCAAGTTAATTCTGGGATTACTCAGCTGAGTAGCTCCTGGTACTAAAAGTGAGGTTCAAGGACCAGCAGTCTGGCCATCACCTGGGAGCTTGTGAGAAATGCAGAATCTCAGGGCCCTTCCCAGACCTACAGAGTAAAACTCTGCATTAAGAGATCCCCTGGTGAACCTGTGCACAGTAAAGTTTGAGAACCACTGCTGTAGGCAAGTGTTTTTCAAACCTTTTAAATTATGACCCATAACAGGAATAACATACATTTCCTATTCATCAACTAAGTGTGTGTGTATGTGTGTGTGTGTATTTGAAGCAAAAGTTTAACACAATACTTTTCTATATGTGATGAATTTTGATATTTTGTTTCCTTCTAATTTCACTTTTTAAAAATTAACTGTTTTTTTGTTTTGTTTTGTTTTTGAGACAGAGTCTCCCTCTGTTGCCCAGGCTAGAATGCAGTGGCACAATCTCAGCTCACTGCAAGCTCCTCCTCCCGGGTTCCCGCCATTCTCCTGCCTCAGCCTCCCGAGTAGCTGGACTACAGGTGCCCGCCACCACGCCCGGCTAATTTTGTATTTTTAGTAGAGAGGGGGTTTCACCGTGTTAGCCAAGATGGTCTCGATCTCCTGACCTCGTGATCTGCCCACATTGGCCTCCCAAAGTGCTGGGATTACAGGCGTGAGCCACCGTGCCCAGCCAAACAACTGGTCTTGACCCACTGGATTGATTTCACAGTATTTGAAAAATTACTACTCCAGTGAATGTAAAAGTACTAATGAAATCTGTAGATGCAAGGGATATGTAGAAAGGGGTGTATTAAATAGGAGAAGTAGTCCGGAAGTGGAGACCAGTCAAAAGACTCTTTCAGGCAGATTAGGTAAGAACTAACTCAGACTTGAGAATCACCTTGAAGGCGTGTTAAAGTGCAGCTAGGAAGAGGCCTAAACATTTGCATTTTTAACAGGTTCCCAGGTGATGCTAAGACTGCCGGTCGTGGGACCACACTTTGAGAACCATTGGTCTATGTTAGTAAGGATGGTAGTAAAAGGAGTGAATTCCACAGACATTTAAGGGTAAAATCTACAGAATTTGGTGGTTAGTCACTGAGCAGCTGGAATCTAAAAATGCTTAGAGGATGTCAGTATTGGAGAGCAAATTCAATTTTGGAATAGAAATGACATTGTCAAGGGAGAAAGTCATAGTCATGACATGTTTTAGGACTGGTTTACCTTGGGTAAAGGATGAGAAATGGTTCTTTAAAAAAGAATTATCTTTGCATTTCTAAAAGGTCTCTTATTTGGGGTTTTAAAGTAGTTATTAGAATAACGTCTCTTAAATTAGAATACCTTTAGGCTTAACTAGGAGAGTTGAAAGGCATAATTGGCTTAACTGGCCTATGCCCTTTATAACATCATCTTTTGCCTGATATACCAATGTCTTTCTTCCCTGTTAGCAGAAGGAGACTCAGATGAGGGGCAGGATTACACACTGAATCACTGGTAGGTAAAGCTACTATTAGAATCCAGGCCTTGCAGCTTTATGTATTACTGAGATTATGTCAGTCAGGCTTTGTGTATTTATGGCTTTTTCAGGGTGCACTCTGCAGCCAAACTTCAGGAAAGCACGTGCTATTTATTATGCTCAAGTGTACAAAGTTCTCTTACATATTGTAGAGTTATAATGATCAGCTGAGATAGATCTTGAAGTTACAATAGAATATAAAGTGGTATCAGGCAGAGTTCAATTTGGACTTTAAGAGAGTTACATAGTATTCAAAGTATAGTTGCATAGGTTTCAGAGTTAGAGTATTCAAAGAAGCAAATCAGTCAGATCTAGTGAAGTTATCTAGAAAGGCCTTGTCAATGAAGTGGCACCTAACTAAATTTTTTTTTAATTTTAATGCTACTTCAGTATATACAAATGAACAGTATATTTTTATTCAACTCTAACTTTTTTTCTTTTTCTTTTTCTTTTTGAGACAGAGTCTTGCTCTGTCGCCCAGGCTGGAGTGCAGTGGCAAAATCTCGGCTCACTGCAACCTCCGCCTCCCTGGTTCAAGTGATTCTTCTGCCTCAGCCTCCCAAGTAGCTGGGATTACAGGTGTGTGCCACCATGCCTGGCTTATTTTTGTATTTTTAGTAGAGGCGAGGTTTCACCATATTGGTCAGGCTGGTTTCGAACTTTTGACCTCGTGATTTGCCCGCCTTGGCCTCCCAAAGTGTTGGAATTACAGGTGTGAGCCACCATACCTGGCCTCAACTCTAACATTTTAAAAATGTCTAACATTAAATACAAACTAAATGGCAAAACCAATAAAAATTTAATTTACAACATATATGTGATAGGCAGTAATATGTTGCTAAAATAAAATCCTTGCTTGCCATGTAAATTAATATAGGTTAGTGTTTTAAAGTGAAGGCTTTTGGGCCAGCCTGCTTGAGTTTGAATCCTTGGCTTTGCTGCTTTCATTGTGTTTGCCCATAGATAAATTGATAGCCTCTCTATACTTCAGTTTTATCACTTATAAAATAGGAGTTCCTAACTTACAGAGCCATTGTGAAGACTGAATGAGTTAATACATGTAAGATGAACAGACAGCTCCAGACATGGTTATGTTCAATAATTCTCTGCAATTATTACTGACTACTATGGCAAAGATTATTTTAAGCCCAGTATTTCTACCATTTAATGTGGTGACCCAATTATGTCATTTGCATTTATACTACTATGAAACCTTGGCTCTGATATTGAGCTGTGACATCATTTGGCATTCATTGACATGACTGCATCATTAACTTACTTGTCTGCCTCTAAAGAAAATACTTATTTCTTTATAATGAGAAATACAGCTATCACATGGGCTAGATTACTTAAGTGAGCATTCTCATGACGGTCAGCAATCTCACACCTATTCTGTCTCCCAGGAGATAACTAGAAAATTGAGTCATTGAGAATTCATTGTGATAGTTATAGAAATTCTAAAGTTCTTTCCCTACAGCATAGCTACCAAGAAAACCAAGGCATAACATGAAATTAAAGACCCTCAACTAGAAAACTGTATTCATTTCTACACTGTAGGTAGCAGGACTGATCCTTTTTAAAGATCAATCTTGGAAGATAAATAGAATTTTTCAAAAGGGAAAGGCATCTAGGTGGTAGATACAGTTTGAGCACAGGTATAAAGATAAAACATATGTTTTATGTCCCGGTCAGTGAGTTATGTGACTTAGCCAGAGTATAGGATATAGTAAAAGAATTAGAGATTAACCTGAGAAGATAGGTTAGAGCCATTTCCCAGAAGACTCTCCATATCAGCATAAGAAATGAGGTATGTACTCTTTCCTTGCTCCCCAATTTTGTTTTTGTTTTTTGAGCAGTAAAGTGGTACTAACAGAATTGTACTTTGGGAAGATTAATCTGGAGACCTAGTATTTGAATTGGTTCGAACCTAGAGAAAAGTAAATCAGAGAGAAGTGATCACAGTAGTTCAACCAAGAGTATTTTAAACCAAGAGTCTTCTAAATTGATTGAAGTTTCTTTTGCCAAGGTTAAGGACACGTCTAGGAGACAGGTATGTACCTTTCTCCAAAGATGATTTTGAGGGCTTTAATGTTTAAAGGGGAAAAGTAGGCTGAAGAGCAAAGAGGGAAGGTGTGGTAATCCACATGTTGCCAGAGGAAAGGAGCAAGCAAGGGAATAGTCAATTATGTATTTTCTTTTGCTTAGTAAGTTGGGACTTTACATAAGATAAGGTGAACGTAGAGTAATTACCTGTGGAGATATTTAACCTGTTATCTGTAGCTATCTGCTTAGGAACAAAATGAAAAGCAGTTTATTGCATGACTCAGCTTGCAGCTTAATTTTTTTTCTTTTGAAGTAGTGGATTGGGGACCCAAGTTTTTATTTTATTTTTAGTGTCAACAGTCTAAAATAGGCAAGAAAATACTTTATGAGAGATGTCATGGTGTTAGACTATGTAGTTTGGCCATCTATTGTATATGACGGTTGACAGCAGAGAGACAATTTAAAACTATTATCAAAATTTTAGCCTGGCCTGGGTACAATGTCTCACACCTATAATCCCAGCACTTTGGGAGGCTGAGGCAGGAGAATCACTTGATCCCAGGAGTTCAAGTCTCCAGTCAGCCATGATCACACCACTGTGACAGCCTGAGTGACAGAGCAAGACTCTGTCTCAAAAAAAAAAAAAAAAGTTTGAAGGAATGATAGTGGCAATAAGAAGCCAGATATGTAGTCTGATTTTTGTGGAAAGTAATAAAGAGGTTTTGGATATGTGGAATTAGGGTCTAGCAGAGTATACAGGTATAGACATCCAGCAAGTAACTGGCAAATCCAGAAGTACAAGTAGGGATACAAATCTGGGAGCAGATTATCGTTGAAATTGTTAAAGCTCACGGTGGGAGAGAAAGAAAGAAGATTGAGGATTGACACTGAACAACGCTGACTCACCTTCAGGAGAAAGAAAGGGGAGAGGAAATCCAGAAAGGAATAATTTAAGAACTAAGAACGCTAAGTGTTCATATGCCAAGATAGGAGAAAATTACAAAAGGGAGGAGGTGGTCTGAAGACAAAAAGGACTATAGGATTTGGTGATTGGAAGTCATTGGTGGCCTTTAGAAAAACATGTTCTTCCCTTCTACCTCATATATTGTGAGATTACAGGGGAATAGAGAATGAATGCTGAAGAAATAGAGGTAGTGCATGCAAACTGTTCTTACAACAAATTTTGCAGTCAAAGAAAGAGGAAAGAAGATGGGAAGAGAGTGATAATGGGTTCCAAGAAATAGTTGTTTTGTTTTCTTTATAGAGGTATATAATTTTAGTTGAGAGAACGAGCAGAGAAAGATAATAATTAAGTAATCAAAAGGACAGAGTGTCTGCGTGAGTTTTGTAAGGAGGCTACAAGAAGTGTGATCAGGATCATCAATGGATGGTTTCACCTTGAAAAGGAAATAGATCTAATTCAGAGACTAGGGGAAAGGAGTAGTGAGAAGATGTAAACAAGCTTTGAGGGAGAAGGAAAGAAAATGTAGAAAGCATTTATCAGAAGTCCTCAGTGTTCTCACAAAAGATAAGGGAATTAGCTAGGGAGAGAGGTAGAACTGGGGTTGGACATGGTGGTGGAAAAAGGTCTGGAACAGCCATCACTGCATGTTTATTAAGGAGTTCAGTAAATGAGTAAAAGGGGTTTTAAGGATGAGCTGGAGTCAGCTAGCATGGGTGTATGGTGGAGAATGAGAATATATCTTTTTCCCAGAATATTCAACTCAATGATGGCAAGAAAAGTATTGCAGAATATGGCCCAGGACTGGAAAGATGGCAGAAGATCATGAGGACAAAGGATTCTAATGATTTACCAAGTACTTTGTTGAAATTACAACAGGAACTCCTAGATGGGCAAGGATGCAAGTGAAGTCTAAAAAGGTTACAAGGAGGAAATTCAGTAGATGAATAGAAAATGTGAAAAGAGTGGAAATTGCTGTCAGGTTTTTAAGAGTTTGAGATATTGGAGCTGACGCATGTCTAATATTGAAGTCTAAGTTTACGTCAATTGGTGACTGAAGTGAAATGGAGTTGGAAACTATTGGTTTACAAAGATAGACAGTCTGTAGGGCAGAAGTGTTGGTAGATTCATTCACCAAGTGTATTGGCAAGAGAGAGAGTAGAGGGAAGATTATGAATGCCTTGGAGAAGGAAGATTGTGACAAGGAAAATGAGAGAGTTGAATAAGTGAGTGACTTGAGCATTAGCTGAGCAGAGGATAGTTGGTGAGTCAAGATGGAAGAATAGTAGTACAGAAGAACAGTGAAATGCAAGGGCACTTTGATCTTTCTTTCATTATTTACAAATCCTAGCCCTAGCTCCAGCATGAATCTCACTGAGTTTGAAGTTTCTTCATCTGTGGAAACAAGATAAAAATAATGTCTGCCTCATAGGGTTAGCATGAGAATTAAATGAGATAATGTATGTAAAGTACAGAACCTGTCAAAATAAATATATCAGATGTTCTTGTCGCTGCTGCTGCTAACGATGACATTGACATGTATAAAAGATATGTAATCTTGCTGTGCCACTGAATACAGCATAGGATAGATTATTACATGTGACCGATGTCACTCCTAACAGCAAAAAGTATTAATACAAGTATTCCTTCACATCTCTCACCTCTAAGTGGTAGGAGTGACCTACATTGAAATTTTTTTAAGAATTTATATCATCACAGGAATATGGTTTTTACTAAATTTTGATTAAAAAATGACTAATTCAGTAATTTGGATGTAATGGATAGGAGTATCCGTGGAATCACGGGAAGTTGTTCACTATGAAAAGCCCAGTAGAATGGGCTAGTATAGATTTATACCACATCAAAATAAATTGGTGGAGAGTTTCATAGAGTTATATTTTTACAGTTGCAGCTGGCAATGCCAGGGCTTAGGAATATAAAGGATAGGGTGGTAACCTGGAAGAACATGCTGTCTGTAAGGAAGCAGGTTAATGCTCATGGAAGACATACTAATACAGTAACAGATTCCCAAGTGTCAAAACGAGGCAGGCATAGAAGCTAAGAGGAAGGAGAAACCACTTTTAATTTTACCTAGGTTCTCTTCAGACGGCCTGTGGAACTTCAGTTCTAGGAAAACGTAGTTTTGAAAATGAAAAAAGTTCTAAGTTCTGAGCTCTAAGTAACTTTGCCCATACTTCTAGTCCTTGCAATTTGCTCTGAATGAGTTTGCTATTTAAAGTTTGGCCATTTGAAAATAAATTGTTGGCTTGTAATAGTCTTCTTCCTTTCTTACTACTCTTTTTTGCTGTTTTGACAGGTAAATGGCCAAGACCTAAAGAACCTGCTGCACCAGGATGCCGTAGACCTCTTTCGTAATGCAGGTTATGCTGTGTCTCTGAGAGTGCAGCACAGGGTAGGTATCACCTCCAGCCAGAAACCTGGCACCAGGCTTTCGCACTGTACTTTGAATAAACCCAATGTGTGTAATCTTCAGTGTTGCTTTTTGTTTGTTCGTTTTACACTCATTCCCCTGAAGAGTTTCTCAGGCAAAGGGAGGGATCCATTGGTACTTCTGCTTATCATTGAAGGACATTCAGGCCAGGCACAGTGGCTCACATCTGTAATCCCAACACTTTGAGAGGCCAAGGTGGGCAGATCACTTCAGCCCAGGAGTTCGATACCAGCCTGGCCCATATAGCAAAACCTCGTCTCTACTAAAAATACAAAAAATTCAGGCACAGTGGTGCACACCTGTAGTCTCAGCTACTTGGGAGGCTAAGATGTGAGGATTGCTTGAGCCCAGAAGGTGGAGGTTGCAGTGAGCCAAGATCATACCACTATACTCCAGCCTGGGCAAGAGAATGAGACCCTGTCTAAAAAAAGAAATAGAAAAGAAAAGAAAAAAAAGGAGAAATTCACAACAGTAGGGCTTATAACCGAGGTCCTTGCTTCAAGGTAATATGCCTTAAAGATAAAGCTTGACAACCAAATTAAAATAGATGGTTAAATGAAAAGCCAGGTGTAGTGACTCACATCTGTACTCTCAGCACTTTGGGAGGCCAAGGTGGGATGATTGCTTGAGCCCAGGAGTTCAAGACCAGCCTGGGCAACATAGAGAGACCTCATCTCTTAAAATAATAATAATAATTATAAAAATAAAGAAAAGATTTTAAGAGTCACATGGACCAATGGAAAATAAATAAGGTTAAAAAAACATAGCCGATTTTACTTTTTGGTAGGGAAGGAACCATATGTCTATCCTTGAAAACTTATTTATAAAACCATTTGATAAAACACTACAAAGATGGTGGGTTTTCTGGTACCCACTATATGCTTTTCCCTGTCACTGCCATGAACCCTTCATTTATCAACTTGGTGACCCTCTTAACCAAATCTTCAGTGTTCATAGGAGAACTCCAGGAAAAAGGAAATGGAATTCAGAATTCAGTCAAGGCAGCACCTATCCCTGCATCTGTTTCTTATTTCCTAGTGTTTTATAATTTGGATGATGATATAAAGGGAAGCCTGGGTAGGTATAATTCCTCCTATAGCATTGAGAATTTCTGAGTGTATTCACAAAACAGGTTCCATGTGCCTTTAAATTAAATCCGTTTGCTACTTATAGGTGCACTCTTTTCCTTACTCAGTGGCTAAGGATTTAGAAGCTTAAGAAGATTTAGAGGAGTTCCTAAAAAAGTAGGGAAGGCAGAACGTGAGAGATACCTGAGAAAACAACCAGTTGCAAGCAGAATCTGGGTGTAATGGATTAGAAAACAGATTAATAAGAGATAATATTGGTCGTCAGTTGCTTCTGCCTTGGCTCTTCTCTTTCTAAAGCATGGGAGCATTTGTGCAGTAGATAAGAACAAGTAAATATAGGCACACACTTCAATATGATTACAATTCTTTTGGAAGGTATGTGAGAAGTTATTTCCAGTGTTCACTTGTAAGGAAACATCCATAAATAATTCCTAATAAAAAGGACCCTGCTGTTCAGGGAATTGTCCTATCCCTAAAAACCATGCCTTCCTATTGAGCATGTTCTTTCAGGACAGCTCATCAGCAAATGAATGAAAAACGTAGAGGTGGAATAGAGGGTATAATGGTATTTCGTGCAGTCTTGCCTTTCAGATTGAAGTGTCAGTTTTATGAGTGTAATGAGGAAGTTAACTCTAACTGAAATACAATGGTGCCATAATTATTGCAACTTAGCCACTAAAAGTTGATATTAAGAAGAGCTACCCTGAAAACCATCACTAAAATGAAGACCATCCAGCCTCAAAAGGAAACACTTAGCCAATAGAAAATTATAACCACCAGGATATAATTTCTTTTTACTTTTTTACATCTGTTCCATATAGATTCACCTTCATCTCTCTCTAGTATTACCAATGAACAGATGAAGGGCAAAACCCCATCTTTGGAGGGAGTTGGGTGCCTTCTGGGATTTGGAAAGCATTTTTCAAGTAATGGCACTGGACCTGTGTTGGTATTGCACCTATGTTGACATTGCCCACGTCTGCTCTTACTACATTTTGATGACTGATTATCTAAGTAAACATTTCCAGAAAGATCCCCCGTCTTCCTCACCAAGTAATATCCAAGTTCTCTATAAGATCATAGGTTTTATCTCATGTCTTCATTTTCCTGATACGATATACAAATAGCAAGGTAGAGGCAGTACAGAAACAGAAATTACCTGACTTGCCTTCAGGGGTCCCTTTAGGTCAGCAAGGTTAAATGCCTCCCCATCAGACCTATTTTCTTTCCAAAGATCCTGTGACACTGATGAATCAGCTCAGGACAAAGAGAGGACTCCTGCTAGGTATTGCTGGGGGTTACAGTTTTGGGTGGTCTAGAGTCTACAAACCCAGGTGATGTATCAACCTGGGAGTTTCAGTTGTAAACACACATTAGTCACCAGAGTTAACATTTTTCTTTCCCTTCCAGTTACAGGTGCAGAATGGACCTATAGGACATCGAGGTGAAGGGGACCCAAGTGGTATTCCCATATTTATGGTGCTGGTGCCAGTGTTTGCCCTTACCATGGTAGCAGCCTGGGTTTTCATGAGATACCGGCAACAACTTTGAAAAACTTGCTCTCTTTCAGTACTCCCAATGAAGATACATTTCACTCATCCTCCATCCCTGCTATTCTGCCATGTCTTTCACTGTCTGCATAGCCAGATTTGAAGTGACTGATACCCACCCCAAACCTTGCTGTTCAGAATCTCCAATTCTTCGTATTCTAATGGGAAAGTAAAGGTATTGTTTGAAGGAAAACTGAAGAAAAGACTTGCTTAGAACAAATGAGTTACATATTTTACTAGGACTTTCGATAGAAATTCAGCTACAACCCAAAGAGAGAAAGATTGAGTCTTCGTGTCACCATAGGCAATATCATTTTTCTTAGCTGGCATGCCATAAAGACCAGCTGTGTGATATTAGAGGAAGAAAGGATTTTTCTTTTTAATGATCTTCCTTGGGAAATTATTGTGGCCTTTATTTAATTTCTAATTACATACCTGGGTGCCTATATCAGACAAAGGAGAGTAAGAAGAACATTTTTACTTTTTTAAAAAAGCAAATACACATATACACATACATATGTAAATATTATAGTATAGTGATACCTATGGAGAATTAAAGGTGAGAAAGCTACTTTGTGGTGTCTAAGTTTCTGATAAAAGGGATGATCTTAATTGAAGAATTTAAAGAGATACTTAAAGAGCAAATGTAGTAGGAGCAACAGAGTGAGCCTTATAAGAGGACGTTCAGTCTCATTTATTAAAATAATGACTGAGACTGGGAGAGGTGGCTCACACCTGTAAATCCCAGCACTTTGGTAGCATGAAGTGGGAGATTGCTTGAGTCCAGGAGTTCGAGACCAACCTGGGCAACATAGCAAAACCTCATATCTATTTAAAAAAAAATAGAAAAAAAATGTAGTAACTGAAGCAACTAATTAAAAATCTTAGAAGAACAATATTTCTTCTTATAACAACCAACTATGGTGGGTTATTATAAGGTAGATTGCCATAATCCAGTGCTGCTCACATCTAAGAAACTGTGAGGTGTAAAGGTAAATTGTACCAATCTCTGGGCTGCCCTAGTGAATCTGTTGATACCTCACAGTCCTGTTGAAGAACAGTGGAATGATTGTGGTAAGGGCTATGGTGCTGGGGCCAAACACCCCAGCACGAAAACTCCAAAAGGACAGAAGATAGGATAGTGCCTCCGAGGTGGCACCTGAACCCTCTCAGGCTATCTTTTTGGTTCTAGTACCAAACAAACCTGAGGGAAGGAGCTGCCTCCCTGGCAGGATGGGCATCACATCAACTCTGCTTCATATTTAGTTAAAATGAGGCCGGGTGCAGTGGCTCACACCTGTAATCTCAGCACTTTGGGATGCTAAGGCAGGCAGATCACAAGGTCAGGAGTTCAAGACCAGCCTGGCCAACATGGTGAAACCCCATGTCTACTGAAAATACAAAAATTACCTGGACATGGTGGCGCATTCCTATAATGCCAGCTACTCAGGAGGCTGAGGCAGGAGAACTGCTTGAACCAGGACCTGGGAGACGGAGGTTGCAGTGAGCCAAGATCACACCACTGCACTCCAGCCTGGGCTACAGGAGTACATTTTTTTGAGATGGCTACTCCATCTCAAAAAAAAAAAAAGGGGGGGGGGCATGGATTGCTAGTATTTTTGAAAGGCTTTATACACTACATACGGTTTTTAATTAATCAACCTTTTTGCAGCAAGAGGGAGGAAAAGAGTTTTGTTTGCTTTAGGAGGTAGGGAAATGTGGTAGGTATTTCATGCGGCCTAGGAGGAAGATATGAATGAATGGATACTACAGAATGCCAGTGATATCAATAAGGTGGGAACCATCCTGTTAATGTTCTTTTAAGGCTGGTTTTAAGCACTGTGGGTAGCTGAATTTTCTAGTTTTAAGAAAATCATTTCCATTAACCAAATATATTGGCCATACTATAGGCCTTATATAATTTTGACAGCAAGATTATCAGGACTCAGGCAATCAATTGTATTTCATTTCTAGCTTGAACAGTCTAGTAATTAAACAAATGTTGATTGGACATCAGCTTTGTCAAGACACTTTTACAAAGAAGTACTGTGCATATCCTCCATCCCATAGGGGTTTTGGGTTCCAACTGCAAAGAGAACACTCTTATTAGCCACATAGGTAGGACAGTGTAAGTAGGGGTCATGTTTATATTACAGACTGCAAAAGAGAAAAGTTACTGAGAACTGGGGCATTTGAGAAAGTTATGTGGAGGAAAGGGACAAGTTAAAGACCCTTAAGGAGCTCACAGCTTAGTTGAGAGAATTCATAAACAGGTGAGAAGTTAAAAGTATATCAGCAGGCTAAGTGTTGAAAACAATATTAAAGGGGTACCATGCAAAACACGATGCAGCAACAAAGAAAATATGCAGATAATCATCACATTTTCACGCCTGTAATCCCAGCACTTTGGGAGGCCGAGGCGGGCGGATCACAAAGTCAGGAGATCGAGACCATCCTGGTTAACATGGTGAAACCCCATCTCTAGTAAAAATACAAAAAATATTAGCCAGGCGTGGTGGCGGGTGCCTGTAGTCCCAGCTACTCTGGAGGCTGAGGCAGGAGAATTGCGTGAACCCGGGAGGCGAGCTTGCAGTGAGCCGAGATCATGCCACTGCACTCCAGCCTGGGTGACAGAGGGTTACTCTGTCTCAAAAAACAGCAAGTGAGAAAAGATGTCACATAATGGCATCAGGCTAGACTGGAAAGGGAAGGCTTTTAAAAATAAAAGGTCCAGTAAGACCTTGCCTCTGGGTCACTATTGATATAGGGAGAAACTTGCTTTAAACAGTCCTGACATAAAGTGCCTTTTGACATCAATTTTTTAATACCTATGAGACTCACTTAGACAACTGGACTCATTGTAGGTTCCCCAGAAAAACACAGACAGTATTCCAGTTGTCACTCCAACCAGCCACACTAGGAGGGCACAGCCTCTGGTACCCTTCCTGTTTCTGAAGGTATGTACAGTGGCTTCTACAGCAAGCCTGCTTACCTCCTAGGATTCACCTCATGGTTTGGGCACTAATTCCTGAGAGAACCTTGAGACGCACAAAGTGAAAAAAATGTCAAGCAGGAATGAAAGCTCTAGTTTTTTGCTTGTTGGTATATGTAAATTTGTTTAAAAAGTATTCATCCTCTCCTGTCATTGGTAGAAGTTTTGCTTTGCTTGATAATAGGGATTCTGATGTACTCTTATAACTTAGGTTTTCTTAGAAATTAAATAGCATTTAAGATCAATGTAATACAGTTTTAAGCAGGTACACTAATTATATTATTGATTCTATAGAAAACTAAAATTATAGATGAGGTATCAGAATCCATTATAGGTTGTAAAAAAATTCATGTTCTTCATAGATTGAGTCTAATATTTCTTCTACAGATTGTATCTGATGTTCCTACTACCTAAATTATTACGTTCAAAGTTTTGAAAATTGAACAAAGGTATTTTTAAGTACTTAAAACATTTCTCTATATTTATAATTCTGTATTACATGTATAATTATAAGATATTGTTTGCTTTGACTATCTGTACTTTGTTTTCCTGTGAAGTTTCAACTTACGTGTTCTTGATTTAACTTAATTGTTCCATGTAGCCATGTATAATGGAAAAAGGCAGTTAATATTTGTTATTGTGTTCTATGCCAGGGACTGTACCAAACTCTGATTGGTACATTATTTCATGCCTTACAATTCTGGGATCTAAGTATTGTCAGAAAGAGACTAAAAATGAGAGAAAAAATTACTTGACTAGGATTCCATAGGTGGGAATAATAGAATCAGGATTAAAACTCAGGACTTCAGATGCCAGCATCAATGATATTCTGTCACTGGAAGTGGTTCTCAAAGCAGGGTCCTGACAAAAGCATCAGCATTACTGGGGAACTTGTTAGAAAAGCAAGTTCATAGGCTGGGCATGGTGGCTCATGCCTGTAATCCCAGCACCCTGCCTAGGCGGGTCACTTGAGCTCAGGAGTTTGAGACCAGCCTGCACAACGTGGTGAAACCCTGTCTTTACTGAAAGTCAAACAAATTAGTGGTGCACACCTGTAGGCCCAGCTACACGGGAGGACTGCTTGAGCCCAGGAGATTGAGACTGCAGTGAGCCGTGATTGCACCACTTCATTCTAGCCTGAGCAATGGAGTGAGATCTTGTCTCAAAAAGAAAAGAAAAGAAAAGAAAAAAAAGCAATTTCCCAGAAAAGAAAAAAAAAAAGTCCCAGACCTAGTGAATCAAAAACTCTGAGGGTGGCATCTGGCAATCTGTGTTTTAGTAATCCTTCCAGGTGACTGATTCCTGCTAAAGTTTGAGATTCATTGCTCTATGCCTATCATCATTCCCTTTGCTCAGGTTAGAATCATCGGGAGAGCTTGTAAATGTCCCCATGCCCAGGCTGCACACAGATCAATTAAAGGGAACCTCTGAGGGTGGGACTCAAGCAGCAGTAAAATAAAGTTCACTGGGTGATTCTGGTGTGCAGCCTCAGTTGAAAATGTTATATAGCATTAAACCAGACACTATTTAATTAAACTAAACACTATTTAAATTATTAAATTACATACATTGTTTCAGGCAAAACAACAACAACAAACTTGGGTCTTTAGAGCCCAGCTTTCTGAGCTTCTGCATGAAGTAAGTGGAACATTCATTTCTTCCTGATTTGCTAAGGATTGATCAACCTCCAGCAAAATGTATGATTAGTGAGTGTTTCAGTTTGTGCATCTATTAAATGAGAACCAGTCATAGAACATTGAAGTTAAAAAGGATCAGAGAGCTTCTAGGATGAATCTGTCATAGAGATGAGAAAAATCAAGGCTCAGAGAGAGAAGCTAACTTAACTCTGATCAGACTTAGTTTGTTGCAGAAGTGACCTTTCTGTCTCATATTTGTGTCTTGAATATATTCACTACATGAATACACAAACTACCCATTTTATCTTAGTCTACTTCTTTCTTCTCTCTTTGGGCCTGAATAAAGACCAGAAGAACTGATAGACAGCTAAAGGATACTGCAAGCATCATTACTGGAATTGGGAGATTCCACAGAACAATCTGAGAATGATCTCATCAAATCCAGTGAGATGTGTTATTCTGAGACTAATTCCGATAGTTCTAAACTAGAGACTTTTTTTTTTTAATGGTGGACATTGCTTTTATTGTGTAAATAAGCAATTTTTAAAGTATATTTAAAGAAATGAAACTAAGGAAGTACAGAGGCTGTCAAGTATGTGGGGAAGTGAAGTTCATGTAGTTTCCATGTGGGGCCCCATAAAGATTTTATTATAGTCAATTTTAGAGAAATTTATCCTTGGTCAGATGAAGGTTTTTTCCTTTATTCAGCAATAGCTGATGAGTGCCTACTATGTGCTAGGTGCTGAAGATACAGAGATAAAGAAGACTTAGTCACTCTAAACTGAAATTGCCCAGCATATGAAAGTGGAGGAATATTTGTAGGTGATTTTGATGTTAAAGTATTTTTCTAACATCACCTAGAAGTAGAAGATTGAGTTATGAAGCTCTCTACCTCTCACCTATAATAGTTTTAGAGTTGGTTGCTATTTTGGTGTAAGTCTCTTTTGCTGTTCCTCTTTTAACTGCAGATCTTTTTGAGACCAGCACTCACATCCAAAAGGGCAATTGTGGTCAAAAAGAAGACAGCATTTTAAGGAATTCTGATCAGAACCAGATTCTTTTTTTTTTTTGAGATGGAGTCTTGCTCTGTCGCCTAGGCTGGAGTGCAGTGGCACCATCTCAGCTCACTGCAACCTCTGCCCCCCAGGTTCTAGCGATTCTCCTGCCTCAGCCTCCCCAGTAGTTGGGATTATAGGTACGTGCCACAACGCCTGGCTAATTTTTGTATTTTTAGTAGACAATGGGGTTTCAGCATCTTGGCCAGGCTGGTCTTGAATTCCTGACCTCGTGATCCACCCGTCTCGGCCTCCCAAAGTGCAGAACCAGATTCTTAACTGCCACAGACTCTTGTATTATGTAATTTATTTACAAAACACAAAGCACTTGATTTGCGTAACTAATGTACTTGATCATATATAAAACCTATATTTTGAGAAAGCATTGCTCCTTCAAAGGAATCAAGTGATAGCAAACAGTCCTGTTCCCAGGTTTTCCTCACTGTTCATGTTCCCTTTGTTCTTGCAGGGGGAGAACAAAAGGGGCGTGGGCTAAAGTTTGTTCTCAATGCAAGTCAATCATTAACCAACAATAATTTACAAAAGAACTTTGTATTTGCTGTAATCATTAAATTTAGTTACTAAGCCCAGGAAAAAGGGTTAGTCCTTCCTAGTTTGTAGATTAGCAAATGGAGATGAATAATTGAATCCTATTTTAATCTTTTATCTGCAGTAATCTGGCTTCTTATTACTGGATATATTTGCATTTTACCTCCAGGCCATGTTAATTCTTAGAAGATTATTTTCCTCATGAACCTTATTTTGTTTTGCTTCCTTTCTGCTTCGATTCTAATGTCACATTGCCTACCTGGATGTAAACAGCAGTCAGTTTCTCAGATCAAATAGGGCCCTGTAGCAGCTTGGAAGACACAGAAGACACACAGACATAAAACTGTATTTATTATCCTGGGACTGTCACTACAGATTAATTATGTTAATGAGGCCATCAAAATCTATGGTAATCTTTCAGGCTTTGCTGTTTGATACCAGATACAGCACATGAGATAATAATGTGTCTAATTGTGCCTAGCCAGTATTGGTATTTAATAAAACTTTGTCATTGAATCTTTACAATCTTTTTTTACCTTATTTTGAAGACTGTTGATTAAATATCTCCTTTTTTTTTTCTGCCAGATGAGGGTTTTTTCCTTCATTCAGCAAATATCTAATAAGTGCTTACTATATACTAGATGTTCTTAGGGTAACACCTCTGACAGAATCGTCGAAAGAGGAAGAAATCTAAATGATCAGTTTGAGGCTTTGACATAGGAGATAAGGAACAGGACATTGATATCCTGTTAACAATTACTGAGCTTTTATCAATATTCCAGCTTTTGTTCTAAGGCCTTTGCATGTATAATATTTATTTAAGCCTCAAAACAACTCTTAAGGTAACTGCTGTTATCTTCATTTTATAGATAAAAAGCATAGAGAGGTTAAGTAACTTGCCCAAGTTATACAGCTACTAAGTGCCAAAGCTGTGATTTAAACCCAGGCAATTTGGCTTCAAAACCTGCATTCATAACTATAGCACCTTACTGTCTCTACTTTCCATGGTACCAGGCACTGCATTAGGCTGTCCTTTTGTATGACTTAATGCCAAATTCTCTATCTATGCAAGGCAGTATCAATATTCCACTTTTATAGGTGAGGTAACTCGATGCTTAAAGAAGTTAATAACTGGCTCAAGATACATAACTAGTCAGTTCCACACCTGGGAACTTACTTCAAGCCAATGAGGAGTCCACTGCCCTTCTACTATTCTAGAAAAGTAAGGTTCACTATACTCAATTTGATTCAACCATGCTATCACATCCTTCCATTATGGATAATAGGAAATTGACTGCACTAGGTTAAATGTTTTATAATAGCAGTAGCAGTATCATTGTGTATTTATTCGCAATGTTTGAAAGCAGTTGCCACCATATACTATCTTACTTGTATCCCCTTCATCACCCAAAGCCTTATAAGATACATAGAAGGCAGAAGTGGGTTTGTGCCATAGGATGAGTAAGGACTTGTCAGAACTGAATATTGTTGACCTTTATTCTAAGTTAGTTTGCATATAGCTGACCTTGATATGAAGAGAAAAGGCAGTTTACATTGGTCATCATTGCTCTGTCACCCATGTTAAGCAGTTCAGGCCTGAAGTCAAATTGGTAGTCTATAGAATGTATAGAATGGCCTTGTTCTTTCTTGATAGGCAAAGGTGTGTCAGTTACCAATTATGTAACAAACCACTACAAAACTTAAGTGGCTTAAAGCATATTAATAATTTTTTAAAAGATTTTGTCAACTGACTGTTTCTTCTGCTGATATCACCTGGGATGGTTTTACTAATCAATTCTTATATTTTTGCTTGTTTCCTATTTTTTAATTTAGCTTTTATTTTGATTAATTCCCTCGTTATGCTTTCTTTTGTTTGTGTTTTTGGTTTTGGGCTTTTTTTGTTGTTCTTTTCCTTTTCATAAGTTGGATATTTGTTTTCAGTCATGTGCAATCATAGAACTTCATATGAAGTTTTTTCCTTTTTATTAACTACCATATAACATAAGTTCTATTTTGATATCCTCAGTTTGGGGGTTATTCAAAATGTTATTTAATTTGGAAGTGATTATTTTAGGAAACAGATTCATTTTTGAGGCATCGAGTTCTAATTCTATTAGATGTGCATTGTGTTTTGTTTTATAGGAGACTTTGGGTGTACAATGATATTTGACTAATCTTTTTTTAAAAAACCAGTGGTAGACAATAGATGTTATTCAAGCATTTAAAACAACACAAAGCACACATACAGACAGGACATTTTTTAATGGTTTCCTTTCAGAAAGTTTATCTTGACATAAAAGTGCACTTCACTTGCTCTCAATTCAAACATTTGTCTTCATATTTCTAAATACAAGTGTTTCTGGAAAGTTTTTTTAAACATAAAGTTCAATAGATAAAATCCTGTTTCACCACTGACTTATATTACAGAAGCACCCATCCAGCTACCCAAAAAGGAAACCCTAGTTAATTAACAGTATTTAGACAGAAAGCTTTCAGATAGGGCTTAACCCTGTGACAACCAGCAGGCTAGAGTTCCTGCTTTGCTCTACCTGATGACATTTGTAATCCAGGTAATAGTGTACGTCAGGACATTGCAGTTGTCTTTGAATTCCTTTCAGTTTCTTTTGTCTGTACAGAAGAGACCTCTGGCACTTTTGTATGGAATAGTTACCTTTGATTCTCTCCAAAGTGTTACAAAGCAGGTTGTTGTTTGGTTTGAGAATTACTGGCCGGGCATGGTGGCTCATGCCTGAAATCCCAGCACTTTGGGAGGCTGAGGTGGGAGGACTGCTTGAGCCCAGGAATTTGAGACCAGCCTGGGCAACATAGTGAGACCCTGTCTCTACAAAAAATGAAAACAAAAATAGCCAGGTGTGCTGACATGGACCTGTTGTCCCAGCTACTCGGGAGGCTGAGGTGGGAGGATCACTTGAACCTAGGAAGTTGAGGCTGCAGTGAGCCATGTATTCTTCATCCTTCACTGTATAGCATGATATGGGAAGATCCTGCCATTTCCTTGTTGTTGTTTTGCTTTTTGTTTTGTTTTTTTAAGACAGGGTCTTGCTCAGGCTGGTCTCAAACTCCTGGGCTTAAGTGATCCTCCCATCTTGGCCTCTCAAAGTTCTGGGATTACAGATGTGAGACACCACTCCTGGCTGCTCCTGTCATTTCATTTGTTTTTCCAGAAAATTATGCATTGTGGTTTTACACTATTAAGGAAGTCATGGAAAACAGAAATGTATTAGACATGGTCCCATTTACCCCATATCTTGTACTCCATAAAAAGTAATAAGGCAAATACAGCAGTAATTCTAAACTTGGAATGCTCATGATCACTATCATAAGAGAATGTGTATTAAAGAAGAAACAGTTAATTTTCTAGCTGAACAATATCAAGGACAATTTTAACTGGTTTCAAGTTGGACTGAACTAGACCAACTCTTACCTACTCTAGTTCTAGCCATAGAAATTAGATTGAATGGAGAAAAGGATTAAAATAAACCTTGGTGGCATGTTGACTTTGAGGTGTTAGAAAACCTGGAAGTGTACCAGAAGTCTTCCATGCTGTGATAAAATTTGAAGCCAACATGAAAGTGGAGTTTAACTAGGGAAAGAGGATGGAGCAGTGGTTGTCAGAGTGTGGTCCTCAGACCAGCAGCATCACCCAGAAGCTTGTTAGAAAGGCAGATTTTCAGGCCCCATCCATGATCTACTAAATCTGAAACTCTGGTGATGGGGCCCAGCAGTCTGTTTTAATGCTTTCCCGGGGATTCTGGTGCACACTAAAGTTTGAGAGTAACTGAGACAGAGGGAAATGCGGGACTAAGGACTCCAGTATAAGGTTTGTAAATTTGAAGACAACAAAAAGAAGTCTCACCGTTGGAGGGAGCCATGGCAGTGAAACTTCCATAAAAGCCACAGGAGGAGAGAATTTCAAGGAGATAGTGTTGTCCAGTTCTACAGGAAATTTAGTTCTGTGTGGAATATTTGTACCACTTCCAAAGTGAGACCTTGTGTTTGCCTCTTACCTTTTTCTGAGCCTGTTTTTAAGATGAGTCTGGCATCATGTTCTGCCCCCAACTTCATAAGGTTTTTGAGTGAATCACATTAGATAGTAAGCCTAGCATGGTAGCACACACCTGTAGTCCCAGCTACTCAGGAGGCCAAGCCAGGAGGATTGTTTGAGCCCAGGAGTTCAAGACTGGCCTGAAAAATATAGAGACCCTGTCTCAAAAAAAAAAAAAAAAAAAAAAATAGATTCAATGGCATTATCAAAGTAAACAAAGATTCATGAAGTAGCTAATCTTTCTGTTACCATAACCATGAATTCTGGCCATAATTATTTCTCTCTCTCTCTCTCTCTTTCTTTTTTTTTTTGAGACAGAGTCCTGCTCTGTTGCCCAGGCTGCAGCGCAGTGGCACCATCTCCGCTCACTGCAACTTCCACCTCCCAGGTTCAAGTGATTCTCCTGCCTCAGCCTCCCGAGTAGCTGGGATTACAGTCACGCGCCTTCATGCCCAGCTAATTTTTGTAGTTTTAGTAGAGACAGGGTTTTACCATGTCGGCCAGGCTGGTCTCAAACTCCTGACCTCAGGTGATCTGCCTGCCTCGGCCTCCCAAAGTGCTGGGATTACAGGTGTGAGCCCCTGTGGCCGGCCAGCTCTGGCCATAATTCTAAAACCAAACTTTAGGACTAAAGCTCTCAAGAAGACTGGTGTTTTTGTTTTTGTTGTTTTTGTTTTATAACAATGCTCCCATGTACTTGCATGAGTTAAATGCTGGTAGAGCAGATACCAGAGGATAATGTAACCTGCCTGGATATCAAGTACATACCAGTCCTCAGGGACTGGCATAGATGGTGGAGATGCCCCATTTCCTTAATATACATTTTTTTGAATCTTCTTACTTGGAAATGTGACAGTTAAGATAGCTGAGTCAGCATTTTAACTGTTTATTAACAGTGGAAACAGATGGAATTTGAGTCATATTTCTGGGAGGGCAACAGATTCCATACTGATAAGAAATTTTGTGTTCCCTTTTTGTGGGAATTGTAAAATGATAACAAATATCACTTATTCCGATTTAACAGATGGAAAAACTGAAGTATACAGTAGTGATGCTCAAGAGGGGCGCTATGCATCGACAATGAAATTTACCACCTATGCAGTATGATTTGATAGGTGCTTACATTCCTCAGGGTCACAGATTTGGTCCCCTGACAATCTGCCAGCATACTTGTAATTCCTGCTGTTCACAGTTACTCTTTCGGGGCCATCTCAAGGTTCTCAATAAATGCCGATTTGAGTGATTGAACAAACAAGATACTAAAGACATAAACTCCCTTAAATTGGATAGCTGCCTTATCTGAAAAGTGTAAGATTATCGACTCTAGCATTATTCTGAATATATGTATACGATTTAACCCATTATTAGCTACTATTTAGGTGCAGGGTTTTGATGGAGTAGTATCCAGTAGGCTGATGTTTTGTGTAGTGAAGATGTAGGAAAATGCTAGAGTTTTAGAGCAGTGCCTTTGGCTTCTAGGATCTTAGGGAAAGTAGGAGATGTGATACGCTTAACTAACCTGGATGCCATGTGAGATTTATTTATTTTGAAACAGGGTCTAGCTCTGCCCCCCAGGCTGCAGTGCAGTGGCATGATCACGTCTCACTGCAGCCTAGACCTCCTGGGCCCAAGTGATCTTCCCACCTTAGCTTCCCAAGTAGCTGAGACCCCACCATGCCCAGTTAATTTTTTGTATTACTATTTGTAAAAAATGGGGTCTTGCTTTGTTGCTCAGGCTGGTCTCAAACTCCTGGGCTCAAACAATCCTCCTGCCTCAGCCTCCCACAGTGCAGGTATTACAGGCGTGAGCCACCATGCCTGGTCTGCATGAATTTTGATATATCAAAAGGAAGTAAATAAGATGGGAGAGATGCACCGTTCCTGGGTTTCTGGAGGTATTGAAATACAGGTTGATGTGTAGAGTAGCTGGAGCAAACTCCTATTCCATCTCCTTGCTTCAAAAACCCATTTAACATATTTTCCTTGGATAGAGAATGTGTCATATTAAACTGATAAGAACAGATACTACACTTGATCTTAGCCAAAAGGGTTTCACGGGAGTAGCCTGCAGTAGATCTGGACTTTCTCCTCTGGAGACCACGTAGGAGGCTAATTTAATAGGTGAAAAGATGATAAGGAATTTAAAAAGGAACATTGCAGTGGTAACAGAGGCAGGGACTGATGGAAATATTTCAGGAATAGCATGGAAGATAATATTCCATATCACCTGCACTCTGATTCACTCTGGCAAATGGGACACGTGGGGGATCGGCTTCCTAAGCTATCCCAGTAATTTACACACCTGTTTGTTTCTGTGCCCATGAAATCGCCAGTGTCTTTAAGGTAAGGATCATATATTTTTATCTCAGTGTTCCTAGAACCCTTTCAATGACACACTGAAAGGTGGCCTGTATGGTTGCTGAATCATTGGAAAATAGACATTCATAAATAACTAAGGATTACAGGTTATCTCACAGTAAAATCATTAGCATTAAAGGCTCAGTAATGACTGATAAGACACTACACTGATTACATTTCAACCTAATCTTTTTAGCGATTTGTTTTTAAAAGTCTCCATTAAACTGGTAAATTCCTCATCCCACAAATAGCCATAGAGACTGGAGTGCCAGCTTCAAAATACTTTTTTTTTTCTTTTTTCTTTCTGAGCCGAAGTCTTGCTCTTGTTCCCCAGGCTGGAGTGCGATGGCGAGATCTCGGCTCACTGCAACCTCCGCCTCCCGGGTTCAAGCGATTCTCCTGCCTCCGCCCCCCAGTAGCTGGGATTACAGGCGCCTGCCACCACAGCCGGCTAATTTTTATATTTTTTTAAAAATAGAGACGGGGTTTTACCATGTTGACCAGGCTGGTCTAGAACTCCTGACCTCAGGTGATCCACCCGCCTCGGCCTCCCAAAGTGCTGGGATTACAGGACACCCACACAGGCCACCGCGCCTGGCCTCAAAATACTTTTTTCCTTAGCTGTTTTTATCGAGTGGCCAGGTGCCTATTATAGTGTTCTAAGAAGACGTTAGTCGGGACCAAGAACGTGGGAAGTACTGGTTTCCATATCGATTTGGTGGTGATCGTAAACTGATTCAAATCTCTGAATCCCAACTGCACGCCGAATTTACGGAACCAAAAACGCTCTGACGCCCGCATTTATGGGCGGACGCACAAGTATGTTACGATGGCTCGATTGCTTTTGCCTAGCGGAAATCTTTCAGTAAGGACCAAGCACTAAATAACCAAGGAAAAGGAAGTGAGTCAAGGACGTACTCCTCTTGGTGACAGCGTGGGCCGCTGAGATTTGGGAGTCTGCGCTGGGTCCGCTTGGAGTTCTGAGCGGATGGAAGATTTCAGTCATGTTTGCACCCGCGGTGATGCGTGCTTTTCGCAAGAACAAGACTCTCCGCTACGGAGTCCCCATGTTGGTGAGTGGAGTGAGGAGGATCTTCCGCAAGGGGTGAGACCCTCCTCCTCGGCAGGATCAATACCTGGGAGGGAATCTGTAAAATGTGAAGTTAAACGGGGGCACTCGGGCTAGGAACGGGCTAGCGACGGGCTGAGAGCTTTCCTGAAAGCTCTTCTACCAGTCTTTTCCTACCCACACCCCGCACTTCCCCGCCGCTGTCCTCCACTCCCAGTTGGATCTCAGGTGTACTAGGATCTGTCTGCTTGTGAGCGTGGCATCATTCCCATCGTCGAACGCGGTCATTGTTACTACCCTTGATTCACAGTTAAGTGAATTGAAGCTCAGAGAATTCAGTCAGAACCACAGTTTAAGCCAAGTTTGGATGATTACTAAGCTTGCTTCCTCGCCGCCACCTTAGCTATATTTTGACGATACTGTGGATCATTGGGACTAGATGTATTCCATTTAACTGTACCAATTCCTGGTATCTTTCTGTTTCATCTTTCTAGTTTGTGAATTAGCTTAATTCTTAGAGTTGTTTTGATGAACTGATAACACCTTGTGAATGAAGTGTTGAGTACGGTGCCCGCCACATTGTAGCCAGAATGGTTGCTGTGTTATAATTTCTTAAGCACGTTGAAAACAGCTTCCGTGTTTGTATGATTGCATCCAATTCCACACTGAGTTCCCTAAGGATGTTGTGAAAATGCAGGCTGAGGCTGGCTTAAGACAACCAGAGTTGAAATCCAGATGACTCTATTTGCTTTTTGATCACGGGCAATTTATTTTGCTTCAGCAAGCCTTGATGTGTTAGTAAATGAAATAATTAAAGCATATGAACAGAAGCTGCTTTCTTTTAAATACAGAAAAGATTTTTATTTTGTATGAATATTGGCACAGATGAAATGACCAACTTTTCCATTTAAGCAGACTAAAGGAAATAAGTGACCTTAGAAAGGTAATGGGTATTTTACACATTTTTGAAAAATATAGATTCATCAAATTTGGATTTTAGGAATCTCCAAAAGATTCAACCATTTAAAGTATCTGGGCCAAGCACGATGGCTCACACCTGTAATCCCAGTGTTAGGGGAAGCCAAGACAGGAGGATCGCTTCAGGTCAGGAGTTCCAGACCAGCAAGACCTCTGTCTCTCCAAAAAAAAAAAAAAAAAAAAGTTCAATTTGTTGTTTTTAGCAAATTCAGTATTAGTATATTCTTAGTTATGGACCCATCACCACAATTTTAGAACATTTTCATCACCCCAAAAAAAGCATCATAACTAATAGTAATCACTTCCCATTTCTTCCTACTTCTTATGCTGGCCTGGTAAACCACTAATTTACTTCTACTCATAAATTTGCTTATTCTGCACATTTCATATGAACACACTAATACAACATGTGGGTTTTTTGTGACTGGATTCTTCTACTTAGAATGTTTTTAAGGTTCATTCACATTGTAACATATATCAATACTTCATTCCTTTTGATGGATATAATTCCATTGTTTGGATATATTTTATCAATTGATGAACATTTGGGTTGTTTCCATTTTTTACTATTATGAGTAATGCTGCTATGAACATTTATGTACACGCTTTGTGTGGAAGTATGTTTTCATTTCTCTTGGGTAGGGAATATACCTAGGCATGGAATTGCTAGGTCATATGGTAACTCTGTGTAACTTTTTAGTATGTGCCAGATGTTTTCCAAAGTGGCTGCATAATTTTACGTTCCCACCAGCAATATATAATTTTCAATTTCTCCACATCCTTGCCAACACTTGTTATTGTCCATCTTTTTAATTATTACCCTTTGTAGTAGGTGTGAAGTGATTCCTCATTGTGGTTTTGATTTTCGTTTACCTAACGACTTATTGTGTTGAGCATCTTTTCAAATGTTTATTGGCATTTGACTATCTTTTTGGAGAAATGTCTGTTCAAATCCTTTGCCCATTTTTTAATTGGACTGTGTTTCCTTTTGTTAGACAGAGGTTTCTTTAAAACCTGAAACCAGGCCGGGCGCGGTGGCTCAAGCCTGTAATCCCAGCACTTTGGGAGGCCGAGACGGGCGGATCATAAGGTCAGGAGATCAAGACCATCCTGGCTAACACGGTGAAACCCCGTCTCTACTAAAAAATACAAAAAACTAGCCGGGCGAGGTGGCGGGCGCCGGTAGTCCCAGCTACTCGGGAGGCTGAGGTAGGAGAATGGCGTAAACCCGGGAGGCGGAGCTTGCAGTGAGCTGAGATCCGGCCACGGCACTCCAGCCTGGGCGGCATAGCGAGACTTCGTCTCAAAAAAAAAAAAAAAAAAAAAACCTGAAACCAACAAATCTGCCAGTCTTTGTTGAGAGGCTCTGCATGCTTTTTTGGGCATGCTTTCAACATTCACCCATGCAATTTACAGCTCAGTGTACAGCTTTCACTTCTTACTTGCTCAGAGCTTCAAAATTAGTCATAAGTTGAGAATTTAGGGCCTTCTTAGGTCTTTCTTGGGCATATACATTGCTCTGGGCATGTACACAGTTCTGCTTATTTGCATGACTTTCTAAATTCTCAGGAATATATTTGAGCTTTTCAGGGTCCTCTAAGGACACCTTATTCCTATTATCTACCACATCAGACAGTCATAATGTTAAACAATTACCTCGGAATTTTTTTGTTTGTTTGACAAACACTTCCTAGAAGTCTGTTCATACTAGTTGAGCTCCAAGTCAGGTAAACTAAAGACAGCTTTGTGAATAGCATCTTCTAGGAACTACCAGACTGCTGGAATGATGACAATTCTCACGGAATGGTGTTTTAAAGAGCTCCAAGCTCTCTACCCTCTCCAGTTGGTGCCAGGCTTTACATCATGTTTGCAGGCTGTTGATTTTCATGGTTGTTATGGAGCTTGGGTGGAGGGGTGAGAATATGGCAAATTAAGAATGCCACCAAGCTAACTGTTGTTCCTGAGATTCAGATAACAACATTCTTAGGTAAATACTGTGCACGTTGTTGCAAGTTTTTGCTTAATTTTCAGAGTTCTAAAAAAGTTTATTTGACAGTTTTTTACAAACATGCTCACTGTTTTTGTGGAGGAAAGAATTTTTGGAGATACTCCACCATGTCATTAGGTGCCTCGAGGGGTCTGGGTTGATGCATTGGGTACTATGGGGAATGTGGAAGCTGAGAGTAGTGTGGAGTTTTGAAAGGATGTCTCTGCCTAGGGGCGGAGTTGGGCATGAGGGCAGGACTAAGAAAGAGCGAGTGAAGGAAAAGGTGTGCCCGGAGCAGAAAAGTGGAGGGGTGGCTCAGGGTTTGGAGACTTGTCCGTCAATTCCCACAACAGAGAAAAGGGAGGACTGAGTGGGTCCTGAAAAATTAGGTAAAGCAGAGCAGTTTGCCTGGTACTAATTTAAAAAAACATACTGGCCTACTGCCACCATCAGGGTTACCCTTGGCTTGGATGCAGCGATGGTAGTTTCCGGGGCATCCGTTTCAGGGCACCGTCAGTCTTCAGCGGCAAGGCCAGTGAGATCCAAATAGGAGGTTTGATCAGCTCTGGAAGGGATGAGGGCGGTCCTTGCAGGGGCCGCTCACAGTCCAACTTCCAGTGGGTCCTCCGCAGAGGGGGCATGGCCTGGTGGCCTTACCTGGATTTGGGCATTGTCTGGACCAGTGGACTTCATAGCCACACTTGAAACAGGTGCCAGGTGGAGGTAGGTTGCTAGGAGGCTTCCGTGTGGAGCTGCGGCCCTGTAGGCCTGCAGGGCCCCTGATGGCGGAGGCAAGCATTTGAAACTCCATCCATTTTTGGCTTTTACTTTCCTCATCATGATTGTTAAAGACTATGAAGGCTAAATTAAGAAGTTCTTGTTCTGGGGTTTGAGGGCCGTCGTCAAGCTTCTGAAGCTTGCACCGAATATGGGGGGTGGACTGGGAGATGAACCGAAAGTTTAAGATAGTGGTTCGTTCTGAGGGTTTGAAGGGGGAAGGGAGGTTGAGTCAACAGGCAGTGGAGTTTAGGTAGGGGCGTATGGTGGCGGGATGGGTTTACAAGCCTTAGGAGAGGGCAGTGGGGGAAGATGATGGGTACAGGCAATACTAGAATTGTCCTGAGGAAGGGATGGTGTAGGAAAAGAAGTGGATACAGCTGACTGGGAAGATGGCAGCTGAGAAGACGATGAGGAGGCTTGAGGGGGTTAAAGAAGACAGTTGAGAGGAAAAGGTAGGGGCTGGGAGGGGTGGACAGCAGTCAACTGGATCAAATGAGGAAAAAGAGGTAGAGTTGGGAGGAGAAAGGTGATCAGGGCGGTAAGAATGGAGGGGAAGGATTTGAACAGGTAAGAAGAATTGCAGAGGTCAGGTTGTGATCTGAGTGGAAAAAGGCATGGACATAAGGAATTTCTCCCCATTTTTCCAGTCATTAGCAATAATTGCTTAAGTCAGTTAACATTATAAAGCTGAATGTTCTATTTGCGGGCCATTTGGACTCATTATTTACTTGGTACTGTGGCCAGGCTGTATTGCAAAAAAGACAAAGCGCTTAGGGCGAATATCTTGCCTGAGGCCTAAGGTTTGCAGGTTTTTTATGAAGCAGCCTAGAGGGCTGTTGTTTGGA
The DNA here is from genome assembly GCF_037993035.2 of Macaca fascicularis. Taxonomy (NCBI): domain Eukaryota; kingdom Metazoa; phylum Chordata; class Mammalia; order Primates; family Cercopithecidae; genus Macaca; species Macaca fascicularis. The sequence goes on along the minus strand of NC_088381.1, from coordinate 138,244,024 downwards.
ATGCAGAACTGGGAGTTTCCCATAACAGAGGGTAGGCTCGGGAGAACAGGGAAAAAGGAGACCGTCCTGGAGGGAGATGATAAAAGGAGCAATTGTCACCGCTGCCTTTTTCGTCCATCCATCCGGGAACAGGATCAAATGGCTTAGAGGCATCCCCCTAAGACCAGATGATCAGCGAGTGCCTGGCACACGCCGGAGCCTTCTTGAACCAATGTTGGATTTTTGGACCAGAGAAACTAAGAGAGGCTCTGCGGATTTTCCCTGTTAACCAGGCTTCTGGGGAAACTTCTGGGGAAACAGTAGGTGAGATCAGTGACCAATGTGCATGCACAGAGAAGCAACTAGAGACCAAGGAGCTTCCTTTGTCTGGCTGCTGTGGCTTGCTCTCTGGGGTGGAGGGGTAGGTCCACGGGGGATGTGGACCAGAACCCCTCCTGGGTTTTGGCACATACAAGGTTCTTGTATTGGTTCAAACCCTGAGAGCGCACCAACAGACAACATGAGGTGGTGTGGATGCTGTTTTTTTTTTTTTTTTTTTGAGACGGAGTCTCGCTTTGTCGCCCAGGCTGGAGTGCAGTGGCCGGATCTCAGCTCACTGCAAGCTCCGCCTCCCGGGTTTACGCCATTCTCCTGCCTCAGCCTCCCGAGTAGCTGGGACTACAGGCGCCCACCACCTCGCCTGGCTAGTTTTTTGTATTTTTAGTAGAGACGGGGTTTCACCATATTAGCCAGGATGGTCTCGATCTCCTGACCTCGTGATCCGCCCGTCTCGGCCTCCCAAAGTGCTGGGATTACAGGCTTGAGCCACCGCGCCCGGCCGGATGCTGTTTTAATGAGTGCCTGGGCGCAGGTGGGCTGAGGGCTAGACAAAGGTTTTATAGTCTCCTGTAAACAGGAAGTGTCCTAGTCTGACGTAATTGCTATGTTGGACACGATGGCCTCTTTCTCAATCTTCAGAGGTACGCATCTTCCTGCCGCCTCTCTTCCTGCTTCTGCTATCCTGCTGGCGCACGCTAGTAGCGCAAGTAGCCTTGCGCCTTGGGACTGGGCCTGAGAAGGGAGGAGTTACTCATCTCCTTAAGCTTTCAGGTCCCAGGGAGAATCTTACACTTTTCATCCCTGCTTTGAGATGCCAGGGAAATCTGCAGGTGTCTTCTGAAATCCAAAGTCCGTTCTAAGCTTGTTTTATAAGAGCGACACACAGTAAGTAATGATGAGTGAGTTTCTCCTCGTGGTCATGAACTTTTGTACCAATACTGAAACCGTCTTTGTAAAATTATAACTGAGGAAATTCTGACAGTGAAAGAAATCAGACCTGACTGACTCCATCTTGCTTCTAACCTGTAAGCTGCCCTCGTTCATTCCTGGGCATAGGCTGAACTAACTTTGGGAAGGAATTCAGTTCATGGTTTGACTCTGAAACAAAATTAGATAATAACCCTTTCCCAAAAAGACCCCCTTCTTGCCTGGGGACCAGTCTGCCTTTGCAGGACTAACAAATTAGCTACAAGATTAGAAATTACGGTTTAGGGGTCATGCAGCCTCTGGCTCCAAGAGTCTGAACCTCCCCAAATTGCTCCTGGGGATAACATCCCTATTGTAAAACCTGACATCAGTTCTTGAGATATTTTGCAGACCTTGCACTGGATGGATCAACTGACATTACCCGGATGGGTAATTGGGCTCAACCAGTTCTGCCATCCCACCCAGTGACAGAAAACAGCAAGAAAAGCTCCCTTTGCACCCTATGATTCTATCTCCAAACTGACCAATCAGCACTCCCCACTTCCCAAGCCCCTACCCACCAAATTATCTGTAAACACTCTGATCCCTGAATTCTTGGGGAGACTGATTTGAGTAATAATAAAATTCCAGTCTCTGCACAGCCAGCTCTGCAATTGCCCATTGTAATTCCCCTGCCTTGATAAATCGGCTCTGACTAGGCAGCATGCAAGGTGAACCAATTGGGTGGTTACAATTCTTAATTATGAAGTTTAAATCTTTTGAAAATATTGTGCCTCAAAGAGGTGCCAGCAAAAAAATGAAAGTGATTCTGTATATCGTAAGATGATGTTTCAGAATTTTAGTATATAGTAAGAATTTGAAAACTTTCTTTACCTGTGATCTGTATAGCTATGTTGTACCTGGGAATACAATGTGATACAGAGAATATTCTGCATTAATCTTTCATGAGATTTCTTTATCACTTGGTAAGGTAATGAGGACTCCAATTGGCTTCTTTTGAAAAATCATAAAATCAAAAGAATTCTGGTCTTGAAGGAAAAAAAAAAAGGCGAGTTTTACTGCTGGGTTTACCCTGTGTAATCATGGTATTAAAAGAAACAAAAACCTTAAACAACAAAAAGATAATTTTATAGAGTTTATATGAACAAAGAAAATTCACGAATCAGGCAGCACTCAGAAACAGAAGTTGAGAGAGCTCCATTCTTCAATATGGGCAAGGAGTATAGACAAAACAGGAAAGTGAAGTACATAAATAGCTTGATTGGTTATAGCTAGGCATCTGCCTTATATGGACATGGTCTGATCAGTTGATCAGGTTTCAGTTTCTTTATTTACTAAGGAAGATTGCGTAGCAATAGAAGTACAGAGACAGCCTTGGGCAAAATTTAAGTTAACAATGGGCAAGTCATTTAGTTGGCTGTGCTTTTATTTCCTCATTTGTTGAATGGTTTTTTTTGTTTTTGTTTTTTCTTAGCAAAAACCAAAAATAGGTCTATTGTAAGAGTCAAATAACATAATGCTTGTTATGATGTCATTTAAATCATAAGGTCAAATACAGATATAAGGTGACGATTTTGGTATTTGGTAATGATATGCTATAATGGTTTCCTAGCCAGTATATACTGCATTTACTCTATAGAATTTTTGTATAATGTGCCTCTATTGTTGTTTAGATAAGCAATCTATAGATAGGCTGAATTTGAATTCTGCTCTTCTGTTTTGCTTAAATGTTTCCTTTCTTTGTTTTAGTTGCTGATTGTTGGAGGTTCTTTTGGTCTTCGTGAGTTTTCTCAAATCCGATACGATGCTGTGAAGATTAAAGTAAGAAATATAATTAGAGTTTGACATGTGTCTGTCTGTATGTATGTTCTCATTTAGGAGAATTGTATACTCAGTACACTATGCAGTCTGCGTTTGTCTTGCTTTTCAACGCTAAGATGTGATCTTTGTTTTTTTCTTTAAAATAACATTAGTGATCACGTGGCAGTGAATCATGAAATGTAACTAATTTAGTAATCTATCTTTCTTTCTTTTTCTTTCTTTTTTTTTATTCCCATGGGGTCTCACTCTGTCACTCAGACTGGAGTGCGGTGGCCTATCCTGGTTCACTGCAACCTCCGCCTCCCAGGCTCAAGTGATTCTCTTGTCTCAGCCTCCTGAGTAGCTGAGATTACAGGTGCGTGCCACTACCACTGGGCTAATTTTCGTATTTTTAGTAGAGACAGGGTTTCACTATGTTGGCCAGGCTGGTCTTGAACTCCTGACCTCAAATGATCCACCTGCCTTGGCCTTCCACCCAGTCTAGTAATCTTTCTTATTTCATTAGAAAATTTGCAATATTGTTAGCATTCTCCCACAAAATGTGATCTGGTGTAGCTGTTTTTAGGATTTAGAAGGGATTAAAAAACATAGGTCAATAATTTTGCTTTATTTTTCTCTAATTATATTTCATATTAATATTCATAATTGTATAAAGTATATTGATATGTATCTTTAATAATTGTTACTAAAAGAAAGGAAAACTATTTTTCAGTATAAATAAAGACACCTACATTTATAGTGTCTGCTTTGTAGTAGGACTATATTAGTTCATACACACACACACACACACACACACACACACACACACACACACAGATGATCCTTGATTTATAATGGGGTTATGTCTTGCTTTAAACTCATTGTAAATTGAAAATATCATAAGTAAAAAATGCATTTAATACCTGATTAAGTGGATTGTAAAGTAAAAGAACTGTAGGTTGAAACATTGCAAGTTGGGGACTGTCTATATATTATCATCTTTATTTTACAGGTGAGGAAACAGGGGGTCTATACATTAACTATAGTGGGTCTTTACATGAAAAAAACGGAAGAAAAATTTAAAAAGCTTAATTAAGTTGGCTAAGGTCACATGGCTACTTACGGGTAGAGCTAGGATTCTCACCCTGTGTAATCACACAATTGTGAAATTCAGGTGTTACATAAGAACTCTGTTTTTTTCATTCAGAAGTACATAGCTTTTGTTTGTGGCACATATCTGATATTTGTAGTTTTTTTTCCCAAGTAATATATATATTTTATTAGCAGACCTCAGTAATATCGATAGAAAAGTAGAGTATAAAGCCCTATTCAGTTTCCTCAGTTAATTTTATGGTTTTAGAGAAACCAACATCAGCTAGTTTTAAAGACAGTGGGTATTAGGGTAAATATTAAATTTTAAAAAATGTGTACTTTCTATGAAGGAATAGAACAATTTTATTTAATGAGCAATTTTACTTAATTTTCAGTTAACTTTCAATTTAACTGTGTTAGAAGATTTCAGTTAGCATCCCAATTACTTTGTCAAGGAATTTTTTTCTTTTTCCCTTTAAGATGAAAATTATGGTAGTATATGACATTTGAAGGAGAAAATAAGTATGTGTTTGGAAAATAATTGAATAGTGGTCATGTGTTAATATTTGTTAGATACTGCAAGTAAAGTATTCAGAAACTAGTACTTATAAAGTTTATAATTGAGGCTGGAAGACAGCTAATAAAAAAAATGTACCCAGACATATAATATAGCAATGCCAGTAAAATGCCATTATTAGAAGTTCAAGGAGAGCTGTATAGTTTTAACTTGGAAAAGGTGAATCAGAGAAGGTTTTCTAAAGGCATTAGCCTTTGAATTAGGCTTTAAGAATGAGCAGGAATTAACTAAATGATAGAAATAACTTATATTCTATAAGGTAGAGGGAGTATTGGGCACATGGTCAGTGTTTCATTTTAGAAATAGCTCGCTGGCAGTGGAGTACAGGTGGATGGTTTTTGGGGGACCAAAATGGAAGAGAAAATATTGTTTAGGTTGGAAGTAAAGAGACCTGTTAGGATTCTGGGGCAGTAGCACGGATGAACAATAATGGAACCTGAAATAACATATTTGCAATGATGATAAAGAGAAATTAATGAGTTCCAGCAATAATTTTAGCAGCAAATTGATAGTATTTGATGACTAATGTATGTAATATAAAAATATGAATAAATCTAGGATGACTCAAGGTTTTGGTTTTAAGGACTGGGTAAATGGTAGTGCCAGTAACCCAGTGTATTAGTCTGTCTTCACACTGCTAATAAAGACCTACTCAAGACGGGGTAATTTATACAGAAAAGAGGTTTAATTGACTTACAGTTTCACAAGGCTGGGGAGGCCTCAGGAAACTTACAGTCATGGCAGAAGGGGAAGCAAACGTGACCTTCTTCACATGGTGGCAGGAGAGAGAAATGAGAGCCTAATGAAGGGGAAAATCCCTTATAAAACCATCAAATCTTGTGAGAACTTACTGTCACGAGACTAGCATGGGGGAACCACTTCCATGATTCAATTACTTCCCACTGAGTCCCTCCCATGACATATGGGAACTACAATTCAATATGAGATTTGGGTGGGGACACAGCCAAACCATATCACCCAGTTAAGGAGAACAGGGGAGGTTGAGCTACCAGGTGAGGTTTAGGAAATGGAGTCAAAGTAAATGGAACAAGGTTAGGTAAGGTTAACAGAATGAGGTTGATTGAAGTTGAGAGGACAAGGTCAGTTGAAGTCAAGGGAATTAAGTTAAAAGAATGGGGGATGGTTAAGGTCTATAGGAGGAAGATGAGAGGACATAGTTGAGGTGAGAAGGATCAGAAGACAAGGCCTATGAGATTTAGAGGCCTAGGTTGGTTGATGTTGAAAAGTCAAACTCAGGTGATCAAGAGTCAGTGTTTGGGTGAGGTTCATTTCCAGTTAGGTAGAGAAGATGAGGTAATGTTGAGAGGAGTTAAGAGGTTGAGTTTTGTCCTTGAGGATTGAAAGGATAAGACTGGTTGAGGCTGATAGTGGTTGCATGGGTTAAGAGATTGAAGTTAGGGTGGTTAAGAGGGTAAATTGCTAAGGTCAAGGGGGGTTGACACTGTGGCCTAAAGGAAAAACTTGGATCAAAAGAGGATGGGTTCAGTTGAGAAGTTTGGAAAAGGATGTAGAAAGGACAGTATGGATTTGGGGTGACCAACCATCATTGTTTGCCTGAGACAGTCCTGATTTTTGTACTGAAAGTTTGGCATCCCAGGAAAGAAAACATCTGGCTTCTCTGTAAAGGATGTGCAAAGGACAGGGGAAAGTATAAGCCTAAAAAAGTAAGAGCTGGAAGCAACAGCTTTCAAGTTTTAGAAAACGATTTGGAATAGTTTATCTGCTGTCCCTAGTGGCTGTTGCTGATTTTTTCTCATGAGTGCTGATACTAACCACCAAGGATCCACAATAATGGATCATACATTGTTGCATCAGACCAAGTGATGTGATTTAAGTGTGCAATATAAGTATGCTACATTTGCGAGCAGTAAGTCTTCAACTTTGCCTGCCTGTTGTGCTTTATAACAGATGGTGTTAGTTCAATTTTTAACATTATAAATATTGTGACCAAGTTTTCTAAGATTAGATAATGAAAATGAGAACAGTTATAATACCAGTGCCAGTATGATTCAGACATCACTGAAAAAGGAAGCTAAATGACTGTCATTTTAATGACATATGGAAGGACACATACAACTGGATTAAGGAATTAAATAACCAAAACGGAGCATACTGCACAATATGCAAACAAGAAATTGAGATTGGGCATGGTGGAGACAGGGATGTGAAAACAGATACGAAGACTGAATCTCACAGGTCCAGGATGAGGCAGGCAAGTACTTATAAATCAATCATAAGTTTACTCATCTCCCCGAAATACAATACTATACTCAGTCTAAAATAGAGCTGCTGAGTTAGCTTGTGCATACCATACCAATGAGAACATGCATTATCATATTGTTCTCTTGATTGCTCTATGAAATTGACTAAAGTGACATTTTTCTGATTCAGAGGTTAGAACTATTAAAATATCCTATGGATGAACAAAAGGGGGACTGGTACCAGGTCTGTTGTCCTCCTATGTATACTGTTAAATTTTACCAAGGATCGTGCTTTCTATAGTATATCAATGCTAAACTGAAAAATGGCACCAAGAAATGTCCAGGTACTTGATTAAGAAAAAACTGAGTTTTAAATTATATTCTAGGGCCAGGCATGGTGGTTCATATGTGTTAATCCCAGCACTTTGGGAGACCAAGGTAGGTGGATCACTTGAACCAGGAGTTCAGGACCAGCCTGGGCAATATGATGAAACCTCATCTCTACAAAAAATGCAAAAAATTAGCCAGGCCTGGTGGTGCGTGCCTGTAGTCCCAGCTGCTTGGGGCTGATCTGGGAGGATTGATTTAGCTCAGGAGTTTGAGGCTGCAGTGAGCTGTGATCGTGCCATTGCACTCCAGCCTGGGTGACAGAGCGAGACCCTGTCTCAAAAAAACAAACGACCCAAAAAGCCAAATTATCTTCTGATTTCTTTGAAGATTTTAATGAAACCACAGAAAATGTAAAACCAAAAATTGTTCATATCTTGTCAGTTGTTGCTTTTGCCCAGTTTTCTTTATGGGATGCCAATCAGATATATGTTCTATTCTTTAACTATGCCCAACATTTCTATTATGATTTTTCAGCGTTTTCCCCCCATTCTTTTTTTTTGTACTTTATTTTTGTATATTTTCTATTGTTTTATCTTGTAGTCACTAAATTTCTCTTTTGCTATGTTCAATCTCCACATAAAGCCATCCCTTGATTTCGTGATTTCAATTACTATATTTTTTAGTTTTAAAATGCACATTTAATTCTTTATTACACATTCTAGTACTCTGGAGAAATCTTCTATGATGCCATATTTTAATCTATTTTTTCCTTTGATATCTTGAATATATACAAATTATTGTTACTTTAAAGGCCTGTCTCCAACATAAGGATCACTGTAGACCTGCTTTTATTATCTAATTTTTCTCTTATTTTTTTCAGTTATATGATTCTATCTTTAAACATGCCTCATAATTTTTCAATTAAATACTGGACATTATTTATAAACAATTATAGAGGTTCCAGATAGTATTGTTTTCTTCCATAAAAGGCGTATCCTTTTTTCTGCGATGCAGATAGATTGAGGGCTGATCCGTCTTAATATCATCCAGGTGTGAGCCAGGTCATGGCTTGATTTCAGTTAAGTAAGACTTAGGCTGTCCTGTCTGTTTCTTCCCTATTCCTAGCCTCTAATCTGTCTGTATTGAAAACAAAAAACAAAAAACAAAAAAAAAAAAAAGAAAACAAAAAACCTTCCTCGAGGAAAACAATATTATCTGGAACCTCTATAGTTGTTTATAAATAATGTCCATGGACCTACATGACTTTAAATTGATACTCCAGGAAATTATGCTCTATTTTTCAGAGAATTTTCAACCTAGTGGTATACTCCTATCTTACGCAGTTCTAGAATTTCAAAACTGTCTGTTGTGTGTGTTTTGATCTCTATTTTTTTTGTCATTATAGCCCTGTATGGTGGTTTCTGTAACCCCCAGTAGCAGCCATCTACCTGATTTCAAACCTTGGTTCTTATCCTATGGGTTTACTAGGTGTGTCAAGGGTTTCCAGGGTAAAAACGGGCTTTCAACTCTAAGCTCTTTTGGAACCCTTCCTTTATTAGGTCTTTATCTCTTAAACTCCAAGAGACTGCAGGTAATAACGTTTTTTGGTTGATTATTTTGTTTTGCAAATTACTTTGGCATTATTGGATAAATTTTAGATTACTGGATAAATTTTGTACAGAAAATAAAGACACAGGAAGAAAGTTTATCAAAGTAGTATACAATAGAGTAGCATCTTAGGTAGAGGTTTGATTTTAATGTATGCTGGTAAGACAGACATTTCACACAATCAAAATTAGCACTGAAAATTTCTTTTAAATCACACAAAGTACAGATATATCTCTCAATAATACAGTCAGTTCCTCGTGCCCATCAGCAGTAGGTCATTTGCTGTTTTCTTAGTTGAAAGCATATGAGGAAGTTAACTTGTATTGTAGGTTTGTGTTTTATCCCTTTTACATACATGCAATTATTAATATAGTAATTCATTATTTTTATTTATCTAAGTTGTTTTGTTGTGAAACACAATACAGAAACCAAGGAGTGTATTGAACATACATGTACAATTTAATAAATTATCATAAACTGAAATCCCAAGTAACTGCTATCTGTGTCAAAAAGTAAAAAGTGTTAGCACTCCAGACACATTCTGTGTGCTGTTTCCTAATCTCTCCTCCTGCTGCTCCATGCCTTCCTCTTGCCCCTAAGATAAACACTACTGTGCTTCATTTTTTGTTTTTTTGTTTTTCTTTTGAGACGAACTCTTACTCTGTCACCCAGAGTGCACTGGTGCAATCACTCTTACTCTGTCACCTAGAGTGCACTGTCACCCAGAGTGTCACTGGAGTGCAGTGGTGCGATCTTGACTCACTGCAACCTCCACCTCTTGGGTTCAAGTGATTCCCCTGCCTCAGCCTCCTGAGTAGCTGGGACTACAGGTGCAAGCCACTGCGCCCGGCTAATTTTTTGTATTTTTAGCAGAGACGGGGTTTTACTGTGTTAGCCGAGATGGTCTTGATCTCCTGACCTCATGATCCTCCCACCTCGGCCTCCCAAAGTGCTGGGATTATAGGCATGAGCCACTGCGCCCAGCCCTACTGTGCTTTTTGTAGTAATCAATTCCTTCGTTTTACCATCTTAGAATACATCCCAAAACCTTTTGATTAATTTTCTTTGTTCTGAATTTTATATCCGTGGAATTATATATATTCTTTTGTGCTGACTTCTTTTATTCAATATTATATATGTGAAGTTCATCTGTGCTTCAAATCTGTCAGGGATCAGTAAGCTTTTCATGTAAAGAGCCAGATAGTAAATTTGAACTTTTGCATTTACTGAAGTTTGCTGTTGTAGTACAAAGGCAGTCATAGACAAAGGTAAACAAATGAGCATAGCTATGTTCATATGTTTCCATTTTTATTTGTTTCAATAAATTTTTAAAATTTGGTCCTTAATTTTTTTTTTTTTTAACTCTTTGGTTGTTCAGGAGCATTGTGTATAATTTCCATGTATTTGTACAGCTTCCAAAGTTCCTCTTGTTATTGATTTCTATTTTTATTCTGTTTTGGTCAGAATAGACACTTGATATGATTGATACTGTTTTGAATTTGTTGAGACTTGTTTTGTGGCCTAACATATGGTGTATCCTGGAGAATATTCTATGTGCTGATGAGAAGAATGTGTATTCTGCAGCCGTTGGATGATACATTCTGTAAATTTGTCTTAGGTCCATTTGGTCTAGGGTATAGTTTAACTTTACTGTGTCTTTGTTGATTTTGTACCTGGATGATCTGTCCATCACCAAAAGTAGGGTGTTGAAATCCCCTAATATTATGTATTGCAGTCTGTCTCCCTTTAGATTTGTTAATATTTGCTTTGTATATTTGGGTGCTCAGGTGTTGGGTACATATATATTTACTATTGTTACATTCTATTGTTGAATTGACTCCTTTTTCATTATATAATTTCCTTCATTCTCTTTTTAGTTTTTGACTTAAAGTCTATTTTATCTGATAAAAGCGTAGCTACTTCTGTTCTTTTTTTGGTTTTCATTTCCGTGGAATATCTTTTTCTATTCCTTCACTTCCAGTTTATGTGTATCTTTATAGACGAGGTGAATTTCTTATAGGCAGCATATACTTGGGTGTTATATTTTGATTCAGTGAGCCACTCTATGTTTTCTAACTAGAGAGTGTAGTCCATTTACATTCAGTGTTATTATTGATAAGTAAGGCCTTACTACTGCCATTTTATTGCTTGTTTTCTAGTTGTATAACTCCTCGCTTCCTTTTTTCATTCCTTTTTATGTGATTAAGTGATTTTTATCTGGTAGTATATTTTAATTTGTTGCTTTTTATTTTTAGTGTATCTGTCATGGATTTTTGCTTTGCGTTACCACGAGGCTTACAGAAAACATCCTATAGATATAACAACTTATTTGAAATGGATACCAACTTAACTTTGATTACAGAAAAAGGAAAAACCAAAATAAAAACCTATACACATTAACTCTCTTTCCTCCAACAATTTGAATTTTTGATGTTACAATTTATTTATTTATTTATTTTTGAGATGGAGTCTTGCTTTGTTGCCTAGGCTGGAGTGCAGTGGTGCAATCTCAGCTCACTGCAACTTCCACCTTCCAAGTGATTCTTCTGCTCAGACTCCCAAGTAGCTGGGACTACAGGCGCGTACCACCACACCCAACTAATTTTTGTAATTTTAGTAGAGATGGGGTTTTGCCATGTTGACCAGGCTGGTCTTGAACTCCTGACCTCAAGTGATCCACCCACCTCAGCCTCCCAGGATGCTGGGATTACAGATGTGAGCCACTGTGCCTGGCCACAATTTACATTTTTATATTGCCAATCTCTTAGCAAACTGTTGCAGTTACTATTTTTAATAGTTTTGTCTTCTTACTAAAGATAAAAGTGGTCTAAACATTAGGATTGCAGTATTAGTATATCATGCAGTGTTCTTATCTTTTAGTGTGAAGAACTCTCTTTAGCATTTCTTTTGGGAGAGGTCTAGTAGCAATAAATTACCTCTGCTTTTGTTTGGCAGTCGTCTCTCCATTTCTGAAGGATAACTTTGCTGGATATAGTATTTTTGGTTGTTACAGTATTTTAGTTTGTTTTTTCTCCTCAGCACTCTAAATATATTGTCCCACTCTCTTCTGGCCTATAAAGTTTCTGCTAAGAAGTCTGCTGCCAGGAATATGGATGTCATTCATATCGTTTGCTTCACTTCTCTTGTTACTTTTAGCATCTTATCTTTGACTTTGGTGTTTGAGAGTTTGATTATAATATGTCTTGGGGTATTATTTGGGCTGAATCTTATTGGTGACATTTTACCTTGCTTTACCCAGATATTTATATATTTCTCCAGGTTTAGAAAGTTTTCTGTTATTATTTCTTTGAGGAAGCTTTCTGCTCCTTCATCTTTCTTAGTTCCCACTTTAACTCCAATAACCTGAATACTTGCTGTTTTTAAGTTGTTCCATAGATCCTGTAAGCTGTTTATTACTTTCATTCTTTTTCCTTTTTTCTCTTCTTACTGTGTATTTTCAAATAGTTTCTCTTTGAGCTCATTGATCTTTCATCTGTTTGCTGAATTCTGTTGATGCTTTGTAGTGCATTTTTTGTTTCATTCATTGTATTTTTCAGCTCTAGGATTTGTTTGATTTTTTTAGAAATTATTTCAACTTCTCTGTTCAATTTCTTGATAAATTTCTAAATGGTTCTCTGTCTTTTATTGAAGTTTATTTAACTTCCTTGAAACAGCCATTTTCAGTTCTTTGTCTGAAAGATTACACATCTCCATCATTTTAGGGTTGGTCTCCAGTGCCTTATTTTGTCCATTTGATGAAGTCATATTTTCCTAAAGGTTTCTGATACTCGAAGAAATGTGACAATTTGTGTGCATTGAGAGCCTCTATTTATCTTAGTCTGTGCAGTCTGGTTTTGTTTGTGCCTGTCCTTCTTCAGAAGGTTTTCCAGGGATTCTAAGCACACTGACTGTTGTCTTCTCTGAGCCTGTGACAACTTGAGCTGCCTCAGCACTACAGAGTGCTCAAAGCCCAGGCTTGCCATGAGTCTCATGAGGGCTCCAAGGTTGGCATGGCTTCCTGGCCCAAATGGATCTGTGGAAGATCCAAGGTAGGTACTGGGGCTGTGTGGGAATGCTGACCAGGTACTTGAGTCCAGAAGACTGTCTCAGTGCCCCAGACAAGCATGCCTCCCAACAGCTCTCTGCATAGGCAGGATGGGTTCTTGACTGTAGCAAAAGGAACTGGAGTTGAGACTGGACCCCTTTTGGATCTGCTGTGGGGAGGCTGATGACCCCCTCTCATTGCCACAGATGAGCATGTGTCATTTGGCAGGTCACTGCATCAGTAGGGTAGTTCCTCAACTTCCACAGGAGGGGCTGAAGCTGAGACTGAGCTGCCTTGGGATCTACTGTAGAAGAGAGGATGGCATGCCTGTCACATTGGCTCAGGTGGGTGTGCATTTCCCAGCAGGTCCCTAGACAGGATAGTTCCCCAACTGTGGCCAGAGAGGCTGCAGCTGAGGCTGGGCCCCCTCAGGATCTGCTGTGATAGGAGGTTGGCAAGCCCATTGGGGAGGCCTATACTCCTGGGCTGCCAGATATGGTTGAGTCTCCCTTTGGGTCCTTGTGTAAACAGGTCTGAGCTGGGACCTCCAGCTGAAGGTTGGAGCAGAGCCACAGGGCCACTTTCAGGCTTACTGTCAAGACCAATATCAGCAGGCAGACAAGCCTTTCTGCTAAGTCACTAGCATGTGTGATTCCTTCTGGACCTCTTGGCGGCTGGTTTTGGTTGTAGACTGAAGGCCAAATGGGGCTGTTAGCTAAGCCCCTTGAAGGACTGGGCTGTTTTCCAGGCTTGAACTTAGAAGCAGGCTCAGTGAATCACCCACCTAGGTGTGAATGCATTCAAAACAACCTTCCTAGGTCTTTGGCTCCATCAGGGTTTGACAACCTCCTACCTGAATTCTGAGGCTCCTGCAGAGAGACTTTTTACTGTGGATAGATGCAGGATTCTTGTTGCTATGGGGGGATATGAGCAGGTTACCTTCTATTCTGCCATCTTGGTGACATCCTGAACATTCCATTCTTGTATGCTTTTCTCTTGTACATGTACAAAAAGGAATTGCTAGATTATAGGGTGTTGTATCATACTTCAATTTTATTTGATAGTTCCAAACTGTTTTTCAGAATGACCATCCGTCCATACTGTTACCAGCAATTTATCGTTAAGGCTGCAAATACTTTGTATTGTCAGTTTAATTTTGTTTTGTTTTTAAAAATAATTCTGGTGAGTGTGTTATGAATTGCTATCTAATTATGAGGTGAATTTAAATTTTCCATGGTGACTGATGAAGTTAATCACTTTTTATATGTCTGTTGGCCATTTTTATATTCTATTTTGTATATTCATTTTTGTGATATGTCTATTGAGGCCTCTTCCTCATTTGTTTCTACTGGATTATTGGGGTTTTTCCTACTATTTTTTAGGAGTTTTTTTATGCATGCCAGATTATAAAACTTTTAGTCTTCACTTTCTTAATGGTATCTTTTGATGAACAAATTTTCTTAAGTTTAATACAGTTGGCTGGGCATGGTGGCTCACACCTGTAATCCCAGCACTTTGGGAGGCCGAGGTGGGTGGATCATAAGGTCAAGAGATCAAGACCATCCTAGCCAACATGGTGAAACCCTGTCTCTACTAAAACACAAAAAATTAGCGGGGCATAGTGGCACGTGCCTGTAGTCCTAACTACTCAGGAGGCTGAAGCAGAGGAATTGCTTGAACCCAGGGGGCAGAGGTTGCAGTGAGCCAAGATTGTGCCACTGCACTCCAGCCTGGTGACAGAGTGAGATTCCCATGTCAAAAAAAAAAGTTTAGTACACTATATTTTATTCCTCTTTTACTTTATGATTTTTTTTTCTTTTAAGAAACATGTTCCTTACTCCAAAGTATAAGTATTTTTCTATGTGAATTACTAAGAGTTTTGAATTTTGCCTTTTGTATTTGGGTCTACATTCTATTTGGAATTGATTTTTTTCTTTTTTTGTATGTGATATGAGGAATATATTCTCTAATATTAATAGATAAGACATTGTGCAGTCATCATATACTGACAATAGCATTGTTTCCTGACTGCTCTTCTGTGCCTCATTTGTCATAAATCAGCTGTTCATATAAGTTTTTAAGTCTGCTTCAGGATTCTCTGTTCTGTCACATTAGTTTATTTGCAAATTACATTGTGATTTCCAAATTAACTCTGCCTTTCTGGAATAAATTCAACTTGATTATGGTATGCTATCTTTTTGGTAGGTTGCTGAATTCTTTTTACACTATTTTATTTAAGAATTCTGCATTTGTGTTCATATATGAAACTGGCCTGTTATTTTAATTTTCTTGTGAAATTTGATACCAGGGTTATGCTTACCACATAACTCATACAGAATATTTGTTACATTGGCATTATTTCTTCCTTGGGATAATTCACTGGCACAGCCATCTGACCCAGGAGTTTTCTTTGTGTGAGGTTATTATAGATTTAATTCTTTGTAGATTGTAAAACTATTCAAGTTGTCTATTCTTCCTTTGTCAGTTTTGAAAAGTTGTATTTTTCTATTAATCTGTCCATTTTATCTAAGTTTTCAAATTAATGGCATAAAATTACTCATATTATTATACTATCTCTTTATTGCCTATAGAATTTGTGCTGTTGACCTTTTCATCTAAATACTCTTTGTGATTTCTTTTTTTCTTAATCAATTTCACTTTGATGAAAAATGTTTTTGTTTTGTTGTGCTTATTTCTTACTGTATTCTTTCAGTCTGAGGACTCACTGCTATGTAGTGGGGAATTCTTTGCTATTTTTATTTAATTATTGCTCTCCCTCCCTTTTCTTTATTTTCTAATTCTGGAACTCCTATTAGCTATGTGTTAGAACTTTTAGGTCTCGCTTTTGTAAAATACTTTTTTTCATTCATCTCGTCTTTATCTCTTCATCCATTATTCCAGTGAAATCCTCTGGTTATGCTTCTATTTTACTTACTTGATCTTTGCTTTTTTGTAGTTGTTGTTTATTAATTTCAGCCATCATACTCTTCTTTCTTGAAGGCTTTGCCACATACAGAAGACTTTTTATACAGGTAATATAGCATTAGCTCCTTTTTACCTCTATGGATTTTTTTTTTTTTTTTTTTTTTTTTGTAGATACCTACTTCTGGCTCATGGAAGGTATTCCTTTTTGTTTTCAAGTGCAGCATTATATTAGTATTTTTATGTTATTTCTCCATAATATAATTTAGGTTGGTGGTTAATAGTGTGAACTCTGGAGGCAGAGAACCATTACTCAAAGCCAAGCTCTGCCTCTTTGACATGTTATTCAAACCCCCCCGTGTCCCATATTCCTTACATATGATAATACAGATAAAGATAATATGTATCTCATGGATTTTGTGAGGATGAAACAAGACAGTATATGTCAAAATGCCTGTCACATAACAAGTAATCAGTAGATATTAACTCTTGTTAGTTGAATAATGGTGGCAGTAGTACATTAGTTATCATTATGTGATCAGAGTAGATGGTGGAGATTTTGCCATGTGTTTGTATTTGGCCATACTATTTCAGCCATCTCCTCTATAACTTAAAATTGAAAATTGAGTCTAACAGACTTAGATAACTTACTACCTTTTTTCCTTTTCTACAGATGGATCCTGAGCTTGAAAAAAAACTGAAAGAGAATAAAATATCTTTAGAGTCGGAATATGAGGTACAGTATGTTAATGTAGTCTCTGTCTTACAACAATCAGTTACTGGTTTTATCTGCCTTAAAAGTATTAATAGTACAGAAAAAAATTATCTTGAATATATAGTATTTGATAAACTATATAGTCATTTGAAAAGAAAGTATAGATGGATCCATACTTAATATACTACAAATAAATAAATTCCAGATGGATCAAGAATTTAAAAGTAAAAAGCAAAATGCTAAAAGTACTAGGAGAATATAAATGGGGAATTTTGTTTGTTGTCTTGAGTCAAAAAAGCCTATTTAAATGTGATATAAAACCCAGAAGCTCTAAAAGTAAAGATTAATGGGTTCATACATACAAATTCAAAAGTTCAGACTAAAAAAATGTATATGAAGTCACAAGTTATATGAGAAATCCTACAAATATAGTTTAATCTTATCATGGCACATTCATTTACTTAAATATGAAGACCATCTCCAAATCAGTGTGAAAAGTTCAACAATTCATTTGTTCAGTAAGAACATGGGAAAGCATAGCATGTAAAACTTTTGGACAAAAGGAAATAAGTATCATTCTTAAACATATGAAGAGATGCTCAATTTATCATAATAGGAATATCAGAGTGTAATGAGGTATCACTTTTCACCCATCTAATTAGCAAAAATCAAGGAGTTTAATAGCACACTATATTATGGGATGTGGTGAGGTCGGATGTTCTTCACGTCTTAGAGTTTGTAATTTTTTTGACTGGATTATATTTTCCTGTTTCTTTGTATGTTTGGTCATTTTGTATCGAAAGGTAGTCATTGTGAATACTACACTGAAGAAAATTCTGAAGAGTGTTCATTTTTGTTTTAGCAGACAATTTAATTGTTGGCTAATCACCTTGAACTTCATTTTGTGCTTTGTAGGGAAGTATCTGTTGAAGGGCTACTATCTTTCCTTGACCCTTCTCCCTTGTTGGGACTTAATCTCCAAACTGTCTCCCCAGAGAATCTTGTCAAGGCTTGGCTTGAAGCTTTGTTGGGGTGAATCTCAATAAAATCTTATTCTCAGGCATAATTTTTACTCCTGAAGAACCGCCCTTTTGGTGTCTTAGGTGGATGTCAGCTTAGCAACAAAATGTTAAAAGAAAGTTCTCCACTGTTGGCAGGCCTGAAAACTCCATATTCTTGACACTGTTTTTTCTCAGCATTTCTTCATGCTGTTCCACACTCAAGCCTATGCCAGTTGGCTGTGAAGTGTTATGTCTTGGGTGGTTTTTCTCAGCACATTTACACAGCCCATTCTTCAGCCACTGTGCATGTTTTGTAGAATTCTACAAGGAATCTCCTTCACCAAAGATCTCTAAAGACTAGACCACTTTTACATGAACTTGTTATTTAACAATTTTCTTCAATTCTGTTAAGCATATATATCTTATGTTACCTGGATAATGGTCATTTATTCTTTATTAAAATCTTTTAATAACTTTAGATCATTTAATAACTATACTTGAAAATACTTTAAATTCTTCTTGTATGCTAAATTAGTTGAATTTTGTTCCTTTGTGTATACATGTAATACAGACTCCTGGTAAAACTATAAGTGAACAGTATTTTCATTTACTACTTTCCCATTGATTAAAAAAAAAAATCCTGTAACTTGCTAACTTGTAGTTTTACAAGTGCTATACCAGTAGTGATGCTATGGAGAGTTTGTCTGGGAGTAGATTTTCCTTCTAGTTCTTCTAGGACCTGTAGAATCTAAGAGCTGAAGAAACCATGTAGACTATTTGGTCCAACTTTTTCATTGTTACTTATCAGAGAATTAATGCCCAGGTGGCTTAAATCACTTTCCAAAGATTATATAGCTAGTTAGTAAGAGACTAATGCTTAGTATCCAAGTGTCAAGGTAAATTTATATCATTTTCCCTGTCTCTGGATATAAGCTATCCTTTGTTTTCTCAGTCTTTTTTTTTTCCTGTCTTACTCAATTATTCCAGAACAACCAAAACAGCAGATATGTAAAAGTTAATGTCAGAGTGGTGGTCAGTAAGAGAAAGGTGAAGAAACATTTATTTTCCCCCTTTTATTCCACCTTTATTTTTGTGCTTGAGAGATACTTCAGACTAAATGAAGGTAGGATGATCCATAATGTAGTTACAACTAGTTTCAGTTGCCCAAAAGTGTTTTGCTTATGGTAGCTGTAGGAAAAGTCTTTTCATTCCTAAGACCAGACATAAGACAAATTATCTTGGTGTCTTTTCTTTTTCATAGAAGACTTTAGGGTCTCCATCTTTGTTCTTTTCTTCTTATTTTCTACCATCATCCCTGATAACCCTTTCAGTCATTATCGTGCTGGATCAACCTTCAAATTTGTACTTTTGTTTTCCCAGCTTCGGCCTTTTCCTTGTCCTCTCAAAAATAAGGCATGTAGATTCTTTCTCTATTTTAATAGTTTTATGGTTAAGGTGGAGTAAGATAGGCATTAACATCAATAACAAACAAGAAAAGTTCTAAATCTTAAGATGACATTTCATCAATGATTATGATTGTAGTTGATTTATTTGTTACAATTGTAATTGAGGACCTATCGGATACTTTCTACTCATTTATTCATTGAGTTGTGTCCTAATCAAAGCCACAGGGCTCTTATACTAATATTTATACTTTAATTTTCTGCGGCTCTATAGAAAATAAAAGACTCCAAGTTTGATGACTGGAAGAATATTCGAGGACCCAGGCCTTGGGAAGATCCTGACGTCCTCCAAGGAAGAAATCCAGAAAGCCTTAAGACTAAGACAACTTGACTCTGCTGATTCTTTTTTCCTTTTTTTAAAAAAAATAAAAATGTTATCAACTGGACTTCCTAATGTATATCCCTATCAAGTGGAAAGGAAATTCCAGGCCCATGGAAACTTGGATATGGGTAATTTGATGACAAATAATCTTGATAAAAGGTCATGTACAGGTTTTTATACTTCCCAGATATTCCATCTGTGGATGAAAGTAACAGTGTTGGCCACGTATATTTTACAACTTGAAATAAAAAATGTAAATACTGGTCCAAAACAGAGTCATGTATTCTACTCATTCTCACAGTAAAATCAAGCAGTAATTTTCTGTCAAATCTATTAGGGAAAGAAAAATGATCACAGTCTGCTAAGAGTCTTGATTTTCTTTGTAATACCTCACATAGTATGATAATCAGCCTCCAAAGCATCACCTGATAATTACAATGATAACATGTCAAGAAATTATATTATTTATGGTTGTCAAAAATTATGAAGTAGTGTATGATTATAAGCAGATATGACAAATTCGTTCAGTAAATCCACAGATGACTACATTTTGAGAAATACTAAGATATGCTTTATACCTTAGCATAATTTGCATGCAAAATTGCCCTCTATTGTTGTTTTGTTTTGTGTTTTAATTTGGTGTTTGCAATGATCTGATCCCTAGGCAAAAGGACAGAATTGAGGATTGTTTTGTTTTGTTTTGTTTTGTTTTTTGAGACAGAGAGTCTCACTCTGTTCGCCCAGGCTGGAATGTAGTAGCGCGATATCGGCTCACTGCAAGCTCCGCCTCCCGGGTTCACGCCATTCTCCTGCCTCAGCCTCCCGAGTAGCTGGGACTACAGGCACATGCCGTCACATTCGGCTAATTTTTTGTATTTTTAGTAGAGACGGGGTTTCACCATGTTAGCCAGGATGGTCTCCATCTCTTGCCCTCGTGATCCGCCCACCTTGGCCTCCCAAAGTGCTGGGATTACAGGCATGAGCCACCGCACCTGGCTGAAAGTTAGTTGTTTTGAACTCATTTTCTCCTTTTTACCCCTGTCTTTATCAGCTTCTGCCTTCTGGTTTCATGCTGAGTTCTAGTTGCCTGAAGTCTCCATTGAAACACTCCCCTTATAATTGCCATAAAATCATAAATCCACTCCACCTTTCTCCTCCTAGTCAAAATTTGTATTCTTTTCAGCAAGTTGGTTTTAACAAAAAGTAAATTAAGTTGATTATCTAGTGATAATAATTTGTGATAGACATGATTCATAAGATAGTTATCTGGGGGAGCAATTGGATTTCATAGGAGAAAAAAAGAGTCTCCGCTTATTATTCACTCATTAAACAAGTCACTCAAAAAAGGATCATTGATTTAAACGTAAAATAAGTATAAAACTTTTAGGAAAAACCGCAGGAGAAAGGCTTCAACTTACTGAATAGCTCTTACCAAAGAATATTCATAAAAGAAAAACTTGACAAATTGACGCATCAATGTTACGAACTTTTGTTTGCCAAAGGCCCTGTTAAAAGGATGAAAAATGTAGAGTCTGAGAGAAAATACATGTAAACCACATATCTGGCAAAAGACTCATATCTAGAATAAATAACTCTGTAAACTCAGTTAAAAAAATCCAATTGGAAAATGGGCAAAAAACATAGAGACATTTCACTGCAGAGGATACACTGATGGCAAATTAGCTCTGAAAAGAATGTTTGACATCACTATGAAGGAAATGCAGTTTTAGACTACATTGAGATCACTACAAATCTATTAGATACCTAAAAAAAAAAATTAATGACAGTATGAAATGCTGGCAAGGATGTGGAGAAATGAAATCTCTAATACATTGGTGGTATCATGTAATATGGTACAACTCGTCTAGAAAATTGGCAGTTTCTTTAAAAGCATAAGGGAATTCTGGTTTCCAGGTTGACATGTAAAAAGTTTGAAAAATTTAATTCCCATCATAGCAAAGAAAAAAGCTGAACAACTAAACTCTTACTTTGAGTTGAAGTCACAGGACAAACCACCACCCTGAAAACTGGAGACACAGGCAGGTGCAGAAAATCATAGTTTACCTGGAGGAGCACCTGCCCAGAAACCACCACTGGAGCCAGCATTGGGTAGGAATACCTAAAGGTAATTGAATACTTCCTGGAGGCTGATCGTGGACTAACAGAGAAAATCTCTTAAGAGGAGGCCAAGCCATGTGTGGATTGGAGAAGGGACACTTGCGAGTTTTACCTGTAAGAGTCCCACCTGATTTTCATAATGAATATCAGAGAAAAATCCCCTTGTGCTCCTAGCAGGTGTAGGTGAAAGTAACTATTCTGAAATATGCCCAGAGAATTCTGTTTTCTTTAATGTAAGCCTGGCCCCAAAGTAAACTCTTGTTAGAACCTAATCGCATTGGGTTTTACCAGTGCCTAGCCAACTGGAGGAAGGGGAATAACCACTCCAGCCTCCTCCAACCTTCCTGTTTTACCTAAATGGGGGTGAGGAGACTGAAAAACACTTGTGAATGTTCAGTCTGGGGACCTAGGCTTACTAAGAAGCCTAATCATAGGACTTACAGAATGCTCCCTACCGCATATATTACCACCACATCACTGAAGGCCTATTCACTCGAGTTCGTTTTACCCAGTATATCATGTCCAACATTCAACAAAAATGAACGATAAAAAGCACAGTTTGAAGAGACAAAACAAGCATCAGAATCAGATTCAGACATGGCAGGGACATTGCAATGATCACACTGGGAATTTAAAATATGATTAATATGCTAAGAACTCTGATGGAAAAAGTGTACAACATGCAAGAACAAATGGGCAATAAAAGCAAAGAAGTGGAGAATTAAAAGGAAATTCTTGCATTAAAAAACTAACAAGTGAACAGTGCCTTTGATGAGGTCATCAACAGAGTGAACAGAACTGAAGAAAGAGGGAGAAAAGTACATATAGTATGTTAACACTAATCAAAAGAAAGTTTGAGTAGTTGTATTAATCTCAGACAAATCAGACTTCAGAGCACTGAAAATCATGGAAGAAGAGAGGCATTACATAATGATAAAGGGGACCTATTCTCTCCAAGAAGACAAAATTCTTAATGTATATACACCGAACAAAGCAGCAAAATACATGAGCAAAAACTGGTAGAGATGCAAATATATGAGAAATATATGAATAGACTTAAAGAGACTTAATCAATCCTCTTACCAGCAATTGACAAATCAAGTAGGCAGAAAATCATTGAGGACATAGTTGAAGCGCACCATCAATCAGCTATATCTAATTGACATCTAAAGCGTACTCCACAACAACAGAATAGGCATTCTTCTCAAGTTCAAAAACATTCATCAAGACAGACAACCACATAACACACCTCAACAGATTTGAAAGAATAAAAATCATACAAAGTATGCCCTCAGACTGTTATGGAATTAAACTAGAAATCAATGACAGAAAGATAGCTAGAAAATTCCAAAATACTCGTAGATTAAACAACACTCCTCTAAATAACACATGTGTAATGAAATGTAAAGAAATTAAAGATATTTTGCACTAAATGAAATAGAAAATAAACCTTACCAAATCTGTTGGATGTAGCAAAAGAGGTGCTTTGAAGGAAGTTTATAGAATTGAATGTGTTTAATAGAAAAAAGAATATATACATTAGAGATAGGGTCTTGCTCTGTTACCTAGGCTGGAGTACAATGCCACAATCATAGCTCACTGTAGTTTCAAACTCCTTGGCTCAAGCAATCCTCCTGCTTATCCTCACTGGTCATTACAGAAATGCAAATCAAAACCACAATGAGATACCATCTCACGCCAGTTAGAATGGCGATCATTAAAAAGTTAGGAAACTATAGATGCTGGGAACATCACACACCAGAGCCTGTTGGGGGGTGGAGGGCTAGGGGAAGGATAGCATTAGGAGAAATACCTAAAGTAGACGATGGGTTGACAGGTGCAGCAAACCACCATGGCATGTGTATACCTATGTAACAAACCTGACAAAAACAAGCAATGTGGAAAGGATTCCTTATTTAATAAATAGTGTTGGGAAAACTGGCTAGCCATATGCAGAAAACAAACCCCTTTCTTACACTTTATACAAAAATTAAGTTAGGATGGATTAAAGACTTAAATGTAAGACCTAAAACCATAAAAACCCTAGAAGAAAACCTAGGCAATACCATTCACGTATAGGCATGGGCAAAGATTTCATGTCTAAAATACCAAAAGCAATGGCAACAAAAGCCAAAATTGACAAATGGGATCTAATCAAACTAAAGAGCTTCTGCACCACAAAAGAAACGATCATCAGAGTGAACAGGCAACCTACAGAATGGGAGAATATTTTTGCAATCTATCCATCTGACAAAGGGCTAATATCCAGAATCTAAAAGAACTTAAGTTTACAAGAAAAAAACAACTCCATCAAAAAGTGGGCAAAGGATATGAACAGACACTTCTCAAAAGAAGACATTTATCCAGCCAACAAACGTGAAAAAAACCTCGTCATCACTGGTCATTAGAGAAATGCAAATCAAAACCACAATGAAACACCATCTCAACACCAGTTAGAATGGCGATCATTAAAAAGTCAGGAAACTACAGATGGTGGAGAGGATGTGGAGAAATAGGAACACTTTTACACTCTTGGTGGGAGTATAAATTAGTTCAACCATTGTGGAAGACAGTGTGGCGATTCCAAGGATCTAGAACCAGAAATACCATTTGACCCAGTAATCCCATTATTGGGTATATACCCAAAGGATTATAAATCATTCTACTATGAAGACACATGCACACATATGTTTATTGTGGCACTGTTCACAATAGCGGTAGACTTGGAACCAACCCAAATGCCCATCAGTGATAGACTGGATAAAGAAAATGTGGCACATATACACCATGGAATACTATGCAGCCATAAAAAAGGATGAGTTGATGTCCTTTGCAGGGACATGGATGAAGCTGGGAACCATCATTCTCAGCAAACTAACACAGGGACAGAAAACCACCACATGTTCTCACTCATAAGTGGGAGTTGAACAATGAGAACACATGGACACAGGGAGGAGAACATCACACACTGGGGCCTGTTGGCAGGTGGAGGGCTAGGGAAGGGATAGCATTAGGACAAATACCTAATGTAGACGACGGGTTGATAGGTGCAGCAAACCACCATGGCACATGTATACCTATGTAACAAACCTGCACATTCTGCAGAACTTAAAGTGTATATATGTATACTTTAAGAGTATATATACTCATATATATGAGTAATTATATATTACTCTTAAAACTGTATCAAATAAGAAATAAAGACAAAATTACAACAAATATTGAAGAGTCTTTAGGATATGTTGCAAATATGAATACATATGCCACTAATCATCTCCACGTGAGCAGTTCCTCTCCAGTAAATTTACATTGCAGTAAAAAGTGATGTTTTACAGTTCTCACATATTTTTTCATCATGTTTACTGCAATACCATAAACCTTGAATAACACCATGGGACCCATGCAGAGTGCCGCTAATGATGCTCAAAGTGCCCCAAGAAGCAGGTAAAAGTCATGACATTATAATAAAAAGCTGAAATGCTTGATATGTACCATAGATTGAGGTCTGCAGCTGCAGTTGCCCACAATTTCAAGATACATGACTCCAGCATAAGGGCCTTTGTAAAAAGAAAAGAAAAGAAAAAGAAAAAAAGAAAAGAAAATTTGTGAAGTCATCACTGCAGCTATGCCAGCAGATGTGAAAACCTTACACTTTTTGCAAACTGTCTTTTTATCTCATTTTGAAAATGCAGCTTTTATGTGGGTGCTGGGTTGCTATAAGAAAGGTATACCTATAGACTCATATGAGTCAAGAGAAAGTGAAGTCATTATATGACAAAGCAAAAGGAAGGTGAAGAATCTAAAGCTGAAGAATTTAATGCCTGCAAAGGATAGTTTGATAATTTCATAAAGATGTTTGGCTTTAAAAAAAAAAAAAAGAAAAGAAAAAACAGTCACTCCCAGCCTGGCCAATATGGTGAAACCCTGTCTCTACCAAAAATACAAAAATTAGCTGGACGTGGTGGTGGGCACCTGTAGTCCCAGCTACTCGGGAGGCTGAGGCAGAAGAATTGCTTGAACCCAGGTAGCAGACGTTGCAGTGAGCTGAGATCGTGCCACTGCACTCCAGCCTGGGCAACAGAGCGAGACTCCATCTCAAAAAGACAAACAAACAAAAAAAAAACAAAAAAAAAAACACTCACTTATAAGTGTGGAAGTACACTGGGAGTTTCCTTATTTGCCACTTGACTGTCCTAATCATACTACAGCAAAGAGGTAGAGATATGAGAAATAGTGCTCCAACCCTACTGGTCAGTTTCATAAGAGGCATCAGCTTAGAACTGGGTGTTTCATGGAGTATAAAGGGTAGAACTGAGTGTTGGCATATCATTTGATTCAATGGGGCCTAAAAAGCAGGGCAGTTGGGAAACTGGGAGTTTATATAGACGTAGTCAAATTGTCGCCTTCGTCTGGACTTCATTTTCTCTTAACTGTACAATAGAAGGTGGGGTAGTAAACACCTATAGGAGTGGCATTAGGATATGGTAAGACTGTAAGCACAAGGGCAGGGAATGTTTCTTTGAAATGTTCTGCCTCATTTCTCCTCCTCTCCTCTCTCTCTACCACAACAGCAAAGCTGAGCTGGCCTGATGTGGAAGGTATTTTTATTGGGCTTTCCAAGATTCTGGTAATGTATTAACCTTTCAGTGTAAGATGTGGATTTCTTTTGCCTTTGAAAGTCCATGAGAACATTTAAATTTACAATGCAGTTAATTGGTTGTTTTCTACCACTGTCTTTGAGTTGCCCACCCTAAAAAAATTTACTCCAACACAAAGTATTAGTAATAAATGTAACATTTACTAATAATTTCATAGGGAAGAGAGGAGATGGTTTATACTGTACCACACAAGAAGTAACTCAAGAAATCCCCCTATTGGCTGGATGTGGTGGCTCACACCTCTAATCTAGCACTTTGGGAGGCTGAAGCGGGTGAATGACTTGAGGTCAGGAGTTCAAGACCAGCCTGGCCAACACAGTGAAATCCCATCTCTACTAAAAATACAAATTAGCGCTCACGCCTATAATCCCAACACTTTGGGAGGCCAAGGCGGGCAGATCGCCTGTGGTCAGAAGTTCGAGACCAACCTGGCTAACGTGGTGAAACCCTGTCTCTACTAAAAGTGTAAAAATTAGCTGGGCGTGGTGGTAGGTGGGTGCCTGTAATCCCAGCTACTTGGGAGGCTAAGGCAGGAGGATCGCTTGAACCTGGGAGGTGGAGGTTGCAGTCAGCCAAGATGACACCATTTCACTCCAGCTTGGGCAACAAGAGCAAGACTTTGTCTCAGAAAACAAAACAAAACAAAACCATAGTCAGGTTTGGTGGTGGGTACCGCAGAGGCTGAGGCAGGAGAATCGCTTGGACCTGGGAGGCGGAGGCTATGGTGAGCCAAGATTGCCCCACTGCACTCCAGCCTGGGTGACACAGCAAGACTCTGTCTCAAAAAAAAAAAAAAAAAGAAAACATTCTTATCAAAATGTCACACCTAAAATAATATTTTAATAACATTACTCAGTAGCCCATTCAATTAGTAGCAATAAATTCTGTGTGGGTGGAAGGAGCTATCTAAATAATATTTTTATACATCTCTTTTTTGCCAACAGTGAAGTTCAGTGGAAAACCATGCAAACTGGTAGCCCTGAATTGGACTCTGGACTTTGTCACTTACACACTGTGTAATCTTACACAAATTACATAACCTCTTTGAGTTCCAGTTGCCTCATCTGCAAACTGCAGTTTTGTGACTGTGTCAACAGTTGTGTGACTGAGTGAGGTATGCGTGGAACTCACTGAAGAGACAGGAAAGAAAAGATCGTTAATAAAGGAGTAGTTATTGATCAGTACAAGGAAAATAGTCTGCTTATAGAGGATAGATTGTTCTACAAGCATTGCTTCATATAATACAATTTTTTTAAAAAATTTTCTGGTGTTCTGCCTTTTGAAACTTAAGCAATGTTTAGCCTACTGTAATCATTACTAGAATAATAGAAGGAGAGTGGACAAAAGGTTTCTGAAATAGGACTTTCAGTTGGATGACATTTGTATGCATTCCTTTTGTGAGAGTGGAGACCAGATTTTGAGGATGGACTTTGGTCTATGATACTCCCAACGGAAATGATCCTGGTCTGGGCAAGCCTTCAGGAGTCACTGTTCACTCCACAAGACGGTGCACAAAGACCACACAATACAGAGTTTTGAAGCCAGAACTCTTAGATGATGTCCAACTTTCGCTAGGGCCTTGTCCTCCGCAGGGAGTCCCATAATCAAGAATCCTGATTTGCTCTCTCTGCATTTTCCCTTTAGATGCTGTGAGGCCAGAAGATTCCTGGCTGGATGAATTGGCTACTCCAGCTACTGTATCCTCTTTGTGCAGAGCTGCCTCCCTCAGGGGTGTCTGATGCCTGTGGTCCAGCAGAGCCTCACAAACCCTGGACCCCAAAGGAACTGCTCAGGAACCCTGAGGAACTGCTAACCACCTGTGTCTGAGCTGGGCTCTTCTGTCTTCTTTCAGCTATTTCCTCCTGCCTTCATCCTTTTTGCTCAGTTTTCTCCGATTCCTTCTCAGCTCCCTTTTCCTTACCCAGGTATATCAACCACAAGAAACCAGGGCTCCCCTGCATCAGATGTCTCTAGGCAGTAATAATAAAATCCTCCTGCTGGTCCCTTGGACTGCCTCCTTCACAGACATACTGATACAAAACACACACACACACACACACACACCAGCTACAAATCCTCCTGCTGGTCCCATGGACTGCCTCCTTCACAGAAATACTGACACAAAGACACAAACGTATACACACACGCACACACACATACACGTGCGTGCTAATCCCTCCACGGTGGCCGGTGCGTGGGAAGGGGCCACCTGGGACAGCAGCCCTGGGAGGCAGCTGTGAGGCCTGACCTCAGCATAAGTCTCAAGTCTGTGCCACACCTGAAGGGGGCATATTTACTCCCATGACCGAGGATACAATGTCAAATAGCATTGCCCCAGACCTGGGCAGTCTCTTTGGGGCCAAAGTTCTCCTCAGGTGCTGGGAAAACAAGGTAAGAAACTCCAAAGCCAACGCTGGCCACTGTGTGTGAGAAGATGCCCAGCTTCCAGAAATCCTAGCACTCTGCTGGCAAAGGCCCCGCAGTAGGATTCTTCCAGGCTTGTTTGATGATTTTCATGGCAGGGAGTCTAGGCGAGCAGACTAATTCAATTGTTGTATAACTGTTTAAACACACAGAAAAAAGAATCTTGACAAAACCCTCTTAGTTGGACTTCACAACACTGTGAAGCACAAACTGCCCCAAGGGCAGCGTTGTCTGCCCCACCTGCTAGATTCCCCTTCCCATCTCATCAAGGCGGGGCAAAAACCACTACAGTTGTCACCTCTCTTCTCTCCCTTTGGTATGCTGTATTAATTGCTTTTAACGGGAGCTTTCTCTGAAGTTCGGATATGTGAAGGTCCAAGAGGCCTGTACTATACCATTCCTTGAGCTCAGGACACAGTTCCTGATGTGGCTCAGAAAATATACTAGACCCTCAGTTTGCTAGGAAAAAAAATCTAGGTTATCAATTTCCCCCAGATAATAATCTCAGTTTTTCCTACAACAGATACAGGGCCTATTTTTATTAAAGAATGAGAATTACAAAATGGGAAATTGAGAAAGAAACTTAGAGATCACCCATCCTAGACCAAGGGTCTCACTTTACAGAAGGCAAAGATGAGGCCAGAAAAGAGAGGTGACTTGCCTGAGGTCACACAGCTGGTTGGTGGAAGATTCTGGGCTGAAATCCAGTTACCCTGATTACCAGGTGAAGACAGTCCCATTCACCTCAGTTTAAAGCGTTGTGTAGAAGCCAGTTAATTTTTTTCCAATAAAGTCTGCATGTCTCTATTTGTGAATGTGGGTGAGAATACGAGGCCCTAGAAGAGGTACAATATCTCTGGAATTTACCAATGCTTGGCAGGTGGCAGGTACATGCTAAGAAAATATTTATTGAATGAATGGATGGGACCTGTGGGAACGCAGAGAAAGGGAGTGGATATATGCCTAATATTACCCATGATTCAAGACTCAACAAAAGCAGACAAATCAGGGACATACAGATATCAGGAGTATGTTTTTCCACTGGGTATGAAGCCTGAGTGAGAGAAGGGAGTATCTATTTATAAGTGATGTCTGAAAGCATCAGGTGTGCTGAGTCCAGTCTGTGATCCCAGGATTGGACTTAACTTCCTTGGGCTCCATTTCCTAATCTTCCTTAACATTAAGTAACTAGAGTGTATCTCCCAGATTGTCCCAGATCTATGTCAGGCCACAGGCCTCAAGGAGGGAATGGATTTCATAGGAAAGTCATCTTACCTTGCGATGGTGTGCTCTTTGGGTGGTAGGTCCCCGTAGTGGATAGAAGGCCAGCATTTCCACCTCTTAGCCTCTAACACATCTACTCCCAATCCCAAGCTTCATTTCTCCCTTTCCTTTGTTCACAAGAGTTCATTCTCTGGACTGATAACTTGGAAGAGAGATGCAGGATTCAGGTTTGAATTGCTTGTATCTCATGAAACAATCTTGGTATAACAAGTGAACTATTTAAATTCTTAGCACCTATCTGGCCATTTATTTCATTTCATATACCAGTCCATATCCGGTAACAAAGTATTGAAATCCTGTAAATGAGTCTCTGGTCTCACATTTTGTCTGATCTTTCATGTTTAGGATGGTTTATTCCTAGACGCGTAGGTCCTGAGTTATGAGGAAAGCTCATTTTCAGCAGGTTGTGAAGTCTCATATCCTATGAAGAGAAAATAGGGGGAGCAAGGGAGAAAAACAACATCAGACTAAAGAACAATCCTGAGAAATCAATATAGGCCACATTACTATGAAGTCCACATATCAGTAGGCAGGTATGAAAGTGGCTTAGGTATGTAAACAGGTTGCTGTTATTTTCTTCTGAAATTTAGTTGTCTAGCTTCAGTTCACAGGGCTTTACAAAAGCACAACTTAGTTTTTGGTGGTTCCAAATTAGGAAAAATGGGGGAAAAAAAGAAGGAAAAAGATTGAAAACATTATTTTGCAGGCTTATAGCCAAGAAAAATTAGAATTCAGTCCAAACTGTAGAAAATAATAAAAACTGAAAAAACATTAGGCAAGACTAGAACCTAAAAACAGGTGGTGTATTCGTCAATTTTCATGCTGCTGATAAAAACATACCCAAGACTGGGTAATTTATAAAGAAAAAGAGGTTTAATGAACTCACAGTTTCACATGGCTGGGGAAGCCTCACAATCACGGCAGAAGGCAAAAGGCATGTCCTACATGGCAGCAGACAAGAGAAAATGAGAACCAAACAAAAGGGGTTTCCTCTTATAAAACTATCATGTGACTTATTCACTACCACGAGAACAGTATGGGGGAAACTGCCCCCCCCACCATGATTCAATTATCTCCCACCAGGTCCCTCCCACAACATGTGGGAATTATGGGAGCTACAATTCAAAATGAGATTTGGATGGGGACACAGCCAAACCATACTAAGTGTACTATAGGTTTTGAAACATACTTTTTCTCTCCAGTTTTCCTTTTTGTTGAATGGAGTCTTGCTCTATCGTCCAGGCTGAAGTACAGTGGCACAATCTCGGCTCACTGCAAGCTCCGCCTCCTGGGTTCATGCCATTCTCCTGCCTCAGCCTCCCGAGTAGCTGGGACTACAGGCACCCGCCACCACGCCCAGCTAATTTTTTGTATTTTTTTTAGTAGAGATGGGGTTTCACTGTGTTAGCCAAGATGGTCTTGATCTCCTGACCTCATGATCCACCTGTCTCAGGCTCCCAAAGTGCTAGGATTATAGGCGTGAGCCACCGCGCCTGGCCTAGTTTTCCATTTTTACAAAAGACAAATCATGGTAGGACTGATTTGCTTTATTATACTTGGATTGATTTTTTGTATATAGTGTAGCAAGAATAATTATTATTTTTTACATAGGCTTTTAAATTGGATTTCATGGAATTTTGTTCCATAGAAGGAATCTCACATAAGAATTTTTTAAAGCTGAGCCACGCCATGGATTTGGACCATTAAATACCTATGAGTTGGGTGAATTCTCTCCTCTTCAGGTTCCAAGATAAACTTGGGGCTCCTGAGCCTGTCAGAAAGTGACATTCTTTACTTACCACAGGTCAGGAACCCTATACAGGGACTGTGCAGACAAAGGTATGAAGCCAGTTTTTCCAAGGGGCTTATATTGGCTCCATAAGTCAAGTTTGATTCCTTAAAGGAAAGCACACCATTCCAGTCAAAGCCTTGGTAAAATAACCAGTTTCTCCAATTGTGTCCTGTTACAAATGAAAACAGATTCTTATTGTACTTATGCAAATAACTATTATCATAATTAAGAATACTCACACACTGGGTACGGTGGCTCATGCCTGTAATCCCAGCACTTTGGGAGGCTGAGGCAGGTGGATCACAAGGTCAGGAGTTTGAGACCAGCCTGGCCAATATGGTGAAACCCCATCTCTACCAAAAAATATAAAAATTAGCCAGGCATGGTGGTGGGTGCCTGTAGTCCCAGCTATTCGGGAGGCGGAGGCAGGAGAATTGCTTGAATCTGAGAGGTGAAGGTTGCTGTGAGCTGAGATCGTGTCATTGCACTCCAGCCCGAGCAACAGAGTGAGACTTTGTCTCAAAAAAAAAAAGAAAAAAAAAAGAATACTTACAAATCATTTCCAAATTATGTAGAAATCAGGTAAAGAGAAACAAAATGCTCCAAATTTTGTTCAAAGGAATATACTTTACTCAATTGTTAAAAGTTGTAAATAGCTTAAAAGTCTTCTTGACTCTGAAAAACAAAACAAAGGATCAGCAACGTTTTAAGCAAAAAGTTAAAAAGATTACTTTAGACTTCTATTAGTTTAGTCCATGCAGTTAATTCCTATTCTGCTTGATATTCAGGAGCATTTCAGCTCTCCATGAGCCCTGAAAGTTTTCCCTCTATTCTGATGTCACAATCTCCAAAGTTATCAGAAACCTGCATTCAAGAGTACCTTACAGTTTTATAGCTGATTATAAAACCACCTTCTAAAGAGGACCAAAACAAGACAACAAGGGCAGCCATAGTCAAAGACACAATTGACAAGGAAATTTGTTACCTCTGTGTCACACAATAATTTAACATAATTATAGTTATTACAGATAACATACACTGAGTCATATCAGAATAACAGGAGTTTCCCATAATTTTGGAACACATACCAGTAACATATTTATTCAAATACAGCCCAAAGAAAAACCAAACACCATTTCATATTTGACAATGATTCCTGTGTAATTTCTATATCAAATAAGCCAAACATATCATTTTTTGACTTTAGGGATCCTATTAATAATATCTTAAAGGATTAATTAGGTCAGAAAAGACATAATTTATAATTTGATTTTGGAAAGTTTGTCAAATATCAAAGGTTTAAAATACTTGATACCAGGCCAGGCATGGTGGCTCATTCCTGTAATCCCAGCACTTGGGGTGGCCAAGGTGGGTGGGTCTCCTGAGGTCAGGAGTTTGAGACCAGCCTAGCCAACATGGTGAAACCCCATCTCCACTAAAAATACAAAAATTAGCTGAGTGTGTTGGTGCACACCTGTAGTCCCAGCTACTTGGGAGGCTGAGGCAAGAGAATCACTTGAACCCAGGAGGCAGAGGTTGCAGTGAGCCGAGATCGTGCCATTGCACTCCAGCCTGGGTAACACAGCAAGACTCCATTTTAAAAAGTAATAATAATAAAAACAAATAAATAAAACATTTGATATCACAAAATGAGATTACAGGCCATTGTAAAGTAAGTCATTCATTTAACCAAATTGATAGGGATTTCAAAAAAAGAGAAAACCTTCATTCTTTGAGAGAGAAGACTTAATTTTCCAAACAGTAAGCCCAAATAAAAACAGCATGAAGTCAATTAAATTTGTTTTTCAAATTTTACCCATATGCTAGTCTTGCATCACTGTGACTTTGACATTAATGGTTAATTTGTAGAGAAACTGAACTAACTTTATCTCTTAAAATCAGCCCTCACAATCTCACATGCCCAACTCTTCCACGATAGTCCCTGGGCCTTGTGGAGCTGAATGGCTTTAATTTCTGGCCCTGTGTCTCAGCAATGAAGTTTATTTTGATTGGCATCTTCTATGGGGCCTGAAGATGAGGCTTTAATTGCTGTCAATGTTTAAGATTTAGCAAGGGATGGCCAAATATGAACAGCTCCAGTCTATAGCACTTAGGGTGAGTGACGCAGAAGAAGGGTGATTTCTGCATTTCCAACTGAGGTACTGGGTTCATCTCACTGGGACTTGTTAGACAGTGGGTGTAGCCCACATGAGTGTGAGTCAAAGCAGGTTGGAGCATCACCTCTCCTGGGAAGTGCAAGGGGTTGGGGAATTCCCTTTCCTAGCCAAGGGAAGCCATGACAGGTGGTACCTGGAAAATCGGGACACTCCCACCCTAATACTATGCTTTTCCAATGGTTTTAGCAAGTGGCACACTAGGAGATTATATCCCATGCCTGGCTTGGAGGGTCCCATGCCCACAGAGGCTTGCTCACTGCTAGCACAGCAGTCCGAGATTGGACTGCAAGGCAACAGTGAGGCTGGGGGAGGGGTGTCTGCCATTGCTGAGGCTGGACTAGGTAAACAAAGTGGCTGGGAAGCTCAAACTGGGTGGAGCCCACTGCAGCTCAAGGAGGCCTGCCTGCCTCTGTAGACTCCACCTTTGGGGACAGGACACAGCTGAAAAAAAGGCAGCAGAAACTTCTGCAGATTTAAATGTCCCTGTCTGACAGCTTTGAAGAGAGTAGTGGTTCTCCCAGTGTGGAGTTTCAGATCTGAGAACAGAAAGACTGCCTCCTCAAGTGGGTCCCTGACCCCCAAGTAGCCTAACTGGGAGACACCTCCCAGTAGAGGCCGACTGACACCTCATACAGCCAGGTGCCCCTCTGAGATGAAGCTTCCAGAGGAAGGATCAGGCAACAACATTTGCTGTTCTGCAATATTTGCTGTTCTGCAGCCTCTGCTGGTGATACCCAGGCAAATAGGGTCTGGACTGGACCTCCAGCAAACTCCAACAGATCTGCAACTGAGGGTCCTGACTGGTAGAAGGAAAACTAACAAACACAAAGGAATAGGATCAACATCAACAAAAAGGACATCCACACCAAAACCGCATCTATAGGTCACCATCATCAAAGAACAAAGATAGATAAAACCACAAAGATGGGGAGAAACCAGAGCAGAAAAGCTGAAAATTCTGAAAATCAGAGTGCCTGTTCTCCTCCAAAGGAGCGTAGCTCCTCACCAGCAATGGAACAAAGCTGGGTGGAAAATGACTTTGATGAGTTGACAGAAGTAGGCTTCAAAAGATTAGTAATAACAAAGGAGAATGTTTAAACCTATTGCAAAGAAGATAAACACCTTGAAAAAAGATTAGATGATTGGCTAACTAGAATAAACAGTGTAGCGAAGACCTTAAATGACCTGATGGAGCTGAAAACCATGGCACGAGAACATGACACATGCACAAGCTTCAGCAGCTGATTTGATCAAGTGGAAGAAAGGGTATCAGTGATTGAAGATCAAATGAATGAAATGAAGTGAGGAGAGAAGTTTAGAGAACAAAGAGTTAAAAGAAATGAACAAAGCCTCCAAGAAATATGAGACTATGTGAAAAGACCAATCTACATCTGATTGGTGTACCTGAAAGTGACGGGGAGAATGGAACCAAGTTGGAAAACACTCTTCAGGAATTTATCCAGAAGAACTTACTCAACCTAGCAAGGCAGGACAACATTCAAATTCAGGAAATACAGAGAACGCCACAGAGATACTCCTCGAGAAGAGCAACCCCAAGACACATAATCGTCAGATTCACCAAGGTTGAAATGAAGGAAAAAATGTTAAGAGCAGCCAGAGAGAAAGGTTGGGTTACCCACAAAGGGAAGCCCCATCAGACTAACAGCGGGTATTTCAGCAGAAACTATACATAAAGCCAGAAGAGAGTGGGGACCAATATTCAACATTCTTAAAGAAAAGAATTTTCAACCCAGAATTGCATATCCAGCCAAACTAAGCTTTATAAGTGAAGGAGAAACAAAATCCTTTACAGACAAGCAAATGCTGAGAGATTTTGTCACCACCAGGCCTGCCTTACAAGAGCTACTAAAGGAAGCACTAAACATGGAAAGGAACAACCGGTACCAGCCACTGCAAAAACATGCCAAATTGTAAAGACCATTGATGCTAGGAAGAAACTGCATCAACTAATGAGCAAAGTAACCAGCTAACATCATAATGACAAGATCAAATTCATACATAAAAATATTAACCTTAAATGTAAATGGGCTAAATGCCCCAATTAAAAGACACAGACTGGCAAATTGGATAGAGTCAAGACCCATCAGTGTGCTGTATTCAGGAGACCCATGTCATGTGCAGAGACACACATAGGCTCAAAACAAAGGGATGGAGGAAGATCTACCAAGCAAATGGAAAACAAAAGGAAAGCAGGGGTGCAATCCTAGTCTCTAATAAAAGAGACTTGAAACCAACAAACATCAGAAGAGACAAAGAAGGCCATTACATAATGGTAAAGGGATCAATTCAACAAGAAGAGCTAACTATCCTAAATACATATACACCCAATACAGGAGCACCCAGCTTCATAAAGCAAGTCCTTAGAGACCTACAAAGAAACTTAGACTCCCACACAATAAGGGAGACTTTAACACCCCACTGTCAACATTAGACAGATCAACAAGACAGAAAGTTAACAAGGATATCTAGGACTTGAACTCAGCTCTGCACCAAGCAGACCTAATAGACTTCTACAGAACTCTCCACCCCAAATCAGCAGAATATACATTCTTTTCAGCACCACATCGCACTTATTCCAAAATTGACCACGTAGTTGGAGGTAAAGCACTCCTCAACAAATGCAAAAGAATGGAAATTATAACAAACTGTCTCTCAGACCACAGTGCAATCAAATTAGAACTCAGGATTAAGAAACTCACTCAAAACCACACGACTACATGGAAACTGAACAACCTGCTCCTAAATGACTACTGGGTATATAATAAAATGAAGGCAGAAATAAAGATGTTCTTTGAAACAAATGAGAAGAAAGACACAACATACCAGAATCTCTGGGACACATTTAAAGCAGTGTGTAGAGGGAAATTTATAGCACTAAATGCCCACAAGAGAAAGCAGGAAAGATCTAAAATCAAGATTTCAATATCACAATTAAAAGAACTAGAGAGGCAAGAGCAAACACATTCCAAAGCTAGCAGAAAGCAAGAAATAAGTAAGATCAAAGCAGAATAGAAGGAGATAGAGACACAAAAAACCCTTCAAAAAAATTCATGAATCCGGGAGCTGGCTTTTTGAAAAGATCGACAAAATTGATACACTGCTAGCAAGACTAATAAAGAAGAAAAAACAGAAGAATCCAATAAACGCAATAAAAAATGATAAAGGGGATATCACCACAAATCCTACAGAAATAAAAACTACCATCAGAGGATACTATAAACACCTCTATGCAAATAAACTAGAAAATCTAGAAGAAATGGATAAATTCCTGGACACATATACTCTCCCAAGACTAAACCAGGAAGAAGTTGAATCCCTGAAAAGACCAATAACAGGCTCTGAAATTGAGGCAATAATTAATAGCCTACCAACCAAAAGAAGTCCAGAACCAGATGGATTCACATCTGAATTCTACCAGAGGTACAAAGAGAAGTTGGTACCATTCCTTCTGGAACTATACCAATCAATACAAAACGAGGGAATTCTCCCTAACTCATTTTACGAGGCCAGCATCATCCTGATACCAAAGCCTGGCTGAGACACAACAAAAAAAGAGAATTTTAGACCAATATCCCTGATGAACATCGATGCAAAAATCCTCAATAAAATACTGGCAAATCAAATCCAGCAGCACATCAAAAAGCTTATCCACCATGATCAAGTGGGCTCCATCCCTGGGATGCAAGGCTGCTTCAACATATGCAAATAAATAAACATAATCCATCATATAAACAGAACCAAAGACATAAACCACATGATTATCTCAATAGATGCAGAAAAGGCCTTTGACAAAATTCAACAGACCTTCATGCTAAAAATTCTCAATAAATTAGGTATTGATGGGATGGATGTATCTCAAAATAATAAGGGCTATTTATGACAAGCACACAGCCAATATCATACCGAATGGGCAAAAACTGGAAGCATTCCCTTTGAAAACTGGCACAAGACAGGGATGCCCTCTCTCACCACTCCTATTCAACATAGTGTTGGAAGTTCTGGCCAGGGCAATCAGGTAGGAGAAAGAAATAAAGGGTATTCGATTAGGAAACGAGGAAACCAAATTGTCCCTAATTGCAGTTGACATAATTGTATATTTAGAAAACCCCATCATCTCAGCAAAAATCTCCTTAAGCTGATAAGCAACTTCAGCAAAGTCTCAGGACACAAAACCAATGTGCAAAAATCATAAGCATTCCTATACACCAATAACAGACAAACAGAGAGCCAAATCATGAGTGAACTCCCATTCACAACTATTTCAAAAAAAATAAAATACCTAGGAATCCAACTTACAAGGGATGTGAAGGACCTCTTCAAGGAGAATTACAAACCACTGCTCAACAAAATAAAAGAGGACACAAATGGAAGAACATTCCATGCTCATGGAAAGGAAGGATCAATATAATGAAAATGGCCATACTGCCCAAGATAATTTAAAGATTCAATGCCATCCCCATCAAGCTACTAATGAGTTTCTTCACAGAATTGGAAAAAACTACTTTAAAGTTCATATGGAATCAAAAAAGAGCCCGCATTGCCAAGACAATCCTAAGCCAAAAGAACAAAGCTGGAGGCATCACGCTACCTGACATCAAACTATACTACAAGGCTACAGTAACCAAAACAGAATGGTACTGGTACCAAAACAGAGATGTAGACCAATGGAACAGAACAGAGCCCTCAGAAATAATACCACACATCTACAACCATCTGATCTTTGACAAACCTCACAAAAACAAGAAATGGGGAAAGGATTCCCTATTTAATAAATGCTACTGGGAAAACTGGCTAGCCATATGTAGAAAGCTGAACCTGGATCCCTTCCTTACAGCTTATACAAAAATTAATTCAAGATGGATTAAAGACTTAATGTTAG
Organism: Macaca fascicularis; assembly: GCF_037993035.2. Classification (NCBI taxonomy): domain Eukaryota; kingdom Metazoa; phylum Chordata; class Mammalia; order Primates; family Cercopithecidae; genus Macaca; species Macaca fascicularis. Next base: position 138,205,329 of record NC_088381.1, on the reverse strand, counting down.
ACCTAAAACCATAAAAACCCTAGAAGGAAGCCTAGGCAATACCATTCAGGACATAGGCATGGGCAAGGACTTCATGACTAAAACACCAAAAGCAATGGCAACAAAAGCCAAAATTCAGAAATGGGATCTAATTAAACTAAAGAGCTTCTGCACAGCAAAAGAAACTACCATCCAAGTGAACAGGCAACCTACAGAATGGGAGAAAATTTTTGCAATCTACCCATCTGACAAAGGGCTAATATCCAGAATCTACAAAGAACTTAAACAAATTTACAAGAAAAATCAAACAACCCTATCAAAAAGTGGGCAAAGGATATGAACAGACACTTCTCAAAAGAAGACATTTATGCAGCCAACAGAGACATGAAAATATGCTAATCATCACTGGCCATCAGATAAATGCCAATCAAAACCACAATGAGATACCATCTCACACCAGTTAGAATGGTGATCATTAAAAAGTCAGGAAACAACAGGTGCTGGAGAGGATGTGGAGAAATAGGAACACTTTTACATTGTTGGTGGGACTGTAAACTAGTTCAACCATTGTGGAAGACACTGTGGCAATTCCTCAAGGATCTAGAACTAGAAATACCATTTGACCCAGCCATCCCATTACTGGGTATATACCCAAACGATTATAAATCATGCTGCTATAAAGACACATGCACACATATGTTTATTGCGGCACTATTCACAATAGCAAAGACTTGGAACCAACTCAAATGTCCATCAGTGATAGACTGGATTAAGAAAATGTGGCACATATACACCATGGAATACTATGCAGCCATAAAAAAAGGATGAGTTTATGTCCTTTGTAGGGACATGGATGAAGCTGGAAACCATCATTTAGAGCAAACTATCGCAATGACAGAAAACCAAACACTGCATGTTCTCACTCATAGGTGGGAATTGAACAATGAGAACATTTGGACACAGGGTGGGGAACATCACACACCGGTGCCTGACATGGGGTGGGGTGAGGGGGGAAGGATAGCATTAGGGGAAATACCTAAGGTAAATGACGAGTTAATGGGTGCAGCACACCAACATGGCACATGTATATATATGTAACAAACCTGCACATTGTGTACATGTACCCTAGAACTTAAAGTATAATTTTAGAAAAAGGCAAAAAATAAATAAATTTAGTAAGACTTGGTGTCCTTTTTAGACCCAAGCGTCAAAGCCTTGTAACTTAATGTCACAAGTACTTTAAAATCACATACAGAAGGATACATGGATGTAATAACCTCAATTTTAAAAAAATTTAATCTGGTTTTTTCCTAAACAAACCAAAACTGTAATAATAATGATATAGGAATTATTTTAATAAGATGTAAAATCTGTTAGGCCAGTTACCAAAAGGCAAAAGAAAAAACCTTCTGCAATGTACCAAATATCATTTTGTAAGAAAACATTTCCTTTACATCTTTAAGAAAGTATTGTTAGCATCAGGCCACAACAAACAGAACTTGAAGAAAAAAAATATGAGCTGAAAATGAGTTCAAGGAGAGTGTTATTATTTCATGCCTTTTAAAAGGGGAGAGAAAACCAAAAACAGTGAGATGCAGTAAATTGTTGAACTTTGGGTTAAAAAATTAAAATCTCTTATAATTTATTAAGAGTGAATCAATCCCTTTAGAAAATTTTATTGTTCTAATCAATTTTTTAGTGTACAAGTTTTTTTTTACATCAAGCCCAATCTTTAGAAAGACCATTATAATTGCCCTTTACTTATAGGTAACTTGATCATATAAAAGTTTTTTTTTTTTTAAATAAAACCTTTTATTGTGACTTACACAGACCATTAGTGACATGTTTGGACTTTCTGGTTTGTCCTGAACATTCCTCTTTCTTAAACAACCAGCCATTTTATTCTAGGTCTAAATTTACCATACAAGATTCTGTAACTGCCCAAGGGGTCCACTTTATCTGCTGCCTAGACAGAGTCAATTTATCAAGACAGGGCAATTGCAATAAAGAGTAATTCATGCAGAGCTGGCTGTGCAGGAGACCAGAATTTTATTATTACTTAAATCAGTCTCCCTGAAAACTCTGGTATTGGTGTTTTTAAAGATAATTTGGTGGGGTGGGGTGTCGGGAGCAGTGAATTGGGAGTGCTGATTGTTTGGCTTGGGTATGAAATCGTAGGGAGTCCAGGCGGTTCTTATCTGCTGAGTCAGTTCCTGGGTGGGAGCCACAGAACTGGTTGGCATGTCCAGGTGGGGCCATCTGTTTGTTAAAAATGCAAAACCCTGAAAAGACATCTCAAAAGGATGATCTTAGGTTCACAATAGTTACATTACCTTCAGAGTAACTGGGGAAGTTGCAAATCTTATGACCTGTGGAGTAATGGCAGGTAATATTTAGAATTCCAGCCCCTCTCATCTTGACTTGGCAGCTGGTGGCCTTTCATTTGTTTTACAAGAACAGTTTAGCCTTTTAGGGAGGACTATTATATAAACTATACACTAAATCCCTTCCCAAAGCTAGTTTGGCCTATGCCCAGGAATAAACAAGGACAGTTTAGAGGTTAGAAGCAAGATGGGATCAGTTAGGTCTGATATCTTTCACTGTCATAATTTTCTCAGTTATGATTTTTACAAAGGTGGCTTCAATCCTTTCTCATGTAAAATTATTTCTCTTTAAGCTTTCTTACAAAAAAAATACCTCTTTATCTCTATACCTTTCTTTACATTTCTCCTATTTCCTGGTTCCTTTACCTTGTTTTATACATAACTTTTAAATAAGCTTTTAATTAGACAAAAATTGTTCACCTTTTTAAAAAGGACACTTTTTTTTAGAAAGAACGTTTTCCTACAATATATTTTTATTGGAAAATACCCAAATAATGAAATATCTATCATTTAATTTAATTTTAGATTCTAAATCATGACATTTGTCTACAAGTATTTATCTCATTATATTTACCTAATTATTTAATTTTATTCATTTACCTAGATTATTTATGAAAACTATGATACTCATCATTTAAAGTTATGAAACTTGCCATTACAAAATTCTAACTGAGGCAGTGAAAAATATATGAACTAACTGACTCTATCTTGCTTCTAACCTCCAAGCTGGTCCTTATTCATTCCTGGACTTTGGGAGGAACTTAGTTTATAGTTTAGCTTTGAAACAATGGTGGTAACAGTCCTTTCCCAAAACAAATCTCCTTACTGCCTGTGGACTATACTGCCTATAGCCACAAGATTAGAAGTTAATATTAGTTTTACTAAATAATTCAAGATATAGTTATTTTCATTAAGTCAATATCAATGTCTTATTTATTAAAGATCACACAAGCAAAGATTAATCTGTATTAGGCTAGGTTTATAGTTTTGTAACCCCTGTGCCAAATTCTGACACCTTATAGTATTTGGCAGGGATAAGTATGAAACTGCTTGATTAATAAATGCAAATAAAAATGTATGCTGATAATTCTTAAGACATTCCTAATACTACTTTACCAATAATTTTAAAGCTAACTTATTTATTAATGATTTTATTTAAATCACATAAACTTGAAAAAGCATTTGACTAGTCTTTCCTTTTTCTGATAAAGTATTTAAGTGCTTTTATTTTTATTTAACCAATTAATTAGAGCTCTCATATATTTTCAGTTGTGAAATATTGTGTACACAACACATAAATACATAGATGTATTAGGCATGCTGATAGAAGTACATCTTATAGATTAATAAAGACCTTTTTCCCTCCATCTTAGACTTTCAGATTCTTGATAACCTGTTTCACAACTCAAGGCAGTTGTCAGATAAAAAGTCTTAAATTTGCATATTAAAGGAAACAACTCAGGTGAAAATCAAATAGCAAAATTTACATCATAAGGTACAGAGAGAAAAATTCTGGTGGTGCTAGAGGGAGATTAAAGATGAATGCCAAATCAAACATAAAATTATAGAAATCTATAATAGGATTGTATAAGGAGACCAATTTTATTTAGATAGGAACTATCTATTTTTTAACCAGATCTCTGAGCTCTGGGCAGAGGAATTATTTTGAGGTTAGACCATGTGATGCTTTTACAGCACACTTAAAAAAGTTTTTTTAACAAAGACATTTCAAAGTGTCTAAATTAGACCCTTCCTTAAAAACCCCAGAGTAGCCTCTGTTGCAATAGCTATTAATGAAGAAAACAAAATTCATTCAACTGAGAGGAAAAAAACTTTTGCTCAAAAATAAGACAGGGTCTTAGGAGGACAAAAAAAAAAAAAAACCCATGAAGGCCTTTTAAATACAAACACACACACACACACACACACACACACACTAGCTTTTAATTAAGATGACTTGTAACCATTGAGCTCCTTTAAAAAAATCTTTTAAAATTTCATTACTATATTCCAGCTAGGACAAACTGCTGCTATTTCAGCAGTACCAAGTACCAAACCAGAAAGGGTTTGATTTAGGAACCAAACCCAGGCTATCGTGGTGGAAAAAAAGAGAAGGCAGAACCTTAGCTATCAAACTGCAGTATGGGGTAATATCCATTTCAGTTTGTCCTGGCTAGCAAAAAGGTGGCCTCATTATGTAAATAAAGCCTCTTTAGTAGTCAAAATAAAAAACCTTTCCTCTTTTTGTTTTCCTCGGTTGGCCATTTTTCTCCTCCACCATACCACCTTTTTGTGTGTGTATGGGAATTTAGCCACTTCAGAGGCCTTCTTCCCTATAATTTGGAATCTCCTTTGGATTTGACAAAGTCAGATAGAGTTGATCAAACCCAATGGGAAAAAAGACCAAAACAACAAAAAAACAGTTAAGCAAAACAAACAATGGTACAACTTAGAAGATCACTGAGTGCTCTAATGGTAAGGAGAAATTGAGACTAGCTGGTTGTTAGTCTTAAATTTAACCAAGACAAACCCTAATTCAGGTACTTACCTAGGGATGGGTCTCAGGCTGTAGACTGCTCTCTACCATCCTAGAAGCAGGGAAAAAACCTCATCTTCCCTGTCAGAAGGGAGCTCAAAGTCCATAAAGGAATTATCTGCCTTCCATCATCATGGAAACAGGAAATCTTGCCTTCCTTGTTGGAAGCAAGTAAAACTCCAAAAAAAGAGGAGTTGTATTAGTGATTTGGGGACCCAAGATTTATTTTCCTTTCACATGCTTTATTGGCAATAAAATCATTACAGATTCTGGACTGAATAAAATATTAGGACAACATTAGTCTGGCAGATCAGGAGGTTTCTATCACGGACAAATTCCAGCACAGAAGAGATGGCAAGGATTAATTAATGTGACAGCTATTAACTGAGCGATTACAATGAGCCAAGCAACAGTCTCTCATTTGGAATACAGCAATATTAAGAACAGAAAAAGATCCCTGACTTCATGGGCCTTATATTCTCATAGACAGATATAGACATTAAGCAATAAATATGTAAGTAAGTAAATTCTATGGTATATTAGAAAGTGATAAGTGTTACAACAAAAACTAAAGAAAGATGATGAAATATGAGAGTTTGTAGGGGGAGGGAACGCAGGTTACAATTTTAAATAGGGTGCTCAGGGTAGGCCTCATTGAGAGGGTGGTATTTTAGCAAGCACCTGAAGAAAGTAAGCGAGGTAGCCATGTACAAAGCTGGGGCAAGTGGGCTCCAGGCAGAGGAAACAATCAGTGCAAAGGGCCTGAAATGGGAGTGTAACTGAAGGAACGTACCAGGCAAGTAGGACTGAAAGCAAATGAGTCAGGGAGAGAGATGAAGTGAGGTAGAGGGAGGAGGGGGGCACAGATGATAGGTTTTGTTGGCCATTTTAAGTCTTTTGACTTTTCTCTGAAGGGAATGGTGAGCTATTTACTGGGGAGTTTTGAGCAGAAGAATGATATAATCTGACTTACATCATACAAGTATCTCTTCGGCTCTGCCAAGTTGAGGCATGCATTTGACTTGAACCAAAGCTCCCCTTCAGATGATCTTACATTTCACATCTAGAAAAGGAAATGAACAAATGAAATATGGAGATGTGTCACAAGCAGCAAAAGAAGGAAAGTTTAAAACCAGCTAGGGGCTGCTCTGCCTATGGAGTAACCATTCTTTATTCCTTTACTTTTCTAACAAATTTGCTTTCACTAAAAACAAACAAACAAACAAACAAACGGCTAGCGAGTCAGCTATGGAGAGGTTTGTTTTGAACAATCCCATGCAGAAATTCCAGAAATGTTTCCCAACGTGTAATAAGCTTTTGTGCAGTGATTGTCCATTTTTGTGCCCTAGAAAGTGTACCTACTTCAAGAGAGCCACTCCAAGGATGTTAAACAGGCCCCACTTGGCAGAGTATAGGCTCCTCTAGTGGGCAACACAGAGCCAGAGGCCTTAACACCTCAGTTCACCTTTTTTTTTTTGGCTAATTCCAGCTGCTTTTTTTCCTAAACAGGAAAGAAACTACTTTCCAACAAGCAAAATATACCTCAAAACTCATTCACAGTACCAACTTGATCAAGGCACTGGCACAGAACACTTTTATTAAAATAATCTATATCATCATTCACTCAAAGGACATTTATCAAACACTTGCCATGTGCTAGGGACTTTTCTAGATGCTGGGGATTCAAAGAGGAAGATTCCTTCCTGTCTTCATATTGCTTATACTTTAGTCAAAGCACCAATTTATACATTAAAAGTGTTTATAGACTATAAGTGCTTTTCTAGATATAGGAGTCAAAGGCTCTGAGGAGAGAGTAATTTACATTGTCTGAAGAATGGGGAAAAACGTCATGAACCGGATTTCACTACAGCTGCATTTTGAAGTTGTGGAAATTTTCGTATACTCAGGAAATGTTGTCTTCTCTAGGATGGAATATGAAGTTAATGGGGGAACAGTGGCAGAAAGGCAGATCAACGTCATATAACAAAGGGTCTTAAATTCCTTGCTAAGAAAATTAGAGTGAACACTTTCAGGCAAAAGCAGAAGAATCCCATAATTATTTATATTTCTTAGGTAACTTTCAGCAGTGTCAAAGGTAGACTTGAGAATCACAATGAAGTTTCTTTCTTTTTTCTCTGTTTTGACCCTGTAAATCATGGGCATAGAGATTAGGAGTCTCTCCTCTGGAGACTCAATGGGGGGATACCCTAATAGGTGGAAAGACAAGGGATTAAAATAGATATCTTTCAGTGGCAATAGAGGAGCTGGGACAGATGAAAAGATTTCAGGGATACAGTGTGTGGAAATATGTCACTTGCACTCTATATGATTGTCACCCCAAATCATAGGTGAGGCTCTGACTCCCCCTGGAAAATGGCATGTGTCTGGGCTGTTTCCTAACCTAACACTGTAGACACACGTTCATTCGGATGCCCATTAGATTACTAGATTCTTTAAGGCAGAGCTCATACCTTTTCATCTCAGTATTCCTAAAGCCTTCTAACGATAGGGCACAAGGTGGGCTGTATGTTCGTTGAATGAGTGGAAAATAGGCATTCCTAGACGAAGATGACAAGCTGTCTCTAAGTGTAAGCATTCATTGTTGTTGTTTTGTTTTTTTCTTTCTTTCTTTTTTTTTTTTTTTTTTTTCCGAGGTGGAGTCTCGCTCTGTCGCCCAGGTTGGACTGCAGTGGCCTGACCTCAACTCACTGCAACCTCCGCCTCCTGAGGCTGTGCCTCAGCCTCCCAAAGGGCTGAGATTACAGGCGTGCACCACCACACCCGGCTAATTTTTGTATTTTTAGTAGAGACGGAGTTTCGCCATGTTGCCAGTCTGGTCTCGAACTCCTGACCTCAGGTAATCCACCCACCTAGGTCTCCCAGAGTGTTAGGACTTCAGACGTGAACCACAGTGCCCGGGTTTAGTGTAAGCATTTGCATTAATGGTTCAATGATAGCAAGACAGTATGTTTTTTGATCAGGGTTCAACCTAACCTTTCCTTGCATTTTTATAAACAGCTTTTATTAATTTGCCAAACTTCCCATCTGACAAATAGCCATAGAGGCTAGAGTACTAACTTCAAAGTACCTTTTTTCCTTAGCTGATTTTATCGAGTGGTTCTGTGCCATGGAGTGTTCTGAGACGACGTTAGAAAAGGAGAAGGACCGGTTTCCATATCAATTGGATGGTGACAGGGAACCTGATTCAAGTCCCTAAATCTCAACTACACGCGGGCGTTCCGGAATGAAAACGCTGACGTTCCAATTTCCGGCTGGACCCGCAATATGTTACCGTGGATCGATTGCTTTTGCCTGGCAGATACTCCTCAGGAGAGGCCCGGTCACCCATTGGCCCAGGAAGGTGGCGGGTCCGTGACGTCCTCATCTTGGCAGGTGCTTGGGCCGCTGAGATTCCGGAGGCCGCGCTGGGTCTGCCTGGCAGGTGTCCAGTCAGCCAGAGATGTAATCACTTTTGCACCCCAGGCAGTGCGCTAGACCACGATCCTGTGCTACGGAGGCGCATGATGATGTGGAGTTGAAGAGGCGGCAGCCAGGAGGCTTGTTGAAGTGTGGGGCGGGGATTTGGAAGTGATGGGGCCACCTGCTGGGCAGTCTGGAGATTGCAGGGAATCTCTTCCAAGTGAGACCAGGACAGGGACCCTGCCTCGAGGGACGCAGAGTTTTTAGACAGTTCTTTTTATTGTCAAGGGTGAGAGACTGGCAGGAGACAACAACATTAACTGACCTCGGGTCAGATTTTAACCTCAGTCTTGATGATTACAAAACCTGCATTTTTCTTATTACAGTAGGACGCTTCCCAGGATCACTGGGACTAAATGTGGTTCTTTAACTGTACCATTTTGGGCATCTTCCACGGGTCAGTTTCCTGGTCTGTGAAATGGGTGTATTCGTACTTCACATCGTTGTAGAGATGTATAAAGTGCTTAGCCAAATGTCTGCCAAATGGTGGGGGCTCCCAAAGTGATAGCTGTGTTGTCATTTGTTTCTACAACTCTTTTGTACGTACCTTTAGTATATTACTGTTGGCATGATCTTAGATGTTTCTTGTATAATTGTGTCCCCTTCTACCCTGAAAGCCCTGAGGTAAGCGACCTTGTCCCATTGTTAAAGGGAATGTAGGTTGACTTAGGTATAACAATGGAAAGATTAAACCTTGGAATTTGTCAAACCCAAGTTGAAATACAAACAATTCCTTTTATGTGCTTTTTTTTCCCCCAAATGTGCAAGTTGTTTGCTTTTGCAACCCTCAGTCTTGTCCATTTGGATAAAGCTTTGAAACAGGAGCTAGGCCTTCCAGTGTGAGTTAAGTCCAGTTGTACTTACAAGGCCACTTCATTTACACACAACGTAAGTATTACTTTTGGAAGGGTTATGAGTCTTATCTTGGTAGCCTGCCAAATATGCTAATTAACTTGTTGGCACAAATGGAGCCAGAAAGACCGAAAACATTAGATTCAATGCTCTTTATTCCAACAAAACTATTTCCTAGAATGAACTCAGGTAATAGGTCTTTTCCCATATAGGAATCTTGTGTAAAAACAGCATATTATCACATAAATGCCATAATTACTATAACATCTTCAAGGTGGATTATTTTCTTTAGTAAATATTAGTAATCTTTGTGCAACAACATACTGAAGAAGACTTTAAAGTACCAGATATAAATGCCCATCAATGGAAGACTGGATAAAGAAAATGTGGTACATATACACCATGGAATACTATGCAGCCATAAAAAAAGAATGAGATCATGTCCTTTGCAGGAAAATGGAGCGGAGGCCATTATCCTCAGCAAACTGACACAGGAAAACCAGTACCACCTGTTCTCACTTGTAAGTGGGAGCTAAATGATGAGAACACCTGAACACGAAGGGAACAACAGACACTGGGGCCTACCTGAGAGTGGAGGGTGGGAGGAGGGAGAGGATCAGAAAAAATACTGTAGGGTACTAGGCGTAGTACCCGGATGATGAAACAGTCTGTGCAACAAACCCCCGTGACACAAGTTTACCTATTTAACAAACCTGTACATGTACCCCTGAACCTAAAATAAAAGTATTTTAAAAATAGAGCACCAGGTATATGCTAACAATCTCCTTTTCTTCTCAATAAACCTTTTGAAAAATACTGAATTTTCTGCTTCAGCTTCTTCCCTACCTATTCCCAAAATTCCTCTATCACCAGTGATCCACTATTTTCACATCTAATACTTTCTCATCTTTGTCTACCCTGACTGTTTTGCAGTATATGTTCCTTATGCACATTCTGCTTTTTAAAAACTACTGTGTTACATAAAACCGTTATGCTTAGCCTTCTCGTAGCACGGTGCTGGGTTCCCAGATGGAGCTTCTCTGGGAGGTAAAATCTGGAGACTTAGTTCCACGTGAACAGGTGAAAGGTTTTTTTTAAAAAAATTTTTATTGTATTTTATTTTATATTTTTACCTAGCCTCAGAAGTAATCAGGTTCATGTCTCTTGCACTCTGGTAGTTACAAACAACCACTAAGGCCAGCTAAGCCCAGGTTCAAGGGTAGGGTAATTGAGATTCCACCTCTTGGTGGCAGAATAGCAAGGTTACATAGCATTAAAAAATGTAGAATGGAAGCTATCTCTGGAAAATACTATCTGCCATACACACACACACATACACATGTATGTACATTTATGTATATATATTTGTGTGTGTATTTACATACAGATAGTTTTTCTTTCTAAAGAACAACAATGTTAGTAAGTTAGTCTGAACTTTATATCTCTGCTGTTTTGTAGGAATCAAAGTTTTGCCTTTATCAGTGCTACTTCCTTTTCTCCCCATTATTTTTTGTGGTAGCCCACATAGCTACTATATACAAAAACATGAAGTAACCACTTTGTGGGCAAATTGCCATTTTATTTATTTGTTTTTTTTGAAATGGAGTCTCACTCTGTCGTCCAGGCTGGAGTGCAGTGGTGCGATCTCAGCTCACTGCAACCTCTGCCTCCCAGGCGCAAGCAATTCTCATGCCTCAGCCTCCTAAGTAGCGGGAACGACAGACGTGTGCCACCATACCCGTCTATTTTTTTTGTTTTTAGCGGAGATGGGGTTTCATCATATTGGCCAGGCTGATCTCAAACTCCTAACCTCAAGTGAACCCCCTGCTTTGGCTTCCCAAAGTGCTGGGATTACAGGCGTGAGCCACCGTGCTTGGCCCATTTGCCACTTTAAATACTTGGATGAGCAGCTAGGCTCATGTCTTTAACCTACTAAGTGAACCTGTGTAGAGAGGAAAGTGATCTGGCTTCCCTCAATCATTAAGTAAAAGATGAAGAACAGGGTGCCTTCTTTCTCTATAATTTGGGTGATACATGTAATCTCAATTTACTGGGATTTCCTTGGAGTCCATTAGCAGGTTGCCAGTCCTTTTTAACATGCCCTGTTTTCGGAATTCCAACTAGGAAATTTTCCACCACGCGTATGTTGCTTTTCACCATTGGATAAACATTGCTTGAAATTATATTGATGGGCAGGTGCAATGTTGAATGTAACAAGGGTTTTGATATTGCTATGGTAGTCTCCTAATGTGGGCCTTACGGCCAGCAAAAGAAGGTGCTTCATATTCAAGTTAACTTTGGTTTGCTATAATGTAGTTAGGTTAAGAGAAAGTTTCAGCAGAAAAGTGAAATTGCTAACTGTGTCCACCTCCAAGCTAATCCTACTTTCCATGGACAGTTACACCCCTAGACACGCATATGTACCTCAGTATCTTCTCAGCCCACAGTGCTTCCCAAATTTCATGCCCACCTTTCTATTTTTTGCAATATCTGTGTACCACCCTACTATCTGTATTAGATTTATATTGTGCTAACAAGCTCTCACAAACTTAGTGGCTAAAACAACACAAATGTATTATTTTACGATTCTTGAAATCAGACATCTGACACAGGTGTCACTGGGCCAAAATGAAGGTATTGGCAGGGCCGCAACCCTTCCTGGAGAATCAAAGATAAAATTTATTTCTTTGCCATTTCCAGCTTCTGGAGGCTGCCCTCATTCCTTGTTTGCATTTCTCTTCTATCTTCAAGGGCAGCAATGGCAAATTGAATCCATCTCACATCGCATCACTCTGACCTCCACTTCTGCCTCCGTTTTTCACCTTTAAGGACCCTTATGATTACACTGGGACCCCCAGGATAATCCAGGATAATCTTCCTATCTTAAAGTCAGCCATCAGCAACCTTAATTCCATCTTCAACCTTAATCCCTTCCTGCCATGTAAAATAACATATTTAGTGTCCAGGGATTATAAGGTAGGCATCTGCCTACAACAAGAAGATTTTATTATTATATACATCTTATATAATAAGATAATCTTATTATACAAAGATTTTATTATTTTAGTGTGTTGAGATATGTGTGTGTGTGTGTATATATATATATCTCTAAAGTACTCGAATAGCAATTATAAAGCCATCTACAAGTTACCACTTAACCCTTAGGTTTTTTTCAACCTTCATAATATCGAAGCACTGCTGTATTAGTCTGTTTTCATGCTGCTGATAAAGACATACCTGAAACTAGGAACAAAAAGAGGTTCAATTGGACTTACAGTTCCACATGACTGGGGAGGCCTCAGAATCATGGTGAGAGGTGAAAGACACTTCTCTCATGGCAGCAGCAAGAGAAAATGAGGAGGAAGCAAAAGTGCAAACCCCTGATAAACCCATCAGATCTCGTGAGACTTAATCACTATCATGAAAAGAGCATGGGAAAGACTGGACCCCATGATTCAATTACCTCACCCTGGATCCCTCCCACAACTCATGGGAATTCTGGAAGATACAATCCAAGCTGAGATTTAAATGGGGACATAGCTAAACCATATCGACTATGAACCAATGAGACCTTAAGTAGAATTCTCTACCTATCAGATGGGCAAAGATGAAAACATTTGACAATGTTTACACATGATTTTGACATGTGTAAAGATGACAACATTTGACAATGTTTACACGTTAAACATTTACACATGATTAATGAAAATGTGTAGAAATATGCACATTCACTGTTGTGATGTGCGTATTAATTAATTTGATGTAAATTTGAAAAGTGTACCAAAAATTTAAAATAGCTATCCTTTTTGGCCTAACATTTCCACCTCTGCAAAGTAAATATTGAGATGTTCTTTACAAGATTGTTTGTAATTTTGAAGAAAAGAAAAAAGAGATAGTATCTCTCTATATATGAAAATATAGATATATCATAATTTATATATACCATATATGCCTGGCACATATCTATCTCTGATATATGTATATAGAGGTATATATAAATTATGATCTATGTATATGTTAAAATAATACCTATCCTTTTAAAAATGTATGGGTAGAGGACTTCTAGTTTTGTCCAAGGTGGAGTGTCCCCATTTGTCCCCGGTATCCCCCTTTACAACTAAAAAACCCTGGAATTAACAAACAAATATAGGAAGACTCTGAAAGATGGAAAAAAGATGACAGACTACCTAGGGACTTCATAAAACTTTATTAAGAACTGAGATGAAGTTATCACCTAGCTTTTGAATAATGGATATTTCTCTCAATTCTTGTTGCATGAAGACATTTTGGTAAACAGCAAAGAGTCTTTTCCAAACAAAAAAAATCCTTAGGGATAAATGGCAAATTCAAATCATCCCAGACCTCTACACATTTACTTCTTACTTTTTGGTGTGGATGCACTTGTGGGATGTGCATCGTAGGATGGCAGAAAACCAGAGGTCGTCCCTGGGAAGCCCAGGCTTCTAAAGAAACATTCTTGTTATAAAACTGTATCTGTGTAAGTGAGTGAGAAATATAGCCATCATTTTAATTAACACATCTCTAGTTCTGCCTGGAAAGCATTTAAAGAAGTCGGTAGGACACTTGGCTCCTGTAGCAGTTGCTGAGCAAATCCTTTGAAAAGCAGTGGAATTTGAATAGCTCAGAGGATGACAGAGAAGGAACGTAAGGATTTTGGAAAAGAAAGATGTGAGGAATCCATCATGATCCTTTTTAGCAGGGCATGCCAGGGCAAGGAAAGGAGGTCTCAGTGGACTCTCTGTCTTCCTGGATCATTTTGCTCACTTGTATCATCTAATTAGTTTTTGAAACTGCAACGATTCACTCTGGAATGACTCTGGGAGTCAAGGAGAGTGTGTCCACCTGTGTCAAATGCTTCTGAGACGTTACGTGAGAATAGGATACAGAACCGATCATTGAGTTTAGCAACATGGAGGTCATCAGGAAACTTTACTGAGGAAGAATAGGCATGAAGCCTCGTTGGAGTGGATTGAAGAAAGAATGTAAAGTAAGGAAGTGAAAACAGTGGATGTGGGAAACTTCTGAGAAATATTTTGCAGTTAAGGGGGACAGAGAAGTAGAGTGGTATCCAGAGAGAGAAGACTAAGTTGGTTAGGGTCATTGATATGGTTTGGATTTGTGTCCCTACCCAAATCTTATGTTCAACAGTTAATCCCCAACATTAATTATAATATTGGATGTGGGGCCCAGTGGGAGGTGACTAGATCATGGGAGTGGATTTCTCATGTATAGTTTAGCACCATCCGCCTTGGTACTGTCTTCGAGATAGTGAGTGAGTTCTCATGAGATCTGATTATTTAAAAGTATGTAGCACCTCCCGCCTTGCTCTCTTGCTTTTGCTCCTGCCGTGTGAGACATCTGGTCACCCTTTGCCTTCTGCCATGATTGGAAGTTCCCTGAGGCCTCCCCAGAAGCAGAAGCCGCTACACTTCCTGTGCAGCCTGCAGAACCTTAAGCCAATTAAACGTCTTTTGTTTGTAAATTACCCAGTCTCAGGTATTTCTTTATCGCAATGTGAGAATGGACGAATACAGTCATATTATGGAGAACTTTTTTTACATTGGCAAAGGGTAACCCTGAAGATTTCAGAATCAGAAAAATTGTTATAGGTGTAGGTTTGGGCTGGCAGCGATGGCCCACGTCTGTAACCCCAGCACTTTGGGAGGCCAAGGCAGGGGGATTGCTTGAGCTCAGGAGTTTGAGGCCAGCCTCGGCAATGTGGTGAGACCCCATCTCTATTTATAAAAAAATTTTTAAATAGGAGGAGAAGGCTTGGAAATGGGAATGTGGCAGGGATAACTTGAAGGAAAAGGTGATGTTGAGAGACTGGTGGAACAGATGCAGCAGTAGTCCAGGAATAAAGGGGTAAGAATATGAGCCTGGGTGGCAGCCCCCAGCATGGAAATTAACAAACAGAAATAAGGGCCATTATAGAAAATGGTGATACTTGCTGAAAAACTTTGAGCAGCGTGCTCTAATCACTTGCTCAGAGATGAAAATGTCAGGCTGAAAGGGAGAAAGGAAGAGGTTAAAGCATATATTTTACATAAAAAGAAATTAAGTGTACACATACATGTAGCCAGGCACAGTGGCTCACACCTGTAATCCCAGCACAGGGCTAAGGTGGACAGATCACTTGAGCCTAGGGGTTTGTGACAAGCCTGGGCGACATAATGAAACCTCATCCCTACAAAAAATACAGTGAGCCAGGCATGGTGGTGCGCTACTTGGGAGGCTGAAGAGGAAGGATCGCTAGAGCCTGGGGAAGTTGAGGCTGCAGTGAGCTATGATCACACCACTGCACTCCAGCCTGGGCGACACAGGAAGATTCT
This sequence comes from Macaca fascicularis, assembly GCF_037993035.2. Classification (NCBI taxonomy): domain Eukaryota; kingdom Metazoa; phylum Chordata; class Mammalia; order Primates; family Cercopithecidae; genus Macaca; species Macaca fascicularis. Next base: position 138,189,745 of record NC_088381.1, on the reverse strand, counting down.
GTCTCAAAAGAGTTAATGAAAGCATACACATAAACTTACATGTATGTGTGTGTGTGTACATATGTGTGTATGTGTGTTCAGAGCACACTTGTTGCTGAGAAGCTGAGAACATCCCTGTTAGGGGTCCTGGATAAGATTGTCTGAACACTTTGCTTCTTGGTCTTCAACAGCTCCCATTGCAAAGGGCAGGACTTAAGGATTTCCCCATTTGTGTCTCCTTACAGAGACCCCAAAGGGCAGGACCCTTGTACACGTAATCGAAAGTTGCCCTTTACTCTGGTGAATGTCAGCTTAAACTGCTGGGCTCTTGGGCCTTTGCTCTGCAGTTCTACTCTATGGTCATCTTGAATTCGTCAGCTTTCACATTCTCCCCTACACATCTCTGGTCCTCAGCCTACTAACTCTCCTGACATTCCTTCATGTTGGTGCTGGCTCGCTCTCTGCCTCCAAAGCTATTTAGAGTTCAGGCACCTGCCCTCCTTGTTTCTCCCACCCAGAGATGCTCACTTCTGAATTAGCTCTGTTCGTAAGGAAGCACTATTTAGCCCTTTTGGAAAGGGAGCTGCTCAGGCTCTGGCAGTACAGCACTTTAATGTTTCACGTTTCCCACCTTCTGCTCCTCCTGGGTGCACAGATGCTTCCTTAAAGGGATGGGGAGGCTGAGTGAAGGCACGCGCAAGGACAGACTCACATGGCATTGGGCACACTGCCATTGCCACTCAGGCATCATGGTTAACTCCAACACAGGATGTCTAGTTCCTCCATTGCTTATGGAGACCTGCTTTCCCTCCCTCTATCTTGGCTACTCTCACCATCAGGTAGGAATGAATATATTTTAACTCTAAGTGTAAACCCCAATAGTTATTTCCCAGAGCCCTCTGAGCTGCACATAAAACCCAGAATGTGGCGAGGCCTATGTTGTGTAGAATCATCTGTTCAAGGACAACTAAAAGAAACGTTGTCAGGAAGCCTCCTCTCACCTGTCACTCGTCTACTACCTTGGGCAAGTTATTTAACCATTCCAGGTCTCATGTCCCTCACCCGGTGAGGATGAAGTGAATAAATATAGATGAAGCATTCAGAACAACGCCTGGCATTTTGGCTCTGTTCCAAATAAGGAGGGGGTATAATCACACGTGTATACGGCACATCAAATGTTTACATACATGCACAGCTGCTTCGATTGACAGAGATCCACTTGGCCAGAGTCTTACAGAAGTGAAACTGGAGTTGAGGTGAAAATGTTTCCAGATGCTGCCACTCCTTTCTTATTTGGTTTTTTGTTGCTGTTTGTTTGTTTCCTGGATGCCCTGGGTATGAGTGCTGCCTATAGGAAGATTCTGCACTCCTCTTAGCCAGGAGAAAGAAGGCAAGTGACACTAGGGCAGGAAAGCTTGCTGAGGAGGAGAGGTAGGGAAAATGTGAATGCTAACAGCCTAGGACTGCTGTTGGAGATCCCCCTCTCACATTGGACATCATCTGCAAGGTCGCTTTCTGTGCATGAACACCATGTGGTCGGAGTAATGGGGACTTTAAAAGGCAGGCTGATGGCCGGGCTCACGCCTGTAATCCCAGCACTTTGGGAGGCCGAGGCAGGCGGATCGCGAGGTCAGGAGATTGAGACCATCCTGGCTAATATGGTGAAACCCTGTCTCCACTAAAAATATGAAAATTAGCCAGGTGTGGTGGCGGGTGCCTGTAGTTCCAGCTACTCCGGAGGCTGAGGCAGGGGAACTGCTTGAACCCAGGAGGTGGAGGTTACAGTGAGCCGAGATGGTGCCACTGCACTCCAGCCTGGCGACAGAGCAAGAGTCTGTCTCAAAAAAACAGAAATCAAAAAACAAAAATCAAGGCAGGTGGACATCTATGGCAGACAGTGAGAGAGCTCTGTGAGAAAAGGACTGAACAAGGGGCATCATATGTATCCAAGGAAACAATGCCAAATAGCCCCAGCTGGGGCTTAACAAGAGGAAGCTGGCTGGACCCAGAGCTCTGGGGAGAATGGGGAAGTGTTTATAAAGTACAGGTATTCAGCTCTCTCTTTGTTTATGAACTCTCAGAAATGAAGAAACTTGGAACTCTGTGTGTGTGTGTGTGTGTGTGTGTGTGTGTGTGTGTGTGTGACAGAGAGAGGAAATATGAATGAACAAGTTGGGGTGACCTTTAAAACATGGCTAAGACTGATTTAAACCACCATTCCTGAACTGCAGAAATTCCAAATCCCTCCCTAAGATTTCTGTGAATTTCTAGATGGGCCCATGTCCGCTAGGATCCCCCATTGACTCCACATTCCAATTCCACTGAGTGCATTCCATTTACAGATAATTTCCACACCCTGTTTACCAGCCTGCTGAAGTTAGAATCTAGTTTTGCCTCTTACCTGCTGTGTGACCTTGGACAAATCACTTAACCTCTCTGCTTCTGGTGCCTCACTCACAAAATGGTGAAAATACAATTGCTTACCTTATCAGTTTGCATTGAGTATTATTAAATAAGATAGTTACTATAAAGCATTTAAACATGTTAGTGTGTGTATGGAGCTTAGAATTCCACTTGGCACATAATCAACATTTTTACATTATTATTATTATTATGCTGAGGTGATTATTATGCATTAAAACAGACGTTGAACTCAGTCTCTTTTCTTTCCACTCAAAACAGCCCTCTCCAAAGGGTCTGTGTGTGTTTATGTGTGTGTGTTTATGTGTGTGTGTTTGTGTGTGTTTTTATGTGTGTGTGTTTATGTGTGTGTTTGAGTGTGTGTTTGTGTGTTTATGTGTGTGTGTTTATGTGTTTATGTGTGTTTATGTGTGTGTGTTTATGTGTGTTTATGTGTGTGTGTTTGAGTGTGTGTTTGTGTGTGTTTATGTGTGTGTGTTTATGTGTGTTTATGTGTGTGTTTGTGTGTGTATGTGTTTATGTGTGTGTTTGTGTGTGTTTTTTGTGTGTGTTTATGTGTGTGTGTTTGTGTGTGTATGTGTTTATGTGTGTGTGTTTGTGTGTGTTTTTTGTGTGTGTTTATGTGTGTGTGTGCAGAAGACTTTATTAAATACTAGAGTGATGAAGATGTTTTCATTTAATTTGTGCCAACAGTGTGTAATTTCAGGGTATATATTTAATGATTGTGTTCCTAAAAGTTCCTCAGACATTTCTAGTTTAAACTCACCCTTTTCTCATTCCTCCTGCTTTCCACATGGCTAATCTTTGTGAATGCAAAGTAATTGAGCTACCTGTTACTCCACCTTTAGCTCTACTGACTCATGTTCTCAGGGTCTCATCTTCCACCCCCAATCTGTTTATCAAGAATTGCCTTAAGCATAGGTATTTCCTTTGTTCGTATACACAGTAGATACAGTTCCCAGTGGTTCTCATGAATTCTTTAATATCAAAGTATGTTCAAAGCAATCTGATTAATTATTTTATCATTTGAACTTTTACTCCGGCTGCAGTTTTTCTATAAATCCACATTTTCACACTTTAGGCTGCAAAAGTAATACAAGAGACCATGAGCCCCTAGAGAGCAGAGATCAAATCACTTTCATTGTTATACTCACAGCAGTACCCAGTTGGTGGCTCAAAAATTGATATACATTTGTATTTCATTGTCTATATATATATATATATATATATATATTTTTTTTTTTTTTTTTTTTTTTGAGATGGAGTCTCGCTCTGTCACCAGGCTGGAGTGCAGTGGCGCAATCTTGGCTCACTGCAACCTCTCCCTCCCGGGTTCAAGCGATTCCCCTGCCTCTGCCGCCCAAGTAGCTGGGACTACAGGTGCCTGCCACCATGCCTGGCTAATTCTTTGTATTTTAGTAGAGACGGGATCTCACCATGTTTGCCAGGATGGTCTTGATCTTCTGACCTCGTGATCTGCCCACCTCAGCCTCCCAAAGTGCTGGGATTACAGGCCTGACTCACGGTGCCTGGCCATCTATATCTTTTCAGAAGGAATGAAATACCTTTTTCTGGGAGAAGGCTTCAAGCCTGGTGTTCATTTGCAATTAGTAGATACACAGGTGCGGGATTTCTTCACTATCAGGTCAGTAAAGTAAATGATTCCTTTTGGGCTCAACTAGATAGAGGCCCAAATGATATCTGTTCCACCATATAATCCCAGGAACTTTTGATCATCACAAGGAATTCTCATTCTTTTCACTCCACAGGATTTGGTTTATAACTTTGTGTTGTTGAAATTAACCTCCTTGGTACTTGATTTTTCTGTGGCATAGTAAATAAGTTCAATTTCTTTTTCTTTTTTTTTTAGGAAAATATATTTATTATTGTTACACCAGCAGTGATACACAAAGTCTAAACAGAAAAGTGTTCTTTTTTGTTTTAAACTTTTATTTTAGGCTCAGGGGTACATGGGCAGGCTTATTATACAGGTAAGCTCATGTCACAGGGGTTTGTTGTACAGATCGTTTCATCTCCCAGGTATTAAGCCCACTACCCAATAGTTTTTTTCTGCTCCTCTCCCTCCTCCCACCCCCCCCTCAAGTAGACCCCAGTGTCTGTTGTTCCCTTCTGTGTGTCCACGTGTTCTTATCATTCAGCTCCCACTTATAAGTGAGAGCATGCAGCATTTGGTTCTCTGTTCCTGCATTCGTTTTCTAGGGAAAAATATCTTCTATTTCTACCATGTTTAACACTGTGACTACAGTTATTCCTCCCAGTGGGGTACTCCTGGGAGAAGAAAAGATAAAAGAAATGGTTTCTAAAAGGGAAAAGTGACATTCTTTTCTCCATAGACATGTTATTTCTAGAACGGCAGATGTCTCTTTGTTTCATATACAATTTTGTTTAAAAATTTTTTTGTAGCCGGGCACGGCGGCTCATGCCTGTAATCTCAGCACTTTGGGAGGCTGATGTGGGCAGATCCCTTGAGGTCAGGAGTTCGAGACTAGCCTGGCCAACATGGTGAAACCCTGTCTCTACTAAAAATACAAAATTAGCCAGGCATGGTGGTGGGCGCCTGTATTCCCAGCTACTCAGGAGGTGGAGGCGGGAGAATTGCTTAAACTCGGGTGGTGGAGATTGCAGTAAGCCAAGATCGTGCCACTGCACTGCAGTCTGGGAGACAGAGCAAGACTCAGTCTAAAAAAAAAATTATAATAAAGAGTCTGACATCTGACTCTACTTTGTTTTATGTTTCATCCCGACATCTTTTAAACCTTGCCTCTTCTTCTTTCCCTCTGTCCCACATATGGAAAACTGATTAAAAAAGAAAAAAAGCCCAGGTGATGTCTCCTTTGGTACCAGTAGGAAGTTCAAACAATGCCTAGGAACGCTTGACTTAGTCTCACTCCCCCGTCACCATAAAAACCCCAACCCAAACCACTTTCTCTGCTTTCTCAACCCATTTTGGGGCCTGCTTGGGAGCCACCTCTTTCCCCAGAAAGCCTTCTTATGTGAGTATTAAATCTTTTCATACTCTCTTAGTAGGGGGTAGTTTACAACAAATTTCAGGTAGAGATCCATCTTGATTCTACAGTGTCCACAACAATTTTATTAAATATTTAATGCATACAAAGAAGTATTCATATGTTTATTTATATGCTTACAATAGAAAAGTAGCTGTCTTCGTCTGTTTCTGCTACTATAACAAGATGCTTTAGGCTGGGTAATTTGTAAACAACAGAAATTTCTTTCTTACAGTTACAGAAACTGGGAAGTCCAAGATTGAGGTGCCAGTAGGTTCAGTGTCTCGTGAAAGCTGCTCTGTGCTTCCAAGACGGTGCCTTGTTGCTGTGTCCTCAGATGGTGGAAGGGACAGAGGCTGTGCCCTCATGTAGCAGAAGAGATGGAAGTGCCAGGCAGCTCAACGAAGCTTCTTTTAGGAAGTCGTTAATCCCAGTCACAAGGACGGAGACCGAATGACTTAATCACCTCCCAAAAGACTCCGCCTCTTAATATCATCACAGTGGGGATTAAGCTTCAATGTAAGGATTTGGGAGTGACACAAACATTCTCAAACCATAGCAGTAGCAATTATATATAAAAAAGCTCTAGAAGCATCATAAGACATAGAACATTATATTTGCATTGCTTCTCCTTGATTTCATGCTTCGCTCACCCTAAACCCATCCCCACTGCAGCTCATCAGGGTATTAATTCGTCTGAGTTTGTTATTTGTTTATCACTCCCTTTGTTTGACTTTATTTTATGTTTACATTTTAACGCAGATGTGAGTATTTATTTATTTATTTATTTACATGGAGTTTCGCTCTTGTTGCCCAGGCTGGAGTGCAATGGCGCTTGGCTCACTGCAGCCTCTGCCTCCCAGGTTCAAGCGATTCTCCTGCCTCAGCCTCCCGAGTAGCTGGGATTACAGGCATGCGCCACCACGCCTGGCTAATTTTGTATTTTTAGTAGAGATGGGGTTTCTCCATGTTGGTCAGGCTGGTCTCGAACTCCTGACCTCAGGTGATCTGCCTGCCTTGGCCTCCCATAATGCTGGGATTATAGGTGTGAACCACTGCGCCTGGCCAGATGTATTTATAAATTGTGTGTGTGTGTGTGTGTGTGTGTGAGATTTTTTTTTTGAGTTGAGGTCTTACTATGTTGCCCAGCCTGGTCTTGAACTCCTGGGCTCATGGGATCCTGCTGCCCCAGCGTCCTGAGTAGCTGAGATTACAAGCATGTGCCACCATGCCTGGTTTAGGTTTACTGATTCATTATAACTGAAATCTTATGGTATATACTATTTGGGGACTTTTTCTTCTTAATGTCATCTTTGAAAGTTTTCTTCATATTGATTTATGTAGCTGCATGCATTCATTGTCTCTACTATATTGTATGTCCATTGTCCATAAGTAATTTATGAAATATCCTTTCAGTGGACATGTTGGATTTTTCCCCTTATCTTTTAATCTTACATATGGTATTACTATGAGCATTCTTGTACACCAGCTCTGGTGAAAATGTGCAAGTTTCTCCAGCATGTATGCCCACGAGTGAAATTTCTGGATCATACACTATGCACAGCTTTAACACATTTGATGATGACAAATCGATGTTCAAAGAGGCTACAAAAATTTACATTCTGTTTTCATATCTAACCATTTGGATAAGCAATTTTCCCAGCACCATTTGTTGAAGGATTCTTAACCTACTGAGCCACAGTATCACCTCTGCCATAAACCAAGTTTGCATACATACATGGTTTCTGAGTTCTATATTCTGATCTATTTATTAGTCTGTTTTCATTTGTTTCTGTACAAGTGCAATGCAGGCTTATGAATATAGCTTAGTTATAAACTTTGATATCTAACAGAATAAGACTCCCACTTTATTCTTTTTCTTTAGTAGTATCCAAACTATTCTTGACCCTTTGTTCTGTAAAAATTTTAGACACAACTTATTGATCCACTGACCCCCAAAACCCAAAACTTGTTAAGCTTTTGATTGGCATTGAATTGAATCCATAAATCAATTTGAGGAAAATCGATACCTTTGCATTATTGAGTCTACCTATGTATAAACATGGCATAACTCCCCATTTATGGAAGTCTTCTCCAATGTCCTTCAGTAAAGTGTTAGAGTTTACCCCCAGGAAAAGCTCGTACATTTTTGGTTTTATTTATTCCTAGCTGTCTTATTTTTACATGCTATTGTAAATGTAATATTTTTTTAAATTAAGATATTTAAATTATCTGTGGATTTGATGGTGCTTGATGGTATATATGAAAGAACTGACATGCATGTCTTGGTTTTGATTCAAAATACATAACCTTGTAAGAATCCCTCATTAATTACAATATTTTATGTAGAAATTATTTTGGTTTTTATCTGCACCTCTGAAAAACAACAGTATTTCCTTTTGTTCCTTTCTGGTCCTTGTAACTTTTAACTCTTGTGGTTTATTTTTTATTTTTTATTTTTATTTTTTGCTTTCTACTGGCTAGAATTTTAAATACAGTGTTCTATAGCAATGTCTTGTTCCTGATTGTAAAAGAGGAGGTTTTTACCGTTAAGTACATATGTAGACTTCTGTAGATACTTTACACTGGCTAGTGGTTATCTTGAGAGTGCTCCTTGGTTGCCTGACAATGCACTTTCTGGGACTGGAACTGCTTCTCCCCAACTGAGCAGGAGGGAATAGAACCTTCCACTGAGGACTGAAGGTGCTATTCCTCGTGATGCCTGAATCCAACCAAGATCACCAGTAAAAATGAGAACATATGACCACACAAACACATAAACATAAATGTTCACGGCAGCATTATTCACAATAATCAAAAAGTAGAAACAACCTAAATGGCCATCAACTGATAAATGGATAAAAATATGGCCTATTCATACAATGGAACATTATCGATAAAAAGTAGTGAAATACTGATGACACATGCTACAACATGGATGAACTGCAAAGCCATTATACTTAGTGAAAAAAGCCAGTCACAAAATACATATTGGATGATTCTAATTATATTCAATGTCAATAAATGAATGTATAGAGATAGTAGATTAGGAATGGAAATGGAGAGTGGCTGTAAAGGGACATGAGGTCTCTTTTTAGGGGGATGGAAATGTTCTAAAATTCAGGTATGATAAAGGTAAAATTAGGTTATTGTACAACACTGTAAATATACTAAAATTCACTGAATCATATACTTAAAACAGGAAAATTTATGGAATGTAGATTATATCTCAATGAGGCTGTTTTAAAGATGGATCAATAAAAGCAGCCGATGTTCCATGACAACTGATTGGCTGGCATCTAACCCTAGTCTAGGTCCTGACTGATTATTTGCTGCATACATGGCTGCTCCAATGCTTTCATGGAGGGTAGAATAGCAATGGGACTGGGCATTATCACAAATCACTGAACAGCTAGTTACTGCCCATTGCTTGCTACTTAAATTGTAACTGCATTTCCTGCACTAAAAGTCACTCTCTCTCTTACACAGTAATAAGCCTGTAGCAAGGCTACACAATACCCATCTCCCTTATACTCAGATGAGAGCCACACCTCTATCCAATAATGCTCTGGCCCCTACTTACCTCTGCATTGGATTATGAGAAAATAGAAGAATTGGACCTTATCCAGATTCCTCCCTGCACAAAAAATAAAATAAAACCTGTTTTGTATACCCATATCAGATGCCATCATGGTGTTTGTCTTCACCTACTTCTTCTTATCCTGGTTGTCCCACAGTTTCTATTGTTATGGATGCTGAATAACTGAATTTTTTTTCCCCATATATTGAGGTGCATATCCTATATTTCTCCGTTAGAATGTTAATGTGGTGAATTACATAAATTAATTTTCTAATGTTAATCCAACCTTCCATTCCTGAGACAAGCCCAGCTTGGTCAATGTAACAGATACTGTTGGTGCTCTGCCTAGATCCCCTGGGATTCTTTCTACCATCTTGTTGTGCCCATTCCCTAAATGCTATAGTGATGATGCTAACAGCTCACGCCTGCCTCATTCTCAGGAGACACACCCCTGTTTGATTGGAATTGCCTCACCAGAGTTTGATTGGAATTGCCTCACCAGAAGGTGCTTACAAGTTACACCCTGCAGTGATCCTGGGAGATATCTCTGGTAGAAAGACCATGTGGGGGTCTCTCAAAGTGTTGGGATTACAGACGTGAGTCACTGCACCTGGCCCAAATGACACATTTTTAACTGAAGTTTTCATCTTGCAGTATCACATGGCCAATCCACTCATCTGAATTTTCTGCCAAATGCATTGGGCTGAATGGAAAAAACAAACTTTATTGGTAACACTTTGAAATTCACTTTTAGAAGACTTGATTGCACTTAATTCCAAATCTGCCATTATGGTTTGGAGATTAAATTGAAATTCATTTTCTGCTCAGGGGCAGTGGTTCATGCCTATAATTCTAGCACTTTAGGAGGTCAAGACAGGTTGATCACTTGAGTCCAGGAGTTCAAGACCAGCCTGGGCAACATGACTAATGTATTTTGTAGAGGAAACATCCTTTTGTATCCTTTACAAAAAATACAAGAATTTAGCTGGGCATGATGGCCTGCCCCTGTAGTCCCAACTACCCCGGAGCCTGAGGTGGGAGGATTGCTTGAGTCTGGGAGGTCTAGGCTACAGTGAGCCAAGATTGCACTGCTGTACTCCACTCCAGCCTGGGTGACAGAGGGGGACCCTGTCTCAAAAAAAAAAAAAAAAAAAAAAAAAAAAAAAAAAAAAAAAAAAGAAAAGGAAAAGGAAAAGGAAAAGAAATCCGTTTTCTTCTGTGAAGTCCACCAAATCTTTAAATAAGTGTTTACTTCACTTTTCCAGTCATTAATATGTAAGTAGGTGGATACGTTTTAGTGTTTTCTGATCCAACAAGGTCATGAATTGTATCTAGTTGATTTAAAAAAAAAAACAATGGTGACAGTTTTGAAGTACCATCCATTAACCAAAGTAAAGCATGTGCTAGCTTTTCTATGTTAGGTTTAGTGATAAATATAAGAACTCTATCTTCTTCGACAGTCAAATCCCTAATCAAGAATAGTTCACCATTTCATGTATTTTGTAAGATGTGGAGGAACCTCAGTATCAGTAAGTGTCTTTGGTTTAGAAGGTTATTAAGGTTGTTAAATTCTTTTAATTCTCTGACAAAAGATGTTTTTCGAAGGGAAGCATGGCACTATGTGTGAAGGGGCAGAAGTCATACACGACTGAATCATTTGACAAGGAAGATTTCTTGTATTTTTCACTTGGATTTTCACTACTATGATTATTGAAATACTTGCTGTACTTGTATTTGGAGAGAGGTTGTGGTCTACACATTTTCTAACTATATGCTATCCATTTGAAAGTCTGATTATTGCTCAGTTGTTGCAATTAAGCGATTTTCTGCTTTCATAGCACCAACTATGAAACAACTATTAGTTTTTAAATTTTTATCTTTCAACATTAAGTAGCCTCATACACTTAACTTATCACAGCCTTTTCTCAAGGGAACAGTTTCACAGATCTCTTCCATTGTGTTGTAAGGAATACAGTAAGAAGGAATGATACTCAGCTTCCCCAATACCAAATCTATACCAGTCAGGGTTCTCTAGACAGAACCAATAGGATCTGGATGTAGATATTTGAGGGGTGATTTATTAGGGGAATTGGCTCATGCAATTATGTTGGCTGAGAAATCCCACAACAGGCCATCTGCAAGCTGGAGACCTTGGGATCCTGATAGTGTGGCTAAGACCAAGTCCAAAGACCACAGAACCAGACAAGCCAATGGTGTAACTGCATCAGAGGCTGAAGACCTCAGGGCCCAGGGGGCTGCTGGTATAAGTCCTGGAGCTCAAAGGCTGGCAAGCCTGGAGTTCTGATGTCCAAGGCAGCAGATGAAAAGTCTGTCCCAGTTCTCAGAGAGAGTCCAGTTTGCCTTCAGTATTTGTTCTTTTTGGGCCCCTCACCTGTTGGATGATGTCCACCAACACTTCCCCACCTAATCCATTCAGGCTCACACTCTATCTCCTTTGGAAACACCCTCACGGATACATCCAAAATAATGCTTTACCAGGTTTCTAGGTATTCCTTAACCCAGTCAAGCTGACACCTAAAATTAAATCCACCAGTTCAATCCTTATCAATTTGGCAGCCACAGGCATGTCTTCAAACAAGACTTAATTTCCAAATAAAGACAATAGCATGTCTTTATTTGGTTTTGTTTAACATGTATGCAACTGTCCTGTGCTTGTGATTTTCAGGATTTTAGACATTAGGGATTTAGACTTTAGGGTTTTGATCTTTCAGGATTTCAATATTCAGGATTATGGCATCCAGGATTATATCTTCTGGGATCATAATCCAACCCCCTACTAACTTTCTATTTTCAGATTTCCTAGAAATTGTAATCAACCAGAATCCTGGAGAAATAAAAGCTTGAAAGGAACCTAATGTGTGAGGGAAGTGGACCTGAGTGATACAAGGAAAGAAGCATAGCAGACAACACTCATGTTCTGTCCAGATCTCCTGGGTTTCCTTCCATTGGTTCAGCGTGCCCATTCTCCAGATGCTACAGGTTCTGTTGCTAACAGCTCACACCTGCAATAGTCTCAGGAGGATTGCCCTTGGCAGATTGAAGCAACATCATCAGGAGGTGTCTGGAAGTTATGTACTCATGTCTGTAACAGCCTGTGAACAATGACTGCCTGATGTCTGATATGAAGGTACAAAAAAAGTCTCACTCCCTTGCCACCAGGTAGGAATGATCCCTCAGTACTTCAGAGCTCCTGGACATTTCAGGCTAATGCTATAGCTGAAACTATAGACTTGCTTCCCTTGACCTCTTCTGTTTTCCTCATTCCCCCACAGATTTCTCAGGTAATCATGCAATTTCTGTCTTAATAAAATACTTGATTATCTCTGTCCTTCTTTTATAAAGTATTTATAAAAGTTCATTCAGTAATTTCCCGCAATATCTAAAACTGGAATTCTTAGTTCATAATTCTAAGCCTTTTTGCTTATTTGAGAATATATAATGATCCATTTTGCTCAAAGGGAGACTTTAGCAACATTCTTTACCATTCAATTCTAAGAATTAATTTCCATTATGAATTTTTTTGGCCTACAAATACATTTAAAAATTTCCAAACACCCACGGGGTGATTTCTACTTGTCTTTTTGTAACTGATTTTTAAACTTACTTTTATGGCTGTCAGATAAGTATTTTGTATGATACTAACTCAAAAAATTTATTGAGATAAGTTTTATGTATTGCCACAAATATTTTGTGTTGGAAAAGAATGTACATTCTGCAGCTATTGAATATAGTTTTCATTAAACTTGTTAATTGTGTTGCTCAGATTCTTTACATTCTTGTGTAAGGAATGTCTCTTTGATTTCTTATGTGGAATTAGTTAAAATCTTCCTCTGTGAGGGTAAATTTGTCTCTATATTTTGAACTGTTATTAAATGCATAGAAGTTTAGAATCGTTATATTTTCATAATGGATTAAAACTATTATCATTATGCAGTGACCATCTATATCTCTAGAAGAGCTTTTTGCTTTAAAGTCCACTTTTTTTGGTCTGATATTAGCATAGCTACAACAGATTTCTTTGTTTAGTTTTTTCCTAGTCTATTTTTCCCATGCTTTGACTTTCATGCTTCCAATGTTCCTATGTTATAGATTTATAGGTGAGGCACATACAAAGAGCATAGAGTTGTATTATTTTTAATACAGTCTGACATCTTTGACTTCTAATTGGAGAGTTTAGACAATTTCTATTAAAATTTGCTGTAATTATTTGCTGTTTATATTTGGTATCGTAGAAATTTTTATTATCAAAATATTCACTGACCCTTCCTAGCAAGGACTGCCTCTTCCCTGCCGAAGTCTATTCCCTGCTATATCCCTGCTGAAGTATAAACTTCCAGCTCCATTAACATGTAAGCCCATTAATAGGCTTGATCATGTGATTTTTTTTTTTAACCAATTAAAACTGAGTAGAGGTAAATGCTCCACTTCTGAGTAGGGCTTTTGTTTTTTTGTTTTGCTTTGTTTTGAGATGGAGTCTCACTCTGTTGTCCTGGCTGGAGTGCAGTGGTGTGATCTTGGCTCACTGCAACCTCTGCCTCCCAGTTTCAAGGGATTTTTCTGCCTCAGCCTCCCGAGTAGCAGGGATTACAGGTGCCCAGCACCATGCCCAGCTAATTTTTGTATTTTTAGTAGAGATGAGGTTTCACCATGTTGGCCAGGCTGGTCTCGAACTCCTGACCTCAGGGGATCTGCCCACCCCAGCCTCCCAAAGTGCTGAGATTACAGGCGTGAGCCACCATGTCTGGCCTGAGTAGAGGCTTTTGAATCAACATTCAAAAGCAGAGTTGTTCTCTGCCACAATACCTGCAGTATTCCATACTGAGGCTGCTCTTTCATTGTGTCCCAGATTGATAGCTAAAGCTAACCGAAGACTACCGTGTGATGTGAGAAATAAACCTTGGATTCCATAAGTCACTGGTATTTGCAGGTGACTTATGATTCTGACCTTATAAAGTCAGAATAATATATTTAAATTTATTTCTACCATATTATTTGCTGTTCTTTACATATTGCTCTCTGCATTCATTTTCTTCTATTATGCCTCCTTCTTGATTGCTCTTTAAATTTGTAAATTCCCTTTCTTCTCTAAGCATTTGGAATTATGTTCTATATCCTTTTAAGTTACTTCCCTATGTATTTTAACTTGTATACCAGTATTTATTAGGATAGGCTATATTATGTACTGGGAAAAAATAATTTCAAATTCTCAGTGGCTTAGACCAACAAAGGTTCCCATTGTTCCTCTATAATATACAGGCGGAAGGAGGATCCAGCATGTGGGAGCATCACCAGTTGTAGCAGCAGAAAGAGAGAACAGACAGTTTGCAGTGGCACTTCAGTGTGTCTGCCTACAAGAGACTTACGCCACTTCTGCTCAAATTTCATTGAACAAAAGTTCCATGATAACACCCAAATTCATGGGAGCAGGGAAGTTCAATCTTCTTGTGTGAGTGGAAGGAGAAGAAAACTTGAAATATTGGTGAAGAGATGTAATGTCTACCACAGAAGATGCCATTCTGCTCACGAAAGTTTTGAGTCACCTTCTCCCATGCAGAACACTCACCTTGAAAAAGGCAACCCAAAAATCCCATCTAGATAGAAGTTTAGCTTCGAGTCAGGTTTCCCCTATATTTTGGAGTAGAGCGGATGCACAATAGTTTCTACATCAGATCTTGATGTGGTGTGTGTTTGTTTTTTGAGACAAGGTCTCATTTGTCACTCAGGCTGGAGTGCAGTTACATGGTCATGACCCACTGCAGCCTGATCCTCTCACCTCAGCCTCCTGAGTAGTTGGGACTACATGCATGAGCCACTATGTCTGGCTAATTCACTTTTTTTTAGAGATGGGGTCTTGCTATGTTGCCCAGGCTGGTCTCAAACTCCTAGGCTCAAGCAAGCTTCCTACCTTGGTCTCCCAAAGTGTTCAGATTATAGGTGTGACCCCCCATGCTTGGCCTAGTTACTCTTGATATAAGCCTGTTGAGCCAAAAAGACAGATTGGATTGATTACAAGCACCCAATATACAATGACAAAACAATATAGCATAACCAGAAAAACACTTCCACTTGGAAAAGAAAAACTCTGTGATATGTAACAATCACTGGTACATAACAATTGAAATTCCAGTTGGTGAGTATTGTTAAGACCTCTATCCTTGCGGGGAGGGGAAGTTTGTGTGGATATACCTTGATTAAACCTCCTCTCTAGTGGGTGGAGGGAATTATTTTTCCATTATTCTCTGTGGCCCTGACTCTACATTCTGAAAAGTTATTCCTTTTTTATTATCCTTGTTGGCCTCATCTGAAATAGAGGACAACAGAGCTATATGTGGGCTATGCAGCCTTCTCAGCTATTAGCTGTCACCAGGAAAGACTCACCCTTAGGCTCTTTATCATGAGTTATTTTATTGAATGAAGCAGTTCATTGGGTACCACACCCTTAACTTTGGCTTTTTGCCCTGTGTATTAGTCCATTTTTGTGCTGCTGATAAAGACATATCTGAAACTAGGAACAAAAAGAAGCTTAATTGGACTTACAGTTCCACGTGGCTGGGGAGGCCTCAGAATCATGGTGGGAGGTGAAAGGTACTTCTTACATGCCAGCGGCAAGAGAAAAATGAGGAAGAAGCAAAGGCGGAAACCCCTGATAAACCCATCAGATCCTGTAAATCTTAATCACTATCACGAGAATAGCATGGGAAAGACTGGCCCCCATGAGTCATGAGTCCCTCTCACAACACGTGGGAATTCTGGGAGATACAATTCAAGTTGAGATTTCAATGGGGACACAATCAAACCACATTATTCTGCCCCCTCCCCCTCCAAATCTCATGTCCTCACATTTTAAAACCAGTCATGCCTTCCCAACAGTCTCCCAAATTCCTAACTCATTTCAGCATTAACCCAAAAGTCCACAGTCCAATGTCTCATTCAACACAAGGAAAATCCCTTCTGCCTATGAGCCTGTAAAATCAAAAGCAAGCTAGTTACTTCCTAGATACAATGGGGGTACAGGTATTGGGTAAATACGACTGTTTCAAATGGGAGAAATTGGCCAAAACAAAGGGGTTACAGGGTTTATGCAAGTCTAAAATCCAGTGGGGCAGTCAAATTTTAAAGCTCCAAAATGATCTCCTTTGACTCTATGTCTCACATACAGGTCACGCTGATGCAAGAGGTGGGTTCCCATGGTCTTGGGCAGCTCTGCTTCTGTGGCTTTGCAAGGTGCAGCCTCCCTCCCAGCTGCTTTCATGGGCTGGCATTGAGTGTCTGCAGCTTTTCTAGGTGCACAGTGCAAGCTGTAGGTGGATCTACCATTCTGGGCTCTGGAGGATGGTGGCCCTCTTCTCACAGCTCCACTAGGCAGTGCCCCAGTAGGGACTCTGTGTGGAGGCTCCAACCCCACATTTCCCTTCCGGACTGCCCTAGCAGAGTTTCTCCATGAGGGCCCCACCCCTGCAGCAAACTTTTGCCTGGGTATCCAGGTATTTCCACACATCTTTTGAAATCTAGGCAGAAGTTCCCAAACCTCAGTTCTTGACTTCTATGCTCCTGCAGGCTCAATACCACATGGAAGATGCCAAGACTTGGGGCTTCCATCCTTTGAAGCCACAGCCCAAGCGGTACATTGGTCCCTTTCAGCCATGGCTGGAGTGTCTGGGACACAGGGCACCAAGTCCCTAGGCTGCACACAGCACAGGGACCCTGGGCCCAGCCCACAAAAACCACTTTTTCCTCCTGGGCCTCTGGGTCTGTGATGGGAGGGGCTGCTGTGAAGGTCTCTGACATGGCCTGGAGACATTTTCCCCATGGTTGTGGGAATTAACATTAAACTCCTTGCTACTTATGCAAATTTCTGCAGTTGGCTTGAATTTCTCCCCAGAAAATGGGTTTTTCTTTTCTTTTGCATAGTCAGGCTGCAAGTTTTTCAAACTTTTATGCTCTGCTTCTCTTATAAAACTGGATTCCTTTAACAGCACCCAAGTCACCTCTTGAATGCTTTGCTGCTGAGAAGTTTCTTCTGCCAGATACCCTAAATCACCTTTCTCAAGTTCAAAGTTCCACAAATCTCTAGGGCAGGGGCAAAATGCTGCCAGTCTCTTTACTAAAACATAACAAGAGTCACATTTGCTTCAGTTCCCAACAAGTTCCTCATCTCCAGCTGAGACCACCTCAGCCTGGACCTTACTATCCATATTGCCATCAGCATTTTGGGCAAAGCCATTCAACAAGTTTCCAGAGAGTTCCACACTTTCCCACATTTTCCTGTCTTCTTCTGAGCCCTCCAAACTGTTCCAACCTCTGCCTGTTACCCAGGTCCAAAGTTGCTTCCACATTTTCAGGTATCTTTTCAGCAATGCCCCACTCTACTGGTATCAATTTACTGTGTTAGTCCATTTTCACGCTGCTGATAAAGACATAACTGAAACTGGGAACAAAAAGAGATTTAATTGGACTTACAGTTCCACATGTTCCACCTCAGAATCATGGCAGGAGGGGAAAGGCACTTCTTACATGGTGGCAGCAAGAGAAAAATGAGGAAGAAGCAAAAGCAGAAACCCCTGATAAACCCACCAGATCTTGTGAGACTTAATTACTATCATGAGAATAGCATGGGAAAGACTGGCCTCCATGATTCGATTACCTATCCCTGGGTCCCTCCTACAACATGTGCGAATTCTGGGAGATACAATTCAAGTTGAGATTTGGATGAGGACACAGCCAAACCATATCACCCCGAGATCCCTCCTTAATCCATCTGGTGGTTCTCACAAAGCTATAATGTCTATACTGCTTGACCTCTGCCTTAAGGCTGAGTTGTAATTGGCCTTTGCTACTCAAAGATTTTCTTATATTTATGTTTTACTTTTTGGGGTGGTGAACTAGTTTTCTATCCTTGAAAGCTCATGGATTTTTGTATTCTCTCTATTTGTTTTTATTCCTGTTTGCAAACAAACAAATTCCTTACTGAACTTGGAAATGGCCAAATGCAGCCAACAACAATGCTTCTGTCTCATTTTTCTCTTGCTACCAAGTAAGAAGTGCCTTTTCCCTCCCGCCAAGATTCTGAGGTGAAACGTGGAACTCTAACTCCAATTAAATCTCTTTTTATTCCCAACACTCACTAGTAAAGTTTTTTTTCCATCCTCTTCCTCTAGAGCTACATATATCTTTATTGGGTACATAATATGACTCCCAAGTTCTGACAGATTACATCTCACCAATTAATTTGGCATTACATCTTTCTCACCTTCAATATACATTTCTTCACTCCTTCCCATATCAATGCTTGTTTCTGTTGGGATAAGGCAAGTTATACTGTCACATGAATAACCCTGAGTTTTCAGAAGGAATTAGATTTCATCCAAGATTTCACCCTGGATTACAGGCTATGAAGGCTCAACAGGAATAGTGCCAGGCTCTGGTAAACGTGGCAGTGAAAGAGAATGGTTACTCAAACTAGGTCTTAAAATACTCTCTGGCATGTGACACTTTCATGCCTCATTGATCAAAGCTAGTTTTTAGGCAAGGCTAACTTCCAAGTAGGCAAGGAAGTCCAGGAACCTGCATGCCCCAAAGGAGAAGAGAACCATAAATATTGAAGGGTAACGTTAACATCTGCAACAACATCTTTAGCCACTTTTAAAATAATATAAGGACATTAGAAGATTTTAATTCTGATTTCTCCTAACTTACATAAAGGTTTCTCAGAATATCAGTTTTATCTTTCTAATTTTTTTATCTCCCTATTAGATATTATTAATATTATTGTCTTCTACAGCCAATCTTTATTTAGATTGATTCTTGTGTTTACCATTTTCCTTCTTCTTCCTTTTTTTTTTTTTTTTGAGACAGAGTCTCACTCTGTTACCCAGGCTGGAGTGCAGTGGTGCAACCTTGGCTCACTGCAACCTCCGCCTACCGGGTTCAAGCGATTCTCCTGCCTCATCCTCCCAAGTAACTGGGATTACAGGCACCTGTAGCCACCACGCTTGGCTAATTTTTGCATTTTTAGTAAAGACAGGGTTTCACCATGTTGGCCAGGCTGGTCTTGAACTCCTGACTTCAAGTGATCCACCTGCCTCGGCCTCCCAAAGTACTGAGATTACAGGCGTGAGCCACTGTGCCAGGCCGTGTTTACTACTTTCTTCCTTCTCCAATATTACATCATAATGGGTTCAATTTTGTGTGTGTGTGAAATATGCCCTTTAGAATCCTTTCACTGATAGTCTGTTGGTAGTAAATTGTTTATTTTTGTTTGTCTGAAAAGGTTTTATTTCACCACCTTTTCCTTTTTTAAAGTGAGAGTTTATTTTCCTAGGCACTCAATTCTAGGCTTGCATTTCAGATTTTGAAAGTATGATTTTACTGTTCTTGACAGTACCATTGTTGTTGAGAATTCAACTGTAAAATTAACATTTATCTCATCTTCCTTTCCTGTTAGCTTCTTCTTTTCTTTGCTTTTCTGTGGTGCATTATAATTTGTTTGGGTACAGAAGATCTTTAATTTACCCATTTTGGGGTTTGGAAACCTTAAATCTGTAGAATCTTGTCTCTCATCAATCTGGAAAACTTTCAGCCTTCATATCTAGGATTGTTGTCTTCGTCAATTCTGTCCTGAAACTTTGATTAGATGTAAGATAGATCTTACTCTAATGTCTAGGGATTTTTCACCTATCTTGCATTTTTTATCTCTTTGCCTGTCTTTTCTCTATACTGTATAATTTCCTTAGAACCACGTGTCAGGGCCAGGCATGGTGGCTCACGCCTGTAATCTCAGCACTTTGGGAGGCTGAGGCGAGTGGATCACTTGAGGTCAGGAGACCAGCCTGGCCAACATGATGAAACCCCATGTCTACTAAAAACACAAAAACTAGCTGGGCATGGTAGCATACACCTGTAATCCCAGCTACTTGGGAGGCTGAAGCCCAAGAATCATTTGAACCCAAGAGGCAGAGATTGTAGTGAGCTGAGATCATGCTGCTGCACTCCAGCCTGGGAGACAGAGTGAGATTCTGTCTCAAAAAAAAAAAAGTGTCAAAAAAAAAACCAAAAACAAAACTATGTGTCAGTTTACTAATTTTGTTTTTAGTTGTATATAATCTGCCATTACACATTTTCATTTTTTTGTTTCTGTGTAAATTGAATTTATATATATTTATATATTATTTAAATGTACATATGATCATATATGTACAATTCAAGTTCTATTTGGTTTTCAAAAAAACTGTCTAGTCATTGTTATTGTTTGTTTCTAATACCTCCAATACTCTCTTGTTGAAATTATAAAACCAAGTTTTATAATATTCTGCCTGATAATACGAGCAGCAGAATTATTTGTTTCATTCTGCTTTTGTTTTTATTGTTGACTTATCCATGAGACTTTGTTTCCTTCTGTATTTTGTAATGTTCAAAAACTCAAGTGGGAATTTTATGAGCCCTAAGTTGAAAATGTATTTTTCCAGAGAGAGTTTGCACGTTTTTACGTCCATGCTTTGAAAATATCACAACTCAGTATCCCCTCAAAATAGATATTGCTCAAAGTTTTTAGTGCCATATAAGTGGTATCAATTTATTCCCCTAAATGGCACAAAGTTTAACTTATGTGTAGGGAAACACAGGGAATTTGTCTCCTCTTCTACCACCATCAAAGGTAAAAGGCAGTTATCCTTGTTATCCTCATCTGTAGGTTATATTTTCTTTTCGTTTACCCTGTTTTTATCCTATGGCTCTCCTAACAACATCTCCTCTTTGGCAAAGCCGAGACATTGCCTACTGTTCCCATCATTTCATGCAGTCATCAAAATATCAGCTCAATTTCACCAGGGATGGACAGATACCTCAGAGAAGGTACCAACTTCAGGGTCGCTTTCCTTTCTGGGTTCCTGCTTTTATTCCACTTTTGGAATAAAAGTGAGAATTTCCTTTGAAAAACGGAACATTAAAATCCTTTTGAAAAAAGTAAGAATTTCCCTTACTTTATCATAGCACATAATTTTTTTCACCCTCCCAATATTTTATATTAAAATTGAATCAAAATATTGGGAGGGTGAAAAAAATTTATGTAGAATTTTGAATTATTTTGCTGCATGAGCTAGGAACTGGACACGATGTCTGCCATAGTGCCAAATATGGAAGTGCAGTTTTCCAAATTTTGTTTTTTCTTATCATTTATTCTGTTATTTTTAAACAAGTACACAAGAAAGGCCATTAGAGAACTGGTGTTTGTTTCACAGAACTTTAAACTACACTGATCTATCCAGGAATCACTGACTTTGATCCTCTAAGAAGAATCTCTAGCACTTCCTGTTCTAAGCAATTACCTTGACCCTCTATTATTTTGTCCATTTCCTTGTTTTTGCCCCCACTTGAATCTAGATTGTACTCAGAGTCTGACCTTTGTCTTTGTTTTTCATTATAAACCAAAAATTGACCACTTTGAGTTGAACACACATGTAACTTTCTGAGTTTTCATATTTTGATACTTCCTGGAATTTGCATTTGTTGACATCATTAATGTTTCTGCTTTTTACGTTCAAAACTAAGCATTCCACTTGAGCAGATCCTGCACCAGTCATCCTACTCTGTTATTAGCTACCCGACTTGTGACCTAGAAAAGCCTTCTCCACTCAAGAAAAGGGGAAAAGTCAGAAAAGCACCACTAGTTTGACCTGTAACCAGTCTTCTGACAGTGATCAAATTTTAGTATCCAAAGCCCAATTTACTTTAAGATTGTTTATTTTACTATTAGCAATATTAGTATTAATATTATGACATCTCTTATTATGTACTATATGTTGATCTATTCATATTCCTACTTCCTATTCCACAAGGGTTCTCAACCTCTCATCTTAAGTGGCTTCTTTTTCGTTTTTCTTTTGCGACAGTCTTGCTCTGTCACCCAGGGTGGAGTGCAGTGGCACAATCCTGACTCACTGCAACCTCCGCCTCCCAGGTTCAAGTGATTCTCCTGTCTCAGCCTCCCGAGTAGCTGGGATTACAGGCACATGCCACGACACTCGGCTAGTTTTCGTATTGTTAGTAGAGACAGGATTTCTCCATGTTTGCCAGGCTGGTCATAAACTCCTAACCTCAGGTGATCCACCCACCTGGGCCTCCCAAAGTGCTGGAATTACAGGCTCAAGACACTGCGCCCGGCCCTCAGTGGCTTCTTTATAGGTGCTTTTTACTTGAACAGATTTTCCAGACTTTAGCGTTGCAGTTTGTGTCGGTGTTTCTCACATGGTACATAGTTCCAAGGAAACATCTTCTCTTTGTGTGCATATGTTTTTCTCCTGATAAGATACTATGGACAGAGGAATGCAGTACTCTTACCAGATGGGCTTATGCCATGTGACAACTGATAAGCCAGGAAAGGGTTTAGCTTTACACAAGGCAAAAACCTGAGTGGAGGAAGCCATGGTGCTTGGATCAAAATAAGAAAAACAAAAAGTCCGGGATAAACAAAAAGTTTTTTTTACTATCATTTTTCATTGCCCTTTGAACAAAGTCTAGTTACAAAAGGATTCAATAGAAAATGTCTCCTCACCCTAAAAGCCTCCACTGCTTGAACTTTTATTTCCTTCTACCCTGAAGCAGTTGATTGGATTTTATTTATTTATTTATTTATTTTGACAGAGTCTCTCTCTGTGGCCCAGGCTGGAGTGCAGTGGTGCGATCTTGGCTCACTGCAAGCTCCGCCTGCTGGGTTCACGCCATCCTCCTGCCTCAGCCTCCTGAGTAGCTGGGACTACAGGAGTGCATGGCCATGCCCTGCTAATTTTTGCATTTTTAGTAAAGACGGGGTTTCACCATGTTGGCCAGGATGGTCTTGATCTCCTGACCTCGTGATCCGCCCGCCTCGATCTCCCAAAGTGTTGGGATTACAGGCTTGAGCCACCGTGCCGGGCCAATTGGTTGGATTTAGAGTTGTCCTCCCCTCCCTTTGTGGTTTAGACAGCTTGGACCTTAGATACCTGAGGGATAGCCAAGGCACCTGTTGCCTAGAAACGTAGCAGTTTCCACCTCTCCCCAGGCCTAATTCCATTTCTTGGGCTCATCCGTTCTCTGACTCACCACAGGGTACAGGAGGCCTAACCAATTTTCAGTACAAAGGAGAGATTAAGTGAACCACTAAGTGTTTAGTCCAAGCGGGCCTGGATTAAGTTTGCCAATCCTACCACATGGGGGCGTTAGGAAGCAAGAGAGGGGGAGTCACATATGCCTTTCTTTTTTTATTTATTTTATTTTTTTTATTTTCACTTTATGTTTTTGAAAGTTTTTTTTAAATTATTATTATTATTATACTTTAAGTTCTAGGGTACATGTGCATAACGTGCAGGTTTGTTACATATGTATACTTGTGCTATGTTGGTGTGCTGCACCCATCAACTCGTCATTTACATCGGGTATAACTCCCAATGCAATCCCTCCCCCCTCCCCCCTCCCCATGATAGGCCCAGGTGTGTGATGTTCCCCTTCCTGAGTCCAAGTGATCTGCCTTTCTAATACGCAATGGCTGCCAACAGTAGCCCAGACGGTATTCCAGAAGTTGACAAAACATAGACGCTCCTCCTTGGGATTGAAATGCATGGGGGAACGGGGTGGGAGAGCGAGAAGGGAGAGTGAAAGAAGAGAATAGAGATTTTCTTTCTACTTCAAAATACATCTTTCCAGTCACTTTGGTAAGCATAAGGGATAATGTAATGTTTAGTAATTTTCTTTTTACTTGAATCTATTTTCTATGTCCTGAAATGTTTGATAACACAGAATTTTTAAATTACTGGATAAATTTCTGGTCAAAGGGTATACTATTATATATTTAATTAAAACACTGTTTTAGAGAGTTGCTTATCTATGATGCGAACACTTGGTAGTTTATTTTCAATCTTTGTCAATTTGATTCTTTATATTTCTAAAATGGTAGTGATTTTGAATAATTTACTGACATATTTATTGCCTGTTTTTATTTCTTTTTTTGAATTTCCATGAGTATCCTTGATGAAGAAACACTTACTTTTTCTGAGTCATTTTGCTCCAGTTTGGATATATAGCATCCCATCACCCTGTCTTAACCCCCAGGATGAGAAAGCATTCGCAAAAGAGGAATTTGTCTCATTGTATTTCTGAAAAGACACTTCCTTTTCTTATGGCGCGTTTTGTTCAAGCTCTCTTTTCTTCTCCCACCTCATAATCCCCCTGGCTCTCTTCTCTTTCTGCCTCACAGGGCTGCCCTTTTGAAGAGTTTGTGGAAACATCTAGGTCAGACCCATTCAGAGTTCTCCAACAGGAAATTGAGCCCAGCACTCTGCTCTGAAAGGTGACCACCTGACAAAGCATCCTCTTCTGTCCTTTCCAGGTCCCCTGGTTTGTGATGCAGAGTCCTTCATTGAGTTTCCAGTGCAACCCTTTCTGATGAATTCACCTCAGAGTCACTTTTACTACCAGGGGATCCATCATATTAAAATGGCACTTAGGAGCTACGTGAGGCAGTGAGGAGGAGGGGAATGGAAAGACTGAGCAGCAAGAAGAGAGGAGGGTGAGGTGGGAACCCTGATGGCTGAGGGGAAAAAGTTAACTGAACTGCCTTGGAAATAAGCTCCACGTATTTTTGGATCAAGCCTCAGTGTTCTATCTAGTGTGTTTGACAGATAGGGTGGATTATGTTTTAACTTTTCTTCCTCTACATGGCATAGTTATTTTTGGGAATAATCATGAAATGAAACAAATAATTAACGGCCAGGAAAATTTAAATAGTGAACATTTTCTTTTACTGACCCTTGTATGGTCATGTCAGTAAAAATAAATAAATGAAAAAAAAGATGCCATTTCAAAAAAGGAAGAGAGTGAATTTTTTTTCATTGACCTTTTCATATACAATCATACCACTGGAAAAAGTTTTTAAAAATAAAAAGTAAAATGAATAGAGTAGTATCAAAAGAATAGGGTAGTGAAAAGGTAATAAATTAATACTAGTTAAATATATTAATATATATTTTTAAAAGACATAGGAAAACTTACTTCATATTGGCCTATCATATAAGTAAATCACGACATTACAGTTTCTGTTTTCTTGAGTTTTAACTTCCACAGATTTGTCCATGACTTCAACAAAATTGATCTTCACATACTTACGCTCGAAGGATAGTACACCCAGATTTATCCATTAATTTTTTATTTATTTTAACTTCAAAAGTTTTGCTAACATGAAAATTGAAGATAATAAAATAGTTAAGAAAAGCTTTACACAAAAGATAAGCAGAGATTCATAAGAATCTAATTTCACAATAAAAATAAAAAATTTCCATGTCTTTATTTTTTCGATATCAACTCTACCAGTTTTGAAATATGTCTATAATCTAAAATTCTAAACACAAATAAAAATATTATCTTATCACAAAGAATAACAGAATTGAAGTAACTCAAGTTTTGTTTCTTTGTCTTTACAATCATTGTACTATAATTGTTTTTTTATTTTTTATTTTTATTTATTTTTTTAAATTTTATTTTATTATTATTATACTTTAAGTTCTGAGATACATGTGCAGAACGTGCAGGTTTGTTACATAAGTATATATGTGCCATGGTGGTTTGCTGCACCCATCAACCCATCATCTACGTTACGTATTTCTCCTTATGCTATCCCTCCCTCCCCTAGCCCCCAAACCCCTGACAGGTCCTGGTGTGTGACGTTGCCCTTCCTGTGTCCATGTGTTCTCATTGTTCAACTCCCACTTCGAGTGAGAACATGCGGTGTTTGTTTTTCTGTTCTTGTGTGTTAGTTTGCTAAGAATGATGGTTTCCAGCTTCCTCCAAGTCCCTGCAAAGGACATGAACTCATCCTTTTTTTATGGCTGCATAGTATTCCATGGTGTATATGTGTCACATTTTCTTTATTCCATCTATTATTGATGGGTGTTTGGGTTGGTTCCAAGTCTTTGCTATTGGGAACAGTCCTGCAATAAACATATGTGTGCATGTGTCTTTATAGTAGCATGATTTATAATCCTTTGGGTATATACCCAGTAGTTGGATTGCTGGGTCAAATGGTATTTCTGCTTCTAGATCCTTGAGGAGTCACCACAGTATCTTCCACAATGGTTGAACTAATTTACACTGCCACCAAGAGTGTAAAAGTGTTCCTATTTTTCTACATCCTCCCCAGCATCTAAAACTCACATGTAAAACGAAAATAGCAAGGATATAAATTTTGTCACACAAAAATGTGTTGCATGTTATAGTTATAAAGAGAGTTATAGGATGTTAATGTTTTCTGGATTATTTAGGAAAGATTTGATAATGGAAGTGAAATTTGATCTTGCCCTAGAAAGTTACTGTAATTCAGTTCAATGGGAAAAGTGATTAGACAGTCTAGACCAATACAATGGCACCAGCAAAATTACAAACCTGTGCTGTCAGGGGACATAGACTGGATGTGAGGAGACCACCCAATTCCAATCATATTGAATTTGGAAATGAGTATAGAAATGGTTGGATCAGAGCAAGATATTCTTGAGAGCCTATTATTATTTCTCTCAGAAGTTAAAGATCCTTGTTGCTAAGCAGCTAAATCTAAAATTTAGTCACCTGAGAGACAAAAGGGGGAGGGCTTACATTTCCCTTTGTTCTGTGGTCACAGCTGCAAACCTTTGTTCATTAATAAAGGGTGGTACAAACCATCTAGACAGAAAGGGCCATGGAAACTACTCTTTCTTCTGATGGTAAGTCATTCATCAAGTTTGGTTTCAGTTTGGTTGGGACTGAGAGGATTGCTGGGTACAGGACTTTTAGTTTTAAAACCAGGACAGTCCTGGGAAAATCAGAATGAGCTGGTTACCCCAATTGCCAGTAAGGAATAGGTAAAGTAGTAGAAGATGAAGATACAGTTGAGTGTGGGGAAAATTGATAGAAACAGTCCTTATGTATGTGGGAGAGATGACCTGGAACCATGAGGGGCTACTACCTGAATATGGGGGAGGATCACATTTCCACTGAGACTGGAGAGGGAGTGAGGTAGAGAAGAGGTAGATATAGGTGGATTCAGATGATGAAAGGCCCAGAAACCATTTTGCTTTGAATTTGGCATATATATATATATATATATATATATATATATATATACACACACACACACACACACACACACACACACACACACACACATATGCTCAAAAAGGGCAATATGGCATAGGAGGTATATATATATATATATACACACACACACACACACACACCATATTTCTGAGAAAGAAATCCATTTTATATTGTGACATTGTGGCCTTACACACACTTACACCCAAATATTTGGCACTGTGTGTTCAAGAGTTGCTAAGGATCTTCTAGGGATGCCTTCTGATATTTCTGTTCTATTCCCTTAAGGAAAACAACTGCAGGCTATAACCAGCTGAATTACTTCCATGACTCTAATGGGACAGATATTAGTGACAGACAGATAGGAAAACAGTGCATTAGGGCATTGGAATAAGAGGGAAGATGGGTAGAGAGGGGTCTTGATGAATTTGAAATAGCTGTGGGGAAAGGAAGAGTTTATCACACATGAATAAGTGGACTGTTGGCTCACTCGACAGTCCACTGATGTTAGAGGACATAGATTTAGAGTGGGACCACCTCACAGTATCCCTGGTAGAATGATGGTACTTCAGGAGCTTTGGTCTCTGTAAGTCCTAGGAATGAAGACAATGAATCTGGCTTACAGATATTTTTGAAGTTATTCTCCTGTTATTGCCTGCTCTCATGCTGAGCTCCAAGAAAAGAATAATATGACACGGGTTTGTGTAGCTTATCAGTCCTTTCCACAACATTATATCTTTGGTTAGTTCTTCCCATTTTCAATCCTCCCATCCACAACAACTGTCACTCCATAATAAGTAGAAAACATATCAAGAGAAATACCGAGAGCAAATCCGACAGTTAGATTTTCATCCCAATTCAGAGACATTTGTTCTTGGAAGTTTTGTCTATGAACTTTGCTTTTCTCTTCCATGCTACTTGCACCTCATGGAATAAGGTGCCTAACTTGCAACAGTGAAAACCGCCCGGATGAATCCAACCTCTTTAGGCAAGTTGATGGCAAGGATAATGTTCAGACTGAAACAAGTTTTCCCCATCTTCCAGCATCCACATAGCCAATCTAGGACAAGAAAAGAAAAAAGCCTTAAATACTTTATATTAGAAAGGAAAGGTACTTGGTTAACTAACTCTACTGTGATTGAGAGACAATGAGAATGGATTTTCAGCTGCTGGCACTATACATAAATGATGAAACTCAGAACATTGAGGAAACTCAGAACACGATACATAAACAAGGAATGCAATGCCCAGGAGAATAAAGAAAAGAGCAATATGGCATAGGAGGTTTTGACATATCTGTTGAATTTTATATGTCTATTCCTTAGGCTGGGGGTCCAGGAGAAGCCATTTCAGTTCTGATTTCTATGTTCTCTTTCTAAAGCTTTCACAAACACATTGGTTTGTGATTTTTTTTTTTTTTCAGAGTAGCATTGGTAGCTTTGATGTAGGAGTGGAAAAAGTATGTGAAGGATTAATGCAGTTCCTGCCCATCGCCCATCCCACCCCCTACATTTTGTATTATAATTAGGATTTTAGAGAGTTAAAGATTTTGGCATACAGTGCTTGAAGGGATGAAACTGGTAGCAGAGCTCGAGTGGATTGGAAGACAAGAACATTGAGTGAGATGGGAGACAATGAAAGAAAAAAGTGAGTTCTCTTTGGGTTTGAGAAATAGGTATAGCAGGAGTAAGGAAGACCTGGGAGAACTAAAATTGTTGGTAAATTGCTTAGGGTATATGAAATTTTTTGTGTGTTGACAAGGTATACATTATGACTGAGTAGGTAGGCTGAGTTACACTGAGTGAGTAGGCTGAATTACACTGAAGACGAATTGAAGAGGTTAAAAAAAAAAACAACTTTAAAAAACCCTGTCTTGTTTTCAGATGGGTTGTCTATATACTTGCTGATAGTACTTTAAGATGAGGGTAGGATTTTTGGTGGAGAGTAATTTTATTAGTCAGGGGCCAAAGCCTTTGAATTTTGTCCAAGAGTGATAAGAGAAATCTAAAAAATAGTGTAGTCAGATATTGCAGGATAAATGATTTGGCGTTGATGTTGTGGGCTGTGGAGAACAGGAACTCTGGACCTTGTGGTACATGTGACTTCTGAGGATGGGGTTTCTCAAGAGGAAGCCTTTAGGCAAGCAGTAAATTCTATTAAAGCTCAGGTTTAAAAAGGTAAGTAGATGTAGGGAGCTTTCTGTGAAGAGGTTCAGGATGGAGTTGGTTCATTCTCTCTCTCGCTCTTTCTCTCTCTCTCTGCCTGTCTCTCTCCCTCTCTCTCTCCCTCCTTTTGTCTTTAAAGGAAGACTCTGGAAAGCACAAGGGAAGTTATAAGAAGAGAATATAAGGAAACTTGAATCAGGGCAAAGAAAGCATTGATTAGAAATGGATTCAAAATCCAGGAGATGATTGGTGTTGGGTCAGGCATGTTCATTTGTATATCTTCTATGTAAGTCTTCTTAGATTAGCTTGATTTAAATGCTTTTCCTTTTTGTTCTTATAAGAAATGGCACCTACCTTCATCAATACATTGATCACAGTCAGAGATGAAATTAAGTTTTTGGGCCTAATGCACCTACAAGATGAGGGCCCACTTTGCGAAAAACAATACCAAGTCACAATTGCAGAAAATAAGTATGAAAATGAGGATCTATTTAGCATAAGAAAGAAGCCACAACAAATTATAAATATTAAAAGGTTGAAAACGCCATAAACATCACAAAATTTAATCCCCGCATATTTATACTAATCAACTTCCTGACTCACTTCCGTGATACCTTTTCCCTACAGTTTTCAAATTGCTTCTTATTTAATTGCCTCCCTTAAGAGAATTATTTTGTTAAAATTTCTATGGCAAGAACTGAAAGGCATTTGCCTTTCCCTAGTATGTTTAATAGAAATTTAGTTTGTATTATTAATAGTTTAGAAAAGAAAATTCAGCTTCACAGCTTGTTATTGGTAATGAAATAAATAATAAAATTTACTATCGTCAAATTTTAGAAAGCCTTTATTAAATCTTTTTTTGTATGAGTTATAGTATTTCAGGGTTTTTCAGTTTTAATATTTCTGATTTTTCTTGCATAGTGACTAATTTTGATCTCTTGTAATTTGAGGAGTTTCATAAAGTCCATTACTGAGCCCCTTTCAGGGTCTTTATGGAGATCAGTACAACGAAGATTCCTGAATCATAGACTATGTTATCTTCAGATTAATCTGGTCTTGATCATATTACAATTACCTGTTTATTTGTTTGTTTCTACACGTGCTCAGTGCTTATTAGCCTCACTTTTGACAGTTTTGAGACTATGATGAAATATATGGACACTCTCGTCAGCAAAAAAAAGGCACAAAATATATAAAATATCGAATACAATATTAAAGGCCTCCTAAAGCTTATTCTTGCTCCTGCACTAAATTGATGATTTATTTAATGCTCTGTATTTTTGTTTTCTTTCTCTAATATCTAGCACATGTCCTGCACTTTGTATGCTTCAAACACATAAAGACTTGTTTAATAGAAAAAGAAATGGATGAGTGTTGCCAGCCAGATTGTATGACAGGTGCAGAAATTCTCCACTTTCAAAAACTGTTGGTAAATATATTTGAGCAAACATTGGGACTCTTCCCTGGCAATCCTAAAATGCCAGACTCTCCAACGGTTTTGCCCTAATAAGACAAGAGTTCCTTTTCCCAAGACCTTTAAACTGCACAGATTCTCATTTTCTCTTCTGAAAGCTTTTGCTTTTGTCTTTGGGACTCTCCTGTCAGTAACTGGGGAGAAAAACATTATGTTCTCCATACCCTTAAAGGATGTCAGTGTTTCATGAATTTTTTTCTTTTCCTAAAATTATAATACAATATGAATACATTTTAGTAGCATTAATTTATAAGGCAAAACACTTCACCACCCTTCCTCTCTTTTTTCATTTTTCATTGTACACACAACTATACAACACATTATAGAGGATACTAAAATAAATGAAAATCATAAACCATGCAGTCAAGAATCTTGCAGTCTAATAAAATTATGAGTAAAGATGAACACAATGAGGAATAGTAAATAACTTTGAGATAAAGAAACTAAAGTGTATCATAAAACTGATGCAACTTGACACAGAATTACAATTGTTTTTGATGTCTCCAGTTTTGAAACTCAAAGGAGACACTATCAATAGTTATGGCAAGGGCAACAGGCATAAACTAATATTATCTTGGACAAATTGAGATATAGGGTCACCCTATTCTTAAGTTTCTTTACTTTTGCTTTTACTTTTTATTATGGACATTTTCATACTGCCTGTAAAGATTGAGATAATTATTTAAGTACCCATCTTCCAACTTCCGCTATTATAACCACGTGGCCAATGTTGTCTTCTCTATATCCCCAAACTCCCTACCTCATTTACTAAAAGCAAATCCAAAGCATTTTCTTGATACATCAACCAGTTTTTCACCACTCCATTCTTTTTCTCTCCTGATTTCCTTACTTATCACCTTTCCAACCCATCTTTTTATTTTTACTTCCAGCACTGCAGTTCTGATCTAACTCTGCCAGGACACAGATCCATAGGGTCAGCCCTGCATCCTGAGCAGCTTAGAGGGAGGAGCCAGACCAGAAGTGCCTCACACCTTGTCCTCTTCTGCTCTGGACAGATGGCTCCATGACGACAACTTCATAATGGCAGTGGATGGGACACTAGTGTACATCAGGGTCGCTCTTCTGCTGCTCTGGCTTGGGGTGTTTTTGTCCATTTCTGGCTACTGTCAGGCTAGGCCCTCCCAGCATTTCACTTCCCCAGAAGTGGTGATCCCCTTGAAGGTGATCAGCAGGGGCAGAAGTGCAAAGGCTCCTGGATGGCTCTCCTATAGTCTGCAGCTTGGGGGAAAGAGACACGTTGTTCACATGAAGGTCAAGAAGCTCTTGGTTTCTAGACACCTCCCAGTGTTCACCTACACAGATGAGCATGCCCTCCTGGAGGATCAGCCCTTCATCCCAGATGACTGTTACTATCATGGTTACGTGGAGGGGGTCCCTGAGTCTCTGGCTGTGTTCAGTGCCTGTTTTGGGGGCTTTCGAGGGGTATTACAAATAAATGGCCTCACTCATGAAATTGAACCCATCAGGCACTCTGCCACATTTGAACACCTGGTTTATAAGATAAACAGTAATGAGACACAATTCTCAGCTATGAGATGTGGCTTAACAGAGAAGGAAGTAGCACGCCAACAGTTGGGATTTGAAGAGGCTGAAAACTCAGCTCTGGAACCAAAATCTGCTGGTGACTGGTGGACCCATGCATGGTTTCTGGAGCTAGTTGTTGTGGTGAACCATGATTTCTTCATTTACTCTCAAAGCAACATCTCAAAGGTACAAGAGGATGTATTTCTTGTTGTCAGCATGGTGGATTCCATGTATCAGCAGTTATGTACTTATATAATGTTGATTGGAATTGAAATTTGGAATCAAGGAAATATTTTCCCAATGACAAGCATAGAACAGGTCCTGAACGATTTCTCTCAATGGAAACTAATCAGTCTTTCCCAATTACAGCATGATGCTGCACATATGTTCATAAAAAAATTCACTTATAAGTATACTTGGTCTAGTCTACATTGCAGGGATATGTCATCCACGTATTGATTGTGTAGTTGATAATTTTCAAGGAGATACCTGGTCTCTTTTTGCCAACACTGTGGCCCATGAGTTACGTCATTCTTTGGGTATGCAGCATGATGAAGAATTCTGTTTTTGTGGGGAAAGAGGTTGTATCATGTGTACTTTTAGAGTGCCAGCAGAGAAATTCACCAATTGCAGTTATGGTGATTTTATGAAGACCACCTTAAACCAGGGATCATGTCTGCATAATCCTTCAAGATTGAGGGAAATTTTTATGCTAAAGCGCTGTGGGAATGGTGTGGTTGAAAGAGAAGAGCAGTGTGACTGTGGATCTGTACAGCAGTGTGAACAAGATGCCTGTTGTCTGTTGAACTGCACTCTGCCTGGGGCTGCCTGTGCTTTCGGGCTTTGTTGCAAAGACTGCAAGTTCATGCCATCAGGGGAACTCTGTAGACAAGAGGTCAATGAATGTGACCTTCCAGAAAGGTGCAATGGAATATCCTATCAGTGTCCAGCAGATAGATATGTGCAGGACCGTATCCCCTGTAGTGATAGTGCCTACTGCTATCAAAAGAGATGTAATAACCACAACCAGCATTGCAGGGAGGTTTTTGGTAAAGATGCAAAAAGTGCATCTCAGAATTGCTATAAAGAAATCAACTCTCAGGGAAACCGTTTTGGTCACTGTGGTATAAATGGCGCAACATACCTAAAATGTCATATCTCTGATGTCTTTTGTGGGAGAGTTCAATGTGAGAATGTGAGAGACATTCCTCTTCTCCAAGATCATTTTACTTTGCAGCACACTCGTATCAATGGCGTCACCTGCTGGGGTATTGACTATCATTTAAGGATGAACATACCTGACATTGGTGACATGAAGATGGTACTGTGTGTGGCCCAGGAAAGATCTGCATCCACAAGAAGTGTGTCAGTCTGTCTGTCTTGTCACACGTCTGCCTTCCTGAGACCTGCAATATGAAGGGGATCTGCAATAACCAACATCACTGCCACTGTGGCTATGGGTGGTCCCCTCCCTACTGCCTGCACAGAGGCTATGGGGGTAGTGTTGACAGTGGCCCAGCATCTGCAAAGAAAAGAGGATTTTTGCCACTGATTGTGATTCTTCTTTGTCTGTTTTGATTTTCCTGTTTACTGTTGGGCTTCTTATGTATCTACGACAAAAGAAACTAAGTCCCAAAGAAACTAAGGCTCATTCATCAGGTTAAGAAAATGTCTCTAATTTAATATTCCATGCATTATTACATTTTAGTCTCTTGGCAGTAGAAATGGTAGTACATCCCTGAAACTGAGCACATTTTTTACCATTTCCAGAAAGCTGCAAAGATCTTCCCTTACGTCAGAACCACAAGCATTGTCATTAATTGCAGGTTATTCTTAACTTGTTTCTATTGTTCATTGTTTTAAGCAGCAAATAAAGCTACATCCTTCCCTCCCTTTAGTTCTTTTTGTGTTTCTCGTGCTTAGAGATGACTTATGGGAAAGGCATGAGATGTGTCTGCATCAGAGTGTCCAGGGGTGAGGTTTACCTCTCTACTGACATTATCAATGTGGGAAAATTACTTACCTTTTCTGACATTTTGCTTCAAAATCTAAAAGGGGATAGGGGTGATAATAATATTTGTCCCACTCAAGTCTTTGGGTTTATTTGGTTACCAAAAGAAACAAATAAGTGAATTTTTTTAAGTATAAAAAATTGTTGTTTGTCTGATAAAAGCTCTTGACTTGCTCCCTGTGTGCTTCCTAGCTCTTTGTCTTAATTTGGCAGTTTCGATATCCTTTTGGAGCATTTGCTTTGCATACCAAAATATAATCTCCATGAGGATGGGGTAGTTTTTATCTGTTTTGCTCACCATTGTGTCCTCAATAGCTTGAACAGTGCACAGTGCTTACTACACAGTAAATACTTAAATGAAGCAATGAATTTCAATGGAGTATTAAATACATGAATTAATTATGAAAAGTAAAAATAATATTTTGCTACCTTGAGGATGTCATTCTGATCCTCTCTTTTAACTACTGGAACTCTTGCTCAAAAATAAACTTTGAATATTTAAAATGTGTTTATTTAAAATGCTGCTGTTTGAACGTGGCACACTTTGCTGGTTTTTCGTCCTCCAGTGTATCTTCCCCCCAGTCTATTCTCTGTGTTTTTGGAAAGCCTGTCTCTTGAAAACACAGAGTGAATCAGATACCCTTTGTATTGATCAGTTAACTTCTGAATGGCACTCTGTAAATTCAGTCAAACAACTTTTTGGATATCATTTTTCATTACACTTGCCAACTTTGTGTCTTCTACCTATTTTATGTTTACAATATATTTGGCTGTGTCATTCTCTGCATATCTGTACATGAAATCCCCATTCCCAAAATGCTGTTTACCACACTGCCCCTACTCTCTTGCCCTGGAAAACTCCTATTTTCTCTCAATAGAGGTTAAATGTTATATCTTCATAGAAGCATTCCTTATGAAATGGTAAGTGTTCCACTTGTGTGCCCCGTTACTTTGTAGTCACCCTTTTATGGTTTGATGACTTCTAGGAATAGAGATGGAGAGGGTCCAACGATGTGTTAGCAAAGAGAAGCAGAGGACAGCTACTGGAGCCACACAAGGAGGGAGGAGTGAACCAAGAATGCAATCTGGTCAAATCAGAGAAAGCTCCACATGTTGTAAGTGTACACATCCATATGGAGGCAAAAGATAGCTGCTCCAGTTTATTGATTCTTTTTTGAAATGGTTTGTTCCCACAGAAATACAAACTACTATCAGAGAACACTAGAAACATCTTTATGCAAATAAACTAGAAAATCTAGAAGAAATGGATAAATTCCTGGCCATACACAACCTCCCCAGTCTAAACGAGGAAGAAGTTGAATCCTTGAATAGACCAACAACAAGTTCTGTAATTGAGGCAGTAATTAATAGCCTACCAACCAAAAACAGTCCAGGACCAGATGGATTCACAGCCTAATTCTACCAGAGGTACAAGGAGGAGTAGGCACTATTCCTTCTGAAACTATTCCAAACAATAGAAAAAGAGGGATTCCTCCCTAACTCATTTTGTGCAGCCAGCATCATTCTGATACCAAAACCTGGCAGAGACACAACAAAAAAGAAAATTTCAGGCCAATATCCCTGATGAACATCAATGCAAAAATCCTCAATAAAATACTGGCAAATTGAATCCAGCAGCACATCAAAAAGCTTATCTACCACAATCAAGTCGGCTTCATCCCTGGGATCCAAGCCTGGTTCAACATATGCAAATCAATAAACATAATCCATCACATAAACAGAACCAATGACAAAAATCACATGATTATCTCAATAAATTCAGTAAAGGCCTTCGACAAAATTCAACACCCCTTCAAGCTAAAAACTCTCAATAAATTAGGTATTGATGGAATGTATCTCAAATTAATAAGAGATATTTATGGCAAACCCACAGCCAGTATCATACTGAATGGGCAAAAGCTGGAAGCATTCTCTTTGAAAACCGGCACAAGACAAGGATGCCCTCTCTCACCACTCCTATTCAACATAGTATAGGAAGTTCTGGCCAAGGCAATCAGGCAAGATAAAAAAATAAAGCGTATTCAAATAGGAAGACAGTAAGTCAAATTGTCTCTGTTTGCAGATGACATGACTGTATATTAAGAAACCCCATCATCTCAGCCAAAAATCTCCTTAAGCTGATAAGCAACTTCAGCAAAGTCTCAGGATACAAAATCAATGTGCAAAAATCACAAGCATTCCTACACACCAATAACAGACAAGCAGAGAGCCAAGTCATGAGTGAGCTGCTGTTCTCAATTGCTACTAAGATAATAAAATACCTAGCAATACAACTTACAAGGGATGTGAAGGACCTCCTCAAGGAGAACTACAAACCACTGCTCAAGGAAATAAGAGATGACACAAACAAATGGAAAAACATTCCACGCTCATGGATAGGAAGAATCAATATTGTGAAGATGGCCATACTGCCCAAAGTAATTTACAGATGCCATCCCCATCAAGCTACCATTGACTTTCTTCACAGAAGTGGAAAAAACTACTTTAACCTTCATATGGAACCAAAAAAGAGCCTGCATAGCCAAGACAATCCTGAGCAAAAAGAACAAAGCTGGAGGCATCACGCTATCTCACTTCAAACTATACTACAAGGCTACAGTAACCAAAACAGTATGGTACTGGTACAAAACAGATATATAGACCAATGGAACAGAAGAGAGGCCTCAGAAATAACACCACATATCTACAACCATCTGATCTTCGACAAATCTGACAAAAACAAGCAATGGGGAAATGACTCCTCATTTAATAAATGGTGTTGGGAAAACTGGCCAGCCATCTGCAGAAAACTGACACTAGACCCCTTCCTTATACCTTATACAAAAATCAACTCAAGATGGATTAAAGACTTAAATGTAAGACCTAAAACCATAAAAATTCTAGGAAAAAATCTAGGCCATATCATTTAGGACATAGGCAAGGACAAACACTTCATGTCTAAAACAACAATAGCAATGGCAACAAAAGCCAAAATTGACAAACGGGATCTAGTTAAACTAAAGAGCTTCTGCACAGCAAAAGAAACTATCATCTGAGTGAACAGGCAACCTACAGAATGGGTGAAAATTTTTGCAATCTATCCATCTGACAAAGGGCTAATATCCAGAATCTACAAATAACTTAAACAAATTTACACAAAAAAACCATCAAAAAGTGGGCAAAGTGTATGAACAGACAGTTCTCAAAAGAAGACATTTATGCAGCCAACAAGTATGTGAAAAAAATTCTCATCATCACTGGTCATTAGAGAAATGCCAATCAAAACCACAATGAGATACTATCTCACATGAGTTAGAATGGTGATCATTAAAAAGTCAGGAAACAACAGATGCTGGAGAGGATGTGGAGAAATAGGAACGCTTTTACACTGTTGGTGGGAGCGTAAATTAGTTCAACCATTGTGGAAGACAGTGTGGCGATTCCTCAAGGATCTAGAGCTAGAAATGCTATTTAACCCAGCAATCCCATTACTGGGTATATACCCAAAGGATTATAAATCATTCTACTGTAAAGGCACATGCATACATATGTTTTTTGTGGCACTATGTACAAAAGCAAAGACTTGGAACCTATCCAAATGTCCATCAATGATAGACTGCATAAAGAAAATGTGGCACATATACACCATGGAATACTATGTAGGCATAAAAAAGGATGAGTACATGTCCTTTGCAGGGAAATGGATGAAGCTGGAAACCATAATTCTCAGCAAACTAACACAGGAACAGAAAACAAAATACTGCATGTTGTCTCATAAGTGGAAGCTGAACAATGAGAACACATGAACACAAGCAGGGGAACACCACATACTGGAGTCTGTCGGGTGGTGGAGGGCTAGGGGAAGGATTGCATTGCAAGAAATACCTAATGTAGGTGACGGGTTGATGGGTGCAGCAAACCACCATGGCACATGTGTACTGATGTAAGAAGACTGCACGTTCTGAACATGTACCCCAGAACTTAAAGTATAGATAAACCATTGAAGTTGGTTATAGTTATATTTATCAGCCTATTGTTCTTTTATATTTGCTGTGTTTTGTATTTCTGCTTGAGATTACATTGAAATAATCCACTTTTTCTGGGTTTATATTGGTTTCAGCTTTTATGCTTAATTCTGGAATTTATTTTGCTATAAGGAATGAGATAGGTATCTAATCGTATACTTTTCCAAATGGGTAGCCAGTTGTCTTGATACACTTTATAGAATAAATCCTTTATCAGTGCTTTGCTGGTAAATTGGGATCCTGTATTGTATTTTAAAGTTAATTTGTTAGAGTCACCTTATTTTACTTGTAAATTTTTACAAGAAGCAGTGCATTTTACAATATTCTTATTTTAAGAAAAGATGTATAGTTATTTTATATTCGTTGAGTTAATTAGAGCTCTATCAGTCAATTATATCAGGATTGGTGGGTAGAATTAACAAGCATAGAGTCTTTTTACAACAAGCATAGAGTCTTACCTCCTGTTTTAATTGGGATTGCCCAAAAAGCAGACCCAGAGACAAGGATTTAGGTAGAGTTAGTTTTTTGGGGGAAGCACAAAACAGGGTAGACAAATGAACAAGTTTTCTCTGTGTACAACTGGAGCCATCCCTGTGCACTTTCTGAGAAGTCATGTGAAACACAACTTTGATTAATACTCCATGGTTCAGGAGAAAGCTGTAAGGAAAAGAATATCTGAGATATAAGCATGTGAAGTGGTAAACTCTCAGAGCATGGAGATTGTCTACTGTGGCTGCAAGTGAACTCAAGTGGGACGAGAAGATGTAGGGTGGGCTTTTAGCATCTACTGTACCCAGGTTCCTTAGAAAACCTATGCTGAGGCAAGGATTAAATCTAAATGGTTTACTTGGAAAATACAATCCTAGGGAAATGAGAGTAAAAGTAAACGTATTTGGGGCTGGAAAGTCTGGTACAGCAGATGCTGGTGGTACCTGCCTGTATCCCTTAGGCTGAACCTTGAGGCTGTCTGTAGCATGGATGACAAGTCCTATACACACTAATGGCTTTCTGCTTTACGGGGGTGTGCTCAGTGCACTCATGGAGGAAGCTGGAAACAAGAAGGAGTTAAATCATCTGAAAGCAACTCTGGACCAATGAGAGATGTTGTGTGAATGAGCACGGTAGTTTCCCCAGTCCTCATGGGACTTCTATGTGGTGTTGGGGTCCAAGACAGGGTGTACATTGTTAGTATAACAGGAACTGGTTCTCTCTACCTTCCCTAAAACAAACAAACAAACAAAAACAAAAACAAACAAACCCAAACAAACAAACAAAAAAACCCAAAACCCTTTTCTTTTCTTCACAAAGTCCTCTTTGTTCTTTGAGCACTTATTGAAAAAGCTGACTGGAGACTATCTCAGTCTGTTCGGTTCTCCCTCTGATCCTCCACTATGGACTTTCTTTCAAACTGTGTCTTATTTTTATTAACCTTTACTGTTTTCTTAACAGTTTAGGCACAGAACTAACATCGCTTTGCACGAGTTTTCCAAACCCTGGCCACGTGAACTAAGCCATCTGATTGCTGGTATATCAGCATCTAGATTATACAAAATTATCTGAACTTATTTTCATTCCTGCTGATGCAAGTGCCTGGTGGGTCAAGTCCGGAGCATGGACGCATGACAAGGTATGGCTTCCATGAAAAGAAAACAATGTCACACTACCTCTCTTTTTGGTGAGTTGGACACCTGTGTAGAAGGTTGAGGAATGTCGCTTGTTTAAGTAAAGATATTAGAAGGGGATTTTTCCCTTTGTACTGAAAGCAGAGATGATGCAGGATCTTTCACAGGTAACTTCCCAAGGCAGTAGCACAATCAAACCCTGTGACTTGATGCCACAGATGGCACATAAGCCTCTCACGAAGGTCATAAATGGTCCTGACACTCTTATGGTACAAACACTTGCCACATCACCAGATGTTATGGATGGCCCAGAAGTCAGCCCTGTGCAACTTGGATTTGCTCACTTGCTCTCCTCATTAGACTGATAGGCACCAAAGATTACATGGTGATAGCATGGTGAGTATTCAAAAAATGTGGAATAACTTGGCCAGGTGACAAAATCAAGCCCTATAGCTGCCAAAACCAAACTAAAGATCTCCTATATCTGATATTGTGCAATCTGTTCTGCTCCTATGGACTGACAGGGACACATACAGATTCACAGATGCCAATATGACAGAAGACCAGGCACAACAAACCCCAATCTGTTGGGTCACAAATTTGACTCTGATATTATTTGTGAACCACACTGGTCTTTTTATCTTGCGTGGTGACAAGGTCTATGAAGGGTTCTCACCTACATGGTCAGAATGATGGGGACTCAGATACCCAATGCTTTTGTCACCAAGTGACACTTTGTCACTCCTCCTTCAATGCCAGC
Source organism: Macaca fascicularis (assembly GCF_037993035.2). Taxonomy (NCBI): domain Eukaryota; kingdom Metazoa; phylum Chordata; class Mammalia; order Primates; family Cercopithecidae; genus Macaca; species Macaca fascicularis. The sequence goes on along the minus strand of NC_088381.1, from coordinate 138,149,026 downwards.
CAAATTATAAACTTGGGCTCCTTTGTTTATAAAGTAATGCCACACAAGCGTACTAAATGAGATGTTAGAGAAAATCCCCTTATATGTCACAATTCTAGTTCCTTTCCACACTGAGATCCATTTTCCCAGGCTTTGGAACTTATGAGAGGGAAAGGGCAATTCTCAATGTTTCCATGGTAATAGAACAGAAGTCAGTATTACTATGCAAGCACTGAGAAGAATCCAATCAGAAGTTAACAGTTTAGCCTCTGTTGTACTTCAGAATCACCATGTCCTGGATAGAATGACAGCCCACAAAGGAGGAGCTTGTGCAATCATTGGTGAGGAACGCTGCTTATATGTAAACCACCAGGGACAAATAGAATCTAATCTGAACTTTTTGAAAGACAAGATAAACACTCTTCGTCATATAAATGAAGCTAAACCATTCAATTGGCCTGACCCATTGTCAGGGATAGGAGACTGGTTGAATGGAGTATGGGTAAATGTGTTTAGATTGTGCTTTTCTGCTTATTAATTCTCCTTCTAATCTGTGTTCTTCTCTCCCTTTGCAGATCCCTTGCCACTCAGCTGCTAACACAACTCTTCTCTCCGCAAATACTAACTCAGCTTTTAATTTGAAACTGTTACGGAAGTTTCAGACAGGAAAAATAAAGGAGTTAAAAGTGTGCCACTCCAAAATATGCCAAATTAGTGTATTGATTACTTCAAGCTCAAAGCACTTTGGAAACTGTAGTTCCAGAAGTGACTATCTGACCTGCCTTTTCCTGCATATAGCAAGCCATAAAACTTCCATGGAGAAAGATGCCTTCCCTGTGCCAGGACAAGAAAATAACCGTATCCCCAGGTTTGGAAATTTTTGCTGCAGTAGACCTGTACAAATAAACTAAAGTTACTCTTATCTCCCACTAGCTTTATAACTCCTCCTTGACATTCCACACCAATACATCTCCTAGTGACTTCCCTGGAATTCACTGTCCCTAGCTTAGATCTTTTTGTGTCATGGCCCCAGTCCCTGTTGGACGGAACAAAGGGGGATGAACAAAGACAAAGACAAAAGAGTATATTTGGATGATGGGGTCGGGGGCTCCTTGCTTTTAGTGAACAAGGGCCCTGAGCTTATAGCTTCCTTCATATTTATTGAGAAAAGGAGATAGGGAGAAGGAGGTGGTTGTCAGTAGGCTGCTTGACTCGGTGCAGGCCTGCACCACTGTATTCTCTGAACAGTAGTCTTTAGATGTTCCAGTAGATAACCTCAAGGACAACGGTACCAGGGAGTGATTGCACTCAGCATACCTTCTGGTGGCTGTGAGTTTGCCTACATCCTGCATTCATGACAAACAGTTTGTTGTTTGATCATATAGCCTCCAGTGGAATGCTGAGTAGGTTACAACCCACAGGCTTTTGGCTCTCTACACTGTTGTCTTGTCATTTCTTCACAAATTTATTGTTCTTTTTCTAAAAGTATAAAAACTTTCTGCTTTGACCATTATTTTGGGTCTTCTCACTCTTGAAAAGATATCCATTTATATGAATTCTCCAGGGGCACACAAACAGGTGGCCATAGTGGCAGAGATGGAGGTACATTGGGCTCAATAGCATGGACTCCCACTTGCCAAGGGAGTTAATCAAGACACTTCTGTCATGAATGTCCAACTTGCCAGTGACACAGATCAAGGCTGAGTTTCTGGGAAGGTGCTATTCTTCAAGGAAAACAAACAGTGAAATAGTGAGACATTGACTACTTTGTGCCCCTTTTATCCTGGGAGGGCCAGCGATTAGTTCACACAAGAAAATATACATATTCTAGTTATGATATTGTCTATAGAGCTTGAGCCAGCACCACTACTGTGGGCATATGGATTGTAAGATCTTTAAGCATGGAGTCTCATACAACTTGGCATATGAATAGAGGATTCATTCACCCTTTAGTGTATGAGGTGCAGGAATGGTACATAGCAATGAATTATATTGTTTGTATTATATATTCAATATTTAGTAGCATCTATTCTCCTAAAGTGCTTAGAATGGCCTGCAGAAGGCAGAGCCAGAGTGCCAGCTCAGAAACAATATTCTGAAAGAATTGAGTGCCAGCCTTCACAATGCATTGTGTATATTAAGTCAGAGATTCCTACATGGTGTTGTATATGCAATAGAAAGAATATATGGGGCCCAGAGCCAAGGAAGAGAAGCCGGGTGGCCTCACTTATCATTACACTTGATGATCCACTGATCTGCTTCCCTCTTTGCAACTACCTGTTCTCTAGGCAGGTCTTGGTCCACAAAGAGAATGCATCTTTGCCAGAGGACCCAGCATAAGTTCCATAGACCTGCAAGCTGCCCTCAGGGCATCTGGGATATCTTCTGTTCAAGGACCAGCGGGTAAAAAGAAGAGTCATTTTGGCAGGAGTAATTGACCCTGAAGAGCAGGGAAGGTAAGGCTGCTGAGCCCCAGTAGAGGCATGGAGGGTTATATGGAGAAACTAGGGGATTCACTTGGGAGCCACTTGGAACCACCCAATGCAATGGTAACTGCGAATGGATATGTGCAGCAGTGTTGACCTCCCGGGATGAAGGTGCAAAAGATTTAAAACAAACATTAGCAAGTGCTCTGGGTCCTCCCTGACTGCCACTTTTGTCCTTTTTATTTTTCCTTCTTCTCTTTATTTTTTTAAAGTTAAAACAAAATTAATGTTATAAAGATGGGGTCTTGCTTTGTTGCCCAAGCTGGTCTCAAAGTCCTGGGCTCAAGTATTCCTCCCACCTTCGCCTCCCAAAGTGCTAGGATTATAGGCATGAACAACCATGCCCAGCGCCCTCCCCCAACCCATTTTTTAAAAAACTATATACCTCTCACAGCCCATGGCTATCCAAAAACCCACAAGGTTTGTAAAGACGGTTCTCAGAATTATTGTTCTGTTGGTTATTAGACTCCAAAGAAGGTACAAGTAAATATGAATAGTCTCCATCTATGGATTTTGGTTAAGGTGAACACTGGTGCTAAAATTGAAAGGACAAGGACAGCTACTCAGAACGTTCCCATCTTGTAAAAACCTTGACCCTGCTTCACTTGTGACATCACCTGGTCTTCAGGTACTCCCTCATGTAGTTCAATTGAATAAAGCCTTTAACCTCTATGTGAGTCACTTTAAAAAACTTATATATGTTTAATAATTTTGTGTTGTTACTTGGAATAGTTTTGTGCAAAACGCCAACACTGCCCAGTTTTGTGCCAAAGACAGCATTATCAAAGAACCCTAATTTCCATGGGTGGAATGGTCAGCCGTGCTGTTGGTATCTGATTCTTTTTTTCCCTCATTTTTATTTTTGTTCTTGATTTCCAACTTTTATTTTAAGGTCAGCGGTAGAGGTGCAGGATAGGCTATGCAGGTTCATTACATGGGTAAACACTGCCATGGCAGTTTGCTGCACAGATCGTCCCATCACCTCACTTTCTTTCATAGCATGGTGGTTGCATGCTTTGACTTTTTCTAGGTACCCTTTTGTCAGACTGAAGTCAGCATTTTCCTTCCATCTTTCAGAGTTCTGTAGATGAGCAGAGAGTTTAGGTAACTTTCCTAAGGTGGGAAAAGACTCTTCTATTATCTCAAATTTCTTCTACTATGGAAACTCCTATTCAACCCAAACACCTGGTCAGATCTGTGTAGACATATGGTCTGGTGCAATGTTGATCAATCTGTTAAATTCTTAAGTGGCGTGATTTCATCAGGTATAAATTTGAACTGGAGTGCCTTTGGTAACTTGGGGCATGTCAAACCTGTGCATTGTTGTGTCACCTTTGAAGAAAAGGGTAGCAGAATAGCTGACACTCCACAAATAACTTACTTTATTTGGTATGAAGAAACCAAGAAAAGAAATATTTTGAACAATCTCTAGTCTTGAGTCCTGTTTTCAACAGCTTCAATGATCTTCCTTTCCCAAAGGCCTCCTCCCTTCTGTCTACCTCTATTTGTGCCTCTGATTCTCACCTCCCTTCTATCCTGATCCCTATCTTCTTGAAGTCCCCCATGCTTCGCTTCTTCCACATCTCCACCTCCCTTGTACTATTTGACCTGCAACATCACCGCTTGTTGGATATGACAAGCCTTAAAAACAAGAGAAAAGTTTTTAAAACACACACACACAGACACACTGACACATACACACATACACTGTCACTCTGTTACCCAGGCTGGTGTGCAGTGGTACAGTCATGACTCACTGTAACCTCCAGCTCCTGGTCTCAAGTGATCCTCCTGCCTCAGCCTCCCAAGTAGCTGGGTCTATAGGGACACACTATTCCACCGGGCTGATTTTTAAATTCTTTTAGAGACGGGGTCTTGCTATCCTGCTCAGGTTGGCCTTGAATTCCTGGCTTCAAGTGATCTTCCTGCCTCAGCCTCCCGAATAGCTAGGACTACAAGCATGCACCACCATGCCTAGCTAATTTCTTTATATTTTGTGTTGATAGATTCTCACTATGTTGCCCAGGCTGGTCTCAAACTGATACTCCCTCCTCATACTCTGGAATAGCTAGGACTACAGGTATGTGCCACCATGCCTGGATAATTTTTTTTTGTTTTTAAATATTTTATAGAGACAGAGTCTCAGAATGTTGCCCAGGTTGGTCTCAAACTCCTGGCCTCCAGGAATCCTCCCACCTCAGGCCCCCAAATCTCTGGGATTATAGGCGTGAGTCACTGTACCCCACCTTAGTGCACTATTTCTGAAGCGATTCTTTAGGTAAGATTTTGTGTCTGTACATTTATCAGACTGTCAGTTCCATCCTGTAATTTATAGATAGGCTGGGCTCAGGCAATTCCTGGAGATTTAAAATATGATGTCCCATACCTTTAATTTCCAGATAAATTGAGAAGTGATTTATCAGTGAATAATGACCTTTTCTGTAATAGTTTAACAGTAAAGACAAAAAGTCAGAGACATTACATATGGGATTCCCCAGGCTTAGCATAATGCAAAAATACTGAGAATAATGAAAATGATGGCAGATAGCATGTACCAAGTGCCCAGCACTTTGGGAGGCCGAGGTGGGTGAATCACTTGAGGCCAGGAGTTTGAGATCAGCCTGGCCAAGATGGTGAAACCCTGTCTCTACTAAAAATACAAAAATTAATCTGGCGTGGTAGCACATGCCTGTAATCCCAGCTACTCAGGAAGTTGAGGTGGGAAAATTGCTTGAACCCCGGGATGCAGTGGTTACAGTGAGCCGAGATTGCGCCACTGCACTCCAACCTGGCAGGCTACGCACCAGAGACCCTGCCTCAAAAAAAAAAAAAAAAAAAAATTAAGAATGTGAGCAAATGTATATTAGTGTACATGGGATTTGCCACAGGGGTATCTAGAAAACATTAGCTCCAAATCTTAAATGAGTACAGGTCCTCTTGTTAGTGAATCTAGGAGTTTCTGCCGTCATCTAAATAAGTATTGAGAATATGACCAGACAGGAAATGTTAAGTAAATTTAAACACACAGACCCTTTTTAAATTGCCAAGTGATTTTATTTCAAGATGACATCAAATTGCTAAGAGGTGATGTAACCATCATAATGACTATTGATTACAACTCCCAGTAAGTGTCAATGTGATTTTCTCCATTGTGTGGGCTCCCATTAGTATTTACTCCTCAGGTTCAGTAGTTTGCAATACTTTCTCTTCCGTAAATCCTATTCCTTGTGAAAAGCCACCAAAAAGAAGTGAAACCAGAAAAAGGATGTAACGAGCAAATATTAAAAGTAGTACTCCATTTGTATTCACAAGTATACTGCCTGCAATACGATATTGTTTGTCAGGTGGAGGGCCACTATCTATACTACCTCCTGTTCCTCTCAGTTCACATGTTGGTGGTTGCCACCCAAACACACAGTGACAATGTTTTTCGTTGTTACATACTCCTTTGTAATTGCATGTTTTAAGATCACACTCAAAATGCAGGTCTTGATAAAAAGTACAATTGTGTTCAAGACAGTAGCTCCCTGGGCCACAGGTTGCACCATCCACTACCAGCCCCATTTCTGGCAAGTCTGTTCCGTGGTGTGCTTCATAGCCAAAGCATTTTTCTTCTTTTATGTCATGTACTAATATACTACGAAATGTAGTGTGCTCACCTCCACCGGGAATCTTGCTGACACCACTACAGTGCAACATTCCACAAAAAACATCATCTTCTTCACATGGAAAAGGTTTACTTCCTCCTCGCTGTAGAATAACCCCACAGTTTCCAAATCGGTCACCAATCCTATTCAATTGTTGATAGCACGCTGGGGAGCCGTCTTTCACTTGGTAGCCAAAAAGGGCTTGACACTGCATATCACGGTCACTGCAGTTTCCTCTTACACAAACAGATACTGCTGAACATGGGGTTCCATCCTGGACATAGACGTCATTTGGACACTCTTCGTTTTTCCCATCACAGTATTCCGGTAGATCACATATACCACCCAAGTCTCTGCAAAGCACTCCAGGGGCAGCATATTTACACTCATGGCAGCAAAGTCCTGTATTGCAAACACTGCCAAGAGAAAGGATACAAGAGGTCTCACAACATCTATCATTGGCACAATCTTTAAGGGAGCCACAGTCACATTCTTCCCTCTGATTTTTGATCTTGTCTCCACAACGATCAGCTACATAAGGAAAATTAGTGTATGGAATATTTGGTTCACTCAAACAAGGATCCCATCTATTCAACCTGTTTTGCATCTGCTCATAAGAACAATTGCTCATCATATCATTAAGATCAGGAACAGGGGCCATGAGACAGTTGGTTCGTCGAAAACAATAACAACCAGCAGAATCATGTGTCAAGCCCAAGTTATGACCTAGTGTATGCGCTGTTAAACATGCCCCCTTAAATAAGTGATACCTTATTAAATACACAAACATTGCTCCCCAGTTGGGGTTGCATATTCCATCAAAGGTGGTATAACAGTCCCGGTTTTCAATTTGATATGCTGTAAAAACAACTGAGGTATCATGTTTAATTTCTGAAAACCATTCATAATATTTCCACAAACCAAACTCTCCTACAGCAATTTCGACAGGCATCTTATAAAACATTACCATATCCTTAGCACTCCATATGCACAAAACACGTACATAGACATTTAAATAAACTGGTTTGAAAATGGTATGTATGATGCTGTTAATAATCACTACATTCTCTATTATGTGTGACACATTAGGGTTCCGCTGGAATAATCCATTAGTAACCGTGTAGTGAATTTTCAAGTTTTTTCTATGATGCCTCCACAAATAAACGTGGCCTGCTCTGGGAGTTTCAGCCAGTTTTACCTTTTCAGATTCTTGATCTCTCTCTTCCTCTTCAGTCTTACATCTACTAGCCTCTCCCGGTCTTTCTTCTGACACAAGCAGGGATACTACATGCTCAAATTTGGAAGAAGCCCCCAGCGGTTTGATTTCATAAGTCAAGTCATCCACCTGCAGCATGCCACGCAGCCCTCCATGGCAGGTGTCCAATGTGGCCACAGACCCAGGAACCCCTTCCAGGTAGCAGTCATAGTAACAGTCTCGCGGGACAAAAGGGTAGTCCTCCTGCATGGCCCCCTGGTCATTATCAGTAAAAACAGGTAAATGTCTGGGCATCATGTTCTTCTTGAGCTTCATGTGAATCACGTGCCTTCGGCCCCGGAAACGCATGCTGTAAGAGAGTTGGTCTGGCATCTCAACTCCACGCCTCCTGTGGGGCACTTTCCTGGGGATCACAATTTCTGAGGAAGTAAAGCGCCATCCTGGTGGGTCATGAAAACAATAGACCTGGGACAAGAGTGCCCAGAGGACAGGCAGCCAGAGAGCACCTGTCAAGGGGTCCTGGACCCAGGCAGGTCCCATGAATAAGGGAACCTTTGACCAAAGAAAATGCAATCAAATGGGAGGCACAAAGAGGATTCCTCAGTCTTCAGCCTTCTCCTCAGGGCAGTTATGATGAAAGCAGAGTGAGTCTGCAGGCTTGGCACCCCCTGATAGGTGAGTGGGAAGGGTTAGGCTATTACATAACAATGGTGTGCTCATCAGGGGAGGCTGTTTTCAGTGAGCTGGAGAGGTAGGCCAGGGGGTCAAAGGAAGAGGAAAAAAATGGCAAGAATTGAGAATAGCAGCATATAACTGAGCTGAAATGTCCCTTGTCCTCTAAGGGAAGTCATAAGTGGGGTTTGATGAGTAAGTGGGTTTGATGCAAGTTTAGGACACTTAAGGACATTTTTCTCAAGCCTAAATGAGAGAAGGACTCGACATGTAATTAAAAGAGGGAAGCGTGTCCAATGATAAGGAAAGTGGAAACTTCTCCTTAAAAGAATTTTGAGTGCTGCAATAAACATATGTGTATATGTACCTTTATAGTATAATGATTTATAATCCTTTGGGTATATACCCTGTAATGGGATTGCTGGGTCGAATGGTATTTCTGGTTCTAGATCCTTGAGGAATTGCCACACTGTCTTCCACAACGGTTGAACTAACTTACACTCCCACCAACAATGTAAAAGAGTATCAATTTCTCTGCATCCTTTCCAGCATCTGTTGTTACCAGACTTTTTAATGATCACCATTCTAACTGGCGTGAGATGGCATCTCATTGTGGTTTTGATTGGCATTTCTCTAATGACTAGTGATGATGAGTATTTTTTTAATGTTTGTTGGCCGTATAAATGTCTTCTTTCGAGAATTGTCTGTTCATATCCTTTGCCCTATTTTTGATGGGGTTATTTGTTTTTTCCTTGTAAATTTGTTTAAGTTCCTTGTAGATTCTGGATATTAGACCTTTGTCAGATAGATAGATTGCAGAAATTTTCTCTCACTCTGTAGGTTGCCTGTTTACTCTAATGATAGTTTCTTTTGCTGAGCAGAAGCTCTTTAGTTTAATTAGATCCCATTTGTCAATTTTGGCTTTTGTTGCCACTGCTTTTGTGATGAACAACTTCAGCAAAGTCTCAGGGTACAAAATCAATGTGCAAAAATCACAAGCATTCCAATACACCAAAAATAGACAAGCATAGAGCCAAATCATGAGTGAATTCTCATTCACAATGGCTACAAAGAAAATAAAATACCTAGGAATACAACTTACAAGGGACCTGAAGTCCTCTTCGAGGAGAACTGCAAACCACTGCTCAAGGAAAGAAGAGAGGACACAAACAAATGAAAAAAAATTTCCATGCTCATGGATAGGAAGAATCAATATTGTGAAAACGGCCATACTGCCCAAAGCAATTTAGACATTCAATGCTATTCCTATCAAACTACCATTGACTTTGTCCACTGAACTAGAGAAAGTTACTTTAAATTTCATATGGAACCAAAAAGAGCCCATATAGTCAAGACAATCCTAATCAAAAAGAACAAAGCAGCAGATATCACTCTACCTGCCTTCAAACTACAGTGCAAGGCTACAGTGACGAAAGCAGCATGATACTGGCACCAAAACAGATATATAGACCAATGGAACAGAACAGAGGCCTCAGAAATAACACATCTACAACTTCTCAAAAAATTATTCTACAATTTCTCAAAGAATTAGAAAGAGAGCTTCCATTCAACTGAGCAATCCCATCACTGGGTATATGCCAAAGAAAAATAAATTGTTCTATCAAAAAGACACATGCACCTGTATGTTCATTGCAGCACTATTCACAATAGCAAAGACATAGAACCAATCTAGGTGCCCAACAATGGTGGATTCGATAAAGAAAATGTGGTACATCCACACCATGGAATACTATAGAGCCATACAAAGAATGAAATCATGCCTTTGCAGTAACATAGATGCAGCTTGACACGATGCATATCCATGTCCCCACCCAAATCTCATGTTGAATTGTAATCCCCAGTGTTGGAGGTGGGGCATGGTGAGAGGTGATTGAATCATGGGGATAGTCCTTCATGAATGGTTTAGCATCATCTTCTCAGGTAATGGTGAGTGAGTTCTCATGAGATCTGTTTGTTTAAAAGTGCGTAGCACCTCCCCCTCCACTCTCTTTGTCCGTCCTTCTCCAGCCATATGAAGTGATGGCTTCCCCTTCACCTTATGCCATGATTGTAAGTTTCCTGAGATCTCACCTGAAGCCAAGCAGATGCCAGCATCATGCTTCCTGTATTGCCTGCAGAACTGAGTCAATTACCTTCTTTTCTTTATAAATTACCCAGTCTCAGGGATTTCTTTATAGCAGTGTGCGAATGAACAAATACACAGCTGGAGGTAACAGAAAACCAAAAACCAAATACAAATAAGAAACAGCTATAACAAATAGAAATAAATAATGAAAGGGAAGACTTAAGCATTAACAATAATTACCTTAAATGTAAATGATCTTAATACACCAATCTAAAGACAGAGAGAAGCAGAGTGGGTAAATAAACATGACACAACACTATGCTGTGTATAAAAAATTCACTTTAAATCTAATCAAATAGGCTGAATGTAAAAGAATTGAAAAAGATTTACCATGCAAACATTGATTTTAAAAAAGCAGGAGTGGCTACATACTTTCACACACAAATGAGTACAAATATAACTGAGGCAATCTGAGTAAGCCCAGGAAATTGTATTGATGTCAACAACCTAGTTATGTTATTGTACTATAGTTTAATAACTATATTTTTCTTCCATTGGGAGAAACTAGGTAAAAGCTATATGAGATCTCTCTATTATTTTTATAACTATGTATAATTATCTCAATAAAATTTTCAATTGAAAGTCTGAATGAGTAGTTTAAAATCTTCCTAAAAGGAAAACAAGCTTTGATGGTTTTACAAGCTAAACCTAACGGTCAAGAAATAAATAACTCCAATGTTGTATCATTGAACATTCTTCAATTCATTTTAAGAGATGGTATAATCATGACACTTAAATCTAAGAAAGAGGGCACAAGAAAGAAAATTATAGCTTGCTCTCAATCATGACCATGGATTTAAAAATCCTACACAAAATAATACAAAAAATTAGCCGGGCATGGTGGTGGGCGCCTGTAGTCCCAGCCTCTCGGCAGGCTGAGGCAGGAGAATGGCATGAACCTAGGAGGTGGAGCTTGCAGTGAGCTGAGATTGCACTACTGCACTCCAGCCTGGGTGACAGAGTGAGACTCCATCTTAAAAAAAAAAAAAAAAAAAAAAAATCCTGCAGAAAATATTAAGTCAGATTTAGCAATGTATAAAAAAGATAGTATATTACAACCAAGTTGAATTTATTTTAGTAATGCAACATTGTTTCAACATTTGAAAATCAATCAATATAATTCAGTATACTAAAGATTAAGGAAGAAAAACTATATAATCAGATCCAATAATGCAATTACTTGGCTAAAATCCAACATCTATTGATGACTAAAATAAAAAACAACCATTAGCAAACTAAAATGAACCTACAACAAACATCATACTTATCTGTGCAACAATGTAGCATTCTCTTTAAGATTTATTACAAGACACAGATTATGTATTACCACTTTCATTAATCATTGTTCTGGAGTTCCAAGCCAGCACAGTAGGCAAGAAAAGAAATAAATATATAAAGATTGAAAAAAAAAGTAAAACTGTCATAAATTACAAAGGTTGTGATTTTTCTTTGTAGAAAATCCCAAATAATCCACAGATAAATTACTTGATTAAGAGCAATTAGCATGTCTATTACATAAAATACAGTTACATAAAATAATTATGTTTTATTATGACCACAAGAAACTAAAAATAATATTTACAGGATCCTCAATATGTAAGTACCTAGACAAGCTAGCAAAAGGTAAACAAGACCTTTACTAAGGAAATTATAACTCTTTCACAAATTAGTTACCAAAAGAAGAGATATACCATATTCATGGATTGGAAGACAGTATTAGAAAGATGTCAGTTCTGTCTCAAATTGATGTATTTATTTAATGCAATTCCAGTGAAAACTTTAAAAAGTATTTTGCTGATATTGAAATGGGAAAGTTCCCTTATGCCCCTGGAAGGGCGTGCAACGAGGGTGTGGCTTGCTTCTTAGGTGCCTGGATGCTCAAACCTCTAGCAGGAGCATGCAGATGGGTAGGTTGTGGGGCTCTGAACCCAAGGCAGCGTCTAGGGGTGAATGTTTACAGCTGAAGCCCCAGTGGGCATGTGTTACAGTATGCTCTTTCAGTTTAGCTGTCCGTAGGTGGCTTGTGTTAGCTCAATTAGACCCCTTCCTCTATCTGTCCCTTAAGGACAGAGGGCTTTCTGTATCCCAGGGTTTCCTGCCTTTGTGTACAGGAAGAATCGGATTACACATGGGCTTGAAGAATGAGTGCAAGGTTTTATTGAGTGGAAGTAGCTCTCAGCAGATGGAGGAGCCAGAAGGGAGATGGAATGGGAAGGTGGTTTTCCCCTGGAGTTGGGTGCTCAGCAGCCGGGCTCTCCTCCAACCGCCCCAGCCAAACTCCACATTGTTCTGCCAGTCGCCTGCTGGCATCTGTTGGTGTGCTCTTATGCCCATGCATTCCTCTTGATGTCCAGCCGCTTGTATCTATGTTCGCTGGTGTGTTCCTTTCACCATCCAGCTGCTTGTGTCTCTGCCCACTAGGGTTTTGGGGGTTTTATGGGCACAGGATGGGGGTGTGGCAGGCCAGGTGGTCTTGGGAAATGCAACATTTGAACATGAAAACAGAAATGTCTGTCCTCACCTAGGCCTGTGGCTGCAAGCCTGGGGTGGAGCCCTACCCAGGGACCATACCCTTCCCTTCCCAGCATTTCCCTGCCCCCCCGCCCATATCAATATTATGGGAAGAATATTGTGGAAGAATAAAGTGCCAAAAATAGCCAAAACACTCTTGAGAAAAAACTTCAAGATGGGAGGAATACCTATCAGATATGGAGAGTCTTTATATAACTCTAGTAATTAGGGAGAGTGTACTATTAGTGGAGATGTAGACAAGTATTTCAGAAGAAAAGAATGGAAGCCTTGGAAAAACTCATCCAAATATTGAAACTTGGTATATAATAGGGTTGACAGTAGATAAACAGAAAAAGGATATTTCTTACATAAATGATGCTGTAATAATGGAAAAAATAACTCACATTATACACAAAAATTAACATCTATCAGATGGCTCAAGAATCTAAATGTCAAAGGCAACTATGAAAGTTCTCCAGGGCCTTTATACACGCTGGTCCTTGTGTTCAGAATGTTCTATTATGCCCTCTGACTGTTTAACTGCAACTCACCCTTCAGATTTCAGCTTATATATGACTTCCTCAAACAAGGCTCCTTAGTTGTCCTGGTTTAATTAGATTCTCTTGTTATAAGTGCTCAGAGATCCTCTCCTTTTGTTTTTTCCAAACTCTTTCTTTGAGATATACTTTATATAAAATAAAGTGAACAAATCTTAAGTGCTTAGTTTGATGGAATTTTTTACATAGGTAAATACCTGTGTAATCACCACCCAGGTCAAGACACACAAGATGCTTCTCTTAAGTTTAGGCACTTGATTTCTTTCTATTGTCAAATAAAAGAGGAGGCAGCGAGGATTAGATGGAAGTTTTGCTAACTGGTCCTGAAAAAAAAAAAAGCCTATTTACACTACTCAAAGCAACTTCTAATTTAAAAATTATGTCACTTTCACGCTCTCCATTCTCTCTGTGGGTCTATTTTTATATGAATTCCATTCTTATTTCAATATTATAAACTTACTATATCCTCATAAATGATTCTGAAGGTACCCTTTCCATGTATTTATTCTGTATTGTCATTTTTCTTTTGAGAAATTTTTCCTTTTTTATAAATGTTTTTTCTTCTAGATGACTTTCAGAAATCACTTTATCAAGCAGCCATAAAATCATGAAACATTCTAGGAACATGTTGTACCTTTAGTTTGCTTAAGTTTTTTCATTCATGTCCTTAGTGGCAGAAACTGCTATGTGAATTCTGGTCACTAGAACGTGGATTAAAGTGATATATGAGATGTCCAGCCTTGCCCCTAAAATCAATGTCCTTTCACCTCAAAGTCCTTCCCCTCAAAATTCTCCATACTCATTTCCCACTTTGACATGGCTGGAATAAAGAAGGAAACGACCTCACAGTAATTTTGGAAGCCATGTATTGAAGATAGGGGAGCCACAGTGTAGAGACAGGAGGCGGCCAAGGGTCCCCTGCAAAATCCGCCTTCAAGCCTAAAACAGCCTGAAGGCCGAAAAATCGGATTACTGACCTGGAGAATCTCCCATTGGCCTACACGCTGGGAGGAAGCGGTCGGGCTTCGGGAAGTTCCCGCTGTTTGCATGGGGAGGAGCCGGTCCCTCCCGTTCCTGTGTGGTAACCGGTAAGTCAGTCTGTGACATGGGGGCCTGTTGACAGGAGTCCCTCTCACTCAGGAGCTCCTCTCACCTTGCTGAGAGTCTTTTTCCTTTTCACCAAATACATCCCGTAACTTCTCACCCTTAAGTGTCTGCGTGCCTAATCTTTCCTGGTCGTGTCGCAAGAACCGAGTTTTTCCTACAAGAAGAAGAAGGAAGTAACCTGGATCCCTGAATTTCATTCGACGAACAGCTGCCCTCTGATCTGAAATACTCGTTTTGTCTTTATGTGAGGAAGATACAAACTTTCATTGGGGTAAGCTGCTGAAATTTTGAGGCTGTGTATTATAACAGCTAGCCAGTTATGCCTAATGCATTTTTTAGGAGGTTCTCTAGAACTTTTCATCATTGAAACTTTGTTTATATTTTATTTTTAATGATATATTAGTTATAATTATGTATTATATTACTTATGTAGGAAAAATGAGAAGTTAGGAAAATAAATTAAAATCATGGTAACATCGACATTCAATAACAGTTTTTAACATATGATTTCTATCTTTTCAGTTGTCCATTAGATGGTCACTCAATTTCTGTGCTTTCCCATGTTGTAATTTAAAAATAAGTTTCCGTTTCTTAAGTTCCCACCTGCCCGTAGTTTCCAGATTTAGAAAATAAAAATATAGGATCCCTAGTTCAGTTTGAATTTCAACTAAATAATGAGTAATTTTTTTAGTATAAGTATGTCCCATGCAATATTAAAATTTACATTTTTAATATTACATTAAAATTTGTTTACATTACTTACATTAAAAATTTGTTGTTTA
Organism: Macaca fascicularis; assembly: GCF_037993035.2. NCBI lineage: Eukaryota > Metazoa > Chordata > Mammalia > Primates > Cercopithecidae > Macaca > Macaca fascicularis. The sequence continues at coordinate 138,133,923 of NC_088381.1, read as the reverse complement.
TCTCAAACACAAACTTAACTGAGTATCCTGAATTTTACTTGTTAACCCTAAAATGCAAGGAATTAACATGAAAATGTGCCCCCAGTTGTTTTTTCCTAAGTTTCATGTGTTAAGAAACAGTCCAGCATGGTCTTTCCCTGTTGTCATTTTTGCTGCCCTACTGCTGTCATCCTTGCTAATGGTTCTCATAAAAAAGCCTAGCTAAAGCTCTCTGTCTAGCTTGTTAGAGATTCATAAACAACAATAAAATAAGACTACAAGCTTGAGCTCATGTCAGAGTCCCTTACTGGGCACCACTCTTCCAAGTTCTTTACCTACCTTCAGTACAGTGAAGGTAGAGTGAAATCATTTGCATAATTGGGAAAACTCTGAGTATCTCTGTGCTCCTAAATTCAGATTCGACTTCCCTGACACCCTCATGAACACTTTTGCATCCTAGGCATCATCCTAAGTACTTTACATGCATTGCCTTATTTAATTGACTGAAATGGCCAACCATCCTGTTTTGCCCAAGGTTGTCCTAGTTTTAGTATCGCAAGTCTTGGTCCCATGAAAGACTTCCTTGGTCTCCCTAGGAAGAAAAGCCCTAGTTTTCAGTAATGGATGTGGAAAGGTTGGGGTAGAAGTACCAAATTCATACAGTGGTTCAAAGAACAAAGGCTAAAAACAACATTGCTTTTGTTATCAAATGATACAACATAAATTATCTGTTTTTCATAGCCACTGTCTCTGATTTCCCCTTGCCCACTGATGCTGGCAATTGTAATTTGCATTTACAATAATTAATCATGCATTATTGCATCCTCGAGTAATGCAGGTTAAGTGTGCAGCCTTAGAACTTAAAAAAAAAAAAAAAGCACTGGAAAAAGCCAAGTTAAACAAGACTTCTCAATGTTTTTTTTACCACCTTGTAATTTACTTGGACTCCAATTTCAATTTCACAAGTGCAAATTACCTATATGCCTCAAAACCATTTTCTGTGAGAAAGAAAAGTTCAGCTTAGGATGGCATCCAAAGTGTTTTAGACTTTGTGTGTGTGTGTGAGCATTTAAACTGTGGATAGCCTATATGATGAATTTATAGATGCTTGATTGACAGAGAACTAATCTGTCAAAACAAGCCTGTAGAAACAAAGTGGATAGGCATTTTTGGAGAGATGGAAACTAATTCCTACAAGTCCAAAATTTCTGCTGTTGGCAGGAAGTAAAATCCTAAGCATTCCATGTTCACATGGTTTTGTGAAAAAATATTTAGCTTTATGTCATCACATTGGACTGATACCCAGATTCAGCACAATATGGGCTTGCTAAGAGCAGAGTTGCAAATCAAAGTGAATTTTATGTTTCACTGCTCAGTACCAATATTACACAAAAGAAAAGAAGCGTGTTCAAAATGCTACAAGCAGTTCAGGCAAGGATTGTGGTAAAGGAAGCAGAAAGTAAAAATATAGGACAGAAAGAAATGTCATTATTATTTTTTATTCAATATAGGCAATATCTGTTAATTAGTCCTATTGATTTACATGAGCACTTTAAAAAACCTTACATTTATATATCTTAGAATATACATCTATGGTCAACTTATAGTTGACAAGTGTGCCAAGACCATTCAATGAGAAAAGAATTGTCTTTTCAATAAATGGTGTTGGGACAGCTGGATAGCTAGCTGCATGCAAAAAATGAAGCTGGACCCTCATATGGTTTGAATATATGCCCCTGCCCAAATGTCATGTTGAATTGTAATCCCCAGTGTTGGAGGTGGGGCCTAGTGGGAGACATTTGAATCATGGTGACGTATCCCTCATAAATGGCTGAGCCTGGGTGTGGCACCTTACCTTCACCCTCTCTCTTGCCCTGTTCTCACCATGAAATGTGCCTGTTCCCCTTTTGCCTTACACTACCATTAGAAGTTCCCTGAGGCCTTCTTAGATGCAGATGCCACTATTCTTCCTGTACAGCCTGCAGAACCGTGAGCCAATTAAATCTCTTTTCTTATAAATTACCCAGTCTCAGATATTTCTTTATAGCAATGCAAAAAACAGCCTAATGCAGACCACTACCTCATGCCTTTTTTTTTTTTTTTAAACAGAGTCTCCCTCTGTCACCCAGGCCATAATGCAGTGGTGCCATGTCGGCTCACTGCAACCTCCACCTCCTGCGTTCAAGCAATTCTCCTGTCTCAGCCTCTCGAGTAGCTGGGATTACAGATATGTACCACCACGCCCAGCTAATTTTGTATTTACAGAGACTGGGTTTCACCATGTTGGCACACTGGTCTCGAACTCCTGACTTCAAGCGATATGCCCACCTTGGCCTCTCAAACTGCTGGGATTACACGCATAAGGTAACACACCTGGCCAGATTTGGCAAATAATTCTTAGATATGGACACCATAAGCATGAGAAAAAATAAATTAGAAACAAAAGAAAAAATAAATTAGACTTTATCAAAATTAAGAACTTTTGTGCTTCAAAGTACATCATGAAGAAGGTGAAAAAGGCAATCCACAGAATGGCAGAAAATATTTGAACATTATATATCTGATAAGGGATTGTGTCTAGAATGTATAAAGAAGTTTTAAATTCAATAATAAAAAGACAACTAACTCAATTTAAAAATAGGCAAAGGATCTCTCCAAAGAAGACACATAAATGGCCAGTAAAACACATAAAGAGATACCCAAGGCCAGGCACAGTGGCTCATACCTGTAATCCCAGCCATTTATTATTTGTCACCTGACACAGGAGGATTGTTTGTTGCCAGAAGTTTGAGACCAGTCTGGGTAACATAGCGAGACCATCTCTCCTATATATATATGCTGGACTACATATATATATATATAATATATATATATTATATATATGAATATATATTTTATATTAACATATATAAACATATATAGTATATTATATATAGCCCAGCTTGGTGGGGTGTACCTTATTATATATATGAATATTATATGATATATTATGAATATATATAATATATATTTATATATAATATATTTTATATATATATATAGCCCAGCATGGTGAGGAGCACCTTAGTCCCACCTACTCAGGAGGCTGAGGTGGGAGGCTTATTTGAGCCCAGGAGTTCAGTGCTACAGTGAGCTATGATCACATCACTGCACTCCAGCTTGCGTGACAGAGGAGACCCTGTCTCTTAAAAAAATAAATAAAGATGCTTGACATTATTAGCTGTTGGTCATCGTTCATCATCATGGAAATGCAAAGCAAAGCCACAGTAAGATACTACTTCACACCCATAAGATGCCGAGAATAAAAAAGTCAGATAACAACAAGCATTGGCAATATGTGGAGAAACTGGAACACTCATATGCTGCTTGTGGGAACAAGCTTCAAATGGTCCAGCTTCTTTGGAAAAGTCTCACGGTACAACAATAGATTAAACGTAAAGTTACTATAAGACCCAGCAATTCTACTCCTAGGCATATATTCAAAAGAAATGAAAACACATGTCCACATAGAAACTCATACATGAATGTTTATATCAGCATTATTCATAATTGCCCAAAGTGGAAATAACCCAAATGTTAACAGACAAATGGATGGACAAAATATGGTGTATCCATATAGTGAAATAACGTTCATTCCATAAAATGGAGTGAAGTAGTGATACATGCTACTGTATGAGTGAAATTTTAAAGCATGCTAAGTGAAATAAGCCACCCACAAAAGGACAAATATTGGATGATTCTACTTATATGAAATATCTAGAATTGACAAATTCATAGAGACACAAAGTAGATTAGCGGCTGCTTAGAGCTGTCATGGGAGGGGAGAGGGATGACAGCTAAAGAATATGGAATTTCTTCCTAAGGTGGTGAAAATATTCTAAGATTGACTATGAAAAAGGCTGTATGTCTCCAAATATGCTAAAAATAATTGAACTGTAGACTTTAAGTGAGTAAACTGTGTAGTATGTGAATTATATATCAATAAAACTGTTTTAAAAAGAATACACAATACTATAGTCTACTAAATTTAGATATCCAGTACAACGTTTTCAAAGGAGTTAAAATAAATTGCCTATATCAGAAGGCAGAAAGCAACATTGTAAAAATATTGTTTTATTTTTCTTACGTATGATTTATTTAATTAGTCCTATTATTACTGATTCTACCGATTAGTCCTATTGTTTTGTTTAAATAATAGCATTTATGTAATAGAAAAGTAATACACAATGATGCATAATTTCAGATAACATTGATTTTCATATTTTTGTTAAAGTAATACAACATAATTGTGCTAATTCTAATTATATATAGTGTATATGTATAATAATACATTATTATATAAAACATATATCTATTAATTTATTTTGTTCTGGTATGGCTGTGTCCCAGGTTGGCATTGTAAATAGTTGGCTACTCATTTAACGCCCACATAAATTCCATGATGTAGATAATACGATTATCCACTCCAAACTCCTGACACAAATTTATAGATGAAGGAACAGAGGCTCAGAGATATTAAGTAACTTGCTTTAAACCACAAGAAAATAAATGGAATTTTTTCTCCCTCCCATATAATGTTTATCTACTCAATTATTTCCTCTTTTTAGGATGATTGAACATAAAACTGTCCATTCTCTTTAATATAGTTTTCAAAAACTAGTAGTCCATGGTAGTGTGAGTTTAAGTGTGTGCCTGCATACATCTGAGTGCCTGTTTGTGTGTGTTATTGGTCAGCAGCGCATTTTAAAACTGGGAATTTTCATATATAAATCCAGATTTTGTTTTTCTCTTGAAAACTCAAATGGTATGGCAACACTGGGTCCACATTTCTCCACAGCAGCAGTTGCTAGCCTGTAGCTGTCTCTTTAGTCAGGACATTCATCTTCAATTTGCCCAGTTTCCCATCTCCTGCAGCTTTGCTCAAGGACATTACACTTCCTTTAAAGAGGTAGCCTACCATAATGGCTAAAGACAGGGCTCTGGAGCCAGATGGATTCAGATCTAAGCTCTGCTACTTATTGGTTCTATAACAATAAACAAATTACTTAACCTTTCTGTGTATAGATTTCTTCATTTTTACAACTAAACTACAAATAATATCTTCTTCATGGGGTTTTTAAAGGATCTATTGTAATAATTCAAGTAAAACCCTTAGAACACTCCTTGCCATTTATACATGTTTCCTATTATTATAATTCCTACCTGTCACAGCGTAGTCACTTCACTTTGGATCCCTTGCTGTAAAGGAAACTCCGTACCTCCACCCTCAAAGGGATCGCCTCAGCCAGACAATTAGATCAGATCATGAGTCCAGCAACTGTGCCTTTGGGGGTGTTCTGTCCTAAGTCATTCCACACATGGACATCAGTCATCCAGCCCATGTTGAGCTGAACCATGGCCAGTGCAATTACTTTTTATAGTTTCTATTCATCAGGGAAGATCCTGCTTCATGTCCCTTCTGCAGTTTTTAGTTTCTCAGATTTAGTTACCCTGCATATAATTAATCAAAAAGGAACATCAATAGCTTCACCACAACAAGCAATATAAGGCAAGGCAGTCTGTAAATCTACATCTCTAAATCCACACAGGCAAACAACATTCTTTCCATCCTTATCTTGAACTCCACACCAAAGAAGTTACAAAGTCTCAGAGGCAGCTCTGATTCCAACACACTTGAGAAGACCCATTACCAAACAGAATATTGACCATTCCATCTAAATCATTTGAATGAGGTTAAGGGTGTCCCATCCGCTCCGTTCACCCCATTCCCTCACCCCTGCCTCCAGATGATAAAATACGCTCTCTACCTCCTTTAGGACTGAAAAAAAAAGCTGACAATTTTTTAAAGATTCCACAAGAATCTTAAAGGCCTGGCTTTAAATAATTACACCTATATATTAATATAGATAGTAAATATAAATACATGCAATTTTAATGAATAGATTCTACTCTTCATGATAGCTTAAAATCTGCTCTTTTCACTACATCACTAATATATCTTAATGTCAATGCATTTACTTCTGAAGTGTTTTTTCAGTGTTTTTTTGTTACTCAGCGGTATGAATGTGATCAATTCCCTGTACCTGGACTTTGAATTGTTTCCTGATTCACTCACTAAGAGAACAATGATGTGATAAACATCCTTGTAAATTACATTTATTTACCCTGGAAATTTTTCCTAGATGTTATTCTCCTAAGTTTTCTCACTTTTGAAAATAGCTTATTTGTAGGAAAAAAAATTGTTTGTTTTTTGTTTTTAATTTTATGTTAAGTTCTGGGGTACATCTGCAGGATGTGCAAGTTTGTTACATAGGTAAACATATGCCGTGGTGGTTTGCTGTGCCTATCAACTCATTGCCTACATATTAAGCCTGGCATGCATTAGCTATTTTTCCTGATGCTCTCCCCCAACAGGCCCCAGTGTTTGTTGTTCCCCTCCCTGTGTCCATGTGTTCTCATTGTTCAGCTCCCATCTATAAGTGAGAACATGCAGTGTTTGGTTTTCTGTTCCTGCATTAGTTTGCTGAGGATAATGGCATCCAACTTCATCTATGTCTCTGCAAAGGACATGATCTCGTTCCTTTTTATGGGTGCATAGTATACCACATTCTCTTTATCCAGTCTATTGCTGATGGGCATTTGGGTTGATTCCATGTCTTTGCTATTATGAATAGTGCTGCAGTGAACATACACATGCATGTGTCTTTATAATAGAATGATTTATATTCCTTTGAGTATATACCCAGTAATGGGATTGCTAGGTCAAATGGAGAAAAAAACCTTAAAATATCCTAATTAGAATATTTCATCTATTTCTGTTAGACCCTAATTGACACAGAAGCTACTACTTATCAGTATCTACTACGTGTCCTGTACTTTATATTTTTTACTTAAATCACCCAACAGCATTTATGTGATTAGGATTTTTATTTCCATTTAAGAAATGAAGGTGAAAAAAGCAAAATAATATGCCCAAGGCTACATATAGTTAGTAGCAGAACTAAAATTTGAATTCTTACTGGCTTCACTTCAAACTTCAGGCACTTTCCTTAAACACCATATTCCTGAAGAGATTTCATGATTCAGTTTTTGTATACATCCAATAATATTTTAGATGCTGTGAGAAAGATGACCATTTAAAACTGTCAATGAATGAATTTACAAAATGAATAACCACTCACCAACAAAAAATTTATGGAAATCAAAACGTTTGGTTATCAGGTAACTGAAATCAAGAGGCATTTCTAATTTGTACCATTTGCTTTGAGATGGATACATGCTCAAGCTAAACTCCATGCTCTTCCTCAGTGCCTGTTCAAAGCTCTTTGAGAGGTCTCTCTATTCATTAATCTAACTCTTTTCTGTTAGTTATTATCAAAAACTTAAGTACTAATTTCAACTTGTTTTAGACTTAACAACACAGAACACATTTAAGAGTCTCTCAGGGCCAGGCGCGGTGGCTCACACCTGTAATCCCAGCACTTTGGGAGGTCAAGGCGGGCGGATCACGACATCAGGAGTTCAAGACCAGCCTGGCCAACGTAGCGAAACACCGTCTCTACTAAAATACAACAAATTAGCCTGATGTGGCGGCATGCGCCTATAGTTCAAGCTACTGGGGGTGCTGAGGCAGGAGAATTGCTTGAACCCAGGAGGCGGAGGTTGCAGTGAGCCAAGATCACGCCACTGCACTTCAGCCTGGGCGACACAGCAAGACTCTGTCTCAAAAAAAAAAAAAAAAAAAAAAAAGTCTGTCATGTCACCTCTACTCAAGGCATTGTGGAATATAGATTCTGGTTGGTTCTGCTTTGCCCACTCTCTAATGTAAATCTGTCCATCTTCTGGAAAGGTCAGTTTCCTCTAGTAGAAGCACAAATCCATCTTGTTAGCCCAACTGATCAACTCTTGAAATTGAATTTGTTTGTATTTGTAGTTTGCAGGTACTATAATATTGAGGCTGCCCTTCAGAAAAGTTGGGCTTTTCCTTCATTGACCACCAATAGCATGTGTCCATTAAGACAGGTTTACCTGCAAGAAAGAGTGTCTTACGCCTTAAGAAATTCTCTCTCTCTTTTTTTCCCTTAAGAAAGATTCCTGAAGTAGGCAGTTCCAGAGCTGATCGGCAACTCACAAATGTGATCAGGAGTCCAGACACTTCCCACCCTTCAACTCCAGCATTATTAGCAGGCTGACTTCTCATCCTCATGCTCATCATCTCACTCACGAGCAGGCCGCCACAGCTGTAAGCATCAGGGCTTCACGCTAACTACATTCAAAAATGAGAAAAAGGGAGCAAAGGAAAAATACCTTTTCTGTTCATCAGGAAGGAAAAACTCCCCAGATTTTCTCCTGTCCCCATGGTGGGAACTGAATCACATGGCCATCTCTAACTGTAAGGCAGGGCAAAATGTGAATATCTGGCAAAGAGGCTTCAGAATCCCATGACTGGCTTAGACCAATTATAATTTGTATTTATTCAGCCCTTTAATTCCTACCTTTTGGGTGCCTTTTTTAATCTTCACTGTTACTGCAGTCAAGGCAAAAGAAAGGGGAAATGGCTGTCAGGCAGCTAAGAGTCTCTGCTACTCATGTGATGTATCTCATACCATCTTCTGAGCTCTGATAAGCAAGAAAGGGCAATAAAGTTACCTACCTATATGCTGTAATTAGGGCTGGTCAAGAAGTGGATTATGCCTCTGTGTGGTTCCTGCATTATCCTTGGCCACAGAATGAAAAAGATAACAAAGACACCAAAAAAAGGTAAAAATGTGAAGACCAAAATCTTCTATAGGCTGACTCATTCCAAAGACCAATAAGAGTCTCAGCTGGGCCAAAAATATGGAGGCAACTGAAGTTGTGGTTATAAGTCAAGCAGAGAACACTAAATCTCTGATCATATTTTAGTTGAAGACAGCTCCCCTTATCTTTTAAGACTAAGAATCAGCCAAGTCCCCTGATTAGAAAGAACAGCTTATTAGGGTAAAGATCAGGATGTGTGTGCCATCATGGGCACTTTTAAATGCTTTGAATGCCACACGTGTGTGTGTGTATGTGTGTGTGTGTGTGTTCATCAGCATGTATTATGCACTGAAACAAGTCTGACTGACAGCTACACACCAAGTATAATAATTTGCTCTAAAAACCAGTCTCCAAGTCTGAGTCTCCCTTATCTACTTTGGATGAGGTCTTACAAATTGAGAAGGGGAGCCAGGAAACTGCCAGGGTTGTAACATGATGACATTTACCCCAGAAAATGACCACATGGAGCTTAATTTTGGGTTTTGCCAATCCCAGCCTCTCCCTGCACTATTTTCTTTGGTGCCTCTAAAGCCTAGCTAGAGGCCAGTCTGTGAAATTAAAAGGCAGTGTCAATGAGAAAGTGATTACTATATAACGCAAAATTTAAAATTAGAGTACCAAATCGTAGCTACCAAATGACCTCAGATATATCTACATATATGTGTGTAATTATATAAAATTAGAAACCTCAATAATAGTTATCTCCAGGTGGTGATATTTGGATGATTTTTCTTTATACTTTTCTGCATGTCTAATTTCCCAACAATAAATATGCTCTGCTTGCATAATCAGGTAAAATCATTAGCTTTTCTTTTTTCTTTAGTGTCATGGAAGATGCTGTCACAACAGCTGGTCTATGCACCATCTTGGGAAGGAGCATACCTTTCAAAAGCTGTTTTCTTTTCATCAAGTAGTGCATTTCTCACTGGTGAAAGGGAGATTAATAAACAGATCAACACCAGAAGTTCTGTGATGATTTCATAGGGGAAGGACTGCCCAGGGTGCTTGAGGCCTGGCTTGTTTGGCCTGCCGCGGCTCCTGGCCCTCCAGGGAATTTAACAGATTAATCATTGTGCTTCATTAGAGACTTTGCTATTTTTAGCTCTTTTGACTTCTAAACTGTGGGCAAACATGCAACAGGCTGAGTACCTTGCAGGTAGGTAACCAAGGCCCCATGAAGGGTAGCAGCCTTCCATTAAAAAGAAGACTACTTAAATCAAGAATGATGTCATATCTTAGGTAGAAAGTATTTAGAGAAGATGAAATCAAGCTACAGACCTCTGGGATTACAGGCTCTCCGGCTTTACCAGCAGCCAGAGGTGCAGGTCTTTCCTCCTCATCTCTCACCACTCTCTCTATCATTTACCAGGTTCTATTCAAGACGGCTTCTTCTTGCTCCTCAGAAACAATGGCTGCTCATCTGGCCCCAAAATCTGCACATGGTTCATTCTTCCATTTCATTTAAGTCATGGCTCAAATGTTACTTCCTTAAAGAGACGTTCTGCCTTAGTCACTTTGGGCTGCTATAACAAAACTACCAGAGGCTGGGTGGCTTAGACAACAGATATTTCTTCCTCACAATTCTGAAGGCTGGGAAGTCTAAGATCAAGGTGCTGGCCGATTCAGGTTCAGGTGAGGGCCGTCTCCCTGGTTTTCTGTGGAATGCCTTCTTGCTGTATCCTCAAATGGAGAGAAGAGAGAGAAATTTCTCAGCCTCTTCATCCCCTTACAAGGGCACTAATGCCATCATGAGGCTCCGCCTGCATGTTCTCCTTTAAATCTAATCACCCTCCAGAGGCCATACCCCCAAATACCATCACATTGCAGATTAAGGCTTCAACATATGAATTTGGGGGCCACACATTCAGTACATAGTAGCTTCCCTAAAATTCAATCTAAATTGCCACCAAAACATATCCCACCACAGTCACTCTCTAATACCCGGCTTGGGTTTTCTTCATATCACTTACTTTTATCTGAAGTTTTATAAAAATATACCCTACTTTACTTGTTTATTATCCCTCTCCTTCTCCATTATACTAGAAGCATGATACAGTGGGAATTTTCTCTTATTTATTTATTTATCTGAGCCCCTAGAACACTGCCATAAACAGACATACTTTGTTTTATCACACTTCATTTTATTACACATTGTAGGTTTATGTTTTTTACAAATTAAAGGTTTCTGGTAACCATGCATTAAGCAAGTCTGTTGGCATCATTGTTTTTTTGACACCGGGTCTCGCTCTGTCACCCAGTTCTGGAGCACAGTGACACTATCACAGCTCACTGCAGCCTCAACCTCCTGGGCTTAAGTGATCCTCCCACCCTAGCCTCCTAGCTGGGACTACAGGCGTGCACCACCACACCTGGCTAACTTTTTTATTTTTATTTTTTGTAGAGACAAGGTCTCACTGTGTTGCCTAAGCTAGTCTTGAGCTCCTAGGCTCAAGCAGTCCCCCTGACTCAGGCTCCCAAAATGCTGGGATTACAGGCATGAGCCACTGTGCATGGCCCTTGCATCATTTTTTCAGTAGCCTGTGCTCATGTTTGTGTCTTTGTGTCACATTTTGGTAATGCTTGCAATATTCCAAACTTTTTCATTATTATTTTATCTGTTATAGTGATTTGTGATCAGTGATCTTTGATATTACTATTATAATTATTTTGGGGTGCCCCAAATTGCATCTATGTAAGGTGGCAAACCCAATTGATAAATTTTGTATGTGTTCTGACTGCTCCACTGAGCAATCATTTTCCCATCTCTTTCCCTCTCTTTGGGCACCCCTATTTCCTGACACACAACAGTATTGAAATTAGGCCATATAGTAACTCTACAATGGCCTAAGTGTTCAAGTGAAATGATGAGCTGCACATCCCTCACTTTAAGTTAAAAACTAGAAATGATTAAACTGAGTGAGGAAGGCATGTTAAAACCTGAGATAGGCCAAAAGCTAGGCCTCTTTTTTCAAATAGTTAGCAAGTTGCAAATGCAAAGGAAAAGTTCTTAAAGGAAATTAAAAGTGCTACTCCAGTGAACACAATAAAACATCATGATGGCTGATATGGAAAAGGTTTTAGTGGTCCAGATAGAAGATCAAACCAACCACAAAATTTATTTAAGCCAAAGCCTGTTACAGAGCAAAGCCCTAATTCTCTTTAATTCTGGGAAGGCTGAGAGAGATGAAGAAGCTGCAGAAGAAAAGTTGAAAGCTAACAGAGATGGGTTCATGAGGCTTAAGGGAAGAAATCATCTTCCTAACAAAAAAAGTATAAGGTGAAGCAGCAAGTGCTGATGTAGAAGCTGCAGCAAGTTACCCCGAAGATCTAGCTAAAATTATTGGTGAAGGTAACTACACTACACAACAGATTTTCAGTGTAGATGAAATAGCCTTGCCACCTAGGGCTTTCATAGTAGAGAGGAGGAGTCAATGCCTGGCTTCAAAGCTTCAAAAGATAGGCTGACTCTCTTGTTAGGGGCTAATGCAGCTGGTGACTTAAGTTGAAGCCGATGCTCATTTACCATTCAAAAAATCTTAGTGCCCTTAAGAATTATGCTAAATCTACTCTGCCAGTGAAAGCCTGGATGACAGCACATCTGTTTATATTGTGGTTTACTGAAGATTATTATTATTATTTTTTAGATGGAGTTTTGCTCTTGTTGCCCAGGCTGGAGGGCAGTAGTATGATCTGGGCTCACCACAGCTCCGCCTCCTGGGTTCAAGCGATTCTCCTGCCTCAGCCTCCGGAGTAGCTGGGATTACAGGCTTGTGCCATCATGCCTGGCTAATTTTGTATTTTTAGTAGAGACGGGGTTTCTCCATGTTGATCACTCTGGTCTTGAATTCCCAACCTCAAGTGATCCACCTGCCTCGGCATCCCAAAGTGCTGGGATTACAGGTGTAAGCCACCACACCTGGCTGGTTTACTGAAGATTTTAAGCCCACTATTGAGACCTACTGCTCAGGAAAAAAGATTTCTTTCAAAATATTACTACTCATTAACAATGCGCCTGATCATCCAAGAGCTCCGGTGGTGATGTACAGGGAGATTAGTGTTGTTTTCATGCTTGTGAATGCAACTTCCATTTTCAGCCCATAAATCAAGGAGTAATTTCAAATTTCAAGTTTTATTCTTTGAGAAATAAATTTCATAAAGGTATAGTTGCCACAGATAGTGATTCCTCTGACAGATCTGGGCAACATCAATTGAAAGCCTTCGGGAAAGGATTCGCCATTCTAGGTGCCATTAAGAACATTCATGATTTATGGGAAGAGGTCAAAATATCAATATTAACAGGAGTTTGGAAGAAGTTGAGTCCAGCCCTCATGGATGATTTTGAGGAGTTCAAGACTTCAGTGGAGAAAGTAACTGCACATATGGTGGAAATAGCAGGAGAACTAGAATTAGAAATGAAGCCTGAAGATGTGACTGCATTGTTGTAACCTCATGATCAAACTTGAATGGATGAAGAGTTGCTTTTTATGGAGGAACAAAGAAAATGGTTTCTTGAGATGGAATCAACTCCTGGTATAGATGCTATCAACACTGTTGAGATGACAACAACGGATTTAGAATAGTACATTAACTTAGTTGGTAAAGCAGTGGCACAGTTTGAGAGGACTGACTTCAATTTTGTAAAAAGTTTCCCTGTTGTTAAAATATCTCACTTTCTGTCTTCTCTCGGTATTTATAATGTTATATATATACACACACACACACACATATACACATATATGTCCAACCCTCATACACATATACATATATGTATGCACACACACATATAATATATACACATATATAATATATACAACACACATATATATAATATATACATATATAATACATATAATATAAATTCAATACATTTTTGTTTTGCAAAGCAAATGCTGTCAAACAGCATTACATACTACAGAGAAATCTTTCATGAGGAAAGTCAATTGATGTGGCAAACTTTATTGTTGTCTTATTTTCAGAAATTGCCACTGCTACCCCAGCCTTCAGCAGCCACCCTTGTGATCAGTCAGCAGCTGTAAACATTGAGTCAAAACCCTCCACCAGCAAAAAAGATTACACCTTGCTGAAGGCTCAGGTGATTGTTAGCATTTTTTAGCAATGAAGTATTTTAAATTAAGATATGTACTTTTTAAAAGACGTAATGGTACTGTGCACTTAATAGACTACAGTATAGTGTACACATACCTTTTACGTGCACTGGGAAACAAAAAAAATTGGTGCAACTCTCTTTGTTCTGATCATTGTTCTGATCTTGAATTAAACCTGTAATGTCTCAGGTTGCCTGCATAATTGGCTTTTGAAAAGAAAATTCTGTAATCAATGAACGAATGAACAAATCATCCCCCACCCCACCTCACTTATGAAGGGGATTTTGTAGCAGCTTTACCACCCCTCACCAAGGTAGGAGCCCTAAGTCTGGTGTTAGAGATACACTTACCTTTCATCTCCCTCTCTCATCACCATGATGTGTCATCACTACTGAACAACATGTCCCTGTCCTTAACCTCACTTTCTTTTGTTTTTGTCCAGTTCGTTTCTTTTATCCTCTCCTCTGGGGAATCCCTTTAGAGTCCCAGCCTTTTTCTGAGTGTTTCCTTTGTGTTCTTTATCATGACACAAACCTATTCCTTCTGATCAGGACCTAGCCTCTGAACCTCAGAGACAATTACTAGTGTCCAAGGGCAGTGATAGGAGAAGACCTCAATGGCATCCGTGTGGCTGCAGGAACTTCTGTGGAGTTTTATGCATCCCGGGCACTTAACATGGCATTGTGACAATATTTTCTCCTCTTAAAAAATGGAACAGGCAGTTCTGCATTGAAACCTCTTACCAAGGGGAATCCTTTTTTTTTTTTTTTTTTTTTTTTTTTTTTTTTTTTGAGCAAATAAAGACTATCAAAGACTGCAAGACTCCTCTGCAGAACGGAGTGTACAATGGAAGAAACAATCCTGAGCTAGAAGTCAGAGCCAGGGGTTCTAGTCCCAACACTCCACTAACCATGTGCTCTTAAGTAAATTGCTTAATAGTTCAAGAGCCTTTGTTTCCCTATCTGTCGAATGAAAGAAAGCTACCTTTGAGGGTTATTATTAGTTTCTAAGGAGATGATATCTATGAATATAATTTAAAATTATAAAATGCTATATAAATGACAAATAATTATTGTATATTTTCTAAGTCAAATCATACAAGATCAGGAAGCAGTTTACCTCCATTTTAGACCAGTGAAGAGATTTGTCATTCTATTCTTGGTGATTACGTTTCCTATTTATCCAGGTTTCTGTCTCAGTTTGGCTATCATACCCTCTCCCCACCCTGTCAGTGCACCATGACCCTGAGGACATTCAAAGGGATAGAAGATCTTTGTTCATCTTCTGTGGAAGAGAGCAGTTCTCTTGAAGAGGAGCCCCTGAATTTTATGCCTTTGAAGCCCCTCTTTCTGCTGTGTTCTTCTAACCCAAATGGGCCTCCCTAAATGAAATGTCTATGGGATACTTCAGAAAGGTGGAAAGGGCTGCCCCTGTAGCTTCTTTTTGCCAACAGGGGATAGACAAAGATTGTCATGGAATAAGAAGAATGCCCTGCCTGCAGTATTATGGCATCCTCTTTGTCTTCTCTCCCTAGATTCTGACATATATATTCTTTTCTCATCATAGGCTAAACTTGACATTTAGTGACCTTCTTAAAAACATGTAAGCATTCTCATCTTTTTTTATGTATTCTTTTCTAGTCATAGGTTAAACTTGACATTTAGTGACCTTCTTAAAAACATGTAAGCATCCTCATCTTTTTTTATGTTAGCTCATTTTATTTATCTTTTTGTTATACTTTAAGTTCTGGGGTACATGTGCACAATGTGCAGGTTTGTTACATATGTATACGTGTGCCATGTTGGTGTGCTGCACCCATTAACTCATCATTTACATTAGGTATATCTCCCACTGCTATCCCTCCCCCCTCCCCCATCCCCACGACAGGCCCCAGTGTGTAGTGTTCCCCACCCTGTGTCCAAGTGTTTTCATTGTTCAATTCCCACCTATGAGTGAGAACATGCGGTGTTTGGTTTTCTGTCCCTGCGATAGTTTGCTCAGAATGATGGTTTCCAGCTTCTTCCATGTCCCTACAAAGGACATGAACTCATCCTTTTTTATGGCTGCCTAGTATTCCATGGTGTATATGTGCCACATTTTCTTAATCCATTCTATCACTGATGGACATTTGGGTTGGTTCCAAGTCTTTGTTTTGTGAATAGTGCCACAATAAACATACGTGTGCATGTGTCTTTATAGCAGCATGATTTATAATCCTTTGGGTATATATCCAGTAATGAGATGACTGGGTCAAATGGTATTTCTAGTTCTAGATCCTTGAGGAATCACCACACGGTCTTCCACAATGGTTGAACTAGTTTATAGTCCCACCAACAGTGTAAAAATGTTCCTATTTCTCCACATCCTCTCCAACAGCTATTGTTTCCTGAATTTTTTTTTTTTTTTTTTTTTTTTTTTTTGAGATGGAGTCTCGCTCTGTCACCCATGCTGGAGTGCAGTGGCGTGATCTTGGCTCACTGCAAGCTCTGCCTCCTGGGTTCACGCCATGATTCCTGAATTTTTAATGATCACCATTCTAACTGATGTGAGATGGTATCTTATTGTGGTTTTGATTTGCATTTCTCTGAAGGCCAGTGATGATGAACATTTTTTCATGTGTCTGTTGGCTGCATAAATGTCTTCTTTTGAGAAGTGTCTGTTCATATCCTTTGCCCAGTTTTTGATAGGGTTTGATTTTTTTCTTGTAAATTTGTTTAAGTTCTTTATAGATTCTGGATATTAGCCCTTTGTCAGAAGGGTAGATTGCAAAAATTTTCTCCCGTTCTGTAGGTTCCCTGTTCGCTTGGATGGTAGTTTCTTTTGCTGTGCAGAAGCTCTTTAGTTTAATTAGATCCCATTTCTGAATTTTGGCTTTTGTTGCCATTGTTTTTGGTGTTTTAGACATGAAGTCCTTGCCCATGCCTATGTCCTGAATGGTATTGCCTAGGATTTCTTCTAGTGTTTTTATGGTTTTAGGTCTGACATTTAAGTCTTTAATCCATCTTGAATTAATTTTTATATAAGGTGTAAGGAAGGGATCCAGTTTCAGCTTTCTACATATGGCTAGCCAGTTTTCCCAGCAGCATTTATTAAATAGAGAATCCTTTCCCCATTTCTTGTTTTTGTGAGGTTTGTCAAAGATCAGATGGTTGTAGATGTGTGGTATTATTTCTGAGGGCTCTGTTCTGTTCCATTGGTCTATATCTCTGTTTTGGTACCAGTACCATGCTGTTTTGGTTACTGTAGCCTTGTAGTATGGTTTGAAGCCAGATAGCATAATGCATTCAGCTTTGTTCTTTTGGCTTAGGATTGTCTTGGCAATGCAGGTTCTTTTTTGATTCCATATGAACTTTAAAATAGTTTTTTTCCAATTCTGTGAAGAAAGTCATTAGTAGCTTGATGGGGATGGCATTGAATCTTTAAGT
This sequence comes from Macaca fascicularis, assembly GCF_037993035.2. NCBI lineage: Eukaryota > Metazoa > Chordata > Mammalia > Primates > Cercopithecidae > Macaca > Macaca fascicularis. The sequence continues at coordinate 138,116,615 of NC_088381.1, read as the reverse complement.
TATCTTGGGCAGTATGGCCAAGTATGGCCATTTTCATGACATTGATTCTTCATATCCATGAGCATGGAATGTTCTTCCATTTGTTTGTATCCTCTTTTATTTCGTTGAGCAGTGGTTTGTAATTTTCCTTGAAGAGGTCCTTCATATACCTTGTAAGTTGGATTCCTAGGTATTTTATTTTCTTTGAAGCAATTGTGAATGGGAGTTCACCCATGATTTGGCTCTCTGTTTGTCTGTTATTGGTGTATAGGAATGCTTGTGATTTTTGCACATTGATTTTTGTATCCTGAGACTTTGCTGAAGTTGCTTATCAGTTTAAGGAGCTTTTGGGCTGAGATGATGGGGTTTTCTAAATATACAATCATGTCATCTGCAATCAGGGACGATTTGATTTCCTCTTTTCCTAATCGAATACCCTTTATTTCTTTCTCGTGCCTGATTGCCCTGGCCAGAACTTCCAACACTATTTTGAATAGGAGTGGTGAGAGAGGGCATCCCTGTCTTGTGCCAGTTTTCAAAGGGAATGCTTCCAGTTTTTGCCCATTCAATATGATATTGGCTGTGGATTTGTCATAAATAGCTCTTATTATTTTGAGATACATTCCATCAATACCTAATTTATTGAGTTTTTAGCATGAAGGGCTGTTGAATTTTGTTGAAGGCCTTTTCTGCATTTATTGAGATAATCATGTGGTTTTTGTCTTTGGTTTTGTTTATATGATGGATTATATTTATTGATTTGCATATGTTGAACCAGCCTTGCATTCCAGGGATGAAACCCACTTGATCATGGTGGATAAGCTTTTTGAGGTGCTGCTGGATTTGATTTGCCAGTATTTTATTGAGGATTTTTGCATCGATGTTCATCAGGGATATTGGTCTAAAATTCTCTTTTTTTGTTGTATCTCTGCTAGGCTTTGGTATCAGGTCGATGCTGGCCTCATAAAATGAGTTAGGGAGGATTCCCTCTTTTTTTATTGATTGGAATAGTTTCAGAAGGAATGGTACCAGCTCCTCTTCATACCTCTGGTAGAATTCAGCTGTGAATCCGTCTTGTCTTGGACTTTTTTCGGTTGGTAGGCTGTTAATTATTGCCTCAGTTTCAGAGCCTGTTATTGGTCTATTCAGGGATTCAGCTTCTTCCTGGGTTAGTCTTGGGAGGTTGTATGTGCCCAGGAATTTATCCATTTCTTCTAGATTTTCTAGTTTATTTGTGTAGAGGTGTTTATAGTATTCTCTGATGGTAGTTTATATCTCTGTGGAATCAGCGGTGATATCTCTTTATCATTTTTTATTGCATCTATTTGATTCTTCTCTCTTTTCTTCTTTATTAGTTTTGCTAGTGGTCTATCAATTTTGTTGATCTTTTCAAAAAACCAGCTCCTGGATTCATTGATTTTTTGATGGGTTTTGTTTTTTTTTTTTTTTTTTTTTTTTTTTTTTTTTTTTTTGGTCTCTATCTCCTCAGTTCTGCTCTGATCTTAGTTATTTCTTGCTTTCTGCTAGCTTTGGAATGTGTTTGCTCTTGCTTCTTTAGTTCTTTTAATTGTGATGTTAGGGTGTCGATTTTAGATCTTTCCAGCTTTCTCTTGTGGGCATTTAGTGCTATAAATTTCCCTCTATACACTGCTTTAAATGTGTCCCAGAGATTCCGGTATGTTGTGTCTTTCTTCTCATTGGTTTCAAAGAACATCTTTATTTCTGCCTTCATTTCATTGTGTACCCAGTAGTCATTCAGGAGCAGGTTGTTCAGTTTCCATGTAGTTGTTCGGTTTTCAATGAGTTTCTTAATCTTGAGTTCTAATTTGATTGCACTGTGGTCTGAGAGACAGTTTGTTATAATTTCTGTTGTTTTACATTTGCTGAGGAGTGCTTTACTTCCAACTATGTGGTCAATTTTGGAAGAAGTGCTATATGGTGCTGAGAAGAATGTATATTCTGTTGATTTGGGGTGGAGAGTTCTGTAGATGTCTATTAGGTCTGCTTGGTGCAGAGCTGAGTTCAATTCCTGATATCTTTGTTAACTTTCTGTCTCGTTGATCTGTCTAATGTTGACGGTGGGGTGTTCAAGTCTCCTATTATTGTGTGGGAGTCTAAGTCTCTTTTTAGGTCTCTAAGGACTTGCTTTATGAATCTGGGTGCTCCTGTATTGGGTGCATATATATTTAGGATAGTTAGCTCTTCTTGTTGAATTGATCCCTTTACCATTATGTAATGCCCTTCTTTGTCTTTTTTTTTTTTTAATCTTTGTTGGTTTAAAGTCTGTTTTATCAGAGACTAGGATTGCAACCCCTGCTTTTTTTCTTGTTTTCCATTTGCTTGGTAGATCTTCCTTTATCCCTTTATTTTGAGCCTATGTGTGTCATTGCACATGAGATGGGTCTCCTGAATACAGCACACTGATGTGTCTTGACTCTTTATCCAATTTGCCAGTCTGTGTCTTTTAATTGGGGCATTTAGCCCATATACATTTAAGGTTAATATTGTTATGTGTGAATTTGATCCTGTCATTATGATGTTAGCTGGTTATTTTGCTCATTAGTTGATGCAGTTTCTTCCTAGCATCAATGGTCTTTACAATTTGGCGTGTTTTTGCAATGGCTGGTACCAGTTGTTCCTTTCCATGTTTAGTGCTTCCTTCAGGAGCTCTTGTAAGGCAGGCCGGGTGGTAACAAAATCTCTCAGCATTTGCTTGTCTGTATTTTATTTCTCCTTCACTTATGATGCTTAGTTTGGCTGGATATGAAATTCTGGGTTGAAAATTCTTTTCTCTAAGAATATTGAATATTGGCCCCCACTCTCTTCTGGCTTGTAGAGTTTCTGCCGAGAGATCCACTGTTAATCTGATGGACTTCCCTTTGTGGGTAACCCGACCTTTCTCTCTGGCTGCCCTTAACATTTTTTCCTTCATTTCAACCTTGGTGAATCTGACAATTATGTGTCTTGGGGTTGCTCTTCTCAAGGAGTATCTTTGTGGCATTCTCTGTGTTTCCTGAATTTGAATGTTAGCCTGTCTTGGTAGGCTGGGGAAGTTCTCCTGCATAACATCCTGAAGAGTGTTTTCCAACTTGGTTCCATTCTCCCTGTCACTTTCAGGTACACCAATCAGATGTAGATTTGGTCTTTTCACATAGTCCCATATTTCTTGGAGGCTTTGTTCATTTATTTTTACTCTTTTTTTCTCTAAACTTCTCTTCTTGCTTCATTTCATTCACTTGATCTTCAATCACTGATACCTTTTCTTCCACTTGATTGAATTCGCTACTGAAGCTTGTGTATGTGTCACGTAGTTCTCGTGCCATGTTTCAGCTCCATCAGGTCATTTAAGGTCTTCTCTACCCTGTTTTTTCTAGTTATCCATTCGTCCAATCTTTTTTCAAGGTTTTTAGCTTCTTTGTGATGGGTTCAAACATCCTCCTTTAGCTCAGAGAAGTTTGTTATTACCTATCTTCTGAAGCCTTCTCTTCTCAACATGTCAAAGTCATCCTCTGTCCAGCTTTGTTCCATTGCTGACGAGGAGCTGCATTCCTTTGGAAGAGGAGAGGCACTCTGATTTTTAGAATTTTCAGCTTTTCTGCTCTGGTTTCTCCCCATCTTTGTGGTTTTATCTACCTTTGGTCTTTGACGATGGTGACAGATGGGATTTTGGTGTGGATGTCCTTTCTGTTTGTTAGTTTTCCTTCTAACACTCAGGACCCTCAGCTGCAGGTCTGTTGGAGTTTGCTGGACATCCCCTCCAGACCCTGTTTGCCTGGGTATCACCATTGGAAGCTGCAGAACTGCAAATATTGCAGAACCGCAAATGTTGCTGCCTGATCGTTCCTCTGGAAGCTTCGTCTCAGAGGGGCACCCAGCCGTATGAGGAGTCAGTTGGCCCCTACAAGGAGGTGCCTCCCAGTTAGACTACTCGGGGGTCAGGGACCCACTTGAGGAGGCAGTCTGTCCGTTCTCAGATCTCAAACTCCATGCTGGGAGAACCACTACTCTCTTCAAAGCTCTCAGACAGGGACGTCTAAGTCTGCAGAAGTTTCTGCTGTCTTTTGTTCAGCTATGCCCTGTTCCCAGAGGTGAAGTCTACAGAGGCATGAAGTCTACAGAGGCAGGCAGGCCTCCTTGAGCTGCGGTGGGTTCCACCCAGTTCGAGCTTCCTGGCTGCTTTGTTTACCTACTCAAGCCTCAGCAATGGCGGGCGCCCCTCCCCCAGCCTCGCTGCCACCTTGCAGTTTGATCTCAGACTGCTGTGCTAGCAGTGAGAAAGGCTCCGTGGGTGTGGGACCCTCTGAGCCAGGCACGGGATAGAATCTCCTGGTGTGCCATTTGCTAAAACCTTTAGAAAAGCACAGTATTAGGGTGGGAGTGATCCGATTTTCCAGGCGCCATCTGTCAGGGCTTCCCTTGGCTAAGAAAGGGAATTCCCTGGCCCCTTATGCTTCCCGGGTGAAGCAATGCCTCGCCCTGCTTCAGCTCACAGTCCGTGGGCTGCACCCACTGTCCTGCACCCACTGTCCGACAAACCCCAGTGAGATGAACCCAGTACCTCAGTTGGAAATGCAGAAATCACCCATCTTCTGCATCGCTCGTGCTGGAAGCTGTAGACTGGAGCTGTTCCTGTTTGGCCATCTTGGAACCTCCCCCTAGGCATCCTCATCTAACATCCAGCAACACATCCTTTTACCTCTTCTATAATTCTGACACATGTTTAGAAAGATTTTGTTGCTAGACTGTGAGTCACTCCAGAGAAAGTATTTCCATGGTAGAGCAGATAGGCCTTGTATACTGATTGGATAAAGGATGAGGGGGAAGGAGGAATCCAGCATGACATCCAGGTGTCTGGCTTGAGAAACTAGAAAGATGGCAGCACTGACTTGGGAAATATGAGAAGAAACATGTTTGGAGGGCATGGAGCCCTGACGAACCTGGGGAGCTGGCATAATATTCGAAGGAGAAATCTCAGAGGCAGCTGGAGATATGCATGGGAAGCTCAAGAGGGAAGACTGACTGGAGACACAGATTTGAGACCTATCAGCATCTAGGTGGTTGTTGAGGCCATGGGAACAGGCAAGAACACCCAGGGAGTGTGTAAAGTGAGAAGAAAAGAAGACCAAGGGCAGGACTCTGGAGAAAATAGGTATAAAAAATATGGACAGAAAGAGGGGAGCCCACAAAGATGTCTAAAATTATTGGATAGAGAAGAAAAGTGAGCTAAGAATGTGGGTTATTGAAGGTGAAGATAGAGTCCTTTCCGTGAAGAGCGTCATGACCAAGTCAGATGAGGAATAAGAAGTAGCTATAACCATGTAGCTGTAAAGTAGCTTAGTCCCTTTGATGAACTCAATTGGTTGAAGCAGGTGCCGAACTTCCAGTTAAGGGTTCAGGGGAAATCGAGACATGGATTCATGAAGAACAGCTCCTTCGAGAAAGTTGGTTTTGACAAAGCAGAGAGGAAGATGACAATGAAGCTACATACCAAATACAATAATCTGCTCCAAAAACCAGTCCTTAGGTCTCTGAGTCCTCTCTACCCTCTTTGGAAGAGGTCTTTTGAGTAACTGGGAGGGGTGGCCAAAAAACTAAGTTGTTGCATTATAGTATTTACTCCAGAAACCGATCACATGGGTCTGTTGCCTTCCTGATAACCATTTGCACCCCACTCTTCTCTTTGTTAACAGAGCCCTGCTTTTGTTCAGGACATGAATCTGCCCTGCCTCAGTAGACAGATCTGACGGACATAAACTAAAAATGACAATCCCATTCCCCTTTGCCAGATACAGGCTTATAATCCCTTATCTGAAACCCCTGGGGTCAGATATGTTTCAGAATAAACTTTTGGACATTTAGAGGAGTAATAAAGTGATACAGTGCCTATATAGTGTATGGCTTTTTTCTTCTTTTTTTTTTTTTTGGATGGGGCCCCACTTTGTTGCCCAGGCTGGAGTGCAGTGGTGCAATTATAGTTCACTGCAGTCTGGAACTCCTGGGCTCAAGCGATCCTCCTCAACTTCCTGAGTAGCTGAGACTACAGGCATGTGTCACCACATCTGGCTAATTTTTTTATTTTTTATATTGATGGGGTCTCATCTCACCATGTTGCCCAGGTTTGTCTCAAACTCCTGTCATTAAGCAATCCTCCTGCTTTGGCCTCCCAAAGTGCTAGGGTTGCAGGCATGAGCCACCATGCCTGGCCCTGTACTATATGTCATTTAACACCACAGTAAGTGTTAGCATCCTGTTTCAAACATATTAATAATTCTGTATTAAAACAGATTGTCACATTAATTATGACGAATAAGGACTGTAAATAGTGTCATCTCTGTTTGGGTCAGATTTGCCACTGTATTAGTCCATTTTCATGCTGCTGATAAAGACATACCCGAGACTGGGCAATTTACAAAAGAAAGAGGTTTATTGTACTTACAGTTTCATGTGGCTGGGAAAGCCTCACAATCATGAGAGAAGGCAAGGAGGAGCAAGTCACATCTTACGTGGATGGCAGCAGGCAAAAAGAAAGCTTGTGTAGGGAAACTCCATTTTTAAAACCATCAGATCTCATGAGACTCACTCACTATCATGAGAACAGCACAGAAAACACCCACCCCCATGATTTGATCATCTCCCACTGGGTCCCTCCCACAACAAGTGGGAATTATAGGAGCTACAAGATGAGATTTGGGTGGGGACACACAGCCAAACCATATCAACCACTAAATGCATTTTGGCACCAAACTTATAAAGGACTTTTCAGTTTTCAGACTTTTTGGTTTCAGAATTGCCAATAAGAAATTATGAGTCTGTATTCATTTTATCCAGCCTCTTCTGCAGGTAGAAGGGTCTTTGTGACTCTGAGGTAGACAATGAGTTTTTTTTTTAAGTCTGCTGAGGGGGCTTATTACAAATAAGGTTTATTTATTGATAAAAGGGTATAGAACTTCTTCCCGTTTCTTTTTGCCTTGAACTTGGAGATCATATCTGGAACTCTGGCTGCCATCTCATGATCCTGAAGTTACAAGCATAAGGGGACGTCAACAAGCTAAGGAGGGTTGAGCAGGAAGTACAGAAAGATACTGCGTCCTTGATGACAATACTGAGCTCAACTACCCTGAGACCACATTCCTCTGGACTTATTATGATTTAAGTTGTTGTTGGTTGGGCACTTTATTACTTCAGAAGGAAGAAGAACTAAAAGAGTTGTGGGGTTGAGCAAGAACTTCTTTGAGGATAGAAGATACTTGCACAAATTTTTATGTATAAATCCTTTTGTTTTTTCTTTTGTTTCCTAGTTACTGTTAATGTTATTATTATTATTTGCAAATAGACTCTTTATCAAACTATCAGTGTACATTTGGGTTTATCTGTAATTTTTCTTTATGACAGAGTTGTAGTGAATTCTAGTACTTTTATGTTGCTCCAAGTCCATTCTGAATATAAGTTGTACTATCTCATACTAGGAGCAGGGCTCAGTCTCCCTTTACATAGTTTCCAGTTCTACTCCTCGTCCCAGTTCCTCAAGGTGGTCAATCCATTTATCTACCTCAAACAACTGCCTACTGATGGCAACTACCCCGAGGAACAGCTAGATACAGCCTACTTGCCTGGCCCTACTAACTTACCCTGTATGGCTGTGCAGATATGCAGCACTGACCACCTCTCAGTTACAAAGCCAGCCCATGGAACTTGTACCTGTTTGTTCTAAACCCACCAACTAGAACTCTCTTGAAGAAACCTGCTTGGATAATGCCCTGACCCCAATAAGGGCTTTAGTGCCACAGATTCTCCCTCTCTCACCTTCTACCTGCTGGCTGGGCACCTTGCCATCTCCAGACTTGCTGCTGGCTCTCATGGGTACCCTTCTTCTATGGATCTGTGAGTAACAGAAGGTGTCTGTGATTTCCTGTGTTTTGCTATGCAGTCTCTTCTACATGTCACCTGGCACACACACCTGAGCCTAACTCTTCTCCTGGGTCTAGGCTCTCCTGGAGAGTGGCTATCGGGGTGTCCTTGTGGTCAGTCTCAAGAGAAAGACCTCAAGGTTAATTTAGAGAGACATTGCAATTTTATTAAAATCAGAAACAAGTCAAATATGTCTACTATTTCTTCTATTATTCAACATTGTCTTGTAAGTATTGGACAATCCCACAGAAAAACACAATGAAACAATCAGTATAAATATTAACATATAGCAAATTTTTTATTTTCAGATTAGATGATTGTTTTCTTAGAAAAATTAAGAAATTCTACTTTAGACCTTAGTTTCCTCGTCCGTAGAACTGATAGAATAGTATCTGCCTTATAGAGACATTATGAGGATTAAACAAGCTAATACACATAAAACACTTAAAACAGTGCCTGGCCCATTGTAAGTTCTCCATAAATGTTAAAGATTATTATTAAAAGAATTGAATAGAGAAACTGAATACAAAATAAAAATACAAAAATTAGTAGATTTACTTTTAGTAAACAAACTTAAATGTCACAGGGAGGAATCCCATTTTTAATAAAAACCAAAACTATAAAATACCTAGAAATAAAATTCACAGGAAAGGCAAAAGACCTAAATAAGTAAAACTATACAATCTTACTAAAATATGAAAAGAAGATATCTAAATGGAATGGCAACTTTCTAAGATAGAATGATATATCATAAAAATGTGTATATTTATATATTTTATATTACTGTTCAAGAAGAGCAACCCCAAGACACATAATTGTCAGATTTTCCAAGGTTGAAACAAAGGAAAACATGTTAAGGGCAGCCAGAGAGAAAGGTCAGGTTACCTACAAAGGAAAGCCCATCAGATTAACAGTGGATCTATCTGCAGAAACCCTACAAGCCAGAAGAGAGTAGGGGGCAATATTCAACATTCTTAAAGAAAAGAATTTTCAACCCGGTATTTCATATCCAGCCAAACTAAGCTTCATAAGCGAAGGAGAAATAAAATCCTTTACAGACAAGCAAATACTGAAGGATTTTGTCACCTCCAGGCCTGCCTTACAAGAGCTCCTGAAGGAAGCACTAAATATAGAAAGGAAAAACCGGTACCAGCCACTGCAAAAACACACCAAAATATAAAGACCAATGACACTATGAAGAAACTGCATCAACTAAAGCGCAAAGTAACCAGATAGCATCATGATAACAGGATCAAATTCATACATAGCACTATTAACCTTAAATGTAAATGGGCTAAATGCCCCAATTAAAAGACACAGACTGGCAAATTGGATAAAGAGTCAAGACCTATTGGTGTGCTGTATTCAGGAGACCCATCTCACGTGCAATGACACACATAGGCTCAAAATGAAGGATGGAGGAATATTTACCAAGCAAATGGAAAGAAAGTCTCTGATAAAACAGACTTTAAACCAACAAAGATAAAAAAAAAAAAAAAAAAAAAAAGACAAAGAAGGGCATTACATAATGGTAAAAGGATCAATGCAACAAGAAGAGCTAACTATCCTAAATATATATATACCCAATACAGGAGCACCCAGATTCATAAAACAAGTTCTTAGAGACCTACAAAGTGACTTAGACTCCCACACAATAATTGTGGGAGATTTTAACACCCCACTGTCAATATTAAACAGATCAACAAGACAGAAAATTAACAAGGATATTCAGGACGTGAACTCAGCTCTGAACCAAGCAGACCTAATAGATGCCTACAGAACTCTCCACCCCAAATAAACCAGAATATACATTCTTCTCAGCACCACATGGCACTTATTCTAAAATCAACCACATAATTGGAAGTAAAACACTCCTCAGCAAATGCAAAAGAAGAGAAATCATAACAGTCTGTCAGACCACAGTGCAATTAAATTAGAACTCTGCATTAAGACACTCATTCAAAACTACACAACTACATGGAAATTGAAGAACCTGCTCCTGAATGACTACTGAAATAAAGAAGTTCTTTGAAACCAATGAGAACAAAGACACAAACGTACCAGAATCTCTGCATGGAACACAGCTAAAGCAATGTTAAAAGGGAAATTTATAGCATGAAGTGCCAATATCAGCTGGAAAGATCTAAAATCGACACCCTAACATCACAATTAGAATAACTAGAGAAGCAAAAGCAAACAAATTCAAAAGTAGCAGAAGAAAATAAATAACTAAGGTCAGAGCAGAACTGAAGGAGATACAAACACAAAAAAGCCCTTCAAAAAATCAATGAATCCCGGAGCTTTTTTTTTGGAAAGATTAACAAAATAGATAGACTGCTAGCTAAGCTAATAAAGAAGAAAAGAGAGAAGAATCAAATAGATACATTAAGAAATGATAAAGGGGATATCACCACTGATCCCACAGAAATACAAACTACCATCAGAGAATACCATAAACACCTCTATGCAAATAAACTAGAAAATCTAGAAGAAATGGATAAATTCCTGGACACATACACCATCCCAAGACTAAACCAGGAAGAAGTCAAATCCCTGAATAGACCAATAACAAGTTCTGAAGTTGAGGCAGTAATTAATACCCTACCAACCAAAAAAAAAGCCAGGACCAGATGGATTCACAGCCAAATTCTACCAGAGGTAGAAGGAGGAGCTGGTGCCATCCCTTCTGAAACTATTCCAAATGATAGAAAAAGAGGGACTCCTCCCTAACTCATTTTATGAGGCCAGCATCATCTTGATACCAAAACCTGGCAGAGACACAACAAAAAAAGAAAATTTCAGGCCAATATCCCTGATGAACATCAGTGCAAAAATCCTTAATAAAATTCTGGCAAACTGAATCCAGTAGCACATCAAACAGTGTATCCACCACAAGCAAGTCAGCTTCATCCCTGAGATGCAAGGCTGGTTCAACATATGCAAATCAATAAATATAATTCATCACATAAACAGAACAGAACCAATGACAAAAAACACATGATTAACTCAATAGATGCAGAAAAGTCCTTTGATAAAATTCAACATCCCTTCATGCTAAAAACTCTCAATGAACTAGGTGTTGATGGAACATATCTGAAAATAAGAGCGATTTATGACAAACCCATAGCTAATATCATATCGAATGGGCAAAAGCTAGAAGCATTCCCTTTGAAAACCGGCACAAGACAAGGATGCCCTCTCTCACCACTCCTATTCAACACAGTATTGGAATTTCTGGCCAAGGCAATCAGGCAAGAGAAAGAAATAAAGGGTATTCAAGTAGGAAGAGAGGAAGTCAAATTGTCTGTTTGCAGATGACATGGTTGTATATTAAGAAACCCCATCATCTCAGTCTGAAAACTCCTTAAGCAGATAAGCAACTTTAGCAAAGTCTCAGGATACAAAATCAATGTGTGAAAATCGCAAGCATTCCTATACGCCAACAATAGACAAGCAGAGAGCCAAATCATGAGTGAACTCCCAATCAAAATTGCTACAAAGAGAATAAAATACCTAGGAATATTACTTACAAGGGACATGAAGGACCTCTTCAGGGAGAACTACAAGTCACTGCTCAAGGAAAGAAGAGAGGACACAAACAAATGGAAAAAAATTCCATGCTCATGGATAGGAAGAATCAATATCATGAAAATGGCCATACTGCCCAAAGTAATTTACAGTTTCAATGCTATTCCCATTAAGCTACCATTGACTTTCTTCACAGAATTAGAAAACACTACTTTAAATTTTATATGGAACCAAAAAAGAGCCCATATAGCCAAGACAATTGTAAGCAAAAAGAACAAAGCTAGAGGCATCACACTACCTAACTTCAAACTATACTATAAGCCTACAGTAACCAAAACAGCATGGTACTGATACCAAAACAGATATATAAACCAATGGAACAGAACAGAGGCCTCAGAAATAACACCACACATCTATAGCCATCTGATCTTCGACAAACCTGACAAAAACAAGCAATGGGGAAAGGATTCCCTATGTAATAAATGGTGCTGGGAAAACTGGCTAGCCATCTGCAGAAAACTGAAACTGGACCCCTTCCTTACACCTTACACAAAAATTAACTCAAGATCAATTAAAGACTTAAATGTCCAACCCAAAACCATAATAACCCTAGAAGAAAACCTAGGCAATACCATTCAGGACATAGACATGGGCAAAGACTTCATGACTAAAATGCCAAAAGCAATGGCAACAAAAGCCAAAATTGACAAATGGGATCTAATCAAACTAAAGAACTTCTGCACAGCAGAAGAAACTATCATTAGAGTGAACAGGCAACCTACAGAATGGGAGAAAATTTTTGCAATCTATCTATCTGACAAAGGGCTAATATCCAGAATCTACAGGGAACTTAAACAAATTTACAAGAAAAAAGCAAACAACCCTATCAAAAGTGGGTGAAGGGTATGAACAGATACATCTCAAAAGAAGATGTTTATGCAGCCAAAAAACATGAAAAAAAGCTCATCATCCCTAGTCATTAGAGAAATGTAAATCAAAATTAAAATGAGATATCATCTCACACCAGTTAGGATGGTGATCATTAAAAAGCCTGGAAACATTGGATGCTTGCAAGGATACAGAGAAATAGGTACGCTTTTACATTGTTGGTGGGAGTGTAAATTAGTTCAACCATTGTGGAAGACAGTGTGGCAATTCCTCAAGGATCTAGAGTAAAATACCATTTGACCCAGCAATCCCACTAGTGGGTAATATACCCAAAGGATTATAAATTACTCTACTATAAAGACATATGCACACATATGTTTATTGTGGCACTATTTACAATAGCAAACACTTGGAACCAACCCAAATGCCTATCAATGATAAACTGGATAAAGAAAAATGTGGCACATGTACACCATGGAATACTATGCAGCCATAAAAAAGAATGAGTTCATGTACTTTGCAGGGACATGGATGAAGCTGGATGATTGCTTATTCTCAGCAAACTAACACAGGAACAGAAAACCAAACACTACGTGTTCTCACTAGTAAGTGGGAGTTGAACAATGAGAACACGTGGACACAGGGAGGGGGACGTTACACACGGGGGCCTGTCGGTGGGTAGGGTCCAGGGGAGGGAGAGCATTTAGGACAAATACCTAATGCATGCAGGGCTTAAAACCTAGATGATGCATTGATGGGTGCAGCAAACCACTAGGGCACATGTATATCTATGTAACAAACCTGCACGTTCTGCACACGTATCCCAGAACTTAAAGTAAAATTTTTTTGAAATGCAAATTAAAGCCACAAATTAAAGTTCAATTTACACCCACCAGAATGACTAACTTTAAGTAGTCTGACAATACTAAGTACTGAGAAGAATGTGATCAAACGGTCTTGGAGAGGGAGAGTACAGGCAAATGTTCACAGCAGCATTATTCAAAAAATAAAACACTGGAAACAATTGAGATATCAAGAGCAGAGTACAAAGTTGAGTTGCATATTCATTCAAAGGAAACTATACAGCAATGATAAATCACAAGTTGCTGCTACACACAACAATATGGATGAACATGACCAAAATTATGTTGGGCAAAGAACCCCCAAAAATAGTACTTTCCATCTGCTTCCATTTACATAGAGTTCAAAGTCACATAAGATTAATGTGTGATTTTAGAAGTCAGGAGAGCCGTTCCCTCTGGAGAAGAGGAAGAAGCATGACTGGGAGAGGCACGAGGGGAGCTGCTGGAGTACTGGTAATATTTATTGTTCTGGATGATGATTAAATAAAATATATTCACATTGTGAAAATTCTTTGAGCTATAGTTACGACTTGTGCACATTTCTGTATGTATATCCTACTGCAATAAACTTTATAAAAGGAAAAAAGAAATGATACTGAAGTGACAAATTTTTGAAATACAAGATATAATGAGATTAAAAATAATATAACTCATAGGAAAGAATTATGTCTCACTAAATACCCTATTATCAGACAGGGCTTACTAAACTTCCATCTTCCCAACAGAGTTGTTCCAGAACTTACCTTTAGCTTCAACTTGACTGCTCTTGTTTCTCAACTGCTATCAGATTGTATACTCCAAGTGCTGCGGAATGCTGGCACCTAGGTTGCTTGTGAGAAGAGACACTATGGCTTGTGCGGGATGCAGTGCCACTGGTGGCCAGGACTGGCAGGTCTGCTGCTTGTGAAGTGCCTGAGGCCCCGCTTTTAGAGAGGCACTAACTTGTGGAGTTCTGCAGCATAATGATAAATACTGGGGCCTCACCAAGAAGCCACGTGGTCCCTTCCCGCTATTCATCCCATCTGCCCTATTACTTGCTGCTCAGCCTCTGCAGAAAGGGTATTCTCTGACAAGGACTCACAGAATTAGGGCTACTATGACAAAATACCGAAGACTGAGTGGGTTAAATAACAGAAATTATTTTCTCACAGTTCTGGAGGCTAGAACTCCCACATCAAGGTGTCAGCACATTTGATTTCTCTCTCCTTGGCTTGCAGATGGCGGCCTTCTCACTGTGTCCTCACAAGGTTGTCCCTCTGTCTGTCTGTGTCCTAATCTCCTCTTCTTATAAGGATAGCAGTCATGGTGGATTAGGGCCCACCCTGATGGCACTGTTTTAATTTTATTACCTCTTTGAAGACCCTATCTCAAAACCCAGGCACATTCTGGGTACTAAGGGTTAGGGCTTCAACATCAAGTTTTGGGAGACACAATTCAGTCTGTTTTTAAAAGAGTCTGTCTAGTTCTTACCAAGCTCTATGACTGGGCTGATTCCTGCAGCTTCTTGGGTCCTAAGTTTCCTCCCAACTTGCAAAGGAGGTTTGTGGCTCTTTACTCCCAATGCTGATGATACATAGCTTGCTTTCCAGCTTTCTCGTGAACATCTCCTTGGGTTCCAGTACAACCAGATATAAATAACAATGGCAGAAGTGGAAGTATGGTGTCATTACATTTAATGTTTTCCAACCCTGTAGGCATCTAGTGGGGAGAAAAAAAAAACAAGTGAGAATGACCAGAATTAAAAGCTGTCTGAGACTTCATAGGCCACATGAAAGTTGGCTGTAGAACTTAAGATGGGAGAGAAGCAGGGTTGGGGGAGAAAAAAGTAGGGGAGAAGGAGAATTGATATATATTTGGGGATTGGTCTGTACTCACTGAATCTTCACAACAACCTCGTGAGGTGGGCATTATTATTATTAATTAATTATTATTCTCATTTGACTGGTGAGGACACTGAGGCCCAGAATGCAGAGTTGGGCTTTGCTATTTCAGTCTACCTAGAACTCAGAGGAACCCATGCAAGTCAGCTCTGCCGACCGCATTGGTTGAACATGCTTTGGCACCTCTTGCCTTCCTCCCCCCAGCATTGCCCTGTGACAGGTGACAAGAGGAAGACAAGGCTCCTGTCTGTTCTGTTTGGTAGTTATAAAAAAATGACATGACCAATTCTGTTGTTGTTGCTGGTTCAGTTTTAGTGAATAAGTAATGTTCACTGAAAACATATCAATAGATATTAACAAGCAAACAAATAAAATTCTGACACAAGCAAAACTAATCCATAGTGTCAGAAAGCAGAGCAATAGTTGCCTGTGGGAAGAGCAGATGAGTATAAAGGGGCCTGAAAGAACTTTTGGGGGAGATGAAAATGTTCTATATCTTGATTGAGGTTGTTGCTCTACATGTATGTACTTGTATAAAAACTTATCAAACTATATACTTAAAACAGGCGAGTTTTTAGTAGTAGCAGTGATGTTTGGATACCTGTAACTTTATCTCCATTAGAAATGTTAGATATTTTAATATCATCAGTTAGTTTTTGTAGGTATCTTGAAATATTATTCATGTTCCTCACTACTGGGATAGTTTTGCAGATTCATGTTCCTCACTACTGAGATAGTCATTTAGCCTGTGTGCTAGACCTTGCTTTTGATGCCTTTATAAAGCATATATCACAAAAAAGATGAGTTGTTGTATGTAAATTATGCCTCAATAAAGTTGATTGATCTAAAGAGAAAAAACATCACCAGAAATCCCACCACCAAGAGATAACCAGTACCATTTTGGTGTTTTTATGCTGCCAGGGCATTCATTCCCACTCCGCCGGCCCTGCACATGTTGTGTTCTGGGGTTTTTTTTCTCTCTGTCCACGATATATTATAAAAACCTTTCCATGCCAGTACACAGAATGCTACATCGGTATTTTTGCAGTGGTAGAATACAGCATTATGTCAACAAAACATGTTTACTTCACCAATTTGTTGTGTTGGAAAATTAAGATGTTTCCAATTTAGGCCAGGCACGGTGGCTCACACCTGTAATCCCAGCACTTTGGGAGGCCGAGGTGGGCGGATCACTTGAGGTCAGGAGTTCAAGACCAGCCCGGCCAACATGGTGAAACCCCATCTCTACTAAAAATACAAAAATGAGCCGGGTATGATGGCACGTGCCTGTAATCCTAGCTACTTAGGAGGCTGAAGCAGGAGAATTGCTTGAACCCAAGAAGCAGAGGTTGCAGTGAGCTGAGATCCCACCATTGCGCTCCAGCCTGGGCAACAGAGCAAGACTCCATCTCAACAACAACAACAACAACAACAAAAAGATGTTTCCAGTTTCCAGTTTTTCACTCTTATAAACACTACCATGAATATCCTTGTAACTAAATATTTGAGCATATCCTTAATGATTGCCATAGAATAATTTTCTTCCAGTAAAATTACTAGGTCACAGGCATTCACATTTTTAAAGAATTTGATGTATCTTTCAAAATTGCCCTCCTAAAAACTGTATCAATTTATATGCCCACTAGCCATCTCTTTGTCTCTACTGTAGACTCTCATTGTGTAGACTCAGCATTGTGACTCTCCATGGAAACAGACACAAGGTAAGTCCCAGTAATTGACATATCCCGAGATCCCACAACTTTAGAAGCTATTGAAACCTTTCAAAGTCAGTCCCAGCCCTAACTTTAAATGAAATTCAAGACCCATAAAGGTTCAGGGGTCTGAAAGCACTCCTACTGAGCACATCCAGGACTATGACTCAGGACTCAGGCCAGAAACCACCACACAGCTTGCTAAAGGAACATTGAGTCAAAGGACCAGCAAAAACCTCCTACCATCTCAGGCTTAGAGATTCCCTAGTCTCTATACCCCACTTAATCTCTTTGAACCAAGCCTTGCTCCAGAGCAGCTGGGCAGGGGAGCCAGGGATCTCAGGAGTCACACACACTGTTGAAGTGTCAGCACAACTCCAGTTGGTTGCATTTTATTTCAACCCTTGGTTCTGCTGCACATGGCCTTGGGATGGTTATTTAACCTAAGGCTCAATTTCCTCAACAGAAAAATGGAGTTGGTAATTGTACCTAGCTCACAGAGTTTTAGTAGGATGGCATGAGATAATACAATCAAATTCACTAGCACCACTCCTGGCCCTTAAAAGATGCTGGTATTTGGTAAGTAGTATTATCATTTGTCGGTCCCTCACACTTAGCTTCAGGCAGCAGAGAGGCCTGAGAGAACAACTCCCTGCCCTTACGTTCTGACTTTTCTGCACTGGCATCACTACAAAGGGCCAGCCACCAGGCTCATTTTAGATTTGCCTAATGCCACCGATAAGCTAAGGGCTTGAAACCCCGTTCTTAGGAGTGGCTTGCCCACCCCGCATGCCTCTAGGACCAAGCCTGACAAATATAGCAGAAATTACAGGCATCTGATTTAAGGCTACGTGTGTACACTTCGCCTGAGCCAAGCCCCAAGCCCTAGTCCCGCTGCTGCATCAAAGGATCATCTCTCTTCCAGCCTCCGGGCCCAGAGTAAGCAGCAATTTGGGAGGCAGCCCCCTCTTATTTTTAGCTTTAAAAACCCGAAACGCCAACATACCAGAGCTCACCCAAGCGTCTCTCACAAGCTGTTGTTTGACTTGGGTTGAGAAAATGACAGGCTGGGTTGTGCACCAAGACGAGAAGAAAAAAGAGGGGGAAAAAAGGAGTTTTCTTTTCCCTCCACTGCCAACCTCCATCCCCCTCAACTCCTCCCCTAGGCCTGGGTGGACCCTGCCTGGGTAATAGTTCCCTGCTATATTTAAAAACCACAGATGTGTTTGGTGGAGACTTAATTTCGGAATTGCAGGCAGCGTCTCCTGAGGACAAGGGGAAAGCCGGTGCCGCGCGCCCGCCTGCTGCCTGGAGCTCCCAACTCGGCGGAATCCAGGTCAGGAGGCGCCGCCGTTTTGATGTGCTGCCGGCCGGGAGGCGCGGGCACCAGGATCCAACGACTGGGGTGGGTGGACGCGGGGCAGGGGTTCGATCTGAATTGGCCCTCGGGGGCTCTGGATACGGGTTGCGGGATGCGGGCTCAACTTCCTCGTTGCCGGTCGAGGAGCGTTCTGAGAGTCTCCCCTCGGCGCGTGAGGATAAATATGCACGGCTTGTCATTCGGTGCGGCGCTCTCTCCCAGCTGATAGGGTGACGTTCCGTTTGGAGGCTTGGAGATTGGCTTTTTGATTTGGCTTCTTGCGGCAGCTTAATGGGCAAAGCTCTCCGCTCGCCCAGAAACCAGCCTCTCCGCGCGTCCCCTCTGCGCGCGGCGAGGCCGAGACGTCTCCCGCGGTGACAGCGTGCAAGGCGGAGAGCCGGCGCGCTCCCAGCCCCGGGAAAGCCCAGGCGACGCGACCGCAAGCCCGAACCCGGGTCCCTCGGAGCCGCCAGGGCGCGCCGGGCTGCTCGCCTTGCTGCCCCTCCTGGCAGGAATCCCCCGCCGCCCGCGGCCGGGACTCCGGGCCTCTCCCAGGCGTATATTCCAGCCCCCGCTCTGGGTAGGGGTTTCCCTCCTTCTGAAATCTGCGCGGAAGGACCCCTCCCGGGGCCCCTCGCCCTGGCCCCAGACACCCACCCGCCTAGACCCCGCGCTCCAGATGCGCTGCCCGGCAGCTCCCTGACAGCTGCGAGCCCACGAACCCCGGCGGGCGGGCGGTGGCGGACTGACATGCCCCGGACGCGGCTGCGGCCGGCGGGCAGCCCGCGGGGGCGATGAGCCGCTGCGGCCGGTGAGGCGCCCGGTGGCGGGGGCATCACGTACCTTCCTCACCCCCCTCACTTGCCCACTCCGCTCGGGAGGCCGAGAGGAAACGGTGAGTAACGGGGTGAGCCTCCTGCCCTTCCCCCTTAGCGGGCAGCCGAGCCATGGGAGGTAGAGGTTGGGGGGCTTGGGATGCCCCTAAGAGGATCCCTGATTGTGAATAACGAGGTTATTTCTCAAGATCATTCATATGAACCACCTTCCTGTGGATTTAGTGCCAAGAGAAGTGGGGGGAGGGTGCCCTGGAAAGTGTACATTGTGTATGCGGTGTTGGGGGGGCAGATCTGGCAGAGTGGGTGTCCACGGGAGGGTGCCGCCGGGTGGGGAGGGGCAGAGAGAGATAGATGCCTGGGCAGATGCTTACAGTAGGATCGTGAGCATGTTGGGTTGGTAGCGGGTGCTGTTTGGGGAGACTGACTGCTGTGTTGTGTGCTGGATGCATGTGGGCATATGTGTGCCGCCTGGGCCAGGGCGTGTTGTGCTTCTGGTGCTGTGAGTGTCCGCTGGGTTTGGGGGCTAGCAGGGAAGCTGGTTATCCACTCCGCGCGCGCCCGCGTGCACATACGCACGCACGCGCTCACCCCAATCTCGGGACTCCACCGCCGCGGGTCGGGAGCTGCAGCCCCAGCGCACCGACCGCTGGGGCCAAGGGGGCGGGGAAGAAGGAGGGTTTCTCAAGTCCTGCACTCTCCAGCCCCTGGTGGTGTGCGTGGTCTGGGGCTCGCTGGAAAGAATCGAAATATATAACTAACCTTCCCCCGATCCCCCAACACACACACGCGCGCACACACACACACACACACACACGCTCTCGCTCTCTCTCTCTCTCTCTCTCACACACACACACACACACACACACACACCCACCCAAAGCCCTCATTCAGAGGCTAGCGCTGCTGCTCCTGCAGGCCCTGGCTGACCTGCCCAGAGGACCCAAGCCACTGGGAGAGATGATGAAAGCAATTTGCTCCGGGGGAAAAAGCAGTTTTTCGTCTTAATTCATTGTGTTTTGTGTTTAACCGTGTGGTAGTGGTGATGGTGGCGGGGTGGGGTTAAATAGAAGAAATGCCTTTAATGCAGTACCATAAATTTACCTGCTCATCGCAGCTTGTTTCTCTCTCTCTCTCTCTCTCTCTCTCTCTCTCTCTCCCCCCTCGCCCCCCACCCCCACCCTTCTCTTCTCTTCTCTCCCCCTTTCCCCTTTCTCTCTCTTCTCTCTCTCCTTTCCTGGCGATTAATAAACAAACCTCTGAACGCATTCGGCGGTTAGGTCTCCCGGGCAGAAGAATTGAAATTGGTTTCAATTTATCAGAAACGTAGACTGCAGCAGGCACTGCCAAGCTCCTGGGTGGTCAAGAAACACCCGAAGGGGGTAGGGGGAGGAGGGAGTTGAGGAGGGTGGAATGTGGGTACGTGATAGGAACACATCCGGCCTTCTGGTGGGGCACCAAAAGGGAAGCCTCCTCGGCCCCTGGCGACCCAGTGACTTGCAGCGGCGTGTGATTAATCTTCCACAGCTGTCGTGCCCCATCCACTTGAGCTGAGCTCTTGTTTACCTCGATTTTCAAATATAGCTGCTGCGCCATGCTCTTCCTGAAATAGGGGGATCAGTTCACCCGTTATGGGCTCTTGGCCTCCTGCCGGGGCTTCTTTTTGCTGGCGTCACTGGCTGGATCCAAGTTTGAGAGGAACCTGCCCCTTCATGCATTGCAGGTCTCCAAAGGAGGATGGCTGATGGTCAGAGCTTAGGTAACTAGATGTCGACTGATCACCCAGCCCCTCATTGCAATCTACAATGCCCAGCAGCAGTCCCCTCATACAAGTCCACTTTGTAGCCTCCTTTTTCTTTAAATAAAATGTAGATACTGGGTTGAGAAGAAGCAGATAAGGCCTATAGAACTGAACTTGGTTGAAGTGGTTCTTTCTTTAACTTGATGGAGAAGAGAAGGCCATTCATGCAGTTTCCTCCACTTGGAATCCTTTATTTTTCTCCCAACATACTCCTAAAGTACTCCTACTCAAGCTTCGCTCTCAGCTCACTAGTTACTTCCTCAAGGAAGCCTTTCATATCCTGCCTGACTAGGCCAGATCCCTGCTTATTATACATCTGTATTAGTCCGTTCTTACACTGGTAATAAAGACATACCCAAGTACTTTACAAAGGAAAGAGGTTTAATGGACTCACAGTTCCACAGGGCTGGGGAGGCCTCAGGAAATTTACAATCATAGTGGAAGGGGAAGAAAACACGTCCTTCTTCACACGGCGGCAGCAAAGAGAAGTGCCGAAAAGAGGGGAAAAGCCCCTTGTTAAGCCATCAGATCTTGTGAGAACTCACAATCACAAGAACAGCAGCATGGGGGTAACTGCCCCCATGATCCAATTATCTCCCTGGCTTCCTCCCAGGACACGTAGGGATTATAGGAACTACAATTCAAGATGAGATTTGGATGTGGACACAGCCAAGCCATATTTGGCCATGGAGTCCATTGGATTCCAAAAGAAAAGTATTTGTTTATTCATTCGCTTAGCCATTTATTCAATAAATGTTCAACAGCCACCTACTCTGTCAGGCATGTGCTAAGTCCAGAGGCAAATAAAATAGAATGGACCCTTTCCTCATAATCACTCATAATCTAAAGTTATATTTTTGAAGTAATTTAAAGATGCACATTAAATTTATGTATGTGATTAAGTAATGCCAGGCACACCTCTAGACAGCAGACTCCACAAAGGGAGGAAACTGTGTCTCAAAGGCCTAGCACTGTGCCTGGCATAGGATAGGTACCCAGTAAATGTTGGTTGAGTGAGTGGAATTGGAGGAATAATTACATTCTTTCCTTCTCTGTTCCTGCTCTTCTGAGCTCTCCTTTATACTGCCACCTACAGCTTCCTGGTAGAAGAAGAGAGAATATGGTTACTGAACTGACCCTGTTAAAACTATTTCCATGCCCTGTGCTCCTCCAAGAGATGGGACCCTAAAGCTGATAGGTTGTCCTCTTCCCCCAGCCCTGCCCTGTGCCTGTGAAGGGTGGTTCCTTTTGCATTCTCTGGGCACAGTTGTTAGTATTGTTTATGGGCACTGATAGTGGGCATGTTCCCCAGCCTTCATGCTTCAGTCATTGCCCATGATCAGGATTTGGGAAATGTGTCACACATCTGGACTTCTTTTCAAACTATTGAGATTAGATAAAAAGAAAGGAATAGGCCGGGCGCGGTGGCTCACGCCTGTAATCCCAGCACTTTGGGAGGCTGAGGCAGGTGGATCACTAGTTCAGGAGTTCAAGACCAGCCTGGCCAAAATGGTGAAACCCCGTCTCTACTAAAAATACAAAAATTAGCTGGGCATGGTGGCAGGCACCTGTAATCCCAGTTACTCGGGAGGCTGAGGCAGGAGAATTGCTTAAACCCAGGAGGCGGAGGTTGCAGTGAGCCGAGATCGGGCCACTGCACTCTAGCCTGGGTGACAGAGCGAGACTCTATCTCAAAAAAACAATTAAAAAAAGGAATAACCCCCTTCACTTAAGCTTGATTGCTTTGCCTAAGAGATTCAAATATGTGATGAGGCTCAGAAAAACACTGGACTCCAAAAGAAAAATCATTCGTTTATTCACTCAGCTAGCCATTTATTCAATAAATATTCAACAGCCACCTACTCTGCCAGGCATGTGCTAAGTAGAGAGGCAAATAAAATAGAATGGCCTCTTTGCTTATAAACACACATTCCAGCAAGGATGACCAACTAGTGAATGGACAATTACTGTATAAAGTGATTTCTGCCAGTAGAGGGTAAACCCCATGATAATGGAAGCATATAGGAGGAGCACCTCTTCCTAGGGGCTTAATGAGGATTTGTAGGGACAGCTAAGCCCAGAAAGGGAGGATGGGTAGGAGTTAGCTTTGGTGAAAGAAAAGAGGAGAGGAAGAAAAGAGGAGAGGAAAGTGGAGGGAGAAAGTGTTATGAGTGAAGGGATTAGTATGTAAAGACCTACCATAGATAAGAGCTCTTCCAAATGACTGAAGACAGAGATTAAAATGCAGGGGAGTTGAGTCTGGAGAAGGCATAGGGGTCAAACCTTGAAGGGCTTGTACTCCATGCTAAGAATTTCCACTGAGTTTCCAATGCAGGGTTAGGAAAATGTTGACTACTGATTTGAAAAGTCAGACTTGCATTTTAGATAGTGTACTGAAACTGGAACGTAGGAGAGAGAGGGAGGTAAAGAGGAACTGTATAGAAACCCAGGTGTATGGTCCTGGCAGCCTATGAAGGTGAGGGCAGGGGTTTCCTCTTTCTGTTTCAGTGCACAGACTGTCATGGGTAGCAACTACTTGGAGCAGTGTTGCATGGGAGGTAAAAAGAGTTTACCAAGACAGTTGTAGGTTAAAAAAAAAAAAAAGTCAGATTTATTAGAGAAAGTATGAGGATAGATTGCAAGGAAGCAACAGGCAGGTCAGCAAGAGAAGAAGGATCTGACTGCAAGGGGACAAAGGCTTGCTGGGGACTTATAGGATGGGGCTTGTGCTGGAGAGAGCTATGTGCAGTACTGATAATGCCAAGGTTGCAGTGAGTTAACTTGCACTTTTCTATCAGCTGATGGTCTGGTGATAGCTGGGTACAGGAAGATTGTGAGTTATTTGCGCAGGAGGGCTCTGTGTCCTGGACCATAAAAAAAGGCAGACTTACAGCTTATCTGCTTTCTCTTTTTGCTTTCCCCTGGTCCTGCCAGCCTGACCTCTTTTCCCTAATTAGGACTCCACACAAACCAGAGATACCCTTCTAGGAAAGCGTTTCACTAATTTTCTCTAATGAGATTGGTTTATGTTTGGTTGTTCATTAGTGTTTTGAATGGGCCCTCTAAACTCAACACTGGGCAGATGCCTTAGGGGAAAAGAGAAAGGGCTCCACAGAGTGTCAGACATATTTCCTGGCTAACTGAACTGCAGAGCAAAGCAAACTCTCAAAGATTTGAGATGGAGAGATCCGTGAAGGCTGAGACAGGCCTGAAGAAGGAGCCTGGAAGGGTAAGAATTTAGGTCCATGGAGACTATAGAGCAAGACATCTAGATAGGAGACTCACATGTGTATGTACATGGGTATTTAAAAATAATATGGTGAGTGAATAAAAGCTAATTCTAGAATCCAGGGTACTTGGATATGGCATACAGAATCACATCTAGTAAGAAGAAAACAGCTCTGTTTCATCTCTATATAATTTGGAACAGACCAAATAGCATTTACTGCCTTGATATTTGGAATGACAAATAGGGCTTTCCTAGTTGTGTTCAGGAATGCTGGGTCATGTTGGGACTAGATCTGGAAGTGGGACCAGAAGCTGTGCTCCTGCCATGGCTTCCATGTGATAATTTCCAAATCACTCAACAGGAGAGGACCTCAAAGTCCAAAAGAATGAAACCAAACAGTGTGAGCTTGGTCAGCATTCTTCCTTTGCACCCTGATTTCTCCACTGGGTTCCTCATCCTTCCCTGTCACTAATCTTAGAGTAAAAAACAAACAAAAAACAAAAACAAAATGCTTCATTTCCTGCAGTGCCCAGGAGCTCACCCTTGCCCTACTTTGGTAAACTGCCCCAGTTCCATCTCTTATCTGAAGTGTCTTTCTCCTTCAATACAGAATCCTCTCCCTCCACAAACCCCATCTTAAAAAGAGTATCACTTCTCTAATTCCTTTTCCCCATTATACTCTTTCCCCATCATGCCTTCAACAAACTCTTGAAATTTTGATCATTTGTCCCTATTTTCTCACCATTCATCCACTCACTTCCCACTTTTCTCCACCTTCTCCCCAACTCTCATCCACCAAGGACTTCTCATTCCCCAAAATATAATGACTTATTCCAAATAGCTGCCTGCTGTCCTCCCTCTTTCTTTCTCTGTCTCTCTCCCTCCCTGCATCAGATAATATTGACAATTAGCTCCTTAAGTCTTTCCTCTTTTGACTTCTTTCACACAGAGCTCTGTAGGTCTCACTACCTCTACATGGCCCCTCTTCCACTTCCACTCCAAGATTCTCTCCTCTCTCCCAATTTTTCCTTTCTCCATTATCCCTTGGCAGTCTCCCTGAATGGTTTGTGCTGTTACTGCAGTGTGGATAGCTCCCAGAGTCTGTGACTCTAGCTCTCCAAGCCGGATGTCTTGTTTCTTGTCTTGATTTCCACATGGCTGGAAATATCTCCAACAAGATGTCCTGTTAACTCCTCCTGAATTTTTACTAACCTGACATCATCTTTGTCCTTAGCAGCTTCTCCTCCTGACTTCCCACTTTCTCTTGATGGCACCAACAAACTTCCAGTCACCCTGACTTGAAACCTCCAAGTTTATCTTTGAACTCATCTCCCTTGTTCCCCAAGTATTGCTTGATGTATTTTATAAGCCTGTGCCCCTCTTCTTCATCTCAAACACCACGACTCAAGTGCAGATTTTATCACCTCTTGTATAAAAATAATAATAATATGTGTGTGTTTACCATCTGTCAGCTACTCTGTTGCAAAGTGCTTTACCTTGATTTTCCCATTTAGTCCTTACCATGGCTGTGCGAAGTAGTTACTATTATTATACTGTAAAAAACAGCTTTCTGCCATCTTCCCAACTTCAACCTTTCCCTCTTTCAATTCATTTTAATCAGTTACAAGATTCACCACCTAAAATGCCTTTGTAAACTTACCACTTTTCTGCACAAAAAACTTTGAAGGGCATTCCATTTTTTGCAGTTCATTGTATTCAAGGCCCTGTATGGGCTGGTGCCCCACTCCATATCTAGCCTCACTTTTTACAGTTCCCTTGCCCTTTCTGCCTTTGTGCATTTGTTCACAGTTTACCTTCCCCTAAGACTTCTGCTTGTTCTTCAGTGTTCAATTCAAATGCCTCTTCCTGATGGGAAGGCTTTATGGAGAAGCTGTCCCTTCCTCCTGTGAATTTTAATAACGTGACATCTGTTTTTCATTAGCCCTTTACACTTTCTGAAATGCTTTTTTTTTTTTTTTTGCATGTGGCTTACCATCCCTCCCGGAGCAAGTGCTTTTTCTGTCTCCCACTCTATGTCACATGATGCCTGAAATACAGTAGGTGTTCAATGAAAAAATGGAGTGAATATACTCCCTCACCCATGAAGCAGGTGAAACAAGGTCAAGAAAGGGGATCTATACTATTTCCAAAAATAAGACAATGGTGGAGTCAAAATTCAAACCAGGGACAGGAAAATGGTGTAACAGAGGAGGCAACGAATTGGTGATGAAAGGTTATGTTCTAATTCTTGTCACTTCTGACAACCACAGGTGAGACTCACCTCTGCTCTCTGGGCCTTGGATTCCTTATCCATCAAAAGAATTTGTGTTGGATGTGTTGACTTTTATGCTCCTCCCTGACCTGACAATTCTGTATTCTGTGAGTCTTGTTTCGTAGTATACAGATTGTCTACTGCTGAGAATACTTTCAGTGCTGACAGTATCTTTCATTTCAGAAACTTCCAACTGTAACTTGAAACCTCTAGTGTATCTGTTATCACATTGAGTCTATCTGGAGATCAACTTGGCCAGTCAACTCAGCTGTCCAGCCTGTAAGCTGCCCTAAATTGGTTAGAGTGCCCCAAGGGCCCCAGGTTGGCACTCCTCAATGTGCAGTCACCAGTCAGCTCCCACTGCAGTATTCTAGGGCATTCTCAGAATGACTAGTACTGCTCTAGGCTCCCAAATGTTCCAGACATCCTATCTCAACTCCTGCACTTCTGCCTTTCATAGAGCCCCCAGAAAAGATGTGTTTAGAGCCGTGTATATTCTGCTGAGAGCCTAGTAAAACCACTCTGCTCAGCAGCTTTCCAGATGCTCCACCTACCACAAACATACCATCGTACTCCCTCCCCAGTGAGACAGGAAGAATCCTCTTGAGCCAGTGCCTTTTCGCCCCTGAAAAGAAACTAATAGAGGAATCAACCTCAAGGGGAAATCATTAGGGGAGAGCACATCTGTGAAGACAGTAGCTAGATCTGCTGGGAGTCTGAGGAATCTGCTCCTGGCACCCCCTTGTAACAGGAGGGCCCAGAGCATCCCTAGAGTTGATTATACAAGAGAACTACCCAGACTTGTCTCAGAGAGATGACTTTGACTGCTTGCCAGGTTTTATTTGTTCTTCAGTCAGGCAATGATATGATTTAATTCCATATTTCAACATTTAAAAAATTAAAATAAATTAAATGGCATTAAAATACATCTGGCTTCTGGAGAATAGTATCAGAACTATGTACATAAAGGAGGCTGATCACCAGCATCCCTTGATGGCTTTGCAACAAGGCAGAAGATGTCAGCCTCCCCCATGGGTAACCTCAAAAGATAGAGCCCAGGTGGTTCTCTCTTGGCAACAGGGAAGGGCAGGAACAATGTCTACCTGAGGCTGCCCTGGGTTTCTTGCTCCTCTAACTCCAGCCCTGACTTCCTTTCAGTTGCAGGGGATGCTTTCTCTTGGCCCTTCCCGACATAACACACTCCTTCAGCCTGCTGAAAGGAGACATCTGGCATTCAGAGCACCAAAGTTTGGTTCTGGCTCCATTATTTATTGGCATAGAAACACTCAGCAATAAACTGAGCCCCAATTTCTTCTTCTGTGCGATCATTCTCACAAGAAGGATTAAATAAGATCCTGTGAGTGAGAAGGTCTTTGTAAACCCCTGGCAAATAGCATTGCTTAATATTTATTGAATGAATGATGCAGTATAAATGCCGATTATCATTATGCCATACTCTGAAGGAAAAGTGAGGTGCCAATGAGAGGACTAGGATTGAGAGAGGAGGTTGTGTTTAGAATTAGACTCATGACTTTTGTCCAAACATTATGTGGTCCCACTAGTTCTTGAGAATGAACAAAACTATCTGCACTCTGAGGTCATTGGCTTTAACCATAAGGCTTGCCAGGAAGTCTGAAGTCTCTTCCTAGATGCATCTTTCCAGAATCACTTAATGAAAACTCCTGTAGAGTCATTTTGCATCCATTCAACAAATACTTACTGAGTACTCCCTCTGCCAGCACTAGCCAAGGCACTGGGAATACTGTGGTGAACAAAAGGGATGAGATTCCTGCTACTATGGAGTATATATTCGATGATAAACTAGTAAACAAGCAAACAAAAACAAGGATGATTTCATCAAGTGCATATGGGCTATAAAGAAAATGAAAAGTGATGTTACAAGAGAGTACTGGAGGGGAAGATTACCTTTAGATAAGATGGGTGGGGGAAAGTCTCTCAGAGAGGGGTATCTACGGCCTGAATGAAACTTAAAAGTGACCTCTGTGGATATTTAGGGTAAGGTTGTTCCAAGTAGAGAGAACAGTAGATGCAAAAGTCCTAAGACACATGCTTGCCTGTTCTAGAAACTTCCAAGTATTTCATCTAGGTTGGAGTGGAATATGGATGGAGCAAAACAAAATGGTAGGAGATTTGAAAGGTCAGCGAATTAGAAGCTAGACGAGAAGTCAGTAGGAGGTGGGGTGCCACAGAAAGAGAGAGGATACAAAGAATGGCGTGATCGATCTGATTTACATTTTAAAGAGACTTTCTGGCTATTTTGTGGAGCGTAGATTATAAGGGGTGGAACAAGGTTGGTAGCTGTTGCAGTAGTCCAGGTGAGAGATGTAATATTAAATATTAAATCTCCAGCAGCTAGAATGGAACGTGACACATATTTGGCACTCAATAAATTTGAGAATGCGTCCAGGCAGAAATGATCTTCAAAGAACCTACAACTGTGATGGGCACATCACAGTACTCGACAAATACTTTCGTTCATGAATCAATGAACAGCATCAGGCTTTCTTGTAGCTACTCTAAATTAACTTGAAGTTAATCTCAATATTTTGGATCTTTTACAAGTAATTCTTATCTTTCTAGCTAGCACTATTTCTTAGGAGCAATATGTTCCATGGGTTCATTTTTTCCTGTGTGAAACTGTGCGGTCATTTGAAACAGATCTGAGATGTCTAACTCCACAACCGTTAGGCAGTGTTCATAAATCCCCAAACCCTTTGCTCACATTTAGATACTGATCTCATATACCTTTCTGTGTGTCACTCCAGAGGGGTGACCAGACCTGCTTCATCAGTGCATCTCCAGAACTTATCACAGTCTGGTCTACTGAATCCACAAATGGTTATTCCCTTGACTAGACTGAGGAACACTCTAAGGCCTTGGTTGGGTTCCATTTGTCCCACAGTTACAGGAAGTCCTAAAGCTAAGAAGATATCTAAGTTGGATGGTTTCGTGTTGATTCCTTCAGCTTCCATTCCTTGGGGCCTGGAGATCTCAGGATCAGGATGAACTTTGCAGGGCCAGTGGAGGAAGGGGCCTGATGTGGTGTGGTCCTTGCTAGGCCTCTTCATTCCTCTTCACCATCATCTTCTGTTTCTATTGGTCTCCAACTTACATGGATTCTCCTTTCAGTGCCTCTGAAATCCAAGCCTTCCCCAGCAGCCCTTCTCCCACTGCCTTGGTTCAGGTCTCCATTGCCTCTCACCCCAGTCCTGGGAGAGTCTGGACTGGTCTTCTTGCCTCCAGTCTTGCTCCGCTTTCATTCACCTATCCTGTTCCCACACTGTCATCACTCTAGGCTGCCTATCCAAAAGAAAAACATTGATCTTGTCCCTCCTATAACTAAAAACCTTCAGTGTTTCCTTATTGCCTCCAAGAGAATGCCCACATTCCTTGGCCAGGCACACAAGGCCTCTTACCAGCGATTCCTCACTTATCTCCACAGCTTCTCTCAAGTCTTTCAGCCATACTGCTCATCCTTCTGGAAACAGACACTGCTTGTTCAGGCTTCCATGCCCTTTAGCATGGGCTTCCTATGGCCTTTGTTTGAGATGCATTGGCTTCCACCCAGTTAACTCCTGTTCATTCATTAAATCCTAGATCTAATGTTAGCTGGTTCATGCAGCCGGCACCAGTGATCCCAAGCAGTGCTATACCTTCCTTTCTTGTGATCTCTTGGCACGTTGCACATGCTTCTAAATCTGGTACTTGTTTCGTTGTAATTATTTGGTTTTCTGTCAGTGTTCTCCAGTGAAGTGTGTGCTTCTCTAGAGGGATTATATTTTATTCATATTACTCAAATTCAGAAAACTGTGCTCACAGCATCCCTGACAGATGGTTCTCCAGCCTCCAATTTGAACACTGCCAAAGATGGGAGAAATCACTGGATATTATCCCTTCTATTTTTGCACATTCATTCGATGTACTCATTCATTCAATAAATATATACTGAGCATCTACGATATGCCAGGCACTGATTTAGGCACTGGGGATACAGAAATATCAGATAAAAATTTCTACCCTCTTGGAACTTATATTCTAACTTTTCTGAGTGTGTGGGGAAAAAATGAGTTTGGAACAAATTAACCTTCTCAGCATAATTCAGTGAAAGTCAGCCTGTGACACATAAGCTGGGTTTCATACAAATGCATGCATGCATGCATGAATGAATAAATGAGTAAGCGAGTGAATGAACAAAGAGGCCATGAGGAAGTGTGAAGAAGTAGACCTAAGCTATTATCACTGAAAGGAAAAATAATTAGAAATACAACTTGCTGAAAATGGATGAATGGCATCATTTTCCTACAAAGACAAGGGAATTATGGATCTTTTATATTTCATCAGTACAAGTATAAACCAAGTAGACAGCAAGTTTAGGGAAAGACAAAGGGAAAATCTGCTTATGTGGGTAGAGAATTGATGCTGACTATTCTTGGCAAGTTATGAAAGGAAGTGAGATTTCAAGAAGGTGAGATGTTTGTCCAGAACATAGAAATGTCTTGTGGTACCCATTTGTGGGTCAGTGCATGATCTGCTGTAAGTCCTTCTCCCAGTCCAAAGAAAGTCTCTAATGGCTGGAATTTCTGGGATGCAAATGTCATAGTCAGGTGAGGTTCCTTCTCTTCTCTCCCAGGATTTTCAACCTTGTCTGTATCTTAAAATCAACTAAGGAACTTTTCAAAAACATAAATATTTAGGCTCCTCTCCCAGAGAGTTCAAAACTTAGGTCTGGAGTAGGATCCAGATGTCTGTATTTTTTAGAACTCCATGATTATTCAGATGTACAGCCATCTCTAGAATGTGATCCTGGTTCCATCACTGTCTCCAACTGGAGGATGACTTAAATGCAGATGTAGATCCAGCCATGGGAAAAACAAAACTTAAATTAAGCTGAGCTAAGCCCTCTCTCTTCCTAGCTTTCTGGCCCACTCTCAGTGTTTGTAACTCCCCAGATCTGTCAAGGATTTGCAGAGAGCAAAGTCCTCTGGTTTACACAAGTCTAGCACATTTCAGGCATGTTTGAATCATAGAATTTTAGAGGCAGAGAGGGTATCAGAGATCAAGTTCAACCTCTTAGTCCTATCAATAGAGTTTCACAGAGTGTGACGATTCATTGTTACAAACAAAAAAAGCTTCCCCTTTGGGAGGCTGAGGTGGGTGGATCATTTGAGGTCAGGAGTTCGAGACCAGCTTGGCCAACATGGTAAAACCATGCCTCTACTAAAAATACAAAAATTAGCCGGGTGTGGTGGTGCACACCTGTCATCCCAACTACTTGGGAGGCTGAGGCAGGAGAATCACTTAATCCTGGGAGGCAGAGGTTGCAGTGAGCCGAGATTGTGCCACTATACTCCAACCTGGCCGACAGAGTGAGACTCCTTCTCAAAAAAAAAAAAGCTTCCCTATATTGAGTTGAAATTTTTCATAGGGCTTCCAGAAGAGTGTGGAAGATGGATAGGTAAACAGATACGCCCAGTACAGTGTGATAAGTGCTTCATGGGTGACCAAAGTGTTAGAAGAACCTAAGAGAATAAATGATTCACTTTACAATTAGAGGAAGACACATTTTCAGGGAAGGCTTCCCAGAAGACACAGAACTTTCTGGAGCCTGAAGTTCTTGACCTAAGGGATCTTGATTCCTAGCCTACTCTTCCACCATCCCTTTCATCCCCTGGAGCTTAAAAGCAGACTTTAGCATTTGACATACCAAGTTTCATAGCCCCTCTTTGCTACTTGGTCAGCTAATGGACCTTGGGTAAATTATGAATCTTTGAGGCCCCTGTATCCTCTTTTCTAAAACAGATAACAAGACATGTCTCATGGTGGGGTTGTGAGGTGTTAAATAACAGATATAAAAGTGCCTAGAGCAGTGTGGCTATAGAGTAGCTGCCTGATAAATATATATGATCATTGCTGTCATCACTTTTTAAAAGTCCTTTGTCCATATAAAGCATGAGGAGATGGAGGCCTGCTGATGCCCTGGTCTGTCTAGGAAGCTTTCTTTTCTCTTCTTGTGTAGTAGTACTTGGGAGAATGTCAGCAGGGTTACATGAAACTGTCAGATGGTTCGGAAGTCATTAAAGGTCTGAGAAACTTCAGAGAAGGCAAAATATGACAATTGCCTGAGATCAGCGAAGCAAGAACAGTATAATATTATCTCACATATGACTGCAACATTCTCTACATTAAAAGCCCTGCTGCACTGCAGCCACTGCCCACACAGGTTGAGGCAGCTGTAGAGCCACCAACCTGAGCGCTTAGAGCAGCAGAAGAAAATCATATTACTTTTCAAGACATAGTTGTAATCAATTATTACAATAATTACTTGTTTATCTCCACCCCTCATCAGAAAATAAACTCTCAGAGGTTGGAGAAGTGGTTCATAGCTGTACCTGCAATTGTTAGCACAGCGTTTGGCCTTAATGGGAAAAAAAATGGATTTGGTCCAAGGGGCTTTTGTTAAATCCAGAATGTAGGCTCTCCTTGACTTTTCCCTGGTCCCCGCTTCCTACCACCCCCTTCCTAGCTTATTCTCTTATCCTCTGAGGTCTCTCTGGGAGTCTAAATTCCACACCTGGTTTTCACATGGCTCTGGGCCCACCTAAAATAAATGTGTCCCTTCATTTTTTTCCTTTCCTGTCATCAAAGCATGTTCGACTGGAAGGAACTATAGTGATCATCTAACCTGGAAGGAACTATAGCAATCATCTAACCAAACCTGCATTTTATGGATGAGGAAGCTGCTGCCCTAAGACAGTCACTGACTTCCCAAGGTCTCACACCGCATTGAGCAAGGCTGGAAAGGAAGTTCTTGTCCATTTTCAAATCCAGGGCTTTACCATGGATCCACTCTGCCTGTATGTAGAGCTTCCAAGCTTGTGGGGGGCCTCCACATCTAGAAAGACTCAGCCTGCCCTCCTTGAGCCTTTGCTCAAAGAGGCCCTCAAACCTAGGGTATGTGCCAAGCACAGTGGTAACACCATGTGTCCTGGAGGTAGACTGCCAGAACTCAAATGCTTACCTTTCTGTTTACTAACTGGGGTCTTGGGGAAATTCCCTAACCTCTACGAGTTGCAATTTGCCATCTCTAAAACAGGTGTGGTGATAATATCACCTCTTTCACTGTGAAGATTCAAAGCATTAATAATGCAAGAAAAACATTTAATATCATTATATTTTCCACCTTGGATACAAGTTCCAGTTGTGGCAATCAAGCTACCTAAGCAGCAGAGGTCATATCTTTCCCACTCTTGAGAGAGTCAGAAACTTCGTTCCTGTGGCTCTCGAGGAGTATTGCCGAGGACAGGACTGCACTGACTTCCGCCCACTGGAGGCAGAAGAAGTGCAGGAGAATAGGCAGTGTGCTTGGACTTGGTTGACACATCAGAGCCAGTGCAGCCTGGCTGGACCTAAAACTTTAATGTAAATTGGCTATGACACCTGTGCAGGGGCCCAGATTTAGAAGCAGAGAGGTACAACTCTACCCAGGCTGGTGACATGCCCGGAGCAGTGTTCCCATTGGAGAAAGTGGAGGGCATAGCAGGAGGGATAATTTGCTCAGTCTGTCCTGGTGGCACTGTTTTATTAATGATCTGGAAGAGCGGAGGAACGGTGACTTTAATTAAATTTGCCAGTGATATTAAAAGATGTCAGGAGCCACTGCTGAGGACACAGACACCTTGCAGATGGCCTCAGGGGCGTTAGGAAGATGATCTGGGAAAGAGATGAGAGGCTGGGGGCTGAGCCAGGGCATCAGTTTGGCTGAGAGAGGGGAATGTGACATGAGGACAGACGGTCATCATGAGCAGAATCTACCTAGCCCCACCGTGCTTGTCTGTATCTGTTCAGTTTGCAATAGAGTTCTGTCTGACCTTCCTGCTCCTGTCTTGCCCCCTTACTGCCGTCCTAAACCCTTAGGTGAAATTGGTATTTCTGAAAGACAAATCATACCATGTCATTCTTTGGTTTACAACCCTATCATTGGCTTTTCATTGCCCTTAGAATAAAACCTCGTCTTCTCTGCCTGGCATCTAAAGCTTGCCATGAGTGAAGTTTTCCCTACTGTCTAGCCTCATCTACTGGGCCTCCTGCCTCATGCTGCATGTCTTGTAATCCCCTGCCCATAGCAGCATTTTCCATCATGTTTCCATGTCTTTGCCTTTGCCTCGGCTGTTCTTTTTGACTCGAATGCCCTTCCCAGTTTCCTTTTTTTTTTTTTTTTTTTTGACTAAAGCTCACTCATGCTTGAAGTCTCATTTCAGGGATCACCTCCTTCAGAACGCCTCCCTGAATCCCCAGGCTGGCTCAGTGCCCTCTTCACATTCCCATAGCATTCTGCCCTACCTCCTCTTTTTACAATGAAAGTGTCTATTTGTACATCTGTATACCTCTGCTAGATTGTACCTTTGAGGGCAAACGCGGTGTCTCTCTCTTTTTTTTTTTTTCCATTTAATCCACCAGCGTCTAATACCAGGTCTAGCAGATCACAGACTTTTGTCAATGTTTGTCAAACAGAACTGATGGGAAGGAGAATATTTGTTGGGAGGCTGCAGCAGGCAGCCAGAACAACCCCAGTAAGCCTGGGAACTAGGCATTGAAACGGCAAGTTTCTCCTCTGAACAGGTGTGGGACAGTCATCTTACTTATAAGTCCACATCAGACTAGAAACTGATTGGAGGCCATGGATGTCCTACAACAAAGTGGTACAGCTTAGTAGAATGGGATGGTTAAAACCATCCTTTATGTCATCTGTCTGTGAGTTCTAGTTCTATTTCCTTTGTACTTCAAATAAATGACTTAGCTAAGACTCAGTTTCCCAAAATATAAAATAGGTATAAAAATATTACTAACCTCATAGGGTTGCTATGAAAATTAAATGAGAAAGCACTCAGCATTATGCACATAATAAACACTTGTAGATGCTAATTACTGTTATTAATATCTTTATGATTTGGGGTGGTCCTGGGGGGGGAAGGGTCTCAAGTTGAGTCATATCCCTGAGTATGCCTCGGGGTTAATAGCCTTCTGGAACCACAGAAGATCAGCTGGGTCTCTAAAGGGTTGAGCTGGACCCCCAGGATGTTGGAATCTATCTCAGTTGGTGTCTGGGCCAGGGGCAATTGCATAAAAAGTGACCACTGGCTTGGTCATTAGAGATTTTCCTGCTTTCTCTAACATCTCAGCCAGAAACCATTTCCCAGCAGGGCTGCAGAGAGGAACTGGGCATTCACAGGGCATTTTCCACCTTCAATTTCAAAAACTTGTTGCATGCATTTACTAGCCATCTCACCTCCTTGCCTTCTTTTCTTTTTCTTTTTTGTTTTTGAGATGGAGTTTCACTGTTGTTACCCAAGCTGGAGTGCAATGGTGCGATCTTGGCTCACTGCAACCTCCGCCTCCCGAGTTCAAGCCATTCTCTTGCCTCAGCCTCCTAAGTAGCTGGGATTACAGGCGTGCACCACCACGCCCAGCTAATTTTGTATTTTTAGTAGAGACGGGGTTTCACCATGTTGGTCAGGCTGACCTGGAACTCCTGACCTCAAGTGATCCACCTGCCTCAACCTCCCAAAGTGCTGGGATTACAGGTGTGAGCCACGGCGCCTAGCCTTGCCTTGTTTTCCTTAATCTTTTCCTTCAGTTCATTTATTTTCTCATGGAATAGTCTTTTTAAACTGGCCTCTGATTCTGATCATATGATAGCACTTTCCCCAGAAAAACCTGTTGCCACAGAGTGTCTACAGGGCCAAAGGAGAACAAAGACTGTCATCCTCCTTAATTCTCCTGGTCCATAAGATAAATAGGACTCCAAGTCCCCTGTTCAACAGGATGATTCTACCATCCCAATGTTCCATGTCCTTTTACTCTGGAAGACCAGCTCTCTTCCCTCCCCTATGGATACTCACCCTCTTGGGATTGGTTGGCTCTCACAGCAGCCGCCCCCTGTCATTGGGTTGGCACTTGATGAAAGAGCTGCTCAGCTGTGCCTACCATCTGTCGTCGCTGCATGGGGCTCATTGGAATCCACAAAGTGTCAGGGTTTTCAGAGGTCAAAGTAAGGAGCCAAGATCCTTTTCTCTCCACATTTCTCTGGGGTGGGTGAGTGTCGAATCTCTGAATGAAAGCCTCTGTGCACATCATTGATGACAAGAGCTTTCTTAAGCTTTGAAGATGGATGCTGAACACCTTCAACCACTCTATTCCTCCACAGTCATCCTCATAACCTCTTCTCCTCTGAGTGAGGTCAAAGAGGCAGAGGCCCCCAGCACCTGTTGAGATGCCCCCAGCACCTAGACTAATGGGGAATGTGGGCTTCAGCACTTGGCTGCCACTCTAGGGATTAAACCAAGTTCACCCTCAGCCCTTTGGGAAGGAAGTCTTCATGGGGACAATATGCACCCTGATGTTTTGTGTCCCGAAGAGAATTTCTCTTTGAGAACAGGCTTTGGGAATTTAAAGAGGTCCCACATAGCCTCTAAAATCCAGTCAGGATTTGTCTATGAAATGTGTATGTATTTGCAAAGCAAATGGCTATAATTCAGATAAAAAATAAAGAAGGCTGATATCTGAGGAAGCTTCCTTGGTGACTACATTTATTCATTCCGAAAACATACAGTTACCGAGAACCTACTAACCACTCAGGATACCATGATAAACAGAAGAGACACAGTCTTTGCTCTTATGTCATTCACTGTTTAATGGATGAGATCTAAAGCATTATTAAGGGTGGGGAGTGCAAAGAAGAAACCCTCATTTCAAAGACGAATGAGAATAAGGCATGTACAAAGGTCCTGGGGTGGACAGTCACTTGGTATAATCCAGGAGTGAAATGAAGGCCATTGTTGTTGAAATGTAATAAGGGAGAGAGTGATGGGATGAAGGGGGATGAGTAGGAAGGAATGAGTTCATGCAAGGCTTTGGAGGTCATGCGTGAGAACCTGATCTTTATATCAAGAGCAAGAAAAGACTACTAAAGCGCTTCAAATAGGGGAGTGATTTGCTTAAGTCTGTTTGTTTGTTTGTTTGTTTGTTTGTTTTTTAAAAAAGATTACAGTGGCTATATGAGGAAAGTGGAATCGAGAACTAGCAAGTGTTGGAGTGGTGAGCTCCATTAGGAGGCTACTGAAGTAGATTCATGAGGTAAGGAGTGATGGTGGCCTGGGCTGGGATGATGGTGGTAGAAATGGTGGAAGATTTGAGAGGATTTAGTGATTAGATAAGGGAGAGAAGAGAGATGAAGCCTTGCAGACTAACACCTGCTTTCTAGCATGAGTAACTGGGTGGCTGAAAATGCTATTTTCTGAGCTGGGAAACAGGAGAAAAAGGAGCATATATGGGGGATGAAGACTTTGAATCTTTAAGGTGCTGTACAAATCCAAATCGGCTTTCCTTTATTACCAAGGGTACCCTACACAGTTGTAGCAGAGGGAGAAAGATCCCCCCCGCTTTTTTAGCTATTGTATGGCTATTTTCATTCTCATTCCACCCAAATGAGGCAGTGAGTGGTAAGATGAGTATGTAATAGTTTCAACTGCATTTCTTCCCATTCTTCTGAGCTCAAACTCACCTTTTAGTGGTGTGAGGCCAGTAGATGAGGCTACATATCACCCCCAAAATCTTGTCTCCAGTTTAACAAAACTTATTTTATTAATAATGATTTTTACCACTTGTTCCTTTTCATGTTTGGGTTTGAAATTTGAGTGAAATTTGAATGATCATCTTCCTGTTACTGCCTGCTTAAACTGCTCATAAGCAGGTTTTACTGGAGGGCTCAGAGCTGCTGTGAACTTGGTCTTGGGCACACCTTACAGGGCCTCTGTTTGGCTATGGGTGGGTGGCATTCACTATGAATCAACTCTTTAGATTTCCCAAGCTATCTCAGAATTATAGCTTGCCTCCAGAAGTCTTGCATTCGGAGAGGAAGTTTCTTTCCAAGAGAGTTCAGTTATATGCAGAGCAAGGTTTTCAATTTTTCGGGGACTAGTCCATGAAAATTCAATTCAATATACTCTTGCAAACCTATGTTATCCAAGATTCTTGAGTATAATGACAACAGGGTAAGGAAGTCCGAACACCTCAGAAACAGTATAGATGGGGATGAAGATTCAGGTTATACATTGCCTATTTTAAGTTGCTTCTTGATAACTCTCACAGGTAATAGAGGTTTGGGAGACAGGACTTGAAGGATATTGCTGCATTTCCATCCCCAATATTCCCAGCTATTTCAAGCCATTTTTCAATGGAGTCTCCACCAGATGGTTTGGAGGACAGAGCAGTTATTTGTGCCTCCCATTGACATCTATTTTTCCAAGTGAGAGACTGCCCCATATGTTAGTGCAATATGTCACTGGAGGTGAAGCATCAGTTGTATTGGTGGGAAACTGCCGTTTGCTGTCCCTTTTTTCCTCATGCCTTTTCCTGCCTCTCTGATCTTTTCTAGGTCTCTGGCCTATCAGGAGGACGATTGGTGCTGCAATAGAAGCCAGTGGCTAAGTCTCGTGTATGGCGTGGTTAAGGTTGCAGCCTCTCACCTCTGCCTTCCTCCATTTTGGCCTGGTTACCTTTGTACTCTTCTTGAATGGTCTTCGAGCAGAGGCTGGTGGCTCAGGGGATGTGCCAAGCACAGGGCAGAACAATGAGTCCTGTTCAGGGTCATCGGACTGCAAGGAGGGTGTCATCCTGCCAATCTGGTACCCGGAAAACCCTTCCCTTGGGGACAAGATTGCCAGGGTCATTGTCTATTTTGTGGCCCTGATATACATGTTCCTGGGGGTGTCCATCATTGCTGACCGCTTCATGGCATCTATTGAAGTCATCACCTCTCAAGAGAGAGAGGTGACAATTAAAAAACCCAATGGAGAAACCAGCACAACCACTATTCGGGTCTGGAATGAAACTGTCTCCAACCTGACCCTTATGGCCCTGGGTTCCTCTGCTCCTGAGATACTCCTCTCTTTAATTGAGGTGTGTGGTCATGGGTTCATTGCTGGTGATCTGGGACCTTCTACCATTGTAGGGAGTGCAGCCTTCAACATGTTCATCATCATTGGCATCTGTGTCTACGTGATCCCAGACGGAGAGACTCGCAAGATCAAGCACCTACGAGTCTTCTTCATCACTGCAGCTTGGAGTATCTTTGCCTACATCTGGCTCTATATGATTCTGGCAGTCTTCTCCCCTGGTGTGGTCCAGGTTTGGGAGGGCCTCCTCACTCTTTTCTTCTTTCCAGTGTGTGTCCTTCTGGCCTGGGTGGCAGATAAACGACTGCTCTTCTACAAATACATGCACAAAAAGTACCGCACAGATAAACACCGAGGAATTATCATAGAGACAGAGGGTGACCACCCTAAGGGCATTGAGATGGATGGGAAAATGATGAATTCCCATTTTCTAGATGGGAACCTGGTGCCCCTGGAAGGGAAGGAAGTGGATGAGTCCCGCAGAGAGATGATCCGGATTCTCAAGGATCTGAAGCAAAAACACCCAGAGAAGGACTTAGATCAGCTGGTGGAGATGGCCAATTACTATGCTCTTTCCCACCAACAGAAGAGCCGTGCCTTCTACCGGATCCAAGCCACCCGTATGATGACTGGTGCAGGCAATATCCTGAAGAAACATGCAGCAGAACAAGCCAAGAAGGCCTCCAGCATGAGCGAGGTGCATACCGATGAGCCTGAGGACTTTATTTCCAAGGTCTTCTTTGACCCGTGTTCTTACCAGTGCCTGGAGAACTGTGGGGCTGTACTCCTGACAGTCGTGAGGAAAGGGGGAGACATGTCAAAGACCATGTATGTGGACTACAAAACAGAGGATGGTTCTGCCAATGCAGGGGCTGACTATGAGTTCACAGAGGGCACGGTGGTTCTGAAGCCAGGAGAGACCCAGAAGGAGTTCTCTGTAGGCATTATTGATGATGACATTTTTGAGGAGGATGAACACTTCTTTGTAAGGTTGAGCAATGTCCGCATAGAGGAGGAGCAGCCAGAGGAGGGGATGCCTCCAGCAATATTCAACAGTCTTCCCTTGCCTCGGGCTGTCCTAGCCTCCCCTTGTGTGGCCACAGTTACCATCTTGGATGATGACCATGCAGGCATCTTCACTTTTGAATGTGATACTATTCATGTCAGTGAGAGTATTGGTGTTATGGAAGTCAAGGTTCTGCGGACATCAGGTGCCCGGGGTACAGTCATCGTCCCCTTTAGGACAGTAGAAGGGACAGCCAAGGGTGGCGGTGAGGACTTTGAAGACACATATGGGGAGTTGGAATTCAAGAATGATGAAACTGTGTAAGTAACCTTCCTGTATTCTGCCCCTCCCCGACCCCATCTTTTGCCATCTCTTTCTGTCCTTCTGTACTGCACTTTACAACGTTTCCTTGTGTTTGTGTTAATGTCAAAC
Source organism: Macaca fascicularis (assembly GCF_037993035.2). NCBI lineage: Eukaryota > Metazoa > Chordata > Mammalia > Primates > Cercopithecidae > Macaca > Macaca fascicularis. The sequence continues at coordinate 138,075,950 of NC_088381.1, read as the reverse complement.
TTTGGTTCCATCACAGGTATGCAGGATCAGCAGACACCACTGGACAGGTTCTGCTTCCAAACTCTTCTTCAGTTTTCTCACTTTAAATTGTTTCTGGGCAAGGAATCCTGTGACAAGAGCTAAGGACACAGAACATTTTGTTCTCTGAAACACAAAATGATGGCTGGTGGAGCTGTGGGATGACAGAAGTTTCATGATATCAGATTTTGGAAATTCTTGTGACTAAGAAAGACTAGAGAACTGCTTGGGCCTCTTCTTCCTCCCTTCCTCATATGAAGGGTGTCTATGAGCTTTGAAACCAATCCTTTCCATTCTGGGCAGCAATAGCCCAATCAGAACATTCTCAAGAAAACAACTGGCATTGGCTTTGTTCCCTGGTACTATATTGCCAGTCTCACTGTATAACCAGATTCCAGGCACATCTTTAATTTTGAAATTGCAAAATTGATAGAAATTTGGCGATCTTTTAAAATGCCCATAGACTATTTTATGGTGTGAGGCTTGCCCAGGTTTGTTGAATTGAGTCAGTATGGCTTGGATACTGGAAAGTATCTTGGAGAAGCAGAGCTCCCAGGGCAGTGACCACTTGTCTTTAGTCACAGGTCTAAGCTCCAAAATCTGGTGAAGCAGTGAAGGAGAAACATCCTAGGAATTGTGGGAGAAAATATATCTTCTGTGTGGTCATCTCTTTTCACAGTCTAGGACTCTCCTGAAATACCTCTTCTTGGGTTACTGCCCTGTTCTGCCCTTCAGAAACTGGGTGTTACACTTCTGTCACCTCTATTACCCTAAGGCCTCTGCCCATTGAACCCTCTTGCAAATTGGATATTCTGTCGTTTTTTCAGTTGGATAGCTTTAAAAGGGAAAGCAGAATGACTTTTCTCAGGATTTGTAGCTTATGAGAAAGTAGACTTTCCAGGGTGGCCTAGAAGGGTGGAGATGAGAAACAGAACTGCCTCTGAATGACTGCACATATCCACAAGTAGGAGATGGTGTGAAGAGTAAAAGGAGCATATAGGAAGTTGTGGTGGGGGGTGTCCAATGTTTCAAGAACCTGCTCATTATACCTTCAGTGGGAAATGAAGCCTTATAACCTCCAGAAGAGGAGGAGGAAGGAACTCATGGAAAAGTGGGAAGCCATAGAAGCTAGGGAGAAGTGTCCTAGGAGTGCTTCTGCCCAGGTCCAGCTATGAGACAGAGCTCAAAAAGAGCTGGGCACTGCTGACGACAGAGCTGAGTGACCCGGGGGACCCTGCCCCTGTTCTTACTCAATCCCTTCCTAATAATGTGACTTGGGGCAGGTCATTTAGTGGGTCTGGAACTAAACTTTCTCATATGCAAACTGGGAATAACAATACTTTCCTTGCCTGGAGGCAAGGTCAGTCCTTTTTGCAGTTCCTTCCAGCTCTAAGATTTTCTGAACCATAGACATAAGCACTCAGCGTAGGTCATATTTGCACTCGCCAAGAATGTATCAGGGGATATTGTCTCTTGAAGGGAAATGGCCATTGACAAATTGATTTATTAGAGCTCTGTTTAGTCATTTTGCTGGGAAGGATAATCATTTGTTAATGTAAGTAGAAACCTGTGCCTTCCGGAGAATACTATCCATTTATATGTACTCTGGGGAGAGTGTTTATACATACAAGTGAAGGACAGGGCTTCACTGGGAAAACAAACTCCATAGAATTTCACACAATTATGGCGATGTCAGTGTGGAAGAAGATATGGTAAGGCATTAAATGACATTAAGACCACAAAATTTGCCATAATTTGACAGACTTGTGGTTCTTCTGATTCAGAACTCTTTCTACCCATGACACGGATAGGTCGTTTTTCAGAGATCAGAGGCTTAATTCATTCTATTAATTTCTTCATTCGATTAATAATCAATTATGCACCTAGGATCTCTGAATATGACTAAACCTTCCTCAACCTCATTTGCATTTTCAGTTTGTGTAATATCTTGGTGTAAACGAGCCTTGCAAATTACCACTTCTGGGTGATACTCGCTCTAAAGGTATGTCAACCTCCAAAAGTTTGAGATTCTGGTCTAGATATTCTAGGGTTTGGTGAACAAATCTATGTTCGCATCCATCCCTTTTCATATATTTTTTACACTTCATTCATTGCAGAATAATGAGTCCAAAACCTGCTCATCTGTTCTCACATGGCACCCCATTCTTGATACTTTAAATTGCAATTTTACAACTAGAGGTAGTATTCTGGAGCAGAAAAATCGTGGGCTGTAAGTACTCTGGGTTAGGATTCTGGCTCCACTACTGATTTAACAATGTAGTTTGGGAAAATTTTATTAACCGATGAAATTATTTCCTCTTTGGCAAAATGGGGACAATAATATCTCTCTTGCAGGGCCATTAAGATGATTCAAGGCATTGTATGCAGTGTACCTGGTACATGGTATATGCTCAGGAAACAAGACTCTTCATAGTAATATTGATAAATTAACAATACTCTTCAGAAGACACTGCTGAGTTGTTTAGGTTACTTGGCTCTTTGTATGACCCTAAGTTATGAGCATGCCAGTTTGGGGTTACTATGAAGAGTACTTACCTAAACTCATAAAATATCAGAGCTAGAAAGGACCTTAGAATATCTTCTGCAGTCATGCTTCTTAAATTTCAATGTGTTGCTCAATCATCCAGGGATCTCACTGAAGGGCAGATTAGGATCCAGGTCTAGGGGAGGGATTGAGATGCCGCATTTCTAACAAGCTCTGGATGCTGCTGGCCCTTTCACCCCAACTTGGAGGTGAAAGATTCTAAAGCTCTTGACCAAATCAGGAGACCCAGCAAAGAGGTGGTTTTTCAAACAACTTGCTTAATTGAATAATGATTGTTTGCTCTTTAATTCCAACTTTCAATCCCAACTTAGCAAGAACTCAGAGGCTGTGCTAATTGCCATACCAGTCTGGGAACCAAAACGGACACCTTCAGGGTACTGGACAAAATTGTGTGATACTTGGAACATCTGCTTTCCAGTCTCTCCCCCTTGTGTAACTTTATTTGCCTATCAAGCCTGGTAGTATTGAAAATCTGCCTTCACTATACTCCCCTAAATATAATCAAGTTGAGGCCAGGCCTGTGCTCTATCAATAATATAGGATCCACGAATTCACATGTCTGGTTGTATGCTTTACTTCTTCAAAGGTGCTTTTAGCAGCATGGAAGAATAGAAAAGCACGAGTTTTGGAATATGAAAGCAGATGTGGATCCATCACCTACCAGTAACTTTTAACAAGTCACATCACTTTTCTGAGTACCAGGTTTTTGTTGGACAACAGAAATAATGTCCTCTATTCTTCAAGGGAATACTAAATATAAATATGAAAAAAATGTACAGTGCCTTCTCATAGACAGTGCTCAGTCATTCAACAGACATTTGTTAAATATTTGCTATGTACTAGGTACCTTACTAGGCACTGGGGTTAAATAAGTGAATAAGACAAACTGACATTTCAGCTCTCAAGGACCTTATTGTCAAGTGGAGAGGATAAAAGAGTACAGGCGAATCAGGGAACACGGGAGAAGTGGTATGGCTGAGATGGATTGAATAAAGGAGCAGTGAGAGCTCCCTGCAATGTGTGTGGTACCACTGAAGTTTCTAAATTAACCTTCACTAAGGACGTAGTAGTGACAGAGGTGAAGTGGGGATAGGTACGTGATTAATTTACGTCCATATTACAATAAACCCTTAACATTTGAGAGGGACATTATTGACGTCTTCATGATCCAGAAGAATCCTCACCTTTGCAATCATCACTATAGTCACATCTTGAGCATTATGGCCTTTAAGACTGTAGCATACAATGACAAAACCTCACAGAGGTATGGGTTCTGCCTGCACACTAATTTCACTCATTAAACAAGTGAATGGCTCCTATATCCCAGGCTCTCAGCACGCCTTTGCAAAATAACAGATTATTGCAGCTCTTGGACCTTTGAGGTCTCTGGGAATAGTCAAAGCCACAGATGTCAAATATGTAAATGCCAAGATCTATTATAATTAAATAGCACAGGCCTCCTTCAGAGAAAAAGAGAATATTGGCTATGCTGCACATTCTCCAACCAAATCGGAATGTTAAAGCTTGAAGGTATCGGCCGGGCGCGGTGGCTCAAGCCTGTAATCCCAGCACTTTGGGAGGCCGAGACGGGCGGATCACGAGGTCAGGAGATCGAGACCATCCTGGCTAACCTGGTGAAACCCCATCTCTACTAAAAAATACAAAAAACTAGCCGGGCGAGGTGGCGGGCGCCTGTAGTCCCAGCTACTCGGGAGGCTGAGGCAGGAGAATGGCGTGAACCCGGGAGGCGGAGCTTGCAGTGAGCTGAGATCTGGCCACTGCACTCCAACCTGGGGGACAGAGCGAGACTCCGTCTCAAAAAAAAAAAAAAAAAAAAAAAAAAAAAAAGCTTGAAGGTATCTGACCTCCCATTTTTTAAATTATGAAGATGAAATTCAGAAAGGGAAAGTAACTTATCCAAGATCACATGGCTAGCTATGATAGGAAGTTAGAGTTGGAAAGGACATGGAAAGAGAGGGTTGGAAAGGACTTTAGAAGCTGCAAATTGAATGTTCTCTCCACCCTTTCCCATCTTAGCCTTCTCCATTTTATTTTTATCCATAAATAAAATGCTAACTTCTAAAGTAATATGGCAATTCTTAGGTAAAAGATGCTCTGGAAGTATGAGTCCGGGTGTATTATGTGACTAATGTCTTAACTAAGAATAATAATATATTATGGACTATTTTTAATCTCTTGCTTCACCTTGAACTGTTCAGGAAGGAAAATATTGAGCCCACGGAAATTTTTTTAAATGTCTTTCTCTACCTGAATTGAGAAAAGGTGACAGGCATAGTTGGAACATCTTTTAGGCAGTGCTGGTGAACTTCAGGCTAGGCCTTGTTCCATGAACTAATAAAAAATTTTCAAAATAATGCAGACCATTCCCTTCCAGGAATGCTTTCTCTGTAATGTCTTAACCCCAAGAAATCTTTCTGTAAAAATCTAAAAAAATCTGGAGTGTTCCAGGATACAATTTGCACATTCTCCAATTTAACTAAAACACAGTCGATTTTTTGTTTCCTTTTTCTTTGGCTTAGCAAGGTTTTAAGATAGTCTCTTTCTGCCCACAGAGGGAGATGATTTGCCTCTAGAATACCCTTTCTGTACTTGAGAGAGTCACAGGCTGCAAGCTCATGGAGGATGAGAGTCAAGTAGAGGTGGTGATATCTCTCCCTTAGCCAGCATTCTTCTCTTTCTCTTTCCTTATGCCTTCAGTGCCAGTAGCACAAGCCCTCCTTCTCTTTAGGTAGATAGTCAGTCACTAGAACTGTGGCTTCCTGAAACCCTCAGAGTGGAGCTATGTACTTGGCACAGATTTGTCCTGAAGAAGGGACTCCATTTCTGAGCCAGTTGTTGAATGGGGATACTTAGCAGTACAGTGAGGCACTTCCAGTAGGATTGTTCAACCACAATTGCCCACTTTCCAGGCCCAAAGGAATAATTGAAGGCTATGTAGACTTTTTAGCAGAAGCTTTGGTTATTGTGTCCCAAAGGGCCCCAGGTCCTGAAGAAATGTCTTTTTTTTTTTTTTTTTTTTTTTTTTTTTTTGTCTCTTTTCTTCTTAATTACTGAGACTGTCAAAGAATGTGTCAAAGCATGACATATTCCAACTCCAGGATCCAGAGAGCACCCCAAGTTCTGTGGAGACCCTGTCATGTCTGCAAAACTCTCCAGGAAGTCCAGAGCCCTCATGGTTAGTTTGTTTTAGGGACTAGGCATGCGGTATCCCCTGGCAACACTGGATCAGCAATTCTCCTTCTACCGAAGTCAGTCCCACGCCATGTGCAGCAGCGTATCCAGTGCCCCTGCCCTGGTCTGCTCATGTTGGTTTTCTCTCCAGAATAATAATTCCTCAATTTCCACATGAGATTGATTCCAGAACTACTCTGAGGATACCAAAATCCTCAGATACTCAAGTACCTGGTATAAAATGGCATAGTATTTGGCATATGACCTAGGCATATTCTCTCCCATATACTTTATTTACTTATTTATTTATTTATTTATTTTGAGACGGAATTTCATTCTGTCGCCCAGGCTGTCCCTCGCCCATTACAACCTCTGCCTCCTGGGTTCAAGCAGTTCTCCTGCCTCAGCCTCCCAAGTAGCTGGGACTACAGGCGTGCGCCACCACGCCTGGCTACTTTTTGTATTTTTAGTAGAGACAGGGTTTTACCATGTTGGCCAGGCCGGTCTCAAACACCTGACCTCAAGTGATCCACCCACCTCAGCCTCCCAAAAAGCTGGGATTACAGGCGTGAGTTACCACGTCCGGCCCCCCATATACTTTAAATCATCTCTAGATTACTCATAATATCTAATTCAATGTAAATTTTATAGAAATAGTTGTTTTAATGTATTGCTTTTTTAATTTGTATTGTTTTTTATTGTTGTATTATCCTTTTTTATATTTTATTTTTTCAAACATTTTCTACCTGTGGCACCCACAGTTGGTTGGTGGAACCTGTGGTTGGTGGAGCCCATGGATGCGAAGGGCTGATAGTATGAGAAAACTCAGAGGTGCAGAGTTGGAGATCCCATTGGGGAGAATGTCAGTGTGGGTTAAAAAAGACACACTGTGGTTGGAGATGATCACGTGAATGGCCACTTCAAAAATGAATGGATCTCATCCTCAAAGCAGGCTCTGCTGGGCACTGCTTGGGAAGGTGCTAATTGGGGCTTCAGGCAACAATAATAAGGGGATGCAGGTGGGGATCCTGCCATGGACATAGCTTACTTTCTCTGGACTCTTCTGGGTCTTAAGGCCGGTTTCCTCATCCACTCAAAAGAATGACAGCAAGGTGAGCAAAGCAAGGCAGGTAAATGAGGAGGACTCTTCCCTGGTTGTCCAACTTTTCATCAACTTCCCAAAGGTATTTGGATGGGCTCATTCAAATACCTTTGAATAAGCACTCATTCCTTCTCCACCCTTTAGCTAGGCCCTGTCAACTCCACGAGGAAGGTAGAAGAGGTCAGAGCTGTGGTCTTTCGCTTATTCAAGATGTTTCCTTAGTGTTTTGTGTTTGGGTTTTGGGTTTTTTTGTTTTGTTTTGTTTTGAGACAGAGTCTTGCTCTGTTGCCCAGGCTGGAGTGAAGTGGCGTGATCTGGGCTCACTGCAACTTCTGCTCCCGGGTTCAAGTGATTCTAGTGCCTCAGCTTCCTGCATAGCGGGGACTACAGGCACATGCTACCACGCCTGGCTAATTTTTGTGTTTTTAGTAGAGACGGGGTTTTGCCATGTTGGTCAGGCTGATCTCAAACTCCTGACCTCAGGTGATCCAGCCACCTTGGCCTCCAAAAGTGCTGGGATTACGGGCATGAACCACTGCACCTGGCCCCTTATTGTTGGTTTTTAAAAGAGAAACTAAGCTGTGCTTCCAGAACCCAGTTTGAAAGTTTGAAGAACTGGCATAGAGCCAGTGATATATAATTGTTAGTTGAAGAAAGAGAGCTCCTTGATCTACAAATAGAGCATGGCCCCATATTTAAATTCTGCACATTCTAGAATCATTTTGCAAGAATCAAATGCTCTGAGGAGTTTGCTAAATAACCATGGAAGAAAGTACTAGACAAATATTTTCAGATGGCATGCTAGTTATCATTCACAGGAATTATATTTCCACTCCTACCACTTACTGGGGACCCAAGTAAGAAATTACCTGGATAAGCAAAGGAGAATTTAAAGTTGAATGTGGTGGAACTCACTTATTATGGAAAGATGTGTTTTTCTGAAAACTAGATATGTGTGTATATTTAAGTTCAGCTGTCGTTTTGGAACCACCCTTACTCTTCCTAGCTAAGGATTAGCATGCATAGGTGCAACTTGACTAACCCTGCCTGGACTCAATTCAGTTACCTTTTGATGGGTAGGGTTCATGAAGAAGCAGTTATTTGCATAGTGTATAGAAAACACTCTATTGTAGGTTCTTTAGTTGGTACTTTCAAAATAAGTGACATCCAGATAGTAACTTAATATTCCAAATATGGCTGCAAAACAAATTGTAGATTATGGATAACTACTACTGCCATCTCTCCATACCAATCCATCTTTTGCCAGGTTGTTTGGTCTTGATTTGTCAACCTTTTAGATTTCTCTCCGTGTTTTCCACATGACCTTCACCGATCCCTCTTCCATCTCCAAATGTCTTTCTGAGTTGTGGGGATGCAGATGTATTCTGTCACCATCACAAGGGCTAACTGTGCCCTGGCTGCAGATCTTCATTTATGTTCACATTATTTCTGTTCTTGCACCCTACTTCATGTTTGTACACTGTTTTCTTACATTTGCTGTCTCTTCTAAACATTCTCTGCTGCATCTGTTTTTTCTCTAGCTGTCTGTGCTCTAGGTGCTGCAGAGGCTAGTGCTGGGTTTCCTTTCATTCCTCCTTGCACTCAGCGCCTCCCTTCTCAATTCCTTTTTGCCATGTCTCCTCTTTAAATCTTAACCTACTCCGAATAGTCTTGTCCTTCACTCTGTTGGCATCTGTACTTGGGTTGCTTTCAGTCTATTCTCTGATCTATGATTTCTTTGCGTGATCAAGAAAGTGCCATGAAAGGATCCCTTAAGAAAGCCTGTCATTTGGCCAGAACGAACTAGCTTCATGATAGCACCAGGAAGACTGATATCTCCCAAGAAACAAACCACTCATGGTGGTGCTCTTTTTGCCTTCACTGTGAAGTGTTTGTCTGCCTGTACGTGAAGATGAGAGGGTTTAATTGTAAGGATGCAGCACAGACTGGGGCTGGTATCAGAAAACCATCAGGGACTGAGGTCGCTCAAGGGATCGCTTTCTCTCTCTGATGCTCTCCCTCCTGGGTGACATGCTTTCTGTCCCCTGGCACCTCTGCTTCTCTCTGTGGGCTTCTTCTTTATTATTTGCAGCTTGCAGTGGTACCTCGAAGTCCTAGCTCATGGCTCCTCTCTGCATATATGCTTTCTGTTCCTACCCACAAAGCTTTTTCTATTCTTCTAGTTTAAATTTTCAAGAGAAGACGTCTAATTTTTTTAACCTGGTCATGTCAGAGACCACTGACCACATATGAGTTGGTTGTCCTGTGTCAAGCACCTTTTTCCCCTCCCCTATCTAGTCTGTCATAAATGAATGATGGAGTGGGAAATTGAAGTTGCCATGGGAATTCCATGATAAGTTATCTAAACAGTTTTATCTATAAGTGGTAGACAGTGTCACTTAGAAGGGAGTCCCAGGTGAGACAGGCACCTGTCAACTCCAAACGGGCACACGTTCTAAGGTCTGCAACACCCCAGAGAGACCACTGATTTTATAGTGGCCTGTACTGGGGCAGTAGCCTGGAGAACAGGAGAAATAGCCACTTCAGAAGCCCCCAGCCCAAATGCATCAAGCTGACTATAGACTCTGCAGCCAAGATTCAGCTGGCTTCTGCTCACATCAACAGAAAACATTCTTAGTGAATGATGCTCAGTGACACGTATCTCAAGGCTGCCAGGGTCATCTCTCCCCATTTACTTTTTTCTGGTCTGTCCTCTCCAGGATACTAGCGTCAGAAGATAATCTTCCGTCATTTTCAGGTACACTATTTGGGTACTGAGTCACTTCCAAAGCCTCTTCCTGGGTTTGGATTTCCAGACCAGCCTGTGCTATAAAGCAAGACAGAAAGCTTCCCTGCCACTCATGCCTGCCAGGGATAGAATGACAACACTCCCGAGGCTCTCCCTCCCCACCCCTCCCCTGCTGGCAGCTGATCTGCTGGACTCAGCTGGAGTCAGCAGGCACCCCCTCTTTATCCTGGGAGCTGCAAACTTGATGCCTTTCCAGGAAATCCCCAGAAGCTGGAGTATCCTCATCTACAGGTGGCACAGTGTATGGCTCTGTTGGGTGTCCATGTTCCAGTGCATAGGACTGGGGTGGAAAATAGGGACCCTCCTTTTGTGTCAGTTCCACTCAATGAGTAGTGGCCGTCCCGGGGTCCATCTTGGAAAGGACTTGTGAGGCTGTATCTGGGCTCAGCTGTAGATGTGAGAAGAAAAGGCCAAATATCTGCCAATCCTAGTCCTGGGATTTGAGATAGAAAGAACTGCATGGAGTGAAGAAACTAGGAGTCTCCATTTCACTGAGCTGCATAAGAATGAAATTATTGTCACTATTTCTTCAATACTGGGCCAATCCTAACGAGAAAACCCTTCCTGAGTCTCTCTTTTCTTTATCTTACATGTAACACAAAAGCTTTTTCTATTCCCTGGATGAACCCACAGGGACAGAAATTCTTGTTGGACACATGAAGCAGATCATTTCTTTATCAGACTAGAATCTTCCAGAAGTGCTGCTAACCTAGTGAGTTTTATACTCTAGACAGGTGGTTCTCAAGCCAGCTCCCCACCACAGGCCATTTTCATGGTCTACCCCTCCCCGTAGAACCCGTGTTTTAGATTATTGGCTGATAATTGGATTTCAATTTTTTTCTCATAAAATACAACAAAAGATAGCTAGTGATATTATGATGAGCTAATGTAATTATAACCAAAGCAGAGAGAAACAACATTTTAATTAACCTGTGTGGACTGTTGGAAGAATATAGGCTTTCTATTTTGGGGGTTGAGTAGAGAGAAGGATGAACACAGTCAAGGGCCGACTGTCAGACGACACTTAACTGATGTAAAATGCTTTGAAAATATTGGGCACTCATTGTTTAAAGTTGTTTTTGATGATGGTAACTCTGTAGGGAGATCAGAACATTCTGGAAAGAATGGGCACAGCCTTGGTTACCTGGGCCTTACCACTGTTATTCAGGCCTCTGAGAAAGCTTACTATTGTTGTTGCTATGTTTCTTACATAATAAAACTTCTAATATTTGTATGAAAACATAGAATTCCATCTTTAAAGATATAAGGATTTTGTCATACCATTAGGATTACTATGATCACTTGATTCCAAGTCTAAAATATTAAGCAATTTACCTAAGAACACAGAGTTTTAAGGGTAAGTATCAAAACCTTGATCTTCTAATACCACATATTCTCACTTATATGTGGGAGCTAAAAATACTGAGCTCAAAAAGGTAGAGAGTAGAATTGTAGTTATTAGAGGATGGGAAAGAGGACACGGAGAGGTTGGCTAATGGACACAATGTGAAGTTATGTAAGAGGAATAAGTTCTAGTGTTTTGTAGCATCATAGGGTGAATATCGTTAACAGTAATTTAGTGTATATTCAAAACAAACTAGAAGACAGGATTCTGATTGTTCACGAAGAAATGATAAATATTCAGCTGGACGTGGTTGATCATGCCTGTAATCCCAGCACTTTGGGAGGCCGAGGTGGATGGATCACCTGAGGTCAGGAGTTTGAGATCAGCCTGGCCAACATGGTGAAACCCTGTCTCTACTAAAAACACAAAAAATTAGTGGGGCATGGTGGCGCACACCTGTAGTCCTACCTACTTAAGGGGCTGAGGCAGGAGAATCGCTTGAACCCAGGAGGCAGGGGTTGCAGTGAGCCGAGATTGCACCACTGCGCTTCAGCCTGGGCAACAGAGTGACACTCCGTCTCAAAAAAAAGAAAAAAGAAATGATAAATATTTAAGGTGATAGATATGCTAATCACCCTGATTTGATCATTATACTTTGTACACATATGTCAAAATATCACTCTGTATCCATACATATGTATAATTATTATGTGTCGACTACAAATAAAAGGAAAAAAATCATTTCAGTGTATTTACAAAACATAAATTATTATATAAAACCATTATTAATAATGTTTTAAATTATATCTAAGGGTGTGATAAAATTAGAGTATAAGATTATGCTTGAAAAAGTGCAATAAGAAGTAATATGTACAGTTGAGAAAAAGTGCAAAGACCTGAGTCCTAAGCAGACTACAACTTTCCTACTTCATGGCGCTTCTCTGGCCTTTTGCTTTGAAAGATTTTGCACCCAGCATGGCAAGTGGTTAGGAGAGGCAGCCATTCTCACATGTGCGATGGCTTCGGGAGCCATATATATTGTTCAGCTGGGTGTGGACTGGAAAGGCTGCATGTTGTATTAATGCATTGTTAAGAACCTCTAAGAGTGATTTCTTTTGGGACGTGGGACTGATGGTCCAGATGGTGGAAAGACAACTTTTAATCTTTTATTTTATACATTGTGCTCTTTTAAATTTTTAACGAGAGCATGCATTTCTTTAATAATAAAAATGCAAAAAAAAATTAGCCCTAGATCTTCTGATTTTAACCTGCATATTCTCTCTATTGTGTTACATATTTTAGCATGAGAATAAAGTTATGAAGCTGAAAGTAGCAGGCTTCCTTTCCCTCATATGGAGGAAGCTAACAATGCATTCTACATTTCTCCCTTAAGGAGTTGGCTTCTTTCCTTTTTTTTTTTTTTTTTTTTTGAGACGGAGTCTGGCTCTGTCGCCCAGGCTGGAGTGCAGTGGCTGGATCTCAGCTCACTGCAAGCTCCGCCTCCCGGGTTTGCGCCATTCTCCTGCCTCAGCCTCCCGAGTAGCTGGGACTACAGGCGCCCGCCATCTCGCCCGGCTATTTTTTTGTATTTTTTAGTAGAGACGGGGTTTCACCGTGTTAGCCAGGATGGTCTCGATCTCCTGACCTCGTGATCCGCCCGTCTCGGCCTCCCAAAGTGCTGGGATTACAGGCTTGAGCCACCGCGCCCGGCCCGGCTTCTTTCCTTTTAACACAGGGGCAACTGGGCCCAGGGAGTTTAGCAAGGGCCAAATAAAGTCCTTAATGCCCAGCTCAGCAATCTGGATTTACCATCCTTGACTGCTGGCTCTGACCCACCCTCACCTGAGCTGGTCTGCAGAGGATTCTTGTTTCTGTCACTTCATCACCAGGAACTACTGACAGATGATGCTTTGGCCTGCTGCCTGGGTAACAGGGCGAGGCTGGCTCAGGACCATGTTTTCAGATCGGGGGGCCTCCTTTGACGCCATGTCCGTGATGTCCGAGGGCAGCCAGGATCAAGGGCTAGACGGGGCAATGATGAGATGAGAGCAGGAGGGGCTGAGCTACAGCCCCAGGAGAGCCTATGCCAGCCCTCCTGACCAAGGAGGCCAGAAACAACAGGAGAGCTGAGGCAGAGGGGTGAGTGTCCATCGCTCAATGTACAATCAGCAGACATTTGGGGAACTCATACTGTGGGCTAAGCACAGGGAAGAAAGGCACAGTCCCTGTCCTCAGGGAGGTCACAGTTGATAGGGAAGACAAGCACATGTGCTAGCTGCTATAGAAGGGGGAACCACTGAGGGCTGTGGCCACACAGAGGCAACACCCCCTTCTTGTTTTTTGTCAGGGATTCAGTTTGGTGTCATTAGAAGTGACTTGCACACCCCCCCTCCTCCACTCAATTCAGAAGGACTTGGTAAGCAGGATGATGAATTGGCTTCAGCTTGTGGGGCACACACAGGCAGAAGTGGAAGGTGGCCTTAGGAGTAAGTATATCCCCATGCAAGCTGTGTCCTTAGACCAGAGCAGCACCTGGTTCTTCCCCATTTCCAGTGAAGGTGCCTCACACACCACAAGGACACAATTTATGCCTGCAGAATGAATGAATGAATGAATGAATGAATGAATGAATGAATGAATGAACGAACGAACGAACGAATGAGTGAATTCCTGGAACCTCTTCTGCTTGTGTGCCACACCAGGTTGCAGCAAGCCTGGGGACACCTGGGACTGGAATGTGGCTCTCAGGCATGAGGACAAGGGAGCACCCACCATTCTGCATTCTTCAGCCTTTCCTCCTCTCCTGTCCCAGCTTCAGCAAGATCCACAGAGCCCTCTGAGCACTGGCAACCCGGAGCCTCTCCACAGCCTGACCCCTGCCCAGGCACCGCTCTTCAGAGGGTGTTTCTGTGCTGCTCAGCTACCTCTGAGCCTGGGCTGCCTTTGATGCTCAGGAGACACCTTGTAATTCAATTAAGCCTTCTCTCCAGGGAGCATGTAATTATGTCCTATCTGGGCCTTGTAATGACAGCCCCCTGCCACTGCACAGGGAGTTGCCCTGCTCAGCTGCCCAGAACCTTTCCCTGGGAGGGAACTAATCTGCTTAGCCCAGACTGGATGCAGTTCTGCACAGCACTTTCCCGAATGCCTCCAAAACGAGTCCTCACTGGCAGAACAGGCCCACTTTGGGAGAACTGAGGGCTCTCTTGGTCCTGCACTGCTCTTTGCCATACAGATCTGTCTGCCCAGGATTGTTCTTGGATGTGTGGGAGGCTGAGAGAGCTCCCTTTTCTTCTCATGGCTAAATCCCTTGGTCTTCCCAGACCTCCTGGGGGTTAGAAGGGAGAGGGAAAAAAAAGACTGAACTTTGTTTTGTTTTGTTTTGTTTTTCATTGTTGTTGTTTGCCGGTTTTCTATGTTGTCTTGCGGGGAGAGGGTGTAAGATTGATTGACAGAGCAGGCACACTTCCCCCACAAATTCATCATTTGAATTTCTCAAGTAAGATGTTCACATTTCTCTGGTAAGATGCTCCGATTTCTCTGGTTAAGATTTCTCTGATAAGATGCTCATGGATTGGTGGAGGTGTGGGGGCGTGTGGGAAGTGTGCCTGCTCTGTCTGAGCTTTGGGGAAAGTTGCCTTAATTCTCTGCATGACTTTCTTTGCTCCTTTGGGCTTCCTTTCTGTGCAATGTAGTCTGACATGGACACTGCTCAGGGAGGTTGCTGCCCACTCCCCACACCACTGGAAACCAGTAACCCAGGTTTACTTGAGCCCTCCTTTTGAGGAACCCAAATTCTTTCCTTTCCTTGATGTGAGATCTGCCCAAAATGCCATTGGCAAGCTGTACTGGGTTGAATAGTGTCCTTCCTCCTCCCAAATGTATGTCTACTCCAAACCACAGGAAACGACCTTGTTTGGGAATAGGGCTTTTGCAGGTGTAACTATTAATAGTTATGATGAGGTTATGCTAGATTAGATTGGGCCCTAGATCCTATGACTGGTATCCTTACAAGAAGGCCATGTAATGACACAGACAAAGAATGGAGTGAGGCATCCAAGAAACTCCAAGGATTGCTAGGAAACACCAGAAGCTTGGAGAAAGGCATGGAACAGATTCTCCTCTCGGACCTCTAGAAGGAATCGGTCCTGCTGATACCTGGATTTTGGACTTCTAGCCTCCAGACCTGTCGGGGAGAATACACGTGGTTGTTTTAAGCTACCACGTTTGTGGCAATTTGTCACAGCAGCCACAGGAAACTAACACATACGACCTGCACAATGCCTACTCCAGCCTTCCATAGCAAGTCAAGGGCCTCGCAACTATGTCCAAAGGACTGATAGAAGAGTGACCTCTGTGCTGCTTGTCCCTCGGGATGCTGACCCACAGCTCTCAAGGCAGGAGTAGGCCAGAGTTCATTCAGCAACTTTGTTATATAGGGGCTCCACTTGTAAAGCTTTTGAATTCCTGTTTGCAAGTAGAGGAGGGTTGAAAAATAAATGGCCATGTTCTCTAAGCCACGTACCCAATCTGTTTTTTCACTTTATTACAGCTGTTATAATGGCCTCCTCTTCTATCTTCCAATCTCCTTAGCCCTGGTTCCTTGATAGTTCTTTTTTTTTTTCTGAGGCGGAATCTCACACTGTTGCCTGAGCTAGAGTGCAGTGGCAGGATCTTGGCTCACTGCCACCTCTGCCTCCCAGGTTCAAGCGAGTCTCCTGCCTCAGCCACCTGTGTAGCTGGGATTACAGGTGCCTGCCACCATGCCTGGCCAATTTTTTTGTATTTTTAGTAGAGACGGGGTTTCACCATGTTGGCCAGGCTAGTCTCGAACTCCTGTGACCTCGTGATCCACCCACCTTAGCCTCTCAAGGTGCAGGGATTACAGGCGTGAGCTATCGCACCCGGCCAGATAGTTCTTAAACAACTGCCCAGAGGTTCCAGCCTAGGCAGGAGCAACCATGAACTGCAGTGCTCATTTCTGCTTTTTGACCCTTTCGATGGCTGAACTCTAGGCCATGGAAAACAAGGCCCCACTGTGTAGTTAAGAGTCATTTTGTGACTAGGGAGACAAAAAAGACATGCCTATTCCCCAAATCCCCTTTCCCTCTGGAGTTCCTTGGTGCCTTAAAGCTTGTCCTGAGCTGCAGGTTATCCCGAAATGCAGGCATGTTACCTGGTGTCCTCTGCAAAGAGAGACGGGCCTGGCTGGAGCACAGCTAAAGATATCACGGCCAACCTAAGGGCAGCCAAGGCCATGGCTGTCTGTGACAAGAGGAGAGCAGCAGTGATAAGCAGGTAGGAGGCATTGAGTTAATGTCAGGGAACTGGAAGACAGAAGTTTGCCTCATCATTGCCACAAGAAAATCACCAATAACAGAAGTGTGAAAGCAGCGATATGGGTGGAAGCCCATATACACACAGAGGGTAATAGAGCAGCATGATTAAATATGTGGCCTTGTTATCAGACAAGCTGATTTGGAGTGCCAGCTACTTGTTGGTGACCTGAGCTAGAGAAAGTTATCTAACCTTTCACTTTACTCATTTACATAACATGGCTAATAATAGCACCTACCTTACAGGGTTATTGTGATGATTGAATACAATTATGCAATATAAACCATTTAGCATAGTGCCTAGTCTCAATTCCTCACCAGGGGTATGATGTACTAGCTTTTAGTTAAGTAATTAGTATCCTGGACATGTCACAGCCATTTGAGCTATCTGGGCCAGCGTTTTGCTCAGGTTCCCCCATCAGTAATTGTATTCCCTCCCCAGTACCAGGATTAGCTTTTAGGAAGAAACAGTTGATCTAAAGATAGAAAGTCAGAGTACTGTCTGGAGGAAGGTAGAGGGAAATGTCACTATCTGCATTTTCTTTGACGCTGTCAGGGAACATGACAGGCTGCTCCCAAAGAGAGAGCAGCCCCAGGACAGGGCAGAAGGTGACCTTGAGGTTGACTCCTCTGCATCCTGATGTGGACTTTATTGGACTTGTTTTGGAGATGAAGGGAAAGAAAGATGGAATGTAGAAAGTGAAGGAGAATAAAAGAAGCGGGAGGAAGAAGGGCTGGAAGGAGGATGGGCAAAGTCTTTCTCAAGGATAATTACATGTGAAATCACTTGCCAGTGGGACTCTGGGGCTGGAGCAGCTACAATAATTACAGTACAGGTTGCAGAGGGCTCTTGGGCATGTCTTAGAGCAGACTGTAGGCAGTACTGAGGCCTCTCTCACTAGACCTGTCTCCCAGACCCCATAGTATACACACCATCCTCCCTGGGGCCTGTTGATGATCAAGAAGCTTAAACAGAACAATTACAGTTTCAGAGTGGAACCATATCTCTGGGCTCCTGTGATGAAAACCACAAGCCTTTCAGGCTGGAACTGCTTCACGTGGAGGGCCTTGCTCTTAATGGCCAAGTGATCTGGAGCAAGACCCGTGACTCTCCCACAGTGCTGTGGGTGGTGCTGCCTCTCCCCACACATCCCCGGAAGAGGAAGTTCAGTAACTAAGGGATTAACTATTTTCCAGCCTGATTCTGCTTTTTCCAATCAGGGCTTTATACCTTTCTTTTTTAACCCTATATTTGGAGATGAGTCACTCTTGCCTTCATTTTACCGAAGCAAGGCAGTTTCCTGTCACCCAATGAAGTGCCAAACAATACTGTGATTTATTTAGTACTTACTGTGTGCCAGGAACTCCAGCAGGTGTCGGACATTTATGATGTATGATCCTTACACTAAGCCTGCAATGGTGCAGCCCAGCCCTGACCACTCTGCGTTTCCCTTTTCACAACACAGCTTGTCACTAAATCCAAGTCAGGAGTTCCAGGTTAGGCTTGAGTTGTGCAGAGTCCTTAACTGAAATTTGCCATGGTTGAGGCATGATTGCAGTTACTGACGTAGCTCCTCCTGGCTCTGCACACCTACTTGTCATACTCACGCCCTGATCACAGCCCCACTCACATTTCTCACCACTTTAGAAGTTCTTTCCTGTAGAACACTTTGCTGCTGCCCTGCTCTGGTCACTGACCAGCCCTGGTCTAACCACTGGCTAAGGTTTGTGCTTGCACATAGCAGATTGAATCATATGTTTTGCTCTTTGTGTACATCAAAAATGTAATAATCATATTGGCAATTTTATGTGTTTCATTCAACATGAGGGACCCAGCATTCCTACCTTGTCCCTTTGTGAACCCTGCTGCTCTCAAATCTCCACTAGCTATTTCCTGAGCAGAAGGAGGTAAAAGGCTGGCTCACACCCCCATGATTTTACTGTTCACAGTTACTGCCACCATCCAAGGCTGAAGAGACTTTCTTTGTGTTAGGGCTAAAACCTTAGTCATTGGATCTGAATGTCTTCTGTATTCCTTTCCTCAAAAGAAAAAAGTACCCTCTTCTGCCAACCCTCTCCCATGCCAACTAAACAAGCAAGCAAGCAAACTACAAAGAAAAGGTGATATTACAGATGCTGCTCAGCCTATGATGGGGTTACATCCTGGTAAACCCATCACAAGGAATGTAACTCCATCGTAAGTTACGAATACCATAAGTCAAAAATGTATTTATTTCACCTAACCCACAGAACGTGATAGCTTAGCTTAGCCTACTTGATCATGCTCAGAACACTTATCTATCTCTAAACGAGATAGAGTAGGCTGGAAAAGTCTTGCAGATAGTAGACACAAGTGTATAACAATTTCCCTCCTACTGTTCCTTTTGTTGTTCACCTATCCTGCAGTCTCTGTCACTTCAAATACCATAGAAAACCTTTCCAAGTAGCCCAAATCATGCCCCTAAATAGTCACATCTCATTATTCATAGTAGTTCTGTTCCATGAAATTAGCACAAACACCGAATGAGTGAATCCTAAAGCGTTGCTCCTGGAGGAAATACAGGCTGCTGGTCACAATATTTTCATCAACTGATCAATATATACCTTGTCTTATGTGTGTTTCTGCCTAAAGACACTTTATTTCATATATACCGTTGATTCATTAACTCTGAACTCTCCGGGCAACAGCACTATAACTCATGCCTTCACAAAGCTTATCTAACACACACATTTCCTCCTCAGGCACATCCCAGCCTTCTTGCGCTTAGGATTCAGCACTATGCTTAAGGGCCATTTTCAACAGCAAACCCATCAATGCAAACACCAACATGTGAAAAATGTAGCACTAAAGAAACTGCAAAAAGGACACTGGCTTACCGCATGAAAGCTGGAAGGAGAAGACAGAGATTCACCTTGTTCCACTTCAGCTGTGAAGGTGCAGTCAGGTCACCCAGTCACTCAAATTGTATAAATATACTCTAAAATATACATATCAGACAGGGTTATTTTTTTCCTCAAGTCATTTTTCTAATTTCTTTAAATGAATAGATAGAAGAGCTGAAGTAAGGGTCAGGAGCAAGAGCCCTGCCTCCTTTTCCCTTGCTGGGCTTCGTTGTAGAGCCATCATCTCCTCAATGTGTCTCACAACTCTTCTAGGTATTGGATGAGTTTACTGCAGATACGAAACCCAATTTTGCCAGTCACTTCATACTAACAGGTGAAATGTGCTGGTGGAGCCCTTTGAAGACAGGGACTCAGCCCCATTAGCCTCATTGCAGACCTAGATTCCTGCCAAAAGTAATTTGGCTGGAACTTCCCAGCCATGGCATTGTCGACATTACACATCTTCCACTTTTATGTCAATTACCATTTTATTCAGCCGAATGCTGGAGGGTTAATGTTCAAGTGGTTAGAGCTGGCTACGGGTGGGCTGAACAAGATGCCTTTTCCTCCATTCCTCTGCCTGTGGTGAAGGATTGTAACCAACCCCGGCTGGCAGCGCTTTGAAGCTCACCTAGAGTGCTCCTGGGGACACTTTCTACCGAGCCTCTCATTCGGACATGCTGTCTTCTGGACCTGTCTTCCTTCCTTTCCTTTCCTTCCTTCCTTCCTTCCTTCCTTCCTTCCTTCCTTCCTTCCTTCCTTCCTTCCTTCCTTCCTTCCTTCCTTCCTTCCTCCCTCCCTCCCTTCCTCCCTTCTTTCTTTCTTTCTTTCTTTCCTTCCATTTGCTTTAAAACTAGCTGCCTTAAGTACCTGTCTTGGCACCCCTCATTAGTGCCATTGCAATCATCCCTCCTGCCTACCCTGCTAACCGTAGCTTGTTAGTCCACAACAGCAACAGCAGCTGGAGGGCCAAAGATTGGGCTGGGGGACAGGGCGTTGGGATGGTTTTCTGGGGCAGTTGAGTTTATACATTTCTTTCATGTCCCCTTCCTCCCACGTAGACTTTTACTGCCCCAAAGGAAAACAGAAAACAACGATCTGTTTGACAGTGTTTCTATCTTTGGTCATCAAACCTGCCATCTACGGGGAATCCTACTGTATAATCAGTCAGCAAAACGGAGCAGGACCCTGTGTTTTGTAGCTGATACAACAGGGAAGCATCTCTAGTGAGGGGGCCAGGGCTTCTATTTCCTTCATTAAAAAATGAAACAGCAGACCTGATTCCATATTTAGAGATTACACTTAGATGCCACTGTGGGTGTGCAGGCACCAACCAAACCCAGTTGGCACCGTTGTGTTTTCTCTGCAGTGAAGTATTGAATTTAATAATGGAGGTATATGAAATTCAGAGTGATCGGAACTGAAGGTTTAGGGGCTTTGTGTAAAATTGACATGTAAGGGATTTGGAAGTAGGTAAGGGATTCTTCCCCAATACTTATTCAATTTTGGAGCCAAATAACCAAGCATTTACAAATAGCCAAAAAAGAAATTGAAAGAGGGTTTAATCCAATAATTTCCATGCCTCATATGAACCACATCTTATAATAAGAATTATGCTTTTTCATTTCATACTCAGTTAACAAATATGATTTGTGAGTACCTGGTAAGTTCAGGGCACTAGGCTGAAAGGGGTTACCAAATGTCTTCATCTAACAAAGTCCAGCTGAGCTCCTACCAGTGCCAGCACTGTGCCTGGGCTGTCATATGAAGATTAATGTAAGATCGTGTCAGGCCTTCAAGAGCTTACAGTGTGTCAGGAGACATCAAACAAGTGAGCCAACAAAATGATACTGCCATGTTAGAAATAGCCTGAAATTCATGGAGTTCACAGTCTTGTTAGGAAAGTGAAACATAAACCTATAGGCATTAAAAAATAACTGTTGAAGACAGTAATGGAGGAATGCAATTGGCAACTGAATGATATAGATTGTGATGACTGTAAAATATCATGAAAAGAGACCATGAGGAGCTGAGGCATTCCAAGAGACTTCTTTTTGGAGATATGTTTGGAGCCAAATCTTGAAGATTTAATTGCTTTTTTTTTTTAGATGGAGTCTCACTCTGTTGCCCAGGCTGGAAGTGCAGTGGCATGATCTCTGCTCATTGCAACCTCTGCCCCTGGGTTCAAGCAATTCTCCTGCCTCAGCCTCCTGAGTAGCTGGGATTACAGGCATGTGCCACCATACCCTGCTGATTTTTGTATTTCTAGTAGAGACGGGGTTTTGCCCTGTTGGCCAGGCTGGTCTCAAACTCCTGACCTCAAGCTACTCGCCTTGGCCTTCCAAAGTGCTGGGATTACAGGCATGAGCCACTGTGCCTGGCCTTTTTTTAAACAAACAAACAAACAAACAAACAAACAAAACCAGGAAGTTTTCATTTGTTTGTTTGTTTGTTTTACTTCCTATAAAAAATCTTTGTGTCACATGGAGGTAAATGGAAAGAGAGGCTGTGGCAACAGATGGAGAAAGACTTTTCTGATATCAGAACCCTGGCCCCTAGACCTGAAGGTATCCTTTCAATCCACATTGTCTGGGTCCATCTTACTGAGTGATCTGCCCCCACAGCGGGGTATGGAGAAGAGTCAGACACAGCCCCAGTCCCCGTGTAGCTCACAATCCAGTGGAGGAGACGGACTTAGAAACAGATAGAGATGAAGCCATGAGATCGGTACTGTCTGAGGCCATGGCCACACTGTCATGGGAACCCATGAGAGGGAATGACTAACTGTGGGGAAGGAGAGGGAGAGGACCAGAGTGCAGGGGAAGTGCTCACAGAGAAGTAAGCAGTGAGGTGCTGTGAAATGAGTACATACCTAACAGCCGTGTGACAGCTCAGAACCTGGGTAGAGGGGAATAGAGCTACTGGTTCTCTGGGGGGAAGAGTGGGGTATGAGATTCTGGAACAGGAGCACCAAACCAGCAGGTTATTGGAGCTGTTAGTGCTCAGATCAGCAATGGATGCACAACCAAACCTTTCTGCTAAGGATGAGTTCTTTCCTGTGGATGAGTGCTTCTCTGCCTAGCTTCTCCCGAGAACTACCTGGGAAGCTTGAAAAGCTTGATGCCTGGAATCTACCTCCAGAGAGTTGGATTTCATTGTGTTGACACGGGGCTGGGATATTAGTATATTTTTAAAGCACTCCAGGTGATTTTGATATGTAGCTATGATTGAGAACCCTTGCCCTAAGCTATCCATCTGCACTCAGGGGTGCTCCCAGGCCCATCCCTTTGTAAGTGGACAGGTGTCTCGAGGTAACAAATGTGCCAAGGCTCTGGAGCCAAGCGTGCCTGGCTCCTTAGTGCGTACTTAGCGACCTTGGGCAAGTTACTAAATGGCCTAAACTTTACAAATCCTTAACTTGTAAAATGTGGGCAATGATAGTACCTCCTCACAGGATTATTATGAGGTTTACATGGGATAATCTCAGCTCATAATAAGCACTTGCACAGGCCTCATGGGCTAGTCCCTCAAAACTTAATGCAACTATAGGCAACAACCATATGTAAGGAATTTTATGTCACCAAGTCAAAAAATCTGTGAGCACTGCTCAGAAGCAAAAGCCTGTCTCCAACAGTGCTCATTTAAGGGGTGGGCGAGCTACAGAGAGAAGACTGAGCCCCACAGGGTAAGCTGGGGTTAGCTGGGGACAGAATGAGGCTCAGGAAAACACTTGAACATTGATCTCATTTATATTCATTTGTGCTCAACAATAAAATAATGAAATGAGTACAGCCCTAGACCTAAACATTGTTGGTGAGGTAAAGGCAATGAGTTAATTTTGCATCCATTGAGGAAAAACTCTAAAATGGTGACTTCTTTTTTAAGGGAGCAGAAGAATCTAGATCATATTTAGTCTAAGTCAATACATAGGACAGAACCTTGCCCTCTAGACTTGATGAGAAAAAAGTAAAATAAGAGAAAGAATAAAAGACCCTTCCACCAAAATACTAACATTCAGATAATGACTTTTTAGTTAGGTCTCCTGGAGAGGAGGTTCCCTCAGAAATGAATAGATTTCTCTTCCAGTGCAGTCATCAAAAGGTAATGCGTAGACTTAAGTGTAATCCCCAAGAGAAAATCAATGACCTTTCTGTGTTTGCCTTTGAGAAAATCAGCCGGTCTATGGTTAAATTATACATATTTTTTCTCCTCGATCAAGATTAGTGGGGCCAAGAATGCAGTCTTACACTCCTTCTAGCAAAGAATTACCTGATGCCTTATTGCACACAAATTTGCAAAGTTGTATGGACTTTGTATCTTATTTCAAGGAGAACTGGTGATGAAATGATGACTATTTCAGATAAACTAGTGGTTCATTTACACCACCACCCTCACCCCCACATCCTGCTTTCACCTGAATCTGAACGATCACAGTCAGTCTGAGTTTCTGAAGGTTAGAAATTCCTTTTCTGAGCTCTGCAAGAACAGTGTCTCCCAAGAGAGCTCAGGGCAGACTGTCTGGGAGAGATTGGAAACTTGTCTGTTGCAGTAACATGAATTGGTTGAATGGTCACCCTCCATATCAGACCTGCTTCTCCCATTGGGTTTCTGATCAGCCCAACTTGGGTCTCACCCCTCTGATTTCTCTCTCCTGGCTCACATAGGGGCTGCATTGGCCATTAGTTGCTGAGCTTGACTCTGTGGAACCCATTGGTCAGTGGTGCTGGGCTCTGTGGAGTCCTAAGGCAGGGCTCTGGTCACTGGTGAGAGGGAGGTCATTGGAATCACTGGGATGGATCTACAGACCCCAGGGATAACAGCTAGGTGGGCATCCTCTTCAGAGAAACAGGTTACAAAGTGAAAGAAAGTTACACTGTGAAGTCAGCCAGGGAGGAAGAGAGAGAGCTGACCTAAGACAGGTACTGATTCCCTGGGGATGTGAAAGGATGATAATATTCCTAAAACGATAGCATTTAGCTTCTAGTATCACAATGGGACAGGTGTTTTTTCCTCCACTCATTGTCTCTGAAAGTCTTTTGTTGAGTTGCCCTCCCTCTTTGGAGTGTATACTTTTAGCTCATACCTTAATGACATCAGAATCTGCAATTTCCTGGAAATTTTTGTGGTTAAAATTATTCTGCCCATCCATTTTAAAGCACTAATACCAAAGGTATTAGGTTAGTGCAAAAATAATTGCAATTTTTGCCATTAAAAGTCGTGGCAAAACCACAATTACTTTGGCACCAGCCAAATATTTTGAAACTCCCTACTCTGATGTTAACCAAGTTCATGATTCACCGAACTTGCAGAGGGGTAGGGGAATTTCAAGGGAAAGGGGGAGATGCCTGGGGTTGTCACACACTCTGTCTTTCATCCTCTATTGACCTGTTGATTATTTGGAGATGGTATTCAGTGCCACTATAGCCCCTCAGTCACCGTAGACCCTCTCAAAGAGGGCAATCATACTTCCCTTAGGTCGGGTCCATTCCTCTAACCCCTCTCCTGGGGCCATCACCTTGTTTGTTCCAGCAGCTGTCTGACCAAACTCACACCTCCTCCTCACCCTCTAGCCTTTATGATCTGCTTTGGGGAGCCATGGGAACCTCTAGTTTTCTCTTTCATACCCACTGAGATCCACAAGTAACTAAGGTCAAGGCTGGGCTTCATTCCCTCTCTGCAGACACCTGACACTACTGTTCCTCCTTGCCTGGCTGGCTCCACACTCCAGTAGACCTTCTGCTGGGCAAGAAGCTGCAGGCCTGAATCCCTGTGTTCTCATATGGCCCCAACTCTTGGGGTTACACCAGCTCTTGTAAGAACTCAGTGCTCTGCTCTGCTCATTTTGATGCCACCAAAGAGGGCTTGCAAGTTACCAGCTGGGAGTGAACACCAGTGTCCCCTTCTTAGAGGTACCCCTAATCTTTCTGAACAATTTTGCTGGCACCCCTTCACTTGGCTTTGCCGGGACAAGAGGGGGCACTTCTCTCCTTTCCTTCATGAAAGGAGGGGGAGAAGCCAAAAATCTTCCTACTAGTCAACAACTCAGGCACCCCCCCTTCTCTCCTTCGTTTTATAGACTGGGAAGGGAGTGATGGTTGTTGGAGGTGGCAGAGCCAGTTCAGCTGCCTTTTGCTAAGTCCTGAAGGAGGTGTCTGTCCTCAACTGCTGGTTTCTTTCTTTAAGCCTGGGGAGAATTAAGGCCTCTTTGCCTCAGTTTGGCACTCCAATTGCCAACATTGGGACAGCAGGAAAAGTTCCATCCAACATCCCATTAAATATGTAGTGTGTGTTAGCACAGTGTGATAGCCAATGGGAAGCCTACCTTATTATTTTCCTCTTTGCTTAACCTACAAGGTGACTAAGACCATTTGTTTGTCCTCACATAGCAAGATAAACAGAGCACTGAGACTGTGGTCCTTTCTGCCCTGTGTCCTTATCCCACCTGGGAATCTGGAAAGCCAAGCCTAGACACACTCATTCCACAAATGTTTACTGAAGCTTGTTCTATTCAAAGCACTGTACAGCTACGGAGACCATCTTTTCTGAACTCCAAATCAAGGCACATGGTTGGAATAACTTCAAGTATGGAGACCAAGAGAAAAGGTGGTTGTTATAAGCAAAGCTCTAAGTCCACACCTTCCAGAAGCTTATAGTTGATGCAGTGGTTGGAGAAGTCTGAACCTGGATTCAATCTGCTTGATTCCGATGAATGCTGCAGTAGGCAGAGCCATGAGCTCAGAGCAAGGAGAAACCACTTGTTCAAAGAAGCGTCTGTCACATTGAAGCTGCTTTATAGCCTGTTGGGAAGCATGCATAATCATTTATTCTTTCTTTCTTTCCTTTGGTCAACAAAGACGTCTTGAGTCCCTACTATGTGCCAGGTACTCTTCTAGGTACTGAAGACACAGCAGTGAACGAAGCAGATACAATCCCTGTCCGGCAGAGCTTACATTCTAGTGATCAAAAGTCCGTTTCTCAGTGGCTGCTGTCTTTTATTTGAGAAACCATGGGCTGTTCTCCCCCCATCCTAGGGCTGATGGCTCCACAGAGGCACACAGGCCATCAGGATGCTCTGCCAGCCACCCCCACCCCCCACTCAAGACCAGGGGCTGCAGCTACTGGCAGTGTGAGCAGGGCTGCTCCCTTCTCTGCTGCCTCCTTTCTCCTGAAAACAAGATCTCAGAGAACATCTGCCATCCATTTTCCCTCCCTGGGGAGTGACAGGAAAGGTGTATGGAGGGGATTGAGCAGAGTGATGGATCGAGGCACTGTGAAAGTGAATCATTGCCTGACACGGGAATGAGGAGACTTGCTTAAAGGACAAGCCATGCTAAGTCATCCATCGTTCTCTCCTAAGGAGGTGAATTGAAGTTCCCATTTTTCCCAGGGAGCCAAATTAACAAGGTGCTGGGAGATTTCCAAATTAGAAAAAAAAAAAAGAGTCACCACCAGCTCTCAAATCAGA
The DNA here is from genome assembly GCF_037993035.2 of Macaca fascicularis. Classification (NCBI taxonomy): domain Eukaryota; kingdom Metazoa; phylum Chordata; class Mammalia; order Primates; family Cercopithecidae; genus Macaca; species Macaca fascicularis. The sequence goes on along the minus strand of NC_088381.1, from coordinate 138,049,234 downwards.
CAGGCAGTTGAGTTGTTTTTTGGAGCAGATCATTGTATTTGGCATCTAACCTTGAAATAGAGAAGAAAACATGGAATTTCTGCTGAAAGCTCATCCGCCTCTGAGCAGATGGTACAAATAAGCACATCGTTGTGTTCTCAGAGGCAGGAACCACATTTGCACCTTGATACCAACTACCTCAATAACCACAATGCTGAATGTTCACAAATTGCGAATCAGGAAATTGTTGCTCATTTTACAATTTGGTTTCCCTCAGGATTCCTTTTAAGTAGCCAGCTACCCCAGTACTTTTGAAATATGACTTGCTTATAAAAACTTGATAGGCTGGGCACGGTGGCTTACACCTGTAATCCCAGCACTTTGGGAGGCCGAGGCGGGTGGATCACGAGGTCAGGAGCTCAAGACCAACATGGAGAAACCCCGTCCCTACTAAAAATACAAAAATTAGCCAGGCATGGTGGCACGCGCCTGTAATCCCAGTTGCTCAGGAGGCAAGGCAGAAGAATCACTTGAACCCAGGAGGTGAAGGTTGCAGTGAGCCAAGATCATGCCACTGCACTCCAGCCTGGGTGACAGCACTCCATCTCAAAAAAAAAAAAAAAAAAAAAAAAAGATATATAAACAAGTTTTTATAATAGTCTCAATATGAACTAGTAGGAAAAAAGCATGTGTTTTTAGGTCTTAGAGGCCTGGTTCCCAGCTGTATTTCTGACTCTAAAGAGGTATAGCATTACCTACATTGATTAGCCCTTCTGTTCTTCGTAGGAGATGCTCCAAGACCACTAGCTTTCTTCATTTAATAGAGATATAACAGGATGGGCCTTAAAAGTAGCATGCATTTCTTCTTTCATTCACTCATTCAAAACATTTTCATGAAGAACCTTCTATGTGCCAAGCACTGCATGAAATGCCAAGGATGTTTGGTGAACCAACTCTTCCCCGACCCTGACCGTGAGCTTGGCTTAGAACAATTCCATTTTAATGGCGCATGCCCTTAGGCAGCTTGTATTCCAGTAGAAGAGCAAGTTAAGAAAACAGCTGTAAAAGTTAAACAGTTTTAGGTTGAGATGGGTGTTGTGAGGAAAATAAGCAGGATGCTTTGAACTTACGCAAGTAGGATGGTCTGGAAAGGCCTCTCTGAAATGGTGATGTTTAAAGCAAAACCAAAAAGACCAAGAACACGTGGAACACATGAAGGGCTGGAAGAACAGTGTTTTATGGAGAAGGACTAGCACACACAAAGCCTGCAAAGGCGAGTGGGCTCATTATGTTCTAGAACATGCCGAAAAGTGGGTGCTGGTGGAGAGGGAGTAAGATGGCATGAAAAGATGAGTGAGGTGGACGGGAGCCTCATCACGCAGGTTTACGCAGGCTCTCAGAAGCCCTGCATGTTGGTTTCTTGGGACTACCATAACAAAGCTCCACATACTGGGTGGCATAAAACAGCAAAAATGTATCGCCTCACAGTTCTGGAGGCCAGAATTAACAAAATCGGGTGCTGGCAGGGCTGTGCTCCCTCTGAAACCTGTAGAGGAGAGTCCTTCCTTGCCTGTCCCTAGCTTCAGGTGGGTTGCTGGCAATCCTTGGCTGGGTAACTCCAGCTCTGCCTTGGTTGCCACAGGGCGTTTTCTCTGTGTGTCTCTGACTTCACATAACCCTCTTCTTCTTTTTGTGTGTCTGTGTGTGTCCCCTCTGAGGCACAGAAGTTTTTATTTATTTATTTCATTGATACACATAATAGTTATACATATTTTGGGGGTACATGTGATATTGGATACATGTGTACAGTGCGTGACAATCAAATCAGGGTGATTGGAATATCCATCACCTCAAACATTTCTCATTTCTTTGATTGGGGACATTATAATTCTTCTACCTATTTTGAAATATACAATAGATTATTGTTTACTATAATTTCCCTGCTAGAACTTATTCCTTCTGTTGAGGGTGTACTTTTGCACCCATTAACCAACTTCTCTTTATGTCCTCCTCCCCACTTCCCTTCCCAGCCTCTGGTAGCCACCAGCCTACTCTCTACCACCATTAAATCAATCTTTTTTTTTTTTTTAAGCTCTCATATATGAGCGAGACTATGCAGTGTTTGTCTTCTGTGTCTGGCTTATTTCACTCGACATAATGACCTCCAGTTCCGCCCATGCTGCTGCAAATGACAGGATTTCATTATTTTTTATGGCTAAATAATATTCCATTGTGTATGTATATCATATCTTCTTTAGCCATGCATCCAGTGATGCATATCTTGGTTGATTCCATATCTTGGCTATTGTGAATAGTGCTCCAATAACCGTGGAAGTGAAAATATCTCTTCAACATACTCATTTCCTTTCTTTTGGATATATACCCAGTGGTAGGATTGCTAGATCATATGGCAGTTCTAGCTTTAGATTTTAAAGGAACCTCCATACCTTTTCCGTAGTGGCTGTACTACTTTACATTCCCACCAACCGTGTATGGGCATCTGCTTTCTCCACATCCTTGCCAGAATTTGTTATATTTTGTCGTTTTGATAATAGTCATTCTGACTGGGGTGAGATGATATGTAGTTTTGATTTGCATTTCCCTTATAATTAGTGATACTGAGCATTCTTTATATACCTGTTGGTCATTTATATGTCTTCTTTTGAGAAATGTCTATTCAGGCCTTTTGCCCATTTTTAAGTGGATTTTTTTTTTTTTTTTTTTTTTTTTTGCTACTGAGTTCTTTGAGTTTCTTATATATTCTGATACACAGCCATCTTCTTATGAGGACTCCAATTATATATGATTAGAGAGGTCCACTCTATTTCAGTATGAAAAATTATAGCTTAACTAATTACATCTGTAGTAACTCTATTTCCAAGTAAGGTCACATTCTGAGGTATTAGGGTTTAGGACTTCGACATATGAATTCTAGTGGGACACAGCTCAACACATGACACCATGGTAGGGAGTTTGAACTTTATTCTACTTGCAAGTTCTGAGTGTCTTACGCAGGTAGATGGCCTGGTGTGATGTATGCTTTAAAGACTGCTGTGTGAAGATGGCCTTAGGGTGATGAGGATGGAAGTTGGAGACTCATAAAGGACTAAGAAAGTGCTAAGAAAGTCCAGGTGAGAGGTGATGATGGCAGGACTAAGATGATAGCAGAAGAGAGAAAAGAAGTGGATGGAGATTAGACATCTTTTGCAGAACAAATGACAAAATATGCTTATGGATTGGACATGGGGTGAGGAAAAGAAAGGACTCGAGGTTGGTGGCTAGGCTTTTTACTTCAATCGTGAAGGAAAGCTGGTGCCATTTACCTTGTTGGGACACACGTGGAGAGGATCAGGTTAAGGGCTGTGAGTGGTATGGATGGCAAAGGAATGGGAAGAATGCAGGGATGAAAAATTAGAAATCCCCCTCCCCAGTCAATACTCTCTTACTTTTATCTGAAAAATACTAAGTAAAAAGGCATCCTTTTGTTGGAAAGCTCAATCCTTGTTAAAATGCAGACATCTCTGGGAGAGGAAACACACTGAGCACCTTTCCCAAAAGCAGCCACTGATTTGGAGATGAGACAGAGTGGCACACAGGACATCAGAGAGAACATGCTCAGGACAGAAAGAGCAATGCAGGACCAGGCCGTGTCTTGGCATCACAGTCTTTCCTTGGACTGGCTGTGAGCAAGTGCTCAATTTAATTCCATCTCAGTGCTGGGTCAGGACCAGTGCCCAAAAGCAAGGTGCCAAAAGTACCAGCATGATGGAGTTAGAAGGTAGCAAGTTCCCTCCACAGACACCAGCTGGAAAGGAAGATAGAGAGGAAGTTGACCCCTGGGGATGGGGAATATGGTGAGAGGAGCATATGAAACTGAGAAAAGGGTTTCGAGTGAAATCTAGGCTAAAAGCTAAGGTTTCTTTAGAAACCCACCATTGACCCAACATGACCAGGGCTTTCTCTTGACTTGATTATTTTTGATACCCTGTCTTCTTCTGTGTTCCTGGAACTAGCTCTCCCAAGCCCAGAATTGTGCTTCTATCAGAGCTGGGTTTTCATCAGAGCCTCCCCTTTATCCTGTATCTCTGTTGCCCTATTTTGTTTGAATTCCTGCCAAGTCAACTGAATTTAGGCATTTGGGGTGAAAACCCATCAAGGGTGGCATTCTGGCTTTGGCAGCTGGCACAGTGTGACCCCACTGGTCTCTCCCTCACATTTGCTGTGGTCCATGCATGGACTTTGTCAAAAGACATCCTCAGTATCAGCTTTCCTACAGCCTCGATGCACCTTGTTCTGAATAGGATATTACCCCCCAAGAGTATATTAGGGCATTCACCTGTGCCAGAAGGGGTCCTTGGGCCTCTTGCAGTTTTTTTCTGGGTGACAGTAAAGAAGGAGGTGACTACAGAGCTTACTGCCTGTGGACTGACCACACTAGGGCCTGGTGTCAGGACCATTTGTCCAGCCTGTTGAGTGAACGTCATTCTGCCTAACTGCGAGCACAAGAGAGTGTTTAGCATCATTTGCATCCTATTGTATTGTCTTTCTTCTCTTTTCTGTCAAGGCCTCATGTTTTTGGCTTGAACAAATGGTAAAGGCCATTCTGTTATAGGTACCAAGCCCAACTTGCCTTAGTTTTATGGCCATCCTGCTGGGGAAGGAAGTACTCCTTTACTTCAAATAACTTTAAAAACATCTGTTTGGTCTTGGGGGCTGCAGCTGGAAAGATTTCCTAACTAATACTTGTTTTGAGGGGGCGTTTTGCGGGGCTTTCATTGAGTGTCAAACCTGGCAGTAAATTAGAATCAGAAGACAACAGTTAGTGGGAAGCAGAGAAGCCAATGGTGTTACCATAGGCAGGCAGCAGGGGGAGGGGAATTGTGGCTGGCCCCCAAAAAACGGATTTGAAGATCTCCTTCTGTCATGTAGTGAATCCCCAGGTGCCTAGGGTGGGCTGTGATTACTTGAGCTCCGGCCTCCACTGTCTCAGCTCACTTGCCTTGGGGTGGACACACAACACACATTTGCTCACAGTATCAGGTATTCAGGAGCAAAGAGCTGAATTTATCCGGTTAATTTAGATACCTACCCCTCTTTTAACACCAGGTTGCCAGGATCATGACCTCAAAAGACTACCCTGAAGTGCAATTGACAAATAGAACAAAAGATTTCCTGTTTCATCCACATTTGCCTCCTGAGCTACTTAGAGCAGCAGGTCACCGCAGCCAGAGCCCACCTGCTTGCCCACCATGCCTGCACCCAGACAATGCTGCTTCTGTGGCTGCAGGTCGGAACACCTCAGCACTGTCTCAGTTTGGCTGCAGATTCTCTGTGTGCTTGGTAAACAGGTTTCCTCATCTGTAGAATGAATTGGCTGTTCTGCAACTTTTTTAAAAGCACTAACATATTAGGACCCTCACTAAACACTCAAATGCTAAACTCAAATACTAAAGGAGTGCAAAGGGATGGGCTCCCAAATAATACAGAGAAGGCTGCAGCATTTTCTGACCTTGCTGCTTTTTCTGGTGAGTGGCTTTTATTTCTTACTTTGGTTTCTTCTGTCCCATTCTAATCAAGCAAGAAGTGACCACCAAAAGGGGCACTCACCACACCAGGACAAGCTAATTCTTTCATTTTTAATTCACTGCAACCAAACAGATGCCAAAGAAAGAGCCAAGGGCCCCAGGCTCTAGTTCCAGCCCTGCCATTAACTACATGTGTAAGTCAGCCATACTGGTCTGCAGGTTCTTGCTTTGCATGATCAAGGGACAACTTGGAAGATCTCCAATCACTCTATTCCCCCAGATGGAAATGTATTCACTTATTTCCTGGAGTCATCTCTCCTCCCAGTTAAACACCTTGACCCACCTCCACTTCCTTCTCTGTGGCCCTGCCCTATCTGTCCTCTTGTTCTTGCTTCTTCAATTGTTCTCTAACTGTGCTTGTCACTTCTGAGCTATCACTGTGATATCCCTGATTGTCTTTTTAATGTCCCTGAACTTCAACCTGATTTTCACGCATATACAATGTCTTCCTAAACACTTATAGACTCTGACACATTCTGTAACTGACACATTTCCCTTTATCAAATGCAATCGAAGAAGCCCACAGTTTCTCTCAGTTTCAACAAGAAAAATCAGCAGCACTTGAATTATGCAACTTGACATTATTGGGGCTGATGTCTGATTTTGTCCTGTCTGTCCCTGTCATTTCTGTACTACCTGTCTTTTACACAACCTCTCCTCTGACCTGTGTCCTTCTCCAGCTCCATTTGAGAACACCTACTGTATACCCTGTGGGCTAGCTTTTATTATGTTCACCTCAGTGATGAAGAAACAGGCTTGGAGGTTAAATTATCTACCCCAGGCCCACAGCCTGGAACCTAGGAGTCTAACCAAACCCTGTGTGATTCTAAAGCATAGCAGAGGCTCCATGCTCAGCCTCCCTCTTCTATATCATTTCAGCTTCTTCACTCTCCCACCTCCAATTCCCACCCAAACTGAATGTCTCACAGTCTCTGCGCCCCCACTTAGCTTCATCCCTTGGCCCTCTGCAGTCCGAGCTCCATTCTGAGATCACCCAAGGCTTCTCTTCTGTGTTGATCCCTGGTCTTTTTGAAGTCTCCTTCTCCCATGTTCTCCAGAACAGATCATTCTCCTGACTGTTTTCATTCTGCATCTCACTCTTTCACTGGTATCTTTTTCTCCACCATGCCCCATAAATTTGGGTGCTCCTGAGGGTCCTATCCTTGTCCCCTGCTTTCTTGTTGTACAACCTCTTTGATCTACTTTATCTACTCAAGTTTGGTCCACAATTTCTGTATTGTCAAGACTCAAATTTGCATCTCTAGCCATATATCCATTTGCCCACTAGGCATTCCTACCTGAATATTTTACAGGCATGCTAGTGGCTCTTACTCTATGGCTCTTACTCTAAGTCCAGACTACAGCAGAAAGCAATGCTCTTTTTATTAAGGCATAGTGCTGCTTTCAAAATAATTTACAGCACACAAGCAGGCCTGCTGTGCAGCATTACCATTTGTCATTAAAACTCCATTCCTCTTGCCAGAGTAAATGAGCCATTTACAGCCAGGCCGCCAAGATGGACTGTTGTTATTTTTTCTGTCTTTGTATTATGAGTGTTCATGGCTCTCCTCAGACAAGCTCCTGGGGATTCCCAGTGGAGTTGCCTTACATGCAGGTCAGCTAGCCAGGCTCAAGGGTAGTTTCCTGGATATAGCTATCCCCGTTGCAGAGGTCTGCAGGAAAGCTGAACAGGGTTCCCCCAATGTGGGTGGTGATCCTGAGAAGTATCATTTGGATCTGCATGTGCTGTCTCACAAACACTAGCTCACATGTGCACACACATGTGAATGCACAGGACAAAAACAAACACAGGGCAACCTAGCATCTACCTACCCAGCCGTCAGCATTATTATACCTTTACAGGGGGCAGGAACAGGTTGGTCAGCAGGTGAATTTCAGGTGAGTTGCGAAAAGTTACTAAATCTTAAATCCTTAAGGAAAGTTACTAAATCTCTTCTAAAATGCATGCATAGGTGAGCTCAGTAACTAACATGCAAATGTTTAGGGTCTGAAGCTCCTTCCGATCATCTTTCAGATCTCAGAATTCCAGCCCCTGGTGCTGTTCTGGGTTGTCTGACCCAGATGAAGCAAAGGACAGTAGAATAAACAACTCAGTAAATAATTCATTGAGGGAAAGAGAGTGAGGAGAGTCACTGGACAGTTAGAGGAGGAAATACTGCTAGTGACTATTGAAGAAGTTTGCCCTAAGGCCTGCAGGCAATAGCTTGGTCTTATTTATCCTGGTGTCCCACCCTCTCCTCCAACACATACTGCCCTGGCAGGTACATAGAAGATGTGTGAAAATATCTTTTGAATTGAGCTATGCAAAAAATACTGGATTCTTCCCTCCAAGAGTTTACTGTTTAGTTTCACAGAAAGCACATGCCCTCCTGTCTCTGCCTCTTGAAGACTGACCTATCTTTCAAGGCCACTGGCCCAATTCTGTTTTCTAAGTAAGACCACTGAGTCAGTGGTGACCTCTCCTTCTCCCTAACAAAGTCTGATTTACTTGGATATACAACTGTCTCGCCGCTGGCCTGTGAATTTCTTGTGTTAGGGAACATATCTGATTTATCCTTATCTCTTCCACAGTACCTGGTGTAAAACGCCCAATAAATGCATTGAAATATTCATGAAGCTTACTAAATGTTCTGCCTTATGAGCCATGAAACATAAAGTGCCTTAAACTTTGTTTTTCTCTTATGTAAAATACGGATAATAATAACACCCCTATAGGATTGCTGCAAGGATTAAGTGTGATAATATATATAAAGCTCTTAGCACCAACACCTGACTCACAGGAATAGTAGCTACTACCGTAATGGTAACTTCAAGGTCAAGTTTTCTCAGTGTTATTTAGCCCTCCTTCACCCTGTGTCCAGGAGAGGAGATCAGAATGGTCAGATTCCAGGACACCATGTTTTCTGTGGGAGCTTCCCTAGGAAAATAAATACGGAATTTAAATCGGGTTCAGCTCATACTGTTACACTCTTCCTCCACTCAGGCATTGGGTGTGGCTTTTCCAAGCTTGAGAAGGGTGTGATCTGAGATGGGCTTGGGCATAGAGGGAAATTATATTTTGGTCTACCCTGTATAGGAAAAAGTGCTTTCCCAAAGTCTCCCTGGCCTAAAGTATAGGAGATATGTGTTGGGATTTAGACCCAGAGCCCAAGCCAATAATGGGACCCCCTTCTCACACGTGGCTACCTCCTACTATCACCATAACAGCTATCATGCCCATAACTACAACAGAGGCCAATTAACCTGGTGATAATTGACAAATGTCAAGACATCCTATGTCCAGGCATCCTGTGTGTTTTGCGTGAGCTTTCAAATTAGTGGGGAAGGAAAATTTTTATACCTACACTTATCATGGAAGGCAGAAGGTGAGAGCTAAAATAAAAGTATACCGAGAACAAAGGCAGGAAAGAAGGGTTTTAATAGCCTGAGGCCTGATCCATTGATTAGTGAAGAGGAAACATGTTCAAAAACCACCCTATAACCACCTTCTCCAAGTTTTTTATAAGTTTGCTTCTTCGAACGTCTTCTCATCATAGTCTTAAATGCCATCAAATTAACTGAAAAATGCTAAAAATGCAACTACTCTAAGAGAATGGGTGGGATGGGAGATGGCTTTATTAAAGAAATGAGTCTTAAAGCAAAAGTAGGGCTTTGTCATGGTAGCATGGAAGGAAGGACATTTTTGGTCAAGAGAAGAAAGTGCAGGGTCTATTGAGGAAGGAATGAGTAGTATAATATGGCTAGAACAGGGTGCAGAGGGAAAGAACTTCAGAGAATGACCAAATAAACAGGCTGAAAGGTGTAGACATTCTAGGCAATAAAGCAACCACAGAGGTTTCTAAGCCATAGGGTGACATGATAGATCTGTATTCTAGAAAAGTTAGTTTGGCAACAGTTGTGTCCATTGAAAGGGACAGGATAAGGGAGATAGATAAGAAGACATACTATGATGATAAATAGATTCGGAGACCAAGTGGTGCGGTGGAAAGGAAATGAGAGAACAGGGTCAAAGACAAATGACTGCCCGATTTCAATCCATCATAACAGGATGTATAGGATTGCCCTTAAGTAAGATGGGGAATCCAAAAATGAGGAAGAAGTTTGTAAGGTTTCTGGGGGCCAATGATGAATTCCATTTGGGGCATGTTGCTTTGGAGACACCAATGGGACATTAATATGAAAATGATCTTGGCAATCCTATCCTGGAGTTCAGGATACGATCAGAATGAGGGACACAGTTTATCAGGTAAACAGAATGGAGGTGATATAGAAGATACTGGCATAGATAAGCTTGCCAAAGGGGAGAGTTTAGAATGAAAAGACCAAAGGCTAAGCCTGTGCTATTCTTTCTCCTCACAATACCCTTCAGACTTGGGCACAAACCATAAGTGAGTGTCATGATAACACTACATGGGCAAGTCCCCTCTCTACAAGGGCCTGGTTTCCTCCTCTATAAAATAGAGGGTTGAACAGGGTGGTCCATATTCTGTTAACTGTGTTTGGAGAGCATACAACAAACAAGCTACTATCTGAAGGGGACATCCTGAGGCAGAACTAAGCAAAGGAAATCCAGCACAGGGAAAACACTTTCCGGTGCTGGTCCCAGTTAGGCAGTGTTCGGTTTAACCCATCACCATCACCATCAGTAGCTTTCAGCTACTACTGACCACACTCACAGGAAGAAAAGCAATTAGAGTGGAGAGCTAACTCTTTGGAAATGGTCAAAGAACACTAGTCTACAGGACTGTCAATAAAGTGCTAAGTAAGATGCCTGGGCAGGGTCAAAAAGTCTACCTGCTCAGCACATGGGGCCCAGACATCTGACCTTTACCAACTCCACAATAACCACTTCATCTACGGATCCAGTCTTGGTATCACCCAGTCTCTGTTTTCAAGTAACAGAACATTTGGTTCTCAATGGTAGGTGACTGAAATACAGCTTACTTTCTCCCACCCCTACCCCCAATCCTTTCTGCCCCCTTATAGTTTAATTTGCTTGTAAATTACTTGGGAATAAATTTGGGAGCCATTATAGGGAAATAGAAGGCAGACATGATGAACAGAGTGCAAGATGTTTTTTGTTACTTCACATTGTGCTCAACAATTAGGAGGAATTCTAGAAGCCCCTCCCAGTGGCCAGGAATTGGTCATAGCATGAATAAATTCAATATAGGTTGAGTATCCCTTCCCTAAAATGCTTGATACCAGAAGTGTTTTTGGATTTTGGATTTTTTTTTAAATTTTGGAATATTTGCATCATATACTTACCAGTTCAGCATCCCTAATCCAAAACTCTGAAACCCAAACTGTTCCAATGAACATTTCCTTTGAGTGTCATATTGGCATTCAAAAAAGTTACAGTTTTGGAGCATTTTCAATTTTGGGTTTTGGGATTAGGGATACTCAACCAGTGGTAGATTTGGGATGACCTTATCAGCGTGTAAGGTCAAAGAGACCCAGTTGGGAAAGGTGGGAGGAACATGGAATTTTCATTTTCTGGGCACCCCTTGAACACTCTTACTATTAGGGCCCCAAATTTGTTCTAAGAGTGTGTGTGTGTGTGTGTGTGTGTGTGTGTGTGTGTGAGAGAGAGAGAGAGAGAGAGAGAGAGAATATTCTTTCTTCCTTTATATTCTAAGTTCCTCAGGACAAAATGTTTTGTTTCTTTGTATTCTCCCTGCAGCTCCTCATATAGTTCTAAGCAAATAAAGGAAGTCATTAGGTCCTTGATTTCCGAAGGCTCCCAGTTTCTATGTAGGAGGAGTCTTAGAGACAACAATCTGGTGGAATCTGATGGCAAAATAACTTTAGGGACTTTTCTTCAAGCACATTTCACAAATAAGAGAAAATGCCAATTGTGTATATCTAAGAATGGGTGGGGCTCAATGATCCCCCCCACAAGTTACTCCTTACTATCATTTGATTGATTGATTGATTGATTGATTGAAGCAATGTTTTGATTGATTGAAGAAGCAATGTTTTCAATGGCTAGAGCTGACTGGAGCAAAAGAACAAAACAAAAGAACATATGTTAGGCTTTCCATTTCTTCTAATTCTGGGGCATCTGATGAAGGACTTTGGATCCCCCAATGTAAGAGCTGGACTCTGCTGGCAGAAACTCTTTAGGAAAAACAAAATAATATTGTCAGAATCTGAATGCACCTTAGAAATGATGCAGCAGAACCGCTTTATTTTATAAAAGGTGAAATGCAGACCCAGAGAAGCAAAGTGATTTGTTCATGATCATACAGCTATTCAGTAAAGCCAGGAATTCTGTGATCCACTGTCCTGTCCTTAAACTTGGGAGCTTTAAAAAACTGCTAGTGTTGGATTCATTTCAGACAAATTAAATCAGAACCCATGGGGATGAGGCCCAGACATGAGTGGGGTTTTTTTTTCTTTTTTTAAAAAAAAAGCTCCCTAGGAGATTTATCAAAGAACTGGAAATAGAACTACCATATGATCCAGCAATCCCACTTTTGGGTATCTACCCAAAGGAAGAGAAATTATTACATAAAAAAAGATACCTGCACTCGAATGTTTATCGCAGCACTATTCACAGTAGCAAAGATACGGAATCAACCTAACTGTCCATCCGTGGATGACTGGATAAAGAAAATGTGTATACATACACACACAATGGAATACTCTTCATCCATAAAAAAGAATGGAGTCTGTCTTTTGCAGCAATACGGGTGAAACTGGAAGCCATTCTCTCAAAGGAAGCAACTCAGAAATAGAAAGGCAAATTCCACATGTTCTCATTTATAATTGGGAGCTAAATCATGTGTATGCATGAACACAGAGTGTGGAATGATAGACATTGAGACTTGGAAGGGTCGGGGGCAATGGGAGAGTGTCAGTGATGAAAAATTACTTAATGAGTACAATGTACGTTATTTGGGTGATGAATACACTAAAAGTCCACACTTTACCACTATGCAATATGGCCATGTAACAAAATTGCCCTCACATCCCTTAAATTTATACAAATAAAAAAATAATAAAAGCTCCTTAGGGCTGAGAACTACTGCTCCTATCCTATGGGCCCCTTGCTTTAACTCAAAATGAGTTTAGAAAAATTAATGAACCCATTTAAAAATATTTATTGAGTATCTCCTGTGTGCAAGGCACTGTGTTATGTTAAGTGACTGTAGGGAAATTAGACTGGGGAAAAAGACAAGGTCATGGCCTAGGTTTCAAACTATTATAAAAGACATAAGGAATAAGGAAGGATGCCACCTTCTTCCAACCCTCATCCCTCTTCCTTTTGACAATGGCAGATATTGCTAATTGATTTTGGCACCCTTTTTCTCTGACCCAAACATGGTCTTATAAACCTTTTCAACCCAGGGCTCTAGGCAAGTATCACCTTTTGCTCTCTTGGCACCAGATCTCTTGAACACTATTTGATGGTTTTGGAAAGATTATACATATATGTCTGGAGTTGGGTGACTGAATAGAGCAATAATAAGAGCTAAAGCAAGAAAGACAGGCCTACAGGAGGTCATGGAGGGTCTTGCCTGTCAGGCATTGATTTTCAACTTCATTGCATAGGCAATCAAGAGCTATTGAAGTTTTTGCACAAAAGACTGCAGATGAGATTAACCTGGTTACCGTAAAGGATGAAGTGATTGCAGGTAGAATGAGGCCAGCTTCATAGCTGAATCATCAGGATATGAGAAGCAAGGGCTTAAACATGAGGGGCCATAGTGGGAATGGAGGGAAAGGGACAATGTGAGAAGCAGTGAAGGAGAAGGGCTGATTGAGTAAAGCAGTGGAGAAGACGGTGAAAGATGTCAGATGACTACCATGTTTGGGGACTGAGTGAGGGAAGAGGTGGTGATGCTATTACTGAAAAGAGAGGCAGATATTGCTAATTGGTTTTATCAACTTGTGGTGTCCAGGCATTTCACCCTGGGAGAAACCTGTTGTGGAGTGGCTTCAGCATCCCTGGGGTCAGATTCCTAGTTCCACCATTTTTCTACTGACTGAAATGGAAATGGAGTAGGCAAAGCTTATGATTTGCCTCAGTTGTCTCTTCTGTAAAATGGGGATGTTGATATCCATACTCATATCACAGGGTTATTTGGGAGATTAAGGAAGACAAGTGTGGCAGGGCGTTGTAAATTGTACTACACCATGTACAATTGGATAATTATGGATTCTTCTGACTCATCCACATGGATGTCTGCTGGCCCTGGGGGACCAGAGCCTGGGAGGGAGGCCAGACCTGGAAATGGAAACTTGAAAATGTTCTCTGTAGAAAAGATAATTAACGTTTGAGGATGGTTAAGTCCTCTTCAATAGATGTCAGAAAAAAAGGAGGTCATGTAGACAGAAGGTTGGATAACACTACTTTGTAAAATATTTTATCTTATTTCCTTTATAAAAGAAAAAACAAGCCAGGTTGGGCACGGTGGCTCACGCCTGTAATCCCAGCACTTTGGGAGACTGAGGCGGGTGGATCACCTGAGGTCAGGAGTTCAAGACCAGCCTGGCCAATGTGGTGAAACCCTGTCTCTACTGAAAATACAAAAATTAACTGGGTGTGGTGGCAGGCGCCTGTAATCCCAGCTACTCAGGAGGCTGAGGCTGGAGAATTGCTTGAACTCGGGAGGTGGAGGTTGCAATGAGCCAAGATCGCACCATTGCACTCCAGCCTGGGTGACAAGCGCGAAACTCCGAAATTCTGTCTCAAAAAAAAAAAAAAAAAAAAAAAAAAAAGCCACCTCACATAGTCTACTACCACCAAACACATCATTACATTGTATTTCTTTATTCCATGCTCTTTGTTTTTAACATAAACAATTACTTTTAAGGGAAAATGAGAAAAGGAGAGAGTAATAAGACATTATTTTAAAAGGTGGAATAATTGTAACCAAAGAGGATGTTTATAATTTTTTTTCTTTTTTCTTTTTTTTTTTTTTGAGACAGAGTCTCGCCCTGTCACCCAGGGTGGAGTGCAGTGGCACGATCTCGGCTCACTGCAACCTCCACTTCCCAGGTTCAAGCGATTCTCCTGCCTCAGCTTCCTGAGTAGCTGGGATTACAGGCACCCGCCACCATGCCCCGCTAATTTTTGTATTTTTAGTAGAGACAGGGTTTCGTTATGTTGGCCAGGCTGGTCTTGAACTTCTGGCCTCAAGCAATTCTCCTGCCTCAGCCTCCCAAAGTGCTGGAATTATAGGTGTGAGCCACCATGCCAGGCCCATAAAATATTTTTTATAGAGAAGTGAGAACAGAAATCACAGGTTCCTATGAGCAGGAAAATTGTAAAGGTCATCTACTCTGGACTTTTTTTGTTTGTTTGTTTTGCTTAGTTTACATTTATTAAATACCCGCTATGGTCCAGGTTCTTGGCTAAGCGCCATCCATGCAATATATCACAGGATATGCCCAACAATCCTAGGAGGTAGGGGTTATTACTACCCATCACGGAGGAGGAAACTGAGTCATAGAGTTTTAGTGTCCTGATACTGGTCACAGAGCCAGGAAGTGGCAGAGCAGGCCAGGCTAAGTCTGTCTGACATCAAAGCTCATCAGAGCCCTCCCCATTGTCCTTGAACCAGTAAAGATGGAGTTCTTTTACAGGGGTGGTTGGGGGACGAGGATCCCATGGGTGTGTCTGAGTCAGAAACATCTGCAAGTGGGCTGAGAAATGAGTCCTCTGTGAAAAAGGGCAAAAGAAAACAAATGGATCAGGAGTCAATAATCATTGTCCATTTATGTGTGAATGTATGGTGTGGGAGCGGGAGCAATAAAGGATTCCAAGGTCACACAGAAAAGGCGCAACCCTCTCCAATCACATACCGCCCCTCATCCCCCAGTTTTCTCTGAAATAGCTCTTCTTTTGGCTCTCCCCTGGCTTCTTCACACAGGGGTGTCCAGTCATCTCATCCTGGTGGGACAAGGATAGGGCTGTGGCAGCGGAGACGAGGAAGCTCTCCTCCTAAGTGAGTCTGAATTCTTAAATATGGAGCCACTCCATATGCATTTGGAGTGAATATTGGGCCATGGCCCTTTTTCTTGCCCCCTGAGCTATGAGAAAAAGATGTCCTAAGACCAGAGGCTGTGGGACCATTCCCAGCTCCTGCAGGAATCAGAGGAGCTGACAGAATTTTTTTTTTTCCACAAATTGTAAAAAAAAGTGTAAAATTTTTTAAAAGGAAGCTTCATTGAAAAGAAAGCCCTCTCCCCAGCTGGGCTCCCAGGCAGCCTCCTGCAGAGCATCCTTAGCATTGCAGAGTTGTTCCCATGGCAACCGAGTAAGGGGCTTTTTGTTTTCCTTAGAAGATTGAATCCTTTCAACCAGAAGGTAACCACTGGTTCTTCCCCACAATCCACACTCCAAACCCCCTACTCTTACTGACTACATGATTAGTTTTATAGTTATGGATTTTTTAAGCCTAACTGAAAAAAGGCTAAATGTACAGAGACTGAGGCTGAAGTGGTTTAAGGAGGCAACTGGCCCAGTGGTTTCTCAGCAACCACATGTCACAGCTGTGGACATGAGACTTGATGACAGCAAGACATATCAGAATCTGTAGCAGGAGCATCTAGAGTCTTCCAGTTCAATAGTGTCCACAAAAGAAATCCAGAGGTTTTTGAAGCAAGGAATTTGGGTGACACTGCTGTGGGAAAGAGTCACCTGGCTCCTCCATGGGGCATACAGTGGAGGTGCTTTTTCAAATGCCCCTTCCTTCCCAAGGCCATGACTCAGGATGACTGGCGTAGGGAGCCTGGACCTGATCTCTTCAGGGAAGGGGCCTCAGAGGAGCTGTTAATCTCACTTGTAAAATGAGGTGTTATGAGATCATAGGCTCATTTGTGGCGGCGGGGGTGGGGTGAGGGGGGGCGGGGTCTAAAGTGCAGTATTTTTTGAACTATTATAGGGAAAAAAAGATATTTCTGAACTGTTGTCATGTTGCAGATTCTGGACTGTTCCAGCATGAGCACCTTTCTTGGAGTACTTGACTTTGTGAAGTGGTCCTTATCCCCTCCTTCCTCTACTTTACATCAAGTTAAAATAGAGAAAGATGCCGAGAAGTGGCCGTATAGACAGAGAACACTGCACTAAGACTCCCTGCGTCATGCCTGACTCCTCTCTAGACTATGAGCATCTTGGGGCCAGAGATCATATCTTAAAGATCGTTGTGCCTCCAGTACCCAGCACAGTGCTTAATAAATGTTTGTTGAATGAATGAACTAGTAAAATTTTCAAATCATTAGAGCTGAAGTATCCTTTAAGATTCTTTAGTCCCTCATTTTACAGATAAGGAAGCTAAGGCTCAAGACACTGTGTAGCTTGGCCAAAGGCACACAGCAAGCTAAAGGCAGAGGGAGGACAGGAACCGGCTGTCCCAACCCACTGGCTGCTACACTTCCTGCGGTATTTCTAATTCTTTTACCATTCTTGTGAGGGATTTTACAGGCGTGTACTGCCAAGGCTGAAATAATTAGAAGCCTCTTACTACTCATCAGAAAAGCTATGTGAGCCCCTAGGGAGGACAGAGCTAGCCTAGACTCTGCCTCTTTGCCCTCTGCTGCTTATTAGCAGGAGAATGTAAGTAGTTGTGTATGATGATTAGTGTAAGTAGGATGGGCAAATGCACACCTTTCCCACCTTCAAACTCAGTTGTAACTAAGAGTCACACTGACTAAGCACTCCAATTTCCCTTTTTGTTTTCTTAACATATGTCCTGTTTTACCAATAATAGCCACGGTATATTAGTCACGGTATTTCATGCTAGCTGCAGAAATAACTTCCAAATCTCATTGGTTTACTCAGTGAAAGTTTATTTCTTACTCATACAAAGTTGAACGTCCTGGTCAGGCAGTTATCTAGGCCACAACTCGGGGATGGTAATGCAGGCAGCTCCCATCGTATGGCTCCACCATTCAGGGATGGCAGAGTTGCTCTGGCATAATCCAACCAATAGAGGGGGGAGGTTTGGCATTTGTCACTTAACCACCTAGCCTGGCATTGACACACACCACTTCTACATACACTCCTCTAGTCATCATTCAGTCATGTGGCTCAACCTAGATACAAAGGCATCTGGGAAATGTAGCCCCTGTCTGGTCAGCAACAACTTTGCACTTGGAAGGGGAGCCTGAATAGTTATTGGTCTCCAACACACATAGCTAGCAATTATACAGAACATTATTTGTCGGGCAATGTGCCAAGAATTATTTCATTTAATCTTCACCACAATCCTATGAGGTTATCATCCTCTTTAACATACAGATGAAAAAGTTGATGGTAGAGATGTAACTTAACTTAAGCCTGTGTAGTCTCCAGCAATTACTTTCCTCCCTCTGGATCTTGGTTTCATTCTCTGTAAAGTGAGGATGTTTAACTGGATAAAATCTGATGTCTCCTGCCAGCTGGGACATTATATAAATCTCAGGGTAGGCACATCAGGTGGGTGGGGTCCCCAGTGATGCTTGACCATAACAAAGCCCTTCCGAAGGTTTCTTAACATACCACAGAAATGGAAGCCTCACAGTGTCCACGTAGGGGAAAGCAGGGCGAAGTATTTCCATTTACCCAACAAAGAAATCAACATATAGTAAAAAGGGAGAGTGTTTTCTCACCAAGGCCTCAGACTGACTAATGGCAGCCTTGGAAATAAGATTTTATTTTGTACAGTACTTTTGCCACTAGGGTGGGGGGAAAAACAGTACGTCTTTGCCCCAAATGCTGATTTCATAAAACCTAAAGATGTCACATGGAAACATGCCATTCCACCACCACCCCCCGAAAAACAATACTTGCACTTAAATGAAAGAGTAAAGCTGTAGGACTTTACTGAGCAGTGTCCTGTGGGATCATTGCACTGCTATGCTCTTGAAGGGCTCGAGGTATATGAATTCCCCAGCGTTACTTCTCCTTAGAGGTTTCGGATGAGCCATATGAGCTCCAAACTCATGCTAGGCCAAAATATTTAATGAAAGGACAATCCTTGAATGACTTTATACAGCAAAGCTATATTTCACTGTGTTCTAGAAAACCATTGTGTGTGTGTGTGTGTGTGTGTGTGTGTGTGTGTGTACAGCTGCTTGTGTTCTTTCTACCTATATCCCCCTGATGCCTCCACACAGAGCATCCCAAACTCCGTTTCAGGTTCCTCTTGAGATTCCCAAACTTGGAAGCAGGAATGCTTCAAAGACCTCTTGGAATGTCTTTTGAGGCTTTATATTGTGATATGTTGGACAGATGGTTAAGAAACAGAAGAAAAGCATGACGGAAAGGATTTCTCATTTAATATGGAGATGTATTAATATTTGCCACTAGCAAAGGCACTTCATCTTGGGAATGAATTATGCCTCTAGAATCAGGTTGACCCCACAGAAACAAGGGAGAATAAATAGAGACTTGAGCTTAGACCTTACCACATGGCCAGAGCTGAAAAGGCTGAGTTCTAGGCAGAGAAGATTCAAGAGTAGCTTCAGAAGACCCGAGAGCTTATTTGGGTAGGTTCCTCTGGTGTAAAGGGTTCTTGCTCATGCTTTCTTCCAAAATAAGAAAAGAACACAAAGAGTCAGAGGGTGGATGGAAACAGGGTATAAAGCAGGAGCATTTGGAATCTGCCCTTTGTAGCCTGGCCCAGAGAGCATCAGGCAGCTTGCTGGGGAATAAGTAACACCAGCGTCTTTCCCATGGTTCTGTCACCTTAAAGAGCAGAATATATAAAGGGATTCAGATACATTGTTGGTTTGGAGAAGCTTCTTTTTAATACCTTGTTTTAAAATTTACCTGGAATTTGTTTTAATCAGATGTGGTAAGATGCACAGACATGGAGATGACTGCCAGAAGGAAGAAGTATTTATACTCACAAATCCCTGTAAATAGGAAGCATGGGCCCCATGCAGGCCACGTGGGGAAGCACCAGGGTCAGTCGCGAGGCAGAAGGAGCAAGAGGAAAACACGGAGAGGGGCTCTACTGTGGATTCAGTGGCAAAGAATGGGAGGGGCAGAGTAAGCGTGTTTAGGATTTTCAGGTTTGAATAACTTGATTGAGCTGCGGGGTGTAGAGACTGTTTCTACTGTCTGGCACTGGGGGTGATTAGGGCAGCTGGATAGTGGTCTGGAGTGTGAGAGCTCCTTAAAAGAGGTGGTTGGAGGTGTAGGCTTTGGATTGGTTGATCTGTATACAAAAGGCGCATATGCAAGTTGAGTCCTCTACTATCACTAGAAGTTGGCTGGTCCAAGGAGGAGCAGTCTCTCTAGAGACAGCAATGCCCCGGATGTCAAAGCATCAGAAAATACAGAAAAAAAAAATTAAAAGCATGGTTAATTCATACTCACAGGTCTAGTTTTTGTGTAGTTAAGAACAACCTAAAGAAGTTGATAATTGGTGTTGCAGGTCAGGTATCCCAGAAATCACATTCTCAGATGAAGATTTGCATGAAGGAGGTTTAATGCTCAAACTAAGCCCTAAGGCTCCATACCTGTGGAGGAAGTGAAAGAAGTCCAACTGGGCACAGAAAGTGGAACACAATGCCAGTAACACAAAGACCTCAGTGGATCCTGGGCCATGAGGAGCTCTAAGCACAGAGGGCCCTTCAGAAATATCTTCAACTGGGGAAAGGAATCATGCCAGTCATTGGATGTGGGCTTCCCACTGCACCCCATGGGGGCATGACCTTAAGTGAGAGAGCTCTTTGGACACAGGGCATCCTAAGAGGGGCACTCAGCCACATTGGGCACCAAGACTCTCCGCAACTAGAAGAAGAGGGTATAGTCCCAAAGGGGAATCTGAGCTGCACACCTTAGCATCCACTAGAACTGGAAGTAGGCTGAATCCCAGGCAGGGATCCCCTGGAGAACACAGGTAATTTTTTAAAAAATCAAGCTATGTGTCTGAGGCTATGTGGTAAGACATCTCAATTTTCTGCTAGGAAAAGCCACCGAACCAGATTGGCTTACTCATGTTGAAAAGTCCGAGAATCATACTCAGATGTTGTTGATGATTCTGCTTGGATAAAGTTTATCTATTGGTATGCTTGTGATATAGCAGTACTATTGCTAAAAATTCCATGGGGAGAATCCAATCTGCATCATTTTCTTTCTCAATGATTTGTTTTAAAGGCAGAGGTTCGGCTGTGCCCTTTCTAAACCTTCTGTGCGAGCACCAGCTTCCTTCCAAATGGAGAAGCAGCAGCCCTGTCAGAAAGTGTGGCTGGAGCTCCCCTTTTGTGAGAGGAGAAAAGCTTATTGGGAATTACTTGTTCGAGAGCCACACATAAAGGCATACCACTGCTTCCTCTGACCTTTCAGCCAGTATATTACAGACTTACTGGTGTACCTGAGAACCAATGATGAAGTGGGTGATGTGTCTGGCACCTGTAAAGGCCTGGGCCTGCTTTGACGGGGAGATGATACACAACGTGGCTGTTAGCCAGCTCTCACTGCATGTGGAAGCGCCATGTTCCTTAGAGCCAAAGTTCTCAACCTGTGCTTTCTGCTGAGCTCCACAGATCCTTCCTGTTCCACCCTGCACACAAACACACGCGCGCGTGCACACACACACACACACACACACAGTGTTCTCAGTGCTTGCCATTTAGTTAGTATGCACCAAATAGGTGAGGCATCTGGTTCCACTCCTGGCCTCTCAGACAATTATTAATATTTTTGGGATATGGGAGAGAGTCAGGAAGACCCAAGCACCATATTTATTATTTCCCCAGCTACCCCGACCCAGGCTACTTCCAAGTTCAAAGTCTATCCCCCTCTCTGAGTTTTCAGCACTACCTCTACTTGTGGGGGAGGGGGGTGCCAATTCTTTTTCTTCTCATCATCCCCTGTTGCAAAATAAACATAAGCCTATGTATTCCTTTGAGAAACTTGGGCCTGGCATCTGACAAAGGCCTTGTTAAATGAGTGGAGGGAGGGACGGTCTGGGAGATGCTTTTTCAGGTGGCATAGGACCTCTGCTTCTTCCCTTCTCACAATGGGAAGGAAGACTTTTCTAGAAATCTACAGGTGTTCGAGCTGGAATGTGCCTCAGACATCTCTGGTTGGACCCTTTCATTTTGCAGATCTGAGGCCTAGAAAGATTTGGTAACTTCCCCCAGGTCACAGTTCACAGAATTGCTAAGTGAAAAGTCCAGCATAAATATCCCAGCTCTTGTGGCCACTGGCTGTGTGCTCAGCTAGTGAGGCACACTTACCTCTTTATTTCCACCACCCACGTTTCAGGCTCCCTTAGGGCAGCCTCCACCTGCTCCTGCTGCTCTTCCCATCACCCCTCTCCTCATGCACAGGCCGAGGAGTAAGAAGAGCACCTGGTATGTATCAGACCTTACTGTGTGCCAGGAATTGTGCTGAGTACTTCCCATGAATTTGTCCATTTATTCTTTGTAATAACTTTGTAAAGTTAGAGCCATTATTACAGAAGGGAAAACCGGGGCAATGGGAGTGAAACCAAAGAATCTGGACTTTTAACCATTACACTATGTTGCGCAAGTAGCCAGTAATGAAACGCCTGCTATCCGGAGTCATCTTTGCAAAGGGTAATTTCTTTAGTACTTTATCAGAAGAAGGGGACTCCTTCCTCAAATTTTGAGGGGAGAGGAGTGGGGAGGAAAAGATGACTGAATCCAAAGCTCGGGCAGGGAAAGCACATCAAGCGCCGAGTGCGCTGCGCTGGAGTCTAGTCCTGACTCTGCCGCCGTCTTCCCAAGTGCTTCCTGGAAGTCCCTCCTTTCGTGGGGCCTCAGCTCCTTCATCTGAGGAAACAAGGGTAAAGATCTACAGACAAAATGATCTTGAAGTGTCCTTAGAGCACTAGCATTTTCAGAATCTAGGATTCTAGATCCTTCCAATTATTTCTGTGTAGGGAATTCTTGGTCATGTCTCCTGATAAGGGAGCCAGACACTCGTCTATCAGCCCCACCTGGCTCTGCAAAGTCCCCTGTGTATCTGCCCTGCCTGGTCCTGGGAGAGGAAGAGACAAGGAAACTCCACCGCTCCGACTCTGTGGAGCACGCCCTCTCTCCCACCCACACACCAGCTCAGGAGGGGAGGAACCTGCACATCTGAGTCTCCTCAGAGCCTCTGCAGACTCCCAGCAGGGGTCTGGCTTTCCTCTCAGGTAGCACAGTCATGCTGTAAACTCATTTGGGTCTTGCTTGGTATGATAATGCGTTCAGTTGAAGGGTTATATAATTGCAGAGTGGATGATGATCTCTAGGCCAATTTAAAGTCAGAGTTATTTTTAATGGAATTGCCAGAGGATGGTAGGGATGGGGGCAGGGAGGAGAGATGGTTAGAGAGTGCTTTTGAAACCGACCTCCAACAATTTCAGCCATTGCATTTCCGAACCTGAATTTTCAGGGCAGAAATTAGACAATGCCAATTAAATCGGAGCAGGTGTATGTGAGAGCTGGGTTCACCTTCTTGCAGCTACAGTTTTATTTTGAATGCTGTTGCAGGTGCTGAAAATATGACTGGGCTGAGTAAGAGATCTCAGTCTATTCCCAGCTCAGCCAAAAGCCCTTAGTGTGTCCTTGAGCAAGTTACTTCCCCTGTCAATTTCCTTACCTGTAAATGAGAAGCTTAAACCAAATGATCCTAATGTCCCTTCCAACTCTAAAATCCTAGATGATCCTCAGATGTCAGCAGTGCTGAAGCCCAGCACTGTAAGATGTCAGGTGGTCCGCAGGCGGTGAGGCTCTTCCTGCTCAAATTATTTCTTCCACCCAAGACTCCTCAGTTACTTCTGTACACAACTTTGCAGGCCCATCTAAGTATCTAAGAACCTGGGGCTTTAGTTTACAAACTTTCTTGGGGAAGAAGGTAAAAGGGATCTAGCTTTCTGGGTTATGAATGCCATGTAGGGAGGGCATGGTTTGAGTTAGTCCTGGCGTTGGCAGTTCATGAGACTTATTCTCGAATCTTCAGAGAAGAAAATTCCATGAACACCTGGGAACATCAGGAAAAAAAATGTCCCCTATGCTACAGTCAGGTTAGGCTGCTGATTCTGATTTGACCTTGAACTTGCTATAATTGAACAAGATAGGCATGTGACCTAATGAAATACTTTAAAACTTGTAGCTTCCTTCAGCACAGATGTGGCTCTCTGAACCAATTTTAAGCAATCCTGGCTCTATCTGTGCACATTTATTTAGCCTGTGGTTATAGTGTTAACGATTTAGTGATTCACCTCATTTTTAATCTCTCTTTCCCTTTAGCAGGATCATTTTCTCTGTGTTAAGGGATCAACATTGAGGTAAGAATGGCTAAATAACAGTCTTTTCTGGAATACAAATGACTTTATAAATAAAAGAAGATAAAAGGAAGAAGTAGGATGATTTCTCAGCTCTAGTACACTTGGCAAATGCCATATGCTTTCTCCTACGTATACTGGTCAGGCCAGTTCTAGATACAATCGTGCTGCATAATGATGTTTTGGTCAACAGTGGACTGCATATGTGACGGTAGTCCCTTAAGATTATAATACCCTATTTTTGCTGTGCCTTTTCTATGTCTCGATATGTTTAGATACACACATACTTATCATTGTATTCCAATTGCCTACAGTTTCCAGTACAGTAACGTGTTGTACAGGTTTGTAACCTAGGAGCAATAGGCTATACCATACAGCCTAGGTGTGTAGTAGGCTATACCACTTAGGTCTGGGTAAGTACACTCTATGATGTTTGCACAGTGATGAAACTGCCTAATGACAAATTTTTCAGAGTGTATCCCAGTTAAGTGAGGCATGACAGTGCTATATCTCAAGACCATCCCCAAGCTGAAGTCTCCAATGGACACAAAGACCAATGTATTTAGTTGAATTGTGGACCCCAAAAGTTCAAGTCCACCCAGAACCTCGGAATACAATCTTATTTAGAAATAGGGTTTTTTGCAAATGTAAGTTAAGATGAGGTCATACCAGAGTAAAGTGGGCCTTAAATCCAGTATGACTAGCATCCTTGTAAGAAAAGGAAAAGGGACACAGACAGAGGAGAAGGCCATGTGAGGACAGAGACAAAGACTGGAGTGAGGCATCTACAAGACAGGCAACTCCAAGAATTGCCAGGAGCCACCAGAAGCTAGGAAGAGGCAAGGAAGCATCCTCCTCTGGGGCTTTCGGAGACAGGATGGCCCTGCTGCCACCATTGTTTCAAACGTCTAGCCTTTATAACTGTGAGACAATACATGCATATTGTTTCAAACCACCCAGTTGGTGGTACTTTGTTATAGGAAACTAATACATTCAGGATGGAGAGAAGTCTGGGAAGCCCATTGGAACAAATGGAAAAAGCCAGAAGCCCTCAGACTTGGCTTGTCTACAGCCCATTTTCTTCATTCCCGCATCCAGGCTTTGAGAGGACAGGAAGCTGTGAAACCCATGAATTGTCTCCACCACAAATCCTGCTCCCTGGTCCCACCTAGACTGTCAGGGCTGTGTGGCAAGCCTTTCATGCCTCTCGTTGATGGCCTAGTCCGTCCCCTCAGTGACTGGTCCACACCTTTCTCACCTTTCTCATGCATGGCCCCGGATCCACCCTAGTGCCTCGTCCTCAAGAGGTGATTTATTCTGAGACACTGACGAGAGCACTGCCCTTCCTGTGTCTGAGGGAAGGCATGTAATTCTTGCTTATCTTCACCTGTGCTCTAGATCCCGACCTTCTCTGGCAACCTCAGGGACCTTGCGCCATCCATTCTTCTCACCTAATGGCTGGACTCAGTCTCTCCCTCTCCTCTTCCGCTCTCCCTCGCCATTCTTAGTGCCCTTCCACAAGCAGGTCTTCCAAAGTACCGCTTGAGGTCTGAGTTGGAGGGAACATGCCTCTATCCTACTAAAAAGAAAAATTCCTCTGCAGCAGAAGACTCAAGAGCTGGCTGACAAATCCCTTTACCGTAACTGCAGCTCTAGCTCCCACCATTCTCCTGTACTTACTCTCCGGCTCAAGTTCCCTGGCGTTGCTGATGTTTTTCAGCCTTTATGTCTTCTCCCCTTTCCTCCTCTAGCACTATCTGTCAAAATCAAGGACTTACTTCAAAAGTTATCCCAAATTATCATTGCCATCATCACCACTGTCACCTTATCATATGTTTGAATAGCGTCTCCATTTCCAAAATGTTTTCACATTCACTTTCTCAATTGAGCCTTATGAATCCTGGAGCTGAGAAGGGTAAGAATTTATGAGTCCTTTGACAAATGTGGAAACTGACATCACAAAAAGTAAGTTGCCAGCCAATATGTCACTGTCTTCAAACTCTTCTTTATATTTTTATTATTTCCCATTATATTCTGCCTCTTGTAATGATTATTTCTACATTGGTCATATCTTTCCTTCTGTATTGATCTTCGCTTGTGATAACAAATAATAATAATAGTTTACCTTTGCATCGTACTTGATGGTTTACAAAATGCTTCAAATTAAACATGGCCCTTGATCCTTAAGATATTTATCATTTAAGAATCATTATCACCATTTTAAAATACAAATTTATTACTTGGGCTAAATTTTCTTATTATAGTTGGAATAGGACTTCATCCATAGGGTGAATGCAGTATTTGTGGACTGTCATGGCAGCTTAAACATTTAGTGCTTGAAAATCTGGTGCATGGATCATCAGAGAAATGCAAATCAAAACTACAATGAGATATTATTTCACCCCAGTTAAAATGGCTTTTATCCAAAAGACAGGCAATAATGAACGCTGGCGAGGGTGTGAAAAAAAGGGAAGCCTCATACACTATTGGTGAGAATGTAAATTAGTACAACCACTATGGAAAACAGTTTGGAGATTCCTCAAAAAACTAAAAATTGAGCTACCATGTGATCCACCGGTCCCACTGCTGGGTATGTACCCAAAAGAAAGGAAATCACTATATGAAAGAGATATCTGTAATCCCATGTTTGCAGCAGCACTGTTCACAATAGCTAAGATTTGGAAGCAACCTAAGTGCCCATCAACAGATGAATGGATAAAGAAAATGTGATACATTTATACAATGGAGTACTATTCAGCCATAGAAAAAGAATGAGATCCAGTCATTTTCAACAACATGGATGGAACTGGAGATCATTGTGCTAAGCGAAATAAGCCGGGCACAGAAAGACAAACATCTTATGTTCTTACTCATTTGTGGGATCTAAACAGCAAAACAGTTGAACCTATGGACGTAGAGAGTAGAAGGATAGTTACCAGAGGCTGGGAGGAGTAGTGGCAGGCTTAGGGAGAGGGTGGGATGGTTGACTGGTACAAAAAAACAGAAAGAATGAATAAGACCTACTATTTGATAGCACACCAGTGTGACTATAGTAAATAATAACTTAGGTGTACATTTTTTAAAAACTTGAGTATAACTAAATTGCTTGCAACTCAATGGACAAATGCTTGAGGGGATGAATATGCCATTATTCATGATGTGCTTATTTCACATTGCAGGCCTCTGTCAAAACATCATATGTACCCAATAAATATATACAACTACTACATACCCACAAAAATTAAAAGTAAAAACAAATATATAAGAAAATAAAAGAACGAAAGTAGATGTATTCTACATGTCTCCATATTGTAAAACTGGAACTGGACAGTTAACTTTAGAGGAAGGGGATTGTGGACTTGATGTAAAGACAACTTTATAACATTCAGAGCAGCCTAATCCTACAACTGTCAAAAAATGTAGTGGATTCTTTATTTATTTGTCCATGATATTATAGAGGTCATTTCTGCTTTAACAAGTAGGAGGGAGATGGCTAGGTAGGATATATTCTGTTCTTATTTTTATTTAAAAATATTGGGCTGTGGTCAGACACGGTGGCTCATGCCTGTAATCCCAGCACTTTGGAAGGCTGAGGCGGGCGGATCACCTGAGGTTAGGGCTTTTCGAGACCAGCTTGGCCAATATGGTGAAACCCCATCCTTACCAAAAATACAAAAATTAACCGATCATGGTGGCATGCACTGTAGTCTCAGCTCCTTGGGAGGCTGAGGCAGGAGAATTGTTTGAACCTAGGAGGTGGAAGTTGCAGTGAGCTGAGATTACGCCACTGCACTCCAGCCTGGGAAACAGAGTGAGACTCTTTTAAATATATATACACATACACACACACGTATAGGTAAGTATATATACACACATATATACGTATATATGTGTGTGTATATATAGGTTAAGAACCTTCAGCACATGTATACTATGTAACAAACCTGCATGTTCAGCACATGTATCCCAGAACTTAAAGTAAAAAAAAAAAAAAAAAAAAAAAGGAACCTTCTGTGTGCCAGTAACTGTGTTAAATGATTAGGATGCAGTCATAATAAAAACAAAGTCCCTCTCCTTGAAGAATTTTCCATTTAGAAGGGAAAACTTCTAAATAAAAAATAAATATAAAATTACAATTTGTGAGAAGTGCTACACAAAAAATAAAAGAGTGCTGAGACAGACATCAATGGATAAACTTTAGATTGAGAAGGCCTCTTGACAAAGCAACATTTAAGGTGCAGCCTGAGAGAATAGAAGTTAAACAGGCAGATATTGGTGAAAGAGCAGTCTAGGCAGAGGGAGCATCATTTGCAAAGGCCCAGGGTAAAGAAGAGCCTGGTAAGGAAATGACAGTGGAAGAAGGTTAGTGTGGCAGGACTGTGGGTAGGGTGGAGAGGCAGGGAAGTAGTTTAGAATTTCAATGCAATGGGAAATATGGAAGATTGAAGGCAGTTTTGCATTATAAAATAATATGATTGCTATTTTAAAGCTAATTTATCTAAGGATGGAAGATTCTTAAATAAACTTGTGTACACTTGGACCACACCACCATGAGCAGCAGCTGCTCTAATTCAGAGCAGTCCTCCTGCCAAACGCTGTGTGAGACAAAGCTCTGATTCATAAAGGGGTATTTTTCTCTGGGAGGAACCCAGTGATCCATCTGGAGAAGTACATGAGTCTAAGGGGAGATGAAGCAGCAAAAGAAGTTGGCTTGTGAGGACAGGGACATTGTAAGAATGAAAAGAGACAGGGAGGTGCTGAGCCTTTTTCTTTTTTCTTTTCTTTTCTTTTTTTTTTTTTTTTTGAGACGGAGTCTCGCCCTGTAGCCCAGGCTGCAGTGCAGTGGCGTGATCTCGGCTCACTGCAACTTCCACCTCCTAGGTTCAAACAATTCTCCTCTGGCTCCCGGGTTCAAGGGATTCTCCTGCCTCAGCCTCCCGAGTAGCTGGGACTACAGGCCCTTTTTCTTAATCCACAACCTTCAGTTGGATATTGCAAATGAGTCTGTCTTCACAGTTTCCATTCAGTAGCTGGAGACAACTTGGAAGAGAATCTCAGAAATAACTCTGGCTGCTCACCCAGTTGTTTGGTAAATTTTTATTGAGACTCTACTGTGTGTCAGGCTGTACCAGGCACTGAGATATGACAGTGAACGAGATAAGCAACATCTTTGCCATTGGAGAGACTACGCTGAAGTGGACATGAGGGAGTTGAAAGCAACTCTCATAGGAAATCATGGTAAAGACATCCAAGAGAAGAAAGACGAAGGGCAAACACATGCACAGATGCCAAACATCTATCAGAGAGAAAGGAATTTTCAGACCTGACCTGAATGATGAAAGTAGGTTTTTGGAAAGGAAAATAGAGGGGAAGGACAAGGGAAATTATCTGGGCGGCAACGTTTATCTGCTGTGGTGCCTCACTCTCTCTCTAATCCTTTTCCACCCCAGCTCCAAATTTGAAAGGATTGCAGGGAGCTCCTGCTGGCGTCATTTCTGGCATTAAAATGTACAGAAAGGAAATCTTTGGTTCTGAGTTTGCAGGCTTCCCTGTCTTTCATCCCTATTGTAGAAAGCAGCTTATGTGAAAAGATGTGCTGTGTGGCCCTTTGAGCTGCTGTGATTGTGTTAGGACCCCACTGGATGGTATTCGCATGAATTAATCTACTGTAGCGTCTCTACAAATCAAGAGGCTGGCTTCTGTTTGAAATGTCTCAAGGCTTTGTGCACAGGGCAAACCAAATGTCTCCCTACAGTGAAACTGAAAATGCCTTGGGTGCCCTTGTCGATAGGATCTGATGTATAGATGCATGTCTACAATTGCACAGTGGCTGCTGGCAGCATTTATTACAACCCAAATGTGAAGTGGTTATTCTATTCAAGGATTCTGATAAAAAGTATCAGCCACAGTAGATGTATAAGGAGCCTGGTTTCACTGTAACTGACTACAGTTATCGGATTTTTTTTTTCTAGTTCACTTTTAGTCTGTGGAGTAAACAGAGTTGCTCCCCAAATGCTGTCCTTTCTCAGTCACCAGAGTGTGGTTATTTGGTTTTATGTAGAGGAGATAGAAACCAATCCGTCTAAATCATATTCTGTTGAAATCAGAACCAAAGGATCCACAATCTGGCTCCAAACTAACTTTCCAGCCTCAACTCCTACCTGTTCTTTGTTACTCTTACTCCGTAAACCATTTGTGGGATCCTGAACTTGTGACCTGTGCTCAGACTGGTACTTTTGCACTTCTCTGACAGGAAAGATTTCTCTCATCTTTTATGATCCAGCTGAAATTTCAATGCTTGTGAAAAATTTTCCTGCTCCTGCTGGAGAATTTGTTTCTTCTGGATTCCCATAGGTCAGGTCCTGTGTTTGGCACTGGGATACAAAACCAAGTAACATAGCATCCATGTCCTCAAATCCTCACAATTTGGTAGGAAGGCAGACAAGTAAGTACACCCTGTGCAACTTTTTGTAACAGAAGTATAAAAGAGTATGAAATAAAGAATTTAATCATATCAAATTGAACATGGGCTTCAACTCTGAGATCTTCCTCTAGATGAGGTTCCCAGTTTATTCTAGTGAGGTCATGATTTCATACTGGCACTCTTCCAGGCACATAAGGCTCTATCCTATTATTAAATAAAGGTTTTTACCATCCTCACTGCAAGCAGCAGCAACCTGACACCATCATCATCACAAAATAACTAAAACAGAGTTTATTATATGTGAACTTTCTAAACTAACATTGTATGAGATAATTATTCATATTATAAAAATGATTCTTCACTTTCCAAAGGCGCCTCTAAATACTAAGATTTCTGTTACAATAAAACTTAGATCCAATTCACAGATATCAAATATAGTCCATTTTCCAAGAATATTCTCTTTTCTCATAAAATAAAAAAAGTATGTGAGAATATTAGCACAAAGGGGTTGCAAAATAAATTTTATTTATCCAGATGTGAGATAAGAGGCACATGCATCTTTTTTCTTGTTTTATTGCACTGGTTAGAATCTCTAGTATGTTGAATAGAAGTGGTGAGAATGGACATTCTTGCTTTGTTTCCGGTTTGCTTTAATATGCTTTCTGTCAGTTTTTCATAGATGCTTTTTATCAGATTGAATAATTCAGTCTATTGTTATTTCAGTATGTTATTACTCAGTCTATTATTTCCTAATAATTTTTTAAACCATAAATGAGTTTGAATTTTGTCGGTTCTTTATGTATCTGTCGAGATGATGATATCGCTTTGCTTGTTAAAGCTTCTAATATGGTTTAATTACATTTATTGATTTTCAAATGTGAAGCAAATTTAAATTCATGGCATAAATCCTATGTGGTCATCGATATATTATCCTTTTTATATGCTTCTGGGTTCAATCTGATACTATTTTGTTAAGTACTTTAGGTGTCTTTTTTCATGAGAGATGTTGGTCTGCAATTTTTTTTTTTCTTGTAAGATTTTTGTAAGGGTTTAAGAAAGCAAGATCAGGCAATCTTCACAAAGTAAGTTGAGAAGTATTTTCACCTTTATCTTCTGAAAGAATTTATGCAACGTTGAAATTATTTATTTCAGAGATGATCAATAGATTATACCAGAGAAACTATTTGGACTTAGAGCTTCCTTGGGGAAAGGTTTTTGATAAATAATGCAATTTCTTTAATACACAGTACTTATATTTTCTATGTTACCTTGTGACAATTCTGATGAATTGTGTTTTTCAACAAGTTTGCCCATGTCATCTGAGTTGTTAAACTCATTAGAACAAAGTCTTTGCTAATGTTCCTATATTAGCCTTTGAATGTCTGTAAGATCTGTCCTGATGTTCCCTCTCTCACTTTTTAAAAGAAGTCTTGCTAGAGGTTTACCAATTTTATTAATCTTTTCAAGAGGCTACATTTTGGCTTTGATAATTTTTCCTGTTGTGTATCTACATTATACTGATTCCAATTCTTATCTTTGTTCTTTTCTTCCTTCTCCTCACTTTGGGTTTAATTTGTTCATTTTTTTTCTGGCTTCTTGAGATAGAAGCTGAGATCATTGATTTTGAACCTTTACACATTTCCCTTTAAGCACTGCCTTAGCTGTATCTCACATATTTTAATATTGTCTTTTCATTGTCTTTTATTCAATATATTCTAATTTTTCTTGCGAGTTCTTCTTTGGCTCATAGGCTATTTAGAAATATGTAGTTAGTTTCCAAATATTTGAAAACTTTCACAGATATCTTACTATTATTGATTTCTAATTTAATTCTGCTACAGTCCAAATATATACATTATAAAGTTTCAGCCTTTTCAAATGTATTAAGAATATTACCAGAGATGATAAGATAAGAATATTACCAGAGATCGAGACATTTCATAAACAATTTTAAAAATTGATTCATCAGGAAGATACAAAAATCATAAATGTATGTGTGTCTAATAACAGTTCTGTTATTATTTATGAAATGTCCCTATTTGTCTCTAGTAATATTCTTTATCTTGAAGTCTTTTTAGCTGATATTAGTGTAGCCACTTCATCCTTTTTATGCTTACTGTTTGCATAGTTTGTATTTTTCCATTATCGTATGTTCACACTATTTATCCCTTTATACTTAAGTCCATGTCTACAGACAGTATGCAGTTAATTGTGTCATGATTATTTTTACTTTCTGACAATTTCTGCCTTTTCATATAATATGCTTTTCAATACAGTTGGAGTTAAGTCTGCTGTCTTGGTATTTGTGACATTTCCCATCTTTTGTTGTTGTTCCTCACTTCCTTGTTTATTACCTTCTCCTCAGTTAATTTTGTTTGTATTCCATTTTAATTCCTCAATTGGCTTTATAGCTATATATCTTTGTATTATTTTTTATTGTTTGCTCTAGGGATAACAATATCTATACTTACCACAGACAATTTAGAAATCATATTGTACCACTTCACATAAAATAGAAGAAGCTTGCAGCAGTCTATGACCCTATACCCCCATTCTTTGTGCTATTATGTGTATTACATTACATACATTGTAAAATCCACAATAGAGTGTTATAACCTTTTTCCAAATCCTCTTGTGAATTAAAGATTTTATGATTAGAAAAATACATATAACATTTTATTCTTACCTACAAACTTACCATTTCTGCTTTCTTTTCATTCTTACCTGTTTTAGTCTTACCTGTAAACATGTTTTCATTTGGTGTCATTTCCATTAGCATGTCAGTGCAGAACTTCTAGCAACATATTCTCTATTTCCATGTATCTTAAAATATCTTTATTTTGCCTTCGTTTTTGAAATATATTTTTATTGGACATAGAAATCTAGGTTGGCAGTTTTCTCCTATACTCTTGGATTTCACTGTCTTCTGATTTCTGTTGTTTTTGAGGAAAAGTCATTCATTATTTGCTCTTTCTCTATATATAATGTGTTATTTTTCTTTGGCTGCTTTCCAGATATTTTTCTCTTTATCTGTGGTTATCAACACTTTGATTATGATGGCCTAAGTGGTATTATTGTTGTTTGTATTTATTCCACTTGGTGTTCCTTGAGCTTCTAACCTCTGTGAGCTATTTTTTTTTCCAGCAAATTTGGAAAATTCTAAGCCAATTATTTTATATTTTTTCTTCTCTATTCTTTCTACTCTCTTCGGAACTCCAATTGTACACATGTTAGATTGCATGACGTTGTCCCACAGATCACTAAGACTCTGTTCATTTTTCAATTTTTTTCTCTATGTTCTTCAGATTTGACAATTTATCTTGATCTCTATTAATGTTCACTTATCCTTTATTATGCCACCTTCAATCTGATATTAAGGGCATTCAGATCTAGAATTTCTACTTGGTTATTATTTATAGTATTAATTTCTCTATTAAGATTTTTGGTCTGTTCATTCATTGTGATCACAATATTAAGCTCTTAAACATATTTTAATAGCTGCTTTCAAGTCCTTGTCAGTTAATTCCATCTGAGTCATCTTGGGGCTATTTTCTATTGAGTGATCTTTACCTTATCTCTTGGTCACATTTTTTTCTGTTTCTTCACATGTCTAGTAATCATTTATTGTTTGCTGCATATTGAAATGAAATATTGTAAACAGTATCAATTACATTATCTTCCTTTTAAGGGTATTGAGTTTTGTTCTGGAAGTAGTTAAATTGCTAGTAGAACCTTTTCTTCCTGTCAAACTTGATCTTATTCTATGTTAGAGTGAGCCTATTTCAGTTTTAAAGTTAGTCCTAGGGTATGACTGTTGCTCTATTGTATGCTCCTTACTTCTATCACATTTATTTCTATTGTCTGAGATAGTCAATGAGTTCTCACCTGAGCAGGAATTGCGACATTTCTTGGCATGGTCTTACCTATGTATTCATCATTCATCTCTCAGGCCTGTAAGAAGAGATCTCTGCTGGGTCCTGTGGAATCTTGCTTGCACTTGGACAGCTCAGCCTTCAGCCAAAGACTTGCAGGAAACTCCCATGCAAACATCTGGGCCCTCTCCATATTTGATGTTTAGTAAGCTAAACTTCAAGTATAGCCTCCTTTTCTCAGGGACCCTATCCTGCAAATTTCACTCATCTTAACGACTCAGAACTCTTATCGTCTGCCTCCTCCAGGGAGCTAAACTGCCACTCTCTGGGGGCTCCGTCTTCCTGCTCCACAACAGGAAAGTATCTGCAGAGAAAAGGCTGGACAATTGTGTAGTAATTGCTTCAAGCATTTCCCTTGTCTCAAATGTCATAATTTTGCACTGTTTTCTGTTCAATACCTGAAAATGATTTCTACAAATATTTTTTCCAGTTTTATGATTGTTTTCAATGGGAGATCATTTCTAGTACCAGTTCCTCCATCATGGCCAGAGATACAAGTTCAACTTGGATCATTTTATTTTACTTATTTATTTATTTTTTTGATCATTGTTTTCTTTTTTTTTATTATATGTTATGTTCTAGGGTACATGTGCACAACGTGCGGGTTTGTTACATATGTATACGTGTGCCATGTTGGTGTACTGCACCCATTCACTCGTCATTTACATTAGGTATATCTCCTAATGCTATCCCTCCCTACTCCCCCCACCCCACAACAGACCCCGGTGTGTGATGTTCCCCTTCCTGTGTCCAAGGGATCATTTTAAAAATACAAACTGAGACATGCCACTTCCTGCCCCAAACCCCTTGGTAGCTTTCCATTGCTCTTAGAATAACGTTGTGATCTACAACATCTTCTTCAAGGCCCTGCATGGTAAAAATTCTGGCTATTTCTCTAGTTTCTTACTGCACCACCTTGTCCCTCATACACCCTTTTTTTAAGTCTTCTCTCTTTCTTCGAGAGAGAGGTTTTTTCTACCACCAGGTTTTTTCACAAGTTCTTCTTTCCCCATTAATGATGATCCACCATTCTCTTTCTTTGTCCACTGTTATCCTCATAACTGAAACATCATTTCCTAAGGATGGCCATTCCTGGCTCAGTCAGTCTAGATTTCATCCCCCATCACATACTCTTGTTTTACCCTATGTTTTTCCTTCAAAGCACTTATTTAAGTTGTAATTATGTGTGTTTTGTTTTATGTCTGTCTGCCTTCCCAGAATGCACAGTCGAGGAGAATAGAGATCCTGTCTCTTTTATTTATACCACATCCACAGTATTATTAGTGCCTGCACCTAGTAGGTATGCAGTATGTACCTATTGAATAAATGAATTGACTTCTGTCTTTTAGATCATCTATTCATTTTATCATTGATGATAAACGTAATACCTTACATTCATATAGTCTTTTATACTTCTCAAAGAGGATTTTCTGCATAGCTCCTCTGAGCCTCACAAAACCCTATAAGGAAGATTGTGAATATTATCAGATAAAGATTTTGAGACACAGAAAAGCCAGATGATTTGGCAAAGCTCATAGTACCAGAGGCAGAAATACAGCTAGAACAGTCTCCTGGCCTCTAATCAGGAGTTCTTTCCAGAACACTGCTTGGTCTCACATTCTTTTGGGTTCTTTCTATCCTTATTTATAGGGTAAAATGTGTGCAAAGTATAATCTCCCTTTTGCAATATGTTTTCAGTTTTTCAGATTGGAATCATGTTGGCTTTTTATGCCCTTAATAAATATCAGTGAGCACAAAGAAAGTCCTGTGAGGGCTTATAATCATTTTGCTCCCATTAATTCCCACACTGAGCAGTTTCCCCATTTCCATTCCTGGCCTTGTGAGGCTCTTTGCCATCCCTGTTAAAATCTAAAGTTGCTTGAACCTTCTTATTGCAAAATTGCATCTTAAACATTCTAATATCTTCTTTAAAAAGCCAGTAAAGACTACGCCAAAAAATCAGCCATCAATCGAGAAGCCCTGCAGTCTTTTGTGTGCTGTTGTCCCTAAGTAGGAGTGAATATGCTGAGCTCTGCATTCCCCCACTAGCTCCTCTGTGATCAGTGTGGACATTCCCAGCACAACTGGGCCGAGGCTGGAAACACCATCTGAATGTTTGACCTCACAAAGTTGAGTGGCTGATCCAGGTTTAACCTTGACCTCATCAGCACCACCTTCTCAGCACCACTTTGGCTCAGAAGCCCAGTTATTTATTCCAAGGGATGATTTAATGCAGTGCTAGTGTCTCTTCAGGACTTTTGAACTCATTTATTTATCCAGTCATTTATAAAAGATGAAGAGGAGAACAAGGTAGGCCAGAGTGGCTTTGTACTATTAAAGACTGTTTGATTTCTAAGTACATGTTCTTTGCCACCTTTCTGCCATTCCACATTCTAGAGGCCATGAGTAAGTCAGCACAGGGATCTTAACATGATAACATTGGTTTTAGGAGGTCTCGTGCATAATGGACCAGACTTAGAGCACAATGCTGTAAGGTAGTGATTTAGGTGAGCAGCAGATTCTGGCTTTAGGATTTTGTTATCAGATGCTTTTTAAACAACTTGTGGCCCAGGATGCCTGCACCCTTGGGATGCATTGTAGCCTTAGAACTCTGGGAATTCTGAATAAAATCCCTGAATCAATCATAAGGATGCATATCTGGTGCTTAGTGCAAACCAAGGGGCAGAATATTTGCAGGCAGTGTATCCTTGAAAAAAAAATCTAAGTCATTTTCCTGCCACGCTTCAAGCTTACTTTTCCATCCTTCCCAATGGTAGTGCTAACTACATTTGTAGACCATTTATGTGGCCAACACTGTGCTAAGCTGTTAGCTTCATTCTGTATGAGACAGGCATTCTTAGCCCAACTTTACAATTGGGAAAACTGAGACTCAATGAGATTAAGTAAATTCTTTACAGTCATTATGCTAGTCCATGAAGTAACTGAGATTTGCAACTAAATCTATCTGATTCCGCAGTCTTTGCTTTTAACCAGAGGTTAGCAAACTACTTCTGTAAAGGGAAGAGAGTGGGTATCTTAATCTTTGTGGGCAACATATGGTCTCTGTAACATATTCTTCTTTCTGTCACAATCCTCTAGGATGTAAAAAACATTTTAAATTTACAAACCTTACAAGAACAACTCATGGGTTAAATTGGACGTGGATTTGGTCTGTGAACCATAGTTTGCTGACCCCCGCTTTTTAACCGGTATGCACCCTGCTTCTCAGGATGTGAAAAATTAGTGCAATTGCAATGGAAAATAGCAAGAAAATGGTAAGGGCCTAGAAGAGGCAGCAGGATTACATCAGGTGCTATCCCTGCTCTGGAGGGATGAAACTGGGGATCATTGAACCACCTGGCATTTGTTAAAGATTTCTGCTTTCCCTCTGAGATTCTTTCAGGAACCTCACACCTCCAGCAGCCCAGAGAACCATGGGCTGCATGGAAATGCCTCCTGAAGGGAGTAGAAAACCTGCAGGATAGAAATCATCACATCTGTCTGGTTTTTCTCAACCTTTCTTTTCTGCACTTTCTTGGTTCTAATCAAAGCACTATCAGGAACTCCAGAGTTGGCACCTTTTCATTTTTATGTTTTCATTTAATTACTTTTCAGCTGCTAAGTGTTTGACTGTTCAAGGGACTCTAGTGGTAAATATTTGTCTCCAGCCTGGCAGAAGCTGTGGTTTCCTTTGATGAGCTCACACGGTGTGGCTTTTAAGATGCTGCTGACCAGGACAGCTGACTGTCTTCAGTGGGTGCAGTCCCCAGCTGTGGGCTGAACCCCTTCCAGAAAGTGCTGCTGGGCCAAGAGGCTTCCTCCAACTTCCCGCTGCTCCCATCTAACCAACACCTCAGTCTCCTCTCCACATGCTTCCGTGCCCTCTTCCTTTCCCTCGCAGACACTTTCTTCTGCCTGGCAAAAGGAATCTTGTTTCCATGGAAGCCTCATTAAATCTGCGTCTTGCTCAGTTTGGGTTTGATCACGGCTGCCAGAAATATTTTTAGCCCATGCAGTTGCGTAATGAGATAGAGATTGGGGGTAGGGACAGGGGACTGTGCGGGCAGAGGGGCTATTTTTTTTAGGTGAAAGAGGAGGAAAACCTCTAAAGAAAAGGGTTTTATGGAATTGGAGGAAGGATGGAGCACCTCTTTTGGGTGCATGGGGCTGGTGTTCCCTGGTTAGCTCTTCCCACTGGAAGCCCATGGGCACTTGCCATAACACCTGTCCTGGTCACATGTCAGGGGAACCTCTGATCTCCCTTTCCATGAGCTCAGTTGGCCCAGCCAGGGTGTCACTTACGCTAGGGAGTGTGATTGATGTTGCTGCTCACAGATTTCCCCTCCCACAGACCTGATGGGGCAGCCAGGATAGTAGCAGAGAAGAAGACAGAGCAGTAGCAGGAAAGAGAGGACAATGCTAACACATTGGAAGTTTATGTTCAAAGACGGGATCTGGGGGGTCAGAGATGGCACATCTACCATGTGATTGGTGCTGGAATCTGATGCCAAGTGCACCTTTGGCCACTGAGGTTCTGAGAACTCCTGCTTGTGCTTTTCAGCCAGACTATGCCCTCACCTGCCCCTGTACTTTAAAAAGCTCTTTAGGCTGGAGTAGTTGTTTGCGTTGGATTGTTGGAGTGTGTGTGTGCGTGTTTGTGTGTTCTTGTATTACAAGACAAAGAGGTTTAAAAAAAAAACATAAGCAGATGTCACAGCTAATGTTTATTGAACCTTTACTGTGCCACATGGTGTTTTAGGCATTCTATATGTGTTAACTCATTTTCCCTAATTCTATGGACTAGACACTTAAACGGTCACCATTGTACAAACAAGGAAACTGAGGCACAGAGAAGTTGGGAAACTCATTTGCGGTCCTCCAGCTAATTAGTGGTGGAGCCAGGTTTTGTACCCAGACAACCGGATTTGAGAATCTGCAGTCCTAGATCGGTAACTTATTGTTGGCCTGTCATACATTTTAAATGACGTTCTGTGCACAGAACCATTTATAGTAACTTTGTATTGTTGAGCTGAAAGTAGTCTGCAGATGTGCTGCTGGGATTTCATTCATCTTCAAAGAGGTGGCTTTTTTTTTTAAAGAAAAAAGCTTTTCTGAGGGTGGTATCTAAATTCATAAAAATCCTTACGATCAAGATTTTCACAAGTTTCATTCTGACTCTCTTGCATTGCCATTCTTCCCATATTCCCAGTTAGTTTGTATTGATTGCCATGTCTCCCTTGGCCCATGGTCCCCGCAACATTTCTTGCAGAACTGTGTCCTGCCTCACACTGTCAGGCAGCAGGAGCCTTTCCAGCCGCCAGCCCACAGTCCGGCAGCTCCTTCCTCAGGACATTTAATTCCCCACATTTCTATGCAGTTACCTCACAGAAGGACAGCTACGAGGGCCCCACTTGGCTTGGTAGGCTGGTCCCCTTCTTTACTCACAAGACTCTGTTTATCTTTGATTATCTGCTTGTTGACCTGCCCCTCTTCAAGGCCTCGGTTTTCTCTGAAGTTTCCAGCTTCCCTCCTCATCCCGCAAAAGACCAAAGTGGAAAAGATGAAACCAGAATCCACTGGAAGCCCCACCTGCCACAGCCTCTCCTCTAAATGCATTCTCTGTTCTGTTGAGGACATGAGAATGAAGAGGGGCATGAATTGAGGATTTGTTTGTTATTCTTTACAATATCCATGTGAGCTGAGTACTGTAAATACCCCCATTTGATGCATGAGTAAACTGAGGTGTGGAGTGATAGAGGAATTTGCTCAAGGTCACATAACTAGTAAGTGGGTGGAGCTGTGATGTGAAACTGGGCAGTCTGATTCTCGGACCTGTGCTCTTAATTACCAATCTATATTGCCTCTGACTTGAAAACATCCAGGGAAAAGGTTGAGATAGATCAGCTGAAATCTTCTTGCACAGTAAAGCAGAGGACACCTGTCCTAGAGTTACATTCATCTTGTTCATTGTCAACGATTTGTGTTCGGTGACACCCTTTTCAGTCCAAGGACTTACCTGGGTGCTGTGACAATTGGACATGACTAGGAACAAACAGTGACCATGTAGCCCATCCAAAGGCAGGGTAGGAAGTGCATGCTTGTCACTCCGTTTTGGTTATAAGAAGCAGGAACCCAGTAAAGGCACCTTTTATATATCTATAAAGTTGAATGTATAAGATATATGGGAGTCAGGCATGGTGGCTGATACATGATACATATATTATGTAATCCCAACATTTTGGGAGCCCAAAGCAGGTGGATCACCTGAGGTCACAAGTTCAAGACCAGCCTGACCAACGTGGTGAAACCCCGTCTCTACTAAAAATACAAAAATTAGCTGGGCATGGTGGCACACACCTGTAGTCCCAGCTACTTGGGAGGCTGAGGCAGGAGAACTGCTTGAACCCGGGAAGTGGAAGTTGCAGTGAGCAGAGATCACGCCACTGCACTCTAGCCTGGGTGACAGAGTAAGATTCCACCTCAAAGAAAAGAAAAGAAGATAAATGGGTATTTGTAGAACTCACAGAAGGGCAAACAGGCCTTAACAGGTGCTGAAAACAAGAACTGGGAAGTTGCCGGTAACTTCCTGTCTTTTTCCCTGGAACCAAATGGTTTCTTACTTGCTTCTTTCTGCACCTCTGTCTCATTTCCCTCTCTCTTCAGACGATTTTTCATTGCTGCATCATACACATAGAAAAATCAGGATCCACCCTCCCAAGTTTACATATCGTTGTTTCAGGCAACCATAGTATCCTTAAAACTTCACATTCCAGGGAGAAAGCTTGGGTCAAGGATTTAGCCAAAGGGCAGGGAAATGGAGTAAAGATGCCACTGCCAGGCCTATGGGCAGCAAGGAGGACGGGAAGGAAGCTGCTGTCGTGGTCCAAGTGACAATTCAAAAGCTCAAAGCATAAGTAAGTTGTGTGCTTTTCACAGATGGAGAAACTGAGGCACAGAAGTAACCTGGCTGGGGTCCAGATCTCTGGCCTTTGTGTCAATGCTAGGTCACTGGATGTGGTGTCTGATTTCTACAGGAATGTGGTTTCTCTACTTTGTCTCAGAGCCCACTCAGAGCACTGGCTGGCCGGGGGGCCGTGGGGCCCTCTTAGAATAGTCTCAGGTCAACAGCCCCAGGACAGAAGCAACCAAAGTGAAGTTATGGAAGAAAACTCTTTGCTAATCTGTCAATGGGTAGAGCCAACACTTAGAACACCTGGATTCGAATACTCATCTCCAAAACCTGTGTTCTTTCTACCATGTGACAAGCCCTCATAAACCTCACAACGTCTCTATGAGGTGAGCACTTGCAGATCCATACTTCAGATAAGCAAATGGAGGCTCAGAGGGTAAGAACCTAATTCAAGGTTATGCACCTGAGTCAGGATATGGACACAGCTTTGTGTCTGATTCCTAAGTGCCTGTGCTTTAGCCACTTGCAATACTGCTGCTCTCTGCTTCATTTTCTCATCTGTCAGATGGGAACGATGATACCCATTTCACATGGATACTGTATGGGGAAAAACAGATAAAAGAAGAGAAAGTGCTTTGAAAACATAAGCAGCCCCAGCAGATGGGAATTATTTTTGCTGCTGACACACATCCTCAGCCCCGAGGGCTCTGCTGAGCCGTACCCAGCCCAGAGCTCTGGAGGCACCTCCTCCCCACCAACAGCAGGGGGGACATTCTGTCTTCATCCTGAGCAGGCTGACAAACTGAACCCCACTCCTCCCTCAATGTCCCCAGGCTGGGAAGGAGTATAGCTCATGCTGTGTTCTCTCTTGTTGCTGAGAGAATGCAGAACCCAGAATTTGGGTCTCAGCAGGTTGGGGAGATAAGGAAATGTATTTCTTCCTCCAAGACTTCTTTTTGAAATATTTTCATTTGTGGAATCAGATTGTGCATGCAAGTTTCTTCCAGAAATGTAAGACATTGTAATGATGGGAACTGTTGGTTTTATAATTGAAGGATGGGAAAGGAAACTGATATTTATGGAGCACCTGTTATATACCAGGCAGCTACCCAAAAATCAGCCATTGTTGCAGTGTTATGCAAGCTTTATTATCCACATTTCATAGGCTGAGAGTCTGACTCAGCAATGTTGTGTTCTATGTGCTAGTTCCCACAGGTAGGTGGCTGTAGCACTGAGATTTGAATCCATCTCCAAAGCCTCTATCTTTCTACCACTGCCTCCCATTGGAGGGGAGGCCATGGACTGGGTGTCAGAGATGTCCTTTCCAGTCTAGCAGACTAGGAAGCTGCTGGAAGCTACTTATGCAAAGGTCAGCAAGGAAGGAAACAGAGTCAGAACTAGATGGGGCTCCCCTGGCCACTTTCCCATGCTGGCCCACACCGTCCGGCTAGGAGTCAACATTGGGTCTTATGCAGAGTTACCTGTATTCAACAGAAACATCCTGGACACTGCACAAACTAGTGGGAGCCTGTGAGGGAACAGCCTGTCAGGTTTCATTGAGGTTCAGCCCAACTCATGAGCTAGGGCAGGTACCAGAGGGTGTGTTCC
The DNA here is from genome assembly GCF_037993035.2 of Macaca fascicularis. Classification (NCBI taxonomy): domain Eukaryota; kingdom Metazoa; phylum Chordata; class Mammalia; order Primates; family Cercopithecidae; genus Macaca; species Macaca fascicularis. The sequence goes on along the minus strand of NC_088381.1, from coordinate 138,006,536 downwards.
ACCCACATGGGGCAGGTAGGCGGGGGACTCAGGCTCCATTTTCATAACCAAAGGCTGAGCAGAGAGGCTTTCTGAGCAGTGGCAGAATGGGAAGTGTCCAGAAGCTTTGTTTGACAATTGAGTTAAGAGGACAGAAAAGACAGAAAGCAGATGTCAGAGTTGGGAAGGCTCACCCCAGCTCCTTGACAAAGGTGCATGAGGCCAGTTCTTGAAGCAGTGACCCCTTCTTGGGCCATGTGTTCATCAAAGCCGGCCCATCAGCCCTGCAGTGCCCTCTGTGTTTAGAAAAGGGCCAGACATGATTCTCCGAGAAAGGATTTGAAAACAACAAAGCGTTGCCGTATATGTTATCTCATCCCCTCAATAGTCCTGTGAGGTATGTGAGACAGGTGTTACTCTCTCCACTTGGCAAATGGGGGAAAAAAGGGCCCAGAGAAGTGAAGCTGCCTTCCCAGGACCACACAGCTGGTAAACAGTGTCCATTGCAGCTGTTCTGTCTCCCATACCCAATACCCTGTGCACCACGCAAACAGAAAGACAACTGGGCAACCAAGTCATCTAACGAGTATGCATGCTATGGTCTCCCTCATTTTGTCTTTCAGGGCTACACCCTAGGAGAGCTAATCATTCTCTGTTAGATAAGAAATAGCCAACACTTCTGCAGCATGGAGGACAAATACCAACAGAATAAACTCAGACCCAAAGAGATGCTCAAAATGTCTGGAGTTAGTACTTCACTATACAGCTCTAAGGTGTAAGCCTTGTACACCTGTCGCAGTATGACATGTGCTTACTCCCACCTCAATTCCTGATTCCACATTACAACAAATACAACTTCAGGCTTTGAACTAACAATGCCAATGTTTCTGAAGCCCATATTAAATGCCAAAACCTGAGTCAGCTACTGAAGGTAGAGACATGAATAAGATGGTCCGTATTATTTCAGAGGATTCTTTGGTTGCAAAGGGCAGAAACCCAGCTTGAATTCACTTTGGAGAAATTGGGATTTTTTTGGCTTGCATAAGCAAAGCATGAGAAAGAAAGTCCCAGGAATGATGAAAACCAGGAATTTAAATGTCTCCAGAATTCTTTATTTTTTCTTTTAGGCCGTCTTTTTTCTCTCAAACTGGTTCCCTCCACTGAGCTGGAGACATAACTGCAGGCAGCCCTCAGGCCCACATCTTCAATTTAAATGTTGGAAATGGATTGTCAGAGAACTTTTAGGCCATTCATTCTGTGGGAGAGATAGTCTTTGTAAAAAAGATAGCCACTCCCATGTGAGCAACGTGGTTAGGGTTAGAGGCATGAATGTACCCCAAACCAGGGGTGTGGGAAGCAGGTTGACACTCTAGGTGATAATACTCAGACCTTAAGGAGCTTTTGGTCTAGAGGGAGGTGTGGACATGGACAAGTAATCAACACTACAAAGCAAAGCTGCCAGCTCTGCAACACAAGAGCCCCGAGAGGCACGACAGGGGCAGGGTGGGGACCCATGTGGGTCTGGATTGAAGTGAGGAGGGGCATCAGGAAAGCATTCCAGGAGAGCTGAGGGAAACTTGAGCACACCCTCAAAGAATGACTGGAAGTCATGAGGTGTACAAGGGAGGAAGTGCACCCCAGACAGAAACAATCACATAAGCAAAAATGCAGAAGATTATGAGCACCTGGGAAGGGCAAGTAGCTCAGTAGTGTTGGAGGCCAAGGGATACGAAGGAAGGTGATAAAGTCCTGATGTTAAGGACAGAAAAATCAAAGTCCTTTGAAAATCATGTGGCGTTAGGATCTCAAGAACCCTACAAGGATTTCTTTAGAATAGAATCAAAGAAAAACAAAGTATACAGTCTGTGAGGGTTGGATAGGAAGTAACATGGTGAGAAATGTTGGCTTGAGAACTGTATATCCACAGCACAATGGTGTTTTAGAGGATTTGGGGGAAGGGAGAGAAAAATCTCAAATTGTCTCAGTAACTAATGAGCTTTCATGTATATTTAAAATTGTAATAAATGCAATCGTGAGGATGATGGTGAGGTCAGCAAAATAGTCCAGTTTGTAATTTGTGGTTATCAGGCTGGCATATCCTGCAGGTCACACTTCTAAACATGACTTCGAAAAATCAAAGATCAGCTAAGTTTGAAGTAAGTATTGAAGGAGGGAGATTACGTTGCCTCAAGTTAAAATAGAACATAAGAGATGGTGATTCAAATGATCAAAAGCACCAAGCTTCCCTGTTAGGATTCAAGGGAAGGGTGCGTGGCTCTGAAACCAGATATCTGCAAAGCAATGTGAAATGAGATCAATAGTAGACGTCGAAATATTGAAACTGATATAGGATATTCAAGTACCAGCTTCAAGAAAATGAAATGAGACCTAATAAAAGAGAGTAGGAGTCAAGGGAGTATAAGATATTAAAGAAAGTGAAGAGCCAGGGTTTGTAGGAAGGAAGGGAGAAGAGGCAAAGTGAGCAGCTCTTTTACCTCAGGAGCTTCCTCCTCCCCCATCCTCCCTCCTGCTAAAAACCGAGTTTGTTTTAGCTGAAATGATTGTAAGACAAATTTTTGTTATAAAAAAAAAAGGAGCTATTTTGTGTTGACTTCCGTTATAAAATCAGAGCTCTGCTGCCATAAAATTAAATCGCATGATAGAATGAGTAGAATACATGATGTCCTGCAGAAAGGAAGATGGCAGCCCACTCAATGCCGTGCTGGGCTTGACTATACACAAGCCGCGCATCTCCTGCTGTGAGTTGTAGCTGCTGCCCAGCAGTGCAAGTTTTCATTGCAGCTGTTTTCTTCACATTCTGAGGTTTATGAAATTCCTTATCCATCAACAATTGATCTTTAGCTCTTAGTCCAGGGGTTGTCAACTGGCATTCCATGGACCTTTAGAGGATTAATGGATAGGTTTTCAAAGATCTTTGAACTCCCTGAAACTATACACAAAACATTGTGTGAGAGTATGTGCATTTTTCTGGTAAGAAGCACCTGAATCATCGAAGCAGTTTGTGATCCCCCAAAAGGCTAAGAACTACTTCCTAGAGCAAAGGGAGGTTTTGCTGTACTTAGAGATTTACACATTTGACCAGGGCTGCTCACACAAGTGGGATGCAGTTTCACATTTCATGGCAGGTCTGCTTCCAGCTACATAAATTCATCAAGGAAATATTGTAACACTTCTATAAGAATCAGGAATTCCATATATTTAATTTATTTGGAATAAGAACCACTATATACAAGTTTTTCCAAAAGACCAAAAGTTCTTCCTGTGGCAGGAAGGAATATGATTAAATTCATGAAGCTTTGTGTTTATATTTCAACTCTGAAAGATAATTGTGACTTTACTAAATCAAACCTATATACCACGATTAGGAAAATGTGGACTGATTTGGGATCCTAGAGGTAAAATGTGACCCCTGTGAAGTACCAATGCACCGTTCTTTTATCTGTTAAAGGGCACTGAGTTTCTGAAATTAATTAGTAGGCAGGAGGACATGCACATATGATGTGATAGTTTAAGTACTAATAATTATTCACTTGGAAGGGAAGAGAAGAAAATTCAGAATACAGTATTCCTTAATGGGAAATCAACTTAGAGGAGGTTGGAGGGAGAGCAAGCAAGAATATTTCTGGTAAAACATGTATAAATCTATGGTCAGCCAATGTGTTGATCAAAGAAATTATCTTTTGGGGAAAATAGTAGAAGGCAATTGAAAAACAAGCATCAGGCTGCATAAAAACAGCAAACAAAAGTCACAATGGCTTGATTGTGTGATGAGGAAATTAACAGCTGCAGTTAGGAAAGTATGTTCAAAAAAGAGACAGAAAGGGTAGTTATAAGAGAAAAACATCCCTGCAGATCTTCAAAATCAGAAACAATGAAAATAATTATTTCAAAAATTAAGAAAAAACTCTCTCATTTATACCTGAATTACCTGTATAATTGGTAAAATTTCCTATGTATACAAATCTTGGTCCTCTGATCCTCTCTCTATAAATAAATAGAAGTGTATAAATCAATAGTCAGCCAATGTGTTGATCAAAGAAATTATCTTTTGGGGGAAATCAGTAGAAGCCAATTAATAAACAAGCATCATATTGCATGAAAACAGCAAATGGAAGTCACAATGGCTCAATGGTGTGATGAAGCCACACAATCTGTATTAAACACATCATCTCCACAGATGGATAAAAATACATCTTCTTTGTGTCTAAGTCTCAAATCTGTGTTTCCTGGCTCTGTTCCCTCATATCTACTCATTCTCCAAGTCAGCATGCCCAACTTGAAAGTGTCATTTTCAAACCCTGCTTCTTCTCTTCTGGAAGTTCCTCCTCTGCCCATTGCTCCACAATCCCCACCTCTTTCACCAATAGCAAACCTTAAATTTATCTTTCACTTCATCTTACTTATATTCAAAGTGTTTCTCGCTTGCATCTCTTTTCATTCATTTCATAAGCATTTATGAGCTCCTGTTATGGTTTGGAAACTGTTCTTCATGCTGGAGGTGGTCTTATAAACAAGTAATTTCAATTGAGTATTTAGTATATTAAGTGCCATCCCAAAGGCAAACACCAGCTGTGGAAGGCTCCCCAAACCAGTCTAAGGAGGTTGGGAAAAGCATCTCAGAGAAGATGGTGTCTGAGATCCGGAGATGTGTGGAACTGGGCAAGGAAGAGAACAAGTAACAGCAGTCTAGAAAAAAAGGCCTCTTTCAGCATGCTAAGAAGGGTGGAGGACAGAGGAGTGCCATTCAAAATTTGGAGGGAAGGAAATGCATAGCAAGGTTTGCCACTTGAACAGATTACTTCAGCTGTGTTGGGTGAATGAAGTTGAATGGGTACAAATCAGGTCAGGAAAAGGAGTTAGGAGACTGTTACTAGAATCCAGGCCAGAGGTGATGATGGCCAATATATGAGAGTTTTAGCAGGGAATGAAAAAAAGAAAATGTATGCATGAGGTAGAAGTAGGTAAAAACAACAGGATCTGGTGCCCGATTGGAAATGGGGGTGGTCTGGAGAGGAAGCCAGAATGCAGTCAAAAATGGATAGTGGTACCATCCACTGACATGGGGGTTAAAGGAGGAGAAGAAGCTTTGGTAAAGAAAATAAGAAGTTCAGCTATGGAATGTTTGAATTTGATTTCTCTGATGAGGAGTACTTCTAGGTGATGGTAATGCTCAGGGTATAGACTTGAGAGTGGATGGGTAAAGGTTGAGGCTATTAAAAGGGAAAAGGTCAAGGGACTGAGGGCCAAGGATTTCTAATAAGTTATCTTGGGCCACTAAAGTGAGCCAGGATGCTGGCAGGAAGCCTATGAGCCAGGTACTAAAGTCTTCAATGTTGAGCCCAGTGACTCAGGTGTCAGAAGCAGCAGGAGAAAGGTTGATAGCCTAATGGGGAAGGAGCCATTACCTGAGAGTAGCAGAGAGAGTTATCCTAGCTGACACAGCTCTCAGGGATTTGCTTCTAAAGCAATCCTTAGGAAAGAAAACACAGTATCCACAGGAGACTGGTGGGCACTGGCTTCCCCAGAAAACCTACCTAGATGAATTCTATTCTCAAGGGACTCCTATTTAGAAAAGGGGCTTTGTTAGTTCTCAGAGCATCACCAAACAGATGTATATCTCATTACTTGCTCCCACAACCCTTCTGCTCTGGCCACCTGGGCCTACCCATTGTCTGCTAAATGCACTTCATATTTTCTTGTTTCAGTGCCGCAGTGTTCATAATCTTCTTTTCCCAATCTCTGCACCTCACTTACCGAATCTTACGTATTCTCAATGACCTGCTCCATCCAATGACCAGCCCTTTGAAGAACCCTTTAATACCTACCAAGTGAACATTCTCTCCATTTATTACACACTTCCTGTAGCACCTGTTCTATAACTATGAAATATTACCTATTATGCACATATATTGCAGTCTCTTGGTGGACAGAGAATCCGATTTATACCTTGTCAATTTGTAGCACATTTTCTTGCATATGTAGATGCACCATGAATATTTAGAGAACTTGTTAGTTAATTTCCTATTTAACATGGGCTGCAAAGTTCTGATCCATGCACATCTTTTATAAAGTAGAAATGATGGATGATACATGGAGCTCAAATTCCATGAAGCAGAAACATGAGAGATGGAGCTGAATTTGTTTGCCTGTATAGCTCTTACAGCAATTGCTTCCAATTTGTTTGATTTACCTAAGAGCTAAAATTGTGAATGACAGCTCAAATGATTTTTCTGTACATTCAGAAAATGAATTTGAATATTTGATGGAGAGTAACTGCTTAAGACAGGAAAAAGGGGACACTATCGCTTTTAACTTTTTTTTATAGCAGAGCATTAAGAAAGAAAAAGTGCAGATAAATGAGATCAAATGGCAAATGTCTGAACCTGCTGGACACAAGTCCCGGTAGCTATTGATAGATAGTGTTTATATGGCTTCTGGGCCATCAATAAATAGATAAGGTATGTCAGCGGCCAATGTTCCAGGAAGTTTGAGGAGATAAACAGAAGTTGCCCAGCAGCCTAAGCGCTTCCTTAGGAGGGCAGTGCTCCTTCAGAGCGCCATCTGCCTGTTTCTGCCTGTTCTTATTCTTCACATTAAATGCTTTTTCTTTTCTTGCTTTTATGATGGTTATCCTAAAGATACGCTAGCCTGGACTTTGACAAGGACATCTGGAGATAAGAATGATTCAGAATTATTTTTCCCTTTGGGCAATTGTAGCAATTTTAAAACTATGTTAGATGGCTAGAGATTCTTGAGAATATTTCTTTTCTTGGATAATCATAAGGCTTTGGATAGTGGTACCTATGAAAGTTGACATCAGCAGCAGCCTGCCTCCAGTTGATCAGGGCCTTTGGAACTTCACAGGACTCCTCTGCTGAAAGCCCCATCGGTTTCCCTCCAGCACACCTAACTCAGCATTGACTCTGGGTAGTAGAGGGTGGTTTATGGAATCTGATTCATCTCAGCAAGAGGTGGATGCAAACACATTCCTAGAGCAGAGGGCTTGGCATGTCTGGTCTTAGGCAGAGGGAACTAGAGGGAACCTATTGTTCTTGAGATTCCAGCAAAAATAGCCCATGACAAAAGAAGAAGATATTCAGGTCAAATGAGGGCTTTGGTGCTATAACATTGTCTTAGGAAAAAAGAAAGAAATTGGCCGGGTGCGGTGGCTCATGCCTATAATCCCAGCACTTTGGGAGGCTGAGGGGGGGCAGATCACTTGAGGTCAGGAGTTCAAGACCAGCCTGGCCAACATGGCTAAACCCCGTCTCTACCAAAAAATATAAAAAATTAGCCGAGTGTGGTGGCGGGCTCCTGTAATCCCAGCTACTCGGGAGGCTGAGGCAGGAAAATTGCTTGAACCTGTGAGGTGAAGGTTACAGTGAGCCGAGATCATGCCATTGCACTCCAGCCTGGGCAACAGAGTGAGACTCCATCTCAAAAAAAAAAAGAAAAAGAAAGAAAGAAAGAAGAAAAAAAGAAAAAAAAGAAAAAAATGTTTTTTAAACAAAGGAAGGCTTTGGGCTTGGAGTCCAACTAAGCTAGGCTGGAATCCTGGTTTTATCTTGCTTCTCTGTGCAACTTTGGATTTTACTGAATCTCTCTTATTCTCAGTCCCTCCTCTGTAAAATGAGGATAATGCTAGTACCTGCCTCATCAAGTTGAATGAGACCTAAATGAGATGTGTTGAAAACACTTAGCATAGTATCTGGCACATAAGGAACACTTAATAAATGCTGGCTCTAAAGAAGCCAGAGAGAGACTCAGAGGTGACGAGAGAAGCCACAATCCCCTCCATTTCATTGAAAAGCAATTTTTATTATCTCATTTTAAAGGCAGTATAGTATAGTGGCTAAGGACATGGACTGTGGAGCTAGCCCTCCTCAGTTCACATTCTGTCTCTGTCATTTATTAGCTGTCACTTAACCTCCTTGTGCCTCAGTTTTTATCATTTTTGAGAGAGGAGTAATAATAGTTCCTACTCTGGTGTGTTGTGGAGATTTGATGAGTTAATACATATAAACCACACATAGTAGTACCTGGAGCATATTAAATGACATGTAAGTATTAGCTGTTATTTTATTAAACAACGTGTGGCATAGGACATATTGGAACATTGAAGTCTTTGAGGCTCTTCCCAGTTTCATATATCAGAGACTACAGTATAAATATCTGCTTACATGTCTGCTTTCTCCATTGGACTGTGAAATCTTGAAACTGTTTTATTCATTTCTACATAGTGTTGGCATCTTATTATGATACCTGACATTTATTAGGTGCCAAACGGGACTGGGCATGTTGTAGGGATTCAGTCAATGTGGGTCATTGCAGGTGGGGAGGTGGGTCAGGTTAAAGGTAAGAGAAGGGCCTTGGGGCATCACATTAAGTAGTTACCAGATTGAACTGCAAACATTGCTATCCAGGAGAAATCAGGTCAATATTTCACCTTCATGGCAATACCAGTACAGTCCAAGGAGAATGCATAGAAGGAAAGAAATCATAATCTGATTGTATGTATTTTATCAGTAGTAAATAATTATTATTATTACTATTGCTATACAGTTTTGTGTGTTGGTGTGTTTTGTTTTATTGTGCATGAAAAATGGGGTGCTAATCTATTCCCCTTCCCAACACCAGTGCTCAGAAGAAATTTCCACAGATAGAGAATCTGTAGGTTATGAATTTGGCCTTGATGGATTCTGGGTCACTATTTCTCAATATTTGTCCATCTCATGTGAAGCTCTTAAGGTAAAGAACAATGTCTTACTCATCTTTTTAACTTATTTGCCCCTTAATGCCTATCACATACTTTGCCCGTGGAAACTCAATAGCCATTTGTAACTGGAATTTAATTTCTGAGGTCCAGAAAAACCTTTTTCCATCCCTCCCCTACTACACAGTTTGTCTAACCATGTCTTCCCTCCCATCATCCACCTTATAAACATTATTCCTCAAGCATCTTCTTCTTTCATCACATTATTGACACCTCCACTGCTCCATGGTCCAAAATACCATTTGGGAAACAGAATTCTAGGAATCTGGAGACCTAGAGCTCTTCAGATCCTGAAATCCAGTTTTCTGAGCTGAGACAGTTTCTTAATTTCTCACCCCAACTCCATTTCTCGTCTTTCTCAATGGATATTTTCCAAGTCCCCATTAGGCATATAACAATTCCAGAAAACATTCAATTTTCCCCTCTCTTAATGCCATGCTCCAAAACACCACATTCCCTCTAGACATTGAGAATTGGAGAGAGATGGAAAAGTACTTTGAAAATGTGTGCGTGTGAGAAAAATGCTAAGTGTTCTGTCTGATCGCTTCAATGACACGTTTGCTGCTTTAGAAACTTGACTAGACAGAGTGTGAGGAAAAAAATGAAAAGAAAGAAATGTGTTCAGCTTGGCTGAATAATGACCAGCAGGGTGAAAAGATAAGATAACCACCCACTCACAGGATTTATATCCTCAAGCCCTAGAAGGTTGACAACAACAGACATTGAAACTACTCTTAATGGAGGGTGTGCTTAAGAAGCAACATTTATAGCCGCTTTTAGGAAAGCTAATAGGAAAGTTGGTGAAATAGAGAAGATGTCTAAGCATGTGAGATACCACCTCCATCTTGGAAAATAACCAAGGTGATATGATGTTATGCAGGACCCCTTCATTAAAACAGATTTAGTGATTAATGTCAGGAGCATTGTCAAGAATCACAATAGCAATGAGTTTATATTGAGCAATTTCTGCTGAGTAATTTGCAGGAGGACATCTCACTTAATTATCCCATCATCCTTTTACAGATGAGAATATAGAGGCTTAAAAAGGTGCTTTTCCCAATGTTATTCAGCTATAAGTGGTCAGTCATGGCTCAAACATAGGTTAACCTGACTACAAGATCTTCACTCTTAACTTCTCTCCTGTGTTGTAATACCCTTGATCCATGGAAATGGACCATCTTCAGATACTGCTTCTGTTGCCTCCAGAATGTCCAGGTATGAATTGGGTAATGCTCAAAGACAGAGAGGAATAGAGTATTAAAAAGATCCCTGACCTCATTTTCTGAAGACATGAGCCTAAGCTGAGCTGTACCATTTACCATCTATGTGAACTTGGGCAGATTTTTGGATACCACTAGGTCTCAATTCCTATAACTCTCAAGTGGAAGGGAGCATAACTGCATAGACTTCACTGGGCTGTTAAGAGAATAAAACAAAATAACTGTAAACAGAAGTGCCTAGTGCACATGCAAAGGATTATTGGGATTCTCTACCCTTCAGGGATTAGAAGTTGGTAGTAGGCAACAAGTTATAGGAAATACGGTCAATTGTCTGCTAACCAGTGCTAGAGTTAATTTTGTCTCTGGAAAAAAGGACTCTCCTCTCTTTCTCTTCTTCTTCCAAAACTTAAGACATTTGCAGCTGAATCCCCAACAGGATTTTGTTTTCCTTTGGGAGAGAGGAAATAGGCCAATATACCCCCAAAACTAACCCCATAATTTCATTTCAGCAATAAAGTGAGGTCCTTAATAACTGGCCTGCCCAACCTATAGGGTGGTTGGGAAACCCTTGAGTGGTCATGCATGGGGAAGCGTTTCGTCCACTGTAAAGAGCTCTCCAGAGACGATAAATCTCATCAGAAGGCTTCATGCTTGAGGCATGGATTCTTGGAAAAACAATGACTCTACATATCTTGTCAGAATCTAAAGGAGATGCTGGGGAGAGGAGCTAGGTCAGTCTCCAAAATGGAACAGTAGAAACTAATCATGTGGAACCTAAACTTGTGAAGGTTTTTAAAACCAGAATTGGTCACCTTCCTTTGGACCATGAGCTCGGATTGTGAGTTGTGACTAGGTCATGTCTACTTCCTGCCCCTGTTTCCCTCCTGTCCCTACCTGTCCTTCCTTGACCCCAGGACAAAGTGCTGGGATATGAAAGTTAATTATGACCCGAGGGAATTGGTACAGATGGGGAAGAAAGAAATGTATTCAAGAGCATTTCCATCAATATTGAAATTACACAGAAGGCTGGTGAATTTGGGCTACCCATTCTCACCTCCCTCTGTGCCCATAATTCCTTGGCCTCCTTCAATTTTATTTTCCCTTTGGTTCAGTGGAATGCTTGATGGCTTAAGCTAGCCTCACTTGGCCAAGCATTGGAGAAACAGAGAGGTGTATGACATGGCTACACCCCCCATGGGGCTCACAGGGCAAGGTGAGAGAAGACAGAAGTTGTGTGTGCTGGGTGCCACGTGGTAGCTACAGACTAGAAATGAGACCAGGTTCAGAAGACGGAGAGGGCTTGTGGGCCTGAGTCATGGGGAAAGTTTCTTCAGGAGATGGGATCTCAGCTCTGCCTTGTATGCAGGGCTTACATAATAAATATGTTGCCTTGTTGTTGTTGTTGTTGTTGATTTAACAAGATTTTGCTTTAAGAAGACTTTGTAAAAACAACTGAACAAATGCAATCTCCTGCCAGAGCAGGAAGCAGCAAAGGAGATTGGGAATATAACCCCCTTGCAGATGCTCCTTCACCTACCTGGTGCTGGATTACCTAAAAGCTTCACCTAGTAGGGTCACCCCCCCAACAGATTATTTTTAAAAATTGAAGTAATCTGATATTTTAAGAAAAATCTTATCATGGATATTTAATTGGCCTATTTACACCTATTTAGGGTCAGTCGGTTTTGGACAAGTATGCAGGGGTCTTGGAATCAGACCACTGGAATCAAATCCTCGTTCTATCACTTCCTAGCTGGATGACCTTGGACAAAGTTACCTGACTTCCAATAGCTTCAGATTCCTCATGGGCAAAATAGAAATGCTACTAGTACTTAATAGTGCTCTGAGAAGGATTCAATGAGAAGGATTAAATGTATGTCACACACAGTGTTTGCCCATAGAGAGCTGTTATTTATAAGTGAGGGGAGCATCCTAAGGTCCTCAGAATTTAGGGGAACTAAAAATCTCACACTGACTTCTCCCTTCAACAGCACCTTCAGAATCTCCTTCATTTTCCATACTGTTCTTTCAACCCTTTGATGAATGAGAAATCAAGTATTCATTTCCCTGCAGATTTTCCCAAACTTTCTGCTTTGGCCAATAAATATATTTTTAGTCCCAATCTTGCATGCTCCTTTGGGACTTTTCATCTGATAAACATCCCCTCCTGTGCTCTTGAATATGATACCCTCTTCCCTGCCCTTCACCCTGAGTCTCCTTGCATCTACTGTTAGGCACAATGATGACCCCACCAAGGTCAAACAATGGCTGTGGCCTCACCTGGACCCTGATGACCCACATAGACTAGAGCCCAGGGATCAGCCACTGATGGAGGCCCAGAGGGCAGTTGGAAAACTTCACAAGACAATCCAGCCTGATTATTTTGACATGCCTGACCTCAGGCTGGTAAAAATGAGCTTGAGGAATCAGATAGGAAAAAGAGATAGGTGATGCAATTTTGTTCCATCGCCCAATTTTCTGAGTCAAGAGTTGTTTGTTTAACTCCAGTCAAATTAGTATTTATCCAGATTTCCTGGATGCTTGTCCAAAGAAAAGTACCCCAGATCTACAAATCAGAATCTGGGACTGGGACTTAGTAATTGGCACTTTTACAGTTATACCAGATGTTTCTAATACGGGTGCTTCAACCACCACCCTTACAGAGTGCTGCCTAGGACCCTGTTTTCTGGCAGGTGAAGTGGAAGGAGGTTTTGTCGAAGGGAGATTCTCCACTTCAACTTCAGCATCTCTGCTTATATCCGCTTTGTTTGGTTCTATTTCACCAAAGGCTTTCATCTTCACATAAATTTTCTTCAGCTTTAAATAATTGGTTTTGGTAGCCATTGGTATACTGGAAAGAACATTAGAGTTGGAGTCCAGTTGGCTTGAGTTCAATTCTTTGCTCTGCCATTTACCAGCTGTGTGACGTTGGTCAAGTTGCCAACCTATCTATGTCATTTTCTCACGTAAAGATAATCCCACTTCACCAGGCCATTTTTGAGGACTCAGTGAAATGATGTGTAACCATTTTAGGAATACTGGATTATTCTACAGTGCAAGTTTCTCCATCAGCTTGGAGCCTACCATGCTTACATTCAAATCCGGTGAGTGGAGCTCTGTGCACAAATAAAATGGAATAGAGCTCTGTGCACAAATACAAGGACTTCTCCTCCTTTCTGCCCTTGTACAACTTTGGTTTCCTTAATGAACAGAATCCATGACAATCCTGGGCCATGGTATAAAGATGGGACTTTCTTCCTGTGAAGGAGTCTGGTCTGAACATCTTCCAAACTCCAACATAACTGATGTCATTTCTCCACCCAACCCCATTTGCTGTCTCCTGACTCAATTGCTAGAGAAGCCACTTAAGGAAGGTTCCTGGAGTTAAGGCTGTGTCTGGGCCAGTGGAGTGAGCAGTTTTCAACAGTCAGTCCTCTTTATCTTCTCTTTTCCTAAGAGCCTTTACTAAGCAATGCCTCCTCCTGCCTCCTTGCTGCATCTCCTGATGGAATGCACAGGTAAATCTCCTTGGAGAGTACCAGCCAGGAACAGTCCACAGCCAGGGCCACCAATCTTCACCACTGAGCTCCATCTTTCCTTTCAAGCTGTCCTTCCCCTCCCCTCTCCACCATCACCATAGCAACACAGTGGTATAAAAAAATGAAAGCACTAAGGCATCTAAATATAGTCTGAGTCTCAACTCTTCCAGCATGGAGCCTAAAATCTAGGGGATGACAGCTAGAGGCATCCAGATGATAACTGGCAGCCAGGAGGGAGGATGAGTCAAAGGAAGGGGTCAAGGAAAGAAGGGAAGGAAAGGGAACCATCATTTACTGAGCCTGCTGCCTGTGCTTTCTCATGTCACCCGCACGACCACCGAATGTGAATGTTATCATCTCCAGGTAACTGCTGAAGAAACAAAAGCTCAAAGAGGTAAGAGATTTGGCCAAGGTCACACAGCTATAAGCAATAGAACTAAGATTTTAACTCAAGTTTCTGTGGCCCCAGAGTTTATGTGTTTTTCTCTCCATACCACAGCGACAGGTGCAAGTGAGAAATTTTGCTGGAAGCACTGGGCTTTTTGAGCAGGCCATATAAACATTCTGAGCCCAGAGCTCAACTAAAGTTTTGGAGGAGACTGGGCCAAATATAAGGCTTCTATCTAAGCAGCGCCTATGTGTCTCAAGAACTGAGGAAAATGAGGGTTGGCAAGGCTGCATTTCCCAGGGTGCATGATGATATGACATGCGGGTGGGGGCCATTATGATGCCCAGACATGGAACTTACACCAGTGCAGAAAGGGTGTGATTAGAAGCCCTAAGCCAGAGAATGTTCAATGTGATAAATTCCATTGTTCGTTCCCTCATTCATTCAATAGATTTTTTTTTTTTTTTTAGATGGAGTCTCACTCTGTTGCCCAGACTGGAGTGCAGTGGCACCATCTCAGCTCACGGTAACCTCTGCCTCCCCGGTTCAAGCAATTCTCATGTCCTAGCTTCCTGAGTAGCTGGGATTACAGACGTGTGCCACCACGCCTGGTTGATTTTTTTTTTTTCTTTTTTTGAGATGGAGTCTCGCTCTGTCGCCCAGGCTGGAGTGCAGTGGCTCGGTCTTGGCTCACTGCACGCTCTGCCTTCTGGGTTTACACCATTCTCCTGCCTCAGCCTCCTGAGTAGCTGGGACTACAGGTGCCTGCCACCATGCCCGGCTAATTTTTTGTATTTTTTGGTAGAGACAGGGTTTCACCATGTTGGCCAGGCTGGTCTCGAACTCCTGAACTCAAGTGATCCACCTGCCTTCACCTTCCAAAGTGCTGGGATTACAGGTGTGAGCCACCGTGCCCAGCTTCATTCAACAGATACTTTTATTAAGCATCTGATGTGTACTTAACTCTGGAGATATAGGGGTGATTAAAACAAATGCAGCTCCCGCCCTTGTAGAGCTTATTAGGATAGTAGAGAAGACAAATAAGAAAACAATTACAAGATTGATTCTTTACAACTGTAACATGTACTATAAGTATATAACAGAAGAATATCACTTGCCTGATGACTTCAGTGGAAGGGAAATACAGAAGTTCTTACAAATCAAAGCACTCCCCTGGGCCAATTGTAAAGGTGATGCCCACTTTCAAGGTGGACAGAGACTGTGCTTGAAGCTTAGCCTCAACCATGGGTTTATATGATCGGTGGACCCTGCAGATCCATTCCCAATGCTGTATCTTCATAATAACCATGAAGTCCATCTGATAACCATACAAGTGAGGTTTTAAAACCCAACAAACTAGACTCAAATGAAATCTGATGAGGGAATTTACGACTTGTTCTTCCTACCACCTTTGGTATCACTGACATAAAACTGAATGTGTGTGCTGAGGGTGCTTGTGTCATGGTGATAGACAAGGTAGGTGGTCCAGCCCACGGTATTGGTGGCTTACGGTCAGCCAGATCAGCACTGGGAAGTGCCTGTGAATTATGCAGCAATGGGAGGGGAGGGAGTAGGCAGTAAAGTTGTGCATTTCTGTGGATCCAAAGCTTTCCAAACTACCTGCAAGGCAGCAAATATGGGGGATGTTGTATGAATAAGTGAGAATTAGATAATACAATGTGTATGGAGCTCTTTAGTCCTTCACAGAAAATGCTGTCTAAACAGATAGTGCTGGTATCAAAGATAATGATACAGTACTCTAATTTTAATGCTCTGCTACCTACCTGCCAGCTGTTTCCCAGGGATGTGGTAAAGATGAATGGGCAAGATCTGGGAAAGTGCTTTGAAATCCTTGATTAAAGGCCCTCTAGGCAGATGTAGAATTTTAAATGTATTATATTACTGCCACTATTGTTATGCTTTCTTTCATCACCCCAGAGTTTCACCACCTCCTGTTTCAGGTGAACGAGTCTGCCTGACTGTTTCGAGACCTGAATGGCATTGGAAAGGTAGCAGCCCCGAGATGTGCCATATAAACAAACATGTTTTTAACTGAGGGATCCAGAGGCTTTCCTGGCTGGCTCCTGTCGGCTGGTGATGACCTCTCTAGAAGTCTAGGCTTTTCCAAGCTTATTTTATTTCCTTCAATAGGACAGGAATACATAAATGTCCACCTGACATGAGTATTGGCCACAAGCCATCTGCCCCTGAACAGAGGTGAAAAGTGGAAATCGGAGGAAGGGCAGACGTCTTCTGCAGGGGAAACAGACTCTTTCTGCCACTGCAGTCAGCCCAGGCAAAAGAGTAAAGGAGCAGGACTCAGGAGAATTCACTGAAGCGAGGGCAGGGTGCAAAAGGAACTTGAGAAATTGGTACTGGGACCCAAAGATCAGATTCTGGCATTTCTGGGAAAAGAAATGGGCATGGGTGGGGGGTTTATCTGTCAATAATAGCAGCCAGAATGGGGCTAGAAGGAAGTGAATTCAGTTGCCACCTCTACCTACCGGACATCCACAGAGAACTTCTCCTTATCCAAGGTTGAGGAGCCCTCCAGAGTATATATTGATACCATTGGTTCTCCCACACATACCCCCATGGAGATAAAAACAGGACCCTGGAAGGCCTGTCTGTGTTTAACTAATGGGACTGAAACATGGAAATGAACTGCCCCACAATCCACCCTGTGAGAGACCAAAGAGCAGTGTTTGATAACAGGGAATGTTACCCTGAAAAGGCATTTGGCTTCCACTAGGGCAGCAGGTACAGTGCAAAGATGATCCCACTTCCAAACAGAATTCCTAAGACAGGATATGCAGTGATAAAAAAAAAAATAAGGAAAGATGTTGTGGAAACTCAAGACCTCTTAAAGCATACTCCTTCATCTATAGTTCTTCCGCAGACCAGACCACGGAATTCAGAAAACACTCTACCTGGTCCCAAACCAGCACCTGCCAAACTTCTCATCCTCTTCTGACCCTGTCCTGGGAATTAAGGAAAAAAAAATCATTTTATTGGTTGCTCCAGTTATAACTTAAACAGACAGACCAACATCAAATTAAGTGACATGTGTAACTGCTTATTGTATGCCAGTTACTGTGCTGTGGGGTTTTGCTTCCATAATCTCATTTAATCCTCTCAAAAACACTGTGAGGTAGGTTTTATTATTGCACTCATCTTAAATTAAGGAAACTGAGGCTCATAGAGATTCGCTAATTTGTCAAAAGTCCTTAAAACATAATGACTGCATCCAGACATCTCTGATTCTAAGGCCTAGGCTCTTAATCAGTAAATGATCAAATGAATAATGATTTTCATGGCATCTATCATTGGAAAGAACAATGGAGAATATGCTTAACCAAAGTCATAACCAAATAAATGAACTTGACAGCGGAGCCATGATTCCAGCCAAGGTGACTATTTTCATCCATGTTTTGAAGGCCAGGAAAAGGAGGTTAGACTTGTTTGGGAAGGGAAACAGGAGCTATCAAGGTGAACTTTTCCTAAGAGTAGCCCGATAATAGTGCTCCGGAGGGAGTAGTATATGCAAGAATAGAGTCAGGGAGACCAGCCAAGTGTGTCTCAGCATCCCTAGCACAAATCACACACTAAGCATTAAGATTGGCTCTGCAGTTAGAAAGACCTGGGCTCAAATTCTGGCTCTACCACTTACTGGTATTCATTAATCATTCATTCATTCATTCAACAAATATATATTGGGTATTGTCTATGTGCCAGAGACTGTGCTGGGTGCTGGCAAAGAACACAAACAAGGTTTCTGCTCTCACGGAGCTTTTGTTCTGATGAAGGAAACAGACCATTTATTGATAAACAAATAAATAAACAAGATACAGGGAAACAGAATGATTTGATGGAGAGTAGCTGGAGGGCCAAGCAGACCGGGCAGACAAGGTGGTGGTGACATGTAAGCTGAGACATTTAAAAAGAACCTGGTCGTGAGACCATCTGGAGAAGGAAAGCTCCAGGCAGAGGAAGCAGGTAGTGCAGAGGCCCTGAGGCAGGAATGAGGACAAGACATTTGAGAAAACAGAACAAAGGCAGGCATGGCCAGGCAAAGTGGGTGGTGGAAAAGTGGTAGAAGGTGAGTAGGGGAGTCAGGGCAGCAAGGTCAGGCTTTGCAGGCTTGATCAGCAGTTCTCACTGTGGTTCTGGAGCCAGCAGCATCCGTGTTACCTGGGAACTTGTTAGGAATGCAAATTCTCAGGCCCTACCTAGACCTGCTGAGTCACAAACTCTGGGATGGGGCCCCACATTGTGTTTTATCGAGCCCTCCAGATGATTCCGAGTATGCTAAAGTTTCAGAATTCCTCGGTTGGATTGTGCAGTTTCAGTTTTAATTTTAAGTGCAATGGGAACCTATGGAAGGTTTAAGTGGGGGAGCAGCATGTTACAACTTTCTTTTAAAAAATTGTTTTTAAGCACTCCAGCTGAGGGGAGAATGGACCATAACAGGCTAAGAGAAATGGAAGCAGGGAGATAAATTAGGTAGTTATTGCAAGAGGCCAGATAAGAAGAGAAAGTGGTTTGAGTAGAGTCATGTGGCAGAGAAGAGGGTTCCAAGCCAAGGGGGACCACACTGACAAATAGGCGCACACCACTCATGCAAGCCCAACAAGGCAGAAGGCAAAAGTGAGGGCCAGAGAAAACCGGAGTGTAATTCAAAGGCAATGTCCTCAAAGAAGACACTCCACCCTCCTCCCATTTCCTCCCTATTGTCTAAAGATAAGAAACATATGTGGCCTATGGCAAACCTTGGGCAGGCACATGTGAGCTGAGCTCTTGCGAAGGGCAGGTACTTCCTTTGGTGAGAGAGAAGACAAGGAAGGGCCTGTGAGGAGTGACAGAAGAGACGAACAGAGAGCCTGAAAGGCTGAGAATGTTGTCTGGCTTCCTGAAAGGCTTAAGGGGTTAGCTCTGGAGGGTGAACTAAAAGCCCTAGTTATATTAAACACACACACACACACACACACACACACACACACACACGCACGCACATAGACACAGTTGAAGGAGACCTGCAGTTTCCAAAAACAAGAGTTGTATTTTTTTTGTTCATGTCATGACCCATAACAATCTCAAAAGAGAAACAGGCTCTTGTCTTCCTTGTTTAGGCTTAGGAGAACTCTAGTAAGTAAGTAGCAGCAGCGGAACTCAGACTCTGCTCTTTACCTGGTGTCATTCTGTCTATTACACCACAAGGCATCAGAGGACCACTAGAGTTGCCTCCCTAGGGTTAGGGATAGGGTGAGGTAAATGAAGTGAGTCAGCAAGGGCAGGATAGGAACCTATCTTTATTTAACATTTTGATATTTTGTTTCTCATGGATTTGTTGCATTAATTCCAACTTTTAAAAATCATTGCATTAACATATTATTGATCTTGATTACTGAGTTTTTAGGTATACCTTTAAATGTTGCACCTCTGACTTACTAGTCTCACCCTGATCCCTGTCCTGGATCTATGCTTGTCTGTTCTATATCAGCCTCTTGCTTTGACCATAAGGATAACGTCAGACCTTTAAGCATAAAGGAAATAGGATTTCTGTCTCCCTTCCCCGCCTTTGTGAAAATCTCAGCTTCTGCTTTTAAAGTCTATCTCCCAAGAAGTTTGCCTACTATGTTCCTTCCAAGGCCACCAGGTTCTGTGAAACTAGCAGCAGGCTAGATTGTCACATTAGCACGAAGGATCCACTATTCCTGCAGCCGAGCTGGGACAAGCACTTAGGCCCACTGCCTCCATCCCTTCAGTGGCCTGGGCCCTACATTGTCTCCAGGTGGTATAAAACAAGAATTTCCCCTTTGACTGGGAGAAGAAGGGAAGAACTCTGAATTGGAAAACAAGTCATTTAGAATTCTCACAGGTGGAAATTTCTGACAACCCCTTTGGGATCCGCAATTCACACCCCAAATGGTGACAGTAGCTAACATGCAACCTGCAGGCTGTTCTGTCATCCAGTGCTGCTGCGCTGCACAACACCAGGGGGCAGCATTCTCATTGGCTTCTGTGTGCCTGGAGCCCAGTGCGGTTGTGCAATGCTGCAGCTCTGCTTTAGTGACGTCCCTGATTGGTTCAGTCAAGAAAATGTCTATAGAATCAGCTAATCTCCCATGCAGTTAAGTCTCTAATTGAAATATTTTCTCTGCTCAACCCAAGGACAGCAGTCTTTCCTGGATTTGCTGTTTACAAGGATCTCTAGAAATTATCCACCAGAAATATGGGCTTTCTTAGAGCTTGAGTGGACAGAGAATAAGGGTGGAAGGCAGGGCGTTTTGACTGCATCTGATGCAAGTCCTGAAGAGCCAGCTCCTCTCTCTTCCTAATCATTAGAAGGTTTTGCTTAGACCCAACGTTTCATGTGTATACAATACAAACCTCTCTCTTTTCTGCTTGGATCAAATTTGTTCTCTCAAAATGAGATTCCCAGCAGTGACAGAAGACAAGACAGAGAGATCCAACATCTTTAAAGCCATGAATCAGATAACCAGCCACTTGTTCTCTTCAGTGCTGGGAAAAGACACACTGTTAAATAAAATGATTTTATAGATTCTTCTCCCTGCCTTTCCAAGAAGGGGATTTATCAACCTCAGGGCACAGCAATCATTTATTCCCAGACCACTGGCATGCTTGTATATATTTACATCTTTTGACTTAGAAAAAAGAGAGAGTTGGAGTCATGAATATTCCTGTCTCCTCCACCCCAGCCGCCTTGAAGTGAGTCAGGACAAACTTGGGGCCCAAATGGAACTGTAAGTAACTGAGTCACATGCAGAGATGAAACCTTCACAGGCTCACTGATATGAAGGTTGAAGATTAAATTCCCTTTTGAGAATAACTGGGCAATACTCATATAGAGGCTACTTTCGAGAAGGCCAGATCCTCCCTCTAATGTATAGTGCAATGTTCCTAACCCTCAGCCCAATCCATCATACCCCCACTCACGTGAATACACACATAAGCAGTAATATAAAGCACTTCCCACTATAGGGCAGCAAAGAAGGAGGGAAATCTTCATTATGGAAGGGAGGAAGGAAGGAAAGAGGGAAGGAAGGAAGGATTCTTGGGGTGAGCAGAGGAATGACATGTTTGGGGCATAATGAAGAGAATTGAAGTGCAGAGTTTGTGTGGAAAAATTTGAAAAAATCAGGTGGCAGGCCAGGCGTGGTGGCCCATGCCTGTAATACCAGCACTTTGGGAGGCAGGGCACAGTAAATGTCTGCATGTCTGGACAGTAAGATTCCAGCCTGAGCCGGGCACAGTGGGTCACCTCTGTGATCCCAACACTTTGGGAGGCCAAGGAGGATGGATCACCTGAGGTCAGGAGTTTGAGACTAGCCGGGCCAACATGGCAAAACCCCGTCTTGACTAAAAATACAAAAATTAGCTGGGTGTGATGGCACATGCCTGTAATCCCAGCTACTTGGGAGGCTGAGGCAGGAGAATCATCTGAGCCTGGGAGGCAGAGGCTGCAGTGAGTCAAGATCATGCTACTGCACTTCAGCCTGGGTGACAGAGCTTTCTTTTTTTTTTTCCTCTCACAAAAAAAAAAAAAAAAAAAAAAAAAAAAAAAAAAAAAAGAAAGAAAGAAAGAAAAGAAAGGAAAAGAAAAGAAAGGAAAAGATCAGGTTGCAGAGATGGATGGATGGATGGACAGATGGATGGACATTACAGAGAGTTTCCAACTCTTAGGATGAAGGATTAAGTCTTTATTCTCTAAGAAAGGAAGGGGAGAATAAAATTTTGTGATTTTAAAATCTTTTCTACCCTGTAGACCTACCCGACAAGGCGTGACAACCTTCAAAAAAAAAAAAAAGGCATCTACTTTAAAAGACTAATGTCCAAAAAATTAGAAATTCCCTCATTTTGCCCTGATCTTTGGGAAACAGAGCGAGTGATCCCTTTGAGGTTTTTGGCACTGCCTTGCCTCTGATCATACCCTGAATCCTAGGTCCATAATCATGCAGTTACCTCAGATGTCTCTTTCCCTCTGGCCACAGGTAACACGCTCTCCAGGCACTGGGAAAGTGGATAATTAGGAGCGCAGAGGGGTACCCATGGGTTGTGATGCCCAGTTATAAACCCAGACATTTCAGAATTAACAGAATGTGCATCAAGTCCTCAAATATGTGGGTCTACATCCATAAACATGTCCAGCAGTCAGGTCTTTACGGTCAGTAGAGACAAAATATTCCTACACTTTCCCTAGGGGAAGCCACATCCTCAGTAGGTTATCTCTGATGAGTCCAGCTAGTCACAGGTATGTAGAAGCTGCATGCAGTAGAGGGCTCAAAGGAGGGTCCAGAATAGATACCAAAGCAAAAGGGGAGTCTGTGCACGCTCTCACACACACCCTGAAACACTCTTTCTGTTCACAAAATAGATGGTGCAGGCTAGTTCCAAGAGATCATTTAGCTCAGGTTCCTGCCTCCATAAAATCAATAAGCCTTCCATATTAGTTGTCTGTTGCTGTGTAGCAAATTGTCAGAAACATAGAGGCTTAAAGCAATACCCATTTATTATCTTGTAGTTCTGTATCTCAGAAGTCCAGGCAGGCTTGACTGGGTTCTCTGTCTAAGGTCTCGCAAGGCTGAAACCAAGGTGTCGGCCAGGCTGGGATCTTATCTGGAGGCTCTGAGGAAATATACGCTTCCAAGCTCATTCAGGCCAACAGCAGAATCCCATCTCTTGTGGCTTGAAGTCAGAGGTTCCCATTTCCTTGCTGGCTGTCATCCAGGGGCCTCTCTTTGCACCTAGAGGCTGCCTATGTTCCTGTTCACAAGACACCCTTCATCTTCAAACCAAAGCAGCATGTTGAATCTTCCTTGTGGCTCGCATCTTTCTGGCTTTCCCTTCTTCTTTAGCCAGAGAAAGTTCTTTGCTTTTAAGGGCTCATGTGATTCAATCAGGCCCGCCTGGATGATGTCCCTATTTTAAAGGTAACTGTGGTACCATGTAACATTTCAGGAGTGATACCTCAGCATGTTCACACATTCCAGGGATTAGGGCAGAACATCTTTAGGGGACCATTTTAGAAACTCTGCCTCCCCACTCACCCATAATCCTTTTAAAAGCCAAATCTTGAAGCCTTTTTTTCCCCCAAAGACTTTTTTGAATAAGCACATTTTTGCCTCACTTCATCAGACCCTTTGAGCAAACACTAGCATGTGGCAAAATAAGTTGTAAATCAATCAGAACTATTCTTTCCCACCATAATCTTTCTCAAACACATTGGGAGAATCTGACAGTGTTGGTGGTGTACCAGAGCAGACTCCTACCAGCTCGCAAGAGCTGACTTAAATGTTTAGTAATTGTACACATTGGTTGTTAAACTATTAGTAGCTGCTAGATGCAAAATCTTTAGAGCCACACTATCTGAATTCAGATCCCAGCTCTGTCACTTATTTAGTTATAACCTTAAGCAAGTCTCTTAACTTTTCTGGTCCTCTGGTTCTTCATGTGTGGGAATGGGGATAAAAATAGCACCTACCTCATAGGTCATTATGAATATTAAATGAGATAATATGTGCAGAGAAAATAGCACCTGGCCTGGCCTCTACCTATGTCATAGGTTAGTTGTGAGGATTAAATTACTTAATATAAGCAAAATGCTTAGAGCTCTGCCTAGCACAAAATAAGCACTGCGTAAATATTAGTAAGTTAATTTGAAATGTGGTTTCTAGATCTCTCAACACCCTAGTCACCCTACTCTGGATGTACTCCAAAGTCCCTCTCAAGATGTAGTGTCTGAATTGACCTAATTAGTCTAGCGTTTGGCTGAAATGCTAGACTTTGACTCCAGCCCCTCATTCTTGACTGGCACTAGCATTCAAGCTGCTGCTCCTCTTTCCCTGGCTCTTTAATAGAGACAGAAAGACTTCTCCAAGGGATCTTTTGGTCATGGGCCAGCAGCATCCGCACAGGCTGGGCCCTTGTTAGAAAGGCAGGCTCTGGGCCCCACCCCAGATCTACCCAATCAGAATCCACACATTAACAGGATGCCCGGGTGATTCATGTGCACATTAAAGTTTGAGAAGCACAGCTTTCAGGGCCAGATGACACACTTATTTTAAAGAGAACACCAATTAGAGACCTTAAGCCTTCTCATGGAACAGGGGCCTTCCCCTCAGACCTTGGGAGAGGGGTCAGGGAAATGTCAGTGTTGGGTTGTTGGTGGCAGGTAGCGGTGGGGGGTTCAGTCCACGTTCAAAGAGCCAGAAACCTGGCAGGGGAATAGATGGGGCAGGGACACCCAACGGGGAAGATAAAGAAAACTACAAGAAGAACTCAGCACAGAGATGTGAGGCTTCTGAAAGCTCCCATGGAAAGGCTCGCAGCTCCTCACCTGCTCGGTCCAGCTGCCCCGGGTCAAGGCAGCTCTGTGAGCGTTAGCTGGCTTGGAGCAGCAAGGATACATTTAGAAGTGATGAAAGGGAACCCTTCTTGACAGGGTAAAGAGTCATTCAGTAGGAATCAGGCGGGAAGAGGTCACAGAGTCAGACGCCCAGCCTATACTCAGAGATTATTTCTGGCATGAGAGGGCTGAATGGTTAGCAGGCCACCTACTCAAGACACAATACAGAGGCAGATCCACTTATTACCTGCCTGTGCTGCTGGGATTTCAGTGCAGAAATTCTGTGCCTCCTCACTGTGGCTGCAGCTTGGGAATGATATCCAGAGCTTACCCACCCACATAAGAAATAAGCTGTAGGTGTAATAGGAGGACATAGGCTAAAATCCCAGCTCAGCTGCTTAATAGCTGTGTGACTGAGCAAGTTACTTAACCTCTTTGAGCATCTGTTTTCTCTTCTTTAAAATGGAAGTAATAATAATTGGCCAGGCCCAGTGGCTCACACCTATAATCCTAGCACTTTGGAAGGCCGAGGCCAGTGGATTGCTCGAGCCCAAGAGTTTGAGACCATCCTGGGAAACATGGTAATACCCCGTCTCTAGAAAAAATACAAAACTTTGCCAGGCATGGTGGCAGGTACCTGTAGTCCTAGCTACTCAGGAGGCTGAGGTGGGAAGATCATCTGAGCCCAGGAGGTTGAGGCTGTGGTGAGCCAGATTATGCCACTGCAGTGTAGCCTGGGAGACAGAGTGAAACTATGTCTCAAATATAAATAAATAAAATAAAATGTAAGTAATCATATCTATGTTAATACAGTAGAAGTAAGAATGAAATAAGAGGCTGGGCATGGTGACTTACATCTGTAATCCCAGCACTTTGGGAGGTCGAAGTGAGAGGACCACTTGAGCCCAGGAGTTCAAGACCAGCCTGGGCAACGTAGTGAGGTCCCATCTCTACCAATAATAATTTTTTTTTTTTTTTTTTTTTTTTTTTTTGAGACGGAGTCTCGCTCTGTCGCCCAGGCTGGAGTGCAGTGGCCGGATCTCAGCTCACTGCAAGCTCCGCCTCCCGGGTTCACGCCATTCTCCTGCCTCAGCCTCCCGAGTAGCTGGGACTACAGGTGCCCGCCACCTCGCCCGGCTAGTTTTTTGTATTTTTTTAGTAGAGACGGGGTTTCACTGGGCATGGTGGCATGCACCTGTGGCCCCAGATACTCAAGCAGGAGGACACCCTAAGCACAGGAGGTCGAGGCTGCAGTGAGTCATGATCACACCACTGCACTCCGGCCTGGGTGACAGAGTGAGACCCTGTCTAAATAAATAAATAAATAAGAAGAATGAAATCAGAAAGTTCTTCTCATGGTTCTCTTTATGGTGAACACAATGTAAACATATGTATTATCTTAGAATTCTTCCTTCCTGTATAAAGAAGGCCTCCTCCAATGTATTAATCATCCATTCAACTAATAAATGCTGCTTACTCCCATTTTCACTCTAAAAGAACTCAGTGGCTAAGGAGAACCCTTCCTCTTTGCAGTACCCTGAGGATCAGAGGCCTGATTTGAATGTCCTCAATGCAAAGGACTATTTTAAAAGGCCAGCCAGGCAGCCCAGACATGCATTTCCTAATCGTCTGCAGGTTGTTTGATAGAAGATCTCCCGGGAGCAGCTTTCCCCAGCAGCTCAGCCAGGTCTGTTCTGGGAACGCTGTGTGCTTTGGCACCTCCCTCTGCAGAAAGCTTGGAGGAGAGGCAGGTGCAGGTCCTGGAGCCTCTGACGGCATTACTGGCTCTAGGAGTAGCTGCTCAGGATAATCTCTCCCCAAGACCATTAAGTAACTGCCACTATGCTGGAAGAAGAACTGGAAATGGGGAGCCCCCAAAAAAATTGAAAACCCTCACTTGAACCAGTAAGTTATATCCTGGGTTGCTGTTGGAGAGATCTTCCTTGGAGTAGACAAATGTGGTATGTTAAGTAAACTGGGGGTCTAGGTTTCATGACACTGGGTCTGCAGCTTCTTTGTCACACTGAGAATCCTCAGACATTCCATGAAAGTAGCCTTCAAAATATTTTTGTGTCTAATGACATATTTTTACTGCAAAAAGATGAGTGGATTCATTTTATGAAGTCTCAGGTGTGTTAGAAATTCACCGTGAGTCACTCAGCAAGTCATGATTGAGGGCGTTCTATATGCCAGGCACTGTGCTGGGCACTGGGACTACTGTGGCAAGTCAGATAGACAAGAACTTGCTTGATCTTGGACGTAAGCAGAGTGGGGTCTGGTTAGTCACTGAACGGGAGACTGCCTGGAAATACTGGATGCTGCAGGCTTTTAAAAAAAGACAAGTTCTCTGTACTTGCAAAGCTTACATCCTAACTTAGTAACTAACTAACTTCAGGTTGTGTTGAGTGCCCGAAAGTGGTAGAGCTGGGAGTCCTCTAGATAAGGTAGCCATGGAAGGCCTCTCCGAAGAGGTGATGTTTACTCAGAGACCCAAAGGATCAGGATAAGCGCAGACCCTTATGAAGAGCATCCCAGGCAGAGGGAATAGCAAGGGGATTGCCCTTAGGTGGGAAAGGGCTTGATTTGAGGACTGGGAAGACCAGTGTGTCTGGGGCACACAAGCAAGGGGAGGACGTTATGAATGAGGTCTGAGAGGTCAACAGTGACTGGATCATGCAAGCTTTCATAGGCCATGGTCAGGGTTCTGTATGTGCTACAATTACAGGATGCATGATAGGACCTGGGTTGCATTTTTATAGTTAACTCTGGCTATAACGTGGGGAAGGGATTGAATACAGAGGGCAAAGACAGGAAGAGGAAAATGTCTTAGGAGGCTATTGCAAAGTCCAAGGGAGAGGCGATGGTGTTTTTTTTTTTTTTAGTGTTTGTTTTGTTTTGTTTTGAGAAGGAGTCTCACTCTGTCGCCTAGTCTGGAGTGCAGTGGCACAGTCTCGGCTCACTCAACCTCTACCTCCTGGGTTCAAGCAATTCTCCTGCCTCAGCCTCCCAAGTAGCTGGGATTACAGGCATGCGCCACCATGCCTGGCTAATTTTTGTATTTTTAGTAGAGACAGAGTTTCGCCATGTTGATCAGGCTGGTCTTGAGCTCCTGACCTCAAGCGATCTACCTGCCTTAGCCTCCCAAAGCATTGGGATTACAGGTGGGAGGCACTGCGCCCGGCCAGGAGATGGTGTTTTGATCTAGGTCTTAAAGGCAGAAGGAAGGGTGGTAGTAAATTAACTGTGCTGGGGAAGAGAGGGAGGCCTGAGGGCAAGGAAAGAATGAGGGGTGATTCTAGGTTTAGGGACTTGGCAATTTGTTAGATGATGGTGCCATTGACAGAAATGGGAAAAAACAAGTTTGGAAAGAAAACTCAAGATCTGGCTGGTGACTCGTATTATACTTAAAGCCTCCTTTGTGACTTGAGCAGAAGTGAGAACTTTCTCCAGTGTTCAGGAGCTGGAAGGGATTTTTCTAGCCTCCAGGCAAGGTAATACCATAAGTCCCAACAGTGATGCCCTTCCTGGGAATGATCTCAATGGGAGAATCCTATACCCTGCCTCCTCCATTCATTCCTTGCTCCGATGGTGGTTCCAGCTGGCTAACCTAAGCTACTCTTGCCACTAGTTAACACCTGTCCTCATTTCTCTTGTCCCCACATAAGATGTCAATGGCATCTCTTGTCCCTACCTAAGATGTCAATCAAAATAGCACAAGTCATGCTATGTCACAGGACACGTTGCCTGTCCAGCCCAGAGCTCATTGCTGATAGGGGTATGGGCTAGATTTTGAGATAATATGGGGGTTGCTTTCTGTTACCACGCTTAACATTCCAAACCCCTGTAATAGTCCATTTAGGATTTATCATACTGTTTTATCCAAACCTTTCATGACCTGATTTCTATTTCCAGCTTGAACCACCTCTTGGTTCACCAACTGTACTTATTGAGTTCCCCTAGTTTTCTGACTTAATGGCTGAAGATGATAAGCTTTCCTTACACATTACTCTCAAACCACCAAACTGGGATTGTTGTTACTCTTAGTGATAATGGTTGCTATTTGTGAAACTTTTAATAGGGAACACAAACCCTGTCCAGCAATTCATGTAAATTATTTCATTTAAGAACACCACAAAGTAGGTGCTATTATTCGACCTTACACATGAGACTTGAAGAACTTTAGAGCATTGCCCAAGGTCACCCAGCTAGTGAGGGGTGGAGGCGGGATTTGAATCCAGGTCATCTGTCTCCATTACCTGGAAGAAGGAAGGCCAAAGCATCATGGCCTTTCACAAGTCGAAGAGCCACACTTTCTATGGTGGCGAGCCACGTTTGTCCATGACTGGGGTGGGTGTGGCAAGTGATGAGGGTTTGGAGTCCGTGTGGTGGGGTGGCGGGGGCCAGATGTCTTGGTAACTGCTGTTGCATTCACTTCAGGATCAAAGGACCAGATCTGATTCTGCAGGATCAACAGTGTGGACACTGGAGTCCGTAGATATCCAAAGGTCTAATGGTGACTTAGGGAAGCTCAGGAGGGCAGGGAGGTTGTCCCCGTTTAGAATGTAAACATTCCTATTTTATAAAAATAGAATAAAAGGAGGTGCTGAAGGCCTCGGTCTCCTCCAACAAGGCCAGGTCACGGGGTAGCAGAGTCTGAAAGGGTGTGCAGACCCATGGCCACTGCCCAGGGCTCCTGCTCAGGCTTCCTCACTCCCACAACTGAGGGGAGACCCAGCTCCACACCCACCCACCTAGCAGTGTCTCACACCCACCAGGAGAGGTCTAAACATCTTCCCTGGGAACTGGTCCCAAAATGTCCCTGCAGTAAGCAACCATCTGGAGAGACCCAGGTCCACATCTGTTTTTAAAGCTCCAATAAATAAATAAACAAAGGAAGAAAGAAGGAAGAAGAAATGCAGAACAGGGTGATTAAAATTGGCATATATTTTCAAATGTTTATATTAACAAAATAATACCTTTTAACATGAAAAGCAATACAATTGTGCTAGGCACGAGATCGTCGTAGGACTGAGAAAGGAATCGTAATTCTGAGAGCCCTAGAGTTAATGTGATCCAGCCGGCACATCCCTGTGACTGCAGAAGCCTGTTTGGAGACAGTGTCAGCAGCTTTCGAGGCCCGCTGTGAATTGCCAGAATGTGTGACATGAGCCAAATCCACCACCGCCCCGCCCCACCAACCCTCCTGCCAGCTCCCCTGAGATAGTCACTGCCATACAGAAAAAGAGAACTTCTACTATTTCTGGGCAAGATTTCCACAAACCAGTTTGTCCCTTTCTGCTCTTATGAAATAAACCATTTGGATCAATGTCAGCTGACTGTAAAAGTCAAAAAAATTTCCCTTGTCCCAAAAGCAAGGCTATCAGGAAGCAAACATAAGAGGACCTTCATGACCGAGCCTTTATGTGTATGTTATTTCATTGCTCTCACAACTGCCCTGGGATGCTGTAAGCGTGATTCATCCTGTTTGTTTATCAGTTAAATTATTTGTCCAAGATTACGCAGCATATCCAGGATTAGAACTCAGAGCCCTCGCCTGTGAAGCTTGAGCTCTTTCTTTTCAGTCTTCAAATATGATCACGCCATGAAGCAGCACAAAGCCCAGGAGGAGCCCGGTGAGGCTGGAGGGGTCCACGGGCAGCCACTCTCCTCCGTGCCCCTGTGGTGTTGGTTGAAACTTGGACCTTTCTGAATCTTTTAACTGTTTCCTTCTCTTCCTGTTTTTGTCTCCTGACTGACTTGTCCCACACTCTACTCCTTGCTTATGATACTTATTTTTCCATCCACAGCAAAACAATTCACATCAAGGTAATTGATGATGAGGCGTATGAGAAAAACAAGAATTACTTCATTGAGATGATGGGCCCCCGCATGGTGGATATGAGTTTTCAGAAAGGTGTAGTACCCTGTCCTCCACACTAACACTAACATTCTTTTCTCCTCTTCTGTTTCTTCCTCTCCAAACCATTTGTCTCCTCCTCCTCTTATCTTCCACTTCTCTGGTTCCTTTTCCTTTGTCTCCACTCTTGCTCTTTCTTCTGCTCTCTTTTCACTCCTCCCTCTCCTCTGTCCTCTCTCTGCCCCCAGCTCTGTCCTAACACCTGCCAGCCTGACACATGGCATCCATACAAGGGATGCTCAAGACCAGTGGTAATTTTTCTGGGATGAGGAAATGAGTATGGGGAAAGAAAGAGTCAAAATGCTGGGAGTATCATGTGCAACTCTTGGCTTCTCCTGAATGGCTGGGTGTCTGGGGGGGGAAAGGGGACCAGATAGCCCAGCACCAGGCAGAAGAGCAGCACTGACAAACAGGCTCTCAACACAGATTTCCACGGGGCAGTTATTCTCAGGGCTAAACTTACAATCCCAGGAAGTTGAGAATCAATGGATTTGGATTATAGTTCATTCCCCTCCCAAAAGCAGGCTTTAGGATAAGCACACCTTATCTGCCGTGTTGCTACTATTAAAGACTTGTTTCTCCTCCTGACTTTGAGTAAGCTGAAAGTACAAGTTTGAGTTCCAGATCTAGGTCAAATACCCATTTGTCTTCCTCTGTGTTTCCTATTAAGAACACCCAGGTGTGGGGGTAGAGAGTTACAATAGTGGTGGAGATCATCCTGACCCAAATGGAAGCTTCCCCAAGAAGTCCAGGGGGCTTCTCAGAGCGGATGGAACCTTTGCCTTCCACTTCAATGACCCCATACATCCCATGGCCTCCAATAGGCAAGTCAGGAAGTCCTTTCCTGAACAGATCATACTGTGGAGCAGGGAGCTGCCAGTACTGAGGGCAATGTTCCTTCCCCTTCCAAGCCGTCCCTCATGCCCTCCACTCTATGCCTGTGGTCACAGAGCACCCCAATCCCATCCCACAGCAGAGTTCCTGCAGCGGAAAAACAGGCTCACACCTTGTAGACAGCCCTGGGATCCCACATCTAGGGCCAACAGAAATATTCCCCAAAAATGCCTCTTGACAATCAATGAGCTTTGTCTTTTGTCCAATGAGCAAGGTATAAAAAGATGTCAAAAGAAGTACCCAAAGAGGAAATAAAAATGTACAGTCATGCATCACTTAACAATAAGGATACATTCTGAGGACCGTGTCCTTAAGCAATTTTGTCATTGTGGGCACATTATAGAGTGTACTTTCACAAACCTAGATGGTATAGCCTACGACACACCTGCACTATGTGGGCCTATTGCTCCTAGGCTACAAATCTGTACAGCATGTACCTGTACTAAATATTGCAGGCAACTGGAACACAATGGTATTTGTGAATCTAAACGTATCTAGACATAGAAAACGTACAGTAAAAATATGGTAGTATATAGCCTTATGGGACCACTATTGTAGATGTGGTCTGTCATTGAGTGAAACGTTTTTATGTGGCATGTGATTGTACTTGTAAAGTACACACTCCACAAATGCACAGCAAGTCCTGTGCCTTACAAACTCCCTCGGGTCAGTCTACTACATTATAAATGGCAAAGCCAAGCACATCCACAGAAGGTAGCAGGATCATCAAAGGATCTGAAGAGACATTTAGGTAAATGCTCTTTACCCTTTAGAGCATTTAGTTCTTAGGCCTCCCCTCCCCCAATCTCCCCCCTGCCCCAAAAAAGAAGAAAAAGAAAAACAAAGCAGAAAATTACAATTCTGGCTCGCTAGTAGGACCTGCTGGCCACCATTGTGATTCCATGAAGGACCAGAAGAAACCACATAGGAAGAACCAGGCCCAAAAGGCAACTTCTCCAATGACAAAGAGCCAGTCTTTGGAGGGGAGTGAATTTCAAGGAACCTTTTCTTCCCTGGGTGATTTGTTTTTAAAAGATGCTATGTTTTGTTGAGATACCCAGAGATGAACAGAAACTTCCATCACCTTGTGCCCCAGATCCATGATAATTCACATTGAGGAAACCAGTTTGGGGACACATCATCCCTAAGTGATAGAAGCCCAAAGGTGATTTAGAATTTGATGATTGACATCATTTTCTTCACATTTTCCCAGAAGTGCATCAGCTGTAAATAGTAAAGGATTCCTATGTCATATTGTGGTTAATACATATTTATTTTAGTTCCCACCACTGAAACCCTATGAGATAAAGAATGAGAAGATCACACAATTCTACCTCCCTTTCTTCTCTCTCTCTCTCTCTCTCTCTGTCTTCCTCTTCTCTTCCTCTCTCTGGTTTCCCTTCCTCATAAATACTTTCCTTTTAAAATTTTCTTTCTGAAACTCACAATGGAAGTGAGTATAGACACAAAGAAGGGACACAAACCCTGGGTTCTGCTGACATATTTCCTGTTGTGGGAAGACCCTGGGTCATTTCCAGTGGGTCAGTAGTTTACCTGTTGCCCAGAGAAATGCCACTGTTACCATGTGACACCCAGTGGAATGTGCTGCCCGACTCACTTCCTACTAACTGTTGGCAAGGTCTAAAATGACTGCACACCATTACCCGCCTTCTGCCTTCTCATCCCCTCCTGTCCTTCTGGCTCCCTTCCTTTGCCCACCTTTCCTTGCCTCCTGGCTCCCTGCCCCTCTCACCCATAAGAACAACTATGACCAAGGAGACAAGAAAAGCTAAGACCATTTATTACCTGAGAACAACACAATCCACCATGGTCCTGTCGAAAGCCACCATGGTGGGACTGGACTGCATGTGCCAGGAATGATGGGGAATGATTTTAAAGGCTGTGCTCCAGGTGACCAACCAATCTACCGACCCAGTCGACACACTCTCTCTCTTGTTGTCCCTACAGGAAAACCATAAGGGTTAAAATAGTAGATGAGGAGGAATACGAAAGGCAAGAGAATTTCTTCATTGCCCTTGGTGAACCGAAATGGATGGAACGTGGAATATCAGGTGTGAGATTCTTTAAAAACAAAACAACAACAAAAAAATAAAAATTAAAAATTAAAACAAACTGAAAAACAACAAGAAGAAAGAAAAAGCAACTATATTTTTGTCTCCCTCCTTTTCTTCCCTTCTCCTCCTTTCTCTTTTTGACCAATGGATTTTTTTATTCTTTTCCCTCCTGTATTCTCGCTCTCACCCTGTTTCGGTATCATCTCTGCCTTCTTAGCCTTAGCTTATTCCAAATTCCTCCTTTCCCGCCTTTTGGGCAGCACTGCAGCCTCAACTCCTCATTACCCTAATGAGTTATTTCCCTGTTTTGCTACAATTTTACAATTATTCAATTGCCATGGGCTCCTGCACTCTCCCCCACTCCACCCCTACACTGTAATCTGTAAATGTGAAAATTCCTTGGTGGGTGCGGAGGAGAAGAAAAAGAAAGGAATGTGATGCGGTGCATGCCTGTTTCCCTCCCTGCCTTCCTCCCCTGCCCCCCTCCCCCACTCTTTAGCCTGGATTGAATGTGGGAGGGTCTGGGATGGGCGTTGGGGCTTGGGTTGCAATGATGCTTTGACAGTTTTCTGCTGCATTCCCCAACTTCCTTTGAATGCTTGGCAGGTTATTCACTTGTGGAGTGGCCCATAGGCCCCTCTGCCCTTCGAGGAGGTAAGTGTATTGTCTGACTGTTTCACAGTTGGGCAGACCGTGGTATGGGAAAGTGTACCAATTGTCAGAGGCCACAGCTTCTGAGAGCTCTCGGAGAGAGAGTTGACTTCTGAAGTAATCATGCAATCTGGAATCCTGAGCTATTCTTCCTCCTCGGGGCATCCCACTCGATCCCATTCAGTGTTTGTTTCTAGCCCAAGGTTAAGTACCTTATTCAGGCTACTTTGGGACAATGCAACCTCTAAAGCAGAAAATTGAAGGGAAGGAAGTAGTTCCAGGTATGAAAATTCCCGTAGCCAGGGGCCCCAGAAAAGGACTGACATTGGGTAGGCCTGGAGTGTTGACTTGTGGCTTTTCCAATAGAAGAGACTCTAAATGGTGCAGTTGGTGCTGATCTCTGAAAGACAGGTATTGGAAGGTTCACAGACGTCTGCCTTTGTTTGGCATCTGCAAGTGAACATATCGCCCAGATCCCAAGGTAGCCCTCACCCCACACTGGAGAAGTGGCCTCATCTCCTGCTTTCCTTAGGGCATGCGTTGGAGAATACCTGCCAGGGGCTCTTCCCTCAGGGGATGATTAAGTTGCAACCAGGGTAGATATAAGGAAGGATTTTTTCCCTTGAAGAAAATGATTGGAAGCCACTACTTTGAATGTGTTGGAGGCATAGATGTGGAAATAGGTTAGGGTGCTCCTGGGAAATAGCAAGAGGACATTCATACTCCCATTCAGAGATATGCTGCTGGGATATGCTGCTGGGAGCCTCCTAGAAAATGGAGCAGTGAAATCCACCTGTTTGTCAAAAAGGGGTGATCATACTGCAACTAGTTCATATTCATGTGACGAAGAGCAGCATAAAACTTTCCACACGAGGACAGATCTAAGAGATTCAGCAACAACATTCCCAAAGGATCCTCTACAGGCCTCTTCAGTGTGATCGGTCAGTTCTCATTGTCTGCTGGGGACTCTCCTGCAGAGCTGACCACTTCCGTGCCTGCACTGGTTTGGACATACCTGATGCTCTAGGGGCAGAACTCTTCTCCATTTTCCGTTGCTGGTTCTCTGCTTGGCCACTCAATAAAATGTTGCCCTCAGCCTGACTACCAAAGAGTGCTGGAAGAAAGAATTTATCTCTGGTTCCATTGTTTTCCACATTGTATTATTGCCCAACTTCCAGTTCCTGCCACCAATAATATTCTCAGAGGTTGCTTCAGCATCTGTCCTACCTCACTGCCACCTCCCTTGAGCATTTATTCCACATATTCATAATTGGTTGGAAGCAGCAGATACCCAAGGCCAATTGTAAGTCACTTTCATCACTTTCCACAGTCCAAGCTACTTAGATGCAAATGAAAGCAGCACAAAGGATTGTACAGCGTACAGGAAGGAAGGCAGTGGCCCCAGACAAGAGGAAGAGTTGGAAGTCCATATATGCCTTTATTCCACCAGTAAAGAGGGTCTTCTTTTATGCCTCCCTTAAAAACCTCTACCAACAGCAGGACAGAGAGTGACCCAAGGTAAGTCTTCAGGAGACCTAGATAAATGCAAATGTGTATGGCTAATCCCCATTTGAGGACATCTTCCTATTTTGCACTGGATTCTTTGTCCAGGGAAATGTCAGCAACACCCTGGTGGAGGGAGTAGGTGAGAAGACAAGGATTTCAGCAAGCTGCCTGTGTGATGTGCCTCCAGATCTCCCCAGTGACCAAGATGCCAAGATGAACCGTGCCAACAAGGAATGTGTCAATTTCTCAGCTGCCTGTTTTATTGTCTACATTTTCTAGGGAGTTAATTTCCAGTTTCTTCAGTCCTTCCCGTATTTTGACATTAGACCATAAGGTGAAAGGTCATAAAACCTGATTGTCTAGACTCAGAAGCAAATGGAAACCCATCCAAATTTCCAGAATTCCCCGCTGTTCTCAGAGTGAGAGATAGAACAGTGGAAATTGCTTTTCATTATCACTACTGTATGGGAGAGTCTGAAACATTCAGAGTGGCATAGTCTCTGCATGGTCAAAATGACAATTGCATTAAAAAATGAAAGACTGGTTTTGAAATAGGAGACTCTATTTTTGGCAAACAAAACAGACTTCGGAGTTGAGATCAAAAGCTCTGGATGAGCTGGGAGTTGGAAAAAAGGGAGACTAAATAGGAAACACAGTTGCTCTGGAGTCTAGAAGTGGAATTCTGAGAGCAACACTGAGCAACATAATCAAAACTGTTGGGCCTGGGCCTGGACATTGGAAGCCTTGGGGTGGAAAGGAAAGCACTGTCTCTCTCTCTCTCTCGAGAATGGGACCAGTTTGGTCCTCCTTTTTCCACATCCATGGGCTCATCTTGACAAGCTGCCCAGATGCTTCCTAATTACTCACCGTGCTACGCTCTTTCCAGCTTGTCCCTGGAGTGTCTGAGCAGGAATAAATGACTCTCACCTGACCTGGGAGATCAATACAGGGGAAAGTTCAGCTCCAGCTTCTCTCATGAGCAGCAGCAGGAAAAACACCCTCGAGGTATTGTGTCAGTCAAAGCTGGCCTACCCAGATCTCAGTGACCCATCTATAACTGCTAAGCAGAGAGTCTTGGATTCATGGAGACAATGACCAGAGAATGATAGAATTCCAGACGACTGCAGGCCTTCTCACTACTCTAGGGATGGGCCAGATGTTCAGTGGCATGTATGAGTGAAAAACAGGGCATCAGGGACCTTTCTGGAAGAGCTGCCTTTGTCTGGCCCACCTGTGTTCATTTGTGTGCTGGGATCTCTGATCTCCCCTGGAACTTGGGGGCCAGGAGGAGCTCTTCCATGCAAACTCCTGGAAGGAGCAGAATAAACAAGCTCTTGCTTATCTATCTATCTATCTATCTATCTATCTATCTATCTATCTATCTGTCTGTCTGTCTGTCTATCTATCTATCTATCTATCTATCTATCTATCTATCTATCCATCCATCTGCCTATATATATTTATCTATCTCAATGTAGTGAGGAAAATCATTGATCCATTAACCTTTGGAATTCTACATGGGAGATACCTAAAAAAGTGAACTGCCTTGTTTATGTATCATGCAGACTCTGGATCCACATATGTCTTAGTGGCTGTGAATATAGGATGATTGATCACAGGCCTGAGTTGCATTCCTGCAGATTCTTAGGAAAAAAAAAAAAATTCACAGACATATCCCCCCTGGTTCCCCCACAACACACACTCCTTCCTCAGCAATCTCTATCAGTCACCAACCACACCACGAATATGTGGCAAGTTCTTCCCAGACCTTTATCTGAGAGCCAAGGAGTGAGGGGCTGTACTAAGATACCATAGAAATGAAAATGTGGTGTGTCACAAGAGTTTCCTTAATTCTTAGATCTTAAACTCTAAGAGGGTTCAGCATAAGTACAAATTCAAGGACTAGAGACAACCTGTATTGGGTGTGTCTTTAACTCAGTTTCCCAATCCACATAGGGACCTGGCATTTGTCATCTCCCATCTATGTATAGCTGTTGGTATGACTGTTTCTCTGTTCCCGAATACCTGGACTCTGATTTAGCCTATCCTTTCGGAAACAGAAAGATCACCCAACCAGAGATGCAGCACCATGAGATCTATGGAAAAGACAGTTGCCAAAATAGACAGCAAACAGCCAAACTTAATTGAACACTAACACATGCAAGGACTTTGCTTAGCAGAGGTGATACAAAATGGCAGGAGCCCATAGCCCTAACACCCAGGATAGATCTATAATAAAGACAAACCATTCAAGGAAAACATTCTGCAGGACTTACGTTTTTGCTAAGTCATCCTTTTAGGGGAAGTCAAAGTTCTAGTCAACATGGTAGCTAGGAAGGCATTTGTGGTCATGGAAACCTTATGGGTACTGAGAAGCTGAGCATGAGTTCAGCTAAGTCGTTAGGGATGGAAGACATAGACCTGGGCACTGTTCTACTCTTACACAATGCTACCCATTTCCTTGAGCTCCCATTCAAGCCCCATGGTCATTTTTACCACTGATAAGTTAGTTACACAGTTTTCATGATAACCGGATTCTCACTTCTTTTTTTACAGAATGGATGTGATAACCTGATATCCTACACAGTCATGAGTGACCAACCCACCCACTTGGTTCCCCATCCTCATTCCTCCATTCCTAGCCCTTAGGGCAGCCGGGAAAGCATGGGAGCAAATGCCCTCACCAGGGACCTGGTGCTCAGCAGTCTCTGGTGGCTCACACGTCTTGCTACTGCTCTGTGCATGCTCCAAATCTGCTTTTTGCATGTGGCTGCTGAGCTCTCACCTACTAAGCTCACTGCTTTCCTTATGCTGCCAGCAACCACAAAACCTGGGAATACTTTCAAGATGGGACCTTAATGTTCTTTCCTTTTCTTTCTTCCACTTGTCTGGTATCCATTTGCAAACAGTGCTCCTGTTACCTCCAGGTAAGCGATGTCTTGTCCCCCTCTTTTCTTTCCACTTCTTGCCAGTGCCATTATTTGGTTTAAGACCAATGTCCTTTGATTTATTGAATAAGAACTGCAGGCTCAAGTTAACCTGACAATTTCTCCCAAGGACTGGGAGATTTATTTTCCCACCTGAAGCAATTATGAGAAAGCAATTGTGAGGAAGGCAATTCCTTGAGTATCACTTCTGTCTGTGGATGTGGGTAAAAGCATAGCTGATCCTCTCTGGGACCAGGAAGAGAAATTAAGCTTACCAAGGAGATGGTGGGTCATAGACTTCTCCTGAGTCTTAATTCATCTGCCATCTCATGTTGTGGGGGAGGAGACAGTGAGATTCAGAGCTGGAATCTCCTAACGTAATTGTGATAGGATTTGAAAAAAAAAAAATGCTTTAATCCCAAGGGCTCCAGGGAAAATCACCAAACCTGCTGTGAGAATAGGAAAAGCAATTTTTAAATAATCTGGAATTTTACCAGTCCTGGAGCTCTTCCATCTCATCACAGCTGAGCCTTAAATTGCTAGAATTTTGGTTCATTTGTCATTGACCCTTAAAGTCCTATGTGCCATGAACAAGATGAATTAGGATAGGGGGTTGGGGCAGTGTTCTGGCTGGAAATATAAATTTTAGAGAATTTAGTTTGGAGAGATTCTCATGCAGAATCTAGATGCTGTAGAGGACATGCACCTACTTTGAAAGTATGCTTGCGTGAGTGGAAACCAATCATAAACAACATTCAACTTCATGAGCAGATATGAAAGCATTTTCAGCATGTCTAGCAATACTATAACTCTTTGTGCAAGCAGAGTGGCCTACACAAGACAGTTTCAGTATATTTTAAAAGCACATCTTACATTTCATCAGTTCTTTGAACACAGAAAAAAAACGTTAAGGTCACTTAAGAGGCAAAACATCTTACAGAGTTCATTGGTATTCAAAGTCACCTACAGACTACATCCTGGGTTCAGGAAGGGGTGGTGTACATAGTAAGGACATTTGCCTTCTGGGAGCCTTAAACAAAAAAAATATATAGGTAACTCCTACATTTTTATTTTGTGGAGAAAACGCAATTACTCCAGCTTCCTTGGCTTTTTGCTTCTTTTTTATACCAACAAGATAAGGGCTATCCCCAACCCTCTGTTCTTCACTCTTCTCCCAGGGTATTGATTTCCTAGCACTGGGTTTTTCTTCTCCACTTCACTCATCCTCTTGCCTATGAAGGTATGTAAGCCTTCTTTGTTCCAACTGTTTCCTCCACCCCACCCCACATATATGCATAACAAAGATTGTAATTTAAGTTTCTTTCTACTTTTAACATATTTGCAAACATCAATAGAAGCTAAAATGGGAAAAAGGAAATGTTTCTTTTCCTAGCTCTTTCAATCTGCAAATCTTTAATTTAGGAGCACTTGATTAGCCTTTCAACCCGTTGGAAATCTCAAATCCTGGTTTTAATTTTCCTAGGTGGACAGGCAAACATGATTAATGTGCCTGATGGTGAAAGACAGAGAGTGAATATGTTCATTCTGAGCCACCCTCCCAAGCTCAGGCACCTTGCAGGAAGAGCACCAGCTGCATCACTCTGCGGAGTGTTCACAACGTCCTATTCTTGCCTGGCCTGGCAAGCTCTTTGTCCTTCCAATATTTGTTCAATCTTCCATCCTATTCATGTTCTATCTCTCTCTCCCCTTCCAGCCTCTCTTCCTGTTCCTAGAACTGAGAGTTTATTTACTCAGTCTGAATATCTAGATCACCTGCCATTTATTCTTTTTACTTGAAATTCTGAGGAGTCACATAAACAAGTGATCAGAATCACTATGGTCCTCTGAATTGGAGACTTATAATTCTCTCAAGAAATAAACAAAATTTGAATTTAAAGGAATGATCGTGACAAAAATAGAAAAAGGCAGGAATTATTGCCAAACCAAGAAACTAGAAACTAGAATTAACTTAGAGACATGTGACTCAGTCAATTAACAAATATATACAGAGAGCCTCTGTGGGACTGTAGGAGATCCAAAGATAGAGGACTGGTTATTTGCCAATGGGATTTTTTGCAGAAAGCTAGATGGAAAAACTGACTGTCACCACAGGGGTGGGTGCACAGGTCAGTAAGTAGATCAATATCCTGCCAGATGGATAAGGTGCTAGATTGATAGGTGGGCAAGGGGTTAGACAGGTACATTTATATGTCACTGGAGAGCTCATTATATTGGTGTAAAGTTATTGTGTCACATGTAAAGTATGACATGGGGGAATTGAGGAGGAAGAAGTGGAATAAAACTGTCACTGCTAAGATAGGCATTGTGATATGGTGCTTAAACCTGCAAGTAAAGAAAAAGAGTATGGAATCTGTGTGGCTTTTTCTAAGAGCTTTTTCCCAGAGTAGCTTGCAGTCTGGCTTCTAGGGTTGCTGACCTCATAGCCAGAACCCTAGATTCACCCAGATTTACCTTCAGAATTAACTAATTAGAGACTAAAATTCAATAGACTAAATGAAGTCAGGCTGCTAGAGGATGTCTGCTGACTTGGAAATATGCAGAAAGACATGGATCCTTGAGAAAACATTGTTTCCAAAAGTGGCCACCAGCACTAGAGGAAGGACAGCACCACGGACAGCTCCCAGACATTTTAGGACTGCCTTCTGTGTTTGGTGCCCGAAACACTGAGCAAAACAGCGAGCTCAGGAAGTCTCCGCACACTCTCATACCATCTTCCTGCAGGCCAACTAAGAAAATTCTTACATAAAATATAAGGCGCTCTGTTTGGTAACTTAAACCCTTGGCTTATAGTCTTTTCAGTGAATTTCTTTCCTTGCAAACTCGAGAGCTGGAGTCTCATGACTCCCCTTGCTTCACCAATTCCCCAGCTAGAGAAAAAAGACCTTCTTGGCCTCTGACCCATTTTGTCCTTGAGATTATCCAAGGACTACAGGATTCCCCTGGGAGGTTTACTGTGTGGAATGAAAACAATTAAGGAGCTGAATAAAAGAATTAATTGCTTGTGAGAATGTGGACTTGGATGGGAAGATGTTTAAATGAGCTCTGAAAGAAACAAGCTGCCAAGAGCAATTTTCTAATCAAAGGGGAATAAAAAGATTCAATCTCTATTTCACTCTAATCCAGAAAACATGTCTTCATGGAGAAGTGGTCTTAAAATGGACTCACCAGCCAAAGTGGAAAAAAAAAAAAAAAAAAAAACTGTTCAACATGAGAAGGGACCATTGGTAAATGAGTCAAGATGCTGTGAAACCAGTAGACATTTCCTTGGAATAAATGTGCTTCTGCACCTTCAAGAACTCTTACAGGAAGTGGTTGAACAAACAGGCCCAACAGTTCAAAATAGTTCAGAGTCAAAACACTTGCCCTTTCTTCCCAGTTCCCCAACATCTCACTGAATGTCTTGAGAACTTCACTTTATGCTATTTCTCAGGAGACCTTTGGATCAGGTTGTCCACCCACATATAAAAGAGAAAGAGGAATGCTTATCCCAGCCTGCAAGGCACATTCTCATGGTCTGATTATAAAGTGTTTAGTACTTCATAAAAAGACGCACTAAAAGTATATATAAACTTCCCATTCCCAAGAGTTACTTGCTTTATACCCACTGCCCATGTCTAATACTCTGAGCTGTATCCTTTCAGGAAATGGAAAAGGTGTTAAAGTGAGTCCGATTTTGTTTTGTTGCAGAGTTGACAGACAGGAAGCTGACTATGGAGGAAGAAGAGGCCAAGAGGATAGCAGAGATGGGAAAGCCAGTATTGGGTGAACACCCCAAACTAGAAGTCATCATCGAAGAGTCCTATGAGTTCAAGGTCAGGCAAACAGTGAGGTCTAATTGAATAATAAATAAATTAAAGTGGGAGGCAGAAGACCTGGGGTGTTTTTTTCCACTTTCACTAGTGAATATGTGAAGTTGAAACTGAACAAATCACTTACTCACCCCAGGTCTCAGTTTCTCCATTTGTAACATGAAACAAATAGTGCTGGCCATTTGTATGCTAGGAATATTGTGAAGAAACATAACATAGAATGTGAAATAAGTGGGCTAGAAAGTCCTGAGATGTATTATCACTACTGTTTAACTGTATTTTTAAAGCAAAAATATTAAAACTCACTACTACAGGGCAAGATATATTAACATCATTATTATTATTCTTTATTGTATTACTCTAAATAGCCAATTTCAAAAGTCACAGCCAGGCCAGGCAGCGAGGGACTCACACCTGTAATCTCAGCACTTTGGGAGGCCGAGGTGGGAGGATCACTTGTGCCTAGGAGTTTGAGACCAGCCTGGGCAACATAGGGAGACCCCATCTCTACAAAAAATAAAACAAAATGAAGATCAGCTTGGCATGGTTGTACATGCCTGTGGTCCCAGCTACTCAGGAGGCCGAAGTGGGAGGATGGCTTAGGTCCAGGAGGTTGAGGCTGCAATGAGCCATGATTGCACACTGCACTCCAGCCTGGGTGATAGAGTGAGACCCTGTCTCAAACAAAACAAAACAAAAAGATTACAACCAAAAACAAAGGGAAATAGAAGGATTGCCTCAAAAGAGATCGCCCAAGGCCATTCCATGCATAACTGTCAGAACACCCTGGAGACAGGGCATCTTTCATTCCTTTGAAGAACCAGACTCCTCATTGGTTCTGAGCATTCTAACCTCATGGTTCCAAGTTTTTCTCTTCCTAACAGACTACGGTGGACAAACTGATCAAGAAGACAAACCTGGCCTTGGTTGTGGGGACCCATTCCTGGAGGGACCAGTTCATGGAGGCCATCACCGTCAGTGCAGGTGAGAAGTGTCTCAGGCTGGCCTTGCTGGGAGAAGCAGGCAACCTCTGAGAAGGAAGCATAAAGCCACGTTAACAGTAGGCCGGCAGGGCGCGGTGGCTCAAGCCTGTAATCCCAGCACTTTGGGAGGCCAAGGCGGGTGGATCACGAGGTCAGGAGATCAAGACCATCCTGGCTAACATGGTGAAACCCCGTCTCTACTAAAAATACAAAAAACTAGCCGGGCGAGGTGGCGGGCGCCTGTAGTCCCAGCTACTCGGAGGCTGAAGCAGGAGAATGGCGTGAACCCGGGAGGCGGAGCTTGCAGTGAGCCGAGATCGCGCCACTGCACCCCAGCCTGGGCGACACAGCGAGACTCTTACTCAAAAAAAAAAAAAAAAACAAAAAACGTCGGCCATTCCCTGGGCAGGCCTGTATGTTCAGTCTTCCCAGCTCTAGTCCTAGGTGCCTACTGCCTCACTGGATCACTTTGGAAAAGAATCGTGGCGTAACTGAAAAACATGGCTATCTCTGGTTTCAAATCCTTGCTCTGCTGTGTGAAGTGGAACAATGTACCCTCTCTGACCTCAATGTCCTCATCCCAAAGGGGAACTACTGCTACCTTTCTCAGAAAGGTAGAAAAGTACAGAGTCTTGTGTAAAATCCAAACTCAATAAATTCTGATTTCTGTCATTCTTCCTTTTCTTTTGTTTGGTCCCCCTCTTCTGTAAAATGTGGGACAATTCTGATTTAGAGATGTGGGAGTTAGGAGTTTATAAAATGTGTTGCATTGACTCTCCAACAAAACACCCTGGATGATTCCAAACCCCTCCCTCGGCATTTACTGACAGGCTCCCTCAGTAACGACCCACAGCACAGCCAGGAGTCCTAGCAGCCTGTGGGGACTGCTGGTTGGAACATGGACGGAAAGGGTCTCCCAACCACCGTCACTATCACCTCAGCACCACTGAGGCCTCCTTGCACTGCTGAGCACTACTGGCCTTATATTTTATTGAGAGGCTTTGTTGTCATAGCAACCCACAGGGTCATATCCCCAAGGCCCCAGAGCCAGAGCAAAAGGACAGCCAGGAAGAGAGGTTTGCTGCTGCTGCTGCTGCGGCTGCCCCACTTTTCTCACTGCCTGCTTTAGATCTTTCTAGCTCCCCCTTCTGATGACCTGACTGTGCCCCTTTGAGACAATACACGGAATGTAGGCCACATCATCCACCCCGCTCCTTTTACAAAGGAGGGGCCTGGGGTTCAGAAATAAGAGATTATTTACCCCAGCTTACAGATTTTCTTCATGGCAAAGCTGGAATGAGAACCCAAGTGTTCTGACTCCTGTTCTTTCAAAACCCAG
Organism: Macaca fascicularis; assembly: GCF_037993035.2. Taxonomy (NCBI): domain Eukaryota; kingdom Metazoa; phylum Chordata; class Mammalia; order Primates; family Cercopithecidae; genus Macaca; species Macaca fascicularis. The sequence goes on along the minus strand of NC_088381.1, from coordinate 137,962,128 downwards.
CTTCTACCAGTTATGCCAAAACATGACAGAGGTTGCCGTTGGCAAGGCACAGGCATGCCTCAGCACACCCTCCCCCCCAGGGCTGCTGAGTGGGCAACTCTGCCCACATTCCTGGCAAGGACAATCAAGGCCCATCCTGCTCTTTCCCATGAGATATTTGGAGGATGGCACTGACTCTGCAGTATATTCTCATGATCTGGAATGACAGCCATCCCTCAGGCGACAGATAATGACCAGAGCCACAATGGTTACTGCAGCAGTCAAGTCAGAAAATTTGAGAGGAGCCCTGCTGGTGTCCAGTGAAGAGTGGCCATGCTGAACTGATTTCACTTTTCTTTGCCTAGACAACAAAATGCAGCTTGTGCGTTCTCCTTTCTTTCTTTTTTCTAAATTATACTTTAAGTTCTAGGGTACATGTGTAGAACATGCAATTTTGTTACATAGGTATACACGTGCCATGGTGGTTTGCTGTACCCATCAACCCGTCATCTACATTACGTATTTCTCCTAATGCTATACCTCCCCTAGTCCCCACTCCCTGACAGGCCCAGTGTGTGATGTTCCCCTCCCTGTGTCCATGTGTTCTCATTGTTCAGCTCCCATTTATGAGTGAGAACATATGGTGTTTGGTTTTCTGTTCTTGAGTTAGTTTGCTGAGAATGATGGTTTGCATCCTCCTTTCTTTCTGCTCCACTTGTCTTGTTCATCTTAATCTCCTTCTTTCTTTTCTTCCTTATTCCCTGGCCCTCTCTCTCCCACTCTACCTTGGTGCCCTGCACTCAAATTGACTGGTGAGGCATATCAAATTGTTTCCCAACTATTTTCTGGCATCCTGGCCCTGGCCCCCATCAGCTGCCCAGAAGACAGCTGGAGTCCCCTTCTAGCGGATGATGCCTGTGGTGCAGGTTGGGTTTGACTTTCTTATGAATGATTATCTGACCTCGCTCCCCTTTCTCTTGCCTGTTTATCTTGCCTCCAGCAGGGGATGAGGATGAGGATGAATCCGGGGAGGAGAGGCTGCCCTCCTGCTTTGACTACGTCATGCACTTCCTGACAGTCTTCTGGAAGGTGCTGTTTGCCTGTGTGCCCCCCACAGAGTACTGCCACGGCTGGGCCTGCTTCGCCGTCTCCATCCTCATCATCGGCATGCTCACCGCCATCATTGGGGACCTGGCCTCGCACTTCGGCTGCACCATTGGTCTCAAGGATTCAGTCACAGCTGTTGTTTTCGTGGCATTTGGCACCTCTGTCCCAGGTGAGAGTGAGAGGTGCTTGAATTTGCAAAGAGGATTTTACCTGGTTCGAATGACCCCTGGACTCCATCTGATTATCTTCCATACCATCTGAGATCTGAACTTAACAGAGCCTCTGCCCTTAAAGTGCACAAAAGTCAATCAAAGAGATAACTAATGACATTAGTAATGACAGCTAATATTTCTTGAGCACTTTCAATTTGACAGACACTATGTGTGTTCAGCAATTTACACGTTTACATTTTCTCCCTGTAATGTTTCCCAAAGCCCTATTAAATATGGTAAGTTATTATCCCCACTTCACAGACAAAGAAACTGAGGCCCACAGAGGTTAAGCTACATGCCCAAGTAAGTGGTCCAATTTCTTAACCTCCACATTATGTGAATAGATGCAAAGAGTGAAATTAAAAGAATGTAGATATTGTTCTCCTTCTATTTACCTCTGGCGATCTCTGAGAGGTTAAAGATGAGCCAACTCAAAGATATCAAAGGAGAAATGCCCGCATACATTCTTGGCCTCCTCTACTTGGAAGGACACTGTGAGTACAAAGCATCTCCTAGCAGAACAGGCAAAGGAAGCTCCACAGCTTTTATCTTTTTATAGGATGAATTACATACTTTTTCTTTTTCTTAGGAACACTCAAAGACAAACAAAAAGGGGCAGACATTCCTTTATTTGTTGAATAAATATTTACTAAGCACGTATTATGCCTGTTACAGTATTGTGCTAGTTTTTGGAACTATAGTGAAAGGCAAGATACACATGCTTCCTTCTCCACGTGGAGTTTATAATCTAGTGAAGGAGATAACACTTAACTACTATAATGAAAGTTATCTTGTTAAATCCTAAGAAGAAAAAGCAAAGGTACTGCATAAGGATGAAAGCTGGGCCTGAATGTAAGAGTTAGCAGGTAGAGAGGGGCTGCACTAGCCCAGGTTCTTTACTTAATTCAGTTAGGGGCTTTGGGGCCTCTGAATTCTGAACTTTTGCCAGGGAGCTGGCATCCCAATTGCCCCAGAAAGAAACAGAGCGCATCCTCCTGCAGGAGGTTAGGCTAAATCTCATCAGACAGGACTCTTCTTGCTGGACCAAGAGAAATCTTTCCTGTACCAAGCAAACATATCCTTCAAGATAGTAGCTGAATTCACATCAAATTCTAGGAAAACCTCTTTCCAAAACCCCAGCGCAGGCCAGTGGGATTATTTGTCCATTAGTGATGCAAGAGATTTAGCTATCGTGGAAATGCATCAGGAGGCTGGAAATTAGATGGATGATCCCGGGAAGGCCTGTGGATGAGATGCCCTGTGATCTCTGTTCTCCAAGCCTTGGGGGACCTGAACTATCAGAGGGGAGGGAGGAAATATGGGGGAAAGCATAGAGGTGGGAAGAAATATCAGAGGATCGGAAGCAAACAACAACAACAACAAAAACAAACAAAAAAACAAAGCCATAGGCGAGACAGGGTAAGAGGTTTTCTCTGGGAGACCTAAAAAAAATGGCAATAATGAAGCAAACCAGGCAAATATCTTTAGGCAGCTCCAAGTCCTTGCAATTGGCCAAGACAACAGCTAACAGCATTTGAGGCTTTAAGAAGGTTATCCTGTGATCCACTCATCTGATTTAGTGGCTTTGGCTGAAGTTCTTTGGATATAGTTGATGATATGGAAAGGGTCCTTACCTGAGGGCCTTAGGGTCAAGTCTCTTGCTAACATCCTATGTGACCTTGGGTAAATTATTTGACCCTTATTTTTCTTACCTGTAAAATGAAAGGATTGGGCTAGATGTCTCTGACAGTCCTCCCTATAGCTACAATCTGTACCAAGATCTAAAGTCAAACCCCCTGCAAAGCCCTGTGATACACATAAAAACCACAAAGACAGAGCCCCGTCTTCCTTGAATCCACAGTTCACCCTGCATGTCCCCATCATGCTTCCCCAGCATGTCCTCTGTCCCCAAAATCCAGTACCTTGCCCAGTTTTGAGTCAGTAGGCATTGCTCAATAACTGTTGGTGGTTTGTGAATAAATGCCCCATATGACAGTTAAAATCAGGCATCTACTCCAAGCAGCTTCCCACGGTGTCAAGGTTCCCTGGGGAGATATTATGGGATGGCAAACTTCCCTTATCGAAAAAGTAGTCAAAGGAGAACAATAAGCCCACTCAGTAAATATCAGAACTGGAAAGCCCTTCAGAATCTTTTAGATCACTGCAGATGAGGGACGGGAAGCCCAGACTAGGGATGTGACCTACCCAGGGCCGCACGCTTGCTTGTAGCAGAGCTAGGAGGTAGGAGTGGCCCCCTAGCCCTTGTCTCTCCTTCCCGGGCTCAGCCCACCAGCTCAAGCTGCTTTTTGGGCATACTGGAAGACAGACCCTGCACACCTTAGCCTCCTGCCAGCTCCCATGTGTCTCTGTCCTTTTCCAGATACGTTTGCCAGCAAAGCTGCTGCCCTCCAGGATGTATATGCAGACGCCTCCATTGGCAACGTGACGGGCAGCAACGCCGTCAACGTCTTCCTGGGCATCGGCTTGGCCTGGTCCGTGGCCGCCATCTACTGGGCTCTGCAGGGACAGGAGTTCCACGTATCGGCTGGCACGCTGGCCTTCTCTGTCACCCTCTTCACCATCTTTGCATTTGTCTGCATCAGCGTGCTCTTGTACCGACGGCGGCCACACCTGGGAGGGGAGCTTGGTGGCCCCCGTGGCTGCAAGCTCGCCACGACATGGCTCTTTGTAAGCCTGTGGCTCCTCTACATACTCTTTGCCACACTAGAGGCCTATTGCTACATTAAGGGGTTCTGAGCCGCGGAACAGAGCCTCCGACAGGGCAGGCCTAGGACTTCTCCTAAGAGAAGGGCACTTCCCCACCAGTGACCTCTCCAGGCTGTGTTGCCCTAGAGAGGCAGCATCAGGACCCAAGCCCCAGGAACTTCACCCAACTTAGGCCCTGGCAATGAACTGAAAGGGCAAAGTCTTAATCAATCAAACAATGGAGGAATCACCGACTTTACACAGTATTTAATTAAATACAAACAAACGACAGCAACAAATCCACCTCCACCCCATCTCCTCCTCATATCCCTGACCCAAAGCAAAGGTCAGAGCCTTTCACCTCCTTCTATTCCACCTTCTGATTATTCCTTTGCCTCTCATTTCTTTGGAGGCAGGGTTTCTCCTCTCTGCCCAATTCCATACGTCCCTATTATCTCACTCAGCTGATAAGACGTGAAAATGAGTCACATTCATGTGGCTAGGTGGGGTTCTTTTTTCATTGTAATCATTATTCTGGTTGCTTTCATTTTGCCATTAGGTTTTGCTTATTGTTTTGTTTTGTCTTTTTTTTTTTTTTTTTCCTGAAGTGAGTGAAAAAGGTGCCACGAAGGAATTCCAGGTCTGAGCCAACAGAGAGAAACATGAATTTTCAGACGTATGCTCTCCCACCACCCCTTGGCTCCATCAAGATCCAGTTCCCCATCTCACTGTTTTCTCTCAGTTCTTGGGAGGAGTGATGGCGTTGGGGTAGACATAAGCTCACTCACCCATGCAGGGTACTAAAGATCTTACAGGAGCTTCAACTGGAGCAGGAGGAGCTTTTTATACTTATGTTGAATCAAGTCAAATACAAAAAGCAATTGTCCCTCTTTGCCCAAGTCTTTCCAGTTCTGTGTGTCTTATTGTGTCAGTGTCCACTTGTGTATCCTTCTGCAGGAAGACCCACCAAGTAGGAGAGATGGGACAAAAATAGGAATGGTGTGTGATGACAAAGGGCTACTGGAAGAACAAAAGGGATTCAGTCCTTCTTAGTATCTTTGACTTTGTACCTGAGGCAGGAGAGAAGAGATATCCAACCAGTGAGAGATTTAAGTGAAAAGTTTGTATTTTAAATGTCAATGTGCCTGAGGAATGTCACCTTCACCACTCTCTTGCTTCCTAATGCTCTATACAAAGAGGGCTGACTATATTTCTTGAAGTAGTGTAAAAACTTAGAGATTTTATAAGAGAACAAGGGGCTCCCTTCACCTCTCCTGGTCCCTCAGGTCACATATGAAAGCATTTTTACAAGATAGGAACTGGAATTCCTCATTTCTCCCACGTTCCTGCTTGTTTTTAAACTTCATGAAGCTCTTTTTCCAGCCTGTGGGGTAGTTCTTGCTCCAGTAAGAGGAATCTTAGTTGTCATAATCCTGTGGAGCCTGGGTTTTTAGAGAAAGAGATCTCTGTGCTCTACAGACCTTTTCCCAACAAATGTGGGAAGACCTGGCTTTAACACACACACATACACGCAAATAAACAGACATAAGATGTCATCACAAAACTGCCCACGGATCTTTAGGCTTTCTGCATTGACATAAATACATTTTCTAAGGGGAGGGGGGGAGAAATTAAAAAACACCTGTTAATTTTAAACACATTTTTTAAGAAAAAAATAACTAAAAAAGAAACAGTGCTCGTGTCATAAGCTATGTTGACAGTTGCCGGTGGAAATGTTGGGTTGGTTCAAAAAAAAATAAAAGCTATACTTATATCTCTCTACGTACAGCTTGCTTCTCCCTGTGTTTCTTCAGTGGAAGGTCCAGGGGGCCACAGTGGGCTTCTTCTGAGGAGATGTGACTCAGGTGAAGGTGTCACCACCTCTCACACTCAGGTGCCAATGTGTCAAACCCAGTATATTTTAAGCAAAAGTACTTCAGGAAAATGCCACTTGTCAAAACCCGAACTTTGCGAAGTTGGAAGATGTAAGTAGTAGTAAGAGCTGTGGTAGTTATGGAAGAAGGAGGTTTCTGTATCAGAAAGGCATTGGCCGTGCCAGACTCCAGCTAGGAAAACGGTGCCCTGCACCTATTACCAACAGACATGTCTGCACTCATTCATTTACTCATCATTCATTCAACAAGCAATTTAGGAGCATGTCGAATATATTGAATGACACTCTGGTGATACAAAGAAGAGCAAGACATAGCTCCTGACCTCAAGAAACTCACAGTCTAGGCTGGGCATGGTGGCTCATGCCTGTAATCCCAGCACTTTGGGAGGCAGAGGCGGGTGGATTGCTTGAGGTCAGGAGTTCAAGACAAGCCTGGCTAACAGGTCTACTAAAAATTTTAAAAGTTAGCCAGGCATGGTGGCACATGCCTGTAATCCCAGTCACTCAGAAGGCTGAGGCACAATAATTGCTTGAACCCAGGAGACAGAGGTTGCAGTGAGCTGAGATTGTGCCACGGCACTCCAGCCTAGGCGACAGAGCAAGACTCTGTCTAAAACAAAACAAAACAAACAAAAAAACTCACAGTCTACGTGGGGGAAGTGATCCAGAAGCCCACTAAACCTGTTCAAAGAACGGGGCAATGCTGCGAAGGCCTGGTGGGGGGATCTTGTGGAACCCAAGGCAGGAGGCACAGCCGCCAGGCCATAGGAGCCTGAAAGCCATCAGGAACCGAGCCCACTCTCCCCACCTTCCCCAGGCCACCTGGTCTCTCTCCCCACCTTCCCCAGGCCACCTGGTCTCTCTCACCCTTGCTTCCTTCTGCCCATTGGGCCCATCCTCTTCTTTTATCTCCCAAGGGGCTTCCTCTGGTTTATTTTCTTACACACAGCCCAGCACAGTCACCAGCCCTGACATTATATCATGACCTCACAGCTTTGATCACCACAATGAACTGGAACTTCCCTCTTTTCCTCTGAGTGCAAATTCTCAATCGAGAGAATATGGCCAACTCTCCATCTCCAGAGGGCCATTCTGAGAAGGCAGAATCCTTTGTAGAAGGCAGTCACAGTGTTGGGGTGCCTGTGGATTGGGTGTTTTGTGTCAAATGTTCACTCTTGGTACAAACAACCCAGGTGTGGAGAGGAGGGTGATGATCACATTGTAGGTACTATTGCCCCTTCTGAAAGCCAAGTGATGGGAAGGGGTTTATGACGCTTGTGGACACCAAAGTGCAAATACTAATGGCAGTCCTATGCCCTGAGCACTCTAAAAGTGACCTAAACAGAGTGCCATGGGAACACAATGGAAGAAAATATTAACTCAGCCTGGAAGAATTGGGAAAGACTTCACAGAGAATGTAACAGGTAAGTAGGATCTTGAAGGAAGATGAAATCATGATTTACTTTGGTGAGGGGCTTCATATTGAAGGATGGACAAAAAGTGAACAGCACATTCAAAGGCACATGCGTAAAGCATGACATGGCACAGTCATGGAATGGCAGCAGTCAGCATGGCTAGGATAGAAGTCAAGAGGAAGGCTAAGGGTAGGTGGATCCTAACTGTGGTCCCACTGTGCCCTCTGCTGAGGTTTAGAAGTTGTCTGCAATAGGGTCCTGGGCTTAAACTTATGGCCGAAAATGGGGCTGAGAAAGCAGCATCAGGAACACAATTCCTACCATGGAAGCTGAGAACGAGATGTCAATGGGATTTGTGAGTGTAACAGATTAGCACAAAAAGCAGTCAGGGAAAGAGGTTGGACTAAAAGCCTCATTCAGTTTTTTTTTTTTTTTTTTTTGCCAGCCACTAAGTTAAAAATGAAAAAAAAAAAAGTTTTTTAGCAGATTAAATGGTAGATACAAAATCACAAAATCCATTTGTGCCCATCATCACTACCATTTTCTGAGTCCTTTCTGGGTTATCCAGGTGTTAGGCTTTGTCAAAACAGGAGATGGAATGAACAATAGGAGGAGAGTTGAGGAACGCATCCCAGGAATCTGAAGCCCTGGGTACTAGTTTAGATGCCCCCACTAACAATCCCTCTTCTCTTTGGATTCATCTTCTCTCTGGATCACAATTTCCTGAACTATAAGTGAGGTTTTCATAAAAGACCTCTGAAGCCAATTACTTCTAGCTTTAATATTGTGGTCCTAGAATATATACAAAAGCAGTGTGTGTGTGCATGTGCACACATGCATGCACACGTGCATGCACACACTCAAACTGCCTGACTACCTTAATTGACACACCATTGCAGATGCCCCTTTGCAACTCCTTGGCCCTATGGCCTGTGTATTAGTCAATATGAAGAAGATGTTGTTAGCCATTGTGCACGTGTTCATTTTCAGCACTTCTTACTGATAGCCACAACACGCCCACCTCTTTGGCTCATTTATCATTAGGGCAATGTTAGCTGCTGTAATAAATAAACCCCAATATTTCAATGCCTTAGCAAGATAAAATTTTATTTCTCACTCCTGTAATAATCCAATAAAGATGTTCTTGCAGGTGGCTTTCATCCATGTGATGATTCAGGGACTCAGTTTCCTTCTATTTTGTAACTCTGTCAGCCTCTGGGGCCCTGGAGTGTTCTTCATCTAGCAGTAGATGGAACAAAAATTAGAAAAAGCCCACACACACACTTCTGACTACCTTGGTTTTGAAGTAGTACTCATTACTTTCACTCATATTCTTTTATTAGTAAAAGTTGGTCACTTCAACCTACTCACATGCAACAGGGACTAGGAGATATTATTCTTGTCAGGGCAGCCACTTCCCATTGACCATTCTATACTGCAAAAGGATGAAATGTGTTTGAATGTTTGCTTCTGCCACACTCCCCTTTGTGATTAAAGATAGATATTTTTACTATCGATGGCCAAGAGCAATCTGACCTATGTCTATGTGGATTTTCGTGGTTTACAAAAAACCTTTCATATACATGTGTTTGAGTCTGATAAGAACCACAAGTGGTAGATACTCTTATTTTATCAACGAAGTTCTGAGAGGTTAGATGATTTCCCAGGAGAATGCAGACAGTAAGAGGCAGACACAAACACAGGTCTTCTGATTCCAAATTCAAGCTCTTTCCAGAATATTATGGCCCTTGCGACAAACACCAGAACAAAGAATGAGACTTAGAGGAAGCTGGATCTAGCCAGCGAGAGAGAGTTTCCTAGAGAGGCAGCCAGGGTCCGGGGAGGGAAGGCGAGAGAAGCCAGTCAGCAACTGGTTCTCTCACCCTACCACAGTTCCCTCCTCCTCTCCTTTGTCTCCATTCTTACTAAGTGAGGCACTTCTTCTGGGGGCACCTGAATGGTCGATGTGCCAGTAAAAGCCAAGGGCAGACTGATGGAAATTTCCAAAAGAGAAATTTAGCTGTGACAAAGTGATTTGGATTAAGTAGCCTGATTACAATTTTTGATGGAGTGTCATCTGGCCCCAGGGAGGGGGTGATTCAAAAGACATCTTCTTGGCAAAGTGAATCCAAAAAAGACTCCTGGAACACGGCCCTGGTTGGTGTGTCATATGGCATTTATGGCATTTTCAGGAAGGAACAAAGGGGAGGGGAAGTCAAACTGACTTTATGAAAACTAAGATCAGCCTTTACTAGTAAACTTATTCTTTCTTTTCTTTTTTCTTACAGTTTTACTGAAGTGTAATGAACAAATAAAAATTATATATATTTGAGGTCTACAATATGCTGTTTTGGTATTTGTTTACTTTGTGGAATGGTCACCACAATCAAACTGGTTAGCATATCTGTCACCTCATATAGTTGCCCTTTTTTGTGATGCGAATACTTAGGATCTATTCTCTTAGCAAATTTCAAGTACTCAATACATTGTCATCAACTATAGTCACCGTGCTGGACATTAGGTCTCCAGAACTTGTTCCTCTTATAACCGCAGGTGTGTACTCTTTGAGCAACAGCTTCCTCTCTCCCCCACCCATCCCCTGATAGCCACCCTTCTACACTCTGTGTCTATGAGTTCCAACTTTTGTAGATTCCACGTATAAGTGAAATCATGCCGTAGTTGTGTTTTCTGTGCCTGGCGTATTTCACGTAGCATAATGTCTTACAGCTTCATCCATGTTGTCACAAGTGGCAGAATTTCTTTCTTTTTTAAGGCCAATTAATACTCCATTATATGCATATTGTGTGTGTGTGCATATACACATACACACACACACACACACACACACACTACAACTTCTCTACTCATTCATCTGTCGACAGACAATTGGGTTATTTCCACATCTTGGCTATTCTGAAGAATGCCGCATTGAACATGCATATACAGATACCTCTTTGAGATGCTGATTTCATTTGCTTTGAATATATTCCCAGAAATGGGATTGCATCATTCTTTCTTAAAAATCTGGAAAGGAGGTGTAGCCCAAGGTAAACTATTCTGGTACCTCAAATCTTTAGATTCTGATTTCTAATCTTAGTCCTTTCTGCTGTTTCTCAAGTTCTTTCTAGCTTCTACCTCAGCAAAAACACAATGGGAGTGGTTGTCATTCTGTCATCTTTACAAACTGCAAATTACATCAGTGGGATTGCTTCTACAGTGCATGATAACTGTTGTTTCTTTTGTTTGTTTGTTTTTGTTTTTGTTTTTGTTTTTGTTTTGCTATGATCATCACCTCTGACTGAGTCCTTACTCAATCAATTTCTCCTTCCATGACTATGGGGCAGGCGTTAAAACCTGGTGGCCAGCAGACTTGATGTGTTTGATTCCTACAGTGCTTTTTCAAAGCTGGAATAGTTGTCAATGTTTTAAAACAGAAACATGTTGTGTAAAAATCTGGATTCTCTGGCCACACTGGGTGGGCATTCTTATGAGGCCACAACTCCAGTGGAACTGCTAAGTGGCCACCCTATCTACGTACACAGTGTTTACTCTCTCAGTTTACTAGAGTTCTTACCCAACCCATGTCTCTTATTCATGTGACTAGTCCGGTCCTGAGGCCGTTTGTACACATGACACCTGCTATGGATCAAGGCTTGAAGTATTGCATTTTGGCCTTTGCATGTTGATGCTTGTCTCCAGTGTTCTGTGGGGTTTGAAGCCCAGATCTACTATTTTTACCTCTTGTGGAATTTTAAACAATTGACTGCCTCCCTGAGCTTCAGTTTCCCTAATCCAAAAATACAGTTTTGCAACAATTAAACAAACCATTCTCAAGTCAATTGCCACAGTGTTTAGCACCTTCCATACACCCTAGAAATGTTAAACTTGAGTATTAAGATTTGGAGAGATGGTCAAGGGACACCAGCACCTCCAAGTCAGGTGAGCCTCTAGACACAGTGGAGAAGAGAGGCAGACATGTTTGGTGTCAAAGAAAGGGTGACATGGAAGAGGCAGCAGGCCAAAGGAGTTCATTAATGCTAATAAGTAAGTCAGGTAATGGTGGGCCTGAAGAAGAGAGTGAAGCTTTGTGAGAAGTAATGTCATCTGTCCAAGGTCATTCCACAAGTAAGTGGCAGAGCTGGGCTTAATATCTAGATTGGCCATTATCTTCACATGCACCTGTTGGGTAGGTAAGACAGTTATTATTTACTGCCAGGGTAGTGAAGAAGAAAGCACAGATCGTAAATAGGATAACTTATCTGGTTTGCCTAGGACTTTTCTGGTTTTACCACTGAAAGTTCTGTGTCCTAGGAAATCCCTCAGTCCTGGAAAACTGGGACAGTTGGTCACCCTAAAATATTGTGTCTTACAGAGTTAGTAAGAGATGGACTGTCTACATGCACCTTCTACTCTGTCGTGCTGCCATATTTTCCAGCCATTCCATTCCTTTTACTCTTAGCCAACATCTCAGTTAGATGAGGTTCTTTCCTTGGTCGGATAACCCAAACTTTCATTCCCACAAGATTTGAATTCTTGGCATGCTGCTCAGTTTTCAGTTGACCAGTACTTTTGGGCAAGGGAGTATGAAAAGGTACATCAGATAGAATTCCCACATTGCAAACCCAGTCCTTCGTATTCTCATTATGCAACAGCAACCTGATTTCCCCCAGGTAATTAGGACATTCACCTCACCAGTTCAGTGAACCCAAAATCACTAGGAGGCAGTATCTACTTCTAATTCATCAGAACCAGAAGTCTTCTTTGGTGCAACCATTTCTCCATTGGTCATGGGGACTTCCAAACCTGCTGAGACCAAAACTATAGAAACAGAAAGTAAGATTCTTCAAGTGGGTTATTAGGCATAATAATGAGAGGCATCACCCATCTCTACCCCTTAGTGTCCAGAACTATGATCCCTTCTATGGGTAGATAGCACTAGATATTGGCCCCCAATTACAGCATATACTGCATTCAGTATGATAGCATCTTAATATCACAAGGTATTATCTTCTAGCTGATGCTGTAATTGAGCCTGAACCAGGTCATTCCACCTTTGGGTAATGGGAAAAGTGGTAAGACCAGTGACCCTGGTCAGACAATGTTGTGAAAGATATCATTGCAATGGATAAAACATTCAAAGTCCATAAACGGACACCCTAGTAAAAACACAATGGGCAAGAAAGGCAAATTCATACCCAGAATATGAGTCTATCCTCTGTGAAGACTGACTGCTACATTTTCTATAATGGCGATTGTCCAAGGAAATCAATCTGACACCATATAACCCGCTGGCCTTTCTGGGAGATATTGCCACGTCAATGGCTCATCAGTTGCTTCTGCTGTGAGCAGGTCATACACTCATCAGTGGCAGTAACCAAATGGGCCTTGGTGAGAGGACAGCCATGCTGTTGAGTCCAAGTACGGCCTCCATCCCTGTTGACATGCCATTTTGTTCATGGATCCACTGAGCCAGCATTAGGGTGGCTAGAGAGAGGGGCCAACTAATATTAATGAAAGCATAAGTCATGGGCCAACTAATATTAATCAAAGCATAAGTCATGACTCATAACAGCATGAGTCGTATGGAGAACGTCTACCACCATGGTTGCTCTCTGATAGGCATTTGTATGGGGCACCATATCTTCACACTACGGGGCCCATTCCATACACGGAATTCCTAAATTCCTAATTTTTCTTGCCACCAATTAGCTTCAAGTCCTCAGTGAGCCAGTCACCCATCATCTACTGCATGAGTTGGTGTAGATCCATGATTCAGGCCCAAGTGGACAGTTCAATGTACTGCCTGAAGTTCTGTCCACTGGGAAAATTTCCATCCACCACAGTCTTTGATGGTCTCCTGTGAGTAAGGTTACAGACGACGCTGTCCGCTTCTGGCTGATGCTGGCATACTGTGCAGAAATAGGTTCATGCTTTTTTCTCATTTATTCACTGGTCACAGGGAATTCGCCATGAGGTCAACATATGGTTGAGGGAAAGGCAGCAAAGCTGTTACCTGGAGTTACCACAGGAGTCAAAATTGCCTGTTTGTGTGGGTTACTGGTGCTTTCTGCACATGAATGGGCTGTTTTCCCTATATACATACTATTTCCATTTTATAATGGAATATTTCTGAGCAAGTTCAATTATATAATTTATTGGGAAAGGTACCCAGTTCTACATGGGTAGGTTAAGTCATATGTTATTTGGTGTTACTCCTTCCCTACTCATGACCTGAAGAGTCCTGATGGGGTCCGGCATTTAATTAATGCTGCAACTTGGGTTTGGTCCATATCCCTATGGTCCCTGCAGCTGTAGGAGAGGAGGGACTCCTTTAAAGTTTCCTGGGAGGACTTCCAGTTCTCCCTGTGCATATTCATAGCTTTTAATTTGTCTTTTTCCCCATGTATGTTCTCTAGGGTCATGCAAAGAATCAGGTGATGCCATAATTTTTGAAAATACTGCAATTGCCCTAGTAACAAAGTGTTAGAACTGCTTGATCTCCCAGCACCTTGCCCTCCACTTTATTCACTACCCCATTCAGTGATAATTTGAGTATTCATTATGCCACCCTTTACCGTGAACTACCTGGGTCCTATTTGCCCTCATCAAGGAAGTTATCCTTGAGCTGCTGATGACCAACCCAAACCCAGAGTTCCACTTTACGAGTTTGCTTCCTCCTAGGCCCAAGTGGCAGGGGAGGAGAGGTTTCAGGAACTGAGAAGGAGAGAGAATCAGGTAGATAGGCCTCTTAGAAAGGAGTGATATCTTTCAGTCAAAAAACAGCCAGCTCAAGGCAACCTTATAAGGAATAACACCCTGTCTTCCCTCCCCTCCAACTCTCCCATCTCCCACTGGACTCCTGGTCATCCAGAGAGCACAAGAACTCCATTGATGCCATGCATAAAAGTTAGTCCCCCAGGCAGAGCAACAGCAGGTGAAGAATGGGGAAAGAATGGCTCCAGAGGGGCAGGCAGGAGATTTCTGCACACCATACAGAGTTGTTGCAATGATTTCATGAGGTAACAGGCTTAGCAAAATGTCTGACATACAGTGAGAACTCCCGGGCAAAAACACTGAGGAGACCCAGAGAGGTGAAGTCAATGGCTCAAGGACACACACAGCTAGTTCATAGCAAAACCAGGCTGAAGACTCCTGTAGTAGGTGCTCTCTCCACTGGCCCTGCCTTTCCTGCCAGACCGTGTGATTTCGCTGCTATTAATCTGTTCCTCCATTTTTAGCTCTCCTCTAGAAGTTAGAGCTCCATCATGCAACCCGCATCATAATACTTTTTGCAATGGCACGTGCATCCCATCAGGCTATCTCTACCTCATTTCACTGCCTTATCAGGTATATTTCATTATACCTTTCCCTAAACAACTCACTTTTTAGAATCTGATACAGTGAGCTACTCAACATCTCAGTAGACACACTTCTTTCCATAATTTAATGGAATTTTCCATTTATATATGCCATATGCCTCTTTAAATGTGTAGCAAAATAATCGCTATTAAGAATGCTAAATCAGGAGTTGACAGAAGTGAATTCTAATTCTGGTTCCATCACAAGCTAAGTGTTTGACCTGGAGATGGCCACTTCACCTATCTATTGAGATTTTAGATTTTTCACGTATAACCATTAGAATAGGTGATTGTTCAGGCTCCTCCCAGTGCCAACACTCACTGATGATAAAAAGAAGGAGGAGGAGGATGACTGACAGATAGTGAGCTGCAGCTTTGTACCAGGCACCGCGCTGAGTACATTACCCTCATCTCACTGCTGTGTTGCAGCAGTGAGAAAAACACCTTTCTGTTCTGAGCCAGAGAGGTTGGGAAGGGTGTCTTTACTGCGGCTTATACTGGTCTCTCCTGACTGAGTCTTATGAGCAGTTGAGCAAGGTGTCCATCATCATGTGGAGAGACCACATCCAAGTATGCAGTGTATGTGACCATCAAGTGTGTGAATTCTCAGGGTTGCCCTGAACTTGTAGACAGGTCTGGTCTGGGGTGCCACATACAGGACCATCGACCAGTAGCTAGAGTTAGTGCTCTGGCTAGGAGGATACGGGCAAGACAGCCTTCACAGAGTGCATCCTGACAGAGGAAAAAGAGGCAGTGCAGAGCGGGAGAGGGAGCAGCCATCTACGGGTGGCATAGAAGAATAGAAGGAATTGGCCAGAGTGCCCCACCAAGACTTGACAAAAAATGACAAGAGAGACTTGTGTCCCATAAGTAGCACAGACACTTGCAGGAGTAGGCAGGCATGGAACCAAGGTAATGGCCCTTTTCCTTATCAACTCATGAAAGGCACACAAAGTGGAATGTTGATCCAGACCCTAGGGTTGAGAGCTTGCTTCGGCAGTGCTGCATGGAAAGATCAAGCTTCACCTATTTCCACCTGTGTAGCAGAAACAGGCCTAACGCCACAGACCAGAAGGTCAGGGTGCCTGGGAAGTCTTCAGCCTCCTTGCCGGGCCCAACTGTGGCCTTGCAGGTCATTCAGGAACTTGGGGGTAAATGGCCAGATGAACAGCCTGGCGATCTAGGGTTTTTTTTTTTTTAGTTTTTGTTTGGTTTTTTAGTTTTTGGTTTTTGGTTTTGTTGTTGTTGTTTTGCTTTTTTTATTTTTTGATGTTTTGTTGTTGTTGTTAATCTACAAGGGGGTTGGTGCTACCAGCTTCCCATCCCACTTGGATCCTTTTGGGGACCAGGAGTAAGGATGGGCCTGGGGCCCCTTCTTTGTTGGCATCACAGCACCCCTGAAAAGATGCCTGGCCCCAGCGGGAATTACTTCTCAGCATCCTGTCTAAAAATGTCCCCAGTCTTCCCCACCCCATAGAGGCTGAGCATAGCTCACGAATCTCCAGGTGGAGGAAGAAACAGGATAGATGCACTTTTCCTTGACTCTTGGTCCTACTGTCCTTGTGAATGCAGGGGAAGGCAGAAGGGGCTTGCAGCTTGCCCTGCAGTCAAGTGTGAGCTCAGACCTGCCCCTTCCCATGCCAGGCTGGGGATCTCTGCTGGAGGCAAGGTCAACCCCAAAGCTCCCAGTGAGGGATAAGTACCTCCCTGCAGGAACAAGTGCCTGCCTTATTTCTCTTCCCCAAATCCCCAAAGCCTGTACAGGCTTCAGCAAAGTGGTGGCTTTTAATAAGACCTTAACTGTTCTGGGGAAAAAATGCACTTACTGCTGGATGGAACTCCCACCAGGGCCCAAGCTGGACAGGAAGGAGATGGTTACAGTTCTAACCCTTCAAGGAAGGTAGCCGAGGAGTAGGCAGAGCTCCAGGCCTGGAGTCAGAAAATCTAAGGATAATTCCTGCTCCGCCTTTCCAGTTGGGTGACCCCAGCAAGTCACTGAACTCTTGAGTCTGGGTCCACACTTGAGAAATAGGAACAAGAGTCACTGGGTTGTTGTATTACACACGTATGACAGGGCCTGTATACGCAGTAGGCAATGTCTGGCACATGGTAAGCGTGCCGTGAACCACCTGTCCTCTTTTCTGAGCTGCAACGAAGGACCAGCCCTGGACTAGGAGGGGCCTGCATGACCATATTCAGGGTGTAGACCCTGTCCCAAGAAAGCTTAACTAGAGAAAAGGCTGGAGGAGTTTTACAAGGGGAATTATCTTCCGTTCACCTGAAAAGACAAAGGGGCAGAGTGTGGCACAAGGAATCTGAAGGTTCTCAAGGTCATTTCCAGGGACAACTGTGTGTGCAGAGAGGGAAAAAGGCAAAGAATCTGGTCATGCTGGAGAAAACCTAGAGCCTCCACCCCTGCTGCCAATCCTTGTTCAGGAGTTCTCCAGCTCTGCAAACCAGACCTGCAGCCTCAGCCAGAATAGATACCCCACAAAACTGGGGCACAGACTGAAAAACTCCACTGGGGGTCTGCTCCCCATCTAAGGCTACCTCTCAGCCTAGTGTCTTGTCTTCTGAATGATGGCAATGTACTCACTTCCAACAGCCTGAAGCCATGGAATAGGCCCCTCCCCCAGCCCTGCCCCCAAAGCTCTGCCAGCAACATCCCCTACATTACAGCGAGGAGAAGGGAATGGCAGTCAGGGAGGGGCATCCCGTGGGGCAGGTATATGTGGGTGGAGGTAAGAGGAACAATTACAGAGAGTGCACAAACACCGTCAGCAAGGGAGTCCCCTAAGTGCAGTACCGCCCGGTGGCCACTTCCAGGTCCCCTACTAGGTTCATCATTGGCAGCACCTCAGATGTCCTTGGATGGAAGTGGAGAGCACCCAGGCCAGGGAAATGAACTAAGCTTTCTAGGAAGTAAAGCCTTTTCATTAAAGGAAGCCACCCAAAGAAAGAGGCAACAGCCACCAAGGTTTATCCATTTTTATTTTTTATAAAACAAGCTACAAATAGTTTCCCTCTCTCCTTCACAAAGGAAAACCACACAACACTGCCTACACACATGATCCTGTGGGAGACAAGATGCCTGGGGAGATCTCGAAGATCCAAACATCTACAGGCAGGCGCCGTCTCCACGTGCACATGCTTCCTCCAAGCCTGAAAGTGGGGCCAGGGTCTCATGCAAGGCCCATTCAGCTCCAGCAGGTTGAGTTCTCTCACTGGGGCTAATGAGAGAAGACTTCCTTCCCACCTTCCCACGTTGGGGCGGGGCCACCAGTCATTCCTAAGACAACCTCTAGGACTGTCTCCAGGATAGCAGGGACCTCCTTTAGCCCAAGACCCCATCAGATCCTGTCCTGAGAAAGTTCCTCCCACAGGGACAGTGCTTGTGGTGCCCATGCCTTCCAGACCCGGAACGGGATACACAGTCTGCCAAGGTGGAGATACTTATAGGGATATTGGGTTGAAATACAAGATGAGGCCAGATTTGCAAGGGTGATCTGAGGAGGGCACCAGTCCAGGGCTACCCAACCTCCCTCACTGTCACCACAGCTGCTTATGGGAAGGGGTGCTAAGGGTCACTTGTTGCTCTGCCTGAAGGCCACTCGAATAGGCACAGCACCTGGGCAGAGGGAGCTGCGCCTCGGACCAGAAGGCTGGGCAGCCCATCCTGGAATCCCGGGAAGACGCCTGTGAAGCCTGCGGAAAGCTGGGCCGGGATTTCCCCGTAGCCGGGTTATCATCCCGGCCCTTCTGACGGAGGCAGAATAGGACACCCAACATCAGTTTTACTTCTGGAATTAGCTTAAAGCCTGGAAGCCCCTAAGAAAACTTGAAGGAACAGGAAGAACCTCAGTACTGGGATTTTTAAAAACCAACAAAACAAGTTTAGTGTTACCAACAAGGTGATTGGCACCTCCCCCAACCCACCCACCCAGGCCTGTGACAGTCACTGGGACAACAGCAGGAGATGGAGGAGAGGAGAGGTCATACCCAATCTGCCCCTGGCACTGAGACAGCTGCGTCTCTGGGAGCCTCACTGGTAGATCTGCAGGGAGGTGAAGAGTTTCCCTGTTGGTGCCACACCCCTCAGTGCAGGCATTCTGTCCTGTCCCCTCCCCTGCTTAGATATCAAACACCTACTTTTTAAAAGGCCCTGTTGTGTGTCTTTTTCTTCTTTGCCTCCCCTCTTATGCTTTATACAGAGTAGATGCTAAGCATGGATGAAAACGTTTTGAGTGACGTAATGCCAATCCTTTGTGGATAACTTGCTCAGAGGGTCAGTAAGATACTGGTGTACCCACCAACGCTGGGCCCTCTGGGGATGTGGAGAGCAGGAACGTATGGACTCTGTGAGAGCCGCTACCTGTGCGGGCTATCTGTGGGATCTGGACTCCCTTCCTCTCCAAGGGCAGTTTCCATCTCTCCTTAGCCCAACCTTCCTGGACAAGGCCCAGAGACAAGTGACTTGTCAATTTTGACAACTAATGGCATGGGACAATATAGTCCTCCCACCAGAAGAGAACTTGTGGAGTCCGCAGTATGATTGCAGGACTCCCGTCTTTATACACAAAGGTCAGTCTCCAGACAGAAGTTTAGTAGGCCCAGGATAGAGTCCTGGGTTTTAGAAAGCTGGACTATGTGTCCAGAGCGCCCACCACCCCCAGCAGGGAGAGGAAGAGAAATAAACAAACAGCAATGCCAATGCCTGTACAAAAGAACTATACAATTTACATATATATTTATATACAGCATATAAATCTCTTTCTTCTCAGCCCCAACAACACCCTCCCCACCCCCCCCAAACCCCCCTAAAAGTTGTCAGTAGCAGATCCAAAAACTTACAATAAGAGAGAGAATAAAGTCTTTCTTCCCTTTCCTTTTCCCACTGTGGTATTAGATATTGGTGTTTTAAAATGAAACCAAAAACAAAACATGCAAATAAGAGTTATTAAAAGTGCAAACATGGTGGGCACCACTTATGTTACATGGGACGTGGCCAGGCCATGGGCAATGCTGAAGGTTGGGTGTCTGGTGGTCCATCCTGCCTCCCTGGACTCTCCACCTGCTCTTGGGCTTTCTGCTCCTTAGACGAGGCGTCCTACTGAGAGGAGGAAGGAGAATGCAAAAAGCAAAAACAAAAACATTGTGAGAAATCCAACTATGTCCATCAATTTCCCCACAAGTGCGGCTTTTCCACCTGCTGTCAGCTCTGAGACTAGGTGGGGCACAGGTCAACTGGACTTGCAGATGAGCATCTTTTACCAGCCTGTCCTTTGCCACTTTGAGGTACCACCACGGCAACCGAAATAAGTCTGGCATTGGAGAGAACGAGGCTTTGTCTAGGAAGTGTGGGTTGCAGGGTGTGCACTCTGTTCAAATCACTCTACTCTCACATGCCAGCCTTTCAGCTTGGGGCTGGGGTGGAAACAGCAGGGGTTTGTTTACAGGTGGGGATGGCAGAATCCCCTGGGCACTGACCCAATATTTCTCCCGTGTCCTCAGCAAACAACTTGAAAATGGGAACCTAAGTCACCTGGCCAATCCCTCCACCCCTGGCGATCCCAGAAACGGGCAACTTACTGAGCGGGTTCATGCCTGCTCGTTCTCCCTGGGGGAAACTGTACCAAGGCTACCATCTGCAACAAACCAGGAACATGTGACACTGAGTGGCCTTGACCCAGAGAACTGGCACCTTCTCCCGTATCCTGGCTCCCTGTCCCCTCTGGCCCCCAGAATAAAGAGCAAAGAGTTTGTTTGGCCCTGCTTTTTGCTTTGTGGGTGTCTATGGCCCAGGTGAACTTATTACTGGCCAACGCCTTCACGCATAGTCCCT
The DNA here is from genome assembly GCF_037993035.2 of Macaca fascicularis. Classification (NCBI taxonomy): domain Eukaryota; kingdom Metazoa; phylum Chordata; class Mammalia; order Primates; family Cercopithecidae; genus Macaca; species Macaca fascicularis. The sequence goes on along the minus strand of NC_088381.1, from coordinate 137,941,615 downwards.
TTCCCATAAGGCCTGGCTCCTGCTGGGCACCTCTTTGCAATCCCTCAGCTATCCACTAAGAAGGGCTCTGGTGCTGATGCACCTGGGCAGAACCGTCCCAGGTCTTGGTTCCCCAAGTCACAGAACATCGGAGGTAGAAGGAATCCAGCAGTGGCTCGGAGCAGATAAGTGACTTACACAAAGTCCCAGGCTCATTCTGCTGACACCCACCTCTCCCCATGGGGGGCTGAGCCATTGTGGAAACTTCCATGCCTGCTCCAGCAGGACCTGGTCTCCTGTAGAGGAGCAGGGAGCTGGGGGCAAGCACATCAAGAGCTGGGCCCACCCTGAGACGCTTAGGGCCATGTGACTCTGTGTACGCCCCCAAACCTCTCTGGATTGGTCTATAACTTGGGAGCTAGAACCGCAGCTGCACGGCTTCTGCTCTGCCTCCCTCACAGAATTGCCTTGAGGATCCACTGAATGCATGGAGGAGGAGAAAGGGCTTTGAGGAGTGAACAGTGCTGCAGAACCCAAGCCCACCCATTGGTCATGTGAGCCACAGCTCCACGTCCCCTTTGTTACGCCAATATTCCTTACAACTGGAGAAAGAGTGGACATGGGGTGGAGCGGGAGTGGGGTAGATATCAGGGTGGATAGCGGTTTATCCAGTTTTACAGAGGAGGACACGAACTCTGAAAGAAGGTGACAGCTCCAAGGCAGGCAGGTTGGAAGTGGCAGAACCAGGCTGCTGACTTCAAATCCCACCTTTCCTCTGCTCCCTCCAGCAGCCGCTTCTCTCTTTGCTGAGTAGAAAGGCCAGCACATCTAAAAAGGAAGTGCACAGCACTCCTGTCCACCAGGCTGAGATGCGTGAAGCAAAATGGACAGCTAGCTGTAACCAGCTCTTTTTCATAGAGGCTTATGTGCTAATCCTGTTACTTAAGTCCTATCAGTTAATCCTCAGAGCGACTTTATTTGAGAGTGATACAATTATCTCCATCTTAGGATGATGAAACTGAGGCTTGGAGATATCAAGTAACCCACCCAGGATGACACAGCTTCCACGCGGCAAAGCGAATTCCAACCTAGCTAGCTGCCTCCAGAATGATGCTCTGAGCCACCAGGGAGGATAGGGGAGAAGAAGCCTGAGCCCCAGGCAGGTGGCATCCTCAGACAAGGCAAAAGAAGAACTGATAGTTCTGAGAAAAGGAGGCACTGGACCCCACCCCACCTGCCTCACAGGGCGGTGACAATGATCCCAGTGAAGGTGCTTTATAAATTGGGAGAGTGAAGAAAGAGGTATGTTATGCAGAGAATTCAGCTCTCCAGGGAGGAGTCTGGTTGGTAAAATATCTGTGTTCAAGTGGAATTTCCAAAACTTCAGTCCCTTGGACCCAAAACTCTACTGGTCCCCAAACTCTGCATCCTTCCCCCAGCCAGCTTCTGCCCTCACCTAGCGTGCAAGCCCCTCACAGCCCACCAGAGGGCACCGCACAACACGGGATGGATGACCAATGCATTGGCTCTGCTCCCGGAGCCGCTGCACACCATCGACCACAAGGGCTTTTCTGCCGCCCAACGGAGCAGAGGGATGGAGGGAGCAGTTCTTAAAGTCATGCCTTCACTCCCTGGACATGCTCCTCTATCGCTACCAATTTCTTTTGTGCCTTCACTATGTACCAATCATGTTAAGTTCTTCACACGCACCATCTGGTTACATCCTCACCAAATCGTTGTGGTAGGTACTATCATCTCCACTTTGCAAATGGGGAAACGGAGGCTTAGAGAGTTTAGGTAACTTGCCAAGGATTACAGATCCGGTAAGTGGCAGAGCTGGGATTAAAATCAAGCCAGCCCCATCTGACTTCAGGGCCTCTGCTCTTACTCCAGCCCCAACTTGTGCCTGATCATGGTATCCCACATCGCTCCTGGGCCTCTCAGTAGTGGTCCATCATCCCACAGGTACTGCCTGCCTAGAAACTGGGCTTCCCAGCTCAGGTTGTTGGTGGCACCCTCACCCCCTGCAACACCTCTACTCCTGCCCACACTGCCCCCAGGCTGGTCTGCTCCCCCACTTCCCCAGACTCCCCCACTGGCCACTCCCTTGGCTTCACCAGGCAACCAAGACTGGCCTGCTCACACAAGGCAACATCTTCAAACACACTGGGGTCCTTCTCCTGGAGGGGACAGCAGTCTGGCCCAGGAATCCTGAGGCTAGACTAAGCGCCAGCAGTGGTGGTACCTCACAAGTACCCTTGAGCAAATCGCTACCCCTCTCTGGGCTAACCTTGACTCCTAGACTGAAAAATTGACTAGAGGACCCACAGAGCCTTCTAGCTCTGGGCTGCGTGGGTCCAGAGCAGTGTGTCCTATGGTGTGTGTTGAAATGGAGAGTGGGGACACAGGAATCCTTTCTGCCTCTGCATAGGCTTTAAGTCTACTCAGCCTCCACTTCACCCCACCCCACTGATTAATCCTACATACCCTCTTCCTCTTATCTCAATGTTCTACCCTCCCTCACTCCATCACACACATACACACACATATGCAGACACATGCACAGACATACACAGACATATACAGACATATACACAATGCATGCACACATATGTACAGACATACACACATAGCCATACTTAAAGACATAAGTGTAGACCTTGTACAAACAGACACAGACATGCACACAGACAGGTGCACACTCAGGCCTACCCATGGAGACATGCACAAACAGGCATGTGCATATACATGCAGAGACATGTCACAGACACAGGCTTTCTGGCCAGACTTTCAATCAGGCAGTGTGTTTAGGGGTGAACAGTAATTCCAAAGCTCTCTGGTCTCCACAGTCCTACCTTTGCAGTGGGGGGTTCAAGAGGGTGTATTGGGCCAAGAAGAATGACAGTTGCACTCCAAAGCACCCCAGGGGCCTCTGTGGGCAAAGCTATGAGAATAACTGAAACTAACACTTGTCCACAGCTGAGTCTGGGTTGAGGAGGAACATCCAGGTGATCAGGGATCCCTAAATCTACATTTTACTTCACAGTGTTCTCTGGATGCTTCTGTCAGGTCCTGTATGCCAGCTGGAAAGGCTTCAGAGGAAGGTTAGGAGGGGTCCCTGAGCTCAGCGAACCTGAGCTCACCACACTCAGCCATTGTTTGGCTTCTATGTGCTGTGCAGACCAGAACTACCAGCCCAGGAAGGGGGCCAAAGGCAGGGTCAGTACAGAGCATCATCACTCAGCCCAGGAGTGCCCCTGGTATATCTGGGGTCTACAATAACACTGGATGGTCTTTTCCCAACATTGGCCATCTGTCTGTGCTCTGCGAAAGGACCACAAATTCCAAGTGTGTCAGAGCATAATGTCACTGGAAGGGGTAACCCCCTCATCCATTCATTCCTTTACTTATTCATTCATTTAACAAGGACTTAATGAACTACCAGGTGCCACGTACTGTGCTAGAGGTTAGGAATTGAGAGAGAGAATCCTTTTGGCTTCAAGGGGTAATCGGAAGAGTAAACTGCAACACAGTGTGGTAAGTGCTACTGAGAGAGGCAATCATCTTATGAAGAAGAATAGTAATATTGAACTTCTATTGAGTTATACTTCAATTTCTCAGGCACTATAGGAAATGCTTTCACTCACTGTCCATTTAATCAGCACAACAGTCCTACGAGATAGACTCTAGCATTATTCCCATTAAGCAGGTGAAGAAACTGAAATGCAGAATGATTCAGTAATTTGTACTGAACTGAAATCCAAAATGCTCCAAAATCCAAAACCTCTTAAGTGCTGACATGATGCTCAAAGGAAATGCTCACTGGAGCATATCGTATTTCAAATTTTGTGGATTTGGGATGCTCAACCAGTAAGTGCAATGAAAATTTTACAAAATCGCAAAAAGTTCCAAACACTTCTGGTCCCAAGCATTTCGGATAAGGGACACTCAAGATGCATGTGGTGAAAGAGCGAGGCCAGGGCAGAGGCAGGGTTTGAACCATGACATTGCTGAGTCCTGGAGACTCAGAGTACTATGGGAACAGAGAAGCATCTGCATCAGACAGCCATGCCCAGAGTGATGAAGTCACACACCAGGAAGCCTCAGAACCAAGGCCAGAAACCGGCCATGGAGCAGGTGGGTCCCAAGCCCTGGTTCCTATAGGAACCCATTCATTTCCCATGCTACTCTTTGGGTTTACTCTGACAACTGAGGAACAAGGAAAATGCCTTTTTGTCTTCTGCTAAACTCTTTCCCTAGGAAATCTCAGCTTTTCCAAAGCTTCCATTTCAAATAAGTCAGCATCACCCAAATCTGTATCTTCAAAACCTTCACGGGCATTACAGAGTCACTTATCCTTCATGTGCATCCAACTCAGTGTGTCCAAACCACGCTTGGGCTCCCTCTGCATCCCTCTGCACCTAACCTGCTCTTCCTTCCATGTTGCCCATCTCAGTGAGCAGCCCTGCCTGCAGCTGAACAAACCTACCTCTGCCCCATAAACCAGCTTGATCTCCAATCACCCACTTCTCTCCATCCCCCTTACCCTGCTGCGTTTTCATAACTTGGCCCTCCATCGCTCTAGCCTGGACTGTGCCATGCCTCCTATTGGGTGACCCTGTCATGCTCATTTCCAATCCATGTCCCACCCTGAAACCAGAATAATTTTTTAAGAAAAACCGATACTATCAATTCTCTGATTGAACCCCTTTAACAGCTTTCCACTACCCTTATAAAGTCTAAACTCTTTCACCTGAATTTAAAAACTCTCCAACTTCACCTTGCCTCTTGTCACCATCCCTGCTCTTCCTATCTGTTAAAATATTCATTTCGGTCACACAAACATCCTTCACCTCATTGAAAACTGTTTCCTTGCCTCCAGAGCTTCACTCCTCGTTTGCCTCAGCGTAGAACACTCTTCCCACTCCTGACTTCTCTGCTTGGCCATCTCCCACTCATGTTACCAGTAATGGGTTAGACCACGGGTTGGCAAATTTATCTGCAAGAGACTAGATAGTAAATATTTTAGGCTTTGTGGGCCATGTACGGTCCCCGTTATATATTCTTCTTTCAAAAAAACGTATAGCTCTTTACAAATGCAAAAATCATTCTTAGTTCACAGGCTGTACAAAAACAGGCCACAGACTAGATTGAGCATTTAGGCCGTTGTTTGCTGAGTCCTGGTTTAGGCATCGCTTCCTTCACAAATTTTTCCAAGGCTGTCTGTCCCTTAGTGTCTTGGGTGCCCCTATATATGTTGCTACAATGCTCTGCACTTGCCCTGCTGTGACAGAGCCTATTAGTGTTCACCAGAATTCACGCTGTCCTCTTCCTGGGTTCCCTTCCCTAGTGAATGAGTTCTGGCTAATGAATTATGAGCAGGAATGTGTGTCATTTCCAGGGCTGGCCCATACAACTCCCTCACACGCACTGCTTCACGTCTACTCCATCTGGTTGACTGAGGATGGAGATGATCCCCAGAGTAACCTTGGAAACCACATGATGAAGACGGCAGAGTCACTCTCAGCCTGGATCCCAGAGTGACTGCATAGAGCAATCCCTGCCCCTACTCCTTCCCCTACACACACACACACACACACACACACACACACACACACACAACCTGCGACCATGCTGAACTATTACATGGGAAAGAAAAATTTTCCACTCTGTCAAACAATGATGTATGGATCTACTTGTAACTGTAGCCTGGCCCACCCTAGTACACTCTCACAGCACTTAATCACACAATCACAGCTCATATGAGTGCTTATTTAAGCTCTGTTTTCTGTGCAAGAATAGGGACCTTATCAGTCAATTCCACCACTGTCTCAAACATCTAGCATGAAGCATAGCACACTCTCAGCAAATAATTGTTGAACAGATGAGTACCTGGGATCTCATTTATCAGAGAGCCCTTGATCCCATGCCTGGGTGGGGGCAAGTATTGAAAGGCCAGGAGCACAGGGGAGAGCACTCACCTTCTTTGCTAACACCCAGGCAGCCCTTCAGCTCGGGCAGTGAAATCACCTTGTCTTTGTTCAGGTCACAGTAGTCAGTGAAACGCCGGGCACATTTCTTGGGCTTGGCTTTCTTCTTCACATAGCGCTTGAAGGGCTTCATCTCCCGCTTGTTAATGTCATTGCTGCTATTGCTGTCCAGCTGGCTGAAATACCAGTGCACCACCCGCTCCTCCAGGGTGTGGCTGGGGTCGGGCTCTGAGAACCTGGGCCATGGACAAACACCCCCACCCCAGAGAACACCACTCAGGTTCTTGCAGGAAGCATCAGCCCTGGTATGACTGCCCCCGGGAAGGTCAGGTAGAAACAGCTCCTCCAAGCCAAAGTCCACCCAGAGCGGCTCAGTCTGTGATGGCATCAAGCCATCCTCTCCGACTCAGATCCCAAGATTGGACCACTCTTCTCAGGGCTCCCCAAGTGGGTAATCCTTATTACACAAACATGCCTCACCCTCTACCAAAACCAGAAATGTTCTTGTACACAACGGGTGCTCAAGACAAATTGGCTTGATCTAATTTGCTGAATAAACCAGAGCTGGAATCCAAACTGTCCTTCCCCTTGCCTAGCACTCACTGCGGACCAGCTGCTCATCACACGTAAACATGTGCCCTGGGGTGGATGTAACTGTGGGGAAGATGCTGTGAGCACCCACTGTACACCCAGTGCCAGTCCAGGGCCTGGAGGGTGCACCCCTGGCCTCAGGTGGCTCACTGTCTCTAGTAGACAGAGCCAAAAAGGTGAAAACAGTCATGACGACTAAATGTGGGGTGTGAGGTTCCCATGGTCCATCACTGCTGGACACCCCATGCAGTGGGAACGGAGAGAAGAAAGCAACTGGGACAGACACAAACAAAAGTTCTAAAACTGGAAAAGCCTGGACCTACTGGGGATGAGTCTCTCTAGCCGGAGGTTTTAGTCAGGGGGTCTGGGGCGGACCCAGGAAACCACATATTCACCAGCATCACCAGGTGATTCTGCTGAGAAACGCTGGACTGGAGTCACCAAGAACACTTCCTGGTGTCCAGATGTAGAGTCACAAGCACGTCTAACACAGCCCCTCATCAGGTTACAAGACCAACATCTACATCTACATGTGTAACTACATGCAATGGCCTACCCATCTACGTTATTTACTTAACTGTGTCCTATTTTCTCCCAAAAAGGAGTCAGGGTGATAACTACTATTTACAATTTTTAAAGCCAACAATGGGTCTATGATAGAGGGGCTTCCTGGGATCACTAACCAGGAGAATGGAACCCCATGAGCCCCATGGCTCCTGTTCCCAGGGTTTGACACTGAGTGTATGTGATCTAGTGTATGTGATCAGGTGCAGCTTCCCCTGATCACAGGGGAAGGAGAATAAGGTTGAGGTTGGGAGTCCCACACATTCACATCCTCAGTGTGCAGGGCACTGGGACAGAGTGCATGACTACCAGAGGTCAAAAGACGGGCAGAGGGCTCACTGTTCCACAGGGATCCTAGACCAGGGTCCAAGGCCTGTCTGCACATTCTGAAGCTGTTCCTGGTGGGAAAACTATTCAAGGCACTTGCCATGCCACCCTCTCTTCTCTGGGGTTTGCTGAGTTTTCCAGAAGGGAGATAATCTCTGACCCCTCCCCTGTGAACAAGCCAGCAAAATCCCTCCTCTTCCATCCCCCCAAATAACCTCCAAGTTCAGCGAAAAGTAAGTTCCATTATGGAGGGGAAAAACAGCCAGTCATCCATCCTTGTTAGATGCCTATTCCTAATTAGGTGAATTTCAGTCTTGGGCAGGTACTCCGGACATCCTGCACTGATTCCAGGAGGACGCAATTAGTGGATCTGCCAAGGGGACCTCATCCTAACAGGTTTAACTCAGAGAGTACCTGGCGGAAGGTGTGAGGGGGCCATGGAGAGCTGCCAGCTGCCTCTAACTCTTAGGAAATCTGCTTAGTCTGTCATGGAAACCAGGCTCAGGAGGTCTTTGAAACAGGCATGAAGTTATTCACTGCAAAACTCAGATTTTGTCTCCGCCAGCATACACAGTATTCTGAGGTTTTCCATCTTTCCCTATTTTACCTGCAATATTCACTCTTAAGATGGCCCCTGCAGTGTATACCAGTTGCAAAGGCAGAAAATTCTGTTGGAATGCTGTTGGTGCAGGTAGGGGAGTGACCTGCCTGTCTCTGCCTTTCCCCAGATAGCAGGGAGGACACAGGCTGCGGGGGAGAGACGGAAGGCCCCTAAGGAAGGAACTCGGTTCTCTCAGGCAATGGGGGAGGCAGTCAGGGACCTTCCCACTCAGCCCCTCGCCAGGAGCCATGAGGGTTCCAAGGCAAAGGCAGCTCTTCCTTTAACCTTTAGGCTCAGTATAGCGTAATGTCTACCTAGAGGCTGGAATAATAAAGCCTCAGTCACTGAGACGGGAAGGGATGAGGTCATCCCACCCAGAGGCCCTGCCAGGGGAGGCGCGCTCCCTCCAACACGTGTTTCTGGGGCTCCCGCCTGTCCAGCTTTCAGCAACTCCACTGATAGAGCTCTGCCACCCTCCTTTGCGCTGTTTTGCAGCAAGAAGCAGTTCTTCTTCTGACTTTACAACCTCCAAGAGTTTCCTTACATGCCTGAGAGTGACCATCATCTGGCTCCTGCCCCTTTCCCTGCCTTTCTTCTGATTTTCCCTTCTTGACATCTCCTTGCCAGAAGAACAACATTTTGACCCTCTTCACTCCCACCAAGACCTCCCAGTGCAGGGCAGCCACAGCTTCTGATTGCTGCCCCCCACCCCGCCTGGCTCCCAGCCAGGGTGGAGATGTGCAGCGTTCACTTCCTCAGGAGAGATCCTCTGAGCCCCTCCAAGGAGTGCCTCTGGGCTCCGTCTAACACTGCCATGACCCACAGCCTGCCCTGTGAGGCCCAAGGGTCCTGCTGCCTTCCTCCCTCCTTCCCAGCTAGCATGATACTCTCTGCTTCTGAACTCCTTTGGCTGCCAAAACAACCCCCAAACTCCCAAGTAAGAGAGCCCTACCTCTACCTGTAAGCTGGGTAGCCCTAGGGTCATCTTTGGAATTCAACACTTTGGCCAGGCCAAACTCCAACTACATTAATAGCAGAAATTTTCAGCTTTGAGTCCATGAGGGATTATGAACCCTCTGAGAGCCTACACAAAGATATGAGCTCTCTCTCTAGAGAAATGGACATACACAAAGAAGTCTGCAGATTTTAGGAGATTAATGGACTCCCTAAATCCCATTCAAAGTCCATAGACTCAGGTTAAAAAGAAAAAAAAGACAAAAAACAAACAAACAAACAAACAAAACCCTTGATCTAGAGGAATGGAGGCTCTAGCCATGGCCCAAGAAGAAGATGCTTAAAGAAGATGGAGTGAGACAAAAGACAGCAGCTGGAGGGGTTTGGGGATAGTTTCCCTACTTCCAACAAAACTATTGAAGGCAATGGATTTAAAAACTCTGTAAATCAAGTTTCTGACCTGGCAACAGCCTTAAGTCACAGATGAGGTTGACAGCAGGTACCCACTATGCTTTGTACAAGCTCTTGGCTAAGACTGAGATCCAGCAAGAGTCCTGGCATAGCAGTAAGTGTGTGCAAAAGAAGACCCAGGAGGCCTCTGTTAACTGAACAGAATCTGAGATTTTTCCTGGGGGAGTGCTGGATAGACATGGAGCAGGGAGGCCTCCCCCAGAGCTTCAGGAATCTCTCGAGCAGTCTTTGCTGGAGACTTTCCATCACAGTTAGACCCCCTCAACCACAAAGCCATAGCCCAAGAAAGCCCAAAGCCTTGCCCCTTCCCCTCCCAGTTCCAGGCTTACACCGGCCTCAGGCTCCCAACCTGTCTCACATGAGCACACATATATTCCTGGAGGTTAGGACTGCTGGATTCAAAGCTGCTCATCAGGCAAAGGCTGGGGACCTAAGTAAGAGGGAGCAAGGGCTCCGCAGGATCAGCGTAACAGCACTCACTTGTCCACACTGCAGACTTCTCCACGGGTAAAGTTCTACTTCTACTAAAAGGGCTCACTAGGTAGGTAAAATATCCAAGTTTCCTTGGATATGGTATGAAAAGACACACCCAAATGATACCAAATTCCAGATTTTAGAAGACTATGGTTCAGACAACATGAGCCAGACAATGCTAGTGTCTGCCCTACCTCTGGGCTGTTTTTGTGGCTGTCCTGTTGACTTCTGCCTCCAGGATGAGGAAACCCACTAGAGCCAAGTTCCTCCCCAAACTGGCCCCACGGAGCCTTCTCCCAGTTTCAGAGGTGACACAGGCCACCCTTCTCCCACAGCACTTTCAGTTTTGCTTCTGCAGCCTCAGCCTCGCCAGGCCTTGGCTGCAACGCACAGCTGGAGAGCCAGCTCCGCTTACCACAAGGAAACCTGCTTTGGCCAAGATCTTGGGCCCAGTTCTGCTGTCCTAAGCAGTTTTAGAGAAGGTAAGGCGGGACTGCCTGGAGGCACTAGCCAAGCCAAGCAGACCAACTGAGCCCCGTCTGGAGTCGGGTCCAGGCCCCGCCAGCTGTGCGGGTGCGGCTGGGAAATGCCAAGTCAGCCACATTCCAGCCTCTTCCTTGCAAAGCCATCAACGGGCAACCACACTGGGCAGGAAGGAGGAAGCCACAGTACGGTCTCCCCTCGGGGGACCACGTGAAGGGCCAAGAGGCTCACACAGCCCTTCCCACCTCCCCTCAAAGTTGACTTTCCCTAGGGGAGGGTGGAGCCAGGAGAGGGTTCCCCTGCTCTAGAAGACTCTGCCGGCTGAGATCTCAGAAATCTTCCTTTGGGACTGATAAATGCTAATGGGTGCCATGGGAAGGCTGATCTAACGGGGAGCACTGCCTCCTGGAGCCCTGGCCAGAGGGGACAAAGGGATAACTCACTCAACCAGAAAACATTCACCGTGAGGGACTATCACCCAATGATATTTGCAAGGCACCCCCTCCCACGCAACTGCCATAGAGTTTTCACAGACACCCCATTCTACTCTGCCTATTTTTAGATATTTGTGGCACTGCTTTTTGCTACTAAATCAGGCCAGAAAAGGGAGTAGATGCCTCCCACTCTTCCACTCCCCACATCTAGCAAGTCTTGAAATCCTATTGATTTCTTTATAAAAGCTTCAGCAAATCATCCTTTTCCCACAGTCCATGCCCTCATCACCTCTCACATTGACACTTGCTATCATCTTCCTGCCTACCTTGCTCCCCTCCAATCCCGCTTCCATAGTGCCATCAGGATGACTCCGCAAAAATGTCCACCTAACCCTGCAGCTCCCTTCTGCCCTGCATCTTGAATCCCAGGGCGTGGCACCAGCTGGGCTCTGCCCAGCTCTGCAGCCTCATCTCCCCAACCCGACTCCCAAATGTGAACCATACTACTTCTTACAATTCTCTCCACACTCCCTACCCTGTTGAGTGTTCACACCTCACTACCCACATGGTCCCCTCTGCTGGAAAGCCCTTACCCCTGGTCCATCTAGGTCAGGCATTTCCCATTCATAAGTGAAGATGGGGCTCCACGGTCGCTCCCATGGAAAGCCTTTCCTCGCACGCCCTGGCTTCCCAGGGTCCCTACAACACTTTCTCAGCCTCTATTATCCCACTGACTTTGTACTGCAGTCATGTGGTTGTTCTGTATCTCCCCTCCAGGCCAGAAACTATCCCCTTTTCTTCAGATGCCCCAGAACCTAGCATGGAGCTCATACCAGGGGCAGGTTGAAACATGAGAGTTGATGCAAAGCCAACATCTCATGCCCGACAGGAAGTAGACTGGGAGGAAGACACCTTTTTTCTGTACTGTTCAAACATCTTCTATCCCTTTTTCCCACTGTCCCCAAGTGGGACTGTTTCCCTGGCCTCAGCTGATGTCCAGCTTTAACTACTAGAGTCTGAGAGGATAAAGGAGGGATCAGATGTGGCTTCCTTAACCTCATGCCTGCAGCCCCAACTCTGCCTGAACTCCACAGTCAAAGCCAAAACCCAGGATGCCTGGATTTCCTAATTGTCTTCGTCAGTCCTGTTCCAGACATGCTACCTGACCTCCAGCTTCCCCATGCGTCTGCTCCTCCATCACACAAGAGGGACAACTGGCCAAGGTCTGTCTGCATGGCGCTCCAAGTCCCTGGGTCCCGGCCACGGTGCCCTCAGGCCCTGGTTACAAAATAGCACCACAGTAAACTTGACAACTGGCTCCAGCCTTATACTTGGTCTTTTGGTGGTCGGGGTAGATCCTCTGATGTGTGCCAGAAAGAGGTCTTATCAAAACAGGGATCCATCCATCTATCCCTGTCCCTCTAGCTATTTATTCATTTAACATATTTTATTGGGCACCTACTATGTTCCAGGCACTAGTCTAAGCTCTGGGAATACAGGAGGGAAGAAGACAGAAAATGTTTCTTCTCTCATAGAACTTAAATTCTCACTGGGTTTGGGGAGACAGATAATATATCAACAAGCCAGCAAAGTATCAGACCGTTATATATGCTAGGCTGAGAGTTAAAAGGGGTGCTGAGGTACAGGGTAAACAGGCAGCTCTTGCAGATTGAGTGCTCCTGGAGAAGGTGACATTTAAATAGATAAGCAGGGGCCAGTCATTGGAAGATGGGGAACTGAATTCTAGGAGCAACTGACATACAGGTCCTGGAACAGACAAGAGCTTGACTTGTTCGAGGAACCAGAACTGAGGAGAACCAGGAGAACCAGTGCCTGGAACACAATGATGGGAAGGAAAGGAATATGTGAGGAGAGGTGGGGCCAGCTAGGTTGTCCTGAAGGGCCAGCCCAGGTCAGAGTTAGGGCTTATGCTGAATATAGTGGGAAGATCTGGGACGGCCTTAAACCCTCTTACTACGCTGGTAACCCTGGCAGCTACCTTCCTGGATAGCAGTTTCTCTCTTTCTTCTCCCTTCTCCCACCCACTTCCTTGATTTCTAAACTATTTCTTGGAGCATCTTGTCTGTCTTTTGACTAAAGTCCAGCCTCTAGGTAACATAACTACCAAAGGCAGTTCAAATCTTTCATTCCCATCAAAACCAAGTATGGTCAAGCTAATATGAGCTTAAAATGAAAAACATGTTTTGAAAACAATTATTTTTTTGAAAAATCTCTTCCAACTCTAAATCACACCTAAAATAGAATGGAAAAAAGATCCTCTTCCCTAAGGACACACTGATATTAAAAAATCATAAATTTCTTAGCTTTCATTGCCTGTAAAAATCCCTTCTGTCTGTCATTTGAGGATAAGGCACAAACCTACCTTCCTTCCCCTGGCAGCAGGGCCCATCTGCGTCCCCCACCTACAGCGGAGACCACGCAGTGCTCTTGGGAAAGCAGCCAGGGGGAGCTTGAAGTCCTGCCTCCTTAGGACTCAGGCAGAACTGCAGGTGGGACCCATGCAGGGTCACCACTGAGGGAGCCATGCTGGGGTCCTTCCAAGGCCTAGGCTTTTTCTCTTGGTTGCATTCCTTGCCTTATGGATAACAGCTCTGCCGCTGGGCAGATGCCGGGGAACTAGCGCTCCCTCCTTAGTGAGCCATAGAAGTTCAGAGGCAGGCTTCCCATCTCTGCCAAGCCTAGGGTACCTCCCTTGCTGCTGTAAGGAGACTAAACACCCCCCTGCTTGTCTCCACCAGTCCCTGCTGTGCTTCCCCAACTGGCTTCATAAGCAGAAGTCTTACTCAGCATGTCTCACAGGCCTTTTGGGATCTGAGTCCTGCCCATCTCTTCCATCTCACGATTACCACTCTTACCTCCTCCGCTTCCTCCTCCTCTGACTATCCATCCCAGCCCAACCTAACTGAACCATAGACATGCACTTTCTTGGATCCACAATATCCTTTCATTCTCTCTGGAATGGCTTTCTCTTTTCTTTGACCGGCTAAGTCCTTTAAAACTATCCTTTAAAACTCAGCTCAGATATCACCTCCTCCAGGAAGCCTTTTCTGACTCCTTCAGACTGAGTTAGACAACCATTCTCCGTTCTTCCACCTCTGTCCTAGCACTCACCACAGATTTTGTAAGTATCTATCTATGGTGTAGTATCCCCACTAAGCTGCATCCTTTGAAGGTGGGACATGCCTCTATCCCCAGATACCTTGTCCTTAGCCCAGTGTTTGCTGTGTCTTCCATGTTCAAAAGGTGGTAAGCAGATGGATGAATGCACGCATGCATCTCCAACCAACTGGCCTAAGGGGCCAAACTCACGAGTGCCAGCAATGCTGGTTACTGGGGAGCATGTGCATTTCAGCCTCAGGTCAGGACTGCCTCAGCTACCACCTCAATTCCTGACCTAAGCTGGATTTGGCTACATGAGTGTCCAATTCCATTGCCAAGAGCTCCTTGGAATTCTCAGGATGCCAAAAAGGCATTTGGTTCCTGCCCTTTAGGAGACAAGAAAATCACAAAGTGCTTTGTGCTTCCTCTCTGTCCTCCCTCTCTGTCCTCCCTGTCCCCATGATATGCCCATCACCCTTCTTGCCATTCAGAACTCTCACTCCAATCCATCCCCTTCTGAGATTAAACAGCTGGAAGTCCCAGACAGCCCTGGACTTTCCTATAAAGCAGGTAACTAAAAGCTAGGGACAAGCAGCTCCCAAAGAATAGGGAAGGTAGAGGGGCAGGAAGATTTTTGGCAGAAGGCAGGTCAAAGCTATGGGGACATGGTTTCAGGAAACAGATCACCTTCTAGCCCTTGCCCTCCGCAAACCCTGCCCGCTCTCCCACCCTCCCTCAGCATCTGAAAAGTCAGGGGCCCCACATTTTTCTCCTGGGCCTGATTCCTGCTCACATTCTCACCTCCCACCTCCAGTGGGCGCTGCTGAGTTAATGGCCTGAACCATGTCAGTGGTGAGAGCATCCAGTAGGCTGGTGATAAACTCCATTTTCTTCCCTTCTGGACAGCCTAAAAGATAAAATGAGATTTGAAGGTAGATGCCAGGTTATAATCAAGTCAATAGCTTTCTCAACTACCATCCTTTCCTGAACTTCTCAAAGCCCTTCTTGTCCAGCCAAATCCACTTTAGGGATTTGTTTACTGATCAGAGGAGTCTCATAAACTTCCATAGTTCCTTTACCTATACCCCACAAAGGACCATCAGACCAAATAATGCTTTCAATTTTCTTCCATTCCACACATTTTTGCTAGACATCAACTCAGGCACCATGTTAAATGCTAGAGATACAGCAGTGAACAATACAGAAGGTCCTTATCCTTGTAAAGTTCACATCTACAGGGGAACCCAAGCTAATAGCCAAGCAGTCATCCTAAAGCGAGAAAAATACTGTGTTATGGGTAAGAACTAGGGGCTGTGGGAGCACAAGACAGGGAGAGAACCCCCAGTGGTCAAAGTTGACTTAAGTATACCTACCACCAGATCCACCCAAGAGTGTCCTCCTTTTTTCACTTCCCTCCTCATCCATCTTAGATTATAACTACAGCATCTCTCTTGCCAGTACTCTCAAGTCCTTTGTTCCTTTTTTCCTCCTTGTACTATTCCAGCAAAACACAGTAAAGCACAGATGAACCTTCTATAGATACGCCTTTTCCATGTCTACACTACATAGCTGGGGAAAACACCACCACACAATTGGATAAATGGGTGTTCTATAAAGTCACGATCACCAGCACCAGATGGGCCTTCTACACTACTCCCAATGCTCCTCTCCACAGCAACTCCACACAGAAATGAGCAACTAGCTCATTCTCTTCTGTCCCCAAATCCTCCAGGTCTCAGGTTCAACACTTGCTTCTCAGAGAAGCTGTGGAATCTAAAGTAAGTTCTCCCTGCCATTCTCACAGCACATTCTGCTTTTCCTCCAGAGTACCCACCATGACTATCTATAAATGCCCATATTCATTTATTCGTATCCTATCTGTCTCCTTCACTCTGTAAGTCTCATGTCAACTTTGACCACTAGATTATACCCAGTGCCTGGCACATAGTAGAATCTCAATTCACATTTGTTGAGGGGTTGGCTAAAAGGGATACCCTGGCCACCATGACTCCATTCTTGTGATGGGGTGATTTCTACAAACCTCGTGTGGAAACTCCCTGACTTTTGGAACTTTCTGCTTTCAGTTCTCACTTGGAGTCCTGATATGTCATGGAAAGGTGGCCCATTTCCCACCAGCACTAATCTGACTTTGTGCTGTGTAAGGAACTAATCTGACTTTGTGCTGTGTAAAGAAAACAAGATTCCAAGCCACCAACATTTAGTAATTTTACTGTAACCTGTAGGCAGAGATCACTATAAATAAGGGGAAACCCACAAAGCAGCCGTCTGGAGGTCCCAGGGCCCTTCCTATGTGTCTTGTGTCACACTCCATGATGGTCCTGTGTCACAGAGGTCATCTGCCTCTTCAGAGCAGGCAACAGACACTGTCCGCATCGCTCAGGACAGCCCCTCCCTGTAAGCTATCTTATCCTCACAGCCCTGGAAAAAATAACTCACAGTGCTCAACACATTGTCCTCATGGACCTCAGATGGACAACGCATTGTGGAATTGCAGAGACAGGATTTTAACCCAATGACTGCATTATAAAGACGAAGAGGCACAGGGAAGAGAAGCAACGTGCACAAGAGCACAGAGCTAATTAGGGATAAATCCCCGACCGGGATGCAGATCCCACGGCTCCTGGCTCCATCTTACATATGGGGAAACAGACAAAGAGGAAGCAGCTTCTTCTGCATGATGAGAGGGTGGAGGAACAGAAGGAGGTGACGGTGCCGGCAGGGCCAGCATCGTCTCCCACCTGGTAGCTCCCTGTCCTTGAAGGGGTCATCCACCTCTGTACTCTTGGCCCTGGCGTCGCTCTCACAACTGGGCATCACGTAGCTGAGAAAAGAGAGATATGGGGGGGTTGGGAGGGGCAGGCAACTGAGCCTACTTCAGTCACTACTGCCCAGCAATGATCTATGTTGTCACCAAGCCTAAAGCACCAAAGGTGGGCAGCACGATATCCCTTGTGCTGTCCGGCAGCTACAAGGCAATCTTAGCATCAATGTTCCCATTGCGACATGTTCAGGCATGTCATTTCAACCACCCAAGCATAATAACAATGATACTTGAGCTGCACGCAGTATCTTTTTTGATCCATGGAACTGAGTGGCTTAGAAAGGGCAATAATCTCATCAGGAAACTGACGTTCAGAGAGGTTAAGTACTGTTCCAAGGTCTTAAGTTAGAAAGAGACAGGCCTGTGACCAGAATCCAGGTCCCAGGGTCTTTCTACCTGAAAGTCTTCTACTCGTTGAAAACATTGCTCTCCCAGGCACTCCCACCAAACCAGGGCAGGAACGCTGGGAGATGCCAGCATGCCTAACAGCCAGCAGGTCCCTTTTCCCAGGACTCAGCCTGGGGGGCTTACCGTGTGGAGGTCCCAGGCAGCGGGCGCCCTGTGTCCACCAGCACACACCAGCAGTAGCCAGTGGACTGATGGCACTGCACTGGCTTATAGAGTCCCCCAGGGGCACACTCAGGGATGACAATACCCTCACGGGGATTTTGCCGGGCCTCTTCCAGGGCACTCTGCCTCTCCTGGTCACACGAGTAGACTTTCTCTGCAAGAGAAGACACAGCTTGTGGTGACTATCACTCCTGTGATTTAACATTCCTGGCTTCTGTGTCCAGCACCCAAAGTAAGTAGCAAGGACCAGGCCTGGACCCAAGGAACTGATGAGCTGCCCCATTGATGAATTACCACGGAGAGCTGTCTCCCATGTCAGCGCACGCTGAGGGGGCTAGAGGTTCAGAACCTCCCTGTGGCCATCTCTGCTGCCAGCATTCGTTAGCATTCCCACCAAATAGGTTCAACTGCAGCAACAAGCCAGCCAGGGACTCCAGGGATGCCCCTTCTCAGAGTGGCAGCTTGTCCGGAAGGTGGAATATCTTACTGTTTTCAGAGTGGCTCCTATGGATGCTGTCTATGGGCTGCAGGAAAGGTGGGTGCAGGAGCCTGGCTACCCTGCAAGCTGATACAGGAATGCCTGTGCACGTAGACCCTTCCAAGCCCAGACACAGCAGGATGGAGCCGTCGCCATCAGCCTCATGTGGAGTGACGCTCGGCACCCAGGAGGAGCAGAAACAAGGTCCAGCCTTGGCTCCTCCCCACCCTCCAACACTGCTGAGCAAAGCAGGTAGAGTGAATTTCAGTGAATTACACAATGCTGCTTCCATCCAATGGGAGAGAAAACAGGCCCAGCCGGATGGTGTCTGCACTCAGCAGCCTCAGGAACACATGAGCATGTCTGAACAGTCAAACCTGGTTTCCCCCGAGCCAGTCCCCGGCTGAGACAGTGCATGGTACGCTGTGTCCAGCATGGCCAGCTCCAGGGCGTCTCACATCTGCACAGCCGCTTACCTGAAAATTATTTCCAATCAACCACTTAGCCTGCCTGGCTTCCCTTTTTGTTTTTTTCTGGTTTTGTTTTTGTTTTAATTATTAAAAATAAATAGTGTTGGATTTCTTATTATAAAGAAGTTTTAAAAAAGAAACTTTGGAAAAACCTATAATCCTGCCAAAGTTAAACACCGTACCTTCCCTAGATTTTACGTACATACACTCACGGAAATACAGGTGCACACATCTTCTTTTTTGATAACAAAAGAATCACATCATAAACCTGTACTATTACTTTATTTTTCATTTACTTGTTTATTTACCCACTGTATTTTTTTCATACCACTATTCTACAACTCTTCTCTTGAAGAAGTTGACAGGAATGTAGTCTTGGGCATCCCACTGAATGTTTACAGATTGTTACAAAAATACCCTTCTTAAGAGCAAGGAACTTGGTATCAGCAACCTGGAGAACCATGCTGTGCACTGAACAACAGCACAAGCAATCAAAATAACAGATACTCAACTCCACTTTAAAGAAGCCAAGTTCCTTGAAATAATGGCTCTGTTAATGACACACATATAGGTAGAGCGTGCATGTTTAAACAAGCCATGGGAGTACACAGAGACACAAAGTAGCTCAGTGCAGTTTTACAGATAAGTCAGATGACAGAAAAACAATGCTATGTCTCACTGCTAGGAAAATGCTCGAAAACAATAGCCTGGTGATTCTCGTTGCAGGGTAAAAATATTTCCTTAGGGGCATAAAAATATCTAAGGGCCAGGAGGCAGGCACATATAGCATATTCACTATTAAAATAGAAAATGTAATTTTGAATTTGGGAAGTGAAAAAAAAAAAAAACTACTGTTTTCATAATGCAAATATAGAAAAGCTAAACAGAATCTCCTTGGCTAGAGGAAGAGGAGTTTCAAACAGCTGACAGACATCAGACTTGGGATTCTGCCTCCAACTGTGACTACCACCAGAACAGCATCTAGAGGCAGGAAAGAGACAGAAACTGAGCAGGGAGAGGGGCCTTGGGAAACCTGGCTTAAAGATCCAGCATTTTGACTTCAGCCCCTGGCTGGGAAGGTGCCATGGCAACTTCAAGAGGATTATGCAAGAATTTTTCAATAGCTCCCCCAACCCCAATTTGGTAGCCTTATTTTCCTACGTCGTATTTCATGCCATGAAAGAGGCAACAGAGGAGCAAAACCAAAGGAAAACAGCTTTTTACTGGCACCACGTTCATGTAACAACCTCTGACAGAGGCTTTAAATTAAGACTCTCCAGGCCAACCTTCTAAAGCTATAAATCAGACTGAAAGCAAGAGGCAAAGAGAGAAGGGGGGATCTTCCCCAGGGGCAGAGCGAATAATGAACCTGACTTCACACCACTGGGGGTCCCAAGACCCTAGGAAATGTGGACAGGAGCCATCTAAGAATAGGCACAGACCCGTGATTAAGGCCCTGTTGATGGATTTCTGGAAGTCCTTGAAGGCTGTTCTGAGCTGTTTATAGTCAGTGTCTATGAAGTTCCATGGAGAATAAAATCATTAAAATGCCAGGCTCAGTGGCTCATGCCTATAATCCCAGCATTTGGGAAGGCTGAGGCAGGCAGACTGCTTACCCCAGGAGTTTGAGACCAGCCTGGGTAACATAGCAAGACTCTGGCTCTACAAAAAAAAACAAAAACAAAAACAAAAAACACAAAAAGTAGCCAGTGTGGTGGCACATGCCTGTAGTCCCAGCTACCCAGGAGGCTGAGGTGGGAGGGTCACCTGAGTCCAGGAGGTTGAGGCTGCAGTGAGCCATGATCATGCCACTGCACTACAGCCTGGGCCACAGAGTAAAACCCTGTCTCAATAAAATAAAATAAAATAATAGAAATGATAAAGCTCACTAATTTGGAAAAATGGGGTATAGCAAAGAATTTTTTTAAAAGCCTGAATGCAGGCTTTATTTTATTATTTTTATTATTGATTTATTACTTCATTACAGTATCTGCAAGTCCAGGTGCCTCTAAGAAAGAGACAGGAGTGATTTATCATAATAGCACTAACCCTCTGTGAAGAGTACACAGTGAGTTTGTCTCACAGCAAAGAGAAAATCTCCCTTAAAATCATCTTTACAACTAATAACAATAAAAACAAACATTCATTGAGTGATATGTGCCAGGCAATAGACTAAGGGCTTTACCTGATTAATCCTTTGCCCATATGAGGTAGGCACTATTATTATGCCCATTTTGTAGACAAGGAAACTGAATGTTGGAGAGATTAATGGATTTTCCCAAGTTCACTCAGCCAGGAGAGAGAAGGGCCGGGGATCCTGACAGTCAGGCTTGACTTGCTAACCTCTAGACAGTGTTGCCTCTAACCATTTGCTCTAGGAAACAAATAAATTTATTTTTACAGTGAGCTTTTCTATGTCAGTGTCTTTGTAGACTATCCCAAATCTGCTGCATTCAAAACCAAATGTTCTGGACACAGCACAGCCTCTTCTAAACAATGATATCTTCTCAACCTACGCAAACTACAGATCTTGTACCTGGATATTTTTCTCTCTTTGCCTCAGAAGCAGAAAACTTAATACCAAACTTAACTCACCCACCATTGCAGAACTATAAAATGAATAAAAATAGCTAACATCTGTTTGAGTATTTACCATGGGCCAGACTTGGTATTAGGTGCATTATTTGTATTAACTCACTTCAAATTCATTACAAACCTTTAAAGGCAGTGTTGTTATCCTCATTGAACAGAAAAGGATGCAGAAACACAGACTGGCTGAGAAATTGGATCAAGATCAAAGAACTAGGAAGTGGTAGAGCTGACATTTCAACACTGGCTGGGTGCTTCACCTCTCTGCGAGATCATCTTGACACAGAATAATCTGATTTTTATTCTAACCTATATTTTTCTTTTACTCAGTATAGTTCATCTCATTACAAAACAGTCCTCACTGAACTGTGCCTCCCTGTGATCATGCCCCTGTGTGGACCCCTCACATGGACTCTGGTTTCCTTTGGCCAATAGAATGTTGGAGGCAACGCTGATGCTGTGTGTCAGGCCGAGGCCTCAAGAAGACTTGCAGCTCTGGCTTTCACTTTTGTGGAAGCTGCCCTGAGATCACCAGGAGGAAGCTGGTCTCGCCTACTGGAGAACAAGAGGCCACAGAGAGGAAAGGGAAGCAACTCAGCGAGTAGATGTGAGAGGGAGGTCACCTTGTACATTCCAGCCCAGCTGATCCTCCCCCACCTGGATGAATCCAGGAGTAAATGCAGATAAAACAAGTACCCGGCCAACCCACAGACACATTAGAAAGAATAAATTATTTTTATGGTAAGCCAGTACATTTTGGAGCAGTCTGTCACACAACAACAGATAACTGAAACATCTAGACCTCCTCAACTATTCATCAACTTACCTTATACATGTTTTTGTAGCCCTGTAAGCCCTTCAATCAACCAATCAATTATTCTTGAAGGGCTTCTCTAGAGGTTATGGGTCATGCAGACGCTAATCAGTAACTACCACAGGTCATAAACTTATTCCATATCTGAGGACCCAAATTTGTAACTCACCCACCTTTGCAGAACTCTAAAATGAATAACAATAGCTAACATTTATTTGAGTATTTGCCATGTGCCAGACTCGGTACTGGGCAGTTTGCTTGTATTAACTCACTTCAAACTCAAACAAGCCTCTAAAATATGTTCTTCTTATCCTCACTGAATAAAGGAAGATGCAGAAACACAGACTGGCAGAGTCACTGGATCAAGATCACAGAACTAGGAAGTGGCAGACCCAAAAAGCCAGCCCACCCATGGGGCCACTGCCATCCTCTGTCCTTCTCGTTACCTGGATCCCAAATGCATGTTAAAATTCACATCTATCAGTTTTCTTAGGTACCAAGAAGTCCCCTTTCAGAATGCAAGACAGGAGACCAATTTCATGGGTCTCTTTGTGATCCTGGGTTCAGAGAGGGAGCTCCCCAGAAGTAGACACACACTGTTCTAAAATAATCTGTGCTCAGGAACATTCAGGGAGAGATGACAAGATTAGAAGGTCTGGCCAGGTATCTATGAGAATGGGCCAGGACCATCTGTAAACATCTGGAAGCCATAAACAGCAGGGGAAAGGGAACAATCAGGGCTGTCCAGTGGGGCATGGAAACACATAACCACACATACACACTCACACGCCTGCCTATAATCCTGTCCCTCAGAGGGTGCAGGGAAGTGAGAGTCAGGTCATTCCGCACTTGGCAATGAGTGGCTAAAACGTCAGTGACAAACCTCTGACTGCCTAAGAGAAGAAACACAAGAGAAAAACATCCAAGCAAACTGCCCAGTACCAAGTCTGGCACATGGTAAATACTCAAATAGAAGTGAAACCATGTCCACTCCTTGTCACCAGAAAGCACACAACCCTGTCCACCACTAATTGCACATGGCGAAGAAAGACCAAAGTCCAGCAGGAGTGGGCAGGGCAGGAGACAGGAGAGGAAAAAAGAGGTTGGACCAGATAAACATGAACCCTGTCTCCAGGCCCAGGGCACGGGTTCTTTCACATCCCACCAAGATGGGATAAGCCTAGAGCACAGCTCTATCGGCCCTATCAGCTAGGACCAGCCCAGGCCTCTGTGCCTCTCAATTACTCGTGGTGATTGGGAACAAAGGAAAGCATGGATAACCTAAATACCCAATCTTGATGTTAGCCCAGAGTTTAGTCTTTTATCCCGGAAACCTTTTCTTCTTCATCATCTTTTTCCTTTCTCTTCTTTTTTGGTTTAGACCAAAAATGGCCAAAAAGCATAAACATTACAAGATTTGAGTTTCGGCTCTTTGGGCTGGCCTTTTTTTCTAGACACTGCCTTCCAGAGGAGGAACTGCTGAAGAAAGCAGCAGACAGAAAAGCTGAGATCCTGGGTAACCCAACACCAAAGCACCTTCTGCACATGTAGTCAGCAGTTATTGGTTGGCCAGCTATGCTATAAACATTTTGGAGAAAGAACATGGGAACCTCATGGCGATGGAGGAAGACGGGGGTAAAGGGGGAGACAGGTGGAGACAGAAGATGGTAGACAGAGAAAGTCTGTGTCACTCAGGGTTCTGCAGAGAAAGAGAACCAATGGAAAATAGAGACAGGTGTGTGTGTGTGTGTGTGTGTGTGTGTGTGTATCTATGTATCTATTTGTTTTGGAAGGGCCAGCACAGGCACAAGCGCTTGATATCTATAGATTATAGATACACACACATATACATAAAGAGAGAGAGAGTAATATTTTAAGGAATTGGCTATGTAATTATAGAGGCTGGCAAGTCTAAAATATGTTGGGCAGGCCAGTAGGCTAGAAATTCAGGTAAGAGTGATGGGGCAGTCTTGAGTCCAAAATCAATAGGTCAGGTTAGCAGACTGGAAACTCAAGCAGGATTTCGATGTTACAGTCTGGAGGCAGAATTCCTTCTTTTTGGGGAAACCTTAGTCTTTGCTCTTAAGCCCTTCCACTGATTGGATGGGACCCACCCACATTATGAATGGGAATCTGTTTTATTTGAAGTCAATTGACTGTAAATGTTGACCACATCCACAAAATACCTTCACACCAATATCTAGGTAAGTGTTTGACCAAACAACCGGGCAGGATGGCCTAGCCAAATTGACCTATGACATGAAGCATCGTAAAGTCCATCTGAAAAATGAGTGCAAGAAAAAAGGCTAATCTTACAGAGAGCCATATGCAGAAGAACTGAAGAAGAGTCACAAGCCATAAAAACGTGGACTGGGAAGATGCCTTGTTGAATGATGCGGTCCTCCCAGAGAAAGAACCAGAGGCTCTCCCAGTGGAGGCTCGACTGGTAACCAAGGTACCTACTCTGGCCATCCGGACAGGGAGTTCCTTAGACTACAGAAAAAGTAAACTGACATTGTCTTGAGAGAGGAGGACCTAAAGCAGGATCCTGAGTAGCAAATAAGATTAGGGCCCAGGAAGAGGACACAAAAAAGGACTGGGACCTTGTAGACCCAGGTTATCACCCAGGATGTTACTGGTTGTATATGTACTGGGTGCTAGCATCATGTCAGGTGCTGGAGAGGCCAGAAAAATGCTCTAAGACATAGCAAGCAGAAAGAATAAACCATGAGATCTTAGCCTACCCTCATTCAAGGCCATCCTCCGTCCCCAAAGCTTTCCCTGAGGCCCCACCCAGAACAAGGCTAGAAGCAGTGTGGCCCTTGTGCAGGATCTGCCCCTTGTCCTCAGTGCCCTGTTTCATTGGATGCAAGTTCCTGGAAACTAGGACTCTGCACATCCTTCCTGAGCTTTCACCACACCCACCTCTGGTAGCTATAGGAGAGCCATGGAACCTCTGGTGTACAAGATTCATAAAGGGTACTTAGTCCAAGAACCCTTCTATTGCTTGAGTCCCCATCATGTCACCCCTCCCACAGAATTCTAGTCTGACACTTCAGAGACAGGGCTGCCCACTGTTGAATAAACCATGGGGATGAGCCCACAGAGGCTGCAAAAAGAGTATCTATCCCTTTGACACATCCTGGGAAATGCTACACACAACCCAGACCATCAAGCACTGGATTTTCTTAGGGGAAAAATCAATTAAAATGTTACCCAGACTGAAAAATGAGAGGCACTTACTTAGGTTTCATTGCAAAAGGAGTTGTCCCACTGAGCCAAGAATATTAAAGAAAAAATTAGCAGTGTGTCACCTACAGTGACCCTGAAACCCCTTCAAATACTTCACACCCACCTAGTCTCTTATCAAAAATGAATG
Source organism: Macaca fascicularis (assembly GCF_037993035.2). Lineage (NCBI taxonomy): Eukaryota > Metazoa > Chordata > Mammalia > Primates > Cercopithecidae > Macaca > Macaca fascicularis. The sequence goes on along the minus strand of NC_088381.1, from coordinate 137,916,485 downwards.
AAATGCTGAAAGATAACCCAAAATATCAAACTGTGGGTTGAAAACAACCTTTCTAAATTACAATATGAAATTCCAGAGGCATAAGAAACCGCATGGCTCCAGTCTCAGGATTCTCTAGGTCAGCATGTGAGCATGTGAGAGTGTGGTGTCGGGAGCGTTCCAGAACCGTCGGGTGGCTGAGAATTTGGCAGAGGAAGGCACTGCAGGAGTAAAAGAGAGAAAGATAGGACCAGGTTGTAAGGAACTGACTTTGCTGTTTCAGAAGGGCTAGCACAGGGACGAGATGCGGTGCCCCGGGGAAGGGTTGCTGGACTCAGTGATTTATGGAACATCACTAAGCAGGCCCTTGCTGTTTATTTAGCCACATGGGGTTTTAGCACCTATGGTTTCAAGCCAACTATGTGAACAGGTTATTTTTCTTACTTGTGGACTTTGCACTTTTTCACAGGACGGGCTAAGTGGCCCCCAGAGGATCATTTTTCCAAGCACCATTTGCCGGGCCGACTCTGCCCTGCTACCATGGCTTTCCATCCCACACACCACTCGGTGCCACTTGGCCATTGCCAATTCCCAATTTCTCAACATTTATGTGACTCAGAGTTATGCAGGGGCTCTGGGAGCCCCTGAAGAAAGGGAGACCACAGAACCATTGCTCAGGGCTCCTTTCCAAACACAGGGCAGACACCTGACCCAGAAAAGGAAAGGCCCTACCAGGGCAAGGAAAAAGCCAATGTCGCTGGCAAACAGAACAGTCAGCCTCTGAAACTGTGCTCAGGTTTGTATCAGGTAGTGGGTGGATATGGAGAGAATAGAAACAGAATTTGCACAAATTAAAGTCACACTTCTGTTTACATGAGTTTTTCCATCTCCTTTAAGCTAAAAAGTCCTTTCCCCCACAGAATAGGCAGGAAAAGAAAGCAAAAAACATAACATCATCCCTCAGTTGTAACCTACAAAGGGACCTGAGAGAACCCCCTGGAGGGAGCACCCTTCTGATTAACTCACTGGCCAAGAGAACTGTCTGCAGCTCCAGCCCAAATGGAGATGTGAGGATGGTCTAAAAGCTCAACTGGAGGACTGCTCCCACATGCCAGAGAGACCTCAGGGCAGTCAGAGGGAACTACAGATAGGGCGTGAGGGAATACTTGGGCTTCCTTGGCAAGGCTGAAAGCAGCAGTAAGTGCCTATCACTCCTCCTGCACACTCCTATCCAAGGGTCTGACATGTTAGAAGGTTCTAAAGTCAGAAACAGTTGGAATAGAGGCAAAATAGGCAGTCAAGAGCATGGGCTTTGTGGTCAATGATTCAGGCTCTACCCCTTGTTCGCCCTGTGACCTTGGCCAGTTAAAGTTCTCAAAATTCCAGGTTCCTTACATGTAAAAGTAAGGTAACTCTTGCACATGTCTCATAGGGTCATTGTGAAGATTAAATGCAATCATATGTGAAAAATATTAAACCTGGTGGCATAGTAAGTTGCTTAATGGTATCTACTATTCCTATTAGCTGGTCTAAGGTAGTAGTGTGGGGTAAACATGGTCTTCCTGCCTTATCCCTATGAGTGACCAGTCTCCTCAACAGGACTCCAGTAGCTGACCAAGGGCAAGGTAGTGGAGCAGTATGCTCCAGGGGCAGGCAATAAAGGGGTATTAGGTCTGCAGGTAAACTAAAAAAAAAAAAATGCACATATAGCTAACAGTTTATCTGCTTTTTATAATCACTATGCCAGCAATTCAAAACAATGTCAGTGATAAAATACTCCTCCCCACTGGGGGGACCTCACCATCACCCCCCATTCCTTTGGTGCACCACTGCCCAATGGTCAGCTCCTGCCTTAAATGTTCCTTGTATTTCATCCTTTGACCCCTCAGAGTCAAACAGAGGCCTCAGCACATGATAGTTCTTGATGGATCTATGACCTTGAACAAGGCCCTTAGCAAGTCTGGGCTCCTGTTTTTTCATTTAAAATTAAATGGCAATGCTAGTTGACTCTCAGGCCCTTCTCACTCTAATGGCCCACAGTCTTACAATTAGACAAAATCATGTGCACTTCCCCATGACTCAGGGGCCAGATCCAAACTTAGCTTCCCAAGTCCCAGTAGAACTCCGAGCACCAGGAAGGGGCTGGGTTAAAGGGAAGGCTGCTCGGTGCTCTCAGGTTCTCCCTTGTACCTCATACCTCTTTCCACAACCCTGCTATGTGGCCTGTGAGCCACACCTAACCTGCTGTGTCTTGGATATCCCATCTTCAGCACAAAAGTAACACCATCCACCCCATATCCCCGACATTGGCCGAGGGCACCTCGTCACAGGGATGTTTACAGCTGGCACTGTAAGTAGGGCGTGCTGCTGGGATGCAGTGTCATGGGTGAGGAGGTGTAAGGGAAAATTACAAACCAACCAGCCTGTCTAAATAGTTTCTCTCTGTGTAACCCAAAATGGTCATGCATGTCTCACCATGGTCTGAAGTGGTGACCGCTTCCTTCCCACACAGAGACTGAGTTCCTACGGGGCAGGGAAGAACAAGATCGAAATTCTACAGAGGATATTTCATCCAGGATGGATTGTACCAATATAGCATGCAGGCATTTTTCTTTTTAACTTTTCCCCCAAGGCATCACTGACTCGTATCCACTCAAATGTTAGAAAAGTTCCCATCTCTATTGACTCATAGCATTGAGTGAGCAGACATGACCCTTCCACCAAAAAGAATATGAAATACCTCACAGTATTTTTGCAATGACAAGTACTGAGAGATAGCAAGCTGCCTTTTTTCTAGTTTTTCTCAGTAACTTCATTGGCCTTAACCTGACAGTCTCTGTACTTTCAAGAGCAAGTTCTAGCAAATAAAAATTTAGACAGAAAGGGAGGAGAAGGCACAGACAAAGGTGGAAGATGAAAGAGCTATTTAAATTTATCAAAATAAAGTATCACAACTTCACTCTCTACTCTGCAAAACATGAGTGTTGCATGTGTGAGTGTGTTTATGAGATGTAGACCCCATCTACTTCCAAAGCCACTTTACAAATAAACACAGAACAAGGACCCTCAGATCTAAGCAGAGACTGTAGTTGACTTCCAGAAAATTGGAATGAGCCAATGGCAATACCTGGGCAAGATCTTTAATTTCAGTGTCTTAGCGGCAGAGGCCAAAATACCAGGGCACATAGTTTTGCTATCAAACATTAAAAAGCAGACACACTCACCTCCAGAAACAGAAACAGAACCCTTGCTGGGGCAGCACGTCGTCCCAGTGCTGGGTCCTGCAGCACATCCCTTCACCCTCCCACACCTTTGTGTTCCAAGCAGACAACGTGGGGCGAAGGAGCAAGGCGACCAGGAAAGCTAATTTTAAAACAAGGTAAAAATGGACTGTGCGGCTAGGCTCCCTGGGGCCTCCAAGTGTGTTTATTGCTTCTCTCCGCAAAGGGAAATTTTAAGAAAGAACAAGGCCTTTGTTGCCATGGAGAAAGCCATAGGGATGACCACCCATCCCCCATCCCCCATCCCCAGCTCAATTCTACTGGCCATGATTGACCAAGGCACCTGCATGAGAGAGATGGGCAGACATCCAGAAGGCCAGTTATGGAAATAAATATCCAGTGTGTGTTTTTATATAGATATTTTAAATGCACACAAGCCCAGACCCATCCTCGGCTGCTAACGTTAGTGGATTACTCATTCTTCCTTCCAATCACGTCATGTGCGAGATTCCAGGTGGCCATGGGGTATTTGCTTACAATGGCTACCGCTGGTTTCCCTGCGAGCTGTTTATTTTTCCAGGCCTCAAGTCATTACATCAGTCAGCGGTTTCTAGGCGGGCCAAGAGTGCTGGCTTGGGGGGTGGAGGAATCCAGCCAGGAGGTGCAGATGCCTCAGTGACCCCAAGTCCTAGTCATAGCAGCTATCCCAGCAGGAACTTCCTGGGTGAGGAAGGAGCAATCCAAGACGTGGTCAAGAGGCCTGAAGCAGGCCTAGAAGAGCTGCACTCTGACACTGTGAACAGCTTACCTGTGACAGGTCAGGTGACTTGAGCAAACACAGTCACAGTCATGCACGAGGAGGCCAGGGTGTCACTTTCATGGTAAAACTTAAAAGAAATGCATTTCCACCTTGTGTCTGTGCTGATGGCTGTGTCTCCAGGGAGCAGAGTCACCATGAGCTGCTCCCTTCAATGATGTAGAAAAGGAAGCGCTGTGGGTCTAAGAGGCAGGGGAGGAAAGGCATGGCCCTTTTGGATTTAACTCACAGGGCCAGGGTCTAGGGCCTCCTTGAAGTCCTTGATCAGATCATGGAAGAAGTTAACTGGAAAAAAACAGGGACAAAGGAAAGAAAGAGATGACAAAACAAAGAGGGAAGTCACACCACTCCACTCCACTTGAGGCCACAGAGTCAAGCCCCCAGGGCAGAAGGAAATGAGTGGTGGGCCTTGGGAACATTACTATGCTGCACAGAGAAGAGCTGCATGACCATATTTCCTGAGAGATTATACTTGCCCAGAGGAGAAAGGGTGGAAGTTTTTCATATAGAAACAAAGATGTAAATCAGAGCCATAGGAAAGTGCCTGCACATAGTCAAATTAGAAACATGAGAAGATGAGATGAAGAACTAGATGAAACCTAATTCTTGTCACTTATTTCATATCTTTATCATCTGTAACATGTAGATGGTAAAAAAATATTTTAAACACTAGGTATATTAAGAAATGCCTTGGTAACCAACCCCTGATTTAAAAAAAAAAAACTTAGCAAGCGTTCATATTTCCTTATAAAAGCAGAACAGAGGCTCCATCCAACATTCATTTATGGGAAGATGCGGCTCTCGAGTTCTAGGGTATTAGCTAGCCAGGTACATTGTCTTCCTGAATGCGAAAGGAATTCCTGGTGCGCTGGAGATGCAATGGAGGAGAGGTTCAATGGAGGCAAGAACTGAAGAGAAGAGTAAAGAAGCAAATCTGTCAATGCTGAACCTGCCAAGTACTCAAAAGGTGACACTGACCGTAGTGAACACATGACAAAGCCTTAAAAACAAGAGCCAAAACTTCCAGGAGCAGAGAAGGAGACTAGGAGAGTCTGCAGGCATATGTGTCATGTTATTGCAAAACTTCAGCTGCCCAGTGGAACCTTTCCAATGTCAACAGTCTCCAGGCCAGAAAACAAACCTGGCGTCACAGGGTCTGAATGTGAAAAAAGGATGTGTGGGGTGTAAAAGAAACTGGGATAGCTTTTTGCCTCTGAGAGACAGCTGAGAAGAAGAGCTCTCAACCCAATGGGCTTCACGGAGTCCCATGGCAACCTCCCCAGGGGAATGCAGGCTGAAGCACACCTGAACCCAGGATAGTCCATCAAACTCAATGAAAAACTTTCTCAGGTGTTTGGCCAAGAGGCTCCAGTCCCTACTAGAGCCAAATATCCAGATATAAGTTATCATTAAGGTATATTTGACTTCTCGTTAAACCAAATATGATAACACGTGACAAGTGGCTAGCAGAAGACATAAAGATATTCCACCAAGAGTCACTAGTGTTTTGTTGGGTATAAAAAATCATTTATGGTGTACCTACTATGTGTCAGGCATTACACAGATGCTCTTGAGTCCTCACAAAAAAATCCTGCAAGGCACTAAAACTTTGTTTTACATATAAGGAAATCAAGACTCAGGGAAGTTAATTAACTTTCCCAAGCTCACTAAGCCTCTCAGTGGGAAGCTAGCATTGGAAACCAGGTTATAGGTTTGTCTGACACCAAAGTCCATGATTTTGCCATTACATGGTTTATCTCCGCTACATGCAAAACTTCAGCTGCCCAGTGGAACCAGTTGTGTAGTGGAGATAAACCATGCCTAAGAAAGCCAAACCTCAAGATGCTTTTTTGGCAGCCCGTTTGTGGCAGCATGCACCAGACCTGGACATTAAAGCTTGGAAAAGGTTTGTGCGAGATGGTGAAGAGCCTTGTGAGCTGCCTCAGAGCTCCTGTGCTGATGCAGGCTTACCTGGGCATGTTAGGAAGCATCCTCCTGCCTGGTCTATGAGATGGGCCAGAAAACTTAAGTAAGACATCCCCAGACATCCTCATACACACACTCCCATCCAAATGCTTCTATTTCAATCATATATGCCAGAAGCCAGAAAGCTTTTCTATAAAGGTTCAGATGATAAATATTTTAGGCTTTGCAGGCCATACAGGGTCTGTCACAACTATTCCACTCTACTATTTAGATGAAAATGTTCACAGACACTACACAAATATATGGCTGTGGCTGTGATCCAACCCAACTTTATTTTCAAAAACAGGCAAGCGACCATTTGACAACCCGTTACAGGTCTTTGTGGCACCATATATTTAATATATAATTATATCAAAGAGATTGATAGGCGTTCAGTTAATATTACCAGTTGATCACGATGGAAAAAGTTCCAGTTTAGTAGGAGATTCCTAGGTCATCCATCTCTAACAGTTATCCCTGATCTCAGTTTCTCCCAGGGAACTGTTAGGTCTCTCCCAACTATCCTATCATATACACTAACCTTACAGATATAACTGGGGTCAGCCAGAGAAAAATAAAGGTGGCCAGGCCACCCCAGCAAAAGGAAGGTGGATGGACCTGTCCAGAATCCTTTTCTCAACATGACCCTATTCTCATCCAAATGGAGAGTAGGAATGAAAGCAGAAGAACTTCAGCAGAAGCAAACATTATCAACTGACTTCGACCTCACCACTTTACTACATGCAGAGAATACAACCAAAGAAGACAGACATTCTATTTCCAAGGATAACTAGTTTTCTCCAGCCCAACCACTCCCTAGCTGTGACTCAGGACAAGTTACTTCCTCTGTCTCAGCCTCTGACTCTTCATCTGCAAGATGAAGACAAGAACAATAGCTATCTCAAAGGGTTATGGTGAAGCTCAAGTGAGATGACAAATGTAAAGTTCCACAGGACCTGACACAAAGTAGCTATTATGGCAGTGCTATTCTAATTTTACTGATAATAATGATGATCTTTTCTCCTCCATCATTCCCCAAAGCAATCAAATGCATGGGTAAGTGAAAAAGAAATTCAAAGAAGCAACTGTTAAATGCCAAGTGAGTGTTTCAGGCAAAAAAGTGCTGTATATTACAACTCAGAGAGCTCACCTTCATATCTTCCATTTGGTCACAGAATGAGAATTAACTCATGGGGGCCTTGCAGACCTTTCAGGGCCTCAGGGACTAGGAGACCAGTTGCAAATGTTACTTCCACCATCAGGCACTACAGGAACCAAAGCCACTTCTATTTGATTTATATTTGCCTAACAGGGAAAGGGGAATGGAGGGGGTCCTAAGAAGAAGCCTAATAGATGCCTTTGCTTAAGGTGACAATCATAAATTCTTTCTGATTGAAGAATTTTCAAAATAAGCACCATCATTACTATTCCCATTTTTCATACCAATAATAATGATAATAGTAAATACATGTACTTACAATTTATCAGTTAGCCAGGCATCAATTGAGTGTCATATAGACACTAACTTAGTTAACGTTTAACCATAGTCCTTTGAGGGAGAGATTGTGATCCCATTTTACAAATGAGAATTGAGGCTCAAAGAAATTATATGACTTGACTGGGGTCACTAAATGTTGGAGCTAGACTGTGAACCCAGGTTTTACTAATTTAAAAGCCTGTGCTTTAATCACTGCACTCTTCTGTCAAAGACTGACTCAAGGGAGTTCACAGTCTCCTTTCACTCCACCATCCCATATCTCCAACTTTTATCAGTGAACAGACACATGAAAAGGCACTGACAAGCCCAAGTCACAGAGGAACTCAACTGATGGCATTTGAATTCACCTCCTGGTCTATATCATTCCTTGCATTCTAATGCCACATTACCACCATTAGGACAGAGTTGGTGAACAGGTCAACTTAAAGGGGACCAATGACAGGACACTCATTAATTAATGGTCATGTAAAATTCTGCCTGCTGGTTCAAAGTCATATATCTTTTATCCATAGTCTTGCCACCTATAAGGAAAAGATGATATGGCTAAATTCAACAACCAGGCATAAATTATGCAGAGTGGTATTTCTCATAATGAAGTCTTTGGTTGAAAAGATGATCCTCCTTGATAGAGATACAGATTTGGCTTGTGAACACATTTTCCTGTTGATGAACATTTAGTCTTTATTGATAGTAAATGGACTTTACTGATATTAAACAGAGTCTACAAAATAATCCTACAAATATGATCACCCTTCAAAAATTATCATCTTTCTACAAGGGGTTTGGCCAGTGCTCAAACTTGACCACTCACAAGACCCCCTAAAAGATCAGACCAGAGAAGATCACACCAGAGAAGACATGACTGTAAGCAGCTATTTAGAGCCTTCAAAACACACAGAATCGACTCCCTCCAGGATTGAAGTCCAACTTCTTTATGTCCAGTCATTCTTCTTTCAAATTCTTCTGCATGGCATATGGAAAGTTAATCAAAATATTACAATATATAGTCAAAAAAATTGTTAAGAGGATCAACGACCTAAGAAAGATGATCCCTGAGATGATAACTGAATAAAATTAAAGTTGGAAGGGATTAACACATTCAATCTCTTTATTTTATAGCTATAGAAATTGACAACCAGGCAAATTAAATGACTTTCCCAAATCCACACAATAAGAAGTCACAGAACCATGGGGCAAAGAAGGATGAATTGGGTACGTATATAATCCAAGGAAGGTTATTTACCTGAATTTCTTATGTTGGTGTTGTTCAGTTTGGAGTCCTTGATCACCAAGTGTTTAATCCATAGAGTTGGAGCTGTGATTTCTAGGGGTGGGGAAAAAGAGAGAGAAAAAGTCTGGGCAAAGAGACCATGTGAGTGGAAGTGTAACCTCAGACTTCTTAATAGCCATTTTTCAAAGTCTGAGGCATTGAGGCTTCAGTTCTCTCCCACATCCACTCCTCCCAGTTCCCCTTCCTTCCTCACAACGGAAGCTCCTCTCCCCAGCAGCTCATAAGAGCTGATCAGGGCATCCTGTGCTGGGAAGAGAGTGGTCAGAATGCAGAGGTGCTGAGCACTCCATCCAGGAATAAAAATATTATCCCAGGAGGTAAGGAACATGGGCCAAGCCAAGTCCCTCTCAGCTGCTTCCCTGGGAGAAGATTTAAAGGGGATAAATCAACAAATGAACGCCAAACAAACCACAGAGACCATTCTAGAGGAAACGGCTGAGCCGAGACTGCTCCAGATGGGAAAGAAAGGAGTGCATCTCATGTGTGCTTCAATCCCCTTTCTAATGGCTTCTCATGTGCAGAGGCTGGATTCCTCCATCCAGAGAGTGCCAGGGTGCCTCCAGGCTCTCCAGGATTTGGTCACTCAGTGGACAGGCGGGAATCCTAAGTGACCCTGAGTATACTGTGGAGTGACCTTCAATGAGGGTATTGGGGAGGTCTCCCAAGATGAGACAGTCTCTGTCCCTCACCTGAACCCCCAGGGTCCCAGACTTGTCAATGATCCAGGACCTCTGTGGATCACAGAGACATCTACATCTAAACTTTCAGACATGAGCATACAAACCTTCCCATAAGTGAGCTGACTGTAAAGGATATTGTACATTTCAATCTTCCTCAGAACTGAGCTTGTGCTAGGGACATCCATAGATAGCCACAGCGTGAACCCGTGGCATGATTTCTTTTTATTCTTCTGTCTCTCTGTCCGGTCTCATGATCCAGGACTGGATACACTTAGCTAGGGGCTGCTCAGTTTGCTACATATTGCACTAAAATCCCAACCTTATTGTCATATTTTAGAGACTTTACTCTGCCAAACTTCCAGTTCCTCATCAGGGGAATATGGAATACTCAGTACAGTACACTGCAGAGTACAGGCCCTGAGCACCCCAACTTAAACCTTCTGCACCCTGCACTCCTATCCTCTCTATGCCTCCAGAGACTTCCAGCCTCTCTTTTGCCACCAGCCACAATTTCTCTTGACCTAGAATTTCTCTTCTCCAAAATGTCCTGCCTCAACTCTCAACGTCCCTACAACCTGCACAAATCAATCCCACTGGCCAATCTCCTTCCTGTGACTTTCCTCACTGTATCCCATCCCTACCTCATTCCCCTCTTGTCCATGCCAGCCCCTTGCCTGGAACACCCAGACTCCTCCCCTCCACTTTCAAGATCCAGCTCAAGTCCTGGCTCTTCACGAAAGCTTTTCCCAGACCATGGTGATCTCTTGCTTCCGTAAATGTCTACGACAATAAGAACGGAGACCACGTAATTTAACACATAAAGCACTCTAAGAGTTGCAGCTGCCTTGAGAGCAAAGGCTTACATCTCCAAACCTCCTTTTCATCCCCCAGAGGGGCTCACACAGTGCCAGGCACAGAGTGGACACTTGTAAGTGCCAATTAATTTACTGAAGGGACACTGCCGGCCTATCTTTCTCAGCCGTGATTCCTGGGTCTTGGCAGCTCCAAGGGTCTGTCCAGGCTGTGTTATTGTTGGACACCAGGAGACAGGCAGGAAGCCTGAGAGAACAGAGGGCCCTTCCAGAAGTGGAGAGTGTACCAGTTCCTGGGAGGATTTGCATTTTTAAAAAAGGTTAAAACAACCCAGCTTACACTGGGAAAAATTGAAATTAAAAAAGAAAATAATAATAATAAAACTTAAACAAACATCCAGCGTTAAGACCTTTCCCAAACCTGAAAATGAGTGGGAGAATGAACATCCGAAGTAATGCAAGAGCTTACCATCTCCATCGAACACCGGCTGGGTCTCCATCGTGGGTGTCGGCTTAGATCCGTCATCTGAATTGAGGGTTAAAAAGAATCGAAAGGAGACTACCATTATTGAGGTAAATACTATCTACTCTCCAGCACTGTTGAATGGTTGGGGTTTGTACAAGGCCCGGCCAAGTCCCAGTGAAGAGACCAAAGATAAAGAAACAAAAGAAGAAAAGGGCAAGAAGGAAAAGAGAACCACAGACAGACAAAAGAGCAAAACAAATCCAGGTTTGTGTTCACCACCCCAAGGCATGAACAAGAGGAGCTAAAGCTTCATGGCTTTGGGGAACCGTTTCTCACAAATCTGAGGATACCAGTATGACTCTGCTGGCCCTTGTTCCCACAGGAAAACTGGGAGGCAGTATCTTCTGAGTTAGCCCTGAGTTATGGCCAAGCATGTTAGGATAAGGTTGGCAATCCTTATGGCATCAAATTCTGGTGTCCCCAGCTCCTTTCCTGCCCTAAAGCTACCAGCTCGGTGGCCCTGATTAAAGAGTTCAAGGAAAACAAGAGACCTATGTGCTATTCCCTTCCAATCTCCTCGCTGTTTCTCCACTCTCACCTAAAAAAGATAAGAAGGTAGGAAGAACCATTCTCTCTCCAGCACACTGAATTGAAGAGAATCAGGTATCATTAGAATACTTCTAACTGTGAAATAGCAAACACCCCAATTCCCAATAAGAGGGAGGGCAAGCAAAATGGGAGAGGACATGGGACTTTGCAGAAATCACCCTACACTTGCTTTGAAATTTCTAACATAGATGATTGGAGCAGGGAGCTCCCAGTAACAAAGTCCTAATGCTTATCATTCTAATAGTGTTGGCAGTCCTCTCTGCACAGCAAGAACCTCTGCAGGTCAGGAGTTAGTGCAGACTTTGTTTATTTACCTTCCAGGACTCTGAGTTCTTTCATCAGGGCCCCGAAAACCTTAACTTAGAGCCATGTTTCTCAACCTTTTTTCCATTATCACTCATCTAAGGAGCATTTTTAGGTAATTTTTTCTGAATCATCTCCCTAATGAAATTTTAGTAATGCAAATAAACTGTATATGTATGTTTGCTTCATATGTAAAATGAGTGTTTTTCATCCCCTAAGAAATAATTTTACCCTCTTAGAGAAGGCTGGGAGAGGGTATCTTTGTCCCTCTTAAGGATACATAGTTTAAGAGATTTCTCTCCATGTGGGGAGGGAAGGGGAGCACTGTTGTCCCAGGTGGTTTGATGGTTATACCATCCTTCTCTTCTCAAGGCCCCTTAGAGGTCTTTTAGGATGGAACACTATATTCTCGGAGCATTAACTATTTATGCAGAATGCACATTCTCAGATAGTCTCTGTGACGCCAGTCAGATCATCAATAATAACAACTCTCTACCATTTGGAGCTCTCAGTACCTTTGGCCGACTTTCCTGCATCTTACTGGGGGAGGGAGAGAGAATACAGAGTCCTGATCTCTTTTTTGCATCAACATCTCACCCTTGGGAGCTTAAGATTCAAGAGCTATGGAGACTCTAACCCTTGCTAGAGGCTGAGGCCAGCAGCTGAGCTGACAGTCGTGTGACACCTAACCCTGCTATTATTCTCATATACTGACACTAAGACCCAACTCTTGCAGGAGCCAAAGTGATCCTGAATCATCTGACAATCATCCCAAGAAATGAGATGTAGCAGGAAGAGAAGAGTATCTATGCTGGATATGTTATTTGCCTCAAACTGGAGTCCAAAACAGGCATCTTTTGATGCCAAACTGTGTGAGTTTGATCTGGAAGTCATTGAGGGAGAATAAACACAGAACAGAGCCACACAATGTCATTTTTTTAATAGCATCACTTCCCCTGACTCTATTAACACCTCTTTCCATTGAATTCAATGAGCCACTGAATTGAGTCTTTTGGCAGCTGCAATGCACATTTGGTTGTGCCTGCCGGATACAGAGTTCATAGTCTAAATAGTCCAGCACAGTGTGCTCAGCCGTTCCACACAGGGTGGCTTCATTTTAGGAGTCTTACAGGCTAACAAAGGGAAAGTGAAAAATCAAACATTCCAAGAGGGATGATAGTGAGAACTCAAGTGCATATGGCTTATGTAATATTTTAATACTCAATGTAGGTATTAAAATCCTCCCATATCACAAGAGCTGTATCTCTTCTCTGGAGCAAGATAACTGAAAACATTCTGTTTATTTCTCCCATCATCCAGATGAAAATCTTGGACTGCCCATCTGGCCCAGCCATCGGCAAAGGTGGTCTGCACTCAAGGAGGGCAAAGAAAGTTTTCTGGGGAAGCTTTGCCCTTTTGCAGGTCAAGGAGTTCCACAGATTTCCCAGATGCAGTCAGAGAAGCCCATGAAGCATAAAGCCACGTGCAGGGAAGGAATCTTCCTGCAGGGTAGGGTCACTGAGGGTGAAGAGATACAGCTGGTCTGCCACAGGGAGGTCCTAAGTGGAAATCTTTATGAAGTGAGAAAAGACAAGGTGCCCTGCTGCCAGGAACCACCTGTGAAATCCAGCATTCTCAAAGGCTGGGAAGCCAAGCCAAAGCGAACAGCACCCTCTAACCATCATCTCCGGGCACCTGGGCTCCTGGCTTCTGACCCAGCAAATAAGAGCACCTCTCCTACCAAACACAAGTCCAAGGCCTAGATCCAAGGTCTACATCAGTTCTGTTTCCAGGCAAGCCCTGGAGCAACACCAGGCCTCACACTGGGTCCTGGGGAGAGAGCAAAGTTTCTATGTGTGCTCCTGCCTCCCAGTTTCAAGGGGAGTCACACTCCAATTCCCCCTTTACATTTAACAGTTTACATCGAATACATCTAACACTCTGGATAAGTTGAGCCCCTCCTTCTACTTCTCTGGATAGCAATATCCTCTTCTGAAACTGAAGGATACTTGCCCACAAAAGGGACCCTTTTTTGTGTAGGTATAAAACACTTTAAAGGCCTATTAAAGGGTATCTATAATTCCATGAGTGCAAACCATCTTATTCAACTGCTTACTTTTAAAATTGGGTTTACAAAATTAAAATCCTATCAAAGTTTTTAAATTGAAAATAAGGTAAACCTTACAACTCAATAACAAGCAACCTTATTTAAATATGGACAATATATTTTAACAGACATTTCACCAAAGAAGAGATACGGATGGCTAATAAATGCATGAAAAGATACCCAATATCATTAATCATTAGGAAGGTACAAATTAAAACCACAACAAGATACTTCTAAACAGCCACTAGAATGGCTAAAATAAAAAGATAGACAATATTAAGTGTTGGTAAGGATGTGGAGGAAATGGAACCCCTGTTCATTGCTGGTGAAAATGTACAACTGGGCATCTGCTTTGGAAAGGAGTTTGACAGTCTCTTTAAAAAGCTAAACATAAACTTTTCAACCCCAAAATTCCACTCCTAGAACCCATCTGGGAGAATAAAAACATGTCCACACAAAGACATGTATAGAAATAGTCACTGCAGCATTATTCATTAAAGCTTCAAAATGAAAACAATCCAAATGTCTGTCAACGGGTGAATAGATAAATTGTGATATATCCATATGGTAGAATACTATTCAGCCATTAAAAAGGAACAAATAACTAATACATGTGACAATATACATGAAGAATCTCAAAGACATTATGCTAAGTGTAAAACTCCAGATGTAAATATCACATGATTCCATTTATATGAAATATCTAGTAAGGCTAAATCTATAGACACAGAAAACAGATCCGGGGGTGCCTAGAGCTACAGGTAGGAGTAGAAAATACCTGTGAATGGGTTCAAGGTCGCTTTTGGGGGTGAAGGAGATGTTCTCTGGTGACAGTTGTACAACACTATGAATTTATTAAACTCATTGGGTAGTACATTTACAATGAGTGAATTTTATGGTATGTAAACTATACTTCAATAAAGCTATTAAAACAAAAAAGGAGGTGTGCCCAAGTCATCACAAATAAATCATCAGGCAGCAGCAGCTAGATTAAGTGGTCCTTAATTTGGGGGAAGACTCTTCCATCCGTTTTAAAGAAAAATATATCTGAATCTGTATATGTATGTGATGATGTTTGGTGCATATTCTTCGCGATTCTTTTGGACCTCAGAGAGTATTTCTCTTTAACACTATAATAATCTTTCAGTTTTAGAAGAGGATAAACACTTAAAAAAAAAAAAAAAGCCAATTCAAAGATTATCCTTTTTCTTACAGGGAGGGAGAAAAAAGGCAAATTTGGAAACACGAAAACAAACAAATAAATAAGGCAAACCGAAAGCATTCTCACGGAGGATGTCAAGAGCAACAGTAATAATAGTATTGCCACATTTTGCAACACTCAGTTCCTGGCAGGTAGCTTTCCTCATCTATTCTCACCACTAGCCAGAGCGGAGGGAGAAGCCAGGCAGATAAAAAGAGAATGGAGTAACAATGCAAGTAAGTGATTTGATCAAGGTCCCAGAGGCAGCAAGCAGCTTTGGAAACTGCCTGGTCCCAGAGCCCTGGAATTTGGCCTCCGGAGACTCCCCAACCCCCAGTCATGCCTTGTCCTTGCAGGTGCAGGCCCAGAAAGTTGCAGCCCCCGCATGGGCTCTGTGAGCCTATACAGACAGTGGGTTTGTGTGACAGCACAATTCCTTGCCCTGCGAGAAGGCCTGGCCCACGCACAGACAGCTGGAAGTCACTTCGACCCCCGATGACACCGTTCAAAGCCTCCTCTGTTTGGCTTTTTGATTCCTGATTGACATTCGCTGACGAGGAGAGATAAATGCCGGGCTGAGGACAATGTTGATCCTCTCAGACTATTCTCAGGGAAAGACTTTTCAGAATAACAAACAAAACAAAACAAAAACCCAAAAACATTGGTGTGCTTAAGGGACTGAATAGAGCCCAAGAGGTCCAGGGACGCAGGGCCAGGCCTTTCAAGGGGCTGGCAAGTCCATTGAGGAGTTAATTGTTTGGGTGTACAATGAGTTTATTCTGGCCACATACAAAGAGCTTTCTCTTCCAGGTCCTTCAAAAGCAAATGTCTCAAAGAGGCCAGAGGAGGAATCTGTATTAATGCATCTCTTGGGGTCTCTGAGACTGAGAAGCCTTGGAGAATGAGGAAAAAAGAAACCACTTCCCCCATCCTGAGATGTGGAAGGTCTCTCAACAATCCCAAGTCCCCTTCAATTCTTGGGCTCTCCCCAAACCATGTCCATCACTGGTGACCCTCCCTCATATTCTTTCAGGTTGCCATTGTCCATCTTTGAAAAATACATGGAGATAAACTTCAGCCTGGTAGAAGTGCTGGAAGGTTCTTGCTTTGAAGGGACCACATTTATGCCAGAGCCATCATCCCTCTCCACATGTGACTCTGAGGCTCAGTGTGGAAGTGGAGACGACTCATTCTGGGCATCGTAAGGAGGCAACCGTGTCTGTTTGCAAAAGTCCCTCAAGAGCCTGCCCTGAATTAGACCTGGAGGAGGATGGAATGCTAGGCCACCTCAACATTTTCTGAGATGCATGCGCCATGACCAGCGAGGCTCAGAAATGGATGGTGAACTTTCCTGATTCTGATCTGTAAGAGCAGAAGTGGTCGGGCATGTCAGGTTCTTTCCAAAGCTGGAGGTCAGTGTTTTATATTCCATGTACCTACCTGCATGTTCCCTCCCAAAAGAAGTGAAAACAAGCTGAAAGCTGCCTTTTTGCAGGCAGTTCCCACATTCTCGAGCTCTACAGTCCTCTGAATAAGAGCAAAAACAGAAGGCTGGGGAAAAGGCAAACCAGGGATGGAAGAGGAAGAGGAAGCACCGGCAGCAGAGGAGTCTGATCAGGGCTGGGTTCACACAGAAGACTCGGCTAATGTTTTTTAAACTTTTTATTTTTAAATGATTATACATGCACAGGAAGTAGGAAAGATAATACAGAGAGGTCCTGTGTACCCCTCGCCCAGTTTTCCCCAATGGTAACAGCTTTACAGTTAACATGATGATATGGGTAAGCCCTTTAATTATCTAGGTGGTATAATTAGCACAAAATCAAAATCAGGACACTGATATTTGTATAATCCATGGACCTCACTCAGATTCTACCAGTTTTAAATGCACTCATTTTTGTGTATTGTTCTCTGCAATTTTATCCATGTGTAGACTCGGGTAACCACCACCACCATCAGCCTAGAACTATTCCATCAGCACAAAGATCTCCTTTGTGCCACCTTTACTGTTACACTTTCCCTCCTCCACCCCATTCCTCACACCTGGCAACCACTAATCTGCTCTCCATCTCTATAATGCTGCCATTTCTAGACTGTTATATAAATGGAATCATGCAATATATGACCTTTTGAAACGGGCTTTTTTCATGTGCATAATGCCCTTGAGATCCATTCAAGTTGTGGTTGCATATATCAACAATTCATTCCTTTTTATTGATGAGTATTTTTCCATGGTATAGATGGATAGGGGATCCCACCTTACTCACAGCAGTTACCTTTCAAGACCCCCAGTGGATGCCTTCAACTGTGGATAGTACCGAACCCTACACATTCTTTTTTTTCCCATACATACTTATGATAAAGGTTTATTTGTAAATTAGGCACAGTATAAACAATAATAACATAATAAAACAGAACAATTATAACAACATACTTTTATAAGTTATATGAATACTGTCTCTCACTCAGGATATCTGATTGTATTGTACTCATCCCTCTTCATTTTGCAATCTATCCACTTGGTAACAGAGCCAGCCCCAAGTGACAGGGATGGTACACAGCATGGGTATGTTGGACAAAGTCATGATTCATATCCCAGGTGGGAGGGAGCAGGACAGTGCAAGATTGCATCACACTATTCAGAACAGCTCACAACTTAAAACTTACAAATTGTTTATTTCTGAAATTTTCCATTGAATATTTTCAGCCCATGGTTGACCGTGGGTAGGGCAGTACTACTGTGCCACAGTTTGTTTCACCCACTGAAGGACATTTGGGTTTGTTTTTTTTTCTACATTTGGCTATTACAGATAAAGCTGCTTCTTGTTCGTGTATAGGTTTTCTTGTGTGGTCATACATTTTCATTTCTCTGGAATAAATGCTCAGGAGTGCAACCGCTGGATTATATGGTAAATGTATGTTTAGTTGTTTTTCAGAAACTTCCAAAGTATTTTTGCAGTGTGGCTATACCATGTTACATTCTTGCCAGCGATGTATGAGAGGTCCAGTTTCTCAGCAGCCTCACTATCATTTGGTGTTGGCACTACTTTTTCTTTCAGCTCTCCTAATAGATATGTAGTGACATCCTGCCATGGACTTATTTTGCATTTCCTGTGGCTAATGATGCTGAGCCTCTTCTTGTGTGTGTATTTGCCCTCTGTTTGTCTGCCTTGGTGAAATGTCTATTTGTGCATTTGGCCAATTTTTACTTTTTCTTTTTGAGACAGGGTCTCACTCTGCCACCAATGCTGGAGGGATGACCTCACTCGCTGCAACCTCCACCTCCCGGGTTCCAGTGATTCTTCTGCCTCAGCCTCCTGAGTAGCTGGGATCACAGGCGCATGCCACCATGCCTGGCTAATTTTTTGTTTTGTTTGTTTGTTTGTTTGAGACGGAGTCTCACTCTGTCATCCAGGCTGGAGTGCCGTGGAGCAATCTTGGCTCACTGCAACCTCCACCCCCTGGGTTCAAGTGATTCTCCTGCCTTGGCCTCCTGTGTAGCTGGGATTACAGGTGCGTGCCACCATGCCTGGCTAATTTTTGTGTGTTTTTTTTTGTTTTTTTGTTTTTTTTAGTAGAGATAGGGTTTCACCATGTTGAGTAGGCTGGTCTTGAACTCCTGGCCTCAAGTGACTCGTCCACCTTAGCCTCCCAAAGTGCTGGGATTACAGGTGTGAGCCACCATGCCAGGCCACCATTTTCTAATTAAACTGTTTTTTAACTGCTGAGCTTTAAGAGTTGTTTATCTATTCTAGATATGAGTCCTATGTTAGATAAACAGTTTGTAAATATTTTTTCCCAGGCTGTAGTTTTTTATTGTTGTCACTCTTGTTAATTATCTAACAGCACTTTTTGCAGAGTGAATTTTAAAGTTCAATTTATATACACTATTTTATCATGTTTTGGTGGTGAAGATTTTCTCTTGTTTTTTTCTAAAAGTTTTAATAGCTTCACATTTTACATTTAAATCTGTGATCCATTTTGAATTAATTTTTGTATCAGGCCTGAGGTTTAGGTTGAGGCTTTGGGGCTGATTTGTTGATTTTGTTTGTTTGGTGGATGTCCAACTGCTACAGCGCCGTTTGCTTGTGCGTCTATTTCCGGGTCCTCTATTCTGTTTCATTGATTTATGCATCTGTTCCTATTTGTGGAGGAACACTATCTTTAAAACTCTAGCTTTATTCATCTTAAAATCAGGTAAAATGATTTCTCCCACTTTATTTTTCTTTTTAAAAATTGTTTCAGCTATTACTAGTTCCATTGCCTTTCCGAAGAAACTTGAGAATAAACAGCCCTTGAATCTCACATGTTTCTTTCTGTAAGCACAGGATCGCTGCAATGGAACCTGAGAGTGACAGACAGTTCCTCGGCCTTTACCACACGCACTCTGTGGCCCTCCGAGCTGGAGACCAGGGGTCAGAAGCAGGCCCAAGGCCTGTCCACCTGTGTGCCCACATCCCTGCCTCTCTGCAAGCTGCTGTGCCACACTGGAACTTAGGCAGGGAGCAGGGAGCAAACGAACATATTCTCATTGGCCTGACAAGCTCTGAGCTCTCTCACCTGGACTTCAGAGGCCCCACAAAGGCACTAGTCAGAGGGCTCAGGAACCCGGCAGAGGGCTTTGCTCAGCTCAGGCCACCCCCTCCAAGGGGCTTTCCTTAGAGGCTCTGGCTACAGGAGCTACCACACAGGGCTGTTTGGAGGGGCCACCTGCCTTCCCTCCCCTGCAGAGGTGGCAACTTCCCCGAGCTTACAGAAGCCTGTTGCTCCCCTGGGAGGATTTTCCTACACCTGAAGATGAATAACCTCCATCATAAAAGGCTAAGAACCATTAGAATGAGAGCTCCAGGAGGTAAGGCCTGGACTTGTACTGTTATACTCATCCCTGGGTCCTTAGTGACGATAACAAGCCTGACATTTAGTAAGTTCTCCATAAATATTTGCTGAGTAAGAGCACCAAGCATAAAATATCAATGGTTACTAATACCACCAGGGATTCAAATGAATCTATGTCTAAGAGGCTTTTTCCAGATCCCTAAATCTTATTTTCTCTCAATCCTTGGAGATGAGGATATGGCAAGAAATCAAACTCTCAGTCTAGCGCTGTTCATGCATAAACTTTTCTTCAGAGACCCTGGAATATGGGCCAAAATGGAGGGGGTTGAGTAGCTGGAGCCAAGCTGGCGGAGCAGTTAGCTGTGGGAAGGAGGGAGACATGGTACATGTGTGAGCACACAAGCACACCCCTTCTGAAACTGACCTCTGCGAAGCTGGTATATGAACATTCCAGGCTTGGTGGAGGCAGCTCGGAGAACCAGAAAGCAAAAGAGCTGCCTCTCTCGGGCTTGGAGCTGCTCAGGCGCAGTTCTGTTTCAGTAGGCAAAGAATCCGAGTGAATCCTTCTCCAGGAAAAGCCATGTGAGCAGAAGCCAACAGCATGGAGGTCATCAGCTGCCCATCTCCATCCAAACCCAGCCCAGCCCATCTGATGGCAATGCTAAGAGATCAGCTACAGATTCAGCCTCCCACACCCCTGGGGGTGCTAGGGGAAGAGAAAAAAGAGGTAGTAGGGAAGAGATTTAAGTCACGTGAGCAGGAGTGATGTTTCACATGTGGAATGTCCCTCGACAGCCAGCCCAACACGGCTCTGCCAGGCTCAGGGCAATGAAGTTCCCCTCCTTCAGGTGTGCTAACACCTCATGAGGGCTGAGGCTGGGAGCCACCCAGTGCCCTGCGTCTGGGATGTTTGCCAGCCATTGTCCCTGTCCTAAGCCTGCCGCTCAGAGCTGCTCCATCCATTGCTTGAGTGACAAGTTCTCCAAGTTGGCAACAACCTGTAGACCCAGCTCCAAAAATAGAGAAACAGACAGGGACCTTGGAGAAATAAATATGACTCACTCTTTACTTGGAGCATATACTATGGAACAGCCAGTGGGAGATTTTCTTTTTAAGCTCTGCAAATTAAAGGCGGGTTGGATTTTTGAAGTTCTGCCCCTCTCCAAGATTAGCTTGACAAATACAGAAGCCCGTGCAGAAAAGTTTAGCAGAGTTTGTTAGTATTTTTATTTTTCTCTTAGTTTCTTTAAACAACTAACTCCCAGACTTCTTAGGGGAAAAATGCAAACTGCAGAAAATTCCTGGTGACCCTAAATTTTCACATGCCATTTATCACAGCATCACCCCATGGCCTCTGATGTTCTGGGCACTGAGAAGTCAAAAGCTCACAGAGAACTGCCAGAAATCATTTCACAAGTGCTTTTCCATATCCTTTCATTTAATCACTCTTCATCACTGCCCCCCTTCATCCCACCAGAGGCTAAGAACTTCCTTCCCTCCTTGCACTTCACAAGCAATGAAGAGCAGGGCCAGCCCCTGAACCTGTGTTCAGTTATCCTGGAAGCTCCTCAAATCACCGAGGGTAATTAGCATTGAGACCCCAAAAAGAGTCCCATCAGAAAAATCCACAGGCCTTGGTACAGCCAGGTAAAGCTGCTGCAGGATACGTTTTTGATCTCTGAAACCATTCTGCTTCCCATCTACTTTCCTTTGGATGACTCCAATGAAAACCAAAACTTTACCTCTATCTCTACTTCTTCAGCCTTCAACTCTTTTAGCAGCGCATTTTCAGAGCTAAAGGGGCTGTTTGGGGCCCTCTTGGTCTCTTCTGATATTCCTCTGTAGCATCCATAAAACACATGTGAATGCACATGTGCACCGTCCCCCTCTCTCTCTCTCTCTCACACACACACACACACACACACACACACACGTCTCTTTAAGGGCCAGGACCAAAGGATAAGAAGGGGAGGGGGCAGCCAGGATGGGATTGCCCCAGATCAATGGATATTTGAAACTCAAACACATGGTCCAGGACCTACACTGCACGTGTTAATTACCACACATGTGCCCATAAAGGAGTCCGTTAAACACAAGGGGCCCAAAGAACAGAGTGAGGAAAGGACATTCCAAGGGATTAAGTAAATAGTCTGAAGTTTTGACCCTCCTCCCCTCCTGGAGCACGTGCATCTGGGTAAGATAACAGTGCCTCCCCCTCCTTCCCCCACTTCTTCCCTGGGGCCCCACACCTGTGGATCCAGGAGCCACAGCCACCCAGGCATCCTGTCTCGGACCAAATGGCTGTGACCTGTTACAACCCAGCCTCTCTCCCTCCTCCCTTCCTTCTGCTGTCTCTCTGGGCCTCCTCCCCCAGCCTCCTTCTGCTCTGCCTTTCTCCTCCTCTCCTTCAGAGAACTAATTCCTGGCTGGCGACCAGACTCTCCGTGGTCACACAATACATCTTTTCATTCCTTCCAGTCTGGGAGGGACAGCCAATCCCTCCCAGCCCGGTCAGGGGAGGATATTTAAAAAGGCAAGAAGCTAGGGAAAGAGAAGGCTGGGTCCCGTCCTTGCCCTGCCGTCCCCTACCACTCACACCTCCAGACCTCTGCCCTACCTCTTTTCTGGCCATACCCCTCACCCTGCACAAGGGTGCAGACCTAGCACCTCTTTGCAGCAGGCCTCAGGGAAATAGATGCCTCCTAGGAAAACCCGTGTGTGGGCACAAGTTCAGACAAGGGGCCTTTGTGTCTTCCCACCTGCTGCCTTCCAGAGCACATTCCATTCTTAAGTGGCAGCTGAAAGAGGAACCTTGGCTGGTCCACACAGGATATTACTAATGCCCTCTCGCACCCTGTCCCCATTCAAACCCCAGCTTCCTGGACAGGTGTGGCTTCAGGTGTGGCGTCCTACAGGTGGCCCGAA
The DNA here is from genome assembly GCF_037993035.2 of Macaca fascicularis. NCBI lineage: Eukaryota > Metazoa > Chordata > Mammalia > Primates > Cercopithecidae > Macaca > Macaca fascicularis. The sequence continues at coordinate 137,893,775 of NC_088381.1, read as the reverse complement.
CCTGCTCTTCACTGCACTGCCCACAGGAGACAAAGAGAAGAGGATCCAACACCTAATCGGATCCTTCAAAGTACAGGGAAAGAGAGGCCACTAAATAGAATTTAAGACTCCAGGGGAGAATGAGTCCTAGCATTCCCCACCAGGGCCTTGTCCTGACCTTTGCACAAAAGAGGAAGCCTCTGCAGAGCCACCTTGGAGGAAGGGACCCATCCAGGGCAAGGGAGTAAAGAGCTGGGAACTGAGAAGGGCTTATCCCTCTGAGATAAAGGCTTCAGATTCTATCCCCCATTTCCTGCATCACCCCTGGAGGAATCAGGCTCCTCTACCCTCTTTTGGCTCTGGAAGCTGACCCTAGAGCTAAAAAGGAACAAAGGGTGCTCACTGCTCGACTGTAAAAGGGAACAAAGGGTGCTCACTGTTGACTGTAAACTGACATCCCCAGCCCCCACCCTCCCCGCCGCCTCTTCTAACTGGACCAGTGAGAGCCTGGGATGACCACGGGTCTGTCTCTCATTGCTGTCCACAGGGTGCAAAGCCACATCCCCCTGGAAAGCACTTCTCTGTCCAGTTTAAGAACCAGAATCCCATGGCTGGCAGTTGTTTAGTGTGTGTGCACTTTATTCAGCATCATATACTCAGATCCTTTAGGAGGAGGGGAATCTGGGTGGTCAGTTTGGCATGATTGCCAATTTTTCTTTCCTACCACCAGGACCTCATGCCCAGGAATAAAGGTGATGTTCCTGAAGATTCCCATTACAACAAGCAAAACTAAAAGCAGTGCATGCCTGTAGTCCCAGCGACCTGGGAGGCTGAGGTGGGAGGATTGCTTGAGCCCAGGAGTTTGAGGCAAGCCTAGGCAACATAGTGAGATCTTGTCTTTAAAACATAAAAATTAAAAATGCTATGCTAGAAACACACACACACACACACACACACACACACACGCAATAGAAAACCTGAAGGCATCTTCCTTTTCCAGTCCCAGTAAACACACGCTACTCACAGCGTTGGTGATTTCAGGTCTTTGTAGATTCTCTCCCCACTTCCCCACCTAGGAGGGAACCACCGACACTTATGGCAGTTTCCTCCTGCCCTGGGAAGGACCTGAAGAAGCACTTCTCCCCTTTTCCAACCACTTTCTCATTTCTGCCCAGAGGCCCATTGGTCCCTGTTTTCTGGTGGGTGGTGGTAACACCTGTTCCACTTCCACATCTTCTTGGAGCACCTGCATTTGGGGGCAGCAGGTTCTTCAGATCCTTATCTCCTGCATTCAGAGTGGGTGACTTCGCCTCTTCTTCCTGTCCCATGGCATAAGCACTGGAGGCAGGGCCCAGGGCTTTACCTTGGTCTCCCTGCAATTGTGTGTGCACCGGACAAGCCTGTGAACTTCACAATGACCCTCAGCAAGGCCAAGGCTCCACATGGGCCCTGATGAGCATGTAGTTTCCAAGGCCTAGATGCAGGTGGGAAGGCTCAAACTCGGCCTGAGATGGGAGTCCTGGAGAGGCGGCACACAAGATGAAATGCACACCTGCTTTCCATTCAACTACCAGCTCTGCACGTATGCTGTCCTGGAGGTCAGTGGCAGTGAATCTTAAGCCTCCAACTGTCTTCCATCCTAAAAACTATGATCAGCATATTCCAGGGACCTATTGCTCATATTGGCTGGTCCAATAAACTGCCCTCAGACAGATGCCAGCTACGTAACTTGTGGGGCCCAGTGTAAAGTAAAAATGCAGGGCCTCTCGTTCAAAAAGCAGGGAAAAGTGCCACTCAAGGCACTAAAATACAAAGCTTTGTCCTTTATTCCATAGTCTCTCTCTCTTACCTTGTCATGGTGTTATTTTAATTTGCTACTTAGTATTGTCCTAGATAAAGAAAAATTAAAATTTTAAGCATGCTGTGGAAGACACATAGTACACCTCACAAAAGCTTTGTGCTAATGGGGTGACAAGGTTCAGCAGACACTCATGTGATGTGTCTCTCCTCCACTCACTTGCCTCTTCACTGTCCCATGGAACTCAAAGACAGAATTATTCAGAATTTCAGGATAACAACTGCACAGGTCGCACACCCACAAAGCCACCTCACCCTAGTGAAGAGAATCTGGATGTGCTGGGACAATTATGAAGGAGGATCAGTGAAGGGGGAAAAATGTCCAAATGTGCTTACACAACAAGAGAGTCAAGGGCAGACTTGGGCACCCTACCTTCCTCATCCTCTCTGGTTTAACGCTGGCTATACTGGTAGTTGATTGACTGAGCTCCCCACAGAACCAAGACTCCCAGGGCTCACATTCTAAAGGTCCTTCTCAGCTTTGGACTCTATACTCACTCACCTCCCTCGGGAATTCTGGGAGCTTGGTGTCCATCACTGTATGAGCCTTACTTACCTTAGGTGCTTCAGAGAAGAAACATGGAATAAGAATGGAGAAGATGTTCTGCAGGACACATTAGGCTTTCACCCCAAGATCCTTCTATCTCATCTAAGAAATCCTGTTTGGACCATCTTTGGAAGCAAACATTTAGATAAAGCATAAAACTCCACTCACCTTTCCTTCCTGAGTTACCCTGGCTCAAGGGCTTGTCGGTGACTGAACCTTGGGTGAGAAGGGAAACAAAAACATAGCCACTCAGAATGCATTGCGGTTTTCTTTCAAAGAGTTGGCAAAACCTGATATTATGAGTATATGGTCATGTATATATGTATTGTATACACATCTAAGAATATTATATACAATGTCAGTACATATACACATGTTGAGTGGGGTTTGTTTAACATCAATGTCACTGATAACCCAGCACTGCTGAGATGAACTATGATTTCTAGGTTCCCTGGTAACAGTCTTGACCACATTTTTACAAAAGTCCACACTCATATAACTCTCCCGTTGAAAATTCCAATATCTGCCCCTCACATTTACACCCCCATCTCCCCAGCTTCTCACCAGTTCCATGTTCGGAGCCATATTCAGTCAGCAAGGCCAACTGAAAAGAAACTCCCTTTTACTGCAAAGGCAATGATTGACATCCCTTGCTGGTTAGGACAGGAAATCAGCGATTTTCCATCTGCATTAAGTAGAAAATTGTTGGCCCAATTGTACTGAATGGGCCAAAACAGTCTAAGGCATGGAAACAATTTTCTAGACACAGCCTGTTCCTCCAGGAGCGGGTAGCAGGTATGTTTGCCCAAGCATTTGCCCTGCATATACTAGGGTGCTCTGTGCACCCCCTCCTCCAGTCCTGACCCTGTGGCACCTGTCTTCTGCTGAGGTCCAGCCTCACACAGGCAGGGTACAACCGGTGCACCCACAGAAGGGCATCTGTGGAGTCCCGCCAAAAGAAAAGAATCTCTATTTCCCTAATCCATGTCATACTCCTTCTCCACGTACCAGTTTTGTGAGAACTCAAACATATTATCCTGCATGGTTTGTTTCTAGTCGTTTGTTTGCTTTAAATGAAACTTTCCAGGTCATTTGAAAGGAGAGCTAATTCCTGTACCTCCCTACCCCAACCCCAATTAAGGTTTCTAGTTTCCATGTAAACCACAAATAAAGTAAACTTCCCTTTTCGACCTGTAAATTTGGGTTTCCCGATGTAGATTCTAATAGCCCTTTCCACTTTCTTTTTCCTTCATGTAACAGAGCAAGTAGAAAAAGCTATGATAGCAAGACTGTCAGCCTTTGGAATTTCCCATAGGTTTTAGCATAATGTTTTATACTTTGTTTGCACTTAAAATGAAAAATAAGAAAATCAATAAAACCCTATGCACACAGATAGGAAGAAATATGAATCAGCTGATGGGTGGGACAGGCTTTTTTGAGAGAGCTGAGCCACACAGTGAATTAAGGGAGTGACTCAGAGTCTTTTACCATCTGAACGGAGGTGGACACTGTGGGGCTTGTAAAAATCCCTAATCCACAATCCCATGAAATGGACCTAAAAGCACAATTTCTCTGCTTATTAAGTTGGGAATAGAAAGGACTTAATTTTTGCTATGGACTAACCCAACGGATCACTATAAAGCAATAGTTTGCTAACTTGTTTAATCATCAGAATCACCTGAGAGACTTCATAAAAACAAGGACCTCAGGTCTCCCTCCAGGCCTCCTGGATCAGAATGTACAAGGGGAAGCCTCAATATCTGGGTTCTCTTTAATTTCCCAGATACTGCTGGTGATCAGTCAGATTTAAGGGCCACTGTTATGAAGATTTTCCATTTCTCTACATTACATTCTTCAGGGGTGGTGAGTATATGACACAGAAGCCACCATTCTCCTCTCCTGCTCTCAGGACAGGTTATCACTAATTGATAACCACAGCCTTTGATGCTGAGCTCCCAGGTGGTCTCAAAATCCATCTCAATAAAGCACTTCAAGAGCCACTAGCAATCAGAATCAGCACACAAGCTAGTAACTTACACGCCACCACAGCTCTATGAGGTTACAGCCAGTGCTTAGCATTGAACCAAAAATCTAAACTCAAAATCCGTAAATACACACACACGGCATACACTGCCATACCTTATCATTTGCTGACTTCTGAGCAAGCATGTTAGAGTAGAATCCTCCCTGACCTAGAAAAAGGCTCATCACCACCACCACCAACCTTCTAAAGGTTCTCCCACAAGCTGCAGGAGACCAACCAACGGGTCTCTCTCCAACCCTTTTCATTCTTCCCGCCCCTCCCTACGGTACCTGAACATACAGGAGTTTTATTCTGCACAGAAGAGCCACTGATGGGCTTCCCATCCGGAGTGACACACCAGCAGTACCCAGTGTAAGTATGGCACTGCACCTGTTCAGGGAAGTGAAAACGGAAGAAAACCATAAGTCTCTGTCACAATATCAAGACTCATCTCCAACCCCTTTCAAAGCATCACCCATATGGTGAAAGAGCACCTTCCACCTCTCATCCCCACATCTGTCTCCAGAGTGTCTCTCATGGGTGGTCCAGTCATTGAACAGCACTGGGTACATGTTTGCTGTGGGACGCCCATGCAAACCACAGCAATTCACCCACTTCTTTCTTACTCCTCTTCACACTTTATACCTGCATCATACTGTGTTTTTCCTGAGATGATTCTCACCAATACCTGTACATTTGTTTTCTCTAGCACTGGCATACGCTCCTATCCAATTATAAAAAATTCTAACCCACCCTATTTTTGAGACACAGTTTCACTCTGTCACCCAGGCTGGAGTGCAGTGGCATGATCTCGGCTCACTACAACCTCTGCCTCCTGGGTTTAAGCGATTCTCCTGCCTCAGCCTCCCAAGTAGCTGGATTACAAGCATGTACCACCACACCTGGCTAATTTTTGTATTTGTAGTAGAAATGGGTTTCGCCATGTTAGCCAGGGTAGTCTTGAACTCCTCACCTCAAGTGATTCACGTGCCTCGGCCTCCCAAAGTGCTGGGATTACAGGCGTGAGCCACCGCACCCAGTCAAAAATTCTAACCCTTGAACTAATTTGGCAAGTAAAAGTTGGAATGTCGCCATTGCAGATTGATATGACATTTCTTTAACAAGCAGAGACCAGTGGTAAGCTTTTCTTCTTTGTCTAGCTTTTCCCAGCATCCATTCATAGATCAGCTTGCCTATTGATCTTGTGGCTCTCTTGAGATGAGGGCACACATGATGAGGTTAAGGCAAGGGGGTAAAACCTGCAGGTTTATTTCTAGATGCCCCGCTGCACCACTGTGTGATCTTCCTCAAGCCTCCAAGATCAGGTCTGCCTGCCTGGGAACAGCAAAAAGGAATAAGGCTTTTTGCATCCTTCAGCATAGCTCTTCTTTCTCTTCCAGTAGCTGTCGCCCTACTCACCACCTCCCGCCCCACCCCGCTATCCTGCTTTCAATCTGGAGTTCCTAAACACACAGTGAGGCGTACTTCCCTGCTTAGAATCCTTCAGTGATTCATGTTGGGATCTAGGATAGAGATGAAACTCATTGGCATGCACTCAAGGTCCTCCATGATCTGCCTCCATCTATTCCCGCAGCCTCATTTCATGCCCATGTCCTGGCACACACCCTCCACGCTGGCCACAGAACCCTTTGATGCTCCTAAACACATTCTACTTTCTCCTGATTCTTAGTCTTTGTTTGCTCCAACTATTCCTTTTGTCTGGAATGCCCTTCCCCAACCCATCTCCCACCTACTCCTAATCCCTCGTATTCCCCTCCTCCTTTGTGATACACCTCCTCAAAGCAGTCCCAGCTTCCCCTGCCTCCTTCCTCTGATCCTCCCACACACCCTGGGGCCCCCCAAATCAGAGCCCTTATCACTGTGAGCTCTAGCTGTTGATTTATCCAGTCCACTCCCCCTCTCAAGATTGTGACCCCAGGGACTGCATGCTAGTTATTTCTACATTCCCAGAATCTAACAGAATGCCTGACATTCATTGTAGGTGATTGATGGGTTGAATAAAGGCATCCATTATCATATTTCCTCAATTCTTGGTCTCCATCAATTATAAAATTGCAATGTCAATTTAAACAGCCCCACTACATTAAATGTAGATCTCAATTATAAGATGTGTGCCAATTGCAAAGATATTAAAGTGTGAAGAAAATGTGCCTCTTGAAATCAAGGACATATTGGAATCAAGGCTAGACAGTAATAGCATACAAATTGAGTGGTAAGGGATGGAAGGGAGCAGTGAAACAAGAGATCTGACAGCCTGGGTGAAATCCAAAAGTTATCACAAAGGCAGAAAAGCTATAGAAAGGCTTCTGCTCTTGTGTGGGCACCAAACACTGTCATTTCCCCCAAGACGAGTTGTTTCACCATGGACCTATCAACAGAAATCAAGGATAAGACAAGATAGGGGGACCCTTGTTCCTACCACAAAGGTGCATGTTGTATAAATGAGGCACTTCCCGCAGCTCCTGCATCTGAGATGCTGCTCGGGTCTTCTGATCAATGCCTTTACTCCAGTAGTATGTCCCACGCCCACTTCTTTTCATGGTCATGGTTGCTACCCCAAATGTTCATCCAACAGCAGTATCTTCGGGTCAGGTCAACGCTACTTTCTGAGGAGCCTTAATGGTGGAAAGGAAACAAATCCAGACAGACCTGAATTTGAATCCTGGTCCAGCCAGTTATGAACTGGACACATCACTCAGCTCTTTGAGCCCCATCTATAAAATGGGGATAACAATGTCAAACCTGAAGGTAAGGAAGTCCATTGTTTGGCCCCCAGTGAAGGCCGGATATGGAGTGGCAGTGGTAAGGATTGTTCTCAGCTGTGCCAGAAATGCCTGGCAAGCCGGCCTTTTCAAAGGCCAGATCTCCTCTAGTAACCTCCACAGACTTGGGTGGGAAATGCTGCTAGAAATGTGGAGTTGAGGCCGGGCGCGGTGGCTCAAGCCTGTAATCCCAGCACTTTGGGAGGCCGAGATGGGCGGATCACGAGGTCAGGAGATCGAGACCATCCTGGTTAACATGGTGAAACCCCGTCTCTACTAAAAAAAAATACAAAAAACTAGCCGGGCGAGGTGGCGGACGCCTGTAGTCCCAGCTACTCGGGAGGCTGAGGCAGGAGAATGGCGTGAACCCGGGAGGCGGAGCTTGCAGTGAGCTGAGATCCGGCCACTGCACTCCAGCCTGGGTGACAGCGCGAGACTCCGTCTCAAAAAAAAAAAAAAAAAAAAAAAAAAAAAGAAATGTGGAGTTGATCCCTTCAGACTCCATCCACCTTACAGGGGATATTTCCTAGAGATAGTCCTCGCCAGTGGCAGCAATTTAATGGAGCCTGGCAGGCTGCTTTCTCCTCCTTGGCCTGTAATCACCATATGGAGTGGCAGTGGTAAGGATTGTTCTCAGCTGTGCCAGAAATGCCTGGCAAGCCGGCCTTTTCAAAGGCCAGATCTCCTCTAGTAACCTCCACAGACTTGGGTGGGAAATGCTGCTGGAAATGTGGAGTTGATCCCTTCAGACTCCATCCACCCTACAGGGGATATTTCCTAGAGATAGTTCCTCGCCAGTGGCAGCAATTTAATGGAGCCTGGCAGGCTGCTTTCTCCTCCTTGGCCTGTAATCACCTCTGGGGAAACCTGTCCCAGGAGCTGAATGGCTATGCTGACTCACTCCCAGGGACCTTGACTCCCATGGCCAAGGCAGGCCTCTGTCTCCATGAGGACTGTGCCCTCAAGTCCATCGCCCAAGGCTGTGTCTCTGGCCCGGTGCTGCGCTGCGGGAGCTGGGCACTGCAGTCAAGCAGACTGCAGAGAACGGGCTGGTTCGAAAGCCACCTCCTCTCAAGCATGCACAGAGTCCCAGCCAAGGCTACTGGGGACAGAAGCAAATTCATGAGTAAGAGGCTAAGCCCAAAGCTTTGTTTCTGGGGATATAATCTGACCTCTGGGCTCAGAGGGTCCACATTCTCACTGAGTGTGCCCATTGTATCCCAGTGGGCACATGAACACTGTCTCCCAGCCCCCAGCTGGCCCAGAGGCCCAAACACAGCTCCTTTCTCTGCAGAGCCCTCAGCATTTTTCTCAGTCCAGGCTCCAAAGAAGAGAGCCCATATTACAAAATCCCAGTCTGGGAGCTCCTTCCAAGTCCTATAAAACTGAAATCGAATGAGGAATTGTTGCCACGTGCTTGTGAGGGCTGGGGTATACAATAATGGGCACGCCTGCCCCAGGTGTGCCACAGGGGTGGGGACAGCCATGGGCAAAAGGCGGCACAGAAGACCCCAGCAAGGTCTCAGATCCAGGAGCTGAGGGAAGTGGCCGAGCACAAGCTCTTAGCTGAAGGAGCCTCGAGTGAATCAGCCCATGATTCCACAATGAGAGGTTGTTTCTAAGTTGTCTAGGGAGTTTTCAAGGTGACTTCTTGCAGAAAAAGAAGTTACATGGAGACAGTCTGCAGCCAGCCTTCCAGCACTTCCCAGCTCCACCACTTAACTCCTTCTGCAGCCTTGAAAAGCTTTTTAATCACACTAAGCCTCGGCCTGTCTATCTTTTTAAAAAGGGAAGATAATCATGACAATAATACCTATCTTAGTTGTTAAGAGAATTAAATTTGATAATGTAAATAAAGCACTTAGCTCACAGGGTAAGTGCCCAGTTAACTTTCAGCTATTTATTTTTATTATCATTGTGTTATATTTTAGCAAACTATCTGTACACTCAAAAATGCCAGAGCCAGATTATCTGATGAGGACAAAAGAACATCCTATTCTGAGCAGCCTGAGGGGAAGGGGCAGTCTGAAGTCAGCAAAACGTTTGAAAAGGTCTGGGTGGAAGAAGAAGATGTTTGTTTTCACATAGAAATAGTTCTATTGCCAGCAGAGGAGAGAAACGTTTCTTGCAAAAAAGCAATCAGGGTGTAAATTCTTTGAATTGATGGTTTCTATATAAATGATCAAGATGTAAACTCTGCCTGGCTTAGCTTCCTCCCTTGTAGATTTATCCTTTTAAATTAATAAGTAATACCCTTCCTTTTTCCCTAAGAGCCTCAAGTTGGTCAACTTTCAGACTTAATCTCTGAGAAAAGCCCAGGCCAAGAGGATCCATGAGGCAACTGGCCATTTCAAATATCTCCCTGTGCAGTTCGCAAAACTCAGGGTTGTTCTTGCCCAAAAGGTACAGATATAGATAGTGAAATCTGCTCCTGTCCCACTCTGAAGCATCCTAGGAAAGCTGAAGTGTCAACAGATGGCTCTTCCTTAAGGGACAAAACGTGTTTACTCATCAACCTAAGTGAGGTTACCTTCTGCTTATATTGTAACTATATCGTAGAATATAACAGGGGGCGGGGGGCGCCGTGGGCGGGCCGGGTGCGGTGACTCATGCCTGTAATCCCAGCACTTTGGGAGGCCGAGGCAGGCAGATCACTGGAGGTCAGTAGTTCAAGACCAGCCTGGCCAACATAGTGAAACCTCATCTCTACTAAAAATACAAAAATTAGCAGGCATGGTGGCAGATGCCTGTAATCCCAGCTACTTGGGAGGCTAAGGCAGGAGAATTGTTTGAAACCGGGAGGTGGAGCTTCCAGTGAGCCGAGATCACACCACTGCACTCAAGCCTGGGCAATAAAGTGAGATTCCATCTCAAAAAAAGAAATGTAACTAGGGGTCCCAAAGGTCCTTTAAGGCAGTGTGTTCCTAGATAAGTAAGTTTCATCTCTGACTCATACACTTTAATATTTTTGGCAAGAAGCCCTTTACATAAACAGCCTAGTGGTATATTTCAGGCCAACCTCCATCCAAATAAAGACAGGCCTGAATTATTTTAATCCTGCTAATCTTCAACATTAGCCCAAATTCTGAACACCTGGAAGGATGCGGCAGGCTGGCACTCCCAACAAGGCAGGGGAGCAACCGATGAGCAGAGAAACGTCAGCTCCTGGGGGTAAAGCAAAGTCAGGGAGCAAAGGGGAAGAAAGCACAGACAGAAATGGGGCCGACAGATGAACAACGCGTATAGACAACTATCACCTGCAGGTGCCGTGTCCAGTGCAAAAAATACCACCTTCCACTTTCGTGATGGCTTCTCAGTCACCATCGAAGGTCTATGCATTATCTCACTTGGGCCTCAAAGCCACCCTTTGTGCAAATCTTTTATAAGAGAGGTACAGAGAGCAGAAGTTATTTGTTCAAAGGTCACAGCTAGTTAATAACAGCACAGGACACTGGAATCCCAATATTCAAGCAATCATAAAATTTCAGAACTGATGGACTAGAAAAAGCCTTAGAGGTCACCAATCTAACCCAAACACTTCACAAATGAGGAAACTGAGGCCCAGAGACAGAGTAGTAGTTGGCTCCCAGTACCTTGTCCCAGCAGATGGAAAGTTCTCAGACCTTGAGGAAGGAGGAAGAGACAGGAAGTGGCCGCAAGCGCTGATTGTCTGAGGGAACTGACTGAGTATCTTTGGGCCTTGTAATTTTCTGGAAAATAGAACTCTTTGGGGTCATGTAAATATGCCCACCAGGGAGGCAGCTGGAAGAGAGTCTTTTGCTCCCATTTCAATGAGAGGCCTTTTCTGGAGTAGCATTTGGGCCTCCACCTGCTGTGGGCTGCCCTGCTTCCCCTGGGATGTTCTCTGGGGGTTTCTATGGCAGGTGTGAGGCCTCACCTCCCAGAGTTGCTTCTTTGTTGCTTGTTCTTTCACTCTCCTACCAATCACCCCTGCTTTTCTAGGAAACCAGAGAGGAAACCAGTCTCTCTGCAGGTGCCCACTTTCTTCTCTTTTCTCCAGAAACGTGAGGCTGCTGTTCTCTCCACTTTGATACACTGATGAATGAATGCAGCTTGTGTTCTGTGAGGTGTGAATAGACATAATGAGGGATAAAAGTATCCTCTGGCCAAATAACTTTCAAAATATTGGGTTAAACAAAGTTAAAAGATTTCTTTACTGCAGAACTTCTTCTAGTTTTACATCAATTAATGATTTATCCCTAAGAGAAAGATACCATTTGCAGCAATTCCTAAACTTATTAAACTAGGGACTGATATAGTTTGGATGCATGTTCCCAAATCTCATGATGAAATGTTATCCCCAATGTTGGAACTGGGGCTTGGGGGGAGGTGACTGGATCATAGGGCTGGGTTTCCCATGAATGTTTAGCACCACCCCCTTGGTTTTCATGATAGTGAGTTCTCGTGAGATCTGGTCGTTTAAAACTGTGTGGCACCTCCCCTCCCTCTCTCCTGCTCCTGCTCTGGCCATGTGATTTGCCTGCTTCCCCTTCCCCTTACGCTATGATTGTAAGTTTCCTGAGGCCTTTCCAGAAGCGGAGCAGATGCCAGCAGCATGCTTCCTGTACAGCCTGCAGAACCATGAGCCAATTAAACCTCTTTTCTTTATAAATTACCCAGTCTCCAGTATTTCTTTGCAAGAATGGACAAATGCAGGGACCCTCCCCTAACTTTTACACAAGGAGCATTGGACAGAACTACTGTTCGCTGAAACATGCTTGAGGTCGGGGGAAAAAGCAGTATAATGAACTACAAGGCCTTGCTGTATTTTTTCACTTTGCCCCATCCTACTTTTCTGCAGTCTAGGTATCAGGCTCTCAGTTTGCTATGCTTGAAATAATTTCCTTCTGGTGACAACCCCTCCTCTCTTTTTGCAATGCTTTGTCAAGCTATGTATTTGCTAAGGAATCCATCCTGAATTGCCTCGGAACTTCAAGGACAACTGGGATCCCATGGAAGGCATGGCGCCTTCTCACCCTGTGGCTTCATTTCTCCCTATCTATCTCTTTGTGCTTCTTTCACAAAATAGAAATCACGAACCATATGCAATGGGACAGGCTTGATTCAGCATGCCTGGTAGCAACTACAAAACATGTCATGAAAGGACCGCTCTCATGTATATGAACATTTCCTAGTGGGAAAAGATTCAACTACAAGTAAAAGGAATGTGAGTATTTTTCTAACTCTCTTTTGGCAGTGAGAGTATGAGACTGTTTTTTCTTTTTAATCTGCCCATTACTCTAAATCGGTTAGCAGGGTTTTTGGATTAAGCTAATCCACAGTGAAATTTAAACATCTTGCTGTTGGTCCTACTGATGGCTTCATGTCAGAGCAGTATTTTCAGCTGCTCTGTTTTCCTTTTGGCTGCATTCCCTACAGGATGTCTGAGCAGTTGTGGTTTTCCATGGGTGCCATGGGCTCTGGCTGGAAGACTGATCACCTGAGATGGCCACTTATGTCCCCATCCCCAAGAACATCTCTCTCCATCAGAAGCTGCTGGAGAAGATTGTTTGTTGGGTATGGATGAGAGTCACCTGGAGAGCTCATGAAAACGTTGCTGGGCCTCACCCACAGAGCTTCTGCATTCATTGGGTCTGGAGTCATCTGGAGCTTTTGCACTTCTAACAGGTTCTCTGGTGATGCTCTTGCTGCTGGGTCCAGGGACCACACTTCAAGAGCCACTGTGTCAAAGGAGCATCCCACCCACTTTCTGGCACTTATCATGAAATACCCAAGAAACAAGTACTTTTTTAGGTGAGAATTTGGGAACAAGGGGCCTTGTGACCCTATTTCTTTCCAAAGCTTTTATATTCCCAATGTTTTAATGACATGGTATTTTAATGCATGAATCTAGTGATTGCAGTATTAAATCTTCTGGGTGATTTCACACATGGACAAGAGTTTGACTGCAGTGAGAAGTGGGTAAGGGGGAAAGAAGGAAGGGATGGTGTAATTCTTTTGGTCTGTCTAACATGAGCTGTCCTTTCCTCAGTTTGGAACACATTATCGCACAAATCTTCTCCTCATCTTTAGTCAGGTTTGACTGAGAAGCAACAGGAATAGAAGGGAAAACATGGTTTTGGAGACAAAAAGACCTGAGTGTAAATACCATCTCCACTGCTAGCTGTGTGACTTCAGCAAAGTCACTTAACTTCTCTGAGCCTATCTACGAAATAGGGTTCATGGTACCACTTTGAAGATTATTAAGAAGACAAAACGAGATATACCAAGCATCTAAAACAGTGTAGATATAGGATATGCACTCAGCACATGCTGATTTTATCCTTTTCCCCTGCCCTTTTGCAGATGATCTAGGCCAGGGGTGTCCAATCTTTTGGCTTCCCTGGGCCACAATGGAAGAAGAAGAACTGTCTTGGGCTACATATAAAATACACTAACACTAACAATAGCTGATGAGCTTTAAAAAAATCTCATAATGTTTTAAGAAGGTTTATGAATTTGTGTTGGGCCTCATTCAAAGCCATCCTGGGCTGCATGTGGCCTGTGGGCCATGAGATGGACAAGCTTAGTCTAGGCCATAGCCTGAAAGCACTTCTATTCTTGTTGGCTGTAGACATTGTCTCCCACTCTATGCCACGTCTAGGGAGGATTGCCTATTGGGGAATGAATAATTTTTCCTTTAAGAATATTTACCTCATCTGCCAGAATTTAAGAGGAGATACAGGAAAGGAAGCTAATCCTTCAATTTCAAATCCTCCTAAATATGGGAGTCTTCGTCAACTGCATTTTTTATGAGTTGATGGCGTGACGTGGCTGCCAACATGGCATGAGTTAGGAGTGGTGTGTTTAGAACAAGAGACGGCCTTGTTCTTCCCCAGCCTGCTCATGACCGCATCTGAAATCTTGTGTCCAGTGTGAGGAAGGATGCTATAAGGAAGGCCCTATAAGAAGGGCCTTGGCAAATTAGACTCAGAAGAAGGAGGCCAAGAGGAAAGATCTATAAATCCCTATGATATGGGAATGAGTGCTAGAACTAAGGATTTCTGCCAAGGGAAATAAATTGTTGGCTGAAAGAGAAGATTTCACAAGGATATAATGGTGTCCATCTTCAATCCATCTTTCTGTGGATTCTGTAATTCCCATAGCTAGAACTGAAGTCATCTGTTGGAAGTTATAGGAAGACAGCTCTCAAGTCAAGGTAAAGAGGACTTTCCAACAAAATAGTCCCAAAATGCATTATGGATTTTGTCATCATGGAAATAAGCTTCCTGTCTCTGAGAGCAATCGAGCAGAAAGTGGACGACTACTTGGGGAGAGACTGTAAGTGGAACCTGAGCCCTGGATTGCAGTGGGGTAGGGAGAGGAGGGAGAGGATGAACCAGATGTCTCTGAGGTCCCCTTTAATCCAGAAGGTCCGTAATTCTACAACCCTTCTGTAAGATGAACTTTTGCTCCTAAAGAGTAGGGTGATTTATAAACTAGTACCTAATTGTCAGTGTTAAGACCACCATTCCAATTATATGGTGAAGAATATTTTTTGTATTTTCCAAAAAGTTTGAACAGCATCCCCCACAATGGACATATAAAGACATTTGGAACACCCGAGTGTTAGGGCTCCAGGGACCCAAGGAACTTCACTGTCTTCACTCCTGTTCCTCTGTGTGGTGCCTAGAATGATCCGGGTTTTGTAAACAGCAAATATGATACCTCTTGTTCCCTTAATTTTATTTCTATCTTGGGGGGTAAGTATCAAATATATTTTTATGTTTAAAAAAATACCTAATAAGCAAGTCCCTCATAAATAGGAGCTTTTACTCCGATGAGAACTGTGAGAAAGCTGGCTGGTGGGGAGCACAAAGGTGGCCTGCAGGAGTGGAGCCTTTCCTTGCATCTCCTATCTGACTTCACTTTTAATAAAACTTTCCTGTCTTCACACCTCCCACCTGAGTTCCTATTATTCTTTCCTATTTTGACATGGAAAACAATTTTGATCCCTTTTGCAGAAGAGTTTAGTTGACTGACCTGCTGGGTCACCTCCCAGCATGTTACGTGCACTCACAGCGCAGTGGCAAAAGCCCTAAATGTGTGTCTTAATGGCTCTGCCTGGAAGTTTCCTGAGTAAATGTCTGTTGTGGACCTACTGTGTGCCCAGCCACCTGATTGGACATTAGCTCTTGTCTCATAAAATCCTAAAAAGTGGCATTTTCCTCCTCAGAAATCAATTGAGCCCCCTTCCCAATGTAGGAACACTCCCTCCCACCCCATGGCACGGCTGATGGATGTCCACTTGGTCTCTGCTTGCCCACTTTCCGGGATGGGAAGTTAAGTCCTCTTTGAGTCAGACATTCTGTCTGTGAGCTATGCTAATTGTCACAAGTTCTTCCCTATTTCGAGTCAGAATCCTACTTTTATATACTGTACTTGGTGATGCCGGGTCAGCGCTGTGGGACCACACATAAAACACTATTATCATTCACAGACAAAGGTTTGGATCTGGCTCTCAGGTATCCCTTTGGTCATCTTTTTACTATTATTATCATTATTATTATTTTTGAGATGGAGTCTTGCTCTGTCACCCAGGCTGGAGTGCACTGGCACCATCTCAGCTCACTGCAACCTCCACCTCCTAGGTTCAAGCGATTCTCCTGCCTCAGCCTCCCAAGTAGCTGGGACTACAGGCACGCGCCACCACACCTGGCTAATTTTTTGTGTGTTTTTAGTAGAGATGGGGTTTTGCCATGTTGGCCAGGCTGCTCTTGATCTCCTGACTTCAGGTGATTCACCCACCTTGGCCTCCCAGACTACTGGGATTACAGGCGTGAGCTACTGTGCCCAGCCTGGTCATCTTTTTATCCATCCTTTGGTTGTTATCTCCAGCTCCATTGGACATTCCTCACATCATTTCCCAACTTTACTCACCTGAGTCACCCTCCTGGAGATGCCCTAGTTTGGCAACATCACTTTAAGAGATGGCAATGTCTCTTAGAGGGGCAGTGTGGAATCATGATTAGAATCAGGAATTCTGGAGCCAGGGTACTTGGGTTTGAATCCTGGGTACTTGGGTTTGACTCTGCCACTTGCACACTGTGAGACCCTGGGCAAGCTACGCAGCTTCTCTGTGGTTCAATTTCCGCATCAACAAAATGGGAATGCAATAGTGCTTATAGTGAGGACTGAATAACTTAACATGTGTCAGGCAAATATAAAACAGCCTGGAACCTTGTATATAGGTTAAGAAAGTGGTATTGTTGATGACAATGATTATTATCTAAAAAAGAATAGCAGAGCCTGTAATTCCAGCACTTTGGGAGGCTGAGGCGGGCGGATCTCAAGGTCAGCAGATCGAGACCATTCTGGCTAACACAGTGAAACCCGTCTCTACTAAAAATACAAAAAATTAGCCAGGCGTGGTGGTGGGTACCTGTAGTCCCAGCTACTCAGGAGGCTGAGACAGGAGAATGGCGTGAACCCAGGAGGTGGAGCTTGCAGTGAGCCGAGATTGCACCACTGCACTCCAGCCTGGGCAACAGAGTGAGACTCTGTCACACACACACACACAAAAAAAAAAAGAATAGCAGAGAGAGTGACTGAAGCCTCCCATTACTGAGCCTCTCCTCTCCCAGAGACAGCAGGAAAGCCAGAGCACGAGGCTTCCATCTTTCCCTCCCTCCCAAGTATACTGCATTGCAGAAGAGCAGCTGCAGATACCGCTCAGAGCTCACTCCTTTCATTTCCACAATAGACAAATTGTAGGGACAGAATCACCAAGGGCTATGGGGAGCTCAGATGCCCAGCTGGGAGCACCCAAACCTTGCATACTGACTCCAAAGCAAATGATGCCAGCCAATCTGAGAGAGGACTCACAGTGGCCATTCAGCTAGAAAACAGCCATTGAAGAGCAGGACAGAGCAGAGAGTGGGATAGGCGAGTCCCCAAAGAACACAATGGAGACAGTGTTCTGAGCACAAAGCGTGCTCCATCCACCCTCATCTTATCACACATCCTTGCACCTGATGGGTGATGGGGGCATGGGGACCAGTTCTCCCATTGAAAAGATGATAGTAGAGGCTCCCAACACATGCAAGAGATTAGACCAGTCACTTCCTAGACAAGTCCTTCCTGCACATGAATGGGTCAGACCCTGCTCTTGCCATCATTGACAAAATTAAACATTAAATTTCATAACTGCATAACTGAGATTGTTTACTCACTGCAAATTATATGCTACCTGGACCTCCCACAGGAAGGCAAAAGTAAGGTCCCCTTGGGAAGCTGGCTGCTGGCTGCTGCTCACTGGGGCTCCAGCTTCTACCCTCCCAGATCTTGATGTGCTGAGAACTTTAATGCCCACAGAGGATACGCCAGTGGGGGAGGGGCGGGGCGGACCAGCACAAGCCCATCACTTTACTCAGACAGGCAGCAGCATTTCTCCTCTACAACTTCAAGGCTCCCTGCAACCCAGAGTTTCTAATTTGAAAAGGAATTCCCTTTCCTGCTTATAGATTCAAAGAAGTATTAGCCTGTCAGAGACTGAGAGCTCTTAGAGATATACAAGGCTCATTTGATGGTTCTAAAAAGTTTCCTACCCCCACTTGGTACTGTTCTCTCCCAACCTTTCCCTTTTCTTACAAATATCATGCCAAGGGTACCGACATTGTCCCAAAACCTAGGACCACAGCACAGGGTACAGGTTCCTGTGCATTGCCCCTACTAGATACTCTGCCTTGGTGAGTAGAGCCAGCACCAACCCCATACATGAGTGCATAACAACACTCATCTCACTGTCCAATTAAAAAGAAAAAATAAGTATTCAACTTACTACAAGGTTACAGTGATCAGGAGAGTGTGGCACTGGCATAGGACTAGACATATAGATTAATGGAATCGAATTGAGAATCCAGAAATAAGCTGATTTCTGACGAGAGGACCAAGACAATTCAAGATGGAAAAACAGTCTTCTCAACAAGTAGTCCTGAGATAACCGAATATACACATGAAAAGGAATGAAGTTATAACAAATAAAAGAGAAAAAAAAGATAAATTGAACTTCAAAACTAAAGCTTTTTGGCCAGGCGCAGAGGCTCACGCCTGTAATCCCAGCACTTTGGGAGGCCAAGACAGGCAGATTGCTTGAGCTCAGGAGTTCAAGACCAGCCTGGGCAACATGGCAAAATATCGTCTCTACAAAAAACACAAAAATTAGCCCCGCACAGTGGCATGCACCTGTAGTCCCAGCTACTCAAGAGGCTGGGGTGGGAGGATCACTTGAGCCCAAGAGGCTGAGGTTGCAGTGAGCCAAGATGGTGCTACCACACTCCAGCCTAGGTGACAGAGTGAGACTCTCTCTCAAAAAAAAAAAAAAAAGAAAGAAAAAGAAAAAAAAAACGAAGCTTTTGTGCTTCAAAGGAAATTATCGAGAAAGTAAAAACACAACCCATAGTATGGGAGAAAATATTTGTGAATCATATATCTGATGAGTCTTGTATCTAATGCCCAGTGGCTCACGCCTGTAATCCCAGCACTGTGGGAGGCTAAGCCAGGCAGATTACTGAGGTCAGGAGTTTCAGACCAGCCTGGCCAACATGGTGAAACCCCATCTCTACTATAAAAATACAAAAATTAGCTGGCCTTGGTGGCACGCGCTTATAATCCCAGCAATTCCAGAGGCTGAGGCAGAAGAATCACTTTAACCCAGGAGGCAGAGGTTGCAGTGAGCCAAGATGGTGCCACTGCACTCCAGCCTGGGTGACAGAGTGAGTGAGACTCTGTCTCAAATAAAAAAAAAAAAAAAAGAAAGAAAGAGTCTTGTATCTAGAATACATAAAGAGCTCTTGTAACTCAATAATGAAAATGTGAGTAACTGAATTAAGAAATGGGAAAAGGATCTGAATAGACATTTCTCCAAAGATATAGAAATGGCCAAAAAGCACATGAAAAGATGCTTGACATCATTAGTCATTAGAGAAATGCAAATCAAAACCACAATGAGATACCACTTCACATCCACTAGAAAAGATACTAATAAGAAAGATGGAAAATAACAAGTGTTGACAAGGATGTGGAGAAATTGGAACCTTCATACATTGCTGGTGGGAATGTAAAATGGTTCAGCTACCTTGGAAAACAGTCTGTCAGTTCCTCAAAAGCATAAACATATAGTTACCATATAACCTAGCAATTCTACTCCTAGGTATACGCCAAGAGAATTGAAAATAGATACCCACAAAAAAAAATGTATGTAAATGTTCACAATAGTACTATTTATAACAGCCAAAAAAATGGAAACACGCCGGGCATGGTGGCTCACACCTGTAATCCTTTGGGAGGCTGAGGTGGGCATATTACTTGAGCTCAGGAGTTCAAGAACAGCTTGGGCAACATGGCAAAACCCCATCTCTACCAAAAGTACAAAAATTTAGCCAGGTGCGATGTTGCACACCTGTGGTCCCAGCTACTCAGGAGGCTGAGGTAGGAGGATCGATTGAGCCCGGGAGGTGGAGCTTGTAGTGAGTCCAGATCATGCCACTGCACTCCAGCCTGGGCAATAGAGTGAGACCCCATCTCAAAAAATAATAAAAAATAAAAATAGAAACAACACAAATGTCCATCAGCTGATGAATGAATAAATAAAATGGGATATATCTACACAATGGAATATTGTTTGACAATAAAAAGGAATGAAGTACTGATTCATGCTACAACAAGGCTGAGCCTTGAAAACATTATGCTGACTAAAATAAGCCAGGCAGAAGGACCAAATATTATTATTCCAATTGTATGAAATGTCCAGAATAAGCAAATCATAGAAATAGAAAGTAGACTAGTAGTTGCCAGGGACTGAGGAGAGAGGTAATGGGTACAGGATTTCTTCTTGGGTGATAAAAATGTTCTGGCATTAGATAATGATGACAGTTGCACAACTCTGTGAATTTACTAAGAACCACTCCATTGCATATTTTTAAATGGTAATTTTTATGGTGCACAAATTATATGTCAATACAGTTATTTTTTTTAAAGAACAAATAAAAACAGGTGGCCAGCCCACAGACCACAGTTTGCCAACCTCTGAACAAGTTCAATTCTTCCAGTTTACAGTTGAGCAAACCAAGAACCTAAAGAGGAAGAAAACTAACATCTGCTAAGCAACAATTATGTGCTAAATAGAAGACATTTTGTATAAATTTTCATTGTACATTAACTGGTTGTTTGGAACAAAAGCAATTCACTGAAAAACACATGTAAAACAAGTAGTAAGATGCTCAGGACACAGTAGATGTTCACACTGTAACAATAATATGTTTTTTGAGCATGTAACAAAAAAGGAAAAAGAAAAGCAATAAGTGCCCAACAGTGGGGTCCATTGACCATTTATGCCATCTGTACATAAAGGATGGGCTTGAATTTTTAGCTTTTAACTGCTTTGAAAAAAAAAAGCTAGCATTGTCCACAGACCAAAAGGCAGGAGGTCTTTATAAAGCAGGGCACCACCCACTAAACACACTTTTTCTGCAGCATCCAAAGGGGCCAACTGTGGCTGAAGAAGCTCAGAAACATTCCAGCTCACAGATGCACCCCAGGTCTCAGTACTGCAGCTAGAGAGTCCTCTACACTGCCTGAGAGAGCCACACTGTTGCTCTAGGCAAGATCTTCCCACATGAAGACACAAAGGCCCATGGCCCCTGACTCCTGTTAGACCTCCAGGCTCATCAAAGATAGGGCAAACCCCTTCCACCCTACGAGGATGTTCAGCCTGCCAGCGTTTCACCAGTCCAGGCCAACAAAGGTTCACAGTTCATGTCAAGCATCCAGACCTTCAGTACTTGCTGGGAATGTGAAAGAAGAAAGACCAGACAGTAAACCAAGGTGTTCCCAGGGCAAGCTAGTCACACGACTCGAGTCTACAGGGGCGACGTCAGGAAGATGCGGTTCTATACTGTGGAGTTGGGGAGCTAAAACGGAACAATAAGATCTGCTTCATAGCTCAACTCCAGGCACTTAGGAAACAAGTGTGTATTTCCCTAGGTTTTAGGAAATACAATAGTAAGAATTACAGAAATAACAGTAGAGCCCACTGCCTTTGTCAAAAAGTCATAGAACATTTTTTAAGCTTCCAACTTTAGAACAAAGCATCATCAAGAAGAAATTACATCTCCCCAGACCCCTATATGCAAGGGATCCATGGACATAGAACCCTATTTGCAATGACCTCAAGAAATTAAAAAATCAGGTACGTGTGTGTACTGTTGGAGGGAAGTAGTGGTTAGAATAAGAAAATGGGAAAAGTGGTAGTGCCCATACAGCTATATCAAGAAAGATTGTTCCTGGACCATGGAGCTCAAAGACAGGAAACATAACACTTTTTTTTCCACACAGATATAACATAATGAATAGAGTTTTATATTCTATATTATTAGAACTATAATCCATCTACACAAAAAATTTAAATGTCTTGGGAATGAGTCTGATAACAAACCAATAATCAACCACATCGTTGCTCAACATTTATGGAAAGCGATGTGGTAGTATGCATCAAATACCTTTAAAAAAAAAGGCCTTTGACACAATAGACAGTTGCTGGGAAGTTAATCCCCAAATTTTCAGGATTCATGATACATTCATACAATGAAATACAATGCAGACACTTTTTAAATGAGATAGTGCTGTATGTAACTTACTGGGAAATAAGCTCATAACATAATTAGCTAAGAAAATATTATAAAACAATACATGACATCACACCATTCTTGTCCGAAATAATGACAATAAGTACACACAAGGAAAAAAAATCTGGAGGGTTAGACTTAACTGTTGCTATTTCAGGGGGATGAAATCACTGGCTTAATCTTTCTACCTTATATACTTATTGTCAGAATTTTTTTTAACAGAATGTGTGTAGCTTTTCTATTTAGAAGAAAATGAAAATATTTATTGTCTTAATTATCTGGTTAATTAAATCCCTAATACACACACATACACAAATACATAAAATAAGCCTCTACAACACATGCCTTTAGAGGGTGCATAGTGTGGCTATGTCATTTGTTTAAGCAATTTTCTAGTATCGGATATTTAGGTTGTTTCCAAATTTTTGCCACTATAAACAGAACTTGGATTGTAATCCTCGTGGCTAAATAGTTTCATATATTTTTAGTTACTTCCTTAGAATAAATTCCTAGAATTGGAATTGCAGGCCCAAAATATGGACACGACTGAAGACTTTTGACCCACATTGCAAAATTATCCCATTAAAAAGTCAGTGCCAATTTACTTTCCAAACTGCAAAGGAAGGGTACCCTTTTCCCTTTATCTGACCCTGAATATCATCATCTTTTCCCAGTTTTTGCTAATTTAGTAAGCAAAAGCATTCATCATCATTTTTATTTGTATTTCTAAAATGACAAAAGAAGGTAACATCATTCGGATTCACTTATTGACTATTTATTATTATTGTATGATCGGTTTATTGCTATCTCTTGCCCACATTTCTACTAGAATCTTTTTCTTTCTGAATTGCAAGAATTCTTTACATAAGATTAGCTCTTTGTTGTTAAGGCTAATGTGTGTTGTTTGATTTTAGTTTAATTTTTCTCTTTTTAGAAATGGGGTCTTTCTATGTTGTCCAGGCTGGAGTGGAGTGGCTATTCACAGATGCAATCATAGAGCAATACAGCCTTGAACTCCTGGGCTCAAGCAGTCCTCCTGCCTCAGCTTCCCAAGTAGCTGGGACTACAGGCTTGTGCCACCATGCTCAATTCTGCTTTTAGTTTGGTTTAAGGTGTTTGTGTCCAAAAACTTAAAATTTGTATATATTTTCCTAACAATAAAAAACATTCAGAATTCCAAATAACTGACTTATAAATGAGCTTTTGAAATATTATTGTTTGAATGTTGTCTTTTATATAGTTACTTTATCATATGTCTTAATCTCTTTTCTGCATGTAAACTCCTTGAAGGCAGAGGTCATGACATTTTTTTGAATCCTCCCTAGCAACCAGCACACAGCCCACAATATAGCAGAGCTCAAAAACGTCTGGGATGAAAAGATATTATGCCTGGGGATTTGCTTTGAAGCAATCCAGTTTGGGGGCAGGAGATGGAAATGAGGTAAAAATGAAACAGAATTGGCCATTTGTTAATCATTGCTGAAGGTGGGTGATGGGTATATGTTCATTATATTATTATTTCTACCTTTTTGTATTTTTTTAATTTCCATAATCAAAAGATTGTGTTTTTTAAAATGTTTGTTTCATTGATTGGTCAATAGCATTAGAAAGAGAATTTCTGGCCAGGCGCGGTGGCTCAAGCCTGTAATCCCAGCACTTTGGGAGGCCGAGACAGGCGGATCACGAGGTCAGGGAATCAGGTGAAACCCCGTCTCTACTAAAAAATACATAAAACTAGCTGGGCGAGGTGGCGGGCGCCTGTAGTCCCAGCTACTCGGGAGGCTGAGACAGGAGAATGGTGTAAATCCGGGAGGCAGAGCTTGCAGTGAACTGAGATCCGGCCACTGCACCCTAGCCTGGGCAACAGAGCGAGACTCTGTCTCAAAAAAAAAAAAAGAAAGAGAATTTCTGCAACAACAATGGTGATACAAATGGAATACATATGTATCAAGGCCACTTCTGTAGCCCAAAAAAGTTAAGAGCACAGCCTTCGGTATTAGGCAGGCTTGAGTACAAATTGTCTTAGGCCCTCCATATTAGGCAGGCTTGAGTACAAACTGTCTTAGGCCCTCGATATTAGGCAGGCTTGAGTACAAACTGTCTTAGGCCCTCGATATTAGGCAGGCTTGAGTACAACTTGTCTTAGGCCCTCGATATTAGGCAGGCTTGAGTACAAATTGTCTTAAGCTTAGGGACCTCAGGTCAGCTATTCGACGCCACTGAAACTCCATTTTTCTTTATAAATAAGGGCATTAATAACTATCTCAAAAGGTTGTAGTAAAGATTAATGAGTGTAAAACACAGGGCCTAGCACCTGATAGCACTCAATAAAAAGCGGGCATCATTGTCATTCAGTGATACACACACTTGTCAAGCTCCAGCCAACACAGCCTGATGGTGACAGCCCAACACCCTTCCACTACAGCTGAGATTTCAGTTAATCAGCTTGGGCACCAGACAACTGCTTGGCAGAGGACTTGATAGAACAGATGTCAGGAGTTGTGTTCCGGATACCCAGAACAGAAAACAGATAAGACCATAGCAAAGGACAAAGCCTATAGCTCCTGACCTTACTCAACAGGTCCCCAAAGAGGCTAAATTCCACATCTCAAGGAGGCAATCGAGAAACAAGAGTGATGAAGTCCTTACGAAAGTGGTTTGAAACTTTGATCAAACATTGGCATCACCTGGGGAGCTCGAAAAACCACAATGTCTGTGTCCCACTCCCAGATTTTGATTTAATGGTCTGGGATATGGCCTAGGTTTCAAGACCTTTAAAAGTCTAACATGATCTAATGTACAGCTTTAGTGTCGCTGCTGTAAAAGAAAGCTGAGCCACTCCTGTGTGTGAGTTGGGGCTGGAGGTAGGGAGGGAAGAGGACAAGGGAAAACAAAGGGAAAGAACAGAGGCCAGCGAGTCCCACATGAAGCCCATTAAAGCCAAGTCAGTCATGTGGTCTCAAGCTGTGTCCCATGCCAGACAAATCCAATCCCATTAGAGTCCCATCACTCCCCACATAAGCTTCAAGAGAGGGTTATTGTGTAATCATTCACAGGGCTAAAATATGTGACTAATACCGGGATGCGTGCATATCAATATTCTAAAGAATATTAAAGCAATGTCGTTTATCTCTGGGTTTTGGTCTTGGGGGAAAAAAAACCGCCCAGCTAAGTGATGGAGGTTGGAGAAAGGAGAAAACATCCATCTCCTGGCATTTTGGCAGCCTGTCAATGTGACTGAAGCACACTCAAAGAGGCAGCCTTATTTTGTGACGTTATTGCAGTGTCTTTGATCAGCGGGAAAAGCACATCCATTTCAATCACTGTAGCTGGGATGGACCTGCTGCCTGGCTGGCTGGCTGCCCACCAGGGTGAGCTAGCCTTCAGCCTATAGACACATGGCAGTGCTTAGCATGTCAAACAAATGAGGGGGTTCTTAACTATCTACACAACTCTTGCGGAACGTCAGGGACTCTCTCGTTTACCAGTTTAGCCTGGACTAATCTGGAAGTTCCTTTCCCCCAGTAAACACCACCTGGTCTGGCCTGGCCTCATCAAAACAAAAGCTGGCCAGTGGGCTGTCTGTCATGAGGTAGCCATCACTTCAGAATCAGGAGGGCAGGGATCAACCGTTCCTATAAGCGACACACTCAGGATTACACAAGCCTGGAGAAAGAAAAAGCCAATGGCAATGAACTCCACTCTCCTCCTTTACCTTCACCCTGTCTCAGCCCCAAACTGATTTGAGAGAAGTCTGATTCCTCCATGCAGACATGAATTCTTAGCAATGCAGTTTTAAATCTATGCAAAGATCACCCACATTCTTTTTACCAGAATAAACAGTTTTTTAAAAATTGATGGAAGAGTTCATCCATTTTCCAACTTGGGGATTTTCAACAGAAGCTTTGGTGGGTTTTTTTCTTTTTTCTCTTTTTTTGCTCTGCCTCCCGGGTTCACGCCATTCTTCTGCCTCAGCCTCCCGAGTAGCTGGGACTACGGGCACCTGCCACCACGCCTGGCTAATTTTTTTGTATTTTTTAGTAGAGAGGGGGTTTTACCGTGTTAGCCAGGATGGTCTCGATCTCCTGACCTCGTGATCCACCCACCTTGACCTCCCAAAGTGCTGGGATTACAGGCGTGAGCCACCGCGCCCGGCTGGGTTTTTTTTCTTAAGTGGCATAGTGGTATCGACACGATAGAAAGATATGAGTAGTAGAACTACAGTAGAGATGGGAATAATGATGATGATAATGATAATGATAAAACTTTATATATTATTGATGTGTTCCAAGTGTTTCATGTGTGTTAACTGATTTTATCTTCATCACAACCTAATGAAGGAAGTTATAATAATGATCATTAACAATAGTAATTATAGGAATATATAATATGTAACAATTATTATGACATATAATAATAATGAACAACAGAAAAGCAATCATAATAATCAATCTCCACTTTTCAGATAAGACACCCAGAGAAGCTCGGGGACTTACCTGAAGGGTGGGGGCTGAGCTTCGTGCCAGGTGTCCAGCTCCAGGAACAGCACACTAACCAGAGCACCAGACTGCCTCCTTCCAGAGCACACCTCAGAGCCTCCTTTAAAGCTGCCAGCTCAGAAAGCCGGCAGAGTATAGAGGGCTTCCGAGGGCTCTGGACTTAGGAATTCGTGAGTCTGAACTCCAGCTCTGCCACTCCACATCCCACACCTGTTGCATCCTCTATAAATGGGGATAATGACACCTACCTCACAGGCTTGTGGTAAGGTTTAAATGACAAAATGAATCAAAAGCACCTCTCCCAGGGTCAGCAACGAAAGTCGGTTTAACCCGGTGACTATCAAGCCTGGCTACCTATTTGAATCAACCAGAAAACTTTTTAAATGCTGATATCCAATCCCCAACCTCCTTATCCCTCTACATTTCTACCTCAACAGAAAGTTAGTCTCAAATCAGTAATCCACTGTGTCTCACCTGGATATGAAACCTGAAGCCCAAACCTGAAGTCTCAGACCAAAGACCAGCCTATACACCCTTTGCCACATTGATCGAGAATTACAGGCAAGCTTCTAAATCCCTGAAGCCTCTGCCCCTGGCTCTAAGACAGCAGGAATCCCCCCAAATGTTGTTTGATTGGACAAAGGAAGTTGCAGGTGCCAGGACCATTCCCAACAACTTGGCTAAGCTCACCCTTGTCCAGTGACCTTCCCCACATTCATCAGGACAGCACCTTCACCCAGCTGGCACCATATCTGACTCTCACAGAAGCTTCCCACCTCCCACCTCAGCCACAAGCCCCTGTATAGGAGGAAGCAGCCCAGAGGCTTTCCTGAGAAGCACCTTTCTGTCCCACCGTTGCCTGTGTTTTAGAAATAGTCTGTGCCAAGGCCAGGTGTGATGGCTCACACTATAATCCTAGCACTTTTGGAGGCTGAAGCAGGAGGATCACTTGAGGGCAGGACCTCGAGACCAATCTGGGCAATGCAGCAAGATCCCTGTCTCTAAAAAATATTTTTAAAATAAGCTGGGTGTGGTGGCGTGTGCCTATAGTCCCAGCTATTCAGGAGACCTGGGTGGAAGGATAGCTTGATCCCAGGAACTCAAGGCTGCGATGAGCTATGATTGTGCCACTGCACTCCAGCCTGGAGTGAGACCCTATCTGCAACAGAGGGAGACCCTGTCTTGAAAAAAAGAAAAGAAAAAAGAAATAGTCTGTGCCAAGATCAACACAGTCAGCATTACTTTGACAATACACTAACCAGAAGACCATCCAAGATGAGAGGTAGGACTGCCTGACTTAGGTTTTAAAATCTTAGTATATGCATACCTGTATGTGTATATACACACACACACTCACACACTCCAAGAACCATAGTACACTTTGTGCTCAAAAAGGACTCTGCTTCGTTCAAGGACTGGGTATAGAAAGCAGGGAGGGCAGGGGGTAGCAATAAACAGGGAAGGGAATACTGGGGTTGCCCATGGAAACTGGCAGGAATAAGAAAAATAATCAGCCCACATTTGACAGAAGAGAAAAGCACAGCTCTGGCCCTCAAAGGAGACAGCCAGCAGGGAGGATGGGGACCAAGCAATGCCAGTTTCCTGGCTCGGGCTACCATGCATCTTTTCAGGACCTACTGCCAGTTGGCAAGAGGTGGCGTGGGGGGCCGTGGAGGGGTCGGGGAGGGGGAAGGCAGCACGGAGGAGAGTTGAAGAGCCACTCACTCGACTGTTTCCCAGAAAGTGAAGGCGCCAAGCAGCCCTCGCGCTCTCAGGACACCTCCCCTCTGCTTCCGTCCAGGAAAGAGCCCAAGAGGATTGTCCAAGGCCTCACCTGGGTAAAGGAGCCGTCCTCGCCACACTCTGGGACAAACACAGCTTCCTGAGGCTTCTTGGCTTGCTCCAGGGCTTGAGCCCGCTCCAAGCGACACTTGCTCTGGCCAGCATCTGAAAGGGGAGAGGAGCGGATTTCATATTTCACTTGGATTCGACACTGGGGCCGAGGGACAAAATGGCTGAGAAAACCACTCCACCTGTGCGGGAGCCCACACACAACCAACTGGCTTCTCCAAGCCTGAAAGGGCTGTGGCTAGGGGCTGCTGCACAGCCCCCCTTCCCTGCATGTCAGTCACAGAAAAGTGGAGGAGTCATGTTTTTCCCAAGTTCTGCCTGTCTTTTCTCCCAAGTACCTCTACCCTCGCCCCATAGAAAATAAAAAATGTGTTACTTCCATGATTTTTCACTGGGTTTATTCTAAAAGTAGTAAGCCCAATGGGGGTTCAACTATGTCTTATGGTTCAAGAATTGCAAGTATTTTCTTTAGAAAATCAGAGGCTCTAGCACAGCCTGCTTAGCCACCTACAATTCCTGGGATGGCTCTAAGCAGTCCGGGACTACAAATTCAAATATGTTCAGGATTCAGGAAAAAGATACAAATTAGAGAAACCAGCTGGATATGAGAAGAATGACACTCAGTTCTGAGAGGCTACAGGGAGTGCTGTAAGACTGTGGCAAACTGGAGAACAGGCTCCCCTTTAAAGGGGTAGCTGTTATGCAGGTCTAGTCATGTGTTGCTTTGTAGGAACACAGATCTAATGTTACCAGACTTTCCAATTTTGGAACAGAAGGACAAAAAGCAAGATTTTTTTTCACTGAATCTCCCAATTTTAAATGTTATCCCAAATGTTTTTTGCTGTTTTTAAACAGGCAAGGAGACCAAACAAAACATATCTGTTGGCCAACAATTTGGAATCACTATTTGGGAGCCAGCAATAATGTCTTGCCGTTTTAAGCATCTCCATAAAAAGAAAAAGGAAAGCACTCGCCAGATAGCAGCACATCTCTTTAAGCCCTAGCTTGGGGGCAGTGTGTGAAAGACAGAAAAATGCTCATTCCTTCAGGTAGACCAGGCCTTCTTCCTTCCACCCTGGTGGAAGGGGTGGAGAGACAGGAAAGCAAAGTGAGTAGACAGATTTATTCCAAGCTCCCCTGCTGCAAATGCACAGTGAGGGAGCTGGGGTGCCCAGGAAACTCTCCTTGGCTGGGCAGGGGGTGCACACACTCACCTTTGCATCTACCTCGATGCACCACGCCCAGGGTCTGGTCTCGGCACTTGGCTCGCTGGTACTCACACATGGACTCATAGGACCTGCCATCAGAGGCACAGATGGGTTTGGGTTGAGTCCTGGAGCAGTGGAGGTTGCACTGAGGGTCACGGTCACTTATTAGAAACTAGGTTGGAAAAAAGTGAAAGGGTACAGAGGTTACTTTTGCAAGAAATGTAGGGGTGAGTCCATGACTTACAGTACTTGTTTGCCTTTAGAAAGTAAGTCCCGAATAAACTCAAATAAAACCCTGAAAGTCAAGGGAACGGAGCAGCCACAAAGTCTAACCAAGGAAGGCATCATCTATGCCTCATACGAACAATAATGTCTAACAATTACTGCCCATTAACAGGCACTGTGCCAGGTAATTCGCATCCAGGACCTCAGTCCTCACAACAACTCTATGAAATAGGAACTCTATTCTGTAGACAAGGAAACCGAAGCCCAGAGACATAACTTGCCCAGTGTCACATAGCTATAAGAAGTGGAGGCTGAATTAGAATCTAAATCTGTCAGAAGTAAAGTCAAAGCTTTACCCTCTAGGATGTCCAGCCTCTCCATCCATGCAGACAGCCATGCAGCCTCTATTTGGGTGCATCCTCAAATCAGGAACACACTCTCAATCTCCAAATTCCATCTCGGGAAAGTTTCATTTATTAGATGGTATTGAGCTCCAAATCTATCCTCCCTCCAATTTTTGCCCATCTCTCTCTGGCAGAATACAAGTTAAATAATTTTCTGTGAGAAACAGATTTCCTGATTTTTAAAATAACAATAATCAGCTTGGAAAATATTGAGTTAAGCAGATTTTCTTGGTGAAGGGCTTCTCAGGTGACTCTAATACATTCTTATGCATTGTGAACCTCCAAGACATATAGTAAATTAAAGATAGCTACAAATTATTTGCTACTTCTCTCATTGAGCTATGGAGTCTAATTTCTTCTCCCTTGAATCTGGACTGGCCTCAGGAACTTGCTTGACCAAGAAAATGCTATGGGAGTGGTGTCTGGGGACTTCAAAGTTAGGCTACACGAAGCCTTGCAGCTCCTACCTGGGCCTCTTGTAATACTCACTCTTGAGGAAACCAGCTGCCGTGTAAGAAGCCTAACAACCCTGAGACCATCATACTATGAGGAAGCCCAAGTTTACATA
Organism: Macaca fascicularis; assembly: GCF_037993035.2. Taxonomy (NCBI): domain Eukaryota; kingdom Metazoa; phylum Chordata; class Mammalia; order Primates; family Cercopithecidae; genus Macaca; species Macaca fascicularis. The sequence continues at coordinate 137,863,186 of NC_088381.1, read as the reverse complement.
TGTCAAAACTATGCAGAGAGAGAAACGCCCAACCAGCCCAAGCACAGAGACATGTTGAGTGAAGAAGCCTTCAGGTGAGTCTAATCCCAGCTGTCATCTAATTGCAACTCACAGAGATGAAAATAAACAATTGCATGAGAGACCCCAACTTCAGAACCACCCAGCTGAGCCCAGTTAACCCACAGAACTGAGAGAGAGTATAATAATAAATTGTTTTAAGCCTTTATGTTTTGTGGTAGTTTGTTACACAACAATCAACCAGATCAAGGGGCATATACAGTGAAGGATCTTCCAAAGTTACTTAACCATGAACCCCTATATCAGGGAACCCTCTGTTAACAACAACAGAATACAGTTGGAAAACAATAATTGGGCTATTACAATCCATGAGCTTCTGTTCAATGACTCACGGTTAGACTGTACGGGCCTTGAGACCTGGGTCCACTCTTATCTACTCCCATATAGCAGAGTCCTGGGCACACAGAATGAGGCTCTTCATCAGACTGGGTTGAGGGAATGAATGTCCCACAATAATGAATGGCAATGTCATGAGCACACATCAGGCTATTGGTAATGGTAGAGATGACTATGTAATCAAATCAAACTCGTAGAGGTTTTGGGAAGGCGTGAATATAAGCTCTGTCTCAGACGTATTTGTGGGCCCTTTGTGTGAAGCAAACAGATGAGAACTTGTTGACCCTTTTCCAGAACAGCAGAGAAAGTTTCAGAGGTAGTACCACACCCTTCAAGGGAGTACCAGAAACACACATCCCACACTGGCCAAAATCAAAGAGGACCTGAACCTGTCCATAAACACACAGACTACATCCCAGCTATAAAACCAGTCACCCCTTGGGACTGGACCTCATGCCTGGGTGCTGGCTGCCTAGCACAGGGACAGAGCAGCTAAGGGCTGAAACCACTGCACAGGACTTGTCCAAATGGACAGTGAAACTGCGCTTTCTCTTCAGACACCTTCGGCAAGGTCACACCTGAATCTTGCCCAGGGCCCAAAGGGAAATATCCAGATAGTGTCTTGTGAGCACAGCATTTGATAGAGTCCGGTGTTCAGGGGTAAAAAATAAATAACTCAGATCATCGTCTCCAGAGGAAGCCCACCGCCTCCAAGGCTGCCCCACAGAAGAGGGGTGAGCTGACAGGGGGAAGTGGGAGAGTACATCATTGTTCAGTCAAGCCCTGCACACGACCCCCAGCCTCAATCCCCTTCGAGCTGCCCCTGCTTTAAACCTGCGAGCCGTGTCCCACTGCTCGGGGACCCTTACATCGTCTCCTGGGCCTGGTGAGAATTGGACCCAAGGGCCCCTCGCTAGCCCTCTGCTCTCTCTTCCTTGCTCTCCCTTGCTCCCTGCTGGTGGGGCACACAGGCCTTCCCATTTCTCAGATGAGCTACCTCTGCTGCTACCTCCAGGCCTTCAGGCACACTGTTCCTTCTCCATTCCCTCCCACCCTGCTTTGGATTTTGGCTCAGGCGGTCTCTTCCGGGAGGCCCTGCCTGACTCTCCCAGGTGAGGATGATATCCTGTAATACTCCCTCATACTTCATTTTTCTTTCATGGCTCTTCACACAATTTGTAATGAAGAATTCATTTGTGTGATTTGGTTACCAGTGGAATCCCCAACTCTGAGCTCCATGAAGACGAGAACGATGTCCGCTTTGCCTGTGAACACCTCCCCCGGGCATCTAGCACAATCCTGGGGCCCTCCATCATGTGTGGGAGGAGTGCAGCCCTGTAGCAGCATCTCCCACATGCCATTCCTTCAACACCACTGCCAATGGGACGTCACGGGCCTGGCTTTCTGGGCTCCTGCCTCCCCTGGGGATCACCAGGACCACTCCTCATGCTCCCATGCTTTTGAGCCTTGCCATCCTCAGCCATGTTCTCCCATCGGACTTCTGCATTGCACGTGGGCAGAAGTGGCCCAGAGCCTGCCACCTTTACTCCACCTCAGAACAAGAACTCTCATCAGGAGCATCTCGTGCTGGGCCTGCCCTGCCTGGAGGGCAGGGCTGTCTCACCTGGATGTTCAGCATCTGGTGTCTGGCACACAGAGTAGGCGCTTGGTCAACAGTTTTTGACTTTGTAAAGTCCTTTTTGCAAGTGGGCCAGTGTTTCTGTTTGTTATAATGAAAGGCAGTGGGACCTAGTGATTAGAAGCTCAGCTCTGGAGCCCAGCAGTCGGTGTCAGTACCAGCACCAGCACCCACATGCTATTTAACCTCGGGAACGTTGCCTTGCTTCTCTGGGCTTTTAGTTTTCTCATCCATAAAATGAGAGTAGTAACAAGCCTTGCCTCATAGGGTGGTGCGAAGATTCAATTATTAACATATCCTAAGTCACGTATAAGTTCTTGTTCATCTTCTTTCTTTGGAATTTAAGAGAAGCGGGGCATGGTTTAAGAGAACACACAGAAAAAAGAGGGAGAGGAAGACAAAGTTTCTTTTCAAACCCACTGAGGCTGCCTAGTTGCCTATGCTGTAGCTCATGGGACAGGAGAGCTGCCAACGTCCCCGTGAAGTTGAACTGCAGGCCAAAAAATCGGTTTGAAAATGGATTGCTCTATGCCAAGAGAGAGGCCACAGCAGCTGTGCTGGAGACCAGCTTCCTAACAAGGGGAATACTCTGTCTACAAACAGACAGGTTAAAGAACTTCAGAGGCCCCACCCATGCCAACACACAGAGATCATTCTCAGCTTCAGAAGAGCACCCAAAATATTCCTGTCTAGAAATTACTGGTCCCTAAGCCCAAATAAAAAGTTCGGAGACAGCATGGGGTCATTGACAATCTTCAGTCAACTATGGTGTCACATTTTCATCTGTTTTAGGAACTGTGTATATTTGTGATTGTTTTCACACACACGAAAAAAATGAGTTCTATAAAATGGAGCTTTAACCAGATGACTAAGCCCTAATAAGATCACCCAAACCTCCAGGGCCCCAAAGGGATTATTCTGTGTCCACAAACACTGAAGATGAGGTAACACTCCAGTTCGTCCCTTCATCTGTTCATCTGCTCTTTACTCAATAAGTGATCACCAACAGTGAGCCCAACACTGTACCAGCATAGGAAGCAATACGTAACCAACATGGTACCCACCCTCAGTGAGCTTACCATTTGGGGTGGAGGCAAGGAGCATGTTAACAGGACACCAAGGAGCTATTAAGATAGAGGCAATAAGAGAAGGCTTAATCCTAGAGACTCTGGAATGCTCCAAAGCCACACAGTCCAACAGAACTTCTCACTGTGATGGACATGTTCTATATCTGTGCCATCCAATACAGCAGCCACAAACCACATGTGGCTATTAAGCACTGCAATGTAGCTAATGCAACTGGGAAATCAAATATTTAGTTACGTTTAATTTTAGTTAATTTAAGTTTAAATGACCACATGTGGCTAGTGGCTACCGTATGCAACAGCCCAGTTATAAAGTAAACAAACCAAGAGGAGACGAGAGAGGAGAGAGCATAGTCTCCAACTGAATTTTTCTCAGTTGAGCCAGGTGAAGACTGATTGAGAGAAAAAGAGAAAAAAGAAAAAGAAAAAAGAAGCTGATCTGGAGAATAATTTCTGCATTTTGAAATTAGATAGTATATTAGGCTATTCTTGCATTCCTATGAAGAAATACCTGAGGCCGGGCATGGTGGCTCTAACCTGTAATCCCAGCACTTTGGGAGGTCAAGGAGGGAGGATTGCTTGAGCCCAGGAGTTCAAGACCAACCTGGGCAACATAGAGAGACCCTGTCTCTACAAAAAATTTAAAAATTAGCCAGGCATAGTAATGCATGTCCATGGCCCTAGTTACTTGGGAGGCTAAGATGGGAGGATCACTTGAGCTGGGAGGTGAAGGCTGCACTGAGCCATGATGGTACCACTGTACTCCAGTCTGGGTGACAGAATAAGAATAAAAGAAAAGAAAAGTAAAGAGGGAGGGAAGGAAGGGAAAGGAAAGAAGGAAGGAAGGAAGGAAGGAAGGAAGGAAGGAAGGAAGGAAGGAAGGAAGGAAGGAAGGAAGGAAGGCAGGCAGGCAGGCAGGCAGGCAGACTGGCCAGCCTGAGACTGGGTAATTTATAAAGAAAAGAGATTTAATTGCTCACGGTTCTGTAGGCTACACAGGAAGCATAACACTGGCATTTGCTCTGCTTCTGGGGAGGCCTCAGGGAACTTTTACTCAGGGCAGAAGGTGAAGCAGGAGCTTGCATGTCACATGGCAAAAGCAGAAGCAAGAGGGATAGGGGGGCAGGTCATACACTTAACCAGATCTCACAAGTACTCACTATTGCAAGGACAGCACCAAGCCATGAGGCATGCACCCCAATGACCAAAGCACCTCCCACCAGGCCCCACCTCCAACATTGGGGATTACATTTCAACATGAGATTTGGTTGGGGACAAATTTCCAAACTATGTCAGATAGAAAATCAGTTCACTATTTATGGGTCAAAACTAGGATATTCCAGGAGTTTGGAGTTGCTCAGGAGCAATCATGGTTGGTGGAAATTTGGGGACTTGGACAGGGTCAAGCCATCTCTCCAAGAAGTCAAACACTGAGCCATTTCCTTCTAGAGGGGAATAGCAGTTTTACAGAAATATTCATATATATTCCTTTCCTTCTTCCTAACCAAAAGACAGTAAAAACAAAATAATTATGTTAATTATGATTGCACAATACAGAAACCAAACGAAAGGAGCTGGGATAATTGTATATCTGCAGTTGTCTCTCCCACCCATTCTCCTTGCGGGGTGGATGACTTCGAACATTCTGTGTTTTGTTCACATTTGTAAAATAGGACAGATACTTGATATACACATAAACAAGTCATTTTTCCTATTGGAAAAGTAAGCTACTGACTGGGGGCTGCCTTTGCCATGGAAGAGGATCAGGGTAGATGAAATCAATTTTGGACTAATCATCCCCTTCATCTGAAATGCACACATGCTGGTTCTTTCCCTTCAGTCTCCAGCAGAGTAGAATGCAAGCCCTGCCACAGCTTTTGCTCAAGGAGACCACCCCAATACCACAAGCTGTGTTAGGTTTGACTAACTGCCAAGTTTCCATGACAATATAGAGAATAAAAGAGCCAGCCTAAGGTTCCATCTGGGAGAAGATGTTTAATTCTTTATAATATAGAGCTGTTCTCACACTCTTAACTTCAACCTGTTAGTATCATGCTGACTTAACCAATATCTAAAATCTAAACAGGTATTTTTCTGGTAATATGCATACCCCTATATTTTTCCTGGGTGTAGAGGAGGAGACAATACCCATACTAAACAACCAGGTTGGTGGTCTATCCACTGGATTTGGGAGAGTGAAGTCCACAATTTGGAGCAGCAAGTGACATTTCTCTGAGCTATCATACTCAAAACTCACAGGCCAAACTCAAATTAATTTTAGGGTTTTTTTTAATAAATTCATATGTAACACAGCTTCAAGTACTCACTTTCAACCTTTTTGCTTCACTTACCTATGGGAGCAAAACAAACCACCCCTAAACCTAGCAGCTTCAAACAACAATTTATCATTTCTCGTAATTCTGTGGGTTGACTGGGATCAGCTAGGAGGTTCTTCTGCTCCACATGGTATCACCTGAGGTAACAGATTTGACTTCATTTAGTTGAGAGCTTGGCTGGGGCTCTGTCTCCAACAGGCTTTCCTGTCTTATCCATGATGACTTCATTTAGTCCTTTATCTCTTGCCTGGGTGTTTGACTCTTTGGCACCAACTTCCTCCCCCATCCCTACCCCTAATTCAAGTTCAAATCCACATTGCCACTGAGGTTATCATCCTAAAAAGCAAATACTTTCATATGTTAAACACCACCATTAGCTTCCTTGGCACTCCTGCTGCACCGCGTTTATACTCCCATCAAAATCCTCAATATACTGCATTATCATTTATCTATTTACATGTCTATAAAAGATTGTGTCTTATTCCTCTTTATATACATAAGGCTTAACACAGCACCCTACCAAAAAGTTTGTTCAGCACATATTTGAGGAATGAATGAATGAATATTAAACCTTACCTAAAATATACCATGAAGAAGTACCTCCTTTTTCTGTCACTTACTGTGAAAAGAAATATTCTTCATCCAACAACCAACAACAGCTTAAAGCTCTCAAATGTATAGTAATTAAAGGTATTTGTTCCTTTCTTTTCTTTAAAGGAACATCTATCTCTTAGATAATAAAAGCCACATATTAAACTTGGTAAATTTTCCTTGAATTAATGGAAAGGAAAAAGATCTCTAATTTAAGAGAATGTACCAGTATGGCTGAGATAGTACCCATATATCATTAAATCATCATGGAATTCATTCTCAATGAGCCCGGCCTTAGCCCCCAGGAAGCCTTTCCACCACCCCAGAGATGTCATCTCACATAACTCAGGCAGTATCTGAGACCCTAGACTGATGAGCCTGAAATGAATTATAAGTCAAGGTAGGAAACTCTGACAATTTAACGGCCAATGTGATTAGCACTCTAGTTTCTTGAGCAGCTACCATATGCATGCACTTGAGTAAGAACAATAGTCAGATGGAAAAAAAAAGTCATTTATAAGTCAACTTTTTGACACCGTAAATTCATTTTTCTACAGGCTCAACATTGTAAATAATGGTGAATTTTCTCCACCTGCAAATGTCCAATCTCCAAATGCCTATTTGGAAGGAAAGAGAAGGAGAACAATCCCTACATGTACACCTGCTAGGTGGTAACAGGCAGGGCAGAAACCACAGCCCAGTTCTGCAGCTCCATCCTGCCTCTGGACTGTGCACACACTGGCCCCTTTCCCTGGAATGTTCTTCCACCTGATGAACTCCAATTCAGGGGTAAATGCTGCTGCCTTGGGGCATCTGACTTCCAAAACAGGTTGGGATCCCTGTGATGAGCCCCAGAACACCCACTATGGTCCACTGTGGCCTGTGCCATAATTGTGATTAAAATGGCCCATCATTTAATTTTACATTGCTTGCCCATGCCCCTCCTCCGGGCTGTAAGCTCCCTGAGGGCAGAAACCAAGATCTGAGTGTGACCAAGATCTGCTGCATCCCCAGTGCCCAAAGGAGGCATTTAATAAATATGTATGGCTTGAATGAATGAGGAGAAAACCGAGGCTGAGCAAGGTTGTCAGTAAGTGGTAGAGCACTCCTGTAAGTCTGATCCTCACAGCCCAGATTCTTTCTCCCACACCACACTGCCTTCCTCTATGTAGGGATATCAGACACCATGCCCCAGATGTCACTGAGGGGCAGAAAGGGCTTTGCTGTCAGCTCTGGCAACAGTGGTTTGGGTCTATAGTAGTGACCCACAGGAGAACAGAAGAGGAGAAGGGCACCAGAAGCAAAAAGAGCTCTCCCAAGAGAGGGGATACTTTTCTGTCTTGTTTGTAAATCACAGTCCAGCTCAAGTTTTTAGAACTCAAGTACCAAAAAGCATTTCTGGGAGGTAAACCTGCAATTGAAAGGGGGGAAAAGTCACTCTTGGAGCCAACGCCTGGAACAAAAAGCGGAGAATCACATTCCAGACGTCTAGCTGCGGCTCAGCCACTTGCTCTCCAACCAAGGACTGTGCGCCTCTCACCACATCCTTCACCATCTGCAAAACTGGACTGTGGCTTTTTTCTCTGGGGCCTGCATCTTTGGGAATGGAAAGTGGTTTCCCATTAAAACATCAGTCACCCACCCACTATCAAATTCGTCATCTGCATTAAAAATCCACATCCCTATATCTGCCAGCTCACTCTCACCCTTCCCTGACCCCATGACCACTGCATTTACACAGGTGCAAAGAAGGGCCTCGACCTGCTGCCTTCAGAGTGGGGCTCGGTGAAGATGGAGGAGGGAAGATAAGGGAGGTCAAAGGGAATGAGAGGCCTGCCAGCAATGGCAGCATCTGCTCTTCCTCCGCACACCTCCGCGACAGAGCCTGACAGCAGCATGCCCGATTAAAGGGCTTTTCACGCTGCTGAGGGAAAGCAGACACCCCCTCCAGCTGTTGGGCAGCTGGAGCCACTTCTGTTGTTTTAGCCAGGAGAGGCCTGACCTTCGTCACCCCACCACCACCCCCTCCCCAAGGGAGGAATTTAGCGGTCACTTCACCCTACCCACCCGACTTCCCTCCTCCACTGTGTCCCCCACCCCCAGCAGCCACAGGAATGATGGGCCAGGGCCCAGGGGAGAAGGCTGTCTTACACCAGGTGCCACTGTGTGGGAGGGCAGGAGAGAGGAGGACCCGTGGGTTTGACAAAGCAGCTGAGACCCTGGATCTAAAGAGACCCTAACAAAAATGCAAAGAGGGCCGAGTTAACTTACATGCTCCCAAACCACTCAGATTCTGTCTGCAGCCCCAAACCCATGCTTCCTGTCAATCTTTTAGAAAGGCAGGTGAACATAAAGTGAGGGTTAGGGTCCAAGTCATCAAATTTCAAAAAAAATAAAAATAAAGCTTTATTCTAAATGAAAGAAGCCAGACTCAAAAAGTTACATACTATATAATTCCCTTATGTGACGTCCTAGAAAAGGCCAAACCAAAGTGACAGAAATTGGATTAATGATTACCAGGGACTGCAGATAAGGAGAGAAGCAGGAGAAAATGTTTTTGGGTGATGGAAATATTCCAGATCTTGATTATGGTAGTGGTTATACAACTATATACATTTGTTAAAATTCACAGAAGTATACACCTAAAAGGGGTCAGTTGTACCCCATGTAAATTACAACTCAGTAAACAAACAAGATAAAAACAACAAACACAAAATTTAAAAAAAAAAAAAATCCAAAGAATGTTTGCTTTGAAGGGCACATCAGACCCCCATAGGCACTCAGAGAAGTTTCTGGCGATTTCTCCGCCCACCCCCTTTAATACAAGCCACCATGCTAGATGCATTGAGAATTATGAAAATAACAAGAACACAGGCCCTGCCCCTACACGCTGATCTAGTTGCAAAGACTGACATCTGGACATATCTCCACTGGGGCTGCATTTTTGAAACCAGGAAGCAAAGCCTAAGTCACAAACAGATAGGATATGGGAAAATGGGATGCCAGAAAATCCAAGATGTGATATGGTCACAGCAAACTCATAGAAAGGAAAAGAGAGGAGAGGAAAGGCAGGGAGGAAGGAAAAAGAAGCATCCATTTGGCAAAGACTCACTGAGAACCTATTATGCTCCAGGGCTCCGCTGAGTGCTGGACAGAGCAGCTGAACCTGTGTTCTGTGGGGCTAGAAGGAGAGGTAAGTTCAGACTGAAAGGATCCAGGAGAATTTCTCAGGGAAGGGGCCATAAACTGGATCTTAAAAGATTTTCACAAGTAGGAAGGGATGTCGAAAGGACACTGTAAGAGAATCACAACAGGTACACCTAAGTAGACAAGCAAAGTAATTTCAAGACAGAGTTTAGAAATTACCATTCATAGAAGAAATCAGCCCCTAGGGCCAGGTTGGGGAGAGATCATAGAGGATCCTAAAAGTTCCCAGCTGTCTTTGGTGTTTCTTTTGTTTTTTAAAAAAAACCGAAAGCCAATGAAGGAAGTAAAACACAAAATCAGACCCGAGTTTTGGAAATCTTTGGCAAGGGCATGCAGACAACAGAGAAGACACTTAGGAGGTTACTATGCTTGAATAAGGCAGCAGTGGGATGGAAAAGAAGGGGCATATTTGGGCCAATGAAGTCGTTGGGTGTCCTGAGTAATAAGTGTGGCCACACTGTAGATGATGAGCTTAGCAAACCCATCAGCGGCCCCCAAGAACTATTGCCTAGTTACAGGCAAATGTGAGTTTCTGAGTCTAACACTAGGCATCCACATGCACACTGCCTCCCCTGAGAGGTGGTTATCCCAGGCTGAAAAGCAAATGCACCAGGTGGAATATGGACCAACTGGATAAAATAAGAGCACCAAGAACCAGATCCTATCACTGTCTTACGGAAGAGGGTTGCTGTCCATGGAGAAGATCAGTGGGCTTCGTAACTGCCCTACAGGACTTCCACGAGGCTAGGAAGGGCAGGGCAGGATGCCATAAGCATGCATCCTGGTGAGAAAGAAGGAGAAAGGAGGACAAGTTGAGATCAAAATACCTCTTTGCATGAGTGGCGTCCTACAACTTAAAAGCCCTTTAGGTTTTAGTCCTCCTTGGTCACCGACAGGACATCAAATCTTTTACTCAGAGGTGAAGGCATTTATTTTTATTTTCTGCTTGTGCACACATACCCCTCTCCTGTCACTAAATACTAAGGAAGCAGAGGCTGGAGAAAGTCACATGCCCGTTCCCTCTCCTTATCCCTCAAAGTCTGCCACCAGCACAAATAAAAACTCCTCTCGCTCCAAATCAAATAAACAGACAGCTCTCCAGGACCCAGGATCCAGATTTTTTTTAATCCTCTCAGCCCACTAGCATTGAGGGAAAAAAAATAGAGATTAAGCTGATGGTATTAACAAGGAGCCACAAAATGGTCTTATACTTGAGGTGCATCCAAGAGATCATGGATTATAAGGGAGGACTGAGACTTGCGGGGGTGCAAAGGCAAAGAGGACAAAGAAGGAGTTTCTTCATGCCCTTTTGGTTCGAAGCATACTGCCCTTCCTCCCAATGACACACACATCTGATAGGAAGGGTTTGTTAAATTAGTACCATCTCTCCACCTGGCAGGAGCAATTTATTCAGCCAAGGCTAGTAACTCCTTACAAAGCTATCCTGAACACTCCTATGAGCTCTGACCAGCAATATGCTCTAAGTTTTCATTGAGCATTACTAAGAACACAAATATCTAGCATGTCACTGAGCCTGCTGGCTTGTGGCAGCGAGCCCCGGATACTCCTGTGCCACCTGACCCTGGGCCACCATCCTCGGCTCATCATCACTGGTAGCATTTTGCACCCAGTGATATGTGAGATGTGTTTTACCACTGGGAGACTGAGGGAGAAGTTCGGTGGGGAGTGGGGAAGATGGCTGGGGTTGATCTCAATACAACTGGGTGCTGGGCAGCAACTGAACCCCTCTGGCTGGAAAAACCAGATCCCAAAACAGACAGAATTGTTTTCGCAAGAGACTTGTGGAGATTCTGGGCAAAGTGGGAGATGCAGAAGCTGAAAGTGCCATCCGAAAGATTCAAGTTCCCCTTGAGAGATTCTGGGTACTCACAAAGCTAAATGACAAAGAGAAACAGAAATTAGGCAGGTCCTTCTCCCCACCTCTGCATGAAGCCCATCCCTGCTCTGGCACCTGAATCGACAGCTGTGGCAGCAGTGGGAGATAGTCCCACTCACCTGGACCTGGCTCTCACCATGGCTGCAGCCAGCAATAAGCATCCTTTGGGCAAAGGGGAAATTATAACTTATTTGTGGAAGTATCCAAGGCACCACAAAGTGGGGACTAAGGGGACTTACTGTTTGAGCAGATGAGGGTCTTAGAGTCTTTGTAATTTAGGAGTAAATATGAATGTGGCACCATTGTGTAATCACAGACAGAAGAGACCTGGAAATACCAGTTATGAGAATAGAAGCTAAGGGGAGACTGGGTCCCTTTAGCAGACTGTGGGATTCCAACAGGCAGCCCCAAACTCAGAAAGAACTTGCAAAGGCCAGTGGGGGGATCCAGAGATTGATTTTCCATAAAGATGACACTGGAACTGGCTGTGAGACAAAATGCCTTAGTGATATGGTTTGGCTATTTCCCCACCAAAATCTCATCTTGAATTGTGGCTCCCATAATCCCCACATGTGGTAGGAGGGACCCAATGGGAAGTAATTGAATTACGGGGGTAGGTTTTTTCCCTAGCTTTTCTCATGATAGTGAATAAATCTCATGAGATCTGATGGTTTTATAAAAGGCAGTTCCCCTGCACACATTGTCTTGCCTGCTGCCATGTAAGATACGCCTTTGTTCTTCCTTTGCCTTCCACCATGATTATGAGGCCTCCCCAGCCCTACTGAACTGTGAGTCTATTAAACCTCTTTCCTTTGTAAATGACCCAGTCTTGGGTATGTCTTTATTAGCAGCGTGAGAACAGACTAACACCCTCAGAAACTCACAATGTGGCTGAAACGAAGCTAACCTGGCCCAGAGTCCGGTGGAGAGTTTGAAAGAGGTGGGAATTGGATAGTGCTTTAAATAAAAGGGCTGATCAGCTGAACCTGTTCATGAGCTGAGGCATGTATGCGTCCATCAGATGGACACAGGGACATGCGTGCACACACCGTCACACTCAGAAAAGCCCATAAGAAGTCATCGTTTGGAGGGCACAATCACGAGCTCTTGTTCAAGAGTCTAGGACCAAGAATGTGGAAGAAGAAAGCTGCCAGCTAAGTTACTTGCAAAAACAACAGCACTGGAAGTCTTTGTTTTCCTCCCCTCTGGATCTGCTCTGCACCACCAGACATAAGCCCTCCAATATCACAATATGTTCCCCAAAGGAGATGAATGGAGACCCTATCAGTGTCCTATAAGAGACCCTCATGCCACCAACAGAAGTCATGGACACTCCTTGTCCCTCCTTCAGTGGGCCAAATGGGCCAGGTGAGCCCCACCCAGTGTGCTTCCTGCTCCATCCCCAATACAGCAACAGCCCAACAGCATCTTAAGGTGTAAGAAGCCCAAAAGCCACCCTCCAGGCCTGAGCCACTGAACCTGCAAGACAGACTCTCCTCTTGTCTGGGTCTCCTTTCTCATCCTGCTGCAGAGCTGCTGTTAGCCCTCACGACGCCACTACATGGGATTCTTGGTGTTGCTGCTGTTCGTTTTCTAACCTTAGAAAACATTTATCCACTCACATATTGTGCTTTTACCACCTACTGTTCCCCTTAGCAATATAAAAGGGCCCAAAACAGCCTCACCATAGCCCACCCACGATAAAAGACTTCCACAAATTCTAAACATAGCAGGAGGAAGAAGCAGAGTATTATACTCTCCCAGCCCCTGGGGAGTATGTCATAGCTCTGTAATAACTAAATAGAGAACTGGTATATTTCAGTGTCATAGGATTATCATGAAGGAAAATGTCATTTAAGTGCCTGTTTAATTTGGATGAAATCCTATGGCATACACACAGGCTCATCTTCATTTCCACTTACACAGTGGAGAGATTTACACTGACAAGGGAGATAACAGAGGAAGAAATGCTTTATCCACAGCACTTGAGGAAATCCACTCCCTTACAGCACTAAGCCCTGGGAATGAAGCTGAGCAAGTGCAGACTAAAACAAACAGAAGAGGAAATCCCAGTCTTGCTATATCATCGAATTCTGTTGGGGCTGTGTGTGTTTAACTCGTGTGCTTCCTTTCATTGCTACTTCCACTGTCATTTGAGATCCTGCTATACTGATTGATGCCTGGCTTCAGATCACCAAACACACAAGCACATACATGCACACGTGTGAGCATGCGTGTGTGCACACCCCCAAATACACACACAAAATGCTTTCAAAGTCACAGGCAAAAGAAGAGAAGAAATAGCTTGGCCCATGTGGGACTGGCGCTGTCAGACCATCTCGAGCTGAAAATCCCCACTGCATCACTCGGACAAGGATTGATGACTACTGCCCGGGCCCCAGGCTTATGTCTGACTTCACACAACTGTGAGGCTGTTCTGAGCAGGAGAGAAATCATGTTGACCCAAACTGGGCCAAGGAAAAGTAAATAAAACCATGTCAAATTCTACAGGCAGGAACGGGAGATCAGTGGAAAACCAAAGCAAACCCACTCCTGAGGAAGAGAAAGAATGGTTCTTCCACGTACTAACCCTTTTAGTTCCAGGGCAGAGCGAAGATCTTTCTTTTAAGGATAAAAATCTGTATTTGACTACGAGGATCTTTTTCTGTTAGTCCAGACATTTAAAACCCTTAAGGTCAGATTTCCCTCAAACACGGGATTAGCCAAACTGATTGAGAGGACCCTTGCCTTTGCACTTAGCAGATCCCATCTGTTAAGCAGTCCTGTAGAAACAAGATAGCAAGGGGTGGGTGGATCTACTCCCAGAGAGCATGCAGGGCACACCAAGCAAAGCCTGCACACTCTTAAAGAACAGGAACTCCACAGGCTTTCTGATGCGAAGGATAGCACCCAAAAGACTCAGGACTAAAGACTTTTCACCCAGCCTTCAAAGCAGTTCTCAAGACTTTTTATTGGCCAGGGAAATGCTCACAATATAAAATTAACTAAAACTAAAGCAGAATATCAAACATATATATATAAATATATATAATATAATACTTATGTGTGTATAAATGTAAGTAATCTTTCTGCCACTCCAGAGAGAAAAAGAGAAAGACAGAAGATAGGAAATATACCAAAATGTTAATAGTAGCTGTCTCTGAATGGTAGGAATACACATGGGTTATAGATGGGTTTGCTTTTTTTCTTGGCGCTTTTCTTGGCACTTTTCCAAGTTTCCTACAATACACGTTTTAAAGGGATGAGAGTGAGGCACATACAGAATCCAAACAGACTGACCCTGACCTGCCTTTAGCCAAGTTGCACCCAAAGTTCTACCCCAAATTCTGCTGTCACCTCAAATGCATCCAACACTGGCCAGCAATGGCCCACACAAGGCCAGGGACTGAGCGAAGCTTGCCCAGACTTGCAGTGGGAGGGGAAGGGGAAAGGATGCCTTCTCGGCTTCTTGATCTCTGGAAGTCTGTTCCTCTGCATCACACCTACAGTTCTCAGAAGCTCAGCACAGAACAACTCAGTGTCCTTTCTCAACAGTATCATTAGCATTGCAGGCCCAGATGCCCTCTCGGGCAGCGTCTACCCAGGCAACAGCGTCCTTACCACATAGTCTCCCTCTTCAGCTCAGATGACATGGACAGGCAGTCTTCAGCCTTCCATATGATGCTGCTTTGAATCTCACCAGTTGGGATGAACTCTAATGTCCCAAGCCAAAATGGTGCTGAGATAGGGCCTGCTAGCCACACTCAGCAGCCTCTCTAGGGCACACATGTAACCTGTATGGGCCCTCAGACTAGAAGGTGACAAAGGGTGGCGATATGTCATCAACTGGGAGAATGGGGGAGAAATGAAAATCACAGGGCCAAAAATAAGACCTCACAAGACATGCACCTGTAGCTTCAGGTAGAAGAGGGATGTGGAGGGATATTGGCTCTCCCATCATTGCTGAAAGATGCCCTTAGAACAAAACTCTCCTGGCATTCATTTCCTTGGAAAACAATTCAAAACCTGAAGGTAGTTTCATACGCTAGCTCCACAACTTGCCACATTCATTCGTTCCATAAATATTTACTAACCCCCCTCTAAGGTCAGCCACTGTACTAGGCACAGGATCTGCAGGGAGGGGTACACTGCCATAGTTCCTGCCCCTCATGGTCTTGTGAACGCAATCCTTACTGTTCCTATTTCACATCCTTCTAGGGTCTTGGTACCCTTGAGCTACAGTCAGGTCCCAGGCACAGACTTCAGAGTGGGGATACACCAAAGCCCAACCACCCCTGTGTTGCCACCCACATGTAGCAAGCTCCTTGGAGGAGGTTCTTCTTGGTCTGGCTCACAACGCAGATGCCTCTCGAAAAGGCAATTCCATTCCTGACCTAATCCAGAAAAACATATCAACTCTAAAGAGACCCTAGCAAACTAGCTGTAGGAGGGGCTCGGGAGGCCGCAGGGCAACTTCAGAAGTTGTTCAAGCTAATCAGAGTACTTAGACTAGGTTAAGACACAGGGCTGACTGCCTCCTGAGCCGCCTTCGAAAAGACAGGGCTAAGGGTGACTTGTGCTAGAGTGTTTGGTCTTGTATAAGAAACTATTTCTTCTAGGGAAAGCAGAAAAAGACAATTTTGAATTTTTCCTTTTTACCTTGATAGAGTATATCTCCCCAACTTTTGGTGCATTTAAAATCATCTCTGAAGGGGACACTTAAAGTAGAGGTTGCTTTACTTTAAACAGATTCCCCATGCCAGATCTAAATCTATTTGGGGTCCCTGTCTCCACCAGAAAACTGCCTTAAAATTTTTATTTTAGTGCAGAAGTTCCAAGAAAGAAGACTACATTTATGTAAAACCTAGACTATAAAACACCCAATTGCACTGCTGAAATTTTACAGCATTCTAAGAGGGAATTAAAGAGGAAGAAGTCATAGTAGAATAGAAATCAGTTTCCAGGGGATTCTCATGTATTGCATGCCTTCTATGTGCCAGGTGCAGGGCTAAGAATTTTAAATAAATTATTTTCATTGATCCTGACAACCACCCAAGAGATAATCTTCTGCATCCCACTGTGCAGATGGAAAAACTGAGACTCAGAATAGTTGAGCAATTGATCAAGGCCATACAGTCAGAATTCAAACCCAGACCTATGGCTCCATTATATGACAGCCAACAAGGACCAAAGAACCGTGTGAAGGCCCAAAGGAGCTAAACCCCCAACCCAGCCTTGGACTACATAAAGGCTCAGCAACTTAAAAAATTAAGTCCAAAGTTGTGATGTTTTTGCATAATTTAGTAAAGAAGACGTAGATTTCTAAGATCCTACCACCACATTCTTACCTCCTCCCATCTATTCCCTTAAAAAGGAGAGGAGTAGGACTAAACAAAGATGCTGAGTCCTTCAAAGGCCATAACACCTGGACCTCAGCAGCAATTTTTCCGGGACCCAACACTTCTCCCCTGTGGCTCAACCCCACCCCATCCTTCCTGCCCCACCTGGCTAGATTGGAGATTGCTCTGTCTCTCTCCTGGGGAGCTGCTCTGTAACACAGCAGGACGAAAATATGAGGGACAAAATTCAGAATCAATGCCGTTCTATTTCTGACGTGGGGGAAGGGGCTGTCCTCATGTATGCCTCAGTAGGTGGAGATGGATGCCAGACTAACTCAATGTCAAAGCCCTGGGCCAATGACAATACCCCAGTCATCAATCAGGGGGTGTGATGCTTCTAACAGAAACGAGATGTGAGCCTTCAACGGGACACAGCAAAGAAGGGGGTGCTGCTTGGGAAGGTCCTCCGTACTGGGCAGAAAATGCAAGGCAGGTGGTAAAAGCATGGACTTTCAGTGAGACACACCTGGGATCCAGTCCTTGGTCCTTGGACCTTGATCAAGATACTTACCTCTATGAACCTCAGTTTCCTCATCTGTTAAGGCAGGGAAATATGGCAGTTACAGTATCAAAGATGTTCTGAGGATAAAAGAGTGGGTTGGCACACAAAAACCATTTGATAAATCTTAGATGTTACTACATTAATACTTCCATTATTGACTAAATCAGGTTTTCAAACTGCATTCCATGGTTTCAACATATTTTCACTGAAGTTGGCAAGGATTCTAGATACTGGTTTGCAAACAAAGTCAAAGTTTGTATATTTTGTGAAATAGCCAATTTTCTGGCCAGGCGTGGTGGCTCATGCCTGTAATTCCAGCACTATGGGAGGCTGAGGCAGGCAGATCACTTGAGGTCAGGAGTTCAAGACCAGCCTGGCCAACACAGTGACACCCTGTCTCTACTAAAAACACAAAAATAAGCCAGGCGTGGTGGTGCGCACCTGTAGTCCCAGCCACTCGGGAGGCTGAGACATGAGAATCGCTTGAACCTGGGAGGCAGAGGTTGCAGTGAGCCAAGATCACGCCACTGCACCACAGCCTGGGCAACAGAGCAGGACTCTGTCTAAAAAACAAAAACAAAAACAAAAAAAATGTCTTTTACATTTGTGTGAGCTCATTTCTTTCTAATTTTATATTACAGTGATTTTCAACACATAGCTTTGTAAAGAACCATGACAAAAAGAGGTGGAAGATATTTCAAGTTTTAAATTCAGAAACAGTGTATGTGTTACTAACTGTAGTGAGAAAAATGTCTTTCGTTTTTCAGAAACAGGCATAATGAATTTTTTAAAATAATGAACATTTTAAATGGGAGAATGATGTTATTACAAGTCTACAACTGTCATCCAGTTTCTGAAAATAAGTAAAATACTAGTACGCTAAACATCTACTTTTTATTTAGACCTTTCCCAGAAGGGTCACTGTGTTGAAGTAAAAGAGTAAGATAAAAACTACATTGTAAAGATGTATTTTGTAAGAAAATTTTACCCTTTTTCGCCTGCGCTTGCTATAGATAAAACTCAGAGAACCGATCAGTTTAAACTTTTGCTCTGCACCCCATAATGTATGTCACCCTATGTATACTCATCGTTAAAACTCTCTCAATGGTCTGGCTTCCGAGGACACAGTCTGATTTGATGTAAGAAGAGTTCCACGTCTTCCAGAAATTTTAAAACTGCTGCCCTAGGCTGGTGTAGTCTTGCACAGCTTATGTCAGAATTGCTCAGAATGTCTCATGGGCTTACAGAAGGTGACAGAAGAACTGCTGCCACCATCCCCAAAATACTTTCAGCCCTGCCAGAGCTGCCTTTGCTCTGCACCCCCAACCCGCCCCATCACAGCTCCTGTAAGTGGTCACCAGGGAAAAGCCACACTGCCCTGCCAGCGTCTCTCCATCTTCCGGCACAGGGGCTCCCAAAGCACAAGGGTCGGTCCCCAGGACCACAAAGCCGCCTTTGAATGAATAGAGCAGAGGCCGGCTGTGATATCAGAACAAAGACTGAATGTGCCTAATCCGGCCTTTGAGAGCGGGAGGAGAGGGCTGCACCTGTATGAACAATGCTGCATCTGAAGCCCAAAAGGCACTGAAAGGTTCCTCCAGCTCCCACTGCCCCCATTCCTCCTGGTGCCTTTGTGGCGGCTTTGTTCCTCACTTCCACCACTCCTTTCACTTAGCACACCCCCAGCCCCAGGGACAGGAGGAGGCATGTGGGGCTGAGGGCGGCGTGGTAGTAAAGTCCCAGAAGGCCCCGCGCAGCAGAGGAAGCTCGTCACCTGTAACTTAGCCGTACTCATGCATTCTACAGCAAAATGGCAAGTTTACCATAAAGCCACTGTTCCCCTCCTGAGCCCTTCAGGAAGCTGTTCCTATTCAGGGGCCGTGCCTGTGGCTTCACACATCTGCAGGCAAACCAAAGCACCCCGCTGGTGGACTCATGTTTTGCGAAACACGGAGGGTAGTGGTGAAGAAGGGTGTTTCCGTTCCCTTGAGCACGCCTTCACCATACAACCCACCGCGCACCTGGCGGAGGGTTGAGGAACAGCTCGGGTTCCGAGGAACAGGACGGCAAAGCCACTCCTTGGACTTCCAAAACAGCTGGAGGCTCCGTGGTTTGGGCCCTGGTGAGGTCGGTGCCCCGCTCCCTGCGCTACGCCTGCTCCACTTCTCATCCCATGCCTTGAGGTATAGCTTGGCTCAAGCTGCGTCACAGGAGGGAAAAGTGAAGAAAGCCCTCAGCCAATGACAAGAATCAGAAGTAGAAAGGCAGATTCCAGCCACAAATCTGTAGTCCTTTAACCAGACACTAAAGCGTGGCCATTTCTCCTTCCCCACCTTTCTCCATGTAAACCTTGACTGCTGCCACCGCCACATCCCCTGATTTTCAGGAGAAGTTTCTCTTATTTTTCATAATTGTGTTAAGACCTGGTACTGCCACAGTCTCCCTCAGCCATCCTTTCTAAACACATAATGGCTCTCTAGAAATCCTTTCTTAAATCTAACCTAAATCCTTTATGCTGCAGTCTAAGCTTACTTCCTCTTGATCAATCCAACAATTATTTCTTGAGTGCTCATTAGAGGTTTGACCCAGGACTCCCAAAGAACATGATCTGGCTCCTTCCTCCAAAAGCCAATGCTCTGGGTGAAGAGAAAAGACCAGCAAACAAGGAAGAGCTCTACACTACCCACCTGCCATGGAATTGTCTAGAGGACTGACAGTGAGTGGAGCTGAAGGTCTTGGAGAAGGAGGAGTTGGGGCAGCTGGGAAGACTGCACAGAGGGAGCGGGACTCAGGCTGCCCCTTGAAGGATAAATAACATTTGGCCTCATGGCTGAGACAAGGAAAGACATGTCAGGCAGGGGAGACCACCCCACCCTGAATAAAATGGCCATGCATGCGCAGGGGACAGAGAAAACGCCCATTTGGCTGCTGCCAGATGTCTGTGTGAAGGTGGGATGGCTCCCTCAAGACAGCCGGGCCTCAGTTCTGTGGCCCAGAAAGAACCCATGGAAGCTTGGGTAAGAAAGTCACTCCATAAAACTGATGTTTTCAGCTGCTTGGTCTGGCCACAGAGGGCAGAACAGAATGAAGAGAAAAGAGAATAAATGCAAAATGGACAGTTAAGAGGCACTGGCACAAATGCAAGCATGAGGTGTTGACAGCAGCCTGGGCTATGCTGTGGCAGTGGGGATGGAAAAGAAGAATCAATACAGGAGATGGTTTAGAGGAAGATTCTGGAAGCAGCTGTCGCCGTCTCTGGTTCCAGCCTACTTCAGTAAATGCAATGGAATTAGGTCACCCCCTGCATTCCCACCTCCAGGCCAAGAGCAGCATCAGGCACTGGGAGGCAAGTGTCCTTGCCTGGGGAGCTGGCTTCAGAAGCCACTAGCTGACCAGGCTCTCAAGGTCCTCCCTTGACAGAGCTTTTCTGAGGCCTAAGCCCTGAGGCCCAGGAACTCCCATTTCCTGACCTTTTCTCTTGCATACCCGGGGCCCTTCCTCAGACCTCCTAATGCCGAAACCCCAGACCAGCAACCTGGCTGCTGTCACTTACCCAGAAAAAGTGGCTGGAACTGACAGTGTTGTTCCTCTGCACCCAGTCAGCTGCTAAGGGGAAAAACAGGCCTGCCCCAAAGCCACAGTTTGGTTCAAACAATTTAAACATAATGTTGCACAAAAGAGGACTCAGTTTCCTCTCACCCTCATGCCAAGAGCACATCCATCTATCCTGAGCAATGTTTTTGGCACAATGCAAGTGCCTCTACGGACCTCTCAAGTGAAGTGACCCAGCAGCTCGTGGGCTGCTGGGACGGGCGGTGTGGTGGGACAGACAGCAAGGTCCCTCAGTAACTGGCCGGAGAGGTGCAGAGGTGGGAAGGGTGCTGTCAGGTGGGGGGAAGGGTTCTGTCAGGGTTACAGTCACCGGGAACGAGAAGAGTGAGAGCAGAGGTGGGAACAGAATCAGGAAAGATCCAGAAGCCAAGCAGCAGAAGCATGTGTGGATTCCACAGCCCATCTCTGAAGTGAATATGGGGGTGGGGGTGCTCCCCCAGCCACGTCTCTGCCTCCCTAGGGGAGGGTCACCAAAGATGTGGGGCCGAACTCTCAAGTCCTATACCAGACCCTACTTGCATCTCCAGAAAAGAGACTGATCCCAGCTTGGCCCGGACGCCAGGAAGAGGTTTCTGAGTAAGAAGGCTTCTCTTTTCCTTCGTCAGCCTGACGCCTCTGGGACTGCCTCCTTCCATGTCCGACCAAGAAACAAGCCCCACAATCTGGCCAAACTCCCAATTACCACTAAGAAGCAGTTCCACCTGTGTTTAATCCAGAGCCAAGAAGCTCTTTATTGAATTGTACTTTTCCCCAGGAGATCACATCCCTCCCTTCTTCTCTGGGGGCTTGGATTCCCAAAGAAGCCTCCAAGATTCAATACTTTGGCTTCCCTGAGCCCCAGGCTTCCCTCTCACACAGCTTCCAGGACGTGTCTCTAAAACACCCCGATGTCTTAGAAAACACTTGGTTTCTCAGGCATCTCTGTGGCCAACGTAGCACAGTAGTTAAGAGTATGGCCTTTAGAATCAGACAGACCAGGATTTCAAATCCCAGCTCTACCACTCACTTGTTGTGTGACCTTAAGCAAGTCACTTAACCTCTCTGTGCCTCAGCTTCTTCATCTGTAAAATAAGAATGCTCATTCCATGGATTGGTCATGAGGAATAGTGAGATGGTGCATATAAAGCTTGTAGCCTGGCACACTGTAAATCCTCCATAAATAGTAGCTATGTTTATTAGGACTATTCTACAGCCCTCAGACTGAAATTGTTTGGGAGAGGCAGATAGAGTAGGGAATGGAAGGGAAAGGCTTCAGCAAGAAGGAGGAAGGAAGCCTCCTTCCTCTTCCTTCCATAACGGGTGAGCATAGAGCCTCCAGGGATCTCTGATGTGGTAGACGCTGGACAGTCACTATAAAGACACGAGATGCCACCTCAAGAAGGTCTCTTCCTATGCAACTTGCAAGCTTGCCACCCCTGGGGAGGCTCCCAGCTCCTGGAAGAGACCTTCCTGAGAGATCAGGGCCCTCCAGAGAGTTTCACTCCAGTGTACAGAGACTTCCAGATGGCCATTCCTTCTCCAGAAAGGTATCTTTCCCTGTCCAATACCCCAGCATCAACACCACGTAACAGTTGGGGGCTTGACCCCAACTGTTAAATTTATGACAAATGTAGAAAATAAGAACACGCATAAGCAGAGGAAGCATTATATTTAATACATGCATGTTTTAACTCTTCAGGCTTTGAAGATATATAATATTAATAACTCTACTCAGATGGGGACATTAATTAGGCAAAATGAAGTTCAAAGAATTCTCCATTAATCTAGACTTTCCTCCCAAATTAATATGTGAAGCAGGCTCTTGTTTCACTTGCACTCTGAAATAAAGTCCTGGGAAGCAGAAAAGGGCCCCTCCAAAGACCACCTCTAAAGTAGTGCACATAGAAACCCCAAGGCATCCAGCCACACCACACCAAGGATCAGGAAGATCCAGAGCTGGAACCTCACTGGAGTTTGCAAATCCAGCTATAAAGCTGTCTGGGCTGGGCCGGACCCTCACCCCTGGCTGGCTCTGGCTCTAGCCTCAAACACACTGAGCCTGGATAAACAAACAGGGGATTACGCTGACCCAGACTACGAGGAGACTGCATTTTTGCCTCCTGAAAAAGTTGCAATTTGCCAAGAAAAACCATCTCTGATTCAGACAAGGAAAATCTCAAAATAAATCAGAGCTGCACATAGGCCCAGCACAGCCAAGGAAGCCTGCCTGCTTCCTGGAGAAGGAGGGCTGACTCAAGGTAAGCCCAACCTCCTGCTTCCCAGCCTGGCAAGCCAGTGACCAGCACCAGCCATCTGGGTGCCAGCCTGAAGCATTCAGATACACAGATCGTCCTCCAGGCCTGGCCTTGGGCAAGTCCCTTCTCCTTGCTGGGCCTCAGATCTGAAACTTCCTGGATTTCATTCAAGGCACCTTTTCTCTTTGGCAGGAATCGCACTGCATCAAGGCCAGCATCCCTCCTTTCCCTACTTGCCCAGTTCCCCACTGCCTTCTCTTCCCTGCACTGACCCCTTCACCCCTCTATTTATTCCCCTTCTAATTTCCTCAAGGGGTCCCTCTTAGCTTCACATTACAGAACACAAAGGAACTCGGATCCATTACCCTTGGAGGAGGTGACCTGAAAGTCCCTGTGGGATGCTCAGTCCTGCCAAGTACTTGGTTCAGAAGTGAGCAGTCAAGTACCAGCATCTGGCCCTGCTAGCCTCCCTTCAGAAAACCAGAGCAATGGCTAGAGAAGTGTCTCCACCCCCAAGCAATCCTGCCCCTCCTCAGAGGTTTCCCTCCTACCATCTTTTTGTTGTTGTGGTTGAGGTGGAACCTGACTCTGTCATCCAAGCTGGAGTGCAGTGGTGCAATCTTGGCTCACCACAACCTCTGCCTCTGGGGCTCAAGAAATCTTCCCACCTCAGCCTCCCAAGTAGCAGGGACCACAGGCACTCACCACCACACCCAGCTAATTTTTTGTATTAACCAGAGACAGGTTTTCACCACGTGCCCAGGCTGGTCTCAAACTCCTGAGCTCAAGCAATCCACCCACCTCGGCCCCTCAAAGTGCTGGGATTACAGGTGGGAGCCACCACGCCCGGCCTCTCCTACCATATTATTTAGCCCTACTCCCTATCCTCCATCCCCTCCCATTCTCAAGCAGTTGTAAAGCCTTTCCTGTCCAGCACTCGTAGGCCCCAGCACAGACACACAGCCAATGCTCAGAAGTTGATGACCTGCAAAACCAAACCTAAAGCCCGGACCTTTTGAGGCCTCCTTGCATGCTGGAACAACTGGAAGTCAGTCAGCACGACATGAAGCATGTTCCACATATGTTACCTCAATAAATCCTTAGCTCTAGTTTTTGCCCTTGGGCATGTTGTTTGGCTTATCTGTGCCTCAGTTCCCATATCTGTAAAATGGCATGATAATGGAACCACCACATGAGGACATTCTAAGCAAAGTGAAGTGCAAGTGAAGACACATGAAGAATTTAGAATTGGGCCTGGCACAGGTTGAGTACTCAGTTAATGTGAATCATTGTCGTCATCATCATCATCACCACGTTCAGGTCTTCACAGCAACCTATAAGCAATCCTGGGCAAATTAACTGAGGTTCAGAGAGGTCAAGTGACTTCCTCAAGGTCACCATGTAAAGAAGTGCTAGAACACGGCTTTCAAGGAAGTCTGCTGACTCCAACGTACTTTCCACCATTCCACACCCAATTATGGCTCTTTGGAGCCTATGTGCCATTTGGCTACAACAGGGAGCCAGGCAAGCTTCATCCCTGATGGGGCCCCAGTGAGGAGCAGAGAGTGAGAGGAACATGGTTTCTCAGCAATTTGACAGGATTGGTCAGAGGAGCTGGCCACAGGACAGAAAGTGGGGTTCTGCTGCCACTGAACAAAAGACCACTTGATCCTCTGCAGAGCCCCAAGGACCTGAGGCCACAAGAGAGAAGCGCTTTAGCAGGAGAAGGAATACAAACCTCTCCCGCATCTGCAGCCTGGCCCCTTAAGCCCTAATTTTTCCACGTTCCCATCCCCAGCTCTGAAAGTTTACAGGACTGGTTGGCTGTCCTGCCCCATGGCCTAACCCAAAGCTTGAAGCAGAGAGGATGGCTTACTCCTCCCTGGTCCCTTGGTACCAAATTAAATGCAAAAATCCAATCTAGCTGGCGGCAGCTGATTGATTGGCCCTGGTATTGAGCCTTCTCCTTGCAAAATTTGCCAAAATCGGAACACAATTCAGAGATCTGAATGGCTTAACTTCATCACTGCCCTCAGAATCTCCAATCAGGAAAATCCTGCTTCTTGTTCTTCAAACAAAGTCATCGTCCAGGAGAGAACATAATTTGTGTCTGTTCCCTGGACATGCAACTCCCAGACTTTGTCAGGATTTTGGTAATACCAAGTCAGGAGCCAGTTCAGGAGACTGGAAAAAAAAAAATAAAGGCTTCTGATACTAACCAGCTCCTTGGGCCTCGGTGACAGAGAGTTCCTGGGGGGAGCTGAGTAAGTCTCTGGGGGGGTCAGGAAGAGCTAAGACTCCTCTCCAGGGTGTGCGCAGCCTTTTCCAAATGTGTCTGTCTGTCATAGTGGTCTGAGGTATAAGCAGGAAACAGGGTTTGATTTCCTGCTCTGCTCATTCTGATAAGAAAATTGGAAAAAGAACAACCTCTAACCTACAATGAACTTTGTGGACGGAGACTACCTGGTCTACAGTGAACCCCTCCAGGTTCCAGAGAGCCAGCAGCCCTGATTCACGTCTCTCTGTTCACTTCCTCCAGTGTTCAGTCTTTCAGCCAACAAATATTTGAACCTACTATGTGCCCAGCGCTGTTCTTAGTGCCAGAGACAGAGACACAGGGAGTAAGACACACAAGTCCCGGCCCCATGGGCTTTACATTTAAGGGGGTCAGGACAAGCACACACATAAATGGACAAAACAATGTCAGGTGGTAATCTGTGCTCTGAAGAAAATAAAATGGGGTGACAGCACAGCAAGGGACTGGATCCTATGGTTGCAAAGAGACTCTAGGGGAGGAGGTGATATTTGAGCACACACTTGAATGTCAACCTTGGGTGCTGCCCATAAAAAATCTAGGGACAATCATGGTTCCTCCCCTCAAGAGCCCCCCAGTCTACTAAAGGAGAAAAGATGGACACACATGTAAGAGTCACATCCTACCTCCCCTAGCTCTCCTACCTCCCCTCCTCCCCTGCCTCTACCGCCTCCCCCTCCTTCCCTACCTCGCCTCCTCCTCTAGCTCCCCTCCTCCCCCAGGTCCCCTACCTCCCCTACCTCTCCTAGCTCCCCTCCTCCCCCTCCCCTACCTCCCCTTCCCCTACCTCCCCTCTTCCCCTGCCTTCCCTACCTCCCCTGTCTCCTCCTCCTCTACCTCCCCTAGCTCCCCTCTTCCCCTGCCTCCCCTACCTCCCCTACCTCTCCTCCTCTACCTCCCCTCTTCCCCTGCCTCCCCCACCTCCCCTACCTCTCCTCCTCCCCTACCTTCCCTCCTCCCCTGCCTCCCCCAGCTCCCCTACCTGCCTTACCTCTCTTCGCTCCCCTAGCTTTCCTCCTCCCCTACCTCTCTGCCTCCCCTTCCTCCCCTAGCTCTCCTACCTCCCCTGCCTCCCTAACCTCTCCCAGCTCCCCTAGCTCTCCTCCTCCCCTACCTCCCCTAGCTCCCTTACCTCCCCTCTCCCTTACCTTCCCTAGCTCCCCTACCTCCCCTACCTTCCTAGCTCCTCTACCTCCCCTGTACAAGGCAGGCAGGACAATGTCGGGGAGGGGAGAGGGGCAGAGGTCATATCATGTAGGATTCGACCCAGGCCATGGTGAGGAGTCTGAATTTCATTTCCAGGTGCCATGAGAGGACACTGGAGGGCTTCCCATTAGGGAACGTGGGATTCGATATCCACTTCATAAAGAGGTTCACCCCAGCTGCTGTGTGAAGAAGGATCACAAAAGGAATGGGAAGTGTAGACCAGTGATTTCCAGGGCTGAGTAGATTGTAAATGTTCTCACCACAAAAAATGACAAGTATGTGAGGTCATGCGTATGTTCATTAGCTGGAGAGACAGCGTGCAGACAGTGTGCATGCAGCCAGTGCATTTGGGAGGTGAGCTCAACAGGGTCTGCCGATGGACCAGATGCAGGGGCTGAGGGAAGGAAGGACCAAGAGTGATCTCTAGGCTGGGGCCTGAGTGCATGGGTGAGAGGCAGTTGCCATTCTCTGAGAAAGGAAGTCTGTGGGAGGACTCAGTTTGTGAGGGAAGAGCAAGCAGAGGCATATTAAATTCTGGAGGCTTCTTGGATATCTGTAGCAGATGCTGTTGACACCCCACCGAGATCCCCTTTTTCTGGTTGGAGCAGTTCAGTTGCTGAAAGGACCGTGAATCTTCTCTCTATAGAACTGCCTTGCTGAAGGCAGCCCGACCAGGGGACCCCGGGGAGGTTACACTGCCAACTGCCCACCCCACCAGTGGCTCAGGCCAAGGCAGGACACTGCCAGGCACCACATCTTTACTTAGCCTCTTCTCCTGCCCTATTCTGCCTCCCTCCTGCATGGGATTGATTGAGGGCATGCTCTCAGGAGAAAGGGCAGGATAAGTATGCCCCTGCCTTGGGTACCGTCTGCAGCTAGAAAACCAAACTGAGACCACAGCTAAATGAAGACGTCAAATCGACAGCAGGTCATAGGAGTCTAAAGTAAGGGCTAGAGATACGGTGAGTCACCAGGGTATGGATCTAAAGCCAAGGGACTCAATGAAATTATCTGGGGAAAGAGCACAGCTGGCATCAGAGGATCCAGGACGAAGGCATGGGGTTGTCCCGCACTGGGAGAGAACGGAGCAGGACGAGGCAGGAGAGGAGATTGAGAAGGAAAACCCAGCGAGATAAAGGGAACCTAACAGGTCTCTCTCTCCTTCTGGCCCCTGCTGTTACCCTTTGTGCTCCCACCACCCCAACTCCTACGTGTGCCTGGGTTTCAGAATCAATGAGAGGGAACCCACATTTACGTAGAAATAATTAAATAATTTAAATAATTTTGCTGCTTTTACTCAAACATGTATTCAGTCTTGTGAGCCAGGGAGGGAGCTGGTGTGGAGGGTATACAGTAACGAAGGCTGAGACCCTGCCCTAGGAGCGCCCCTGGGAGAAGAGAAGTCAACAGGTGATAAGAGTCGATGTGACAACTGATGGGATGCACAAAGTCACAGGTTAACTTCTGTTGGTTTTCAGTTATCTCATCTGTTCATCCTTCCCCTCCTTTTTCCTACACACACACCACATACACACCATACACACCCAACATAAGGGCTCTATCTCCATAAGCTGATATAATGTCGAGGCACTTCTCAAAGTTTGGGTGCATATGATCACTTAGACATCTTGGCAGCATACAGGTTATCATTCACTAGTCTGGAGGGGGCCCAGGATGCTGCATGTCTAGGAAGGATGCTGGAGGCTGCATTTCTATGTAATGCCAACAATGCTGGGCAGTGGCCCACACTTTGAGCACCCAGGGCAAAGAGGACACATTACACTAGACAGCAATAGTCAAGGTCAACCTGATCCACGACTTTCCCCAGGAAAGCCAGTTCTTGTAGCAGAAAGAGTTCAGCTAGCCGTTGGCCACACTCCAACACATCAAGCAGCAGCATGTACTGTGCCCAAGCATTTAATAATGCACAAGACCTTTACGCCTGAAGCATGATGAAGAGAGACAAAAAAAGCAGATAACAACATCACCACTGTTTATTGGGCTCGCTGACTTTATGCCAGGCACCGTGCTAAGAACATTAAGTGCATTTTTCAGTCTATCCTCCCAGCCTGCAGTATTTGCACTTTTATTTTACCAATGAGAAAGCTCCAGAGGTTACATTACCAGCCCAGGAGGGCACAGCCAAAACCCAGGCAGTCCTACTTTGAAGCCCAAGCTCTGTATCATGACCACTGAGCTGCCTCTTCAGTGAGCTAATGGAGTCTGAAGCCCACTCACTCTGACCTGGGGCACTGCCTGATTCTCAACAGATGGCTGGATCCCGGAGAAGGAGGAGGTTGGGCAGGCAGGAGCAGTGCACCCAGGTGAGGCACCCCAAAATCACAGCCAGCCAAATTCATCCAGAGCACTTCAGGGGTCCAGGGATGGAAAGAGGGCTCCTTCCCTCGGGTACCTTTCTCCAACTTGATTCCTAACCTGCTATTTCTGGTTCCCATTGCAAAGCACCAGTTACTTCCAGACCCTCTGAGCCATTTTATAGAAGGAAAGAAACACATAAGAAGCATTGGTTTGTTCTCCAGCTGAACGATGCAGTGAGACCACCCAAGTTAGGGCCCAGCCCAAGCCTTGGGAATTCTCTTATGTTAAAAATGGAAGACTAATAAGATTCTCCTAGGGTTTATGTCAGCCCTCACCCTCCCCAGAATACAAAGCCCTGCACAGACCAGGGATTTCTTTCACCCCTCTTGCAGACTAGTCCACTCACCTGTGAGGCCCCAGGACCCACAGCCGAGGGACTTAGCATGTGACACATCAGGAATGTGCGACAACTGTCTGTTGAATGAATTGATGTCCCCTTCTGCCCTACTGAAAAACTTGACCCAGAATAGGGAAGAACTCAACACTCAATTTCATAGTGAGTCAGTGGAAATGAAAACCAGTGCAGTCTGTGAGCCTCATGTCCCAACAGCCTCCCCTGAGAAGGTCCAGCCTACTGCTTGAGACACGAGGGGTTGGTCAGGCCTTCCCCAGGCACTCTCTCTCTCCATCAGCCTGCAAGATCTTGCCCATGATGTAATGACCAAGGCGGAAGTCTGCGGCGCTGGGGGCTATGGAGTCAAGCTAACTCCCGCCATGGCCTCCCTGGGCTGTGAGTCATAGCCAAGGTGATGCTCAGAAGGCATCTGGCCAGCCCTGCAGCGGGAAGTCTGTGTGAGAGAAGGCTCACAGCCCAAGTGCTCTGAAAAGCTCTCAGGACACCCAGGAGGACTATGGGCTTTGGGCGACCAACTAGGGGTCCTCACCCCCAAGGAATGGAGTGAGGGACCAGGGAGATTTTGCACCCTAAGAAATGCAGGACTAAGGAGCACAGAGCAGAGTTCCCCATCTAATGGTGACTGTGAACTAGCTTAAACAGTGAGAAGAATTTCACCTCCAGCCACCAGGCCTCTCACTGTGCTGTGCCCTCTGCCTAGAACGCCTCCCTCCGTCTTCACTGGGCAAGTCCTCTTCCTCCAGACCATACCTCAGGCATGGAACCCTCAAGCCAGCCCTCTCTGACCTTCCAGACAAAGCCCCAGGCAAAGCAGATCTCCTTTGTAGCTCTCATCCCAGGTGAAGTCTTATTTTATTTGCATGATCCTTTTATTGCCTCCCCCCACTAGACTGTAAACTCCATGATGGCAGCAACTGTTTTTGCGGTTGTCATTGTATCCTCACCTGGCGCTGTGTCTGGCACAGAACAGAAGCTTAAAATAAGTGTGCTGAAGGAATGTTTGCATTGGGGTGGGAGGACAGAGCCATGACAACTCGGGAGGACACAGCCATCTGAATATGACAGGAAGCTGTTGAGATGTATGAGCACATAAAATATGATTCTAAGTCCTAGTTCTGGCAATAGCCCCTAAATAATAATATGAGGGCTGTCTGCTGCCAGAGAGAGCCCCACATCTCATCTGCACTGCCTAAGTTACATATCCATAAAACCTACAGAGGTAAGTAGCAGTAACACAGCCAGCACTGGCACTAATCATATCTAGGATCAACATTTTGGGGTTCGCTCATTCTTATAAGGTCAGCCATAGCAAAGACCTAGAGATCAGAGGAGTTTTCTACTGCCAAATAGAAGGGGCTCTAGGCTTTTGGGCTTCACTGGCTTTTGTCCCCAGTGCAGGGGCACATGCTGTCCTTCTGTCTGCAGATCCTGTTCCCGATAGGGGCTCTGGGCCTCGCTCTGAAGACATCTCTTAAACTAAATCCAGTCCATAGCAACAGCCTAGGCAACTGCCAAGGAGAGAGAGCACGCATCCATGCCTCCCGGGAGACTAATGGATGATGGCAGGCACCCACCTCCATGTTAAGACGCAATGTATGTGCCTTTTATCCCTACTCCAGGGGAGAAAAAGGGGTGGGGGGTATTTGTGTTCATAGGATGATTTAGTCCAGATGGTTGCATTAATTTCATATTGGATAATCCTTACCCAGTGTAAGTTATCCAAAATTATGTTGAATAATTGTATAGTTAAAATACGTTTTTTGAAAAGTCTACCTCTGGAAGGTTTCCACTGATTTCATCACAGCCAGGAGAGTGAATGAGGCAGGATTCCCTGTAGATCTTAGGCCCACCCAAATCCCATTGCAGCTTTGATGACTATGAGTTGAGAGCATGAGCTCTGAGTCCCACTGGGCCAAGCTTGAGGCCCAGCTTCACATTCACAAGGCTAGCAATTATGGGTTTTGTCAAGTTTAATACCCCCGTTTCTTCTGCAGGTCCATAACTTGTAAAATCATCACGGATGTGTTACGATATTACATGTGCCTGCTATGTTCTAGGTCTTGGTAAATCCTAGTAGTGATAATTGAAGGAGTTAAAATTATAACAATTATTTTTTAAGTACAGAAGTGAAAAGGTTCAGGGTATATGTGGGAAACACAGTAACTTCTCCCTTGGCTGCAACACAGGCTGAACAAGACACAGGGCTGGAGAGGTAGAGTCTAAATTGAGGGAAAGGGGCTGTGAGAGCAGCCCAGGGCTTTATTTTTCATCTCCCTGGGGAATACCTGAGTTTCTGAGCATGCTCTCTGTCCCAGAATATGAGAGGGTTGCTTGGTGCAGCTCTTTTATGGGCTTGACCTGGCTATCTAAGGCAGCAACAGGAATTCCCAATGTGAAACACCAGCCGCATGGGAAAGAAGACTCTACCCTCTTCTGCAAAAAGTAACCCTAAGTCAGAACTTCTCAACAAACCCACCGCAAGTATATGCATTCTCAGAGACAGCAGCAAAGAAAACACACAGCTAAAACTCCGGAGAAGAAGGAATCAAAACAAACAACAACAACAACAACAAAAAACACGATCACCACTCCTCCATTATCCACATAAATAGAAAGAGGCTATTTTCTTCTGCCTGCACCATTTGCCTGAGTTGTATGTGATCTTATGAGAGCTACCTGAAGCACTTCAGGACACTACAAGTCAGAAGGGACAGAGAAGCTTTGTTCTTGGCTCAATATTCTGTGGCAGCTGGGCAGCTATGAAAAGTGTTACCTCTCAGAATAATAACAATAATAATAATGGCAAGTTTTTTGCCAGGTTCTAGGTGTCTCACATGTTAATTCATTTAAACCTTAAAACAGTCATGTGAAATAAGTACCTTCTACAGATTTCAAAGATGAAGAAACCAAGGCACACAGAAGTTCTGTTACTTGGCCATGGTCACCAGCTGATAAGTGATGGAGCCAGGAATTGATTCCAGCCAATTTGACCCTTGGGTTCATGGTCAAAATAGAAAGGATCAGTCAAGCATGGTGGCTCACACCTGTAATCCCAGCACTTATGGAGGCCAAGGTGGGCGGATTGCTTGAATCCAGGAGTTCAAGACCAGCCTGGCAACACGGTGAAACCCTGTCTCTACAAAAAAATAGAAAAATTAGCTAAGCATGGTGGTGTACACCTATAGTCCCAGCAGCTCAGGAGGCAGAGGCAGGAGGATCACCTGAGCCCAGGAGGTCAAGGGTACAGTGAGCCGTGATTGCACCACTGTACTCCAGCCTGGGCAACAGAGTGAGACCCTGTCTCAAAAAATATATATATATATATAGGATAAGTTCTGGGGACCTATTGTATAGCATGGCGACTCTAGTTCATTATAATGTCTTCTATACTTGAAAGTTACTAAGAGAGTAGATCCTAAGTATTCTCACCACAAAAAGATGATAGCATGTGAGATGACAGATACGTTAATTAGCTTGATTTAGGCATTTCACGATGTGTACATAGATCACTGAATATATACATTTTTGTTAATTAGACCTTAATAAGGCCAGGGATGGAGAACTGGGGACCACATTACTAGAGGCAGGAAGGGAGGTGAAGCACGTTGTATTTTTTTTTAAAGAGGACACTGTGTGTTGCCTCCCATTCTGCCTGCTGCTGTGTTCATTCAGCATCCAACGTTCATTAATGGTGGGTCCACTATGTGACTAGAAACTGTCTTTGGAATCATCCCTAAAGGCCCTTTGGAAAGACAGCAAAGATCACTGGCCTGCTGCAAGCCCCTCAACAGATTTTGTTCATATAGAAACGTGAAAAACAATGTTTGTCATTTTTGAAAAGGTGAAGAAAGAGAAAAAGAACAGCATGACTATTTTCAAAACCAGTTTTAAATGAACAACCGATGTGTTATTATCCAAAGTGTAACCCGCTGAAGACCGCCAGCACACACACTCTTGTGTTCTCAAGGTATTTACACAACACTCAGTAACAAAGCTTCTCCCAGGCCCTCACATTGTATGTTTATTTAAATGTTTTCTAAATGTGTCATTCATTGATTAAGAAGCTGTAGCTCTACGTGTTTTGTTTTTAATGCAAGCTACACATATCTGTTCATGTGAAATTCTAGAAGCAAGTAAAGTTCACCACAACGGCCCATGTGCACTATAGGTAAACACGGGGCAGGGCTCAGGCACACGTGCTCTGTGAGCATTGCCAGCGAGGTGTTTGGGCCAACTGTCTAAGAACCCATGAATGTTCCACTTTGAAATAAAATTATCTCACTACCCTTCCTTCAAAGTTCCGGCCCTGTTTAACTGAAGAACATTCTGCTATTGCAAAGTGAACTACTACCATTTGCAGTGTAAATCACAACTTTCTCACACTTTGTGAAAATACAACAAAAACAAGATGGAATTAGGTACATTCGAGCTGATCAAATATCATTATCTGTCCTAAAATTGAGGCTCCTTCTGAATTTGTATAGAAAAAGAGTTGTCCTGCTGTTTAAAAGTATGAAAACCACCACCGTATTATAATGCATGGTCGGTATGAGAAGTGAGAATTCATTCACTCAACATGCTTCCAGCATGTTCTAAATCTCAGGCACTGTTCTAGGCACTGGGCTTCTGGCTCTCATGAAGTTTTCATTCCAGCAGGAGGACAGAACCAATTGACAAGTACGTGATAATCTAGCAGGTGGTGATGTGCCCTGCTGAGAAAAATAAGGCAAGACAAAGGGAATGTAAAGGGTGTAAGGAGGGTGGAGATAGCAGTTCTTACCCATAGGCTGGCCAGCAAAGAGTCTCTGAGAAGGTGACATTTGGCCAAAAGCTGAAGAAGTAAACAAGCGAGCCATGAGCCATGCGGTTTTCTAGGGAGAGAACATTCCACACAGAGGGAACAGCAAAGGCCCTAAGGAGGAAATGTACCCAAGTGCTCAGGGAACAGCAAAGAGGTGGAGCAACTGGGGCAAAGAGGGCAGCTTCAGGAGGGCAGATCAGAGAGGCAGCCAAGGAGCAAATTACATGGGGCCTGGAAGCCACTGTACAATGGGCAGCAGAGGAGTGAGTGATCTGATCTACGTTTGAGAAAGCTCACTCTGCTGCCATGCTGCTCATAAAGGGTAGGGCCCAAAAGCTGAAGAGAGGAGACCAGTGTGGCAGCTACTGCAGTAATCCTGACGAGAGAGCCTAACGGCTTGGACCAGGCTATAGCAGCAGAAGTGGCAAGAAGCGGGTAGATTCTGGATACATTTTTAGAGTAGAATCACTTGGATGTGCTGATGGATATGATTTGGGATGTGACAGAAAAAGGAGGGTCAACGATGACTTTGAAGGTTTCGTTGCACCTCTAAAGATAGAGTTGTCATTTATTGAGTTGGGGAATGGGTAAATGGGTTTGGTAGGGTTGGTGGGGAAAATCTGGGGTTTTTGGTTTCATGTTGGTTTCAGATGCCTATTAGATGTCCACATAGAGATGTTGAGCAAGAAGGCAGATATGTTGGTACGGCTATATCCAGACTAGAGACATAGATTTGAGATATGTCTGCATAGAGATGCTATTTAAACCATAAAATTACACAAGATCAGCAAAGGAATGAGAATAGAGAGTGTTCCTAGGGCTGAGCCCTGAGGAACTATACCATTTACAGGTGAGAGAGATGAGGGGGAGCCAGCAGATGAGACTAACTGGGAGCATCTAGGCAAGTAGGAAGATAACTGGGCAATGTCCCAGAAACTGAGGAAAGTGTCCCATGACGGAGGTGATTAGCTGTGTCAAGAGCTACAGTACAGTACAATGAGGTCTGAACATTGCCTGTATCTGAACATTAGCCAGCTTGGAGGTCATTGGTGATACTGACAAGTTGTTTCAGGGATGTAGTGGAGACTCATGCCTGACAGGTGTTAAGTTCAAGAGAAGACAGAAGCGAGGGATCAGGGAAAGCATGTATAGACCATTACAAAGAGTTTTGCTGCCAAGGACAGCAGAGAAATGGGATGCTAACAAAAAGGTGACAAGGTAGAAATTATAATAGGTTTGACAATAAGGAAATGATCTAGTGGGAAGTGGTGGATAGTGACACAGAAGACAGGAGACAGTGGCTACAGTAATGTCCTTGAGTAAGTACGAGATATGACCTAGCACCAAAGTGGAGGGGTTTGCCCCGTACAGATGCAACAGCAGTTCATCCACAGTAACAGGAGGTTTGGGCACAGACATAGGTAGGTTCAGAGATACAGTAATGGTAACCTGAAGAAACTATCTTCCATTGCTTGAATTTTCTCAGTGAAAGAGGAAGCAAGGCTGAGATTGAAGAAGGAAGACCCATGTGTTGGAAATTTGAGGACAGAATGTGTAAACTGGCCGGGCACAGTGGCTCACACCTGCAATCCCAGCACTTTGGGAGGCCAAGGTGGGTGGATCACCTGAGATCAGGAATTTGAGACCAGCCTGGCCAACATAGTAAAAACCCATCTTTACTAAAAATACAAAAAATTAGCCAGGCATGGTGGTAGACTCCTGTAATCCCAGCTACTTGGGAGGCTTAGGCAGGAGAGTCACTTGAACTCAGGAGGCGGAGGTTGCAGCGAGCCAAGATCACGCAGTTGCATCCAGCCTGGGTGACAGAATGAATGAATGAATTAATTAATTAATTAAATTAGAAAACAGAATACGTAAACTAGTCTTCCAGCACACCAGAAGCATGAATGGACTAGAGAAGGAGAACAGAACTGTCAGGCAGTACTTGGGATAAGAACAAATTTCTAGTGAGAACAGTCAGAATGGTCTCATTAATAAGCATTACAGTTGGAAACTGGGTAAGACTTAGAGAGGGACAGACACTTCCGGTCACTGGGCATCTTCTCGTATGATAATGGCTATTTCACCAGACCTAGGCAGCTTTGGGTTTGTATTTTTCCTTCCTGCTGGTGTTTCCCACTTTTGATCATGTGGGTGTTAAGGAGCATTTTGAATGTATCACTGAATAGAAGAGGCAAGTAACAAGCAAGTCTGACTACTCTGAAGATGCCTTTTAGTTTTTTTCAGGGGTCTGCAAACTACTGTGGTGAAAGCAGTGCACAAATCTGGCCCAGTTCCCCATTTTTGTAAATATAAGGCTTTATTTACTTTATAACTTAGCTATGCCCATTCTTTTACATATTATCTGTAGCTGCTTTTGCACTATAGTGGCAGAGTTTAGTATTTGCAACAGAGACCCTATAGCCCACAAAGCCTAAAATATTTACCATCTGGTCCTTTACAGAAAAAGTTTACAGATCCCTAATTTACAGCAGTGGTTCTCAAACTTTAGGAGCATCAGAATCACACTGAGGGCTTGTTAATGACAGACTGCTGAGCCCCACGCCTAGACTTTCTGATTCAAGAGGTCTTTGCTAGGGCCCAAATTTGCACATCTTCAAAATTCCTTTGTGATACTGTTGCTGCTGGTCTAGCGGCCATACTTTGAGAACCACTGGTTTAGGAAAGCCCATTATACCCACATGATCAGGATCTTATTCATGACTCTGTAGTGAACTTGAGCTTTTCCACTCTAACTCTAGGTTCCAATGTATAAACAGACAGAAGACATACACTCTAAAAAGCTTCTCTGAACAGGCAAGGAATGAGCCAAGGAGATAAGGGAACACAAAGCTCATGTCATTCCTAGGACTCTTAAAACCCTAGCCAGGGTTTTTCTCAGGGCTGCTGTATTGAACGAGCTTGTTAGCAGCCATGAAAAGAAACTTATTTCCTCTTGCTTCGGAAGAGCATCAGAAGTCCCACACTCAAAAGCAAAATCGGATCAACAAATACTTCCACCATTGTGCCAAGGCTATTTCATTTAAATCAGTTATCCCCACCAACCTCAGGGACTTCTCCTGACACTCATGTATTCCAAATAGGTTGGTCAGATTTAGCAAATCAAAATGCACAATGACTAGTTACTCTGAATTTCAGAAAAGCAAGGAACATATTGTTTAGTATAAGTATATCCCATGTACTCTTTGGAACACACACACACACGCCAATTCATTGTTTATCTGAAATTCAAATTTAACTAGGTGCCCTGTATTTTATCTGGCAGCCCTAATGCTAAGGTTCCCCGAAACATCCAATCATATTTTGCTTATTTTGTCTTCCTAGGAAGCTGGTAAGGAGTACACAATTCACATTTATAAGAGTACATAGAACACTGGATATCGGTGGAAAATGTACCATGTTCCCACCCACAGGAGAGGACATACAGTCTAGCAGAGCGGACAGAGATAGAGGAAAGATTTTGTTACCCAGCAAGACAACCCTACAGATAGAACCACAAAATCATGGTGCCAAAGACTCTGAAGCCATGCAGAGCTGTTTGCCCCACACTCACTGGCCTTAAGCTATCATCTGGGTTTTTTCTACCCTTCTTCAATGTCATCTGTATCTCCACATGCCAGCCATTAGCCATCGTTCCTCCCACTTTCTAATTTGATGCTTCCAATTTTCAAAGGAACTTAAAGTAATAGGCTTATTCAAATTGTGTTTAAAGTGAAAATAAACAGGCCTGGATATTTCCTAGTGAAATAAGGGAAAGCCTGACAATTTCTCCTAAGCAGAAAGTAGCCACACAAACTGAAGGTTAAAGACAAACTGCAGCCTGAGGAGGGACGCGACCAGGAGGGTGAAAGAATGCAAGGCTCTTCTACCATGAGGGGGAAAAAAACTGAGAGGGCCTTTTCCTTTTCCCTCTCTCCTGCCTGGAAAGCAAGTGTTATGGCTGGAGCTCCAGCAACCATCTTATGACCTTGAGAAAGCAAGCCACAACCAAAGGATGATGACACAGACAGTCAGAACCTGGGTCCCCGTGGCCACCTATCACCTCTGAATAGTCTACAGCTGGAATTCCTTTATGTGAATCATGTATAATTATGCCTTGGCTGGGTACAGTGACTCATATCTGTAATCCCAGCACTTTAGGAGGCTGAAACGGGAGGACTGCATGAGGCCAGTAGTTAGAGACCGGCCCGGGCAACATAGCATAACACCAGCTCTACAAAAAAAAAAATTTTAATTAGCGGGGTGTAGTGGTGCATGCCTGTAGTCCCAGCTACTCAGGAGGCTGAGACAGGAAGATTGCTTGAAGCCAGGAGTTCAAGGTTGCAGTGAGCTATGATCATGCAACTGCACTCCAGCCTGAGTGATAGAGCAAGACCATGCCTAAAATTAAAAAAAAAAAAAAAGGAAATTGTGCCTCAACTATGGTTGAGCATCTGTTAACAGCAGTTAAAAATACAATTCAATATACTTGTGCTATTTACTTCTTTCAATCCTGACAATAGTAACTATACACATGACCTCATTTGGAAACAACGTCCAAAACATTTAAACAGAAATGCAAATTAAAACCATGAGACACCACATACTATTAGAATGCTAAAAATAAATATAAATACATTAAAAATATTGACAATATCAAGTGCTGGCAAGGATGCAGAGCAACCAGACCCCTCATACGTTGATGGTGGGGATGCAAAATGGTACAGTCACTCCAGAAAACAGTGTGGCAGATTCTCATAAAGTTAGCCATACACTTACCATATGACCCAGCAATTCCACTCAAAGTGTCTACTCAACAGAAGTGAACACTTATGTTCATACAAAAACCTATACATTAATGTTTCTAACAGCTTTATTCATAATTGCCAAAAGCTGGAAACAACCCAAATGTCCTTCAACGGGTGAATGCATGAACAAACCATGATATATTCACATCATGGAATACTACTCAGCCAATAAAAAGGAACTACCAATATATGCAATAACATGGATGAATGGCAAATGCATTTTAGTACATGAAAGCAGCCAGACTCAAAGTACTACATAATTCCACTTATGTAACATCCTTCTAGAAAAGGTGAAACTATAGAGAAAGAAAACAGACCACTGGTTGTCAGGGGTTAAGGTAGAGGGAGTCAATGAAAAGGAGCAAACGAGAGAATTGGGGTGGGGAGCAGGGATGGAACTGCTCTGTGTCTTGATTGTGGTGGTTACACAACTGTATGCATTGTCAAAATTCATGGAACTGTTCACCAAAAACTGTGTTGCAATTACTGTATATGAATTTTGAAATAAACTTTAAAAGTTTAAATGTATGATCCCTGGGCCACATGGCTCTCCTGGGCCTTCTACCTTGGGCCCAGTCTCAGTATCTGCCCTAATCTATTCCATCTCCAGCCTTTACCCCCAGGCACAGTCTGGATATCCCTCCAAAATCTAATACAGTGGTAGACAGAGAGGATTCTCCATCCAAATCCTGGACACATTTTAACACCAGCCACTAACTGGCACTCCTGAAACACAGAACAATAGCTATATTGTATGCTGCGCCATACAGGCCACTGCATAAACATTAGCAACAAGTTCCATGGTGACTCCCTGCTACTGGCCTTTGCAGCTGCCCAACTCCCAGGACTTGAGGATCTGCCCAGGGTAACATGGAGTCTGGATACAGTTCAATGTGTCAGTCTTAAATCTATAGCTTATAACAGTCTCAGTCCTTGGAAACTCCCTGGTAATAACACAGGCAACAGACCTGCTCCCACCGAAGTCCCCAGTCTCAGGCTTCCAAACAGCTATCCTTGATGACCTCCCAGAGGACAGCGTACCCTCAAGTCCTGAATATCCAGGGTTAATCCCTACAAGTCAGGCCATGGAAAATCCGTCTGCTCAGGAGGGATCCTGACCAGGGGTGCATTTGACTTGACACCTCCTCAGCATAAACACAGTCTGTCTCTCTTGACCTTACGCAGCTGCTGAGCCCAGTTTATTAAAAATTGAGTATCCAAGGCTTATTGCAATAGGGGCATTTTTGTCAACCAAAAAAAAAAAAAAAAAAAAAACTTCAAACATAAATCATTTACGCCACCTTCCACATTCGCTGGCATGAAATAAACAGAGGCTGTCTTGTAGGCAGAAGGTGCCAGAGTGGCTTTGCCAGCTTCATGCCTCCTGCCTGGCCATCGTACACTCCACCCTAGATGTTCAAAATATAATAAAAACCTGCACAGAAAGCTTTCTTCCCAGCTGTTTCTTTCCACCCACCTGTGGGGTAACCTGAATCTTGCTGTACTGTGCTATTAAGGCAGCATGGTACATTGGAAGGCACAGGACTTTGCAACTAGACAGACTCGGATTCAAATCCAGACTCTTCCCAGGGGCCTAAGTACTTTTCTTGACTTCTCTACACCTCGGTTTGCTCAATCATAAGTGAGAATGAAAATCGGTTCCTTTTGCAGAACCAGTTGACAGAAATAAATGAGAGTCTATGTAAAACACCTAACATGGGACTTGATCCATAAAACATGTTCATCATATTAAATCTTTTTCCCCTAAGTAATTTCCTCTATCTAAAATTGTTCCTTATAAACCTGAAAACATAAGCTAACACAGAAAGCAGAGGTAGATGATCTGTCACCAGGAGGAAACCATCTGCTCCAGGCTAGGAAACATGGTTCAAAGGAGTGAATGACATGTGAGCAAAGAAAAAGAAATTTGGTCTCCAATCATGTCCTCTTGACTAGTAATCAATGGAGTCCTGTTCTGGGGAGTGCTAGACCCAAAAACCTCTGCTCTCTCACTCCCCGATCCTCATTCTCACCCGGTTAGAATTATTTTTGCCCCAAGAATCAATGATAAACAAATTAAATGGCCAATACCCAATAGAATACAGATTTTTAAAGTGTTTTCACTGCTTCTACCTCCTAGGGTACCTTTGGAAAATACCCTGACATTTTCTGGAAACTTTTTACACAGCACAACTTAAAATCTAAGGTTGTTCTCCATTGGAAAATAGCTCTTTACAAAAATAAGAAACTGAATATTCATTTAAGATACAGTCACAATTTTGAAAAGCTTTTACATAAATCCTTGCCAGAAATCATCCTTTCCCAATGCTACCCTCTGAGCTTAAAGCTGTCTCCCTCCCATGCCAAACTTTCCACCACCTAGACACTGCAGTGGGAACTTTGGAGGTCAGCATTGGATGTACCTGCCTGTAAACTCAAAGTGAAGTCCATCAGAGGAAATGTATTTGAGGAAGAGTTCAGCCAATTCCTGCTATCAGACACAGTGTATTACACGTTCAGATCATATGGCAACATTTCACATGCTAAAGTAAAATAACAAAGCATATAGAGTGAATATGCACCATGATTCAGGGGCACCAAAAACTCACATATTTATGATGATATGCTGTTTGATGCCATCACCAACAGATAATTTTTCAGTACTTGATACAGTGCTGAGCCCTGGGAGTATGGAGATTTAAGACGGGTCTTCTGAGTTCTTTCAGTATGGTTGGAAATATGGAGTCCCTGCCCTGAAGGAGTCCATCCATAGTCTAGTGGAGCAAAGAGA
Organism: Macaca fascicularis; assembly: GCF_037993035.2. NCBI lineage: Eukaryota > Metazoa > Chordata > Mammalia > Primates > Cercopithecidae > Macaca > Macaca fascicularis. The sequence goes on along the minus strand of NC_088381.1, from coordinate 137,821,616 downwards.
TAAATCTACAGGGAACAAGCCAATCCATCACCATAGAGGGCTTTAGGAGAGGTGAATATAAAGTGATGGGAGGCAGAGAAGAAGAAGAGAGGGACATTTCAAAGAAACAATTGGGAGAATACAATTCTTCCAAATAAATTTGTCTCTCTCTCTCTCTCTCACACACACACACACACACACACCAATAGCTAAGATTAAAAGAAAAGAGGCAAAGAAAGAGAAACAAAACTGAAAAACAACTCCCCTGCCCTGTTTTGAGCCCAGCCTGCCCCAAGTCCTAACTGTACCTAAGGAGGTTACCACAATAAACCGGAGTGGTCTCCTAATCCAGCCGCCAACCCTAACAGAAAGACCTGTTAGAGAGCACTGGAAGGCCAGCACAGCACCCACAGAACCAAGGCACTGTTGGAAGGCCAGATGAGGAAAGCAAAGAGGATGCTGAGGCCCAGGCCCTCCCAGACCTGGCTAGCAGATTACAGGGGTCTACTGTGTTCTGTCCTTTTCTTCGTCTAAACACAGCCTGTCCTGCGGCCAGAGTCTGTCTGTGTTCCCACTACCCTCTAGCGCAGCAGCCACCAAGAAGATGCAAGACCTCATCCAAGGGTGTGAAACATCAGGAAAGGGACACCAACAGGCTCACTTACCTGCATACAGGTAGCTGTGCAATATTATAGTCAGCTTTCACATTTGAAATGAACGCACACGCAGATTCAGTGGTTGCTTTGGTTTTACTAATTCTATTTATACACACAAGAAATACATGTTCCTTTTACAGAAGGGAAACAAAAATCTCCGTAATACTGCCACCCAGAGAAAACACCCAAATCAATGTTGTGGTATGTACTCTTTTTTCTGTGCATATTGGTCATTTACAAAATGGGTGTCTACAGTATGATGTTTTACAACCTACTTTTTTCCCTACACTGAATCCATTGTGAACTTATCCATGTCAAAAACACATCACCATTTTTATAGATTTCTGTGCCATAGATCTGTGTCACAATTGATTCACCTATTGCTGTGGTCTGAAAGTGTACATCCCTCCAAAACTCATATGTCGAAATCCCCACCCCCAATAGTATTATGAGGCAGGGCCTTTGGGAGGTGATTAGTTAATAGGGGAAGAGCCCTCATGAATGGCATTAGTGCCTTTATCAAGGAGGCCAGAAAGAGACCCCTCACCCCTTTTGTCATGTAACATTAGAGTGAGAAGATGGTTATCTATAAAGAAGCTCTCTATACGGAACCTTATAGATAAGGAACCTCACCAGACACTTGTTGGCACCTGGATCTTGGACTTCCGGCCTCCAAAACTGTGAGAAATAAATTTCTACTGTTTATAAGTTTACCCAATCTATGGAGCCGCTCAAATGGACTAAGACACCTACTCTACTTGGGTTCATTCTTAATACTTCTCTTTTGTTTTCTGTCTTACTGAATGTTGGCGAATGAGAGGCACATTACCCTTAGAGCTAAAATAGAAGTTACCTTAAATTCTGGGCCCACACCTTTGCTCTCTCTACCCTTGGTTCATTACAAGATAAAGTGGGATCTGAAATTCTTCTCTTTTGGGTAACTCCAAAGGGAGAATCAATAGGTAGAAGACTCAGAAAGGTAAATTATATTTAATAGATAAAGAAATCACTATATATTTAAGCAAGAAAATAGATAATCAGTAAGCATGTTACAGAAAGAATTTCTCAGAGTAGAGGCAAAAATATGATATCTAAGATTCCATGTGGTAGGTTTTACCTTTTATAAATAGACAGTGAACTAATTTTTGCTATCAAAATAATAATTCCTCCATGATAAGACATTAAATGCCATAGTGCTGTTTCCTGTGGTTGTTAATCCCTAGACTCTAAGGCAATGCCTGTTCCACATGGCAGCCCAGAATTTAAAATAGTCATGGCCCCCAGTCTCAGAAATTGTCTCCTCCACCACCCATTAAACCTCCTTCCCTCTATACCAGAGGTTGTTCAAGAACATTTTCTCAGAAATGTGACTGTTTCCATCTAACTCCTCCTATTTCCCTCAAAACATTTCTCCAGTAATTTTTTCTTTCTGCATCTCCAACCTCTTTCTCTTCTCAAATCTCTCTCTAACATTTTTTAAAGAAAAATTTTGACCTTGTATCTCCACCTAATTTCCACTGTTTCTGTCCCTTGTTTCATGGCCAAGCTTATTGAAAAAGTGGCCCACACTCCATTTCCATTCCTCTTTTCATGGCAATCTTTGGCCTTCATGATGCATTGAAGATGTTCCTATTGAAGTCACTAATGGCTTCCTAGTGGGTAAATTTAGTGGATGCCTCTTAGGTGTTCACTGTCCTGACCAGCTCAAGCCTTCCCTCTCCCTCAGTTGGCTTCCAGCTTCTCTTGACTCCGCCTTTTTGTCCTTGTTCTGGTTATCTATTTGTATAGCAAATTTTCCCAAAACTTAGCAACTTAAAGTAATGATTTTATACTGCCCATAGATTCTACAGGTCAGGAATTCGGAAAGCACACAGAGGGCATAGTTTGTCTCTGATCTACAGAGGACTCAAAGGTTGGGGTTGAATTTATGACTGGAGGCAGGAATCATGTGCTGGTATTGTCACTCACACCTGGCAGTTGATCCTGGCTGTCAGTGGGACATCAGCTGAGGCTGTTGGCCAGAAGACCTACACATGGCTTCTCCCTGTAACCTGAGTCCTTCAAATCATGGCAGCCTCTGATTCTTACATAGTGGCTCAGGGCTCCAAAGGTGAATGTCCTAGGAAAACCAGCAAAAGCTGTATCTTCTTTTATTACCTAGCCTTGGAAGTCTCCCAGCAGCACCTCCACTGGAGTCAAGCTTTCCCAGATCATGGGAAAGGAACATAGGCCTTGTCTCTCTGGGAGGAGTGTCAAAATCCCACAGTAGGAAGGGCATGTGGGACAGAGGAGATTGCTGCAGCCATCTTTGGAAAATGCAATCTGCTACAATCCTCTTCCATGATTTTTCTTCCTATGCCCAACTTAATGGTAGCATCATCTGGAGTTTGATCACCTACTGATATAACACTTTTCCCTGGTCAATTTTATCCACACCAACTCTCATCTACACACTGGTGACTGGTTGGTCTACATCTGATCTAGAATATGCACAAATATCTTCACCTAGATTTCTTAAGGTGGCTCAAATTCAACACATCCAAAACAATCCTTCTTGGCCCCTCAACAAGTCTGCTTCTCTTTCTGTACTACCCATGTGATTCATGACACCACCTAATTTCTGAAGTCATCTAAGTAAGAAAACAAGTAGGCATCTGTGTTTCTCTCTTTCACCTTCACCCTTCCACATCCAACTGGTTGCCATCTTTTAACAATACTGCCTGCTTGATATTTTCAGTCCTTCTTTTCTTCAACCCCACTATCATCTCATTGACCTTAACTCAGATGCTCATCATCTCTAGGTGGGTTTTTGTAATTAATTCATAACTGATCTCCCAGCCTGGAGTCTTGCAACCCCTCCAAACTACTCACTGCTTGATCTTTCTAAAACATTATTCATGTTACTCCCCTGCTTAAAATTCTGTAATGATGCCAACTGCCTACAGCACCCAAGTTGACATTCCTTTGGGTGTAGATGCCTTGTCCTTCATGATGGGTCACCACCTCCCTTTCCAGCTACCCTCCTTCTATTCCCTCACAATCAACCTACATCACAGCATCCTGAACTTCTTGCAGTCTCTAGAACATACTTTCTCATACTTCTATGCCTTTGCATATGCATTCCCTCTGCTTGGAAGTTCCTCTCCAACTCCTGTCTTAGAAATTCCTACTCAGCGTCAAATACCTACATCAGGTGGGACTGCTTTGACTCTGCCTTCAGAAGACTGTCAGCCCCTATGTCCTATGTGTTGCATAGCATTTCTTCCCAACATCATCATATTGTTCTTACACATAACATTTTCACATGATGTTATCATTTGTTTGTATTATCATCACCATTCTGACCACCATGACCATATAAGTCTGTATTTGAAAGGAATGCTATCAGTAAAGACCCTCTTCATTACAGGCAACCCATTACAAACTTGATAACAAATCGAACAAGACATGATTCTGTCTAGTGTTAAGAATGATATAAACATGGTGGGCAGTGGTGGGGTGGTGCTCTGTGATATCCTGCCGCCTTCAAGAGGAACAATGTTGAAGGATCGCTGATAAATCTGGGCTACCAACACTGCGTGGGAGGCATCTCCTCATGTTTTGGTCACAACCCCATGAAGGAAGTATGATTACCTCCCATTTCACCTACGAGACCGAGTTTCAGACAGGCTCCATTATGGGCACAAGGCCCTCAGCAGCAGGTGGCAGAGCCAGCCTTTTAGCCCACAAAGGTCTGACTCCAGGGCCCATGCTATTTCACTCCCTCTACTACTTTCCTTATTCTCAAGTAGCTGATGCTTCACCTGTCCTGGGCATTTTCAGGACAGATCAGTAACCCCAGAAGTCACATGTGTGAGAGCGTATGAAAAGAGAGCCACCAACAAGGCTGAGGAATGCAAGTGTTAAACCCCATAAGTGACCAGTAGAGAAGGAGCTGTTGAAAGGTCTTCCCTTAGGGGCATGTGCTGGAGAAATCCACCACTTCAGAGACAGTGGCACCATTGTTCAGATAAGTTACACAAACATGAGCAAGAACTAGATCCTACCAGCAAGAGAATTCGCACACGCATGCTTGGCAAGTGAAGCTCCAGATCGAGGCAGCTGGTTTCACTCATAGGTGGGGAGAAGTTCCACAGAGGTGCATTTCTGATAAGGTTTAGTTCATTACAGAAGTGTATCAGTCCTAACTCTCTACTGTGAATGACAGAAAATAAAATCAAACTGACTCAAGCAAATAAAAAAAAAATTATCAGCTAATTTATTGATGTACAACAAGCCACTCCCAAGACCTTGTGGTTTAAAATAACAACTCTGATTCTGTGGGTTGATGGGCCCACCCACCTGCTGGTTTCACCTGGGGCCCCTAGTGCAGCTGCATTCAGCTGGAAGATCAGCAAGGCTGAGATCTGAGATGACCTTACTGACATGTGGGGCGGCTAGGGGACTTCAATTCTGCTCCACGTGACCTCTCCTCCTCCAGTAGGTTAGATGGCTTTCTTAAAGGGTGGTCTCAGGACAGAGGTCCCAGAGGGTGAAGGCAGAAGCTGCAAGGTCCCCAAGGCTAGTCTCCACAATTCACACAGCGTCACTCCCACCACCTTCAAGAGTCCAAGCAAGTCACAAGGCCAGCCCAAATTCAAAAGGTGTGGAAATAGACCCCATCTCTTAATGAAAGCAGCCATAAAGAAAGTGTGGCCATATTTAATCTACCGTAGGAAGCTACTGGCTCACATAAACAAGAGATTCAAGGAAGCTTTTAGCAGAGTGGGATCCAGGTGTTTGCAAAATATTATAAGAAACCTGTCTCTTTCTTCTCTCAGCTTTCTTTTGCTCTGTGTTGGATTTATTTTGAAGCAAGCTTTTCCTTCATAGTGACCAAATAACTACCAACCACTACAGGCCTACATCTTTAGAGCATACCAACCCCAGGGCCTCTCTTTCTCCAGAGTTTCAATAAAAAGTCTCCAAATTGAATCCACTGGTCCAGCATAAGTCACATGACCATTCTTAAACCAGAGGAGGGCATACACTGATCAGGCCTGGGTCATGCATTCACCCTAGAACTGGGAGGTGGGATCAGTCCACTCGAGTTATGAAGAGTAAGAGTGAGGGACGGGTGTTCCCCAAAGGAAAGTAGAGATTCTATTGCCAGAAAAGACAGAGTACAGGCTGGGCAGACCAAAACAACAGATGTATCCTACAATAGGCATCTCAAGATGGTGACAAGGCAAAGAGCCACCACAGAATGCACTGAATTTCCCTCTCCCAATGCATCATGGAATTTTGCCAGCTGACAAGTCCCCGTTTCCCAGCGGGGTGGTGTGTGCACCACTGAACAGCTTCTTGTGCATTTGAAAAACAAAGACATAGGACAAAGCCTTTTGCAATATGCACTTGCACAGTTCTTCAATCTGGCAAAAGATATTCTTTCTCAGACATTTGTCAAATTCCTCCCTAAGATGTCCTGCCCTAATAGGAATCACAATATTTTAACTCAGAGTTTTTCCTGGAACAGATGCAAACACAACTTCCCCCTTGCTTTCCATAGCCCTATCATAGGCCAACTCATAAAATCTTGGAAGCAACTGGGCCAGCACGACATGAAGGCTGAGGGACAATGTGAAGATGTGTGTCATCAGTAAATTAGTCATTCCCAGACCACCTCAGATAGTTCCATCCCTAAGAATATTTACAGTATAAACTGCAGAAATTAGGATATCCACAACAAGTGAATGAATGAATGAGTCAAAGACTGAACAAAGGAGTGAGGAAATGAGTCAAAATGCACCTCCTGGTTAGAGCTGTGCTTCAGGCCCTGAGCAAAGATGGTCAGAGGGCAAATGTACCTTAGCAATCCAAGCAGCCCTTCTCTTTGGACTCTCTTGGACTATTACTAATTTATGTTGTAGCACTTCTCTTCATCTTCCTGGACATCTCCTGAGTATGGGAGAAGGAGCTGAGAAAATGTATCTCTCATTTTACATTTCATCACATGGTATAGCAGTCGCAAGTGACCCTTAAGACTTGGTCTTCCATGGAATTGGACATCATCTTTCTAGAACTGCAGCTGCCTAGTTGAGATTCCCAATTTCATGTCAGTAGAGGAGCAGCTCCAACCCAAAAACAAGAAGAGGGTAAGAAAAATCTATCCTCGAAGAAGAGGGTAAGATTTTGCTAATAATGGCCAGTTACAGGCTAGCATGACTAACGGTCATGCTAGACCAGGCCATTGTGGCATGTGGTCATGAGTTTAATCAGCTGTGGCAAGAACAAGGATGGAGAAGTGCAATTCACCTTGTTTTAGCAATAGGGAATACCTGGTTATCAGGTTTTTCATAATTAACACAAGAGGAGAGCCTTTGGGTGTTGGGGACAGGCAAGAACATGTTTGTTTTCTTGACACCTTCCAGCACGTTATTAAGCTATGAGTAAACACCCTGTTGCCTGAAGTAAGCATCTCAGGTCAATGAACCTCTGTGTGTCTCAGTTTCCTCATCTGTAAAATGGGATGATAATAATATATTTGTCATCAGAATAAGATGGATTAGTATGTGCAAAAGGCTTAGAAAAGTACCTGGCACATAAGAAGAGCCAGATAAGTGTTATCACATAACAAGAGCCAGATAAGTGTTATAAGTGTTGTCCATTATGCACTGCTCCATACACGAGGGACTATCTTGTTCCCTGTTGTATTTCGTTTCCCAGCACCTAGAACAGTAGCTGGCACATAGTAGTAGCTCAATAAATATTTGTAGAATGTGTTGATTTGAATAGCAGAAAACACTAGCTCTGTGCCAGGCTCTTTGCTAGGAGCTTCAAAGTGAAAAAATAAATAAATGGCACACACACTCCCTACCCTCAGCCACATCCCATAAGGACTAGGTAGCTGGGTGGCTGCTTCCCACATGGCTAGCTCTAGGAGGCACAGGTGGGCCTTCCTCCTCTCTTCCTAGGCCTCCCTCCGCATTGACAGCTTTCAAAAAGCACAGCCACCTGAGCAGGGAACTGTGAAGAAGTATCCATAATCCACCACTGAGCACACTCTGTGTGTGTCTGGAGTGAATAGAAATGAGTATGGCGAGTATGTTAGAAGCTTGGTAGCCTCCACTCCATCCTAACAACAAGTAAAAAGCTGAACAAACTGAAAATCAAAAACTCTCATTTCACAGGGCAAACCACTGCCCCCAAAATTGGAGAGACCGGCAGATACAGAGAATCACAGCTTACCAGGGCAGAAACCTCCACAGGAACCAGTGTGGTAAGAAAACCTAAACCAGTATCTAAACCTCAAAAGATTAAGTAGGAAAGCCTAAACTGTAACTGACAACCTGCCAGAGGCTCAGTAGGAACAAGTCTGAGAGTCAAAAACTGCAAGGGCACCTAGACTTAGGGGGACCTCCACATTTTAGTGAGTTTTACCTCCAGGAGCGCTACCTGGTTCTCACAGTGAATATCAGAGAAAAATCTCCTTGCCCTTTGTATTAGTCTGTTCTCACATTGCTATAAAGAAATGCCTGGGGATTGGACAATTCATGAAGAAAAATGTTTAGTTGGCTCATAGTTCTACAGGAAGCACAGTGGCATTTACTTCTTGGGAGGCCTCAGGAAACTTAACAATCATGGCGGAAAGCAAAAGGCAAGCAGGCACGTCTTACAAAGTTGGAACAGAGGAAGAGAGCCAGAGAGGGGAAGTGCCATACACTTTTAAACAACCAGATCTCATGGGAACTCTGTCACGAGAATAGTACCAAAGGGATGATGCTAAATCATTCATGAAGGATCCAACCCCATGATCCAATCACCTCCCACCAGGCCCCACCTCCAACACTGGGGATTACAATTGAACATGAAACTTGGGTAGAGACACAGATCCCAACCCTTCCAGCAGAAGACGGGGGTTGGGGGGGGGGGGAGGCAGCCATTTTGAAATACAGCAGAGCATTCTGTTCCCCTTAACAAGGCCTTTGCCATCAGGAGAAACTATTTTACCAGAGCCTAACCTGTTGGGATTTTATCAGAGCCTAAACTACCTGGGAGAAGGGAAATAAACTCTAGCCCACCCTAGCCATCATGTTCCACCGAAGGTAGGGGGAAACACTAAGAAGCACTTATGAAGTTCACAGTCCAGGGGCACAGGCTCACCAAAAAACTAAGACCTAATCATGGGACTACAGAATGCTTCTCCTCCCCCTACACCTTACCACCACATCACTAAAGGCCTATTTACCACAAGTCGTTTTGCCCAATACATCATGGCTGGCTTTCAACAAAAAATTACAAGGCATACTAGAAGACAAAAACAAACAAACAAACAAACACAGTTTGAAGAGATAGAGCAAGCATCAGTACCAGACAAATATGGCGGTGATGTTGGAATTATTAGATCAGGAATTTTTTTTAAACTATGATTAATATGCTAAGGGCTCTAATGGGAAAAGTAAACAACATACAAGAACATATGGGTAATATAAACAGTGAAATGGAAATTCTGAGAAATAATCAAAAAGAAATGCAAGAGATCAAAAACACTATAACAGAAATGAAGAATTCCTTTGATGGTCTCATTAGTAGACTGGACATGGCAGAGGAAAGAATCTCTGAGCTTGAGGATATGGCAACAGAAACTTCCAAAACTGAAAAGCAAAGAGAAAAAAGATGGGGAAAAAAAAAAAAAACAGAATTGAATATACAAGAACTTTGGGACAAGCATGAAAGGTATAACATGTATAATGGAAATACTAAAAGGAGAAGAAAGAAAGAAACAGAAGAATTATTTGGATAATAGTAACTGAGAATTTCCCCAAAATTCATGCCAGACACCAGACCACAGATCCAGAAAGCTGAGAGAGAACACCAAGCCAGGAAATTGAAAAAAAAAAAAAAAAAAAAAGCCCTAGTCATATCATATTCAAACTGAAAAAAAAAAAAAAAAAAAAAATCAAAGATAAAGAAAAAAATATTGAAAGAAGCCAAAGGAAAATACACTGTATGTATAGAGGAGCAAAGATAAGAATTATATCCAACTTATCCTCAGAAACCATGTAAGGAAGAATAGATGTGATGAAATACTTTAAATGTTGAGAGAAAAAGTTACCCTCCTAGAATTCTGTATTTTGCAAAATTATCCATTAAAAGTGATAGAGAAACAGACTCTGAGGCAAATAAAAACTGAGGGAACTTGTTGCCAGTAGACCTGCCTTGTAAGAAACGTTAAAAGAAGTTATTCAGAGAGAAGGAAAAAACATAGCTCAGAAACTCAGATCTACATAAAGAAAGAGCATTAGAGAAAGAATAAGTGGAGGCAAAATTAAAACTTGTATTTATTATATTATCAATTAATTTAACAGATAATAGTTTTTTCAAAATAATAATATTAGCAACAATGTAGTCCATGAGTACAGCTTACATATAAGTTAAATAAATGACAGCATGATACAAGGGACAGGAGAGAGGAATTAGAAATACTTTATTTTGGGCCGGGCGCGGTGGCTCAAGCCTGTAATCCCAGCACTTTGGGAGGCCGAGACGGGTGGATCACGAGGTCAGGAGATCGAGACCATCCTGGTGAACACAGTGAAACCCCGTCTCTACTAAAACTACAAAAAACTAGCCGGGCGAGGTGGCGGGTGCCTGTAGTCCCAGCTACTCGGGAGGCTGAGGCAGGAGAATGGCGTGAACCCGGGAGGCGGAGCTTGCAGTGAGCTGTGATCAGGCCACTGCACTCCAGCCTGGGCGACAGAGCGAGACTCCGTCTCAAAAAAAAAAAAAAAAAAAAAAAAAGAAATACTTTATTTTAAGGTATTTGCACTACCCATGAAGTAGCATAGTGTTACTTGAAAGAGGACTTGGATTAGCTTTAAATGTTTATTGCAAACTCTGGGGCAACCATTTTGAAAAGTTTTTTTAAAGTATAATTGCTACACTAAGAAAAGAGAAAATGAAATCATTAAAAATGCTCAATTAAAAACACAACTGGCAGAAAAATGAGTTGAAGACAAAAATAGGCACAAAGAACAAGAGCAATAAGTAGAAAACAGTAGCAAATATAGTAGATATTAATTCAACTACATCGATTATCACTTTAAATATAAATGGTCCAAATATACAAATTAAAAGTACTTAGAAGAAAAAAAAAGTAGGTGTGGCTGGCCCAAGCCACGTTATCTGGAAATATCCCTCCAGGAAGTCATGCTAACAGCAAGGAGTTATTGTTTCTGAACTGCAGTTCTGAAAAAGACCTGGAGCGATGGTGTGTAGGGACACAATGGGCTCTGCCCTTATTGGCCTTTTAACACCCAGACAAGGGGAAGGCTCATATGAGTTTAGAAGAGGAGGGGGCCAGAAAAGCCAGGCACTGCCCCTCCAGCTGCATGGAATGTTCCTGGATCACATTTGGGAACACATCAGACAGTCACTAGCCTGACCCCCAACCCCAAAAATTGTGAGGAGGGCACATCAATCAGCAGGACCTTCCACTTACCTCCTAATGGCAAAACTGTTTCTCACAGTCTTACAGACTTCCTATGATTTCTCACAGTCTTAGAGAAATATAGAGAAGGTGATCAGGACTACTCGAGCTTCCTTTAGATGCTATAGTCAGGAAAACAGCCTACCATGCCAGGAAAAGGGAAAAATGAAACAAGACTTCAAGAAAGACAGAGCGTCCAGTTGCCTGGAAGAGAAGCCATAGCCACATGGCACATGGAGGAAGACCATGCCAAGAAGCATCCTCCCTCCACTGACTTACATTTAAGAGGATCCTCCTGACCTATATCAGATTGGGAAAGTGAAGGAATTTGATATATTGCACATAAAATGAACTTTATTTTTAAACAAAAGGGAATAAAACCATGGATTATAAATCTTCACTGTATTGATGGGACTCTTTTAGCTTTAATTCCAAGGGGGAAATCTAATTTTGGGTTCTTACATGGATCTCTCATATTTTCTTGTTACAGCTATTATTTTTGTGAATAGTCAACATTTACTGAGCTTCCTAGCTTCCTACCGTCACTTCATTTAAGCTTCTCAATTACCCAACGAGTTAAATAATATCTTTCTTTTCTTGAAGAGGAAGCTGAAGCATGGAGCTTAGTTCATTTGCCTGAGGACACACAGCTAGAAAGTGGCTTTTCTGAGAAAGAGACCTAATCTTAGGTCTCTTTGACCCCAAACCACTATGCTACACTGCCATCTAGGTAGGCAAGAAAGCAGGCAGTTAGTCAAATGGTATCAGCTCAGATGCCTATCATCCAGCATTGAGATGGGAGGTGAACTTCATTCTCAAAGTAGATGCAGCTTTAGGAAAAGAAAGGTGCACACTGGGGGCCAAGTACCCTGGCTCACATCTATAATTCCAGCCCTTTGGGAGGGTGAAGTAGGAAGATTGCTTGAGCCCAAGAGTTCGAGACCAGCCTAGACAATATAGCAAGACTGTGTCTCTTCAAAAATTTAAAAATTAGCCAGGTATGGAGGCACACCTTAGTTCAAGCTACTCAGGAGGCTAAGGCATTAGGATCATCTGAGCCCCAAGAGTTCAATTGCACCACTGCACTCTAGCCTAGGTGACAGAACAAGACCTGTCTCAGAAAAAAAAAAAGAAAACAAAAGAAAACAAAAGAAAGAAGGAAGGAAGGAAGGAAGGAAGGAAGGAAGGAAGGAAGGAAGGAAGGAAGGAAGGAAGGAAGGAAGGAAGGAAAAAAGGGTACAAACTGGGAATCAGCAATATTGGGACCAAGGTTGTGAGCCCAGTCTTTTCCAAAGGCTCTACCTTGATGGGGGGAAAGAAAGTACAATGCCATACCACCAAGAAAAGTTACATGGTCCTCAAAGCCAGGAAGAAGACTAGAAGGATGGAATGATGCATCTTGACCTCTGTTCGTTCAGGTTGTCAATCTTCCCTAAGGCTGTCTGAAGTCACTGGCAGAGAGGCAGAGAGAAAGTATCCAAAGAAGGAGGGCCCTGGCTACTTTCAGACCCTCCTCAACAAAAACAAAGGGTTTCTACTTCTACTCTCAAGAAGGGTATTGATTTTAAAACCCACCTAGGAAACTATCATGCCAACCATCAAACATGCTCTCACTGCTCCAGATCACTTGCCATTCAGTTGGGTGGATGTTTACATTGATCTCATTGCTATTAACCAGCATCAACAGTCCTACACCGAAATCTACCTTTACTTCTTCAAACAGAATCACTGGCTACTTGTTCTATCAGCTCTACTTCACATTTCCTAACTGAAACCTTCAACACTGGTGGAAACCAGAAACTCACCCCTTTTCAGGAAATGAGAATGCTATGAAATGCATGCACAGTCAGGTGGCAAGGACGGGGAAGATTCCAAATGTCCTGAGGTTTTAGTCACCTTTCCCAACCTCTGGAAATTGGTGAATTGGCCAAAGCCAACTTAGAAACACAATCCTCTACAAAAATTCAAGCTTTTTCCCCCCCACAGCTGGAATTGTGCCACTTTTCCAAATGTTCCAGGGCATCTTTGAAAGGAAAAGGCATGCACAGAGCAATAAAGGGACATATCTAGAATCTGGCCCTGGCTCTGCCACTAGCTGGCCAAGTGCACTGGGCACAGTCCTTAGACATCTGTAAAACGAAGGCATCTATGGGAATCTTTCAACTGTGGGCCTATTATCCTCATTTTGGGCTCTCTGGAATCATTTTCACATGGCCTATGTATTCTATTCTGAAATTTTTCAAACTCTCTCTATGTTCCCTTTTTCCTGTCAGCTCCAACTCTTGGAACATCTGCACTGAGGACCCTGGAAAATCATTTAATTCCCTTAACCAATGAAGCAACTGATCACCCAGTAAGAGGGAAGCCCCGCTCTGGGCTCTGACCATCCATGTCCAGCACCCTTCTCAACACACAGCCCACCCCACCATTCCACTTGTCTCCAAATGTCACAGATCCCAACACAAATCCTGTGGTTGTTGCTCCAGCATTCCTTCCACTCTCCTACCTTGTCCAGTAGCCATGTGGTCAGGAGGAGCTAACACCATTAACCTGACCCCTTGTCCCAGAAATGGGTAATCCTATCTCCTACCCCTGCCACAGTGATTGGTCTAAGAAACCTGGGCCCAAGTCAAGCATGGCATTCTCCTGGCCAAAGGGATTGGTTAAAAGAATGGCTAAGTTTCCTGATACCATCTAGGAATGAAGACTCTGCACCTTCTGAGAGAGCTATTGAAAGTCAATTCTCTTTTCCCTCATCTAGAAAGGATGATGTTTAGATAGGAAGGATGGAACCACTGCAGCCATTTGCCCCCATGACAAAAGCTGGACTTGGGATAAAACATACACCACACGAGGCAGAGGGGAACTACATAAAGGCACTGTATATTTGATGATGCTACTCAGTCACTGAATCAAACCACTTCTGAAAATCACTGTATTAGTTTGCTAGGGCTGCCATAACAAAATACCACAGACTGAGTACCTTAAACCACAGAAATATATTTTCTCACAATTCTGGAGGCTGGAAGTTCAAGACCAAGGTGCTGGCAGGGTTGGTCTCTTCTGAGGCCTCTCTCCTTAGCTTGCAGATGGCTACCTTCTCACTGCCTCGTCACAGGGCAATCATGTCCCTAGTTTTTCTCTGTGTGTTCTAATCTCCTCTTCTTACACGGGCACCAGTCAGACTGGATTAGGGCCCACCCTAACAGACTCATTTTAATTTAATTGCTTCATCAAGGCTATATCTCCAAATACAATCACATTCTGGGGTACTAGGGGTTAAGACTTCATATGAATTTGGAGGAGACAGAATTCAGCCCATGGTACCTGTCTTACCTCTGTACCTTCTGCTACTTGAGCCAATGAATCTCCTTCACTGTATAAGCCAGTTCAAAATGCATTATCTGTTTCTTGTAATATAAATACCCAACTGATATAAATATACCAAAGATCACACAAAAAGCAAATCTATAGTTACATCGGAAAAACCTCCCAATTAACACTAAAAAGTAAAACCAGCTCCCTTATGCTCTTACCACTTCAACCAGAAACCACCAAGGTGGTTCCCCTCCCAAGGCCACCAACCAAAAACTCAGGGCATAGTTTCCCCCTCAGAGCTTTGCAGTCGCATGCAGCCTTCCCACTGAGAGAGGCTTCAGAAGGGAGCTTTAGCACAAAACCCCCTTCTCTATCCCTCCATGGCAACATCAGAGACAAGGAAAATAATGGCAATGCCTCCCAAAAGTTAGAATCTCTTTTCAGTACAGCCTGTTACTTGTTTAAAAATCAGTGAATTAGCAGGTCCAGCAATGATCATCAATGGGTGCTCACATCACAGATGTTGTATGTCTCCTGAAGGAAGTACACACCAACTCCCATGAAATATACTTGCAAAAATATATCTATCAAACCTATACCTGATCAAACCTATAGATTTAACTACCATTTTACAAGAAACATAAAGGATAGAGGGACATGTCACAAAATGCAACAGAAATGCAGGCAGCAAAATCTAGTGTGGAGACCCCAGAAGACCTGTTTACTCAACAAATGAATTACAAAGTGAAAAAGAGGTAGAGGAGAAACTCATAGATTAAAACAGACTTAGGAGACAAATCAACCAATTGCAATATGTGGACCTTATTTGGGCCTTGATTTGAAGAAACAGAATAGCATATTTAAGGGATCATCAAGGAAATTTGAATGTTGATTATTTGATTGTATTATATTACAGAATTATTGCTAATACATTTTGGTTGTGGTTTGGTATCATGGTTAGGTTTTTTAATGAATCCTAAACTTTTAGAAATATATATGAAAATGTGGCCGGGCACGGTGGATCAAGCCTGTAATCCCAGCACTTTGGGAGGCCGAGACGGGCGGATCACAAGGTCAGGAGATCGAGACCATCCTGGCTAACACGGTGAAACCCCATCTCTACTAAAAAATACAAAAACCTAGCTGGGCGAGGTGGCGGGCGTCTGTAGTCCCAGCTACTCGGGAGGCTGAGGCAGGAGAATGGCGTGAACCCAGGAGGCGGAGCTTGCAGTGAGCTGAGATCTGGCCACTGTACTCCAGTCTGGGCGACAAAGCGAGACTCTGTCTCAACAAAAAAAAAAAAAAAAGAAAAGAAAATGTACAGATGATATGACACAATGTCAGATTTGCTTCAAAATAATCTGAGCAGGAGAATAGGGAGACGTTTGCTTTAAAATAATCTGAGGAGGACAATAGGGAGACTGGTAGAAGGAACAAGATTGGCCATGAGTGGTTCATGGTCGAATGTGGGTAAGGGATCCATGGCAATCCATTATACTATTCTCTCCTTTTGTGTGTATTTGGAAGTTTTCACAAAAACAAAAAAAATATAATGACTAGATAGGACCCAAAGATGAAGGAGAGTCTAAGTCCTTTGCCAAAGTTCTAGTGTCATTTCCAATACAGCTTGCTTACCAACACATTTTACATAAATTTCCCCAGTTACCTTCACAGAATCTTCCATTTGGCATATCTTCTTTCCAAATGTTACTGGAATTTCTGAAGCATGGAACAAGTATGCTCTCCAAAGGATTACATTAAGAAGTTCCATTCAGAACATACTACAGAAACTCACAGCAAACATTAATCGGTGGCCTGTGTGTCATGCATTTGTTGCTGCTTGTGCAACCCGAGTCTTTAGAAATTTATTCACCCTAATTTCTACAATCTTAGTAGAAGGCCTTTCTCAGCCTGACACCAAAGACAGAAACCATAACAACAGATTAGCCACATAAACATGTAAAAGTTCAGTGGATTGAAACCCTCGTGGTTTCATATAACATACTGAGAAAGGCATTTGCCAGACTTGACAGAAAAACAGATTAATACCTTTAGTATTTAAAAAAAAAAAAAACTACCATCCCTATTTTTTAAATTAACAGAAGCCCTGGGCAGGTAATTTACAAAAGAAAGGAACTAATTTAGGATTGGCAGATACAATACAAGATACTCCATTCAATTTCAATTTCAGATAAACAATGAATAATTTTTATGTGGGTCATACTTACACTAAAACATAATCTGTTGTTTATCTGAAATTCCAACTTACCTGGACATTCTGTATTTTTACTTTCCAACTTTGGAAATCTTAAACCGACAACAACTAAATTGGAGAGGATGAAGAAGAACCTCATTCATGATCATCCAGGGAGGGCAAGGACGACAGGCAAGCAGAGGCCTGGGGAGGGCAGAGAGGAGCACTAACGCTGGCAAGCACAGGCCAGGAGAAGGGAGCAGCAGCCCCTCCTGGCCCTCAGGAGGGTAGGAGGGAGAGGCCAGCAGATGCAGTCCGGGGAGTAGGGAGGGAAGAGGAATTGCAACTTTGGTTAAACACCCCTGAGCCGTCCTTCAGAGGAAAGGAAAGGCATGCTCAGCTTCATACAGCTGAGAACCCCTTCCAGAAGCATCACTTTTAATATTTGTTCTTAAACACTGTTTGTGATCTATCTAAATGCATTTTAATATCTTATGAAAAATGTATAATGTATTACTTAATATATACAAAAAGGAATTTAAGAATCTATGTATTCACCACCCAATTTTAAGACAGACAATATTACCATTCAATCCAAGCCTTCTATGTGTCCCCTCATGACATATTCCAGTTGGCCCTACTTAACCATTAACCTGAGCTCCACACAGCATTCATCACTGCCCTTAATTTTATCTTACATTTTTTACATCTAAACAATATAGCTTTTGCATGCTTTCAACCTTCATGTAAATAATAGCATTAGGTATTATTCTGCAATTTGCCTTTTCATGCAACATTGGTGAAATTAATCTTCAATAATTGTATAGCTTTAGATTAGTCGTTTCCAGTGTTGTGTAAGAGTCCATTATTTGCATATACTTTAATTTATTTTTCTATTCTTCTGTTGGTGGTCATTTAGCTAATTTCCAATGTTTTCCTACCACCAGAAAATGCTGCTATGAACAGTCTTTAACGTATCTCTCCATATACATTAGAGTTTCTCCAGGGTATGTACCAGAGCAGAATTACAAGGTCAAAGGGTGTGTACAACTTCAACTGTAATTCTACAAAGTTATACTAATTTATATTCCCACCAGTAGCAATAAATACATTTTTTACAGTTATGTCCTGCTGAGGTTAATTGAAAACGCTCCTTTAAAGCAGCCTGAGCTCAAAGCATGTTGAAAATGAGCAGTCCTGGTACTAACAGTTACTAGCCCTAAAAGTTAGCCCAACATGAATACAGGTCAATTGTGACAGATGTAGATTGAATCCCAGGGTGACTCAGGAATCAGGCTGGACTGAGACAGGTTTAGGGGGCATTTTTCAATCATGCATGTTTTAATCTTTATTATTTTGCTCTAGAATTAAAAAATGCTCATTGTAAACAAAATTGTGTTAATAGTCACCAAAATGCATCTCTTGGAAATTGAACATCCCCATGATCACCACCACTAACAGCATGACAAATAATCTACATAATTTTTTAATATATAAACCGACTTTTTTACCTAAAAGGGATCATCTGTTCCCTTTTTTGCATATTATTTCTTTTTACTATCCAATATAGCTTTACAAGGAAAGAAATCATCTACCTTTATTGAAAATTCTATTATTCAATAAACATTTATTAAGCACCTGCTTTCGGGCAGGATGGAGTCTATAAAGAAAATTAAGCGACTTCATCATTAAGAGGCTCCTACCCTAAAGGAAAGAAACTAACAGATGCTGGTCATAATGATGGCCTCAACTGTAAAGCACTTTCTATGAGCCAGGCACTGTACCAGGCCCTTAATAAACGTGGTAGGCAGGATAATGCCCCCCACAAAGATGTCCATGTGCTAATCCTAATAATGCTATGTTACAGGGCAAGGAGGTTTGTTCTAATCAGCTAAACTTAAAATAAGGAGATTACTCTGAATTATCTGGGTGGGCTCAGTGTAATCACAAGAGTCCTTAAATGGCAAAGAGGGACACAGAAAATTCAGAACCAGAGAGACCCTGGCAGCATAAGGAAAGATTTGGCCAACCATTGCTAACTTTGAAGGTGAAAGGGACCACAAACCAAGGAATGCAGGCAGATTCCAGAGGCTGGAAAAGGCAAGAAAACAGAGTCTCTCCTACAGCTCCAGAAAGGAACTCAGTCCTGCTGATTTTTTTAGCCCATTAAGAGCCATGTCAGACTTCTGATCTCTAGAAATTTGTGTTGTTTAAGCCACTAAGTTTGTGTTCATTTGTCATAGCAGCAATAGGAAGCTAATACAAGGCACATCATCCATTTTCCCCACCACCCTAGAAAAGAGGTGCTGTGACCTCCAATGGACAAATCAGGGAACAGAGGACCTAAGAGGCCAAATTACTAGCCCAGATGCCCAACAGCAGAGCCAGACTCACACTTGAGTCTGTCTGCCTCTGAGCCTATGCTGAGGCTGCTCCTGGTTGGCTGGGATACAGGGAAGATGGTGACACATGCCATCATAGGGGTAAGCAAATGATTCTTTGCTTAAAGGAAACTGAGAGAATTCATCCTGGGACCAATCTAGAAGGACTGCATGGAGGTAGCATCTGAACCTTTTGAATGATGGGCAGGATTCTGACAGACAGAAATGGGGAAGGAAGGAGAGATCAGGAAGTACAGTGGTTCAGCCCTGCTGAGGTCTAGGGCACATAGGGGTATCCAGCAGGAGGTAAGGTTGGACACGCTGGTCAGAGTCCAGCACTGTCCAATATGATAGCCACCAACCACAGGTGGCTATTAACATTCATATTTACATTAATTTAATTTAATTTAAAATTCAGGTCCTCAGTGTACTAACCACGTTTCAAATGTTCAGTAGCCACATGTGGCTAATATTGGACAGTGCAGTTATAAACCATGTCCATCCTTGTGGAAAGTTCTATGGATGAAGGGAAGTCACTGGCATCATCGTTTTTAAGCAGGTCACTGGCACTTTGGAAGGAGGAAGTGAAGGAGTAACGCATGTTCTTTTATAACACTCCCTATCTCATTCTTTTATTTGTTACCTACAATGTGTCCTCTCCCCAGGGGCTTAGCAGAAGTTTCAAGAATAAATGCATAATGAACATCCATAAAAATTATTTAAAACTCCCAGCACTGCCTTAGAATGCATATCTAGTTCTAAAAATAAGCCACTCTGGGAAGTAGGTCCAATTTTTCTCCACTGTCAATACTTTTTTTAAAAAAAAAAGGCTTTCAGTCCTTATCTTATAGAATCCAACGAACACTGTAGTGTAAAATAGTTTTTAAGGAGGCGAGGCATAGTTGTTCAGATCTCTAGATAATTTGTCAGGTTTCAAAACACATTACGCCTGACCTCATGGAACTTTGCTCAGTCCCAGTGCTCTCTGGTGGTGGGAAAGGCTCTGCTGAGATAAGAGCTGCCTTCCCTGTCTTAGAAAGGCTGCCCCATTCTGACTCAAAAAAAGGATGCTGAAATCAACCAAGGTGATGTCCAGGAAGGATGCAGAGCTCCATACCTAACGAGCTTAGATGTGGCCAAAGGTAAGATTATTTTGTGATCTAGCAACTGAATTCTGAATGATGTTGGATGCAAAAGAAAACCCTATAGTCACCTATGTTGCTTTGGGGTCTTCATGGGGACAGTTGGAAGTGATCCATGGCAATCCAATCTCTGGACCTCTCGGTGACTCATGGCTCACGCAGAGCACGTACTGTACAAATCTAACCCTGTTTGGTGGCCTCACAAGCAGCTCCAATTGATTTCTCATCTGCAACTCAACCTTTGTCCTCCCCAAACATGGAAGGAGGGGGCCCTCCACACTGACATCCTCCACCACTAGCAGCAATACCAGAACTTGGCGGCCTAAACAATAAATCTCTATGTGGCCCAGAGAGAAAGGGTACCCTGTACCTGCTAAGCAGGATCATGCATCCCACCCCCAGCTCCTGAAAAAGGTGGTGAGGGGAGGTTGGCATGAAGACAGGCATCAAACTAGAAACAGGCCTTCCCCTAACCCAGACACTACCTCCACCCACAGGCCCCACTGGCTCCACTGGCAAATAAAGTTTCTAACCCAAGCATCAGCTCATGAACCCTTCCACGCTGCAGGGTGAATCACCCTAAGCAAGGAAAAGGGAAGATTGCCCACTGCCAGCTTAGCTTTACAAATGAGCCCTTAAGCCACCTGATGCAGACGTTTATGCCAGGGCCTGGGTCTGCTCGGGGTCTAGAAGCCAAAATCACTCCCCAGTGGGGTTATTTTAGATAGAGACACATGCACATCTTGAAAGGGGGAGAAGGAAGCAGAAGGTGGCAAGAAAGGAGTCCGTTACTCTGGGAATTTTTGTTTGTTTGATCTCACATGCAAAGAATTGAATTAATTATAATCTTTGGCTCATGACACACTCAACATTGGTTTATGCAGGGCTCACTTTTTTATCAGCTATTAGATCTTGAATAATGGACAAATGCCTTTAGGCCCATCCTCCCTCTCCCCAAAAAGGTAGAGTATCAACACCAACCCACACCAACCATATGGTTTTACCCATTCTATCCCCCTGCCTCACCCTAACTTCACCCTGAATCTGTATCCATCATTACTTTACTTTGCTTTTCATAGCATTTTCTTGTAGCTGCACGTATTCCTAAAAAAATTTTTTTTAATTTTACTTATTTATAAGTTTATTTTTTAAATGTCATGCTGTATCTTTTGGTAATTTTCTTTCACTTAATATCATATTGCCAAGACTTATCCATATTTTTGCATGTCACTGTTGCTCACTTGTTTTGGCTGAGTATAATTTTACACTGTGAATTCATCACAGTTTACTCATCTGCCCTCCCACTGATGAGCATCTGGGCTCTTTCCAGGTATGTGACTTTGTAAACATACTTGCACAGGACATGAGTTTCTCCTGGGCACATATAGCCGAAGTGGAATTGCTGGGCCATAGAAATGTGAATACTCAACTTCAGAAGATAATTAGATCATATCAATTCTTTTCTATTTTGATTGCATTTCCTAGAGATTCTAAAATGATTGTTTCCTCTTCCTGTCCTCCTCAATTTTGTTTCTATAAATTTCACATGTCAGCTCCACCAAAATGTTTAAATCCGGTCCTTGGCCTAACACTTGAGTAGCACTTCAGCTAAATCCCCCCATATGGAAAAGAAAGATTCTTGTCAGGGGCACAGATAATAGGAAAAGCATCTAAGCAGACACAAGGACCTACCCTGGACCAGATGCTGGGGTGGGCTAGTCAAATGGAAGGAAACAGTTTAGAAGCTGTTTCACTCTTGGCAAATGCAAGATACAAAAAAGGACCGGGGAGGAGCTATAAAGCCAGTTTCCCTATTCAAATTTGCATATTCAGTCTCTCATCCCCCACCTTCCTGTAACTACCAAGCACACTTATTTTTAAACAAAGAACAAAAACCCAAAAATGGAAAAGCCAGTTTGTAAATAACCAATTTCAGGTTTAAACAACAGCAGGGTCCAGGTTGGACATCATTATGCAGTCCACTTCATTTCAATATATATTTACAGAATGCTTTACAATGTGACAAGCACCCTGATGAATGAGGTCTCTATTCTGCCCTCAAGGGGCTTGCAGATTTGTCCATTTACCAAAACAGATCATGCATGAATTGCTAAAGGGGTCACTTAGTGCTAAGAAGAGGAAGATGCTGGCCTGATACTAAGATGCTTACTGCAAGAGGATTAATACAAGTTAGAATGCAAGTGGACCAGATACAGAAGTTGTTCAAAGGAGAGAGTAATCATTCCTAAGCAAAAAGAATGCTCTGTAGAAAAGTTCCTAGAGAGTAATGTTGGATCTGAGTTTTGAAGAATGAATCAAGTGACCAAGAGGTGAGAAAAGCAATAACAAATACCTAAAACATTTAAGAAATCAGTTTCAGGTTGAAGAATACACAAATGAATGGAAAGGGACATCACGTTCATGAACTGGAATAGCAAATGTTGTGAAAATGTCTATACTTCCCAAAGCAATCTACAGATTCAGTGCAATCCCTATAAAAATACTAAGATGTTCTTCATAGAAATAGAAAAAAAAAACCCTAAAATTTTGTAGAACCACAAAAGACCCTGAATAGCCAAAGCAAAGTAAAAAGTAACAAGAACAAAGCTGGAGGCATCACACTATATGACTTCAAAATAAACTACAAAGCTATAGAACCAAGACAGCATGGTACTGGCATAAAAACAGACATGTAGACCAATGGAACAGAATACAGAGCCCAAAAATAAATCCACACAATTACAGCCAACTGATTTCAACAAAGGTACCAAGAACACACAATGGGGAAAGGAAAATCTTCAATAAATGGTGTTAGGAAAACTGGATATCCACATGCAGAAGAATGAAATTAGACCCTCATCTCTCACTATATACAAAAATCAACTCAAATGAATTAAAGACTTAAATGTAAGATCCAAAACTGTGACACTATTAAAAGAAAACATACGGGGAAAGCTCCATGACATTGGTTTGGGGACCTCAAAAGCACAAGCAACAAAAGCAAAAATAGACAAATGAAATTATACCAGACGAAAAAGCTTCTGCACAGGAAGGAAAACAGTTAACCAACTAAAGAGATAACCTAGAGAATGGGAGAACATATTCACAAACTATATATCTGATAAGGAGTTAATATGCAAAGTACACAGAGAACTGAAATCACTCAATAGCAAAAAAACAAAAAACAATGCAATGAAAAAATGGGCAAAAGATCTGAATAGGCATTTCTCAAAAGAAGACATAGAAATGGCCAATAGGTATATTTAAAAATGCTCAACATCACTAATCATCAGGGAAATGCAGTTAAACCACAATGAGATACCACCTCACTCCAGTTAGAATGGCTATTATCAAAAATACAAAAAACAACAAGTGCTGGCAAGGATATGGAGAAAAGGGGGTCCTTACACACTGTTGGTGGGAATGTAAATTAGCCATTATGAGAAACAGTAAAAACATTACTTAAAAAATTAAAAACAGAACGAGCACATGACCCAGCAATCTCACTGCTGGACATTTATCCAAAGGAAATGAAATCAGTATGTTGAAGAAATACCTGTTCTCCCACGTTTATTGCAACATTGTTCACAATAGCCAAGATATGAAATCAACCTAACTGTCCATCAGTGGATGAATGGATAGAGAAAATATGGTATATATACACAAGGAATACTCTTCAGCCGTATAAAAGAATGAAGTCCTATCATTTGCAACAACATGGATAAACCTGGAGGACATTAAGTAAAGTAAACCACCACCGAAGGACAGATACCACGTCATCTCACTCATACGTGGAATCTAAAAAAATTGGTCTCATAGAAGCAGAAAATAGAACAGTGGTTACCAGAGGCTGGGGAATGAAGAGGGGAGAGGGGAAGGAGGGAGGTTGGTCAAAGGGTACATAACTATAGTTAGAGAGGAGTAATAAATCCAAGAGATCTATTGTGTAGCAAAGTGACTATAGTTAGTGACAGGTTATTGTATCCTTGAAAAATGCAAAGAGTGGATGTTAAGTGCTCTCGCCACAAAAATGATAATTATGTGAGGTAATACCATCATTAATTAGCTAGATTTGACTATTTCACAATGTATATACACTTCAAAACATCATGTTGTGCATGATACATACAATACAATGCTATCTGTCAAATTTAAAAAATAAAACTCCATTTCTGACTCAGACCTCTTGATCTTCGCATCATCTCCTATTTCTCACACTTCTTAAATCTAGTTCCTGCCTCCAGACAAAGTAGAATCTGTGATCACTCTTTAACACACATTATCTGCATTTATTTGTTCATTCCACCAACACCAACGAAGTAAATCTTGACAGATGTCTGGCCCTTGCTGAGCTCCAGAGATAAATCCCTGGACAACACAGAAACAGTTCCTGCCTTCACCCAGCTTTCCATCTTCAAGGCAGACACAGAATTTAACAAAGACAGGCAGTTGGCTTGACCATCAGCCAGACGCCATCAGCCAGGGAGAGCCCCTCCCCCATCCCATCATCCCCTGAAACATTTTCAGCAAATTGTGCAGGATTAAAGAAACAGCTCTGCCTCCTCAGTAATTAAAAGAATCCTGACCAACGTCCCAGGTAGCCAAGCGGCCACTCAGAGTTGAGACACTCCAAAATCAGGTGCTTCCTACATAATAGCCTCCAATCTGATACTTGATAGCCGCTGGTTTCCAGAGTCAAACAAATGTCAGGAATTTTATGAAGGAAGGCAGGAAGCAAATAAGGGGGCAAGGACTGGGGTCTAGGCCTCGGGGGAGCTCAATTAGTGAGCCAGATAAAGTTAAACTGAAAGGGCATGCTCTTGGTTTCCTAGAAAGCCAGCTGGAAAAGATGCCAATCCTTAAGCCTCTGTCACTCAAAAGATTAACAGAAGAGACTTAGGAGCGCCCACAGGGAATAATGCAACAAGCCAGATGTTTCTGCTCCTCGGATGACGCCGCTCTCAACAACCAGAGCTACGCTTTTGAGGCCACCAATAAGCCATAGAAAAGAACTGGAGTCTTTGGGGATAGGTTGAAATTCGGTCATTTCCCTTAAGTGATACAGATACCAAAAAAAAAAAAAAAAAATGTTAATAATTTCTCTGCAAACTCCCCTGATGTTTGGTTCTGTATTTCTCATCAAGCCATCTCTTTCTTTAACAGAGATGGCAGCACTCAGATGAACACTCGCTACAGCTGCATGGCGGTGGGAAAAGCACACAATCTTTCAATCCATATAAACTGGAAGCTCAGGCAAGTCGATTGGCCACCCTGAGTCTCACTTTATCATCTTCAAAATGGCTTTTAAAAGACCCACCCACTTGTTCTCGTTGGAATAAGAGATCATGTAAAGTGTCCAGCCCAGATGTTCATAAGTGGTAGCTCTTGTTATCTATAAACACAACTAGGTAACCACATGCTCGAGACAGCACCTTCTCCTTGGTACTTTCTAAACACACCAAGATGCGTGTGCGCATGTGTGTGTATGTTTGTGCGTGTATTTGAGTGAGAGAGAGAAAGAGGAAAAAAAAGAAAGAGGGGGAGAGAGAGAGAGAGAAGCAGCTTGGACATACACCAGCCTATTTACAATTCCTGCTTACGTTCCATCACTTCTATCAGATTAATAAACTAGAGGAGCTGGAAGGAACCTAACCATGGTGCCTGATTTCCCCTCAAGTCCCTAGCTTTCCCCTAAAGGTTGCTTCCTCTGATTCCAGGAGGCCAGGAAGGAGAGCCATATGGCTTGAGACTCTAGACAAGCCCAGCAGCAAACAAATGAGCCCCCCACCATTTGTCTCAGGGCCTCTCTCCTTTCGACCCTCCTGTGGGCGGCCATCCAGATTTCAGTCGGGGTGCTCTGGTCTGCATCTCTGTCTTGACTGTTCCTAATTATTGGAGGGAACGCATGGCTCGCCTGACCTCAGAGTTTAAGAGCTCCGAGTCCTAATATCAAACCAAGCAGCTTCATTTAAAAGGCATCCTC
The DNA here is from genome assembly GCF_037993035.2 of Macaca fascicularis. Lineage (NCBI taxonomy): Eukaryota > Metazoa > Chordata > Mammalia > Primates > Cercopithecidae > Macaca > Macaca fascicularis. The sequence continues at coordinate 137,795,495 of NC_088381.1, read as the reverse complement.
ATCTGCATCCATAAAAGTCACTCCCGGAGCCCTTACTTGCCCCAGCTTTGGGAATGCCTGCTGTCGAGGATTTATGACACGCCCTGGATCTAATCTGCCACACTTTAACTGCTGCTGTTGCACATCTGGTCATAAAAGCAAGGGCTGGCCCAACACGGGGACAAACACTTTTCTTTCCTAAGTGGCTGCAAATCTGATCTCACAGTGATAGCTGGGCTTGGATGTAATCAACCCAGCATCTGGGCAGTCTTTAAGACTTGTCAAGCATTACAAGACTTTTCCTCCACACGACAGCTATAAAGATGATTCTCATATAGCAAAAGCTATGAATAAACAACCTGCAATCTGAACAGGTGGTAAAAGGCTAGGCCCAAGGATGTTCAGGAAAGGAACCACGAGTTGGTTGAGCCAACCTTGTTTTCGCAAAGATCCTAGCTATTTTCACATGGACTCTTAGGCTGCCAGTTAAGAAGCAATTGCCCTGACATAAACTGATGCTTGGCCAAAGATTGCCTGGATTAAGTTTAGTCGAAAGAACCACTAGGTGGTTTAATAGTACATGTTTTAAGGCAGTGAAATTCTTTATTAGACCAATTGGTAGGGAGTGTTGGGGGCATAATCTAGACCAGAAATGAACACAATGCTGTCGGTTCCAGGAGATTTTACAATGCCCTGGACAATCTGTCCTGTGCACAGAATTGGCAGGTTTCATGCCGTTCAGAAACTCCAATCAGACCAAGGTTCAACAAGTAATTCAACCTCCCAGCACTGAACCCAGGGGAAGAGACCCCTGAACATTGCGCAACTCTCCCCTCCCACCTCTCTACAGTACCCCACCTCTGACCCTCTTCCAGTGCCTGCCCGGCAGGAGGGGACATTAAAATTATCTGCTGTGGGTTTTACGAGCAGTGATCGCTTTTTAAAACAACAACACAAGGTCCTTGTGTGGCTCGCGGGTAACCTAAAACTCTCCAGGCAGAGCTGCACCCACCCCCCCCCCAACCCCCGCCGCCTGCCAACAACGCCAGCGCGCTGGACCTGGCGCAGCGTGGGACCACAAGGAAGCCCTACATGAGCGGAGAGCGAGCTTCTCTCCGACGCAGGAGGCACCTCTGAGGGTCTTGAGCAAAATGCAGGGGAGAAGAGATTGGGAAAGAAAATCCACCAGTGACAGTTCGGGGGCAGGGGAGGGATGGTGCTGCAAGAAAGGGAGGGGTGGTGGCTCCAATGGGAGAAAAAAAAAAAATTCAGCAACTTCACCAACGAAGCCCGCAGGGGCCTGGTAGTAGACAGAGGACAACAGGTCTCTGACATCTCTCTTCCCCCGCCTGCCCCCAGGGATGAGTGGCGAAGCGACCTCGCCTCCCTCCGCAGGTGGGCGCAAAGCTGGGGGCGCACTTACCCTGGGGCCTGTGGTGCGGTGGCCGCGAGCCGGGGACAGCTGCACCAGCACCAGCAGCAAGTGGGGCGTGAGCAGGCGGGCGCAGCGCGCGGGCAGCATGGTGCCAGCCAGGCTGGGGAGCCGGCAGCGAGCGGGGTTCGCGGGCTCCGCGGGGCGCACAGCGCGTCTGGCTTCCTTCCTTCCTTCGCTCGGGGCCCTCGCGGCGGCGGGAAGCCGGCAGCGGTCCTGCGGCGGGGACTCGCAGAGGCTGCGGGCAGAGGACACAGTCATTAACCGCGCCGGAGGGGAGCTGGAGCGCTAGCGTGTGCTCTGCGCGCGTCGCTAGCTCCGCTCGGCGGGGCCCAGGCAGCAGCAGGTTGGACGCCTAAGCCCGGGCCATGGGAATTCCCGTTATAAACCCCCGGGAGGGGCGGGGCGGAGCACGGCGGGCCTGATTGACGGGCCAAGAGGCCTGTTGCAGCCGACCCTCTGGCAGGTGAAAGCCAATGGGAGAGGGGCAAGAGGAGCCGCTAGTGGTCAACCCCCAGCTGAGGAGCTCTGCCGGAGTGGGCCCCGGGAGAGACTGGGATAAAGAGTAACTTTCTCCTGGCACTTCTGCCAGAGGAAGCCTGAGAGAGCCCCAGGAGCCGACACCCACCAGAATGTTCATCTGGCTAATAATAATGCCTTGAGCATGTATATTTCTTAGCTCAAGTTCATGACTGTCCCAACAGCCCGGTGAAGTAGGCAGGGAAAATACTCCTAGCCCCATTTATCAGATGAGAATGCTGTGACACAAAGGCGCCAAGAGATCTGCCTCCCTGCTGCATTTGGGAAGAACAACTGGGAAGTCGCCGGATGACCCGCCCAGGGTGGGCTGTGGCGTTGGAGCGGAGAATGGGAGCATTCACTTCTTTCAAAGACTCTCCCTGGGGGGTGACATCCTGAGTCTCACAGCGGCTGTCCCAGGAGAAGTCGCAAGGGACAAGGGGAAGCGTGTGCTGGGCACTGGTCGCTGGGGAGGGCCACACACAACCTCCCAGCCCTACGGTCCGTGTGATCCAGGATTGGAACTCAGGCATCCTAGCTTCCCACTCTGAACTGGAGGGCAAGGGGCAGCCTCTCTATAGCGCAGCAGCTCTGGGAGAGGCGGGCAGAGAGGCCCTGGTCCCCTGATGGGAGAGAAGGAGGAAAAGCATAGATGAGGAGGAGGTAGTCTGAGGATGCAGAGATCCCAGAGATGGGGTAGAAAAAGGAGAGGAGATCTCTCCCGGGTGCCCGACCCACTTGGAGAGGACAGCTCAGCGGAGCTTCAGTCAGATGTTGGGGGGCTCTGCCCAGGGCCATCCCCGGAGGGCCAGCTTGGGAATGGTCACAGCTGCATCACACGGGCTCCTCAACAGAGCAAGGTGCTCAGCTGCCTTCAATGAGACTGACATCTCCAGGAAATCACAGGGATAAGGGGGGCAAAATGAAACCCAGAGCGATCTCCTTATGTGGAGAACAACCTTCAGCGCTTACTTCCATCAGTGTGGGCAACTTCGCAGGAAGGGATTATTTTCTATAATTCGATTGTAAGCATCAGTGCCACACTCCTCCTCCCTATCTGGTCTGAGAGGTCCTAAGATTAGCTCTGCTCCCTCAGAGTTTCTCTCCTGGATTCCATGAACCAGCTTCCCACCTGACACCTGAATTCAGTTTTGCCCTCTCCTCACACTGGCCCCATCCAGCCTCCACACAGCAGCCAGTGTGTCTATTTGCTATTTAGAAGCCAGTGATCCTTTTAAGCAGCAAACCGGAACTCACCATTCCCTGCTTAAACGACTTCCCCTCTCCCCAGTGCCCTCAGACGAGAAAGCCCAGACTGGATGCTGGAACAATAACAAAGTACTTGTGGTTCTCCAAACAAAAATGAAGAGCACTTCTAAAAGAATGGTCTATCTTTTCCTCCACTGGGAATGAGCGCCTTGGTCAGACTCTGGAGCTGGACAGCAGGGTTCAAATCCCCGGTCTGCCACCTAGTGGCATAGCCTTGAACAAGTCACTTGACTCATCCAGGGTCCCGTTTTTCTCTCTGTAAAATGGGGATAAAAATAGTATCCCCCTGCCGTGAGATGTTGTCAAGATTAAAGGAGATGGAGTCTTTAAAGCCTTTAAAATAATTAAGTGAAAAGTATCACAATATGGCATTTGAAGAGGACAGGACAAATGCCTCATCTCATTTTACCCTCAGAACAATCCTCTGAAATAGGTCAGACATCTCTACTTTACAGGTAGATAAGTGAATAATCCATGAGATTGTGACTTGCCTGGCCTCATTTGGTTGGCAAAGGACAAAGCAGAGACTCGAGGCAAGGTTTTTGGAGTATGATTCTGCTTCCGTCATGTGATGGCTGCAATCTTCAGTCTCAAATCCCATAGGGTTGGATGTTCCTGTGTGCTAATTGGGAATTTCTTCAGTGGTCTACAAGGTAACTGAGGCTGGTGAGCTCCACTGAGCTTCAGGGGAAGAGGATGTAAACAGCAGGGGTCAGCCTTTCCCGGAAACAGCCCTTGTGATCTGGCATCCTGGAGTTTGCCCAGCTGAACTTGTGACACTTGTCCAGTACTGTGCCCTGTGCAGCACTGATATCAATATCCATGTGTCCACCCAAGTATTCACCCTCCAGGGACTCAACAGGTTGGGACTGTTACCATCGGGCTCAGCAGTGTGGCAGGCTTTTCCTGACTCTACCACCTGGCTGCATGCACCTATCAAGCTGGTCAACTCCTTCCTGTTGCTGGAACTATTGAGAAATCTGCTGGAGTAAGTAAATATGCTTCAGATGGCCCTGAGTATCTGGCAGCACAAAGCGCCCAGGGAAAAAGCATTGCAATAGCCCTTTCCATCCCTAACACCAAATGCTGCTTTCCAGCCAGAAAGCTTATTTCCAAGTGTTCACTGGTCCAAAAATCTACATTATTCTGGATTTCAATCATGTAGCTTAGTTCAAACTATGAGTAACTGCTTTCCAGTTACTTTGCTCAGCAAGTATTTTCTTTCCCTCTGGTTGGCATACGAGGCCTGTTGTAACCATGGCCATCATTCAGATGATGCATTTTCTTCTCCCAACTCCTCCCAAGCCCAGAGAAGGTTAGGAATTCCAGAGAACCACTAGTCCCAAACAGTATCTCTCTGCCAGGCTTAATCTTCTGATCCAAGCAAAAAAGTGAAATTGACAAGTTTCTTCTTTCCCTAGAGCCCAGACTCATGGTCCAAAAATAAATCTAACTATCTTGGCATCTGGTTTGTCCAGTTTCAGTCATACTCCTTGTCTTGCGGGACTTCTATTTGCAATGGGATATTTCAGTAGATGAAAAGTAATACTTTATGTCACAGATTGAGGTCTGAAGGCCTCAAATATTTAGTACTAACTAGAAATGCCAGTTTCAAATATATCTGTGTTTCTGGCCAGGTGTGGTGGCTCACGCCTGTAATCCCCACACTTTGAGAGTCCGACATGGGAAGATCACTTGAGGCCAGGAGTTTGAGACCAGACTGGCCAACATGGCAGAACCTCATCTCTTTTAAAAATAAAAAAATTAGCTGGGCGTAGTGGTGTGCGCCTGTAATCCCAGCTACTTGGGAGGCTGATGCAGGATAATTACTTGGGAGATGGAGGTTGCAATGAGTCAAGATCATACCACTACCCTCCAGCCTGGGCAACAGAGCGAGACTCCATCTAGAAAAAAAGAAAATATATTTATCTGTGTTTCTCTACAATCCAGAGGATTCTTTCCTCATCTCATATTCAGAATAGAACCTTTTCATTCATTTTTAATAAGCACTTTGATGCATCTCTTTCTATGCCTTGCACAATGTTCATTATTATGAGGGATCTTTGGATGCACACCCAGCCCTCTGAGAGGTTACCATCTAATTTAAGACACAGACCAGAGAGATACCTGGGGACCATATTTAAGAATAAAGCCAGCTGGGCGTGGTGGTTCATGCCTGTAATCCTAGCACTTTGGGAGGCCGAGGTGGGCGGATCACGAGGTCAGGAGATCGAGACCATCCTGGCTAACACAGTGAAATCCCATCTCTACTAAAAATACAAAAAATTAGCCGGGCATGGTGGCTGGTGCCTGTAGTCCCAGCTACTTGGGAGGCTGAGGCAGGAGAATGGTGTGAACCCAGGACGCAGAGCTTGCAGTGAGCCAAGATTGAGCTATTGCACTCCAGCCTAGGTGACAGAGCGATACTCCATCTCAAAAAAAAAAAAAAAAAAAAAAAAGAGTAAAGCCTGCGGTGTGTTGTAGGAACTCAGAGTGAGATGACCCTCTATAGGCCTAATGGGCAGGAAGGTCTCATGATGGAGGTAGATCCTGAATGAGGCTCTGGAGCAGAGCGCTTCTATAATACAAATATATCCTGATTTCTATTTCTTCATTTGTTACAACAGCTACCAACAGAAAGAGGTACACTGTATCTAAGGTCCAAGACTTTTGTCAAAAACAATAGTGAACTTAGAAGCTTGAGACATTAAGATTCCTGGGTTCTGCTTTTAGATTTATGACTAACTTGCTGTAACCTTAGCATTAGGCTAAGGTAAGTATTATTAGTCCCACTTTGCAAATGAAGTTTACCCGCAGACATTTAACCTTACCAAAGTCACTCCTTAAGCTTTAAATACACATGACAAAAATAATTCGAGTGACAAACAGTTTAGAAATTTAGTTCTGTCTTTGGTACACAAACTCCATTCAAAGCTTCAGGCAGCTTCCTCCAACCCAAGCTCCTTCTATTATTTCTCTGTCATAATAAGCAGCTCTACCTGGTGGTACAAGAAGATTGCTTAAGCCCCAGCCATCATATCTATTTTCCAGCCAGCAGGAAGGAAAAAGAGGAAAGAAGAGCATGCCCCTCTTTTTAAGGACACCTCCCAGAAGTCACGTTTCATTTTGTCTCATTGGCTAGAACTTGGTCATATAACCAGATTCAGCAAAAAAGGGCTTTAAAAAATGTAATCCTAATTGGAGGTGACCACACGGGTATAGCTAAAATTCAAAGTTTGTGTTACTAAGAAAGGATACAATTCTGGGACACAATTAGAAGTACAGGCCATCCTCATAAGTCGTCCTTGAGTTGCCAAACAAAAGGAGGCCACAGCATTTAAGCTGTGGTTTACCTCTAGTTCTGCAGACCCAGCTCCCAGGTACTCAAAAATATTAATGGCTCTTATGGACTGAATATGTCTCCCTGAAATTCATATGTTGAAAGTCTACCAGCTCCATGTGATGGCCTTAGGAGGTGAGTCCTTTGGGAGATGATTATGATTAGATGATGATGATATACAGTCAAAAAAAAAAAGGATTAGGTGAGGTCATGAGGGTGAAACCCTCATGAATGAGATTAGTGCCCTTATAAAAGTCACAAGAAAGTTTGCTTTCCCTCTCTGCTCTCTGCCATGTGAAGATACAAAGAAAAGTTGGCCATCTGGCCTTACCAGACCCAACCATGCCAGCACCCTGATCTTGGACTTCCAGCCTCCAGAACTGTGATAAGTACATTTCTATTGTTTGTAAGCCACCCAGTCTATGTTAAGGCAGCCCGAACTAAGACATTGGCCTTTAGTGCCAGACACCCAGACTCTTCATGGCCACAAAAATTTCCTTCTGGTATTTCCTTTAGGCATGTTCAAGTAGGAGGAACTGAGAACATACTGGAATGAAGCTCAAGCCATGTGGTGCCAGGCTGGCAAGAAATAAGCCCCTAAAGAGACCAGTGGTCAGTTATGGTCACTTGGAATAATGCACATCTTGTGAAAATATTTTTGGCAATTGTCTATATTCTTCTGTTTCTATTTATTTCCCCTCCCTCTTCCACCTATAAAGGGATATTTCTCTTCACCGGGTTGTTTTTCTGTAACCTAGTTTCAAAATTAATAATAATAGTGGTAGTAACTATGAGGGCTTAACTAATGCCAAAAATGAAGACCTTAGTATACACTCTTGCATTTACGAGGTAGGAAGCTTTATTTTCTCCATTTCACTAATGAAGACACTGAGACTGTGGGAGGTTAGATAATTTACATAGCCAGAAACAAAGAGCAGAATAAGAACCAAAACCCAATCCACCTTGTCATGAGGGTGGAAAGTACTAAAAGCTAACCTTTTGCTAAGCACTTTCCCTACTTTATCTCATATCCTCAGACCCAACTTATGAGGCCCTTATTATTGGTCCCATTGGATACATGAGGAACTGAGGCTTAACCACAGAGGTCAAACTTACCAAGGGCAGTTCTTAAATTTTGCATTCACATCCAAAAATTTGGCATCCTCTTAACCTACTTATGCCTAGTGTTCCATTATTGGAATGCTGAGCATGTGGGGGTTATTTATATCCTACTTCTCAAGGTCGTTGCCAAGGTCTGATTTTGCAATTCAAAAAATTGCAACCTCCAGCATAAATGGGTTAAATCTTTCACCCCTAACAGTCAGAAGCACATGCTGTTTTTGTGCATGCTATTTTGTTCATTGCTGAAGGCTAACTTCAATATCCATGGGTATGAATTTTCCCCATTCACCTGCTTTAATGGTCTGTATTGTTTATACAAGAGTCCAGTTGGGAAGGGGCATTTCCCTTGTATTCAGGACCAGAACCACCATGTTTAGATGTTCCAGAGAAAGCATTACCTCAATGACCTCATTCAGCCTGTGGTTTAATACTCCATCATAAATCATCATAATTTGGTCCTAATCCATGGGCATAGAGGCAAACCAGTCAATCTAACAAATTTTACTGCATCCCTACTGTGTGCCAAGCACTGCACCAGGGGCTAGGTATGCAGTGTGAACAAAGACAAAAGGCAAATGACATCAAGGAACTTACGGTCTAGTAGGAAGACAGATATTAAGTAACTAATTATTAACAACTAATTCACAAGTTACAAGTATCCACAGTACTGCAAGGAGGCACAGTGTTTGGGGACTTTGTTTTAAAAGCTATGTAACCCAGTCTGGAGAGTCAGTAATAATTTTCCTCAGGAAGTGATGTTTTGGGTGGTGTTTTTTGAAATAGGGATCTCATTCTGTTGCCCAGGCTGGATTGCAGTGGCGCAATCATGGCTCACTGAAGCCTCAGCTTCCTGGGCTCAGGCAAGCTTCCCACCTCAGCTCACCAAGTAGTTGGGACCACAGGTGCACACAACCACACTTGGCTAACTTTTTATTTTGTAGAGACAAGATCTCCCCATGTTGCCCAAGCTGGTCTCGAACTCCTGGGCTCAAGCAATCCTCCCACCTTCCCCTCCCAAAGTGCTGGGATTACAGGCATGAGCACTGTGCCCTGCCAAAGTGACGTTTAAGTCAAGACCTGAAGGCTGTCTGATTTAAGCTGGATAAAGCATGAGGGGAAGAGTATATAGTAGGCATAGCAAACAGCATATGCAAAGGCATTGAGGTAGGCGAGAATATGCAACTACATTTGTGACTAACTAAATCACTCTTATCCATTTAACCCTTAGTAGCCCAGGAAAAATAGTTATCACCATTTACCATCTGAGTATTTTTTAAATTTTTATTACATAATTGTTCTGAAATAATTATCTTTGACTATAGAGATCAGTAACAAAGATAACACCAGTTCAAGGTTAAACAGACAGTTACTGGACAGAAGTCCTCACAAAAATATGGCCTTTGTACAAGGTCATGCTTTTTATGGTCTTTTATTATAGCTTTTATGATCAGACACACAAATATAAAAACCCACTCCTCGTGGCCTTCCTTGGCTCTATTTGTCAGGGTTTTCTTAACATTAGTGATTCCATTTTGATTCTGACAACTTTCACAATACAAAGAGAGGGTGCTTTGAGGTTTCATAGTCTCTTTCTCTTCAAAATGACTTTCTTTATATAGCTGTTCTCTTTTCATTTTCATGGTTACTGTATATAAAGAGAAGAATTAGGGCATTGTAAAAGATTAGGAGGTAAATTGAATTCACCACTTTGAAAGGAGTTTCTGTCTACAGTCACAATATCCAAGAACAAACTGAAAATCCATTTATTAAATAGGACCCAGGAGAAAATGGGAAGTAAAGTTCCATCTTTCTTGGCATTTTTTTTCTTTTAGATAAATCACATGTGCCCCTGGTGATCTGTGTGTAGAAAGTTTCTTATTGAGAACAGTTTTAAAATTCATCTCACCATACAGGTATTTTAAAATACTTTTACAAATAATTTATAGAAGTAGTAATAAAGGGATCATATATTAGTTACCTATTACTACATAGCAAATTACTCCCAAAACTTAGCATCTTAAAACAGCAAACATTTCTCATCTCATGGTATCTGTGGCAGGAATCTTGGAGTGGCTTAGTTTGGTGGTTTTGGCTTGGGGTCTCTCATGAGGTTGCAGTCAGGGCCAGCTTCATGGGCAGGCAAACTGTACAATCACAAAAGACCCCATACTTGGCTTAATACTCTGCGTTGCTGTCTTGGTTTTTTTTTTTTTAAGTAATTTTTGAAAGAAGAGACCCCATTTTCATTTTGCCCTGGATCACAGTCTAAAATTACGTAGCCAGTGCTGGTTGCACTCAAGCTGTCAGTCAGGATTACAGTCATCTAGGGCTGGAGGATCCTCTTCCAAGCTCACTCACATGGTCATTAGCAGGCCTTGGTTCCTCACCAGCTGTTGGATGGCTACCTCCATTCCTCTCCACATGAGTCTCACAACAGGATAGCTCACTTCCTATCCAGGGGTAGTGGTGAAAGAGAGAGTCCACCTGTCTTTCATAACCTAATCTCAAGAGTGATGTACCTTCATGTCTTAGCCTGTTCTTGCTGCTGTGACAGAATACCTGAGATTGGGTCATGTATAATGAGCAGAAACTTATTGGCTTACAGCTCTAGAGGCTGTGAAGTCCAAGATCAATGGGCCAGCAACTAGTGGGAGCCTGCTGGATATGTCATCCCGTAGTGGAAGTAGGACGGGCAAGGTTAGAGGGAGACAAACTCACTCTTTCATAACTACACCAATCCCACGCATGAAGGGGGAATCCTAATAGCCTAATCACTTCTTAAAGGTCCCAACTCTTCATACTATTTCTATGGTGGTTAAATTTTGACGTGACTCTTGAAGGAGGCAAACATTCAAACCATGGCACATTACTTCTGCCATATTCTGTTGGTCACACTGACCAACCCTGGTACAATGTAGAAGGGGACTGCACAAGATGTGAATAGCAGCAGCCTAGGATCATTTAGGGCCATCTTGGAGGCTGACTACCACAGACAATGGAAGCCAGCTTTGTTAGAACTGTTAATAAGAATTTAAATATAATAAACCCAAATTTTATTCATTTTCCTGTTTTTGAAGATAGTACACCTAAGGCTGGGCATGGTGGCAGCTCACACCTGTAATCCCAGCACTTTGGGAGGCTGAGGCAGGAGGCCAGGAGTTCAAGACTAGCCTGGGCAACATAGTGAGACCCTCATCTCCACAAAAACTAAAATAAAATAATAATAATAAAGAATATAGCATACCTGAAATAGAAAGCAAACTTTGACTAAAATCATTCATTCATCCAGTATCATGAACCTGGAACATATTCATCTTATAAATACTGATTCCAGATTTCAAATGTATCGTTAATTGGTTCTAACTTATTCCTTACGGTTCTTCTGTTTGTACTTGAATCATCAAGACACAATACTTTTGAAAGCTTTAGTAGCTCGTAACTTTGTTGAGGAGAAAATGCTCATCTTTTTTCCCTCATGACTGCAAAACGTTTTCATTTTTTTCTTTCTTAGGTCTACAAATACAATTTTAAATCTTCAATTCAATTAATATTTTCCTTTCTATACTATTTCCTCTTTATGTACATGCCTGCCTACAGCATTTGTCCATTTCAAGTAAATTTTCCACAAAAACCTAAAAAAAATAAAGAGTATTACCATACATCTCTTTAGCAAAATTGGAAGACCCAGGATTTTTCCTAAAATATTGTATAATTACGTTCATCATGTTGAGTGACTAACTGTATGAAAATACCATATTTCCTTTTAAAATGTGTTCCTTGACTTTTATTAAAAAGTCAAAAAATAACAGATATTAGCAGGGCTGTAGAGAAAAAGGAATGGTTATACACTGTTGGTGAGAATGTAAATTCATTCAGCCACTGTGGAAGGCAGTTCAGAGATTTCTCAAAGAACTACAAAATAGAACTACCATTCAACCTGGCAATCCCCCTACAGGTTATATACTCAAAGAAAAATAAATCCTTCTACCAAAAAGACACATGTACCCATATGTTCATCACAGCACTATTCACAATAGCAAAAACAGAATCAACTCAGGTACCCATCAGTGGTGGATTGGCTAAAGAAAATATGGCACATATACACCACGGAGTACTATTCAGACATAAAAGTGAATGAAATCATGTCCTTTGCAGTAACATAGATGCAGTTGGAGGCCATTATCCTAAGCAAACTAATGCAGAAACAGAAAAGTAAATACTGCGTGTTCTCACTTATTTATAGGTGGGAGCTAAACCTTGGGTACACATGGACATAAAGACGGGAACAATTGACACTGGGAAATACAAAAGTGGGGAGGTTGGGAGGGAGCCCAGGGTTGAAAAAAAACCAATTGGGAACTATGCTCACTACCTGGGTGACAGGTTCAATTGTACTCCAAATCTCAGCATCATGCAATACACCTTTGTAATAAACATTCACATGTACCCCCTGAAACTTTTGAAAAAAGTATATATTTTTTAAATTCATTAACTCTCAAGTTTGAGAAAAATCTTCTAGGCTATTGTCATCTGAAGACTCATAGGCTAGGTTATGTCTCACATAATCAATTTCGCCAGCATTTGTCTGGACTCTACTGTCTCTTTGAATTCATCTTCTGTTTATCTAGTAATTATGTAACCTCTTCCCTTATCACCTTTCCTCTCTGTTGTAATAGGCAGAAAGTGAAAAATCTGTACTTCTGAACTTCTTAATAAAAGCTAAAAGCAGATGACAAAGATAATATTCCCAGTCTTATACGTTTTTAAAGATAATGTAACATTTCAAGCAATGAAGCAAGAAAACTGAAGGATGATGAAATTCTGATGATTTATTACACTACATTGCATCATCCTTCTTGATGATTCTATCCTTCTTCAGTGTTCTTATTTTGCTCTTTTCAGCACTTTGGAATTAATTGATAAGTAATGATGAAATGATTCCTAAGATGACAAAATAACTACATAATCACCCATGGGTTCTTCCTGCCCACTCCACAAAAAAAACCAGTTCACTGAGACCACGGTATTGTAGTAAAGAAACAGTATAATTAACATGAGGCCAGCCATGCAAGAGATGGAGTTATTACCCAAATCAGTCTCCCCAAAGACTTGGAGGCTAGAGTTTTCAAAGATAGTTTGGTGGGCAGGGGACTAGGGAATGGGTGCTGCTGATTGGTTGGGGATGCCATCATATGGGTGTGGAAAATGGTCCTCATTTGCTGAATCTGCCTCTTGATGGGGGTCCATAGGACCAGTTGAGTCATGAGTCATGACTCCCAATGAGGTCCATCAGTTGCCAGAATGCAGAACCCTGCAAAAACATCAAAAGGCTGATCTTAGGTTCTACACTAGTGGTGTTATCTATAGGATCAATTGGGGAAGTTACAAATCTTCTGACCTCCAGCACAATAGCTGGTTATCATTTAACTATGTTTACATTTTAGCAGAATTCAGGCACCTCTCGTAATCCTAACCTTGTGGACTTTCATTAGTTTTCCAAAGGTGGTTTAGTTTTAGGAAGGACCATCATCATCCTTGTTTTAATTTTAAACTATAAACTAAATTCCTCCCAAAGTTAGCTTGGCCTATGCCCAGGGATGACCAAGGACAGCTTGGATGTCAGAAGCAAGATAGAGTCCACCATGTCTAATTTCTCTTACTGTCATAATTTTTCAAAGGTGGTTTCTTTCAATTAAATGTTTCAAGATACAGGAAAGAATAAGATCACTAAAATCTCATAATGTATCTTACATTTATTAAAGGGTCCAATATCATAATTACAAGTTTGAATGAGTTTTATTCTGTCTTTTAAAAAAATAGGTAAATTTTACAGTCATACTTTCTGAAAGATATCTAAGAAAGAAAAAAGTCAGGCCGGGCGCGGTGGCTCAAGCCTGTAATCCCAGCACTTTGGGAGGCCGAGATGGGCAGATCACGAGGTCAGGAGATCGAGACCATCCTGGCTAACACGGTGAAACCCCGTCTCTACTAAAAAGTACAAAAAAACTAGCCAGGCGAGGTGGCGGGCGCCTGTAGCCCCGGCTACTCGGGAGGCTGAGGCAGGAGAATGGCGTAAACCCGAGAGGTGGAGCTTGCAGTGAGCTGAGATGCGGCCACTGCACTCCAGCCTGGGTGACAGAGTGAGACTCCGTCTCAAAAAAAAAAAAAAGAAAAAAAAAGAAAGAAAAAAGTCAAAAAATATTGTGAGAAATGCTTTTGAAAATTAACTAAAATTGGGTCTAAGGGATCGTAATGGTATTAACACAATTAGTCTAAGGATTTGGAAGAAATGATAGCACTCGCATGACCTGAAGGAGACTCAGATCCCTCAGACCAAAGTTCTCCAGTGGCTTCTAACCTCACATACCTCCCTCCTTCTGCCTGACAGCTTCATCTGGCCACTGGCGCATGCTGACCATAAGCATGGGCAGGTCAGAAGTGCCTCAAAGGTGATAACCTCAGAAACAACCTCAACCACTGGAGAACCAGAATTCACAGATAAATTCCTAAGCTTCCTCACTCCACTGCAAGGCACTTTTGAGGTGTATCTCACACAGTCTCTCAGTGGGTTCCCATCAGGATTGAGCCCCAGTTGCCAACAGATGTAGCCTTCTCATTAATGAACCACTCATCGGTTTTTCTCCCTTCCCGATTACACTTCCCCACTCCTTACTCTATTTCCTTGGGTTACCTCCAAATAAACTACCTGCACTAAAATTGCTTGTCTCAGAATTTGTTATTGGAAGAACCTAAACCAAGACATACAGTGAAAGCCCACATGATGAAAAAGCAGCAACAGCTTCAAACATCATTGGTAGGACTATCCTTGTTTATCTGGCGACCTCACCATAGACACCATCAACTCAGAGCAGAGCAAAGTAGGCAGATGCAAGCAAGCCAAACAGCAAATAGGGTAGATGGCAACTTAGAAAAAAGAATACTTTTCATGCTTTTAGAGGTCATTAGAATGAGGAGCTGTCAAAAACCATCAGAAATCCTTCACCCATTTGAAAACAAAAGTTGGAATGGACTTGGTGATGGGGAGACGGACAGTTTGATCTTATTAAAGAAACAGTCCAAGACACTGAAATAACCCTGGGCTTGCAGATGGAAGACTTGAATTCCAATCCAGGCCTCTGAAGTCAATTGCCACTTCTACCAAAGGGAGATAATAAAGACTTCCCAAAGTTACAGAGAGTACTAAATGAAATCAATCATGGGTTACAGTAGAATGCCCTATCCAAGTTTAAACTTGTGTTTTTAATCTTCAGCAAGATAATTTTCCAGCTACCTTAGGGTATAGACAGAAGAAAAACGCTCAAAGCAGGTCTTCTTTGTTTTGGAAGAATCCATCAGTTTGTAAATGAAGGGTCAGTAAGCAGGCCTTAGTGTTCTGGGAGAAGGGTATAACAACTTTTTTGTATAGTAAGCAGCTTTTTAAAACTGTCTGCCTCCTTTAGAAGGATTTGATCCCTGGAGAGGAAGACGGACCCTGGTTCTGAGCCTGCGCAGTGGCCAAGCTGCGGACATTCTGACTTGCAGTCCTCCTGGAGCTGCTTGCACCCTGGGATTGGCTGCGTGTTGGAACCAGAGCTTGGAGAGCTGGAATACCGGAACTCAGTTCTAAGGGTCAGCCCCACCACACTGTGCATGGCTGGGGAAGTAGGCACCCTCCATGGAGGTGTTTCCATACACAGATCAGACTCGCCAGCACCTAGACCCTGTCTTCCACCTTAGAGGCCTCCTTCACCAGCTTAGCTGGTATGTGCCTTCCCTCTGGCTGCCACAGAGAGGAAGCCACCGCCTTGTCCAGCAGCCGCCTACTTCACCCACAAACAGCACTCTGGTGCCTTGCCATCCATCGCCAACAGCACCTGACCTTCCTGCTCCCAGGGCAGCATTTGGGGACTTGACCCATGAGAGCACTAGGGCTACCCTCTTACCAGCGTTGGTCCTGGTCACCCTGGCCAGTTGATCACTGTCAGCCATGGAGGAGCATAAGAGGCAAATGTGACTCCTCCCCAAGGGAAGGTCACAAGCACCAAGGGATCCCTGGGTGCACAGTGGGAAAGAAGAGGGAGGCCTGATCTGGAGTCTTACATCTATGTCCAGCAGGTGAGGGCTTGTGCATCACAGCCTCAAGCATGGAAGAGTTAATTTTATGTGTTAACTGGATTAAGCCATGGCATGCCCCAATATTTGGTCAAAGGTTGTTCTGAGTGTTTCTATGAAGGTGTTTTTGGATGTAATTAACAATTAAATTGGTAGACTGAGTAAAGCGGCTTGCCCTCCCTGATGTGAGTGGGTTTCATCCAATCTGTTGAAGACCTGAATAGAACATAAAGACTGACCCTCCTCAGAATAAAGAGACTCCTTTCTGCCTCAGGGCCTTAGAACTGGGACCTCAGCTTTTGGATATGAAATGAAACATTGGCTTTGCCTGGGTCTCAAACCTGCTGGCCTGAAGATGACTGAAACTATACCAGTGGCTCTCCTGGGTCTCCAGCTCTGGAGAACCCTGACTGATACAGTCTCTATACCCCAAACTGTACTAACACATCTCAGTAACCTGGTGAATCCCCCACACTGTGCCTGGTCACTATGTCTGGTCAGTTCCATCCATGTGTTAGTTTCCTATTGCTGCTATAACAAATTACCCCAAACCTAGTGGCTTAAAACAACACACATTTATTATATGAGATTTATGGAAGTCAGAAGTTCTAAATCTAAGTGGGCTAAAATCAAGCTATCGGCAGGGCTGCATTACTTCCATAGGTTCTAGGAAAGAGTCTATTTTCTTGCCTTTTGTCTGGAGATCTCCTGCATTCCTTGGCTTGGAGCCTCATCCTCCATTTTCAAAGCCAGCAACATAGCATTGTCCAATCTCTCTGTGACTCTGATCCTCTTGCCTGTCTCTTACAAGGCCCCTTATGATTACAATGGCACACCAGATAACCCAGGATAATCTCCCATCACAAGATTACTAATCTAATCACACAAAAAGTCCCTTTTGCCATATAAGGTAGCACATTCACAGATTTCAGAGATTAAGATGTGGACATCTTTAGTAGGGGTGTTATTAAGCCTGCTACCTTCCCTCACACCTCATTCCTTTCTGACTCCCTCTTGCTCTTTCTCCTTTCACTGGACTGTCACTAGCTCCTGGCCTTGCCCATCTCCCCCAACATGCAATCCCTTTAGCTGGAGGCTCTATTGCTGTCACAGCCTCAGTGACTTCTTTTGCTTTGGTGATGCTCAAACTAATGCCTGAAGCCCATGCACCTCCCCCACTCTTCAATCCTATTCTTTTTATGGCCCTCTTTGGTTTCAGCTTGCACATGCAGAGAGTGCAGGATCTCTTCACCCCCTCAGAGTCTCACCTCACCCCCATGTCTGGACCACCACCCACGGTGCCTCCAGACACCTGCTCTTCCAGGCTCAGAAGCGCTCCCACCCCACCTCTTCCAAATCCTACCACTTTTCTCATATTTGCCATTACCATGTTTGTGGTCCCCGCTCTGTCACATGGTTTTCCCAAGGTTCAATGGTTTCCTGGGGGAAAAAAAATCACCAAACATTCTCTCCATTGTATCATTTTCCTGTTCAAAGATCTCTAATTATCTATAATTTTTATTTTTTCTACAACGTTCATACACTATATTTGTGATAAGTTGAGAAGTGTCATTTAAAATATAGGAAGGAATGATCAAATCCAGTCTCCTCTGCCTTCCCACTGCACACTGAGCCTTTAAATTCCATACTCCTCATTCTCATGGCTCCCCATCAGGAATCCCCCATTCCAACTGACATACTGATTCATCCAACAATATGATTGAGCACCTGCTCTGAGCAAGGCATACACCTTGCAGAATTCAGCATCCATCCTTCCTAGGTCGTCTTCTCTCCTGCTCAACAAGGAAACTGACCTTCCGCAGAGGTTAAGCATGATGATATAGCCAAATTGACAAACTGCTCCACAAAGAGGAGAAATAAATACAAATCTAGTAGGTTTTCCTAAGAGTTTTTTTAAGCTACTACTAAAGAGAGAGACTGGCTTTTTAGTAGTAGTTTGAAAAAACTCATAGGAAAATGAGTTTTTAGTAACTACCACTTATTGAGCACTTACTACATGCTAAGCACTTTATAAATGTCTCCTTCGATCCTCATGACAACCATATTATCTCCTATATTATTGCCACACTTCAAATGAGGAAACTGAAGCTCAGAGAGGCTAAGAAACTTTCCTATGGTCACACAAGCCCCAGTGGCAGAGTTGTTTTCCAAACTGAACATGTCTGACACCAAGTCCACATTCTTTGCTGCCACCCTGTGTTAGAACAACTGGACAACCAGATTTTGGAGCTTATCCTAAGAATCAATGTAAAGGCTCAGCTGGCACCAGAGGCCAGAAACAGGCCATTTCCATGGGATCATAGTTCAAAGTCAATGGCTCAATCTGAGGGCTCTGGCCTTGGGCAAAGTGGCACTCAGAAAGGAGCTGGAGTCTAAGAGGTAGGGCAATACCATCTGCAGCCTCCTTCTCTAGATTGCACTTCATGGAGTCATGCCAGGCCTTGCACCCAGCCAAAGAGGCAGCATTGCCCTCAGCCAGGGGAACGCTCCACTGGCCACAAATGCACTGCAATTGCTGTTCTCTGCCCCTTGGCCTCAGCCCCTCTGCTCATCCTTCTAGCAACCCAGTGTTTCCTGTGGTCCATGCAGCTGTGGCTGGATAATGCCTCTTAGATGGCCACATCTCTCTGGCCACTTAAACCTCAAACATGTTGAGATTAAAGTCTTTATCTTCTATCATCCAGCTTCTCTATCCTTCCACTCTCCAACAAGGTCAAAGGCCATACCCAATCCCACTTGCTAGGCCATTAAAATGGCCAGATGATATCAGGGTGAAAGATTACAGGGAGGCCAAATTGAATACATTATTTTTAAATAACTAGGATGAAATGCAAATTAAGAGGAAATTGTTATTGCTCTTTTCCCATGTGAGAGGTATAGTTTCAGTAAGAACATGTAAAAACTCCTTCAACATATTTTGTTCTTACGTTTGGGCCTTTACCAGATGTCTTGCACAATTAGACATGTGTCCAAAGACAGAAAAGTTTGCATTTGGATGCTTGTATCAGAGGCAGGAAATATAATAGTTAAGAGTCCTAGATTGGGAGTTAGACCTTGATTCAAATTCCACCTCTGTGACTTGCTGGCTGACCATGGACAAGTCTCTCTACCTCTCTGAGCCTCGGTTTTCAGTTTTCTCATGTGTGAAATAGTAATTATAATTAAATGTGCCTTCCTTGTTTACACCCATTAGGATGGCTATTACATTTTTTTAAGTGCTGGCAAGGACGTAGAGACATTGGAACCCTGTGTGTAGCCGGTTGAAATGTAAAATGATACAGTTGCTATGGAAAACAGTATGGTAGTTCCTCAAAAAATTAAACATAGAATTACCATATGACCCAGCAATTCCACTTCTGGGTATATACTCAAAAGAACTGAAAGCAGGGATTCAAGCAGATATTTGTACACTAAATCTTCATAGCAGCCTTATTCACAATAGCCAGAAGATGGAAGCAATCCAAGGGTTCATTGATGGATGAATGGATAAACCAAACATGGTGTCTACATACAAAGAGTATCATTCAGCCTTTAAAAGGAAGAAGACTCTGACACATGCTACTACGTGAATGGACCTTGAAGACATCATGCTAGGTGAAATAAGCCAGATTTCAAAGGAAAAATATTGTATGATTCCACTTATATGAGGCATCTAGGTAGTCAAATTCATAGACACAGAAAATAGAATAATGGTTGCCAGGGCCTGGAGGGAGAGGAGAATGGGTTTAATGGGTACAGAGTTTCAGTTTGGGAAGAAGAAAAAGTTCTGGAGATGGATTATGGTGATGGTAGTACAACAATGTGAATATACTAAACGCCCCCGAACTATACACCTAAAAATGGTTGAAGTGGTAAATTTTATGTTATGTATATTTCACCACAGTAAAAAAAAAAAAAAAAAAAAAATTCTTCCTTATAGTTTTGTTGTAAGTGTTAAATGATTAACACTAGTAAAGCAACTAATAGTGCCTGGCACATGGGAAGCCAGGGAGTGACAAAACTGTGGACAAGGTGTCACCACCACTATTCTTAGTCCTCAGACACAGTGGCTGAATCTTGACCAACCCAGGGCCGACAAGTAAGACTGGACCAGGAGAAAAGGGAGAGCAGATGAGGAGAGCTATCCCAGACTGAGAAGTGAGGGGATTATAACAAGACAGAAAGATGGAGTAGAGGGCCCCAGGGCATTTGAAGTCCAGAAAGCACCCAGGAAGAAAAGAGGAGGGTCTAACAGAGATGAAGAGAGAACAAGATCTGCATGAAAAAGGGCCGGAGCAGGCCTGCCGGGTAAAATACAGGATGCCTTGTTAAATCTGAATGTCAGATAAATAACAAAATGTTTAGTGCAAGTACACCCCAAATATTGTATAACTCTGCTTTATTGCATGAGTGTATTTATTGTTTATCTGAAACTCAAATTCAGCTAGGCATCCTGTATGTGTATTTGCTAAATCTGGTGATCCTAGGCCAGAGGCGTGGCTCATCCTTCAGGACCTTATACTAAGTCACTTTAGGATGATGCAGACTCTAGAATAGCCTGGTATTTAAAAATCTGGTCAGGGCAGTGGCTGGGAGCAGGAACAGGATAGGATTCTTCACTTTGCAAATGTATTCTTTCACAGTTGGGGTCCTATACATAGCAAGTTCCCCTAATCATAACTTAGAAATTCATTTTTTAAACTCAAATTTGCAGTCTCACCTTTGAAGGAGCCCACCTGTCAAAGCTCAAAGCAGGAGAGACCACATTCCCAAAAGCTATGGTTCTTCCAGCTTCCAAGAGCAGAAGAGGACGGTAATAAATACCATTTCCACCTCAGAGGGGTCTGGCTAATAAAAACCAAATCCCCACCCTGCGCCAAGAGGGTCCAGTCTCTTCCCCATGCCCTGCTGAACGGCCCAGCGTCTCCAGCCCGGGGGCTCTGCAGCCATTTGCAGAAAGGGCAGTCACGTCACAGATTCCTCGGAAAGCAGAGACCTAAAAAGGGCTTTGTCTATGTCAAACCAAACACAATTCTCCTGTCCCTGCCCTACACTGATTAAAAGCTGGAGTTGTTCGTTTTGTTTTGAGAAGTGCCAGGGTTTTATGCTCGAGGTCCCCCTTCCCGCCTCACTATTTCCAGCTGCTGAGGCTCATGAGTGAGAAGGACCACACACCAGCAGCCCAGCGGTACACAGGCCTGGCGGAGATTAAACCCCAGGCAGCAGGGGAGGGCCCCCTCCTTGGGAATGGGCGGCCCAGGGAAACGCCGGTGCAGAAGAGGAGCTGAGCACGGAGAGGAGAGTTCAAGGAGAGAGCCACCCTGAGCCCCTGATCCCCATCCACCCAGAGCCCAGCGTCTTGTCCATCCTACAGTCAGCCTAGCAAGCAGGTCAAAGACCAGGCTGCAGGGGGGAAGCAGCACACAATCTTGAATGCAGTGAAATGTGCCTTCCCCTTCTACTTTTTTAAAATCTAAACAAACGTATTGGCCACATAACAAATTTAATTTGCAGGGGAAGTCTGAAGGGGAGTGGGGGTGTCAGAAAGGAGGCATACTTTGGGTTTTCCTCCCAGGCCTACCAGCTAAACCGGCGAGCTTAGCTGATTTTGCTGAGCCTCAGCTGGGCCATCTGCCTTGCTTTCCAATCAGAGAGGCCACAGGCCAAGATGGGAAAAGGCAGAGACGATGTGTGATTGGGTTCTTTCCCTTGTCCTACTTAGAACAATCTGCAGGGAGCATGTTTATTTGCTGACTTGTTCATTGTCTGTTTCACCCACACCAGAATGTCAGACTGGATACCCAGCAGCTAGCACCAGATACCCAGCAGCCAGCACAGAGCCAGGCATCCGCTCAGGGAGCCCTGAATACTGTTTCGATGAATGAGTTGAGCGTGGACTATGAGCAGGAGGGAGGCAGGGAGGAAGCTCTGCCGGGAATGAGGCTGTCCTTCCCACCGCAGCACACCTCTTCCGTCCCTGGCGACCCATTTTCTCGGGGTCCGAAGGGGATACATTTTAGTGCTTGGGGTTCCTCAGTTTTTTTCTCACACCAGGTTTGGAGCAAACTTGGGGGTTAATTTCATGGCATTGGGCCCCGGCTTCTTACTCTTCTCCTTTGCCTTTGGATCCACTGTCCTCATGCTGAGGGGAGCCTGGGGACTGTGGCGGTGTCTTTTCTGAGGCCACAGAAGGCGGCCTTCAACGTACCCTCTTTCTCACCTCACCTGCCAAGCACCAAAGAATGGGGTTGTCAGGAGGTAAAGATAATAAAAATAAGTCAGAAGGTGCATGAGGAGGAAGCCCAAGCTTCTAGTCTTCTTGGCCCCAGAAGAGCAGGCCTGGGGCCAGCATCGTCACATCTGCACCTCTGTCCTAGGGAAGAATGGGAGGCTTTTCCACCCCCACCTCATGACTCCCCGTGCCTCCTTGCTCCTCTTTTCCTCCTCCACCCCAAACCCCACCTCCACCCCGATGCTGTAATGAAAAGTTCATGTTCAAAGCTTTACATGAGATCTGATTTTCAACACTTTAATTGGATTAATAGAAGCAGGGAGGGGAGAGCACCACAGCCCTTCTTCCTGGGATGCCCCTCCTCCTGCCTGCCCCCTTCACCTCCCTCGCTCAGCCTTTCCTTTCCTTTCTCCCTGCTATTCTCCAGTCCATCTCTCCCCTCTCGCCCTCCTGCCAGCAGCCCCCTCTCTGTTCCAGGCACTTTCTGAGCACTAGTAAAATTCTCTGTCTTCCCTAACTGAAGGAAGAGCAGGCTAACTACTGAAAATCCTGATGAATGGAATAGTTCTAAAGAAATTCTATTTTTGGCTGGGTGCGGTGGCTCATGACTATAATTCCAGCACTTTGGGAGAACAAGGCAGGCGGATCACTTGAGATCAGGAGTTTGAGACCAGCCTAGCCAACATGGTGAAACTCCATCTCTATTAAAAATACAAAAATTACCTGGGTGTGGTTGCGCACACCTGTAGTCCCAGCTACTCAGGAGGCTGAGGCAGGAGAATCACTTGAACCGGGGAGGCGGAAGTTGCAGTGAGCCAAGACCATGCCACTGCATTCCAGCCTGGTGACAGAATGAGACTCTATCTCAAAAAAAAAAAAAAAAAAAAAAGCAATTCTATTTTCTTAGGCTCTGGAAATACATACTACCTACTAAGAGAGGTAATGGATAACAGCATTGAAAGTCTTTAAAAGGTAGAAATCAAGTGTAATTTATATATTGGTTATTAGTGTGGAAGTGTTACCATTAAAGGCCTTCATTCTTGAGGTGACTAACATTTCTCAGACATAATCCAGGCTTTGACACTCTCGCTCCATTTTTTTTACAGATATAGCTAAAATACACACCCTCAGAGCTGTTCCCATGATCCAAAGTCAATGCTTTGGAGCAGGGAGATGCTGTATCCTTAATAACAACAACAAAATCCCATATCACTAAAAGCTCTGGACAGGCGGTCACCTGAGTCCTGGTGCCTGCTCTGTGCCCCAAGGCTAATTCACATTGAGACCCTGGACACATGGCTTATTTCTCTACCCTCACTTACTTCATCTATACAATTAGAAGGTTACTCTTAATTGGTGGGCTCCAACGTTTTTATTGTATGCTTCTAACAGCAAAAGGTTTTGAGCATTCATCCTTACTGTATGTATAACTAGTTATAGTGTGCTACCTGGGTGCATATAATATACACAATGTCTAGAAAATTTAAAGGCTAAAATAAACATTGGTTGGGTGCAATGGCTCATACCTATAATCCTAGTACTTTGGGAGGCCAAGATGGAAGGATCATTAGCGCCTAGGAGTTCAAGACCAGCCTGGGCAACATAGCAAGATCCCATCTCAACAAATAATTTTTAAAATTAGCCAGATGCAGTGGTGCTTGCCTGTAGTCCCAACCACTCAGGAGGCTGAGGTGAGAAAATTGCTTGAGCCATGGCAGGTGAGGCTGCAGTGAGCCGTGATCATACCACTGCACTCCAGCCTGGGTGACAGAGCCAGAGCCCATCTCAAAAAATAAAAAATAAATAAAAATAAAATAAACATGAAATAAATGATATTTTATGTTATTCATGGCAGTTTGAATTTATCACTCACTGATATTTCAAGGCAAAATATTTATATAAAGCAAGACATAATTAATGATTGTTGCTGTAAATCCACATGTCAGACCAGGCGCAGTGGCTCATGCCTGTAATCCCAGCACCTTGGGAGGTCAAGGCGGGCAGATCACTTGAGGTCAGGAGTTTGAGACCAGCCTGGCCAACATGGTGAAACCCCGTCTCTACTAAAACTACAAAAAGTAGCCAGGTATGGTGGTGCATGCCTTATAGTCCCAGCTACTTGGTAGACTGAGACAGAAGAATCGCTTGAATCCAGGAGGTGGAGGTTGCAGTGAGCCGAGATCGTACCACTGCACTCCAGCCTGGGCAACAGAATGAGACTCCACCTCAAAAAATAAATAAATAAATAAATCCGTATGTCTAGTAGACTTCAAAATCACTTCAATTTGCTTTAGTTGCTGATTTCTTGCCAGACCATTGTTGTTCCTCACAATGTGGGAAAAAGTTCATATAAGAAATTGGAGGTGGCAACTTAGCCATCATTGTTGTTTTAATATTTTGCAGTTTTAATACTCTCTACAAAACAATTTTTTTGCTTTTAAAAGGAACTTTTCAGGCTGTCTATTTTGAGAGGCTAGGCATTCAACTAAACAATATACTAACAGGCACAAATATACTGTTGTAATATATCACAACACGCTGAAAGCACAGGACAAAATGAGGGCGCCCCCTGACCCGTGATCCAGGGATCCCACTCCTACGTCCACTGTGGTTCATGCTGTCTGATGAATGGACTAAGTTGGGGAATAAGAGCCACTCTGTGAGTAGACATTAATAAGCACTTTTGTTTCTTGTTTTTAGTAGATTACAAATAGAAATGGATTCTAACCATTCTTTTGCCACCATCCAGAGGATTGCCCCGGGGGGCCACCCTTTAGTGACTACCGCTCTAGGATCCCCCATCAGTCGTTCTTTGATTCTCCAGTGTCTCTATAGCTGGAATCTTTCCAGGCTTTTCATTTCACCTGCTACTGGTCAGCACTCCCGACTCGTGAACTAAGCAAAGTCAACATAAGCAACGCCTTGCACTGAGGTCTACGAACTGTGAAGGGTTGTGCATCTAGGGTGAGCAGCACTTAGTGCCCTTGGACATAGATGGGCCTCAGACTCCAGCCTCACACAGTGGGCCAGAGCTCATGGAGATCTCTTTCTCCACTGTTCTCTCACTGCACAACCACTCTCCATCCTTAATTGGTCCCTCCCTTCTCCAAAGCGTGTGTCCCCTTCCTTTTCCCTACCAGGAACCCAGTCTTTGCCCAGCCAACCCTTATTCTCCTGCCTGGAGAAAGAAGAAGAAAGGCTTCTATTGGTGTGCATAGGGGTGTTCACATAGCGGGGACCACACTGGACCTAGTCACAAAGCAACTACAGGACAAAGCCGTAATTTAAAGCTGAGGTCTAGATGATTCCAAATCTCATACTGTTTCCAACTTTCCAAAGACAGGGAATAAGTATGGTTTGTATGTGTATCATATGTTCGCATATGTGCACATAAACATACACATATGTAGTCATACAATATCGTTGAATACGGGGCACTCGAGTAGATAAACGACTGCAATAGGGTAAGGCTGACGGCCCCAGAGAAGTCCTAGATCCAAACACGGGCAGACAAGTTGAGAGCCCCTGGAGCGGGCAGTCGCTCTGCCAACACCTAACACCGATTCTCAGTGACTGGAAAGAGAATGAGGGTGTGCCCACTCACAACATCCTAGCAACACGGAAAAAAAGACTCGGATTTGTCTGCTTGTGACTCATCTGTTTGGTCTCTTTGAAGGGATGATATTTACTCTGGTCTTAGACAGAAACCTATTCTGGTTTGAAAAGAAATCAGATTCCTTGTCAAGGTGATAATCACCCAAATACCATTTGGGGACCTTCTGCACCAGCTGTCCAAGCTTGAGAAAATAAACTCAGTGAGGAATTTGTGGTCCTTCTGTATCTACAAGACTGTGTGATGGGCAACCAAGTGCAAGTTTCAAAAGCAAGAGAGCAGAGGAATAAAAGCAGTAAAACAGGGCTTCGCTTAGCTCTCCCCTCCCTAAGTATGATTACTTGGGGGGGGTTATTTCAAAATAAAAGTCTACGCTTGCCTCATGGCATTGCCAGTCCTTAGACCAGCCCCACTCTCAGTTAAGGGTGGGGGGTGATCTCAGCCTCAAGATCACAAGGATGACGATGACCACAACAGCAATGGCATCCACTTTTTGATGTACACATACTTTGTGCCAAAAATCCCCATAAACACTTTTCAAACATTATCTCAATTCACTCAGGAGTCCTATGAGGTAACAATCATTGTTACCTTCAGATGAGGAAACTGCAGTTCAGAGGTGCTCAGTAATTATCCCCAGTTCCCCTTGCTGTGGGAGGGTACAGCCAAGGATATCTGGTTCCAAAGGCCATGACCTTAACTCCTCCTCTAGGAACCGCAGGTTGGAAATGAGAGAAGGGCCACTCTTTTACAATGTGTTTATTATGGAGTAACTTGACCTGTTAGGTGATGAGAAGGTGTTGCCATCCCCAAACCCATTCATTCAAGAAATACTAATTGAGCATCTGCTATGTGTCAGGCACTGTTCTAAGTGCTGTGGATACAACAACGAACAAAACAAGTTCCTGTTCTCATAAACTCAGAATGTAATAAGGAAGATAGACAACCAACAAATCAACTCATATATAATATGTTGCGGGGGTGACATGTGCCATAAGGAAAAATAAAACAGGTGAGATAGAGATGGGGAGAGGAGGTTGCTACTTTGGATAGGGTGCTCAAGGAAGCCCACTTTGATGAGGCGATATCTGAGCAGAGGCCTAATGGAGTGAGGGACATGCAACAACGTGGAAGAACGTTCCAGACAGAGGGAACAGCAAATACAAGGCGGTAAGCGTGACAGCCAGCCTGGAACCCAGTCTTATTCAGGCTTTTAGGTTCTCAAGCCCGCTTCTCCCTTTGCTAATTTGCAGAACTGTACTGTCCTTACTTTGCCATGAGGAAATCAGAAACTTACATTCTGAAAGTTATTCTCCTCACTGGTTTCACAGAGAAAGGAAAAGGAAGTCACTTTTCTTGTGTTTACTTATATGAGTGCATTTATCCTTACGATGCTCTGAAAAGTCGGCATGTTAAAGTTACGGTCTGTGGGCCTCAAAGTCTATGCTTTTTCCACCACACCACATGGAAGGGAAACATCTGATTTCATATTGAGGTAATTCCTTCCTTTTTTAAGAGTTCAGAGCACCTGGACACCAGAACCTGAGGTCCTCAGCCATCCTCCGCATCAGACATTAGCTGGGAGCCTCCCATGTGCCAGGCTCATGTTGGGTACTGTGAAGGAACAGTGATAGCAAAGCAGGCATGGCTCCTCCTCCCAAGGATGGCTCTGCCCACTCAGCAGGGCCAGCGGTGGGGCAGCTTCCAAGGCAAGTGCCATGCGCTGTCATTCCCCGCCCCCCCAGCCCTAGGCCAGGACCCAGAGGAATTCCTCCAGACTCAGCTCTGAGGGAAAATGAATCCTGAGTCCTGGGTCTTCACCCCACTTTGAGCTGTCAGCTGGGGCTCAGAGTCTGCTACCCGCCCCCTGTCACCTTCCACTCCACAAAGTCCTCCAGCCAATGGGCTGGTTTTCAAGCTGAACGTTCCAGGTCTTGCCCACTGACTGAGGCAGAGTGAATGAAGTAACTAAGATCCCGTTGCTTCCCAAGGAATGGAATTCAAGACACTCTCCAAGGTGGGCCAGGCTTTTGGAAGAATCCAAGATGGGTTTGGGGATTCAGGCAAAAGTCTAGCTAGTTCTCCTTTGATCCAAACAATAAGCCTGAAAAGTCCACCCCACACCCTGCCTCCAGAGGAAATCAAACTTCATCGAGTGTTGCCAGGAACCCATCTCAAGTTCTCCCACAGTGGGACATAACTTCTAAACCCAGTGGAGTAACAGATCCAGGGACAGCCAAGAGATGAGACATAAGTCTGATTGAAAGCCGTCAAAGCTTATTCTGAAACCAGCCTATCAGCCTACCACTTCCTCCATTCCAGGAAACTAAGCAAGGTGGTTGGAAGTCAGACATGGAGAGATGGCAAAGGGAATGAGTGGAAAACTGCAGCTGAAACCACCTCCCCCAACCTTAAAGGCTTCCCTTCCAGTGTCAACAAATATGCAACCAATTAATGTAATTGCAGAGTTATTTATGGTGCCCAGCAAAGTGCAGCTGGATCCTAAAAGACAAAGTTGGAAGCAGGGGAAAAACTCTGTCTCAGCTTTTGGTGTGTGGTTTTGCTGGTTGGGTTCTTGAGGGGGAGGGGAGGGGCGCCTTTTCTTTCAGATGTTTCAGTCAACTTGTGGTATCCATGTGTCTGATGGTCATGGCCCCTTCCCGGCAGTTTGCAGGTGTTCCTGCCTGGGGCAGGGAGAAAAAAAAGGGGGGCAGCTAGAGGAAAAAAGCTAAAGGTCTTCCAATTTCAAACTGTGATCTGACATCGAAGACTTTTTCAAGGTTCCCCACTTTGACTGCACACCTGTCTTAATCCTCCTGCATTGACCCTTTCCATAACAACCACCACCAAAAATTGCAGAGAGACCCTTTTTCTCATAGCTGTTATGTGATTGTCTGGGATGACAGCTGTGTTGCCACTCAGCGCCTCGCACAAGACAGGTTTTAATTAGAGTTATTGAGGGGTTTGAATTGGCACAATTAGGGCCAGCATTAATGGGGTCTCCATGTGTTCTTTTGAACAGTTTGGCCCTATTTTTTGTCCCAGGGCAGGAGGGGGTTGCAACTAATGAAGTTGGAGAGTGCAAATTATCTCAGCGAAAGGAGGGCAAATGTAAACCACCCAGGGGAGGGGGAGACACTCAAAGGAAAGAAATGAAAAGAAAGCAGTTACATATGGTGGAGGCACAAACACATTCACACACACGCTTAGTTTCATGTCTTCCTTTTCTTAAATGGTCCTTTTAGAAGGAAGTTGTGGCCACCAAATATGTATCATTGGCTAAGATGGAAAGCAGGAAAGATATGTATGCTATACTGAACTAAACTGAGGATGTGTGCATGCACATGTATGTTTCTGTGCTAACCCCTCAAAAGCTTATGAGCATACTAAAGGAAAAGAGAGATGAGACAAAAGTCCTAATCCCTCATCCTCTTAGATGCTCATTGCTTTTTACTGTCCCAGTTTCCTATTTCCTTTCTTTCCAGATGTCTGTTCCTCTCTTTGAGCTCCTCAAGCCCTTATCCTCTATGTTCTCTTGAGAGAGCTCAATTAAAAAAGATAAGCCCCATCCCCAAGTCTCTGAGCCCCCCATCCACGAGCACGTTCAGTAAAGTGCAGCCCAGGATGGTGCCTAAAGTCCAGTAGGCCCTGATGCCTCTAACTTCCCTATGGACCTGACACTCTTCCAAGTGTAAAAGTCATTTCCAGTAAAAGTCAATCTGGGGAGTAAGAAGGCCAGAATTGAAGAAACAAATATGATGGAGCCCAGTTATAAATCAACTCTGTCTATGTGAGAAGGAGGCAGTTGAACTGAAACAAGCCTCCGTTCAGTGTGGCCCCAGAGCCTGGGGCTGGATTTGGGTGGCCTCTGAACTTTGGGGACTGGGGAGTGGAACCATTTCATAAGCCAAAGCAGCAAAAGGCCACAGTACCCTGCAGAGGCAGAGGCAGGATCACGCACAAGTTGCAGCCAAAAATGAAAATCAGGTGAAGCCACCTCCCCAGCACTGTGGGCCAGTGGTGGGACCAGCTGCCTGCAACAAAGTCCTCTCCCTACTCATTTCAAGATGAGGCTCCTGCTCCTTTTTTGCATAGGTGACATCCCCTTCCTTCACCAGCTGTTTTCCCTGATGTTTTAGCAATTCCAGTGGCCAAGGCTACTCTTGCTATCCGGCATAATGAATGCGGGGCAGGGGAACAGGGGTTGGCTCACCCTCTGTGGGACAGTCTTGGTAGAGAGAAATGAGAAGCATAGTTGAAGGAACTAGAACCACTCCCAACCCAATGAGGCCCAAGAAATGTAGACAAACAGACACCCAGTTTAAAATGCGTCAAGCACTCCACAGACCCTCAGCTGCTGGTACAGAGAGGTTGACCTTGCCTGATGCAGCCAGCTCTTCTCCTGTGGCACCCACATGAACCACGTGGGGCCAAACTTTAAGAATCCCACATGGCCAGTCAATTGGTTTTCCCGAAAGATGAAATTCCTGAGCCCAGCAAAGATAGGCATGCCAGCACATGTAGCATGACAGGGATGCTTTAAAACAGTGGCTCCAACAGGGGCAAATTTGCTCCCCACGGGACATTTGGCAATGTCTGGCCACGTTTTTGGTGATCCTATCTGGAGGATAGTGCCAGGGATGCTGCAAACATCTCACAAGGCACAGGACAGACCCCACAACAAAGAATTCTCCAGGCTAAAATTTCAATAGGGCCAAGGCTGAAAAACCCTGCTTTAAAGTTAAACAAACCTGGGCTCAAATTCCAGCTCTACCACTTCCTAGCTGTGCGATTTTAGAGGGCCAGGAATCTCTCTAAGTCCTGGTTTCCACATCTGTAAACCAGGGATGGTAAGCACCTAGCTCACAGTTAAAGCAGCTCACTGGAGGGGTTCAAGAAATAGAAATCTTTCCTTTTTTTTTTTTTTAACTTAAAAGAATGTTCTGGGCTATCTTTACTAGAATCACTAAAAGAATGTGGCATTTGGGTAATCACTAATGAAGTCTTCCAGCCCTGAAATTGTCTTTTGCTCTTGCTGCTGTCACCTGTCTCCTTCTCACACAGAAACTAGAAGCCTGGCAGGGAGCCTTTTTGGGAGAAGCCTTCAGGACACCTTCTATTCTGAGTCACAGCAGGCTCGGCGCCGCCTGCGGCCAGCTGCACGGTGGTCCCTGGCTGCACCCCCAGACACCCAGCCATGGCAGGGCGGCAGGGGAGGGGCCGCCTGGTTTCCGGTGGAAGTGGACTTGAGTTCGGCCGTTTCTTTTGAACCACGCAGCGGCCAAACATCAATTAGCCGAGCCCTGAAAAATGAGTGCGCTCTGCGCTCTCCGGGAGGAGGGCAGGGCGCCCTCGGCCCGGCCTGGGGTTGCTGCCCTGTTCCCCCTATTGTGCCTCCAACAAGGGCGTTTTATTGAAAAGAGCTGAGTGCATCTAATGCAGTTATCCGTGTCCGCCTCATCGGGCCGTGGGCTGGGGGCGAGGCAGGCAGCTGCCGCCGCCTCACACGCTCGCAACAAAGGAGCGCGCCGTGGAGAATTTTCTCCTCTTTGAACGGCTCATCTGGTTTCCATTTTTGAAAGGTTCCCCAACCCTTCTCTTCCACCCAGCCCCCACCCCACCTTCACCCCCTCCTTTCTCTGCTTTGCTCTAGCTATGCCCCTTGGGGGAGGGTGCCCCACGCCCCTCGCACAGTCACCCCCTTACGCGTGTTGGAGGCATGGGTGTCCCCCCTACACCTGGCAGGGCCACACGTCTGAGCCCAGGGCCCGCTGGGCAAACACACGTGGCTTCATGGCCAGGCTGAACGGCGTTCCCTGGCCTGGGCCTCAGTTTCCCCATCTTCAAAACGCTATGATTGCATGCCACCTGATTGATGGTCTGTGAGTCAACGAACTGATTTGTAAAGCGTGTGGCAAGTACGTAATAGGATAATTCAGAAATTTTTAATTGCTTTTAATTTTGCTGGAGATAACTGCCATCGACTTTCTATTTTCTTCTGGTCGTTTTCTCTGTATAAGAAGTCATATACAAAATTACTGTTCAATTGGGATGCAGTTTTAATCTATCTCCTGCTTTTGGTTATATCTGGAGGCATTATCCTATGCTAAGAGTCTCTGAAAATGTGAGATTCTTAAACAACTGCCAAATATGCCATCATGGGCTTGTACCATAATTGACTTAACTGGTTCCCCCACTGTTGGACATTCGGGTTGTTTTCCTGTTTGCTTGCGTGGTAGTGGTGGTTTTTACCCCACTGTTATAATTACAAGGCCATTTTAAAAAATAGAATCCTCGCGTGGCTTCCCAAGTTGACAGCTGGATCTAAACCCCTGCCCCAGTATAAATCAAAGGCATACAGCATGCACTTCCACCTCTTCTGAGGGCTGGCATGAGGGGAAAGGTCATCACTGGCCTCCTCCTCCCCTGCCTGACACCTCCAGGCACCTGCAAGTTGGAAATTCACTTTTGAATCATGGCCCCTGTAAATTATGGCCTTGGGCAAATTGTATAACCCTCAGTGCCCTCAGCTACACAATGAAGATACAATCACGCTGACCTCAGAAGGCTCTTGTGAGAACTAAATGAAACAAGATACACAATGTGCTGAGCGTGTGACTAGGACACAGCTGCCAGGCTGTCCCACTTACTCATTGTGCGACCTTGGGCAAGTTTCCTAGTCCCTCTGTGCCTCAATTTCCTCACCTATAAAGTGGGGAGTTGTGAGGATTAAATGACGTAATACATTAAAAGTACAAAAAACTATGCTTGGCACGTACTAAGAACTCAGTAAATTTAGCTATCATTATTGTTCACCTGCTTGCCCTGCTTGTGACGAGTAAGGTCAGCTCCCCAACCCCAACTAATTTTCTCTTTAATCTCCCACAACTAGCCCATTCCAAACCCTATCAGTACAGTTCTCCTTCCAACCTCAGGCCCAGCTCCACTTGAGGAATCCTAAGCCCTCAGAAAACAGGATCCCAGATGAGATACTGAGCTGAAGCAAAAAGCCCAGGCCCCAAAGAGATCCTCACAGAGCACCCCAAACCCCCTGCACACCCCCAGCCTCTGCTTTTGGCATTAGCAGTCTCCCTGGCTCAGAGAAGGGGACGGGGTGGGAGTGAGGGGGCTGCTTTGTCATGGCTTTCAATCTCCTCTCTCAGGACTTTCTGTTCATTTGTCCAAATAAGAGTAACATCAAGAGCAGTGGCCATCATTGACTGAGTCCCAGATGTCAGACCCTGCAAAGTGTTATGATTGTGTCTGTGAATTATCAACCTATTGTACAACAGAGGATGGAGACTGACCTCAGAATGATCAAACAACTTTCCTAAAGCCGTGGAGCAGAGATTTGACCTCCTGAGACTCTAACCACAAAGTCCTGTGCTTCCCAGGACACTACATGGCTCAGGTTCCTTTATCACTGAAATTGAAGTTGCAGAGTCACCTTTCCTGGAGTGTATGCCCTGAGAAACCTAAAAATGAGAGGGCATTTGGGGTAACATTCCCAGGTTTAGTAAATAAAAATACAGGACACCCAGTTAACTTTGAATTCCAGATAAACAACAATTTTTTAGTATAAGTATATCCCCATGTAATATTTGAGACATACTTATAATAAAATTTTTCATTAGTTATCCGAAATTCAAAGTTAACTGGGTGTCCTATATTTTATCTGGCAACCCTAATTTTGAGGCTTCATTACACTCCCCAGCAACTGGTTCAACGGATCAGAGGTACAGTCTTGGTCTCTGGGTCACATCACAATGATGTGATGTCACCCCTCCCATCTCTGCACCCCTTTTATAGCTCAGAGGTTAAGACTTGTCTAAGATCACAAGACTGGCCCTTGAATCACACCCAGGCCCATGCTCTGCTCCCAAGTCTCCTGATAAGTGCGCAGCAAAGTGACCACCGCAGCCCCAGGAAGGATCTGTGCTTTCCAGGGTAAAATTCTCATTCAACTGCATTGACACAAGAAAAATGTGGACAACATCTGAAAGTTTCAACACATAATGAAACCTAAAGACTCTCAAGATTTGTTGATAATCTTTTGGTTACACATGACAAAACCTTTGAACTAAACTAACTTAGACTAAAAAGAAATCAATAGCTCGTGTCAACCGAAACATCCAGATGACCACATTGATGGGGGTTTGTCAAAGGGACACAGGAGCCGACTGAAGGATCTCCCAATGCTCAAAGATGGAACAAATTGATCAACAAAATAAGGTAGTATTGGATAATAACCCAAAGTATAAAATACATAGCCAGGAGTCCACACTTAGACAAATAAACAATTAAATAAATAAACGTGAGAGGAAGAGACAAGTCTTCCGTGCAGAAGAATTCCAAACAATTTATGTAGATACTATGCCCTCAAGGGGAGGGAACACAACTCCCATTCCTTAAGCATGGGCTCCACATAGTGACTTCCTTCCAGAAAGTACAACATGGAGGCTGGGCGTAGTGGCTCACACCTGTAATCCCAGCACTTTGGGATGCTGAGGCGGGCGGATCACTTGGGGTCAGGAGTTTGAGACCAGCCTGGCCAACACAGTGAAACCCCTCTCTACTAAAAATACAAAAAAAAAAAAGTACAGCATGGAAAGGATGAAAAGAGCCATAGAAAGAACAAGTTCATGGTGGTGAAACCTGATATGCCCTGCCTTCGCCAGGTGATCAAGGGCAACATCGACAGTGATAAGTCATGCGGACAAGAGGGACCCTCAATATGTCATGAGAGTGGCACTTTGTGACCTTCCTCCAAAAACATATAACCCAGTCTAATTGTGAGAAAAACATCAGATAAATCCCAATTGAAGAGCATTCTACAAAATACCTGACCAGGACACTTCAAAACTGTCAAGGTCACCAAAAACAAAAAAAGTCTGAGAAACCATCACAGCCAAGAGGAGCCTATGGAGACATGAGGATGAAATGTCACGTGGTGTCCTGGATGGGATCCTGAGTCAGAAAAGGGCATTAGGGGAAAACTAAGAAAGCCTGAATGAAATATGGACTTCATTTCACAATAATGTACCAATATTAGATCATTAATTGTGATGAATGTGCCATGCTGATATAAGATATTAATAATAGGGCTGACACAGTGGCTTATGCGTGTAATCCCAGCACTTTGGGAGGCTGAGGCAGGCTCAGGGGTTCGAGACCAACCTGGGCAACATAGCGAAACCCTGTCTCTACAAAACATATAAAATTTAGCCAGGTGTGGTGGCACACATCTTTAGTCCCAGTTACCCAGGAAGCTGAGGTGGGAGGATCGCTTGAGCCCAGGAGGCGGAGGTTGCAGTGAGCTGAGATCACACTACTGTACTCCATCCTGGGTGACAGAGTGAGACTCTGTCTCAAAAAAAAAAAAAAAAAAAAATATATATATATATATATATATATATATATAAATAATAGGAGAAAGTGGGTATGGAGTCTGGGAACTCTAATATTTTCACAATTTTTTATAAGTATAAAACTATTATAAAGCAGAGTTTATTTAAAAAAAAAAAAAAAAAAAAAAGGCCAGAGGTTTCAAGGGTGGTTGGACTTTGAGTTCAGATGACCTCATTGTTTGACTCTGCCTTCTTCCATGCTGGCCTCAGGCTCCATGTGACAGCAGCCCGGCAGGAGCACCTCTACCACCACATCCTCTATGGTTAGAGTTCAGCAGGAAGGAGCCGCCACGTCTTTCCCAGAATTTCTGCCAGACTCTGTGTGCTTCACTGCTTCTGGCTGAGCCACCTACTCAATTACTGGAGCCAGAGGAATGAGAAGCCCTGACTGGCTTCCATCTGCCACCTGCTTCAGCTCTAAGTTGGGGCCTGATTGTGAGGAAGCAATGGATGCACCAAAAAATTGGGGGCCGTCACCTGAAGCAGATGAATGGATGTCGGGTGGCAAAATATAATCGACGTCCAATATCCGCTTCAACGCTTGTAGTACTGGTATGGCCATATATGAAATGCTGATGATGAGTCTTTCATATCCTTACTTGCCAAAATAGTTAGCTACTCTATATCCATCAATTTTTAAATCTAATCCAAGAAATGGCAGGACAGAGGAACCACTGTTCAAGTCTGGCTCTGGAGCTAAAGCATGGCAGGTGAAAGAGCCAGAACAGTGAATCGCAAAACCATCCTGACCTCTCTTTAGGGCTTCATTGTGAGCGCCCAAGAAACTGATCTGACAGCCTAGACAAGGACCAATAGAGCAGAAAATCCAGAGGGCTCCCCCAAAGAGCCCCACAACTGAAGCAGGAAGGGTTAGGGAAACCCCTGTTGTCATAATAATATATGGTCATGCTGGCTGTGAGCCAGACACTCTCCAAGGCAAGTGCATGCGTGAACCCATCTGATCCCCACCGTAGTGTCATGTTCTAGGTATTATTTTCCCCATTTCACAGGTGGAGACTGAGGCAGAGAGGGCTTAAGTAAATTTTCCCAAAGTCACACAGCTGGCAAATGATTGAGCTGGGATCTGATTCCAGGCTCTGGATCCAGAACTATACTAGAAACCATTATTAAGAACTAAAATAGGAAAATGACCCCAAAATACAGATAGTACTTAATACCCAGTTTCTCACCCCAGCTTTTTGTTGTTGTTTTGTTTTGTTTTTAAGACAGAGTCTCGCTCTGTCGCCCAGGCTGGAGTGCAGTGGTGCAATCTCAGCTCACTGAAACCTCTGTTTCCTGGGTTCAAGTGATTCTCCTGCCTCAGCCTCCCCAGTAGCTGGACTACAGGTGTGCCCCACAACATCTGGCTAATTTTTTTGTATTTTTAGTAGAGACAAAGTTTCACCATGTTGGCCAGGCTGGTCTCAAACTCCTGGCCTCAAGTAGTCTGCCTGCCTCAGCCTCCCAATGTGCTGAGATTACAGGAGTGAGCCACTGGGCCTGGTCTCACCCCACTTTTTAAATCCAGGTTACCATTAACCTTCCTTTGATGGGAAAGTCATTTAAGCTTTTAACTTCACTTCAGGTGCCTAAACTCTGCAGGAAAAAAAGAAATAATCTCTCTCTCTAAACAAAATAAAAACAAGCTAACAGGAGAGACTGAACTGGTAGCTGAAGGAAACAGGTAGTGGGTTCAATTTGCATCTGTATGTTATTTTTTGTTGGCTTATGCATGAGATGTTTTAGTGCCAACTTGACTTTTTCCTCTTCTCAGCCTGTCACCTGTTTGCATGGCCAGTTCACACTGCCTGCTCCCAGGGCTGAACCACCACGGGTGTTCAGGATGAGCTTGACACTGCCAGATGGGAGCACTCCCTGCAGGGGCACACAGCCTGGCCCAGGGCTCTTGGCCGACAGTAGATGTGGGGACCCAGCATCCTGACCCTCTTTCAGAAAATCTCCATAGGACTTTTTTTTTTTTTTTTTTTTTGGCTCTCACTTCTTCAGCATTACAGTCTTGAGTTCACAGTAATCAAAAGTCATTCCAAATCCAACTCATTATCCTCTACTGTGAAACTGCTCCTCCATCTGTGTTCCCCACGGGACACACAGACACTGCTGCCACCATCAAGTAGGTTGCTCAGACCAGAACCTTGTGCCTGCATACCCAGAGCCGACCAGTCCTGAAGTCCTGCAAATTCATCTCCTTGATGGCTCTCAAATGTGCCTTCGTTTCCCCAGTTCTACTGCCGGTCACAGGTCAGACTCTCCTCACCTGGTTTGTTGCAACTCCTTCAAACCCTTCTACCTCCCAGGCCTTGCTCCATACCTCAGCTGTCACCCTGTGGCCGGGATTATCCTTCTGAAACCCTGTGATGATCACCTACCTAAAACAGTCCGTGGGCTCCCATTGCCTGCAGGATAAAGTCTGAACTCCTGGGATTCCTGAGGGCCCAGCTCATTTTAGGGATCTTGGGAAAGAGAAGAGAAAAGGAGGGCATTACCGTTATCCTCAGGGAGTCACAACAGGACTGAAAAGACGAGAAATATAGGAAACAACTTTGGAAAGCAGCTTTGAGATCCTCATATGAAAGATGTTCAGATATCTAGGCTTTTCTGGACTTGTCTCAGCACCCCTCCAGTTCCTCACCACCCCCATCACCCTACCCTGACACCTCTCCCACTCAGATCAGGCTGGGGCCCCCGGGCTAGTTCAACAATGCCTGGCCTTCCCCAGGCACATCTTGGGGCTCTGTCGGGAGAGAGAAAACAAGGGCTCTGGAGCGTCTCTCAGTTTCCCTATGACCTGGCTTTGCTCAGGTGGATGTCAAGCCGAAGCGCAGTCCCAAGCTGCCCAGGTCTGACCCCCTTCATTGTTATTAAAAATCCAGCCTTTCTTTCCACAGAGTCAGTGGCTTGGCCGGATGCAGACAGTCCACAACACCCACACGCACCCCACAGTTCATCTCCCAGGCTTCTGCCCTTGCAGTCCCTTCCCCTCTTCCACTCTGCTCTCAGCCACTTGCTCTATGCCAAGCTCCAACACCCTCAACGGTTTCCCAACTGTTTCCACTAATCCTGTTCTGGGGAGCAGGCCATTCAGCAGTGGAGGAGCCACAGCTCGTGTGAAAACAGCCCGAGCTGGCCCCAGCGCTCACACCTGCACACTCCATTCATCCCCACTGTTTACATATTGTCATCCGCAATTAAGGCTTTCCCAGGAACTGCAGCAGGCTGATTGCCCCACCGCCGCACAGGGACCCCATTCTGAGCCCTTGTGTCTGTTAAATTGAGCATGGGGCCCTGTGATTAAA
Source organism: Macaca fascicularis (assembly GCF_037993035.2). NCBI lineage: Eukaryota > Metazoa > Chordata > Mammalia > Primates > Cercopithecidae > Macaca > Macaca fascicularis. Next base: position 137,757,156 of record NC_088381.1, on the reverse strand, counting down.
TTAAGGTTTGTGGCTCTGGCACTCCGCTTACACTCCATCCCACTCTGCCTTGCTTCTGCCGCCACCGCCACCTCCTCCACTTCCTTCTCCTCCTCCTCCTCCCCACCTTCCGCTTTCCCCTCCCATTCATCACTGGGCCTCTTGGCAGCTTGATGGGGGGAGGTGGGCAAGGGGGAAATGGCCTGGCCTCTGGACAGGGAGGAAGAGTAGCTGTCTTCCATTTAAAACAAGGATGAAAGAGGATACGTGACCCCTTGGTGAGAGGGGCTCTGGAGGGAGGGGACAGTGCTGGAACTAGAACAAAGAGGGTGGTGTGGGGCCTGTGCTAAATTCATTAATCAGCCGGTAGAACCAGCATGGCAGAGTGGTTAAGGGTACAGGCTCTGAGGTAAGGCCAGACCTACGTTTGATTCCTGGCTCTGGCACTTTCAGACTGTGGGATCTTACTCAGGAATAACCACCCTGAGTCTTGGTTTCTCTGAGCCGGTCAGAGGGATCAGAACAAGCAAGGAAACAGAGGCAGCAAAGGGAGGCATTTTTAGACGAAGGACGACCAGAAGGGCTAGACATTAATCTTTCCCAGGTGATACTTGGGTTTGATAAAATGGTGACCATGGAAATCCATGGTCATGTTATCTGGAGACGGGGTAGAGGTAGGGGTAGAAAGGATTTAGGTGCCAGCTACAGGGCTTGGAGCCATAGTTTGCAAACATCACTATACATCAGGACCTACTGAGGAGCACATTCAAAAATATAGACTCCCATTTTCTGTTTTCTAATTTCATAGGTCTTGGGTTACCCCTGGAATCTGCAGTTTAACAAGCATCACAGGTGATTCTGATGCACAGGGCTAAAGAAGCCACGTGGAGAAGCGTAGCCAGTGAAAGGCCATTCTAGGATTTTCACAGTGGAAGATTATTAGATTTGCCTTCTAGAAAGAAAATTAGGGATGGTTGAATTAGGGAGTGGGAGAAACCAGAGACAAACAGAACAATTAGGAATTTAATGCTACAGTTCAGATGCCAGATGGCAAGGACCTGAACTAAAGCAGTGGCAGGGAGGTTGGGAAGGAAGAGCAACATCTCAGCGTCAGCAGGGCACAGTCACCAATGAATATGAGTGGGGGAAAAGCCAAACATGAGCCTTCTATTTAGCCTGAGTGGGCAGATGGAAATAGCCTTAGAGAGGGGAAGAGAGAAGGGTGAGGCTTGCAGCAAAGCAGAGGGATGGGGGAAACCTGAGTTCTACTTTGGCCCTGTTGATCCAGAGTTTTGTGTGTGGCTTCCAGTAAACAGATGGAAATATGCACGTGGAGCTCAGTGGCGAGATACAAGAGGAGAGATTCCCTGGGGAATCATTAACACGGAAATTAAAGGTCTCCATCCTGACTGCTCACCAGAGCCTCTGTGGAGCTTTGATCAACAGAGACACCCAGATTGCATATTTAGGGAATCTGATTTAATGAGTTAAGGGAGGGGCCTGGAAGTCAATACTTTTTGGAAGCCCCTCAGGTGATTCTGATGCACAGCTGTGGACGAGAACCACAAATGGGCAGGTGCTACATCTTGAAGGTTGACAGTATCCCCCAGGTAGGAAGTGGAGGGCAGGGAGAAAGAGGAGCCAGTGAAAGGAGGCAAGACGGAGTGGGGAGGGAGGAAGATGGAGAGCCAGGATAGAAGAGCATCCCTCCCTGAAGCCAGAGGAGCAGGAAAGGCCAAGAGGGAAGGAGAGAACCAAAGGGGAAATGCTCTCCTAAGACAGGTCAAATAGGACAGTGAAGAAGAAGAGACCACTGGATATGGTGATTCTTTCAGAGAAGAGTTGCAGGAAAGTGGCAGATAAGGCAGAAACAAGTTTGTGGGCACGAAGGAGGAAGAGCAGCCACCAATACAGTTATCAGAGTTGTCTTTCTCCAAAAGAGCAATGGAGAAAGAGAAGAGGAGAGAAGTGGTGAAACAGCGAAGGGGGCGGTCATGTAAAAAGCGGGGTGCCTGTGTTTAGGATGAGGGACATTTACACATGTTCATAGGCAGAGAGAAAAAAGCAGTGTTGAAGGGGCATTTCAAGACACACAAAATTAGATTACTGATGGAACCAAATTCTAGAGAAGATTAGAGGAAAGAGAAACCTCCTCCTGGTGTTCTGAGCTAATGGAAAGACTGGCCTGGAAGGAAGGCAGGAAAAACACACATTCTCTGAGATGACAGAAGGAAGACAGAAAGGAAGGGAAAAACAAAATGTGAGCAAGTGGGTATAAGAGTCAGCTAAGTTTGGAATTGTAGGGAGGGAAATTTAGGGTCTCAAACCCTATTGGTCTCCATTTTCGTGGTGAAGTAGGAGGCTATGGCCCTTGCTACCCATGCAGTAGGTAGGACGGAGCACAGGGCAGGGGTGGGGAACAGCTGTCTTAGAGAGTGCTAAGTTTGCCAAGCGACAGAGAGCTCCGCAGACCTCCCAGCACCTGACAAGCTCAGGGCAAGACCAAAGTCAAGGTCCAAGATTGTGAATTGGGAGGGCAAGTACACTACATGGACAAGGAATGGTAGGATCGAGGGCAGCTCAGCCGTAGAATCCAGACAGGCAGCGAAGCAGGAAAGATGGGGCCCTGAGGGAACGGGGAGGCCCAGAAATAGAGGGCACCGGTATGGGTAAAAAGAGAGGGAAAGCATCCCTAGCACCCAGCTTTTAATTTCTAATACCATTCTCCAATCAAAGGAACCGGGGCTCCTTGGAAAGAATGGTTGGTTCAGGACTTGGGAAATGATGAGCCTGGAGCATCTTGTAGTGCCAGAAAGTAAGGAAGTGCTCACACACACACACACACACAAACGCACATACAGACACATATACACACACAGAGACACACACACAGATACACACAGAAACGCACATACAGACACATATACACACACAGAGACACAGACACACACAAACGCACATACAGACACATACACATACACACACGGACACACACACACACACAGACACACACACCCAGACACATACACACACACAGAGAGACACACACAAGGCACATGCATGCACACACACACAGACACACACACGGACACACAGACATAAACACAAAAAGACACATGCACATACACACAGAGATACATACACAGACACACACACAGACACAGACACATACAGAGAGAAACACATACACATACACGTACACACAGAGAGACACACGTACACACACACAGACACATACATACACATATACACAGAGACACACATAGACACACACACAAACACATATACACACAGAGAGAGACACACAGACACATAGACACACACATAGACAATAATGGGGTATATCAAAGGGACACAGGAACCAGCTGAAAGAGCTCCAATGCCCTAAGCTGAAACAGTTTAAGCAAGAAAATAAATAAAGCAGTATTGGATTAAAACCCCAAGTATAATAAATATTCAGGTTCCATTCTGACATTAATAAATGATGAAATAAATGGGATAGAGGAGACACATCTCCCATGCAGAATTTTCATAATGTACTTAGACACTCTACCCTCCAGGAGGTGGAGCATAACTAACCCCTCAATCTCCAAGTGCAGGCTATACACAGTGACTTCCCTCCTAGGTGGACAGAATGGAAAGGGAAGAAAGAGTAACTTCACAGTGGAGAAACCTGACAGGCACTACTTCAGCAGATGATTAAGGTCAACAGCAACTAGGATAAGTCATGCTGACAGGATGCACCCTTGATATAGGGAGATGAGAGTGGCACTTTACCTCTGTGGTCTTCCTCCCCAACTCCCACAGTTCCAGTCTCATCATGAGAAAAACATCAAATTTCAATTAAGAGGGACCTTAAGTGAAATACCTGACCAGTACTAATCAAACTGTCAAAGTCACCAGAAACAAGGGAAGTCTGAGACACTGTCGCAGCCAAGAGGAAGCTAAGGAAACATAGTGACCAAATATAACGTAGGTCAGGCCCGGTGCCTCACACCTGTAATCCTAGAACTTTGGGAGGCCAAAGTGGGTGGATCGCTTGAGCCTAGGAGTTCGAGACTAGCCTGGGCAACATGGTGAAACCCCATCTCTACAAAAAATACAAAAATTAGCTGGGCACTGGTGGCATGTGCCTGTAGTCCCATCTACTCAGGAGGCTGAGGGGGGAGGATCACTTGAGCCCAGGAGGTTGAGGCTGTAGTGAGCTGAGATCACGTGACTGCACTCCAGTCTAAGTGACAGAGTGAGACTCTGTCTCAGAAATAAATAAATAAATATAGTATCCTCAATGAGATCTTATAACAGAAAAAGGACATTAGGTAGAAACTAAGGAAATATGAAACTAATAAAATGTGAACTTTAGTTCGTAATAGTGTATCAATATCATTTGTTAATTATACTGAATGTAGCGTGCTAACATAAAATTTTAATAATAGAGAAACCTAGGTGCAGAGTGTATAGGAACTCTATACTATCCTTGCAATTTTTCTGTAAGTTTAAAATTGTCTTTAAAAATAAAATTGGTTGGCCAGGTACAGTGGCTCAGGCCTGTAATTCCAGCAATTTGGGAGACCAAGACAAGAGGATCACTTGAGCCCAGGAGTTTGAGACCATCTTGGGCAACACAGTGAGACCTCGTCTCTACAAAAAATTTTAAAAATTGGCCAGGAGTGGTGGTGCGTGCCTGTAGTCCCAGCTACTCGGGAGGAAAAGGTGGGAGGATCACTTGGGCCCAGGAGGTTGAGGCTACAGTGAGCCGTGATCGCACCACTGCTCTTCAGCCTGGGTGACAGAGTGAGACCCTGTCTCAAAAAATAAATACAAATAAGTAAATAAATAAATGATAAAGTTTATTAAAAAGTGGAGGTAAGCAAGTGGATTCTGTAAAGATGATGGCAACAGCATAGTTTTTTAATATCCCCCAAATACAGAGAGAGCAACCAAGATAGCAAAATAAAGACCCACAGACAACATCGACAACATTATTAAGTGGCAAAGTCTCCCTGCAAACCACTAAGTTCATGTACATGGGAACAAGCCTTCAAAAGCATGAGACTTACATGGTATTGGAATCTGCTGTTTGAGCAGGAGCAGAAGAAAGATTCTGAGAACAGAAAAACCCCAAATTCACCAGAAAATATGGTGAGTCAACCTAAGAAGAATAGCTGAAGTAGAATGGCGCTTCTGTGAGATCCAATCTGTGGGTCAGGGCAAGAGGACCACCATGCAGTAACAACTCATGGTGCTGGCATAGCCTGAGCCCTATAAACTCTCAGAACTGACAAGCATAAGCTCATTTAAAAAAAAAAAAAAAAAAAAAAACAGGCCCACATTGAAGAGAAAGTACTGCAAATAGTACCCACATGGAGCTGGATTAGGCAATAGGAGTAAAGGATAAAAAATGTAAAATAAGGCCAGGTGCTCGTGCCTGTAATCCCAACACTTTGGGAGGCCGAGGCAGGCAGATCACCTGAGGTCAGGAGTTCGAGACCAGCCTGGCCAACATGCCAAAACGCTGTCTCTACTAAAAATACAAAAATTAGGCAGGTGTGGTGGTGCTAGTGTGTACCTATAGTCCCAGCTACTCGGGAGGCTGAGGCGGGAGAATTGCTTGAACCTGGGAGGCAGAGGTTTCGGTGAGCCGAGATTGCACCACTGCACTCCAGTCTGGGCGACAGAGTGAGTGAGACTCCATCTCAAAAAAAGGAAATGTGAAATAAAAGAGTGGAACAGATGAAACAGATCTCAGAAAACACCAAACCATGTTTTTATCACCTTGCAAAAACAGAAGAGGAGGCTTTAGAACCAAGAAGCTAGAAAAGCTCTCCTGACTCAACCCTCTTCTCCAAAAATACTCAATTCACTTAAAAAAATTAGTAACAGAAAAGGATCACTTGAACATCCAAGATCAAAGACCAAATCACTTATAAGAGGAAAAAACAAGATTCTCATCAGACTTTTCTACAGCAATGCTTTATGCCAAAACACATGGAATAACATATTAAAGATATTCAAGGAAAAAAAAAATGAGCTGTGGATTTTATATTAAGCCAAAGTGATCTTTAAGCACAAAGGCCACAGGCAAACTTTTTATTTTTTAGTAGAGATGGGGGTTGGGGGTAGGGGGTTTCGCCTGTTGCCCAGGCTCAGTCTCCCAAAGTGCTGGGATTACAGTCACGAACCACCACACCTGGCCCACAGGCAAACTTTCAATAACATGCAAGAACTCAGGAATATGCTTGCCATAATCCCTTCCTGAGTAATCTACTAGAAAATTAGTTTCAGGAAACAAAAAATGACTGCAAGGATACCTATGTAAGTACTGATGGTAGACATTAAGAATGCACTTGCCTATACAAATAAGACCAAACAGGGATTAAAAGTGAGACAGGATACCATGTGATGATTATGTCCTCTAATAGTGTAAACACAACTCTCACAAAATGGGGAAGAATGGAGAGTGTGTATGAAAACTAGAAGGAGCTTACCGATTGCCTTATATGTAACATCTAGAAGAAAGAAAACATTACTTCAAATATTGGTGGGAAAGCAAGGGCCAGGGAGGAGGTTACTATGACAATTTGATATTGTTCATACTATGGCACCAAAGACAATAGTCCACCTCCATAAAAAAAGAGACAAAACACTAGTGAAATTATAAAATGCCAGCACTTTGGGAGGCTGAGGTGGGCAGATCACAAGGTCATGAGATCGAGACCATCCTGGCCAACATGGTGAAACCCCCATCTTCACTAAAAATACAAAAATTAGCTGGGCGTGGTGGTGCACACCTGTACTCAGGAGGCTGAAGCAGGAGAATCACTTGAACCCGGAAGGCAGAGGTTGCAGTGAGCCGAGATCACACCAATGCACTCCAGCCTGGTGACAGAGCGAGACTCCATCTCAAACAAAAAAAAAAGAAAGATAACCATTAGAAAAAATTAAAACCTTCCTGAATACCAAAAGATATATCAAGAGAGAGAGAGAATGAAAAAAATCTACAAAGTGAAAGACATATAAGATATTGTATGATAAAAGAGACGTATGATGTATATCATAATACGACAGAACTGAGCCAAACACATTGATCATATCAATAGTGTAAATATGGTTAACTCGCTCATTAAAAGGAAAAGATTTTTAGGTTGCCAACAAAGCAAAATGAAAATCTATGCTATACACAAGAGACATACCTAAAACAAAGAGATTAAGGTAGTTAACAATGTTTACATGGACAAAGATATACCAACTATATGTAAATCTAAAAAAACACCAACAATAGGAGTCACAATTTTGCTATTTGATAAGACAGAACTTACATTCAAAAAAACAAAATAGTAAAAGAGACAAAGGCGTTTTATAATGATAAAACCTATCATTCACCATGAAGACATAAAGTTATTAACATATAGCAATCACTTTCATAAAGGAGAAACGACAGTATTTGCAAGGAAAAATAAAAATAATAGGAGACTTTAACATATTTCTCTTGAACCCGGGAGGCAGAGATCCAACAGAACACATATAAAATAATACATTATGACCAAATGGAATTTGGTCCATAAATACAAGACAAAACATTAAGACCTTACAATAGTGAGGTAGGTCTTATTAGTATGTATCCAATTCTGATCCCTAATAACAGAATACAGCTTTTTTTTTTCATCTTCCTTTAAAACTTTAATTTAAATTAACAAATAATAATTACATATATTTATGGGGTACAATGTGATGTTTTGATATATGTGACTGTACATTACTGAATGATTAAATCAAGCTAATTAACGTACCCCTCATCTCTCACTTACCTTTGTGTGTGTATGTCATGCAGACATTTAAATTTTGAAGTGTACATTATATCATTATTAACTATAGTCACCATTCTGTGCAACAAATCTCAAAAATGTATTCCTCCTAATTGAAACTACAGCTTCTTTTTAAGTGCACTTGAAACAGTCACCAGATTGACCATATCTTTGGTCGCACACAAAAAAAAACTCACTTAAGTCCCAAAGAACACAAATAAAAACAAAAACATTCTCTCTATATAATTCTACAAAACTAGAAATTAATAGTAAGATTTTAAAACCTAAAGGTTTTTCTACCTAGAAACTAAAAATCACATTATTAAACAATCCTTGAATCAAATGAAGAAATACCAGAAGAAGTTACAGAATTTCGTGAAAGTAGTCATGAGGAAAACATGACATATCATAATCTGTGGTATACAACAAATACAACAAAAGCAGTTAGTGGGAAATTTATTGTATTAAATATCTATATCTATGTGAATCAAAATAAAGGAATAAGCACCAACTCAAAAAGCTAGAAAAAAAAATCAACAAGGTAAACAAAAAATAATCAGAAAATAAACAAATAAAGATTAAAACAAATTAATGAGTTAGAAAACAAAAAACAATAAATACATTTTAAAAGTTGGTTCCTTTTTTAAAAAAATCAAAAACAAAATAAACACAAAATCTAGGTAATGTAATCAAAAAAAAATGAGAATGGAAGGAAATACAAATGTTCAAAATTAGAAATGAAGAAAAATAGCTAAGAAAACAAAAATGTTTCCCAAAAATGAGATTACCTTGCATGACAATAGGCAAATAACTTTCAAACCTATATAAGTGGATATTTTTAAGAAAAATATAATTTGCCAAAATAGACAGTAATAGAAGTTTTTCTAAGAAAATTTAAGCAGATCAATTGTCATAGAAGAAATAGAGAAAATACTTAGAGACCTCCTCCATAAACCAAAAAAAAACCCACATGGTTTTACAGAGGAATCTTACCAAACTTTTAAAGATCAGATAATCCTTATGCAATTTAAACTATTACAGAGCATAGAAAAAGAAGGAAAACTTCTAATTTTGTTTTATGAAGTGAGTGTAATACTGATACCAAATTTGGCAAAGATTACACACAAAAAATCAGTCTTGCTTATGAATACTGTTACAAAAATCTTTAACAAAATAACAAACAGAATCCAACAGAACTCACATAAAATAATACATTATGACCAAATGGAGATTGGTCCATAAATACAAGGGCAACTTAATATTAGGAAATCCATTAATAGGCTGGGCGCAGTGGCCCATGCTTGTAATCCCAGCACTTTGGGAGGCTGAGGCAGGTGGATCACTTGAGGTCAGGAGTTTGAGACCAGCCTGACCAACATGGTGAAACCCTGTCTCTACTAAAAATACACAGATTAACCAGGCGTGGTGGTGGGTGCCTGTAATCCCACTACTCGGGAGGCTGAGGCAGGAGAATTGCTTGAACCCAGGAGGAGGAGGTTGCAGTGAGCAGAGATTATGCCACTGCATTCCAGCCTGGGCAACAAAGTAAGACTCCACCTAAAAATAAATAAATAAATAAATAAATAAATAAATAAATAAATAAATAACAGAATCCATCAGAACACATAAAATAATACATTATGACCAAATGGCGTTTGGCCCATAAATACAAAGGTAACACAATATTAAGAAATCCACTAATAGGCTGGACAATTGGCTCATGTCTGTAAACCCAGCACTGGATAGTGGCTCATGTCTGTAATCCCAGCACTTTGGGAGGCCAAGGCAGGTGGATCACCTGAGGTGAGGAGTTCAAGATCAGCCCAGCCAACATGGTGAAACCCTGCCTTCACTAAAAATACAAAAATTAGCCAGGCATGGTGGTGGATGCCTGTAATCCCAGCTACTCAGGAGGCTGAGGCAGGAGAATCACTTGAACCCAGGAGGTGGAGGATGCAGTGAGCCAAGGTGCCACTGCTCTCCAGCTTGAGTGACATCCACTAGCAAAATCCATTCTGTTAATAAAGCTAAAGGAAAAATCTTATGATCACCTCCATATTTACAAACAATATAAATTTTTTTCTAATAGTCAATGTCCATTCATTTTAAAAACACTCAGTAGAATAGAAGCCAATGGATACTTTCTTGATGTAATTTTACAGAGAAAGAGATATACTGCATAGTCATAAGGGAGAAAAAATGGAACTAATGCTTACATCGTAAATCAGGAAGAATTCCAAAAATATCAGAGATTTCAATGTTTAAAAGAAGACACTACAAAATACTAGAAATATGGATAAATTCTTCTGTGATCTTGGAGTAGGAAAAACTTTCCTATGACTCAAAATCAGAACAAGAGGAAATTTAACATGATTACATAAAACATAAAATGTACTGCATGGCAAAAAGAACTATACACAAAATAAAATGACAAATAATAAACTGAAAAAAATATTTCAAATTTATACCACAAAAGGGTTAAAATCCCTAACATGTAAAAATCTTCTAAAAATAGAGAAGAAAATGCCAAAAGCTCTATAGAAAAATGAGCTAGAGGACAGGCATGGTGGCTCATTCCCGTAGCCTCAGCTACTTAGAGGGCTGAGGCAGGAAGACAGCTTGAGTCCAAGAATTTGAGACTTTAGTGCACTGTGATTGCACCTGTACTTCAGACTAAACAACATAGTGAGATCCTCTCTCTTAAAAATAATAACAAAATTATATACACACATACACAGACACACACACACACACACACACAGAGTATGCTACCATGTTTTCAAAGAAGAGTAGACTAAGAATATATATATTTGTATTTTTATGGAAGGATCAACCATAACACTTTTTAAAATAATTACCTCTGAGGGAAATGGGGTTGAGAATACAGGGATTTAAGAAAAACTCCTTTGAATACAACTTCATTTAAAATATTTGACTGTGGAATTATACAATTTATTTATAAATTATACAACAAAAATACACTTACAGAGTAATACCTAGAAATCAAAAGTAAAATGTAACAGGTGACTCCAACTGTATGTTCAATTTGTAGCATTAACCATCCCAAATAACAGTACAAAAATGTGTACATCCCTAATGAGATATACCCTAGGACCAAAAACCCTACAAAAACCACAACCTCTCAAGTGGTTTTCAGTATTCCTAATGCTGGTATGTGTATTGGTATTCATATTCTAAAATTGCTGTGTGTGACGTGTGAAATAAGTCAAATAATCAATTTGACAGTGACACTGAAAACCAAAATATGAGGTGTGGTCAAAGGTGCTATTAATGTAAAATTAATGAGGTTGTGTTTTTCTTTTTTAATATACAATCTTGGCCAGGCACAGTGGTTCATGCCTGTAATTCTAGCACTTTGGGCAGCTGAGGTGGGTGGATCACCTGAGGTCAGGAGTTTGAGACCAGCCTGGCCAACATAGTGAAACCCCATCACTACTAAAAATACAAAAGTTAGCCAGGTGTGGTGGCAGGTGGCTGTAGTGCCAGCTACTTGGGAGGCTGGGGCAGCAGAATAACTTGAACCCAGGAGGCAGAGGTTGCAGTGAGCCAAGATTGTGCCACTGTGCTCCAGCCTGGGTGACAGATGAGACTCCATCTTTTGAAAGAAAACTACAATCTTGAATTTGAACTAGAAATATGAACTCATGATTAATTGTATCCTAAATATCTACATGTGTACACACATCTTTTCTAGTTCTGTCCATACAAAAGGCCCAGCTATACTAACAAACTAAATAGTAATGAGCACTCAAGCACATAGATTATGGTCTCTAAATATCATTCCCATTAAAAGGAGTTGGAAGTCTTGACAAATGGATAATTCTGAGGCAGGAAACGTACAAGATAAATCTGAAATATCTTATGGTATCAGATAGCAAGGAAACTGCCAAAGACTACTAAGATTGTGTCAAAAAGACTCAGGAGTCAAACCAAGTAAATCCTCACTGGCTGAAAATGGGACAATTTTACCATTGATAAAGATAATAATTGTAGGATTGAAACACATCGAGTATATCTAATTCATTAGCTCATATCAATACTAAAAGAAATCATTGGTAACCTTTGGAAGATGCTAGAGAACCAACTTACTACCTTCAAAACTGGTAAATAAGTAAAAAAAAGAATAAAGGTTTCATCCTACTTTTTCTACAATATTTGTTATAATTAATAAACTAGTTAGTGTTTGTTGATTAAGACCAATTCTCTTTATAAGATTACTCTAGCTAAACAACAAAGAAATGTTGGCAGAATATAATCATTTTTCCAACCCATAATGAGTCAATCTATTAAGCAATGATCATCAATGACTGGCAATATAATTTTACTTATTTATTTATTTATTTATTTATTTTTGAGACAAAGTTTCACTCTTGTTGTTCAGGCTGGAGTGCAATGGCATGATCTCAGCTCACCACAACCTCTGACTCCCGGATTCAAGTGATTCTCCTGCCTCAGCCTCCCCAAGTAGCTGGGATTACAGGCATGGGCCACCATGCCCGGCTAATTTTGTATTTTTTTTTAGTAGAGAAGGGGTTTCTCCATGTTGATCAGTCTGGTCTCAAACTCCCTACCTCAGGTGATCCACCAGCCTCCACCTCCCAAAGTGCTGGGATTATAGGCGTGAGCCACCATGCCCTGCCAGCAATATGATTTTAAAAACAAAAATAAGCAGAGACATTACCTCCCAATGGAGGTACACAACACCACCTATGAGGTAGTCTTACAAAACCAAAAAACAAAAGAGAAACAAAACATCTTTGAAATGTACCTAACTTCAAATCTAATTTCCAAGATCCAACATAGGAGAAACATAGGTGACAGAGGAACGTGTTAAACAACACCACAGTTAAAAATCGGCAAAAAGTAGGAAACTTACAGGGCAAAGAACTAGTTTCTCCAACAACAACAACAAAATTACTAGAAAAATAACGGCAGAGGCATCTGCAGATTAAAAGAGACATAAGAGCCATACCAACCAAATGCAATGTATGGGCCTTTCTGAATTCTGACCTGAACAAACTTGGAAAAACTGTAAGACGGTTAGGGAACTATGTACACTGATAATTTGAAGGGGTGGCCTGCCCCTCCACACCTGTGGGCGTTTCTCGTTAGGTGGAATGAGAGACTTGAGAAAAGAAATGAGACACAAAGGCAAAGTACAGAGAAAGAAAAAGTGGGCCCAGGGTACAGGGGCTCAGCATACAGAGGACCCACGCCAGCACTGTCTCTGAGTTCCCTCATTATCTTCACCATCTTAGAAAAAGGGAAGTGGCAGGATAATAGGATCATCGTGGGGAGAAGGTCAGCAGTAAGACATATGAATAAAGATCTCTGTGACATAAGTTTAAGGAAAAATGCTGTGCCTTGATATGCATATGCAAACATCTCCATAAACCTTTTTAGTGCATAAAGAGCAGCATTGCCTTTAGCATGTCCCACCTTTCGCCCTAAGGCGGTTTTCTCCTTTCTCAGTAAACAGAACATACAATCGGGTTTTACACCGAGATGTTCCATTGCCCAGGCACCAGCAGGAGACAGATGCTTTTCTCTATCTCAACTGCCAAGAGGCCTTCTTTCCTCTAATGCTAGTCCTCTTCAGCACAGACCCTTCACGGGTGTCAGGCTGGGGGATGATTAGGTCTTTCTCTTGCCACGAGGCCATATTTCAGACTATCACATGGAGAGAAACCTTGGACAATACCTAGCTTTCCTAGGCAGAGGTCCCTGCGAACTTTGGCAGTGTACGTGTCCCTGGGTACTTGAGATTAAGAAAATGGTGATGACTTTTCACAAGCATACTGCCTTCAGGCACTTGTTTAACAAAGCACACCCTGCACAGCCCAAAATCCTTTAAAACTTGAGTCACCACAGCACATGTCTCTTGCAAGGACAAGGTTGAGGGTAGGGTTACAGATTAACAGCACCTCAAATACAGAACAAGATGGAGTCTCTTATGTCTACTTCTTTCTATATAGACACAGTAACAGTCTGATCTCTCTTTCTTTTCCCCACAATAATTGAGGATAATTAAAGGGTTGTTAATTTCTTTAGATATAAAAATGGTATTGGATTATGTTTTTTTTAAGAGTCTTTAAATTTTAGTGACACATAACCAAATGTTTATGGATAATATAATACAAGAACTTGTATTTGCTATAATCTCAGCACTTTGGGAGGCAAAAGTGGGTGTATCATCTGAGATTAGGAGTTCCAGACCAGCCTAGCCAACATGGCAAAACCACATCTCTACTAAAAATATATATATAAAAAATTTATATATATATAAATTATATCTTTATACATATTATATATAATAAATATATATTATATATTTTATATATATATATTGGAGAACTTGGATTTGCTTGAAAATAAGGTGGTAGGGAGAGTGAATGAGGTAGACATGAAAAAATGTTTGTGGAAGTTGCATAATGGGTACAGCAAGTGATATGGGTTGGCTGTGTCCCCATCCAAATCTCACCTTGAATTGTAATAATCCCCATGTATCAAGGGTGGAGCCAGGTGGAAATAATTGAATCATGGGGGCGGTTTCCCCCATACTATTCTCGTGGTAGTGAATAGGTCTCACGAGATCTGACGGTTTTATGAAGGGGAGTTCCACTGCACACACTATCTTCCCTGCCACCGTACAAGATGTGACTTTGCTCCTCATTCGCGTTCTGCCATGATTGTGAGGCCTCCCCAGCCATGGGGAACTGTAAGTCAATTAAACCTCTTTCCTTTATAGATTACCCAGTCTTGTGTATGTCTTTATTAGCAGCTGGAGAGCAGACTAATACAGCAAGTTTAATGAAAAATTGTTTTACTTTTGTGTGTGTTTAAAGCAAAAAATGTAAAACGAAAGAAAGAGTGGGATGGGGGAGATTGTGATCTGCTGAGATCTCTGACAATCACACTTCTATGAAATGAGGTAATTATTCATCTATTCCAGTTAAAATCAGTCAAAGGTGCTCCCAGAATTTCTCTGTTGGCTTACACATAGGTAAAGCTCCAAATAGAACATAGGGAAACGAGGCATAGGGGGGTAACTGAGATCTCATCACCTGGGCCCTGGGTTCCATTCTTCACTTCTGTGGATCATTTTGCCTGTATGGCAGCTTACTGTTGCTTGATTCAGCTTTAAATTTTGATTTGACTCTATTTTCTATGACCAGACGTTTTGCTGTTCATGTTTACTTCCACAATACAGCACAAACTATGGCAAACTGTTGAATCTTAGTTTAATTAACACATTAATGCTTTCAGAAATGTCTATGTAAATGTCAATAAAGAAAATAAACAATTGAAAAGGAGAGTAGGTAAGAGGACCGGAGAAGTAAGGTAGGAACTGTGAGGCCAGCAGGCTGGAGGAGTCCTTAATGTAGATTAGGCGGTTGCTCTGGGAGTGCAACAAAGGGGAAACCCAAATCAACTGGTGCAGGCATCATCTCCAGTGTCGTCCAGGATCAGCCTCCCACCCTACCCGAGCGGGGCCCAGATCCAAGTGCATGATACACTTGGGACACCAACATTAGATACTCAGGGGACCTGAGTACAAAAGCCCAAGGCAGGGGCTCAGAGGGTTCAGAGTTACCACCCACCAGGAGTCAGAAGTGTCCTGGCACAGTGACCCACTGAGAGCTGACTCTGTGAGCCTACTTCACTCCATACCTGGTCTCTGCTAGATACAACTAATCCACAACCTCAGCTCTGCCTGCATGTGAAGAAAGAGAAGCAAGAAGCCACATGGTGTAGAGGTGGAGAGCCATGGCTTAGAGTCAAGAAAGTTGATTGGAGCTCACTGAAGGCCGGGCCTAGATTATTACTGTATTTATGTCTTCAGTGCCTAGCACAGGACATGGCGCCCAGATCTAAATACACACACACGTACATACACACACACACACACACATACACACACATACACACACATACATACACATACACACATACATACACATACCTACACACACATACATATACATACACACACACACACACATACACACACACACAGCAACCCTAGCAATAGACAAACAGAAAATGAGATTAAAAGGCAGAGTTCTGATAACGGTAAAAAAACAAAAAAAGGTGGGTGGGGTCATGTATTATTTTAAACATAAAATTTTTTAAAGAATGTCAGAAATTTAAGGATAAGTTTCAGTTTATACAAATAATATGCAGATCTTATGCAAATGTAGGTCCCTGGGTGTTGACCATGACAAACCAGACTGGCTTTCCAGGCTTGTTTGCCCACACTCCCACTCCTCCACCAACTCCAAGCACCCAGGGCTTCTTGGCCAGCCCTGGCAGCACATAGCTCGGCTCCAGCCATGCAGAAGCACCAGTTATCCTTGGCAGCAAGGCCCAGGCTTGTGACCAGCCAGAGGAGGTCTAGGGTCATTTCACTGTGAATTTCTTGAACTATTTATTTCCTAGCAGACTGAGTATGGGGGTAGGGATGTGTCTAAGATTTGGGGAAAACATACAACTGTTTCATTTCCCTACCTGGCAATGCTACATGGCTCAATGGTACCCATGGAGTCCACAGACCTGGTTTCCAAAAAATCAGTTCAGAGAAGTAAGATGGTTCATGGGGCAGAACAGCTTAATGGGCACAGGATTCTATTTTGGGGTGATTAAATATTTTGGAACTAGACAGAGATGGTGGGTGCACAACATTGTGAATGTACTAAATTCACATGTGAATGTACTGAATTTTTCACTTTAAAAAGGTTAAATTCCTGTCATATGAATTTCACCAAAATAAAAAAATAAGGTGGTTCGATACAGTGGCTGAGTAGAAAATTTGCACCCGAGAATCAAATATCATGACATAAAAAGGAAAATCCAGTTAGAAAAGAAAACTGAGGGGAGGGGTTCCACTTGGAAGCAGTAAACAAAGCTAAAGCTATGAAATACCAGAGATTAAATTTAACAAGAAATAGGTGAGATGTATGCACTTAAAAGTATTTAAAACTGGGCTGGGCATGGTGGCTCACACCTGTAATCCCAACATTTTGTGAGGATGAGGTGAGTTCAAGATCAGCCAGGCCCACATGGTGAAACCCCATATGTGATGGTTAATACTGAGTGTCAACTTGATTGAATTGAAGGATGCAAAGTATTAATCCTGGGTGTGTCTATGAGGGTGTTGCCAAAGGAGATTAACATTAGAGTCACGGGCTGGGGAAGGCGGACCCACCCTTGATCTGGTGGGCACTATCTAATCAGCTTCCATCGAATATACAGCAGGCAGAAGAATGTGAAAAGGTGAGACTGGTCTAGCCTCCCAGCCTACATCTTTCTCCCATGCTGGATACTTCCTGCCCTCAAACATCAGACTCCAAGTTCTTCAGTTTTTGGACTCGGACAGGCTCTCCTTGCCCCTCAGCTTGCAGACAGCCTATTATGGAACCTTGTGATCATGTAATAAACTCCTATATACATACATATACACACACACACATATATATACACACACACATATGTATACACACACACATATATATACATATATATATACACACACACACATATATATATTCTATTAGGTCTGTCCCTCTAGAGAACATTGACTAATACAGATTTTGGTACCAGGAGTGGTTCTAGAGGAACAGAATATTAAGGATGGAGTTCTTTCACTGGTTTTGTGGTTTCTGGAGTTGGCTGCTTAATATGATTAGACCCAACAATGCTAAGGACTCTACTTCTAATAGTATAGAGAACACTGATAGTCCTTGGTGTAAACCATTTAAAGAGTTTTGCCAAATAAAATGCATTTGACTCTCCTGATTCACCACTCATGAGAGGTAAGGAGTTTAGTGACTCTATACATAATACCTTTGACCATATATGGAGAACAAAGGAACATAATGAAGCTAGTTGGTTGCTCCTAAGTTCAGTGGACAAAGTGATTAAAGAAAATGATGAACTCAGGGATTCTGTCTCCTGGCTTCACAAGCAGATACCAAGTCTCAAATCTGCTAAGATTGCCCAGAATGAGAGTCTTATCTGCTGTACAACTGAAATTGTGGAAAAACAGAGACAAGCTCTTATGCAAATGGCTGACCTGCAATGAAAGGTGCATACACAGCCTCGCCAGGTGTCTACTGTTAAAGTGAGGGCATTGATTAGAAAAGAATGGGACCCTGCAACTCAGAATAGGGACGTGTGGGAGGACCCTGATGAAGCTGGGGACACTGAGTTTGTGAACTCTGAGGAAACTTTTTTGCCAGAAGCAACAGCTTCCCCATCCCCAGTAGTGGCAACATCCTCACCCAGACCCATGCTGCCATCAGCCTTTCCACCTTTGTCTGAGGAGATAAACCCTGCGCTGCCGGAGGCAACAGTTGTGGCCTCCCCTGAGGCAGTTGCCAGGAAAAATAACGTTGATTCTCCTCAGGGGCCACCCCCAACACCCCTGTTTGCTTCTAGACCTATAACTAAAGTCCTGGCAGGCCCCTAGAGGTGAGGTTGAGAGTGTGACCCATGAGAGGGTGCGCTACACTTGAAAAGTTGAGTTTTCTAATTTATATAAACAGAAATCTGGAGAACAGGCATGGGAATGGATATTAAGGGCATAGGATAATGGTGGAAGGAACATAGAGTTGGATCAGGCTGAATTTATTGATTTGGGCCCACTAAGTAGGGACTCACTTTTAATGTTGCAGCTCAGGGAGTTAAAAAAAAAAAAAAGGTTCTAATAGTTTATTTGCTTGGTTAGCTGAAACATGGATTAAAAGATGGCCCACTGTGAATGAGCTGGAAATACCTAATCTCTCTTGGTTTGATGTAGAGGAAGGGATCCAAAGGCTTAGGGAGATTGGGATGATGGAGTGGATTAGTCCCTTTAGACCCACTCATCCCAGCTGGGAAGGTCCAGAAGATATACCCTAGACCAATGCATTGTGAAATAGATTTGTGAGGGCAGCACCTGCATCTTGGAAGAGCCCTGTAATTGCTCTTCTCTGTATGTCAGATGTAACAGTGAGAACTGCAGTCACTCAACTATGAAATTTAAATACAATGGGCATAATTGGATCCCGAGGTGGCAGGGGCCAAGTGGCATCACTCAACCATCAAAGGCAAAGTGGGCATAGCTACTGTAATGGACAGCAGAGACAAAGCAGCAATCAGAATAGTCTGACTTGCGTAGAGCTCTGGCATTGGCTAATTAATCACAGTGTTCCTAGAAGTGAAACTGATAGGAAGCCTACTGAATTTCTACATAATTTATATAAGGAGAAAACTTCTAGGTTGAATGGACAAAAGACCAATTCGAATTCTAGAAACACAGAATCACAGCCCCTAAATCAATTTCCAGACCTGAGCCAGTTTACAGACCCAGAACCCCTTGAATGAAGGGTCCCCTTGAGGAAGGACCCCCACTATTACCAACAATTTATGCAGTGAATCTTTCTCCCATCCTTCCCCAAGGAGGCCTCTGAATCCAGCCTTTTACCAGGGTAACTGTGTGTTGGAGAAAGGGAAATGATCAGACATTTCAGGGAGTACTGGACACTGGCTCTGAGCTGACATTGATTCCAGGAGACCCAAAGCATCATTGTGGTCCTCCAATTAAGCTAGGGGCTTATGGAGGTCAGATAATTAATGGAGTTTTAGCTCAGGTCCAACTTACAGTGGGTCCAGTGGGTCCCCAGACTCATCCTATGGTCATTTCCCCAGTGCCAGAATGCATAATTGGCATAGACATACTTAGGAGCTGGTAGAACCCCCACATTGGCTCCCTAACTGGTAGGGTGAGAGCTATTATGGTGGGAAGGGCCAAATGGAAGCCATTAGAGCTGCCTCTACCTAGAAAAATAGTAAATCAAAAATAATATCACATGCCTGGAGAGACTGCAGAGATTAGTGCCATCATCAAGGACTTGAAAGATGCAGGGGCGGTGATTCCCACCACATCCCCATTCAACTCTCCCATTTGGCCTATGCAGAAGACAGATGGATCTTGGAGAATGACAGTGGATTGTCATAAGCTAAGCCAAGTGGTGACTCCAATTGCAGCTGCTGAACCAGATGTGGTTTCATTGCTTGAGCAAATTAACACATCTCCTGGTACCTGGTGTGCAGCCATGGACTTGGCAAATGCCTTTTTCTCCATTCCTGTCCATAAGGCCCACCAGAAGCAATTTGTCTTCAGTTGGCAAGGCCAGCAATATACCTTTACTGTCCTACCTTGGGGGTATATCAACTCTCTGGCTTTGTGTCATAATCTTATTCGGAGAGACCTTGATTACTTTTTGCTTCTGCAAGATATCACAGTGGTCCGTTATATTAACGACATTATGCTGACTGGATGCAGTGAACAAGAAGTAGCAAACACACTGGGCTTATTGGTGAGACATTTATGTGCCAGAGGATGGGAAATAAATCTGACTAAAATTCAGAGACCTTCTACCTCAGTAAAATTTCTAGGGGTCCAGTGGTGTGGAGCCTGTCAAGATATTCCTTCTAAGGTGAAGGATAAGTTGCTGCATTTGGCTCCTCCTACAACCAAGAAGAGGCACAATGCCTCTTGTGGGACTATTTGGATTTTGGAAGCAAGTCATTCTCATTTGCGTGTGTTACTCTGGCCCATTTATCAAGTGACCCAAAAGGCTGCCAGTTTTGATTGGGGTCCGGAACAGGAGAAGGCTCTGCAACTGGTCCAGGCTGCCGTGCAAGCTGCTCTGCCACTTGGACTATATGACCCAGCAGATCCAATAGTGCTTGAGGTGGATGCTGTTTGGAGCCTTTAGCAGGCCCCCATAGGTGAATCACAGTGGAGCCCTCTAGGATTTTGGAGCAAGGCCCTGCCATCTTCTGCAAATAACTACTCTCCTTTTGAGATACAGCTCTTGGTCTGTTACTGGGCTTTGGTGGAAACTGAACATTTGACTATGGGTCAAGTCACCACGCAACCTGAACTGCCTATCATGAACTGGGTGCTTTCTGTCCCATCTAGACATAAAGTGGGTTATGCACAGCAGCATCCTGTCATCAAATGGAAGTGGCATATACTTGATCAGGCTCAAACAGGTCCTGAAGGCACAAGTAAGTCACATGAGGAAGTGGCTCAAAAGTCCATGGTCTCCACTCCTGCCACCCTAGGGAGTTCCCTATGATCAGTTGACAGAGAAACAGAAGACTAGGAGGGCCTGGTTCACAGATGGTTCAGTACAATATACAGGCACCACCCAAAAATGTACAGCTGTAGCACTACAGCCCCTTTCTAGGACATCCCTGAAGGACAGCAGTGAAGGAGAATCGTCCCAGTGGGCAGAACTTCGAGCAGTACACCTGGTTGTGCACTTTGCATGGAAGGAGAAATGGCCAGATGTATAATTATATACTGATTCATGGGCTGTAGCCAATGGTTTTGCTTGATGGCCAGGGACTTGGAAGAAGCATGATTGGAAAATTAGTGACAAAGAAATGTGGGAAAGAGATATGTGGATGGACCTCTCTGTGTGGTCAAAAACTGAAGATATTTGTATCCTATGTGAGTGCTCAGCAATGGGTAAACTCAACAGAGAGAGAATTTTAATAATCAAGTGAATAGGATGACCTGTTCTGTGGACACAACTCAGCCTCTTTCCCCAGCCAACCCTGTCATCGCCCAATGGTCCCATGCACAAAGTGGCCATGGTGGCAGGGATGGATATTACACATGGGCTCAACAACATGGACTTCCACTCACCAAGGCTGTCCTGGCTATGGCCACTGCTGAGTGCCCAATTTGCCAGCAGCAGAGACCAACACTGAGCCCTCAATATGGCACCATTCCTCGGGGTGATCAGCCAGCTACCTGGTGGCAGGTTAATTATATTGGACCTCTTCCATCATGGATAGGGCAGAGGTTTGTCCTCACCGGATGGCTGGGTATATTGACCTGGAATATCAAGATGAAATTAGTCTACTGCTCCATAATGGAGGCAAGGAAGGGTACGCATGGAATACAGACGATCCATTAGCGAGTCTGTTAGTATTACCATGCCCTGTGATTAAGGTCAACAGGAAACTACAACAGCCCAATCCAGGCAGGACTACAAATGGTCCAGACCCTTCAGGAATGAAGGTTTGGGTCACTCCACCAGGGAAAAAACCATGACCTGCTGAGGTGCTTGCTGAAGGCAAAGGGAATACAGAATGGGTAGTAGAAGAAGGTAGTCATCAATACCAGTTACGACCATGTGATCAGCTATAGGAATGAGGACTGTAATTGTCATGAGTATTTCCTCTTTCTTTTGTTAAAAACATGTTTGGGCATGTATACACTTGTACTAAGAAAATATCTTCATTTTATTTCTTTTTTCCTTTATCATGTGACATAAGATTTATTGACTTCATATCAGTGTTTAAGTATTGTCAACTTTTTGTTTTTTTTGAGACGGAGTCTCGCTCTGTGGCCCAGGCCGGAGTGCAGTGGCCGGATCTCAGCTCACTGCAAGCTCCGCCTCCCGGGTTTACGCCATTCTCCTGCCTCAGCCTCCCGAGTAGCTGGGACTACAGGCGCCCGCCACCTCGCCTGGCTAGTGTTTTTGTATTTTTTAGTAGAGACGGGGTTTCACCATGTTAGCCAGGATGGTCTTGACCTCCTGACCTCGTGATCCGCCCGTCTCGGCCTCCCAAAGTGCTGGGATTACAGGCTTAAGCCACCGTGCCCGGCCAGTATTGTTAACTTTATGTAACAGTATTTGGGTTGGGGATCGGTGCGTTTTCAGTTGTATGAAGGATAGTTGTATTATGTTAGGCATAATTATGACCTTAATATTGTCTTTATTTGAAGATTATGCATGATCTCAGGAGATGTGTATGTGTTCATGTTGACAAGCCGTGAACTTGTGAAGTTAATACTGAGAGTCAACTTGATTGGATTGAAGGATGCAAAGTAGTAATCCTGGGTATATCTGTGAAGGTGTTGCCAAAGGAGATTAACATTTGAGTCAGTGGGCTGGGGAAGGCAGGCCCACCCTTAATCTGGTGGGCACTATCTAATCAGCTGCCTGCATAGGTAAAGCAGGCAGAAACACGTGAAAAAGTGAGACTGGCCTAGCCTCCCAGCCTACAACTTTCTCCTATGCTGGATGCTTCCTGCCTTTGAACATCGGACTCCAGGTTCTTCAGTTTTGAGACTCAGACTGGCTCTCCTTGCCCCTCAATTTGCAGTCTGTTGTGGAACCTTGTGATCATGTAAGTTAATACTTAATAAACTCATATATATATATATATACACACACACACACACACACACACACATATGTATTCTATTAGTTCCATCCCTCTAGAAAACCCTGACTAATACAAATACTGTGACATAGAAAGGAAAATTCAGTTAGAAAAGAAAACTGAGGGGAGAGGTTCCACTTTGAAGCAGCAAACAAAGCTAAAGCTATGAAACATCAAAGATTAAATTTAGCAAGACATAAGTGAGATATATGCACTTAAAAGTATTTAAAACTGTGCCGGGCACAGTGGCTTATACCTGTAATCCCAGCACTTTGGGAGGTCGAGATGGGCAGATCGCTTGAGGTCAAGAGTTCAAGACCAGCCTGCCCAACATGGTGAAACCCTACCTCTACTACAAATACAAAAATCAGCCAGGTTTGGTGGTGTGTGCCTGTAATCCCAGCAACTAGGGAGGCTGAGGCAGGAGAATTAATTGAACCCAGGAGGCAGAGGTTGCAGTGAACCAAGATGGGGCCACTGCACTCCAGCCTGGGCAACAGAGCAAGACTCCGTCTCAGAGGGAAAAAAAAAAAAAACCTACCTCGTACATGTGAAGATTAAATAAAATTATCATGCATGCATGCTTAGCCTAATATTTGGTGCACAGTGAATCTTAGCATTCAGAAAGTGATTACTATTACCTCTGTATAAATATATGATAGCATATATGTGATTGTATTGTGTATGCTGTGATCTTGTTTTTTAAAGTTAATATTCTATGATGGACATCTTTGCAAGTCAAAGCATGTTTTTATTATCCAGGGCTTTACCTGGCACAAACACATATCATATGTTCAGAATATATTTGTCATATGAATAAATTACTGTTGGCTCATCTTTTCTTTTTTTGAGTCAGGGTCTTGCTATATTGTCCAGACTGGACTTGAACTCCTGGGCTCAAGGATCCTCCATCTCAGCCTCTCTAGTACCTGAGACAGAGGTGCGCATCACCACATCCGGCTTGCCTCATCTTTTTAAGTTTGCTACTGTTTGTAATGGTTGCCTTGGGTTCCAGCATGCGGATGGGCTATAAATTTATAACCAGTCCTCTGTTGAAAGATATGTATTATTTATAGTGTTTAAAATATTGAAAGCAACATTATAAATACCCATTAATGAGAATTATGGGTAGATTTTGTATTTCAAGTAATTGCAAACGAGTTAAAACATTTCCACACCTCTATTACTTGTAATCAAGTATGCCTGTACGTCATTTCAATGATTTCCTCTAATAAAAAATAGTAAACCTATTTCCATTTGGGGGACTACAAGCCATGATTTCGACTGCTTCTCCACTGGAAGGCTGTCATGAGTGAGGGTCCCTCAGCGGGAGGGTTTGCCTTTGTTGCTTTGACTCCTGTCTGCTTTTCCAAGAGAAAAAGAGTAACTTTTGTAGGTAGGAAATGACCACCAAGTGAACAGTAAACATGGTGAAAACTTCCCTAAAGAAACGTAATTCAGGATACAGCCTGCAGCCCTAACAGCCTTTCTGTGTTGGCAAACACAGTGATTCTGAGGTCTTCAAACTGGGGTGTCACAAATATATCACCTACAAGCACATCTCCCCCAACTACTCCAGCTGCAGAGGTCTGGAGCAGGCCCACCCTGAACTGGTCAAGATACAGATGGAGGCCCTGGCCCACAGCCCATCACCCTTCTCTTCCCACCTCTGACAGCATCCTCCAGCAGAAGGGCCTTGCACGTACTTCTGTATCCAGATCACCTAGGTCCCACGTCCAGCTCTATCCACCGCCCTCTCCGCTGGCTAGACACCCTGGGCACACTCCAGGGGTAGAAGTGCACACTCCAGTAGCCAGGAGAACCAGCAAAAAGCCCAGGGAGGCTCTGAAAGATAGAATATGGTGCAGAAAAGTGGAAGTGCAGCAGGTAGGTACTTTGGATGCCTCACTCTAAGAGGGCAGCAGCTAGAAGATGGCCAGAGCAGGACACTTGGAAGGCCAGCCCCTGGACAGAGCCCTGGCTTCCTGCTGTAAGGCAACACTGGTCTGCGGCATCTGGAAGCCCAGCCAAAGCTTTTCTACATCAGCAGTTCTCCCTGATGATGGTTTGCTACCCAGGGGCCATGTGGCAACGTCTAGAGACATTTTTGGTTGTTGCAACTAGGGGAAAGAGCACTACTGGTGTCGAGTGGGTAGAAGCTGATAATGCTGCTAAACGTCCTGCAATACACTGCCCACAGTCCTTGCCCCCAAAAAAGAACTATCCAGCCCAAAGAGGCAATAGGGCTGAGGTCGAGAAAAACTGGGATACATGCATGAGTGGGCAGGCCAGTGGATTTGGGTTCACATCCTCACTCTGCCACTGGCTTGTTCTGGGACCAGTGATTTTATCTCTCTGTGCCTCTGTTTTCCCATTTGTAAAATGGGGTTAATGGTTAACTGTTTCACAGGGTTGTTTTGATGAATAAAAAGGACTTGATATGTAAAGTGCCTGGCACATAGCAGGGCTTCAGTAAGTTTTATAGGTGTTCCTTTATTAAATGGGGAAGGAAGTGGACTTTGTACTCTTAAATGTTGCTTTAGGAACCAATTAGAAGTCTTGGAGATGGAAAGAGAAGATCTGAGCCACATAAGCAAGAGAAGTGTCTATTATTTCAGAACTACTGGGTTTGAAAGATCAAGGAGAAATATGGATGTATAGATAAATCAATACGAAAGTTGTGTTTATACACAGTGCTTTAAGAAGCTGTGGATCATGTCAAGCTGCGTTATCCCTCTGGCAGGTTTTTCCCTCTTCCACAAAGGATTATCCATATGAAAACATCTTCCCTATGCCTTCCTTCTCCTGCATCTGCACTCCGCACCCCGCGCCCGCCAGCCCCCAAGTACTGCTGATGGGATTGCCCTGCACCTGAGGGAACTGCAGGGCAATCTCATCAGTGGTGACTTACTGTCTCCTGGTGGTAGATTTGCTAAGTGCAGCTGAGACTTTGTCCGTTAGTTTGATTCAGGTGAACACAGACAGTGCCTTACCACGTGTAAAGCATCACTTATTTAACAGCGTTCTAGGAGTTACAGAAATGTCAAGACTGACCAACCCACACTCCTTTATAGAATCAGATGGAGACATGAGGGCTTCTGGGCAGCGGATGATAATTTGGGACCCCTTCAAATCTGTTTAACATTTGTTTGGCTGGAGAAGGGATTCTCTAACAAAACAAAAATCATGTAATCCCTTATGCTTAAATAAGGAATTTCCTACATGTACCCATGCAAAGTTTTAATCATTCACACTTAACCAAAGAAGCTCATTTACAAGCATGTAGATATAAAGCCATGTCCAAAAGTTCTCAAATTTTTTTCTTTGTCAGCAAAATGTTTCTAACTTTCTTGTATTTTTTCTTCTCTCTTCTGTTCTCTTTTGCAATCTTTTAAATTGGGCGATTTTTTGAGAGGCAAATTTAAGAATTAAGAATGTGGATAATAAATCGCCCCTTATTGATAACACTGCCCAAACTAGTCCAAAACCTGAAAGTTGTCGCTGCAACTGGGTGCCCAGAGAGCTGCCCGACCAATCCACCCACCCACGTCTCTGCTCCTGTCTTCCAGAAGCTTATCCTCTGGTGGGAAAGCCATGGCAGGGAAACAAGGAACATAAGAGCCTATGGAACGTGTCCTGAGAGGTTTCCAGATGTTTATCAAGCGCCTTCACGGAGCACACACAAATGTGGCAAACCTTCAAGGAGGAAGAGAACACTCCCCTCCAAGGAGAGGTGGGTTCCCCAGGACAGGAAGGATTCTAATCGGGGTCAGATCAGGGAAACCCTTGGACATCTTGCTAAAGAAGTTGGATTTTAGGCCGGGCGCACTGGCTCATGCCTGTAATCCCAGCACTTTGGGAGGCGGAGACGGGAGCATCACGAGGTTAGAAGATCGAGACCATCCTGGCTAACACATATGGCGTTGGCGGGAGTCTGTAATCCCAGCTACTCAGGAGGCTGAGGCAGGAGAATGGCGTGAACCCAGGAGGTGGAGGTTGCAGTGAGCCAAGATCACGCCACTGCACTCCAGCCTGGGGGACAGAGGGAGATTCCGTCTCAAAAAAAAAAGAATTTGGATTTTAATCCCATTTCACATTGATGGCTGCTAAATGGGGTGTGGTGTGTGTGTGCACGCACGCGCGTGTGTGTGTGTGTGTGTGAGAGAGAGAGACAGAGAGAGAGACAAGGAGGCAGAGAGACAGAGAAGGGCAGAGCTGGACTTTGAGAGATTCCATGCACCATTCTGTGTAGTAGAACAGACCGGAGAGAGTAAGACTCAAGTGCAGGAGAATTATTGGTTATGAGGGTTGAACCGATTCAGCCACTCTTTTGATTCTCGGAAAAGAAAGGCGAAGGCAGGTATGTGGGGGCCATCTCTGTGCTCCTGGCTTCGGTGGAACTCTCCAGGCCCAGGCCCCTCCTCTCCGCTGCTGCGTAGTGACTGATGGGAAGGATGAGCTCGGAATAAGGAACTGAGCATTGCAGTGCAGCCCTTCCCTGCCCCCTACCCGCGGGGTACCTGCTTCCAGGGGGCAGCAGTCACTTAGGTCCAGTCCTCCAGGTGGTTTTTCAGGGCGTTTTGACACCACACTCTTCTGGGTTTCTGTGGCCTTACTAGTCATTCTTTACCAGTCTTCTTTGCATCTTCTTCCTTTTCCCCAGCTCTAAATGCGGAAGTGCCTCAGGGTTCTGACTTCAGTCCCCTTCTCTTCTGTCTTCATGTTCACTTCCGGGTCATCTCCTATAGTCCCAGCGCTACAAATGCCACCCAAATTCTGATGACTTCCAGTGTGCATCCTGACGGCCTCTAAAGTCCAGCCCCATACTCCACATCTCCAGCTGGATGATGAAGGCACCACTTAACATTTCCACATTTTATTACTGAATGACCTCTCCCCAGACGTGTTTCTTTGCCAGGATCCCTCATTCCTGGAAAACCGATAAACCCATGGCTCAGCTCTCCCTCCTTTACCCCTCATACTCTCCTCAGCTCTGTTTCAGGATCAACACAGATCCAAGCGTCTCTTGCCACGCACTGCTAGTGCGCTAGTCCAGTGCTGTCCACTGGAAATATCACACAAGCCGCAAACGCAAGCCACATATCTAACTTTAGATTTTCTAGATGACAGATTTTAAAGTAAAATGAAGCAAGCAAGATGAATTTTAATAAAATATTTTAACCCCATACAGCGTGGTCAAAATACAGTGTGATTTCCATGTGTAATCAATAGTTTAAAAAATTATCCGTGTGATATTTGATGTTCTTATTTCTGTTACTAAGCCTTTAAAATTCAGTATTTTACACTTACAGCACATCTCCATTCAGACCAGCCACATTCCAAGTACTCATAGCTAATGTGGCCAGTGGCCTCCACATGGGATAGCACAGCCGTGGCCAAGCCATCTTCAAGCCACCTTCATCTCTGGTCTGGATTATTGTTGTCTTCCTGCTTCCACTCTTAATCCCTGGAAGGCATTTCCCACAAAGCAGCCAGAATGAAGCCATCGGATCACGTTGGTGCCCTCTTTAAAATGTTCAATGGACCCCACCACTCTGAGAATACAATCACAATCAGCAGCCCCCTCCACACCCTACATCGACCAGCATGCCCCTTTCTCCTTGCCTTTTCCTCTGCCCCTTCAGCCAAAAGAGCCCCAAACCAGACCTGCTCCACTTGTTCCCTCCGCCTAGAACACTCCTTCCCTAATCCCAGTCCTGAGTCCTGCACTATGCTTCTTCTTATCCCAGTCCTGAAGTCCCTTCCAAACCAGCCAGTTGCATGCCCATTTGTAACCCGCATGGACCTAGGAGGACTGAACAAAGGAGGCAAACATGGGAATAAAAGACAAAGACAAAAGAGTATATTTGGAAGAAGGGGTCAGGAAGCACCTTGCCTCTAGTGGACAAGGGCCCTGACCTTTACACAATCCTCCGTATTTATTAGGCAAAAGAGATCCTGTGAAGGGAAGTGGAAGAGGGGGTCAGCTGCTTGGTCCCGAGTAGGCTTGCAAGACTGCATTCTCTAGATGTCCCAGTAGATAACCTCAAGGAGCTTGGTCAGGAAGTGATTGCCCTCAGCAAACCTTCTGGGGCAGCCACAGTCATGAGTTTGCCCATATTCTGTATTCATGATAAACAGTTTGTTGTTTGATCATATAGCCTCAGTGGAATGTTGAGTTGGTCACATCCCACAGGCCTTTGACTCCCTGCATATCCTCCTTTCTGTTCATGTATTAATTGAAGGAGTGTAAGGCCAGGCTGGGCAGCTCTCATTTTCCGATTGGCGGTCCATTCGATTTTACAGACTGTCCCTGGCACTCCAGTAGATTCTCAGCTTCCTGCATGGTTTTCTTGAGTTGTCCCCAGGTTGATGTCATGACTATGGTCAGCCTTCTCTCCATCTTTGCACTCAGGCTCAGCTGGCTTATGGCTCACACCAGAGGGACCGGGCCCATGGTTGGCCACCCTGTGCTCCTCCAGTCTCCCATTCCATGGTCGCACGCACCTTGAGGGCACCGACATGGCTTGTCCATCTCCTGTAAAAATACAAGCATACCCTCTTCCCCATGTCAGTAAATTCATCAGACCTTTCCATTGTCCTTCTTCCAGGGATTTCCATAATACTTTCAGATAGACTTTCCTCTTTTCCTCTAACACTTGCCAATGTCTTTCTGCTGGAGTCTTACCATCTGTACCAGGAGTCAAAAAATTTAAAGTAAATAAGGCTAAATGTAGTTTTGATGGAGGTGGTAGTTGGCCTCCTATATCCCCTTTTGGTCTTTTCAACATGCGTTGTAATGTTTGATGTGTCTGCTCTATAATGCCTTGTCCTTTAGGATTATAAGGAATTCCTGTTTCATGGGTTATAGCCCAAAGCTGCAAGAAATTTTGAAAAGCATGACTAGTATAAGTGGGTCCGTAGTCAGTTTTTAATTGTTTAAGTATCCCCATATGAGCAAATGATGACAGACAATGTCGCCGTACATGACCAGCTGTCTCACCTGTTTGGCACATAGCATGCAGCATATGAGAATAAGTAAAACAAATTAAGCAGTTCTGGGTCTAGTATACTTTTAACTGTAACAGTTTCCATGTGACTGGCTACATTCACAACATAAGCTGAATCACAGAGAATGTTGATAGGATCTGAAGCTGTGAGCTGTAAAACCTGAATGACTGCAATTAGCTCTGAGCATTGAGCTGAAGCACCAGAGGTATCTAGCCTCTCCTGTGTTAGGGGCCATTGATCCACCCACACAGGTTTGTCACTAAGCCATTCTAGTGGTAAGGCAGTGGGTGGAGGAGAAATATCAATGACCCCTGTCAGAAATCCTGGTGTCCTAGCCTTTTTCTGTTTTTCCAGTTACTGATATCGGGTTAGGATTTTCTTGTAGGAATTTCCCTAAACCTTTTTTTTCACTCTGATATCCCATGTCCTTCAACATTTTAAATCCTGGGTTATCAAAGCTTTCATTTGTAAGTCTCATATTCCTTGCTGTAAGTGAGTCTCAACCCCATGAACTGATAACTATATTTGCAACATAAGGCTGAAAAGTACCTGACTGTCCATCCAGACCAAGACAAGGTAAAATCTCAGCACTCCATTGAACACTTTGAGCTGTTCCTACTTCCACTAGGGACATAGAAGTTAATTGCAAGGGCCAGGATGGGGGCTAATGGTCTTTAGATATTACTGATACCTCAGCTCCCATATCCATAAGCCCATAGAATTTCTTTCCTTTTATTTGTACTACACAGGTGGCTCTATTAGCAGCTATGGTTTGGGATAGATAGATTTCCCGTGTAGTTGTGCTCCCAAACCCTTTATTTCCTTGTTTCTCCTTTCGTGGAGAAGGGTGTAATTTGCAGGGAATAAGCAATAATTGAGCAATATATTCTCCCGGTTCAAAAACCCAAAGATCTTGTGACATTAAAACTACTTGAATTTCTCCTTCATAATCAGTCAACAACTCCTGGGGCTACAGTGATGCCTTGCAAGTTAAGGTGACTTTTGCCTAAAATTAGTCCCATATATCCTGCTGGTAAAAGTCCCCAAATAGGGCCGGGCGCGGTGGCTCAAGCCTGTAATCCCAGCACTTTGGGAGGCCGAGACGGGCGGATCACGAGGTCAGGAGATCGAGACCATCCTGGCTAACACAGTGAAACCCCATCTCTACTAAAAAATACAAAAAACTAGCCGGGCGAGGTAGCGGGCGCCTGTAGTCCCAGCTACTCGGGGGGCTGAGGCAGGAGAATGGCGTAGACCCAGGAGGCGGAGCTTGCAGTGAGCTGAGATCCGGCCATAGCACTCCAGCCTGGGTGACAGAGCGAGACTCCGTCTCCAAAAAAAAAAAAAAAAGTCCCCAAATACCAGTGGGAACTTTGATGGGTTTGTCTCCCCCGGCTAATGTAATTCTTTCTCTGGCAGGTAGATCTAATCCTGTACTTCCTGGTGTTCCTGGGGGGAGGGAATCAATATGCCTCTGGGAACCCATGCCTGAAACTGATTGAGGTCTGGACTGGGAATGCCCTCACTGTTTGTGGGGCCTGAGTTCAGGCCCCCATCTCATTTCCCAACGGGGGGTGCCATTCTGATGAAATTTTGAGTGGCACTGATTAGCCCAATGATTTCCTTTGTTACAGTGAGGACAAAGTCCTGGCATTTTTCCTGCTGGTGGGGGAACTTTCTGTCCTGAGATCTAGCAGCATTCCTTTTTAAAATGCCCAGTTTTGCCACAATTATAACATTTTCCCATTTTAGGGTTTGACCCTTGGCTCCTTTTAGATTTGTCATCCACTAAATTAGCCATTGCTTCAGCTAACATTGAAGAGCGATGAAGCTCAGTTCCTGCATCTTGACAAAGATGAGAAAATTTCCCAAGATCTTTGTACATCTCACAGGAGCCAGTGCACTTTTACAATCCATATTTGCATTCTCAAAAGCTAGAGTTAAGGTTAGCATTTCAGCAGCTGTGGTATGAGGAATCTGATGCTTCATTTCCTCTTGTAATCTCGCAAGAAATTGTGCATAGGGTTCCTATGACCCTTGCATGATATGTAAAGAGGATTGTACTGGGACTCGCTCTTCAGGAATTGTGGCCCAGGCACATTTAGTGGCCTGTGCACACTGCTGATAAGCAGCGTCTGGGAGTGCCATTTGACGTTCCAGGTCTAAATGAGGGCCATTACCCAAAAGCATATCCTCTGTAATGTCTCTGTATCCAGCACACAGTTCTGTCCAGCCTGGTCTGCACACATTTCTTGCCAATTTAAATTCCATGTCGGATATGCACTCGCAGACAAGCAAGTTAGCTTACACATCAAAGGGTAAAAGATGCATGGCACCAAACACAGACTGTAGCAATCCTAAAGTGAATGGGCTCTGTACCCCATTATTTACCACACTCACTTTTAATTCCTTTAACAACTTAAACTCTAGTGGAATGTGTTCATGAATAACCTGCCATGGATTCTTCGGATCAGACCTTACGGAAATAGGAAAAGTGCAAGATCCTAAGGGCTCTCCAGCTATGACAGCAGAGCATAAAATTCTCTGTATTGGGGTCTCCATTTTTGCCACCAAAGGAGGCGGTACACATTTCTGCAACTGGACGACGTGGTATAGGCCAATTTTTATCCTCCCTCTCTTGTTTTTTATTTTCAATTGGATCTGTGGGTGGGACAACAGATTCTTTCAGATTTTTAGATTCAGCCTGCTGCCCTGCAGAAAAACAAGGAGATAATGGCAGAAGTACAGTACAAACTGAACTCCAAGTGAAAAAACTGAAGAATCAACTTTAAAGCCTTTTGGATGAGCCTGTTTTAACCCTTCTCCTGCTCTATCCCAATTTTCCACATCAAGAGTGCCTGCTGTGGAAACTCTGGGTTATGGGTAATATCCTCCTGCAGCATCCTAATGTCTGAGAACTAACCTGAGCACCAGTTTGCTTCAACAAAACTTTAAGCAACTGCACATGATGTTTTTCTCCGACAAATTCTGCCCCGTGTTACCCTGATTCAGAAAACTTCCCATTCCCAGTACTTTTTAAATCACTGCTCCCAGTACCTCTTTAGGGCGCTGACCTTATATCTGCTGCGGGCAGACTAGTCCCGGGGTCCCGGTTCACCCTGTCAATTTCAGCTCCTCTGCTCCAGCAGACCTTCTTCCTTCACCTCCTCGAAGTCCCTGTTCTGGGGCGCCACTATGTAACCCGCATGGACCTAGGAGAATTGAACAAAGGGAGTAAACATGGGAATAAAAGACAAAAACAATAGCATATATTTGGAAGAAGGAGTCAGGGGGCACCTTGCCTCTAGTGGACAAGGGCCCTGACCTTTACACAGCCCTCCGTATTTATTACGCAAAAGAGATAGTGAGAAGGTGAGTGGAAGAAGGGGTCAGCTACTCGGTCCAGAGTAGGCTTGCAAGACTGCATTCTCTAGATGTCCCAGTAGATAACCTCAAGGAGCTTGGCATCAGGAAGCGACTGCCCTCAGCAAACCTCCTGGGGCAGGCACAGTCATGAGTTTGCCCATATTCTGTATTCATAATAAACAGTTTGCTTTTGATCATACAGCCTCAGTGGAATGTTGAGTTGGTCACGTCCCACGGGCCTTCGGCTCCCTGCACCCGTTGAGCCACGGGAGACTCAAGGAGGAGGACTTTGCCGACTCGCAGCCTCTCTGCCCCAATGCGCCATCCAGCGGTCGTCAGACACAATGGCAGCTGACCAGACAGAGCACTCTAGGATCTCAGCCAATTTCCCCAGGCCGTGCTTGGGAAGGAGTGGAGGTCCTCCCTGACCTCAGCGTCCCCGCATTTATTCTGGTGACTTTCTCCAACCCGGGATTGTGACCCGGCTGGGATAGCGGGTCAGGATGCAGGAACTTTGTTTCTCTCTGGCTTTCCCTCTGATTCTCTTCCCTTCCCCCACCCAGATCTTCTTTTGCTATTTAGACAACTGTTTAGATTCTGGTCTTTGTTATTTTGTTGTTGTTGCTGTTTTGAGACAGACTTTCACTCTGTTGCCAAGGATGGAGTGTAGTGGTGCCATCGTGGCTCACTGCAGCCCCTACCTCGTGGGCTCAAGGGATTCTCCGGCCTCAGCCTCCCAAGTAGCTGGAACAATAGGCACATGCCACCAAGCCTAGCTAATTTTTCATTGTTTTGTAAAGACGGGGTCTCCTTATGTTGCCCAGGCTGATCTCAAACTCCTGAGCTCAAGCAGTCCTCCCACCTCAGCCTCCCAAAGTGCTGGGATTGCAGGCATGAGCCACCACACCCGGCCTACATTCTGGTCTTGAAAGTTATCAGTACTTCCCTCTGTTTTCAGTTTCAATGAAAAAGCTGAGTATCCTCATGCTTTTCTAAAATCCTTCTCTAAAGAAATGAGGGAACTTCCCAACCAGGTAGCTAAGGGGCCACAGGTTACAGGATATTGTGGGCTTGGAGTGGGGAAGGTTAGTACTCAGCATTCTATATCCTGCCACTTATTGAAAGGTATTTCTATTAAGAGGTACTTGCCATACCTCAATAATAAAAATAAAAGATAGGTGCTACAGTGATCCATAATACAATGGAATCACACCACAATGTGTTACAAATTCACTTCTTACACACCCCACAATTTCCTCATGAGTTGGACATACAGAAGTTAAGGCCCTGAGCCCTCTGATAGGCCTGTGGGTCTGCAGGGCTCCAGCCTTCCAACCAAGGCACATTCATGACAAGTGCAAATAACCACCCAGGGACAGCAGGAGGAGCTGGGCTGAGGCTTGCAGAGACACACACGATCGCCTGCTGATGGTCTCCATGAGACTGCTGTTTGCCCCAAGCTTGCCATTATTTTTTTGTTTATTGTCATTTTTATGTGGTCAAAATATTTTCTACTTCTTTGATTAAATTTTTTTTTTAAATAGAGTCTCGCTCTATTACCCAGGCTGGAGTGCAGTGGCGCGATCTCGGCTCACTGCAACCTTCACCTCCTGGGTTCATGCCATTCTCCTGTCTCAGCCTCCTGAGTGGCTGGGACTACAGGCGCCCACCACCACACGTGGCTAATTTTTTTTTTTTTTTTTTTTTTTTTTGTAGAGACGGGGTTTCACCATATTAGCCAGGATGGTCTCGATCTCTTGATCTCGTGATCTGCCCACCTCAGCATCCCAAAGTGCTGGGATTACAGGCATGAGCCACCGTGCCTTGCACTTTTTTTTTTTTTTTTTTTTTTTGTATTTATAGTAGAGACAGGGTTTCACCATGTTGGCTAGGCTGATCTCGAACTTCTGGCCTCAGGTGATCCACCAGCCTCGGCCTCCCAAAGTGCTGATTACAGGCATGAGCCACTGTACCCGGCCATTCTTTGGTTAAATTCTAAGCATTTAAGGCGTCTTAGAAGCACCTCCATAGAACCCTGGGACATCTAGGAACCCAGTTGGAAACCATCAGACTAAACCATGAATAGCACTTATCTCTGGGTGGTGAGATTTTTGTTTTCTTTTTTGTGCTTATCTTCATTTTCTGCCTCCTCCATAATGCAACTCATGTTGTTTTGTTCAAGCTGAAGAGAAATCAATGTTTTAAAGGACTTCTGACCTGGTGAGTCCTGCTGCTCTCTGCCCTCCCACAGACTTTGCTCCCTTCTGGCCATGGAATGTTTGCTTAAAGTTACAAGGGGGAAAGAAGTGCTTCAGAGGGTAGCTGACCTCCGCTCCACCAGCCTCACCATTTTCCAGGCTGAGTGGTGGAACCATAGAGACTGTAGCAGTAATCACAACTGGAGTGATTCTAGGAAGATAATTGAAAGAACTCCCTCAGCAAAAGTAATCAAACACTGATAGTTGTTCCCAACAAGGCAGAGTGAGTCCTTTGGAAGTTTTAAAAAGCAGTAAAGCAACCCAACAGGGGTCAGGAAACCCAAGCACCCAGAAAACTTCACTGACACTTGGCAGGTAGCAGCAACCAGCAGCAATGAGCGCCCTTCCCCATTGCCCAGTCCTTAGTCATCATCATCAAATCAGCCAATTATGGCCCAACAAAGGCCTAATGCCCTCCACTTGCCACTGCCTTTTCTCACCAGCATCCACCTGACCTATCAGCTCTCAGAAATGGGCCAAGCTCTATTGTCAGTACTCACTGAGCACCTGAACCTGCTGTGGCCCCCAGCTGTGCAGCACCAAATTCCGAAATTTACAAATGTGGTTGGTGGCATAGAAAGAGTTCAGAAGTACTCTCTGAGTGGTGTTGCTGCTCCAGCCATAGGAAGCAAGGGGACAAACTAGCTGTCCCTTCAAAGCCCCACTTGCTACCCCACCTTTCAGCATTTTTTTTTTTTTTTTTTTGAGATGGATTTTGCTCTTGTTGCCCAGGCTGAAGTGCAATAGCAAAATCTCAGCTCACTGCAACCTCCACCTCCCAGGTTCAAGCGATTCTCCTGCCTCAGCCTCCCAAGTAGTTGGGATTACAGGCATGCACCACCACACCCAGCTAATTTTTGTATTTTTAGTAGAGACAGGGTTTCACCATGTTGGCCAGGCTCATCTCGAACTCCTGACCTCAGGTGATCCACCCACCTCAGCCTCCCAAAGTGCTGAGATTACAGGCATGAGCCACCTCACCCAACCACTTTTCAGCATGTTTTATGCCTACTTTGGAATGGGATTTGTCCTCTAAGAGCTTGTAAAAAGCAACTTGTATGCTATCTTCACTGAGTTAGTAGTTTGTATACACATTTCCCAACCACTTGTTAGAACCTTGGATCAGTACCATTTTGCTTTAATTTCGACAGATACCTAAGAGACAATGCATAGGATTGTATGAACCCATTCTCTTCATCCCCCTTCTCTAACCCACCACCCCCCAGCTAGTCTAACCCTGGAATCCCAGGTTAGAAAATAACTTGGTAGTCTCCTTGTCCGGCTCTCTTCTTGGTACTTGAATCGCCTGAAAAAATGGTCATCTCTTCTTGCACGTCTCCCACCCACCTGAGCCCCAGTAGCAGGTACTTCCAAGGGGCTTCATTCCCTTTTTAGACAGTTCTAGGTTGAAATTTTTCCTTATGTGGAGCCCAACAAAAAGTCACCTTCCCAACTCTGAAATATCCTAAATCCAAAATGTTCTGATTTCTAAACTTTTTTTGGTAACTCCTTCAACAGCAAATTCTGTTCTAAACTGATGTGAGACTAGTTATGGTTTTTGCTTCCCACATCATATGGTTCACTGCAGAAATATCAATGTGTTTCATTATGAACCCCAATTAAGATATGACATAATATTCAGTATATGTACTATATCAGCTTTCCAAACTTTGAAAAACTATAGAGAGTTTTGGAAAAGATATTGTAAACCTGTATCTGCTTTTCTAAATATGATATTTAGGTTTTCTATATCCTAATTTTTTTTTTCAGTTGATCTATCATTGACTGTGATGGGTGAATTAAAGTCTCCTACCATCTGTTTGTCTGTTCTTACCCCCTGTATCTCTTATAATTTTAGCTTTATGAATATTGTGCTTTGTTATTTGGTACATAGATATTCAGAACTGTTATATTCATTGTGGATTCCATCCTTAAGTATCATAAAGTGACTTTTTTTTTTTTTTGAGACAGAGTCTGACTCTATCACCTAGGCTAGAGTGTAGTAGCTCTATCACGGCTCACTGCAGCCTCAGTCTCCCAGGTGCAGGTGATCCTCCCAGCTCAGCCTCCCGAATGGCTGGAACTACAGTCATGTAACACCACACCTGGCTTTTTTTTTTTTTTTTTTTTAATGTTTTGTAGAAACAGGGTCTCTCTATGTTGCCTAGGCTGGTCTCGAACTCTGGGCTGGAGTGATCCTCCCACATCAGCCTTCCAAAGCACTGGGATTACAAGCATGAGCCACAGCACCCCACCTTAAAGTGACTTTCTTCATCTCCATCTAGTGTCACGTTAAAATTATGACCTGGGCTTTCATTTTTTTTCTTTGTCTTTTGTTTTGTTTTGCATTTGCCTCACCTATCTTTGTATGTACTTTTATTTTCAACCTTTCTTTTTTTTTTTTTTTTTTTTTAAGATGAAGTCTTGTTCTGTCACCCAGGCTGAAGTGCAACGGCAATCCCAGCTCACTGCAACCTCTGCCTCCCGGATTCAAGTGATTATTCTGCTTCAGCCTCCTGAGTAGCTGGGATTACAAGCATGTGTCATCATGCTTGGATAATTTTTATATTTTTAGTAGAGATGGGGTTTCACCATATTGGCCAGGCTGGTCTCAAACTCCTGACCTCAAGTGATCCACTCACCTCGGCCTCCCAAAGTGCTGGGATTACAGGTGTGAGCCACCACACCTGGCCTATTTTCAACCTTTCTGAAAACATTTATTGTTTCACTTGCTTGAGCTCAGCATGAAGGTGAATGTTGCCTAAGAATACTCTGAAATATTATTTCTTTTAATAGGTGAGTTAAGCCTATTTCAACATCTATTCATATGTCAAATAGATTAGCATTAGTTCTAACATAGTAACATTATGTTCTATTTTTGTTTTTATAGTTTTTTAAAAACAGTCACTATGTAGTCTGTTGTCTTTGTTGCTGTGAATAATTCTTTTCAAATGTCAATAGGTTTTCATTTTTGCTCTGTTACTTTTATAATAAAACTTTTAAAAATACCTCTAGTTTTCTATTATTCAATAAATGTCGATTAGTGCCTAGGAACAATGAAAAAATAAGCACACTTCCTCTTCCTCTCTTCCTCCTCTCTTCTACCAAAGAGAACATCTTTCTCTTGAGTTTAATTTTGTATTATTAAAAATGCGTATGCTTCTATTACTTGGTTTTTCAGTCTTGAGTAATATTTTTTGACTCCCACTCACTACAGATGTAGCAATCAGTAACCTTAATCTTCCTCTCGCCTACTTTCCCCCTTCCTCCACCAGTATTTGTTCAGTGCAGTATTTGACAGTATACTGTCAGGACATGTCATTTTTATATTCTTTTCAATCACTCTAAAGTGTGGAATTATTTTTGCTTTAGTCTACATTACATATATTCAAAGTTTGCTTCCAGTCTTTTTTCTATAATGTCCTCAGTTATCTCTTAGTTGGCTGGCATCTATCCTCTGATTGTTTCTTCAAGAAAGATTCAAAGAATCAACATCCCCTGAATTATTTTGTGATCAAGGCAATCTGTAGTCTTTATGGATGAAGGATAATTTGGCTGGATTTGAATTCCATGTGTAACACTTTTTGTTTCCTTGGACATATTTTTTAAGTATTGCATGACCATCTTCTGACATTGAATATTGCTGCACAGAACTCTGAAATAATCCTGCTTCCCCCGCCCCTCAGTGACTTGATCATTTTGCTTAGTTATCTTTGAAGTTTAATAACTTTACTAGGACACATCTCCAGGTTGGCTCTCCTGCATTAATTTTCTCTGATACATGATATAAATTAATGTCTCTATTTCAAAAATTATGTTTTTGTCCCTTGCTGTGGTTTTGTTAATTGCCTATTCTTTGTACCCTTTCCATTTCATCTTTATTTCTCTGATACTTTGATCTGAGTTCTGCCCGCTCATGTTTCATCTCATTCTGTTATCTCACAATCTCATCCCTGTGTTCTTTTTCCCTTCAATCTTTCATTTTGAAAAATTGCAGAGCTACAGACATGTTGAAAGAATAATGCAATGAGTAGTCATATACCATATACTTCACATAGATTCACCAATTATTATTATTTTGCTATATGTGCTTTCACTGTCTCTATACTCACAAACAATACATATATGCATTTTTCCAAATCATTTTTAAATAGATTGTAGACATCAGAACACTTCAACTATAAAAACTTTAGTCTGGGCTGGTCGCGGTGGCTCAAGCCTGTAATCCCAGCACTTTGGAAGGCCGAGACGGGTGGATCACGAGGTCAGAAGATCGAGACCATCCTGGCTAACACGGTGAAACCCCGTCTCTACTAAAAAAAAAAAAATACAAAAAAAAAACTAGCCGGGTGAGGTGGTAGGTGCCTGTAGTACCAGCTACACGGGAGGCTGAGGCAGGAGAATGGCGTAAAAACCCGGAAGGCGGAGCTGGCAGTGAGCTGCGATCTGGCCACTGCAGTCCAGCCTGGGAGACAGAGCGAGACTCCGTCTCAAAAAAAAAAAACAACTTTAGTCTGCATCTCCTAAAATAAAAACATTCCACTATATAACCCCTATCTTAGACCATTTGGTTTGCTAGAATAAATTGCCATAGACAGTGTAGCTTGTAAACAACAGAAAATTATTTCTCACAGTTCCAGAGGCTGAGAATTCCAAAATCAAGACACCCACAGATTCAGTGTCTGGTGAAGGCCTACTTTCTGGTTCACAGATGGTACCTTCTTGCTGTGCCCTTAGATGGTGGAGGGGGCAAGGCAGCTCTATGGGTCCTTTTTTGTAAGGCCACAAAACCCATTCATGAGAGTTCTGCCCCCATGACCTCATCACCTCCCAACACCCCCACCTCCCATCACATTGGTGATTAGGTTTCAACATATGAATCTCAGGGGGGCACAAGCAGTCAGACCATAGCAACCATAACACTAATTTAACAATAATTTTATAGTATCATCTAATATATAATCTATACTCAAATTTCCCCAATTACCTCCAAAAATGTTTTTAAATACTATTCCAACCCAGTATCCAATTATACATTGCATTTGCTTGTTATGTCTCTTTATTCTCTTTTTTTTTTCTTTTTGAGATGGAGTCTTGCTATGTCGCCAGGCTGGAGTGCAGTGGTGAGATCTCAGCTTACTTCTACCTCCACTTCCCAGGTTCAAGCAATTCTCCTGCCTCAGCCTCCCAAGTAGCTGGGACTACAGACACACACCATAACACCCAGCTAATTTTTGTATTTTCAGTAGAGACGGAGTTTCACTATGTTGGCCAGGATGGTCTTGATTTCTTGACCTCATGATCCATCAGCCTCGGCCTCCCAAAGTGCTGGGATTACAGGCATGAGCCACCACGCCCAGCCTTTATTCTCTTTTAATCTAAACTAGATCTCCAACTTTTGTTATGACATTTACTTCTTTAAGAGTACATGCCAGGGTTTGCTTAGAGCAGGGCGGTTGAAGAGTGGCTCCTCTGTTTACAATACACCAAACAGGAATCTGGGGTCATTGTGACAAGGGGCACAAAACTTGTGTCCTCCCTACATGTGAAAAAAAAAGAGAGAAAGAGAGAATGCATGCCAGTTGTTTTATACAATATCCCATAGACTAGATTTGTCAGGTTGTTTCTTTATATTTCATTTGTTTATCTAGCACTTGTATTTCTGATAAATTGCCAGCTAGGTCCAAAGACTTGATAAGATTCAGATTAAACATTGCCTATAATGATGTTGTGAATTTCATATTGCATTCCATCAGGAGGCATATGAGTTTAGGCTGTCTTGATATCAGTAATTCCAAGTTTGACCACTTGGTTAAAATGGGTAACTGCCAGGTTTCTCCAATGTAAAGGTATATCTTCCCTCTATAATTACTCCATGTGGTGATACTTTATCACCATGAATATGCTATTCCCTAATTGCCTTTTACTCAAGGGTTTTCACATCTATTGATGATCCCTACCTAAACCAATTGCTATATTAGGGATTGCAAAATGGTAATTTTAAAAAATCTGTTAATATATTTCTGTTTTGTGGTCTTTCTTCATAAAAGCAATTACTGCATTCACTTTTTAAAATTGAATTGCCTAATGTTTGAACAGTTTTCAGCTGCTGTATGTCAATGTTTTTCTGGTAAGTATTCTTCAGTTGTTGGAAATGTTTGCCACTCTTTTCCTCCTTCACCTTATAGTGGATTTAATTTGATGCCATGTGTCACTCATTATTGAGTGGACAAGTGATTTGCATGAAGCTCCACTGGGGGGCAGGGCAAGGTATCCTTTTAGGATAGCTGGCT
Organism: Macaca fascicularis; assembly: GCF_037993035.2. Taxonomy (NCBI): domain Eukaryota; kingdom Metazoa; phylum Chordata; class Mammalia; order Primates; family Cercopithecidae; genus Macaca; species Macaca fascicularis. Next base: position 137,715,192 of record NC_088381.1, on the reverse strand, counting down.
TCCTTCCACCACCATCAGCCATAGACACAGACTGCTTCATACAACTACTGCTCATCCATTTGACTTTTTGTGTAGCCCCATGTGGACAGTTAATGATGGTCGTAAATTATTTGCTACTCTTCCCATTTAGAGGTGGAGTCTATTTCTCCCATCCCTCAAATCTGGGACACTCTTAGTAAATTGCTTGACAAAATATAATGTGCTGAAAGTGACATTGTAGGGCTTCCATACTAGGTCATAAGATGCCTTGCAGCTTTGACTCAAGCCTCGTGGAACAATTGCTCTGGGGTCATCAGCTACCAGATAAGAAGTCTGACTACTCTGAGATCACGATGCAGATGACTAATCCTCAGCAACCATATGAGGACCCCAAGCAAAACCCATCTGCTGAACCTGTCATATCCCAGAACTGTGAAACAGAATAACAAATAGATGTTTAAAATCACCGAGTTTGGAGGTGGTTTGTTATACAGCAATGGATAGCTAAAACATCCACTTCTACGGGCCGTGTGAACCTGAGCGGGGTGTGAGCTGGCTTCTGCTGTCAGCCTTGCTCACCCAGTTCCCATAGCTGTTGTTACAAAGGAAGGAGATCTCTTTTGCATTTGAGGTTGCATCCTCCACCTGCAGGAGGTGTACATATTCCTAGAGCTTCCCGACATCCACCCGCTCTGCAACCTCTCTTTCTCCCTAGTGAGTGCTGGTTAATGGTGACACTGGCAGCCTTCTCACATATTCTGGAGTCTACAAATGATATGTGTCCCCTAGTTTCACCAAAAAATTATTGTCTGTGAAGTTTTCCCCATTTTCCTTGTTGCGTTTGAATGGTTTCCAGAAAAGGAAGGGAGAAATAGCCTCTTTCTTTCTTTCTGATTTGTTTGTTTTAGACAGCGTCTTGCTCCGTTACCCAGGCTGGATGCAGTGGTACAATCACAGTTCGCTGCAGCCTCCACCTCCTGGGCTCAAGCAATCCTGCCACCTCAGCCTGCCAAGTAGCTAGGACTACAAGCATGCACCACCACACACAGCTAATTTTTAAAATTATTTTTTGTAGGGACAAGCCCTCACTATGTTGACCAGGCTGGTTTCAAATTCCTGAGCTTGCGTGATCCTCCCACCTCAGCCTCTCAAAGTGCTGGAATTACAGGCATGAGCGCCTGAGCCCAGCCATCCAGTCCTTTTTTTCTTTTTAGCATCAAGTTTCACTCTGTCACCCAGCCTAGAGTGCAGTGGCGCAATCATAGCTCACTGCAGCCCTGACCTCTCAAACTCCTGGGCTCAAGCGATCCTCTTGCCTCAGCCATTTAAGTAGCTGGGGATATAGGTGCATGCCACCACACCTGGCTAATTTTTTATCTGTGTAGAGACTAGGCCTTATTATGTTGCCCAGGCTGGTCTGGAACTCCTGGACTCAAGCAATCCTCCTGCCTCAGCCTCCCAAAGTGCTGGGATTACAGGCATGAGCCACCATGTCCAGCCTCTACAGCCGCATTTATACCATAAGTCATGACCATATTTTTTTAATGGCTACATTCTTTTAAATGGGCCATAACCAATCACCTATTAATAGATACTTAGGTTATTTCCAATAGTTCACTATTACAAAGCAATGCTGCAGTGAAAATCTCTTTACATAGATCCTCAAGCAATTATTTCTATAGGATAATTTTCTACAAGTAGAATTCTGGTGTCAAGAGCAATGGCTGATTGAAGGCTTTTTATGCCACTTCAGAATCTGGGAAAACAGCTCACTTTTGCCAGAGGTGACATAAAAATGTCCCTTAAGTAAATTTACTCAGCCACCACTACCCCCATGATTGTTGGGATGTTATGTTTGTTGTGTTGTTTGGTACAGCCTGTGAAAGAACGAGTCTAGGCCAGTTTGGAAAAAATATGCAATCACGGGAGCTTTTCCAGTCAAAGCTTTCAGGTCTCCAAAAGCAGGTTAACTCGGGAGACAGGATGAGGCAAAAGAAGGAGCAGGTCAGAAGAGCAGCTGGGGCGCAGAACCAGGCTGGGTGTGAATACCAATCGTACCACTCACTAGCCACGTGAATTGGGCAGATTATTTAACCACTCTAAGCCTTCTCCTAACCTATAAAATAAAGATAGAAATAGCATCATATCTCATAAGGCTATTATGAAGACTAAATAAGAAATGTGGGCATTTAGTGCTATAAATTTCCCTCTTAACACTGCCTTCGCTGTGTCCCAGAGATTCTGGTACGTTGTATCTTTGTTGTCATTAGTTTCAAATAACTTCTTGATTTCTCCCTTAATTTAATTATTTGCCCAAAAGTCATTCAGGAGGAGGTTGTTCAATTTCCATGTAAATGTATGGTTTTGAGCAATTTTCTTTGTATTCAATTCTATTTTTGTTGCATTGTTGTCCAAGAGTGTGAATGGCATTTTTTTTTTTTTTTTTTTTTTTTTTTTTTTTTTTTTGATGGGTGGAGAGTTCTATAGATGTCTACTAGGTCCATTCAGTCAAGTGTTGAGTTCAGGTCCTGAGTATCTTTGCTTTTGATTCATCTTGCTTTGGCGATCTGTCTAATACTGTCAGTGGGGTGTTGAAGTCTCCCTCTGTTATTGTGTGGGAGTCTTAAGTCTTTTCATGGGTCTCTCAGAACTTGCTTTATGCATTCATCCCCTCTGGAGGATGCAGCAACAAGGCATTATTTGCAGAGAGCAGCCCTCATCAGTCACTGAATCTGCCAGCACCTTGGACTTAGACTTTCCAGCCTCCAGAATTATAAAAAATAAATTTCTATGATTTAATTTTAAAAAGAACTTGCTTTATGAATCTGGGTACTCCTGTGTTTGGTGCATCTATATTTAGCATAGTTAGGCCTTTTTGTTGATTTGAACTCTTTGCCATGATGTCATGCCCTTCTTTGTCTGTTTTCATCTTTGTTGGCTTACAGTCTGCTTTGTCTAAAATTAGGACTACAACCCCTGCTTTTTTCTGATTTCCATTTGCTTGGTAGATTTTTCTCCATCCCTTTATTTTAAGCCTATGGGTGCCATTGCATGTTAAATGGGTCTCTTGAAGACAGCATGCTGTTCGGCCTTGCTTCTTTATCCAGCTTGCCACTCTGTGCCTTTTACTTGGGGCATTTAGCCCATTTACATTCAAGGTAAAGGGGATACTTATACACTGCTGGTGGAAGTATACATTAGTTAAACCATTGTGGAAAATAGTGTGGTAATTTCTCAAAGAACTAAAAACAGAACTACCATTCAACTCAGCAATCTCATTACTGGGTATATACCCAAAGGAATATAAGTCATTCTGCCATAAAGACACATGCACACGTGTGTTCACTGCAGCACTATTCACAATAGCAAAGACATAGAATCAACCTAAATGCCCATCAACAGTAGGCTGGATACAGAAAATGTGGTACATATACACCATGGAATCTATGCAGCCATAAACAAGAATGAGATCATGTTCTCTGCAGGAACATAGATGGAGCTGGAGGCCAATATTCTTAGCAAGCTAATGCAGGAACAGAAAACCAAATACTGCATGTTCCCACTGATAAGTAGGAGCTAAATAATGAGAACTAATGGGCACAAAGAGGGAACAACAGACACTGGGGCCTACTTGAGGGAGGAGGGTGGAAAAAGGGAGAGAATCAGGAAAAACAACTATCAGAATTATCAGGTACTATGCTTAGTACCTGGATGACAAAGTGGTTCGTGCACCAAACCCCCATAACACAAGTTGGCCTGTAACAACAAACCTGTACATGTACCCCTAAATCTAAAATAAAAGTTAAAAAGAAATGTGATTTAAATCACAGCATCCATCACACAGCATGTGCCCAGCAACTCCCAGGTATCATTAACATAATACCAAAAGATCTTCCTGTCCCCAAAATTGTATGAAATTAGAGTAGATTCAGAGGGAAGATGGGGAAAAGAATGGAGGGTGTCAGGTTCCTAGAAGAGATTTTTCCATTCTCTGCAAAGGCACATTGCTAGGAACAGAGCGAATGGGGAGGAGTGGGAGGAGGAGTAGCCAGGGCAAGAAACTGTGTTTTCTCAAAGGGAAAAACTCACAGTAGGAGGTGGAAGGATTTGGGGTTTCTGAGAAGAGGTGAGGAGGGAGAGTTGATAGAGACTACATGATTTAGAGTCCAGGTTATGAATGTGTTCATGGGAACTCTTCCCTTTGGATGTGCACAATCGGATCAATAGACACATGCCCAGACCCTACTCTTTAACAGATATTGGTCAATTCCTCGTCACCCTTTGGCACCAGGCAAATGTGTAAAAAGCTAACTTCTTCCTTTGACTTTAAGGCCTCATGTACGGTTACACAAGACATCTGTAGAGTGGCGTCCCTGGCATTGTGCAGTGCCCAACCTGAACAGGTGTACTTGGCAGCCCTGCATGGCCTCCACCCTCACGAGCTTCCATATTGCATTGTGTACCATCTGGCTACCTGTGGTCTTATACAGACCATCAGGTCCCTGAGAACAGGAACATGAATTATATCATTTTTGGTTTTTGGTTTTTTTTTTTTTCGCCTCCCATGGTGACTGGTACTCAGTTAGTGACCGATATTTCTCCCCTAGCCACTCTGTTCCCTTCTGATTAGCCCCAGAGAGAGGAAGCAGACTCCTTTGAGACTCAACCCTACCCTGTGGGAACACTCAGTCCAGGCATCACATCCAGTGCCCAGTCCTCTGCCTGCCCTCCCTTTGATACCAGCCCAACTCAAGCACCTGAAAATCATTAGCAGAGACTCTCAAAGGAAAAGGGGCTTCAAGTTCATGTCACCCAGGGCCACAGTATACGGCCCTGCAAGCTGTCCACCGCGCAAGCCCAGGGAGCACCCTTTTCTTGGATACGATGCAATATGTATGGATCCTGCCATCCAACCCATCCAAGCAGGATTCCAGAGACCTCAAGGCCATCCTTGGAGAGCTCTCATTTTCAGGTAGTTCCTTGCACCAAGCCAAAATCTGTCCCCACATCCACCCAACAGTGGTTCACACCCTGGTCCCTATTCTGCCCTCTGGAGTCCTACATACAAAGCCTAATCACCTGTTTCAGACCCCACCCAGGCCTCCTGGGTTCCAACCAAGCCAAGAGGCAATTGTGTTTCTGAAGGAGACCCCTCCCTTGTCCCCCCTCTGCAGTGGGGATAGATGGAAAGAGCAAGGCTTAGGATAATCTCACACACTAGGTGGCCCTGCCCCTGGCATGCCCACCTCTCTCTGCTGCTGCTGCACACCTCAAGCCTGTCTCCCAGCCTGAAACACACAGGCCCAGTGCAAAAGTAAAGCAGTCAGGAAGTCAGGGAGAAAAGACTGCATTCCTGCTTCCTTCTCAGCAAGTTTCCCAAGCAGTGGGCCTCCTCGGGCACAAAGCAATCTCCACGGCCAGGGTTCCCTCAGGATGCTCTTTGGGGAAAGAGCCTCCAAGCTTCCTGAGAGCCCACCCACCATCCCAGCTGGTTATTCCCTCTGACGGTAAGCATTTCAGGGAGTGTGGAGCAGCCACCACCAGTATTCCTCCCTGGGACTCATACAGTCCCAGTTTGGGGATAAGACAAAAGTTTCCCTGGGAGGATGCCAGGGAGGACACTGGCATCCTCTCAGCTCCCAGGAAAAGGGTCATGGACACATCCCCTCCTGGAGGCCAGTGACATTTGCCTGTCCCACACCCCCTTGGGCTATGCTACCTATATCCAGGAACCAAAGGCAACACCCAGCTCCTTTCACTGTCATGGGTTCTGGGGACAAATGATAACCCACTGGACACAGGCAGGATGCCTTTCCCCAACCAAGAAATTAAGGAATCAAGGGCTGAGCTGGGAACAGGAGCTGCAGGGAAGGAGATGGACTGGACCTGGATTCAGGTGGGCCCTGGGCAGGTCCCCAGGAACCGAATGCCTATGAGGCACACTCAGTGGAGGGCAAAGGGGAGAAATAAGCCCAGAAGCAGCAAAGTGACAAGAGAGGACTACGAGTAGCATCCAGGAATTCAGCAGAGGTCAGCGAGCTTGGGAGAGCTAGGGCAGGCAGATAAGGTTCTGGGCTGTTCCTCTTTGGGGCAACAGCCAGAGAAATAGCTCAGCTAGTTGCATAACCCTTCTATTTGCCCAGAGCTTTTGTCCAGAAACTCTCTGTCCTGAGAGGTGATTAAAGAAGGCATCCAGCAAGAACTGCACAAGAAACGGAGTCAGCCGGAGAACAAGGAGTGGTCTTCCACTGCCTCACAGGAGGATGGAGGCCCACAACGCATCTGCCCCTTTCAACTTCACCCTGCCACCCAACTTTGGCAAGCGCCCCACAGACCTGGCACTGAGCATCATCCTGGTGTTCATGTTGTTCTTCGTTATGCTCTCGCTGGGCTGCACCATGGAGTTCAGCAAGATCAAGGCTCACTTATGGAAGCCTAAAGGACTGGCCATCGCCCTGGTGGCACAGTATGGCATCATGCCCCTTACGGCCTTTGTGCTGGGCAAGGTCTTCCAGTTGAACAACATTGAGGCGCTGGCCATCCTGGTCTGTGGCTGCTCACCTGGAGGGAACCTGTCCAATGTCTTCAGTCTGGCCATGAAGGGGGACATGAATCTCAGGTAGGCCTGGGGATGAGGAGGGAACAGCCTGGGACAGGAGCTACATTAGAGATGTCACAATTGAGGGGAAGAGCTGGGCTAAAGCCAGGAAGGAGTGAATGCAGGCTGGGTGGAGGCTAGGGCAGGGGGAGGCTGGCATTTATTGCCAAGAGCTTATGCTGGGATGGGGACAGGAGTTGGGGTATGTCTGGTTTAAGCACCAAGCCAAAGGGACCATACTGGTCCAGGAAGCTCGTGGTGATCTCCTTGCTTCCAGAGGTGTCTCAAGGATTGTCTTAAAGGAGCATTGATTTAAGCGAAAGGAACCTCTGGAGAACTGCATCCACCTACAACAGTGGACAGGTTGCCTGCTTTGAGCCCAGAGATTTAAAAGGCAGTGTGATTCGTTCCAAACATCACCAGGAAGATCAAGGTGACTTGGAAACAAATGAGCACCTCAAATTCCTGCAAAGCAGGCAAGAATTTCCAAAAGGTCCTCCCAATTACCTGGTCATCTGAGATGTTTTCTCTTTAAAGTCCCTCATTCCCCATCAGATGCAGTGACATTTCCATGCAAAGGCACAACCAGGGAGATCCCAGCGTTTCCCAGCACCCACTCAGGATATGCCAGCCCCATCTCAGCCACCCTGGTAAGGGGAAGACAGCAGCACCCCCTAACGCCCTGCCCAAAGCATTATAAGCAGAAATCAGCAAGGGCTCGCTCCTGCAGACACAGTATGCAGGGGCTGGTTGATGCTCATCCTTGCAAACGGGGGGACTCTAGTCTTGAACATCTGCCAGAGGAGCTACTTCAGACCCGCTCCAGCTCCAGCAGCCTGTGCTGAAGCTAAAGAAAACTCACTAGCAGAAGCTCTTGCTTTTAGCGAAACCTCAGTCTCAAGCCAGTCCCTCTAACTTTTTACCATTAAGTTTAGTGTTTAATATACTTTTCTAATAGATTTCCTTTCAAGTTAAGGAATTTTCATTCTGTTGCTAGGAATTTTCATTCCGTTCATTCAAAATCATGCTAAATTTTTATTATGTAAGAACATTAAATTTTGTTGAATGACTTTTCTGTATCTACAAAATTATACCATTTCTTTAATCTAATAATACAGTAGTATGTATTAATAGATTATCTAATGTTAAGCCATTCTTACTTATCTTGTTCAATTGTATTGCTTTTTTAAAGCACTGCTTGATTTATTTGCTAATGTTTTATTATTTTTGCTTCTATGTTCATAAATAAGAGTGGCCCCCAATTTTCTTTTCCCATATCATTCTCCAACGTTAGTTCCAAGATCATATCAACCTTATACAATAAATGGGGGCATGTTTCCACTTTTTATATTATCTGGATAGATTTGCATAATATTGCAGCAATCTGCACTTTGCATGTTTAGTAGAACACTACCGTAAGACAGTATAAATCATGTGGGGTTCTAGAAGATAGGTTTTGAACTGCTTATTAAATGTCTTAAATAATTCTAAGTTGAATCAGGTTTTTGGCTTCATATTGACTTGGTTTTGTAGGTTATATTTCCCATGAAATTGTCCATTTAAGTTAAAAATGAAAGTATGAAAATGTCTGTAGTTTATTACTTTTTAAAATCTTCATTGTCTCTGTAATTACGTTCCCTTTTTCACACTAACATCATCAATTTGTGCCATCTCTCTTTGCCCTGGTCTGTCTTGCCAGAGGTGTCTATTTAACTGGCCTTTAAGAAAAAAAAGAAAAACAAACCAAAAAAACCCTACTTTTGGTTTTACTGATCCTCTCTAACAATTTACAAAACTTAAAAAATTTCTTCCTTTTCTTTGTATTGGGTTTTTCTCTTTCTAACCTCTTGAGTAAGGTGCTTAACTCATTACTTTTCAGTCTTTCTTCTTTTTCGATATAAATATGTAAGGCTATAAACTGCCCTTTAATAATTGCTTTATTTACTCCTGGCATGGTTTTTAAATTACTTTTTATTGAGATATAATTCACATACCATAAAATCCATTCTTTAAAAAGTACAATGCCTTGGTTTTTAGCATATTTCCAAGGCTGTGAAACTATCACCATTATCTAATTTCAGAACATTTTCAATACCCCAAAAAGGAACTCCATCCCATTTAGCAGGAGTCCCCATATTTCTCTCCCCTTCTAACCCTTGACAACCACTAATCTACTTTCTGTCTCTATGGATTTCACATAAATGGAAGCATTCAGTATGTGACCTTTTGTATCTATACTTCTTTCACTTAGCATAATATTTTCAAGGTTCATTCATGTGACAGCATGTCACAATACTTCATTTGTTTTTGTAATTGAATAATATCCCATTGTATGGATATAATACATTTTGCTCATCCATTCATTCAGCTGATGGACATATGGGTTGTTTCTACTTGTTGCCTAGTATGAATAATGTCTATGGAAGCTCACAGGCAAGTTTTTGTGTGAACGTGCTTTCTGTTCCCTTGGAATATATACCTAAGAGTAGAATTGCTGGGTTATACGGTGACTCTGTGTTTACATTTTTGAGAAACTGCCAAACTATTTTCCAAAGCACCATTTTACATTCCCACCAGCAGTGTATGAGGATTCCAAATTTTCCACATACCCTGCAACACTTGTTATTGTCCATCTTTTTAATTATAGCCATGCTAGTAGATATTAAGTGGTATCTCATAGTGGTTTTGATTTGCATTTTCCTAATAAGTAATGATGTTGAGCGTCTTTTCATGTGCTCATTGGCCATTTGTATATCTTCTTTGGGAAAACATCTCATTCAAATCCTTCGCCCATTTTTTACTTTTTTATTATTGCATTATCAGAGTTCTTCATATATTCTGAATACTAGACCCTTATCAGATATATGACTTGCAAATATTTTCTCCCATTCTCTGGTTGGCTTTTCACTTTCTTGATGGTGTCCTTTGAATCACAAGTTTTTAATATTAATAAAGTCTGATTCATCTGTTTTTTCTTTGGCTGTTTGTGCTTTAGACGTCATATATAAGAAACCATTGCCTAATCCCAAGTCCCCTCACCATGTTTTTTAAATATGTATTTTACTATTTTTATGTTCTAAATACTCTTTTTCCACCATGATTTCATATTTGATTGATGATATAATTAGAAAGTTCCCTTCCCCCCACCCCATGATCCTTTTATTATTGGTTGCTCAGTTTCAATGCTCCTCCCATCCCAGGTCTAAGACCTCAATTCTGGTCCCTCCCTCGGGCATGAAAGAGTGCCAAGACTAACACTCCACTCCCCTCGATAACCCCTCTATACAGTGAAACTGTTTGTTCGTTTGCTCGTATGTAGAGATAGGAGTCTTACTTTGTTGCCCAGGCTGGTCTCAAACTCCTGGCTTCAAACAATCCTCCCTCCTCGGCCCCCCAAAATGCTGGGATTATAAGCATAAGCCACTATGCCACACTTAAAATAAATGTTAATTTCTTACAAGCTCAAGTGTGTATTTGTTCATGGGGGTTGGGGAGTTCCTATTATCTAGTTCACAATTTTCTTTGAGGGACTCTCCTCACCTCTAACAGCTCTTATCCTTATGACATGTCTACCTATTGTTCTTGATAGCTATGCTCTGGAACCGTTGATATAGGCTGCTCTTGATGCATATTTAAGCCATATTCCATCTTTATGGAAATAATGAAAGAAGTGTAGATGGAGGGTGGGACTGTGGGGAGGAGGAGGGACACACTGAGTGTGGTTTTCCTAGGGTCTTGCCAAGCCCTCACCTCCCAACCACCTTCCCACTGGAATAAAAGTCAGAGTCATATATTTTTAATGTGAATGTCCATAAATCCAAGGAGATGCCCTATCAGCTTCCTTCTCAGTTGACCTTTCCGGAGGGCCTCTCCCTAGACAGGGTCCTGGGACTAACATATATAAGATTCCAAATGGAAAAGGAAATTGAACAAGTAGGATACATATTAGAGCTGGAAGGATATATTATTCAGGCTCTGAGTATCACACTCAATTTATTTTAAATAGTATCAGGAGGAACCAGAAAGTAAAGAGCATGAGAACACCAGAGTTGGGGACTGGAATACTATCCAAGATGCAAAGCAAGTCTGACCAAGTTATCTTGTCACTTACTCAACATGGGTATCTATTACTGCCTTCTCTACTACCCCACCATTATGGCCCTTCAATTATTCTGTTTCTTACTGCTTCACTATTTCTTTTACAGTCCTTTTAATCATGGTATCTGTTTACTGATTTTTCTTAGTAGGGTTTTTGGCTTCTGCCTGACCATCACTCCCATGCCACCCATCTCCAAAGACCAAGTGCCCTGTCATTGTGTCTCACACTCAGACTCCCCACAAGGTAAAATGTGCTGATATAGCTAATCGTTATTGTCTCCGTTGGACAAAGCCACTACAACCAGCCATTCCCTAGGCTCTAAACCAGACATTTAGTAACTGTGGGTCAGGTGCTATTCCCTGGTCCAGTGGGCTAATGATCAGAGTAATGGGATCACACAGTTAGCTTTCTACAAAATGGGCTTGGCATGGGGAAGGTGCTCAATGCAAAAAGGGTTCTATTACAGAGAAGGAGATCAGAATGGCTCCTTCCACAATGAAGCACACAGGGATTGAAGCAGTTGAACCAGCCTAAGTTCAAATCCTGCCTTGGCCACGTACTACCTTGTGTGATTTCGAGCAGGACACAACTCTTCTAGTCCCCAGCTTCCTTGTCAGCAAAAAGAAGATAGTATGCTTACTGCCTAATGATATGGGGGAAAGGAACTGAAGTCACATATGTCAAGCACTTAGCACAGTGACTGGCACTTAGCAGGCACTCAACAAAATAGTCTGTATTTATGGGCTCTCTTTCTCCCCTCTTCCCATGTCTCCCACCAGCATTGTGATGACCACCTGCTCCACCTTCTGTGCCCTTGGCATGATGCCTCTCCTCCTGTACCTCTACACCAGGGGGATCTATGATGGGGACCTGAAGGACAAGGTGCCCTATGGACGCATCATATTATCACTGGTCCCGGTTCTCATTCCTTGCACCATAGGGATCGTCCTCAAATCCAAACGGCCACAATACATGCGCTATGTCATCAAGGTAAGAACCTGGGGGCTTGACAAATTATGGCAAAAGAATAAAAACACCATATACAACTACACGGTATAATCACTATATTAATAATAAACACATATATGCTCCTACTAGATGCTAAGTTTTATGCCACGCACTCTGAGGATTCATTGTCACCAGAGTCTGATGTTTGCACAAAGTGAAGTAACACATGAGGCCGGTGCAGTGGATCACGCCTGTAATCCCAACACTTTGGGAAGCTGAGGTGGGTGGATCACTTGAGGTCAGAAGTTTGAGACCAGCCTGACCAACATGGCAAAACCCCATCTCTATTAAAAATACAAAAAAAAAAAAAAAAAATTAAAAAATTAGCCAGGCATAGTAGCAAGTGCCTGTAATCCCAGCTACTCAGGAGGCTGAGGCAGCAGAATCGCTGGAACCAGGGAGGCGGGGGCTGCAGTGAGCTGAGATCGCGCCACTGCACTCCAGCCTGGGCCAAAAAGCAAGACTCCATTTCTAAAAAGAAAAAAAAAAAAAGAGAGAAGATCCAATTCCAGTGTACACACAAGTATTTGCAGAAGGCAAGGAGATGGGAACAGTGAGGGCGGGAGTGGTAAAGGAGGCTTCTTAAAAAGGAAGGGCTTGAGGCATTTAGGTAAACCTGGGGAGAAGGCTGAATAGAGGAGTTGAGAGGGCACCAAGGTCAAATTTGGCTGATGTGGCAAGAAGCTAGAGGAGAAAGGTAGTATACCCATTCCCAGCATTTCAGGAGAGGGATGGGGTGGGAAGCAGAGTGAATTAAGGCCACAAAGGTTTTGAGGAGCACTGTGGTCACAGACAGGGCATCATGCCACTGCCTTGTGTGCAGAAAAATCCCGGACTCTTAGAGTGCAGCTATGGTCTCTCCACCAACATTTTCAACGTTGGAGTTCAGTCTCTGCCAGCCTCCTGCTTGGCTCACTGTTCATCCCACAGAGCCAGGGGGTCATCCTGGTCCTCAGGAAGGACTTGGTCTCCTGACATCCTGTACTGTCTCTGCCCTTGCATCAATGCCTCTGGCCTGGTCTGTAAGGCATGCTGCTGAGAACCCCAAAGTTTGGCAGCAGCTTTGGGCCTGGAACAAAGAAGCCAAGAGTCCAGTTTTCAGGGGGGGTTTATTTTCACACTACTATTGTCTCAAGAGTAGTTTTGCCCTTTCCCTGTCCCAGTGCCATGGCCGCTTCCCGCCTGCTGGAGGACATGGAGGAATCATCCCTCCTCCTTTCCCTGGCCGGTCACCCCACCTCAGCATCATTCTCTCCACCCTTGTACTCAGAGACCTCCTTTTATTGATTATGCCCCTGATCCAGCAGCCTCCCCTCTCTCACTCTCATTTCTAAAACATCTCTGTATTGGTTCTTCACAGTCAGCTTGGACACAGACTCACATATCTCCTATCTTCAAAAAAACAGAACAAAAACTATCTCTCACTGGAATTTCTTGTGGAATCCACCTCCCATTCCACCTAATACCTCCCCCCTGCTCCCCTTCCTAGCCAGGCTTCATGAAAAATCACCCTCACTCCTCTCTCTCTCTCTCTCTCTGTCAATCGCTGCCTCTCAGACATCTTCCATTTCCCCCATGCCACCACCAGAGCTTTCTCACGAGTGACCAGGCCCTCAGCCATTCATTTCCATTATTTGAATCCCTCTCTTCTCTCCTCCTTGGTCTCCCATCCACCCGGCATCTTGATGACCACCTGCTCCACTTTCTCTGCCAAATCCAATGGACATTTCTCAATCCTTTCTTGACCTTCTAGCAGCATTGGACAGAATTGACCACTGCCGCCTCCTCAAAAGCCTTCTCTGTCAGCTTTAGTGACTCTAAGCTCTGCTGCTTTCCTCCTGCCTCTTGTGACCTCCTTCGGACTCCCTTATGAGTTCCTCTGGTCAAAGGCACTTCTCTGCATTCAGACCAAGCTTTCTGCCTTTCTCACCAGACCTCTCCTAGCCCAGGATCTGATCCCTCTCAGGTCTGCAATTACCATCTGCAAGCTGAGACTTTCAGAACAGCATCATCCGACCTCAACTCTCTCCTGACTCCAGAATCCATTTATTATCTACCGATCTTTCTATCTGAATATACCTCTGGCATTTAAAACTCAATATATGTTAAATAAGTCATCTCCTCCCCCTGTGTGGTTATCTCAGTCGGTGGCACTGTGTGTGTGCCCAATTGCCTCAACCGGAAACTGGAAGTCATTCTCAACGTTCCCTTCTCCCTCACCACTCACACCTATCTAATTAATGACCGTCGATTCCACCTTCTGTTGCTGGAATCCATTCATTCCTCTCCATCCTTACCTCTCACTAGACAACTCAAATGGCCTTCTCATCCAACCTCCTCACCCAGTTTTAACCTGAGGGTGAAGATGTAAAGTACAAACTCTATCATGTGTCTCCACTGCTTAAAGCCTCTCATTGGCTCCTTCCCCCTAGGATAGAGTTTAAACTTCTTAATGTGGCACCAAATCAAATTGAGATTTGGTCTCAATTGACCTTACCAGTCTCAGCTCTTTTCTCTTTGCACATGCCCTTCCCTTCACCTGAAACACTCTTCTTCCCAATTCTCACCCCACTCACCATCTTTCACTGGGTCACTCCCACTCATCCTTTAAGTCTCAACACAAACAGCGCCTCCTCCAGGAAGCCTTCCTTAAACCTCTTAAGCCGGAGTAGGATGCTTGTTCTATTCATTCCCACAGCACCCAACACTCCAGCCAACCCCTGTAGAAATTATTATACTGCATTAAAAATGTTCATGTTTATTCCCCACTTATTTCTCAAGAAGCAAGACCATAAGGCTATGTCTTAATTAACACTGAATCCACAGCACCTATCACAGTGCCCCCATAGCCAATGCCTGAGAATAAATAAAGGAATGAAGGGCAAGTCCTATCTGCTGCTCTTCCACACACCAGCAGAAAAACAACGTACACAGAGAAACATGTTTGTGTGCATCATTTCATTTCTTTAAGGTAGTTTGTAGGGTGCATAAGATTGCTTTTTTAAAAATCCTATACACCCACAAACGATCTTAAAGAAATGCATATAAAATATAAAGAATATTAAAATGTGAAGTGACCACTACTATCATTTAATGCTACTCTACCCTCCCGTTTTATAGGTGGGAAACTGGGGACCAGAATACCAAATCACAGTGCTAATGACAACTGATGCAAGAGCATGTCTCCTTTCTACTTCAGAGTAGCTTTAGAAGTGTTTCTCTGAGGTTGCAAAAAGTGGAATCTCAGATTTTAAAACTGGAGAAGCCTTTAAGATGAAGTTCAGTCTCCTGCCTTATTCTCAATTTGCAGATAGAGTAACTGAGGCCCGGAAAAGGTACTTGGCAGAGCCAGGATTGTCTCAACCAGTCTCTGTTCCTGTTGTGTTGCACATCCACTACTCAATGCCAAAGAGGAAATGAAGTCAAAATGAAGCCAGAGAACATTAAAAGGGCTAAGAAATACCTTGGCTAGAAAGACAGAGACTAGTAATAAGGGACTACATAAAAGGTGATCTAAAAAACCCAGGCATGCCCTGGACCCATTTTGTCCCTGGCTAAACCTCCAGGGTTAAACAACCACAAAGTCAACAGCTACACTGATTTTCCTATTTTCCAAAACTGGAATCACTCCTGTGAGGATGCAGAGACGAACATGTGGGTCAAGCTGCAAAGGCTGAGGTTCCCTTGTTTCTATGGCTCTTTGAGGACTATGTTCATCCTTTGTCACCCTGTCCCATAAATAATACAGTGAGTGCCACACTGGAAAATGAACAAATGATTGTCCTGGCCTCTTTGCACACTTAACCCTCCTAGGACCTTGCAAATCAAAATAACCCAACTTTCAATAACTAGCTCTGGCAGCAGGTATCTGCTCACACTGGGTTCAACCAGTTGCATTCGCTGGTGGAAGGTCACATTTAGATATACCAAGATACGATTTCAGGGATGCTCATTTTGAAAGGCAATTCAAGAAATTAACTTAAGGCTATGTGGTTAGAAGGCTGATGAATCTGAGAATGACATAGTCCACAAGCCACTTTCACAAGCCATCCACTATTCTTTAATAAGGATCCCACCATTTCATTGACTCAACACTCTACTCATGCATTTCCCACACCTGCTGCTACTGATGAACTGACCCCTAACTCTCCTTTGTCTTATAGTTTCTGCCAACTTGTGGCTTCTGTTCCTCCCAGGCCTCTGTGTGTTTTGACACTTGTCCCTGCTATTGCTTCCCTCTCTGTAATCCTGCAAACTTCCTAAGTGAGAGAAACTGATTATTTCTACTACTCACCAGCCTGTGCAGGCCACCTTTGTGGGTAGCGTGTGGACATGTCATCTCATGTGTCACTGGTAAGCCAATGGATTGGCTGCTTATTAATGGACACTCATCCCAGTTGTGAGCAGGGCAATGAAGTCAGGTGGTACCAAACATGGTGGCCTATGGAGAAGCAACTACCGAGGGCCACTTGTCTCAGCAGGGGTTGTAGACAGGATAAATTTCCAGAGATGGCAGCGGTGAGAGTGATGAAACTCTAGAATGTTACATTCCTCCCCTTTGAGTAATAATAGGAGTTAGTTTAGTGAATGCTTCTTATATGCCAGGTCCTATGCTGTCAACCTCACTCAGGTTGAGTGACTCCCCAAAGCTTACACACCTGGAGACTAGCAGAGCCAGCTTTCCCACCTGGATCATATCAAAGTCTGTGCTCATAACCACAACTGTGCAGCCCCCAAGAGTCAGAGACCATGAGTGAGAGAATAAGAGTGAATGCCTATACAGAGGAATAGGGCTTCAGGATTCGTGGACAATTCCTGTAGCCCAGTGCCTCCTAAATTATCCACTACACTCTTGATGGAGATAAAAACTATTTGACTGTTGGGTGGAGGGCAAATTCGAAAGACAGAAATCCAAAAGGGGAAATCAACTAAAAATGCAAAGGTAAACTGAGAAGCTCATTAGCTAATAAGACTTTTAATAAAACTTGAAGCACATGGTTATTGAAGAGATGTGTGAAAGTCCTTCCTATGCTGGGATAGGACCACTAATTGGTATAGGTGATGTTTTATATGATCGTATCAGTTGCAACAAGCATTAAAAACAGAAACACAAAGCTGTGCAGCTGAAATGTGAGCAACACAAACATTATGAATGTACTTAATGCCACTGAACCGTGCACTCAAAAGTGATTAAAACGGCAAACTTTGCTATGCATATTTTACATTTTTTTAAATGTTACTAGGAAATATAAAATGCAACACATGTGAATGAACCAAAAAGTGAACCATCACATATAACTATTACAAAATAACATGGTATGTTTGAGAAACATTTGCAAAGGAGATAAAAGGGACAGTCTTAAATTTACACATACCTGTTTATCATTTTGGAGCATGCAATTCTCTAAAATGCACACTGGAAAGTACAAAGTGCACGGAGGTGCACTTTGAAAGGTTGCATCCTATGTTGCACAATGAAAAATCCTTTAATTTCATTCAGAGTAGACCCGCGTAGTTTCCAATGATGTTGTTATTACCCAAGACATTTCTGAAAGTTATTTTGGGAACTTCCTTCATATTCAATTTGCAGATCACTCAAGAAAGTAGGTTTATCCCCTTATTATTAGACATCATTTTGGGTTTAAAACCGTATTTACGGGCTTGATCATTTACCTTGACCAGCTTTGTTTCAAATGACTCTTGGCAATTTCCAGAAGTCAAATTGATCCTAAAATGGATAAAATCCCTATCTGTAACAAAGGTATTTGAGACAAATATGTATGACAAGTTCTAATGAGTTTCAAAGTATGTGGAACAATGACAGTATTGTAGGAATGTGTATATAAGTTCCAAGAATACTTTGAAACTTTTAATATATGCATTTTGCAGGAGGCCTGAATAGCCTCATATAACACTTCACTCAGTTTGCTATCTAGAGATGTGTCAAAAGCAGAAACTGTGCTTGGTTGAGTTTGTAATAATCAAAGTGTTAATCAGCTGTCCCCAGGCTTCCTAGCTACTGATAAGAAATCTAAAAAGATGGGCTGGGTGCAGTGGCTCACACCTGTAATCCCGGCACTTTGGGAGGCCACGGCAGGAGGACCACCAGAGTCCGGGAGTTTAATACGAGCCTGGGCAACACAGTGAGACCCTGTCTCTAATATTAATAATTTAAAAAAAGAAATCCAAAAAGAAGATAAAGGTCTTTCATATTCCCTTCCACTCCATGTTTTATTGCAATGTTTCCCACTTCCAATTTCTACCTGTGCTTCCCTCCTCTCTGTTCCTTTCTATCCCCAACTCTTCTAATTGCCTTTTCTTCTTGTCTTCATTCCCAGGGAGGGATGATCATCATTCTCTTGTGCAGTGTGGCCGTCACAGTTCTCTCTGCCATCAATGTGGGCAAGAGCATCATGTTTGCCATGACACCACTCTTGATTGCCACCTCCTCCCTGATGCCTTTTATTGGCTTTCTGCTGGGTTATGTTCTCTCTGCTCTCTTCTGCCTCAATGGACGGTAGGTATTTTTTTTTTTTTTAAGAAAGGGTCTCACTGTTTCCCAGGCTGGAGGGCAGTAGCACATTCTCGGTTCGCTGTAGCCTCAACCTCCTGGGCTTAAGTGATCCTCCTGCCTCAGTCCCCCAAGTAACTGGGACTACAGGCACAAGCCACCATGCCCAGCTGATTTATCTTTTCTAGCGATGGGGTTTTACCATGTTGCCCAGGCTAGTTTTGAACTGAGCTCAAGTAATCCGACTGCCTCAGCCTTCCAAAGTGCTAGGATTACAGGCGTGAGCCACCACACACCTGGAGATAGTATTATTTTAGGTCCCACTGTCCCATGGGCTTCATTCTTGTCCTAGTCTTTCAGGAAAAGAATAACAAGCTAGGAACCTGAAACCTGGACAAGGCATTTTCCTGGCAATATGTTCAGATGCACTAACTGGACAAGAGACTTGACTAACTGGCCAAGAGACTTGAAAAAAATTGAGGAAAGGTATTGAACGGATTAAAAAGCCAGACACCAAAGGTATCCAAACACCAATAGCAACAGCAAAGTACCACTGTCCAGGGTCTAGATTCCATCTGCTGACAAACTCCTTGGTAGCGGCACTGGGACAAAGTTGCTCCCTCCAGTTCCTTCTGAGTGTATGTGGCGTTTTCTTCACCAACACAGGTGCCGACGCACTGTCAGCATGGAGACCGGATGCCAAAATGTCCAATTGTGTTCCACCATCCTCAATGTGGCCTTTCCCCCTGAAGTCATTGGGCCACTTTTCTTCTTTCCCCTCCTCTACATGATTTTCCAGCTTGGAGAAGGGCTTCTCCTCATTGCCATGTTTCGGTGCTATGAGAAATTCAAGACTCCCAAGGGTGAGTACTGAATGATCCCCACTTCAAGTTCTGCTCCAGTATTGGACCTGAGCCTGCCAACAAGCAAGTTTCTAGTAGGGACTTTTTGGATAGGGCTTTAGCTTTTATCAAGCCACTAAGAACCAGGTAGCCCCAAGAAGCATCCAAGAAGCTTTAAAGATCCAAGGCTACTTCCATCAACTGCACTCCATTTCTTCCTTCTAGCTGGGAGAATGAAATTGTGGATGCAGTTTACCTCATAAAACTGAAGGAATTTGGGCTGCTTTGTCTCAGTAGAGAGACATCATAGGACAGAACTGCCTTGAACAACTGAGATTATTAGTTGTGTGAAAGACCTCTACTCACAAGAGTTGGGGAAGTTTCCATTTCTCAGGACTAGGCTCTCATCTCCTGGAACCAGGTCAGAGCCACAGCACCACTGGCACCCCCATATGAGGTAAAACATATGAAAGCATTGCAGCCTAATATAACCCAGAATAAAGAAAAAAAAAAAAAAAAAAGATTCCTCAACTCCAGTTACACAGTAAAGGAAACTTAAGCATAAGATTGTTAAAACAGTGACTACCTCCATAATAAACTTGATTAATATGATTTATACTTTACTCTGATCACTATGGGGTTAACACAGCATCTCTTCTCTAAAATGCTCAGAGCATAACCTTTCAAAATAAAATTGAACCTCAAGACAGACCAGAGACCAGTGTCTTCCTCAAAGTGTACTTTAACACCAATTAAAAAAAAAAAAAAAAAAAAAACCGGACATTCAAACATCCAAACCTACTTTATAACACACTTCATTGTAACGCTAAATATGAGTATATTCTTCCTAAGTACTTTCCAAATCCTTCAACTGTCCCTTCAAATCCATGAATTGAAGTCCCCTTCAAAACCTTGTCTAGACCCTAGGGACTGTGATTTACACCCTAGGAGAAATACACAACTTTCCCTGTTGGAATTTGTTACATTATACTAGCAAATACCATTCTCTTTCCCTTTGCAATTAGCTAAGATGTAATTAGGTTGCCAAGCAGCCAACAGGAAACAAGTACAGGCTGACCATACTCTAGAACCATTTTTGAAGCTTTGGTTCAAAGCTACAGTGGAGTTGTGAAAAAGAATCTAGTCTGATGCTTACCTGAAAGGAACGCATGAGATTTGCTGCCCTCTTACAAAAAGGGCACAGAAGTTTCTAGACCAACCAAGTTCCCAGATTTGAGGTTTTAGTGCCAGAAAGGCCTGGAGTGACCTCAAAGGACAATACTCTATGGATCTTTAGCTCTCAAGACTTATAAAGAACTTTCCTCACAATGTATCTCAGAATACCCCAGTGGAAACACTAAATCAAAGCAACTTCTTTGGACCTAATGGCCCCAAGAAGCTATTCTCAGGGGAAAGAATCTGTCAAGTTTTTATACTTTTGATTCTTGTACCTTTCTATACAGATGGAAGCACTCTGTATAGGGAACTCTCCCATCTGTATGGAAAGGTGCAGGAATCAAAGCTATCTTCAAATTTGCATCACCACCTACACGATGGGCAAGAAAAGAGGCAGAACAATTGGGTGTTGGGGGGAAGAACTGGAAACTCTCTTGGTTAGACTCTCTCAAAGATCTTTCCTCCCTGCCTCCTCATTCCCTGAATGTGACACAGTCCTTGCATACATAAACTCATCTCCCCTGTTGTTTTACTGTTATGTACAGAGAAGTTAGAGGTGAAGTGATGATGAAGACTCAACAGTCTAATTCATTAAGACTTTTATTACTAGTACTACCATTAGGGAGATTGAAGGGAAAGTGAGTTTAAAGAGTAAACCACGGGAGAGATGACAGAAATGGAAAATATATACATAGCACACCCTAGGGCTGAGTTGGTATTCTTGTACTTTCCAGATTAAACAATGTTCACTGTTCACTCCTCTTGTTCTGTCTCTACATCTATGACCCTTAACTTTACAGATAAAACAAAAATGATCTACACTGCTGCCACAACTGAAGAAACAATTCCAGGAGCTCTGGGAAATGGCACCTACAAAGGCGAGGACTGCTCCCCTTGCACAGCCTAGCCCTTCCCCTGGTGGCCTGGATTCTGGTCCCAAAGCAATTCTGAAAGCCAGTCTGGTCAACTACAGAGAGCAGCAAAAACAACAGTCTTGCCTGAGTCTCTCTCCAGCATTTCCAGTACATCTATCAGAATCATCAAGCCTTGGCCGGGAACACAGACAGGGTATCTGCCCAAGAAGCCTCAACTATCCCCAACTTAGAATTTGCTACTTATTTCAAAGACTTGTTCAGTGACTGGAAATTCTATGAAACCAGAAACCAAATCTGCCTCTTGCCAGGATCTCTGAAACAGTGCCTGATAAGCATCTTAAGTCACTCAATTCCTGAACTAATCAATATATATGTTTAACCCATTACTCAAATACCCAAATCCCATTCCAAGTTTTGTGACCCAAAAGAGAAATAAATAAATGCTCAAGAATGCTGTAGAATTAGATTTCAGAAGTTCTAATCTAAAAAATTCAGATCCCATTCCTTCCCTTTTGACATGATTGGGATGACGCTCCCAAAAAGTCAAATTTGACATCAAGTATGCAAAAGTGAACACAGTAAGATGCAATTAGGCAAAACAAACTCAAAAATAGCTAATGAAATGAAAAAACTGGGCAAATGCATCACGTTAGTAGAGGAGAAAAACCTTTGACAAGGAAAAACCAGGAAACAAATACATACAGTAACACAATGTCACCTAAGAATCTCTTTTTTAAGTTCAGTAGATACCTGGTTTTAACACAAAGCACCCCCAAAACTGGGTACAGCAAACTAAATGAGTGGTTTCCCAATTCAAAGAAAAATGTTCAAATACCTAGAATTCACAAATTTCAAACTGTCTCTAATAAAATTTAAACATTTTGCATATCATATGCAAATAAAGATCAAGTAAATGATTAACAACGAATATTAACACTTACAAAAAGTCAATCATGCTTAGTTACTTGGGATTTTTATCATTTTGTATGGTCAGGTACGAATGAAACCAAGACAATATAGTTTTCAGGTGTCAGTTTGGCAAATGTGCAGGACTAACAAATACTCCCAACACCAAAACGAGAATCACAGATTTGGGTCACTAACATCCTCTTAAAAAAGCAGTTTTTGAAAAGGCTACTATCATTTTTACTAATTATATCCATATATACCTAACTGTTCAAATTGTTTTCTCTATTATCTAACCAACATCATCTGCTAGGAGACTTGGTTACATACAAGTTATATAAGAACACATTTGTTTAGCTTCTGAAGATAGGGTTGGCCTCAAACTGCCCTTAGAAAGGAATAAACATGGCCAGACGCAGTAGTTCACACTCGTAATCCCAGCATTCTGGGAGGCCGAGGTGGGCAGTTCATGAGGTCAAGAGATGGAGACCATCCTGGCCAACATGGTGAAACCCCATCTCTACTAAAAACACAAAAATTAGCCAGGCATGGTGACACACGCCTGTAGTCCCAGCTACTCAGGAGGCTGAGGCAGAAGAATCGCTTGAACCCCAGAGACAGAGGTTGCAGTGAGCCGACAGAGCGCCACTGCGCTCCACCCAGCCTAGCGACAGAGCAAGATCCCGTCTCAAAAAAAAAAAAAAAAAAAAAAAAAAAAACAGTAAGGAATAAAGATGAAAGAAACAGAAAACAAAGGTTACACCGTGCCCTACAAAGGCAGGTCCTAAACCTTTCCTTAGGATTACATCCACACTCCTCATATCTCAAGCCTGGTTTTGCGAGTCCCTTTTTGAGACATAATCGTTATCTCCCTGCCATTTTTTCAAAAGAAGGAATTTATTGTATTCCCTAACACAAGATTAAAATTAGCTTAAGTCTTGGCTGGGCACAGTGGCTCACTCCTGTAATCCCAACACTTGGGAGGCCAAGGTAGGCAGATAGATCATTTGAAGTCAGGAGTTCGAGACCAGCTTGGCCAACATGGTCAAACCTCGTCTCTACTAAAAATACAAAAATCAGCCAGACGTGGTGGTGGGCACCTGTAATTCCAGCTACTGGGAGGCTGAGACATGAGAATCACTTGAGACTGGGAAGTGCAGGTTGCAGTGAGTCACCACTGCACTCTAGCCTGGGTGACCAAGCAAGACCCTGTCTCAAGAAAAAAAAAAATTAAAAAAATAAAGACTGGCAGAGTAGTTCATGCCTGTAAACCTAGCACTTTGGGAGGCTGAGATGGGTTTATCACTTGAGGTCAGGAGTTTGAGACCAGCCTGGCCAACAGGATAAAACCCAGTCTCTACTAAAAATACAAAAAAAAAAAATAGCTGGGCATGGGGGTGGGTGCCTGTAATCCAGCTACCCGGGAGGCTAAGAGAATCGCTTGAACCCAGGAGGCAGAGGCTGCAGTGAGCCAAGACCGCCCAAACTGGGCAACAGAGTAAGACTCCATCTCAAAAAAAAAGTTTGTCTGATTATTTAGAGGTAGACAGGAAAAACATCAACCTACCACACTGCCCTGAGAAGCACGTTCTAAAAGCCCAAGGGGGTAAAGTTGCTTTTGATAGCAACTTCAGGCTGACCAAGTACTGCCTTCAGAGACACTGAGAAAATCTAGAATCCACCGTTTATTAAAATAAACCTGGTTCCCTCAACTAATTCAACAGGTATATACCAACTCCTAAACCCAGCCTCTTATTACAATTAGCAGCTTTAAACGTCCATAGCCTGTTCTAGTCTTAGAAACAGCCAGGGAGTGATCTTTTAAAAATTAAGGATATCAAAAACCTTTCAATTCTCCCAAATGGAGATTCCCACTTCCCAATCCCCACGCTTTCGGGAAGCTAAAAGCTTCTAATTCTTTCTAGTGCTTCTAATTCTGCCGTTTTCCAAATCCCTGGACGGCTAGAGGCAAAAATCCTTGTCAACAGTGAGTGTAGTGTGGGGGTCTTGGAATCAGACTTCCTGGATTTTAATACCAATCCATCCCTTCTTTGAAGAATTCCTGAATTCCCACCAGTAAAATGGTATTAGATTCAGTCCATACAGAGATATGGCACTTAAAACAGTGCCTGGCTATTACCATCAGAAGCTACATAGATGTTATTCACTGTTTCCCAGTATTTATGTAGTCTAGCCCCCACAGAACTAAGAATATATCTAAGTGTCTTGAGACTCCTGTATTAATATAGCTCCTTTTCTACACATCTAAGGCAGGGCTTGAAAGCTCAAATATAGAAGTCTAAGGTTAATATGGATATAGGACCTTAGGCATTTTACACTATTGTTTTCCCTTAAACATGTACTATCCCATACGTATCTCAAGACAAAAAGTACCATGTCAAAGTCCCTTAAGCATTCATGTTACCCGACCACCAAAACTGCATCACAACTGGACACAGCAGTTCACACCTATAATCCCAGCACTTTCGGAGGCCAAGTTAGAAGATCACTTGAGTCCAGTTCAAGACCATCCAGAGGAACATAGCAAGACCGTCTCTAGAAAAACATTAGCCACACGCAGTGGTGCACACCTGTAGCCCTTACTCAGGATGCAAAGGCAGGACGATTGCCTGAGCCCAGGACATCAAGGCTGCAGTGACCACTGATCACACCCCTACCTTCCTGCCTAGACAACAGAACAAGATCCTGCCTCAAAAAAACAAAAACAAGGCTGGGCACAGTGGATCATGGCTGTAATTCTAGCACTTTGGGAGGCCAAGCAGGTGGATCACCTGAGGTAAGGAGTTCAAAACCAGCCTGGCCAACAGGGTGAAACCCCCATCTCTACTAAAAACACAAAATTAGCTGGGTATTGTGGCACATGTCTGTAATCTCTGCTACCTGGGAGCCTGAAGCAGGAGAATCACTTGAACCTGGGAGGCAGAGGTTGCAGTGAGCTGAGATCCCGCCATTGCACTCCAGCCTGGGCAGCAAGAGCAAAACTCCATCTCAAAAACAAAAAAACCTATCATAACCTTTAAGGTAGTCAAGAAACACTGCTTCCCACACTATCCTCCTCTTGACTCTAAGTAACCTGATGCCAATAAAGTCAGGAGATAAAGGAAACACATGGGGGGGTTGGGGGGCCCATGAACACAAAGAAAACTCAATTGTGATTTTAGCATTCGCTTACATCTTTGTATTTTGAATAGCGTGGAGACATCAAAAACACTTTTTAAAAAGAGACCATAACGACTCCAGGATTCTGGATGTGTTTGGTGTTTTAAATGTACTGTATGATGATAAGGATGAGAAGTAAACAGCATAGGACTTCTTCAGACAGACAGACAAAAGGAGTTTTATAATATTTTATTATCAATAACAAACAGCTGCTTTAATGTGTCTGTCCCGCAGCTGTTAAAGAGTGAAGGACACCCTTGACCCTAACAAGGAAAACAAATTAAGCCTTTATGTACAAGCAAATTTAGAGCTCTTTTAAGTGTCCAAAGCTATTAATTAGTTTAATTGAGGCATTAAACTAATTCTGAATTAACATATTTTAATAACCAGGAACTAAAATGTTCAAATTTTTTTCTAGTACAAAAAAATTAAATTTGCTTTAGTTATAAAAGAGCTCTGTCAATATACACAAACTATATACTTCAGACATTCACAAAAATGTGAGCAGAAGGCTTATCAAAAGACATTTAATACAATTAGTTTTCAACAACCCCTTGGTGGTCCACATCTACAAAGATATCCAGCCCAACCCAACCCCCCTTCCAAATCCCACCCCCACAGAAAAGCACATACTTACCAGAATTTTTAGCAAGTATGGTTTGGGAATTTTTGGAGTTTTTGTTTTTTAAAAAAAGGCCCCCAGGGCAAGTTATTTACAGTTTAATTGCCACTGTCAACTGATCTGGACCTTGATCGGGACCGGGACCTCTGACGATCCACAGATGCTGGAGACTTAGATCTACTTGAAGAACCACGTTTCTGGCTCTTCTCAGGCACGGGAGACCTACTAACAGAACGGGACTTGCTCCGGCTCCGGCTCCTGCTCCTGCTTCTTGACCGGCTGTAAGATTTGCGACTACGGGAACGGGATCGGCTACGAGACCTAGAGGAACTTCTGGTCCGGGATCGAGACCTGCTTCTTGACCTACTATGAAAAATGAGAAGAAATTAGCCTAGGTAAGACTCTACAGCAAACCCATTAAATACAACTTTTGACTTAAAAATTAGAAATACCTGTGCCTTTTGCTGCCTTCAATTAATTTTATTTTTCTCCCATTTATTTCCTTTCCAGAAAGTTTTTCAATAGCATTCTTTAAGTCACCATAAGAGGCAAACTCAACCACCCTAAAATGGAAAAAAGCCACTTTTAAAGTATACACATCCTGTAGTCGCACACATTGCACATAGCAGTCTAGGTTAAGTTGTTTCTATGTTCACTTTAGCTATCACTACTGAGTCTCATTTCTGCATAATGCAGTATTAAAAGAGCAAAGTTTTGGCACTGTTATACTTTGAGCCAATTAATTGTTGGGGAGGGTTCCCTATGCATTGTGGGATGCTTAGCGGGATGCCTAGCCCCTAGCGACTAGATGCCAACAGCATCCTCCCTCAACCAGTTGTGACAACCAAACATGTCTCCAGACACTGCCAAAGGTGTGGGGGGGAGAGGGGAGGCGGCAAAACTGTCCCTGGAGAATCTCTACATTATAACATATTCAAATTTTAAGTCCTCAACACTAAGTTCACAGTAAAATTTTCAGGATATTTTTAAAGAGTTTCACAATTTCCAGTACATACCCTTCATTTAATTTAGGTCGGTGTGCATCCGCAAACGTTACTTCCCCAGCTTGTCTCATGAAATCTTTGAGATCCTTAACACAAGATAATTGTGTTAAGCAAAGAAGAGGAAAGGGGACACACAAACAATCACATGATATAAAAAAAAACAAGACTACTGAAAGAGAAGATGTTAGATAAAGTACAAACATGGCATTTACCACACTTGTATTCTATCAGAATTCAAAAATTATCTATGTCAGGGCACGGAATAAGGAAATAGCATATTGCTTTTAAGCAAAATGCTAAAGGAAATTCAGATTTTAACATTAAGGTAGTATTAGTCTATGCTGAGCTCAGTACAAAAGAAAAAAAACAAACAAAAAAAACAAAAAAGGAAACAGTACATATTTTTAAAGTAAAGACTAAAGTAGAGAAGTTTTATTAAAAAAAAAAAAAAAAAAAAAAAAACAGAACATTTACAAGACACCAGTTATTTTGTGCCCCATATGTCATTAAAAAAGTTTACTTTACCTTTATTATTATTTCCCTAGGCTAGTCAAGCAGCAAACCATTAATCGGTCGGAGAAACCTTCATGACATATGCCCGACTGGCTCTTCGCCACCCACTTGAAGGACACTACCCAATCGATGGAAGCCTTTAATCGCACAGCCCTCCCTATTAGCAGACTATTGGCGGATGCAGACATGTTCTACTCGAGCAGTTACCAAGGACCACTTTACTGCGATCAGGATTCCAACGACCACCTAATTTCGTATCTTTCAACTCTTTTCGACCGGACCTCTTATTCGGAAGCGTTACAGGAAGACAGGTCTCAACTTAGGGATCAGATCACGTTATCAACGCTCTGGGATCGCTGCAACCTGGCACTTCAAGGAAGTGCACCGATAACGTCTAGACCGGCAAACACAGATCTAGAGGTGGCCAACTGATCACTGTAGGAGCTGACTGGCAAAGTCAACCAGGCCCAACCAAGAGTGACCAAGACAACGATTAGGATAACCCACAGGCACTCCTCGTCATAAGGCCAACGACACAGACAGGCTGGCAAATAAAGGGTTTAATATTTGGTTAAAAATTGATTTTAAAAAACAAGAAAAATATCCTCAAAACATTTACATTTGATCACTAATATTAAAGTTCAAAATATCCCCCAAATTACATTTAATTAAATGTTTAAAATTACAATTCCATTAAATCCATTAATTTAAGATAAAACTACTTTTAATAAAATAAAACATTAGCTACCCATTAACTTTTTTTAAAAAACCACATTAAAATAACTCAAAACTGTATTTCAACAAACCTGCCAGCTGACTCTTGAGGATAAATTCTCAACTATAAGCCGATTTTCTGTTCTTACAGGTGGAGCATTTCTGAGGAAGAAAATTCGTATTCACAATGGAAGAAATGCAATGACAGCACTTGTGTTCAACTGTGGGCAAGTTCAAGCCATCAGATATGACAAGCCATCCTAATGACTTCCGTCAACAGATTCTGTGTTCTACGACTCATATAGATTCATCAAGAACAATGGGCTTACGTGGGAATAGAAAAACACATTATATGGCAGGACCCCGAATCATCACTAATGTCTCCTGAACCTTAAATGCTACCCCTACAATACTTGTTCAATGCAGCCGTCCCCCCTTCACATACCGTCTATCATTTCGAGGTCTGCGACTACTAAAACGGTCAGAGTATCGTCCTCTACCTCTTCCACCTCGTGACCGAGCCCTAGCATGTTCAATAGTAACCCTACAAAAGAGGAAGAAAAATCTCCGTTACACACTTAAGTTATATAGATCTACTTAGAAAAATATGCCAGCAGACCCAGTCTGCTCTATGTCCCAAGGCTAACTAGTTACACAGGAGTCTCACCTTTCACTACAGAGTTCTTTTCCATCAAGCTCATACACAGCATCATCTGCATCCCTCGGATCCTCAAATTCCTAAAATGTAAGTATAAACATGGGCTTTAGAAGAGTATTCTACAACATAATGAGCATTGAAATCAGGAGACAGAATAGGAAAAGAAGTATCTTAACAACACTGCCACATAGTCAAACCTAATCAAGGAGCCACGAGGAGTGGGTTCCAGTGAGCCGGCAAGTTCAAGTTGTTTTCAGCCTCAATAAAACTCACACACAAGGCTGGGTAACATTTTCTGAACGCAAATATTCTACCTGGACTCAAGATCGAAAACAACTGCTTATCAAAACTCTACCTACTTAGCAGATAATTCACCCAGTTCTAAATACTTACCACAAAACCAAAGCCTCTTTTCAGATCAATATCTCTTATCCGTCCATATCCCTTGAAGAATCTTTCCACGTCCTTCTCCCTGGCCGCTGGATTTAGTCTCCCGATGAATACTCGACAGCCACTCATGATGTCCGGCTAGTACTTCCTATTAGAAAGTAATTCAATCGAGATAACAGCAATGACTGTCACAGAGAAACGCCTGATCAAAGAATCAAAAACATAAACAGCGTAAAATGTTTACCCAGTGATGTTATAAACGGGATTGCCAAGAGTGTCTCTAATGAAGCCAGGTTAACTTGCAGACAAAATTAAAACCCAGCTCCCTCCCAACACGGTCCGTTACTGGGCCCAGACCGCAGCAACCGCAACGCCCACTGCCACCTCTCCAACTGCGCAGCCGCACACTCTCCACAGCTCTCCGGCCCCCTCCCATCTGCCGCAGTTAGGAAAGGCCGAGAAGTGCGGGCGGAGCCGCCCCCGCCCTCCGCAAAGCCAGCCCAATGGCGGCCTCGCGGGCGCGTCACAGCGGGTGGAAGCCGGATTCTCGCGACGCCACGACCGCGCCTGCGCCAACGGGGCGGGCGCTCTGCGGCCACAAAATGGCGGCGGTGGAATCAGCAGCAGCACAGCCGCGCGTGCCAAATTCCCTTTTCCCTCCTCCTCCCAACTCCACCGTTCTTGGTGTCACTGCGGCCGCCCTCCAAAAGGCCCAGCCGCATCGCCAGTCAGGGAGATCCCGGCCCACTACTCTACGGGTCTAGGAGATGAAGACGTTAAGACCGGCAGGGAGGGGCGCACAACCGCTGTGTAAAAACGTAAAAACCACCCTAACAGTGACCGCCCTTCCACCTCAGTACCCCTCAAACAGTATGCCAAAAGGGAGACGTGCCCCAGCGCCCACCTCGAATCAACTGCGCTCATTAGACGCCGTCCTCCGCAAAGAGAGCAGCCCCAGCCGCTCACGAATTGAGCGGCCATGAAGAAGCCTCGATCCGAGAAGGCTTGCCCTCAAAGTGAGCCACTCACCTACCGGACGGGGTCTTTAGCGGCTGAGACCCAGACAGGTCCGTAGTCTGCGACGGAGTCGTCGGCCTCCACGCAGACCAGGACTTAACTCGTCTACGCCTCTCCACAACTGACGCACTTAGCAGCTCTGGCACTCCACAAAATGGAGGCCACGTCTCTGCGTCACTTCCGGGGACGCCCCTGGGCCTTGGGTCCACCCTGTTGGACCCAGGGAAGACGGAAGTTTTGGGAGGGCCGGAAATTTCGGGGAACGTGGGTCTCCTTATCTTGACACTGTGAGTGACCGACCCTCCGCCCGCGGTGGGTGGGGCCGGGGGCGGGAACTCGCTTGGGCACTGCCGGCAGGTGCCGGAGTCTGGAGGGACATCGGTTGAAGTTGTTCGCCCCTTCTAAGTCCTTGGCGTTCGGTTCATCATCATCTCTCCCAGAAGAGTCTCCTGGGACAAGTATCAACCCTTCTTGTATCTAAAGTTTTTCTTAGACACACACAAGATTACTAATTAGAAGAAACTTAGCTTTGCAGAAATACCTGGCCTTTCCTTATCTCTCGCCCTCAAAGCAGAGAGCTCCTAGATGTTCGAGTTCTTTTTTCAGCCATGCCACAGCTCTATGGTTTTGTTGTAGTGAGAAGACTAAGGAACTGAAGTATTTTTTTAAATGAAAGGGTTTTGACTGTTGAAATGTTGAAAATGGTACTGCAACTAGAAGGCTGTCTTGAATTGAGGCTGGAATACAGATTTCTGCATTTCCATCACTCTGGGAGAGTGGCTGGAAGAGGTTTCAAGCTGCTTTTTTTTTTTTTTTTTGAGACGGAGTCTCGCTCAGTCGCCCAGGCTGGAGTGCAGTGGCGCCATCTCGCCTCACTGCAAGCTCCGACTCTGGGTTCACACCATTCTCCTACCTCAGCCTCCCGAGTAGCTGGGACTACGCCGGCTAATTTTTTTTGTATTTTTAGTAGAGACGGGGTTTCACCGTGTTAGCCAGGATGGTCTCGATTTCCTGACCTCGTGATCCGCCCGTCTCGGCCTCCCAAAGTGCTGGGATTACAGGCGTGAGCCACCGCGCCCGGCCTCAAGCTGCTTTTAAGTCGAAATGGTATTTGGTTAATCCTCCCCGTTGAGATTTCTGTAATGTAACACATGAAAGTTTGCAATTCTTTTTTTTTTTTTTTTTTTTTTTTTTTTTGAGATGGAGTCTCGCTCTGTCGCCCGGGCTGGAGTGCGGTGGCCGGATCTCTGCTCACTGCAAGCTCCGCCTCCCGGGTTCATGCCATTCTCCTGCCTCAGCCTCCCGAGTAGCTGGGACTACAGGCGCCCGCCACCTCGCCTGGCTAGTTTTTTGTATTTTTTAGTGGAGACGGGGTTTCGCCGTGTTAGCCAGGATGGTCTCGATCTCCTGACCTCGTGATCCGCCCGTCTCGGCCTCCCAAAGTGCTGGGATTACAGGCTTGAGCCACGGCGCCCGGCCGAAAGTTTGCAATTCTTTAGAAACAGAGAATGCCGTGCTTTCAAAGTGGGTGTGAAACACAGCGCTCCATATTAACTCCCCCGAGGTCCCGATAAGGTTGGTAGACCTAGAAACTTAGGCATAAAGAGATTGGTTAACTTTGCTTTAATGCTTTTATGTAGAACCCAGTGCACCCCATTTTTGAGAAGTGCCTGGAATGTGGAGTTTCATGCTTGCAACTAGAGTTAAACAGAAAAAGTAGTTCAGGAAGAAGGAGACAACTGACACTTAACTCTGACCTCAGGGGCCCTTAGGCACTCAGAACTGAAACTTGGATAGTTTGTATCGGTAAGTTTGTCCATTCATAGTTATATGTGCAAATAAAAAGAGTCTCAGTGGGTACATGACAAAATTGTAAAGTTAGTTACCTATGATGTGGGAGTTAAGGATGGGTTTATAACACAATATGTATTTAATGTATTTGTTCAATTAAAAGAAAAAAATGTTATCTAGTTGTTGGCCTGATGAACATTGGCATTTTATAATGCACAAATTGTCCCAGACCAGTTTGTATTTAATTACATTTGTTTGGTTTCCGTATAATAAACAAGTCTTCCCGATTACTTTCTACATTTTATGTTTACTATGAAAGCAACTCTTTTTATTTCACTCACTACCACTTTTTTTGTTTTGTTTTTAAGGCTAGTAAAGCAGTGGGACTGGAGAAGGAACTAACAACTACATTTTATTTTGGCTGCAATAAGAAAAAGTAATCTGGAAAAGGTTTTCTGGGGGTGAAAAGTAAAAAAGATGGTGCTGTACACCATGAAGAAGTTGCTACTTTCAGCTCATGTTGATTTTCTTCAGGACCAATTTTTTAATGAACACTTTTCTCTGATTTATTTATTATTTAAAAGTTTATGAATTCCACAAAAGTAATTTTTCTTTAGTAGTGCCTAGAGACAATATTTTAAAACACTTGTCTTCTGCAGTGTTGGCTTTTGCCATGACAACCATCTAATCTCAAGTCTCCCTATTTGTATTAGTCCATTCCCACACTGCTATAAAAAAACTATCTGAAACTCGGTAATTTATGAAGAAAGGAGGTTTAATTGACTCACAGTTCCATAGGCTATACAGTAAGCATCACTGGGAGGCCTGAGGAAACTGAACAATCATGGCAGAAGGCAAATGGGAAGCAAGCACCCTCTTCATGCATGTGATGGCAGGAGAGAGAGAGAAAGCAAGGGGGTGAAGAGGGCTTCACTCACACACTTTTTTTTTTTTTTTTTTTTTGAGACGAAGTCTTGCTCTGTTGTCCAGGCCGGAGTGCATGGTGCGATCTTGGCTCACTGCAAGCTCCGCCTCCCGGGTTCACATCATTCTCCTGCCTCAGCCTCCCCAGTAGCTGGGACCACAGGCGCCCACCACCATGCCTGGCTAATTTTTTGTATTTTTAGTGGAGACGGGGTTTCACCGTGTTAGCCAAGATGGTCTCGATCTCCTGACCTCATGATCCGCCCGTCTCAGCTTCCCAAAGTGCTGGGATTACAGGCGTGAGCCACTGCACCCAGCCATGCCTCACACTTTTAAAAACCATCAGATCTTGTGAGAACTCACTATCACAAGAACCGAATGGGGGAAATCTGCCCCATGAGCCAATCCCTTCCCACCAAGTTCCTCCCCGAACACTGGGTATTACAACTCAACATGAGATTTGGGTGGAGACACAGAGCCAAACCATATCACTATTGGACTGTTTCTTACCAATTTCTCTAATAAATACAAAGTCATCTTCCATGATCAGAATTACTCTTCCCCTATGTGATCTTACAATATTCTGGATTTTTTTGTTTTTTTGTTTTTTGTTTTTTGAGACGGAGTCTCGCTCTGTCACCCAGGCTAGAGTGTAGTCGCAAGATCTCTGCTCACTGCAAGCTCCGCCTCCCGGGTTCTTGCCATTCTCCTGCCTCAGCCTCCCCAGCAGCTGGGACTACAGGCGCACACCGCCACACCTGGCTAATTTTTGTGTTTTTAGTAGAGATGGGGTTTCACGATGTTAGCCAGGATGGTCTCAATCTCCTGACCTTGTGATCCGCCTGCCTCAGCCTCCCAAAGTGCTGGGATTACAGACATGAGCCACCATGCCCAGCCTACAATACTCTGTTTATACCCCTGTTATACAGTCATCACTGATTCATGTATGTTATTCATGTTTTCTAGAAATGCATAGCACCAAAAAGACTCAATATTTATAGACCTGGATTTGCATGAGCATTTTTTTCAGGTCGTCCTATTCCTATATGAATGTTTCAACAAAATGGCTTGGCATCCTTTTCCTAAGACATCCAAATTAGAAGCAATCTTTTTTTTTTTTTTTTTTTGAGATGGAGTCTCTCTCTATCGCCCAGGCTGGAGTGCAGTGGTGTGATCTTGGCTCTCTGCAACCTCCGCCTCCCGTCTCAGCCCCCCGAGTAGCTGGGACTACAGGCACACGCCACCATGCCTGGCTAATTTTTTGTATGTTAGTGGAGACAGGGTTTCACCGTGTTGTCCAGGCTGCTCTCTTGATCTCCTGACCTCATGATCCACCCGCCTCAGCCTCCCGAAGTGCTAGGATTACAGGCGTGAGCCACTGCGCCCAGCCTAGAAGCAAATCTTTAAAGGAAAAAAGATGCAAAGAAATCACAGATTGAAATAAACACAAAATTTACTGGCATCTCTCTTGGAGACTTTCAGTGTAGCTGTGGTGTGTTTCATTCATTGCCATCCTGATTTCATCTAATTCGGAAATGAGCAAATTATGGCCTATGGGCCTAATCCAGCCTCTTATCTGTTTTTATATAGCCAATGAGTAATTTTACATTTTTAAATGGTTGTGGGGGAACAGAAGAAGAAGAATATCTGAGCACATGAAAATTACATGAAATTTAAAGGTCAGTATCCATGAATAAATAAATTTTTGGAACATAGCCACTCCTGTTCATTTACTTATTGCCTATATCTGTTGTGCTACAGAGGCAGGGCTGAGTAGCTATGGTAGAGTCCATATGGCCTGAAAGCCTAAAATATTTACTGTCTGGTCCTTTACAGAAAACATTTGCTGATGGGGTGGGGGAGATAAGAGATTAATAGGTACAAGCATACAGTTAGATAGGAGGAGTAAGATCTAATGTTCAATCACAGAGTAGGGTGACTATATAGTTAACAACAATGTATTTTATATTTTAGAACAGCTAGAAGAGAGGACTTAAAATGTTCCCAACACATAGAAGTAATAAATACACAAAGTAATGAATATCCTAAATACGCTGATTTGATCATTACACATCCTATGCATGTAATAAAATATTTCATATGCCCCCTATGTATAAATAATATGTATCAATAGAAAAATTTTTAATTATTTTTAAAAATCATTTTCTGACCCTTGAACTGATTCCTAGATTTTCAACTGCTCTATGAATGCTCCACCCAACCCCCTTTGTCAGATAATAAAACTGTAAACAAAGAAAAACTGAAAACAAAGAAACATGATTTGATCTTTATTTTTAAAGTTTGATTCCTGTTATGAAAAAGAAGTATACATATATGCTTACTATAGGAAAAATGTTCAACAGGAAGATATTGAAAGAGGAAAACACAATCCTGTCTCACCAACTCAACCTCTGATTGTAGTTTGCTGTATTTCCCTCTTGTGGGCTTTTTTTTTTTCTGTTTAATGTTTTTCAGTACAAAAGTAGTACCTCATCTTTTTTTTTTTTTTTTTTTTTTTTTAAAGACAGATTGTCGCTCTGTCACCCAGCTGGAGTGCAGTGGCACGATCTTGGCTCACTGCAACCTCCACATCCCCGGTTCAAGCAATTCTCCTGCCTCAGTCTCCCCAGTAGCTGGGACTACAGGCGCCCACTACCACGCCCAGCTAATTTTTTGTATTTTTCAGTAGAGACGGGGTTTTACCGTATTGGCCAAGCTGGTCTCGAACTCCTGACCTCGTGATCCACCCACCTCGGCCTCCCAAAGGTCTGTGATTATAGGCGTGAGCCACCATGCCCGGTCAAAAATACTGAAAGAGGAAAACACAACCCTGTCTCAGCAACTCAACCTCTGATTGTAGTTTACTGTATTTCCTTCTAGTGGGTCTTTTTTTTTTTTTTTCTGTTTAATGTTTTTCAATACGAAAGTAGTGCCTCATCGTTTTTTAAAACACAGATATGAGATTTTTAAAAGTCATCCCTATTCCCAGCCCTTAAGGGAAAACTACTTGGCATTATTGAACTTTCCCTTTCGTGTTTTTCTGTAAGAACAATTGTATTTTCAAAATATGAATCATCATCATATATACTTGGTTTTATGAGGGCTTCTTAATTCCTAAAACTTAATCATGTACATTTTCCATGTTTCTTTGTCTTAATATTTTATGATCATGAGTGTATATTCAAATTTTTACCATTATTTTCACTTAACATTACACAACTACGTGCTTAGGGAAAATATTCATTCTGACCAACTTTTCTGTTTTTCGAAAATGTCCTAAATATCACCAGATGCTTAAAAATTGCTATCCAAAAAAATTCCAACACGAAGAAAAAGTGTTACTTCCTTGCCTCCACCTTATAATTCTAAAGATTTTTCAAAAGAATTAACTATACTTAAGTAATTTCTCTTAGAAATATATGGGTTTTTTTTTTTTTTTTTTTGAGACGAAGTCTTGCTCTGTCGCCCAGGCTGGAGTGCAGTGGCCGGATCTCAGCTCACTGCAAGCTCCGCCTCCCGGGTTTACGCCATTCTCCTGCCTCAGCCTCCCGAGTAGCTGAGACTACAGGCGCCTGCCACCTCGCCCGGCTAGTTTTTTGTATTTTTTAGTAGAGACGGGGTTTCACCGTGTTCGCCAGGATGGTCTCGATCTCCTGACCTCGTGATCCGCCCGTCTCGGCCTCCCAAAGTGCTGGGATTACAGGCTTGAGCCACCGTGCCCGGCCTATATGGGGTTTTTTAATGTCCAGTTTTTTACTCAGGTTCACCTTTATATACCTATCTGACTTCCTTAGGTTGTTACATTCTGATTTTTGCTGCTGTTTAACTTAGTGTACAATATTTAAAATACCTCTGAACTTACTAATTTGAGTGCCTAGATCAGAAGGCATCCCATAGCAAGAGAGTGTGTAACAGACAGGGCAGGAGAAGGCTGAACTCACTTTCATGAGAAACCCACTCTCTCAATAACAAACCCATTCCCATTATAATGGCATTAATTCATTCATGAGGGCAGAGCCTTCATGACCTAATCCCCTGGTAAAGGTCCTACCTCTCAACACTGTTACGTTGGGGATTAAGTTTCCAATACACAAACTTTAGGGAACACATTCAAACTGTAGCATTCAAGGCATTTATGAAAAAGGGAAATAACCAGACAAGGGCCATATCTACCCAAGAACTACCCCCTAATGCCTACCCTCTAAACCCCCTCCACCCCCACAAACTCTCAGGAACTGGAAACTGACTAATTACTGGGCTATTTCCTTTTTTGATATCAAGAAGGAGGCCTCAAAAGCATGAACTCCCTAAAGCAATTCGTAACAGTGCCGTTGTAGTGACCCTGCCAAATCAGCCCCAATCCTGGAAATTATTCCTTCCCTGATATAATTATTAGGGGCAAGGTACACAGAATTAATCCAGTGAAGAACATTTGATATCTGTTCTATAAATCAGACCACCCACAAGTGGGCCATGTTTAGTCCAGAAAAAAGTGGCTTACTCTTGCACAAAAAGTGTGGAAGGGAATGGGAAGCTCTACCATATTTTTCTTCCTGGCTACTGTACCTAAAACAAACAGTCTCCTCTTTTAAAAGCTTGGATATTAGGGCTGGGCGCAGTGGCTCAAGCCTGTAATCCCAGCACTTTGGGAGGCTGAGACGGGCGGATCACGAGGTCAGGAGATCGAGACCATCCTGGCTAACACAGTGAAACCCCGTCTCTACTAAAAAATACAAAAAAACTAGCCGGGCGAGGTGGCGGGCGCCTGTAGTCCCAGCTACTCAGGAGGCTGAGGCAGGAGAATGGCGTGAACCCGGGAGGCGGAGCTTGCAGTGAGCTAAGATCCAGCCACTGCACCCCAGCCTGGGCGACAGAGCGAGACTCCATCTCAAAAAGAAAAAAAAAAAAAGAGCTTGGATATTGAGTACTCATCCAAATGGGCCATGGCTTGGGTTAAGGAGAACTGAACTAAGATATCCCACTGCTGAAGCAATTAGACTATCCTATTGAGCTCTGTAGAGAATTGGTTGAATTCACAGCAAAATACCCTTAGGAATACAGGGCTACAGAAACTTGGAGCCTGACTAAAAGCCAGTATCTTAGTCCTGCCATCACAGAATACCACAGACTGAATAATTTATAAAGAGCAGAAATGCATTTCTCACAGTTCTGGAGGCAGGAGTCCAAAACCAAGGTGCCAGCATCTGATGAGGGCTACTCTCTGTTTCCAAGATGACACCTTGAATGCTGCACCTTCTAGAGGAGAGGAAAGCTATGACCCCACATGGCAGAAGACAAAAAGGCAAGAGGAGTAAGTTCCCTCCAACAACCTCCTTTATAACATCATTAATTCATTCATGAAGGTGGAGCTCTTATGACCTAAACCCTCCCAAAAGGCCCCACCTCTCAACATTGTTGAATTGGGAATTGCATTTCTAACACATTAATTTTGGGAGCTACTTCAGACCATAGGTACCAGTGACCCGGAAAGGCCCAGCGTCTCCATCATTAGCACATAAAACTAAGACAGCTTCTGGGTCTAGGTCTGGGGCATATAGCTACCTTGATCAGGCTGGGTGTAGTCCACTCTCACGGCTTCTACTGTGCTAATTCCTGATTAAGCCTCATGAGCTCCCAGCCAAAGGCTCTGTTTCTAATATCAGGGTATATGGTATAAATAGCTGAGTGTTGCTCAAAATAGAAGCAAGGAAAAAAGAGGCCGAAGGTGGACATTAGGAGGATGGTAGTAGATCTCGACTACCATATTAATGAGCTTGGACTCTACCCAGTGGGCACCGAGTAGATGCCACAAGATTTTTCACAAGAGATAACATGATCAGATTTACATTTTAGGCAGGAAAGGTTGTGCCGGGGACAGTGGCCAAAACCAGTTAGGACTCTTTATATAACAAGGAACAGAATCCCAGTATAACCACCTTAAGAAAAGTGTTGGCTGGACATGGTGCCTCATGCCTGTAATCCCAGCACTTTGGGAGACCAAGGCAGGCAGATCACCTGAGGTCAGGCGTTCAATACCAGCCTGGCCAACATGGTGAAACTCTGTCTCTACAAAAATATAAAAGCTAACCGGGCACGATGGCGGGTGCCTGTAATCCCAGCTACTTGGGAGGCTGAAGCGGGAGAATCGCTTGAACCCGGGAGGCGGAGGTTATAGTGAGCTGAGATTGCACCATTGCACTCCAGCCTGGGTGACAGAGTAAGACTCCGTCTCAAAAGAAAAAAAAAAAAGTTGTATTTATTGGTTAGTATAACTGAACATTTTATACACAGGCACACTGTGGGCTTGGCTTGAGAGAGAGCTCAAGTGGCAATGTGGGAGGGGTTGTTTCCCAAAGGAAAATCAGTGATTGTTTTACCAAAAAAGTGAATTGACATTGTGGTGGCCAAACCCCAAAGTGACCCTAAGGATCCTCACATGCTGGTCTTCACACACACCCTCCCACATGCACTAAGTTTACTCTATGTAGCCGATAGAATATGACTGAAGTGAAAACGCTGGCAATTAGGTTTTAAAAAACTATGGCTTTCCTGTCTGTCTCGCGCTCTCTCTCTCTCTCTCTCTCTCTCTCTCTCTCTCTCTCTCTCGCACACACACACACACAAATATATACATTACTCACTTGGGGAGAAGCCAACTGCCATGTCATAACACTCAGGCAACCTACACAGAGGCTGACTGAAGCCTCCAGCCAACAGCCAGCAAGGAAGAGGTCCTGCCCACACCATGTGAGTGAGGTTGGAAGCAGTCTCCAACCCCAGTTGAGCCTTGAGATGACGGTGGCCCCGGCTGACAGCTTGACTGTAACCTCACAAGCAACCCTGATGCAGAACCATCCCACTAAGCTGCTCCCAGATTCCTAACCCCCAGAAACCATGAGAGATAATATGATTGCTGGTTAAACTGGGGGGTAATTTGTCACATAGCAGTAAGTAACTAACACAGACGGTGAGGCAAAAATAGTTGCGCATTAAGTCAATAATGGGATTGATGGGGCAGCAGCAAAGGGTGGAGACAAATTGGAGAAATATTGAGAAGACCAATTACAACAACTTGGTGATCAACTTGACATAATAGATAAAGAAGAGATAAGAATAAAATTTCAAGCTAGGCACAGTAGCTCATGTCTGTAATCCCAGCACTTTGGGAGGCCAAGGCCGGCAGACTGCTTGAGCCCAGGAGTTCAAGACCAGCCTGGGCAACATGGTGAAACCCCATCTTTATAAAAACTACAGAAAAATTAGCCTGGCATGGTAGCACACCTGTAGTCCTAGCTACTGGGGAGGTTGAGGTGGGAGGATCGCTTGAGCCCAGGATGCGGAGGTTGCAGTGAACCAAGATTGCGCCACTGCACTCCAGCCTGGGTAACAGAGTGAGACCCCATCTCAAAAAAAATTTTTTTATTTAAAAAAAGAATAAAATTTCACTTCCAGGCTGGAGTATGGGTATGTAGCATGGGTGCAATAGAGGGGTCAGAGAAGAGAGAATGAATGGGTAATGCCCATGAGTTCCCTCAGGCTCACCGATTTGGAAGTTCCTGGGCCATACTAGGAGAAGATTCCCTCAGGCAGTAGGATGCATGCGTTTGAAGCATAGGAGACAAATATGAGCCATTTTTTTAAAAAATTGAGAAAAATCCCCATATATGTGACAGTTGATACCATGAAACCAGATAGTCACCCAGGTTTTCGTTGAGGCAAAGATTTGAAGGGAGAGCTGGGCACAATGGCTCATACCTATAATCCTAGCTACTTGCGGGGCTGAGGCAGGAGGATCACTTGAGTCCAGGACTTCAAGACTAGCCTGGGCAACATGGCGAGACCCAGTCTCTGAAAACATTTTAAAATTAAAAAAATTAAAAATAAGTTTTTTAAAAAATTCAAGATGTGGAGGGAGTATTCTGTGCACAGATTAAGAATGTGTTTGCCTTGGAAGGAGCTTTCCAATGACCAGTGCACAAAGGGCCATGAGCCCAGAAGAGCACAAGCATAAATACTATGGGGGGTGAGAATTCAGGGAAGACAAGCTGACCAAAGGCTTATAATTAGGGCTGGGACTAAGGATCAAAGGAATGTGATTAACTTGCCTTAGAATTCAGACAGAACCTTGGCACAATTGGTTTGTGTCCACTCTTGACCTGGTACATTCGTATATGTCAGTGTGGCTCACATGCTATGGATTAGTCCATCAAAAACACATTCCTGCTTTATTGCATTTTACATTTAATTTTAAATAAATGCTCCTTTTGGCTGTTATTACAAGGTATGGTAAGTGTATATTTAGTGTTTTATTCCGGAAGCCATTTGCCAACCATGACCTGGTCTGACATCTGGGCCATAGTCACCACTCCTCAAACGTATCTCCCCTTTCTCTAAATTCCTGTAGCACTTTATGCTTGTACATTTCCTCTAGCAGTTATCACAGACTTTCTTGGAATGTGATTATTTGTAGACAGATTATAAATTCTTTGGTGTTAGAGACCCTGTTTTACAGATCTTTGCACCCCTCTCAGTAAGAAGCACAGTTTCCTGCTCATAAGTTATAAACAAGTGCACAAACAAGATTGTAGAGGACGTCACTTGGACTGGCTGACCAGTGCCACTCGCTGTCCTTGGGTAATGGCATATCCTGTTCTCATGGTTAAACTCTCTTAAGCAGCTATATCTCTGCTGTCTGAAGCTACCCCTACCCATTACTAATTGTCTCATCATAGAACAATGAGATTCTCTCTACCCTAATAATTTGCAGTTTTTAACTGAGAAGCCCAAAGGTGAAGCATCTTAATGACAGCAGGTCAGAAGGAAGGTGACTTTCCCATCTGTGGCTGAAGTACCCAGGGCTGCCCTTGTACCAGCACCTCCTAAAACTGGGTTGTTTAAGCCTCCCAGATCTCACGAGATGCCCCCAGCACCTTCCACTAATTTCCTCTCTCTGCATAAGATGGCTCAAGTTGGCTTCTGTAACTTGAGAGCAAAACAGCTTAACATACAACATGATCCAGTGTAAGCAATCAAAAATGGATTTATCATTAAGGATTCAGAAGTGTCTCATGAAATCCAAAGGTCAGAATGTGCTCAGGCCTGAGGAGGAGTCTGAAACAGGAAGTGGGAACTGTCAAGAACTCAGATATGTACAATTTCCATCTCCCTCTTCTGTTTTTTTATGTCATTTGCTCACCTCCTGCAGTTTGGCTTTCCTCGCCTCTCAATCTATATGGGAGAAGGTGACCACACCCTATCACCCAGTTTTCATATCGCTTCCATTCAAAAGTAGATCCCGGCTGGGTGCAGTGGCTCACGCCTGTAATCCCAGCAGTTTGGGAGGTCAAGGCAGGAGGATCACCTGAGGTCAGGAGTTCAAGACCAGCCTGGCCAGCATGATGAAACCCCGTCTCTACTAAAAATACAAAAATTAGCTAGGCATGGTGGCGGGCGCCTGTAATCCCAGCTACTCAAGAGGCTGAGGCGGGAGAATTACTTGAACCTCGGGAGCGAAGGTTGCAGTGAGCTGAGATCACACCACTGCACTCCAGCCTGGGTGAAAGAGCGAGACTCTGTCGCAAAACAAAACAAAACAAAACAAAACAAAACAAAAAAGTAGATCCCAGAATGAGCATGGAACCTGTGAGTCTCAATTCCAAGTTCCCTGGAAAGGAAAATCTGATTGGCTACGTTTGGGTGAGGTGTCTATTCTGGTCCAATCAAAGATGAGGTCACATGATACAAACGTGGCTGCCAAAGAGCTCACCTCATAGATAAGGATGATGTTTCTGAGGATTATTGTCAACAAAGGTGAAACCTCAAATGTTGAATAAACAAGCAGCTCCACTTCAAAATGGCCCTGACTGCCCTAGATTAAATTCCCAACCACCCACCAACCTTTCCCCAAAGTAGGCCAAACCAGCTTATCTTCCAGCACTAGGCTCTGCTTTGGCAAAGACATGTGAAGCCATCTTATCTGCCTGGGTCATGCCTATCTTCCTCGCATAACTAGGCGCAAGAAGATATCCTAATGGTTACCTACTGTAATTGTAACATTCAGGAATAATCAGAGGCCTGCTATATGCCCAGGTACTGTTCAAGGAGTTCCATAGGCTTCTTTCATTTGACCCCCTCAACAGCCCTAAGAGAGGTACTGCTAATCCTATTTTATGGTAGAGGAAATATATTCTGAGAAGTTGGTTTCCCAAGCTCAATAAC
The DNA here is from genome assembly GCF_037993035.2 of Macaca fascicularis. Taxonomy (NCBI): domain Eukaryota; kingdom Metazoa; phylum Chordata; class Mammalia; order Primates; family Cercopithecidae; genus Macaca; species Macaca fascicularis. The sequence goes on along the minus strand of NC_088381.1, from coordinate 137,672,167 downwards.
TATTAGTGACAGTGTAGGATTCAAGCCCAAGAGCTCTTCCAGTGGGCCAAGGTCAACTCTGGGATGGAACAGAGGAGTGAACAGAGTGGAGTTGAGTGCCTTAGCCAGGGAAGCAGAGGCTAAAATGGATACCGAGTTTAGGCTGAGGGGCTCAGACACTGTGGATGCCCTGCTTAGTTTCTGAGGCTCTGACACTCCCCACAGTCCTAACTCAGCATATGCCTCTCTTACTCAACCTTCCCCAGTAAAACAGGGCTAATAAGGAGCAGAGCAGCATGATGATACAGTGACTTATCTTTTGAGTCTCAAAGCATTTTATAAGCATTGCCTGTCCTGGGGAGATTTAAAAGATAGACCAAATTTAGACGACATACCAATAATAATAACTCACATTTATCATGTGCTTACTGTTCCTGACACATGCTCAGAACTTTGTGTGCATTAAACCACCTACTTCCCCAAAACACAACAAGCTTTCATAAGAGGAGACTGAGGCTTAGAAAATAACTTCCAGGCAGGGTGTGGTGGCTCACATCTGTAATCCCAGCACTTTGGGAGGCCAAGGCAGGCAGATTGCTTGAGCTCAGGAGTTTGAGACCAGCCTGGGCAACATGGTGAAACCCCGTCTCTACAAAAAATTAGTCGGACGTGGTGGCACATGCCTGTAGTCCCAGCTACAGGGGAGCTGGGATAGGAGGATTGCTTCGACCCAGGAGGTTGAGGCTGCAGTAAGCTGAGACTGCACCACTGCACTCCAGCCTGGGTGACAAAGTGAGATTCCGTCAAAAAAAAGAGAAAGAAAGAAAGAGAGAGAGGGAGGGAGGGAGGAAGGAACTTTCCAAATTTCAACAGCAAGTATGCATTTGAACCCAAGCAGTTTATCCCAAAGAGCCTCAAACTTTTATCGTATTTCAAACAAATAAATATTGGATGTAGGGCTGAGCACAGCGGCTCTTGCCTGTAATCCCAGCACTTTGGGAGGCCAAGGTTGGAGGATCACTTGAGCCCAGGAGTTTAAGACCAGCCCAGGCAACATAATGAGACCTCATCTCTACAAAAAATTCAAAAATTAGCCAGACGTGGTGGTCTGCACCTGTGGTCTCAGCTACTCAGGAGGCTGAGATGGGAGGATCGCCTGAGCTCACGAGGTCGAGGCTGCAGTGAGCTGTGATCATGCCACTACATTCCAGCCTGGGTAACGGAGTGAGACCCCGTCTCAAAACAAACAAACAACAACAACAACAACAAAAAAAAACACTAGAGGTAGGCTGAAGAAAAACTTAAGAACATATCCAGAGAAGTTTAAGAAAGGAATTTGTTACACAAGAGGAAATAAGGCCAAGGAGACATTCTCTCTAAAGGGAACCAGCAGAACGGCAAGGCAGCTCTGGGTTATGAAGAGCAGCTTCCACCTCCTCCAGGAGGTCAAGGTTATCTTTACATCAAGCTCTTAACCATGGCACCTGCTCTGCTCAGCGTGCCTCTGTGTGAATGCGGGGGGGATGTGAACCCCTGGGGAACACAGCATGACTTTCCAAGGGGTATTTGGAATTCCATTTTAAGAGACCCACCTACCATTCTAGATCCTCCACTTCGAAAGAATGCTTTCCTAATTTGATTTGATGGTGAACTCTCCCGTGGTCCAGGTGTCTTTTTTTTTGAGACAGAGTCTCACTCTGTCACCCAGGCTGAAGTGCAGTGGTGCAATCTCCGCCTCCCAGGTTCAAGTGATTCTCTTGCCTCAGCTTCCTGAGTAGCTGGGATTACAGGCGCACACTACCATGCCCAGCTAACTTTTGTATTTTTAGTAGAGATGGGGTTTCATCATATTCAAGGCCAGGGTGATCTCGAACTCCTAGTCCCAGGTGATCTGCCTGTCTTGGCCTCCCAAAGTGCTGGGATGACAGGCATGAGCCACTGCGCCTGACCCAGGTATCTCCTTTTTAACAGCCCTTTCCCCTCTAGACAAAGATTCAAGATGACTGAGAGGTTACCTTTCTTTTTGTCAGGTGAGAAAGAAGCACCTCGGAGGCCCCAAACAAAGGGACACATTGGGTGGCATTGAGAAAGCCAATGAGTCTCATGATGAGATAACAAATCCTTTCAGAAATCAAATGGTTTTCAATCTTTTTTCTTTTTTTGGAGACAAGGTCTTGCTCTGTCAGCCAGGCTGGAGTGCAATGGCACAATCATGGCTCACTGCAGCCTCAACCTCCAGGGCTCAAGCGATCCTCCCCCTTCAGCCGCCTGAGTAGCTGGGACTACAGGTGCATGCCACCATGCCCAGCTCAAAAAAAAAGAAAAAAAAAAAGAAAAACATACATAACCAAGTTGCTGGCTACTGTATCAAGTATAATTTTTTATCATTCAAGGAATTTTAAAAATCGAGTGACTTTGCTTTAACAAAACTCCATCCATCCCCACATCCTTGTTTATATTAATATAAATGTTCCTTAGCACTTACATGTATAAATATCTTTCTCCCGATGAATATTATTTATCCACAGTTATATTTTAAAAGCTCTATCTACCTCATTAAGACATGTATTTCTAGTAAAATTACTTTGGAAATGAAATAATTCTCAAAATTTTTATTATGTTTATGTTGTTTTGCTCATAGGCAATTAAAATTCACTATATACATTTACATATATAATTTTAATGCATAGAATATGAAAGGGTGTTTTAAAACACTTTCAGAGATAAAAACATTATATTGTGATAAAAGTCTGCGAGTGAAGTAGAATGACAGTGAGTTCAAATGGAAAAGGAATGATATAATTTCTGTCATATTAGAGAGGCTGGTTTCTATGTATTAAAATGAATCTGCCGGGCACAGTGGCTACACCTGTAATCCCAGCACTTTGGGAGGCTGAGGTGGATGGATCACGATGTCAGGAGTTTGAGACCAGCCTGGCCAACGTAGTGAAAACCGGTCTCTACTAAAAATACAAAAAATTAGCCAGGCATGGTAGCAGGCACCTGTAATCCCAGCTACTCGGGAGGCTGAAGCAGGAGGATTACTTGAATCTGGGAGGCAGAGGTTGCAGTGAACCAAGATCACACCATTGCACTCTAGCCCAGGTGATAGTACGAGACTCGTCTCTGAAAAAATAATAAAATGGATCATCATCAGTATCAAATTGTGATAGAGGCCAGGCATGGTGGCTTATGCCTATAATCCCAGCATTTGGAGAGGCTAAGGCAGGAGGATCATTCGAGGCCGGGAGTTGGAGCCTAGTCTGGGCAACATAGCAAGACCATCTCTTAAGAAAAAGGAAAAAATGGTGATGGTATGCAGGTTTCAAGGGATTTATCTAAAAGAGTGATATAATGGCTTTATTCTGAAATGTCAATACTGTTTTGTTTTGTTTTAGCCTTCTGGTAGCCTGAAGCCCAGGTTTTTAGTTTCTGTCTCTAGTGATAAGCAGAAAAGAGGGATGAGGAAGGGGCTTTACTGGCCCAACCAGAAACAGAAACTAAGAACCCGTGATTATATTATCTCTCGGACACTTAAAAGGTAGGTGAACAGTAAGAATGGAAGAGCACAGGCCTGAGCTAAGGAGCTCAACACATTAACACAGGGAAGTGGGCTTAAAAGGGTGAGTGTTATGGGAGTTACCCTGGCCCAGGGAGAGTGTAGACACTTGGCCTCACATTAAATCCTGTCCCTGACTTCCCTCATCAGATGACATTCTGTGAAGCATATGGCTTTTCTTAAAGGGCCATTTCATGCCCTCTCTTGGGCACCTCTCTCCTTCTTTGCAGTGGGTCACTAAGCCTATAGAAGCACTTTCAAAGTCACTGATTCTCTAACTCAGAGAACCACCAGAGTTGGACCTGTCAGGCCTCTGAGCCCAAGCCAAGCCATCGCATCCCCTGTGACTTGCACGTATACGCCCAGGTGGCCTGAAGTAACTGAAGAATCACAAAAGAAGTGCAAATGCCCTGCCCCGCCTTAACTGATGACATTCCACCACAAAAGAAGTGAAAATGGCCGGTCCTTGCCTTAAGCGATGACATTACCTTGTGAAAGTCCTTTTCCTGGCTCATCCTGGCTCAAAAAGCTCCTCCACTGAGCACCTTGTGACCCCCACTCCTGCCTGCCAGAGAACAACCCCCCTTTGACTGTAATTTTCCTTTACCTACCCAAATCCTATAAAACGGCCCCCATCCTTATCTCCCTTCGCTGACTCTCGTTTCAGACTCAGCCCACCTGCACCCAGGTGATTAAAAAGCTTTATTGCTCACACAAAGCCTATTTGGTGGTCTCTTCGCACGGACGCGCATGACAGGACCCATTGGAAGGTCTGCTTAACAATGCGATTTCCAGGTCTTCCTTAAACCCATGGAATCAGATTCTCTGAAGTCTTTGAAAGAAACTGTCCCAAACAGAAGCTGGAGTAGAGCGCTGTGGTTGGTGTAAATAGCTGTTGCTTCCTGGAAGAACTTTGCATTCCCAACAAAACTGAGCAAATTTCTAACAGACTTTAATGAGTTTAAGATCCCTTTTTAGGAGCCTCACCCAGCTCCTTGTGGCCTTGGGAGGGGCCTAAGGACCTTTCACCAATTCTAGAAGGCCTCTGATAATCTTTAACCAGACATTCTTCTTTTTTTCTCCCTGGTCTCTAGTCTAGCAATGATTATCTAAACTACAACTGTCCAATGGCAACATAATGCAAACCACAGAGGCAAGCCACATATATAATTTTAAATTTTTTAATGGCCGTATCTTTTTTTTTTTTTTTTGGAGACAAGGTCTCACTCTATTACCCAGGCTGGAGTGCAGTGGCACAATCTGGACTCACTTCAGCCTCTGCCTCCCAGGCTCAAGAGATCCTCCCCCCTCAGCCTCCCAAGTAGCTGGGACTACAGGCATCTGCCACCATGCCCAGCTAATTTTTGTATTTTTTGTAGAGATGAGGTTTTGCTACATTGCCAAGGCTGATCTCAAACTCCTGGGCTCGAGCAATCTGCCTGCCTTGGCCTCCCATAGTGCTGGGATTACAGGCGTGAGCCACTGCACCCAGCCAGCCATATCTTTTAAAAGGTAAAATAAAACTAGTGAAATTAATTTTGAATAATATATTTTACTGAATTTGATATATCTAAAATATTATTATTTCAACATACAATAAATATCGAAGTAACAGATGTGATACTTTACATTTTTACCAATTAAGTATTTGAAATCTGGTGTGTATTTTACACTTCTAGCACATCTCAATTCAGACTAGCCACACTTCAAGTGCTCAAGAGCCACATCTGGCTTGTGGTTCCATATTGGCCAGCAAATATTTAAACATTCTTATTTTTTCCTTTTAAAATGTCTCTGCCCACACCAGGCAAGGTGGCTCATACCTGTAATCCCAGCAGTTTGAGAGGTCGAGTGGGGAGAATTACTTGAACCCACGAGTTTGAGAACAGCCTGGGCAACATAGCGAGACCTCATCTCCTCAATAAATAAAAAATTAGCTGGGCATGGTGGTATAGGCCTATAGTCCCAGCGACTTGGGAGGCTGAAGTGGGAGGACCACTTGAACCCAGGAGGTCGAGGCTGCAGTGAGCCTTGATTGTACCCTTGTACTCCAGCCTGGGTGACAGAAATAGACTCTCTCTCTCAAAAAAAAAAGTCTCTGCCAAGAGAGAAATCTTTGAGTTCGTTTCTTCTCCTTTTAGAAAGCCTCCTGCCTTGCAGCAAGTTTGAAACAAAGCTTCGACATGTATTTGTAATCAGTGTGTCGGAAAAATTGCGGGGCTGGCTGGGAGAGGGGTGGGTTCCTAGAAATCTGACTTTTAACAGCTGCCCCAGGTGATTCTTGTGCACACTTCAATTTTTGGATCACTCTTCTAACTAGTCCATGTCACATTTACATCCAAGTTGGTGGCCAGTTGTGCGTGGTGGCTCACACCTGTAATCCCAGTACTTTGGGAGGCCAAGGTCGGTGGATCATTTGAGCCTAGGAGTTCAAGACCAGCTGGGAAACATGGGGAGACCCCATTTCTACAAAAAAAAAAAAAAAATTAATTAGGCAAGTGGGGTGGCACTTGCCTGTAGTCCCAGCTTCTTTGGAGGCTGTGATAATTGGATTGCCTGAACCTGGGAGATAGAGGTTGCAGTGCGCCATGATAGTGCCACTGCACTCCATCCTGGGCGACAAAGCAAGATTCAGTTTCAAAAAATAAAATAAAATAAAATAAAAAGCTGGTGGCCAATTCTTCCCCAGTTGTCTCTATAGAAACCTGTTTGGGCCGGGCACGGTGGCTCATGCCTGTAATCCCAGCACTTTGGGAGGCCGAGGCAGGGGTGGATCACCTGAGGTCAGGGGTTCAAGACCAGCCAGGCCAACGTGGTGAATCCTATCTGTACAAAAAAATACAAAAATTAGCCAGGCATGAAAGGCTGGGCGTGGTGGCTCACGCCTGTAATCCCAGCACTTTGGGAGGCTAAGGCGGGTGGATCACAAGGTCAGGAGTTCGAGACCAACCTGGCCAACGTAGTGAAACTCCGTCTCTACTAAAAATACAAAAATTAGCCGGGTGTGGTGGCACATGCTTGTAGTCCCAGCTACTCCGGAGGCTGAGGCAGGAGAATTGCTTGAACCTGGGAGGTGGAGGTTGTAGTGAGCCAAGATCATGCTCTCCAGCCTAGGCAACAGATTGAGACTCTGTCTCAAAAAAAAAAAAAAAAATTAGCCAGGTATGATGGTGGTGCCTGTAATCCCAGCTACTCGGGAGGCTGAGGCAGGAGAATCGCTTGAACCCGGGAGGCCAAAGTTGTAGTGAGCCGAGATGGCACCACTGGACTCTAGGCTGGGCAACAGAGCAAGACTCCATCTCAAAAAAAAAAAAAAAAAAAAGAAAAAGAAAAAGAAAAGAAAAGAAAAAAAAGAAACCTGTTGGTCAAATTCTTTCATACTTGGGAAGCAGTGACAAATATAGGAGCTCAATGTACTACTTCTCTGGGAGTACTGGCCTCAACAAAGGAGTATCAGGGTCCTGACTCTGGCCCTGCTACATGTCTCAAACATAAAACCTTTAAACATGTGCCTTGTACATAGAAAAGACTCAGTAAATGGCATCTGGTTGTTTTTTGTTTGTTTGTTTTTGGTTTTTTTTTTTTGAGACAGAGTCTTACTCTGTCGCCCAGGCTGGAGTGCAGTAGCGCAATCTTGGCTCACTGCAAACTCCGCCTCCCAGGTTCAAGCAATTCTCATGCGTCAGCCTCCTGAGTATTGGGATTACAGATGTGGACCACCATGCCCAGCTAATTTTTGTACTTTTTGTAGAGATGGGGTTTCACCATGTTGGCCAGGCTGGTCTCAAACTCCTGACCTCAAGTGATCTGTTCACCTCAGCCTCCCAAAGGGCTGGGATTATAGGGGTGAGCCACCACACTGGGCCATGGCAAAATAGGCCGGAGCCACCACACTGGGCTATTTTTAGGTAGTCTGGCTTCAGAACCAGGTTCTACCATGTATAGTTGTGATCTGAGCACATTACTTGACTCAGAGTCTTCATCTTTACTATGGGGATAACATCATTCTATTTCACAGTGTTGTGATAAGACCCATTAAACCCCACTGGTGCATACCCATAGTTTATTTATTTATTTATTTATATTTTTTTGAGATGATGTCTCATTCTGTCACCCAGGCTGAAGTACAGTAGTGTGATCTCGGCTCACTGCAGCTTCCACTTCCTGAGTTCAAGCAATTCTCCTGTCTCAGCCTCCTGAGTAGCTGGGACTACAGGCATGCACCACCACGCTTGGCTAATTTTTGTATTTTTAGTAGATACATGGTTTTGCCACGTTGGCCAGGCTGGTTTGAACTCCTGACCCCTGGTGATCTGCCCACCTCGGCCTCCCAAAGTGCTAGGATTACAGGCATGAGCCACTGCACCTGGCCAACATACCCACAGTTTAAAAAGGTAGGGTGATAAGGAAAGACACATACTATGATCATCCCTGGGCATCTCCTCATAAGGGAGTGGGGAAAGACTTTTATAGGGTTCGGAGCTTATGCTGAATGATTTGGGGATGGAACAAGGGGAAGCAGGAGCAGCTCTGGATTGAGTATCACAGTGAAGCAAGGACAGTTTGGCAGTTGGGTTTGTCAGGAATATTTGTTCAGGAGGCAGGAAGAACCACGGTATCACTGGTATAAAAAAATGTAATAATGGGAAAGGAGAGAGGTTGTGTGGCCTTGGCCACAGACCCTTAGAAACACTGGTTGAGGTTCTGTTAGAAACTTTGACTGCCAGCAGAGCTAGGAAGTGAATTCAGGACCATCTTTCCCGGACAATTACAGAATTAAGGTACGTGTGGAATGCTGCATCAAAAACCCCTTATCTGAAGCTCTGCACCTAGGTTGAAAATCGAAGTTGCTGCGTGTGACAGTGACCTGCACAGCTCAGAACTTTCAGGCAAGAATGGGATGTTCCATGTTCATTGAAAAAATGTCTAGTAGCAACACTTCTCATTGTCCATGATTTTAGAGAACAAGGTTTCTCAGCACTAGGTCATTGATGTTAAATAACAAAAACAGCCAGGCACAGTGTCTCACACCTGTAATCCCAGTGCTTTGGGAGGGTGAGGTGGGTAGATTGCTTGAGCCCAGGAGACTGAAACCAGCCTGGGCAATATGACGTAACCCCATCCCTACAAAATATACAAAAATTAGCCAGGCATGGTGGCATGCACCTGTAGTCCCAGCTACTCGGGAAGCTGAGGTGGGAGGCTCACCTGAGCCTGGGAGATTGAGGCAGCAGTGAGCCACAATTATGCCACTGCACTCCAGCCTCGCAACAGCATGAGACCCTGTGTCAAAACAAACAAATAAAAAAAGCATCCTAGAGGATCCTGTCCTAAGACTCCCAGCAAATTTCCCAGAGCTAAAGATTCTCTTTTTGGCCCGGCACAGTGGCTCACGCCTGTAATCCCAGCACTTTGGGAGGCCGAGGCAGGCGGATCACAAGGTCAGGAGATCGAGACCATCCTGGCTAACACAGTGAAACCCCATCTCTGCTAAAAATACAAAAATTAGCCGGGCGTGGTGGCGGGCGCCTGTAGTCCCAGCTACTCGGGAGGCTGAGGCAGGAAAATGGCGTGAACCCAGGAAGTGGAGGTTGCGGAGAGCCAAGATCACGCCACTGCACTCCAGCCTGGGTGACAGAGTGAGACTCTGTCTCAAAAAATAAGTTAATTAAAAAAAAAATAAATAGGTATTTTTTGTGGTAAGAAAGCGTAGAGAAATAATTTTATAATAAAGAGGTATTTTTGTGGTAAGAAAGCTTAAAGAGAAATAATTTTATATGAGAAAGAATCTTGTATGATAAATTTAATCCTAAAATAAAATGGTTACTTAAGAAGGAGGGATGTTCAGGACAAACCAGAAAGTCCAAGCATGTCACGAATGGTCAGTGTAAGTCACAATCAGAGGATTTATATTAAAAAACAAAAACAAAAACTTTAATATGATCAAGTTGTCATATTATTATTAAGTTTTGGTTCACTTAGGAAAAAAACTGAGATAAAATTTTTCTTGCCCGGGTGCAGTGGCTCACGCCTGTAATCCCAGCACCGCACTTTGGGAAGCCAAGGCGGATGGATCACTTGAGGTCAGGAGTTTGTGACCAGCCTGGCCAACATGACAAAACCCCATCTCTACTAAAAATACAAAAATTAGCCAGGTATGGTGGTGTGCACCTGTAATTGCAGCTATTTGGGAGGCTGAGGCAGGAGAATCGCTTGAACCTGGAAGGTGGAGGTTGCAGTGAGCCAAGATCACGCCACTGTACTCCAGCCTGGGCAATACAGTGAGACTCCATCTCAAAAACAAACAAACAAACAAACAAATTTTCTCGATTAAGGTTATTACATCTATGTATCTTTCTGTATGTGCTTTTAAAGTTCTTGCGACATTGGGTTACAGGGCTTTGATTCCTGGGTCTGAAAAAGATACCAAGCCCTGCTAAATCTTAAACACTGACAGCAATTAAAGCCTCATCTTCAGGCCCCATAGAAGTTGCCAATCAAAGTAAACTGCATTCCTGAGACACAGGGCAAGAAATTAGTTATTCAACTCCTCAAGGTCCAGGGACTATTGTGGAAGAGGTAAGCACCTAAGATTGTAAGCACCAATTTTGAATGATAAAATAAGTTCAGCTTCTCTATAAATTCATCATTAATGTCAAAGGCACACTGATGCAAGACCAGCATATGGACCATGTCAGATTAACAAGATTTTCTTGGAGCATTAACCAACTCCTTAATAAAGGTTATAAAGGGTATCAAAGGTCTATGTAAGTTATCTTATGGTCAAGATTAAAATTTTATAGATTGTTTATAAAATTTTGGCTTCATGCTGGTTTTTTTTTTTTTTTTTTTTTTTTTTTTTAAGACAGAGTCTCTCTCTGTCACCAGGCTGGAGTGCAGTGGCTTGATCTCAGCTCACTACAACCTCCGCTTCCTGGGTTCAAGTGATTCTCCTGCCTCAGCCTCATGAGTAGCTGGGACTACAGACGTGCACCACCACACCCAGCTAGTTTTTGTATTTTTTTTAGTAGAGACAGGGTTTCACCATGTTGGCCAGGATGGTCTCGATCTCTTGACCTTGTGATCCTCCCGCCTCAGCCTCCCAAAGTGCTGGGATTACAGATGTGAGCCACTGTGCCCGCCCATGCTGTTTTTATTAAGGCTTATTGTTTGGAAAATTTAGTTGTGTGTCTCAGAGAATAAAGGTTTTCTCTTTTCTTTTTTTTTTTTAATCCTTGAGTTATCACTTTGTTTAAATGAATGACTTATTTTACAATGACCTGTGATCCTATTTTGTAATATCAAGTGTTTAAAACCTTTGATATTTGACAAACTTTCCAAAATTGGATTATAAATTATGTCTTTTTTCTGACCTAATTAATCCTTTAAGATATTTAGTTTCCCTAAAGTCCAAAAAAACCCATAATTTGGCTTATTTGGTATAAAAATTATACAGGAAGCATTGCCAAATATGAAATGGTGTTGGGTTTTCTGTGAGCTGTATTTGCATAAATATGTTATTGGTATGTGTTCAAAATTAGGGAAAACTCCTATAATTCTGATATAATTTAGTGTACATTATCAGTAATAATCATAATTATTATGTTAAAATTATTGTGTGCCACAGAAGTAACAAATTTCTTCATCAATTGTGTCTTTGACTCTGACTGCCCTAAGACTTTGTTCATCCATGGACAATTGTTGTCTTGTTTTGCTTCTCTTTAGAAGGTGGTCTTATAATCAGCTATAAAACTATAATAGGTGCTCTTGAATGGAGATTTCTGATAACTTTGGAGATTGTGACATTAGAATAGAGGAAAAACTTTCAGGACTAATGGAGAGCTAAAACGTTCATGAGTATCAAGCAGAACAGGAATTAACTGCCTGGACTGAACTAATCATACTGACTTTTTGCTTAAAATGTTTGCTGATCCTTTGTTTTGTCTTTCAGAGCCTTAAAACTTTTCTTTTGAGCTACTGACAGCTTTTAACGGTTCAGTATAATTCTATGAACAAAATTTGGAGCATACTTATTTCTCTCTATATAATTTCTCCAGAATTTGGAAACTATTTGTAAGTATTTTTAATTTATGGTAGTATGTTATTTGCATAAGTATAATAAGAATATGTTTTTATTTGTAACAGGACACAATTGGAGAAACTGGTTATTATACCAAGGCTTTGACTGGAGTGGCATGCTTTCCTTTAAGGAATCAAACTTGACTTACACAGTCAATAAAGCCCTTGGGAAACTGGCCTCATATTTTGTGTACACAGTTCAGGTACAGGGTTTCTGTCCTGTGGTAAATAAAATATGTCACTTTCTGACAGGTGCAGAAGCCCCAGGTTTATCTGGGAATGTCAAGAGGAGAGAAAATTCACTCAACTCATAGATATTTGATGACACAGATTCATGGCTGGGCTTGGCTGTAGAAAGTCTCACCTGAGATTCCTCTTATGGAACAAGTTCCATCAAAGCCAATTTAAAAGCCTATGAAAAAAATAATTATTCTCATTGCACTGTATGCAAATAATTAGGCTGAGTGTAATAAAGCAAACCAGTTCTACCATGATTTATCTTTAGTAAAAATGGGAAACTGGAGAGAGAAAAATTGTGTTTCAAAACTATAGTACACCTATTGTTAGATTCTAGTCTTGCTTAATGTTTTTTCAATTTTTGTTATTTTCTACAGTTTGAAACAAATTCTAATTTTTCTTGGCTACAAGTCTTCAAAATAATATTTTCAGATTTTTTTCCTTATTTTTTTTTCCATTTTGCCTAACTTGGCGTTACTGAAAACTCAGCTGTGCTTTCTTAAAGCCCTGTGAACTGAAGCTAGACAACTTAAACTTCAGAAGAAAATAACAGCAACCTATTTATATACATAATCCACTTTCATACCTGCGTACTAATATATGAACTTCAGTGTAATGTGGCCTATCTCAATTTTTCGAGGATTGTTCTTTTGTTCGTTGTTGTTTTTCTCCCTTCCTCCCCGCATTTTCTTTTCACAGCACATGAGACTTCACAAACTGCTAAAAATGAGTTTTTGAGACCTACCCATCTAGGAATAAACTGTCCTTGCCATGAGAGATCGGATGAAACCTGAGACCAGAGACTCATTTTCTTCTAAATACTTTCTCCAAAAGATTTTGAAAAAGAAAAGGGGTGAAATGTGAAAGGAAAATATCTTGGCCCCCTCAAACTGGGAACCACTCAGGGCAAACCTGTCTTCCATTCTATTCAAAGTCATCCCTCTGCTCACAGAGATAGGTGCGTATTCTGATTGCTTCCTTTGGAAAGACTAATCAGAAACTCCAAAGAATCTCCCATAGACCTGTGACCTGGAAACCTGGGGGAGCGGTTGGGGTGGGTACTAATGTACTACTTACATATATTGATTGATGTATCATGTCTCCCTAAAATGTACAAACCAAGCCTGTGCCCCAACCACCCTGGACACATGTCATCAGGACTTCCTGAGGCTGTGTCATGGGCACGTCCTCACCCTTGGAACTAAATTTTCTAAATTAACCGAGACCTGTGCAGATTTTCTGTGTTCACTCCATGTACAAGCTGCTTAAAGTCTCCGTGGGGAATGGAACCTTGTTTTACGAGGAGCCAAGCACTCATTTCAACCCTGCTGCACTAGATTAGGGCCATTTGCCCAAAGTGCCACTCTCTTGTGTGTGCGCATGCACAAAGGACTCCCTAGGTTCTATTGGGTGTTTTGTTTTACCTGTGCAATGCCCACACCTGTAACCCCATCTCCACCCTCTCTGACATCTGAGGAAACAAAGCCATTTCCAGTGTCCTCCCTCAAACCTGTCTGACAAAGACAGGTTTTTCATCAGACAGGTTCATCCTCAGACAGGTTCTTCCAGCTCAGGACCTTAAGTAGAGCACCCAGTTGCACTTCCTGCTTTCAGATACAATGACACTGAGATTCATAAAATAAACCTTTATTTATTTTGGATGTTTAAGTTGCTTTCATTTTTCTATATGCACCACATAGGAAAGAAAAGTAGACTATACAGATAAGCAAGAAGAATCCAAGCTATTACAGAAGCCCAGCCCACATAACAGCACTGCTAACCTTTTGGCATCCATCCAAGCCTCCTTCCTATGCTAATATTTTATCAAAATCAAAATTAGGATCATCCAGTTGATGGCATTATAACTTTTTTTTTTAATTTAGCAAGAATATCCTGCAGACATCTTAGTCAGTCAAATATATTTTGACACCATGACTTTCAGGGGCACCTGGCATTTATGAGTTCAATCGGCGGTATTACTGAAGCCCCAGTCGCTTTCTGTCACAGTGCTGTTTTCTTCAACACCAGAAACATAATGCTGAGTGGGTGAATGGTGGTTGGCAGAGTGTTTTGAAGCAGGCGACAGACAGCTGTGCATCTCTCTGCCAGGACAAGAGACTGCCTCACCCTGTCCCTCTAAACAGGACACATTCTTTTAAAAAAAATAAGCTGCCAGAGGCTCACACCTGTAGTCCCAGCACTTTGGGAGGCCAAGGCGGGTGGATCACGAGGTCAGGAGATCGAGACCATCCTGGTTAACATGGTGAGACCCTGTCTCTACTAAAAATAAAAAAACTTAGCCGGGCGTTGTGGCAGGCTCCTGTAATCCCAGCTACTTGGGAGGCTGAGGCAGGAGAATGGCATGAACCCAGGAGGCAGAGTTTGCAGTGAGCCGAGATCATGCCACTGCACTCCAGCCTGGGCAACAGAGCAAGACTCCGTCTCAAAATAAATAAATAAATAAAATTAAGAAAAATTTTAAAAATAAGCCACCAGAACAAGTCACAGATACTAAGTACTCAGCAGTAGTCCATCAAGCACATTTACCTTGTGGTAATCTGCTGTTCCAAATGTCTAAAAGTGCATTTTAATATGACTGAAATGACACTACAATAACTATTAATATTTCATAAACTGTCTTTTTCCATAAACCAAGAAGATCTTTCCCTGGCAGTAAACATAACTTCAAAAGCTCATTTTTTAAAAATGGCACAAAATTGGCTGGGTGCAGTGGCTCAAGCCTGTAATCCCAGCATTTTGGGAGGCCGAGACGGGCGGATCACGAGGTCAGGAGATCGAGACCATCCTGGCTAACACGGTGAAACCCTGTCTCTACTAAAAAATACAAAAAACTAGCCGGGCGAGGTGGCGGGCACCTGTAGTCCCAGCTACTCGGGAGGCTGAGGCAGGAGAATGGCATAAACCCAGGAGGCGGAGCTTGCAGCGAGCTGGATCCGGCCACTGCACTCCAGCCTGGGCGGCAGAGCGAGACTCCGTCTCAAAAAAAAAAAAAAAAAAAAGGCACAAAATTAATAGAATATTGATAACCATTGAAGCAGAGCAATGGGTACATGAAGGTTCATTGAAATATTTTCTGTTGTGTCTATTTGAAATTTCCCATAATGATTTTTTTTCTTTTTTTCTTTTTTTGAGACGGAGTCTCGTGTCACTCTGTCACCCAGGCTGGAGTGCAGTGACGCAATCTCAGCTCATTGCACGCTCTGCCTCACGGGTTCACACCATTCTCCTGCCTCAGCCTCCCGAGTAGCTGGGACTACAGGTGCCCGCCACCACACCCGGCTAATTTCTTGTATTTTTTAGTAGACACGGGGTTTCACCGTGTTAGCCAGGATGGTCTCCATCTCTTGACCTCGTGATCGATCTGCCCAACTTGGCCTCCCAAAGTGCTGGGATTACAGGTATGAGCTACTGTGCCCAGCCATAATTTTTAAATAGGATATAGTTTGCTTTTACATTGCATCTTTTGTTTTCTGAGACCACACCCCAGGGTCAGGGAGATTAAGGAATCCTCAAATTCAGTAGTTGAGTGGCAGTATTCTTCCCCAAGCTGTCACTTGGAGGAGAAAACCAATCACGAGGTATGGGAGCTGGCGTTTCTCACTCTAGAAAAACTATTGTACGATCAGCAGGGCATGAAGAAGAGGAGGACGCAGAGGTGGAGCTGGTTATACTGCGTAGCTGCCCAGGTCTCTTCCTGGGAGGAGCCACAGTTGCTTACTTTCTTCTGCCTCCTGAGTCAGCCCAGGCTTCAGATGCCATGATCTGTCATTAGCAGCTGGGCCCTCTGGGAGGAGCTGCCCTGTGCACCCACTGGAGGCAGGCCATGGGTGACCCAAGGATGCTTGGGGATGGGGATGAGGTGGAAAAGATGTTCCCAGGGAACACTTTTCACCTTCTGCTACTTAAAGCACCCTTTGCCTCCAGTGACTCCGTGGTTACAAAGCTAACCCAGATATGCTGAGTGAGGGAAGCGTGCTTGCAAACAAGACTGGGCTGAGGAGTGGATCTGGAGGTGAATTAAGCAAACACGCACCCTCTTCTAGGCACAGGGGTCTTTCTGGCTGTGATTCTGCTGAACTGATTTGGTATAGGGCAGGCCGGCAAAGGTGAAGAAAAAGAGGATTGATAATTTACACAGATAACTAAACCTCTGGCTATATAGGTTTCTCTCTCTCCCTCTCTCCCTCCTGCTATCTCTTGCTTGCACAGTATTCAAAAATCAAAATGACAAACTTTTTATATTGGATTTAAAACCAGAGTTAATACCTGCTAACTATTAAAAATGGGGAGTTATTTCACCTAAGACACTGTGATTTGGGCTTGTTTAAAAGCATCTGGAGATCTGCCTTCTAACCTGCTGGCTGTAGAGGCCGCCCAGGACATCACCCCTGCTTCCGCCCTGCCCACCCCTTCATCTGTCAGGCCTGGCCCTGGGGATCTGAGCTCAGGGCCATTGGTTACAGACCCACAGAATGTCAGTGGATCATTTAACCCGAAGATTTCCAAACTGGGAGTCTCAACCCATTGGTGGCTCTTGAAATCACTTTAGTGGGTTTCAACCCATACTTTATTTTTAATGAAATAAAATAGAAAGAGGAAAAGGGAAGAGGGGGTTGGAGCAGAGAGAAGAGAAAAAGAAGGGAAGGGGGGATGGGAATGGCGGGGGAGGAGGGGAAGAGAAAATAATCTAGGCTATTGGAACACATTCTTTAAAACTGTGTAAAATATATGTCTTACAGTGAATTACAGTTAAAAATAAAAAGGAAGGTTTGAGAATTGCTGAATGAGCCTAATTCTCTTGCTTCACAAATAAAGAAATTAAGGACCAGAGGTGAGTAACTGACCGAAGTCACACAGCTACCTAGTAAGAGAGTGAGGAGGAGAACCTGGGGGTCCCTGACCCCAGCCCACTCATCTTGCCTAAGGAACAAGACTACTTAAACCAACTCTAAAGTCAGTGAGGCTCGAGGTAATACCCTTGATGTCTTAAGCAAAATCAAAGCTCCCAGTGTATTGTAACACAGTATTAGGGTTAAAATATAATGTATTTTAACAAATTATTTCTCCACAGAAGAGACCACCTGTACCTGAATCACTTAGGATGCTGTGAAAATGCAGATTGCAGTCTCAGCCACTTTTTAACCATAGCCAAGTTCCCCAACCTCTCTAAACGCATTTCCCATCAGTAAAATGGGGATAATGAGAACACCAGCTTCCCAGGAATGCATGGAATGTGCTCCCGTGCAATTTCTGACATAATGGTGGTTACTATTACTTCTTCCCAACTACAAGCCAAGCACTGTGCTGGACCCCGGAGAAGAGGTGTACCAGGCAGTCTGCCTTCTTCAGGAGCTCACCATCTAACCACTTACACACTGAGTCCTCTTTCTTCAATCCAAAACTCCAGCTCCTAATTATCCAGAGGACTGTGCTGCTTATAGTTTCCCCAGAACAAAAAAGTATGTGCATCAAAGAAATGAGCCTCTGCTAGGAGGGGATTCTGTGTCCTAAAGATAACAAAGTCCTCCTCAGAAATGGGCTTTCTCAGTCCCCAGGTGGGGAGGACAGGCATGACTGAGCTATGCAGAAACCTGGAGTGCTCTCCAGGAAGGTGGCACTGGCAGGAACGAGAAGTCACAGAACCACACTCTGGTTCCGCCAGGAAAAGCCCAGAGAACCCAGGACCTGGTCTTGGCCAACAAAGCCAACTAGGTGGGAAACTCAGGGGCGCTGGAGAAGAGTCCCAGCCCTGAGGCTCCGCCCAGCCCACCTGGCCAGTCAGGGCAGGAGACACCTGGCCATCCCCAGGAGTTGCTTCCCCCCGCCCAGGAGTTGCCTCCCCCAGACATGCCCCTATCCCCGGCACCAGCAACAAAGTCATTCCTGTTCCCCACAGTCCTACAATGGCTTCAACTATGGGTGCTGTTCAGAGAAAAGCCTGGTTTATGCTTCCAAATGGAAGATGTGCTTTTCTCCTACGGCAAGCTTTCCTAATTTAAGGCATTTAACTTTGAATGAATGTCAAGTGATCATTTTAACTAATATATGGCAAATCATTCAACTTAACCCTCACATAGTCCTGTTCTTATGTTCAGCTGAGAGCAGAGATCCCCAGGCTGCCAACAAGAACACATCCGGTACATGTGACCTCCAGAGAGATCATTTTTCAACGCTATCCTCCTCCATACAACAAAATTATTTGCAACAACAATCATGGAATGTGAAATAATTTGGCTCTGTGACCCCACCCAAATCTTATCTTGAATTCTACTCCCATAGTTCCCCATGTTGTGGGAGGGACCCAGTGGGAGATAATTGAATCATGGGGGGCAGTTTCCTCTATATTATTCTTGTGGTAGTGAATAAGTCTCACGAGATCTGATGGTTTTATTAGAGGTTTTGCTTTTTTTTTTTTGAGACAGAATCTCACTCTGTCACCAGCCTGGAGTGTAGTGGCTCCATCTCAACTCACTGCAACCTCTGCCTCCTGGGTTCAAGTGATTCTCCTGCCTCAGCCTCCCAAGTAACTGGGACTACAGTTGTGTGCCACTATACTTAGCTAATTTTTTGTGTTTTAGTAGAGACGGGGTTTCACCGTGTTGGTCAGGATGGTCTCAATCTCCTGACCTCGTGATCCCCCCACCTCAGCCTTCCAAAGTGCTGGGATTACAGCTGTGAGCCACCACGCCCAGCTGGTTTCTGCTTTTGTCTTCTTCATTCTCTCTTTGCCTGCTGCCACCCATGTAAGATGTAACTTGCTCCTCCTTGCCTTCTGCTGTGATTGTGAGTCTTCCCCAGCCAAGTGGAACTGTAAGTCCAGTTAAATCTCTTCCTTTTGTAAATTGCCCAGTCTCAGATATGTCTTCATCAGCAGCATGAAAATGTACTAATATAGTAAATTGGTACCAGTACAGTGTGTGTTGCTGAAAAGATACCCGAAAATGTAGAAGCGACTTTGGAACTGGGTAACGGGAAGAAGTTGGAACAGTTTGGAGGACTCAGAAGAAAACAGGAAAATGTGGGAAAGTTTGGAACTTCCTAGAGACTTGTTGAATGGCTTTAACAAAAATGCTGATAGTGATATGAACAAAAAGGTCCAGTCTGAGGTGGTCTCAGATGGAGATGAGAAACTTGTTGGGAACTGGAGCAAAGGTGACTCTTGTTATGTTTTAGCAAACAGGTGGCAGCATTTTGTCCCTGTCCTAGAGATTTGTGGAACTTTGAACTTGAGAGAGATGACTTAGGATATCTGGTGGAAGAAATTTCTAAGCAGCAAAGCATTCAAGAGGTGATTTGAGTGCTATTAAAAGCATTCAGTTTTAAAAGGAAAACAGAGCATAAAAGTTTGAAAAATTTGAAGCCTAACAATGTGATAGAAAAGAAAATCCGATTTTCTGAGGAGAAATCCAAGCCAAGTACAGAAATTTGCATAGGTAACCAGGAGCCAAATGTTAATCCCTAAGACAATGAGGAAAATGTCTCCAGGGCATGTCAGAGATCTTCACGGCAGCCCCTCCTATCACAGGCCCAGACGCCTAGGCAAAAAACTGGTTTCCTGGGCTGGGACCAGGGTCCCTAAGCTGTATGCAGCCTAGGGACTTGGTGTCCTGTGTTCCAGCTGATTCAGCCATGGCTGAAAGGAGCCAATGTCGAGTTTGGATTGTGGCTTCAGAGGGTGAAGCTCCAAGCCTTGGAAGCTTCCACATGGTGTCAAGCCTACAGATGCACAGAAGTAAAGAATTGAGGTTTGGGAATCTCTGCCTAGATTTCAGAAGATGTATGGAAATGCCTGGATACCCAGGCAGAAGTTTGCTGCAGGGGCGGGGCCCTCATGGAGAACCTCTGCTAGGGCAGTGTGGAAGGAAAACATGGGGTCAGAGCCCCACACAGAGTCCCTACTGGGGTACCACCTAGTAGAGCTGTAAGAAGAGGGCCACCACACTTCAGGCCCCAGAATGGTAGATTCACTGACAGCTTGCACCATGTGCCTGGAAAAGCCACAGACAGTCAACACCAACACATAAAAGCAGCCACAAAGGAGGCTATACCCTGCAAAGCCACAGGGGTGGAGCCTCGCAAGACCATGGGTACCCACATCTTGCATCAGCATGACCCAGATGTGAGACATGGAGTCAAAGGAGATCATTTTGGAGCTTTAGAATTTGACTGCCTCACTGGATTTTGGACTTGTGTGGGCCCTTTATCCCCTTTGTTTTGACCAATTTCTCCAATTTGTAATGATTGTATTTACCCAATATCTGTACCCCGATTGTATCCAGGAAATAACTAGCTTGCTTGTGATTTTACAGGCTCGTAGGCAGAAGGGACTTGCCTTGTCTCAGATAAGACTTTGGACTGTGGACTTTTGAGTTAATGCTGAAATGAATTATGACTTTGGGGGACTATTGGGAAGGCATGATTGGTTTTGAAATGTGAGGACATGAGATTTGGCAGTGGCTGGGGCGGAATGATATGGTTTGGCTCTGTGTCCCCGCCCAAATCTCATGTTGAATTGTACTCCCATGATTCCCAAGTGTTATGGGAGGAATGCAGTGGGAGATAATTGAATCATGGGGGAAGTTCCCCCATACTGTTCTCGTGGTAATGAATAAGTCTCATGAGATCTGATGGTTGCACCAGGGGTTTCCGCTTTTACGTCTTCCTCATTCTCTCTTTGCCTGCTGCCATCCATGTAAGATGAGACTTGCTCCTCCTTGCCTTCCATGATTGTGAGGCTTCCCCAGCCATGTGGAACTGTAAGTCCAATTAAACCTCTTTATTTTGTAAATTGCCTAGTCTCAGGTATGTCTTTATCAGCAGTGTGGAAACAGACTAATACAGAATAAAACAAATAATAAAATGGCCAGAAAAGGCTGGGCACAATGACTCATGCCCATAATCCCAGCACTTTGGGAGGCCAAGGTGGGGGGATCACTTGAGGCCAGTAGTTTGAGACCAGTCTGGGCAACATAATGAGATCCCTTGTCTCTATAAAAAATAGAAAAAAATTAGCCAGGTGTCGTGATGGCACCTGTAGTCCCACCTACTCAGGAGGCTGAGGTGGAAGGATCACTTGAGGCCAGGAGGTCGAAACTGAAGTGAGGTATAATTGTGCCTCTGCATCCTAGACTGGGCAAAAGAGCAAGACTCTGTCTCAAAAGAAAAAAAAAGGCCAGAAAATAGACAGACAGTGAAGTTTTTCTTGTATTAAACTTTGTATAAACAATCATCCAAGGCTGGATTACTAAACAGCAATGTGACCTTGGCAAGTCCTTGGTGACACTCAGTAAATACCGGATGGATGGATGGATGGATGGATGGATGGATGGATGGATGCATGAACCAAAGCATTTGTCTGTTTCATCACTCTGGATTGATTATCTCTGTAAAAACAAGCAAGTCAGTCCAGGCACAGTGGTTCATGCCTGTAATCCCAGCACTTTACCCATCCAAGGCTGGGTAAAATAAGGCTGAGACCTACAGGGCTGCATCCCCAGACAGTTAGGCATTCTAAGTCACAGGATGAGATAGAGGTTACAAGATACAGGTCACAAAGACCACACTGATAAAACAGGATGCAGTAAAGAAGCTGGCTAAATCAGCTACTCAGAAGACTGAGGCAGGAGAATCGCTTGAATCGGGAAGCGGAGGTTGCAGTGAGCTGAGATCGTGCCATTGCACACCTACCTGGGCACAAGAGCAAAACTCCATCTCAAAAAAAAAAAAAAAAAAAAAAGAAGCCAGCTAAAACCCACCAAAACCAAGATGATGATGAGAGTGACCTCTGGTCATCCTCACTGCTCATTATACATTAATTATAATGCATTACCATATTAAAAGACACTCCCACCAATGCCATGACCATTTACAAATGCCATGGCAATGTCCAGAAGTTACCCTATATGGTCTAAAAGGAAGAGGAACCCTCAGTTCCAGGAATTCCCACCCCTTTCCTGGAAATCTCAAGAATAATCCATGCCTTGTTTAGCATATAATCAAGAAATAACTATAAATATACTCAGTTGAGCAGCCCATGCCACTGCTCTGTCTATACAGTAGCTATTCTTTCATTCCTTTATGTTCTTCATAAACTTGCTTTCACTTTACTCTGTGGACTGGCCCTGAATTCTTTCTTGCGGAAGATCCAAGAATCCTCTCCTGGGGTCTGGATTGGGAGCTAATAACATATTTAACTCAGATATTAATGGATAGAATGTATCAGATCAGATTACAGTCCTACACTGTCTCAAAAAATAATAATAGTTTTTATTTATAAGATAGGATAGTCTATGGACCTCTGTTTCATGGGTCTCTGCCTGTTGCACCTTCTCCACCCCTGGTAATTATGACACCTAGCACATGCTTTAAAACCTTCTAGGGTGCCCACCTACAAGATACTTCAAGCCAAGAGAATGGCTCTAAAAGCCTTTCACCATAGAGCCACAGTCTCCAGGTCTGAGCCATTTGACAGCACCTTGCCCCCACACCCTCCCTTCCAACCACACCCGGCTCCCAAACTCCCCAACCTCACGACACCACTCACAACTGGGCATTGCCCACCTGTTAGCTCTGCCTAGAATGCCTCTCCCCCTGGCCCATCTCTTCTGCCTGGCAACTAAACTGCTATTTGTTCAAGACCCAGCTCCAAAAGCACTTGCTCTGTAAAGCCCTAGCCAACTGCTCTGCACCCACTTCCCGGCTGCGTGGTCTCCCTGCATCATTCCTGCAACCCTTCTTTCCTCTCTCCTGCCCTCCTCCATCCTTCCTTCCTAATTCAATGAAATACAGGGCTTCTGGGCCGGCCCTGCTAGGCACTAAGGAGTCAAGGTTGAAGAGGGACATGGATCAGTGATAACACTATTAGTGTCAGTCGTGAGAACCTCAAGGACAGAGCAGCTCCGTGTGCCCAACCCTCAGCACCAGCCTGGCACCTTGCAGGTGCTCCAGGCACATCTGTCGAGCGAAAAGATTCTATGGAGGGTGTCCTAACCTCTGGTTCCTCTGAATGTGATCTTATGCGAAAATAGGCTGTGATCAGGTTAAGATGAGTCCTACTGGATTGAGTGGGCTCTAATCCTATAACTCATGCTCTTATAGGAGGAGGGAGATCGGGGCCTGGACATACAGGAAGACAGAAACTGGAATGAGGAGGCATCTGTAAGCAAACCCACAACAAGAACTGCGGGCAGCCGCCAAAAGCTAGAAAGAGGCCAGGACAGACTCTCCCTAGAGCCTGAGGAGGGGACACGGCCCTGCCCAAGCCTTGATTTCAGACTTCTGGCCTCCAGAACTGTGACAGAAGACACCTCTGCTGCCTCAAGCCACCCAGTTAGTGGAATTTGTTACCGCAGCTCTAGCAAACAGAATACAGAGTCCAAGCAGGACTGGCTGTCACACCCCCGACTCCCCGCTGATCCCCGTTTTGATAACCTGGAGGCTAACTCACCCCAAGCCCAAGCGTCGCCTCCAGCCGCAGAAGGCCGCCTCCTCACTCGACACTAGATGGCGCCAGCGGGCTGAGCCGGCCCGGCTTCGTGGGCTCCTGGTGGGTGGGGTGAGTCGCCCGCAGGCCGAGACCCCAAATCCAAGGTGAAGATCAGACATCCAACTTCTTCGAGTTCTTCCCAGGGAGAGCGGCTTTTTTTTCCAGTCAGAGGGAGGAAATCGGACCCTCTGCCCTGGCCCTGCCTGCCCGGCGCGCCCTTGCGCCCTCGGGTCTGAGCTGCCCGTGGTGCTTCCTCCGGCCTCTGCTGCAGGCCCGGGCGCTGCTGAGCCTGCGTGAGGACGCGCACGCGGACCGCGAGGGTGGCGAGCACCCCGGCCTGTGCAGGCAGAAGAATTTGCCCTCGTACTCCGAAGCTGGGGCTTTCTGGGCGTGAGGACGGCTGCCTGCCAAAGGGCATGGCAGCGGGGAAGGAAGACGGGGTGGATCCACTCCTCTTCGTGGATCCTGTATTTTCTTCTTTTTTTTAATTTTAAAATTTTGCATCATTAGTTTTGTTTTGGTTTGTTTTTTGTTTGCTCGTTTTGAGACAGGGTGTCATTCTGGCGCCTAGGCTGGAGTGCATTGGCACGAACACAGCTCCCTGCAGCCTCGATCTCCTGGGCTCAGGTGATCCTCCCACCGCAGCCTCCATACTCTATCCCAGGAATGAAAAACTAGGCCTGCAACAGACCCCGCAGAGCCGTCGGCATGGTGCCCCCAAGATCTGGCCATGGAGAAAAATGGGAGGGGCTAAATTACTGCCTCTCACAGGTGGGCTGTACTCTGGTCCTTCAAGTTCCCTTACATCTTCCTCTGGGAGACACACCACTTCTATTTCACCTCAGAAGCAATTTCCTGAAACAGGCTTTGGTCCTTCCCTCTGAACAAGTGTGATGGACCCTGCTCCACGTCCTGGTCACAGTCCACAGACCCATGCGCTCCAGCCCTCTGCACAGGTTCCCTGCACACACTCTTCCAAATCAAAGCAATTTGTTCATTTCTCTGTCTTTCCCGCCTTTCTTCTCCTTGCTATGCATAGAGATAAGCAGCCTTTTTGATCCCTTTGTTTCTCATTCCTTTCCATACAGTCAGCCACAAAGCTCAAGACGCCTCACCTGAATGATTTTCCCAAATACATGAGCAATTCTGTGAATTCTAACTAAGTCAAGCCCCCCTTCTGCTCTCATCACCTGAGGGCTAATGAACATCTTTTACCAGATGCCTGCAGCGGTCTTTCCAGTTGGTGTCCACTCCAATCCACTGTCCATCAAGCTCTTTCCTGATATGTTACACTGAGAGCACACCATTCTTCTCTTCAGTATCCTTCAATGACTCCCATTTGCCTGCAGAATCACATCCATATCCTTAGTATGGCATTGAAAGTCCTGCCCCACTGGGTGCCTTCTTCCCTTTCTCACTAGTTCCCTCATCAGCTCCCTCCATGCTGGCTGCCTGCCCATTCTCTGAATGTGTTCTTTTTTTTTTCTTTGACAGAGCCTCACTCTGTCACCCAGGCTTGAGTGCAGTAGCACCATCTCAGCTCACTGTAACCTCCACCTCCTGGATTCAAGTGATTCTTCTGCCTCAGCCTCCCGAGTAGCTGGGACTACAGGCAAGAGTCACCATGCTGGGCTAGTTTTTGTATTTTTAGTAGAGACGGGGTTTCATCATGTTGGCCAGGCTGGTCTCAAACTTCTGACCTCAAATGATCCGCCCACCTCAGTTCTCCCAAAGTGCTGGGATTACAGGCATGAGCCACCGCACTTGGCCTGCATGTGTTCTGGTCGTGGGAAGAAGCCCTGGTCCAACCCCCACTTCTGAGACTGAATGTATGAGTTTGCTAGGGCTGCCATTACAGTCTTCCATAGACTGGGCAGCCTGAACAGTCCATAGACTGTTGTTTAAACAACAGAAATTTATGTTCTTACATTCTGGATGCTGGAAGTCCAATAGCAGGATGTCAGCAAGTTTGGTTCATCCCCAGGCCCGTGAGGGCAAAATCTGTTCCAGACCTCTCCTTGGCTCATACAAGGCTGTCTTCTCCCCGTGTCTTCACATCATCTTCCATTTCCTCTTCTTGTAGGGACACCAGTTATATTGCATTAGGGCCATCGGGTGACCTTATTTTGACTTAATTACCTCTTTAAAGACCCTATCCCCAAATACGATCACATTCTGAGGGACTGAGAGTTAGGACTTCAACACTCCAACATATGAATGGGGGGAAGGGGGAACAATTCCATCCATAATACTAAAAGTCCCAACAAATAATTTTAATTTTCCGGATAAAGTAGATGAAAATAGCAGGCAATGAGAATTGTTTATTGTTCTTAAGCAAGGCCCTGCAGGTAGCTGTGTGACCTGTCCCATAAGGCAGATTACTAATTTGCAACAAGAGATCAGATAAATTTTTAAAATTTCTTGTTAACTTATTCCTTCTATTCCTTCTGTATCTAGGTAGCATGCCCTTTTGTTTGTTTGTTTGTTTTTTGAGAAGGCGTCTCGCTCTGTCACCCAGGCTGGAGTGCAGTTGTGCGATCTTGGCTCACCACAACCTCCGCTTCCCGGGTTCAAGCAATTCTCCTGCCTCAGTCTCCCAAGTAGCTGGGATTATAGGCGCCTGCCACCACATCCAGCTAATTTTTCTGTTTTTAGTAGAGACAGGGTTTCACTATGTTGGTTAGACTGGTCTCAAACTCCTGACCTTGTGATCTGCCCGCCTCGGCCTCCCAAAGTGCTGGAATTACAGGCGTGAGCCACTACGCCCTGCCCTTTTGTTTTGTTTTGTTTTGAGACAGGATTTCTCTCACCCAGACTGAAGTGCAGTGGTGTGAACCCAGATCACTGCAGCCTCAACCTCCTGGGCTCAAGCAATTCTTCCATCTCAGCCTCCCAAGTAGCTGGGACCACAGGTGTGCACCACAATGCCCAGCTATTTTTTCTAATTTTTGGTAGAGATGAGGGTCTCACCATGTTGCCCAGGCTGCTCTTGAATTCCTGGGTTCAAGAGATCCTCCTGCCTCAGCCTCCCATGGTGTTGGGATTACAGGCATGAGCCACTGTGCCCAGACCGTTTCACTTTTTAATATATAATTTTAGTTTAATTAATTTATTAAACAGGTAATACATTCACTTGCTTAAAAATTCTGAAGTACAAAAGGGTGTAGAAGATTCTTCCTCCCATGTCACTCTCCCAAGCACCAGAATCTCTCTCCAGAGTCACCCAGTGCTCTCAATGTCTGGGGTGTATTTACAGACATCCTCTGTGCATACAGAAGCAAGCACATTGACACTGTTTCTCTCTTTTTGTATACAAATGATTGCATTTCTATACTTGGCCTATTCTATACCTGGCCTATTTCTTCTATTCCTCCATACTTGGCCTTTTTCATACAATGTATTCTGCGATTGGTGCCAGGCTGTATTATTCTTTTTTTTTTTTTTTTTTCTGTATGCCTTTTATGTTTGGATATATCATATGTATTTAACCAGCCCATGTTGGTGATTATTTAGGTTATTTTCAAATCTTTGCTTTATTAAACCATTGCACTGAGTAACTTATATGTAACACATATGAACAAGATATCTCTAGGAAAAATTCCTGCAAGTAGAATGCTATGGTTTGAATGTATGCGTCCCTCCAAAATTTATATGTTGGAACTTAAACCCCAAGGTGATGGTATTAAAAGGTGAGGCCTTTGGAAGGTGATTAGGTCATGAGGGTTCCACCTGGGAGAATGGGATTCATGCCCTTATGAAAGTACTGGAGGGCACTAGCCAGGCCTCTTTGGGCCCTTCCATCTCTTCTCCCACGTGAGGATGTAGGAATCAACCCTTTTGCCCTTCTACCACAAGAGGATGCAGCCAGAAAGTGCCATCTTGGAAGCAGAGAGCAGCCCTCACCAGACACCAAATCTGCAGGTGCCCTGCCCTTTGACTTCCCAGCCTCCAGCACAGTGAGAACTTTCTATTGTTTATAAATTACTTACTCTAAGGTATTGGGTTATAGTAACAGGAACAAACTAAGTCATACAATTTCTAGGGTGAAAGAATTTCATATCATTTCAAAGAGTGCATTATCTACATAATGTTGTTTAGAAATAATCAAAAATTTACAGAACATTTCCTGAAGCATTTGAGAGTACTTTTCCCAATCCCCTCCCAATACTTTAATGTGTGTTTCCCACCGGCAAGGATATTCTCCTACATAACCACAACTGTCAAATCAAGAAGTCAACATTGAGACATTACTACCATTGAATCCTCAGACCCTATTTGAGTTTTGCCCCAGTAACATCTTTATGGCAAAAGGACCCAGTTCAGAATCATATGTTAATTTCTTTTTATTCATGTCTCTTAGTCTCCTTCAGTCTGGGACAGTTTCTCAGATTTTCCCTTTTCATGACCTTGACATTTTCAAGATTACAGGCCAGTTATTTTATGAACTATCACTCACTTTGGGTCCGTCTCATTTTCTTTTCCATTATTAGTGTAGGTTGTATTCTGTAGGAATATCATGGGAGTGACGCTGTGTTCACTTGGTGCCTCCTGTCAGGTGGTACACGATTTTGATTTGTCCCACTGATGAAAGTAATGTCTGCTGGGTGTCTCCACTGTAAAATTTATCTCTATGGATTCATGGTCTTCTGTTTTATTCAATGGATTATAATCCATTATAATCATTATTTATTTTGATGCTCAAAATGTCCCTGATGTGGCCAGAAGAAGCCCCTTCAATGGGAGCCTTTCGGGCATGTCCCTATCGCTCTTTGAGCACTTTCTTGCTTTCTGATACCATATGTTCCAGGTTCATCTCACAGTCTTCCTGCCTGGAATCAGCCATTTCTCCAAGGAGCCCTGGGTCCTTTTCAAGGACAATATTAATTAATTAATTAATTTACTTATTTTTTGAGATGGAGCCTCTGTTGCCCAGGTTAGAGTGCAGTGGCACCATCTTGGCTCACTGCAACCTCCACCTCCCAGGTTCAAGTGATTCTCTTGCCTCAGCCTCCCAGGTAGCTGGGATTACAGGCATGTGCCACCACTCCCAACTAATTTTTTTTTTTTTTTTGTATTTTTAGTAGAGATGAGGTTTCACCATGTTGGCCAGGCTGGTCTCAAACTCCTGACCTCAAGTGATCCACCCGCCTCAGCCTCCCAAAGTGTTGGGATTACAGATGTGAGCCACCACACCCGGCTGAAAATACTATTTTAAAGCAAAGATCTGAATGCCAGGTGTACTCACTGCTATTGGGGTGTCACTGCTAGCAAGTCCTCTGGGAAGAGCTGGGGAATCTGTGTGTGTGTGTGCATGAGTGTGACTGTGTGTATACCAGCAAACCCACAGTACTCTATATTTATTTCTGTATCAATTATGTATATTGAAAACCATAAGTTCACATCAATATCTCCAATTCCAATCTGGTATTGTAGGGTTCATTCTGTTTGTTTTGGTTGGGGTCGTTCCCTCTTTCTGAATATGTAACTCTCTGCTCTGCCCTCATTTATTGTCTTTAGGACTAAATGAGTCCAGTAAGGGAAGAAGATAAGGAACTACATTGTAATTTTTTTTTTTTTTTTTTTTTGAGACTGAGTCTGTCTCTGTCGCCCAGGCTGCAGTGCAGTAGCGCAATCTCGACTCACTGCAACCTCCGCCTCCCAAGTTCAAGCGATTCTCCTGCCTCAGCCTCCCCAGGAGCTGGGATTACAGGCACGCGCCCCCACACCTGGCTAATTTTTTTGTATTTTTAGTAGAGACGGGGTTTCACCATGTTGGCCAGGCTAGTCTCAAACTCCTGACCTCAGGTGATCTGTCCGCCTCGGCCTCCCAAAGTTCTGGGATTACAGGCGTGAGCCACTGTGCCTGGCCCTACATTGTAATTTTGATGATTATTGCCAAACTGCCCTCCATAGACAACGTACCAATTTACACTCCTACTGGATACTTTTAAGCCTTTTCTTTTCCCAACCTGAGGTGAAAAAATATTATTTCTGATGTTTTAATATGTATTACTCTTATTATAAGATAACTTGATTTTTTTTTAATGTTTCTAATAAAAAATAGAAAAAGTTAACAAGGAGAGAATGCTGTAAATGGGTGTAACTTCTGTCTCTCATTTTCCGCCCTATGGAAAACATTAAAAAGGGTCAAAACATTTCTGCATTAGAATAGCTGCCTGCCTGTGGCTGGCAGGAACTTAGTTATGAGTTGTGGGCGTCCTTCTGTTGTCCGCCTGGAAGAACAAGTGCATTGGTGCCGTCCTGGAGACTTGAACAGCTCACGCGATTTCTCAAAACGCCTCCCGCAGTCAGCCGGCAGGAGCTGGCTCATGGTAACCAAAGAGTCAGCTACGCTCAGTGCTCCGTTACGGTGGGGCATAGGCTCCAGGACAAGAAGACTTTGGACACTTTGGGTGTCCTGGAATTTCCTTCTTGTGATTAAAATAATTAAAATGTAGTCTCACTCAGAGAAGAAAGGCATCCCTAATTTGAGCAGATCTTAAGACAATTATATGTTAGGTTAAAATTGCCCATATCTGAACTTTTTTTTTTTTAAACCTGCAAAAATGGCAGTTTCATGTGGTTTATATTTTAGATGTTAGTACATCTGGCCGGGCACAGTGGCTCATGCCTGTAATCCCAGCACTCCGGGAGGCCGAGATGGGCAGATTGCTTAGGCTCAGGAGTTCAAGACCAGCCTGGGCAACATGGTGAAATCCCGTCTCTACCAAAAAAACAAAAACAAAAACAAAAAATTAGCCGGGCATTGTGGTGGGTGACTGTGGTCCCAGCTACTCGGTAGACTGAAGCATGAGAATTCCTTGAACCTAGGAGGCAGAGGTTGCAGTGAGCTGAGATCGCGCCACTGCACTCCAGCCTGGTAACACAGCAAGACTTTGTCTTAAAAAAAAAAAAGATGTTTGTACATTTGCTTCTATGGGTCTCTACAGCCTGCAAAGTCCTCTTCTTCCCATCCCACGCCCCTCATTTACTTACTTATCTATCAATAATATCGAAACACAACAATTTAGACCCAATGCAAGCGGCACCTTTCTAGGGAATCTTTGCTCATACCCTAAAGAAATTAGCTCCTTTCTCATCACTCCCAAGCACTTTTCTGGTGTATCTTTTTTTTTTTTTTGAGGCAGAGTCTGGCTCTCTTGCCCAGGCTGGAGTGCAGTGGCTGGATCTCAGCTCACTGCAAGCTCCGCCTCCTGGTTTCAGGCCATTCTCCTGCCTCAGCCTCCCGAGTAGCTGGGACTACAGGCACCCGCCACCTTGCCCGGCTAGTCTTTTGTATTTTTTAGTAGAGATGGGGTTTCACTGTGTTAGCCAGGATGGTCTCAATCTCCTGACCTCGTGATCTGCCTGTCTCGGCCTCCCAAAGTGCTGGGATTACAGGCATGAGCCACCGCGCCCGGCCTGGTGTATCATTATAGGTTTGTTTTTTGTTTGTTTGTTTCAATTTTAAGTTCTGCCTTAACTTTTAGAAAGCTGTCTAATCTCTTTCTGCCCTATTGGACTACAAACTCTTTGAGGGCAAAGACTGAGTCTTGTTCATCACTATGTTCCTAGAATCTAACAGCAGGCTTTGTGTAAAGTCCTCAAAATGAATATGAATCAACAAATAAAAGTTTGTTGAATGAATTAGCAAACGAGTCAATGAATGAGGACTGCAGCAGGAATGGGGAATGGGCTTCCCAGAGAGAGGCTACAGCGCCAAAAGTCCCTAAAAGTCTCTGGAGCCCAGCTGCTCAAGGCCCTCAAGAGGCCAACCCCAGAAGCCAGGGCAGCCCCCATGCTGGGTGCATTTGTGTTGAGCCATAGTCTCGTCGCATACCCCAGTCCCTTCAGATGCTGAGCCCTGCTGGCACGCTTCATCTGCAATAGGCTGCCTTTGCTGCAGGCAGGGCTGCTTACTCCCCCAGAAAACCTCTGCTATGGGGGAAGTCCACACTTGCCAAAAGCTCTGCAGGAAGAACCATAGAATCATCTACTCCCCCAGGTTCAGAACAGTGTACGCTGTCCCAGACAGCCTGCTTGGGACATTCCTAGCTTGTGAAATTTCCTTTTCTAGGGGCACTGGAGCGTCACAGGAAATGCCAAGCAGCTGTTCGCCTCTTGGGTGTGGGATTGGACGGTCCCCAAGCCCGGTAATGCTCCTTCATCATCAGGCAGCTTGAAGGACGAACCTAGGCTCAACTTGGGAATGTGTCATGTCTCACCCCAGGTTCACAGCAGATGAAATTCCCTTTTCAGTAACAAAGAGAAAAGCCTGGCAAGTGCCCCCAGCTCTAGTGCCAAGGAGAAGCGGGAAGACCTGAGAATACAGAGCGTTCTCCTCACCTTTCAGAAGCAAGGCCCAGGGAGGAGACATGGGCTGCCTGGGTCTCCTGGCTTTGCCTGATCTTTCCAGGGACCGAGAACCCATCCTGACTGCTGAGACTGTTGAGCACCTGGGACTGCATTTTTCTAAATGGCTTGGTGTCCTGGCTTTGGGCATTGCCGAGAGGGATTCTTGGGTAGGATAGTAGGTGTGAAGGGGTCAGGTGAACCCAGGGAGAAAAGCTGGGGAGTAGAAGAGGAGAGTGAGTCAGCAGTGTGAGGTGAAGAGGCCTGGAGTGGCACACCTGAATTCAAACCCCAGCTCAGCTGAGGATTCATGACCTATGTGGTCTTGGACTGTACTTGAATCTGTCTGAGCCTTACTGTCCTCACCTATAAAAAGGGCAATGACATCTGCCTTGCAAGACTGGCTGAGTTGATTGAGTAAAAGAACACCTCTCTCTCTTTTTTTTTTTTTTTGGTTTTGGAGACAGGGTCTTGCTCTGTTGCCCAGGCTGGAGTGCAGTGAAGCAATCATAGCTCACTGCAGCCTCAACCTCCTGGGCTCAAGCAATCCTCCCACCTCAACCTCCCGAGCACTTGGGACTACAGGTGCAAACCACCTCACCTGGCTAATTTTTAAAAATTTTTGTAGAGATAGGATCTTGCTCTGTTGCCCCGGCTGGTCTCAAACTCCTGGCCTCAAGTTATCGCTCCCACCTCGACCTCCCAAAGTGCTGGGATTGCAGGCATGAGCCATTTCTCCCGGCCTAAAATAATATCTTTAAAGCACCTTACCCAGTCCTGGGAACCTATTAGGTGCTCAGCAAACATCAAGGAAGGTTGGGGAATGGGAAGATGTGTGGTAGATGTCCTGTGGAGCCGACACTCCCCCACATGCTCCCCACCAGACCGAAGCCCCTATTGGGGCACAACTGCATTTGCTGCTGTCACCTCTCATCTTGAAGATAGACCGTGAGACCCACTCCATATGCAGCTTGGCTTCTGGGATCACTTGAGTGGGGAAGGTTGGGACAGTGCCATTTCCCCCACCCTGGGCGGCTACCATGGACTGGGCCACTCAGAATCTCCCTGTGATCCCTTCTTCCCATTCCAAAGTCTGTGGAGAAAAGAAGGAGTCTCCTTTCAGCTGGGCCTTGCCACTATCAGAGTGGGGGATTCAGCAGCTGTGCCTCTGGCCAGCCACTACCCGTGCCTCTGAGCTCCCTCCTCTCCTGCCACTTCCAATGCAGGGGAAAGAGGCTGCCTGTCACCCAGTGAGGAGGAAGCAGGTGATAAAGGAGGCAGCTGTCTTCCTTCCCCAGTCTCCTCTCCATAGTCTAGGCTGCAGATGGGCCACAGCCTCAGGTTGAGATCAAGACAGGAAGGAAAATAAAGTGCTGCCCCAGGTCTTGAACTCTGGGAAGTATTCCCTATTCATACTGGGGCTCTTTTCCTTGCCTCCTGCCCAGGCCCTGATCTGAAGGAACTAGGAAAGGAGTGAAGAGCTTCTCAGAACTTCCCCTAGATACCTAGGCTGCCTCAGGAGGTGGTATGGTTTGGCTCTGTGTCCCCATCCAAATCTCACCTTGAATTGTAATAATCCCCACGTGTCAAGAGCGGTACCAGGTGGAGGTAATTGAATCATGGGGACAATTTCCCCCATGCTGTTCTCATGATAGTGGGTTCTCACAAGATGTGCTGGTTGTTGTTTGTTTTTGGTTGTTTTGTTTTGAGACTGAATCTCGCTCTATTGCCCAGGCTGGAGTGCAATGGCGCGATCTCAGCTCACTGCAACCTCTGCCTCCCGGGTTCAAACAATCCTCATGCCTCAGTCTCCCAAGTAGCTGGGATTACAGGCATGAGCCACCACACCTGGCTAACTTTTGTATTTTTAGTAGAGACAGGGTTTCGCCATGTTGGCCAGGCTTGTCTTGAACTCCTGACCTCAGGTAATCCACCCGCCTTGGCCTCCCAAAGTGCTGGGATTACAGGCATGAGCCACTGCGCCTGGCCGATGTGATGGTTTTATAAGGGTCTTCCCCCTTCACTTGGCACTCATTGTCTCTCCTGCCACCCCGTGAAGAGGTACCTTCCCCCATGATTGTAAGTTTCCTCAGGCTTCCCCAGCCATGCAGAACTGTGAGTTAACTAAACCTCTTTTCTTCATGAATTACCTAGTCTCATGTTATTTCTTCATAGCAGCATGAGAATGGACTAATACAGGAGTTTGTCGTCAGGTGTTGCTCCTCCTTCCAACCTCCCCAGGAGCAGCATTCAGGGCCAAGAAAGCCACAGTGACTCTGGCATACTCTGACACAATGAGTCATGGGTGTTCAGGAAGCAGAGGGAAGCTGTGTTGGAGAACAGGATGGGGCCGGGCTCCAAAGCCAAGCAGAAGAGAGTGGACTTGCGAAGATGGTGGGACAGGGACACACACTGGACCCGGACTAGGGGCTTGGAATTTCAGCCCAGCTCTGCCACCAACTAGCCGTGTGGTCTTGATCAAATCAGAGTACAGCCATGCACATCAGTGCCCTCATCTGTAAAACTGGGCATTTGAAACAAATGACTACTGAGGGTTTGTGATTTCTTTCCTACTCTAAACAATAAAGCAAGACTCATGAAGAGTTTCTGAGAAAGAAAATGATGTCATTCAAGCCAAGTCTTGGTAGAATTAGCCTGGAAGTGGGGTGCTGGGTGTTGAATCAGCTGCGCATTGTGGTTTAAGCCAGTGGGGTTTTCTGTTCTTGCAACATAAAGAAGCCTGCATGCTGGGCGCAGTGTTCTTTAAGGCAGATATTAAGACACTGGGCAGTGAGACAATCATGTTTGAGTCCCAATTTCCATATTTCAGAACTGTGTGACTTTATAATAAAGCTTCACTACACTATTTTGAGCCTGCTTCTTCACCTGCAAAGTCAGAGTTAATCAGAATGCCCATCCCCTAGTGCAGCTGCCAGATCTGGAGTTACTGCAGGC